>NC_140594.1:675908071-681899554 GCF_964204655.1 Triturus cristatus
GAGAGGGAGGTAGAGAGGAGGTAGAGAGAGAGGGGGAGAGGTAGAGAGGGAGAAGTAGAGAGAGGTAGAGAGAGGTGTATAGAGGTAGAGAGATGTGTAGAGGTGTATGGAGGTAGAGAGAGGTGTAAAGAGGTGTATAGAGGTAGAGAGAGGTGTAGAGAGGTAGAGAGAGTGTAGAGAGGTAGAGAGAGGTGAGAGCGGTGTAGAGAGGTAGAAGTGGTGTAGAGAGGTAGCGGTAGATAGGTAGAGGTAGAGAGAGGTAGAGAGAGGAAGAGAGAGAGGTAGAGAGAGGTAGAGAGAGGAAGAGAGGTAGAGATAGAGAGGGAGAGAGGTAGCGAGATAGAGAGGGAGAGAGGTAGCGAGATAGAGAGATAGAGAGGGGAGAGAGGTGTAGAGAGGTGTAGAGAGGTGTAGAGAGGAGAGGTGTAGAGAGGTAGCGAGAGGTGTAGAGAGTTGTAGAGAGGTAGAAAGAGAGGTAGAGAGAGGTGGAGAGAGAGAGGTGGATAGAGAGAGGTAGCGAGAGGTAGCGAGAGGTGTAGAGAGGTAGCGAGAGTGTAGAGAGGTAGAGAGAGGTGGAGAGAGAGAGGTGGATAGAGAGAGGTGGATAGAGAGGTAGCGAGAGGTAGAGAGGTAGAGAGAGAGAGGTGGAGAGAGAGAGGTAGCGAGAGATAGAGAGGTAGGTAGAGAGAGAGAGGTAGAGAGAGAGAGGTAGAGAGAGAGAGAGAGGTGGAGAGAGAGAGGTGGAGAAAGTAGAGAGAGAGGTGGGGAGAGAGAGGTGGATAGAGAAGAGAGGTAGAGGTAGAGAGAGAGGTAAGAGGTAGAGAGAGAGGGAGAGAGGTAGACAGAGAGAAAGAGGTAGTGGGAGAGAGAGAGGTAGAGAGGTGGAGAGAGGGAGAGAGATAGAGAGAGAGGTAGATAGAGATAGAGAAAAAGAGAAGTAGAGAGAAAGGTAAGGAGAGGCAGGTAGAGGTGTAGAGAGAGGTAGGGAGAGGTAGAGAGAGGTAGGGAGAGGTAGGGAGATGTGTAGAGAGAGAGGTAGAGAGAGAGGTAGCGAGGTAGAGAGAGAGAGGTAGAGAGGTGTAGAGTGGTAGAGGTAGAGGGGTAGAGAGAGAGGTAGAGAGGTGGAGAGGAGGTAGGGGAGAGAGAGAGAGAGAGGAGAGAGAGAGTAGAGAGGGAGAGAGAGGAAGAGGAGAGAGGGAGAGAGAGGTAGAGAGAGAGGAGAGAGAGTTGAGAGAGAGAGAGAGGAAGGCGAGGTAGAGAGAGGAAGAGAGGTAGAGAGAGGAAGCGAGGTAGAGAGAGGAAGCGAGGTAGAGAGAGGAAGCGAGGTAGAGAGAGGAAGCGAGGTAGAGAGAGGAAGCGAGGTAGAGAGAGGAAGAGAGGTAGAGAGAGGAAGCGAGGTAGAGAGAGGAAGCGAGGTAGAGAGAGGAAGCGAGGTAGAGAGAGAGCTAGAGAGGCAGAGGGTGGGTAGAGAGGTAGAGAGCTAGAGAGGTAGGTAGAGAGAGGGAGAGGTAGAGGTAGAGAGAGAGAGGTAGAGAGAGGTAGTGAGGTAGAGAGAGGAAGCAAGGTAGAGAGAGAGGTAGAGGGGTAGGTAGAGGTGTAGCTAGAGAGAGAGGTATAGAGAGAGGTAGAGAGAGAGAGAGGTAGTGAGGTAGAGAGAGAGGTAGTGAGGTAGAGAGAGGAAGCAAGGTAGAGAGAGAGGTAGAGGGGTAGGTAGAGGTGTAGCTAGAGAGAGAGGTATAGAGAGAGGTAGAGAGAGAGAGAGAGAGAGAGGTAGAGAGAGAGAGAGAGAGAGAGAGAGAGAGAGAGGTAGAGAGAGAGAGAGGTAGAGAGAGAGAGAGGTAGAGAGAGAGAGAGGTAGAGAGAGAGAGAGGTAGTGAGGTAGAGAGAGGTAGAGAGGTAGCGAGGTAGCGAGGTAGAGAGAGGTAGCGAGGTAGAGAGAGGAAGCGAGGTAGAGAGAGGAAGCGAGGTAGAGAGAGGAAGCGAGGTAGAGAGAGGAAGCGAGGTAGAGAGAGAGCTAGAGAGGCAGAGGGTGGGTAGAGAGTAGAGAGCTAGAGAGAGAGAGAGAAGAGAGAGAGAGAGAGAGAGAGAGAGAGAGAGAGAGAGAGAGAGAGAGAGAGAGAGAGAGAGAGAGAGAGAGAGAGAAGAGAGAAGAGAGGAGAGAGAGAGAGAGAGAGAGAGAGAGAGAGAGAGAGAGAGAGAGAGAGAGAGAAGAGAGAGAGAGAGAGAGAGAGAGAGAGAAAAGTAGAGTGAGGCAAAAGAAGGTAACACAAGAGAAAGGAGAAGAAACGAAATAGGGGAAAACAGAACACAGAAAGAGAACGGGAGAGAGGTAGCAAAAAAGAAAAAAAGGGAAGCAAAAGAAAAGGAGAAGAGAAAACGCTAAGTAAAGGAGTGGGAGAGAAGCGGCAGCCAGGGGAAAGAGCAGGAGAGACGGAAAGAAGGAAAGCGTGGGAGAAGGAAGGCAGGTTAAGATGAGGACAGGCGTGTGACAGGAGGCAATAACGCAAGTGGGAGGGTGGGGGGGGGGGGAGTGCGGCCCAGAGCACACACAGCGTTTACCAAGGGCACCATCTGTTTGAAAGTTAATACAAACAGAATGGTTTCAAAGCTCGCTCCCGCAAGGGAATCGCCGAACATGCTCGCGTTGCCATTGAAAGCAATGCAATGTGTGCACGTTTTTGCCTAAAAAACCGAATCGATTACAAGAGGTCTCCTCCTATGCAACGCGCAGGCGCGCTGCGTAGACGAGACCTAAAAAATAAAATCAAGGGTGGCTAACAGGCATGCATAGCTAGGAAATACAATGCAGGCAGTATGCATGAAGTCAGCAGACTTCAGGCTTGTTACAAGTTGAACATGTATAAAACATGACCTCAATACCTCCTCAAAAAATATCATACCTTCCATTTAATTTCTGGTTTGCTGAAGTGGGAGGTTCATATTTTTGTACCATGAAAAGTCCCACCCCGGGCGACCTACCAGAGCAGCTTTTAAAGAAATAGTTTGACAACTTCTCCCAGGGTTCCACTGAGCGAAGATCTCCTCATGTTACAAGGTAAGTAGCTGGGCGATGGCTGTGTGCACAGCCAATGATGTCACTTCAACCTGCTCCCAGCTCCTTTACTGTTAGGGGCTGGTGGGTGAAGGGAGACTAAGTATTCAGAGGCATTGTTCTCTTGCAGCTCCCAAAGAATGAGGATAACCAGATTGGTGGTTATCTCCTTCAGATCACTGCCAACAATTAGAAGTCTCCTCTTTGGGAACAGATCAATAAACAAGCATTAGCAAAGCAATAAGTCTGGCCAGGTAAGCTGGTGAGATGGTTCGTTTTTATTTACTTTTTTTTTTTTGCAAGAATTTGCACAAAAAGCAGAAAACGAAAATGAAAGATATTGCCCTCGTAGATGTGAACACCTTATGTATACATTAAAAATGTTAGCAGTGTCTCAAAGTGAATGGAGCCAATGGGTAAATTGGCCTGACATGCCTTATGCTGTGGTTGGTGGAAGCAAAATGCGCATGACAATTTAACAGACTAATACATGAGTACGCAGACCACAAGACACTCCCTGAATGTATATTGTGAATGAATTATTAGGGGAAACAACCTATAGCCTAGTGTGGCATCTAAAGCTGTCTCAAAGATCAGACCTTAAAACAAAAGAGGACCAGAAGCAGTGGCGGTTGGTAGGGAACGGTGGCAGGAGGTGAGGTGGGTGGGTAAAAAGTAAAAAAAATAAAGAAAACTTAGCTGCTGATCACGTCGCCAGCCGCTGCCTCTCCTCGTCATTAGAAGCACTGGAGCTCCCAGGCTCCCTAAGCCAATGACAGCTTTGCAATGCAGCGCTGTGATTGATTCCCCTAAGTTCCCCTAAGCCAATCACAACACTGTATTGCAGCGTTGAGATTGGTCTGAGCACCGTGGTTCGACGCCCAGACGGGGACATGGAGCCTGTGCATGTTCCCCACCAGACTATGTAATGCAACCTGGTGCGGAACATGCAAAGTGCACATTCATGTTTGGCAGGCCTTAGACAGCCAGGCAAACATTCATGTGCACTTTGAGTGTGCTCACCACTCCTCCTTTGGCCTCTGCTCTGGCAAGCCCCGCCCCTCCCCGCACATTTTATAATTTTATTTTTCCACTGCACTGCAGTGCTCTTAAAGCAATGCGGTGATGCTCCTTCGCCTTAGCGGAGGAGCCACCCCTGCCCAGGTGATTTGGGACAGTTTCCCGATACAAAAATAAAGTACCATGAAGACGGAAGCGTTTGGAAAGCCATACCATGCACAATTGGAAGTCACTGCAATGCCAGACTAATGTACGAATGCGCACTATAAAAGTGCTACTTAACAATAATAAAATAATCCAGATTTTCACCAGAGGTAGCGGGAGTGACAGGATGGGAGATGGGTTATTCACACGCTGAAGACTATCTTAAGAAATGTTTCAACTGATGCCAAATTCTGGGCTTCTCCAGTGTCAAGTACTAGCAGGATCTAAACACAGGGAGTTAAATCTTTACAGTGAAAGAAACATGTGTTTTATTGACAAACAAACACATAAATAGTTTAAAAGCTGTCAGAAATCGCAGCAATGGCAACTAGGCATAGCGGTGGAAACTTTCATTCAAAGCTTTGAAACAGGTTCTACTTTCACAGACCACCTTTTGCTGGCCCTGACCAGAGACCCCCTGAATTCAACAAACTCTATTAGCAAAAGAGATGGAGTAGCCAAGGTGCAACCTAGGAGGTTAAATACAGTACCAATCTGAGAGCACTCCATGGAATGCGCACCCCATCTGCATGGCCTTCCAGGGTTGCTCGATTTACCCAGGTCTCTAGAGAAGGCCTGCCTGGTCCTGCCCCTTGCAAGCATGTGAGCCTCCATGAGACTTTCAAGTGGAAATTCCTAAGGTGCAATGAGAACAATGAGGAACGTCTGGAGTTTAGGGTGAATATTCAACCGACACCCAAGTGGTGGCAGAGAGAGGGGAAGACACAGTGGAGTGACAATTTGTCATCATACAAGCAATGTGGGGCTCAGTGGTTAACTTGCAAACAATAAGCAGAGGGGTTGCTGAATACCAAGACTGCATAGATTGAATTCCAACGAAAGCCACTTCCTTCCACCTCTCTAAAATTTCTGTATGTCTTTATCTCACTCCTGCAGGTTTACTCCGGTTTTCTTCATTTGTCACCCTTATGCTATCTTTCACATTCTCCTCATTCTGCCTCTTTCTTGCTCTGGGACAAAGTGTGATGATGAAAATAAGTCCTGCTCTCCAAAAATGAGTATCTTCACCACCACCTGCAACCACCATCACAAATAAGGCACTGGTGGTTCGCTTGCAAACTCAATATTGTGGGCTCGGTGTTAGAAATGAGGGTCTGTAGTTGGCAAGGGTTTGCACCTTTGTCCAAGTAGGGACTCTTCTTCCTAGTCAGGGTAAGGGAGTTACACTCCTAAAATAACCCTGCTCACCCCTTTGGTAGCTTGGCACAAGCAGTCAGGCTTATCTCAGAGGCAGTGTGTAAGGCATTTGCACATAACCAACAGTAATGCAGTGAAAACATTACAAAAGGACACCACACCAGTTAAGAAAAATATTCAATATTTTTATATATCCAAAACAAGACCAAAACAATAAGAATCAAACATACAGTACTTACAAATATATACTTTGCAAGATTACTTGAAAAACACAGTTCCTTGAAGTCGGTAGCTCCATCCGGTGCTGTAAACAAGAGTCTAACAGATCCAGCCGACCGCGTCGGTACACGCCAGCGAAAGCGTGGACAGCCTCGAGAACAGTACCTTTCTCGTTGCAGCTGGCACGTTGGTGCGAGCCGGTCTTGGCAACCATCGCAGTTGCGTTGCAAAATGGAAGCGGTTCATGGTGCAGTGCCCTCACGATGCGGTGCAGGCAGCGGCTCTGTGACAATCATCCAGATGGCGCCGATGAGACCAAGGCTTACGGTGCAGGGCGAGGCAGTGCTTGATGTAGTGCTGGCAGGTTGCGGTGCAAGCGATAGAGCTGGTTAGCAGGAGATGGCATCAGTCTGCCCAGACAGCTGTGTAGGACGAGGCGGTGCGTCATGAAACTTACGAGCGGTGCCCCAAGCAACGATGCGGTCACGGGTGTCGAGTCAGCAGCAGCGACGTGGTCAGTGAGACCAGGAGGCCGAAGTAAAGGGAGGTGGTGTGGAGTGCAGTGCCCACAGGTCACTATGCAACAGCGATTCTGTGGTGGCAGTGGCGGTCATCGTTGGTGAGACCAGGGTTGCAGTGCGAGATGCGGACGGTGCCCTCTCCGGTGCCGTCAAGACGCAGAGCCAGTGATGGAGTCAGCAGCATTTCTCTTCTCTGTGGCAAAAGAAATAGCGGATCCAGTGGCGGTACCCAGAGGTTGGTGAAGTCTTTGCAGTTCCTGAGACTTCAGAACAGGAGGCAAGCCCTTGGAGATACTCAGCACAAATGAAGAAAGTTCAGTCCAGTCCTTTCACTGCCCCAGGCAGAAGCAGCAACTGCAGGCCAACCCAACAAAACAACAACACAGCAAGGGGCAATACTCCTCCTGGCAGCTCTTCCAGCTCTTTTTCTTGGCAGGGTCCTTGATTCCAGCGAGTTCTAAAGTTCTGGGGTCTGGGCCCCAGTATTTATACTCCAAATTTCTTTGTTCTCTCAGGCAGAGGGTGTCTGTGCTTAGTCCAAACCAGTTTTGTCCGCTCTGGCCAAAAGCAGAGACAACATTGTCTACAGTAGACCAGGACCATTCAGGTGCAAGGAAATCTCCTCCCACTACTCTAAATGCATCCCAGGTCTATTCAGCCCAGCCCTAACTTATCCAGGAAGGCAGGACACACCTCGACTCCCTAGTGGCAGTATGAATGCACATCCACATACCCTGTCACTCCAAAGCCAGACAGTCAATCCACAAACCCAGCAGAGGCGCACAGGATGGCTAAGCAAGAAAATACCTATTTTCTAAAAGTGGTATTTTCAAACACAGAACATAAAAATCATCTATACTAAAATATACATTTTTACATTCTGAGTCCAGACATACTAAACTCCATTTCCGCATCTTGTGCCAACGGAAGTTATATTTATAAGATGTTATAAATAAACTCCCATTCTACCCTATGGGACAGATAGCCTTTCCATAGTGAAAAACAAAATGCACTGTAATTCACTACTAGGACATGTCCCACACACCGGTACATGTCCTACCTTCAACATACACAGCACCCTTCCCACAAGGGTACCTTCAACCTACCTTAGGGGTGACTTTTATGAAAGAAAAGGGAAGATTAGGGCCTGGCAAGTGGGTGCACTTACCAGGTCGACATTGCAGTTATAAACTGCGCACAGACTGTGCAGCGGCAGGTCTGAGTTACCTTTACAGGGCTACTTCTGTGGGTGGCACAATCAGTGCTGCAGGGCCACTAGTGGCATTTGATTTCCAGGTCCTGGAACTCTGAGTGCACTGTACTAGGGACTTAATAGTAAATCAAATATGCCAATCATGGAAACACCAATCCATAACACAATATACAACAGAAGCACTTGCCCTTTAACCCCTGCGCTGCGGCACGAATTCCGCCGCAGCGCTGGGGGGGTTTGGGGGGGTTGACGGCGCCGCTGTGCTCATGATGGAACCACGCCGTCATGAGTCACGGGTGAGCTGTGCTCACGACGGCGTGGTTCCGTCATGACTCCACCCACTGCGCTAATCGCCCGCACAGGCGGGGAATTAGCGCCGCGTGGGAAGAGCGGCCGCCAACGGCCGCAGCATGACGGAACCACTCCGTCATGAGCACAGCGCACCCGTGGCTCATGACGGAGTGGTTCCGTCATGAGCGGGGAACCGGTTAACACTGACCAGCAATGAGAAAGTACGCAGAGACTAAACTAGCAAAAACAGAGTCAAGGCCAGGATGTCAGCAAGCAAAAAGACTGGGGAAACATGCAAAGTCTAACACTCAGCTTATGATGGAGATGTGAACTGGATGACCCAGTGTCGTCAACTCCTGTGTGCTGGCCCATCCACATTCATGCATCAGTGCAGCACCTGTTCTATAGATGAACCGCCTAAAATACCCACGTTTGGACTTGAAAAAAAGAGGGCCCGTTCATGCAGAATATAACAGAATCTAGGGAAGCTCTTCCCAAGAGTAGCGTTTCTAGAATTCAATTCGGGCCTAACACCAATACCAGCGTCCACAGGAAGCCAGACTGAGATGCTGCATCACATCATGGTGGGTTGCGATTAGGATGAGAGCGATCAACCATTGGAGGTTTTTAAGAAATGACATTCGGAAGAGACGAGACAGCACAGAACACAAGGGGATCACCAACCAGGACTGCATCATATATGTGCACAAGCAGACTTCATCCAGTAGTTTCAAGCAGAAATGGGTGACAGGGTAAACTATTTGAGACGACGAAGTTGTACACTATAAAGAGGATATTTGGCCAGATCACCAGGTATTATAACATTGTATTGCAAATTTCAATTGTAGCTCAGGGTTACAGACATAACCTGTATTTCTTTCATTCAGTTATTCATATTGGTTTAGGTTCCCACTGCCAGACCTGCAGTCTAGGATTCCAAAATTGGAAGATGACAACATTAGGACAAGTTGGAAATCTGTTCCATGTGGTCAAATGCATTTGGCTATTCTCCTACTACTCCTGTTGGATTGCCTGGTGGAAAACCAATTCTCCTTGCCCATGTCTGGCAGGGTGTGAAAAGAAGGTCCGAGAAAGCAGGAATTGTGCCAAACTCTCAGTATTGTCACTGACTTATCTGATTTCCGTTCAGATTTATTATCTATAGACGCATTTTATCTGGATATCTGAAAACCTTGGTTGGATATAACCCTCTTGAACCGATGTTGCACACTCCTCACCAGAGGTTACAAGATGACTGTATGTTGTCCAATCAAGCAGGGTTTTGTAGAGTGCACAACTAACCCGCGAGGGTCTCAAGGCGCTAGGGGGGTGGGGGGGTGAAGCAGCTTTGTTAGGTTGATGAAACAACTTGTTTCTCGTACCAGACTATTCGTTTTCAAATGAATGCATACTAGGTGTAGTAGTTATGATTTACAATCAAAGAAATAGTATCGTTCCAATGACTTACAAAGTAAATTAATTAACCTAGTATGCAGCTGATAACACAGTCACCACTGGCATGGTTTTGGAAGTCATTCCACAAGTTTAGCAGATGAAAAATATCCACGTCTACAATTTTGGGGCTATGCTTTTTATTGCAAAATAGAATTCAGAGCAGAAAACTACACTGGTAAAAGTCTTAAAGTAAACATTCAACTAACAGAAAAACTTTGGGAGACTTTAAGGGAGAACTATAGGATGTTAGCCAACTAAAAATACCTCCAATGACCAGAAGACGGAAGTTACATTTTAACAAAACACAGTCTTTGACTTTTTAGGTCTCGCCTGATCCAGCGCATGCGCTGGTCTAGCCGAGACATTTAGTAGCTGCTTTGAAAAGTGCTACCATAGCGGCCACCAGCTTACTGTCACACGCACATGCGCCCGCACTGCTGCACGCGCATCCCTAGCGTGCTTTAGCGCGTTATCGCGATCGTGATCACTTTCAGAGTGATCGCGATGACTTTCGATTTTTCGGCCGCGCTGCGTTACTGTTACTGCCACGCGGCCAATGCTTGTTGGTTTTCCCGTGTTTATATAGTATTACTTTGAGATGCTTTAAACCCAGCATCCATACTTCCACCCCAAAAGTCTGTCTCTCTCTTCTAAAATTACCCTCTTCCTCAAGCCCAAATTCTGCCTGTCTCTGTTCGCCAAACTCTCTCACCCTCAAATGCCCGATCTCCCCACGTCTCCTCCCACCCCAAACTCTGTCCATCTTTCTCTTTTAAATGGACTCCTCTCCGACTCCATTTGTGGTGAACTATCTGCTTTATTTTTGCCAAAAGTGCATGTTGTCAAATACCACTATTTAAAGCAATGTTGTCTTAAACTGTGAAACTGTGTGTGTACGGGTGAGAGAGACATTTGACCTCCGTTTCTAAAAGGCAGCTGACAGCCGGGTTGGCAGTAGATTAAATTTTCAGAATAGATGCAATTTCCAACCTGTAGCTGGAAATGAAAACACAAGTGTCCTTTGGTATTATTTAAGATTAAACTGTCTAAGGGTTTTGTTTCTCTTTGTACCTTCTTCAGATAAACGTCTAAACGGTGTCCTTCCTTGTTCCCTTCGACACTAGTCTGATCCCTGCAGTACAGCCTTACTAGAAAGGTGCGGTCACAGCGCTCTCCCTTGTATTTACTCTGTGACCCTGGGCTCACATGCTATGACTCTCACAGCCTTGAACAGGAAGTAATAACTCTCTTTGCTTTTGTATACCTATATGCCTCTATCCAAACACTCCCTCCTTCTCCCTCTCTCTCTGTCTCGCTCCCTCTCACTCTCTGTGTGCACTTCTCTCCGTCCTGTCCATCCTTCCTTCCCTCCCCTGCCTGCCAGCAGTATTACTTTTTAAAGTTCACGTTTTCAGCAACAACATGTTTTCGCAAAATGCCCCCTAGTGAGCATTGCAGGACCGTAACAAATAAAAGTTTATGCTAAAGCAATATGTTAAAACAGACACAACACAGCGCACACAGGTGCTGGAAATGTGGAAAGGAGGTTATTAAAAATATTAAAAACTACACAAGGAAAACACAGTACTTTGCTACAGCCAAACTTTGTGTGCATTGCTCTTACCACCGTCTCGGTCCCCTAGCCTTGAAAGTTGATATATTGGAAACACCACACATTTTATTAAAACATAAGGATCTCTGTATTGTTTTATTACACACTAACAAGTTCTACAATCGTTGGGTACATCAAACGCTCTCTTTTCTAATTCGGCATATCTGTCCGCTTGGCTGACATAGCTTAAAAACATTGCCAAAGCCAATAGCTCTGCCTAAACAGTTTTAAGGCCCCAAAGGCGAGACCTATTGCTATGCCAATGCTTGTTTTTTTAACTTTTGAGGAACATAAAACCGCCCAGAAAGGACGGATAGGGAGCGCCCCCTTTCAATGCAGGCCGCACAACAAAAGTGTGGCGACCAACAAGCAGTGTAACAGAGGAAGTGAAACTTGGTATCACGGGGCCCCATAATTAGCTAGAAATCTCTCTATGTTGTTTTAATTGACACCCAGATCACCCGTAGCAGGATATAAACTGTGTCTAAAGCTGATCAATATCTCCTTGCAATGGATAGATACAATGCACTTAAATTTCCAAGTAATACACATTTTCTGATAATAGGATACGTAACCTGGCACAACGAAATTGAAAAAATTCGGTACCGTTCATAGTTAAACACCGTTACCCTGAAGCCAGCCACAAAGTTATCGAAAAATATAACATCTTAAACAAAATTGGCGCAATCTCGTTATCAGTTAAAATACGAAGTGTACATTTGTTCCTTTAAAGAGTCTCACTGTATTTGGGCACAACTGTGTTAATACATTCGCCGTATAATAAATCAACGCATCTTCCGACTGTAAACATTCAGTAACGTAGGTGCATGTGGTCTAACCCACGACCGAAGTGCACTTGTGTTGTAAACAACAGAGTGCATTACTAGAACCACATACTACAAACACATTAAGGCGTATTATAAAAGAACAACTAATGAAAGATTTGAAATCAGAAAGAAACAACCTTTAAACCAAAAGGTCAAACCATTTCTTGAGTACAGCGGCTCTTCCCCGCGTAATAACAAGTGACAGAGTCTAGCCTGCCTGACCACCACCCCTTTAAAATCTCCACGCAGGGCCATGGCTGTATCGTGACGTACCTGTCCTCGCTGGCTGTGATAACCCCGTCCTCTTTTGGGATGAGGAGAGCCACGGTAACGCCATCCAGGTGGCCTTCGATCTTGTTGAGGAGGACTGGTCTGCTGCCCTGCGGCCTGGAGTGGATCTCCGCTGCCATGTTGCTGTCTGATCACAGAGGCGCAGCATCAGCTGACAATGGCAGAAGCTCGGGTTTCACTTGGTGCTGGCAGGAAATGGTTACCGTAGTGAATGTAATAGAGGGGCAAGCTGAAGCGGTGCTGCTTCTTCAATGCTGTAGTTGGACTACAAATTGACCCTAATCTCTAAAATAGCAGGGCCCTCTCAATTATCGGCTTTCTGAAAAATAATTATTATTTCTTCTACAGCTGACCTCTCGTCGAACCGGTTTCCAGCACTGCGAACTTATAGAAACGTACAATAAGTCTTTGGAAAAATGTTAGAGATTTACTTGGGCTGCTATTTTGGAAAATACATTTTAAAACATCAACTGTAATCATGGTATTTTTAAATGCCAACAAAATACCTGGTACACCAAATAACAAAACCTTGGAGGAGGACTGGCGTTAACATTATACGTGCAGCTGCAGTGAACCGTGTTTTTAAGGGAATCTCATATGTAGTAACACTTTAATATGCTATTTTTGCTTCTCGGTAATTATTTTTGGAGCCATCCAAATACCGTTCTTTAAAGCGTATTTTTTAGATCCCAGTAGCTATGTTTTTCACTCAGTGGTCCTTGCCTACAAAGTGTGGGAGTCTTGGCAGGGATGCTATCGATGCTGTCTGTGTCAGTGCCTGAACTCACTACTTAGGTGCATGTTAGCTAGAGTAAGGCCTGGCACTGGCCAATTTAAAAGCACTGTTTTTCACTATCAACGGAGTGAATAAGAACTCGGTGTATTCTGACCGGTCCAGTTCACATGGTGATGCCTGTTCGCTCTTTTCTTCGTGCTAATTAGGGGCCAATAAAGCGCTATCGGATGCATCAAAATCCACGACTGAGGCTAGTCATCAAATCAACACAGTTAAATAACGTGAAGTACACCGAGCTCCACAAGAAAGGCAGAGTGGTTACGTTTTCAAATCATAAAGGCTTATTAAAAGGTAACAGATTTACACATTAAAAATCATCAAATTAGTATCAGTCAGTTAATGAATGCATTTAGTAAATATGAAGTTGACAATTAACCAAAGCCATATAAGCAAATGGATGAATTAGTATAAAGTTATCTCAAATGTAAACAGTAAGTAAATCAGTTTCCCATAAAGAGAGCCATCTACTTTGCTCTAAGCCATAGATACTCTAAAAAATTTTCCACTGGGCCAAACAGTGTGATCTGTGGTGAGCCCGAGGGCCAGATTGATGGTAGCAGGATAGAAGTGGGGCTTTGTGGGTGGTTAAATGTTGCAGGGTACTTCATTAGAATAATTTACTTAAGTTCAGTTAGCTTGTAAATACAAGCTTCCCCATTTTTTAACATCTTGCTGAATGTTAGTACTCACTGAAGTAAACAGCAGCCCAGCGCTGCTGTTAACCCGGTGGCCGCATGGGAATGTCTGCTGGGCTGCAGGCGACCCCCAGGCTGTACTTTGAGTATCACTGCTCTAAGCTGTTTCGAAAAGGACAAAATCATGTTCTGAGATGTTCTGCTCTGCACTGTCTTAAGTCACACAATTCTAAGATTTGCTACACCTATACATGGCCCCCATAAAATGCTCCAATCAAATTTAGGGGCGCAGATATAATCTAGTCTCATTAGCTTCTCAGGAGGTTACACAATGAAGCTTGTTCAAATGTCCTACAAACTTACAGTTATCTGCAACAATTGTGATACATTGGACCAGCCTGTACTCAGCATCTTGGAACAACTTTAATTTTACTCCCACATTTAATGGGATAAAACCAGTAACAGTCTTCATACTCACCTTGTCCTGAACTGGATGCCTGTCTCAGACCTGATGTACTGCTTCCTCCTTTCCCCTTCGGGGACAGAAACCTGAACCTTCTTGGTTACCTCTGCAATTTCTACAACTTCCACTGGCTTGGTAACTTATATTTGACATGGCTGAAGGTTGCTCTCTCCTTCCAGCCCTTCCAAACAAAACCATTTCCAGCAACTACCCTATGCATATTAAATTTAACTTTACCTTAACTTGTAAAAGTTTGCACATATTTTCCCAAGCCCCTCACCATTCCTTCCCCCAAAAATAATCCTTTGGCACCCTCGCTGGTTTCTCCCTTTGCCAAATCACCCAATTTTGGGTGTGTGCGCATTAGAACTGTTTTGTGCCTCTCTGCTAGGAGTCCTGCATTTGCATTGCCCAAAAAGCATTTGCGCGTTGTCAATAGCCTTGAATAAATAAATGAATATTTTTTTTTTTTTTTTTTAAGAAGAAACCTTTATTACACATTAAAAAGATACAAACAAGGGCCTACAACCACAAGGGCCGGCCGCTAGAAAGCTCGGGAGCCAGCAAGGCAACTCCACACATTCAAATGAGCCAGAAGCAAAAGCTCCCTAAAGTTCGAAAGTACATATAACAGGCCGCGGCCATAGTCCAAGGGCGATCAAAAAGGACGGTTTCATATTTTCTAAAAAAAAAGGAAAAAAAAACCAACAATAACACACAAACAAGGCAATGAGAGTCCGAAATAGCAGCGTGCGCTCCCCAGGACGGGGGAAGATCCACATTATCTGGAATAACTCTTGACAGGAGGTGGTAGTGGGGGGCGGCGGAGAAGAGGACAAAGCATGCACAATTACGTAGAATGTGCGGCTAGGGGGTCAAAGCGACGTCGACCTCTCGCGGCAGAGGCGGAGCGCAGATATTCCCACGATAGGAATTCCATGGACCCCACACCTTAGTCCACCTCCCAGGCTTGCCTCTCGCCACATACACCGTCTTCTCCCTGAACATACACCAATCCATATTCTCCTTCCATACCGAAATCGTAGGCGGCCTCGGGGAACCCCACAACTGTGCGATATTGCGCTTAGCCACCATGTACCCCAAAGTCACCCACTGCGTCTGCGCCGCATTATAGTCATTTGGTTCCCAGACATTCAGCAAACACCTCCTGGCCTCTGGTAACAAAGCGACATGCGTGACTTCCTCCATTACAGTATGTACCCCGTTCCAAAATCGTACGACCTCCGAACATTCCCATAGGATATGAAGAAAGGTACCCAACAAGCCACAGCCACGCTTACACAGTCCATCCCTCGAATAACCCATACGTATCAAACCAGGCCCTGTGACATACACTCTATGGAGTATCTTCAGCTGCACAAATCTAAGGCGGGCCGGGATCGCCACCTCTTTCGGGAAGGCCACCGCCGATACCCAATCCTCATCGTCCAGTTCCAATCCGTCGGCCGTCCACGCCTCCCGCAGATGGGTCAGCAAGTCCGTACAATCATTAATAAGTTTTTTATAGATCAGGGAAATACTGCTGTCGGGCACATAGCCGTCTAACACCCTATCTTCCAACGGGGAATATTCTGGGATAGCAGCAACATCCGGAAAAACTGAACACAGCGCATGGTGGACCTGTGCATATCGGAAGTACTCCCTATCATTTAATTTGTATTCAGTTTTGAGCATTTCAAACGTTTTAAAGGACCCTTTCGCCCAGAGGTCACCCACCTTACTTATACCAATCATATCCAATTTCTCAAAGCATTTCGTTTTCCACAGACAACCCAAGCGCTGGGAGGCATACAACGGCGTCGCTCGAGTCAAGCGATCCCTCCACCCCATCGCAGCATTCGCCGGATGCCACACGCGTACCGCAACTTGCGTTGGTCCTGTCAACCGTGCATCCGGAGTCGTCAAATACAGTGCCCTATTGTAATCCCCGCCCGGAAGTAATAACTTATCCATCTCGAAGGCCGGATTCAAAGCAGGACCGTATATCCCGTGGTTCACCGCCGTCAATTGAGACGCCCAATAGTATCTTTTAATATCGGGGATGGCAACACCCCCATCATACCAAGGGAGTGTCAATTTGGCGAGAGCGATCCTCGGTCGCCCGTCCCAAAACAGTTGGCGCTGAAGACCCTCCACCTCACGGAAATAACGGGCCGGCACGACATCTAGCGTATTTTGTAAAGCGTACAAAAAGCGAGGCAGCGACATCATTTTAAACAATGCCGCCCGTCCGAGCGTCGAGAGCGGAAGCCGTCGCCACCTCGCGACGTCGGCCTTCAATCGCTGGAGTGGAGGGAGAAGGTTTCGCTCATAGCGGACCGCGGGGTCCAGTGATATGAAGATTCCCAAATATTTGAACCCCAATGTAGCAATCTGAATAGGGCACCCCCGCGGCAGGAGGGGGGCCTCGCCCGAGAGGACGTAAACACATGACTTGGCCCAGTTGATAACCAGGCCAGAATTACGACCGAAGGAATTCAATACGTCCACCAATACAATTAGCGACTGTCGAGGAGAGGTGAGATACAGAAGAATGTCATCCGCATAAAGGGAGACACGGTCCTCAAATTCCGGCGTCCATCTAATGCCCCGCAACAACGGCTCCCAACGCAACCAGGCAGCGAGAGGTTCCAAAGAAAGTGCGAAGAGAAGGGGCGACAACGGACAGCCCTGTCGCGTACCTCTCCCCAGCGCGAAGGGAGTGATGAATACAGGCCCCAGCTAGGCCCGCAGGACACAAGGGTTCGCTCTCCTGTAATGGAATCTACAAGGAAGTTGGCACGGAAACTGCAAAGTACAAAGACAAAGTTTATTAACCCTTAAGGGTGGTCCTACAATCCATACAACACCCTTCAGTATTGCATAGAGTAGCACACAGAACTTGCGAACACAGTCCCCTTTTATACACAACAGAGGGGCTCATAAGTGGGTGGATACAACATGAGACGAAGAACATTACCTTTTATGGACATTTTCGATACAGAATCAATATGTGGGCGGAGTTAACACATCTCTAAGCCCGCGAAAACATGGTCAAGCGAGGATTAACTGATAACAGATGTGGTCAAGCCTGGGCATGCGCCAGACGGACAAAGGAGCTATTTATAGACTGTTACTAGGAAGATTACAAGAGCAACTAACACGAAGATAGGACTCTTCTCGTGCTGAACACGTGGAGACATGACAATACAAAATGGAGTCCAGACTTTAGTCAACATAACGGAAGAAACTCAGTCCTAAAGGGGAATTCATGTCTTTAGTGAATGCTTAATCACATCGTTGTTTCAATTTTCAACAGGAGCCGACGCCCTACCATTCACCACAACCTGCGCCAATGGGTCAGCGTATAGCAATTTTACCCACCCAATGAATTCAGGGCCAAACCCGAATTTAGCTAACGCAGCCCAAATATACGGCCACTCTAAAGTATCGAACGCCATGGTAGCGTCCAAAGACTCCAAGATGGCCGGCTCACGCATAAACTCCGCTCTAGCAAGCACGCCATGCAACCGCCTCAGGTTCAGGGCGGTATTACGATGAGGTATAAAACCGGACTGGTCCTGATGAATCAAGTCGCCCACGACCCGAACCAGACGATTGGCCAATACCTTAGCCAGAATTTTGGGTTCCGCGTTCAACAACGAGATAGGCCTGTAGGAGGCACAGCAGTCTTGCGGCTTCCCTTCTTTATGTATCACAACTATGGTAGCGAGACGTTGGTCAAGGGGGAGGGAGCCCGCCGCCCGTGCAGCGAGGAACATGTCACGGAGATATGGTGCTATCTTATCTGGACGCAACTTATATAGTTCAATGGGGAGACCATTGGGACCCATGGCCTTACCAGAAGCGATCGAGCGAATGGCCAGAGCAATCTCATCCGGCGACAACTTCGCCTCCATCAATATGCTATCAGCCTCCGAGAGGGACGGCAATGCAATATCTCTAAGTAACAGATGAGAGTCCTCCTCCGAGCACCCAGAGACCGGAGAGTATACCCCACGGAAGAAATCCGTGAAGCAGTCAACAATTTTTACCGGGTCAGTCACACACACGCCATCCACTCTCTCCACAACCGGCACCACTCTACTCGCTCTCTCCTTCCTGTCCAACCAAGCAATCAACTTTCCGGCCTTATCTCCCACATCATATAAATGAATATTTAAATCCTTTCCTTTGAGGTATGCCTTCTCAACTAAATCAAACATTCTATAAATCCTTTCCTTTGAGGTATGCCTTCTCAACTAAATCAAACATTCTTTCTAGTGGTCCTAGAACATCTGAAAGCCTATCCTGGCATTGTTTGAGCAATCTTTCCAAGCTCTTCCTTGGGTCTCGTCCCAATTTAAATAGATAGGTTATCAGCTACAGATCTAATTTCAGAGTCAACGTCACCTTCTCATCTATCACTAGGCTAGAGCACTCAGGCAGTCATTCTATACCAGTATCCCCGAGGAAGCTGCGCTCAGGGGCGGCTCTAGGCTCATGGTGGCCCTGTGCAGGGAGCGTAGGTAGGGGGCCCCGGAAGAGGGGGTCCGGGCGGGGCGGAGCTCAGGAAGGTGTTTTAATAAAACGTCCAGAAAAGGCGTTAGATGACCAGTACTTGTGGCTGCTCCTACCCTTCCGAATTCGTCTCAGAACAATAACATTTAGGAGGAGGAGGAGGAGGAGGAGGAGGAGGGCATTGTGACACACGACGTGAGGGACTGGCACAGACGGCTGCAGGGCCATAACAGGACCTGTGTCCTCTGGATACGCGGGCAGCGATGTAGTAAATAAGGGTTCGTTTTCACCCAGGCACACCAGGAAAACTGCAAAAGAAACAAATTTCCGCATCCTCAGCACATGGCGCACTACTCATGTTTACCTACTGTTTACCAAAAACCTATCATGCTTCCCTTTCTTCCCTTTTTAAAATGTTTTTTTTCTTTGTATTTAAAACATTGTAAGACTCACTGAGACACACCTTCCTGTTGCCCGCTTCATCTGTCTGGAAGGCAGATGTCTCACCTGCATCCAGTCACCGCTGTCCCGAGTGGACAGACAGATGGACGTGGTCTGGTATGCGGCCCTCAGGCCGATAAGAGCTTGTGACAGGGCTCGGCCGGACGCGGAGGCTCTCAGATCTCGTGGACGCCACCAGCTCAGCAGTAAAAGGCTTCGTTCCGAGCCGCGGACGGACAACAGAAGACCAGACAGACAGACAGAGCAAGATGGCGGCATCCGCGAGCGCGCCGCGCGACCATTACGGGGGAGGCGCGAATCAGGAACGAGGAACACAGGTGCAGGAAGGAGGGGTGTGACGGTCAGGGTGTTTGCAAGTTAGTGGAAGCCGGAGGCCGCCAAATCCCTGTCAGGGGCCGCCACGAATATGTATTGTATCCAGTGGCCGAAGTGGGGAAAAAGAAATAGGGGAACTGTGGGCGGAGAATCAGAGGGCGGGAATAACCTGAGGATTGGATCAGTGGGTGGAGTTAGAGGTGTGGCCAGGATTGGCAAAACATCCCGATCTTTAGTATTTGTTTGGCATTTCACTGACCATTTACAGCTTATTATGTTATGTAATTCTACCAATGGATACACATGATTATTTAACGATTAATATGAGTTATTGACATTAAAATAAATTCACAAAGTGGGATATGTTTCTAATCACAGAATGTCCCAAATATGCTTAAAAGTGGAAGAACAAGCAATTTGTTTCTGAGCCATGGATTTTCTCTTGTCAGTAATATACAGAGAGACAATCAATTTTACGTGTGTAAATCACTGTATGGAAAATGTTACATCAGACAAAGGACTACAAGGTGTAGGAGTCACATGACAACCATATTAGTAGGCAGTATAGTTTAATAGTGATTGATCTGGAGAAACACAAACTCAGAATTTAAAACTTAATACCATGATTGGAGGTTCCCTTTAATAATCATTATTGATTTCTATCCAAATGAACACTTTTTGCAACATTAGGATAATCAAAGGCTTAGGGAAAAAAAACATAAAGCTCTAGTTTATACCTTGCAGTTTGTATGCAGCTCTAAGATGAAAGCTAATAGCTCACTGTTCTTTGTTAGGATTTTAACTTATAAACTGCAAGTAGCAAAAGGATCTTACTGTCAAAAGCAGTAACCCACTAACCTATTTACAATATGTGCACTTTGTGATGGGCATGGTACATGTTCTTAGCAGCAGGCACATTAACCCTCTGCGCTATCTTTCCATGAGTCAAAACTTCCACTAGACAAAACTCCGATCTCACTCTAGTAAGACGTTTATTCACCGGAGTTATCATGACATTTTTAATATTGCTGAAAATTGCTGTAGGCCAGGAAGGAGGCAGCAAGTGCTTTTAAAACCATAATATACAATGCCCCCACTCAAAGTCAGCACCCGTTGCGGTCACACCGGTCGCATCACCCTAGTGCCAGCTCTTCTCAGGGGTCCTGTAACCTCACTGTTGCTCTAGGGTCTGCTACTTCTTAGGCCTGCCAGCAAGACTGGAGGTGAACTTCAGTATGGATTGTGGTGGGCAAGCCTTCAAGGTGAACCCACACGCCACTGCTAGGGTCCACCTGCTGGTGTTAAGAAACCAGGGATTTTCCAGATTTTCAGGGTCTTCTAAGGTCTAGTGTGGGAATGTGCTCCCTCAGGAGAGTGGTCTGGGGGACTACTCATGAAGGCTGAACTTGGTTTCTCAGTTCTAAATTCGGCAGCTCTGCCCCCAGTGCTACATCCGCTCCCTCACTGAACACCATACTGCCCCACTGAGAGAAATTCACATTGCCTTCAACTACAATCCAATTTGACCTGCTATAAACAACTGGATGCGACTCAATTCAAATTAAGCACTGGCAAGAGCAATATGCTCCCTAAAGGAAAAAGTAACGACATCCTGGAAAAAGCAAACACTCATTGGGAATGAAAGATTAAATAAAGCTTGTGAAATGTAAGCAGGAACAACATGGTGAATTTAATGCTTTTACACTCACTATTCAGAAATCAGTGAGTGCTTCTGCCTGAAAACTACAGGGCCCAGAAAGGACCCATTTCAATGTCCACTGCTTATATGCTTACAAAACGTAAGCAGTATGGTTTAAAAAGACCACATTCGTGAACACAAAGCCGCCGTACACATTTTGTTTTCCAATCCACCCATCAATCAGGTATCGCAGTACCTCCAGGTTTGGCGCACTTTCCCACCGGGGGAAAACAGCGCTTCACTGGCAAACTGAGTAAAGTGACGCTAATGTTTTTGGGGTTTGAATAAAACCGATCTGGGCACTTTAAGAACATTCCATCTTGCTTTATTTATTGATTTTTCATATTTTGAACCTTTTATTTCCGTGGCTGCACTTTGGAATAGAAAAATGTCAAAACGGCATTTCCAGCAAAAGTGTTTTTCTTTTTTGCATCCATTTCACAGGAGAACAAATGAACGACAGGAAGAAAGAGTCGGATTCTGATTCCTCGTGGCGGCCCCTGGGGTTTGGCGGCCCTGTGCAGGTGCGCAGCTTGCACATGCCTAAGGCCGCCCCTGCTACGCTGGTGGCAGCAGCTAGAGCCCTGGGGGAGCAGGACTGGTTTTACGATACTCCCTAATCATTCGTGCCCCAATGTATCGAGCTTGCACTTACACGTAACTACTTCTGCTACAAAAATGACTTGTACTTGCAAGTGTCCGGAACATCAATGGGCGCAACTTTTGCACCCAGTCTGGCCTGCATCTATGTAGGCCAGTTTGAGGAACACTTCCTGTACCACTCGTCAAACCCCTTCCAGAGACACATTGGTCTCTGGAAGAGGTATATTGACAATGTGCTGTGCATTTGGACTGGAGAGGAGAGTACCCTCCTCAAATTCTTGAACTGGTTGAACAACCTTGATCCCTGTTTAAGATTCACCTGGACGAAAAGCAATGAACATGTAGTCTATCTAGATCTTGACATCATAGTGCGGGAGAACAAACTGAGTACTATGGTCCATCAAAAAGGGACGGACAGGAACTCATTGCTACATTATCAGTCATATCATCCCAGAGCCTTGCGGGATAATTTGCCAGTAGGCCAGTTTCTCAGCTATCGACGTAATTGCTCCACTGTTGAGACTTTTTCACAGCAAGCTGACGACTTGGCAAGCAAATTGACACAAAGAGCTTATCCTAAGAAGATTGTCAATGAAGGACGTAAAAGAGCCCGCAATACACCTCGGGAGGCACTATTAGAAAGGAATACAAGAGAAGCAGGTGATTGTTTGCCTGTTGTCATGACATTCGATCCTTTAGCCTCAAAGATAAGATAAGTAATGAGAAAACATTGGTTGTTGCTGTCCACTGCAGATTTTAAAATGCCTCAACCCAGATTCGAATTTAGACGTGCAAATAATTTGAAAGACAAATTAGTGCACACACGACCACTACAGAAATCAAGGATAACTACGATGCCGGCTGGACACTACCCCAGCGGCAGTTGTTCTGTATGTGAATTGACAGAGAAAACCAACAGTGTGCGTTTAAAGAGTGGTAAAACATGGTATTTAAATAGGTTCTCTAACTGCAACACAGCAAATGCAATATACAGACTCACTTGTCAGTGTGGGTTACAGTATATTGGTTTAACAACCAGGAAAGTGAAGGTATGGATCCAAGAGCACCTGAGCACCATCAAAACAGGCAAGCTCACCAGGCACCTGGTGCAACATTTCTGTGAACTTAAACATGACCTTCGAGCTCTTAAATGGGTAGTCTTGGAGAGGGTAATAGCCGGTAATGACAGCACAGAGAGAGTATTGGCAACGAAGGAAGCTCGTTGGATCTTTTCTGAAAAGGTGGACCAAACAGGATTAAATGACCACATTGAATGGAATAAAGTCAGTAGACAGTAGGGCCCTACAACTGACTTCTGTAAATTATCTGGCTGCTAAACTATGGAGGCATTATGAAATGTAAGGGATAACCACACCATTGACTCAATTGTTTGGGTAAAATAACCTCCTATTGAATAGAATATACATTGGTGGAGGGCAGATTGAGGATTGTACAACTCAGAGTAGTGTGCCCGGGTGTAAGGAACTAGGTAATAAAGCATGATATGTGGAATATACACAGACCTTTCTCCCGATAATAGCAGTGCTCTTGGGAAGAATGCCATAATACTGGGTGAATCGGACAATAATAAGTGGCAGATTGAGTCTTGTTGCAATACTTCATGAGCTACACTGAGAAGAGCTTCCATGCACGGGCAGTGGGCGGCTAACAATATCAAATTGCAGCTGGCACTTTAAAGAATGCACACTGAGAAAAATACATACTCGAGAAGGGGTTGAATATCAGAGTGCAGCTGGCAACGAGGGCATTAACACTATATATTACTTAAATTACTGAACTTTCACGGCATTTCAAAATGGCTGCCATGTTGCGGGTGAAGAACCACGTGATCCGCACTATACCGGCTGATCACATGGGTCAGACATGAGAAGCGCGCGGACGCGCTGCGAGTATTTTTACTCCCTTCTGCCGGCATGGGTTGATGCAGGGATGAGACGGGGCTCATTATAGAAGTGGTTGCGGTAAGAGTGTGTGTGTTGGCTACGGGTGCCGAATTATCGGCAAGGCGAGGCCATTGGAGTGGTACTACCTGGTGTGGATGAGTTTTGTCTAAGCGTTTTTGCAAACCCCATACAGTTATGTATTGAGGGCAGAGTTTACATGTTATCACACTGAAATAGGACGAGTATTCTGAGGCTTCGTGAATTCCTGGCAGGACGTAGTATGTAAGAGCGGCAGGTGTGTTGCCATATATACATACGGAGTATCGATGTGCATACAGTGAATAGTAACAGTGAGTAGCCATCCTGAGTGTTACGATATGAGACAGATTTTGCCATTGAAATGAAGATAGGGTACTCCTAGGAAAATGAATGATAGATGTTTCCTGAAGGATCTTGATCTAATGTTGAAACATTATTTCCACAGGTGGAACGTTAGGCAACGGAAGTGCTTTTTAAATTAGGGGAAAGAGTGTTGAACACAACTGCTGTTTTTCTTGTTTTATCAGCCTATCCGCAACATAAAAGTAATTGTCCAGTGAGGCGAGTGATCGAACCCCACGCCCTGACGAATTTACCACAACATAAGTAAATGGCAATGAAACATGTTGGCCTTCTTGGAAAAGGTTAGCAACATGCTGTGCTTTTAATCTGAGTAAACTCACAATTGTGAATAAAGAGGACGACCTAACAGTGAGTCCTAACTAAATTTTAAAATTGCATGGAACACACAGCTCTTTGTAAAACACTGGGTCTTTGTTTTGGGATAGTTAACTCTTTCTGTTCTGGTCCTTTTTTCTCTCCACTGGACACTATATTCTTTGTTTCTGTGAGTGGGCAACCGATGATGATATACGTGGGCATACTGGCGAGAACCTGCTGGTAGCCTCCCTGGTGTTGCATACGTGAGGTGCCCTCTCACTCTTTCACTTATTTTTTAAGTGTCCTTCACTCACATGCTGCGGGGGAGGATTTACATTGTTGCGGATTGACTGATAGCGGTTCCCCTTCTAAGACTTTTGATTTGAGAGTTCTGGGGCTACAGTAAACTGGACAAGGTGCCAGAGAACGGGTGGAGATAGGTATCCCCACGTTAGAAGTAGGTCCTAAGAGAGAAAAATTGTTGGCTCTCTACTAGGCAGGCCTTTATTGTTTTGATGAATTGTGAGAGGAGGGCGGCCTGGTGTATTCTCTCTACAGCTCCTTGTTGTGAAGAGAGCACTCAGGCCTCATAATAATAAGCTCCTCTTTTCCTAGAGGCTTCCTAATCCAATGTCATATGTAGTCGGACACATGGTCTAAGGGCCACCAGGCTCTACCTCTTGGGTGTCTGATATCCAGTGAGTCAAAACGTTGTCCATCCATAGGGTCTGAAACTACCTTTATCATTTTTGACTTATCACCAACACTTTCCCCAAACTCATCTTCTATACCATCATTATAATCTAGGTCCAATATATATTAATCTATATTTAATGAGTCTCCTCTCATTTCCATCTCATCTGATGGTTTGTCATCGCTTGCAGTGCCAGACTGCCTTTTTTGTGTGCCACTTCAGACACCCACTGTCTCTGAGTCTGTTAGTACTCCCTTCTTATTGGAAGAAACTTCCATATGTTGCCTCTTTTTAATGTATTTCACCCTGGTTCTCTTTGCACGTCTCCCTTATCAGAAGCAGAAAAATATTATTCATCTTCTATACAGCTTATTTCCCTTTTCTTCATTAATACCTGTTTTATAGTTTCTGCAACTGCACCACTCAGTTCCTGTGAAATGTTTTTTCTAACCAGGCTTTCTTGGCTATTCTCTATACTACCTTGCTCTTACATTTTTCTTAAAACTGGCTACATTATGTTATTATTTGAAATTTAGGCTTATTTCACCTTAAAACTTCTCCCAAAAACATTTACCATGTATACATGCACTCCCGACTTCAGCTGTTTTGTCTTCATCCGTATGGAACGCTCTGAGGAGTGTTTCATTTCCAGTCAACATGCCTCGCACACCTAATTTCCTTGGAAAACACTCTGTTTGTTTAAAAAACAAGGACTAATATTACAAACACTAAAGATGTATCCGATACAAGCTCTATTTCCTTTTGAAATGGACCTTCTTACTCTTCCTATCAAATCGCAAGTGTCTATCTCATGCTGGCTTTCATTGTATGTATCAACAATGAGAGAGGGGGACCAGGAGCAGGTTATGGTCCAGTGTCTGTGCTCCTAGAGTCAATCGTTACTTCAAAAGCAGGGGAGACACTGCTCCAGGTGAGGGGTTCAGCGTGTCACCCACTCACTTCAAGGAGTACTAAAGAGTGTTAAGAAAGTTCAAAAGGTGGTGTCCTAGGCCTAGAACCCACTTGTGAGAGGGAAGAGCTAGTCTTGCCTCTTGTTGCCCTCACACACCCCGAAGGATGTAATGCTTCATCATCGGGCCAGCGCTGCAATGCCCTATGGGTCCCCCGAAGGGTTGCTTTACCGGAGATCTTTTGCAAAATGCCGTATGATGCATGTGGTGTGAGGGGTGAGTCCTATATGGAGGGTGAGTGTAGGAGAGTAGGATCTGCTTCTTATAGTTACACCCACTTTTTGCTGATGTTTCACTGTTTTTGATTTAGACTGGATGGGATTCTGATATCCAGGACCCCAGTCTAGCTGCTTTCTCCTCTAAATTGATTGCATGTACTTTAGGTACACTCCAGATTGGATTCTGGGGTACCCTTAAAAGTCCGTCCCTAGTATATGGTATACTATGTACCTAGGGCATAGGTACCCCAGAGGCCTCTCAGGGGCTGCAGCATGTATTATGCCACCCCTTGAAGACCATTCAAAATGACACAACAAGTCTGCTACAGCAGCCTGTGTAAGGTGGTGCATGCACCCCTTACTTAGATAGAGGTTCACTATATCTATCCTTATCACTGCACATATTTGCACATACTTTGTGTGTATCCTCTGAGGCGGAAGCCGGAGGACTGTGACCACTATTTTGACTTTTAAAACTTGTAATTTGTGCTCGTGTGTGTAATTTTAAAAAACCTGGGAGCTCACCTGTTTAAAGCGCTCACCCCACGCGCTGACACAGCCCTCCTCCACCTTCCCTGAGACAGCGACCTGCGCTGAGACAGGGAAACGCCCAAGGCGGCAGCCACGCCCACAGCGAGGCCACGCCCACCCTCAAGCACTACAAAAAACGCTGAGAACAAGCAGTTTGTCATTACTTTGTGTGTATCCTCTGAGGCGGAAGCCGGAGGACTGTGACCACTATTTTGACTTTTAAAACTTGTAATTTGTGCTCGTGTGTGTAATTTTAAAAAACCTGGGAGCTCACCTGTTTAAAGCGCTCACCCCACGCGCTGACACAGCCCTCCTCCACCTTCCCTGAGACAGCGACCTGCGCTGAGACAGGGAAACGCCCAAGGCGGCAGCCACGCCCACTGCGAGGCCACGCCCACCCTCAAGCACTACAAAAACGCTGAGAACAAGCGGTTGTCATTACTTTGTGTGTATCCTCTGAGGCGGAAGCCGGAGGACTGTGACCACTATTTTGACTTTTAAAACTTGTAATTTGTGCTCGTGTGTGTAATTTTAAAAAACCTGGGAGCTCACCTGTTTAAAGCGCTCACCCCACGCGCTGACACAGCCCTCCTCCACCTTCCCTGAGACAGCGACCTGCGCTGAGACAGGGAAACGCCCAAGGCGGCAGCCACGCCCACAGCGAGGCCACGCCCACCCTCAAGCACTACAAAAAACGCTGAGAACAAGCGGTTTGTCATTACTTTGTGTGTATCCTCTGAGGCGGAAGCCGGAGGACTGTGACCACTATTTTGACTTTTAAAACTTGTAATTTGTGCTCGTGTGTGTAATTTTAAAAAACCTGGGAGCTCACCTGTTTAAAGCGCTCACCCCACGCGCTGACACAGCCCTCCTCCACCTTCCCTGAGACAGCGACCTGCGCTGAGACAGGGAAACGCCCAAGGCGGCAGCCACGCCCACAGCGAGGCCACGCCCACCCTCAAGCACTACAAATGTGCCGGCCATACCAGCGCAGCGGACGAGTGCAGCGGGAGCGCCGTTTGCGCGCCGAAGGCGCGCCTAAGGCAAGCCCGTCTGCGCCCGTCCGCGCACGACCGGGCCTAGGGCCAGACTCCATGGCCGACTCCACCGCCACTAAGGTAAGCTACTCTCGCAGAGAGCTACTCAGCCTCAGACCCTCTAAAATCAGCACTTGTCACGTAATGCACGGTCCCAATGGTCCTTTTACCAGCTGTAACACTTGCAAACCAGGAAAGATACTCCTTCCTAAACCCTCTGCTCCACCCCCTGTCCTCAAAATTTCGACATTGAATTGCAGATCGCTTCCCAAGCATGCCCTGCTCATTAACCATCTCATTGTCGATCTTAATCTGGACATACTCTTCCTCACCGAAACGTGGATCACTGAGCATTCCAATTCGGACATAGTATTGGCTTTACCCCCGGGCTTCCTTATCATGTCTCAACCACGCCCCTTAGGTAGAGGAGGTGGATTAGCCATCATCCACCGGGATCACTTCGCTTGTCGAACCCACGAGACTCAGACCCAGGAGTCAGAGAGCTGCCTCTTTACGATCCAGTTATCCTCGACTAGCTCCCTGTCAGGCCTCTTGGTGTACCGGCCTCCCGGCCACTTCGGCCCCTTCTCGGCCGCCCTTTTGAAAATCGTCTCTTCCTCGGCCTACTTGACATCTAACTTTCTAATAACAGGAGACCTAAACATACACTTCGATGATCCACTAGACACAGGAGCATCCGAGCTAATTCATGACCTGGCGGCCTATGGCCTTCTCCTTGCCAATTCCGGTGCAACGCATACGAAAGGGCACCTACTTGATCCGGTGTTTTCTAACATCCCCTCTCTCCAATTCATAAATTCCCAACCACTCCCGTGGACGGACCATTTCCTGGTCACGACCCACCTACCAGGGACATTCAAGAAACCCCAAAAACCCACTACCTTCACCAGAGACAGATTGTGGGCCAAACTCTCGGTGGAGGACTGGTCCAAAGCCCTGGACTCCTCGACCCCTACTCTCTTGGAGGACCCTTCCACCGCTGATACTCAATTCAGAGAATGGATCTCCTCCTCCCTCGACAGTATCATCCCCATAAAAAATCGTGAGAACAAAAACAGGATAAAGGGCCATGCCCCATGGTACAACTCTGAACTCAGAGCTCTCCGCAAAGAGTGCAAAAAGGCTGAGAGACAGTGGAGAAAGGACTGGCTCCACAGTAATAAGGACATGTACCACAGCTCGGTAAGACGCTACAAATCTGCCCTAAAGCTAGCCAAGGCCGTATTCTATGACAATAGAATAAAAAATGCCACTAATTCCTCAAAAGAATCTTACCTTATAGTCAAAGAACTACTTCATATTCCTATGGCACCCGCCGCTTGCCCCCCTCCCCCGGATAGAAGCAAGGACCTGGCCACCTATTTCGATTCTAAAATATCGCGTATACTGGACTCCCTCCCTACCATCAACCCTCATAACCACACGGATATAGAGGCCTGCATTAACAGCCCGCAGCTGCCCTCTTTCAGAGAAGTTTCCCTTACTGAGGTCACCTCCACGCTGGCCAAAATGAAAAGCGGATCCCCCCTTGACCCGGCCCCGGTTAGATTTTTAAAAACCGTGTCTCCCAGCATAGCCCCCATCATCAGGGATCTCATTAACACCTCTCTCTCTCCCAAGGCACAGTGCCTCCCAACTGGAAGAACGCTGTTGTCAAGGCTCTGTTGAAAAAGCCTCAACTGAACCCGGACGACATGGCCAACTACAGACCCATATCGCTCCTTCCTTGTATCAGCAAGATGGCTGAGAAATTAGTGAACGTACACTTATCCAAATTCCTTGAGACAAACAATCTCCTTCGTCAATCCCAAACAGGTTTCCGGCCCGGCCATGGCACGGACACTGCCCTCCTCTCCGTAATCGAGGAGGCAAGGTGCATCCTGGATTCAGGAGGATCAGTGGCAGTGATCCTCCTGGATCTCAGTGCCGCCTTTGATACGGTGGACCACCATGTCCTTCTCCATCGCCTGGCCAGGGCAGGAATTGTGGGTTCTGCACATGCTTGGATTGACTCCTTCTTATCCGGTCGTTCATTTCAGGTGTGGGACGGCAACTCACGTTCAGACCCACTCCCACTTAGATGTGGTGTCCCTCAGGGGTCTTCGCTTAGTCCCACCCTGTTTAATGTCTACATGGCCCCCCTTGAAGATGTCGTGACCCCTTACGGGATAAAAATAGTAAACTATGCAGACGACACTCAACTTGTCGTCTCTCTGTCCCACCTGGATAAACACCCAGCATATTCACACATGGATGTGCGAATCTTCCCTGAAGCTGAACGGTGCAAAAACCGAAATCATGCTCTTAGGCAATCAATGGACCTCCATCCCACCATCAGTTTGGCCGGACGCCTTTGGTGAAATCCCTACACCAAAAAAAGAAATTAAAACACTAGGAGTATGGCTGGAACCTGACCTCACCATGAAGACCCAGGCAGCCAAAACTGCTGGAACATGCTTTGGCCTCTTGCGGTCAATTCGCAAGATTCTCCCTCTCCTTCCGCCCCTATCCAGGAAACTATTGGTCCAAGGGCACATTTTAGCCCGGCTCGACTATAGCAACGCCGTCTACCTCGGCACACCTGAATTTACCCTGGCCAAACTCCAACGGACCCAAAACGCGGCGGCAAGGCTCAATATGAACCTCCCACCCAGAGCCTCTGCCAAGCCTGCTCTTAAGGCTCTGCACTGGCTTCCTGTTCGCCAGCGAGTAGAGTTTAAAGCCCTGTGCACCACCCATAAACTTATCAACGGTGTTGGTCCAGCCGCCCTGAAAAACATGATCATCCCATACAAGGCCCCCAGACTCCTTCGCTCTGATGGCGATCATCTGGCCACAGTTCCTAAGTTCAAGAAGGCTCGCACCGGTGGCCGACGCTTCTCTGTCAAAGCCTCCGCAGAATGGAACTCACTTCCTCGCAATTTGCGTCTGGAACCTTGTCACGCCCTCTTCCGAAAAAAACTAAAAACCTTCCTGTTTCCCAAATAGTTCCCCCGGTCCCCTTCTCTTGGTTCTCACAAATTTATAGCGCGGGGATGCCTACGGGTCACCAGGCGCTCTATAAATCACTTAATAATAATATACACCTATCAGTCACCCCTATGGCAGGCCTTATCAATCCTGAAGGCAGGGTGCTGGGTTTCATGTGAGAGGGTGCACCTGCATGAGCAGAGCCCCTCTGCTGCCTTCGGAACCTATAGTCCGGGGTTGTTTGTGATACAGCCAAACATATATACTTAAGTGCATTATAACCTCGCGTTAAATGCTAACTTTAAAACGGCTGCATGGAAACATGTTGTGTTTGGTGTCAAACACCTTGGAATCATACCTCCACACCAGCAACTGGTGTGGAAGGTATGATTCCACCCTCCTAGAGGGAGAAATATGACAACACTGGTACACCCGGTACCAGCTTTCTTGACCCTGGCATCACAAAATGGATGCTGCCAGCCACAGACACGAGTCTGCCCTCCTGCTGCTGGACAAAACTCCAGCAGGGTAAGGCCGGACAATAGGTTTCCTGTCACAGGAAGGTGTGACCACCTCCCAGACAGGCTTTAGTGTATTGGGGGTGGGTGCACTCTGAGAGTGCTTTGATGTCTGCACTGGGGCACATTTGGTGTCCCTGTGCATAGTCCAGCTCAAACCGGTTGCAGGGGCTATCAGTCCCTTCTCTGGCGCAAAACTGGACAAAGGATACGGATGTAGCCACCCCTCTGTCCTGACCCTCCCATAGGTGGGTCCCCAGAGTTTGTCCCACCCCTTCCTTGGGTATAAAGTAGGAACCCCTGACTACAGGACTTTAGATTTACCTGGACCAAACTCTGCTACAGAAACCAAGTACTTTGACTATCTACACTACGCTGGATGACTGAAGAATCTCCCTTGGAGTAAAGGAGTTACTCCCCTGCAAGGCAGGCACCTTAAACACATCTGACCGGTTTGCATCTACGTAGCTCCTGAAGGACTCAGAAGATTTCTGCAACACAGGAGGTGGGTTCCCATGGTCTTTGAGGTTGATCCGTACTCTCAGCAATTCTGAGACCCGCATCCCTCGTGGGGACAGTGCAACCTGAACCCCTGGGCACCGTGTACATTTGCAGCAGCATATGCTTTTTGGTGACCCCTGAGGCTGTGCTTTGGGCTATTTGTAGTCCTGACCCCGAGCAGTATTTCCACTGAAGATTTCCAGACTACACTCCACGAGTGTTCCGTGGGCTGGTATTTTGTGATTCAGCTCGAGGTCCCTTCGTGATCCCTGATCCGTCAATCTGTGGGTCCCTGTGAAGGTAACTTTGACTTTCTGAAGGCCTTCCTGGTTGCTCCAGACGTGCCCTGACTCTCCATAGCTTGGGGAGTCCCAAGCACCTTGCTGGTCCTCACCAAAGCATCTTTCCTCTGCTCGCGTGTGTTGCAGTTGCCAAGGCTTGTTGGGGTTCAAATCGGACACTGACCCCCCAGCACTCGACATCCTTCGTGGGACAGCTCACCTCCGGACTTTGTTTGTCGTCAACGTCTCTTGGTCCCCGTGGCTGCAGAGTCAAGCTTCACCTCTTCTCACCTGAAAAACCCGACATTGGTGGGCATTCGTCTATCGTGCCCCTGGTCACTGTGAAGTGACCCAGACTCTGTCCCCTCTGCTTTCAGGTTCTTCTCAGCTCTGATCGAGGTTTGGATCACACCGGACATGTCTCATCTTCCTGGCAGCAGCACTTCTTCGCATCACGCCATTGAAATCAACGAGCGTTTCTGACACCACTTGACCCCTATGCACCCGGCTCTCCTGGGATAGGTAGCACGGATCCTTCGGTACTCTCAAGGGTGCTGGCCTTAGAACCTTCTATGTTCCAAAGGGTTTGCTTTAAGCCCTCTCCTAAGTGTCCTTAATCTTTCAAATTCCAACAGCGACTTTCCCATAGGGTTGTACAGAGCTCGCACCTGTGTTCTCACACTGCACCTTTCCTCAGTGGTTCCCCTGTGTCACTACTTTGGGTGGTTCCTTGGGGTCCCAGCAATTCTATGTGCTCTAGGCACTGTGTCTAGTCAAGTCATGGTTGTTATTCCACTTTCTTAGTATATGGTTTGGTGTCGACCCTGGAGCCCACTGTGTATTGTGCTATTTACTGTCGTTCTAGTGCTTTAATATTGTGTGCCTTGTTCTCTAATCTCATAAAGAGGTTAGTAGAGAGTGTTTAGTAATAAATACATATATTTTATACATACTTTATGTGGTTCTCCTTTCATTTGGTCATTCGGGAGGTTATAATCTGGGAAACCGGGCTGCTTTACACTCCTTCGAGACTTAGCCTAATGGTTGCTCTCCATAGCTACCACTAGGATAGCTTTCAATTAAGGATGTCTTTAACCTAAACATCAATAAGGGTCATTTGGACTGGTGCAAGGTGCCCACTATAACTAGTGGACAGCATATACCAGGCCAATGTCTCACATTGGTGTGCAGCGGTTGGGATTCAAGCTTGCTATTGTTTTACCAGATAATCTCATTGAGTGACTAACTGAAAACCACTAAAGGTACTTAGGTACATATAAATCAAGACTAGAATAAAGTAAGTTCTACTGAACTTAGACTTGGGTAAGTCAAGGGTCTAGCACTCCCTTTCTACAACTCAAGAGAGTTTAGTAGTTCCCACTAGGTTAGGTAGGTGCCACACCACGCAACACTAGCATGTCTTCTATGCCAGAAGCCAGTGGGCCTCTGACGCGTACAAACCCACATCCGTCATGTAGTCCAAATGTCCACTGTCCCACATCAAAATCCAGCACCTAACAAACAGTCACAATGTACATAGTCATACAGTCTGCATGTAAACCAGGACAATGTGCCAACACATATGTCAACACAATGTCAACATGCATCTCCCCTTCACATTGCAGAGAAACAAACAACACCTCCAACAGAGCAGACCACATTACCCATCAGTGATGCTGGAGAGGACCACCCCACCATTGGCACCGACGCCCATGGACATCTTAGGGAACCCACCCTCAGGAGCAGGGCAGCCAAGCCACACAGAGGAGACACCAGCCCCTGCACAGACCACACAGCAGGAAGCACCCACCATCACGGCTGGCTCCCAACACGTCACCTAGGCACACATCGCATTCCAATGCCAGGTGTCAGAATGACAAAAGGAGGTGGCCGAACAGGTGCGGGTGGGGCCTAAACCCATTGAACACGAACTAGACCACATGCGTGGATGTCTAATTCCCCTCAGGGACCACCTACACCACACCAAGGAGACCCACACTGCGACAGAGACACATGCATGTGCACATTTACAGTACTGAACCATGCCCAGAGGAACGCAATTATCATTCACACACCCACGCTGGACGTGCGTACGATGGCCCAGTACACTCCTCTAACGTATTGAGTGGGTGATAATAAAGCTACATGTCCAAGGTCTAACACGCTACCTGCAGTGACATTTTGGTGTCCGCTGTACACAACACAATGTAATGTTGTCGGGCCCGGGGACCCCATGCATACATTATGAACACAAGGACACACGCAGATAGTTCGTGGAATTGGCCACGGGCACATGCGCCCGGCCCCTTTATTGGCAGGGCCACATGTACAGTGACGCCTGTGCTGGATGTGTGTAGGGTGAGTGTAAGCCAACCCACAAGGAGTTGTTGGTGCTGGCAAAAACGTCAACAGTGAACAGCAGTAAAACGGAAACAGAAAACCAGCATAACAGAGACAACAGCAGAGCATCATGGAGGTAGCCCGAGCAAGTACAGAGGCCACCCAATATGCAAACAGAAGTGTCCGTGAGTTGCAGTGCACTAAGGTTGGGGCACCTGGAGTGCCAAGCAGGGTGTCAGGCAGATGATGGCATCCACCACAGATGTGAGCAACTCAATTAGTCTGCCAGTACGACTGTTTCGACTCTTGCAGGTGGCGGTTGGAGGCGGACCTGGCAATGGTGGCATGTGCCTAATGTGGTGATTTAAACAAGGGGTCTGTGGTCAGCCTGTAAGGTGACTGCCCAAATAAAGTGACCAAAATACTTCACAGCCTACAGAGGAGCAAGCAATTCCTTTTCTATGACATTGTCTTTCCGCATTATTCAAAGTTATTGATGATAAAGCAACCATTCACCTGTCATTGACATTGGTTGTTTTGGAAAGTACAGTCTCAAATCATAAGCGCTGGCATCCACTGTAATGAGACATTCCTTCCCAACAAGAAGGGTTTTAATGTGGGAGTAGAACCCATTTCTTTTTTAACTTTCCCAAAAATTATCTGTTGGTCATTACCCCATTGATGCAATTCCCATGTATGCAAAAGTCTCCTCATTGACTTCATCAAGTTTGTAAAGTTTGGTATAAGCCCCAAGAAAAAAAACGTATCACTATCATCAGATGAAGGTTCTTTCTTCATGGCATGTACCAGAGAGTGTTTGGGTACAACTCCTTTTTCACATATATTGTTCCCTAAGTATTCCACTTATGAGCAAAATAAGTTGCATTTCTCTGGTGCAAGGATCAAACCATTTTCCTCTCAGCAAGCACACATATCCTTGAGCACATTATTATTTTCTGACTCATTTTTTGGTAAAACACAAAATGTCATCTAGGAAACACTTAACACCATTTCACCTGTCTTTAAAAATATAGTACAGGGTTATCCGAGCCGCTCAGTACTCGATTTGATGTGTGAGCCCTGGTGTAATGCAGTTAAGGCTGGAGGCAGGGGACAGCGCAGGGCCACAGACACATGGTGTTGATGATCCTGAGGCCATCGTCTCAGAGGCCATCCAATATATCAGAAGACAGGGTCCCTGACTTGAGCTGCACAGAGTTAGTGGCCCTGGATGCACTGCGGCCGGCACAGGCACCCCGCCACGGGACAGTCAGATGGGCCACGCGAGCTGAGCGGGTCCTCATCAATGTCCGAGGTGAATGTGGTGGAGGGTTGTGGGAGACAGTGGAAGGTGTCCTCCAGGGCATGATGCAGAGGGTGGAAGCTGTCCAGAAGCAGCAAATGGAGGAGTGGAATGCCACAGCATCGTTTTTGCCACAAAGTCAGTATCACCAACATGATGGTGACGACAACCCCAAGTCCATGGACTCAGTCGCCACCAAAGTTCAACCAGAAAGTGTCCATGGGTCTCGGGGAACAGACTTAGTGGCACCGGGGCTGAAAGGGGATGAAGTCTGCGATGAGGCCTGTACAATGACATCAAGTCAGCCATAAATAAATCAAGACTGAATTCGAAATTTGTGACCTACTCGACCGCAGTGTAGACCTGAGGCAGCAGTCAGCGCTGGCCAGACGTGGTTCAGCAAGCTCCTCCTGGAACTCTAACACACGACGTTGACATGGCATTTGGGGGTGACTTGTGGTTGATGGAGGCAAAAGCACCAGAGCCGAGTGGGTGTTCAGTCAGTGACGGTGACGTGCCCTGCCTGGTACGGACTGGATTGGCGTGAGGCCTGCTGGACTGCAGTGTAGGCCGACGACGTAGTCATCAAGGGCCCACAGACACGTGTGGTTGGGATGCCAGGCACCGACTTGGTGTCACCACATCGAAGGGAGTATAGTGATGTAAACGCTGCATTAATGTGTGTACTAGGACAATGTGTGACCAAGACTCAGTCCCAAATGTGTGACCTACTCGCCCGCAGTGTAGGCCGGAAGCAGCGGTCAACAGGGGCCCACAGCCACATGTCGTTGTCTTGCAATGCACAGAGTTAGTGACACCAGGGCAGTTGTCGGTAATGTACGATAACCTCCGTAACGATGATCCTTTTTTCCTCCGGACTGACACGTGTCTTCCTCTCACACGTCTCCTTGCGTGCAATGATATGTACTTTGCCATTGACGAATCAAGACTCAGTCCCACAAGTGCGGCCAACTCGAAAGCAGCGTGGCCCGAGGGCAGTAGCCCGCGTGGGCCCACGGACACGTGTGGATAGAATGCTATCCACAGACTTGGTGGCACCACATCGAAGGGAGTATAGTGAGATAAAATCAGCCATAATTGATGTTCTCTGCCATAGTGTAATCAAGACTCCGTTCCAAATGTGTGAACTACTTGTCCGCTGTGCATGCAGGTGGAGAACGTCAATGAGAAGAGAGTTCTGCGGGCCGGTGTCGCAGAGGCTGTGATGGTCTGAGGAGGCTGCCAGGGTTCGCGGCACTTGGGCTTGGAGCTCACACCGGCACGTGGTAGGCCCTCTTCGACACACGCCGGTGTCAGCAGGTATGCATTGAGGCCTGGTTGCGCAGGGCCTGGCAGGACTGGTACGGGGAACTGCGGCCCGGGGTGCAGCAGGCACACAGGAACGCAGGCAACACCGCTCACGCCGACGGCATCGCCATCGTGGCGGGGTGAGGGGCGCTGCCCTGGCAGAGACGTTGGGCATTCCGGAACAGGACAACGCCCAGTGCTATGTGCTTTTCATTCACACCCCTACGCTGGCCTGGTGTACTCCGGGCCAGCCCACTCCACTCACGCTTACAAGGGGGGACGTAACAAGCTACATTTCCGGGATCTTCCCCACTGGCTAGGGTGACATGGTTGCGTCCACTGTCCACAGCACTCCATACACCAGCGGTGTATGTCGACATTGATATGTGTGTGGTCTGCATACTGCAGTCTGGCCAGCACATCCACGATACACTTGGCATTGTGTACATTCTCATTTGTCGATCCCTTGCCTCCTTTGCACATGCCTGGTCCCCACCTCTGCTGACATTCTGCTATTGTGTGTCCGAGGTGCCATGCCATTGATGGCTCATGTACATGGCTGGCCCAGGTCCCCACAGTGAGTTGTGCTGTCGAGTCTGATGGGTGTGCATGTTGTATGTGAGCTTGTGACGTGTTCCTTTCCTGTGTTGTGTGTTGAATGATTGTGGAGTTGAGGTGTGTGGTGTGTGCATTTGGTATTGGCCAACGAGCAGGGCATTTCCGTTGGTGCCATCCTGGTGACGCAGGTTGATGATGGACTGTTGGGAGCTTCAGGTATCATGCACACTGCCTGGGTGGTTGGCGGTGGCGTTGGCAGAGATTCCACAGTGGTCCACTATTGCCTGCACATTGGTGGGATACGTGCGCTTTCTGTTGCGCTTATTGTGTGCAGTGTCGCCAGGGGCCACTAGTAGGACATGTGTGCAGTCAATTGTCCCCTGAAACGTGCGGGAAGTCAGCTGTGGTGTACACACCTTGCTTGGTCTCCAGCTGTTCCTGCGCAGTGTGTGTGTGAAGTATAGATAGTGGGGTACCAAGCTGATGGTGTCATCCATGACCGTTGTGGTGGACTTGAATTGGCCTGGCTGTGTGACTCCTCCGTCTCAGGCAGATGTTGGTTGGAGGGTACCAGAGGCCAACACGTGCAGCAGCTTTCCCTGCAGAGGGATGTTGGTTGTCCGCTGTGTTGGTACTGTCAGCCTGTGGGCAATGGTGGTCAGAATGCAGAGGGGGGTAGTCCCTTTTAGCATATAGTGGGCAATGAAATTCTCTGGTGTTGGGTCTGTGAGGTTGGTGCATTTTCAGAGGGTCTCTGTCTTTGTCTGCTCTGCCTCAGTGTTGGTCGGGGGGGTCGGTGGGTGTCCAGGGGGGTGTTCCGGGGGGGGGTGGCGGTGGGTGTTGGGGCCCTCTTGAGTGTCTAGCCCGCATGTTTAGTGGCTCCATGGCATCTGTTGGTCTTCAAGTGTGGCTGTGGGTTGGGCTCCCTTTTGTGGTGCAGGCTGCCATCCGACTTTACACCAGGTCAGAGCAGGTGTTAATTTCCTGCTGCTAACGTGCATTATCGCATGTTTTGTGGTGTTTTCGCCGCTGTGGCTGGTCGTTGAGAATGTTTCGGAGTGGTGTTGTTGCGGCTTTTTGCACAGGAACTCCTACTCTGCATCTAATTAGCGATAGTTGCCGGGGTCATCTGTGGCGATGTTTTTTGCACCTGCTATCGTGGGTAAACTGGTGTTGTGGGCTGTTAACACTAGCTTATGAATAGGGTGAGAAATTTATCGCAACTTTGGCTGAGATAAAGTGCCGTTAACTTGGCGATAGCTCATTGAGAATATGCCCCTGAGTGTAAAAATTAATTCAAACACGGTCCGGTTGTTCAAGGTATCTAGTACAGCATGTCAACACGTGGTGGTTTAAAGAGCTATCATCAGGAAAAGAGGTTCAAAGAACATAATCCATAGTCTGTGAACATAAGAAAGGAGGTCGAGTGTGTCAAAATCTACATTCAATTGATCTGAAGAATAAATAATTGTATGGCCATGTCCCAGAAGTAATTTATTTATTGATGCAAAAAATTCAATCCAGTCTATAAATGAAAAAACATGACAAAATGTGAAAATAAACATCAGAGTTCACATTATTGGTGCACACATCGGCCATCACCAATAGCAGTGGAATTGTGATTTACTTGTGAAATTAGCAATAATCCCAAATGTGCTGTCTAGTTGTAGTGTCAGATCATAACCTGTGAAGAACTGACTGGGATATTCAGAAATACTATGCAACAATGAAAGGAAAAGAAAAGAAATAGAGACACACCAGTCCTGTTACCTTGTCAGAGGTTTGCCTGATGGTAGGGCCAAAATCAACATTCAGTAAAGTGTCTTCACGGAAGCCAGAAGATCTCCTAAAATACAACCTAAGGTCCAGAAATGTGTACTGAAAGGTAAGAAAGCTTAAAGGGAATCTACAAAGTGATTCCTTGCTGACGTTTTTGGAGCACCAGGTATCAATGAAGGGAAGTGCCACCATCGGTGTGCCGGCAGAGATTGAATCAATCAGGAAGCACACTTATGTCAAAATGGCTGCCGCACAGCGGGGCGAAATAAATATAATTCTATCTGCTACATGAAAAAAGATGGTGGGATGAGAAAGATCAACTGCTCCAAAAATTGCTGTTGCCTTATGGTAAATTGGGCCCGAAAAAGGATAATAGAACAAAAACTACCATAGTGGAACTATCATATGACAATACATGATAAATGATGATGCTAACGAAATTCAATTAAGAAACTGAACTAGGAGAATTAGTATTTGAAGTTGGAGAACAATATATCTATGCAGTGTCAATTGTAAGGTCACCAAAATCGTTAGAAATCATCATGGGTGAGTGAACCCAGCTTCACAATACACGAGTACATGTACTCATGAAACAGTTAATACTACCGCTGTGATTGAATAAACAGGAGAGATGACAAGAGAATCCCAGACAGCAACTGCACAAGTGGTGCACCAAAATGATTGGTGATCATTGCAGAGTAATGCCTGTAATACTTGAAGAATTCATGAATGACCTTTGATAAGCAAAAAATATTAACAATAACAAAAAGTGAAAAATACTATAAATTGATTTGCTGGACAGCAATTACACTGATGATACATAGTATGAATCAATCTATGCAATTTTAAGTACATGCACTGTACTGAAACCAAGTAATCACAATTAAAAACATACAGCATGGGGGGGCCTGGTCCAGGCGCCGTGCAAGATGGCCGCCTGAGCTTTGAGCTCCGCCGCACCGGGACTTCTAATAAGCCACGGGTGCGTTTTTTCACACCGCTCACAAGCGGACTCCATCAATTTATGCACCGGGAGATGCCGTGAGCTGGGTGAGGAGTTTTTTAATACAAAGCGCGTCACGCTTCTGGTCATTTCTGCCATCGTTGGAATCTTCTCAGAGCGCCCACCATTTTGTATCCTGTATGCTGTGCTGTAATCCTCTGAGCTCCTTCTCTATCCAGGCCTCCTGGACAATAACGGCGGAACACCTTCAGACCATGGTGAGCCGTTCTTCGTCCTGATGTGTTTTGCGCTTTTCAGCGAATTCTCGCAGCATTTAATTACTCCTTATAGCGGCCGCCATTTTGTCTCCTGATGCCTCATATTTCTCCTCATGGCTGCTGCTCATTATATCTTCTGTTGATGGTCACTGAGCTTTATTGTTATTTTTGAACCTGGAAGAGCAATGCGCGATTTGCCTGGATGCCTTTCTATCTCAATAGCGTCTTTTTCATCAATTTAACAGTATTTGCATGCTGACATATTTTTGGTGGTGATTTTCCTCATGGAGTCTGCATATTTTCTCTAGGTAATGTTTTCTAATATTTGCATACTCCAATTTTTGAAGGTACATTACTCCCATAGTTGCTTCTTCTCCTCTATTATACTTTACATTGTTTTACGAGAGTGATACTTGTATATGGGCAGAATACGCAAACCTCAATTTATCTTTACCCCTAAATCTTCCTCCATTGCGACACCTTCGCCTCCTACACCATCTATAAGTAGTACTTCTTTACTCTAAACAGACATGGCGGGAGTGTCCTCTGCTCGTAGCCAATCGTCGCAATCAACGCAGCACAAAACTTCTCCGCCTACATCAACACCTAAACGATTGAAGCAGGACCCCCCTCTCCAGATAAATCATCTCCTACTACTTCCTTAGAATTGCTACTAGATGAAATACGCGCATTACGCCCATTTGTGGAGGAGACAAGTAATAAAATGCAATTTTTGGAGGAAAAATGGTCCTCAATGGAAGGTAGAGTATCCACAATGGAGCAACAACCCTCGGTCGTTGAAGCTGATTCTCAAAGACTTTCTTCTCTGAAGATTTGGAAAATCGCAACAGAAGGAACAATCTACGTATTTATGGCCTGCCTGAAGCTTTGGAAGGTGAAGACCATGTAGCCTTTTTCACTTCTTTCCTGCCGAAACTATTGGATATGCCTACCTCCACATCTCTCAATATCCAAAGGGCCTATAGGCTTGGACCTCGTCCTTCGCTTTCTTCAACTTCAGTTAGACCTCGAGGAGTCATTATCCTTTTCTTGAAATTTACCGACTTACTCTCAGTCCTCTCTGCAGCCAGAATGAAATGACAACTCTCGTGGCTTGGTCAGAGGGTCTTTCTATCTCAAGATGTTTCCAATGTTACAGCAGCCAGACGCAAAGAATTTCTTAGTCTTTGACCACCGCTCCGCACTTTGGGTACCCGCTATGGCCTCTTTCACCCCTGCATTTTCAAGGTGACTTTCCAAAATCGCACCTTTTCTTTTGAAGATCCTGTGGAGCATAGGAAGTTTATACACTCTCACTCTTCAGGCAACATGGATGCTGCTGGTCCTCCTAATGGTTGACATGTTACATTCATCCTTGTTTTCTTCTTGTTACACATAATCTTTATACCGTTATGTATGATTTGAATATGTTTATCTCTATTCCTGTTTCTTCTCCTCCCTAGCGATTTTGTATTTACTGAATATGAAATATTCACTTATGCTTTCTCTCATCAATTATACAGTTATTATTAACGTGTTTTCATGGTTACTTGTAATATCTCTTCTCTTCCTCTTCTTTCTGTCTCTTTATCTAAATCTTGCAGAGTCTTCATCATCTCTGACTCATTTTGTGACTGTTTCCCTACCTTTCTCTCCCTCTTTCTTTCTCCCTTTTCTGCTTTTCTCTGTTTTTCTCTCGGTCAAAAATAAGTCCCATAAATTAGTGCTGGTGCCCACTAACTGCAGCCACCAGCACAAATAAAGCACTGGTTATAAGGAGCCTGTTCACCAAGGAGCGAGTGATAAATATTAAGTGAAGCATAACCTGACCTGAGGGACCTCCACTCCAAAACTAAAATACATGAAGGCTTAGAATACTAACAGCTATATACATCCTATTCAAAAATAAAAGTCCTGGAAAGGACTTGGAGAACAGAACAATAATTTGAATTGAATTAATGCCAGAATGATTACAATAGAAAATAAATGGTGTCCTCAAAACAAAAATGAGGATGATCTGACAAGCTTCCAAAATGAAAACTCAGAAAAGTTATCTGTTTGTTGGTCAGACCAGCCTCCTGTGATTAAAAAAAACATAAAAACCTAAATACATAGAGGGCTTTGGGGGAGCCCTCTTCATCCACTGTTTTTTTCAGCTGTCATTTACATTTTGCTTACATCACCAAAGCACACAGCGTAGGGTAACGAGTTAGCCACTTTAGCCACGGGCTCTTATGCACTTTGAGCACATTTGCACAGCTCCCTAAAAAGAAGTGCACTTTAGTGCCAGTGCCAGGCCTGGTTGGTCAGTACCTTACTTTACCAAAGCATTATTTCTTTCCATTCTTTATTTTTTTCTTTTCTTTTTTAGTTATCCGTATGTCTTTAAAGAAACAATTTTCAAAGCCAATTGTATTTTTATTTATGCCAGTGGGAAGAATATTTTAAGGTGATGTGCATTAAAACTAAAAGGTATTTCTATAACAGTTCTATGTACACTTGCTAGCTAAGAAGCAGCCGTACAGTTCTGTTCAAATTCTACCGATGGTTATATATTTTTAAATATAATTTTTTTACTGCCAGCAAATTACATTAGGGCTTAGGCAGCACAATGTTTTCTTTCCTTTTTTTTCTTCTTTTTATTTTGGAGCTTAGAGTAGCAGGTAAAAACAAGCATTGGTAATGCATCGGTTTCGCCTATATAGTGAATAAAGAACTGTTTTCATCAATCATCGACCAGGAGAAGGAAAGAATTTCCTGACAGATAACACAGGAGCGGAGAGGATGTGGTGCAGTGGCCAGAGCTGCTGACTCAATAGCTGGGGATCCCAGTCGGTGGTGCCAGAGCAGCCTCCTGTGATTCTATGGAAATCACGTAATGTCTCCAGGTGATAAATTGGTATATAAATATGCTGCAAGAGTAAAAGGCAAAACTTTATGAAAATATAGTTCCACCAAAGCGATCTTAACAGTATTTTGATGGTGGGAAACTTATAAGAGAAGCAGATCAGGAACAAGCATTGGTAAATGCAGGAAAATACTCTGCAGCAAATAGAAATGGAGAAAAGGTAAGTGGCACGCACAGTAACCAATGAGAAGTCAGAAAAGAGAGGAGGCAGAATGTAAGTCCCTTTTAAGTTTATATTTAAATCAGTAGATTTTTCTGTGAAGGCAAAACCTAAAAAGTAACCACCACATCTGCTTGCCAAAACCAGACTAATTGGCTTTGTCAATGCTTGTTTATCCTAGCATGAAACAGATCAGTCTTGTAAATTATGAGTTTGTCAGAAATGTCTGTTTAACATAGAAAGTAAAAAATCATGCTGTTTTTCTTTCAATCAAGAACATAACTTGCAGTTCCACTTTTTCTTTTAATAGTAGTCATCACTTTTGTCTATGTGGCCACACAGAATAGTGAGTCACAGTTGTTCTGCTGTCTGTCAGAAATCAGATTGGAATCTGCATAAAGCTGAATTAGGAACCAGCACAGAGTAAAGAAGCAAAACCACTGACACACTCGAGATGAACATGACTGTGAATGGCCAGCTTTAGCCATTTCTTAGAACCTCATCCACTGATACCAGTATCTCCTTTTGCCCCTTTAAACATTCTAACTCAGCTGTATTGCATTCGTGCAACCTTGAATTATGCTCTTGTATTAAGATTACATTCTTTTAATTGTGGGTTTATATAGCGCTAGAATCGACTCCCGGAGGAGTATCTCCGCGCTTCGACCGCTGGGGAACCCGTCCTGGCTCACCCTGAGAGATGGTCCCTAATGGGTATCTCTAAGGTGCGACCAAGCATCCCCGGCGGTCTGGGGGGGCCGTTGTGAAGATGAGGCAAGCTAATGCCCAGAGTTGCCAAGTGTGGTCCCTGACTGGAGTAGGCACCGAGGCGAGAATTATCGAGCCCGCTGACCCTGGTCCACGACCCTGCCGCGTCGGGAATCGAACCCTGGTCCCGGGCCGTCCTCTGCTTACGGGTCTGCCGCCTCTAACCCGTGAGCCACACCTCTCCACAGCAGGATACACATACAGTTCAAAGTGTAATGGCACAGTAAAGGACCCTACATTGCTTCCCCGACCAGAGGCGTAGCTAGCCCTTTGGCCGCCTGTGCCGCATTGTAGAGCGGGGTGGGGGGGGGTTTCTGCCGATTGTCTCCCTGAGATGACATTTAATAGTGGGAGGAGGCCGCCGCCCCCAAAACTCATGCTCCCTTGCTACGCCACTGCCCCGCGCCCTCCTCCCGCTCTGCCTCCCTAAGGAACAATAACAATAACAACAATAATGATTGTTTGTATACAGCTCTTGATATCACATTCCTACCATTTCTGATCAATGTGACTAAAAGATATCACTATTGCCAGTTTTATTGCTCTCAAGTTGGTAAACTGGGAGGGATGATAACCAGAGTATAAAAAGTGCACTAAAATAACATTATAGCCTGCTGCTAAGGGCAATACGAGCTGTTAAAAGCCCTGAACCCGAGTTATAGGTCTAAGGAGCAGGCAAGAGGGTATAACAAGGGAGAGGGCCTTTAACCACTGGTATAGGCTAAGGTGGAAGGGCTATAATGCTATTAAGATTTTCCTCCCATTGAGGGTAGAATGTTCCAAATTATAAATGAAAACACGAAAAAACGACCATTGGAATGTTGGAGCAAAATATCTATACTAACCATTATAAGCTTGGAGCCACTCCATTGTCTTAAATGGAGTGCTCAACATTCCAATGTTCTAACATGTTTTTTTTTCCCTGAGAAGTGTTTACTGATTTAATTTGAACAATGGGGGCAGAATTTGTCACCCTGTGTGACACAGACCTGTTTGATACTGTGATTTAAAGAGAAGTGTAGCACTTTTTAGATATACATAATACATGGTCCGGTTCTTCAATGTTTTTTTTTCACACAGCAGTGTACAACAAATTGCACATTACCTGTGCCACTTAAACTTACAACTAATAATAGAGCATAATTGTGAGGAATTGTGGTATAGTATGTGGTGTGGCTGTGCACCCTCACCGTGAACTACACTCATGAAACCAACTTGGGTCCAATCAGTCTCATTTGTTAAACCTTAGCTCAACCCTGAGCAGTGGCTTCGAGCAGTCAAGCTTGAACACAGGAACAAGTGTAAAGCATTTAGATGCACCAAAACAATGAAATAAGAAAGTCATACAACATGAAAGAAATGCAACACCAATTTATAAAAATGGATCTTATTTTTCCGAACTTTTAGACTCCAAAATCCACCGGAGGGTTCCGGAGATACAGATTTTTATGTAAAACGTAAATCTCTCTCAAAAATACAAACAAACATTGCTAACTGCAAGGTTTGGAAACTTTATAAAACTTTTAAAGAGCTGTGTTTGGCTACTCTGGCTCGCTTGGTGCAACCAAATCTGACAGGGTAAGGTCAGGGGGAGGCAATGAGGAGCAGTAGGACAGTCACCTTGTCACCAAAGCAGTCTTAAATCCAGTTCCAAATGCTATGGGGGAATCTTCATACTAGTTCAATCCCAATACAATGGGGTGAATCCCCCTGGGCACAGTTGGAAAACTTTCTGTTGGGTGTAATACTTTATTACTGTTAATAAAGACAAGTAGTCATCATATGATTTTCAATCTTTGTATTTCTTTTGTCTCCTTTTGGATTTTAAGGAATTTGTTGTATATATTTATGTAATCGATAACATTTCATACATCCGTCTTTGAGTCAATGCATTTCATAAAATAATCCAATGCATTTCGGGCATGTGCTCTTCTTCAGGGATATATCTATAATGAAAATTAAACATCAAGGGCCTTATGTAGGTGGCCTGGCATTTACCACTTCATAAATACCGAATCATACCGATTCGGTATTTATGAAGTGGTAAATGCTATGTAGGTATTCCTGCGGTAAAAATTACCGATTCATAGAAATTCGGTAATTACCGAATCGGTATTTACCGATTCGGTAATGAGGCATACCTTCCCATTGATTGAATCAATGGGAAGGTATGCCTCATTACCGAATCGGTAGATACCGATTCGGTAATGGGGGGAACACAATCAAGGGTGGCAGGGTGTCACATTGACACCCTGTTGCACCCCTGATTCCTGCATGTGTGCACATGTGGCACACATACATGCCCTAAGGGCATGTATGTCTGCCACATTGCACACTTCTAAGCGCTTGAAAATGCATTTACAGAGCCATTCTTCATTTACCACCAACTATTAGTTGGTGGTAAATACCGACTCCACACGACACCCACACACTCCCCCTACATATCATTACAGGATTCGGTATTTACCGAATCGGTAAAATTACCGATTCGGTAATTTTACCGATTCGGTAAATTACCGAATCCTGTAATGTGCCCCCTACATTGCAAAAGCCTAAATACCGGTCGGTAACGGTATAATTACCGAAAATCGGCCGTTACCGACCGGTATTGGGCTACCTACATGAGGCCCCTAATGAGGAAAACATCCTATAAATCAACTATCATACATGTACAATCTTTTTATCGTTTGACCTTTGCTTTGGTACAGAATCAAAGTTTAAAAAAATAGTGCAGAATTAAATTTAACTGGTGAGTTCATGCCATTTTTAGTCGGTCTAACATGCTCGAATGTGTCAAAGTATAACACATATCTTTTACCGGATATGAATCTCCTGTATGTCTTTCCGAGATGTCCATTAAAAGTGGCCTGCTTCCTTACACTGCGTGGCGATAACATTACAATTTGTGCCAGTTAAACACTCGGTTCTGTGAATGCCGGCGTGCTGGTGTGCAGCGCTGTTGGTGGATTTTGACGATCGACTAAACGCTGGTGCTACATACTTTGCGGTCACGTTTACTTACTAAATCTCTGTTGTATTAAAACGTGCTTGTGTCGGTTTTCGTACTTGAAATGTACAGCGGTGGCGTGTTTAAGTACGGTGGTGTTGTAAACATTGTTGTAGGACTTAGCCAATACAAAAAGGTGACGGACATTTTTAACCTTTAACCTTGGCACTTTAACCTTGGCCTTTAACCTTGGCACTACGCTCGCAGTGCCGCCCTTCGATAAGCTAGCACACCCCAAACCGTTCACTCATTTACCACTTATTAGCACGTGGGTGTTTTTTTAATAGAGGGCTTTATCCCTCACATATTCGGTTTGGATACTCCCCTAATATTTTCCTCCATCCTTCACCGCCACTCCTCATCCGCACACTTTTGTTCCCCATGGACCTACTTTGTAGGTTATCTTTCGAGGTCCTTCTAACCCTCACTATACTCTATTTTCTTTTGTTCTCATTTTCTCACTCACTGGGTTTCTTAAACTACACAGTAAATATTGCCGTCTCTATAACACGGATTCTAAAAATACTTATACATTGTATGCCATTGCAGCCCTGAAGAAGCCCCTGTGTGTGGGAAACGCGTTGGTTGTCTAAACTGATGCAAATTGGTCACACTTGAAATAAAGAATCGAAGACTGTAATCAATTACTCTTGTGTATCTGCCTGTATATCTTAAATTGTACTGCATGCTTATATTGCCTCTCATCCTTCCTTGTTTGTAAAGAATTATATATGTGGATCCCATGCCAATCATGAGCGGTGACGGTAAAGTAATGGCCATGGGATGTATTCCAAGTAATTGAATCTGGAAGCCAGGTTATGGTTGATGCTTTTTTATTACTTGGCACAGCTTATGGCATTGCTATGGTCTCTTTTTATGCCTAATGTACATAATACATTGTATGAGTTTGTATGTTTCACAATTAATGGTACACGCCAGGCGCTCCACTAGAATATGCCATTGGTCGGTAAGCAAAAGCTGTCCAAGGTCAGGTGTTCAATATGAACTGCCTTGCTGTTAGTGCTGTTCTATGTGCTATGTTTTTACAAAAGGAGCCACAGGGTGTACTTTACAGTACTCCGGCAGGGTTAACCTTGTGATTTTAAGAGGCCATCTGAGATCCTTAATTTTTAAATCTTAATTGTAGAAATATAATTTTTATTTTAACCATACCTGGCTTTACTTTGAGAAACAGACCTTTTCCGAATTATTCATCACCATGCTTTTTATATCCAATATGTAAGGTATATCTTCCGGTTGTACATAAGGAGACTGATTTATCAGCACAGTGCCAGAAGGATCAGCGGGATGTGTTGCATCTTTGTTTCAGCTGATTGCTTGCTTCAGAGGACAGTTTATCTTCTAGTTCTTCCAGCACCACGGCCAGATCTAGTTTACTTGGTCAGCCTGTTCTATTATGTTATGTCTATTTGTAAAGTGCACTTTCACCAGTGATGGTATTGTGGCGCTAAGTAGGTGTGTGTGCGTAGCCCTACCTATGGTAGGTTGGTTAATTGAAAAGCCAGGTCTTCAACTTCTTGCAGAATTCAAGCAGAGAGGAGAAGGCACTAATGTGGAGGGGGAGGTTGATAAATGCTTTAGAAGTGATGCTGGAAAGCTCCTACTCCTGATCAGCTTCTGTGTATGCGTGGGATGTTGGCAAGTAGGAGTCTCTGAGCAGCGGAAGTGTCTGGATGGTTGGTGGAAGGAGATGTAACTGTTCAGGTAGGCAGGGCCTGAGTTGTTGAGTGCCTTGAATGTGTGTGTGAGGAGTTTAAATTTAGCTCGTTTGTGTATTGGAAGCCAGTGTAGTTCCCTGCGGTATGGTTTAATGTGAGTTCTGTGTGGGAGGGTATTGCGAATGGCCCTTTTTGCAGGGTTATCCCCAAACGTTTTGCATCTTCCTCGTATTTTTTTCCTGACCTGCTTTTGTTGGTTTTAGGACTCTAGGCACTTTACCACTGCTATTCAGTGCCAAAGTGCATCTGCTCTCTGTAAAATTTGTATTATTGATTGGCATATTTGATTTACTGGTAAGCCCCTAGTAAAGTGCACTGAGTGTGCCAGGGCCTGTAAATCAAATGCTACTAGTGGGCCTGCAGCACTGATTGTGCCACCCACGAGTAGCCCTGAAAAGGTAACTCAGACCTTCCACTGCAGAGTCTGCGCACAGTTTGTAACTGCCATGTCGACTTGGCAAGTGCACTCACTTACCAAGCCCTAACCTGCCCTTTTCTTACATGTAAGTCATTCCTAAGGTAGGGCCAAGGTACCCCTGTGGGCAGAATGCAGTATATGTGAAAGATAGGACATGCCCCAATGTGTGTGGCATGTCCTGATAGTGAAATACTGCCAATTTCTTTTTTCCCTACTGAAAGGTTATTTGGCCCATAGGAAAGAATGGGAGCTAATTTACAACATCTTATAAATATAAATTCCCATTGGGACCATGTAGGAAAATAAAGTTTAGTATGCCTGAACTCAGAATCTAAAGATGCATATTTAACTAAAGGTGATTTTTACATTCTGTGTTAGAAAATACCACTTTTAGAAAGTAGTTTGTTTCTTGCTTAGCCATCCTGTGTGACTCTGCTAGGATGTGTAGTGACTGTCAGGCTTTGGAGTGACAGGGGCTTGGGGTGTGCAGTGGCTCCAGAGACTCTGAATGAGTCAGGGGTGGGCTGAATAGACCTGGGCTGCATTCAGAGAAGTGGGGGCAGCTGTCCTAGCACCTGAATAGGCATGGTCTGCATTTAGAGGGGTGGGAGGAGATTTCCTGTGCACCTGAATAAGCCCTGTCTGCCTTGGACAATGTTGTTTCCGCCTCCTGTTGGGAAGCTGGGCCATAGAGGACAGAACTGGTTTTGGCTGAGCACAGACACTCTCTGCCTCTAAGGATTTTGGTGTATAAATATTGGGGCCCAAACCCCAGTATGTTAGATTACTGCTGAACTAAGGAACCTGCCAGGAAGAAAGGCTGGAAAAGCTGTCAGGAGGAACTGCCACTTTGCTACATGCTCTTCTGTGTTGGCCTGCTGCTTGCTGCTTCTGTCTTGGGCATGGAAAGGACTGGATTGTACTTTCATCATCCTGCTGTTAGAGTTCTCTCCAAGGGCTCAAAGAGGAGCTTGCCTCCTGTTGGAAGTCTCAGGGATAAAAAAGACTTCAGAGAACTCATTTGGAACCAAGAAGACTGCCAGGAAGAAGAGCTGAAGAAACTGTGAGGAGGGGCTACCACTTTTCTGTGTGCTTTGCTGTGTGGGCCTGCAGTGGCTGCTTCTTTCCTGGGCAGTGAAAGGACTGGACTGAACTTTCTGCAATTTCTTTTTGTGAGTTTCTCCAAGGGCTTGAGGTAGAGATTGCCCCCTGTTCAAGAAGTCTCGGGAACAGCAAAGTCTTCAAGTTCTTCTGCCACCAGCACTGGGGACTGTGTGTTTTGTGATGCAAAAAAAAAAGCAACCCAACACCGTCTACGACACCGCTGTCGACTCTGTGTCCTGAAGACACCACAGAGGGGACCACCGCACCGCAGCCCTGGTCTCACCGACGATGCCATCGAGCTGCTGCTTGCACCTCAACCTGTGGGCACCACACTCTGCACTGCCTCGCTTCACTCCGTCACCCTGGTATCCCCGCCGCTCCATGCCAACATCAACGACGATGCTTGCACCGTGATTCTAGGGTACCACTCGTAAGTTACACGACGCACCGTCCTCATCCTGCACTGCAGCCTTGGCCTACCGATTCCGGCGCCATCGACTCCAGTTCGTTAGCCAATGACATCGCTTCAGCAACGACCCTGCCGCTACTTGCACCGTGACCTGCCAGCACCGCGACGAGCGCTGCATCACTTCGGACCACAGTCCTGGTCTCACCAACACCACTGGACGACCGTCACCAAGCCGCTGCCTGCACCACGACCTGAGGGCACTGCATGCCGCACCGCTGCACTTTGCACCGCAGCACCCGACGCCTGCCGACACCAGCGCTCCTGACTTAAAAGAAAGTCATACAACATGAAAGAAATGCAACACCAATTTATTAAAATGGATCTTATTTTTCCGAACTTTTAGACTCCAAAATCCACCGGAGGGTTCCGGAGATACAGATTTTTATGTAAAACGTAAATCTCTCTCAAAAATACAAACAAACATTGCTAACTGCAAGGTTTGGAAACTTTATAAAACTTTTAAAGAGCTGTGTTTGGCTACACTGGCTCGCTTGGTGGAACCAAATCTGACAGGATAAGGTCAGGGGGAGGCAATTAGGAGCAGTAGGACAGTCACCTTATCACCAAAGCAGTCTTAAATCCAGTTCCAAATGCTATGGGGGAATCTTCATACTAGTTCAATCCCAATACAATGGGGTGAATCCCCCTGGGCACAGTTGGAAAACCCTCTGTTGGGTGTAATACTTTATTACTGTTAATAAAGACAAGTAGTCATCATATGATTTTCAATCTTTGTATTTCTTTTGTCTCCTTTTGGATTTTAAGGAATTTGTTGTATATATTTATGTAATCGATAACATTTCATACATCCACCTTTGAGTCAATGCATTTCATAAAATAATCCAATGCATTTTGGGCATGTGCCCTTCTTCAGGGATATATCTATAATGAAAATTAAACATCTAATGAGGAAACCATCCTATAAATCAACTATCATACATGTACAACCTTTTTATCATTTGACCTTTGCTTTGGTGCAGAATCAAAGTTTAAAAAAATAGTGCAGAATTAAATTTAACTGGCGAGTTCATGCTTTTTTGGTCGGTCTAACACGTTCCAATGTGTCAAAGTATAACACATATCTGTTACCGTATGTGAATCTCCTGTATGTCTTTCTGAGGTGTCCATTAAACGTGGCGCGCTTTCTCACACTGTGTAGCGATAACGTTACAATTTGTGCTAGTTAAACACTCGGTTCTGTGAATGCCGGCACCCTGGTGTGCAGCGCTGTTGGTGGATTTTGACGATCAACTAAATGCGGGTGCTACATACTTTATGATCGCGTTTACTTACTAAATCTCTGTTGTATTAAAACTTGCTCGTGTCGGATTTCGTACCTGTTCTGATGTTGCCTGTGTGATTTCCTCCAGGGTTGCGTTGACCCATGTGCCCTATGTTTGCGACAGTATGAAATGTACCACAGTGGCTTGTTTACTACGGTGGTGTTGTAAACATTGTTGTAGGACTTAGCCTATACAAAGAGGGGGCGGCCATCTGTTAGTGGTAATTTTACCACTCTCCTATGTGTTTTTATGTATTGCAGTTAACTCAAATGTCACTGTTTATGAGTGTTGATCGTGTGAGCGAGTCTGCTCTGGTAGTATCCGTGTGTATTCTTCCGGGACACATGGAACCTTTCCTTCACGTTGTAATGTGCCGTGGTATTGAGTCGTGCTGCAATGGCATCGTGAACTCTTTTGTAGTGTGTTTTAATAGGTAGCGGCCATCTTGTAGTGATAGTGATCTCTAATTAATTGAGTTGTAAAAGATTCAGACAATAATTGGTTTTATCTGGTGATGTTCATCAAGAACATGATGTAGGATTAAACGTGAAGGTAAAGTGATGTTGACCAACATACATTAATTTCCAACTACTTTCATGTGAGCATAAAGGTAGCCGAACAATGCCATGGATTCATTCAGTTCATAAACTCATCCTCAGCGATGATCAACACTGAAAAACCTTATTTACGGATATGTAACCTGTGAAATGAAAATGACGTGAAATTTACATATCAAGGGAGCATTTGTTGAGTTTCGCGTACCAGCGATCTTTAAATGTTTGTACGTTCTTACATAATGATGTTTTTTGGGGAATTCTCAAACCTCGTGGTATACGTTACACACAGTGATACTTTATAAGTGTGCTTGCATGAAGTTGTTGATCAATTTCACGTTTGGATAAATACAAAAGTTATTTAATGTTTTGTTCTTTGTTTCTGTTGGTTGTTGGTTGTTGTTTGCCTGGTGGTTTCCTCACGAATCAGAGCATTTTTCCTTGTTGCTTCTTCATTTGAAAAGGCGAAGCTGTCTGCCCGCAGGTCCGTGATGTTAGGAATTTTGTTGTGATCCATGATTTCGGGCATGCTACAAATGAAGTGATCTGATGCTACTAACTAGTGAAAATGTAGGTGGCTTGTGCACAGCCTCTGTGTTTAATCTGAGTTCACAAGTTAATCTCTTCTTTAAGGTGCTCCTGGGGTATCGCTCTCAGATCTTCAACGTGTCATACTACATACTAGTTCAATCCCAATACAATGGGGTGAATCCCCCTGGGCACAGTTGGAAAACTCTCTGTAGGGTGTAATACTTTATTTCTGTTAATAAAGACAAGTAGTCATCATATGATTTTCAATCTTTGTATTTCTTTTGTATCCTTTTGGGTTTTAAGGAATTTGTTGTGTATATTTATGTAAGCAATAACATTTCATCCATCCATCTTTGAGTCAATGCATTCCATAAATCAATCCAATGCATTTCGGGCATGTGCCCTTCATCAGGGATATATCTATAATGAAAATTAAACATCTAATGAGGAAACCATCCTATAAATCAACTATCATACATGTACAATCTTTTTATCGTTTGACCTTTGCTTTGGTACAGAATCAAAGTTTAAAAAAATAGTGCAGAATTAAATTTAACTGGTGAGTTCATGGCATTTTTAGTCGGTCTAACACGCTCGAATGTGTCAAAGTATAACACATATCTTTTACCGTATATGAATCTCCTGTATGTCTTTCCGAGATGTCCATTAAAAATGGCGTGCTTCCTTACAATGCGTGGCGATAACATTACAATTTGTGCTAGTTAAACACTCGGTTCTGTGAATGCCGGCGCCCTGGTGTGCAGCGCTGTTGGTGGATTTTGACGATCGACTAAACTCTGGTACTACATACTTTGCGGTCACGTTTATTTACTAAATCTCTGTTGTATTAAAACATGCTTGTGTCGGTTTTCGCACTTGTTCTGACGTTGTCTGCGTGAATTCCTCCAGGGTCACGTTGACCCATGCGTCCTATGTTCGCAACGATATGAAATGTACCGCGGTGGCGTGTTTAAGTACGGTGGTGTTGTAAACTCTGTTGTAGGACTTAGCCAATACAAAAAGGTGGCGGACATTTTTAACCTTTAACCTTGGCACTTTAACCTTGGCCTTTAACCTTGGCACTACGCTCGCAGTGCCGCCCTTCGATAAGCTAGCACACCCCAAACCGTTCACTCATTTACCACTTATTAGCACGTGGGTGTTTTTTGAATAGAGGGCCTTATCCCTCACATATTCGGTTTGGATACTCCCCTAATATTTTCCTCCATCCTCACCGCCCACTCCTCATCCGCACACTTTTGTTCCCCATGGACCTAATTTGTAGGTTATCTTTCGAGGTCCTTCTAACCCTCACTATACTCTATTTTCTTTTGTTCTCATTTTCTAACTCACTGGGTTTCTTAAACTACACAGTAAATATTGCCGTCTCTATAACACGGATTCTAAAAATACTTATACATTGTATGCCATTGCAGCCCTGAAGAAGCCCCTGTGTGTGCGAAACGCGTTGGTTGTCTAAACTGATGCAAATTGGTCACACTTGAAATAAAGAATCGAAGTCTGTAATCAATGACTCTTGTGTATCTGCCTGTATATCTTAAATTGTACTGCATGCTTATATTGCCTCTCATCCATCCTTGTTTGTAAAGAATTATATATGTGGATCCCATGCCAATCATGAGCGGTGACGGTAAAGTAATGGCCATGGCATGTATTCCAAGTAATTGAATCTGGAAGCCAGGTTATGGTTGATGCTTTTTTATTACTTGGCACAGCTTATGGCATTGCTATGGTCTCTTTTTATGCCTAATGTACATAATACATTGTATGAGTTTGTATGTTTCACATTTAATGGTACACGCCAGGCGCTCCACTGGAATATGCGATTGGTCGGTAAGCAAAAGCTGTCCAAGGTCAGGTGTTCAATATGAACTGCCTTGCTGTTAGTGCTGTTCTATGTGCTATGTTTTTACAAAAGGAGCCACAGGGTGTACTTTACAGTACTCCGGCAGGGTTAACCTTGTGATTTTAAGAGGCCATTTGAGATCCTTAATTTTTAAATCTTAATTGTAGAAATATAATTTTTATTTTAACCATACCTGGTTTTACTTTGAGAATCAGACCTTTTCCGAATTATTCATCACCATGCTTTTTATATCCAATATGTAAGGTATATCTTCCGGTTGTACATAAGGAGACTGATTTATCAGCACAGTGCCAGAAGGATCAGCAGGATGTGTTGCATCTTTGTTTCAGCTGATTGCTTGCTTCAGAGGACAGTTCATCTTCTAGTTCTTCCAGCACCAGGGCCAGATCTAGTTTATTTGGTCAGCCTGTTCTATTATGTTATGCCTATTTGTAAAGTGCACTTTCACCAGTGATGGTATTGTGGCACTAAGTAGGTGTGTGTGCGTAGCCCTACCTATGGTAGGTTGGTTAATTGAAAAGCCAGTTCTTCAACTTCTTGCAGAATTCAAGCAGAGAGGAGAAGGCACTAATGTGGAGGGGGAGGTTGATAAATGCTTTAGAAGTGATGCAGGAAAGCTCCTACTCCTGATCAGCTTCTGTGTATGCGTGGGATGTTGCCAAGTAGGAGTCTCTGAGCAGCGGAAGTGTCTGGATGGTTGGTGGAAGGAGATGTAACTGTTCAGGTAGGCAGAGCCTGAGTTGTTGAGTGCCTTGAATGTGTGTGTGAGGAGTTTAAATTTAGCTCGTTTGTGTATTGGAAGCCAGTGTAGTTCCCTGCGGTATGGTTTAATGTGAGTTCTGTGTGGGAGGGTATTGCGAATGGCCCTTTTTGCAGGGTTATCCCCAAACGTTTTGCATCTTCCTCCTATTTTTTTCCTGACCTGCTTTTGTTGGTTTTAGGACTCTAGGCACTTTACCACTGCTATTCAGTGCCAAAGTGCATCTGCTCTCTGTGAAATTTGTATTATTGATTGGCATATTTGATTTACTGGTAAACCCCTAGTAAAGTGCACTGAGTGTGCCAGGGCCTGTAAATCAAATGCTACTAGTGGGCCTGCAGCACTGATTGTGCCACCCACGAGTAGCCCTGAAAAGGTAACTCAGACCTTCCACTGCAGAGTCTGCGCACAGTTTGTAACTGCCATGTCGACTTGGCAAGTGCACTCACTTACCAAGCCCTAACCTGCCCTTTTCTTACATGTGAGTCATTCCTAAGGTAGGGCCAAGGTACCCCTGTGGGCAGAATGCAGTATATGTGAAAGATAGGACATGCCCCAATGTGTGTGGCATGTCCTGATAGTGAAATACTGCCAATTTCTTTTTTCACTATTGAAAGTTTATTTGGCCCATAGGAAAGCATGGGAGCTAATTTACAACATCTTATAAATATAACTTCCCATTGGGACCATGTAGGAAAATAAAGTTTAGTATGCCTGAACTCAGAATCTAAAGATGCATATTTAACTAAAGGTGATTTTTACATTCTGTGTTAGAAAATACCACTTTTAGAAAGTAGTTTTTTTCTTGCTTAGCCATCCTGTGTGACTCTGCTAGGATGTGTAGTGACTGTCAGGCTTTGGAGTGACAGGGGCTTGGGATGTGCAGTGGCTCCAGAGACTCTGGATGAGTCAGGAGTGGGCTGAATAGACCTGGGCTGCATTCAGAGAAGTGGGGGGAGCTGTCCTAGCACCTGAATAGGCATGGTCTGCATTTAGAGGGGTGGGAGGAGATTTCCTGTGCACCTGAATAAGCCCTGTCTGCCTTGGACAATGCTGTTTCCGCCTCCTGTTGGGAAGCTGGGCCATAGAGGACAGAACTGGTTTTGGCTGAGCACAGACACTCTCTGCCTCTAAGGATTTTGGTGTATAAATATTGGGGCCCAGACCCCAGTATGTTAGATTACTGCTGAACTAAGGAACCTGACAAGAAGAAAGGCTGGAAAAGCTGTCAGGAGGAACTGCCACTTTGCTACATGCTCTTCTGTGTTGGCCTGCTGCTTGCTGCTTCTGTCTTGGGCATGGAAAGGACTGGATTGTACTTTCATCATCCTGCTGTTAGAGTTCTCTCCAAGGGCTCGAAGAGGGCTTAAGGTAGAGATTGCCCCCTGTTCAAGAAGTCTCGGGAACAGCAAGTCTTCAAGTTCTTCTGCCATCAGCACTGGGGACTGTGTGTTTTGTGCTGCAAAAAAAAAAGCAACCCAACACCATCTACGACACCGCTGTCGACTCCGTGTCCTGAAGACACCGCAGAGGGGACCACCGCACCGCAGCCCTGGTCTCACCGACAATGCCATCGAGCTGCTGCTTGCTCCTCGACCTGTGGGCACCACACTCTGCACTGCCTCGCTTCACTCCGTCACCCTGGTATCCCCGCCGCTCCATGCCAACATCAACGACGATGCTTGCACCGTGATTCTAGGGTACCACTCGTAAGTTGCACGACGCACCGTCCTCATCCTGCACTGCAGCCTTGGCCTACCGATGCCGGCGCCATCGACTCCAGTTTGTCAGCCAATGACATCGCTTCAGCAACGACCCTGCCGCTACTTGCACCGTGACCTGCCAGCACCGCGACGAGCGCTGCATCACTTCGGACCACAGTCCTGGTCTCACCAACGCCACTGGACGACCGTCACCAAGCTGCTGCCTGCACCACGACCTGAGGGCACTGCATGCCGCACCGCTGCACTTTGCACCGCAGCACCCAACGCCTGCCGACACCAGTGCTCCTGACTTAAGCCGCGAGGAGTTTGATCTGCAACGCATGTACCTTCAAGGGCCTGACGACTCCTGCACTGACCTCTGCAACCGGCACCTGCAGATGCCGTGCTTTTGGAGCTCAACGAGAGGCCACCGATTCCCTGCATTTCAAAAGGTACTGTTTTGCCGGTCCTCCAGACACCATAGTTGGCCCGCGATGCTGTGGTCAGCCAGAACTATTTGGAATTTGTTGTTCACGATGCCGTGATAGCCCCAGACAGAGCTATCGACTTCAAGGAACTTTATTTCAAGTTTATTTTGATAATTGAAGGTTTCTAATGAACTGCATTGTGGATTTTTACCGTTTTTGGTTTTGTCTTAAGTATATAAAAACATTGGATATTTTTCTAAACTGGTGTGGTGTCCTTTTGTAGTGCTATCACTGTATTACTGTTGGTTATGTGCTAATGCTTTACACCGTGCCTCTAAGATAAGCCTGACTGCTCGTTCCAAGCTACCCAGTGGGTGAGCAGGGGTTATTTTAGGAGTATAACTCCCTTTTCCTGACTAGAAGGAAGGGTCCCTACTTGGACAAAGGGTCAAACCCTTTCCAACTAGATACCCCCATTTCTAACATAGGGTGTAGGAATAGCCCTTTTTAGGTCTCGCCTACGCAGCGCGCATGTGCTGCATAGGCAAAAAGACCTTTTGCAATTGCTTTGGCTTTTCAGCCAAAAACGTGCACGCGTTCCATTGCCTTCAATGGCAACGCGTGCACGTGTGGCTATTCACTTGTGGCAGAGCGCGGCACCATATGGTAGCAATTATCGCTCCTGGCGCTGCTCGCTCTCGCAAGAGAAACGCTTTCACTCGCCCCCTTATCTCACCCCTCCCCCTGCTGCCTCTTTGTAGAGCGAGGAACGCGCTTGTTTCCATAGCACGTAAATAAAGAGCGCACTGACATTAACATTCCATCACATAGCTTCATGCAATGAAACAAATTAACTCGGACAGACAGTGTTTTGCTGGATCTGTTGCATCCACAAACTATTAAACGGACAACATGTGTACCGTATTGAGCGCTTTTACCATACAGCAAGGCAACTATGCCGTGGCAGCTGAACCCCATGTAGAATTGAACGGCAGGCCCGCCACAATGCCAGCGGTGAATCTGCTACTTTGGCTCCAGCCTTACCGCCGACTGCACTATAGGAAACGTATAGGACAAAGGAGGCTCCCAAATGAAGTCACTTGTATTCTAAAAACAACCCGCAGTTCAAAAGCAGGTGTTGCTTCTTGTTTGTTTTTATTCCTGGTCTAGTCTACACTGCCATCCTTTACAGGGCACCAGGCACCCTGCCTGTTTCCACAGTTTTCATAGGATATGCTCTTAGAAGCTACTTCGCAGCACGTTCTCATATTACATCAGCCTTAAACACAGACAAATAGAAGTAGCCTTCCCGCAGGCCTCCTGGTTTAACAACATCTCCATTGGCACCCATATTTCTGCACAATTATCTTTTTCCTATTTTACTGATAATCATCCACATTTATTGAGCGAGTGCACTGTAGGCCAAGTATCACTGTCCATATTAGGTAGGATGCTTGTGGTTGTAAGTTTCTCGTTTCATCCATTTAAAAACAAATATGGAAACAGGAAGACTTCCAAAGTCGGCTTTTGTGTTCTTTGTTCCCCCTTCTCGTGTCTTTTTGTCTTTTTTCCTTTCTCCCCTCCAGGTCGCAGGATGACCTGAAACCAAGTGTGAGGCCCTCAGTGGTCCGGGCGCTCTCACGTTAATTAAAGTGAGCCCCTTGCAGGCGAGCAGGTGGCGCTGCCGTGGCCTGGTGTGAGCCGGGATCTGAGCAGGAGGCCGCTGGCAGCAGCAGTCACCCGCCCCTTGGCCCCTGCCTGACACCGTACTTGTAGTGATTAGCCCTGGTGACCTGAGGCTCATCATTTCCTCACCGCAAATCCCACGCTTGTGAGGTGTGCAACACCCGATCACGGGGGCTTCTGTCGTTTGTTTTGATTCTGTCCCCACTCAGGTTCGCCGCTGAGTTCATGTTTACGTGCCACAGTGAAGCGACACCCATTTGTGGAGGATGTTCAGAAGCCATACCGGCTGGCTGCGGTCCTATTGTCAGGCGCATGTACAGCATGGGATTTAAAAGGCAAACGGCACAAGTGCGTTTGGCGCGTCCTTCAGGGCTGCACAACACCCTCCCCCAACGTCTGGCAATCCTGCTGCTGCTATTGTATAATCCACCAGTCTAAATAGTAGTTTATAAAAAGTCCCAACAGTCTCTGTACGGTGAGCAAGAACACTTTTTTAAAGAAGCTGCACTAATAGCTAACACTTATAAGGTCCCAAAGGCGAGACCTATTGGCTATGTCAATGCTTGTTGACACGGTCACCCCCCAATTTTTGTCTAGTATTTGATCTGATTTTGACTGGAAGTGCACTGGGTTCCTGCTAACCAGCTCCCCAGTGCCAGCTCTCCTTCCCAAAACTGTGAAACTGTTTTCCCCAATTGACGATACCTATAGTGTCCTCTGTAAGTCCCTAGTAAATAGTACCCCCGGTACCTAGGGCTTGAGGTACTAAAGAGGGTCCCCACAGGCTGCAGCATAAATTGTGCCACCCTAGGGGACCCTCACCAAGCTCATACAAACTGCCACTGCAGGCTGCGTGTCATGGTGCAGACAAAAATGAAAACACAACGTGGCACACAGCCTCTGCACCCTGTCTGTCGACACTGCATGCAGTATGAGTAAGTCCCCCCTACGGTAGGCCTTACCTCTCTAGGGCTATACTACATGTGAGGGCATAACTGCAAGAGCAGATACGCCTCCTTACTGATCAGCTCCATTACTGCCAGTAATAGTGATCGGGGAAGCCATTTTAAAAGCATGTGCTGGACACTGGTGAGAACGAGTTCCTCAGCTACATGATGGCTTCACCGAAAATAGGGATGTTTAGTATCAAACATCTCAAATTAATAAACCTACACTGATGCCAGTACCAGGCTTAGTAATACAAGCACCCAGAGGGCACCTTAGAGGTGCCTCCTGAAACCATATCAGCCACTGGTGTTTGCCAGCCTGCCACCAGAGATGAGTTGCTGACCCCCAAGGATGAGGGCCTTTGTTCTCTGGGGGAAATAAACAAAGCCTGCTTGAACAGGGGGTGCTTTGCACCCCCACCTACAGGATGACATGCGGATTAGCATTCCAGGGCCGGAGACCATCAAAGATGCCCACTGCCTTTGGTATTGGAATCTGGCTTCTCTCACAGGAGAGGAGACTGACCCCCTTACTCCAGAGCCTTTTGGCACTTGGAAAGGTGGCAAAATTACCTAGGCCAGACTGGAGTGTCCACCCTCAGGTGAGCACCTCCCCTGAACTGGGCTACCTGAAGTGGATGCGACTTTTCAGATGCAACCATCTTGGTGATGGCAAAGTTATGATCTCTGGGACAGGGTTATGCCCACTTCCCCCAGGAAGTGGTCATATAGGGGGTGTAGTGACACCATGGGTCAGTGGCCCATTGGTTACTGCCCTATACTCCCCTAACACCCCATAATTCAATATTTAGGAGAACCCTGTCACCAGAAAATCAGATCCTGATAACCTACAAAGAAGATGGACTCTGAAGAGCCGCAAATGCAAGGACTAAAGGAGAGCAACTGGCTTGGCAGCAGAACTTACAGCCTGTCTGCTCTTCCGTTGAATTGCACCAAAGTCGACTTGTCCTGCAAGCTGTCATGCCTCCAAGGCCTTGGAGGACTGACTGCCTTCAATAAAGACTCAGGGACTCCCGAGTAGCACGGGAGCTGGTTCCCTGCAGCCTGCAGGCACCCCAAAGAAGACTGTCAGACACTGGACCCACAAAAACCTGACTCCGGAAAGCATCACTGCACCCGGGCTTCCTAGCCCATGCTGAAGTGGGCCAATGGTGCCAGCATGGTCTGCCAGCCCTCCAGAAACAAAGTCCACCTTGGACTTTCCCACTGTGGACTTCCTGACGCCTCCTGCAGCCTCTGTGCGCAGGCCTCTCGGCTGTGACTGCTCCCAGTAACAAAAACCCAATGCCTAAGGAAACCTCTGCACCCATTGCCTCTGGCCCATTGAGAAGAGGACCGAAGGTGTTCCCATGTCCCCAAGCATCGTGAGGCCTCATCCCCCTTGTTGGTTCAGCCAGACTGGTCTCCCAGTCCAAGCCTGCAGCCTCTTTTCCCACAGACTGACCTCCATAGACTTGAATCGGGCACCCAACGCTATAAGACACCTCTGCACCCAGCCACCACAATTCTGCCCAAAGTGAACTGTTGTTTCTACCTTGGACCTTACCCCATACTCACCTTAAGTCCAGAAGATTGTCCCTATAAGTCAATGTTGAGTGCCTGAATGCAATATATGTTTTTGCTCCAGAGGTTAACATTACCAAAAAGTTCTTCAATTACGATTTGATGTATCAAAAACACCAGACGCTGAAAAACACACCTCTGCACCCTGACACCTAAGTGCCTCCCGAGGTGACCTGTTGGTATTGCCTAGGACCTTGCCCCATACTCACCTTAAGGTCCAGTGAAGGGGCCCATAAATTGTTGTTAGTTGACTGTATGCAGTGTATGTTTTCTTCCTAAGTTAGCATTGCTGGGAAGTGCTTCAAACCTACTATTCTATGAAGTACTTACCTGAATTTGATCATCTTGCTGACTAAAGTTTTATAAAGATGAGTGTTAGTTTTATAAATTGGTGTGGATCTCCTTATTGAGCCATGTCATTTATTGGCTATGTGTGTGCCACTGATGTCTAACACTCCTCTCTGATAAGCCTAAGGCTGCTTGACCAAATTACCCCTTAAAAGAGCACCTTGGGATTGCTAGAGCAAGCCCCTGTACACTAGTAAGGGAATATCTGGGCTCTTTGTACAACATACCTTGTTTTGGTATTCCATATAAAGAGCCAGTTTCCCGCTGAGGGTGAGAAGGATGTCTGGCTGCCAAGTTCTAGAGGATATGTAGTCTTCTTGTGAGTTGCTTGGTGATCCCAGTGTACACTGTGTTCCTGTAGTCCAACTTGCTAGTGACTAGGGCATGAGTAACCATTTTTCTTGCGTTTGTTGGGAGACATTTGAAAATCTTCCTCAGCATCTTCAGGGTGTGGAAGCAGGATTCAGTGACAGCGTTGACTTGTGCCATTTTGTTCAATTTGCTGTCGATGATCTGAGGTTCCTGGCATAGGCTCTGGGTGTGAGTCTGAGTTTGGCTTGACACAGTTGGCTTTCATCCAGTGACCACTTCTGTCATGCAGGCGGTGGATTTGTTTCTTCTGTAGGGGATCTTGTCTGAGAGGGAGGCTATGAGTTGTGTGTCGTCTGCAAAGGAGCTTGCAGTACTTAATTTGTAAAAGAATAGGTAACATTTTTCCAAAAAGTCCCCCGACATCGCTGCTCAATGTTGGGATTGCCAAATACCAAGGTTATCTAGTCTTTATTTCATTTGATTCCTTTTTCGCCTACCAATATACTCTCTCTGTCCCATCATCATTCTTGCAGGTTTTTTCATCCCTGCTTTCTCCCTTTGTAACTGTTTTTCAATCTTTCTTTTCCTCCTTCTTTCCTGCTTTTATATTTTTTCTCTCTCTGGGTCAAAGTGTGATGATGAAAAATAAGTCCTGGACCCCAAGAAGAGAGCTGTGGGTCCTATCTGCAACCACTGATTCAAATTAAGCACTATCTCCCTGTCACCTTAGAGTAGCGTTTTCCAAACTGTGGGTCGCCAGCTGATTTTTTTGGGTGGTGAAAGGCCAAGTTATAAATAAATATGCCTTTACATTCTGTTTTGGGTGGTGAAAGGCCAAGTTATCAATAAAGATGCCTTTACATTCTGTTTTTATCTGGTCATATTTGCTGTCTTTTAAAGACAGGGGTCAAATGTTTAATGTATACATTCACTGACTGGCTGAGGTCATGGAACACTATGGTTTTACATTCATTTCATATGCAGTTAACATGCAGCTTATCATTACACTGTCATGGAATTCTTCCCGCATTGGCCTCCTTGCTATGTCTCTGCCTTGCAGAGGTTGCTAGGTGGATGGTTTTGAATTCTCTCAAGCTTAATACTGGGAAGATCGATGTTCTGACCTTGGGCAATTATCGGAACATCTGGTCCACGGCATGGTGGCCTAACGAGTTGCGCCCAATATCCCGTACCAAAACCCAAGGTCAAGAATCTTGGCGTTTGGTTTGATGAAAAACTGCCCTTTGACAGTCAAATAACTGCAGTGGCAAGGAAATGCTTTGGACTGCTCAAGATATTGAAGAAAATTATTTGTTTCTTGCCAGAGACAGCAAAAAAGCTGTAGTTCAGGCCCTGACTGTGTCTAGGCTTGACTGTTGTAATGTTTTGTATCTTGAAGTCACACCGGGTCAAATTAAGAGACTCCAAAGAGTGCAGAACTCTGCTGCACCTCTCTTATTGAATCTTCCAAAGTGTGTCTGCTGGGGCTGCACTTAAGAAGCTTATTTGGCTTCCGTCAGGCAGAGATCCTCTTTCAAAGCCTTGTGCTATTGTTATAAGGCAGTTGCCAACAAAGGTCCAAGGTACCTTCAATCTTTTGTCAGACCACATGTACCATTGAGGAACCTGAGATCGGCAGGGGTCATGCTGGCCAATATTCCCAAAGTAAAGAAAATGCGCTCAAGTGGGAGCTCTTTCAGATATCCAGCACCTACACTCTGCAAAACTCTTCCCCTCGCAGTCCGTCCAACCCAGTCGGAATGTCTTTTCAGGAAAAAAATAAAAACTTGTGCTTTTAGCTCCGGATTTATAGGGGTTTAACAGTTGCATTTTAGCCTGTGGATACCTGCATCTAGGGCTGGGACACCTCATATGAGGTAGCTATGTGCTCTATGAACTATTTGTCCACCTTGTACTGAGTGGGAATTTGGAAGCAACAGGATGTATCCCCATCGGTGTTGTCACCTATTCTTGACAATGAATGCAACCTAGGGCCAGCATTTATTATCCTTCACGCAACGTAGTACTGTGTGACAAAAAAACATCACTGTGTTGCAGAACAATAAAGCACTGCACCAGGACTTTAAGTGGGATGAAAAAGCTGGAGGTCTCTCAAAGGGACGTGGCTGATCTAATAGAGGGTGTGGTTTAAAAACAGTACACTAAACATCTGTGCTTACCATAATGTGCCACCCGACTGGTATTTGCTGCTTCTGTCATTTCATCAAGATATATAATACAGCAAGTAACATTATACCTACAACAAGCCAGGACTATTGGCTTTGTCATTTAGTGTTAGTTGCATAAGACAAATAAGCAACAACTATGGCTTCGTTGTTTATAATATTGTAAATTCTTCCGTTCTGAAATGACACTGTGAAAGTACTATAACGAGTCTCTTTGAAGTTACATCAAATGCAGTGAAAGGTGGTGCACTGTAGAGTTTAAAAAAAAATCACCCTGATGGTGATGGCAAAAATGGAAAGTCCGATAGGGACCCGTCTCAGCACCTGCTTTTTAAAACTGCTGGTGCTGATCACCGGCAGGACCCGGCCCACTTAAAGCCCTGCACAGCACATTGCTAGATGTTCAGAATATCGCCTACCAATGAAGTAATTGGTTACATGCTCACAAAAAGAATGTTTACTGCGAACCCTTGAGTCATGGTGCAAAGGAAAGCCTGCAGTCTTGAACATAGGGTGTGAAGTGAACGGAAAGACGCACTCCTGTACAATTTCCTCTGCAAAAACAGCTGGAGAAGGGTAAACCGCTTTAGACAGGCCTCGTTTTAGGGGTAACTTTCCATGCATTAAAAACCTTTATGGCGGGAGAGTCGATAGACGCTGCTATTTGCACTGCTTTGCAGCAAGGATCTTCACACAAGGATTCGTGCTATTTGATGGCAAACTGATGCCTAGGTGCTTTTGGAATAAATCTATTTTGACAAATTATGTCCCTTTCCCCATACACTGTGCTGCAAACAGATTTGATTTCAATCATGTAAGAATGTAAAATTCATTACTGTGCCACAAGAGGGCGCGATTGCGCAAAGGTTTTTAGACTAAATTGATATATATGAATCACGTCATCTGTAAACATTGCATTAGGGATTAATTTGTAATGAACATTCAAAAATATTAGGGATGATAATAATAATACGTGCAGTGTCTCTATTTTTTTTTGTTCTGACCAAGCCGAATGTCTAGTTTACCGATTACGGAGACTACCCAGTGGCTAGAATTACACATTTTAAAACATCGTCAATGTTAGGAATAGCATAGGAAGCTTGTGTTATTCTGAAAACACCACACACAGTCCAGAATAAGCAACCTCAGTCACATTAAAGCAAAAGCCCACCTGCTAGAAAGATAAGCCCAACACTATACATCACTATACACCTGCCGGTACTACCACACTCTGGAACTCCTATGGATGGACCATGCGCAGGGGAAAGACCTTGAAAGACTCTGACTAGGAAAAAGCACGCGGACCATGAAACACCAAGCTGTATTTCCCTTGCTAAGACACGCACGAGAATGCACTACAGCTGCTTAACCAGAGACATGGAGGGCAAGTGAAAGAGTGCATAACAAAACAACAATTTCTGTTCAAAACCGGACCTTTTCACCCCACTCGTACGAACTTAACATTACTTCTACGACGCATAACTCATTCTACGGTTTCAAATTAAAGACTTAAACAGACAAATTTAACAAACCTAAAGAAAAAAACTCGGAAGCAAGTTAGAATAATGTACAAATGGAGCCAGTAAATGTGGAGTAAGGCACGGTCAGAGTGGTTTGATGGGGAGATTAATAAAGTATCACCTGCATACTGGTGGACAAAGAATCCAACATTTCATTAGGAGTTCAAAGAAGAAATATCTAGCAGCGTAAAGGCTGATATTAATCAAGGACAGCCATCCGTGCTAGCTAGTGCCTTCTTTGACCTCAAAGTCCCGGCTTTTAAACGCATTCCCATATTTTCTGTGAAACATGCCTCTTTAAGTCGCTCCTGGGTCTATTTTCGTGAGTTCCATGTTCAAGAGGCTAAACTTGTCTGAAATATGCTTACGCCTTTTTTAATTTATTCTTCTTTATACCCCAAATGTTCTTAAGTATCTGTATCACGCCTCTCCTCTGTCTCCATCCTTGCAGTTGAAAGTTCTTTATTTCACCAAACATACACATCTTAAATCGTACGCTTACTGCAGCGCTAAAAATGCCCTTCTGCAAACCAAGCAGTGAAGGCACACAGCAACAGCGAGCACCGGACTGATGGAAGACTAATCATTCTAATGCCCAACTAACAACTGCCGTCACCCGTTATAATTATTCACTCACTCCACATCAGCAGGATCATCAATCACATAAGTTTGACACACCAAAGGGCAATACATCAACAGTGAAGGCTGCCAGTTTTCAAACAAAAATAAAAGCCTAATTGCCTAATTTCAAACTGCAAAATAAAAATAAGAGCGTAATTGCCCCCAAAGCATAAATTGACTGCAGGGGGGGAGTCTCGCGTGGGGGGCGGTGTCTCGTGCTGGGGTGGGGGGCCGCGGGGGTTTGAAAATAAAGTACAGAGAAGCTTAAACTTACCTGACCTGGTCCGCCGCCTCTGCTGTCTGCTTCTGGGCCGGGGTCCTCGTTTGGCGCCTTCACCGTCGTCTTCTGCGTGAGTGGCTGGCAAGCCCTCTCAGGCTCTCAGCCAATCCAGACACTGCTTCAGAGTCCAGCAGCACCAGGATTGGCCTGGAGCAGGGTCACTCCCTGCCCATTAGGAGACCGGGGGCTGCGAATGAAGCAACCCTCGCTCTCCTAAGGGGAAGCCTTAGTGCGCCTGTTTGGGCTGGTCTTAAAAATGACCAGCCCAAAAACGAACATGCGCACTATTGTGCTGTCACTCACCCTGAGTGCTGTCGCAGCCCCACCCCCTTCAGCGTCCCTCGTTCTACTTCTGACGCTAATTCCATTCCAATCACGAGTCCTGATTGCTGGAATTAGCGTCAGAAGTAGAACGATTTCTAAATGGGGGCGTGGGCCCGTCGCATTGGTGGGGCAAAGCCCGAATGCCCCCAATGGACGCACCGCCACTGAGACTACCTAGTTTGATTCTACCTAATGCGTCTTTCTTCCCCCCATTATACACACTTTCTATCTCTCGTCTCACTCGCGCACATTCTTTCTCATCCCTGCTTTCTCTTACTTTCCATGTTTCCAACTCTTTACCTCTTCCACTTTTCACTTTCCACTTTCTTACTCTGGGTTGAAGTCTGATGCTAAAACATAAGTCTGGTAGGTCTCCAAAAATGAGTGCCGGTGTCCCCAGTTTGTAACCATTGCAAAATGTAAGCACTGGTGGCATAATGAGTGAAACCAAGCCCAGCCCATAATCAGTGCTTTAAAAGGGGGCGCTATTGTCCGGTACGGAGTACCGGCACTTTTTTATTTTCCTGGGCAGAGTACCAGCACTTCTCAAGAGAGACGTAATACTTTTAATTGGAAAGTACCGGCACTTCTCAGAAACAAGCAGGTATTCTGGCACAGAGTACCTGCACTTCTGCACTTCTATTTTCCCATTCCAAACACTGCCAATAATCATATTCTTACTGGCGCTTCTACCTTTTTAGGTCTCGCCTGACCCAGCGCATGCGCTGGTCTGGCGAGACTTTTTGTGAGGGCTCAAAAAATGCTACTATGGCCAGCCTAGAGCTACAGTGCATGTGCGCGGGTGCGCGCCTAGGAGCAGAGGCTGGCAAACCTTGTCATGCTCATTAAGCGCCCGCGATCACTTTCACTTTCGCCTGCGATCACTTTCGCGGCGCCCCTTTGATGTTCTCGTTCAAAGAACATCAAACATCAAAGAACATGTTGTTGTGTTAATGCTTTGCTGCACCTGTTTGACTTACAATGTGCTTTCTCTTTCCACAAACTCGATGTTTGTGTTCCTTTATTTTGAAATGCTTTTAGTATTACTGTTTTGTGACTTAAAGAACATTAAGGAAATGTTATTGTGAAACTGGACAACGTTCACAGTGTTTATTTCTGATCGCAGCGGCTGCTTCAAGTTCATTGCACCATTCAGGGAGTCCTTTCGTTGGCGCTTTCATGAGACATGATGAGGAAGCTGGAAACTTTTGGCACATTCTATTTAAAAGCACAGCATGTTGGTGACTGGTTAATCGATTAGACCTATGTAGCGCATTAGAACTCAAAGTGCTATGGTGGGTGCAGCAGTTACAACTCATGAAATATGGGGTGCAACTCACAAGGAGGGGACAGGTTTGAGTGCACATTGGCTGCAATCGAACTCTTAAGATGATGGGCTGTGTGTATCCATTATCAGCACTTAGTCTTCGCTAAGTGATGTTGTTTGTTTTGTTGTTGTGTTAATGCTTTGCTGCGCCCGTTTGACTTACAACATGATTTCTCTTTCCACAATCTCGATGTTTGTGTTCCTTTATTTTGAGATGCTTTTAGTATTACTGTCACACACACAACCACAACCACACACACAACCACACACACAACCACAACCACACACACAACCACACAACCACACACACACACACACACAACCACACACACAACCACACACACAACCACACACACAACCACACACACAACCCCACACACAACCCCACATACAACCCCACACACAACCACACAAACACAACCCCACACACAACCACACAAACACAATCACACACAACCACACACACAAACACACACAGCCACACACACACACACACACACACACACACAACCACACACAACCACAACCACACACACACAACCACACAAACAACCACACACACACAACCACACACAACCACACCCACAACCAGACAGACACACAACCACACCCACACCCACACACACACACAACCACACACACAACCACACACAACCACACACACAACCACAACCACACACACAACCACACAACCACACACAGACAACCACACACACAACCACACACACAGCCACAACCACACCCACAACCACACCCACAACCACACCCACAACCACACCCACAACCATAACCACACACACAATCACACAACCACACACACAACCACACACAACCACACACAACCACACATGCAACCACACACAACCACACAACCACACACAACCACACACAACCACAACCACACACACAACCACACACACACAACCACACACACACAACCACACCCACATCCACAACCACACCCACAACCACACACACACACACACACAACCACACACAACCACATACGCACAAACACACCCACAACTACACACACACACAACCACAACCACACACAACCACACACACAACCACACACACAACCACAACCATACACACAACCACACACACAACCTCACACAACCGCACACATAACCACACACACAACACACAACACACACAACCACACACACACACAACCACACACACACCACACACACACAACCACACACAACCACACACAACCACAAACAACCACACACAACCACAAACAACCACACACGCAACCACACACACAACCACACACACAACCACACACACACACAACCACACACACAACCACACACACACACAACCACACACACAACCACACACACACAACCACAACCACACACACAACCACACACACACACACACACAACCACACACACAACCACACACACACACAACCACACACAACCACACACTGTAGTGGAGACAGAGGTTCAGGTGCACACATTGCTATGTTAGCATAAGCGTCTTAGACGTTAAAACGCCATCTTGCCACTTTTGCTGCTTTTGCACACGACACTGCAGATAGATGTTATTATATGAAAACTGCTTGCGTGCCTTTTCTTCACATGGGAACGGTCTGTTGTTCACATCCCTGGATGTGCACCGCGACCTTGGTCTGAACATCGTGTGCAGACACAGTCAGGGCCAACAAACAATGTATGCTTTTGAATTCAGGTTGATCAGCCCACGTTCTAGCCATAACACGCACACAGCTGCAAATATCTGAAATTCGAGCGCCTTTAATATTGCAGTTTGCATGCATGAGATACACACTTTGGAGAAGACTTTTTTCAGACCGAGAGCAAAGCTGATCCTGTGATGTGATTCACCTAAGCTGATATTTACGGTATGGGATTCCCCATTCAATCCTAGAGACCTTCTATTAATCTAATAATACTAGCTTACTAGCGAAGGGAGGGTGGTCGTATTCCACTGTCATTTTTAACATGATTTCTCCCTTCATTTTCTATGGTATTGTAACAATGCTGATGGTTTTAATATTAATCATTTGTCTGCTTATGTTAGCCAAAGTACTGCATCTTTGGACACGTAGTTTATAAAATAAACGTTTTAAACTTTACTGTGTCTCTGATTACTCTTGTTGTGGACTGATATGAGAATAATAACGAACAGGTATTTCTGATTCTCACCATTCCTGAGAATACTCTAAGTTGTATGTTCTGGGTTGTCTAATCATTTGTAACTTCGAGATGATACGAATAGTGAATGAGACACTGATGCTAGTCAGATAGGGGTTCTGGGTACTGAGGTGAGTTTTTGGTACACCGCAATTCACTGAGGTCCTGGTTTCCTGTGCATAGTTCTCTGCATGAGCAGAATCCCTGCAACAACACAACCACACACACAACCACATATACAACCACACACACAACCACACACACACACACAACCACACACACACACAACCACACACACACACACAACCACACACATAACCACACACACAACCACAACCACACACACAACCAGACACACAACCACAACCACACACACACACCCAACCACACACAACTACACATCCACACACACACCCACAACCCCACCCGCACCCACAACCGCACCCACAACTGCACCCACACACAAAACCACACACACAACCACAACCACACACACACAACCACACACACACACAACCACACACACACACACAACCACACACAACCGCACACACACAACCACACACACAACCACACACACAACACACACAACCACAACAACACACAAGCACACACACAACCACACACACAACCACACACAACCACACATCCACACACACACCCACAACTGCACCCACACCCACAACCGCACCCACAACCGCACCCGCACCCACAACCGCACCCACACCTACAACCACACCCACACACACAACTACACACTCACAACCACACACACACAGCCACACAAACACACAACCACACACACACACAACCACACACACACACAACCACACACAACCACACACACAACCACACCAAGCATTGGCATAGCCAATAGGTCTCGCCTTTGGGACCTTATAAGTGTTTAGCCACGCAACAGTTGATGTGATTGCACCAAGGATATTGTGCTGCATAACTAAATACTTAGAAGGTCCCAAAAGCAAGACCTATTGGCTATGCCAATGCTTGTTTTGCATTTGTGCTCGAACAAGAGAACTGGTGTTGAACTAACTGCGCATGTACTCCAGTGCTTGATTTGTAATAATGTGCCAGGGCCGTTCCCGGGAGTCTGGTGCGGCTTTCACTATCCATTACCTATGTCAGTGCTGCCAGTGACAGTACCAACCATCATACTGCTACAAGTGTGACGATTTCGGCTTTTCCAGGCCACACAAAACTACAAGAAAGGCATGGATGGCAGGATTTATTCATTTGTATATATCAAATTATTAAATACTGTGGCTGTGCTCATCCTAAAAATAGATAGACATCACCACCATGTGGTTATTAGTGCTGGTGTTCAGAATTAAGTTCTGGTGCCGAGCACTAAAATATTGTTAAAGTTGTAGGAAGCTACTGAAACGCCTTTCGAGCGATCTAGAGAATATTTTTTGAGGTCGGCGAATCGTCTCACGTGTACCCATTTAGCTTTAACGTATCTAAGGCCTAATGTACTAATAGATTTTATGGTCGCAAAGACTGCGACTCGCGAAATAACAGGTTTCATGACCGGAAATCCAAAGTTAGAGCCCATCAAAAGTATCTTGAGATCTGCAAATATCTTTGAGAGTCACAAAAAAACCTTACAAACCGTTAGGAAAAGAAGGTGTGAAAAGGGCGTCACCCCTTTCTAACATTTTCCTATAAAACGTAGCTGAGGCTTGCGACCGCAATTGAGTTTGCAAGGCATTGATTTGGTAATGACTTCAGAAAGGTGGTGGTATCTCTTCACCAAACAGAAGCTGTCTCTTCCACTGTGTGCACATGAGATGTGGGTGCTGGCGGGCAGACCGACGGATTTCAAAGAGAAAAGGTGAGTCCGGAAAGATGAAATCGGGATCATTTACTTATAATCGCTATATAAAAAAAGAAAGTTCACTAGAAAGCAGACAGGGTTGACTCGGTCGATTAACAGAACCGAGAAAAATATCTTATACCTTATCCCTATTTGGGGTCATCTTTATCCCTATGATGAACTGGAAAGTACACCACCAACATTTGAACAAGTGATGTATGAGTGTGACTCATGCTCAAGAAAAATGAACATATCAGCATTGGGGTTTAACAGTGGGGACTGCCTTAACTGTAGGTAGTATAACTTGAACTATTAATATTATACTGTTGACCAACTTATTTTGTAACATTGAAGGGGTCTCCAAATACTTTAACAATCAACTGTATTAGGCAGTTAGTAAATCGTTAAGTCACGATGTCATATTCAGTTAGAATTAGAGCTCTCTTTTAGGATTTTTTTTTAACTACATGGCAGCTTGTAGCAGAGCTAATAACAGTGCATTAAAACACCTCGGGGGATATTCTCAAGAACGTGTGATAACAACCGCAAAATTAGCTTAACGCAAATGAAGAGGACACCCTGCACATTCGCTCAGACACCCTCCAACGTCTAATGGACAGCCTCCGCACCCCACCCCCAGGAGCAGGGTAGCCCAGCTGCATTGTGGTGACTCCACACCCTGCACAGACCACACAGCAGGAAGCACACACCACCACGGCTGGCTCCCAGGAACCCCACGACCAACACATGGAATTCCAATGCCGTGTGTTAGGGTGCCAGGAGAAGATGGCTGATCAGCTGCGGGTGGTTTTCGACCTCATGGCAGCTGAACTCAATGCCATAAGTGGGTGTCTGAGTCCTATCAGGGACCACTTACAGTCCCTAACGGACACCCACTGTCGGCACCATGCTCACCAACAATTCTTGGCTGACCTCGCTGGGGCCATTACTCGGACACAAGAACTGTCTAGTCAGACAAGCTCCATCGATGCCAGCACAGAGTTGGCACAGATGCAGAGGACAATGGAGACCATGGAGCCCATGCAGCTTGGAAGTATGGCTGCCACGGCTGAACACCAGCGAGACGTAGCTGGGATCTTCCATGCCTTGCAGATCCTCATCTTGCCATTGCTGCCACTGAGCCGGTACCAGATGAGTGCTGCAGGAACCTCGACACACACATCTCCACACCATGATGTGTCATTGGCACACAGTGCTGCAGCCCTATCACCTTCGCATCCTGATGTGTCAGTGGCACCCAGTGATGCAGCCATAACACCACCACACACACCTGACTCACCGGACACAGAAGACGTCTCAGAGGAGTAAGATGTGTAGGGTAATGACTGTGTGAGGAAGGAGATAGCAGCATCTGTCCCCACCACATGGCCTGTCCCTGCCTGGTTCAGCCCTATGCATCATGCCCTAGAACAACACCTCCTACTGTCCCCCGAAACACTCTACGACATTCACCTGGAACCTGACATGGCCTGCCATATCTGCTCTGGTACCAATGACACAGCAATCTGTCTGCGGACTGGACTCTCCCTCTTCAGATTAACTTTGCATTCCCCCAAGGACTCTGTTTGGCCCACCACTGGGCAACCATGTTATGTGGGCTTGAAATGGCCATGTACTGCTCCATCTCCGACACTCCCCAGAATGTGAATAAAACATTCCAAATCACACAGATGTGTCATGTCTATGTCCACTCACATATAAAAGTATGGATGAATGTAGGGACATTGATTGCACAAAAAGGTACACCCTAGTAAATGTCATCGATGCGCATGTTTGACCCTGACCCACATGGCCAATTAGATGACTGTGAGGTTGTGAACTAGCTGTGGCCTCATTGCACATGGAATGGAATGGAAAGACATTTGTAGAGCGCATGGCTACCCGGAAGCATCCCAGCGCTGATAACTAACACGGGGAAAACAGAGGGCTACAGAGGGCTAAGGGAAAAGCATGGTCTTTAATTGCTTCCGAAAAGCCAGATGGTTAGGGATTGAACGAAGGTGGAGAGGCAAGGATTACCAAAGTTTGGAGGCATTATAGGAAAAAAAGCCTACCACCACTACTAGACCTCTTGATCCTCGGGATCTCTGCCAGGTACAGATCGTCTGATCGAAGATTCCGGTTGGCTTTGTATGGACGAATCATGGTGGAAATAGTGGGTGGACCAAGTCCCTGCCTTGCCTTATGTACTAAGCACAAGGCCTTGAACCTTACCTGTTCCTGAACCGGAAGCCAGTGAAGGGAACGGAGGGCTGGTTTAGCTGAGAGTCTATTGGTGGTTCCTATCAAGAGTCTCGCAGCACTATTTTGTACTGATTGAAGTTTTGTGAATGCGGAAATGGGGGCGCCCAGATACAAAGCATTTCCATAGTCCAGTCTTGAGAGTATTAATGATTGGACCAGTACTTTCCTGGCCTCAAAGAGAAGGAGGGGCAGGACCTTTCGGGCCATTCTAAGAAGACCATAGCAGAGAGCTGCTGTTTTCCTGGCCTGAGTCCTGAGTCTCAGATCCTGGTCCAGCCATACACCAAGGCTCTTAATTTCTGTTTTTGGAACAGGGGCTGGGCCCATGCTGGGGGGCCACATCAAGCTGGGATTGACACTGAGGGTGTTGCCGAAAATCATAATCTCAGTTTTCCTCCGTTTAGCTTAAGTTGGGAGGCACATGAACAACAATCTCGCAATCCCCCAACGTAGCCCCATGTCCATGTATTAATTAGGGCTGTGTGTAGAAATGTCAAAATCGGTAGCACGTCTGAAGTAGTGTCTGCCATCGCATGTGGCTACAGAACTTCTCTTCGCATGACCTACTCACACACATCAGTGTGGACACAGCCTGTTTTGATGGATCACATTGAGCCACATGGCAGGAAGTTGGACACCATACTCACATTGCTGAAGATACGTAAGAGCACAGGTCTACCAGCAACTATCCCAAACACAATGTCTGGCTCACAGTGGTGGAGCTGCCAATAGAGACTCACCACTAATGTACATGTGGCAGTTTGTCCCTCCCTGTGCACGGACAATGCTCATCGAGGCACACGATTTGTCATACTAATCAACACTCATCACAATTGTACACTGGTGAAGTTGAGTAGACTTTATTAACATGTGCTTGTCAGTACAGGCAAGGAAAGGGCCACAACATGCAAACAAATGCTTAAGACACTTACAGGCACCATGAGAACATGTCAAGGTGCAAGAAATGGGGAGGCAAAAATTAACACAAATCATTACGGATGGCAACGGTCTCAGCCCACCTTGCCTTGCTGGACGAGTCATGTGATGTTTGGCGTCTGCTCATTGCCCCATATCAGGGGACACGACTCACAGCCCATGGGATCTGCATGGCGCTGTACCACCGGACTGCGCCAGCTGTGTGTTCTGCTGACAGTGAGCAGGTGAAAGGGACCAACAAGGTCACATGTCGTGCTACATTGCCATGTGTATAGTCTCTCTCCAGCAGTAAGTCAGATTTCGGAACGTTGCCAAACGACACTGTGCAGCTCCGCCCATGGAGCTGCATCACCTTGCACAGGTGTGTAACCACATGCGTAGGTGCACGCACATGCATTCTGAGTCCAGGCAAATACAGACATGTCCACTGTTGTTCTGGGATATGTGACCATTCCTCCACGATGCAACAAGGTGTTGGGAACTGTGCTCTGGGTGTCAATCAGTTGTGGCTGCAGGAACGTAGTTACTCGTCCATGAATGCGAGCGCAGCTTCATAGGCAATCAGTTCCAGAAGTATGTCGTTCTTGAATTCAAGGAACACGAGGGAGAGTCAATCCATTAACTGGTCCGGACCGATGTGCTCAGTCCACGCAGATTCACCAATCCTCAACACAGCCCAATAGGTGAGCGCTTCGATGTGTTCACTGCACACGATGACTTGTGCAATCTCCCATCCACTACTGCCAGCACATATGCCACAGATCAAGGCATCCCATGCACGGGTATCCCGGTTGCACTCCTGTTCGTGGGTCAACAGGGGGCACACACACAAGTCATAATCCAGTTCAGCTACCGTTGTGTTGGATAGGCAGACCTCCATGAGCCACTCGAATGTGCATGATTGACAGTGGAACCAGGGCTGGACACATGTGAGGTACGCAACACGGAAACTCAGACGGTAACTGATTCTCAAAACTGCCAGTGGCAGTGATTGCAACAGATGCAGCATTTGTGCACGGTACAGTTCCACGTGACAGGGGTTGTGCATGTGCCCAGGATTGCCTACCATTGCGTTTGTTGGTCTCGTACCACCGGCACTCTTCAGACCGGTGGCAGTTCTGTGGACGATATGCCACGGCTCGGAGCAATGAGTCGTATGTGTGTTCAACGTTTGGACGTATGGGTTATTTTTTACCAATGTGTCAGAGGCATGCCAGGTGTACCTCGAGCAGGGACAAGTGTGTGTGGGGTGTGGACACGTTGGTCTTTCATTAGCGCAGTTTGAGGTGTGGGAGTCGTCAGAGTCTGGTCTGGTATCTCACTCAGGGGGTGCCGGTCGCTTTCAAGACCAAGCTCGGAGGTTCGGATGTCCTTCCGCCTTGTGTATTGAGACAAAGGAGCTTTCATGCCTAATTTTAGTCTGATTACTGCTTGCCTTTCTGAAATGTGATGTGGCCTTCACGCTGAAATTGATGCCAGGCCTTAGATTTAGGGTGCACCAATTGTGAAACACACGCAACAGTTGGCATGTATAAGCCAAGGGCCCGATTGGCCTTGCGCTCCTTGTTCAATCTCTCTCTCTCTCTCTCTTTCTCTCTCTCTCTGTCCTTTGATGAGTGCCTGACACACCTTCTTATCTTGGGTATTGTCTTGCAGGCTGTCACTTACAGTTTGCCGCCATGACTTTTCCAAATAGTTGTTTGGAGACAAATTTGATTGTGATATCTTGTTTGGACTTACAATGGTGAATGATTGATTCTGCTTTTCCTGTACTCACATGAATGTTATTTGTTGTAATTGTGTGACATCAGGCAAATTATTTGGTTCATGATTTTGTGATGTTGATGTGCAATCTCTTGGTCCGGGGGAGGTGGGGGCTGCCCGGGGTAGGGCCCGGGGGGCTGGTGTGGGTGTTGGTCTGGGGGGGTGGCGGTGGGTGTTGTGGCCCTCTTGGGGGTCCGGGCTGCATGATCGTTGGCTCCATGGCATCTATTGTTCTTCAGGTGTGGCTCTGGGGTGGGCTCCCTTTTCTGGTGCCGGTTGTCGTCTGACTTTGTACCAGGTCAGAGCAGGTGTTAAATTCCTGCTGCTAACACACCTTATCGCCTGTTTTGTGATCTTATCGCAGATCTGGCTGGTCGTTGAGAATGTTGTGACGCGGTGCTGTCTCGGCTTTTTGCACGGGCACACCTGCTCTGCATCTCATTAGCGTTAGTTGCCGGGGTCATTTGTGGCGATGTTTTTGCGGATGCTATCACAGGTAAACTGGTGATATCGGCTGTTTGCACCAGCTTGTGAATGGGGCGATACATTTATCGCGACTTTGGTTGCAATAAATTGCCGATAACTCGGCGTTAGAGTCTTGAGATTATGCCCCCTACTTGCTATGGAATTCCAACTGTTTACAACTGAAAATACCAATAGATCCCACTTAATATCTTTTTGATCTCACGGAGTTTGACTGAATCAATGAGAATCCTTATTTTACTTGAGCAAATAGCTACTGAAAATGTTATTGGTTAAAATAATGCCAAGCTTTTCAATGTCGATTTGGAACTACTTGCAATATATTATTGGGTCATTATCTCAAAAGAATGTATTGATTAAAGTCTGACTTATTTTTTTATCACACCTGCCATTAATACAATTTGAGGGATCTTTGAAACCCCATGTGAGAGGATTAAGTAGGTGTTGCTTGTTTTTACCTGCAAATGAAACAACAGAACACATCTTATGTATATGCCCTACTGTACATGATCCAAAATAAAATATTTAAAACAAGCATTAGTCATGTCAATAGTTCTGGCTTTTAAGATAAGTGCCTCTTCAGTCACCAGTGTGTTTTGGAACTCAATAACTCATCATACAGGGACTATGTCTCTCATCCATACATTGGCCCACTTACATCCACCCACTTATTGATTCTTGTGTTTCACCCACTCATGTATCCACAATATACCATGCACAAAATCAACAAGTATGTAGAAGGTAATTCAAAATATAAAAGTAAAAAAATTAAATAGCAAGCACAGTAGCAGGTGGCCATCTTGGTATGGTATTGTGCACAGTATATACATATTGTGATAACATGTCACCCTTCAAGGTCTATTGGTTTTATCATGTGCTTTTCACCACAAATATGTCAGTCTCTTTGTTGTATTATTTCATAACAAACAGGTCTAATCTCTGGTATCCGACATAACCTTTCCAAATGACCCAATCAGACTGGTAACCTTTATCATTGGCTCGTCACCAGAACCAATTTAGGCCTACTGTTTTGAGCATAAGCTGCCCCACAAGGGACAGTCTTCTGAAATACACTTGTAAAATTAAAAACATATAGACAATTACATGCAGCATAATAATATAGTACCCATGGTAAAATGGCCTAACAGTGCGATGCCCAGGGTTTGTCAGAATGTGTAACCAACACTAACACCATTACCTAGCACAGTAATCTGTAAATTTCCATGTAACGAAATACCTATTAAAAAGCTTTAGTAGAGTGCAATATAACAACTCACCCTTAAAGGCCTACAGTCTTGCTATTTGTTTTTCACAATAAATATGTCAGGCCTATGCCTGTGTAATAACTTTTTATAATAAACAGATCAACCTTAATCAGTGGCTTGTTACCATAAACAAGCCTACTGTATTGAACACAAGCTTTCCCACAAGTGAAAAGTGCAATAAAAACACTCTTTTTCAGTGAAAGAACACACATTCTACCCAATCAAAAATTACAGAGCGGAAGGTCAATATGTGGTTGGAGCCTACGTCTCTCTTTCTCATATACTGCTCTTTAAAGCTCTTTTTCTGCTGATCACATAAGGTCTTGCGACAGCTGAGCTTTCAAGCCAGACATTACCAAGCATTAGAGAAGGGAGTTATAGATTTATCAGTGTGGCAGTTGCCCTATGTTTCAGTGGTATTAATAATCACATGATTAGCGTGGTCACCAATAGTACATTGGCTGTAATTAATACAGAAATATAAAATTACACTTTAAAACAATCTAGGTGTGTTGTTTTAATGTTGTATATAATTATAATATACTTATTGTATAGTGTTTTAGGAATTGACTGGGATTAACTATGATTTTAATTTCTCTGAAGATGAGATCAAGTCTAATGCTCATTATATTATATCTTATTATATCATACTACTTATACCACATTCTACTGCGTTTTAAATGCTCATATTGTAAATATTTAATTGAACTAATACAATAAAACTTATATCACTGATATTAACACTTGATGGAAAGGTTTGACACCTACTTTCAAATGACCAATGCAAAATCAAATGAAAATGCAGTTTTGTTTTCTCCATAAACACTTTCCATCAGGAAAGCTAGGCTGTTGAAACATAATTTGAAAAAAATATAATTGGAGCATTCCATGAATGAATCAGAGTTTAGGGCAAGTCTCTTCATAGTGAACACATGACCATGGCATTATTGTGTTCCTGATCCAAAATGGTAACTAAAGTTAATAGAAATGTGTATTCCATATCCAAGGTCTCTCTTTCTGTCAAATCTGTAAAAGAAAATGGTATTTTGTGATATTTTCTTTTTTCCAGGGACATGCGGTGCCACTGGGAGGCTTTATCCTCTCTTGCTCAGGTTTCACTTTTGTGGCCACCGCTTCCACCCATTGCGTACCCTGAAACAATACAAATCACTTGCTAATTGGAATTAAGTTGAAAAAGAGGAGAAAGAAAGACTCAGAAACTGACTTATGTTTCTTCAGTTCTATTGATGGCAGCATTCATGGCATGGTTGTGCATGGCTAACTCCAAGTTGTAACAGACACTTTCTCCGACCTGAACTTTTCATACACAAATCACTGATTTCAGGTGTGTTAGCCTGATTAGTTCAATGGAAGCAAAACAAGACCACAATATCCAGAATTTATCAGGCTATCAAACAATCATCTAGGACTAGAGACAGTGCCCATCTTGAAGGACATTGTTCATTCTATTTCTGGTACAATACTGGCCCTAGCATAATAGTTGTGGTGTAGCAGGGATACTATTGCCTCTAAACAAAGAAAATAAGCCTTGTAACCCACAGAAGGTAGTAAAGGAGAGCTATAACTGGGGTGTGTTGGACCTCCTACATTCCTGGGGCTGGTGCCGCTTATTCATGACCTATTCTGGAGATCCATGACATGAGGGTAATCACCCATTACATCGGTGTCATTAAGATTTGGGAAAAGAACGTGGGTGGACCATCTGCGAAAAGGGCAGCAGAGGTACTGCAGAGCTGACCTCTGAGCTATGGATGCCAAAGGTGGACTTCTTCGTGTGCGAAACCAAGATTTTGAGGACAGGGGCATGGACAAGCCTTACCATTTTCATTTCCAAGATAGTGACCTATCCATAGAATTCTATCTTAGGTCCTCAATCCAAGATGAAGCAGAAGCTTTTCTTGTCATTTCAGTTCCTGTTTGAATCCTTATAAGGAGATGATGAAAGGTTCACGATGCACTCCTTCCCATAACGTTTGTTGTGCTTTCTTGCCAAAGTGCTACTGTTTTTGTCCCTGATTTTTGGTTCTTTCATTTGAAACTTCTACTGGACCAACTGCTGTATATCATTGATTCGTTCTTTCCTATTCCCTGATGTCAGTGGTAGTTGGGTACCTTGCTATTAACTTCTGTGATCATCTTCAATAAAGAGCTCAAATATTGCTGATGAGTATTTTATTTACCCTTTGTGGTTTTTCCACTACTAGGACCCTCCTAAAGAGACACTTGACACTCCTCATGTGTCTAACCAAGAAGTATTCTCAACAGGCTTTTTGAGCATCTAGCCCTCATATAATGCTGACACTGGCATAATGGTGATAATGTATGGCATATTGTGGGCAACCATGGCATAATACAAGCCATGACATAATGGCAGGAATTATTTGCAGATCGTGAGCAGCCATGACATGAGATGGTGATACATGGGCATGTAAGGCACAATATATCCATGTTTTCAAGACTAGTTGGATCATGTGAACGCATGGATAAAGGACAAACCACCAACAAGTAGGAACATAGGAGCGCAGAAGAAGTTGGTGGATGGGAAATGTGAGGGACAAAATAGGCAACAAAATAAGAAAGATGCAGGAATGTAAAGGCCGGTGAACAAACTACAGCAAGTAGTGGGACCTACAGCAACCCAAACACAATGTTGCCAGGCACCTTGGTCATAGTTCAAAGCCTATTTATGCTGCTACTGCCAAGTGTGACCCAGAACTATTTTGCGACTACAAATTCTTAATGGACCAGATAACCTGGGACTACTACTTGCTGTAAAGTACTACTCTTTACCTCAAGTGACATTGGACTGTTCTCCAAAGTCACAATCTCTGGGCCCCAGTCTCCGTCTGACAGTTCCCCTTAACAATACATCTGCACATTTGGTCTGCAGAGAATCAGTATGACTAGCATTACACAAGGCAACATATTTCAATGCCCATCATAGATTGCCTCTGTGGAGGGGTGCCACGCTGCAAGCATAACATTGAGTCAAATTAATTTAACTGTCGCAGTACAATCTCCATATTGTGAGGTGTAGATTGCAGAGACTTGGGGACCTGACCCACAGGAGGTCCTCCCGATGTGGGTGCCGGATCAGAGGGCAAATGCTCTGGGTATCATACTATCATGTTTGACTCTGGCTATTATGATGACTTGGGCTCAGTTTGTCTTGATTTTCCTTAAAACTGCCTCAGAACTTAAGGCATGAGAGACAGAAGAGGAAAAGCGTGGAGGAAACTGTTATAAGTATAATGGAGACAGCTCTGAAGTAAAGGTGAGGGACTATATTTACATTGGCTACAGTGTCTCAAACCGTTTCTCTTGGAATCTACAGTTCTAGGAGGAGCCATTACAATAAAAACACAGGTGGGGAAAGGGAAGAGGGAATAATACTTCAATACAATTTGAGACATTAGTATGCAAGTGTAAAATACAACATATCTCTTTTCTTTATGGAATGAGAATTTGTCTCGGAAATTTTGCAGAAACTTCCTACAGTTCTATCTGTTATTTGGGCTACTTTCAAGTTGCTATTGTGTTTATTTTCACAATATATTCTTTCAAAGTGCCCACGTTGATGGCATATAATGCATTCCTTGTTACATGATGGGCAGCGTTTAAAGTTGGTTAAATATGATGTTCTATCACATCTGTAACATTCTACTTTGGAATCCAACATCTTTGTTGATGTAGCTCTTGTTTTTTCTAGGCCTGGGCGTAGTTTGCGTAGTATTGCTACGCGGAACTCCGCGAAGTTACAAAAAACCTGCGTAGTTCAGCAAGTGGCAGAGTGCAGTGCGAACTGAAGTTTGTGGTGGTATTCCTGCCGCTCGGGTAGAATTTCTACCTGAGCGACAGCTCGTTCTCGCGAACTTACAGTCGCGCTCGCGAACTTGCCGTTCGTGCTTGCAAACTTCCTGCTCGTGATCATGTGCGGGGTAAAAACTCTGCTGCACATGGCGAAGCAGTGTGTTCTGCACTCTGCAAGCTCCCGGGAGTGCGGAGTGCAGAAAACTCTGCAAACTCTGCGAACGGAGCGAAGTTGACCACCAAGGCCTAGTTTTTTATTTTTTCCACATAGCAAACTTCAATCTCTTTTTTAAGGTATTTTATTTCATTGGCTCCTTTCACCCAAGACGTAGACTGTTCTATAGCCTTTGCAAATGTTATTACTTCTTCCAAGGATGGGTCTCCCACAACCCATAAGTGGTCATGTATACTTTTCACGCTGGTATTCACTACAAGTTGATCGCTAATCATTTTGTCAGTGTTGGCACAAAAGCTGCAGGTATTCAATAGACTTTTCAGTGAGGAATTGACCAAAGGTTTCATTTTCACATTGTCTCCTAGCTTAAAAATGATATCTACTGATCATCGGCATCTTTCTGGCAGTACACAGTGTGGGGGACTACATGTCCCAGCCTTTTCAGAGCCCCAGGAAGAGGTCCCTGGAAGTATCACCACCTGCAGCTGATCTGAGCGTTATATAGCGCGTCTCCTTGTCCTGCAGCATGGGCCGCGGCCGGGCCAAGGGAGAGCCCGTCCTGATCCCATCAGCAACAGGAAGAGGCAGGGCAAGACCACCCCCCTTGGCTGTACAACTGGGGAGATCTATCCTAATGCGGTAAGATTTTCACATCCAAACCAAACTTCTTGGTTATTGATTGATTGATTTCAACTCAGTGACTTAAATGGCTAGCTCCGTGGGGGTCTCTTCTCTGGCGGCCACCTAGACAAGCCTGTGTGTCACCATAACCGGCTGGTCTGGGCTTTCCTGTTTCTCAAGGCTGTTCGCTCCAGCAGAATCAGTTGAGGCCCGCCAGCAAGAGAAGCATTGAACGGGATGTGTGGCCAACACTGACAAGCCTGATAGAGGGCCAACGATTTACAACTTCAAGCTGCCACTCCTGGTTGGGACACCTGCATACGGTGACAAAATCTGTCAGGCCCTTTGGACTTTGCCCACTTCATGCCTTGTGCTCTGTGCCCTCTTGGGTACCTGGTATCTGCTGTCTCTGCTTGGCCGCTGACCCTCCCATCCGACCTCTACTTTTACTAAAGGTGGCCACTCGAAGACTCATGCTTAAGATTTTCAGTTTTGGCTGTTCTTGTGTCTAGGGGACCACCTTTTGATATCTCAGGCTACACCCTAGAGCCTCTTTTTGTTTGCTGTATTATCCACATTCAGGTTGCCATAAATCTTCCCTTACTCGCCCCTGTTTCAAGCTCCCTGTTATACGGGAGCGCTGCAATAGGAAAGAACAAGGCAACGGACATACTACCCGGGAAGTAGAGCAAAAACTCTAAGGTTACCCCGATGGTGGCCTCGGTAAGATGCAAGCCTCTACAATGTTCGAGGACATAAACACACTAATGGAAGAAGCTAAACCACTTTTAAGAGGGGACAAAACTAATGGCTTGACCTCAATCAAACATCGGAGAAAGTCGCACTAATAGTTGACTCCTTGGCTTCAATTGTACCTGAAACTACTGACCCAACCTTTGAAGGACCATGAGCTACTATTAATGACACTACTTTTGATTTTGCCAGCAATTTTCACAACTCTATATCACTGTCCCCTTTCATGCAATGCTCCAACAGATACTCAGTCCCTGCATCGCCCTCATCAAGCCAAACCATTGCCAAGGCCCCTGTGCAGGAGCGAGGTACATTGGACTCTACCATCCAGCCCACTGCAGTCTCCGCAATAGTCCCAAGTGACATTAACATGGACACAGGCATGGACATTGTTAGCGTGGTTTCTTTGGTGAGAAGGTTACAGGCAAGGGTAATAGATCTTAGATCTCAACTGGCAATACTATCGTAAAACATAGAAGATTTGAAATCTTCCACTAAAGGGCCTTGTTCCAATCCCTCCTCACATGCACCATACCCCACCTGTATGTCTCTAATTGATGAGAGAAATAAATGGAAGAATGATAGTGTTAGATACCATACAGAGACACAACATACTCACCTATCTCCTGCTGTCCTATGCCCCATAGATCGATGCTTAGAACCTCCTCTAACACACCACCCAAGCTCTTGATAAATTACCGGTGACCATGGCTGACCCAAGGTACGTAGACAAAACTATGGGTGGCCCTAACACAAAACTTCACGCCCAGGGAAGGTACATAGATGGCGCATAGGGCAGGAGAGGGCGGCCCTTGTTGGAAACCTGGGTTGTGTCTACATGACAAAAGTCCCTAAATTGGCTGCAGGGTTGAAAGAAGATGAGGAGTCTCTTACAAACAAATGTATATACCAAATGCAGTCAGTGTGTAACTGCTATTCTATCATCTGCTCAGACATTTTGTACACCAGATGATTCCACGACCCCACAGAACATGCAGGGTCTTTTTTTTTAAAACAATATTTTTTATTAACATTTGAAGCAGGAAAAGAAGAACCAGGCGATATTCCCGCACAACGTCCTTCGCAGGGGGTACTCATAATAGTGGGGGGGGGGCCAGAGAGCGCAAAGAGCCTCCAAGTCCCCGACCGATCCAGGCAGCCAGCTTATAATAATAGAGGGATCAAAACCAGGCGTGAGGTGCAGAATCCAGTAGAGGGCCTCCTCTCTCGCTTACCAGCATAACCCTGCAGGGCTCAAGCTATTAGGGCCGGTCGTGGCAAATCTAGCTCGATCTGGCACCCCCTCCCCCCCCAGTAGCGTCAAAGGGAACCAAACTCAAAATATCAAATTATCAAATTCCCCCATCCCCCTTCCCCCCCCTAACCCCCCCATCACCCTTCCCCCCCCTAACCCCCCCATCACCCCCCAGTGGTGGCGGCTACCAGTCAGACTTATGCCAAACTCCCAGCCATAGTTAAACCTGAAACAAGTGGAGGGCCCTAGTCGAGGGAGGACACACCGCCGCCGGCATTCCCCTAGAGAGAAAGCGAACCAGTGGTCCCCAGCAGAAAATGAAGTTCTTAAAAGACCCCAAGAAGACATCAGCCATCCGTTCCATGCTCAGCAACTTCCACAATCTCGCATGCCACACCGAGATCGCCGGGGCCTCCCTCTTCTTCCAGGCCGCCGCCAGAGTTATCTTAGCCGCTCCTACACAAAGCCAAAGGATCTGTTTGTCCGCACGCGTCTGGTGCTTAAGAAGGGGATCCCGAAGGCCCAGCAGCACGTAGGCCAAGGAATCCGCAATCGGGTATCCCAGGATCTCCTTAATATGGGACAGTATTTCCTCCCAGTAGGGCTGGATGATCGGGCAGTCCCACCAAATGTGGCGGAAGTCCCCCAGGAGACCACAGCCCCTCCAACACCGGTCGGAAGTGGCAGAGAAGATGCGCTGTAGCTTGGCGGGTGAAAGGTACCAGTCCATCATGGTCTGGAGATGTGTCTCGCGGAGTTCCACCGATTGTGTTTGGCCAAATCTCTCCACAAGTGGGACCACTCTGCCTCCGAGACGGCACGTCCCAGCATGTCCTCCCAGAGGCCCATGTAGTGCGGTCTCGGGGAGAGCGCGGTAGTCAAGAGGTGGTCATAAATAAAGGAGATGACCCCGCGCATCGTCGAGGTGCGAGAGAGAAAGGCCTCAAAAGGGGTGGGCGGCCGCGTCGCCGCCTCTCGAACCGACGGGGAGAGGGCCCAGTGCAGCAGCTGGGTGTGGCGGAACTGTTCCGCCTGGGGAACCTCGTAATCCCGGCCACAGTTAGCAAACGTGAGCGGGGCCGTGCCATGAAACAGGTGCGTGAGACCGAGACAGCCCCCCTCCCTCCAAGCATCAAAAGGTCCCTCCTGCATTGCAGGCGGAAAAGCCGGATTGAAATGAATGGGAGTAAAAGGCGACGAGAACGTAGTCCAACGCTCGTCTCCAGAAACCGAGTCCCAAACCTTAAGTGTAGTGCCAGTAGGCGTGCTGATGTACGCATTCTTGGGTCTATCCCCCTGAGCTTCCATACTAAGTACTCAAATAAATAAGAAAGTATGCTGTTCCTAAAGAGAATTATTAGTGAAAAAAGAGATAGATGAGTCCCTGATGTCAGGAGGGAAATCCTCCTTTAGGAAAAAGACCCTCACACACCCGGCAGACTAGCTGTCATATGTCGTCAGCATGTGGCCCAGATGTAAAGTGTCATCATCGGGTCTGCTCCGAATCGGGGCGGCGCTGCAATCCCCGATCGGCGACCCCAAAGGCGCCTTTTAATGGAGATCTTCATTCCATAGTTGCCGGTGGGTGAATGCAAGTGAGGGCCTTAAAGTGAAAAGAGTGTGGTGAGTGGAGTGTATTTAAAAATAAGTAGTGGGGAGCCTGAATAGTGTTTATTAAATGACTGGGGTCCCACTCTTACAATAAAAGCAATACAGTGCGTAATATTACAGTTAGATTGACTGTATTACGCTGTGGTTATAGATGGTCAACATGTTTCTTGCTTAAGTATAGTAACCGCAATTCTTCAGGACCAAGTGATTCACACACTCATTGGTAGTGGTAGTGGCTAATATGGCACTTACCACACATACAGCACCCTAATAAGTGGTGACTAGTGCAGGTTTAGGAAAAATGCCTGAAAAAGAAAAACAGGGACACAAATATACATGTAAAAAACAATCACATCGCGACAAGCATGATAGGTCTCATCTCTTAACAACTACGATCATCAGTTGTCATGCAAATTCACTACTACCAAGTGTTCAACTATGAGGTGGAACTAGTTGTGAACACCCTATAGAAGTGGGCTAAAAAACGGGAGAAATCAAAATGATTATTTTTGACCATTTCCCACTGTGACTGGTGCTGGGGCAGAAAATTGAGAACGCCGGATGCGTGAGGTGTCTGGTGGCATCGGGGCAGAGACAACAGTTAATTGGGTTCAACCACTCACCCTTAACTGCAGGGCTGAAAAATCCAACGAGCTGGCGCTGGAGGCAGACACCGGATAGTACAGTGTCCTAATGATACACAGAGCGGCGCCCAGCGGGTAGAAGGTACATCCGCAAGAAAAAGAAATAGAGAGCTGATCATTTAGTAGCATGATCACATAAAAAGGAAATCCGCATAGTATGAAGACCCAGGTACCACGAGGGGATACTTACAGAAGTCCGTAGTACAGGACGCCTATCCACCTACCCTTGATCCACGCCGACTCGGGGGACGAATCTCAGAACTCCCGAAGGGATTATCTAGCGTAGATCAGCCAATCCGGGCCGTGCACTAATTGATACGTCAGAAAGGTACTGGCGGAGAGACTAGTGCGCGAGGTCTACTTCCGGTAAAGGAAAGGGGAGGGATATGTGCGTATGGCAGGACGCGCCGCGTAAACCACAGAATGTGATGACGCGGGGTCACGTGTGACAACAGTGTTACGTGAGGAGCCCTTATTGGTTGTTCTTGCTAGGGTTGTTATGGTAACCAAGTGAACTCGTATCAGTCCGAAATGTTTGGATTGGACTTAATTCCACGAATCGAGCCGCGAAAGAATCTTTATATATATGACAAATGCGTGTTGTTTGCACATGGAGTAGTGTCATCGTTGTATTGCCAGTTCGCATATTTTAAGTAGCCAGTTCGAATGTTAAGAAAATTGGCAAGCATATATCATAGGATCTCAATGGGTATCTAATGCAAAGAGATCATATTGTTGACAACTTGCATGTTAGGGAAACTGACATAAGTGTATCAGAGGATGCCTAAAGGTACAAGTCTTAATATGCTCTGGTGTCTAAGAGTCATATGCTTGAACGAGGGTGGATCCACAAAGGTATAAGACGTCTATTGGAGACAGCTAGTTCTGTCACGTCACATATTTGTGAGGCTGTTCCACGGGATGTCCTCGTTCAATCCATCGGTATTAGAGGACAGTCTCATCACCCACCTCTGCTCCAGGGTGAATAGTTTAGTTTTGGTGACATTCTTAGGGGACTGCAGAACTACCCACTTGAAAGAGTCAGGGGAGTGGTTATTTTCACAGAAGTGCTTGGTCATCCTAGTGTTCATTTTTTTGCATCGGAAATTACTCCGATGCTCAATGATTCTCGTCTTCACTGATCTGGTCGTCATCCCTATGTAGGGTAAATTACACGGGCAGGTTATTAGATAGACGCAGTAAGCAGTGTTACAGTTGGTGTGCGTTCTGCATTCCCACGTGGTCCCGTTAGGAAAGACGACGTCTTTGGTTATTTTAGTTTGAGGACACACCACACAATTACCACAAGGGTAATGACCCCTAACGGGAGGAAGGTTCCATAAGGTCGATTGAATGGTATTCACTGGTGGTTTGGGTTTAGGTCTGGTATGTATTAATCTCTCCTTCAAATGGGTGGTGCGTTTGAAGGCAAACCGGGGGTTAGGTATTGTAAGTTCCCCGGTGTGGAGGATACCCCAATGTTTCTTAATGATTTTCTTGAGTTGTGAAGAGTTTGGGGTGTAGGTGATCACACAGGTAAGGCAATCGTCAGTTTTTTTCTCTCTTGGTTCAAGTAACCCTTCCCTGTTATTGTTACGGGCACGTTTGTAGGATCTCTGGATGTCCCGGTTCTGGTACCCCCTCTGGAGGAGATTGGTCATAAGGGTTATAGACTCCTTTTTGAAGTCAGTAACAGTGCTACAATTCCTCCTAATACGGAGGAATTGACCAAAGGGTAAATTTTGTTTGAGCGCCCCAGGGTGGTAGCTGTTAAAATGTAGCAGACTATTTCTATCAGTCGGTTTGCGATGTAGTGTGGTGCTCATTTGATGATCGTCTAATATGATCAGGAGGTCCAAAAAGGGAAGCTGGTGGTCAGAGATGGTACTCGTGAATTTTAAATATGGATTTAAAGTATTAATCCATTGGCAAAACTCAATGCAGTGTGCTTGATCACCCTTCCAAAGGATCAAAATATCATCAATGAACCTCTTCCATAACAGGATATTAGCTCTGTAGGGGTTCGATTCGTTATGGATGGCTCGTTCCTCAAATGCTGCCATGTAGAGGCAGGCCACACTAGGGGCAAAGGTACTCCCCATCGACGTGCCCTGTGTCTGATGGAATAATTGGCCTTCAAATTCAAAGAAGTTCTCTGTAAGAGCTAGAGTGGCACATTCAATAATGAAAGGGCGGGGGGTAGGTGATACCCATTCCAGATTACTCAGAGCATCCTCTATTACATCAAGGGTAGCCCTCTGGGGGATATTTGTATAGAGGGCCTCAACATCAAGGGTGATGAGGAAGTCAACCTCTCCCTGATGTTGGGTGTCCTCTAGAAGCCTGAGTACATCGGTGGTGTCTCTTAAGAATGAAGGGGTGCTTTGGACTAGAGGTTTGAGAAAGTAGTCTGCAAACTGGGAAAGGGGTTCCAAAAGGGTCTTCATACTATGCGGATTTCCTTTTTATGTGATCATGCTACTAAATGATCAGCTCTCTATTTCTTTTTCTATTTCTATTTCTTTTTCTTGCGGATGTACCTTCTACCCGCTGGGCGCCGCTCTGTGTATCATTAGGACACTGTACTATCCGGTGTCTGCCTCCAGCGCCAGCTCGTTGGATTTTTCAGCCCTGCAGTTAAGGGTGAGTGGTTGAACCCAATTAACTGTTGTCTCTGCCCCGATGCCACCAGACACCTCACGCATCCGGCGTTCTCAATTTTCTGCCCCAGCACCAGTCACAGTGGGAAATGGTCAAAAATAATCATTTTGATTTCTCCCGTTTTTTAGCCCACTTCTATAGGGTGTTCACAACTAGTTCCACCTCATAGTTGAACACTTGGTAGTAGTGAATTTGCATGACAACTGATGATCGTAGTTGTTAAGAGATGAGACCTATCATGCTTGTCGCGATGTGATTGTTTTTTACATGTATATTTGTGTCCCTGTTTTTCTTTTTCAGGCATTTTTCCTAAACCTGCACTAGTCACCACTTATTAGGGTGCTGTATGTGTGGTAAGTGCCATATTAGCCACTACCACTACCAATGAGTGTGTGAATCACTTGGTCCTGAAGAATTGCGGTTACTATACTTAAGCAAGAAACATGTTGACCATCTATAACCACAGCGTAATACAGTCAATCTAACTGTAATATTACGCACTGTATTGCTTTTATTGTAAGAGTGGGACCCCAGTCATTTAATAAACACTATTCAGGCTCCCCACTACTTATTTTTAAATACACTCCACTCACCACACTCTTTTCACTTTAAGGCCCTCACTTGCATTCACCCACCGGCAACTATGGAATGAAGATCTCCATTAAAAGGCGCCTTTGGGGTCGCCGATCGGGGATTGCAGCGCCGCCCCGATTCGGAGCAGACCCGATGATGACACTTTACATCTGGGCCACATGCTGACGACATATGACAGCTAGTCTGCCGGGTGTGTGAGGGTCTTTTTCCTAAAGGAGGATTTCCCTCCTGACATCAGGGACTCATCTATCTCTTTTTTCACTAATAATTCTCTTTAGGAACAGCATACTTTCTTATTTATTTGAGTACTTCTGGGCTATGTATGCTGGACCTGTCATAAACAGCCCCTGTTCCTCCTCTTTTTAAGTACCTTCCATACTAAGTCCCAGATCGTGCGCCCCGTCACACTCCTGTCCATGTGAAGCCAGTGTTTCTCCGAGAGCGGTTGGGTCCATTCCACCAATATCCGCAGTTGCGCTGCTTTATAGTAAAGGAGCGGGTCCGGGAAGCACACCCCACCCTACCCCGAGGGCGCCAGAGAGCAGCAAAGGAGAATCTAGCTCGTCCCCCCTGCCAAACGAAACGGAGCAGAAGCGTCTTAAGGTGGCGGAAGAAGTCACTGTCCAGGACAATAGGGAGTGCCTGATATAAATATAAGAGCTTCGGGAGGAGCGTCATTTTAATCGCATGTATCCTTCCTAGCCAGGAGATAAACAACGGTTTCCAGAGGTTCAAATCAGATTGGATCGAGGCCAGCATGGGGGGGAAATTAGCAGAGTACAGTTTCCCCACCATGGAGTCAAATGTACTCCCAAGTACAATAAGGAGGAAGAAGCCCAAGACAGGGGCGAAAGCGGTTGGAGGCGCACCACCTCTACCGACGAAAGCGTGAGGTTAAGGATATAAGATTTGTCATAGTTCACCTTAAAGCCCGCCACCGCCTCAAAGCTCGCCAGGGCCGTCTGAACGTGGGGAAGGGAGTGCACCGGGCCCGCAAGGGTAAGCAAGACGTCGTCCGCAAACAGGGAGATCTTGTGCTGTTCGCCCGTGAAGGGCAAACCTCGTATGTCCGGGTGTCACCGGATCGCTAGCGCCAGGGGTTCGATACTCAGCATAAACAGCAAGGGGGAGAGAGGGCACCCCTGCCGCGTGCCCCGCGTATGCGGAAAAGGGGTGATAAATAGCCATTAACCGCTACCCTCGAGCGGGGGCCGCTATAGTTGGCCTTGAGCATGGTCAGGAAACGATCTGAGAATCCAAACGCCGCCAGTGTACGGAAGAGGAACTGCCAGTCCACCCGGTCAAAGGCCTTTTCGGCATCTAAGCCGATTAAGACCGCCGGGATGTTGAAGCGATTGGCCTTCTCAATGAGGTGGATCACCCTCCTGGTGTTATCATGAGTTTGACGCCCCTTGATAAACCCCGATTGGTCCGGGTGGATAAGAGTCGGCATCAGATCTTGCAAGCGAGCCACAAAGATGGGAGAGTAAAGTTTGGCATCAATATTGAGCAAAGTGATCGGCCTGTACGATGAACATACTGTGGGATCTTTACCGGGTTTGGGGATGACCGAGATGACCGCTTCTGCCATAGACGCCGAGGAAGTCCCCGATTCGGCCATAGCGTTGAACAACTGAACCAAGAAGCCACTAATATCAGTGGCAAAGGTCTGATAGAAGAGGGCCGTGAAACCGTCCGCACCCGGCGCTTTGCGGGGCTTCAGGGATTTAATGGCCCCCAGCACCTCCTCACTAGAGATGGGGGCGGAAAGCAAGTCGTTCCAGGCCCCAGACACCTGTGGGAGCGGGAGCCCGCACAAATACTCCCCCTGGATAGCGGGGTCCAGGGACTCCCCCGCGTACAACGCTGCATAGAACTCCCCGAAGCGCTCAGCCTTGGCCGCATCACACTGCTGTACCGAGCCGGTTTTATCCTGGATGCCTCCTATGTAGTCTCTTTCACGCTTACGGCGCAAATGGCGGGCCAAATGCCTCCCCACCTTGTTTCCCTGAGCGTAGGAGAGCTGACGGAGCTTCAGGAGGGTGAGCTCTGACCGATTATTATAGTGAGCTCGGAGTTTGCCCCGGATAGCAGTCAGGGGCCGCAACGTCTGCCTGGAAGGTTGGGCCTTGTGCGCCTGCTCCCGCACCGCGAGCTCTGTCTCCAACGCCTCGCGCTCCACCCTCCGCAATCTGTTAAGAGCAGCGTTAAGGGCCAAGCAACTACCCTGTATGGAAGCCTTAAAGGCATCCCAGGTAGTAAAAACCGAGGTGTCCTGTACCGGGTTAAGCTCAAAGAACTCCCGAGTCGCCTTACGGAGCTCCCTGCAGGAGGGATCGTCTCTCACCACTGACGCCGGGAAATACCACCGGCGCGGGGCATTCCCCTCCGGCGCCCACTGGAAGCCCAGCGCAACCAGGCTGTGATCTGATACAGCAAGAGGAAAAATCTTGGCTTCTCTCAGGGACCCCCGAAGGGATTGACTGAACAAAATGTGATCTAAGCGTGAATACGAGTGATGGACATGGGAGAAAAAAGTTTAGTCTCGAGAGAGGGGGTAGAGGGAGCGCCAGCCGTCTAACAAGCCCAGCTCCTCGAAGCGCCCGCGCGTTTCGTCAGAGAATACCCCTGTCTCCGTTCTCCGGCGGTGAGAGCAGTCCAATTCCCGATCCCACACTAAGTTAAAATCTCCCATCACGAAGAGTGCCCCCTCCGCAAAGTCCTCTACAGATCGCAACAGGTCCAGGAGAAACCTATTTTGCCCCACGTTGGGAGCGTACAGCACGAGGAACGAGCAAGTCCTACCAAGAAGCACCCCCTTGACAAGGAGCCACCTACCCTCCCTGTCGCTCCTAACTCCCAAAGGTTGGAAGTGAAGCGTCGAGCGGAACATCAGGGCGACTCCTCGCTGCTTGGAAGCAGCCGAGGACCTATAAATAAGGGGGTATTGCTTATGCTTCAACCGGGCTTCATCCCGCCGAGCCAGATGGGTCTCCTGGAGACCAACCACATCGAGGTGGTGATCTAAGATATACTTCCAGACCTTTTGGCGTTTCTGTGGAGTGTTCAACCCCTTCACATTCCAAGTTCCTAAGGTAACAGGCATTCTTCACACAGCCCCACGCCCAGCTCACCTAGGAGCCCTCTAACCAAAGGGAACTCCCCGCTCCATACACCAGCTCCGTCCATAAACACCTCCTCCCAAGCAGGCCAGCAGCTCACCCCCGGGCCACCACCCCCAGACCACCCCCAGCCACCTCCCTGGCTCGTGCCCCTGGGCGACCCAGAGCCTGAGCGACATCGCACGGAAAGGCAGACCCGCCGCCCCCCACCCGGCCCCGGGTACAGGCCACTCCGAAGCCTAGCATGACTCCCATCCCGCACCGCCCCTCCCCTCCACCCCCCCCCCCCGCCCCCCCTCCACACCTCCACTGATTGAGAGCCGCAGATCCATCGTGCAAGCAAGTTTGGGCCACCTCCACTGACAGTTCCCCAGCCCTCCTCCCCCCACCCTGCCCCGCAGCCCCCCCTCTCCCCCCCACCCAACACTCAAACAAAACCCAAAGGCAAATAAGAAAAACCAGCCCCAACGAAAAGATTGCAACAACACAAACATTTCAACCAAGAGGGCTGACGTTAAGACCCTCAGGAAACCATGTCCCAGGAGACAGTCAGTGTCCCAGTCGCTCATCGGCCCGGGGCGTCTTCTCCAAAAGTACATAGTTACCCACGGTACCACCGCCAAACAGCCTTCCCTCAGCCTTCAAGCAGCCGACGAGCTGTCCCGCGGTGAAACCCCCGTTGCAGTCACCACGGAGGCCACCGCTCCATTCCGTTCCTGCTGACTGGCCGCCGTTTCCGGCCCGCTCTGCTCCGCCTGCCGTCCCACTCTATGCCAGGATGAAGAGCGCCGCCGGCGCCGCGAGGGCGAACGCCCATCTCCCCGAGAGGGTGCAGTGTCCTCCAATCCAAGAAGGTCCCTGGCCACCTGCAGTGATCTAAGTTGGACCAGCCTGTTCTGCCATCAAAAGATGAGGCGAAAGGGATGACCCCAGGAGTACGCCACAGTCTGGTCACGTAGGAACATTGTCACGGGCTGCAATTCACGCCGCTTCTGCAGCGTAGAGGCCGCCAGATCTTGGAAGAGTTGAGGATGGTGATCCCTGAAGAGCAAATTAGCGATACACCTCGCCTTTCGAAGAATGCGTTCCTTGAGTTGGAAATCATTGACGCAAACTAAGATGTCTGGTGGGGGGGACCCCGAACCTCTCGGCAGCCCCACTCTGTGAACCCTGTCCATCTTGACCTCATGGAGATCATCATCGCCAAGGATTTGCAAGAAGAGAGCTTCAACATATCCACGCAGATCTCCCGCCTCACCGTCCCAGGGCACTGCTCGGATACGGATGTTGTTTCGACGAGTTCGGTTCTCCAGATCTTCCGCATGGGCCTGAAGATCCAAGTTCTGCTCCGTTAGTCGAAGCACATCCTGTTGCAGCTGGTGGACGTCGCCCGCCAGGCCCAGGTCATGCTCCTCCAATATTGCCACCCGCTCGCCAATGCCGTCCACATCTCTTCTCACCTCTCTCAGATCCGAGGCGAGCTGGGTGCGGAGGTTCGCGATATCTTCTTTGATGGCAGAGAAAAGTTCTAACATAAAGGCTTAGTGGCCGGGGAGTCCTCGTCTCGCCGCTGAGAGGAAGCGCTGGCACCTGGGGGCGTCGTCGGCTGCGCGCCTCTTGGGGGCCCTTCCTTGTTCGTATTGCCCTTGCGGGGGCCAGACGACATTGTGCGCGATCTGGTGGGCGTATGGTATGCAAGACCGGGGGCGGACTCCTCTACTGTCGACCGGCTTCTCCACGGCGGGTATTTCTTCCGCTACCGTCCCAGGGCACTGCTCGGATACGGATGTTGTTTCGACGAGTTCGGTTCTCCAGATCTTCTGCATGGGCCTGAAGATCCAAGTTCTGCTCCGTTAGTCGAAGCACATCCTGTTGAAGCTGGTGGACGTCGCCCGCCAGGCCCAGGTCATGCTCCTCCAATATTGCCACCCGCTCGCCAATGCCGTCCACATCTCTTCTCACCTCTCTCAGATCCGAGGCGAGCTGGGTGCGGAGGTTCGCGATATCTTCTTTGATGGCAGAGAAAAGTTCTAACATAAAGGCTTAGTGGCCGGGGAGTCCTCGTCTCGCCGCTGAGAGGAAGCGCTGGCACCTGGGGGCGTCGTCGGCTGCGCGCCTCTTGGGGGCCCTTCCTTGTTCGTATTGCCCGTGCGGGGCCCAGACGACATCGTGCGCGATCTGGTGGGCGTATGGTATGCAAGACCGGGGGCGGACTCCTCTACTGTCGACCGGCTTCTCCACGGCAGGTATTTCTTCCGCTACTGTCCCACCGGTGCTCCCGCAGGATCGGGGCCCCGTGGCAGAGGCCCCTCGCCACACCGCACAGCAGGCCCACCGTCGCCGGAGCACACGACCTTCACCGCACCTCTACACCCCCCAGCCAGGCCAGCGTCCGCACCTCCACCGTATGACCCCCGGAAGGTCCCGTTGGCGCGGTCCCGGGCCGCCAGAGTGGTCAGCAGGCGACGCCTGTATGCACAGCCAGGGCAGGGAACGCACCTCCCGGCAACCGCATGGTACGTAGGGTGCAGGCCTCACTCCTCAGCCAGGTGTAGCAGCAACGATGCCCCACATGTAGCCCCCCCAGGGCCCTCGGGCCCAGCGACAGTTCAACGGGGGGGGGAGAAGGGAGCCCACCGCCGTATGGAAGCTGCGGTTCGCGGGATGAAGCAGGCCTCACACCAACAATGTCCGCCCAGGCCCGAGCGCTACACAGGGGGGCGCTCCCTACCTCCACAGGTCCTCTGCCGATGCCCCGCCTGGAATGGAGTCACCTCGGGGCCCCAAGCCACCGCCAGCTCTCCGCAGATGCGGGAGGACCACGAACACGACGATCCAACGTAACTCCTCCAGCGGCGGTCCCCGGCGCACTCCGGATCCCACTGCGGCACCGCGGCTCCTCGCAGGCGTGTCCTCCGCTCGGCGCGGCCGCCGGTGCGCTCCCCTCGCAACGCCGATCCTGCCGTGAGAGCCACCGGGCAGTCCCCCTCCGGCCGGGCTGCCGGTCGACGCTCCGGAAGGTTCACAGCACCGGAGCCTGAAGCAACTCTGTAGAGGGAGCGCGGCAACGGGCCCGCCCCCAGCCGCGTCCCCACGCAAGGCTCCCGGTCGTGGCTGCCAGCCGTGCTACAGGCCCCAACGCCGCCAGTGGGTCCGCCGCCGCTCCTGAGGTCGCAAAAAGCGGCAAAGCTCCTCTGGGGCCTCCGGGGAACAAGCGCCAGCTCTGGAAGGCAGCCGGGAGAGCCAAGGGAAGGCGCTACACAATGCTATGCAGGTACGGCGGCGGAGGGACAGAAAGCACGTCCTACTCCGTCGTCATCTTGGACATGCCCCCATGCAGGGTCTTTTGATTACATCCAGATAAATTTGAAGTCTACTTTCTTGGCTGAGGGACTGGTGGGTCTAGAACTGTGCATGGAGCCTCCTTCTGGTACTCTGATCCAGTTCAAATGTAACCCTCCCTCTACTAACAATTCCCAAGTCACACACTGTCTGACATCTTCCACTGCACCACAAATATTGGGGACATCTATGATGGATTGACAGGGAGGTGCAGGTCTTTCTTGCTCTACTTTGGAAAGGGGCGCCCTGTCAACCTCGAGATGCCTCAGCCAGTTATAGATTCTCCACAGATTATCACAACGTGCACTGACCCACCCCCGATGTCTCTTATCACAATCCAGAAAGACTCATCCAAGACTCTCAGCACTATGGAAACCCTGTTCTGGAACATCGCAAGTGTGAAATCAAAGTTTGGTGTTCCAGCCGGGTAGGCTTTTGTAGGTCACTTTGACATATGCCTCCTTCAAGAAACCTGGAGCATTGATCCTTGTCTCCCACGAGACCTAGGCATAACTATCACAGAGGAGGACTCTCGCATGAATTACCTATACAATGACTATAACAGTGGGGTCAGAGGGAGCAGCGAGACACCAACACTAAAATAGCTCACTGCCCATGGGGTTATCTATTATTCACACGACTCCCTAATCATTACAGGAGACTATAACACCACTTATGAGCCCCTTGACAGTGACAGATGCCGTACATTGGTCACTAAAATGTAAATTTAATTATATGGCAAACATCCCATTATCACTTGCTTTCGAGCTGATTCCTTCATACCTGCAGGGTAAAATGCAGCAGCATAGCTGTCCAATCTGACCTTAGGGCAAAGATGAATATAGTCTTAATGGATGCCATAGTTAATTTAGACAACCCAACTCCCACGCCGGATAGAAACTCCACAATCCTTCTGGTGCATGGGAAATTATTTAACACCCTAGGCAAATGCTTTACACAGCATTATACAACAACACGTATGACTCCTAAACCTGGCCTCACCTGGTTTAATAAAGACTGTAGCCACAAAAGAGCTGAGCTCCGCCAAGCCCTAGAGCACAGTAGTACCAGCCTCATCAGAATCAGGCGGAAAGAGTACAAATAGAGGGGGCGTGGCTTGGCAGCCGACGGGCATGGACGCGTGAGCGACGAGCTCCGCATCCAGCCCAGCCAAAATCCTGAAACGAGAGTCGCCCCGGCGCTCTGTAGCTCCCGGAGGGCTTCCCCTGCCTGCTCTGGGCCCCTGGAGCGGACCGGCGGAATGGAGCGCGACGCAGAGGGCTGGCGCTGCGCTGAAATCGCGGCGGAGGCGGGCGGCCGCCGGCCATATTGGCCGGCCTGTGCGGGGACGGGCAGCCGCGGCCCACAGTGACCGGGGTGCCGACCGGAAGTGAGGCGAGCCCGGCTGAAGACACCGGAAGTGGCGGTCTCCTCCTGGTGGACAGCGGAGCGGGGCAGAGTCCGCCTTTCGCGAGAGGCTCGGTATTGGGAGCCCCTCCGCAGCCTGACCTAGCGGCTGTGGCCGCACTGCGGAGAGGCGGTGACCCGGAGGACGGCGCTGGGCCTGTGGCGGGAGCGGCGGCCCCGGAGTCGGAGTGGAAGCAGTGGGCCCGGCGCAGCTGGTGGGCAGGCGGAGGCTAAGAGGTGGACGGCGGGCGCTGCGAGCGCCTCAGCGGTGGAGGTTTGGCTGGCCCTGGGTAGCGGACTTGAAGGACCGGCTGCTGGACGGTGCCAGCCCTGGTGGAGCAGCCCCCGAGTGACCCGGAGGACAGCGGTGGGGGTCGGCCACTGATCCCGGCCACGGCGGAGAGGACGGCCTTTGGTGTGCGGTGGGGGCCTTTCACACCGGGGTGCCCAGAGGCGAGAGGCAGGAACACACCGGCGCCCTCATTGTTCAGAGGCAGGGGGGAGCAGGTCCCTGCGGCCGGCGAGGGGTGAATCGGGCCCGTGTGTCGGCCGCTGCTTCGGAGAGCAGGCCTGGAGGCCGATTGCGGAGGGACTTCCTGAAGTGCTTCCTGGCCAGGGGAATGGGCAAACCGCGACCCAAGCTGGGGGGGAACCCAGCGGATTCAGTGGGAGACTCTGCCGGTGGCCGGGTTGGCGGAACGAGTGCCGACACTGCGGCGGGCCTACAGCAGCGGCAGCTGGACCAAATCCTGCAGGCCATAGCAGACACGAAAACTGCGCTGCAGACTGATATCGCACAGGTGTCTTCGGATCTGGGGCTGCTCCGGGCGGACCACAGGAAGCTGGTGGATAGGGTCAAGCAAACGGAGGACAGGTTGGACTTGGTAGCGCCAGCGCGGAAATTCTTGGAGGGTCAAACGGCGGATCTCCTACGGAGGGTGTTGATTCTGGAAAAGAGGGCCGAGGATGCCGAAGGGCGCAACCGTCGCAATAACATTCGCGTAGTGGGGCTGCCCGAAAAGATTGAAGGGGGAGATATGCTAACCTTCCTAGAGACCTGGCTACATGAGGTGGTGGCGCCCGAGGGGCTCACGCGGTTTTACACCTTGGAGAGGGCGCATAGGGTCCCGGCCTGTCCCCCGGATCCGGGCCACCCACCCCGGCCGGTGGTGGCCTGCCTGCTACACTACAGGGACCTCGATCTCATCCTTCAGAGGGCCAGAACTTCGGGTCCCTACCAGGTGGAGAACGTTCCGGTTTCTATTTACCCGGACTACCCCATGGAAGTCCAACGCAGACGCTCCTCATTCCAGGCGGTGAAGAAGGCGCTACGGGATGAGGGGCTGCAGTACTCTTTGTTGTTCCCGGCCCGCCTCCGAGTTGTGCTGGACGGGACGACATCCTTCTTCACTGACCCCGCAGCAGCCTGGAGTTGGCTGGAATCGGTCCGGACTCGCGCGGCGGCCCATGCTGATGGAGAGGGACCGCAGGGAACTCTGGCGAAGGCCCGTCGCGGCAGACGCAATAAGTTACGGATAGCGGGGGCCCGATCGCCGGGAGCATCCCAGACGGTACTGGAACGACGAGCTGCACTGCGGGCGGTCTCTGAGATTTCGGGGGCCACGGCCTCCCAGCCCAGCGAGGATTCGGGCTCCCGGAAGGGCACTGAGGACTCCCACTCTGATGGTGCTGTCGAGGAGGCGGAGGTGCTGCCTGATGTTACCCCTGGGACGGCAGACGAGTTGCTGGACGCCTGAAGGTTTGGGGAGTTCTCTGGCCATGGACCGAGGGACATGGGCAGGGCGGACAGGGAGCGTGGGGAGAGGGAGGCCGGGCCAGGCTTTGCGGGGCTCGGGGAGGGACCGGTACCTGGTGGGGCCTTGCGGATGGGGACTATTGAGGGGTCCTGGAGGAGAGAGCGGGGGGGTCTACGGGGAGTGGAGCGCTGGGGAGGATTGGTGGAGTCTGGGCGTGGATGCTCTGAAGAGGACTGTCGTCAAGCCCGTCAGGCGTAGAGCCATCACCTCAACCTCACGGACATAGTGAGACTCTGGTGGCTACCAGAGTGTTTGGTTTCTGTTTGGGGTGGTATTTGGATGGGTAACTGTGGTTTAGCACCTGTTCTGGGGAAGGGAGGGAGACTGGGGAGTTGGGGAGTTCTGGGGTTTCAGGGGATTGTCAGTGTGCCTCAGAGGGGTAGGAAGGGGTGGTTAGCTCGGCGATGGGATGGGGACCCCACCTGAATTGAGATTTTTGACTTGGAACGTGAGGGGGCTCACCTCTATGGTGAAGAGATACAAAGTCCATGCCTACTTAGTGCGGAGAGGGGTCCAGGTAGCCTTCCTTCAAGAAACCCACTTAGATAGAGAGGAGGGGAAGGCATTGCAGAGGCGCTGGTGGGGTCAATTGTTCTATACTACCTTCTCGAAGTTTGCCCGGGGTGCTCTGATCTGGGTGAGAGCGGGAGTCCCTTTCCAGCCTTTGATGACGTTAGTGGACCCGGAGGGCAGGCTCGTAGCAGTACAGGGGCGGTTGGACGGGAGGGACATGGCCTTGTGCAGTGTGTATGCCCCTAATGTGGATCAGGCCGCTTTCTTCTCCAGGCTGTCGGGTCAGTTGGCGGCGTATCTGACGGGGCCGGTGGTGTTGGGAGGGGATTTTAATTCAGTGACTGATGTTGAGCTGGAAAGGTCCCACCCGCCCCTTGCGCAGTCGGTGGTCCGTCGGGTGGCCAATAGTAGACGGACCTGGCAGGATACTTGGGGTCTGGTGGACACTTGGCGTACTCATCACCCAATAGACAGGGATTACTCCTTCTACTCGGCCCCTCATGAGTTGTATGTTCGATTGGATGGTATACTGTGTTCCCCGGATGTCCAAACTTTGATGCGGCATAGTGAATATCTAGCTAAAACTATCTCGGACCATAACCCCTGCGTGGGGATGCTGCAATGGTCCAGGCAGCGGCAAGCAATTCCTACGTGGCGCCTTAACCCCTTGCTGCTGGAGGACTCGGTCTTCCGGGCTGAGGTTAGCGGCTGCATAGTACAATATTTTGGGCATAACTCGGGTACGGCGGCAAGCCGGGCGACGGAATGGGATGCGTTTAAGGCGGTTGTTCGGGGGGTTTGTATATCGTCCACGGCCGGAGTGCGGAAGACTTTATTGAAGGAGGTTGAGGGGGCAGAGGCCCAGCTGCGGACGGCTGAACGTGCGCATCAGGCGGGAGACGGTGAGTTGGCGGCAGTTGTCGAGGTGCGTGAGGGTGTGGCGGTGCGAGTGGAGAGGCTCCGTTGTTTTGACCATAAAAGCTATCTTATGCGAGCGCACGCGGAAAGAGATAAGGTGAGATCCCTTCTGGCGTGGTTGGCGAACCCGACGGCCCGGGGTGAACCGATACTTTCCCTGGTTGAAGCAGGGGAAACCCCGGTTTATTCCCAGATGGGGATAAATAAGCGGTTTGCCAGTTATTATGCTGGGCTGTATGATAGCACTATGGAGGGGGAGCCTGAAGGCCTTGCGGGCTTCTTATTGGAGGCCCGACTGCCCCGACTGGACCCGGAGACTGGGAGAGACATCGGGGGCGCTATATCGTTGGGCGAGATCCGTGCGGCGATTAGACACATGGCCCGTCGGAAGACCCCGGGGGCGGATGGGTTGCCCGTCGAGTTCTTTGCGGCTTTCCCGGATTTGTTGGCACCGCAGCTGCAGGTCCTGTACAGCGAGGCCTGGCGGCTTGGGCGCTTGCCCGCCTCTGCTCGGGAGGCGATTGTGGTACCCTTACTGAAGCCCGGAGGAGAGGCCGGCGCGCGCACGGCGTACCGTCCGCTCTCTATGTTGACGGTCGACTATAAAATTTTGAGTAAAATACTGGCATCGCGCCTCTTGACCCATATGACCGCCTTAATCCACTCGGATCAGGCGGGCTTTATCCCTCAGCGCAGCATGGCCAGTTCCGTTCGACGGTTGTTGCGGGTGATGGAGATGGACCGGGACGTATTCCCGGAGGCCTGCACACTGTCGGTCGACATAGAAAAGGCCTTTGATAGTGTGGAATGGCCCTACTTATACCGAGTGCTGCGGGAGTTTGGATTGGGGGAGGACTTCGTACGCTGGACCAACTTGCTCTATAGCGATGCCACGGCCCGAGTGAAGACGGGGGCTACCATATCGGTCCCCTACCGCGTGCGGAGGGGGACGAGGCAGGGCTGCTCCCTCTCCCCCTGTTGTTCGCTCTGGCCATTGAACCGCTGGCGGCTCATGCCCGACGAGGGTGCGACTATGTTGGAGTTTCCCTGCGGGAGGATACCCACTATATCTCCCTATATGCAGATGATCTGCTGATGTTTTTGGCGGATGCGGAGAGCGCATTGGACGGAGCGATTGCCCTTTTGGAGGAGTTTGGTCGTCTGTCCGGGCTTAAGGTCAACTGGGGCAAGACATGCTTGTTCCCGTTGTCGCAGGGAGGTCGGACCTCGCGGGCGTTGGGACAGATCCGGTGGGAAGGCAGCTGTCTACGATATCTGGGGGTTAACATTTATCATACCCAGACTGATTTGTTGGAGGGAAATGTTGGCAGGGCCCTTCGCGGCTTGCGGGGTAGCATGGGGTTTTGGAGCACGCTCCCACTCTCGTGCGCTGGGAGGGTGGCGCTGTTGAAAATGGTGGCGCTGCCACGCCTTCTTTACTTTTTTCGCACCCTTCCTATATGGATCCCGGCGTCGTTTTTCGCGCGGCTGCGGGCACTGTCTACGGGCTTCATTTGGGGCTCGGGAAGGCGGCGAGTGGCGCTGACCACGTTGCGGCGGCCGAGAGCAGAGAGGGCCTGGCAGCCCCGGATTTTGAGTGGTACTACTTGGCGGCCCAGCTCCAATGGCTTACGCAGGCGGTGGCCAGGGAGTATAGAGGCCCGGAGGGCCCACAGGGCAGGCTGATTCCGCGACATGTGCTGGCCTTTATAGTCCTCCACCAGCGGTTAGACCTGACCCAGCTTACCTTGGAGGAACGCACCCTCCGGTTGTGCTGGAACAGGTGTCAGAGGAGGGCTGGCATAGTCCACCCCTATGCCCCGGAGATCCCCCTGGGGATGTGTACGGCGTTCCCGCATGGGGGAGATTGGTCTGGGCTGGCGGTCTGGGAGGAGCTGGGTGTGCAGATGGTGGGGGACTTATTTAGAGAGGGGGTGCTGTTGCCTTTCCAAGACTTGCAGGACTCTTATGGGCTCCCGCGGGGGGACTTCCTGCTTCATGTCCCTTGTGGTGAGCCTCCAGAAACATTGGAATATGGGGCTTTCGGAGCCGCAGACCGCCGCGGGTTGCCAATATGTAGTGATGGCGGCGGGGACGACTAAGGCCATTACTTGCCTCTATCGCCGGCTGTCGATGGAGGGATTGCACCCTCTGGGCGCCCTGAGGGAGAAGTGGGAAACGGACCTTGAGAAGGCGATCCCCGAGTCCACGTGGTCCACGCTGGTGCGGAGGCCCTGGAAGGGAACGAGGAATGCCCGGTTTATTTATTTATTTATTTATTTTTTCAATTTGTAGGGCGCAACAGCTACCCAAAAAGGGTTTCCCGGCGCCTAGACACTGCTAGTTAGAAGACAGGAGTAATGGCTATTGAGATTTATTGTTCAAATAGCCAGGTCTTAACATGCTTTCTAAACCTGACATAATTTTCCTCCTTTCGGATGAAGGGAGGGAGCGTGTTCCAGAGGGATGGTCCCAGATGGGCGAAGGATCTGCCACCTACTCTCGCCCGTTTGAATCTCGGCACGCAGAAAAAGGCTGCCGACTGCGATCGAAGGTTCCGTTTGGGAGTGTAGGGGTGGGCAAGGGCTAGAAGATATTTAGGTGCCGTGCCCGCTTTAATTCTGAACATAAAGTTCAGGGCTTTAAAGCGGATTCTATTTTCAACCCTGAGCCAATGGAGTTCCCGGCGGTGACTCGAGACTCCAGAGTTTTTAGGAATATTGTGCAATAGGCGCACTGCTGCGTTTTGCACAAGTTGTAGTCGGCCGACTACTGATTTGTTGGCGCCCAGATACAGAATGTTGCCGTAGTCAAGCCTCGATGTTATGAGGGCATTGACTACGGTCTTCTGCGTGGAAAGAGGCAGCATCCAGAGGATTTTCCTCAACCAATTGACTATGGTAAGACATAGACCAGTAACTTTGCTGGCCTGTTGATTCATGGAGAGGGAGTTGTCTAAGATAAATCCCAGATTTCGAACATGGGTCACCGGGGTGGGAAGAGCGCCCATCTGATCAGGCCAATGTGCGGAATTCCTCAAATCTTGATGTTTTCCCAGAACCAGAATCTCGGTCTTGTCACCGTTGAGTTTTAGCTGATTTCTCGTCATCCAGTTCAGGATGTTTAGGAGTCCTGCTTTGAGTAGAGAAGGAGAGTTGGGACAGGATTCGGATAGGGAAAAAATGATTTGTGAGTCGTCCGCATAGCTCATAAGAGTGAGACCAGATTGTTCGACAAGGTCGGCCAGGGGTCTAAGGTATAAATTAAAAAACAAAGGACTAAGAATAGACCCCTGAGGTACTCCATGAGGTGCCAACAGAGTATCCGAAGAGGCTCGTGAAGAGGTGATTTGGAAGGTTCGATTAGCCAAGAAGGACCGGATCCAATCCAAGGCCTTTCCGCGTACACCATTTTTATACAATACCTTAACGAGAGTTTCATGGGAAATGGTGTCGAAGGCCGCACTCAGATCTAATAGCACGAGCGCGACCGTCTGACCTTGATCAAGAAGTTTACGAATGTGCTCCGTGACTCCAAGCAGGGCGGTTTCAGTAGAGAAAGCGGCCCTGAAACCTGACTGTGAGGGGTGCAGAAGAGAATTTTCTTCAGCAAAAATAGATAGCACAGAATGCACGTGCCTCTCCAAACATTTGGAGAACGCAGGGAGCAAAGATATGGGTCTGTAATTGGCAGGAATTTCCGGGTTAGCAGTGGGTTTTTTCAGAAGAGGCGTAACCATGGCATGTTTCCATAGAGCTGGGACAATGGCAAGGTCAAGAGAGGAGTTCAAAAGGTTTGTAATGATTTCCAAGGAACTATCACAAAGTTGTTTAATGATTTTGATTGGAATAGGGTCCCTGGGGGAGCCGGATTTAATGGTCTTAAAAATCACTTTCAGTTTATCTACTGAGAGAGCAGGCCAGGATTCCAGTGTGTTGGCACAAGGAGGAATTAAACCTAAGTCAGAGAAAGAGGGTGGTGCTTTGTTGTTCGCACTGATATCTAGGATGATTTTATCAATTTTTTCAGTAAAAAAGAGTGCTAACGCCTGGCATTGTTGAGTGTTAAGTGGAGGTGCTGCAGCTGTAGTGTAAGCACCAGCCAATTCTTTAACTTTGTTGAATAGGGTTTTTGGCATATTGGTGGCCTCCAAGATGGTTTTTGAGACGAATGCGGCTCTTGCTTTTGCGCAGGCCGTGTGGTACAAATTCCTGGCCTCATGATAGCTTTTCTTGGCGTCAAGGGCGTAGTTTTTACGCCATTTGCGTTCAAGCGCTTTACATTTAGATTTTTCGGCTTTAAGGCTATCATTAAACCATGTAGCCGGGTGGCGGTGTCTGTTCCCTTTAATACACGTAGAGGGCAAGCATTTGTTAGCGGCATCGCTGAGCCACTTTTGTGCAGCAGCCGCTAGGCTGTCCATGTCTGGGCTATTACCCGGAGGGTTGTCTTGTAATGTTGAATTTAGCAATTCTAAGTTCACTGATTTCCAGTTTTTCCTGGATGTATCAGGGAAATCATATTGCAGATTAAGAGAGGGAGGAAAAATGATGCTGAATTTTATTAGATGGTGGTCGGACCAGCATATGGGCATAGTAGCGAGACATTTAAGTTCTCTGATGTTGGAAAATATAGGGTCCAGCAAATGGCCGGCTATGTGAGTAGGGCTAGAGTTGATCAGAGACAGATTTAGAACCTTTAAGTCATCAAGTAGGTTAGAACAGGAAGAGGTGGTGGGGTCCTCAAGATGCAAGTTGAAATCGCCCAACAGGGAAAAATTGCTTGAGGTAATGTAATGAGGAATGATAAGATTCGCTAAATTTGAGACCCATTGAGAGGGGTTTCCTGGGGGACGATAAATCAGAAAGCCAGACATCGTGAAATTCGGGTTCAAGAAAATTTTAAAAAGGCCCGCTTCACAGTCCGGAATAGCTACTGGTTCAAGAGTGCATTTTAAATCTCTATTAAAAATAATTGCTATTCCGCCACCTAACTGTTTGTTCCTGTCTATTCTGACAATGGCGTAATTGTCAGGGAGGGCGGTAGCAATATCCGGTCCGGCACTATCGTGCAGCCAAGTCTCCGTTAAAAAGAGAGCACTGGGATTCTTTTCAGCTAAGAGGTTGAAAATGTCATATTTATGTTTCGGTAATGAGCGACAATTAGTACTATAAAATACATAATTTCGAGGTTCGTTTTTGCGCAGTAATTTGCGTTTTCTGTGTCTTCTGGAAGTATCAGGATGGGGTTGACATATTAAAGTGGTCAGTTTGCAGTTAGCGCAGGAGCGTATTCCTATTTTATGGAGATTACCTATTGTGCACCTAGGATTGGGGGTAGGACGTAAAGCTTTCAATTCCGACAACGATCTTACCAGCCTGGATTGTACAGGGGGAGCGGTGGCCTCTGCGCCGTGCCCCGTCCTGACACGGACGGGCACAGACGGGCTAGTCTTTGGCGTGTTTCAGTTAGTCCAGTTTTTTACGTTACACAGGGCGTATCTGACGCCGGCCAAGATCTTGCGATATTTCGGGGGGGTACACTCTCAGTGTCCGCGGTGTGGGGGAGAGGGCGCGGACTTTCGGCACATGTTTTGGTCCTGTACGCAGTTGGGTGACTACTGGGGTGATGTTGTGGATTGTTTGAACCAGGTGACGGACCGCTCCATTGCCCCGGACATGGGGGCTTGGGAAGCGTTGGTGGTGGAACTTCAGGGGTTGATGTCTGATGCTGGGGAAGGGGAGAGCACATCCGACAGGCAGGAGGTAGCGGGGAGTAGAAGGGAACTGGCGGTAGGCCCTGGCCGCCCGCACCTTGGCTCGGCATGAGGGAATGCTCTGTTTGCTTAGGGAGAGGTTGGGCTCCTGTATCTTATTTATCAGGGAGGAGGGGCGCATCGGAAGAGGGGTAAGGGACGGGGGCACACTGACATAGGGTGGGGGAGGGTGGGGGAGGGTGGGGGAGGGGACTGGGTGGGAAGGTTGTTCCCTCTCCTGGATAATTGGTCTGGATGATAAATATGTGGTACTTCCTGGACGGGTGGAGGCAGGGGGATGTTTGTTGAGCTGTTGATTTGGAAAACAATAAAAAACGTTTCAACAAAAAAAAAAAAGAGTACAAATAGATCCAAGTCCTAGAACACACCACGAATGGGACACGCAGATTTGGGAAGACATATACGAGGCAGCTACTTCCAAAGACAATAGAAAGTTTTGAAGGTTGGTGGCCAAAGGGGGGTAAAGTGCTTTGAACCCTCTAGCAGATTCCATCCGCCCTAAAATCTGTCCTAAACAAGTTTTTATTAAACACAGGCTTATTAAGTTTTCCAACAATACAGTCAACAGTTGGTAGACCGAAGGAGTATAAAATGTAGTAATCACTTACATACCATATTTCAGTGGTTAGTTTATAACAGTTGGCATAATAAAGAGTGTTAATACAGGTAATGTAATGCAAGAATCACTGCAGGCCTGCCGATTCAACACAAATGGTCCCCCCAATTTTACACCAGCATGCCTACCATCCCACCTTTGCATATGAGTCCCTACCTAATATAGCTCTCCCAGCTTGCAAAATTATAAAGTTCCTATTCATGAAAAGCCCCATGTAGTCCGCTGTGTGGAAAAACTAAGGAACATTAATTTTGTTCCAACACTGGTTCATCTACGAGTAGAGGAGAGTGTACAGGGATATCTAAATCAGGTTCCTTTAGAAAGTGATCCCATTCTTTGTTCTTTCATAGAGCGGTGCCTCCTGTCCTGAGCCGCGGCCAGGTGAGGTGAGGTCCTTTCCTCGTGCACGACGGGTAAGCATACGTTGAAACTGTGTGTCTGCGAAGCACTAGAGCTCATAGATGACAGCAAGTATGTCACTATGGATCAATCTTGTATTTTAGCTCATTGAGCCTTGATTAAATCTTTGCACTTTTCACAAATGCACCTGCATCTAATTCTTTTGCAGATGCTTCTGGCATTTCATAATTTGCAGAGGAGCTGCATACCCCTGAATACAGGTGATGAGGTTGTATTTGTTCCAACCTGGTTTTTCTTTCTTTCGTTTTTTTCACTTATGCAGTAGCAATAATTTGTGGTCCTGAAAAAGGCCTAGGAATATTATTATCCATTTGGCTGAAACACTTCGACCCCAGTTTTCTATTCATAGACAGTTATTTGTTGCAAACTGTCATTTTGCTGTTTTTAATTTGAGCAGTGAGAGATGCCAATTAAAAGTATTTGTCTCTCACCTTTCAATTTTAACTCACTATATCTCACTCATTTGCACTGCACTGATCACTCCAATTAGATCTTTTGCTCACATCTGTAGGATCCAATATAGTATATCTCAAAAGCAAAAAAACATCAGTGAGCTCCCCTGTTCCTTTTGAAAGGGTTGTAGCCCTTAGTGACACTAGAGTGTTACTAGGAGGAGACCCAGATGATGAAGTATGTCACCATTGGTGAGTGATGGGAATCTGTGCATTTTAAAGATATTTTGTGGATGCAAAAAGGTTTAAGTGTTCTAGTTTCTAGAGGCTCAATGTGGTTCATAGATACATAAACATATTATGTTCGTATGAGTAGACCCGTGGATATTGTGTTTTGTTTGCAATTCCATGCTTTAGTCTTGTCCAACAAAGGAGGTCTTCCCTCCAATTAGCCAGACTTGGGCCTAATGGTGCCTTCCAATGCATTGAGATCTCTTGTTTCACCAGGACCTTGGAGAGATCCACAATCCTGGTGGTGGTCTTACAGTTATTTGTTTGTGGGAATCCCTTCAGGAGGCATGCTGATGGAGTGTGTGGAATGGATCTCTGTGTAATCTCATTGGTGCACATGATCACCTCCTCCCACAAATCTGTCAACTCCGGGCAAGACCATACCATTTGAAGCATTTGAGGTCCTTGTGTCCCACATCTAGGAAAGGCTACTGCAGCAGCTCAAAAGAGGTGAATGATTTTACCAGGTGTGATGAACGCCGCATGCAAAAAATAAAAATGTATTCATTTAATTTTTTTGAAACAGTGTATACGATGGTGAGTATTGAGGCCCATTCCCCATCAGAGATCAGTAGTGCAATGTTGTCCTCCCATTTTTCCCGGAGTTCCCTCAGGGGAGTAACTATATCAAGCTTGATACAGACAAGTACCTGCTCTGAATCGGCCAGTTGTGGTGCACTGTGTTTGACAACCCGTATGGCGGGTTCAGCTGACCCAGTTCGCCATTGAGCTTGCAAAGTTGCTGTTGCTGCACGATGTAGGAGAAATTGGCCACCTGCTATCTCAAATGTATTAGCAAAATCATTTAAGTTCATAAGTTCCCCGTCTTGAAAAAGGTACCCCACTCGTGTGACCCCATATTGGTACCAATCAGTTGTATGGATTTTTTGGACTTTATAAAAAATGACTCAAAATGCCAATTGTACTATGCCTCATGTTGAATAACCACTTTTTAAGGCCTCATCGTGACCAAAATTGCCATTTTTATAGACTTTTCCTCCCACTCAGAAGCTTATATTTTGCTCGATTCTGGGCATGAAAAGAACTCCAAACGCACTTATTTTAGTTCCAAAAGTGATGATTCACATACAACAGTCATTTACAGTCAACAGAATAAACATTATAAAAAATACCATTACTGGCAATTTGGAGAAAGTTTGTAAGGTCCATGGTCATCGTTTTTCAACTGAAAATTGATTTTTTAGACTGCACAAAAAAAGATTCAATTGTCAATTTTATCGCGCCTCTTGTTGAATAACCACTTTATAAGGTCTCACAGTGACCAAAATTGCCATTTTATAGACTTTTCCTCCTACTCAGAAGCTTGTATTTAGCCTGATTTCAAGCATGAAATTGACTCTAAACACTTATTTTAATTCCAAAAGTAATGATTCACCTCCAACAGTTACTTACAGTCAAAAGATGAAACAGTCAAAAAATCACTAATACTGACCATTTGGAGAAAGTTCCTAAGGTCCAGGGTCATTGTTTTTCATCAGAAACCTGATGTTTTGGACTGTACAAAAAATGATTCAAAATGTCAACTATCGTTAAATACCCATTTTTTAAAGCCTCATAGTGACCAAAATTGCCATTTTTACAGACTTTCCCTCTTACTCAGAAGCTTCTATATTACACAATTTCGGTCAGGAAAAGGACTCTAAACACACTTATTTTAGTTCCAAAAGTGATAATTCACATGCAGTAGTCATTTACAGTCAAAATATTAAAAATGTCATCAAAAAATTGTTTTTTTGAACTGTACAAAAATTATTCAAAATGTCAATTGAATCATACCTCATGTTAACCACTTTTTAAAGCCTCACAGTCACCAAAATTTCCATTTTTACAGACTTTTCCTCCTACTCTGAAGCTTCTATTTTGACCTATTTGGGGCAGGAAAATTACTCTAAACACACTTATTTTAGTTCCAAAGTGATAATTCACATGCAATAGTCATTTACAGTCAAAATATTAAACATTAAAAAAATCATAATTATATGTCAGCCACCTTTCTCCCCCATTGGAGATGACCCCCCTCGCCCTAGACCTTCCAAATTACATTTCTGTACTACCTGATGTAACCTATTGTCAACTTGTGATCCCTTTCTTACTCCTCTGTAATGTGACTGATATGCTGGTGCGGATTAATAAAAAGTTTTACCCCCCAAAAAATCATAATTGCTGACCACCCGGAGAATGGTCCACAGGTCATTGTTTTTCATCAGAAAATTGATTTTTTGGACTGTACAAAAAATCATTCAAAATGTCAATTGGATCATGCCTCTCATTGAATAACCATGTTTTTAAAGCCTCACAGTTACAAATATTGCCATTTGTACAGACTTTTCCTCCTACTCAGAAGCTTCTTTTTTTTACCTATTGCGGACAGGAAAATGACTCTAAACACTCTTATTTTAGTTAGAAAAGTCATAATACATATTCAATAGTCATTCAAAGTCAAAAGATTAAACATTAAAAAATTCATCATTACTGACCATCTGGAGAAAGTTCTACAGGTCCAGGGTCATCGTTTTTCATCAGAAAAATGATTTTTGGGAATGTCCCAAAAATGATTTAAAATGTCAATTGGATCGTACCTCGTGTTCAATAACCACTTTTTCAAAGCCTCAAAGTGACCAAAATTGCCATTATTAAAGGACTTTCCTCCTGTTCAGAAGCTTGTTTTTTTACATATTTCAGGCAGGAAAATTACACTAAAAACACTTATTTTAGTTCCAAAAGTGATAATTCACATCCAATAGTCATTTACAGTCAAAAAATTAAACATTCTAAAATCACCATTAAGGACCATCTGGAGAAAGAACGTAATGTCCGGGGTCATCGTTTTTCATCAGAATTCTTTTTTTGACTATACATAAAACTGTTAAAAATGTCAAATGGCTTATGCCTAATGTTGAATAACAACTTTTTTATACCTCACGGTGACTAAAATTGCCATTTTTACTGAATTTTCATCCTACTCACGAGATTCTATTTTGACTGATTTCGGGAAGGAAAATGACTCTAAACACTCTTATTTGAGTTCGAAAAGTGATAATTCACATCCAATAGTCATTTACGTTCAAAGATTAAACATTAAAAAATCACTATTACAGGCCATCTGAAGAAAGTTCGACAGGTCTGGGGTCATCCTTTTATATCAGAAAATTGTTTTTTTTTAGACTGTACAAAAAATGATTCAAAATGCCATTTGGATCATGCCTAATGCTTAATAGCCTCTTTTTTAAGCCTCACAGTGACCAAAATGGCCATTTTTACAGATGTTTCTTCTTACCCCTAAGCGTCTACTTTCACCGAATTCAGGCAGGAAAATGACTCTAAACACTCTTATTTTAGTTCCAAAAGTGCTAATTCATATGCAATAGTCATTTACAGTCAAAATATTAAACATTGAAAAATCATGATTACTGACCATCTGGAGAAAGTTCAACCGGTCTGGGGTCATCGTTTTTCATTAGAAAATTGATTTTTTGGACTGTACAAAGAATTATTCAAAATGCCAATTGGATCGTGCCTCATGCTGCATAACCACTTTTTACAGCCTCCTGGTGACCGAGATTGCCATTTTTACAGATGTTTCCCCCTACTCTTCGCTTCTACTTTGACTGATTTTGGGCAGGAAAATGACTCGAAACACACTCATTTTAGTTCAAAAAGTGATAATTCACATCCATCAGTCATTTACAGTCAAAAGATTAAATATTTAAAAATCATTATTACTGACCATCTGGAGAACGTTTGACAGGTCCGGGGTCATTATTTTTCATCAGAAAATAGAATTTTTGGACTCTACAAAAAATGATTCAAAATGTCAATTGGACCGTGCCTCGTGTTGAATAACAACTTTTTAAAGCCGCACAGTGACCAAAATTGCCATTTTTACAGACTTTTCCTCCTACTCAGAAGAATCTAGTCTGACCAATTTTGGGCAGGAAATTGACTCTAAACACACTTATTTTAGTTCCAAAAGTTATAATTCACATTTGTAGGAAGGTGGAATCTGACTAATGGTTGCCCCCAACTTTTTGCCTGGTATTTGAGTGGTTTTTGACTAGTCTGGCTGGGAACCTGCTTTCCAGGACCCCAGCCTATCTGCTTCCTCTGTTAAACGATGTGAGTACCCTAGGTACAACCCAATTGGATGCTGAGGATGCCCTGACAGTCCCTTGTAGATGGTACCCTAGGTACCCAGGGCATGGGTCCCTCAGTAGGCCTACCAGGGCTGCAGCACTTATTGTGCCACCCTGGGACAGCCATACAAACTGACACCACCAAACCACTACTGTAGTCTGGGTAAGGTGGTGCTAGCACCCCCTTACAGGGAGATAGGTATCCTATATCCCACCCCATTACAACACATATACTCTCATAGGTCACCCCTATAGCAGGCCTTGGTAATCCTACAAGGCAGGGTGCTGAGGTATGTGTGAGGGGGGACCCCTACATGAGTAGGGCCTCTCTGCAACCTTCGTAAAATCATTACTGGGTTGTTTGTAGTGTAGCCATACCATATACTCTTAACCGCATTATAAGTCTATCGCGATAACCCAATAACTTGAGAATGGCTACACAGAACCATATCGTGTTTGGTGTCAAACATGTAGGAATCCTACCCCCAGTCCAGCCATGGGCATGAGGGTACGATTCCCCCCTGCTAGAGGGGCGATATGGGAAAAGCGGCAGAATTTAGACACCAATTTAAAAGTGCACAAGCAGTACAAAATGGCTACTACCCGCCACCTACACGACCCTGGCTGGCTGTTGCTGGGGAAAACCCCAGCCTCGCCAGCTGGACAATAGGGCTCCTGTGGCAGGGAGGTGCTAGCATCTCCCCAGACAGGATAATGTGGATTGGAACAGGGTGGGTGCACCAAAAGTCCTTTCAGAGTTGCACGTAGGCAGCTGCAGAAGCCTCATTCTGCATACACCGCTTGGAACCGGTTCAAGGGCATCCTGCCCCTGCCCAGGCGGGAAACACACAAAGGGGAGAGGGAGTAGCCACCCTTTCCCGCCTCACCTACCATTGGTGGACGCTACTCTGGACACTCCCCTAATCTTGGGGATAAAGGTGAATAACGTGGCCCCAGAGCCTCAGATTAATCTTGAACTTTACAGTCTTGACCTTCAACTTGCTGCTGCCCAGCTGACGGAAGAAATCTCCCTTGGGATAAAGGAGTTATCTCCCTGCTTGGCAGGCACTGCAAGTGACCCGGTTGGAACTTCGCTGCTCTCACAAACTTCGACGACTTCCAGAAACCTTGAGGTGGGTTTCCAGTGCATCCCAGAGGCCAGTGAGTGTGCTAAACGAGTTTGGGCACTGTGGACCGCGTGGGTGCCGAGATCCCCAATACCCCGAGACACCGGCCACCTCTTGCATTGCACACGACCCTGACCAGTGGGGAAGTTGTGCTTTGGCCCGTTTTTGAGCCAACCACTTTACAGCAATTGTGCCAAAGACCAGCACCCTAGCCCCCTCTGGTGGCCTGTGGGTGCCCCTTTACGCACGCCAAATTGCCGCCTCCCGCGGTCCCTTGTCTCTCGACTTGTGGGCCCTAGCAGAGGTCTACCTTTACAATCAAGAGTTCCCCTGGTTGCTCCAGGCCTGCTCTACAGTCTCCTTGAAGGAGACCTCTCTCAGACCTCGTGGGTCTGCACTGTAGCAGATTTGTTTATTCTTTGCGGGTTGCAGTTGCCAATGCTTAGTAGATCCAATCTGGACACTAACACCGCAGCGACTCTCTTCCAACGTGGGACAGTTGCCCTCCTGAAGCTAGCCTTCCTTGAAGCCTCCCGGAGCCCGTGGCTGCAGATCCAAGCTACACCACTTTCCACCTGAAGCACCCGACATCGAAGGGCTCTTTGCTTTGAGCCTCCTGGTCACTTTGCCGTGACCCAGACTCTGTCCCCTCTGCTTTCAGGTTCTTCTCTGCAATCTTCACATCTTTGATCTTCAAGGCATCATCAACGCTTTTGGCTAGCAGAACTTTTGACTATTTTCCCATTGAAAATCAGCCCGCGACCCGACAGCAGAAACGACCTATGCACCCGGCTTCCCTGGGGCAGGTAACAGTGGTACCTCGGTACTCTCGTGTTAGGGGGCTCTTCAAAAGCTTAAGTCTGAAGTTTTAACTTTGTACTCCTGCTAGAAGTATTTTTAAACTGTTTATTTCCAACCGCGACATTCTCCATAGGCTGTAATAGAGATCCCAATAGCAGCTACTTGCACTGCACGCGCCTCCCGTGGGTCCCCTTCCTCATAACCTAGGGTGGATTCTTAAGGGGCCAGCGATCCTGAATGCCCTAGGCATTGCCTGTAGAATTGTCGTGGTTCTTATACCACTTTTTTAGTATATGGTTTGGTCCCCCCCTGGGGCCCAATGTTAATAGTGCTATTTATTGTGTCTATCAATGCTTGTTTGATATTGTAACTTTGCCACAGCTTCATAAAGAGACTGTGGGATTCTGTCTAGAATAAATACATATATTTTATATATATACCTGTGTGGGCTACTCTTTCATTTGGTTATTCAAGAGGTTATTATGGCAAAACAATAAGCTTAACACTCCTTCAAGACTTAGCCTGAAGGCTGCTCTCCACAGCTACCACTAGGATAGCTTTCTTTAAAGGTTGTCTTAAACCTATCATCAATAAGAGTCGAATTGGATTGGTGCAAGGTGTCCCTATAACTAGGAGACAGCATATGCCAGGCCAACTTCTCACAACATTCAACAGTCATTTTCAGTCAAAAGATTAAACATTAAAAAATCACCATTACTGACCATCTGGAGAAAGTTCAACAAGTCTGGGGTCATCGTTTTTCAACGGAAAATTTATTTTTGGACTGTGTAAAAAATGATTCAAAATGTCAATTGAATCGTGCCTCATGTTGAATAACCACTTTTTAAAGCCTCACAGTGACCACATTTGCCATTTTTGCAGACTTTTCCTCCTACTCAGAAGTTTCTATTTCAAAAGATTTCAGGCAGGAAAATGACACTAAAAACACCTTTTTTAGTTCCAAAAGTGATAATTCAAATCCAATAGTCATTTAGAGTCAAACGATCAAACATTCAAAAATCACTATTAAGGACCATCTGGAGAAAGTACGTAAGGTCCGGGGTCATCGTGTTTCATCATAAAATTGATTTTTTTGACTATAAATAAAACTGTTCAAAATGTCAATTGGACTATGCTTAATGTTGAATAACAACTTTTTTAGGCCTCAAAGTGACTAAAAGTGCCATTTTTACAGACTTTTCCTCCTACTCAGAATATTCTATTTTGACAGATTTTGGGCAGGAAAATGACTCTAAACACTCTTATTTTAGTTCCAAAAGTGATAATTCAAATGCAATAGTCATTTACAGTCACAAGATTAAACATTAAACAAATCACCATTACTGTCCATCTGGAGAAAGTTCCACAGGTCCGGGATCATCTTTTTTCATCTGATTATTTCATTATTTCATTTGATTATGTTAAAAACACGTATCTGATATACTGTCCTCTCCAGATTGGGTAACTAGGGCCATATTATTTAAAGCTGCCCCAGCCACTGCAGTATTACAGAAGGAGCTGCTTATGCTTATGTGGCCCCTTCTTTTAGTTCTCCACTATCTCATGGGGTGCTTCCTCATTTGTGTGAGGGCATGGTCCCATGCAAACGAGGGCAACAATTTGCCTCTCTGCCCATGCTGTATTATGGACATGGGTATAGATGCAAAGAGCAGGTCAGGAGGTGCACTGACTTTGCCACAGAGAGGTGGTGAATAGTTAGAACAACCCCTAGGGCAGCCTCTGCAAGGGGGCAAGGGGATCCTATGGCTGGTACCAGAAATCCACTTACAGGCAGGTGCACCATAGCCAACTTAATACATTGGAGTGTTCTGTCAAGCATTGTTGCCCTATGATTTGACTTTACTAAGCAAAGTCTCTATAAAACCAAAAGTTCACAAATACTTTGTGGGCTCTACAACCATTCCACTAAGAATAACATAGAAACAAACAACCCCCGTTTATTTGATTTTCAGTAACCTTAACACATAAGTGCAATGATTGCATTTCTTTTTGTATCTTGGTAAAGCAAGTGCCAGTTCAGTCTGTGTTTTTTAGTGGTTTCTAATTTTAAATGCCCTTCTTTTGTACTTACACATAAAATGTGCATTGTTTTTAAATCCATAGCTCTGCTAAGACAATGAGTTTAGACTATCAGGGTTGTTCAGTGTAATTACTACCGCCTTCGGCAAGTGTTTAGTGTTTGTCCTTGCTACAGTTGGAGTGCCAAGTATAAAAATAGAGAAAAGTGATTATCTTTTGCAATGTAACAGTATCTGAGGCCAAAGGAACCATGATTAAGAAATGTAAACACTTTGAATTTAGTTGAGTGAACCTTGACTCCCCCAGGGCCAAGAATATATGCCTCACAACTTATTCAAAACAATGTGCCTTTGACTAAGTTTAAACTATAAAAATATCTCATACATAGATACATACATACATACATGGTAGAGAAATTGAGGACATCTCAAGGAAAGCTGCAGTTGCTGGAGACCTGTAACATTATATGGAGCAACGGGGTATGCCATCAATAAATTGAACATATTTTTTTGTCAAATTCTTTTTATTGATTTTGCTAAGATATACAACTTTTGTAGCTCGACCGAGCTCAATTCACATGCCAAGATCATCAGTTAGCTAAAGACAGTACGCAGTTTGTTCACAAGTTCCCCGCATGACTGGTGGTCTTAACTAGGAGGAGGAATTTCCAACAATATAATGTCTTACTGGCATAATTTACATGTCTCATGTTGCTTCTGCACACTACAACGAAAGCTAGCAAATGAAACATAACTTAAAAAAATAACCAAACATTTCCATGGTGCCATATGCACATAATCGTAATGTGGATGAGGGGAGTGAAGGGCGTGAGCCACCCAGAGCCCAGCAACCCCAGGAAGTCTCCCACCCTAAGAACGGGGAGGGGGAGCCTCCCCCGGGGAGGTCAAAAGAAAGCCTGGATGTCTCAGTGACCTGGGAACTCAAGTCGGTACCCAATCTATTATGTCAGGAAAAGGTGAAAGGCTCGCAACCTAGGCCCGCAGGTAAATAGTGGAAATCCGTCCGACAGGTAACCCACCAAGGGACTTCAGATAAAATCAAAACACTTAAGGGAGTCTTCAATAACATCTGTCATCTGTTCGAGGGCTACGGCCCACCACAGATGGCCATGCCATTGGGTTAGAGATGGAGCTTCAGGCTTTTTCCAGGCAGCTGCTATGGCCATCTGTGCCACCCTCAGGCACAGCCACATAATTGAGCGTGCTCCCTGTGTTTGGTGTTTTAGGCTGGAGTCACAACTCCCAAAGAGTGTGTGTTCAAGGGAAGCAGGAATTGGGTAACCCAGGATTTGTTTGATTTGGGAAAGGATCTCCTTCCAGAAGGGTTGACTAGAGGGGCAGTCCCACCAAATGTGACAGAAGTCTCCCATGAGCCCACAGCCCCACCAGCATCTGTGGCAAGTGTTTGGGAAGATGGAGTTTAGTTTCTGGGGGTGGAGATACCATTTGTACATGATTTTATTATGGACTTCTCTCAGAAACATGGAGCGGTTATATTTAGTGATGTCTTTGTAGAGGGACCCCCATTTGTTTCTCTGTTATGGGAGCCTGTAGCATGTCATCCCAGAACCTTCTGTGGCGTGGAGCGTGAAGTGAACCGGCTGTGAGAAGGAGGAAATACAAAAATGAGATGCAGCCTTTAGTCGTGGTACCAGTTTTGAGAAACCTCTCTATGGGGAGTAAATCCCTGGTCACGGCCAGCCGCACCTGGGGTTGCTGCACCCAGTGTTTTAATTGGAAATAGTGGTATTCTTCTGTAGGCGGTAGCTTAAAAAGCGTAGCACAGACTGCAAAGGAGCGCATCTCACCTGACTGGAAGAGGTCAGATATCATGAGGCAACCACCCTCCCTCCATTTATTAAAGGGAACTTCGAGAAGCGCTGGAGAGAAGGTGGGCTTGAAATGAATAGGGGTATGGGGAATTTAAAGGTAATTAATGGCAAAATCTTCGTTACACTATCTCACACTTTTAAGGTGGTAGCTGTGGGAATACTCAAATAGGCATTGTTTGGCCTGTCTGACTTCGGCTTCAAGGCAAATCCCAGATAGTTATTCACGCTCTCTGCCTATCCATATGTGGCCAGTGTTTTTTTGAGGCCTTAAGAGACCATTGTCCCAGGACATGTAATTGAGAAGTTCTGTAATACGGGAGTTAATCGCATAGGGATAGTCCACCCTGCAGACGCGGCCTTGTCAAGAGTCGCTGGGATAGACGAGCCCTTTGAGCTTGCCAAACAAATTTTGAGGTCATCCTCTGGAGCTCTATGAATAGATCTTTGTCTACTGTGATCGGAGGCCCTGAAAGAGGTAGAGAAGGGGGGGTAAGGTGTTCATTTTAATGGCGTTTATGCGGCCTATCCATGTTATGTGGGCAGAGGTCCATTTTTTAAAGTCAGCTTTGAGCTGTCACAGCGGGGGGGTGGGGCATTAGCTTTGTCGAGGTCTGCTAATTTTGGGGTATTGTTAATACCCAGATAGGTGATTTCTTTGTGTGCCCACTGAAAGGGGGAAGTACCCTCAATATCCCTCTGCATTTCTGGGGCATTGTCAAGTTAAGTAAGAAAGATTTATAGAGATTAACCTTAAACCCCGACACTCGTTCAAAGTGAGTAAGTTCGGCTTGTATATCTGGCAGGAAGGCGCTAGGTTTAGTAATAGGTAACATGACATCTTTCTCGAACAGCGAGATTTTGTGTTCATCTGGGCCAAAGCTGATGCTGCTAATCCCCGGGTTGGATCTTATCCTCACCGCAAATGATTCAATACTTAGGGAGGAGAATATGGGAGACATATGGCAGTCCTGTCTGGTGCCTCGGGCAAGGTTGAAGTAATCTGAGGTTACTCCATTTACTAGAACATGAGATCTCGGGGACCCATAGTTAGCTTTCACCATTCCCAGGAAGGCCTTATTAAAACCGAAGCGGCGTAGGGTGTGCAATAAGAAGTACTTTTCTTCTGGACTTTATCAATTAGGTGGAATGCCCTGCGTAGGTTTTCATGAGTCTGGAGACCTTTAATGAAACCCGATTGGTCGGAGTGAATGAGGGTGGGTAAGACATCTTCTAATCTGCTGGCCAGAATCTTAGAATATAGTTTGGCTTCTAAATTCATCAGTGCTATGGGCCTGTATGAAGCACATGATTGGGGGTCTTTGCCTGCCTTGGCAATTATCGTGATTAAAACGTCCGCCATAGATGGAGAACCATGTTGGATCACTGCTGTGGCATTAAAGATTTCTGTGAGGTGGGGAGTTAGTTCGGCTGCAAACATTCAATAGAACTGGGCATTTAGTCTCAGGCGCGGTGCGTCCATTGGGGCGTTGGGGCGTTGCCCGCCCGCAGCTCCCTCGGCGTCTCTGACTCAGTTTACTTAAGTTTAGAGACGCTGAGGGAGAACTGACAATCATGTCAGTCAGCATGACATCGGACCACCCACCCCCTTCAGAGTCTGAACGGGTTGGGCGGCCCGGCGTCATGTTGACTGACATGCATTGTCAGACCAGCCAGGGACAGGCAGCAGCACAAGTGCGCATGAGTGGGGAAGGTGATCTAATTTTTCGCCTGTGCCCAGTCATGCGCACTTGTGTTTGCACTGGCTTGCGCATGCCCATAAGGAGCCCCTCGGTTTCCTAATGGGCAGGGGGCGGCGAAGAATAACCGTGCCCTAAGCAAGTCCTGGCGCTGCAGCAGCCCCCCCCCCCCCTCCCCCCGCGCGACCAGGTTCGAGTTTTGGCAGCAGGATTAACATTCTGTGAGTCTTGGCAGCAGGATTAACATTCTGTGATTCTGGGCAAATCACTTAATCTCTCCGCACCTAAAATTGAACGTGCTTGTCTGTAATGCAACTGGTGCTCATGTAGGACTTGTGCACATATTTGTAAGAATCGGTGCTTGTGAAGCACGCTAATACATTGTTCCTGTCTTCGTGGACTGCACTTCAACCATGTTTTGGGTACAAAAAAGAACTGCTCTGCCCTTCGGTTTTAACCAAACCATTTAACAAAGTCCACGGAGCACTTTTGAAGGGAAAACGGTAAATGACGGAACCCTGGACAATGCTTTCTCAAGGCTGCGAGGCTCATAGGATCCGCTCCAGTGAAGTGGTAAAAGCGGCAACATTTGTATGTGCAGTGACGTAGTCCTGTGAATAATCTGGGCCGGGGGTGTTGTGTTTAGAAGTAAGGTATTGGTACGATGATGAATGTGACGTGACGTCTAAGGATTTTATGCCAGTTATGTGCCTTCGAGACCACTGGATGTCACGCGAGAAAATGAATGAAAGGGTTAAACACAACAGTGCAATGTTCTTTGCACATTCGCAGCTCGGTGCGGATATTGTAGCATCCATTTGTTGTCTGTGAGTGTGTATTGCACCATTGTGAGGAAGAGACGGGGCGCCTCCTCCAGTAACTTGGAAACACTTTGAAGAACATTTGGCAACCGTCCTTGGGACAATGAGAAATAAAAGGATTTCACTGAAGCGTAGGCGTGCATATCATCCCGCTGTATCTCGGGTGTGCATTGTTGCTGCGCGTGCCAGTTGGGGATTGCAGGATAAAGGTCAGGATGACAGCCCTGCCAGCCCACTGGTGCAGATTACAGGCAGACGGTTAACATCGGGCGCTCAAACCCACCGAGCAATGTTACCACCTTTAATGTTCGCCAAGCGCCACAAACAGTGTCAACTCGGGCATGAAAACATGATCCAGTTATCAAAGCTTCCTCATGTGACCTGCTGCATTCCGTGCTGCCATGCAAGGCCGCCACCACTGATAGGAGCCGTGTGAAGCCCTGTGGGAAAGCTGCGCTCGTTATGATGTACAGTCAGTGGTCGAAGTGGGAGGGATCGGCAGGGCACGGCGTGCCCCTACTTTTTTAAATCATTAGATCCCGTGCCCCTACTTTTCTCGTTTTAATAATGCGTCCTAGGACGGCAGAAATCGCCAAGGCCTGCAGAGAAGGCTCGTCGTTCTCGCCGTTCGGGGGCGGGCGATGGGCAGAGAAAGAAAAGGACGCTGTCTTTTCTTTCTTGCCAGAGAAGGAAAGGACAGTGTCCACTTCTGCTCCGTCGCTGGCAGCTGATCCCCCCCCCCCCTCCCTTTCTTTCTCTTGAAATCCGTGACTTCAAGAAAGGGTTCTCATCCTCTTTATCCTCCTTTCGTGTATTTGTTCCCCTGTGAAATGGATCCAAAAAAGAAAAATACTTTTGCCGCAAGTGTTGTCTTTTTCTGACATTATTCTATTCCAGAGTACAGCTTCGGGAGGGAGAGAAATAAAAGGTTAAAAATATGAAAAATAAAGAAAAAACGAAATAAAGCAGGACAGTGTTCACAAAGCGGCCAGATTGAGTTTCCCAGTGAAGCGCTACTTTTGTTTTATCTTTTCTTTGAAAAAGCCTTGTTTTCCCTGAATGAGGATGTGCACCATTCCTGGAGATACTGCAATGCTGGATTGATAAGTGGATGGGAAAACAAAATGCGTACCGTGGCTAGGTGTTCATGGATGTGGTCTTTTTACCATACTGCTTGCGTTTTATAAGGACCTAAGCAATGGACATTGAAGCGGGACCCTTCCGGGCCCTGTAGCCATGTCCTTAACTTTTCAGGCACAATCACTCACTGATTTCTGAATAGTGAGTGTAAATGCATTACGTTAACCATGTTGTTCCTGCTAACATTTCACATGCTTAACTTAACCTCTTCAGTGCCCATGACGAGCTGGACTCGTCATGGGCCGCGGTTGCGCTGTGCCCATGACGAGTCCAGCTCGTCATGAACCCCGCCCGCTAATGTAACGGCCGGCACAGGGCGGGGAAAAGGCGTGGCACTGAAGGGGTTAATCTTGCATTCCCTATGAGTGTTTTCTTTTTTCAGGATGTTGTTACGTTTTTTAGGCAGCATATTGCTCTTGTCCAGTGCGTAATTTGAACTGAGTCACATCGAGGTATTTCTAGCTGGGCACAATTGGGTTGTAGTTGAAGGCCATGCAAGTTTCTCTCAGTGGGGCAGTATGGTGTTCAGTGGGGGAGAGGATGTGGCACTATGGTCAGAGGTGACAAATTGAAATTGGGGAACCAGCCTTCATGACCAGTCCACCAGGCCACTCACCTGAGGGAGCACATTCCCATGCTAGGCCTAAGAAGGCCCCGCAAGACCATAGAAGCCCTGCTGTCTTAGCACCAGCAGGTTTACCCTAGTGGGGGCAAGTTAGGGTTTGGAGGCCTGTCCCCTCCAATCCATACTGAAGTTCACCTCTAGTGTTGCGGGCAGGCTTATGAAGCAGCACACCCTGGAGCGAGGTCACAGGACCTTTGAGAGGTGCCAGCTCTAGGGCGGTGCGATCGGTGTGTTCCCACTGGGTGCTGACTTTAGGTGGCCCTTTGTCTTCTGTAACATTTCCTATACAGTGATTTACACACGTATAATTGATCATCTCTGTGTAGTGTGTGTGATGTAAAGTGATCCGAAACCCTACACTGGTATGAGTGGCGCTGTGAATCAAAATAAATGCATCGGAGAGAGAGTGTGATTATGGAGATATTCGGGGCACTGTTAAAGGGTGGAATTGAGGGAATCCATGGTGAAGGTGGTCATTGGGGGCACCAACAAACATTGTTGCACAGGGCGCCACCAGCGCTAAAGCCGGCCCTGCCCTTGAGGCCAGTCCGCCTCACCCATTGGTACCTCCATTGGCCTTGTTTCAGCTGTAGTAGCTGCTACTCACCAGGGATTGGCAAAGCAGGATTTGCACGCACACCAAACTATGTTCGCAAACTTCACATTTCTCTGCTTCATGCACAAGCACTTTTAAGACGTGCGGCATGCTTTGGAGCCACTGGAATTATGCAGCAAAAGAAGACAAAATTACGCCGCATTGTTGACTAGATTATGCAGCATAAAAGGCTGCAATATAGTGCAGTATATTTTCTGACACTTTATTATTTTGACATTTTTACACATGCTAACAGTCTCTGGAAAGATTTTGCCTTATTAGTACCAGTTTAACATACAAATGCAGCAGTGAGAACGGTGATCAGTCAATCTTTGCAAAGGGCCGTCCTCTTCGCAGCAACCCACGTCACATTTTTTTTAGTAACTTTTGACCCGTTTGAGCTACAAACAGTTTATTAGTTCAAATTGTCAGATTATGTAGCAGATGTTGCATTATGTGGCAAATATGCAGAGCCATAATTATTTAGTAAACTTTTGCAAACTAGGATATTTTTCCCATTTATGTTTGAACTGCTCTTGTGGAAAAAAGGGAGGAGAAGTGCTGATGACAGAAACTCCATGGATCAGAGCCAAATGGTTTGTGCTTCCACTTTTAAGCGTATTTGAGACATTCCGTGATTGGAAACATATCCGACTTTGTGTTTGTATTTTAATGTCAGTAACTCATATTAAACCTTAAATAATTATGTTTATCCATTCATTGAATTAAATAACATAAAAAGATGTAACTGGTCAATGAAATGTCAAGCAAATACTAAAAATTAAGATGTTTTGCGCATTCTGGCCACACCTCTGACTCCGCCCACTGATCAAGTTCTCGGGTTATTCCCGCCCACTGATTCTCCACCCACAGTTCCCCTACTTTTTTTACCCCACTTCGACCACTGTGTACAGTACAGGTATCTCGGATCCGGCAGTGCGGCAAATGGATGTCTGATGTATGTTTCCTTCAAAATGATGCTTTCATATACATGGGCCTGACTCTCACTCGGAGTCTAGATTATTATGTCAGAATGTTTCACTTAAATTAGCTTTAGTGTGTCAAATGGTCACAGTGGATGGATGCTATTGAAATACGGCAAGTGGCGGGCTGGCAGCATAATGTTCAAAGGTAATGACCAGTGGGTGAGACATAACACTCACCAACATCATATCAGAGAGTTAAAATCATGTAAAGCTACAACGTGGCCTTGTGTTACACTTTTTCGACTCACAATCTAAGAAAACAATTGAACTCTTCCGACCTAACCATAGAGTTGGAAAGCTCTGTAGGCCTGCACCACTCCTATATGCCCCTGACCATAGAGATGAAAGGCTCTGTACCCCTGCACCAGTCACAAAAAGCCCCAGCCACTGAGGCGACAAGCTCTGCACATTACCCAGACTTAAGCAACCCCGGCACGTGCGCAGGGAGTGATTCTCACTTCCTCTGCTCATTTGCATGTTTCCTGCCAGACACCTCACTCACCCCTACCAGCTGCTGCATGCATAACCAGCTTCACTTCACACCCTGTGCAACGAACAGAATGTTTGATTTCGCAGCATAGGAAAAGAAAACGGCATTACTGTCTGCTGGAGAATATATTCACGGCGTCTTTCGTGAACCTTATATAGCGTTGTTACCATGTATGGCGCACACTCTGCACGATTCGTTAAACCTGTGCCGATCTCTTACAGGTGTGCATTTCGCCACGTGTAAGGATAGTAATTACTACACGTCGGCGTGAGGGTGCACTGGCCAAAGTGGCCATGCTGTGTCGGGTTAACAGCAGCGGAATAAGAAGGCAGGCTGCAGAGCAGGATTGAGGGACATTGGAAGAGTTGTAATAGGAAGCTGCAGGGTGGGTTTGAGGTATATTGTCAGCTGTTTGTGGGCCCTAAATACTGGGAAAGTATATATATGGCAGGGCTGAGGTGCAACATCAGAGCTGCCTATTGGAATAGGAAAAGGGCTGAAAGGTCAGGAGTGAGGTGCACTATCAGAGCCAAAAAATGATGTTCTAATATTGGAGTACGAGAGTGTGACGGAGAGCAGGCTTGAGGTGCCCTGGCAGAGCTGTGTGTAATAGAAGGTAAGGCTGCGGGGAAGGGTGGAGGGGTAACAGCAGAGCACTGCGGGTCCAAAAAAGGAAAACGCAGAGGGTGAGACTATCCTTCCAGTAGTGCTGCGGGTTTGTATTGTGTAGTGCTGCGAGCCTGTATTGTGTAGTATTGAGTGTGCACTTCCTGTAGAGCTGAGGCTGTCGGTCCTTCAGTGCCTTGGATGTCTGTCCTGTCGTGGCACTGAAGCTGTCTCCCCTGTTTTGGGTGGAATGCCGTTCAGCTTGTGATATTCACAATGTAGCTGAGACTCAATGTAAGTGAGAAGAAATAGATAAATACAGTAGCGGTCCGTGGAGGGAGTTCGGTGGGGCAGAGAGGCGGGGCGGGGAAATGTAAACACCTGAATATGGATGAACAGAGGTAAGTACACATTTAAATAAATAAAACGAATTCCTTTGCGCTCGCTGCTTCGCAAAATGCGATGCAGCGCGCGCAACGAAATTCGTTTTATTTATTTAAATGTGTACTTACCTCCGTTAATCCATATTCCGGTGTGTAGATTTCCCCACCCTGCCCCTCCCCCACCCTGCCTCTCTGCCCCACCGAACTTCCTCCACGGACCGCTACTGGATAAATACGAGAAAAGGGATGCATATTTTGAATATTAGCAGCATGTACAAAGAAAAGAAAAGAGTGAACTGTGTTGAAACATTTTTGCAGCTTTTCTAAAATATAGTTTCAAAATGTTTTCAGTCAGTCAGTGATAACTTTATTTCGGTCAAAAGACCATAAGAGTGCACATACGTACATCAACAATTGCAATAAGACAATAAGACAATAAATAAGCATATAAAGTTAAAAGTTTTAAAAAAAAGATTAAACTTCAGGTTATCAATGTGAAAATGATTAAGTTAAAAAAGTTTGTCTCCTGCGCCACATACTGTGTAAATAGCGGGATACTGCAAAGACAATATTGGGATGAGTATCATAGATTAAGGACCTACAAGCCTGCTTAACGTGGCGAAATCGCAAGTTCCTGCAAATGGGAATCAACCAACATTTCCTAATTACATAATAAGCAGGACAAAAAAGTAGCACATGTGCAACAGACTCCGTTTTGTGATTACAAGCAGGACAACTTTCCTGATTTTGTGTCTGCCACTTGGAGGAAAAGGACCTAACCGGTAGGGTACCATATCTTAACTGAATATACAGTTTTCGAGCAAGTGGGGGTTCAATTTGATCCATGAATTCCTCTAGTTTAGGATCTTGTTTGACCATGAGGAATTCTAAGGTCAACCTACCCATAGCTGAAGAGCTCGAAAGGGATAAAAAAAATTTGCGTGGATATCAAAGAAAGAAGTTCTTTCCTTGGTATCCCGGAACAACTTACTTCCGGGTTTGCCCACAATTCCGGGAGTCCTAGTTGGATACAAGCTGTATTAATATGCAGAAGCCAAGGGATCTTTTTATATTTAAGAGCAGGCCAAATCTCTGCAAATTCTGATCTATATGAGGCCAGTTCAGGCACTGACCATAGCCTCTTCCAGTACAAGATTGGTCTTGCACTAATGATCTCCTCTATTGAGACTAGCCCAAGATCAAACCTGAGGGGGATCAACGGTGTACTGGAAGGAAGCCCTAGAAGAGATCTTAAAAAGGACTGCTCAGCCTTTAAGAGAGACACTGTCTGCTTATGTCCCCAGAGTTTGGCCCCATAAATTGCAGCCACTCTTGCCTGCCGACAATACATTTCCAGGGCAGGAGACACTGGTTTAAAAGTCAATTTTTTAAAAACTTTATTTAAACCCCCTGCCAATTGGACAAGCTTGAGCGTTGACTTAGCAATCTGAGTGTTCCAACTAAAATTCTCAGTTAAAGTGACGCCCAAATAAACGAAAGTTTTGACCCTTTCAAGGGGAATATCAGATAAGACTGGGTTTGGACGCACCCGCTTAGGGGGGTTAAAAATCATATATTTAGTTTTCCCCTGATTTATTTCAAGTCCTCTTAGCTCACAAAACTTCACGAAACCATTCAATGTGTTTTGTATGCCCGATGCTGTTCTAGACAGTAACAGAGTATCGTCTACAAACATCAGTGCGGGCACTCGACCTGAGACCAATTTGGGGGCATCATTATTTACCACACAATTCAGATGGTCAATAAGACCGTTAATATATAGGCTGAACAGTGTGGGAGCCAACACACACCCTTGGCGAACGCCTTTTTGAACAGGAAAACGGTCAGTAAGCTCACCATGTTTACCACACCTTACTGGGCAAAATTGTTATCATGAAGCCTAGATAGGACGGCCAATAGATAGGGCGGAAGACCCAAATCTGCCAGTACTTGCCACAATTTAGTTCGTGGGACTAGATCGAAAGCTGCCCGCAGGTCCATAAACACCAGGTAGAGGCTGCCACCCTCTACCAAAGCTGTTTTCCAATACAAGACCTGCAGGCGAAAAATCTGATCTAGAGTAGAAGTACCAGCCCTAAAGCCTCCCTGGAATGTGGACAGAATCCCGTTCTCCTCGATCCATCCCAAGACCCTGTCCAGAAGAACCCTCCCCATTAATTTTTGTGAGGTATCTATAAGGCTGATAGGCCTATAATTGGAGGGGGTTAATGGACAGCCCTTTTTAAAAACAGGTACTATTTCTGCCCCGAGCCAAGTATAGGGTACTTCACCCACCTGCAAAATATGATTAAATAGGACAGCCAAGTAGGGGGCCCATATCTTTGGTTGAGCCCTAAACAGGTTCCCCAGGCAATTTATTTAAGCCAGGAGCCTTATTCTGGAGCATTTTTTCAATTGCTGTTTCCACCTCGACCAAAGTAAAGAGTTCAGATGGGCGATAGCATACTGGGGCTGGTGGTAGATCAGGGGTACCAACAGACAGGCTATCAGAATTACGTGTGCCATAAAGATCACCAAAGTGATTTTCCCAAATTGAGGAAGCAATATTAGGTACAGGGGCATGAGAATGCCCATTCACTCCAGTTGCGAAGATGGTCCAAAATAATTTAACATCCTTGCAACTGAGCGCAAGGCCCAACTCTTCCCACAGTGCAGCCTCCCCTTCCTTCTTAGCATCACTAATTGCTTTTTTATACAAGGAACGATTTGCTCTGATTGCTTCTCTGTCCTTAGTTTTTATTCCCGTCAACAGGGCCTTTTTGGCTGTACGGCAGGTTTTGTTAAACCACCGAGCTGTTACAGCCCGAGACTGTGTGACCCTTTTTACTGGGTACAAAATGTCCTTTAGTGCATCAACCAGTTGGCCGTGAATATCAGTGGGGCTACCCAGAGAACCAACTCTCCCCATCTCTTCAATGAATGGTATTATTATTTCAGACAGTTCCGCCAGCTTACTATTGGACATTTGGAGTTCTGGCCACTTAACTCTCCTTCTGCAATTTGTGATTGTCAATGGATCAGTTACAAAATTATCATCCGGGGCTGGATTTTTAAGTCCAAAGCTCCCTGGTTTGAGGGTCAGAGCTAGAGCATTGTGGTCACTATCAAACCTCTCAATGACCACAAATTCATAAAGCCTGTCCCAATACCTTGCTTCGATAAAAATGTAATCAATTATTGAGGTATGGTTTTGAGGAAATATGAATTTTTATGGTCAGTTGTGTCCCCTATCTAGACCCCAACGGCTCCATGTACATGCTACAAGTACATGTATGTTCCCTCCACTTCAAGCTATGAAGACGCAAATACAATTGTGTCCAATGTTAATATGTACTCTTTCATATCTGCCATGAATGGGCCAGATATTCCGTTCCTAAGTATGCCTTGCCACCGTCTTTATATGGTATACTTTTCATGTTTTCCAGCTCTGGCAAGGTAGGCCCTGAATTCTGCCATCGAGCTTTTCTTGCTTCTGCCTCTGAATGCTCCAGCCTGGACCTGCATCCGTATCCATGAACTTTGTCTTACTTCCTGCGCGGCTAACGGTGCCTAAGCCCGGCCTGTTGCCTGCCAAAAACTGTATTCAGCCTTCAAGTTATCTGTTCCGCTCCTCAAGAAATGCATTCCTGTCTAAATAGCTTAGGTAAACATCCCTCTAGCTGCAGAGCAAAGGGCCCGGCCTTACTGTCTCCGTGCAAGTAATTCATGACTCTCGTTACCATGGTAGGCCCATGCCCCCTCGCATCTCATGTAGACACTTAGACGCTTGTACACGCACTAACAGTCAGTATAGAATAGGATCTGTCCGAGAAGACCTTTCCTTCCAGATAATATAGTTCCTTAAACACAAGATATTAGATATGATTTAGGACTAGGTTGTCCTGACACCCCAGACTTCTGTCTCCACATGTAGGGCTAAATGTCAAGTTCCCTTCACCCTCTAGTTACACGTCAATCACACGTCATGCGGCTGCGCGCGCATCTCTGCCATGTATTTTCTGCTGACTTTGCAGGATTCTCTTATGGATCCACCCATTTGTGTCATCATCATAATGACGTTTTTAGTACACGCCTATTATTACGCCTTTTCATTACGTATGTATATTCTTATCTGTATTATCAAGCTGTTACGCCTCCTGCATCTGTCTTAATGTAATGTATTTCTTATATATACTATTACTTGTCAATAATCTATTGCTGATCCCTTCCTGAACCTTCGTGGTGACGGAACTCGATTGCCTGGTTCGAACCACCATCATTCCTTTGTAAGGAATAAATACCCTATTATACCCTCGAATACCACGGATTCTGCCTCTTATTTTTACTGAGTTATTCGTATTGAATTTTACCGCATAAAAATAGTACAGGTAATTTAAATATTTACCACATAATTGGCGCCCGAATAGGGACACCTCTCACACCCCACGCGCCGGAGGTGCGTTGCAGACCCGGTCTCCTGCCACAGCCGGACGGACAATTACGCGTACCCGCAGGATTTCCTGTATCTCCCTCAGGCCAACGGGGGCGACTGAGGCTGCGATCAACACCCAGACGAGGCGGTGAGGAGTGCGGAGAATCCCGACCAGAGCCTAGCTGAGAGAGCAAGATCCGAGGTATACAGAGGCCCACCAGATTCCGAAGTTCCGAAGTATCTAAGTCACGAGTCGAGTCCAGTCCAGTTTGGTCTAGTCCAGTCCAGACTTCCGAGGCCTTCCGTTCCGTGCTTCCCGGTGAGTACCGTTGCTGAGGACGCATCTAGACGTGCACATTAGTTTGTGCCGGTCAAGACGGGTCTGGGTACACAGACCTGGTCTGCACTGTTTTAGCAGTGTATCTGTGCTGTTTAGCAGTACATACAGTATATTTAGTATTATGCAGTTAACTAGTTTTATTCTAATTATTATTGTTCGTTCTAAAATGTTTTGATATGTTTTAAATGTCGTGGTATGAGTGATTGTTTGATCTTCATTATTGTGTTTATTGTAATTATTGTGTTCAAAAGCCGAGTAAGAATTAAGTAACAAGGTTCAAGATGCCGTTATTTTCAAAATTAAGACAGATAAAAACTAGAAAAGGGATACTCGAGGAAGCTGTTCCTATCCCACCTAGGGACACTCCAGGGTACTTTATGTACCATAAACATGGCCTAGATGCCGTATTATATCTTGATCTATGGGTGGACTACACCAAGGATTTGGCAGAGAGTCAGAGATGGCCCGCTGCTGGAACATGGGATGCAGATTGCATCATGAGAATAGAAGAAGCGTTATGGAAAAAGAAAGCCAGACAGTCACAGAAGGATGCCATTGAATTATGGCGTAAAGAATCCCATAGGCGCACAGAGAAAGCGCTCAGAAAGGAAGAGAAAAGTAGGGAAGATTCAGAAAAAGCCCGAGAAAACATATTAATTGACGAAGGTACCCGAGTAAAATCAGAACAAGTAGACAGACAACGAAACACTCTTATGAATGGTATGTATCCTCTTCTGGCCGAGGGTTTGCCTAAGGCCACTTTGGAGGTACCAGAAGATCTGCCACCTCCGTTACTCCCGATTAAAGTACATCCCAAGACCGCAAAAGACATTTTCCTTTCTTCCTATTTAGACGATGCAGCCCCCGAATATGCTAATGGTGTGCAGCCACGCACACCACCCGTTAACGACACTCAACCCCAAGATCATCCACCCCCAACTCCGCAACAACAAACTCCTCCTCACATTCCAACAGTTTCATCTGTTTCTACCACTCTTCCTACATCTACCGCCTCTACCTCACATTCAACGAATCCTTTCGCGCCGAGCACCTCAGAAGGAGCAACAGGAGGTGCGACAGCGATTTTTTCCACGCCACCGCAAGGAAATAAATTGTCCTTTAGAGATTTAGCATATCAACATACACCTCAAACAGTAAGATCCGGTATGTTTAAGGAACATCTTGTGGATTGCAGATATGATCCAGTGCCCGGTAAAAATGACAGAATGTTGCTGTCATCACTACGTATACGACGAGCGTCCACATATTTAATGACACTACCAGGAATGGTTGCTCATCTGGACAATATATATCACTTTGTCCAATCAGGGCAAGGCCCTGACAGTATTGACAAAGCCATGGAATACCAGAAAGTAGATATACAGAAACTGCTGTTAAGTTTCCTCATAAACTGTTTGATCAGAAACAGAGATAGGCCTGAGGTAGATCAGGATGAAATGCAAGTGCTTACCAGATGGGGTCAGAATATATCAGAAGGGAAACATGATAAACAGAAGTGTATAGTAGCTATGTGCCGAAAGATCAGAAAAGAAATAGAACGAATACATGAAAACAGATTAGAGGCAGACAAAACTGAATCAGAGGGAGAGGAGGAGGAAGAATCAGAAATGCCCACGGGACAATTAGAAAGGGTATCTTATGTAGGTAGGGGAAGATCTTGTAACAATACCAGACACTTCAATGATCCAATGCGTCCGATACGTCCAGAATGTAGCAGACATTTTCAAGCCCCTATGTTAAATGCAAGGTCCCCTGAACACCTATTCCAGACTGCTGATAAATTACTCCGAGACCGAAGGGGGTATCATATGCTCGATTCTATGGATGAACAAGAATTAGCCAGGTCAGCCGTACAATGGGCTGACAGTTCTGAAAAATATAGTGATGATGCGCTAGCACACACGTTTCTGAATCTTACCCCAGACGAACAGCGTTTAGCTGGTATATACATGATACAACACCTCCTTATATTGTATAGAAGCCAACACTCCGATCCTGGTCCCCTACCTGATATACTGATAGAATTACTCACGAATAAATGGAGAGGTTCAGGTACTGATTTAATTAAAGAAATTCTAGAATATCGACATCAGTACATTGTCTTTGTATGCCCAGAACATGTTTCAGTTCCCACCGTGGAAAGAAAAACGTATCACATAGACAGACAGAATCCCTTACGCGAAGTACACCCAGTCAGGAATGATGACAATACGTTTAGACGCGTGTTTGTGTACACGCCCATAACCAAAATAGAACTATTGGAAATGAAAAAATTAGTGCCCAGCCATGACAAAGATCCAGCAGGTTTTCACCGTGAACTAAAGGACATGTTACTCATGGGTGATTATACCTATCCTGACATTATGAAAATATTGAAAGTATTATTGCCTGCCGGTATTTATGAGAAACTCAAGGAAAAAGAATGGGAGGTGGGAGACCAAAAGATTGATTGGACCGCATTAGAAAATGAAGAAAATAACCGAACTGCAGGCGTAGGGCTTGGGGACAAAACAAAAGCATTGCCAGGTCTATTAGTACAAGTATTTCCACGTTTATTAACTACGAAAAAGGAAGATTGGGGAGCAATCTCAGCTTGTAAACAGAAACCCGATGAAGACACTAGTGATTTTTATTCCCGATTTGAAAAATGCTTTGGTATTAATAGCGGCTTGAAAGCAAATAGTGAGTCATATCCACACCTTTTTGTAACAAAACTAGTCGAGAATTCCCTGCCGCAGGTTAAAAACAGAGTATTGAAAGTTGAGAGCACTTGGCAAGCTAACACTCCTTCACAAATGTTGCAAATGTTACAGTATCACCAGAATAGAATTAGAGAAGAACAAGAACACGAACAAAGACGTATGAAAGACACGAAAATGAAAATGCTTGTCGCTCAGTCAGTTCCAGTTGACGGTCATAAAAAAGGTACGGCCAGTAATTCAGCGGTTCCCGTTAAAGGGACATGCAACTATTGTAAACAGCCAGGTCATTATATAAACGATTGTGCAGTTCTGAAACATAATATCTCCACGGGTAAAACCAAGGAGAGACCACGTCCGCCTAGACAGGATCAGATCCAACAACAAGTACCTCAGAATATACAGCCTATGCAAGCTGCACAACAGACCGTACCGCAACAACAGCCACAGCCTATTGCTGCAACACAGAACACGACACAGCAGATGTACCAGTATGCACAAAATGACTATCCAGAGTATCAGCGCTACACATGAAATAGCCTAGAGAGGGAAGTTGGCTTACCCCTTATTGAGGTCCCTGTAGATCAAGAGGGTCCTTATGTACAGAGTCAAGTATTAGGGAAAGACAGAAAGTTCCTACTCGACACAGGGGCAAGCAGAACAACTATAAGTCACGATGAAGTCCCAGGGGCACCCCTCTCAGGCTCACAAAATATTTCCCTTGGTTTTTCAGGAAAGCCCACTATTAACGAAGTATCGCAACCACTTGCATTCACAGTCGGTCCATTGACACGAACTACAGATCTATTGCTTACGAAATCATGCCCAGAAAACTTGTTAGGTATAAAAACATTGAAAGCTCTAGGAGCTATAATATGCTGTTCTCCGGATGGAGTACGACTATTTTTGCGTGACTTTAAAGGTCACTACGTGTCTAGAGACATGGATCACCGGTTACAGAATCTACCTGCACATTTATGGGCGCAAGGCCCTACTGATGTAGGTTGTATGCACATTACACCATATCGAGTTACACTCAAAACAGGAGTGGTACTACCACGAATGCGACAATACAAATTACCGCCAGATGCTGTAGTGGCTTTACTGCAAATCATTGACGAGCTCATTGCACAAGGAGTGGTTGTAGAAACCGACTCCAATGTATGTAATTCTCCGATTATTCCGATTCTTAAACGAACCGACCCAAAAGCACCCCCAGTATATCGATTAGTTATTGATCTGCGAGAATTGAATAAATGCATTGTACCACAATATCCCGTGGTCCCAGATATTTCTTCATTACTGACAGCTATTGATTCAGAGGCAACGTTCTTTACTGTAATTGACCTCAAGAACGCCTTCTTCAGCGTCCCAATCTATCCGGAAAGCCAATATTTGTTCGGATTCAGTTTAAATGGACGAAGTTTTAAATTTGCACGCGCACCTCAAGGATTTACAGAAAGTCCTAGCATCTACAGCCAAGCACTGAAAAGACAACTTGACAGTATCCACATGCCTGTTAACACTGTACTGCTTCAGTATGTCGATGATCTGCTGATCACCGCACGAAGCGAACCCGAATGTGAAAAAGCATCACTGACGGTTTTACATTTCTTAGCCGACAAGGGGCACAAGGTGTCCCCTTCAAAGCTACAATTTTGTGCCCAGCAAGTTGTGTACCTAGGGCACTTGCTGTCCAAATGGGGGAGACAGCTCACACCTGATCGTATCCAGTTAATTGTAAACATGCCACCACCCAAGACACAAAAGGAGGTACGGGCCTTCATAGGCCTCACTTCGTACTGTAGGCAGTGGATTCCCCAATATGCATTTTTAGCTAAACCACTCATTCAGTTGACAACCCAGGAGGCAGCGACATCGACTGTCCTCCTTTGGACTCCAGAACATACACAAGCTTTTGAAGACTTAAAGAAAGCTTTATGCCAAGCACCTGTTTTAGCGACACCATGTTACAGTAAGCTTTTTACACTCTTTGTGACAGAACGTGAAGGTACTGCTTTGTCAGTACTCACGCAGGAACAAGCAGGATCACACAAGCCATGTGCTTACTTTTCTAGCACATTAGATCCCGTAGCTCAGGCTCTTCCTGCGTGTCTGAAATCAGTTGCAGCGACAGCTCTAGCGATCAGACAAAGCGATTCCATAGTACTAGGACATCAATTGACAGTACAAGTACCACACGGAGTAGAGGTTCTCTTGAACCGGACACAGACACAACACTTGACTATAGCACGACTGACAGGTTACGAATTGACATTGTTTCAGCCACACATAGAAATCAGACGTTGTAGTACATTAAATCCTGCCACACTTTTGCCATTAAGTGGAACAGACCCACTGGCACATGATTGTATTGAAGTCATTACTATTACGACGAAACCCAGACAAGATTTGACAGATGTCCCATTACCAGATCCGGACCTGACGCTTTATGTAGATGGTTCATGTATGAGAACAAGTACAGGAAAGTTAGTGGCCGCCTATGCAGTCACGACAGACACCGAAGTCGTTGAAACAAATTGTATCGACACATTATCAGCTCAAGCAGCAGAGCTTATTGCTCTGACACAAGCCTGTATTCAAGCCAAGAATAGAAAAGTTAACATTTACACAGATTCACGTTATGCTTTCGGAGTCGTACACGACTTCGGAGTCCTTTGGCGAGAGAGAGGTTATTTGACTTCTCACGGTGCCAACATTCAACACGGTCCCCTCATTCAAGCTCTATTAGATGCAATACATCTACCTACTTCAATATCTATCATGAAGTGCAAAGCCCATACAAAAGTCACCGATATTATTTCCCAGGGTAACGACCTAGCAGACCGAACAGCTAAGCAAACAGCACAGAATCAGACTCATGCCACTGACTTGACAAAGACAATAGTTCCGACGCCGACACACTGCATGACAGTTAAGGATCCCGCTCTTGATGTAATTGACATACAGACACATGCTACACCAGAGGAAATAAAGAAATGGACTGAATTAGGAGGGATCCAAACCGATCAGGGATGGATGACGAAGGGAAAATCTATATGGTTTCTCCCCGACTCAATGGTTCAAGTTATCATTAACACAATACATAGTCCAGCACATCTAGGAGAAAAAGCTATGTTAGACAGTATTCAACACATTTGGTTCAACAAAAACTTACGAGCTGCAGCCAAACAGAAAGTCCGAACTTGTATGATTTGTTGTCAGTTCAACCCAGGTAAAGGCGTACCTGTAGAGCAGGGTGGATTTCAACCTCCCGATCACCCTTTTGAAGTCCTCCAGATGGATTATATCCAGATGGAACGATGTCGAGGATTCAAATATGTCCTCGTAGTTGTATGCGCTCTTTCCCGTTGGACAGAGGCGTATCCCGTCTCAGATTACACTGCCCCGACTACTGCCAAACAATTAGTTCGTGAATTCTTCCCACGGTATGGTTTGCCCCGTATCGTGTACTCAGATAATGGCCAGCCGTTCTCATCCGAGCTAATGAAACACATTTCACTCTTGTTAGGCTATCAATGAAAATTCCACTGTGTCCGACATCCCGAGGCAGCAGGTCTCGTGGAACGTCATAATCAGACCCTGAAAGTACGACTTTCAAAAATCTGTAGAGAGAAAGGTGTCGACTGGATAGTAGCCTTACCGGTTGCACTATTTTACATGAGAATGGTAGCACATTCTCGCACAGGGCTATCCCCGTACGAGGTGGTCTTCGGTAGGCCACCAAATATGTGGGGGACGCCTATACCTCGTAAAATAACTGATGTTGATTGTAATATGCTGACAGATTACCTTGCTTCCTTGATGTCTGCACTACAATCTTGCCGTTCACAGGTAGCTGCAGCTTTTCCCGATAACACTGAGGTGAAGCCCCATGACGTGGTTCCTGGAGACCTAGTGCTTGTAAGAAACTTCGACAGGAGGAGCCCGCTGGAGCCTCGTTGGCAGTCACCCAAGCTCGTTCTTCTCACCACAAGGACAGCCGTGAAGATTGAGGGTCGCAAGGGGTGGTTACACTCGAGTCATATCAAAAAATGTCATGGACTACCATCGGATTTAAACGTCCAGCCCTGCATTCCCTCACCGACTGACTCAAAACTCCCCCTGGTTGAAAAGACAGAAAAAGAGAACTATAAACTGAAACTAAGGTCTAGCAAGTCAGACAATTCGATTGTTTAAGTCCTCTCCAAGGTGAATTGGTTGAATTAAGTCTTTGACATGTATCCTCTAGACCGAATGAGAGAGAAAAATAGACAGAAACAGCTCAAGAAACATGCATACTGTAAATCACTTCATAGTCACTGTATAGTGACATTGTTGATTATGTTTTTTCTAAGTCTTATTATTATTACTGCAAGTATACTGTTACATATGTTCTATCCTATTTTCAAGCGTGCTTACAATGTTACAGCCGAACATTCTTTTAGTGAACTACCTCCACATGAGTTGTCTTATAGATTTGCGCTGCGCAACAACACATTCATTAGTATGTTACATCATTCCCATCAGACCAGCAATGCTACAAATTGTTGGATAAGTGGCCGACTCCCTCCCTATCAGAAATACAAAGGAGTTCTGCCTCTCTTTCCATATCCGTTTACACACAATGGTTCCTGTGGAGCATGGTTTAGTTTGATTAACTCTTTAGATTCAAACACTGTAGTATACCAGAGCAACTGGGTATGGGGAAACCTGAACTTAGTTTTGCTTAAAGCCTGTTATCCTAACCAGGAGGGACTTCCCAAAAGAACAGGAACTGACCTAGAAAATGAAGTATATGGATTAGGTAATTTTACACTTAACCTCATGATTCTAAATGTTGAATCTGAAGCTACACTAGTCTTGCCTGCTATGTCCGTATTACCAGTCAAAGGTGAATTCTGTGTAAGAAAGAATGGTTCAGTACACCTGGGTCATAGTAAATGTACTACTGTGATCGAATTCAGTGATAAAGGCAAGTCTACATTTAGAGCTTCTCGTCACTCCTACTTCATCTGTGGTCACACCGCATATATACGCCTACCCCTAGATTGGGATGGTACCTGTTACATTGCATTCCTTTTGCCACCTGTTTTCCTAGCCCCTCCTGATTATCATAGAAATAGCAATCTAGTACACCATAGACCCCAGAGAGATATCCCGATTGTTGACTACACCGAAACGGCATGGGAACAATATACAGACTTCAATAAAGGTCTCTTTCCTTACATAGGTGTTGTCTCAAATAGTAAACTGATACGTAGATTAACCAGAACCCTTGAAGCAGTAGTGAATGAAACTACCTCTGCCCTAGGCAACTTAACAGAGGAGCAGTCTGCGATGCGGATTGTTGTTCTCCAAAATCGTCTTGTCCTTGACGTCATCCTAGCAGATAGGGGCGGAGCTTGTAGGGTCATCGGATCAAGTTGCTGTGTTTTCATCCCAGAAAACGCGCCATCCGTATATAAAGCCATAACTCGTCTTCACAAGATTGCAAACCAGATACATCAGAATGCAGGCACCTGGACATGGTCCGGTTGGTTCTGGAGCGTGTTGTCAGCCTGGGGATGGAAAGTCCTATCCTTCCTAGGTATTGGCCTTCTCATAGTATTCAGTTGCTGCCTATGTCTGCAATGTGGACCAGCGATTTGCGGCCTGTGTGCCACATCGTGTATTCCACGTTCAAGTTTTCAGTCAAGATCCCGGAAGAAGAAAGAAGAGCAAATGATGTTACATGAACAGATTGATGGATTTCTGAAGATCGATATTTCATGAGGGTCCGTAGGGGACAAGGAGGGAATGAGGAAATATGAATTTTTATGGTCAGTTGTGTCCCCTATCTAGACCCCAACGGCTCCATGTACATGCTACAAGTACATGTATGTTCCCTCCACTTCAAGCTATGAAGACGCAAATACAATTGTGTCCAATGTTAATATGTACTCTTTCATATCTGCCATGAATGGGCCAGATATTCCGTTCCTAAGTATGCCTTGCCACCGTCTTTATATGGTATACTTTTCATGTTTTCCAGCTCTGGCAAGGTAGGCCCTGAATTCTGCCATCGAGCTTTTCTTGCTTCTGCCTCTGAATGCTCCAGCCTGGACCTGCATCCGTATCCATGAACTTTGTCTTACTTCCTGCGCGGCTAACGGTGCCTAAGCCCGGCCTGTTGCCTGCCAAAAACTGTATTCAGCCTTCAAGTTATCTGTTCCGCTCCTCAAGAAATGCATTCCTGTCTAAATAGCTTAGGTAAACATCCCTCTAGCTGCAGAGCAAAGGGCCCGGCCTTACTGTCTCCGTGCAAGTAATTCATGACTCTCGTTACCATGGTAGGCCCATGCCCCCTCGCATCTCATGTAGACACTTAGACGCTTGTACACGCACTAACAGTCAGTATAGAATAGGATCTGTCCGAGAAGACCTTTCCTTCCAGATAATATAGTTCCTTAAACACAAGATATTAGATATGATTTAGGACTAGGTTGTCCTGACACCCCAGACTTCTGTCTCCACATGTAGGGCTAAATGTCAAGTTCCCTTCACCCTCTAGTTACACGTCAATCACACGTCATGCGGCTGCGCGCGCATCTCTGCCATGTATTTTCTGCTGACTTTGCAGGATTCTCTTATGGATCCACCCATTTGTGTCATCATCATAATGACGTTTTTAGTACACGCCTATTATTACGCCTTTTCATTACGTATGTATATTCTTATCTGTATTATCAAGCTGTTACGCCTCCTGCATCTGTCTTAATGTAATGTATTTCTTATATATACTATTACTTGTCAATAATCTATTGCTGATCCCTTCCTGAACCTTCGTGGTGACGGAACTCGATTGCCTGGTTCGAACCACCATCATTCCTTTGTAAGGAATAAATACCCTATTATACCCTCGAATACCACGGATTCTGCCTCTTATTTTTACTGAGTTATTCGTATTGAATTTTACCGCATAAAAATAGTACAGGTAATTTAAATATTTACCACAGTTTGCTCTGTTGAACGTTGCTTTCCCAGGTCTATCTGGCTTCACCCTTCCATTACATGCTCGCAATGATGCAGCTAAGGAGAGTGACTGCAGTTGCAAGACAAGGGGAGTCCATACCTTAACCAAAGGGGTCAGTGGGTCAGGAATATTCCATAATGAATCCACTTCATCTGGATCTCCTGTATTTGAGTCCAAAAGAGGCTCAAAGTGGCAGTTAAAGTCCCCGCCCAGAATTAGCACAGTAGAGGAGTCAAGTGACTGTAAGAGTTTGGACAATGCAGTAATAGCCTTCTATTCAAGGCCCCTCTTAATAGGTCTTGAGTAAACATTTATCAAAGCAATACTCGGGCCATTCACTACGTCCAATAAAACAAGTTGCACATCCCGAGAGTCAGTTGGGATGTCCTTTGCCTTAACTCCCAGATGGGAGCCAACCCATATGGACAGCCCCCCCGAGGGCCTTCCCCTACTACTCATGCTTGCTAAAATATCATATGTTGCAAAGCCCGGAGCCACACTCTCTTTAAGCATCCAGGTTTCTTGCAGCATGCAGATGTCAAAAGAAGTGATAAATGTACCCCACTCAGGATTGGGGAGTTTATTTTTGAGGCCTGCCACATTCCATGAAATGATATTAACTCCTTCAGCGTTGGGGGATTGCTTAGATGTTTGAGAGTCCAATAAGCCAGCGGAATTGCTCAGGATAGAGGACCCAACATCCGCCCCCTGTTTGGATACACAATTTGAAGAGGGGCGTGGAGTAAAGGGAGGAACAGTTGGTTCTGGTATCAAAATCCCCTTTAATGGACTTTGTCGTTCCATTAAATCACTTTTACCATTTTGCAGTAGCCCGAGATTAATTAATGGGTCAGACTGAATTGCGACTAGGGGTGTTTTAGTCATTTGCCTCATCTGTCAATCGCAACCATCAAGGTTCGAGAGGGCCTCGTATCGGTTTGATACATCCAGAGGCGTAAATGGGACCAAATGGTCCGTCCTCCCAGTGCGATTCCTATAGCTCCATGGCAGTACAGTGTCCCACCTTGGGATACTATCAAGGGTCGTTGATTTGGGATTAGTTTCAAACATTTTGTACCCATTTTTACGAAATGCACAAGAGTTAGTCAGAGAGAAGGGAGGAACCCCAGGATGCATAGCTCTGTTCCCTTGGATTCTGGGGTAAAAGAAAGTTAGCTCCAAGGGGACAATAGAAGTACCAAGAGTCCCTGCAGGCCAATTAAGAATATGCCTTACGGCCGCGGGGTCCCTAAAGTTAATGACAATGAAATCCCCCTTAATATCCTTCGCCCTACTTCCCAACCAGTCTAGTCGGCGTACGTGAAGGATTTCACCATTGATGATGTAGGGGAGTGGACGATTTTGGCTCAGCCAATGTACGATCTTATTTTTAAGCTGAAAGAACCCCTCCCTCTTACCATCTGGCAGTTTTGGAACTCCAGCCAGCACTACCACATAGGGAACTGCTTCAGGTGGTAGTTCAACCTGGGGCTCCCTACAATTTATGCCCCTGGCATTGCTGGAACTCCTACACTCGTCAATACCCGTATTTCTTACATCTCGTTTATCCCCAACCCTCTGAGTTTCATTTGGAACTAGCAAGGCCGAATGTCTTGCAGGTTTAGAGGTTATTTGAATCTGCTCGTTGGGGCCAGTAGTCATCACGCTAGCTCTAGCTAGACCTTCGCCCACAGCAGGACAGGAGGATGGCTTGATTACAACGGGAGGGCGATCCAACATCACTTTATCCCTGGTCTGCCCCACTTTGTTACTAATGGCCAACTCTATATTCCCCAGCCTTTCCTCAACCCTCTTTAGCCTCTCAATGATTGGTAAAATAAAGGACCTTATAAGGTGTTCAATACTTTCCAGGGGGTCATTTGATTGTATTTCCTTAGGAGGACTATATAAGGGGGTACCCACTTCCACTAGGTTTGATACGGTGTTAGATACAACCTTTGGGGTTTGTACAAGCAATGTGGGTGCTTTGGGGATAGATACAACTGGTTTAGTAATCTTGTCACTTTTCCCAAAATCGGAATGACTAATCCTAGGTCTACATGAATCTCCGACCTTCTTTCTCCTTTTCTTAAGTGGTGGGTCGAGAACTTTAGACAGCAATGGATTTCTGATCTTCATTTTAATAGTCTCCTTATTTAACAAGGAAGGAATTGGTAGCACTTCTGCTCCCGGCGAAGAGTTATATTGGCAGGAAATGGTGTTTAAGTGCGTACAATCCAATGAGTTGGGTAAGGAAGATGAAGGGGATAACTCCTGAAAAAGTGCAGGAACACCATCTAAAGAAATCAAATCATCACTAGAGGGATTTACAACTGGCAGGGTAACTTGTTGTGATGAATCAATGAGAGGCCTTTTCTTCAAACACTCAATTGACTGGCGGCGCTCGACCCTGCGCTCAGCAAGTGTATCCTCCCTCTCTAGATCCATGGAGACCTTACTAAAGTAACGGTCCAATGTGCCCTTGGCCAAACCGCCAGGCTTTATAGAAGGCAGATACTCTTGACTCTCAGCCATAATGTGTTAAGTAAACAAACAATCACTTATACTTCGCTACGGAAGAAAAGTGGCCCCAGGCAGAGAATGACACAAACTATAATAGTCCAAATAAGTCCCAATCAAAGTCACTGGCCCACAACAGGCCTATCTCCAGCCCATGGCAGTCCACAGAGAGTGGCAAAGTATATCCTAATAGTCAATTGCTAATAATATGGCCAATCTGAGTTGGTCCAATGTCACAACGTAGGAGACCAATACACAGTAATGAATGGCAAGACAGACAGGCACTGGCAACACTTACAGTTCTGTAGATGTGTAGCTGATATCAGAGGGTATGCCCAGCCCGGCCTCGAACGGTCCTTGACGGGCAAGGAGGGGCCCGCCCTTGGCCCGGGCTTCGCCCGGGCGCCGCCCGCGCGCCTCCCGCGCTGCGGGGCACCGGCGATGTTAATGAAGGGCCCAGGCACCGCCTGATGACGATAGCGGCGTGCGCCTGGGTCAGAGCTTACTGGGAGATGCAGTTCTTAATCCCCCGTATGCCGTTTCCCTCACGGCGATGTCGGTGTAAGCAGCGACCGGATTAGGAGCTTCTCTGCTTTTGATGTAAGTTTTATTCCACTATAGCTGTTCCCCTCACGGCGTGTTAAGGCAGGTTCCTCTCATTAGGCGCGTCCCCCTGTTTTCATTTTCACTCCATTATTGCAGCTTTTCTATTTACATGTCTCTGTCAAAATGCGCATGAGCCAGACATCCCTTCCATGTGCTCTGGTTTATTACAATCACAGCCCGGTGGAGAGCTTCAAAGCCCCGAATGTCTGATCACTCAACACTATCGCTTCTTCCCCTTCACCTCCTCTCAGGAATTACGCAGCCTATTTATTGAACATGTTTGTGATGGGCTAGGCTAGTTCATGCTTGCCTTCATTCCCCAGGCGAGAGACATGAAAACAGTTTCTCAGACTAAAATTGTGATTCCACTGATTTTAGGGGAGGACTTGATTTATGCTTATATTTGAGGGAGTGCAGTGCATGTTGGGGGCGGTGAAGTGACAGAGATGTGAGGAAGGGCATTCAGGGAAGAGTGAAAAGAGGATGCTGAAGAGGAAAGAGAGGGGGTTGAAGATGTGCAGATGGACAAGATATGCAGAGAAAAAGAGACTACATATCTAACATAAAGCACACATAATTGAAGGCCAAAACTCCTTCCACAGGCCTTAATGCTATTTAATTCACAGACTCACTATTTCAGAATTTAAACATTTTCGATGTTAATTATATATAAGAAATCATTGTTGTTACGCATTTATCTTAAACAGCTAACACCCAGTGACAAAGCCAATCATACTAAAACTGGGTGCATCCCCATGCAAGTGGGGTATGTCCCCCGGGCGCTGGTTGTGCAGTCCTTACTGTAAAGGTTTCTCTGATCAATCAAAATCGTTGTTGAGAACAAATTTATTGTCCATAAAGATTGTGTCTTTATTGGAATTGTTGCATCACAATTCTATAGTTATCGTTTCAAACTTCATACATTTCAACTCCCAGAATGCATTATGATTGATTAATGGCTCTTAGTGATCCCTTAAGGACTGATGGTTTGCAATCCTAAACAAATGCTCATTGGATTTAATTTTATTAATTATAGAGGAACTCTCAAGCATTTTGGAAGAACTAGCCAAAGAAATTTCCAATGTCAAAGTTGAACTGGAAAAAACCATGAAGGCAGAACTAAAACATTGGAGAATATAAACAATCAACTCTCTAAACACACTGCAGAAGTCAATGAAGGCAAAGTACGCAAATTCCGCAGGGATACCATTGATTATAAAATGGGAGAAGTGTACACATGTGCGGATATTTATGCCAAACGAAAGCAGAACAAACCTTATACCTCAAACACTGACACCTCATCTTCAGATAGTGACACTGTTGGTCAGTTAAGAAGAACCAAGAGAATGCCCGCACCTACCATACCACCAAGCTCCTTAAGTATTTCACCAACACCAGGACCAAGTTCAACTACTGTCGGAGTGCCTTTTTTAGGGGGAGGCCCAGAAGAACAGAAAGACCCAGGAGGAGCAAAAGAAAAAGGCAAGGACAAGGACAAAGAACTACCACAAACTCGTACAGTAACTGCGAAGAAGGACAAGAGCAAGAAAGGGAGTCAATAGACAACCTAGTAATCAACATCTCTGACTACCACTTCAGCGAGGTTGAATTGAAAACATTACAGAGGGGAACCTCTTTTGTACCCACCACTGGCACCAATACGTATTGGAATCACAGAAATGTATTTGGCATGTTCCTTTATAGGGAGCACCCATTTTTTTCATCTCACTTAAAGACCTGTCTGCACATATTTCTATATGACTGGTTACAGCCAGAAGCTCTGGGTGCTTCCTGAAGTCTGGCTAGAGCATATTTTTCCAAAATTAATGCTGCATGCAGTGCAAGACACTGGGCAAGCATACATTTTAAAGGACTAAAGTTGTCATGCAGAACAATTTACATATTACAGTAACTGTTGAACAAATTAATGCAAGTAGATACGTGGCAGTTTTTAATGTGTTTAATATTTCAAGACTATACCTTCCCACTGCTTAATAAGCCTTGCTTTCTCGCTGCATTAATTTGCTTTAAAATGCACCATTTGCCAATCTTTTTAAAATTTCTTTCTCAGGAGAGGGACTCTACCTAGACCCCAGATTTTTCAATTGAACTTGTTCATATTGCTAACTAGTGTTTTCTATTGGAAAGGGTAGAACCAAAGCAGTCTTGCTTAGTACCCTAGCCCTCTTCAGAAGTCAGACTTGCTTGGCAACCCAGAAATTCTCTGAAATAATGTATGAGTTTTCTTTTATGAATGCCTAGAAGAACTGAATTTTTAGTCCATTTATCACAGAAATAGTGCTGAAAATCGCACCAAAAATATGCCAATTTTAAAAAAAAAATCTTCACCGGGGGAGAACCCCCCGAACCCTCCTTATTGCCATCCAGCTCACTCGCTGCGCTGCGCTCGCTCGCATACGTTCAGTTGTTCTGCTTACGCCTCACCAGTTTCAAATTCCACCAGCCGCCCCTGTTTAGTTTATCCAGACCTGGAGCATTCAGGCGTTTGAGACTGTCTATTGCCTTTTGGACCTCTTCCTGTGTTATGGGTTGACTAAGCTCAACATTGGTGGTCGGAGAGACCTGTGGGAGCATCAGTGAGTCCAGGTACTGGGATTGATCTTGTTCTAGTATGGGATCTGCAGTGTAGAGTGAGCGATAGAAGTCGCAGAAGGCTTTTGGCTCACTCTCCTCGCTAAGGTGTATGGTGCTCTTGCAGTCGATTAGCTGTTTACCATATTCTCTTTCTTGTTTCGCTCTAAGCTGTTGGGCCAACACAGGGCCTATTTTGTCATTCCCCTCATATCCCCGGCCTTGAAGGCACAGAATGTTTTTTTCTGCCCTATTGGTATAGATTGCCTGAAGTTTTCCTTTAAGTGTAGTGACTTTCCGGAGGGATTGAACGGAAGGGAAGTCCTTGTGCGTCCTTTCCGCCTCTCGCAGGTCCCCCTTCAGTGACAGTCTTTCCTCAGTCTCAGTCTTTTTCAGAGAGGTGGTCAGTGCCATGCATTTTCCCAGAATGACTGCCTTGAATGCCTCCCAATTGTTCAAGTGAGAGGTATCCGTGGGGTCATTGGTGGCGAAGAAGTCTTTGATAGACTTCCGTAGGTCATCCCGGAGAAGCCTATCCCGACAGAGAATATTAGGGAAGTACCACCTAGCAAGTTTGGACCGTGGAGCCAGCCAGTTTAGCAAGATTGCTAGTGGGGAGTGGTCGGAGAGGCTTTTCGAGTATAGATGAAAACTCGAGATTTACGGTAGGAGTGAATGGCTGGCAAAAACTGTCAATCCTGGAATACGATCTATGGGAGTGGGAGAAAAAAGAGTAATCGCGCATTAAGGGATTGAGGGCCCTTCAGATATCTATCAGTCCCATTTGTTGCAGCAATGTTTTAAGAGATTTTCTAAAAACTCCCCCCATTGACCTCTGCTTTGGAGTAGTGCCCATTGTGGGGTCCCAAATAAGATTAAAGTCACCTATTAAGATAATGTCCCCCGTTGCAAAGCCCTCCAGGGTAGAGAGAAATGTGAGGAGAAAATCTGACTGCCCAGCGTTGGCAGGATAGACCATAGCTATGGTGCAAGTTCATCCCATCAGAACCCCTCTGACCATCAAGAACCTCCCCGCCTTGTCTGTTTTGATGTCGTGAGGCTGAAAGTGAATCGCAGAGTGAAAAAGAAGGGCTACACCATTCTGCTTCACAGTGTTAGAAGAGCGAAAAAATTGTGGATCATTTTTATGTTTCAAGTTATGGTCTTCCCCTTTTTTAACATGAGGTTCTTGTAAGGCTACCAAGCTGACCTGATGGTACCCCAGAAATTTCCACAAACATTGCCGCTTGTTAGGGGAGTTGAGAACGCTTACATTTTGTGACATACATTTAACTGCCATTTAGATAGTGTTGTGTAGCTTCCCCGTAAGGACACGAATTCCATAGCATCCACCCGACCACAGGCCCCCACGACCCTGAACTTGCCCCCCCACGCCACCAGTGATCCATTCAAAAGCAACACATTTTGGGCACCATGGTAAAAACAGTAACGCGGAACTAAAACAGCAACTGTTAACTAAGAAGTCCACAAAGCGATAGAAAGGCTTCATTCTTGGTAGCTTCCGGGGCGAGTCCATTCCCGCTTCTAGAGCCCTGTGTGCATGCCAATTAGGACACTAGTTTATGCAGAGCAAACATTGTGCAAGCTGAGGTTTGTCAAGGAGAGAAAACAAGGATTAGTTTGTATTTCAGTGTGCGAAGAGAGAGACTCTCCCTCCTCTTTGATCCCGAGATCTGGGACCTTGGGTGCCTGGCACCTCTTTCACAATTTCACCACCTTCTCGGGATGGAGTCTTTACTTGGTTGACTTGGTCAAAGGTTGAGGGGGGATCGACCCTCATTGCGTCGGATCGTGGGTGAAGGCCTTTTGTCAATGTTTTGCCATCTTGCCACCCCTCCTGGCGTCTGCCAAGGGCCAGGGATGTGCCGTTCCATCTGCTCCTCTGCTTGAGCCCTGCCTGCGGCTGTCTCCTGCTGCTGTGGTGATTTATCAAGGCTGAGTAGGGACGCTGCCCCCTCCATCTCAGTGCAGTGGTGTTGTTTGTTGCTTAGGGAGAAGGCTATCCCGACAGAGTATTTCAATTTTTTATCTGGCGATGTCTCAAGGCTGCTGTAGTCAGACAGAACTGTTGCCAGCGTGCCAGTGTGGCCTGGGCCACGTCCTGAAAGAGTGAGCATGTCGTGCCCTGAAAAGTGACTGCACTACTGCTCCTGGCTTTCCTGGGGACCAGTTCCTTGGTTTTGAAGGAGCTAAATGTAGCCAGAATATCCCTTGAGCATCTGTTCTCTCCTTGTTGCTGTGGGCCCACCCTGTGCACTCGTTCCAGTCACACCCCTGAGGCGTCATCTCCCAAGACGCTGGAGAAGAGACCCACCATGAACGAGTCGGGATCCGACTCTTCACTTCCTACTGCCAGGCCTCTCACCCTTATATTGTCTCTTCGGAATGGTTTTCTCAGTCCGCGCATTTTAGCAGGACAACATTCAATTGGGTGGTTACACAGTCCATGCCTTCTTCCAAGGGCTTGAGTCGGCCTTTGAGCTCCTGGCACCTCACCTCTACGTCCAGGCTACGGGTGCCAACTGAGTCCACGTCTGCCTGAAGCGAAACTAGTTTCATTCCCATCTCTGCTCTGAAGGCTTCAAATGAGGTGCCAATATCAGCCTCTGACTTCTCTCTTGAACTCCTTTAAGGGTGCCAGTAGATCCTCCCAGGTAAAGGCCATCCCTGCAGCCTCGGAGTCCTGCCCTTCTTTCCCCGCTCCAGGCCTAGTCCGAGCAAAATATCTGGAATTTCTATTTAGTTGGGACTTTTTCATGGAATAAGGCTGTGTGCCTCGGTCCGTGCTGTGCCGCCCCTGATCGCTTCGTGCTCTTGGCTCGATCGCAGGAGGTGGGGGTGAAGGGGGTCCTTCTCTGTGGGCTCAAGGCGTTTGTTTGGATGGTCTCTTTGGTAGCGATTTCTTGGACTCAGGTGGTTGCCTCCTAGGGACTCCTAGCCGACTGCCAGATTGCCCTTTGTAATTAGTAGGACACTCCCCCGCTGCAGAGCTCAAGCCTTTCAGGCCAGAACTTCTCCAGAGCAGAATCAGCCCCCAATTGTGGTTACACGCGGTGTCTGGGCCTCTCAGACGCCATGTTTAGGTCAGGCATGTTCTGTTTTGCTTTTACGGGCATTCCTCCAGGACTGCACTTCCCAGCTGGGGTTCAGACTGCAGGTGGGGGCAATCCCAATGCCCCCGCCCTCTGCTTCTTAACAGCGCGCTCCCACCTGGATAGAATGCTGCACGGTGGGCCGTCTTCCCTCTTGGCCAGGTGGAGCAATGGAAGCGCTGCCGACATTGCCTGGGCCCAGGTCCAGCCCCTTCTCCGCCCCGGTGCGTCCACCCCCAGGGGGGCTAAATCACATGATGGGCTCCACTCTGTTCATCTGACCGTGGCCACGGTCTGAAGGGAGGGATTTTACCGTGAAGATTAGCGGCTGGCGGATGCCGCCGCCATTCTGAAATTTCCTCCGCAGCTCCGCCGTCCCGGTCCAGGCTCAGAACAAGCACTCCCGCAACAGCTTGGTGCACCTCTTGTCACAGCACATTGAGTTACAGCATCTCAAGGTGTTTTCAGCGAGTGCCGCTTGCCGTGAAGACCAGTTTTACGGGGCTCTACGCGGAGCGGGTCGGATTCACGTCCTCGTGGCCATGATGTTTGGCCACGCTCCTTGAACATATTTTTAATCACAAATGATAGGTGCTAATGCTGGGGCTCAGTGAGTCAAAAGGGGAGATAATACACACTTATTAGGAGATGTCTCCTAGTGGTGTTGATCTGAATGTTTTGGGAGATAACTCTAACATGAGCTTTGAGATGACATGGTCACAGATTCGGGACGTTGGATCCAGACCCCACAGGCAGCAAGACTGAAGTTATTTCAGAGGAATGGTTTACCACATTGCCTTTAGTTGAACTCCAGTTAGGGGGTGAGAACCCACCTCAAAAATGAATTACAATCCTTGTCAGGATGAACTACTAAAGTTACTAAATACATTTATGCTTAGCCCTCTAGTAGCTTGGCACAAAGCAGTCAGGCTTTACTTAGAGGCAATTTGTTAAGAATGTATGTACTGCTCAAACAGTGATAAAATGAAAATGAAGCACAAGAAAAACCCCAAACCAATTTAGAAAAACGGAATACATTTTAATAAATAAAATGTTACACGCATGACCAAGATCCAATACGTAGAACTGCATATATGAATTTTTAAAGTTTGAATTTAAAATAACACCAAAAAGCGCAAAGCATGAACTGTGGTTATCTGGTTGAGCCAGACTGTGCCAAAGTCAAAGGTTAAGGCTGACTGTGATGAACCATGGGTGGGATACATGGCCCAGATTCATCCCGGGGTAATACCTTCTGACTCAGAAACGTTTATGGTGAAAAAATGGTCGTCGAGGAGACGTTAATGTGGCAAGTTGGAAATGAAGTGGTGGTTGGCAATGTTGAGCTGCTGAAGAGCGGGGTCCCGGTGCAGTTGTTGACACAGGTTGACACAGGCGGAAAAGCTCCAGGCAGGTGAAGTTGAAAGTCTGTGCCCAGGAAGGCCTTGACATTGAAGCTTTGCTGTTTAGCACCGATCCGATTAAGCCCTCTCTGTTCAGACTTAGAAACATTTCTTGAAGTCAAATCTTCGTCAGCAGGACAAACCAACAAGCAGAGGCTAACTGCCAATTCCTTTCTCTGGGCAGGAAGCTGACTAAAAGTTTCTAAGTCCCACGTCTTGCAGTTCATGGACAGGAGGAGTACATTCTGACCCCAGACAAGGGTCCAGGACCTGGGGGATGCCAGCAGAAGGGTACAAGACAGTTCAAGTTGGTACTGGTCAGCTGGGCAGTTGCAGGAGGAATGGCCTCTGGAAGCTTTTTGTGTCCCTGTAGCTCAAACAGGAGGTGGGCCATCTGACACTTTCAGTCACTTCTAGGGGTCCTGGGCTCAAGGCAAGCAAGGCCAGTCTTCCTTCAGGTACTTCGGACAGCAGGGCAGTCCTCCTTCTGATTCTCCACAGCTCCAAGAGTGTTCTGAAAAGAGGTCTATGGGGTCCAGTTTTATACCCAGTTCCAGCCTGTGGGTGGAGGGCAGGCCTTTGTCCACCCCCTAAACCAGTTCTGGTCAGTTCTTCCACCCCGTCTGGGTTTGGTGTCAGTCTGCTAGAGAGACAAAGGGAAAGGAAGCCTACGTGTGATCTTCATCAGCCAGTGACAAGGTAAGCATCCTTTGAAGGAAGCACCTCCCCCCCACCAGGACATGCTGTTGAGGGTGGAGTCCACCAGCTCACACCTAGAGCCCTTTGTCCACTGCCTGAGTGCAATACACATGTCATCACCGGAGAGCCATCAGGGGTCAGCTGGCATGTGGACATTGGCAGGAAAGCCTTTTAGTTTTAGGCAGACAAATTGCATATTTCTAAAAGTGTATTTTCCAAATTAGTAAATTCAAATACGACCATTACGTTGAATTTTAAATACTATTAAAATGAGACTTTGAAACATTTTTCTAGCTGCCCCCAAACTGAATGTAGCACTTATTAAATGTAATAGTGCAAACCATTGCTAGCCTATTGGAGACCCAGCCTTGCCACAGTAAAAAACTGCATTGCGGTTTATTCACAACCAATGCATGTAAAATAGTAAATATACATGTATAGGGTCATTTAGGGCCTAACATGAAAGTGACTTATACGTATAAAAATAGAAGATTTAGGCCTGGCCAAAGATTTATTTTGCCAGGTCGAAATGGAAGTTTAAAACTACCCACTTAGGCTGCATTGGCTGGTATGGAGATGTGTTTTATAGTGCTAATTTAGTAGGTGGCACAACAAGTGCTGCAGCCCACTGGTGGAATTTAATTCACAGTCTCTGGCTACATGTAGCACCATATACTAGGGACTTATATGTATATTAAATGTGCCAATTAGGTAAATGTAAATCTTACCTGGTTATAATGGGAGAGCATAAGCATTTTACTACTGGTTAGGAGTAGTAAAGTGTGCCAAGTCCTATAGCCAAAACAAAATGGGTTCAGCAAAAGAAGGCAACAATCTGGGGGAATGCCACACAAAAGATGGTCAATTCTGTCAGGTGGTAACTATTAATTTACTGATATGTTGAGGAAATTATGAATTGTCTTTGGAGGATTCTTCACTGGTGTGGAATTTGGTACATAGTTTTTCGGCCCTCCAGTTCTGGTGATTCGGTGGGCTAATGTAGCCACTCCAGAAGCCTGTGTTCCACCTCCTGGTCACGGGTTCAAATTCTGATGCGCCCACTCAGCCTTTCATCCTTCTGAGGATGATAAAATGAGCAGCATTGAGTTGGGTAACAAAAGCCACCTGTTATTCAGTGCCACAATGCTCCAAGGCGTGAACATGTGCTTTACAAATGCTATTTTTATATACAATATTTTATAGGTAATTTCTCTACTAAAGCATGCTTCAATGTCCCATTTTACCATTTCCATTACAAATCTATGGATTTATAATTTTCAGCCAACTCTGCATCCTGCATCCTCAAATTAAGCGGTGCAAACTTGTGCCTGGTTTACTTTATTGGCATTAACGTGCATTTCTCCTGCTATGTTGGGTTGACCTTGTGCAGAGTCAGCAAGCAAAACTTGGTGTCCTCAAGCTACTAATCATTCCTCTCCACTCTGTGTGACTTGAATTAGTACAAATACTTGAGTTATGCCAGAGGTATTTGCAAAGTGGCATTGCTTTCTCAGAAGCCAAAACGCACAAAGTAGAATACTTCTAAATGGGTGTTTTTATTTACCTACCAACGGTGTTGGAATCAGAAAAACTATACTCCAGGAACCCATAAATTTAGGTTCAAAGTGTAGCAACAAAAAAAGGGGCGGAGTCCCGAGTGGGGGAGTCATGAAAAACAGTCTGACAGTCAACGTGTACATTTATGTTTTTTTTTTAAACTGCCACAAAGAAATTGGCAACAGAGAGTAAGTAATGTGACAGTAAATCTGTTCTGACTTAATTGGTTGCAAAAGCTGCATTTTAAAATATCTTATGGGGTACAGACAACTACTACATAGAGCTTTGTGTGTCCAGTGAATCTTGGAGATTAATAATAATGGTAAGGCAACTCTTGTGGTTAATACACTTGCTGGAGAGATCTGTGTACCATGCAGATGATAGATTTTTATTTGATCTATGTAGATAAATGGGTTTGTACTTTTGACACAGAGCTCCTAATCAGTCAGTTAACAATAAATCAATCAAAACACTTTATTAAAAATCATAAAGAGATAAAAAAAAACTTTGGAAATGGGAAAACTGCATAGACTTACAACAACGTACAATACTTTAAAAAAAACAATTGTCTGAGAGACAGGTTTCTGGCTTCTTAAGAGTCTGTAAAAAACATAAGAGCGGGTCCGCATAATCTAAATGAATTAACTTTCACAATTGGCAAAAGTAATAATCTTGTAAACCTAAGGTAGAGTTTATAGAAGAAAGTCAGACGTATTAGCGTCTGTTGGGAGATGTCTTCGAAGGGGCAAGTTAAAAGGCTGTCTTTCCCAGAATATCCTAAAGGAAAACACAAAAAGATGCAAATGGGGAACCAGTCCTAAATCTCCGCCGCCATTTGGTGTGAATTTAACTTTGGCTGTCAAATTCCTGTGAAATAGAGACAAAAAGGAGATCCAGACAGGTTCCATTCCTTTATCAATTAATAGAGGCAACAGTTTGGACCTGTTGAAAGGGTTTGAAAGCGCTCAGCAGATTCACAAATGTCAAGTGTAGCAGGCAAAGTCTGGCCACAACATATTTATCGATGGTCAATTCAAGATCCAGGCACTGATCCACTGTGCCAAGACGTTGCGCAGAGATCCTTTTATTAGCACAGACAACCCCAAGCACTGAGTTACTTTTAAATCCTGACCTTGTGTTTCTACCAGCCATGCACTCTTAACATATAATCCCTACCAATAAAAACTATTTGTGACTCCTACACCTTGAAACCCTCTATATATTATGGAACACCCGGTACATTGATTTACACACACTTGTATGATTTATTGGTGGTATGTATATTGTGCGCATGTGATGTAAAGTGCCCTGATGCCCTACATTTGGATAGCGCTATTAAAATAATTGCATTAAAAATATTATCAAGAGCTGTTTAAATTATTTGTGCCTATATTCATGCAGACTGATACATCTGACCTTCTTACAGTGCATGCATATCTCATATACAGGAATTGAACAAAGTCAAAAGCTTGCCTTTCAGATCATAGTTTCTCCTAGATACTTGTGAAGTGATAACAAGGAATGTGCTTTTTTCCCCTCCATTGTGTTGGCGTTTAGATATTAGGCTCCAGAAGGCTCCCAGCGAGGATCCTTCTGAAATGAAAGAAAGGATGATGGCCCTTTGCTTTGTGTTCGTTGTGGAATCTAAATTGCGAAAGCCCCCTTGCTCCCTAAAAGTTGCAGCTTTGAACAGAAAGCGGACAATGGGGCAAAATCTAAATATTTCAGTGGGACCAGACAGTCCTGAGCCAGATCAATTATAGGTGTCCTATCCTTCTGGATTTCCCTTCATTCCAGTACTGCCTACCCGAGCCCAAACATTTCAAGGGCTGACTTGGTTCAAAAATGCAGTTCAGGAATGTACATCTTGCAACTGGAATTCAAGGCTTGCTCGCAAACAAGGTGTTAGTTTTTGTCTTTAACATTTTAATGCACAACTTATGCTGATCAAAAGAAGGCACATGAAAGAAAGTTGCTAAAGCAAATCAATCAAAGTTATTTTACATCTTTTAAAAAGAGGCCCATAAACCATGACATGCTACAGGACATCACTCCAACTGGAACCTTTCATTTAATTTTCTATACACTATCTGTACCCTTACACACTATACTGACCAACACGTGTGAACAGTCTTTCCCTCCTTTTTCTGACACTCATTCCTCTCTCGCTTTCTTCACTCAATCATTTCACCTCCACTCTCATTCTCATGTCTCTCCAGCTATAATACCAAGTTTTTGTTCTCTATCTTCCCCCCTCAATCTTTCTCTCTTTCCCCGCTATCACTTTTAACCCTCTTTATCATTCTCCCTCCCATTCTTTTCGCCATCTCTCTCTCTCTCTTTTCCCCCTTAGACTATCTTATCTTCCCTCAGATTGATCTCTTGTTCCCTTTCAGCTTTTCTTTCACTAAATCCCATGTCTCTCTCACTCATGTGTTTCCCATGTAAGATTTCTTTCATTCTTTTTCTATCTCCTATGTCCTTGTTCCTCTCTCTCTCTCAGTTTATGTCCTCACTTTGAGTTTTACTTTAGTTCTATTTTCAGTCTTGTAAATTCTTCTTTTCTTCAGCTGTGTTTTTCAATGTCACTCACACTCATATCCACCCTTGAACTCCAATGTGTCCAGTACTACACCTAAAGTTATATTCTATTGTACTCTATTTATTGGCTTGCTACAGTCAGTAACTACTTGCTTTAGCAAACCTTGACGTTTTCAGAACACCATTCCCCATAGAAATTCAATAGATTTATGTCCTTGTGAGTGCTTTAAGTTCCTCATTCTTCAAAAGGTGATTCTGAGAAGTAGAGTAATCTTGAGCTAGCTCTGGTAGTGGACAGGTGCTAATGGAAAAGCCACCTTTTTGGGGGGGAAGTGTTAAACCCAGAGGAGAATCCACTGTTGGTATTTCCTTTACCATAATATCCCTTATTAAGGAAATTCCACTGTTGGGTTCTGTAGTGTCCTGCTGGACACTTTCCAGTGTTCCAAGAGTGTGCTGTACACCCACCCATCACAGACTTCGGCGGTCATGTGACCCTGCTAATAAAAAGTGTCAGGCGCATATGCCCTCGGCCAGTTCCAGCAACCATACCACTGTGTCTGTGTGCCTTATTTCCAAGTATGTGCGCCTAGTGCCAAACACTTTACATTGGCGACGAGCGGGTCTGACCCTATGCGTACGTCCTGCCCCGAGGGGAAAAGCAGCCCAAGGATCCCTGAAGGCGTTGCCTGTAAGGAATACCACCGCACCTACATGCTATGAGCCTACACATTATTAGCCTGCAGAAGAAAAAGGGGTGAAGTGCCGCTGCACCATTGAACGACTTGCAATGCACATGTGGGGAGACAAGACTGCACCCAGCTGCCAGCATGACAGCCAGCCCAGGAGAATGGTGTCCAGCCTCCATGCCCTGCAGTCCCTGCCAGCCCTGAACCTGTCATGCCCCTGTGAGACAGTTTCAGACCTAGAACCATACCCATTGATCTGCCACGCATGAGGTGGGCCTTCGGGTAGAACAGTATACAGCAGGTGAAGGAGGGGAATCTGCATTCACATTGCAGTCAGCACTGTGTTAGAGTCAACAGCTAACGAATACCGTGTGAGAAGGCCTCGTCCATTCTGGTTGAGTCTACCAGCAGTGCATTTCCCCTCCCCACACTGAATGCCCCGAGCCTACTGCTGCAGCGCCCACATGGGCAACAAAGTCAGAAGCATGATGAAAGCTGAGTGAGAAGTGGGAGAAGATGGCATCCCTGCTGCAGTGAGATGGGTGAAAACAAGATAGTCTCTCATGATAGCCCATCAGCGTCAGCCAGTAAGCAAAGAGGGAGGCTCAGCATCGGCCTTTTCAGCTCCGTGCCACAGCATAGAGGCTACTGTAGACTGTAACGAATGTTGGCTACAGTGCCACCTGGCCCACTATGCCACACTGCACCTTACCCGGACGTCTGCTGCCTCAGTCCCGGGACAAAGACTGCAAAAGAAGCCCTGCTGCACTGGCAGTAGCAGCCCTGGCACCGCCAAAATTGCCTCCAGGAAGGGAAAAAAAGTAAAAGGGCCCGTTTGGTTCTCTGTGGCACCGTGTGGACATGCTGCAGCTCAGAGTGTTTGCCCAACCAGGCCTTGGCGTCAAGCTGGTAAACTGGTGAGTGGGGAAGGGGAGGTCTTCCCACCCTGGGAGACACGCATCTCTAAGCCTGCATGGGTGAAGAGCAAAGGCAGAAGGCAGCACTGCTGCCGCCAGTCAAGCAAGACAGCCTGCAGTGCCACCCCCACAGCATGAGGAAAGAGGCCCCTGTACCACCGCACACAGAATTGCCACCCACCTGTAGAGAGAGTAACCGGACAGGTGCAGTGCTTCAAGAACCTCAATTAAAGCAGGGGCACATGCTCATTCAGAAAGACAAAGCACAGTCCCAAAGGAATGCAAAACCCCACACAAAGAGCAAGCGACAGCCGAGACATCAGTGGAAGAGCCTGTCCTGCTGTATAGCACTGTATGTATTATGCGCCCCCTAATGGCCATAGGCCACTACAGCAAGTTTAAAATTCCTGTTGCCTCCAGCAGAAATTGTACCGCAGTGACACTGCCCTGTCCCTCAGTATGGGAGAAAACATATGCGTAGGACATGCCTCCTAGCGACTACCTGCTTCATACAGGAGAAAAGTACTGACTTGTTGTTGTGTAGTTCCTATATTACCTATACAGGATCTGTGCGTTTTGGATAACATAAACTGTGGGATTGGTGGCGGACTGATTCCGTGCACCCCCACCGGATACGTCTGTATTAGCTAGCTCACAGTGCCACTAGAATCTCCTCTTATCGGGGAGAGAATAGTTTCTGGCAACCTCAGAACATGACAACCCTGATCGCCCAGGATCATGGAAACAATATACTACTTTTCCCTCAATCACTTGTGCTCACTTAGTCTCAGAGATACACAGAATAAACAGGCTGGGCGTTTCAATAAAAATGTATTGAACAGTTGTTATTCTAGTGTAGAATAGATGACCTTCAACAACCATTAGACAATAACTGAGCTATATGATTAGCAGTACTACAAAAGTAAAGGGATGGTACAGTTCTACCATTTTGCAGTAATCATGAATATATACAAGTACATAGAATACATGATAATGAGTGCGTACTCCTACGATGCCTCCCTAACTAGATGTACCTAAATGTGCCTAGCATCTGTGTAGGTGCTATGCCAAGAATCCCTCTCGGATCTAGTCCACCCCATTACCTGAGAATTAGAGAATGTGGGACCATGTCCTGGTCTTGAGTTGGACACCCCACGAGGGCTGTTAGACCACTGCGAGCTGGAGTATCTGCATGCAGGAACCTCAGCGTCTCTGGTCAGTGTGTCAGCCAGGAAGCCACTGTCTCCTCTGTCTTTCTAAAGCCAGACATGATGTATATATACCCACAGGTCTCCCCAGGGGTCCTACCTTGCCGTGTTACTGTGTCATCCTAAAGGATGAAGTTGGTCCTGAACTTTATACAGAGATATTATACAAGAGATGTCAGTCCTGCTGTTAGTCTTGCTGTGCTTCAAAGAAGTTCATGCATAAATAATGAGATTCGATCAAGGGAAAAACCTGTGTTCTGAATGCAGTGTCGTATCTAGGTAAAAGATCAGTGCCGTTATGTATGTAATGTAGGTGAAAGGTTGTGATGTTACCTGCGTCGATATAAGGTACCTATATGGAATATAACATTGTCATTGGCATAGAAAGTAGAGAGTAGCCAGGAGCGCTCCTCACATCCCTAGTGGCTGCCTGTCCATGACACATAGGGGAAAGACTGTTAGCTCACCAAAGAGCCCCAAGAAGCCCAGAGCTGCCCCGCCAAGGAAGCTTCCAAGTGTTCGGTGAAACCAAGAGCAGCCAAGAAGTAAAGTCCCAAGGCAGCAAGCCCACGAAAGGCAGAAGGAGAGGGTGCACTGCATGCACTCACCCAGTGGCCGTCTGCCGCCACCGCAAGTGAAGAGTTAGCATCGCACACCCCAGGGGGTGTACGGTCACCACTGCAAGGGAAAGGAACAGGCCCGCAAGGCGCAAGCACAGGGCGTCCGTGAAGTAGGACCAAGAGGTCAAAGGTGCGCAGAGGGCCGCACCAGCGAACCTGACAGCATGGGCAGGAGCTCAGGAGAGAGAGGGAACTCTCCAAAAGGAGGAAGCAATGCGGAACGGAAGAGGCCACCCCAACACGAATGGCCACCTTTGGCCCGGCATTGACCATTGTCACACGGCGTGACAGACCCTGCCAAGCCTGCCTGAACGGAGGCAGGAGCATGCGCCGCGACAGCGCAGCCTAGAGGTGAAAGCACTATTCCTTTGAGTGAGGAAGAGGAACAGATAGAAGGTGATCCTCTATCCAAGGGGTGGAGCACCAGGAAGATCCACGAGGAAGAGACCGGACCTGCGAGATGTCCGTGCAAAGAAGCAGAGTCAAGTCATACCGACAGGAGAGACCTGTGGCAGGTCCGCAGCAACGAAAAGACACAGTCGAGATGTCCATGTGGAGTTAAGGTGTGACACTTGGCAGGATACCACATCACTATGAGGAACCTGGTTGTAAAAATAGAAGAGTGTGGCATGACGTCACATCGCAAAGGAGTTGAAGCAGAGAATGGTGTGGCACGATGCCACAGCGTGAACACCAACCACCACAGGTGCGCAAGCGAAAAGGGAGAACAGCGATAATTCTGAGGACTCTTGCCAATACCGGAGAGGGCATCCCTCAACACAAGCCAGCCACTGGGGTGGAGAGACGTCACTGGAGACAGCTCTGTGGGAGGACCAACTGTAAGTCTCCATCAAGCGCGAACTGCGTCCAGGCCCCAGGATTCACAGTGCGACCGTCCAGCCACCTGTCACCGACTGCATCCCTTCTAGTAGCTGCACATGCCGAAGAAGAACTGCGAACAAGACATGCCATCGGTGAGGTATTTCCATGTACTGTTTTAGAGGACGGAGTCTGCAGCCCACCAGTGCTGTGCAACGTGTATGTAAGCGTTGCACAACCGCCCCCCTAAACTGTTTATAAACGGGGGCCGTGGTTAGAAAAAGATTAGCTCCGTTATTTACACGAGCGCACAGCTTTATGTAATTTGAGCTCCACTGTTTATGCAGAGAACCTGTAAGTGAACGGTGTGAAAACCAACCAGGATGCAATACAGGTAAGTCTACATTTGCGACTCGGAGATTTTAAAAACACAGGATGGAGTTTAACAATGGCTTTAAGAAGGTGCCGCGGTCACGCCTATCTTTGAGAAGGAATGACCCCAAGCAAAAAACAAACAGAGACCTAAGTAAGCTGTGTGTGCAAACGCACTCCTTGGAAATCTAACTGGGCACATTGCAAGGGCGAGGTGTACAAGTAGGGCTGGTTTCCCTCGGCTCCCGCAGAGGGCTCAGCAGCTGTTTCTTCCAGTGTCGCCCACTGTTCAGGGAGCGCCGGCGCTTCCCGCTAAATGACGCCGCAGACACGGATTCTGACTGACAGCTGTCCAATCTGAGGTAAGCTGCAATCAAAATAGTTTCTTAAGTGACCGTTATTTTCACGAAAAAACTGCATTGGTGATGGGCAATTTTACACAGGTTGTGTGCAATTTTGCCCTAATGTCCACACATTTTGCGGTGGCATTTTCATTGATTCATTCACCAGAACGAAAATTCAAAATTTTACTAACTGGCTACTATTTTAGAGCAATTGATTGGTGCAGAGGTTTGCTCAAGACACTGAAGCAAAATTGCCTTTCACAAGTGAAAAATGGCCTGCAACAGTAAGACATTTTCCAGCACTTTTGCAATGTATAATTTCTGCCATATGACCTCGTTCTGCATCACCTTGTTGCTCCTCCTTTTCTCTTTTTACACTTGCTCTTGACTTTCTCCCCAAGCTCATTCACCTGAACTTCTTTTGATAGCCACCCTCCTTGGACCGATTTCTTCCGAATCCTTCCCACTATGCTTTTTCTTTCAGCCTTAGCTGTCTTTCTCTACAAAGCTACACTATTCCCCTTAGTTTTTTGGTCATTACATTTATTAATGCCAGGGACAATTCTCAACTTCTGTCTGCCTGGGGCTACACAAGCTGGATGCTGGGGGGCGAGGGGGGGGGGGGGGGGAGGGGCTTTTTGGGGGGGGGGGGGGGTTGCTGATTGACCACATAAGCAGGACATCTAATAATTAGAAAAGAGGGTGGCAAAATATTGCTTTATGTAGGGTGTTAAAAAATCCTTAGTCGTAGTTCCTTTTGTACCCAAGTATTGCTCTGATGGTTGACGCCCAGCTTATCAAAAAAGCTCCTGGTTTTCCATATATTCCTTCTACACCCAAACGTCTTTTCTCTGTGCTTTTTCCTTTAACTGGAGCCTCAAACATCTCCTTTTCCTCTCTTTTCTTTTTATTCATAATTATCCTCTTCTTTCTGTTTTGCACCGTCTTTTGCTATGCTATTTTCATTCACAGGCTCTGTGGTTTCCCTGTTTCCCTTTAAGTGATTTTCTCAGCTTAACTTTGTATTTCCCTTTCTGTACATCTTATGAATCTCTTTCCCGTTTCTCTTTACGTTTTCCGTTTCGTGAGCCTAGTTGATCTGCCTCACTTACTTTTCTGTATCTACCACTTCATTTCCCCAATCTCTCTCAATCATTTTTGCACTGGTTTCTTTGTCTTCACCATTCCCTTTTCAAATTCCATTCGAAACTTTTGATGGTTTCCCTCTCTTTCGTGTAGTCTGTCTTTTCTTTTTGTCTTCCCCCAAGTTTCCTTTTCAACTTGATCTGTTAAAGAGCAACTCAACACAAGTGCCATTTCGCTGTCATATATTGCCACTCTCTGACTTTTTGCCCTTCACGTCTTTCTTGCTTTGCTCAAATTCCTTTGTTCCTCTTTTTTATTTCTCCAATTTCTTTATTTGAATATTTGTCCATTAATTGTGCATACACACTCATTAATTTAACATCTCTCACAAAGTTAATACAACATACAAGTGTTTTAAATCTGGTTCTTAAAATAATTATTGAGAAAGAAAAAAGTAAGCTATTATTCTATAAGAATTAAAAACATATCTATACTATCCTAAGTTTGAGACTCTTCTGTCATCGGAACACCTGTACCAGTGATCTTAAAGCTCTTTTTGCGAGGAGCCCCACTTGGCATTTGATTGCACACCCCTCCAAATGGCATCTTGTTTTTTCAGAATTATGTCAAATGTTGTATATAATCAGCAGTATTAAACATTGCAGTACTGGTTGATGACATATTTTGTCACAAATGAAGACAAAAATTGATTTACTGCTGTGATTCCTTGTGTACCACAATAAACATATGCTTTAGAAAGGTTTGCAAGCAATCCAAATTTTCAATGAAGATTGGAAGATGAGTATCTTGTTAATAAAAGTTATTAAAACATACAGGGGCATGTTTACAAGAAAATGTCGGAGTGCAGAGCTGCGCTTTCCAGCGCCGCGCTCTGACATTTTCAAAATGCTGGGATGCGCCATGTTAACAAGAATACAGTGCACCCCTGTGTTGCCAAGCTCTGGCGCAAAAAAAGCTGCCTAGTGCCAGTGCAGGCACCCGGCCACCATGCCTGCACTGCAATGATGTCTAGGAAGGGACACCTTCCTGCAAATAAACAATCAATAATGGGGATTTGCGCCTTCTATGTGTGCTGCAGCACACACGGAAAGAGCAGAAAACTAGGAGAAATTATTCTTTGTGCCACTTTAATAACTGATATTCCATGGAATTCATTTTTGGTACCGCCTCAGCCTGTATATCTGAGGCAGTGTCAAAAACCAATGGGTGTTGCAGTGGAACTTCGATTGTGAAGTGATCAAGTCCAGACAGGTTGATGTAGTTCAGGATGATTTATTGAAGGTGGTTACAAGATGTGTAGATCTGATAGATAAGTCCAGTAAAGGTCCTGAACTAGCCCCACCAGGAGCAGCCAGCATGCTGCTCAGCCCATTCTCAACGGTGGCTTTTCTTCACATACTTCCAACATTCCGCAATACATCATCACAGTAACATTCCACTGGCTGAGCATGTGGTGGAAAATGGCATACATAAACAGGAACAGTAAACTAGGATACTACATATCCTCCTTTCTTATATAACAAAAATGAATAAGATGGAAACGCAAAAAGGAGAACCATAAATGAGATGAAAAGAGAGAAATAGAGAAATAACACAGCAAGGCAAAGAAATGAACTGCAAGGGTAGAACAGAAAGAATATGTGGAAGTATATAAGGAAAGAGCAAGCGACAGATTAAGAAACAGACAAATGCGACCCATCCTCCTTTCTATATAAAAAAACAGAAAAGGATGAAAAGACACAGTGAAAAAAATACAACGAGAAAAAGAATAGACATGAAAACACCAATCACTACCCCAAAACACACCTACTGGCCAGGCAGACATGCGAGGAGGCAAGGCATAGCACGACACAACAAAACACTGGAGACATCCAGACACACACAAAGAGATGAAGGAAAAGCAACCAGAAGACGAAAAAAGAACTCAAAAGATGCACTACGATGATGGAAAAATGTAGAAGAAAGAAAAACAAACTGACAACAGGAAACAAGAATCCACAGATGACAAAGTGAAAAAAAATCACGAGAAGAACAAAAAAAGCGAGAAAACAGAAAAGATGAGATGAAAATACAATAAGATCACTCATTCTTGCCTGTTATAAAATTAACATTGTAATATAATATAAACATAACATTGCAATGAAAAATTGACAATGTAACAAAGGACTGCGGCGGAAAGGGGCATATTTATAAGGTGGCGTTAAGCCATGCAAAGTGGCTTAGCACCACCATGTAAATATAGCAAATGGTGCTGCGTCACCGGAGCGTAAAAAAAAGTGATGCTCTGGTGGCAGTGAGGACTTGTTCATATGACCCCAGTATCAAAAATACATTTTAAGCAAGGGAGGAAAAAGTATATCTATTTTGAGGTGTGCGTGAGGTGTACGCAATTCAAGAAATTTCCACAGAAAATGAGGCTTGTTTTTTGGTGGGGTTAGGACACAGTTTCAAGATAATTTCCCAACTCAGGCCAGTAATTACTTTGTTTGTAAAATTAGATATCGCTCAGGTAGCTTCTCCAAAGTATGTGACTGAAACAGTTTCTGTAATGACAACTACAAATTCACTCTCGTTTACTGCTTGGAGGCCTTAGCTCTGTGGTTTAAACATTTTACACGCGGGCAGGTTGCAGAGTCTTGTAGTCTTGGATGTTCCTTTTACTTTGGGTTTCTCGGCTCATAGTCTCCTTGTTAGGTTTTTGCGCTATAACACATTTGATATAAAAATATAATTTGATATTCCCATTTAATTTGATTTACTCCTCATTTAGAAAATCGGTAATTATGTCAAACTAGCAATCACCTATCATCTATCCACATTTGCTATTTAAACTGCTCCATACGCTTCTGTTTACCTCAGGGTGGCTTAAAATACAAGCAAACAGTTTTTAGGTGGCGGCTCTTTAACTGCCCACTGTGGAAGCTCTTTAGCTGGCTTCTCGCCAAACAGCAGCGATGTTTTGCTATTTGGCCAGCAGGTTCGTCAATAAGAAAGAAACTGTTCTATATAAATATCACAGATCCTCTTCTAAGCAGCTTGCCAGGTGGCTTGGGAAGTTTCTATGCTATTTGTCTCGCTACTTGCCAAATGGTACACACACTGTTTTTAAGGCAATGACTGGGTAAATAGTGACATTGCTTTACTAATTAGTGTGCCACCAGTCTAAAAGCACATCATTTTAACTGGTTTGCCAGCAGATAAGTAAACAGTGAAGTTTTACTTACTGTTCTTTGGCTGTTCACCAGATAAATAGTAAAACTATTCTAGTTTTAAACTGGCCACCTGGCTGAAAAGATCTGGTATTTACCCTGCAACTTGCTACCAGTGGCGGCTCACACAGGTAAGCACTGTGGGACGGTGAGGCGGGGCAGAGGTGATGGTGTAAGTCGACATACGATGGGATTGTGAAAAGTAAATAAATACATAAAAACCACTTACCTTGTGCTTGCTGCATTGCTAACTCAGCGATGCGGCAAGCGCATGGTAAGTGGTTTTATTTATTTACTTTTCACTATCCCATCGTATGTCGGCTCCCACCCTCCACAAGCCTGCCAGCCCTGCCCCTCCTCACCGCCCCACCGCGCTTGCCTGTGCGAGCTGTGACTGCTTGATACATAGTAATGAATCTAGGCCAGGGGTCTCCAAACTTTTCTGTAGTGAGAGCGACTTCTGATCAGTGAAACCGATCGTCATCTACTGAAGGCCAAAAACCTTGTGCATTGCTTCCAGACACCCCCATGCCCAACTTCATTGAAATTGAGCCTAATCTCCATAAAGCCAGATACTGTGATTTGAAAAAAATACTTTGACCAGGGGCACTGTGAGAGGGCAGCCATGTGTGCCAGTAAGAGCGTGGTCTTTGGGGATGTATGAATGTGTGTGTATGAATGGGATGTATGTGTATGGGTGAGTGAGCACCTGAATCATATGTACTTGTGGCACCTGACATACCTTAAGCCATATGTGGCATCATTATTTGTATTAGTTACTACCAACAGGGGCAGTGCTAAGACCTGAACCTGGGGCAAAGTAAAGACTAGAATCCTAACAAAGGTTCAAGTTAAATTTCTAACTTAAAATGCAAGATAACAATAACAAAAGATCAAACAAAAAATTAATAAAAAGGGAGAATACAGACAATAAAAGGAACAATTTTGTTAAAGCAAAATTGCAAGTAACTTTCTAACAAGTGATACCCCTACACAAAATCACAAAAATGTGCAACATTTTTAATAAGACAATAATTATGTCAAAAACAACAATGGGACTCAATATGTTACACAAACAATCATACAGACAATACACTGTGTAAACAAAAGACGTGGCTGAGGAAAATTACAGATATGTAGTTTGTACAAAACAAAACATAGCAAAGATTGCGTCCTCTACAATCAAGGCCACATGAAGGCGTCAACGGCGTTTCAACCACAAACATTTTTAGTGGTCATCATCAGGACAGACAATAATGGATACCAGAGCGTCCATTAAAGAATTCCAATAATAAAATCGAAAAAAGGAAAAAACAAGTATAAGACACGGGTATCAGAAATTGATCAGGGGTCATATGATAGCATACGATCAATCAAAATGACTAAATCAAAACGAGGAAAGTGAAAGATACCAATCACCCAATGTAGAGAAAACGATATAAGTAGAACTAAAAGAAGCTATGATCAAAACTGGCAAGGGCTCAAACTCAGTAAAAACACCAAAAATAATTAATATTCCAAAGATTAAGCAGAAAGGTGTGAACACTTGGGGGCATATTATCAAGGACGGCATTAAAATTATCGCCGGTTTAGCTGCAGAAAACTGCCGCTAAAGCTGCGATAATGGGCTTGATAATATGCCCTGGAGAATTCCAATAGAAGCCCATGTTCACACCAGAATATGGGCTTCTATTGGAATTCTCAAGGGCATATTATCAAGCCCATTATCGCCGCTTTAGCTGCAATTTTCCGCTGCTAAACCAGCGATAATTTTTAACGCCGTTCTTGATAATATGCCCCCAAGTGATTAGTAATACTGGATAAGAATCAAGAATGTGTCTAAAGAATTGAAGGAGGATTATTTCCTAAACCAATTTAAGAGTTGACCAATTGAATAAATCACCTTTTAAGTCCATGGCATGGGCATAGGAAGGCTCCACTTGTTCCAATCACAATTGCCCCAAGGCAAAGTATCAATGAAAAAGGCACCCTCTATAAAAATAAAAGGGGGGAAGGGGGCGCAAATTAGTAATTTAGGACACCTGACAGAAATCTACATAAATTATATAGTGAGTATATACTCACATCCACTGGGGTTGTAACGATTCACAACTCTTAGAGGTCACAAGTGCGGTCACAATATAATAACGGCAAGGGGGCAAACATTAATGAAGTGGCCCTTGAATCAAGTAAAGCTGCAATCAAATAGAGCAAGGTTTGAAATAGAGTGCCGCACAAAAGTTGCATAAGAGCAAGTGTAAGCGGTGGGCCAATTGTAGAGTGAACTGTCCCACCAGTCAGGCTGAGCTAAAAAAAAAAAGGGGGAAACACACAAAAAAACATAAGAGATACCACACCATAAATACGTGCAAAACTAAAAAGACGGAAAGAGAGGGGATTGCAACGCTTACCTAATCAGGCCACGAGCCAATCTACACAGTGTTCACCATCTCATTCGAGTGGCAGTCGACTGGTATGGTGAATGCGTTTACCTAAATGCGCTGCCCTGGAGGCAGCACGAGTTTGCGGCTGCCCTGGGTGCAGCACATTCCATGTAATAGGGCGCACTTTCCCTGTTTGCTCCTGGTACACATGTTTTAATGTGTGCCGGGTGCAAATAGGGTAAGCGCGCCCTTTACATATTAGGGCCCTTGGTACTCACCTCTGGCCCCAACCTTGGGTCATAAATATGATTCAGCACTGCTCATTATCAGGCCCTGCTATCGACACCCGGATGACAATAAAGTAAAAAAAAGCACAGCCTTATCTTAATTTAAAAAGGAAAATGTGACCCTGTGCTCATATAAAATTAACTCAAGGCTTCAAGATACTCCGAATGTGCCTGTGAGCTACTGGTGGTCAGGGATCAACCGGTTGGTGACATCTGATCTAGGCTATTTCATCAGCCACCGGCTAATTAGGAAACAGACTATATTTGTTAGGTGGCCAGTTAAACATTGATAATATTAGGTATTTTCAGGGTACCTGAATAACTTTGAAAATGCCTGATTTTCCCGAGCCCCAAGAAATTGTTTCATGAATGTTTTTCACCATGTAGATATCAGACTAAAAAGACCTTTATATCCTTATAGGCAGCCAGGTAAGGAAAGCCCTCATCTCTGCTCCCTTGGTGGAGGAACGCCCAGAATGTCATGAAATTCCCACCTGTATGGCCAGACTCTTACCACCTTCAGAGCATCTGCTATTGTGGCAGGTGCATTGAAAGCAGGGAAGTATGCTGAGTAAGTGCCACTTATTTTATGCCTGCTAAGCATACTTTATTTATTATAACAAATTACAGTGCTTAATTTGTGAAACATTAAGTGCCAGGGACCTTCTTGGAAGGACACTGAAGCCTGAACCATGCGTTGCCCCTGCCAGTGCTGCCAATGACAGTACCAAAATAATACCTAACCGTCATACTCCTACAGGTGTGACAATTCACATTATTTGAGGCCACACAAACCTATAGTAATGGTGTGGGAGTCTGGTATTCATTTTCAATGTGATTTGACTTTATAAAGATGGCTGTTGAGCTCATTTCTAAATTAACAGACAGAAGCACAAGCTCAAATTAAGCACTGTATCAAAACAACCTCTCAGATGGGAAATGCCTTTACTCAAACAAAATAAAAATGCCCTGATGCTCTGATGCTTATTTCTCAATGCTTGCGGACCATTGTGAGTTCTGCCTGGCTAGTTCCATCATGCCTTGCTTGGCAGACCATGCTAGCAAAAATGAGAGACTCTAAGCAGGGTGGCCAACTGTCACTGTGACTTAACTGCCTAGTGAGGGAGGGAACCTCAGGTAAGGGATTTCCTAGGGAGAGCCATCACATGGACTGCGGTCAGAAACCCTGCAGTTCACAAACCTCTTAATGGGATGGGGTAACTGTGAGTCTGGCTGGGTGGGAGCACAGATTCATGGTAGCACTCCCATCACACCAAAATCCATATAGGTCCCTAAACACAAGAAGTGTTAGGGTAGTGTGAGTGCAGAAGACTTATCATGACAAGGGTCTGCCCGTGTGGTGAAGGTCAAATGAGAATAATATGGGCATGATGTTTACAAATTTGGTAAATGTGGCGGGTGCTTGGAGCAGAGGATGGGGTACTGATTTTGAAGTAGAATATAGAGTTCTTTCGCTACACTTTGGGAAGCTTGAACGTTTGAAGAAAAGAATTGCAAAGATGCAAGTTGCCTAACTCATCAAACCACTACACATAACTGGACCAGAAATGTAACTAGTTCCACAATTGAGATATTTTAAAATGTCTTATTATGAATTATTGGATTGTGTTACAGATCACTGAAACCTAGATGTGATCAGGTAGCAATGACTGCAACTGATATTGAATCATTTACACATTAAAGAATCTGGAATGGAATTAGTTACAGATTACTGAAATCTGGTTGTAATTGGGTAAACAACACTGGAGCGGGAATAGAATCAGTTAGAGATTTTTGCAGCTGTGGTGAATCACTGATGATGGAACAGAATCAGTTTTGGATATTCAGAACCAACATTTTATACAGGACACTAAATGCTAGAGACAGTAGGTAACTAATTATATATAACTGGACATGGAATGCAATCAGTCATATATCACTGGTGGTAAAATGTAATCTATGGTAGATTTCTGAAAAGTGTTTGGGAATTTGATCTTTTAATGAATTTACCCAGCTGAAGTTAAATATTTGAGTACTCCTTGTGAAAAAGGTCCGTTGTATTATTTATTTTAACCTGGCTTTTGGCCTCTCCTTAAGACCAGTTAATATTGGTGTACACCTAATTAGCATATTTCATTTGCTTATAAGCCCCAGATATTAGTACTCCATGTAGTCATGGGCTGTAAATTAAATACTACTAGGGGACAGCAGCAGTCATGTACTACCTACTAAAGTAGCACTTTAAAACATGTCTCAGGCCTGCCGTTGCAACCTGTAGAGCAGTTTTAAACTGCCATTTTGACCTTCCAAAATAAACCTATTGCCAGCCCGAAACCTTCCTTTTTAAAAATAAATGTCACCTCTAAGGTAGGCCCTAACCACCCATAGGGCAGATTACATAGTATTTAAAAGTAGGACATGTGTCTTTAAGTTTTACATGTCCTAGCAGTAAAAAACCCTAAAGTAGTTTTCCACTGCTGTAAGGCTTAACTCTCTAACACTGGGGTTAAATTATTATATTTAATATGAGCTAATCTCAGATTGAGAGAAGTTTCGGATATGCTATTTATACTCAAGAGAGTTGTAATTTAAAATCCTTTTTAATGGCAAAATCGGACTTTAGATTATAATTTTGAAAATACACTTTTAGAAAGCTGCCTTTTTCCTTCTCCAAAGTTTTTGAGACCTTTCTAGGATGCCCCAGGTGCCTGGCCCTGTGAGTAGTTACCCCATCAAGAATGTTTATTGGGCCCAGACAGTAAACAATGGGACCTGTTGGTAGCTATGAGAGGGTCTTCCTTGCAGGATGGCTGGCGACGAGCTATACCCTGCCCTGATTTCATTTCAGATGTCCATGGCCATAGCATACACAATGGAACCTGACACCAGGCCTGTTGTTGCCTTTGTCCCTCTAGACAATTTAGAGCCAGGACCAGGGGATGGGGAAGAACTGACCAGAACTAGTTTAGGGTGTAGGTCAGGGAATTCTCTCACACAAAGGCTGGTACCAGGCATAAAAAGAGGACCTTCAGAAATACTCATCAGAAAATGCCTGGACCTGTGGAAGATTTAGAGGAAGACTGCCCTGCTGCCAGAAGAACAGCCCTGCTGCCATAAGGACTTCTATGCTGTCTGATGAAGGAAGATTGGACGTGCTTGCCTTAATCCAAGGCTACCTAGAGTGACTCCAAGGGTCAGTTTGCTGACCTCTTGTATGAGATACAGGAATACAACAGAGGTCTTCCTGCAACTGCCCAGATGACCAGCTCCAACTGGACCTGTCTGGACCTGGCTGAGCGCTGCTGTTGGCCTCAGCTGGAGAGAGTCCTGATTCACAAGAGGTGTGCCAAGGTCCTCGACCCTTGCCTGGCTTTGATGTGAGCTCCTCTCCAAGTAAATGTGAAAATCCTGAAGTTTGGGCTCCTCACAACAAAAAATAACCACTTCATATCAATGATCCGCCACACGCGGCAACTCCCAAAGCAAAGCTCTAGTGAGACCTGCCCTTTGTGCCAGCAGCAACTGTATCGACAACTAGCAACACTTGACCTGCACTTTGTGCTACAGCAACTACAGCTTACAACAAACGCCAACACGAGCTCCAGTCATGACTGGTTCTTTGTGCTACAGTTACGACCATCTCCAACGTCTGACCTGCTCTTTGTGCTGAAAGCTCCCGTCTCGCAGCCTCCTCCAACAAAAACGGAGCTCTTTGCACCAGACCTGACAAGTTAACTCTTCAGTGGGACTATTCTGGTCCCTATATCTTTCCCACACTCCATCTGAATTGGCCGGAACCTTTGATTTTCCTCCGGTGCAGCGAGGACAAGTAAATGCGGGTGCCACTTTCTGCTTTTTGGTGTAATTGTCACTAAAAACTTTAAAATTCAAAATCCAGTTTTACTGATAGTATTTTCTTTGTTATTATATCATGGTATTTATTAAAGATTACTCTATTTTTATAAATTGGTTTGAGATTTTTCTTGTGTTTATGTTTTCACTTTATCACTCTTTGGGCCATATGTAGGTAGCATACAAGTTACCACTTCTTAAATACCGAACTTTACCGATTCGGTATTTAAGAAGTGGTAACTCGTATGTAGGTAATCATTTGGTAAATATTACCGAATCGGAGAAATTCGGTAATTACCGAATCGGTATTTACCGATTCGGTAATGAGGCATACCTTCCCATTGATTGAATCAATGGGAAGGTATGCCTCATTACCGAATCGGTAAATACCGATTCGGTAATGGGGGGAGCACATTCAAGGGTGGCAGGGTGTCACAATGACACCCTGTTGCACCCCTGATTCCTGCATGTGTGCACATGTGGCGCACATACATGCCCTAAGGCCATGTATGTCTGCCACATGGCACTGTTAGTCCAGCAAAATATTGCTTTTTGCAATGAATTCGGTATTTAGCACCAACATATATTTGGTGCTAAATACCAAATTATTTTCCCTACACATCACTCATTTGAGTGTCACCTACATCTCATTTCAGGATTCGGTATTTACCGAATCGGTAAAATTACCGATTTGGTAATTTTACCGATTCGGTAATTTACCGAATCCTGAAATGTTCCCCCTACATAGCAAAAGCCTAAATACCGGTCGGTAACGGTATATTTACCGAAAATCGTCCGTTACCGACCGGTATTAGGCTACCTACATATGGCCCTTTGTGTGCTGCATAAATACTTTCACATTGCCTCTAAGTTAGGCCTGACTGCTTTTGTGCCATGCTCCGAGGTAGTTAAGCACATGTTAATTTAGTGACTTTCGAGGTTCACTCTGCCAAGGGTTATGGTTGTTGTTTGAGTGGTGCTTTCCACCCCGCTCAAGCAATAGCCCAGTTTCTTACATTGGTGTTCAGTGGAGGGAGCCAGTACTTCTGTTTGTACTGTGCCACTTAGTGATTTGTGCAAAACTCAAAATTCCATTTAAATATTCTAACATCAGAATCAAATTATATTTCATTTCTGTTTGATAGGCAATATTTAATTCTTGTTTTCCAAATTTAACTCCTGCCTCATATGTGTGTGCCAATGACTGTCTTACAATGATTGAGTTGGAGCTCAGCAACATTGATACCCTCACAGTGACAGAGTTGAAGAACCCGTGCAAGGACAGAAGGGTGACCTTGAGTAACAGGGCCACAAAGGTGTATTTTCAAATAGCCCTCAGAGCCTTTGAAGAAGTTCACAGGATGCAAGCTGCAACAGGGGAGGAGGAGGAGGTGGCTATAGAGGATTAGGAAGGAATTGGCCTGGTCACAGACCCTGAGCTGTAGCAGGAGGTGGACAACTTGTCCACAGGAGTGAGATCTACTTCCAGGCAGGTAGCAGTGTGTCCTCCCACATCCTGTCACATGAGGAGTTTGTAGGTCAGGAGAGCTGAGAGAATGCTCAATCTGCAGACAGAACCAGATAAAAGTGGCTGCTGAGGAAATGAAAGCAGCTTCAGAAGATAAAAGCCTGGCTCTGGAGAGGTGGCTAGCCCTTGATCAAAAGCAAATATTACTGCAAAATGAAGTAAGTCCAAAGATGCAGGACCTTCCCTAAAGACCTGATGCACCTTGTAGGGGGTGATAATGGCAAGTGCTTTTCTGCATTTCAGGTAGCCCTGCCCATGCATACGATCCAAGGAAAAGGCTGGGGGCTAGTCTCTGGAAACACATGCCAAATGTTTAGAGGGGTACCTTGATGTGCTCAGAGGTAGCTGATCAAATGTCCTAGATTCCCATGAATGCAGCCCTTGTCACCAAATTTGGTTTCACCCCAGAGAAGTATAGATTAAAATTTAGGGACACCGAGAAGTGGCCTAACCAGTCAGGTGGATTTTGTGGAGTACTCTAGGAAGGCACTGAATGGTTGGGAGAAGGGGAAGGGATATGAATGATGTTGAAGTGTGGTGTAAGAAATTGGATTATTGGTTGACTACGGGGTGAGGCCTGGTCAAGCAGCAACCACAATTCTCCTCAGGGTGAAGTCACAAGCAGCTCTAAATTAACCTGGGCTCTCCCTCGGGTAGCTTGGCACAGAGCAGTTAGGCTTAACTCAGAGGCAATGTGTAAGGAATATTGTGCACCACTTCAAACAGTAACACAGTGAAAACACACATACAGAAGATCCCACACCAGGTTCGAGAATGATTTCTAAAAAATAAAACAGGACAAAAATGGCAAAAATCCAACAGGTAGAACCGGAGATGTTCAATTTGACGTGTTTTAGGAACAATAGCTCCAAAAAGCAGAAATCGCGGACTGTGGATATTGGTTGCAACGGACCAAAACAAAGTGACAAGTTCAGGTGGACCGCGATGGAATGTGGGCGGCCACAGGGACCCAGCTAGGCCCATTGAACGGAGTACCTTAAGTCCTGGTTTGCGTAGTGTTGCGAGGATTTCCGTGCAAGATACATCATGCAGCCAAAGTGGTGCATCGGTTCCAAGATACGGCGAGGCTGTGGAGGAGGTCCTACATCGTCATCGAAGATCCTGTCAATAAGGGCTTGAGCTGGGAAGTCCAGTGTCAAGGATGCATCTGAAAGTTGGGGCGATGCATCTGTCCTGAGGAGCTATGAGGAAGTGAGGGCCTGAGCTGGGCATGCATCTTGTAGAGGCAGTTCCAATGAGACAATGGACTGTGATGGGATGCGGGTTTTGCAGCGATACCGATCCATGCAGCAGCAGCTATGTGTTGATTCAGCTCAGAGTTGCGCTGCAGAGGAGATGAGTCAGTTCTGCTGGATCCACAGAGGCTGGCAAGCAACTTTGGCCCACTTCGAAGGATCCTAGACTGGGGTGGCACCACTTAGCAGGGTAGACTCACATAGTGGCAGTCCTTTCAGCAGCACAGCAAACCTTCCCGGCAACGTATCCACAGGTCCAGAAGTGTACGAAAGAGTTGCATCTGAGGTCTAATATTTATGCCCAGTTCTGCCTTTGAAGTGCGAGAAGCTTCTACAGGTTTCAAGCCACCAGAGGTGTCAGGCATTCCTTTCCTCTATGTCCTTCCTCAGCTTTTCTGGGGTCACAATAGACTAGTGACAGACCTTTGTGAGAGTGTTCAAGCAGAAGCTTTGTGATGTACAAGTGTGGTAGATGACAGCTCCTGCCCCTTTTTGACTCAGAGGGGCCATGTCCTGCCAACACCTACCACCCCTTTGTCACACTGTCTGGGAGCAATACACAAAGACCAACTGTCAGTTAAACCTATTTATGATTTAGATCAGGCTGCAGGCAACAAATGGTTAGGAAAAGTAAATTCCAACTTTCTGAAAGTGGCATTTTCTGAAAGAGGGCCTTTAATTCCAATTATTTAGACACCAAACTTGACTTGCCTACCTGGTACGAATTGGAAATTACAGCTTATTAAATTTAAAAAGTTAACTCCATTGTTATCTTCTGGGAGAGGTACGCCTTGAAGTAGTAAAAAACAAATGTAAGAGTTTTTGCACAACTAGGACACATAAAACTCAAAAGTACATGTTTCCAGGACCTACCCTAGGGGTGGCTTATATGTATTAAAAAGGAAGGTTTGGGCCTTGCAAAAGTTTATTTTGCCATGTTGAAATGGCAGTTTAAAACAGCACACGCATGCGGCAATGGAAGATCTGAGATATGTTTAAAGTGCACTTAAGTGGGTGGCACAATCAGTGCGGCATGCCCAATAGTAGCATTTAATTACAGGCCTGGATAAAAGAAGTACCACTTTACTAGGGACTTACAAGTTAATCAAGTATGCCAATTAGGTATATGCCAATTCTACCATGTTTTAAGGGGAGAGTACAAGCACTTTAACACTGATTATCAGTGTTAAAGTGCAAAGAGTCCTAAAAGCCAACAAAAACGGGTCCAGCAAAATGGCGGAGTTCAGGCAAAAAGATTGGGGATGACCCTGCAAAAAAGGCCAAGTCCAACAGGTGTTAAAACCTGATCTTAAGAGAGCACATGCTCAGTAGTTGCTTTACAAAGTTGCACCAATACCTGATCAAAACTAAGGGGGTCAGTACGATGGCCGGTGGACTTTAGTTCACCTGCCATCATGGGAGTGTGTGGGACCGCCCGCATGTATGGCGGCGGTCCCGCACATAGAATCACAATGCGACTGCCTCTGTGGCGTTTGTGAAAAATACATGTAGTACATTTCTCTCTACTACGTGGCAGGCACCATGTGGTGCCTGCCACTTAGTGCAGGGAAATGTAGGGGGATACCCACTGCACCATGACCTCCCCAAAACACAAGGGGGGCCCGCAACAGGCCTCCGAAACCAATCTCCCCCAGCCTCTCAATGGCGATTTACCGGCCACGGAAAGGCTGGCTGCAACTAGTATTGTAATTTGGCGGACGGTGCCTGCTAGGTACCGCCACCATTTTATAGATGCTGACCTCTCCGTCAGGCAATCAGAACGATTGCCTGTGGCGGATCCATGACAGGCGGCCTTCGTGCCCACCACGGTCATGGTCAATTTCCCCCGCCATCCTAATTTGGCGGGGGGGGAAATCGGTGTCCGATGGCGGAGGGTCTGCCACCGCATGGCTGGTGGTAGTGGGCCTTCCGCCATCATAATGAGCACCTAAGTTCTCTGTACCTGAAAAGCTTGCAAAGGAGGAAGTCCTCTGGGTCAGCACCTGAGGGTCCAAGAAAGTACCTGGGTTGGGGGTCACCAAAAGGGTGGACGGGGTCCCCACCAGAAGAAAGACGGGGGAGACTGGGATAAAACCAAAGAGTCCTCTCAAGGCCTCCAAAGGAGTTTTCAGGGGAAGGATTCTCTGCCCAGTCCTAACCAAATGAAGGAAGGGTTCTTTTAAAGAAGTCATGAGCTCATTTCACCCCAAAGTGCTTTGAGTGCTACGGGGGATCCCAGTGATCCAAAAAGGCCTAAGGTATGGCAAGTGTAGTGCTTGGAGAGCAGGTTGTCCCAGTTAGTGATAGGGATAGTGCAGAGGCTACCCTAGTGTCTGTGGGTGAGAGAGATATGATACCAAAGGCTCACATGGCAAACAATGCTAAAATGTGTAGGCAGTGGGTCACCATCAATTGGCAAAGGGTGGAAGTTGTGAGAGACACAGGAGCCAGTATAACTACTGTTAGGTGTCATCCGGTGTCCTCATTCCCAATGTGTTCCACCAGGTTTTTACAGCTCACAACCACAAGAGTCACTACATTGTGGCTCTGGTTCTCTTAGAATTGGGGAAGGTCTCATGTTCCTAAGGGTAGCTGTGAGTCCAGCCATGCCTGTCGATTGTTTGCTTGGCGACACGGAGCACACCATCTGGAAAGATGTGGAACTCCACCTCTACTGGTAGAAGTTAGGGTTTCCTGCGTGGGTGTACCTGACCACATGGTCCATTGAAGTATACAACAAGCACTTGCAATGCAATAGGTCTCGCATTTACGGGAATTTGTTTACTTGGCATTATAAATGACAATTAAATCAAAAAGAGGAAACAAACACAACAAAGAGATGTGCACTGTGAAGACGAGAACAAAAAATGTACCAACAGAAACAAAGAAGGGGTTAGACTCACAATTATGCTTTTATTTATTTCAATTAGGAGTCTATCCCACTATTTAAAAACACAGCATGTTGTATACCTTATTAATGAAGGCTGGGTTGAGTTACCGCCCGTGTGTGAAGGTATACGACGCAGGCACTAGCAACAGGTGTGCTTTTTTGAACAGGGAGGCGATAGCAAACAGTTTACATGCCCCTGTGACTGGTTGGGAGCGGGAACGTGGGCCCAAGGCTCCGACTAGTCCTTTTTATTGTTGTGTGTCCAGGGAGGTGATTTTTGACCTCTATAGCCCTGATGAATTTGCCACAAATTAATTGGCAATGAAACGTGTTGGCCGTCATTAATAAGGTATACAACATGCTGTGTTTTTAAATAGTGGGATAGACTCCTAATTGAAATAAATAAAAGCATAATTGTGAGTCTAACCCCCTCTTTGTTTCTGTTGGTACATTTTTTGTTCTCGTCTTCACAGTGCACATCTCTTTGTTGTGTTCGTTTCTTTCTTTGCACTGGACACATCACTCTTTTTCTCATGAGAAAGTCATCAATGATGAAACAATCGTGGGCAAGCTGGTGAGAACCTACCAGTAGCTCCTCTGGTGGTGCGCACGTGAGATACTTTCTATTCCTTTACACATTTTTTCACCTACCTTTTGAATAATAAGGGTGTGTGTAGAGTGAGAAAAGTAGTTAAACTATCTTGTGGACTGACTCTTCACTCTCTTGTTTCCATCTTTTCTGTTGCTTTGAAATTTTAAGTATTGGTAGCATACTGGATGGGGTTATACCATATGATTTAATGGATATTGGAGGTTTTTGATAAACTTATTTTTCCTCCACCCAATCCAAATTACATGAAAATTATGCTATGTGGTGCCAGTTCTTGCTTGTTGAAATTGTAAATGACAATGCCTATTATTTATGTTTTGGTTTTTAAAACATAAATAAAAGGCATTGTCATTTACAATACTATTCGCCTAAACTCTCGCAAATGCAAAACCTGTTGCATTCCAAATCCTTGTTTGTAAAAGTGCCCTATGCCACACTTACACTTTAATGGAGGCCTCATACCTTTCTTTACATGAGCCACATCTAAGGAAAGGTGAGTGGCCGCCATTAAAGCAAAAGCACAGTATGGGACGCTTTTACAAAAAAACCCCATTTACTTTAAGTTGTTTTTTGTAAAAGCGCCCCATGCCGCTCTTTGACTATAATGGTGGCCACGCCCCTTTCTTTAGACGCAGCTCGTATAGAGAAATGTGCGACCGACAAACATTTTTTTATTTTGTAAAAGTGCCTGATGCAGTGCTTTCGCTTTAATGTCAGGCACGCCCCTTTCTTTAAGACACGGCTCGGCTAAAGAAAGGTGCGGCCGCAATTAAAGTAAAAGTGCGGTATTGTGCGCTTTTAAAAATAAAAGCATTTGTTAAGCAGCGTCTCACATGCAGATGTGCCGCGCTGTGCAGGGAGCATTTTTGAAAGATAAAGAGCAGCGTCCATGATCTAGCACCACACTGTCATGAAAACAGGGTGGGTTAGGGAGAGCCTGTAATGCCTGCAAAAGCAGCTGGATTAAAGACATTAAAGAAAATAGTGCTCACAGACTGTACATAAAATAGACTCTGTAACAACACAAGTAAAAAGTCCAGTCCTCATGGGAGGTAACATATGTAGACAAGGCATTATTAAGGCTGGACTAACAAGCCTACTAACGAATCAGAAGCAACCATTTAGAAAGGACCGTAGCAGGAGCCAATAGAAAAGATGTGCCAAGTCCATACCTGAATACAGCATGCCTCGCAGAGCAGCACATGCACTACCCAGGCTCGACCTAAAAAAGTGTTGAATGGAATGATTGACTTAATCTCAGCCACTGGTAATTACTCAGGCTGCTTCCCAGTCTATTGTTATTTTGCGCACCATGCTACCTCACTTTGGACCCAACTATATACAAATCAGTCTTGACACTGCTTCAATTGGAACAGTCCAGTCTGAACTGCCAGGCCCTCGCTGAACCAGAACACAAACCACTCAGGACTGGTTTCATATAGCTTGGCTCCAGTGGCACAGTATGCGCAAGACCCATGTCTAGGCCTAACCGTCCCACTTAGGATGATACCCTGAAGTATACAAAAAAGGTGATGGATGGATTGTTTTGAATTAATCTCAGTCACTGGTAAATTCTCAGGCTGCATCCCAGTCCATCGTTATTATGCACGTCATCACCTCAGTTCGGACCCAGCCATATACAAATCAGTCTGGACCCAGTGACAATGGGGCCAGACCAGCCTAAACTGTTAGACCACTTTCTCCCTGAGCCAGAATACAAGCAACGAAGAACCTGTCTCGGCCTTATTGGGGCTTATAATCCAGGTATTGATTGGTTCCAGAGGAACAGTATGCATGGGACCCACATCTGGGCATACCCTTCCCTCTTAGGCTGACACACTTAAGAATACAAACATTGTTGGATGCAATGTATGAATTGAACTCAGCCACAGGTAATTATTTGGGGCATTAAAAAGAAAGGCTTGGGGGGGCGAAGCCAGGTTGGCCAAAATGGCGGTCGCATTCCTTTGAGATCCCGCTCAGCTCCTGGGTCGATTGGGCATTTGGAGGTGCTGGTGTGCAGGGGTGATTCCCTCAAGCACCTCCTGTTCGGCTAAGGCGAGGCCAATGGCGATGAAAGGTGCTGGGCCCAAGCAATGTCCTGAACCTAGAGTGCCATGAGCTGGAGACCGGGAGGCCAAGGGGAGATGTCAGCCTCTGGCTAAGTCCCGGCTGTGGTACTGACGAACACACTCCTGACGGCACTCAATGGCACCAACTGGACTTTGGCTGTGCTTCTACCACCCTCTTCTCTCTCACTCTTCATCCATCCTCACCCATGGGTAAACACACTCGGAAGGTCTGACTGGATGTGTCTGGTCCATGAGGAAGCTGCTGGGCTGGGGTGGGTGGTGTTTCCTGCCCTGCATGGGCCCTGTGGCGCATGAGCCTTAGTCATCGTGTCCCCGCTTGGGGTGGCCACCTCCGACTGCGGTGAAAGAGGGGTCCTTAGGAGACAAGAGTCCTCATCTGTTGTGACCAGGACATCAGCCCTCCCTTGAGGGAAAGCCTTGGGACCTTGCAATTGGGGAAGACCAGCGGTCAAGGACAGTCCAGAGATAGGATCTTGAGACAGGAGGGACATCAGCCATCACTATCAATCCCAGGAAAGATGAGCTTTCACCCCATGAGCTCTGGGATTTGAGACCTCTAACTGCTCGTGCTGCCTGCAACTGGAATACGACTGGGCTGGAGGGCCAGGGGCTAAACTGCAAGCGATATGGGCCCTTTACTACCATATTGTAGCCCCCTGGGAGCCAGGATGGGGTGGGGCAAGTCTTCAATGACCTAGGCCCAAACCAGATTAGATACATTTACACCGACCAGAGGGCCCAAGGGGGCTGGCGGGAGAGATCCCCAAGACAACTACTTGCTAGACGGCGGAGACGCCACAGTGATTTTGCAAGCTATTCAGGATTCTCACACTGCTCTTGAAACCAAGATTGAGGGGCTTTGGGTGGATGTGGCTTTGCTGTGTCAAGACCTGTGCAACAATACAGTCAGAGTCACAGAGGAGGATGGATGCATCGCTGAGATGGAAGACTCGGCCCGCAATCTCAAAATTGGCGTGACTCATTTGTCCGTGACTTTCGAGACCGTCACTGACTTAGTGGAGAATGTTGAAATAGAGCGCGCAGGAGCAACCTTTGCTTTGTGGAATTCTCAGATCGGCCATGGAGGACAACACTGGAGCTGTGCATGAAATCGTGAATCAACAACCATCCTTTCTCTGCATGTTTCATCATTGAAAGGGCACATTGGTTGCTGGCCCAGAAACCTCCTCTGGGTACACTCCTGACCCCTGATCATCAAGTTCCTTAATTACCATGACAAGGACGCTATCCTGAGAGGTGCAAGAGTGAGGAGGCAGCTCTTGTACCAGGCCGGTTCAAGCCCAACAGAAATCATATGAGCAGGTTAAATAAAAATTAACAGCTATGGGTCTCAATAAATGCTCTTATTGCAGGCACAGTAGCGAGTGGTTCACGATGGCAGGGCAACATTTTTTGACACCCCGGAGGAGGATGGGACTGGTTGATGGATCACAGACACTTGAAACCAACCCAGTCTACCCAATGACAGATCAATTGGGGCCTACTTCTCAGGTGGCCCCTGGCGGTTGGCATAGAGGACTAGGAGACGGAAACGGTCCCATTCAGGGCGCTGGGGCCACTCATGCATATCTGCTTCATCGGACTCAGAGAGGACTCAGAGAGGGAGGACACAACTGGGCCCTGCCAGAGTCTGAGGCTGCCAGGCAGAGTAATAACTTTGGTTTTATTTGTGTATCTGGGGATTTTGCACACCAGAACCACTGCATCTTTTCTTTTGCCATCAAGGGCTAAGAAACCAGGATGGCGGCCCAGCGAGAGACTCATGTTACCACCTAGTTGCAAGTTGGGAACCAAGTTTGGGTAAAAATGCTTCTACAGGGGAGAAGTATAAGGAGGGGGGAGGTTTTGCTAGTTCTGTTGCCTGTTTTGTTTTTCTATCTCAGATCACACAGTGCACCCCATATACCCTACACTGTTATACATGTAAGATCACTTCACCAAACCCTAGGAAAGAGGAGGCTAATAAGTATCAGCCACAATTTGACATTACTCACATTTCATCCAGTGACCCCCATCCACAATGTTTTCAGTGGCCCACGATGACCACCTTTACAGTAATAACATGGAATGAGAACTGTTTCCTTGATCAATTCAAGCAAGATGCAGCCCTATAGGTTATTCGCCAGCATGCTTCCCAATAGTAATGCTCTAGGAGACTCATCTCCTGGGTACTAGATGACCCTTCCTAACCTGGTATAGATACAACAAAGTATACCAGGCAGGCTTCAACCGAGGTTCTATGGGGGTGGCCGTCATGATTAATAAATCTCTCCCACTGGTAATCTGCCGGGTCTCCCATGATGCCCGAGTAGGTATGTCTTGGTGGAGGGATTAATCAATGGTATCCTTTATAACCTTTTGAGTGTGTATATCACCCCATAGATTAGCATGTCCATCCTCCAGACACTCAGGGATGTTATGGTATCACTAACTCCCTGCAGAATGCTTGTTGGAGGGGACTTTAACGATGTCCTTGATCCCTTGGACTCATTATGGCCCCCTGAGGTAGGCGGGCTTACTAACTGGATGTTGGGACTGGACCTTTGTGGCGCAGGGAGGATAGAGAATCCAGAAGTCAGGGAATATACGCATTCCTCTGGGGCACATAGTTCTTTGTCTTGCATTGATAATTGCATGCTTCTGTCTTTGGATCTCCTGCACATCCAAGGAGCCCATATTCTTGCACGGGGCATCTCATATCATGCTCTTGTCTGGGTTTAGGTGGGGGAATGGGGAGGGGGAAGAGGAGGGGGACAGCAGATGTGGCGCCCTAATGCCTGGTTTCTTCAGGACCCAACATTTAACCGTACCCTACAGGACAACCTGACATCTTTCCTAAAACGTAACCAGGAAACAGTAAAATCAGAAGGAATACTCTGGGAAACCTGTACCAGCATCAAATCCAGCACCAACAACTCCACGTCCCCTATGGAACACTTGCATTTCCAGATCCAGATCAACCCCAGAATGACTCTAAGTGGCACCCTTGCCTACAGACCTCCCGGACTGCGCGCCACGTTCACCTCTACCATCGCAGACATCATCGCACCCCACTCCATCGCATCCACGGACTACATATTCCTCGGAGACCTGTATTTCCACCTCGACAACCCCAGCGACCCCAACTCCACCGCCCTCCTGGACAACCTCGCCAACATTGGACTGAGACAGCTTGTCACCACCCCCACCAACAAGGCAGGACATACCCTCGACCCCATCTTCACTGGAGGACACAACATTTGCTCAAGCCACACCATGCAACCCATCTGGACGGACCACCACTGCATCCACTTCTCCTCCAAGCCCACCGCACACAGGTCCTTACCTTGTTCCCCCATGCAGGAACTGGAGCAAGATCACCAAGGAGCACCTCAACTCGACCCTCAACCGTGCTCCTCCGCCCACTACAACCAATGCCAACACGGCGGCCAACGCACTCCGCAGATGGATCACCGACTGCGCAGACACTCTCGCCCCCCTCCGGAACTCCGAAAGACAGCGCACCACGAAAGCCACCTGGTTCACCACCGACCTTCGAGAATCCAAGCAAAGTGCAGACGACTCGAGAAAGCTTGGAGGAACAGCAAAACCCCCAAAGCAAGCTCCGCCTACAAGACCGCCATGACAGACCACCACCAACTCATCAGAACCAGGAAGGAGAACTTCATCCAGAACAGGATACTCACCAACTCCAGCAACTCTAAGGAACTCTTCAGCATCATACAAGAATTCTCAAATCCCCCAGCGAATCCTCTGATGTCAGCCCCTCCCAGGACCTCTGCAACAACCTCGGCTCCTACTTCCATCTCAAGATCAGAACTCTCTACAGCAACTCCGACAAGCATAACCTAGACACCCACCCTACTCCTCCAACTGACAATGCAACTCAGCTTACCATCACCACATGGACCCCCGTCACCACAGAAGACACTGCCAAGACCATGAGAAGCATACACTCAGGAGCACCCACTGACCCCTGCCCGCCTCACACCTTCCACAATGCCACCTCCACCATTGTCCCCGAACTACGACGTACCATCAGCTGCTCCCTCAGAACAGGCGCTTTCCCCGATGACTGGAAACGCGCAAGCCCCTCCTTAAGAAACCCACTGCAGACCTGACAGACCTCAAAAACTATCGGCCCATCCCTCTCCTCCCCTTTGCAGCCAAAGCTGCTGAAAAGATCATCAACAACCAGCTCACTAGCTTCATAGAAGCCAACACGATCCTCGAATCTTCCCAATCTGGATTCCGCAGCAACCACAGCACCAACACCACCCTCCTAGCCACTACGGAAGACATCCGCATCCTCCTGGACCAGGGCCACAAGGCAGCCCTCATCCTACTAAACCTCTTTGCAGCCTTCGTCACTGTCTCCCACGGCACAATACCTGCCAGCCTCTACGATGCCGGCATCCAGGGATCCGCCCTCAAATGGATTTGCTCCTTCCTCACTGGCCGAACCCAAAGAATCAGACTCACACCCTTCCCCTCCGAACCCACAGAGATCAGTCACGGAGTACCCAAGGATCATCACTCACCCCCACGCTCTTCAACCTCTACATGGCCCCTCTCGCCACCATCATCAGAAAACATGGACTCAGCATAGTGTCCTACGCCGACGACACCTAGCTCATCCTCTTCCTCACCAACAAAGCCGACATCACCAGACACAGCTTCCAGGAAGCTATGAAAGACATTGCCTCCTGGATGAGCAACAGCTGCCTAAAGCTCAACTCAGAAAAAACGGAAGTCCTCGGATCCATCCCATTAGCATGGGACAACACCTGGTGGCCCGCCACCCTCAACAAACCTCCCACAATCACAGACTACGCTCGCAACCACAGCATCATACTCGACTCCTCCCTCACCATGCACTGACAGATCAATGCCGTATCCTCCACATGCTTCAACACCCTCCACATCCTCCGCAAGACCTTCAAATGGATCACCCAAGAATTCATAAAGATCATCACCCACGCACTCATAATCAGCAGATTGGACTATGGGAACACCCTCTACATCAAAATAAACAAATTCCTACTCCTCAAACTCCAGACTATCCAGAATGCCACAGCTAGACTTGTCCTCGGCATCCCACGACAACACCACATCACCCAACACCTATGAGCACTCCAGTGACCTTTAAGCTTCTCACACATGCCTTCAAATCCCTCCATAACAGTGGGCTCCAATACCTCATCGAAGGAATCTCCTTCTACGCACCCAAGAGAAGCCTTCAATCAGCAGATCTTGCCCTAGCTGAATTCCCATGCATCCGCAGAGCCAGAGCAGGGGGCAATCCTTCTCATACATCGCAGCCAACACCTGGAACGAACTCCCACTCAGCATCAGACAAACCCCCACTCTGCAAGCCCTCAGGAAGAGCCTCAAAACCTGGCTCTTTGGATGAGATGAAGCAGTGTGTAACCCCCTCCCCCAGTGCCTTGGGACCCTCTTGGGTGAGTAGTCCGCTTCACAAATCCCTGATTGATTGATTTAGGAGTGAACATGCGTACTCCTAAATAAAAGGCCAGTCCCACGAGACTCAGACTCAAATAACACAGCTTGAAATAACAATTTTAAGCCTTGAGACTAGACACCAGGGAGACTTGATGGAACTCTTAGGTAGACAGCTGGACATAGAGAGAAATACCCAGTGTCAATTGTGCCTGAATGAGGCCTCAAATAGAAGGGTATATGAATGGGGGTAACAAGTCTGGTAATCTTCTCCACTGGCTTGGTACATTAGAACTGGATTCCAGAGTGGAGCCTGACATAGTGACCCCACAAGGGGAAAGTGTAGAGACTTAATGGATGGGTATTTTTAAAGCGCACTGTCACTCAAACGAATGAACTTCCTGGGGCTGATACTAAACAGCAGTGAAGCCTTGACCCTAGCCTAAAAGGTGTGGTTTAAATGAGAGAGTGACAGAGTTCATCAGAGACTTGAAACAGCCATGTCTTCAGGGTCTTTTTAAAAGCATCTTTCGTGTTTATAAATCGGAGAAGCATTGGCAATTGATTTCATTCCTTGGTGCCTTATACTGTGAGGGAATTTCCATCTTGAGTTTTTGATCTAAAAGTGGGGGGCTTCCTCAGATTTGCATTTGAGGATCTCAGTGTTCTCAGAGATTTATAATGTCTGAATCTGGATGAGAGATATTTTGGTCCTGTGGCCTTAAAGGTCCTAAAGACTAGCAGCAGGGTATTAAACGAGATTCTTTTAAGTATGGGTAACCAGAGAAGCCTTTTTAATGCTGCTTATGTCGAGCTACAGTTTGAGAGTTGTAGCACCATTCTATTTACTGTATGTTGGACCATCAACAGCTTGTGTATAAGCTATTTTGCGCATCCAACATACAAGCTGTTACAATAATCCAATCTTGACATGATAAGTGCAAAAGCTACAGTCTTCCTGACATTCATGGGGAAAAAAATGAAGACATTTCTTAAGGGATTTGATCAGGTTGAAACACATCCCGTCTACTCCTGCCACTTGGGGTTGAAAGGATAGTTCTGTGTCAAATTTACCCCCAAATTCTTGGCAACTTTAACCATGTCTGGTGGGGGGAGGGGGGGGGGGGGGGGGACTGAGTTTGGCCACCAGCGTGTAGGATAAAAGAGATTAGATTTTCCAAAGAGGAGAATTCTCATTTTCTCAGAGTTGCATTTCGAGTGATTGTTGTGCATCTATAAAAACACATTTGAGAGACATTTTTGGAAGTTCAAGTCTAGACCAGTTGACCCCAGATGGAGAGAAAGGATCAATTGGGTGTCTTCCGCTCATGATAAGAGGAACAATGTAGATATTAAAAAGGGCAGGGCTGAGGGAAGATCCCTATGGTATGTCCCTGCTAATCAGTTTGTCTTTGGAGGAAAATTCCCCCAGGACCACCATTTGTCTCCCATCAGTAAAAAATTATCTGAGCCAAGATAAGGCTTTGTGGGAGTTCCCTACATCTTGGATTCGCTGGAGAAGAATGTCATGTGAAATAGTACTGAATGCTGCTTAGAGGTCCAACAGAATAAATACTGCTTCATTTCCAGCGTCCAGGGTCATTTTAATAGTCTCTGTGACCTCAAGTAAGGCCCACTCCGTAGAATGTTTAGGCCTAAAGCCCGATTGGCGTGTGTGGAGGGATTTGTAGTAGTGAGTTGCTGGTTCACAATTGTTTCTAATATTTTGGTCAGTACAGATAGTTGGGAGATAGACCTAAGATTGGTCAAAATAGGGGCTTTTTTGTAACGGTCTGACTACTGCCAGTTTCCAGGCTTGTGAGACTTCAGCGGTAGCTAAAGAGTTGTTCATGATTTGGTTTATAAGCAGATTTACCATGTCAATAGCCTCATGATGGATAGCTGGTGGACATGGATCATGGGGTGAGCCGATTTACATGAAAAAATAGATTGATGTGTAACTGACAGGAAAATAACTGCAAATGTAAGACTAATCTTAATCTTATTGTCAGGGTTACTCATCACTGGGCCCCTTAGTGGGGGGGTCTGTGATTGGGGTGGAGGTGAATCCCTGCTGTAGAGCCAGGATCTTTTCTTAAACAAATGTTGAGCTCTGGTCACAGTGGATCTGAGAGGAGGTAATCTCTCCTGAAAGCATCTTGGGCTGCATAAACATTTTTGATATATTGAAGATAGTTTTATGATCTTGGATGGCGTCTTCAATGTTGGGGTAAAATACAACTTATTGTTGTTTTAATCAGTTTGTGATATGTTTTCTGGGCCTTACTAAAAGAGAACAAATCATTTGTGCTGTAAAATAGGCTCTATTTATGTTCAAGGGGGCAGATTTACAAGGCACTTTTGCGTCACTTTTCCCATGTTAAAAGTGACGCAAAAGTGGCGCAAGGGCCTTGTAAATCTGCCCCAAGGTATTTACAACGGCACTTCTGTTCAGGTAAAGCTCGAGGAAACCAAGACTGAGAGGGATTCGACCGGCTGCTTCAAGGGCGAATGAGAGGTGCAAGGTCAATTGCTGTGTCCCTGATCCATGCATTAAAAAAATCTATAACTTCCACCAAATTTCCTTTAAGACTAGTAGTAGTGGAGACAGGCGGGAAATCAATAATGGATTTGATTTTGTGGCACCCCATTTCCAATGAGTGAAGGCTGCTAAATCTGTTTAGCGAGGGGGGAGGTTTGAAACATAATCGTTATGTTGAATGGGACCAGGTAATGAACTGTATATGATTGAGTAATGAGTGTACCAGGTGTTATACTTTTGCAATTAGTGCTAGTCCCATCAAGGGTATGCCCTCGTGTATGGGTTGGATCACAAATTAGTTGTGGTAATCCCAATATTTTTAAGATATCTCGAATGGCGTTGGTTTCAGAGTTATCTTAGTTGTTAAAATGGAGCCTAAAGTCTCCTAAAATATTAAAATTCACATAATGGACTACCATTGGGGAAAGTGCCTCCCCTACCGTGGTTAAAAAACTATTGCCAAGGCCCGGAGAGCAATAGAGAAAATAGCCGACAAAGGATTCAGAAGCACTGATTTTCAAACAAAAACCCAGGCATTCTGCACCCTTGAGAGTGTCCAAGTCAAAGGAGCTAAGTTAAAAGCTATTGTGAAATACAATTGCTTCTCCTCCACCCTGTCCTCTGTTCTTTCTTTTGACATGACTGAGTAACCAGGAGGGACTGCTATGGCCAAATCTGGGTTGTACCATGATTTTAACCAGGTTTCCGTGATAAACAAAAAATCCAATTTCTCTTCAATGATAAGACCAGTGATGTCCTGTGCGTGTCTACTCAGAGACCGTGCATTAATAAGACCTCCGGCCAGGCACGTTTTGGGAGAGGTAGGTGCATGTAAGGCTCCCAGGAATAGCTTTATGAAATTACCAAACTCATTCCTGCTGCCAATACATGATACCGGGCCTACCAGATGGGCTTGATCCCATCTACGGCAGTTAACTGAAGGTTGTGGAGAAATGCAGAAGAGAGAGGTTTATCAGGTTGCAACTGGGCATAGTGGCAGGTGCAGATGGGCACAGACAGGCTTGCTTTTAGTGTGCCTTTGTTGCAACAGTGGCAGGCCTGCTGCACGTGCCCACTGCAGGCTCACACCGTAGCTTGCATTTGTGGGTTTTGGAGCTCTTACTGACTCCTGCCCCTGGCGTCTGATTGGTTTTCCTCTAGCCAATCAGAACATGGTATCACGTGTCTCTAAGAAAGGCTATTAGCAAGTTAGTTCACAAATTTAACATACGGCACAGTAACACAGTTGTAGAATTCTAAGGTGCAGTGCTATTAATGACTAGCACAGAGATTGGCTCCGTAGATTATTTTGGGTCCCTCTATGCCACATGTCCATGCCCGGAGTGAGAGACACAGGCCACGTTGGTTGCAGAAATCCCCATGGCCAGACTGACTACTGAAGAGTAGGAGATCCTGTATCGCCATTGACTGTTGATGAGATTAATGAAGCCCTCTCAAAACTCAATTCGGTCAAAGCCTAAGGTCCAGCTGGGTTCCCCATGGAAAACTATCATAAACTGTGCCACATCATTTTACCTCCCATTTTAAGTATCTTCCTAGAAGCCATCAACAGAGGCCATTTGCCAATGAAAATTGACCTGGCCCCTTTTGTGGTCCTGCTTAAACCAGGTAAGCTGCCCCACAGGTTAGGTTCTTACCGGCCCATTTCTCTTATAAATGCTGAAGTTAAAAGGTTTTTGATGACCTTGGTGACGCGGCTTACCCTGCTCCTGAGCCACCTGGTCCACCCAGAGCAGTGCAGATTCATTTCCCATCGTACCACCAGGCACTGTATCTGGAGGGTTCAGTTGGCACTGGTCCGTTTTCGTTCTCTACAATGCGCTATGGCACTTATGCTTTTAGATTTTGAAAAGACCTTGACTCACTAGAATGGGCCTTCCTACTTGAGATCCTAGGCAAGCTGGGCTTTGGCCCCCGATTCTTATCTTTCATTCAAATCCAGTATGCCAGACCACAGGCGCAGGTGCGGGTGAATTGAGCGGTATCATCTATTTCTTGATTAGATGAGGTACAATACAGGGCTGCCCTCGGTCCCCTCTTCTTTTTGCCCTAGCAACTGAGTCATTGATGACCAGGATACGGTGTGACAACCAGGTCTTGGGCTTTGACTTGGGATTAGCTTTGTAGGACATGGTTACAGGATATGCTGATGATGTCCTCTTGTTCATGGCCTGCCCGGCTGAAACTGGACCCGCCTAGTCTCCATTTTGGACACTTATTGATCTGTATTGGGCCTGCACGTAAATTGGTTAAAATCACTTCTGGTCCCCTGCGAGGAAAAAGAGGGGATGAAACCTAGCATCCTTATCTCCTTATTCAACACCTTCGTTTTTGATATCTAGGGATGTATAAGACGTGGGAGCAAGACCTGGCTTGAGCCCCTAACCTTGGACTACTTTCCCATGCAGTTGGGGAGGACCTAGATAGATGAACCAAACTGCCGGTCAACCTATTGGGAAGAGTAGTCTTATATAACATGATGGTCCTACCACGGTTACTGTATATCCTTCGAAACTTCCCATTCTCCATACCAGCTCATTGGTTCGATGCTATCACTGCTAAAGCCTGTAAATGTATTGGAGCCAGTAAACCCCCAGAATCTCCTTTGAGAAATGTGTATGTCTGACATTTGATGGGGGATTGGCAATGTCGGACATCCGCCTTTATTTCTGGGCAGGTCATACACTGGTAGTGAGTGACTGGATGTATGGGGGTGGAGAGACCCTGCCTTTAGGCTGGAAGTGGGGCTGGTTGATTTGTACAATATTCTGGGCATGCTATATGGGACACCGATTCCTCAGACTCTCCCGAAACTAAGCATGGTACTATTTCATGTCTGGAGGGCGGCACTGTGCTGGACAGGCTGGGATTGCTGGGTGACCTTAGAGACACATCTCTGGGCGGGGGAGTGCTTGCAACAGGTCTAACTACTGGAGGGTCTCAGGGGATGGTACAGAATAGGGGTGTCGAGGCTGGGGGATGTATGGGAGGGCGATCACATTAAATCCTTTCTCACGCTTCCAGATGAATTTTCCCTACATAGATCACAACTCTATCGCTACCTCCAGCTCAGACATGTCTTATCAAGTCATCAGGAGGCGCTCTCTGCGCCACAAGAATATTACCCTCTAGAGGTATGGCTCCTTATGGGTCCCATTCTTAAAGGAGGCATATCACAAGTATAGAGAGCACTGGTTAATTACTCACCATATAATCTCTCGAGTCTGAAGTCACGATGGGAGGGTTGACAGGGCCCTCTAGGGAAGAAATGGAGGGAGGCATGCATGGCTCCACACACCTAAACAATGTCTGCCCTGCTACGTCTTATTCAGGTGAACAACCTACACTGTACATATTACATGCCCAAGAGATTATGGCAAGCTTGGAATTGCTTACAGCCCATTTGCACTAGAGAACGGGACAACATGAAAGACTTTTTCCACATGGTCCAGCCCCATTATTCACTGAAACAGGCTTAGTATATTTAAAACACTCTCGGATGTACTTTATTACAGGATCTAGGCCTCCCCTAAAGCTGCTCTACTCAGTATCTTAGAGGACTTGGGACGTCCTGGGGGTGGGGGGCGAGACTTGGTGGGTATGGGAACTTCATTGGCGAAAAGAGACATTGCGAAATACAGGAAGAGGCCTAATTGCCCCCGCCCACTAAGGGACTGAAGAACAGGTATGCACCGCTGTGCTAAGCTGGAGGACTCTATCTATCTAGCAAGTGGATGCCCCCCAAAATATTCCAGGATATGGAGCTGATGGTGGCCGTACTATGGGTTGCAGGGAGAGAATACCTAAGGTGGGGCATAGGGTGATGACGAGATGTAGGGATTTCCTTGGAAGACTCCTGAGGGCTCCTCCTCGAGGGCCTACATTATTGTTATTGAAAAGCTAATAAAATGATCTTATTAAAAAAAAGAAGGCTTAAGCCTGGAAAAGGTTTATTTTGCAAGGTCAAAATGGTGGTTTAAAACTGCTGGTACGCTTGGTACACCTTCAACAGGAAGGTGTACTAGGGGAGCCTTATGGCTTACTCCTGACTTCCCACTGCCCTGGCCTAGGACAAGATTTCCAGAATGCATCTGAGGCCACTCTCATCAATGTCCTGCCAGGGTTATATTATGGGCCAGACCCAGTTGGAAGAACGTGTAGCACTGGGGGACTGGTAACTTATGGGTTGTGTTAGACTTAGGAACTTTAGACTCACTATGCAGGAGATCATTCTCCCAGTAAACCAGGTGATTACCAGAGGTGTCACCAGCTGCCTGGGCCTGAGGCTGCCATGATAACCCTCAAGAGTAGGGTAATCTTTCAGGGCTTTGCAGAATTACTCCCTGGATGGCCCTCCTTCAGCTTGCTAATCAACCAATGTCCTCCATGAAGATTCCTGAGCATTTCCCTCAAGCTCAGCCTTCCCCAGGACTTTGAAGTCGTAGGAGCAGGTTTCCCATCCCCCTCCCCTTTTTAGGTCTCGCCTGACCCAGCGCATGCGCTGGTCTGGCGAGACTTATTGAGAGGGCTCCAAAAAGTGCTGCCAGGCCAGCCTAGAGCTACAGTGCATGTGCGCGGGTGCGCGCGCTGCGCTTTACCGCGATTACTTTCACTTTCGTGGGTGCACGGCCGCTTTGATGTTTGATCGCGTTCACTTTCACTTTCGCGGCCGCACAGCTGCTTGGCATAGCCAATAGGTCTCGTTTTTGGGACCTTATAAGTATTTAGTTATGCAACTGTTGCATGGCTAAACACTTATAAGGTCCCAAAGGCGAGACCTATTGGCTATGCCAATGCTTGTTCTTATTGGCAGACACATGGGCAATTTTCACAGGCTCCAGGTCCTCTTGACGTCCTTCTTGGGCACATTTACTTAGGAAACCCTAACATCTCCAGGTGGGATTGGAGCTCCACTTACTTCAGGATTGCGCGCTCCATGTAATTTCTGAGAAGGCAATCCACAGGTATGTCTTTACTCACAGCTACACTTAAGGAACTTGTGACCCCGTCTCACATTCAAAGGAAACCAAAGCCAAAAGATAGTGATACTTACGATTATTTGCTACTACACCCTGGTGAAATACATTAGGAATTACCTCCTCTTAGAACACCAGATGACACCTAACAGTAGTCATACTGGCTCCTGTGTCCCTCAGAGCCTTCAACCACTGCCTATTGATGGTGACACACTGTGTTACTTATTTATTGTTAGGCATATTGGCTTTTGCATCATCTCCTTGTCACCCAGGAACACTAGTGTAACCTTGAAACTGCCTCCCATGATAAATGGGACTACTTCCTCCCCAAGCGCTATACTAGCCATCCCCCATATTTGCCCATCAGTGGGGGGCTGCGGGCTGTTAAGGCATTTGGCATCTCTCTTGATGTGCCCTTATGTGCAGCACTCATAGAATTTGTGGGAGAACTTCCCTGAGGATTTCTCTTCCGGAAAACCACTTTTCCTTTCATCAGATTGGGACTGCAAATACTCCAGCTAAGAGCTGTTTTGGGGCCTTTGGAGAACTGTGTGTTTTTTACTTTTGTCTCCCACCCTATCCACCCTTCTGGTGATCCACCTCTCTCCAGATGTCTTCTTGGACACTCTGGTACTGACCCAAAGGTCTGCCTCCTTGGCTGGCTCTCTGGGTGAAGTGAGCTTGCTATCGATCAAGTGGTAGCACATCTCTGTAAAGCAAGTACAGAGAATGTGCTCTCTCAAACTCATATCATACAGCCAATTAAAATCACTCAAGTTTCTGCCCCTCAAAAAACACTCAGTGATTTACTGGAGTAATTAAGGAAATCCAACCAAGACTGGTTTGATAATTTCTGGATGTCCCTAATTCTTCTGCTGTACTTCTTTGGGGTGAGCCCAAATCTGGTGGTAAGAATGGCTTTCATGTGAGCATATCTCATCTGGTCAAACTAATGCCACTCTCAGCGTGGTATCTCTCCCTGACGTAGGTATCTGATACCAGGTATGTGCCCCCCCGTCTCGCTTTGGGACCCTGTGCATCTTCAGGACGTACTCATTGGCTGGAAATCATTCATCAATGTCTTTCCCCAGGACATAGTTAGGCACCAGGTCCTGGGGAATGTGGACCCTCTTTTCTCCACTGGGCACTGCGTGGCATCACCCTTTTTGCTGGACCATGTGTGTTGTTTGTCTTTCAGGTTCAGCTCTTTCTGACACTACATGAGCCAGTAGTAGTTTATTTTCCCCCAAGGCCTCGTTTGCAGCCGCCTCCTTTACAGCCCTTTTGGCAGCAGTCTCCTCCTTGGCTGCTTTCATTTTTAGCTTTTTTAGCTTTTTAGCATGGGCAGCTGCAGTTGAAACTCCCCCTCAGCTCTCCTGTACTCCAAATCCTCATGGGACAGGTTGTTTGAAGAGATGCTGCTGCCAGCTCTGCATCTGGCAGGGGACCTCACTCCTGTGGGCCCACCACTCTCCTCTGGGGCTATGGTCAAAGGATTTTCCTTTTCCTCCCCATTACTTGTTCCTCCTGCTCCTCCATATCCTCATTCTGCTTTTGCTCCTGTGATGTAGTTAGAAGCTGGTGCGCCTCCTCCCAGTCCCTAAAGACTTTCTGGAGCTTGTGCTTCTTGGAGCCCCTTGTTGGTGGAAGCTCTCTCTCCCTGCAGAATCCATTGAGCTCGGCCACAGTGTAGCTCTCCAGGTTGTTGAGCGCAAACTCCATGCTCGCAGCAGAGTTATAGGTACACAAGGTCGGTGGAATGGAATTTAATTTGGAAAAAGCATAGGAGGCCAGCGAAGGAGATTTTGGAAAAAGGCCAGCGGGGGAGATTTTGGAAAAAATGTAATCATTATCAGGTTCTTTATATGGGATTTTAGTATTGCACAAAATCAGCGCGTGGTACAGTACAAACACAAGTACTACATTCCACCATTGAACACCAATGGAAGAAAATGTATTATTGGTTGAGGGGGTGGTAGCCCCACTCAGGCAACAATCATATTCCTTATCAGGGTGAACCACAAAAGTCACTAATTAACCTGTGCTTAACCCTCTGGTAGATTGACACAAAAGCAGTCAGCCTTAATTAGAGGCAATGTATAAGGTATTTATACAGTACACAAACAGTAATAAATGAAAACAAACAAAAGAAAAATCCCAAATCAAATAAAAAATAGAATATATTTTAATAAATAAAATGAGACAAGCTCTACAAAAAAACAATAAGTAGAAGAGGAAATCTGCAATGTAAAAGCACCAAGCACCAATGAGATCATCTGGTCATGCAAGCTGGGAAAGGTCAATAATTCAGGCCAATTGTGATGTAGCATGGGCCGGATACGGGGAACGCATTTGTCCCGCTGAAAAAGTTACCTTCTCAAAGTCCAGTACGAAGAGTTCCATTTGCAGTGGAGGAGGTTGCAAGGAGCGAGGAAAGCATTGTGGATGGTCGTCACTCTAGTGCGAAGTGCAGATCTCATGTTGTAGATCATTGCTGGTTGTTGTTGTAGTTCAAATAGTTGGGTTCACCAGAGCTTTGCGTTGGCGGTCATCGCAGGTGGCAGAGTCTCAACGCTAACAGGCCCATTTGTCATTGCAAAGAGCCCAAAACTTTAGGATTTTACATTAGGGGGAGCTCAACTGATGCTAGCCAGCATCCAGAACCTTGGAGACACCTCCAGGGAATCAGGAACTCACTCCATCAGAGGCAAGCAGGGTCAGGCAGGTCATGTGCAGGTCCAGTGCAGCAGATCAGCTGGACAGGTCTCTGGAGCTTATTGTGTAGCTCAGACACAAGGTCAGCCAACTAAGCTTTGGGATCACTCAAGTTAGCCTGGAATGAAGGGAGCAGGTCCAGTTTTACTTATCAGAGAGCAAGGCAGTCATCAAGCAACAGGGCAGTACCTTTGCAGCAACATGGTAGTCCTTTGGTGGCAGGGAAGTCCTTCTGCTGTAATGTCCACAGACCCAGGAGTCTACTGGTAGGTGACTTAGGAGTCCCAATATTTATACCTGATGCCGGCCTTTATGTGTGTGGGTATACCCTGTCCTACCTCAAAATCTGGTTCTGGAAAGTTCTTCCCTTCTTCTGTCAGGACTCCTAGATGTCTGGTGTAAGGATTCATTGTGTGTGTCAGAGGCAAGCCCTTTGAAATGTAAGTGAGACTGAGTACAGCTCCTCCCTCAACCAGCCTGGCAAGACGACCTATACTAACCACAAGTAGTCCCATTTGTGTCACTGTCTGGGAGGAATACACAAACTCCAACATCAGTGCAATTCACAGTCAGGTGACCCAGGACACTGGCAGAAGGCACAATGTATCTACTAAGGTGGGCATTAAATAGGTATGCACCGCTCAATTGACTGTCACCTTCAAGTCTTTGGTGCAAGGGTTTTCCCCCACGGTGCTCTCAAAAAGAGGGGAGAAACGCATAAACTGCAAAAAATACAATCCTATGATTGACAATCAATGTTTCAACAGTATGAGGAACACATAATTATATCAGAACTTGGTATACAATACAGTGTGTAAAACATAGAAAAGAACGTTTCTTGATGATGTCAATTTATTTTTCGGTACTTCAACCTCTTCTTTAGGCAGTCTTGCAAGCTTTAGCCAGCAAATGTTTCGTCTCCACATGACTTTCTCAAGGCTGAAACAATAAGAATAGCTAACATTGCAACATTGTTTATAGAACTTAAACCAAAATATAAACTTAATATCTTCAGATAATCACCTTAATATGAGCATTCACTTTCAAGTATAACAACATTTAGATTCTGTTTTGTGGAAACCCATGCATGTAAAACAATTTTCTGTATGTACAAATACAATACTGTTCTGTATTTTGCCGAACATCAAACCAGTATTGAGCATCTCTTTGCACCTGACAAATCAGGATTCAAGATGTCTGTGCTCATGGTAAAATACATTTGTGATTAGCTCTTCATTGATGTATTATGCAGGACGAAAATGGGAAGAGAATATTGTTGTTACTACATGAACCTTATACCCCAATGGGATCCTTTGATATGACAGGTTTTCTATGTACTTAAGTCTAGTATTACTGATGAAGCTCATTCTAGTTTGTTTCACCCATAACAATTGTTCATATTTATTTTCATATTTTATTTGTTTTATGTTTTTGGTCAATAAAAAACCGTTACACATTCATTCATTCATTACATTTCATAAAAGTTGATCATAAACTTATGTTTCTGACAATTTTTATAAAACAAACTTGTACTTCCATTTTAAAAATAAGTATACAAATCACATTAATACAATTCTTGTATGGCCTCAATTTGAAAAACTAGATACTTTGTACATGGCAATTTTTCTCAGTGCTTTATGCGATCCCATTATTCAATATACAAGAGCTAGTTTTTAAAGTGCTATTATGCAGAGGTGCATTTTACTTCAAGTGTCTTCTTTCTCATTATCACAGGTTTTAAAGTGCACTGTGTTTATTCTTTTGTTTTAATCGCTCTTTTAACTCGAATTTCTGTAGATTTGACCTTCAGTTCTTTAGCTCAACGAAATGACTGTTATTTGCTTGTACGTTACATAAACCCTTTGTTAAGGTGCAGATACAATATGCTTCTCAGTTGTAGTTCTTTGTCAAGGTGCTGATGAGCTAAATTGATTGTTCTAATGCTTTCATGTTTATTTTTACAAATTTTACTCCCCGGCATATAAGCGGTATAGAGAAGCCACCCAACCAATGGGTTACTGCTTGCCTGCATGTTCCTATTTCTAGTTCTCTAAAAATTATTTTCAGCATTATCTTTCTTTCTGTCAGGTAACTCGGGCAAACACAGAATATGTGTGCAAGAGTTTCATCCTTATATTTGCATAACCAACATTCTTTGTTCGATGTCTGATCCTTCCAGGATGGCATCAGGTCTTTTATATCCCATTTTCCAAATCTGTACTGCATAAACTGGAGTTTTATTTTTTATGAAAAGTGTGCTTTAAGATAATCCTGGTGCCATAGTTTTTTGTAGGAATTAATCACTGTTCAGACATGACATCTGAGTGCAAGGCTTGTCTTATCTGTTAAGAAAGAAAGATGCCTGTTTCCCAATTCTTTCACTCCAGGCGACTTCCATTCCAAGTTCCTCGATAGTCTGTTCTAGATATAGCCCCCAAGAATCTTTTTTCTTTTGTTGTAATTGCTCCTCTATTTCCTTCCAGCACATGTGGTTGATTGACCCTCTTTCTGACGCACATGATCTCCAACATAGTGTTATAAAGGCTCCTCTGCATTGGTATTTTTGATTCAGTAGCCCAAACTCTAAACGCACCTGTGCTGGAGATGCAATTATCGTGATGCTGAACACAGATTTGTATACTCTTGTTTGGATTGTATTTAAAATGCCTTCTGCGTGTTCTTTCAATGTCTCCATGCCATAAATCACTGTTGGCATTAACTGAGCACTCATCACTGTTAAAAGATGGTCAAATGAAGGACAGCTCAGTTCGTTTTTAGAGTTCTGAAGCCGTAGTTTAAGGATTGCGCTTTCGCCTGTATTGTTTCTATGTGTTGTTCATTTGAGGCTCCACGATAAATCCTAAGTATTTGTATGACCTAACTTCCTCAACTTTGTTCCCTTCCAAGAACCAGGTGTACTTCTTGATCTTCGAGTCTACCAACCACACCACTTTAGTTTTCTTCAGACTTAGCTCTAGCCCATTTTTATCCATGTATGTTTTTGAGGCGTCCATACTTTGCTGAAGTCCTATTGGCGTTTGACTCAATAAGACAATATCGTCAGCGTACTGTAGATATTCTGCTTCTTCTTAAGCCAGTATGGGCGGAGAAGCGTTGAAGTTCCGTATAGTTTGTGCTAGGTCTACTAAATATATATTGAAGAGTCATGGGGCCAATACACATCCCTGTTTTAATCCTTCATTTGTGTAAACTTTGCTCGTTACACTCTTGCCATCACCAGTTTTGACCTGGGCCCAAGTTCCTGTATATAGCGCATTAATTGCCTTTAATAGACTATTCGGTACACTCCGTACAGCCATCTTTTTCCACAAGTCCTCCCGTGGCACTCGATCAAAGGCAGACTTCAGATCTACAAAGCAGGCATATAGCTGCGTTTTCCTTGTTTAAGCCTTTTCTGCCAACAGTCTCACGGCCGTTAGATTTGTTAAGGTCCCCATTTCTGCCCTAAACCATGTTTGTGGTCTGGGCAAGATGTTGTTTACTTCTAGCCTTGATTTCAGGTGCTGCAGAAGACAGGCTGCATATAGCTTTGCCTCCACATCCGTTAATGCTATGAGTCTATAGCTTGTTATTAATCGATGATTTCCGCTTTTATATATGGGCTGGAAAATGCTGCCTTTCCAGGAATCTGGGATGGAGTTTGTAATATATAGCTCATTAAATAATGGGGTAAAGTATTATGCCCAATAAGACGGATTTTCTTTAAAAAGAGTGTTAGGTATACCATTCAGCTGTGCTGCTCTCTCTGATTTTAGATTCTTTATAGTTTTTTCTAGTTGATTGATTTCCACGGCTAGTGTGAAGTTTCCCAAGTTGCTTGGTATATTCTTTTTATCCCTTTTATCATTTAGTGATGTTACCGTTACCAAGCTTGTTGATGTTTGGCATATACTCGTATTTCTGTCATTCATCATGTGATCTTGCATTCCTTTTGCCTCTATTTTGGCATATATTTCCCACGCATGTTTTCTCCCGTAGCAGAGTTTACACCTGCGTTTTGGTGTCGTGTGTGACCTACAGACAGGCCATTTATCAATGTCCAGAATTGTTTACTATTCCGTTGTTGGCTTGCTAGGAGCAATTTGCTCCACTAATCCGTTTCATGTTTTATTTTTGCTTCCCAGCAATTTTTCTTATACTGAGTTTTCAGTTCCTGTAGTCTCTTTTTATCACTTCTTTTCCCTTGCTTGAGCTGTTTCATCAGAGTTCCACTATCTCGTAAAATTCGCAGTTTTTTGCTGTACCAAATTTGCATTTTTGTTCCTTCATTTTGCTTTCTATTCCCATTGATCCAACATCTCTCCCTTTTTATTGTGAATTTTTCTAGTAGTGTGCTTATTAAACGTCCCCATGCTATTTTTAACTCCCCTGCTTTTATTTGTTCATTTTTATCCCTTTTTTGTTTATTTTTTTATTATGTCCGGAGTCCCAGCATGTGTATATACCTCCTTTATTATCCTCTCTATCCCTCTACTTCTCCATTTCAAACTTTTAAAATGATATGTTACAGGGGCCAAGAGTAGGTTGCTCGATTACAAGTGTATATGTACCTCTTAGTTTTCTGACATCTTATAGAAGATCCTATGGTGTATGTTTATGTCACTTTATAGGGAGGACTCTCCAACGAATAGCGTCGCTTACATTTCTTCTTGGACATAGTGAGGCTGAAAACTTTATACTAGGAGTTGCAGTCACACCTGAAATCAAGGTAGGCATTTTATGGATCATCATTCTTTTAACTTATTACTAAGAGCTATAGACTGTTGGCTGTAACCCTATTGTACACCACCGGACCTTCTATAAGATGTCAGAAATCTAAGAGGTACCTATGCACTTTATATGGGTGAAACACACTAGAATGAGATAAATGAGCTAAAAATCTTGACGTGAAAAGGAACTGACTATCCTTATGCAATGGAATGGAAAAGAATGTTTGACAAGTCCTATTACGAATGATCGTTTCACACCTCACCGGAACAACCCAGAGAATCTGGCTCCCTCCATTCACTTCCGAACCCAAGAGGACCATCTGTTGCACCCCACAAGGATCGTCCTTCATCCCCACCCTCTTTAACACATACCTGACCCCCCTGGCCAACAGTGTCAGATCGCATTGTCCCAACATCATCTCCTATGCCGACGACACCCAGCTCATCCTCGCGCCATCAGAAGACCCCTCCGCCACCAGAGACAACTTCCACAGATGTATGGTGAACGTCGCAGACTGTATGAAGGACACCTGCCTCAGGCTCAACACAGACGATACGGAAGTCCTCATCTCTGGGAACCACACCTCGCCATGGAATGACACTCGGTGGCCTGCTGAACTCGGCCCTTCCTTTGCCCTGACAGATCATGCCTGCAAAATTGCCACCATATTGGACAGCAATATTTATATGCAGAAAAAGATAAATGCAGTCTCTTCTGCCTGCTTCCACACCTTATGCATGCTCTGTAAGATTTACAGGTGGCTTCCAATCAACACCTGGAGGACCGTCACTCAGACACTTGTCTCCAGCAGGGTGAACTTTGGGAACACTCTCTATGTAGGAATCACTGCATGCCTCCTGAAGAGACTACAGATAATAGAAAACTCAGTTGCAATACTCATCTTTGACCTCCCCAGATGTACTCACATCACCCTGCACCTCAAGAAGCTACATTGCCTCCGAACCAGAAGAGATGCTAGTTCAAGACCCCGACCCACACATACAAAGCCCTGCGCAATGAAGGACCAGCTCACATCAGCAAACAAATGACCTTCCACTATCAAACCATACTCCTGCAATCCGCCTCCCTCTTCCTTGCAGACACCCCCTAGATCTGCCGAGTCAACAGTGGAGGATGCTCCTTTCTATCACCTGGTGGCCAAAGACTGGATCGACCTTCCCCTGCACCAGAGGAATGCCACATCACTCCAGGAATTCAGGAAAGAACTCAACAACGGGCTGTTCGAATGTATGGAGCACCGCAAAGCAGCTAGCAACTCCTGCTCCTTGAGATCATCATGGGTGATTTACCACACTTTATTACTCCTGATTGGTTAATTGAATGACAGAGAACCACTCAGCATCACATAGAGTTTGGGAAAGTATCTCAGCAGGATTAGTTATCAAGAGAAAACAAGGGATTACAATTTGGTTCACCTTTTTCAGGTGTTGAATTAGCCTCCATCTCATGTTTGGTTTCTGCAAACCCATCACTGGTGAGTTGCAAAACTCCCTATCACTTCTTTTAAGATGCCCTGCTCTAGCATGGATTCAATGACAGGTGCAATTCCTGCTACCGCTTCAGCTATGAGGTTATATTGAGGCATTCAAGAACTCTTTGCTTCAGGCCCCACTATGATTCTCACTGGTTCGACATTCTTAATCAACTCAATGTCTTTGCCTGTAAAATCCCAGACTTCCTTTTTCACCACACATCTTAAGTTGGGAAGTAAGTCACCTTTTGTTAGAACTGGGAACCACCCAACTGCTGCTTCTCATGATTTCAATTCAATGTCTACATCTTAATTTTGTGTCTGAAGTTCCACATAGCCCGGTGGGCAATAGATCACACAATTTAACCTTAGCTAAAATGAATTTTGGATGAGAAACTTAGTATGGAGAGTCAAACGAATAAAACCGCAAGCATGTGCTTTGCTCTCCTGAGAACTTTGCTGAAGATTCTGCCAGTGTTACGCTATTCCACCAGAGCCTTTGTTGTTCATAGTGTTATTCTTAGTTGCCTGGACTACTGTAATGCTCGTTTGTTGGGTGCTCCGGAGTATTTATTACTTTGCCAGTCGAGGGTTCAGGTTGCAGCAGCCAATCGTGCCTTGAACAGACCTAGGAGAGACTCTGCCTCCTTGGCATTAAAGGACCCGCATTGGCTCCAGCTAAAGCAAAGAATTCAGTTTAAGTCACTCTGCACTAGGATGCCGGAGCTGCGCTCATGGTATTTTGAGGCATCAACCATGCACTGATGCAATTAGTTAGTGCTAGTCTGCTTTATACTTGGTCCGAACTTGAACGGGCATCAAAGAAATGACAGGAATTCCAATGTGCATCATGTATGGGAGTCTCCCACGTAGGGCATACCTCTATTCAGCGGTTGTATGATAGAGGCACGCATGGGTAAACCATGCGTGCCTCTACCATGTAGCCCGAATCACAAATGCGCTTTAACAATGCATTCCTTTTCCACACATGCCTTTACCACGTTATTTTGTGGGAAATGCATGAATGGTAAATGGGTATGTGTGGGTAAGGCCTCCACTCCTTCTCCCCCTCTCCTCGCCATAAGCTACAAACCCCCTACCTGCCCCCGTCCTGAGGCCCACAATCTTCCCACCCGACACTGCCCCATGCTGTCCCTAAAACTACCCCAACCCTTTTCACTGCCCTTCGGCCTAAAATTCTAACCCCTAATTTAGCTGAATTCTTTGCTTGAGCTTTAGCCCTGTGAAGGAGGCTGAGAAGGCATGTTCCTAGTAGATTTCTTCGGACTGCATCAGCCAATATACATTGTGTGACCAAATTTAGGAAAGCCAGGGAAGGTGGCCGGACCTTTATGGTCAGTGCAGCCCAGTTATGGAACTCATTTCCTCTCTCATTAAGGTCCTTAACTGATCTGTTGCAGTTCAGGAAAGCTCTTAAGACCTTGCACTTTCATAAGTAATTTCCGACTCTAGGCTTGTTATTAACCTTGGATGCATTAATGCTGACTTTTCTGTTTTCTCCCTGTTTTTTTTATCCCCTCCGTGCTCTTATGATCATTTTAGTGGCTAGTGCCAGGATACCAGTTGGTGACAGAGCACTTTTTAAATTCTATAAAATATATATATATTTTTAATTATCTCCAGTGTGTAGTTAAGGATATAGAATTGCACTCCGGACTGAGGTGTGCCATCCGTTTAGTGGTGTGAGCCTTTATTACTGTCAGACCTATTCTCTTACCTCGCCGCCAAGACCTGGAACACTCTCCCCACCATCCTACGACAGACCCAGGACCTGCTGGCCTTCAGAAGACTCCTCAAGACCTGGCTCTTCGACCAGTAGCACCCCCCTCCCTAGCGCCTTGAGACCCTGTCGGGTATGTAGAGCGCTTTACAAATGCAGTGATTGATTGATTGATTAATTGTATTCCTATTTAAGTGAAGACGCTTTTAATAAACATGTGGTGAAGGCAATCTTCATTTTTTTCCATTGTGTCGCAAAAATAGAAGAAGACCAACTGTTTCAATGTAACTGTGATTGATGTTATATCACCCTCCCTTTTATCTTTCCCTATGGGAGAGTCTACTACACAATGTTTTAATCAGAGAGTGGTATTTTGATCTTGTTCCCTTTAACATTGTATAGCCAAAACAAATGTGGTGCTCCATTTATTATAGCCTTATAGCCCGCCGTAGCGGGCTATACCAGCTGTTAATGGCCCGCTGCAGCGTTAAAGGCCCGAGCCGAAGGCGAGGGACTTTAACAACAGCAGCGGGACATTAACAGCGGTATAGCCCTGCTACGAAGGGCTATAAGGCTATTAGAACATTCTGCCACTAGAGGGCAGAATGTTCTACCAAAACAAAGCCCTTCAGGGAGCGCGAGGGGATTGAAATCCCCTCAGGCTCCCTGAAGTCTTTGTTCACAGCCAGAGCTGTGAACAAAGACAATCATTGGAATGTTGGAGCTCCGGGCTTATACCAGCCAGTATTAGCCCGGAGCGCTCCATTGTCTTCAATGGAGCTTCCAACGTTCCAATGTTCTAATATTCTTTCATAATTTATGAGACACACTGCTGTGATTGTTTTTTAAACTATCTTTGCACAGAGTGGGTAATCCTAAAGGTCCGTTGGATAGAGACAAAGGATCTCATGGGTTCAACATCCATCTGCTCACTCACTTCATTCAGAGTGCAGGAACATCCTTATTGTGAAACATAGAATGAGTAGCAATGATGATGTAATTCCCTTCCATCATTGTTCAGAAAAGTCCAGCAATGTCCCCCACAAGCTGGTAGAAAGTATTCAACACATAGGGGACAACAGGAATAACCTTTCTGAAGTAGCACCTAGAGAAACGTCCTTTATGCTGTGCTGGGGCCGTTTTATGGAGTGTGGCTAGGCTACGCAGGGGGATGGGGGTGGAGTGGTGGTACTCTCCTAAGTGCGCATGAATGTTTGGGGCTGGTCAAACATTCATGCCCACTGTGCATGTTCTCCACCAAGGCTGCATTACAGCCTGGGTGGAGAACATTCCCAGGCCCCTATTTCCCATCTGAGCGCGGAACCATGGTGCTCAGACCAATCACAAAGCTGCATTGCAGTATTGTGATTGACTTAGGGGAGCCTATCCTGCTTCCTGTTCGAACAGAAGCCAGAAAGAGGATGGAGAGGACGAAAGAGAGGCGGTGGCCAGCCAACCGGCCGGCAGGTAAGTGGTTTTTTTTCCCCTTCCCCTTCCCCACCTCCCCGTCCCGCTACTGCTTTGTGGGAGCAGGGGTGAATGCTAAAATAGATTCTGGAAACATCTATCAATGAGGAAAGTGATAAATAGGCCATTTAGTGTGTTAACAATTTAATAAAATATTAGAAAATCTGGAACGCCCACCGATTTTATGACAAGCGGTAACTAGAAAATTCTGCAGTTGCACAAGAGCATGTTATTGTTGATGCTGAAAACACATTAACTGAATTGGATCAAGCTAGAGAAACTAATCAGTCCCCAGAGAGCAAATAATGTGGAAGAAGAAGCCAAAACTGATAATAAAGAAATTGCACCGTGACGAGAGGCCTCAGATCCAAAGTTGTTTTGCGGTCACAAAGCTTGCAATTCACAAAAACACAAGGTTTGTAACTATGAAAACTCCTTAACAACTTATCAAAGCTCTTAACTTTCAGAAAAGTTTTTCTGACTCAAAAAAGGACATCTGTGATCCATGATTATTAATAAAGAGAAGCCGGTTTGAAAGGGGTGTCCCACTCTGATTGGGGAGTTGCAATGAAATGCCTCAATACTTTGTAACCACAATTGTAGTTGCAAACCATTGATCAGATGTTGTGCCATGCGTTTGGGGGTAATTGGTTTGCAAAGGCAAATCTGCCGCGTTGAGAATCGTGCGTTTGGCCTCGGGGGCAGAAGGAAGTGGTCATGAGGCCCACTACCTGCACTCCCTCATGTGTTCCCAAGGAGAAAAGTATTTTTAAATCAGCGACCCTCTGCAAAAGTCCAATTTGCAATGTAACTTAATGTTTTTTTAAAGTGACAGTGTTCAAAAATAATTTAGAAACATTCACGCTTTCCCCCATCCTGACAACAATGCCAGAGGTGAACTAAGAGGCAAGTCAGTAGTTATGTGCACCCTTTGGGTGGCCGGGGTGCTATAGAGAGGCGGACGCGCGCTATAGAGTAAGGCTGATCGCAGCCGGGTTTACTCGCATTACTCTTTGCTCGCATTTGGCATATGTTTTAAATCTTTTAGCCACTAACTTTTATCTGATTTAACAAGTGTTTTTAGTTCTACCTTTGTCTGCTGCACTGACTTTCTAATTGGGGACCTTTCTTTTCTTCTGATGCTCCCACTGACCTGACCATACTTTCTGGCATCCCGCTTGCTGCTCCCGCCCCCTGAGCTCTGCTGCTCCTCTCCGGTCCACCACAAATCTTACCCGATTGCGTGGAGGGAGTTGTGGTGGTGTTCTCCTGACCTCAGCCACTTCCGCTTCCGGCAGTGAAGTAGTCCAGGGTCAGCAGTCTAGCTGTCCCCTGGCTCTACTTTAACACATGCCTCGCCCTACGCGCAGCGGGTGCACGCAGCGTGCACGGCGTTGGTGTGCCAAAGGCAAGCCTGTCTACACCCGTCTGCACCCAACCGTCACCAGGACCCCTGCTCCTTTTAACCCAGATGATAGGCAAAGCCCCAAATTCACCTACTCTAGCACTGAGCTCACAGCACCAAGAGGGGTTAGTACCTCCCGATACACTAACAACGTTACGCCGGTGCTGGAAGGACCTTTTGCCTGCAGTAGTTGCCATTTAAGCAGCCTAGAACTACTATGGGCCTATTCAATGAGCAACACCACAGATAAGGAATACTCCCGGGTGATTACCAATGCCCCATTAACCACTCCCCCCTGCACTACTAACTGGGACTGACATTGTTTTTTGGTAAATGTCAGATCGCTTCCCAAACATGCCATTGAAATCTGGGACCTGCTTTCATCAGGACTTACAGATATCTGTTTCCTAATGGAAACTTGGCTTAAGCCCAGCTCCACCCCTGCCATCACAGTGGCAATTCCCGAAGGATACCAAATTTACAAACGTGATAGGCATTTTAAGATGGGTGGAGGCATAGCTAAAGTGCACAAGGACTCTATCAAGGTCACTACAATAGAGCATAGCAGTGACAGTAAATTGGAAATCCTGATTTTCAGAATCGACTCCCAATCCCACCACTGTTGGGAAGGCGCACTTGTTTATCGGCTACCTGGTCCCCCTGAACTTCTCGCTTCAGCTCATGGAGCTTATTGCTCTTCACATTATCTCCTCCAAAAATGTCCTATTACTTGGAGATTTCAACGTCCATAGTGAAGTCTCCTCCAATGCAGACGCGACCACGCTCCTGACGGATTTAGCCACTTCAGGACTGGAGCAGGTTAATACCGGCCCTACCCATCTGGCAGGACACACCTTAGACCTCATCCTGACTACCTCCCCTAATATCTGCTGTGAGGCCCCCTGCCCTCATTTGGACAGATCACTCTCTACTTCGCATTCACACAAAAGACGTAAGGGCCACCTCCACTACTATTACAGCGTCCCACAGCCTTAGAAGACAATGGCATAAGATCACGCCCGACCATTTTGTGACTGCCCTACCTACTAATATCGATTTATTTCTAAAAACATCGAAGAGGATTTGGCCAACTATAACATTCTAATGAGCTCCACATTAGATCAACTGGCCCAACTAAAATCCTTCCCCACCAAATCCAACAGATCCCAAGCGACATGGTTCTTTCCCAATCTAAAGGAAGGAAAACGCCAATGCAAAAAGTTAGAATGACGATGGTGTCTCTCACATGACACAAATGACAAAGAAGCCTATAAGAGCCTTCTGACCCTATACCATAAAAATCGAAAGAAAGTCTGCAAAACCCACATTGAGTCGCAACTGAATCAGGCAGGAAAATCCCCTAAAAAACTCTACCACATTCTTAACTCTTTCACGAACCCTAAGGCATGTCATAATGAAGTAACCCCAACACAAGACCTTTGTGATAAGCTGGCTAACCACTTTACTCAGAAGATTGAGAGCATTTACGATAGTATCACCAAGGATAAGGACCCTCTGAAAGACACCACCGCCCCCTACCCCCATACTTCCATTTTGCTAATTCCATGGACAGCTTCCCCCCTCTTACAACTGACACAGTGGAGTCCTGAATGAAAACAGTAAAATCTGACTCCCCTCAGGATATCCTACCTGCTAAGGTATCCTCGTTACTCCACAAACAGCTGGCATCCTTGATTTGCCCCATTCTTAATTCCTCCCTGACTGTGGGCAAACTACTTTCCGAATGGAAGGCTGCCCAAATAATTCCTATTAGAAAGAAACCTAATGCTCCTCCGGAAGATCTGTCTAACTACCGTCCTATCTGAGTAAACTTCTGGAGAAACACGTTAATAAATACCTCTCAGAATTCATGGAAGCAATAGGAGGCTTTGACCCCTCACAGTCCGGTTTTCGTCCCAAGTTTAGTACGGAGTCAGCACTTATTGCAGTCACAGATAACCTTAAGCACTTCCTGGACAATGGACAGGCAGCATTATTGGTGCTGCTGGATCCGTCAGCAGTGTTTGACACAATATCCCATTCCATCCTACTAAGTGGATTGAGAAATGCTGGTATCCAAAAGCTTGCCTTTCAATGGTTTCAATGGCTGTCAAACTTCGTAATACATTGTACCCAAACTGTCAATCTCGGCACCTTCCACTTCCCAACTTCAGAATTGACTAATGGTGTGGCCCAGGGTTACTGCCTTAGTCCCACGCTATTCAACATTTACGTGGCTCCCCATGCAGATCTCCTTAGGAATCTGGGCTTCACCCCCATTTCATACGCTGATGACACCCAGCTCCTAATGGCATTTGACAAAAATTCTATCAATGCCCAGTCTGCCTTCTCTGAAGTCATGACAGCCATCTCGGACTGGATGAGGAACAACTTCCTCCAGCTAAATGGTAGTAAAACTGAAATTATGCTCTTCGGAGAAGCGCCCCCACTCTGGTCCCCAGAGTGGTGGCCAACTAACCTAGGCCCTACACCGATCCCGAAAGTTGTGGTGAAAAACTTAGGAGTACATTTAGACCAGAAACTCGCTTTGAAAGAGCAAGTTACTACCACTGTGAGCTCCTGTTTCCACACATTAAGTCTATTGAGGAAGGTTTTTCCTTTCCTCCCTATGACTGTGCGGGAAACTCTACTTCAGGCACTTGTAATGAGCCGCCTTGACTATTGCAATTGATCTCAGCTAACGAATCCTCTCTTAACAGACTCCAAGTGGTCCAAAACACCGTGGCCCGACTAGTCTCTAATTCTCCTTCCAGGACCGCTTCCTTGCCTCTACTCCTGGGACTGCACTGGCTGCCCATCCGCAAGCGGATTCGCTTTAAAATATGCTGCATAGTACACAAGGCACTACACAGCAAAGCCCCAAGCTATCCCGCCGACAGACTCATACGATAACAGCCTACCAGATCCCTCCGATCTGGATCTAAATCACTCCTCTCAGTTCCTCGTGTAAAGAAATCCCGCATAGGGGGAAAAGCCTGTTACCATTTGGCTCCCTCCTTTTGGAATCAACTCCCCTTACACCTTCGCGAATGCACCAACTATCTGCAATTCCGTAGGTTTCTAAAAACGGAGCTCTTTTGAATTCCTTCGCTGACTCTGTAGCACATTCTGTAGCACGGTGATACCCCTTCGGGGGTGATTCGGGCGCTTAACAAGACAAAATAAATAAATAAATAAATTATAAATGAACAACATTATAGTTTATCAAATCAAACAGAAGATTTTGTACAGCGCACATTCTGAAGTGATGTATTTTGAGGTCCTCTAATGTGTTATAAAGAAAAAAAAGAAGGGAAAGTGAAATAAAACAATTGCCTAGGATAACACAGTTTGGTCAAGTGGGGAAGCTGAGATTGATCCCAGGTTTTCTGATTTCATGTTAAGTAATTCAAATCATCCACTAGATGTATATGCTTCACTTTCCCTACATCCACCTTGTACCCCTACCTTCCACTGACCACTACCCTGATGGCATCAGTGCAACCCTCAATCATGCCACAGATCAAACTGTGTGGCCTCTGGGAAAATGCTTGTGAGTACCCATGGTCTAATGCAACACCTTGATTTCAGAAGTAGTGCCTGCCTGGATGTTGTATGTGTTAAAAAAAACATAAGGAACTAACCCATTACAGATTCAACAGCAATCAATTAAATTAACAAATTCTTTCTCATAGATGTGTATTAAACAATTTCTGGAGTACAGATGGATCAGGCATAGTGATGTGAAAAGTGTATGTTCAGATACTGTGCTTAACACTACATCTACATCTATTCTGAATCAAAATAATCATGAGCATCATGAAGTGATACAGTCCTCAGTGCTCAGTCTTAGTATTAAAATTGTCAATACTTTGACCCAATCTTTGGGCCTCATCAGGACAACACCTAACCCTCTGGCTACACCATGAATGAGCAGCTTAGAGGTTCACAGTATCAAATGTGGAATACAAAATCCAGTCAACACCAGAGACTTATAGTTAAAGTTCAGCTATTCGATGCAAATTGTGTGACGGCAGTAAGTGGATTCATCATCCACATTCAAAAACAGAGCAAATGTCCACTTGATATTTTTTTCAAAATGTATGTATATTTGAAAATATAATCAATTTACTGGAAATATCAACTTTTTGACTTATGAAAAAAGTGCCACCACAAATACTTCAGGCTCTGCACCTAATTAAGAATATTGGGAAGGTGCTTCTACAATCTAAGCACTAATGGTAATTTGTCACATTTTTAGGCAATTTACAAATAAACCTGGAGCTTCAGAAGGAGGGTGCATACTAAGTCAAGTCAAGTCAAGTCAAATGGTCTTTATTCGGATAAAATATCCATAAAAGTACAAATCATCACCACCAATAAGATATAAAATACAACATAAAACAGCAATAAAAACAAGATCATTTTTCATGATGATATTACTGATGACATGGGTAAAAAGTGCAAAGGTAGCAATAAAGTGCAAATATATTCAATGTACATAACATGTGAACATCATCAACTATATCATTTTGTGCAAACCAGCAATCAAATGCATAGAATAAGAATGTTAATGCAAATAATCACCTCTAGGTTAAAATGAGTGAAACTTGTCCAAGCATGTTATCAATGTCATAGGAATTTGTACAAACTGGCAATAAAGTGCTAACAATTTCAATAAATACACTGTGCATATAACAGCCTGGCAATGACCATATGTAGGTGAGCAGATTTTAAGAGGTAGATGAGGTAAACAGTAACGTCAGATGGAGGACAATCTATATAATATCCATTGTTTTCCGAGAACGTATCGCTGAATCCAAAAATGAACTTGCTCTGATAATCATCTCATCACTTCCTAACCGCAATATTTCATTGTAAGCCATTTTGTGATCCGTGAAAGCATGTGACTTAAAGTAAGGGATAAAATACTGTTTAGTGTAACTAATGTAAAAATTGCAAAAAAGCAGAAAGTGTAAAGTTGTTTGTTTTTGACCATTTCCACATGGACAGAGCAAATACTCTAAGTTTTTATTAAAACCAAGTGGAAAACAGAGAGAATATTTTATGCTCCCATCCCTAAGGCGAAAGAGCAGGCTCCTGTTCCATCTTCCGATGTTTCTCTTAAGATATTCCTGTGGTGTGACTTTGTTATAACCAGGGCAAGACGAGATGGAAATATATCTGATTATTGATGATTTGAGAAGCTCTGAATGTTCTCTTTCCCTTCGGTACGAGTCATATAGTAACTCTCTCAGTGTCTTGATGTTCATGCCCTCTACGTTTTGATGGTGGAAAAAGATATGTTACAGTTCTACACTAGCTAAACTTTCTTTTACAGCATTAAGCCATGGTATGGAAATGCCCCTATCACATTTGGTGCAATCAATGATTATTTCCTGTGTTAGAATTGCGGCCGGGTTTTGCCACAACTTCAGCCAGAACAAGGCTGGCCGGGATTTAATAAAATCCTCAACGTAGTGCAGGTTTAACTCCTTATGGCATATGTAAGTGGGTGATGAGATTTGTGCCCCCAAAACCTTCCTACAGAATCTATTTTCTTCCGTTTGAATACCGCTACTATTTATGTGCCCCCTCACCTCGGCACCAAATGTTGCGGTAGGTAAGCATTGTGATTTATAGATCTGTATTAGGGGCATCATAACCTCAGCCCTCTTTGGCTGTTGTAAGCTAATAATAGAATTGACTGCCTTGGCGAGTTTGTTTCTGCCATGTGCTGCATGTGCAGACCAAGAGCCGGTCTCTGAAAAGATCCGACCCAGATACGGGAAAGTGCTAGTGCTTTTTAAGATATTATCACCTGAGACTATGTGGTTAATGCGGTATTTGTCGGGCCCGCAAGACATAATATATGACTTCTTAAAATTGGTGCACAAGTCCAAACCAGCCATAAAAGAGACAAAGCCCATAATTAAAGTACGTAGTGCTCTGGGTGTGCGGCCCATCAAGACCGCATCGTCTGCGTATAAAAGTACTGGGAGTAAATTACCGTTAATTTTCGGCACATCGCAAGAAAGTTTAGATAGGGATTTGTTTAATTCATTTATATAAAGGATAAAAAGAAGGGGGGCCAGGACACAACCTTGTCTGACCCCTCTGCCAATTAAAATATCCCCGGAGACCTCTCCATCATTATTTATCCTAACACGTGCTTTTAGGTCTCTGTGCAGATGTGCCAGAAAGTGAACTAGTGACTCGTCTAGTCCATAGTTTAAAAGAATCTCCCATAACTTCGATCGATTTACAAAATCGAACGCTGACGATAAGTCCATAAAGCCCAGGTACAAAGGAACTTTTGTGGCGACGGTATACTTGCCTAAAATAAGGTTTAAATTCAAACATTGTTCGACAGTTCCCACATTACTTCTAAATCCCAGCTGACAAGGATGTAAAATGTAATTTTCCTCTGCCCAAAGCCTGACTCTATTAAAGATCACTCTGCCCAGGATCTTCAGTGTGTTATCTATTAAAGATATAGGGCGGTAACAGCTGGGGTTTGATCTATCGTCCTTTTTAAAAATAGGTACGATGACGCTACTTGACCAGGTATCTGGGATTTTAGAGTTGGAAAGATTGTTAAAAACATTACAAAGCAAAGGGGACCAAAAATCAGGTTCGGATTTAATTAGATCAATTGATAGACCGTCAGGGCCTGGGGCTTTGTTCCCTGCGCTTTGGTTAATAGCATCTTCCACTTCCGAAATGGATGTAGCAACCTTAATTTCTGTACAAAGGAGATCTATAGTTGTTACTGGGGCTGTATATATTTTTGCAAAATGCTCCTCCCATATCTTGCTTGGTATATTACAATTAATGGGGGTTAGGTTGGATCCCATGGACCTCAGAGCTTTTACTTCGCCCCAGAACCCAGTCACGTCTTTAAGTACAGCAGTGCGGGCTAGTGAATCCCACCTCTCCTTCAAGATCTCGTCCGTACGTAACTTTGTTGCTTTTTTATAGCATCTTCTCAGGGTCATAACCAAATTCGTGTTCCGGGGTTTTTCGGCCAGTGCCTTGCGGAGATCCCGGTTAGCCCGTGAGCAAGTCCCATCAAACCATCTTTTGTTCTTACTTTGTTGCCTGATGGGTTTAGAAATTTCCTGTTTAATGCCAGTGCATAGCCTGACAAAGGCTTCAACTATCTCTGTGTCTTGGCTGTCACTAGACAAGCACGTGTCCACAGTTAAAGAATGAGATTTTATAATTCGCGCAAGTAGGTCTTTATTATTTATGCCTTTCCAAATTACTCTAAGTTTGTCGGTGGATGCGACCAGATCCCTTGCCCCTATTTCTTTCCGTTTAGTAACTTTATTGGCAAATTTAATGATTGTCAAAATTGGATTATGGTCACTATACCTAGCTGATAAGACCTCAGCCTTAACTAGGCAGTTCTCAAGGGCCGATGATATAAAAACATAGTCAATGGTCGATGAACAACCACGGCCTATATAGGTGGGCAAATGGTCGATGTCGGGAGATCCACTGGCTTTGTCCATGACATTGATTAGGTCCCTGGAGGATAGATGATTGAACAGTTCTTCCCCTCTTTTACAGTGGATTATTGGGGGAGATGAAGCTGTAGTGTTTTGCATGCTTTTGTACAAATGAGCATTAAAATCGCCCCCTAAACAAATTCTATCCAGTTTCCCAAACTTGTTACCCTCTAACATATCATCAATGAAATCAAATAGAATAATAAAATTCTTATTAGGCAGTGATTTAAAATCATTATTATAAAAATTTATAAAACATATCGTGGTCCCATTCGAGTATGTTGTGGCCTGAAAATGACTGTCATTTGTCCCCAAAGGTTTAATGCAACTTCCTGCAGTAATCTTTATCCATGTGGATAAGCCCCCGCTAGGTCGACCAGCTTCAGGGCTGAGGGCAGTACTATTGAAACAAGCAAAACCCTCAAGTAACAAACTGCTGGTACTCCATGTCTCCTGAAACATCAAAACATCAAAACTGCTGACCATTTTAGTCCACTCTACTATATTCATTTTTGATTTTAGGCCAGCGATGTTCCAGCTTAGTATTTTTAGATGTTGATCAGAGGATGTAGGTTCCCAAATGGCAGTACTAGAGGGAAGGCACTCTACCGGGCAGACTGTTCAGGGATTAACGGTAGGGCTGGGTTTAGACTTAGCCTGGATGGCTATAGGTGCTTCCCGAGGCTGTGCTACATTATTTGAAAGATTGCACGAAAGTCAATCCTGACCCTCTAAATCAGTCAAAACATCAAACCGATTGTATACGGGATATGTCGGGAATATAGGGTGATCATTTCTTTGGGGTGGTCTATAAAAGAAGCCCAGTGGTAAAGAGGTTATGGCAGTGCTAGGGTGAATGGTGTTACGTTTTAGGATACATTTTACCAGGGAAGGATGCCTAAAATATACGACTATGCAGTCGCCCATAATGTTTTTTGTCGAGGGTCCAACCCAACCCACCCGTCTTACCATCAAAATTGTATTGGCAATCTCCATACCCATCCCCTTAAACTTGCATAACCAATCAATACACTTGTTCTTGAGTTGGTCCCAAGACTCACTTTGGTTTTCCTGCAGAGGTGGTACTCCGGCTAAAATTAAAACGTAAGGACATGCCTCTGGCGGCAGGTTAAGGACCGCAGCGGCATGTTTTTTAGACCGGATGGGAGGAGTAGACTTGAGGTTGGTATGTAACGTTGGGTTTGTGGGTACTGTCTCAGACAGAGTAGGGGGGACTGCTGTTGGGAGTGGAGCGTGGCAAAAAGGGTTATTGGTAGCAGGAGCTATTGACGAAGGTGGTATGCTGACCAAATTGCTCGTTACAGGGTTGCGAGGCAAGCTCTCCTTACTGCCCTCGCATTTTGCGCATAAATTGTCTACGCTAGTTATAGTGCGTTTCCCACTACCTCCTTGAATCCCCTTATTAGTAGCCTCCATATCTTTTAATAATCGTTCCCCCCTGGTTTGATCAATAATAAAAGTCCCTTTCCTTTTGGTGTCTTCTTTCTTTACTAGGCTCTCCAGTCTATCCAGACGTTTAAAAATAAGATTAAACTGTTTGTCCATTAGACTTTTCAATTGTTTAAAAGTGGAATCCACAATGGTGTCAATTAAGTTCTCGGTTGACCTACCCAGCATACTGTTTGCGGGTGTTACCTCAGTTTGTGTGCACAAGGTGTTGGTTTCTACTATAGTGGTAGTTAAGTCAACGATGCCATTTGTTGGGCCCTGTGAATGTATGCTTACATTGACTGGGCCCGCACTTGCTGTAGATTTCCCACGTGACCACATACTCTGGGGAGTTGGTTGAGTTTTATTGTTACAAGGGGGTTGTTTCCTCTTGGCAATAGGCACTTTTATGTTGCCACTCTTCCTTTTCCCCCCGGTGGTCTTAGAATTTGGGGCAGATTTGACAATAGGGAGGGCGACTTCCATTTCCTGCTGTGAGTCAGCTATTTCAGTAATGGGAGTAGCAGACTTATTGGCCTCTGTGACCCCCGATGAGTTTTCATGAAGAGTAGGGTTGACGACTGTTATATTAGGTGTTAACGGCACAGGGGATGTAGAAACAACATTAGCAACACCACGGGACGTAGGTGACAACAGTGTAATTTGTCCCAAAGATAATCGCCGTTCAGTGTCCTCAATTTCAGACGTAACCAACATAAAAGCACTTTCCAGCATGCTTTCGAGGGATGACGTAATGATGGGAGAACTTCTAGGGCCCTGACCAGAAGAGTTTGCAGATAGTTTCCCCATTATAGAAAAATGTGCTCATCTCACTTTGATGGTATGATCAGTCCCGGTCAAGAAAACAGAAGGCGAGCTTTATAATAACAGGTTTTCGTTGGCGTCAGGGGAGTTGCTTGCATGTGATGTGGGCGTACTGTGGCCAGCTATATTCACGGTCCTCAAACTTCCGTGTACATCACTGTGTATGTTGATCCAAATGGAAATGGGTGTGATGTGCACCAAAGGGGGTGGCCCAGCCCTGCCCCTGTCTGCCCCTGATGGCCACAGACGGCCCGCCCTCTGCCCGGGCTCAGCCCGGCGATGCCCGCGCGCGTCCCGCGACGCGGAGGGAGCCGCTGCAAAAGTAGCGCCTCCGAGCGCGCTTCCCGCCGGAAATGGGCGGTGCGAGAGGGGGCTGCTGGGGACTGTAGTCTCCCCCTCTGGCAGCCTCTGATGACGAAAGGCGGCAAGGGAGAGAGAGCCCAGGTGAGTACAGTCACTTCGCTGCTCGCTGCTGGTGCCGGCGCTGGAAATGGCCTGATGACCCCCCGCTCCACCGAGGGAGCCGCTGCTGAAGTAGCGCCTCCGGGCGCGCTTCCCGCCGGAAATGGGCAGTGCGAGAGGGGGCTGCTGGGGACTGTAGTCTCCCCCTGTGGCAGCCTCTGATGACGAAAGGCGGCAAGGGAGAGAGAGCCCAGGTGAGTACAGTCACTTCGCTGCTCGCTGCCGGTGCCGGCGCTGGAAATGGCCTGATGACCCCCCGCTCCACCGAGGGAGCCGCTGCTGAAGTAGCGCCTCCGGGCGCGCTTCCCGCCGGAAATGGGCGGTGCGAGAGGAGGCTGCTGGGGACTGTAGTCTCCCCCTGTGGCAGCCTCTGATGACAAAAGGCGGCAAGGGAGAGAGAGCCCAGGTGAGTACAGTCACTTCGCTGCTCGCTGCTGGTGCCGGCGCTGGAAATGGCCTGATGACCCCCCGCTCCACCGAAGGAGCCGCTGCTGAAGTAGCGCCTCCGGGCGCGCTTTCCGCCGGAAATGGGCGGTGCGAGAGGGGGCTGCTGGGGACTGTAGTCTCCCCCTGTGGCAGCCTCTGATGACGAAAGGCGGCAAGGGAGAGAGAGCCCAGGTGAGTACAGTCACTTCGCTGCTCGCTGCTGGTGCTGGCGCTGGAAATGGCCTGTGTGGACTGACCAACTTAGCTCAAGGGATACCAGGCGGTAGGATGCCTGCTTCTCAGCTGTGGTTGAATTATGTCACGTTATGTCTTCAATGTTTGCTCCTTGCTTTTCGCTGGTGACGGTGGAAGTTCGTGGTAGACTGCATAGCAGGAAGTCAGCAGTGTCACTATTTCGTTCTCCCCATTCAAGATGGAGGGTTACTATTCTCTTCTTATCAGGCCTTTCAAACCATGATGGAGGAGTCTAAAATGGTTTGCATTGCATAATTTTTCGTGTGTACTCCACTGTAAAAGGAGACGTTGAGTTGCTATTCCTTGCAACTCAACGCATTTTGAAAAGTATTTTCGATTGTGTACATCACTTCTAGTCTTAATTTATGTTCCAGTGAATTTTCGTTTGGTAGTTTTTCTTCTTTCAGAAATTCTGTGATTTGTTTCTAGGTTGCAGCTCCACTGATTTTTCTGCTTAACATATTGCTTCTACTGAACATCTCTAAAAAGTCTTGTTCAAATATTTATCCATTTATTTTGATCATTCTGTAAACCTTTTATACCGAATCGCTTTTACCTTCTGTTTGGGCTATTTTTCAGGAGCACCTGCATTGAAATAGGTGTCAACAGCATTGATGCTGATGGAAGGAGTTGCTTTTAATTCTAACAATCTCAGCTACAGAATAAAATGCTACATCTGTGCCCAGACCATGAAAATTATTTGACTTGGGAGAACGCATGGTTTTGGGGGTGTGTCTTGCATTAAACCCTCTGGTGCCGATCACGATCCGGCAAAAACCGGGTACGAACCGTCGGACGGAGCATATTCTCCGTCCGACGCGTACCCGGTCGTCAAAATGTACAAACATGGAATTACGATTCGCACGGGAACACCATTTCCGTACGAATCGTAAAAAACCCCGACCGAACAAAATAAACCTACAAATGCGATCCGGGAAAGCGCAGACCTGACGTCGGGACGCTCGCAGCCTGCCATTCACGAACCAGGAATTACGATTCGCACCGACGTCATCCCGCACAGTGAATATTTTCCGGCTGCCAAAAACTGCCGGGAAATCAGGACGACGCGAACAAGGACCACCAGTACGCGACGGACAGACAGGACGACGCGAACAAGGAGGACCAGTACGCGACAGGACGACGCGATCAAGGAGTACCAGTACGCGACGGACAGACAGGACGACGCGATCAAGGAGGACCAGTACGCGACGGACAGACAGGACGACGCGAACAAGGAGGACCCGTACGCGACGGACAGACATGGACCCGAACCTACGTGTCATCCCGGCCCTCATAGCAGTCGACCTCCTCTACAGGTTCCGACGCAGACGCCGCAGAAGGTCAGAATAACTAAGGGAGGGGGGAAAGTGGGGTGGGGTGGGGGTGGCAGGACCAGGGCAGGCCACAAAACCCCCACCAAAGTCACACAGCACACATGCCCAGGACATACCTGACTCCCATGCCCTGGTCACTACGAGGGGGTGGGGGCGTGTCCAGCTAAGCCAGCGACCGCCACAACGGAAGTCCGTCACGACGCGAACCGGCAACACAACCAGACAGGTACGTCCCGTACCCACGCCTGATGAGCGTGGGTACGAGTCGTACCATGCCCACACCCACGTCACCCCAACAATGGCGGGACGGCTTGTACCCACGTGGCAAAGGCCTGGGTACGGGCCGCACAAGCATCACATAGCGTGGGGACGGATATGTACGGACCCTACCCCCACCCCGTATGCATGGAGCGTACCCCCACCCCAACAGTGTAAGTGCGACACGTACCCCCACCCGTGTACGTATGGAGCGTACCCCCACCCCAACAGTGTAAGTACGACCCGTACCCACACCCGCGTACGTATGGAGCGTACCCCCACCCCAACAGTGTAAGTACGACCCCTACCCCCACCCGCGTACGTATGGAGCGTACCCCCACCCCAACAGTGTAAGTACGACACGTACCCCCACCTCGAATGCATGGAGCGTACCCCCACCCCAACAGTGTAAGTACGACACGTACCCCCACCTCGAATGCATGGAGCGTACCCCCACCCCAACAGTGTAAGTACGACACGTACCCCACCTCGAATGCATGGAGCGTACCCCCACCCCAACAGTGTAAGTATGACACGTACCCCCACCTCGAATGCATGGAGCGTACCCCCACCCCAACAGTGTAAGTACGACACGTACCCCCACCCGCGTACGTATGGAGCGTACCCCCACCCCAACAGTGTAAGTACAACCCCTACCCCCACCCGCGTACGTATGGAGCGTACCCCCACCCCAACAGTGTAAGTATGACCCCTACCCCCACCCGCGTACGTATGGAGCGTACCCCCACCCCAACAGTGTAAGTAAGACACGTACCCTCACCTCGAATGCATGGAGCGTACCCCCACCCCAACAGTGTAAGTACGACCCGTACCCCCACCCGCGTACGTATGGAGCGTACCCCCACCCCAACAGTGTAAGTACGACCCGTACCCCCACCCGCGTACGTATGGAGCGTACCCCCACCCCAACAGTGTAAGTACGACCCCTACCCCCACCCGCGTACGTATGGAGCGTACCCACATCTGTGCATTTCATGAGCATACAGATTGTGAAATTGGAGAGGTGGGTGCAGAGTCCTCCCAGCAGTGCCCTGAGACAGGAGGGGTGTGTGCAGAGTCCTCCCAGCAGTGCCCTGAGACAGGAGGGGTGTGTGCAGAGTCCTCCCAGCAGAGCCCTGAGACAGGAGGGGTGGGTGCAGAGTCCTCCCAGCAGTGCCCTGAGACAGGAGGGGTGGGTGCAGAGTCCTCCCAGCAGTGCCCTGAGACAGGAGGGGTGTGTGCAGAGTCCTCCCAGCAGAGCCCTGAGACAGGAGGGGTGGGTGCAGAGTCCTCCCAGCAGTGCCCAGAGACAGGAGGGGTGGGTGCCTATCACTCCCAGCAGTGCCCAGTCACAGGAGGGGTGGGTGCAGAGTCCTCCCATCAGAGCCCTGAGACAGGAGGGGTGGGTGCAGAGTCCTCCCAGCAGTGCCCTGAGACAGGAGGGGTGGGTGCAGAGTCCTCCCAGCAGTGCCCTGAGACAGGAGGGGTGTAACACATGTGTGTGAGGCTGGAAGTACACACATGCATACTGCCTACCAGGGAACATGTCCCCATGAACTCATGTCAACAGACTCCATACACATGTACAGTGATCACCAAGGATTCCACGAATGTTGCAGGTGGAGACATGGCCCTGCATGCATGGCCAAAGTAGAAGGGCTCCGTCACACACACAGCTCATGTAGACACAGCTCTGCGCTAAAGATTGGGAACACCCTGCAGGGAAGATATCAGGGTACACAGAGGGAGGAATACACCCTGGGACAATTGCACCATGCAGTAACTGCTTACATGAACAAAGAAAGTTAGCTAACACCTTGTGATGGCACACAGATCCCAGGGTCCCCCCAATGAGCAGCCCACAACTACATTTCCCACACACCCAACACATAAACACCACCCAAAACCATGTAGCAGCCCCACCAACACCAATACCAGCATAGCAGTAGTGTCAGAATGAAAAAAAAAATAAAGCTTTATTCAGCATGATCACAGTGTCCGTGGATTGCAGGCAGTTAAATATTCACAAAGCCCATAGGGCAGTCAATAAGTCTCAGCTGGATGGGGGACACAGTGGGATGCGTGTCCCCTAGCTTGCCTGCACAGTTACATGCCGTCGTCTTCCACAGGGGTGAGGGCATCAGGGGGGGGGGGGGAAGCACCAGGCACCGCAGGGACATCAGGGCAAAGGGTAGGCGTTGTGGGTGCAGGGATGGAGGACTCCACCACAGGGGGTGGGGCAGGGATAAAGGCGGAGGCCAGGATGGCACTACACACATTTGCAAGGTCCTCCAGGGATTCCCCTGCACCCGAAGGATCCACAGGCCCCAAGGAGGGGGGGGGTCAGAGGGATGGGTCGCAGCGCCACTGTGGGAGGGTGTAGACAGGGGGGGGAATCAAGCACCCTGACCGGGGACCTCCTTGACCGCTTGCGGGGTGGTGTCACTGTGGGGCTCAGGGACAGAGCGGCCATGAAGGAGTCTTTGGGGGAGAGGTGGCCAGGAGAGCTGAGGGGAGGGGATTTGGAGGGAGTGGACTGGGTGGAATGCAAACTCCCACTCTGGCTGCGTGTCACACGTTTGCCCCCCGACCCAGTGGGTGTGCCTACCTCACCCTGTGTGTGCGTGTCAGGAGGAGTGCGGTGGACCTTCCCTGCTGGTGTGGTGCCTGTGTCTGTTGATGTGGGTGCATGCCGACGTCTGGGTGTACGTGGGACAGGCATGGGAGTGGGAAGTGTAGATGGGGCAGGGGTAGGTGGTGGGAGGTCGCGCTGCAGGAGACCCACTGCTGCAGTCAGTGTCGAGTCTATCGACCGAAGCAAGCTGCGTTGGTCAGCCTGCGATGAATGAATGCCCTCCAAGTATGCCTCGATGTTGTTGAGGGTCTGGCCGTGGGCATGGAGGACATTAAGGATCGCAGCCTGACCAACCTGCAGCTGCCGCTGGATGTCCACAGACTCGGCATAGGCGGCAGCAGTGGAGACAGGGGCAGGGGGTGCGGTGCCTGGCATGAAGGAGACATGCGGTGACCGGGCACGCTGGGAAGGGACACGAGCAAGTGGGAGGCGGCTGATGGGAACGGAGGGGGCGGTGCGAGGTGTTGTTCCGCTGTCAGCTGCTGGTGCAGCCTCCGCCCACTCGGAGACATCCTCCTCGGACCTGTCAGCTTCGTATTCTGACGTGCCAGTCGACAGGTCCTCGGCCACACTCTCCTCTGTCCCACTCGATGTGCCAGCCTCGATGTCACGGCTGGCACTGGTGCTCGGTCCCTCCGCCTGGTCTGTGTCCATGTCTCCCTCTGTGTCCCCCGACGATGCTGTGGGCAGGGTGGAGAGACAGAAAGTAATCAGACACCTGTACACATCTGTCACATGAGTCCAATCTACATAGGTTACATTGCATAGCCTGAAAAGGAAGATCCCTAACATCTACTAAACAAGGTACCGATGTAGGGCATGAAACACACAGTTGGTTGAGCCACCATGCCACTGAAATACCATGGAGAGCATGAGACAATAGCAAATTACAGGAAACGGAGTCTGACATAGCACCCAGGCCCTGGGGACAATCCAGCACTGCATCTGCACCAGACAGCGTTGGCGAAAATAGGGATGACCTGGGACCATATCCATGAACTTGAGACACATGCTGCATAGGTAATGCTGAAAACATGCCCAACATGACTGGGTCACTGCACCTTGAGTGTATGTCCAGACAAACATCACACACTGCCCAGACCCAGCAAGTAGAAATCAGGATTTGACATATAGGATTTGCCCGCCCCAACCACCCCCTACACGAGGCAAATAGTTGAGACACAGGTGGCACCAACATCTCATAGTCTGGGTGATAAACACAGGGGCAGGCCAAATGCAAGATTGGACGCCAGACACCCAAGGTGCGCCTGTACAAATAATGAGGTACCAGTGCCCATCCTCAGATGAGTATAACAAGACACACAGGCACTGGCAACTGTGAGTATGAAGAAGGACATTCAGGTCAGGCTGCACAGTGGACACCTGTACTAAATTTCACGTCTATATACATGGTGCCAGGGGACAATGGCACAGAGCACAACCTAAGCTGTAGACACTGAGAGTGTCCACGTTTTGGGATGACACATACAACACCGAGGAAAAGGTGCCCCAGGGGACAGTAGTGGCCACACAACTCCATGCTCCTGAATGGTAATGACTGCAACACACGCCACCATCCCTGCACTATGCGTATCGCACACTCATGCACCGCATGTCACAGGCCACTACATAGGACATGCGCGCTGTAAGGCATGACACTTGAGAGACTAACTCCCATGTCTGGACTCAGCATCAGTGCCAACTGACATGGCACCCACATGCATTGAACTGGACAGGGCACAGGCAAGGTCCCAAAACCAGTTACACACCACCCCCACACATGATGCTACAGGCATAGTTCTCGTGGACAAAGCGCCAGCCTACATTACCTTGTGAATGAGTGACTACACACAGACCAGGGAACACATTGCAAGGAGGGGAAGGGTGGCAGGAGCGCAGCGCTATACTGGGGCAAACTGGATCTGCACAGCACCTTTAAACCCTGGCAGTGAATTCATGCTACTGTGCCCTTACAAATGCCGGTGACACACAACAAACACACATGTACCTACCCCCTTCCGGCTGCTGCATCTCCTGTAAGCGCCTCTCCAAGTCTGGAAAGACCACCGGCAGCACACGCCTGTGGAGGTGGCTCAGATGGCGGCGCCCGCGGTTCTTGTGGCTCTCAGGTGAGTCCCCCAGCAGGACCCGTGCGATCCTCCGCGTCCAGCACCGGATATCCTGCCAGCGTTTCCTCACCTGGGACAGGCTCCGCCTACGACCATCCACACCCCTCACGGCACTGACGGCGGTCAGCCAGATCTGCTCCTTGGCAGTGGCACCTACCTGTGAGGAAGAACAAGTGACACCACATCAATACACCAGCCACATGTCACAGAGAGACACATGAGAAAAAATTAGCTGGTTACAACAAGGCATGTCATGCAGCCAACGCATTGCACCTTTGTCATAGGGACATGATCCTCTGGGGAGGGAAGAAGCAGTACGTGCCATTGTAGGTACACAGGTGGAATGATGGCAATGTCACAATCAATGATCAAGGCTCACACTGTGCATCACACCCACCCCTCCTGTCTCAGGGCACTGCTGGGAGTGTTAGGCACCCACCCCTCCTGTCTCAGGGCACTGCTGGGAGTGTTAGGCACCCACCCCTCCTGTCTCAGGGCACTGCTGGGAGGACTCTGCACCCACCCCTCCTGTCTCAGGGCACTGCTGGGAGTGTTAGGCACACACCCCTCCTGTCTCAGGGCACTGCTGGGAGGACTCTGCACCCACCCCTCCTGTCTCAGGGCACTGCTGGGAGTGTTAGGCACACACCCCTCCTGTCTCAGGGCACTGCTGGGAGGACTCAGTCTGCACCCACCCCTCCTGTCTCAGGGCACTGCTGGGAGTGTTAGGCACACACCCCTCCTGTCTCAGGGCACTGCTGGGAGGACTCTGCACCCACCCCTCCTGTCTCAGGGCACTGCTGGGAGGACTCTGCACCCACCCCTCCTGTCTCAGGGCACTGCTGGGAGGACTCTGCACACACACCTCCTGTGTCTGGCCAGCACCTCAAAGCAGTCACATGCCACAGGCCACTGACGCCACCTCAGCAGAGTACACAGACACAGGACATTCACCTGCCATTGCCAAATGCAGATACAAACCTCACTGCACATGTGCCACTAGATCGGGGGGGCTCACAGGTGTGGGGCTGGCTCTGTACGTCAGACACACAGCACTGCCCCCTGCTCACATGAGATGTGCAGGGCATATCCAGGCCTCACGCATCTGGGGTGGTCCACTACACATATGCACCCACACAAATGACATTGGACTTACACACACAGATGTCCAGGGGACGAACACATCATGTGGACACTCTTAGCATAGGTACAGTGGACAAACACACATCTGTAGGTACAGTCACCTGTCACACTGGGGTAACCACAGAATCACAGGAGGACTGTAGTAGCTCCATACCCTGGAGGATTAGACAGGCACAATGTGTAATGCCACATGCAGTGAATGTCACAGTAAAAACAATGCAAGTGAAGAGAGCAGACATGCACCACAGCATGCTCTGGCTGGGAGACATCAGGCATCCCCCCCCTGGGACCCCCCCTACAGTACATAGCATGTGTGTCACACCAGGACACAATGCCAGAAGTCACAGTCACAACAAAGGGACAGTCTGTGCCAGTGGCCTATGCACTCACCTGATACCCTGGTCGCCCATACAGAAGGGGGTACTGTGGGAGGATCACATCCAGCAATGCCAGGTTCTCCTCCAGGGTGAATGGCTGTGTCCTCTCCACAGCCCTTGACATGGTTCCAGGGAATCAATAGCAGCAGCTGGGTCGACGAATTCAAAGATGTGCATGCAAGTGCTCCCTCATGGGACCTTGCTGCCTTATATCTGCCTTTCTGCCCTGTCTCATGCACAGGAGTACAGAGTGATTGGTCACTCACATTTGCATCCTATGTTTCCACCAATCCCTTCAAACCTAGCAGTCTGTGTGTACTCTATCGGTTTCATTCTCCTGCATGATGTCAGCCCCCCAAACACATTGCAACAAAGTAGATTAATTCCAACTGACTTCTGCTGTGCACCTTCCAGAACAAATTCAAAATTTGAACTTGGTCTCCATGACAACCAGCATGCATGTAGGCCTTAATACTTGTCCCTCATGTGTCCCCTATGTAATTTGGAGCTTCACACACAGGTACGGTGCGTTCCGGGGCCCTAAGGCACCCCAAATGCATTGCAACAGCCCGTACACGCGTGCCTACGTTCACTATCACTATGGGTGTGCTTGCGTATGCGTACTCGTAGTGGTACGGGCCGTACACACGCCTGTACGCTCCCTATCACTATGGGTGGCCTCGCGTATGCGTACTCGTAGTGGTACGGGCCGTACACACGCCTGTACGTTCACTATCACTATGGGTGTTGTCGCGTATGCGTACTTGTAGTGATAGTGAACGTACAGGCGTGTGTACGGCCCGTACCACTATGGGTGGCCTCGCGTATGCGTACTCGTAGTGATAGTGAACGTACAGGCGTGTGTACGGCCCGTACCACTATGAGTACGCATACGCGAGGCCACCCATAGTGATAGGGAGCGTACAGGCGTGTGTACGGCCCGTACCACTACGAGTACGCATACGTGAGGCCACCCATAGTGATAGGGAGCGTACAGGCGTGTGTACGGCCCGTACCACTATGGGTGGCCTCGCGTATGCGTACTCGTAGTGATAGTGAACGTACAGGCGTGTGTACGGCCCGTACCACTATGGGTGGCCTCGCGTATGCGTACTCGTAGTGATAGTGAACGTACAGGCATGTGTACGGCCCGTACCACTACGAGTACGCATACGCGAGGCCACCCATAGTGATAGGGAGCGTACAGGCGTGTGTACGGCCCGTACCACTATGGGTGGCCTCGCGTATGCGTACTCGTAGTGATAGTGAACGTACAGGCGTGTGTACGGCCCGTACCACTATGGGTGTTCTTGCGTATGCGTACTCGTAGTGGTACGGCCCGTACACATGCCTGTACGCTCGCCATCACGATGGGTACACATACGGCAGCACTCCCATAGTGAAATGGTAACGTACACAGGCCCTCTTTGCAGCAGTACAGTGGTTTTCACACATCACAGTGGTGACATGCGGCACACAGGTAGGGATAGGGCGGACATACTTGCCCATGGATGGACAGACTTGTCCATGGATGGACATACTTGTCCATGAATGGACATACTTGTCCATTAGTTGACATCGAGGCATCGTCTGTGCATTACTACATGTGTGGGGCACAGGTGTGACGGCTGAGTCGAGAAGGCACCAGATGTATGATGAGATGTGTACAGATGTACTGTGTGATGGTGCAATGTGTGCCAGGCATGCCCTTGACTCCTTTGACATGTGTGCATGTCGTACTGCACAATTGGGGTGAGCGTCACTGGCATGGCACGGACACCAACACACGGAAGTGTCCCCTGATGCCCGGTACAGGGGTTACCACACCTGACTTGTCACTACCCACGGTGCACAATGTGACTATGTCATGTATGTGTGGGGGCTTCCCATCAGGTTGATGTTGGAGCACCCTCAAAAGCTGCAGCCGTTGCAGCAACCAACATGTGTCTGTGTGTAGATTGACATTGCACACTGTTCCGCACACCATGCCACATGTGGTATCGGATGTGAGGTGCACATGTATGCATGGGACACGGAGTAGCGTGACAAGGACATGTCTGCATCCTCACAATGAATGTGTGGTGAGTCATGACATGTGCACCTTCATGGCAAGGTGTGTGGGCTGTCCTAGTGTGATGTCATGTGACCTGTGGCTCTAGTGTTCCGCTACCAGTCTCTGCAATCGGCATCCTACTGCTGCTGATGTGTGGGCGTATGTCACTCCTGTCTTGCGTCTGGCTGTTCACTTGCACTGGGACACAGCTATTCCCATGGCGTGGCATGGGGAGGTTCTCAATCTCCGTGTGTAGCTGGGTCTTGGTAGGAGTGTCACCTTGCATCCATACGTGTCCTGGGCATGTAGCACATACCTGACTCCCTATGTAGCATATGTGTATTGACAGATTAACATGTGCTCAGTACATATGAATTGTTGTCGTAGTGCACTCACTCTTCCTTGTCACTTCCAAATCACTGCAGAGCGCCACCTCTTGCCCGACCAATTCCGGACTTGGCTGCCATGCAGGAGAATGACAGCATCCGGCTCTACCGCTTCACCCAACCGTTGATTCTGGAGTTGACGGCGAGACTGGCACCACACCTGCAACCGCAGCACAGGTATCCTACGGCACTGACACCCCAGCTGAAGGTAATGGCTGTCCTACATTTTCTTGCCACGGGTACCTTTCAAAATACCATAGCTCATGTTGGTGGCATGTCCCAGAGCATGTTCTGCCGTGTGCTGCATGATTTCTTAGAGGCCATGTTGATTCACCTGGATGACTTCATCAAGTTCCCAACCCCTGAACAGATGACTGCGATCAAGCGTGGATTCTCTGCCCTGGGAGGGATGCCCCATGTCATTGGGTCCATAGATGGGACACATGTAGCTTTGGTACCACCACACGCACGGGAGGTGGCGTACCGCAATCGAAAGCACTACCACTCCATTAATGCCCTTGTGGTGTGTCAGGCCAACATGGTGATTTCACATGTCTGTGCTCGTTTTCCAGGATCAGCACACGATGCCTACATCATGAGGCGTAGCAGGATGCCTGAAATGATGATGCAGCTGCGCAACGAACGGGCATGTGTTGTTGGTGGGTACAGTCTGTCTGTCCTGTAATTTTGCATAACCTACCAGCACGACCGCTTCACCAGTTCTAACGATGTCCATGTGCTTCCCATGTAGGGGACGCTGGCTATCCCAACATGCATTGGCTGCTCACACCTCTCCGCAACCCCATCACGCCGGCCCAGCTCCGCTACAACACCGCCCATGGCCGGACAAGGCGAGTGATCGAGAGGACGTTTGGCCTGCTGAAGAGCCGTTTCAGGTGCCTACACAAGACCGGCGGCGCACTCCCATATGCCCCGGCGAAGGTCTGCAAGATCTTCATGGTCTGCTGCATGCTGCACAACATGGCAGTTGAAAGAGCTGTGCCACTCATCCTGAATCAACATGACGAGGACCATCCACCCGTGGAGGACGAAGGGCTTGGCAATGGGGCTAGTGATGTGGAGGATGTGGAGCCGCAAGAGGACATCCGGACTCGGCTCATACGCGACTTCTTTGCTTAGTGGTGAGTACCAGTGTCTGAGTGTGCACGCATTGGTCCCCGTGTGCCATGTGTTGTGATGTGTGTGTCCACCTGCATGTATGGCACGTGAGTCAGAGGTGTGTGTGGGTGTGCCACTGGAGTGATGGTGGCAGTGATGGTTGTATTTCCTCAGTCATAATTGTAACCTAGCATGTTGTCATCCATACATGTGTCGAGTAAATGCACATGCAAGTGGCTGTGCTTTTTGTGGCTGACTACTTGTGTGTCTCTCTTCCCCAGGTACTTGCGCATGCCGTCTGCTGCTTGCATTGTTGTGGCACTGCTATTCATCATGGACATGACATCGTGGGCTGATTCAGCGTTACAGGCACGGACACGTTTGGAAGTCTCCATAGGGTACGGGATGCATCTGGGGGTATTGGGTGTGGCAGTTGTTCACGATGTATGCACATTGCCCCTGTCGATGTTTTGTTCCTCTGCAGCCATGTAGCATCACCATGGGACACGACATGCAGCTGTGTACACCTGAATAGATGGTCTGCCTGGTTGACAGTCATCAGTGATGGGATAGGGGATTGTGATGATGGCATCAATGTGTGTGACACTGCCCTCGGACACGTACGGTTAGCATTGGCTTGACATGGTGTGGGACTTCCACATCAGCGGATCTATGGTGTATGGCAGGCTCTCCGTGAGCAGCTGTGGGTGTTCAGCTGTTAGCCGACGCTTGTGTGCCAGTTCCATGGCGAACACGCTTTTGTGCTGCAGAAGGGGGGTGCCAGTGTTGGACCCACATGTTACTCCACATGATGTGTTCATGTGTACTTCAAGTTGCCTCTGCAATCCCGAAAACATGACTAATAAAGGTGTCCCTATGCCTCCAAGGTGCCTCTTCTCAGTCAATGCTGGTGTGTTGCCACGGTGCATCCAGCCTGTCTGGCATGGTATTCCCTGATTGTGGCTATGTGTCAATGTGTCGAGTAGCAACATGCAAGCTGTGTGTGTGGGCTGAGACTGTGTATTGGGCATGATGTCCATGACTGTGTGGGTATTGTAACATGTGCCATCCCCATGCATCCAACGTTGTCCAGGACCCCATTCTCTGCATCCACCGGACTCAAGCTTGCAGGACATGGTTCTGCCACCTGTCTACACATACCTGGATGCCCCCCAGGACACTGGACTGGATCCCTGACCTCTGCGCATGACTGTTGCTGTACTCAATGTGTCTGTCAGCACGGTTGTTCGGCCACCCCCTCAGCTGGTTGGGCCCATCACGGGTGTGTATGGTGCTCCATGTCTGTCTTGCCTAATACACTGTGACCCATGTGTCCTGTGCCAGACTCAGGCCCCAGGGTGTGGATGGTTGAAGACAAAAGATGACTCAGGCATGTTTAGACTTTACAAGACACATGTTAGGTAATAATGCAACCAGCAGGCATCTACTCTTCATAGTGTGATTTATTATTGGGGGGGGGGGACAAAGTGAGGTTCTTTCCAGGAGTTTGGAATCCAAAGTTCAGTAGGGGAGTTGGTGTCCTTGCCATTTGAAATCCTCAGAGTCCATGCCACAGTCTTTGTCAACATTGGTCAGCCAGTGACCAGCAGGGCCATGTGGCAGAGAATGTCTCTTGATGCTGTGATGCTGTTGCTCCAGTGGGCCAGGTGCCAGGCCAGGTGTCCTGGGAGATGGTGATGTAGCGCCGACCCTCACGGTCCTTTCCGTGGACGACCCGGCCTCCTGCGGGGACCCTCAGCAGCAGGCCGTGACGACGTCTGGGATGCTCCATCGGATGTTTCCTCCTCCTCCTCCTGATCCCTCCCTGTGGGTGGTGATGTTCTCCGCCTTCTGGCACAGGGAGGGTCGGCCATGTTGTCGGCCATCCGACGGAGTGTATCGTGAATCCCCTGGAACGCCGTCACTTGCTCAGCCTGTCTGTCCTCCATCCTCCGTTGGTGTCGCAGTAGACAGGCATGTTGCTCCGCATGTTGCTGGGCCTGCTGGGTCTTTATCTCATCGAGGGTACCCTTGATCTCATTGAGGGTGGACACAACCTGGGCCATGCCCGTGGTGTCCTGCCGGTATGTGTCCATGATGTTTCGGACATGGGCAAATACCGGTTCCCCAGCCAACTGGTCAGGCTCGTGCCTCCGCCGTCCTCCACTCCCACCACCCCTGCCCACTTGCACCTGGCCTGCCCTTGTGGGTACATCGGGTCTCCGGGACCCCTGAGGGGTGGCATTGGCGTTGTCGCCTGCCTCCTCCTGGGTGCCCGGGACACCGTGTCCCTCCTGGCCAGCCTGGCTGCTTTGTGGTGTTGGGGCAGGGATCCTGGGTGTCTCCTGGGATGTGGCAGGAGTGGGGGTGGTGGTTGGCACAGTTGTACCTGACGCAGGTGCTGCAGGTGGTTGGACACCAGAGGGGCCAGGTTGGTCGGGGTCGTCCACAGAGTGGTGAGAGTGGTCGCTGCCGGTGGGATCGGGCTCCCGCAGATCCGGGTCCTGTGAGTCTTCCCCCCCAGTGTTGGGGGGTGAACCACGACGTTGACCTGTGTGTGAGAGAGACAATGTTAATTTTGGTCCATGCAACATCCATGTTTCATCTGTTTCAAAGTTGGGACATTTCCTCTTGGAATTGGGATCTGTCTTGCATTCCACTCACAGTGCACTTGTGCATGGGTGTGTCCCTTGGGCACCACTTTGGCCCCTTTAACTATGTGTGGCACGGTCTTATTTGCTGCGTCAAGTGTGACTGCAGTCAGCAGTGGAGTGGGCAGGTGTGGCGAGCCATGCATTGGCGCCTTCCGTGTAGCACTGTACATGTGCACATGGAGTGGATCCACACACTTATATGATCCAGGTAGCTGTCGTTGTGCTCGTGAACAGGTTGTGACATGGCCCTGTGTTTTGCCATGGGGAAGAGGGGGGGTTCTGGGACTGGCCACCCTTGTCTACATGCACGCGGTCTACCTGCTGACGAGCAGACATTCGCACACGCCACATGGCTGATTTGCTCTCCCTGTGTCTCGCTCCCTCTCTGTCCCCCTCTCCCTCCCTCTCTGTCCCCCTCTCCCTCCCTCTCTGTCCCCCTCTCCCTCCCTCCGTGTGTCAGCCTCCTCCCTCTGTCCGTCTCGCTCCCTCTCTGTCCCCCTCTCCCTCCCTCTCTGTCCCCCTCTCCCTCCCTCTCTGTCCCCCTCTCCCTCCCTCTCTGTCCCCCTCTCCCTCCCTCCGCGTGTCAGCCTCCTCCCTCTGTCCGTCTCGCTCCCTCTCTGTCCCCCTCTCCCTCCCTCCGCGTGTCAGCCTCCTCCCTCTGTCCGTCTCGCTCCCTCTCTGTCCCCCTCTCCCTCCCTCTCTGTCCCCCTCTCCCTCCCTCCGTGTGTCAGCCTCCTCCCTCTGTCCGTTTCGCTCCCTCTCTGTCCCCCTCTCCCTCCCACTCTGTCCCCCTCTCCCTCCCTCTCTGTCCCCCTCTCCCTCCCTCCGTGTGTCAGCCTCCTCCCTCTGTCCGTCTCGCTCCCTCTCTGTCCCCCTCTCCCTCCCTCTCTGTCCCCCTCTCCCTCCCTCTCTGTCCCCCTCTCCCTCCCTCCGTGTGTCAGCCTCCTCCCTCTGTCCGTCTCCCTCCCTCTCTGTCCCCCTTTCCCTCCCTCCGTGTGTCAGCCTCCTCCCTCTGTCCGTCTCCCTGTGTCTCCCTCCCTCTCTGTCCCCCTCTCCCTCCCTCTCTGTCCCCCTCTCCCTCCCTCCCGTGTGTCAGCCTCCTCCCTCTGTCCGTCTCCCTCCCTCTCTGTCCCCCTCTCCCTCCCTCTGTGTGTCACCCTCTGTCACCTCAGCCCAGCTTCCTGGGCACACACTGTTAGCAGATCTTTGAGTGGCCCTTGGCTTGTTGATGTGAGTTTGTTTCTGATCTCCAGGCACCCATTGGGTGTGATGTGTGTCTGTGCGCTGCTGCTGTGGTGGTGTGTGCTGCCACTCTTTCACAATGTTGGCTGTTCATTAGCTGCTGTCATGTGCAAAACAGTGCCTTCACCCCCATGTGTTGATGCAAGGCGTCCGCCATTTGCTGGCAAGTCATTCCTGTATTGGGACACACTGTTTGTCTGGCTGTGACCTAGGCCATATGGGCAGAGGGCATTGTTGTCTGCTTCGGAGTTGCACTATGTGATTTTTGGGGCCCAGCCTCCCGCCATCCGGGTTACCGTGTCATGTGTTGGTTTCTTATGTGGCCTGTGACTTGACATTGTCCAGCTGGGTGCATGGGGCATGGTGGCAGCAGTGACATGTGCGTGCTCATGGAGTGTGGTTGAGTCATGCGATGGTTTGGGGTGGTTGCGTGCCTGTTAGTGATTTTGGTTGTGGATGCCGTTCCCCCCATGTGAGGTGCGTTGTTTGTGTACTCACCCGGGTCTCGGAGTCCTTCTAATCCTTCGACTGCCTCCACCGGCAGTATGGCCATCACCCTCTCCTCCCAGGGCTGGTAGTGTACGGGTCTGCGGGAGGGCCCTCCTCCGGTGGCGTTGGCCTGGTCGTGTTCCTCCTGCCTCTTGGCTCGGACCCTCCTCCGCAGATCATACCACCTGTTCTGGCATTCCTGCCAGGTCCTTCTGGTGTCCGCAACAGCATTCACAGCATCGACGATGGTCTGCCACATGGCTGTTTTAGCTGCCATGCTGGTGTTTCTGACCAATGTTCCAAAGAGCTGTGGCTCGACTCTGAGGATTTCATCGACAAGAACCTCCAACTCTCGGTTACTGAACTTGGATTCTTGGTAGTGGGCATGGTGAGGGGTGTGGGTGTGGATGGTGAGGGTGTGTGTGGATGGTGGGAGGTGTGTGTGGATGGTTGTGGGTGTGTGGGTGTGGTTGTGCAGGTGTGTGTGTGTGTGAATGTGATGAGGGGGTGTTTGTGAAGGTGGTTGTGTGAAGGTGTGCAAGTGTAAGGTGTGGTGAAGCTTTTAGTAAGGTGCTGTAAGTTGTCTGTGGTGTCTGGCAGCAGTGAGTCTGTTGCAAAGGCTCATGGTTTGTGTGTGTGGGCCCTTTTTATTGGTCCATTGGTGGGTGTGGCTGTGTTTGAAGTTTGGGTGGGTGTGTTATAAGGAGTGGTGGTGTTTAGGGCCTCTGTTTGTTTTTGGCAGTTGCAGGTCAGTGAATGTGTGTTTTATGAGTGTTTGTTGGCCATGTTTAGTGGCTTTGTGCCATTCGAATAGTGTATTCTTGTGTTGTATTGTATTGTCCTGGTTGTGTACGTGCGTTTTGAGTGTGTGTACGGTGTGTAGATGGTCCATTTGGTTGTACGGTGCTGTCCTTGTGTGTGGCTTGGCACGACTCGTACATGCGGTTGTGATGTTGGGGCATGGGGTGCGCTTCGTACTTAGGAGGTTGTGGTGGGGGTGCGACTGGAACGTACTGGGGTGTACTTAGACGGTTGTACTACACGTACAAGGGTGGAGGTACGACTGGAACGTACTGGGGTGTGGTTACACGGGGGTGTGACACGTACAGGGGTGGGGGTCCGACTCGAAGGTACTGGGGTGTACTTAGACGGTGGTACGACACGTACTGGGGTGGGGGTACGACTGGAACGTACTGGGGTGTGGGTACACAGGGGTGTGACACGTACAGGGGTGGGGGTACGACTCGAACGTACTGGGGTGTACTTAGACGGTGGTACGACACGTACATGGGTGGGGGTACGACTCGAACGTACTGGGGTGTACTTAGACGGTGGTACGACACGTACAAGGGTGGGGGTACGACTCGAACGTACTGGGGTGTACTTAGACGGTGGTACGACACGTACTGGGGTGGGGGTATGACTGGAACGTACTGGGGTGTGGGTACACAGGGGTGTGACACGTACAGGGGTGGGGGTACGACTCGAACGTACTGGGGTGTGGGTACACGGGGGTGTGACACGTACAGCGGTGGGGGTACGACTCGAACGTACTGGGGTGTACTTAGACGGTGGTACGACACGTACACGGGTGGGGGTACGACTCGAACGTACTGGGGTGTACTTAGATGGTGGTACGACACGTACTGGGGTGGGGGTACGACTGGAACGTACTGGGATGTGGGTACACGGGGGTGTGACACGTACAGGGGTGGGGGTACGACTCGAACGTACTGGGGTGTGACACATACAGGGGTGGGGGTACGACTCGAACGTACTGGGGTGTACTTAGACGGTGGTACGACACGTACAAGGGTGGGGGTACGACTCGAACGTACTGGGGTGTACTTAGACGGTGGTACGACACGTACTGGGGTGGGGGTACGACTGGAACATACTGGGGTGTGGGTACACGGGGGTGTGACACGTACAGGGGTGGGGGTACGACTCGAACGTACTGGGGTGTGGGTACACGGGGGTGTGACACGTACAGGGGTGGGGGTACGACTCGAACGTACTGGGGTGTACTTAGACGGTGGTACGACACGTACACGGGTGGGGGTATGACTGGAACGTACTGGGGTGTGGGTACACGTGGGTGTGACACGTACAAGGGTGGGGGTACGACTGGAACGTACTGGGGTGTGGGTACACGGGGGTGTGACACGTACAGGGGTGGGGGTACGACTCGAACGTACTGGGGTGTACTTAGACGGTGGTACAACACGTACAAGGGTGGGGGTACGACTGGATCGTACTGGGGTGTGGGTACACGGGGGTGTGACACGTACAGGGGTGGGGGTCCGACTCGAAGGTACTGGGGTGTACTTAGACGGTGGTATGACACGTACTGGGGTGGGGGTACGACTGGAACGTACTGGGGTGTGGGTACACGGGGGTGTGACACGTACAGGGGTGGGGGTACGACTCGAACGTACTGGGGTGTACTTAGACGGTGGTATGACACGTACAAGGGTGGGGGTACGACTCGAACGTACTGGGGTGTACTTAGATGGTGGTACGACACGTACAAGGGTGGGGGTACGACTCGAACGTACTGGGGTGTACTTAGACGGTGGTACGACACGTACTGGGGTGGGGGTATGACTGGAACGTACTGGGGTGTGGGTACACGGGGGTGTGACACTTACAGGGGTGGGGGTATGACTCGAACGTACTGGGGTGTGGGTACACGGGGGTGTGACACGTACAGGGGTGGGGGTACGACTCGAACGTACTGGGGTGTACTTAGACGGTGGTACGACACGTACACGGGTGGGGGTACGACTCGAACGTACTGGGGTGTACTTAGACGGTGGTACGACACGTACTGGGGTGGGGGGGTACGACTGGAACGTACTGGGGTGTGGGTACACGGGGGTGTGACACGTACAGGGGTGGGGGTACGACTCGAATGTACTGGGGTGTGGGTACACGGGGGTGTGACACGTACAGGGGTGGGGGTACGACTCGAACGTACTGGGGTGTACTTAGACGGTGGTACGACACGTACAAGGGTGGGGGTACGACTCGGACGTACTGGGGTGTACTTAGACGGTGGTACGACACGTACTGGGGTGGGGGTACGACTGGAACGTACTGGGGTGTGGGTACACGGGGGTGTGACACGTACAGGGGTGGGGGTACGACTCGAACATACTGGGGTGTGGGTACACGGGGGTGTGACACGTACAGGGGTGGGGGTACAACTCGAACGTACTGGGGTGTACTTAGACGGTGGTACAACACGTACACGGGTGGGGGTACGACTGGAACGTACTGGGGTGTGGGTACACGGGGGTGTGACACGTACAAGGGTGGGGGTACGACTGGAACGTACTGGGGTGTGGGTACACGGGGGTGTGACACGTACAGGGGTGGGGGTACGACTCGAACGTACTGGGGTGTACTTAGACGGTGGTACGACACGTACAAGGGTGGGGGTACGACTGGAACGTACTGGGGTGTGGGTACACGGGGGTGTGACACGTACAGGGGTGGGGGTCCGACTCGAAGGTACTGGGGTGTACTTAGACGGTGGTACGACACGTACTGGGGTGGGGGTACGACTGGAACGTACTGGGGTGTACTTAGACGGTGGTACGACACGTACTGGGGTGGGGGTACGACACGTACTGGGGTGGGGGTACGACTGGAACGTACTGGGGTGTGGGTACATGGGGGTGTGACACGTACAAGGGTGGGGGTATGACTGGAACGTACTGGGGTGTGGGTACACGGGGGTGTGACACGTACAGGGGTGGGGGTGCGACTGGAACGTACTGGGGTGTACTTAGACAGTGGTACGACACGTACTGGGGTGGGGGTACGACTGGAACGTACTGGGGTGTGGGTACACGGGGGTGTGACACGTACAGGGGTGGGGGTACGACTCGAACGTACTGGGGTGTGGGTACACGGGGGTGTGACACGTACAGGGGTGGGGGTACGACTCGAACATACTGGGGTGTACTTAGACGGTGGTACGACACGTACAAGGGTGGGGGTACGACTCGAACGTACTGGGGTGTACTTAGACGGTGGTACGACACGTACTGGGGTGGGGGTACGACTGGAACGTACTGGGGTGTGCGTACACGGGGGTGTGACACGTACAAGGGTGGGGGTCCAACTCGAAGGTACTGGGGTGTACTTAGACGGTGGTACGACACGTACAAGGGTGGGGGTATGACTCGAACGTACTGGGGTGTACTTAGACGGTGGTACGACACGTACTGGGGTGGGGGTACGACTGGAACGTACTGGGGTGTGGGTACACGGGGGTGTGACACGTACAAGGGTGGGGGTACGACTGGAACGTACTGGGGTGTGGGTACACGGGGGTGTGACACGTACAGGCGTGGGGGTACGACTGGAACGTACTGGGGTGTGGGTACATGGGGGTGTGACACGTACAGGGGTGGGGGTACGACTCGAACGTACTGGGGTGTGGGTACAGGTGGGTGTGACACGTTCAGGGGTGGGGGTATGACTGGAACGTACTGGGGTGTGGGTACACGGGGGTGTGACACGTACAAGGGTGGGGGTATGACTCGAACATACTGGGGTGTACATACACGGGTGGGGGTTCGACACGTACACGGGTGTACATACGGGGGGTGTACATTAACAGGGTGTACGACTCGAACGTAAGGGTGCTGGGGGGAGTGTTTGGCGCGTATGCGGGCACATATCTCCATGGTTGCAATGGGAGTTCGGTGCGGACGGTGTTTTTACCATACGGTTGTGAGTTGGGACGCACGGGTAGGATCGTGATTCCTCGGTCGGACTTGACTTTTCACATTTGTACGGTAAATCGTCCGAGGACGTGTCGGACACATTTTCCAACCGGAGGACGTGTGGGGAATGATTCCCGAGGCGGTTCGTATGGACTTTTTACCATGCGAATCGTAATTGCCAGTTTGTACGGCACTTGTCCGATTCGTACGGTAAAAAGACCGGATACGAGTCGGACGGGCATTTTTTTTACCGGATCGTGATCGGCACCTTTATGTGTACTTTACAGTAACCCTCAGTTCTGATGTAAGCAGCACACTTACCTTGTAGCAGATTTTCATAAATAATATTAGGAATTAATTGTGCGCGGCATCAGAGGCATTTGAGTTTGTGCAATAAAAGGGACAGACATGGAGGTGAAAGTAATAGTAAACATGAAGAACAAAATGAACAAACATTAAAAAAGCCAATAGGTCTTGTTAGAGCCATAAAGCCAATACATTTTGTTGCAATTGGGTTCTGCCCATTCAGAATGCCCTGATTTTTAGCTTTTTGGATCACCTGGTTTTGAACTTTTGACTGTGGGTGACTCTCACTACTTATGTTTCACCTACGGTAATCACATGGCAAATGGAATGTGTGTGTTTACTGCCAGTGTACACCTTTGAAGAAAAGGCGACTGCGACGCAGCTAGGGAAAATGGGCAGTTGGCTGGTTACTTGTGCACATGTGTGAGGACTGTGCATGTGAGGCTAATGTTGTACGCAACCAGTTAACTGCACACAGGTAACCTGGCACAGAGGGGACTCTGCAGGATTAGATATTGACCTGGAGTAGGTCTTATATTGCTAGTGTACAATCATAGGGAAAGTCAGTGTGATTTACTATTTTGTCTGGAGTGACACTTTATTATACACATAGGGGAAAAACTGCCTTAGAGTACAGTTTCACTTCCCTTTGGCCTATTAAGTCCAGTGACATATCGAAATGGGGTGGAACATGTGCACAAAATCCATATCTTTGGGTTCCAAGAGGGTATCTGTACAACTTATGAATCATCCGGCTTTGTTATATTTCTTCAGGTCAGCTTAGGATCAGAGCCCATGCTTTTTATCACCCTGCTGTGCCAAGTTAATTACATTTCCCTCCAGCAGTAGGAACAAAGGACGCCCCACACAAAAGCAGTAATTACCAGCCTTTATAGACATTGGGCAACAGTAGTTCAGCCTATCAGCTAGGGAGGGGGGTGGAGCCCATTACTCACCACAGGTTTTAAATTCATGCCTGCAGTGTGGATGCATATTTGTTTTGGAGATATCACGCCAGCAGTCTTTTTTTTTAATTTACTTTCTCGCACTGTGATTTTAAACATGCACTATTAGTAGAATATTAGACGCGCCGCATTCTTAGTGATTGTTACCTTTGAATTTGAATCTGTTGCTGTCACTCAATTCCTCCTGATACTCGACGTACAGGCACTTAGCAATAGCCCGTATAGACATTGGGCAACAGTAGTTCAGCCTATCAGCTTGGGAGGGGGGAGCAGAGCCCATTACTCGCTGCAGGCTTTAAATTCATGCCCGCAGCACGGACGCGTGCGCCAAAGGCACGCCTAAGGCAAGTCCGTCTGCGCCCGTCCACATCCGGACGGGGCAAGGAGCATGTCACTATGGCCAAAAATTCTCCTACTCACTGGCAGACCTCAAATCTATGGCCCTGCAAGACAGGCAACTGCAGGACCCATCCCTCGAACTTAAGCTGGAAGAGCTAGACCTCTTTCATCCAGGTCAGGCACTTTAGTTTTGTAAGCAAAAGGAGGGCTGCCAGGCCTTTAGCCATACCTTCCTGTCACCCCCTGTGGGTAAACAACCCCATGTGCAGGAATATAATGTACCTCAACACCCGCTCTTCAGTTAAGCACCAACTGGAACTTTTCAATCTCTTGACCAATGACTCTCTCCGTATATGCTGTTCTTGGCTGAATCATGGCTGACAGAGGAATCCACTCCAGAAATCCTAGCCACACTTCCAGATAATTATATCCTCCTACAAACTATTAGACCTTCATGAAAAAGGGGGGGAGGGGTGGCTGTCGCCATCAAAAAAGGACTATCTTTTACCGCCATTTCCCCTTTAGAAATAACTTCAGTCGACAATCTTATAGTCAAACTGGACTCTCCTAATAGTACACTGATATGTGTTCTTCTGTATAGACCACCTATAGCAATGCCAGATTTCCCTAAAGTTCTCGCAAATAGCATCGCGTCCCTGACGGTGGACTATGCCAAATTCCTGACTATAGGTGACATGAACACTTGGGCTGAGTCCCTGGCTAGCCTAAATCTCACACAACACTCACACATCAAAGGCCATATACTCAATCAAGTTTGGTCTATCAACCTCACCCTCCAGAACTTAGCAATTTACCCTTGTGTATGGTCAGACCATTATACTATTAGCTTCACTGTGAGTGATATGATCCTGCCTAAATGCTAGCCTCATTTAAAAGGCACTTTCAGAAATTAGAACCGCATAAATATGAAATCCTTATGGGATACGCTGAATCTCGAGCAGCCCACCAGTCAGGACAATATGGGCAGTTTTGAGAGGGAGATTGCCAATTGGCAATTGAATGCTATTGATATCCATGCCCCTATACAGATTAAAACCTCTCGAATAAGGTGACAGGAAGCATCCAAATGGTTCACTACCGATTTAAAAATTATGAAACTGGCGAAACATCTACTCAACCGAGGCTAGAGAATAAAACATTGTGAGCTTTATGGCATATAAAAAGCCATCCTGGTGGCAAAAAGACTATTTTACTAACAAAGTACTCAATTCAAACAATGGGACAAAAGATATCTTCAGGATTGTAAAAGAGTCATCTAATCCTGACTGTGTGATCCCCCTCTACCACTGCCACACAGAAACTCTGTAACGATTTGAACTCCTTCTTTGTAGACAAAATTTAAAAAATCCAAGATTGAATTGACTCTAGCCAAAATGCTGTAGAAGAACCATGAAGTAATAGCAACTCTTCCTTCCTGGCCACCTTTCCTTGCCTAAATAGAGAACTTCTCTCTGAACTCGTAAACAAAGTAAAATCAGGCTCCCCCAAGACCCTCTCCATATAATAAAATCCATTTATCTGGCTTTTCCAGATACCATTCTTGCCCTCTTGAACCTTTCTTTAACCCAATGTACGGTGCTATCAGTTTTCAAAGAAGCAGTAGTCATCCCATTGCAAAAAATGCAAGGCATTGATCCTCATAAGCTAGATTACTACAGACCTATATCTCTCCTTCCTTTTCCTGCTAAATTATGGGAGACGCATATAGCCAGGTCTTTTAGCTCCTTCATAGAGGAAACTAATTTTTTACTCCCATCAGGCAGGTTTCCGTAAATCACATTCCACCGAATCTGTCATACTCTCCGTTATAGATGATCTTTAAGGAAAGGAGGATGAGGACCGCACGCCGGCCTTGATTCTCCTGGACCTGTCTGCAGCCTTCGATACCGATAATCATGAAATATTGTTGGATCGTATTGCTGCAGCTGGTCTCTGAGGCGGTAAACAGACATAATATTGAATTGAAAATATCGACAGGACAGAATATCGAGTTTTTAATATAGAATGGACAGAATATCGAATTGCCAAAATATAGTGGTGAAGAATATCGAAAATCAGGTAAGAAATAAAATATCGATTTAAATAATATAGAAGTAAGTAATATCGACAGTCATAATATAGTTGTTAAAAATATCGAACTTTTTTATAGTGTTTTAAGTGTTAGTATATGTTTTAAATGTATGGATAAATTTTGGAATGTATGTTTGAATATTTTTAAAGTAATGAATTTTATGTTATTTAATTTTTGTGTAATATAATTGCGTAGCGGGTTGTGGGTTTATAGGGGATTAGGGTGGGAAGTAATTTAATTATAGTACATTAATTAATCATTTTTAGGAATTATTAATTATTTTTAATTTAATTTTGCGTTTTACTTCTGTAGCGGGTTGTGGGTTTATAGGGGAATAGGATGGGAAGTAATTTAATTGTTATTAGGTAATTATTTATTGGTATTGAAAATTAATTGGTTTTTGATTAATTATTAATTGGTAAATAATTTGTATTAATTGGTAATTAATTAGTATTAATTGTTTAATTGATAATTATGTTAATTGTATTAATTTATTATTTGTAGCGGGTTGTGGGTTTATAGGGGAATATGGTGGGAATTAATTTAATTGTAAATAATTAATTATTGAAATATTTTTTGTATATTGCTAATTAATTTATTCTTAATTTATTATTAATTGGTATTAATTTTATGTATTTATTTTTGGGACTGAAAATTAATTGGTTGTTAATTAATTATTAATAGGTTATTAATAAAAACCATTGGTATTTATAATAAAGTAATTATTAAATATTGTTTGATTGGTAATTCATTTTAATATTTTTATTTGGTATTGATAATTTATTTATTTTTAATAAAATGTTAAATTATTATTTTCTCTACTATTGCACTCACTGGAGTGGGTATAGTAATTTTTACCCCTACGCTATCCAACGCTTTCCCTACTATTGCACTCACTGGAGTGGGAATAATAATTTTTACCCCTACGGTATCCAACGCTTACCCTAGAGTTGCACTCACTGGAGTGGGAATAGTAAATTTTACCCTCCCGCTATCCAACGCTTTCCCTACTGTTGCACTCTCTGCAGTGGGAATAGTAATTTTTACCCCTACGCTATCTGACGTTTTCCCTACTGTTGCACTCACTGGAGTGGGAATAGTAAATTTTGTCCTCCCGCTATCCAACGCTTTCCCTACTGTTGCACTCTCTGAAGTGGGAATAGTAATTTTTACCCCTACGCTAGCCAACGCTTTCCCTACTGTTGCAGTCTCTGGAGTGGGAATAGTAATTTTTAGCCCTACTCTATCCAACACTTTCCCTACTGTTGCACTCTTTGGAGTGGGAATAGTAATTTTTACCCCTACGCTATCCAATCCTTTCTCTACTGTTGAACTCACTGGAGTGGGAATAGTAATTTTTACCCTCCCGCTATCCAACGCTTTCCCTACTGTTGCACTGTCTGGAGTGTCTGGTTGGAAGGGGTGGCCACCGCAGAATGCTGCACCCTGCCTGCATGGAGTGGGCAGGGAAAGCAATACAGCTGACTCCTGTGCTGGTTGTGCAGGAAGCCGGCTGGGCTGCACAGGGGTGGGCCCCTCATGTGTCCCCAACCCCGAGAACCATTGGTGTGTTCGAGTGGGACCAGCACCCCCTAAAAACATAACGACAAAAATGAAAGGAAAGGGGGAAAAAAGCTTTGTGGCTCTACCCGACACAGCGGGAGAGCTGCTGATAAAACAGTCACTACTCCTCGTGGGAGATCCCCATGATGCCCTGCAGAGCTGGCTGATTTGTAAATTTTTCTTTTCTTGTTTTCCCAAGTGGATAGAAGCACCACTAACAAACCTAGGAAGTGGTTGTGTGTGTGTGTGTGTGTGGGGGGGGGGGGTCACAGCAGCCCCCAGAAGTATTGTTTGCTAACTGACTTTATGTCTGCGGGGTCAAGAAATCCATGACCCTCTGGGATTTTTATTTATTTTTTCAAACCACCTTCATTGTAGGAGTTTCTTTCTCTACAGCTGGGGGTGCAGTACCCCCTGGGGGTTTATTTTATGGTTGCATTTTATGTAAGACGAAGGTGTATAAGAAAGATACATGTGATTAAGCTCACTCTTGGGGCTGGATTTATAGTTTCATTTTATTTGATCAGAAAGCAACGGTCCCTAGGGAATGTTTTTATGATTGCAGTCTATATAGCTTGAAAGTATACAAAAAGCACACAGACACATGTTTTGTTCATTTTAAAATGCTTTATTGACATCTTAATGTTGACAGTGATTACTGATCAAGGTGAAAATTATTTATTTACATTAATAACTGCATTTACACATGGTTATTATTGATTCTTGCATTTAAAAACAAAATGATGGTGATTTTAACATGTGGTTTGTTGATCATTAACCTTTGAGCAACTCAATAGTTACCGCATATGTTTTTATGACCCTTTAAAAGACAGTTATAATGGCGAGGAGGTGGCCTGCACCCCACTTACACAGATCCACTGCATATACTAATCTCCTAATAGGTCCACCCTTGGATATTCTCATGAACATGTAGGCTAAACAGGAGTGTCTGGTGTAGCAGCAGGCGTGGATAAGAGTAGACCCGAGGGATCCTTCTGCTAATATAAACCAGGAGTGAAACTGATATAAGTAACTATGTTACACACATAATTGCAGTAAAATCCAAACTTCTTGGCTAACATCATGCCTAAAAAGCCAATTGATCTTGCATTGGCTACCACCCCTTTGCTTTGATGATGCTTTTTTATCAAGCTTTTTACAATCTTTATTACAAATAGAGTTGAAAAGATATATAAATACAGTGGCTTGTTAATACAGATAGAGAGGATTAGACAGACAGACAGACAGACAGATAGATAGATAGATAGATAGATAGATAGATAGATAGATAGATAGATAGATAGATAGATAGATAGATAGATAGATAGATAGATAGATAGATAGATAGATAGATAGATAGATAGATAGATAGATAGATAGATAGATAGATAGATAGATAGATTGACGAATATGTTGAGATGATTGCATACAGTGATAGAATTGCAAAGATAGATAGATAGATAGATAGATAGATAGATAGATAGATAGATAGATAGATAGATAGATAGATAGATAGATAGATAGATAGATAGATAGATAGATAGATAGATAGATAGATAGATAGATAGATAGATAGATAGATAGATAGATAGATAGATAGATAGATAGATAGATAGATAGATAGATAGATAGATAGATAGATAGATAGACGAATATATAGAGATTATTGCATACAGTGATAGAATTGCAAAGATAGATAGATAGATAGATAGATAGATAGATAGATAGATAGATAGATAGATAGATAGATAGATAGATAGATAGATAGATAGATAGATAGATAGATAGATAGATAGATAGATAGATAGATAGATAGATAGATAGATAGATAGATAGATAGATAGATAGATAGATTTACAAAGATAGAGTTGCAAAGATGGATGGACCGACAGACAGTCAGACAGGACGAAACTATAGACACATATGTAAATAGGAAATTAATTTGGAATTCATTCCACTAGATATTTTGTAGTTACATGTCTATAGATGCACAACGTACAAGCTCACTGAGAGCAAACTGGAAAGCCATACACCTAGGACATTCAAACTAAATTGGTTTACAAGTTTAACTGTAGTCCTCAATTAAAATGCATACCAGTATGACATACAGGAATGCAGTTAAAAACCCACTTCATAGTTTGCACACTAAAAAGAGGCTAACTTATCAAGAGCAGTTATAAATGCACACAATCTGTTCTGCTATGGAATGTCAGCAGTCAGATAAAAAAGGCCACTCTAAAAGGAAGTTACAACTGCATTAGCAGACAACAGGAACTGATCATGCTCACATCATGATGAGCTGGTAAAAGGAGTCCAGCTATGATGTCAGGCTCAAAACACAAAGGCTACATTAAAGTAACAATGAATTAAAAACACTGGCACTGTAGGGAACTGCCATGTGTGCAGACGTGCTCTTTGTGAAAAAACAAAATGCAGTCACTCAAAGTGAAGTCAGCCAGTGACTGAATCAGGCTGACCCATTGCCACATGCACTATGCTGTAATGAGTGGAAGCAGATTGGGAATCACACAATAACAGACTAATGAATGAAGAGAGCTGCTGTAAGCCCATTTAACTAAGTATATTATAAATATAATTTTAGTACAATCAAAAGGTCTTGCCTAACACCAGAACTAAATATGTAATAGTAAAATGTGTAAACAAAGATGTGTGCACTGAAATGAGATTACAGTTGGGGGCAAATGGCAATCGTTGAGGTATGATTGTTTGTCTTGAAGACTGAGTGGTGTCTTTTTGGATGCATATATCATGTAGAATTCTAGGTTTGGTTGTTACATCATAGTTGTGCAATAGTGGTGTCTCAGGGTGGTATATGTGGATGGTGTTTAATCAATCATTCATCGTTGACTCAAAACTGTCAAAGAGTTGAGGTGAAATGTGGAGAAACTAGTTGACCACGCACCCGTAAACACTGACCTCTGTTCTGTGACCTTTCAAGGAACCTGGTTGGGGCCATAGTTGATGATGGGTAAGTCATACAAGTAAGCCTTGTCGCAAGGCAATGTTTTGTAACAGACACCAGGCTACAATAATCTTATACAATCCTTCTGGGGAGTACCGGATAAACTCCCTTATGATCAGTGGTGTCTGTGGTGTCTGTTTCGGAAATGGAGTTCTGTGTGTTGGAGTGGCAGTAATGCTACATGGGTGTAATCAATGGCACCTAATATATGAGATAAGTAGGCAATGGCAATCATCTTGCCACCTGTTGCCTTTTTATAAGGGACTGTGTCATGGCAATATACTGGTGTACTCACCTGGTAATGCATCTCAGTACCTGGCGCAAACAGCTTGATTGGTTTGCCTGTGAGATGCCCACAGTATCCCCAGTGACCCTGTGAAATGTTCCAGTGGTTAGGAACTGAATTGCAGCCCTTATTTTCGCATATACAGGGATGGCCTGTGATCTGGGTGTAGGGGAATTGAGCTTTTGCTCTCATCCTAAAACCATGTCAAAAACCACATATCTGGAGAGATGTAGTCAGTAGCAACTACTGCTTACCTGGACATTCCAAAGATGTCAACACTCTTCCTGTATATCCTCTCTCTCTTCTTCCAGTAGCAGTCCATGAGAGAAGGGACCAGCAACAAAAACATTCACCAACATGAGGAAAACATTGCCTTGGCTGTAGCCTGCTTTCGTATGTGGGCAAGCTGTGCGTGATTGGTTGATGATGCTGTGAGTTTCACTTGGAGATGGCGGTGGTGGAGTCAAGAGTGACTGTTGAATTCTCTACTTCATTCATTAGCAGGTGTATGCAAATGCTATTGACTAATTATAGCTAATTTAAACTAATTTCACTATTTTGTTTCTTTTTTATAAATCTAATCAAATATAGACTTTTTTATTAACAGGGTTTAATAAATATTTTGTACTCTTTTCTGTATATGGTGGTAGTGTTACTCGCTACCCCAATTGATTTCTATGTGTTAGCCCTGAAGTGCCAGTGAGTGGGTATGTGTTGTGCATGGCTTAGGTTGGAGTATATTTGAGCCTATTTCAGGCATGGTGCCACTGAAGTAGATGTGTGTATCATTTTGGTGAATAACAACTAGCAAATTCTTTTTGTAGGTGTATTTTTGTATTTGCTTGCCTCTTACTGTGCCTCTCTTTAAATTTGCCTTAACTCCTCCTTTTAATATTAGATATTCCCCATTTGGCAGTCACTCCTACTTGTCCCTCTAACTTTTATATGGAGAAAAAAATATTTAGAGATGCGACATTCGCAACGTTTAGCGGAGAACTCTGCACATAAGAGAAGGGAGAGGTGTATGCGGAGAACTGTACCATTTGTGAGTTCAAAAAATAGACCTACAGGCGCTCTTCTTTAACCCCTTCAGTGCCCATGACGAGCTGGACTCGTCATGGGCTGCGGTGGCGCTGTGCCCATGACGAGTCCAGCTCGTCATGAACTCCGCCCGCTAATGGAAGGCGCGGCACTGGGCGGGGAAAGGGGCGGGCATGCAAGGGGTTAAATACTCAAAAACGCCTGTAGTTAAGCCATAAATGTTGAATCTCCATGCCTTCAATTGTTTTATAGCTGCACTGAACTTAGGAGAAACTTACGTGGTGGTGAGAGTTGGGCCATCTCAGCAGTAAATAATGACCAAGTGGATAAGTGTAAACTAACTATTTTGCAGCCAATCAGAGGAAAGAATCAAGACCACAATGATGTTAGAGATTGCCATTGAAGCTAAAATGGCTGAAATAGTGAGGAAATTAACCCACTTGGTAGGCAATATAAAGAAGTTTATTTTTAGGAAACCTTCACAACAAATAAGTGTTTTGCAGATCTAATATATTACAACTTTATTTAAGTTACAACCAATCACCTGTACCAAAATAATAAAAGTAAAAACCAAAATTATCATCAATGGTAGTGGTAAATATACTCAATTCAATTGAACCATTTGTCCTACATATGTGACACATTTGGATAGAATAGAAAGCTCCTAATACATGTTTCATTGGAATATGTCCTTCACAGAGGTGTACCTTTTTTTGCTAACCTCCTATTGAATATTTTCTGTAGTTCTGAGGAACAAATTCACAGCCATTAAGAACTCGTGGGCAGAGGCTCGCGTTTTAGTGAACTGATTGGTCAGTTTTAGTTTAAGATATCATAAATTACAGACCCTCAGTCTCACATTCTGTAGATGATATTTCATGCTCGGTTGCTCAAAAAGGTTTGAGCTTTCGCTCTATTTATTTTGCTCATCAAGTCTTTGAAATTCTTTTACATTTAACATCCATCGAGGGCTGGGGCAATCATAAGGTGATGCAAGGTGATGTTAGGGTGCCACCGAGAGATGATGCCAAATTTGTAACTAATGCTGGAAAAAGGGCCTATTGTTCATTCTATGGGGAGTACACTAATATCACCACAAAAAATTATGGCTGCAGAGCTGAAATTATTTGCATCCACTCACTAGCCCGAAACAAAGCAAGTGGCCTCAATGATTGGTGAAGATCTAAGAAGATGTACATATGGCTTATAGAGCAATGTCTAAAGTCACACTTGATACTGTGATGCTATGTGGGTAATGTTTTGGAACGTTTGAACCTTAAATGCAGATACTCTTTAATAACAAAAGTCAGACCTACACGTTCTACTGATACCTTATTTTTGGGTTGAACATTCTCAACGAAGATCTGCGGTCTTGCGATCTGACTTACACTCATGTGAGTGGATTTTGAATAGTTTTTACTTCCAGATTGGGTCTTTGTTCCAGCACCTAGATTCACCAGGATTTAGAACAAAGGACCAATTTTTTCCTTTGGGGAAATCCGGCAGGTAAAATCCCATAGCAAAGGACTGAGCTACAGACCAGATCCGTTTCCCAGCCCTCTCCGACCCAAAGGCAAGGAAAGGGCGGAACATGAACCGCTCCCTCCTGTCAGACAATCTTCTCCTCTTCCCTCTCTCCATATTCCCCTCCCTCACATCATACCTTACATTGGCCCCGGGGCACATTTAACACTTGCTCAGAAAAGGTAGTAAATGTGTGAATTAAACCCCACATAAGGGGAAAACCATGTGGATTTATTTTGCGGAAAAATCGGATATGCACAGTTATCAATGGTGTTTAACTTGTAATTGTATGTATCCTTTATTGGAGACTTATCTAGGCTACCCTGAGCTCCACTCCTACCGTGAAGGGTTAAAGAAAGTCTTAGTCTTCCCTGGGTCAGAAGACATACCCTGGATAAAGTACATAAGAGAGACACTGGGTATGATGGGATGTGGGAGCCTGTGAGATGATCCGCAGGTAGCTGCCTCAACTAACAAATTATTTTTAAAGAGAAACTATAGGCAGTATACAATGTCTCACTTGCAGGCTCATCCTTCATTTGGCACACTCTCTGATTCTTTTCTTTTGATGAAGGACACATTTAAGCTGGAACAGTTTCTTGATGAGATTGAACCCCCAGCAGCAAGGAAGTTAAATTTCAGTACACTAAGACTTGCTTCCTTTACCGCCAAATGTGTCAATACTCACAAGACAGCATGGCATGCCCCTCCTGTGGGTATAACAATCAGAAGAGCATGTTTTGTTCTTCTGTCCAGCCTACTGGAAAGGAAGGAGAAAATGGTTAGCCCATATTTGTCGGAACCTAGGAGTCAGGAAATTTGCAGAGGCCTTTCGTATTTTAAAATCAGATGTGAGCCAAAGCCTGGTTTTTGCTGTATCACAATATTTGTTAATTGTATGGAGGATTAGGCAAAAGATGAGCCAACAACCAATGGCCTGACATTCACGAGGCTCTGTGACTTCCCTGATTGGACAGCACTTTAAATACTGGAGGAGGCCAGAGTGCACTGAACACACAGTTATTACTCATGATGTAAAATCATTTTGGCCTGATTTCAGACTTGCTTTATAATTCTATGTTATTTTATTCAGCGCACAGCTACTCGGAAGTGTCCCGGCGCTATAGACCGCTGGGGAACCCGTCCTGGCTATCCCTGTGAGATGGTCCCTTTCTGGGTATCTCCAAGGTGAAACCAGGCATCCCCGGCAGGCTGTTGTAGAGATGAGGCAAGCTTAATGCCCAGAGTTGCCGAGTGTGTTCCTGGTTAGAGTAGGTACCGAGGCAAGAATTATCGAGTCGGTTTTGACCCTGGTCCACGACCCTGCCACGTCAGGAATTGAACCCTGGTCGATTCTCTGCTTATGGGTCTGCCGCCTCTAACCAGTGAGCCACACCTCTCCACAATGCAGCTAACCAGTGAGCCACACCTCTCTACAATGCAGCTAACTGAAGGCACCTTCACTCCAAAATAAATGAATTAAATTGTGACAAACTGCCAGAAAAATGATTAGGCATTTTAATCTGTCTATCTCAAGTGATATAGGCTAAAATAATGTGTTACCAGCCCTGTCTCTGCAAATGGCACAATGGGCTTTTCTACTCCACATCACAGGACATTTTGCTTAGGGTTGACAGGATTGGCACAGCAGGTACATGCCAAACACCAATGGTCTAATACTTGTAAATTCTTTTTATTCGCTTGATTGTTCAGATTTTACTTCAAACAGCATAGATTGCATCTAATCACGTTTTAATATTTGTATCTGTACTTTTGTGGGTCAACAAACCGAAATAAAGTTATTGCCTTGCCCTTGCCTTGTATGTTACTGGCTGGAGGTTACCGCATGGTTCCTTTAATTACAGATGTAGAGTTCGCACCCTGCCATAATGTTCAACTTGTTTTCAGGGCCAGAAAGTATCCCTGTGAATTATTTTTTTTACTATTAGTCCCATATTATGCGAAGTGTTAGTCTTCTGACTTTCCATAGTAATGTTTGTGTTGCTTCTCCCTCAAGAATTTTGTTTTAAAAATCGGTCTGTAGATTCATTTTACAGCACATTCTTTCAAATATGTTAGGTAATCATGTGATTTACATGAGGTTCTGGAGAGGTCCTCATGAAATATTCCTGTCCTTCAAATTCTGACACAGTTCTTGGGCATTACTTCTTTGCAAACTTAAAATATATATATGCTTACAATCTATTTTCTGCTGCTCCCTAAGGGTCCCTGAGTACCTCCAGTATTGAACACAACCGTGTCCACTCAGCTTATGTGTGAGTTTTGCCTGTGACACAAATGTTCAGTCCAGACCTTAAAATATTTCGCAAGAGGCCAAATAAATTTCCAAAGCCAGAGAAGTGTATGGCAGTGATTTCAAAATATCCAGGAAGGGAGCAACCATTCATTTGTAGGTTTGTGACTCATGGATTTTATTACTGTTTTATCCCAGATTCCGAAGTAAGATGTGACTACCTGCAGCCAAGATCTCTTGAAGAAGTTATCTTCTGACCAAGACAAACAGTTGACTTCAGCAATCATTGAAGCTACTGCGTGTCTGAAAAAGAGGCAAACACCAGCAATGCTGAAAGCTGCAGGCCTACTCCTCTTCATCATGTCTATCGTTGTATGCTGTGTTCTCTACAGACTTAGCCTGAATATGGGCTGCTTGTTGTGCATGCCTGTGTTCTCCAACAAGCCTCAAACGCTCAAAGACATTCTGAAACCAGGCACTGGAATCATCTTCTTGGAGACGAGTGATCGTCTAGAACCTAAGCCCCTGGTTTCTTGTGCAGTGGAATCAGCGGCCAGGATTTACCCTGAGAGACCAGTGGTATTTTTGATGAAGGGGCTGGTGAACCACACGGTTGAGGAGACAAACAGCACACATGAAGCTTTCACTCTGTTGTCTGATATTCACAATGTCTTTTTTTTCCCACTCAACATGGAAACATTGCTTGAAGACACCCCTCTGCTTCCATGGTTTATTAAGGTACGATGAATCTTCTTGTGAGCTATAGCGTAAGATCAGGTGCATGGAAAAACATTGATGGGGAATATGACTGAGCAAAAGTGATGGGTCTTGCACTGTGATTACCTCATTACAGACCCCAAAGACACCAATAGACACTCAGGGGTTCTCATATCCGTTTGCTAGTGAACCTTACCGGGACCCCCTTGAAGTTCCAAAACAACAGCGTAATATTATTTAAATCTCCCTAATGCCCACATATTTGGATCCACCTTGTAGTAGGATACGTCTACTTCTCAGGCTGTACCTGTGTGTGATGCGTGTGATGTGCTGTGGGCAATGTTTGTGTTATTTATTGGGACTTGCATATTAGTTATAGGCCTGTAGACATTGTAAACATTAATCGTGTTAACTTTCAGTTAAAGCTAACCAGCATGCCTATGATGTTCGTAAAAATAGCACTAATAATGTGATTACATCAGTGAGCGAAGAAGTCCATTGCTGTCGCAAAATGTCCTTCTGCTAATGCGTGCTTGGTAGGTAGCAGTGGGTGTTGCAACGTCATATTAATTCTTTTACACAAACGGTGGGTCATTGCTTTCCAGGGTGTGCGCTGATGCCACCCAACTGTGATGTTCACCTAAACCGATTTATTTTTTCCTTCAGCGTTTACCACGTGCTTCCCTTAATGGCCCTTTGGACAGTCCAGAAAAAAACACATGTCGCACAATGTCTCAGAATAATGATTTTTAGAATTGGACTCCTAGGCCAGATTTACAGGCCCCTTGCGACACTTTTGCACAGCCATTGTGTCACTTTTTGTAACGCAGCGGCAGCGCAAACAATGTGCCAGGCTGCAGCCCAATTACAACGTGGCGCATCTAGGGAGATGCATCACGTTGTAAAGCCCTGCGTCACATTATACCTGCATCAGGTATAATGTGTGCAGTGCGGGCGTTCCCACGCAGGAAAGCATCGTAGAAGTGACGCTGTGAAATCTAGGACGCCACTGCGTCAAAACCTTACACCTGCTTGGAGCAGGCATAAGGAGTGACACAGTGTATTAGGTACAAGCCTCCCCATGCATTGCTGGAGTTGTGTCGTGCTGGCGACACGACTCCAGCAATGCATTACTTTTGCACCAACAAATGCGTCATAATTTCTGACGCATCTGTTTCTCCTTGCGCCATGGTGCGTCGTACTGTAAATACGAAGCATCCTTGGTGGTGTAAGGGTTTTTTTGCACTGTGCAAGGAAACTGACGCATCTCTGCATTAGAGCAGAGATGTGTCAGTTTCCTTGCACTTTCTTGTAAATCTGCCCCTTGAAGTATTTCTAAACTGGAGTCATACTATTCTTTCCAAAGTCTTCCCGATTCTCCTACAGTAGTCCTGTGCCCAAATCGATACTCTCACAAATCCCATTAGCAGCTCTGATTTTCCTCTCACGATTGAGCAACATATGGAGGGCGGGCTGTTGCTGCTCCTCCAAACTGTTGACTTCCTTTTTATTTTGGACGGGAGCCATTACTTCTTTAACTCTAGGCAACTTCTCAGACTTCCCGAGTGCAATGGATTGCTTTTAAAAAGAGTTGACTGAAGCTAGAACTAGAGGTCAGGATGAGTTACACAGTTTTGCCCTAGGCTATCTTTCGTTCTTTGTGTTAGTTCATCAGCTAGTAGGTACCTTTTGTCACCAGTAAACGGCATAATAAGGAATCTTACTAACGGCGGAGCAGACATTTTGTTCTTGCGTTCTTGCTGGTAAACATGGACCAGTAGAATGATGTTTTTGCAAAGGTTCCCTCATATTTAAAACAAGCTTTAACATGGTCGAACTAAGCATCTTGAGTGCTGCGTAAAATATCTTAGTTAAAGAATACGGCGCCTGATGTACCAAGCCATTTTTCTGTCAAAAGCAATTCACAGCGTCACAGGGCTTGCTACTGCAACATGGATCTTGGTTTTTAGTTTGCTTATATTGCAAGTCGGCATAGCATTTCTGGCTCCAAAAACGAGTTTACCAATCCATATTGAATAACAACTAGGAAGGGAGTGAAATGGCATCCCCCTATTTGTGATTCACCATAGTATGTCCCAACGGGTTTCACTTCAATTGTGGTTGCAAACGATTGAACCTCTACTGTCACCCCAAAGAAGGGGGCAACTGGTTCGCAAAGGTGAAGCCGTCCTTTTCGGACATCTTCCCCTTTGCTGGATGACTTTGGGGAGAGCAGGAAGTGGTCCAGGGGCCATCGAGTGCTCCCCTCAATTTGTAACAAAAAGGATTTAGGGGCATATTATCAAGCACGGCGTTAAAATTATCGCCCAGAACATGGGCTTCTATTGGAATTCTCTGCTGCATATTATCAAGCCCATTTTAACACAGTTTCTTGATAATATGCCCCTTATTTATTTCGAGCAGCACCGGTTCCTTTAAAGAACAAGGGCAGATCCCAAAAACATGCTTGGGAATGCAAATGCATGAATAGTGGCCTGCTGTTCCTTTCAGGCCACCATCCCTGTGTTTCCAATCACAGGAGGTCACAAACCGCGACCTTTCTGGTTAATATTTACTAATCAGGTAATTCTTCGACTTCCTGTAATCTAAAATGTTGTGATGCACCTGATACACAGGTTACAATGCGAAATTAAAAATAGACCATAAAAAGCTTAGGGCCAGATGTAGGTAAAGTCAGCTGCTATGTTTTTTGTTCATAATTCACTCAATTATGCAAATCTGTCCAAAGTGTGAAAAATACTATGTAAATTTGAAAAGTAAGTTCGTGTTTTATCAACGTCTGGCATACAAGTTAGTTAGATTAATCAATTAAAACAATTAGGAAACATTACTATAGAAAGCAATAGCTTGCTCACGGTTTTTAGTGTGACTAGTGCTTAATTTGAGCCGGCGAATGCTAGTGGGGCCTACTGGCTCTTAATTTTGGGGACAAGAAACTTATTCATCCACATCAGATATTTATTGGGCACAAGAAAAGGAAAACACTCAGCTTGGAAAGACAGAGGAAGAGGATTGCAGGAAAACTATCACAAAAGGAGAAAGCAGGAATATAAATGAACCTGTCAATGTGAGATAAAAGGGTAGACAGTGTCTAGTAGTGGTTTAAAGAGGCCTGAGGTGAATTCAAGACTAAACAGACTTGGTATTCAGTACACTGATGCTTAATTGCACCGGGTGTGGGCTTCTGAACAGAGTTTTAGGCACCAGCACTCTTTCTTTTACAAATTAAGCATAGAAAATGAATAACTCTACACAGCAAACAATGTTAAAATTTGTTGTTTACTCACAGGGAAAAATATATGTCACTTTACATACCCCTTAGTTCTTTCTGGGACAGTATAGACATTTTCAGTGTTAATTTGTATAAGAATATGTGTAAGGGCCAATGTTTTGCTCACAAGACGGGGTGCGTACTATCGTGCATCAGGGGTGCTGAAAAGCAATGCTGCTTACTCTGGATTCCACTTCATGCCTCTTTCATCCTCTACCAGTTTCTCCCTAATCTTTTACCTCACCTTTTCAGGTTTTTTTCATTACTGGTATCTTTCTTTATTACAGTTTTTCCATCTATCTCGACATCCTTCTTTCTCCCTTTTGTGCTTTTCTCTCTCTTGCTCTGGGTCAAAATCTGATGAAGACAAATAAGTGTAGGTTCCCAAAAATGAGTGCTGATTGGCCCTACCTGCAGCCACCAGTTCAAATTAAGCACTTTACGCAATGTGCATATATGATTTATATCAGAGTAGGTTTAATAGTTTACTCTTCCCTATCAGTGATTTTAGCGACTCTATGAGCACCACAGATTGTTCTCTTGCTTTATCTGACATTACTCCTGTTGACATTTCCTCGGTTTACATTAGGTGAAGTCACTTTATTATTTGTACTTCTGATGAAACTTACTTCTCCAGTGTTCTTATTATTTGAAGTGTGCCTATACCTTATCCACTGTGAATGCCTTGCACAACTTCATGATTCATCAGCCTCTGTGGTGCCGTTCTACCCTTTTCACTTTATCCATGACACGTTTCCTTGATTAGTTGTGTTTTCAGAGGTTTATATTTGGAGTGACATTGAGGTGTGGGAGTGAAAGTGGAAAAGGTGTAGCCCGTCAGTCATGTATGTCTGTTGAAGACCACTGGCAGCTACGGGGTACGAAATTGCATATAAATATGTGTATTTACATGAAATGCACATCCGGCATTTAGCACTATATTTCAGTTAAAATGTGCCCTGGCTTTTTATTTGGAAACAAGGAAGCAATTTATGCTAAACAAATAGTGTCAAACTACAAATTCATGAATGACAGCCACTTGTGTTCTGGTCATTTGCATTGTTCCAGACCAATAATTTTGCCAAAAATGTGGTACAATTATATAACAATGCATAATGGCATAATTTAGGAGAATTGATGTAACAAGCATAACATAAAATTCACGAAATGTTGCAGTGTAGTTAAAATTTTGCTTGGGCCTAGGTGGGATGCTTTTAGTTTCATGACTCAGCTTACTGTAAACCTCTTTTGAGAGTTTTGCTCAAGCTCAGCAAACCACCATGTTTGTGACTGCCTTTTAAGAAAAGTTTTTTTAAAATGCAGCTCATTTTTATACACGGGAAAACTGGATGTGTTTGAAAAGGATCACTGACAAAATATTGATGTATACAATCCCAAAACATGAAAATATTGGAAAATAAATATTGTTAACAAACATATCCCCTACTAACACTTAACTTATAAAACCACAAATATCAAGAGCAAAAATATCATTGTTCAAAATATCCATTTTAACTTACATAGAAAACACAAATATCAGAAACAAAAATATCCTCACCTTGAAATAAACATATAATATGTTAAAAAATATCCCTTCACACAATAACGACTATAATATTATTGCCAAAATAATTAGATTCTTATTCATAAATAGAAAAAACCTTTTACATAAAACATTATTTAAAATAAACATAACTCATTTTATAGGCATTTTTAAATTAAAAATAAATCTATTACATCACTGAAATATTTACAGTTCACCGCAATAAAATATATAAATACATTCATAAAAATATAACTAAAAAAAACTAGAAATATTTATATAACAACTTAAATATTAAAATCATTTTGCAAAGCAAACAAGAAGGCTCACTCAGGAATGGGTCAGCAAAATTCAAGTGGTTTATTGAGACAACTGATGATGCGTTCGCCCCCCCCCTGGCCTTGATCACATGATCAAGGTTTTCGGGCTGAAAAGCGTCATCAGTTGCATCAATAAACCACTTGAAGTTTGCTGACCCATTACTGTTTGAACATTATCTGTTTGCTTTGGAAGATATTGAATAGGTCTGCTCCTACCGGGTTTATACTTCACCTTTACCATGCAGAGGTTGTTCTCAGAGCACTTTCGTGACCAAGGCCGCGGGCAGCAGCCGAAACGTGTAGACGTAAGCAACACTCAGATTGAAATAAACTGGAGTAAAAACCCGTGGAGTGCCGGTTCCGTCTCTGTATTGAGGGAAAGAGGTATTTTTGTTGAATATATATATATATTTTTTTCAAAATTGTCTAACATTTTAAATAAAACCTAAATTAGTGTTTACCTTTGAAGGATGTATGTGAATTAAAAAAATTCTAACAAAAACTAAACTAACCAATAAAATTAAACTATAAACCACCTTAACCTAGAAAATCACAAAAACAACTAAATCGACATTATAAAATGCACACTAATTTTATTAACAAAACACTTTAAAAATGACACACGCTCCAAGATGAGGAAACTCTGCTGGTGTCTCTGAACAGTCCCTTAAAGAAGAAATACATACATCTTGACAACTACCTAACCAAGTACGTAAAACTTATATTTAAACTACAACTTACTTATAAATAAACTTAAAAAGGCAAAATAGCAATCAATTAACACAACACTGTCCCTAAAAGAAAACACTACAACTCTGAAACATTATAAGGTGCCAGACAAAAAAACTATCACAAGCCAACAAAAAGATATAAAAAAGTAAGTATTTATACATTATTTAAAAATATAAACTCACCCCAATAGCAAGTAATAATAAAGCCTGCACCCTCAACAGCTACAAACTACCAACAAATAAACATTAAGAAATAAAGCTGAGGTCTTTTTTTATTCAAACAAAAAAGAAAACACCTGCTCCACATTAGAACATCTCCTGATGGAAAAGCTGCAAAACCGAGTGAAAGTTCTAAAAAGAATAGACAAGTAAGTATAAAAAATAGAAGCAATTGCATACTCTTATATGTAAATGACACACATATCAATTTAAATCTTTATTTATACTATTACACTACTTTCAGATACAAAGATACAGAGAGCCAAGTACATAAAATCATTTACTAAATCACATGGGTTACACCGACAACCAAGAAAGTGCATCTACACAAAATGTGAACTGGAAATGTACCAACAATTATTCTAATGCATGCTATGGGAGGGTTACTAGAAAATATGCTGTTGTAATTCATGTAAGAGAACACAGCCATCCCCCAAATGTGACAGAAATAGAAGTAAGGGAGGCAATGGAGGTTATAAGAGAGCCAAGCACTGGCTCCCATGAACCCATATCCAAAATCCTAAAAGATATACTGCGTAAAGTCCCCAAAAACATCACAGGCCAACTATCACCGATACCCACTTTAAAACTGTAAATTGCACAAACTAGAAATGCAACCAGGGACACTTCTCCTCCTCCTGGAGGATAGCAAGATGTAGAAATACTTGAACATTTATGATGAATATTAATATTCTCTCCAGCAAATAAATTACTAAAACTAAGCCATTGTCAAACCTGAATGATTGATGGCACCTTCAAAATGTGTCCTAAATCATTCACTCAGATAAACACCATACATGGTGAATACCACAACATAAATATCCTGTTTATATATGCCTTACTACCAAATAAACAAAGCAGCGTTTATTACAACCTCTTAAAGCTCATTAAACATAAACCAAATAACTGCAACTCACCAGCAATAAACTTAAACTTTAAACAGGCATTGATACAAACCATTTAAAAAAATGTAACCCCCACAGCCATACTAGGCTGCTACTCTTATTTCTATAAAGGCATATGGAGACACCTCCAACAATCTGCACTTAGGGCCTGATTGCGAGTATGGCGGTCCACGGACCACCAGACTTGTGGGGGCGTGGAGATGGCAGTCTACTGACTGACGTATTACAACAAGGGTGGTTGGATCGCACCGCCATAACAATCCAGGGATCCCTGGTGGTGGCGCAGCTGTCTTGAGGCCGTAATATGCTTGGCGGGACCGCTGCAGTCCTGCCAAGCATGTTACAAGATTCCTCTCCACCACGGTTTTAATGGCGGTTTCTCCTCCATGAAAACCGTGGCTGAGAGGACACAAAGAGGGCCCTACAGGGCCCCCTGTTGCCTTTGGGCCATGGGGTGCATGCAGAGGGCCACATGTTGTGCCTCGCAGTGTGCATGCACCCCGGTACCTGCATAGCAAGGACTTCACCAGTCCAAGCCGTGCAAGTACTGCCTTTGACATTCCCATTGCGGTGCTTATTTCATAGGCATCGCCGTGGGAATGCCAAAGAACTGCCCTCCAGTGACTGAAAAAGTCATAATCTGGTGGCAACGTGCACAGGCTTTGGCGGTGCGGCAGTGGGGTGGTCCCGCTCCACCAAACTCATAATCAGGCCTTGGCAGTTGCGGCGGTGCCATGGTAGTCAGACCGCCCTAGTTTTAATAGGGCGGTCGGAAGACTACCACCACTGCGCTGCCGCTAGGGTGGCAGTTCATGCCTCGTAATCAGACCCTAAGTGTAGAATATGCTACGAACAGCAAATTTTCCTTTAAAATAACAAGAATGATAGCACTTACCTATGTCCCTGTCACAGAGGTAGCTAACTACTACAATTTAATCATAAAAAAACTCTTTTTACCAACAAAATTAAGTCAAACTAAGCCCCCTAATGGATTATTTTGAGACACTTAGGTTTGCAGATTGCATCTGAGAACACAGGCGCCAACCCAAATTCCAAATACCATGGTGGAATGTCTATGACAGCAACTTAGCACAGAGAGACAAAAATAAACAGCACAGTGGAAGGATGGCATCATGCATCCAATCCACGCTAGGCAGAACACAACCTATACTTATAATAATAGAAGCATTGGGAAAAAAACAACACTACCAACAACTACAAAGGGAACATCCTCTAACCCAAATTGCACCTAAACTTATCCAAAAACCGAAAAGAACGTACAACATGCTACAATGTAAATTCAAAATCTTCATAAACAAAAAAGGAATAGATTAATAAGAAAAAAGAGCCAAAAGCATATTATAAAATAAATATTAACCTACACAAGTCACAAAAAAACGTCACAAAATCTAAACCAAAATGAGAAATAATTTTTTATATAAATAATAAACAAAATATTTTATTAAATCAGCCTAAACAGTAACTAAAATTGTAATCTTAAATAACACTGAGAAATTAAAATAATATATTAATTATTTACATGAATACTTTAAACCTAACCATAGTATAAAAGTATACAATTATTTAAGATATAGTGAAAAAAAATTTGAAAATGATGTTGAAAATAGATATATATAAAACAATTTATTCAATGATAAAAAAATGTAATACAAAGAAAAAAAGTTGAAAATGTACAACATACAATACGATTGACAAATGGTTTCGATTTTTCTTGCAATAATAAAAATGTATTAAAAATGTTTCATTTATTTATTTATTATTGTGAATGCCTAAATTGAACTCTTGAACCCTGGCAATCAGCCAGCATTTTCCTAATTGGGCATTTAGCTCCCAAGTAACCCTGAGCCCTTCTCTTCCCACACCTCCAGGTCCTTTAGTTCTGGGGAGGGAATCCCAAGACAGCCACCTCCTTTTTGTAGCTCCAGCCTCTCTGTTCCCTAGTGAGCAAACAACAGAAAAGGTGGTAAGAACATAGACTTGTACTGCGTATTCTTGACACTCCAAAACTGCGGTATATTTTCTATCCGTGACTGCTTAAATTGAACTCTTTGTTTCTGTGCAATCCGAACTTTTAAAAGTGCTGGTGTTCCTACCATTGACTATTGAATTTCTCCCCAAGTTTCACTGCACTTTGCTTAGGCCAGCAGGGGCAACCCAACAGACTCCCCCTTTTTTGTCTTTAAATTAAATAAAGACAAACTCTAACCTCAGAGGCTAAGCAGGGTGTGTTTGAGACATTGCTTAATCTGCTTTATGGTTTAAGCTGTGTTTGAATAGGGTATGTAGCACTCATTTTTGGCTAGGAAAAGTGAGCGAAAAGCAGCATTTTCAGTGGTTTCAGATATAGATTTGGGCCTTACCTGCTGGCTAAAACAGGACCTAAAAAGTGTAGATTGAACCTGTCAGTATCCAAGGAGATTCTGACTTTAGGAGCAGCTCTCCTTGTCCCCTAGCCATCACACCATGCTTGAGGTCACACGTTCCTTATATAGGTTTGCTATTAGGCATTACATCTGTGCTCTTATTGGCTGCTGTATCTAGTGTTTCTGTTGGGATTAGGTTTAGTGTTCTGATTGGTTGACAGATCTAGGGTTCTGATTGGTCCCTGGGTTTGTGATTCTATTGGACGTAGGGATTAGCGTTAGTGTTCTAATTGGCTTATAGATCTAGGGTTTCTGATTGGTTTCTGGGGCTAGGGTTTCTATTGGACCTAGGGCTTAGGGTTTTGTTTCTGATTGGCTGCTAGGCCCAGGACTGTGATTAACTGTAAGGGTCTGGTCTCCTATTGGTCCTAGGGCTTAGGGCTAGTGTTGTGATTGCTTAGGGTTAGGACTAGGGTTCCCATTGGCCGAAGGGATCACTTGACCTAGGGCTCATGGCGTCTCTGCCTGGGCGTCTGGGATAAGGGCTGAGAGGACAAGGGCAGTTGCCTGTTTGGGATAGGTCGGGCCTAGGACCAGAAATGATTCCCAATATTCCTTTCACTAGCACCCAACTTAACCCCCACAACCATATTAACACGCTCACATCAAATGTACTCTACTCATTTACTACAAACAAACCATACACCAATTTCAATGTCTCAATACCCACAACAAAACCACACAAACCACACCTATACTCCTTTCCACCCCAACTACCACACATTTACACATTAACTCGCACACAAACCACTCTATCATATACCACTAACCAATCCACTCATCACCAGCACAACCCAAATCCATACCATATGTAATTATATCCCATCCAGACACACACTCCCCGCTCTAATTACTCCAAACAGACACCTTTCTGTCACCAACAAACATATACTCAGCCTTCCATCTTTTCATCCACCAACACCCTCCTCATCTTTTTACCAAACACAACCCTTACACTCCACTGCACCACACATACTACCTCTTTTAGCAATCAAATTTCACACAAATACTCTTAACTCTTGTTTATCCCCTCTCACATACCTCATACACTTTTTTCCAAAGCACATCACCACCCCTTTTACCTTGCAGCTTCCACTCGTCAACAATACTTTATATATAGATACTTCTCAGAAAACAAACACATTATCTCCTCCTCTCACTATTCCTCAAAAACAAAACATAACACCTACACATGCAGACCCACCAAAATGCCTTCTTAGCATTCTGGATGAGAAATACGATACAGAACAGCTACACTATTGCTAGCCTCATACACTTTATATCAGCACAAAGGACACACCTGCTACAAGTCCACAAACACTGCTTGCTCTTGTACAAAACAAAGCCACACCATCACTAAAACACATTCTCTAAACTGCCTACTAATAAATGGTCAATCAATCTAAAAAAACAAGCATCAAATCTACAACCTTCTCACTGACACACAACCTGACCTATTCTTCATAAATGAATCATGGTTGGGAGATGACATGGCTCCTGTGTTGCGTGAAGCCGTTCTTCTAGTCTATCAAACTATCACAAACAATTGTATAGGCAAAAGAGGAGGTAGCCTAGCTGTAATATTCAAGCAAACATTAAATATCACTAAAGCTGACAACGCCATACAAGTTCGTGAGGACCTCTTCAACAAATGCAACCCTTCACCATCTTCCTCCTGTAACTTCCTACTCCTTTACGGATCTCCACCTAGCAATGCAACATTCCCAGGCACACTTCTAGGCACAGTTTCAAACCTTACAACACTACAGTCCAACCTATGTATTACTGGAGACCTAAACATTTGGTTTGACAAAGTAAATATGCCCTATCCAAAAACAATCATCACTGGCTTAAATGCACTGAACCTACATCAGATCGTCCACAAACCCACACATATCCCTGGACACATCCTAGATGTAATTTTTGCAAATCCAGAAATAGCTACCTTGCAAACAATTACTCAAGTCACATGGTCAGACCACCATTTGTTTGCTTTCCAACATAAATCAACACAACGCAACACACCTAAAACCACCTTTCATGTATTCACCCATCGACCGTGGATCAAACTCAATTTTGAACACTTAGGAACACAACTAAAATCCAGTACAAATCTAGGCACAATAAATTCTATTCAAAAACTATATGACTGGGCTACAGGAAGCTTTTGATATCCTAATAACACTAAGAACAGCACAGTAGAACAAAAGAAAACATGCACTTTGGACAAATGCAGAGCTTAAAAGGGATAAAACAGCAAATTAGAAAGCTGCAACACACCTGGTTCAAACCACACACCAATCAAGACAAACGCCACCTACAGAAACTTAAAAGATTATAGAAGTCAGCAATCAAAAACACTAAGAAAAAATACTATTCAGACATAATTCAAAATGCTAAATGTGCAAATAAAGAATTCTATAAAATTCCCACCGAATTTCGAAAAACAAATTGCCTAGAAGGAGCTCATCCCATTACTCAAGAATTCACAGACAAACTGGCAAATCATTACAGGACCAAAGCAGACACTTTGGACTCTTTTTTAAAACAAAAAATTCCAGCAGCACAAGCCCTTTTCTAAAAAAAAAACCTCCAAGAGTAGGCTAACTCAGCCTTTGCATTCCTTCCAATCAAATATTACACAATTAATTTATGGACCTGGTCAAAGCAAGCAGGCCTGCCGGCAGTCCTTCTGACCCATGTCCACCACAAACCTTCCAGAAAATTCTGGAATACCCCAAAGACATTGTAAACTCAAAAATGTTCAGTTGCCTCAGAGCCGTTGATCGGTGGATGACATAGATCCATCTCAAATTGAATGCTCCCAAAAGATATGGCAATTGGAAAAAGTATGACCCACTGGCCACCTGGCCTGACGATCTGGGAACACGGCCTAAAGTATAGAAGGAAGTAAAAAACCTCAGAATTGGACTCCAATCTGTCAATGAATGCCCAAGTGGACAAAGAAGTAAGATAAATGTTTCTTTGCTCTAAAAACTCTGTGACGCATCTGCCCCACCTGAGATTTTCATAAAATGTCCAGGCTACTACCTCTCTTGTTCTGTTTAAACTTGATTATGCCATAGTCTCTACCATGGATCATCTTTCACAACTATGAAAAGACTGCAACAGATTCAGAACACTGCTGCCAGACTACTCTTACATATAAAGCCACAAGCACATATCTCCTCGGCCTCGAAAGTTCTACATTGGTTACTGGTTGCCAGAAGATCCACATTCAAGCTGTTCTGTATCACCCACAAAGCGATACATGGAACAGGACCGCTCTTCATCAGGTATAAAATCACCAAATACATTCAACAACGGAACCTCCGCTCTAGACTTGCACCGCTCCTCAAAATCCCACCATACAAGTAAAAAACCATATGTGGCGCATCCTTCTCTTTTCAAGCAGCAAAACTATGGAACTCTTAACCCCCAAATATTTGATCCATGGATTGCTACTTTATATTCAGAAGACTACTCAAGAGTAGGCTCTTCCCCATATAACCACCCTACTCAAACATAAATAAACATCATATTCCTTTGTGCACATAAGCACTGATTTGGACTATATGTGTACCTACATACATGCATTCCTTTGTATAAACGTGCATAATAATTATGTTTATAAGGAATAGATATTCATTAGTTCTGCTTAACAAATGTACATATTACTTATCGTTATATTATTTCATGTTTAACATGTATTTAGGTCACTGCATAAATAAGTACATTTGTTATCATAGCTATTTATCAACAATTGCTTCACCATTGAATTAAAAAATATAAATTATAAAAACAAATAAGTTAGTTTAAAGTACAGCAACACTTGAAAGTCTGAGTTTATTAAAAACAACTTAAATCTACATATATTACCTTCCTTATAAATATATACCTTTCATGCACTTATGTATCTTAATTTTTGCTACTTTACGTCTGATTCAGCATCTCCAATACACTACAATATATCCCACCTTTTACCTCTCTCAATATATCCTCTACCTTCATTTTCTACCTCATCCCAAACCTCATTCTACTACTTTCTCAAATGCACTACCCTATTTCTCATCCTAAACCTCTCTCAATATGTCCTCTACTTCCACTCTCTGACTCATCCCAAACCCCATTCTACTATTATGATCCCCAAAATATCCCTTTCTGAGCTCCTTTCTCCTCTACCCCTCCTTGCATCATCATCCCAAACCTCTTTTACTATTCAGACCTCCCAAACAAGCCTTTTTAACCTTCCCTATGACTCTTACCCCCCACGTCCCCTTTACTCATCCCAAACCTCCTTCTACCCTATAATCTCCCAAAAAACACTTTCTAGAGCATTCCCTCCACTATCCTTTTCAATCCAACCAACAGACTTACATGTCCACGGCTCAAATTAATTTCATATTTCCCTATACTAATTTCCACTAATCCTGTTTGGATTCTGCAGTAGCATGCCATCTGCCGAAAAGCGCTTCACCACCTCATCAAGGGTAGCAAGAGCTATATAAATGCAACCCCTTCCCTCTTCTATCCCGCTCATATCTTTTTTCAATCTAAATAACAAACTCACATGTCCACAGCTCAAATTAATTTCATATCTCCCTATACTAATTCACCACTAATCATATTTGGGTTCCGGAGTAATGTGCTACTCGCCGAAAAGCGCTTTGAAGGCTCGTCAGGGGTAGTAAGCGCTATATAAATAACATTAGAATATATAAATGTTTATTTTTTAGTTGAAATATATACATTTAATAATGTAAAAATATGCATTAAATAAACTTTGAAAAAAAGAAATTTAGAAAAATATGTTACATGTCTTTATTCAATAAATGTAATTAATAATATTATTTATTACAAACCTATAACTATGTTTGTTATATTTCTAATCACCAATAAAAATACCTAAATAACACAAACTATTTCTACTGCATACAAATGCAATTTAAATAAAGGATTTCCAACTAAAACTGTGAAATAATCACACTTCTCCGCTTAAAAGCTAGTGTTGGTCAGTAAAGGAATGACATTCACTATTCCCACTCCAGTCTATACCAGTTTGGGGTAGATGCTGGAGGTAAAGGGGTGGCATTTACTATTTCCACTCCATTCTATACCAATTTGGGGAAGGTGTTGGACACTAAAGGTGTGACATTTACTATTACCTTTCCAATCTATACCAAGTTGGTAAGGTGTTAATGCCATCACCAGCACTTGGATTAACACCCCAGTGCCATCTCGGTTCTGCTCTCGTTACACTGCTAGCGTAGAATCACCAGCACATGTCCTGTTTGCCTGTCCAGCCTACTTACGCCCAAGAGCTAAGTGGCCTGAAACAATATACAGGCAGATGGGAACACGTAGTCATAGCTGAAGCTTTGCGTATGCTCAGATCAGACCCTAGACCAGTGGTAGCCTACGCAGTGGCAAGGTTTTTGGGCCTTATGTGGGGCATCAGTCGAAAGCTGTTGCAAGCAGATCGAGGTTGAGGGGGAAGAGGAGTAGCTTACCTTACCTGCTTTGTAATAAGTCGGTGTCTCAGCTGTTTTGCATCTTATCACGGACACTGTAAGATCTGCTTTGGCTGCATATCATTTTCTGGTTGACATCATAACGGCCCTCATTTAAAGATTGTGGCTCTTTGGAGGCTATTGTTGCTATTGCCTTGGGTGCACAGGTTAGAGGGCTGCTCTGTATATGCATCATACTCCTGGTTCCAGCCCTATACGGTACAATGATGATGATATGCTTTAAATGTTTAACAATTTATCATTTTTATGATTGAGTTGAATTCCACATTTCTATCTAGAAATGTGATGCCTATGATATGTTTTTCTCTTTTAATAGTTTTAAAGTTTTACCAATCCATAACTCTGTATGTATGAGTTTTACCGCACTTTAGAACCTGGGGTCTTTGCTATCCAATGTTTGCCAGACTCATATTTTAATATTTTAAGCAAGAGTTATATTGCACATCACACTTTTATGGTCGAATGACCGAAATAAAGTTTGGAAGCTTTTGCTAGAAGGTGTTGGACACTGAAAGAGTGACATTTACTATTCCCACTACAATCTATACCAAGTTGAGAAGGCGTTGGACACTAAAAGATTGGCATTTACTATTCCCACTCCAATCTATACCAACTAGGGGAAGGCTTTGGACACTAAAAGGGTAACATTTACTATTCCCAATCCAATCTATACAAATTGACAATAAAGGACTGACATTTACTATTCTCTCTCCAGTCTATACTAATTTAGGGAAGTGTTGGACACTAAAGGGTGGCATTTACTATTCCCACTTAAATTTATATGAAATCGGTAATGGTGTCGAGCACTAAAAGCAGTGCTTAATTTGTGCCGGTGCTTTCCGGTGCTTAGGACCGGCACCTAATTATCAGGGCCGGGTCTACAGTCACGCTACTAGTGCACGCATGTATTTGCTTATTTGCTTCGCTATTGCTACGGCCCGGTAACGGGAGTTAGTTAACAGGCAAATAACTCAAAAGACGATCCTGCGGTGTTCTACTAACTGACTACTTCTCGTCCATACGACTCTGGAGACACTGTCTCTGTCTGATTGTCACTCACTTCGTTCAAGTTGTGTGATTGATGGATTCAATCTTTTCTGATCACTGTGCTGCTTGCTCGGCTAAGACGGCTCGCAGGCGTGGCCGTGGCTCGATTGCGTTGATGCAGTGTCGCTGCCGGGCCAGTGGGCGGGACACTGCTGGGCAGGGCTGGATTTTGGTTCTCGGGGGTTGGGGCTGTGTGCGGCAGCGTGCGCAGTGCACAGTGTGCACACTGCGCACGCATTCGCCCAGTCAGTGCCACACCCCAGCATACCCGCACCACGGTCTCCATCGTGCAGGTTCGTTCAATGGCCGCCGTTGACTGAACTCACTACTACTGAGTGTGCTACCAGGCCGGCGGACGGACGACGTTGTGGGCCTTCACTGCCCTAGTGCCCTTCAGCCTTGAGTTAGCCAGTAGCCGGGTCTGGCAACAGCTGAGCTGCACCAGGTGAGAGACAGGGCCTCCTGGCTGGCAGGCCTAAGTAAACCCTAATCAGTAATCAATGTTAAAGTTGCAGCCTGCAGCGCACATAGTCCCAGTCCCGAGTCCCTCCTCCCACGGCCTGGCAAAAACACGTCCGGTCCTAGTCATGAGTGAGTGTGTGACGCGTCTAGGAAATAGAATTACAGAGGGGCTGCAGGCGCATTGTGTTTGGTGTACTGTGTACCCACTGATTGATTAATTCATTCATACATGCCAACATTTCAGAATAGCAAAGTGGGAGATGCTTTAAAAAAAAAAAAAAATCGGAGAATGGGGCCTTGAATTGGGTTACTGTCATGTATGGGCCTTGAAAGTGTACTGCTGCAGGATCAGACATTCGAAACGCCAATGCACGTTTTGTTCTTTCCTTTCAGAAGCATGGAGCGCAATGGCAGGCAGAGAGAGGGTTATGCAAGTGTTCTGCACTCACTGGCCTGGCAGGTTGCTGGCAGACTTGGCAGTGCATATACCAACATCCACCCCCCCCCCGCCTGTGTGGCAGCCAGTGGTCGAAGTGGGCGGGAACGGCAGGGCACGGCGTGCCCCTACTTCTTTAATTCTATAGCTTCCGTTCCCCTACTTTTTTATTTTGAACATGCGTCCCGGGACGTTAGAAATACAAATATCAAGGCCTGCAGAGAAGGTTTGCATTAGTGGCTGACCGGGGACGGGCGGGGAGCAGAGAAGGAAAAGGTCTCTGTCTCTTGCTTCCTGCCCAGACGAGACAAGGAAGGTGTCCGCTTCTGCTCAGCCGCTGGCAGCTGCCCCCCCACTCTTTCTTACTCTTATTCCCTCTCCGTCTGTATAATTCCTCCTCACTTACCAAAAACCGTGACTCAAGAAATGGTTCTCACCCTCTCTTTCTTCCTGGCATTCATTTGTTCCCCTGTGAAATGGATGCAAAAAAGAAAAACACTTTTGATGGAAATGCCGTTTTGACATTTTTCTATTCCAAAGTGCAGCCACGTTAATATAAGATTCAAAATATGAAAAATCAATAACTAAATAAAGCAAGACGGAGTGTTCTTAAAGTGGCCAGATCGGTTTTATTCAAACCCCAAAAATATTAGTGTCACTTTACCTAGTTTGCCAGTGAAGCGCTGTTTTCCCCCGGTGGGTAAGTGCACCAAACCTGGAGGTACAGCAATACCTGGTTGATGGATGGATTGGAAAACAAAATGTGTACGGCGGCTTTGTGTTCACAAATGTGTTCTTTTTAAACAATACTGTTAACGTTTTGTAAGCATATAAGCAGTAGACATTGAAATGGGTCCTTTCTGGGCCCTGTAGTTTTCAGGCAGAAGCACTGACTGATTTCTGAATAGTGAGTGTAAAAGCATTAAGTTCACCATGTTGTTCCTGCTTACATTTAACATGCTTTATTTAATCTTTCATTCCCTATGAGTGTTTGCTTTTTCCAGGATGATGTTACTTTTTCCTTTAGGCAGCATATTGCGCTTGCCTAGTGCGTAATTTAAATTGAGTCGCATCCAGTTGTTTATAGAAGGCCAAATTGGATTGTAGTTGAAGGCAGTGTGAATTTCTCTCAGTGGGGCAGTATGGTGTTCAGTGAGGGAGCGGATGTAGCACTGGGGGCAGAGATGCCGAATTTATAACTGGGGGAACCAGGTTCAACCTTAATGAGCAGTCCCCCAGACCACTCTCCTCAGGGAGCACATTTCCATGCTAGACCTTAGAAGGCCCCGCAAATCCGGAAAAGCCCTGGTGTCTTAACACCAGCAGGTGGACCCTAGCAGTGGCAAGTGTGGGTTCACCTTGAAGGCTTGCCCACCACAATCCATACTGAAGTTCACCTCCAGTCTTGCAGGCAGGCCTACGAAGTAGCAGACCCTAGAGCAACAGTGACTCTGTCACTGAGGTCACAGGACCCCTCAGAAGAGCTGGCTACCGGAATACTAAATCTGCTATTTTTGAATCCCAAACCCCTTTGGCCACTGGAAGTGACAGTGACTCATTCAAGTGTATTTCATGATTTTATTCAGCTTATCTGTTCCGACTAGAGTTTGTTTTCACAACATTTTGGTTTATTTTGTCACATAAGTTTTGTGAAAGTTGTATCTTTAATCTCATAGACTCTCTTAAAAAGTGCATACCCTACCCCAGTATTGTCCTTTCCCCAAATCAGCACATAAAGCACCGGAATTGTATCTTTTCAATGCATTAGTGATTTTATCTAATTTATTCCAAAATTGTGCTTTAAATGCACTTTTGATTTAATCTTTTTCAACATTTTCACAGGGCGGGGCAACCTCCTATCAAAACCTTACTATGAGGAAGGCAGGCTCCCTTACTGAAAGTCATCTGACTTTTCGCAGTGCCAGTTGAGGGTGTGGGTGGAGCTAATAGAGGAAGTGGGTGGGGCCAGTGGAGGAAGTGGGTGGAGTCAAAGAAAAGTAGGTGTGGCCTCTGACAAAGATTTGAGCACCTGCACTTCAAATTTTACAAATTAAGCACTGACTAAAAGGGTGACATTTACTATTCGCACTCCAATTTATGCCAATTTGGAGAAGGCGTTGGAAGCTAGAAGGGTGACATTTATTATTCCCACTCCAATCTATATCAATTTGAGGAAGGTGTTGGGCAATAAAAGGGTGACATTTTCTATTCCCACTGAAAAAATTAAACAAATTTGGGGATGGTGTTGAACAATGAAGGGATGACATGTACTGTCCCCACTACAATATAGAACAATTTGGAGAAAGTGTTTGGGCACTAAAAGGGTGACATTTACTATTCCCACTCCAATCTATACCCATTTGGGGAAGGAGTTGGACACTAAAAGGGTGCATTTCCTATTCCCACTTCAATTTAAACCAATTTGTGAAACGTGTTGGACACTAAAGTGGTGACATTTACTATTCACACTCTAATCTATATCAAATTGGGAGAGGGTGTTGCACAGTAAAGGGATGAAAATTACAATTTCCTCTGCATTTTAAAACAAGCAAGCAAGGTGCTACAGAATAAAAATCTGAAATATTCCATAATTACTCCATACTCACACTTAATTTTTCCTCTATAAAATAAACTAAAATGTGCTTAAAAATGACATTAACATTACATTAACCACAACTACAAACCTATATATTAAAATGTAAATCTTAGCATATCAAATATTATCACTATTACAAATTAATATATTAATTTAAATATTTACTACCATTCCAAAACTTTGAACCATAAAATAAAATAAAAATAATAATCCAAAATTAAAAATAATAAAAATTAAAATTTACAAAATCAAATGTTTAAGTTGTAATTAAAAATATTTTTTACAGTGGCATTATCATTTTCCACATAACTCAAAAAAAAAATGTAAGCATTCATTCTTTTTCACAAAAATAATGCTAATTTAATTTTCTATTTAAAAAATGCAAATTAATTTACTTTATTAAATGTAACTTTTTATATGTTTTGATTAAAAGAAATATGTAAATATGTATTTAAATATATACAATAAATTCGTATTTACATGTTTAATAATTCATATATGTTAATTAATTATACATTATTATTTGCACAAATTAATAATGTAACATAACAAAAGAATTTTTTAAAAAGTACAATCCTTCTCCATACAAATAACCGACTAACGTATCCACCACTCAAATTACTTTCATATTTCACTATACTAATTCAACACTAATCGATTATGGGTTTCGGAGAAAGGTGCTACTTGCCAAAAAAGCACTTCAACACCCAATCAGGGGTAACAAGTGCTATATAAATGCAAACCTTTTTCTCTCATCTATCCCTCCGCTATCCTTCGCAATCCAAATTATTGACTAATGTCCACCACTCAAATTACTTTCATATTTCACTATACTAATTCACCACTAATCCTTTATGGGTTCCGTAGTAGCGTGCTACTCGCCGAAAAAGCGCTTCAACATCCCATCAGGGTTAACAAGCGCTATAATAACTGCAAACCTTTTACCATCTTCTATCCAACCGCTATCCTTCTGAATCCAATCAATCAATCCACTTTATTCAATTAATTAAAATCATAAAAGTACTAGACAACAACTACATTCATAGACAGATACAACAATAAATAACAATATTATAATCAGTCAAAAATGTATCATTTAAAAAAGTTATTTCATAACCATAAGGCCAAAGGTACCTAGAAATGCAGGGTTACTATTATGTTTCAGCAAACCATATACTAACATATTTTAAAGAATACTTTTCTAGGAAATCAAACAATTCTACCAGTAAGATTATCCAATTTATAAGGGTACATAAGGTAAAAAATTGACATTTATTATATCTAGTATGAATGTTAAATATTAAATATCTATGATTTTCCCCCTAATCCTGACGGCGGCAACTAAGAAGGAGGCAATGTTAAAAATATCCCACGTGTCAGTTAACATTTGCAAATAGAGTAAAGCAGGTTTGGCCTGTTGGAAACCCTTCTTAAGCAATAAAGGAACCAAAAACTTCTTCCGAATATCAGTATAGTATTTGCAGAATAATAGAAAATGTAAAGTGTCTTGGATGGAGTGGTTATCACAAGTACATAATCCTGCTTCCTCAGGTTTAGACCACCCCACATAGTCCCCCAAGGTCAAATGGATCAAATTAAAACGGAATCTGGTCAGAAGCCAACGATGAAACGGCTTAGTAACAATTAACAAGTAAGGTTCCATCAGCAATGTTGTTTTTACCAAAAAATGGGCCCTAACTAAAGGCTTCTGCAACTCGTTTCCTTCCCGTTCCACCATCATAATTTTTATGAAATTATTTTTAACCCATTTCAGGTCATCCTTCCTAATTTTCTCAGGAAGATCATATAGTTCCTGCCGCCCTAGTTTAAAAAGCATTGATTCAACATTGATTCAACATAAACTAACCATTTAATGTTATGCGCTTTATCCAATTTAACACAATCCCGCAATATCTGTTGATTCAAGGTTAATCCCGGAAAGCCAACAACCTTTTAACTTAAAGGAACCAACCGAACAACACGGAGTTGCTTGAAGAGTGTAAGATAGGATTTTTTGTGTCTACCCCCACGAACAACCCAAAAAGCCAGGGGAATTGAGAGAAATTGAAAAAAACTCCCTCAAGAGTTCAGCAAAACAAATAAGCAATCCTAGTGCGTTTCCGCACAGGCAACCATTCCTGGATAAGGAGATACGAATATTTATAGTCCTGAAGAAGGAGGCCACAAACAGCGAATAGCCTCCGAAACGCGTTGACGCAATATATATGTGTTAAATTCGGAAAGGGCATACAAACTTGTGTCAAATAAGGAAGTGAATCCTTAGTCAATGTTGCCCATGAGGGTTCTGAATTAACTGTGTTATGACAAAATATATTGTCTTTTAATCTCCTTTTTGTTTAGTACCAATTACACAATAGTTTTTAAGTTTCGTCGTTTTTTACAAAAATGAAATGCATATTTTATATTGACTATATTCTGATGATAAAAAAATTTTTTGTGATGCAAATAAACAGTTTGTTTTGATATAAATTGACGCCTTTTGTATTCAAGTGTTCCATCATAGGGAGCGAGTTGTGGAAACCCGATTTCGGGAGTTTGATTGAATAGAAGGTCTAAATGAGTTAACAAATATTTACCCAAAAAGGAAAACATTTTTTACTTTACAGTAATTCTGGGTTAAGCCATACTTTGAGCCAGCAGAGTAACAGGGCCGTACTCAGAGTATCAGATAAAAAACCCAGACCCAATTCCTGATGTATGGAAAAATTAGGGGTAGATTGCGGTACTGAAAGGAGATTACGCAGGAATCTGTTTTCAGCTATCTGTAGCTCTGGCTGGGGTTTATAACCCCATATGAAGGAGCCATAGGCCGCTATGGCCAGACACTTGGATTTATATATCTTAATAATAGCCTCCACTGGTCTTGCCCCCAGACGCTGAGCAAACCCTAATAAAGCAGAAGTTGATTTAATTACTGCATTTTTTTTCGTTTTTTGCTGGGGGACCCAAGAACTCCTTTCATCAAAAACTACCCCTAAATAAGTAAAAGAGGGAACAGAAGACACTAGGCCCCCATTACAGTAAAAGGTTTTGGGTTTTGTGACTCTGCGACCTGTAGACAGAATATGTGATTTTTCTATATTTACTACCAGGTCCAGGGACAACATAAAAGCTCCGAACGCATCCAAAAGACGCTGTAGACCTACCGCAGTTCGTGCCAGTAGTACAGCGTCATCCGCATATAGGAGAACCGGAATTAAGGTGTCATCTACATGCGGAATGTCCAGGCTTGCTTTGACCAAAGTTTTATCCAGGGCATTGCTTTATAGGGTAAAAAGCAGGGGCGCCATTATGCACCGCTGTCGAACACCTCTCCTAGATTTAAAAGATTTAGAACACCTACCATTCTGTGAGAGCCTAATTGATGCAGTAAGGTCACGCTGAAGATCTGCTAAAAAATAAACCAATGCCGGTTCCAAACCCATTTCCAATAAGATACTCCACAGCTTCGACCTGTTGACCAGGTCAAAAGCTGAGGTCAAATCCATAAAAAAGCTAACTTCAGCGAGCCCTCTTTGGCCATGGTATATTTACTTATTTATAAGAAAAGATTCATGCATTGGCCCATGGTGCTTCATCCTTGGCGAAAGCCATATTGTAGGTTAGATATTATTTTATTTTCATCTGCCCAGTCTGTAATCTTGCCTAATATGACTTTACCTAATATTTTAACAACTGAGTCGATCAAGGATATTGGTCTATAGCACCTTGGTTCACTCCGCTGACCCTTTTTAAAAACTGGTATAATAATTGAGTGAGACCAAGAAGCAGGGAACCCAATCAATGCCACAGCGTTAAAGACGTTGACCAGTATCTTTGCCCAAAAATTAGGGTTATACTTATAAATATCAGCTGGGACATGAGCTGGGCCAGGCGCTTTATTGCTCGAGGTGTTTTTTATTGCTTTTTCAATATCCTCAACTTCAAAAATAAGAGGTACTATACCTTGCTGAGGTGAATTATTGGGAAAGGTGTCAGTTAGCTCGTCAGAACCATAGATCCTTTCAAAATGGGACACCCACTGTGCTCCTGTGACATTACTATCCTGACAGTTATTATCCAAGCCTGAAAAAAGAGGAGTATTAACAATAGACCAAAACCTGACGCTATCCTTTAAAATATCAACAGATAAAAGGGCATTCCATGCTTCTGCTTTAATCTCTACTTTCCGCCTATGAACAGCTAACTTATATTGTTTCCTTAACCTCACTATCAAGGACCTGTCTCGAGGAGAACTTTTCAAGGCTAGGCTTAAGGCACGATGGGCTTGTGACCAATTATCGTCAAACCATTTTTCTTTCTGTTGAGCTTTCCCTTTAGTCTTAGTGATCAAGTCTGCAGCAATCTGACTGCAGATACCAACAAAAGCCCCAAGTATAACGTCCTCAGGATTTGAGGGATCAATACAAGTTGTTATGGAAGCCTTAGTTTTTAAACATAGATCATTAAAAAATGTATCAGGCAAAACTTTAGACCACTTAAGCCTCCTACCTTGATCACATGTTACCATACTAGTAGCACCTGATTTTACCCCTCCATTACCTAAAAACCCGCAGCTATTATCTAATTCCAGTAAGACAGGATTATGATCGCTAAAAGGCGAAATTATGGCATTATAAAAAACTACCTTGTCAAGCAAATTTGGAGACAAGAAATATAATCAATAATAGTCTCACTAGCCTTAAGTGTAAAATAACGATCAGCAAAATTATTAAAAGCAGATTCAATAAGATCAGCTTCAGACAAAAAGCCCTCTAGGGCAACACCCTGAGGCGAGTGCTCAAAATGAGGTGTCTCTGAATTCGTGTGGACCAAATGATCAGTGATATAGCAATGACAGTCGCATAAATGTATATTAAAATCACCCAAAAGTATAATATGATATAATGTGGATTTATTTTTTCTATATTCAACTAAAAAAGTGTTCAATTTATTCAGATGTTGATTAATAACGTCACTATCGCCTGAATTATAAAAATTAATAAGTAATAATTTGAAATTGTTTGGACAGCTTACTTCTAATATCAGAAGATTGAACGAGTCAACCTCAAGTCTTCTTAAGGTACCAATTATCTTATGGGATAGAAGAAACATCAATCCACCCTTTGCTCTTCCAGCCAACGACGGGCGTGCGGATAGGCAATAAGATCTGAACCCATCCAACCAGAAACCACCCCCCTTACCCATGTTTCTTAAAGAGCGATTATATCGTACTGGTTTATAGCATTCAACCATAGTAAGTCGTCTCTTTTAGATTTAAGTCCTGCAATGTTCCAGCTAATAATTTTACAGCTTAGGGTGGAATCTGCTCTTCTGTCATCTATTCCATGGACTATTTGGGGCAAAACTACTCTAACCACCCCTGTCCCCCAAATAACTGACTAATCTATCCACCACTCAAATTACTAAACAAGTAAGGTGCTACTGATCGGAGATCCAAAAACCCCTAAATCTCCTAAGACAAGAACTGTCTCAATTAACTATGAACAATACACAATGGTCCAGCTCTCGAATTTCAGTCGAGGTTCACAGGAAGTATTTGAATTTATATATACATTTGTAAATCACATTTCATCAAAGCAATAGCAGTTCAGCAGAGTTGTTTTCATCAAATTCTTTGTTCATAACTTCTTTTTCAGCAAGATAAAAAGACCGTAGCGAACGCGTTTCATTCTCTCGGACTTTTTAAGGTCAAAAAACTCCTTTTCTTGCTGTCGGTGCTGAATTCATTCATAAGTGTGGTTTCTCCTTTTGAAATCTGATTTTATCTGATTTTATCTGAAGATTCAAATGCAGTACATGATGTTTATTATACATTTGATTGCTGAGTTCTCACAGTGGGGAGTCAGTCAGTATCAACCGTCCTCCTTTTTATTTCTTGACTTGCTATTTTTAAAGATTGGTCAGCCGTCATGGTAGCGTGGCGTCAGTCTTGTAAAAAGGAGTTTTTTGCCCTGAAGAAGTCCGAGAGGATGAAACGCGTTGGCTACGGTCTTTTTATCTTGCTGAAAAAGAAGTTATGAATAAAGAATTTGATGAAAACAACTCTGCTGAACTGCTATTGCTTTGATGAAATCTGATTTACAAATGTATATATAAATTCAAATACTTCCTGTGAACCTCGACTGAAATTCGAGTGCTGGACCATTGTGAATTGTTCACACTATATTAAATGACATACAAATTAACACTTACAAATTATATTAGATACAATGATATTTTCTAAATCAATATTTTTTTGAACAATATTAAAAATAACACTTAAAACTATATTTTTACCTTTGATATCTCTGTGGATGATTTTTGGACATCCCAGTAGTCTTGAAACAATATTTTTGTATCACGATATTTTTTATTCAATATTTTGTCCAAACACCATTGGAAAAAAAAGAAAATGAAAAGTTTTACAAACATTTTTTACTAGTAAGCAGTTGTCCTGTGGATCACTGCCAACTCCTAGAAATGTTTTTGTAAACATTCACAAAGTGGAAGGGGTCTGTTGGGGACCCCTTCTTTTCTGCGAATAGGTTACTGTATCATTTTGAGTTGGCGGTAAAGTATTACAATTCTGCAACCAAATTTCGGTTGCAAAACATTGATACACTCCAGAAGGAATCAGGATTTGGAAGGGATGCCCTTAATATGCCGATTTCAAATAATGATTTCTAATGGTTACCTTAACCCATTTTAAAATTTGGAAAACCTTATCCGAATCGTTAAATTATTTAGTCTATTTAAAAAGGGTTTCAGCATTCACAAACTCACTGATTTACCAAATCATAGTGTTTGCAAATGCTAAAACCATTTGTGTATGAGATCCATTGATTTCTAAATACTGATTTCTTAAAATTCGAAAATTAGGAGTCACTAATTCTGACCATTTGACTCCAGTTTAGTGTTTTCAACCATTAAAAAGCTTTTAGTTATGTGTTAAACCCTCCTAAGAGCCAGAAAAACGTTCTGACTCAAAGTAGGTGGCATTGCATTCACAAAATTCCCCTTGAAACTAAGCCTGGGCAAAGCACTACGCTACGCTCGCGTAGTTTGCGAAGATCGCGCTACTTTGCACTACGCGAATTGCATGTAGCACAGTGCAAACACGCGTAGCGTAGTGTTGCGTAGTGCTGCGGTCATTTTTTGCTTGCTCGCAGTCCTCAACGTCAAGTTGGCGACCGTGAGCAAGCAAAATGACATCCCGGCGAGACTATTTCCTTGTTCGCAATCAGCAACATCAAGTTGGCGATCGCGAGCATGGAAAATAAACCTCCCGGCGAGATTCCGAACGCGAGGAGGTCAGGTTTCTCATTGCGAGTGGTCGCGTATGCTCGCGATGAGAAACTACCAGTTTGCGTTGAGAAAGCTGCCGCTCGAGTAAAAATCTACTCAAGCAGCAGAAAACTACAGCTCGCACTGTGCAAGATGCCATTTTCAATCATTGCACAGTGCCGGTTGCTTGTCCGCACTGTGCAATCATTGAAAACGACATCTGGCACAGTGCGAACAAGGTACTACGTAGTTCGCGAAGTGCTACGCGTAGCTCGCGTAGTGCAAAGTGCTACTTCGCGAACTACGCCCAGGGTTACTTGAAACCCCTTCCACTTTTTGAATGTAAAAAAAATAGTTTGTTTTAATAAAACAAACTATTTTTTTTACATTCAAAAAGTGGAAGGGGTTTCAAGTGGAAATTTGTGAATGCAATGCCACCTACTTTGAGGTGCCAGTAAAATTTCAATGTTTTGCAACCAAATTTGGGAGCAAAACATTGATACATTGGATACCGATTTGTTATTTGGAAGGGACGCCTACAACAAGACCTTTCCAGATACCAAATCAGTATCCATTTGTAATATCATTTTATGAGTCAGAACGTTTTTCTGGCTCTTAGGAGGGTTTAACACATAACTAAAAGCTTTTTAATGGTTGAAAACACTAAACTGGAGTCAAATGGTCAGAATTAGTGACTCCTAATTTTCGAATTTTAAGAAATCAGTATTTAGAAATCAATGGATCTCATACACAAATGGTTTTAGCATTTGCAAACACTATGATTTGGTAAATCAGTGAGTTTGTGAATGCTGAAACCCTTTTTCAGCATTCCAGCCGGCCACCATGTCTGTGATCGCCTTTCAATAAAGTTAACCTTTTTACAAATGCAGCCCATTTTCCTTAAAGGAAATGGGACTTTGTTTAAGAAGAAAAGTTTACGTTTTTATTGGTGGTTTAGGAGTTGGCAGAGGTCCCTTCACTGGTGAAGGGACCACTGCCAACTCCTAAACCACCAATAAAAACGTAAACTTTTCTTTTTAAACAAAGTCCCATTTCCTTTAAGGAAAATGGGCTGCATTTGTAAAAAGGTTAACTTTATTGAAAGGCGATCACAGACATGGTGGCCGGCTGGCCACGGCAGGCCACCATCACTGTGATGTCCTCCAATCATAGTGAGCTGCAATTTGAGACCTGCGTCTTTAATATTCATGTGGTAGGTCAGATTGCAACCCACTATGATTCATATTTTAAGAACTGACTTATTAGTACATAGGTTGGTTCTTAACAATCTTTACTAGTAGTAAAATACTGATCACAATTTGCGACCAGATATTCATACATCTGGCCCAAAGTTTCTTAAGCATGGCATCATTCATTGCTTCTGCAGAAATTGAGTACATCAATTTCACAGAGAGGCAAAGCCTTTCTTAGACTAGAACACTTCACTTTACTACTCATGCTAGCACAGCATTGCACAAAAACAGATATAGTTTTAGGATTTAGGGCCTCATGTAGGAAGCCAAATACCGGTCGGTAACGGCCGATTTTCGGTAATTATACCGTTACCGACCGGTATTTTGGCTTTTGAGATGTAGGGGGAGAACTTCATGATTCGGTATTTACCGAATCGGTAAAATTACTGAATCGGTAATATTACCGATTCGGTAAATTTACCGATTCGGTAAATACCGAATCATGAAATGAGATGTAGGGGGAGTGTGTGGTGGGTGTGGGGATTCGTTATTTACCATCAACTAAAGGTTGGTGGTAAATGACAAATAGGTGACAAAAAGCATTTTTGTGCATGTTTAAGTGTGCAATGTGGCAGACATACATGCCCTTAGGGCATGTATGTGCGCCACATGTGCACACATGGCTGAATCAGGGGTGCAACAGGGTGTCAATGTGACACCCTGCCACCCTTGCATGTGCTCCCCCATTACCGAATCGGTATTTACCGATTCGGTAATGAGGCATACCTTCCCATCAATGGGAAGGTATGCCTCATTACCGAATCGGTAAATACCGATTCGGTAATTACCGAATTTTTCCGAATCGGTAATATTTACCGACTCATTACCTACATTGCATTTACCACTTCATAAATACCGAATCGGTATGATTCGGTATTTATGAAGTGGTAAATGCAAGCCCACCTACATAAGGCCCTTATTGAGGTCCCGTTGAACATGAAGGGTAGTATACAGATAAAAATGATCATGTCACCCTCAAAGTCCTTTATGACATAAGGAAGACAGGAACATCAGCTGTGGTATTTTGGAAATACAGGTTCAACAGGTCTCAAGCAACAGATGGCACAGGATGCAAAGGTGGTCTGTAAATAGGCAGTTTTGGAAAAATGCAGAACGTTCACTTGAAGACAGACACAGGGAAACATACTCATAGCTAAAGTCCCTGTGGTCTTGCCCTGCTGCATGTTCATTTAAAGCCAGGGATATAGTGTATCTGACCTCCTGCACACAGTTAGGCACCAGTGTTGATCTGGATGAGCAAACCACTGCAATGGTTCTTATACACAGCTTAGCTTGCCATCCGTCTGCTGTCTGCCAAGAATCACACCAAGCTACCACTGACACTCACACTGATCTCAAACAGATACAACGCATGAACCACTACCACTAACAGCTCATGGGATACGCACATACACGCTGTGCACAAAAGGCAAAGCGGAGAGAATCTTGGAACACATATAAACACACCATATCACATACCACATACCAACCCCATCTACCCACAAACCTATACCATACATGAAGGCAAAGGCATCAAAAATTGAGACGATACAGACACTATAAACATAAATCATAATCCCACCCACAAGAGAACATGAATGTTAAATTAGTTAAAGTGCATTGGTGTCACTTTTTTTTAACGGTGTATATGTTCCTGAAGTGCTTTCTGAAGCTTGGTGTCCTTTACAATTCTGTGATTCTCATTGACTAATCTAAGTAGTCTGTTGATATTGGAACGTTGAGTTGTGTTCCATGTCGTGTTCAACTAAGTTGTATTTTGTGTTGTTTAGAGCTGAACAAAGTTAGATAAATGTTGAAATGGTAGATTAGACCAATACACCTTTAATGATGAGTTACACAGAGTAATGTCCAACCAGATCCTGTCATGGCCTTGTGTATTACTTTATGTGAAATCATGCTTGTGTCTAAGGGTATTGCCTTTAGTTTTGATTGGCTGGAGTGTACGATTGACCTTTGCTCAGCTTTGTGTTGTTGTTATTTTTCAAGGCACTGAGCCTATCATGTGGTTTGTATGTGATACTATGTGTATGTGGGTGTATTATGTCTCAGTTTAATGTAATTCCATTAGTATGATTGCTATATGGGGTTCGGGTGTAGACGTGTTGGTATAACATAAATTGATGTATAGTTAGCTAAATATGTGGCTTAGGGGCATGTTTTGTGTGAAAGAAAGCTTGGGGTTGTGCCTAAAATGAGCAGTTGGTGTGGGATGTAGGATGAGTTTAATTTGATCTGGAAGTGCTGTTGCACTGGCAAACACTTAGCTAATTAGATGGCTGCTCATTATTGTAAACATGATGGCATCACAAGATGGGTCTGATGTTACTGTTGTGATATTTGTGTATCCAACTAGATTTGAATGCACCAGTAGGATAGCAAATGTTTAGCCAATCAAATGGCTTGAAGCCATGTTGTGCTTGTAATGGCTGACACAAAATCCAGGATGCTGGCCCAGAACGGGTGATAAACGGATCCCAGAGGGAAAATAGAGTAGACGGGAGGGCAGCATGCTAGAAACCAGGCTAAAGAGGCCAGAGAGATTGCCTGGGAGATTGATCACCACAAGGACACTCCAGAGGAAGATAGCCAGATCACTACATTAGCAATCTGTGCCAGATGTTTCCCCACACCCAACCTCAACTGCTACATCCATCATAATAAGGAACACGAATTAGGCAAAATTCAACCCCCCCACTTCTAGCCCACCAGATATACCCCTCAATGAGCTACCCTCTCCGAATTTCACCCACCCTGTATCCACAACCAGAGCCCAGAATATCAATTCTAGCAAGTTCAATGCCAGGCTGATGCTCCCAGTTACTCTCCACTCAAGCTCATTTGCCCCAGCCTCATCATTCTTACACTTTCAATTCACATCCCTGACCAGCCTACCAGGTCCCGATGAGTTGTGCAAACCCTGTCCATGGCATACACAGTGCCTCAAAACCGTCCCTAAGGATTCCTTCTGCTCCTAGGAACCATTTCATGTGTGACTGATAAAGTGTCAGGAAGATACAGATGGGCATATCTAAGAAAAATCCACTCAGGTTGGTGGGCCTAAAGTTTCAGCGCAAAAGAGAAGCAAGGGCCAATCAAGTTGTTCTCACCAATCAGACCAATGCCAGGCAATTGGCCACAAAAGTCATGACACACAGACATACTGTGACACAATGGACAAAGCCACTTGCCCAGGTCCAAATAGCCAAATCTAACACGGTAGCCCCAACATTCTACTACCTCAAGAGCATGGCCGTCTTTCCAGAGATATTGACTGCAGATGAACGGATGGCTTGTATTCAAATAAACAGCAACTGTTAATTCAGGAGATTGCATAAATCACACTGGGTTGGCTCATTTCACTGTACACATTCCCAGGCAGGCAGACCTACCATACTTGTGCGGATCTCAAGGTCATGCTTCATGAGAAAATGGGCACTGGCTGGTCGCACTCATTTTATGTCATTGCATGGACTTAGCATCAGGAGGATAATTAGTGAGGTTTGGCGTGTGAATCTCAATGTTCCCAACTAAAAATGCAGTGGAGAGCAGGAATGACGGCTGAGAAGTCCAAGGGTCTGACTGGACTCTTTCCATGAGGAGCAGGGCCAGTAATGATTTGTATTAGTTGCAGCTCTTTCTAGAGTGCACAGTGGGTGAAAAACAATGAGTTGGAATGCTACCCCGAGTGACTGCAACTGGTTCATTCCATCACCATTCGGGTGTTTGATTGTAAGTAGTATGCCTGGAAACCTGAGATTGGCATACCATTCTGAGCCTACTACTGCCAATGTTTTTGAATTTCAAAGAGTTATCAATTATCCCATTAAAGCCTCTTAGTAAAATAATAATGAGAAAAACCAACACAGATATAGCAGATCTGACTCAGGATACCCAGACTCAACTACCAAACCAAGAATGCATTTGAGGGGTATCATACCCCAAAATACTTCCCCCTGAAGCTCTGCTTCTTCCCATCCCACCTGATCCAGCTAGTTCTCCCTGGGAGCTCATGACTACTGTCATGTACAACACAATAGGCTGTAGTCCCAGCTCTGGGATCACTTATTTTAAATATATCTTCACTGCATTCACTCAGCTTCAATGATAGAATTGTCAAATCACTGCATGTGGGCAGGGCTCACTCTTTCTAGTGCTAGCCTTTTACAAATAATGTTATGAAGCGACTGACAGCCCTATGTAGTAAGCCTGAGTTGCAAATAGAAGAGGGAGTGCCGGCAAATAAATAGGGCAATCAGGGCCAAAGCCGAGCCATAGGTCTGGTTTGTATTAAAGAGTTTGTGCACAAGCCGAGCCATGAAAACGTTTGGAATGTATATAGTGCAGCAAACATTATGTAAAAATATGATACTATCTTTTATGAATTAAAACATTTATTTTTTAACATGCGGAAGCGTTTCACTTTAGTACATCGGATTATGTCATTTAATAGAAAGACATTTATTTAAAGTTTTTACAAATGTCTTTGGCTCAGCCCCTAATGATAATGCCATTGGTGAACTAAGAAGTAAGTCAATAGTCATGTAAACTATCTAAATATGGCCTAGAATCCCATTATAGGTGGAGAAACATGTAAGCGGTGCTTGTACAACATACATGCTGAACTCAAATAATTTAAAATAATGCTCATATGTGATGATAAAGAAAATGAAGGCTTTATGAAATACAATACGTGCAAAGGATCACACAATGGAGACAAGCAGTGAAGCTGGTATTGATTTCAGGTTATCTGGTTTTACATTCTGAAATTCAGCCACCCATAAGATGTCTCTGTCTCTCTTTCCCATTTACATCAAAGTCACTGTTTTGCCTTTTATTCTTGGCATATAGTGAGGAAAACCAACACATAAATAGCAGACCCAACTCACGGCCAACACACCAACTTCCAACTCCCAGGGAAAGAATACATTTATTTAGGGGGTGTCACACACAACATATCCCCTGAAGCTATGCCCCTGCTGAGCACCATTTTGCAAAATCTGACTCCCTGCACCAAACAGGGGGAACCAGTGATGATGTGGGTGATGTGTAGAAACCTCCAAATATCCCACATGAACAGCATCTGTCGTGATATTGTGAAAAAGTAGAGTATAGAATGCAATCTGAGTAATGGTAGAACGCAGTGCATAACCTGTGAGGGAAGAGCCACTCTAAGTACAGATGACGAGAATGGTGGTGAGATGAGGGAGGAAGCTGAGAATACAATACCATTTTTCACTGCCTCTTCCCAACTTGCCATGAGTGCAACATTGCAATAAAATATGCAAAACTGTGTAAGGGAAATGTTTGCAGAGAGTGTGAATAATATGATACCTACAGGGTCAGTAACGGATAGATTTGGCTTTAGATGGTTAAAAAGAAGGGTAGAAACGGGAGGTGTAAAATAGCAACACGAGGAGGTGTAAGAAAGAGTTAATTATCTACTGGCTATTAGTTGTTTCTCTAACACTGGGCAAACCGGACACACACAGCAACAACATCCCACACACTGCTTCCTTCTTGTCCACTCCTTTCTTATGAAGTTGTAATCAGTCACTTGGGCTTATGATAATAGAGGTAATTTAGGGCCTTGCCTTTCACCGCCATGATGTCCATTAAATAACATTTAATTTGAGGGTAAAAGTGTCTTTGTCATCATTTTTTAAATGCAAAGTAAACCACCTTGGAGAAGTCTTGAGGTAGGTTTCCTACACCACATGCAGGGAAGGGAAGGCAAGTGCATGTGAAATAAGCACTGGCAAATCCAATTAGTCTGTTTAGCTTTTTGAATATCTGCTGTACCCCAAGCAATTGCTAGATGTACCAGTCAAGTCAGGTCCTACTGCTTGATGTCTTCACAAAGCTGCAGTACCTCAAGTTGTTACTAAATGTCTCTCTTGAGTCAGATGCTGCTGCTTCACATCTCCACAAAGTTGAGATGGGGTGGCTTCAACATAAAAATTTAAGATGAATATTTTTGCTAATAAATTGTGATTGTTTCCTATAGGAAATCTGACTACTAAAATGGGATTGATACATATTGAACTTCTTTTTGCAATAGCAAATTCTGATCCGGAGTTTTTGCACCTGTGAAAAGGTTAGCATATCTTGAGATATGTTCTTTGAACTCTGCTTCTGGGTATATGATTAGTCAAAGTAAATTACATGTCATTATTTTTCAAAGGCTGGTATTTGAGTAATCATTATTATGACTGACTACATGATGTAGATGTAATGTTGAGCATTGTAGTCCTAATGTGTTGGCCATTCCAGAGTTTTGGTATGAGTGGAAAAGGTAGTTCAGATTAATATAAAGTAATCAGGGATGACATATCAATAATGCACATCTGGAGTGGAGGTTGACAAGTGTGACGTGTGTGTGTGTGTGTGTGTGTCCATTTATGTGTAGCCCTCATGAATGTTAAATTTTTCATAGAATATTTGATTCTCTGCCGAGCGGCCCCATCGTGTTTCTGTAGAAAATGCAATAAAACATCTTTGTTTCTTACTTATCATCCTTTCCCTCTACATGTAGGATGTTGCATGAAGAATTGATAATGTAGGCCCATCTTTACTGTCACAATCTTTATATGTGATCTATTGGTCTGTTTCACATTTAGGTGTCTTATGTTATGTACTGTTTCCGTGGATGCAAATACTACACATTCTCCAAATGTGTACTGGACGGTGAATTTCGTAACTCCCATGATGGTGTTTGTTGTTGCTTGTGAGGTTGAATGTTTCATGGTACTACTCTATAAAAACCCTTAAATAGACTTTTGGAAGTAACCTGTGGCCATTTATTTATATTTCACATAGGAAAAATAGATTTTTCTCAATTTTCAACATATTCACCGAAAATTTAATTTTATTATCACAGGCAATATTTGAAGTATTTCTGTATATGCAAGTAACTGTTTTCCATACAATGGATTTAATCCAGGGACAGTAGATTATTTGCCAATGTTAATATTTATTAATAGTCTTAGAAAAATGGCTGTGCTGTTAGATTAAGAACCACTTTATCCTAATATGTGTAACGGGACCCTTTTTAAAACCTCAAGTCTGACATGTTTCTTCATTTTGCAGGTTAACCACACGGAAGAAAAGCACTGGCTCCACGTCAGTTCAGATGCCAGCAGACTTGCAATCATCTGGAAGTTTGGTGGGATTTATATGGACACAGATATCATCTCCATTAGACGTATTCCAATGGAGAATTTTCTGGCTGCACAGAATCAGAATTTTTCCAGTAATGGAATCTTCAGTTTTTCTCCCCAACATGACTTTGTATGGGATTGTATGAATAGTTTTGTCAAAAAATACAATGGAAACCTCTGGGGGAACCAGGGCCCATTTTTATTTACTAGAATTTTGAAAAAGTGGTGCAGTTTCCCACTGTTCGAAAGCAAAGAGGATGGGTTGTGTCAGAACATTTCAATCCTGAATCCTGTACGGTTTTACCCCATTGGGTACCCTTCCTGGAGAAAGTATTATGAAGTCTGGAAGATCAACCCAACCTTTAATGACTCATACGCTTTGCACCTATGGAATTACATGAACTCAGAGGGAAGATCTGTGGTTGCAGGGAGCAATACACTAGTTGAGCACCTTTACAAAACCTTCTGCCCAAAGACCTATGAGGTTCTGATCCAAAACACATGGATGTAATTGATGAAGAGTTACAGAAGCATGGACTGGGCCAATTGGCTGTAATTTAATCACGCCAGGTCGATCAACGTTATGCTACGTCTTTAGTGTAATTTTTCCTTTTCCTTTCCACTCAGGAATGATCCATGGAAGAATCATGAAAGAAGCAAAGCATCTGGTATTAAATCAAATAAATGAATTATTAGTTGTAGGTCATTTCCTGTATTATACGAGTAGAGCATGAGTGTTCTGAGTCATTTTGCCAATCACAGTTAATACAATGTGGAAATGGAGACTGACCCCCATTAGATGCTACAACATACGCCTAAGGTGGTATTCACTCTGTCCGGTGAGGGTCAGATGATTTGCTCAAACAGCTATTAAAAACACATGGATCACTTTGATTAAAGCTATGTGAACCAAGCTTTCTAAAGGACACTTAGAATAGACAACAGAATAGTGATTGTCTATAAATACAAAATAGGGAAAACAAAAATGTATTCCCTATCCTACGATAATGGCAGGTCTTTGGCTAGGTGCCACCAGATGCCCAACTTTGAAAAGACTGAAGGCAGCCCGATCCGGTAGAGTGAATGGGTAGAAACACGGAAGGTTCTTCATGCCTAAACTGACACTACACCTTAGTGTTTACCTCTACCGGGACACGATGCCGTTAGCCCCTGACCCAACCTTGGTCTTGGTATACATCTACCGGTACCACATTTTTTAGGGTGCTGTACGTGTGGTCGATTTTATACTTCACTGAGGTCTTGACCACCACCAAAAAGTGTAGGTAGTTTGAAGTCTGGTCCTGAGGAATTGCCATCAATAGATAACAGGCAAGAAACATGTTGACCTTTTTCACTAGCATATATTCTCGCACACCTTAGAGTGAGAGTGTGCGTTTGTTCTGGTTTTAATCAGGGTAGTGACCACAACTCATTAAAATTGTTCTGAGTGGACCACTAATCCCTGTTTTATTCTCACATCCCTACACATCACCATGACCTACACTATATACATATCCGCTAGGGCCCTCACACGCACTACACCCAATGGCATTGAGAATAAAGATCTCCGCCAAGAAGGCCCCATCATGGGTGCCTGATCGGGTATTGCAGCGCCGACCCGATAAGGAGCAGACCCGATGATGAAGCAAGACACCTGCTTGTTGGGTGTGTGAGGGACTTTTTCCGAAAGGAGGAAATAGTTCTCCTGCACGCCTTATTATCCACACTCTGGTTAACCCTTTGAGCTCTTACCATTAGCTGCACCATACATTAGGAACTGCATACTACTTCTGTTTTCACTGTCTTTTGGGCATGTATGCTGGATGTAAATAATAAATATTTAAAAACCCATAGTTCCCCTCCTTGGACAAGATTACTACCACTAAGACACATTTCCGCTGGGGATGAAGAGTTAGAATTTCATTGAAGGTCCTGGTATACTTGGCTTCTAGTACCAATGATTAACAACAGATGGGAACCATACCATAGATATGCAAACTTTGAGAAAGCACAAAACAATTTACTAAATCTATTTTTCATGATAATGGCTATTATGGCTGTTTTTGGTTTTATCCATCACGTACTATGTGATTGAAATAAATGTTACTTTTAATTTGGTTTGGTGTAAATAAATATAAATTTTTCCTATACATGTGTGATCCCATGTCATGTACCTTTTGCAGTTACTCAAGATAAGGAATTATGTTCCAAGTGGAGTCAAAGCTGGGTTTGTGTTGGCTAGAATATTTACTCTTGGCACATCTCAACACCTAAAATATACCCAGTGAGCTCAACAAAGAGTGTGGTGAGCAGATTTTGACTCATCAGTGTCAACCAAACAGGATGACATGGGACCTGAAAGAAGGATTGAGGTTGCTTGAGAACTGTTCCTCCCGACTTAAAAAACCCTAGTGCTCTTTTTAGCCAACACTTTTCTTTTTACCACCCAACAGAGCTACATACTTCCCACAGGTTAGGCACAAATGCTGCCATGCATGCTGATCTATTTATTTCTGCTCAACAGCATACAACTGCACCTTGGTCTCATTTGCTGTCTGCACAAGAGGTGGATGGAAACTAAGCCAACCCCAAACTCTAACACAATAATGGTGAAGCACTTTCCAAAATTCCAGACAGGCATCACTGAGGGGGAGAAGTGAGAGCATTAGAGCAACCCAAGCTCTGAGCTACCAACCCTAGGGTGTTATTTTGCCTAAATGAGGAGGAATTTAAAAGTATATATGCAGATCTAGTGCTTGCAATCTTGTTCTTGCCCCTTATTCTCCTATTTGGGCTTATGCACACTGGGATTCTATGCTGTGAAAAAGGGTGCAATGTAATTGAACCTTTGAGGACCAAAGACCAAATGGTCAGCTTATAAAACATATCTGAAGCGAGAAGTGAGTGTGCCATGTATAAAATCAAGCAGCAAATGAAGGTCCATCTAAAATACTTCGGGCTTGAAGGGGCAGATTTTCCTGTACCTAAATATTTTTGCATGTTTGTCATACAGGGTCCTCCACTGGAACTTTGGTTGTCGACTGAAAGCCTATGAAAGGAGCCAGCATCAGCAATACATTTCAATTACAGTGAAACCAAACTGACTCCAAAACAACAACAGAGGATGGTCTCCAAACCATGAAGGTTTATTAGCACATTTTAGTCAAGTTACAAACAGCTATCATTTAGTCAAATTAATCTAGTACATATCCATATAATTGTGCAATATTAATGTGCCTATTTTTAATTACAAGTAGTTATAAAAAAAGATGCAAAATATAACACGATGCAAAGCACGGAAAATAAATAGATAGATTCCATAAAGGAACCACCCTAATCTAAATAAAGCTTTGAAAGTGACAAGGGGAATTTCAAAGAGGAAGAAGTCAACATCAGAAGAGCCACATTAAGGTCCTCGGGAAAGAAACTGGCATTCAAGCAAGAAGCTAAACACCCTGGGCATGAGGAATCTGCAGAGTTGAGAAAGCTCTCCTCTCGCTGAAGTCAGTACATGATCTGCTGCACTATTGTTTGCTGTAACACTATTCTTAGAAACATACAATTAATACACATTAAAAGGTTCTGGAAGCTTCATCACACTAACTCCCTCTGGATGGTCCTATCGGAAGATGGGGCTCTCTGGGAGCAGGTAGACCTCCCAGGTTCCTAGCATTGAATATATAATATGCAGCTGTGCGGTCTTGAAGTTAGCATTTGTTCGGTCTGCATGGTACATGAGGCTCTTTCCCATCCCTACATGCTACATGTGCATGGCCAAAATGTAAGCAGGCAAACTAAATCTCACAGTTCTCTAGAATGAGCGGTGGCTATACTTACTATTGAGCATTCCTCAATAATGCATCTGCAGGGGAAAGAGCAACATGAAACTTGCAATGCATTTATAAAGAAAGAATCCAAGTGACTGATGCCTAGATACAGGTCATTTCATCCACAAGAGATAAAGATGGCCACCAACTAATACAGTTAGCTTGGGAGAATACAATGATTACAATATCTTATCTGAATGGGGATCTTAATATTTGTAAAGTCAGCCACCTACTGTTGATTTAATAATACAATGCACACAGATTGCCATTGTTACAGCATAATATGTAAATATGATGCATAAGTGCATGAAATGTTAAATTAGGCTGCACAAGGCTACTGCATAATAAATTCTGCTGTACCAAGGAGAATCTGCCCCACAATACAACATGGAGAAATGTTCGAACATTGAGCTTCACAATCCCTGCTTTTGCCTTTTCATGAATGGACTATCTCAAGTCAGCCTGACTCTCCCACATAGGGGATAGTGCATGCCCTTCTTTTTCCTGTTCTTCCCATACACACAGGAGTTGACGCTAAATTACACAATCTGCCATCAGCTTATATTTTAGTAAAAATGCATCTCCATAGCTTGATCCACCTATAAATGGACTCTTGTACAACTATGTACCGGCGCTAAAGCAGGCCCCTGTAGCCCCACGGTGCAGTGTAGGCTCCAACCCTTCAGGGGCACCACCCAGTTCTTCAGGTGGGCCATTCAGCCCAAGACCAAGCAATATCTGCATCTGTATTTAGAGTGGCCAGTGTGATGCCCTTTTTTCTATCCAACCCCGCCAAGTAAAACCTGATGGTGATAGACAGAAAACTTTGGTAAAGCTTGGTAGATTACCGTCAAAATCAAGGGCGGCTGTCCACCAGACTTGTACCTTCACAGGAACTACCATGGCAGCTGCTCCTATCAATGTACAAAGATCACTGCTGAGCCAGGTGTGATTTCAAAATTTGGTGGGCTGTAGTCTCTCAGGGTTGCTAACATACTGTCCTTTTCTATCCTGACAAACTGTACTCCATTCTCCAAACTCTAGATCAGCCTCTTAGTCTAAAAAATGGAAGTCAAAATTCTTCTGCAGGACTAAGGATAATGTGGGAGAAGGACCTCCGAAATTGGACACATCATCTTCGAGCCCTCGCTGAAGCTATTGGTGATGGTACCAAAAGCTCTTAGCAGGACTAAGATGCATTTTATAGCCGGTGAATACAATTTACTGTTTGAATTAATTTTGCTCCTCGGCCTATCAAGGTTTTATCTTCAGACTAAGGGCTAGATATACAAAACATTGGTTGCAAAATACTGGTCACAAGTTACAACTAGTTTTTGCGCTACTAGTGAGGTGTTTTGCTAACCAAGCCATGTACAAACCGGTAGGTTCGCAAAATGCTGACACGTAGTGGGTCGCAATTTCGACCTACCTCATTAATATTAATGAGGTTGGTTGCAAATTATTAATCACCATGATTTACTGCCATCAGAGGGATGTGATTGATTTTAAATAAAGCAAGCTTTTTAGAAAAAAAAATGCAGTCAGTTTTCTTTAAGGGAACTAGTACTGCATTTAAAAATATATATCTTTTGTTTGTTTAGGAGGGGGAGAGGTCCTGTGGACCTCTGCCTCCTCTTGAACAAGCATTTTTTTTCCATTCACAAAAGGGAAGGTTTTGCAAATGGGATACCACCTCCTTCGACGTGTCTGTAAAATATCAATGTTTAACAATGAGATTTTGGTTGCAAAACAATTATATATAGCATACCAATTGGGTATTTCAAAGGGGGACGTCTACAACAATCCAAATGCTAAATACCTTCCAAATACCAAATCTGTATCCATTTCTAAACACATTTAGCAATTCCAAAACAGTTTTCCGATTCGCTAAATGAATTTAGTACATAGGAAAAAGCATTTTAGCATTCATAAACCCTCTGATTTACCAATTCAGTTTGTGAATGCTAAAACTCTTTGTATATCTGGTTTTGTTCACTTTTTCATTTTTCAAAATCCTCATGTGGAGCAAGGGTGGAAACAGTAGTAAGGCAGAGCTCCACAAGGCAGATAACTTTTCCACAAAGTCCCACTGAATCTGTCTTTAGCAGAGCACAGAGTTCCAAGCAGTATGACCCTGGTTTTCTCGCCTGCCTTAGGTGCGCCCTCCCTGGGCTAGCCTCAGTACGTTGTACTGATCCTCAAATAGTTAAAGCATTTCTAACTCCCACTTTTATTCAACTGCGGGCAAAGTTTTCTGGTCACATTTAGAGACCCTCTGGTCCTCAGGCAGACCTCCAGGCACTTGGGGGGTTATTTATGAGAGCCTTACAGCACTTTTGCACCAAGCAAAGTGGTACATGAGTGACACAGAACTCTGATTCAGATTTATAAAGCCACGCAAAGCTTCCTGCGTGGCTTTATAAATCTTGATTAAGGCGTTACAGCGCAAATCACTGCGCCGCCCTACTCTGTGCCTGGGAGGCGTTCCATGGGTGTTGCACTGGGTGTTTCCATGCAACACCCATGGATTTTGATGCTGACCCAGATTTACAAAATCATGTAAACCTAGGAAGTGCCAAATCCTTATGCCATCCAAGGTGAGACGTAACAAGGAGAAATATCTTTCTTTCTGCTCGTTTTTTCCTCTTTCTATGTCTGCTGCATGCTGCAGTACAAATAGATAGAGGAAAACACCTCTTAGGATTATTTCTGTACAGGAAGGTGCCCCTTTCTGCACGAAAACAATCCAGCATGCAAAGCAGACACCCTTGCACCATGGTGTAAGTGGGCTTACATTGGCGCTAGGTTGAAGAAACGGCACCAGTGCAGGTAGAAAGGACAGGAATTGCATAAATATGGTACATTCATGCCCTTTCACTTTGGCATAGGACAGTGCAGCAAGGTGACTTGCTGCCCTGTCCTAAGCCAAAATCCTGTAAATGAGGGCCTAGGTCTCTATCCACCCAGTGCTCCTGCGGGGTCTTGTCCTCTGTGATCAACAGGACCTTTCTTCTTTTTGGATCCTTGTACAAGCAAATAGGAATTTAGCCACCTGGCTCTTGGATTTCAGTTTCTGTTCTATGTGTCAGGCAGAAATCAGGCATCAAGAGTCTTCTTTCTTTCGGCATGTCCTTCTTTTTCAGCGGCAGTGTTCCATATTCCAAAATGTTCTGAGGAGGTGATGGTGAGGTGCCAGTCTTATCTTGTACACTAGCCAGTGATTTGAAAATGTTGCCTTGACAATCTTGTCTACTATCTTGTCTTTTGCCCATCAGCTTTTGGAGAAGCTACACTTCACTTCACTGTAAAAAGTCTTAGAAGCCCTACAGTTAAGATGGCTGGACCCTTATTCCCACTGGAAGAGCTCCAGGCAGGTCCCTAGTCGCTGTTTTATATAGATTAGATCACCTACCCTCCTTCAGGGGTCCAGACTGGTTCTCAGGGAATGAATGAGAGCAGATCATATCAGCTCCATTTTTGATGAGTAAGTCAAAAGAAGAAATGTTAAGGCTGTCCTTTGTTCTGACAACTATCAAGAACCCCTTTTCAAAATTGTAAACATTTTAATCATACCTAGGTCTGTTTAAGGAAAATCTAGTCTAACTTACATCTTCGTCTCGACCGCTGTGAAGAAGGGCGCTGAACGTCGAGCACCGAACCACCGCGTTCGTGGCTTTTGCGATTTCCCAATTTCCAACTGAGTTCCAGCTCTTTACCAGGGGGGTCTGACGGCCGTTCAGCTCACGAATCCCCGCCGATTCAGCTACTGAGGGGGCCACAGTCAAGCACTGTCAAGTGTGCTCAAGCCTTGGCCCTCGGCCCTCCCTAGTGCTCCTGCTGGCCCTAATTCTTCTGGGTAACCTGTGCTGCCACATTTACCCCCAGTCCATACTGTGTGGTAGCAGGAGAGCGGACATAACCAGCGAGCCTTAAACCCCGAGCCCAGGTGGGAACTCCAGGGGCAGCAGTGGACACTGAGCACAGCTTGGAAGGAGGTGTTGGGTGTGGCTGTCAGCGCAGCAGCCATTAGCAGCCGGCTGCTAAGAGTGAGCCCAGGGTGAAGCAGCAGAAGCGGCCCAACTAGTCTGGGTGCAGCTTGCAGCTCCATCCAGTGTGCCCAGCTCACTTGGCCCCTCGGGCCCTTGGCCCTTGGACTCAACGTCGCCAATCATACTCACCCTCCCTCCCCTCAGGGACAGTTGCCACGGAGGCAGCCACGGAGGCATTTACACCACATTGCAGTGGCAACCAAGGAGCAGGGTGCAGTAAGGAGACGCATCGACAACCTGGTCGCCTGATACAATCAGCATCCCTGCAGCAGCATACTGAGAGTGGTAAGGTGTGACAGAGAAAGCGGTGGATGGTTGGCTGTGAGCACTGCTGCCATTAGAAGGCAGTGGCTGAGTGTGTGCCCAGGCGGGGTGGCAGATGCGGCCCAGCTAGGTCTGGGTGCGGCTTGCTGCCTCATCGAGTGTGCCCTGCTCGACAGTGTCTCACTCCCCCACCCCAGTGCACCCTGACCCAGTCACACCTCTCTCAGCCATAGCGTGATAACTCTTCCCTTAAAACAGGAGAGCGACATAGGTTTGGATTGTTAAACCGGACAAAGTAGCAAGGGTAGACGCTCACTCACCATCATAATTACTGTTTACTAGTCCAGGCTAGCCCAGCCCTGCCCGGACATCATCAATCAGGCAGAGCAATGAGATCAGGCAGGACAAGGAGGAATCCAGTACAACCAACAAAGCAGAGCTATAAGTCATAACCAAATTCTAAAGGAACAGCATCCATCCAGGGTGGTTCACCAAAGTTACCACAGAATCAAGAAACAGCACTGATATCACCAACCTACTCAATCTTCGGTTCAATGAAGCCAACTGGGAAATTTACTTTTCTAAAGGACCCCACTGGAGCCATTTACTCCACGCCGGTAAAGGTCAATGGCCTCCTTAAACCACTGACGACATATAAATCAGTCTCCACACAGAATGACAATGAAGTTAATGCATCACACAAAGCGATAGTAACTACCACGAATGTAGCTCCAAACATAACTGGGTGCAAAGAAGCTGTGGTATCCTCCATTCGCAGGAGAACCTTGTTCCTGTCACTCACCCCCTCCCCTGTTATTGCATTGGTATGTACCTCTGTGACATGCTGTAGAATGTCACAGTGTTGAACGTTCTATGTGGAGCTCCCTGCGCGGTGTGTGAGAGAGTCTGCTCAGGACAACATCTGTGGCTGGGGTTCTTCTCCTGTTCTTCTGAAAATAAACGTCATTGTTTTTACCCATGCGTTTCCTGTGATTTAATAATAAAGGAAGGAGTGTTCACTTTGCTTCTTTTTCGATCACCGAGTAGTTTAACTCGGCCTTGTGTAGCGAGCGTGATGCAACGGCAATGGTTTCTTCTCCACCTTCTCCTACTTGCATCAGGACTGTTCCTAATCCTTTTGAACTGGCGTCGGTGGTCAGCACGGTCTTCCTTCAAGGTACAAATGATTTGAGACTGGGTGCGTCAGCTAATGCTTTCTTTGTGTCTTCGAATTCTTTCTGGCACTCCACGCTCCAGTCAAATGTCACTCCTTCCTTGAGAGAGAGTTTGGTCAACTTCGCCCATGAGGGGCATTTGGGAGTGACCAAAACCAAACAGAGGTTGCGGCTAGACTACTGGTGGCCCAGCATGGATCTTGAAATTGAGAGGAAAATAAGAGACAGTGTACCATGCTCCACCAGCGAAAAGGTTATAAAACAGCACACACATTCTATGCACTGTAGGCCTCTTCCCGTGGGCCCATGGGTAGATGTGGCATTGAATATCGTGGGTCCCTTGACAGGGGAACATCGCACACCTTACATCTTGGTACTCATAGATCTATACTCTAGGTGGCCTGAAGTGAAATTTGTGTCTGAAATCACTACGAGGGCTGTCACAGACCTCTTGCTAGAAGTGTTCATCAGGGAAGGTTTGCCAAGTAGCTTATTGACAGACAATGGGGTACAACTCTGCTCAAGAGAAATGAGAGAATTCCTAGAGTGCAATGGGATAGAACACAAACGGTATGCACTTAATCACCTGGAGACTAATGGGATGGTCGAACGTTTCAACAAGACCATCAAGGAGGGAATCCAACTAGCAAGGACTAGTGGGTTGTGTTGGAAGGACAAGGTTTTTAAACGGCTTGAAGCCTACAGTCTTACCCCTCATCAAACCAAAGGCATGATGCCATTCGAATTGCTCAAAGCCAGGAAACCCAACTCTAGGTTAGTACCAGGGTGGTGGAAGTAGTACAAGGGTTGGACAGGTTACTCTAAAGAGTCACAGTGGTGGGACAGAGAACGCAAAGCCATAGATGATAGGAAAACTAGATTTGATAGACTACATGCTGTCAAAGACATGGGATTCCGGGTGGGGGATCTGGTCAAAATCAAAGCACCCACTGGCAGAGAAAATTGGTCCAAGTTTACTGAGCCCACCAAAATTGTAAAGTTATTTAAGAATGCCGTGAAGACCCAAGAAGGGAAGATTTGGAACCTGGGGAAGGTGGTGAAGTACACTGCTCCTGCTGTAGACACCAGCAACACTTTAGAGAATGGGAACAGAACCCAAAGTATTTGGAACACTATGTTGACTGATAGATTTTGTTATCCTTCCTCTTACCTCTTTTTTGCACTATGTTTCTTTTAATGTGTAAAGGAGGGGGATGTGTGGTATCCTCCACTTGCAGGGGAACATTGTTCTTGTCACTCACCCCCTCCCCTGCTATTGCATTGGTATGTACCTCTGTGACATGCTGTAGAATGTCACATTGTGGAACGTTCTATGTGAAGCTTCCTGCCTGGAGTGTGAGAGAGTCTGCTCAGGACAACAGCTGTGGCTGGGGTTCTTCTCCTGTTCTTCTGAAAATAAACATCATTGTTTTTACCCATGCGTTTCCTGTGATTTAATATAAAAGGAAGGAGTGTTCACTTCGAATTTACAGAAGCCCTTCAAGTGACAGAAGGCACTGCACTGGAGGTTAAAAAAACGTACTGTTGGAGCAACAACACGTAAGTTATTCAAGCGCAAGTACACACAAAAACTGAAGTACACTTCAAGGAGGAAATTTTAATGCGCAGCAACAGTACAGACGCCATCCTGGGGACAGCTGATGCTGCCCAGAAGGCTACAACCCCAAACTGCCAGAGCAGCTTAATGCAAACAACGCAAATGCACGATTATCCGCACATAGACCTGGACTTAATGTCCAGGATTGATGTAAGGTCTGACAATAGACTGATTACTATCAGTGACTCAGAAAACCCCCAAAAACACTCCACTGGGAGCCAACAGTTAAAGCAAAACAATAAGAATGAGGATATCTATAATACAGATGAATTCAGTGACTCTTGGATGGAGTCTCAATCAATACTGAACAACAAGGACATATTGCAGGCAATTAGCACCACATCCAAACCTCCAATACAAATTTGTAAGGCGCCAATGCCTCAACCGGAAGTACACTTAACAACAGTGGAAATACCAAGCGCCACATATCAGGTAAAATTCATGACAGCAAATCGAACAAACAATAATACAGTACAAATACACAACAATAAACTTAGTAACTAAGAGATGAAACAAGAGAAAGACAGCAAGGCTCAGTCCGGCATGTCAAAACAAGTCAACTTAGCACAAGAAATGGATCACGCGAACAAGAGTCCGAGAGAGTGTAACCTAAGGAAAGCATTGACACCGCGACTAATAAGCAAAGAGCAAATAATAATTGCGATATCTAGCTCACCTGAGCAGTCAGGAAAAGAGGCATCTCATTTAGCAACAAAAACTCATGATAATAATAAGGTTACCAGTGAACAGAGGACCCACATGGATAATATTGTAGACAAAAATAGCACCACCTATCTACCCAGTAACGTCACGGAGCGGAACCATCAGGAGTATCATAACATTACTAAACATCTAATGGAGCAGAACCAAGAATCTGAAAAAAAATTGGAAGCCCTTTCAAATCTTCAGGCTTTCCTAGTGAAAACGCTGCAAACTTCAATCAGTGCCCTCAACATGCAGTCAGATAAACTTGACATCCAAATCAATGTAATGAATGTCATAGCAGAATACATCTCCGGTATAAACACCAAACTTGACTCCATGTTGGGCCAACTATTTTCTACTAATAAAAACACAACAGGACCAAGGGTGCAAGCTCTTACCAATGCATGCTGCCCAAACCTGGAAAAAATTAAGGGATATCCCAACAATACTAACAAGCATTCTTCGCGAATGCAAACAGGCAAATCATTTTTCTGAAATAAACAGAGTAACCAGCAAAGAGCCACTGAGTGGGGAAAAAAGCTCCCAAATCATTGCCTCATCAAATACCCAACAGGCACCCCCTTTGGTAACTTGAAAAAGGACCAAAGCTGTGGAATCAAGCGACGAGTTAACCATCGCAGATACCTCCGCATTACATCCTGCTATCCAGATCAATGCCTCACGAATCCAAGCTGTAGAACAACCATCTATCCAGGCCAGCCAAACAAATAATCCCCCCCCCTCTTTTAACGAAAAGACAGAAGAAACGGGCCAGGAAAGCGATAATCCGTCCATAAAAAAACAGTGAAATATTAAAATCTCAGGCAAAGGATAATCACCCAATCTTTAATTTTAATAACGGTAAAGACCGGTTATTAGCAACCACCGGTCAGAATCAAGACCTTAAAGAGAAAGAGGATGCATGCTGCACAGATCAGTCAGTGACAATCGAGTCACTAGACTCACTGCAAAGGGCATTCTCATAACCGAACAGCCCAGTTTCGACCAATATGAGCTACGAGAATAGCAGCCTTTCGTCAACTAGGAAAAACATAGACTAACCCAAGTCGCATGTCCATAGAGCCGAGTGTCCAGGGAATAATGTAAGGAACTCAAAAAATTCTAAATGACTTACAAGCCCCCAGCCGAGCACGACCACAAGCACACAGGAAAGGGGCTGCTCCTACAGGAGCCTAGGTCCTATCCTACAAACTCACACCGGGGACAAAAGAGGAAACAGGGAAGTCATCTCAAAGAAAGGCTGGCAATCAGGTAGAGTGAAGAGACCAAATACTGATAAAAATAAACTCGCAACGTGAAAATGTGAACTGCACTGACCAAGAAGAACTGGTAAGAAATCAAAGTTTCAGACAGGCAACAATAATCCACTCACAATAAAAGGAGCCTAAACCAAACGTAAACAATAGGATCTATTTTACCCCACATTATTCCTCACAAGGACCACAAGATTACTTAAATAGAGGGATCATTTTGCGCCTCAGGGCAGTTATACCAACTTTAAAACATCTGACATCTACAGATTTGTTGGCAATAGAATTAATCAGCCAAGCTAATAACGCTGGTAGGGAAAGAACCCTAGTAACTTGGTAGACGGAAGAAATGGTGTCAGTCATCTTAAAAGAGGCCCCAAAGTTCGAAGAGTGGGGTATATCTCTCTTTACTCCCTTGAAACAACGTTACCCGTCACCTCTTCTATCATCAAACAAACCCTTAAATATCAACCCAAGTACAAACCTAGTTTCCTCGGTTCTGCGAGGTGCAATAGGTGCAGAAGGCAAAAACCTACAACAACAGAGGTTGCAAAAAACCACATATCAAAGTCTTCAAAAACTAGACCTGCAAGGAGATTGATGTGCAACTGCGAAATTTACATCAGAGTTCCTCCTAATTAAAATTCTGTCCTGGAACATAGCAGGAGCAAAGAGAAGCCTGCAGGAAAATGGCACCCCCGCGAATTGGGATAACTATGAAATCATTGTTCTACAAGAGACATGGCTGACAGCTCCTGTGGAAGTACCAGGGTGGAACCTTCACCACGTGAACGCAACACGAACGCAGCAGTATGGTAGACCTAAAAACTGCCTCGCCGTCTACATCTCCACAGCACTAAAAATGTCCTCAGTCCAGCTGCCAACAACTACATCCGCTATAATAAAAGTGGAGTTGGGTTCATAGCTTGGGGTTAGCACTGCAATTTTCATCAATATCTGCGCACACCAGAAACAAAAGATTAAAAAATAACTATTTAAAAACTCATCGCCACCATTACAGAAATCTGGTTCGAACAACCACCCTGGGAAATAATCCTAACGGGAGATTTCAACTCAAATCTATTATACACTCCAGAAGAAGACGACAATATCACTGCAGAAAACGCAACTTGGGCAGTACAAACACAATATTCTCCCATCACAAAACGAGCTGACAAATTAGGACAGCAGCTGGTAACAGACCTCGAACATCTAGGGATGCGTGTACTAAATGGCAGAACGAAACAGGATATCCTGGCGGCCTGTACATATCATGGCCCTCACTCGAGTTCAGTCTTAGATTATACAATAGTAACTCTCCCGCTCTTAGGGCAAACAGTAAGGTTTCTGATCATATGCACTGCCGAGAGTAATCACTCGGGTCAGCATTTCGAACTAAAAATGACATTTCCAAGACATATGGCGGCCCCGATGGTGGAGGGGTCTACATCAACTATAAATCTGAAATGACTGCGATGGACAAATAGCACACTACCGCACATAGCTTCAAGGGCGAAAGACCTGATGGTGACCCTTGAGTTACAGAAAATCTTGACGATTGAAACATGGATTACTTTTCTGGCAAGTCTTTCGCAGTCCGGGACATTGACAAAATTGCCAAGTAGAAAGAGGACAAATCATAACAGATACCTTAGTCAAAATGCCCGAACTATAAGGAAACAATTGAGAAGGGCAGTTAGGTTGACACGACAACACAGCCCATCCTCCATTATATGGGATCAAGTACGCCAATTAAAGAAAATAATATTAAAAACAAATCTGGGTAAACAAAAAAACACAACATATTAATTTTGGGACAAAATTATCATATAATGCAAAGCAATCGAATGCCAGAGCTTTTTGGGATCAAGTTAACTCTCTAACTAGAACGTCGAAAGTCATAAATGCGACTTGTGTCACAGAGCCTGCTTGGGTACAACATCTAATTACCACGTTCTCAGTGTCAAGCGGGGACGGGGCAAACTCCCTTGAAACCATTTTTAAGGTAGAGCAAACAGCTTCGCTGACCCCTAACAAGCACAGTAAAAGGGTGGCTAAGTTCTCCTAAAACTCCAAATCAATCAATCAATCAAGAGTTTATAAAGCACGCTACTCACCCGTGAGGGTCTCAAGATGCTGGGGGAGTCTGGGTCAGTTGAAGAGCCATGTCTTGAGGTCCTTCCTGAACGTGTGCAGGGTCGGGGAGCGTCTGATGTTCACAGGGAGCTCATTCCAGGTTTTGGCTGTGATGTAGGAGAAAACTCTCCCACCGGTTCTGTTTCTGCGGATGCGGGGGACCTCTGCCAGGGCAAGGTCGGCGGAGGAGAGGTTCCTCTTGGGTGTATGGAAGGATACTCTATCGTTGAGGTATTTGGGTCCAATGTTGTGGAGGGATTTGTAGGCGTGGGTGAGGAGTTTGAAGGTGACCCTCTTCTCGACGGAGAGCCAGTGGAGGCCTCATAGGTGTTGGGTCATGTGCTCTTGGCACGGTGTCCCGAGGACGAGTCTGGCTGAGGCGTTCAGGATGGTCTGGAGTCTGTGCAGAAGAGTTCTGGTGATTCCGGCGTAGAGGGCGTTGCCTTAGTCCAGTCTGCTCGTAATGAGTGCGTGGGTGACGGTCCTTCTGCAGTCGGGGGGATCCACTTGAAGGCAGTTGAAGCTGGCGGAGGTGACGGCATTGATCTGGCAGTTCATGATGAGGGAGGAGTCAAGGATGATGCCGAGGTTCCGAGCGTGGTCTGTAGGGGTGGGTGGACTCCAGAGGGCAAAGGGCCACCAGGTGTTGTCCCAGGCGGAGGTGCAGGGACTAAGGATGAGGACCTTGGTCTTCTCTGAGTTTAGCTTCAGGCCGCTGTCCTTCATCCAGACTGCCACGTTCTTCATACCTTCCTGGAAACAGGGTCTGGTGTCTTCAGGATTCTTCGCGAGCGAGAGGATGAGCTGGGTGTCATCGGCGTAGTATACCAAAACAAAAGGAAATGGTGTACCGCAGTACGGGGAAACACAATAGCCATACCTACCCTAGTCTGAAGAAGAAATCTCAAAAGTCATAGTAAAAAGTAGGCCCGAAGAGCCCCAGGCCCGAATAGAGTACCCCAAGCTATCAATAAACAAGATCCCAATTTTTGGGCAACAAAGATGTATTGCTTGTTTCGTCTGGTAGGTACAACCAGCCGCCTCCCGGAAAGCTGGAGAGGCTCAATAATTAATCAAGTATTTAAAGGAGGAGAGCGCTCAAACCCCGCAAACTATTGACTAATTGCAATAATAGCTGCCGAGGCCAAATACTATGCATTCTTAATTTTGGCAGACTTGACAAGTTGGTCTGATGCGAATAAAAAATTTCCCATCAACTAGTCGGGCTTCCGCAGGGGCACAGGCACTATGACAAATGCCCTAGCATTGGGACTAATCGCTGACAAAAGCTTACGGCAGAGACAAATACTACATCTATATTTTGTGGATTTTATGGCTGCGTTTGACAGTGTCAGTAGACACATTGTGTGGGCCAAATTGAAGCAACCGGGTCTACCAGAATCAATATTGAAACCAATGATGGATCTATATACTGACACCTGAATACAGGGAAACATTGCCGATGGTCAGAGGCTCACTGGGAAGATCTACATCAGTGAGAGTTGAAAGCAAGGTTGTGTCTTGGCCCCACATTTGTTCAATCTAATTATGGCGGACTTAACTCCAAGGCTAGACGTGGTTAACTCGCATCCTCCGCGTCTGGGTACACTGCCATTAACACACTTGTCCTACGCAGATGACGTCGTCCTCCTAAGCCACAAGCAAATTGGCTTGTAAAGAGCAATTAGCAAGCTAGTTGACTTCTCCAAAACAAACTTGATGGAAATAAACACTACAAAAATAAAAGTCATGATCATAACTCATAGTCTTCATAATCAAATGATGTACACAATCAATAAAGCAATGTTAGAAGTGGTGAGTAGTTATAAATATCTCTGGATACATTTGGATCAAAGGCCCTCCTTTCTAAAGCAGAACGAGGCCGTACAAAAAAGACCAACGCCCTAACATTTGCATTCTGTAGTCTATCCAAAACATTGAAAGGTCCATTGTTTACCCCACTACTAGCAGTTATCAAAGCCAAACTGCTTCCAACTATTGCATACGGAACCGTTGTTCAGTATGGAAAAAATGCTGCAATCCTAGATAGCATTCAAACACGTGTGTACAAAAGGGTATTTTCCTTGCCATGTGACTACTAATCAGCCCAGGTTCGACTAGAGTTTGGGCTGCAACAACAACAACTATGCAGAAGGTATGAGGCAATTAAAACATGGTATATAATCTGACTTAATCTGGGGCTCAAGATCAATAATGTGCTTTGGGACACCCTGCAAGGTGACCATCAGTCTGCCTATGCAAAGTATTTAGAGGCCTCGCTACAACTCACTGGGTCGGCTGACCTTTGGCAGCAGAAACTACCTCTGGCCTTATTTCAGCAAATAATGAAAAAGGCGGTAAAAATGCACTCGCTACTCAAAGACAAAGCAATGTTAAGTCGACGAGCCCACGCCTGGATGGTATTGCATTCCTATACAAAACCTGAGCCAGCTGTATATCTGGGTCTTCCATTTTCCCCTTGCTTGAAAACCAAGTTTTTAGAGCTATGTATGGGGAAGTTGCCCACTAATGCAGACCTTCCCAGCTGGCAGCCTCAGGGCCCAAAAGCATGTACTCTCTGTGGGTCATCAATACAGGATTTTATACATCTAATATGCATTTGCCCAGTCTTAGGTTCTCATCGCCGTCATCTGTTGAGGAGACAGTTCAACGAAAGTGGCATCCGCACCTGTAGAACTGCCATCATAAAATGCCTTGACGCTAATGATCCGCAACTCATTTGGCACTTAGTAAAATTTTTAATCTGTTGTAAGAAAGTCATGATATAATGAAATTGGTCACATAGTTGCTCAGTGGCACCGTCTGCCTTTCAACCACAATAATACTGTAAATAGAAACAATCAATTAATTTTAATGTATTAAACAAAAAAGGTGGAGTATCGCCTTTTGATGGAATGTTTAAAGCAATGGGGGTAATTATAAGTTTTAACATGTTTATATGTCCGTGTGTGTTAATGGCACAATGCATTTGACGTTTTGGAACATTCTTCCGGTTTTAACTAACTAAACAATAACATTTTCAATTCAATTCAATAGTCTAACTTACACAGTTGAACTGCGTTTAGGCCTTCGGTTACTGTGAGGATACCTGTTGCAAATGTGCTCCACCTATTTAGTAACCAGGATTGTTTTCACTTTTGTACACGGTTTTTGTACTTTAGTGTGGATGAGTCTCATTACCTGTGTCTCATTCTGTGTAATTACAGGATCATTGGACTGAGCGTATTTGCCATCAGTGTCCCCCTTTTAAGACAATGCCACTGGGGCACACCGAGGGTAAGGAGCACTGAGCTGGTTACATGGTCTGATCCCTGGGACCCCAATGGAGGGATGCCACGGGCCCTCTATGCCATTGTGCCCATTTCTAGAAGGGGCATGTTGGTCCACAAGCCAGCAGTGCCCCACCTGTGCTCCACGTGAGCTGGAAAGCAAAAGCTATATTCTTCCCGCCAGTGGATGCAGGAACGTTGGAGGCAAACGTACCGCAGCACTGGTTCGGCAGTGCAGGAGTAAACTCCATGCACTGTAGCTTCAGAAAATTGAGCAGAGGCCATGGGTACCCCACAAAACAAAAAAAACAAAAACACCCCATGCAAGGTTGTGCTGTAAAATTGAAGGGAACTAAGCCACTACTATAATATTTGTTACTCTGGCCCAAGAGTGTCCCATAATGTCCTGTGTGGGCCAATTAACTTATCTTTCTTCCTTGTGGTGGTCCCAAGAAGTAACAGGGCACCACAAATGGGTTTATATAGTGATGGGGAAGGCTGCAGCGAGTGTAGCAGCCCCCAGAACAGTTTTAAAAACTTGCCCTAAGTCTCAATCACTTTGGGAGAGGTTTTGCTTTGGATTTATAGCACTCACAGAGCTGAGCTTTTTCTTTCGCGCTCTAGAATAACAGGATATCTAGTGGTTGGTTCTATGGCAACATGTTGCTGGCTGCTTAGATAAAAAAGACTCATAACACATGTTTATCTTTGAAACAAAATACTTTATTTATTATCTTTTATTGACAGTATCATTGATGAGGACTGCAATCTTAATAATAAATGTATTTGAATATGGTTATTGATTTTACAGGTTTTATTGATGAATCTTGTTATGCGGTTACTGTTTTATTGAGGTGATGGCTCATTAATGAAGCCAGTAGGCTTGCCTTACATATTGATGAGTTAACCCCTTGACAAAGCCAGAAGTCTGGCCTTATATATTGATGTGGTGACTCCTTGACAAAACCAAAAAGCCTGCCTTAATATTGATGTGGTAGCTCCTTGACAAAGCCAACAAGCCTGCCTTAATATTGATGTGGTGACCCCTTGACTAAGCCAATAGGCCTACATTGTGGAAAATGGCACCCTGTTGTACTGTGATGATGCATCGGGCATAGATGGTGGCCCGATGAGTAGGAAGACTAATCTTCTTAACTAGCCTGAGAGATTCAAGTGCTACAATGCGGTACTCGGTTCCTAGTAAGAAGACAATGGTGGACCTATTAATTGTGACGAACTCACATCCATCACAATTAATAACCCAATTTCTTTTTGTACCTATTTCAAATATGCAGTTGAACACTTTTTCATATATCAGGCACCATGCACTGTGGATTACAAGGTATGCTTTAGGGATGCCTTATTAGTTTATAAAAATGCTTCCATAAATGTTGAATTCGCTTATCCTGGTCATAATTTATTGTAGTTTCTTTAAACTGCAACCCAGTGTTGCTCGTGGCACCTACACATTTTTTTTATTGGTTATAAAAAGAGGAAGAAAGAACATATTCTTATTAATTATAAACATATGAATATCATTAATAAAATATGTGTGTGTAGATATAACTGTATAATTGAGTTAAGATTTCACTCAAGAGGGAAATATTGCCATGCTTGAAGAAATTACTTCATGGAAACTTTTTTTTTCAAACAAAGTTTCCAAATATTTAACTTAATGCAACCTGGTGCACCAATTCTGGAAACCTGATGCCTGCTTAGATTTCAAATGCAGCATTATTAATGATCTAGCTATAAGAACTGCAATATAAATACATTTCATATTTGTAAGGTCCAGCTCTTTCACTTGCAGTGCAGAGCCGAGCAGTGTAATTAAAGGGTCTAGTACAATGTGAAAGTTGATTTGATTTCTGAATGTATTGCAAATTTATTTCTAGAAAACTTGTAGTTTAGGGCAGCTCCATATAGTTCCAGTCTTCCAATCTTCAAAACTGTCATTGTGGCATCCAGGCACGGCTGGTACAAGTACGAGCAGTGGGGCGGAGTAGGGGTGGGGTGGGGTGGAGGGGAAGTCGACATACAACGGGATAGAGAAAATAAATAAATAAATAAAACCACTTACTTTGCACTCGCCGCATCGCTGAATCGGCGATGCAGCTCGCGCAAGGTAAATGGTTTTCTTTCTTTCTTTAATTGTCCCTATCAAGTTTTATGTTGACTCCCCCCCCCCCCACCCGCCTGCCCCACTGTCAAACCGCTCTTACCTGTACCGGCTGCGCTTGGTGGCTTCTTGGAGAATGGGAGGGGATTCTATAGTTAACTTCATTAGGATTTTTTGCCATATGGTAAATCATCCATTTTTTTTATTAGATGTCTATCCACTTAAAAGAGGCACCTCTAATAGACTCGAAATTGAAACATAACACTGCATCCCTATTTTCCTAGTGACCTTCACCCTGACATCTGTTTCCTGTTTATTGAACAAGCCCCGAATGTAGTTGACATACATTCCCTCTTTCAGTGTTTTTATACCAGCGACCCATTTAGTCAATTTGCTATTCATCCAAGAATAAGGCTTTCACTAAATTCTATGATTATGAAATTATCATAACAAATTTGACAATTTAAGTTTAACATTAATATGACATTTGAGAATGAAAGTAAATCATATAGTTTAACATGTGGAACAGCTCAATCTGCTACGTATTTTCTTAGTAAACATTTTGTTAAACATAAACGTTGGATTTGATTGTTTCATATAAAATTTTAAAGCACTCCCTCAACTTGCCTAAACACGAAAGCCCATATTTATCAATGGCTTGCATTGCCTTTGTGTCAGGCAAGGAGATGCTAGAGGAAAGCAGGCCTTAAGTGAGATTTACTATGCTATGCAGGTCCACCTTGTGTGGATCTGCGTGGCATAGTAAATCTAGAGTAATGCAGGGCAGCGCAAGGCAGCACAAGTTGCTACCTTGCATTACTCTACCCTGGGAAGGCGTTCTATTTGTTGAGCATCAGTGTTCCCATGCATCCACCCATGGATTTTGACGCATTCCCAGATTTACTAACACTGGTAAACCTGGAATGGAACAAAATACTACACCTTCGCAGAGGAGGTATAACGAGGACAAATATGATTATTTCTCCCTGTTATTTCCTCAAACTATTTGTGCTGCATTCTACATATAGAAAGAGGAAATTCCCTGCACAAAAACAATCCTGCCAGCAACACAGGCACCATGGCACAAGGGTCCCTGCATTTGCACTTGGCAGCCACTAGTGAACCAGCGTAGATGCAGATCAGGAATGTGTCATACCTTAATAGATATGGGGCATTCCTGTCCTCTCCAGTTCATGCAGCACAGCAAGTGGTCTTGCTGTGTTGCGCTGCATCAAATATTGATAAATCCGGCACTTAGATTGCAATTTGTAAGACACGTTTAAAAATAAAAATATAAATAATGATAGGATCGATATCATTAATAATAAAACTCTACATGCCATAGAAAGGGGAGGCACTGCCATCACAGTAATAAACTCTTGATTTTAGGTAAGAAAGGAACATACATTAATTTATTAAGGTCCTCATAGCATTCTGAAAGGTATCCCCCAAATACCTTGTAGGTTTATCTTTCATGTAAGTAGACCTTCATATTGGGAGAAGAACCTCCAACGAGGCATTAAACTGTATGTTTTCAATTTTTAAATGATTGACTGCATCCCCTGACTGAGGTAAACGTCTGGATTCTATGCAGGGATTTCAATGTTTGTTTTTTCTGCTTTCAAAATTAAATTATATAATCGGTTTACAGTTGGTGTTTCTTTGTTAATTGAAGTAACAAGAGGTTCAATAAATAGCAGAAATCACATTGGGAACATTGGACAGCTCGGCCAAGTACTTCTTGTAATAATAATTTCCTTTGTTGTCTATAAATTTATCGGTACATCAGTCATTGCATTAGTATACGTTTTGGTGGAACCCTCATGAGCTGGAAAGCAAACCAAAATTTTATAAAATATGGATCAAACTTTCCCAGCTTACAAGGTCAAAGGCCTTATTGCCATCTAGCATTACTATAGCTCCAGAGAATTTGAACAATAATCAATTACTTCAATATATAGAATTATAGATTGGTAGCAATGAATTATGGGGATGCTTTTCACTGAGGAGTTCTGAGTGACATCAAGTAGTCAACAAGAGCAAAGCTTGAGTTGGCTATGTTGTCATTCAGAACCCCGAGGTGAAAAGTATCATGTAATTGTTTCATCCTCTGACACAGTAATTCAACAACATATGCATCATAAATATAAAAAAAACCAAGAAAAAAAGAAAACCTGCAGATGTCTAATACGGCAGACATATGCTTTCAGTAACACAAATAAACAGAGCGGCTGTCCGTCTTGCAGAGGTATTGTAAATAGTTAACCATTGTTTTAAAGTTTCAGCATGGCCACCTCATTTAGAACCAACGTGTTGGCCATCTTGGAGTGGTAAAACAATGATACAGTATAAACAACAGGAGTGACTCATGTTAAGTGGAATTGGCCACATGAGATGTGGTGCACTGCAGATGATATCAGCAGCCAGGAAGTGACCCGTTAGCACTGTCTAGTGAGCTGCAGCATTGTCTTAGAAAATATTAAAATAAAAAGAAGAGAAGCAAAGAAGTGAAAGTAGATCCATTAAAGAAGAAAGCTGAAATACAGAGTATTGGCCTCCGGCCAGCACACTGAAACATATCCATTTTCAGATGGTTGTAAATGTGATCAGAAAAAGCTGTCATTCACAGGGCAAAAGAGCTAATGGCTAATGTGGACTGAACCATTACCCCATGGAGTACGCTAGAGTGTAAATGACACGCATATAGGCCAGTGGCAGAACAGAGCTGACATGATGCCCCCTATGTACCATGTGGATATATATTTATATATTCACCTTCCAAAGTCGCCGATTGTCCCGCCACTTAGGGTGGCAATCTCGCAGCAGGGTGGCGAACCTCTTTAATAACGCTAAAAATCATCTCTCCTCATACGCACTTTCACATAGACAGAGAAGAACCACAACTCAATACCTTTGAGCTTGATGCTTTTTTATTGACCGCGAAAAACGCCTGATGTGTTTTGGAGCTGACTGCTCCTTGCTCACGGACAATTGCGTTTGCTTCTTTATTACATAAATACAAGTGCTCACTTCTACAAAATAAAAGTATGACTACATGGTGTTCTATAGTACGTAAATTCACATGGCAGCCGTCTTAAAGCGTTCATATTCACGTTACCAACAAGTCATTATAATTTCAAAAAATGCATTTTCAAGCTAGCTATATTTGTACTTGTACCTTCAAGTCAAGTTTCACATACTTGAGTATAATTACATTTAATTTAAATGACTACTTCCATCATCATAATGGTCTTCTCTTATTCTCTTAATACAACTTAATCACACAAAGGAATCTACACCTTAAGGTGCCGATTAGGATCCTGGAAAAAATTTCCCCAACCCAATTGAATTTGGACTTTTTTCCGTACAAATGGTAAAAGCGCCGTACAAACTGCCAAGTACAATTCGTATGGGAAAAAGTCCATACGAATCGCATTGGGAAAATTCCCCCACACGTCCTCGGGTCGGGAAAAGTCTCCGACACGTCCCCGGACATTTTTACGTACAAATGGGAAAACTGAAGTCCCAATGCGCAATTACAATCCGTCCCATCCGTCTGATTGTACAACTGCATGGAAAAAAGACCGTCCGGAGCGAACTCCCATAGCAACCATGGAGATGTCCAAACAAGTGCCCGGTACGTGCCGTACCCCCCCCCCAGCCCCCCGTATGTACGGGGCGTACCCCTGTACCCCCCAGCCCCCCGTATGTACGGAGCATACCCCCCAGCCCCCCGTATGTATGGAGCGTACCCCTGTACCCCCCTGCCCCCGTATGTACGGAGCGTACCCCCACCCCCGTATGTACGGTGCAGACCCCCAGCGCTGGGGGTCCGCACTGTACATACGGGGGTGGGGGTATGCTCCGTACATACGGGGGGCTGGGGGGTACAGGGGTACGCCCTGTACATACGGGGGGCTGGGGGGTACGCTCCGTACATACGGGGGGGCTGGGGGGTACAGGGGTATGCCCCGTACGTACGGGGGGCTGGGGGTACGCTCTGTACATACGGGGGCTGGGGGGTACAGGGGTATGCCCCGTACATACACGGGGGGCTGGGGGGTACGCTCCGTACATACGGGGGGCTGGGGGGTACAGGGGTACACCCCGTACATACGGGGGGCTGGGGGGTACGCCCCATACATACGGGGGGCTGGGGGGTACAGGGGTACGCCCCATACATACGGGGGGCTGGGGGGTACAGGGGTACGCCCCGTACATACGGGGGCTGGGGGGTACGCCCCATACATACGGGGGGCTGGGGGGGGGTACGGCACGTACCGGGCCCCCTAATCAGCTCGCATCGCCACGTACTTAGCTTTTCGGGCACTTTTTGGGTGCCGTAAAAATATTCCCATCCGGACTGCAGTCGGTGCGCATCGTAATTGCTGGTACGTAAAAACATGCCTAACTCCGTCCGGACGTCACGTCCGCGGTGTCCCGGATCACATTTGTATGTATTTTTCTGTCGGTTGGTCTTTTTTCCGATTCGTACGGAAATGGTGTTTCCGTACGAATCGTAATTGCATGTTTGTAAAGTTTTACAACCCGGTACGAGTCAGACGGAGAAAACGCTCCGACCCACGGTTTGTACCGGGTTTTTCCAGGATCGTAATCGGCCCCCTAGTGTTCAACTTTCCACAATTCTGTCCCAGGGGGCAATTTCTATTATTCTTTATTCGGAAACTCTCTGAATAGGATTAGACTTTCAATATATTCAATTATGCCCAAATGGGCTATCCAAAATTCATATACTGTATTTCAAGCATAATTGACCACTTCATCCAAAATTATCAAAAACGGGGGGTCACTCAGCTATCCTGAATCGGCCAAGCTATAGACAAGCTCTTTTGCATTCCTCTTCGCCATCAAACAATATCCATGTTACCTACAAAAATAAAAAACAATGCCTGATCTTGTTATGATCCTCTATATTTCTTATTAAAAACAGGAAACTCACACTTAGAGATTTATTTTGTACATAATACAAGTTTGTTTTCCTCCTAGAGACAGATTAAATCAATATTATACCATAATATTGATTCAACCCAGATGGACCAATAACTCTTCATCTTTATTTAAACCTAAAGGATGCGTAGTTTCATATTTTAAATCAGCCTAGACTCCAAATGACGTAACTCTATAACTCTATTCCCCCCTCTCTCTGATGTGGGAATTCTGTCAATTACACAAAATTTGAGTAACCTCACATCTTTATCACGCTTTTCTTTAAAATTAAAGTGCCTTGCCATTGGATACTGTTTATCTTCTCTTGTGATCATTATCATATGTTCCCAAACCCTTTTCTTTGCGCCGTGAATTGTACTGCCAATGTAGAACATCAAGCATGGACAAGTCAGTGCATATACACAGTAATCAGTATTACAAGTAAGGTATTTTGTAATGATATATGTTTTTTTCATCTTTGACAATTGCATTAGTTTACAATTGTCACTATGTTTACAGGCTTTACATTCATCACATACATAAAAACCTTGTATATTGTTCATGTTGCTCGTTGGTTGCACCAGGATTTTACATAAAGCATCTTTTAGTGCTGTTCATCTCTTGAATGTGACCTATAAGTCCTCTCCTATTTGTTTTGATAAAATCTCATCAATTTTAAGAACTTGCCAAAATTTGTGGAGGCTTATTTTAACCTACTGCGCTTTATTACTGTATGTGGTAATAAATCTAATCGGTTTTTCATCAGTTTTATCTTTTGTTTTAGGAACCAATAAATATTCCCTTTTGACCTCTCTTATTTTTATGCATGCCTGTTCCATCACCTTTGAAGAGTATCCTCTTTCTTTAAATCTCTCTTTCACATCCCTCATTTCATTATAAAAGGCTTCCTCAGAGCTACAATTTCTTCTGGCTCTATGAATTTAACCATACAGACTGCTGTCTACCAAATTCTTTGGATGACAAATACCTGCTTGTAACAAACTATTCTCTGCAGTTTTTTACAAAATAGAATACTCTCTACCTTGTTGTTACATACTTTCATTATAACATCCAAAAACTCAATCTCGTCTGAGTACACTTCACTAGTGAACTTAAGGTTTAAATCGTTCTTATTCAAAATTTCAACAAATTTTGTGCTTTGTCTATTGTTCCATTCCAAATACAGAAAATATCATTGATATACCAAACCCAGAGGATGACATGCTGTTCAAATTGTCTGATGTTACTGACAGCCTGTTCAAGGTTGCCAGTAACAGACAAGAAGCCAGTCGGTGACTTGAGGAATGAGCCTCCTGATTTCTGGCTAAGTCATCAGCTACTGCCCAGGCACTCCGGTCATCAGGTCGGGCTGAGCCAACTTGTTCCCAGGCTGCCGACCAGATGACCATCCAGTGGCTGGCTGACCAGATGACCAGTCAGTAGCTATCCAACTAAATGGCCAGGGCAGCAAGCTCTGACTTGTGTCTCCCCTCAGTTACTATAAGCCCCTATTTTGTTGGGGCTTAATAGTTGAGGAAAAATGTATTTTCAGGCAGGCACAATGAGAGAAGGGGATTGGCTAGGGGCTTAACCCTCCTTAGCTCCCCAGGCTCAGGCATGAGGAGGGTGGAACGCACCAATCCAGGGCATCCTTAACTGATGGACTGGGGGTGACAGTCCCCACCAAATGCATGGTGACTGCCAACTGGGGAGGACCCTCATGCCCTTCTGTGGGGTGGAGCCAAGGCAGAACCCAATGTGAAGGCCGATACCAGGTCATGGTGGCGTCCAGGCACCAGGCAGGGCAACCTTTCCTATGTGGGCCTGGGTGGCGTCAGCCACTAAGATGTTTGGGGGCTCCTGCAGGCTATACATCTGCTGTCGTCCCCTGTGAGAGGTGGGTGAATCCATGGATTTCAACTGGGAAGCTAGGGCCTCAGGCTCTAGGCTGAGAAAACCTTTCTACCAGGACCAGAGTGGCGTCAGACTGAGGGGGAGTCTGAGGCTTCTGTGGGCTGAAGAGCTCCTGTAGTCCCCCGAGAGAGTGTTATAGGGATTATATGTGGTTTCCATTTAAGTTTTCTTTTTTAATTTAGCATTTTTCTGAGATTGTGGATTGTCCATGTTTTTCACTGACATTAACCCCTTCAGCGCTGCGCGGATTCCCCCGCGGTGCTGAAGGGTTCGAGTGCGGGCGGGGCCATGACGGAACGGTTCCGTCATGAGCACAGCTCAACCGATGCTCATGACGGAATCGTTCCGTCATGAGCATGGAAGGGGTTAAACAATGCCATGCAAGCATTTATTTTTAGTAAACATTGTTGTTCTATAGTCTGCACTGTTAGTTCCAGGAACACAAATACTAGACACGATGTCCTTGCTTTATTATGTGCTCATAAGAGACAACTCATTCCCACCAGACTGACTAAAGCTGCTATTCTACGTCTCTAGCAGAACGCGGTAAGACTGGTGTTTTATTACTTGAACCGTGCCCGTGTTGAAGTCAGTGAGAGGCACTTCAGACCAGAGTTATCGTGAATGCATCAGAGAGCTGTGAATGAGATTCAGCCCTGCAGGCCCGACATTCATCTTAAGAAGGATGTGTGCAGGGTTGCAAGCTCAGACTGCGTGCATTTGTTATTTCACTTAGGCCGGCTTCCTGAGACATTAAACAAAGGTATGGGGTTACATCTTTCCAACTGGGTCAGGCAGCAGGACACTTCAATTATTCTCTGATTAGAGTAGGAGTATTGTTGATAGATAGGAGTAACAGTAGGAACAATTAAAATGGTTGTTTTTTTGTGTTTTTCACCATTCTAGCAATGCTTATAACAAAGTTGTGTTTCAACTGTTTAATAATCGCAGTTCACTTATTTACAAGGATAAGATCGTTTCAATAAACATTTGAAAATGTATTATCATTTCTCTTCTTTGTAAAATTTTGGGCATGCAAAGGTGATAAACGAAAGGATTAGGTCTGTTTACACAAATTCCTTGGGAATCAGAGTGGTCATGTTCAAGGTTACCAACAGCATCTACAGCTCTAGAGGTTTAGGAGTTTAGATGCGGTACTTTGAGCCAGCCGAACCAACATTTACTAATGATATGAGCAGATTCAGTCTCTATATTGTGAAGTTTTATTGACCTAATACACAGTCCTAATAAATTTGTAGGTTCCATATAAAAAGCGGCGGACAAAACCATGGCGTTTGCAAGGGAATCCGGGGCTCCAGACACCGGGCAAGGCAACCTTCCCCACCCAGGCCAGGGTGGCATTGGGCCTGGGAAGAATCTGGTACTCTAGCCAGCTGAACAACGGGGAGTTGGAGGCCCCGTCCTCGCAGACTGGTGGTGTCAGCAAGCAGGCAGAACCTCCTACCTTACCCAGGGCAGGTGGCGCCCTACCCGCAAGGGTTTGCTAGTTTTCAAGATGCCCACCAGTTATCTTGTTAGCTTTGCGTGGACAAAAAACTTCACCAGTGATGTTTCATTCTCAAAGCTGATCCAGCCAATGGAGGAGTATGGGTGTGCCATCTCAGTGAACCAAGTCACCAGCACAGCCTTCTTTTTATGGTTTGAATGTTTTTATTAAGTTTACAAGGCAAAAGACAGACCCACATACATATAGCTGTCCTCCTAGAGAGCGCTAATGATATCACTGAGCCCCGTGACTGTGAAGCACTGCTCCCGCTGTATGTGCCCTGTTGTGAAGTAGTACATATAAAATTTAACAATAAAATGCCAAGACAAAAGGAAAGAAAAAACACAACTTATAAAGGAACCCAAGCAAGGAAACCCCCCCACCCCAGGATCTCGAACCTCTTCCCTCCGCCGCCTCCCTTTTTCATGCTCCACACCCACCACTCAAGCTGTGTGAGCTCTCCACCTACCCCATCAACATCCCGCCTGATTCACTTCTGTAAGTCGCAGCAACCGTAAATACCTGGGACATGTGACCTCTCGAAATGCAACAGCCAACAATGTCAGAAATGGTTGCCACAGCTCCTCTTATTTAGTTCCCTCCCCTGCCATGGTGAGTGCTATCTTCTCCATCCCAAGGACATGCCACAGGCGGTGCAACCAACCCGTAAAAAGTGGGGAATTGGGCGTGTGCGCCAGTGTACAAGTATGCTTTGTGTCGCAGACTCTAGTGCAACAGCTATCTGTCTACCTCTGTGAGATTTTAATGGATAGGTCAAGGGATTGGGGAGACCCAGTAGGACATAGGCCGGGAAGTGTGGTATCTCAGTCTCAAAGTGCTTATCCACCTCATCCAGCACCTGAGTCCAGTATGGTTGAACGTGTACGCACTCCCACAGTAGATGTACTAGATTGCCCACAGCCCCTCCAACATGTCGCTTCTCGGATGTGGTCCATTGCGTGCAAGCGTTCAGGGGTGTAGTACCAGTATGTCACAATCTTCGTGAGTGTCTCCGTAAGTCCCATGTGGTATGCTGAATGCCTGGCCCTATAATATATTCCCTCCCACTCTTTGTGGGTGGATGTTCTGCCCAACTCCCGTTCCCACCGTTCTCTACTGGGGTTGTGATTGTATGTGTGTAAAATCTGCAGTATTTTGTAAAGGTCAGAAATGAGTTTTTGGTCTGACGTGCGAGTGAGAAGCCATCTTTTGTAAGAGAAAAAGGGTCTGTCTGCCCCGGAGCAGACCTGTGGCTGGAGTACCCAGTGCCTCACATGAATATATCGGAGTCTCTCTGACTCCGGGAACCCAAATTCCTGCTTCAACTGAGCGAACGAGTTGACCCCGTCAGCGCCATAAATGTGGTACAGAAATCGGCAGCCTGCCGACCTCCAACCTGCAAAAGCTGCTTCACAACCAGATAATAGGGGGCCCCATACTCTCAGAACAGCACAGCCCCACCACGTCACCCCTAGTTTCGCAAACCCGGGCTTCAAATAGGGATCACAGTCCCAGAAGTGAGCAATAGTAGGAGCATATCCCTCATCGTGAAGCACCCCCACAGCTGTAGCAGACCAGCTGCATTACGCGCACCGGCTGCGTAGCTGTACAGAAGGTGGCTATGTCAAGGAGGCCAAGTTTCAGCACTATTGCTACAGTCCTCTCCCTGCAAGTGACCACTGTGGCCAATGCACTGCCTTCCGGATGATCAGTGATCTGCCTTTCCCTCCTGCACACATCAAGGGTGGCCTGGCAGCGTCAACTCCGTGCCTCCAGCCAAGGAGCCTGAAGTCCCTTGGTCGGGTCCTCTCTCACCTTATATCATAAGACGGGGTGCTGGGGTCCACTACGCGCCATCCATTCGAGTGACAGCAGCCCGGGGGGGGGGGGGGTTCTCAGGTGTAGGGAGGATCGTATTGCGGCATCCAACAGCACGGCTGCACAGTGCAGTTCCTGCAGTGCCTGTCCTAGGATCCTCACAATGTTGGGGCCTAGCTCGGACGTCTAGGCCTAGCCTCCGATTCCAGTGCGTCTGTGTGCAGCCTGACCTCCTGAAGCGCATGGCATCAGCAAAAATGCCCTTTCCGCAGGTACGATGATCAGAGATCCCCATTGCAGCCAGCAAGCGAGTATTCGGCCCGGTTGTTGCAGGATTATGATCAGATTTCGGACTCAGCCTGCGCTGTCTAGAGAGCGGCCATTATGCAGCCCAGCTAAGCTCCACCCCCAGGGCAGCATTCTTAACTTGTATTATGCTGAGGCCTATTATGCAGTTACTGAAAGCACTAAAGAGAAAGTTGTTGAGGAATGGTGGTGAGTGATTTCCATTTTTTATTATCTTGAGACTAACGAAAAACAGAGCCATACACCCATAGTGTACTTAGTCATTGTAGTGAGCCACCATGCCAATGCACTACAATGTTGCACCCTCAACTCCCTGGGCCAGGCTCGGGCCAGGGAGTATAAATAAACGGCGATGTCAGCGCATGTGGCTGACGGCGCGGACTAAGCACCAGAGCACATGTGTACCGTTATTGCTACCGCTGCATAGTTAGGCCTTCCCTTCCCTGATACCGCCGTTAGCAGTCGGCTGATACCCCCAGCTGCATTCCCCAGGGAGCTCCCCCTGTATGACCCCACAACACTAGTGATAAGGGAGGTGTGAGACCCACACATGCCCACCCGTGCCCGCTGACCGCAATGCAGATCGGCAGTGGTGGCAGGCACGAGGTGTGAAGGGTGGCCCAACGCTGCCGGTGCGCGGCTTGTGACATCCAGAGGCCTGGAGGGGCGAGAAGCATGGTAAGGCATACGCACGCATTGTGGTGGTGGCAGCGACTGTAATACGGGCCGCGAGAGAAGCCGACGGCAGTGTGGCCTGGAGGAGGTGCGTGTGCGGCCCGCCGAGTGGCGAGCATGTGCGGGGGGCATGAGACGGGGCTGGAGCGCTCGGTGAGCGTGTGAAGCACCAGCCTGCTCTGGAGACCCAGCGAGAAGGCAGGACAGGGGCTGAGAGTGAGGGGGAAGCTTTCTAGTCCCATCTTCAGCACTTGAGACCCCTGGATTAAGCTGAAGGGGCTGTGAGGAGAGATCATGCCAGGAGGAGAACAGAGCAGCTTGGAGAGTCCCTGCCAGGAGAAGCGCAGAGGGGAGCCTGTATTGACTGGGGATAACAGGTGGTGTAGAGGCGCGACTTTGCAAGCCAGGCTGCATGACAACAGTGGCACTGAGGCGCCATGACCATATCACAAACAACGGCAGCGCCCCAGGACGCGGGTGCTGCTGAGGGCAGGCCAGGACGGATGGCAGTGAAGGCCCTCCCTGAATTTAGCAAGCTGTCGGACCCGGCCACAGCGGTGCCGCGGTGGCGAAAATGTATAGGCCAACTGGAGAACTACTTTGTGGCAACTAGAGAAATGGACAACGCCGTAAAGCTTTCGACCATGCTCCTAATGGGGGGAGATGACCTCTACGACCTTTTTTAAGATCTACCGGACACGGGAGAAGGCAACGACTATGAGAAGGCCGTAAGAGCCCTAAACCGGCATTTTGACCCGCAGGTCAATCCGGACTTTGAACACTTCAAGCTTCGCCAGGCCAAACAGAAGGAGGATGAGTCGATTGATATGTTTTTCGCACGTCTGAGGAAGCTGGCGAGCACCTGCATAGGAATTGACCGGCAATTCGAGACGAGGGCACAACTCATAGTGGGGCGCAAATCTCTAGAGTTGCGGAAGCTGATATTAAGACAATCGGGAATATCGTTAGATGACATCTTGGTCCTGGGAAGATCACACGAGCTGGCGGATGTCAGTGCAGGAGAGATGGAGGTGGCATTGGCCAAGAGATCTGCGAGCACCCAACCGTTATATCCAGCTCCCAACAAGGAGGAAAGGGCGGACGCTATCAGGAAAACGTACACCAGAGGTGCGGGCCCCAACATAGGTACCAAGGAGCGACAGAACAAGCAAGGGTGCAGGAACTGCGGACTAGGGAATCATTCCCAGAGAGGATGCCCAGCGCACGGGCGACAATGTCTCAAGTGCAACAAATATGGACATTTTGCGAAGATGTGGCAAGGAGCGGCAAGAGCTGGGGCGAGATTCCAAGGGAGCGCCAAGACTGTCCAGGAAGTAGAGGAGCTAGATAGTAGGTGTCAGAAACTAACGGTAGCCGAAGATGAGGACAACATCTTTGTAGTATTGTACATTCGAGGAGCCAACACCACAAGAAGACCGCCCCCGCTACGTCAGATATGGATAGGAAACAACTGCATACAAATGCTCATTGACACGGGAGCATCAGTAAATATACTGGACGCAGAACAATACAAGGCCTCGATTGATGCCGACTGCAGCCAAAATACTCACCTATGTAGGACACGCACCAATTCCCCTCCAAGGGGTAATTGACGTCGAGGTCAAACATCGGGACAGAGCAACATGCACAAGGTTCTATGTCACCTGCAACAGAGCGGGGTCGCTACTGAGTTGCCACACCGCTGAGGATCTGGGGCTAGTAATGTTTGCAAGATACATACATCAGTCGCAGGCGGAAGCGGTGCTGGCAGAGTTTCCTGAGCTCTTCCATGGATTGGGGTGTCTGAAGGGAGTAGAGGTCCAGCTTCACCTCGATGAAACAGTCAAGCCAGTCGCTCTCCGAAACCGCAGGGTGCCTTTTCATCTTCGTTCACAGGTGGAGGCTGAACTGGAACGTCTGTAAAAGGAGGGAGTGATTGAAAAGGTGTCAGGGCCGACGCCTTGGGTATCGCCGTTGGTGATAGCGCCAAAACCCAAACGGCCCGGAGCCATCTGGCTATGTGTGGACATGAAGCTACCCAACAAGGCGATACGAGAGAGGCACATGAATTTGTGCAAATAAAAAGATAGTAGGAAACCATTTAATGCGTTTTTTAAATATTGTTTAGGGAGCTGAGAGTATGAATGTGTCAATTTATGTGCTAAGAAAGGTGTTTGTGGTGGGCTGAGTAGCGCAAGTCACTGAAATATTGTAGTCATTTTCATAGAATTGAATTGGTAGAATGTAGGCTGCAGTACTTAAAGTCATTACATTAAGGTAGGCAGCAGGCCAGTATTTTCAATACCACTTATCCATGTTTTTCAAAAGAAGATTGGTTGAGATACAAAGATTTACTTGGAGGGAGAGGAAATGCCAGTTTTATATTGTAAATTCAGAAATTAATTCTACTGCAGACATTAAATGATCAAAATATGAGCTAGTGTGTAGACAGAAAGGAGTAGCTAGCAATTGTAGAGAAGGAAACTAAATGCTGGTTGATAGTGTTAGGAGTATACCCATAATTACAGTGAAGCGGTCAAAAGGACTGTGAGATAGTCTTGCTGATTGAAATATTGGAATGTGTTCATTGATGCAGGTTCTGACAAAGGAATCTATGGGGCTAGAGAAAATAGAGAGTGGAGTGGCAGTGTAAAAGAGTGGATGATGGAAGTGAGAATAGAGTCACGATTATCTCAAATGGTAAAGATTATGGTAAACAAATAGCATACAGAAAGACTACCGGTCTGCTTGATTAAGATTCTGTGGGAAGTGTGGTGGCGTGAGAAGTAAGTGCAGATGTCAATAGAGAAAGGAGATTGTAGGATGATGATTTTGTAGAGTTTGTTAATAAGGTTAGTATACGGACAGCCTCTATGGTAGTACTACGGTTCACTTGGATGAAGGATTTCGTCCACGTTTGAAGATATATGCAGGTGTATTTTTATCCTGAGGCTTTTCATTGTTAGACTCAAAAGATGTATTAAACTTACTGCTGAAGGCCTCGGAGAAGGTAGCGCTGTAGATGATCTTCCTTTGAAAAATATAAATAATCATAACAGGGGGTTGTGGGATGCCAATAACTATGTGTATCAAGGAGAGATCAGAGTGAGGGATTGATGCTGTGCGGGTAGCAAAGGGGCCTACATACTACAAGATCTAGTGGTGCAAAAGAAAATGCTATCAAATGCAAGTATGAACAATGTTTTTATCAGAATATTCAACATGCTTTATCAACCCTGGAATTTCTTATACATTATTTATAGTACTGGTCATATAGCCATTTAAGACTAGTCCTCAAAATAACAATCACTCAATCACCCACTGTCCATCACATGGGCCCTTGACAATTGATGAATAGTCAGTGTGGCCCTGAAAACATCACAACACAAACTTCCTGTCCATTCGTAAGAGGGTCACTAGAGACTCACTATTTTTACCTGAGAATGTTGGAACTTGGGGTGGCTGTCAATGAGTGAGCCGAAGTCATGCTGTATTCAGAATCTTTGGAACAATCCTTCTAAAATCTCTGATGACTTACTTAATGCAGGTGCATGTTTTGATGTTTCCTATGACTAGACCAGCAACTTTGCTCAGTGGTTACTTAATCCTGCAGCACTGGCGTCTCTCGAAGTGATTTTCAAAGGAGGGGGGAACAAAAAGTACCATAGATAAAATGGGTGGGGCTACCTCCTACAACGGACAATCATGCATGAAGATTGTGCACATATATTACATATCTGTAATATATTTAATAACATATATATATATATATATATATATATATATATATATATATATATATATATATATATATATATATATATATATAATGATGACATCGCAAATGACATAATTGTATTTTTCAGTTAACATACACATGTGTGTATATATATATATAGATGTATATATATATATAAAATATGTGTGTATACATATATACACACATATACTTACATAAATATGTTCACTGAAATAAACCAATGATGTCATTTGAGATCAGTGATGTTGTAAATAATGTCATAAAACATGTCATGAGTGATGTAATATGTGAGCTCATAAGCTGTGCATTGCGGGGGCACAAGCCAGCTCCACTGACTATCACTAATTCATTTCTGGGTTTTTTTAGTTCAAAACATTAATGTTGTCACTAACAAATTCACCTAACTATAATGTTACCTTAATCTTTGTTTTTTTTTTTTAAATGAATTTCTAGTTTTTTTTTTTTACATAAAGTAATATTTAATTGTTATACATAAATCCAACCTCCCATAGGCAGCCAAACCCACCCTGCACACAGCCTTTGTCCTTACGCAGTGGGGGGCTGGCCAGGCCAGGCCTTGGGGCCAAACCCCCTAAGGCAGCAAACCCACACTGCACAAGGCCTGCTTCGTGCGTGGCAGGGTTTTGGTCATAGGGCCTTGGGACCCCATCACCCTAGGCCTTTTATTTAAGGGGGAGGGGGGACATGTGGACCACTTCTCCAAACCGATTTTGGCCCTGTTGAGCTCATCCCCAGGGCCATATATATTTTAAAGGGGTGTTGGGCTGCATGGCCCCTCACTTCACGCCTCATTAGGCCCTGGGGACACCATCCCTCAGAGCTGTATATATTTTACAGTGGAGAGGGCTGTGTGGACCCCTTTCCCTAGCCTTTTTAGGCCCTCGAGACCCCATCCCCCAGGCGAATTACAAACAACAAAGGGGAGGGGATCCGTTCAATCCCCCGCCATGAGCCTTGTTAGGCCCTTGGGATCCCATCCCCAGGGCCACTGGTTTCAATAAAAGGGAGGGGGGCAAGTGTCCAGTGCGATCGGAAATTTAAAAATGTGATTCGTCAACAGACCTGTTTTTCCCGTGAGCCTTCATGCTGCTGTGGGAGTAAGAGACTCCTGTGAGACTTGTCGGAGCGAGTGCTCTGATTGGCCAGCTGTTGGAATGTTAGAAATTAAATGGCCACCATACTGTTTATTAAGAAAAACTGCAGTGTTGTGGAAAATGATCTAAAAAAGGTATAAAGGGGGGAGGACAAAAAAGACATCCTGTCCACATAGATTTTGACAGGATGTCTCTAAGGTCTAAATACTGTGATGAAAGTAAATGTGTATTGTTTTTATAAAAAACAAATTACGATCTCAAGGGACTGTCACAGGATTGTTAAAGGTAAAAAGGAGTAGGCGGGTTCTCAATAAGCTCTGCTAGGAGAAATGCATATTGTCCCCATATTTATTTTCCCTATTTAGGCATTCTTTTCAACCAGAAGGGGTCATGGTCCAAGGCAGTTAAAGCTAGAAAGGTTTTATTTTCAAAAGCCACGGCTGCCTTCGCTAATTTCTCAAAGAAACTGGGCAAAAGACCACCAGTAGAGCTGATAAACACATATAGGGCAGAATGGGTTACCATCGCTTTATATGGAGCAGGCGTATGTGGCTATTGTGATTCCCAGCCATTACAACTGGTTGAGAATGCCTTTTTAAGATTCCTCTTGGCTGTCCCAGGCAGTTGTTCTACCTATATATGCCATACAGAGTTAGGGTTACCCTATATAACAGATTTAATAAAAATTCAACCAAACTTTAGAGAAAACTAACATTAATAGGGATAACATAAGAGACTGTCCTAAGTTACATCGGGCATTTAACATCCCATGGCTGAAATATATAAAAGATTTTATGAACAACCTAGGACACCCAGTGTAATATGAAGATCCGGACTCCATAATTTTGGTTACTAGAAAAGATCTCAAAATAGACTGCATGACACTATTGGAGACAAATAGATCTTCTGCAGAAATATTAAGGCCAATTGTACCCTCTAATCAAAAGGCACTGATCATCTATGACATTCAGCCCTACCTTAAAAATATCGAAGGCCTGCAGGATAGATTTGTCCTGACTTACTTTAGATTTGGCATCTTTCATCAATTAATAATCTTTCCTGTAACCAATGACTGGTCGAAATTGTTAACTAAATGCCCATGCGACGAAATGTCGCAGAAAACAACAATACACTTAGTGCTTTTTGTGAATTTTCTAAAGCACAAAAAAAAGAAGTGGCTCTTGCCAATTTTAAAGCTGCTTGGTTTTAGGCAATGCCGCCCAGCATTTTAATTTCTTTCGTTTTTAGATAAAGAATATTCTATGAGGTCTGTAGCAACTGTCTTAACGAATGTAATCAGATGCAGGAAAACTATTACATCATGAACTCCTGATGTTTTGATTATGTTTGTACATAGGTGCTGCAGAAGATTTTAACTTTGCACAGATAATTGTACATTTAATAATGTTAATACATGAGCTTTTTTTTGAAAATATTAATGATTTGATTGTATTTGCCTTTGTGATTTCCTTGCATGAAATCGAATACAGCTTATTGAATTTAATTGAGAGGAGGTCTGTAGGCTTGAGTACTGTGATAAATAAAATTTTAATTTTTGATTAAAAAATGTTGCGATCTCTCAGGACTCTCGCAGGATTGTATTAATTAGAAAGGAGTAGGCGATCTTTGAATACAACGTAGTATGTAAACTTGTCTCTATATAAAATAGACTTATTGGAGATGGTAGTTGTTTATCAAAGTTTCGTTTTCACGCCTATCACCTTGGGAAAAGATGAGAGCAACATCCTCTGGGGAAGCTCTGGGGATAGCGGTCAGTGGAGAGAGGTCTCGGCGGAAAGTCTTGTCTCTCTCCACACTCTACTGTGCACACCCATCATCCTAGAGAAAGGTGTTAGCAGAGAGGCCAGCATCTCTCTTCAGCCAACTATGCACACCCCTGATCCCACTCAGCAGGGAGGGCAGTTCCTCCGCAAATTAACTATATACACCTGTCATCCAAGAGAGGGGTCTCAGTGGAGAAGCCAGTCTCTCCCTACACCATATTATGCACACCTGTCATCCAAGAGAGGGGTTTCAGTGGAGAGGCCAGTCCTTCCACACACCCTACTGTGCAGAGCCATCATTCGAGACAGAGGAGACTGGAGAGGCAAGTCCATCTCTACATCCTACTATGGACAGCTGTCATGCAAGAGAGAGATCTCAGTGAAGAGAACAGTCTGTCCCTATAACCTGTACAATAATCTGCCATCCAAGAGAGGTGTCTCAGCAGAGAGACCAGTTACTCCCTATTCCCTACTATGCAAATCTGTAATCTAAGAGAGTGGTCTCAACAAAGAGGCCTGTTTCTCCCCATACCCTACTACACATACCGTTTTCTAAGAGATACATTACAGTGGAGAGGCAAGTCTCTCTCCATACCCTACTATGCACACCTGTCATCCATGAGAGAGATCTCAGTGAAGAGGCCAGTCTCTCACCATACTCTACTACACACAACTGTTGTCTGAGAGAGGTCACAGCACAGAGGCTATTCTCTCCACTCACCCCCTAATATGCACACATGTCATCCAACAGAGAGGAGTCACATAAAAGGCCACTCCCTCTGCACACCTTACACTGAACACCTGTACCTTGGAAAGAGGAGTCAGCAGAGAGGCCAGTTCCTCTTCACACCCTACTACGCACAGCTGTCATCCAAGAGCGAGATCTAAGCGAAGAGAGCAATCTGTCCTCATATCCTAGTACACACATCCGTCAACCAAGAGAGACATCTCAGTGGAGAGACCAGTCCCTCCCGTACCCTACTATGCACACCCATTATCCCAGAGAGATGTTTCAGCAAATGAGCTAGTCTCTCTGCCCGCACCTAATACTCACACCTGTCACCCGAGAGTGGGGTCTGAGTGGAGAGGCCAGTTCATCCCCACACCCTACAATGCACACCCGTCATCTGAGAGAGACGTCTGAGCAGAGGGGTTAGTCCCTCCCTAAACCCTACTATGCCCACACTTCATCTGAGAGAGGGGTTTGAGCAGTGAGACCAGTACCTCCCCATACTGTACCATGCACATCTATCATCCAAGAGAGAGATATCATTGGAGAGGGGAGTCACTCTAGACACCCTACTAGACACAACCATCACCACAGACAGAGGTCACCGGAGAGGTCAATACATAGATGTCAACTAAGAGAGAGATCTCAGCGAAGAGAGCAGTCTGTCCCCATATCCTAGTGCACACATCTGTCATCCAAGAGACACATCTCAGTGGAGATGCCAGTTCCATCCCATGCCCTACTACACACACCCGTGATCTCAGAGAGAGGTCTTAGCAGAGAGGCTAGTTTCTCTTCACACCGTACTACGCACAGCAGTCATCCGAGAGTTAGATCTGAGCGGAGAGGCCAACCTCTCCCCACACCCTACTATGCTCAATTATAATTAGAGAGAGAGGTCTGAGCAGAGAGAGGACAGTACCTCCCCACACCTTAATATGCACAACCGTCATCTGAGAGAGGGGTCAGAGAGGAGAGACTAATCCCTCCCCGTACTGTACTACACACATCTATTCGGGATCTGAGTGGAGAGGCAAGTCTCTTCAGACACCCTACTATGCACATCTGTCATTTAAGACAGAGGTCTAAGCAGAGAGCCAGTTCCTCCCACCACCCTAGAGACATATCGCAGTGAAAAGAAAAGCTGGTCCCCTTGTCCTAGTACACACAACCGTCATCCCAGAGAGAGGTCTTAGCAGAAAGGGTAGTCTCTCTACATACCCTATTATGCACACTCATCATCCGAGAGAGGGGTCTGAATGGAGAGGCCAGTCCCTCCCCGCATCCTACTATGCACACCCATCATCTAATAGAGAAATGTCAGCAGAGAGACCAGTACCTCCCCACACCTACTATGCACACCCAGAATCTGAGGGATCTGAGCGGAAAGACCAGTCCCTCCCCATACTGACCTATGCACATCTATCATGACAGAAAGGGATCTTAGTGGAGAGGTGAGCCCCTCCAGATACCCTACTATGCACACACCATCATCTGAGAGAAAGGTATGAGTGGAGAGGCCAGTCCCTCCCCACACCCTATCATGCACACCCATCATCTGACAGAGGGGTCTGAGCAGAGAGACAGTCCCTCCCCATACTGTACTACATACATCCATCATCTGAGAGAGAGGTCTCACCGGAGAGGCCAGTCCCCCTCCACATCCTACTATGCACAGCTCTCATCCAAGAAAGAGACCTCAGCAAAGAGAGCAGTCTGTCTGCATATCCTAGTTCACACATCCATCATCCAAGAGAGACATCTCGGCGGTGAGGCCAGTCCCTCCCTGTACCCTACTACACTTATCTGCCATCCAAGAGAGAGGTCTCAGCAAAGAGGCCTGCTTTTAACCACAACCTACTACACACACCCATCTTCCAAGAGATACGCCTCAGTGGAGAGACAAGTCTCCACACACACACTACTATGATGCACACCTGTCATCCATGAGAGAGATCGCAGTGAAGAGGCCAGTCTCGCCCTATACCCTACTACACACAACTGCCATCTGGGAGAGAGGTGTGAGCTGAGAGGCTAGTCTCACCTCTCCCAAACTACCATGCAAATCCATCATCGAAGTGAGAGGTCTCATGTAAAAGGCCACTCTGTTTACCCTAGTAGTTGTGTGATGAATCCAGTCTCTTCAGTTTACATCCTTTTTTATATTTTAGGCACATTAGTCTCATGAGATTCACATAAATTTACATTTATGCTATACTTAGCGTGAAAGGTTGGGCAATGGGTGTTGAAGTGGGTGTTCCACCGCAATTCCTATTGATTTTGATGCTGACCCATATTTACAAGGGTGGCATAAATATGGTGCAATGCCAAAATTAACACCAGGGAAAACCTGATCTTACCATGATGAAACAAGAAGAAATGCTTCATTTCTCCTCGTTTTTGCTGTTTTTACGTGTGCTGTATTGTGCAACATACATAGAAACAGCAAAATGACATGAATGATTGTTTATGTTCAGGAAGGGACATCTTCCTGCACATAAACAATCATTCCCCAAATGCAGGCACCCTTGCACTATTGTGCAAGGGTGCCTGCGCCAAGGCTAGGCAGCTTAATTTGGCGCCAGCGCTTGGGGAAACGCAGAGGTGCACTGCATATTCAGAACGGCTGATCGTGGTGTTAGCAAGTTTTGCTTAATGCCATGCTCCGTCATTCTGTTATACATATACCCCAAAGTTCGTTATTTTGCTTGTTTTGCCGTTGTTAATATTGTTTGTTGATATACTTGTAGTTTTGAAATATTGTTCATTTTATTTGAGCAAAAATGCTCAAAGTTATTAGTGATTTGTTTTGCTTACTAATTATTTTAGATGTCAATATTATTACAGTATTGGAATATTGACTAAAACTTCTGCATCTATATGAATCTAAGCAGTACTATGCACATCTGTTATGCCAGGGAGACTTGTTAATGAGGAAGCCAATTATTTGACTACCCTACAATGCTGACTTGTCATACAGGAGTAAGGTTTCGGTAGAGAGATCAGTCCTTGTCTACACTGTAGTATGGAGAGCTCTCATACCAGAGAAAGTTCTTGGCACAAAGGCCAGTGCATCCCCATACTTTACTATGCACTGTTGTCAGCTGGTGTACATGTGGTGGTGGACAGGGCAGTTCTTTTGCTCATATTGCTATATATGCTTGTCACTCTGGAGAGAAGTGTCAGCAGCTGTCCCTGTGCACACTCTACAATGCATACCTGTCCCCATGGGCAGAAGTCTGAGGGAGAGGTGAGTGTGTCCCTACATTCAATTATCCACACCAGTAAACCAAAACAAAGTTCTTGGCAGAGATGATACTCTATTTCTTTACCCCACAATGTACATTTATCACCCAGAAGAGAGGTATGGGCAGAGAGCAGTCTCTACCCACAGCCTACTAGGCACATCTGATTCTCAGGGGAGAGGTCTGAGTTGACAGGGCAGCCTCTCTCCATACCATAGTTGCTATGCTTGTCATCCAAGACAGACTTCCCAGCATTCAGGTTATTTGCTCCCCATACCCTACTTGTACATCTGTCACCCTGGGGAGAGCTGTGAGCAGAGAGGTAAGTCCCTTTTAACACCCTAATTTGCACACCAATCATCCGAGAGACAGGTCGCAGAAAAGAAGCCAGTTTCTCCCCATTTTCTACCACACACAGTCATCATCTAAGACAGATGTGCGAGCAGAAAGGACAAGTTTCTTCCAATAGCCTACTATGCATAGCTGTCAGCATTGGAAGACATATAAGCAGAGAGGTCAGTTTTTCCCCATAGCCTACTACAGACACCTGTAACACTGAGGGGATGTCTTAGCAGACAGGCCACTCTCTTCCCACACACTATTGTGTATCCCTATTGCTCTAGGAAGTGATCTCAGTATAGAGGCCACTCCCTGCCCACTCTGTACTTCACATCCCTGTTGTCCAGGAAATAGGTTTCAGTTGAGAGAACAATCTTTTCCTACACCCATTTGTGTATGAGTGTCATCCTGGGGACAGGTGTCAGTGGACGTGCAAATCCCTTCCAACACCCTAATATACATGATTATTGTCCTGGGGAGACGTCTCAGTGAAGAGGCCAGTACCTTTCATATTTGCTATATAATAGAGAGGTCTCAGCTGTGAGTTCATTCCCTCTCAACACCCTACTATGCATACTGCTCACCCTGGGGAAAGGTGTCAGTGGAGTGGCAGTCTCTCTTTACATCCTACTAGGCACACTGGTCACCTTGAGGCAAGCTCTCAGTGGAAAGGTCAGTCCCTCCCTGCGCCCTACTATACACAGTTGTTGCTCTGGGAGAGATATCAGTGAAGAACCCAGTCTCCTTTTTCACCCTATCATGCACTCCTGTCATACTGTGGAAAGGTTTCTGTAAAGAGGCCACTTTTACTCCAAATGTTACATGTGGAGACTATAAAGGATAGTACTGTAATAAAGGAGAGTGAAATTCTTTAAAAAAAGATTTTGCTATCCTGCGAGACTGTTGTGGGATTGTTAAAAAAATTGGAAGGGGTAGAGAAAATCTCTCTCAAGAGAGAGGTCTTATGGGATAGGCTTGTGTGTTTGCACACTCTACTACACACACCTTACTATGTACTATGTACAGGTGTCATCCAGGTCATACAGGTTAAATATTTTGCAAATTCTTTCGAGAGGAGGCAAGCAATTTGGGTGTTCCTGCTTTTGCGAGAGTCTAGTGAGCGTGAGTATCTAAAAAAAAAAGAACTGGATACATTCTTTGATGTTCTTAAGATCCTGTTTTCTTCTGCAATGAACTGCACTTTATCTCGCCTATAGACTCCTGGCAAATCATAAAGGATATTGTTATGGTAATTTGAGCCCATGCCATGGTCATGAAGAAATGAAAAAAATGTTTTCTCAACATGCTTCCGGCACGTCTAAATCTTAGTACAAAACTCTTTTGATCATTGCCATTTTTGCCTTTGATGTATATTAGAATATACAAAGACTGTGTGAGCAAAGAGAGACATCAATTGTGAAAATGTCTCCTTCATTTGTATTTCAAGAGCAAACCCTGTGATTGTGCCTAGGTCATTGGCACTGCTGTGCACTATCATCAGGTCTGGGTGTTCACAATCCAAAATGCTCTCAACCATTGATAACAATTGATGCCCCTTCATACCTCTATGGCCGATCCAAGTAAGGTTCAAGTTTGGAAATCCAAGATGTTTATCAATACCACAATTAATGGCATATTCTCTAGCCCAATGTGTAAAGCTGCATCCAAAAATTCAGAGGCGAACCATGATGCAATATGGAGATGTCAGTCACAAGAGAAGTGCTCAGTAGAACCAACAAGCATCAGGAGGTATATGAGTAACATGAGAAGAGAGAAAGATGGAGGGAGGTAAATGTAGACATGTACTTGGTAAACTTATGACAGTTAGAAAAGTAGGTTAGGTTTAAACCAACTATTGTTCATATGGTGCACAGTCACTGGTTAAATAATATTAGTTGTTTTATTGGGTGGTTTAGAAATTCTGCTACAATCTTGCAAGAGTCTCACTGAAGAATTCTACAAACATCTGCAGCTGGAGTTTGCTGTGATACCTCATACGATCCTACAAGACTCTCATGACAGTAGCATGGAAATTTATCAAGTGACCCTGCCATGAGCTATGATCCAACCACAGTCTTCTGAGCCCGATTGTACAGGGAGCAGAAAAAGTGTGTATTAGCACAGTACCAGTGTCATTAACTGGTTAAACAAATATAAATCAATACAAAAAAGCCACATGTTGTCAATGTTAATATATCAGTTAAAATAAAAGCTTAAACAGACAATTAAAGGGAATTATGGTGCATTTAGTACATGTACTGTGGAAGAGATACATTTGATGTGTAAAAAATGCGAGAGTGAGGTTATATTAGGGTCAACCAATAGTTGACATTCCCTCAAACCTTTTTAAAAAAAAAAACTATGATGTGATTGTCTGCAAAGCTTGAAGTTTCAGATGTTTATATCTGTTGCATAACCTTGACACCTGACATTGTCCTTGATGGTTTGGAGGTGAAGGTAGTGTAATCTCTTTGACTTGTGCTCAACAGAGGTCATTTGATTTTTGACTAAAGTAGATTGTTGTATAGTGCTGCCTAAAACATACAGCTTTATTTGCAGGTAATTAACAGTAGAGTGTAATCAAAGTATGAATTCTATATGCTAATATTTCAATATCATAATATATTTAGATATCAGTTTCAATGTTTGTTCTGTTTGAGAGTATAATTTAAATAGTTAAAATGTGATTGCCAAAGTATTTACAATTGAAATGTTTTAAACCCATGATAAGAAATGAATATTGAACATGGTAAAATAATATTATTGTTCTGGTGGCAATTGAACTTTTATATTTATTGTCTGCTTTTATTTTACTGTGTTAGTTGTTGACATTTCTTAATTGTTATAAAGTTAACTGTGATATATAAAGTAAGAGTGCTTTTTATTGAATTGGAACTGATTCTGTCTTTGATAGGTTGTTGAGTTCGTAGGTGGCTATTGAGATATTTTTGGACAGAGATCTAAGTATCTGTCAGGAGTTCTTGATGTGTATTCCAACTATTGTACTTAATATATATAATTTTAAACAGTGGGTGTCCTATAGACAATATTTCGAGTGTGTTTACTAATATAGAAGGTGTTTGAAGGGGAGAGTCTTTCTTAATAAAGCTTATAGTACTTGGGCATCACTCAGTAGAGAAGTGTGAGCTAAGAGGATTTGTTGTAGTATTGAGCCTCCACAGAGTATTAAGATAAGGAGCTAATGTATGAAAATCTACTATAAAGATTGTATATACTGTTATAATGGGAGAAACAGGGCATAGTGGTTCTGTTATACCATATACATAGAGTCTTTACTTTGTAGTGATATGTTACTGTAGAGGATGTGTTTTGCAAACCCTGTATTAATCCTGTGTACTGAAAGAAAGGTGTCTGTAGAGAGCTTACTTCCTCCCAAAAGCCTTTTACACCCATCCTTTAATCTTTATAGAGCTATTAGTGGAGAGGGAATGTTGTGATAGAAGTGAGCCATTCACTCTGTAAAGAATTGTATTACCAAGGTTTCTTTTGCATCAACTTTTACCATGCTCAATCTGCACAGGGCCTAGAGTTTCTCTGAGACCTTTTGCACACACCCTTTACTCTTTTCAGAGATATCAGTAGAGTGCTTGCTGTTTGTAAAGCCATATAAGACCGTAGGTACTGGTTCTCTAAGTTCTTCTACACAGAACATTAGCTGAGGTGTCACTACAGGGGCTGCTGTTATAGAATAGTATGTGATAGCATAACTGTTTTATCAAACTTCACCATACAGAGTGTATAGCATGTTAGAATGTACTAGCACAGGGCCTAGTTGTTCTCTTAATCTTTCCAGACTGTCTATTAATGTCAGATGAATCACTAGAGAGGTGGTCTTCCTCTAGTGAACCAAACACCATATTCACTCAGAGAAAACATCTTTATAGAAAGATAACTTTCTCAGTAAAGCCTTTCACACCCAACCTTCATCTTGAAGAGAGTTATCACAAGAGAGTCCATGTTGCTATTAAAGAAACACTAACCCTGTATACAGTTATAACAAAAGGTGCTACTCTTTCATCAAACTGTAACATGAAGAATCTGCACCCTCTTAAAAATATAATAATACAAGGACTGGTGTTTCCATGGGCTCTTCTACGCAAATCCTTTGTCCTTTTTAGAGGTGTCTGTAGGCAGATTCCTGTTTGTAACCCGAGTCAAACACACTGTTCACTCTGAGAAGAGATCTATACAGAGAGATGAGTTAGTTAGAAAAACCCGTGACTCCCACCATTTAACCTGTACAGAGGTGTCAGTAGAGAAGGGGGCATATTATCAAGTCCTGGTGATAACTATCGCCAGCGCCAGTTAGTGGGAGTTTTTTTATCGCCTTCTTTCCCTGATAATTATCACCTTGTTATCGACGTATTATCGACACGTCGGTAACAGGCAATAGTTTCAGGGAACGGCGTAGAAAACTCCCGCTAACTTCTTAGCGATGGCGATAGGTATTTAGGTGATACCTAGCGATCGCCGCGTTAGCGGCTGGAAAAAAGCCGCTAACGCTGCGTTAAAGGGCTTGATAACATGCCCCTATGTCCATTGTTTCAGGGGAATGGAACCTTTTAATTTCCGGCAGATGGTTTTCTGCAGAGATTGTGAGCATCGGTACCAGAGAGCTGCTGTGGGTGCAGCGGAAACCTAAAAACAAGGCCCGCGCTACAATCAGGAACAATACCCGCACAGAGGAATGTGCTACAATGATATTACAATTTATATGCATGAGTCGCCCTTTCATGGTTCAAGTGAAGTCAAATCACTTTGTTTGGGACACAAATGTGACCATAAAAGTATAAATGGTGACAACACAATCCCAACAATTTTAGAGGAAATAAATATATAAAAAGAAGTTAAAAAAACATATAAATACAAGGGGCAAGTCAAATTCCACAGGTACAATAATCAATCGCAAGATAGGCAGTAAATCACACACAGGCAATAATCTTGCAAAGCAGAAGGATTCAAATAAAGTGCAGTGCATAGTGCCAGGATAGCAAATTGTGGGGGATATTCTCAGGGACTATCGCCCACGCCAGTTATCGTCAGTTTTGTTATCGCCGCCTAATCCTGAAAACTATCGCCATGTTAGCGGTATGTTAACAAGCAGTCGCTACATGGCGATAGTAACAGGTACGGCAGTGAAAACTCACGATAACATCTGCGCGATGGCGATAATGAAACCGGCGTTAGCCGGCGATATGTGGCGATCAGCCCATTAGCGGCAGAAAAGTGCAGTCCGTCCACCTCGAGGATGCAGAGCGACGTTTTATGTAGATGAGGAGGGCAGAAGCTGTCCTCGAGGACAGGCAGCCACGCGCAGCTGAGGCACTCTGCAAGCACGGCACCCAGTTAGCATAGTACCCTGACTGCCTCACATCCACTCGCCCACAGCATGGTGTCAGCATAGCACAATGAATGCCCCGTACCTGCGCCAACAACACTCTGTCAGTCACAGTAGCCTGCAAGCATAGCACCGTCAGCTTAGCACCATGACTTCCCAGCACCTGCATCCATAACACTCCGTCAGCCACAGCACCCTGAAAGTAGAGCACCCAGTCAGCATAGCGTACAGGATTCCCCGCGTTTGCAGCCACAACACCCCGCAAGGCCACAGCGCCCTGTCAGCATAGCAACATGGCTGCCTCACACACAGTCACCCACAGCGCCATGTCAGCTTCCAATCATTTTGTCAGTCTGACAGCTTCCGAACATATTGTCAGGCCTGCACCTTTCACTCCCACACCCTGGCAGCCTCCAAGCACCCTTTCAGCCACAGCACCATGTCAGTCTCCAATCACGTCAACCTCCAAGTATAGTATGGCCACAGCACCATTGTCAATCTCTAAGCACCCTATCAGCTACTCACGGCACCTCAGTTCCCCCTTCCCACCTCTCTCATCACCAAGCGGTCATCAACACTCACTGAGCCCCGGGAACCCTGTCAGCCTCAGACAGCCTGCCATGCCCAGGCGACCCTGACAGCCACAGCACCCTGTTATCCCCGGCCCTGCCAGTTCCCACACCCTGTCACCCTATTATTATGTGAACAGCAATTCCTGTCAGCCCTTCAAGCCTGGTGCACCACTCCAGCTTCAGAGCGCCCTGGCAGCTAAAGCACCTCTCAGTTTCCGCTCTCAATGGAACACCCTTATTGTTTGAGAACCTTCACCCATGTACCCTGTTAGCCACAGCACCCTTTCATCCACCAAGCACCCTGTCAGCCGCAGTACACCCTGGGCCCCCACTAAACGGCAAGGAACACCACACCTTCAGGGAGCCATTGAGGCGCTGCAGTGGAGGGTTATGTGGCCTTAGATTGAGGGGCAAGGTCGTGTGTAAGCACCCCAAAATCACAGCTACACAGAGCGAGGTTGTTTGAGTTGCCCTATAATAGTATCTGAGATGCAGCAGTCAGTTAAGTCATCCATTCATAAATCTGTGTTCAACTTGCAAGTCGAGGGTTCAGAGTTGATTGTAACTGCAATTGTTTTTCTCTAGCACACACTACCCCTGACTAGGCGTCGAAGCACTTTTCTGCAAATGGCATGCATTTCCAGAACCCAAAAAGGACAAGTGGTATATTAGAAAATGTTGTACTATTCCTAAAAACATCCTAGGCCAAACATAAGGAGCACATGATACCTGGCTTGCCTCTCATGGTTTGCTTATTTCATCTCATCAGGGCAGAAGTCCCTAAGTAAATTTTTAGGAACTCACTTCAAATGATTGCTTCTCAATGCACTGATATAATCTTTTCTACGAAAGTGACACACTCCCACAATACATATCCTATAGTTACTGAATGTTTGTTGTATGGTGTCCATGTGAGACATTTTCTTGGGTCGACTCGTGCACAAGCTCTTACAGCTAAGCCAGACCTTTTGCTCGACTGCGGCTCATCTCTATTAATGTGCTAGCTTGCCCACCCCTAATGGCACAAACTCCATGCCCCCGCCCCAGGACCACAGCTGACAGCTCACAGCGTGACTGGAGTAGCACGCATCGTCGCTCCCATGAAAAGGAGGCTAGATACGCATGTCTGCGTTGTGATTGTCTCAGGGGAGGGAGCCTGGCTGCCGAATTCCTGTTCCTGGAAGCAGACGCAGGTGAGCAGGAGCTACGAAGACACGGGGCCTGGATTCGAGCTAAGACTTCCCTCATTACAATATTTGCGACACCCGCTCACACACACATCCCCGCGTCCAAGCACCATCCAATAATCTTTGCGGCATTTACCACATCACAGCTGTCCAGCACAACCCGCACTTCTCAATGGTGGCCGCTGTGCACCCATGCACAGCGGGCATACCACTCGTGTGCCAAGGGCACATACGTAGTTGCGACGTATGCCATCACCTCGCATTCCATTCCAATGCATACTAATTCTAGGCACAGTGCAACAGTAGAGTGGGTGTTGCATAGAGGAGAAATAAAGATCACTGTTCCCACTTCAGTGCAACCCAGAACTAACCTTTGCACCACAAAACCAACTGTGAACCCTGGAATTCCTTTTTTGAGCCCCCAATACACACACAAAAAATCACATTTGAGACAAATGCACATCCCATTTTTCATATTTTACCCCAACAAACACCCAATTTTTCATATTTTACCCCATTTTTCATATTTTACCCCAACAAACACCCGATTTTTCATATTTTACCCCAACAAACACCCCATTTTTCATATTTTACCCCCAAAAACACCCTATGTTTCATAGTTTACCCCAACAAACACCCCATTTTTAAAATTTTACCCCAAGAAAAACTTACATTTTCAGATTTTACCTCAAAATCCTTACACACCTGAGAAACTTTAAATTACCCCATTACTGACCTCACAATGCATTGTGATCAAATGCGATGTTAAGGCACACTCGTTGTCGGAGTTGCGTTGTTAACGATGTACTGCCTGCATTGTAATGGTCATCTCACGAGCCAAAGGCAACCCATAGGCTATGCCGTTTGCGTCCATCTGCCCCTGGACATCGCTCAAAAGCCAGGAGCATTCCTCTTGGACACTCCACCGCTACAACGCCAGCGCCCTCCTCGCCATCAACCCTGGACGCCTCCTCGTCTGCCAGGACCAACCTCTGTTCCATGCCGGACATCACCTTTGCCATCACTGACGGCTGCAGTATCTCCCGCGCCCCGACCGTCAAGGAGGAGGCATTGCCGTCACCTACAGGCACACTCCAACTGACAATGCACTCTAATGTGCCAAGGGTGACCATGGACCATGTCAACTCCCAGATCTGGACCAAGCCCAAGAAGATCCTCTACGGCACCCTGATGTGGAGGCCCCCCGGACCATGGCCCCCCATTCTCCAATACCATTGTAGACCTCATTGCACGCCAGGGTCTCCCATCCACCGACGACATCCAACTCAGTGAACTCAAGTTCCACCTAGACAACCCCAGTGACCAGATTACCACCCCCTCCTGGGGAGGGTCACCTCCATCAGACGAAAGCAGCAAGTCACCTCAACAGGTCACATAGCAGGACACTCGGTCGAGCGCTTCACCTCCGCCAACGGGTACTTCAACTACAGCCACAACACCGGACTCTCCTGGACCGACCATCATTGGTAACATCACGTCTTCACCTTGCCCACCGGACATCACTGCCATCATCGCACCGCCTCGCAGCTGGATCAAGGCCAGCAAAGAACATCTTGTCAACTCCCTCCGCACCAACACTTCACCAATGCTTCCAAACGATGACACCGCAGCGCGCAACCACAACTGATGGATCTCCAACGGCACAGACATTCAGGCACCCCTCATGAACAGCACTGCATCAGTACCTTTTGCCTGCCTGATGGCAGGCATGAGGGTGAGGCAGTGCCACAGGGATAGGCTGGCCCCATGCATTGCTGGAGTTGCGTCATGGTTGTGACACGACTGCAGCAATGCATGACTTTAGCGCTGGCATTGACGTCAGGATTCCTGACGTATCTTTCATTACTTGCGTCATGGAGCGCTGTCCAGTGATTACAGCGCATCCATGCTGTCGCAAGAAGGGCGTAGTGAGAAGTGTTGCAACGCTGTCTTGTCGCAGCGCAGAAACACTTTTCATGACTGTGGCACAGGCATGCACACTATCTTATTGGTTGTGTGCATTCCTGCACTGTAGTTTTGTCGCAGGGCAGCGCTGCAACATTGCTTGCAGCGCTGACCAGCGCCAAAACCTGCAGAGATATGGGCCCAAGTTGTGTCACCATTTTTAAGACCAGCTATTTTCTGGTCTTAAGTAACTGGCTCTAACTACACTACAGTTAGAGCTAGTTGTTTGGCTCTTCAGAATTTCAAGGAGCCCCTTGATAATATGGAGTAGTGGTGTTTGCATGCCTTTTTGCATGGGAACGTCTACTTTGCAAGTCTTTAGCGATAAATATCGCTAACATGCTTTGAGATAAAAAAACAGCCCGCTATTGCCAAAAAACTCACGCTAAGGCTAGTTAGCTGCAGCTTGCTAATAGGGCGATAAAATTATCGCCGCTTTGGCGGCAAAAAAGTGCCGCTAAAGCGACGATAGGTCCTTGATAATATGACCCATAGTGTGTTATAAAACTGAACCATTCTGTCAGGGTTGACACTGCCCTACCTTGCAGCCAGTGATGTGTACTCTACAGAGATGATATGGACCAACTCCACAAGCCCTACCACAAGAAAGACAGAAGGGGACCAAGGAAGAGTGTCCTGTTTCTGGTATGGCAGCGGCTTCTCTCTTGGACTGCCACTGTTGTACCTTGAATACAGAAACACAGGACTTTTAGAACATTCTCCCACTAGTGATGACTTCCTTCTTACTTTAGCACAAAGATCCTCTACTGAAACCTCTGACAGATACCTGTGGTCAACTGGCAGTTTTTTTTTCAAAGGATTGTGCTGTGTAGTGGACGAGTTGCTCAGTGATAGCTTCTCTCAGAATGTGTACATTATATTCTTCACATAGGAAGGTTCTTGGATCTACAATCAATACACATGTTAATTCTTGGACTAGAATTACCACAATCAAGCATTGGACACTAACAGTAGCACATTTGGGGGAATATTTACTAGTAAATGATGCAGCGCGGTGCTGCAAGCCATCTTCCTGCGCAGAACTGTGTCATTAGGAAAGGGTAGTGTTGCAACAAATGTACAGCAATACAATGCATCCCTGTGGTTGCCTCTGCACTGGTGCACAATTGGCTGTCCTTGCGCCAAAGCAGGCAACCTTGCATAATGATGCAAGGGTGCCTGAATTGCAGGGATGATTGTTTTGGGACACTTTTCTGCACAAAATGGTGTTTTCCTCCCTCTGTGTTTGGTACAGATTGCAGCACACATACAAGAGCATGAAACACAGAGAAATCAAGGTATTTCTCCTGGTTATGCCGCTTTAACTTTCTCCCCTGGTGGGATGTAAGAATGTGCATTGCCAGGTTTATGAAACCTTGTAAATCTGGTAATGCATCGGTTTCCATGTGCGTTGCGAGGAAACACTCACAGCAACACCCATGGAACATCCTTCTCTCGTAGAGTAATGCAGGAAAGGGGGCCATATTTACAAGGTTATGAAAAGCCACACAGGGTGGCTTTACGTGAACTTGTAAATATGGGCGGCACACTGCTCCTCACTTTGTAATGACTTCTATAACAAGGGTTTACATTTGCATCACTCTTTACCATAATCAATCTGCACTCTCGTAAATTGTGATAGCATTGGCCTAGACTTTTTCTGGGACCTTCTATGTAACACTTTACTCTGTTTAGAGTTATCAGTAGAGAGTTTGGTGTTTGTAAATCTATATACGACAGTAAGAACTAGTTCTCTGAGTTCTTCTACACAGACTATCCCTGCTGAGGTGACACTAGAGGGGCTGGTGTTAAAGAGTAGTATGAGAAAGGTTCACTGTTTTATGAAACTCTACCATACAGAATGTATTGCATGTTGAAATGTACTAGCACTGGGACTAGTTTTTCCTCTTAATCCTTCTACACAGACTAATGTTTTAGTAATAACTATGTGAGAAGCAGAAATAAATATCATATGTCTTTTATTTACTCTGTAGGGCTGGCAGTCAATTAAAGATGCCAAAGAAAGCAGAAAAAGAAGAAAAATCTGTGGTATGACAAACAAGTCTCCAATCATAGAACATAGCCTTAGAAAGGAAACAATGGTAAAAAATAATAAAATTAAGTAAGAGCACCCAGTCTTTTCTACAAAAAATTAATAATATCATGCAAACTTTCTTTTGCAGGTATAAGAAGTAATGAATATCTGTCAACATCTATGAAAAAATCATTTTGTTTTAAAAATAAAAAAGTAATGCCAGAAAAAGAGCAGACCAACCAGACAGATTCAGGAAGAAGAAATTCAAAGAACTTTGTCAGAAGTTCTTCCGTAGAAGAGAAGTGTCAAATATGAAAAGGAAAAAACCAGTAAAAAGCAGAAAAACACTGCAAAAGGAAACAAAGTTTGTTGAGTGTCTAGTAGCTGGGCCTTTGCATTAAGGGAAAGCTATTTATTCTCACTTTGAAGATAATATGATGCTTCGATAAACTGGCTAATTCACTTAAAAAGAAATGTTGTCAGATGGCTCAAGTTAATAAAACAAACTTTTGCACTATTTTCCAAAGAGAGTGGAAATACACTTCCAGTCCTAAGGCATTTGTTGATGAGGAACGCTATTTACAAGAAAATGAGTTAGTGTATACAATTGACAGAGATGCTCTTGCATATGAAATGAACGAAGGAACTCTAATAGAGAAGGAAAAATAAGTGCCTAGAAATGTGCAAGAAAAAATAACCAGTGAGGTATTAGGTCAACATCATCGACAACCAGTTTTTGAAGGTAAGTGAAGAGAAAGTATGCAACAGAAGACAACAGTCTATTGACAAACTTAGACTCTTCCTAATACAGTAGAGGAACTGTGAAACTAAAAATGAAACTACTACAATGGCTTGATTCTTGTCAAGTTAGGAGACAGGCAAACCTTCAAGAACATTCATTGGCTTGCTTATCAGAACAGACTTATAACAGTACTTTCCATCACATACAGATGCTGTCTGTGCACCACACTAAAATGCGTAACCTAGTAAGAAGATTGTATTTTGTGAAAAGTCCAGCTTTCCAGCATCAGAAAAAAAAGATATATTATTCAGAGATAGTAATTTTGAAGTCAGTTCTGTTGTAGATGATATTCAGATGACATACTGAAAGGCCAACTGAAGAAAAGGAGATGGTTGTGGAGACCAATACTGAAATTTCTCATACTAGTACAGTTTTAGAGAATTAAAAAAAGGCAATTAATACATTTACAGGAACAATTGCAGACATTCCAGACAAAATGAGTGTTTTCTGTGGGCAAACTCCCTACAGATCCAAAATAACAACAAAATAATATTTGTGAAAAAGACTGAAGAAAGTGTTCTAGTACAGGGGTTTTAACTTTCTCTTTATGTGATAGCATAAGCCAGATCATCTGTAAATATTGTATTGACGAACTGGTTGATGATAAAATTCTTGCTAGAAATGTTTATAATGAATTGGAAGTTTTTCCAATTCCTCCTGAGCGTCAAATCCTTAACGGCTACGAGAGTATTCTCATACAGACAGTGCCTCCCTACCAATCAATTGTTAAAATGGAGACCAAAAATAAAAAAACTACCGCTTTCTGGATTATAAAAAGGTAAGGTTGTGGATTTAACTGTGAATATGAAGAAGAATAGTCATACTATAGGTGTAAATCGAGAAGATGAAGAACCACGAGAGGTTCTAGTAAATTGAGTGCCTACTTAATAAACGAAAATGGCAGGAACTTGTAAGCATGGATAGGGTTAGGAAAGCTTTGCAATATCATAAACTAGAAAATGTATTTTACAAAGATGTTGATGTAGAGGGATGCTTCCTCTGTCATAAAAAAGAAGTTCCACCTCAGCTGCTTCTGCTCATTTAGAGAAAGTTGACATAGGTAAAGCTGAAGAAATACATGAACATTACAGCATTCTTCCTCTACATTTAAGAGACATGATGGTTGATGCTTTAGAATTGTATCAAATTGTAATTGTAAGTGTTTTTATATAGCACTTAAAACCCCTGATGAGGTGTTGAAACGCTTTTTGGCGAGTAGCATGCTACTCCAGAAGCCAAAAGATTATTGATAGATTAGTATAGGGAAATATAAATTGTTAATTTGAGAGATGGACATGTGTGTCTGTTAGTTTGATTACATAAGATAAAGCAGGGATAGAGGAGGGAAGAGTCAAGATAGTGCTATTTGGGACATCATCGTAGTATAATGAAGTTTGGGATAAGTTAAATAAGGATAGATGCGAGAAGAGCCTAGAAGGGTTACATGGGAGATCATAGTAGTAGAATGAGGTTTGGGGTGAGTCACGGAGGGATAGAGGTGGGAAAAGTCAGGAACGGGTCCTAGGGAGATCAAGTAGTAGAATGAGGTTTGAGATGATTCAGAGAGTGGAGGAAGAAGATATATCGAGAAAGGAACAGGATGAGACATAGAGTAGTGCATTGGATGGAGTTGAAGGCTTTTTTCCTTCTTTCTACAGTAGGAGTAATGAAATAAATATATAGATACATAAATACATAGAAAGGGTATGGATTTATAAGGAAAATAATAGAGTTATAAAATTGTATTGTATAAAATTCCATAAGTACAAGTATGGATCGATAGTTAGAAATGCAGGCTTTCAGGTGTTGTTGTACTTAAAGCCAATTTATTTGTCTATTTTTATTTTTTTTAAATATTTTTATTTTTATATTTACTTTGATTTTGAGATTTCTCTCAATATTTTATAGGAAAGCACTTATAGATACAATTGTTAAGATGATATTTACATATTGTGATAGATAAATTAATTAAACAGAGACCCATAAGCATCTAATCAAATAACTGATATGAAAACTATGCAGTGACCTATTTACATGTTAAGCATAAAATAATGTATAAACACACACACACACGTAAATATAGGTATTCAACCCTAAGTAATATATACATTTGTTAAACAGACTTGAAGAATATCTATATATTTTTAAACCATATGTAGTATATATATTTGCACAAAGAAATGCACATATCTAAATGCATACACCTAATCAAATGATACACCTTAACGTGCTCAGGCATATGGTGTACATTTGTGTTTCAGTGAGGTGGTCATGAAAGAAAGAGCTGACTCTTGAGTACTCTTCTTGAAATAAGATAGTTATCCGTGGCTCCTATGTTTAGGGCTAATGGGTTCCATATGAAGCAAGTAAGAGCTTAGAAGCATGGTGCTTTCTGCTATTGTTCCATACTGGAGATGGCGGTCATTATAATAAATGTCTAGTACAGATTCCTGCATCAGAACATAGATCAAGTAGATTATACTCGTAAGATCCCCACTTTAGACAAAACATTCCATACATATTCCACCTTTTGTCTGAAAGTGGTCAATCAGTGCTAACTGAAGCTGCGGGCCATGTCATGAGAACAGGGATTACAGTTTAATGACATCACTGCGAGACATTTTGTAGTAAAAGTACATTGTAAAGATGAGGTACTAGAGAGTAAATTGATGGATATCATGGCTTGCCAGTTTGGTACGAATGAATATTGGTTCCATCTGTACAGTGAGCTAAAGTGTATTTTATGCAATCTAGATGCATCTATCTGGTTTACCAGGTTAACTGAGCAGAGTATGCTTGGGATGATCTTCAAGACTTTCTCAGGCAAGCTAATGCAAACAGTGAAGGGATTCATTTCAAGATTCCTGGTGAATTGTGCTCCATTGATCCTGCAAATGTTTGTAGAAATGTTTCTCGGATATGAGTTTACCTTAAATAAATGAAAAGACAAGAGGCATTTGGCAAAACAGGAACAAGTTGGTTTAAATAAACGCTGCTGCTGGGAAAGCCTCAACACAGTGTGTCTGCTCAAAGTTACTCGGTGTACAAAGTTTGGGCCGCTGTTATATACAGTTCATTAGGTACAATAAAGCAATTTTCTACATTCCAAAAAAGCATTTCAGTCATAAATCAACAAATACGGACATCTAATAAGGACACAGATGGCTCTCGACCTCGGGGAGAGCTATTGTGGGCCAGTGTCTATGTGTCCAGATGTCTGGCAAGAGGAGTATGTGATTGCTACGTATGGTGTGCATGTCGTGTCCGGATTAGTTGAGTGTTTCTATCTACATGTGATATCAAGCTTTGTGGTATTTTGGGGAACGTGGGCCCTTGGCCTTATTGGGGCCAATTTCCTCAGACCTGTGTGTGGTGCAACTATCTCTCTATGGGATCTATCAGGGTTTTCCCTTGGTGCACGTTTGTCTTTAGGTTAAGAGCAACCGCACCTGTGACCTGGTATTTGATAGGTATGGGTGTGGATTGTAGAACTTGTCTGAGTATCTCTGATTCTGTGTTCATGTGGTCACCTTGGGTGAATCCTACAGCAATGGCACAAGTTCATTGGAACTTCTTAAAATAATATGACAGTCTCTGGTATCATCCTTAACATTGTGCTTACGGTTGCCATAGCATACATTGACATTGTTCTTACTGATATTGACACGGTTACATTTGCTTAAGTCATAACGTACATCAGCATTGTTATTACTAGTAGAGCATGGATCATGACATGCATTAATCTTGTCATTGCTGGTGTTGGCGCTACTGTGCGTGTATAGGTTCTGAAATACATTAACATTGCACTGACGGGTACTGACATGGTTGTGCGAGCACAGGTTATGGTATATGTTCAAATTGGTTATTGGTATTGCCGTTGTCAGCCCCACACACATCATGCTAATAATTGACATCACATTCACCCATTCCAACAGATACTCTAGGCACAAATTTGAATCCATGCTCCATTTATCCATTAAAAAAAGAACCCACCACTGGGGGAGGTTATCTACACCACATATACATAAGGTATTTTGGATGAAAGATGCACCAAGGTCTGGTCAAGATACTGATGAGTCAGTGTTATCATTCATTAAGCAATATATAACATGTTACAACCCAGAAAAGTCTCAGAACAGAACTCTTAGGCAGCAAGTCTTGCGATTCCTGTCCCTTAAATGTGGCAAATATGGTCGACAGAGATGAAAAGAAAAAGGGAAATACTAAACCAAGTATTGGTTAGGATTCCCTAGGCCTGTAATCTCCAAAGGAAGAGTAAATAATTTCAAGTCTTTAGCCAGACACACTGTTACTGGGAAATCATCTAAAATTATATATGACCTAAAAAAAAACGAGGCTTCATAATTTATCAATGATTACAATCCAGTAGTACTGTCTATGTGGAATGCCAACATGGATATTCCGTTTGTGGCTGTCAGTTCTATTGCTATAGCTCGATAAGTCACTTCATATATAACATTGTTAGAAAAGAAACAATGAAGAATGTGTGGGAAGAGATAGCTGCTGAGAAGTGTTTAAGTAAAAAGCTTCGAAATTGCAGTTTAAACATGCTCTCAAACAGAGAAATTGGATCTTATGAAGATTTTGACAGGCTCAGTTCTTCTAGCTTATACAAGAAGTCTACATCAATAATTTGGGCCTAGCATCAACACCAAAATGTGTGTTGAAACCATTTTTCTCAAATCAAGTGTCTTGCTCTGTTTGATCCAGTAAGTACTGAGCTACTTAAAACAGATATGATGGACACTTATCACCCTAATCAGAGTAAACATCAGAAAACCTTTTTTTGTATGAAGTAATACAGTACTATGCATAGAGTAACAACATATATGAAAATACTGAACAAGGAAAGTTTGGGGTGACTGGCTTTAACCGATGTTTAGTGAGACATTGTAACCCAAGTCTCAATAATCATTGTAAATTGAGCTGCCAAACAGGTAAGAAAAATTAATTTGCTAAATTGCTTCAACCTTGACGTTCAGAATCGGAACTGTTAGATGAGTATGACTGTTATGAATACGCTTTTAACACAGTCGAAGATAGTATTCAATGTGAAGTGATTCCCATATATCAGAAAATATAGTCTAGATCCCCTTGGCCAGTCTATCATTGAAAATGAGGCATCCATAGCTATGAATGAAGTGGAAAATGCTATGGGCCAGGTGAGGAGTAAGAGCAGTGATTTAGAAGGTTCATCTCTCAACTAAATTAAGAACAGCTACAAATCTTTAAGCAAATATGAAAACATGTAGGGCATGTACTCCTAAGTGATAAGTCTGAATGTCAGTGTACATCATTCAAGCCTACACTTCTCTATGTAAGTGGTCAGGCAAGTTTAGGAAAAGGTGTAGGAGAGTAGGCTCTGCACTTATGTTGCCTCCACTTTTTTTCTGATGTTTATACTGGTTTCTGGCTATAGTCTGGCTGGGTCCCTGCTAATCAGGGCCCCAGCCTCTCTGTTCTCTCTAAACAACTTGGAGTGCATATTAGATGCACTAGTGATTGAATACTGTGGTACCTTATGAGCCCCTAGTATATGGTACCTTAGGTACCAAGGGCATAGGCCTACCAGGGGCTGAAGCATGTATTATGCCACCCCTGGGAAGCAGACTAAATCTGACACCACAGGCCTGCTACTGCAGCCTGGGTGAGGTAGTGTTAGCACTCCTCACTGAGGTATAGGTTCCCTATATCTGACCTTACACACACATGTGGAGAAGTGTAGCTCACTGGTTAGAGGAGGCATACCCTGAAGCAGAGATCAGACCCGGGACCTGGGTTCGATTCCCGATGCGGCAGGGTCCAGAGCCCAATCGTCCACGGACTCGATAATTCTCGCTTCGGTGCCCACTCTAAGCACGAGTTCACACTATGCAGCTCTGGGCAACAAGCCTGCTTAATCTCCACAACGGCCCCCCACGGCGGGATGCCTGGCTTTCACCTTGGGGATGCCCAGTACAGGTTATCTTACAGGGAAAAACGAGGACGGGTTCCCAATGCAAGCGCCAAGATGCCCGTAGGGTGATAGCTGCACTCTATAAGTACATCAATCAATCAATCAATCATATAAACCTATCAGTCACCCCTAAGGCAGGCCCCAACAATCCTGAGGGCAGGGTGCTTGGTTTCCATGTGAGGGGGTGCCTCTGCCTGAGCAGGGCCCCTCTGCAGCTCTCAGAGTCTATTCTCTGTAGCCATTTGTGGATGCTCTTAAACCATATACTCTTGTGCATTATAACCTAGCGGTAAATGCTAACTTTGGGATGGCTGCATCAAAACATGTCATGTTTGGTGTCAAACGCTTTGGAATCATACCCCCACACCAGTAACTGGTGTGGGAGTATGATCCCACCCTTCTAGTAAAGTGAAGTAAAGTAAAGTGCCGGTGCCGTGATTATACCAAAAGTAAAGAAATAGATGTTTTTTCTATTACTTTACTTTTGGTATAATCGCGGCACCCGCGCTTTACTTTTAATGTTAAAAGTAAAGCGCGGGTGCCGCGGCTGCCTGGCGAGCGCTCGAGTTTGGCTGTGTCCACTGGAGCAGGCTCAAGGCTGCTTTTCATGAGTTGCTGCCTATGGTGAGCGGCTCACTCACCTTACCCAGCTCTTTTATTTTGCATGTACCAGTTAGTTTTAGGAATGGCCTTTTGGTTTTACTCAGTTTCGACACTACAGGCCTCTGCAGCCTCTCTTTTCATTAAAAAAACAAGCGTTACAGTACACTATTTTACATTACAGATGTATCTCGCAAGAAGGCAAGGTTGGATTAAAGACATCAGACTTTGAAAAGAGAAGTAAAATGTGATATTTCGATATTGTTTAGTGCTTCTACAGCAACCATTTTCAGATCACTGTCTGCTGTGTAACGTTAATCTGCATGACTAATTAGCAAATTATGCTTGACTATGAAGCTATTATTTTTTCCAACGTATTGGAGTTATATTTAAATAAGTAAGGTTTCTTTTCAAACAAAAGCTCTCTGCTTGTCCGTCAATTAGGTATAATAATGCTGTTTCGGCAAAGGATTCTCCTCATTACTACCAGTTTAATTCCTGACTATAGCAGTCGATAGCAGGAAGGTGATCCGTAAACTTTTGCAAAGTGCCTGTCTTTGAGCTGCAACCCGTGGGGATTTTTTTGGTAACTTTTGAATTGTTTGAGCTAAAAAAGAAACCCTTTTTAATGTTAAAATCTATCAATTACGCAGCAGAGGGTGAAATCAGTGGCAAGTGTGGTAAAACTATAATTACATGGAAAACGCCACAACTGCACAATCGTGTTTTTCCAGAGTTTCTTCCTGTAACAGACCAAAGAAGCAGAAGCCACGCAAACCTGAAATCGGAAAAGTGGATTTTCAAAGGCTCCCAAATCAAGTAATGAGCAGTCAGTCAGTCAGTCACATACTTTTATTCGATAATTTAAGATCATAAAAAGAAACAAAAACAGTATTTTTTTTTTATTAGTATTTAGTATTGAGCCATAAGTAGCAATTACAAGGCACTTAGCCTTGTAGACCTTCAAAATAGCTTCCATGGGTCTAGCCCCAAGACATTTAAAAAAGTCCATAAGGGCTGAGGTAGATCTGGCAAATACATTTCTTTTATGTTTCAGTTGGGGACCCCAGGACCCCATTTCATCAAATAAGAGCCCTACATAAGTAAAAGCAGGGATCCTTTTAACCTCATCTCTCCCACAGAAAAAAGACATAATTCTTTTCTTTCTACTTTGATCCCCCACAATCATTACATGAGATTTTTTAGCATTTATTTTCAGATCCAATGACTCCATAAATTTACTAAACTTATCCAGCAATTTATTTAGCCCAACACCAGTACGTGCCAATAAAACCGCGTCATCCGCGTAAAGGAGAAATGGTATAATTGTTTCTCCTACACGCGGGACGTCTAATGTTGCTCCCTTCAGGGCAGGTTCCAATGCATTTATATAGAGCGTAAAAAGTAGGGGTGCCAATATGCACCCCTGCCTGACCCCTCTTTCTGAATTAAAATACTTTGTACATCTCCCTTCCTGGGTGACTTGAATAGTGGCTAATAAGCCACAGTGGAGATCAGCCAGGAATTTAACTAAAGCATGGTCAATGCCTATATTCAGTAAAATTTGCCACAGCTTCGATCTGTTTACTAGGTCGAATGCCGTTGAGAGGTCCATAAACCCCATATAGAGAGAGCCCTTTTTAGCTACAGTATATTTACTAATAAGGAGCTGTAGATTGAGACATTGGTTTAATGTGCTCCTTTTGGTTCTAAAGCCGTACTGGGCATTAGACAAAATCCCTCTCCCCTCAAGGCAGTCTGTCAACCTCGCCAAGATAACTCTGCCTAAAATTTTCACCGCAGAGTCTATCAAGGAAATAGGCCTATAGCATGATGGATCATCTCTTTGGCCTTTTTTAAAAACCGGAATAATAATAGAGTTAGACCAGGAGGCGGGAGATGAATTCGACCCCGAGGCATTAAAGACATTAGTCAATATCCTGGCCCAGAAACTGGGGGAACTTTTAAATAGGTCCGCTGGGACCCCATCCGGTCCTGGCGCTTTGTTTTTCCTAGTCTCCTCAATTGCCCTTACCACTTCAGTCTCCTGGAAAACCACTGCAGGGGCTAATTCTAAGTTCAAGATCACATCTTGTGAGCACACTGCCATCTGTCTCCCATAAATCTTTTCAAAGTGGGCTATCCACTGATCGTCAGGAATATTACAGTCAAGTGGGGAATTATCTTCTCCAGAAAAAAAGGGCTCATTTATGGATAGCCAGAGTTTCCCACTATCCCTCAGAATCTCCGTGGACAAGAGTTTATCCCATGCCTCTTCTTTGATCTGGTTTTTCCTTTCCCCAATGGCCTGTTTGTAGGACTTCCTTAACTCCTTAACTAGCTCCCTGTTTCTGGGGCACTCTTTCAGTGCTTTGAAAAGAGCTGAGTGTGCCCTAGAACAGGAGCTATCAAACCATCTTTTTCCTTTACTAATTAAACGGTGACTTTTCATGGTCAGGGAACTATTAATTTGGTTACAAATAACATCAAAAGCCCCCACAATCATTGTACTTGATGCAGCAGTGTCCAGGCAAGTGGAAACCTCGCTCCCTACTTTGGACAAGACTTCCCCCATACAGAGTTCTGGGATTACTTTTGTCCATTTTAGTCTCCTGCCCTGGTCAGTTGGTATAATCTCCTGCCTAATACCCGTGATCTCTGTTTCAGTAAAACTTAAATAGACCCCCGGGGCCACTTCTAAAATCACGGGATTATGATCACTAAAAACAGAGAACCCCACCTTGTAAATTAACACTCTAGTCAGAACTAGCGCTGACATAAATATATAGTCAATGACTGTGTCCGAAGCCGTACCTTTATAAGTAGGAGCCCTTGCGCCTCCCATGACACACCCGGATTCGTAAAGATTCGTAGTGGCCAGGAGGTTCTCCAGGGCCTCCCCTTGCTTAGTATGTTCAAAATGAGTTTGAACTGAGTATGGGGGACCTTCAGAATTATTAAAAACACACGCTAGAGCACATGGATGAATATTAAAGTCACCCATAAGGATAACCTCTGAGCTTGGATTTTTGACTTTATATATTACTAAAAAATCCTCTAAGCAGGTTAAGAATTGGTTTAGACACTCACTCTCAGGGGAATTGTAGAAATTGACCAATGGCAATTTCTCAGACTGTGGCAGTGATAATTCCACTACCAAACAATTATGGCAGCCCGCAACAAGTTGTTTTAACGAACCATTTAATTTCAGGGAGAAAAATATTGCTAAACCTCCCTTTGCTCTTCCGGACTGGGTCTGTTTAGCAGGAGTGGAGAAATGCGAATACCCATCTATAGTGAAATTGTTATTTGTGACCCAAGTTTCTTGGAATGCCATTATATCATATGATTTTATCTCACCCAACCACATCCTATCCCTGCACTTGCTTCTCAACCCAGCTATGTTCCAGCTCAGAATTTTACATGTAGGCACTTGGGGAACAATGTTAACATCAGAGCTTTCTGTTACATTTATGTTCTTGACGTCATCGCCCACATTTTGGACTATGTTACTAGCCATCCGAGCACAATTATCAATTTGCAGTCAGTCGCAATCTTCCAAGCCAGATAGCCCTTCGAACCTGTTAGAAAGCGTAATATGCCCCGGAACACTCCATTCCTTTTGCCCCTCAATTAGGTGTTTTTTCCCCCACCATGAAGCCTTAATTACGTAAAAATAGGACAGGGGAAAAGAATGGATTACTGACACTGAATCTCTTTGTTGCCATTTACAGATGTATTCCACCGCCCTCCTGTTCCTGAAATTAATAACTATGCAATCCCCCTCCACAGACTTTGGCTTATTCCCCACCCAACCCACTCTTCTAGCAAACATAATTTCTGCAGATTCATGGGAAGGCAGTGGGCGGTTCTTATTAAGCCAAAAAATACATTTATTCTTTAGCTCCAAGTATGATTCCTTCTTGCCCTGACTTAGTGAAGGTACCCCCACCAAAACCACCACATAAGGAGAGGACTCTGGGGGGAGCTGAATATTCGGTAGTTGCTTCGCTATAACCAGTAAACTTTTTATACATAGTTTGCTGATAGGTTGCAGACCTGCTGGTCTCTCTTTGCTGCGACCTGTCCCTTTCTCTAATTCGCTCATCAATTGTCGGGTGATTGGGGGCTAATGCAGGGCATTGTACTCGGGCAACAGCCAAGTTACCGCTGTCATTCTCTTTACTCTGTATTTTAGGGGGAATATCTGCTACTGGTACAGTGGATACATTTGACCCCAAGACACCTACTTGATTACTGACTGGTCCAATAGCTTGCTTTTCCTCCCTGACCCGAGATGAGGCAAGCAACAATTCAAGGCACACTAGTCTGGTTTCAATTAAGTCCAGCCTCTCTCTTAATGGGGCACAAGACTTCTTAAGGAGGCTTTCCAACTTTGACCAAAATGATGGACCCATCTCGTTCGTTCCTTTATCTTCGTCCCGAGGATGATGGATCCTTCCATCACTAGCAGAGTGTGGGCTTTCAGAAATTTGAGGAGGACCTCGGGTTAAGGTCTTTTTAGACATCAAAGCTTTTCCAGGTTTTGACTTCTTCCTGGGAATCGGTACTTTAGCACCATTTTGAAGCCGTTTTACTGGCAAACCCTGTGCACATTGGGCCAGCCCCACCTTAGCACTACTAGCTGATCGAGTTTTTATATTGGGAGAGTGTATGTCCCCTATAAAAGTGAATGTATTTTTATCCGGCCTTTTGTCCGATGTACTGAAATCACAGGGAGGCTGATTAATCAATAGTCCAGCTGTTTCAGGTGACCGGCTCTCTCCCCCCTCCGGGGATATCATTGAGTCACAGATATTGATCCGTTGTACATCTGGAGACCGGACTTCAGCTAGCCCACCCATGGATGATCTTTTATCAAAGGCAATGTCCAAGGACAGTCTTTTTTCTGTTATCTCAATATCCTTTGTTAAAGCCGAGGAAACTCTAACTAAAAAATTGTCCAGAGTGCCCATTAAAGCTCCTCCCATTAATTTACTAGTGTCCCTTCCTGACAATACAGAGGCAGTCATAATGATATTGATAATAGCAATCAAGTGTAGGCAACCACTTACTAGAGTTGAGGCTGCACGATTGTTGTAAGGGGGGTGGCCCGTCCCGGCCTTTACCGGCCTAGAACGGGCTAAAACGGGCCCGCCCTTGGCCCGGGCTTCGCCCGGCTCGTCCCGCACGCGTCCCGCGAAGCGGGGCTCTACGTTGTTTATATGCACCTCCTGGCGCAGGCGCGGCGTGGATGGAGCGCGCCGCCGCTGGGGCTACCAGGAAATGAAGTCCCGTGGCGGCGGCGCTGCTTACAGCAACCAAAGACTCCTGGCAATGTTGGCGTTATCCGGTGCGGCAAGGTAAGGTTGTTCGCCTGCTTTAGATCTCCCACTCCGCCGGGCTCTACGTTGTTTAAATGCGCCTCCTGGCGCAGGTGCGGCGTGGATGGAGCGCGCCGCCGCTGGGGCTACCGGGAAATGAAGTCCCGTGGTGGCGGCGCTGCTTGCAGCAACCAAATACTCCTGGCAATGTCGGCGTTATCCGGTGCGGCAAGGTAAGGTTGTTCGCCTGCTTTAGATCCCCTTTAGTAATGAGCATTATGTTGGCTCAAGCAGTGAACTACTCCTTTTCCAAAGGTGAAGATAGGGCGCCGCTCTGGGATTTCTATTTTATTTATTTATTTTATGCGTTTTTATATAGCGCAGACTTTACCCGAAGGTGTCAGGGCGCTTCACAATAGGAACAGTACTGATACATGAGGAGAAAATTTACAAGTGAGCATGTTACAAAAGCAAACGTTACGTTACATGAGGAAATAGTGACAATTGTGCAAGTATCAAGAGCAAACAAAATACAAGTGGTAGCAAATGATACGTTACAAAAGCAACAAGCATTGGCATAGCCAATAGGTCTCGCCTTTGTGACCTTATAAGTGTTTAGCCATGCAACACTTGATGTTGTTGCACCAAGGATATTGTGCTGGATAACTAAACACTTAAAAGGTCCCAAAGGCGAGACCTATTGGATATGCCAATGCTTGTTTAGTATATGGTCTGGTACGCCCCTAGGGCCCCAGCCATATAAGTGCTTAACTTGTTGTGAAATGTTAATTTGTGCATATGCCCTTGACTTCTAATCTCATAAAGAGATTAGTAGAGTGTGTCTAGTAATAAATACATATATATTTTATATATATACCTGGGTGGTGTCCTTTGATTTAGTGATTCAAGAGATTATAATGTAAAACAAGCTGCTTTACATTCCTCTGAGACTTAGCCTGAAGGCTGCTCTCCACAGCTACCACTAGGATAGCTTTCTTTAAAAGGTTGTCTTAAACCTATCTACATAAGAGTCGAATTGTACTGGTGCAAGATGGCCACTTTAACTAGTGACCAGCATATACCAGTCAGCCCACCACCAGCCTTAGACTCTGAAGACCCCCAAGTTGAATTCCATAGTCATGCAGTAGGAGTCCAGGGGGAGCTGGTAAATGCGTTGCAGACAGGGATGGAGACCGTGGCAGGCACCCTACTGGGAGTCTATAGGTGCCTTACTCCCAATAAAGACACCTCAGAGGCTATTAGAGGCACCTACAAGGCTCCATGGTAAAAAAACAGAACATGCCACAAAGTCCTGTTCAAAAGGGCATTGTAAAAGCCAAAACATACCATGCAGTGCAGGGGAGGCCAATAGGTGCTGTGGAACCCATAAAGCCCTGTGCAGGAGTATTGTCATCCGGCCTGCTAGGTCAATACTGACTCCAAACCGTTGGGGCCACCTGCCATGTATGTTTCAGGGGAGCGCACTCACATTTCACACATATGTGTATATTACTGAAAATGGTAATAAATCCCATGTGAGCCGGTAGAGACCTTTCCTACTAAAGAGCCACCTTTACTTCTAAAGCGTCTTGTTTCCTTAAATGTCATCTATACTACTAAAGCGTCTCCTTTCTTAAAGTGTCACCTTTACTACTAAAGCGTCACCTTTCCTACCAAAGTGTCTTGGTTCCTAAAGCTTCACCTTTCCTACTAAAGCATCACCTTTCCTACTAAAGCATATCGTTTCCTAAAGTGTCGCCTTTCCTACTAAAGGTCTTCGTTTCCTAAAGCGTCACCATTACTACTAAAGAGTCACCTTTACTACTAGAGCATCTCGTTTCCTAAAGCGTCACCTTTCCTACTACATTTTTTTAATATATCTCCTGTCTTTCTTCTAATGTATTCTTTCTTCTCTTCCCTACCCCTTTGGTGATCTCTACGTGATGTCATTTTCTTGGTATTATCCTTAGTTTGTTCTGTATTCTTTACATTTTCTAATATATATGTATAGTATATCTGGATTCTTAATCCTTGTGTTTGGGCGCTAAGAGCGAGTGAAATCTGAGCAACAGCTCGATGTATACCAAAGAATTCAGACTCAAAGGCGTGTACGCCATGGAGCTTTCACTCGCTCTTAGCTTGACGTTTGGAAATGTTATTTTCTGCCCGTCAATCATTATTCTGGTATTTCGGTTGGATATTGCTTAGGCTGTACTCTACTATTTGACTTTTTGCGGGGGCAACATTGCTATCATGTTTGACTATTTCGACCACGCTGTGACGTATGAATTGTCCGGTATACCCTGATTAATTAGAAATACAATTTGGACCAGTATTGGCATTGTGTACTGAAGTGTGATCTCTTCTTTCACGTATTACGAGATTGAATAACCTGAAGTATAATTCGCTTTCGGGTTTTGAACACTCTGTATGGTATTTATATAGAGATCCACAGTCCTCACTGTTTTCGTTATGTCCTCTTTTCAGGTGCATTATCTGATGTGGTACCTACCTTACTTTAACAAACAAGAGTGTCACAATTCATGTTTCCCGTACAGCCGGGATGGAATTACAACCGGTGGAGAGGTGAGCCGGTTATCCATGGTTCTATTTTTCATGTTCTGCACGGTTCTTCGTGTTGTTTTGCCTACTGACTAGGATCCCCCAATTTTTAAGATTTCAGATATATTGTTCTTTCCCCGTCAGCCTGATAGGTAAGAGGTGTTTTGGATTTATCTTCTCTACCCGTTGATATGACAGATTGGTAGTCACCATACTTCATCTTTTTCACCTATTTCTTGCATTCCCTCGTTCTCCCTCTGCTCTTTTCTCTTTGACTGAGTCATGGTGGATCTCACCTTTTGTACACCATGGCCCACTATTGATCTAGGGGCATATGTATCAAAAACCGTATTTGCGATTCTCAAATAGCGATTTTTTGAGAATTCGCTAATTGCATAACGGGATGTATTTAAAAATTCGCACATATTTTGCGAATTCTTAATATTCCTTAATTGCGATTAGCAAATTGCGAAATCGCAATTAAGGAATACCTTCCCATTCATTCCTATGGGCCAGGAGGCCCATAGGAATGAATGGGAAGTAATTCTCAAATTGCGAATTGCAATTTGCTAATCGCAAATTGAGAATAATTTCAAAGGTGCAAAGGTGTCATGATGACACCCTGATGCACCCCTGAAATGAACATGTGTGCGCATATGGCGCACATACACGCCCTAAGGGCATGTATGTGCGCCACATGGCACTTTGAAAAATGCCAAAAATTGCATTTTTCAAAGAAATCGCAAATTACCACCAACTTGAAGTTGGTGGTAATTTGCAATTTCTTAAGGAGAATTTGCACAACTTGGGTGCGTGTTACATAGCATTTAAGGAATCGCAATTTGTGATTCCTTAAATGCTTACGCAAAATTAAGGAATCGCAAAATTAGCGATTCTTTAATAATGCGATGTGAAAATATCACATACATCGCGTTTTGCGATTTTGTATTCGCAAACGCTGTTTTTTTGCGATTCGCAGCGTTTGCGAATACAAAATCGTTTGATACATATGCCCCCTAATAACTAAACAGTATACCTTTACTTATGACTATGCTCAATGGTTTAATTACTAAGGCATAACGCTGATCTTTCATTATAGATGAGGCCCTTTTAGGCCGTACTTATTCTTTTACTTGACTTAAAGTTGTTGCAATGCCTTACTGTATGTACTTACTCGGGGTTGTGTCATTTTTTGTAACATAACCCCTTCCTATTTTATCATTTGCATAGATTGTTTAGCACTGACACAGGGGTGTTTTTACTTGGTTTCTGCTGCTACATATGCCCGTTCTTCTCACTCATGGAACAATTTTGTCACTTGGCTAGTGGTACACTTGTTCACAGCCTCAGTGTCGTGTAATTTACTTTGTGACTTTAGATGCTTTTGCATTAGTGTTTTTACACTTTATTATTATACGTTTTTGTAGCCCTGAAGAAGTCGTGGGTTTATACCCTGACGAAACACGTGTTGGCTGGGCAACGGATCCATATTAAAAACAAGAAAGATACGTTCTACTGGAATTATCGACAGTTTTTAAGAAATTGTGTTCTCTCCGTTACTTATTGTAATTATACAGTATTACATGTAAAACGTGTGCATAGGCAACCTATGTTCAATCATTTATGACATCTCAAATGACATAATTGATCGCAGGTCGGCAGAGGGAGCAGAGTGTCTCGTACGGCTGCATCGTACCTTGACGAAAGTGTGACTACAGGGCAATGTTCCCACTCCATCCCCGGGTTTGGCCTACGATTAATGAAACTCTGGTATGCCTTTTGAAATGTGTCTACTAAGGGCAAGTATGGCCATATATTCTCCCTACCATACACAAATTCACTAGGAGGGAGTCTAACAAATTATAGGGGATCAGTATTCTAAGGAAGGCCTCTGACTCTGTTGGACGAATGTGATAGGCTGAAATATGTCGGTGCAGCAGATAGGGTAATGGAGTTGTGGTTTCTCACATATACCCGTCTAGTGTGTGTTTTTAATCCTGCCAAGTGAAACCCATAATAAACTACAGCCGGGCACCCACTTAGACAGTTTTAACTTAATTTGTTTTCTGCACTTGTGATCTCTAGTTTGAAATAATTTTGTTCCAAACAATATCGCTCCACCCTGAACGTTGGCTTGTGCCAGGGTGTGTTAGCGGCCCTATGATGAAGCATGCCACTATTTAGTAGGTGAGGGTAATTTTAAAAAGGCTAAGGGTTTTCGCAAAGTTGGCCTATTAGTTGTTTATCAAAATGGGTTGCTTTGGCCAGGTTTAAAGTGGGCTAGCCTCTCTTTTTCTTCTTTCCATGTCTTTTTTTCCCTCTTTACGTTAGCCTGATTTCATTTTATATATGTGTCCTCATTTTGTGAGTAATATAGATCTCTCGGGAGAGCAAGAGAAGGCATAATCTCTTGTCCCTTCTATTTTGTGAGTGTGATAATTGATCACATCACTGATGACACCATCCAAGCTTCATTTTTGCACATATTGCATTATAAATTAGTATGGCATTAGTGGCCTGAAAGTAAGTATAAAACAGCTCAGAAGAATATAATGCATCATTAATGCCATCACAGATACAACTCCCTTATGTGTAGAAGCAATGGGTTATGTGCAACATTGACCCTATACCATACACTTCACAGGTAGCATAGTTCATATTAACAATCAACCACAGATATATGGGAAACCCTCATTGCATATGGTGTTCAATCTGTATACAACTGTTCAGAGAAAACTGAGCTCCTAAACACACTGAACATTTGTTCCAAAATAAATGCTGTACTACGGACAGCTTATATCTGTATCAAAGCCCTGACAGTCACTGAACCTACATTGAGAAATTAAGTTGATATGAGTAAAGACGTGGGTACTGTAAACAGTATTTACTTTATGGACAGAGTTTGCTCTGTGTTCACAGACAGTGATACCTTCATGAGAAATACACTACAGAGTATTAAAAAGTATCTACTGGGGGGAGGAGCCTAGCGCGCAACCAAGATGGCCGCGTAGGTGCGAAGCTCCCGGGGACCTCCGCGACCTCCTGAATTAATCCTGATCATATCCTGTCCTTGATGAGGGGACTGTGTCTGTGAACCCGAGCTGAGGCGGCACCCGTTTTCCGTTTTCGAATCGGACCCCGGACACCAGTGGGAGCACCGAGTGAAGGGTTGCGGCCTTCTCCGCGCCGGCCCCCCGGATTGGAGTTGTGGGGCGACCCGGGGACTAAGTGAACAACAGCGGCGGGCAGGGCTGGGCGACTCGCGTACCCCGCGCTTTCACTTTCGCTTTTGCGCTCTCCTTGCCCTCAGTGAGGTGGGATTGCGGAGCGGGGTGCGGTGGTGTGGACTTGTCCGGGTGCCCGGCCGGCCCGCCGTCTGTGTGTCGTCCTGCGGTCCAGTGGTCAACCCCCCCCCCGGAACCTGTGAACCGGTTTGTTGGCCCTTTCGAAGAGATTAGCACGACTCTGTGAGTGCGGGCATGTCTACCAAGCAAGATGGCGACCGGGCGAAGGTGAAAACGACCCGCCGTGGCCCAGCACATCAGTCCAACAGCATGGACCGCTACACCCTCCAGAAGGGCTCTCCAGAGGCATCGCGTACGTCCCCGGCGGGCCCGACTGAGGCATCTGCTCAGCACGCGGATCTGACCCTCCGGGACGTCATGGGCGCCATCGCCGAGATGAAGGCCTCGGTGGACCAGCGCTTTGATACTCTGGCGCAGAAGATAGACTCGGTCCTTGTGGATGTGGGCCTGGTGAGGGCCGACTTGTCCAAAACAAACGACCGGGTCGATTCCCTGGCCCACACTACCACGAGCCTCACGACAGATGTGGTGGCCCTCCAAAAGGAGGTGCACCGGCTTGGCCAGGCGAGCGCCCTGATGGACCGTCGATTGGAGGATTCCGAGGGTCGGGCCCGGAGGAACAACGTTCGTATTGTGGGGGTGCCGGAGGGACGAGAGGAGGAGGCGGCAGACCTGTTTGTGGAAGAACTGATCCTCACCCACCTCCAGCCCCGGGGGCTGAGTAAGCTCTTTGCGGTGGAACGTGCCCACAGGGTCCCCGGAGGAAGACCTAAGGCCGGTGCCCCGCCGCGGCCTCTCATCGCCCGGATTTTTAACTTTCGGGACAGAGACGCTATCCTGCAGACATCCAGGCTACAGGGACCGGTCAAGCTTGATAATATGAACGTGAATTTCTACCCTGACTTTACTCCGGCGGTCCAAAAACAGAGACAGAGTTTTCTCGGAGTTAAACGTCGCCTACGGGACCTGAACCTTAAGTACTCAATGCTTTTTCCAGCCAAGCTGAGGGTGGAGGTGGATGGTCGCACGCACTTTTTTGACCGACCGGAGGCGGCTGGGGACTGGTTGGACGCTCTGCCTGGGGATCGGGGCCGGGGGGGTGGGGGGGGTGCGGTTGGCGGGGAGGGCCCGCCGGATCAGAACTGAGGGGTGAATAATAGGCCTTGCTCTGGACAACATTCCTGTTACCATGTACTGATCGTGTATGTTCCCCTCCTATGGAGGTCGTACGGGGTCTACTGGGGGCTTTCCCTCCTCCTCTGGGGGACTAGTTAGTTTTTCATCTATGGGGCGACAGGCACACTGCACTTTGGGGGGGCTATCTGGGCTCATGCAGGGGTGCAGGGAGGGGGGAGTTCTGTTGGGATGGGGGGGTGGGGGGGGAGTGTTGTTTGTTTGCACCGCAAGGCAAACCCTTTACTGTATTGTTGCTCTCGAGATGCTCTTTGGGGGACGACTGATGGCTTCTACGTATGATGGGGGGTAGGGATTTGACTGTATTGTCATGGAATGTTAACGGACTGGGGGACAGGATTAAGCGTGGGGTGGTCCTGCAGTATCTTAAACGCATTTCACCAGATGTGGTCTTCCTGCAGGAGACACACCTTATAGGTAACTCCTTTCACGCCATGAATCGGCGAGGCTATCGCTTGGTGGCCCACTCGGGCTTCACCTCGGGCTCACGGGGGGTGGGTATCATGATCAAGAACTCGCTCCCGTTGGAGATTGATGAGGTGCGCCATGATGAGAGGGGACGCTACACTGTCTTGGTGGGTAGAATGGAGGGCAGAGTGGTTGTTTTTGTATCAGTGTATGTTCCGCCGGGGTTACAATCTACTACGTTTGCGGACCTGGGGCGCCTCCTCCTTGACCTCCCGGGTGGGCTTCTGGTAGTTGGGGGGGACTTCAATGCAGTGGCTTCTGGGTCTATGGATCGTCATCCCCCTAGGGACCTCCCCCGGGCACAGGCGTGGCTGTCCGGCCTTTTCGATACACTAGGATTGGTGGATTGCTGGCGACTAAAGCATCCCGCGCAGCTGCAGTACACCTTCCACTCGGGTGCCCATGGTAGCCTCTCGCGGCTTGATTATGTCCTTGTCCCTGCGGCCTATGCTGGGAGAGTGGGAGAGGTGCGCCATCTGGCGCGGGGTATTTCAGATCACTCCCCACTACTGTTGCATTTTGATGTCTTCCCGAGGGGGGAGGGCAGGGTGGCCCCAATCAATGCTTGGTACCTGCGCGACCCCACTATTCGTGCTGACCTGATCAAATCCCTGCAGCGGTACTTTGAGGAAAATGTGGGGTCTGTCCCTTCGGCCATCTCCCTGTGGGAGGCTTTTAAGGTAGTTCTCAGAGGGGAGGCCCTCTCCTCTATCTCCCATGCCCGGAGGCGCGAGCGGGAGGAGGTGACCCGGGTGGAGGCCGAAATTGCAGAACTGGAGGGTGACTTAGGGAGCGGGGTGACGGAGGCCAAGTTGCATGTTCTACACCTCAAGCAGGCGGCCTATAGGGCCCTCGTCACGGAGGCGGCCAGGGGCCTCAGCAGGGAGCAACAGGGGCGACTGTATGATGTGGGTGATAAGGCTGGTAAATTGATTGCGTGGTTGGACAAGAAGGAGAGAGCGAGTCGTGTGGTTCCCTTGATCGAGGGGATGGATGGTGTGCGTGTCACCGAGCCGGAAGCCATTGTCTCCTGCTTCGCGGATTATTTCCGCGAGGTGTACTCCCCGGTTTCTCCCTGCTCGGAGGAAGATTCCCATGCCCTGCTTCGGGACATCGCGCTGCCCTCCCTTTCGGTGGAGGACAGGGACTCGCTGGACGCTCCTCCCACCTCGGACGAAATTGCCCTCGCTATCCGCTCGGTCGCATCTGGCAAGGCCATGGGCCCCAATGGTATCCCTATCGAGCTGTACAAGCTGCGACCGGATGTACTGGCGCCCCACCTGCGCGCGATGTTCCTGGCGGCCCGCTCACGGGGTTCCCTTCCGCCGGACCAGCGTCTGGCCACCATCGTGGTGATCCACAAGGAGGGGAGACCCCGTGAGCGGGTCACATCCTATAGGCCTATCTCGCTCTTGAACGCGGAGCCCAAAATCCTCGCCAAGGTGCTAGCCAACCGGCTGGTCGGCGTGGTGGGCGATTTGGTCCACCAAGACCAATCCGGCTTTATACCCCACCGCAACACGGCCCTTAATCTGCGACGCTTGCACGGGGTGCTCGCGCGTGTCCCGTTTGTGCGGGAACCGGCCATCTTGGCGTCCTTGGACGCCACCATGGCGTTTGATACGCTTGAATGGCCATACATTTGGGCGATGCTGGCGAAGTTTGGCTTCGGACCGGGATTCATCAGCTGGGTCAAGTTGTTGTACTCGGGCCCATTGGCGCAGGTGGTGGTGAATGGCCGAGTCTCGGCCCCATTCGCACTGGGAAGGGGCACGCGACAGGGTTGCCCCCTGTCGCCTCTCCTGTTTGCACTGGCCTTGGAAACCCTGGCGGAGTGGCTGCGGTGGCACCCTTCCATCCGTGGTCTCCGCTGGACCCCCGAGCATGAGGACCGCGTGTCCCTCTACGCAGACGATATCCTTCTGTATCTCGCCTCCCCGCGTAAATCACTGATCGTCCTGGTTGACGTTTTGCGCTCCTTCGGTCGCAACTCAGGCCTTGTTATTAACTGGGCGAAATCCTGTGTATACGTGCTTTCCGGGGAGGCTCCGGTCCTGCCACGGGACTGTCCGATCCAGATTGCCTCCCAGGGGTTTCGGTACTTGGGTATATATATTACTCTGGACCCAGAGGCCCGCTACGAGCGGAATCTGCTACCCCCCCTCCAGCGCTTGAAGGAGGACGTTGTGCGTTGGCGGCGTCTGCCGCTTTCGCCGCTTGGCCGAGCGGCCTTGTTTAAGATGATGTCGCTGCCGCGCTTCCTGTACGCTCTCCAGAACACTATGGACTTGGTCCCGGCGCGCTATTTCCGTGAGGTGGAGAGCCTGCAGCGGCGCCTGTTCTGGGACGGGAGGCCGCGTATTGCTTTGGCTAAATTGACGCTCCCGTGGTACGATGGGGGGGTCGCCCTCCCGGATATTAAACGGTATTACTGGGCCTCCCAGCTAGCTGCAATTAATCATGGCCTTTACGGGCCCGCCTTGAACCCGGCATTTGAAATGGACAAGATGCTCCTGCCCGGTGGCGACTACAATCGAGCGCTCTACTCTGGCGCGCCCGACTCCCGCCTGACGGGACCGACGCGTGTCATGGTACGTGTATGGCACGCGGCTAACGCAGCTATGGGGTGGAAGGACCGTTTGACCCGGGCGTCACCGCTATACGCGTCTGAGAGGCTGGGCTCCCTGTGGACCTCGAAGGGCTTCGAGAAGTGGGACACGATCGGCATCAGCACAGTGGGAGACCTCTGGACACGGGGGGGATTCAAAACCTTCGAGACGCTGCAGACGGAGTTTCAGTTGCAGGGCAGCGAGTACTTTCGATACTTGCAAGTCCGCCATGCGCTGGGCTCCGTCTTTCCGGATGTCGCATCCATACCGGAGTCTTCCCCCCTGGAGGACAGAGTGCTGGATGGCCATGTCCCAGACAGCACGATCTCCCTTATATATAAAAAACTGATTAACGACCGATCGGGCCTGCTGACTGGCCTCCGCGAGGCCTGGGTTGCTGATGGGCTGGAATTGGACGACGAGGACTGGATTTCCGCGGTGGCCTCTCCGAAGGAGGTGGCCATCCCGGCTCGCCTTCGCTTCGTCCAGCTTAAGATCCTCCACCGGGTTTACGTGACGGGGCCAAGGCTTCTACGTATGGGCTTCGCTGAGGATGGACTGTGTAAGCGTGGCTGTGGTGCCTTGGCAACTTTCTTGCACATTCTGTGGGAATGCCCGAAGGTGGAGCGATTCTGGCGTGGTGTGCATGAGGTCCTGCGAGTGGTCACGCGTGTCGCGCTGTTGCCTGAAGCGAGGAGATGCTTGCTGAATGTGTGGGAGCCAACTGACTACTCGGTTCCGCAGACGCGATGGGTGACTCTGGGATGTATGATAGCCAAGCGTGATATTGCCCAATTGTGGGGCTCCCAGAGGCCCCCGACGGTGTCGGCCTGGAAAGAACACATGGATTGGTGTATGTCTCGTGAAAAGGTGGTGTATGTAGCGAGGGGTAAGCCTGGGGCGTGGGTGAAAATCTGGGGCCCCTGGAACGCCTATCGCGGGGGTATTTGCGAGCCGCCACTGCTACCGGCTGCCTCACCAGCTCCGTCCCCCTAGCCGACCCCCTCCCCCAGCCGTGGGCAGGTGGTTCCCCAGTCCCTGATCTGTTTCCATTCCCCTCATCAGAGTTTGGCGGTTGGTTGGGATCCCCCACTTAAGGAGCGCGTGTCGTCACTTTGGATTGTGGGTTGCCTTGCTGGTGTGGTTTTTTGTGTTGTTATGTTTTGACAAAAGGAAACCGGATTGTGGGCTTGGAGTTATGTGGCCCGCGCTATTGCTATCTCCTGATTTATCACTTTGCACCGCTAAGAGATTTTTCTGTATGTATGCTATATGCTTCTGCCACTCTAGCGGCCGGCCGGATGGTTGTAGGCCCATACTTGTAACCATTTGAGATTGCAATAAACGGTTTTCAAAAAAAAAAAAAAAAAAAAAAAAAAAAAAGTATCTACTGAGAACAGTCTGCACTCAATGCAACACTTGCCAAAAAAAGGCACTATGAACCTAAAATAAGCAACATCTGAAGGTGCTAAAAATAATACTACCTGCAGCCTTCATACTGTGGTAAAACCTTTACAGATCAACCATCTTATGAAGAAAAACAAACACACGTACATAGCTAATACCTGGTGCACACACTACACAGGAATTGCCATGCTGAGATGATTCTGTCTAATAACTAAAGGCTGCTGACAATACTCAGTATGTTGTATGTAGAATGTTTGCCCTGTTACACACCTTTTCTACAGAGCCTAAAACATTGTGTGGAACATGCTGAACACAGGTTGTCAACTGTCACCTGCACACAGGGTTACTCTTCAATGCAAACATTCAAAATGTGTTGAATACCTGTACACAGCTATCTCATATTAGGACCACATGCGCTTTGTAAATGCATATATCCATTAGTTGGACACCAGTTGTACAAAATTAGATAAAGAAGTACTGTGGTAGTTAGGCGCCACTATGTAAACTATAAATCAAACTAACACACTCATTGGATAATGTCATTAGTTATGTCATCAGTGACGTCATTGACTATGCCATTTGAGATGACATGAGTGATGTCATAAATGATGTCACAGAACATGTCATGAGTGATGTAATATGTAAGGTCATAAGCAGTGCATGGCGGGTACGCAAGTTATAGTTAGCGCTGGTGAATTTCTGTATTTTTTTTAGTTCAGAAGGTTAATGTTGTCATTGACACATTCACCTAAGAATAGCATTATTTCAACCTTTGGTTTTTTCAGTGAATAGATATATGCATACTTACACAAATTCATTGATACGTTTTAAGAAGACTGTGCATTAAAATGTATTCAATCTGTGGAAGGGGCAGTGCTGTTTGGAGTGTCTCAATCACTCACATTCTCCACTTTACACCAATTTTTTCTGTAGCCTCTCGGTTAGACAAGTATGTTCTTTTTCTCCTCATATCTTTATGTAACCTTCCTTCTGCAAATCTCGTCTCTTTTCTCTTCAGCACTCTCCTTTCTCTCCTTGTATCGCCTTCAATTCACAACCCCCACACATAGATGCACTCTTCCACTTGTCACCACCAAATTTACCCTCTAAATATTTTGACAGCTGTGTTTGCCTTCAGAAACTTTTTTTAAAAGAGTTTTATATAGTGCAAACTCGACCCGAAGATATCAGGTATCACAGCGCTTTACATGAGCACCAGTTTCGTTACAGATGGACACGGGGAGATTCAGTGATTTGACCAGAATCACAGGATGTTGAGCATCCCTGCCGAGACCCAGGATGTTGATCGTCACTGCGGAGACTCGAACCCGGTTCCCCAGCTTTGAGGTCGACCGTTCTAGCCGCAAGGCACATAAAATCACAATTGAGAGCTGTGCAACTCAGACAGTGCGAATTTCTCACAATGCCAATAAGTGGGTAATAAAAGTGTTTCAGAGTACATGCTTGTCCAAGCCTTGGCATTTCTGTGGAGTGCACACAGCAAAGGTCTAGTTTGCGAACTGTAACTGTGGCCCATTATAGACACCCATCAACAATCTGAACCAAAGCAAATGCAAAGAGGTGATTCTTTTCAAAGTATGCACTTTACATGAGTAATATGCTGCATGAAAAGAGTTACATTAACACAGCATTCTGAAAAAGCAAATACTCTTTGGGAAAGCAAGAGTGGGTAAAATGTAAAAAGTAAATAGCAACGACGTTGCTCGGACTGAGAGGCAGTGTGTCAGCTGCAGCTGTCATCGAGTTGTGGGACACAAGGGGGTGAGGGACCCAAGGACATTTACAGGTGGTGCATCAAGCCCAGTTAGCCCCCCTCTAGTGATGCCATTGCCCTAAACCTGTGGGTAGACTGGAATATCTCTTAATGCTGTGAACTTGCTGAGACCAGTCACTACTGATTCCCTAAACTGGGTCATCTAGTTGCATACTGGAGTCTGGAGCCTAGATGAGGTAACCCTTCAATGACTTAGAGATGCTGTCCAGTTTTTTATTTCTTATGCCAACTTGTAACCGCCTTCTGCCTGTGATTTTAAGATATACAGTTCGCTCTTATGCATTGATAAGCAGACTGGAGGGAAACATGACCAAAGTTCTGGAGTATAATAAAACTAGAGGTTTGTGACACTTTTTCCTTTTAGAGCATGGAAATTAAAAGTGGAGTATATTTAGGAAGAGCAGGTGATTCGTGCAGTTCTGAAGAATACTGAGTCTTTTTGATCCCACCCCATGCAACAATGTTGTCCATGGATTCCAGGTGAGATGCACTTTTGAACCTGTTTGTCAGTTCTCCAAAAAGGCAAAGGAATCCTCACAAGTGGAGGAGATGGAGGATGGTGAAATTGAGACTAAGGTCATGCAGAACAGAGGCTTCCAGGTCAATACAACATGTTCCCTCCGCCAGCTGCTATACTGCAGTGGAGATCAGAGGTTCTTCCAGGGCATGAACGGTGGAGCTCTGTAAAGACTCTGTTTGAGTTGAGAGTGGGTGTCGCACAAGTGTGTGTCTGTTTTTTTCCCTACACATTTATGTTTTTCATCCTTAATCCCCTCGGTTTCTCCCATTCCCTTGTCCTCTTTGACTGGGAGCTGGTGATCCTGTCGCTATTTGCTCCAGTATATGTGGTACCTTTGTCTATGCTACTGTGGCTCTGTTTTGGGAAATCCTACATTGCTCAATTAGCATTGCTCCCATAACATTTATCACTTCCTGCCAGTATCTTTGCACTTGAGGGCATGCCCAGGCTACATACAAAAAGTCTGCCTGTGCGGCATTACAGCGCAAGCATCTATCAGCGTCACAGAGACCATATTTATATAGTTGTACTAGTGTGTAGTATGTCTGTTGCGGGAATTTAAAATGGATGATCCGAAGGTTACAGTTTGGTGTAAGTGCTTGCAAGAGTGCACAGCAATATTCCCTGTTTTCTTTGGATAATGGGGTGTGTAGCAGATTGTTCCACTTTTCCAGAGCGTGTTCATTTTGCCTATGTAGTTCTTGTGGGGCTGCATTATAGAGCTTGGTGATGAGACGGCGCCTGGGAAATGTAAGCAGTACTTGCAGGGTATTATGCATAGGGGGCTCATGAGGGAATGTGGGGTAGATACCTATTATTGCAGCCCTTAGTCTAAAATATGCAAATAAACATTAGCAGTGTGTGGCTAGTATCTGGTATTGCGTCTGACTGAGTTACGAATTGGCCGTTGGGAGACACATCACTCATTACATGCATACCCATGTCACCCAGAGGTTTTTGTGTTTTTTGTTCTTGCATCACTCTTATCTGGGGATGGTGTTGTAGTGGCATGGAGGGGGCGTATGCCTGGAATCTATCAGCCCGTCGTGTCAGTGTATGCCATGCTGCTACTGTAGTGGCCACTGGCTTTATTTCTGCACGTGGAATGCACTGCTTCGTTTGCGACACAAGGGCACCTAAAGGTGTTGGATAAGCAGTATCAGTCTCCATAACTACATGTGGAGTGTAGTCATGTGGATGTATCCAATAATTTACATATTTTGCTTGGACACAAAGATAATAAAATTGCAAATCTGGGGCCCTGAACCCGCCCTGCGTGTAAGGTCAAGTTAGTTCCTTCCACCCCACTCTGGGCTGTTTGCCCGCCCATGTAAGTGTGGCCAGACAAGAACGCAGTTTTGTAAAAAACTGTTGTGTGAGGATAATGGGTATGTATGTGAAAAGATAAAGAAAGCATGGTAAGACCACCATTTTTTGGATCGCAATTCTGTCAGCTAGTGATAATGGCAGCTGGATCCATCTGGCCACCTGACTTTCCAATTTCGTGAGGGCTGTGTCATAATTTCCCTGTACTACAAGTTAAGGGGTATGATGTGTCCAAATCCCAAGGTATTTAACTGGATCTATTCGCTATTGTAAAGGAAAATCCAGTGGGAATTGTTTCATAGCCGGTGTCAGAGGGATTACTATTGACTTCGCCCAGTTTATACACAGTACGGAGCACTGTTCGAACTGTGTATACTCTTGTATTAGTGGGTTTAGATTATCTTCCGGGCAGCGAGTGTATAAACTATGTCATCCGCATACAATGATATGCTGATGGGTCGCAGGCGGAACTGTAGTGCTGAATTTGCATATTTCTGCCTAATCTTGCATGCCAGTGGTTCAAGTGCTAAAGTGAACAGTAAGGGTGATAATGGACATCCCTGCAGTGTTCGTCTGTGTATGTGTAAGGGGGCGGCCGTAGTGCCATTAATCCAGAGTCTTGCACACGGTGCTGTGTACAGAAGTTTAATCCAATGTAGGAACGGTTGTGGAAATCACATTCTTTGGAGAACAGAAAACATGAATGACCACTCTACTGAGTCAAAGGCCTTGGCTGCATCCAACAGGGCAGCAGCTGCTGGCAAGTCTGTCTGTAGTTGGTGGAACATTGCAAATATAGAGTGAAGGTTGTGCACCATTGACCGTGTTGGGATGAATCCAGATTGGCATGCTAAAATTAACTTCTGCATTAGGGGCTGTAATTCTGTGGCTATTATTTTGGCTAGAATTTTAGCATCTGAATTTATAAGGAATATGGGTCGGTACGAGTCAAATTGGGCCGGGTTTTTCTCTGGTCTGAGTAGTGTGATTAATAATGCTTCCCTCAGTGAAGGGGGGAATCCCATTGTCATGTGCCTCCGAATACATAGCTAGGAGATGGAGGGTCAACAGACCACTAAATTCTTTATACATTTCACCTGGAAGACCGTCTGTTCCCAGAGCTTTATTATTGGGAAGGGATCTGATTGCCTCTTTTATCTCGTCTTCGGTAATCGACTGCATAAAGTATTCTCTGTGCGCATCAGAGAGCCAGGATAAAGCTATGTAATCTATGTATTCATTTATATCTTCATCTGAAATGGATAGTTGTATGGAGTACAGTTGCGCATAGTATTCCAAGAAGCTGTCCATGATAGAAGGTGTGTCATATTGCGTTGTGCCTCGTGCATCCGTAAGCTCTGCTATGTGAGAGGAGGTGCGTGAGCTTTGTATCCTGCCAGCAAGAGTGCGGCCCGGACAACCCCCCTCTCTTTAGTTCCATGCTGTATTTCTTCGTGACAGGTATTTCACCTCGCAATCAGCATCCTGATAAATAGTCATTTTATTTCTGATTTCTGCGAGTAGTGTAGAGTTCAGGGTTCGCGTGAACTCTTTTTCTTGTGTCTGGATTTCCTTTTCTACTTTATTCAGCAGCTGCTTGATGTCCCTTAAGACCCCAATGTGTCTACCTATTCAGAATCTCCGAATTGTCACTTTGAATGCCTCTCATAATGTTTGGGCACTAGTGACTAACCCTGTGTTGTGCTCAGAATAATCTGTTATAGCTTGTCTTAAATCTGTTCTAAATACTTGGTCTAGCAGTGCCGTCGTACGTAAATGCCACATGAATTGCCTGGGAGTATGTGTAGGGAGTGCCAGTACCAATTGGACGGGTGCATGATCAGATAGTGATTTAAGCATGTGGGCTATTGAGCTTGTCCATGTGCTAGCTCCGCGCTTTGCTATCCAATATTCTATTCGAGACCACGTATTGTGTGTAGTGGAGGTGCAAGTTCCTTCTCTGCACCCTGGATTTCTTACTCACCATAGATCTATCATCTCCCGCTCCTCCATTCCGTCTCTGAGTACCCTAGCTGCCTGTTTACCATATTTGTCATTACTTGTTGACCTGTCTATTGCCGGAACTATGCAAATAACCAAAAAAGGGTCCCTTCTGTGTCAGAGAAAGAAATCTTTCAAATAACCCTCACCCACCCTGGTTACCCCTTGGTGGCATGCTTCATCAAAGGGTCCATCCCTACCCTCTACGGACAGGCGCATGCTGCTACCAACAAATACACGGAAGCACTAATTGGAAAATAGGGGTGTCCCTATACACCTAACAACCTATGTTGTCCTAGAATGGAGTTGGTTTATTTGAAGTGAGAAAAAAAGTTAAAAAAACCAGATTAGTGGGTCCAAAACAAATTTATTTCTCACCCCTAAAGTGGTATGCTAAAATCTGGGGATGTGCAGGAAAAACTCTAGGCGTGAATACCTATTGTTTCCCCATACGGACGACTAGTTTCATGCCCTACCACAAGGCATTTCATCAGGATCTAGAAAGGAAAAATGATGCTCCCACTCCAGTTGTCACAGTGAAGACAATAGTAGTAATAAGAAAACAAAATCAAATATACAGCACCTAATTGGTCTTTGTTAGATATCAAAATTTCTGCATGGGTACAAAAAGAAGAAGAGGGTAAAAAATACACGAACCTTGGGTCTATATTATTTTAAAAGAAATCCAGTAGTGATTCAGTGGTTGTGGTGGTGAAAAAAACCAAAACCATGTCGCTGGTGTTCTGGAACCAATGATAATGAGACTCACAAGACAATACAAAGACACATAACATATAAAACTGTTGGCACATCGTCATGTTACCGGCATAGTCATATTAAGGTTAATTGCATACTTCAAATGTGACCATCATTTGGCCCCATGAGTCCTTCCAGGAGTTTAGGAGGGATGCCTATAGTCAAACCTTAAAAATTACACCACAAAATGAGATCCAAATAAGTCGAGAAACTGCCAAAAACAAAATAAAAGATAAAGATTGCCGCAGAAGAGTGAGGGTGTACGCTGTCTTTTTAAAAATAATATAGACCCAAGGGTCGTGTAGTTTTTTTTAACCTCTTCTTCTTTTTGTACTCATGCAGGATTTTTGATATTTAACACCGAGCAATTAGGTGCTGTATATTTTATTTTGTATTTTTATTACTACTATTGTGTTCACTGTGACAACTGGAGTGGGAACATCATTTCTCATTTCAAGGTCCTGATGAAATGCTTTGGGGTAGGGCATGAAACTAGTCAACAGTATAGGGAAACAATAGGTCAGGCCCGGTGCGTCCATTGGGGCGTGGGGGCGTTGCCCCCCGCGCACCCGCCCGCGCCCGCAGCTCCCTCGGTGTCTCTGAACTTAGTTTACTTAAGTTCAGAGACGCCGAGGGTGGGGAGAACTGACAATGCATGTCAGTCAGCATGACGTCGGACCATGGGCGGTCCGGCGTCATGTTGACTGACATGCGTTGTCAGACCAGGCAGCACTGCAGCACAAGTGCGCATGAGTGGGCATGGTGAGCTAGTTTTTAGCCCATGCCCAGTCATGCGCACTTGTGTTTTCACGGATTTGAGCATGCCCATTAAGAGCCCCTCGGTCTCCTAATGGGCAGGTGGCGGGCGAGGAGTAGGCTGTGCCCTCAGCCAATCCTGGCGCTGCAGCAGCGCCAGGATCGGCTGAGGGGTTGCCACTGCAGTGCTGACGTGACGTGCTGTTCCATCCAGTTTGAAGAGGGCAGAGGCGCCAACGCGGACCAGGAGCAGAGGCGGTCAGGTAAGTTTTCCTTTTAATTTTCATAATATTCTCCCGTGAGACCCCCCCGCGCGTGACCCCCCCTCGCGACTGCTCACACGTTCGTTTGCTTATTCTCCCTTGCGACCCCCCCACCCCCGCGTGTGAACCCCCCCCTCGCGACTGCTCACACGTTCGTTTGCTTCGTTTGCAATCATTTTACGCCCGACACTTTCAAATGTCACCAGCCGCCCCTTTAATAGGTATTCACGCCTAGAGTTTTTCCCGCACATCCCCAGATTTCAGCATACCACTTTAGGAATGAGAAATACATTTGTTTTAGTCCCACTAATCTGGTATTTTTAACCTTTTTTTCTCACTTCAAATAAAACTCACTCTATTCTAATACAACTTAGGTGGTTAGGTGTAAAGCGACACCCCTATTTTCCAATCTAGTGCTCCCGCGTATTGTTTGGTAGCAGCACGCCCCTTTTTTCTTTCTTTAAGTTCCTGCAAGAGTCATTTCTCTTCTTTGTCTGACACGGAAGGGACCCTTTTTTGGTTATTTGCATAGTATCGTGGAGGACGAGTCCCTACTTTACCTACCTCTACTCTCCTCCTTGTGTTTTGATATTGCCAGATCTAAGCATGTATTGAAGTCTCCACCCCAAACTATTTCTGCTGGCTCTAGAGTCTGTAGCTTCGCCCATATTTGTGCAAAAGAAGCAGGGTTGTCTATATAAATACTGTATATTTACTAGGGTTAGCATTGTGCTGCCGAAATTTCCCTGGACCCTAATGTATCGACCTTGAGAGTCTGTAAGTGTGTGCAGTACGGCAAACAGGATGCCTCGCTTGACTAATATAAGTACTCCTCGAGCGTATGTGGAGTAGGAGGATGCAATTTTGGAGGACCCGCAATGGGCCCCCACTTTTAATTCGGAGGTGCAGGTAAGGTATGTTTCCTGGAGGCAAGCCACCTCCACGCCATGTCGGTCAAGGTAGGCTAGTACCCGCCTTATCTTCTGTGGGTTGTTTAGTCCCCTAATATTCCATGTGAGCAGTGTGAGTGATCTAACGTTGTATGTCGTATCGTAACCTGGTTTCTATGTTCAGGGTATGTTTATACTTCAGCCCTAGTGTCCTTAGCATAACAATGTTTGTGTTATTTGTGTCTGGCCATTGACCATATTTTTCCCTCTTTCCCCGTGCCTCCTCCCACCCACTCTGGTACCCCAATTGTATCGGAGACATTCCCGCAATCCTGCTTCCCCCGCCCCTCCCTCATTAAAAGTTCCCCAAACAACTAAATTAACTTGATGGCATGCACACATGTAAGCAGAAGCAGCCAGCCAGTATTCCTGTAGTTGGGAATCATGGAGTGGCCGAATATTTGTAATATATACATGTGTCAGCATAATACTATCCAATAAACTGAGCCATTTTTGCTTCTACGTCAAGTGCAGTTCGCATCTGAGCCCTTTAAGTTATCTGCTGTAGGAGATATGACTTAGTAATACTGTTCATAAAGCTAGGCGGCCACAACAGCAATGGATAATATCCATAGGTCTACTTATCTGATACAGCCCCAGTTTGATGTGGAGTGGGGGGCCTAAGGTTTTTTGTTATTCATGGTCATCCAGTCCTGAGGCTTGCGCTTGTTCATCAGCTCCACCTCTGGGTGATTTCCTTCGGGTGCTCAGTTCTTCTCGCTTTTTCAGGTACTGTTGCAGATTCTTGGGGCCGCCCAAAAATTTGGACATGCCATCCACAGTGATTTTAAGACGGTCTGATAAAGCATTGCGTATGAAATATTTAGGTCTTGAAGTTTCCTTTTCCCCGGCATAAATTTCTTTCTCGCTTCCTGGACTTGGACCGTGAAATCCGTGTATATGGAGATCTCTGCACCTTCGTGTCTTAGAATCTGTAACTCCCGGGAGCGGCGTAGTGCAGCGTCTCGATCTCTGTAATTAAGTACTCTTGCTATAAAGGGCTGTGGTCTTGCTCCTAGAAGTGGAGGAGGCGCCAGCAATCTGTGACCGTGCTCCACTATAAACTTTTCTGAAAAGGTCTCCCTGCCTAACAGATCAGTGAGGAGTTATTCAACGTACTTTTCCATATTTCCAGTGTTTGTTGCCTCCGCAACCCCCGTTATGCTTAGATTGTTCCACTGGGAGCACACCTCTAGGTCTTCCGCCTTGGCCTGGAGCAAGGCTAGTGTTTTCTAAATTTTACCCTGATTTCCAACAGTCGTGTGTTGAGTATCTACAGCATCTGTCACTCTGCTTTTGACCATATCTATGTGTCCTACATGCTGATTTATTCTCTCCGACATGCGGTCTACATGGTGCATCCAGCTTGCCATCTATATTGGTTAATGTGGTTTGCATGACAGTTAGGATTTGACGTAGATCTCCCCCTAACTCCTGGGGGAAAGGAGTTGTATTTGAGGCCTCCCGGTCCTCGCTGTAATTTAGACTGCAGTTTATCCATCTTCTCCATGTCTGATGGAGTGGAGGCAGGTCTGGGATTAAGCAAGGGGGGGCAGTCGGCAGTGTGGCTCTTAGTGAGTACACGGCTATGGGTGTGAGTCTATGTTCTGATTGCGCTGTAGCATAGTTTGCTTACCCACACAAATTAAAGTTGGAAGCTAAAGTGTGGGGCGTGTCACTCTCTGCACATTGAGTTGGTGTGATTTCACTCCCTTTGTTTTGGGGGTTTGAAGTAACACTGAAGTACAAGTAGTACTATCTGGGCCTTGGCTGATATACGTGGGTGAGCTGCTCGGTTTCCCACAGTGTCAATCAGGATCTGTGCCCCCTGAGGCCTCCGCATGTAAGTCCTGCGCCTCTCAGAGTCCCCCATTGAGATGAGCCTGAGCACCAAGTGCACTCCTCGCTATAGTCCTATGCTGGCTTGAGGAATTTATCCTATCTGTTACATACAAAGGGGCCAAGGGGGGCTCTGATATGCCTTATGTCCATTTGTGTAGAGCGCTGCCGGCTCTCAGCAGCGGCCCTCGCTATTTGTTGATTGCAACCTAGCGCTCTGATGACCCGCACTTACCGGCAGAGTCCCAGGCCCCATTTCCTTTGGTGTAGCATTGAGTCAGACCGGTGCCACTCCCTCTCTTGTGGGCTTTCCCCGCCGGGTCTGCCTTTGCCGACAATAACTGCTGAGTGCTGCCGCTGGGCACTGAACACGCTCCCTCTACTGCTGCGTCGCAGAGGTACACCAATCCCCAGCTCCCCGTGTCGCTCAGTATGGCCGGGCAGGATTAATCAAGGCCGGCGTCGCTCTCTCTTATGCGAGCCAGACCGACAGTGTCGTCTTGCAGTGCCAGCAGCTTCTTTTGTGTTCTCGGGCGCCGGTCTTGTGCTCCCTCTTGCTGCCACAGTACAGCGTGCCCCAGAGACTACCGTGGGAGCACAACCCGCTCAATCAAATGCGGGCGTGCTGGCACCCACGCTCACACAGCCCTTGTGTTCCCCTGGTCCGAATCCTGTGCCGAGTGAATCCTCTCCGCAGGCTCGGCGAAGTAGCGCACTGCGCCTTTCTGGAGCAGTGGGGGGGTGCCTCGCGATGGTATGGTTCCTGCTTAACGTCCAGAGGCCGCCGTCCGCGCTTCCTCACTAGGCCGCTCTCCACTGCTGCAGTCGCTGGTGTTTCCAACGTCTCCCCCAGCTTCCTGGTACGTTTTTGGGGAACCTACTGAAGCAAAAAGTTTAATTATTTAGAGGCAAGTAAATGGCGTTGTGGTTGAGTCAGCCAGACACAGGATGATGGAGGATTATGTTCACGGCTAAAGGAGCTCGCTCAAGGAGCAGCCATCATGAAGCTTGGCAAGCTCCGCCCCCCCCAGTTTGTTTGAAGATTGCCAGTTCCTCAGTGCTATGGTTATTCTTTATTTTGATGTGGGTATATGTCAGTCATTCACCTTCTGTTCTGGAAAAGAATTCTGTAAGTTCCTACATAGCTTCTCGATCCCCATTGTACAGAAGTATTGAGCCTGATAGAGAATTACATTGTTAGGTGTCAGTGGGTTCAGCTGGCTCTGTATGCTCTACAAAAGCATCAAAAGAGATAATGAACTCTAGGGGTCATATTTACAAGAAAATGACACAAGGCGGTGCTGCAAGCAATTTCTAAGTACAGGAATGTGCTATATTTACAACAATAAAGCTCATTTCTGAATTCACCCCTGCGCCTACGCAAAAAAAGCAGCCTAGTGCTAGCGCAGGCACCCTTCCTTCATAAAAACAATCATCAATGGCATTTTGTTCCTTCTATGTGTGCTGCAGAATGTAACACACATAGAAAGAGCAAAAAACGATGATAAAAAAAGTATTTCTCCTTGTGCCACTCTTACGTCACTTTTATGCCTCCCCTGGGGAAGAATATGTTTTTGGCACAGCCTCAGATTTACAGATCCTTGTAAATCTAGAGCAGTGTCAAAAAGCACTGGGTGTTGCATGGAAATGCCCACAACAACACCCATTGTACGTCCTTTTGCAGCACAAAACTGCAACAAGGAGAACCATATTTTCAAGGAGTCATTAAGCAATGCAAAGTGGCTAAGCGCCACCTTCTAAATATGGAGCAGGGCACAGCCCCACCAGAGCATTGGAAAAAAGGGCCCCTTCCGTGGCGCATTTTCCTTGTGAATATGCTCCTAGGTCTTTAGACTCTCAGGGACTTCTTTACAAGACCCTTGCGCCTGAGGTGCTTCACTTTTAGTATAGGAAAAAGTGACACATCGTTGGTGCAAGGAGCTTGTAAATAGGGCCCTCAGTTTGATCTTGTTCCAACCCATTGCCTGGATAATGGAAATGAATATCAAATTACTTTATGCATTTTTTTGTCAGTTCCTGAAGTGATTATGCAAGTGTCATCATCTTAATGCAAAAGTTATTCTCAAGGACCATTTTCAGAAATGTTGAGACTGAATTGAATATAAGTATCTAATGTATCCCTAAATGTAGAGCTGTTTTAAGGCATGGGAAAAGTGGGCTATTGCACAGGGCGCCCACCATCCAACGGCCCCATGGGAAAGTGAACTTCTCTTTAGCTCACATCTATTTCTCCAGCTCAGCCTTTAATGCATTATTCAATATTATTTGGCATCATTAGGTTGTACCTCACTTAGGGGCCGATTCACAGAACTAACTTAAGACAAAATCCTAAACTTACTACTTTTGGTATTCACAGAAGTTAGGATTTTGTCTTAAGTTTGTCTTAAGACAAACTTAAAACAGACTTAAGACAGACTTAAGACAGACTTAAGACAAACTTAAGACAGACTTTAGACAATTTTAAGACAGACTTAAGACAGACTTAAGACAAACTTAAGACAGACTTAAGACAAACTTAAGACAAAATCTTAACTTCTGTGAATACCAAAAGTAGTAAGTTTAGGATTTTGTCTTAAGTTAGTTCTGTGAATCGATCGGGCCCTTAGAGTCAAGGGGAACTGATGGGTTTATGATTGTAAATCTTCAGCAGGCTTTGGCATCCGAAATCCTTGACCTGGCAATGAGTTTGCTAGATTGGTGTCTGGTCAAGGCGACGATAGCCCATCCTTGAAAATTTGTTCCAGAAAAATAAAAGGGAATGTTGAATACGGCCAAGGAAACCTGGAACTTGTGCAGTTTAATTCAAGGCATAAAGATCCAGGAGCTTGTGTTTGTGCAATACCATAGTAACGCAGTACAACTCTATACAAAGATCATTAAGAGTTTTAAATGCTCCTGTACTCTCAATTGGTAATTTTTCTAAATATACTCCTGCTTGAGCTTCATCAACTCTGCTTATTGTTGCACAAGTGAAACCTTGACAGAATGGAAATGGATCTCCGCTGCCTGTCATCTTGCAGTATGAGAGAGCTGAGGAGGTTCTGCAAGGAGAGGGGTCTGCCTGTAAGGAGAGATTACAGCAGTCTGGACCTCAAGCTGGCCCTAAATTCATTTGAGTTCAAATGCAGGGGGAAGCAACAACAGGAAATTCTAAGGGGCAGGACCCCTTGGAATTCTAGAGAATTATTCTATCCCAGAGGCTCAAGAGGGGAGTGTCCCTAAAAAGGAAGGAGAGAAGAGAAATGACTGGACAAAGGCTCTAGAAGAGAGAGGATAGCCCACAGAGAGGGAGTCCCCTAGTGGATCCTATGCTGAGAGCAGTGTCCCCTCCCAAACGCTGTCCCCTGAGGAGCTCCACAACAGACAGGCTGAGAGGGACCTGAGGCTGCAGCTGGCCCTGAGGGCTGCGGAGGAGAGAAGAGCTGAGGCTTACCAAGCCCTGGCTGATGAGACGATGGCTGAGGCTGAAAGTGCCTTAGTCAGTGATACACTTGCCATGGAGGCGGCTGAGTGAGCCATAGGCGAGAGAAAGGCCTTGTGGGCTCATAAACTGAGCTTCAAGGAGCTGAAAACAGAGCTCTACAGATAGGGTCCAGCAATGAAAATATTGTTGGCAGCAAAACTGCTATGTGAAGTGCTGAAGACTGCCCACGTACCCAGAGACTTACTGCCTAGCTTCAGGGAGGTGGGCGACATACACCAACAGTTTCAGGAATATGAGGTAGCTCTAAAGGTGCACAGGATCTCTAATGAGGATTGGGGAGCTGGTATATAGAGTCATATTCCTGGTCCTCGGAACGCTCTACTGGCCATAGAAGAGGGGGACAGGTTGAGGTATACTACCATGACGGAGGCCCTACTCCAGAAGGATGAATTCACCCCAGAAGAGTGTAGGTTGAGATTCAGGGACAGTTAGAAACTGTCTCACCAGTCCTGAGAGGATTTTGTGGGGTACTTTTGCGAAGCACTAGATGGTTAGTTGAAGGGTAGCATGGTAAACACTTTTGAAGGACTGTAAAATTTGATTGTCAGAGAGCACATGTTCAGTTAGAGTTTTCCTGGACTACGCCAATACCTGGTTGAGTGTAAGTTCTCTGACCCCAGGGAACTTGCAAGGGAGGCAGACCTCTGGGTAAGTACCAAAGTGACTGAAAGGGAATTTAAGGGTGATCCTAAGGGGAGTGACTCAGGTTCCCCCAATTGAAGGTGGGGGAGGTTCACAGTGATGCAGACTGGTCTAGTATAGCAGGGCGTTAAAGGGTCCCATGTTCCTTCTCAGAGTAGAAGGAGAGGTGGGGGTGGGCAGAGACCCAGGGTGCCCTATTCCCAGCCCCATAGCTTGGAAAGTTCCCACAGAGAACACCAGCAAGGGAGCCTAGTCTGTACTAAGAGCCCCACAGTGTCAGGAGAATGTGGGGTGGTGGGGTAGCTGCCACAAGTATCCAACCAGTTCTGGTTTGTGGCATTACCACTCCACAGAGGATGGTGCAAAAGTACAGATGGAGGGGTAAGAGCTGGAGACAGTCTCCAGCGGGATGACTCGAGGGTCAGGGGTTGCCAGCTTTGGGATCAGAGCACCCCAATACTGGCCCGGGTGAGGCCACCTCTGGCCTCTGGGGGCTCCATGCTCTGTCACATGGGCAGGGGTCAGGAGACCTGCGCCAGGCAGACTCTTGCACAACACATGGATAATGTGTTTCCTCTGGGGGGTAGGTGTACTCCCCTGAAAGTCCTTGCTTTCCAAGCATGAGTCAGCCTAAGGGTACAGACACTAGGCTGGAGGACCAGTCGCAGGATATCACTCCTCAACTTGTGGAAGAACTGGGCTCGGTGGCTGACACAAGCGTCCTGATAGTTAGGCTTTTTGGCAGTACCACTCCTAAACAGAGGGTACCGAACCCCAGAGGGAGGAAGGAGGGAGGATGGACTCACCCCTGACTCCGATCCAGCCCAAGGGGACAGATCTTGGGCTGAAGGACCTGTTGCAGGATACAACTCCTGAACTGGTGGGAGGTGGAGTGGAGAAAGGATGCAAGGCACCTGGGACTACAGCCTGGAGCCTTGCTCTTGACACTGACAGCTGTCAATGGCCTCTGTTGGTTGCTGTCCTTGTGGACAGAGTTTTCCTTGGGTTGGGGACAGATAACAATTTTATTTTGCAGGGGTCAGGTAGACTCTGTGGAGCATAAAGGATTGTATATTTTTAAAGCCAGTGTTTCTAGAGACATGGTGGGGGAATTTCAGTGCCGGTTCCCATTCTTTGTCATTTAGAAACCTCTCAAGATCATCCTCCCACTTGTTTCGCAATGCTGTTGGGGGTTCCAGTAAGTTCACAAATGGCTTTGTATATCCATGTAATCAGGTGACGAGCTTCCCTCATGGTGAATATTGTTTGCAGCATTGGGTGTGGGACGGATCTGTGCCTAGTGTGCCCCAGAGGGTCTGGCAGGTAGATTGTAGCTTTCTGTGGATGAGTAGTTGCCCTGGTGGGAGGCCGTTGTCTGTGGTAAGTTTTTCGAAGGAAAGGAGGCGTCCTTTAACCCGTTCGGTGTTCAAGACGGCTGGAAGCCATCATGGCACACAGTGGGCATGTGCTCATGACGGCTCCCAGCCGTCGTGACACCCACCCACGGGGGAAGCGCTGGCGCTCCCCCCGTGGGACACCGATTTTTGTTCCTGCACCAGGGAAGGCAGGGGAAGGGCTTCCCCTGCCACCCCCCTCCCCCCACTCCACGTCATCAATGACGTCAGCGCGCGAGGTGCGCTGACATCATTGGAGGCTTCCCTTAGTTTCCCAACGCACTGGAAGCCATTTGCTTCCAGCGCGTTGGGAAAGTAAGATGTGAGTTTTGCCTCATGGAGGGTGGGGGCTGTATTTTCAAGGGCATCGGAGGAAAGGGTTTTCCTTTCCTCCGATGTCTTTTGAAAAATGCATTCCTGCTGCACGATCGCGCCAGGGGCGCGATCGTGCAGCAGGAATGTGTTTGTTATGATGTTGTGTGCACAAATTTGTGTTGGGGAGCGGCCCCTTGGGCAAGGGTCGCTCACCCTTGGGGGTAATAGCTTGTAGTTGGGTCTGCCCCCCTTGGGAAGAGGCAGATCCGTGTAATTGACAAAAAAAAGGTGTGTGTGGCCCCACTGGGTCTGTATGTTTATATTTCATTTTTTATATGCCCAATCTGTTTTGGGGAGGGCCAGGGTCGCTCCCCTTTGTGGGGACAATTGTGTAGCTGGGTCTGTCCCCCATGGGTGGGCGCAGATCCATGTAATTTTTAAAAAATAACGGTGTGCCCTATCGGTTTTAGGTTGCTCTCCTTGGTGGAGCAATATGTTTTTGGGGAGTGGCCCCTTCGGCAAGGGTCGCTCCCCTCTGGGGTGCCTTTATTTTGGCTGTTTCTGACCCCTTGGAAGGGCAGATTAAATAATGTATTTTATTCTATGCCCACTAGGCCACCAGGGATTGTTATTTTGTTGTTCGGAGCGGCCCCTTGGGCAAGGATTGCTCCCCTTTCTGGGGTAATTATTGTGGTTGTTTCTGCCCCTTTGGGGGCCAATCGGCCATATGTTTTCAGGCCCATCTGTCCCCGAGGGGGGCAGAAGCCAGTAGACACCAGGGCTGTTTAAATGTTGGTGTTGGGGAGTGACCCCTTGGGCAAGGGTTGCTCCCCCTTTTAGGGTGAATTTTTGGGTTGTTTATGCTCCCTGTGGGGGCAGATCGGCCTTATGCTGTTAGGCACACCTACCCCTTTTGCTTGGCTGGCGGTTAGTTTGTGGACTAGTGCATTATTTGTATATGTGATTGTAATGTTTTATTTCTCCTTTTTATTATAGTGTAAAGCTTTTGATTCTTGTTTGCGGTTTCGGCAGTGGTTGTTCTGCAGTTTAGCGTAGTTGACTTTTTTTGGTAAGAACATTTTTTGTTGTTGTATTTACTCCAAATGAGTATTATTGTCTTGCATGAATGAATTTTTTTGTAAGTGGTTTCGTAATGGCAGCATATTTTGTTATTGGTTTGAGCTTGTAATTATTTGCGCTGTGTTTTGCATTGTCTTATGTGTAATTTTCTTTTCTTTTTCTTTTTTAGTGGGATATTGTTGATCCTTACTGTGTCGGTGCAGAGTATGTGGTGGTGAGTCTAGCTGCTTCTGGCAAGTGAGTGGTATCGTTTTGGAGTATATAGGTCTTTCTGATAGACGCATTTTGCCTATTACTTATTTTCCAAAGTTTTTGTTGTTGTTGACTTGTTTGACAAGTTACCTTTATTAGTAAGGATTATGGCTAGCCGTAGAATGACTGCTCAGCAGGTTGTTGGTATGCTGCTTGAATCTTCCTCTGAGCAGGATTATGAGACTGACAGTGCGTCTGAGGGAGAGGAGGGAGGGGAAGATTCAGGTAGTGAGTTTTCCCTCCACATGGAATCATCGGATGATGAAGATACTCTCAGTGCGGATGAAGGTACTCTCAGTGCGGATGAAGTGCCTGTTTAAGAGGGGGACACTGATATGACAATGGTGCAGCAAGAGACATCGGTATTGCAGCCTGAGGCTGCAAGGGCGCCTACTGGAAGTGCTGGACTCTGGGTTGATCCTAACATGGTGCAGCCGGCGTTGCCTGCCTTTAGTGTGGATGCAGGGTGTAGAGTTGAGTGCGCAAAAGTTTTGCCTATACATTTCTTTCAGTTGTTTATGGATGATGTATTTTTGGCTGAGATTGTTGAGTAGACTAATTTGTAGGCTGAACAGTTTTTGAGGGACCACAGTGCCACACTTAAGCCCTACTCTAGAGCTACCCGGTGGACTCCTACAAATCTGGATGAGATAAAGAAGTTTTTGGGTTTTACTTTTTTGATGGGCTTGATAAGGAAGCCGTCCATGGCTTCATATTGGTCTACCAGTCCCTTGATGGCAACGGCCATTTTTCCTGCTATTATGACCCGTGATTGGTGTTTACTTTTGCTTCGGATGCTACATTTTGTTGATAATACCTTGGCGTTGGCACGAGATCACCCTGACTGTGACCGTCTTTTTAAGATTCGGTCTGTTCTTGATCACTTTGTAGATCGATTTTCAGAGATCTATACTCCAGGGAAAGAAATATCTATTGATGAGTCTTTAGTTCTGTTCAAGGGCCGTTTGGTTTTTAGGCAGTACAACCCTAGCAAGAGGGCACGTTATGGAATTAAGCTGTATATGTTGTCTGAGAGTAGGACAGGATATGTTTTTAATTTCCTTGTGTACACTGGTAGGGATTCCACCATTGACCCCCCTGGTTGTCCGTCCACTTTTGGAGTTTCAGAGAAAATTGTGTGGGATCTTGCTAGAGGACTGTTTAACAGAGGCCACCATTTGTACCTTGATAACTTCTACACTGCTGTGCAGTTGTTTAAGGAATTGTTCAAAGTGGACACTTTTGTTTGTGGCACAATCCACTCTAACCGTAAAGGTTATCCAAAAGAGCTTGTTTCCAAGAAACTTCATAGGGGGAGTGCAGTTCCTTGCGTAGTGATGAACTACTTGCTGTGAAATTTGTGGACAGGAGGGATGTGTACATGCTGACTACCATCCATGATGAGAGTACTTCACCTGTTGCTGTTTGGGGTCAGTTTGCTGAAGTACGCAAACCGGTGTGCATTTTAGACTACAATAAGCACATGGGTGGTGTTGATAGAGTAGATCAGAGGTTGGAATCTTTTTTTTTTTTTTTTTGTCCTCATATGTCACTTTCCACCCTTTCTCTCTTGGTAACGCCCTAGGGTGTTAGTTCTCTCATATTATGGAAGGATCCTTCTCGTTTAAAAAGCCTAAGGGAGGAAAATTGCAAGAACTTAACTCCGACTATTCCAAAACAAGGAGATCCGCCAAGAGATTAAAAGCAACTTAATCATAGGACCGGACTTTACCAATAATTTAAATTTAAATTCAAACTGCTATATATGTCCCCGCCCTTCACCCATAGTGTTCAAAGAATAAAGACCAAAATCTAAACTTCTTTTCTTTCTGAGGAACAGCCATATCTAATTTTCCAATAGATCTCATAGCTTTGATCCAGGTTAAATCTGTCGGGGAGTCAGGGGAAACCCACAGTTTACAAATTTCCCTGCGGGCCAGCAGAATAGCATAAAACACCAGCTTCGTTTTATCGTCCAAACTCTTGGATTGTAGATCCAGTCTGCCAGTAATGATAGTTTCAGGGCTTACCTTTATTCTTTGCTTTAAAATTGTTGATAAGCAGTTACTTACAGAATCCCAAAATATCTTGATTGCCGGACACGTAACAAACATATGAATATCGTCCTCATTTGGACTGTTGCATTTAGGGCACCTCACTTCGCCACCATTTTTAAATTTGGCCAGCCTCTTTGGAGTCCAATATGCCCTGTGGAGAGTGAACAGATGGTTCCTTCTTAAATTTGCAGGTTTTACCAACTTATATAGAATCAACATAGTTACTTGCCATTGTTCTTCTGTCGCAATCCTCGGCAAGCACTCTCTCCAAAGGGACTCCGGCAGCAAAAAGGGGCCATCTTCCAGCTCGACGATAGCCCAGTACCACATCGCGACCTTCTTTTTGAAAGAAACATCCCGTACCAGTTTTTCTTCAAAGTCATTATGACGACCAATAAGATGACCTTTCCCTGTGGCCCAGCTTTGTATCTGAAGATATTTAAATTTCGAAAACTTAGGGCCCCAAAGCACCTCACATTCAGACCATGGTAATAAAATGCCTTCAACAAACAAATCCCCCCACTTTTGGGGTCCTTCTGTTTTTAAAGTCTTTGCCAGTGCATCAGCCGTCCAGCTTGGAGTGCCCGGAGTTTCCCAAATTGGTGCACCCGCACTGAAATAAGGGATATTTATAGTTCTTCTGACCCAATACCAAACCATGGCCAAATCTCTCAAAGTCTTCAATCTTACTTTGGATCCGAAAATTTGTACATAAAACCAAACTGCTTAACCCCCTCGATATTCAACAAAGCAGAGAATAATTCCCCATTAACTGAGCTCCCTGGGTTTCCCAAAAGCATTCTGCAATTTTTTAGGAGAAAGGCCCAAGAATAGATCTGAAAGTCCGGGGCTGCCAAACCCCCCTTTATATACTTCCTTCTAATCTTTTTCCATGAAAGCCTAGATCCCTTGGAGGACCATATAAATGAAGCAATTTCGCTTTGCAGTTTTGCCAACCCCTTTTTTTCAAACATTAAAGGGATAGAATCGAATAGAAAATTTAACTTCGGCAGGACCATCATCTTAATCAAATTAACTCGACCAAAAATAGTTAGTGGAAGATGTTTCCAACCCTTCATCAAGCTAGAAATATCCTTCCCTAATTTAAGGATATTTGTTGTGGCAATTTGTGTAATATCTTGAGTTATTTGGACCCCTAGATATCTGATCTGCCTTTTGGGGATTACAGCACCCGTTGCCAGATTCCACACCATGATTTCCGTTTTGTCCGTATTCAGACAATATCCTGAAACTGCACCAAAATCATTTGTAATTGTTTCTATCCTTGCTAGTGATTGGTTCAAATCTGATGTAAAAATAACTATGTCATCAGCATAGAGACCGATCTTCTTTGACCATTGCTGACATATAAAAGGAGGAATGCTGTCTGTCCCTCTAATTTTGCAAGCCAACGGTTCAATATAAAGATCAAATAACAGAGGGGAAAGGGGACAACCCTGCCTCGTGCCCCTCATGACCTTAATAGGTTTAGTTAAAACTCCATTAACTAAAACCCTTGAAGTAGGTGACTGATAAAGAGAGACCAAAGATTGGCCAAAGTTTCTCCCCAGACATAGATGCATAATTAAGGTCTTCAAAAAAGTCAAAAGCTTTAGCTGCATCCAGGGCGATAATCGCCAAGGGGAGCTTCTGATCAGTAGCAACATCAATGCTCGCTATCAAAGAAAATGTTAATTCTTTAAGGTATCTATTCTTAATAAACCCTTTCTGATCTTCGTGAACTATACTGGGGATCACCTTAGCAAGCCTATCTGCCAAGATCTTAGCATAAAGTTTATAATCACTGTTTAGCAGTGAAATAGGTCTATATGATTCCAAACATCTTGGTGATTTCCCCGTTTTAAGAATGACGACTAAATTAGCCTGATTCCAAGAGGCAGGGAGCGCTATATTACCATGAAAAACTCCATTAAATAGCTTCAACAATAGCGGCAAAAGACTCCCTGATAAAGTTTTATATACCTCCACTGGGAGGCCATCCGGGCCAGGGGCCTTTCCTGTTTTAGCTTGTTTAATGACCTCATCTAATTCCCCTGGAGAAATATCTTGATCTAAAAAATATTGCAAATCCTCAGTCAGAGGATTTAGAACTTTCAGCCAATCCTCTATCTGCTTCGTATCCGGGACCAAATCTTCCCTATATACCGCTGTAAAATAACTAAAGAAAGCTTCCAGAATATCCTTAGTCTCTGTAGCTAAATCACCTAGTTCGCTTAGTTTCACTTCTTTGATCGTATTCCTAATCCGGTCTTTCCTGGCCTTCCAAGCAAGTAATTTGCTTGTAGCCTCCCCATATTCAAAATGCGCTAATCTGCTGGCCTCCCATTTTTCTTTTACTCGATTATTAACAACCGAGGATAGTTCTCCTTTCAACTCCACCAGCTTTTGAATAACCTCTTCCTTCTGCACTCTCTCTCTATTTACAATTTCGGCTTCCCTCTGCCTAATTGCTAATTCCAATCCTTCTACTTCAAAAAAATACTTCCTTCTTCTGCTGGCTACAATAGCACCTAATCTGCCTCGCAAATACGCCTTAGTTGTCTCCCACACAATATCTATTTTGGCTGTACCCAGATTTTGTTCAACAAAAATTTCAAGTTCTTGCTGGAGGGATTGCATTGCTTCTTGATCATATAAAACTGTGCGGTCCAACCTCCAAACTGAATCCAGATCACGCTTCCCAAGCACAAGTTCTAAGATAACTGCCGAATGATCCGACAAATGTACCCCAACATGCATACTATTTTTAACCTTGCCAAGTAATCTTGAATCGATTAAAAAATAATCGATTCTGGATTTATGTTGATATTTTTTATTATAAAAAGTATACCCAACATTCTGACCCGCCCTCTGTCGCCATACATCACATAATCCAAATTGCTCCATCAGGCCTCTTACTCTGCATGCCATTTTATTATTCACCAGAGCCCTACTACTCATGGAGCGGTCTAACCTGGGGTCCAATACTGTATTAAAATCTCCAGCGAAAATTATATATCCCGAAAGGCCCATCATCTCCTTAGCTAATTCATCCAATGGACCAACATCATCTTGGTTTGGCCCATAGTAACCAATAACATTATATATAAGGCCAGCAATCTTTATATTTACTATTAGCCACCTGCCACTGATATCTGCTTTTTTACCCTCAATCTGACAATCCAGTCCCTTTCTAACCAATAAAACAATTCCTTTTGTAACTAGTGTCTGTGGTGTATAGAAAACGTGGTCTAGCCACCGAAGTGAGCCAATACATTTCTTGCTTTCTTCTTCCGTTAGATGAGACTCTTGAAGAATCATAATATTAGCAGGAGCATCTTTCAAATATCTCATGATCCTATCTCTCCTGTCTTTACCCCTTAACCCATTAACATTCCATGACATCCAACTCACTACGTCTATCCTGTCCTCCAACATCGGTTCCACTGTTTATCACTACCTAACACCCAACTGAAGCCATATCCAAATCCATAACCGTGACATATGGGAACATTTTTAAAACTTTTTTCCCCTACCCTAACTCCCAAACCCCCCAACCCTAACCTCCCCCATTCCCTTCCCCAAACCCCAAAACCCCCCTCCTGGGAAAACCCATCCATTAACCTAAGGCCCAAGCCTGGGCCTATCGAGTGCCGGCTCTAGTGAACGTGAAACTATCACCATACTTTTATTAGCATCCATAGCCTAAAAAAGACGATATTATGTCATTGTGTTATAGGCCCCCAGCCCGGCAATACTCCAAAAAACTATCTACATCCTCTACTGCCGTAAAAGTATGCATCTTATTGTTCCACATAACTTTTAAGAATGCCGGAAATTTCAGCTGGACCGTAGCACCTAGCTTCCTTAGAGGTTCAATTCTCTTACCCAACTCCCATTGTTTATTTGCTGTTACTATAGAAAGGTCCGACCTGACCTCAATTCTTGCCTCTCCAACCGTTAAACGACCCTTTTTCAATGCAGCTGTAAGTATTTTCTCTTTTAACCCATAAGTTAAAAAATGTATCAGAATCTTCTGGGCTTCGAACGATTTGGATTCAATTTGAAGGGGTCGCGGTGCACCCTTTGAATATCTTGTGCAATCTCATCCTCAGTTTCCTCCAGCTGTAACTCTGCCTTTAATAAATGAGCAATAAAGCCCTTTAGATCTGGCCCTTCCTTCCCCTCTGGAAGCCTCAAAATTTTTAAATTGTTCCTTCGCTGTAAATTTTCCAATCTTTCCAAGCGATCCTCATAGGCCTTTTCTCTAGACTTGACCTGCTCTAACTCTTTACAATTTTCATCAAGCTTGTCATGTACCACCTTAACCTCCTCCTCGAGAGAAGTCATGCGCACATTTAACTCATCAAATCTAGCTTCCAGTAGTCTCTACTATACCGGAGGGAATAGCCTGACACGGTTTATCCAGTAATGCACCAATTTCTCCATCCAATTTAGGAGCCTCTAGATTTTCTGCTTCCATCTCGACTTCCATCTCTAAAGACTTATATCTATTAGGACTCAGATAATCAAGCCAACCGCCCGAGATAGCTATAGAATCCGCTGGATCTAATTCGTTTTCGGCTGTTTTAACACGGACTGTATCTGTTAAACTTCTATCTTTTGAGAGTATATGTACCCTAGGAACCGGCTTAAAATAAGCGTTTAAAGAGGGGTTGGAGTTGATTTTCTTATTTAATAGCCCAGCCTTGTGTGTTTGCCTAATATATTTTTTTGAATGGCTACGGGTTTTACTACCCAATTGTAGGACCTCACTTTCCCTCCCCTCTACCTTGCTTATACTTCTAAGCTCATAACCTTTGTTGATCTTGTGAGATAATTTCGTTCTGACTTTTGGGCAAGTACCTCCCTCCTTTTCCTTTTCCTTTTCTTTTGCCTCTAAAATATTAGTAGAAACATTAGAAGCAGCTCCCAAAACCTGCGCGTCAGAATGGGGTAGGGATGGCAGGAAAAACTTAGAGTCTCGCTTGCTAGCAGTCCCCCTTCCTACAGCCCCACCCGCACTGAACTGAACTCTGGACGCCGCCCGCCTCCCTCTACCTCGCTCAGTGACGGCACGACTCCAGCGTCCAGAACCTGTCGTTCCTCCCACTGCTGCTGCTGCCACTGCTGGAAAGGGCTCCTCCGTCGATTTCTCTGAAAGCCCCACCTCCGGATCCGCCGGCTTCTCTGCTAAGGTTCCCTCCTCCTCCTGCTCCGTAACGTTCGCCATACACTGCCGCCGAAAATGCTGAAGAAGCCAGGAAGACGTCTTACACGGTAACGCTGAATTCAGGGGAAGCAGTGGTTAAAACATGAAACATTTGAACTCCGTGCTACCTCGCTGGTAAGATATACACAATGGACGCTGGTTCAACGATCGAAACACTCGGTCATCACGCCACTGAGCCGGAACTCCCGACCAGTCACACTAGCTGGCCGCCATGTTTTCCCAACGAACCAGGTTGGAATCTTACACTGCTATTCGTAAGGCGTACATTTGGTACAACAAGTTGGCCATCCATCTCTTCAATTTAACAACTTTCAATGCTTTTGCTGTGTACAAGGAGTGTTCTCCTGAGTCAAAGTTGACTTTTGTTCAATTTCAGCAGTCTGTGATAGGAAGCCTTGTTGTTGTGGAACAGGCAAGTGTTCCTAGAGTTGGAGTGGTAGAGGATGTGGCTAGATTGAAAGATCGCCACTTTCCTGATTTAATTCCTCCAACGCCCAAAAAAAACAATCCCTGTAAGAGATGTAGAGTCTGCTTGCGAAGAGGTGTGCGGAAGGAGAGTCGTATGCACTGTGCCGATTGTCCTTCTAATCCTGGGCTGTGTGTGCCCTCATGTTTCAGATTGTATCACACTAAAAAAGAGTTTTTGGGAGTAACCGTGAGTCTAATAGTGTACTGCCTGGTCTGAATGGTTTGATATAGTTGTTCAGATTCATGTTTGGCAATAGAATGATGTCTTTAGTTTCTGCTGTTGTTTTTGTAGTTATAGTTTGGTATCTAGTTGCAATTGGTTTGTGTTTTCTTTCTTGTTTAAAAAAAATTTATGACGGTGTACGTGGACTGGCGGTTGGCTGGCAGTGTGCGTGGATTGGCGGTTGGCTGGCGGTGTGCGTGGACTGGTACTTGGCTGGCGGTGTGTGTGGATTGGTGCTTGGCTGGCGGTGTCATGGACTGGCACTTGGCTGGTGGTGTGTGTGGATTGGCGCTTGGCTGACAGTGTGCGTGGACTGGCACTTGGCTGGCGGTGTGCATGGACTGGCGCTTGGCTGGCAGTGTGCATGGGCGGGCACTTGGCTGGCGGTGTGCATGGACTGGCGCTTGGCTGGCGGTGTACGTGGACTGGTGCTTGGCTGGCGGTGAGTGGGCTGGCACTTGGCTGGCAGTGTGGGAGTAGTGACTAGCTGCTGGTCACTACACACACTGCTAGCCAAACGCCACTCCACGCAATCCGTGAGCTGGTGTGGTTGCTGTATCAAGAATGTGAGCATGTGAAAGTGATGGGCCCTTGAATGGCGCTGTTTGCTGGTGTGAGTGTTGTAATGTGCTGGGCCCGCGGCTGGCGGTGTGAATGGTTTTGTATGGGTCACACGTATGAAAGGTGTATGAATGACCTGTAAAGAGGTTGGTGCCTTGTCGTGGCTTTACAGCTCACGAGCTGTGAGTCAATGGTTCAGTTTCTCGTACTTTCAATTATTAACAGTGCATTCCTTTTTTGTGAAATTTCTGGTTAATACAAGTATAAATACTGAACCATCGCTCACCCTCGTGCCAAATCCAACCAGTATGTATGTGTGCTTTAGGAATAGATGGTTGTGTCGAAAAAAAATTCTATTCTGTTTTTGTCAAACAGGGTGTACCTTGTCCCTTTTTGTGAATGTTGTACTGTGTTGGTTTTGTGCCTGGTGTCTGTGGTCTTGTGTGTATCATGTATGAAATGTGTGTGAATGGCCTGTAAAGCGGTTGGTGCCTTGACGTGGCTTTACAGCTCACGAGCTGCGAGTCATTGGTTCAGTTTTTTGTCCTTTCAATTATTGACAGTGCATTTAATTTTTGTGAAATCTCTTGTTAATAAAATTTTATATACTGAAACATCACTCCCCCTCGGGCCAAATCCAACCAGTATGCATGTGTGCTTGAGGAATAGATGGCTGTGCAGTAATCATTGTCTGTTTTGTCTCTCTGCCAAGCTGTACATTTCATTTAAGAATAACCTAACAACTGTAGTTTTTGTCGTAAACTGAACACCGATGGAAGTGCAGGGTGAGGTCTCTCTTGTGGATCCCAACACGTTATCTTACCCACTATGTCCTGCTAACCTCAAAATGTGACTGTGACATTTTCCTTGCATTATTTTGCCCAAATTTTCACGCTGCGGAAAGTTACAACAAATTTCCATCCCCCCTGCATTTCTCCAAGTATCCCAATAGAAATGGTACCTCACTTTTATGGGTGGACGTAGTACCCGCGGCAGGGAAGGGCCCAAAACGTATTGATGTGACATCAAAATTACCTATCTCAAACCAACCTGGTTTTGCAAGGGGGGTCCCATGAGTTTTTGGTCAGGGGCTCGGCAGCCATCTAGGGAAACCTATCAAACCCACACATTTCTGAAAACTAGCACCCGGGGGCTTCCAGGGTGGTATGGCTTGCGTGGATCCCCCAACGTTTCCTTATCCAGAATCCCCTGCAACCCTCAATTTTAGTTGAAAAATCACATTTTTCACACATTTTTGTGTGGGAAAGTTGGGGCATCACCGGGCTCACTCAAATTTCCCACCACCCAGCGTTCCCCAGGGTCTCCCGGTAAAAATGGAGCCTCACTTGAGTGGGTGGCCCAAGTACGCGCGACAGGCAAGGGCCCAAAACGTAGCGAGGCGACATCAAAATTGCCTATCTCAAAACCACCTGGTTTTTCAAGGGGAGTCACTTGGGTTTTTGGCCCGGTGCTCGGTGGCCATCTAGGGTAACCAACCAAACCCATACATTTCTGAAACCTAGACACCCGGGGGCTTCCATGGAGGTATGGCTTGCGTGGATCCCCCAACGTTTCCTTTCCCAGAATCCCCTGCAAACCTTAATTTTAGCTTAAAAAATCACATTTTTCACACATTTTTGTGTGGGAAAGTTGTGGCATCACCGGGCTCGCACAAATTTCCCACCACGCAGCATTCCTCCGGGTCTCCCGGTAAAAATGGTGCCTCACTTGTGTGGGAGGCCCAGGCGATTCTGGGTATGGAAACTTTGGGGGATCCACGCAAGCCATACCTCGTAGGAAGCCCACAAGTGTCTAGTTTTCAGAAATGTATAAGTTTACTAGGTTTCCCAAGGTGCCCGCAGAGCTAGGGTTAAAAAACTACAGCTAGGCACTTTGCCAAAAAAGGGTCATTTTTCACGGCGAAATTGAGGTGTGACAGCATTGCGTTTTGCGCCGTTTCCTGTCACGGCAACTAGGACGACCCACACAAGTGAGGTACAATTTTTCTCGTAAGACTTTGGGGAACGCGGGATGGGTGGAAATTTGGGGATACATGCAGATTCCGGAACTTTCCACCACTGAAATGTGGGGAAAATGTTTTTATTTTGACAATTTTTTAGGTTTGCAAAGGATTCTGGGTAACAGACCATGGTGAGAGGCAGTCAAGTCACCCCATCCTGGATTCCCCTGGGTGTCTAGTTTTCAAAAATGTATAGGTTTGGTAGGTTTCCCAAGGTGCCCGCAGAGCTAGGGTTCAAAAACTACAGCTAGACACTTTGCCAAAAAAGGGTCATTTTTCACTGCGAAATTGAGGTGTGACCACGTTGCGTTTTGCGCCGTTTCCTGTTGTGGGCACTAGGCCAACCCACACAAGTGAGGCACCATTTTTCTCGTAAGACTTTGGGGAACGCGGGGTGGGTGGAAATTTGTGGATCCACGCAGATTCCGGAACTTTACAACACAGAAATTTGGGGAAAATTTGTTTTTTTTGACAATTTTTTAGGTTTGCAAGGGATTCTGGGTAACAGACCCTGGTGGGAGGCAGTCAAGTCACCCCATCCTGGATTCCCCTGGGTGTCTAGTTTTAAAAAATGTATAGGTTTGCTAGGTTTCCCAAGATGCCCGCAGAGCTAGGCTTCAAAAACTACAGCTAGACACTTTGCCAAAAAAGGGTCATTTTTCACTGCAAAATTGAGGTGTGACCACGTTGCGTTTTGCGCCGTTTCCTGTCGCGGGCACTAGGCCAACCCGCACAGGTGAGGTACCATTTTTCTCATAAGACTTTGGGGAACGCAGGGTGGGTGGAAATTTGTGAATCCACGCAGATTCCGGAACTTTCCACCACAGAAATGTGGGGAAAATGTGTTTTTTTTGTCAAATGTTTAGGTTTGCAAGGGATTCTGGGTAACAGACCCTGGTGGGAGGCAGTCAAGTCACCTCATCCTGGATTCCCCTGGGTGTCTAGTTTTCAAAAATGTATAGGTTTGCTAGGTTTCCCAAGGTGCCCGCAGAGCTAGGGTTCAAAAACTAGAGCTAGGCACTTTGCCAAAAAAGGGTCATTTTTCACTGCGATATTGAGGTGTGACCACGTTGCGTTTTGCACCGTTTCCTGTCGCAGGCACTAAGCCGACCCGCACAAGTGAGGTACCGTTTTTCTCGTAAGACTTTGGGGAACGCGGGGTGGGTGTAAATTTGTGGATCCACGCAGATTCCGGAACTTTCCACCACTGAAATGTGGGGAAAATGTGTTTTTTTTTTATAATTTTTTAGGATTGCAAGGGATTCTGGGTAACAGACCCTGGTGGGAGGCAGTCAAGTCACCTCATCCTGGATTCCCCTGGGTGTCTAGTTTTCAAAAATGTATAGGTTTGCTAGGTTTCCCAAGGAGGCCGCAGAGCTAGGGTTCAAAAACTAGAGCTAGGCACTTTGTCAAAAAAGGGTCATTTTTCACTGCGATATTTAGGTGTGACCACGTTGCGTTTTGTGCCGTTTCCTGTCGCGGGCACTGGTCCAACCCGTACAAGTGAGGTACCGTTTTTCTCGTAAGACTTTGGAGAACGCGGGGTGGGTGGAAATTTGTGGATCCATGCAGATTCCGGAACTTTACACCACAGAAATTTGGGGAAAATGTGTTTTTTTTTGACAATTTTTTAGGTTTGCAAGGAATTCTGGGTAACAGACCCTGGTGGGAGGCAGTCAAGTCACCCCATCCTGGATTCCCCTGGTTGTCTAGTTTTCAAAAATGGATCTACACAAATGACCCCTTGCTGAATTCAGAATTTTGTCTACTTTTCACAAATGTATAGCTTTCCAGGATCCATTATTGCTTTCAGACCCATTTCTACCATTAACTGGAATGGGGTTGAAAGCACAAAAAATAGCAAAAATAGGCTATGTCCCAGAAAAATGCCAAAACTGTGTAAAAAATGTTGGTTTTCTGACAAAAGTCTGTCATTCCCTAAAAGCTGTGAAAATTGTGATTTCAGCCCCACAAACCCTTTTTTGATACCATTTGCAGAGAAAAACCCAGACGCTTTCATTTGCAGCCCATTTTTCCTTTTGTATTTTGGCTCATTTCTGGGTCCCCTCCAGGGGAATCCACAAACCCTGGGTACCTTTAGAATCCCCATGATGTTGGAAGAAAAGGACGCAAATTTGGCGTGGATACCTTATGTGGTCAAAAAGTTACAGGGGCCTAAGCGCGCACTACCCCAAATAGCCCAGAAAAGGCTTAGCACAGGGGAAGAAAAGGCCTAGCAGTGAAGGGGTTAAAGAAGAGGTCCCCTAAGGTGACCAGCGATTGTTTTTGCCAGCTATTTAGTTCCTGGGATGAGTAGAAACCTGGGAAGGGGGAGACCTACCAGAGGGAGTGCCGGAGCATAAGCAGGAGAACTATGTATGAAGAAATGCAGTTGAACCATACACGTGCGTGCTACTGCCACCTGCAGGGTCTAGAGGGACGTGGGTAAGATCTTAGAGAGGAAGCCCCATATCATGGACTGGGGAAGAGGGCCTGGCCCCAGAATGTCTCTCCCAAGTTGCACCAAGCTATTCAATGTGCCATCCACTGTAATTGTACCACCAGGAAAAACGCTTCGAAGGAGGGGACACTCAGTGGCATATTTACAATAAAGTGGCAAAGCATGTCGTTAAGCAAAGAAGGCTAACGACACGCTTCATCACTTTAGAAAAGCAGGGCTGCACCATATTTACTAGAATATGGCACAGCCCTGCATTTCTCCCTGTGCTGGCGCTAACTTTTGCTGCCTTCCAGGCACATCTTTAAATGCCATTTTGTAACTTCTATGAGTGCCGCTTAATGCAGCACACATAGTAGTTGCAAAACTACATTTTTTTTAAATGATTGTTTATGTGCAGGAAGGAGGACCTTCCTGCACTTAAGCAATCATAGACAATTTGCTGTTTCTATGTGTGCTGCACAAGGCAGCACACATGGAAACAGCAAAAACGAGGAGAAATAAAGCATTTTTCCTTGTTTCGCTAGTTTGAGACCAGGTGTTCCCTGGTCTTAATTTTGGTGCTGCCTTCTATTTACGCTGCTTTTGTAAATAGGAGGCAGCGTCAAAGTCAATGGGTGTTACAGTGGATTGCCCACCACAACACCCATTGCCCTCCCCTTTCACACTAAATACAGCTTGAAAGGGTGCCTTATTTACAAGGCAGCATTAAGCCACGCTAAGTGGCTTAACACTGCCTTGCAAATAAGGTGAGGCCCCTATTGCCATCACAACGTCACTGATAGTGAATTGTTGGTGATAGGGGCTTGTAAATATGCCCCTCAGTCTGCCCTGCCTCACAGGCAATTGCAATATTTTCAGGGTAATTTGGCAGCATTTGTTGCCCCAAATAAGGACACAGAGCGATGAGTTCAACACACCAAAGAAGGTTTTTGGTGGAACTATGGGGAGGTTTGAAATATAATAAAGGAAGCAGGGGAGAATCACCATCTTTACCAGCGATATCTTATTAAATGGGTCAGGTTCTTCCAGAAGTGCACCTGTGATTTGATGCCACCCAGGGCAGTCCAAAGGTTGCCTTCGAGCTAGTGAGGTATGATATAGGTGGATCCCTAAGGTAGCAAACCATCTACCCACACCAGCAAAGCGGTGAGTCACCAAGGTGAGGATGGCTCTGGACGTTGGTGCTGGGCCTCCTGTAGAATAAAAAACAGATTGAGACCTATTACATTCGTCAGTTTATACGCTCCGGTAGACGATTGCTCCTCAGTTTATGAGGATCTATTTCAATCTTTACTGATGGTGGTAGGAGATATCATTATTGGAGGAGATTTTAATCTAATTATGAACTTAAGGCTGGATAAAACCACGCAATCTAGGAAACAAGTCAAACCTAAATCATTGAAAGTTATTCTTAATTATAAAAAAACTTTAGACCTTTGTGATCCATGGCGCACTCAATACCCGCTAAAAAAAGAATACACATGCTGGTCAGGCAGGTTTAAGTCTTTTTCGCGGATTGACTTTTTTCTAGCCTCCAGACAGCTTAATATGTTGAATCAAAGGCCTATCCATAATGGGTTCTCAGATCATGCAATGTTGGTTATTAACTTTGCCTTGGATCCAAACTTAAAGACTCCTAAGCGTTGGGTATTCAACAAAACATACTTGAATGATAAAATGTGGGTAACGTCTTTGAAAACAGAGATCAATGATTTTGTTTCTCGTAATGCCAATTCGGCCCCAATTAATATTATCTGGGATGCTATGAAAGCCTTTATTCGCGGTATAATTATAAGTAAAGATGCAGCAGTATTTAAAGCAATTAAAAGTAAAAAAGAGGCGTTGGAACAAAGAATACAAGCTTTAAACGAATTAAGACAGACGAACTCATCCAATACGTTCTCACATCAATTAGATGAAGCCAAAAGGGCGTTAAGTGCATATTATTATGCTCAAAGCGAGGAGATTTTTCGCAGACATTCTCAAAAAATATACGAAGATAGTAACTTTACTGGGAAGTTTCTAGCTTGGCAGGTGAGAGAACAAGCAGCGGCTAATTTGATTAGAGGATTAAGATGCCCAGCGACTCAAATAGATACATTAGACTCGACTGGGGTAGGGAAGATAATGCTTGCTCACTATAATAAAATCTATAGTCAGCAACATAATATTGATCAAATAAAACTATCGGATTTTTTAGAAAATTGTGCATTGCCCTGCCTTTCTCAAACTGATCAGGAAGCATTGTTATGTCCTTTCTCATTGGAAGAGGTAGAATTGGTGGTTAAAAATCTACCAAATGGGAAGGCTTCTGGCCCAGACGGACTGTCAGCGGAATTTTTTAAAATGTTTTTTTGCACTTTTTCAAATATTTTTTTGTTATTATTAAATTCGATGTTGGAAGGAGGCCCGATCCCGGACTCTTTTAGAGAAGGAACGGTGGTGAGTTTTTTGAAGAAGGGGAAGGATGCTAAAGATCCAAATTCGTACCGACCAATTACCTTACTAAACACAGATTATAAAATGGTTACTAAATTAATATCAATGCGCCTGAATCAAATCTCAACAGAATTGATCCACCCGGATCAGAACGGTTTTATTCCAGGAAGGCAACTGTTTACAAACACACATTATTTAGTTGATGCCTTAGATTATTTTGAGACACGAGGGATCCCAGCATTGATTTTGTTATTAGATGCAGAAAAAGCTTTTGATTTGGTGGTTTGGGAGACACTTTTTATCATTTTAAGGCACTTTGGTATTCCCCATAAAATTGTAAATTTAATTCGAAATCTGTATACTATGCCCAAAGCAAATATTATTATAAATACGGTAATGGTCGGCACTGTTTTTGTTAAGAGAGGTACGAGACAGGGATGTCCTTTATCCCCAGTCTTGTTTGCGTTCTTTATTGAGCCCCTTGCGGCTGCAATAAGGAACTGTGGTAATATCTCTCCCCCAATTCCTTCAATGAGTAAGATCAAACTTTATGCGGATGATATTATGCTATTAATTAAACCTGAGCTTCATTCGCAAGTTAAGATGCTTCAGATCTTCGAAGAGTTCGAAGCCCTAGGGGGTTACCGGATCAATAAAAAGAAAACAGAGATCATGATCTGTGGGAAGAGAGATCCAGAAATACATCCCGATCTAAAGTGTTGCATTAACACTAAACCCAAAAGATATCTCGGGGTCTATTTCTCACAGTCAGTTAAGGATTTATACATGCTTAACTTTGATCCCCTTCTTCTAAAGATCCGCTTAATGTTTACACGTTGGAATTCCTTGCCATTATCAATCCTGGGCCGGGTTGCCCTGATAAAAATGTCTATTCTTCCGTTATTTAATTTTTTGTTTTCTACTATTCCTTGTTTTTTATCAGGAACGTATTTTTCCAAGATTGAGTCTATGTTCTCTGCATTCGTATGGGCAAAGAAGCCTCCTCGTATAGCAATTAATACTCTCTATGCGGATTTAGATCAAGGAGGACTTTCTCTGCCAAATATTAGAGATTATTATAATGCTTATTTTATACAGTATTTGTCGAGATTTAGGAATCAAACTCAAGGTCAAAACTTGTTTATTAATTGTTTCTTCGACTTAATCTGTTTTGAAAATGAGTTACCCCCTCCCCCGCAGATTTTTAAATCTCCCAAATTAGTTCGCTATAAGATTCTTATATGGTTTCTTAAAAAACGTACTGTTATGTTTAATAGATATTCACTCCCACTATTTAATGTAACAACTCCACTGTCCAGTATTTTTCCACTGATGGGTATTAAAGGTGGATCTGATATAGCGGACAATTGGGCCAGAGCAGGATTTAGTAAAGTAACTGATTTTTAAAAAAATGGAGGCTGGATAACTCCTAGAGAAATGGCAAGTCTTGTTCAGACAAATTTTTTGTTGGTTTTGTCATATAATACTATTTTTAAATTTTTGGGCCAACTTGATATTGAACAGCTCAATCAACCAACGCAATTGGTTAAAGATCTCCTTATAAATGAGTGTATAAAGAGACCAGGGGAATGGAAACGTTGTTTAACATATAGTAGGGAAACGGATTTAAGTCAAAAAGTAATTAAAAAATGGAAGGAACAAGAAAACCATGTACTATCTATGAATACTTGGAAGACTATTAACCATTTTAACTTTAATATACTTCGGGGAGCTAATTGGCGTAGAATGTTATTTTTGGGGAAATGGTTATTATATCGTACTCCTGCTGCTATTTCCAAAATGTATTCAAACTATCCTTCAAACTGTTTCAGATGTACACAACACATATCCGCCAACTGGTCTCATGTAATGGCTCATTGTAACAATATAAGGGAATTTTGGGACGATATTTTTGTGTTCTGCCAGATTTATTTTAAAATTACGCTCCCTTTTAATGAAAAACTGATACTATATGGTTTTGATTCAGATCTTAAAATATCTGCCCAATTGACAAAACTACTGTATATAGCAACGGCAGTTGCAAGATCTTTACTACTGCAAAACTGGCGGTCAAAACAGATTCCAACTAAATTAGAGTGGATGCAGAAAATGAGGAGAGTAAGAAAGAGTGAACATATTTATGCTCTGCGGGTGGGAGGAGGGAGAAAATTTGATAAAATTTGGGGTTCTTTTTTTGATTCGGACTGATGGTTATTTAGTGGATGATGCTTAACTTTATCATTTGAGAATCCTTTATGTTGAAGTTGTCTTTTATGGTGTTTGATCCTGTGTATGTTTGACCAGCAGTCTTTATTGTCACTAAAGTACTTCAATAAAAATAAAAATTAAAAAAAAAAAAAAAAAGAGTCACCAAGGTGTATCTCTCGCAGCTTCAGGCTGGGACAGAGCAGATAGATTGATGATTTCGTCCAGTTTACCCGTTGCCCCACAGCTCTATCAAATTCAGTCAGTAAATCGTGTAGTGAGAAGAGATCAGTTGTTGAGGAGATAAGACTGCCCAATCGTACACAGGAGGTGGGCTTGTTGTAGAGCAGTTTGGTATAGGCGAGCAAACGTTTCCTGATTGCCATGCTGACTAAACCTGGAAAAAGCATTCTCATGTCAACGAGTCAAACACCTTCTCAAGGTCCAGTATGTGGTAGGCAGCAAGCGAGAACCACAGCTCTACTTGATCCTGTACATGAAATAGGCATTTGATGTTTTGCAAGAAACAGCGTCCTGGGACAAAGCTGTTCTGTGTATGAGTTCTGGAAGAGCCTGGATACATCGACTAGAAAGAATTTTCCCCAAGATCTTATAGTCTGCCCCAAGGATGACAATGGGGCAGTATGATGCTAGTGTATGGGGTCCCTACCCAGTTTGAGAATGGAGACAAAGGGAGATTCCCAGAGGAACCGGGGAATAGGACACGTTACAATGCAAACTTTTACAACGCATGCCTTTACAAAGCGGTTTTTACATTGCAACATCCATTACAATGCATGATTTTACAACGCATGCCATCACAATGCATTTTTAGAAACTACACTTACAACATATTCCATTACAACGCATACCATTACAATGCATAATACTTTTAGGACAACAGTAGTGTAAGTGTTGGATAGTGTAGGGGTAAAAATTACTATTCCCACTCCAATGAGTGCAACAGTAGGGTAAGTGTTGGATAGTGTAGGGGTAAAAATTACTGTTTCCCATTGCTTATCTTATAATGCGTTGTAATGGCATGCTTTGTAGTGGCATGCGTTGTAATGGCATATGTCATAGTGACATGTGTTGTAAAGGCTGCGTTGTAACGGCATGTGATGTAAAGGATGTTGTGTTGTAATGGCTGCGTTGGGAAGGTAGTGTGTTGTAATGGTTGTTTCCTAGGACTGAGAATGTTCACCCATATGTAGTTCTTCATTAAACATCCCCCCAGATGGGGTGCCAGGCTGGTTGAATAGGTATTATAATACCCTATTAGCAACCAAGCAAGAAGATGGCTGGATTTGTCACCCTCTTTGTGGACCTTGGCAACGTGTGCTGCAAAATTGTAGCGCCTTAAGCGCTTCAAGAGGGGCGCATATTGTGTTTTTGCATCAGACAGCTCTCGCGGGGTCGCAGTTTACCTCTCTTCCCAGATGGAATATGAGCTGCTCTGCCTCCGCAATCCCCTTGTCAAGTGTCCTACGAACTCCCACTATCTTCTAGAGACAAGTACCCCTCATGACCACTTTACAGACATCTGATTCTAGTGTCCTGGTGGAGGCAGTGTTGTGGTTTTCCATGGAATATCATCATATGTGGGTCTCCAGCTCTTCGTCGAAGACGGGGTCTTTGAGGCAGTTGCGGGGAAGCAGCCAAGTCGGTGTAGCGGGATAGGGTGTTGCCAATTGCATATCTATGATGTGTGCATCATGATCTGAAATGAAACGGCTGAGGTAGTCAGAGTGGTGCACCAGGGAGATCAAAGGAAGGGAGCAAAGGAAGTGATCCAGGTGCACTTAGAGGTTGTGTGGTGTGGAATGGAGAAAGTAGTTCTTGGTACTAGGATGTGTGGTTCTCCGTGTGTCGGACAATGCCCAGTGATGAGCCCAGTTCTGGAAGCATTTTGATTACAGATAAGGAGGAGCGTGTGGTAGCAGAGGGTGGAACCTTTCTGGGTTGGGGTCAAAAACACAGTTACAGTCACCACCGAGTACCCATGGCAATTGTGTCTTATGTGCTAACACACCAGATAGAGTGGTCCAGAAGGCTCCCTGATCTGTATCCAGGTTGTATATGCTCCCTACGAGCATAGTGTGGCTATACCAATGGCCCTTGAGAAGTACATATCTCGCCTCCTTGTCTATTACAGTATCTTGCACTTGAAAAGGGACACCAGGTCTTACCCAGATCATGTTTCCTCGTGCGGCCACCGAAGAGGTGGTGGCAGCCGTGGCCCTTGGAGGGAGTTCCGTGGGGCGGTAAGGCGGGGCGGGGAGGGGCATTTTGCGATGCAGCGCGCGCTACGAAATTCGTTTTATTTATTTAATTGTTTACTTACCTGCAATTATCCATATTCCGGTTTTTAGAACCCCCCACCCTGCCCCTCCCCCGCCCCGCCTTACCGCCCCACGGAACTCCCTCCACGGCCCGCGGCTGGGTGGTGGCATGAAAGGTACCTCTTCAGCAATAACGCAGTCACCCCAATTCCTCAGTATTTGTGTGGGTTTCTTGGAGGAATATATTGTGAGCTTGCTGGCCCTTGATGTACGAATAAACAGAATATCTTTTCTTCACTTTGTACATGCCGCACACATTCAGGGTGAGGTATATGGCATTAGGGGGAGACATAGTGAGTGTTAAGGGGAGCAAGCACTTTACTTAGTGGAGAACTATCCAGGTTAGCCCACGCCCCATAAGGCCAAGAAACTAGAACCATGTGGAGCGTAAAGATCCTGCCTGCTAGGGCAAGTTGCATGTGGGAAAGGTGGGTAGAGGTATGAACAATTGGAAAAAGAATTGACATTTAGAGCCTACCACAAACACCAGTATGTCCAAACAGTCCACAATTGACAACTTCATAGCATCCTGGGGGCGGTGACTTGACTATCAGAAGTGAGGTGTCGAGGGAGTATGTTCTATTTATTAATGTCTTAGATACATCAGGCCCGGCATTGGTTTCATGAATCGTAATAACCTGAAATTAGCATGCTGCTTATGTGTAGGTTAATGGGGTCCATTCTGTTTAAGAGCTGTGGACTGGCTAACTACATGGTCAAAGCCTGGGGTAGAGGCGGAAGTCAGCCCTCTCCTCCGGCACGATTAAGACAGCAGGGGAAGGGGTCTGGTCATGGTGCCTATCAGTGGGAAAGTCATCAGTGGTAGGGACCAGGGAGCCCTGTGGGAGTGAGGGGAGGGGCTTGGGTCCTCAGCTGGTGAGGTGGTGTGCAGGACTTATCTGTTGCAGTGCTTTGGGAGGAGTGCAGAAGAAAAGCAGGTGATAGGATAGGATAGGATAGCCACTTGTAAAGCGGGAACGAATGCCGAAGCGTCTTGGCGCTGGAAAGTAGAGAGGAACAACCCCATCTTACCGCCGTGTCACATCAAACAGCTGCGTTTTTAACAGTTTTCTGAAAACTTGATGACTGTTTATAAGTCTCAGAGGACCAGGAAGCTTATTCCAGAGAGTGACAGCATGAAAAGAAAAGGATCTGCCTCCCCATCTGGCTTTCCTAACACGATGTAACTTAAGGAGGCCTTGAGAGGAAGACCTAAGTACCTGACCCGGGGAGTAGGGAATAAAGAGCTTTTGGACCCCCTTGGCTCCTCCACCAAACACTGCCTTATGTACTAGGCACAGTGCCTTAAACTCTATGCGCTGCTGGACTGGAAGCCAGTGAAGGTCCCTAATTCCTTCCGTGACCGACTGGTTTCTGGAAACGTCCAGTAAGAGTCTGGCCGCAGCATTCTGCAGAACCTGCAATCCTACTGGTTACATTGAGATATAGAGAAGGGGGATTAAACAATAGTGTCTGTCGTTTGAGGAGTCACCAGTCTGAGCCTGGCAGGAAACATCTGATGGGGCAGTTTCTTCATCAGAGGTAAAGATGTGTGGACCTCTGTCACGCGTCTGTGTCTCCAGCGCCTGCCACCAGGCTAGCTACCACTTGAATAGCTTGTCTGCGGTCTTCGATGATTTGTTCCAGGGGAAGATATCTCAGCCTGGGGAGGGAAGTCAGGGGATGCCACCACTTGAGATTTCTTCCGTCTTTTCCAACGGGGTCGAGAGGGTCCGAAGGGAGCTGCGAGCCCCGCAGCAGATGTATTGCAATAGAGGTCCACCCAGGCTCATGCATCTTTGGTGTCTGTGAAGAATGTGGAGTCACTGTTCAACATAATTTTGAGGTTAGCTGGAAATTACAAAGAATATTGGACCCCAAGTTGGTGGATCTGCTGTTTGGCCTCCAGGAAGGAGGAGCACTGGAGTTGGACAGCATGGGTATAAACAACATTATGGCCTTGTCCTCAACCCAGAGGGGGCAGCCAGTCTTGTAGCTCTCTGAGTTGCATTCTGGTCCTTAAAGTTTAACAGCTTGGCCAACATGAGGCACGGGACGTACCTGGGAGAGGCAGTGGGATGGCACTTGTTGGGCCCTCTCCAATGAGAAGAAGGGAGTGAAATCTGATGCTGAAAAAACAATTTGAACCAGGTCTCAAGGTATAAAAGGATGGCACAACCCTCTACTCCCTCTGGGAGGACAGGATCCGGATGTTACTCCTATGTAAACGCCTTTCTGCATCTTCTGCCTTCCCTTCAAGTTGGTGGGCTCGGTCCTGGAGGTCCCAGCTTGCATGCTGGTTGTCAGTCTCTAGTGGTTGCAGGGAGGATAATGTTTTCTCCCCATCAGTTACTTTGTCCACAGGTTTGCAAGGATCATCATGTAGGAGACTCAGCTCTGTTGCCAAAGAACAAAACCTGGTTTCCATGAAGACTCAGGAGTTCTCGATTGCAGCTAAGACTGTATCCAGTATGTCTAATATTGAAAGAAGAGGTGTATCCCCCAGCATTGGCATGTCCTAGATGGTGGGAGGGCCTGTCTCTGCAAGTGCTGGTGCAGGTGTTGCCGATCGCAGCCTCCCCATCTTAAGGTATTTGTGACATGGAGAGGTAGGAGTGATGTGGAGTACCGCAGGGCTGGTGTCCTTGGAGGCAGAAGGATTGGCACTTCGGAAGGGGAGAGAGCTCCCCCGCCAGTGATTGTCTGGAGCAGGGGCAGCAAAGTCTAGCCCAATGTCGTATGAGAAGAGGAATTGCTGGGCTCCACCACTCCGGGTTGGCTCTGAGGGTGGTACAACCTTCCTTGACCGAGTGCCAGCAATCCCCACCGGGTCTTCACTTGTGGGTGGAGTAGGGGCCAGAGATGGGCTCAAACCCTAAGTCTTTAGTTGAAGATGTGTACCCTATGGTGTATTGGCACCCTGGTGGCGGTGGAAAGGGCTCTCCCTCTTGCCGTTCCAAACGTGAAGCTTCTGCAAGATTAATGGAACAGCATGATCAGGATAAGAGCCCGTGCAGGGCCTTCCGTGGGTCTCTACATACATCACAGTGTGGACGGTCAGCTGCAGGCACCCACTCCTCTTTATTTGGGGGAGTGGAGGTGGAAGAGAGGTTCCCCAAGTTCAACTGGTTGCTGAGCACAAGGGTCCCTCAGGTCTGTTGTTTGCCTGTACTGGTGGAGCTGATCCTTGCAGTGACTCTGCTATTTCTTCCCACCCCAACTTGAGCACCGATGCAGTGGGGGGGTTTGGGAGGGCCCATCAAGGGAGAACCAAGTGCCCGTAATGGAGCTCGGGGGCCTGTGGTGAAGATGTCCCTTAGCATTCGAGCATGGTCCACAGCACCCAGCAGCAGCAGGGCCTCACCATCTCAAGAGCGCCTCAGGTGGGAGGCACCAGTGGAGTAGCAGGAAGGAGGGTGACATGCGCCGCAGATTGTGGTAATCTGTTCGGCCATCTGTGTTTGCCGAGCACAGCATGATCTCCTCCAATAGCGATCTTGCATGGAGGGCTCATCGCATCAGCACAGCACTGGGCTTGCAAGTTTGGCGGGCTTCTGCAATATAACTAAAGTCCTCCACATATCCCCCGTCTGAGCACCAGAGCAGTGGGCCGCAGACGGGTCCTTCTGCACTCTCGGAGGGCGGTCCTTTCCTTCCTCCAATCACAGGGGGCATGTTATGTTATCGCAGTCAACCCAGGATGTCCGCTGTCAATGTGGCCCATCACCACTGGTGCACCATAGGTGGATGATGGCAGCATTACAGGGAGAGGTGAAACCAATCGCGGTTCCACAGGGAGTGTGGGCAGTCCTTCAGGTACTTTGAGTGTTGTGCCCTCCTCGCTTTGCTCTCTTTCCATGAGGCCAGCAGGTTCGGCCCAGTCCTGGGGCTGTCAGTTCTCTCCAGAAGGTGGAGATGTTGAGTGTTCAAGTGTCGGGGGAGTGCCTGGCTGTATTAATCTCTCCCGATAAGGGGTAGGCAGTAAACTCCGCTCAGCCGACAGAGTTTGTGGAGTTTTCCAACTCCACGTTCCACTTGGAGCACAGCAAAAGCTCTGCGTACCGCCAAAGGAGCAGAGTTTACTGGTGCCTCTCAGTGAAACTTGCACCGTGCAGCACGATGCAAGTTTTATTTTAGTATGTACGTGTACATACTTCTGAACAAGACGCTGTAGCATAGGAGGAGCAAACCCACCTGCTTTATGGTATGTGGAAGCCTAGAGGTTAACATAGCAGCTGACATTTTCTGCTCAGATGAGCCATGCGTTGGTAGCGTTTACAATACTTTCTTTGGTGATTTGGCTAGAGTCGGCTGATGTCAGAATGGAAGTCATTTCTTCTGTGTCGCCTGCATCCTGCCTATTCCATTCTGTATGTTGGTCAGTGCAGACATAGAAGGTACCCTTGTGGCTGGGGCATGCAAGTGAACTGGTCATGGAGGAGAGTGTGAGCTGTGCGTGGAGGAGAAGGAGTTGGGTCACGTTCTCCCAAAGGTTTGAGCCTCCATCCGGGTGCGTGGACTAGCATGCTCCCACATCCTGCTGGAGCCAAACAGGGGGCCTCCTGCTCCCGGCGCAGGAATGCGGAGAGAGGGGTGGCCGAGATGAGCCAGTCTTGCTTGCCATTCTGGATGGGTGGGCAATGTACATAGGGGCATATTATCAAGCCAGGCAATAAAATTATCGCCGCTTTAGCGGCAGAAAACTGCCGCTAAAACGGCGATATTGGGCTTGATAATATGCTTTATGGAATTCCAATTGAAGCCCATGTTAGATGTCCTTCACATCAAACAAGCAAACGAGCAAACAATTGCTCTAAAGTATGATTTTGAGACCCTCCTAATCGTCTGCAAGTTGAAGTCTGGCCCTCCTGATCGAATAGTGCTATTACTTATCAGAACAATACTTTGACATTTGGTTATGAGGCCTATCTGGTCAGCCTCTCCTGTCGCCCAGTGAACAGAGTATCACTGATGCAGTTTAAATTCCAGTTCTCCGGTTCTGTCTTCAGACGAGGTGTGGTACCCAGCTGGTTAAATCAATGAGAATTATCAATTTCTGGGGGTGGTACAGTGGTGAGGGAAGTTATGCCTGACCTCTAGGAGCTGGCAGGCAGGCAGTATACACCTGATGCGCTCTCCATCCCTTCTATTCCCCTGTGACCCTCTCTCTCTATCTCTATCTCAATTGTCCCGATCCCTTTACTTCATGTGTTTGTCTTCTGAGAGCCTGGCATTTTTTTGTTCAACCCAGTCTTCCTCTGGCACTTGAGTCCTGATTGGCTGAAGGGCTTTGGGGGAAATCTTTATTCAGTGGATAATCTCTGCTTAAGAGGTTTGCAGCTCTCTTTCGTTGCATCTTTGGCTCCCACATTGGATCGCTTTCCCAGCACTCACCCATCAAAGTGACTGTGAGTTGGACTGAGTAGCAGGAGGCACAGTTCGGAACAACAGAACTTGTTTCTCACTGGCTCTTGGGACCTGCTGCATTTGAATTATGCGTTACAGGGGCTTTGCTGTCTTCGTCATCCTTCTTGCTTGCATTCTTCAGCTCTGTTACTCCTGCTGAGGGCCAGTGGGCTACTCCGCGTTCTTCCTGAACGGTGTGACTGCGCCCATGGGTGGCACTGCCCTAGATGCTGACATGACAGTATGCAAAGCTGATTGCAAGGAGTGCTTTGACTCAAACACGTTTTTGCAACTCACTACACAAGTCCTTTTTTATGGTACCTTTTTTTTTTGCCAAGAAGTAATTTTCACTTTGTCAGTCCATCTTAGAAAAGCAACATTCTGTGAGTATTAACCCCTTTAAATAGACTGCCTGCAAATGTATAGATCAATGAAGCGTAACAGGTGGATTTTCGGATACCACAGACTTCCTTTTAGGGGTGGCCAAACAAACTCCACCCACTCTGCAGAATTTGGAGAAGTTTTTAAGTAACTCTGCGAGCTCCGCTCAGGCCTAGTCCTGATGCCGGGCTGCAGACGTTCATTTTGTCGTATGTTCAGGCTGATGGTCAGAGCTCTAGAGAATTGCAACCACCATCTTGGCTACCAATCCATGTCCTCAACAGGGATCTCTAGATATGACAGGTATTCTTCTACTAGTGGAGCTTAGGGCAGAAGCTAGCGCCTCCATCGACCTGGAAGGCTGACTGGCCACTCACTAGGGTCTAAATGACACCCAATTGTTTTTTTTCAATTTCTACTTCAACTTCAAATTATAAAATGCTGAAATCTTTGCCTCTCGCTAAGCAGATATTCAAGTTGGTCTGTGGGAATGTCATCTCCTGGGATAGACTTTGACTTCTAAATCCACTCTCTACCATGAATGCAGTGATTCAGTCCTTTATTGCCCATTTTGCACAATTTACACTTGACCTCTGAGATTCCAGACCCAGTTCAAATAGAAACAATGAGTGATAAAGAAGTGTTTTTTTTTTTTTATCACAGGGTTGCCAGGCAAAATTGCCAGTCTGGAATTACTGCTTAAAAGTATATAAGGGAGTTCCCAATACTAGCCTCAGAGAAGAGTGGGCCTCACAGTAGAGAAAAACAGCATAGGCACTTTGTCACTACCAGGACATGCCACACATAAAGGGTCATGTCCTACATTTTACTTACACAACACGCTGCCCTCAGGGCTACCTAGTGCCTACCTTAGTGGTGACCTATGTGTAATAAAAGGGGAGTTTAAGGTTTGGCAGGTATTTTTAAATGTCAAGTTGAAGTGGCAGTAAACTATGCACACAGGCCCTGTGGTGGCAGGCCTGGGACAGGTTTGAAAGGTTTTAGAAGTAGGGTCTCTAGTTGGCAGTCGTTTCCACCCTGTCCAAGTAGGGACCCTCACTCTAGTCAGGGTAAGGGAGTCACACAGCTAAGATAACCCCTGCTCACCCCCTTGGTAGCTTGGCACGAGCAGTCAGGCTTATTTCAGAGGCAATGTGTAAAGCATTTGTACCCACACACAGTAGCACAGGGAAAACACTGCAAACACTGAGCCAAATTTCTAAATCTTCAAAAGGAACAACAATTTCTCTGAAGGGGAGAACAGCATCATGGTTTCTCCACTGTCTAGATTCAATATAAGAATGGGATGCACGCCTTTTTTTTGTTGCTTTTTTTCTTTTACTGTTCAAATGTATCCACTTTCTCATTTGAATGCATGCAGAATGGTAAGTGCCAGCCCATGTGACACCAGAACAAGAACAAAATATTAGCAGGGGCGTAAATGCACCCCCAACCACTCGCACAGCTCAGTTGCGCCATTTTGGCCTTCATCCTTTCTTTGTACTCATCAATGTACTGCTTGTATACTTTCTTCTTTTCCTCCTCTTTCAATATTCATTTAGGTAATCATCCACACGTGGAATTATATGCCATTATCCAAGTTTTTAATATTCATGATGTGTCCATCCGGACCTCTCTACATAAATACAACTGAAGCAAGGTTCGTCAAAAGGCAGCGTTTATTCTAAAAAACCCAATGCATTTCGGGCTGCAAGCGCTCTTCTTCGGGGGTCACTATAAAGAACAATAAAACATGAATCAATTTCCATTATGCCATAATATTGCATTTTGCTCTGTTAGTCAACACAAATTAATATACAATTTATTGCAATGTCAGTTAGTATGAAATCTTTACTCGAATGTCTCCTCCAAATAACATCTCAAACAATGCAGCTAATCGCCCTCCATTATCTAAACAAACCAATATTTTTGACATATACAGTGCAGTTAGGTATTTGAGAGTAGCATGTGTGCGCTGTGACATCTTTTTTTTATCACTCAAACCAATCAAAGCCCTGGGTTCCCATCTCTGGACTGCGGGGACTTCCTTCTTGGGAGCAAGTATGTATGTATGTATATAGTACACACCTAGCTGAAGAACAACGGAGGGCAGGAGCCCAGAGTTTCAACTGGGAATGATTCACATGAGACAGAGCATTAATAGGTGCTGATGTTTGTCATTTAGAATCCTGATTTTCACTCATTTAGCAAAGCCCATAGTACTCATATATGTAAGACGTGGCCAGACTCTCGACCACTGGAAGTACAATATCCCTAGTCACACATTTACTTGACCCACTAAAATACAAACAGCCTGCAGGTCTCAAAGACATTGTGGCAGCCAAGTCTGGATGCAACATCATGACCTATGCTCTTTCCTGACAAGATGGCGGTAGATTAGGTTCACTGTACCTTCAGAGGCAAAGGCTCATGAAGTGACAGGAAGCTCAAATGCCACTAAAATACAGAAATCATTAAATACAATTAGAAGCATTATTAAGAATTCACAGCTGGGTAACACACGAGGAGAGCACCAAGTGGTTCCTCACATCTATCTGTTCCTTCGCCCCTTTGTTCTGCCACATTAGCCGAACACTTATGCAGATGAAGCATAGGTTCCATCAGTATGCAGATGCAAATGATACTATTCAACACACAGAAGGCCATGACAGCGCTTTAAACTACAAGTGGAATTTGGCAGCACCCGTATGATTCAGGTACAGAAGTGTGGCTTCAGAATTCTGAATGCCCACTCCGTGATGCCAATGGTACATGATTCCGTTCTGTAATACCGCCATTGAGGTAGTACAGTGGCCCACTGAAAGCCTGCAGAAGGTATAGATGGAGAGTAGGTAATATCATTTGAGTTGAAAAGATATGCATTAGTGTATGTAACCATTATACATGCATATGTCTAATTTTGCATACATTCTCGTCGTATTATAAAGTTACGTTTTGCCAACTTCGGATGGGCTGCTTTTCATGGCTAGATTTACTCCCCCCCGCGTCAACCAGCCACCAAAACGTGTCGCCTATGCGGCCTCCTCCAAGAATCATTAAAACACCTGCTCTGTATCTATCCCGCCCTCCTTGATGAACACAGAAGATTCCTCCCACATCTGTTGATCAAAGAAGGGACACAGACCATATCAGTGGCTGTCAAATTTCTTTTGAATGATGCTCACCCACAAGTTATTTCCAACCTTATATAATTTCTGGACAAAGCGAACAAAACACGTTGGGCCAGATGTTATTTGCAACTTGTTTGTGCATGCGAAAACCTACAGGGCGATGTACAAACCCTATTTAGTGAGTCACAATTTATTTGCGACTCGCTAAATAGGATTTGCGAGTCCCTATTAGGCAGGAGCGTTCCCTCCTAATAGCGACCCCAAATGCCATTAATGACTGTTTTGCGACCGCAATTACGACTCGCAAATGGGAAGGGGACCCCTTCCCCTTTGTGACTGAACAGAAATAAAAGTCCCCAAGCAGAAGCAGACAAGTCCTAGGGCTGATCTCCAGAGCCCACATAGTACATACACATGTAAGTATATAATAAGTATATACTAAAGTATATACAAGAGGTCTCGAATGCTCGACCTAGAAAGAAAAATGAATCGTGTTTGTTTAATTTTTGAAGTGCAGGTAGTGATCCCTGGGACCGCTGCCTTGCCTTAAAAAATACTATTAGAGCCAGTCATGAATATTCATGAGGCCTGCAATTTGTGACCCCATTGGGAATCGCTAACACAGACACTGTTGTTCATTGGAAATTGCGACTCGCAAATTGCGACTCATAATGTGTCGCAATTTGCGAGTCGCAATTTCGTACATCTGGCCCTAGGAAATTAAACCGCTGTCCTTAGGGCCCTAGGCTTAGTATTAGAGCCATAGACACAAATAATGTGGCCATATAGCTGGCCATTGATTGCCACCTCTACTTGGATCAATCAGGTGACCTGTCGTCGGCCAACTACCTATAATTTCAGAGATGATAGAATCCACTAGACCACCCAGCGGGCATCACAGGTGCCGACTTTTACCTTTATGCTCCCTTAGTAGGTCAATGAGAACGTGCTTTAAGCCTGGGTGGTTTTTGGAATTCTGCTCTACCTTTTTGGTCTTTCTGAGCATTCTTTTTGTCTTTGTACAGCTGTTGCCTGTAAATCCAACCCGCAGTGGGACTTAAAGGACAGGCTGCTAAGTGAAGGGAGTTTACACGTAGGTTCAATCGTGATCGACATCAAACTTTAGTGGCCCTTGATGAACCTCATCTATCCAGCCCTCACTGGAACTCATAGCTTTGAGCTGGCTTGTGTTATACTTTTCAGTGTCTCCGAAGTGAATATTTTAACATCTGAAGGCCTCGGCCTTTTGTACCCTCCCTTTTTAGGTCGAGCCTAGAACAGCGCATGCGCTGTTACTCGACATTTAGTATACGGGTTTCGAAAGTTCTAACTACCAGACCTCGCTGGCCTAGCGCTGGCGTTCACGCGAGCATGCACACGCGCAGCCACCAATCACTGCTGCGCGCGCACCACTCGCGTGCTTGACACACAGCGTGTCCCGTCCTCGCGACCGTGAACACTTTCACTGTGATCGCGATTACTTTCGCTTTCAGTTACTTTTACGGCCGCGCAGCCAATGCTTGTAGTTTGTGTAATGAAAGCTTGCAATCTGTCAGGTTAGCATAAAGCATCTTCTTGAGTAGAATACTGTACACGTTAATATGGCTGCTTTTCTCACCAAGCCCTCTGAATGTATTTGCTCACTCACTCAAGCTAATCATTTACACTGTAATTCCTGTAGATTTTACACATAGTTTAGGCGCGCAACTAAAGTTGCATGAAGTAGACATTTTCTTCTTTTATAGGAAGTAATCAAAAATTGCAATCCAGAACAGCACGAACATGCTCAATTTAGTCTTCCGTTGTAAAACTGAAATTCAATTTTACCACTGTAACCTAGACAATTAAATTGATCTTAAGCTTCTTTCTTTTACTAGTGCTTTGCTGCACTTTTATATTGCATGTAATGCCTCCACTTTGTGGGTGTAGCACTATATGTTGTCCCTTAGAATCCAGTCTACCGCCTTGGAAACCAGCTCCAAGAAATAGAGCGCAGTCCACAGCAATACACATAGCTTTCCCTTTGTTCGTTAGAATGGACCGTCTTGTTGCTTCTTGACCAGCCACTTTCTCGCAGTGAATCAGTGCATCACTCCTTTCTAAATTAGCTGCTTTGCTTTCTCAAGATGGCTGCTAGCTTCCCATCAAATTTGTTTTAGAGAAGGTGTGAAACTTTGCTGCTAGCATCCAGGCTGTGTGATCTTTCCATCGTCTTTCTAGAAATGTTGGGAAACTCCAAACAAGCCGATCTTATCACACATTAACACAGTAACGTGTCAGGTTAGGGCTGCAATACGGGCCAATTCTTTTTTTTAATGTGCATTGCTTTGTTGATCTTTGAGGACGACAGTGCAGGCCATTTTTGTGTTCTTGACAAATGTCAGATTTTTTTTATTTACTTATTAACAAGTCGCAAAAGTTTTGTTAAATTGTGATCTGTTCTTTTCTGTGAGCTAGCACCACAAGGCTCAAGACTTAAAGCTAACAAGCATTGGCATAGCCAATAGGTCTCGCTTTTGGGACATAATAAGTATTTAGTTATGCAGCACAATATCCTTAGTGCAACAACACCCACTGTTGCATGGCTAAACACTTATAAGGTCCTAAAGGCGAGACCTATTGGCTATGCCAATGCTTGTTCTGAATTCTGTGAAGAGCAAATTTTACTGCCATGCCTTGAAGTTGCACTGCTAATTATGATACACTAATAATTTCTCATTTTAAGAAGCTTAGTAATCAACTGTGAAGAGTCACTTTTATTGTCTTATCACAAAGATGAAATGATTAACATTGGTAAATTGTTAATTCCTACCTTATGAAGCTAAAACTGCAAAGTGCTCCACAGCGAAAAACTCAAAAGATCACTTTGCGCTAAGACACATAGGGCCATATGTAGGTAACATACTATTTACCGATTCATAAATACCGAATTTTACCGATTCGGTATTTATGAATCGGTAAATAGTATGTAGGTAAATAATCGGTAATTATTACCGATTCGGTAAATATCGGTATTTATGAATCGGTATTTACCGAATCGGTAATAATGCATCCCTTCCCATTCATTCCTATGGGCCTGGAGGCCGATAGGAATGTATGGGAAGCCAGTTACTATTACCGATTCGGTAAATACCGAATCGGTAATAGGGGAGGCATTATCATGGGTGGCAGGGTGTCACATTGACACCCTGTTGCACCCCTGATTCGTGCATGTGTGCACATGTGGCGCACATACATGCCCTAAGGGCATGTATGTCTGCCACATGGCACTTTACAAATAGCACAAAAATGCTTTTTGAAAGATATTCGTCATTTACCATCAACTTGTAGTTGGTGGTAAATAACGAATCCAGACACCAATAATGCACTCACTTGAGTGCCCCCTACATAGCATTTCTGGATTCAGTAATTTACCGAATCGGTATTTTACCGATTTCTTTAATTTCCGATTCGGTAAATACCGAATCCAGAAATCAGCCACCTACATCTCAAGTGCCTCAATACCGGTCGGTAACGGGATATTTACCGAATTTCGGCCGTTACCGACCGGTATTTGGCTACCTACATGAGGCCCATAATCTGGTAAAAGTTTTGGCAAGCACTCACGCTATCAGGCCCATGCTTGATCCCTTTATGTTTACGTACATGGCATGACGCAACCTAAGGTCTGCACGTTCCAAGTTTTTATTTGTCTTTTAGTCTACATTAATTGACTTTAATCTCACTATTGCGATGTTGGTACTTGTCTTCAATTTATATCTCAATCTTTTTAAAATGTATGCAACGTACTGCTGTTTTGTTACCTGCATGTGGCACTTTAATGGACTTTATTGTCTAGAAAAAGTATTTTTTTTATTTGATTTGCATACAGTCGTGTTTTTACCGAAATGTAATTCAGTTTGCAAGAAGGTTATGTCATCGGATCCATGTAGATTTCACAAATCTGTACATTTGATTGTGTAATGATACAGGACTTGGCATGAGGACTTGGCATAACATTGTCAGGACTGATACCCAAACTTTATTTAATGAACATTAGTGGTAACTTCTCTGATCTACCAAGACATCACTGCCTCTTTTTTTTTTTTAATGAAGGAGGAGGCAATAAAAACATTCAAATAAGCCACTCAGCTTAAAATTATTTTTTTCATATACATTATTTTGATAGTGAATCTTACCTTAGAGGAACAGCATCAGAGACTTTCCAAAAACAGAAAGCCTAAGATTTACCAAGATTTGCGAAATGCACCATGGAGCTATGGATTGCAGTTTTGAGAAAATGGCAAAATAAATGGGCAGCGTCATCTTTACCAAATCATTCTTGGTCATGGTTGTGCTAACAATGCATTGTTAATGCAAAGCTGAAGATACTTTAGCGCCGTGCAAAAGCGAGTTATGGGTTATGTGAGTTTTTACTCTAAGCACACCATCTAGTGTAAAAACTCACAAGGCTGAAGAATAAACTGTGTGATAGGGGTCATTTTGCAGAAATTACATGTATCACAGGTGGAAACATCTCACAGTTCATATTTTTGCAAAATGTTTGCAATTGTTTTCTTGGTCCCCATGCCGGACTGGCCTCACTGGCCATTGGGTGTTTCCACGGGAGCCTGGAGGCGTGGGGGTCGGTTTTGTTACTGGCGGCCGGTTTTGCAGCAATGCTGCAATAACGACACCCGTGAACAAAATAAGCAGACCTACTAGCATAATCACTCACTTCTCACTGTTTCTTCAGCGTTCTTTATATATCAAGCAGGCAACAATAAAAGTGTCAAGATTGATATCTCTGGTGATTAATCTTACTGCTGGAGACAGATTAGAGTTTTCTCTCTTAGCAGTTTTCACTCATCTAAAGTAGAGTGGAGGGTTTTTATGCCTGCTGCAAAGAATGTGTACCATGCAGATCACATTATGAACATAGCTCAGTGGGTTAGTGCTTTTGTCACAGAGATCCTTTTTAGGTCTCGCCTGACCCAGCGCATGCGCTGGTCTGGCGAGACTTTTTGTGAGGGCTTAAAAAAATGCTACCATGGCCGGCCTAGAGCTACAGTGCATGTGCGTGGGCGCGCGCTGCGCTTGATCGCGATCACTTTCACCTTCGCGGCCGCACGGCCGCTTTGATGTTTGATCGTGATCGCGATCACTTTCACTTTCGCGGCTGCACGGCCGCTTTGATGTTCCCCATGAGCCATTACAAAAGGTGAGATTTATGTAATGGTTTGACAGAATTGCTCTGAGGCCGGGCTTCTAACCTGGTTCCACAGTCGGTTTCTTCGACCATCAGGCCACATCCTAACATCTTTAGTCTTGATTTGCATCCAGACCTGCCTCGCCAGACTATGGGGGACTCTTATGAGTTAATGCAATCCAACGGCATCGCAGCTGGCCAGGACCCTAAAAGGGCAGAGGAAGGGCCTACGTTAAGACAAAAGGTACTTAATGTAGATGCGTCATACTACTGGTGAGTTTTAAAACCTGCCTATAAAAGACTACGTCGTCGTAGTGAGATATAGTCATACTGCACAAACATACGTTGATCGGAGTGACTGGTGAGTACACTTAATGGCCCAGAACCCCATTAGACCCCGAAGACACGCTTTGCAGTGACTGCAGACACAGCTTTGGGGTAACCGCCACCTCAAAGCTCATTTAATACTTCAGCATCTACCCCAAATGTATTCCAGCCTCTTGTCTACACAAACCCTTGGATTTCATCGGCTGCTTTCTGTGCCCATTAGTTTGCGACACTTTCCTCAACCCTAGTCTTTCAGGGCCATGGTATTATGTGCTAATTCAATACCCAGCAGCCTCCTAGAGAAGTGGGGCCTGCAGAACCCACCTAATGCCCCAGCACCTCCTGTAACTATCCATCAGTGGCAGGAGACTCCTCATGTAGCCATTCAGTACCCACAACCCCAGCTTTCCGTTGGTCCCCGAGACAATGGGTTTTGTAGAGGCCACAGTTTTTTTTCTCAGCACCTACTGTGTAACTGTACAGTCGGGGACAGGAATTCCTGCTGTACCCGTTCAGTAATCCACCACCCACTATCTGCCCTGCCCTAATAGATGGTGGGTGGCTGTGCAGTGCCCACACCTCTAGCCACTTCCCATAATGAGGAGGGACTTCCTGCTGTATAGGTTTAATATCCCAATTGACGCCATATTCCGTGAGCTCCGTGAGCCAAGTTTATACATGTCCCCTTTGTGTAACTCAAGCGCGAAGACAAGTGCCTCTCAACCAAATGAACATTTTGAGCCTAAAAGAGAGTAAATGGAAAGGATGTGGAATTGCTGATGTTTTACTCACCTAATGTTGCACATGTTTTTGCACACCGCCCCTTCATGACAGACTTAAGTTTAATTGCTAACTGTATATCACTTGATTTCTTAAAGCACATTGATCGCGGTCACTAGTGTGCGCGTGTGTGAGTGTTATAAGCATCTTTCATTGCACAGAATACAGTGGTATAAAAACCAATGTTTCGCAGGAAACCGTGAAACATGGAAAATATTTCACAGTTTCTTCTGAAATATGGATTCATCATCATAATGACAACCCCCATACTACTCTGCAGAGCTTTAAAGTTGTCAGTGCCACTAGAAGTATGTGGCATGTAGGACCAAACTAGGTGCTACTATTATCCAAATTATGCAGCAAACTCCCAAATTATGCAGCACATTCTTTTGCAATAAAATATTCCACCATTTGAGCCAGATGTAAAAGGTTTGTAAAATATACAAATTATGCTAGTTATGTGGCAAATTATGTGGCGAATTGTGTGGCAAATGCAGTAAATCAATAATTGTGCAATAATCTCGTCCGCCACCGAATTATGTGGCAAATGCAGTAAATTAATTATTGTGCAATAATTACTGTCGCCACAGAATTAAATTAATCTGCTGGCTCGCCCCTTAGTTACTGGCACTTTGAAGAACACCGTATTTTAAAGCTAACTACCCCAAAAAAAACATGTAATATTAAAAATACATAAATGCCAATGCGTGAGTTGGTTCTATTTTGTCGTCTTGGTGTTCTAGTAACACTTATCATTAATTGCCTTTGATTCTTTTCAAAGTCACACTTCTAATACACTAGACAACAACAATTGACATGCAATACAGAGATGCAATAAAGTATGAAAAAGGACAGTGATAAATTCTTCCTTTTCAAATACTTCGCTTGGTATTTTGTCTTAAAATATTTTTCTTGTTTCTTTTTCAAAGTTATTTTTAACTTAGTTAGTCATTCTCCATACATAAGCAGCATCTGTTTATCTCTAGGCACGTGGCTGTGCCTCATGACTAGTGCGGCCAACCTGGTAGGCCATACTGCAGACAAATTGCATATATAGATTATATATTTTGTTACTATTATTCTCCAAACAAGAGCTCTTTTAAAGCCCATAATCCATTAGTTGGTGTCAACCCCGGTAATTATTTCACTTAAAACACAAGAATCAATTCACTAATGTGAATTGCAAATTTCAAGTAATGGGAAGCTAAAAAATATGTATTTTCTATAGGCAGGATACAAGCAAATAATTGGTAGCACGTGCATTGTGGTCCAGGTGCCATTGCAAAGTACTGGCTGTGGTTAGTGATTCATTTTCTTGTATCATAGGTCTTTTGGTGACAAATACACAGGTAAACACCAGGAGTCCACCAAAGCTCGGCTTTGACTGACTACTTTGCCAGCCTATAGCTATTTTAACGGTGTATGATAAAGTCTGGTGTCAATCAAGTGCTGGCTCTTCTTTAAAAAAAAAAAAAACACTTTCGTCCACAAACGTGTTTCACAAAAATGAAACTTCAGCTGATAAAGTGGCCTTAATGTTGTAACCTCACAAGCTGCACATCAGATGAATAAAATAAAGGTGAGGGCATTGCTTATATTCACTGTGAATCAGGTGTGGCAGTACTGCTTTTCCGCCCCCTCTTACAGGTCTGATGGACGGCAATGTCTGACGCGCACCTGTTGCTTCTGCTTTCCAGGTTCTCACACAATGATACCTCCGGGAGAGTGCATGTACAAAAACAAGGATTGGCATAGCCAATAGGTCTCGCCTTTGGGACCTTAAAGTATTTAGTTATGCAGTATAATATCCTTGGTGCAACAACATCAAGTGTTGCATGGCTAAACACTTATACGGTCTCAAATGCGAGACCTATTGGCTATGCCAATGCTTGTTGTACTTGCAGTTCATAATTTAAAGAATCGTAATTTAGCACAGTGAGCTATGAACAGCCATCAAAGAGCTGCATGCAAACTACATGGGAGAGGTTCAAAAGTTATGTTTTTCCCCCACTCTTTCATTATCCCAATGTTGCTTGGGTAGAAGCACATTCTTTAGTAAATTCAACTTCAAACCATTACGTAAGGTTTTAATCCTGAATTTGTGCTTCTCCAGACTAAGCATCCTTAAAAAATGCCTACCAGTATGGATGACATATAAATCCTACACCTTGTATTCCATTTTATCTTATGTAACAGTTTTTATACACTGATGCATGCATGATGCATTGTCTCTGTATGTGTGTGTGTGATGGGCATTACTCCAGCACCCTACACTGGTATGAGAGGCACGATAAAACAAATGAAAAACATGTGAGAGAGGTGCTATAGAGTGATGAAGAAGAGCCTGTTGAAGGGTGATAGCGAAGGAACCATTGAAGGGCCCCTTCAAAGATTGTCGCATTCTGGTGCACTGTAAGGTCATTATTTAATATGCTTTAAAAGCTAATACAATTGAATATTTAATGACAATTTGTTGTAGAATGCACCATTTTCTCTATTATTTCCAAACATTTTGGGGCAGGAGAATCCGAAAGCCCCTTTGTAGTGGTCAGGCTCGCTTGCTACACACAGTAAGGGGGCTGGACAGACAAGATTTGCCAGTGCACTTTGGTTTCCCAGTACAGCCCTGTGTGGCCTTTGTATTTCACTCAAAGCTGTGTGGCACTACTTTGTGCGAGATTAGCTGAACTACCATCGGTGAAATCATAGGGGTGTTCGTGCTTTTCCCACTGGGTTGGGTTCACTTTGTATAGGTTATTAGGCATGGACGTAGGAACCGTGGAAGGTGGGAAGGAATTTATCGCCCCTAGATTTTGACATGGTGTGCCATTGGGGACAATATTCTCCCCCTAATTTGAAGTGGAAACTGTAGATTAAACAGTGATAGACTGAAAATGTCCCTCTGAAGTCATGTTGCAAATCCCTAATTCTTCTTGGAGCTCTGTAACCAGAAGAGCTTACTCTGTGACAGTTCTATGACCTCTCCATTTAGTCAATTATTAAATACTAGCCATTGAGGTGTTGAGCCTTTCCTAAAATCATTCTGTTTGTCAAGCAGTTCTTCAAGGAAACGCTTTTCAGTTGCCTCTCAGACCGCATGCTCTGTCATTATCTTATGTTTGATCTTCAAGGTCGATGGAAACATTCCAAACAGAAAAGAACACCTTTAAAGCACATGACCACGCACATACATACATGGGTGTGTATAGTGTCTGTTTGATTTAAGGTCTGATTAATGCATTTATGGAACTCCAAAGAGTAACACTGTTTGGAAAACTGAACACAATGTACTGATCTTTATTGTTAAATGGAAGAGAAAATGGTGTAACCTAGCGTCTCTGAACTGTGCAATGTGTAATCTTGGAACCAAATCCCAGCTTCCACTCTTGACCAAACTGTGTGATCCACAGCCCACCACTTGACTATGTATCATTTTCTAAACCATCCAGTTGGAGAGCACATCAAAGTAATTCAGTGTGCTCCAAAAGCACACTTATATATGGTTAATAACCTTAGTGTATAAATATACTTCACAGTGGATATGCTATGAGGACCTGCACATCGTAAAGTATAAGCTGTAATGCAATAAGTTGTTGTTAACAGTTGTATTGGGTGCTAGCAAATCACCACATACTCATCCACCAAGAGTAATAGTCATCTCCAAGAATACAGGATTCCAAAGATGTTGAAATTTATCAAAAAGGCAATGCAGCACACCCCAAAAGTAACCTGCACCCCTAAAACAATCTTATCTCCGGGTGTAGTCCATTAGTTGTAAATTTCATTCAAAGAACACCATCGATATCCGTTCTTGATATAACTGGATATGTTATATTTATTCGTTAGTAATCATATAGGTGCCCAATTTTCACAGCGCAGCCGACGCGCGTTTCGCCCAACGGGCTTTCTCAAGGCTGCATATATACAAGAAAAAAGAAGAAAAACATAGTATCTAATATTCTGTATAAGCAGATAACCAGTATTATCAGCTATGTTATGCCGTGCATACCAGTACAGAGCAAATCCATTATTTTTTTCATATACAGACAACCATAAAGACCTATCATGTGGTCCAACAAGTTAGAGGCACGGCTCCAGGGGAAAGTGCCCCCCCAAAAAAATGGAGAGTAATCCCCTAGATTGGGTGATTTATAGAGAGATAGATCCCGAAAGGTTCCCCAAGTGGATAGAACGTCCAAGTACGAAAAATAACTGAATAACTCAGTCCTGTATCCTTGAATTGCCCAAATTAATCATGTGCATGCAACCGATATATACAGTGAGTGTTAATGGGGGTGCCCATGTTTAGTACCAAATCAGCAAAAAATGCATACCCGTGAAGTGCTCCGGGTAATGTTGTACGAGGTGATAAAGTCTCACCTTGTAAAATTCAATGCCTCGTTCGTATTTGGAGTAAAAAACTCGAAGTTACATCTGGAAGAAAAATGTGCCGTATAACAACTAGTAATATTACCAACATGGTATCTACCACATCGTCTATTGAGACATTCGGTATTGCTTACCTAATCTCAACCAAATGGTCATGTATATTTCACATAGAGTGCCTCAAGTTAGACACTATCGGCGTTTTCCGTTACTGTAATGTTTAAAGCGAAATGAAGGACCAGGATCCGTCCCCTCTGAAACAAGTGTATAGTAAAAACAAATATTCACTATGATGTTCCGTAAATATCATTTCCGCAAAGAAAATACATAGCGCGCATGTTTCCTTAGTTAAGTATTCAAAAAACGTGTTGCAGTCTGATAGTGGCCGTTACGTCAACACTGATCATTTACTCGTACGTGTTAGTAGTTATTAACGTCCTTCGGTTTTCCTTGTGCGTTTAGGAAGCGGCGTGTTGTATGGAACATAGCATCGCACCTATTATACGCAATGTATCATATGTGTCATTATTGCTCCCAAACAGCATCTAACCTCTAAGTGTAAATCCGAATAGGTACGAAAGTATATCCATGGTCATTATAGCGCGCTTAGTTACACTAAATTAAATAGCATGTTACGAAGATCGTAACATAGACAAACCCATATCGCACTCACCTCGCTAATGTCACTAATTCTCCCACATTTTCTGGGCGTTTGGAATCAGAGTGCTTCCCGCCATTGTAGAGATGTACGTAGAGCGTGAAGTCATCAAAATAGAAAGTAGACTAGCGAATTAGGTAGTCGAAGTTAGTTTCCATACACTGGCGGCCATCTTGGAACGATCGGATATGTATGTTGTGTCTTAAGTCTGTCGTTATCTAGTAATGTCCCAAATCTCTTAAATAAAATCGCGACTGTCAAGTATCATAAATACACTTTTTTCATAAAGAAACCGAGCCTTATAACCACAGTGATGTTAGATAGGCGAGAAGTCATGATGTTATGTAATGGATATTCGAAATCAGAAATAGAAAGGACAGATAGCAGCAGGTCATATGGAATAGGAATCCTGGAGCCACACCATATATAGAAGATACTGTTCTGTAATGCATACAAGCCAAATGATCTTAAGTTGCTGCGTTAATACATATTCCATTGTAATCATTGACAATCATGCTACACATCAGTAGAATAATATCCCAGAACAGGAACTTATGATTATCTCTCACAGTACATACAACATTGACTTATAAAAATTCAAATAGTTCCTTATCGATGTTGATACCGTGTTCTACTGCTCTAATGGAGATAATCCATTTGCATTCATTCTGTCTTAAAACGCTTACTCTATTGCCACCTCTCTGATGTGGCAGTATCACCTCAAGACCATGAAAAGTTATTCTGATCAGTTCTGTGTGGTTGTGTGAAGTGTTGAAATGTGAGGCTAACGGATATTGGGTATTGTTGTTTCTGATGGCCCTTAGATGCTCTTGTATCCGTTCCTTAAGTGGTCTGATGGTGCTGCCTACGTAGATTTTCCCACATATACAAATAATACAGTAAATGACAAATTTCGTATTGCAGTTAATAAAATCATTGACTGTATAGATTTTTTCAGAGTTGTATTTAAAGGTGGTTGTCCTGTTTAACGCAAAGGGGCAAACATTGCAGGTCCCACATTTAAAAAACCCCTTGGGTTTGGCTGGTAACCATGTCCTTTGAGAAATTTTTGAAATAAAGCTGGGGCATAAAGATTGTCTCAGAGTATTGCTCCTGGCAAAAGTGATGTTAGGTCTGGGTCCCACCGCCTCCAAAATCTTTTCATCATCTGTCAATAAGTGCCAGTGTCTTTTGAGAATTTTAAATATTTCAGCACTGGCATTGGAGTACGGTGTAATGAACCTAATAATTTTTGTGCTACATGGCCTTTTGTTCGTTTTCATGCGGCCCTTCAGCAAATCTGTTCTTGTCATACTGTTCACAGTGTTACGTGCCTTTCGGATATCTGGTGCTTTATATCCTCTGGCCATAAATCGTTGTTCAACTGTGTTTAATTCGTTCTCCAGTATTTGTGTATCACTACAATTTCTTTTTATGCGGATCATCTCCCCCAAAGGGATTGCTTTGATTTGTGAGGGTGGGTGTGCGCTAGTGGCATGCAAAACTGCGTTGCATGCCGTGTCCTTTCTGTACGGACGTGATTTCAGTTTGTCCTTATCCACTATGATTGTGATGTCAAGAAAATTGATATGTGTAGTACTTTCTGTTTTGGTGAAAGTTAAATTGAAGGGATTATTGTTAAGATACTGAAAAAATTCTTCTAACATTGCCTTTTTTCAATTTTTTCAATATCTTAACAATAATCCCTTCAATTTAACTTTCACCAAAACAGAAAGTACTACACATATCAATTTTTTTGACATCACAATCATAGTGGATAAGGACAAACTGAAATCACGTCCGTACAGAAAGGACACGGCATGCAACGCAGTTTTGCATGCCACTAGCGCACACCCACCCTCACAAATCAAAGCAATCCCTTTGGGGGAGATGATCCGCATAAAAAGAAATTGTAGTGATACACAAGTACTGGAGAACGAATTAAACACAGTTGAACAACGATTTATGGCCAGAGGATATAAAGCACCAGATATCCGAAAGGCACGTAACACTGTGAACAGTATGACAAGAACAGATTTGCTGAAGGGCCGCATGAAAACGAACAAAAGGCCATGTAGCACAAAAATTATTAGGTTCATTACACCGTACTCCAATGCCAGTGCTGAAATATTTAAAATTCTCAAAAGACACTGGCACTTATTGACAGATGATGAAAAGATTTTGGAGGCGGTGGGACCCAGACCTAACATCACTTTTGCCAGGAGCAATACTCTGAGACAATCTTTATGCCCCAGCTTTATTTCAAAAATTTCTCAAAGGACATGGTTACCAGCCAAACCCAAGGGGTTTTTTAAATGTGGGACCTGCAATGTTTGCCCCTTTGCGTTAAACAGGACAACCACCTTTAAATACAACTCTGAAAAAATCTATACAGTCAATGATTTTATTAACTGCAATACGAAATTTGTCATTTACTGTATTATTTGTATATGTGGGAAAATCTACGTAGGCAGCACCATCAGACCACTTAAGGAACGGATACAAGAGCATCTAAGGGCCATCAGAAACAACAATACCCAATATCCGTTAGCCTCACATTTCAACACTTCACACAACCACACAGAACTGATCAGAATAACTTTTCATGGTCTTGAGGTGATACTGCCACATCAGAGAGGTGGCAATAGAGTAAGCGTTTTAAGACAGAATGAATGCAAATGGATTATCTCCATTAGAGCAGTAGAACACGGTATCAACATCGATAAGGAACTATTTGAATTTTTATAAGTCAATGTTGTATGTACTGTGAGAGATAATCATAAGTTCCTGTTCTGGGATATTATTCTACTGATGTGTAGCATGATTGTCAATGATTACAATGGAATATGTATTAACGCAGCAACTTAAGATCATTTGGCTTGTATGCATTACAGAACAGTATCTTCTATATATGGTGTGGCTCCAGGATTCCTATTCCATATGACCTGCTGCTATCTGTCCTTTCTATTTCTGATTTCGAATATCCATTACATAACATCATGACTTCTCGCCTATCTAACATCACTGTGGTTATAAGGCTCGGTTTCTTTATGAAAAAAGTGTATTTATGATACTTGACAGTCGCGATTTCATTTAAGAGATTTGGGACATTACTAGATAACGACAGACTTAAGACACAACATACATATCCGATCGTTCCAAGATGGCCGCCAGTGTATGGAAACTAACTTCGACTACCTAATTCGCTAGTCTACTTTCTATTTTGATGACTTCACGCTCTACGTACATCTCTACAATGGCGGGAAGCACTCTGATTCCAAACGCCCAGAAAATGTGGGAGAATTAGTGACATTAGCGAGGTGAGTGCGATATGGGTTTGTCTATGTTACGATCTTCGTAACATGCTATTTAATTTAGTGTAACTAAGCGCGCTATAATGACCATGGATATACTTTCGTACCTATTCGGATTTACACTTAGAGGTTAGATGCTGTTTGGGAGCAATAATGACACATATGATACATTGCGTATAATAGGTGCGATGCTATGTTCCATACAACACGCCGCTTCCTAAACGCACAAGGAAAACCGAAGGACGTTAATAACTACTAACACGTACGAGTAAATGATCAGTGTTGACGTAACGGCCACTATCAGACTGCAACACGTTTTTTGAATACTTAACTAAGGAAACATGCGCGCTATGTATTTTCTTTGCGGAAATGATATTTACGGAACATCATAGTGAATATTTGTTTTTACTATACACTTGTTTCAGAGGGGACGGATCCTGGTCCTTCATTTCGCTTTAAACATTACAGTAACAGAAAACGCCGATAGTGTCTAACTTGAGGCACTCTATGTGAAATATACATGACCATTTGGTTGAGATTAGGTAAGCAATACCGAATGTCTCAATAGACGATGTGGTAGATACCATGTTGGTAATATTACTAGTTGTTATACGGCACATTTTTCTTCCAGATGTAACTTCGAGTTTTTTACACCAAATACGAACGAGGCATTGAATTTTACAAGGTGAGACTTTATCACCTCGTACAACATTACCCGGAGCACTTCACGGGTATGCATTTTTTGCTGATTTGGTACTAAACATGGGCACCCCCATTAACACTCACTGTATATATCGGTTGCATGCACATGATTAATTTGGGCAATTCAAGGATACAGGACTGAGTTATTCAGTTATTTTTCGTACTTGGACGTTCTTTCCACTTGGGGAACCTTTCGGGATCTATCTCTCTATAAATCACCCAATCTAGGGGATTACTCTCCCTTTTTTTGGGGGGGCACTTTCCCCTGGAGCCGTGCTTCTAACTTGTTGGACCACATGATAGGTCTTTATGGTTGTCTGTATATGAAAAAAATAATGGATTTGCTCTGTACTGGTATGCACGGCATAACATAGCTGATAATACTGGTTATCTGCTTATACAGAATATTATTCACACGAATTAATTAGCAATTTTGGAGTCAAAATTATTATACTCCCAACTGATTTAATCACCAAGCCAAGACAACCAACTCAGTTAGTCTGGAGTCCTTATTTACTTCGAAAGAAAAAAACAATTTATTGTACAAATCACTGTTATATCACAAACATTTTAGTTTTCAGGCACAAGGAGAATTAGAGGTGGTGAAAATAGTGAAAATGAAGCCCAGTGAGAATAATCATAGCCTATAAAGTGAAATAAGTGTATGAAAGGTCTTTTTTTTAAAAAACAATGAGGAGCATATAAGAGTGTAACGAGTCTTTTTTGCTCTCCCTTTGTTGAAGTCGACGACGTTTCAACCCTCTCTGGGTACGGGGTCTCTTCAGGACAGTATCTGGGGACTACAAGCAAGGAAGAAGTAAGTGCCCGAAATATACTTAAATGGAGAGTTGACTAAAGGCTCCAGTTATTTATTGGCTTACCTAGTTGTATTCCAAATGGAATTGCAGGATAGAAGATGGTATATGTCTGATGAATTCTATAATTACAAAAAGGATATATAAGGAATGTAAAAATTGTATCCTTATAAGGTATATCTATCTCTATATTATTTGTTAAAAGGCAAGGATTAATTATTGAACCCTTACAAAATGAATCAAAGTATGAGCCTAACTTTACCTTCCTAATAGGGCCATGACCCCTAAGTAGGTCATAGTCCTCACCATGTAGTGTTACTTACTTGGAGCAATTAATGTCTCCGCTTTCTCCTCGGGTAATGGCAATGTTCGACAATATCGGGTCTATTTGGTCAGTCCATATAGTGATCTAAAACAATGTATAATAAAGGACAATCGGTACCCGAAACTGCAGTAAAAAACTATTTACTTTAATATCAATAAATGACCATTACTCACAGAACCGATGTGGGAATTTCGTGATCCAATTCCGACTGTGTTTATATCCCAGTAATGAATACCTGTGGGACATTGAGGCCACGGTTACTGCCAAGATATCACAGGGGGAGTTAGTTTTAAGGAAGCAGAATACGTAAGTAACTTACTGTGTAGATACGAACGAATTAAGCACTCGAATCCGGAACGAATAAAGCATCCAAATCTGCCGCGCAAGTCGGGGAACAGTCTCCAAGGCAACGGAAGTATTTTATTCAACCCGAAGTGGACGTATACACGCTAGAGATCGGGGGAATAGGATACAATAGCGGCCATCTTAACGGGGGTTAATCAATTAGTCTCTAGGATAGTGACTGGCCCTTCTATATGAGAAGGAACTCAAGGTGTAACAATTATAAAAAATATATAAAATATTATTCTCCCGGGATTGGGCGCGTAGGTGTAAGAATAGTATGCGTAACCCCGGAGATATCCACAGGGGGAATTGTGTGCCCACAACCCACTGGACAGGGAAGGTGAAACAATGGCGGCCATCTTAGAGAGGTGTTTATCTGATATTCCCTATGATAATTGGGACTTTAAGGCGCATATATATAGGAGAGCAAAAAAGACTTGTCAGTCTCTTAGTACATTATTCCTAGTACATATAGCGTTCGATAATGAATACTGTAAGGGCTAACTTCATACAAAGGTCTATTAATACATCAATACTGATCACTATATCAATATTTTCAGGGCCGTACATCATTTTTGAACAAGGCAATACATCGTTTTCTGGTCAAGCAACAAGTTATATTTCATTACATTTGGTGTTACACATAAAGGTACCTCCACCTTTTGTTACAATGACTCAAACGGCATCATATGAGAACACAAATAGATCAATATTACAATAAATCAATGTTGAAATAAAACCCAACGGTAACATAAGAAGGATAGAATCCATTCCTCAAGAACTGCTGACATTCTATTAATGTTCTAGTACTATCTCCCATGTCAATTAGAACATATCTTTAAACACTATATTTACTGAGCCCATTATCAAGAATGGGGCTATTTCAATTATCTTTCAATGTAAACTTATGAATTTCCGCCATTCCTCTAGGCTATTCAGACCAAGAGTTGTCGATTGACACTTATCGATCCACTTACATTCCAGTGTCTGTAGCAGGATTGACATATCACCTCCCCTTGGTGGCAGTTTAGCTTTTTCAATTACCTGCCACCTAATGTCTTCGGGTGAGTGATCTTTCTCCTTATAATGCTCGACAAGTGGAGCATTTTCAGTAGAGCACCGTATTCTGCTTCGATGTTGGCAGATACGGTTTTTGACTGGTTGAGTAGTCTGTCCAATGTAAATTAACTCACACGGACACCAGATACAGTATATAACATTACAGGTCGAGCAGTTCGAAAAATCGCGCAAGACGTAATTAATGTTAGCATGTGAGAAGGACTTGGTTTCCTTAGTAAATTTACAAGCGATACAACTACCGCATTTATGATGTCCCGATTACTGGACATCATAAATGCGGTAGTTGTATCGCTTGTAAATTTACTAAGGAAACCAAGTCCTTCTCACATGCTAACATTAATTACGTCTTGCGCGATTTTTCGAACTGCTCGACCTGTAATGTTATATACTGTATCTGGTGTCCGTGTGAGTTAATTTACATTGGACAGACTACTCAACCAGTCAAAAACCGTATCTGCCAACATCGAAGCAGAATACGGTGCTCTACTGAAAATGCTCCACTTGTCGAGCATTATAAGGAGAAAGATCACTCACCCGAAGACATTAGGTGGCAGGTAATTGAAAAAGCTAAACTGCCACCAAGGGGAGGTGATATGTCAATCCTGCTACAGACACTGGAATGTAAGTGGATCGATAAGTGTCAATCGACAACTCTTGGTCTGAATAGCCTAGAGGAATGGCGGAAATTCATAAGTTTACATTGAAAGATAATTGAAATAGCCCCATTCTTGATAATGGGCTCAGTAAATATAGTGTTTAAAGATATGTTCTAATTGACATGGGAGATAGTACTAGAACATTAATAGAATGTCAGCAGTTCTTGAGGAATGGATTCTATCCTTCTTATGTTACCGTTGGGTTTTATTTCAACATTGATTTATTGTAATATTGATCTATTTGTGTTCTCATATGATGCCGTTTGAGTCATTGTAACAAAAGGTGGAGGTACCTTTATGTGTAACACCAAATGTAATGAAATATAACTTGTTGCTTGACCAGAAAACGATGTATTGCCTTGTTCAAAAATGATGTACGGCCCTGAAAATATTGATATAGTGATCAGTATTGATGTATTAATAGACCTTTGTATGAAGTTAGCCCTTACAGTATTCATTATCGAACGCTATATGTACTAGGAATAATGTACTAAGAGACTGACAAGTCTTTTTTGCTCTCCTATATATATGCGCCTTAAAGTCCCAATTATCATAGGGAATATCAGATAAACACCTCTCTAAGATGGCCGCCATTGTTTCACCTTCCCTGTCCAGTGGGTTGTGGGCACACAATTCCCCCTGTGGATATCTCCGGGGTTACGCATACTATTCTTACACCTACGCGCCCAATCCCGGGAGAATAATATTTTATATATTTTTTATAATTGTTACACCTTGAGTTCCTTCTCATATAGAAGGGCCAGTCACTATCCTAGAGACTAATTGATTAACCCCCGTTAAGATGGCCGCTATTGTATCCTATTCCCCCGATCTCTAGCGTGTATACGTCCACTTCCGGGTTGAATAAAATACTTCCGTTGCCTTGGAGACTGTTCCCCGACTTGCGCGGCAGATTTGGATGCTTTATTCGTTCCGGATTCGAGTGCTTAATTCGTTCGTATCTACACAGTAAGTTACTTACGTATTCTGCTTCCTTAAAACTAACTCCCCCTGTGATATCTTGGCAGTAACCGTGGCCTCAATGTCCCACAGGTATTCATTACTGGGATATAAACACAGTCGGAATTGGATCACGAAATTCCCACATCGGTTCTGTGAGTAATGGTCATTTATTGATATTAAAGTAAATAGTTTTTTACTGCAGTTTCGGGTACCGATTGTCCTTTATTATACATTGTTTTAGATCACTATATGGACTGACCAAATAGACCCGATATTGTCGAACATTGCCATTACCCGAGGAGAAAGCGGAGACATTAATTGCTCCAAGTAAGTAACACTACATGGTGAGGACTATGACCTACTTAGGGGTCATGGCCCTATTAGGAAGGTAAAGTTAGGCTCATACTTTGATTCATTTTGTAAGGGTTCAATAATTAATCCTTGCCTTTTAACAAATAATATAGAGATAGATATACCTTATAAGGATACAATTTTTACATTCCTTATATATCCTTTTTGTAATTATAGAATTCATCAGACATATACCATCTTCTATCCTGCAATTCCATTTGGAATACAACTAGGTAAGCCAATAAATAACTGGAGCCTTTAGTCAACTCTCCATTTAAGTATATTTCGGGCACTTACTTCTTCCTTGCTTGTAGTCCCCAGATACTGTCCTGAAGAGACCCCGTACCCAGAGAGGGTTGAAACGTCGTCGACTTCAACAAAGGGAGAGCAAAAAAGACTCGTTACACTCTTATATGCTCCTCATTGTTTTTTAAAAAAAAGACCTTTCATACACTTATTTCACTTTATAGGCTATGATTATTCTCACTGGGCTTCATATTCACTATTTTCACCACCTCTAATTCTCCTTGTGCCTGAAAACTAAAATGTTTGTGATATAACAGTGATTTGTACAATAAATTGTTTTTTTCTTTCGAAGTAAATAAGGACTCCAGACTAACTGAGTTGGTTGTCTTGGCTTGGTGATTAAATCAGTTGGGAGTATAATAATTTTGACTCCAAAATTGCTAATTAATTCGTGTGAATAAGTTCCTTGTGGACACTGTTCTTACTTAAAGTAATACCCAGTTCACAGGGACATATGGGTTGCTCTTGTTTGTTGGAAATAATATACAGAATATTAGATACTATGTTTTTCTTCTTTTTTCTTGTATATATGCAGCCTTGAGAAAGCCCGTTGGGCGAAACGCGCGTCGGCTGCGCTGTGAAAATTGGACACCTATATGATTACTAACGAATAAATATAACATATCCAGTTATATCAAGAACGGATATCGATGGTGTTCTTTGAATGAAATTTACAACTAATGGACTACACCCGGAGATAAGATTGTTTTAGGGGTGCAGGTTACATATGGTTAATAACCTTACTTCGTACTCAATAACAATAAAGCCTCTATGAAACTGAAATATGTTGTCAGTTATCTTGTGCCAATGCCTGCAGGGCATGGGAGCATTCTTGAATGTTTCATGTTTAAAGAAACAATACTTACAATAAATGTCACTCGATTCAGTGATGTAAATATATGTACTCAATTGAAAAACTGAGAAATTTGAAAGTCTTTACTATGTTTTTTCCTGACATTTACTGCTTGATTTTACACATTCGATGGCTCAGTTTATGCTTTGGCTCTTTGAGCTAAGCCAGACCCCTGATTTGGCTCTTCTCAAGCCTGTCCTTCTCCCCACCCCACTAGAAAGCTTATTATCAATGGTTTCGCTCTAAAGTGGGCACAGACATAAGCATCTGGTGCAACATTGTAAGAGATGGGGACAGATTTACTAAAATATTCACTCAATGTAGCGCAGCAGGCAAAAATGATGTGCTGTGTTGGGTGAGAAGGACAGAGCAGGAGTGTGCCATATCTACAGAGGTATAGCTCTCTCCTCCCCTCTCCCTAGTGCTGGTGTAGAGTTTTACTACAGAGCGACACACCTTTCTGCCATAGGGTGCTTAGGTTTTGTACAGGAGGGGGTCCCTTCGAGGACAAAATACTTTGCCTAAATAAGTTTTAAAACTTTTCCACCTTTGAATGTGTGCTTTATGGTCCAGCACGTAACCAAAGCCAGAAAACATTTCTACTTTTAATGCCTGCTTTTAAATGGCCTTAGTTTTTTATGCAAAACCCTGGCTCAAATTTTTGGTTGACAGGGTTTTGTGTCTTACTCCATACCCATTAGGCCATGCAAATCCATGCAGGGTGGCTTTGCGTCGCCTCATAGATATGATTGAAAGGCCTTCGCTACCAAAGCATCAAAAAAAGTGATGCTCCGGAGGCGCAGACTTCTTGTCAATGAGCCCCTAAGTCTCTGCAGCCCCTGAGTAGAGTTGATGTAGCCACTCTCCCCATATTTTATGATGTTTAGTGGACAATCCCTGGACTAATAAGCCAAATCACCAGTCACAACTGATAAGTCCATGCCTTACCATTCGGCAAAAGGTGGGACGGTGGGGGCGCTCCAATTTTTCGCTATATCTCTCTTGGCGAGTACTAGACAAGTAAGTAAAAATCCTCTCCTAGTTCAAAATCCTTTTTTAAAATATGTGGTCAATGCATATTTTCTCTGCTTTGCATTGCTTCGCAACTATTGGTTTGTATTGCACCGGCACCTATACCTTAGTTTACTAAATCCATTTTATTAAAGAAAAAGTCTTACTGTTAATGTGTAATGTCCTAATACTGCTAGTTACTTAGGGGCATATTATCAAGAAACGGCATTAAAATTATCACCGATTTAGCGGCAGAAAACTGCCGCTAAAACGGCGATAATGGGCTTGATAATATGCTCTATGGAATTCCAATTGAAGCCCATGTTAGATGTCCTTCACATCAAACAAGCAAACTAGCAAACAATTGCTCTAATGTATGATTTTGAGACCCTCCTAATTGTCTGCAAGTTGATGTCGGGCCCTCCTGATCGAATAGTGCTATCACTTATCAGAACAATACTTTGACATTTGATTATGAGGCCTATCTGGCCTATCTGGTCAGCCTTTCCTGTCGCCCAGTGAACAGAGTATCACTGATGCAGTTTAAATTCCAGTTCTCCGGTTCTGTCTTCAGACGAGGTGTGGTACCCAGCTGGTTAAATCAATGGGAATTATCAATTTCTGGGGGTGGTACAGCGGTCAGGGAAGTTATGCCTGACCTCTAGGAGCTGGCAGGCAGGCAGTATACACCTGATGCGCTCTCCATCCCTTCTATTCCCCTGTTACCCTCTCTCTATCTCAAATGTCCCGATCCTTTTACTTCGTATGTTTGTCTTCTGAGAGCCTGGCATTTTTTTGTTCAACCCAGTCTCTCTCTGGCACTTGAGTCCTGATTGGCTGAAGGGCTTTGGGGGAAATCTTTAATTCAGTGGATAATCTCTGCTTAAGAGGTTTGCAGCTCTCTTTCGCTGCCCCTTTGGCTCCCACATTGGATCGCTTACCCAGCGCTCACCCTTCAAAGTGACTGTGAGTTGGACTGAGTAGCAGGAGTCACAGTTCGGAACAACAGAACTTGTTTATCACTGGCTCTTGGGACCTGCTGCATTTGAATTATGCGTTACAGGGGCTTTGCTGTCTTCGTCATCCTTCTTGCTTGCATTCTTCAGCTCTGTTACTCCTGCTGAGTGCCAGTGGGCTACTCCGCGTTCTTCCTGAACGGTGTGACTGCGCCCATGGGTGGCACTGCCCTAGATGCTGACATGACAGTATGCAAAGCTGATTGCAAGGAGTGCTTTGACTCCAACACGTTTTTGCAACTCACTACACAAGTCCTTTTTTATGGTACCTTTTTTTTGCCAAGAAGTAATTTTCACTTTGTCAGTCCATCTTAAAAAAGCAACATTCTGTAGGTATTAACCCCTTTAAATAGACTGCCTGCTAATGTATAGGTCAATGTAGCGTAACGGGTGGATTTTCGGATACCACAGACTTCTTTTTAGGGGTGGCCGAACAAACACCACCCACTCGCGGAACTCCGCAGAATTTGGAGAATTTTTTAAGTAACTCTGCGAGCTCTGCTCAGGCCTAGGCTGCAGACGTTCATGTTGTCGTAGGTTCAGGCTGAGGGTCAGAGCTCTAGAGAATTGCAACCACCATCTTGGCTACCAATCCATGTCCTCAACAGGGATCTCTAGATATGACAGATATTCTTCTAATAGTGGAGCTTAGGCCAGAAGTTAGCGCCTCCATCGACCTGGAAGGCTGACTGGCCACTCACTAGGGTCTAAATGACACCCAATTGATTTTTTTTCAATTTCTACTCCAACTTCAAATTATAAAATGCTGAAATCTTTGCCTCTCGCTAAGCAGATATTCAAGTTGGTCTGTGGGAATGTCATCTCCTGGGACAGATTTTGACTTCTAAATCCCCTCTCTACCATGAATGCAGTGATTCAGTCCGTTATTGCCCATTTTGCAGAATTTACACTTGACCTCTGAGATTCCACACCCAGTTCAAATAGGCACAATGAGTGATAAAGTGTTTTTTAAAAAATTTATCACAGGTTTGCCAGGCAAAATTGCCAGTCGGGAATTACTGCTTAAAAGTATATAAGGGAGTTCCCAATACTAGCCTCAGAGAGGAGTGAGCCTCAGAGTAGAGAAAAACGGCATAGGCACTTTGTCAATACCAGGACATGCCACACATAAAGGGTCATGTCCTACATTTTACTTACACAACACGCTGTCCATAGGGCTACCTAGTGCCTACCTTAGGGGTGACCTATGTGTAATAAAAGGGTAGTTTAAGGTTTAGCAGGTATTTTTCAATGTTAAGTTGAAGTGGCAGTAAACTATGCACACAGGCCCTGTGGTGGCAGGCCTGGGGCAGGTTTGAAAGGTTTTAGAAGTAGGGTCTCCAGTTGGCAGTCGTTTGCACACTGACCAAGTAGGGACCCTCACTCTAGTCAGGGTAAGGGAGTCACACATCTAAGATAACCCCTGCTCACCCCCTTGGTAGCTTGGCAGAGCAGTCAGGCTTATCTCAGAGGCAATGTGTAAAGCATTTGTACCCACAAACAGTAGCACAGTGAAAACACTGCAAACACTGAGCCAAATTTCTAAATCTTCAAAAGGAACAACAATTTCTCTGAAGGGGAGAACAGCATCATGGTTTCTCCACTGTCTAGACATATACAGTGCAGTTAGGTAATTGAGAGTAGCATGTGTGCGCTGTGAAGACCAAGGACTTGCTGACATCTTTTTTTTATCACTCAAATCAATCAAAGTCCTGGATTCCCATCTCTGGATTGTGGGACTTCCTTCTTGGGGGCAAGTAAGTATGTATGTATATAGTACACACCTGGCTAAAGAACAATGGAGGGCTGAATCGAGTGCAGGAGCCCAGAGTTTCAACTGGGAATGATTCACACGAGACAGAGCATTATTAGGTGCTGATGTTTGTCATTTAGAATCCTGATTTTCACTTATTTAGCAAAGCCCATAGTGCTCAATTCAATTCAATTCAATAATCCTTTATTCGATACTTAAAAAACACCATAAAAGTCCATATACAGTTAAAATCAGTAAAATACGGTTCATAACACATGGTTGAAGACAATTGGCCAAAAAAAAAAAAATTAATTCAACATTGCCCTCTTGAGTTCCTTAACCTTAAAGCAACCTTAATAAAATTCATAATGCAAAACAGTGTATGAGGATCATTAGCCCTTTGCAAGAATAGTAAGGCAACCTTGGCATGTTTAAACTTTGCCTGTTTTAAAATTCTTACTAAAAAGCTACGCCTAGGTAAAACATAAAATGGGCATAATAATACAAAATGACGGGTATCCGGCGGAGACCTGTTGTCGCAGCCGCAGGAACCCTTCTGCTCAACGGTTGAAGTAAAACCTGGTGGATCAGCCAGTAGGTGGTGTAAAAGGTTGAGCTTAAAACGAGTGATTAAAAATCTATCCTGGGCGTTATACATAAGAGCGAGATAAGGTTCCATTCCTTCCTCTGTTTTCACCATTCTGTGAGCGCAGACTGAGGTTTTACTTTCTTCCGCAGCCGCTCTACGTGAGGCTACCAGGTCCAAGAATTTTTTTTTTACTCTCAGTATATCTTGGGGGATAATTTCCGTTGGATTGGTAAAAAGATCCTTACAGCCAATTCCCACAAGTGTGGACTTCACGTATTTTAGCCAGGGAATACTAATTCCTTTGTCCCTTTCTGTACAGTCTCTAATAATTTGTCTGCTCAGGTCTGCCTCGGTATTGGACCAAATCTTTAGCCAGGCCATAAGAGGTCTGACCTTTATCAGGTCCTCAATGTATACCCTTCCTAGTTCTTCATGGATAATGTAGGCGGGAATACTTCGTGGAGTCTTGAGCACCTTTCTCAAATATTTATTCTCCTCTGTCTGTAACTGATGAGTGCTAACACAACCCCAAACGTCAGACCCATAAACCACTTTTGAGCAACAAATTGAGCTGTACAAGTTCATAACTTGTTCTGGCGACCACCGGCCCAGCCTGCGTCCATAATTCATGATCGCCCCCGTCGAGGCCACTAATTTGGAGCACCGCTCTTCAATTAAAAATTAAAAATTTAAAAGCCCATCGAATAACAAGCCAAGGTAGTGAAATGTCTGTACCTGCCCTAGTTTGTGTGTGCCTATTTTGTATGAGAACTTCTTACAGGGTTTGGTTCCAGCCAACATGACATAGGACTTAGTCAGATTTGCCGACAAGTCTAAGGTATCCATAAAACTGACAAACCCGTCTATCAGGCGCTGAAGTCCCTTGGGGGTGCGGGCTAAAAGAACCGCATCATCTGCGTACAGCAACACAGGGACAGGGCGGGAACTTACTCGAGGAGAATCTACTTTTAATTTGCCTAGTGCCTGGTCTAAATTATTAATATATAGGGAAAACAAAAACGGGGCCAAAATACATCCCTGTCTGACCCCACTATTGCAGACAAAAGGTGCCGTAGTGCCCCCTTCCATATTAAAACGCACTTTAGCAGTGGTATTTCAGTGCAATGCTCTCAAGATGTTAACCAAGCCCTGATCAACCCCTAATCTGGACATCAAGGCCCACAGCTTCTCTCTATTGACGTGGTCAAAAGCTGCAGTGAGGTCCATGAACCCAAGATATATAGCCTCATTGCTAGCTAGAGTATATTTTGCCACCAATAGATAGAGATTCAGGCACTGGTCCGTTGTTGATCTCCCTGCCCTGAACCCGTACTGAGTATCTGTGATGATTTGATGTTCGTCGGCCCAGTCCGTAAGGTGGTTGAGAACCACTCGTCCCAACACTTTGGCCGTCACATCGATCAAAGATATGGGGCGGTAGCACTGGGGGTTATCCCTGTTCCCTTTTTTAAAGATGGGGACTATTGTTGCTGATGACCATGAACGCGGGAGGCCGGTTGCGACCGCCGCATTTATCACCCTTGTGAGAATAGGGGCCCACAGCTCCAACTTACTTAAATAAAGGTCTGGTGGAATACCATCTGGTCCTGGTGTTTTGTTTTGCGTTAAGCCCTGGATACCTGCTACCACTTCCTCCAAAGAAAATTCAATCGTGGTAACCCACCGGGAATTCTTCCCATCATCCTTATTATTCTAAGCGGTGTGGTTATATAAACTTTTAAAATAATCATACCATTGTTCTGGCAAAATGGTGGTACCAATTTCTGGGGCATTAGTGTCCTGAAAACATGGATTATTTATTATTTTCCAGAACGCAGTTATGTCCCTTCTATCTGCTGCGGCCCTTAAATCTTCCCAGGCTTGTGATTGGAGGGTATATTTCCTACGTTTGATCGCCTTTTTGTATGTGATCCTACACAGTGCAATGCGTGACTTGTCCGGGGGTACAGTTTTCAAGCTAGATTTTAGCTCTTTCTGTGCCCGGGAACAATCTTTGTCGAACCCTCTGGGGGTGGCGTTTACTCTCCCTTGCTTAGTAGTCTTTAGTAGCCCATATATTAGATGCGCCACTTCCTCAAATGCTTTGACAACGGCAGGTCCCTCCACCGAAAGGTCAAGGCACACCCCAATCACTCCATTCCCTGTCTTCATTAGGGATATTAATAAAAAGCGTCCCCATCCACTTTAGTCCATCTAAGTCGTCTCCCCTGATCCATTACCCTCTCAATACTAGCTATCCCTATACCTCTCCTAGCACTTCTGGGGGACAGGTCTACTAACTCCAGCACTAGGGGGTTGTGATCGCTGAATATACTCCATTCGATCTCTGCCCCTCTTATCCAGTCCTTAAATAGACTGGAGACCACTACGTAGTCTATGAAAGAGCGACACCCTCTACCCTTGAATGTTGGAATGACCTCCCCTCCACTTCCTATAGCCACAAGGTCTATCGTGTGTACTAGGGCGTGACTTTTCAGGACCCTATCCAATTCCATCCCCTCACCAGAGTGCTGAAAGTGCGGACCTTCCTCCAGCGTGCAATGAGACCAGTCCTCATTAACAGGAATCAGGTTGGGGCACAGGTGGCAATTAAAATCACCCGCTAAAACCACTAACCTGGTCAGATTATATAAATTCTCTGGTCGCTGAGGGTGCAGGAAGATGTGATCCAGCCCCGCTACTTCCTCACTCCCTGATTATCTAACCGGTAATCCAGGGGGATTTCCTAAAACAGGGGGGGCCGCAACACAATCCATAAGAGTCCCATCCGGGGACTCCACAACATGACTGGAGGGCACATTCAATGCGGGGTGGTGAGATAAAGTTACAGTCTGGGAGATATTAGGGGAGCAACCCTTTTCACAAAGTCGATTCGTGGGAAGGGTTCTATTGCTATTTAGTCAGTCCAGTTCCTCTAAAAACATAAGGGGGTCAAATCTGTTCCTCAGGCTAAGTGCTCCCTGATTTCTAAAGGAAGCATATTGCATTGGACGGCAGAAACCCTTCCCACCCAAAGGGCTATCACTTCTGCTTCGAAATCCGGGGCCTGGACCAAAACACGGAGTTCCCCTTGGGTAGAAAAAGCTCAGGGGCAAAGATCTAATATTGCTTGATTGGCTAACCGGTTCCCAGCTTAATATTTGGTCAACTACGTGCTGGTTCCTGAAATTTACCACCACACAATCGCCGGTAGCATCCTTTGACCTGTTCCCCAACCAGCTCCAACCAGCTCCCCAACCAGATCAGGGGGAAACAGAATTTCCCCCTGATCGTTCCCTGTTAGCGGCCTATTCATGTTCAGCCAGAACATGGTTTTGTTCTTGAGTTCTTCGTAGGCCTCTGTACGATCTGGCTTCAACTCTGGGACCCCCGTGAGTATAATTACGTATGGGGCCGCTTCTGGGGGTAAGTTTATACAGGGTAGAGGGTTAATAATCGCCTTGGGGGGTGGCCCTTCCGATTGACACTGGGGTGGGAATTCTAGTGAGGACTGTTTATGGGCTATAACTTGGGGGTTACATGTTGGTGGGGCAAGAGTAACATCACCTGAGCTCACAGTATAGCCATTGAGAACACGACTGGTGTGTGGATAACAGGGGTTTGGGGACAATAGAGGGCGCTTGGCTATGGTGGATTGCCCTTCTGGGGGATTACTTGGTTGTACGACTAACGGGATCGTAGTGATAGTCTCAGTGACTTTAGCAGTTGTTAGTGGAGGCGAAGTATTACCCGACCCCACCCCCTTTGTTTTAACCAAGGTTACCACTTTGTCTAGCCGACTCAGAATTAGTTTCATTTGAGTGTTGATAAGCTGCTCAAAATAATTCACTAATGATTTGGGATACCCAGTTCGGGGGTACTTGTGATAGCGACGCGTACCCCCTTAAGTTTCCCTGCAATCACATTGCTGATTTCGGTCGGAGCAGGGGTAGTTTTTCCCCTCTTCTGCCTGGGTTTCTTAGTGCTAATCTTCTTTTTCCTAGCGATTTGTCCCTTCCCCACCACTATCTGTGTCTCTAAATCGTCATTAATCGCCAACTGGGCGCAAGGAATATCAGTAGATGGAGAGACTGCTAGAGCATTTGGGGGATTACAACCATGTCAGTCTCGGACTCTTGGGAGTAGGGTCAATTTGCAGGGTTAATGAAAGACGCCTCTAAGTGCGCTCGATTTCATTAGCAACCGCACCGATGGCTTTTCGCAACATTCTATCAATTGCGGTGGGCTGAGCAGGTTTGGTCGCAGAACGAGGATTAAGTAAAGAAATCAAGCTCAGCTTGGATGACCTTGTTACCGTACTAGCCATTGTGTACAATTTCTACTGATATAATGATTAATAGACAAGCACAAGAGGTCTTCCCCTTCAAGATACGAGAAAAGCAAAACCAACTATAGGGAAAAATATATATATATGTACCCCAGTTAACCAAAAATAAACAGTCCAGATCTGCACCCTACTTGAGTCTAGAACAGTGATCTCCCAGTCCAGTCTAACTTATACAGAAATGCTACCTCTTCTCAAGTCCACAACTGGGGCCTTGATCCCCCTTGGAGTTCGAAGTAATCTTCTCCGATGGGGAGCCTCAGCTTCACTGGACTCAGCTCGGCTCAACCGGGCAGCCAATAAGCGTTGTCAGCAGGCCTGGTGAGCGGCGTCCGCCAGTACCTTCCTCTGTTGGAATGTGGACTACCTTTCCCGTTGTTCTCTGTTCCAAATCGGGATTAGTCTAGGGAAGAGGTGACTCGATTCTACAATATTTTTAGAAAACAAAAGGACCCGGCAGCTCAGGCTGAGTTTACGTATTTCGAATTTTGGATCAGCACCGGGATCTTTCCATTTGTGACCTTAGAGTGCAGTCAATTCACCCGCCGGCAATGGCGTCTCCGAGGGGCAATCCAGTATGGCCGCGCGGTCGAGTCAACCGCAGGAGTCAATTAGGTACCCCCGGGGGAGGCAGGTATAGACCTCCGCCACCCCTCGGACCCCCCAGAAAGGCAAGAGCTTCTGTGGCCGCCGGCCGACACTCTCTCACCCGCACAGGCCCACCGGGTGGCACAACCGCAGCAGGGCGTCAGTCCACGATGGAAGTATGGCCGTATGGCCGTCTACTATCTGGCACAGTTAATACGTCTATATGGGGGGATTCGTCCGGCGCAGTTAATGCCTCTATGTGGGGGTGTTGTCCATCTGCTTTTCAGCTATCCGCGCCACGGCAGGGCCTCCGCTCCTCTCCCGGCTCCTCTCGTGCTCTAGTCCACACTCTCCCAATACTCGCCAACTGTTTGCCTGGTCTTCCAGCTCTCCGTCCCAGCCACCGTCCCAGCGTCGTTCGCGCCTCTCCCCTGCCGGCTCTCTGCATCCGATACTGGCACTGCCTCCTCTCACCCCTCTAGGCCTGCAGCGGGCCTCCTCCTGATTTCCTCCACCTACTGCTTCCTCCTTCTCCATAGTACTCATATATGTAAGACGTGGCCAGACTCTCGACCACTGGAAGTACAATATCCCTCTTCACACATTTACTTGACCCACTAAAATACAAACAGCCTGCAGGTCTCAAAGACATTGTGGCAGCCAAGTCTGGATGCAACATCATGACCTATGCTCTTCCCTGACAAGATGGCGGTAGATTAGGTTCACTGTACCTTCAGAGGCAAAGGCTCAGTGAAGTGACAGGAAGCTCAAATGCCAGTAAAATACAGAAATCATTAAATACAATTAGAAGCATTATTAAGTATTCACAGATGGGTAGCACACGAGGAGAGCACCAGGTGGTTCCTCACATCTATCTGTTCCTTCGCCCCTTTGCTCTGCCACATTAGCCGAACACTTATGCAGATGAAGCATAGGTTCCATCAGTATGCATGACCAGATGCAAATTATACTATTCAACACACAGAAGGCCATGACAGCGCTTTAAACTACAAGTGGAGTTTGGCAGCACCCGTATGATTCAGGTACACGAAGTGTGGCTTCAGAATTCTGAATGCCCACTCCGTGATGCCAATGGTACATGATTCTGTTCTGTTTTACCGCCATTGAGGTGGTACAGTGGCCCACTGAAAGGCTGCAGAAGGTATAGATGGAGAGTGGGTAATGTCATTTGAGTTGAAAAGATATGCATTAGTGTATGTAACCATTATACATGCATAAGTCTAATGTTGCATACATTCTCGTCGTATTATAAAGTTTCGTTTTGCCAACTTCGGATGGGCTGCTTTTCATCGCTAGATTTACTGCCCCCCGAGTCAACCAGCCACCAAAACGTGTCGCCTATGCGGCCTCCTCCAAGAATCATTAAAACACCTGCTCTGTATCTATCCCGCCCTCCTTGATGAACACAGAAGATTCCTCCCACATCTGTTGATCAAAGAAGGGACACAGACCATATCAGTGGCTGTCAAATTTCTTTTGAATGATGCTCACCCACAAGTTATTACCAACCTTATATAATTTCTGGACAAAGCGAACAAAACACGTTGGGCCAGATGTTATTTGCGACCTGTTTGTGCATGTGCAAACCTACAGGGCGATGTACAAACTCTATTTAGTGAGTCACAATGTATTTGCGACTTGCTAAATAGGATTTGCGAGTCCCTATTAGGCAGGAGCGTTCCCTTCCTAATAGCGACCCCAAATGCCATGAATGACTGTTTTGCGACTGCAATTACGGTCGCAAAACAGTCGCACTTTACCAATCGCAATTGGGAAGGGGTCCCCAGGGGACCCCTTCCCCTTTGTGACTGGCTCTAATAGTATTTTTTAAGGCAAGGTAGCGGTCCCAGGGATCACTACCTGCACTTCAAAAATTAAATGAACACGATTCATTTTTCTTTCTAGGTCGTGCATTCGAGGCCTCTTGTATATACTTTAGTATATACTTATTATATACTTACATGTACTATGTAGGCTCTGGAGATCAGCCCTAGGACTTGTCTGCTTCTGCTTGGGGACTTTTTTTCTGTTCAACTTCCTCTATTTAACTGTGTTGATAGAAAACGAGCAGCACAGGACAGTAAAGTACCAGAATTGGTTTCTGCTGAGAGACTTTCTTTTTTAATTTTTCTGGCAACTGCTTCTATTTAAATACCAGAATCACTTTAGCATCATCTAGATTCCAGTCCATAGAAATTTTCTTCCACGAGCACCCGTAGACAAAATATTTTTTTCAAATCTTGTATTTTCAGAGATATGACCACCGAAGGCCCTGATTTTAAATTAAAAACTGAGCTTTGGACTATACGATTTTCCGCTGAAAGGCAATATTTCTCTCCATGTGATCCCATACCTGGCATGTCACGCAATTTGGAGCTTACTTTCCCTCCATGTGAAAGAACAGTAGATGTGTCAGCACCCAGGCTAATGTGCTGCATAGCTAAATACATATAAGGTAACACAGGCGAGACCGTTTGCATTGCAAATACTTGTTTTAAATGCATGCCGTTTTCCTTTAAGGAAAACGGGCTGCATTGAAGAAAAAAAACTGCTTTAATTAAAAGCAATCCCAGACATGGAGGTCTGCTGAGCCCAGCAGGCCACCATCCCTGGGAGGGCCAGCCATTCCAAATGGGGTCGCAAATTGTGAGTGCCTCATGAATATTCATGAGGCCTGCAATTTGCGACCCCATTGGGAATCACTAACACAGACACTGTTGTCCATTGGAAATTGCGACTCGCAAATTGCGACTCATAATGTGTCGCAATTTGCGAGTCGCAATTTCCAATGGTCGTACATCTGGCCCTAGGAAATTAAACCATTGTCCTTAGAGCCCTAGGCTCAGTATTAGAGCCATAGACACAAATAATGCGGGCACACAGCTGGCCATTGATTGCCACCTCTACTTGGATCAATCAGGTGACCTGTCGTCGGCCAACTACCTATAATTCCAGAGATGGTAGAATCCGCTAGACCACCCAGCGGGCATCACAGGTGCCGACTTTTACCTTTATGCTACCTTAGTAGGTCAATGAGAACGTGCTTTAAGCCTGGGTGGTTTTGGAATGCTGTTCTACTTTGTTGGTCTTTCTGAGCATTCTTTTTGTCTTTGTACAGCTGTTGCCTGTAAATCCAACCCGCAGTGGGACTAGAAGGGCCGGCTGCTAGGGGAAGGGAGTTTACAGTAGGTTCAATCGTGATCGACATCAAACTTTAGTGGCCCTTGATGAACCTCATCTATCCAGCCCTCACTGGCACTCACAGCTTTCAGCTGGCTTGTGTTATACTTTTCAGTGGCTCCGAAGTGAATATTTTGACATCTGAACACCTAGGCCTTTTGTACCCTCCCTTTTTTTTAATTCTGTGAAGAGCAAATTTTAATGCCATGCCATGAAGTTGCACTGCTAATTATGATACACTGCTAATTTCTCATTTTAAGAAGCTTAGTAATCAACTGTGGAGAGTCACTTTTAATGTCTTTTCACAAAGTTGAAATGATTAACATTGGTAAATTGTTAATTCCTACTTTATGAAGCTTAAACTGCAAAGTGCTCCACAGCGAAAAACTCAAAAGATCACTTTACGGTAAGACACATAATCAGGTAAAAGTTTTGGCAAGCACTCACCCTATCAGGCCCATGCTTGATCCCTTTATGTTTACGTACATGGCATGACGCAACCTAAGGTCTGCACGTTCCAAGTTTTTATTTGTCTTTTATTCTACATTAATTGACTTTAATCTCACTATTGCGTTGTTGGTACTTGTCTTCAATTTATATCTCAATCTTTTGAAAATGTATGCAACGTGCTGCTGTTTTGTTACCTGCATGTGGCACTTTAATGGACTGTATTGTCTAAAAAAAAAAAAAATTGATTTGCATACATTCCAGTGTTTTTACCGAAATATAATTCAGTTTGCTAGAAGAGTATGTCATCGGATCCATGTAGATTTCACAAATCTGTACATTTGATTGTGTAATGATACAGGACTTGGTATGAGGACTTGGCATAACATTGTCAGGACTGATACCCAAACTTTATTTAATGAAGATTGGTGGTAACTTCTCTGATCTACCAAGACTGAAAACATCACTGCCTCTTTTTTTTATGAAGGAGGAGGCAATAAAAACATTCAAATAAGGCACTCAGCTTAAAAAAAAATGTTTTCATATACATTATTTTGATAGTGAATCTTACCTTAGAGGAACAGCATCAGAGACTTTCCAAAAACAGAAAGCCTAAGATTTACTAAGATTTGCGTAATGCACCATGGAGCTATGGATTGCAGTTTTGAGAAAATGGCAAAATAATGGACAGCGTCATCTTTACCAAATCATTCTTGGTCATGGTTGTGCTAACAATGCACTGTTTATGCAAAGCTGAAGATACTTTAGTGCCGTGCAAATGTGAGTTGTGGCTTATGTGAGTTTTTACTCTAGGCACACAATCTAGTGTAAAAACTCACAAGGCTGAAGAATAAACTGTGTGATAGGGGTCATTTTGCAGAAATTAGAAGTATCACAGGTGGAAACATCTCACAGTTCATATTTTTGCAAAATGTTTTCAACTGTTTTCTTTGGTCCCCATGCCGGACTGGCCTCACTGGCCATTGGGTATTTCCACAGGAGCCTGGAGGCGTGGGGGTCGGTTTTGTTACTGGCGCCCGGTTTTGCAGCAATGCTGCAATAACGACCCCCGTGAACAAAATAAGAAACACTCTGGGAAAAGGACAAAAGTTCCCCTGATTAGGGTAGGCGGCATGCTGACACTTACAATCCGTTAAGAATAACGGAAAAGGTCTAAACACTAGAGAGAAACTTCTCACTCAAAGTCCTATGAACGTGAAATCCTTGGCCTCGAGTTCCAAGCATAAAGACATTGACCGGAGCATAGTGTCAACATGAAAGGAAAACCCATGGTAACACTAGGAATTAAGTCAACAACCTCCACCGAAAACAACACCACCTCCCCTTAATAGGGTACACCACAGAGTAATAACTGTGGAAAACAACACAACCTCCCCTAAGTAGGGTACACTACAGGGTACTCACCCTGGAAAACTAAAACTACGACCTCCCCTTAAATAGGGTACACCGCAGGATACTCACCCTGGAACACTGAAAACTAAATTAGAGGCATTGACTACCCCCACAAGCTCCCCAAAGAAATGGGTACACTCTATGTATGAAGACTAAGAAATTAAAGGCATTGACTACCCCCACAACCTCCCCAAAGAAATGGGTATTGACATGTATTTGGTTGGAAAGTGGATTACATTGCGCACCTGGCATAGTGTCAACAAGAAAGGGAAACCCATGGTAACGCTAGGAATTAAGCAAAACAACCTCCACCGAAAACAACACCACCTCCCCTAAATAGGGTACACCACAGAGTAATAACTGTGGAAAACAACACAACCTCCCCTAAGTAGGGTACACTACAGGGTACTCACCATGGAAAACTAAAACTACGACCTCCCCTTAAATAGGGTACACCGCAGGATACTCACCCTGGAACACTGAAAACTAAATTAGAGACATTGACTACCCCACAACCTCCCCAAAGAAATGGGTACACTCTATGTATGAAGACTAAGAAATTAAAGGCATTGACTACCCCCACAACCTCCCCAAAGATATGGGTACACTCTATGTACAGAGACTAAATCAGGACACACACCGTCTAAAGGCACACTACACTTGTGAGCTGAACGGAACGCTAACTGTCTCACAACTCACTTAAATTACAACTAAATTAGAGGAATAAACGCAGCCACAACTTCCCAAGAAACACCACAGAATAATCACCATTGAACATCCCAGGGTGCTCGCCCTGGAAAACCACCCAACCTCCCCTAATTAGGGTACTCAGAGGGTACTCACCCTGAAAAGATGAATGTTGCAGGGTAGGGTACACTACAGGGTACTAACCGTGGAAAACTACACAACCCCCCCCTAAGTAGGGTACACCACACGGTACTAACCGTGGAAAACTACACAACCTCCCTTAGGAAAGATAAACCACAGAATAATCACCATTGAACACCACAGGGTGGTCGCCCTGGAAAACCACCCAACCTCCCCTAAATAGGGTACTCAGCGGGTACTCACCCTGAAAAGATGAAAGCTACAACCTCCCCTCAATAGGGTACACCGGAGGGTACTAACACTTAAAAAAAAGAAATTATCACCATTGAACACCACAGGGTGCTCGCCCTGGAAAACCACCCAACCTCCCCTAATTAGGGTACTCAGAGGGTACTCACCCTGAAAAGACGAAAGCGACAACCTCCCCTCAATAGGGTGCACCGGAGGGTACTAACCCTTAAAACCACACCATGTCTGAAATGAGACATTAAACACCCCCCACAACCTCCTCCAAAGGAAATGGTACACTCAATGTTTAGTCACTCAACACACATCATGAAAATTGAGTAGGAGCACTGGGGCACTAACCGCCCGCTCCAGACACTATGTTATAAAGTGAATTTACACACCAAAACAGGAAATGCAATAATTATAGGCATTATGATCAAGGAAGAAATGTTAGGCTCCGGTGAACGATCTTTCACCCGAGGTCTCCACGCAAGGCTTCCCGCAGCTACCAGCATACAAAGTAGAACACTAGGGTTCCTTCAGTGTGCAATCTCTTGGAACAGGGAAGACTGTAAGAGTCCGCAAACAGACAAAGTAAGGTGATAGCACTCACCAAAAGTCACACAGCCACAGTGCCTGCCCTTTCAAAAGTGTGCAACGGCTCGCCAGAGAGACTGTTCCTCAAATAACAAAATGTTCCACACAACCTTTGTCCACTCCTATTTCTGAGATTACCTTTTTTCCACTCCTTGTTCTGGTACTATGCTTTCCCGATATTGGACTCTCTGTCTTCTAGACCTGGGTTCTGCGTCACAATCTTGGGGTATCTCCCCTCTGCTATAAATGACTGGTAGTGCGGCAAAAACAGTGAGGGCAAATGAGCTGACAACTTTTGGCCCCTCCTGGTTCTTGGACCTTGGGACGATCTTCTACTCCTCGTGGTACTGTGACGGACCTTTGTCCCCTTGAGGTTCCGGGCTCTCTGCTCCAGTTCTTGGATTCTCCGCTGTGGTTCAGCTCTGGTCTCTCTATCCTAGACCTTTGTCCCCATTGTGGGCTCTCTGTCGTGGTTAAGATCGACTGTGCCAGTACTGGGCTCATTGACCGGGTTCAGAACTATCTGTTCCTGGTATTGAGCTCCTTTGGACTCGTTGACCCAGTTCTGCGAGTCGTTCTCAGATGTTGTTGTGAGTGACGTGATGTACAGTAGTGGGTGTGGGAATAAATTAAATTCGACCAGCAACATCTAATGTACTCTGCAGATTGATAAGAATGACGCTTGTCTGTCTTGATTCCTGTCACTGTGGTCAGAACTAGATCTGATAGATTCATGCATATTGACATGTATTTTGTTGGAAAGGGGATTACATTGCGCACCTGGATCCCTGGTGCACCAGTTTTGTTAGATTATTTATAATTTATTGGACTGCTACCTTTGCTTTCTGTTCGTTCTGGTGCGCTCAATCCACTATCTTCAGTGTTTTTTCAAGCTCTCTTTACAATAAGAGATTGCTGTTTGATCTTCAAGAAACAACTTTAATGCACTTTGGCAGAGTTTTCCATGTTCTGCTTTAAATTTCTCTAAACTTAGATTTCACCAAACTTAGATTACATTGAGGACATAATTGTCTCTTGTCTTGTCTCGATTTTACTCGTCTGTTGTGATTGCTTTGTCCTTGGCGTTAATCGCTACCCTTTTAAAGTGCACTTATTGTCTCTTCGGCTTATGAGTAAGCCGCCCACTCAAGTCCCCTTTGGATAGGTATGCAAACAACTCTTGAAAGAAGAAAAAAAAAATACAACAAGGCTGTTTTTTTTTTTTTTGGTCGAGTGTCGGCGGTTGTCTCTTCAAGCGGCACGTTGGGGATGCAGTACCGCGTTTGGCCACCGGATGTCCCACGTCAAACAGCCTGCTTCCTCTGTCCGTGTGTGTTCTCGGAGGACGGAGGACGCCGTGAATTTTTCCCCCAAGCTGTTTCTGCTGTAAGCTCTGCACCTCTGAGAGTGGCAGGAGGGAGTCTGTGTTTTTCAGAGGGAGCGTCGCTCTCGGAGCCAGAAATTGGTCGAACTGCTGCACCCATACCGCGAGAGCCCTGGGGGAAGCCGAGGCTGCGTCTCTGGACAGCCCGCTGGAGCTGAGGCGGGGGAGAAAGCTGCGGAGCCTGGGCAGCCATTCCGTGGCTCTGCCTTTGTGGCAAACTCAAGAAGTGCAGTTAACAAAGCGTCTTCTAGAGGGGTGCAGAAACCAATACTGTCACCTCCTCTGAAGGCAGTCGAGGAGGGAAGGCTAGAGACAGAGGTTTTTGACTACGGTAAGAACAGTGAGAGTATTGTAACTCTGGCTGGGTTATCGCCAGGGTCTGCGGTTATTTGTGGTGTTTTTGGTAACTTGTTGCATACCACTGATAAGGAGCAAGATAATCAAGGGCGAAATAAAGCCGCTGTGCAGGAGGGGGAGGCTGCTGGAGAGGCTGCCACTGCTCAGAGCTCCGAGGTATCGGTTAGGAGGAAATCTTCTTCCTATTTAAATACAGAAGTGAAGGCTAGAGGTAGTAAGCACAAGCCTAAGTCTAAAACCAAAGTGTAGGGACCTAAGGCAGTATTATCTCTAGGGTCTAAGATCACCCCTTCACTTCGATCTTACTTCAAAGTGGTTCCTCAGATCCTTAACTTCGTGGAAGATCATAACATGGCAGGTGTTTCGTCTGCCCCGGACGCCCTCCCTTCTCCGTCTGCCAATGTGTTAATATTATCCTCCCGTACACCGGTTGTGGTCGAAGTTACAGCAGGGGGGATAGGTACACCCCAGGTCACACCACATGTGAAAGGTTTAGAGGGAGCCGGAGCAGTTCAAGAAATTGATTCGGGGGTGCTGAGGTTCTGCAGCGATCCGAACCCGTGTATTCGGTATCGTAGTACTGACACGATTTTGGTATCAATGAACCGTAAATGATCCATTTAATATATGACAGTGTTTTCGCTGCGCTACGAGCATGAATTCACTGAGAAATAGGGCATTCTGTTGTAAAGTCATGGCATCCATTTTAGATACGGCACCCATTTTGTTTCTTGCCCTCACATAGTCAATGGACGAGCAATGATCCCGGCAGAATCACCTTGTTAAGGACACGTAAGCCCGAGCCCGAGGAAGCTGACGCTGTGTGACTAGGCAGAATCAAGCTGCCTCCCCTGCCTGAGGCCAGCCCTGCTATACTGGTTCTCGTGTCCATTGTCCTGATTGAGAGGCCGAAGACGGTAGCCATGCCCGTTTATGATCCATAAACATCTCTATCCTACTTTTCTATCTCCTACACTTGGCTCTGCTCCTCTCCTTCTGGGCTTTTACAATGGGGAGGATACGATTTTTATGATGGGGAGGATCGGTCAAAGAATGGGAAACTGACAAAGGGACTTGATCGAATACTGAAAACCTACGACTAATTATTGTTTGGTGTATGTTTATTGTCTGTTTGGGATACCGGGTTGGGCATGTAAGATATTCGTGTAATGTTGCCTGAAGGCATATTTTATGTATTTAAGGTGCAACCTACTTTTTGCAAATCGAACAGTCTCGTAGATTCTGCCTTGGTGTGGTTCCTATGACTTCTGTGTCCCTGCAGTAAATAAATCTTGGTCTCTGACGCCACCATCGAGAAGCCCGCGTCTCTGTTTATTTGTGCACCAAGACAGGAAGGAACTCAGGGGTCTTTGGGTGTTGTTTCCCTGACACCTCTGGACTCTAAAAAGTCCAGAACCTCAAATTGGCGCCCAACGTGGGGCGACGTCATCCGGTACCGGTCCAAAGCCTGAAAATTTCGAGGAGCTTCGTGTGAAGATTCCGGAGGGAGGTACCCCGCTTCATCGATCCCTGTATGTCGTAAAAGTGGCCCGACGATCTCTTCCACGAGGGTTCCCGTTCCTAGACAGCTACAGAGGACCGCTGCCCTGACTGTCGCCCTGTCTTGGACCCGAGGTGCAGACCTTAGTACGGCGAGACGTAGACGGGTTCTCCTTGGTGACGTCTTCCACATTTCAGTTAAGTATTAAGTGGGTTGCGCTCAGTTTGATTGTCCGTTGTTGCTTTTGTTTTGCTCTCTGGATACGTTTGTTTTTGAATTCGTAGATTATCATTGGTTGCTCTTGTTAAGATAATCTTTGTTTTGGTATTGGTTCATTTGGTAGGCCTAAGTTCTTTGCGCATTTTTGTTGGAATCTGTCCTTAGTTTATAATGACTAACAGTAGTAATTGTTTCCTGTCCTGGTTAAGTTGCAACGGGGATTCCCGGTTGGAGGATCCGTGTTCGGTTCCTCCAATTGGAACTCCTACATATGAGCTCTATTGTAAACACGGTGTAGGTCCTATCGCTTATAATGAAGTATGGGTCCGTTACACCAGGAAAGATGGTGTCCTTAGTTGGCCACCGCATGGTAGCTTTGAAACTGAAATTCTAGACAATCTAGAGATGAAGTTGTTTAAAAAGAAAGCCCGGCCGGCAATGTTTGATTCTTTTCGCGTATGGCGTAAAGAAGCTAAACAGAGAGAAATTAGGAAGATGAAAAAGGAACAGAAAGAGAAAGGGTTGACATTAATGGAGTCTGCTAGACAGTTGCATGTCAACGAGACTGAGAAAACAATAGAGATAGCGAATAGAAAACATAATTTGGCGATTGATAAATGCTACCCTGTCTTGCCATCTTGTCCTGCTAAGCCGATAGAGGACTGCGAAAAGGATCCTCTGTTGTCTTATCTGTTGAGATCACCCCCACCGTATGCACAGGGTAATACAGCACCACAGTTACTACCTGTTGTGCAGCCAGCTGCTGGTCAGCCTGGAATAGTTGCTCCACTTCCTTTGATTCAAGCTCCTGTCCTTCCTGTGGTAAATGTTCCCTCGGCACCCCCTCTTTCTGGGTTGCCTATTCCGCCTGTGCCTGTCGTTTCGCAAACTGCTTTACCTGCTACTCCCACCCTTACCATTTCATCTGCTCCAGCTTCCCTGTTCCCGAACTCCGTAAACATTCTGACTCCGCTTTCTGTTCGTCGGAAAATAACCGACTCTGTAACTAATATCCTAACTCCTCTCTACAGGTCTTTAATTGGGACCCCCGTTTCTGACTCTACACAGAGACGTAGCCAGTTTCCTTGTCCTCAGGAACGAGAAATGTTAGATTCGACAGCTCTTAGGTGGATGTCGAAAGCTGCGAAGTATGATGCACGAAGAGTGTCAGATACATTTATGCAATGGAATGAACCAACTCAGCGTTATGTCTTTGACGTGATGTGTTCCCTTTTGCGTGAGGAATGGGATGATGATGACTCAGATTCCGTCCCCTCTGATTTGATAAATATTGAGCAAAAGTTTGCCGCAGGAATGGTGATAGGTTCAGAAGTAAGGGAAGCGTTAGAACTGATTTTAGCTTATAGGGATGATTCTCCTCTTCGGCCTGTAATGGGTTCTGATGGTTCTCCGATTATGAGGAAAAGACGAGGTCAGTATCCGATGAGGGAAGTTCCGCCGATATGGCGCGAAGCAGTTCAAGCTGATGCGGCTCATGGTATTGCAGCTGCTCCGGCGCATTTCCATAGAGTGTGGATACACATCCCTTGGAAGCGGGCAGAAGTGTTAGCAGTAAAACAGGCATTGCCGGACCCGCGTAAGAATCCTGCTGGTTACTATAAAGAGTTAACGCAGACGGTTCAAGCGTGTGTAATGAATTTGGCAGACATCGAAATGCTATTTGGCAATGTAGTGCCACAGCCTATATGGGCCAAGATTCGGCAAGAGAACCACCCAGTCGCCTTAGGAGGTGATTGGCCAGCTATTGTAGCGGCAGACGCGCAACAAGTTGGTGGTGCTAAACCTGAGCCTCTGATTGCTGCTTTACCTGGCAGAATAATTAATCTGATGAAAACGCTGATGCCAGCGTTACGGGTGAACTTGGATAAACTATCAGCATGCAAGCAAAAGAAGGACGAAAGCGTCTCTGACTTCTTCACTAGATTTGAAGAGACCTTCGTAGACCACAGTGGGCAAGATATGAGTACTGAAGGAGGTCAGAGGTTGTTTGTCGACAAGTTTGTGTTTAATTTACTGCCTGAGCTTAGTAACAAGTTAAAGGATTCTGAGAGTGCATGGGCAGTGTCGACGACAGCACAGATACTTGCAACTGCTCAGTATTACGAGAATAGAGAGAAAGAAGAGAAGGAAAAGTCAGAAAAGAAGACAAAAGATTTAAAAACTAAAGTTCTTTTGCAACAGGCATACCCGCCTCGCTCAGTTCAGTCAGATTCACAGCAGCGACCCCAGTTTCAGCAACAGCCACAATTCCAGCAAGGGACGTCCCAAAGATTTAGTTATGGTTTTCCCCGACAACAGTTAGCATGGAATCAGTGTGCCTATTGTAAAAAGGAGGGCCATTATAAGAACGAGTGTCCAGTACTGCACACACAAACCAGTGGTGTCCCAGCTCATAGAGGTAGTGGTGGGTTTATGCAAGCTCCTAGAGGTAGAGGACGTGGTACAATGACTCCACAGGCTGATCGCCCATCAAATTATTTCGATCAGCGAAATGTACAATCTACGCAACCAGGTAGATCTCCACAGTATCATGTTGAGGATTACTATGAAAATAATGAAGAGATTCAGAAGAGTGAGTACTAGGACAGCCACAGGCAAAGAGAGGGAGTAGTATCAGTTCCAGTTGATCAGAGTGGACCTTATGTCGCAGTAGTTACATCAGGCGTGGTCGAACCGTTTCTGTTGGATACTGGTGCGGCAAAAAGTTCAATTATGCATGCGAAACTCCCTGGCGCACCTTTGTCTGGCTTAACGAACACTTCAGTAGGTTTCTCAGGCGCCCCTGTTCACAATCCTGTTTCTGGTCCTTTGTCAATTTCTGTTGGGCCATGCGAACTGGAAGCACCCCTTATTCTAACAACCGGTTGTAATGAGAATCTGCTTGGTTTAGATCTGTTGAAACGCCTGCATGCGACACTGTACTGTTCTCCTTCGGGAGTACAGCTCACATTGGGTAAGAGAGTCATTTCTCCAATGTACATGTCAATAAATAAGCTCCCACCGGAGCTGCGTTCTCTCCCTGATACTCTTTGGGCAACTGGTCCTAATGATGTAGGTCTTTTGGAAATTCCCCCTTATGTGGTGAGTCTGAAAGCGAATGTTAGATTCCCACGAATACCACAATATCGGATTTCGAATGAAGGTGAACGTGCACTTTTACTGATCGTGAAAGACTTGATACAGAAAGATGTGATAGAGGAAACTAGAGGAAATGTCTGCAATAGTCCTGTTCTGCCGATTTTGAAACGCACTGACCCTTCCAAACCTCCAATCTACAGATTTGTGATTGACCTCTGAGAGGTTAACAAAATAGTGATTCCACAGTTTCCTGTGGTACCAGATATCACTGCATTATTGATGTTGATTCCTGCCTCAGCCTCATGGTTTACAGTGATAGACTTGAAGAATGCCTTTTTCAGCATCCCGATAGCCGAGGAAAGTAGAGACATTTTTGGTTTTTCCTTAGGTGGTCGCAGTTTCAGATTCAAGCGCGCTCCACAAGGTTATTGTGAGAGCCCTTCAATTTACAGCCAAGCATTAAAAAGTCAATTAGATGCTCTTGTACTTCCTCCTGGTGTTGCCCTGATCCAATACGTAGATGATCTTTTACTGGCTGCTAATGACAAGGAAACTTGCAAAACAGCTACAATTTCTTTATTACGTCATTTGTCAGACTTACATCACAAGGTTTCACCTTCTAAACTGCAATATTGTTGCCAAGAAGTGACCTACTTAGGTCATCTTTTGTCAAAGGAGGGAAGAAGGTTGACCCCAGAGAGAATCAAAGCAATTTCGCAGATGACTGTACCAAGCACACAGAGAGAAGTGCGTGCGTTTTTGGGTATTACGTCATACTGCAGGCAATGGATCCCAAATTTTTCTCTCATGGCAAAACCATTGGTAGCCCTGACTGGTAAAGGTGTTCCGAGCCCTTTGCCATGGTCTGATGAATGTCAACAGAGCTTCTCTGACTTACGTGATGCGCTGTGTTCAGCTCCTGTGTTGGGTACTCCTGACTACAGTAAGCCGTTTACTTTATATGTCCATGAAAGAGAAGGTTGTGCGTTGAGTGTTTTAACGCAACAATTTGGTGACAAACAGCGACCTTGTGCATATTTCTCATCCACATTAGATCCGGTAGCCAGAGCATTGCCAAGTTGTTTGAGAGCTACAGCGGCAGCTGCAGTGTCTATTCGACAGTCTGCTGGACTAGTCATGAACAACATGTTAGTAGTCATGGTTCCACATGCTGTGGATACACTCATGAATCGAACGAAAACTCAGCACCTCACCAGTGCTAGACTATCAGGCTATGAGCTGACGCTTTTGGCAAGTCACATTCAGATCAAGCGATGCAACATATTGAATCCAGCAACGCTGTTGCCGACTACTCAAGAGTCGAGTGATTCAGAGCACCATGATTGTTGTTTTAGAACTGAGGAAGAGACAAAAGGTAGGATTGATTTAAAAGATACTCCGTTACTAGATCCAGATGGCACTTTGTACGTCGATGGGTCATGTTTTAAACTACAGAATGGTGATGTGATGGCCGCGTATGCAGTGACGACTTTGAGCACGATTGTTGAGACCGCAAGAGTAAGTCAGAATTCTGCCCAAGCTGCAGAATTAATTGCATTAACAAGAGCGTGTGTTTTAGCTGAGGGAAAGAGAGTGAATGTGTTTACCGATAGCCAATACGCCTTCGGCGTAGCACATAGTTTTGGACGTCTGTGGAAAGAAAGAGGTTTTCTCACGTCCCATGGGACTAAGATCCAACATGGACAGTTAGTCAATGACCTGTTGGAATCTCTGACCTTACCGAATGAAGTTGCGATTGTGAAGTGCAGTGCACATCGACTTACGGATGATGTTGGCCGTGGGAATGCGTTTGCTGATGAGGTCGCCAAAGAGACGGCCAAGAACATGATGAGCCGAATGTACGTTGCAACATCTGCGAGATGGATTGCTGAATCAGGAATGTGTGAGAATACAATTGAAAGTGTCAAGGCAATCCAGAATGAAGCAACTAAAAATGAGAAGAATGAATGGAAGGAGAAAACGGGTAGAATGGATTCAAGTGGATGTTGGGTTGATTTGTCTGAGCAGCAGCGTTGGATGTTACCTGATGCGTATGTACTTGCGGTAGTCACGATGGCGCATGGAGCGGCGCACATTAGTTCGAAAGTGATCTGTAAAATGTTAGCTCCAGTATGGAAGAACGATGGAATTACTAAGTGTGCGGAAAGAGTGGTGAAAAATTGCATGATATGCCTGATGCATAATCCTGGCAAGGGAACCCCAACCCCAGTTGGTCACTTTGCTCCCCCTTCTTGTCCCTTTGAAGTGATTCAGTTGGATTTTATCCACATGGACAGATGTAATAATCTTAAATATGTCCTAGTGTTAGTCTGTGCCTTTTCAAGATGGATTGAGGCGTATCCGTTAAAGGATAACACTGCTATGTCCACTGCAAAAATCCTCCTCAAAGAGTACTTCCCCAGGTATGGTATGCCACGGATTGTTTGGTCGGACAATGGAAGTGAGTTTGTAGGGAAAGTTATGAAGAGTGTGTGTGCGGGTCTGGGAATCATCCAGAAATTCCACAGTGCGAATCACCCACAGTCAGCAGGCTTGGTTGAAGGGTACAATGGTACCTTGAAGCTAAAACTTGCTAAGATTCAAGCTTCCACTGGTCTATCGTGGCCAGACGCACTGCCTTTAGCTTTACTGTCCACCAGAGCGACTGTACACTCTCGAGTAGGGCTTAGCCCATATGAGATTGTGTTTGGTCGTCCTGCTAATGTTTGGGGAGTTCCTAGGCCAAAGGAATTCAAACAGATCGAATATCCAATGTTGATTGATTACCTTTTTGACCTGACTGCTAAATTGAGCCTTATTCATCAACAGGTATTTGAATCCTTGCCTAAACTGCCAGAGAGTCCAGGCCACACATTGAAACCCGGTGATCAAGTGGTGGTGCGGAATTTTGAACGAACCCGGAACCTCCAACCAAGATTTGTGGGACCATTTCAAGTGCTCCTGGCAACAAGAACTGCTGTACGCCTAGCTGGAAGGAAGAATTGGGTGCACGCTAGCCATACGAAGCGTGTCCCTCTCCCACTCCCCTACGACAACTGGGTTAGACAGGGATTTGGTGTATCCGAGACAGAACCTGTTCCTAGGCTCATTCCCTTCAGTGATGCAGAGTACATAACGGACAAACGAACTGAAACGCAGAACTCTGACACCCCACCAGGAACTGGTTCTTCGAACCCTGAACAGAGTGTTGTACAAAGTGAACATTTGTCACCTGTGGATTCGAACATTACTGCACCTGTAGACCAGCTATTTCAAGATCAGACAAGACCCGGAAAGTACAGATATAACCTACGCTCTCATTCTATGAACCAATAACATTGCATAATTACCTTTCTATTTGAAAACTGTTTTGATCTTATCACATTTCCATTCAGTCAGGAAGTTTGCTCTATAATTTTTTTGTTTTTTTTTGTTTTTTTGTGTTGTTCTCTCACCTTGCCATCTGGGTTACTGTAGGGTCGTAACGTGTGCCTTGTTTTAACTTGCAGGGAACCAGACACAAGGTCGGTTTCTTCTGTTTATTTTGGGAACTCTCAGGGTAAACAGAGGCAATTGTTAACCGGTACAAACCATCCGTTGCGAACGGTTGTAGAAGATAGAGCTTCCTGAACTGCGACGGGCTAAAGTCATAAATGCTCGCAAGACAAAACTGTATAAAATATTGTATAGCAAGTGTTTCCTAATGCAATGTGCTCTGACATTTCTGATTGTTTTAATAACTCTGATAGGCGGAATTATTTTTGGTATTCAACTGATCTTTGCACCTGTTACATCTACGGTATCTCCCCATGTTTCTGTTTCTCCGACTATTGTTTCTGTTCATTCTTTCCATCCTTTTCCTGCACATGAGCAAGCTCGACGCTCTGAGTTTATAAATAACACTTTCATTCAGCTCTTGCACCAACACCAACTAGTGGTAAACACAACGAACTGCTGGGTGTGTGGCTTGATACCACATACCATGGACAAGGGTATCCCTTATCTGGTTCTGCCCTTTAGTTATAATGGATCATTCTGGGCATTTCAGACCATGTTCGCCTATGCTCTAGAGACCTATCCCCCGCGACCTCCGCGTTCCACTAGGTATAACTCCGCTAATAGAGCCTTGGTAAAGGGAATTACTGACATGGTTAGAGATGTCAATAACACTCCGTTTATTCCCAGGATGAATTGCGAGTTTACATGGGTTGGAATGTTACGGAATATGGCATTACTTTGGGTGAGAACAAACGTAAAAGCTCGACTCCGATCTGGGTCGTACCCCACCAAGGTCAGGTCTGTTTGCAAGGAAATGGGAGAAATCCGAAAGCTCGACTAGGGAAGAGTGACTGTACCGAAACATACGTTTTCCCGTCACAGTTTTCACCTGCATTCTTAGCTGCTAAGGGCACCTATTTTGTTTGCAAAGACAGAGCATATACATGGCTGCCTGCTGACTTTTCAGGCTCATGTTATATCGCTCAACTGTTGCCTCCGACATACACTGCTGCACAGGATTATCACAAAACTAGAGTTGTGAGAGGTGTTTTCAATAAGGAAGACACTGCTGGCCAAGAAGCAGGAGACTTCTTCAAAGGTTTCCTTCCGTTCTGGGGGCCTATGGCCAACAGTAGAAACTTACGTCAACTAACACGGGTAGTTGAATCCACTATTACCGAAACTGCGGGTGCCCTTAGCAACCTGACAGCTGAGCTTCAAGCGGATCGCCTCATGATGTTACAGAATCGTATGGTCCTTGCTGTATTACTTGCAGATCGAGGTGGGGTATGTAAGATGATCCAATCGAGTTGTGTTTTTATCCCAGATAATGCGCCAACGGTATATAAGGCCATTTCTAAGTTACACAAAATCTCTGACTCTATTCATGTAGAGGAAGGTGACTGGTCACTAATGGGATGGTTCTGGAATCTGTTATCTGCGTGGGGATGGAAGGTTCTGATAGTCACTGGTGTTGCGTTGGTATTTTTATTCTCGTGCTGTCTCATTGTTCAGTGTGGTCCTGCCTTATGTGGCCTTTGTGTTTCAACATGCGTAAGAAGACCACCTGTTCTTGGAGCTACGCCACAAGATAGAATAATGTTCCAGCAACATATCAGTGACCTGATGAACATAGAGATGGACTCTGACATAGAGTGAGTTATTGCCTATGTAACGGCAAAAGGACGGTCTGAGGTTCTGCAGCGATCCGAACCCGTGTATTCGGCATCGTAGTACTGACACGATTTTGGTATCAATGAACCGTAAATGATCCATTTAATATATGACAGTGTTTTCGCTGCGCTACGAGCATGAATTCACTGAGAAATAGGGCATTCTGTTGTAAAGTCATGGCATCCATTTTAGATACGGCACCCATTTTGTTTCTTGCCCTCACATAGTCAATGGACGAGCAATGACCCCGGCAGAATCACCTTGTTAAGGACACGTAAGCCCGAGCCCGAGGAAGCTGACGCTGCGTGACTAGGCAGAATCAAGCTGCCTCCCCTGCCTGAGGCCAGCCCTGCTATACTGGTTCTCGTGTCCATTGTCCTGATTGAGAGGCCGAAGACGGTAGCCATGCCCGTTTATGATCCATAAACATCTCTATCCTACTTTTCTATCTCCTACACTTGGCTCTGCTCCTCTCCTTCTGGGCTTTTACAATGGGGAGGATACGATTTTTATGATGGGGAGGATCGGTCAAAGAATGGGAAACTGACAAAGGGACTTGATCGAATACTGAAAACCTACGACTAATTATTGTTTGGTGTATGTTTATTGTCTGTTTGGGATACCGGGTTGGGCATGTAAGATATTCGTGTAATGTTGCCTGAAGGCATATTTTATGTATTTAAGGTGCAACCCACTTTTTGCAAATCGAACAGTCTCGTAGATTCTGCCTTGGTGTGGTTCCTATGACTTCTGTGTCCCTGCAGTAAATAAATCTTGGTCTCTGACGCCACATCGAGAAGCCCGCGTCTCTGTTTATTTGTGCACCAAGACAGGAAGGAACTCAGGGGTCTTTGGGTGTTGTTTCCCTGACACCTCTGGACTCTAAAAAGTCCAGAACCTCAGTGCAAGTCACAGGAGGCTTGTCTGCCATCGAACAGAGTCCCCCACCGAGCTTGACAACGGCGGAAGGGCCAACTTCTGGCAATCATTTGGCAGCAACACTGGAGATGGAAGGTGCAGTCGGAGGAGAATGGGGGGACGAAGAGAACATTAAGGACCAGCATGAGGAAGGTGACGCTGCTAGAGCCAGTATAGCCGACTTTGAGGGAGAGTCCACTATTTCAGCCGCCTCTTTGTTGGGGATGTTTTCTGCACTCACAATGGAGATAAGGAAAGGGTTTACTGAGTCCTCTGCAAATCAGTTGGAGATAAGGAACTATTGTGAAGCGCAGGATAACAAGATTGACGGACTGACCATTAGAACAGGAGTCCTGGAAGAGACCTCAGCAGCACTTTCAATTAATTTGGAGCAAGCCAAGGTTGATATAAAGAAGCTTACCAGAGAGGAGCAAGTCCTAAGCCAGAGGATGGAGACGTTAGAAAATAACTCCAGGCGGGGGAATATACAGATTCTCAATATTCCGGAAGGAACTGAGGGTTCAGACATTAAGCATTTCATTACTGTTTTGTTAACGGCGTCCCTGGGCTTAGAGCACTCAGTTGAGGAGTTAGCCGCGGATATACAGCGAGTCCATAGGGACCCCTTTCGGCGGAATCCCCAAAGATCGAAGCCGCGTAAAATACTGGTTAACTTTCACACTTATGTGTTGAAGGAGCAGATTCTTAACCTGGCATTAAAACAAAAGTCTCTCACAGGGAAAGGTTTTACTTTCCTAGTTAGGTCTGACCTCTCCAGAATCACATTGGAGAAACAATTGGAGTTTGGGAGGTGTTTGGATGCCTTTAGAAAGGTAGGAGCAACAGCTCAGCTCATGTTCCCGGCAGCCATCAAAGTTATGCACAATAACCGGATGTACAACATTAGGTCAGTGCAGGCAGCCGACGAGCTTTTGTTGACGTTAGGTAATGAGAACAAATAGACTATGCATATTGTGAGATAGCGTCGGTGAATCTTTTTAGATAAGCCTAATAGTTACTGTGCTACTATTAAAATGAAGCTGTATGCTTTTTTACCTTAGGTCACATCTACTTATTCATTTTGACTAAAATGTCCTCTTCTTTCTACTTCCCAGCTAAATTGTTAAAAATAGCTTTGGTAACTTCTTTTTTAGGGTGGGGTTTTCTCGACGGGAGCTTGTGGAAGGGGTGCTATCTACCGGACTATGTGCCGGTTAGATAACACAAGGGTTTTCCAAGGGGGGGGTGGTGGGGATGAGGGGATGCACGGGGTTAGGAGGGGGGGTGGGAGATGGCAAAAATATAAAAAGGTCCTCAGTGATCGTAGAAGTGTTAAAAAGGATGGAAGCAGGCAGATGTTGAGCAAGGAATTAAAGCAACAAATGGTAATCTTAGCCTTATTTTTTCTCTTCTTGTTTAAGTATGGGTAGTGTAAAATATATCTCCTGGAATGTAAATGGCCTCCGCACCAAGCCTAGAGTTAATAGAATTATGCAATACTTGCGGGACTTGGATGCGCAGGTCATTGTGCTCCAGGAGACGCACCTAACTCATACTGAAATGCTTGCCCTTATCAAGAAAAATAGGTGGATAGACTTCGCAGTTTCAACTACTCAAACAACTAACACAAGAGGGGTCTCAGTTGTATTCAAAAAAGGAGCTAAAGCTAGGCTGATATCACAGGTGGTCGACCCAGGTGGCAGATGGGCCATAGCGTCAGTTGTTATGTCCGGTATGCAAAGTACAATCTTGGGGTACTATGGTCCGAATCAGGACGACCCCTCCATTTTGGAGTCTATATTTTCACACCTGCTTTCTTTCCCTGAACCCATTATCTTGGCATGCGACTTTAATGTCGTACTGGACCCCCTATTTGACAATTCGACCAATAATCGATCCCTAGTTTTTTCTAAGACCAGGGCCTTGCTGCAAAGTGTAATGAAGCAATATGGATATGTTGATATTTGGAGAGAGAGGTCGGGGCAACAACAAGGGGTTTCTTTTCGGAACTACAAGTACCATCACCAGTCCAGAATTGACTTCATCTTAATTAGTCTGAGGCTGGTAGATTCCGTCAAGGCCATTAGCTACCTCCCATTACATCTGTCAGACCACGCGGCTGTTGTAATGGAACTTGTCAGACCGATTAAGAGGTCTTCCAACACATGGTCTTTTGACCGCTCTCTTCTCTCTTCTTTTGAGGATATCACATTTCTTAAATCTGAAACCCATAATTTTTTGGATTCCAACAGGGGTCCAGCTACGACCAGGATGATTTGGGATTCGTTTAAAGCTTTTTTGAGAGGGGTTATTATGGGGAAAGTTTCATACCGCAGGAAGAAACATAGAGAGGAAGTGATGTCTATTGAAGCTCAAATACGTCAAACGCAACAAGCTATAGACACCAATTATGTGGCTTCCGGATTAGATCTAGCCACTCTTTACAATCAATTAGTGGCTCTGAAGGGTAGTTTGAGCTCGATATTAAACCTTCGACTTCAACAGAGATGGGAAGCCAGTAAGTTGGCCCATTTCGAATACAGCGAGGGCGCGGGGAAACTACTGGCCTGGAAGACCAAAACAGATCTGGTTCGCAATAACATAGCCGCAATAACTGTTGATAATAACACCTTCTCTTCAGATGAGGATATCAGGGGTGCCTTCAGAGACTACTTTCAGGTGATTTACGAGGAGGATAAGGAGATCTCGTTAGAATCTATTGAAGGTTGGCTGAGGGACATTAATCTTCCTTCGCTATCTGCTGAGCAGTCTCAATTCTTAGATAATGCCATTACTGAGGATGAGGTAAGATCTGCCATTAAAAGAAGTAAGAAGGGGAAGGCGGCTGGACCCGATGGGTTGCCGGCGGAAATCTATAGAGCCCTTGAAACAGAATTAGTCCCCTTTCTTACTGTTCTATTTAATCAAATCTTAGTGGAAGGACAGATCCCGCCTGCCTCTTGGGATAATGCCTCAATCACCCTTATCTTGAAACCAGGGAAACCAAAGACCGCTTGTGGATCCTATAGGCCAATTTCAATCCTCAATGTGGATTATAAGATCTTCACCACAATTTTGGCATCAAGGTTGGCCGAGATAGCGCCCTCGGTTCTCCATCCCGACCAAAAGGGCTTTGTGAAGGGGCGACAATTATTTGAGCTAACCTATGACTTAATAGGTGCTATCGATATAGCATCGGCCCGGACCCTTCCTTTGGCGGCCCTCACGTTGGATGCGACCAAAGCTTTCGACAGGGTCAATTGGGTATACCTGTCGGGGGTTTGGCTAAGTTTGGCGTGGGGGCAGGGTTTCGTAGGGCAATTGGTTTGTTATATCACAGCCCAGTTGCACGTCTTTTGGTTAATGGAGAGCTGTCTGACCCGGTAACTATCACTAGGGGGACACGGCAGGGCTGCCCACTTTCCCCCCTATTGTTTGATTTTTATATCGAGCCCTTCGCGCAACAACTGAGGGAGGAGGTCACTATCAAGCCTTTTTCTTATAAAGGGTGGGAAAGGAAAGTAGCCCTATACGCCGACGACGTGCTTATTCTTACATCAGATGTTGGCACTGCACTACCCATAATTTTAAAGACTGCCCACTCTTTTGGCCAAGTATCTGGTTATGAGATTAACGATACAAAAACCGAGATGCTCGTCTGGAATGATGACGGGCGAGCTAGGGAGTTACAAGCAGGTTCCTCGATGAGGTATTTGGGTCTACATATTGGGAAGGATATAGAAAAAATTGCTCAAGTTAATTTATCAGCAGTAGCTAAAGAATGCCGTAGGTTATTGCATTCATGGTCTCATATTTCACTCTCTTTAATTGGGAGGGTCAATCTAATTAAAATGTCGATTCTTCCTAAAATTTCTTTTTTGTTTTGTACCATTCCCTTGCACTTCGATTATTCTTGTTTAGCTAAACTACAGTCAGACATAACATCTTTTATCTGGAACAACAAACAGGCAAGGATATCATGGAAAAAGCTAAGGCGGCGAAGAGACAAGGGGGGCTTGGCTGCCCCGGATTTGAAATTATACGCTTGGGCCTTCCAGTTGTCTCATTCCCGTATGTTGTTAAAAATGCCTTCTGATTACGGGGTGGGCCTGATGTTCTCAGCTATGCTAGAAGGGGAAGGTGTTAGCCAATCGGCCTTTCTTTTTAAATTTGGCAACCCAAAGTACTTTAAAAAAATCAAACTGAAGGTTTTACAAGGATTGGCAAAAATGTGGGCCGAAGTCACAAGATCTATAAAACAAGGGTATTTCTGTGATAGAACACCGCTATGGGGGCTACCTGAAAATCTCGTTTGGGTTGGAGACAGTTTAGCGGCGCCTATAAGAGACGCAGGCCTAGAGGTTTGGGGAGATCTCTTCTTTGAAGGGGAGTTGCTTTCATGGAAACAGCTTCAGGCCAAGATCGGCCCCAACCTATCAAGGTTAAAATACTTGTAAATGACTAGTTGGACTCAGGCCTATAAAACTCAATCCCTCGAAAGAAATAAGTTTCCACTTGGAGGATATAGCCTACTTATCAATAATCTGGTCAACAACCCATCGGGTAAAAAGGAGACTTCACAGTGGTATAGACTCCTACTTGAGGAAATGGATGGAGTTTTCAGTCTGCCGGACTTGCTGTGGAGTCCTTCAATTTTTGGTCAAAACTTACAAAAACTCTGGTCAGCGGCATTCGGCCTCTTGTGTAGCATAGTGAAGCCTTCATGGCTACGCAGAAACCACCTTTTTACCTTACATAGAGCATACTATTCTCCCCTCAGATTATCTAAATTTTCTGAGGGCAATTCAGTGGCATGCTCAAGGTGTGGCCTCCTAGCAGCATCAGACACTCACATGTTCTTTGATTGCCCTAGACTAGAGTCATATTGGGCAGCTATCAATAATACTCTAACCACATCACTGGGTGTCCAGGTTAACATAGACTTGCCTCTTGTGATCTTCGGGATTTTGGAAGGAGTTCAAAGTGCAGCCAAAAATTTGGTGTTCTCTGCGGTGCTGTTGGCAAGAAGGGAGATCTGCAGGAAGTGGAAGGATTCGTCACCCCCCAACTTTAGTGAATGACAGGCTTCCGTTTTGTACACATCACGCATGGACCTTGCTAGGTCTGGTAATCAGAGCAAAAGGGCTTTCTGGTATTTGTTATCATGGGTACACTGAAATATCAGGGTTTTTTTTTTTTTTTTCCCCGGGTCCGATGACTACTCTACTATGGTGCCCCCCCTGCCTTTGCACCATGAGATTAGCCGGTACCTGGTCCTAGCCCGGGTTGACTTGGCTGCCACCCCTACCAAGGTTGCCTATAAGATGGTAACCGGTTGGTTCTTTGCCTTCTAAGATTGAGACTGCAATAGCTGAGGGATATTGGGTACCCATTAAGTCGTTTTTCTATCCCTGACAGTTTTTCTATGAACTGAGACAGCTGTTTGTATGTTAATCTGGTCTGGCATTGAAACCATGGTAGCAATGAGGACGAATAAAAAAAACAACAAAAAAACAACGAGGCTAGTTTTAATGGTTGGCACGAGACTAGCACTGGATGGACGTTCTTACCTTCCTGAACAATCGCGCATCTGTCTCGATTACACCTCAGCTTCATTCAGCGTGATCACTCACTAAAATTCCGCTGCAACGAATGATATCAGTGCAGTGAAAGTTGACACTTACGTTGACGGGCCCACACTGCATAAACGTCGCTCCATGACAACGCCGCATGACAACACCAGAGCGTGCCGGAGTGACGCAAGAGAGCGTGTGACACCACTGTCTGGCAACGTTTCAAACATGCTGAGATCGCGCATGCAAGAGAAAGCACGCGCACCCGGCAACCGACTCATGATTTTGGTGGTGAGATCAGGGGTGCCTCTTGAGGGTTTCTGCTCTTCTCTCGACATACGCCAAAATTGCCAAACAGTCTCAAACACCACCAGGGATCGAATTTTGCCCTCGATCCATACATTTCAGGAGCAAGTTTTCACGAAGTTTGACCTTCACACTGGGGCCCGAACTTAGCTCCAAATTTACTCCTTTAATAATGTCAATGTCACTGCAACCAGGATTATTTAGCGTCGGGGTAGACTTTGCTCTCGCTCGGTACTTACACAGTGTAGGTACACCATCTTGTGGCCAACATTTCATATGACACATGCAGTGAGGAACACAGACAGACCAGCAGTTGACTCACAGTCGTGGCGAGTTACTTGTAGAGTACTTGCTTCTTCATTTCTTTTCTTAGTTTCTTTCTTTAGTTTCTTAGTTACACCACAGTAGACTCTGTATCTTCCTTTACTACACAGACCTACCAGCATAATCACTCACTTCTCACTGTTGCTTCAGCGTTCTTTATATACCAAGCAGGCAACATTAAAAGTGTCAAGATTGATATCTCTGGTGATTAATCTTCCTGCTGGAGACAGACTAGAGTTTTGTCTATTAGCAGTTTTGACTCATCTAAAGTAGAGTGGAGGGTTTTTATGCCTGCTGCAAAGAATGTGTACCATGCAGATCACATTATGAACATAGCTCAGTGGGTTAGTGCTTTTGTCACAGAGATCCTTTTTAGGTTTCGCCGGACCCAGCGCATGCGCTGGTCTGGCGAGACTTTTTGTGAGGGTTTAAAAAAACGCTACCATGGCCGGCCTAGAGCTACAGTGCATGTGCATGGGCGCGCGCTGCGCTTGATCGCAATCACTTTCACTTTCGCGGCTGCACGTCCGCTTTGATGTTCCCCGTGAGCCATTACAAAAGGTGAGATTTATGTTTTTTACAAACACAGGGATATGTAATGGTTTGCCAGAATTGCTCTGAGGCCGGGCTTCTAACCTGGTTCCACAGTCGGTTTCTTCGACCGTCAGGCCACATCCTAACATCTTTAGTCTTGATTTGCATCCAGACCTGCCTCGCCAGACTATGGGGGACTCTTATGAGTTAATGCAATGCCACGACATCGCAGCTGGCCAGGACCCTAAAAGGGCAGAGGAAGGGCCTACGTTAAGACAAAAGGTACTTAATGTAGATGCGTCATACTACTGGTGAGTTTTAAAACCTGCCTATAAAAGACTACTTCGTCGTAGTGAGATATAGTCATACTGCACAAACATACATTGATCGGAGTGACTGGTGAGTACACTTAATGGCACAGAACCCCATTAGACCCCGAAGACACGCTTTGCAGTGACTGCAGACACAGCTTTGGGGTAACCGCCACCTCAAAGCTCATTTAATACTTCAGCATCTACCCCAAATGTATTCCAGCCTCTTGTCTACACAAACCCTTGGATTTCATTGCCGGCTTTCTGTGCCCATTAGTTTGCAACACTTTCCTCAACCCTAGTCTTTCAGGGCCATGGTATTATGTGCTAATTCAATACCCAGCAGCCTCCTAGAGAAGTGGGGACTGCATAACCCCCCTAATGCCCCAGCACCTCCTGTAACTATCCATCAGTGGCAGGAGATTCCTCATGTAGCCATTCAGTACCCACAACCCCAGCTTTCCGTTGGTCCCCGAGACAATGGGTTTTGTAGCGGCCACAGTTTTTTTCCTCAGCACCTATTGTGTAACTGTACAGTCGGGGACTTGAATTCCTGCTGCCCATTCAGTAATCCACCACCCACTATCTGCCATGCCCCAATAGATGTTGGGTGGCTGTGCAGTGCCTACACCTCTAGCCACTTCCCTTAACGAGGAGGGACTTCCTGCTGTATAGGTTTAATATCCCAATTGACGCCATATTCCGTGAGCTCCGTGAGCCAGGTTTATGCATGTCCCCTTTGTGTAACTCAAGCGCGAAGACAAGTGCCTCTCAACCAAATTAACATTTTGAGCCTAAAAGAGAGTAAATGGAAAGGATGTGGAATTGCTGATGTTTTACTCGCCTAATGTTGCACATGTTTTTGCACAGCGCCCCTTCATGACAGACTTAAGTTTAATTGCTAACTGTATATCACTTGATTTCTTAAAGCACATTGATCGCGGTCACTAGTGTGCCCGTGTGTGAGTGTTATAAGCATCTTTCATTGCACAGAATACAGTGGTATAAAAACCAATGTTTCGCAGGAAACCGTGAAACCTGGAAAATATTTCACAGTTTCTTCTGAAACATGGATTCATCATCATAATGACAACCCCCATACTACTCTGCAGAGCTTTAAAGTTGTCAGTGCCACTAGAAGTATGTGGCATGTAGGACCAAACTAGGTGCTACTATTATCCAAATTATGCAGCAAACCCCCAAATTATGCGGCACATTATTTTGCAATAAAATATTCCACCATTTGAGCCAGATGTAAAAGGTTTGTGAAATCTACAAATTATGCTAGTTATGTGGCAAATTATGTGGCGATTTGTGTGGCAAATGCAGTAAATCAATAATTGTGCAATAATCTCGGCCGCCACTGAATTATGTGGCAAATGCAGTTAATCAATAATTGTGCAATAATTACTGTCGCCACATAATTAAATTAATCTGCTGGCTCGCCCCTTAGTTACTGACACTTTGAAGAACACCGTATTTTAAAGCTAATTCCCCCAAAATAAACATGTAATATTAAAAATACATAAATGCCAATGCGTAAATTGGTTTTATTTTGTCGTCTTGGTGTTCTAGTAACACTTATCATTACCTGCCTATGATTCTTTTCAAAGGAGTTGAAGTCACACTTCTAAAACACTAGACAACAAAAATTGACATGCAATGCAGAGATGCAATAAAGTATGAAAAAGGACAGTGATAAGTTCTTCCTCTTCAAATACTTCGCTTGGTATTTTGTCTTAAAATATTGTTCTTGTTTCTTTTTCAAAGTTATTTTTAACTTAGTTAGTCATTCTCCATACATAAGCAGCATCTGTTTATCTCTAGGCACGTGGCCGTGCCTCATGACTAGTGCGGCCAACCTGGTAGGCCATACTGTAGACAAATTGCATATATTGATTATATATTTTGTTACTATTATTCTCCAAGCAAGAGCTCTTTCAAAGCCCATAATCCATTAGTTGGTGTCGACCCCGTTAATTATTTCACTTAAATCACAAGAATCAATTCACTAATGTGAATTGCAAATTTCAAGTAATGGGAAGCTAAAAAATATGTATTTTCTATAGGCAGGATACAAGCAAGTAATTGGTAGCACGTGCATTGTGGTCCAGGTGCCATTGCAAAGTACTGTCTGTGGTTAGTGATTTATTTTCTTGTATCATAGGTCTTTTGGTGACAAATACACAGGTAAACACCTGGAGTCCACCAAAGCTCGGCTTTGACTGACTACTTTGCCAGCCTATAGCTATTTTAACGGTGTATGATAAAGTCTGGTGTCAGTCAGGTGCTGGCTCTTCTTTAAAAACAAAAAACACTTTCATCCACAAACGTGTCTCACAAAAATGAAACTTCAGCTGATAAAGTGGCCTTAATGTTGTAACCTCACAAGCTGCACATCAGATGAATAAAATAAAGGCGAGGGCATTGCTTATATTCACTGTGAATCGGGTGTGGCAGTACAGTTTTCCCGCCCCCCCTTACAGGTCTGATGGGCGGCAATGTCTGACGCGCACCTGTTGCTTCTGCTTTCAGGTTCTCACACAATGATGCCTCCGGGAGAGTGCATGTACAAAAACAAGCATTGGCATAGCCAATAGGTCTCGCCTTTGGGACCTTATAAGTATTTAGTTATGCAGTACAATATCCTTCGTGCAACAACATCAAGTGTTGCATGGCTAAACACTTATACGGTCTCAAATGCGAGACCTATTGGCTATGCCAATGCTTGTTGTACTTTCAGTTCATAATTTAAAGAATCGTAATTTAGCACAGTGAGCTATGAACAGCCATCAAAGAGCTGCATGCAAGCTACATGGGAGAGGTTCAAAAGTAATGTTTTTCCCCCACTCTTTCATTATCCCAATGTTGCTTGGGTAGAAGTACATTCTTTAGTAAATTCAACTTCAAACCATTACGTAAGGTTTTAATCCTGAATTTGTGCTTCTCCAGACTAAGCATCCTTAAAAAATGCCTACCAGTATGGATGACATAAAGCCTACACCTTGTATTCCCTTTTACCTTATGTAACAGTTTGTATACACTGATTCATACATGCATGATGTATTGTCTCTGTATGTGTGTGTGATGTACATTACTCCAGCACCCTACACTGGTATGAGAGGCACGATAAAACAAATGAAAAACATGTGAGAGAGGTGCTATAGAGTGATGAAGAGACTGTTGAAGGGTGATAGCGAAGGAACCATTGAAGGGCCCCATCAATGATTGTCGCATTCTGGTGCACTGTAAGGTCATTATTTAATTTGCTTTAAAAGCTAATACAATTGAATATTTAATGACAATTTGTTGTAGAATGCACCATTTTCTCTATTTTTTCCAAACATTTTGGGGCAGGAAAACCCCCGAAAGCCCCTTTGTAGTGGTCAGGGTCGATTGCTACACACAGTAAGGGGGCTGGACAGGCAAAATTTCCCAGTGCACTTTGGTTTCCCAGTACAGCCCTGTGTGGCCTTTGTATTTCACTCAAAGCTGTGTGGCACTACTTTGTGCGAGATTAGCTGAACTAGCATCGGTGAAATCACAGGGGTGCACTGGGTTAGGTTAACTTTGCATACGTTATTAGGCATGGACGTATGAACTGTGGAAGGTGGGAAGGAATTTATCTCCCCCAGATTTTGGCATGGTGTGCCATTGGGGACAACATTCTCCCCCTATTTTGAAGTGGAAACTGTAGATTAAACAGTGGCAGACTGAACATGTCCCTCTGAGTCATGTTGCACATCCCTAATTCTTCTTGGAGCACTGTAACCAGAAGAGCTTACTCTGTGACAGTTCTATGACCTCTCCGTTTAGTCAATTATTAAATAGTAGCCATTGACGTGTTGAGCCTTTCCTAAAATCATTCTGTTTGTCAAGCAGTTCTTCAAGGAAACGCTTTTCAGTTGCCTCTCAGACCGCATGTTCTGTCATTATGTTTGATCTTCAAGGTCTGTGGAAACATTCCAAACAGAAAAGAACACCTTTAAAGCACATGACCACGCACATACATACATGGGTGTGTATAGTGTCAGTTTGATTTAAGGTCTGATTAATGCATTTATGGAACTCCAACTAGGAACACTGTTTGGAAAACTGAACACAATGCACTGATCTTTAGTGTTAAATGGAAGAGAAAGTGATGTAACCTAGCGTCTCTGAACTGTGCAATGTGTAATCTTGGAACCAAATCCCAGCTTCCACTCTTGACCAAACTGTGTGATCCACAGCCCACCACTTGACTATGTATCATTTTCTAAACCATCGAGTTGGAGAGCACATCAAAGTAATTCAGTGTGCTGCAAAAGCACACTTATTATATGGTTAATAACCTTACTTCGTACTCAATAACAATAAAGCCTATATGAAACTGAAATATGTTGTCAGTTATCCTGTGCCAATGCCTGCAGGGAATGGGAGTATTCTTGAATATTTAATGTTTAAAGAAACAATACTTAAAATAAATGTCACTCGATTCAGTGATGTAAATATATGTACTCAATTGAAAAACTGAGAAATCTGAAAGTCTTTACTATGTTTTTTCCTGACATTTGCTGCTTGATTTTACACATTCGATGGCTCAGTTTATGCTTTGGCTCTTAGAGCTAAGCCAGACCCCTGATTTGGCTCTTCTCAAGCCTGTCCTTCTCCTCACCCCACTAGAAGGCTCTAAAGTGGGCACAGACATAAGCATCTGGTCCAACATTGTAAGAATAGGGGACAGATTTACAAAAATGTTCACTCAATGTAGCGCAGCAGCCAAAAATGATGTGCTGTGTTGGGTGAGAAGGAGAGAGCAGGAGTGTGCCATATCTACAGAGGTGTAGCTCTCTCCTCCCCTCTCCCTAGTGCTGGCGTAGAGTTATACTGCAGAGCGACACACCTTTCTGCCATAGGGCGCTTAGGTTTTGAACAGGAAGGGGTCCCTTCCAGGACAAAATACTTTGCCTAAATAACTTTTAAAACTTTTCCTACTTTGAATGTGTGCTTTATGGTACAGCACGTAAGCAAAGCCGGAAAACATTTCTACCTTTAATGCCTGCTTTTAAATGGCTTTAATTTTTTATGCAAAACCCTGGCTCAAATTTTTGGTTGACAGGGTTTTGTGTCAAAAAATATGGAATGCCTCCTTTATGCAGGATAAGGCAATGCAGCGCTGTGCGCTGCCTTGCCTTACTCCAGTCCATACCCATGGGCCATGCAAATCCATGCAGGGTGGCTTTGCGTCGCCTCATAGATATGATTGAGAGGCCGTCGCTACCAAAGCATCAAATAGAGTGATGCCCCTGAGTACAGTTGATGTAGCCACTCTCCCCATATTTTATGATGTTTAGTGGACAATCCCTGGTCTAAGCCAACTCACCAGTCACAACTGATAAGTCCATGCCTTACCATTCGGCAAAAGGTGGGACGGTGGGGGCGCTCCAATTTTTCGCTATATCTCTCTTAGCGAGTACTAGACAAGTAAGTAAAAATCGTCTCCTAGTTCAAAATCCTTTTTTAAATATGTGGTCAATGCATAGTTTCTTTGCTTTGCATTACTTCACAACTATTGGTTTGTATTGCACCGGCACCTGTACCTTAGTTTACTAAATCGATTTTTTTTTAGAAAAAGTCTTACTATTAATGTGTAATGTCCTAATACTGGTAGTTACTTAGGGGCATATTATCAAGTACGGCGTTAAAATTATCGCCACTTTAGCAGCAGAAAACTGCAGCTAAAGTGGCGATAATGGGCTTGATAATATGCCGCAGAGAATTCCAATAGAAGCCCATGTTGACACCAGAACATGGGCCTCTATGGGGATTCACAAGGGCATATTATCAAACCCATTATCGCAGCTTAAGCGGCAGTTTTCTGCCGCTAAAGCGGCGATAATTTTAACGCCGTTTCTTGATAATATGCCCCTTAGTACTTTTGCAATACGTACAAAAGTGACCCTAAAAACAGTCTTCAAATGATTAGTGCTCAGCCCTTCCATTTTAAGTTCAAAAAGTAGGTTTATTAAGGGGAAGGCAAATGATGATACAAAAAATATAATAACAATGAAATATTACATACAGTCAGGCATTTTAGAGGTAATAAACACAGAGAATAAAAATGTTAACCAAATATACATATCAAATATATGTGAAAATAGTGCTCTGCCCTTCCATCACTACACTGAATCCAACCCCTGCACACATCGGAGAGGCAGAGAGGTGCGGCGTGGAAATACTTCTAATTGTTGCTTTAAGGCCTGGGATTATGAAGAGAAAGGCAGAGATCCTGGTTTGTGGTGTTTGTCTTTCTAACTTGGACTGTAATGTGGTTCCTGCATGACGGAATAACCAGGATGTGGCTGCGATATCTTTATCCCACTGTTTACTTGTAGCATAATGCAAAACAAAAGCCGTGATAAGAACATTGAAAATATGACTTTACCTTGACAGATAACGTCTGCTTACAAAGCACCGTCGTAATCTCACACGACACTTTAATAGCTATTTACTGCTTTGTAAGCAAATTGAAAAATGGATGGAAGCTATTTTTCTTGCTTGTTCCTTTTTTTCTAATCATGCTCATGTGATTTTGTTTTGTTCGCCTTTATTTTGTTTTTTTATTTTCTCTTCTTTTTTCTTTTCCTATTTCGTCTACTTTGGCTTGTTTTAGTTTATTTACCCTTCAGTATCCCTCCTTTTCCTTACAGCACGGGTGCTCAGATTTTGCAGTTTCAGAATCATTACATGACAATTGTACATTTTTGCAACTCAAAATCTGACTCGAATCAAAAATCCAAATGTACGACAGCAAATGCTACGGGCCGCCTGTCTGTCGTATAAACCTGCATTGCCAAAATTGAGAGTAGCTCTTCACACTTATTTTTAGTCACAAAGAGGTAAACGTTGCTGATGAAAACAATGCTGTCATCACACACATGACCAATTGCATTTGAAGCATAACAGAGTAGGAGACTGGCCGGGCACTGTATCAGGGAATCCATAAACCTGTGCAAAGGAGATGATCTCAGCGCGTCCAGGCTTCTGCCTGGTCCTGGGTGAGTGCAGTGGCGTAGCTAGGTCTTCTGCCACCGGTTGCGGTTCCAGGCTTTGCCACCCTGCCGTAAGCGGTTGGGGGGAAGGGGGGGACGTATATGCTGGCGAACAAATACAGCGTTTGCCACCCCATGCAGCCGCACATGAGAACGGGGGTGGGGGTTGGGGTAGACTGCTGCCCCACTCGCCCCCCCCACCCTTGCTACACCGCTGGGTGAGTGTCCACCTCACATTCAGTCACCACACAGCAGGTGCTTGGTATCTATCTTCAGTCCCCTGTTACTAATGTGCCTATTTCTGGGAAGGGCTTTTCTATGTCCTTCTTTTCAACTCCTCACAATTTCAACCTTACCCAGCCACGTTCACAGTTGGAGGCTGGGAGTACAGAGTACCTGCCTCTAGTTGGGGCAGTCTTTCTACTAGAACACATTGTTCAACTCTGAATCAGACACCATTGCCCTCAGCCCATATGGCCCAGGTACATACCCATGCACAATGCTCAATGCACAGGGACTGGCAAAGTACTGACAACGTAGCTGACACTTGGCCCTGCTGTAGCCAGCACAAGGCCCTCCTGTGACCACTGTAAACTCAAACACCAACACAACAAGCACAGATATCTAGGACAGGAACTCACACTCACTGTCATGCCAGCATGCACTACGAGGGGACAGATACATCACCTGGGAGACCCACAGCCAAATCACACTACACCCACCAGCAGGCCCTGTCACACACACCCCTTACACAAGCACACACCCCAAGGGCAGGCACGGGATTTACCCACTCTCACAATGGACATGTGACACAACAAGATCAAGCCATAGCCAAAGAAACATCCAAGCAAAAAATCTACATGTCAAACACTCAGGAGAACATATCAATCAATGAAACATGGATGTCACATGAAACAGCATTAACATTGTCTCTCTCTCACACACAGGGCAACCTCATGGATCTCCCCCCAACAATGGGGAGGAAGAATCACAGTCCCAGGCTCGGGATGAACCTGATCCCACCAGCAGCGACGCCTCTCAACACTCCGCGGATGACCCCAACCCACCTGGACCCTCTGGTGTCCAAGCCCCTGCAGTACCTGAATCAGGTACATCTGTGCCAACCACCACCCCCATTCCTGCCACATCCCAGGAGACACCCAGGAGCCCTGCCCGCAGTGAACAACTGAGCCAGTCTGACCTGGAGGGACAAGGTTCACCGGGCACCCAGGAGGAGGCAGACAACCCCGCAACTGCCATCCTTCAGGGGTCCCATAGATCTGATGTGCCCACAACGGCAGGCCAGGCTCGTGTGGGCAGGGGTGCTGGGAGTGGAGGCAGGCGGAGGCGAGAACCTGACCAGCCAGCTGAAGGGACTGGTATGTCACACATACACAACATCATGGATGCATACCGGCGTGACACCAGGGCCATCAGCCAGGTAGTGGAGACCCTCACAGAGATTAAGAACCAGCAGGCCGAGCAACATGCCAGTCAACAACAACACCAAGGACGGATGGAGGCAAGACTTGCTGAGCTCCTGGCGGTGCAAACGGACATAAGCCGTTCACTCCGTTGGATCGCCGACAACATGGCCAACCCTCCCTGTGCCACCAGGCGAAGACCAACACCAGCCACAGGGAGGGAGGAGGAGGAGGATTCGTCCGACGGAGCGTCCCAAACATCGTCAAGGCCTGCATCTGAGGGTCCCCCGAGGAAGGTGGGTCGTCCACGGAAAAGACCGTGAGAGGCAGCGGACCATCCACATCTCCCAGGTCACCTGGCCTGGCACCTGGCCTTCATGCGCAACAGCAGCACCTCATCCACTGACATTCTTTGCCACATGGACTTGCTGGTCACAGTCTGACCAATGATGACAAACTCTGTGTTCTGGACTCTGATGACTTCAAATGCAAAGGATCCCATCTCCCCCTGTGAACTTTGGATTCTAGCCACACTGTATAGCACCTATTTTCACCCACAATAGACGCCCCCCACCGAGAATAAAACAAACTTTCTTTAATTAGATGTTGTAGTCATTTTGCATGAGTCCACAACATATGTGTGGGGAAATGTCAAACTATGCCTGAGTGTTGAACGAACTCCAGCCATCCATATCCTGGGATCTGAGTCCGGTACAGGACACACATGGGTCACAATGTATCATCCAATATAGACATGGAGCACAATACTCACCCGTGATGGCCTCAAGCTGCTGAGGGGGGGGCTTGCAATACTGTGCGGACAGACCAATTTGGAAGAGCATCATTAAGGTGTAGAGGTCATGGCTCATGTGGAGGTGTCCGGGGAGGGAGTCCCAGGTATGTGTAGCCAGGTGGGAGAACTATGTCCTGCATGCTGGATTTCGGTGGATGTGAAGAATGTTGGCCAGGGCAAGGTTGGATGCAATGGGGTCTTGGATGACAGACGTCCAAGGTTGGTTTGGGGTCTGGGGTTGTGGACTGCCTCCTGAGTGTGGATGAGGAGTGTGAAGGTCATCCTGCAGCAGACAGTGATCCATTGCAGCTATCTCAGGTGGACGGTGATGTGGCTGGGGCGCGGGATGTTGAAGCTGAGGTGTGCAGATGCACCCTGGATGTGGACAAGTTTTCCGGGAGTTTGGCTGTACTTGCTCCGTAGAGGGTGGGGCTGTAGTTGACACGGCTGGTGTCGTGGTCCTGGGAGACGGTCTGTCTTGCCTTGGAGTGGATCTATCTGTGGGTCATGTGCATCATGCGGAGGGTGTTGCAGCATGAGGTACAGATGCTGGTGAGTTGCATGGCAATTGTGAGCGACGAGTCCATGATGCCCACCATCTTTTGTGCGTGGCCACTGGGTGCTGGTTCAGTGCCCTGGTGGGTGGGACACAAGGAGTTGGCCCAGCTGTAAGGGGACAATCCTCAGATGATTACCTCAGTCCTGTACAAGTCCAGCCTCAGGTGGCTGATGTTCAGCCATCCATCAACAGACCTCATGCCTTCTTGAAGGTTGGAACTGGCAATGGCTGTGTCTTTGGTGAGGGTGAGGATCAGCTGGCTGTCAATGGCATACGAGATGATGATGAGGTTGTGTGCGCATGTGATGGTGGAGAAGGGGGTCATGGACACATTGAAGATTGACCCGCTGAGAGATGAGCCCTGGGCCATGTGCCAGATGACGCCACTGTACTACATGCTGAAGGCGTGAGTCCCACTCCCATGGCCTTGCTGATGAGCCACTTGGTGATTTAATCCTGGTCCATCCCTTGGATACCAGTGTTGGAGATGTGTGGGCTGACAGTGTGTGAGCATATCATGCATAATGCTGTGGAGAGGTCAAGGGGGGTGTCCTCACCATTGTTGAGCAGGGCAAAGTTGTCGGTGTTGTTGGCAATGATGACGGTTGCAGTGGGGTGATTACTGTGGAAGACGGTCTTGTGCAGGTTGCTTGGAGCTGTTTGCGTGGAGGAAGTTTGTCAGTTGCTTGTTGACTGTCTTCCTGATGACATTTGCTGGCTAGGGAAGCACGTTGAGGTTCCTTGAGAGCCAGCGTTCCTGCCGTCCATTGTCTAAGAAGGGCCTGGGTCACTGCATGCCTCGATCTAACATGGAATGTGGCTAACTCCAAAGATACACACATGACGTGCTGGACGGGGGCTACAAGGATGGGGAATGATGTGGTTGAGATGTTGTGTGGGAAGGGGCCCGATGGAGATCCCCAGGGGATGTTGCACATCAGCCCGGTGTTGTATCTGCTGATGATGGAAGTCCAAAACCTGAGGGTGGTTTGTCCCACGTATAATCGTGCGTTCTGCCTCTGTGTGCCAAGGCTTGCGTGTATGTCCAAGTGGTAGAAAGTTGCAAGGGATTGGCTCAGCCTTGCAAGGGTGGGGTGTCTTTTGGATGGAGAGCTGATGTCAGTGCACTCACGATGCGGATGAGTTCCTTGATGTCGTGCTGTTTTTTATCCTCGTCCCCATCTGAAGGATCTCCAATTGTCCTTGCTGATGATATGGTGATGGCTGTGTGTGCCGTTTTCCAGGGTTGTAAGGCCACTGATGGTTATTTGTGTTGCAAGCTGTGCACAAGAGTCCTGCTAGACGTGTATGAGTCCAGTAGGTCTGCCTTGTCCCAGGTGGCTTAATTGGTGATGTGCGTCACAGGAAAGTCCGTCAACGTGGCTAGATTGTTGGATCCGTTGCTGATCCAGTGTGTGAGGTTGCAGGGTGTGGCGGTGGTGTTGGCTCCAGTGTCCCACACAGCATGTCTGTGTTGACTTACATCAAGCATCTTTGGGGGATTGGTAGCGGGGTGTGTGGCAGTGTGTTGCCCGTCGGAGACATGGATGCTAATGTGGATGGACCAATGATGGATGCTGGTGTTGTTCTCATCCAGCCAGAAGTTCCTGGCCCACAGCCACATGTATCCTGTGGATGTGAGGGCGTGTGTGACGATGGCCGTGTTGATGGCTTAGCGGAATTGTGGATGTAGGGCTGGAGATCTGTAGATGAGTGTTACTCTGATGGTTTGCAGGGGGTTTGTGCCAAACCTGTTTTGTGACCCTGAGTGCGTACTTGGGAATAGATATCAATTCATCCTCCGGGATTGTTAGTGCCGTACCTGCGGGTGCTCTTGTATCCGTCTGAGATGGCAATGAAGAAGTTGTGTGCTGAGGATGCTTTCATCCAGGTTACTGTCATGATGGTGATGTGTGGACCTGTTGTGTTGAGGAGGTAACAGAGTCCAATGGCGTGCTGTTGGACGGAGCCGGTGTGGAGTAGGAGGGACATGACCTGGTTGGTGTGACAGGGCCTGGAAGGTGGGGCAGCGGTGTGTAGGCAGTTGGAGTTGCACACTCAGCATGCGAAGGTGTGGTGTGTGCGCTTAGGGTATGCCTGAGAGCAGGCGGTTGATTTTCGCTTGGACATTGCTTGGAGGGTGGCTGCATCATGAGACTGTTGTGTGATGTGGGTCATGCAAGGACATGAGGGTCGTGCAATGTGCACATTGCATGCGCTGACGGTCCTTCCTTTGGCACTGCCTGGCCGCAACAGTGGCACAGACAAGCTGATGACAGCCTAATGAATGGGTGGAGGGAGGAAGGGAGGAGCATCTTGGAGGCGTGTGGGTTTCAGAATCGGGGAACTTGGTGGGCCCTTGCCGCAGGGTCCGCAGCAGCAGGCGGCATGTACTGGAAACTATGCCAAAAGTAGCACACAAAGACAAGGATGTCAGAAAGGACAACTGCAACAGGTGCATGTAAAGGAAGGAGTGTCAGGTTACTCATGGCTCACCCAGAGAAAATAGATGAACAATCACCAAAGATGACTGACACAGGATCAGGAAACAGAAGGCCGAGCTGCGCACAGGAGACACACCCTCAGCAGGCGTTGACGGCTTGTTGGTGGAAGCAACCTGACCAAATACATACACAACCATGGATTTCATGCACAATAGAGATTATTATCCATGAAGAACTGCATGCATGTTGCCGAACTACACATACACACATATGCACAATCTTTGACAACTATGCCAGAGATGACGCATGCAAAGTGGCAAGAGTCCTGCATTGACAGAGATGAGGCACTTCGGAGGGTGAGGAACACCTTTATTACTCAAGCTCACACTAAGTGAAATGCATCAATACGAACAGACTCACAGGTCATTTGACTGAACATGTGGGACCTACGCTGGACACCCCCTTCACAACACGGATGTAGTAAATCTAAATGAACTGGCACACAAGTTAAGGGGAAGAGCCAAACACCTCCTGCTGCACACGGAGAGGCTGCAATTCCCCATTGAGCCCGTCATGGGGATGTCCCACACTATATCCACCCGTAGCATCCCGTATGTTTCAGAGGGAAGTTTTACACACATTGATGCCTTCATCAGAATCCAAAAACCATTACAGATGACTGTCACGAAGGGTGACTGTCAATTCATGGGAGTCATGCTACATTTTATGTGCCCCATGGTGAGTCAACATGTATGCATGGTAACACCACATGCACAGAAGCAGTCCCCACCAATTCCAAACACGTACCACCCCCAAAATGCCTTCCTGCAATCCTTACCCAAAATGAAAATTCCCCATGTCCGTGCATGGAATGCTGATTCAGCAGACGTTGCAATACTCATGACGAATAGCAGGAGGACAACGATGACAAGAGCAGACAACATGCGCAAGAACCTGGGAATGACAGACACACAAGAAGTCAGCTAACAGATTTATCTCCACATACATGGTCATTTACTGAACAGGAACAATGTTGGCCCCATGCAAATTTAAAAGAAAGTGTCCCTGCTAAAATGTGCAGAATGACAGCATCACTCGAGTGACACATCAGAACACACATCTAAGCCACTTAGCATGCAGTCAGCTGGACCCACACATTGCAACACATGCCACCCAAGGCTACAAGCGTGCACACTCAGACCCAGTGACTCACCATTATGAGAAGAATTTGCTTATGAGCTGACTCCGGATATCCTCCTCCTCCTCCTCACTTGCCTCGTGACCAAGCCCTTCATCCTCCACGGGTGGATGTTCCTGCTCATCCTGCTCCAGGATGAGTGGCACTGCCTTCTCCACTGCCATGTTGTGCAGCATGCAGCACACGAGGAAGATTTTGCAGACCTTCGCTGGTGCATATGGGAGGGACCCGCCTGTCTTGTGAAGGCACCGGAATCGGCTCTTCAGGAGGCCAAACGTCCTCTCAATCACTCGCCTGGTCTGCCTGTGTGCATTGTTGTACCGGTGATCTGCAGCTGATCTTGGGTTGCGGAGAGGCGTCATCAGCCATGGCATGTTGGGATAGCCAGAGTCCCCTACATGGAAACATCATGTAAATAAGTGGGTCAGGAGATGCCGTAAGAGCCAGAGATACCGCAACACACAGGACAAACAGAGTATACCCACCAACAAGACATGCTTGTTCGTTGTGCAGCCGCAGCATCATTTGTGGCACCCTGCTATGCCTCATGATGTAGGTATTGTGTGCTGACCCTGGAAAACATGCACAGACATGGGAAATCAGCATGTTAGCAAGACACACCACAAGGGCATTTATAGAGTGGTAATGTTTACGGTTGCGATAGGCTACCTCTTGTGCCTGTGGTGGTACCAAAGCCACATGTGTCCCATCAATGGACCCAATGACATGGGGCATCCCTCCCAGGGCATAGAAATCACCCTTGACACCTGTCAACTCCTGAGGAGTCGGAAAAAGGATGAATTCATCAAGGTGCTCCAACATGGCTGCCAAAACATCACGCAGGACACGGCTGAACATTGTCTGGGACATGCCACCAACATCAGCTATGGTGAATTGAAACGTACCTGTGGCAAAAAAATGTAGGGCTGCCATCACCTTCATCTTGGGGGTCAGCGCAGTGGGATACCTGTGTCGCGGTTGGAGGTGTGGTGCCACCTTGGCGGTCAAGTCCTCAATCAACTGTTGAGTGAATCTGTAACGTCGGATGCAGGCACGTTCCCTCATGGCTCCCAAGTCTGGCATTGGTTGGGGGACAGGCGGTGCCCTGCAGAAAATTGTGATGAATGACGAAGATTGAGAGCATAACAACATCAATGTCAATGTACAGAGCACATGCTCAACTGCTACTACACATCTTCTAAATACAGAGTCTGGTGTGTGCAATACATACAGGACATGTATGCTAGCTTGGTGATACTCCTACGAAAAGCCACCTACACCCGTTGATTGGCAAGTCTACATGACATGCCCTGAAACGAGCTGGGGGCCAGTCTGAGTGAACAGCCAGAGACATCACAGGAGTGACATACATCCACATAGCTGCATTTAAAGGACGTCATCTCATACAGACAGCTGACGGCAAGCTAGACGCACAGGTCACATGGAATGTCAAATGTACAGATCACACACATTGCGATGAAGGGGTACACGTGAAAACAGAAAACACAGACATTGAGACGACGCAGATATGTCCTGATGTGAAAATATCATGTCCGATGCAAACAGACCCTGCTTACGTGGGAATCCACATGTGGCATGGTGTGCGTAGATGTGTGCCATGCCCATCTCCACACAGACACATGTTGGATGCAGCAACAGCAGATGTAGTTGACGGAACAGTAACAGCAAGCTCATGGGAACACATGACACACACATGACATAGTCACAATGGGGCACGCTGATTGTGAAATGTCAGTTGTTAGTGCACCTGTCCCTGGCATCAGGGGACAGTTGCGGGTGGTGGTGACTGTGCCATACCAGTGATGCTGTGCTTGACACATTTGTACTACAGGCACACATGTGCAAAGTGTGAAGGGGAAGTGTGCCACGTATTGATCCATCACACATGACATGTGTACACAGGTCATCACACATCAATAGTGCAACTACATGAGGAGACATGTGCAAGATCACTGCCTGACACACCTAGGCCCTGCACATGAAAGTCTGCAATGACAATGACGTGATGTACAGCCTTGTGTGAGTCGGAGACCTCCATTCCTTTCGTGTGCGCCTCCTATCACCAGTGTAAGCGTGTGAAACGCACCATACACATGCTTTGAGAGCGTGTGTACGGTCCGTATCACTATTGTAGTGGTGCCGCAGGAGTACGCGTGGTACGGACCGTACACACGCTCTCAGAGCGTGTGTATGGTTCGTATCACTATTGTAGTGGTGCCGTAGGAGTACACGTGGTACGGACCGTACACATGTCGTGTGTACGGTCCGTATCACTATAGTAGTGGTGCCGTAGGAGTACGCGCGGTACGGACCGTACACACACGCGTACTCCTACGGCACCACTACTATAGTGATACGGACCGTACACACGCTCTCAGAGCGTGTGTACGGTCTGTATCACTATTGTAGTGGTGCCGTAGGAGTACGCGTGGTACAGACCATACACACGTCGTGTGTATGGTCCGTATCACTATAGTAGTGGTGCCGTAGGAGTACGTGTGGTACGGACCGTACACACATGCGTACTCCTACGGCACCACTACTATAGTGATACGGATCATACACACGTTCTCAGAGCGTGTGTACGGTCTGTATCACTATTGTAGTGGTGCCCTAGGAGTACGCGGGGTACGGACCGTTCACACGCCGTGTGTACGATCCATATGACTATAGTAGTGGTGCCGTAGGAGTACGCGTGGTACGGACCGTACACACACGCATACTCCTACGGCACCACTACTATAGTGATACGGACCATACACACGCTCTCAGAGCGTGTGTACGGTCCGTATCACTATTGTAGTGGTGCCGTACGTGTACGGGTACGTGTGAAACGCACCGTACATGTTTTTTTTTAATCAAAAATTACATAGGGGACAAGTATTATGCCCAAAATGCATGCTGGTTGTCATGGATACAGAGATTTCAGTTGCAATGTGGCCATCATGTGGGCTTGAAAAGTCAGTTGGCCCAAAAATTACAATGTTGCAAAGTGGTGTTTGCCTTGCTATGATGCTCAAAATTTGAACCATGCAAATTTGTGTCATTGGTGTATGTTTAAAGGGATTGGAGGAAACGTAGGATGCAAATGAGTCTGACCAATCACTCTGTACTCCTGTAAATGAAAGCCCCCAGCAAGACAGATACAAGTCAGCCAGAACCCATGAGAGGGCACTTGCCTGCACAATTTTCCTGTCGACCACACTGCTTCTGTCTGTGCTTCCTCTGGAACCATGTCGCAGACTGTGGAGAGGGCCCAGCCATTCACCATGGAGGAGAATGAGGCCCTGCTGAATGTCCTCCTCCCACAATACCCCAGCCTGTATGGGAGACCGGGGAGCAGGTGAGTGCTGACCCCACTACCTTTGACTGTGCACCTGTTTCGTAGCTGTCACTTCTGGCATTGTGTCCAAGTGTGACAGACATGCAATGAGGTTTAGAGTGGGTCCCAGGGGGGGGGAAAGTCTTAGGTCTGTCATGCAGAGCATGAAGTAATTCCTGTGTGCACTCCTCACTTGCATTGTGCTTACTGTGACATTCACTGCATAGTGCATGACACATTCAGCCTGGCAAATCCTGGGTGGCATTTTTTGGCTATTGTCCTGAGGTGATTCAGTGACCCCCCGGTGTGACAGGTGACTGTACCCACAGATGTGTATGAGTTGAGGGGAGCTGTGGTGAGAGTGTCCAAGTGATGTGCACCCCCTCCTGGACATTGATGTGTGTGAAGGTTCCTTGTCATGTGGGTGAGTGTCTATGTGAAGTGTTGCACCACAGCTGCATGGAGGCAACAGCTCTACCCATCTGATGTGAGGAGTAAGCCGTGCTGTGTGTCTGACTTGCTGGGCTAGCCCGACACCTGTGACACCCCACAGGCAAGTGGCACATGTGAAGAGTGAGGTATGTATCCGCTGTAGCCAATGGCAGGTGATTGATCTGTGCCTGTGTGTGTCTGTGTACTCTGCTGAGGTTGCGTCAGTGGGCTGGGGCATGTAACTGCTTTGAGGTGCTGTCCATCAGCCTGGTGTTGCATGTGATGCACAGTGTGTGCCATGATCAGGGAGTGTGTCGTGCCACTCCTGCCACCTGTGTAGTTTCAATGCCATGTAGTGCATTGGGGCTTCCACAGAGGCCAATGTCGATATGAGTAAGATGGGATTCCTTGGCAGAATCGTATGCCCTGTCCAACATATCATCGATGTTCAAATGTGTGTCTCTGTGACATGGAGCAGGTGTAGTGAAGTTGTCTCACTTTATCATCCTCACAGGTAACTGCCTACAAAAAGGAGGGGATCTGGAAGCGGATCGTCAGGGCCGTGAGATTGGCGGGGGGTCGCAGTCGGCGCCTAGCCCAAGTCAGAAAACAGTGGCAGGACATCCGGTGCTGGACCCGGCGGATCGCCCGGGTCCAGCTGGGGCTCTCACCTCCACGCCCCCACAGCGGGTGCCGACGCCTGACCACCCACATGATGAGTGTCCTGGTGGTGGTGTTCCCTGACCTGGATAGGCAGTTACAGGAGGGACAGCAGCAAGGAGGGGGTAGGTACCTGTCTGTTTGTTGTGTTGTGTGTCCCCAGCTTTTGGAAGTGCTCTGTAGCCTGGATACACTGCCAGGGTTTATATGTGCAGTGAATATTATGTTCCCCAAAGTCAACCGGTGCTCTTATTCGTCCCTTCCCCTGCTTGACATGTGTCCCCTGGTCTGTGTGCAATCACAATTTGACATGGTCATCTAGCCTGCCAGTTGATCCAAGTGCACATTGCTTTCAGCATCATGTGGGAGGGTGGTCTGTGACATGTGTTGTTACCTTGCCTGTGCCCTGTCCTGTTCACTCTGTTGGGGGTCCATATTTGTTGGCACTGATGATGAGTCTCAACATGGGAGTGTGAGGTTTCAAATGAACACCCTTGCAGCATGCATGACCAATGTTGTGGCCTCAGACATGATGTGCATGAGTGGGAGATATGCATAATGCCAGGACGGTTCCTCATGTTACAGTCAGATCATTCCAGGAACAAGGAGCAGAGTGCCCAGTACAGTCCCCTGAGACACCCTTGCCTCGTAATCATGTGTGTCGTCCAACACTGTGTCCATTCTCAGTGTGTTCAGCATATGTTTGCCTCTGTGGCATTGTTCCCTGGCCTCATTTGTATTTATCCAAAGTGTGCTACATGTGTCCACTGGACAGGGAGACCCCATTTGGCTTGTGCATACTCACACTGGGCAGTGCCTGTGTGTCTAGTCACAACTATCTGTCGATGGTTGTTTGTCACAAATATGTGTTGGCAGCCTCACAAGGTGATGTGGAGTACATTTGGGAAGCCTTGCTGCACATTTTAGTAAAGCCTGATTAAGAGGTGTCACTTCTTGATCTGTCTCAATCACATTGTCTCAGGTATGGGGGATTTGTGCGGGCGAGGCCTACATGGCCAGACCTTATGTCTCCTTGCCAGGTCTGACCTGTCTGTGAGAATTGGCTGGACAGAGACTCAACGTGCAGTGTCCCAGTGATGTTGTGCAGGGTTTAATGTTTGTGCTTTGCAGCATGTGTCAATTGTTTAGATACATGATTCCTGCTCATTCATGTTTTGCACCAGTGTGTGGTCAAGATGCTATGTAGTTTGGTCTTTGTGTGCTGACATCTGTGTGGACATTCAGGCTTGCCATGGGGGTGTCTCCTCAGTGCAGGTATGCCTTTTTACAACCCAATAGCAGGCCCATTAGCTCATGCATTGTCCTGGGTTTGGACATGTGTGGCACTCCACATGACAGGCAGTGGGTCAGATGTGTTGGCAACTGTGTCATCAGGTAACGGATGGCCATGTGACAACTGACATAATTCAAGTTGTTAGTCACAAGGTATTGTACCTTGGCACTCACAACACTTGTCAACAGGTCTTCATGTTTTCTATGCTTTAGTGTGATGTTTTATTGTTAAGAACAATAATGTGCCTGCATGACAGATGTCTCCCAAGGAAGTGCACACCAAACCACCTTTACACTTTCAGGGAACACACTGGCACAATTTTAAATAAGGCACTGTTCTAATGAGACTGTTTTTCTGATTATACATATACATGTTCCCCCAGTGTTGTGGAAATTGGGTAGGTCCTTGGTTGTTGGTGATACCAGCTTATGAGTGTCAAGTCATCAAGCCCTCCGTGGGCCCATGTATATGTACTTTCTGCAACTACATTTCTTTCTAACAGTGGCTTCTTTAAAGAAGGCTGCCAGGTTCTTCAATGACTGGGTAAATGTAGTTTTGTGTGCACCTCCTTGGGAGCCATCTGTTATGAAGGCACATGTGTGTTATGTTCACAAAATGCCACATTCCCACATTCTGACCATGTCGATTGTGTCAAGTATTGTGATTCCCAAGGGACAAACTTTTTTTCGTTTTGTGTTCTAAAGTACTTACAGGTCTCTGAGTGTGGGGACACCTTTGGTATTGAGGTGTGTTACTTTGCCTTGGGGGCACCACTACTGTTTCTTTCAGGGTAAACAAGAGGTGGCATGGCTTCATTGTATTGCTGTGCTCACCTGTTCCCAGGCACTAGCTCCTCAGTGTTTTCTCATTCAAGTTTTGGGCTGGTGTGTCCTATTGTTCCTTTTGTCCAAGTGGCATGGTGGGTCTACCAACTGGGGAGTACAGGGCTTACATATGTGAAGAGTAATCTAGCTGTTACTCATGATGCATTGCCTGATATGAACTGTGACCTATTGTTTTTGTACTCATGAGTCAGATGTACACAGGTGACTGATGTTTTTCTGTATCTTCACCTTGCCCACAGCATCATCATTGGAAACCGAGGGAGACACCGGCACGGACCTGGAGGAGGGACCCACCACCAGTGCCACCAGTGCTGGCGAGTCTGCGGGAGCCAGTGGCACGGAGGGCGAGGGGAGTCAGCCAGAGGACCTGGGCGGAGGTTTCAACAACACCTGGCAGCAGCCCAACATCTGTCCCCGCCTCCTCCATTCCCAGCACCGCCCTCCCAGTTGCTCTGATCCCTTCTGTCTGTGCAGGGCACCACCATGTCTCCTTCGGGACAGGCACCGCACCCCCTGCCCCTGTCACCCCTGCTGCCCTCAGTGCAGAGTCTGTGGACATACTGCAGCAGTTGCAGGTTGGGCAGGCATCGGTGCTGACTGTCCTCCAAGGCCACACCACACTGCTGAGACAGATGGTGTCGTTCATGGAGGGCATGTCATCATCGATGCCTGAACAATGCAGGTTTCTGCGGTCCATGGACTCTTCACTGACGGCAGCAGTGAGTTTCCTGCAGCGCTCCATCCCCCCCCTAGCCCAGCCCCATCCACAAATCCCTCTCCCATACCTGTCCCATGCACACCCAGACATTCCCAATCACGCACCCCACCAGACACAGGCAGCACACCACCAAGTAAGGGCAAGCGCACGCCTCCTGTCACGCACACTCAGGGGGATGTAGGCACACCCACTGGGTCTGGGGCAAAAAGACATGCCACAGTCTGAGTCTGCAGGCCTCACAACCCAGTCCCTCCAAAAGCACTCCCCTTGGCTCCCCTGCCAAACTGACACCCGAAGAGCTGGCCATCATCCACACTGTGACACCACCCCGCAAGCGGGCGAGGAAGTCCCCGGCCAGGGTAGTCAAGTCCCCCCCCTGTCCAACCCCTCCCCCACGAGCGCTGCACCTCATCCCTCACCCACCCCCCCTCGGCCACCCCCCCTCCGTTGGCCCTGGGGTTTCTTCCGGTGCAGGGCTTACCCTGGACGCCCTGGCAGCAGTGTGCAGCGACGTGCTAACATCCACCTTTGACGCTGCCCCACCCCCTGTGTTGGAGACGTCCACCCCTGCACCCACCACACCTGCCCTTCCCCCTCTTGTCCCTTCGGTGCCTGGTCCTTCCCCACATGATGCCACCCCCCCGGTCAACGAACCTGAGGGTTCCAATGTGCAGGCAAGCTAGGGGAGACGCGTGCCCATGTGTCCCCCCCAAGGACTTCTATTGTGGACTGGCCATTGGCCTTGGTATATAGTGTCATTTCATGTTTTTTATTTTATGCTGAATAAAGCATTTATTTTTACTTTGCACACTATTGCATTTCAGGTATTGATGTTGGTGCTGAGGCTCCTGGAGTTGGTGTAGTGGTAATGTGTTAGGGTTTAGAGAAATGTTCTACTCTGATGGTCATGAGGTCATGAGGTGGACCATGGTTTCTGCGTGCCATCACAAGGTCTCTGCAAAGAAGCATTGTTAGTGTGTGTTATTTTGGTTTTGAGACATTGTCCCAAGGAGTATTCCTTCCTCTGTGGCACCTGACATCTTCCCTGCAAAGAGTTGCACAATTGTTGTGCTGACCTGTGTCTACATTTCCTTTGTTGGTGACCGATCCATTCAACTATGGCCATGCCTGCTCAGCAATGTCTCCGGCTGCATCCTCTGTGCCACCCTTGCTAGTCACTGAACTTGTGTATTGAGTATGTCGAAATGCCTTCATGGAGAAATTCTCCCTTTTCAGCATTATGAATGTGTGTACTCCCGGCCTAGCACACATATGGTACTTTTTCTGCAGGGTATTTGGGCACCTGACTCACAATTGTGGGCATTGTATCTGTGGGAACTCCACCCTAGTGCTTCCATGAGAGACAACATTTTGGTGGCTGGCCCAGCACCTGAACATTCCTATCAGTCCTGGGATGTGTGTGACAGTGTGTGTTCCCTTTGGCTCTCTTAGTTTAGTAGGCAGTGACATGACTATACAGTCTTGTGGCATGATCTCAGTGTGTGTATTGTCCTGCATCTGCCAGGGGTGGGTATGCATGTGTTATTTGTCCACACACCCACATATGGTGTGTCATGCAGTGGGGGAGTGACATCAATCCTCCTGGGACTGGGACACTGCTGTCAGTGATTTGTTGTTATGGCACTATCATCATTGTCCACAGTTAGGGATGCGTACATACACCCATGGAGTTGTGGTCATCTGATAATGATGTACACCCCCCCCATGTCTCTGTCCACTGCTGGGAGTCCTCTGCACCCACCCCTCTCATGGCTGTCCACTGCTGGGAGTGATATGCACCCACCCCTCATATTGCAGGCCACTGCTGGGAGTCCTCTGCACCCACCCCTCACATGTCTGTCCACTGCTGGGAGTCCTCTGCACCCACCCCTCACATGTCTGTCCACTGCTGGGAGTCCTCTGCACCCACCCCTCACATGTCTGTCTACTGCTGGGAGTGATATGCACCCACCCCTCATGTTGCAGGCCACTGCTGGGAGTCCTCTGCACCCACCCCTCTCATGGCTGTCCACTGCTGGGAGTGATATGCACCCACCCCTCATATTGCAGGCCACTGCTGGGAGTCCTCTGCACCCACCCCTCACATGTCTGTCCACTGCTGGGAGTCCTCTGCACCCACCCCTCACATGTCTGTCCACTGCTGGGAGTCCTCTGCACCCACCCCTCACATGTCTGTCTACTGCTGGGAGTGATATGCACCCACCCCTCATGTTGCAGGCCACTGCTGGGAGTCTTCTGCACATACCCCGCACATGTCTGTCCACTGCTGGGAGTCCTCTGCACCCACCCCACACATGTCTGCCCACTGCTGGGAGTCCTCTGCACCCACCCCTCACATGTCTGTCCACTGCTGGGAGTGGTATGCACCCACCCCTCATATTGCAGGCCACTGCTGGGAGTCCTCTGCACCCACCCCTCACATGTCTGTCCACTGCTGGGAGTCCTCTGCACCCACCCCTCACATGTCTGTCCACTGCTGGGAGTCCTCTGCACCCACCCCTCACATGTCTGTCCACTGCTGGGAGTGATATGCACCCACCCCTCATATTGCAGGCCACTGCTGGGAGTCCTCTGCACCCACCCCTCACATGTCTGTCCACTGCTGGGAGTCCTCTGCACCCACCCCTCACATGTCTGTCCACTGCTGGGAGGCCTCTGCACCCACCCCTCACATGTCTGTCCACTGCTGGGAGTGATATGCACCCACCCCTCATGTTGCAGGCCACTGCTGGGAGTCCTCTGCACCCACCCCTCACATGTCTGTCCATGCTGGGAGTCCTCTGCACCCACCCCTCACATGTCTGTCCACTGCTGGGAGTCCTCTGCACCCACCCCTCACATGTCTGTCCACTGCTGGGAGTGATATGCACCCACCCCTCATGATGCAGGCCACTGCTGGGAGTCCTCTGCACCCACCCATCCCATGTCTGTCCACTGCTTGGAGTGATATGCACCCACCCCTCACATGTCTGTCCACTGCTGGGAGTCCTCTGCTCCCACCCCTCACATGTCTGTCCACTGCTGGGAGTGATATGCACCCACCCCTCATATTGCAGGCCACTGCTGGGAGTCCTCTGCACCCACCCGTCACATGTCTGTCCACTGCTGGGAGTCCTCTGCACCCACCCCTCACAGGTCTGTCCACTGCTGGGAGTCCTCTGCACCCACCCCTCACATGTCTGTCTACTGCTGGGAGTGATATGCACCCACCCCTCATGTTGCAGGCCACTGCTGGGAGTCTTCTGCACATACCCCGCACATGTCTGTCCACTGCTGGGAGTCCTCTGCACCCACCCCACACATGTCTGCCCACTGCTGGGAGTCCTCTGCACCCACCCCTCACATGTCTGTCCACTGCTGGGAGTGGTATGCACCCACCCCTCATATTGCAGGCCACTGCTGGGAGTCCTCTGCACCCACCCCTCACATGTCTGTCCACTGCTGGGAGTCCTCTGCACCCACCCCTCACATGTCTGTCCACTGCTGGGAGTCCTCTGCACCCACCCCTCACATGTCTGTCCACTGCTGGGAGTGATATGCACCCACCCCTCATATTGCAGGCCACTGCTGGGAGTCCTCTGCACCCACCCCTCACATGTCTGTCCACTGCTGGGAGTCCTCTGCACCCACCCCTCACATGTCTGTCCACTGCTGGGAGGCCTCTGCACCCACCCCTCACATGTCTGTCCACTGCTGGGAGTGATATGCACCCACCCCTCATGTTGCAGGCCACTGCTGGGAGTCCTCTGCACCCACCCCTCACATGTCTGTCCATGCTGGGAGTCCTCTGCACCCACCCCTCACATGTCTGTCCACTGCTGGGAGTCCTCTGCACCCACCCCTCACATGTCTGTCCACTGCTGGGAGTGATATGCACCCACCCCTCATGATGCAGGCCACTGCTGGGAGTCCTCTGCACCCACCCATCCCATGTCTGTCCACTGCTTGGAGTGATATGCACCCACCCCTCACATGTCTGTCCACTGCTGGGAGTCCTCTGCTCCCACCCCTCACATGTCTGTCCACTGCTGGGAGTGATATGCACCCACCCCTCATATTGCAGGCCACTGCTGGGAGTCCTCTGCACCCACCCGTCACATGTCTGTCCACTGCTGGGAGTCCTCTGCACCCACCCCTCACAGGTCTGTCCACTGCTGGGAGTCCTCTGCACCCACCCCTCACATGTCTGTCCACTGCAGGGAATCCTATGCAGCTACCCACCCACCCCCTTGGTGCAGTACACTGCTGTCCTGGACCTACACACATACCAATATAGTGGTAATATGCTGCACCAGGCCGTAGGCCAACATTCGTGGCGTGTGTACGCCTTGTATCCCAAATGTACTGGTGCCGTAGGGGTACGTGTGATACGGACCGTACCCCTGCATTTATGGGGTGTGTACGGTCCGTACCACCCGTACCTCTACGGCACAAATAAAATGGTGATACGGCCCATACCCATGCTATGTATGCGTGGGTGCGGTCCGTATCACTATAGTAGTGGTGCTGTAGAGGTACGCGTGGTACGGCCCGTACACACGCCCTGTGAGCGTGTGTACGGTCCGTTCCACTCGTACCCCTACGGCACCACTCCAATGGTGTTACGGACCGTACACACGCTCTGAGGGCGTGTGTACGGTCCGTATAACGCGTACCCCTACGGCACCACTCCAATGGTGTTACGGACCGTACACACGCTCTGAGGGCGTGTGTACGGTCCGTACCACGCGTACCCCTACGGCACCACTACAATGGTGATACGGACCATACACACGCCCTCAGAGCGTGTGTACGGTCCGTACCACGCGTACCCCTACGGCACCACTCCAATGGTGATACGGACCGTACACACGCTCTGAGGGCGTGTGTGCGGTCCGTACCACGCGTACCGCTACGGCACCAGTACAATGGTGATACGGACCGTACACATGCTCTGGGGGCGTGTGTGCGGTCCGTACCACGCGTACCCCCATGGCACCACTGATATAGTGCTACGGACCGTACCCACGCTATGTATGTGTGAGTACGGTGCGTATCACTATTGTAGTGTTGCCGTAGGGGTAGGCGTACACGTCCACTTCCGTTGTTGCGTGACGCAGGGATTGGTGGACACGCCCCCCGGAGTGACCGGACCCTTGAGGTAATGTATGTCCTCAATATTGTAGGTTTTAATTTGGGTAGGGGGTATGATTCCTGCCCCTCACCCCCCCTTGGCCCCTGGGTGTTGTTCTCACTTTCTGCGGCGTGTGCGTCGGGTTCGGTGCACAATGTCATAGGCTAAGAGGGCCGGGATGACACGTAGGATGGGGTCCATGGCTGTCTGTCGTGTGCTATGTTTTCGCATCAGACTCAGTTTTCCGGCTTTTTTTGGCTGCCGCAAAAAAATAGCTGTGCGGAGTGATGTAGGGACGAATCGTACTTGCTGGTCCGTAAACGCTGCCTGACTCCGTACGGACCAACAAACAAATGATGGACGGAATGCTGACAATGCAGACATTCTCCCCCAGTCAAGAGATCTGGGTTAAATCCATCGTTCTTTTGCCCACTACGCCACCCCAGTTCAGACATGGCCATATGCAAATCAGTCTTGACCCTGTGCCTCATGGGAACAGTCCAGCCCGAACTGCCAAGCCATGTCTTCCCTAGACCGGAATCAAGCATCCTAGGACCGGTTTCTGGCTATCAGCCGTCATCAGCCAGGATAGCTTGACTCCAGTGGCGTAGTGAGCACGGGTCCCACGTCTGGGAATACCCATCCCACTTAGGGCGAAAAGCGTTACAACAAACAAATGATGGACGGAATGCTGACAGTGCAGACATTCTCCCCCAGTCAAGAGATCTGGGTTAAATCCATCGTTCTTTTGCCCACTACGCCACCCCAGTTCAGACATGGCCATATGCAAATCAGTCTTGACCCTGTGCCTCATGGGAACAGTCCAGCCCGAACTGCCAAGCCATGTCTTCCCTAGACCGGAATCAAGCATCCTAGGACCGGTTTCTGGCTATCAGCCGTCATCAGCCAGGATAGCTTGACTCCAGTGGCGTAGTGAGCACGGGTCCCACGTCTGGGAATACCCATCCCACTTAGGGCGAAAAGCGTTACAACAAACAAATGATGGACGGAATGCTGACAATGCAGACATTCTCCCCCAGTCAAGAGATCTGGGTTAAATCCATCGTTCTTTTGCCCACTACGCCACCCCAGTTCAGACATGGCCATATGCAAATCAGTCTTGACCCTGTGCCTCATGGGAACAGTCCAGCCCGAACTGCCAAGCCATGTCTTCCCTAGACCGGAATCAAGCATCCTAGGACCGGTTTCTGGCTATCAGCCGTCATCAGCCAGGATAGCTTGACTCCAGTGGCGTAGTGAGCACGGGTCCCACGTCTGGGAATACCCATCCCACTTAGGGCGAAAAGCGTTACAACAAACAAATGATGGACGGAATGCTGACAATGCAGACATTCTCCCCCAGTCAAGAGATCTGGGTTAAATCCATCGTTCTTTTGCCCACTACGCCACCCCAGTTCAGACATGGCCATATGCAAATCAGTCTTGACCCTGTGCCTCATGGGAACAGTCCAGCCCGAACTGCCAAGCCATGTCTTCCCTAGACCGGAATCAAGCATCCTAGGACCGGTTTCTGGCTATCAGCCGTCATCAGCCAGGATAGCTTGACTCCAGTGGCGTAGTGAGCACGGGTCCCACGTCTGGGAATACCCATCCCACTTAGGGCGAAAAGCGTTACAACAAACAAATGATGGACGGAATGCTGACAATGCAGACATTCTCCCCCAGTCAAGAGATCTGGGTTAAATCCATCGTTCTTTTCGTACGGACATCGCATACGGGCTGTCCAGGATCAGACTCGTAGGTATTTTTTAGCCGTACGGTGTTTTGTACGATTCGTACGGAAATTGTATTTCTGTACGAATCGTACTTGCTGGATTGTACGGTGGATTTCCCAGGTACGAGTCGTATGGAGAATACGCTCCGTACGACGAATCGTACCCGGGTTTTACAGGATCGGCACCGAAGTGTTGGCTATTTTTGCATCATACCCATCGTTTAAATTTTGCACCTTGTTACCACTTGGTCTTTGTTGGTGGTATTTTTTGTACTTGTTTTGCAAGTTTTCAAAATTTTCAAATGCTTTTCATATGCATTTAACAATTCCTACTATTAAATCTCTTTTGCGACTGCCTAACATTATGATTAAAGGGAAAATGTGCACCATAATGAATTTTTTGCAAACGCTTTGTGATTTTGACATCTGCATGATGTTTTACATCCCCAATGTCCGTGTCTGAATTCGCAAATGTGTTTGCAGCTCCTTTGATAATCACAAATGCTCAATATATCTGGGCCTTAGGTTTCCTTCTACCCCTAGTTAATCCTACCACCACACACAATTTAATGTATTTTGTTCTTCCACTTTATTTTATCTCTCAGTGATTTTCTTCTTTCCGCTATAACTCTCTCTCCTCGGCCTTCAATTCCTCCATCTGTGCTAGTGTCCTCTTCTTTGCTAGTTTTCTCATCCCATAGCTATTATTCTGTTTCCCACATCTAACCAATTCAGGCATTCAAGCTCTATTAAGGGGCCGATTCCGATCCGGGTCAGAAGGGCACCGAACTTGATCCGGCCGGAAAAACTACGAGCCGTACGCTTGTTTTCCGCCCGACTCATACAGCTGTACGAGCGAGCAAGTACGATGCGAGCTACGTGAAATTCACCGCCCGAGTCGATTCCGGGTCCAAACTGCTCCGTACGGCTCGGCCGTAAGCTAACCGTGGCGTGCAATGGATGCGATTTACGACCGAGCCAGTACGATGTTCGTGTCGGACAGCCGGTGCGAGCTGGAGTGTCCGGCTCGCAAAACATCCGGGAAGTTGCCTTTGGGGGTCCGCGTTGGACCCCCTGTCACCCGCAGCCCTACGACTCGGACACAGGGGGAGATCCAAGGGTCTCCCCAACACAGGCATGTACGGTGTGGATGGCACCGACGTGTACCCACTGTAGGGGGCGCCCTTGTGCGAGACGTACCCATTCAGTCAATGGGAGCCCATGTACGCGTTGTACCGACTGGCTCCCATTGAATTCTATGGGAGTCCGACCGAACCGAGTCCGGCAGCATACGGCCGCATCGTACTCGCTCGGTCGGACTGCAGGACTCCAGCTCGGTCGGAAAACACTCCGGACCCGGCTCGGTCGGAGAGCTTTCCGATCCGGATCGGAATCGGCCCCTAAGTGACCAAGCCCCTACTAAGTACACCCATCACCTTGTACAGAGGACTTAATTGAGAGTCTACTCCCTCCAGACACCCAAAGCCTAATGTACATTCACTAGCAGTACAAAAGGTATACACAATTTGCTCTAGATGTAACTTAATGAAGACACTTTAGTGTCATAAGTGTATAGCAAATTGTCACACTCATTAGATGATGTCATTAACGATGCCATGTGTGTTGCCTTTAATGATGTCCTTTAGGGTGTCATCAGTGATGTCATAAATGGTGTCATTGAACATGTCACGAGAGATGTAATACATAAGTAGTGTGTGGTAGGGGCACAAGTTATAATTAGCTCACTGTACTATATCAGTTTTTTTTTATTTAAAACATCACAGTATGGCTGTCATTTCCACCAAACTTAAGGTATTGAACTTGGAGCAGTGTGTATGAGAGACAGAGGGATTTGGGGAACCAAGTAGTGAGCAGGAGATAGAAGGGACCATAAACCAGGGAATGTTGGAATCTAGGCCCTACAGTAGGTTAGGAAAATATAATGAACTAGGGCAGCCCAGGAAGCTAAGACTGTCCTCTACTACTGAGTGTTAAGTCCAGGGGCGTAACACATGCCCCCGCAGCCTCTGCGGTGCAGGGGGGGCCCCCGAGCTACAGGGGGCCCCCTCAGCCCAGTACTCGGGCCTGAGAACTCCGGATTGAACCCGGAGGGGGCCCCTCCGTGTCCCTTGCAGGGGGCCCCTCTCAACTTTCGTCACGCCACTGGTTAAGTCAAACCATCCATGCTGTCTTCACTTAATAAATATGCCCTCAGGCCAGTGCTTTAGCATTCATAGCCTGCCATGCATCCTGCACTATGAGTAATTAAGCATTGTAGCTGGGACATTCCTGAAGTTAGTTGGACATTTGTAGCTCAAAATTATTTTAATTATTCAAAATTGGCTCACACTAACAAAAAGGTTGGAGACCTACGTTTCAGTCTATCTGTTCATGTTATTTGTCCCTCCATTGTCACATAAAGCCAGTGCTCTGCATTTAAGTTATAAAGAACCCACAGTGTTTAACTGTAGGTAGCAGAGCTATCTCTTTGGTACATATAATGAACTTAAGTATATGCTTTTAAATTGGAAAGGAAAGTTGTTCTTGAGATGACATCACATTTAAAGTCTTTGGTTCTACAAAGAAAAACTATCACAGAGATTACTTACAAGCCACAGGCTTTGATTTTAAATACCATATGCATCCTATAAGTGACATGGGGCATTCTTTATTACGTTTTGTGTACTAAATGCACCAAACTGTGTTCTTTTGTATTTTCAAAAAGGAAATGCCAAAGTGGGATTTTCTTTTTAAAATACAGAAGAAAATGCTTCCATCGCGCTTTAGAGTCGTCTTCTATGGCGAGGGGAGCACATAACAGTTTTCACTGCCCCTTACCGCTATGTATTTCCTGGCTGTAATGGGCAGTAAAAACTGACCTCTAATTCAGCCTGTCTAAATCATGTGGTACCTTACTCCACAGGGTTTTAATCACAGCAGAGACAGAGTGGTCTCCACCGTGATTAAACCTATGGTCTGCCCTCATCTAAATTGGGTGGGTGGACCACATTCTTGGTGTTGCGACGGAGTATCCTTACCAGCAAGAATTAAGTCAGACCCTTGGATCTTGCGGGGGTTGACTTTATCATCACATCTACTGTATTCCTCCAATGATACTTGAGTTGAAGGTTTTGTAATTGTACAGCAAAACCACTGTATCTGTAATATTACGGTGGCCTAACCAGTGTCGGCCGCTGCCCATCTTAGGTGGTAGGGTAGCTGCGGGGGAAGGGCAGGAGTTTGGGTAGGGGGGTTGAAATAATATATTTAAAAAAAGCTTACTTGCCGCACCGCTCTGCTCCAGCTAATGGCCGCCTCGCTGCTCTAGCATTGCTGCCTGGCCAGAAGGGGATGGGTCCTCAGGGCAGAGGCTCCACACCCAATCCAGATGCTGCTCCCACATGAAAGCAGCACCAGGATTGGTCTGAACCGCCTCGTTTGCCACTCAAACGGTGCATTAGAGCCTGTGCATTTTCTCCAACCCTGCTATGTAACACAGCCGGGTTGAAGAAACATAAGTGGGCATGTGTGTTTGGCCAGCCTCCTTCACGTGCCCGCCCCGACCCGCCCTATAGTAATTTTATTGCTGGGCTCACACAGCATAAACAAAATGACAATAACTGTGTCATTGTCATTTTATTTATCATCTGCTGGTACGGGCTGTGGGGCAACGCTCCTCCGCCATCATGGATGAGCCGCCCTTGTGCCTAACAGACATTGGCTTTATAATGCAGAGCTATAGTGCAGTACCTCTCCTCAAACACAGAGATTACAGGATCATGCCTCAGGTGGAAGAGCTACTCTGCAAGACTTCACAGTATTTATTAGGTATTTCAAAAGTGAACTAAAAGAACCAGGTCAAACATCAGGCAACAAAGTTGGAGATCCTACCAAGTTTAAGTGATGAAGACTTTAGCCTGACCAGTGTGGTGCTCAGAAACAAGCTCCACGAACTGGCTAAATCAATCTCTCTGGAATCTGCATTTACATCAGTAAAACTAGAATGAATACTGTGTAAAAACCCAGATCATGGTGCCAGGTTTTTCTATGGCCAGTGTCAGCACTCACACATCAGTGTAGGTGAGAATATTTGAAGTTCAGAGACTGATTGTTGGCTTTGTTTCCAGTGGGGACAACATAGGCAATGTAGATTGCCTGGAACAGCAAGAAACTGTGTGCTGGAGAAAGGATATTGTTGGTCTGCATCCCCAAAGGTGAGCTTACCTTGTGGTGTCAACTCCACAACTGCTTGGTGACTAAGGTGCTTTGTATGGGGCTCAGGTCCTAGCTCTACTATAGCAGATGCATCTGGTTTGAGTGAAGAGGAACCTTCGAGTGAGAGGGATGCTGTGAGAGTGCCCATGCAGCAGGATTCTGTCAACAAGAGGAGCTCACAACTGCGCTGAAAGGACAAAGAAAGAACTTGGGCCATCTGGAGTAGTCTCCAAGAGATGGGATGCTTTCTTAGCAAAGTGCTGCAATCCTCATCCAAATCAGTCGGGCACTAGTGGAGAAAAAATAGAAAAACAGAATGTGTGCCCCAGAGGGAGCTGGGCACCTAACTCAACCACTTGAGGTGGACACCCTGCTTGTGGCATGGCCCAGACAGCAACCACTGTAGGGAGAAAGTACACCATTCCAAATCTTGCAGAAGGGAAAAGACAGTTGCCCTTGAACAGGAGGGCAGCAACATGACGTGCATGTTGGGAGATAACTTTAGTCGAGGCCTTGAGGCCGAGAGACGTCCCCTGCAACTGTTCTGGGATCCAGAGGGGTTACTAGACATTTGATAGACACAGAAGGAGTTATGAAGAATTTGCTGCTCCTTAGGAAGTAAAACTGATCATGGCAGAAATTATGCTTTGCCTCTTAAGGGAGAGACCATTGTTAATGTATCCAAGTATTTTTAGAAGACTGTTATCACCTCTCCCAGGAAACCTTACGTTAATGTAGTATTGAACATTAGGTCTGCCTTAACTGTAGTTTGTGTGTGTGGGGACAACCACAGCACCGAGACCACCCTCATAGCCAACACCAACGACATCCTCTTGGACCTTTGAGCAGCTTTCGGCACCATCTCCTACCGCACACTAGACACCAGACTCCACGATGCCAGCATCCAGGGAATAGCCCTAGACTGGATTTGATCTTTCCTCTCAGGCAGAACACAAAGAATAAGAATCCAGCCCTTCCTCTCTGAACCAACAGAGATGAGATGGGGAGTACCCAAGAGATGCTCCCTCAGCCCCACGCTCTTCAATGTCTACATGGCCCCCCTCGTCAGAAAACACGGACACAACATTGTCTCATACGCTGACGACACCCAGCTCATCCTCTCCTTCACAAAGGAACCAAACATCCTCGACTTCACCCCCTCTACATGGTACAACACATGGTGGCCCCCACCCTAAGAACCCCACCCACCCCAACGGACCACTCGCGCAACCTCGGCATCAAACTCGACTCTTCACTCACCAGAAACTACCAGATCAATGCATCGTCCTCCACATGCTTCAACACCCTACCCATTCTTCACAAAACCTTCAAATAGATCCTCCCAATGCCAGGAAGACCGTCACTCACACACACTCATCGCCAGCAGACTGGACTATGGAAACGCCCTCCATGCCAGAATCAACAAAAATCTCCTTCGCAAACTCCAGACCATCCAGAACGCCGCAGCCAGACTTATCCATGACATCCCATGACATAAACACATCACCCAACATCTCGGCGACCTCCACTGGCTCCCTGTCAAAAGAAGAATAACCTTCAAACTGCCACACACGCCTACAAAGCCCTCAATTAACACCAGACCCCATACCTCAAAAAACAAATCTTCTTCAATTCCCCCAAGAGATACCTCTGCTCTGCCCCCCTAGCCACGGTCCCCCGCATCCACAGGGCCAGAACAGGTAGCAGATCCTTCTCCTACCTGGCGATCAAGACCTGGAATGAACTCCCCCTCCACATCCAATGAAGCCGGACGCTGCACCTATTCAGACTTATCCTCGACGTTCCATGACATGACCACATCACCCAACACCTCGGCGACCTCCACTGGCTCCCCGTTGAAAGAAGAATAACCTTCAAACTGCTCACACACGCCTACAAACCCTTCATAACAATGGACCCAATACCTCAACAAACAAATCTCTTTTCATGCCATCAAGAGATACCTCCGCTCGGCCGACCTCACCATAGCCATGGTCCCCTGCATCCACAGGGCCAAAACAGGTTGCAGATCCCTCTCCTACCTGGCGACCAAGACCTGGAACAAACTCCCCCTCCCCATTCGACGAAGCCCGGCGTGGCACCACTTCAGAAAGGACCTCAAGACATGGCTCTTCAAATGTTGTTCGGAGCTGCTTGCGCCTCCTCTTCCAGCGCCTTCAGACCCTCACGGGTTAGTAGTGCGCTTTAAAACCCCTGATTGATTGATTGGTGAAAAGCGTAACATTAATGAATGAATTTCCAAAGTCAGTAGGCCTGATTTTATATATTATAAAATGCTTTTTTTTTTTAAACTGTTAGCCTCCCTTTTGAATTATGGTATCTTGTGGCAAAGTCTGTAGGTCTAACATGTGTTTAAAACCTTATGCTACTGAAATTTATATATTTACTGTGGTACTACTAGCTTTGCGTGTCAGGGACCAAGGCATGCAATTAGTCATGGGATACCGTGCAGATAGCAGAAGCCAATCGGGGCTAAGGGGTTGGCTCCCACTCGTGATTAATTTTAAGGGTAAGTATTTTGCAACCTGGATATTCTGTGAGCCCTCCCATTGATAGGGTTGTGAACTGGTATTGCCACCAAGAACTATTTACTGCACTGTTTTGCTCAGGCACTCTTCACCAACCTGCTCTAATTAAAGGCATTGTCTAGTGTAATCTTAGCCACCTGGAAACTGACAACCGCCATTTTGTGACTGCACTGAGTAATGAACTACTGTCATATAGGCTCCTATACTTTACTTGTAGTATACTATTCCCTCTGAACATGTACATGTGTCCTGTCAGCCTTAGTATGGTCTTTCCCCAACTTTTTTACTTCCTTCTCCATTTATCTGACCTTTATTTTGCTAGCCTTAGGTCTGAGCACTGTGTCACTGCCAATCAGTGTTTAAGTGCATGTCCTCTCTCCCCTAAACATGGGTATATTGGATCATACCCAATTGAAATATTTAATTTACTTATAAGTCCCTAGTAAAGTGCCTTTAAATTAAATGCTACTAGTTGGCATGTAGCACTGATTGAACCGCCCACTTAAGTAGCCCTTTAAACAAGTCACAGGCCTACCATTGCAGAGCCTGTGTGTGCAGTTTTAACCTGCCTTTTCGACCTGGCAAAAGAAAATGTTTGCCAGGCCCAAACTATCCTTTTTAATACATATATGTCACCTCTAAGGTAGGCCCTGGACAGTCCTATGGGCAGGGTGCTGTGTATTTAAAAAGTTGGCATGTCCTGATAGCAAAAATATCAAATTTGTTTTTCACTACTGCAAGGCCTATCTCTCTCTTAGGATAACATTAAAGGTGCCTTATTACATTTTTTAAGTGTAATTTCCAATCGGGAAGGAATAACCAGTTCATGGTTCATGTCTATGGAATCCTAATTTAAAATCATAACTTAAGTTAAAGTTGTATTGTAAATTGCAATTTTGAAAATGCCACTTTCCCAAAGCTAGCCCTGTCTTAGACATTTGGTGCCTACAGCCTGTCTCTGAGTCATATGACTGGGTGTAGTTGGCAATCGGGCTTTGTATATTTCTCCTAGACAGCCACACACAATGGGTGCTTAAGTGCGACTGAATGGGTCATCGCTGGCAGGATGGGAGGGAGTAGCAGGGCCCAGCCTTATTTACACCTCAATAGGCTGTGTCATGTCTCCACACAAGGGACTGAATACCCCCTGTAGTTAATCTGGAGCCAGGGCAGGGAAGGCAGGGCCTCTGTACACTTCATAGGAATGCCTCCAGAAGCTTCTCCTCACTCTCCTCACTGCAAAGGCACAACTGTGTATAAAAGAAGGACCTCAGCCACCACTACTTCAATACACTTCTGGACCTGTGGATACTCTGCCAGGAAGAAGGACTTCTGTGCTGATACCAGGATTGCCACTCTACTGGACTGCTGCTCTAAAGCAACAGCTGCCCTATTGTGCGGACCTGCTGCCCTCTTGCCTGGAGAAGAATAACTGGACCTCCAACTTCACCTTGACCCCAGGACCACAGAGTGACTCGAAAGTCTAGTTTGCAGGCCACCTGATCTGAGCCTCAGGAGCATAAAAGGTTCCCCAACAGCTCCTGGAGTCGTCTTCAGTGTGTTCCTGACCCCCAAGTGGTGGCTATCCGGTCCTGGGCCCTTGTTGTGGCTCCCGAGCTCTTGAAAACATTCTTTTGGGGTTTTCCAAACCGCAAATGGGCCAGTTTCCACTGGAACCAAGCAGCTGGCACCGAAATTCAGCATGAGCCGCAACCAGCCTGTCTCTTTTCACAGCAAGCATCGACCACCGCTGAGGAGCGCCAATGTGAAGCTCCAGCCTGCCTGTCTGTGATGCCTAGCCTGCTCTTCGCGCCATGCTGACCATCTTCAGTGACGCTCTCATTGCTTCCCGCCACCCTCTCCAACATGAACGGGATTCTTGGAGCAAAAACGCAAGAAGGTAACTCTTCAGCTGGGATAATCTGGGACTGTATCTAACCAGTGCTGCATTACTATTGGTCTGAACCTTTGACTTTGACCCAGTCTAGGGCAACCAGATTTCCCGGTTGGGGCTTTATGCTTTTAGGCGCTATTTTACAGCTTATTCTTTAAAAATTCATAACTCTGGTTCTATTTGGATTTTTGTCATTTTGGTCTTGTGTTGATTAATGTAAGCTTTGTTTCTCTGACCTGGTGTAGGATCTTTTTGTGCAGTGTTTTCACTGTTTTACTGTTTGAAGTGTTGTATAAATACTTTACATAGTGCCTCTAAGTTAAGCCTGACTGCTTTGTGCCAAACTACCAGGGGGTTACACTCAGGTTAATTTGTGGTTAGCGTGTGCATTACCCGGACAAGGATTGTTGTTGCTGCTTGCCCAGGGCTCACATTCCAGTCAACCAGTAACCCAATTTCCTACACTGGTGTTCAGCGGTGAAGATTCTTTATGCAGTGCCGTGCAGTGATTTGTTGTACTCTACTGTCCCATATCTAAGACCTATTAGAGTTTAAATTCTCCCTGATTGGACTTTTTGTTTTTTTTATACAAATTTGTCCTTTGACTGTTGTGTCTGAAACAACACCTGCAAGAATGGAATTTGAGCTGACCAACATGGATGTCTAGACTGTGGCCCAGCTCAAAAAGTTCTACAAAGTGAGTGGACTTCCTGCCAAGAGCACCACCAGAAAGGTGGAGTTGTAAAAGGTGCTGAGGGCCTGGGAAGAAGCCAAATTAAACACTGATTGAAACCACAGGAGAGGATAATGGGATGGAGGAACCTGAAGAGGACCTTCCTGTGGAGCCAACTGCAGAGTAAGGGGATGACCTGACCCCTGGAATTGAGCCCCCTTGTCAGGGCGAGGAGCAGTGTCTCTTCCCGCAGCCTATCCCCAGAACAGCTGGCAGAGAAGAAGGAGGAGAGGGAATTTAAGCTGTAGATAGTCCAGTTAAGGAGGGAGGTAAGGAAACTGGACATGAGGAGAAGAGTGAAAGTGCCTTGGAGGAGAAAATGTTGTTACTGGCTCATGAATAGAGTCTTAAGGAGCTGGACATCAAAGCCAGACTGGCAGCGTTCAGCAGTGATGGTGGCAGCATACCTGCAATGTCTGAAGGAAAGAAAAAGGTCCACATCTCCAAGGATTTGGGGCCCAGTTGTGTGGTGGGGGATGATATCGACAAATGGTTTTCTGCCTATGAGTTAGCCCTGAGGGTTCATAAGATCCCAGAAGAGCACTGGGTAGAGGGGGTGGTTGTGGAAACACATGGCCAAGGTGGGGCGGGACACACATCATATTTTTGAGGTGGGAACCAAACCAGGTACTCTCCCATGAAAGCCATCTTGATTGCTATGTTTGACTGACCCCAGAGGTTCACGGACAGCCAGAAGCTCCCCAACCAGTCCTGGGTGGATTTTATGGACTGCTCTAGTGAAGTTAATGAAGGGTTGGGTGTGAGGCAGCAAATTTAATGATTACAATGGGTTGTACAATCTAATTTTGAGAGAGCACATTCTCAGTATTTGTTTTCCCGAGTTGCACCAGCACCTAGTTGACAGCAAGCTGCCTTACCCCAGGGAGCCTGCTGACGAGGTGGACCTCTGGGTCAGTCCAGAGTATCCAAATAGAAAAGGCCCCCAAAACAAATTCCAAGAGAACAGTGGGAACTAGTCCCAGTATAAGACTAAAAAGAAGGCGTTCTTTGATCAGCAGACAGGGAGGTTTGTACTCCAATGCATAGAGTACTACAAGTATGGGCACTTCAAGAATGGATTTAAATGTCCTAAGAGGGCACAGTATCCCACCGGTGGGCAGACACCTCGGCTGGCCAGTGTAATGCTCAGGGAGGAGGTAGTCTCAGTTAGCTTCAGGGAGCCATCAGGGGTGAATCTAGTTTCTCTGGGAGATAAGGAGATGGGGACGAAAGCCCATATATCTGCCAATACTTCTAAGTACAGGCAGTGGGTCCCCATCAATGGGCAATGGGTGGAGGCTCTGAGGAGCACAGGAGGCAGCATGACTTCTGTAAGGTGTCAGATGGTGTCCTCAGAGCAGGTCCCATAATACACATTCCACCAAGTTATAGTCACAGAGAATCGTGAGAGCCATCTATTGGTGGCTGTGGTTCCCTTTAAAGAGGCAGGGTGTTCTCAGGTTCTCTAAAAGTAGCTGTGAGCCCTGCCATGCCTGTTGGGCAATGACTTGGAGCACACTCTCTGGAGGAAGGTAGAGCTAAGATCACACTTGGGTATATTGGGATTGTCTGTAGGACCGCAAAGTCAATGGCTGCTCCGGAAGGAAGTCAAGGGTGTCTGGAGCCTGAAACAATGACCCAGCCAGCGTCCATAAAGGATAGGGGAAACCACCCCCTGAAGTTCCTATGGTTGAGGTTGATGGGTCACCTAAGGAGGATGCCCCTGAGCCAACCCAGGTGGACATTTCCACCCTGGATTACTTGCCTGAGCTTGCTGGTTGACAAGTTTAGGGTGGGCCCACTAAGGAGGAATACTGCAAAGCTGAAAAATAGTGCCCCATTCTGGAGGGCTTAAGGCGGCAAGCTGCGGCCCAGGCAGCAGGGTATACCTCTGGAGATTACCTGATTTATAGAATGCCCTCCTATATAGTGAGCCTAAGGTTGCTGGTTCTGAGGCAGTCCATATGTTGGTGGTCCCCCAGTGTTAGAGGACCTTTGTACTGGGTTTGGTCATGACATACCCCTGGCAGGACATCTGGGCAAGACAAGACCTTCACCAGACTTGCTCCTCATTTCTATTGGCCTTGGGTAAAGACAGCCTCAGAGGCATTCTGTAGGTCCTGTCCCATCCACCAGGCCAGTGGAAAGTGAGATGTCAGTGAAAAAGATCAAGGCTTCCCCGACCCCATTACCTGTAGTTAGCACACCCTTTGAGAGAGTAGGCATCGATATTAGGGGACCCTTGGACCCCAAGACAGCTTTAGGCAATGGTTCATCCTGGTCTTGGTGGACCATGCCATTTGTTACCGAGAGGCCATCCCTCTGCGGTCGGTAGTTACACCTGTGGTGGCCAGGTCCTCGATGTGGATTTTTACCCATGTAGGGTTCCCCAAAGAGGTAGGGCCCGATTCACAAACGTAAGCGGAGATGAAAGTCTAAGTTTATGACTTTTGGTATTCACAAAGGGCATTTACTACTCGGAAATGCCTTTTGTGAATACCAAAAGTTGAACTTTACAACTGTTGGTATTCACCAAGGGCACTTACACCAAGGGCACTTACGAGTAGTAAATGCCCTTTGTGAATACTGAAAGCCATAAAGTTAGACTTTCGTTCCATCTTACCATTGTGAATCGGGACCGTAGTGTCTGACACAGGAACCAACTTCATGTCAGCATACATTAAGTCCATGTGGGATGAGTGTGGGGTAGCTTACAAGTTGAAACCCCGAAACCGGTCCTAGGATGCTTGTTTCCAGTCCAGGGAGGACCTGGCTCGGCAGTTCGGGCTGGACTGTTCCCATGAGGCACAGGGTCAAGACTGATTTGCATATGGCTGGGTTCAATCTGGAATGATAACTGGTTGTGCTGTGAATTGCTGTAAATAAGGCTCGCTTCTTGTGCTTAAAAATTACCTTTTAAATCATTGTTTATGTTATTGAAGCGTATGGAGTTTTTAAAATTTAACCTGACATAAAAAATCCTCTTAGTTCACGCTGCAGGGAACGCATTGTGATTATTTTAAATTTACCTCGTGATTTCTTGCTTGTATCTCGACTTTTGCGTGCACTCCCCGGTCCACCACAGCTGGTGCTGGTTGTGTGGAGGGAGTTCCTACGCTACAATCGTTTTCCTCACTTCCTGTGGGACACTTGACATCTGCCATCTTGTGAGTGTCACGGTCTAGTCCTCGGACCCACTCCCTCTCACACAGTATTTAAACAGGCTATGGCGCTGACGCGCAGCGGGCGCGCCGGCGGCGCGCCCAAGGCAAGCCCGTCTGCGCCCGTCCGCGCCCATTACGCACCTAGCGCCAGCCATGCTGCCCGTTGCCCCCCAAACCTGACCATGACCACTCGGCAGTTGGAGGAACTAAATACAGGTAAACAATGTGGTCACTCGTTAGATGTTAACGGTATTGTAGGTCCGATAAGCTGCCTACAATGCCAGACCCAAATTAATGTAATTGACCATCATATAACGACTGACTCAGACATCACACATTCCCATTCAGTATCCATCCTTGGAGGCTTAATAAATGCTCGCTCTTTAAGGAAGCATGCCCTGGACACAAAGGAGCTGATTGCTGAGAATAAACTGGACCTCCTATTTATCACCGAAAGGTGGTTAAGGGAAGATTGGAATCCAGATATAGTAACCGCTCTGCCGCCAGAATTCACCATGTGCAGGGTGGACAGAGAGGAGGGCAGGGGAGGGGGAGTAGCCATTATACATAGGGAAACTGTGCAGGTGAAGACTTTTTCCCTCCAAGGCCTTAAAGGAGTAGAGCACATGGGCTTTTGTTGTAGCATGGACTATTCCTTTTCCTTCTCTGGAGTTTTGTTATATCGGCCGCCAGGCAATAGCAATACTTTTTTAGACTCCCTGGGAGAAGCCCTCAGTGAGGCAGTGCTTAGATACTCGAATTTTACTCTTCTTGGGGATATTAATCTTCATTTAGAATGCGAGAGTAGCTCGGGAGTGTCATCCTTCCTAGAAACTATCTCTATGTTGGGACTTAAACAGTTGGTCCAAGGCCCATCTCACGGTGGTGGACATACACTGGATACCGTCTGCACCAACCTAGAATCCTTACAGACTAGTAAATCACTGCCACAGGTCTGGTCTGACCACAGTCTTATCCCTTTTGGCTTTTCTACTCCCCTAAAAGTTAGTATAGGTACAAACGACAGTGGCCACACTCATACTAGTAAGCGGAAGTGGCTCTTGTTGGCCTCTAATCCCCTCTTGACAGCTACGGCCTTAAACACTGTACCGGAACTCATAGGGGAACCTGAAGAGGACTCAGTCAGACTGAATAACTGGATCACATCCATTGGAAACAAACTGGAACCCCCTAGGAGAGCCACTAGAATATCCAAAAGGAAGATCCACAATGACCCTTGACCTAGTGGATCTCCACCTACATAGCAAGCAGCTGGAGCGTAAATGGAGGAGAGGATACGAAGTATCCAGTCTGCATATCTTCAAAGCCTTTAGGAAGAAATATAAGTTGGCCATTAATACTGGGAATACTTTTGCAATAAAATCTCTATAGCTAAGAACAATACAAAAGAAATTTTTAAAATTGTAAAATCTTTTACTGATCCTAAGGCCCTGCTCACCACCATACCGTCGTCTGTGGCACTCTGCAATGAAATTGCATGCTTCTTTGAGGACAAAGTTAAAAACATTCAAAGGAACTTTGGGACTTGGAAACTGGAAGATTTTAATGACGCAAGTGAATCAGACCACAATACCAATCCTCCTGTTTTGGTATCATTTCAAGTTGCTACCTTAGCCCAAACAAAAGAGGCTATATTAGCTTGCAAATCTGGTTCACCTCTGGACGTCTGCCCTCCGACGTTTTTACATCATATTATTGATGTGGTTAATCCAGTTATCAATGGCATAGTGAACTCCTCACTCGCCTTGGGTAATGTTCCCACAGATTGGAAATTCGCGATTGTCAAACCTTTAAAGAAGAAACAGAATGTAGAGTCCTCAATTTTATCCAATTATAGGCCTATCTCGCTTCTCCCCATCTTGGGTAAGATCACTGAGAAAATAGTATGCCAACAACTTGCCAGCTTCACTGAATCTGCATCTATTCTTCATCCTCGACAGTCGGGCTTTCGTCCTAAACACTCGACAGAATCGGCTTTACTTGAGATTACTGACACCCTAAAATTCATCTTGGACAGTGGCAGGAAGGCAGTCTTGATTCTTTTGGACCTGTCTGCCGCGTTTGATACCATTTCGCATGACATCCTGTTAGCCAGATTAAGATCATGCGGCATCACAAACCTGGCCTTGGCATGGATATCATCATTCTTGTCCAACAGGAAACAAGTCATCTCTTTGGGATCTTGTGTGTCATCTGAACGCACTGTCTCTAAGGGTGTCCCTCAGGGGGCCTCCATCAGTCCCCTGCTGTTTAACATATACATGGCTCCACTGATCTCACTGATCTCTTCCTTCGGAATTGAGACCACATCCTACGCTGATGACACACAGCTCATTCTGTCTCTGGAGGATAGATCGACATTAGCTGAGGAGAATTTTAAAGCCTGTTTCGCAGCGATCATTAAATGGATGACTAACAACCATCTCTGCAGTAACACCGACAAAACAGAGATTCTTCCCATTGGTAAAAACAACACGTTCCAACCCAAAGACTGGTGGCCAGAGGCTACGGTAGCCCCTCCATCCACTGTTGAGGTTGCCAGAAATCTGGGAGTTCTGTTTGACACCTCACTTTCATTCAAGCCTCATGTTTCAAAACTAACGGGGACCTGCTTTAGCCACATTCGTACACTGAAAACGTTTTTCAATGTCATTCCATCAGCAGCAAGGAAAACTGTAACAGTAGCTCTTATACTGTCGCGGTTGGACTACTGCAACAGCCTTCTTGTTGGGATTAACAAATCTTCCCTAAGACGGCTTCAGGTGGTCCAACATGCAGCTGCTAGGCTGGCTCTGGGACTTCCCCGTAAATCATCGGCCTCAGCTGCTCTGAAGACTCTACATTGGCTATCAATTCCCAAAAGAATCCTCTTTAAACTTCTTTTGACGACCTTTAGAGCCGTTCGAGGAATCGGCCCAGCCTATCTCTCTGCCAGATTTAAACCATACACTACTGCCAGAACACTACGATCAAGCTCGGCTAATCTTCTGGCAGTGGGCAGGTTTAAACTGTCAACAAAGGGAGGAAAATCAGCTACGATACTGGGAGCAAAAGCATGGAATCATTTACCTAAGGAACTGAGGGCAATACAACAGCAAGCTCCGTTTAAACGTGCCCTTAAGACCTTGATCTTTGGTCTCTCTGACGCCTACTCTCTTGCCCTTATTTAGTTCGCACACTAACAGTCAGTCCGGTTATTTTCAGCGCCAGGAGGCTCCATCTGGAGTGACAGTTGCGCTATATAAACCTAACTTTCATTCATTCATTCATGGCATGGTGAGCAAAAAAACGATGGATTTAGGCCCAGATCTCTGTACTGGGGTGAATGTATGACATTGTTCTGCATTCTGTACATCAACTGTTGTTTTTGTAGCTTACAAGTTCTCTACACCCTTTCAACCCTTGGTGTGGTTCTTAAGCTTTTGGGCTCTTCAACACTGTGAATGGTCCTGTTCGCTTCGGAACTGCTCTGCTTGCACCGAAAATTAGCGATATCCACCAGCAGACTATCTCTTTGTACAGCAAGCATCAATTTGCCATAGTGAAACTCCAGCCAGCCCATCTGCAATGCCTGTCCTACTCGATGAGCCAAGCCGACCACCACCAGCGGCACTCTACTTGCTCCCTGCAGCCCTCTCCAGTGCTAACGGGACTCTTGGCACAAACATTTGAGAAGGTAAAATGTCAGCAAGATTAATCTGGGACTGTATCTGACCTGCGCTCCATTGCATTCGGCCTGAACTTTTACCTTTTACCCAGTCCGGTGCGACCAGGTATCCCTGTTTAGGGCTTTATGCTTTTGGGCACAATTTTACTTATTATTCTTTAAAAATTCCTAACTCTGGTTCTACTGATCGGATTTTGACATTTTGGTCTTGTGTTATTTATTAAATTAAGCTCTATTTTTCTAAACTGGAGTGGGGTCTTTTTGTGTGGAGTTTTCACAGTTTTACTGTTTGAAGTTTTGCACAAATACTTTACACATTACCTCTATGTTAAGCCTGACTGCTCTGTGCCAAGCAACCAGGGGGTTGAGCTCAGGTTAATTTGGGGTTTGCTTGTGAATTACCCTGACAAGGATTGTGGTTGCTGCTTGATCAGGGCTCACATCCTAGTCAACCAGTAAACTAATTTCTCACAACATGCAATTAATCAGTCCTACTGTCACCGATGATATGTGCATATGAAGTGCGTTCTGGTTTTTGCAAGTATTAACTTCGAACACTCCTTTTTTTTCTTTTCATCCTCCTTCATGTGTTAGAATCTGCATGAATCAGAGACTCAGTTGGCCCGCTCGTTTTCGTTTTCTCTTATCTGTAGTCAGGGACGTAGCTACTATTTCTGCAGCAGGTGCAGTGGCACCGGGGCGCAGAGTCCTGAGGGGGCCCATTCAGCACTGATAATTACTATTTTTCACTATCACAACAGCAGTCAAAGCCATGGCCGGACTGGCCGTAGCGGGCATCGGGGGTTTTCCCGGGAGGCTGGAAGGGAGGAAGCCAGTTTTGCAGCAGTGGGTGCCAGTTCTGTTACTGTGGGCCGGTTTTGCTGCGAGGCTGCATTATCGCCCCCCAGTAACAAAAGCAGCAATTATTCACACTTCCACTCCCCCCTCCCCTGTGGTCTGGCTAGAAAAACTCGCCAAGGCTTGTTTGGGTTGCTAGTCCAGCCCTGATGGCATCCATGCAACTCTACTGGCTGCAGCAGTTCCAGAGCATTTAACAGTGAATGTGCCGGGGGGCGTGGCTTGAACGCCGAGGAAAATGGCCGCTCTCCGTCGGTGCTCCGTGACGGAGTAGCACACTGGAACCCCTCCGGGTCATCATTTCTGCATTTTGGTCCTTTTCAGCGGTGGGAGCATGCCCGTGAATCTCGCCTGCCTCACCAGTGCTGTTTACCGACTGCGAGGATGAGGAACTTCTGTGTTTTCTGGAGTTTTGATTGACGCGCGGCTTCATGAAGGTCGCGGCCGCCATTTTGTGTGTTCCTATTCCTCGCACTTTCCCGGCTGATGTGTTTCCTCATGCTTCGACGCTCATATGAACAGTGGTGAGCGTACGCAGCCTTTTTTCTGCTCCTATTTCTTCTGCATTTTGATTACTATCAAACGTCATTTTTCTTGGAACTTTCTGAAGTACATTTTATTTACCACATTGTTTCCTCACACTTGGAGGCTCACATGACCAAAGGTGATTATATATGACATTTTTTGCTTGTCTTCTCTACTTTTTTGCTCGTCTTCTCTACATTTTCATTCCTGCCAAGCGTCCTTTCTTCTGTGACTCGTTCAGAATATTTTTTGAAGTGCATTTTTCCCCACTGGAGTGTCTCCTCATATCTGGTTTCTCATATGACCACAGTATTTTGAATCTCTATTTTTGGCACCTTTTTGAATACTTCTCTGGTTTGAATGGCAATGCCTCGTACCAGTCGCGGTAACGTCCAGCATACTAAGAGTACATCAGTGGAAACTTCCAATCCTTTCAGTATTTTACAAGATACTATGGAGGAGTCTGGTACTGTCAATTCTAAACCCTCGTCATCTACCACACCGAACTCTTCCTCTAAGCCAATCTCTAAAATTCCTTCTGCTTCTCCTTCCTCCTCGGGTAAGCGGACAAAAGTTAATCCTCCATCTCCTCCCCCTACCGCATCTGAGATCTCAATGGAGCTTATATTGGAGGAAATACGCTCACTTAAACCATATATGACAGAAACTAACTTTCGCCTTCAGAGCCTTGAAGACAACTGGTCTAACACTGAGAAGAAAGTCGATGCTCTTGAGATTCAAGTAGAATCTATTCAAGCCATCACGGACCATGTTCCTGGTATGCGAAGGGAGATCTCAGTTCTTACACAGCAAGTTGAGAATTTGGAAAACTGGAATAGGCGTAATAATTTGCGCATTTATGGTCTTTTGGAAGGCCTTGAGGGTTCTGACCCTTTGTCATTTTTTCAATCTTTTCTTCCAAAGCTTCTCGGTTTTCCTGAATCACCTCCTCTCAACATCCAACGAGCACATCGCTTAGGTCATGGTCCAGGCCCTTCTAATACTGCGTCCTCTTCTGTGAAGCCTAGAGGTGTTATTTTATATTTTTTGGAGTACACCGATTTACTCAAGGTTCTTCAAGCTGCTAAGCAAAAAGGTAAGGTCTTTGGAAAGGCTCCAATTTGTTCTTTGCCCAAGACTATTCTAAGGCCACAGCGGACCGGCGGAAGAAGTTTTTGGATATGAGACCTGCTCTACGTAGTCTGAATGCTCGATATGGTTTATTTCATCCCTGTTTGTTCAAAGTGACTTATAATAACAAAACAACTAACTATGAAGATCCTGCTCTTCTCCAGCACTTTCTGAATACCTGCAGGGATGAATCTATGGACATGTCTCGATCTTAGATTTCTGTTTTGAAGTCTCATTTGTTGGTTACTATGTGTTTCTAGCCTCATTTTTGTCCAATATGTGATGTTTTGCATTTTTCTCTTGTTCCGTATATGGCTTTGTAGGTAACCATGTTTCTTTTCTACTTTTTTTGTTGTAGACGCATTATATAATCCCTTCGTTCTCACTCCTTCGTTATCCCTGGAGGTCGTTGTTCCTTGTGCCCTCGTCAATCCTGGAGTTGTCCGTCCTGGTATGCTGCTTTTTCCTATGCGGCTTCACCCCCCCCCCCATCCTCCATGTTTATCTGTGGTATGTCTTTATGATATATTTTATTGGATCTTTCTATCTTGTTTCTTTGTTTTTGGTTTCTCCTCTCAAATATTTGCGATATTTTGTATTTTGTATTCTATTATTGGCTCATTTTTTCCTATCTCCCCCTACTCTTGCTTCTGTTTTCTCAGTTATACTATACGTATTGAAGCAGTTGTTCTTTTGTTTTTTGTCCTCGTTCTTTCTCTCGCTTTCTTTTTTCCTCCTGTCTTGCCAATTTTTTTCATTTCCCAGCTTTTCGTTTGTCTTTGGTGTTTCTCTCCTTATTTATTTCTAGTTCTCATCTTTTTCACTTTATATCTCTCGGTTTACAATCTTTCTTTTTCAAGGCTTTTTCTTATTTCGTACTTCCTTATCTTATCCTATCACTACTCCTCTAAGGATATTGTCATTTTCTTAAACTTTTATATGATGTTTTTTATTCTTATTTTTTGGTCACTCATGTTTTTAATAATCTTTCATACAATGTTTTTTGATATGAGTTACATATTTAGATGTCGTTGAATATTTTTACTTGGAATGTTAAAGGTTTGGGTTCCCCCATTAAGCGGCAACAAGTTTTATCTCACTTAGCGAACCTAAAAGGGGATATTGTACTATTACAAAAAATTCATATAAAAGAGGGTGAAGTTACTAAATTACGTCGTAATTGGGTAGGTCATGTTTTTGCGTCTCCTGGCTCAGGAAAACGTAATGGTGTTGCTATTCTCTGTCATAAGCGCTTAAATATCAAAGTTATAAATCAAGCCAATGATTCTGATGGTAGATGGGTTACTGTATCTTTAGTGATTGATAAAATTCCTTTAACTATTTTTAATCTGTATGCCCCCTCTATACAAGATAAATCATTTTGGCCCCAGATACTAACGTCATTGATGCACTCCTCTGATGACTATCTCATTCTAGGGGGTGACTGCAATATGGTTATGGATCCCATTTTAGATCGAAAGTCCCATTCCCGTTTCTCGTCATCTCACATGCACACTCAATTTACATCCACTATATCCCAACGCTCTCTTGTTGATTCCTGGAGACTCTGCCATCCCACACTTCGGGAATACACATATTATTCACCGGCTCATTCTTCCCAGTCCCGGATTGACTACATTTTTATTTCCAAAGCCCTGACCCAACACATTACCCATTCTGAAATAGGTTCTATTCTAATTTCTGACCATGCTCCGGTCTCCTTGCGCCTAGATTTACTTCCCCCCATAAAGGGTGCTAGAAGATGGAGATTTAATAATTTTCTCCTATTAGACCCCAAGTTTACTTCAGCCTTCCTTGAGTTTTCATCCCTATTTTTTACAGAAAATGAGTCTCCTCTGATATCTCCTCAGGTGTTATGGGACACTTTTAAGGCTGCTTCTAGAGATTTCATTATTTCATTTGTTTCCCATAAAAGACGTGTTGCATCTCATTCCTTACAATCCATTAACACACAAATTAAACGTTTGGAACATTCTTATTATTTAACCAAATCTCAATCTGACTTGGATAAACTTCTTAAGGCCAAAATCTCTTTTAATAAACTCTCCACGGAGTCTGCAAATTTAATCTTACTAAAATCAAGTGCCAAATATTATTGCGCGCAAAATAAGGCAGGTAACCTTCTTGCCAAGTATCTTAAAGTTAAGAGAGAACGCACAAAAATCGAATCTATTGTCTCCTCATCTAATATCACTCTTCATAAAGATGAAGATATTCTGACGGAATTCACAAATTTTTATCAAAATCTTTATACTCCAGAGTCTCCTCCTTTGTTAACGGATATTGATCATTATTTATCCTCTATCCCTTCTCCCTCTTTTCCAGAAATTGATTTTACACCATTAGAAGCAGATATAGGCCCTAAAGATATCTTGGATTCCATTCAAGTACTTAAGAAAGGCAAGGCTCCTGGACCAGATGGCTTCACGATAGAGTTCTATTTACATTTTTCTAAGTTGCTTGTTCCCAGACTTCACCAGCTGTTTTCATTTTTCATATCGTCCAAAAAATCTGAAGGTTCTTTTCAAGAAGCCTTAATCTGCCTCCTCCCTAAAGATAATAAAGACCATTCTCTATGTAAAAATTATAGACCTATTTCTTTGATCAACCTAGACTATAAGATATTTGCAAAAATCCTTGCACTTCGTCTTGACAAAATTTTGCCTAAAATAATCGGTAAAGAACAATGCGGTTTTATTAAGGGCCGCCACCTTTCTGATAACACCCGCCTCTTTTTTAACGTACTTAGTAAATCCCCTTCCTACCAGCATTCTTTAGCTGCTGTTGCATTGGACGCCGAAAAGGCATTTGACAGGGTTAATTGGCAATTTATGTTCGCAGTTCTTGTTTGGTTTGGTTTTGGCCAGAAATTTCTTGCTTATATTTCTTCATTGTATTCTTTTCCTAGATCTTTTATCTTAGCCAATGGCCTTGTTTCCTACTCATTTCCTCTATTCCGGGGTGTCCGGCAAGGATGTCCTCTTTCCCCTCTTCTTTTTATCTTAGCATTAGAACCTTTCTTGACAAAAATTCAAATGAATGAGGGTATTACCGGCTTCCCTTATGGAGATAAGTATTTGAAGCTTTCTGCGTATGCGGACGACATTCTTTTATTTATCTCTAACCCACAGTCCTCTATTCCATCCTTTTTATCGGAAGTCTCTGATTTTGCTATAAACTTAACGTTGATAAATGTGAGATTCTCCCTTTGAATAAATTTTGTTTTCATGCAGATTTCTTGGCCTCTTCTTTTCATTGGAGCCCAATTAAGATTAAATACTTAGGTTTGTGGTTCAAATCCTCTATTAAAGACACTGTAACACTCAATATTAAAAATCTACGCACAACACTTCAAGATGCTACAACTCGTTGGCGTCCCTTGTTTTTATCATGGTGGGGTAGATTGGACTCTATTAAAATGATGTTAGTCCCAATAACTTTGTTTTATCTTTCTAATCTTCCAGTTAATGTCCCTAAGTCTTGTTATAAGCATATATATTCTATTCTATCAAAATTCCTATGGCAACATAAGAAAGCTAGGATGTCTTTTGCAAAACTCAGATGTCCTAAACAGTTGGGTGGAGTGAATTTTCCAGATTTTGCTTCTTATCATACCTCGTTTTTTCTTAAACATTCGGTTTCCTTACTATCTGAACAAGTATCTGATCTCCCGTCACGGCCTTTGTGGGTAGATATTGAGGCTTCCTTCTTTCATCCTTTCACTTTTGAAGAATTTGTGTTGCTGTCCCATATTCCCAAGAAATTTTCTCTCCCTATTCTTAAAAATTCTCGGAAAGTATTTTCCCCTCTTTTTCTGGAAGGTTTAGATGACCGCTCGCGTTTCTTACAATCCCCCTTGTGGTATAACCCTCTTATTAAAATTAGAAACAAGACGCTTTTTTGGAAAGACTGGAAAGATCTCGGTATTAATTGGACTCATCAACTGTTTGATGAAGGTACTTGTATTCCCTTTTCTACTCTTCAATCCCGCTTTTCCGTGCCAGAGTCATTTGCGCCCAAGTATAAGCTATTACTTCTGGTTGTACAAAACAGTTATGATGCCCTTTCGGATTCCGTCTTTCATTCCAATTCTTCTCCTCTTTCTCTCCCCTATTTACTTGCTTCGTCCTCCGCTTCCCAAATCTATAAAAAATTGAGAGATACTTCTAGCAGTCGAGATAAATCTAAAGTGGAACAAGATTGGGAATCAGATTTAGAGGAAGCATTTTCTGTCTCAATGTGGCAAAAAATCTGGACTAAGATAAGGAAATCCTTTAGAGCAGCAAATACAACTCAAACATTATTTTTTATATATAATAGACTTCTGTTCACTCCTTCTAAACTACATTTAATTGACCCATCCATTCCCTCCTCCTGCTGGTCTTGCTCAGCTTCACTAGCGGACCTTAAACACATGTTATTTACATGCCCGGTGATTTATAAATTTTGGACCGATGTATGGAATCAGATTAATAAGATTTTTTCCACCCATTTCCCTCTTACTTTTTCACATATTTTCTTAGGTAGTCTTTCAGACCTATGGTCCTCTTCCACTATTAACACTTCCATTATTGATTTACTTATAGCCGTAGCATTTCAACAGATCACTAAGTCCTGGAAGGATACCTCAAATATTTCATTTCAAGCTTGGTGGTATGGAGTATGCTATCATCACAGATTAGACAGAGCCTATGTTTACCCTGTTACACTTGCTATTAAGCGCGACTTACTATGGCTACCCATCACAAATTTCTTAAATATGTCTGCTCGTTCCCTACCTTTGCATAATCCTTGTACAGAAGAAGTTCCCAAACCTCCAGGAAAATATTCCGGATGGTTTCATATATATACTTTTATTGACTCTCTTATGGTTATTTTTATGCATCGTTATTGGAGGAGTCCTTGTACAGTTTGTATATTTATCTATATTTTCTGTATAATTTTGTACACCAACAATTACATTCATAATGCTTATGTTATTAAATAATCTTTTCTTTTCCTTTTTCTTCTGTTTCTTTCTCTTCTCTCTATTTCTCCCTCTTATTTATTTCATTTCTCTTTGCACTTTAGACGTGTTCAGATATTACGTTCTATTGTTTATCTTGTTGTAATTCAATTTCAATAAACTTTCCTTTTAAAACTGAAACAGTGAATGTGCCATCCAAGCAATTTACAGAAACTTGAAGGTCTGCATTGTTTCTCAGCATTTCAGAGATTTTGGAGAGTATACATTTTGCTACTAGTCCGAAATCCTTTTTATAATGTTATCCTAACACCGCCTTCTTAAAAAACATAATGAATCCTAAAGCATTTCAAAGTTTATGTCCGGCTGCTGAAAAGGTGTTCAAACCTTGTCCTGTTTATGCCTTGGGAATCTATCACTTTGATATTACATTATTTTCCATGAACAGACTGCCCCAAGAGTCAATTGGTTTCCCATGGATCGTGTGATAAAAGTCAGCATGAGCAGTTTGTTAACAACAATTAATTGCCAAGCAAGCATCTGGCAAACATAGAACTTCATTTTACAGCTTTGGGGTGGCACAGTTCAGAAGGCGAGCTGTTTCTGGATTATCTTGGAGGGGAGTCAGGGAAACATAATTTATTGACATATGGACCATCTGAAAATTATGTTCAGAATCGAGCTTCGGAAGCATAACATGGTTTAAATTGTTAGGCGGCCTACAAACGAGACAAATGCCATATCACTTGGGATCAATCAATTTAATACAATTACGTTTAAAAATAATTGAATGCCTCGTTTTATAAATAAATATATGTAGACAGCTCTTAGTGTACATATGAAATCCTCAGGTCAATGCTGAATCAATCAAGGATCACAGGCTATTTTGAAAGGGGTTTTAACCACAAATTTCAATGTCATGGGAGGGAAGCAAACAAGATGGATCTCATGGTACTAGCAGAAAAACAGGGGCAAGAATAGAGGGGCATATTAAGAAGAAAATGCGATAAATATCGCTATGCACGCTCAGCGCGATTTTAATTATCGCCGTTTTTTATCACCCAGGCAATAAAAATCCAGCGATAGTCAGCGAAATGCGGGAATATCGCTGGAAAACCAGCGATATTCCTGCAGCGATAGGGAATTCCTAGTTGATAGCCCGTGGTGGTCGTAGCCTGACAATCCACCCCCTTTACACATATAGCTAAATCTGAAATTTATCAGACGTTAGCTTACAGCGATAACAGGGGTTAGCGCGGGTTTCAATATCGCAATGGGTGTCAGGGCATGGGCTTGTTAATACCGCAATGTGCGGTTTGTGAGTTTTTCCCTGTTGTGTTGCCCGGTAACGTCCTCTTTGCATCTCATTAGTGATGCGTGGCACGGCGTAACTGGAACGGGTGCTAAGACAAGGAAACACGCGCTAGCGTGTCCTTGTTAATAATGCAATGGAATTATCGCCGCTTTTCGGCCGAAAACAGCCGCAAAAGCAGCAGAAATGGGCTTGATAATATGCCCCAGAGACTTTTATTGTAATTGTATCTGCATTTATATAGCGCTTACCATCCCTGACGATGGATAGGAGGGGGAAGAGTTTGGGAAGGGTTATTTGGGAGTTCATAGTAGAAAAGAGGTTTGGGAAGAGGCAGAGAGTGGAGGTATGGGATATTTTAGAAGAGGAACAGAAGTAATAGTAGTAAAGAGGTTTGGGATGAGTGGAGGTAGGGGAGATTTTGTAAGAGGAATAGGATGAGTCATAGAGTGTTGGTTTGGTGAAGTTTGGGGAGATTTGTTAACTTTTTTCTTTTTTTTTAAATTTCGCTGCAGTGGAAGGAAAATATATAAATATGTAGATACATAACCACGCATGAGAGGTACACATGGAGATTTTAATATGATTGGTATATGTAAAATAATTAGGCAATATAAAATTGTACTAAATGAAGTTCAATATGTACCTGCATGGATTCATATTTGCAAACTAAGGCTATCCATTTTTGGTGTAAATTAAGTTAAAAAAAGAATTTGTATGTTTTTTATCTTATTTATTATGTTTTTTATTTATATTTGTTTCTCAATGTTTCATTAGTGAAGCTCTTATAGATACAATTGCTATATGTCGTATTTACACATTGTGACAGGTATGTGTTATGATTGGAAAATAAACCCCTAAGCAGACATTCATCACCTTATATGTTATTGATGAATTGATCCACTGATATTTGGATTTAATAATAAAACGATTAATATATTATTCGTATATATTCCTATAAGTATATGAAAAAAAAATCTTGCTATTTAACATGTTTATTTATTTATTTATTTTTCATTCCTCTAGCAAGTATAAACAATATTTATAGAGATACATACCCATATAATTGTTGTTGTTTTTCCCATTAAATAATTAGTATTATTTGTTTTTATTATTTTTCATTTATGTGTTTAGGATTTTTGAAAAGTAGTAAGTGTATTGAATAGTTAACATTTATACATACTTCTGTATTCCCATAAGATGTGATAAGAGTGAACATAATAAATAGAGACCAAAAGCATGTACTTATATACTTTATGGTATTTATGTAATGACCTATATACTTTTTAACTAGTTATGAAACTAGGAGAGCACTCCTTGTTAATCTGATTTTCTAATTTAAACTGAGAATATATTGCGTGGTGCTGCAGTTATGTAGAAGTTTGTCCCCTTCTACCTATAAAACGGAATTAATGACAGGATGAGAGCCTGTATATAACTGCGCACTGTTCACAAAGTGTCTAAACCGGCACTATCATCCTTAAGATAAGTTGTACTTTTATTCATCAAAGTTACAACGAACTCTTTTTTGCATAAACAAATCAATGTATTCCATATAACATTCTTACAGTGGTACTTGTCAATAAAGTTTTAACAGATAGAAAATTGACAGTTGTTGTTGTTCATTTTACTTTCATGAACATATAAACGATAATGTATCACATTAGCAGATTAATAACAACATTTGTGCTAATGCCCAATGCATTTCGGAACCTGCCGGTTCCTTCATCAGGGGCCAATCTAAAACAAAGAAAGAACAAATACGAATGAGATATAGGATAAATGGCTCAATCTCATGTGTATAGTGATGTAAAGACTGTAGAAATATGTTTTACCTGTGTGATAGTTCTATGAGGTGCACTAGAGGGACACAAAATAAAAAATGCGAGCGTCAAATGAGCATACAATGTAAGTGGACACGAAAGTGTAGTGTAACATGGGAAAGTGAATCCCACGCTTACCTGAATGGTAGAAAATCACTACTAACTGTAAGAAAAAACGAAACAAAACAAGATATAGGGCTCTAAAATGGCTAAATGTAACCATTCATAGAATTCATAGTATTTTCAAATAACTGTGTCTTACCTCAAAGTGGAGAGGTAATAAAGTTCTGTAGAAAGAAAATCGAAAAAATGAGCAAGAGAAATAAACGAAAAGATGTAGAAGATTAAATCGTGGGAGTACAAACGCCATCTGATTCTTACCTCAATGCGAGAAATTATCAGAAAAAATCGCAGTGCACCGCCAAGGATAAACGTGTGGACGGCGGGAAAATGTTTCCATTTAAAAGATGAGCGGTAACCCGGAAATGAATCCGGACTGTGAACAAAGAAGACAGACTGGTGCTGCAGTAACAAGGTGGTGTCCATAGAGACGCCAAGCTGGAACAGTAATAAAAGCGTATGCTCAATGTAGAAAAGAAACGCCATGTTGGAACAGTGATGAGAGCATGTGCGCGATGTATATATCCAAAGAAAGAGCTGCTATTGTGCGAAATATAACAAATGGTAGAAGGAGTCAAACAGGGATTTACACTGAGACAAAAATACTGAAAAAATAAAAATAACAATAATACGAAAGATCTGGACGAGAAACCCGAAATGATAGAAAATATAGTTCTGAACAGATGCTCAAAACTAAGAATGTGGAAGACTCGAGACCGCATAGATGAAAAACAAAGATATAAAATGAATGATAAGGGAAGGGAAACGCAATGGGAAAACTGTTACTAAACGAGGGGGAAATACTGTAAATAACGTGAATGTTATCCAGTGTCAGTAATTATGGTGTTGAAAGGGGTCTCCCCAATGCTAAATATGATGAATGGTATTGGAATGGAAAAATGAAAAGTGATGAGTGAAGGACATATATGTCGTTGATAATGATAGTGAGTATTAGGGGTAGGCAGGATCCCAGAGGATATAATGTGGGGACTCTCAAAAAAATACCTCACCAGTGTAATGATCTGGATGTTAGATGAAACACGACATGCGTAACCTGTCATTCAAACCTCTTGGGAGCATTGTGTCAAGAAATTTTATCCAATAGACCTCACGTTGTAAAAGTTTCTGATGATTATTCACTCCTTGTTGCGGTAGGATGTGTTCAATGATCTGAAATCTGAGTTGGGATATAGAATGGTTAACTTCATTCCAATGTTTGGCCAATGGTGAATTGACATTCCTGGTTCTGATGCGGCTCTTGTGTTCTGTGAGACGTACTTTGATTTTGCGTTCCGTCTTGCCCACATACATTTTGCCGCAAGGGCACCTAATAGCATACACTACGTTAGAAGTATTGCAATCACTGGTATGTCGAAGAATTACATCTTTGCCTGTAGTGGGGTGTTTTAGAACATTGCCCAAAATTGTGTTGTTGCAATGTGAACAGTTTTGACATCTTAAGGTTCCCTTGTGGGGTGTAGTTTGTTTGCGCATCATAGTAGGTGCTATAAGTTCACGAAGGTTTTGACCTCTTGTGTAAGCATGTAGTGGTAGTTCCTTAAATATGTTGTTAAAATCAGGTTCATTGGATAAGAGTTCCCATCTTTTGTTGATGATTTTTTTAATCGCTGTTGAGCTTGTTGTGTATTTCGATATAAACACCACGTTACTCTTCTCAGGTGACTTGGTGGTTATGAGTAATTCTCTTCGTTGTTTTTGAATAGCTTTTGTTTCACACTCATTTAGTATTTTTTCAGGGTAGCCTCTGTGTTGGTATTTCTCTTTGTACTCTGTGATCTTTGCTTGACAGTCCTGGGTGTCAGAACAGATTCGTTTGATCCTGATGAATTGTGAGTAAGGAAGATTATTAATGAGACTGGTGGGGTGAAAGCTTGAATGATCTAGGGCATTATTCCGGTCTGTAGGTTTGATGTAAACTGATGTTGTCAAGCTATATCCTTCAGGGGGTTTATTGATTATGACATCCAAATATTCAATGGTTTGTGCATGAATTTTGTAGGTAAATTGAATCCTAGGGTCATGAGTGTTCAATGTTGCAATCATATCCTCTAGTGATTGTTTGGAGTTGGTCCAGATGAGAAAAATATTGTCAATGAAACGACAGTAGGTGTAGATGTTGGACCACCATTGAGGGATATTCATGATGTATTCTTGTTCAAACAGTGCCATGAAAATATTCGTGTAGGATGGTGCCCCTGAAAAACCCATAGAGGTTCCAGAGAGCTGAGCATAGTACACATCATTCCATTTAAAGTAACTGTTGTGTAGACAAAAGTGTAAGAGCTGTAATAAAAACACTTTATCAGCTGTGATGTCTTCTCTTTGTAGAATGGCCCATTCAACCGCCTCCATTCCTGCCATATGGGATATGGAGGTGTACAATGCCACAACATCTATTGTGCACAGTAACCATGAGGGTTGGATATTCATTTGTATGTTATCCAATTTTGTAAGGAAATCCGTGGTGTCTTTGACATATGACCACCAGTTTTGTACAAACTTCTGAAAATAATGATCCAGATATCTTCCTATTGGATCAAACAATGACCCACATCCTGATACAATCGGTCTGAACGGTGGTTTATGCAGATTTTTATGTATCTTAGGTATCATGTACATGTGGGGTCTGCGAGGATTTGAAGTCGTGAGAAACTGTTTGGTAGATTCATCAATCCAGCCCAATGTGAGGGCTTTGTCTAAAATGTCCTGTAATATGTCTTGAAGTTGCATTGTTGGATCTGTTTGTAAACGTAAATATATGTTTTTGTCATTTACATGATTAGATACTTGCTGTTGATAAAAATCTGAGTCCATTATGACTATAGCTCCTCCCTTATCAGCTGGTTGGATTATGATTTTAGGGTTATTCGCTATCGTCTTAATGTTGACCCTTTCCTTTTTAGTTAAATTTTGATGTTTGTTTTTGGACAAGTTCAAATTTTTTATGTCTTTTTTAACCATGATCTCAAAAGTATCTAACATTTTGTGAGACACTGGGGCTAGAAATGTACTTCTAGGTTTGAATTTAGTTGATGTAGTAGTGGATTGAGATGGTTCTGGAGTCACAATATTTGAAAAAAAATGACGAAGTCGTAACGTGCGTATGAATTTAAACAAGGCTACTTCAATTTCCATGCGGTTCGTGAAATTTGTTGGTACAAATGAGAGACCTTTGTTTAACACTTCTTCTTGAAGAGGTGTAAGCTTTATTGAGGAGATGTTGATGATTAGTGAATGTTCTTCCCGCTGCGTAGCGATTTGCCTCCCTTTTCCTCACCTGGTCGGTCTGTAACGTTGGTTTTCTCTTTGTGTTGAACTGGTGGTAAGCCTTGATCCGGAGCCTGTGACAAAAAAGACATGGTGCTGGTGGTTTGAATATTTTCAGTTGAATCTAAAGTTGGTTGTTGCTGACTCGAGGTTGATGTACCTGGTTGAACTGGTGTTCTGGATGAAGAGATATCTTTATCAGTGACCAAACTTTCCTCAGAAGAATGAGTGGCTGGTTTCCGTTGTTCAAATCTTTTGCAAGCGTATATTTCGGCCCAGGTGTACACCTCATTTAATTTATAGTCAATAGTATCTCTTCGATACTTTCTCAGTTTCCCCTCTTGAAGTTCTTTACTGTATTTGTCAAGTTTTATATTCAATCCTTCCAGGTTCATTTTCCATGTGTCATGCTCTAGCCGAAATTGAAGTTCCCCTTTAAGTGTATTAATTTCTTCCTCAAGTTCTTTGATGGATTTTGAAAGTTCCTCTATGATTAGTAGAATAAGGTCCAAAGAACATTTATTGAGAATGGAGTACCATTTATTCATGAAGGTTGGATTCAAATGAAAGCGAAATAACATAGGTTTTATTGAGAGACATAGACCTCTAGGTATCCGCTTGGCCTTGTGATACTGCACCAATGTGGATGCGTGCAATTGCTGATTAAGTTGACGTCTGGTGATGTATTCAAGTTGTTTGAGTTGCTGTGAGATTGAGCCACTGTGAGTGTCCATGCTTTTAACTTCCTGAATTAAGGCATAAATTTCAGTGGCTTGGTCTGGCGTATAAACTAAAGTTGTTGCTCTGTTGTCCGTGATATTTGTTATAGAATCAAAAGACATTTTTGTATGTGGGTGCTGCTCCAAATTGGACAAAACGAAGAATAACTAGTTATGAAACTAGGAGAGCACTCCTTGTTAATCTGATTTTCTAATTTAAACTGAGAATATATTGCGTGGTGCTGCAGTTATGTAGAAGTTTGTCCCCTTCTACCTATAAAACTGAATTAATGACAGGATGAGAGCCTGTATATAACTGCGCACTGTTCACAAAGTGTCTAAACCGGCACTATCATCCTTAAGATAAGTTGTACTTTTATTCATCAAAGTTACAACGAACTCTTTTTTGCATAAACAAATCAATGTATTCCATATAACATTCTTACAGTGGTACTTGTCAATAAAGTTTTAACAGATAGAAAATTGACAGTTGTTGTTGTTCATTTTACTTTCATGAACATATAAACGATAATGTATCACATTAGCAGATTAATAACAACATTTGTGCTAATGCCCAATGCATTTCGGAACCTGCCGGTTCCTTCATCAGGGGCCAATCTAAAACAAAGAAAGAACAAATACGAATGAGATATAGGATAAATGGCTCAATCTCATGTGTATAGTGATGTAAAGACTGTAGAAATATGTTTTACCTGTGTGATAGTTCTATGAGGTGCACTAGAGGGACACAAAATAAAAAATGCGAGCGTCAAATGAGCATACAATGTAAGTGGACACGAAAGTGTAGTGTGACACGGGAAAGTGAATCCCACGCTTACCTGAATGGTAGAAAATCACTACTAACTGTAAGAAAAAACGAAACGAAATAAGATATAGGGCTCTAAAATGGCTAAATGTAACCATACATAGAATTCATAGTATTTTCAAATAACTGTGTCTTACCTCAAAGTGGAGAGGTAATAAAGTTCTGTAGAAAGAAAATCGAAAAAATGAGCAAGAGAAATAAACAAAAAGATGTGGAAGATTAAATCGTGGGAGTACAAACGCCATCTGATTCTTACCTCAATGCGAGAAATTATCAGAAAAAATCGCAGTGCACCGCCAAGGATAAACGTGTGGACGGCGGGAAAATGTTTCCATTTAAAAGATGAGCGGTAACCCGGAAATGAATCCGGACTGTGAACAAAGAAGACAGACTGGTGCTGCAGTAACGACGTGGTGTCCATAGAGACGCCAAGCTGGAACAGTAATAAAAGCGTATGCTCAATGTAGAAAAGAAACGCCATGTTGGAACAGTGATGAGAGCATGTGCGCGATGTTCATATCCAAAGAAAGAGGTGCTATTGTGCGAAATATAACAAATGGTAGAAGGAGTCAAACAGGGATTTACACTGAGACAAAAATACTGAAAAAATAAAAATAATAATAATACGAAAGATCTGGACGAGAAACCCGAAATGATAGAAAATATAGTTCTGAACAGATGCTCAAAACTAAGAATGTGGAAGACTCGAGACCGCATAGATGAAAAACAAAGATATAAAATGAATGATAAGGGAAGGGAAACGCAATGGGAAAACTGTTACTAAACGAGGGGGAAATACTGTAAATAACGTGAATGTTAACCAGTGTCAGTAATTATGGTGTTGAAAGGGGTCTCCCCAATGCTAAATATGATGAATGGTATTGGAATGGAAAAATGAAAAGTGATGAGTGAAGGACATATATGTCGCTGATAATGATAGTGAGTATTAGGGGTAGGCAGGATCCCAGAGGATATAATGTGGGGACTCTCAAAAAAATACCTCACCAGTGTAATGATCTGGATGTTAGATGAAACACGACATGTCTAACCTGTCATTCAAACCTCTTGGGAGCATTGTGTCAAGAAATTTTATCCAATAGACCTCACGTTGTAAAAGTTTCTGATGATTATTCACTCCTTGTTGCGGTAGGAGGTGTTCAATGATCTGAAATCTGAGTTGGGATATAGAATGGTTAACTTCATTCCAATGTTTGGCCAATGGTGAATTGACATTCCTGGTTCTGATGTGGCTCTTGTGTTCTGTGAGACGTACTTTGATTTTGCGTTCCGTCTTGCCCACATACATTTTGCTGCAAGGGCACTTAATAGCATACACTACGTTAGAAGTATTGCAATCACTGGTATGTCGAAGAATTACATCTTTGCCTGTAGTGGGGTGTTTTAGAACATTGCCCAAAATTGTGTTGTTGCAATGTGAACAGTTTTGACATCTTAAGGTTCCCTTGTGGGGTGTAGTTTGTTTGCGCATCATAGTATGTGCTATAAGTTCACGAAGGTTTTGACCTCTTGTGTAAGCATGTAGTGGTAGTTCTTTAAATATGTTGTTAAAATCAGGTTCATTGGATAAGAGTTCCCATCTTTTGTTGATGATTTTTTTAATCGCTGTTGAGCTTGTTGTGTATTTCGATATAAACACCACGTTACTCTTCTCAGGTGACTTGGTGGTTATGAGTAATTCTCTTCGTTGTTTTTGCATAGCTTTTGTTTCACACTCATTTAGTATTTTTTCAGGGTAGCCTCTGTGTTGGTATTTCTCTTTGTACTCTGTGATCTTTGCTTGACAGTCCTGGGTGTCAGAACAGATTTGTTTGATCCTGATGAATTGTGAGTAAGGAAGGTTATTAATGAGACTGGTGGGGTGAAAGCTTGAATGATCTAGGGCATTATTCCGGTCTGTAGGTTTGATGTAAACTGATGTTGTCAAGCTATATCCTTCAGGGGGTTTATTGATTATGACATCCAAATGTTCAATGGTTTGTGCATGAATTTTGTAGGTAAATTGAATCCTAGGGTCATGAGTGTTCAATGTTGCAATCATATCCTCTAGTGATTGTTTGGAGTTGGTCCAGATGAGAAAAATATCGTCAATGAAACGACAGTAGGTGTAGATGTTGGACCACCATTGAGGGATATTCATGATGTATTCTTGTTCAAACAGTGCCATGAAAATATTGGTGTAGGATGGTGCCCCTGAAAAACCCATAGAGGTTCCAGAGAGCTGAGCATAGTACACATCATTCCATTTAAAGTAACTGTTGTGTAGACAAAAGTGTAAGAGCTGTAATAAAAACACTTTATCAGCTGTGATGTCGTCTCTTTGTAGAATGGCCCATTCAACTGCCTCCATTCCTGCCATATGGGATATGGAGGTGTACAATGCCACAACATCTATTGTGCACAGTAACCATGAGGGTTGGATATTCATTTGTATGTTATCCAATTTTGTAAGGAAATCCGTGGTGTCTTTGACATATGACCACCAGTTTTGTACAAACTTCTGAAAATAATGATCCAGATATCTTCCTATTGGATCAAACAATGACCCACATCCTGATACAATCGGTCTGAACGGGGGTTTATGCAGATTTTTATGTATCTTAGGTATCATGTACATGTGGGGTCTGCGAGGATTTGAAGTCGTGAGAAACTGTTTGGTAGATTCATCAATCCAGCCCAATGTGAGAGCTTTGTCTAAAATGTCCTGTAATATGTCTTGAAGTTGCATTGTTGGATCTGTTTGTAAACGTAAATATATGTTTTTGTCATTTACATGATTAGATACTTGCTGTTGATAAAAATCTGAGTCCATTATGACTATAGCTCCTCCCTTATCATCTGGTTGGATTATGATTTTAGGGTTATTCGCTATCGTCTTAATGATGACACTTTCCTTTTTAGTTAAATTTTGATGTTTGTTTTTGGACAAGTTCAAATTTTTTATGTCTTTATCAACCATGATCTCAAAAGTATCTAACATTTTGTGAGACACTGGGGCTAGAAATGTACTTCTAGGTTTGAATTTAGTTGATGTAGTAGTGGATTGAGATGGTTCTGGAGTCACAATATTTGAAAAAAAATGACGAAGTCGTAACGTGCGCATGAATTTAAACAAGGCTACTTCAATTTCCATGCGGTTCGTGAAATTTGTTTGTAGGTAGGTAAGGATGATAGTGCCGGTTTAGACACTTTGTGAACAGTGCGCAGTTATATACAGGCTCTCATCCTGTCATTAATTCCGCTATATACTTTTTAAGCATAAATATACAAATGTACATAGACGGTTTCTGCACTAGGATGCAGGAGCTGCACCCACGCTATTTTCAGGCATTTAAAAATGTTTCCATTAACCTTACACTTATGCAATTAGTTAGTGCTAGGCTGCTTTAAACACAGCCCGAGCTTGAACAGCCAGTAGAGAAATGACAGGAATTCCAAAGTGCATCATGTACGGGAGTCTCTCACGTAGGGCATACCTCTATTCAGCGGGTGCATGAGAGAGTAACACATGGCTAAACCATGCGTGCCTCTACCACGCAGCCCGAACCACAAATGCGTCTTAACCATGCATTCCTTTACCATGCATGTCTTTACTATGTTATTTTGTGGTAAAGGCATGAATGGTAAGGGGGTATGCATGGGTAAGGTCACCAATACTCTGACACCCTTTCCCCCACCCTAACCTACAAAGCCCCACCCTGAGGCCCACAACCTTCCCACCCTGACCCCCTCCTACCCCCACGTTGTCCCTCAAACTACCCCAATCCTTTCCACTGCCCTTAGGCCTAAAACCCTAACCCCTAATTTAAAAAATGACCCAACCCCACCAAGCCCTAAAAACTACCAAACCCTCTCCTACGCCCTAAAAGCTATACCGACTACCCATTCCCCTCTCCTGCCCTGAGGCATTAAAACCCTTCCCCTTTACATACACTACCCTAACCCCCTCCTCCCCCCTGCATTGTCAGTAAAACTACCCCAATCCCTTCCACTACCCTTAGGCCTAACATCCTAACCCCTAATTAAAAAAACTACCGGACCCTCCCACTAGCCCTAAAACTACCTGACCCCCCACCAGCTCTGACAACTACTTCGACCCCCCAGCCCTGATAACTACCCCGACCCCCATTCCTGAAAACTGCCCTGACCTCCCCACCCTGAAAACTACCTCGAACCCCCGCCCTGAAAACCACCCGACCCTGGAAACAATCCCCCATCCCATACAACCCGGTCCCCAGCCCCACTTACCTCCCCCATCATCTGGCTCTCTTCCTGGCATATTCCTGCTTCTGCCGAGCAGCAGCTAGACCGTGCACTGCCTTAGCCACGCATATGTGTGGCTAAAGCATATGTGTGGTTAAGGCAAGCATGGTAGCTTTTGCGTAGGCGGAAAAAGCGGGGCTGAGGCCACAGAGTTCCAACTGTTTCCCCTATGCAGACCTTTATTTTCATAATAAATGTGCCCCAGCAGTGAAGCAGCCTGCAGTCCTTCATTTCCACATAGCGATTCAGGCTGAAGCCATGCGTGATGATGTAAGGCCTTTCACGTCAATCATCACAGGAAATCCCCCGTTTTAGAGCAGTCCATCTTCATTGTTTATGTTTAAGTGAACACACACTCTGACACCTGGGTGTAATTTTGCACAGCTGTTGGGTGCCAGTGATTTTTAAACTTACATAAAGGCCTCTACAACATGTAATTTAATTAAGATGCTGGAGCTCATGCTTTAAAATGAAGTTTCATGCAGAAGTACATCACTACCCTTTTTTACAAAATTTTTGAATAATTACATTTGAGGGAGAAGTGGCAGCATATCACTCATACATATTCTACATTTGGTAATGTGTATTTTAAAACTGATACTGCACTGAAGATATTTGAGTAAATATTGCCCACTTCAGGAATGGTTTAACTGTAGTTAAATGTAATTAAAATGTAAATAAATCATCAGTGCCTCTACCTTTAAAACGAAGGCATGAAGCATTGCACAGTGTTTCTAATAAATGTACAGCATGGACTAACTTGTGGGACCTAGAGAGAGTATGTAAAAAGGAATTTAAGCCTCGTTACAGGTCTTTGGTGGCGTGCTTGTAGTATATTTTGGACTTCTTGAATGGGCACAAGGGATGGGCGATTGGAAGGGGAGATCCAGTACAGTAGATGAATGGTTGAGTATGTAGTGATGGTTTAAGGGGGTAGATGGGATAAGCAGGTGGACATTGATCATTACTGGCTGGATACATGCTGAGGGAAACTCTCCTTTGACCACAGGTCTGTGGCAACTGTTTACTTATCCTATGCCTGAAAATGTCCTTTATCATCTGTTATCTGTTTACTAAAAATTTCTTTTATCCTAATAATAACACTAGCTCTTGCTATTATTATTAATACTGAGCATATTCTAGGACAAGCCTGAATTCTAAAAGTCTTGAAAACAGATGGAAGAAATTGTCTCATCGATCAATACATGTAGGTTCTTTCTACGTCACCACTCTCAAATTTCACCAGCTGCCACTGGGAATGTATATATTTTAATCATAAGTAATATATACTTGTGGTCATTTGTTAAGAAACAATATAAGGAAGTATATTTTGTTATTCACAAGTAATATGTGCATTTGTACAAAGAAATGCTTATATTTGAAAACCAACATATAATCAAAGTACTTATGTTTACAAACACACATATATCTGCACCTTTGGTGTCTTATGCATACTATTGCTGTGCATTTTTTTTGGAATGGTTGTCTTGTAGGGAAGAGCCAGTTCTTAAGTAATCTTCTGAAAAAAAAATGCTTATCTGTAGATCTTTTGTTTGGAGGTAATGAATACCATATTTAGCCTGATTGAACAGAGAAAGATGTTCCACTCATGTTTTTAGGTCTCGGCTAGCGAAGGCTGCGCTTGCGCAGTCTCGCTGGCGAGTTTTTATGTTTTCCAGTAGTGGGGCTTGAACCCGCCCCTCTTCTCCATTGGCTGGCCTCTTAAATGCTGGTCAGCCATTGGAGAAGAGCTTTGTCTGTCAATTCAAGCCCCGTCTTTTTCGGATTCGGGAGTGTGTTTTTTCGCTTCTTTCTCTTTTTTAAGCCCCGTCCGCTTTACACTGGTGGGAGTGCTTTTTTTTTGTTTTTTTTACAGGGACGTTCTCGTGTTTATTCGTGTCTCTTGCTGGGATGTACAGAGCGATTTCCGAACATCTAAAGTAAGCTATCTTTGTTTATTTACATTTCTTGTTTCTTAGGGTCACAAAGCACTTCAGCGGGAAGCTGGGATCAGAGCTTGGTTCTCGCACTTTCAGTACTGGCCCACATCCTCCCCGGTGTTCACAGCTGCCCTTGCCTGCAGAACTCTGTTCGTGTTGCATTCTGCAGGCTGAGATGTGGGTATCCGCTGGTGGAAGGCTGAAGTCAGCTCCGCCCTCTACTGTGCCAACGAGATTGACTGGAAAACCAGCAGCCTGCGTGGCACAACGCAGGACTCTTTGCAGATCTGCCCGGAGACCCCTCCCGGCGCTCCTGCCACGGCTGGGCGGCCAATCCTCCATCACTCCAACGGTCACACCCGGATCAGCCGCAGAAACACACTCTTACCCACTCTTTTACTCTTACTTTCATTCTACTTCGGAAACGTTGTCTCTTCATTCCTTCATCTCTCGGTTACTTTATATCTTCCACCCTCTGCCCCCCTTTTTTTTTATTGTTCTAACATCGTAGTTTCAATTTCGCATTTATGTGCAATCACATAAACGTGTCTTGAGGTTGTGATGCTCTGGATTAGGTGCACGTGTTTCACCAATTACTTATAGGACACCGACTTCTTTAATATTTTTCGTTTGTGAAACGTGCGACAGGGGTCTCCCAAGCACCCATTTACCAGCAGGGTAGAGGGAAAAATTCAGCCATGTCACGTCCTCGGCAACTAAAATGTCAAACTGTGACAAAGGTTATGGTTCTGTCTATGAAACATTCGTCTATGTGTTGCCGTTAGGTCCCGTGTATGGATAGGGTGCTCTTTGGAGGACTGATGAATGGCGCAGCTTACTTCACGCCTGTCAGTAAAGCCAAATGCAACCACAAATGGCTACGTACTTGGGAAGATACTGGTGCACTTTCTTATCTTTATGGGGCCATGTGTTTCAACACATGGCCCCATAAAGACAAGAGATCGAGGCTTGTAAATAATGTCCCGCCCACCCCAACCCCAAAGAACCCGCCCGACTCCTGAATCAGAGACCGCCCATCTGCTCCGGAAGAGCAAGGACCTTCCTACGGCTGCACAGGAAAGCCTCACACAGGTGTTGATGCAATCTATGGACCAGCCGCTCGAGATCCGGCACTGTTGTAGGCAGTTACACTAAAAGGTGCCAGAAGATGATGCCTCTTGGCCTCTGGTGTGATAAGATGGGAGAGTATCCGGGAGTGCGCCACACGGCACGCCAAGAGGGTGGAAAAGTCAGGGTCTGTCAGCGACCTGTAAGCTAAGCTCCAGGAGCATACTACTTGCCATTACTCAGGCGAGTCTCCCGATTATTAAAGCAAACAAGCATTGGCATAGCCAATAGGTCTCGCCTTTGGGACCTTGTAAGCGTTTAGCCACGCAACAGTTGATGTTGTTGCACCAAGGATATTGTACTGCATAACTAAATACTTATAAGGTTCCAAAGGCGAGACCTATTGGCTATGCCAATGCTTGTTTTTCTTGCAAAATGGGATTTTGAGGCGGGATGCTAATCTGGAATGGTGGTTTCTTTGTTGTATGTATTTTGTGAATTTCTTCCGGATGAAAAGTGGTCTTGTTCCCTTTATTGCTTTGTGGGTGATACAAAGCAGCTTGGAGGAGGATCTTCTAGCAAACGGTAACCAATGTGGGACCCTTAAGGCAGTGGAAAAGTGGGTTTGTGGTTTTACATGTAGGAGTAGTCTGGCATCAGAGTTTTATATTATTTGCAGTCATTTTGTAGCTGATAGAGGTGATCCATGCTATAAGCCATTGGTGTACTCAAGTTTAGACAGTATAAAAGAGGTAGTAGCTTGGACCTTGTGTGGGAATCCTAGGTGGGGGAAGATGTATTGTAGAGTTGTCATAGTAATGAAGCTTGAGCTTGTATACTTACTTTCTTGGGCATTCACTGATAGCTTAGAGTCCATTGTAATACAGAGGCTTCCTGGCCCAGAAACAGGGGGAACATGGCGGCCAGATAGGAACGCCTGTCGGGAGCTCCCTGCAGAGATGGGCAGACACTCGGCATAATTCACAAAATACCTAAGTAAAATCTGAAAATGTACCTCTGAGGGTTCCGTTGTTGATTCGGGAACCTGGTGAGCCGTTGCGCTGCTTCAGTGATTGGGTCGTCTTTTTTCCTCGGGACTCAGTGCGGGGTGTGTGGGGGACCTTCGGTGTCTCCGGCGTCCTCCGGCGTCCTCCGGCTGCGGTTCCAGTTTCTTTTATGTTCCAGCTCCCTGCGGGTGCGGTCGGGCGGTCGCCGCTGGAGCAGGACACTGCTGTGAGCCCCGTTGTGAGCCCTGCAGTGAGACCCCTGAGCCCTGCAAAGCCTGTGAAGTCTGCGAGGCTCGCAGATTTGGTCTGGGCAAAGGCGGGGGTGCTACTTCGTCAAAACAGGGAAGCAGCAGCGAGAGTTTCCGTCAGAGCAAAGGTTACTCTCAGCCCCAGCAGCAAAGGGGTCGCTGGGGAGAGTGAATTGGCAGGCACTGGAGAACAAACGAAAGGCAGCAGGGCCAACACCTCCTCAAAAAAAAAGGCGGGATAATATTCTGAGAAGAACAGGGAGGAATCACTCGGTCATTCAAGTAAGTGAGAGATTGGAGGGAAAATCTGTGTGTATTGTAGCAAAAGCTCAGGAGTTGGCACTAAGTAAGACTCTGGGGGAACTCAGAAATACAGCTATTGATATTGCAGACACTTAGCCACTTAAGAAAGGGATAAGATATTGCCTAAGAAGCAGGAACTTTCTAGGAAATCCACTAAACACTGAGACATTACAAAGGGACAAGAAAACAATTAAAGAAAAAATTAAAATAGTGTCTCCATTACAAATCCTGGAGTCTAATATTGTTTTCATACGGCCTAAAGCTGCAACAAAAAAGGTTAAAATTACTCCCTCTCTCCGTACGTATTTCAAAGTAAAACACACTCTCCCCAAAGAGGTGACTCCAGAGGAGAAGGGCAATACTATTTACACAAAGGAAAGCTTACCCCAAACTGAAATGGCTGAGAAGAACCTAACGGCAGGTATCCCACATAGTCCCAATCGTTTTAAAGAGCTGGCAATTTTAGATCAGGATGGGGAAAATGAGGAAATGGAAAATGGTTTATGTACTCCCCCAGGGGTTTTAGCAGAAAATGGTATGGCTACTAAATCAAAAGAAGGGGTTAAAACGTCTGACCATCTAATGGAAATTCTGATCACGGAGATGAGATCGAGCTTTGACATATCCGAAAAAAAACAGCTTAGAATTCAAGGGGTTTGTGAGACGCTGGAGACTAAGATAAACACAATAATGGAAAGGGTTACTACTCTGGAGTCTAACGTGGAAGAGCTAGATAAAAGGCTCACCACTAATGAAAAAGCTATGGGGGCGCCTGCAAGTCAGCGAGAGGGAACTAAGAGGAAAAATCGAGTCTCTAGAAAATTAGGCTAGGCGGAATAACCTGAGACTCTTGAATATCCCAGAAGGTCAGGAGGCTGGGGATATAAAAGCATTTGTGATACATCTCTTGAAATAATTTTTTCCTTGGATTGAAACTGACGTCCTCTCGGATGATATACAAAGGGTCCATAGAGATCCTTTTGCAAAAAACAAAAATAGGGTGAACCCTAGGAAGATCTTGGTTAATTTTAAGACCTATGCATTAAAGGAGAGGATTCTAAAAGAGGCAATAACTGCGGGCTCCCATAAAAAGGGAGATTGGTCATTCCGAATAAGATCGGATATATCTAAGACGACACAGGTTCGCCAATGGCACCTAGGCCAATACATGCAGGAATTAAAATCTCTGGGAGCAAATGTACAAATGACATTTTCGGCACTCCTGAGAATTATGTGGGATAACCACATGTATAACTTGAGGTAGAGGCATTGATAAGTACGATTAAGGGACATAAAGTTTGAAATTGCCCATAGAGCAGGAACCTCAAATAGGCAGGACAGATCTGCCAATGAATAAAGGGAGGGTTCTCTGTGGGAGGGGCGAGAATTGGGAGGGGGGCACGGGTTCTTGTTCAAATATTGCACATATGGTGTGGGAGCATTATGGGGAAAAAAATCAAAAAAATTTGGTCCGAATCACGCAAGTTAAAAGAAAAAGTGAACTCACCATTTTAAATTATGAGAACTAAAGAACTAAAGTCCTTACATGGAATGGCTTGAGAGTTAGAGGAAGAAGGCAAAGGATTCTAGACTATCTTAAATGTAAGGATTGGGATATAATAATCCTTCAAGAAACCCACCTTCTAAAATCCGAATGGAAAGACATAATGAAAACCCAATGCTGGGTGGATTTTTATATTTGCACCGAGCAAACATGCTGTGTTAAGGGGGTAATTATTATTTTTAAAAAATCAGCAAAAGCTATTCTAGATTCCTACAAATCTGATATAAAGGGGAGATGGGTTGTTGGAAATATTCATTTAAGTGGTAGATCCCTATTTATAACAGGGTATTATGGGCCTAATGTCGATGATCCTTCAGCTTTGCAGGCTCTGTATGCGTACCTTTTGGATGCGTCTCGACCCATCATCCTTGGTGGTGACTTTAATAAACTATTGGACCCTGAACTAGACAGGAGCCCTCCCAAATGGCTTAAGGAGATGGCTTAAGAATTATCTAGAAGACCCAGGCTTAATAAGTAAGGGTAATAAAAATCACTTGTTTACATTTAAGAACAAAAAATTGGGACACTCCTCCAGAATCGATTATTTTTAAATTGATAAATCACTAATAGGGGAAGTAAAAGAGGTCTCCCATCTACCTGAACATTTATCTGATCACTCTGCAGTTTTAATGGAGATTGAAGCCCATAATCACTACAATCGATCAAGGTGGACTCTAGATAAGACTCTACTTCTTGATGTTAAAGTAATTGAGTTTCTTAGAGAAGAAACTGCATCTTATTTCCACCTAAACTTGGGTCAGACCTCCAGCCAGAATAGATGGGAGGCCTTAAAGGTGGTACTTAGGGGGAAGTTGATTAGCATAGCAGCCCACAGAAATAAACGGAATAAGGAGAAGCTGGAAAGTGTAGAGCGTGAAATTCATAGGTTGGAAAAGAACATTAGTAATTTAGTAAATATACTAGATACTCGAATTAAGAAGAAATGGGAGGTCAGTAAACTTGCTCACTATCAATACGGCGAGGGGTGCGGCAAGCTCTTGGCTTGGAAAACAAAAACTGACCTAAATAGGAATAAGATCTCAAGCATCCAAGAGGTGAACAAGAGTCATCCTCTCACAGAGAAGGCAGATATTAAAAAGGCCTTTTACGAATAACTGTGAGGCCCCAACCCAAGAATATCTCAATCACTGGGTTAAGCAGACCTTGTCAGATGAGCAAAGGAAAGAAATTAACGCTGAATTTACTGAATTTGAAGTTAATGAGGTAATTAAAACTTTTAAAAAAGCTAAGGCTGCTGGGCCCGACGCCTTGCCCAATGAGATTTATAAGGTCCTGAGAGAAGAACTTGTTCCTGAACTTACCAATCTGTTTAATGATATATTTATAAGAGGACAACTACCTCCTAAATCATGGAGTGAAGCCACTATATGTATTTTATTAAAAGCAGGGAAAGATTCTAAATATTGTGAATCTATGCTAAATTGCAAACTTAAAATCTTTACGCAATTATTAGCAAGGAGATTGGGAAATTGGGCAGGACAATTAATTCATATAGATCAGAAAGGCTTCATAAAGGGTAGACAGATCCAGTAACTTAGACACGAATTAATAGCAGCAATAGATCTGGCGGATGAGTGAAAAATGCCCCTATCGGTCATTACTTTTGATGCTGCTAAGGCTTTAGATAGGTTAATTGGAATTTCTTACATAACGTCCTTGAGGCTTATAAACTGGGTAGTAATTTCATTAGAGGAGTAAGAGCTTTATATTGCTCCCCAACCTCATGTGTGTTGATTAATGGGTCCTTGACGGAGAAAATCCACATAGAAAGAGGTACCAGACAGGGGTGTCCGTTATCTCCTACATTGTTTAATCTTTATATAGAGCCCCTGGCCTGTGCTTTAAGATCCAACCCATCTATACTCCCCTTCAGATGTAGGAATTGGGAAAAGAAAGTCACACTTTATGCTGACGACCTAATGATATTTACTAATGACCTGATAGGTTCCCTTCCTGAAATAACAGCAACACTGCTGCAGTTTGGAAGCCTATCAGGCTACCAAATTTATCAACAAAAGACCGATATGATGTGTTGGAATACACAGAGTAATGACCCCTTGGCAAAACTTCAAACACGATATTTAGGAATCCGAATTGTGGGTGAGGTTAAGAAGATCTCTCAAACAAATTTTAATAAAATTCAATCAGAATCCCAAAAATTGCTTAATGCGTGGAAATGCCTCCCTCTCTTATTCATAGGTCGCCCTAGCTTGGTAAAGATGATGATCTTGCCCAAATTTACATACCTGTTTAACTCGATACCATTAGAGTTTAAAAAAGATTGGATCAGTAAAATGCAGGGTGAAATTAGCACTTTTATTTGGGCTTCAAAGGGAGCCAAAGTCTCTTGGAAGAAGCTTAGAAGGAAACAAGGAACATGGAGGGATAGACTGCCCGGACTTATTCCAGTATTATAGGGCATTCCATTTTAAGAGCATTAGAGTACTTTTCAAAAAATATAGCTCCTTTCCAACTTTCATGCAACCAATGATAGATCTGGAGGGAGACCATTTTTTTTACAAATTTGGCCATACGAAATACTTTAAGAAAATTAAACTAAAATTTTTGGGAGCCGCTATTAGATTGTGGGTCCAGATAAGGCGTCTGTGGAAGATCCCCTATTATAGTTATGATGCCCCTATTTGGGTTTCGCCCGGCACGCCTGAATGTTTAAAGGATGCGTTATCGGTCCCGTTGAGAGAAAGCGGAGTGCTGGAATGGGGACAAATATTAACTGGATTTAACATTGTTGACTGGGACCGACTGGTAGAACTAACGAATGGGGGTTTATCCACATTCTAGTACTATCAGCTAATGAGCTGGGCCAAAATGTTAAGAAAAGACGGGATAGGAAATATAGAGCTAGAGGCAAAACTCCAAGGGAGATTTGAGAAGAAAGAAGTAGCCTACTGGTATTGGGTGCTTATTGATGAAGGACGAGAGGAATTCACATTACCTAAAGAGATCTGGGGGAAGGCGCTACCATCGCTGGATGTATCAGCATTATGGCAAGTATCGCCACATTTGGGAATGTTATCAAATCTGCACCCTTGAAGAAAAACTTTCTATTTACTCTGCACAGAGCATATTGGACGCCCAAGAGGTTGTCGAATATGAATAAAGGGAGAGTCAGGAGCTGCCCCAAATGTGGCGAGGAGCAAGCTGATGACATCCGTATGTTCTGGCAGTGTCCGCATCTTCAAACCTACTGGGAAGATGTAGGTAAGATTCTCTCAGACATCCTCTATCAAGAAATACAGGTAAGCGCCCAATTGATACTGTTTGGGGTAAAATTGGACGATAATGGGAGGTCCAGTCTTATTAAAAAACAGAGGAATTTGTTATTTTTATTGATATTAGCTGCCAGACATGAGATTTGCATAAAGTGGGCCAATCTCCTTCCCCCTACTGTAGAAGAGTGGTTGAATTCAATCCTTAGAATAAACTTAATGAATAGAGCTGGACCACACAGTAAAAGATTGGATTTTTGGAATGATTGGGAACAGTACTGGGTAGGGAAATCGTAGTATTTTGAGAGTCTGGCGATCATTTGAAGTCCAATGATTAAGCGCAGTAATAGTTTTGAGTATTGGTTACAGAGAGTTTACCTATGGAAAGAGCGGGCAAGACGCGTTAGAGAGGCTTAATGGGCTGTTAGGATACCCCCTCGCAGGATATAGAATGATCCAAGTGTCGGGTAAGGACCATGGAAGATACAGCCCAATAGGAAAACCTCTCTTTAAGTGGATACGTTGGCCATAAACACTCTATTTCTCAAAACTTTGCGTGAGGAGGACAAAAAAAAAATGAGGCTTCTTACTTCCTTGAATTCTCTAGGAGGCAGTACCAGATTGTTAAGGCAGGTAGGCATCATTTACCTAATCGCCACAGGTGAGTACTTCAATTTGGACGCATTCAATTTGAGAATGCTCAATGTTAACCAATTATCAATGGCTCAGACCCAATTGCAAATTTTTGAGTTGATTATGTCTTTGGAGCTTTCCAGTTTAAAAAGAATTTGTGTGTCATCTTCGTTATTTTAGCAGGTGAGCTGAAATTCATTGATCACTGCCAGCAATGACCTGATGTAGATGTTGAAAAGCATGGGTAAGATGATAAAGCCTAGTAGGATCTCAGCTTTTATGATGTAGGGTTTGGATGAGAGAGGAGGAGCGTGGATGATATTTGTTGTGTTTTGAAGGTAGGATGTGATCCAGTTGAGAGCAGTCCCCCCATGCTGGCTTTTCGGATTCTTTGGATTCAATGATGTGCAGGGCCATTTGGGTGAGACCATAATGTTCCTATTGGCAGACCACAGGCTAAGGCTAAGGATAGTGTTGTGTGGCGTCATGTGGCAGAGAAGTAGTCTATAGATAAGCACTGAACACTGATTTAAATAAAAATGTAAATAGCTTAAAGGGTGCCTTTGCCTGATGGTGAATAGCTGAGGTAGAATGTCATCTGGACAGATCAGAAATCGCTTTATAAACAAACTTTAAGACACTGTAGCAAAGGAATATTGAGAGTGACCCAACAGCAGACTGCTGTTGTAATCTTGTTCAGATTCCGTGACAGGGGCCAGAATGTTTAGGGTAAAGATACTGAGTAATGTAGGAGACTGAGAGAGGGCACAAGCAGGCAAACAAGCACATGTGAACACCCATGCATGTCCACACACACACACACACCCTTTACTTGCTAATTCACTTTTGCTACTTACATCTGCTTCACCACCATGACTTACCTGGTGCTGACCCCGGGGTTTGAACCCTTGTTGTCTAGGTGGAAGTCAGGATCTTACCCAGGGGACAACACTGGCTGCCATGACTGCTGCCTTTCAAATCTTTCCGATATCATGGCTATACCTTTTGTGTGCAATAGAGGCCTGTACATTGCTAATAATGTGCCCTACATTATACAAGGCCATGAAGGAGCCATGGCTTAGTGGCAATGTCCTCTGGCGGCAAAGGACCCTCTAGAGTAAAGATTTTAATCCTGCCAATGCTGGCAAAGTTTAAGGGGGGAATAAAGCAGTAGTTCTTTCATTTACTCATTTTTGGATTTGGAAAAACAGATGTGCAATTTGAGTCACTCTTTTTTGCACTAGCGCCCCAAAATTACAAATCTTTGTCCTCCTGATTTCCCTGCACCACACCTTTTTCTCAAATAGGTGAAAAATGGGCAAAACCTTACCATCATTTATCAGTGTAGTCATTTTCTTCAATTGTGTGTTTTGTAGAGGTGCACATGTGGCCAAGGGGACATAACTTAGCACAAGCATATGGGGAGAGTGCTATACAGATAGTAAAATAGGTTGAATGGTGGTGATATGTCATTTTGGTGTAAGCTGAGCTCTGAAATCGGGTGGATTGTACTTGTGTGGTTGGCTGGACATATAGGCCTCGAGTTCACTCTCACTCACAAAATGATGGGGAAAGTTTGAAATTGGTAACTCTTTTTTTTGGGTGCTATCAGAAGTAAGACATGTGTAGTATCCTGGTGTTATGGATTGCCTCTCCCATGTTTTCCTGTCCCTGGCTGCTTAGCCTGTGTGAGTGTTCTGAATGGAATGTTTGGTGTGTGGGCTATGAGTGGAATGTGTGGGTGACTGGATGAGAAGTGACAGTTGGATGTATGGGGCTGAGCAGCTAGCAGGCTGCTCCCGGTGGGGCTTATGATATGGACTTTCACAGTTGCTGTTGGACTTATTCTACCTGTGTACCTGCTTACCTGATACCTGAATAAACCTACGTTGACATCATCACTCCAGTGTGGTCTCCTGATTACTACACTTATTTTTGGCGACTAGTTGAAGACGTCCCCACGCTCTACAGTGGTTCAAGACAACAAGAAATACTTCAAGATGCTTCCTACATCAAGCTGGGAAGGCGCCACTACATGGAGAAGCCGACTAACACAAGTGACAGGTACAAGACTGAAAAAACAAGAGTTACAAGAGGACACACAACAGTGTCACTCTAAAGACATTAAGCTACAAAGACAAAATGTGAAACAGGTACAGCAACAGCACGCAGTACAGCCCCACCAGTGTCCATCACATCGGACAGCCCCCAGACAAGCATGCTGTACCCTGTATCAAGAGGCTTCTACAACTAGGTACATCATGAATGCTGCGCAGAGTGAACCTACAAGTACAGTAAGCCTTTTCTTTCTTTACATTGATGCTGCGCAGATTGTGTACCTGATTATTGCAGTGTTGGAACAAAAAGACAGAGTGCATATCCAGATTTACATGGCCAGGAGGCCTGCCCAAAGTGTCTCTACTCTTGGTCCTGCACTAATCTGGTCTGTCAGCTGTGGTCAGCCTGAACGTTTATACTTCAAAAGAAGTTTGCTGCGTGTGGAGACCGTTTTGCCTGAGAGCGCATTCTGTATAACGGACAGTCCCAAAGAAATCGTGCTGTGCTGTCTGTCTACTACAAGACCTGTGACAACGAGGGAAGCTTGCACCTTTAGAGTGACTTTGAACATTTGTACACGTATGCGTTGGAATTTACTTTGGAACTGGGGCAACTGTGGAGACATTGTGGGTGAGACATTTTCAGTCTTTTATTGTTCATTGTTGTTTGAGCCATTCATATTACAGTGGCAGTTAAACACCTCTTCATGGTTTGAAACGGAGGCACGAGTCACAGCGCGTGCACACAGAGCGCACGCACTCTTACCTGAGTCATGTTTGCTTGGTGTTCAGGTTGTGGAATCTTCTTTGATGACGTGGGGGTGTCCTCGGTGTCTTTGAATGCTGCTCTTGGACACTCTGCTGCCCAAGCGTGCTGTGAGACACCCAGCATCGCGTGATCCAACGTGCCGCCATTTTGATGTTGGCAGTGTTTGCTGTTTTGCCAACCACGCTCACTTCAATTGCCAACCACGCTCATTTCGAATCAACGTCCGTACACAGACAACCATCAGCTACTTCGAGCCAAGAGGAGAAGACGTTATGGGTATTGATAAATTATTTTTTTTTGCTGAGAAAATGGTTTCTGTTGTCTGTGTTTAGTTTCTACGAGGTATCCTAAGTATGTTCACCTGCTCCAAAAGTGAAAAAGTTCACCTTGGTTTCATGCAGCGTTGTGTGTCTTACCATTGATCCCTGTAATCGGATGGATCATCTTTCAGAGGCCATGATGCTGTTTAGGGAAACTGGTGGTGAGTGGCATTCTTTACACTTGTGGACATAAACAATATGTTACGTGAAGATGTTTCACTAATGGAATTCAATAAGGCTACTCGTTTTCAGGCTACCATTTGCCAACCAAGTGCTGCTACTCCCAAGCCATTCTTATAGCTATGGGCCTTCCCCCTGCACAGCAATCACTTGCAGTACTTCTGTACCGAGATCGAATGAGTTGAGCCAATGTGTTGAAAAGGGTCTGTACTCTATTAAGAAAAGGCGGCACGCAAAATCCTTTCCCAACTTCTTCCCACTCCTGGTTTTGCAGCTCACCAGCTCACCAGGCGTTTGCTGATCATCACAGCCGCCACCGCACGCCGAGACGCCGAGACCACGAGGAGCCCACTCGAGGATATTTGCCACACGGCCGGTCACAGTGAGACGCGGCCGGGGGGCACGCCAGTACCAGCAAGAGGCGGGGGACGCTGGGAGGCTGAAACACTGAAGTGCTTGCCTCGACTCCTGTTCTGTGTGGTACCCGCGGTCTACTTGGTGGCTTGGCAGCTTTCTCGGTGGTTCCCAGGCAGAGCCCAGGCGGTGAGAGCGTTGTAGCTCCCGCCTGCCAACCTGCTGCCTGCCTGCTTTTTGCCGGTGTCGCTGCTACTCCCGCCAAGGTCAGAACCATTTACAGCCAGTTCACATCACAGCTCCTGCACCCCCTCGCTCCCCCCGCCGTTGCCATTCGTAAGTGGCGGTGGGGGTAGAGCGGGCAGAGAGTGGTGGTGCAGAGACAGCGTCCATACAGAGAGGAGCGACGTTAGAGGAGCGACTGTGTTGGAGGAGCTGTTGGTGGGCTGCGGCTGTCCTGGTCTGTCCTGGGTTGTCCTGGATCATTCCAACAAGAGAGGAGCGGGAGTCAGGAGTCAGGAGTCGCAAGATCTGCTGTGAGTACTGCGAATCGCGACAACCGTGTGAGAGCCGCAGGGACCTAAGAGCACCGTGGAAAGACGACCCCAAAATCTAGGCTCCAACTCCGGTCTTGCTGGTACTGCGGTTGCCGAGGGAACTCCGAGTGAGGTTAAGCGAGGGCCTGAGTGGGTCTGAGAGGAGGTCTGGAGCAAGGTCGCGAGCCAGGAGCCAGGTCTGTACCCGCCCAATTAAAACCAACTAAAACCTGCCCACTCCTTTCCCAGCTCACCTCAACTCAAAAGTGCAGGTATAAACTACTGGGTGAGTCTGCCAACAACTTCCCGGGTATTCGTGTCTTTGTGCAGGCCCTGTAGGTGAAGCGCTGTGAAGCGTTGTGGCTGGGACGGGGGTGCTGGGCAAGGAGGGAAGCAGCACTCTGATCTGCCTACAGATTGGCCTAATATGGTACACACCGCTAATCCTGCTCCCTGCCAACCAGCTAACCTGCTAATCTGCCAAATCTGCTAACCCGTTAACCTGCCAACCTGCTAACCACTGACTGACATCGACAGCCACTAGCAGTATCAGTCAGCCATCAACACCAACAGCCGCCATGTGGCAAAACCCTGATGAGCCCAGTTGATCCCCGACGAGCCCTACCAGATAGAGCGCTCCTTCACCTATCTGGTCTTTGCCTCTGAGTTGAGAAAGCAGAGCAGTCAACAAACCAATAAATCAGCCTAACATTCGCAAATGTATCTGCACTTAAATCTCGCACCTGTAGCAAATACCCTCCCACCAGGTCTGTTATGAGGTCGGGAAGGGTGAGAAGGCCTATTACAAAGCCGCCACACAAATGGAAAAGAATGGAAGCCGTACGTGAAGATCATGGAATTACTACAGCCCTAGGAATAGATAAGACTGGAAAAACCACCTCTAAGGGTACGGAAAGCACCAGTATAAGCAACTGTAAAGACGCTGACTCAAAAGCCAGAAATGAAATCAGCCCAGCAAGCGTAAATGAGCCAATAAACTTAAACCAGTCTAACACAGTACCCAGGAGGGACAAAAGAGATAGAATAGACAAACTAATAAGTATAGAAGGACAGCCCCCAAGGAAGGTCTTAAGTACCTACCAGCCCAAAATATATACTAAATTCACCTTCTTAAAAGACCCAAGCAAAGCAATCTATTCTAACAATGACTGTTGTGGGTCTACAACCCCCACTGCAACCTGGGGGAATAGAAACTTATTTGTCCCAAACAACAGGAAGGCCAGTGAAGTAATTAATACAGTTGCAGAAATACACACGGGGAAAAGCCCTACTTACCACTTAAAAATCAAGGATGGAACGCAAAGAGGACGAACTACAGAATTGACTGTGGGAGTCAGCTATCAAGTAACCCCGGAAAGCGAATTCTGTGCAAGTCTAGAAGAACGGAACAAAACATCTACGGGGGAAGGATGAGTGAGCGAGAGGCTCACTAATTCAGTAAGAGCCCCAGAAAAAACTCCAGAGCACCAGAGATTCTACAACCATAGAGACCAGTCAAATTCCCCTCCTCAACAGCATTTATTGAACCATCAGGAAGAAGGGATCACAACATCTCAGCCAAAAAGTAGTTCTCCATACAAACTAATGAGCGCACTATCAGAAACTCTGACAGCGCAGAAACAGCAGGGGGGAACAGATCAAATCAACTTCTCCCTGAACCATCTACAAGAGAATGTGTGCACCACAGACAATGATATGACCTTCTTAGCATCACAGGAATGGGAGGATCTAGTAACTTCATACAACGTAAAACCTACTATCAACAACTCCATGGAAGAACTAAACAAGCTGCAAAGTGAGGGGATCAGAGGGCCCTCAGACATTTTTTGAGTAACCTTACTAAACACCATTCAGCTATCTGCAACAGCACTGCAGTATCAATCTGACAAACTAGACATGCAGCTAACCGTACTTCATAGACTTGACAAATTTACCTCTGGTATAGAAAGGAAACTTGAGGACCTTAACGGCATCATAAAAAGGGGACAAGAAGCAGCGAAACTGTCACAAATAATAAGAACCGATTGTATCTGCACCCCAATAATTGATAAGCTGGCCACACTACAGACAATGTTAGGCAGCCTTATGGCAGATTTAAAATGAAACACAACGCCGCATCCCATATTGGAGGCTAAGTCCAAAAAAACAGACCCTAGTGAAAAAACAACAGGAGCTGACAATACCCAGCCCATTCCTATTAAAGATGGTTACTCGCTTCCAAATCTTAAACATATTCCGGAAGACCGCCTCTAAAACAACTCAACTGAAGATAGGGCAGGTGAAGAGACACGAGCCCGCCGCAAACAAAAATGGAAGGGTAGGAAAAGAAAAACAGGAGCAAGTCATATTGATGAAAACGACTCAGTAGTAGCCAATGGGAGCAAAGAGCATACAAGGGAAATCTCAATGAACAACCAAGACAACAAGACATCATTATTTGATACTAGACAAAAAGCTACAAGGAGCCTAAAAACACTGGATAAATCAACATCGACTGCACCAACGAAGTTACCAGTTGAACAGACAGTACAGAGGGATAGTAGCTCATTAACAAACATGCAGCAATATAAAACAACCGAACTGGAAAGCAGCGTACAGAGCAGAGGAAAGAGACCGGCAGAAAATCTGCCTATGGAAAACACTCAGGCCACAGAAGAGCTCATAGAAGAGCCCAAAAGAATTACCATAGATACTGCAGAAATTACAAGTAACAACTTACCCACTAGTGGAGCTAGACATAACATGCCAACTACAATTTCAGGAAAAACTGCCGATGGTAAACGCATATAGTGGGAACAATCCGGCCATAGAGCAGGTGATAGAGGAGCACTGTGGAGCCAGCACAGCAACCCAAGAAGCCACAAATAATAATCAATCCCCACACGAGATCAAACAAAGAGAAGAAAACACACGCCAGATAAACCATATCATCGCAACTAAGGACACAGATATCATACTATTCATCCCAGAATATAAATCGAGAGGTAGAGTAGACACCCTTAATAGGGGTAACATATTAACGACTGATCCACACAATTAAAGAACTGAAACATATCAAAACAACAGATTTACTTACAATAGAATTTCCAACATCATTAAATCAACAAGGCCCAGAAGTGACAAAGACAACATGGAAGACAAATGACCTCGCAGATCAAATATTGGAGGAAACAAACAAATTTGCTCAGTGGGGGATAAAGCTGAAACCGGAAAAAGACCTGCTTACCCCACCCCCCTCCTAGAAGAAAGTAATAAGGATCACTTAGTAACAGCTAAGTCAATCTTAAAAGGAGCGCTTAGTCACTCGCCAGGGTCCAACAGTACACTCTCATATACACAAAACTTAAGAATGCAACAGTCGTATCCTAGCTGGGCAAACACATGGCGAACAATCACAAAGGGGGATACGAAGTGACAAAGGGCAGTCGGCCAGACCTCAGCAAGAGCTGAATCCACAAAAACAAGACTATGCATCTGGAACATTAATGCCCTGACAAACAAGCTGGAGGATCCGGACACATCAAACTACTTAAAATCATTTGACCTAATTTTACTCCAAGAAATGTGGGAAGAGAACGAGATAGCCTTAGCAGGATACACAACACAAATCTATCCAGTCACCAGTGGCTTTAAATGTGGTCATTGTTCAGGTGGCCTGATGACATATGCCTCAATTTCAACCATAGGAAAAATGGAAGGGATCAAGGTAAAAATAACTCCCCCAAGTGCCATACAAGCAATAATCATAACAATCAGTCTCCAACAGGTGGATCAGTCACTACTCATAATTAATACATATTTACATCGGAAGCATAGATTAAAGTGAGCAAAAGAACTTGTCAAGGAACTGGTAAGACTCATGGAAGAGAGGGAAGTGGAGAAACTTATTTTGGCGGGCGATTTCAACCTTTACCTCTTTGGAGCAACATCAGAAGATGAAATAGCACAGGAACTCAATATAGCGTGGGGAATACCAAGTCAAGCCCCAGCAATCCCAAACAAAGAAAGAAAATGCTCAATTCAATTATTGAAAGATCTAGAGCAGGTAATTCTGAGGGTACTTGTAGGAGAGTAGGGTCTGCTATCCTATCGTCACCCCAAATTTTTGCTTTTTGCTTCACTGGTTTTTGACATACTGAGGCTGTGGGCCTGCTAATCAAACCCCCAGCCTGCTGTTCTCTCTAACTAAATTGACACTATGCACCCTAGGTGCATAACCAATTGGAATTGGATCACCCTGTGAGCCCCTGTACCAGTGTACACTAGGTACCCAGGGCATTGGTGTGTCTAAGGCCTACCAGGGGCTGAAGCATGTATTGTGCCACCCCTGGCCTGGCCTAACAAATTTGACACAACTGGCTGATCACTCAGCTGGGGTAAGTTGGTGTAACCACCTCTTACTTAGGTGTAGTATACTTATACCTAACCTTAAATGGGACACCTGGTAACCTGTAAGTCACTCCTATGGCAGGCCTTGACAATCCTGAAGGCAGAGTGCTTGGTTCCATGTGAGATGGTGCTCTGGCACGAGCTGAGCCTGTCTGCAGTGGTCGGAACAACTTCCTTCTACCGTTTCCAGATATCGTCATACCATATACTCTTAAGTGCATTATGAACCTCGCGGTTAAATGCTATCTTTGGTTTGGCTTTATCAAAACATGTCGAGTAAGGTGTCATACGAATTGGAATACTAACCCCTCGCCAATTCTGGAAACGGGGTTAGCATTCCACCCTTCTAGAGGGACACGACATGTACAGTACCTGAAACCCGGGTAAAATCAGACATAGCCTCAGCTCCACAAAATGGATGCTGCCACCACAGACACAAGTCTGCCCTCCTGCTGCTGGGAGTCCTTCCAGCTTCGGAGACGTGGACAAAGGGTTTCCTGCCAGGGGAGGTGCGTGCACCACCCCAGACAGGATTTTGTGTATTGGTCAGGTAGGGCTTGAATGGAATCAGACATGCCTGAGGCTCACAATGAGCCTCGGTGCATATGCCAGTTCAAACCGGTCCTGGGGCACACCAGCCCCGGACCTGGGGCGAGCTGGACAAAGGATTGGGGGTGTAACCACCCCCCTTCCTGGTCCCACCCTTAGGGAGGGACCTAGCAGATAGTCCGGCCCCTAGAATCCGCTTAAAGGTAGGAGCTGTGTCCTAAGACTTCAGACATCCTGGAATCAACTTAACTACAAGAAGAAGACGGGAACTTTGACGCTCTGCTGCACAGAGGACAGAAGGAAATCTCCCCTATGGTCAGGGAGTGACCATCTTGCTAACGCAAGCACCAACCAGCTATTCGACATCTGCTTTGCCGCCGCCTCCCACTGGAGCCCGAGCCCAGAGCCCGACAAGACCTGGACCTCCAGACCTCTCACCGCCCGATCCACAGTCCCTGAAAAGATGGAACCCGTGGAGGCCCCGAGACACGTGGAGCCAGCCATCTTGAAAGACCCACGACAAGCTGCAAGCGTGACAACAGAGGCTCCCTCCAAGTTGTGCTTTGGGTCCTGAGAAGCCCAACATCCGTGCAGCATCTGCACCAAAGGTGAGCCCTCCAGCATCTCCACGATCTGCAGGGGGCCCCTCTGCACTTTGCATCTCGATGCGCCTGCCCGGTCCCTGGCCTGTTGGCTAGTGGCCATTTTGGCGACGAACCTTGAAATCTACGACACTGGTCTGGTTGCGCCAGACTGGCCCCAGCTGCTCTCCAAAGGAGCAGCCCCTCTGACCTTGCTGGTCAGAACAATCAGCTTTCTTTACTTTCCACGACTCCTGCCTTTGCCAAGGCTTGTTTGCTTCTTTTGAGTCACCGACACTGCCGACAGCGAGAGCCTGCGTGGGACAGCTCGTGAACCGACTCCTGGACGTCGTCGACCTTCAGGGACCACGTGGCTGCGGAGACAAGCTACACCTCATCACCTGTTTGCACCCGACATCGCCTGGTACCTACCTGGTGCCACGCCGGTCACTGGCTAGTGACTGTGAACACTGTCCCCTCTGCTTTCAGGTCTTCTACAACTCCGATCCACTCTTGGATCCACCGCATCTCTTCTGGACCGACCGCCTGCAGCATCTTTGTCATCAGGCTCCATTGAATCGATAGACGAAACCCGACGCACTTCGAGACCTATGCACCCGCTTCCTGTGGGTGAGGTAAAGCTGGCACTCCGGTGCCCAAGTGTAGAGAAACATCTCTAGTGTCTGTGTTTTAAGTCTTAAGTTCGTAGTCCATCCAGAAGACCCTTCTAGCAGTAACTTTTGAACTTTTACGCACCCATTGAAAACCTATGGGAGCCCGCGTGTAACTTTCCTCACTGCACACGCGACCCGTGGACCTCCTGGTCACTAACTGAAGTTAGCTCCTTGTAGGCCCAGCGATTCTAGAGGCCCTAGGCCTTTTCCCTTTCCTGTTCGTGGTACTTATACCACTATTTTAGTATATGGTTTGATCGGCCACCAGGGCCTATCCATATAAAGTGCAACTTCTGTATATTGTAATACTTTCTTGTTTAACGATTTGTGCTCCTGTGCTCATAAAGAGTCTAGGGGATACTTTGAGTAATAAATACATATATATTTTGAATATATATCTGTGTGGTGTCCTTTCATTGGTGTAAAAGGGGGTTACATATGGTAAAACAGCGTGCTTAATACGCTTTAACGAGTTTAGCCTCAAAGACTGCTTAGCCTACGCTACCACTAGGGCAGCTAGTCCGAAAAGGTTGACTTACAACCACACCTTAAGGGTTGCTTGGCATGGTACAAGGTGGTCACTTTAACTAGTGAACATCATATACCAGGCCAACTTCTCACATTGGTGAGCAGCGGTTGGATTTGAGCTTGCTGTGTTTTACCTCTGTAATCTCCTTGTTACCAATTGAAAGATCATACAGGTACCTTTGGGGACATATAAAACAAGATTAGATATACTTAAGTTCTACTGAACTTAGTTGTTGTAGAGAAAAGGGAGTAGCACACCCTGACTACAACTACTAGATAGGTTTAGTAGGAAAACCCAAGTGTAGGTAGTTGCAACACACCCACCCACACTTAAGAGCAATGGCTGGGGCAGAGGGGTCCAATGTACCCATCTCTGTCGAGAGTGACCCCCAGAGGGCCCCAACCATCTTTGCTACCCTAAATCAAAATGAGCTCAGGCAGTTGGCAAATATCAGGGGCCTTAAACAGCCCAAGAACCCTACCTCTGCTGAACTCAGAGAACTCTTACAAGCTGATGAGGATCAGAGAGCTCTCAAGAAAGCCTCCCAGTTAGGCCCCTTAGGGACTGGAACAGGAGGCCCCCCTTCTGAAGATGCTACTGAGGTACCCCTTTCCAATAGTCACCCCTTAGATGAGAATCATAATACAGAGGATGAAAGTGATAAGGGTACTGATACAGATGGTATTGGGGATGAAGGGAGAACTAGCCCAGTGCCAAGTGTTATACGTGGCCCAGCTAACTTAAGGCTACTGGGGACTGACAATGGGATCCCCCCATTGGATCTCCCTAGTGGACTTAACCAGGGGTTTGGGAGGCAGAGGAATCACTCAGGTGAGTCTAATGCTTCTCATGCCTCTAGAGGCTCTCAAGGTTGCTCCAGAAGGGGGATGACCAGCCCTCAGAGGAGGGAGCATGAGGCCAGAATGAAGGAAGCTCAGCTGAGAATCAGGAGACAGGAGCTAGAAGTAGCTCTGATGGAAGAGAAACTGAGTAAGGCTAGGCAACCTAGAGAGAGTGGGTCTATACCCACTGGTGGCAGCATTGTCCCTAAGGACAAAGATAGGGTCTTTGACAATAGGAACCTGTCCAAGGTTGTGCCCCCCTACAAAAGTGGGGATGATATCCACACGTGGATGACTGCTCTTGAGAGAGCCTGCAAAGTGCAGCAGGTTCCTGAAGACCAGTGGGCAGCAATCTTATGGCTCTCCTTTGAAGGAAGAGGCAGAGATAGACTCCTCACTGTTAGGGAGGAGGATGTCAGAAACTACAGAGCCCTGAAGAGTGTCCTAGTTGATGGGTAAGGCTTAACCACTGAACAGTACAGGTTAATGTACAGAGACACCCAGAAGACACAGACTCAGGACTGGTCTGAATACATTGAATGTGCCACTAAGGCTTTGGAGGGTTGGTTGTTGGGAAGTAAGGTATCTGATTATACAGGATTGTACAATTTGATGATGAGAGAACAGATTTTAAATAACTGTCAGAACCAGCAACTGCATCAACACTTGGCTGACTCAGATCTGACCTCTCCCCAAGAATTGGGAAAGAAGGCAGACAAATGGGTCAGAACCAGGGTTAAGCAAAAGAACCAGAACCAGGGCCAAGGGGGTGATCAGAAGAAAACAGACCAAAAGGGTGGAGATCAGAAATCTAAAGACCAGAAGTCTTCAACAGGGCCCCAAACTAGTACTAACGAGGGTGGGTCCCAACCTAAAGGGAAGAAGAAAGAAGGTCCAAAGAAACCCTGGTGCAAATCTTGCAAGAATACAACTCACTGGACTAGTGATTGTAAGAAGGGTGGAGCCCCCAACACTGTTGCCCCTAAGGCACCTGCTCCCAGTACTACTGTTAGCAGTGTTGGTCCCCAGACAAAGGGTGTAGTGGGAATCACTATGGGAACTGAAGGAGATTCTGACTTAGACAGAACCCTGACACAGGCAGTCTTGATCTGTGATGGGGACATGGATTTGTCCCTGACTGTGAGCCCCAGTAACCTGGGCAAGTACAGACAGACTCCTTTAATAAATGAAAAAGTGACTCAAACCTACAGGGACACATGTGCCAGTGTCACTATGGTGACACCAGGCTTTGTGGACCCTGGACAGTACATACCGGGTGAGAATTACCTGGTGACCAATGCCAGCAATGCCACTACTTCACATAGTGTGGCAGTTGTTAACTTCTCATGGGGAGGGGTAACTGGCCTCAAAAGGGTTGTGGTTAGTGCAGACCTCCCAGTAGAATGTTTGTTGGCCAATGACCTAGAGAGTTCTCTATGGTCAGAAGTGGAGTACAGGACACATGCAGAGATGTTAGGTATATCACCACATGTCCTTGCTGTGACCAGGTCACAGGCCAAAAAGTGCTTTACTGAACCACAGGTCTTGGATCCTGGAACAATGGACCAAGCACCTACCAAGAAGAAGAACAGGAGGGTTAAGGCTGTGCCTTCCCCCCTGCCTCCAAGTGATGATCAGCCTTCCCAGGAAGATGATCTAGAACACCCTGAAGGAACTGTCCCTGAAGAGCTTGAACCTGATCAGGTTGAGTTTCTGGGGACAGGGGGACCTTCCAGGGCTGACTTGGGGCAGGCTCAGTTAACCTGTCCATCTCTTGAACCCCTCAGACAGCTGGCTGCTGCTGAGGCTGCTGGGAATGCTCAAGGTACCCATAAAGTGTATTGGGATGATGGGCTCCTTTATTCAGAGGCTAGAGACCCAAAACCTGGTGCAACCTGGAGGTTGGTTATACCTCTGCAATTTAGGGGCTTCCTTCTTACCTTGGCCCATGATATTCCTCTAGCAGGACACTTAGGCCAGAACAAGACTTGGGACAGGCTTGTCCCTCACTTTCACTGGCCTCACATGAATGAAGATACCAAGGAGTTTTGTCGCTCCTGTGTGACCTGCCAAGCCAGTGGCAAATCAGGTGGCACAACAAAGGCCCCCCTAATACCACTACCTGTGGTGGGGGTTCCCTTTGAAAGAGTGGGAATAGATATAGTGGGTCCCATGGATCCTCCCACTGCATCTGGGCACAGATTTATACTGGTGGTAGTGGATCATGCCACCAGGTATCCAGAGGCAATTCCCCTTAGGACCACTACAGCTCCTGTTGTGGCCAGGGCCCTGCTGGGAGTATTCTCCAGAGTGGGGTTTCCTAAGGAGGTGGTTTCTGACAGAGGTACCAACTTTATGTCAGGATACTTGACAGCTATGTGGAAGGAATGTGGTGTCAACTACAAGTTCACCACTCCTTATCACCCACAATGCAATGGGCTTGTTGAGAGATTCAACAAGACCCTAAAGGGTATGATCAAAGGATTACCTGAAAAGCTCAGGCGAAGATGGGACATCCTTCTACCCTGCCTTCTGTTTGCTTACAGAGAGGTCCCACAAAAGGGGGTTGGCTACAGCCCCTTTGAATTGTTGTTTGGGCACCCTGTGAGAGGCCCACTGTGTTTAGTGAAGGAAGGATGGGAGTTACCTCTCAAAAAGCCTAAACAAGACATAGTGGACTATGTACTTGGTCTCCGCTCCAGGATGGCTGAGTATATGGAGAAGGCATCCAAAAACCTTGAGGCAAGCCAGGCCTTACAGAAAGCTTGGCATGACCAAAAGGCTGTCTTGGTTGAGTTTCAGCCAGGACAGAAGGTATGGGTGTTGGAGCCAGTGACCCCAGCAGCACTCCAAGACAAATGGTCTGGACCCCATACAATCCTGGAAAAGAAGGGAGAGGTTACCTACTTGGTGGACCTAGGAACTCCCAGGAGTCCCCACAGGGTACTCCATGTTAACAGGTTAAAAGCATTTGTTGACAGGGCAGACATGGGCTTGCTCATGGCTACAGATGAGGGACAGGAGGAAGAGAGTGACCCTCTCCCAGACTTGTTGTCTCAGAACCCTGAAGATGGTTCAGTTGAAGGAGTGACCCTTGGAGGCAACCTCACTGAGCATCAGCAGATTGAATGTAGACAGGTTCTACAATCATTTCAGCATATGTTTTCATTGATACCTAGTCAAACTGACTGGTGTACCCATGTGGTGGACACTGGTGACAGTCTGCCTGTGAAGAACAAACTTTACAGACAACCTGACCACGTCAGGGACTGTATAAAGGCTGAGGTACAAAAAATGCTGGAACTGGGTGTCATTGAGCCCTCAGAGAGCCCCTGGGCTAGCCCAGTGGTTCTGGTCCCCAAACCTCACACCAAAGATGGCAAGAGAGAGATGAGGTTCTCTGTGGATTACAGGGGACTCAATGCTGTCACTAGGACAGATGCACATCCTATTCCAAGGGCAGATGAGCTCATAGATAAACTGGCTTCTGCTAAGTTTTTGAGCACATTTGATTTGACCGCTGGCTATTGGCAAATCAGATTAGCTGAGGAGTCTAAGGCCAAAACAGCATTTTCAACCCCAGGTGGGCATTATCAGTTTTTGGTGATGCCCTTTGGTCTGAAGAATGCACCTGCCACCTTCCAAAAGTTGGTGAATCAAGTCCTTACTGGGTTGGATGACTTTTGTGCAGCATATCTTGATGACATTGCTGTCTTTAGCTCCACCTGGGAGGATCACTTGATCCACCTGAAGAAGGTACTTGAGGCTCTGCAAAAGGCAGGCCTCACTATCAAGGCTACTAAGTGCCAGATAGGGCAGAGTAAGGTTGTGTATTTGGGCCACCTTGTAGGTGGAGGCCAAGTTCAACCACTGGAGAGTAAGGTACAATCCATCAAGGACTGGTCTCCTCCAACCACCCAGACTCAAGTTCGAGCTTTCTTGGGCTTTACTGGGTACTACAGGAAGTTTGTTAAGAACTATGGGTCCATTGTGACTCCTCTTAATGATCTGACATCCAAGAAGATGCCCAAAAAGGTTCAGTGGACAGTAAGCTGTCAAAAGGCATTTGATGACCTGAAGAAGGCCATGTGCTCTGCACCTATCCTGAAAAGTCCTGACTACTCCAAAGAGTTTATTGTCCAAACAGATGCTTCTGAGTTGGGTGTGGGAGCTGTGTTGTCACAACTTAATGTAGATGGTCAAGACCAACCCATTGCTTTTATTAGCAGAAGGTTGACCCCCAGAGAGAAGAATTGGTCAGCTATTGAGAGGGAGGCCTTTGCTGTGGTGTGGGCCCTGAAGAAGCTGAGGCCATACTTGTTTGGCACTCACTTCAAGATTCAGACCGACCATAAGCCCCTCTTGTGGCTAAATCAGATAAAGGGTGAAAACCCCAAACTGCTTAGGTGGTCCATTTCCCTACAGGGGATGGACTTTACAGTGGAGCACCGGCCAGGTACAGACCATGGGAATGCAGGTACTTCCACTTAGGACATGAAGACGAGACTGGTCAAGGCTAGTTTAATGTCCCTGCGTTTGGGGGGGGGGGGGGTTGTGTAGGAGAGTAGGGTCTGCTATCCTATGGTCACCCCACATTTTTGCTTTTTGCTTCACTGGTTTTTGACATACTGAGGCTGTGGGCCTGCTAATCAGACCCCCAGCCTGCTGTTCTCTCTAACTAAATTGACACTATGCACCCTAGGTGCATAACCAATTGGAATTGGATCACCCTGTGAGCCCCTGTACCAGTGTACACTAGGTACCCAGGGCATTGGTGTGTCTAAGGCCTACCAGGGGCTGAAGCATGTATTGTGCCACCCCTGGCCTGGCCTAACAAATTTGACACAACTGGCTGATCACTCAGCTGGGGTAAGTTGGTGTAACCACCTCTTACTTAGGTGTAGTATACCTATACCTAACCTTAAATGGGACACCTGGTAACCTATAAGTCACTCCTATGGCAGGCCTTGACAATCCTGAAGGCAGAGTGCTTGGTTCCATGTGAGATGGTGCTCTGGCACGAGCTGAGCCTGTCTGCAGTGGTCGGAACAACTTCCTTCTACCGTTTCCAGATATCGTCATACCATATACTCTTAAGTGCATTATGAACCTCGCGGTTAAATGCTATCTTTGGTTTGGCTTTATCAAAACATGTCGAGTAAGGTGTCATACGAATTGGAATACTAACCCCTCGCCAATTCTGGCGACGGGGTTAGCATTCCACCCTTCTAGAGGGACACGACATGTACAGTACCTGAAACCCGGGTAAAATCAGACATAGCCTCAGCTCCACAAAATGGATGCTGCCTCCACAGACACAAGTCTGCCCTCCTGCTGCTGGGAGTCCTTCCAGCTTCGGAGACGTGGACAAAGGGTTTCCTGCCAGGGGAGGTGCGTTCACCACCCCAGACAGGATTTTGTGTATTGGTCAGGTAGGGCTTGAATGGAATCAGACATGCCTGAGGCTCACAAGGAGCCTCGGTGCATATGCCAGTTCAAACAGGTCCTGGGGCACACCAGCCCCGGACCTGGGGCGAGCTGGACAAAGGATTGGGGGTGTAACCACCCCCCTTCCTGGTCCCACCCTTAGGGAGGGACCTAGCAGGTAGTCCGGCCCCTAGAATCCGCTTAAAGGTAGGAGCTGTGTCCTAAGACTTCAGACATCCTATAATCAACTTAACTACAAGTAGAAGACGGGAACTTCGACGCTCTGCTGCACAGAGGACAGAAGGAAATCTCCCCTATGGTCAGGGAGTGACCATCTTGCTAACACAAGCACCAACCAGCTATTCGACGTCTGCTTTGCCGCCGCCTCCCGCCGGAGGCTGAGCCCAAAGCCCGACAAGACCTGGACCTCCAGACCTATCACTGCCCGATCCACAGTCCCTGAAAAGAAGGAACCCGTGGAGGCCCCGAGACACGTGGAGCCAGCCATCTTGAAAGACCAACGACAAGCTGCAAGCGCGACAACAGAGGCTCCCTCCAGGTTGTGCTTTGGGTCCTGAGAAGCCCAACATCCGAGCAGTATCTGCACCAAAGGTGAGCCCTCCAGCATCTCCACGATCTGCGTGGGGCCCCTCTGCACTTTGCATCTCGATGCGCCTGCCCGGTCCCTGGCCCGTTGGCTAGTGGCCATTTTGGCGACGAACCTTGAAATCTACGACACTGATCTGGTTGCTCCAGACTGGCCCCAGCTGCTCTCCAAAGGAGCAGCCCCTCTGACCTTGCTGGTCAGAACAATCAGCTTTCTTTACTTTCCACGACTCCTGCCTTTGCCAAGGCTTGTTTGCTTCTTTCGAGTCGCCGACACTGCCAACAGCGAGAGCCTGCGTGGGACAGCTCGTGAACCGACTCCTGGACGTCGTCGACCTTCAGGGACCACGTGGCTGCGGAGACAAGCTACACCTCATCACCTGTTTGCACCCGACATCGCCTGGTACCTACCTGGTGCCACGCCGGTCACTGGCTAGTGACTGTGAACACTGTCCCCTCTGCTTTCAGGTCTTCTACAACTCCGATCCACTCTTGGATCCACCGCATCTCTTCTGGACCGACCGCCTGCAGCATCTTTGTCATCAGGCTCCATTGAATCGATAGACGAAACCCGACGCACTTCGAGACCTATGCACCCGCTTCCTGTGGGTGAGGTAAAGCTGGCACTCCGGTGCCCAAGTGTAGAGAAACATCTCTAGTGTCTGTGTTTTAAGTCTTAAGTTCGTAGTCCATCCAGAAGACCCTTCTAGCAGTAACTTTTGAACTTTTACGCACCCATTGAAAACCTATGGGAGCCCGCGTGTAACTTTCCTCACTGCACACGCGACCCGTGGACCTCCTGGTCACTAACTGAAGTTAGCTCCTTGTAGGCCCAGCGATTCTAGAGGCCCTAGGCCTTTTCCCTTTCCTGTTCGTGGTACTTATACCACTATTTTAGTATATGGTTTGATCGGCCACCAGGGCCTATCCATATAAAGTGCAACTTCTGTATATTGTAATACTTTCTTGTTTAACGATTTGTGCTCCTGTGCTCATAAAGAGTCTAGGGGATACTTTGAGTAATAAATACATATATATTTTGAATATATATCTGTGTGGTGTCCTTTCATTGGTATAAAAGGGGGTTACATATGGTAAAACAGCTTGCTTAACACGCTTTAACCCCTTCGGTGCTCATGACGGAACGGTTCCGTCATGAGCCACGGTTGAGCTGTGCTCATGACGGAACCGTTCCGTCATGACCACGCCCGCGCAAGATTCCGTCAGCACAGCGGCGGAATCTGCGCAGCATGGAAGGGGTTAACGAGTTTAGCCTCAAAGACTGCTTAGCCTACGCTACCACTAGGGCAGCTAGTCCGAAAAGGTTGACTTACAAACACACCATAAGGGTTGCTTGGCATGGTACAAGGTGGTCACTTTAACTAGTGAACATCATATACCAGGCCAACTTCTCACAGTACTGAATGGGCGATTCAAAGAGGATATCCCGCCGGCACTAACATACTTCTCCTCAACTACCTCCTCTTACCTTGATTTTACCTTGGTAACTCTTCCACTGTTTGACATTATAAGTTAATTTAGAATGGGTGAAAATGGACAAAGTGACCGCCTACAGCAAGAAATGACACTAAGTGCAACCTGTGGAAAAAACATGGAAACAAGGGAAAGCGCTGGAACACAGTACACTGCAAACTTCAGACGGATAAAGTGTAATGTTAATAATATTGAAGAACTATCAACCAACGTAAAGCTAATTATTCAACAAAAACCAGCTTGATAAAGAACTCAATTGAAGCTTGGGAAGGATTTGTAAAGGTCCTCGGAACAACATACGCTACATTACAGAAAATTCCCAAAGGGAACAAGCCAGGCTTCCAACAAGGCAAGGTAAGCACATTTGAGCTAAAAAATCTGAAACGGAAAATAAACCAAACGCTAAGGCAGCTTCGTAAAACAGCACAAGATTACAAGCTACAAAAGGTGTTACGAAATCTTAAGGCATTTTAAAAAAAGAGGATCTGGGATAAGAAAAGGCAAATGAATGAAGAACTCTGGGTGAAAAAAATGCATGATTCAAAACTGAGAAACAGTGCCAAGTTCTGGAAGACAATTCATAGCCTTCAAAGCCTGGTAACAACGGAGTAAACTCACATATATCAGAGTCTGATTGGGCACATTACCTATCTAATCATTTCAATGACAAAAATCGAGGGGAGGAATCGACTAGAGAAATATCAAAGGTAATCGAGAAAAATTGAAGTAATAAGAACACAGGAAGAAACAAACATGTGAAATGTGAAGACATTACCCAAGTTGAGTACCCGGCCGAACATGCTAACCAAGAGGAGGAAGGAAAAAAAGGCTCAGAAACAACTTCAAGCCGGAGGGTAAAGAAAGATGATATAACAGCAACAAGAATAAAGCTACGAATATTAAGAGGAAAAGCGGATGGAGCTCCCGGTCCCAACGGAATCCCTCAAATAGTCTTCAAACATGATGTTGATTTTTGGAGTAAAATATTGGTACCAGTCTTTAAGGGAATCAAGGAAACAGCAAAATGTCCATTGTCCTGGACAGGTTTAATAATCAGCCCAATTTACAAGCAAGGCGATAGGAGTAATCCTAGCAACTATCGACTTCTTGCCCGAATCGACAAAGAGGCAAAGTATTATGCGGGGCTGCTCCTGGAGGAATTAATATCTTGGGCTACCTTAAAGCATATCATTCCTGCAAACCAAACAGGTTTTTGCAGAGGACAGGGTACAACAACAAATATCATGGTGCTAACCCTATAGATAGAAGCGGCGAAAACAGCAAAGAGCTCGCTATTCCTATGTTTCATAGACTATAGCGCTGCGTTCGATCATTTAGATCGCGCCAAATTGTGGCAAAAACTGGATAAGTGGGGAATACCAAAACCTCTCCTGGTACAGCTGATTCAACTGCACACTAACACATGGGTCAAAATCAAGCTGGGATCAGGGACGCACCTCTCCAGGCGAATCAACACCACCAAAGGCCTAAAACAAGGTTGCGTTCTTGCCCCCATGCTGTTCAACCTTTTTCTAGCAGACCTACCAGGGGAACTGGACAAAATCAAATCTCATGCCCCACGGCTGGGAAACATCTTGTTATCTAATCTTTTATACGCAGACGACTTGGTTCTAATAAGCCGGTCACCAATTGGACTTCAACACCTTTTAGACACCACCAATACATTTTCACAACGTAATGCACTAAAGATTAATTTAAACAAATCAAAAGTAATGACAGTGAACTACAACAGGACAAAGAAACCCTCATGGTTCCTGGATGGGCAGAGACTAGACTGGGTACCCAACTACAAGTATCTTGGGGTACTATTGGACAGCAGTGGTTCGTTTAAACCTCAATTAGAGGCCATGCGTCGGAAGGCCACCACATTTTACTTCTCAATGAAGCCCCTGATGAAAGTCCTCCCCGACCGAACACTGGATCCCCTTTTACAAGTGATCAGAGCTCGACTACAGCCAATGCTCACATATGGGAGTGAACCAATGTTAGGGAAGGATGCGTTAGCTCTAGACAAAATAATCACTAGAACATACAGAGCAATTTTTCAGCTCCCTAACTATGTCTCGCCACCCCAAATACGCCTTGAATTCGGCCTTCAGAGACAAACAGTGGAGAGAAGAGGTGCGTACATAAAAAGCTGGCGTAAAATCAAAGGCGCAGAACAAGGATCTCTAAATGCCCACCTTTGGGCAGAGCTGACAATTCGAGAAAAATCACCTGCTAAGAAGTACCTATCAGAATCACTAGAGTAGTCAAGTCAAGTCAAGTCAAAATGAGCTTTATTCGATTTTAGACATTTAAAATCATAAAAGCATACATGATCATAAAAACAAGTAAAAGCATTTGATATATACGGAAATTAAAATACATTATCTATCACAAAGTGCATAAAGTGCTTTCAAGTCGAAGTAAGTTAGCCTACAGGATAATGCATTCCAGATTTTAATCAAAGTAGACATTTTACATTTACGCCTTTTCTGACTCTCAATATGTTTTTCAGAAAACCAGACCAAGGATCTCTAAATGCCCACCTTTGGGCAGAGCTGACAATTCGAGAAAAATCACCTGCTAAGAAGTACCTATCAGAATCACTAGAGTATCTTGAGCTAACAAACCACTGGGAGACATCTGTAGATAATAAAAGCTTCAAAAAGATAGTAACAAAAGTAACCAAAATGGTATCAATAATAGAAGACAAGGAAATTCGGGCCAAGAGGGCTCACGGTTGGACAGTATTGAACGATTATAAAACGCTTAAACCACAAGCATATCTGAATATGGTACTAACATGGAAGACAAAAGCAAACTTCTTAAAATTGCACTTCGGTGTTCTACCAATCCTTCCTCACATTGCACCCTGGATAAGGAGAGATGGAGAACAGTCCTGCCGCCTATGTGGGATAGGTAAAGAGGACTTAACACACATAATCTGTATTTGCCCAAACTTGGTGGACATAAGACGTGCCTTATTACGATTATAATGGAACGTAAAGGGAATAAGTAGCTGCAGGCAAGCTGTGAAGCTGTGTTTCAATCCAGAGGAAACTCAACTAAACTGCCGAATGACAAAGTACTTTGACATAGTGGCTAGCAGAATCAAAGACTTATAAAACAGGTGCAGAAAGTATAGCACGCAGCTAGATCCCTTTGTCAATCATAGAGGCAGCCCGTCTGGAATCAGGTCAGCTAAAATCAAGACCAGCACTCTGAAGCACAAGCACTTTATTACTTTGAATTGGACTGCACAGACAATGTATTGTGTTCGATACGTCCTTTTAACCTAAGAGTTAACCACTTATAAATGTAATTGTACAAAGATAAGGCTGTACACAATTTTAATCTTAACGTTTAATGTTTTGTCTTTTATATTGTGAGTTTTAATTAACTGAACAATAAAATTAAAATGAAAAAAATAAAAAAATAAGTGCTGCTACTGTCAAATTAAAAGCGCCCTGATACTAAGTGCGCACACAATTACAATAAAGGCGCAAAGTTCTCCTTTGAAGTGCCGGACCTGTCATATTAATACAACAGAACTGCACAGGTCCTTCTGTAGCTTGATTAACAGTACACAAGTGCTACTGAGCAGTATTCACTGCCCTGTGTTATGCTGCCATCTAGTGACAAGCTGGAAAATTGAATGGAATTTATTCCAACTGCTTGTACTGCTTGTCTGCTTTTGTACATGGAGTTCAATGTTGGCAAATCTGTATCTGTAAGCTCCATGTTCAATGCTTCACTGTTCAGTATTAATGTGACAATTTTGAATGTCTTATTTATTACAGTGTACAGTGTTTCGGCTTCCACATTTCACAGTTTAGTTTCCCTTACGTTGGGGACATTTTAGCCTTGTTTACAGTGGTTAGCTGCACATCTTTCTCCCTTACATGAGGGATGGTCATGGGTTTAGGTACATGTCTTTTTCCCATAAAGTGTTACACGTGCCCCCTACACTGGGGTGGAAACCTTTCACGGGGTAATGTTTCCCTTACAGGAGGGTTGGCCCTATGTGGGGGTAAGTTTTTGGTTTCTGTGACCTCACTTTGAGGCTGATGATTGGGTTTCGTTTTTTCCCTCTCACACATATTTGGTTTTTAAGTCCCACTTTACGCTATATTTACATTGTACCCTTACGTGAGGGTGGTCTCTTCGACTTGTTGCAGGGATGTGTCCCTGTGTGCTTAAGACGCCTTGCGCCGCACGAGTTTAGGTTGCAGGGGTGTCCCTGTGTGCTTGAGACGCCTTGCGGAGCACACGTTTTTGTTGCAGGGTTTTCATCCTGCCTGACTCCTCACATTGAAGATTTTCACGTTCTTTTTACAGGTTGTCCCTCGTAATTTGTTGGGGCAGGACTTTGGGTTATAGTCCCTCTAGTCCTCATTTACGTACACGTAGTCCCTTACTTAGGGTGGGGGCAGGAAGTTGGGTACTAGTCCCTTCTGTCCACATTGACTTTACTCCTTACATGGAGATATTACATCTTTACGTCTATTAATTTTTTTTATTAGAGGAGGGGGATGGGTTTTATTGTTTATCCGTCTTTCTCCATAGTCTTTTGTTCCTTTCCCTGTAGTGATGTGTGTTCCTTGCCATCCCTGGGTCTGGACACTAGATTCATATTTATTAGTCCTATTCCCTGTGCAATATTGTTTTTTCCTCATCCCTGGGTTGTGAACTATTTATTCTTGCTGTAATTTTTTATGTTTATAGTTATATGCTATTTTTATCTTTTATGCTTTATTTACTTTACATCTATCTTTTGTCCATTAGGGAAGAGTTATGTAGTATCCTGGTGTTATGGATTGGCTCTCCCATTTTTCCCTGTCCCTGGCTGCTCAGCATGTGTGTGTGTTCTGAATGGAATGTTTGGTGTGTGGGCTATGAGTGGAATGTGTGGGTGACTGGACGAGGAGTGACAGTTGGATGGATGGGGCTGAGCAGCTAGCAGGCTGCTCCCGGTGGGGCTTATGATATGGACTTTCACAGTTGCTGTTGGACTTATTCTACATGTGTACCTACTTACCTGATACCTGAATAAACCTACGTTGACATCATCACGCCAGTGTGGTCTCCTGATTACTAAAACATGTTGAATTTTTAAAGAGGCAGAAATGGGTAACGTCAGGCCTTTGCTTCATGAGGCCTACAGTACGCCTGCTGCAACAGGAGGCAGGATACTGGCCTGGCCTGGCCTGGCCTAGCACAGGGACTTTAAGCACCCAGTCTCAGTAAGTAGCAAACAAGCCCAAAAATGCTAAGGGTCTGTATAGAGGATGACTGCAGGTAATTTCTCACCCAGATAAATGAGGGTGGTGCCACAATGAGCATCTTCAAGTGGTAAAAGCCTTAGCCTAAGATAGGTTGTCAGCCTTAGAATTCTGCTGAAGACCATATGTTGGATGTCAGACCAAAGTAAGCATGGGAGGGCATTATTTGCATAGTACAGTCCCCTTCTCAATCCCACTGTTTTGCTGCAGTCCCATGTAGCTGTACTAGAGGGCAGCAGTATGACCATAAGGGAAAAGAGAGGCTTTAAATCTCCTTACTGATATTCTTTTGTTCATGTTGGTTTTTGCTAGGCCTATGGTGTGGAGGACTACAATATGCGAGTGAATGAGTAATGAGGCACAATTAGCCTGTATTTGTGGTGAAGGGGGGACATTTGGAAAGAAAACAGCAAGATGAAAGGGTCAAAGCAAAGATGTTTGCTGAGCAATTGCGTGAGAATGCCATCTGTCCCTTTAAAGGGACATGTGAAAGAGGAACAGCATCTCCATGGTTCCCAGATAAAAGAAGAAGCACAGAAGACTATTTCCCCAAAATAAAAACACTTATGCCATCTAAAAGGTTCCAAGTGCAATAAGATGCTTTGCAGGTTGAAGGATGTACCGTGTTTGGTGCATAAATATGCACAGTTAGCGAGGCTCTTCCCAGAATATGAGTAGCCCACCCTTTGGGAGTATTCTTAGGCCAGAAATGTCAGGCACTTAATTGGGAATATGAGGCCAAGGAAAACTAAGGGAAGCATAGGCTACTCATCTGCAGGATAGAAAAACTCTGGAGAAATAAATACAGAGGGAACCAGGCTGCAGCAAAATGGTCATGGTGATACATTAAACCCAAGCAGGGATTCCCTATCCCCCACACCTCTGTACCAGTGACATCTTTTATGACCCTTTTGTAACCTCTCACACACCCAGACTACACTTCTTTAAATCAGAAATATAGGCCCTTTTAGTACCAGCACACCAATTGTCACTTTTTGGGTGTCCCCTTGTAGTGTGTGAATAAAGAAGGGGGTACCACACAAGAAATTGGCCCCATGTGGCCAGTCCTTCTACACCCCTAGTGCCCCTTTCAATACTATAAAAGCAGTTGGTCTGTGTGGAAACTGTTCCAAGCCTATTCCCCAAGTCCACCTACCCTTTTTGGGTACCCCTCATGGAGGAAGGAGAGAAATATAAAAACCATGGGTAGCCTGCCCACAAACCTCACAAGATGCATCATTCTGTGCCTCCTATCCCCCCTTTCATAGTGCGCCACAACACCCCTTTTAATACTGCATCCGCAATTCTAACAGCCCCCCAAACTCAATGTTGGGGTGGGGCAGCAAAAAAAATGTTGGGGTTCCCTACTATAAGGCCCACCCTATTTGATCACCCCATATGTGTGCTGAAGATGGCTGGGCACTGCTTGTCTGCCCACATCAGCATCACTCCCCTGTAGTCCTCCTCTGACCCCTACTCTCTACTAGCCCCGGGTGGAGTTTGCGTATTTGCACTATGTGGAACTTGAGAAGTGGCCAAAAAACTCTGCAGCTCTAAGCAGAGATCCGTGAGTGGGCAGAGTGGCTCACCACACCCATTTGTGCGATATATGCAACACAAAGTGCCTTTTTGCACAGCAAATGGAGCACAAACTGCACCACATGGTTTGCATGGACACGTCCATATTGTTTTTTGCTCTGTTATAGTGCTGGGGCCTGTATTTGAACCCCTCCTTTACCTGGTTAATCCTACCCCCCTCTAACTTTTCTACCCCTCATTTTTATTTATTCTCTTACCGCGTGTCTTTGAATTTGTGTATTTTAGTCTTTTTTGTCATTTATTTGTGACATTTCTTGACTTTTTTACTTTCTTGATTTTTTGCTTAACTTTCTCATTTTATTTCCTTCCTTCCTTCCTTCCTTCCTTCCTTCCTTCCTTCCTTCCTTCCTTCCTTCCTTCCTTCCTTCCTTCCTTCCTTCCTTCCTTCCTTCCTTCCTTCCTTCCTTCCTTCCTTCCTTCCTTCCTCTTCCTTCCTTCCTCTTCCTTCCTTCCTTCCTTCCTTCCTTCCTTCCTTCCTTCCTTCCTTCCTTCTTTTCTATACTATTATTCTCTTCCTCCCACCCTGCACCATTGCAGCCCCATGCCATCTTCTCAGAGGTGGATGTGGTTGCGCTCGTTTTTATGTGCAGTGCTGCCTCCCCTCCTCCCTGGCAGCAGGCGGCAGCCCTGTCAGTGGGTAGGCCCTCCGGGTAGCATAGGCAGCACTAGGAGAGGGTGCGTGGCGGTGTGCAGCTGCTCTGGGGTCTGCAGCACCCAATAACAGCTTACACACCAGTGGGCTGACATTCGGGATAGGGATCGGGACCTGCTCGACCTGCTGCGTGTGGAGATTGCGTGAGCCGGTGAGTATTTATTTGTTGTTTTCTATCAATGCTAATATTTTTCCCCACATAGCAAGCATGCTGCTCTCACTAAGTTAAGTATATGTTACAAATATGTTGTGATCATAGAGTAGACAGGTGCTCTGCAGCCCTACCTATTCCTACTCATTGGTGCTCTCTTGAGCTTTTTATTTAAGAAGTCATGGAGAGACTCCACTGGTCTGTCACTTAGATAGTGATAGTTATTAGTATTAGTGAGTTAGTACATTCTGTAACTTCTCTGTGCCGTTTTGTAGCTTGTACAGTCAAAATCCCAAGCAATTTCCCATTGATGTGTTGTTCCCCAGAGGAATCTCCTGCTGCTTGAGGCATGCCTTGGTTCCCAGAGGATTGTCGTGCTGTTTGAGGATTGCCTTAACTCCCAGAGAGTTGCCCTGCTGCTTGAGAACTGCCCTAATCTAGGAAGATTGGCCCTGCTCCCTTCATTCAAGGCTAATTTGAGTGACTCCAAGGATCAGTTTACTGACCTCCTGTAGTGTAGGCCTGGCTACTGGGACATAGCAAGCACCAGAGGCCTCCCTGCAACTGCCCAGCTAATCTGCTGCACTGGAACTGCATGAGCCCTGCTAGCCTCTGCTGGAGTGAGTTCCTCATCCCTAATAGGTGTCTTCCCAGGTTCTGGACCCTTGGCTGACATCAGATGTGCTCTTCCTCTAAAGAAAGGTGAATCCAGAAGTTTTGGGCTCTTTGCGACCTTGATGGGGCCTGTTCACATCCAAGACTCTGTCGCCCATGATGACCGCCAACACAAAGCTCCACTAAACCAGACTCTTTGTGCTACCGTGACTGCCACCGACTACCGGCAATGTGAGATTTGCACTTCGTACCACAGCAACGAGAATCCTTGTTGCCAGGCCTGCTCTTTATTCTTCAGCAATGACCATCCACAACGTTGTTCCTGCTTTTTGCGGCCTCATTCACTGTGAACGGAACTCTTTGTGCCGGACTTTGAGAAGGTAACTTTTTCAGCGGGACTAAAATCATCCCTGGATCCGTCCTGCTTTCATCATGGTTGTCCTGTACTTGAAACCTTCTCCCAGTCTAGCATGACCAGATGATCGCGAGTGGTGCTTTGTGCTTTTAGGCACTACATCTACCTAAAATGATTGGAGTTTTTACATCCTGGTTGCTTATTATTAATTAAAATGTAGTCTATTTTTCTAAATTGGTTTTGGATTTTTCATGTTTGGTGTTTTCACTTTATTACTGTTTGTGTGCTGCACAAATAATTTACACTTTGCCCCTGAGTTAGGCCTGACTGATTTGTGCCAAGCTACTAGAGGGTTAAGCACAGGTAAATTTTGTGAGTTTGTTGGTTTACCCTGACAACGATTGTGGTTGTTACCTGAGTGGGTCTTCCATTCCCCTTAACCAATAACCCGATTTCTAACAAAGGCCTATTGGATTTGCCATCACCTTTCACAATGAATAAGCCAGGTCTACTGGCTTTTTATTAACTTTTCATAATACACAGGCCAGACCCATGGCATCTAGCATACCATTTCCGGTTGTATGACATAATTTCGAGAGACAGAAAATCGACTTACAAATATATCGCAACAAAAATATCGATGTCAAGAATATCGACATCCTATCTACAACATGGTAAGTACAACAATATCGAAAATTAAATATCGATGTCAAAAATATCGTTATTAAAAATATCTTTTTTCTTTTACTTTAAAAATATATGTAAAATAAACCAAATTATACTTAGAAATTAAATAAACATAATTAAATATATTGTATAATATTTAAAATGTATAATTAATATATATAATTTAATAAAACTTTAATTAAACATATACATATAATATATAATATATATACTTACTTAATAATTAATTTTAATAATAATTTCTGTAACGTATAAATTATTAAATGTTTTTAAAAATTACCAATACATCTATACACATAAAACAATAACATTAATAAATATTTAATAATTACATATAGCAAATAATAATCAATATTTTTAATGTGAATAATTTTTATTATTAATGATATATTACAATAGCTAAAATAATACAAAACATATTAAATATCAGACACAATAAAACTACTAGTCCAACTCCAACAAAAACAACAGTAAGGAAAAGGTTGGATAGCGTAGGGGTAAAAATTACTATTCCAACTCCAAAGAGTGCAACAGTAGGGAAAGCGTTGGATAGCGTAGGGTTAAAATTACTATTCCAACTCCAGAGAGTGCAATAGTAGGGAAAGTGTTGGATAGCGTAAGGGTAAAAATTACTATTCCCACTCCAGAGAGTGCAACAGTAGGGAAAACGTTGGATAGCGTAGGGGTAAAAATTACTATTCCAACTCCAAAGAGTGCAACAGTAGGGAAAGCGTTGGATAGCGTAGGGGTAAAAATTACTATTCCAACTCCAGAGAGTGCAATAGTAGGGAAAGCGTTGGATAGCGTAAGGGTACAAATTACTATTCCCATTCCAGAGAGTGCAACAGTAGGGAAAGTTTTGGATAGCGTAGGGAAAAAAATTACTATTCCAACTACAGAGAATGCAACAGTAGGGAAACCACTGGATAGCATAGTGGTAAAAATTACTATTCCCACTCCAGTGAGTCCAACAGTAGGGAAAGCTTTGGATAGCGTAGGGGTAAAAATTACTATTCCCACTCCAGAGAGTGCAACAGTAGTGAAAACGCTGGATAGCTTAGGAGTAAAAATTACTATTCCCACTCCAATGAGTGCAACAGTAGGGAAAACATTGCATAGCGTAGGGGTAAAAATTACTATTCCCACACCAGAGAGTGCAACAGCAGTGAAAACGCTGGATAGCGTAGGGGTACAAATTACTATTCCCACTCCAGAAAGTGAAACAGTAGGGAAAGCACTGGATAGCGTTGGGGTAAAAATCACTATTCCAACTCCAAAGAGTGCAACAGTAGGGAAAGCGTTGGATAGCGTAGGGGTAAAAATTACTATTCCCACACCAGAGAGTGCAACAGCAGTGAAAACGCTGGATAGCGTAGGGGTACAAATTACTATTCCCACTCCAGTAAGTGAAACAGTAGGGAAAGCGCTGGATAGCGTTGGGGTAAAAATTACTATTCCAACTCCAAAGAGTGCAACAGTAGGGAAAGCGTTGGATAGCGTAGGAGTAAAAATTACTATTCCAACTCCAGAGAGTGCAATAGTAGGGAAAGCGTTGGATAGCGTAAGGGTAAAAATTACTATTCCCACTCCAGAGAGTGCAACAGTAGGGAAAGTGTTGGATAGCGTAGGGAAAAAAATTACTATTCCAACTACAGAGAATGCAACAGTAGGGAAACCACTGGATAGCATAGGAGTAAAAATTACTATTCCCACTCCAGTGAGTCCAACAGTAGGGAAAGCGTTGGATAGCGTAGGGGTACAAATTACTATTCCCACTCCAGTAAGTGAAACAGTAGTGAAAGCGCTGGATAGCGTAGGGGTAAAAATTACTATTCCAACTCCAGAGAGCGCAACAGTAGGAAAAGCGCTGGATAGCGTAGGGGTAAAAATTACTATTCCCACTCCAGATAGTAAAACAGTTGGGAAAGCACTGGATAGCACAGGGATTCTATAAACATAATAACCAATTAAATAATTAGTTATACAAAAATAGCATATTAATAATTAATTTACAAAATAATTATTATTAAATACCAATTATTTAAAATAAATATTTATATAAATAACTTTAAATTACATCCCACACTATTCCCCCTTTAACACACAACACACTACACATACAAAATACACAATACATTTAAATATCAGTTTATCTATTATTTACAATTAATAATACATTCTTTATAATTAATATACTTATTATTTACTAATTTATACATATTAACTACCAAATTACAATTATTCACAAATTAATTATTAATTAACAATACATTAATTAGCAATAACAACAAATAACATGAAATAATAAATTATTTATATTTACTATATTTAACGTACTAATAACAATTAATTACCAATTAATAATTAATTAACAATTAATTATTATTAATTACAAATAAATAAAAATTATCAGTAATTATTTGAATTTAATTACATCCCACCCTATTCCCCTATAAACCCACAACCCACTACACATAAAAATTCACATAATTAATTTAATCATCAATTAATCTATTAATAAAATTAAATCACCAATTAATTAGTAATTAACAATTAATTAACAATTCCAATAAATACATATTAATATTAAACTAATTATAACTTATATAATTAACCAATTAATAAAATTAATAATTAATTGACAATTAATTAATCAATTAATATATTTAATTTACAATTAGTAATTAATTAACAATTAATTAATCATAAATACCAATTAAACAATACATATTAATTAATTAATTATAATTAAATTACTTCCCACCCTATTCCCCTATAAACCCACAACCCGCTCTGATACTAAAACGCTAAATTATATTTTAAATAATTATTAATCTCTAAACATTTATTTTTAAATGTATTAAAATACATTATAATAATCTTTAACATACAAATAAAATACATATTAAAATACATTACACTAATAAAATATCGATATTATTGACATCGAAATTTTTGATTACGATATTACTTACATCTATATTAATGACTTCGATATTATTAACTTCGATAATACTTACCTTGGGGTCGATATTCTGTCCATCGATATTCTTGACTTCGATATTCTTTACCTACGATATTAACAACTCGATATACTTGTAGGTCGAAATTTAAAACTCGATATTTAGACTAACCACCACCATTTCCTTGTGCACCTATTAAGCCTATTGCTGTTATCATTGGTTTGCCACCATAAGCAACACAGGTCTACTGTACTGAGAGTAAGCTACCCCCTGTCAATCACCAGGCATACAGTAATACAATTGCAAATGTATACAACATTAGAGTTTGACATGCAGAATAATATCTCTTCTGACAGGGCTAAACAAGAACTCTCACAGAGCAAATTTTCCATACGCCATGGTTTGTCAGACAGGGTAACCAACATCAGAACCTTGCCTACTAAGATTTCATGTAACAAAAACCTATCTGTAGGCTTTTGTTCAGAGTAACAACAATCCACCTTTGAATGCCTATTGAATTTAACATATGCTTTTCCTAATCAATATTCCAGGCCTACTGCCTTTATTGTAACTTTTCCTAACAAACTATCAGGATGAAAGGCTTTGCCATTGGCATGTTATCACAAATAACTCAATCCCCCTGTACTGAACGGAAGCTTTCTCACAAGTCAACTTTCTGGCATACCATCATAAAAGTACAAATGTATCCAAAATTCTAGTTGAGAAAGGACAATTCTATCATTCCAAACAGAGCCTACATTTTTTTATTGTAGGGCACATCTTTTACCACCATTTTTCTTTCAGGTGGAACACCAAAACCAAAAACCTTGTCTAGAACAATAATTTGAAAAATTCCATGTAACAAAATACCACCCTACATAGCACAGTGTAATAACAATCAATCCTTAAAAAAGCCTGTTGTCTATAACACATGCTTTTCACAACAATTAGGTCAAGCCAACTGACCATTTCATAATAAACAGATGAAACCTACATAATCCTGCATGACTTTTCCCAATGAACCGATGAAGACTTTACCATTTACCTTGACTTTACACTGTACCTAACACTTGCCTATTCAAGTACACATAAACTGGCAACCATCATGCATACAGTTATAACATTTCAAATATGTGGAAAAATACAGCTTGCAAAATAATATACAACAACTCTGAGCACATCCTAACAAGAATCATCACATTGACATTTTGCAGGTTTTTCACAGTGGGAAGCCAACGCCAAAAACCCTTTGCTACTACTGTAAACTGTGAGATTACATGTAACAAATTACATGTCTGTATCCAGTCACACAATGTGAGTGCAACCAGTTTGTAAAGGCTTACTGACTTTGACCAATGCTTTTTTATAACAAGCTAGGCCATCTGCATTTGTCATAATAGTTTATTGGTCACCATAACAAACTCAGGCTTACAGTTTTGAGCGTAAGCTTTTCCACAAGGCAATCATCCTACACAAAGTAATAAAATTAGAGCCGAATACAAAATTACAACTGGCTAAGAAAAATACCGCCTCTCCTAAAACATCCTAACAAGGATTTGCATAGAACAAACCATCCATCTCCATGTGTTTGTCATACTGGTTGACTGACATAAAAACATTGCCTACTATGATAATCTGTAGGATTCTATGCAACAAAATATCGGTAGGAATTAATATAGTATAATAAGAGTTGAAACTTGTGACTGTTAACGGTAACGTATGCTTTTCACAATAAATATGTCCATTCTAGTGCCATTATCATAACATTTTATAAACGGATCAAGTTTATAGCCATGATCATTGGCTTGCCACCATAACCAACTCTGTCCTGTATCAAGTATTTGCTTTACCACAAGACAAAATATGCAATAAAAGCATTCTTTTCAGTGAAAGTACACTAATTTGACCCAATCAGATCCTGTACTCATTGAAACCAACATGTGGACAGGGCCTAAGCCCCACTCTCCATAACACTCTAAAAGTGATTTTTTGTTGATCACATAAATTCAGGTGACAATGGCACTGTCAAGCCACATTGAAAAATCAATAAATGTAGATTGGTGTAGCCCTGGGTATCCCATACTAATCTCAAACACAAATCTGCCTTCTGAAGTCTAAAGTTATTAATGGGAGGGGGTCAGGAGAGTGCTTGGACTGCAATGCCTTCCTCAAGACTGCCCTCCTCTAATCTGTGCTGCTACCAGAGAAAGACAAACACCATACCATATCTAGTTATCTAAGACACTTTGTCAACATTACAATGCCATGTGTGTGCCCTTGAAAGTCCAAGCTCAGCCTGCTGGATAAATAAAGAAAATTATCCCAGCTGTGTCAAGCATTTTTTTGTGGAAGCACACAGTTTCTGCCTACCAAAACATGTAATTCCTGCTCCCAAAATGTGGTCAGAGCCAAAGCCACTCTCTGGTAATGCTCAGATAATTGTCTGACAACAGCTGTGCTGTCAAGCTAGCTAGGCCATAAAAACGAGACAAGCTTGCAAAAGTCCACATTAGTGGTAATTGGGGTTCTCTGCTGCTCCTGAGTTTTTTATTTATATGATCTGAAATTTGCTTTTTTGGCCCAGTTATCCCAAAAAAAATTCTCCTCTTAAAGAAAATTAGTGACAAAGAGTTGAAGGTTTGAAGATTTGATCTGAAGAATTAGTACTATGTTTATGATAAACTTGCTTTCATCTATAAAGGATAAAATCAAATAATAAACAAAGTATTTCAACAATTTTGCAGTAATTTCCAAATTTTCATATCGAAAAGACTTAGGGCCTGATTAGCAGTTAAGGCATTATTTATTGCCTCTCATTAGTAACAATACCACAGAGTACTTCATTTATTGGGTGCAATAAATAACGCCTATTATGAGCTCATGGGGAATAACATATGGATTTTGGTGTTTAACACACCAAAATCAGCATGAATTGTTAAATTCAGTATGTGTTTCCCTGTGAAATTATGGCAGGTTTAACCTGCTGAAGTTGAATGAATGTTGAGGTATTTAACATATCTGATATTTATCGAATGTGATAAATACCTTCAAACTCGTAATTGTGATCGATGTGTAAACAGGAGTTTATGCATGGGTCGGACTATCACTAGTAACTTATAATCAGGCCCTTAGTATATTCAGTTAGATAGCTGAGCATCCTCATTTACTGGCATAATATCCTAATCAGAGGAGCCAACTCGCAAATATCCCTTAGCTGACTGAACTGGAAGCACAAATTGTTACCTTTGCGACATCAGTGGAAGTGGCATCTTGACAGCTGGCATTGTTGAAGGAGGCACTTTTACTCAGTCGTGACTGGTGAACTTTGACAGTTGTAGGACAAAAGAAAAAATAATGAATTGGCATGAGCAAGTGTGTACAACTGCCCCAAGAGTGGTCTGAGGTTTGGTACAGGGTTTTGAATTATTTTTTTGTAAATGTGGTAAAAGTGTACTTTTTGAAGCACAAATTTCTTAATACATTGTTCAAATATCACTATAGTCTTTACAAACAATTCTTTTTTTGCAACATTTTTTTATTGACACATCTTTCTGGGGACAAGATATACAGAATAATGAACGTAGCATTGCAGAGATAAATATCTTGGTTAAATTGACGAACTATAGCAAAGAAGGATTATGATATTATTTCCAGCTGGAGCTATGAAGAAGCAATAGCAAGCAACAGCCAGATTAATAGGTGTATGGCATAGTGTGTAAGACAAACTGAACCATATGCAGATGCAAAAGCAATAGAAATACATAAACAAAGGATCACAAATTTCTAACATAGCATCCATTCAGGTAGAGGGAAAGGAACAAAGCTAACTCCCCACCCTGATGCTCCATATACAGTTCAATCTGATAGTCATGTGTGGGTAGAGGGGAGAGGACACTCGGTAGGCCAATGATGGAGACAATAACTAGCTTTAGGTGATGGCAACTAACCAATCGACTAGGATGTTTGGAGTCAACAATAGATTAAGCACCGGGATGGACATTCACTAAAACTTCTAGATTGTCACTATGTGGTCAATGATAGGTTACAGACAATGTTGTTCTCCATGGGGTGAGGTGATTTATAGGTATTTCTAAAGGCAGGCTTAAAAAATATCTGAGTGAATTCCTCTTTTGCAATGTGGCAAAGCCCCAAGTGTGCAGCTACAAGGCAAGAGAGGTTATGGTTAGGATCTGCCCCATGAAACCTTTCTAAAATTAATTTCAGTCCTAAAAAGGATATGTAACGGAGTCGACCAAGAATTTTTTGAGATCCAAGCTACAACAGTGTAACACAACTGCTGTTTCAGCTCAATAGCAATTTTCAGACTCCATTTAATGACAATTTAGGTGGTTAATGCACCTGGTGCACAGATCGATGTGTATCAGGCATGTCTCAGTCATAGTATTAGCAAAATTGCTCAGGTGGTAAGTAACGTTGCAGTAGACATTGAGTTCAATACGCTGGTCATTAGTTTAAATGATCATAAAATACCTCAGAGGATTAATGTCCACTAAATTGCTTTCATTACTTTATTGCTACAAAAATGCTATTGTTGGATGCTTATCTTTAAAATGTCCTTTGAGAAGACTGCTTGTTCAAAGAAAAAGTTGTAAATAAATAAAATTACTTTGAATACTTCGGAACATTTGCAAAGTGCTGTGTGATTCCTCAGTGGGAGGAAAACTCAAGTTGAAGCTTTTCCTTTTGCCCGTTCTTAATATCAGATCACCTGCTGTGACGGAGATCCTGGGTAGTGCTATGAGGTGAAGTTTCATATGTTTTACATCTCATTCTCTTCTACATTTACAGCACTGTGACCCTGATTCACAAAGGTAACTTACAGTTTTGAGTAAGTTTATACTTTTGAATAAGTTTACTAGCTTTCGGTATTCACAAACTGCAGTTTGTAGTAACTTAGGGGCATATTTACGAGGAAATGGCACGGTGCTGAGGCACATTTTGCAGAGCTACACTGCGCCATTTCCAAAACATAGGGATGCACCATATTTACAAGAATAAGGTGCACCACTGTGTTTTCTCTTTCTGCAACGTTAAAAATAGCTGCCTAGCACCAACACAGACACACTTGAGCCAAAGTGCAAGGGTGCCTGCGTTGCGGGGATGATTGTTTATTTGCAGAAGGTGTCCCTTCCTGCACATAAACAATCATTAATGGTGTTTTTGCTCATTCTATCTGTGCTGCAGAATGCAGTACAAATAGAAAAAACAAAAAGAAGGAGAAATAAAAGTACTTCTCCTTGTCGCGGCAATCTAACACCAGCTTTTGCATGGCTTTAGTTTTTGACGTTGCCTCAGATTTTCAGATCCTTGTAAATCTGGGGCAGCGTCAAAAAGCAATGGGTGTTGCAGCACCCATTACACGGCCCTTTCAAGCAGAAAACTGTGTGAAAGGGTACCATATTTACAAAGCAGAGTTAAGCCACAAAACGTGGCTTAACGGCACTTTGTAAATATGGAGCAGGACATTTTGCCATGGGAATATCGGTAAAAGTGAAATTTTGGTGGTGCAAGCCCCTTGTACATATGCCACTTACACTTTTATTACACTTTTTTTGTAAGTTCAGCACTACACATGGCGAAACACTGGTACTGCAGCACTCTCCCATAGAATATTATGGAGGTAGGGATTTAAAATGTGAACCCCCTGGAAATATTGTTAAATTAAATTAAATTATTTAAACTATTTAAAAAATATATAAATACATATAAATTAATGTGTAAGGTTTATGTAGCAATGAGTTTTTGTTACATTATTTTTTAATTCAAAATAGATGATTAAATATTGCCTAATTAAATAATAAATATCTATTTATATATATTTTTTAACATTAGTTATATTTACTTATATTTTTAACTATTCTCAATAATTTTATTTGATCTTTTTCATGAGGACACTGTTAATTTTGTAAATATAGATATAAGTGTAGCGTCTTCCCCAGCCTGGGTGCCTGTTAATGACTATGCCACACATGGAGCTTAGTATTACACATCTTTATTCTGCTGTGTGTAACTGCAAACTCAACATTCTAAAGAAGCTTTCAATGCAATGTGCTCTGACGCCTACGTCACAGCTCTACATTTCCTCCACCGTTGAATAAAAAAGGAAAAATCTTTGCCAGCTCAGCATACAAATATATTCACTGACAAAAAACAAAGGTTACACGGGTGTTATAGTTATGCTCAGATTTCACTCATACAAACCATAGAAATTCAGCAGTTATAGTTGCCTAAGCTAACTATAACTTACTCCCCCGCAATGCACTGCTCCTGACCTTATATATTACATCACTCATGACATGGTCAGTGACCTCACTGATGAAATCTCAAATTACATTACTGATGACATCACTGATAACATCATCCAGTGAGTGTTTTCTCTGAATGTATGAGTGTTAAACATCTATAGTAAGCTACTACAAAAGTGTTATTAGTATACTAGGTGAACTACTAATGAGTGATACACTTCTAAAATATAATATGTGAGTGGCTGTGTGTATCCATGTGTGAGTGTGTGTCTGAGTGTCTATGTATGTGTGTAAGTAGGTATGTGAGTGGCTGAGTAGTGCATAAGTGGGTGTGTGAGTTGTGGTGTGGGTGAGTGAGTGGCTATGTGAATGGTTGTATTGATGAGTGAGTGGGTGTCTGAATTTCTGTATGAGTGACTGGGTGTGTAGGGGGACTTTATGGGTGAGTGGTTCTTTGAGTGGCAATATGGTTGAATGAGTTAGTGTATGAGTGGTTGTATTGGAGAGTGTGTGTCTGAATGGCTGTATGGGTGGGTGAGCAGATCTGTGAGTACTTATATAGATGTGCAAATGGGTATGTAGGTGGTTTTGTGGGTGTGTGTGATTGGTTGTATGGGTGAGTGAGTAGCTGTGTTGAGAGGCTGTATTGGAGAGAAAGTGGGTGTGTGAGAGGCTGTATAGGTGAATATGTGGGTGTGTAGTAGCTGTATGGGTGAGTGTGTGGCTGTATGAGTAGCTGTATGGGTGAGTGATTGGTTATGTGAGTGGCTGTATGACTGAGTTAGTGGGTGTGTGAGTTGGCCTATGGAGGAGTAAGTGGATGTATAAGTACTGGTATGGGTATGTGAAGGGGTATATGAGTGAATGTGTGGGTGTGTGGGTGTGTGAGTGGGCGTATAAGAGGTTGTATGGGGTGTGAGAGGGTATGTCAGTGGTTCTATGGACGGGATTGCCCAAGTTTTTTACCAGGAGGCAGTCTTTAGTAAAGCAGACGTCGAGGTGGCAATGAAAACTATTATGACTGAGAAGGTGCCTGGCCAGGATGGAATACCAGGGGATGTATTCCTGTATGATAAAGAGAGATGGTGTAAGTATATCCATCTATTGACAAACGCTATAGCTCAGGGTGCGCCGGTCCCAGACTCCTGGAAAGAAGCAGAAATCATACCAGTTTTTAAGAAAGGGGACAAAGCGTGCCCAGAAAATTATAGACCAATCAGCCTAATAGACTCATTGCAAAAGGTAATGGGCAGGTTGGTGCTCAACAAAGTTCAAGAATGGATTGATGAACTTAGCATACTATCACTATTACAAGCAGGGTTTCGACCCTACACTAGTACAATCGACTAAGTATTTAGGTTCACTCTGCTTTGTTGAAAATCGGTAACCCTGGGTAAGGGTAGCTTGTACGCCGTCCTTGTTGACCTTAGGTCAGCATTTGACCTTGTACCTCGAGCTAGACTTTGGCAGACTTTAAAAGAAATGGGGCTACCACTAGACTTGTTGACACTTATGATTAGGATGCATGAATGCAATACGGCTAAGATCCGCTGGGGCATGCAGGGAGAAGTTACGGAATCTTTCCCGGTAGAGAAGGGAGTGCGACAAGGATGTGTGATGGCTCAACACTATTTTCCTTTTACATCAATGGAATAGTGAACTGTATGAGGTCAACCCCCACGGATGCCCTGTCACTAGCAGGTAAAAAAGTCCCCATACTAATGTTTGCGGATGACACATTGATCATTTCCAAGACACCGAGTGGACTCCAGAGAGCTTTAACAATTTTTGAGGAGTTCTGCTTGAGGAATGGTCTGGAGCTCGATGTGTCTAAAACACAATTGATGACCTTTAATCCGCATAGGGCCTTCAAGGGGGGCATAAACATGAACAACCGTCTACTTGAGCAAGTCAAGGAGTTCACCTACCTAGGGGTAAACATCCAGGAGGGGCTAAACTAGGCACACCAGGTCGATATAGCATCCCTAAAACACAGACAACTTGCAGGGGTATTGCAAAAGGAAAATAACACCTCATTCTCTAAGATAATCAGCTCGGCAATAGAGATCGATAATATGAAAGTCATCAGCTCTTATTTATATGGGGCGGAGCTTTGGGGGCATGAGAATTTAGTTAAGCTCACACTATCTGATAACAAGTTGTTTAGAAACATTGCCAAACTACCACAGAGTACCCTGACACGCCCATTATTGAACGATCCTGGTAGAAAGTCAATTGCAGACACTGCTAAATTACAGTAAGTAAAGGATTGCCAGCAAGGGATTTTGTTTGTGAATACATTTCAGAGATCTTGTCTCAATAATAATTTGTTATTGTTCAGCCTTAATTAATGGTGAACCAATTATAGCAAATCAATCAATGAAAGGATAACTTAACTGAGCAGACATCTGTCTCAAAATCATGCAATGTAACACACGGGGCAGACTTTACTTCAAAAACAACATATATTTAATATATGAACAAATAAAAACCAGGGAAATTGAGAAAAGAAATCAACCAAACATAGTTCTTGAGGTAATGTAAATTTGCCTACAATAAAACTATGTATACATCTATTCTGTGAATTAGAATAGGAAACAATCTGAAACAACAGAAAAGCTACTTTCAAAACAATCAATGAACCAAGAAATAGATGTTGCAGTCGACATTTCGGTCTGTGTTGGCAGTAAGACTGTCAGACCTTATTCAGGATGTAGGGTTGATTATAGAACCAAGCGATCTCCCTGTATATACAATGTAAATAAATATTTCAAAATTATCATAATGAATTAAGGAATATTTTAAAAAAGTGAAAGATGCACCCGTGTGAAAAAGTATCAAGCAAAGCTTTTAAAACAAGAAAAAAGAGCGCATGAGAGCCCGAAAATGTGAGTAGAGAGAGAAACCAAATCACCATCCACGAGGAAAATGTTTATTATTATTGCAAAGCAATTCCTGTTATTGAGATAAATCGAAATAATGTTGCTTACTTATGCAATTTCTTTTAAGGAGCCAGAACAATTGGATTGATGCACCATTCAGTTCAAAACATTTCTGGTGGAAAATTATGTATAAGTATATTATTAAAGTGTTATTGAATTGTACTACACACAATTTTCTTATTAAGAACACTATCACTATGTTCCTTCGATTCGGAAACATACATCATATTAACTTGATATTATCTCAATGTAATCAGCCAAAACTAACTGCTTATTGTCTAAAAAATAACAAATCTTGTTTCGTATCTAAGATGGCAAAATACTGAGCTCTATGTTTTGTCAGAGATAAAATATATTACCTAAGAGATAGTAGTTCATAATCTAAAACATACAGATAATATCAAATTAACATGATGTATGTTTCCGAATCGAAGGAACATAGTGATAGTGTTCTTAATAAGAAAATTGTGTCTAGTACAATACAATACCACTTTAATAATATACCTATACATAATTTTCCACCAGAATTTTTTGGAACTGAATGGTGCATCAATCCAATTGTTCTGGCTCCTTAAAAGAAATTACATAAGTAAGCAACATTATTTTGATTTATCTCAATAAGAGGAATTGCTTTGCAATAATAATAAACATTTTCCTCGTGGATGGTGATTTGGTTTCTCTCTCTACTCACATTTTTGGGCTCTCATGCGCTCTTTTTTCTTGTTTTTATTTAGGGGAGGGAGAATGCACAGCCCAGCTCCCTGGTTAACTTCGGCCCCGGGGACCCCATCCCCCTGAGCTCAGCCTTATATTTATTCTGAAAGGGGAGTTGCGCTGCCTGTCTCCCCTTCCCAGGGTAATTTCATCCCTGGGGGCCCCATCCCCCAGGGCCCAGCCTTTAAAAAAAGAAACTCTGAAAGGAGAGGGGGGCCGCCACCCCAGGCCGATTTCGGCCTCAGGGACCACATACCCGGGGTCCGGCATCTCTGTTGGGGACCACAGGGGAGCCTGAATGCCTCTGTGGTCCCTGCTGGCTTCTCGCCACCTGTAGGAGTTGGCATTGCTTTGACACACAGGCTACTTAACATGAAGCTCCCTGTGTGTCACAGAAAATGCTCTGCTTCCAGCAAGCGTTTCTCCACTCTTGCTTGCTGAAAGCGAAGCATTTGCTGTAGCTTGGCAGGAAAGCTTCATAGCATACAGCTAATTCCCAGGAGTAGGCTCAACAGGACATAGCAGTAGCCGGCCCTGGTGGGTGGTGGTCCCAAGGGCCATCTATGGCACCAGGAGAGGGGCCACGTTGCTCCCCTCCTTTTTTTGTCAGGGCCTGCCTTGGGGGGGGGGGGGTGGTTACCAGGGCCATATATGGCCCGGGAGGGGGCCATGTGTCTTCCTCCCGCTTTTAAAAGTTAATCACTAAGGAGGTGGTGGTCCGTAGGGCATGGGGGTCCGCATGGCATCCTATGCCTTTTAAATTAGCCCCGGGAAGGTGGTGGCCCCAAAAGCATAGGCGATCCAAGAGGGCCACATTTCTGTGCATTTAGCCTCATGGAGATGGCGGGCCCCAGGGTCAGGGGGCCCCACACAGCCCCCATTTGTTTGTATATAGCCATAGGAAGGTAGCAGTCCTAGGGCTGCAGGGATCCGTGTGGTGCCTGCATAATTTATTATTAATACCCCAGGGAGGAGGTGGCCCTCGGGGTTTTCAAAACCCTAGAATGGGGGGCCCCATGCACCTCCCTCCTTTATTTTTTACATGCACCCGTGATTTGTCCAGGCGGAGGCCACATGTCTTTTTTTCCACTTTTACGCGGATCGGCAGATGCACCAATTAATTCAGAGAAAGATTGAATTTTAAAAAGTGCTTTTAACTCCTGCTTGTCCACTGTGGGACCCAGCAACCGCTCTGTGGGGGGTCAGGATATTCCAACCCTGTCCCCCTTTCTTTATTTTTATGGGTTTTTTGGAACCCGGCTCCATGGCGAGTCCCAAGATGACTGCCAATACTTCCTGGTAGAAATGTTGGCAGCCAATCAGTTGTCAGCTTGGGACTGCGGATCCACGAGTCCAATGAAATGGATCTCTGTCCCTAGATATCTTTAGGTTTTTTGCCCTTTAATATCTCAAAAACTACTAAGCGGATTTACACCAAATCACACAAAGCACACTTTCTGGTCCCTCTATCTAGCTTTCTGGCAATTTTGGTGTAATTCCATTCAGTGGTTCAGGATGTAGTCGTGTTCAAATTCCCCAAGGTAAAATACATGGGGAAAACATGTTTTGCCCCCCCTCCCTTTTTTCTCCACCCTTGCTTGACGGATCACCTAGAAACTTTCAACACATCAACTGAACCAACTAAAGTATACGCTTTAGACATTTCATGAACATTCGTCAAGCAGCGACAACGTTATTGGCAAAACAAAAAAATGCTCCTCCTGGAAACTAGGTTGAAACAATAACTACCTACTGGTGACCGCCAGTAGGGTACTATTGATTGGGAACGTTTTGGGGTGATCAGTGGAGTGGGGACCGAGAATTTGGGGCACAAAATAAGGTTGCGTTTGTAATGTTAATTCCCATAGGAATCTTTAGCCACCTCTACAGACCGAGTTGCTGAACAGACTTACACTAAATTTGGCAGGGAGGTAGATGTAGGTTTAAGGAAGTGCCTTTTCATTATTTGGTGTAAATCTGTTCAGTAATATTTGAGAAATGTAAGTTTAAAATTATAGTGATATCTCTCTCCGTGGATATTTCGCAAAGGCTTTGCGATGAATCGCAAATGCACGTGCCAACGGGAATGCTCTGATTGGCTGGACGCAACCTGAATACAAAGTTGCAGTTGCCGCTTTATCTATCGTGAATGGGGCAGGGTGAAGATACTCTGACCCCATGGTTGAGAAATGGAGATGTTAGTGACACAAGTTATGTGTCCACAATTGATTTTTTTAATCATGCAAGATAATCACGACGATGCCTCGACCATCAGCGCGGTCCCCCATGTACCATTGCAGGGACGTCGTAACTATCAACGACGTCCCGAATATTAGTGGAAATTAACAAAAATACATCAGTGAATCATTAATATGCATTGGTCTAGGGATATTGAGATACTGATGAATGTTTTATAGAGTTATTTATATAGTGAGCTATATACTGTGATGGTTAGAATGAATTATATTGTTATAATTTTTTTATGTTGTGGTGGCTATTGAATTCCTGCTTTTGCTTTTGTGAAGTACCCGCAGGAATCGCGATTCGGTCTTCGTGATCTCCGGCCTCACAACAATATCGTAAAATAGGTTTTAGAGATGGTTGTTCTAGAAATACAGTAGAAAAACATGAGTTTGAAGTGAACAGTAGTAAACCCCTAGTGTGTAAAATGATGTAATATGTGTGCATATATGTGTTCTCACTTTATGGAAAAGGCACGATCATCACAGTTAATGGCAATGTCACAACACACCCAATAACCGCAAAAACAAAAAATAGGTCTGAAAGATGGTTTTTAAAGAAACTTAGTACAAAAATATGAGCTTAAACATGCTTTGAAAAAAGTATGTATTTAGTAATGTGTGTAGGACAATGTTCTGAATGGATTTTCTTATATATTATTTTGGATGTGTTGGTGGACATTGAATGTCTGCTTATGTTTTCTTATTTTCGCAACCTGTCCGCGGGGATCGCGTCGTCGTCACTAAGATTGTCAAAAACTAAATAAAAAGAATCTTTAGAAAAAACTTCACAGTATTATGGGTACTAGGGTGGCACTGAGACCGTATTCAGACTTTCAGGTTACTTAGAAACACCCTGTTGCCTTCATCTGTAAAGTGCGGTCCATCATTTCTATAAATTTCATGCATGTCAAAACGCAGGTTGTTGTTATAGATACAGCCCATGCGATGGTCTCTGAGGAATGCAGAAACAGCTTTATTAACATGTTTCCTGGCTTTGTCAATCTGTGGACAGAAATGATGTGACCACTTCCATTTCTGCCTTTGGCATATATTAGAGTACACCATGACAGTGTGAGGTAAAAGCAACATCAATTCTGCAAAGGTTTCTGTAATTAATGAAAGATTTCCAGCCCTACCCCAGTCAATGTGCCTAGGTCATTGCCACCACAGTGCACAATCATGAGGTGAGAAGCTTGGGAATCCACAATGGATTTAACCAGAGCCAGCAACTGATGAAACTTTAAGCCTCTCTGGCCAAACCAAGTATTCTGCACATTTGGCAAATCAAAGTCCCTGTCAATACCTTTCTTTTTTGCAGCCTCTTTAGCCCAATGGATATGGCTGTGGCTCACAATCCATACTCTAAACATTTTGAAGTGAAGGAGCAATAGTAGTCAGGGGAAGGCTGGAGGTAGTTTTGCAAAGGAAAAGCAGTTAAAAAAAATAATGTATATTTTATTGGATACTGACAGCATGAAAGTGAAAAAAGTTAGGTAGTGTGTTGGATGTCTTAGCAAGAAGTCTTATTATTGGCTGTTGTTTAAAAAAGGAAATGTAATAGAGACATGGGAATGCCTTCAAATCTGTGGAGTAAACCACATCTGAAGTATCTTATTTGGAGACAGCATGTTCCTTCTAGAATGTGCTGTGAACTTTTGACCCACTGGTTCCACTGTGTTCCTAGCTACACTGAGCTAAGACTGTATTGAGGGGCCACGGTGTTAAAGAGACAGAACATTTTTTTGAAAAGTAAAGGAATGATGACACAATGTAAGTAATGATAAGTTTTAATTTCCAGGTCAGAACTATGTAATAAACTGCTGTGCAGTGTAAATTCCAGAAAAATGAAGCTACATATCGGTTTGAACTCCCCTTTTTTTCCATGACTACTCCGCGATGATCGCGAAAACATTACGAAAACGCAGCGACAGGAAGCTCGTTTCAAAAGAGGGTGAATGAGTTAACAGATGCAAACCATTCACAAGTGGAGATTCGGTAGTCTAAAATGAAAGACGTGATTTTATTTGCTGCCTTTCTCATGAAGAGGTTGCCATTTTAGACTTGCTTTGAAAGAGAGTAGTTTACCAATCTTGTGCTTAATTTTTACAACCCTTAACTGTGGCAAAACTATGCAGAAAGAGTTAAAACAACAATATAATCTAAAAACTGAATTCAGTGGCATGTATATAACTTTGTAATTATTTTAAAAATGTACATTAGAAATGAAGATGAATATGGGAGTTTGATTGAAAGGAGTATCACAGTGATGAGGAAAAATATATGAGGTGAACTGTATCTATTAGAGGGTATGTGTTTAAGATGTTAGTGGTGAATGTTTTGGGAAGTAAGAGAAAAATGAACTAGTGCCTGTTTATCACACTGTGTATTTTATTGAAAAATACAGTAAAGTTTTGTGGAAAGTTGCAATGAGGAACTGAGGATTTTTTAAATCTATAAACATCATGTGCAGAATAGATATATCTGTCATTTGCATTCTGGGAGTTTTAGTACTTTTAGTAACATTATTAAACAGGAATAGTGTAGTGAGGAATACAAGATAAGAACATGTTGTCTGCACTATATGAATTAGAAAGAAGCAATACTTGTTAGGTATTTATTGGGAAATGTTTGTAAATGTTGTTTTTTTACTTATATGACCACTTTGCATAAGCTTAGATGGTGAGATATGGTTTTTGTGCTTGCACATAGCTATATATATGGTGGGACTTTTGAGTTTGCTTAAAGATGCAGGAAGGTATATATTTTGGGAAAGATGGCTTGAAGGTGTACATCTATTAAGAAATGGTATACATGTTTACATAGTGATCTATGTTCAGAAAGGCTGATGAAAATTTCATGTATATGGTGAGGGTAGTGTTTTTCTTTAAACATGGTTTGTTTAAAATTGAGAAGGATTAATAGTGCAGAATACCTCAACAGTTCTTGTGCTAGCTTAATTTTGAGTATAACTTTTGCTTGAGATATGCTTCATATATGTTTTAGAAGCAGAAGTAGTATTTAAGAGATGATGTAGGTGTGCCATTCGCAAAAGATTTTGTGCCTTGAAATTTTCAAAATGTTGTTTTCCGTTTTAGAAACTTACTGATGCATGTACACGCTCAGTAACAAAGCAATGTATGTTTCTAGAGGGTCATGTATGCAATGATATATCTAGTGTGATACCTAGATTTCACTTACACATAACTCAGAAGAAAAGCAGGTATACAGTAAAACAGGTAGATGTATACTGACAGAAGGAGATAACCAATAATTCAGAGATATAGTGACAACTGTTATGTATCTAACGGCAATGAAGGTACTTTAGCAGTGAGTCAGGCAGTATTCAGGCTCTCATGGAATCACCCAGCCACTACTCAGGCAGTCATCAAATCAGTGATTCACTATCCATGGAGTTATTCAACTATCCATAAACTATGCATTTACTTTTGCAATCAGGCTGGCAAAAATTATGAAGTCATTGAAGTGTGCATGCATTATATATACATTCATCTAATCACCTAGGTAATCTCTATTGAGTTATGCAATTAACAAGGCTGTAACTATGCAATCATTATAACATTTGCGCAGAACCTATGCAGCCATCTATACACCCACCTACAACCCATACAGTCATCGAAATACCGAGGCACAATTATGCACTAATGAAACACTCAGGCTCTACTCATACACTCATGCGATGCAGCACGCGCAATGTAAATTGTTTTATTTATTTATTTATTTACTTAACTCCATTACGCCGTATGCTGGAGTTTACTGCCCCCCCACCCTGCCTCTCCCCTGCCCCACCGTCCTGCAGCACTCCCTCGGCAAGCCGCCACTGGTGTTGGGCCACTCAAAATCAGGCCGTGGGAGTCAGGGGCACTGTAGTAAAGAATCACGGACTCAACATAACCCTAGATTCTTGAGGTGAGTCTTTGTGTGTGCAACTCCGGCGCTCATGGGAGACAGAGTCTGTGTGAAGGTCAGAGGGCAGTTCCTCCTGGCTCAGGGAGTTGCTGGCTGCTGGACTAGCCGGGGCTCTTGCTGTAGGTAGGTTGTAGATGGGACAGGCCGGGAGGGCTGTTGCCAAGGCAGTTGGTGTTCTCTTCTCCTTTCTGCATGGCTCTTCATTCCTTCTACTTTCTTCCTCGAATCTGAGGAGGTAAGGTTCAGGGTGGCCCCTAAATACTAGATTTAGGGGCATTAAAGGGGTGTGCACATCGGGACCAATGGGTCCCTTCCTTGAGGTGGGTACACCTATTATTATGCCACCCTCCAGTGGGAGGGGGCAAGAGCTTCTCCCTAATTGTCTGAGTCCTCTCATCTTCAAGATGTAGGGGACTGAGATGTGTACTTCACCTCGCCTCACCCACCTGAGGGGTAGGGTTAGCAAAGGCGGGCACACCTCTCTTCCTAGCTTGGTTTCCCCACTGATTCTCCCACCCAAAGTGGGGGCCAGAAGAGGTGGGAGGCAGTTGCTGAGGGCAGCAAAAGGCAGGGTCAGCTTCCAAAGGTGGCAGGCCTTTCAAGCTTCTCTTTTCATGGACCCAGCCCATCCTTGGGGACGAGGCATGACACCTCTGCCCAGGATGGGCTTTGTTTTTGGACCCAGAATGCAGAGGCTCTCTACCCAGGGATCCAGAAAACACTCTGGTTGTGGCAAATTGTGGGCAGCCATTCAGGAACCACACCAGGGCTGGTCATTTTTCAGGGGGCATCTCTAAGATGCCCTCTGAGTACATTTTACATTAAATTCTATACTGGCAGTGTGGATTTAATGTGCTGAGAAGTTTGCTAGAAAACTTCCTAGTTTTTAGTAATTCATTATGGAGCTGTGGAGTTTGTAGTGATAAACTCCCAGAACATATACTCTTTATGGCTTTATTACAATTACAATGTCTAAGAATGGGCTTAGACACTGCAGGGGTACAGGGCTCTTGCCTCCATACCCTCACATCAGAGTTAGTGCACCCTGCTAGAGGGGTGATAGGTAAGCCTAGGTAAAGGTCTCAGGCAGTGGATTGCAGACATGACACACAGGGATGTGTGCCATGTCATCTCTTCACTATTCCCTGCACCAAAAAATGCAGGCTGCAGTGGCAGTGTTAGTGGGTTAAGGTGCAGGGTCTCTAAGGGTGGCACAATAGGTGCTGCAGCCCTTTAGAGACCTTCCTTGGTCACAGTACCCTTGGTACTCATGGTACCTTTTACAAATGGGCTTACCTGTGGCCAGGGATATGCCAATTGTGGATGCGAAGGTACTGTCTTGGGAAAGAACACAGTCCCTGGCAACCTGATTGGCAGGCACCCAGGGAACATCAAGTCAAGCCGAATAAGATGTCAGGCAAAAAGTGGGGGGTAACCATGCAAAAAGGGGCACTTTCCTACATCCACTTCCTCACCCATACAGCCACTCATACGAACACTCAAGTCCCTAATACAGCTACTGATGTATCTACTCATACACCAATATGGCCACTCACACACTGCTGAGCCAGTCACCCATTGAGCTACTCACACACCTAGTTACTCACCCACACATTCAATCACACAGTCACTTACTCACCTATACAGATACACACACACCCACTCACTTACTTATACATATACTAACAAGTACTCACTCACCTATACAGTCACTGACACAAACACTCACTCACCCATACAACCACTCTTAAATTCCCTCACTCACCAATACAGTCACTCATATACCCCATCACTCACCTATACTGCCTTTCACATCTACTTACTCACACACACAGCCATACACACACTCACTGACCCATACAGCCCCTCATACACTCACTCACTAACCCATACAGCCACTGACTGACCCATCCACTCATCCATACAGGCAGTCACACAACCCATCGCCAACCCACACAGACATTCAGACAGCCATACAAGTACTCAGACAACCAATCACTCACTAATACAGCCACTCACATTCCCACTCACACACTTACAGCCACTTAGACACCAACTGACTGAAGAAAACAGACATTCACACAACCATTCACTCTCCCATACATTCACTGAGACACCTAATCACTCAATTATAAAGACAGTCATGCAGCCACTGTATCATCCATACAGACATTTATACACCAACTGGTTTACCAATACACCTTCGTATATATATTTAACGCTGACAAACTTTTTAAAAACACTCACAGTCACTGGATGATGAGATCAGTGATGTGATCAGTGATGTCACAGGCCATGTCATGAGTGATGTAATATGTGAGGTCATAAGCAGTGCATTGCAGGGGGGTGTGAGTTATAGTTAGCTCAACTAACTATAACTGCTGAATTTCACTGGTATTATACAAGGGAAACCTGAGCCTTACTATAATGTTCCTGTAACCTTTGTTTTTTCACTGAATATATATATATATACATTTGAGATGTCATCAGTGATGTCATGAGTGATGTCACTGACCATGTCATGAGTGATGTAATATGTGACGTCATCAGCAGTGGATTGCGGGCGCGCGAGTTATAGTTAGCTGAACTAACTATAACGGGGGAATTTCAATGGTTTTGTGCGAGTGAAATGTCCAGCTAACTATAACATGTGTGAAACCTATGGTTTTTTCATTGTATTTGCAAGGTTTTTAAAATGCTAATTCCTAACTATAACGTGTGTGAAACCTATGGTTTTTTCAGTGAATTTGCAAGGTTTTTAAAATGCTAATTCCTAACTATAACGTGTGTGAAACCTATGGTTTTTTAAGTGAATTTGTAAGGTTTTTTAAATCCTTTTATTTTCTTTTTCTTTTTTCTTTTGATTTTTTTTTTAAACAATATGCTACCTATATATATAATCATTGATTTACTGTATCCTGCAATATAGAAAGGTTCACCTTTTTAAAAAAAATGGTTAGATATAGTTGAATAACATAGTTAATATCTTCTACAAACCTTTTTTTTTGTTTTTTAGGATTTTTTTCCGTGCGCGTACGGTAAACTCACAGTACGCGCACGGTACGTTTTATGTACGGTGCACGTACGTAATGGTTATGCTCCGTGTGCGCAAGCTTACGCAATTTACGTACGCGTCCGTAATTCACGTGCGACGCGTAAGCACTTGCTCCCTACGCGCACGCGCGCACGTTACGCGGAACCGCCGTACGTGCGCGCGTGCGCACGTGCTTCTAATGCGCATGCACGCGTGCGTGCGTGCCTCTAATGCGTATGCGCACGTGCGCGTGTCTTACGTACGCGCATGCGTACTTTTACCGTGCGCGTACGGTAAGCGTACGTAGCGCGCATGGTAGGTCATGTGATCCAGAAACAACACTTTTCATTGGTTTAAACTTGTTTCATTTCCAGAAACTTCCAACACCACACCCATTCCCCTCATTACTGCTTGTGATTCCTTAGGAGAAGGAGCTGAATTGTCTTTGGGATACAATGGCAGAGCAGCAGTCCTCTTCTGAGCGTGAGCAGGGCAGCAGCATCATTAGACAGAGAAGGAGGAAACAGAAGAATTCTTTTGTTTGGGAGTATTTCACATTTCCTGAGGGGCAGAAAACGGTAAATGCTCCATTAGTCACCTGCTCACTTTGTGAGTGTGTCTTATCTAGAGGTAATCCAAGGAAGAAGTATTCCTTTTGGTAATTACACTATGTTTAGACACAATAGGGATGTACATCCCAGGACTTTTGCTCGACATACTGAAGCAAACCCTTCAGTAAGTCACCCGAGCACATCTGCAGAGGCTCAGCCGAGTACATCTTCGGCAGCTCAGCCGAGCACTTCCTCTGCGGTGGGAGCATCACCCTCTTCTGCTCCTCTGGACATCTACCCTCAGTTTCAGAGGGTACAAATAAGGTGCATCACTTGTTACTCTCTTATTGCTGTGGGGGAATCTAGTATTCCTCTAATAGATAATAAGATTGAGCAGCACAAGTGTGGTTCCTTCTAATATTCCCATTCTTTCTTTCCTCTGTCCCCGTATTAACACAAGGGCTCTTTTAAGAGCCACCCTACCTCACAATTGTTTTATTTTATCATTTTTTTTAAAAAAAATGTTTTACCGTGCGTGCACTTTTTTTTAAAAAAATTTTTTGAAAATAAAATGTTTATTACACCCTTCAATGTACTTGAGGGACCACAAGAGAAATGACAAAAGCAGAGTGAGGAGAACTGAAAACAAGGAACTACGAAAGTAAATGTGTGATAAATACAGATATTTCAAACTTACCTGACCAACTTAATTTTCATCAAATGTTTTTTTTAAATTGCTAGAGAAAAGGATTAATTTTCATAAAATGTCTTTCTCAATCTGTAACAAAAGAAAAAAAGTATTAATATTTAACAATACATTTTACAATACATTACACATATTTTCATATTTAACAAAGACATGTTTTGCCCTTTTTTTGCTGTTTTCAGAATATATTGAATTTCACTGCAAATTGTGAAACCAATTGCATTCATTACTTAACAGCGGGCAAAAAAATTAACAATCCGAAAGATTGTTTAAAAAAAGCCCTGAATCTCTTCTCAGTAAAACATACCTTGATAGAAATATAATATATATAATAAAAATATCATCTAGCAACAATAACTATTTGTAATAAATAACGTCTGTAAATCTTGTTGCTTAAGCTCATACACCCAAATAATATCTGTCAAAGAAGTCCACAAGAGAAATTTTTACCTTTCCATGAGGCCAAATGGTAATTTTTAAATTCTTTTTTGATGAAATATCCAATGGTAATCCAATAAAATCGCAAAAAATGATTTGTTCAGATGTTGCAATTTGTATCTAAAATTTTGGTTTTAGAAAAAATAAATAGGAATTTGGTAATTCTGCAGGCAAACGTTGCTTGAAAATCAATTGAGAATCATTACACAGTGTCCAGCCTTTTTCACATTTAAGATAAACTGTATAATGACCAGAAGATATCGTAGGTCCATCATGGAAAATTATTGCAACTGCAACAAAAGTTTTTCCTGATATTGATAATTGTTTTCCTACAACCTTCTTTATAGAAGTGTCCAATTTTGTTCCATCAACTCTACAACGTTGCATCATTAAAATTACATACTGTTCATATTTCTTTAAAAATAACGTTGAAAACATGTCTGATTTACATTTAGAACATTCCATGCTGTGATTGGCATCTTTAACTAATTTACTAAAAGTGACTGATTGACTCTCTGGTAATGTTAAATATATGAACCTTTCAGAATCAACATTAGAGCTGCATGTGTTGAAACAGTTTTCACAACTATGGTGCCGATTCCGATCATGGAAAAACCGGGTACGAACCGTCGGTCGGAGCGTTTTCTCCGTCCGACTCGTACCCGGGAAAAAAACATTACAAACATGCAAGTACGATTCGCACGGAAACACCATTTCCTTACGAATCGTAAAAAACACCGACCGAGGAAAATATACATACAAATGTGATCCGGGAAAGCGCCGACGTGACGTCGGGACGCATGCAGGCTGCGTTTCACGAACCAGGAAGTACGATCCGCACCGACGTCACCCCGCATGGATAAAATTCTCCGCCTGCCAAAAACTGCCGGGAAATCAGGACAACGCGCGCAAGGAGCACCTGTACGCGACGGACAGCCATGGACCCGAACCTACGTGTCATCCCAGCCCTCATAGCAGTCCACCTGCTCTACAGGAACCGACGCAGACGCTGCAGAAGGTCAGAACAACACCCAGGGGCAAAGGGGGGGGGGGCAGGACACAAAACCCCCACACAAGTCACAAATCATACATGCCCTGGACATACCTGACCTTCAGGGCCTGGTCACTTCGAGGGGGTGGGGGCGTGTCCGACAACGGAAGTGGATGTAGACGCAAACCGGCAACACAACAAGTCCGGTACGTACCGTACCCACGCCTTAAGAGCGTGGGTACGAGTCGTACCACGCCCACCCCTACGTCACCCCAATAATGGCGGTACGGCCCTTACCCACGTTCCAAATGCCTGGGTACGGGCTGTACCCCCACCCGTGTATGTACGGCATGTACCAACACCCCACCCGTGGATGTACGGACCGTACCCACACCCGCGTACGTATGGAGCGTACCCCCACCCCAACAGTGTATGTATGGAGTGTACCCCCACCCCAACAGTGTATGTACGGACCGTACCCACACCCGCATATGTATGGAGCGTACCCCCACCCCAACAGTGTATGTATGGAGCGTACCCCCACCCCAACAGTGTATGTACGGACCATACCCCCACCCGTGTATGCATGGAGTGTACCCAGACCCGTGTATGTTCGGAGCGTACCCCCACCTGTGTATGTACGGACTGTACCCACACCCGCGTACGTATGGAGCGTACCCCCACCCCAACAGTGTATGTACGGACCGTACCCCCGACCGTGTATGCATGGAGCGTACCCAGACCCGCGTATGTTCGGAGCGTACCCCCAACCGTGTATGTACGGACTGTACCCACACCCGAGTACGTATGGAGCGTACCCCCACCCCAACAGTGTATGTATGGAACGTACCCCCACCCCAACAGTGTATGTATGGAGCGTACCCCCACCCCAACAGTGTAAGTACGGACCGTACCCCCACCCGTGTATGTATGGAGCGTACATGGCCAGACACAGAAGGGCTGGGTGCAGAGTCCCCCCAGCAGTGCCCAGACACAGGAGGGGTGGGTGCCTATTACTCCCAGCAGTGCCCAGACACAGGAGGGGTGTGTGCAGAGTCCTCCCAGCAGTGCCCAGACGCAGGAGGGGTGGGTGCAGAGACCTCCCAGCAGTGCCCAGAAGCAGGAGGGGTGGGTGCAGAGTCCTCCCAGCAGTGCCCAGACGCAGGAGGGGTGGGTGCAGAGTCCTCCCAGCAGTGCCCAGACACAGGAGGGGTGGGTGCAGAGTCCTCCCAGCAGTGCCCAGACGCAGGAGGGGTGGGTGTAGAGTCCCCCCAGCAGTGCCCAGACACAGGAGGGGTGGGTGCCTATCACTCCCAGCAGTGCCCAGACACAGGAGGGGTGAGTGCCTATCACTCCCAGCAGTGCCCAGACACAGGAGGGGTGTGTGCAGAGTCCTCCCAGCAGTGTCCAGACACAGGAGGGGTGTGTGCAGAGTCCTCCCAGCAGTGCCCAGACGCAGGAGGGGTGGGTGTAGAGTCCCCCCAGCAGTGCCCAGACACAGGAGGGGTGGGTGCAGAGTCCTCCCAGCAGTGCCCAGACACAGGAGGGGTGTGTGTAGAGTCCCCCCAGCAGTGCCCAGACACAGGAGGGGTGGGTGCCTATCACTCCCAGCAGTGCCCAGACACAGGAGGGGTGTGTGCAGAGTCCTCCCAGCAGTGCCCAGACGCAGGAGGGGTGGGTGCAGAGTCCTCCCAGCAGTGCCCAGACGCAGGAGGGGTGGGTGCAGAGTCCTTCCAGCAGTGCCCAGACGCAGGAGGGGTGGGTGCAGAGTCCTCCCAGCAGTGCCCACACGCAGGAGGGGTGGGTGTAGACTCCCCCCAGCAGTGCCCAGATACAGGAGGGGTGGGTGCCTATCACTCCCAGCAGTGCCCAGACACAGGAGGGGTGTGTGCAGAGTCCTCCCAGCAGTGCCCAGACACAGGAGGGGTATGTGCAGAGTCCCCCAAGCAGTGCCCAGACACAGGAGGGGTGGGTGCCTATCACTCCCAGCAGTGCCCAGACACAGGAGGGGTGGGTGCCTATCACTCCCAGCAGTGCCCAGACACAGGAGGGGTGTGTGCAGAGTCCTCCCAGCAGTGCCCAGATGCAGGAGGGGTGGGTGTAGAGTCCCCCCAGCAGTGCCCAGACACAGGAGGGGTGGGTGCCTATCACTCCCAGCAGTGCCCAGACACAGGAAGGGTGGGTGTAGAGTCCCCCCAGCAGTGCCCAGACACAGGAGGGGTGGGTGCCTATTACTCCCAGCAGTGCCCAGACACAGGAGGGGTGGGTGCCTATCACTCCCAGCAGTGCCCAGACGCAGGAGGGGTGGATGCAGAGTCCTCCCAGCAGTGCCCAGACACAGGAGGGGTGGGTGCAGAGTCCTCCCAGCAGTGCCCAGACACAGGAGGGGTGGGTGTAGAGTCCCCCCAGCAGTGGCCAGACACAGGAGGGGTGGGTGCCTATCACTCCCAGCAGTGCCCAGACACAGGAGGGGTGTGTGCAGAGTCCTCCCAGCAGTGCCCAGACGCAGGAGGGGTGGGTGCAGAGTCCTCCCAGCAGTGCCCAGACACAGGAGGGGTGGGTGCAGAGTCCTCCCAGCAGTGCCCAGATGCAGGAGGGGTGGGTGCAGAGTCCTCCCAGCAGTGGCCAGACACAGGAGGGGTGGGTGCCTATCACTCCCAGCAGTGCCCAGACACAGGAGGGGTGTGTGCAGAGTCCTCCCAGCAGTGCCCAGACGCAGGAGGGGTGGGTGCAGAGTCCTCCCAGCAGTGCCCAGACACAGGAGGGGTGGGTGCAGAGTCCTCCCAGCAGTGCCCAGATGCAGGAGGGGTGGGTGCAGAGTCCTCGCAGCAGTGCCCAGACGCAGGAGGGGTGGGTGCAGAGTCCTCCCAGCAGTGCCCACACGCAGGAGGGGTGGGTGTAGAGTCCCCCCAGCAGTGCCCAGACACAGGAGGGGTGGGTGCCTATCACTCCCAGCAGTGCCCAGACACAGGAGGGGTGTGTGCAGAGTCCTCCCAGCAGTGCCCAGACACAGGAGGGGTGTGTGCAGAGTCCTCCCAGCTGTGCCCAGACACAGGAGGGGTGGGTGTTGAGTCCCCCCAGCAGTGCCCAGACACAGGAGGGGTGTGTGCAGAGTCCTCCCAGCTGTGCCCAGACACAGGAGGGGTGGGTGTAGAGTCCCCCCAGCAGTGCCCAGACACAGGAGGGGTGTGTGCAGAGTCCTCCCAGCAGTGCCCAGACACAGGAGGGGTGTGTGCAGAGTCCTCCCAGCAGTGCCCAGACACAGGAGGGGTGGGTGTAGAGTCCCCCCAGCAGTGCCCAGACACAGGAGGGGTGGGTGCCTATCACTCCCAGCAGTGCCCAGACACAGGAGGGGTGGGTGCCTATCACTCCCAGCAGTGCCCAGACGCAGGAGGGGTGGGTGCAGAGTCCTCCCAGCAGTGCCCAGATGCAGGAGGGGTGGGTGTAGAGGCCCCCAGCAGTGCCCATGGAAAGAAAAAGGGTGGAGTACCCACAGATCCAATGGCCACAATTGTCAGTCAGGTGCACAAAGACCCTGCAGTACATGTAACACATGTGTGCGAGGCTGGGAGTACACACATGCATACTGCCTAAAAGGGAACATGTCCACATGAAGTCATGTCAACAGACTACATACACAAGTACAGTGATCACCAAGGATGCCACGAATGATGCAGGTGGAGACATCGCTCTGCATGCATGGCCAAAGTTGAAGGGGTCCGTCACACACCCAGCTATTGTAGACACAGCTCAGCACAACATATTGGAAACACCCTGCAGGGAAGATGTCAGGGTACACAGAGGAAGGAACACACCTTGGGACAATTTCACCATGCAGTAACTGCTTACATGAACAAAGAAACTTAGCTAACACCTTGTGATGGCACACAGATACCAGGGTCCCCCCTCTGACCAGCACACTACTACATTTCCCACACACCCAACACATGATCACCACCCAAAATCATGTAGCAGCCCCACCAACAGCAATACCAGAAAAGCAGTAGTGTTCTAAGGAAAAAAAATGGCTTTATTCAGCATGATCAAAAAATGTTTGTGTGGATAAAGTTCAATATTTACAAAGCCCATAGGGCAGTCCATAAGTCACAGCTGGATGGGGGACACAGTGGGACGCGTGTCCCCTAGCTTGCCTGCACAGTTCAGACCACCCTGTCTTCCACAGGGGGGGGGCATCATGTGGGGGGGAAGGACCAGGCACCAGGCACCGCAGGGACAGGAGGGGCAAGGGCAGGCGTTGTGGGTGCAGGGATGGAGGACTCCACCACAGGGGGTGGGGCAGCACCAAAGGAGGTGGTGAGGATGGCGCTGCACACGTCAGCAAGGTCCCCCAGCGTATCCCCTGCACCCGAAGGAACCACAGGCCCCAAGGAGGGGGGGGCGGAGGAATGGGTCGCAGCACCACTGGGGGAGGGTGTGGACAGGGGGGGGCATTCAACTACCCTTACCGGGGACTCCTTTGCCCGCTTGCGGGGTGGTGTCACTGTTGGGCTCAGGGACAGAGCGGCCATGAAGGAATCTTTGCTGGATTCGTGGCCAAGAGAGCTGAGGGGAGTGGATTTGGAGGGAGTGGATTTTGCGGAATGCGGACTCCCACTCTGGCTGCGTGACTTACGTTTGCCCCCCGACCCAGTGGGTTTGCCTACCTCACCCTGTGTGTGCGTGCCAGGAGGTGTGCGCTTGCCCTGCCCTGCTGGTGTGGTGCCTGTGTCTGGTGGGGTGCGTGCATGCTGACGTCTGGGTGTACGTGGGACAGGCATGGGAGTGGGAAGTGTGGATGGGGCAGGGGTAGGGGGTGGGACGTAGCGCTGCAGGAGACCCACTGCTGCAGTCAGTGTCGAGTCTATGGACCTCAGCAAGTTGCGTTGGTCAGACTGCGCGGCTGAAATGCCCTCCAAGTATGCCTCCATCTGGTTGAGCACTTGGCTGTGGCCATGGAGGACATCAAGCGTCGCAGTCTGACCAACCCGCAACTGCCGCAGGATGTCCACAGACTCGGCATTGGTGGCAGCAGTGGAGACAGCGGCAGGGGGTGCGGTGCCTGGCAAGAAGGAGACACGTCTGACCGAGCATGGCGGGAAGGGACACGAGCAAGTGGGAGGCCGGTGATCGGAATGGAGGGGGCGGGTAGTGATGGAGTGCTGGTGTCAGCTGTGGGACCAGCCACTGCCCCCTCGGAGTGTTCAGCCTCGGACCCGTCTGCGTCATAGTCGGTGGTGGTTTGACTGGACAGGTCCTCCGCTGCACCCCCGTCGGCCTCTGTGCCACTCGATGTGCCAGACAACTCTGCACTGCTGGCACTGGTGCTCGCTCCCTCCTCACGGTCCGTGCCAGTGTCTCCCTCGGTGTCCCCCGACGATGCTGTGGGCAAGGTGAAGAGACAAGAAATAATCAGACACCTGTATACATATGCCACATGAGTCAAATCCGCATAGGTCACAGTGAAAAGCAACATGAGTAACATCTACAATACAAGGTACATATGTAGGCCCTGCAACACACAGTTGGTTGACCCACCATGCCACTGACCAACTATGGAGAGCATGACACAAAAGCAAATAACATGATATGGATTTGGACAGAGGAGCCAGGCACTGGGGACAATCCAGCACAGCCTCGAGCTGGGGGATACGTTTGTCGTCGTGGGGTCCGGCGGGATCAAGAGAGTCTGTGGGAGCCGCGAGTCACTCAGCAGGGCTCAGGTACAAGTTCGGAGGTCTTACGATCCTCAGGGAGACGCGAGTCACTCAGCAAGGCTCAAGCGCGAGTTCGGAGGTCTTATGATCTTCAGGGAGCCGCGAGTCACTCAGCAGGGCTCAGGTGTTTCCAAGGCGAATCTGCCGGACAGTCCCAGAGCACCCCTTGTTATAGGGCGACTCCTCTTTGATGTCCGGAGTCTGTGCAGGCAGGGGTCTTGTCACCTGGGGGTCGCTTGTTGGGGTTTCCTGCCATTGTCCTTTGATCCTTTCAGGGCCGGGTCGGGAGGAGTCCCAGACACCCAGCAGGCGTGGAGCCAGCCCTTGGGGAGGCCGGCGGGTCGATCGAAACCCACCTTCCCCGGGAAGCGCAGAGGTGTGATGGAAACTGCTCTTCCCTTTCTTATCCCAAGGGGAGCGCGATGTCCTCCAGCCGGAGTGGCGCCTCTAGGCCAGGGTTGCGCTGGGGCCGGGCGGCCATCTTGGTGCATGAAGTGGGCACGCGGGCCCGGTGTGGCCGAAAGGAGGGAGGCCACGGACGGGGAAGTCCGGGTCGGGTGTGTGTGTTCTGGTGGGAAGGATCGGCTAGGCCGTGGGCTCGGGGGCTGGTGTGAGGTGCAGGGGTCGGGTCTGGCTATGTTACGAGGGCCGGGTCTAATACGCGTCCCCCCCAGCTGAAAGCCGGAGAGAACTACCCATCCTCTTGGGGGTTCTCTTCGCTGAGGCGGAAGAACCGGGAGAGGCCATCGGCGTTGGCGTGGTCCGTACCAGGGCGATGTTCCACGGTGAAATCCATCCCTTGGAGGGAGATTGACCACCGCAGTAGCTTGGGGTTTTCTGCTCGCATCTGCATGAGCCATCGCAAGGGGCGATGGTCGGTTTGGACCTTGAAATGGGTGCCGAACAGGTAAGGGCGTAACTTCTTGAGGGCCCAGACTACGGCGAACGCCTCGCGCTCGATGGTGCTCCATCTCTGTTCCCTGGGCAACAGCCTTCGGCTGAGGAAGGCTACGGGCTGGTCTAGGCCTTGGTCATTCACCTGGGAGAGGACTGCCCCGATGCCATGCTCAGAGGCATCAGTTTGTACCACAAACTCCTTGGAGTAGTCGGGGGCCTGGAGGACGGGGGCAGTGCACATGGCCGCTTTCAGGGCATCGAACGCCTCTTGGCAGGCAGGGGACCACTGCACTTTCTTGGGCTGTTTCTTGGACGTGAGTCCCGTGAGGGGACCGACCAGGCTGCCGTAATTCCGGATGAATCTCCGGTAGTAGCCCGTGAGGCCCAGAAAGGCTCGGACCTCCGTTTGGGTAGTGGGGGGTTCCCAGGCTAGGATGGCGTCGATTTTGGGCTGTAGAGGGGCGACCTGCCCGCTTCCGACCTGGTGCCCCAGGTAGGTTACAGAACCTTGCCCAATCTGGCACTTGCTGGCTTTCACGGTGAGGCCTGCCTGGTGCAGGGCGGTCAGCACCCTCCGGAGGTGCTGGAGGTGCTCACTCCATTCAGAGCTAAAAACTGCGATATAGTCGAGATATGCAGCACTGAATTTTTCCAGCCCGGCCAGGACTCTATTTACCAGTCGCTGGAAGGTGGCCGGGGCATTTTTCATCCCGAAGGGCATCACGCGAAAGCGATAGTGCCCATCCGGGGTGGAGAAGGCGGACCGCTCCTTGGCTCCTTCTGTGAGCGCAATTTGCCAGTAGCCGCAGGTGAGATCGAAGGTGCTGAGGAACCGAGCAGCCCCGAGCCGGTCAATGAGCTCGTCGGCTCGGGGAATGGGGTGGGCATCGGCTCGGGTGACTTCATTGAGTCCCCGGTAGTCCACGCAGAAGCGGAGTTCTGGGGCGACACCGGGGGCAGCTGCTTTTGGGACCAGGACCACGGGGCTGGCCCAGGGGCTGTCTGAGGGTTCGATCACTCCTAGGGTCAACATTTTCGAGACCTCGGCTTGAATACAGGACCGGACCCGATCAGGGACTCGGTAGGCTCGGTGTCTCACCGGTGGGCTGTCCCCGGTATCCACGTCATGGACACACCAGTCGGTGACTTTGGGGACCAGGGAGAAGAGGTCAGAAAACTGCCCTAGGAGCTGGCGGCAATCCTCACGTTGCTGGGGAGTGAGGGATGGGGAGAGGTTCACTCCCTCTACGGAGCCGTCCTTCTCTTCGGTGCACAGGAGATCAGGGAGAGGATCCGACTCCTCCTCGGACCCGCCATCAGTGGCCAGTAGGAGGCTCAGCTCCGTCCGCACAAAGTGGGGCTTGAGGCGGTTCACGTGGAGGACCCGGAGGGGGTCCCGGGGTGACTGGACGTCCACCAAGTACGTGACCTGGCTCTTCCGCTCAACCACTTTGAAGGGCCCGGTCCATTTATCCTGGAGGGCGCAGGGTTTCACGGGGGCCATGACCCATACCTGCTGGCCCGGCTGAAACTCGACCAGAGTGGCGTTCTGGTCGTACCAGCGCTTCATCTCCTCCTGGCTCGCCTCCAGGTTGGCCTCGGCCATCTCTCGGAACCTCCTAGTCTGGTTTCGGAGGGTCAGGACATAACGGAACACATCTCGGGGGGGGGCCTCGGGGCGCCGCCTCCCACCCTTCCTTGACCAGGCTGAGGGGCCCCCTGACGGGGTGTCCGTAGAGTAACTCAAAGGGGCTGAACCCCAAGGATTTCTGGGGAACTTCTCGGTAGGCGAATAGGAGGCAGGGGAGCAGGACATCCCACTTACGCCGGAGGGGCTCTTCCAAGCCTGCAATCATCCCCTTCAGAGTCCGGTTAAACCGCTCTACCAGGCCGTTTCCTTGGGGGTGGTACGGGGTGGTGAATTTATAGGACACCCCGCATTGTTGCCATAAGGACTTCATGTATCGGGAGATAAAGTTGGTACCGCGATCGCTCACGACCTCGCGGGGAAAACCCATGCGGGAGAAGATTCCCATCAACGCCCGGCCCACCACGGGGGCTGTGACGGTGCGCAGGGGGATGGCTTCAGGGTACCGGGGGGCATGGTCCACCAGGACGAGGATAAAACGGTGCCCTTGGGAGGTTGAGGGGTCCAGGGGCCCCACGATGTCGATCCCGACCCGCTCAAAAGGGGTACTGACGACATGGAAGGGTTGGAGGGGAGCCTTGCACTTTCCTCCGCTCTTCCCACTGGCCTGGCACGTGGGACAGGACTTACAGTGGGCTTCTACATCTGCTTTCATTCTGGGCCAGTAGAAGTGAGTCACGAGGCGACTGTAGGATTTGTCCTGGCCCAAGTGGCCTGCGAGGGGAACGTCGTGGGCCAAGCCCAGGAGGAGGTTTCGGAAGCGGTGGGGATACCTCCAGCACCCGGCCGGACCCTAGCTCCACCGACTTCTGCTCGCTGTACAACAGGTCATTCTCCCAATACACCCGGTGCGTCCCAGTCTGGTCGCCTGCGGCCTGGGCCTCTGCCTGTTGCCGGGGCCCGACCAGGGAAGGACAGGTAGCCTGCTCTCGGCAGAACTCCTCTCGGGAGGGGCCCCCCTCGTGGCGCCACTGGGCCAATTCGGGCAGATCGCCTAACTCGGTGACCTGGGCGGAGTCGGAAGGCGGGGGTTCGTCACTGGCGACCGACCCTTCTGGTGGGGGAATGTGGGGACCCTCGGCGGGGACCATCCTATCTTCAGGGGTCGGGGCGTCGTCGACTTCCCTCCGGGGGGTCAGTCGGGCCGCCATGGATCGAGTGGTGGCGCACACCCACTCAGGGAGGCCCATCATCCCTAGGTGGGTCTTGCGCTCGACTTGTTTCCAGGGGGAACTTTCCAGGTCGTTCCCCAGGAGACAGTCGACTGGCTGGGAGGTTCTCACCGCGACTTTCAGTTTACCGACCACCCCTCCCCACTCAAAAGGCACCAGGGCTACCTTACATAGGCTTTCCGTGTTGTCGGCGGAAATGACCGGGCAAAAGACGTCGGCGAGGACCTGGTCTTCGTGGACTAAATGACTGAGGACACCGGTGATGCTGGCCCCGGTGTCACAGAGGGCTTCTACTTGGTGGCCATTGATCGTTACGAGCTGCCCATATTTCTTCGTGTTGGAGGGCAGGAGGCTTCCAGGGACCATTTCTCCATCTCCTAAGGATACTAGGGCCATGGCTGCGGGTTCCCACTCTTCGGTCTCCTCAACCTCCTCCCCCAGTGCTACATTGGCTATCTGTCTAGCGGGGGGTGCTGCCTGGGTGGTGTGTGGGGCCATGGGGCATTCAGGGTCGTTGGCGTAATGCCCGGGCTTCTGACAACGGAAACAAGTGATGGTCACCCGGTGCCCCCGTCTCAGGGGGGGGCCGGATACAGCTGGTGGGGGTGCCGGGAAAGGCGGAGGCTGGGACTTCGGGGGACTAGACTGGGACTCTCTCTGCCCTCCCTGGTTTCCCCCCCCTCTCTGGCGGGGTGGTCCCTGACTGGCTCGGGGGTACTCTCCTACAGGGCCCCAGGAGACCCGGGTGTTGGTCCAGCGATCCGCCTCGACGGCCAGCTTTCTCGGATCCGTGAGCTTGCTGTCGAGCAGATGCTGGCGCAGTTCCACAAAGCAGTTTGCAGCCAGGTGTTCCCACAACATAAGGTCTGTTAGTTCTTCCAGGGTGGTTACCTTGCTGCCCTTGATCCACCCATCGAAGGCGCGGCTGAAGAAATTCACATACTCCACCCAGGTGGTACCCGGGATCTTCCTGCAGTCCCGGAACCGCTGGCGGTACATCTCCGGGGTGAGGCCGTACCTTGTGAGGAGGGCCGCTTTCATGTGGTCATAGGAGGTCTGCATGGAGGTTGGTAGATCGAGCAGGGTGTCTCTCCCTTCGCTCAGGAATCATCCCCACAACCCGGCCCCCCAATCCTTCTGCGGGACCCGATGGGAGGTCATGGCGACCTCGTAGGCCCGGAACCACTGTTGAATGTCATCGTTTTTGTAATATTCTTTGACCACATCCTTGGGTATGTGGATCTTCTGCTCCGCCGGGGAGGCCGCCTCTCGGTTCCCCGGGGGCCGCGCTTCTTCGCTTTTTGCTTTCAGCTCCATTTCCTTCAAGCTGCGTTCATGTTCCAGTTGAAGTCTCCTTCCTTCGTGTTCCCGTTGGAGTTTCTTCTCTTCTAGTTCTCCCTGCACTCGAAGCTGTTCCACCGCTAGCTTTTTCTCGGCTAATTTCAATTCGCCCTCAATTTTGAGTTTGGCTAATTCGAGTTCGTGATGGCGACTTCTTTCTCTGTCTGCGAGTTCCTCCGGGGGTAGGCCCCCATCTGGTACGAAGCCTCGCACCTGGTTGCTGCTGCGTTCTCCTTGGGAGGGTCCAGCTTCGTCGTGGGGCTCCCCCGCTCCTTCTGGGCGGGAGGCTCCAGAATCCACCCAAGCTTTCAGTGCCTTTTGCATATCTTCTTTGGTGTTGAGACCAGTGGTAGCGATTTTGAGTTCCTTACAGAATTTCTTCAGTTCTTTGTGTGTGTACGCTTCCAGCTGTTCCACCTGGAACACGGTACTGGTGTCGTTTTCTGTGAGAACCACGGCGTTTCCTTCTGCCATCTTTGTCGGTAGTGCGTCTGCCGTTCACGGTACGATCTCTAGATTATGGGCCCGAATCCCGTCGCTTGCCACCAATGTTAGAAGGCGACCTCAGAGGGGCCCGGAGGGGGCCCTGACTGTCCTGAGACCCACCCTCGAGGTATCGTAGCCGGGCACTGGCGTGAGACTCCTCAGGGGAGAAATCTCGTATCTAGGATCGTACACTCGGCACCACACGACAAAGAGACACCACACCGAGAGTTCTTAAGAATGAATCTTTATCAGATCGGAGTTGTAGGATCCTTATGATCCGCAAGGCAAATATATACAAGTGGAGCGCGAGCTCACAAAGTCTTGGAGGGGGGGTAGGAGGTAGCGGGACAGTCTTTGGGGATATGGATCAGGTGCAGGAGCATACCCGGCGCACAGCTCACAATCCTCGAGCTGGGGGATACGTTTGTCGTCGTGGGGCCCGGCGGGACCAAGAGAGTCTGTGGGAGCCGCGAGTCACTCAGCAGGGCTCAGGTACAAGTTCGGAGGTCTTACGATCTTCAGGGAGCTGCGAGTCACTCAGCAAGGCTCAAGCGCGAGTTCGGAGGTCTTATGATCTTCAGGGAGCCGCGAGTCACTCAGCAGGGCTCAGGTGTTTCCAAGGCAAATCTGCCGGACAGTCCCAGAGCACCCCTTGTTATAGGGCGACTCCTCTTTGATGTCCGGAGTCTGTGCAGGCAGGGGTCTTGTCACCTGGGGGTCGCTTGTTGGGGTTTCCTGCCATTGTCCTTTGATCCTTTCAGGGCCGGGTCGGGTTCGAGTCCCAGACACCCAGTAGGCGAGGAGCCACCTTCCCCGGGAAGCGCAGAGGTGTGATGGAAACTGCTCCTCCCTTTCTTATCCCAAGGGGAGCGCGATGTCCTCCAGCCGGAGTGGCGCCTCTAGGCCAGGGTTGCGCTGGGGCCGGGCGGCCATCTTGGTGCATGAAGTGGGCACGCGGGCCCGGTGTGGCCGAAAGGAGGGAGGCCACGGACGGGGAAGTCCGGGTCGGGTGTGTGTGTTCTGGTGGGAAGGATCGGCTAGGCCGTGGGCTCGGGGGCTGGTGTGAGGTGCAGGGGTCGGGTCTGGCTATGTTACGAGGGCCGGGTCTAACAAGCAACATGAGTAACATCTACAATACAAGGTACATATGTAGGCCCTGCAACACACAGTTGGTTGACCCACCATGCCACTGACCAACTATGGAGAGCATGACACAAAAGCAAATAACATGATATGGATTTGGACAGAGGAGCCAGGCACTGGGGACAATCCAGCACAGCATCTGCAGCACACAGCATTGGCGTAAAAAGGGATGAGCAGGAACCATGTCTATTAACTGTAGGCACATGCTACAAAGTCAATACTTAAAAACATGCCCAACATTAATGGGTCACTGCACCTTGAGTGTATGTCCAGACAAACATCACACACTGGCCAGACCTAGCAAGGAGACTTCAGGTTTAGACATGTAGGCCTTGCCCGCACCAACCAACCCCTACATGAGACAATTTTTTGAGACACAGGAAGCACTTACATCTCTTAGTCTGGAATAAAAACACATGGCCTGCAAGAAATCCTGATTGGACACAAAATACCCCTGGTGCGCCGGTACAAATACATCATCTACAAATGGCCATCATCAGATCATTTTACCAAGACACACAGGCACTGGCCCCCGTGAGTATGAACAAGGGACATTTGGTCAGCCTGTGCAGTGGACACATGAAGCAGAGTTTACGTAAACACAAATGGTGCCAGAGTACAATGGCACAGAGCACAACCTATGCTGTAGACACAGAGATTGTCGACATTTTTGGATTACACACATGATACCTAGGAAAAGATGCCCCAGGGGACAGTAGTGGCCACACTACTCCATGGTCCTGAATGGTAATGACTGCTACACAAGCCACCATCCCTGCACTCTGCATATCTCACACTCATGCACGTCATGTCACAGGCCACAAAATAGGACATGCATGATGTAAAGCAATACACTTTAGAGACACACTTCTATGTCTGGACTCAGCATCAGTGACAACTGACATGGACTCCACAAGTACTGAACTGGACAGGGCACAGGCAAGGTCCCAAAACCTGTTACACACCACCCCCACACATGAAGCTGCAAGCATTGGGCACATCGATAAACTGGCAGCCTAGATAACCTTGTGCAAGTGTGACTACACACAGACCAGGGTACACATGGCAAGGAGGGGAAGGGAGGAAGGACAGCACCGCTACACTTTTGGGACCAGAAAGTGCACTGCACATGTAAACCCTGGCAGTGTATCCATGCAACTGTGCACTTACAAATGCTGGTGACACACAACAAACACACATGTACCTACCCCCTTCCTGCTGCTGCTTTTCCCGTAAGCGCCTGTCCATGTCAGGGAAGACGACCGCCAGCACACGCTTGTGGATTTGAGTCAGACGGCGGCGCCCATGGTTTTTTTGGCTCACAGGTGAGTCCCCCAGCAGGACCCGTGTGATCCTCCGTGTCCAGCACCGGATATCCTGCCAGCGTTTCCTCACCTGGGCTAGGCGCCGTTTCCGACCATCCGTCTTCCTCACGGCACTGACGGCGTCCTTCCAGATCTGCTCCTTGGCACAGGCGCCTACCTGTGAGGATGAAAAAGTGAGACAACATCAATACACCTGCGACATGTCACAGAGACACACATTAGAACAATTTGGCTGGTTTTAACAGGGCATAGAATGCATCAAACTCATAACACCTGTGTCATAGGGACACTTTCCTCTGTGGAAGGCAAAATGCACTAGGTGGCATTGTAGAGTACACAGGTGGCATGAGAGGTACGACACAATCAATCATCCAGGCTCACACTGTGCATCACAAGCGACACCAGGATTATGTGCAGCACCTCAAAGCAGTCACATGCCACAGGCCACTGAGGCGCCCTCAGCAGAGTACACAGACACACACAGCCACAGGACAATCACCTGCCATTGCCAACTGCAGCTACACACCTCACTCTGCACATGTGCCACTAGACTGGGGGGTGTCACAGGTGTGGGGCTGGCCCATCACCGTAGACACACAGCACTGCTCCCTGCTCACATCAGATGGGCAGGGTATATCCATCCCTCATGCAGCTGGGGTGCTACACTCCACATATGCACACACCCACATGACAGGGGACTTACACACACACACCAATGTCCAGGGGACAAACACATCATTTGTACACTCTCAGCACATGTACACTAAACAAACACACATCTGTGGGTACTGCCACCTGTCACACTGGGGGGACCACAGATTCACATAAGGACTGTAGTAACAACATTCCCAGGAGGATTAGACAGGCAGAATGTGTAATGCCACATGCAGTGATTGTCACAGTACACACAATGAAAGTGAGGAGAGCAGACATGCACCACAGCATGCTCTGGCTGGGAGACATTAGGCATTCCCCCACCCGGGACCCACCCTACAGTACATTGCATGTGTGTTACACCTGGACACAATGGCAGAAGTCACAGTCACAAAAAAGGGGCACAGTCTTTGCTAGTGGACTCAGCACTCACCTGAACCCCTGGTTGACCATACAGCATGGGGTACTGTGGGAGGATCACATCCAGCAGGGCTTGGTTCTCCTCCTGGGTGAAAGGCTGGGCCCTCTCCACAGACCTGGACATGGTGCCAGAGGATTCAAGAGCAGCAGCAGTGTTGTTGAATCAAAGGATGTGCAGGCAAGTGCTCTCTCATGGGACCTGGCTGCCTTAAATCTGCCTTGCTGCCCTGTTTCATTCACAGGAGTACAGAGTGATTGGTCACTCACATTTGCATCCTATGTTTCCTCCAATCCCTTTAAACCTACCACAGTCAGTGGCTTTGCTTTTTTTTTAATTGAGCATGATGTCAACTCAACAACCACTTTGCAACAAAGTAGATTCTTTCAAACCGACTTTAGCTGGGCACCTGATGAAAAAAATTCAAACTTTAAACTCGGTCTCCATGACAACCAGCATGCATGTAGGGCTTTATACTTGTCCCTCATGTGTCCCCTATGTAATTTGGACATTCACACACAGGTACGGTGAGTTCCAGGGCCCTAGGGCACCCCAAATGCATAGAAACGGCCCGTACACGCGCGTGTACGGGGCGTATCACTATGGGTACGCATACGCGAGCAAAGCCATAGTGAAACGGCCCATACACGCGTGTGTACGGGGCGTATCACTATGGGTACGCATACGCGAGCAAACCCATAGTGAAACGGCCCGTACACGCGCTTGTACGAGCCGTTTCACTATGGCTTTGCTCGCGTATGCGTACCCATAGTGATACGCCCCATACACACGCGTGTACGGGCCGTTTCACTATGGCTTTGCTCGCGTATGCGTACCCATAGTGTTACGCCCCGTACACACACGTGTACGGGCTGTTTCACTATGGCTTTGCTCGCGTATGCGTACCCATAGTGATACGCCCCGTACACACACGTGTACGCTCCGTATCACTATGGGTAGGCCTACGGCAGCACTTCCATAGTGATGGGGAACGTACACACGCCCTCAGAGCGCATGTACGGTGCATTTCACACCTGACAGTGGTGACCGGCAGCACACAGAAAGGCTGGACATCAAGGCATTGTCTGTGCAGTACTACATGTGTGGGGCACAGGTGTGTCAGGCTGTAATGTGGCACATTACTCCTGAGTTGTGAAGGCAATAGATGTATGATGAGATGTGTACAGATGTCATGTGTGATGGTGGACTATGTGCCAGACATCCCCTTCACTCCTTTGACATGTGTGAATGTAGTACAGAACACTTGTGAAAAGCGTCACTGCCATGGCACAGTCAACAACACACGCAACTGTCCCCTGATGCCAGCTACAGGGGTTTTCACACCTGACATGTGACTACCCGCGTTGCACGATGTGACTATGTCATGTATGTGTCGTGTGTTCCCATTAGCTTGCTGTAGGTGTTTGGTCAAATGCATCTGCAGTTGCTGCAACCAACATGTGTCTGTGTGTAGATGGCCATGGCACAGTGTTACGCATACCAGGCTACATGTGGAATCCGACGTAAGGTGTGTGTGTATGCATCGACACGGAGTTTCAAAACAAGGACATATCTGCATACTGTCAATGTATGTGTGATCATTCTTGAAATGTAATCCTTCATGGCAAGGTGTGTGGTCTGTCCTTTTTCTATTACATGTGACCTGTGCCTCTAGTGTTCCGCAACCTGTCTGTACAATAAACATCCTTCCTCTGCACATATTTGGTTGTCTGTAACTCCTGTAATGCGTCTGCCTGCTCACTTACACTGGCCCACAGCTAGTTTCATGGCATGGCATTATGAGGTTGAGAATAAACGTTTGGAGCTGTCTCTTGGTAGGAGTGTCACATGGCTGGCATACGTGTCCAGGGCATATTGCACAGACCTGACTCTGTATGTAGCATATGTGTATTGCCTGTTGACCATGTGCTCAGTACATTGAAATTGGTGGTGTACTGTACTCACTCTTTGTTGTCCCTTCTAATTCACTGCAGGGCTCCGCCTCTCCCTCGAGCAATTCCAGACTTGGCTGACATGCGGGAGAATGACTGTATACGCTGCTACCGCTTCCCCCAACATTTGATTGAGGACTTGACAACACGGCTGGCAGCACACCTCCAACCGCTACACAGGTATCCTGGTGCACTGACACCCAAGATGAAGGTGATGGCAGCCCTACATTTCTTGGCCACGGGTACCTTTCAACATACCATTGCCCATGTCGGTGGGATGTCCCAAACCATGTTAAGCCGTGTTCTGCATGATTTTTTAGAATCCATGTTGGAGCACCTTGATGAGTTCATAAAATTCCCAACTCCTGAGCAGTTGACAGCTGTCAAGCGTGAGTTCTATGCCCTGGGAGGTATGCCCCATGTCATTGGGTCCATAGATGGAACACATGTGGCTTTGGTACCACCACAGGCACAGGAGGTAGCCTTCCGTAACCGCAAGCATTACCACTCCATTAATGCCCTTGCGGTGTGTCTTGCCAACATGGTGATTTCACATGTCTGTGCTCGTTTTCCAGGATCAGCACACAATGCGTACATCATGAGGCGTAGCAGGGTGCCTGAAATGATGCTGCAGCTGCGCAACGAACGAGCATGTATTGTTGGTGGGTATACTCTGCCAGTCCTGTTTTTAACGTCATCTTCCTGTCTTACTGCTTCTCCTGACCCACTCTTGTCCATGATGTTTCCATGTAGGGGACGCTGGCTATCCCAACATGCCATGGCTGATCACGCCTCTCCGCAACCCCAGCACGGCTGCCGATCACCGCTACAACAACGCCCATGGGCGGACCAGGCGAGTGATAGAGAGGACGTTTGGCCTCCTGAAGAGCCGATCCCGATGCCTCCACAAGACCGGTGGCGCACTCCCATATGCACCGGTGAAGGTCTGCAAGATATTCCTCGTGTGCTGCATGCTGCACAACATGGCAGTGGAGAAAGCTGTGCCACTCATCCTGGATCCAAATGAGCAGGACCATCCACCCGTGGAGGATGAAGGGCTTGGGCACGAGGCAAGTGATGTGGAGGAGGAGGAGGCGGTAGAGGACATGCGGAGTCGGCTCATACGCGACTTCTTTGCTTAGTGGTGAGTTCCAGTGTCTGAGTGTGCATGCATTTGGCTGTGTGTGGCATGTGTTGCAATGTGTGTGTCCATCTGCATGTCTTCCAAGTGAGTCTGAGGTGTTTGGATGTGTCACTCGAGTGATGGTGCAATAGAATAATGTTGTTCCAGAGTCATCATTGTCACCTCGCATGTTGACAACCTAATACGTGTCGAGTACATGCACATGCATGCGGATGTGCTTCTTTTGGCTGACTTCTGGTGTGTCTCCCATCCACAGGTACTTGCGCATGCTGTCTGCTGGTGGCATTGTTGTGCTCCTGCTATTCCTCATGAACACAGCAACATGTGCTGAATCAGCGTGACATGCACGGACAAGTTCGAAAATCTCCTTCGAGTAAAGGATGCAGCACGGCTTTTTGGGAGTGGTATTTGTTTTGAATGTGTGTGCACTGCTCCTGTTCAAGTTTGGATACTTCACATACATGTAGATTCACCATGGGGCACATGACCTGGAGCAGAATTCACCTGAATTGATGGTCAGACTTGGTGACAGTCATCTGTAATGGGATTGTGATGGAGTCATCAATGTGTGTAACACTGGCCTCGGAAACATACGGGTTGCACCGGGTTGACATGGTGTGTGAATTCCCCATTAGGGGCTCAATGGTGTATAGCAGGCTCTCCGTGAGCAGCAGGGGGTGTTTAGCTGTAACCCGTCACTTGTGTGCCAGTGCCATGGATTTCCAGCATCTGTGGTGGTAAGGGGGGTGCCAGTGTTGGTCCCACGTGTTCATCCACATGACCTGTGTATGTGTTGACAGAGTTGCATTAGCATTCCGACACACATGAGTAATAAAGGTGTCCCTCTGCCTCCAAGGTGCCTCATCTCTGTCAATGGTGGTCTGTTGCCACTGTGCATGCGGCATGTCTGGCATTGTTCTCAGAGATGGTGCATATGAGTCTATGTGTAGAGTAGCAAGATGCAAGCTGTTTGTCAGGGATTAGATTCTGTATTGTGCATGATGTCCATGGCTGTGTAGGTTTTGTGGCATGTCAGTCTCCACGACGGCCACTGTGCCGCATGTGAATCCATTGTGTGTGTGTGTGTGCCATGTTGAACCAGACATTCCTTCATTGACATACACCTTTTGCATGGTTCCTTCCTGAGATCCTTGTCTTTGTGTGCTACTTGTGGCATTGTTTCCTTGACATGGCACATGCTGCTGCAGGCCCTGCTGCAAGGGCACCCAGTGTCCACGCAAACGAGCTGGTGTTCATCATGGATTGCTTGCTGACATGTGCTATGCTGATCAGCAGCATCTGTGCCTCATGCGGCAGCACACTCTGCATTATGCACAAGATCCCCAGTTCCATCCACCTCAAGGCAAGAGGGAGACCATCCCCCGGGTCAACTATGACATCCATGTCTACTCCTACCCTGCACTCTACGGACATGTGCGTTAGAAATCCCATGATACTTGTCCACATCCAGGGTGCATCTGCACAGCTCTGCTACTACATCCGGCGACCAGGCCACATCAACGTCCAACAGAGATGGGGGGAGTGGATCACTGCCAGCTGCAGGATGACCTTCTCAATCCACGCACACCCTCAGGATGCAGCCCACACCCACAACACAACCATGTGGCACTGTGATCCAACACCCAATTGTGCCATCTCCATGCATCCAACCTTGGCTGGCCCACCATTCTCCACATCCACCTGACTCAAGCATGCAGGACATGGTTCTGCCACGTGTCTACACATACCTGGGACTCCCACCCCAGGACACTCCACATGATCCCTGACCTCTGCGCATGACTGTTGCTCTTCTAAATAGGTCTGTGGGCACAGTTGTGCGGGCACCCCCTCAGCTGGTTGGGCCCATCACGGGTGAGTATGGTGCTCCATGTCTGTGTTGGATGGTACGTTGTGACCCATGTGTGTCCTGTGCCAGACTCAGACATCAGGGTATGGATGTTTGGAGTTAATTCAGTAATCAGGCATGGTTTGACTTTACAACACAGACATGTAGTGGAATAATGCAAAATGACGGCATCATCTTGTGATTGTGATGATTTTTATTACTGCTGGGGTACGTGTTTGGGGGGGTGACAAGAGGTGCTTGGCGGGAGTGTAGAATCCAAAGTTCACAGGGGGAGTTGGTGTCCTTGCCATTGACAGTGGAATGGCCAAGTATTTGGGTTGCGCTTGGCTGTTGAGAAAAAAAAAACTTGCCTCCCTTATGCACTGAAATGTTCTAGTGGCCAGTTTTTTCTCTTTTTTACCAACCCCTATACAATGAAATTCGTGTCCTTTTGTTCTCTGTATTTTGTATATAGTGTCTTACCTTGTGATATAGTTCAATTTTAGATATATTTGCGATCAATTCTTTTTATTGCTAATGTTTACCTGATCCTTTTTAAACTTTTATTGTATGTTGTGCTTTTATGATATTTTTTATCGAATAAAGCTATACCTACCTACCATTGACAGTCATCAGAGTCTGTGCCACAGTCTTTGTCAACATTGGTCAGACAGTGACCAGCAAGGCCATGTGGCAGAGAATGTCCTTTGCTGCTGTGCTGCTGTTGGGCCAGAGGGCCAGGTGCCAGGCCAGGTGACCTGGGAGATGGTGATGTTCCGCTGACTCTTTTTCGTGGACGACCCACCTTCCTGCGGGGACCCTCAGACGCCTGCCTTGACGAGGCAAGGGACGCTCCATCAGATGTATCCTCCTCCTCCTCCCTCCCTGTGTCTGGTGGTGGTCTACGCCTGGTGGCACAGGGAGGGTTTGCCAGGCTTTGGGCGATCTGATGGAGGGATTGGCTCACGTCCCTGTGCACCGCCAAGAGCTCTGCAAGTCTTGCCTCCATCCTGGCATGATGCTCAACCTGCAGGGCCTTCATCTCATTGAGGGTCCCCACTACCTGGGCGATGCCTCTGGAGTCACGCCGGTATGCGTCCAGGATGGTTCTGACGTGTGCCATAGCCGGGTCCTGAGCCAACTGGTCAGGTTCGCGCCTCCGCTGTCCTCCACTCCCACCACCCCTGCCCACTTGTGCCTGGCCTGCCGTTGTGGGCACATCGGGTCTCCGGGACCCCTGAGGGATGGCATTTGCGGTGTCGCCCGCCTCCTCCTGGGTGCCCGGAGAACCTTGTCCCTCCTGGACAGACTGGCTGCGTTGTTGTGTGCGGGCAGGGCTCCTGGGATGTGGCAGGAATCGGGGTGGTGGTTGGCACAGTTGTACCTGACGCAGGTGCTGCAGGTGGTTGGACACCAGAGGGGCCAGGTTGGTCTGGGTCATCCACGGAGTGGTGAGAGTCGTCGCTGCCGGTGGGGTCCTCTTCACACAGAGCCTGGTCCTGTGAGTCTTCCCCCCCAGATCGGGGGAGATCGATGACGGTGACCTGTGTGTGAGAGAGACAGTGTTAATTCTGTTACATGCGACATCCATGTTTCATTCTTTTTTGATTTGGCACAGTTCCTCTGGGTGGTTGGATTTGGCTAGCATTCCTCATACAGTGCACTTGTGCATGGGTATGTCCCTTGGCCACAGCTTTCGACACTTTACCTATGTGTGACACAATCTTAGTTGATGCATATTTTGGGAACGCAGTCAGCAGTGTAGTGAGCGGGCGTAGCAAGCCATGCAGAGCCGCCTTACGTGTTGCACTGTACGTGGCCAAATGGTGTTTATTCCATGCTATTTGAGAATGCAGGTAGGTAACTTAACTATTTGTGACTGGGTTCTGACGAACACAGTGGGTAGGTATACTGGGTGTAAGGTTCTGTTTGTGCCTGCAGCACGGATGTACTCGTGCACAGATTGACACATGGCCTAGTGTTTATCAAAGGTTGAAGGGGGGGTTAAGGCACTGCCAAACCTTGTCTACATGCACACAGTCCACCTGCTGACGAGCGGACATGGCCACACCACCCAAGGGTGATTTGGTCTCCCTCTGTCTTCCTTTCTCCCTCCCTCTGTCAGCCTCCTCCCTCTGTCCGTCTCCCTTTCTCCCTCCCTCTATCAGCCTCCTCCCTCTGTCCGTCTCCCTCTGTCTCCCTTTCTCCCTCCCTCTATCAGCCTCCTCCCTCTGTCCGTCTCCCTTTCTCCCTCCCTCTATCAGCCTCCTCCCTCTGTCCGTCTCCCTCTATCTCCCTTTCTCCCTCCCTCTATCAGCCTCCTCCCTCTGTCCGTCTCCCTTTCTCCCTCCCTCTGTCAGCCTCCTCCCTCTGTCCATCTCCCTTTCTTCCTCCCTCTATCAGCCTCCTCCCTCTGTCCGTCTCCCTCTGTCTCCCTTTCTCCCTCCCTCTATCAGCCTCCTCCCTCTGTGCGTCTCCCTCTGTCCATCTCCCTTTCTCCCTCCCTCTATCAGCCTCCTCCCTCTGTCCATCTCCCTTTCTCCCTCCCTCTATCAGCCTCCTCCCTCTGTCCGTCTCCCTCTGTCTCCCTTTCTCCCTCCCTCTATCAGCCTCCTCCCTCTGTCCGTCTCCCTTTCTCCCTCCCTCTATCAGCCTCCCCCCTCTGTCCATCTCCCTCTATCTCTCTTTCTCCCTCCCTCTATCAGCCTCCTCCCTCTGTCCGTCTCCCTTTCTCCCTCCCTCTGTCAGCCTCCTCCCTCCCTCTGTCTGTCTCCCTGTGTCCACCTCTGTCTCGGTCCCTCTCTCTGCCCCTCTTCCTCCCTCTGTGTGTCACCCTCTGTCACCTCAGCCCAGCTTCCTGGGCACACACAGTTTGCAGGTCTTGCAAAGGCCATTGGCTTGTTCATGTGGGTTTGTTTCTTCTCTGCGGGCACCCATTGGGCGGAGTGTCTGAGTCTGTGCTGCTGCTCTGGCGGTGTGTGCTGACACTCTTTCAGTGTGCTGCGTCTTCATTGGCTGCTGTTATGTGCAAATTGTGCCTTCATACCCATGTCGTCCTGCAACGCGGCCACCATTAGTAGGCTTTGGGGGGGTTGCGTGCATGATTGGTATTTGGGTTGTATATGGCGTTCCCCCCATGTGAGTTGAGTTGTTTGTGTACTCACCAGGCTCTCGGACTCCTTCTACTCCGTCTACTCCCACCGGCGGCAGCGTGGCCATCACCTTCTCCTCCCAGGGATGGTAGTGTACCGGTCTGCGGGCCGGACCTCCTCCAGTGATGTTGGCCTGGTTGTGGTCGTCTGTCATTTTTCTCTTGACCGTCCTCCGCAGATCGTACCACCTGGCTTGGCACTCATGCCTGGTCCTTCTGGTGGCCCCAACAGCATTCACGGAATTGACTATCCTCTCCCACATGGCAGTTTTTTCTGATATGCTGGTCCGTCTGACCAATGTTCCGAAGAGCTGTGGCTCGACTCTGATGATTTCGTCGACAAGGGACTCCAGCTCGTCCTTTGTGAACTTTGGATTCTTGTTGGTGGGCATGGTGTGGGGTGTGGGTGTGGATGGTTGTGGGGGTGGGGGTGTGGATGGATGTGGGTGTGGATGGTTGTGGGTGTGCAGGTGTGTGTGTGTGAATGTGATGAGGGTGTGTTTGTGATGGTGGTTGTAAGGTGTATTGATGGTTGAAGTATGGTGCAGTGCGTTGTCTCTGGGGTCTGGCAGCAGTGGATCTGTTGCAAAGGATCATGATTTGTGTGTGTTGGGCCTTTTTATTGGTCCATTTGTGGGTGTGGCTGTGTTTGAACTTTGGGTGGGTGTGTTATAAGGAGTGGTAGTGGTTTGGGCCTCTGTTTCTCTGTTTGTCAGTTGCAGGTCAGTGTATAGGATGTATTTGGCCTTGTTGGATATGTTTTGTGGTGTTGTGTGCCTCGGATTGACTGTCCTTGTGTTTTTTTAGTTAGTTCTGGTTCAGTAGGAGTGTTTTTAGCCTCTGTACGGTGCGTACATGGGCCATGTTTTTGTACAGTGCTGTCCTTTGCTATGGCTTAGTACGACTCGTACATGCCCGATGTTGGGTGAGGGTGCTGGTGTGTGGGCCTGGGGTAGGGTGCGTATGAACACGGGCAGGGTGTTGGTCCGCACCGTCCATCGGTGGTGGTGTTTCGCACGGTACATTCAAGGGGGGCTGGGTGTAGGGTCCTTACATACACGGGTGGGGGTACGGTCCGTGCATACACTGGTGGGGTGGGGGTACGGTCTGTACATACACTGGTGGGGTGGGGGTACGGTCCGTACATACACGGGTGGGGTGTTGGTATGCTCCATTCATACACGGGTGGGGGTACGGTCCGTACATACATGGGTGGGGTGGGGGTATGGTCCGTACATACACGGGTGGGGTGGGGGTACGGTCAGTACATGCACTGGTGGGGTGGGGGTACGGCCTGTACATACACGGGTGGGGTGTTGGTACGCTCCATTCATACACGGGTGGGGGTACGGTCCATACATACATGGGTGGGGTGGGGGTACGGTCCGTACATACACTGGTGGGGTGGGGGTACGGTCCGTACATACACGGGTGGGGTGTTGGTATGCTCCATTCATACACGGGTGGGGGTACGGTCCGTACATACACGGGTGGGGTGGGGGTACGGTCCATACATACACGGGTGGGGTGTTGGTATGCTCCATTCATACACGGGTGGGGGTTACGGTCCGTACATACACTGGTGGGGTGTTGGTACGCTCCATTCATACACAGGTGGGGGTACGGTCCGTACATACACGGGTGGGGTGGGGGTACGGTCCGTACATACACGGGTGGGGTGGGGGTACGGTCCGTACATACACGGGTGGGGTGGGGGTACGGTCCGTACATACACGGGTGGGGTGTTGGTACGCTCCATTCATACACGGGTGGGGGTACGGTCCGTACATACACTGGTGGGGTGTTGGTACGCTCCATTCATACACGGGTGGGGGTACGGTCCGTACATACACGGGTGGGGTGGGGGTACGGTCCGTACATACACTGGTGGGGTGGGTGTACGGTCCGTACATACACGGGTTGGGTGTTGGTACGCTCCATTCATACACGGGTGGGGGTACGGTCCGTACATACACGGGTGGGGTGGGGGTACGGTCCGTACATACACAGGTGGGGTGGGGCTACAGTCCGTACATACACGGGTGGGGTGTTGGTACGCTCCATTCATACACGGGTGGGGGTACGGTCCGTACATACACTGGTGGGGTGTTGGTATGCTCCATTCATACACGGGTGGGGGTATGGTCCGTACATACATGGGTGGGGTGGGGGTACGGTCCGTACATACACGGGTGGGGTGGGGGTATGGTCCGTACATACAGAGGTGGGGTGGGGGTACGGTCCGTACATACACGGGTGGGGTGTTGGTACGCTCCATTCATACACGGGTGGGGGTGCGGTCCGTACATACACGGGTGGGGTGTTTGTACGCTCCATTCATACACGGGTGGGGGTACGGTCCGTACATACACGAGTGGGGTGGGGGTACGGTCCATACATACACGGGTGGGGTGGGGGTACGGTCCGTACATACACGGGTGGGGTGGGGGTACAGTCTGTACATACACGGGTGGGGGTTCGGCGCGTACATCCGTGGCCGGGGGGCATTTTGCGCGTACATGCAGGGTCTGTGGTGGGGTGTTCGGCACGTATGCGGGCACGTGTCTCCATGCTTGCTATGGGAGTTCGGTCCGTACGGTGTTTTTTGCATACAGCTGTGAAATCGAGAGGACGGGAGTGATCGTACTTGCGCGGTCGGACTTCATTTTTCCTATTCGTATGGTAAATCGTCCGGGGATGTGTCGGACACAATTTCCGACCCGAGGATTCGGACGGTAAAAAGTCCAGATTCAATTCGGACGGGGGACATTTTTCATGGATCCGAATCGGCACCATAGTTCCCATTTATAAGACAGACCAAGCATATTTTCAATTTCTACCCCTTCTTCTTCCAGTACCATAAGAATATACATCAAGAATTCCTGTGCATCTTGCTGGACATTTTGAGTAAACTGTGTACTTCCTGAACATACATCTAAAAGTTTTCTAACATCAGAAGCACTTTCTATTTTAGTTTTATCATTACTCAGCTTCTCAAAAAGAAAACTCAGCAGAGAACAGAATCTTTTTTCATGATTTAGTATTATCTGCTCTTGCAAACTTTCAAGATAAAATACAACATTCAGCACTACATAAGCGTAGCAGTTGACACCAGAGCTATTTTCAAAATGACAACCAACAACCTCTTCAACACTGTCCTTTTTCTTTTTGCTTGCAGTCACATCACTCTCCTTTTGTTTTCTCTTCTGTACATCCTCATTACAGATATTCTCAATTCTCCTTTTCCGACAAACAACACGTTTTTCAAACACAGGATACTGACCTAAATGAGGAGCATAGCTTCTTCTTAATCTATTATATTCCTTTACACAGTTTGCATCAGCACTAACTTTTGAGTCATCAAAGTCTATCATGAATAGACCAGATAATGTTTTCACTCGTGACAAAGCAACATATGCCATACCTTCTTTGAACACAGTTGAACCAATGTTTACAAAAGCACTATCTACAGTTAATCCTTGAGATTTGTGAATAGTTACAGCATATGCTAGAGAAAATGGAAACTGCTTCCTACGTGCACATAAGTCTTTCACAAGCAAGAAACGAACTGAACAACGACAAATGTCTTTAACCTCTTCAATCTGATCAAATTTTATTTTTAAAAATTCAATTCCATCTTTTTTCTGGTATTTCACAAAACCCACAACTTTACCCATAGCTCCATTCACTAAACCTTTTTCTACATCCAAATTTCTTCTTAAAAATACTCGACAGTTCATACAAACATAAAGATTTTTTTCTAATCCAGCTGTTTTCGAAATATTCTTCTCTAGAGAATCCAATTTATTTTTCAGTTTGCCTGTTAATGTAATAGTAATTCCTTCATGCTGAACTTTGTCCACTGCTTCCATTTTCTTAATCTCTTCCTTTTCTAATTTCAAAAGTTCCTCATTGAATATCGAGCATTCACGTAGTGTTGGCATTAAGCAGATTACAGTATTTTTTTCTGCAATGTTCTGGTATATTTTCTCTGCAACTATTTCTTCATTTGGAAATAAATTATGTAGCAACCGACTCTGTAATGCTTCTCTGCCAACTTCTGTGAGTAGTCCAATTCTGATATCTTTCAGAATACTTGCATAATCTTCATCGTTTGCTTGCCTCATATTGGTAGTGAGTTCTTTGTACTCAAAGAATGACCAAATATTCGCATTACCAATACTTCCTAATGACTTCTTTGTGTCTTCATGTGTCACAGTATTAAACACTGGTTGTCCTTTAACTGGAGTGAGCTGCAGAAGATCCCCAAAAACTATAACATGTTTTCCTCCAAATAACACGTCATAGTCTCTCTTTAGAATTTGCTGCATTCTTAAATGCACAAAGGCGAGCATTAAGTTTGATACCATGCTTACCTCATCAATAATGAGAACTTGCATCTTCTTCAACACTCTTGAAACTTCGAAGCATGCTTCTCCTGTTAACTTGTGATATTCTATTTTGTTCTCATGCTCCACTGGTAACATTAGCAAGCGATGTAAGGTAATTCCTTTTATGTTATATGCTGCTAACCCAGTTGGAGCAGTAACAACACAAGACAAAGTTGAATCTGTTTTTTGCTGTAGGTAGCTTCGGATGACTTTAATTAAGAAACTTTTTCCAGTTCCAGCTTGTCCACTCACATACATCCTGATTGGTTCAAATGATGCGCATGAGCACTCTTTCTTTTCATGTAGTAATCCATGATCATTTTTTTTTGTGACTTTTTCATAAATTTGTTTTTGTTCTTCATTCAGTTGCTGTTCCAAATTTGGTAAGTCTATTAAATCTTCCTGAGCTTGATTCATAGCTGTTTCCACTTCAGTCATGGCTATTGCAGCTTCATTTTCTACGATTGGTTGTCCTAGGGGATCTTGACAGAGTGTTCCAGAACTTTGGCTGTCTTGAGAACTGTCTCTAGCTACTTCAGCTGCAATTGTAGCTTCCTGTTCAATTTCTTCATTTAACATTTGCACATAATTTGTGAAAGTACTGCATTCAATCGTATCTTTACATGCATTAAAGGAATCTTCATAGCTGTGAAAATCTCCAAGTAATTCATCCTCTGAATGCCATGGTTTAAACAGCTGTAAAAGTGCTAAGTAGTAAAATTCTTTTTTGTCAGGAGTGTCGCAACTCAGCTTCCTGTGATTAATCAAGCTTCCTTTTGTTTGCTTCACCAAACATCCTTCCTCACCAATGACTTTATATTTTCCATTGTTGATGTCTTCTGTGACTTTCCGTGTAAAAATGTAGTTCTGCAGCACTTCATAGAGACACATGTTCTCAAGATGACGACTTCTTTTTGGGTAATATGTGTCCAACATGTTTGATTTCAATATATCTGTACTTTCCGGGTCGTTCTCTGCCAAATATTCAATTTCTCCAACAGATTTCAGTACCCGATTTCGCATTCCTGCAAGGCCTCAACTTACCCAAATTATTCTTCTGGATTTGGAGTACAGACTTGCAGATGATAACCTATCTGAGCATTCGTAGGATCCAATTTCTCCATGCGATAACATCTTTAAACTGAAACTGTATAGCTTCTTACTGACAGTCTTCTCGTGAGAAATCTCTTCCCACATTTCCTTCAATTCCGTTTTCTCAGATTTAGTGATGTAAGATGTGACATACTGAGCAACAGCAATAGAATTGTCAGCTACATACTGAATATCCATGTTAGCATTCCACATGGATAAAATGACTGGGTTGTAGTCATTTATATATTTTGACTCTTCTTTTCTTCTTAGGTTGTAGGTATTTTTAGGCGATTTTCTTGTAATAGTATGTCACACAGCTGACATAAAACTGTTGACTCTTCCTTTTGAAAGAACAGGTCGTGGAAATCCAAATCGACATTTTGTGTAGAATTTTTCTTTACTCTTGTACTTTCGTCGACAGTATTTTCCACACCGATGACTTTGGAAACGTCAAACTTGCTCTTTTAACCCCTTCAGTGCCCCGCCCTTTCCCCGCCCTGTGCCGGGCGTTACATTAGTGGGCGGGGTTCATGACGAGATAGTCTCGTCATGGGCACAGCGCAACCGTGCTCCATGACGAGACTATCTCTTCATGGGCACTGAAGAGGTTAAGTGTTTCTCTTCTGTGCTTTTAGGTATAGCACATGTTGCATATCCTTCGATGAAACTTAAGGACAGCTTAGGGTGAGAAACCATGTAGGAGTTCCTAAATTCCGTAACATACACTTCAATTATCCATGGCGTCGGTACCAATATTCATTTGTCCCACGCTGACAAGCCATTAGATTAATCAATTGGGATTCCAAATGATCATCTCGCTGTTGCACTTTGTTCATAAAATCCTTTGCAGACACATTACGTAGATGTACTCCAGTTTTCAAAATGTGATTTACTGCATAAGATAGTGCTGACAAGTCACTTTTAAATAAAAGATGGAACAAATAAGGAATACTTTGACGAAATCTGGGATCTTCTGCATATAATCTTGTAGTCCGATACTCAGAAGCAGGAATCTGTACTGGACGTTCATCATATCGTCCACCTTTTCCTGTAGGAAACAGCTGGGGAAAACAACGAGCTTCCAAGCTCTCCTCCCATACATTCACTGGAGTTCCTTGTGCTTTCTTCATCTGAAACAGATCAATAGTGTTTGCCATAACTTCTTTTGAATGAAGAGGATGTATGCTGAAATGTTCATAAATTTCTTCTTCTTTTGACTTATCCACTTTTTCAATTTGCCCAGCTGGTATTCCTGAGTCTGGTAGTAAAACTTCTTCATCTTCATCCATATAAATTGTTTCATACCATTTGTTATTTCTTTTCAAATATAAATTTGCTCTTTGTACTTTTCGTACATCTACCAGCTCCTGTCAAATTTTCTTGTTCTTTTTTGGTACTCCATTAACCAAAATAACTAATGGTTCAGTTTCCAATGTATCTGCATCAATAGTTTCCATATTGTTTTTAAAAATCCAATGGCAAATAGACAACTCTTCCTTTTAAACCTCTTTGTAAATCCGAAGGAGGTAATTTGCCTGTTTTGGGCTCCATACGAACTATAGTCTGGAACGGATGGACACATTGAATGAGTATAGACTCATACGTATTTAAATCACTAAGTTCTGAAGGAATTTCAACCAATTCTAAATTATTATGTACAGCTCTTGCTGGCATTTTATTTTCTTCTAACTTGTTATAACAGTATTTACAAATACGGTGATATTCACCCAAATCAAAACAATTTTCCAGAAATAAATATGTAGCAAAATCCAACCACTTAGTATTATTTTCTTTTTCACTTTTTTTATAGAGATCAACATACCTTGTTTGTTTTTTATAATGGCTTCTCCGGCAACATATACAAGTAATATTTGGTCTTTCATTAGAGATGATAGTAAATTTTGTCATTTGATCTTCAAAAATTTTACTAATAGTAGGTTCTACATTGTCTTCCACAGTTTCTTCAATTACTGTGTCATTATCTGCACTTTCTTGTTCCGGACCAAAGTAACAAAACTGAATTTCATCAGTAACCTTCTCTACATCTGATACAGATCCACGGAACAGAGCCCTATTCAACTCATTTAACTTTAGTGCTGGACTTTTAGCAAAATACAATCTTCTCACAAACTTTCTCATTTCAGTATGATGAACCGCCAGCATCCTAAAATGGTGAAAAACACTTTGGCAAACTTTCCTAGAAAGACAAGCCAGAGAATGTCCTTGCAAACCAGTATTCTCTCTCACTCTACATGGATCTAGTCTTTGAAGCACCTTAATCTTCTGTTTAACACTTTTTTTACTATATTCTCTTAGAAATTCACGTAATTTATCAATAGATTCCTGTCGTACAGTACAAATACTACTACAATTCCAAGTGTACACTGGGGCTTTAGGACGTCTCCCCATAACCTCATCAGCTATCACTTCTTCCTCATTTCTTGGAACCATTTTCTCCTTTTCCATTATACAACCATCTTTCACTTCATAAGCTCGGCCACTGGTGTCAACTGCATGCAGCAAACTATTACTTTGAAGATAACTCTCTTCATTAAAAAATGGTTCAGTACTTGAACTATGCATCCATTCTCCTAAAAACACTTTACAAAAGTTATTTCTTTTCACTACTCTTTTCGTTTTGCTTTGTGACTTCATTACATTGACCATTTTATCTAATGTATGGATCCTGTTCAAAATTAAAATGAATAGTTTTCTTTTTAAATCTAAAGCCTTAGCTTCAATTGATTCAATATCTTTTTTTCGCTTATAAAATTTTGCTTTCTTCTTATATTTTTTCACATCCTTTAGCAAATTGGACATCACTCTTCTCTGAAACATTTTTCTACGAATGTCTTTAAATGCTGTTTTTCTTTTTAAGTCAATCTTTATTGCTTCTAATTGTACATTAGCATTTTCTAATTTCTCACTTTTGTCCTGTTCTTTTCTACTTGAAACTCTATTTGCAGTGGGGACATTTTTCAAATTTGTTCTTTTTTTGAAGATATTTTTAAAAAAATCCTTGGTTTGCTTACCAGAAGACTTTTTCTTTTTTCCAACATGAGGATCTTCAACTAATTTGGGTCCTCCAGTTGTCTTCAAATATAATTTTTTTTCTGTTCTTTTCTCTTCCTTGATTTTATAGGGATCTTTAACTTATTTCACTGTTGTTCAGCAATACCTGAAAGAAACTAAAAATAAAAATACTTTTATGTAATTTAAATTTATTACTAATTTTTTTTTGTGCTTTTCAAATCTTATAATACTATGTACCCCTTTCCTACAAGTGAAAAACACAATAAAACCAACACGAATTAAAGCTTCCCCTTTCCTACGAATGCAATTCTAAAAGAACCAGAGTACCATGAATTTGATCTCTGACAACAATTCCTGTGTGCGCACAGACTCATGGTGTGATTCTAGGCAGAAAACAAAATTGGATTTGCAATTTGAAAGCACACTTACTACTGTGGTAGAGCAAGTGATAATTACTCTAACAGTCTGACACATTTTCATTTTTTTTTTTCAGAAACAGAAAAGAGCACATGCCCAAACTGCTTTTTGAGACCATGAACATGTGCAACCTGAATGACGTACTACACTCTAGCAAAGGAAATGAGCCTTGGTGAGGTTCAATGTATTAGCGTTACTCACTGCTATCTGAAACACCACACAGCGCTGAATAGTAAGGTTGACTGTACATGAGAAACAGCTTGCTCTCTGCTAAGAGTGTGCTTCTGGACACTGTCTACTGTCAAGTGCAAAAGAGATCTGCATTGATCCTTGCGCAACTGCACAAACATTGGAGACATGTATGTAACACTACATGTGTGGTAAGGGTTAATTTGACTTCTGAACATGTACAAAGTACATGACCCATTGCAGGAGTGTAAGGAAAATCTACCATGTTGATGTCAAATGTGTTTGCATTGCCCTCTCATTTGTGACATATTAATTTGGGCTCAATGCTAGCCACCACAATTCAATAAAACAAGCTGCCCCTTTCCCACGAATGCAATTCTGAAAGAACAAGAGTAACACAAATTGAATCTCTGACAGCAATTCCTGTGTGCGCACAGACTCATGGTGTGATTCTAGGCAGAAAACAAAATTTCATTTGCAATTTGAAAGCACACTTACGACTGTGGTAGAGCAAGTGATAATTACTGTAACAGTCTGACACATTTTCATTATATTTTTCAGAAACAGAAAACAGCACATGCCCAAACTGCTTTTTGAGACCATGAACATGTGCAACCTGAATGACATACTACACTCTAGCAAAGGAAATGAGCCTTGGTGAGGTTCAATGTATTAGCGTTACTCACTGCTATCTGAAACACCACACAGCACTGAATAGTAGGCTTCACTGTACATGAGAAACAGCTTGCTCTCTGCTAAGAGTGTGCTTCTGGAGACTGTCTACTGTCAAGTGCAAAAGAGATCTGCATTAATCCTTGCGCAACTGCATAAACATTGGAGACATGTATGTAACACTACTTGTGTGGTAAGGGTTTAAATAGACTTCTGAACATGTACAAACTACATGAACCATTGCAGGAGTGTAAGGAAAATCTACCATGTTGATGTCAAATGTGTTTGCATTGCCCTCTCATTTGTGACATATTAATTTGGGCTCAATGCTAGCCATCACAGTTCAATAAAACAAGCTGCCCCTTTCCCACAAATGCAATTCTGAAAGAACCAGAGTAACACGAATTGAATCTCTGACAACAATTCCTGTGTGCGCACAGACTCATGGTGTGATTCTAGGCAGAAAACGAAATTTGCTACTGTGGTAGAGCAAGTGATAATTACTGTAACAGTCTCACACATTTTCATTTTATTTTTCAGAAAGAGAAAATAGCACATGCCCAAACAGCTTTTTTATGCTGAATACAAACCATCACAGTTCCAAAAAACAAGCTGCCCCTTTCCTGCGAGTGCAAGGCTAACAGAGCAAGAGCAACATGAATTAAATCTCTGATAACAATTCCTGTGTGCACACTGTCTCATGGTGTGATTCTAGGCAGAAAACAGTATTCCTGGGTGATACCAGTACACCTTAACTTATGGTGAAGACATACTCCATAATATCTAACATGTTCAAGGCACTTAAATATCTTCCTTAACATAAAATGTAAAACACAACTTTTAAAGTGGTAGGAAAATGTACCATGCTATTTTCAAATGTGTTTGCATTTGCCTCTCATTTGTGAGAAAGTGATTTCTTCTGAATGCTAACCATCACACTTTAAGAAAACAAACTGCCCCTTTCCTGCGAGTGCAAGGCTAACAGAGCAAGAGCAACACAAATTAAATCTCTGATAACAATTCCTGTGTGCACACAGACTCATGGTGTAATTCTAATCAGAAAACATTATTCCTGGGTGATACCAGTACACCTTAACTTATGGTGAAGACATACTCAATAATATCTCACAACTTCAAGACAGTTAAATATCTCCCAAAACACAAAATGTGAAAAACAACTTTAAAAGAAGAATCACATTTCTATTATTTATATCAAAATGCTCCACATACATTCCCTCTCAAATTCATAACTCACCTTTAAAAGTAGTTAGTTCAGAAATAAATGTGGCACTCAAACAGCAGATTATCAGAGCCAGAATCTCTGAGCTGTACACCTCTCTCCTCTCACCAGAACCAGTTAATGGCAATGTTTCTCTCTCTTTTTCCACACATATACATGTTAACTCCAAATCACAGTCCTTCCCACAATTTTTTCAAATGGAAACACACATTTCTATTGGTTGCAAATTTCATCCCTTTCCAAATGATCCCTACCCCCAACATGACTTCTGACTGCTATCATAGCAACAGATCATGGAACACTGGTGTGAGCAGAGAGGTCAGAAGTTCAGCACACAATCTTTCTAATCTAAAGAGCAAGAGTGCTTGACTTTTCAAACCTAACAGCAAATCCAAAGTAATGTTCTGTGTGCACACATTTTTCTGAACCAATACAAAACATGCTTTTAAAAATCTAAACATACAGCCTAGTTTTAACTGTAAAATGGTTTGAATCAGCCAATCAGTTCTTTTTTTTTTTAAAGTATGTTAGCCTCCATTTTACATCTATCTTTCTTTTCATATTGCCATTCTACTGAAAGACACCTTCTGAGTGCATCCAGATCTCTTTGAAAGATGTTCACAGTGTGGATTGTAGGTCACAGCTATGTCTTCTGGAGTGAAACGTTTGCAGAAAAAAGAGGTATTGTGAAAGACCTTGCTTTGCCAAATGTAGACATTAAATGGATTGGTCAGTGAGGGTTAAAGTGGCACCAATTAATGCCTTTGGTGAAAACCTTTCTACATCTTCCACAGCCTAACCTTATTATTGTGCACTGTGGTGGAAATGACCTAGGCACTTGAACTGGGGTAGGTCTGGAAATGCTTATTAAGGACACCTTTGTGCAATTGATGTCACTCTTTCCACAAACTGCCTTTGTATATTCTAATATAGGCCAAAGGCAAAAGTGGAAATGGTCCAACCAATTTTGTCCGCAGATTGACAAAGCAAGTAAGCACGTCAATAAGTCTGTTTCTGCTTTCCTCAGAGACTATGGTATGGGTTCTATATACCACAACAACTTGCGTTACAACATGCAAGACATTTATAGAGGAGACGGTGTACATTTCAATGATGAAGGGAACAGAGTCTTCCTCTTGAACTTTAGACTCTGCATCGGTACTTACTTATAGGTACAAAAAACACTCCATGAACACAACGGCTCTTTTAGAGCCAACCAACATCCAAACATTTCATTTTGATTTTTAATTCTATTTTTTTTATTTTTTTTCCCGCCGTATGCTTACCGTACGCACATGGTACGCGTACCCCGCGATTTAAAAAAAAAATATATATATATTTTTCACCCTTCTGAGTCCTTTTTGGACCCCCTGACAAAGGCTAGGGGGGCTGCAACTCTCTACCTTGCCCCCGTTTCACGTTCTCCACCTTTGTTTTTTAGTGTGAGACACACAAAATGGCGGCCGACACTTCCTGATTTCGACCAACTGGAATGTTTACTGTCATGTAACCACCAATCAGAATTACGCTCGCGCACGGCAGGGTGCGCGTACGGTATGCTTACCGTACGCGCACGGTGCGCGCTTATAGATATATATGTACTTTTAACTGAAATATTCTCAGGAACTACAGAACAGATTGACTCCAGATATTAAAAAAGGCACATCCCTGACCTGAGGACTACCTCTCTGCCAAATTTCAAGTAATTTTGTTCAGCCGTTCGGGCTGTACCTTGGACTAAAGGTCCCTATGGAAAAATGCATGGGGAAAACGCGTTTTGGGACACCCCTTTTTTCTCGGCTCCCGCTTGACTAATCACCCCGAGACTTTTAGGGTAGGAGCGGAGCGGAGCGCCCCACCTATTTTGAAAAATTAGCGAGGATTCGTCAACCGGCGCCAAAGTTATTCAAAATAGAATTTTCAGATTTCCTATGGAAACACGGTCCTAACTATAACTATCTACTGGCGAGACCGCCAGTAGATGATATATATATATATATCTATATATCTATATATCTATATATATATATTACCTACTGGCGGTCGCCAGTAGGTAGTTATAGTTAGGACCCCTTTTCCATAGGAAATCCGCAACATTCTATTTTGAATAACTTTGGCGCCGGTCGATGAATCCTCGCGAATTTCTCAAAATAGGTGGGGCGCTACGCTCCGCTCCTACCCTGAAAGTCTCGGGGGGATTCGTCAAGCGGGGGCTGAGATAAAAGGGGGGTCCCAAAACGCGTTTTTCCCATGCATTTTTCCATAGGACCTTTAGACAGAGCTACAGCCCGAACGGCTGAACAGAATTACTAGAAATTTGGCAGAGAGGTAGTCCCTAGGTCAAGGAAGTGCCTTTTGTAGGTTTGGTGTAAATCTGTTCAGTAGATTCTGAGAAAATAGCCTTTAAATCAATATATATATCTGAGCCCGCTTACGGTACGCTTACCGTACGCTTACCGTACGCGTACGGTGGCGTGCGCGAGCGCGATTCTGATTGGCTCTTAGATCTTAGTAAACATTCGAATCGGCCGAAACCAGGAAGCGGCGTCCGCCATTTTGTCTCTCGCACTGAGTGTTATTTATCAAACATGATGCCCAAAAACATGTTACGGGGCTGTTTTAACAACTCCCTCCCACATAGTCATGTTGAGGGAGTCCCCAAACATCCCCCAAGAGCAAAAACGGTTTTATTTTTTTTTCGGCAATTTCGCCGATTACGCTTACCGTACGCTTACCGTACGCGTACGGTAAAAAATCATAAAAAAAAAAAATCCACACTTTCTCCACCCCGTGTGCATGGCTTATTTAAGCACAACATTTCCCAAAAAAAATACCAACAGATTACCTATCACAAGGAAGCGCATAATATGTCCTCCATGTGCGCACGGTGCGCGAAGCGCATCGTGCGTACATGGCCCATCTAGCGTAACGTGGGCATGGCACTAACTGCGTAAAGTGGGTGCGCGGTGCGCGAAGCGCACCGCGTGCTCACTGTGCGCGCACGGTGCGCGAAGCGCACCGTGCGCGCACGGAACGAACTGTGTTAAGTGGGCGCGCACGCCACGAATGGCGTAAAGTAACTTAGCATTTAAAAAACCGTACAAATTCACTGAAAAAACCATAGGTTTCACACACGTTATAGTTAGGAATTAGCATTTAAAAAACCTTGCAAATTCACTGAAAAAACCATAGGTTTCACACATGTTATAGTTAGCGGAAATTTTACTGATAAAAAACCAATGAAATTGCCCCGTTATAGTTAGTGCTGGCAACTATAACTCACGCGACCGCAATCTTCTGCTGATGACATATGTGTCTTTATGAAAAAAAAATATTTGTAATATATGTATAGCTAAAAATGTATGGAAGAAGACATGGGCAAATAAGTGTCTAAATACAGTATTAGCATCAGCAGAGGATTGCGGTCGCGTGAGTTATAGTTGCCAGCACTAACTATAACGGGGCAATTTCATTGGTTTTTTATCAGTAAAATTTCCGCTAACTATAACATGTGTGAAACCTATGGTTTTTTCAGTGAATATATATATATATATATATATATATATATATATATATATATATTTCAATGAAAAAACCATGGGTTTCACACACGTTATAGTTAGGAATTAGCATTTAAAAAAACCTTAGAAATTCAATGAAAAAACCAAAGGTTTCACACATGTTATAGTTAGCTGGACATTTCACTCGTAAAAAACCAATGAAATTCCCCCGTTATAGTTAGTTCAGCTAACTATAACTCGCGCGCCCGCAATGCACTGCTGATGACGTCACATATTACATCACTCATGACATGGTCAGTGACATCACTCATGACATCACTGATGACATCTCAAATGACATCACTGATGACATCACCGGTGACATCATCCTTGTGATAGAATGGCAAACCTCCTCTCACCCTAATATAACCTTTGATACACACATTCAAAAATAGAGACTAAAATTTTCAAAACAATGGACATACCAATAACAGTTACAACAACCTCTTCAGTAATTCAATGATCCACATACACATCCACTCATCCACCAACAATCCTATACAGTCACTCATACATGTACTCACACATCATATGTACTCATACACCTAAACATCCTGTAACACAATGCCACTCATTCATAGAGTTACTCACACATAGTCACTCATGCTAATAAAGAATCAAACATCCATTTACCTGCATATACAGTTATACACACACCACCACACTTACTTTTACAGAAACTTACACATACTTAGTCTTTTAAATAATCACTTATAGAAACACATACTTATTCATACAGGCACTCTTCCAATCTCTCACTCGCACATATACTTACTTATATACACCAATAGTCATATATACTAGTTTAAAACATATGTAATTACTCATAAAGACACTATTGAGACAGTCATTCACTCACTAACACACCCATACACACACTCATCCACCCATACGGTCCTACACACATGCTGTCTTCAACACATACAAACAGTGAGTCACTCATTCATGCACCTATGCACTACATAATAACCCCCACCGAACCATGAAGACACTCAGACACTCATACTGATACTCAAAAAACCAACTAATAACCTATATAGACACTCATGTAGCTACTCACCAACCCATGCAGCCACTTATATACAAAGTGAGAGACTGATACAGATATTTACATATTTAAACATTACTCAGTAAGCCATGTATTCACTATGAAACACTTAATCAGTCAGTTACACAATCAATTTTTCAAAAACAAATCATCCATTTAGACACTTATATATCCATTTATTCTTCCATCGTCCTTGAGATATACATATATAAAACATATTTAATTTTCAGAAATACACACATTCACTGGATGATGTCATCAGTGATGTCATTTGAGATGTCATCAGTGATGTCATGAGTGATGTCACTGACCATGTCATGAGTGATGTAATATGTGACGTCATCAGCAGTGCATTGCGGGCGCGCGAGTTATAGTTAGCTGAACTAACTATAACGGGGGAATTTCATTGGTTTTTTACGAGTGAAATGTCCAGCTAACTATAACATGTGTGAAACCTTTGGTTTTTTCATTAAATTTCTAAGGTTTTTTAAATGCTAATTCCTAACTATAACGTGTGTGAAACCCATGGTTTTTTCATTGAATTTGCAAGGTTTTTTAAATGCTAATTCCTAACTATAACGTGAGTGAAACCCATGGTTTTTTCAGTGAATTTGCAAGGTTTTTTAAATGCTAATTTTTTTTTTTTTCTTTTTTTTTTACATATTTTTATTTTAATTTTCTATCCTTTTTTAAAAAACTATGGTTAAAATTTAAAAATTCTACAATATGTTTTTATTTTACATTTTTTTAAAAATAAACAGGTAAAATTTATTAGCAATTTTTTTTTTTTTTTTTTTTTTTACCGTGCGCGTACGGTAAGCGCACGTCTTGCTGTAATTACGTTAGATTTCTACGCTGTTTGCGTTCATTTACGCAATTTGCGTAGTCATACGTCACGCGCGCATCGCGCGTAACGCGTACGCTGCACGCGCACGTTACGCGGAAGTGGAGGGGCGTGCCTGTTGTGCGCATGGGCGCGTGAGCGTGTCTTGTTTACGCGCATGCGTACTTTTGCCGTAAGCGTACCGTAAGCGTACCGTAAGCGTACGGTAGGTCATGTGATCATGAAACACAACTTTTGATTGGTTGAAACTACTTTCAGTTCTAGAACTCTCCTACACCACACCCATTCCCCTCATTTCTGCTTGTGATCCCTTAGGAGAAGGAGCTGGGTTGTCTTTGTGATACGATGGCAGAACAGCAGAGCTCTTCTGAGAGTGAGGCTAGCAGCACTACCTTGAGGCAGAGAGCGAGGAAACAAAAGACCTCTTATGTATGGGAGTATTTTACTTTTCCTGAAGGCCAGCAAAAGGTAAATGCACCCTTAGTAACTTGTAAGCTGTGTAAGCGTGTACTTTCAAGAGGTAATCCTGACAGGAAGTATTCCTTTGGGAATCATACCATGATGAGACACCTCAAGGATGTACACAGAAGGACACATGCTCGACTTACTGGAGGTAACCCTTCAGTAAGTCAACCAAGCACATCCACAGCAGTTCAGCCTGGACCATCATCTGCAGGGCTGAGTCCTTCTTCTGCAGGTCAGGTGAGCCCTTCATCTGTGGGGGGAGCATCTCCTTTTTCTGGCCCTCTGGAAATTAACCCTCGGTTTTTGAGGGTTGATATACGTTGCGCCACTTGTCATGATCTAATTTGTCATAGGGAGACCAGTGTTTCCCTAGTGAACAACAAAATAGATCAGCACACTTGTCGCAGAGACTAATATTCCCAATCTTTCTTTCCTCTGTCCCTGCATGAACACAACGGCTCTTTTAAGAGCCAACCTTATCTTTCATCTTTTTTTTATATATGTTTTTAAAAAATTTTTTTTTTTTTTTTTTTACCGTACGCGTACGGTGCGCGTAATTTTTTTTTTTTTTTAAAAAAAACACTAAAAATCAATTATCCCATTACAAGGTCCTTGAGAGACTACAATTAAAAACTGAAAATGTGATTGTAGAGAAGTAGAAAAAAAGGAACCATGATATTATTGACTTACCATACCCACTCAAAAAAATATTTATTCATTTGTTTTTTTTAAAAATTGCTTTAAAAATGGTTCTAGGTTTCGAAAATTTTCTATATCAATCTGAAAAAAAAGAAAAAAGTATTAATATTTTTTAAAACATTTTATAATACAGTACACATATTTACATATTTATCAAAAAATATTTTTGCCTTATTTTTGCTGTTTTCAGAATATATTGCATTTCACTATAAATTGTGAAAGCAATTGCATTCATCATTTAACAGCGGGCAAAAAAAAAATAACAATCTCAAAGATTGTATTAAAAAAGCCCAGAATCTCTTTTTACTTAAACTTAACATTATAGAAATGCATAATATTCTAAAAAAATATCATCTAATATCAATACTTATTTCTTTAAAATACCGTCTGATATTTTTGTTTCAGAAGTATAATCACAATATTATATCTCAAATAACTCCACAATACATCTGGTTCCATTTCCTTTAGGCCAAATAGTAATTTTACAATTCTTTTTTGATGAAATTTCCAATGGTAATCCAATAAAATTCTAAAGTTTAATTTGTACAGATCTCACCGATTCTCTGAAACATTTTGGTTCCCGAAAGATTTATTAATAATTTATTAAGTCCACAATAGAATTGGTTACCTTTCCGCATGGCCAAATAGTAATTTAAAAAATCTTTTTTGAAAAAATTTCCAATGGCAATCCAATAACATTCCAAAATTTAAATTGTGCAGATGTTACCGATTTTCTCTAAATTTTTGGTTTTCGAAAGTTTCATTAAAAATTAAAAAAGTCCACATTACAATTGGTTATCTTTCCATTAGGCCAAATGATAATTTAAAAAATCTTTTTTTTTGAAAATTCCAATGGTAATCCAATAAAATGGTAAAATTGTTTTGTCCAGATCTTGCCAAGTCTCTCTAAAATTTAGGTTTCAGGAAGATTAGATAGGAATTTGCTAAATCAAAAGGCAAACGTTGCTTGAAAACCAATTGGGAATCATTACACAGTGTCCAGCCTTTTTCACATTTAAGATAAACTGTGTAATGTCCAGAAGTAACAGTAGGTCCTTCATGGAAAATTAATGCAACAGTTACAAAAGTTTTTCCTGAAATTGATAATTGCTGTCCTGTAAACTTCTTTATTAAAGTATCCAATTTTGAACCATCAGCTCTACATCGTTGCATCATTAAAATTCCATACTGTCCGTATTCCTTTAAAATTAACGTTGAAAACATGTCAGATTTACACTCACCGCATTGCATGCTATGATTAGCATCTTTAACTAATTTAGCAAAAGTGACTGTTTTACTCTCTGGCAATGTCAAATAAATAAACCTTTCAGAATCAACATTAGAGCCACATATATTATAACAGTTTTCACAACTATGTTCCCATTTATAAGAGAGACCAAATAAATTATCAATGGCAACTTCTTCTTCTTCCAGTACCTGAAGAAAATACATCAAAAATTCTTGAGCGTCTTGCTGTACATTTTGAGAAAACTGTGTTCGTCCTGAACATACATCTAAAAGTTTTCTAATTTCAGTAGCACTTTCTATTTTAGTTTTATCATTACTCAGCTTTTGAAAAAGGAGACTCAGCTCAGAACAGAATCTTTTTCCCTGATTTACTATTATCTGCTCTTGCAAACTTTCCAGATAAAATGCAACATTCAGCACTACATTAGCGTAGCAGTTGACACCAGAGCTATTTTCAAAATGACATCCTACAACCTTATTCTTTTTGCTTGCAATTACATCACTCCTCTTTTTTTTCCTCCTCTCTACATCTTCATTACAGATATTCTCATTTCTCCTTTTACGAGAAACTACACGTTTCTCCAACACAGGATACTGACCTAAATGAGGAGCATAGCTTCTTCTTAATCTATTATACTCCTTTACACAATTTGTATCAGCACTAACTTTTGAGTCATCAAAGTCTATCATGAATAAACCTGATAATGTTTTCACTCGTGACAAAGCAACATATGCCATACCTTCTTTGAACACAGTTGAACCAATGTTCACGAATGCACAATCTACAGTCAATCCTTGAGACTTGTGAATAGTTACAGCATATGCTAGCGAAAAGGAAACTGCTTCGTACGTACATATAAGTCTTTCACAAGCATGAAACGAACTGTACAACGACAAATGTCTTTAACTTCTTCTATCTGATCAAATTTTATTTTTAAACATTCAATTCCATCTTTTTTCTGATAATTAATAAAACCCACAACTCTTCCCATAGCTCCATTAACTAAACCTTTTTCAACATCCAAATTTCTCCTTAAAAATACTCTACAGTTCATGCAGACATATAGATTTTTTTCTAATCCAGCTGTTTTGGAAATGTTCTTCTCTAGTGAATCCAATTTATTTTTCAGTGTGCCTGTTAATGTGACAGTAATTCTTCCATCCTCAATTTTGTCCACTGCTTCCAATTTCCTGATCTCTTCCTTTTCCAATTTCAAAAGCTCCTCATTGAATATTGAGCATTCACGTAGAGTTGGCATTAAGCAGATGACACTTTTGTTTTCTGCAATGTTCTTGTATATCTTCTCTGCAACTATTTCTTCCTTTGGAAATAAATTATGTAGCAGCCGACTCTGTAATGCTTTTTTGCCAACTTCAGTGAGTAGTCCAATTCTGATATCTTTCAGAATACTTCCATATTCTTCATCGCTTGCTTGCCTCATATTAGTAGTAAGTTCCTTGTACTCAAAGAAGGACCAAATATTTGTATTTCCGATGCTTCCCAATGACTTCTTCGTGTCTTCATGTGTGACAGTATTAAACACTGGTTGTCCTTTAACTGGAGTAAGTTGCAAAAGATCTCCAAAAACTATGACGTGTTTTCCACCAAATAACATGTCATAGTCTGTCTTCAGAATTTGCTGCATTCTTAAATGCACAAAGGCAAGCATTAAGTTTGAAACCATGCTCACCTCATCAATAATGAGAACTTGCATTTTCTTCAATACTCTTGAAACTTCCAAGGATGCTTCTCCAGTTAGCTTGTTGTATTGTATTTTGTTCTCATGCTCCACTGGTAACATTAGCAAACGATGTAAAGTGATTCCTTTTATGTTATATGCTGCTAACCCAGTTGGAGCAGTAACCACACAAGACAAAGTAGAATCCGTTTTTTGCTGTAGGTAGCTTCTGATGACTTTTATTAAGAAACTTTTTCCAGTTCCAGCTTGTCCGCTTACATACATCCTGATTGGATGAAATGATGTGCATGAGCACTCTTTTTTTTCATGTAGAAATCCGTGATCAATTTTGTTTCTGATCTCTTCATAAATTTGTTGCTGCTCTTCGTTCAGTTGTCTTTCCAAATTTTGTAAGTCTATAAATTCTTCTTGAGCTTGATTCATAGCCGTTTCCACTTCATTCATGGCTATTGTTGCTTCATTTTCAACGATTGGTTGTCCTAGGGGATCTTGACTGAGTGTTCCTGAACTTTGGCTGTCCTGAGAACTGTCTCTAGCTATTTCTGCTGCAATTGTAGTTTCCTGTTCAATTTCTTCATTTAACATTTGCAGATAACTTGAGAATGTACTGCATTGTATGCTGTCTTTGCAAGCATTAAAAGAATCTTCATAGCTTTGAAATTCTCCCAGTAGTTCATCCTCTGTACGCCATGGTTTAAACAGCTGTAAAAGAGCCAAGTAGTAAAATTCCTTCTTGTCAGTAGTGTCGCAACTCAGCTTCCTGTGATTTATCAAACTTCCTTTTGTTTGCTTCACCAAACATCCTTCCTCACCAATGACTTTATATTTTCCATTGTTGATGTCTTCTGTGGCTTTCCGTGAATAAATGTAGTTCTGCAGCACTTCATAGAGAGACATGTTCTCCAGATGATGACTTCTCTTGGGATAATATGTGTCCAACATGTTTGATTTCAAAATATCTGTACTTTCTGGGTCATTCTCGGCCAAATATTCAATTTCTCCAACAGATTTCAGTACCCGATTTCTCATTGCTGCAAGGCCTAAACTTGCCCAAATTCTTCTTCTTGATTTCGAGTAGAGACTTGCAGAAGATAACCTATCTGAACATTCGTAGGATCCAATTTCTCGATGCGATAACATCTTCAAACTGAAACTGTACAGCTTCTTACTGACAGTCTTCTCGTGAGAAATCTCTTCCCACATTTCCTTCAATTCTGTTTTTTCTGATTTAGTAATGTAAGACGTTACATATCGAGCAACAGCAATGGAATTGTCAGCTACATACTGTATATCCATGTTAGCGTTCCACATGGATAAAATGACTGGGTTGTAGTCATTTATATTTTTTGATTCTTCTTTTCTTTTAAGGTTGTAGGTATTCTTAGGTGATTTTCTTGTGATAGTATGTCTCACAGCTGACATAAAACTGTTTACTCTTCCATTTGAAAGAACAGGTCTAGGAAATCCAAATCGACATTTAGTGTAGTATTTATCTTTGCTCTTGTATTTCCGTCGACAGTATTTTCCACACCGATGACTTTAGAAACGTAAAACTTGCTCCTTTAACTTTTTCTCTTCTGTGCTTTTTGGTATAGCACATGTTGCATATTCTTCAATGTAAGATAACACTGCTTCATCAGTATCTGTTCCAAACTTTGGGGCATCCTTGATCCACAACAGCATATGAATATGAGGAGCACCTCTTGCCTGGTACTCTTTTCTCCAAAAGAAATCCACTACTTCTCCTAGAGGTGGATTTTTTTTATTGCAGATGAAGGACATCATAGCCTCAAATCTATGATTGAAATATCTGCAAACATTAACCGGATCCAATGAGCACAGTTCTCCTGCTGTCTTGTATTCAATGTTTTTAATGTTTGAATTTGCCTCTCGTAGAAAATCCAGTAAATCATCCCAAGCGTACTCGGCACAGCTTAGGGTAACGAACCATGTTGGTGTTCCTAAATTCCGTAACATGCATTTTAATTCACCATGGCGTCTGTACCAATATTCATTTGTCCCACGCTGACAAGCCATCAGATTGATCAGTTGTGTTTCCAAATGATCATCTCGGTGCTGCACTTTCTCCATAAAATCCTTAGCAGACACATTTTGTAAATGTACTCCACTTTTTAAAATGTGATTTACTGCATATGATAATACAGACAAGTCGCTTTCAAATAAAAGAGGGAATAAATAAGGAATACTTTGTCGAAATCTTGGATCCTCTGCATATAGTCTTGTAGTCCGATACTCAGAAGCTGGAATCTGTTCCGGACGTTCATCGTATCGTCCTCCTTTTCCTGTAGGAAACAGCTGGGGAAAACATCGAGCTTCCAAGCTCTCCTCCCATACACTCACGGGAGTTCCTTTTGCTTTCTTCATCTGAAAGAGATCAATATTGTCTCCCATAACTTCTTTTGAATGAAGAGGATGTATGCTAAAATGTTCATAAATTTCTTCTTCCTTTGACTTGTCCACTTTTTCAATTTGTCCAGTTGGTGTTTCTTTGTCTTCTTGTAAATCTTCTTCTTCTTCTTCTTCTATATAAATTGATTCATACCATTTGTTATTCCTTTTCAAATACAAATTTGCTCTTTGTACTTTCCGCACATCTACCAGCTCCTGCCAAATCTTCTTATTCTTTGTAGGTACACCATTAACCAGAATAATTAATGGTTCAGTTTCCAAAGTATCCGCATCAATAGTTTCCATATTTTTTTTCAAATCCAAGGGCAAATACACCACTCTACCTTTTAAACCTCTCAGTAAATCTGAAGGAGGTAATTTACCAGTTTTGGGCTCCATACGTACTATGGTCTGGAACGGATGAACACATTGAATGAGTATAGACTCATATGTATTTAATTAAGAAAGTTCAGCAGGAATAGCATCCAATTCTAAATTATTATGTACAGCTCTGGCCGGCATTCTATTTTCCTCTAACTTGTTGTAACAGTATTTACAAATACGCTGATCTTCACCCAATTCAAAACAATTTTCAAGAAATATATATGTGGCAAAATCCTTCCACTTATAATTATCTTCATTTTCACTCTTTCTGTAGAGATCAACATTCCTAGTTTGTTTTCTATAATGAGTTCTGCGGCAACAAATACAAGTAAAATTTGGTCTTTCATTAGAGATTATTGCAAATTTTGTTATGTGATCATTAAATGTCTTACTTACAGAGGGTTCTACATTCTCTTCCACTTCTTCCTCATTTACTGTGTCCTTCTCTGCACTGTTTTGTTCAGGACCAAAGTAACAAAACTGAATTTCATCAACAACCTTCTCTACATCTGATACCGTTCCTCGGAACAGAGCCCTATTCAATTCATTTAACTTTATTGCTGGACTTTTAGCAAAATACAACCGTCTCACAAACTTTCTCATTTCAGTATGATGAACAGCCAGCATCCTAAATTGATGGAAAACACTATTACACACTTTTCTAGATAGACAAGCCAGAGAATGACCCTGCAAACCAGTATTCTCTCTCACTCTGCATGGATCCAGACTTTGAAGCACCTTAATCTTCTGTTTTATACTTTTTTTACTATATTCTCTTAGAAACTCACGAAATTTGTCAATAGATTCCTGACGCACAGTGCAAATACTACTACAATTCCAAGTGTACACTGGGGCTTTAGGACGTCTCCCCATAGCCTCATCCGCCATCACTTGTACCTCATCTCTTGGAACCATTATCTCCTTCTCCATTATGCAACCATTTTTCACTTCGTAAGCACGACCTCTGGTGTCAACTGCATGTTTGTTCTGTTCACTACTCTTTTCCTTTTGCTATGTGATTTCAGTACATTAACCATTTTGTCTAATGTACGCATCCTATTCAAAATTAAAATGAATAGTTTCCTTTTTAATTCTAATGCCTTTGCTGCAATGGCTTCAATTTCTTTTTTTCTCTTATAAAACTTAGCCTTTTGCTTATATTTCTTCACATCCTTTATCAAATTGGACATAACTCTTCTCTGAAACATTTTTCTACGTATCTCTTTAAACGCTGTTTTTCTGTTTATGTAAATCTTTTCAGTTGCAGAAGGTATATTTGCATTAACTAAATTCTCAATTTTTTCCTGTCCTTTTCTTTTGAAAACATTCTTTCCAGTACAGACATTTTGTACATTTTTCCTTTTTTTGAATATGTTTTTTAGAAATTGTTTTGTCTGCTTACCAGAAGATTTTTTCTTTTTCCCAACATGAGCATCTTCTACTAACTTTGGTCCTCCAGTTGTCTTCAAATATAGGTTTTTTTTGTGGTCTTTTTTAACTCTGGATTTTGTAGGCATCTTAAATTTTGTTCACTGCTCTTCAGCAATACCTGAAAAAAACTAAAAAAAAAATCCTTTATTTTATTTAAATATATTACTACATTTCTTTTCACAATAGTCACAAAACGTAATTTCTTTGCCAATTTGAAAACACACTTACTACTCTTTTTTTTGGCAAGTGATAATCACTTTTACAGACTGACACATTATAAATCCACTTTTCAGATTTTTTTAAAAGCACATGTCCAAACTGCTTTTTCAGACCACCACCATGTGTAACCTGGGTGACTGCCTACACTTCAGCAAGGGCAACCAGCCTTAGTGATGCTGAATGTATTTGCATTACTGACTGAAACCTCAAACCCCACTCACTTGTAAATACTGTGCATGATTCCACATGGTAAGCAGTTGGGTGTGTGCTAAGAGTCTGCTTCTGCACCAAAAAATGGCTCCCCCATTTTCCTACTAATGCAAATGTAAAATTACCAGAGTAGTACACAATAAATCTCTGCCTGTTATTCCTATTTGCACACAGAGTCATGTTTTCACATTAGTAACAAAACGAAATTTCTTTCCCGATTTGAAAGCACACTTACTGCTCTTTTTTTTGGCAAGTGATAATCACTTTTACAGACTGACACATTATGAATCCACTTTTCAGATTTTTTAAAAAGCCCATGTCCAGACTGCTTTTTCAGACCACCACCATGTGTAACCTGGGTGACTGCCTACACTCCAGCAAGGGCAACCAGCCTTAGTGATGCTGAATGTATTTGCATTACAGACTGAAACCTCAAACCCCACTCGCTTGTAAATACTGTGCATGATTCTACATGGAAAGCAGCTGGGTGTGTGCTAAGAGTCTGCTTCTGCACCAAAAAATGGCTCCCCCTTTTTCCTACTAATGCAACTGTGAAATCACCAGAGCAAAACGCAGTAAATCTCTACCTGTAATTCCTATATGCACACAGAGTCATGTTTTCACATTAGTCACAAAACGAAATTTCTTTGCCAATTTGAAAGCACACTTACTGCTCTTTTTTTTGGCAAGTGATAATCACTTTTACAGACTGACACATTATGAATCCACTTTTCAGATTTTTTAAAAAGCCCATGTCAAGACTGCTTTTTCAGACCACCACCATGTGTATCCTGGGTGACTGCCTACATACCAGCAAGGGCAACCAGCCTTAGTGATGCTGAATGTATTTGCATTACAGACTGAAACCTCAAACCCCACTCGCTTGTAAATACTATGCATGATTCCACATGGAAAGCAGCTGGGTGTGTGCTAAGAGTCTGCTTCTGCACCAAAAAATGGCTCCCCCTTTTTCCTACTAATGCAACTGTGAAATCACCAGAGCAATACGCAATAAATCTCTGCCTGTAATTCCTATTTACACACAGTCATGTTTTCACATTAGTCACAAACGAAATTTCTTTGCCAATTTGAAAGCACACTTAGTGCTCTTTTTTTTGACAAGTGACAATCACTTTTACAGACTGACACATTATGAATCCACTTTTCAGATTTTTTAAAAAGCCCATGTCCAGACTGCTTTTTCAGACCACCACCATGTGTAACCTGGGTGACTGCCTACATACCAGCAAGGGCAACCAGCCTTAGTGATGCTGAATGTATTTGCATTACAGACTGAAACCTCAAACCCCACTCGCTTGTAAATACTGTGCATGATTCTACATGGAAAGCAGCTGGGTGTGTGCTAAGAGTCTGCTTCTGCACCAAAAAATGGCTCCCCCTTTTTCCTACTAATGCAACTGTGAAATCACCAGAGCAAAACGCAATAAATCTCTACCTGTAATTCCTATATGCACACAGAGTCATGTTTTCACATTAGTCACAAAACGAAATTTCTTTGCCAATTTGAAAGCACACTTACTGCTCTTTTTTTTGGCAAGTGATAATCACTTTTACAGACTGACACATTATGAATCCACTTTTCAGATTCTTAAAAAAGCACATGTCCAGACTGCTTTTTCAGACCACCACCATGTGTATCCTGGGTGACTGCCTACATACCAGCAAGGGCAACCAGCCTTAGTGATGCTGAATGTATTTGCATTACTGACTGAAACCTCAAACCCCACTCGCTTGTAAATACTGTGCATGATTCCACATGGAAAGCAGCTGGGTGTGTGCTAAGAGTCTGCTTCTGCACCAAAAAATGGCTCCCCCTTTTTCCTACTAATGCAACTGTGAAATCACCAGAGCAATACGCAATAAATCTCTGCCTGTAATTCCTATTTGCACACAGAGTCATGTTTTCACATTAGTCACAAAACGAAATTTCTTTGCCAATTTGAAAGCACACTTACTGCTCTTTTTTTTGACAAGTGATAATCACTTTTACAGACTGACACATTATGAATCCACTTTTCAGATTTTTTTAAAAGCACATGTCCAGACTGCTTTTTCAGACCACCACCATGTGTAACCTGGGTGACTGCCTACATACCAGCAAGGGCAACCAGCCTTAGTGATGCTGAATGTATTTGCATTACAGACTGAAACCTCAAACCCCACTCGCTTGTAAATACTGTGCATGATTCTACATGGAAAGCAGCTGGGTGTGTGCTAAGAGTCTGCTTTGCACCAAAAAATGGCTCCCCCTTTTTCCTACTAATGCAAATATAAAATTACCAGAGTAGTACACAATAAATCTCTGCCTATATTTCCCAACATGTGTAACCTGGGTGACTGCCTACATTCCAGCAAGGGCAACCAGCCTTAGTGATGCTGAATGTATTTGCATAACTGAGTCCAACCTCAAACCCTTAAACTATTCTTTTTTTATACCAATACACCTTAATTTATCGTGAAAACATAGTCCATATTATTTTACATGTTCCTCACATTTAAATTTCTCCCAAAACAGAAAATAATAAACACAACTTCAACAAAAAGAATTACATTTCTATTATTCATTTCTTAATTTACCATATACATATCCTCTCAAACTCTAAACTCACCTTTAAAATTAGTTAGTTGTGAAAGAAATGTGGCACTCAAACAGCAGATTATCAGAGCCAGGATCTCTGTTCTCTACACCTCTCTCCTCTCAGCAGAACCAGATAATGGCAAAGTTTCCCTCTATTTTTCCACACATATACATGTAAGTTTCAAATCTCAGTGCTTCCCCCTTTTTTTCAAATGTAATCACACTTTTCTATTGGTTGAAAACCAACCCTTTTCCAAAAGTACCCTTCCCCCAACTTGACTTCTGCCTAGTACCCTTCCCCCAACTTGACTTCTGCCTGCTACCATAGCAACAGCTCATGGAACACTGCTGTGTGGAGTTAGGTCAGAAGTTCGCCAAACAATGTTTCAATTCCACAGAGCAAGAGTGCTTGACTTTTCTAACCTAACAGCAAATCCATAGTACTGTTCTTTGGTAACACATTTTTCTGTAACAATACAAAACATGCTTCTATAAATTTACACATACAGCCTAGTTTTTAGTGTAGAATGGTATGAAACAGCCAATCAGTTCTTTTTTTTTTATAAAAAAATATGTATGCCTCCATTTCCAAACTGTCTTTCATTTCTTTTTACCATTCTACTGAAATTCACCTCCTGAGTGCATTCAGATCTCCTTGGAAAATGTTCACAGTGTGGATTGTAGGACACAGCTATGTCTTCTGGAGTGAAAAGTTTGCAGAGAAAACAGGTATGGTGAGAGACCTTGCTTTGCCAAATGTAGACATTAAATGGATTGGTCAGAGAGGGTTAAAGTGGCACCAATTGATGCCATTGGTGAAAACCTTCATGCAAATCCAACACCCTGACCTCATAATAGTGCACTGTGGTGGCAATGACCTAGGCACTTTGACTGGGGTAGGTCTGGAAATGCTTATGAAGGACACCTTTGCACAACTGTTTTCACTTTTCCCTAAAACTGCCTTTGTGTTTTCTAACATATGCCAAAGGCAAAAATGGAACTGGTCCAATCATTTCTGTCCGCAGATTGACAAAGCAAGAAAGCACGTCAACAAATCTGTTTCTGCTTTCCTCCATGACTATGGTATGGGTTCCATTTACCACAACAACTTGCGTTACGACATGCAAGACATTTATAGAGGAGATGGTGTGCACTTCACTGATGAAGGGAACAGAGTCTTCCTCTTGAACCTTAGACTCTGCATCGGTACTTACTTGTAGGTACCACTAAAAAATAACTTCATAAACACAACGGCTCTTTTTAGAGCCCCCTAATATCTAAACTCTTAAATCTGCATTTCATTTCTTTTTTTTTTTTTTTGTTACCGTACGCTTACCGTACGCGTACCCCGTGATTTTTTTTAAAATCAATAAATGTTTTCTTTGTACTTTTCTGTCCTTCTTTGACCCCCTCACAAATGTAAGGGGGTCTGTAACTCTCCTCCTTGCCCCCTTTTCTTGTTATCACTCTTTTTTTTCTGAGTGAAACACACGAAATGGCGGCCGCCGCTTCCTGGTTTCAACCGATTCGAATGTTTACTAAGATCTAAGAGCCAATCAGAATCGCGCTCGCGCACGCCACCGTACGCGTACGGTAAGCGTACCGTAAGCGTACCGTAAGCTGGCTCAGATATATATATTGATTTAAAGGCTATTTTCTCAGAATCTACTGAACAGATTTACACCAAACCTACAAAAGGCACTTCCTTGACCTGGGGACTACCTCTCTGCCAAATTTCTAGTAATTCTGTTCAGCCGTTCGGGCTGTAGCCCTGTCTAAAGGTCCTATGGAAAAATGCATGGGAAAAACGCGTTTTGGGACCCCCTTTTATCTCAGCCCCCGCTTGACGAATCCCCCCGAGACTTTCAGGGAAGGAGCGGAGCGTAGCGCCCCACCTATTTACCTATTTTGAAAAATTTGCGAGGATTCGTCGACCGGCGCCAAAGTTATTCCAAATAGAATGTTGCGGATTTCCTATGGAAACGTGGTCCTAACTATAACTACCTACTGGCGACCGCCTGTAGGTAATATAAATATATATATTAACTGAAAAAACCAGAGGTTTCACACACGTTATAGTTAGCTGGACATTTTACTCGTAAAAAACCAATGAAATTCCCCCGTTATAGTTAGTTCAGCTAACTATAACTCGCGCGCCCGCAATCCACTGCTGATGATGTCACATATTACATCACTCATGACATGGTCAGTGACATCACTGATGACATCACTGATGACATCTCAAATGACATCACTGATGACATCACTGATGACATCATCCAGTGAGTATGTGTTTTTGAAAAATTTCAATATGTTTAATATATATAGGGAAAGGCCTGTTTAAGAATGAGTGGGTGTACAAGTGTGTAAATGGATGATTTTCAGTGGTGCATAACATGATTCTTTAAGTTAGTCATTAAATGTATCTTACTGCAGACTAGTGACTAAACTGTGTAAATGTGTGTATGTGTCTTTATGTTGGTGTATAAGTGGCTGCATGGTTTTGAGAACAGCTATATGAGTCTCTATATGGGTAATTGATTGGTTGTCTAAGTATCTGTATGGGTTCATGAGTGTTTGTGTGGGTAGGGTGTGTGTCACTCTATGCATAGATGTGTGAGTGGGTGATTCTATGGGTGCATGGTTTTAAGACTGCATCTGTGATGGACTGTATGATTGAGTGAGTGAATGTATGGGTGTGTTAGGGATTGAATGTATATCTCAGTGGTACATTTGTGACTAACTACATATGTGAAAGGCAGTATATATGCGTGTAAGAGTATATAAGTGGGTAGTTGTGAGAGTTTGTGATTGTGAGAGTGACTGTATGGATGAGTGTGTGCTTGTATCAATGATTCTATAAGAGCGTAAGAATGTGATACTATTTTTATGAGTAAGTGAACTTGAGTGTGTTTCACTGCCTAGGTGAGTAAATTGGAGTGTGATTATTTGCATGACTGACTAGGTGTGAGGGTACCTCTATGGATGATTGGTGGTGTGTGAGTGTCTTTATAGGTGTATAAATGCATATGATAGTTTTGTATGGAGTGACTGTAAGTATGAGTGACTGTACAGGTGAATGAGTGGAGGTGTATGTAGACCTAAGAATTAATAATTGGGTATGTAGTTATTGGTATTGGAGTATGTATGGTTTTGAGAATGGAACTCTTAAATTTTTAGTCGGTGTATCAAAGGTTATATTAGTGTGTGAGAAGATGTGCTACTCTACACTGACCATGTCATGAGTGATGTAATATGTGACATCATCAGCAGTGGATTGCGGGCGCGCGAGTTATAGTTAGCTGAACTAACTATAAAGGGGGAATTTCATTGGTTTTTTACGACTAAAATGTCCAGCTAACTATAACGTGTGTGAAACCTCTGGTTTTTTCAGTGAATTTGCAAGGTTTTTTAAATGCTAATTCCTAACTATAACGTGTGTGAAACCTATGGTTTTTTCAGTGAATTTGCAAGGTTTTTTAAATGCTAATTCCTAACTATAACGTGTGTGAAACCTATGGTTTTTTCATTGAATTTCAAAGGTTTTTTAAATGCTAATTTTTGTATTTTTTAATTATATTTCTTAAATATTTATTTTTCAAAAATTTCCCTATGTATACATTTATATATTATCTGTATCCTTTAATTTGGTGTGGCTCATTTTTTTTTTTAAGTTTTAATTAAGATAAAGTTGAACAGCATAGTTAATATCTTCTATTAAGTTATGTCTACTTTTTTTTTTTAATAGAAATTCTTAGGGTGCGCGCTCAGAGCGCGCACCTAGTACGTTTGCGTACATTTTTTATGAATTCTGGCGTACGTTATTTACGTACGCATACATACGTTTTACTGCGCGCTCGGAGCGCGCACCTAGTACGCATGCGTACGTACGCATGCTTACGTGCGTCGTACGTACTCCACGCGGTACACTTCCGTATACGCGTAGAGTACGCGCGCTGACGTTCACGCATACGCACGTGCTGCATATGCGCGCTACGTACGCGCACAAGACTAATGCGCATGCGCGCGTACGTGTTCGCGCATGCATAATTGCACCGTGCGCGCTGGGAGCTTGCTCCGTGCGCGCACCTCGGGGTATGTGATGAATAAAACAACACTTTTAATTGGTTTTCATTACTTTCAGTTTCAGATTGTTTGAACACCACACCCAATCCCCTCATGGCAAGTCATGTGATCCAGAAACATCACTTTTCATTGGTTCAAAGTACTTTTAGTTCCAGATTCTTCTAAAATCACACCCACCCCCCTCATTGTTAGTTCTGATTCCCTAGGAGAAGGAGCTAATCTGTGTGTTGAGATACAATGGCAGAGCAGCAGCCATCTTCTGAGAGTGAACAGGACACTCTTGAGAGACAGAGGCAGAGGAAGCAGAAAGACTCCTTCATATGGCAGTTTTTCACTTTTCCAGGGGGACAAAAGAAGGTGAATGCACCAAAGGTCACCTGCAAACTGTGTCAGCGCGTCTTGTCACGTGGGAATCCTAACAAGAAGTACTCTTTTAGTATTCATACTATGACGAGGCACGTTGAGGCAATGCATCCAGTGACTTTTCGTCGAGCTTCTGGAGCAAACCCTCCACCTGCTCAGCCGACGACATCTGCAGCAGCTCAGCCGAGCACATCTTCGGCAGCTCAGGCGAGCACTTCTTCTGCAGTGGTGCCTTCACCTTCTTCCACACCTTTGGATATTTGTCCTTGTTTTGGGAGGATGAGTACACACTGCATGGATTGTGGTCTTCTTATTTCTTTGGGTGAGAGCAGTATTGATCTCATTCAAAGAAAATTTGAGGAGCATCCTTGCGAAAGGCCATAATTTTCTTATTTTTTTTTTTCCGTTTTTCTCTTCCTCTGTCCCTACATTAACCCAGCGCGCACCCAATGGGTTGTTTTTTTTAAAAAAAAAATCATTTTTTTCACCTTTAGTAAACCTTCAGGGACTCCCTGAGAAAGAGAGGGGAGTGGCAAAGTAATTAAAAAAGAGATGGTGTACATTTCACAGATGAAGGGAAGAGAGTCTTCCTATTAAACTTTAAACTCTGCATCAGTATTTATGTATAGGTACCCAAAAAAGATAATAGCTCATTTTAGTGCTGCATTAGAATTGCCGGTATTTACAAGTAGAGGAAAAGACACACAAAGAGGCTTATCCTCTCCTTGTAAATATGGAAAAGCACCCTGCGCAACTAGTTCGTCAAGAAAATTGACGTAGTGGTGGCGCAGGTGGCTTGTAAATGTGCCCCAGAGATATAAGGAAATTAAGGGTAAAACAGACAAACCAAGAGTGACAGATACAGACACAGAGAGCAAACAACTGAGAAGGAGTAAGGCAGTTAAAAAGACTAAGACATATGGATACAGAAAAAGAAACATGGATGAAAAATTAGTGATGGAGGTAGTAAAGGTAGGGGAGTAGTATAGAAGGAGTGAGGAAGTTACAAAAGAGTAGTAAAGCAGAAAGAGAGAGTGAGAAGAGAAATGAGAAAAGTAGAGTAAGGAGAGGTCAAGAAAAGGAAGCATGAAACGAAACCAGTGACACATACAGATATGTTAAACTTACCTGACCATCAAAATAAATAATTTAGAATTAAATGTTTTTATTTAATTGCAAAGATAACTGAATAACATCTTCTAAATATTCTTTCTAGTTCTGAAAAAGAGAAAAAAAGTATTAATATTCAACAATACACTTTATTAAACAGTACATGTTTTTTCATATTTAGCAAAGCAATTTTTTGCCCTTTTTTTGCTGTTTTCAGAATGTTTTGATTTTCACTGAAAATAGTGAAATCAATTGTATTCATCATTTAACAGCGGGCAAAAAAAAAAAACAACCTGAAAGATGTTTAAAAAAGCCCCAAATGTATCCTCACTAAAACATACCTTAATAGAAATGTTAAAAATACCTTTTAAGAAGAATAACAATTTCCAAAAAATAACGTCTGTAAACCTTGTTACAAAAGAACATTTTCCAAAATAATATCTGTCAAAGAAGTCCACAATTGTTTGTTTTACCTTTCCTTACGGCCAAATGGTAAGTTTAAAATCTCTTTTGAGCGAAATATCCAATTTAAATCCTTTTAAATTTTAATAATGCTTTCTTCCAATGATGATGTTAGTATTTAAAATTTGGGTTTCAGAAAAATTAGGTAACAATTTTGTAAATCATAAGGCAAACGTTGCTTGAAAATCAATTGAGAATCATTACACAGTGTCCATCCTTTTTCACATTTAAGATAAACTGTGTAATGACCAGAAGTTATAGAAGGTCCATCATGACAAATTATTGCAACTGCAACAAAAGTTTTTCCAGATATTGATAATTGTTGTCCTGTAAACTTCTTTATTAAAGTGTCCAATTTTGAACCATCAGCTCTACAACGTTGCATCATTAAAATTACATACTGTCCATATTTCTTTAAAAATAACGTTGACAACATGTCTGATTTACATTGAAAACATTCCATGTTGTGATTAGCATCTTTAACTAATTTACTAAAAGTCACTGTTTTACTCTCTGGTAATGGTAAATATATGAACCTTTCAGAATCAACATTACTACTGCTTGTGTTCATACAGTTATCACAACAATGTTCCCATTTATAAGAGACACCAAATACATTTTCTACTTCTACCCCTTCATCTTCCAGTACCATCAGGATATACATCAAGAATTCCTGTGCATCTTGCTGGACATTTTGTGTAAACTGTGTACGTCCAGAACATACATCTAAAAGATTTCTAACATCAGAAGCACTTTCTATTTTAGTTTTATCATTACTCAGCTTCTCATACCGGAGACTCAGCAAAGAACAGAATCTTTTTTCATGATTTAGTGTTATCTGCTCTTGCAAAAAATCAAGATAAAATACAATATTCAGCACTACATTTGCGTAGCAGTTGACACCAGCGCTATTTTCAAAATGACAACCAACAACCTCTTCCACACTGTCCTTTTTCTTTTTGCTTGCAGTCACATCACTGTCTTTTTGTTTTCTCTTCTGTACACCCTCATTACAGATATTCTCAAATCTCCTTTTCCGACAAACAACACGTTTTTCAAACACAGGATACTGACCTAAATGAGGAGCATAGCTTCTTCTTAATCTATTATACTCCTTTACACAGCTTGCATCAGCACTTACTTTTGAATCATCAAAGTCTATCATGAATAAATCAGATAATTTTTTCACGCGTGACAAAGCAACATATGCCATACCTTCTTTAAACACAGTAGATCCAATGTTTACAAAAGCACTATCAACAGTTAATCCTTGAGATTTTTGAATAGTTACAGTATATGCTAGAGAAAACGGAAACTGCTTCCTACGCACATATAAGTCTTTCACAAGCAAGAAACGAACTGAACAACGACAAATGTCTTTAACCTTTTGTATCTGATCAAATTTTATTTTTAAGCATTCAATTCCAACTTTTTTCTGGTAATTAATAAAACCCACAACTCTTCCCATAGCTCCATTCACTAAACCTTTCTCTACATCCAAATTCCGTCTTAAAATTACTCTACAGTTCATACACACATAAAGATTATTTTCCAAACCTGTTGTTTTTGAAATGTTTTTCTCCAGAGAATCCAATTTAGTACCCAATTTGCCTGTCAATATAACAGTTATTCGTTCATGTGTCCACAGCTTCCAGTTTAATGATCTCTTCATTTTCCAATTTCAAAAGTTCTTGATTGAATACAGAGCATTCATGTAGTGTTGGCATTAAGCAGATTACAGTATTTTTATCGGCAATTTTCTTGTATATTTTCTCTGGAACTATTTCTTCTGTTGGAAACAAATTACTCAGCAATCGACTCTGTAATGCTTTTCTGCCATGTTCTGTGAGTAGTCCAATTCTTATATCTTTCAGAATACTTGCATAGTCCTCATCATTGGCTTGCCTCATATTGGTAATGAGTTCCTTATACTCAAAGTATGTCCAAATATTTACATTGCCTATACTTCCTAATGACTTTTTTGTGTCTTCATGTGTAAGTGTATGGAATACCAGTTGTCCTTTAACTGGAGTAAGTTGCAAAAGATCTCCAAAAACTATGACGTGTTTTCCTCCAAATAGGACGTCAAAGTCTGTCTTCAGAATTTGCTGCATTCTTAAATGCACAAAGGCAAGCATTAAGTTTGATACCATGCTAACCTCATCAATAATGAGTACTTTCATTTTCTTCAATACTCTTGAAACTTCCAAGCATGCTTCTCCTGCTAGTTTGTGGTACTGTATTTTGTTCTCATGCTCTACTGGTAACATTAGCAAACGATGTAAGGTAACTCCTTTGATGTTATACGCTGCTAACCCAGTTGGAGCAGTAACAACACAAGACAAAATGGAATCCATTTTCTTCTGTAGGTAGCTTCTAATTACATTAATTAAGAAACTTTTTCCAGTTCCTGCTTGTCCACTTACATACATTCTCATTGGTTCAAAAGATGTGCATGAGCACTCTTTATTTTCATGTAGTAATCCGTGATCAATTTTTTGTCTGACTTCTTCATAAATTTGTTTTTGTTCTTCATTCAGTTGCTCCTCCAAATATGTTAAGTCTACTAAATCTTCCTGAGCTTGAATCATAGCTGTTTCCACTTCGTTCATAGCTATTGCTGCTTCATTTTCGATGATCGGTTGTCCTAGAGGAGCTTGACTGAATGTCCCAGAACTTTGACTGTCTTGAGATCTGTCTCTAGCTACTTCAGCTGCAATTGTTGCTTCTTGTTCAATTTCTTCATTTAACATTTGAACATAAGTTGTGAAAGTACGGCATTCGACGCTGTCTTTGCTAGCATTGAAGGAATCTTCATAGCTCTGAAATTCTCCAAGTAGTTCGTCCTCTTAACGCCATGGTTTAAACAGCTGCAAAAGTGCCAAGTAGTAAAATTCCTTTTTATCAGGAGTGTCGCAACTCAGCTTCCGGTGATTTATCAAACTTCCTTTTGTTTGCTTCACCAAACATCCTTCCTCACCAATGACTTTATATTTTCCATTGTTGATGTCTTCTGTGACATTCCGTTTAAAAATAAAGTTCTGCAGCACTTCATAGAGACACATGTTCTCAAAGTGATGACTTCTTTGTGGGTAATATGTGTCCAACATGTTTGTTCTTAAAATGTCTGTACTTTCTGGTTCGAACTCTGCTAAATACTCAATTTCTCGAATAGATTTCAGTACCCGATTTCGCATTCCTGCAAGACCTAAACTTGCCCAAATTATTCTTCTGGATTTTGAGTACAGACTTGCAGATGATAACCTATCTGAGCATTCGTAGGATCCAATTTCTCGATGCGATAACATCTTTAAACTGAAACTGTATAGCTTCTTACTGACAGTCTTCTCGTGAGAAATCTCATCCCACATTTCCTTCAATTCCGTTTTCTCAGATTTAGTGATGTAAGATGTGACATAGCGAGCAACAGCAATAGAATTGTCAGCCACATACTGTATATCCATGTTAGCATTCCACATGGATAAAATGACTTGGTTGTAGTCATTTATATATTTTGACTCTTCTTTTCTTCTTAGATTGTAGGTATTTTTAGGCAATTTTCTTGTAATAGTATGTCGCACAGCTGACATAAAACAGCTTACTCTTCCTTTTGAAAGAACAGGTCGTGGAAATTCAAATCGACATTTTGTGTAGAATTTATCTTTACTCTTGTACTTTCGTCGACAGTATTTTCCACACCAATGACTTTGGAAACGTAAAACTTGCTCTTTTAAATTTTTCTCTTCTGTGCTTTTAGGTATAGCACATGTTGCATATCCTTCGATGAAACTTAAAACTGCATCATCAGAATCTGTTCCAAATTATGGAGCATCCTTGATCCACAACAGCATATGAATATGAGGAGCACCTCTGGCTTGGTACTCTTTTCTCCAAAAGAAATCCACAACTTCTCCAAGAGGTGGATTTTTTTATTGCAGATGAAGGACATCATAGCCTCAAATCTATGATTGAAATATCTGCAAACATTAACCGGATCCAATGAGCACAATTCTCCTGCTGTCTTGTATTGGATGTTTTCAATATTTGAATTTGCCTCTCGAAGAAAATCCAGAAGATCATCCCAAGCGTACTCAGCACAGCTTAGGGTAAGGAACCATGTAGGAGTTCCTAAATTCCGTAACATACATTTCAATTCTCCATGGCATCGGTACCAATATTCATTCGTCCCACGCTGACAAGCCATCAAATTGATCAATTGAGATTCCAAATGATCATCTCGCTGTTGCACTTTGTTCATAAAATCCTTTGCAGTCACATTACGTAGATGTACTCCAGTTTTCAAAATGTGATTTACTGCATAAGATAGTGCTGACAAGTCACTTTCAAATAAAAGATGGAACAAATAAGGAATACTTTGACGAAATCTCGGATCTTCTGCATATAGCCTTGTAGTTCGATACTCAGAAGCAGGAATCTGTACTGGACGTTCATCATATCGTCCTCCTTCTCCTGTAGGAAACAGCTGGGGAAAACAACGAGCTTCCAAGCTCTCCTCCCATACACTCACGGGAGTTCCTTGTGCTTTCTTCATCTGAAACAGATCAATAGCGTTTCCCATAACTTCTTTAGAATGTAGAGGATGTATGCTGAAATGTTCATAAATTTCTTTTTCTTTTGACTTATCCACTTTTTCAAGTTGCCCAGTTGGTATTCCTGTGTCTTCTAGTATTTCTTCTTCATCTTCATCCATATAAATGGCTTCATACCATTTATTATTTTTTTTCAAATACAAATTTGCTCTTTGTACTTTTCGTACATCCACCAGCTCCTGCCAAATTTTCTTATTCTTTGTAGGTACACCATTAACCAGAATAATTAATGGTTCAGTTTCCAAAGTATCTGCATCAATTGTTTCCATATTTTTTTTCAAATCCAATGGCAAATAGACAACTCTTCCTTTTAAATCTCTTTGTAAATCCGAAGGAGGTAATTTACCAGTTTTTGGCTCCATACGCACTATGGTCTGAAACGGATGGACACATTGAATGAGTATAGACTCATACGTATTTAAATCAGAAAGTTCTGGAGGAATATCAACCAATTCTAAATTATTATGTACAGCTCTAGCTGGCATTCTTTTTTCTTCTAACTTGTTATAACAGTATTTACAAATATGCTGATCTTCACCCAAATCAAAACAATTTTCCAGAAATATATATGTTGAAAAATCTTTCCACTTATAATTATCTTCATTTTCACTTTTTTCATACAGATCAACATTCCTTGTTTGAATTTTGTAATGGCTTCTCCGGCAACAACTACAAGTAATATTTGGTCTTTCATTAGAGATGATAGTAAATTTTGTCATTTCATCCTCAAAATGTTTACTAACAGTGAGTTCTACATTGTCTTCCACATTTTCATCAATCACTGTGTCATTTTCTACACTTTCTTGCTCTGGACCAAAGTAACAAAACTGAATCTCATCAGTAACCTTCACTACATCTGATACAGATCCACGGAACAGAGCATTATTCAACTCATTTAAGTTTAGTGCTGGACTTTTAGCAAAATAAAATGTTCTCACAAACTTTCTCATTTCAGTATGATGAACAGCCAGCATCCTAAAATGGTGAAAAACACTTTGACACACTTTCCTAGATAGACAAGCCAGAGAATGTCCTTGCAAACCAGTATTCTCTCTCACTCTGCATGGATCTAGTCTTTGAAGCACCTTAATCTTCTGTTTAACACTCTTTTTACTATATTCTCTTAGAAAGTCACGTAATTTATCAATAGATTCCTGACGCACAGTACAAATACTACTACAATTCCAAGTGTACACTGGGGCTTTAGGACATCTTCCCATAACCTCATCAGCCATCACTTGTTCCTCATTTCTTGGAACCATTTTCTCCTTTTCCATTACACAACCATCCTTAACTTCATAAGCTCTACCATTGGTGTCAACTGCATGCAACAAACTATTACTTTGAAGATAACTCTCTTCATTAAAAAATGGTTCAGTACTTGAACTATGCTTCCATTCTCCTAAGAACACTTTACAAAAGTTATTTTTTTTACTTCTCTTTTCCTTTTGCTTTGTGACTTCATTGCATTCACTAATTTATCTAATCTACGCATCCTGTTCAAAATTAAAATGAATAGTTTTTTTTTATTTCTAATGCCTTGGTAGCAATACTTTCAAGTAACTTCTTTTTCTTATAAAATTTCGTTTTTTTCTTATATTTTTTCACATCCTTAAGCAAATTTAACATCACTCTTCTCTGAAACATTTTTCGACGAATGTTTTTAAAATCTATTTTCCGTGTTAAGTCACTCTTCCTAACTTCTGAGTCTATATTAGCTGTCGACTCTGTTGTTGTTTTGTACTTGAAACACTGTTTGAATGTATCTTTCGATCATTTTTTTTTTTTTGGAAGATATTTTTTAAAAATTCTTTAGTTTGCTTACCAGAAGACTTTTTCTGTTTTCCAACACATGCTTCGCCTCCTATTTTTTTTTTTTATCAGTTGTCTTCAAATATAGTTGTTGTTTCTTTTCTTTTCTTTTTCTTGACTTTATAGGCATCTTTATATTTTTTCACTGTTGCTCAGCAATACCTGCAAAAAACAAAAAAAAATACCTTTATGTAATTTAAATTCATTACAATTTGTTCTTTTAAACTTTTCAAATCCTATCACATGAGCTGATCCATTCCTACGAGTCAAACTCTTACAAAATAGAAGAAACATGAATTAAATCTCTGACAACAATTCCTGTGTGCACACAGACTCATGGTGTGATTCTAGGCAGAAAAATATATTTGGTTGGCATTTGAATGCACATTTACTTATGTTGAGGAGCAAGTGATAATTACTGTAACAGCCTGACACATGTTCCTTCTAGTTTAGACAGGCAGAAAGGAGCACATGTCCTAACAGCTCCTTGAGACCATGACCGTGTGTAAGAGGGTGAGTGATTAGACTAGAGCAAAGGAAATGAGCCTTGGTGACGTTGAATCTGTTTGCGTAACACACTGCTATCTGAAACACCACACAGAGCTGACTATTACGCATGAGAGTGTAGCAGAAGCTGCTGCGTGTGTGCAAAGAGTGTGTTTCTGGAGACTGTGTATTGTCAGCTGCAAGAGAGATCTGCATGGAGACTCCCACAACTGCATGAAGAGTACAGACATGTGTGTAAGAGCACATGTGTGGTAAGGGTTAATTGGAGTTTTCAACATGTAGAAACCACCTCAGCCATTGCAAGAATTGATGAAAAATCTACCATGCTATTTTCAAATGTGTTTGCATTTGATCCCATTTTTGTGATACTGATTTCTGCTGAGTGCTAACCAACACATTTTTAGAAAACAAGCTGGGCCTTTCCTGAATGTGCAAGTTTTACAGAACAACAGCAACACAAATTAAAACGCTGACAACAATTCCTGTGTGCACACAGACTCATGGTCTGATTCTAGGCAGAAAGTGATATTTCCTTTGGCTATTTGAAAGCACATTTACTACTGGGGTAGAGCAAGTGATAATTACTGTAACAGCCTGACACATGTTCCTTCTACTTTAGACAGGCAGAAAGGAGCACATGTCCTAACAGCTCCTTGAGACCATGACCATGTGTTAGAGGGTGAGTGATTAGACTAGAGCAAAGGAAATGAGCCTTGGTGACGTTGAATCTGTTTGCGTTACACACTGCTATCTGAAACACCACACAGAGCTGACTATTACGCATGGGAGTGTAGGAGAAGCTGCTGCATGTGTGCAAAGAGTGTGTTTCTGGAGACTGTGTATTGTCAGCTGCAAGAGAGATCTGCATGGAGACTCCCACAACTGCATGAAGAGTACAGACATGTGTGTAAGAGTACATGTGTGGTAAGGGTTAATTGGAGTTTTCAACATGTAGGAACCACCTCAGCCATTGCAAGAATTGATGAAAAATCTACCATGCTATTTTCAAATGTGTTTGCATTTGCCTCACATTTTTGAGATACTGATTTCTGCTGAGTGCTAACCAACACATTGGAAGAAAACAAGATGGGCCTTTCCTGAATGTGCAAGTTTTACAGAACAACAGCAACACAAATTAAAACGCTGACAACAATTCCTGTGTGCACACAGACTCATGGTCTGATTCTAGGCAGAAAGCGATATTTCCTTTGGCAATTTGAAAGCACATTGACTACTGTGGAAGAGCAAGTGATAATTACTGTAACAGCCTGACACATGTTCCTTCTAGTTTAGACAGGCAGAAAGGAGCACATGTCCTAACAGCTCCTTGAGACCATGAGCATGTGTTAGAGGGTGACTGATTAGACTAGAGCAAAGGAAATGAGCCTTGGTGACGTTGAATCTGTTTGCGTTACACACTACTATCTGAAACACCACACTGAGCTGACTATTACGCATGGGAGTGTAGGAGAAGCTGCTGCGTGTGTGCAAAGAGTGTGTTTCTGGAGACTGTGTATTGTCAGCTGCAAGAGAGATCTGCATGGAGACTCCCACAACTGCATGAAGAGTACAGACATGTGTGTAAGAGTACATGTGTGGTAAGGGTTAATTGGAGTTTTCAACATGTAGAAACAACCTCAGCCATTGCAAGAATTGCTGAAAAATCTACCATGCTATTTTCAAATGTGTTTGCATTTGCCTCACATTTTTGAGATACTGATTTCTGCTGAGTGCTAACCAACACATTGGAAGAAAACAATCTGGGCCTTTCCTGAATGTGCAAGTTTTACAGAACAACAGCAACACAAATTAAAACGCTGACAACAATTCCTGTGTGCACACAGACTCATGGTCTGATTCTAGGCAGAAAGCGATATTTCCTTTGGCATTTTGAAGGCACATTTACTACTGGGGTAGAGCAAGTGATAATTACTGTAACAGCCTGACACATGTTCCTTCTACTTTAGACAGGCAGAAAGGAGCACATGTCCTAACAGCTCCTTGAGACCATGACCATGTGTTAGAGGATGAGTGATTAGACTAGAGCAAAGGAAATGAGCCTTGGTGACGTTGAATCTGTTTGCGTTACACACTGCTATCTGAAACACCACACAGAGCTGACTATTACGCATGGGAGTGTAGCAGAAGCTGCTGCGTGTGTGCAAAGAGTGTGTTTCTGGAGACTGTGTATTGTCAGCTGCAAGAGAGATCTGCATGGAGACTCCCACAACTGCATGAAGAGTACAGACATGTGTGTAAGAGTACATGTGTGGTAAGGGTTAATTGGAGTTTTCAACATGTAGGAACCACCTCAGCCATTGCAAGAATTGATGAAAAATCTACCATGCTATTTTCAAATGTGTTTGCATTTGCCTCACATTTTTGTGATACTGATTTCTGCTGAGTGCTAACCAACACATTTTTAGAAAACAAGCTGGGCCTTTCCTGAATGTGCAAGTTTTACAGAACAACAGCAACACAAATTAAAACGCTGACAACAATTCCTGTGTGCACACAGACTCATGGTCTGATTCTAGGCAGAAAGCGATATTTCCTTTGGCAATTTGAAAGCACATTTACTACTGGGGTAGAGCAAGTGATAATTACTGTAACAGCCTGACACATGTTCCTTCTACTTTAGACAGGCAGAAAGGAGCACATGTCCTAACAGCTCCTTGAGACCATCACCATGTGTTACAAAAAACAAGCTGCCCCTTTCCTGCGAGTGCAAGAGTAATAGAGCAAGACCAACCCGAATCAAATCTCTGTTTACATTTCCTGTGTGCTCACTGTCTCATGGTATGATTCTAGGTAGAAAACAGTATTCCTGGATGATACCAGTACACATTAACTTATAATGAAGACATACTCCATAATATATAACATGTTCAAGCCACTTAAATATCTTCCTTAACATAAAATTTAAAACACAACTTTTAAAGTGGTAGGAAAATGTACCATACTATTTTCAAATGTGTTTGCATTTGCCTCTCATTGGTCAGTAAATGATTTCTGCTGAATGCTAACCATCACACTTTAAGATTACAAACTACCCCTTTTCTGCGAGTGCAAGGCTAACAGAACAAAAGCAACACAAATTAAATCTCTGTCAACAAATCCTGTGTGCAGACAGACTCATGATGTGATTCTAGGCACAAAACAATATTCCTCACTGATACCACTACACCTTAACTTACAGTGAAGACATACTCCATAATATCTTACAAGTTCAAGATAGTTAAATATCTTCTAAACCACAAAATGTAAAACACAACTTTAAAACAAGAATGACAATTCTATTATTTATATCAAAATACACTACATAGTTCCCCTCTCAAACTCATAACTCACCTTTAAAATTAATTAGTTGAGAAAGAAATGTGGCACTCAAACAGCAGATTATCAGAGCCAGAATCTCAGAGCTGTACACCTCTCTCCTCTCTCCACAACCAGTAAATGGCAATTTTTCCCTCTCATTTTTCCCACATATACATGTTAATGTAAAATCACAGTCCTTCCCACATTTTTTCAAATGGAATCACACATTTCTATTGGTTGCAACTTTCAACCCCTTTGCAAATCATCCCTTCCCCCAACATGACTTCTGCCTGCTACCATAGCAACAGCTCATGGAACACAGGTGTGAGCAGAGAGGTCAAAAGTTCAGCAGACAATGTTTCAAATCCAAAGAGCAAGAGTGCTTGACTTTTCAAACCTAACAGCAAATCCAAAGTAATGTTCAGTGGGAACACATTTTTCTGAACCAATCCAAAACATGCTTTTAAAAATGTAAACATACAGCCTAGTTTTAACTGTAAAATGGTTTGAATCAGCCAATGAGTTCTTTTTATTAAAAAAAAGTATGTATGCCTCCATTTTTCAACTGTCTTTCTTTTCATATTGCCATTCTACTGAAAGACACCTCCTGAATGCATCCTGTTCTCCTTGAAAGATGTTCACAGTGTGGATTGTAGGTCATAGCTATGTCTTCTGGAGTGAAAAATTTGCAGAATAAAGAGGTATGGTGAGAGACCTTGCTTTGCCAAATGTAGACATTAAATGGATTGGTCAGAGAGGGTTAAAGTGGCACCAATTAATGCCTTTGGTGAAAACCTTTCTACATCTCCCACAGCCTAACCTTATTATTGTGCACTGTGGTGGAAATGACCTAGGCACTTTAACTGGGGTAGGTCTGAAAATACTTATTAAGGACACCTTTGTGCAATTGATGTCACTTTTTCCACAAACTGCCTTTGTATATTCTAATATATGCCAAAGGCAAAAGTGGAACTGGTCCAACCAATTTTGTCCGCAGATTGACAAAGCAAGAAAGCACGTCAATAAGTCTGTTTCTGCTTTCCTCAGAGACTATGGTATGGGTTCTATATACCACAACAACTTGCGTTACAACATGCAAGACATTTATAGAGGAGACGGTGTACATTTCAATGATGAAGGGAACAGAGTCTTCCTCTTGAACTTTAGACTCTGCATCGGTACTTACTTGTAGGTACGAAAAAACACTCAATGAACACAAGGGCTCTTTTTAGAGCCACCTAATATCTAAACACTTAAAAGTGATTTTTATTTCTATTTGTTTTTTAAGGCTTTTTTTTGGGTGCGCGCTCAGTGCGCGCACCTCGTGATGTTTTTAAGGTTTTTTCGGGTACGCGTAGAGTGCGCGCACCTCGCGATGTTTTTAAAAAAATTAAAATCTTTTTTTTTGCCCTTCGTGGTCCTACTGTGTCCCCCTGACAATGGCTAGGGGGTCTAGAACTCCCTACCCTGCCCCCTGTTCACGGTCTCCACCTTTCCTTTTTAGTGCGACAGACAAAATGGCGGCCGACACTTTCTGATTTCGACCGATTCGAATGTTTACTGACATGTAACAACCAATCACAATTACGCTTGCGCACGGCAGGGTGCGCGCACAGGGCTTGCTCAGTGCGCGCATGCTGTGCGCGTATAGATATTGATATGCTTTCAAATGCTATTTTCTCAGGAAATACTGAACAGGTTTACACCAGACCTTCAAAAGGCACTTCCTTGACCTTATGGCTACCTCTCTGCCAAATTTCAAGTAATTCTGTTCAGCCGTTCGGGCTGTAGCTGTGTCTAAAGGTCCTATGGAAAAATGCATGGGGAAAATGCGTTTTGGGACCCCCCTTTTTTCTCAGCCCCTGCTTGACGAATCACCCCGAGACTTTCAGGGTAGGAGCTGAACGGAGCGCCCCATTAGTTTTGAAAATTGCGCGAGGATTCGTCAACCGGCGCCAAAGTTATTCAAAATAGAATTTTTACATTTCCTATGGAAACACGGTCCTAACTATAACTATCTACTGGCGACCGCCAGTAGATAATATATATATGTATATATATGTATATGATTCCACGACGGTGGACAATCCAGGTCGACCAGAAAACAGGAAAGCACTCATGGGAATTCAGTAAAGTGATGTTTAATGTACAGAACCTCCCCAGCACTAACAGATGCGTTTCCACCTTTTCGATGTCAGTGAGTATATTGATAGAACACCATTATAAAGTGAATTAGACATGACGTACAAAAGATTTCATAAACAGCGAAGATGGCCAAAAGCGTTTATACAACAATAATGTGTTTCTACAATGGCAGCCATCTTATAGCATGTTCACAGCAACAGTGCATAATGCAATGAAGATCTCTATACATTGTATGTACATTTCTAGAAGGCAGGTGAAAACATAATAATACTGCTAAAGATAAATACAACACAGAAAATATCTATATATACATTTATCACCTTTGTCAATTATATTTATGGTTCATTCTGTACAGAAAATATATTTTTACACATGATACAATGCCTGTCAATGCCATGGTATTAAGATCAATGATATATTTTGATTCCATTATTCGTAAGGTTCTAACTCTACCCCCATCTCTCATTTTTAGGGACCTCGTCAATACAGAAGAATTTGACGAACTCTTGGTTGCTGTTGTGAGCAATCTCGAAGTGACGTGCTGCAGGGTATGTAGCGTCTTTCTTATAGATTGCACTCATGTGTTCTAAGATGCGTTTTTTCTCAGGGTGGATGGTGCTGCCCACATATTGTTTAGGGCATGGACACTCCAGGCAGTATACCGTAAATTCAGGATTACAATTCAATAGTCGATTGATTTTTCTCATGGCTTTAGGTCCACTTTTTGGAGTGCTGTAGTTGATACTTCATGCATGGATAAAAGCCAGCTGCACTATATTTTTTTGGGGTAGACATACGATAATGGCTATAAACCAGATGATCATTGATCGAATTACAACGTTTGTATGTTATCAAAGGTTGTTCAAGAATGACGTTCCTTAGGATGGAATCTGTCTGAAGAATATGCCATTTCTTTTTGAAAATTTGCACTAGCTGTGGGGTCTTTGCATTGTCTCGGGTGATCATTCTCGCGGGTATAGTCTCAATACTAGTGGTTATTTTATTAGATGTTTTAGGTACCAGTAGTTCTAATCTGGTAATCTTCTCGGCCCTCTTTTCAGCTGCACATAAAGTGTGGTGGGAATAACCCCTAATTTTGAAGGGCTTAAATGCATCTTCCTTACCTATTTGATATTCCTCCTGTGTAGTGCAGTTACGTTTCAATCGCAGGAGCTCTCTATACGGGATGATACTTATCATGCTCCTTGGATGAAAGCTTCTAGCATGCAGGACAGAATTCCCCGCTGTTGGTTTTCGATACAGTTGGGTCAAAATATTACTGCCTGCAACATAGACTTCTAGTTCAAGATATACTTCGCTGGTATCACTGATATGTACACTAAATTTGATATTGAGGTCATTGGAGTTGAGGAAAGCTATTCTGCCAAAAAGCGACTACCCCTCCATAGAATAATAAATCATCAATGTAGCGGGCCCATAGTGTTACATTGTCAAACCATTTTTCAGATGTCTCTCTCCAGGCCACGTGCTTCTCCCACCAGTCAACCAAAAGATTTGTATAGCTGGGGGTGAAGAACGTGCCCATTGTGGTCCCCGTTGCAGCCTGTACACTTGGCCTGAGAAGATAAAGATGTTATTCTCAAGGCACAATTTGACCATCTCGAGAAGCATGGCATTATGTTGTTGGAATCTGAGGGGTTTGCCTGTCTAAGAACCATTTCACCCCAGCTATACCTTGTTGATGATTGATACAAGTATATATGCTTGCAATGTCTAATGTTATGAGTAGCATATCCTCCTACCACATGATCCCTGCTATCTGTCTCAAAACGTCCTGTGTCTTTGATGTAAGAACTTAGACCTTTTACCCACAGGGCTAGAAAGGAATCAATATAGATGGAACAGTTTTCTAGAAGGCTATTTATTGAAGCCACTATAGGTCTTCCAGGTGGTCTTGTCTCATCCTCATGCCCCTTGGGGAGGTGGTAAAAGGACAGAAGAACCGGGTATTCACAGAGCAGAAAATGATATTCATCTGTATCCAACATTTCCTCATCTCTCCAAGTTTTTAGACGTTTATGGTAAGTAGATATACAGTTTACATATTCTGTTCTGTTAACTGGTAAATAGCATTCCTTGTCTTCCAGTTGGTTCACGGCTTCATTGACATAATGTTCCCTAGAGAACAACACAATGTTTCCCCCCTTATCAGAGGGCTTAATTATTATAGAATAGTCATTTTTGAGAGATTGTATTGCTTGCCACTGGGTGAGGGGGATATTGAATTTTTTAGTAGTTTTCATTTTACTTTCTAAGTCTTTAAGATCTGCGGTAACCGAATCATTAAAGACATCAATGGCATATATATATATATATATACCAGTAGGTAGTTATAGTTAGGATGCAGTTTCCATGGGAAGAGTGTTTTTCCATTTGCCAATAACTTTGGCGTACGTTGACAAATCTTCAGGACATTTTCAAAGCTAATTTGGCACTCACTTCAGCTGCTGTTTTGAAGATCTTGTGGTGATCAGTCAAGCGGAGGCCAAGAAAAAGGGGGGGGGTCCCAAAACACTTTTTCTCCATGTTAATTTCCATAGTAAACTTTAGACACAGCTACAGCCCGCACTGCTGAACGGAATTACTCCAAATTTGGCAAAACGGTCTAGAAAGCGACCTTCTATTAAATGGTGTAAATCCGTTCAGTAGGTGCTGAGAAACTTAAAGAATTCTCAGATATACAACTGTGGCTGCAGTGGATTTGCGACCACTCCCGATCTCATGCCTGTGATCTGATTGGCTGCCAACACTTCAAACCAGGAAGTGTTGGCAGCCATCTTGTGACTCGGTTTAACAGAGTCATAAGAAAAAAGTAAACAATAAGAAAAGGGGGCAGGGTAGAAACACCCTGACCCCCCAGGCCTCTTCAGGGGGTTCCACTGGGAACCACAGGGCCAAAAAAAACATTTTTTGTAAACATTTTTTGTGGTAATCCCAATGGATCCGGAAATCCAGCCGACAATTTAAAAAAAATGAAGCACAGGTTTAATTAGTCCCCCAGTGCCAGGGGCAAATACAAATAATGATGGGGGCTCTGCTTGTGACCCCCGCCGCCCTGGGTACTGCCACCTCCCCAGGCTAAACACAAAGAAAATGCAGGGGGACCCTCACCTCCCTAGGACTATAATAAATTATAGTGGGTATGGGCTTCAGCCCCCACACACAGCCCCAGGGACTGTCAACTCCCTGGGGCTAATTCACATAAATGCGGAAGGCCACGCACCCCCAGCTGACCCAGGGATTGCCACCTCCTTGGGACTATATTAAATATTAATGTATGGGGCTTCAGCCCCCACACGCAGCCCTGGGGACCACCACCTCCCTGGGGCTTAATTTCTGTTATAGGGGGGTTGCGTGGCCCCCCTCATGGACCCGTAGAAGGCCCTGGGGACCGCCACCCCCTAGGGCTGGCTCAGCAATGTCCTGGGGTGCCCACCCCTGGGACATTGCAGTTTACTATGACTTGGCAAGCCATAGCAAACTCTGCTCCAGTTCAGAGAAGAGATGTCATCAGTGATGTCACTGACCATGTCATGAGTGATGTAATATGTGCAGTCTTAAGCAGTATATTTTGGGGGTGCAAGTTATAGTTAGCTCTGCTAACTGTACTGCTGAATTTCACTGACCACATTTCCATAGGAAAAGCATTTTTTGATGTGCTCATAACTTTGGCGTTGTTTGATGAATGTTTACGAAATTTCCAAAAAGTTTCTCTTTTCAGAACAGCTCCGATCTTGAAAGTTTGGGGGTGATTGGTCAAGGGGAGGCTGAGAAAAAAGGGGGGTCCAAAAACTTGTTTTCTCCATGCAATTTCCATAGGAAACTTTAGACAAGGTTACAGGTCAAACTGCTGAACTAAATTGCGCCAAATTTGGCAGGGAGAAAGGTCTTGGTCCAGAAAGCACGCTTTTGTTTCAATGAGGTAAATCCGTTCAGTAGTTTTTTAGAAATATTACATTTTTCAGATATCGATATTTGAGAAATTAGGACATCTGATTGGCTGAGGCGTTACGAGCACAAGCTTGCGCCTCATTGGCTGCGAACTGTTGAAACCAGGAAGTGTTGGCAGCCATTTTGTGATTCAGTCCGTCAGCTCGCATCTCTTCCTCTACAAGGCATCGGGTCCGTAGTTCTACCTCTGTGAGACAACACTGTAAATATATCCCAGCTCTGTCTGTGCGAGATACCCCTTTCACTGTCCCTCTCCCCACATCACCAGCTCGTGGCTATGACTTTAGAAACAAGTCCGTTGGCTCGCAGCTGTGTCTGTGGTAGCAGGCCCATCGGCCAATTTCTCTTCCTCTGAGAGTCAGCCCGTCGGGTCGCTGCTCGGGCCCTCAGCTGTACCTCTGCGAGCCAGCCCATTAGCTCGTAGCTGTGTCTTTGCTAGCAGGCCTGTTGGCCCATTGGTCTCCCTCTGCAAGTCCAGCCACAGCTCTCCCTCTGCAAGCCAGTACGCTGCTGTGCTTTTGCGAGCCGACGGCCTGTTGCTCTTCCTCTGCGAGCCCAGCCACAGGCCGCAGCTCCTCCTCTGTGAGCCTGCCCGACAGCCCGCAGGTCTCCCTCTGCTAACCGGACTGCAGCTGTCAATCTGCGAGCCCATATTGGGAATATAAGGTGGCTCTAAAAAGAGCCTTTGTGTTTATTAGTTGGAGCTACATATAAGTGCGGATGCACAGCTTCAGGTTATTCAGAAAAACTCGGTTTCCCTCATTTGTGAAGTGTACTCCAACAATTCTGTAGATATGAGCCATATCAAAACGTATGTTGTTGTTGTAGATCGACCCCATTCTATGGTCTTTGAGGAATGCAGACACAGCTTTGTTGACATTCTTCCTAAATTTTTTAATCTTATGACAAAATTGGTTTGACCATTTCCACTTCTGTCTTTGGCACATATTGGAATATACAAAGACAGTTTGAGGCAAAAGTAACATCAATTGTCCAAATGTGTCCTTCATAAGCATTTCCAAACCAAGCTCAGTCAATGTGCCTAGGTTGTTACCACCACAGTGCACAATCATGAGGTCAGGGTGTTGGAGATGCAAACAGGTTTTAACCAAAGGCAGCAATTGGTGCCACTTCAAGTGTTGATGAATGAGTGGATGCGTATGTAGATTTTGGAATTACTGAATAGGTTGTTCTAACTGGTATTGCTATCTCTATAGTTTTCAAAACTTTAGTTTGTATTTTTCAATGTGTGTATCAAAGTTTATATTAGGATAAGAGGAGGTCTGCCACTCTTACACAAGGATGATGTCATCAGTGATGTCATCAGTGATGTCATTTGAGATGTCATCAGTGATGTCATGAGTGATGTCATTGACCATGTCATGAGTGATGTAATATGTCACGTCATCAGCAGTGGATTGCGGGCGCGCGAGTTATAGTTAGCTGAACTAACTATAACGGGGGAATTTCAATGGTTTTTTACGAGTGAAATGTCCAGCTAACTATAACATGTGTGAAACCTATGGTTTTTTAAGTGTATATATATATATATATATTCACTGAAAAAACCATAGGTTTCACACACGTTATAGTTAGGAATTAGCATTTAAAAAACCTTGCAAATTTACTGAAAAAACCATAGGTTTCACACACGTTATAGTTAGCTGGACATTTCACTCGTACAAAACCAATGAAATTCCCCCATTATAGTTAGTTCAGCTAACTATAACTCGCGCGCCCGCAATCCACTGCTGATGACGTCACATATTACATCACTCATGACATGGTCAGTGACATCACTCATGACATCACTGATGACATCTCAAATGACATCACTGGTGACATCATCCATTGAGTATGTGTTTCTGAACAATTTTAATATGTTTAATATATAAAGGGAAAGGCCTGTTGAAGAATAAGTGGGTGTACAAGTGTGTAAATGGATGATTTTCTGTGGTGCGTAACTGACTCTATAAGTGAGTCATTAAATGTATCCTACTGCAGACTACTGACTAAACTGTGTAAATGTCTGTTTGTGTCTGTATGTTGGTGTATAAGTGGCTGCATGATTTTGTGAATAGCTATATGAGTGTCTATATGAGTTATTGATTGCTTGTCTGAGTATCTGTATGGGTTCCTGAGTGTTTGTGTGGGTAGGGTGTGTGTGACTCTATGCATAGATGTGTGAGTGTGTGATTCTATGGGTGCATGGTTTTAAGAGTGCATCTGTGATGGACAGTATGTTTGAGTGAGTGTATGTATGGGTGTGTTAGGGATTGAATGTATATCTCAGTGGTACATTTGTGAGTAACTACATATGTGAAAGGCAGTATATATGCGTGTAAGAATATATAAGTGGGGAGATGTGAGAGTGTGTGATTGTGACAGTGACTGTATGGATGATTGTGTGCTTGTATCAATGATTCTATAAGAGTGTAAGAATGTGTTGCTATTTTTATGAGTAAGTGAACTTGAGTGTGTTTAACTGTATAGGTGAGTAAATTGGACTGTGTTTAATTACTTGTACGACTGACTAGGTGTGTCAGTACCTCAATGGATGATTGGCGGTGTGTGAGTGTCTATATACGTGTATAAATGCATATGATAGTCTTGTACGGAGTGACTGTAAATATGAGTGACTGTACAGGTGAATGAGTGGAGGTGTATGTAGACCTAACAGTTAATAAGTGGGTATGTAGTTATTGGTATTGGAGTATGTATGGCTTTGAGAATGGAACTCTGTAATTTTGAGTCGGTGTATCAAAGGTTACATTAGGGTGTGAGAAGAAGCACTAATTTATCACATGGATGATGTCATCAGTGATGTCATGAGTGATGTCATTTGAGAGGCCATCAGTGATGTCATGAGTGATGTCACTGACCATGTCATGAGTGATGTAATATGTGACGTCATCATCAGTGGATTGCGGGCGCGCGAGTTATAGTTAGCTGAACTAACTATAATGGGGGAATTTCATTGGTTTTGTACGAGTGAAATGTCCAGCTAACTATAATGTGTGTGAAACCTATGGTTTTTTCAGTGAATTTGCAAGGTTTTTTAAATGCTAATTCCTAACTATAACGTGTGTGAAACCTATGTTTTTTTAGTGAATTTCAAAGGTTTTTTAAATGCTAATTTATGAATGTATTATTATATTATTTATTTATTTATTTTACAATATGCTACCTATGTATATAATTATAGATTTACTGTATCCTGCAATATGGAATGGCTCACCTTTTTAAAAAAATGTTTAGATATAGTTGAACAGCATAGTTAATATCTTCTAGAAACCTCTAAACATTGTTTTTTTTTAAGGGTTTTTGACCATGCGCGCACCGTACGCTTACCGTGCGCGCACGGTATGGTACGCGTACGGTGCGCGCACGTGGCTTGCATGCGTTCGTGCTCCGTGTGCGCATGCGTACGTGATTTACGTGCGCATGTGTACTTCGTGCGTGATGCGTACGCGCGTACACTGTACGCGCATGCGCACGTGCTCCTTTCGCGCATGCGCACGTGCTCCATACGCGTATGCATGCGTGCTCCATACGCGCATGCGCGCGTGCTCTGTACACGCCTGTGCGCGTCCTACGTACGCGCATGCGTGCTTGTACCGTGCGCGCACCGTAAGCGCACGGTGCGCGCACGGTAAGTCATGTGATCAAGGAACAACACTTTTCATTGGTTTATAGTAGTTTCAGTTCCAGAAACTTCCAACACCACACCCATTCCCCTCATTATTACTTCTGATTCCCTGGGAGAAGGAGCTGAGCAGCTTTTCTAGTACTTCAGTACTTCAGAATGGCAGAGCAGCAGTCATCTTCTGGGAGTGAGCAGGAGACCCTTGTGAGAGAGAGACAGAGGAAACAGAAAGATTCTTCTATCTGGCAATTTTTTACATTTCCAAAGGGGCAGAAGAAAGTGAATGCTCCCAAAGTTACCTGCACTCTTTGTGATCGTGTCTTATTAAGAGGAGATCCTAATAAGAAGTACTCTTTTAGTATCTTCACTATGATCAGGCACGTTAGAGATGTACATCCTGTGGCTTATGCTCGAGCTGCTAGAGAAAACCCTCCAGCAGCTCAGCCGAGCACATCCGCAGCAGCTCAGCCGAGCACATCATCGGCAGCTCAGCAGAGCACTTCATCTGCGGCGGCAGTTTCACCTTCTTCGGTTCCTCTGGATATACACCCTCTGTTTGAGAGGGTGCATATGCGGTGTAACTTGTGTAATGCTCTTATCTGTTATGCGGACACCAGCATTCCGCTAATAGAGAGGAAGATACAGCAACACACGTGTGACACCTTATAAATTTTGCCATGTCTTTTTTTTCCTCTGTTCATCTATTAACACAACGGCTCTCTTTAGAGCCACCTAACATCTAAACCCTTTTTTTTAAATTCTATTTTTATTGTTTTTTTCCCCGCCGTGCGCACACGCATCTCCAGAGTTACGATTTCTCTTAAACCTAGAGATGTGTCTAGTTCTTTGAGTGTTGCGTGGGAACACCCACAACAACACCCATGGAACGCCCCTGCAACGCACAGTGCTGCATGTGAAGTGGCTGTATTTATGTGGAAAGGAAAAGTCATGCAGGGTGGGTTTTCCTCTCCTTGTAAATATGGATGAGCTCCCTGCGCCACCAGTACGTTATGAAAAGTGACATAGTGGTGGCGCAGGGGCCTTGTTAATTTTCCCCAGAGATGTTAAGCAAATTAAGGGTAAGACAGACAAAGGGAGAGAGACAGAAACAGAGACAAAGAGCAAGGAACTGAGAAGGAGTAAGGCAGTTAGAATGACTGAGACACATGGAGACAGGGAGAGATACATGGTTGAAAAAGTAGTGATGGAGGCAGTAAACCTAGGGGAGTAGTATAGAAGGAGTGAGGGAGTTACGAAAGAGCAGTAAAGGAAGAAGAGAGAGAGAAGGGGAATGAGAAAAGCAGAGTGAGGAGAAGTGAAGAAAAGGGAGCATGAAAGGTGAAGGGGTGAGAAATACAGATATTTCAAACTTACCTGACCAACAAAATAACTTAATTACAAATAAATGTTTTTTTTTTAATTGCTAGAAAAAAGGATTACATTTCCTAAATTTTCTTTCTCGATCTGAAAAAAAAAGAAAAAAAGTAGTAATATTTAACAATACATTTTAGAATACAGTACACATATTTTCATATTTAACAAAGTCATTTTTTGCCCTTTTTTTGCTGTTTTCAGAATATATTGTATTTCACTGCAAATTGTGAAATCAATTGCATTCATCACTTAAGAGCGGGCAAAAAAATGAACAATCTGAAAGATTGTTTAAAAAAAGCCCTGAATCTCTACTCAGTAAAACATACCTTGATAGAAATGTAACATATATATTAAAAATATCATCTAAGAACAATAACTATTTGCAATAAATAACATCTGTAAATTTGGTTGCTTAAGCTCATACACCAAAATAATATCTGTCAAAGAAGTCCACAATAGAAACAGTTACCTTTCCATGAGGCCAAATGGTAATTTTTAAATTCTTTTTTGGTGAAATATCCAATGGTAATTCTATAAAATCGAAATAATGGTTTCTTCAGATGCTGCAATTTGTATCTAAAATTTGGGTTTTAGAAAAATTAAGTAGGAATTTGGTAATTCTGCAGGCAAACGTTGTTCGAAAATCAATTGAGAAACATTACACAGTGTCCAGCCTTTTTCACATTTTAAATAAACTGTGTAATGACCAGAAGTTATAGAAGGTCCATCATGGAAAATTATTGCAACTGCAACAAAAGTCTTTCCTGATATTGATAATTGATTTCCTGTAAACTTCTTTATTAAAGTGTCCAATTTTGTTCCATCAGCTCTACAGCGTTGCATCATTAAAATTACATACTGTCCATATTGCTTTAAAAATAACGTTGATAACATTTCTGATTTACATTGAGAACATTCTTTGTTGTGATTTGCATCTTTAACTAATTTACTAAAAGTCACTGATTTACTCTCTGGTAATGTTAAATATATGAACCTTTCAGAATCAACATTAGAGCTGCATGTGTTCAAACAGTTTTCACAACTATGTTCCGATTTATAAGAGAGACCAAACATATTTTCTATTTCTACCCCTTCATCTTCCAGTACCATAAGCATATACATTAAGAATTCCTGTGCATCTTGCTGGACATTTTGAGTAAACTGTATACATCCTGAACATACATCTAAAAGATTTCTAACATCAGAAGCACTTTCTATTTTAGTTTTATCATTACTCAGCTTCTCATTAAGAAAACTCAGCAGAGAACAGAATCTTTTTTCATGATTTAGTATTATCTGCTCTTGCAAACTTTCAAGATAAAATACAACATTCAGCACTACATTAGTGTAGCAGTTGACACCAGAGCTATTTTCAAAATGACAACTAACAACCTCTTCAACATTGTCCTTTTTGCTTGCAATCACATCACTCTCCTTTTGTTTTCTCTTCTGTACATCCTCATTACAGATATTATCAATTCTCCTTTTCCAACAAACAACACGTTTTTCAAACACAGGATACTGACCTAAATGAGGAGCATAGCTTCTTCTTAATCTATTATATTCCTTTACACAGTTTGCATCAGCACTAACTTTTTGACTCATCAAAGTCTATCATGAATAACCAGATCTTTTTTTCACGCGTGACAAAGCAACATATGCCATACCTTCTTTAAACACAATAGATCCAATGTTTACAAAAGCACTATCTACAGTTAATCCTTGAGATTTGTGAATAGTTACAGCATATGCTAGAGGAAACGGAAACTGCTTCCTACGTACATATAAGTCTTTCACAAGCAAGAAACGAACTGAACAACGACTAATGTCTTTAGCCTCTTCAATCTGATCAAATTTTATTTTTAAAAATTCAATTCCATCTTTTTTCTGGTAATTAAGAAAACCCACAACTTTACCCATAGCTCCATTCACTAAACCTTTTTCTACATCCAAATTACGTCTTAAAATTACTCAACAGTTCATACATACATAAAGATTCTTTTCTAAACCAGCTGTTTTCGATATGTTTTTCTCTAGAGAATCCAATTTAGTTGTCAATTTGCTTGTCAATATAATAGTTATACCTTCATGTTGTATTTTATCCACAGCTTCCAGTTTTACAATCTCTACATTTTCCAATTTCAAAAGTTCTTGATTGAATATAGAGCATTCATGTAGTGTTGGCATTAAGCAGATTACAGTATTTTTTCCAGCAATCTTCTGGTATATTTTCTCTGGAACTATTTGTTCTGTTGGAAACAAATTACATAGCAATCAACTCTGTAAAGCTTTTCTTCCATGTTCTGTGAGTAGTCCAATTCTGATATCTTTGAGAATACTTGCATAATCATCATCATTTGCTTGCCGCATATTGGTAATGAGTTCTTTGTACTGAAAGTATGTCCAAATATTCACATTACCTATACTTCCTAAAGACTTTTTCGTGTCTTCATGTTTAAGAGTAGGAAATACTGGTTGTCCTTTAACTGGTGTGAGCTGCAGTAGATCCCCAAAAACTATAACATGTTTTCTTCCAAATAGTACGTCATAGTTTGTCTTTAGAATTTGCTGCATTCTTAAATGCACAAAGGCAAGCATTAAGTTTGATACCATGCTTACCTCATCAATAATGGGAACTTCCATTTTTTCAATACTCTTGAAACTTCAAAACATGCTTCCCCTGTTAGCTGGTATTGTATTTTGTTCTCATGCTCTACTGGTATCATTAGCAAACGATGGAGGGTAATTCCTTTCATGTTATATGCTGCTAACCCAGTTGGAGCAGTAACAACACAAGACAAAGTTGAATCAGTTTTTTTCTGTAGGTAGCTTCTAATTACTTTAATCAAGAAACTTTTTCCAGTTCCAGCTTGTCCACTCACATACATTCTGATTTGTTCAAATGATGTGCATGAGCACTCTTTATTTTCATGTAGTAATCCATGATCAATTTGTTTTGTGACTTCCTCATAAATTTGTTGTTGTTCATCATTCAGTTGCTGTTCCAAATTTGGTAAGTTTATTAAATCTTCCTGAGCTTGATTCATAGCTGTTTCCACTTCAGTCATGGCTATTGCAGCTTCATTTTCTATGATTGGTTGTCCTAGGGGATCTTGACTGAGTGTCCCAGAACTTTGACTGTCTTGAGAATTGTCTCTAGCTACTTCCGCTGCAATTGTTGCTTCTTGTTCAATTTCTTCATTTAACATTTGTACATAAGTTGTGAAAGTACTGCATTCTATGGTATCTTTGCATGCATTAAAGGAATCTTCATAGCTTTGAAAATGTCCAAGTAATTCATCCTCTGAGCGCCATGGTTTAAACAACTGTAAAAGTGCTAAGTGGTAAAATGCCTTCTTGTCAGTAGTGTCGCAACTCAGCTTGCTGTGATTAATCAAACTTCCTTTTGTTTGTTTTACCAAACATCCTTCCTCACCAATGACTTTATATTTTCCATTGTTGATGTCTTCTGTGGCATTCCGTTTATAAATGTAGTTCTGCAGCACTTGAGAGAGACACATGTTCTCGAGATGATGACTTCTCTTTGGGTAATATGTGTCCAACATGTTTGTTCTTAAAATGTCTGTACTTTCAGGTTCGTACTCTGCTAAATATTCAATTTCTCGAATAGATTTCAGTACCCGATTTCGCATTCCTGCAAGGCCTAAACTTACCCAAATTATTCTTCTGGATTTGGAGTACAGACTTGCAGATGATAACCTATCTGATCATTCGTAGGACCCAATTTCTCGATGCGATAACATCATTAAACTGAAACTGTATAGCTTTTTACTGACAGTCTTCTCGTGAGAAATCTCTTCCCACATTTCTTTCAATTCCGTTTTCTCACATTTAGTGATGTAAGATGTGACATACCGAGCAACAGCAATAGAATTGTCAGCTACATACTGAATATCCATGTTAGCATTCCACATGGATAAAATGACTGGGTTGTAGTCATTTATATATTTTGACTCTTCTTTTCTTCTTAGGTTGTAGGTATTCTTAGGCGATTTTCTTGTAATATTATGTCGCACAGCTGACATAAAACTGTTTACTCTTCCTTTTGAAAGAACAGGTCGTGGAAATCCAAATCGACATTTTGTGTAGAATTTATCTTTGCTCTTGTACTTTCGTCGACAGTATTTTCCACACCGATGACTTTGGAAACGTAAAACTTGCTCTTTTAAGTTTTTTCTTCTGTGCTTTTAGGTATAGCACATGTTGCATATCCTTCAATGAAAGATAAAACTGCATCATCAGAATCTGTTCCAAATTTTGGGGCATCCTTGATCCACAACAGCATATGAATATGAGGAGCACCTCTTGCTTGGTACTCTTTTCTCCAAAAGAAATCCACAACTTCTCCAAGAGGTGGATTTGTTTTTATTGCAGATGAAGGACATCATAGCCTCAAATCTATAATTGAAATATCTGCAAACATTAACCGGATCCAATGAGCACAATTCTCCTGCTGTCTTGTATTGGATGTTTTCAATATTTGAATTTGCCTCTCGAAGAAAATCCAGTAAATCATCCCAAGCGTACTCTGCACAGCTTAGGGTAAGGAACCATGTAGGAGTTCCTAAATTCCGTAACATACATTTCAATTCTCCATGGCGTCGATACCAATATTCATTAGTCCCACGCTGACAAGCCATTAGATTAATCAATTGAAATTCCAAATGATCATCTCGCTGTTGCACTTTGTTCAGAAAATCCTTTGCAGACACATTATGTAGATGTACTCCAGTTTTCAAAATGTGATTTACTGCATAAGATAGTGCTGATAAGTCACTTTCAAATAAAAGATGGAACAAATAAGGAATACTTTGACGAAATCTTGGATCTTCTGCATATAATCTTGTAGTCCGATACTCAGAAGCAGGAATCTGCACTGGACGTTCATCATATCGTCCACCTTTTCCTGTTGGAAACAGCTGGGGAAATCAACGAGCTTCCAAGCTCTCCTCCCATACACTCACAGGAGTTCCTTTTGCTTTTTTCATCTGAAAGAGATCAATAGTGTTTCCCATAACTTCTTTAGAATGAAGAGGATGTATGCTGAAATGTTCATAAATTTCTTCTTCTTTTGACTTATCCACTTTTTCAATTTGCCCAGTTGGTATTCCTGTGTCTGCTAGTAAATCTTCTTCATCTTCATCCATATAAATTGATTCATACCATTTATTATTTCTTTTCAAATATAAATTTGCTCTTTGTACTTTTCGTACATCCACCAGCTCCTGCCAAATTTTCTTATTCTTTGTAGGTACACCATAAGAATAATTAAAGGTTCAGTTTCCAACCTATCTGCATCAGTTGTTTCAATATTTTTTTTTCAAATACAATGGCAAATAGACAACTCTTCCTTTTAAACCTCTTTGTAAATCTGAAGGAGGTAATTTGCCTGTTTTGGGCTCCATACGAACTATAGTCTGAAACGGATGGACACATTGAATGAGTATAGACTCATACATATTTAAATCACTAAGTTCTGCAGGAATATCAACCAATTCTAAATTATTATGTACAACTCTAGCAGGCATTTTATTTTCTTCTAACTTGTTATAACAATACTTACAAATACGCTGATTTTCACCCAAATCAAAACAATTTTCCAGAAATAAATATCTAGCAAAATTCTTCCACTTAGAATTATTTTCTTTTTCACTTCTTTTATAGAGATCAACATTCCTTGTTTGAGTTTTATAATGGCTTCTCCGACAACAAATACAAGTAATATTTGGTCTTTCATTAGAGATGATAGTAAATTTTGTCATTTGATCTTCAAATGTTTTACTAACAGTGGGTTCTACATTCTCTTCCACATTTTCTTCAATAACTGTGTCATTTCCTGCACTTTCTTGCTCTGGACCAAAGTAACAAAACTCAATATCCTTACAAACCTTCTTCACATCTGCTACAGATCCACGGAACAGAGCACTATTCAACTCATGTAACTTTAGTGCTGGACTTTTAGCAGAATACAATCTTCTCACAAACTTTCTCATTTCAGTATGATGAACTGCCAGCATCCTAAAATGGTGAAAAACACTTTGACAAACTTTCCTAGAAAGACAAGCCAGAGAATGTCCTTGCAAACCAGTATTCTCTCTCACTCTGCATGGATCTAGTCTTTGAAGCACCTTAATCTTCTGTTTAACACTTTTTTTTACTATATTCTCTTAGAATGTCACGAAATTTATCAATAGATTCCTGTCGTACAGTACAAATACTACTATAATTCCAAGTGTACACTGGGGCTTTAGGATGTCTACCCATAACCTCATCAGCTGACACTTCTTCCTCATTTCTTGGAACCATTTTCTCCTTTTCCATTACACAACCATCCTTAACTTCATATGCTCGACCACTGGTGTCAACTGCATGCAGCAAACTATTACTTTGAAGATAACTCTCTTCATTAAAAAATGGTTCAGTACTTGAACCATGCTTCCATTCTCCTAAGAACACTTTACAAAAGTTTTTTTTTCACTTCTCTTTTTCTTTTGCTTTTTGACTTCATTACATTCACTAATTTATCTAATGTACGGATCCTGTTCAAAATTAAAATGAATAGTTTCCTTTTTAATTCCAAAGCCTTTGCAACAATTGATTTAATATGTTTCTTTTACTTATAAAATTTGGCTTTCCTCTTATATTTTTTCACATCCTTTAGCAAATTGAACATCACTCTTCTCTGAAATATTTTTCTACGAATGTTTTTAAAATTTATTTTTCTTTTTAAGTCATTCTTTCTTACTTCTGATTGTACATTAGCATTTAGTATATTCTGTCGATTGTCTTGTTGCTTTCTACTTGAAACACTATTTCCAGTGGATATATTTTTTTTATTTTTTCTTTGCTTGAGGATATTTTTTAAAAAATCCTTAGTCTGCTTACCAGAAGGCTTTTTCTTTTTTCCAACATGAGGTTCTTCAACTAATTTTTGTTGTCCAGTTGTCTTCAAATATAGATGTTGTTTCTGTTCTTTTCTCTTTCTTGATTTTATAGGCATCTTTAATTTATTTCAGTCTTGTTCAGCAATACCTGAAAGAAACTAAAAAAAAAATACCTTTATGTAATTTATATATATTACTATATTTTTTATGAGCTTTTCAAAACCTATCATATGAGCTATCCCTTTCCTACGACTGCAAGTCTTACACAATAAAAGCTACACAAATTAAATCTCTGACAACAATTCCTGTGTGCACACAGACTCATGGTGTGATTCTAGGCAGAAAACAATATTTGATTGGCAATTTCAAAGCACATTTACTACTGTGCTTTTGCAAGTGATAATTATTGTAACAGCCTGACACATTTTCCTTGTAGTTTAGAGAGGCAGAAAAGAGCACATGTCCTAACAGCTACTTGAGAGCATGAGCATGTGGAACCTGGGTGAGTGATTAGACTAGAGCAAAGGAAATGAGCTTTGGTGATGTTGAATGTGGTAGCGTTACGCACTACTATCTAAAATACCACACAGTGCTGAATAGTAAGCATGGGAGTGCAGGAGAAACAGATGCCTGTGTGTTAAGAATGTCCTTCTGGAGACTGTGTATTGTCATGTGCAAGAGAGATCTGCATAGACGCTTGCACAACTGCATTAAGACTGCACAGATGTATGTAAGAGTACATGTGTGGTAAGGGTTTATTGGAGTTTTGAACATATAGGATCTACCTCACCCATGGCAGGAGTGGAAGGAAAATCTACCCTGTTGTTTTCAAATGTGTTAGCATTTGCCTCTCATTTGTGGCATATTGATTTGTGCTGAATGCTAGCCATCACAGTTCAAGAAAACAAGCTGCCCCTTTCCTGCAAATGCAAGTCTTACAGAACCAGACCAACACAAATTAAATCTCTGACAACAATTCCTATGTGCTCACAGACTCATGGTGTGATTTTAGGCAGAAAATGATTTTTGAATGGCAATTTCAAAGCACATTTACCACTGTGGTTTTGCAAGTGATAATTACTGTAACAGCCTGACACATTTTCCTTATTGTTTAGAGAGGCAGAAAAGAGCACATGTCCTAACAGCTACTTGAGAGCATGAGCATGTGGAACCTTGGTGAGTGATTAGACTACAGCAAAGGAAATGAGCCTTGGTGATGTTGAATGTGGTAGCGTTACACACTACTATCTAAAATACCACACAGTGCTGAATTGTAAGCATGGGAGTGCAGGAGAAGCAGCTGCCTGTGTATTAAGAGCGTCCTACTGGAGACTGTGTATTGTCAGGTGCAAGAGAGATCTGCATAGACGCTTGCACAACTGCATTAAGACTGCACAGATGTATGTAAGAGTACATGTGTGGTAAGGGTTAATTGGAGTTTTGAACATATAGGATCTACCTCACCCATGGCAGGAGTGGAAGGAAAATCTACTCTGTTGATTTCAAATGTGTTAGCATTTGCCTCTCATTTGTGAGATATTGATTTGTGCTGAATGCTAGCCATCACGGTTCAAGAAAACAAGCTGCCCCTTTCCTACGAATGCAAGTCTTACAGAACCAGACCAACACAAATTAAATCTCTGACAACAATTCCTGTGTGCACACAGACTCATGGTGTGATTCTAGGCAGAAAACGATTTTTGATTGGCAATTTCAAAGCACATTTACCACTGTGATTTTGCAAGTGATAATTACTGTAACAGCCTGACACATTTTCCTTATTGTTTAGAGAGGCAGAAAAGAGCACATGTCCTAACAGCTACTTGACAGCATGAGCATGTGGAACCTTGGTGAGTGATTAGACTACAGCAAAGGAAATGAGCCTTGGTGATGTTGAATGTGGTAGTGTTACACACTACTATCTAAAATACCACACAGTGCTGAATAGTAAGCATGGGAGTGCAGGAGAGGCAGCTGACTGTGTGCTAAGAGCGTGCTTCTGGAGACTGTGTATTGTCAGGTGCAAGAGAGATCTGCATAGACGCTTGCACAACTGCATGAAGACTGCACAGATGTATGTAAGAGTACATGTGTGGTAAGGGTTTATTGGAGTTTTGATCATATAGGATCTACCTCACCCGTGGCAGGAGTGGAAGGAAAATCTACCCTGTTGTTTTCAAATGTGTTAGCATTTGCCTCTCATTTGTGAGATATTGATTTGTGCTGAATGCTAGCCATCACAGTTCAAGAAAACAAGCTGCCCCTTTCCTGTGAATGCAAGTCTTACAGAACCATACCAACACAAATTAAATCTCTGACAACAGCTCCTGTGTGCACACAGACTCATGGTGTGATTCTAGGCAGAAAACGATTTTTGATTGGCAATTTCAAAGCACATTTACCACTGTGGTTTTGCAAGTGATAATTACTGTAACAACCTGACACATTTTCCTTATTGTTTAGAGAGGCAGAAAAGAGCACATGTCCTAACAGCTACTTTAGCGCATGAGCATGTGGAACCTGAGTGAGTGATTAGACTAGAGCAAAAGAAATGAGCCTTGGTGATGTTAAATGTGGTAGCGTTACACACTACTATCTGAAATACCACACTGTGCTGTATACTTAGCATGGGAGTGCAGGAGAAGCTACTGCCTCTGTGCTAAAAGTATGTTTCTGGAGACTGTGTATTGTCAGGTGCAACAGAGATCAGCATGGACGCTTGCACAACTGCATGAAGACTGCACAGATGTATGTAAGAGTACATGTGTGGTAAGGGTTAATTGGAGTTTTGAACATATAGGATCTACCTCACCCATGGCAGGAGTGGAAGGAAAATCTACTCTGTGCATTTCAAATGTGTTAGCATTTGCCTCTCATTTGTGAGATATTGATTTGTGCTGAATGCTAGCCATCACGGTTCAAGAAAACAAGCTGCCCCTTTCCAACGAATGCAAGTCTTACAGAACCAGACCAACACAAATTAAATCTCTGACAACAATTCCTGTGTGCACACAGACTCATGGTGTGATTCTAGGCAGAAAACGATTTTTGATTGGCAATTCCAAAGCACATTTACCGCTGTGGTTTTACAAGTGATAATTACTGTAACAGCCTGACACATTTTCCTTATAGTTTAGAGAGACAGAAAAGAGCACATGTCCTAACAGCTACTTGAGAGCATGAGCATGTGGAACCTGGGTGAGTGATTAGACTAGAGCAAAGGAAATGAGCCTTGGTGATGTTGAATGTGGTAGAGTTACACACTACTATCTGAAATATCACACAGTACTGAATACTTAGCATGAGAGTGCAGGAGAAGCAACTGCCTGTGTGCTAAGAGCGTGCTTCTGGAGACTGTGTATTGTCAGGTGCAAGAGAGATCTGCATAGACGCTTGCACAACTGCATGAAGACTGCACAGATGTATGTAAGAGCACATGTGTGGTAAGGGTTTAGTGGAGTTTTGATCATATAGGATCTATCTCACCCATGGCAGGAGTGGAAGGAAAATCTACCCTGTTGTTTTCAAATGTGTTAGCATTTGCCTCTCATTTGTGAGATATTGATTTGTACTGAATGCTAGCCATCACAGTTCAAGAAAACAAGCTGCCCCTTTCCTGTGAATGCAAGTCTTACAGAACCAGACCAACACAAATTAAATCTCTGACAACAGCTCCTGTGTGCACACAGACTCATGGTGTGATTCTAGGCAGAAAACGATTTTTGATTGGCAATTTCAAAGCACATTTACCACTGTGGTTTTGCAAGTGATAATTACTGTAACAACCTGACACATTTTCCTTATTGTTTAGAGAGGCAGAAAAGAGCACATGTCCTAACAGCTACTTTAGCGCATGAGCATGTGGAACCTGAGTGAGTGATTAGACTAGAGCAAAAGAAATGAGCCTTGGTGATGTTAAATGTGGTAGCGTTACACACTACTATCTGAAATACCACACAGTGCTGTATACTTAGCATGGGAGTGCAGGAGAAGCTACTGCCTCTGTGCTAAAAGTATGTTTCTGGAGACTGTGTATTGTCAGGTGCAACAGAGATCAGCATGGACGCTTGCACAACTGCATGAAGACTGCACAGATGTATGTAAGAGTACATGTGTGGTAAGGGTTAATTGGAGTTTTGAACATATAGGATCTACCTCACCCATGGCAGGAGTGGATGGAAAATCTACTCTGTTGATTTCAAATGTGTTAGCATTTGCCTCTCATTTGTGAGATATTGATTTGTGCTGAATGCTAGCCATCACGGTTCAAGAAAACAAGCTGCCCCTTTCCTACGAATGCAAGTCTTACAGAACCAGACCAACACAAATTAAATCTCTGACAACAATTCCTGTGTGCACACAGACTCATGGTGTGATTCTAGGCAGAAAACGATTTTTGATTGGCAATTCCAAAGCACATTTACCGCTGTGGTTTTACAAGTGATAATTACTGTAACAGCCTGACACATTTTCCTTATAGTTTAGAGAGGCAGAAAAGAGCACATGTCCTAACAGCTACTTGAGAGCATGAGCATGTGGAACCTGGGTGAGTGATTAGACTAGAGCAAAGGAAATGAGCCTTGGTGATGTTGAATGTGGTAGCGTTACACACTACTATCTGAAATACCACACAGTGCTGAATACTTAGCATGGGAGTGCAGGAGAAGCTACTGCCTGTGTGATAAGAGTGTGCTTCTGGAGACTGTGTACTGTCAGGTGCAAGAGAGATCTGCATGGGCGCTTGCACAACTGCATGAAGACTGCAGAGATGTATGTAAGAGTACATGTGTGATAAGTTTTAATTGCAGTTTGTAACACATAGGAACTACCTCACACATTGCAGGAGTGGAAGGAAAATCTACCCTGTTGTTTGCAAATGTGTTAGCATTTCCCTCTCATTTGTGAAATATTGACTTGTGCTGAATGCTAGCCATCACACTTCAACAAAACAAGCTTCCCCTTTCCTACGAATGCAAGTCTTACAGAACCAGACCACCACGAATTAAATCGCTGACAACAATTCCTTTGTGCACACAGACTCATGGTGTGATTCTAGGCAGAAAACAATATTCCTGGGTGATACCAGTACACCTTTACTTATGGTGAAGACATACTCCATAATATCTGACAAGTTCAAGGCAGTTAAATATCTTCCAAAACATAAAATGTAAAACACAACTTTAAAACAAGAATCTAATTTCTATTTTTTATATGATAATGCACCTCATACATCCCCTCTCAAATTGATAACTCACCTTTAAAAGTAGTTAGTTGAGGAAGAAATGTGGCACTCACACAGCAGATTATCAGAGGCAGAATCTCTGAACTGTACACCTCTCATCAGAACCAGTAAATGGCAATGTTTCCCTCTCTTTTTTCACACATATACATGTTAACTTCAAATCACAGTGCTTCCCACATTTTTTCAAAGGGAAAAACACATTTCTATTGGTTGCAAATTCCAACCCTTTCCAAACGATCCTTACCCTCCACATGACTTCTGCCTCCTACCATAGCAACACGTCATGGAACACTGGTGTGAGCAGAGAGGTCAGAAGTTCAGCACACAATGTTTCTAATCCAAAGAGCAAGAGTGCTTGACTTTTCAAACCTAACAGCATATCCAAAGTAATCTTCTGTGGGAACACATTTTTCTGAACCAATACAAAACATGCTTTTAAATATTTAAACATACAGCCTAGTTTTTAGTGTAGAATGGTCTGAAACAGCCAATGAGCTCTTTTTATTTAAAAAAAAGTATGTAAGCCTCCATTTTACAACTATCTTTCTTTTCATATTGCCATTCTACTGAAAGACACCTTCTGAGTGCATCCAGATCTCCTTGAAAGATGTTCACAGTGTGGATCGTAGGTCTTAGCTATGTCTTCTGGAGTGAAAAGTATGCAGAAAAAAGAGGTATTTTGAAAGACCTTGCTTTGCCAAATGTAGACATATAGGGGCCGATTCCGATCCTGGAAAAATATTCCCCGTACGAATCGTATCTGGATTTTTTACCGTATGAATTGTACAAGTCCTGTACAAACTGGCAAGTACGATTCGTATGTTAAAAAGTCCATACGAATCGCATTGGGTAAATTCCCCGACACGTCCTCGGGTCGGAAAAGGTGTCCGACACGTCCTCGGACATTTTTACGTATGAATCTGAAATCTGAAGTCCGAGCGCGCAAGTACGATTCGTACCGTCTGTCCGATTGTACAACGTATGGTAAAAAGACCGTCCGGAGCGAACTCCTATAGCAACCATGGAGACGTCCAAACAGGTGCCCGGTACGCGCCGTCCCCCCCCAGCCCCCCGTATGTACGCACCGTCCCCCCCCAGCCCCCGTATGTACGTGCTGTACGTACATACGGGGCTGGGGGTACAGCGCGTCCATCCGCGGGGCTGGGGGGGGAAAAGCGCGTACATACGGGGAGCTGGGGGGGGACGACGCGTACATACGGGGGGCTGGGGGGGACGGCGCATACCGGTCCCCCTATTCCGCTCGCATCACGGCGTACTTCGCTTTTCCGGCACTTTTTGGGTGCCATAAAAATATGACCGTCCGGACTGCTGTCGGTACAAATCGTACTTGCTGGGAGGTAAAAACATGCCTAACTCCGTCCGGACGTCACGTCCGCGGTGTCCCGGATCACATTCGTATGTATTTTGCAGTCGGTCGGTGTTTTTTCCGACTCGTACGGAAATGGTGTTTCCGTACGAATCGTACTTGCAAGTTTGTATGGTGTTTTTACCAGGTACGAGTCGGACGGAGAAAACGCTCTGACCGACGGTTCGTACCCGGTTTTTCCAGGATCGGAATTGGCCCCTAAATGGATTGGTCAGAGAGGGTTAAAGTGGCATCAATAAATGCCTTTGGTGAAATCCTTTCTACATCTCCCACAGCCTGACCTTATAATTGTGCACTGTGGTGGAAATGACCTAGACACTTTAACTGGGGTAGGTCTGGAAATGCTTGTTAAGGACACCTTTGTGCAATTGATGTCACTTTTTCCACAAACTACCATTGTATATTCTAATATATGCCAAAGGCAAAAGTGGAACTGTTCCAACCAATGTTGTCCGCAGATTGACAAAGCAAGAAAGCACGTCAATAAGTCTGTTTCTGCTTTCCTCAGAGACTATGGTATGGGTCCTATATACCACAACAACTTGCGTTACAACATGCAAGGCATTTATAGAGGAGACGGTGTTCATTTCACAGATGACGGCAACAGAGTCTTCCTCTTCAACTTTAGACTCTGCATCGGTACTTACTTGTAGGTACAAAAAAACACTCAATGAACACAACGGCTCTTTTTAGAGCCAACTTACATCTAAACACTTAAACTTGATTTTTAATTCTATTTTTCTATGTTTTTTTTGCCGCCGTTCGCGCACCGTACGCGCACCGTGCGCGCACCCCGCGATATTTTAAACATTTTTTTTTTTTTGAGACCTAAGGGGTCTTTCATGGTCCCCCTGAGAAGGCCTAGGGGGTCAGGGACTCTCTACCCTGCCCCCTTTTCACGTTTTCCACCTTTCTTTTTCCCTGTCACACACACGACACACAAAATGGCGGCCGACACTTCCTGATTTCGACCGATTCGAATGTTGATTGTCATGAATCCACCAATCAGAATTACGCTCGCGCACGTTAGGGTGCGCGCACTGTGCGCGTACGGTGCGCGCCTATAGATATTGATGGGCTTTTAACTGCAATTTTCTCAGGAACTACTGAACAGATTGACGCCATATATGCAAAAGGCACATGCCTGACCTGAGGACTACCTCTTTGCCAAATTTCAAGTAATTCTGTTCAGCCGTTCAGGCTGTACCTTCGACTAAATGTCCTATGGGAAAATGCATAGGTAAAACGCGTTTTGGGACCCCCCTTTTTTCTCAGCCCCTGCTTGACGAATCACCCCGAGACTTTCAGGGTAGGAGCTGAGCGGAGCGCCCCATTAGTTTCGAAAATTTCACGAGGATTCGTCAACCGGCGCCAAAGTTATTCAAAATGGAATTTTGAGATTTCCTATGGAAACACGGTCCTAACTATAACTATCTACTGGCGACCGCCAGTAGATAAAATATATATATCTATATATTATCTACTGGCACATTGAGTATGTGAATTTCATTTCAGTCCCATAGTGGTGTCTTTAAGTTCCATAATACAAAAACCTTTTAAGTAGGCTTCCATTATTGTAATGGGAAATGCATTCATACCTCGCAGATTGTTTGTTTAATTCCAGGAGCATCGATGTTTCATAATGCTATTTATATTGCAAGCCTTCGTCAGTCTGTTGCAAAGCGGATGAATTAAAAAGAAACTCTACGAGAAAACCCCTGTGAGTGCTTTCCTTATGCCAGAAGGGAGAAAGGAGTGAGCGAATATATATATATATATATATATATATATTTTACCTACTGGCGTTTGCCAGTAGGTAGTTATAGTTAGAACCTATTTTCCATAGGAAATCTGCAACATTCTATTCCCAATAAATTTGGCGCCAGTTGACGAATCTTCGCGAAATTTTCAAAACTTTTGGCCAGCTCCAGTCCGCTCCTATCCTGAAAGTCTCGGAGTGATTCTCAAGCGGGGGCTGAGAAAAAAGGGGGGTCCTAAAATGTGTTTTCCCTATGCAATTTTCCATAGGAACCTTTAGTCGCAGCTACAGCCCGAACTGCTGAACGGAATTACACCAAATTTGGCAAAAAGGTAGCCCTTGGTTCAGAGTAGTGCCTTGTGGTTAAATGGTGTAAATCCGTTCAGTAGTTCCTGAGAAAATCAAAAGTAAAATTACATATATATCTGGGCGGAGCCTAGCCACACATCTCATCATGAGATCTGATTGTCTGGCAGCACTTCATCCAAGAAGTGTTGGCAGCCATCTTGGGACCAATATACATGATAGCACCTCATTAAAAAGCATTGCAGTTAATAGAAGGTTTTAAGACTTTTGTTACATTATAAATCATTTGTTGATGGTACCATACTCATTTTAGGAATTGTGGTGTGTTCTAAGATGATTTTACCATGTGAAAAAGCCTTCTGCTGGGATATCACGAATCATGTTTGAGAGAAAACTATTTTCTCATGCTTTTCCCACAGAGGTTTGGAAGGTGATCTATATGCTAAACTGAGAGCATATTTTCTGTAAATTCACATTATCTTTCTCAGTCATGTAAGAATGAAGTCTGACATTCTCAATAAAACATATACATCCAACAAGGGCAGAGACTGTCAGTTGATTCCTTTGTGTTCTACTGCAGCTTCCCAGAGTGTTCTAAAGAACAACTAGAGCGCTAACAGTCCTACTTATGACAAACATATTGCACACTTGAAGCCATCTTGATTGGACTAAAGTGGTAACTCATTTAATTTAAAAAGGAACAAAATGAGGGGGTTCAATTTGCCATAGAAAGTATGATTAGTGCTGCAGAAAGAAAAATTAGGGCACATTTTGAGTGACTTCTCAAATCCTCTTCTATTTCATTAAAAGTTTCTGACATGCAGACTGAAACATGCAAATTCAATACCAGCAGCAGACTTCCCTGGTGAGCAGTAGCTTTACTACAGTGATCTAATGAGCAACTAGAGTGCTAACATTCTGAATTTATGGCAAATGTGTGACACATCTGAATGCCTTCTTGATGGAATCAAAGCAAAAAACTGAAAGTATTTCCTACTGAGGAGACTGTAGTAAATGAGGAAATTAGGAAACTTCATAACAAATAAATCTCCCAAGATGGCCACCAGAGACAAAAGAGCCCAAATGCAGCACAAATATCACCCAGATGTAGCCCACATGTAGCCCAATGACAGAAGTGTGCAAATCATTTTTTATTTTTTGTGTTCTTGCAGTTTTAAATAGTTCAGACTTGTCAGGTATTGGAGTGCTTTACATGAGCATTGGTTACATCACACAAGAACAAATTCATTTTGGTTGTAGGCATGGGCAGATTAAGTGATTTGACCAGAATCACAGAATGTCGAGCTGAAGCAGAAACTCCAACCTGGTTCCCCAGTTGGAAAGTCTGCAGCTCTGGAAGTAACACCACATCCTCTCCCCTAAGTGCAACATTTAGTCAAGTGGTCCACTGGATAAAAAAACATAAAGATAACAAATAATATAAAAGTACTTTGTCGCTATTTGAAAACTCAGAAAATATGTCCTCATTTTAGTTTTTTAGAGCACTAACCATAATTTTGATGCAGATAAACCCTCTCATATAAGACATTTCTTAAGGAAATGCTCTAGGTATTACAGTTTTGATTACATCATGATGACGTCAGGCGTTCCACACTTTTGTAAACTAAATATAGAATGTTAGCAATCTAGTTGTTCATTAGGATACTGTTGAGAGGCAGAGGCCAGGGACACGGACTCTGAAAATTGAAGGCAGGTAGGAGGGTGCACAGGCAACAATTTGACCACACTGGGCAGGTAGGAAGGGCAGTGGCAGCAGAACAGACTATGGAGGGCAGTGGAAAGGGGGGCAGGGGCAAAAAAACAACAATACAGGACTGGCAAGAGAGGCTGTGGCAATATAATAGACCATTGTGGGCAGAGGGAAGAGGCAGTGGTAGTACAACCATACATGCCAGCAGACCCGATTCAGCCAGGAAACGTCCAATGTTTTTAAGCTCAAATGGGCTTTATTTGATCTGTCTCCTGCCTACAATCTCCTCTTTTTCAATGTAACTCAAATGAGAAAATCAATACCCCAATTTTTTTCAAAATCTCCCTCTTACCATGTTCAAAATGTTCGCAAGTATGGTACATTGGATCATGGAAGGCAGGAGTAATTGGGTTAGGGACATGGACTTGGATAACAGAGGACAAGAGGGACATGGAGAGGTGTACCAAACTGACCCCACAGGGCAGGCATCAGGGTTTGCAGCAGCTAAATACACCACACAGGGCATGCGGGACGGGAGAGCAGCACAACAATCCATAGAAAGCAATAGGGAGGGGACAGGACCATGGACATGGACAACACGGAACAGAGGGGAAAGAGGCAATGGTAGCTAGCTGACCACAATGGACAGACAGGAGAGAAAGCTGCAGCATAACAGACTATAAAGGGCAGGAGGGACGGATCAGGGGCATTACAATGGAACAGACAAGCCAGGAGGGAGGCAATAGGGGTCTGCACATGGAAACAGAGGGCTGGGGGAAAGGGGGCAGGACAGGAGCAGCAAGATGACCATGGAGGTCAGGCAGGATGGGCACTTGAAGCAAGACACATCATGGAGAGCAACAGTGAGACTATGATGGCATACACACAGACCATGGAGGGAAGGTGGAAGGAGGTTAGGGGCAGCTAGCTGACCACACAGGGAAGGTGGAAGGGGCCATGGCAGCACAGAAGACCATGCATGGCAAGCGGGAGGGTTAGTGGCAGCACAATGGCTATGATGGGCAAGAAGGAGGGTGCAGGGGCATGCACAAACAACCATGGAGGATAGAAGGGAGGGTCAGGACCTGGGCACAGAGAAGAGAGTTCAGGGGAAGGGGCCTCACAACAGACCACGTGGGGCAGGCAGGAGGAGCAGTTGCAGCACAACAGACCAGGGAGGGCAGAAGGGTGTGGCAGTAAAATGGACCATGGAGGACGGGATAGGGGCATGGAATGTGGACAGGCAGGGTGGAGGTGGCAGGGACAGGTTACAGTCATCTGACAATGCTAGGCAGGTGGGAGGGGAGTGGCAGCTCAACATAACACTCAGAGTAGATAGGAGTGGCAGGTTCATGGAACATGGTGGGAAAAAAGGATGGAGCAGGGGCATGCACAAATACATTGGAGGGCATGGGGAGGAGAATAGGGGCAGCAAGCTAAGCACAGAGGCTAAGCAGGAGGTCAATGATGGGGCATAGAATTGGGCAATGGAGGATAGGAGGAGTGGACTGGTACATCATGCTAAATGGAGGGCAGTGGCAGCACATCAGACCATGCATGGCAGGAGGGAGGAGGCTAGTCCATGGATTCAGACAACAGGGGATAAGGAGGAGGTGGATGAGGCAGCAAGCTAACTGTTCAGAGAAGGCGGTAAGGCCAGAGGCAGAACAACGGCCACACAGGGCTGTAATAAGGGAGCAGGGACATGGACTTGGACAATGGATGGCTAGGAGGAGGGAAGGCAGGAGCAGCAAGCTTGGGTGGGGCAGCACAATGCCAGGACCTGCTTCCAACCCCCCAGCATCCATTGTGATATGCATCTTACTTAACGTTAAAAAAATACTAGAAATTTGCTGAAAAAAAACAAAGATTACAGGGACGGTATAGTTAGACTCAGATTTCACTCATACACAACCAGTGAAATTCAGCAGTTATAGCTACCTGAATTAACTATAACATACGCCCCCGCAATGCACTGTTAATGACCTCAGACATTACATCATTTATGACATGGTCAGTTACATCACTCATGACATTACTCATGACATCTCAAATGAGCTGTGAATGGAATGGAACTATACTCGCTAGAACTTTATTTAGGGATAGTGTGTGTATATTAGCACCCCTTTTTTTCCTTTTCTTTCGTGTAAGAACCATTATAATACGCAACGTGCCCAGATTAATATGGCCGATAGCCTTTCACTTTAAAGTAATGTGTAGTCCATTGTTTATGTTGATGTTTGCAATTCTAAGTATGTTTATTATGAATAAGTCACGTTGACGAACATACAGGTATGGCGGTCAGGGGGCAAGCTATGCTGAAATGACATTGTGTGCATATTAACACTTGTTTTCTTTTCTTTATTGTTTCAATTCCTGAATTTTCACATCGTGACTAGGCCAATATGGCCACCAGCTTTTTGGATTAAAGTAATGCACTGCTGATGACGTCACATATTACATCGCTCATGACATGGTCAGTGACATCACTGATGACATCTCAAATGACATCACTGATGACATCATCTACCTGATCATCTGATGCACCTCCTCACACCATAAAACACAGACTACCATTCTCGAAACCATAGACACACCAATACTAGTACAGCTACAATATTCTGTGCACTATGCATGCAGACTTATTAGTCATATACTTAAGGAATGGCCTAGCCACTAACACAAGTGCAGGTACAATATTTTGTACACTATGCATGCAGACTTCTAACCAGCTACATACTATTGATACGCTCTTCTAAATACCCAGGTAGTACCTATGCAGTCTAGGAATCCATCTGTCTGTCCCATGCACCTCTCCATTCACCCATTCAGCACTATCTACGTATCCTATCACTTCACCAATACCTAAGCACTTATAAACTCAGCACGCACTTTCTTTGCAACACTGAAATTACTCCAGTTATTTGTCGTATACTTAAAGAATGGCGTAGTCAACAACACAAATGCAGGTACAATATTTTGTACACTATGCATGCACACCTCTAACCAGCTACAAACTATTGATACGCTCTTCTAAATACCCAGTTTGTACCTATGCAGTGTAGGAATCCTCCTGTCTGTCCCATGCATTTCTCCAATCACCCATCCAGCAATTTCTACTTATCCTGCTACTCCACCAATACCTGAGCACTTATAAATTCACTATACACTCTGATTGTAATACTGTAATTATTCTAGTTACTAGTCTTGAACTTATGGAATGGCCTAGCTACTAACACAAGTACATCTATAATATTTTGTGCACTATCCAAGCAGACCTCTAACTAGCTACATACTATTGATACACTCTTTTAAATACCCAGTTAGTACTCATGCAGTGTAGGAATCGTCCAGTCTGTCCCATGCACGTCTTTAATCACTTATCTACCACTATCTTCGTATCCTTTCACTTCACCAATACGTAAGCACTTATAAATTAAGTGTTCACTCAGTTTGCCGCACTGTCATCATTCCAGTTTCTAGCGGTATTCTTATAAAATGACCTAGGCACCAACACAAGTACACATAAAAAATTCTGTGCATAATCCCTACAAATCTCTAAGCAGATACATACTATTGGTCCACTCCATTAAATACTGAAGTAGTACCCATGCAGCATAGGATACCTCCTGTCAGTCTCATTCAATTCTTCAATCACCCATCCAGCACTATGTTATTATTGTATCAGTCTGCCAATACCTAAGCACTTATGGGGCAGATTTACAAGCACCCTGTGCCACCAGTATGTCACTTTTTGTAACGTAGTGATGGTGCCAGGCACTCCTTCATATTTACAAGGAGAGGAAAAGTCACCCTGCATGGTTTTTCCTCTCCTTGTAAATACGACCCCTTTATACACAGAACTTTGCGTTGAAGGGGCGTCCCATAGGTGTTGCTGTGGGTGTTCCCACGCAACACCCATAGAACAAGACACATCTCCAGATTTATGAGAAATTGTAAATCTGGAGATGTGTGTGAATTCTGCGCAATCCTAGAGTTGGTGTAGCAAGGCACAACGGGGAGAATTGTTTTCATTTCTCCTCATTTTTTCCTCTTTCAATGCATGCTGCATTCCACAGCATACATTGAAAGAGGAAAATGCCTTTACTGATTGTTTTTGTGCAGGAAGGTGTCCCTTCCTGCACAAAAACAATCTCCACAAGATCCTTGCACCATGGTGCAAGGGTGCCTGTGTCACCACATGGCTGCAGTTTGTGCAGCAGTGCCTGAGGGAAGCACAGAGTTGCAACATATTCATGTACATATGGCACATCCCTGTGCTTCGGAAGTGCGACAGTGCAGTGCAGCTAAAGAGCTTACAGTGTCACGCTGCAGTACTTCCTCATAAATCTTCACCTATAAATTCACCATACACTACTAATGCATTCTCACAGTCAATCATGCTGTATACATATATTCAACAAAAAACTTTCACACATTACCTTGCAATTATGGTTCTTTCTTTAACCAGATAAGGTAGTTCTGATAAGAACTTTTTTCTTTTGTATTTCTTTTTATTTTTTTGAACAATTTTGTATTTTTTTTTCCAAAAATGAACAAAAAAAGAACGAATAAAACAGAAAACATTTGGAATTACTTATCATTCCAAAAACAAACAAAAAAAAAATTGACAACGATGGTTGCGTTGCGCAGCACATACTGCATCCACCGACTGCTCACCGAAGCATATAAGTTTCTTACACTTCACGCAGTGTTGCTCGAGAAAGGCGAATTCTGGCCTAATGTCCATTGCAGGTGTTCCTGAGGATGCTCCAGATGTACTTGCCACAGCAGGTGAGGGGTTCAAAGCAGCTCGCCTCATTTGCTCCCAAGCAAGATTGAGAGGATGTGTGGTTCGGAGATGCTTGTACACAGAAGCAGTGCCACAAGAGTAATTATTTTCACTGCCTCTTGACAGGACTCGGTCACAAATTTTGCACGTCAGCTTTCTCACATTTACTTTCTTCTCTCCAGCTGGAAAAGTGAAGAATTTCCACACAACAGATTCTGGCCTCTGTGGTGCCTCCTGCAAGAATTCTTCTTCAGAAGATTCTTCCTCCTGCTGCTGTCCAGATGCCATTTTGTTTGATATTTTTTGAAAACCACCAAAAAAAACAAGCAAAAAGGGTTCTTGTAGGAAAAGAGATGTCTATCTAAAGATGTTCCAACAAGAATGATTAAAATGGGTGGGGTCCTTCAATAGTTACAGTGGGAAATGTTATGAACCAATTAAATCTTTTTTTTTGAGGTCACATGGGATCCGCGAACTCTGCGCTCACGAAGCACGCACCCGATGCAACTTCGCGAAAACATATTTAAAAATAATATAAGTTTATTGGAAGTACAAATATATTATTTTTATGAATATCTTAGATAGTCTCTTGACCTAATATGTATATTAAACACACATACATATCATTTTAGAACATAAAAAAATTTGCGGGAGTCGCGCACCCAGCGCGCCGCAGCACGCCCCAGCACGTCTATGATGTCACGCGGAACCCGCCACCGCACAAGCATCGCGTACCATAATGCGTATGTGTCGTGAATGCGTGGGAGCAGGAGCAGGAGTCGCGGACTGGTCGCATACCAATCGCGCACATCACGTAATATTAAATATATAGGATGTAACTGAAAAACACGCAGCCGTCGCACACCGTACGCGGATACTTCACGACATTTCTAAAACGGTGGCTAGAATCTGTGCACCCACTGTGATGTGTACGCTTTGGGTGCGCGACTCCGAAAAATAATTGGATTTTTTATTTTTAAAGAAAATAATATAAATATATTAAAATGAAAAAAACTTTAACCAATATTTCAGTTTTCATTTTTTTTGGGCATTGTTTTTTTTTTGCAATTTTCAGAAAAATATATAATGTTATTTAATGAATAAAATATTTATAAATAAACAGTTAAAATCTGTGGAAAATCAGTTAAAAAAATAGGTATAACTACTATTACACTTAAAAATTAGCATTTAAAAACCTTTAATTCACTGAAAAAACCATAGGTTTCAGAGACGTTATAGTTAGAAATTATCATTTAAAAAACCTTAGAAATTCACAGAATAAACATAGGTTTCAGGGGTGTTATAGTTAGCTGGACATTTCACACCTACAAAACCATAGAAATTCCACTGTTATAGTTAGTTCTGCTAACTATAACTCGCGGGCCCGCAATGCACTGCTGATGATGTCACATATTACATCATTCATGACATGGTCAGTGACATCACTGATGACATCACTGATGACATCATTCACGTGACAATCTGATACACCTCATCATACACTAGTATAACCTTTCATCACTCACTGTTAAATACCGAGTACCATATTTGAAACCATTGACACACCAATACCAGTTACTACGTACCCACTCACTGCTTCCTAAGTCTACACACACAACTACCCATGCAACAACAGAATCACTTATACAAGCAGTCACTAATTAATAGAACACTATCAAATGCGCTTATACACATAGATAGACATTGACACATCAGCAGTCATCATAGTCGGTTATGCAGTTATCCTACTCACTCATGACAAAAATTAATCACACTTACATTTACTCACTTACACATTTATACACACAACACCTCATTTATTCAAACACATAGTAACTCATAGTTAATATGTTAAAAAATAACCATTACAATTATACACTCATTCATATAGTTACTCTCACAATCACTGACTCTTATATCTACTTATTTACATACACCAACTCTCACATACAATGCCTTTCATTTTTGTACTTTGTTGAAGATGTACAAATAAAACATATATTCGCTCACCAACACACATATAAAATCACTCAGTAACCCAAACAACCGTTTCCACATGCACTCTTAAACCTATACACCTAGTCAATTAACCATTCACACATCTATGCATTGAGTTACACACACCCCATCCAGCCACACACAAACTCAGTGTCCCATACAAATACTCACCCAACTAATCAATAAATAATATACACACTCATGTAGTTATACAACAGAGACAGTGATGCACACATTCACATAGTTTAGTTACTAATCCATGTATTAAGTGAGACACTTTTAATTACTCACTTAAACAGACAGTCAGACAGCTACTAAATCCTCCATCCAGACAGTTATATATTCACTCAATCTTCAATACAGATTGGTATATATATATATATATATATAATACATATTTAAATTCCAAACTAAACCACATTCACTGGATGATGTCATCAGTGATATCATCAGGGATGTCATTTGAGATGTTATCAGTGATGTCACTGACCATGTCATGAATGATGTAATGTGTGACATCATCAGCAGTGCATTGCGGGCGCGCAAGTTATAGTTAGCAGAACTAACTATAACAAAGGAATTTCTATGGTTTTGTACAAGTGAAATGTCCGGCTAACTATAACACCCCTGAAACCTATGTTTTTTTCTGTGAAAAAAAATAATATATATATATAATATATTATATATACATACCTCAAGAATATTCCCATTTAAGCAAAATATATATTACCTACTGGTGATAGCCAGTAGGTAGTTATAGTAGGAACAAAGTTTCCATAGGAAAAGCAGTTTTTATTTTGCCAATAACTTTGGCGCCGTTTGAGGAATCTCCTCAAAACTTTCCCCAAAATTCCCCTTTTTGGTTTCCCTGCTGTGTTTATGTTTTGGGGTGATCCTTCAAGTGGGTGCTGAGAAAAACGGGGGTCATAAAAGGCATTCTCCCAATGATATGTCTATGGGGATTTTTCTTTTTTTGATCACGACTACAAATGAACTGCTGAACCAAATTACACCAAACTTGGCAGAAATCTAGATGTTGGTCCAGAAAGTATGTTTTTAATGATTTGGTGCAAACGTGCCTCCTGGCGCACTTCTGGTTGGGGAATGAATTCCACTTTACTCCTGAGGGTCTCAGGACTAAAGTTGACTAGTTCTGGCAAGCAGTAGTGTGCCAGGAAGTGTGTTTGCAGAGTGATGGAGAAAGATAGGTGGCCGCTGACAACCTCTCAGCAGTCCATTTGTGTGGTTCTTACTGGAGGTGACAGGAGGGGTAGTTGGCCTCCAATGACCCTCAGGAGCCACATAGACTTCACCCCCCAACTAGTAGTGCACCAGGTGGCACGTTTGCATAGTGGTGGAGAAAGAGGGCATGGCCAATGAAAACCTCTAAGCAAACCTACTATAAGGGCTTACTGGAGTTAACAGGAGGGGAAATTGGCCCCCAAGTACCCTCTGGAGCCAAGGGGAATTAATACCCTACTAGTAGTGTGCCAGGAGGGGCTTTTGCACAGTGGTGGAGGAACGGGGCGTGGCCTCTGACAACCTCTCAGCAATCCTGCTGTGTGGGACTTACTGGAGGCAACAAGAGGGGTAGTTGGCCCCCCAATATGTCGTGGGGGCCAACTACCCCTCCTCTTACCTCCAGTAAGTCTCACACAGTGGGATTGCTAAGAGGCCTGAAAAAACAATAGAAATTCACTGATAAAATCTAAGGTTACAGGGACTTTTTAGTTAGCACATAGAATAAAGGAAAACCTTAGAAATTAACTGAATAAACTAAAGGTTACACAGATGTTTTAGTTAGTGTCAGATTGCATGCATACATAACCAGTGTAATTCGGCAGTTATAGTTATCCAATGACTGTGAGGAATTTTAAAAAGTTTGAATGTTAAATTATATACCAAGGTGTATTGGTAAATCATTGGGTGTATGAGTGCTTGATTGGATGATTCCGTGGATGCATGACTAACTGTATAAGTGAGTGAATAGGTGTCTCAGTGAATGTAAGGGTAAGTGACTGGTTGTGTGAATGTCTGTATCTGTCTGTCATTTGGTGTCTAAGTGGCTGTTTGGCTGTGTGAGTGGCCATGTGAGTTTCTGTATGGGTGAGTTATTGGTTGTCTGAGTATCTCTATAGGTGTCTCCACAAAGTATAAAACATATATAGACATATTTTACGTACAGTTTCAGTGTAGGTATTTAGAAAGATACTAAGTTAACTTTCCCCTTTGTATTCATTTGTTGAAATAACTAAATCAAAAATGCATTTTCCTTCTTCACAGCTACACCAGAGGTCGTAATGACATCAGTAGTCACGGATACATATGACAAAGTGTAAAACAGATATATATACATATTTTACACAAAGTTTGAGTGAAGCTGTTTAGTAACATATTGGTTTAACTTTATTTTAACGACACATTTGAAAAAAATAACAATAAAAAAAAATAACTTTCAGCATCAGAACTCAGGATAGAGCATAACTACCAAACACCCATCAAACTACTCTTTGTTATCCAAACTCATGGGGAATCAAAAACTGCTGCAAAACTAGTGCAATGTACAATCTGTGGCAAGACCCTCTCTAGAGGGATGAACAAAAAATATTCATGTGGGACAACGTTCATGTTATATAATCTTAAAACCTATCATAGAAAATGTCTCTGAGTGGGGATCTCCCCAAGTGAAACTGGAGGACCATCTACATCAGTGGCAGCAGCAACAATTCCCGGCCAGAAAGTTCCTTCAGAGGTGCATACTACTGCTACAGATGTGGCTCCAGAGTTTTCAAGAATGGCCACGTATTGCATGGTCTGTAGTGCGGTTATAAGGGCTGGTGAGCAGTGTGTTACAGCTATTCGCCACACTGGAATAAAATCATACATTCATTTATTACCCTTTTTATATTTTTTGCATGTTTCTCAGTGCACACTTTTCAAATTCCACCTCTGCCACTTGTCATTTTTGCTACCATAAAAAAGAGCAAAAACATTTTAAAACTTTACAAAGCCACAAAAAAAAATCAAAAACAAAAGAGAAAATCATGTCATCCGGAAATAAAGGAATATCATTGGATAATACACTTTTCAACTAAAAGAATTAGATGAACATGCACATTTATCTTGAACATTCTTTAAGAGGAGTTCATAGTGAGCAGAGTTGCAAAATGCACAATATGTCGCAAGACATTTTTAAGAGGTACAAATAAAAAATATTCTTGCGGGACTACGTCCATGCTTTACCATCTAATAACATACCATAGCAATAGTGTAAAAGCATTAAGAAGGCCACACAAGGCTGAAGAACTCTCAACTTCAAAAGCAGCCATACCAATACTGGGACAGAGAGTCCCTTCAGAGGTCCGATCTCAATTTCAAGATTTGGCTCCACAGTTTTCCCTGAAGGCATCATATTGCTTGGATTGTGGAGTTGTAGTGAGTAATGGAGAGCAGTCCATAACATCCCTTCTCAATGATGCAAAGAATCATGAATGTTGATTATTTTTATTTTCTGGCCCTTCAAAGTTTTTCAACATCAGCAGGCATTTTATTACGTTACAAAATGGGTATCTAACATCTATGTGTTGTTCATTTTATTATCTTCTAATTTATTGTAACACTACATGCAGATAACTTACCGTATGGACAAGTCAAAGTATTCCGCTACAAATAAATACACAGCTAGCTTTTGCCAGTTATCATTACTTACTTTTTCACTTTTAAAATACAAGTCAACAGTTTGTGTTTGAATCATGAGTGCATCGACAAAATATAATCTGTTTTTTTGGACCACCCTGTGTTAAATTTTGTAATCTTGTTTTCAAAACAATCAACTGTAATATCTGTGACCTGTTCTGCAACTCTTCCTCTTAACAGCTCTTGATTTTCCCTAGAGTCCTAATCAGGTCCAAAGAAACGAGACTGCACATCATCACAAACCTTTTCTACATCTGCCACAGTACCAGGCAAAAGTGCTCTATTCATTTCTCCTAAACATAAAGCAGGAGTTTTAGCATAGAACAGCCTCCTAACTAAAGTTTCCATTGTTGAGTGGTGTACAGCTAACATCCTGAAATGATGAAAGGTGCTTTTGCACACTTTGTTTGTTAAACAAGCTAGTGAGTGTCCCTGCAAATGTGTATGCTTTGTAATCTTGCAAGGATCCATTCCTTGTAAAGTTCTTTTTTGTGTTTTAAACTTTGTCTTGGAAAGATATGTACAAATGTCCTTAATCAATGGATTGCTATTGAATACTACAAACACTGCTACAATTCAATTTCTATACAGGCGCCTGACTCAAACTTCCTTGTACCTGTTTGCCAATAATCTTTTCTACATTTCTAGGTACCATAACCTCTTTCGCTATAGGAGTGCCATTCTTCCTTTCATAACATCATTCTCTGAAATAAATTGCATGAACTAATCTATCATCCTGGAGATGGCTTTCTTCATTAAGGAAAGGCTCTGTACCAGAAGTAGGAATGCATTCTCCAATAAAAACTGTACAATAGTTACACCTATTCATTAATCTTTTTTTTGGTTTTGTCTCCTCATGCACAACACCATATTGTCAAGTGTCTTCATTCTATTTATAATCAAAATGAAAAGCTTCATCTTCAAAGCAAAGGCCTTGTCAACTATTTAGGAAGGTGGAATCTGACCCCAACTTTTTGCCTGGTGTTTTGCTGGTTTTCGATTTAGTGTGACTGGGATCCTGCTAATCAGGACCCCAGTCTATCTGCTTTTTCCCTAAATTGATTGCATGTACCTTAGGTACACTCCAGATTGGATTCTGGGGTACCCTTATAAGTCCCTAGTATGTGGTATACTATATACCGAGGGCATAGGTACCCCTGAGGCCTGTCAGGGGCTGCAGCATGTATTATGCCACCTCTGGGAGACCATTCAAAATGACACAACAGGTCTACTTCAGCAGCCTGTGTAAGGTGGTGCATGCATCCCTTACTCAGATATATGTTCACTATATCTACCCTAATCACTGCACATATAAACCTATCAGTCACCCCTATGGCAGGCCTTATCAATCGTGAAGGCAGGGTGCTGGGTTTTATGTGAGAGGGTGCCCATGCATGAGCAGAGCCCCTCTGCAACCTTTGGAACCTCTATTCTGGGGTTGTTTTTGACGCAGCCATACCATATATACTTAAGTGCATTATAACCTTGAGGTAAATGCTAACTTTAAAACGGCTGCACAGAAACATGTCGTGTTTGGTGTCAAACACCTTGGAATCATACCTCCACACCAGTAAATGGTGTGGGAGGTATGATTCCACCCTACTAAAGGGAGAAGGGTGACAGCACAGGTACATCCGGTACCAGCTTTGCAAACCCTGACATCACAAAATGGATGCTGCCAGCCACAGTCACGAGTCTGCCCTCCTGCTGCTGGATGAAACTCCGGCAGGGGATGGCTGGACAATAGGTTTCCTGTCACAGGGAGGTGTGACCCCATCCCAGACAGGCATTAGTGTATTGGGGCTGGGCGGGTGCACTCTGAGAGTGCTTTGATGTCTGAACTGGGGGCACATTTGGTGTAACTGTGCATAGTCCAGCTCAAACTGATTGCAGGGGCTACCAGCCCCTGCTCTGGTGCAAAACTGGACAAAGGACATGGGTGTAGCCACCCCTCTGTCCTGACCCTCCCATAGGTGGCTCCCCAGAGTTTGTCCCACCCCTTCCTTGGGTATAAAGTCGGAACCCCTGGCTACAGGACTTTAGATTTACCTGAATGAAACTCTGCTACAGAAACCAAGTACTTCAACTATCTACACTACGCTGGATGACCGAAGAATTTCCCTTGGAGTAAAGGAGTCACTCCCCTGCAAGGCAGGCACCTAAAACGCATCTGACCAGTTTGCATCTATGCAGCTCCTGATGGACTCCGAAGATTTTGTGACACAGGAGGTGGGTTCCTAAGCGTCCCAGAGGCCAACTAGTGCCCTCAGCAAACCTGAGATCCGCAGCCCTCGTGGGGACCGTGCAACCTGAACCGCTGGACACAGTGCACATTTGCAGCAGCATATACTTTTTCACAATGCCGGAGGCTGTGCTTTGGGCTACTTGTAGTCGAGACCTGGAGCAGTGATTCCACTTAAGATTACTGGCCTACACTCCACGATTGTTCTGTGGGCTGATATTTAGTGATTCCTCTTGAGGTCCCTTCGTGATCCCTGGTCCGTTGACCTGTGGGTCCCTGAGGAGGGAACTGTAACTTTAAGTGGGCTTACCTGGTTGCTCCAGACGTGCCCTGTCTCTCAATTGCTTGGGGAGTCCCCAGGATCTTGCTGGTCCACACCGAAGCATCTTTTCTCTGAACGAGTGGGTTGCAGTTGCCAAGGCTTATTGGTCTCCAATCTGGACACTGACCCCCCAGCACTCGACATTCTTTATGGGACAGCTTGCCTGCGGACTTTGGTTGTTGTCAACATCCCCTGGTCTCCGTGGCTGCAGAGTCAAGCTTCACCTGAAACATGCAAGATCGGTAGGCATTTGTCTATTGTGCCCCTGGTCACTGTCAAGTGACCCAAACTCTGTCCCCTCTGCTTTCAGGTTCTTCACATCTTCGATCCAGGCTTGGATCACACCGGACACTTTTCCTTTCCACGGCAGCAGCACTTTGCAGCAACTCTCCACTGACGACATCGAAGATTCCCGACACCATTTGACACCTATGCACCAGGCTTCCCTGGGTTAGGTAACATGAGTACTCTGGTGCTCACGTCGGTGCTGGCCTTAGAACCTTCTAAGTCTAAAAAGGTTGGCTCCAAGTCCTCTCCAAAGTGTCCTTAATCTTTAAAATTCAAACCACAACTTTCCCATAGGTTTGTACGGAGCTCAAGGCTGTGTCCTCACACTGCACGCGTCCCCTGTCGGTCCCCTGTGTCACTACCTTGGGTGGTTCCTTGTGGTCCCAGCGATTCTACGTGCTCTAGGCACTGTGTCTAGTCAAGTCATGGTTCTCATACCACTTTCTTAATATATGGTTCGGTCTTCCCCTGGGGCCTACTGTGTATTGTGCTATTTACTTTTGTTTTAGTATGGTAATATTGTGTGCCTTGCTCTCTAATCTCATAAAGAGGTTAGTAGAGAGTGTTTAGTAATAAATACATATATTTTATATATATACCTTGTGTGGTTCTCCTTTCATTTGGTCATTCAGGAGGTTATACTCTGGTAAACCAAGCTGCTTTACATTCCTTCGAGACTTAGCCTGAAGGCTGCTCTCCATAGCTACCACTAGAATAGCTTTTAATAAAGGTTGTCTTTAACCTCAATCAATCGAGTATCTTTATTCGGTTACTTTAGAAAAATAATCATAAAAGCACAATACAATTCATAATAAAAAGTAATTTCAGTGCCACATGAATATATAATTCCAGTTCACATAATAATTGATTTCCTAAAGTTAAAAACATTTTTTTTTAAAAGCAATAACAGATGCAATAACAAATTCATTTTCTAAGAATTGCAAAGCTATAAATGCAGGTCGACACTGTTTAAGTACATAATTCTTTAGAACAGGGATGATCCATCTCCTTCTTGGTATAGCATAGAATTTACAGAAAAACATAATATGAACGGTTGATTAAGCGGAAGAATCATCACATGGGCATTTACATAGGACTCTAGACCAATCGTTAACTTCGGGAAAACTTAGAGATATATGTTCATTCTAAAACGTACTAGCAGAAAACGGTCATAGTCATTATCTAATAAAGATATATACGGCTGAATGGTTGGAGTCAATAGAGCTAGATGGTGAGTTTGAACCGTAGATTTACTCAATTCGGTAGTGGCTCTAATTTCGCCCCAAAAACTCAAACAAATTGCTTTGAGAGCTTTTCTTGGTAAAGTACACATTGATGTGGGTTCAGTAAAATATTCCCGATATCCTAATTTTAAAAGAAACATTTTCACATATTTCAACCATCTTATTTGTCTAACACCATCAATCCTTAGTGCATCTGCCAGTATATAACGATTAGTTTCTTCTGACTTCCAGATTCTGTGCCAAAGGAGGACAGTTTGAATCTTAATAGTGTCCTCTAGAAATGGCATACCCAATTCCTGATAATGGATGTAATTTGAGGTACTTTCTGGTAAAGCCAGGAGAAACTTGATGAATCTATTTTCCACGATCTGCAGTATATTAATATTAGCGTAGCCCCATATACCTTCTCCATAAATAGCTATGGCTACACATTTAGCCCTATAGATATATAGGAGTTCTGTCGGTGGGCGTCTTCCTAATTTACAGCTAAAATTAGCTAATGCCATTAAAGACTTAATAAACAACAGCCGTCTAGTTTTAATTGCCTCCAACCATAATCCTGTCCTTTTGCAAAGTATTCCCAAATATGAAAATGTTTTTGTGCACTCTATTGGCCTCAAGTCTAAGTAGAGAGGTTTTTTTATCCTTTTATTTGATCCACATCCACTATTCATTGTAAACGTTTTAGAGCAGTTGATCGTAAGCCCTAAGTTCGACATGAAATTACTAAAAGAGTTAGCAATCCTTTGGAGACCAAGTGATGTGCGGGCCATTAAAACCACATCATCTGCATAAAGGAGTGCAGGGATAGGACGCTGCGCTGCCTTTGGTAAGTCCCTGAATCTCCTGGATTAAAAAAGATTCCAATGTATTTATATAGAGGGTGAAGAGAAATGGGGCAAGGACACAGCCTTGTCTCACACCTCTCCTCACCCCAAAGTGACTTGTACATTCTCCCCCTAGCCCATAACGGACCTTAGCCTTTGCCCCTGAGTAGAGCTGTCTTAAAAATACAATTATTAAAACATCCACTCCCAAATCTTCTAAAATAGACCACAGCTTATTGTGAATAACGCAGTCCAAAGCTGCTGTTAGGTCAACAAAAATCATAAAAAGTTTTCCCCGTTTCGCCCTGGTATATTTATCCATTAAGATGTGTAAGTTAAGGCCCTGTTCAACTGTACGGAGTTCCTTACGGAACCCGTACTGGAGATCACTTACATCTTCTTCCTCTGCCCATGCCTGCATTCTGTCTAGAAGAACCAGCCCGATGATCTTAACTGTTGAATCCCACAGTGAGATCGGGCGGTAGCAGGCAGGATTAATTCTGTCACCATTTTTAAAAATAGGGACAATTACGGATTCGTACCAAGTTGGTAAGAAACCGCATGTGCTACATGCGTTAAAAATCAGTGTTAAAAGAGGTCCCCATAAAACAACATTTGATTTAAAAAGATCGACAGGAATACCATCGGGCCCAGGGGCCTTGCCACCCAGACTTGAATTAATTGCAGCAGTAACCTCACTAAGTGTAAAATCTGGTGGGATGTCTTGTGGATTTTCCTCCATGTTATTTATAGTTCCCTGGGAATCCAATACCGAGTTATTATATAGCTCTGAGTAATGTTGTATCCACTCTATTTCGGTGATGGCAATTTCAATGGTTGCTATGTCATTATCAACTAGGAAGGGTGCATTCACAGCTTTCCATAAGGCAGAAGAATCACGTATTTCAGAAGCGTCGTGCAATGAACGCCATGCTTCCTCTTTTAAAGCAATCTTTCTTGCTTTACGTTCAAGGTTATAATTTCTTCTAACCTCTCTGATGTGTTCCTTATTGTTCACTGTGGCATTAACGGCAAGTTTAAGTTGGGAATATGCCTTTGTACAAGCAGTGTCAAACCAACCTTGTTTAGTAATAGATTTCCTCTTTGCTTCTACAAAGAGTGACTTTTTTATGCAGTTAGAAATGGCCAGGAAGTTTTCCATAATTTCTTGTCTGGGTGAACTTTCATCCAGACACAAAAGGAACATATTTTTACAGTTCAACACAATTTTTGTAATAAATTCCTCTGTATCCACACTAGCCCATCTAAGTGCGTATCCATTTTGTCTACTCAACTCAACATTGTCTACAGTATTGACGACGTTAGTACTGGCAATAAAGCCCTGTCTATACAACATCACATCTACACTTAGAGGAAAATGATCACTAAGCGCCATCTCGTGAGTCTTAAAATTTTTAACATACGAAGAATATCTACTTGAAGAGATTATAAAATCTATTGTTGAGAATGTGCCTCAGCCATGAAAAGTAGAGGTAAAAGGAACCATAGGCAAACACAAATGATTAGCAAACCCTAAATCAAACATAAACATAATTTCATTAAGAAAATCGCCATAAGGTGTATGGGGAAAATAAGCAAAGCTGTCATTTTTCCCAAAAGTCAAGCCACAAACATCTGTTTCAGAATATTTACATATTGAAGAATTAAAATCCCCACCCGATACCACGAGAACCTTCTTCTTTAAACGCGTATGTACATTGTGTAGATGGTGGCTTAGAGATTTCAAAATTTCTTTAATCACCTCATGTGTTGCATTATTATAAAAATTCAATATAACCAGGCAAAAAGTACCCTCTATGTGTAAGCTGAATATTTGGTAATGAGGATCAGTTATGATTGGCTCAAGTTTCCCAATGTTCAAATAGTTTGAGATGTATGTACACAGCCCCGCTTTAGCTCTACCGTGTGGAGATGTAATAGCTGGGGTGTGAAAAGTTTTATATGCGCTTATGTGGATAGGATCTATCACCCACGTTTCTTGTAAGCTAATGATATTCCAATTTCTCACAAACTCAATCCATATGTTGTTAGACACCTTAGATTTTAATCCTGCTACATTCCAGAACATTAGCTGGCTTGTCTTTAACCTAATCATCAATAAGGGTGGTTTGGACTGGTACAAGGTGCCCACTATAACTAGAGGGCAGCATATGCCAGGTCAACTTCGCTCTCAACTCATTATTTCTGTTTCAGTGTCTCTCTCCTTCTTCTATAATTTTTCATAGTTCTCAGTAGGTTTATAACTACTCTACAATGAAACATTCTGGCTCTGATTACCTTAAACTGCTTCGGTCTCCTGGTTAAGGTGTATCCATCTTTGTCACATTCTTTCCAGCTCTTGTTATATAGATTTTGTCCATTGTTATTCTTTCTCATAGTTTGAATTTTATTTTCAATATTTTGTAATCGTTGGAAATTTCAACATATATTTTTAAGAAATTATGTTATCCTCTTACCAAAAGCTGTTTATTCTTTCACCACTTTTTCTTCATTTGGCCCCTTTTGTGTCTCAGTTCTGCATAGATACTGTCATTGCTTCCGTTCCTTTTTCCTCTGAGCTTTTGTAGGCAATCTGTCTTTAATTATGCAGATATTGTTCTGTAAAAAAAAAGTATATTTGAATTCTAGCTAGTGTACCAACTACTTTAATACTGGCTTTCACATAATACAAAACATTTTTAATGTATGTTGCAGTTTTAAATCTACAGATAAATCTAGCTACATAACTAAAAGCACTTACTTGAATGTACCAAACGCAAACCAAAGCACAAAACTTAATTTATTAGTTACCCTTTAATATTATAGCACCCTCTCTTACAACACATCTGCACCATACCTCAGTTCTCATTTATACACGTAAAAGACCACGTTATCCCTTTTGTAGTGAATTTTAAAATAAACATCAACCAAAGTTGAAAAGTACATACAGCGTCACAATACCGAAAACAAAACATAAGAGCTATTTCTGCCTCTCTACCAGTGTGTCACTGGTAGATTCAGTGTTTCCGTACTTTTCTACTTAGATGTGTGAGGAACACTGCATATAAAAATCTGCACATTCATCTGTATCACAGAATATAGCTCTCTAATTCTTCTGAGTACATGCAAACAGTGTGTGACAGGTTACATATATAATTCACCAGATGGTTCTAAAAGAGTACATATTCCTCACTAAAACTTGTAAATACACGTGTTTGTGGTTGAGTATAACAATACTCCCAGGATGATTGTTTGAGTGCATAGATAATGCATAGGTGATTTCCTCAGAAAATAGGTAGCACCTGCATGATTCCCTTAGTATGTAGGAACTACATTGGTGGTCCCATATCTGCATAGCTAGTGCCTGTGTATTAGCATGACTATATTACTACTATTTGGGTGAACGGATGAATGCATGGGTGTTGCCTGAGTAGTTCAATGAGTACATAATTAGTGCCTCCGTGATCTGAAGAGTGCATGTGCAGTGCCTGGGTGACTGAATACGTCTAGATATCACACTTGATATATAATTGCTTACATGGCTCTCTAAGAGCATACATTGCTCTATTACTCTGTGTGTACCTGCATCAGTAAGTTTCTAAAAATGAAAACAACAATACTCACTTTTACCTACATCATTTCGCAAATATTCCTTGTGTCTTTAAAACATATATTCAGTATTTCTCAAAGAAACTTTACACGCCAAGTGAAGCTAGCACAAGAACTCTCAAGAGACATTCTACACTATTAACCCTCCCAAATTTTAAATATAGCATGTTCAAAGAAATACACCACCCTCACCACATACATATATATTATTTCATAATAGATATACACCTTCAGGCCATCTTTCCAAATATATAAAGTTCCCTGCATCTTTAAGTAAACTCAAGAGTCTCAACTTACATATAGCTATCTTCAACCACATAAACCACGTCCCTCCCTCTAAGTATATACAAACCGGTCATATAAGTTAAAAACACATTGACAAACACTTCCTAATACATACTTAACAAGTATTACTACTTTATAATCCATATACAGACGCAGCCCATTTTCTTATCATTTATTTCTGACTACTCAGCCCACTATTCTGCTTGTTACTGCCAGCATTTGCCCAAGTACCTGCTCTAGAGACGCGGGGAGAATCGGTGCTGCCTGCTACCTGATTGGGGAAGAACTACACTACCCAGGATCCTGTGCAGCGCTCCAAGCCGTGTCCTGCATTCTGTGCGCCAGGAGGCGCTTATAAGGGGCACAGGGCTCCCGCGGGGCAGGAGCCCACTATTCTGCTTGTTACTGCCAGCATTTGCCCAAGTACCTGCTATAGAGACGCGGGAGAATCGGCGCTGCCTGCTACCTGATTGGGGAAGAACTACACTACACAGCATCCTGTGCGGCGCTCCACGCCGTGTCCTGCATTCTGTGCACCAGGAGGCGCTTATAAGTGGCACAGGGCTCCCGCGGGGCGGGAGCCCACTATTCTGCTTGTTACTGCCAGCATTTGCCCAAGTACCTGCTCTAGAGACACGGGGAGAATCGGCGCTGCCTGCTACCTGATTGGGGAAGAACTACACTACTCAGCATCCTGTGCGTCGCTCCACGCCGTGTCCTGCATTCTGTGCACCAGGAGGTGCTTATAAGGGGCACAGGGCTCCCATGGGGCGGGAGCCCACTATTCTGCTTGTTACTGCCAGCATTTGCCCAAGTACCTGCTCTAGAGACACGGGGAGAATCGGCGCTGCCTGCTGCCTGATTGGGGAACAACTACACTACCCAGCATCCTGTGCGGCGCTCCACACCTTGTCCTGCATTCTGTGCGCCAGGAGGCGCTTATAAGGGGCACAGGGCTCCCGCAGCTTGGGATGCGCGCGGGCCAAGGGCGGGCCCGTCCTTGCCCGTCATTGACCGGAGGAGGCTGGGCTGGGCCACGACTCTTGGCTTTGTATTGTAACCTGCCTGCATGAAGGTATTGCGTCCCTATTTTTCATTTATCTGTAAAAGTATAAGAGCATTATTAGAGCTCGACTCACTGGAAGGACTATATCACAGGCCTAGGGCTCATTAAGAGATATGCGGACATTTTAAAGACATTGCTCAGTGCCCTGTGTGAGACATTGTGATTGACCCTAGTAAACTGTAAATAAGGGACTTATATTGAATTATATTCATTTATAGATACCTTAATGTGAACACGAACCCGAGTCACTATGGGGAAGAGGAAGACATCTACCACTGCACATAAGAAGAAACAGAGTAAAGAGGGGGGAGGGACTTGTTTGTCATTACTGAATTATTTGACAGGTGCGATGGGCGCAATAGAAAAACATATTTTAATGGTAGAAGAGGCAATGAAACCAGATAAAGATGGCATTGTTGAAGGTTCTGCCCTACCGGTTAATGATAAAGGGTCAACAGACCCATTGGTTGATAAGCACAACGGAATAGATAAAAACAATGGCTGCGTAGTGAACGTCTCTGATCATACCATTGAAAGTGACCCTGAGAGTGATCCTCAACCACCCCCAAAGCGCCCTAGAAATCCTGATGTTGCACCTAAATTGAGTAAGGAAACCTGTACAAAGAGTATGGCAAATCCGTGTATAATACAAAAAAGGGCACCCAAAAAGGGTAAGGTTTCTGTAATGAATAAACAAAACGGGGGGGGAGAAGGCGATAAACAGTCATGATTCTCGAATGCAGAACAAAGTATTAGAATTGAAAAATAAACTAGATGCCCTAGATGGCTTTTTAAGGGAATCTCTAAATAACCTAATTGGAAGGGTGGGGGCAATGGAAAAAGTACTGTCGAAATGCCATAATAAATGTGAGTTTTTACCTGATTCTAATGATGTCCAGAACCCAAGTGGAATAAATATTAACCCCTGTACCCAGGCAAACACTCGTACCTCAAGTGAACATCTGTTAGCCTGTAAAAATGATATGACTCAGCACAAGCCAACTGCCCAGAGTGGGATCATAATTAATCAAGAGGAGGGGTCTATGGTGATGAAAGAAAGGAGATCTACGGCCGACCCGTTATGCGAAAATCCGCTCTCATACATAGACCTACCCCCAGCATCAACTCCGTACACAGTAGTACTAGCCAATGTCCCCAGATTGCAACAGGGGATGACTGAAACCTGTGAGAGCCTGAGAAATAAATCGTTATCCTGGCTGGGGAACAGGATAGGTCAAACTGATAGACTCTTTCAGGAGTTTAAAATGACAAGAAGGGTGAGGTGGGTAGGAAGAGGGACCAAGGATTTGGCTGGTGATTTCGTCATATTAAACTTTAAAACCCCCCAATTAACTGACGTAATCTTAAACCGGGCTGGAAATAGTTTGATCTCTGCACAACATATTAACATCGTCCCGCTAGGCTTTTTTTTACAAACCCAGCTATTATGGATATAATAGTCAAGTAGGGAAGTCCCATTGGTAACACAGAATTTAAGGGTTGGTGTATCTACATATAATCGTTTTATTGCATTAGCAAATTTGGAAGAAGAGGACTGACTGAAGAGAACTGGTATTAGTTTAGACAAATTTAACTGTAGAAGTAGCGAGCATGAAAAAAGTGCAGGTATAGTAACCCCTGATATAGGCAGTAGGAATAATAACTTTAGGATACATAGGAATGAGAATACTACTGGGGGAAGGGGTATATCTGGCTTACATGATTACGCAGGGCAATGTGACATACTTAATTCAATTATGGTGTATACTACTGATGAAATGGTTTCCTCAACTGCTTATCTTAAAACACCTATTCCCTTTCTACGTATAAGTGAGGCTGCCCCAATACCATGTCCTACACAGGAGGAGAGTCATCTGATACCCAATAGTGGGGATAGCTTAGATATCCATGAAGATGATATCGGCACTGGTGACCGTAACTTCATGTTTTGGAACGTAGCCGGTTTAAGATCTAAGGCGAGGAATATGGTCATCAGCCTACGGGAAACATGGGTAGTGGACCCGATGCATATAAATGGCTATAAAACCTTAACCACACCAGCAATAGCTTCACCGCATGGAAGGGCTAAAGGGGGTTTATGTACCTATGTTTCGAATCTGGTAAACTTTGGTAATATTAATATGGTAGCTGAGGATCCTTTTTATCACATCATTAGTTTATTTGTGGATAAAACCTGTTCAGTGATATTAGTGAATTACTATAATAATGCTCCCCATAATCAAATAGAGAGGATTATTAAAGCCATATATTGTTATCTTCAAAAGGCACAGGAATCTGTACGTAGGGATTTACTGGTAGTCTGGGGAGGGGATTTTAATTCTGGGTTATGTCAACACTCAGAAACTGGGAACTGCTGTATAACATATGATATGGAAATGATCCTCCACCATTTTCCTCACTCAAGATATGGTGAACGTTTAAATGATATAGTGTTCCAACTTGATTTAGGTTTTGCTAATACTCTATGTTCCCCTCCTGTTATTTTTGGTCCTACTTTGAATGGTCGTGGAATTTTTTCCACAATAGATTATATTTTGGTTTCAAATAGGCACTGCTCCAGAATTAGTAGCTTTCGTACACATAAGATCGCTAAAAGCGATCATTTTCCTCAAAGCCTGGGTATTCTTTTATTTAGAAAAGAGGAAATGAGAGTTAAAGGCCCTAATTCCTTACTGGGAGATATTTCTCTCTCCAGTAAAAATGGATATGCTTTGCGATGGGACATAATAGATCCAAACGAAGTAATCAGAAGGGTTGTAATGAAATGAAAAAACAAGATTATGGCCTGTCTGGATGAGAATTCCACTAGTAAGGAAATCATTGATGGTTTTATTGTCATTACAAACAACATTAAGAAGGTCCTTACTGGTAAAATTAATAACAAGAAGGGAAACCAGAAGAAAGAAGGGTGGTTTGATTCTAATTGTACAAGGGCCTATAGGTACCTTAAAAATGCCCTGCATATGGAAGATAAAAATACTGACAGGATCAGAGAGGCTCGCAAAGAGTATAATTTTGCTATAAAAGAGAGAAGAAATGTGCTGAAAGCAGAGGCTTGGGTAGCTGTACGCGAAGCCTCTGTTAGCAGATATTCTAGTGCTTTTTGGAAGGCCGTTAATGCCCCTTTTCTGATAGACAGAGATATAGCCACTATAGAGGTGGCAATAACTCAACAGGCGTGGATAGAGCACTTTTCTGCTCTGTATAATGTTCCACACTCAGGATCTCAAATTAATATAGAAAACGAGATTGGGCAAGTAAAACCTTTAGAGGTCCAAGGGCCACAATTGCATTTTGACCTTAGTGAGTTAAATTTGGCTATTGTTAAAAGTCTGGGAGGAAAGGCCTCCGGCCCAGATGGCGTCCCTGTTGATATCTTTAAAGCTAATTTGGAATTATGGGCCCCATTGCTGACACAAGTTTTTAATGCCTGTGGCTCTGCTGGTTTTTATCTACATGGTATGAATCCATTCTGGTACCTATTTTTAAAAAAGGTGACAGGGCCGATTCGGTTTGTTACCGGCCAATATCCCTGTTGGATTCTACCGTGAAAATTGTGGGACGAGTAATACTGAATAGCTTACAAGACTGGGCGGATGAACACGCAGTGATAAGTGACCTGCAATATGGTTTTCGTTAGAAGATAGGTATAATTGCGCAGGGCCTTAATCTTAATATTTTAATGAACAAGTATATTAAAGCTAAAAAAGGACCCTTATACATGGCATTTGTCGATTTATCATCGGCGTTTGACTGTGTTATGCATAACAAATTATGGATGATTTTAGAAGAGATGGGTGTGAAAGTGGTTACGATTTCTTACCTGAGGCAGCTATATCAAGGGGCAAAGGCATGGGTTCGTTTTGGGATGGGGCAATGCACTAGACACTTTAAAGTGAGGCGTGGTGTGAGACACGGTTGCGTTCTTGCACCTTTTCTTTTTACATTGTATATAAATAGTTTAGCTAGGGTTTTAGTACAGTAATGCAGGGATTTACCAGAAGCTGCCAAACGACCAATCCCTGCATTACTATATGCTCGTACATCACAGGGACTCCAAAAGGTTGTGAATAGCTTTGCAAATTTTATGGTGGAGAGGGGCTTATCTATTAACTCATCTAAAACATTTATAATGAATTGTGGGCCAGGGTGTATAAAGCCCAGAACAATTTTTATTGATAAAAAGCGGATTGAAAGCATTAAGACTTTTTCTTATCTTGGAATTTTATTTGAACGCACGGGATCATGGGTGGAGGCAGTCAAAATAGGAAGATTACTGTTTATAAGGACTCTGACTGCCCTATCTAATTTTAGTAGGAAATTAGGCAGACGCATCGTATGGAGCCGGTATATGGGGGCATGTGGATGTTAACTCTATTCAGGTAGCCGAAAATAGTTTTTTGAGGTATTTGCTGATGGTCCCAAACAGTACATCATCCTTCATATGCCAGGCAGAACTAGGGTTGCTATATCTGGAAGATATTGTAAAGATCCAACCGGTCCTGTTGTGGCATAGGGTATGGACAATAGAGGAAATGAAGTTTAATGGCCTGATCCTCAAAGATTGTATGGGTCTGGATGGGATGAAACAAGTCAGATGGCTGCTATACGTCAAATTGTTTTTATATAATTTGGGCCATCAAGATTTTTATGATGATCCTCTCTCCATGCACAGGATACAAGGAAAGATCTTAAAAATGTATGCTTAAGTTTTCTGACCGAGCAGAGGTTATGTGTAGAAATGAACAAAACAACGGTGCAGGCACACAACTTCATACTAACAACTTTTAAATTGCAGCCGTATCTAGAACTGATAACACATGATTATGATACATTTTTATTGATGAGTTTCCGTCTGGGCATTTTGCACAGATCGATAAGCTTCCCCGATGTAAATGACTGGTCGAAAGAACTGTGTAAATGCCCATGCGATGATACTTCCAGACAATCAACTATACATGTGGTATTCTTTTGTAGATTTTATTCAGTACAGAGGAAACTATGGATTATGCCTCTTTTAAAAACACTTGGTATGAGGCAATGCCGCCCAGCATTCATGGCCCTACAACAGCTAGAGACAGAATTTGTGATAGCTTCTGTAACAACTTTTACAAAAAATATTTGTAAGTGTAGGAAATTGATCACGATGTAATACATTGAGAAATGAAATAATGCTCTTCGAACCCGGTCTACTATATTATCGATAATTTAACTATATGTTTTTAATAATTGTATCTGTTTTATGTACTTTTATGGTTATTTCTGTAACCAAATAAAGTGTTATTGAATTGAATTGACTACTCTACTCCTGTTTAATAATGTGACTAAAACTACCACAACTCCTAGAATGCAAATAATATAGATGTATATATTCTGGACATAATGTTTAGACATTTAAAACATTGTCATTTTTAAAGGCATTACTCATGGTAATTTCCAACAGTACTAACATCTTAAACACATACTTGCTGCCAGATATAGTTTTTTTTTTTTTTATTTATAAATTTTTCACATTAACAGAAAAACATAAACAGCGCCTGTTCATTCTTGGTGTCATAATGCAGAATACATAGCGTGAAGTTGTTACAATATCAACAATGTCAAGTACATCGTAGCAGTGGACAGCAGAAGAATAAATCACATATCAAATTCAGTAGTCACCCAGTAAATACTATTCATCAGTGGAATGAGCTAATAGGTAAGCAGTGAAAGGTCCCCAAATGTCTCGTGGCCTCGAAGCTTGCTGATGCCAGATATAGTTCATCTGATATATATTTTTTCACATCACTGTGATACTCTTCTTAATCAAACTACCATATACATCTTCATATCTAATGTACATTTTTTAAATAATTAAAGTTATATACATACCAGTGAACTGAGTTTGTAGATTATATTGTTGTTTTTAGCTCTTTCTGGATAGTTTTGATACTGTTAAGATTTGTAAAAACTAAGCACAAGAATGGTACACCACTCTCACAGAAAGCAACTATAAAATACCAATCTCTTCAACTTTCTACTCTATGAACATGAGAAAGGCAGCAAATGAAATCGTGTCTTTCATTTTAGACTACTGCATATCCACCTGTGAATGGTTAGCATCTGTTAACCCTTTCCCTCTGTCTTAAAATGAGGTTCATGTCTCCGTGTGCTCCTAATGTTTTTGTCATCATCCCAGAATTAGTGCAAACCGATATTTATCTTCAGTTTTTTAAAACATAGATACTGAAAAAATGTTCTCTTTAAAACCCTTCCACCAATACACTCTTAGCTCAGAGTACCTATCAACCCATTGGAACCAGTAAGTCACAAGTTTACCGCACATTCTAGAAGGAACATGCTACTTCCAAATGAGATACAGTAGGTGTAGTTTACTCCAGAGATTCAAAAGCATATCCATGTCTGTATTCCATTTCTTTTTTTAAACAGCAGCCAATAAAATATCTTCTTGCTAAGGCATCCAACAGACTAGAGACTTTCTTTATTGTCATAAGTTAATAAAAACAGTCACAATATTTTAAAGATAATACAAAATAATAAAAACTGTTTGAATAAAATGCTTCATGGTTACTTTTCTGGTTTGTCAATTTCTTAAACGTTCACTTTGTTATTTCAACAATAAGAAATAATAAAATCATTTAGCATCTCAGGTGTTATTGTTTCGTTGTCCTCAAGTAAATGACCAATAACTTTACACTGAGTTGTTATAAAGTGTCATTGTGCGTGAAGATTACAAGTTTAGTTTTATTTTGATTTGTGCAAAATACCAAAGTCCTAGAATTTAAAAGAGTCATATAACTGTATTCTGCTCACAGTCCTCTGGTTGTTTAATCGTTATGCGGACCTGCTTTCTCATAATGGAGCTGGGCCCTCGGAGCCCTGTTTCAGTAATTTGTCATGAAATTGCAAAAACTTCAAATGTTTGCAATTTAGCTGAGGGTCCGAAGGGTCAAGGCCTCTCATTATTGCCGTTTGTCAGTTATAAATCCTGCTCTCGTTGAATATCCATCTTAAAAATGAGGGACATGCTCTCTGTAATGCTGGACATATGCAAACCAAATGCAAAAAATCCTCTTTGAAGGCGCCACATAGCCTGCAAGTTTTCGGGCCTTTGGATCTCCAGGATGGTTTATCTGCTAAGGATGGCAGTACTCCTAGGCGAATAGCGAGTAACTTTTTTTTCTAGATACACAGGATAAGCTAAGAAAAGGTATGTTGCTGGTTGCAAGGTGGCATATGTTTGGATTGTCATCCAGGCATGTGATCGCGAAGAAAATGTATTTTTATATTCCACTAGTGAATGACTTTTTGCTGCTTTGTTGATCACACAGCAGAAAGCGGATTGTGAGAGATTTAGATCCCATAAGTCAGCTGTATTCATTTTTTCCAATGACGACAATAAATACTTGTTATAACTCGAATTTGCTTTGTTCGTCAGTGACTGCCATAGAGCTGACTAGAGGGCTTGACTGTTTGTTTAGTATTTTATGCCAGGATTTAATTGTGTAGTATCTTCTTGCTGTCTCTTGTTGTGTCAATCCAAATTCCAAGCGGATTTGTGTAGGTGAAGCATTACAAGGAAGACCAAAAACACGTTTATATGTTTCTGTTTGCAATTTAGCATCTTTGCTGTGCATCACCATGGTCGCGTAAGTTAGTTTGGGGAGCAATTTTGCATTAATAACTGCTAGCAATGGGTGAAAAGAGGCATGTGCACTGAAGGCATGTATTGAGGCATTATTTTTTCAAACCATATACTGCTGATGTGCCTGTTGAAGTTGAAGCTCTCATCAAAATAGAAGCCTAAATAGTTATAGATGTTAACCTCTTCTATGTTCGCAATACCTAGTTTGATGTGCATCAAACATACTGTGTAATTTTATTCAGTTTCATGCTGACAGCAGCCAATGAAGTGTATATATAGATAAGACAAAGAGAATCCAGGTATATTATAGAGTTCCAAACCAAGACCCCTGGAGGCCTTAACATGGATGAGGAAATGTCAATACACCTTAAAACTGACTCCTAATTTTGAGATGTTCTTGGTTTGATGTTTGACGATGTATGCTGTACGTGATGTTAACTACTACATAACTTTTCTTATATATAATCTTTGCTTTTCTTCTGACAACCTCCTCTTTAGAATGAATTTCTTCATTCCACAGTTCATGTTTTTAATCTAGATTTTATCTATTTGTATTTCTTACAGGAGAGAAGGAAGGGGCCCCATCACTTGACAGCACCTGCACGGGCATCCTACCCTTTTCCCTTTGATTTCACCTGCACTATCCATGAGTCTCACAATTTGTATCCTTAACCAACAGCTCTTATATCAATATCTTGTGTATTACTCATAGTGACTTTAATGACATGTCTGAAATGTGGAGTTCAACATTATCATGTTTGAGTTCGATGCCCACTTGGGCAATTTTACCTCACTCACTCCTCCATTGATCCTGCCTCCTTCACCTTTACTTTAATGTATTCATGTGCAGATGATATACGTTATCACGTTCTCTGCACTCCTATCCCACTCCACCATGGATTCTTGTTAACACACAGCAGGCGGACATGTGATCTTTAGCATCATTGACCTATGCACTTGCACTATAAGTTACGAGTGATTGTCCCACTTACAGACCGTGTTGACATTGATCAACAATTTTGTACCCCCTGACGTGGACAGCAGTATATTTCCGTAATTAATTTTGCATTTTGCCAGATACTCATATATTTGTATGAATGTACATTGAGATTTACTCAGCAAGCATTAGTTGTATCTTTCCTTTTCTCTGCCCAGTACAATGACAATATATTTTACTTTAAATTTGTTTGCATGTCTTTACCTACTGAGGTTCGTGCACAGTCTAAGATGGCCGCTGATTACGGCTTTGTCTGTGTCTGGTTGGCGGAGTTAGTCCTATTTTGTTGTCCATTTTCATTTGACCGCAATGAGATGTAAGACTGTTGGTTTCACTTCTTTTCACACGTGAACAAGGCTGCGTGCCGAAACGCGTTGTGTGAATTAAACCTGACCTGCAATTTCACTGGGGATTTCGTCTTCCTTTACTGAGAGCATACTGAATCGTGGTTTTTGAATTGGATATTTTCGCCGGCTGGCTCCGCCGGAGTGTATGCCAACCTCCAAGGGTCCCGGTAATCCAGCAGGAGCACCTTCTCTACTTGGATAACTTATCGAGGATTACATTTTGGACCGGCTGCAGAGGACATTTGAATACTTGTGTGCAGACCTTCGACTTCGGAGAGATCGTCGTACAGTTGACCCCAAGGTAAGCCTGCCCGTTGCATGTTCGTCCTGTTAGGTGGGGGACTGGAGTTGTATCGCTGGAGAGCGTGTAACCACAGTTACACCACCTCGGGTTAACGACTAGCTGGGCGACTTTACCTCCCGGTCGTATGCGTACTTGAATACACCACGGCACCTAGTATTTCTATAGCAGGAGATTTCTTCACTGGATTCGGTCTCTCGCACTAGTGGACTTCCACTACGATTACCGATCTTACAGTGTATTCCCGGCATGCGATGCAACCAGTCCGGGGTTTCTCTTAGCAAAACTGTTTTGGCAGCAGAGGTAACTTCCGTACTTTGAGGAAGGATACTGTAAGACGATCCCCATTTCCAAGATTTCTTGGTCAGGTATCAGACAACATGGGGGAGGAGGCTGATAGGAGAGCGGCAGCACTGACGCTATTCAGCAGAAAAAACCTAGCCATCACCAGACAAGACACGGTCAATAAGAATGATTTACCAACACAGGCGCTGGAAGAAAAAATAAAAAAACTGGAAAAAATGAAAAGAGCGGAAGTGTCAAAATGGTGGGAAGCTATTTCCCTTCAAAACTATGTAGACCAGAACATGGCACCAAGAGGATTGCGGATCTTTGTTACTCCAACTTACGAAGTCCCAAATCCCAGAATGCTAGAAGAGTGGTCACAACACTTAGCACTGAGTTCGAAAGGAATGATGGAAATACTCATTAAATATGCGTGGCAAGATAGAGATGACTTATTAAAGCAGATCAAACTTCTTATGGCTGACCTACAACAACTCATGGACAGTGATGCACTCAGCAAAATTCTAGACCCTATGAAAGAACGTCTCGGCAAGCATGAGGAAGAAATAAAAGCAAGAAAAGCTAGAAAGATGAACCGGGACTATGCCGACTATGAAAGTGGAAGGATTTTAACTTTCAGTAAAAAATATGATCATCTCTACAAACTACAAGAAACTACCACGACAAGTAATGTAGCTGAGACTACCAATCCCATCAATTCAATCAATAATAAAATCTTGTTGAGTGACACTGAATCGGACATTTCTGGAGGCAACACATCGGGAGAAGAACACAACCCCAAACAAGTCAATTTTTTAGACGAATTTCGGGTCCTGCAAAAGGATCGTCAAACAACAAGAGAAAACCAACTACCGAAAACAAGGGGACGTGGACGAGGACGTGGACGAGGAAGAGGCAGGGGAAACGCCGAAATAGAAAAAAGAGACTCGCACAACGCTGGCTCAACAGAGAGAGGAAGGGGTACCATGGGAAGCCGCAGAACCCGCTCAAACAGGAACTACTAATGGATATGACCATGGTAAATTTGACAGTTGTTAACCTTTCGAAAAGACCTATGAGTGACATTGAAAAAAGAACTTTGTGCCTTGGCTTATCCTTCTGTCCCTCCTCTACATTTAAGTACACTGAAACTAGGATTGATTTGTTTAAATATGTGCGCAAATTGAAACTAAAAAAATGGCACATATTGAAAAAACAAAGCCCTAATATCAATAATAGAGCTAACACAGTCAATAACAACGACAATTTGGCCATTGGGGATATAGACACTTTAATCGCCATGACCGAATTAGCCTATAGTGAGAATGGGGAAGTAACAGAGACCAATGCTACACAGGTGTTAAGTGACATGGAAATCAGCACAGGTAGGATAGAAAAAACCCCCTTCAAAACCAAGTCCACCTTTATACCCACCTTACCACATGACCATATTGACACCTTTCAAGACTGCATTATCAAATCGCTCACTGAATTGAGATTTAGTAAAAACAAAAAATATTCCACCAATGTTAACAACTTATCTTGGGCACAAAGACAGGCACTTAAATCTCTAGCCTCTGATATCGAGATAATCATACGTCCTGCTGACAAAGGGGGTAATATAGTGATCTTAGACAGAGAGGACTATATCCTTGAGGGTTTACGTCAACTTGAAGACACTAACTTCTACAGTCCAGCCAACTGGGATATCTACCATCAGAGTATAACCAGTATTTGGGATAAATTGGTTACCTGGAGAGACAAGGGCCTTCTAGAGTGGGAGGAGTTTTGTTACTTGAAGAAAGATCATCCCAGGGTACCCATTTTATACCTTTTACCCAAATTGCACAAGAGCAACATCAAACCCCCAGGACGCCCAATTGTATCTTCCATCGGGTGCATTACTGAAAACATCTCTAAATATGTTGATTACTTTCTTAGGGAATATGTGGTATCTCTGCCCAGTTACCTAAGAGACACGAAAGACTTCCTAGGCAAGATTGATGACTTGATATGGCAACACGGTTATCTTTTTATTGTGTTAGATGTGCAATCACTATACACAATAATTGACCATAGTCAAGGCCTCAATGCATGTGAATTTTTCCTCAAACAAAGACCATTACAATATCGTGAGCATAGCCTCATGATTTTGGAGATGATAACATACTGTCTCCAAAACAACATTTTTTCTTTCAATGGCGCCCTCTACAGGCAAGTGAACGGTACTGCAATGGGTTCTTGCTTTGCTCCCAGCTTTGCCAATCTCTTTATGGGATACAGGGAGCATGTCATCTCGAGCAGGATCCCATTGCAGGAACACCTTTCCAAAGTCATCATGTGGCGTCGCTACATAGATGACTTGTTCATTGTCTGGAATGGCAAAAAAGAGGAGGCTGAGAACTTTATTGATACTCTCAATGCCAATGAATACAACATTGTACTTTCCGGGAACATCGATGCCCATAAGGCAGAGTTCTTAGATGTTAGCCTCAAAATTGAACATGGGAAGGTAGTTACCGCCCTGTTCCGCAAGGCCCCTGCGGGCAACAGTGTGCTCCATGCCCTCAGCAGCCATCCAGAGGCACTCAAGTGGAGTATCCCCTATGGGGAGCTGTTGAGGGCAAAACGTAACTGTAACAACATTGCTTCTTATTTTGAAGAAAGGGATAACATCACTACCAGGTTTCTGAATCGAGGTTACCCACGCTGGGTCCTCAACAAAGCCAGAGACAGGGCAGACAAAGTAGAACGCAAGGAGACTTTAAAAGATACTGGTGCAGTGGATGAAGAACAAGGAGAGGCGGGGACCCGCCTCATCCTGACTTACAACACTGACTCTCAGAAAATAAAGCACATAGTTTCCAAACACTGGAGTATTCTCAAGGCAGACAACACACTAGGGGATCTCATCACTGACAGACCAATCATCACGTATAGAAGAGATAAGAACATACGTGATTGGGTGGTCAGAAATGATATTATGAATTATCCCACCACCACGGATCATGGATTGATAGGTTTCTACCCATGTGGCCACTGCAAAGCCTGTAAATACAGCAAATACAAAGCATCACTAGAATACCGAGGGGTAACTAAAAAGATTTTTCAATTTCTAACATGTAGCACCAATTTTGTGATCTATGCTATCATCTGTACATGCAATCTTTGGTACATTGGTAGCACTACCTGTGCAGCCAAAAAGAGGATATTGGAACACCAAAGAGCGATCACAAACAATGATCCCAAATATCCCGTAGCCCGCCATTTCTTTGATCGACATTACTCCAATGTAGCTGAAATGAGTTACCTAATTTTGGAACATATACCCAAGAACCCTCGTGGGGGGGACAGGATATTGGCCCTAAGACAAAGAGAATCCAGGTATATTATAGAGTTCCAAACCAAGACCCCTGGAGGCCTTAACATGGATGAGGAAATGTCAATACACCTTAAAACTGACTCCTAATTTTGAGATGTTCTTTGGTTTGATGTTTGACGATGTATGCTGTACGTGATGTTAACTACTACATAACTTTTCTTATATATCATCTTTGCTTTTCTTCTGACAACCTCCTCTTTAGAATGAATTTCTTCATTCCACAGTTCATGTTTTTAATCTAGATTTTATCTATTTGTATTTCTTACAGGAGAGAAGGAAGGGGCCCCATCACTTGACAGCACCTGCACGGGCATCCTACCCTTTTCCCTTTGATTTCACCTGCACTATCCATGAGTCTCACAATTTGTATCCTTAACCAACAGCTCTTATATCAATATCTTGTGTATTACTCATAGTGACTTTAATGACATGTCTGAAATGTGGAGTTCAACATTATCATGTTTGAGTTCGATGCCCACTTGGGCAATTTTACCTCACTCACTCCTCCATTGATCCTGCCTCCTTCACCTTTACTTTAATGTATTCATGTGCAGATGATATACGTTATCACGTTCTCTGCACTCCTATCCCACTACACCATGGATTCTTGTTAACACACAGCAGGCGGACATGTGATCTTTAGCATCATTGACCTATGCACTTGCACTATAAGTTACGAGTGAATGTCCCACTTACAGGCCGTGTTGACATTGATCAACAATTTTGTACCCCCTGATGTGGACAGCAGTATATTTCCGTAATTAATTTTGCATTTTGCCAGATACTCATATATTTGTATGAATGTACATTGAGATTTACTCAGCAAGCATTAGTTGTATCTTTCCTTTTCTCTGCCCAGTACAATGACAATGTATTTTACTTTAAATTTGTTTGCATGTCTTTACCTACTAAGGTTCGTGCACAGTCTAAGATGGCCGCTGATTACGGCTTTGTCTGTGTCTGGTTGGCGGAGTTAGTCCTATTTTGTTGTCCATTTTCATTTGACCGCAATGAGATGTAAGACTGTTGGTTTCACTTCTTTTCACACGTGAACAAGGCTGCGTGCCGAAACGCGTTGTGTGAATTAAACCTGACCTGCAATTTCACTGGGGATTTCGTCTTCCTTTACTGAGAGCATACTGAATCGTGGTTTTTGAATTGGATATATATATATATATATATATATATATATATACAATACAATATGTATATAAATACAATTAATAGACACGGCTGCCCTGCCGTGGAGGAGCTGCACCACCCCAAACACGAAAAGGAGAGGCTGCAGGGGGTAACTTGTGCGCCCAATTGCAGAACAGTGGATGGGATTAATGTTACCAGCGCTCCATCCGGAGGCCCACCAGGGAAAATAATTGCTGAAAAAACGTGAATTGTTTAGAACCTACAAAAGGACAACTACAGCTCACAGGACCACAAGTCCCAGCCTGCATGAATAATTACACGTGACGAGCGTGGCCCACTGGGGGTGATATAAAGGTATGCAGCCACCTTGAGCCTTCTAAAAAGTCGCAATCCAAGCTGCCTATGATTAAGAGGGTAAACCTTGAAACGCGTCAGGCGATATGAAGTAACGGAACCGGAATGAAGAAGCTGGCTTCCCTTTTAAAATTGAACTGCAAAGTTTAAATCCACTGCTGAGTGCGCCCTCGCTGCTTTCGGGCCATTGAAATACAATTAATAGACATGGCTGCCCTGCCGTGGAGGAGCTGCACCACCCCAAACACGAAAAGGAGAGGCTGCAGGGGGTAACTTGTGCGCCCAATTGCAGAACAGTGGATGGGATTAATGTTACCAGCGCTCCATCCGGAGGCCCACCAGGGAAAATAATTGCTGAAAAAACGTGACTTGTTTAGAACCTACAAAAGGACAACTACAGCTCACAGGACCACAAGTCCCAGCCTGCATGAATAATTACACGTGACGAGCGTGGCCCACTGGGGGTGATATAAAGGTATGCAGCCATCTTGAGCCTTCTAAAAAGTCGCAATCCAAGCTGCCTATGATTAAGAGGGTAAACCTTGAAACGCGTCAGGCGATATGAAGTAACGGAACCGGAATGAAGAAGCTGGCTTCCCTTTTAAAATTGAACTGCAAAGTTTAAATCCACTGCTGAGTGCGCCCTCGCTGCTTTCGGGCCATTGAAATACAATTAATAGACACGGCTGCCCTGCCGTGGAGGAGCTGCACCACCCCAAACACGAAAAGGAGAGGCTGCAGGGGGTAACTTGTGCGCCCAATTGCAGAACAGTGGATGGGATTAATGTTACCAGCGCTCCATCCGGAGGCCCACCAGGGAAAATAATTGCTGAAAAAACGTGACTTGTTTAGAACCTACAAAAGGACAACTACAGCTCACAGGACCACAAGTCCCAGCCTGCATGAATAATTACACGTGACGAGCATGGCCCACTGGGGGTGATATAAAGGTATGCAGCCATCTTGAGCCTTCTAAAAAGTCGCAATCCAAGCTGCCTATGATTAAGAGGGTAAACCTTGAAACGCGTCAGGCGATATGAAGTAACGGAACCGGAATGAAGAAGCTGGCTTCCCTTTTAAAATTGAACTGCAAAGTTTAAATCCACTGCTGAGTGCGCCCTCGCTGCTTTCGGGCCATTGAAATACAATATATATATATATATATATATATATATATATATATATATATATATATATATATTCACAGAAAAAGTCATAGGTTTCAGGGGTGTTTTAGTTAGCTGCTCATTTCACTCATACAAAACCATAGAAACTCCTCCATTATAGTTAGTTCTGCTAACTATAACTCACACGCCCGCAATGCACTGCTGATGATGTCACATATTGCATCATTCATGACATGGTCAGTGAAAGTTTGAAAAACTCTAATACAAGCAAAGCTAAAAAGCCACCTAATTACAAACAGTATTGCTTTAACTTAAACGAGGGCGAGACCTATTGCATTTTCAATGCTTGTTTACTTTGATTCCATCAAGAAGGCATTCAGATGTGTCACACAGGACTTCCTGAAAGGCTCAACAGCGGCGGATGTTGGATTCTGGGACCGTAACTGTGATGCCTGATTCACAGTTGACACCGGCAGAAACGAGAGCGCCACCCACCTGGGGAGGAGGTACTTACCTGAGGCGCCCAAAACTCTGTCACGCCCACTGTGTAAACCTCGCCTATCGTAGCGAAGCAGGCGTCATTTAATGTTGGACCCCGTAAGCACTGTCTTGTTGGAGGAAGGCATCTGAGGAAGGATTTATTCCGATATGCATAATGCCATGCCAATAAAGCTGCCGGTCCCACTAAATCCTCTGTGTGTGCCTGGTCTTTCCGCTGTGAAGGGCCGTTGTTGTGACATTTTGGTGCGAGGCCACTGAGCACCCTGGGCACCCCATCCAAAGCAGTACGGCAGGTGAAGTGGCAAACTTGGTTGCTTTCACAGAACGTGGAATACTGCCGAACCGCCGCTGTAGAAACATCGAAGCAACTTTGCTTGTGACCGACTCCAGTCCAGAAAAGCCAGGCCAGGACTTCCTGAAAGGCTCAACAGCGGCGGATGTTGGATTCTGGGACCGTAACTGTGATGCCTGATTCACAGTTGACACCGGCAGAAACGAGAGCGCCACCCACCTGGGGAGGAGGTACTTACCTGAGGCGCCCAAAACTCTGCCACGCCCACTGTGTAAACCTCGCCTATCGTAGCGAAGCAGGCGTCATTTAATGTTGGACCCCGTAAGCACTGTCTTGTTGGAGGAAGGCATCTGAGGAAGGATGTATTCCGAAATGCATAATGCCATGCCAATAAAGCTGCCGGTCCCACTAAATCCTCTGTGTGTGCCTGGTCTTTCCGCTGTGAAGGGCCGTTGTTGTGACATTTTGGTGCGAGGCCACTGAGCACCCTGGGCACCCCATCCAAAGCAGTACGGCAGATGAAGTGGCAAACTTGGTTGCTTTCACAGAACGTGGAATACTGCTGTACCGCCGCTGTAGAAACATCGAAGCAACTTTGCTTGTGACCGACTCCAGTCCAGAAAAGCCAGGCCAGGACTTCCTGAAAGGCTCAACAGCGGCGGATGTTGGATTCTGGGACCGTAACTGTGATGCCTGATTCACAGTTGACACCGGCAGAAACGAGAGCGCCACCCACCTGGGGAGGAGGTACTTACCTGAGGTGCCCAAAACTCTGCCACGCCCACTGTGTAAACCTCGCCTATCGTAGCGAAGCAGGCGTCATTTAATGTTGGACCCCGTAAGCACTGTTTTGTTGGAGGAAGGCATCTGAGGAAGGATTTATTCCGAAATGCATAATGCCATGCCAATAAAGCTGCCGGTCCCACTAAATCCTCTGTGTGTGCCTGGTCTTTCCGCTGTGAAGGGCCGTTGTTGTGACATTTTTGTGCGAGACCACTGAGCACCCTGGGCACCCCATCCAAAGCAGTACGGCAGGTGAAGTGGCAAACTTGGTTGCTTTCACAGAACGTGGAATACTGCCGTACCGCCGCTGTAGAAACATCGAAGCAACTTTGCTTGTGACCGACTCCAGTCCAGAAAAGCCAGGCCAGGACTTCCTGAAAGGCTCAACAGCGGCGGATGTTGGATTCTGGGACCGTAACTGTGATGCCTGATTCACAGTTGACACCGGCAGAAACGAGAGCGCCACCCACCTGGGGAGGAGGTACTTACCTGAGGCGCCCAAAAGTCTGCCACGCCCACTGTGTAAACCTCGCCTATCGTAGCGAAGCAGGCGTCATTTAATGTTGGACCCCGTAAGCACTGTCTTGTTGGAGGAAGGCATCTGAGGAAGGATTTATTCCGAAATGCATAATGCCATGCCAATAAAGCTGCCGGTCCCACTAAATCCTCTGTGTGTGCCTGGTCTTTCCGCTGTGAAGGGCCGTTGTTGTGATATATATATATATATATTCACAGAAAAAGTCATTGGTTTCAGGGGTGTTTTAGTTAGCTGCTCATTTCACTCATACAAAACCATAGAAACTCCTCCTTTATAGTTAGTTCTGCTAACTATAACTCACACGCCCGCAATGCACTGCTGATGATGTCACATATTGCATCATTCATGACATGGTCAGTGAAAGTTTGAAAAACTCTAATACAAGCAAAGCTAAAAAGCCACCTAATTACAAACAGTATTGCTTTAACTTAAACGAGGGCGAGACCTATTGCATTTTCAATGCTTGTTTACTTTGATTCCATCAAGAAGGCATTCAGATGTGTCACACATTTTCCATAAATTCTGAATGGTAGCACTCTAGTTGCTCATTAGATCACTGTAGTAAAGCTACTGCTCACCAGGGAAGTCTGCTGCTGGTATTCAAAGTGCATGTTTCAGTCTGCATGTCAGAATTTTTTAATGAAATGGAAGAGGATTTGTGAAGTCAAAATGTGCCCTAATCTTTCTTTCTGCAGCACTAATCATAATTTCTATGGTAAAATGAACCCCCTTATTTTGTTCCTTTGCAAATTAAATGTTTTAAGTGTTACCACTTTATTCCAATCAAGATGGCATCAGGTGTGCCATACTTTTGTCATAAGTAAGACTGTTAGCGCTCTAGTTGTTCTTTAAAACACTCTGGGACATTCTGTCATTGGCTATACTTGGGCTACATCTCGGTGATATTTGTGCTACATTTGGGCTCTTTTGTCTCTGGTGGCCATCTTGGGAGTCTTATTTATTTTGAAGTTTCCTAATTTCCTCATTTACAACAGTCTCCTCAGTAGTAAATACTTTCAGATTTTTTACTTCCATTCCATCAAGAAGGCATTCAGATGTGTCACACATTTGCCATAAATTTGGAATGTTAGCATTAGATCACTGTAGTAAAGCTACTTCTCACCAGGGAAGTCTGCTGCTGGTATTGAAAGTGCGTGTTTCAGTCTGCATGTCAGAATTTTTTAATGAAATAGAAGAGGATTTGAGAAGTCACTCAAAATGTGCCCTAATTTTCTTTTTTCCGCAAAAATCATAATTTCTATGGCAAAATGAACCTCCTCATTGTGTTCCTTTTAAATTAAACTACTCACCCTCTACTACTCACTCGCTACTATTTTCTACTACTCACACTCTACTACTCTCTCTCTACTACTCTCCACTACTCTCTACTACTACTCTCTACTACTCACTCTCTACTACTCACTCTCTACTACTCTCTACTACTCACTCTACTGCTCTCTACTACTCTCTACCACTCACTCTCTACTACTCTACTACTCACTCTCTACTATTCTCTACTACTCTCTCTCTACTACTTCCTCTCTACTACTCACTCTACTACTCTCTACTACTCACTCTCTATTGCTCACTCTCTACTACTCTCTACTACTCTTTATTATTATTATTAGGAAAGTTTATAAAGCGCCTGGTTACGCAAAAGCGTGTCCCCGCGCTACACTTGCAAAAACTCAGAACAGAGGAGAGGAGGGGTTCAGTTACTTTGAGAAGAGGTGAGTTTTTAGGTTCTTGCGGAAACTGGATTCCGAGGGGTCTAGGCGGAGATTAAGAGGCAGAGCATTCCAGCATTTAGCTGCCAGGTGGCGGAAAGAGCGTCCACCCATACGGGCCTTTCTGATTCTAGGGACCACCAATAGACCTTTATGAGAGGAACGCAAAGCACGTGAAGGTACGTGCTTGGTGGCTAGGTTCTGGAGCGGTACCGGCGCTTTCCGCGCAAGAATGCAATGGCATGTACAGAGGGCCTTGAATTCCACTCTGCGTCTTACAGGTAGCCAATGAAGGCTATGAAGAGCAGCCATGGAGTCTGATCTTTTGGGGAGTTTTAAGATGAGGCGGGCTGCCGCATTCTGTAATACCTGGAGGCGTTTTACTGCCTTACAGGTGGCACCTAGATAAAGTAGGTTGCCATAGTCCAGGCGTGATGTCACAAGGGCATGTACCAGCGTTTTCCGTGCGGACATGGGGAGGAGGGCAAGGACCTTGCGTAAGATTTTTAAGACGCTGAAACAGACACCCGCTACCTGGTTTATTTGGGGACCAAAGGACAAATCAGCATCAAACCATACACCAAGGTTCTTAACCTCCTGACGAGGTACCGGAGCTTCCCCCAGACTACTCACTCTCTACTACTCACTCTCTACTACTCACTCTCAATTACTCACTCTCTACTACTCTCTACTACTCACTCTCTACTACTCTACTACTCACTCTCTACTATTCTCTACTACTCTCTCTCTACTACTTCCTCTCTACTACTCACTCTACTACTCTCTACTACTCACTCTCTACTGCTCACTCTCTACTACTCTCTACTACTCTCTACTACTCTCTCTCTACTACTCACTCTCTACTACTCACCATACTACTCTCTCTCTACTACTCACTCTCTACTACTCACTCTCTACTACTCTACTACTCACTCTTCACTACTCACTCTCTACTACTCGCTCTCTACTACTCTCTACTACTCTCTCTGCTACTCACTCTCTACTACTCTCTACTACTCACTCTTTACTATTCACTCTCTACTACTCTACTACTCTCTTCTACTCTCTTTACTACTCACTCTCTACTACTCTCTACTACTCTCTCTCTACTACACACTCTCTACTACTTGCTCTCTACTACTCACTCTACTACTCACTCTCTACTTCTCCCTACTACTCACTCTACTACTCACTCTCTACTACTCTCTACTACTCACTCTCTACTACTCCACTACTCTCTATAGTAATCACTTTCTATTACTCACACTGTACTACTCTCTACTACTCACTCTCTACCACTCTCTACTACTCTCTCTCTACTACTCTCTACTACTCACTCTCTACTACTCTCTCTCTCTACTACTCTCTACTACTCACTCTCTACTACTCTCTACTACTCACTCTCTACTACTCTCTCTCTACTACTCTCTACTACTCACTCTACTACTAATTCTCTACTACTCATGTTCTGCTACTCTCTCTCTGCTACTCAGTCTCCACTACTCACTCTCTACTACTCTCTACTACTCACTCTCTAATACTCACTCTCTACTACTCTCTACTACTCACTCTACTACTCACTCTTTACTACTCTCTACTACTCTCTACTTCTCACTCTCTACTACTCTCTACTACTCACTCTCTACTACTCACTCTACTATTCTCTCCTACTCACTCTCTGCTACTCTCTCTACTACTCTCTACTGCTCTCTCTCTACTCTCTACTCTCTATTACTCATCTTCTACTCTCTACCTCTCTCTACCTCTCTCTCTACTACTCTCTACCTCTCTACCACTCTCTCTACTACTCTCTACCTCTCTACCGCTACGTCTCTACCTCTCTCTACACGCACACATATGCACATATATGCATATGCCTTTATATATATGTATGTGTATATATATATGCATACATATATAAACATATTCACTGAAAAAACCATAGGTTTCACACATGTTATAGTTAGCGGAAATTTTACTGATAAAAAACCAGTGAAATTCCCCCGTTATAGTTAGTGCAGGCAACTATAACTCACGCGACCGCAATCCTCTGCTGATGCTAATACTGTATTTAGACACTTATATGCCCATGTCTTCTTCCATACATTTTTAGCTATACATATATTACAAATATTTTTTTTTCATAAAGACACATATGTCATCAGCAGAAGATTGCGGTCGCGTGAGTTATAGTTGCCTGCACTAACTATAACGGGGGAATTTCACTGGTTTTTTATCAGTAAAATTTCCGCTAACTATAACATGTGTGAAACCTATGGTTTTTTCAGTGAATTTGCAAGGTTTTTTAAATGCTAATTCCTAACTATAACGTGTGTGAAACCTATGGTTTTTTCAGTGAATTTGTACGGTTTTTTAAATGCTAAGTTACTTTACGCCATTCGAGGCGTGCGCGCCCACTTAACGCAGTTCGTTCCGTGCACGGTTTTTATCAACTTTAATAAGCCCTGTACATTTGGTGGCCTTCGGCCACCAAAAGCACAGGGGGTGGGGTCAATGTGGATAGTGTTTTTTTTATTTCAATTTTATAATTTCATGTTGCCAAAATTTAGTTTTTTTTACCTATTAATAAGCCCTGTACATTTGGTGGCCTTCGGCCACCAAAAGCACAGGGGGTGGGGTAAGTGTGGATAGTGTTTTTTTTATTTTTATTTTTTTACCGTACGCTTACGGTAAGCGCACGGTAAGCGTACCCCGCGAAATTGCCGAAAAAAAAATAAAACCGTTTTTGCTCTTGGGGGATGTTTGTGGACTCCCTCAACATGACTATGTGGGAGGGAGTTGTCAAAACAGCCCCGTAACATGTTTTTGGCCATCATGTTTGATAAACAACACTCAGTGCGAGAGACAAAATGGCGGCCGCCACTTCCTGGTTTCGGCCGATTCGAATGTTTACTAAGATCTAAGAGCCAATCAGAATCGCGCTCGCGCACGCCACCGTACGCTTACCGTAAGCGTACGGTAAGCGTACCGTAAGCGGGCTCAGATATATATATTGATTTAAAGGCTATTTTCTCAGAATCTACTGAACAGATTTACACCAAACCTACAAAAGGCACTTCCTTGACCTAGGGACTACCTCTCTGCCAAATTTTGAGTAATTCTGTTCAGCCGTTCGGGCTGTAGCTCGTTCTAAAGGTCCTATGGAAAAATGCATGGGAAAAACGCGTTTTGGGACCCCCCTTTTATCTCAGCCCCCGCTTGACGGATCCCCCCGAGACTTTCAGGGTAGGAGCGGAGCGTAGCGCCCCACCTATTTTGAGAAATTCGCGAGGATTCGTCGACCGGCGCCAAAGTTATTCAAAATAGAATGTTGAGGTTTTCCTATGGAAACGTGGTCCTAACTATAACTACCTACTGGCGACCGCCAGTAGGTAATATATAATCTGCATATCTATATAAATACAAATATAAATGCATGCATACATATACATATATGCATGTTATGTACATGAAATTTTGAAAAACACTAATAAAAGCAAAGCTAAAAAGCCACCTAATTACAAACAGAATTGCTTTAACTTGAACGAGGGCGAAACCTATTGCATTTTCAATGCTTGTTTACTTTGGTTCCATCAAGAAGGCATTCAGATGTGACACATTTGCCATCAATTCTGAATGGTAGCACTCCAGTTCCTCATTAGATCACTGTAGTAAAGCTACTGCTCACCAGGGAAGTCTGCTGCTGGTATGTATTGAAAGTGCATGTTTCAGTCTGCATGTCAGAATTCTTTAATGAAATAGAAGAGGATTTGAGAAGTCACTCAAAATGTGCCCTAATTTTTCTTTCTGCAGTACTAATCATACATTCTATGGCAAAATGAACCCCCTCATGTTGTTCCTTTTTAAATTAAATGTTTTAAGAGTTACCACTTTATTCCAATCAAGATGACTTCAGGTGAGCCATACGTGTATCATAAGTAGGAGTGTTAGCGCTCTAGTTGTTATTTGGAACACTCTGGGAAGCTCCAGTAGAACACAAAGGAATCAACTGACAGTCTCTGCCCTTGTTGGATGTACATGTTTTACTGAGAATGTCAGACTTCATTCTCACATGACTAAGAAAGATAATGTGAATTTACAGAAAATACGCTATCAGTTTAGCTTATAGATCACCTTCCAAACCTCTGTGGGAAAAGCATGTGAAAATAGTTTTCTCTCAAACATGATTCATGATATCCTAGCAGAATGCTTTTTCACATGGTAAAATCACCATAGAACATACCACAATCCCTAAAATGAGTATGGTACCATCAACAAATGATTTATAATGTAACTAAAGTCTTAAAACCTTCTAATAACTGCAATGCTTTTTAATGAGGTGCTATCATGTATATTGGTCCAAAGATGGCTGCCAACACTTCTTGGATGAAGTGCTGACAGCCAATCAGATCTCACAATGAGATGTGTGGTTAGGCTCCGCCCAGATATGTATGTGATTTTACTTTTGATTTTCTCAGGAACTACTGAACGGATTTACACCATTTAAGCAAAAGGCACAACTCTGAACCAAGGTCTACCTTTCTGCCAAATTTGGTGTAATTCCGATCAGCAGTTCGGGCTGTAGCTGCGTCAACAGGTCGTATGGGAAATTGCCTGGGGAAAACGCGTCTTGGGACCCCCATTTATTCTCAGCCCCCGCTTGACAAATCACCACAAAACTTTCAGGATAGGAGTGGACCAGAGCTGACCAAAAGTGTTGAAAATTTCGCGAAGATTCGTCAACCGGCGCTAGACTTATTAGGAATAGAATATTGCGGATTTCGTATGGAAAATAGGTCCTAACTATAACTACCTACCGGCAACCGCCAGTAGGTAATCTATATATATATATATATACATACATATATATATATATATATATATATATATATTTATATATATATATATATGAAGAAACAGATAGAGGCCCATTGCTGGAGAAAGGTATTTATTCCTGGCACAACAGCATACGCGCTTCCGTTTCCTTACGCGTTTCAGCGGACTCTGCCGCCTTGGTCACAGGTGGAAGCTGTTAAACATGCAAAGTGCAAAGTACGTGTTTTTAAGGAAAGTCATTGGATCACATGACCAGGCATTTGAAACTTCATTTCCCACAATGCAGGTAAGTAGTTACGAAGTACAATCAGGAAAGTCCTTTTCTGTTTACCTGCACCGTGTTAGTAACACAGTATAATCGTTGCTGTGTTACTAACACGGTGCAGGTAAACAGAAAAGGACTTTCCTGATTGTACTTCGTAACTACTTACCTGCATTGTGGGAAATGAAGTTTCAAATGCCTGGTCATGTGATCCAATGACTTTCCTTAAAAACACGTACTTTGCACTTTGCATGTTTAACAGCTTCCACCTGTGACCAAGGCGGCAGAGTCCGCTGAAACGCGTAAGGAAACGGAAGCGCGTATGCTGTTGTGCCAGGAATAAATACCTTTCTCCAGCAATGGGCCTCTATCTGTTTCTTCATGTCATAGTTGGTGGGCGACTCCGTGCCCACTGTCAAGAGGTCACCCTGAAGGGTCGGAGGCTCCGGTACTCGGAGGGTGTCTTTGCAATATTGAATGAGGAGCATGACCCACTTGTTTTTCTCAGAACCTACGAAAGGATATGCTATGAGCGAACTCTGAGAAAGCCTGGAAGGGTTTCGGGAAAGGAAAACTCTCTTCCTGATCGTGCTGGAGAAGAGCATGATTTCTGAGCACGGTTCAATCGATATTTACAAGGCCAGCAACGATTATACTGTGTTACTAACACGGTGCAGGTAAACAGAAAAGGATTTTCCTGATTGTACTTCGTAACTACTTACCTGCATTGTGGGAAATGAAGTTTCAAATGCCTGGTCATGTGATCCAATGACTTTCCTTAAAAACACGTACTTTGCACTTTGCATGTTTAACAGCTTCCACCTGTGACCAAGGCGGCAGAGTCCGCTGAAACGCGTAAGGAAACGGAAGCGCGTATGCTGTTGTGCCAGGAATAAATACCTTTCTCCAGCAATGGGCCTCTATCTGTTTCTTCATGTCATAGTTGGTGGGCGACTCCGTGCCCACTGTCAAGAGGTCACCCTGAAGGGTCGGAGGCTCCGGTACTCGGAGGGTGTTTTTGCAATATTGAATGAGGAGCATGACCCACTTGTTTTTCTCAGAACCTACGAAAGGATATGCTATGAGCGAACTCTGAGAAAGCCTGGAAGGGTTTCGGGAAAGGAAAACTCTCTTCCTGATCGTGCTGGAGAAGAGCATGATTTCTGAGCATGGTTCAATCGATATTTACAAGGCCAGCAATGATTATACTGTTTTACTAACACGGTGCAGGTAAACAGAAAAGGACTTTCCTGATTGTACTTCGTAACTACTTACCTGCATTGTGGGAAATGAAGTTTCAAATGCCTGGTCATGTGATCCAATGACTTTCCTTAAAAACACGTACTTTGCACTTTGCATGTTTAACAGCTTCCACCTGTGACCAAGGCGGCAGAGTCCGCTGAAACGCGTAAGGAAACGGAAGCGCGTATGCTGTTGTGCCAGGAATAAATACCTTTCTCCAGCAATGGGCCTCTATCTGTTTCTTCATGTCATAGTTGGTGGGCGACTCCGTGCCCACTGTCAAGAGGTCACCCTGAAGGGTCGGAGGCTCCAGTACTCGGAGGGTGTCTTTGCAAGATATATATATATATATATATATATATATATATATATATATATCAAAGTCCAAGTTGCCCTATGCGAGACGCCACACAAGTAGTAGTTTCTCCTTACATTTATTGAGGGAGCAGTATACAGCGTGTTCATTCCCCAAACACAAGATGCCATACAGGTTTCGGGCAACACGCCCTTGTTCACTGGCCATGCGCGTAGTTGACAGCTGGTTGAACTTAACCTTCAATATCCCGCCTTTGTAGATTCACAGGTAAGTTGCTTTCTGCGTAAGGTAGTTCGTTATTTCCACAGTGGGTGCTGGAAACTGCGTGCATGTATTTTATTCCCCTTGGTGGGTTGCATGTAGGAACAAAACAACGCCGTCATGCATTGAAAGTCCCGCAATAGTGGAACTGCCACTCCCACATGGCCCCAGGGGTCCGGAGCCGTGGTCCGCCATTGTTCGCGGCAGAGCGTCCCAGCAGCAAGGCACGCCGCTTGTAAATATCAAAGTCCAAGTTGCCCTATGCGAGACGCCACACAAGTCGTAGTTTCTCCTTACATGTATTGAGGGAGCAGGATACAGCGTGTTCATTCCCCAAACACAAGATGCCATACCGGTTTCGGGCAACACGCCCTTGTTCACTGGCCATGCACGTAGTTGACAGCTGGTTGAACTTAACCTTCAATATCCCGCCTTTGTAGATTCACAGGTAAGTTGCTTTCTGGGTAAGGTAGTTCGTTATTTCCACAGTGGGTGCTGGAAACTGCGTGCATGTATTTTATTCCCCTTGGTGGGTTGCATGTAGGAACAAAACAACGCCGTCATGCATTGAAAGTCCCGCAATAGTGGAACTGCCACTCCCACATGGCCCCAGGGGTCCGGAGCCGTGCACGCAGTTTCCAGCACCCACTGTGGAAATAACGAACTACCTTACCCAGAAAGCAACTTACCTGTGAATCTACAAAGGCGGGATATTGAAGGTTAAGTTCAACCAGCTGTCAACTTGGACTTTGATATATATATATATATATATATATATATATATATATATATATATATATATTACCTACTGGCGGTCGCCAGTAGGTAGTTATAGTTAGGACCACGTTTCCATAGGAAAACCTCAACATTCTATTTTGAATAACTTTGGCGCCGGTCGACGAATCCTCGCGAATTTCTCAAAATAGGTGGGGCGCTACGCTCCGCTCCTACCCTGAAAGTCTCGGGGGGATCCGTCAAGCAGGGGCTGAGATAAAAGGGGGGTCCCAAAACGCGTTTTTCCCATGCATTTTTCCATAGGACCTTTAGAACGAGCTACAGCCCGAACGGCTGAACAGAATTACTCAAAATTTGGCAGAGAGGTAGTCCCTAGGTCAAGGAAGTGCCTTTTGTAGGTTTGGTGTAAATCTGTTCAGTAGATTCTGAGAAAATAGCCTTTAAATCAATATATATATCTGAGCCCGCTTACGGTACGCTTACCGTACGCTTACGGTAAGCGTACGGTGGCGTGCGCGAGCGCGATTCTGATTGGCTCTTAGATCTTAGTAAACATTCGAATCGGCCGAAACCAGGAAGTGGCGGCCGCCATTTTGTCTCTCGCACTGAGTGTTGTTTATCAAACATGATGGCCAAAAACATGTTACGGGGCTGTTTTGACAACTCCCTCCCACATAGTCATGTTGAGGGAGTCCACAAACATCCCCCAAGAGCAAAAACGGTTTTATTTTTTTTTCGGCAATTTCGCGGGGTACGCTTACCGTACGCTTACCGTAAGCGTACGGTAAAAAAATAAAAATAAAAAAAACACTATCCACACTTACCCCACCCCCTGTGCTTTTGGTGGCCGAAGGCCACCAAATGTACAGGGCTTATTAAAGTTGATAAAAACCGTGCACGGAACGAACTGCGTTAAGTGGGCGCGCACACCTCGAATGGCGTAAAGTAACTTAGCATTTAAAAAACCGTACAAATTCACTGAAAAAACCATAGGTTTCACACACGTTATAGTTAGGAATTAGCATTTAAAAAACCTTGCAAATTCACTGAAAAAACCATAGGTTTCACACATGTTATAGTTAGCGGAAATTTTACTGATAAAAAACCAGTGAAATTCCCCCGTTATAGTTAGTGCAGGCAACTATAACTCACGTGACCGCAATCTTCTGCTGATGACATATGTGTCTTTATGAAAAAAAAATATTTGTAATATATGTATAGCTAAAAATGTATGGAAGAAGACATGGGCATATAAGTGTCTAAATACAGTATTAGCATCAGCAGAGGATTGCGGTCGCGTGAGTTATAGTTGCCTGCACTAACTATAACGGGGGAATTTCACTGGTTTTTTATCAGTAAAATTTCCGCTAACTATAACATGTGTGAAACCTATGGTTTTTTCAGTGAATATATATATATATATACACACACACACATATATATATTACCTACTGGCGGTCGCCAGTAGGTAGTTATAGTTAGGACCTATTTTCCATAGGAAATCCGCAACATTCTATTCCCAATAAGTCTGGCGCCGGTTGACGAATCTTCGTGAAAGTTTCCAAACTTTTGGCCAGCTCCGGTCCGCTCCTATCCTGAAAGTTTCGGGGTGTTTCATCAAGCGGGGGCCGAGAAAAAAGGGGGGTCCCAAAACGCATTTTCCCATAGGACATTTAGCCGTAGCTACAGCCCGTACTGCTGAACGGAATTACACCAAATTTGGCAAAAAGGTAGTCCTCAGTTCAGACTCATGCCTTTTGCTTAAATGGTGTCAACCCGTTCAGTAGTTCCTGAGAAAATTAGAGTTAAAAGTACATATATATCTATGGCCTCGGAGGATCCGTGCACCCTATGCGCACCCTCTGCACACCGTACGCGCAACCTCCCGATCACGTGCTGAATGTTAATTGGCTGTCAAGTGTCTGTGAACATTCCAAACCAGGAACTGTTGGCAGCCATTTTGTGCCTCGGTAGAAGCTAGGCTGAAGAAGTACGGGAAATAAGTGTGTGAAAGATATAAGGGGGGCAGGGTAGAAATACTCTGACCCTCTAGAGTTGCTTAGGGGGTCCCAGAAGGACTCCTGGGGCCACTTTTTTTTTAAATGCCAAAATGCGCGCAGGGTGTGCGGATCCGGACGTAAAAAAAAAACTAAGCGCGGGCTTCCGCGCTTCCTTAATAATTAGCCCCCAGGGGGGCAAATCCCAGGGGCAAAATGCGTACAAATTTAATGGGGGGCCCAGGGCCCCCCCAAGCCTCAGGGGCCGCCACCCCCTGCGGCTTTATTGATTGAGGGAGGGGGGCTGCGTGGCCCCCCCGGGAGCCCTCGAGGTTCCTGGGGAACGCCACCCCCCAGGGCCGGCTCCTACAGTGTCCTGGGGTGCACACCCCCAGGACACTGTTGTTTGCTATGAGAGGGTGGGAGTCTCCCACCCTCCCCTAGAAAACTTCGTTTGGATTTTGAAAGAGAGAGCAGGGAAACCTGCTCTCTCTTTCAAAATCCAAACCATATTGCTTTTCCACACGGGGAGCTGCATGTCAGCAGCTCCCCATGTGGAAAAGCAATGCCGGCTCCCGAAGGACGTGGGGAGCCGGCTGGGACCGTGAGGGCGTTGGGGCTCCCCCCACAGTCCCCAATGTTTTTTATAAGCCCCGGGGGATGGGGTCCCCGGGGATAATAAAAATTAGTGATAGGGGCTATTTATTTTTTTTACGGTAAAATTAGGAGTCGCGCATCCTAACGCGTTGGGTGCACGATTTCTCTCGCTTAGGGTGTGCGGTTCCTAGCGCGTTGGGTGCGCGACTCCTAATTTTACCATAAAAAAACAAAATAGCCCCTATCACTAAGCAAAAAAAAATTACATTTTTTAAACATCAAGCTTATGTATTTCATTCTTGAGTGGCTCTAAAAAGAGCCGTTGTGTTCATTGAGAGTTTTGGGTACTTATAAGTAAGTACCTATACAGAGTCTAAAGTTGTTGAGGAAGACTCTGTTTCCTTCATCAGTAAAGTGTACTGCATCTCTCCTATACATCTCTTGCATATGAAAACTCAGATTGTTATTGTAAATGGACCCCATTCTATAGTCTCGGAGAAAGCAGAAACAGATTTATTCACATGTTTCCTAGCTTTCTCAATCTGTGGACAAAAATTATTGGACCAGTGCCATTTCTGCCTTTGGCATATGTTAGAATACACAAAGGCAGTTTTGGGGAAAAGTGAAATCAATTCTGCAAAGGTGTCCTTCATAAGCATTTCCAGACCTACCCCAGTCAAAGTGCCTAGGTGTCAAGGGCGTCCTTTAATTGCGAACCACACAGGAGTAGAATGACGTAGTTTCCAATGCCCTTCTCGGAACCTTCCCCACTTGGTTTCTTTAGTTCCACCTTCGTAGGTAAGTACTGAGGGGGGGAAAGGGGATGGGACAGATAAGAGACAGCTCCAGAACACTGCAGTTCAGCTCGAACTTCCTTCCTCACTTGTAGCGTCTGCTGCAATCCAAACCTGGGTTAGAAAGCTTAACTTCTTAACTTACTTGCATTCTATATTTAAGGATAACTTATCTTACCAGGAAGTGTATTTGGTCTTGCCCCTCTTCTAATTCTCTATAGTGTCGTATGTGTTTGTAGAGAAGTCTTACTCTAGTCTTGATCTATCCTCACAGGAATGTTATTTATTCTCTGCTCTGTGGAAAGTGAGAAAAAACAAGGTGAGTGTACATTGTTCTTTTCTACGTTCTATAAATTGGCGTTTCCCCTTCTCTAAGAATACTCACTGAATAGTTCTAGAGTTGATTGTTAATTGGGAGTCTGAGTGTATATAGTTTCTGACTATTTCCTCCACTGTCAATCTGGAACTTTTCTTTATGTTGTTCTATTTATTGGTGACTAGATTGAATCTCAAACGTTTTAATGTTATGTAACCAGTTGAGAAGGCAATTGTGGGATATTTAAATGACAAGCAAGAGTCCGCCTTTCTTTTATTGTGTTCCTTATTATTTAGCGAAGCGAGTAAAGCTATTTCGCATTCGCTAGACTTGCCCCCCCTTCTAATGTGTTTATTAGAGAGAGAGGATGCGTATTAGTTATTGCTGGCAAGCCTTCTGACAACACGCGCGTAGCGCGTATGAAACAATGCGCTCGCGAGTCTCAGACTCTGCCGACAAGAATTCCTGTCACTAATTTAGACGCGCATGAAAAATGAACTCATGCGTCTCCTTTTAGCTTCCTTGAACAACGGCACGGAGACTCTATGCCTGCTTGTTCTGGAATTACTTTGGTTTTAACTTCAGTGGGATTTTATTAACACAGCGATATGAGAGGATTCGTTCGCGTTTTCTCAATTAATCTTTACAGTTTCTTTTCTTTTGTTTTAAAATAACAACCTTCACTTCTGTTGAGGAATTGTAATAATTAGTAGCCAATTCCCCACACGATTATTTTAGCTGACGAAGGTTAACTGAATTCAAATTTATCTCTTAACCAAGTCTAGAATACAATGCTCAATTAATCTCAGAGATTTCTCACTAACCTTAGGTTAATAAACCGACGAAGCCACTACCCTGACTAGCTTCCACAACGCAATAAACAGGTGCTGCTCCTGAAGAATCTTCGGTGAAGTGCACCATGGAATGTTGGAGCACCCCTCACCAACTGTCATTCGCTACAAGACTAGACTGCTAAACAGCAGTATACTGCTGCAGTAAGTTGGCGGCCATGTTGGAATTCCTACGATGCCAACAAGCACTCCAACTCAGGGAATTAACTGCTTTCACTGTTTGTGATGAAAGAATAGAGGCCACGGAAGTAGAGGGAGGAGGAAACCTTCCGTGATTCCTGACACTAGGTCATTGCCACCACAGTGCACTATTATGAGGTCAGGGTGTTGGAGATGCATGAAGGATTTTACCATAGGCATCAATTGGTGCCACTTTAACCCTGTCTGCCCAATCCATTTAATGTCTACATTTGGCAAACCTAGGTCTTTGTGAATGCCTTTGTTTTCTGCATACCATTGGCTCCAGAAAATATAGCTGTGTCCCACAATCCACACTCTAAGCATCTTGAAGGGAGGTCTGGATGCACTCCGATGGTCTCTGTAAATGAAATGGCAGTTTGAAAAGTAAGATTTTTCTAAAAAGGTGGATAAGATGCAGTTTTGAAAAAAGAAAAGAAATGATTGGTTGTTTGACAACCTTCTACACTGAAAACTAAGGTGCATGTTTCTGTTTTTTAAACGCATGATTCTTATTGGTTAACAAAAACTGATTGAAAGGAACATTATATATGATAAGCTGATATGTTGAAAAGTCAAGCACACTTGCTGTTTTGATTAGCAACATTGTGTGCTGAACTTGTGACCTGTGTGCTCAGTTCAGTGTTCCATGAACTGTTTCTATGGTAACAGGCAGAAGGCAGATTGGGGGTAGTGTTCAAATTTATGTCATTTGGAAAGGGTTGAATTGTTTAACCAATAGAAATGTGTGTTAGCTTTTGAATTAATGTGGGAAGGAATGCGATTTGATGTTTACATGTATATGTGTGCAAAATGAGGGGGAAACTTTGCCATTCTTTGGTTTTGCTGACAGGTGCACAGTGCAGATATTCTGTATAAGAACATCTGGTGTGTGACTGACATACTTCTTAATCTACAAAACAACTTGAAAGGTGAGTTATTTAATTGTGAGGGGATGTATGTGGTCTATTTTGATTTTAATCAGACAAATGTATTTCTCCTGCTAAAGTGCATGGAGTACTTTTTTTTGTCTACAATCTTATTGTCAGTGTGTGTGCATGTAGAAACCATTCTGTGATAAGCATTTGTGTTTTTCATGTGTTTGCATACAGATAACCGTGCTGTTTTCATGTTTTGGTAGAATTAGAAACCAGTCATTGTTTATGTATTTGCAAAATGAGTCACCTTTCTACACTAAAATGTAGTACTCCATCTAGATTAAGAAATGTGTTTTGGTACAGTGCAAGGGATAGTGTTGTTTGTCTAGAATCACACAGTGAGTCTGTGTGCATTTAGGAATCATTTTGAGAGAAACTATTTGGTACTAATGTGTAGTAGAACACTTTCAGCAATGTGTGCAGTCACCTTACATCTTGTAGACTAGTAAATGTATTTTGTACAAGGGATAGATGGCTGTCTACAATCACACTGTGAGTCTGTGTGCATTTGGGCAATTATTGTGAGAAAAGCATTTGGTAACATCATGTATTTGCTGGCAGATAACTGCTTTAAAACCTATTTTGTTGTCAAGTTTGAGTGGCATTAGAGGCCAGTCATTGCTTATGCAATTGCAAAATGAGTCAGGCTTTCACAGTAGTGTGCAGTATTGAAATATGTAGAATGTGTGCAGTCACCTTACCCCTTCTAGACTAGTGATTGCGTCTTGGTAAAGTACAAGGAAGAGTGTTGCTTGTCTAGAATCACACTGTGAGTCTATGTGCATTTGGGAACCACTGTGAGAGAAGCATTTGGGTACTTCATATCTTTGCATACACATACCTGCTTAAAAACCTTTCCTGTTCTCAAGTTTCGGTAGAATTAGAAGCCAGTCATTGCTTATGTATTTGGAAAATGAGTCAAGCTTTGACACTAAAGTGCAGTACTGAAATATGTAGAATGTGTGCAGTTACTTTACCTCTTCCAGAGTAGTGAATGTGTTTTGGTAAAGTACAGGGGATAGTGTTGCTTGTCTAGAATCACACTGTGAGTCTGTGCAAGCAAAAGTAGCTTTATTCGATAACAAGTATCTTAAAAGCAATAACATAAAAACAAACATCATAAGAGTACGAATTATCAGATAAAACATGGTTTAAAAATATACAGTCCATAAAAACAGCAATTAAAAATTTCCATACTAAGATAACAGTGGGCAATTTCAGATAAAAGATTTTGTATGATCATAACTTAGTTCAGTTTAAAATTGTTTTCAATTTATATAGCAAATATATAAATGGAAGTGCAACAGAAAATGTGCTATAAGTGCAGTAATCCATCTAGGTTGTGGCGCGTAGTATTTTATGCCTTTCTATCCAGGCACGGCCAAGATACTTGGCCACGCCGCAGGCCAAGAAGGTCTGTGGATCCGTTTTCAGTATACGCAAGGTGACCCTGTGTTCGCGAGTGCCCAATGAACTACAAATAGGTTTTAGCCATCTTGTTCTTACCTTTTTATAAGCGGGGCAAGCAAACATAAAATGGGCCAAGGTTTCAGCTGGAGCCTTGCAGCATGGGCAATCCACTGTTGTCTGATGCGGGACACTCCATTTTACAGTTAATTCTCATATCGGGAGTGTGCCTATCCTGAACTGGATGTAAAGTGCCCTGTCACATGGTGTCTGAATAAAATCTAAATGGGGTTCTAAAAATATACACTGCTTATGTGAATAAAATTCATCTGTGAGTCTTCCTAGTCTTGAGTTGCAATGCTCTTGTGTGTCCACCCAAGCCCAGTAGCGCTTTTTTAGATCGACCTTACTGGGTGGGATTTGATTTTCCCACGAGTCCTTCAAGCCAAGTGCCAAATCTAATTTTTTAAGATTAAATAACCAACTAATCTTTTGATTGCCCTCCATAGCCATCACTTCTGTAAGCGCAGAGGCATAACTACCAAGCTCTGGGGTACGACACAGGTGGGCCCAAAATAACAGGGGCCGCAGCCTAGCAATATCTTTAAAAGAGCGCCTACCCAGATCACCCATCAGGGGTTTTAGGGGTACCTTGCTGGGAAGCATCACTAGATCTCTAAAAAATTTGTGTTCGGATCTGCTAATTCCATCAACATTGTCGAAACCCCATCATTCGACACCATAGAGAGCTGAGCTAACAGCTTTAGCTGCATAAATCGTGAGGGCAGGAGCCACAGGTCTGCTCTGTGAGGAGCGATGTTCTTTAAGTAGTGTTCCTACCACACGTTTATGGCTCAAAAGCATTTTGTCAATATGGTGCCTCCAATGCATTTTCTCAGCAAGCCGAATCCCCAGGTAATCAAACGTTAGGACTCGCTCTAAGCGTGTGTCGTCTAGTATAAAATTAGCTCTATGTGGCTTGTGGGGATTAAACATCATAAGCTTAGTTTTGGTGGTATTAACAACCAACCCCCTGGATTCACAGAACAGATGGAACCTATCTAAGAGCTTCTGGAGCCCAGTCGGAGTTTTAGACAGGAGGAGAGTATCATCCGCAAAGAGCAGGGTAGGAACCTTGTCTCCTGCCAGAGACGGGGCATCCAATGGAAATTCTTGTAAGAAGCTGACCACCCCATTAATAAATAAAGAGAATAGGGTGGGCGCCATTACACAACCCTGGCGGACTCCTCTATTTACAGGGATCCTGTCTGTCTTCTGTGCCTGAGATCCCCACCTTACTTGGGCATAATTGCCCGCGTGAAGGCGAATGAGCAGATTGAGGATCATAGGATCAATCCCCATTTCGCCTAGTAGTTGCCACAGCCGATCGCGAGGCACTAGGTCAAAGGCAGTCTTCAGGTCAATAAAGGCCAAATAAAGACTGCCCTTGCCAATTAGTACAACCTTCCAATAGATTAGCAGCAGTCTAAATGCTTGATCCACTGTACCTGTTCATGCCCTAAAAGCCGCTTGATACTGGGAAAGAACATCCTTATCATCCACCCAATGGTGGATTCTCTGAAGCAACACCCTGCCAACTACTTTCTGCATAGCATCAAGCAAGCTAATTGGATGGTAGTTGGCAGGGTCCTCCCTGGCACCTTTTTTAAAGATAGGTACCACCTCTGCACCTTTCTATGAGTCGGGTACTGCACTACCCTCTACAATCGAGTTGATTAGAACCGTAATGTAAATTGCCCAATTAAGGGGATCTGCAAGGAAAAGGTCGCCCGGGACTCCATCCGGGCCTGCGGCTTTTGCTGGAACAATTTTCTTAATGGCTGCCTCTATTTCCTTTGTATTAAAGGGAGCAATGACATCCTGAATAGGGTAACTACTTGTTTGACCGACAGACCCATCTTGAGTGGTTAAGCTGGGCCCGAGTAAAGTTTCCCAAAGTGGTTAAACCAATCCTGATTTGCGATATGGTTAGGGATTAGATCAGGATCTTTATTGCCTAACCGCCTAACCGCATCCCAAAAGAGATTGGGATCCCTGGCGCGCTTGCATCCTTTAGATTCTGCCAGTGTGTCTCATCCCATTCACGCTTAACTTGGGTAACAGCATTTTTATAATCCTTTATAGCTTCCCTAACTAAGGGACAATGTCTGTTTTTTATCGCTAAGATCAAGGCCTTTTTCTTCTGTCTGCAATCCGCATTGAACCACGTCCGGCAGTTTTTGCGACATATGACTTGGTTGCCAGCGTGATTCTTCATAATAAATAGAGACCCCAACTGAGTCATCATGCTTCCATATAACTCTGGGATCCTAGACAGACTATCTTCTTCACTCTGGGCCTCACGCAATTTAGATGTACTTTCACTGAGTATACGCTTAATCTCAGTCATTCGAGACTCTTGAGCCACCACTCGTGGCCATTTGAGAAACCTACTGCAGTTTGAGGGGACAAAGTCTTTTGTCCTCATAAGAGGTCCTGTCCCCTGAATTGTAGGAATATAAGGAGCCCAGGGCGAGTCCATTGTCAGACTTATTATATTATGGTCACTATTGATAGAAGGAACCACTTCCATATCTGTTATAAATCTCCAAAATCTAACATCGATTAGTATATAATCGATTTGTGAGGGGCAAGACACCCTATTATATGTATTAGCCCCGGCGACATCGGATGGTGTTCTGCCATTCGCAGCCCTTAGTCCTACTTCTAGGGTAAGAGTACTAATCTGTATTGCTACCTGTGACCATTTCTTAATAGGGGGTATAGTTAGCCATGGGATACCCCACTTGGCGTCGTCTTCATCTACCCCCAACAAATCTTCAGAACTTAAAGGCTCAAAAGTACAATTAAAATCCCCAGTTCTCATAACATATGAATCTAAGTGGTGTTTGGATAATTCTTGTTCCAACGACATAACAATATCTGATGCTTTGCCCCCTGAAGTCCCCCTTATATAAACATTAAAGAATTCAAGGGTTTTACCACCATTAGTACCCTAGAGCGAAAGCCACATAATATCCGGGCTCGCACATTGCTGCACCTTTATTTCACAGTTCGTGTCAATCTTGGCCCAGACAATGAGACCTCCTGAAGGCCGCCCCCTACCCGTGTGCACAGCAGATGTAAACAAACAGGTGTAGCCAGACTTATATAGTGGTACTAGGCTCCATGTTTCTTGGAATATACAGATATGATGTTCCTCATTCAGAATATTACAGTCGGGTAAAGACATTTTATTTTGGAGCCCAGACACATTCCATGAAAGAATCTTGAGCTGGGAAATAGAAAGACCATTTCCCAAAAAAGATAGTTGAACCAAAGGGGATGCAGTAGAAGATGGAACAGAAATATCAGAAATTGCTGCCAACCCGTGGTTTTTCGTACTACAAACCGGTGAACTACTGTTTCTATTAGCTGTTACCCTATTTTGGGATTGTTCAGGGACAGGGCATAATTGAGTAGTAATAGGGGGACTTAGGATATTGGAATTTGGGGAAAGTTCTAGAACCTGACTTACATGTGAGTCCTGCCGTAGTCAATCAACCACCTCAAGTGTGGACCCACTACAGTTGGGCAAAGATAACACATTGTCATGGGCCCTTGCTGCAGTAATTGTTTGAAAACGCCTGATCTGAATGGATGTAGAGTCCGGAGCACAAGCCCTATACTCTAGTGCCAAAAGATTTTCCGCCTGATCAGAATTAATCAGGGTTAATTCGATGCTATCCATAGAATTATTATTGGACATGCATCTATTTATGTATTTATTTATTTATTTTAGTGTTTTATAGAGCGCGAACATGACCCATGAGGGTATCAGAGCGCTTTACATGGTTAACAGGAGAAAAAAACATCATAGAGAAACAGTGCAAACAGTAAAGTATCCAAAGCAGAGAAATATAACATATAGAGGGGGGGATGAGGGAGCATGGGGGCAAAGGGTGCACACATGAGAGCTTAAAATTCAAGCTAGGGTTGGCGGAGACCGTGGCCCCCTTGGGTCTCGATGGAGTCCGGTTATAGAGTTGCGGAAGACGCAATAGTCATGGAATCAAGCAGCAAGTCATATCTGCTGAGAGGAGGACTTAGTACAGGAATTTACCCATGAGGAAGGTTTTGGCTTCCTTCTTGAAGCGAGCAAGAGTGGGGATTCTTCTGATAACGGGCGGGAAGGAGTTCCAAATTCTTGGTGCTGCCCCGGTGAATGCCCTATTGTAGGTTCTTTTTTTACGAAAGTGGGCGGGTCGGAGCAGGAGACTGTTAGTGGATCGAGATTTCCTGTTTCCTCCCGATAGCATCTCCGTGCCCTGATAATATCTTCCCTGATCAATGAGCGGCAACCCCTAACATACTGCAACCAATGAATAGATTTATTTTTCAAGGATTCAGCATTCTCAAAGCCACTACTAAGAACAATCTTAGGGACATTAACTAGAAAAACCGTATGTGGCTGAAGTGGGGGGTGGGTAAATTGTTTGTTTTGTTCGGATGGGGCATTAATTCCCTTTAATGGGTCTGATGTTAATCTTGTAGGCCTATCATGTTTTTTGGCCACCTGGGAATAAGATTGTTTTGGCAAAATGCTACAAGGTTGAGCTACAGAGGGGGCGATCCGGATGGGGGTTAAGACCTTAATGGTTTGTTTGGGTTGAGTTATAGGTGAGTGTTGTTGTTCGCAAGTTGTGGAATCACCTACTTTAGATGGTTCTTTTAGATTACAAGATCGAGAATCTACAGGCATATGTAAGGTACCATTATTAGCTAACAACCTAACAGTGCCCATAAGTTCCTCAATCATCCCTTTCAGTGATCCAACCTCCTCCTTTAAAGAAGTAACCATCTGAATAAGGGTCTGTGTTGAAGGAGGGCTAGCAGGAACTACCACACTTAAACTCTTATTACTAGAGGGGATAATTTGTGTAGTATACACTTCCCCACAAGTATCCAATTCCCCAGCCAGGACGTCATAACGATTCGTACAGATAATGGAGGGCTCAAGGTCTCCCACAATATCGTCAGTGGAAGGTAAGGACAATGGGGGAGAAGTGTCGGGCAGAGCTGGCTCACCACCCAACATTGAAGACACGCAGCCAATGTCTGCTCCTTTTTTTAAACATTTTTGAAACATCTGGGGGACAGTGGTTGAACGTAGGGGGGTGGAACCCTTATCAACAATATCTAAGGGGAGCTCAACGCCTAATAGCCCTTCACATTCCGTAATTAAATTATCAATTCTATTCATTACACAATTATTGGCGGCAGATACATTCTTTACTGCTTTCCTTGCATTTTTCCCCTTACCCACCCCACTAACGGGGCCCGTAGCCCCCCCTGTACTCTCCATAGCTTTCCTTTTACCCATTCCCAACCTAATAGTCGGCCGCCCTAAACACCAACAAGAAACAAGAGATAAAGATAAAATAAAATAAAATAAAACAAAAGTATAAGTGTTTTGATATCAAAAAACAAGTTTACGCTGACTTCTAGTAATTAAAATTTCGCAAAAGATTCAAAGAAAAAAAAAAAAAAACAAGAAGTGGTCAATATAGTAACACCCCAAATAAGAACAATTTAAACAAAACTTTTACAATAAATTAAGCAGCCTTCATCCTACAGTCATCACAGTACCTTGAGATAGCTGCTGAAGTTTTTGTAATAAGGGTGTCCTGGGAGGAAAGACGAAAAAGCTCAGGCCCTGCCCTGCCTTATTCTGGCGATGACGGGCTAGGACGGGCCCGCCCTTGGCCCGGGCTTTGCCCGGGTGCCGCCCGCGCGCGTCCCGCGTCGCGGATGGCGTTGCGCGCTTTTCAGCGCGAGTGGCATAGCAGCTCCTCCCTCAGGCAGCGGTGACTTCTGGGACCTGGAGTCCCCTGCAAGCAGCAACCAAAGTTCCTCGCGTGTGAGTCTGTGTGCATGTGGGTAACCATTGTGAGAGAAGCATTTGGTAACATCGTGTATTTGCTGACAGATAACTGTTTTAAAACCTGTCATGTTGTCAAGTTTTAGTAGCATTAGAAGCCAGTCATTGCTTATGCATTCACAAAATGAGTCAGGCTTTGACACTAAAGTGCAGTACTGAAATATGTAGATTGTGTGCAGTCCCCTTACTCCTTCCAGAGTAGTGAATGTGTTTTGGTAAAGTCCAAGGGATATTGTTGCTTGTCTAGAATCACACTGTGAGTCTGTGTGCATTTGGGCAACCATTGTGAGAAAGCATTTGGTTACATCATGTATTTGCTGATAGATAATGGCTTAAAAACCTGTCATGTTGTCAAGTTTTAGTAGTATTAGAAGCCAGTCATTGCTTATGCATTCACAAAATGAGTCAGGCTATGACACTAAAGTGCAGTACTGAAATATGTAGATTGTGTGCAGTCCCCTTACCCCTTCCAGAGAAGTTAATTAGTTTTGGTAAACTCCAAGGGATAGTTTTGCTTGTCTAGAATCACACTGTGAGTCTGTGTGCATTTGGGCAACTATTGTGAGAGAAGCATTTGGTAACATTGTGTATTTGCTGACAGATAACTGTTTTAAAACCTGTCATGTTGTCAAATTTTAGAAGCATTAGAAGCCAGTCATTGCTTATGCATTGATAAAATGAGTCAGGCTTTGACACTAAATTGCAGTACTGAAATATGTAGATTGTGTGCAGTCCCCTTTCTCCTTCCAGAGTAGTGAATGTGTTTTGGTAAAGTCCAAGGGATAGTGTTGCTTGTCTAGAATCACACTCTGAGTCTGTGTGCATTTGGGCAACCATTGTTGTAGAAGCATTTGGTTACATCATGTATTTGCTGATAGATAATGGCTTAACAACCTGTCATGTTGTCAAGTTTTCGTAGTATTAGAAGCCAGTGATTGCTTATGCATTCACAAAATGAGTCAGGCTTTGACACTAAAGTGCATTACTGAAATATGTAGATTGTGTGCAGTCCCCTTACCCCTTCCAGAGAAGTGAATGAGTTTTGGTAAACTCCAAGGGATAGTGTTGCTTGTCTAGAATCACACAGTGAGTCTGTGTGCATTTGGGCAACTATTGTGAGAGAAGCATTTGGTTACATCATGTATTTGCTGATAGATAATGGCTTAAAAACCTGTCATGTTGTCAAGTTTTAGTAGTATTAGAAGCCAGTCATTGCTTATGCATTCACAAAATGAGTCAGGCTATGACACTAAAGTGCAGTACTGAAATATGTAGATTGTGTGCAGTCCCCTTACCCCTTCCAGAGTAGTGAATGAGTTTTGGTAAACTCCAAGGGATAGTTTTGCTTGTCTAGAATCACACTGTGAGTCTGTGTGCATTTGGGCAACTATTGTGAGAGAAGCATTTGGTAACATTGTGTATTTGCTGACAGATAACTGTTTTAAAACCTGTCATGTTGTCAAATTTTAGAAGCATTAGAAGCCAGTCATTGCTTATGCATTGATAAAATGAGTCAGGCTTTGACACTAAATTGCAGTACTGAAATATGTAGATTGTGTGCAGTCCCCTTTCTCCTTCCAGAGTAGTGAATGTGTTTTGGTAAAGTCCAAGGGATAGTGTTGCTTGTCTAGAATCACACTGTGAGTCTGTGTCCATTTGGGCAACCATTGTTGTAGAAGCATTTGGTTACATCATGTATTTGCTGATAGATAATGGCTTAACAACCTGTCATGTTGTCAAGTTTTCGTAGTATTAGAAGCCAGTGATTGCTTATGCATTCACAAAATGAGTCAGGCTTTGACACTAAAGTGCATTACTGAAATATGTAGATTGTGTGCAGTCCCCTTACCCCTTCCAGAGAAGTGAATGAGTTTTGGTAAACTCCAAGGGATAGTGTTGCTTGTCTAGAATCACACAGTGAGTCTGTGTGTGTTTGGGCAACTATTGTGAGAGAAGCATTTGGTAATATCGTGTATTTGCTGACAGATAACTGTTTTAAAACCTGTCATGTTGTCAAGTTTTAGTAGCATTAGAAGCCAGTCTTTGCTTATGCATTCACAAAATGAGTCAGGCTTTGACACTAAAGTGCAGTACTGAAATATGTAGATTGTGTGCAGTCCCCTTACTCCTTCCAGAGTAGTGAATGTGTTTTGGTAAAGTCCAAGGGATAGTGTTGCTTGTCTAGAATCACACTGTGAGTCTGTGTGCATTTGGGCAAACAGTGTGAGAGAAGCATTTGGTTACATCATGTATTTGCTGATAGATAATGGATTAAAAACCTGTCATGTTGTCAAGTTTTAGTAGTATTAGAAGCCAGTGATTGCTTATGCATTCACAAAATGAGTCAGGCTTTGACACTAAAGTGCATTACTGAAATATGTAGATTGTGTGCAGTCCCCTTACCCCTTCCAGAGAAGTTAATTAGTTTTGGTAAACTCCAAGGGATAGTGTTGCTTGTCTAGAATCACACAGTGAGTCTGTGTGCATTTGGGCAACTATTGTGAGAGAAGCATTTGGTAATATCGTGTATTTGCTGACAGATAACTGTTTTAAAACCTGTCATGTTGTCAAGTTTTAGTAGCATTAGAAGCCAGTCATTGCTTATGCATTGATATGAGTCAGGCTTTGACACTAAAGTGCAGTACTGAAATATGTAGATTGTGTGCAGTCCCCTTACTCCTTCCAGAGTAGTGAATGTGTTTTGGTAAAGTCCAAGGGATAGTGTTGCTTGTCTAGAATCACACTGTGAGTCTGTGTGCATTTGGGCAAACAGTGTGAGAGAAGCATTTGGTTACATCATGTATTTGCTGATAGATAATGGCTTAAAAACCTGTCATGTTGTCAAGTTTTAGTAGTATTAGAAGCCAGTGATTGCTTATGCATTCACAAAATGAGTCAGGCTTTGACACTAAAGTGCATTACTGAAATATGTAGATTGTGTGCAGTCCCCTTACCCCTTCCAGAGAAGTTAATTAGTTTTGGTAAACTCCAAGGGATAGTGTTGCTTGTCTAGAATCACACAGTGAGTCTGTGTGCATTTGGGCAACTATTGTGAGAGAAGCATTTGGTAATATCGTGTATTTGCTGACAGATAACTGTTTTAAAACCTGTCATGTTGTCAAGTTTTAGTAGCATTAGAAGCCAGTCATTGCTTATGCATTGATATGAGTCAGGCTTTGACACTAAAGTGCAGTACTGAAATATGTAGATTGTGTGCAGTCCCCTTACTCCTTCCAGAGTAGTGAATGTGTTTTGGTAAAGTCCAAGGGATAGTGTTGCTTGTCTAGAATCACACTGTGAGTCTGTGTGCATTTGGGCAAACAGTGTGAGAGAAGCATTTGGTTACATCATGTATTTGCTGATAGATAATGGCTTAAAAACCTGTCATGTTGTCAAGTTTTAGTAGTATTAGAAGCCAGTGATTGCTTTTGCATTCACAAAATGAGTCAGGCTATGACACTAAAGTGCAGTACTGAAATATGTAGATTGTGTGCAGTCCCCTTACCCCTTCCAGAGTAGTGAATGAGTTTTGGTAAACTCCAAGGGATAGTTTTGCTTGTCTAGAATCACACTGTGAGTCTGTGTGCATTTGGGCAACTATTGTGAGAGAAGCATTTGGTAACATTGTGTATTTGCTGACAGATAACTGTTTTAAAACCTGTCATGTTGTCAAATTTTAGAAGCATTAGAAGCCAGTCATTGCTTATGCATTGATAAAATGAGTCAGGCTTTGACACTAAATTGCAGTACTGAAATATGTAGATTGTGTGCAGTCCCCTTTCTCCTTCCAGAGTAGTGAATGTGTTTTGGTAAAGTCCAAGGGATAGTGTTGCTTGTCTAGAATCACACTGTGAGTCTGTGTCCATTTGGGCAACCATTGTTGTAGAAGCATTTGGTTACATCATGTATTTGCTGATAGATAATGGCTTAACAACCTGTCATGTTGTCAAGTTTTCGTAGTATTAGATGCCAGTGATTGCTTATGCATTCACAAAATGAGTCAGGCTTTGACACTAAAGTGCATTACTGAAATATGTAGATTGTGTGCAGTCCCCTTACCCCTTCCAGAGAAGTGAATGAGTTTTGGTAAACTCCAAGGGATAGTGTTGCTTGTCTAGAATCACACAGTGAGTCTGTGTGTGTTTGGGCAACTATTGTGAGAGAAGCATTTGGTAATATCGTGTATTTGCTGACAGATAACTGTTTTAAAACCTGTCATGTTGTCAAGTTTTAGTAGCATTAGAAGCCAGTCTTTGCTTATGCATTCACAAAATGAGTCAGGCTTTGACACTAAAGTGCAGTACTGAAATATGTAGATTGTGTGCAGTCCCCTTACTCCTTCCAGAGTAGTGAATGTGTTTTGGTAAAGTCCAAGGGATAGTGTTGCTTGTCTAGAATCACACTGTGAGTCTGTGTGCATTTGGGCAAACAGTGTGAGAGAAGCATTTGGTTACATCATGTATTTGCTGATAGATAATGGATTAAAAACCTGTCATGTTGTCAAGTTTTAGTAGTATTAGAAGCCAGTGATTGCTTATGCATTCACAAAATGAGTCAGGCTTTGACACTAAAGTGCATTACTGAAATATGTAGATTGTGTGCAGTCCCCTTACCCCTTCCAGAGAAGTTAATTAGTTTTGGTAAACTCCAAGGGATAGTGTTGCTTGTCTAGAATCACACAGTGAGTCTGTGTGCATTTGGGCAACTATTGTGAGAGAAGCATTTGGTAATATCGTGTATTTGCTGACAGATAACTGTTTTAAAACCTGTCATGTTGTCAAGTTTTAGTAGCATTAGAAGCCAGTCATTGCTTATGCATTGATATGAGTCAGGCTTTGACACTAAAGTGCAGTACTGAAATATGTAGATTGTGTGCAGTCCCCTTACTCCTTCCAGAGTAGTGAATGTGTTTTGGTAAAGTCCAAGGGATAGTGTTGCTTGTCTAGAATCACACTGTGAGTCTGTGTGCATTTGGGCAAACAGTGTGAGAGAAGCATTTGGTTACATCATGTATTTGCTGATAGATAATGGCTTAAAACCTGTCATGTTGTCAAGTTTTAGTAGTATTAGAAGCCAGTGATTGCTTATGCATTCACAAAATGAGTCAGGCTTTGACACTAAAGTGCATTACTGAAATATGTAGATTGTGTGCAGTCCCCTTACCCCTTCCAGAGAAGTTAATTAGTTTTGGTAAACTCCAAGGGATAGTGTTGCTTGTCTAGAATCACACAGTGAGTCTGTGTGCATTTGGGCAACTATTGTGAGAGAAGCATTTGGTAATATCGTGTATTTGCTGACAGATAACTGTTTTAAAACCTGTCATGTTGTCAAGTTTTAGTAGCATTAGAAGCCAGTCATTGCTTATGCATTGATATGAGTCAGGCTTTGACACTAAAGTGCAGTACTGAAATATGTAGATTGTGTGCAGTCCCCTTACCCCTTCCAGAGAAGTTAATTAGTTTTGGTAAACTCCAAGGGATAGTGTTGCTTGTCTAGAATCACACAGTGAGCCTGTGTGCATTTGGGCAACTATTGTGAGAGAAGCATTTGGTAATATCGTGTATTTGCTGACAGATAACTGTTTTAAAACCTGTCATGTTGTCAAGTTTTAGTAGCATTAGAAGCCAGTCATTGCTTATGCATTGATATGAGTCAGGCTTTGACACTAAAGTGCAGTACTGAAATATGTAGATTGTGTGCAGTCCCCTTACTCCTTCCAGAGTAGTGAATGTGTTTTGGTAAAGTCCAAGGGATAGTGTTGCTTGTCTAGAATCACACTGTGAGTCTGTGTGCATTTGGGCAAACAGTGTGAGAGAAGCATTTGGTTACATCATGTATTTGCTGATAGATAATGGCTTAAAAACCTGTCATGTTGTCAAGTTTTAGTAGTATTAGAAGCCAGTGATTGCTTATGCATTCACAAAATGAGTCAGGCTTTGACACTAAAGTGCATTACTGAAATATGTAGATTGTGTGCAGTCCCCTTACCCCTTCCAGAGAAGTTAATTAGTTTTGGTAAACTCCAAGGGATAGTGTTGCTTGTCTAGAATCACACAGTGAGTCTGTGTGCATTTGGGCAACTATTGTGAGAGAAGCATTTGGTAATATCGTGTATTTGCTGACAGATAACTGTTTTAAAACCTGTCATGTTGTCAAGTTTTAGTAGCATTAGAAGCCAGTCATTGCTTATGCATTGATATGAGTCAGGCTTTGACACTAAAGTGCAGTACTGAAATATGTAGATTGTGTGCAGTCCCCTTACTCCTTCCAGAGTAGTGAATGTGTTTTGGTAAAGTCCAAGGGATAGTGTTGCTTGTCTAGAATCACACTGTGAGTCTGTGTGCATTTGGGCAAACAGTGTGAGAGAAGCATTTGGTTACATCATGTATTTGCTGATAGATAATGGCTTAAAAACCTGTCATGTTGTCAAGTTTTAGTAGTATTAGAAGCCAGTCATTGCTTATGCATTCACAAAATGAGTCAGGCTTTGACACTAAAGTGCATTACTGAAATATGTAGATTGTGTGCAGTCCCCTTACCCCTTCCAGAGAAGTTAATTAGTTTTGGTAAACTCCAAGGGATAGTTTTGCTTGTCTAGAATCACACTGTGAGTCTGTGTGCATTTGGGCAACTATTGTGAGAGAAGCATTTGGTAACATTGTGTATTTGCTGACAGATAACTGTTTTAAAACCTGTCATGTTGTCAAATTTTAGAAGCATTAGAAGCCAGTCATTGCTTATGCATTGATAAAATGAGTCAGGCTTTGACACTAAATTGCAGTACTGAAATATGTAGATTGTGTGCAGTCCCCTTTCTCCTTCCAGAGTAGTGAATGTGTTTTGGTAAAGTCCAAGGGATAGTGTTGCTTGTCTAGAATCACACTGTGAGTCTGTGTCCATTTGGGCAACCATTGTTGTAGAAGCATTTGGTTACATCATGTATTTGCTGATAGATAATGGCTTAACAACCTGTCATGTTGTCAAGTTTTCGTAGTATTAGATGCCAGTGATTGCTTATGCATTCACAAAATGAGTCAGGCTTTGACACTAAAGTGCAGTACTGAAATATGTAGATTGTGTGCAGTCCCCTTACCCCTTCCAGAGAAGTGAATGAGTTTTGGTAAACTCCAAGGGATAGTGTTGCTTGTCTAGAATCACACAGTGAGTCTGTGTGTGTTTGGGCAACTATTGTGAGAGAAGCATTTGGTAATATCGTGTATTTGCTGACAGATAACTGTTTTAAAACCTGTCATGTTGTCAAGTTTTAGTAGCATTAGAAGCCAGTCTTTGCTTATGCATTCACAAAATGAGTCAGGCTTTGACACTAAAGTGCAGTACTGAAATATGTAGATTGTGTGCAGTCCCCTTACTCCTTCCAGAGTAGTGAATGTGTTTGGTAAAGTCCAAGGGATAGTGTTGCTTGTCTAGAATCACACTGTGAGTCTGTGTGCATTTGGGCAAACAGTGTGAGAGAAGCATTTGGTTACATCATGTATTTGCTGATAGATAATGGATTAAAAACCTGTCATGTTGTCAAGTTTTAGTAGTATTAGAAGCCAGTGATTGCTTATGCATTCACAAAATGAGTCAGGCTTTGACACTAAAGTGCATTACTGAAATATGTAGATTGTGTGCAGTCCCCTTACCCCTTCCAGAGAAGTTAATTAGTTTTGGTAAACTCCAAGGGATAGTGTTGCTTGTCTAGAATCACACAGTGAGTCTGTGTGCATTTGGGCAACTATTGTGAGAGAAGCATTTGGTAATATCGTGTATTTGCTGACAGATAACTGTTTTAAAACCTGTCATGTTGTCAAGTTTTAGTAGCATTAGAAGCCAGTCATTGCTTATGCATTGATATGAGTCAGGCTTTGACACTAAAGTGCAGTACTGAAATATGTAGATTGTGTGCAGTCCCCTTACTCCTTCCAGAGTAGTGAATGTGTTTTGGTAAAGTCCAAGGGATAGTGTTGCTTGTCTAGAATCACACTGTGAGTCTGTGTGCATTTGGGCAAACAGTGTGAGAGAAGCATTTGGTTACATCATGTATTTGCTGATAGATAATGGCTTAAAAACCTGTCATGTTGTCAAGTTTTAGTAGTATTAGAAGCCAGTGATTGCTTTTGCATTCACAAAATGAGTCAGGCTATGACACTAAAGTGCAGTACTGAAATATGTAGATTGTGTGCAGTCCCCTTACCCCTTCCAGAGTAGTGAATGAGTTGTGGTAAACTCCAAGGGATAGTTTTGCTTGTCTAGAATCACACTGTGAGTCTGTGTGCATTTGGGCAACTATTGTGAGAGAAGCATTTGGTAACATTGTGTATTTGCTGACAGATAACTGTTTTAAAACCTGTCATGTTGTCAAATTTTAGAAGCATTAGAAGCCAGTCATTGCTTATGCATTGATAAAATGAGTCAGGCTTTGACACTAAATTGCAGTACTGAAATATGTAGATTGTGTGCAGTCCCCTTTCTCCTTCCAGAGTAGTGAATGTGTTTTGGTAAAGTCCAAGGGATAGTGTTGCTTGTCTAGAATCACACTGTGAGTCTGTGTCCATTTGGGCAACCATTGTTGTAGAAGCATTTGGTTACATCATGTATTTGCTGATAGATAATGGCTTAACAACCTGTCATGTTGTCAAGTTTTCGTAGTATTAGATGCCAGTGATTGCTTATGCATTCACAAAATGAGTCAGGCTTTGACACTAAAGTGCATTACTGAAATATGTAGATTGTGTGCAGTCCCCTTACCCCTTCCAGAGAAGTGAATGAGTTTTGGTAAACTCCAAGGGATAGTGTTGCTTGTCTAGAATCACACAGTGAGTCTGTGTGTGTTTGGGCAACTATTGTGAGAGAAGCATTTGGTAATATCGTGTATTTGCTGACAGATAACTGTTTTAAAACCTGTCATGTTGTCAAGTTTTAGTAGCATTAGAAGCCAGTCTTTGCTTATGCATTCACAAAATGAGTCAGGCTTTGACACTAAAGTGCAGTACTGAAATATGTAGATTGTGTGCAGTCCCCTTACTCCTTCCAGAGTAGTGAATGTGTTTGGTAAAGTCCAAGGGATAGTGTTGCTTGTCTAGAATCACACTGTGAGTCTGTGTGCATTTGGGCAAACAGTGTGAGAGAAGCATTTGGTTACATCATGTATTTGCTGATAGATAATGGATTAAAAACCTGTCATGTTGTCAAGTTTTAGTAGTATTAGAAGCCAGTGATTGCTTATGCATTCACAAAATGAGTCAGGCTTTGACACTAAAGTGCATTACTGAAATATGTAGATTGTGTGCAGTCCCCTTACCCCTTCCAGAGAAGTTAATTAGTTTTGGTAAACTCCAAGGGATAGTGTTGCTTGTCTAGAATCACACAGTGAGTCTGTGTGCATTTGGGCAACTATTGTGAGAGAAGCATTTGGTAATATCGTGTATTTGCTGACAGATAACTGTTTTAAAACCTGTCATGTTGTCAAGTTTTAGTAGCATTAGAAGCCAGTCATTGCTTATGCATTGATATGAGTCAGGCTTTGACACTAAAGTGCAGTACTGAAATATGTAGATTGTGTGCAGTCCCCTTACTCCTTCCAGAGTAGTGAATGTGTTTTGGTAAAGTCCAAGGGATAGTGTTGCTTGTCTAGAATCACACTGTGAGTCTGTGTGCATTTGGGCAAACAGTGTGAGAGAAGCATTTGGTTACATCATGTATTTGCTGATAGATAATGGCTTAAAACCTGTCATGTTGTCAAGTTTTAGTAGTATTAGAAGCCAGTGATTGCTTATGCATTCACAAAATGAGTCAGGCTTTGACACTAAAGTGCATTACTGAAATATGTAGATTGTGTGCAGTCCCCTTACCCCTTCCAGAGAAGTTAATTAGTTTTGGTAAACTCCAAGGGATAGTGTTGCTTGTCTAGAATCACACAGTGAGTCTGTGTGCATTTGGGCAACTATTGTGAGAGAAGCATTTGGTAATATCGTGTATTTGCTGACAGATAACTGTTTTAAAACCTGTCATGTTGTCAAGTTTTAGTAGCATTAGAAGCCAGTCATTGCTTATGCATTGATATGAGTCAGGCTTTGACACTAAAGTGCAGTACTGAAATATGTAGATTGTGTGCAGTCCCCTTACCCCTTCCAGAGAAGTTAATTAGTTTTGGTAAACTCCAAGGGATAGTGTTGCTTGTCTAGAATCACACAGTGGGCCTGTGTGCATTTGGGCAACTATTGTGAGAGAAGCATTTGGTAATATCGTGTATTTGCTGACAGATAACTGTTTTAAAACCTGTCATGTTGTCAAGTTTTAGTAGCATTAGAAGCCAGTCATTGCTTATGCATTGATATGAGTCAGGCTTTGACACTAAAGTGCAGTACTGAAATATGTAGATTGTGTGCAGTCCCCTTACTCCTTCCAGAGTAGTGAATGTGTTTTGGTAAAGTCCAAGGGATAGTGTTGCTTGTCTAGAATCACACTGTGAGTCTGTGTGCATTTGGGCAAACAGTGTGAGAGAAGCATTTGGTTACATCATGTATTTGCTGATAGATAATGGCTTAAAAACCTGTCATGTTGTCAAGTTTTAGTAGTATTAGAAGCCAGTGATTGCTTATGCATTCACAAAATGAGTCAGGCTTTGACACTAAAGTGCATTACTGAAATATGTAGATTGTGTGCAGTCCCCTTACCCCTTCCAGAGAAGTTAATTAGTTTTGGTAAACTCCAAGGGATAGTGTTGCTTGTCTAGAATCACACAGTGAGTCTGTGTGCATTTGGGCAACTATTGTGAGAGAAGCATTTGGTAATATCGTGTATTTGCTGACAGATAACTGTTTTAAAACCTGTCATGTTGTCAAGTTTTAGTAGCATTAGAAGCCAGTCATTGCTTATGCATTGATATGAGTCAGGCTTTGACACTAAAGTGCAGTACTGAAATATGTAGATTGTGTGCAGTCCCCTTACTCCTTCCAGAGTAGTGAATGTGATTTGGTAAAGTCCAAGGGATAGTGTTGCTTGTCTAGAATCACACTGTGAGTCTGTGTGCATTTTTGCAACCATTGTGAGAGAAGCATTTGGTTACATCATGTATTTGCTGATAGATAATGGCTTAAAAACCTGTCATGTTGTCAGGCTTTAGTAGTATTAGAGGCCAGTGATTGCTTATGCATTCACAAAATGAGTCAGGCTTTGACACTAAAGTGCATTACTGAAATATGTAGATTGTGTGCAGTCCCCTTGGCCCTTTCAGAGTAGTGAATGAGTTTTGGTAAACTCCAAGTGATAGTGTTGCTTGTTTAGAATCACATTCAGTTAATATCCAAGTAGTAATAGAGTGAGGCACGCCTTAGCACATGGATTGATGCAAACGCCTATCCACTATGCATGCAGTCCTCTAACCACATACACATTTGTCTTTCACACCTTCACTACCCCAGTCGGTATTCATATAGTTCCTTCAAACACCCTGTCACTCCTCTTACACTCCTTCAGTGACTCATTCAGCACAATGTAGTAATCCATTTACTGCGCCAAAACCTAAACACTTATAAATTCACCCAGGAAGTCTCCTTGCAATACTGTAAACATTCAGTTAATATCCAAGTAGTAAAGGAGTTAGGAAGGCCTTAGCACATGGATTGATTCAAACGTCTATCCACTATGCATGGAGGCCTCTAACCACCTACACAATTGTCTTTCAGACCTTCAATTTCCCAGTCAGTATCTATAAACTTCAGTAAACACTCTTTCAGTCTACTTGCACACCTCTAGTGACTCATCTGGCACTATGTACTAATCTATTCATTGCGCCAAAACCCAAAAACTTAAAAAGATTAACCCAGGCACTCTCCTTGCAGTACTGTAATGATTCAGTCAGTCCCCACGTAATCATGCAGTGACCGAGGCCTTGGCTCATGGACTGTTTAAACGTCTATCCACTATGCATTCAGGGCTCTAGTCACCTATACACTTGTCTTTCACACCTTCAATACCCCAGCCAGTATTCATACAGTTCTTGCAAACACCCTGTCACTCCCTTTCCACTTCTCCAGTGATTTATTCAGTTCCATGAAGTAATCCATTAACTGTGCCAAAAAACACACACTTATACGTTCATGCAGACACTCTCCTTGCAATACTCTAAACATTCAGTCAGTACCCAAGTACTAATGGAGTGAGGCAGGTCTTAGCACATGCATTGATTCAAACGCCTATCCACTATGCATGTAGGCCTGTAACCACCTACACAATTGTCTTTCAGACCTTCAATTTCCCAGTCAGTATTTATAAACTGCAATTAACACTCTTTCAGTTGACTTGCACACCTCTAGTGACTCATCTGGCACCATGTACTAATCTATTCACTGCGTCAAAACTTAAAAACTTTAAAAGATTCATCCAGGTACTCTCCTTGCAGTACTGTAATGATTCAAAAACATGAAACCTCCAAATGCTTCTCTTACATTAGTTCCCAAATGCACACAGACTCACAGTGTGATTTCAGACAAACAACACTATTCCTTCTGTTTTACCAAAAGACATTCGGTAGTGTGGAAGGGCTGAAGTGACTGTAAATATTCTACATATTTTCATACTCCACACTACTATGAAACCCTGACTCATTTTGTGAATGCATAGGCAATGACTGGTTTCTAATACTACTAAAACGTGACATCATGACAGGTTCTTCAGCTGTTATCTATCAGCAAATACATGATATAACCAAATTATTGTGTGTACTCTGTTTACCAATTTCGGAAAAGAAAATGTGATTTGGTAATATGTATGGGATAGTGTTTGTTGTGTAAAATCACACTGAAAGTCTGTATGCATTTAGGAACCATTTAGAGAGAAGGGTTTGGGTACTTTATGTCTTTGCATAGATATAAGTACTTAAAAAACTCTAATCCTTTAGTCAGTACCAAAGTAGTCCTTCACTGAGCCAGGCCTTAGCTCATGGACTGTTTCAAACGCCTATCCACTATGCATGCAGGCCTCTAACCACCTATACACTTGTCTTTCACTTCTTCAATTAACTAGTCAGTATCTATATACTTCAATAAACACCCTGTCACTCATCTTGCACACCTCCAGTGATTGATCCAGTGCCATGTACTAATCTATTCACTGGGCCAAAACCGAAAAACTTAAAAGTTTCACCCAGGCACTCTCCTAGCAGTAGTCTAATGATTCAGTCAGTACCCAGGTACTCATGCAGTGAACCATGCATTACCGCATGGACTGCTTCAAATGTCTATCCAGTATGCATGCAGGCTTCTAACCTACTATTCACTTGTCTTTAACAGCTTGAATTCCCCAGTCAGTATCCATGTACTTCCAGCAAACATCCTGTCACTCCCCTTGCACTCCTCCAGTGACTCATTCAGCACCATGTAGTAATCCATTCACTGAGCCAAAACCCAAACACTTATATATTCACCCTTGCACTCTCCTTGCAGTACTGTAAACAGTCAGTAAATATCCAAGTAGTAGTGGAGGGAGGCAGGCCTTAGCACATGGATTGATTCAAACGCCTATCCACTATGCATGCAGGCCTCTAACCATCTACACACTTGTCTTTCACACCTTCAATACCTCAGTTAGTATTCATACAGTTCCCGCAAACACCTTGTCACTCCCCTTACACTTCTCCAGTGACCCATTCAGCAGTATGTACTAATGCATTCACTGTGCCAAAACCCAACCAGTAATACATTTACCCAGGCACTCTCTTTAAAGTACTCTAATGATTGAGTCAGTATTGAGGTACTTATGTACTGAACCCAGGATTAGTACATGCACTGCATCAAACGTCTACGCACTATGTATGCAGGCCTCTAATCACCTACACACTTGTCTTTCACACCTTCAATACCCCAGACAGTATTCATAGAGTTCCTGCAAACACCCTGTCACTCCCCATACACTCTTTCAGTGACTCATTCAGCACCATGTAGTAATCCATTTACTGCGCCAAAAACCAAACACTTATAAATTCACCCAGGCACTCTTCTTGTAATACTGTAAAGATTCAGTTAGTATCCAAGTACTAATGGAGTGAGGCAGGCTTTAGCACATGGATTGATTCAAATGCATAGCCACTATGTATTGAGGTCTCTAACCACTTACACAATTGTCTTTCAGACCTTCAATTTCCCAGTCAGTATCGATAAACTCCAATAAACACCCTGTCACTCCACTTGCACACCTCCACTGACTCATTTGGCACTATGTACTAATCTATTCACTGCGCCAAAACCCAAAAACTTAAAAAGATTCACCCAGGCACTCTCCTTGCAGTACCTTAATGATTCAGTCAGTACCCAGGTAGTTATGCAGTGACCCAGGCGTTAGCCCATGGACTGTTTCAAACGTCTATCCACTATGCATGCAGGCCTCTAGCCACCTACACACTTGTCTTTCACACCATCAATATCCCAGTCAGTATCCATACAGTTCTTGAAAACACCCTGTCACTCCCTTTGCACTTCTCCAGTGATGTATTCAGTAACATGAAGTAATCCATTAACTGTGTCAAAAAACAAACACTTATAAATTCATGCAGGCACTCTCCTTGCAATACTCTAAACATTCAGTCAGTACCCAAGTACTAATGGAGTGAGGCAGGCCTTAGCACATGGATTGATTCAAAAGCCTATCCACTCTGCATGTAGGCCTCTAACCACCTACACTATTGTCTTTCACACCTTCAATTCGCCAGTCAGTATCCATACACTTCCAGCAGACACTCTGTCAATCCCCTTGCTCTCCTCTAGTGACTCATCCGGCACCATGTACTAATCTTTACTGCACAAAAACCCAAACCCTTAAAAGATTCATTCGGGTACTATCCTTGCATTACTCTAATATTTCTGTCAGTATTCAGGTACTCATGCAGTGAAGCATGCCTTTTCACAAGGACTGTTCGAAATAACTATCCACTATGTATGTAGTGGTCTAACCAGTTTTACACTTGTGCATCAGGCCTACATTTCCACAGTCACTATGCATACACTCCAGCAAACACACAGTGACTGCTGTTGCAAACCCATAGTGAGTCTTTCAGTAGCATGTAGTGATCTATTCAATGAAGTAAAATTCAAACAACTGTGAATTTACCCAGTGTCTCTCCTTATAGTACTGTAATCATTCAGTCAGTTAGCATGTAGTCTTTCAGTGAGGCAGGCTTTAGGGCATGAATTGCTTCAAAGTAGTATGCACTATGCATGTAGTAGTTTAACCATCGTCACATTTGTGGTTCAGGGCTATAATTTCTTAGTCAGTATTTATATAAAATGTGTTTGTATAGTAATAGAAAAGTATAAATTATAAAGATATTAATATACATTTATTTGTGATTATTTTTTACAGATACTGTTTATCACCATTAAAATAGAGAAATCATGCCGGAAAAAGTAAGAAAAAGAAAAGAACAGAAAAAGGACAGTTACTTGAAGAAAAATCAACCACAAGTATTGAATGAACAACATAATGTGGCTAAAAAGAAAAAATCTTCTGGTAAGATCACAAAGCAATGTATTAAAAATGTTTGTAGGACCAGACAGAATGTACAAAATGCTGAAACCTCTGAGAATTCTTCAACTAGAAAAAATATTCAAAATAATAGGAAAAGCAAACAAGCAAATGGACAGTCAAAGGAGACGAAGTATGGTAAAAGAGGGCAAAATCAGTATAAGGAAATACGCTAAAAAATATTTTACAAGAGAGTAGTACATAATTTCCTGAAAGATGTGAAGAAATATAAAAAGAGTGCTCTATTTTATAAAAAGAAGAAGCATATTGAAACCATTGTTGAAAAGGCTTTTGAAGTAAAAAGGAAACTATTCATTTTAGTATTAAACAGAATTCGATCACTAGATAAACCAATACATTTAATGAAGGCCAAAAGTAGGAGGAAAAGAGTAATTAACAGAACAAAGTTTTGTGATTTTTTTGGGGAGAATGGAAACACAGTTCAAGTTCAGAGCCTTTCTTTAATGAAGAGAGTTATTTAAAGAGCAATAATTTACTGCATGCAGTTGACACCAGTGGTGGAGGTTATGAGGTTAGAAATGGTTGTCCAATTGACAAAGAGAAAATGGTTGAAAGAAATGCAGAAGAAGTGATACCTGATGAAGTTCTAGGGAGACGTCCTAAACACCCTGTGTACACTTGGGATTGCAGTAGTATTTGTAGTGTACAACAAGAATCTATTGATAAATTATGTAGTTTCTTACGAGCATATAGTAAAAAAAGTGTTAAACAAAAGATTACGGTGTTGCAAGGACTAGACCCTTGCAGAGTGAGAAACAGTACTAGTTTGCAAGGTCATTATCTGGCTTGTCTTTCTAGGAAAGTTTGTCAAAGTGTTTTTCACCATTTCCGGATGTTGGCAGTACATCATACTCAAATGCGGAAGTTAGTGAGAAGATTGTATTATGGAAAAAGTCTAGCACTAAAGTTAAATGAGTTGAACAGTGCTCTTTTTCATGGGTCAGTATCAGATGTGAAGAAGGTTTGTGATGATATTGAGTTTTGTTACTTTGGTCCTCAGCAAGAGAGTGAAGAAACTGACACATTAGTAGAACAAAATGTTGAAGACAATGTAGAACCCATGATTACAAAAAATTTTGAAGATCAAATCACAAAGTTTAAGGTAATTTCAGGTGAAAGACCAAATGTTTCTTGTATTTGTTGTCGGCGAACTCACTATAAAAATCAGACTAGGAGTGTCAATCTGTATTTAAAAAGTGAAACAGAAAATAATGATAAGTGGAAGGAATTTGCAACTTATTTGTTGGTAGAGGATTGTTTTGATTTGGGATCTGAGCAGCGTATTTGCAAATATTGTTATAACAAACTAGATGAGAATAAAATGCCTGCTAGAGCTGTTCATAATAATCTAGAGTTGGTTGCTATTCCTCCAGAGTTGATAGATTTAAATACCTATGAGTCTATTCTCATTCAATGTGTGCACCCATTTCAGGCTATTGTTCGTATGGAGCCTAAAACAGGTAAATTGCCTCCATCAGAGTTTCAAATAGGATTGAAAGGAAGAGTTGTGTATTTACCGTTAAATTTAAAGAAAAACATTGAAACTATTGGTGTAGACCATGAAGAAAATGAACCACTAGTCATTCTAGTTAATGGTGTTCCTACTAATAATAAGAAAATCTGGCAAGAGTTAGTGGATGTTAGAAAAGTGCAAAAGGCATCATTGTATCTGATAAAAAATAATGAGTACTATAGTAATGTGTTTGTAGGAGAAGAAGAAATAGATTTAGCAGAAGATACTGAAACATTAAGTGGACAAATTGAAAAAGTGGACATGTCCAGATGTGAAGAAATCTATGAACATTACAGTGTACATCCACTTCATTCCAAAGAGGTGATGGGGAATATGATGGAGTTGTTTCAAATGAAAAAAGCAACAGGAAGTCCCATGAGTGTATGGGAAGAGAGCTTGGAAGCTCATTGTTTCCCGCAGTTGTTTCCAACAGGAAAAGGTGGACGATATGATGAGCGTCCTGTGCAGATTCCTGCATCTGAATATCGGACAACAAGATTATATGCAGAAGATCCAAGATTTCGACAATGTATCCCTTATATGTTTCATCTTCTGTTTGAAAGTGACTTGTCTGGACTTTCATATGCAGTAAATCACATTTTAAAAACTGGACTGCATCTGCAAAATGTAACTGCAAAGGATTTTATGGATAAAGTGCATCAGAGAGATGATCATTTAGAATCTCAGTTGATTAATCTGATGGCATGTCAGCGTGGGACTAATGAATATTGGTACCGTCATCATGGAGAACTGATATGTATGCTACGGAACTTAGGAACTCCTACATGGTTCGTTACACTAAGCTGTGCTGAGTATGCTTGGGATGATTTACTTGAATTTCTTCGAGAGGCAAATTCCAATATAAAAAATATTGAGTACAAGACACCCGGAGAATTGTGCTCTTTGGATCCTGTTAATGTATGTAGATATTTCAATCCTAGATTTGAAGCTATGATGTCTTTCATCTGCAATAAAAAAAATCCTCCTCTAGGAGAAGTTGTGGATTTCTTCTGGAGAAAGGAGTATCAAGCAAGAGGTGCTCCTCATATACATATGTTGTTATGGATCAAGGATGCCCCCAAATTTGGAGCAGATTCAGATGATACTGTTTTGTCTTTCATTGAAGATTATGCCACATGTGCTGTACCCAATAGCAGAGAAGATAAAAACTTAAAACAACAAGTCTTACGATTCCAAAGCCATAGATGTGGAAAATACTGTCGCCGAAAGTACAAGTCTAAGGATAAGTTCTATACAAAATGTTGTTTTGGATTTCCACGTCCTGTACTATCCAAAGGAAGAGTGAACAGTTTTATGTCAGCTATGCGACATACCATCACAAGAAAGTCGCCGAAAAATACCTACAACTTAAGAAGAAGCGAAAAGTCAAAATACATAAATGACTACAATCCAGTTATTTTATCCATGTGGAACGCTAACATGGATATTCAGTATGTTGCGGACAATTCCATTGCCGTTGCTCGATATGTAACGTCCTACATTACTAATTCAGAAAAGAAGGAATTGAAAGAAATGTGGGAAGAGATTTCTCACGAGAAGACTCTAAGTAAGAAATTATACAGTTTCAGATTGAAGATGTTATCGCATCGTGAAATTGGAGCATATGAATGCTCAGATCGGTTATAATCTGCAAGTCTATACTCCAAAAGTAGAAGAATCATTTGGGTGAGTATAGGTCTTGCAGCAATGCGAAATCGGGTACTGAAATCTGTTCAAGAAATTGAATATTTAGCAGAAAAATAACCAGAAAGTACAGATATTTTGAAAACGAATATGTTGGACACATATTACCCAAACAGTCATCATCTTGAAAACATGTGTCTCTATGAAGTGCTGCAAAACTAAACTTTTAAACGGAATACTACAGAGAACATCAATGATGGAAAATATGCAGTGATTGGTTCCGAAGGATGTTTGGTGAAACAAAGGAAAGGAAATTTAATTATTCACAGGAAACTGAGTTGCGACACTGCTGATAAAAGGGAATTTTACTATTTAGCCCTTTTGCAAATGTTCAAACCATGTCGTTCAGAACTGGAATTACTTGGAGATTTTCAGAGCGATGAAGATTCATTTAATGCTTGTAAAGATAGCATACAATGCACTGCTTTTGCAAATTATGTGAAAATGTTGAATGATGAAATTGATCAAGAAGCTACAATTGCAGCTGAGATTGCTAGAGACAGTTCTCAAGACAGTCAAAGTTCTGCTGCACTGAGTCAAGATCCACTAGGACAACCAATTGTTGAAAATGCAGCAGCAATTGCCATGAATGAGGTGGAAACAGCAATGCATCAAGCTCAAGAAGATGTAATGCAGTTAGGAAACTTGGAAGAACAACTAAATGTTGAACAGAAACAAATATATCAGCAAGTGAAAGAACAGATTGACCATGGATTACTTCATGAAAAGAAAGGGTGCTCATGTACATCATTTCAACCTATCCAAATGTATGTGAGTGGTCAAGCTGGAACAGGAAAAAGTTTCTTAATTAAAGTAATTACAAGTTATCTGCAGAGAACAACTGAGTCGCATTTGTCTTGTGTTGTCACTGCTCCAACTGGGTTGGCAGCACATAACATTAAAGGAATTACTTTACATCTTTTACTAATGCTACCGGTAGAGCATGAGAACGAATTGGAATACCACAAGCTATCTGGAGAAGTTTATTGTGAAGTTTCAAGAGTCCTGAAGAAAATGAAACTTCTCATTATTGATGAGGTAAGCATGGTCTCAAACTTGATGCTTGCCTTTGTGCATTTAAGAATGCAGCAAATTCTTAAAACAGAGTATGACGTGTTATTTGGAGGATAACACATCATAGTTTTTGCAGACCTACTGGAACTGACTCCGGTAAAAGGACAACCGGTATTTAAAACACTTGCGCATGAAGATACCAGAAAGTCTCTCGGTAGTGTTGGAAACGTGAACAATTGGACATATTTTGAATACAAAGAACTGACGAAAAATATGCGACAGGCAAATGATGTTGAATATGGAAGTATTCTTCAAGATATAAGAATTGGACTGCTGACAGAACATGGCAAACAAACTTTGCAGAATCGGTTACTTTCCAATTTGTTTCCAAATGAAAATCTAGTCCCTGAAAAAGTGTACATGAAAATTGCAGAAAATAAATCAGTGATCTGCTTAATGCCAACACTGCGCGAGTGTTCTATATTCAACGAAGAACTATTGAAACTGGAAAATGAAGGAATTATAAAAATGGAAGCCATCAATAAAATAGAGCATGAAGGAATCACTATTATTTTGACGGGAAAATTGAAAACAAAACTGGATTTTTTAGAAAAAAAGATATCTAAAACAGCTGGTTTAGAAAAGACTCTATATGCATGTGTAAACTGTCGGGTAATTTTAAGGCGTAATTTGGATATAGAAAAAGGTTTAGTTAATGGAGCAATGGGTAAAGTGGTGGATTTAGTTAATTATCAGTAAAAATTGGAATTGAACTTTAAAAATTACATTTGATCAGATTGAAGAAGTAAAAGAAATTGGTCGTTGTTCAGTTCGTTTTTTGCTTGTTAAAGATTTATATGTCCGTAGGAAACAATTTCCATTTTCTCTGGCATTCGCAATGACTATTCATAAATCTCAAGGATTAAGTGTAGACAGTGTATTGGTGAACATTGGATCTACTGTGTTTAAAGAGGGTATGGCATATGTTGCTTTGTCGCAAGTCAGAACATTATCTGGTTTGTTTTTGATTGATTTTGATGACACAAAGGTTACTGCAGATGCAAACTGTGTAAAAGAGTATAATAGGTTAAGAAGGGCGTATGCTCCCAATTTAGGTCAATATCCTGTATTTGAAAATGGTGTGGTTGGTCGAAAAAGAAGGTTTGATATCTGTACTGAAGGTGTAGAGAAGGGAAAAGAACAAGATAATGTGGTGATAGCAAGTAAAAAGAAAAAGGACACTATTGAAGAGATTGTTGGGTATCAGTTTGAAAATAGTTCAGGTGTCAACTGCTATGCTTATGTAGTGGTCATTGTTGTTTTTTATCTTGAAGGTTTGCAAGAACAAATTATGCAGAATCGGGGAAAAAGATTTTGTTCCTTGTTGCATTCTGTCTATGAAAAATTGACAACAGACACAAGTAAAATACAAACTGTGTCAGATGTTTGTAATCTTTTGGATGTGTGTTCTGGTTCTACACAATTTACACAAAATATCCAACAAGATGTAGAAATAGAAAATATTTTTGGCCTTTGTTACAAATGGGAACATCATTGTGAAAATTGCATGTATACATCTAGCACTAACGTAGACACTGAAAGATTTCTATATTTAACATTACTGGACTGTAAATCAGTGTCTTTCAATAAATTAGTTAAAGGTGCAAATCAAAACATGGAGTGTAGCCAATGTAAATCAGAAATGTTATCCACATTATTTTTTTTAAAAAATATGGACAATATATAATTTTAATGATGCAACGTTGTACAGCTGATGGAAGAAAATTGGTTACTTTAATAAAGCAATTTGTAGCAACACAACTATCAATATCAGGAAGGACTTTTGTAGCAATTGCAATAATTTTCCATGATGGTCCTTCCACAACATGTGGACATTACACTGCCTATCTAAAATGTGACAAAGGCTGGACACTTTGTAATGATGCCCAGTTGGTTTTCAAACAACGTTTGCCTAGTGAAGTACCAAATTCCAACCTAATATTTTTAAAGCCAAAGTTTTAGGAAGATAATTCACTCTCTGAGGAATTTATTATTATAATTTATTAGGATTACCATTGGACAATTTACATAAAAAACAGTGCAAAAATACCATTTGGACTCAAGGAAAGGTATATGTTTGAATTATGGACTTTTTCTTACTCATTGACTTGGTGAATATTTTAAAGCGACAACATTTACAGTTTTTTTTTAATTAAAGTTATAAAATTTTGTTAGCAATAAGCATTTTATATATGTGTGATTTGTATTTTCTGGTATTTTACTGAGAATAGCATGTTGTTTTTTTTTTAAACAATCTTTTTGATTGTTTTTTTTTGCCCGCTGTTATGTGATGAGTGTGATTGAAATCAAATCACTATTTCTAGTGAAATTCAATATATTCTGAGAACAGCAAAAAAGGCAAACAAATTATTTTGTTTAAATTATGCTATGTTGTTCAAAATGTATTATTACATGTTATAACTATTTTTTCTTTTATTTCACAGATCCTAATTCTAAAATTAGCAATTTACCACAATTTACATTACAAAAAAAAAATCAAAAAAATATGTACCATTTTTTATTTCTAATACTGTGAAGGTAAGTTTACCTAAGTATTAATATGGACAATGGGCACATCTGCAAGAAGGTACAAAGTTTTAATCCGTTTTTCAAAACACCCTGTTTATACCTATGTAGTTTTGGAATCTCTCTGTCATAGGATATCATATGACCTCCACAAAAACAGATTTGAGTGGTTCATAATATTTCCCATTCTGCTTATTGAAGGACTGCAATCATTTCAATAATTCTTCTTTGAGCATCTTTGCAGACAAATATCGGTGCTTACCTCCTATCATTCACAAGCAATTTTCCAAACAGAAATATGTTACTTTTTGTAACATAGTTATAGCGCAAGACACTCTTTTAAATTTACAAATACAGGAAAAGGCACTCTTTGTACCTTTTTTTTCTCAATGTAAATACGATCTTATCATACACACCACTTTGCGTTGAAAGGGTGTTCTATAAGTGTTGTTGTGCGTGATTGCACAGAATACTCATAGAAGAAGACACATCTTCAGATTTATCAAAAATATTAAATCTGGACATGTGTGTGAATGCTGCACCATTCTCCAATTGGTGTAGCAAAGCACAACAAGGAGAATTGTTTTCATTTCTCCTCATTTTTTAACCTTCAATGCATGCTAAAATGCTCAGCATACATTGAAGGAGAAAAATGCCTTTACTGCTTGTTTTTGTGCAGGAAGGTGTGTCTTCCTGCACAAACAAAACACCACATGACACAGTCAGTCAGTCAAAAAGTACTTTATTCGGTTCATAACAAAAACCATAAAAGTATGGTACATAGTACATCGAAGTCAAAACCACTTAATTAAAATATGACACAACAATAGTGCAAGTTATTATGAGCCATACAATAAAATCACATATATATAACAATACAAACACATTTAAAAGGAGAAACAGAACACTCGGTCAGAATTCATGAATTTCCCACTATAAACACAATAGCCAATTAATCTTTTTCCTCAGTCTCATTGCAATCGATAAAATATTTGCTATATTAAAAATCACCCAGGTGTCGCGCAACAGCTGTAGGTGCAAAAGAGCAGGTTTAACTTGTCTAAAACCTCTATCTTTAATAAGAGGAATAATGAACTTTTTACGAATGGGGCCTAGATGTTTACAAAAGAAAATAAAGTGCACAGTATCTTTAATAGAGAAGCTATCACAAGAACAAATCTCCAGATCCGTTCCCTTCGTCCACCCAGGACGTTCAGTAAGCAGAAGATGGAATTTGTTCAATCTAAACTTAGTCAACAAATAACGATGATTCAAATTGTTGAAGATTCCCAGATAAGGTTCCATACCGCTGGAGGTAATTAACAACTGGTGAGCCCTTACTGTTGGTTTACATAATTCCTTTTCTTCTCTTGCTAGGTATACCAACTGTTTATATGTGTCTTTCACCCATTTCACATCCCCTTTTAATAAATTATTTGAGTGATCAAACAATTCTGGACGACCCAATTCTATGGTTAATTTTTTAGTATAGTTCAACCAGGGGATAGTTTTACCATACTCAAGGGCTAAACAATCCCTAAGAATTTCATGATTAAACTCTAATTCAGGGTTTAACCATATTGATATCCATTTTAATAGCGGGGCTAAGGCTATACGGTCTACAAGATATTCTACCCTGCACTCTTGGTGAACAATATATCCAGATGTTGACTGGTGGAGGGATAAGAGAGATTTCAAAAACTTATCCTCTGCAACCTGCAACGGCTTTACATTTTTAAACCCCCACAGTTCAGCTCCATACATAGCTATTGAGGTACATTTAGCATCATACGCTTTCAACACAGCCTCTAAAGGCTTCGCCCCTAACTTACATGACACAGATATCCTTGCACCATGGTGCAAGGGTGCCTGTGTCACCATATGGCTGCAGTTTAAGCAGCCGTGCAGAGAGAAGCATAGATTTGCAACATATTTATGTACATATGTTGCATCCCTGTGCTTCGGAAGTACTACAGCACACTGCAGTTAAAGAGGTTACTGTGTGATGCTGCAGCACTTCCTCATAGTTCTGCACTTATACATTCACCATACATTACTAAGGCATTCGTTCAGTCAATTACACACTGCACATACATTCATCTAAACTTTCACACACTAACAAACAAATATAGCTCTTTTTTTAAACCAGGAAAGTTCGTTCTTAGAAGAACTTTTTTTCTTCTTCTTTATTCTTTTATATTTTTTTTCTTGGTTTTTTGAACAATTTTTACATTTTGGGGGGTTTTCTGAACAAAAAGGAAAAAACAGAACTGGAGGAACAAAACAATGAACTTCAGGAAAAAAAAAACTAGCAATGATGGTTTTCTTGCTTTTGACAAATGAGGTCAATGGACTGCTCTCCATAATAAAGGACAGCGTTGCATTTTATTCTCAGCACTTTTAATTTGGCAAACTGTGGACGGATGTCCAAGTTTTGGACAGATGGATCCACCCTCGAAGTACTCGGCTGTGATGCCTCTGAAGGACCAGGAAGAACTCGCATTCTTCGGCATGCCTCACGAGCCAGGTTGGCCGGATGCAGGGTCTTCAGGTGCTTCTTCATGCTAGCTGTATCACATGAATATTTTTTGGTGGGATCCCCACGGGAGAGAACTCGCTGACAGATCTTACATGTCACTAAGGTGGCATTAGTTTTGGTTTGCCCCTCAGGAAAAGTGAAACATTTCCATACCACAGATGAGTATCTCTGTGGGTGTGGTGGTTCTTCCAAAAATGTATCCTCAGATGAATGAGCAGATGCTGGAGATGCCTGCTGCCCTGAAGCCATTGTTTTGAAAAAAAAGTTTGATCTAAGTGTAAACTTAGTAAAAAAAAAGTTATTTTCAGCATAGAGATGCTCCTCTAAAGAAGGTCAAAGAAGAATGATTGAAATGGGTGGGGTCTTTCAATAGTTTGAATAGGAAGTCTAATGAACCAATCAAATCTCTTTTTTTCAGGTCACATGGGAGCCGCGCACCATGTGCATAGGCAGCACGCACCGAGCGCGAATCCGCGAAATTGCATTTAAAAGCAATATAGGATTAGAAGTAAAAATATATTAATTTTATGAGTAGCTTAGATTATGTCTTCATTTAATATTTACATGAAATACATATATATATGTTTTTTGACATTTAAAATATTTCGCAGAATTCGCACACCCACCGCGTCAAACACGCACATGACGTTTCGCGGAAGCGTGCAAGTGTTGCGTAACGTACTTCGTACGTGTCACGTATGGGCTTGGAGTCGCGTACCGGTCGCATAGCAATCGCGCACGAAAATACGTACCCAACGCATACCGTACGCGGATCCTACACAACAATCATAAAATGGTGACTATGTTCCGCGCAGGGATCGAGAAAGGTGCGCATAGGGTGCGCGAATCCCCCCCAAAATTGTACAAAAACAATAATAACAAAGTATTAAAAATATAGTTTAAAAAACATAAAAATAAATATAAAAAATAGTTACTCAAAATTTACAAATATTTTTTTTAAAAAATCATTAAAAACAAATAATATTTTTACATTTTTAAAATAAACAAGTGAAAAAAAAACCTTTAAAAAATGGTGAAAAACAATATAAAAAACATAAAGGAATTGATACACTGAAAAATAAAGATTTAGAAATCCTATGAAAATCATTAAAAATCATAGGTTTAGAGATAAGTTATAGATAGGAATTAGCATTTAAAAAACCTTTGAAATTCACTTAAAAAACCATAGGTTTCAGGTATGTGATAGTTAGGAATTAGCATTTAAAAAACCTTTGAAATTCACTGAAAAAACCATAGGTTTCAAGCACGTTATAGTTAGGAATTAGCATTTAAAAAACCTTAGAAATTCACTGAAAAGACCATAGGTTTCAGGGGCGTTATAGTTAGCTGGACATTTCCCTCGTACAAAACCATTGACATTCCCCCGTTATAGTTAGTTCAGCTAACTATAACACGCGCCCCCGCAATGCACTGCTGATGACGTCACATATTACATCACTCATGAAATGGTCAGTGACATCACTGATGACATCTCAAATGACATCACTGATGACATCACTGATGACGTCATTCATGTGATCATTTGATGCATCTTCTCACAATCTAATATAACCTTTGATACACCCACTCTAAATTACATACTGCCACTCTCAAAACCATAGACACTCCAAGACCAATAAGTAGATACCCCATCACAGAGTCTTAGGTCTAAACACCCATCTACTCACTCACCCGTACAGTTACTCATACTTATGGTCACTCAGTACAGGACTATCATATGCACTCATACTCCTATATAGACACTCACACACCACTACTCATCCTTAGAGGTACTCACACACATACTCAGTCATGCAAATAATTAATCACACTGCCATTTACCCACCATATACAGTTATACACACACAAGCTCATTTACTCATAAAAAAACTAGCACATTCTTATGGTCTTATACAATCAATGATACAAGCACACACTTATCCATACAGACACTCACACTATCACACACTCTCAGTTATAGTCATTTCTGTACTCCAACATACATATATACTGCTGTTCGCATATGTAGTAAATTACACATGTACTAATGAAATATATATTCACACACTAACACAACCATACACATATTCACCCACCCATACAGTTCATTACAGACCTAGTGTTGAAACCATGCACCCAGTGAATCACCCACTGACACATCTATGCACAGAGTCACACACATCCCACCCACACAAACACTCAGGCACCCATACAGATACTCAGACAACCAATCAATAACTTATATAGACATTCATGTACCTATTCACAAAACCATGCATCCGCTTACACACAAACAGACAGACGCATACAGACAATCACACAGTTTAGTCACTAACCCATGCATTCAGTAAGATAGGTTTAATCACTCACTATATGAAACAAAATTAAACTTTACAGAAACAGACAGATACTGAATGATGTCATCAGTGATGTCATCAGTGATGTCATTTGAGATGTAATCAGTGAAATCATCAATGATTTCACTGACCATGTCATGATTGATGTAATATGTGACGTCATCAGCAGTGCAAGGGAAATGTCCAGCTAACTATAACGCCCCTGAAACCTATGGTTTTTTCAGTGAATATATATATATATATATATATATATATTTATTTTTTTAAAACACCTCCATTCTAACTGCTTTTCATTTGGAAAACTACCTGATTCAACTCCAGCCTTCTCCTGACTGCTATTGCTCATTTACTTAAAAATGTTCAGGGCCGATTCTGAACTCGCTAGGAAAGCCCTCCATATGACTCGATCTGGAGGGTTTTCCCAGCGAGACGTGCTCCAGGAGTCAGAACGAGGGAGTACAATACTGCCGTATGCCAACGGACTCAGTTTTCTCTGACTTCCATTGAACTCTATGGGAGCCCGTGTACAGACGGGTACACAGGTTCCCATAGCAGAAAAGGGGTAGGTGGGGAAAAGCGTACACCATGTGGCGGGCACGGCATGGTGCCCGCCACACTGTGCATGCCTGGATCAGAGGGAGCCATGGCCACACACCCGTGACAGAGTCAAAGGGCCCTGGGAGAAGGGGGGCCTGCTACCGCCCCTCAAAGTACACTTTGGACAGCCGTTTCATCTCACTGAAACCAAGGGGAAGCAGCTGTTTGAATTGTGCATGGTACTCGCTCGGTCATAATTCAGCTACATTGTGCGGTACGATTTGGCTACAAACAAGCAGTACACCCAGGTTCGAGTCCCGGAAACAATCCGGTCGGCGCATAAGCAATCTTCGCATCGTACTTGGTTGTTGGGACCTGTGTACGATTCGGTCATAAACAAGGGCTACGAAGCAGATCCGAGAAAGTCAAAGCCGAATCGGAGGCCTTCCGAATGACATCGGAATCGGGCCCTAAGAGTGTGGATTGTGGGCCACAGCTATGTCTATTGGGCTAAAGGGGCTGCAAAAATCTGAGGTAATGATAAGGACTTAGGTTTGCCAAATGTGGACCTGGTTTGGCCAGAGAGGGTTATTTTCATCATTTGCTGGCTTTGGTTAAATCCATTGTGGATTGCCGAGCTCCTCACCTCATGATTGTGCACTGTGGTGACAATGACCTAGGCCCATTGACTGGGGTAGGGCTGGAAATCCTAATGAAAGAGACCTTTGCAGAACTGATGTTGATTTTCCCTCACACCGTCTTGGTGTACTCTAATATATGCAAAAGACAGAAATGGAAGTGGTCAAATCAATTCTGCCCACAGATTGACAAAGCCAGGAAACGTTAATAAAACTGTTGCTGCATTCCTCAGAGACCATCGCATGGGCTGTACCTATAACAACAAACTGCGTTTTGACATGTATGGAATTTATAGAAATTATTGAGTGTTCTTTACAGATGAAGGCAACAGGGTGATTCTATGTGTTTCTAAGTAACTTGAAACTACGCCTCCGGTCTTATGTGTAGCTGTCATAATCACACAATCAACACAAAGGCTCTTGTCAGAGCCACCCTAGTACCTGAAATATTGTTAATTTTTTTTATAGAGATCCTATTTTTTTAGTTTTTTAGAAATCTTCGCGGTGACGTCACGATGGTTGTGAATAAGTTGTGAAATTGCAAGATAAAAGCAGACGTTCAAGGGCCAAACACATTAACTCAAACTCCATTGCCAAAGATAGTTAGTAAAGCTTGATGATCATTTACTGGCTTAAAAAGCTTTTCATACAGGAATACATGGAAATGTTCACAAGCCCATACCATGGCCAAGCATTCTTTCTCAGGTTGTCAGTAAGCACATTCTGTTTGTAAAAAAACTTCGACTGGCATGTGCCACAATATGCTTTCGAACATGGGGGTGGCTGCTATATTGTGCAACGATAGCGCCTAACCCAACTGGGCTAGCGTCAACAACATACTCTATATAAAGCTTTGAATTGAAATAGGTCATTTCAGCAGCAGTTTAAATGGCTTGTTTAATTTTTCTTGAAACCTCGCTCACATTCTTGTGACCACTTGAATGAAACCTTTTTCTTCGTTAACTCTTGTAAGGGAGCACTTATAGAAACAAAGTCTTTTATGTATCTTGAACAGTAACTGGCCATGTCAAGAAATGAACATATCATAGAAACATCTTGTGGGGATCAGCATTTGACGGGGCTTGTAATTTGGCAGGATCAGGTGTAATACCCCCATCTGAAAAGATATGGCAAAGAACTTTAACTTTGCCTTCTGGAACTCACATTTGTCTGCATTCAAAGTCAGGCTTGCCTCAGTTAGTAAACAACATACTTGGGTGAGAGCTTTATCATTCTCCTTCTGTGTAGCTCCGAACATCAATATGTCATTGCTTTGATTGAAGCCAATGACACACCAACACTGAGGTGCATATGTACAAACCCCTATCACCACGGGAACGTCACTTTTTGTGACGTTCCTGTGGTGATAGGGGCATGCCTTATGTACAGGGCAGCGTTAAGCCACTTAATGTGGCTTAAAGCTGCTTTGTACATAAGGCACCCTTTCACGCTATGGTTAGCGTGAAAGGGGCATGCAGTGGGTGTTGTGGTCACATAGCCTGATTCTGTCCTCAAAAGGAGGAACCGATGGAGGTAGGGCTGGTGCGCAATTACTACTGCAGTCCTTCCGGAACCCACCTCCCCTACCACCGAACAGTAAAAGTCAACGGGGAAGAAAGGCAGGCCCTAATTGACACTGGATGTCTGCAAAGCATGATCCAACCCCAACCTGTCGACAATATCCCACCACCGAGATAGAGGTACAACAAGACCCCTCCCTGACCGCCTTGCCCTTGAAAGTAGGTCTTATACCTCGCCTACCGAGTCATTAGTAATTGGAAATGATTATCCACACATGTCCAACCTAGTACAAGAAACCTGGGTGGATGGGGAGGAATGGAGAAAGTCCGCCCTCTTTTCTCAGGAACCCGAACCAGAATGTCCCCCAGGGAAACAGCGGAAGAGTGGGAAAAAGAAAAAAAGAGAAAAGAAAGACTATTGGAAACGGGTTAACCTGACCCAGAACAAGGATGTCCCAGTATGGCAGTTCCGAGAGGCACAACGAGAAGACCCCGCTTTGCAGGACGACTGGAACAAGGCCACGAAGGAGGAAGACACGGGAGATTCTGCTTGTGGAGGACTGTACGTGGACCTGCTTATGGGTTACAGATAGTTCTTTTCGTTCTCCTTTAGGTGCTTTTGCTCCTGGCAATGAGTAGACATCTGCTGCCGGCCTCTATGGTTGTAGGCGAGTAAGCTGTGTATGGACTCTTGCAAGACCTTTAAAATCAATAAAAGATGGTTTAATAATAAAAGTAGGTCCACAGTTCTTCGAAAAGAAAGGGCTCCTTTATCGAAAAAGGGGGGGGGGAGGTGGTCAAATACAGTTACTGGTACCTCAGCCCTATAGAGAAAAGGTTTTGTTCCTGGCACATAGTCACTTGTTGGGAGGACATTTTGGGGAGGAGAAGACCGAAGACACAATAACAAAGAGGTTCTATTGGCCCTGTGTCTATTCCCAAGTAAGACGGTACTGATGGGAATGTGCGATATGTCAAAACAATAGTCGGTCCCTGCCAGCCAGACCTTCGTTGCGCCCATTACCCATTATACAAGAACCGTTTTACAGGGTCGGTATGGACATCATAGGACCCCTCTTGCCCTCCCGTAGTGGTTGTCGTTTTGTATTAGTATTAGTCGACTATGCCACCCGCTTCCCAGAAGCAGTGGCCTTGCGTCAACCTAACGCGTCCCAGATCACCAAAGCTATAATCAACATCTTTTCAAGGGTAGGATTCCCTAAAGAACTGATTACTGATCAGGGAACGCCCTTTATGTCCCGCCTCATGCGAGAAGTATGCCTCTCTCTGAATATAAAGCAAATACGCACTTCAGCGTACCACCCCCAGACAGATGGGTTGGTGGAACGCTACAATGCCACCCTCAAAACAACCCTTAAAAAGCTGTTAAACCTTGAGACTAGGAAATGGGAGGACATGCTCCCGTTGGCTCTTTTTGTTTTCAGGTGTCAAGTACAGAAAAGTACTGGATTTTCACCCCTCGAGCTCTTATATGGCAGACAACCCCGTACACTGTTGGATATGCTGCGGGAAGAAGAAGTTGAGGGGGTAAAGCCGCTCCCAGAATACATGCTAAATCTAAATACCCATTTGGGACAGGTCAGAAGCATAGTCCAAGCCCATATGGAGCAAGCCCAGTCCTCCCAAAAAGCCCAATATGATAAAAAAGCCAAAGCCCGCTCCTTCGAACTCGACGATTACGTGTTTTTGATGATGCCTACATCCGACCACAAACTATTGGGGCAATGGCAAGGCCCCTATCGCATAATAGAGAAGGTCACCCCAGTTACCTATCGGTTAGAACTGGATCCCCAGAAAAATAACAACACACAAATATTTCACATCAATCTCCTGAAAAAGTGGGAGGGGGCTGTGCCAGTACAGTTAGGACTCACCCAAAACCCGAACCCCTATTCGTTCAGAGCATAGACCCAGACCTTCCGGAGGAACAAAGGGAAGAGTTCACGACCCGTCTCAAACCCCTACAATAGGTGTTCTCCCTGTACCCGGGAAGAACACATCTCGCGAAACACGTCATTTCCACTCCCCCAGGCGCAAAAGTGAAGCTACGCCACTATCGTATACCTGAATCTCGCAGGGTGGCCATAGAGAAAGAGGTGCAACAGATGTTGAACTTGGGCATAATCGAACCCTCCTGCAGTGAATGGAATTCACCCATAGTATTCGTACCAAAACCAGATGGGTCCATACGATGACTTTCGGGAGGCAAATAAGATTTCTCAGTTTGACTCCTATCCCCTTCCGAGAGTCGATGAAGTGGTAGAGCGTTTGGGAAACGCGAAGTACATCAGCACCCTGGACCTCTGCAAGGGATATTGGCAGGTGCCCTTGAGACCTGGAGACTGAGAGAAAACGGCCTTTTCCACCCGTAGCGGGTTATATCACTTCACGGTCCTTCCCTTCGGGCTTCATGGGGCACCTGCCACTTTCCAACGGTTAAAGAATACAATACTCCAACCATGTTCAGTTTTTTCAGCAGCTTACATAGACAATATCGTTATCTACAGCAGCACCTGGGCCGAACACATGACCCACTTGGAGCAGGTAATCCGGGCCCTGAGAGACTCAGGACTCACTATAAATCCAGCCAAAAGCAGGTTTGCGGCCCGCTCAGTAAGATACTTAGGTCACCTTTTAGGGGAAGGATACATAAAACCCCAAACCGAGAAAGTAGCCTCTATAGCCAACATCCCATTTCCCCGAACCAAAAAGAAGCTGAGGGCGTTGCTCAGGATTTTGGGATACTACAGGAGGTTCATCTCCAATTTTTCACAAACGGCCTCAACCCTGACAGATCTTCTTCACAACAATGTACAGACTGAAAAAGAGCTGAAACACCCCACTCCTGCTCTTCTCCAAGCCTTCAGATCACTAAAACGCGCTTTGACATGTCACCCTGTTCTGCTTAGTCCGGATTACACACGACCATTAATTTTACAGATGGACGCATCAGACGCAGGTTTAGGAGCGGTACTGTCCCAGTTAGACTCTGAAGGACAGGAACGCCCTGTCCTGTATATAAGCAGGAAATTGTTCCCTTGTGAGAAAAACTATGCGGTCATTGAGAAGGAGGCACTCGCTATTAAGTGGGCCATAGAATCCCATAAATATTACCTTGAGGGGAGGGAATTCAATTTGTTTACTGATCACGCCCCGCTGGAATGGTTGTCCAGGAACAAGGAGCATAACGATCGGATACTGAGATGGTTTCTCACATTACAGCTGTATCGGTTCCAAACCAAGCATAGGAAAGGAAAGGAACAGACAATCGCAGACTACCTTTCCCGGTATCCACTTGATCCCATTCTTGCTGGCAAGAATGTAAGGGAAGGGAGATGTGAGCAGGAGACGGGTGGACGCCCAGAAAAGTCATACCGGAACCAGGGACAGCCTTACGAAGGGGTATGGGAGGCACCAAAGGAGTTAACTGCATTCGGCCCTTCTCCCCTGCAGGACGAAGAACAACCTCCTTCAGACCTCAGCCAATGGAATTGCGCCACGCAAGGACCAGGGGCGGAGTCTGGGACAGAAAGGAGAATCCCGGAAGATGCCAAGGTGTGCGTGTTCGAGAGACGGGAGACGGAGGGAACAGACCAAAGCACCCTGGAGGATCGAGGAAGAGAAGCAGACGTGCCGACCGGGAATCGAGGACGAGAAGCAGACATGCCGGCCTGGAACCGATGAAGAGAAGCAGATGGCTTGCGTTGGGTTCCAGGACGAAAAGTAGACGAGGGACCTCAACGACGCGCAGAGAGCGAAGGCGTAGAGTAGGAGGAGTGGACGGAGGAGTGGTGGACACCCCCGGAGGACCCGATAACGCCACCCATAGCTCAGGAGAGCTGCGGCTCCCAGCGGTAGGTGAATCGGAGCAGGGATCACCATACTAGGGAGGGGAGAGAGGGGAGTGGCAAGTACAGTTAACACACGGGGAACGGTGCGGTGGGGTGTTCATGCTGGGTGTTTATTTCCTCTTCATTTCCCCTTACTTTGTGATCACACATTTATGGTAATTGTGGGAAAAGTGTCTGGAAACACCCACATAGTAAAAGTATCACACGGAGAAGTTATTAGTCAGAATAGCAGGTTTAATCGAAGTCCACATTCATCGGAGTTCTCCCGCATAATACTTCCCAACCACCAAGTCAACCGTCCCCCACAGAATCCACATAGTCGAAACAAAACACTCGGTGTGATCTCCACGAGCATGAAGGAAACGCGCTCGTGGAAATCACACTAACATATGATAAATGAGTTATGCATATACAACACATCTCTCTTTGGATCTGACCAACACTGTGAACCTTTAGGAACATTTTCTTTCCTCTTCAAACGAACAAGGTCACCAACTACAACTTTAATTGTACTTCTAGAACCTCTTTTCTTATCCATAAACAATTTCATTTTTTCTTTGTGCTCATTAACTCTTTGTTTAATTACTTCATAATCGATAGCAGTTAACTTATTATCACTCAAATCTTTTTTTAACCACCACAGTACTAAATTAGTACTTGGTTTCCGTCCCCTCAAAAGTTCAAATGGACTAGCTAAGGTTACTGAATTTGGAGAAGCCCTGTACGCTAGTAACATGGATTGTAAGGCATTACTCCAATTAAGACCCCCTTTTATTGAAAGTTGGATTGCTTCCCTCACAACACGGTTAAATCGTTTCACCTGACCATTGGCCTCTGGATGGAAAACCACTATTCTCTTACGTGTTATATTGCACTTCACAAAGAATGACTCCATCTCCTTGCTAATGAATTGAGGCCCATTATTAGTGACTATTTCTTGCGGTATTCCTTCCCTACAAAAAATATTATCTAGAAACTCAATTACACTTTGTGAGGTGACTTCTCTGACCATCTTGACTTCAGGCCACTTCGAAAAATAATCAATAAGAACGATTACAAAACACTTATCTTTCGGTAAAACTTGAAAAGGACCAATAATATCAAGGCATAAATTTCTCCATGGACCAACAGGATAAGCAACAGGGTGAGATTCCACACGCAAAGGAACAGCAGATTTATCACTACTAGAACAATTACTACATCGGCGTACAAAATGCTCAATGGAAGAATCTATTCCAGGCCACCAAAATGCTTCCCTAATTCGTCTTCTAGTGAAAGAAATCCCGAGATGTCCCTCATGACTGATCTCCATGATGGTATTCCTAAGCCCAAAAGGTGGAATTATTTTATCCTCTCTCATGACTAACCCGTTATCAATGGCTAATTCATCATGAATCTTTAAGAAACTCATCATGTCACCAGATAGTTTTCTTAACTCTGGCCAACCTTGCACAATGTAGTTCTTTACAATTTTTAATTCACTATCTTTTTCCATTTCAGACATCCAAACATCCTCACTTAAGTTTGGTCCCCCACCATGTATTAAGTTTACATCAAGTGTTGTGAATGCAACCTAACAATCATCATCTTGATCATTTTTATCACTGTCGTTGGGTAACCTTGACATACAATCTGCATGCATATTTGCTTTTCCTTGAACATACTCAATACTAAAACGAAAAGATTGTAATCTCGATGATAATCTTGCCAATCGTGCTGACATGGAATGACCTCCCCCAGGGGACATTAGAAACACAAGAGGTTTGTGATCGGTTTTGATAATAAACTCAGTCCCCCACAAAAAACTTCTAAAATGTTCTGCCCCCCATACACATGCAAGAAGCTCTCTTTGGATCACAGAATAATTTTTTTCTGCGTCTCTTAATGCTCTAGAAGCATAAGCTACAATCCATTCATTACAATTGTCTGTTTGTATTAAAACACCACCAAGGCCCAAATTGCTTGCATCTACCATAATTATACACTTTTTCCCAGGAACAAAAGGTTTCAAACATGGTGCATTCACTATGAACTTCTTCAAATTTTCAAATGCTTCAGTCATGTCATCTAACCATATAAACTAAGCATTTTTCTTGAGTAAACACCTGAACGGGTCAACCTTAACAGAGCAATTTGGAATGAACTTTGCATAAAATTCAGTTAACCCAAGGAAAGCAACTAACTGTTCTCTTGATGAAGGTACAGGAGCACTAATGATACTTTGAATGTGTTTTTGTTTTGGTTTAATGCCCTTCCCGCTAATTGTATGTCCTAGGTATTCCACTTCCCTTACTTTTATCCTGCATTTATCCAGACGAAGAGTAAGACCTTTCATTGCTAATGCTGCTATTACATTGTAAAGATTTCTGTCATGCGCCTCATCATTCTTTCCAAAGACCAAAATATCGTCCTGAAACGCTATTGCACCAGATAGTCCCTCCAAAGTTTCTTTCATTAATCTCTGGAAAACTGATGCAGCACTAGCTAGGGCAAACGGCATACGGCGATATCTAAACAGCCCATCTGGAGTAATGAATGCTGTAAAGTTCTTAGAGTCCTCGGAAAGAACCACTTGGTGATATGCATTTGCTAAGTCAATGCACAAGAACACCTAAACTAGAGACCATTTCATGTAAATTGGGAAGGGGATGGGCATCAACCCAAATTGCACGATTTAAACTGCGTAAGTCAACACACAGCCGGAGTTCCCCTGAAGATTTTACCAAAATAACTATGGGAGAAACCCAAGGAGAAGACTCTATGGGTTCTATGATGCCTTCATTGCAAAGGTTTTTTAGCATGACACTCAACTTTTCCCTATAAGAAAGTGGAACATTCCTTACTTTGTGCCGGATGGGGGTGGTATTTTCGTGAAGTTTAATAACATGTTCAAACCCTACATACTTTCCAAGTTTCCCACTAAAAACACCCGGAAATTCTCTGATCAATTTATCAATTATAATTGGTTCACACTGGGAAACAGAATCAATAGCGAAAACCGGAGGATTTGCTCTGGGACCAAGTCTAATGCCCAATTCGTGTTGATGTGGCCACCCAAGAAGGGATTCCCCAAACTTCGCCACATATATCTTGCTAAATGTATGGTGGCCAGAAAACATTATGTCTGCATTAAAATAGCCTATTAAGTCAATTTTATGTCCAGTATAGCCCCCCAGAGATACATCAGGGTGAGTTAGGGATTTATTAGGCCAATTCTCATAGAAAACACTTGAAGATATAATGGAATACCAAGCACAGGAGTCCACTAAGAATCTCAAACTTATTCCATCAACATTGATGAAACATGAGGGAAACTTTGATTTTCCATCATCACTACACATAATAATTACTGTGTTGATTTCATTTTTTCATCATTACTGTAAGTAGTATGATCATCATCTGAACACTATATATAATTTACCTTCCTCATATTGGTTTTGCAACACTTACTGAAATGCCCCTTCTTATTACATTTTGAACACACTTTATCAATAGCTGGACACCCCTTAAAGTTCGCTAAGTGGTTAATGCTTCCACATCAGAAACATTGTAAAGTTGGGTTGCGTCTTTCAGCGCTTGTATTTGGATTCTTATGTTTGTTCTCAGTTTTATTTGGGTAGTCAGACCTCTGAGTGGAAGTCTTCTTCTGTTTATCGTGGTCCTTTGAATCCTTGTTGATGCTAAACACATCTCCTTTTTCATTTCCTCTAATCTCTTTTACGAAATCCTCTGAATGTTCAATGGATTTGGCTATATCGATGGCAGCATTTAATGATAAATCAGAGGTGAACCACAATTTTTCCTGAACTTTCTTACCATTAGTACGCATAAGGATTTGGTCTCTCAGAACTTGTTCGTAAGAAATGCGTTCAAAATCACATGAAGCTGCCAATGACCTGAGAGCCGAAACATAGTCTTCAATTGATTCATCCGGACGTTGTTTTCATGAATAAAAGATTAATCTTTCCATTACAAATTTTTTTTTTTTTCCAAAACAAAGGTTTAATTGTGATGAAGCATACTGGTATACGTTTATTCTCCCAGGATTAACTAAAGCGGGTAGTGTCTTAAACTCCTTTAAACCAAATCCTCCAAGGCAGTGTTTTAACAGGGATAATTTTCTTTCAGGTTCGCAATCATCTCCTTCAAGAACTTCAACATATGCTAAAAACACAGGTTCCCACATCTCCCATGGCATGGGGGATCACCTGATGACGTTAGGAAAGAAGGAGGTGGTACAATGCCTGACATGTTATGTGGCACTGACAGTAGTATAAATTAAACGTTACCTACACTCCCAAAAAAAAAGAAAAAACATTTTTTTTTTAATGTAATTGAGACCCGACTAAATACAATACTTATCAGAATTCCAATTTCTGTTACAATTTCCACCATTAGTCATTAATATTTGTTTTATTGTATATCAATTTATTTTCCTTTCCTTTCCCCCACTCTTCCTCCTCTCCCTTTCTTTATCAGATTTATCGCTTTGTTGCCCCCCTTTAATAAGAAGGAGAGAAAAGAAAACAACAAACAACAAATAATTCAAATGAAATAATTAATCAAGGAAGAGCTGGAAACGTGAAGACAAAAGAAAATAAAAGTATTAAAGAAATTAGATATGTATATATCGGTTCCTTAAAATAAATAATTATTTGTAATTGACAATTATTCATGTACCTCGCAACACGCAGTGTGCGTGTTGCTAATAAAATTCCCTACTTCCGAACGAGGTCGCTTCTAAACACACTTTGGTCGTGTAAATAATGCTTGTCTAAAACGTGAGTCTGACGAATTAATTTGATCGATTCCTCTGGATACGTGACACGTACATTAATCCAATATGGAGGCACGTATGGTCAAGGGGCACTATAAATCACCGTGCTGACGAACAAAATGTTGCAACGTAGTCACGTAGTGTCATGTGATGAATGATGACGTCCTTGCGTGCTGGAAGATCTTTACAAATGATTTTAGAATGGAGACGGGTCCGAAGATTCCTTGCGAAAAGTGTTGAGAACTTTGATGCTGGTTTCAACCCAAACAAATTTGCGGCAGAGTTCCAGTTTACAACACGGTAACTGTGTATGGGCGAATCCGTGCCAACTCGTCGCCAATGTGGGAAAAGTGTCTGGAAACATCCACGTAGTAAAAGTATCACACGGAGAAGTTATCAGTCAGGATAGCAGCTTTAATCGAAGTCCACATCCATCGGAGTTCTCCCGCATAATACTTCCCAACCACCAAGTCAACTGTCCCCCACAGAATCCACATAGTCGAAACAAAACACTCGGCGTGATCTCCACGAGCGTGAAGGAAACGCGCTCGTGGAAATCGCGCTAACATATGATAAATGAGTTATGCATATACAACAGTAATATCTTTGTTTTGATACTGCGAATTTGCCATGAGAGGAATCGCTATCCTGACAATAGGAAGTGGCATGAGAACAGGGAACCACAGGGTATAAAGTTGCCTGAGTGAACTGGTCTCTGAGCACGTTTGTATGATCTGTCAACACCCACCAGCAATCTCGAGGGGCTCTTCTCTCAATTCCTTCTGCCCTACTCCTCCCCCTTACATCCATTACCTACCTTCCCTAACTGTGTACACAGTGGCGGCACGATTCACCCTGGTTATGTCACCGGCTTACAACAGGACATCCGCATTTAAACCGTGTTTATTTTTTTATTTTTTACCCAGGGCGGTGACACCCTCCAACGGAGAAGACGAGAGAGAAATCGTGACCACCAACATCCGGGACACAGACAACAACGGCTCCCTTTTCTGACCATCCCACCATGTGAAGTCTCCTACCTGTGCATATATAAATATATTTTTTTGTTCTGAATAATAAATGAAGCCATCATCCAACAGCCTGTAAGATCTCCTCGCTTTATTTTCCGCCCGTCCCTCTCACAGTGCAGCATTGTGTTTCGGAAGTGGTGGATCATGTCGGTAAGCCCAGTAGGCTAACGGCACACTCCACCACTTCATTGTACATATCCCCTGAGTCTCTTATACCGAAACAGACCAACATGTGTAGAAAAGGTTGTAATATACCTGCAACCTTCTTTGAGTTCCAACTGATGGTAACCTTTTTTTGAATCAAGGAAAGAGAAAACCTTTGCACCATTTAATTGCGTTATCATGTCAGCAATATGTGGACCTGGATGTCATTCTCAATCAATGGCCTTCTTTGCTTGACACATTTCAATGAATATGCATACAGCTCCTTAACAGTTCTTTTGGGACACTACCACTTTGAGAGAAACCCATGGTGTCAGACCAGTTGAACGCTCAATGATGTCATGCTAAACTAATGATTTGTTCTTTTTCAACAGTTTTTTGTAAACGAAAAGCCACGTGTCTATGTCTCTGAGCCACAGGATGGACATGTTCATTAATATGTAATATGTAACTTTACTTTCATAGACTTAAGAATTCCCAAACTCTGAAACAACAAAGGAAATTGACGTACTATTTTGTGCTGAGAAATCAGTCCCATATCAGCAGCGTCACTGAATCTAAGCAGACAGGCACTTGCTGCTGTACCTTGTAGCACATGGATGAATGCTTGTGTTTTCTTGTGTTTCCAGTGTCACTAAAATTGAACCTTGATTTTTGATGGCCATCGATGCAGCCCAAGTGTACATTTTGGTTTTCAATGGCTTAAATCGAGGCAGGCAATAGAGTCATTCATTTGATTTCTCTTCAGGCATTACGTTAATCGATGCACCACTGTCACTGATGAAAGGTATCGAGCAATAATTTATTTTCAATGTCATTTTTGGACAATGTTTGTATGACTTTGGTATTTTGGCATGTCGACTTTTCTTTGACTGGCATTTTTACTCACTTGCAGCCAGTCTGACATGCGAACCTTTTTCTAAGGTAAACATCGACATGGCGCAACCATCTTCCTCCCTTTGACTTAATATTGAGGCATACAAACTGGTTGATGATGATTTAGGTGACAATCAAACTAGTTCAAACTAGTTCAGTGTCGATCTGCCTCAATTGATGTCGCTGCTTAGCCTTGTGCATGTGTGTCAAAAGTTGCCTCTGGATTTTTCTGGCGGCCATTTTGTCTTGGTGCAGTGATGCAGTTACTTTTTCCTTTGCTTTACAAACTGTCACAAAATGGTTCTCTTTCCCACAGCCTTTATATGTCTGTCCAATGGCTGGACATTTGTGGAAGCAAAAATCCTCATATAAAACATAACTTCTTTTTATGTGTAGACATCACTTTGTGTCCTTCGGTCTTTTGCTTTGGCATACTTGTTATACTCATGACTGATTCACTATGAACACCTCTGGCCTTCATGACAGCAGCTTGTCTTTCAGCATGTTCCTCAGCTCTGGCAGCCATCAACACTCGCTCCAGACTAAGAGTATCTCTCAACATTTGTCATCTGAATGAGTCTGACAAGCAACCATCAATATCTCTGCATTGCTTAGCTTCCTCATCATTAAATTCAATGAAATTACAGTGTTTGACGAGCATATCAAGTCTCCACAAATTCCTCAATGTTTTCACCAACTTCTTTGCATTCTTGACTGAAAATGTATCTTTTGTAATCAACGTTTGGTACTGGATTGAACTTGAGATTCAGCATTTCTTTAATTTGACATGTCATTTCTTTGCCAGTTTGCAACATTTTCTTTATGGCTTCTTTCACACCATCAACAGCAATATTTTTGCGATACTTGATAATTTGTTGTTATCAGTTTCTTCAAGTGCATCAATGAAATCATCAAATGTCTCCATCCAAACAGTCCATCTATTGCCAATATTTAACTTTTTGGTGCTATCAAAAGGGGAAGGTGGTTTCAGAAAGGTGGCAGCATGGTAACTAGTTGTGGGAGTGGCTGACCTTGAGGGTGGAGCTCTTTATGCTCCTGTCGGCAGTCCATTTGAGACTGCATCATTGGATCTGTGTCTGAGGCCTTGCGATGGCCAGGCTCCACAGTCATCATGGACAATCAGGGAAGCGGTGACCTTCTCCTTGGTCTCCTATGGAGCCCTTCACTTGTTGGAGACCATCTTCTCCAGCCCGGGTACCCGCCAATGACTTCTACCAGCCATGGAGCTTAGTATTGTACATCTTTATTCTGCTGTGTGTAACATGCAAACTCAACATTCTAAACAAGTTTTCATGTCAATGTGGCCTGACACCTACAACATAGCTCTATGGAGCCGAAATGGTTAAACCATAAAATATCGCAAGACAATACAATAAGGTTGTGAAGGAGTTTGATTAGATGGCCAGCTAAAGAAAAAATCCTCAATACATAATTATTACATTGTTTAAAAGCATTTTTTATTTTTCTTATTGTTTGTTCCTGCTCTAAGTGTTTAATGAGTACGTCCAGACCACTGATTATTTGCATAGCAGAATGGTTTAGATCTATAGATGAAAACAATTTTAAATATGCGATAATGGATACTACCAATCACAAAGGTAGTAATTCGAGCATAAAATATATAGCAGTGGAACATGCAGTGGCAGCTGCCTTGAAACTGTGGTGGTGTGACATGGAATGAAAAATAAAATAAAATAAACTTACCTGTGAACGTCAACACCTCCGCCTCTCCTCCATCCTCTTCTCTGTGCAGTGCACTGTCAGAACAGAAGCATCTAGGCTCCCAGACTCTCCCAGCCAATCACAACGCTGCTTTACAGCAGGGTTGTGATTGGTGAGCACCGTGGTTCGGCACTCAGAGAGCAACTGGATCCTGTGCATGTTCCTCACCAGCAGCGGCGTCCGGCACAGGTAAACGTGGTGGGGTGGGGCGGGGCACGGTGGGTGGAAGTTGACAGACCACAGAATAGATATTATTTATTCAATTTTACCTATTCGGTCGTCTTTAGACTCCCCCTTCCCACCCTGCCCAACTGCTCTTACCTGTGCCGGCCGCCGCTGCTCACCAGGTCTGTGGATTTCAGCCTGGTGGAGAACATGCAAAGTGCGCATGATTGTCTGGCCGTGCAAACTGTCATGTTCACTTAGGGAGTGCCAATCACTCCTTCCCCTGCTCTGGTCAGCCCCGCCCTAATCTGGCTCCCAGTCGGTTGTGAAAAGAAAAATGCTAATAGTGTTATGTTATTATCATTTTCTTTTTATGTTTTTTGCACTGCTCAAAGAGCAACGGTGCGACGCTTCCCCGGAGCCGCCACTGATTTTTCGCTAGGTGACAGAGAATACATTGTGAGAGAAAAGGAAGAGAAACATTTTATTGACTTTAAAAGCTTGCAGCCACATGGTTAAAATAATGAAATGGGATTATCACAGTCATCTAATGGAGAATATTTCTAACATCGGGAATTTAAAACAACAGATTTAAAATTATGAAGATGTTCATGAACTGTTATGGTAAATTTCCAGAAGATGGCGCAATTTAATTAAAAAAGAAACTATTTGAATGTATTCAGAATCTTCGTGCTTTTTTGTTATTGTTTATAAGTGGGCATTGATATATATTATAAAGCTTACCTTAAATGTTTGCCCATATATTTGAAGTCGATACTCGATTTAATGAGTGGCTCCTGAGAAACCGGGAGAAAAGAATAATGGGCCATATTATCAAGGAACGGCGATAACATTATCGTGGCTTGAGCGGCAGGAAACTGCCGCTAAAGCGGCGATAATGGGCTTGATAATTTGCCCTTGTGAATTCCAATAGAAGCCCATGTTCACACCAGAACCTGAGCTTCTATGGGAATTCTCAAGGGCAAATTATCAAGCCCATTATCGCCGCTTTAGTGGCAGTTTCCTGCCGCTAAAGCGGCGATAATGTTATCGCCGCTTCTTGATAATATGGCCCATTATTTTTTTCTCCCAGTTTCTCAGCAGCCACTCATTAAATCGAGTATCGACTTCAAATATATGGGCTAACATTTAAGGTAAGCTTTATATTATATATCAATTCCCACCTATAAACAATACCAAAAAATCCCGAAGATTCAGAATACATTCACTAATGTAGAAGCTCAGGTTCTGGTGTGAACATGGGCTTCTATTGGAATTCACAAGGGCATATTATCAAGCCCATTATCGCCGCTTTAGCGGCAGTTTCCTACCGCTAAAGCGGCGGTAATGTTATCGCCGTTCCTTGATAATATGAACCAATGTTTCTCTCAAAACACGCTGTGTTGGTGGGAGCGTGCTTTGAAAGGTCAATGCACTTATATTGGGGTTTAAAGTGCCCGGGATGATTTTAAACACAAACTTGCTTGAAAATAAAGAAGATGTAGCATTTTTAATGGACTAAATTTAACTTAGAAGTTAAGAAAAAAGCAAATGTTGAAGTATCACAGATACGTGTGGTGAGAGGTCAAAAAGAAACATTGGTGTCTGTGGAGGGGAAGAATGTTCTAAATCTAGAGCATCCCACTACCAGAAAGGGTTGAAACTCATTACTGGCAGGGTACACGTGTTGCTCTGGCATGTGGCATATGCCACAACTCATGTGATGTGCCACAACATGTCATAGATTACTGACATGCTCTTTTATGCCTAAGTGCAGATAGTGCTAGTGGGTGATTTGCAAAGCACCCTTTTTCATTTCAGTAAAATAAAATAAAATTAACAACAATATAAAACAAGCATTGGCATAGCCAATAGGTCTCGCCTTTGGGACCTTATAAGTGTTTAGTTATCCAGCACAATATCCTTGGTGCAACAACATTAACTGTTGCATGGCTAATTACTCATAAAGTCCCAAAGGCGAGACCTGTTGGCTATGCCAATGCTTGTTTCTCTTTGCTTCTCTTTATTTCTCCCTCGCTCTCTTTCTTCCCTTCCTTCTCTCTCCTTCTTTCGTCCTTATCTCGTTCTGTCTCTTTCTTTCTTTCCTTTCCTTCTTTCCTTCTCAAAGGCAAGAGGCTTGCAGTCAATGCCAGTCTGATTAGTTCTGTGTTAGCCAGCATGCATTACGGGGAATTGTATCAGCCCACTTCAGCCACTGGATGGCTTCATTACCAGTTACAGCATGCTGCCCTTTTACAAGGGACATATCCACATACCAAGTAGTTCCTTTCAGTGCCAGGCAGTACTATGATAATGGGTGGGGTTTTTACACCCAAAAAACGATTTGGGCTGTAGTAAATGTGTGTTTTTAGATTGATGAGGGTGCAGCATATTCCCAAATAAAAAAGTTTTGCAAAAACCATGACAAAACAAAACAAAAATTGTGAGAAGGCTGGAGACCAACATCATACCTATTGGCTTTGCCAATGCTACTTGAATTTGATGTGTGTGTGTAGCTGCAGAGCGTTCTGAAGTGGTTAGAAATTACCTGGCTGGCGCTATATCCATTATGCTAAGACAATACACCTGTGACTAAGTCATCACCGTGGCGCCACAAATCACATGAAGCAAACACGTGTAGCCTTAAATTGATTTTCAGGACAACGAGCCTTCCTTTACACAATTTCTGTTTTCGGAGACCCGCAGCAGCACTGGGGCTGTTTAAGTGACGGGAAAAGACATACCGCTGGCATACACGCCCCGATCAACGCGATCACGACTGGCGCTGGCTGCTGTGGCCTCAGGTCCTCTCTGGGTTCGTCACCCTCGGCGGCCCCAACTCGCCTTCTCAGCTCTCAGAACTCTGAGCGAGAAGCCACTGCGTCTGCGGTACTTGCTGTTACACAAGCAATAAAACTACTCGAGCAGACCTCCCCTCAGTGGGCGAGCCCCGGTAGCACAGTGGGAAATTCCCCTCACACGCGAGGGGAAGCGCAAAATGGTTAGAACACCAGCAAAGGTCACTCACTCATCAGCGTACGTTTATGCAAAGCGCCAACGTGTGCGACACAACCCCTAGAATGTCCCTATTAGAAGAACCAGGCTCGGGATATATCACATTTCTGTGAGCTCACACACAAGCTGTTCTTGGAAGTGATTTTAAACATAATCCCTTGAGCTCAGTTTACTGTAAAAGCTTTTTGGAGCCCGGTCACCGAACAGCGGTAGTGGTTTCATTTTGTGAGTGATTTTGTGATCGAACCGTTGCAATGAATGCACGTGCTCACAATGGGTATGGATTTTAAGTGGGCCGGGTCCGAGACCAGGGCCCGGGTAAATAACAAGCATTGGCCGCGCGGCAGTAAAAGTAACGCCGCGCGGCTGTTAAAGCGAAAGTCAACGCGATTGCTCCGAAAGCGAATGTGATCGCGATGACGTGCTAAAGCACAGTTTTCAAAGTGCTGCTGGCGGCTGGCTGCGCGCGAGCACGATTGCGTGAACACAAGCGCTAGGCCAGCCAGAAGTACTTTGAAAACTCACATACAAAATGTCTCTCCGAGCCAGCGCATGCGCTGGGCTCAGCGAGACCTAAAAAAAGTCATTCTCCTGTTGGGGCTTGAGCCCTTGTAAAAAAGGATCATGTTCCTTGTTATTAACCACTATAGCAACCACTCTATTGATGAAACCTTATGGATATAAATTCCTTTTTATCACAGATATGGTGCGTACGTCCGTTTTCTATTCACAGTTGCTTTTCATGCTTTTTAAACGAAAAAACCCTTCCTCCCTTTCACCCTGGCACTGACCCCATTCATTTATTTTCCTGTCACAATCTTCCTCTATCTCTCATTCCACTGGGAGTTCTTACAGAGCAAACTGTCCCCCTCCCACATGCCACCATGTGTCAAAACATTCTGCGTGACTCTCAAGAAGAATGTTACCAGTAGTTCCTCAGAGGAAAGAGAAGAGTGGAGGTGAATCGATAAGAAAGCCTAAAAGGACTGCATGTACATTATGTGTAAAGTGGGTAATCCTTTTGTTGGATATTAATGCCCTCACACACCCTTTCAGGTGTCATCATCTGGGCTGCTCCTCGTCGGGCCGGCGGTGCAATGCCTAACGGGCTCCCTAAAAGGGGCACTTTATCGGAGTTCTTTTAATCCAACAGCCGTCTGGTGAAGTGCGGGTATGTGGGCCTGATTATTGTAGATACAAAAAGTGATTTAAAACAGGGTTGAAAGTACCAGTATGGGAAATCAATTTATTCTAAAGGTCTCCTTCCCTGATTAAAAAGTGTGTGTGGCACTCGGTAGAGTATAATGTCTCTAATTAGAGTGCATGGGATTGGTGGTCAACATGTTTCTCGCTCTGAGCTTGTGCGCTCGCGATTCGTCAGGACCTATAAAACTATCTACAATGGTAAGAGGGGACTATACAAGATATTGGTCTCCTAGTCACAAAGAGTCATGTGAACAAAATTTTTTCTAGAATACCTGTCATGGTCTGGTGCTACCTGTAAAAAAGGACGGTAGATTAAGTTGATCATTGTTGAGACATACATAGCCACAGGTAAAAAGAAAAAACATATCAAACAAAAAGGCTTTCAAGGTGATTCATCTCCATCATAGTTAAAAAGGAACAGTGGTGACTGCTGGTGCTTGAGCGTCAGAAAACTGCTCCTAAAAGGTGGTGTACCATCAAAGTGAACTATAGTGACTATACACCTATGTGGAACATTTAAAAACAATAAAAGCGGCAGAAAACATTGTTGGACTCACCCTATTCAGTAGGACTGCGGACCACAACAGTGCTTGGTGGACTCAGCGTGAGGCGAAGGACCTCTAAAAGTAGGTCTAAACTAAAGGGTAATAACGAACTTAATGATGTAATAATCACAGCTGATACATTTGGGGACATATGGAACAGTCAAGATCCAGACATTCACTGACTAATTAACCCCACGGACAGGCTGTGATCCGGAGGGACGTAAAATGAATATCAGGTAAAGTCTTGAATGAATAAAGGCTGTCAACTAGCGTGCCCAAGGTCTAATGTGTGTCGGTGATATCCCAAGTATACGTAACAGGCGTGGTGTTCCTTGCTAGTGGACCAAGTAAATGCAGAGTTACGATTAAGGGTGGGGAGTCAACCACACCGCCGTTGTTTCACAAGCGGTAGACAGCATGGCGTTAGCGGGGGACCCGTAAGCTCGCGCTGACAGTAAAAAATGTATTACAAGGTCTACGCAGGAAAAGGGGTGGTTTCAAGATAAGAAACACGAAGACACGAAAAACGTGTACTGTACTTACGTCTGCCCCGCTCACGCTCTGTCTCTGGACCTACCCGAGCCACCGAGTCTGGGAGGTGGCGACCTGGATGCTGTGTGGAGATTAAGTGCATCCGGTCACGTCACGTGAATAGGTCACATGATCGGAACTGATTCACGGTCAAGTAGCGAGAGGGTGTTTTAAAACGGGAATTGTATATCAGTAAAATATGGATGCGCCGTGCAATCAGTCGACCTAAGAGTGTCAGAAATATATAGATATAAATTAATTTCAATCCTTATAAGGAAAGAAAGACAACAGTGTCGGCCATCTTGGATTGGGAAGTGTGGTATTTAATAAAGTTAATCTGCATTGTCACAATTGGAAGAAGGGTGGAGGGAGGATGTAAGGACAACCTCAATAGGATGTAACGACGGGTTGTAGTTGGTAATATGAACCCTGTCAAATCATAAAAAAGCAAATCATTTCAGCAAGTATTCTTTAGTCTTAAGCAGAGATGAATGTCATGATAAAAGAAGGCAAAGATTGATATATCTGCCAAGAACATGCCAAGCTAAAGCTTGAGGGCCCCCCAGGGAATATCATCATTAAGCCCAATGACATTAGAAGACAGACGGTGTATCCATCTCTGTTCCTTCTTAAAAAGACTGTGTTGGGACAAATGAGGGTTGGCTTCTAGAATCAGCCATTTGACAGAGTCTGGGGAGTGTTGTTTCTCTAGGAAATGGGCACTGATCTTGGTGTTCTGTTTATGGCACCGAAAATTGCTGCGCTGTTCAGAGATTCGCAATTTTATCGGTCTGGTCGTCATCCCTATGTAGTACAGGTTGCAGGGACATGTAAGGAGATATATGCAATTGTTAGTGTTGCAGTTTGTATGTGACCTCAATTCCCAGGTGAAAGTAGTATTGAGGGTGACAGTTTTATGTACGGATGTAAACGTACAGGCGGTACACATACCACACGGAAAGTGTCCTTTTACTGCAGGTAATTGCCAAAGTGTACTCTGTGTGGGTTTGATTTTGGATCTAGGTCTGGTTTGTATCACCAAATCTTTAATATTTTTGGTGCGTCTGTATGCAAACCTAGGTGGTTCAAGGTTCATTTTCCCAGTATTAAGGATATTCCAATGTTTCTTTAAAACCTTAGTTACTTGATTGGTGTTAGGTGAGAAAGTAGTGACACAGGTAAGGATGTCAGAAACAGTTGTGGTGTTCTCTCTGGGTTCCAAAAGGGCTTCTCTGTTATTATTCCTCGCCCGTTTTTTGGACTTAGTGATACTTTTCAGTGGGTATTGTCTTTCTCTTAATTTACGGGAAAGAATTTCTGCTTCACTTTTGAAGGTATCAATAGTGCTGCAGTTTCTCCTCAATCTAAGAAACTGCCCAAAAGGCAAATTCTCCTTGAGAGCTCTCGGGTGATGACTGGTAAAATGCAGCAGGCTATTGCGATCAGTGCTTTTCTTGTAGAGAGTCGTAGAAAGAATACCCTCGGTCAACATGATGGTTAAATCGAGGAATGCGATCTGTGAGGGGGATGCTGTGATTGTGAAGTTAAGGTGGGGATTTAAAAGGTTGAGCCATGTATAGAATGCTTCATAGCTCCTAGAATCTCCTGACCAAAAAATCAGAATATCATCTATGAATCGTCTCCATAGTAGAATGTTGTGACGGTATGGATTCGTATCACAGAAAATATGTATCCCCTCAAACCAGGCCATGTATAAACAGGCCAGACTCGGAGCAAAGGTACTTCCCATGGAAGTACCTTGGGTCTGATGGTATAATTGGCCTTTGAACTCGAAAAAGTTTTCTGTCAGGGCTAAGGTGGCACATTCAATGATGAAGGACACTGGGGTTGGCGATTCCCAAGGTTCACCTCCAAGTACTTCCTCAATCACTTCAAGAGTTGCCCTTTGTGGAATGTTGGTATATAGGGCTTCAACATCTAGAGTGATGAGGAAGTTGATGTTATGGGTATCCTCGGTTTGGTCCAGTAGGCGTAGAACGTCCGTCGTGTCTTGTATGTATGACGGTGTGCGTTTGACTAGGGGTTGCAGGAAATGATCGCAAAACTGCGATAAGGGTTCAAGAACTGAGTTAATGCCCGATACTATGGGGCGTCCAGGTACTGGTGTGACCCCCTTGTGAATCTTTGGTAGAACATAGAAATAGGGGGTCCTCGGTTCTTTTTGGATTAAGAAGGAAGCCTCCTTCTCACTTAACCAACCGTTGCTCTCTGCTGAGTCAACCAGACCAGTAATAGTTGTTTTTAGACGTTGAGTGGGGTTGTTCGGAATCAGTGTATAGTACTTCCTATTGCCCAATTGACGCAAACACTCGTTGTCATAATCAGTAGTTGTCATTATGACAGTGGCCCCACCTTTGTCGGCCTGTTTGATGGTAATGGTCGGGTCGTCGGCCAGCGTTGTAATAGCAAGCCTCTCTGCTCTGCTGAGGTTGTTGAATTGCTTATGTGTAGGAATGGTTTTGATATCCTTAAGTACTGCCTGCTCATATGTAAGTACTTCATTTGGTATCATCCCTGAGTGGGGAGTAAAGGTTGAGGGGTTGCGTAAACCTGAGTCATTGTCCGGTATGTAGTCTTTGCCCTCAAAGAAAAATCTCAACCGGATCTTGCGGAAGAATTGATGTAATTCGCAAGTTTGGGTGAAAAGGTCTACCCTGGGGGTGGGGACAAATCCTAGTCCTTTCTGGAGGACAGTGTCCGCTGTGACTGTCAATTGTCTGGATGACAAATTGACAACTAAGTTTGTTTCCTGGTGTGACTCCTGGTTTCCACTCCCCGTTGTGGTGGTTCTTCCCATTGTACTCTTTTCTCTTGTGGGGCCCCTCTTCTTCGCCCTCGCCCTCTGCCCCAACCTCTGCCTAAAAAAGGTGAGGGCTGGTTCATGCCCTGAGGTGCAAATTGAGGTAAACCATGAGGGCCAAATTGAGGGGGGCCCTGTGGGTACATAGGGTATTGCCAGAAAGCTGGTCCCTGATAGGGTGTTGGTGGAAAGTAATTATATCCAGGTCTACCTTTCTTCCCTCTAGCCTGATTAGGTCTCATATTCTCAGTACTAGAGTCACTGTTGGTAGAGGATCCTCTCCTTGAGGAATCCGAATCAATGTCTGATGAGTAGTTGGTATTAGGCGGGACATAGTCTGCTTTAAGGTAGGGGTAGACTTTTTCCTTGTCAAAGCGTTTGATGTCTTTTTGGAGCTTTGTAACTTTCTGTTTCATTAAGTATTCTCTATGTTCGGCTATCTCATTGTTGAGCTCAGTTAATTTCGATTTATACTGGGAGCCAGGATTGTTTTGTTTGAGATTACTTTCCATCGTCTGGATGCGTGTAAGTAACTCGTCTGCCAATCTCTTCGCAGTGTTCACAATCAGAATGAGCAGGTCCCTTGTACACTTCCATGATATCTGAGACCATTCGACTTTAAATTGCCCATCCTCCCAGAAAATTCTGGGAAAATTCTTCACTACGAGGCCATTAGGAGAGATGTTGGCCCTGAAGTACTCTGTCATAAGGGCACCATGTAGTGTGATGCGTACCCATTCTCTTTTCATATCTGAGAGTGATTGCCACTCAGCTGATTGGCTGCCAGTGGCCAGTTCGTGGTCGAGACCCAGAATGGACGGGGTCCGGAGAATTTCTGCTGCTTGATCATCCTCATAGCTCAAACCCTGTCCCTCCATGGATGGACGGGTAGGTAGGAGAATGGGATGTAAAAAACAGTTACACAATGGGTAACCGTAGAGCTCTCCCAGGGAGGAGAGGGAAAAGGTAAGATAAGTAGGGGGATAGAGCAAATCTCACCCACCAATAAGAGAATCCCACGGGGGTTTAAGCCGTGCAGAGCATAGGTTTCAAATAAGAGGGATCAGGGGGGCGTTTTCCGCTCACAAAAGTGAGTGGGAGGTCCAGACTGGTAAAGCGCCCCAACAACGAGACTCTCAAGAAGAATGTAACCAGTAGTTCCTCAGAGGAAAGAGAAGAGTGGAGGTGAATCGATAAGAAAGCCTAAAAGGACTGCATGTACATTATGTGTAAAGTGGGTAATCCTTTTGTTGGATATTAATGCCCTCACACACCCTTTCAGGTGTCATGCTTCATCATCTGGGCTGCTCCTCGTCGGGCCGGCGGTGCAATGCCTAACGGGCTCCCTAAAAGGGGCACTTTATCGGAGTTCTTTTAATCCAACAGCCGTCTGGTGAAGTGCGGGTATGTGGGCCTGATTATTGTAGATACAAAAAGTGATTTAAAACAGGGTCGAAAGTACCAGTATGGGAAATCAATTTATTCTAAAGGTCTCCTTCCCTGATTAAAAAGTGTGTGTGGCACTCGGTAGAGTATAATGTCTCTAATTAGAGTGCATGGGGTTGGTGGTCAACATGTTTCTCGCTCTGAGCTCGTGCGCTCGCGATTCGTCAGGACCTATAAAACTATCTACAATGGTAAGAGGGGACTATACAAGATATTGGTCTCCTAGTCACAAAGAGTCATGTGAACAAAATTTTTTCTAGAATACCTGTCATGGTCTGGTGCTACCTGTAAAAAAGGACGGTAGATTAAGTTGATCATTGTTGAGACATACATAGCCACAGGTAAAAAGAAAAAACATATCAAACAAAAAGGCTTTCAAGGTGATTCATCTCCATCATAGTTAAAAAGGAACAGTGGTGACTGCTGGTGCTTGAGCGTCAGAAAACTGCTCCTAAAAGGTGGTGTACCATCAAAGTGAACTATAGTGACTATACACCTATGTGGAACATTTAAAAACAATAAAAGCGGCAGAAAACATCGTTGGACTCACCCTATTCAGTAGGACTGCGGACCACAACAGTGCTTGGTGGACTCAGCGTGAGGCGAAGGACCTCTAAAAGTAGGTCTAAACTAAAGGGTAATAACGAACTTAATGATGTAATAATCACAGCTGATACATTTGGGGACATATGGAACAGTCAAGATCCAGACATTCACTGACTAATTAACCCCACGGACAGGCTGTGATCCGGAGGGACGTAAAATGAATATCAGGTAAAGTCTTGAATGAATAAAGGCTGTCAACTAGCGTGCCCAAGGTCTAATGTGTGTCGGTGATATCCCAAGTATACGTAACAGGCGTGGTGTTCCTTGCTAGTGGACCAAGTAAATGCAGAGTTACGATTAAGGGTGGGGAGTCAACCACACCGCCGTTGTTTCACAAGCGGTAGACAGCATGGCGTTAGCGGGGGACCCGTAAGCTCGCGCTGACAGTAAAAAATGTATTACAAGGTCTACGCAGGAAAAGGGGTGGTTTCAAGATAAGAAACACGAAGACACGAAAAACGTGTACTGTACTTACGTCTGCCCCGCTCACGCTCTGTCTCTGGACCTACCCGAGCCACCGAGTCTGGGAGGTGGCGACCTGGATGCTGTGTGGAGATTAAGTGCATCCGGTCACGTCACGTGAATAGGTCACATGATCGGAACTGATTCACGGTCAAGTAGCGAGAGGGTGTTTTAAAACGGGAATTGTATATCAGTAAAATATGGATGCGCCGTGCAATCAGTCGACCTAAGAGTGTCAGAAATATATAGATATAAATTAATTTCAATCCTTATAAGGAAAGAAAGACAACAGTGTCGGCCATCTTGGATTGGGAAGCGTGGTATTTAATAAAGTTAATCTGCATTGTCACAATTGGAAGAAGGGTGGAGGGAGGATGTAAGGACAACCTCAATAGGATGTAACGACGGGTTGTAGTTGGTAATATGAACCCTGTCAAATCATAAAAAAGCAAATCATTTCAGCAAGTATTCTTTAGTCTTAAGCAGAGATGAATGTCATGATAAAAGAAGGCAAAGATTGATATATCTGCCAAGAACATGCCAAGCTAAAGCTTGAGGGCCCCCCAGGGAATATCATCATTAAGCCCAATGACATTAGAAGACAGACGGTGTATCCATCTCTGTTCCTTCTTAAAAAGACTGTGTTGGGACAAATGAGGGTTGGCTTCTAGAATCAGCCATTTGACAGAGTCTGGGGAGTGTTGTTTCTCTAGGAAATGGGCACTGATCTTGGTGTTCTGTTTATGGCACCGAAAATTGCTGCGGTGTTCAGAGATTCGCAATTTTATCGGTCTGGTCGTCATCCCTATGTAGTACAGGATGCAGGGACATGTAAGGAGATATATGCAATTGTTAGTGTTGCAGTTTGTATGTGACCTCAATTCCCAGGTGAAAGTAGTATTGAGGGTGACAGTTTTATGTACGGATGTAAACGTACAGGCGGTACACATACCACACGGAAAGTGTCCTTTTACTGCAGGTAATTGCCAAAGTGTACTCTGTGTGGGTTTGATTTTGGATCTAGGTCTGGTTTGTATCACCAAATCTTTAATATTTTTGGTGCGTCTGTATGCAAACCTAGGTGGTTCAAGGTTCATTTTCCCAGTATTAAGGATATTCCAATGTTTCTTTAAAACCTTAGTTACTTGATTGGTGTTAGGTGAGAAAGTAGTGACACAGGTAAGGATGTCAGAAACAGTTGTGGTGTTCTCTCTGGGTTCCAAAAGGGCTTCTCTGTTATTATTCCTCGCCCGTTTTTTGGACTTAGTGATACTTTTCAGTGGGTATTGTCTTTCTCTTAATTTACGGGAAAGAATTTCTGCTTCACTTTTGAAGGTATCAATAGTGCTCCAGTTTCTCCTCAATCTAAGAAACTGCCCAAAAGGCAAATTCTCCTTGAGAGCTCTCGGGTGATGACTGGTAAAATGCAGCAGGCTATTGCGATCAGTGCTTTTCTTGTAGAGAGTCGTAGAAAGAATACCCTCGGTCAACATGATGGTTAAATCGAGGAATGCGATCTGTGAGGGGGATGCTGTGATTGTGAAGTTAAGGTGGGGATTCAAAAGGTTGAGCCATGTATAGAATGCTTCATAGCTCCTAGAATCTCCTGACCAAAAAATCAGAATATCATCTATGAATCGTCTCCATAGTAGAATGTTGTGACGGTATGGATTCGTATCACAGAAAATATGTATCCCCTCAAACCAGGCCATGTATAAACAGGCCAGACTCGGAGCAAAGGTACTTCCCATGGAAGTACCTTGGGTCTGATGGTATAATTGGCCTTTGAACTCGAAAAAGTTTTCTGTCAGGGCTAAGGTGGCACATTCAATGATGAAGGACACTGGGGTTGGCGATTCCCAAGGTTCACCTCCAAGTACTTCCTCAATCACTTCAAGAGTTGCCCTTTGTGGAATGTTGGTATATAGGGCTTCAACATCTAGAGTGATGAGGAAGTTGATGTTATGGGTATCCTCGGTTTGGTCCAGTAGGCGTAGAACGTCCGTCGTGTCTTGTATGTATGACGGTGTGCGTTTGACTAGGGGTTGCAGGAAATGATCGCAAAACTGCGATAAGGGTTCAAGAACTGAGTTAATGCCCGATACTATGGGGCGTCCAGGTACTGGTGTGACCCCCTTGTGAATCTTTGGTAGAACATAGAAATAGGGGGTCCTCGGTTCTTTTTGGATTAAGAAGGAAGCCTCCTTCTCACTTAACCAACCGTTGCTCTCTGCTGAGTCAACCAGACCAGTAATAGTTGTTTTTAGACGTTGAGTGGGGTTGTTCGGAATCGGCGTATAGTACTTCCTATTGCCCAATTGATGCAAACACTCGTTGTCATAATCAGTAGTTGTCATTATGACAGTGGCCCCACCTTTGTCGGCCTGTTTGATGGTAATGGTCGGGTCATCGGCCAGCGTTGTAATAGCAAGCCTCTCTGCTCTGCTGAGGTTGTTGAATTGCTTATGTGTAGGAATGGTTTTGATATCCTTAAGTACTGCCTGCTCATATGTAAGTACTTCATTTGGTATCATCCCTGAGTGGGGAGTAAAGGTTGAGGGGTTGCGTAAACCTGAGTCATTGTCCGGTATGTAGTCTTTGCCCTCAAAGAAAAATCTCAACCTGATCTTGCGGAAAAATTGATGTAATTCGCAAGTTTGGGTGAAAAGGTCTACCCTGGGGGTGGGGACAAATCCTAGTCCTTTCTGGAGGACAGTGTCCTCTGTGACTGTCAATTGTCTGGATGACAAATTGACAACTAAGTTTGTTTCCTGGTGTGACTCCTGGTTTCCACTCCCCGTTGTGGTGGTTCTTCCCATTGTACTCTTTTCTCTTGTGGGGCCCCTCTTCTTCGCCCTCGCCCTCTGCCCCAACCTCTGCCTAAAAAAGGTGAGGGCTGGTTCATGCCCTGAGGTGCAAATTGAGGTAAACCATGAGGGCCAAATTGAGGGGGGCCCTGTGGGTACATAGGGTATTGCCAGAAAGCTGGTCCCTGATAGGGTGTTGGTGGAAAGTAATTATATCCACGTCTACCTTTCTTCCCTCTAGCCTGATTAGGTCTCATATTCTCAGTACTAGAGTCACTGTTGGTAGAGGATCCTCTCCTTGAGGAATCCGAATCAATGTCTGATGAGTAGTTGGTATTAGGCGGGACATAGTCTGCTTTAAGGTAGGGGTAGACTTTTTCCTTGTCAAAGCGTTTGATGTCTTTTTGGAGCTTTGTAACTTTCTGTTTCATTAGGTATTCTCTATGTTCGGCTATCTCATTGTTGAGCTCAGTTAATTTCGATTTATACTGGGAGCCAGGATTGTTTTGTTTGAGATTACTTTCCATCGTCTGGATGCGTGTAAGTAACTCGTCTGCCAATCTCTTCGCAGTGTTCACAATCAGAATGAGCAGGTCCCTTGTACACTTCCACGATATCTGAGACCATTCGACTTTAAATTGCCCATCCTCCCAGAAAATTCTGGGAAAATTCTTCACTACGAGGCCATTAGGAGAGATGTTGGCCCTGAAGTACTCTGTCATAAGGGCACCATGTAGTGTGATGCGTACCCATTCTCTTTTCATATCTGAGAGTGATTGCCACTCAGCTGATTGGCTGCCAGTGGCCAGTTCGTGGTCGAGACCCAGAATGGACGGGGTCCGGAGAATTTCTGCTGCTTGATCATCCCCATAGCTCAAACCCTGTCCCTCCATGGATGGACGGGTAGGTAGGAGAATGGGATGTAAAAAACAGTTACACAATGGGTAACCGTAGAGCTCTCCCAGGGAGGAGAGGGAAAAGGTAAGATAAGTAGGGGGATAGAGCAAATCTCACCCACCAATAAGAGAATCCCACGGGGGTTTAAGCCGTGCAGAGCATAGGTTTCAAATAAGAGGGATCAGGGGGGCGTTTTCCACTCACAAAAGTGAGTGGGAGGTCCAGACTGGTAAAGCGCCCCAACAACGAGACTCTCAAGAAGAATGTTACCAGTAGTTCCTCAGAGGAAAGAGAAGAGTGGAGGTGAATCGATAAGAAAGCCTAAAAGGACTGCATGTACATCATGTGTAAAGTGGGTAATCCTTTTGTTGGATATTAATGCCCTCACACACCCTTTCAGGTGTCATGCTTCATCATCTGGGCTGCTCCTCGTCGGGCCGGCGGTGCAATGCCTAACGGGCTCCCTAAAAGGGGCACTTTATCGGAGTTCTTTTAATCCAACAGCCGTCTGGTGAAGTGCGGGTATGTGGGCCTGATTATTGTAGATACAAAAAGTGATTTAAAACAGGGTCGAAAGTACCAGTATGGGAAATCAATTTATTCTAAAGGTCTCCTTCCCTGATTAAAAAGTGTGTGTGGCACTCGGTAGAGTATAATGTCTCTAATTAGAGTGCATGGGGTTGGTGGTCAACATGTTTCTCGCTCTGAGCTCGTGCGCTCGCGATTCGTCAGGACCTATAAAACTATCTACAATGGTAAGAGGGGACTATACAAGATATTGGTCTCCTAGTCACAAAGAGTCATGTGAACAAATTTTTTTCTAGAATACCTGTCATGGTCTGGTGCTACCTGTAAAAAAGGACGGTAGATTAAGTTGATCATTGTTGAGACATACATAGCCACAGGTAAAAAGAAAAAACATATCAAACAAAAAGGCTTTCAAGGTGATTCATCTCCATCATAGTTAAAAAGGAACAGTGGTGACTGCTGGTGCTTGAGCGTCAGAAAACTGCTCCTAAAAGGTGGTGTACCATCAAAGTGAACTATAGTGACTATACACCTATGTGGAACATTTAAAAACAATAAAAGCGGCAGAAAACATCGTTGGACTCACCCTATTCAGTAGGACTGCGGACCACAACAGTGCTTGGTGGACTCAGCGTGAGGCGAAGGACCTCTAAAAGTAGGTCTAAACTAAAGGGTAATAACGAACTTAATGATGTAATAATCACAGCTGATACATTTGGGGACATATGGAACAGTCAAGATCCAGACATTCACTGACTAATTAACCCCACGGACAGGCTGTGATCCGGAGGGACGTAAAATGAATATCAGGTAAAGTCTTGAATGAATAAAGGCTGTCAACTAGCGTGCCCAAGGTCTAATGTGTGTCGGTGATATCCCAAGTATACGTAACAGGCGTGGTGTTCCTTGCTAGTGGACCAAGTAAATGCAGAGTTACGATTAAGGGTGGGGAGTCAACCACACCGCCGTTGTTTCACAAGCGGTAGACAGCATGGCGTTAGCGGGGGACCCGTAAGCTCGCGCTGACAGTAAAAAATGTATTACAAGGTCTACGCAGGAAAAGGGGTGGTTTCAAGATAAGAAACACGAAGACACGAAAAACGTGTACTGTACTTACGTCTGCCCCGCTCACGCTCTGTCTCTGGACCTACCCGAGCCACCGAGTCTGGGAGGTGGCGACCTGGATGCTGTGTGGAGATTAAGTGCATCCGGTCACGTCACGTGAATAGGTCACATGATCGGAACTGATTCACGGTCAAGTAGCGAGAGGGTGTTTTAAAACGGGAATTGTATATCAGTAAAATATGGATGCGCCGTGCAATCAGTCGACCTAAGAGTGTCAGAAATATATAGATATAAATTAATTTCAATCCTTATAAGGAAAGAAAGACAACAGTGTCGGCCATCTTGGATTGGGAAGCGTGGTATTTAATAAAGTTAATCTGCATTGTCACAATTGGAAGAAGGGTGGAGGGAGGATGTAAGGACAACCTCAATAGGATGTAACGACGGGTTGTAGTTGGTAATATGAACCCTGTCAAATCATAAAAAAGCAAATCATTTCAGCAAGTATTCTTTAGTCTTAAGCAGAGATGAATGTCATGATAAAAGAAGGCAAAGATTGATATATCTGCCAAGAACATGCCAAGCTAAAGCTTGAGGGCCCCCCAGGGAATATCATCATTAAGCCCAATGACATTAGAAGACAGACGGTGTATCCATCTCTGTTCCTTCTTAAAAAGACTGTGTTGGGACAAATGAGGGTTGGCTTCTAGAATCAGCCATTTGACAGAGTCTGGGGAGTGTTGTTTCTCTAGGAAATGGGCACTGATCTTGGTGTTCTGTTTATGGCACCGAAAATTGCTGCGGTGTTCAGAGATTCGCAATTTTATCGGTCTGGTCGTCATCCCTATGTAGTACAGGTTGCAGGGACATGTAAGGAGATATATGCAATTGTTAGTGTTGCAGTTTGTATGTGACCTCAATTCCCAGGTGAAAGTAGTATTGAGGGTGACAGTTTTATGTACGGATGTAAACGTACAGGCGGTACACATACCACACGGAAAGTGTCCTTTTACTGCAGGTAATTGCCAAAGTGTACTCTGTGTGGGTTTGATTTTGGATCTAGGTCTGGTTTGTATCACCAAATCTTTAATATTTTTGGTGCGTCTGTATGCAAACCTAGGTGGTTCAAGGTTCATTTTCCCAGTATTAAGGATATTCCAATGTTTCTTTAAAACCTTAGTTACTTGATTGGTGTTAGGTGAGAAAGTAGTGACACAGGTAAGGATGTCAGAAACAGTTGTGGTGTTCTCTCTGGGTTCCAAAAGGGCTTCTCTGTTATTATTCCTCGCCCGTTTTTTGGACTTAGTGATACTTTTCAGTGGGTATTGTCTTTCTCTTAATTTACGGGAAAGAATTTCTGCTTCACTTTTGAAGGTATCAATAGTGCTGCATTCTGCGTCTCATTTATAAAAAGTGACGCATCGCTGCGTGAAAACAGTGATGCGTCACTTTTCATTGTGGCTCCCTTTCGACATGCTGGACACATCATATTTACAGTATGACGCATCATGTTGCAAGGAGTTACAGATTTGTCAGTATTTCTGACGTATCTGTAGGTACAAAAACAACGCATTGCTGGGGTGTGTCACAAAAGTGCCGCAACTCCAGCAATGGGTCATTTCACATGGGCAAGTCCCATTTCAAATGTGCCTGCGTCTGTCTTACGCATAAGATATTGACGCATTTGCATCCTAGAAGTGGCACAGTGAAATCTTATAGATTTCGCTGCGTCACTTTTACGACCCTCTCCTGCGTCGGAACCCCCCCTGCATTCATTATACCTGGTGCAGGTATAATGTGGTGCAGGGGTTTACAAAGAGACGCATCTACCTAGATGCGTCACTTTCTAAATATTGTGCACCATGGGGCATTTTTTACACCAGTGGTGCGTCACAAAAAGTGATGCACTGATGGCGCAACAGTGACACAAGGGCCCATAAATAAGCCCCTCCCTATCTCTCATTCCATAAATTGAGGGATTTTTTCCACAACAAACCTTGTACCCCTCCTGCAGCATGTCACAAATTTCTAACATGCACTGGCTGACTAATTGCCACAAATCCTCAGACAGTGCTAGGGGGTGTTTTCAATAACATTCCCTTTCACATGGGTAAAGTGTTTAAGAATTTTAAAAAATAGATTAGAGGCTCAGACCCTGACAAAAAAGCTTCACAATGAATTGGATTTTACATAACACTGTCAGTTTTATGACTCCTACATTCTGGAAACATTTTGTTTATCAAACCATATTTCATGAGACCTACTTCAATCACCATGCAGATTTTTCCTACATCCCACAAATTCACAAGTTTTTTTTGCTTCAAATACAAATAAACAGTTCTCTCTCTCTTTTGCCACTAGCACCAAATCTCTACTTCTTTCTTCCAGACTTTTCCATTATAAACCATTCCACTAATAAAGGATTTTTTATTCACAATAAACGACTCCATGTCATATTTTTCTGATATGCTTTGCTATGTCTAATCATGTAAGAAACGTCTCACGCTGTGCCGGTTGGTGATTTCCAAGGGGATCACTTTCATATGGGTAAAATAAGAATAAAAAAAATAAGCAAGGGCTCTGAATTAATGGGTGAACACTGGCCACAGCATAGCACTTATTAGTTTGTTTTCCATTGTAGTGTTCTGCTGGACACATAACTTTGCTACCCCACCCCAGGGGCTTTATTGACATCCACTCCACACCTATCCATCACAGGATCACCATTCAAGTGACACTGTGAATAAAAGGGGCTGGGTGCACAAGCCTGGGGCAAATTCCACAATGTAACTTGTGTGTCTGTGTTGCTTTATTTACTAGCATGTAGGTTGAGGGCCCACAACACCCCAGCCAATACACTAAGGACCTCTTTTATGGGATTTATGTGTAGGGCAGCTTGGCAAGTCACCTTGCTTCGCTGCCTTACTTCAAAGTGAAAGGGCCAGAATGCACTGTATTTTTGCAATACAGTGCATTTCTGTCCTTTCTCCCTATACTGGCACCGTTCGACAGCCTAGTACATATGTAGCCACCAGGTGCCTCCATCGCATGCAGGATTATTTTTGTGCACGATGAGCACCTTACTGCACAAAAGCAATCCTAAGAGGCAGGTTCCTCTTTCTAAGTGTGCTGCTGAAAGCAGCACCAATAGGAAGAGAAAAAAACAAGGAGAAATAAAGCTATTTTTTCCTCAGGAGAAGTAAGGATTTGGCGCTTTCCCTGGTTTACATGATTTTGTAAATCTGGAACAGCATAAAAATCCATGGGTCCTGCATGGAAACACCCACCGCAACACCCTTGGGATGCCTCCTGAGCTCAAAGTAAGGCTACACAGCAATTTGCGCTGAAGATTTATGAGGCCACTCAAAGCCATGCAGGGGGACTTTGCATGGCTTAAAAAATCTGGTTCATAACCCTGCATAGCGCTTGTACCACTTTAAGTGGTGCAAAATTGACACAAGGCTCTCATAAACAACACCTTAAATCTTGTATCCTAATTTTAAGCTGACTATAATAAAATGTTTTATTTTTCCTCTTTATCTAAATTTCCCTTATATACAAAAAAGTCCCAAGTGTTTTTCATGGTAAACATGCTTTTCAACGTAGTCTTTACCATGCACTCCCTTTACCACACAAGTCCTCATGACAAAAGTCATATAAGCATAAGTATAGAACAGTTGAGTGTGTGTGTGTGTATGTATGTATATATCTATTCACTGAAAAAACCATAGGTTTCAGGGGTGTTATAGTTAGCTGGACTTTTCACTTGTACAAAACCATTGAAATTCCCCCGTTATAGTTAGTTCAGCTAACTATAACTTGCGCGCCCGCAATGCACTGCTGATGACGTCACATATTACATCACTCATGACATGGTCAGTGACATCACTCATGACATCACTGATGACATCTCAAATGACATCACTGATGACATCACTGATGACATCATCCAGTGAATGTGTGTTTTTCTGAAAATTAAATATGTTTTATATATGTATATCTCAAGGTCGATGGAAGAATAAATGGGTATATAAGTGTCTAAATGGATGATTTGTTTTTGAAAAATTGATTGTGTAACTGACTGATTAAGTGTATCATAGTGAATACATGGCTTAGTGAGTAATGTTTAAATATGTAAATATCTGTATCAGTCTCTCACTTTGTGTATAAGTGGCTGCATGGGTTGGTGAGTAGCTACATGGGTGTCTATATAGGTTATTAGTTGGTTTTTTGAGTATCAGTCTGAGTGTCTGCATGGTTCGGTGGGGGGTATTACGTAGTGCATAGGTGCATGAATGAGTGACTCACTGTTTGTATGGGTTGAACACAGCATGTGTGCAGGACTGTATGGGTGGATGAGTGTGTGTATGGGTGTGTTAGTGAGTGAATGACTGTCTCAATAGTGTCTTTATGAGTAACTACATATGTTTTAAACTAGTATATGTGACTATTGGTGTATATATGTGAGTATATGTGAGAGTGAGAGATTGAAAGAGTTCCTGTATGAATAAGTATGTGTTTCTATAAGTGATTGTTTAAAAGACTAAGTATGTGTAAGTTTCCGTAGAAGTAAGTATGGTGGTGTGTGTATAACTGTATATGCAAGTAAATGTATGTTTGATTCTTTATTAGCATGAGTGACTATGTGTGTGAGTAACTCTATGGATGAGTGGCATTGTGTAACAGGATGTATAGGTGTATGAGTACATATGATGAGTGAGTACATGTATGAGTGACTGTATAGGACTGTTGGTGAAGAGTGGATGTGTATGTGGATCTTAGAATTACTGAAGAGGTTGTTGTAACTGGTATTGGTATGTCCATTGTTTTGAAAATTTTAGTCTCTATTTTTGAATGTGTGTATCAAAGGTTATATTAGGGTGAGAGGAGGTCTGCCACTCTATCACAAGGATGATGTCATCAGTGATGTCATCAGTGATGTCATTTGAGATGTCATCAGTGATGTCATGAGTGATGTCACTGACCATGTCATGAGTGATGTAATATGTGACGTCATCAGCAGTGCATTGCGGGCGCGCGAGTTATAGTTAGCTGAACTAACTATAACGGGGGAATTTCAATGGTTTTGTACAAGTGAAAAGTCCAGCTAACTATAACACCCCTGAAACCTATGGTTTTTTCAGTGAATTTCTGAGGTTTTTTAAATGCTAATTCCTAACTATAACGTGCCTGAAACCTATGGTTTTTTCTGTGAATTTCAAAGGTTTTTTAAATGCTAATTTCTAACTATGCCTACAGAGATAGGACATGTGAAGAAAGAAGAAAAAATGCACAGAAAGAAACAAAAGAAGTGCAGAAAGAAGCAACAGAAGTCCTCAAATACGAAGATAAGTGCAGGAAGAAGGATAACGTGCAGAAAGAACAAAAAGAAGAGCAGAAAGAAGCCTTGTTGCAAAATCATCCTGTACCCTCAACTTTTTCAGACGGATACTGGTGGTAACTGAGTCTAACTAACCAGTCCTAGAGCCAGTGCTATGTTAAAAGACACTTAGAATACAGTGAAAACACCTACATACACTAGGGAACATTATGCGTTGGGGTCCCCCTGTGATTAGCATGACCTCCTCTGTAAGCCCCTAGTATATAATAGGGCATGGGGATTAAAACTACCTCTTAAAACAGGCCACAGGGCATTTTTGCACACGTTAACTCAGGCCCCGTCCCCTCCATTCACCACTGTGTAAACACGCCCTGTGTCCATTTTTAGTTGGGAGATTAAGTTCATTTGAATCCTGAGGGTCCCTAGGGTCCAACTAGCCCACTAGGTACCTCCAGTAAGTGCCACAGAGCTGCGTTGCAGAGAGGTGTAAAAAGTGGCACGGCCTGGACCACCTCTCTGCAATGCAGCTCAGTGGCGCTTACTGGAAGCACTTGGTGGGCTAGTTAGCCCCCAGGGGCCCTCAGTATTGAAGGGAAATTATATCCCCAATTTAAAACGTGCCATAGTGCGTGTTTGCACACGTCACCTCAGGCCCCGTCCCCTCCCTTCACCACTGTGTAAACGTGCCCTGTGGCTGTTCTAAGTTGAGAGATTAAGTCCCCTTGAATCCTAAGGGTCCCTAGGGTCAAACTAGACCACTAGGTACCTCCAGTAAGCGCCACAGAGCTGCGTTGCAGAGAGGTGTAAAAAGGGGCTTGGCCTCAGAACACCTGGCTGCAGCGCAGCTCCCTGGCGCATACTGGAGATGCCTGTTGGGGGCGCGTTTGCAGAGTGCTGCACGGAGGGGGCATGGCCTCCGGCACGATGCCAGTCTTTTATTTATTTTAGTTTTTTAAGAAGGGGGGCTGTTTTGTTCCCCTTCTTATTCTAATTTATTGGCCCTGATGACCCCATCCCCCAGGGCCAGTCTCCTAATTATATTTTTTTTTACCCCAATCCCCAGGGCCGGCCACTGTTTTTTATTATTTTTAAAAAATATATATTCATAGACACACCTAGGACATGCTGGACAAAACGTACGTACCTATCACCATGACGATTTGCGTGATATTCATTAAAAGGCGACTATGCATGCAATGAATCTACGTGGAATGTATTTACACCACTAGTGAAGCTCTGACATGTCTGATGCCCTACCGTGCCTAATCCTGGTAGACACCCTTGTCGTTTATTTATACAAACATGGGTAGCTATTGACGGGCACATTTAATACACATGCACACCAAACCATTCAAAGGGGATTCGACAAAAATTCGACCAAAACTATGCAAGAAACCCCCCTCACGGTTAATAAAACACACATCCACTGCCGGATGTGTAATACTTTTTATTTTACTCTCTGGAAAGGGGACGAACATCACTTGAGAGTCACAGCGTGCTCCTGACAGAGCCCAATGCTGTGTTACACCCACCATTGCCTGCCGAGTGCCACACACCTCTGTGTTGTATTCCACTAGCTAGTGCATATGCTATGACACTCTCTAGCCCATGTGCACTGTAACACCACCCCGTGAATATGTCATGCCACACTTGTCTTCGCACGGGTTATATTGCCCCATCTAACGTGCCTTTCTCGATGCCTATGTTATAACGCACAGTGCTATGCCATACATATTACAATCTGGGATCCATATCTTTGTCACAGTGCATATGCAACGTTACACTCCCCAGCACATATTTTATATTACAACTTTAGAGACTAGTTAGGTTACACAACACTGCCCTGTGCATATTACACTCCAAGGCGCATATCGCATAGCACGCGCTAGTGCCTGTGCTATCTCGCGCTCTCCAATGAATCTGTCATTGCGCACAATGTATTGCATATTATATTTCACACCCGGTTCATCTTATATCACACTTTTTGGTGCATAGTTTATACCATACACTATATCTAGTTTTCATTTTCAATCGTGCTCTCAGGACTATGTTCTATATAACACTGTGTTCACCTACCCTTTTCACGGGCATTACATTTTGCGATAGGGGGTGGAGGGTCAGGGGGTGTTTCTGCCAAGTGAGCCCGGAGTCACAGTCACAAACGTCCTCTTCTTCCTGAATAAAAGTGAGATTATGCTGCATACTTGTTCATATTTTAAGTAGTTCGCACAGACACAATGTTTTAAAAACAATAAAGTTCCTAATACCCGCCTTCTCTGAACAGTTAGCTTGCTGCCCCATCCCCTTCCTCCCTATCCTCTGTTGTGTGAATCCATGGACTAGCCTCCTCCCTCCTGCCATGCATGGTCTGATGTGCTGCCACTGCCCTCAATTTAGTATGATGTACCAGTCCACTCCTCCTGCCCTCCATTGCCCAATTCTATGCCCCATCATTGACCTCCTGCTTAAACTCTGTGCTTAGCTTGCTGCCCCTATTCTCCTTCCCCCTGCCCTCCGATGTCTTTGTGCATGCCCCTGCTCCATCCTTTTTGCCCACCATGTCCCATGGACCTGCCACTCCTATCTACTCTGAGTGTTCTGTTGAGCTGCCACTCCCCTCCCACCTGCCTAGCATTGTCAGATGACTGTAACCTGTCCCTGCCACCTCCACCCTGCCTGTCCACATGCCATGCCCCTATCCTCTTCCTCCTGTCCTACATGGTCCATTGTACTGCCACACCCTTCTGCCCTCCCTGGTCTGTTGTGCTGCAACTGCTCCTCCTGCCTGCCCCGTGTGGTCTGTTGTGAGGTCCCTTCCCCTGAACTTTCTTGTCTGTGCACAGGTCCTGACCCTCCCTTCTATCCTCCATCGTCCTTTGTGCATGCCCCTCCACCCTCCTTCTTGCCCATCATAGCCATTGTGCTGCCACTAACCCTCCCACTTGCCATGCATGGTCTTCTGTGCTGCCATGGCCCCTCCCACCTTCCCTGTGTGGTCAGTTAGCTGCCCCTGACCCCCTCCCACCTTCCCTCCATGGTCTGTGTGTATGCCATCACAGTCTCACTGTTGCTCTTCATGGTGTGTCTTGCTTCTAGTGCCCATCCTGCCTGACCTCCATGGCTATCTTGCTGCTCCTGCCCTGCCCCCTTACCCCCAGCCCTACTCCCTCCCTCCTGGCTTGTCTGTTCCATTGTAATGCCCCTGATCCGTCCCTCCTGCCCTTTATGGTCTGTTATGCTGCAGCTTTCTCTCCTGTCTGTCCATTATGGTCAGCTAGCTACCATTGCCTCTTGCCCCTCTGTTCTCTGTTGTCCATGTGCATGGTCCTGTCCCCTCCCTCTTGCTTTCTATGGATTGTTGTGCTGCACTCCCGTCCTGCATGCCCTGTGTGGTGTATTGTGCTGCTGCAAACCCTGATGCCTGCCCTGCAGGGTCAGTTTGGTGCACCTCTCCATGTCCCTCCTGTCCTCTGTTATCCAAGTCCATGTCCCTATCCCATTTCCTTCCATGATCCAATGTACCATACTTGCGAACATTTTGAACTTGGTAAGAGGGAGATTTTGAAAAAAAACTGAGGTATTGATTTTCCCCTTTGAGTTACATTGAAAAAGAGGATATTGTAGACAGGAGACAGATCAAATAAAGCCCATTTGAGCTTAAAAACATTGGACGTTTCCTGGCTGAATCGGGTCTGTTGGCATGTATGGTTGTACTACCATTGCCTCTTCCTTCTGCCCACAATGGTCTATTACATTGCCACAGCCTTGAAGGAGGGTAGATTTTGTATCACAGGGGGCCCCTGGCCCGTTCTGTCCACACCTGAAGTATGAGACCCTTGTCCTTGCCCTGCCAGCTGCATTTGTAGGCCGTATTAAATTGACCAGCGGGTCCTGTGTTGCTATATAATTATCCTGAGACATCCTTACCACTCAGCCAGCATAAAACCCCTGTGTAGGCCCTTCTGTTCAATATGTAGGCCTCTTTGTTAAATTGACCATAGCTCTACAATTTTAGTGTATAGCAGTCTGAAGGCAGGTCTGCGAGGCCTTCTGATCCAAACTAGTAGCCCCCACCCTACCCGAGTGCTCCGTATCAAAGTTCAACATCCCCCTGAAGCTGTCGACATACAGTAGGCTGCATCCTGGACTGGTACTTGCTTCCTGGGCAGGTTTCCCGCTTTTAAGGAAGTGGCAACCGCAGAGCGTCAAGTTAGGAGAACTGAGGAGATTTTATACATGAATATATTGAATTCCCGTACAATACCCATTATTTTCTGCTTGCTCTATGGAACTTACGATAAGCGATTGGCCTGAGAGACTGACCTTTTCACCCAGTCCATTGTCAGCATTAAGTGGGTAAATGACAAAATGTCTGGTAAAATCTGCAGACGAAGCTTTTGGGTAGCATACGTAGGTAGATGTAGCGTGCAAAGGAGCCCACAAAATGATATAAAAAGGGAGCACCCACAGATATCGACGGACTACCTCGCCGTCTGTATGTAGGTTAACAGGCAGTGCAGGTTTTCCCCAAGAGCTGGGAGCTCTTGTCTTCCTTTGCTTAAAATGTCTTGCTCTGCTTTGCTTGAAGTATCTTATTCTATTTTACCTATATGAAATGTCATGTTATGTTTAACCATTGTTCTCTTTACTTTTGCATTTAAAAGATTTTGTATTGTAATTGCAGGAATGCTTGCTCTAAGAGTAAACGTGAGTGTTCCTAGGTAACATTTTCCTTGGTGTAACTTGTTTCTCATGATGCATTTATAGATGTGTTTTCTCTCTCTCTCTGTCAGTACATTAATTGAGATACAGAGAATATTATGACAGCTGTATGATTATCTGGATTCTGTATTTTGTACTTTATGTCTCTATTCTGCGGTTTCTTTGAAGTTGCATCTTCTCATTAAACTGCCATTGTATTCTGCCTCCAATTCCATGTCTCATATGTCTGTTTTCTTCATTTTTGGAGCAAGCGTTCCTAGGCACCCCGGCTCAAATTAAGGTGCCCCTTTTGTCCCTGACTCACTCTCCTGCTCAGTTCTGTGGTGGCTCCCGGGGATCTGGGGACCGCCCCTAGCTTCCTTGACCCGTAATAGATCTTCCCTCCTACAGCCTCTCTTGCAAGTCCTGTATTGTTGGTTTGTTGCCCCTGCCCCCCTTTCCACTGCCCTCCATAGTCTGTTGTGCTTCCACGGCCCTTCCTGCCTGCTCAGTGTGGTTAAATTGTTGCCTTTGCACCCTCCTACCTGCCTTCAATTTTCAGAGTCCGTGCCCCTGGCCTCTGCCTCTCAACAGTATCCTAATGAACAACTAGATTGCTAACATTCTATATTTATTACAAAAGTGTGGAACGCCTGACATCATCTTGATGTAATCAAAACTGTAATACCTAGAGCATTTCCTTTAGAAATTACATATATGAGAGGGTCTTATTGGCATAAAAATTATGGTTAGTGCTCTAAAAGACTAAAATAAGGACATATTTTCTGAGTTTTCAAATAGCGACAAAGCACTTTTAAATTATTTGTTATCTTTATGTTTTTTTATCCAGTTGACCACTTGATTAAATGTTGCACTTAGGGGAGAGGATGTGGTGTTACTTCCAGAACTGCAGACTTTGCAACTGGGGAACCAGGTTGCAGTTTCTGCTTCAGCTCGACATTCTGTGATTCTGGTCAAATCACTTAGTCTCCCCATGTCTACAACCAAAATGAATTTGTTCTTGTGTGATGTAACCAATGCTCATGTAAAGCACTCCAATACCTGACAAGTCTGCACTATATAACACTGCAAAAACACAAAATAATAAGTGTTTTGCACACTTCTGTCATTGGGATATATTTGGGCTACATCTGGGTGATTTTGGGCTACATTTGGGCTCTTTTGTCTCCGGTGGCCATCTTGGGAGATTTATTTGTTATGAAGTTTCCTAATTTCCTCATGTACTGCAGTCTCCTCAGTAGGAAATGCTTTCAGTTTTTTACTTTGATTCCATCATGAAGGTATTCAGATATGTCACACATTTGCCATAAATTCTGAATGTTAGCACTCTAGTTGCTCATTAGATCACTGTAGTAAAACTACTGCACCATGGAAGTCTGCTCCTGGTATTAAAAGTGCATGTTTCAGTCTGCATGTCAGAATTTTTTAATGAAATAGAAGAGGATTTGAGAAGTCACTCAAAATGTGCCCTCATTTTCTTTCTTCAGCATTAATCATAATTTCTATGGCAAAATGAACCTCCTCATTGTGTTCCTTTTTAAATTAAATGTTTTAAGTGTTACCAGTTTATTCCAATCAAGATGGCTTCAGGTGTGCCATACTTTTGTCATAATGAAGACAGTAAGCGCTCTAGTTGTTTTTAAGAACATTCTGGCACATTCTGTCATTGGGCTATACTTGGGCTACATCTGGGTGATATTTGGGCTACATTTGGGCTCTTTTGTCTCTGGTGGCCATCTTGGGAGACTTATTTGTTATGAAGTTTCCTAATTTCCTCATTTACTGCAGTCTCCTCAGTAGGAAATACTTTCAGTTTTTTACTTTGATTCCATCAAGAAGGCATTCAGATGTGTCACACATTTGCCATAAATTCAGAATGTTAGCACTCTTTTTGCTCATTAGATCACTGTAGTAAAGCTACTGCTCACCAGGGAAAACTGCTGCTGGTATTGAAAGTGCATGTTTCAGTCTGCATGTCAGAATTTTTTAATGAAATAGAAGAGGATTTGAGAAGTCACTCAAAATGTGCCCTAATTTTTCTTTCTGCAGCACTAATCATACTTTTTATGGAAAAATGAACCCCCTCATTTTGTTCCTTTTTAAATTAAATGTTTTAAGAGTTACCACTTTAATCCAAGCAAGATGGCTTCAGGTGTGCCATACGTTTATCATAAGTAGGACTGTTAGCGCTCTAGTAGTTCTTTGGAACACTCTGGGAAGCTGCAGTAGAACACAAAGGAATCAACTGACAGTCTCTGCCCTTGTTGGATGTACATGTTTTACTGAGAATGTCAGACTTCATTCTCACATGACTGAGAAAGATAATGTGAATTTACAGAAAATAAGCTCTCAGTTTAGCCTATAGATCACCTTCCAAACCTCTGTGGTAAAAGCATGAGAAAATATTTTTCTCTCAATCATGATATCCCAGCAGAAGGCTTTTTCACATGGTGAAATCACCTTAGAACATACCACAATTCCTAAAATGAGTATGGTACCATCAACAAATGATTTATAATGTAACTAAAGTCTTAAAACCTTCTATTAACTGCAATGCTTTTTAATGAGGTGCTATCATGTATATTGGTCCCAAGATGGCTGCCAACACTTCTTGGATGAAGTGCTGACAGCCAATCAGATCTCAGGATGAGATGTGTGGTTAGGCTCCGCCCACATATATATATGCTTTTAAATGCTATTTTCTCAGGAAATACTGAACAGATTTACACCAGACCTGCAAAAGGCACTTCCTTGACCTTATGGCTACCTCTCTGCCAAATTTCAAGTAATTCTGTTCAGCCGTTCGGGCTGTAGCTGTGTCTAAAGGTCCTATGGAAAAATGCATGGGGAAAACGCATTTTGGGACCCCCTTTTTTTCTCGGCCCCTGCTTGACGAATCCCCCCGAGACTTTCAGGGTAGGAGCGAAGCGTAGCGCCCCACCTATTTTGAAAATTTCGCGAGGATTCGTCGACCGGCGCCAAAGTTATTCCAAATAGAATGTTGCGGATTTCCTATGGAAACAGGGTCCTAACTATAACTACCTACTGGCGACCGCCAGTAGGTAATATCTATACATATATATATATATATATATATATATATATTTATATATATATATATATATTCAATGAAAAAAACATAGGTTTCAGGACTGATATAGTTAGGAATTAGCATTTAAAAAACCTTAGAAATTCACTGAAAAAACAATAGGTTTTAGGGGTGTTATAGTTAGCTGGACATTTCACCCGAACAAAACCATTGCCATTCCTCCGATATAGTTAGTTTTGAGATGTCATCAGTGATATACTATAACGGGGGAATTTCAATGGTTTTTTACGAGTGAAATGTCCAGCTAACTATAACATGTGTGAAACCTATGGTTTTTTAAGTGAATATATATATATATATATATATTCACTGAAAAAACCATAGGTTTCACACACGTTATAGTTAGGAATTAGCATTTAAAAAACCATGCAAATTCACTGAAAAAACCATAGGTTTCACACACGTTATAGTTAGCTGGACATTTTACTCGTAAAAAACCAATGAAATTCCCCAGTTATAGTTAGTTCAGCTAACTATAACTCGCGCGCCCGCAATCCACTGCTGATGACGTCACATATTACATCACTCATGATATGGTCAGTGACATCACTCATGACATCACTGATGACATCTCAAATGACATCACTGATGACATCACTGGTGACATCATCCCTTGAGTATGTGTTTCTGAACATTTTTAATATGTTTAATATATATAGGGAAAGGCCTGTTGAAGAATGAGTGGGTGTACAAGTGTGTAAATGGATGATTTTCTGTGGTGCGTAACATACTCTATAAGTGAGTCATTAAATGTATCTTTCTGCAGACTAGTGACTAAACTGTGTAAATGTTTGTATGTGTCTGTATGTTGGTGTATAAGTGGCTGCATGGTTTTGTAAATACCTATATAAGTGTGTATATGAGTTATTGATTGCTTGTCTCAGTATCTGTATGGGTTCCTGAGTGTTTGTGTGGGTAGGGTGTGTGACTCTATGCATAAATGTGTGAGTGGGTGTTTCTATGGGTGCATGGTTTTAAGAGTGCATCTGTGATGGACTGTATGGTTGAGTGAGTGTATGTATGGGTGTGTTAGGGATTGAATGTATATCTCAGTGGTACATTTGTGAGTAACTACATATGTGAAAGGCAGTATATATGTGTGTAAGAGTATATAAGTGGGTAGATGTGAGAGTGTGTGATTGTGAAAGTGACTGTATGGATAAGTGTGTGCTTGTATGAATGATTCTATAAGAGGGTAAGAATGTGGTACTATTTTTATGACTAAGTGAACTTGAGTGTGTATAACCGCATATCTGTGTAAATGGGAGTGTGATTATTTGCATGACTGACTAGGTGTGAGAGTACCTCTATGGATGATTGGTGGTGTGTGAGTGTCTATATAGGTGTATAAATGCATAAGATAGTTTTGTATGGAGTGACTGTAAGTATGAGTGACTGTACAGCTGAATGATTGGAGGTGTATGTAGACCTAAGAGTTAATAAGTGGGTATGTAGTTATTGGTATTGCAGTATGTATAGTTTTGACAATTGAACTCTTAAATTTTGAGTTGGTGTATCAAAAGTTATATTAGGGTGTGAGAAGATGTGCTAATTTTTCACATGGATGACATCATCAGTGATGTCATCAGTGATGTCATTTGAGATGTCATCAGTGATGTCATGAGTGATGTCACTGACCATGTCATGAGTGAAGTAATATGTGACGTCATCAGCAGTGGATTGCGGGCGCGCGAGTTATAGTTAGCTGAACTAACTATAACGGGGGAATTTCATTGGTTTTTTACGAGTAAAATGTCCAGCTAACTATAACATGTGTGAAACCTATGGTTTTTTCAGTGAATTTGTAAGGTTTTTTAAATGCTATTTCCTAACTATAACGTGTGTGAAACCTATGGTTTTTTCAGTGAATTTCAAAGGTTTTTTAAATGCTAATTTTAGAATTTTTTAATATATTTTTAAAATATTTCTTTTACAAAAATGTCCCTATATATACATTTATAAATTATCTGTATCCTTTAATTTTGTTTTTTTACTTTGAATTTGGATAAAGTTGAACAGCATAGTTAATATCTTCTATTAACTTATGTCCACTTTATTTCTTTTTTTTTTTTCTATAAATTTTTAGGGTGCGCGCACTGAGCGCGAACCTAGTACGTTTGCATACGTTTTTCATGTATGCAGGCGTACGTTATCTACATACGCATACATACATTTTAGTGCACGCTCGGAGCGCGCACCTAGTACGCATGCGTAAGTTTTTTGTTTACGCATGCGTACGTTATATACGTACGCCTACGTACATTTTAGTATGCGCTTGCAGCGCGCACCCAGTACGCATTCGTATGTACGCATGCGTGTGTCGTACGTGCTCCACGCGCTACACTCGCGTATACGCGTAGAGTACGCGCGCTGACGTTCGCGCATGCGCGCGTGCTGCATATGCGCGTTACGTACGCGCATAATACTTATGCGCATGCGCGTGTACGCGTTCGCGCATGCGTAATTGCACGGTGCGCACTCTGAGCTTGCTCCGTGCACGCACCTCGGGTTATGTGATGAATAAAACAACACTTTTAATTGGTTTTCATTACTTTCAGTTTCAGATTGTTTCAACACCACACCCAATCCCCTCATGGCAAGTTATGTGATCAAGAAACATCACTTTTCATTGGTTCAAAGTACTTTCAGTTCCAGATTCTTCCAAAACTACACCCACTCCCCTCATTATTAGTTCTGATTCCCTTGGAGAAGGAGCTACTCTGTTTTTGTGAGACAATGGCAGAGCACCAGCCACCTTCTGAGAGTGAGCAGGACACTCTTGAGAGACAGAGGCAGAGGAAGCAGAAAGACTCCTTTATATGGCAGTTTTTCACTTTTCCTGAGGGACAAAAGAAGGGGAATGCACCAAAGGTCACCTGCATACTTTGTCACCGCATCTTGTCACGTGGGAATGCTAATAAGAAGTACTCTTTTAGTATTCACACTATGATGAGGCACGTTGAGAAAATGCATCCTGTGACTTTTCGTCAAGCTTGTGGAGCAAAACCTCCACCTGCTCAGCCGGCGACATCTGCAGCAGCTCAGCCGAGCACATCTTTGGCAGCTCAGCCGAGCACTTCTTCTGTGATGGTGCCTTCACCTTCTTACACACCTCTGGATATTCGTCCTTGTTTTGGGAGGATGAGTACACGTTGCATGGATTGTGCTACTCTTATTACTATGGGTGAGAGCAGTGTTGATCTCATTCAGAGAAAATTTGAGGAGCACCCTTGCACTAGGCCATAGTTTTGTTATTTTATTTTTTTGTTTTTCTCTTCCTCTGTCCCTACATTAACTCAAGGGCTCTTTTTAGAGCCACCTAAAATCTAAACACAAAAACCTGTTTTTTTAATCTATTTGTCAATGAGGTTTTTTTAAGAAAAAAACCTTTTTTTTTTACTTTAGTAAACCTTCAGGGACTCCCTGACAAAGAGAGGGGAGTGGCAAAGTAATTAAAAAAGAGATGGTGTACATTTCACAGATGAAGGGAAGAGAGTCTTCCTATTAAACTTTAAACTCTGCATCAGTACTTACGTACAGGTACCCTAAACCTATCAAAGATAATAGCTCATTTTAGTGCTGCGTTTGAATTGGCTGTATTTACAAGGAGAGGAAAAGACACACAGAGTGGCTTATCCTCTCCTTGTAAATATGGAGGAGCACCCTGCGCCACTAGTACGTCAAGAAAAGTGACGTGGTGGTGGCGCAGGTGGCTTGTAAATCTGCCCCAGAGATGTTAAGGAAATTAAGGGTAAAACAGACAAACAGAGAGTGACAGATACAGAGACAGAAAGCAAACAACTGAGAAGGAGTAAAGCAGTTAAAAAGACTAAGACATATGGATACAGAGAAAGAAACATGGATGAAAAATTAGTGATGGAAGTAGTAAAGGTAGGGGAGTAGTAGAGAAGGAGTGAGGGAGTTACAAAAGAGTAGTAAAGCAGGAAGAGAGAGTGAGAAGAGAAATGAGAAAAGCAGAGTAAGGAGAGGTGAAGAAAAGGAAGCATGAAACGAAAGCAGTGACACATACAGATATGTTAAACTTACCTGACCATCAAAGTAACTTATTTAGAAATAAATGTTTTTTTTTATTTGCAAGGAAACTGAATTACATTTTCTAAATTTTCTTTCTAGTTCTGAAAAAAAGAAAAAAAGTTTTAATATTCAACAATACATTTTATTAAACAGTACATGTTTTTTCATATTTAGCAAAGCAATTTTTTGCCCTTTTTTTGCTGTTTTCAGAATGTTTTGATTTTCACTGAAAATAGTGAAATCAATTGTATTCATCATTTAACAGCGGGCAAAAAAAAAAAACAACCTGAAAGATGTTTAAAAAAGCCCCAAATGTATCCTCACTAAAACATACCTTAATAGAAATGTTAAAAATACCTTTTAAGAAGAATAACAATTTCCAAAAAATAACGTCTGTAAACCTTGTTACAAAAGAACATTTTCCAAAATAATATCTGTCAAAGAAGTCCACAATTGTTTCTTTTACCCTTCCTTGAGGCCAAATGGTAAGTTTAAAATCCTTTTTGAGTGAAATATCCAATTTTAATCCTTTAAAATTTAAATAATGCTTTCTTCCGATGCTGATTTTAGTATTTAAAATTTGGGTTTCAGAAAAATTAAGTAACAATTGGGTAAATCATAAGGCAAACGTTGCTTGAAAATCAATTGAGAATCATTACACAGTGTCCATCCTTTTTCACATTTAAGATAAACTGTTTAATGACCAGAAGTTATAGAAGGACCGTCATGAAAAATTATTGCAACTGCTACAAAAGTTTTTCCAGATATAGATAATTGATTACCAACAAACTTCTTTAGTAAAGTTTCCAATTTTGTTCCATCAGCTCTACAACGTTGTACCATTAAAATTACATACTGTCCATATTTCCTTAAAAATAACGTTGACAACATTTCAGATTTACATTTAGAACATTCCATGTTGTGATTAGCATCTTTAACTAATTTACTAAAAGTCACTGTTTTACTTTCTGGTAATGGTAAATATATGAACCTTTCAGAATCAACATTACTACTGCTTGTGTTCATACAGTTATCACAACAATGTTCCCATTTATAAGAGACACCAAATACATTATCTACTTCTACTCCTTCATCTTCCAGTACCATCAGGATATACATCAAGAATTCCTGTGCATCCTGCTGGACATTTTGTGTAAACTGTGTACATCCAGAACATACATCTAAAAGATTTCTAACATCAGAAGCACTTTCTATTTTATTTTTATCATTACTCAGCTTCTCATAAAGGAGACTCAGCAAAGAACAGAATCTTTTTTCATGATTTAGTATTATCTGCTCTTGCAAACTTTCAAGATAAAATACAACATTCAGCACTACATTTGCGTAGCAGTTGACACCAGAGCTATTTTCAAAATGACAACCAACAACCTCTTCCACACTGTCCTTTTTCTTTTTGCTTGCAGTCACATCACTGTCTTTTTGTTTTCACCTCTGTACATCCTCATTACAGATATTCTCAAATCTCCTTTTCCGACAAACAACACGTTTTTCAAACACAGGATACTGACCTAAATGAGGAGCATAGCTTCTTCTTAATCTATTATACTCCTTTACACAGTTTGCATCAGCACTTACTTTTGAGTCATCAAAGTCTATCATGAATAAACCAGATAATTTTTTCACGCGTGACAAAGCAACATATGCCATATCTTTTTTGAACACAGTAGATCCAATGTTTACAAAAGCACTATCAACAGTTAATCCTTGAGACTTGTGAATAGTTACAGGATATGGTAGAGAAATCTGAAACTGCTTCCTACATACATATAAGTCTTTCACTAGCAAAAAACGAACTGAACAACGACTAATGACTTTAACCTCTTCAATCTGATCAAATTTTATTTTTAAGAATTCAATTCCATCTTTTTTCTGGTACTTTACAAAACCCACAACTTTACCCATAGCTCCATTCACTAAACCTTTTTCTACATCCAAATTACGTCTTAAAATTACTCTACAGTTCATACACACATAAAGATTCTTTTCCAAACCAGCTGTTTTTGAAATGTTTTTCTCCAGATAATCCAAGTTAGTTGCCAATTTGCCTGTCAAAATAATAGTTATTCGTTCATGTTGAATTTTATCCACAGCTTCCAGTTTTATGATCTCTTCTTTTTCCAATTTCAAAAGTTCTTGATTGAATACAGAGCATTCATGTAGTGTTGGCATTAAGCAGATTACAGTATTTTTTTCAGCAATTTTCTTGTATATTTTCTCTGGAACTATTTCTTCTGTTGTAAACAAATTAGTCAGCAATCGACTCTGTAATACTTTTCTGCCATGTTCTGTGAGTAGTCCAATTCTTATATCTTTCAGAATACTTGCATAGTCCTCATATTGGTAATGAGTTCCTTATACTCAAAATATGTCCAAATATTTACATTGCCTATACTTCCTAACGACTTTTTCGTGTCTTCATGTGTAAGTGTATGGAATACCAGTTGTCCTTTAACTGGAGTAAGTTGCAAAAGATCTCCAAAAACTATGACGTGTTTTTCTCCAAATAACACGTCATACTCTGTCTTCAGAATTTGATGCATTCTTAAATGCACAAAGGCAAGCATTAATTTTGATACCATGCTTACCTCATCAATAATGAGTACTTTCAATTTCTTCAATACTCTTGAAACTTCCAAGCATGCTTCTCCTGCTAGTTTGTGGTACTGTATTTTGTTCTCATGCTCTACTGGTAACATTAGCAAACGATGTAAGGTAACTCCTTTTTATGTTATATGCTGCTAACCCAGTTGGAGCAGTAACAACACAAGACAAAATGGAATCCATTTTCTTCTGTAGGTAGCTTCTAATTACATTAATTAAGAAACTTTTTCCAGTTCCTGCTTGTCCACTTACATACATTCTCATTGGTTCAAAAGATGTGCATGAGCACTCTTTATTTTCATGTAGTAATCCGTGATCAATTTTTTTCCTGACTTCTTCATAAATTTGTTTTTGTTCTTCATTCAGTTGCTGCTCCAAATATGTTAAGTCTACTAAATCTTCCTGAGCTTGATTCATAGCTGTTTCCACTTCATTCATGGCTATTGCTGCTTCATTTTCTACGATTGGTTGTCCTAGAGGATCTTGACTGAATGTCCCAGAACTTTGACTGTATTGAGAATTGTCTCTAGCTACTTCAGCTGCAATTGTTGCTTCTTGTTCAATTTCTTCATTTAACATTTGAACATAAGTTGTGAAAGAACTGCATTCTATGTTGTTTTGCTAGCATTGAAGGAATCTTCATAACTCTGGAATTCTCCAAGTAGTTCGTCCTCTGAACGCCATGGTTTAAACAGCTGCAAAAGTGCCAAGTAGTAAAATTCCTTTTTGTCAGGAGTGTCGCAACTCAGCTTCCGGTGATTTATCAAACTACCTTTTGTTTGCTTCACCAAACATCCTTCCTCACCACTGACTTTATATTTTCCATTGTTGATATCTTCTGTGGCATTCCGTTTAAAAATGAAGTTCTGCAGCACTTCATAAAGACACATGTCCTCAAGGTGAGGACTTCTTTGTGGGGTGTATGTATCCAACATGTTTGTTCTTAAAATGTCTGTGCTTTCTGGTTCGAATTCTTCTGGATTTGGAGTACAGACTTGCAGATGATAACCTATCTGAGCATTCGTAGGATCCAATTTCTCGATGCGATAACATCTTTAAACTGAAACTGTATAGCTTCTTACTGACAGTCTTCTCGTGAGAAATCTCTTCCCACATTTCCTTCAATTCCGTTTTCTCAGATTTAGTGATGTAAGATGTGACATACTGAGCAACAGCAATAGAATTGGCAGCCACATACTGTATATCCATGTTAGCATTCCACATGGATAAAATGACTGGATTGTAGTCATTTATATATTTTGACTCTTCTTTTCTTCTTAGGTTGTAGGTATTCTTAGGCGATTTTCTAGTAATAGTATGTCGCACAGCTGACATAAAACTGTTTACTCTTCCTTTTGAAAGAACAGGTCGTGGAAATCCAAATCGACGTTTTGTGTAGAATTTATCTTTACTCTTGTACTTTCGTCGACAGTATTTTCCACATCGATGACTTTGGAAACGTAAAACTTTCTCTTTTAAGTTTTTCTCTTCTGTGCTTTTAGGTATAGCACATGTTGCATATCCTTCAATGAAAGATAAAACTGCTTCATCAGCATCTGTTCCAAATTTTGGGGCATCCTTGATCCACAACAGCATATGAATATGAGGAGCACCTCTTGCTTGGTACTCTTTTCTCCAAAAGAAATCCACAACTTCTCCAAGAGGTGGATTTTTTTTATTGCAGATGAAGGACATCATAGCCTCAAATCTATGATTAAAATATCTGCAAACATTAACCGGATCCAATGAGCACAATTCTCCTGCTGTCTTGTATTGTATGTTTTTAATGTTTGAATTTGCCTCTCGCAGAAAATCCAGTAAATCATCCCAAGCGTACTCAGCACAGCTCAGGGTAAGGAACCATGTAGGAGTTCCTAAATTCCGTAACATACACTTCAATTCTCCATGGCGTCGGTACCAATATTCATTAGTTCCACACTGACAAGCCATCAAATTGATCAATTGAGATTCCAAATGATCATCTCGCTGTTGCACTTTGTTGAGAAAGTCCTTTGCTGACACATTATGTAGATGTACTCCAGTTTTCAAAATGTGATTTACTGCATAAGATAGTGCAGACAAGTCACTTTCAAATAAAAGATGGAACAAATAAGGAATACTTTGACGAAATCTGGGATCTTCTGCATATAATCTTGTAGTCTGATACTCCGAAGCAGGAATCTGTACTGGACGTTCATCATATCGTCCACCTTCTCCTGTAGGAAACAGTTGGGGAAAACAACGAGCTTCCAAGCTCTCCTCCCATACACTCACAGGAGTTCCTTTTGCTTTCTTCATCTGAAACAGATCAATAGCGTTTCCCATAACTTCTTTAGAATGAAGAGGATGTATGCTGAAATGTTCATAAATTTCTTCTTCTTTTGACTTATCCACTTTTTCAATTTGCCCAGTTGGTATTCCTGTGTCTTCTAGTATTTCTTCTTCATCTTCATCCATATAAATGGCTTCATACCATTTATTATTTTTTTTCAAATACAAATTTGCTCTTTGTACTTTTCGTACATCCACCAGCTCCTGCCAAATTTTCTTATTCTTTGTAGGTACACCATTAACCAGAATAACTAATGGTTCAGTTTCCAAAGTATCTGCATCAATTGTTTCCATATTTTTTTTCAAATCCAATGGCAAATAGACAACTCTTCCTTTTAAACCTCTTTGTAAATCCGAAGGAGGTAATTTACCTGTTTTTGGCTCCATACGCACTATGGTCTGAAACGGATGGACACATTGAATGAGTATAGACTCATACGTATTTAAATCAGAAAGTTCTGGAGGAATATCAACCAATTCTAATTTATTATGTACAGCTCTTGCTGGCATTCTATTTTCTTCTAACTTGTTATAACAGTATTTACAAATACGCTGATCTTCACCCAATTCAAAACAATTTTCCAGAAATATATATGTTGCAAAATCTTTCCACTTATAATTATCTTCATTTTCACTTTTTTTTATAGAGATCAACATTCCTTGTTTGACTTTTATAATGGCTTCTCTGGCAACAAATACAAGTAATATTTGGTCTTTCATTAGAGATGATAGTAAATTTTGTCATTTCATCTTCAAAATTTTTGCTAACAGTAAGTTCTACATTCTCTTCCACATTTTCATCAATAACTGTGTCATTTTCTGCACTTTCTTGCTCTGGACCACAGTAACAAAACTGAATTTCATCAGTAACCTTCACTACATCTGATACAGATCCACGGAACAGAGCATTATTCAACTCATTGAACTTTAGTGCTGGACTTTTAGCAAAATACAATGTTCTCACAAACTTTCTCATTTCAGTATGATGAACAGCCAGCATCCTAAAATGCTGAAAAACACTTTGACACACTTTCCTAGATAGACAAGCCACAGAATGTCCTTGCAAACCAGTATTCTCTCTAACTCTGCATGGATCTAGACTTTGAAGCACCTTAATTTTCTGTTTAACACTCTTTTTACTATATTCTCTTAGAAAGTCACGTAATTTATCAATAGATTCCTGACGCACAGTACAAATACTACTACAATTCCAAGTGTACACTGGGGCTTTAGGACGTCTTCCCATAACCTCATCAGCCATCACTTCTTCCTCATTTCTTGGAACCATTTTCTCCTTTTCCATTACACAACCATCCTTAACTTCATATGCTCTACCATTGGTGTCAACTGCATGCAACAAACTATTACTTTGAAGATAACTCTCTTCATTAAAAAATGGTTCAGTACTTGAACTATGCTTCCATTCTCCTAGGAACACTTTACAAAAGTTATTTTTTTTTACTTCTCTTTTCCTTTTGCTTTGTGACTTCATTGCATTGACTAATTTATCTAATCTACGCATCCTGTTCAAAATTCAAATGAATAGTTTTTTTTTATTTCTAATGCCTTGATAACAATACTTTCAAATAATTTCTTTTTCTTATAAAATTTGGTTTTCTTCTTATATTTTTTCACATCCTTTAGCAAATTTAACATCACTCTTCTCTGAAACATTTTTCGACAAATGTTTTTAAAATCTATTTTCCGTGTTAAGTCACTCTTTCTTACTTCTGAGTCTACATTAGCATTTTGTTTTTGCTGTCGACTCTGTTGTTGTTTTGTACTTGAAACACTGTTTGAACTTATCTCGATCATTTCTTTTTTTTTGGAAGATATTTTTTAAAAATTCTTTAGACTGCTTTCCAGAAGACTTTTTCTGTTTTCCAACACGAGCTTCTCCTCCTATTTTTTTTTTACCAGTTGTCTTCAAATATAGTTGTTGTTGCTTTTCTTTTCTCTTTCTTGACTTTATAGGCATCTTTAAATTTGTTCACTGTTGCTCAGCAATACCTGCAAAAAACTAAAAAAAAATACCTTTATGTAATTTTAATTCATTACAATTTTTTTTTTCAGCTTTTCAAATCCTATCACACGAGCTGATCCTTTCCTACGAGTCCAAGTCTTACAAAACAAGAGAAACATGAATTAAATCTCTGACAACAATTCCTGTGTGCACACAGACTCATGGTGTGATTCTAGGCAGAAAACGATATTTGATTGGCAATTTGAAAGCAAATTTACTACTGTTGAGGAGCAAATGATAATTACTGTGACAGCCTGACACATTTCTCTTATATTTTAGAGAAGCAGAAAAGAGCACATGTCCTTACACCTATTTGAGACCATGACCATGTGTTACAGGGTGGGTGATTAGACTAGTGCAAAGGAAATGAGCCTTAGTGACATTGAATCTGTTTGCGTTACACACTGCTATCTGAAACACCACATACAGCTGAGTAGTACGCACGGGAGTGTACGAGAAGCTGCTGCGTGTGTGCAAAAAGTGTGTTTCTGGAGACTGTGTATTGTCAGTTGCAAGAGAGATCTGCATGGAAACTTGCACAACTGCATGAAGAGTGCAGACATGCGTATAAGAGTTGATGTGTGGTAAGGGTTAATTTGAGTTTTGAACATGTAGAAACTACCTCCGCCATTGCAAGTTTTGATGGTAAATCTACCTTGTTGATTTGAAATGTGTTAGCATTTGTCTCTCATTTTTGAGATAGTGATTTCTGCTCAGTGGTAACCAACACATTTCAAGAAAACAAGCTGGCCCTTTCCTGAAAGTGCAAGTTTTACAGAACATCAGCAACACAAATTAAATCTCTTTCAACAATTCCTGTGTGCACACAGACTCATGGTGTGATTCCAGGCAGAAAATGATATTTCCTTTGGCAATTTGAAAGCACATTTAGTACTGTGGACGGAGCAAGTGATAATTACTGTGACAGCCTCACACATTTCCCTTATATTTTAGAGAGGCAAAGAGAGCACATGTCCTAACAGCTTCTTGAGACCATGACCATGTGTTACAGGGTGACTGATTAGACTACAGCAAAGGAAATGTGCCTTGATGACGTTGAATGTGTTTGCATTACACACTGCTATCTGAAACACAACACAGAGTTGAGTATTATGCATGGGAGTGTAGGAGAAGCTGCTGCATGTGTGCAAAGAGTCTGTTTCTGGAGACTGTGTATTGTCAGTTGCAAGAGAGATCTGCATGGAGACTTTAACAAGTGCATGAAGACTACAGATATGTGTGTAAGAGTACATGTTTGGTAAAGGTTAATTGGAGTTTTGTACATGTAGGAACTACCTCACCCATTACAAGATTGAAAGGAAAATCTACCCTGTTGATTTGAAATGTGTTACCATTTGCCTCTCATTTTTCTGATAGTGATTTCTGCTGAGTGCTAAACAACACATTTGAAGAAAACAAGCTGGCCCTTTCCTGAAAGTGCAAGTTTTACAGAACAACAGCAACACAAATTAAATCTCTGACAACAATTCCTGTGTACACACAGACTCATGGTGTGATTCTAGGCAGAAAACGATATTTCCTTTGGCAATTTGAAAGCACATTTAGCACTGTGGATGGAGCAAGTGATAATTACTGTGACAGCCTCACACATTTCCCTTATATTTTAGAGAGGCAAAAAAGAGCACATGTCCTAACAGCTACTTGAGACCATCAGCATGTGTTACAGGGTGAGTGATTAGAGTAGAGCAAAGGAAATGAGCCTTGGTGACGTTGAATGTGTTTGCATTATACACTGCTATCTGAAACACAACACAGAGCTGAATATTATGCATGGGAGTGTAGGAGAAGCTGCTGCATGTGTGCAAAGAGTGTGTTTCTGGAGACTGTGTATTGTCAGTTGCAAGAGAGATCTGCATGGAGACTTTTACAAGTGCATGAAGACTGCAGATATGTGTTGAAGAGTACATGTTTGGTAAAGGTTAATTGGAGTTTTGTACATATAGGAACTACCTCACCCATTACAAGATTGAAAGGAAAATCTACCCTGTTGATTTGAAATGTGTTACCATTTGCCTCTCATTTTATTGATAGTGATTTCTGCTGAGTACTAACCAACACATTTGAACAAAACAAGCTGGCCCTTTCCTGAAAGTGCAAATTTTACAGAACAACAGCAACACACATAAAATCTCTGACAACAATTCCTGTGTCCACACAGACTCATGCTGTGATTCTAGGCAGAAAACGATATTTCCTTTGGCAATTTGAAAGCACATTTAGTACTGTGGATGGAGCAAGTGATAATTACTGAGACAGCCTCACACATTTCCCTTATATTTTAGAGAGGCAAAAAAGAGCACATGTCCTAACAGTTACTTGAGACCATCAGCATGTGTTACAGGGTGAGTGATTAGAGTAGAGCAAAGGAAATGAGCCTTGGGGACGTTGAATGTGTTTGCATTATACACTGCTATCTGAAATACAACACAGAGCTGAGTATTATGCATGGGAGAGTAGGAGAAGCTGCTGCATGTGTGCAAAGAGTGTGTTTCTGGAGACTGTGTATTGTCAGTTGCAAGAGAGATCTGCATGGAGACTTTTTCAACTGCATGAAGACTGCAGATATGTGGGTAAGAGTACATGTTTGGTAAAGGTTAATTGGAGTTTTGAACATGTAGGAACTACCTCACCCATTGTAGGAGTGGAAGGAAAATCTACCCTGTGGTTTTCAAATGTGTTAGCATTTGCCTCTCATTTGTGAGATAGTGATTTCTGCTGAGTCCTAACCATCACAGTTGAAGAAAACAAGCTGCCCTTTTCCTGCGAGTGCAAGTTTTACAGAACAACAGAAACACAAATTAAATCTCTGACAACAATTCCTGTGTGCATGTTGTCTCGTGGTGTGATTCTAGGCAGAAAACAGTATTCCTGGGTCATACCAGTACATCTTAACTTATGGTGAAGGCATACTCCATAATATCTTTCAAGTTCAAGGCACTTAAATATCTTCCTTAACATAAAATGTAAAAGACAACTTTTAAAGTGGTAGGAAAATGTACCATGCTATTTTCAAATGTGTTTGCATTTGCCTCTCATTTTTGAGATAGTGATTTCTGCTGAGTGCTAACCAACACAGTTGAAGAAAAGAAACTGCCCTTTCTTAAAAGTGCAAGTTTTACAAAACAACAGCAACACAAATTAAATCTCTGACAACAATTCCTGTGTGCACACAGACTCATGGTGTGATTCTAACCACAAAGCGATATTTTGTTTGGCAAATTGAAAGCACATTTAGTACTGTGGTGGAGTAAGTGATAATTACTGTGACAGCCTGACACTTTTTTCTTATATTTTAGACAAGCAGAAAAGAGCACATGTCCTAACAGCTCCTTGACACCCTGACCATGTGTTACAAAAAACAAGCTGCCCCTTTCCTGCGAGTGCAAGGGTAATAGAGCAAGACCAACACGAATTAAATCTCTGATAACCATTCCTGTGTGCACACTGTCTCATGGTGTGATTCTAGGCAGAACACAGTATTCCTGGGTGATACCAGTACACCTTAACTTATAGTGAAGACATACTCCATAATATCTAACATGTTCAAGGCACTTAAATATCTTCCTTAACATAAAATGTAAAACACAACTTTTAAAGTGGTAGGAAAATGTACCATGCTATTTTCAAATGTGTTTGCATTTGCCTCTCATTTGTGAGTAACTGATTTCTGCTGAATGCTAACCATCACACTTTAAGAAAACAAACTGCCCCTTTTCTGCGAGTGCAAGGCTAACAGAACAAGGGCAACACAAATTAAATCTCTGACAACAAATCCTGTGTGCAGACAGACTCATGGTGTAATTCTAGGCAGAAAACATTATTCCTGGGTGATACCAGTACACCTTAACTTATGGTAAAGACATACTCAATAATATCTCACAACTTCAAGACAGTTAAATATCTCCCAAAACACAAAATGTGAAAAACAACTTTAAAAGAAGAATCACATTTCTATTATTTATATCAAAATGCTCCACATACATTCCCTCTCAAATTCATAACTCACCTTTAAAAGTAGTTAGTTCAGAAATAAATGTGGCACTCAAACAGCAGATTATCAGAGCCAGAATCTCTGAGCTGTACACCTCTCTCCTCTCACCAGAACCAGTTAATGGCAATGTTTCCCTCTCTTTTTCCACACATATACATGTTAACTCCAAATCACAGTCCTTCCCACAATTTTTTCAAATGGAAACACACATTTCTATTGGTTGCAAATTTCATCCCTTTCCAAATGATCCCTTCCCCCAACATGACTTCTGACTGCTATCATAGCAACAGATCATGGAACACTGGTGTGAGCAGAGAGGTCAGAAGTTCAGCACACAATGTTTCTAATCCAAAGAGCAAGAGTGCTTGACTTTTCAAACCTAACAGCAAATCCAAAGTAATGTTCTGTGTGAACACATTTTTCTGAACCAATACAAAACATGGTTTTAAAAATCTAAACATACAGCCTAGTTTTAACTGTAAAATGGTTTGAATCAGCCAATCAGTTCTTTTTTTTTTAAGTATGTTAGCCTCCATTTTACATCTATCTTTCTTTTCATATTGCCATTCTACTGAAAGACACCTTCTGAGTGCATCCAGATCTCCTTGAAAGATGTTCACAGTGTGACTTGTAGGTCACAGCTATGTCTTCTGGAGTGAAACGCTTGCAGAAAAAAGAGGTATTGTGAAAGACCTTGCTTTGCCAAATGGAGACATTAAATGGATTGGTCAGAGAGGGTTAAAGTGGCACCAATTAATGCCTTTGGTGAAAACCTTTCTACATCTTCCACAGCCTAACCTTATTATTGTGCACTGTGGTGGAAATGACCTAGGCACTTTAACTGGGGTAGGTATGGAAATGCTTATTAAGGACACCTTTGTGCAATTGATGTCACTCTTTCCACAAACTGCCTTTGTATATTCTAATATATGCCAAAGGCAAAAGTGGAACTGGTCCAACCAATTTTGTCCGCAGATTGACAAAGCAAGAAAGCACGTCAATAAGTCTGTTTCTGCTTTCCTCAGAGACTATGGTATGGGTTCTATATACCACAACAACTTGCGTTACAACATGCAAGACATTTATAGAGGAGACGGTGTACATTTCAATGATGAAGGGAACAAAGTCTTCCTCTTGAACTTTAGACTCTGCATCGGTACTTACTTGTAGATACCGAAAAACACTCAATAAACACAAGGGCTCTTTTTAGAGCCACCTAATATCTAAACACTTAAACTTGATTTTTATTTCTATTTTTTTTTAATGTTTTTTTTCGGGTGCGCGCAGAGTGCGCGCACCTCGCGATGTTTTAAAAAAAAATTAAAATCTTTTTTTTGGCCCTTCGTGGTCCTACTGTGACCCTCTGACAATGGCTAGGGGGTCAAGAACTCCCTACTCTGCCCCCTATTCACGTTCTCCACCTTTCCTTTTCAGTGCGACAGACAAAATGGCGTCCGACACTTCCTGATTTTGACCGATTCGAATGTTTACTGACATCTAACAACCAATCAGAATTACGCTCGCGCACGGCAGGGTGCGCGCACAGGGCTTGCACAGTGCGCGCACCCTGCGCGCGTATAGATATTGATATGCTTTTAAATGCTATTTTCTCAGGAAATACTGAACAGATTTACACCAGACCTGCAAAGGGCACTTCCTTGACCTTATGGCTACCTCTCTGCCAAATTTCAAGTAATTCTGTTCAGCCGTTCGGGCTGTAGCTGCGACTAAAGGTTCTATGGAAAAATGCATGGGGAAAACGCGTTTTGGGACCCCCTCTTTTTCTCGCCCCCGCTTGACGAATCACCCCGAAACTTTCAGGGTAGGAGCTGAACGTAGCGCCTCATTAATTTTGAAAATTTCGCGAGGATTCGTCAACTGGCGCCAAAGTTATTCAAAATAGAATTTTGAGATTTTCTATGGAAACTCGGTCCTAACTATAACTATCTACTGGAGACCGCCAGTAGATAATATATATATATATATATATTCACTGAAAAAACCATAGGTTTCACACATGTTATAGTTAGCTGGACATTTCACTCGTACAAAACCATTGAAATTCCCCCGTTATAGTTAGTTCAGCTAACTATAACTCGCGCGCCCGCAATGCACTGCTGATGACGTCACATATTACATCACTCATGACATGGTCAGTGACATCACTCATGACATCACTGATGACATCTCAAATGACATCACTGATGACATCATCCAGTGAATGTGAGTTTTTCTGAAAATTACATATGTTTTAAATATGTATATCTCAAGGTCGATGGAAGAATAAATGGGTGTATAAGTGTCTAAATGGATGATTTGTTTTTGAAAAATTGATTGTATAACTGACTGATTAAGTGTATCTTAGTGAATACATGGCTTAGTGAGTAATGTTTAAATGTGTAAATATCTGTATCAGTCTCTCTCTTTGGGTATAAGTGGCTGCATGGGTTGGTGAGTAGCTACATGAGTGTCTATATAGGTTATTAGTTGGTTTTTTGAGTATCAGTATGAGTGTCTGAGTGTCTGTATGGTTCGGTGGGGGGTATCACGTAGTGCATAGGTGCATGAATGAGTGACTCACTGTTTGTATGTGTTGAAGACAGCATGTGTGCAGGACTGTATGGGTGGATGAGTGTGTGCATGGGTGTGTTAGTGAGTGATAGACTGTTTCAATAGTGTCTTTATGAGTAACTACATATGTTTTAAACTAGTATATGTGACTATTGGTGTATATAAGTGAGTATATGTGAGAGTGAGAGATTGAAAGTGTTCCTGTATGAATAAGTATATGTTTCTGTATGTGATTGTTTAAAAGACTAAGTATGTGTAAGTTTCTGTAGAAGTAAGTGTGGTGGTGTGTGTATAACTGTATATGCAAGTAAATGGATGTTTGATTCTTTATTAGCATGAGTGACTATGTGTGTGAGTACCTCTATGGATGAGTGGCGTTGTGTAACAGGATGCATAGGTGTGTGAGTACATATGATGAGTGAGTACATGTATGAGAGACTGTATAGGACTGTTGGTGAATGAGTGGATGTGTATGTGGATCTTAAAATTACTGAATAGGTTGTTGTAACTGGTATTGGTATGTCCATTGTTTTGAACATTGTAGTTTCTATTTTTGAATATGTGTATCAAAGGTTATATCAGGGGAAGAGGAGGTCTGCCACTCTATCACAAGGATGATGTCATCAGTGATGTCATTAGTGATGTCATTTGAGATGTCATCAGTGATGTCATGAGTGATGTCACTGACCATGTCATGAGTGATGTAATATGTGACGTCATCAGCAAAGCATTGCGGGCGCGCGAGTTATAGTTAGCTGAACTAACTATAACGGGGGAATTTCATTGGTTTTTCACGAGTGAAATGTCCAGCTAACTATAACATGTGTGAAACCTATGGTTTTTTCAGTGAATTTGCAAGGTTTTTTAAATGCTAATTCCTAACTATAACGTGTGTGAAACCTTTGGTTTTTTCAGTGAATTTGTACGGTTTTTTAAATGCTAATTTTTGTATTATTTAATTGAAATTTTTTATTTTATATTAAAAATAAAATTCCTATGTATTCATTTATATATTATCTGTATCTTTTTTTTTTTTTGCTTTTTTAAAAAAATTTCAATTAGGATAAAGTTGAACAGTTTTTTTTATTTTTTGCAATTAATTTTTCTCCACTTTTTTTTTTTATATAAATTCTTGGAGTGTGCGCTCTGAGCGCGCTCCTAGTACAATTTCGTAAGTTTTTTATGAATACCGCCGTACGTTATTTACCTACGCAAATATACGTTATAGTGCGCGCTGGGAGCGCACACCCAGTACGTATGCGTACGTACGTACGCATGCGTGCGTGCGTCCTACGCGCTCCACGCGGTTTACTTCCGCATACGCTAAAATTACGCGCAATAACGGTCGCGTATACGCGTGTTCAACGTATGCGCGCTACGTACGCGCATATGACGTATGCACATGCGCTCCTACGCGTTCGCGCATACGTAATCACGAGGTGCGCGCTCGGAGCTTGCGCAGTGCGCGCACCTCGGGTATATGCATAATAAAACAGCACTTCTTATTAGTTATCATTACTTTCAGTTTCTGATTGTTTCAACACCACACCCAATCCCCTCATGGCAAGTCATGTGATCAAGAATCATCACTTTTGATTGGTTTGAAGTACTTTCAGTTCCAGATTCTTCCCAAACCACACCTACTCCCCTCATTATTAGTTCTGATTCCTTTGGAGAAGGAGCTATTCTGTTGTTGAGAGACAATGGCTGAACAGCAACCATCTTCAGACAGTGACCAGGACACTCTTGAGAGGCAGAGGAACAGGAAGCAGAAAGACAGCTTTATATGGCAGTTTTTCACTTTTCCAGAGGGACAAAAAAAGGTAAATGCACCTAAAGTTACATGTGTACTTTGTCAAAAAGTCTTGTCACGTGGGAATCCTAACAAGAAGTATTCTTTTAGCATTCACACTATGTTGAGGCATGTTGACAAAATGCATCCAGTGACTTTTCGTCGAGCTTCTGGAGCAAACCCTCCACCTGCTCTACCGACGACATCTGCAGCAGCTCAGCCGAGCACATCTTCGGCAGCTCAGCCGAGCACTTCTTCTGCAGTGGTGCCTTTGCCTTCTTCAACACCTCTTGTTGGACCACCTTGTTTTGCTAGGTTGTCCACACGCTGCACTGATTGCGGTAAACTTATTTCTGTGTGTGAGACCAGTCTTGATCTCATTCAGAGAAAATTTGATGCCCATGAGTGCAAGTAGGCCATAGATGATTTTTCTTTTTTTTCGTTTTTCTCTTCCTGTTTCCCTCCATTAACTCAAGGGCTCTTGTAAGAGCCACTAATAAACTAAACCCCCAAAATTTTTTTTGGAAGGATTTTTTTTTTTATTTTTTTTTTAGGTGCGCGCACCCTGCGTGCACCCAAGGTTTTTTTTTAAAATGTTTTTTTTTTTTTTTTTAAATTTAATGTACAAAAAGAGGTGAAGAAATGGAAGCATGAAAAGGGAGGATTGAGTAATATTAATATTTTTCACTTATTTTTTTTGAAAAATAAATTTTTTCGAAAAAATTTTTTTTTAAAGTATTTTGCAAGGAAACAGAATTTTTTTTTTTTTTTCTTTCCAGTTCTGCAAAAAAAGAAAAAAAGTATTAATATTCAATCATACATTACAAAAAGCATTACATGTTTTTACATATTTTACTAAGCAATTTTTTGCCCTTTTTTTGCTGTTTTCAGAATTTTTTATTTTTCACTTAAAATAGTGAAAACAATTGTATTCATCATTTAACAGCGGGCAAAAAAAAAACAATCTGAAAGATTGCTTAAAAAAAGCCCTAAAACTTTCCTCACTAAAATATACCTTGTTAGAAATTTTACATATATATTACAAGTACTTCTCTAGATGAATAAAAATGTTCTAGACAAACCGTCTTTAAACCTTGTCGCAAAAGTACACATGCCAAAATAATTTCTGTCAAAGGAGTCCACAATTGTTTTTATTACTTTTCCTTTAGGCCAAATAGTAATTTGAAAATCCTTTTTAAGTGATATCTTCAATTATAATCCTTTAAAATTACAAAAAATGCTTTCTTCAGATGCAGTTTTTAGTTTTCAAAATTTAGGTTTCAGAAAAATTAAGTAAGAATTGGGTAAATCATAAGGCAAACGTTGCTTGAAAATCAATTGGGAATCATTACACAGTGTCCAGCCTTTTTCACATTTAAGATAAACTGTGTAATGCCCAGAAGTTACAGTAGGTCCTTCATGAAAAATTATTGCAACTGTAACAAAAGTTTTTCCAGAAATTGATAATTGCTGTCCTGTAAACTTCTTTATTAAAGTGTCCAATTTTGAACCATCAGCTCTACAACGTTGCATCATTAAAATTACATACTGACCATATTTCTGTAAAAATAATGTAGAAAACATGTCTGATTTACATTCAGAACATTCCATGTTGTGATTGGCATCTTTAACTAATTTACTAAAAGTCACTGATCTACTTTGTGGTAAGGGTAAAAATATGAACCTTTCTGAATCAACATTAGTACTACATGTGTTCATACAGTTTTCACAGCAATGTTCCCATTTGTAAGAGACACCAAATAAGTTTTCTACTTCTACTCCTTCATCTTCAAGTACGCTCAGTATATATATTAAGAATTCCTGTGCATCTTGCTGGACATTTTCTTTAAACTGTGTAGATCCAGAACATACATCTAAAAGATTTCTAACATCAGAAGCACTTTCTATTTTAGTTTTATCATTACTCAGCTTCTCATAAAGGAGACTCAGCAGAGAACACAATCTTTTTTAATGATTTACTATTATCTGTTCTAGCAACTTTTCAAGATAAAATACAACATTCAGCACTACATTTGCATAGCAGTTGACACCAGAGCTATTTTCAAAATGGCAACCAACAACCTCTTCAACACTGTTCTTTTTCTTTTTCCTTGCTATCACATCACTGTCCTTTTTTTTTTGTTCTGTTCATCCACATTACAGATATTTTCAAATCTCCTTTTCCGAGAAGCAACATGTTTTTCAATCACAGGATACTGACCTAAATGAGGAGCATAGGTTCTTCTTAATCTGTTATACTCCTTTACACAGTTTGTATCAGCACTAACTTTTGAGTCATCAAAGTCTATCATAAATAAACCAGATAATGTTTTCTCTCGTGACAAAGCAACATATGCCATACCTTCTTTGAACACAGTTGAACCAATGTTTACAAAAGCACTATCTACAGTCAATCCTTGAGACTTGTGAATAGTTACAGCATATGCTAGAGAAAACGGAAATTGCTTCCTACGCACATATAAGTCTTTCACAAGCATGAAACGAACTGAACAACGACAAATGTCTTTAACTTCTTCTATCTGATCAAATTTTATTTTTAAACATTCAATTCCATCTTTTTTCTGGTAATTAATAAAACCCACAACTCTTCCCATAGCTCCATTCACTAAACCTTTTTCTACATCCAAATTTCTCCTTAAAATCACTCGACAATTCATGCAAACATATAGATTTTTTTCTAATCCAGCTGTTTTGGAAATATTCTTCTCTAGTGAATCCAATTTATTTTTCAGTTTGCCTGTTAATGTAAAAGTAATTCTTTCATGCTGAATTTTGTCCTCTGCTTCCATTTTCTTAATCTCTTCCTTTTCCAATTTCAAAAGTTCCTCATTGAATATTGAGCACTCACGTAGTGTTGGCATTAAGCAGATTACAGTATTTTTTTCTGCAATGTTCTGGTATATTTTCTCTGCAACTATTTCTTCATTTGGAAATAAGTTATGTAGCAACCGACTTTGTAATGCTTTTTTGCCAACTTCTGTGAGTAGTCCAGTTCTGATATCTTTCAGAATACTTGCATAATCTTCGTCGTTTGCTTGTCTCATATTGGTAGTGAGTTCTTTGTACTCAAAGAACGACCAAATATTCGCATTACCAATGCTTCCTAATGACTTCTTCGTGTCTTCATGTGTCACAGTATTAAACACTGGTTGTCCTTTAACTGGAGTGAGCTGCAGAAGATCCCCAAAAACTATGACGTGTTTTCCTCCAAATAACACGTCATAGTCTCTCTTAAGAATTTGTTGCATTCTTAAATGCACAAAGGCAAGCATTAAATTTGAAACCATGCTCACCTCATCAATAATGAGAACTTGCATCTTCTTCAACACTCTTGAAACTTCGAGGCATGCTTCTCCAGTTAGCTTGTGCTATTCTATTTTGTTCTCATGCTCCACTGGTAACATTAGCAAGCGATGTAAGGTAATTCCTTTTATGTTATAGGCTGCTAACCCAGTTGGAGCAGTTACCACACAAGACAAATTTGAAGCTGTTTTTTGCTGTAGGTAGCTTCTGATGACTTTTATTAAGAAACTTTTACCAGTTCCAGCTTGTCCACTCACATACATCCTGATTGGTTCAAATGATGTGCATGAGCACTCTTTCTTTTCATGTAGTAATCCATGATCAATTTTTTGGATGACTTCTTCATACATTTATTTTTGTTCTTCATTCAGTTGTTGTTCCAGATTTAGTAAGTCGATTGAATCTTCCTGTGCTTGATTCATAGCCGTTTCTACTTCAGTCATGGCTACTGCAGCTTCATTTTCTATGATTGGTTGTCCTAGGGGATCTTGACTAAGTGTTCCTGAACTTTGGCTGTCTTGAGAACTGTCTCTAGCTACTTCAGCTGCAATTTTTGCTTCCTGTTCATTTTCTTCATTTAACATTTGGACATAAGTTGTGAAAGTACTGCATTCTATGCTGTCTTTGCTAGCATTAAAAGAATCTTCATAGCTTTGAAATTCTCCCAGTAGTTCGTCCTCTGAACGCCATGGTTTAAACAGCTGTAAAAGAGCCAAGTAGTAAAATTCCTTTTTGTCAGTAGTTTCGCAACTGAGCTTCCTGTGATTTATCAAACTTCCTTTTGTTTGCTTCACCAAACATCCTTCCTCACCAATGACTTTATATTTTCCATTGTTGATGTCTTCTGTGGCTTTCCGTGAAGAAATGTAGTTCTGCAGCACTTCATAGAGACACATGTTCCAAGATGATGACTTTTCTTTGGGTAATATGTGTCCAACATGTTTGATTTCAAAATATCTGTACTTTCTGGGTCATTCTCGGCCAAATATTCAATTTCTCCAACAGATTTCAGCACCCGATTTCTCATTCCTGCAAGGCCTAAGCTTACCCAAATTATTCTTCTGGATTTCGAGTAAAGACTTGCAGATGATAACCTATCTGAGCATTCGTAGGATCCAATTTCTCGATGCGATAACATCTTTAAACTGAAACTGTACAGCTTCTTACTGACAGTCTTCTCGTGAGAAATCTCTTCCCACATTTCCTTCAATTCTGTTTTCTCAGATTTAGTGATGTAAGATGTCACATACCGAGCAACAGCAATAGAATTGTCTGCCACATACTGAATATCCATGTTAGCATTCCACATGGATAAAATGACTGGGTTGAAGTCATTTATAAATTTTGACTTTTCATTTCTTTTTAGGTTGTAGGTATTTTTGGGAGATTTTCTGGTTATAGTATGTCGCACAGCTGACATAAAACTGTTAACTCTTCCTTTTGAAAGAACAGGTCTAGGAAATCCAAATCGACACTTTGTGTAGAATTTATCTTTCGTCTTGTACTTCCGTCGACAGTATTTTCCACACCGATGACTTTGGAAACGTAAAACTTGCTCTTTTAACTTTTTCTCTTCTGTGCTTTTAGGTATAGCACATGTTGCATATTCTTCAATGAAAGATAACACTGCTTCATCAGTATCTGTTCCAAACTTTGGGGCATCCTTGATCCACAACAGCATATGAATATGAGGAGCACCTCTTGCCTGGTACTCTTTTCTCCAAAAGAAATCCACTACTTCTCCAAGAGGTGGATTTTTTTTTATTGCAGATGAAGGACATCATAGCCTCAAATCTATGATTGAAATATCTGCAAACATTAACTGGATCCAATGAGCACAGTTCTCCAGCTGTCTTGTATTCAATGTTTTTAATGTTTGAATTTGCCTCTATTAGAAAATCCAGTAAATCATCCCAAGCGTACTCGGCACAGCTTAGGGTTAGAAACCATGTAGGAGTTCCTAAATTCCGTAACATGCATTTTAATTCACCATGGCGTCGGTACCAATATTCATTTGTCCCACGCTGACAAGCCATCAGATTGATCAGTTGTGTTTCCAAATGATCATCTCGGTGCTGCACTTTCTCCATAAAATCCTTAGCAGACACATTTTGTAAATGTACTCCACTTTTTAAAATGTGATTTACTGCATAAGATAATGCAGACAAGTCGCTTTCAAATAAAAGATGGAACACATAAGGAATACTTTGACGAAATCTTGGATCTTCTGCATATAGTCTTGTAGTCCGATACTCAGAAGCTGGAATCTGTTCTGGACGTTCATCGTATCGTCCTCCTTTTCCTGTAGGAAACAGCTGAGGAAAACATCGAGCTTCCAAGCTCTCCTCCCATACAATCACGGGAGTTCCTTTTGCTTTCTTCATCTGAAACAGATCAATAGTGTCTCCCATAACTTCTTTTGAATGAAGAGGATGTATGCTAAAATGTTCATAAATTTCTTCTTCCTTTGACTTGTCCACTTTTTCAATTTGACCAGTTGGTGTTTCTGTGTCTTCTTCTAAATCTTCTTCTTCTAAATAAATTGATTCATACCATTTATTATTTTTTTTCAAATACAAATTTGCTCTTTGTACTTTTCGTACATCCACCAGCTTCTGCCAAATCTTCTTATTCTTTGTCGGTACACCATTAACCAGAATTACTAATGGTTCAGTTTCCAAAGTATCTGCATCAATAGTTTCCATATTTTTTTTCAAATCCAAGGGCAAATACACCACTCTTCCTTTTAAACCTCTCAGTAAATCAGAAGGAGGTAATTTACCAGTTTTGGGCTCCATACGTACTATGGTCTGGAACGGATGAACACATTGAATGAGTATAGACTCATATGTATGTAATTCAGAAAGTTCGGCAGGAATAGCATCCAATTCTAAATTATTATGTACAGCTCTGGTCGGCATTCTATTTTCTTCTAACTTATTATAACAGTATTTACAAATACGCTGATCTTCACCCAATTCAAAACAATTTTCAAGAAATATATATGTTGCAAAATCCTTCCACTTATAATTATCTTCATTTTCACTTTTTTTTATACAGATCAACATTCCTTGTTTGAATTTTATAATGACTTCTGCTGCAACAAATACAAGTAATATTTGGTCTTTCATTAGAGGTGATAGTAAATTTTGTCATTTCATCCTCAAAATTTTTAGTAATAATGAGTTCTACATTCTGTTCCTCATTTTCCTCATTTACTGTATCCTTTTCTGCACTTTCTTGTTCTGGACCAAAGTAACAAAACTGAATCTCATCAGTAACCTTCACTACATCTGATACAGATCCACGGAACAGAGCATTATTCAACTCATTCAACTTTACTGCTGGACTTTTAGCAAAATACAATGTTCTCACAAACTTTCTCATTTCAGTATGATGAACAGCCAGCATCCTAAAATGATGAAAAACACTTTTACACACTTTTCTAGATAGACAAGCCAGAGAATGTCCCTGCAAACCAGTATTTTCTCTCACTCTGCATGGATCTAGTGTTTGAAGCACCTTCATCTTCTGTTTTACACTCTTTTTACTATATTCTCTTAGAAAGTCACGTAATTTATCAATAGATTCCTGACGCACAGTACAAATACTACTACAGTTCCAAGTGTACACAGGGGCTTTTGGACGTCTCCCCATAGCCTCAGCAGCCATTACTTCTTCCTCATTTCTTGGGACCATTTTCTCTTTTTACATCACACAACCATCCTTAACTTCATATGCTCTACCATTGGTGTCAACTGCATGCAACAAACTATTACTTTGAAGATAACTCTCTTCATTAAAAAATGGTTCAGTACTTGAACTGTGTTTCCATTCTCCCAAGAACACTTTACAAAAGTTACTTTTTTTCACTTCTCTTTTCCTTTTGCTTTGTGACTTCATTGCATTCACTAATTTATCTAATCTACGCATCCTATTCAAAATTAGAATAAAAAGTTTTCTTTTTATTTCCAAAGCCTTACTTACAATATTTTCTATAAAAAAAAATTTCTTAATAAATTTTGTTTTTTTCTTATATTTTTTCACATCCTTTAGCAAATTTAACATCACTCTTCTATGAAACATTTTTCGACGAATGTTTTTAAAATCTAATTTTCGTGTTAAATCAGTTTGACATACTTCTGATTGTACATTAGCTTTTTTTTTTTGCTGTCGACTGTGTTGTTGCTTTGTACATAAAACTCTCTTTGTTTTACAGTTATTTTTGCCATTTTTTTGTTTTTTGAAAATCTTTTTTAAGAAATCTCTGCTCTGCTTACCAGTAGACTTTTTCTTTTTGCCATCACCAGCTTCTCCTGCTATTTTTTTTCCCAGTTTTGTCCAGATATACTTGTTGTTGCTTTTCTTTCCTCTTTCTTGTCCTTAAAGGCATTTTTTTTCACTGTTGCTCAGCAATACCTGCAAGGAACTAAAAAATCCTTTTTGAAATTATAATTCATTAAAATATTTTTTTTTACTTTTCATTTATTTCAAATGTTTTTCCATTTGTCTCTCATTTGTGATTTACTAATTTGTGCACAGTGCTAACCACCACAGTTGAAAAAAAACAAGCTGCCCCTTTCCTGCAAGTGCATTTTTTAACAGAACAACTGCAACACAAATTATATCTGTGGCCACAATTCCTGTGCGCACACAGCCTCATGGTGTGCTTCTAAGCAGAAAACAGAATTTGATTTGCAAATTCAAAGCACATTTACTACTCTGGTAGATCAAGTGATAATTGCTGTTACAGCCTTACACATTTTCCTTGTAGATCACAGAGGCAGAAAAGAGCACATTTCCTAACAGCTACTTCATATCATAAGTATCTGCAACCTGGGTGAGTGTTTAGAGTAGAGCAAAGAAAATGAGGCCTTGGTGACGTTGAATGTGTTTGCATTACACAGTGCTATCTGAAACAGCACACAGAGCTGAGTACTACACATGAGAGTGTTGGAGAAGCTTCTGCGTGTGTGCCAAGAGTGTGTTTCTCAAGACTGTGTATTGTCTGGTGCAAGACAGATGAGCAAAGAGACTTTCAGAACTGCATGAAGACTGCAGGGATGTATGTAACAGTGCATGTGTGCTAAGGGATAATTTGTGTAAACACAACAGGCTGCCCCTTTCCTGGGACTGCATTTCTTACTGAACAACATCTTCACAAATTAAATCTCTGCCCACAATTCCTGTGCGCACACAGACTCATGCCATCATTTTACGCACATAGCACAGGCTGCCCCTTTCCTGGGACTGCATTTCTTACTGAACAACAAATTCATAAATTAAATCTCTGCCCACAATTCCTGTGTGCACACAGACTCATGCCATCTTTTTACGCACATAACACAGGCTGCCCCTTTCCTGGGACTGCATTTCTTACTGAACAACATCTTCACAAATTAAATCTCTGCCCACAATTCCTGTGCGCACACAGACTCATGCTATGTTTTTTTGAACAAAACAGTGTCCCTGAATAGTACCAAATTACTGTTACTGCCTGACACATTTCCCATATCCTTTACAGAAGCAGAAAACAGCACATGTCCTAACAGCTCCTTAACACCACGACCATGTGTTACAGGGTGAGTGATTAGACTAGATCAATTTAAATGAGGCCTTGGTGACGTTGAATGTGTTTGCTTTACACAGTGCTATCTGAAACAGCACACAGAGCTGAGTACTACACATGAGAGTGTTGGAGAAGCTGCTGCGTGTGTGCCAAGACTGTGTTTCTGAAGACTGTGTATTTTCTGGTGCAAGACAGATGAGCAAAGAGACTTCCAGAACTGCATGAAGACTGCAGGGATGTATGTAACAGTGCATGTGTGCTAAGGGATAATTTGTGTAAACACAACAGGCTGCCCCTTTCCTGGGACTGCATTTCTTACTGAACAACATCTTCACAAATTAAATCTCTGCCCACAATTCCTGTGCGCACACAGACTCATGCCATAATTTTACGCACATAACACGGGCTGCCCCTTTCCTGGGACTGCATTTCTTACTGAACAACAACTTCATAAATTAAATCTCTGCCCACAATTCCTGTGTGCACACAGACTCATGCCATCTTTTTACGCACATAACACAGGCTGCCCCTTTCCTGGGACTGCATTTCTTACTGAACAACATCTTCACAAATTAAATCTCTGCCCACAATTCCTGTGCGCACACAGACTCATGCTATGTTTTTTGGAACAAAACAGTGTCCCTGAATAGTACCAAATTACTGTTACTGCCTGACACATTTCCCATATCATTTACAGAAGCAGAAAACAGCACATGTCCTAATAGCTCCTTAACACCATGACCATGTGTTACAGGGTGAGTGATTAGACTAGATCAATTTAAATGAGGCCTTGGTGACGTTCAATGTGTTTGCATTACACATTGCTATCTGAAACAGCACACAGAGCTGAGTACTACACATGAGAGTGTTGGAGAAGCTGCTGCGTGTGTGCCAAGACTATGTTTCTGAAGACTGTGTATTGTCTGGTGCAAGACAGATGAGCAAAGAGACTTCCAAAACTGCATGAAGACTGCAGGGATGTATGTAACAGTGCATGTGTGCTAAGGGATAATTTGTGTAAACACAACAGGCTGCCCCTTTCCTGGGACTGCATTTCTTACTGAACAACATCTTCACAAATTAAATCTCTGCCCACAATTCCTGTGCGCACACAGACTCATACTATGTTTTTTGGAACAAAACAGTGTCCCTGAATAGTACCAAATTACTGTTACTGCCTGACACATTTCCCATATCATTTACAGAAGCAGAAAACAGCACATGTCCTAACAGCTCCTTAACACCATGACCATGTGTTACAGGGTGAGTGATTAGACTAGATCAATTTAAATGAGGCCTTGGTGACGTTGAATGTGTTTGCATTACACAGTGCTATCTGAAACAGCACACAGAGCTGAGTACTACACATGAGAGTGTTGGAGAAGCTGCTGCGTGTGTGCCAAGACTGTGGTGCCGATTACGATCCGGTAAAAAATTTCCCCGTGCGACTCGTATCCGGTCTTTTTACCGTACGAATCGTACAAGTGCCGTACGAACTGGCAATCACGATTCGCATGGTAAAAAGTCCATACGAACCGCATTGGGAATCATTCCCCACACGTCCTCGGGTCGGAAAATGTGTCCGACACGTCCCCGTACGATTTAACGTACAAATGTGAAAGGTGAAGTCCGACCGAGGAATCACGATCCATCCCGTGCGTCCGAGGTTACAACCGGATGGAAAAAACACCGTCCGCACCGAACTCCCATAGCAACCATGGAGACGTGCCCGCATACGCGCCGACCCCCCCCAGCCCCCGTACGTACGCGCCGACCCCCCCCCCAGCCCCCGTACGTACGCGCCGACCCCCCCCAGCCCTCGTACGTACGCGCCGACCCCCCCCCAGCCCCCGTAAGTACGCGCCGACCCCCCCCCCCGGCCCCCGTACGTATGCGCCGACCCCCCCCCAGCCCCCGTAAGTACGCGCCGACCCCCCCGTGTATGTATACCCGTGTACGTTCGAGTCGAACCCCCCCTGTACGTTCGAGTCGAAAACCCCCGTGTACGTTCGAGTCGAACCCCCCCCGTGTACACGGGTGTACATACAGGGGGGTTCGACTCGAACGTACACGGGGGGGTTCGACTCGAACGTACACGGGTGTACATACACGGGGGGGTCGGCGCGTACGTACGGGGGCTGGGGGGGGTCGGCGCGTACGTACGGGGGCTGGGGGGGGTCGGCGCGTACGTACGGGGGCTGGGGGGGGTCGCCGCATACGTACGGGGGCTGGGGGGGGGTCGGCGCGGACATACGGGGGCTGCGGGGGGGTACGGTGCGTACGTACGGGGGCTGGGGGGGGTCGGCGCGTACGTACGGGGGCTGGGGGGGTCGGCGCGTACGTATGGGGGCTGGGGGGGGTCGGCGCATACGTACGGGGGCTGGGGGGGGTACGGTGCGTATGTACGGGGGCTGGGGGGGGTCGTCGCGTACGTACGGGGGCTGGGGGGGTCGGCGCGTACGTACGGGGGCTGGGGGGGGTCGGCGCATACGTACGGGGGCTGGGGGGGGGGTCGGCGCGTACGTACGGGGGCTGGGGGGGGTACGGTGCGTACCGGGCCACCTACTCTGGTCGATTCACGCCGTACTTCGCTTTTCCGGCACTTTTTGGATGCCGTGAAAATATTGCCGTCCGGACTGCTGTCGGTTCGAATCATAATTCCTGGGTCGTGAAACGCTGCCTGAAAGCGTCCCGACGTCACGTCGCAGCATTCCCGGATCACATTCGTATGTATGTTTTCGTCGGTCGGTGTTTTTTACGATTCGTACGGAAATGGTGTTTCCGTGCGAATCGTAATTCCATGTTTGTAAAGTTTTACGACCGGGTACGAGTCGGACGGGGAAAACGCTCCGACCGACGGTTCGTACCCGGTTTTTACCGGATCGTGATCGGCACCTGTGTTTCTGAAGACTGTGTATTGTCTGGTGCAAGACAGATGAGCAAAGAGACTTCCAGAACTGCATGAAGACTGCAGGGATGTATGTAACAGTGCATGTGTGCTAAGGGATAATTTGTGTAAACACAACAGGCTGCCCCTTTCCTGGGACTGCATTTCTTACTGAACAACATCTTCACAAATTAAATCTCTGCCCACAATTCCTGTGCGCACACAGACTCATGCCATCATTTTACGCACATAACACAGGCTGCCCCTTTCCTGGGACTGCATTTCTTACTGAACAACAACTTCATAAATTAAATCTCTGGCCACAATTCCTGTGTGCACACAGAGTCATGCCATCATTTTAGGCACATAACACAGGCTGCCCCTTTCCTGGGACTGCATTTCTTACTGAACAACATCTTCACAATTTAAATCTCTGCCCACAATTCCTGTTTGCACACAGACTCATGCCATCATTTTAAGCACATAACACAGGCTGCCGCTTTCCTAGGACTGCATTTCTTACTGAACAACAACTTCACAAATTAAATCTCAGACAACAATTCCTATATACACACAGACTCATACTGTGTTGGTAGGCATAAAACACAGGCTGCCCCTTTCCTGGGTTATCAATTCTTACAGAACTAATGCTTTTTTCAAATGTGCTGCCATTTTCCTCTCTTTTCTTTCAAAGTGATTTCTGCTAAATGCTAACCATCACAATTAAAAAGAAGCTGTCCTTTTCTTTCAACTGCAAGTCTTACTTTTCAACAGCAACACAAATTAAATCTCTGTCAACAATTCTTCTCTGCACACAGACTCATGGTTTGATGGTAGGCACAAAACAGTATTCCTCATTGTTACCAGTACACATTAACTTATGGTGAAAACATGCTCCATAATATTTTACATATTCAAAACAGTTAAATATCTCCCAAAACAGAAAATGTAATTCACAACTTTAAACAAATAATCACAATTCTTTTTTTTATATCTAAATTTACCACAAACACCCCCTCTCAAACTCATAACTCACCTTTAAAATTAGTTAGTTGTGAAAGAAATGTGGCAGTCACACAGCAGTTTATCAGACCAGAATCTCTGTGCTGAACACCTCTCTCCTCTCAGCAGAAACAGTTAATGGCACAGTTTCCCTCTCTTTTTTCACACATATACATGTTAATTTCAAATCTCAGTGCTTCCCACATTTTTTCAAATAAAATCACACATTTCTATTGGTTGAAAACTTCAACCCCTTTCCAAATGTACCCTTCCCCCAACTTGTCTTCTGCCTGCTACCATAGCAACAGGTCATGGAACACAGGTGTGAGCAGAGAGGTCAGAAGTTCAGCAGACAATGTTTCATTTCTAAAGAGCAAGAGTGCTTGACTTTTCAAACCTAACAGCAAATCCAAACTAATGTTCTTTGTTCACACATTTTTCTAAACCAATACAAAACATGCTTTTTAAAATTTAAACATACAGCCTAGTTTTTAGTGTAGAATGGTTTGAAACAGCCAATGAGTTCTTTTTATAAAAAAAAGTATGTGTGCCCCCATTTTTCAACTGTCTTTCATTTCTTTTTGCCTTTCTACTGAAAGACACCTCCTGAGTGCATCCAGATCTCCTTTGAAGATGTTCACAGTGTGGATTGTAGGTCACAGCTATGTCTTCTGGAGTGAAAAATTTGCAGAAAAAACTGGTATGGTGAGAGACCTTGCTTTGCCAAATGTAGACATTAAATGGATTGGTCAGAGAGGGTTAAAGTGGCACCAATTAATGCCTTTGGTGAAAACCTTTCTACATCTCCCACAGCCTAACCTTATTATTGTGCACTGTGGTGGAAATGACCTAGGCACTTTAACTGGGGTAGGTCTGGAAATGCTTATTAAGGACACCTTTGTGCAATTGATGTCGCTTTTTCCACAAACTGCCTTCGTATATTCTAACATATGCCAAAGGCAAAAGTGGAACTGGTCCAACCAATTTTGTCCGCAGATTGACAAAGCAAGGAAGCACGTCAACAAATCTATTTCTGCTTTCCTCAGAGACTATGGTATGGGTTCTATATACCACAACAACTTGCGTTACAACATGCAAGACATTTATAGAGGAGATGGTGTACACTTCACTGATGAAGGCAACAGAGTCTTCCTCTTGAACTTTAGACTCTGCATCGGTACTTACTTGTAGGTACCAAAAAACAAACAATAAACACAAGGGCTCTTTTTAGAGCCACCTTATATCTAAACACTTAAATGCCATTTTTATTATTTTTTTTTTAAAGTTTTTTTTCGGGTGCGCGCTGGGTGCGCGCACTCGGCGATATTTTTTTCAAAATATAAATCTTTTTTTTGCCGTACAAGGTCCTACTGTGACCCCCTTACAATGCCTAGTGGGTCAATATCTCCCCACTCTGCCCCCTTTTCAAGTTCTCCCCCTTTGTTTATCACCCCCTCTTTATGCGAGAGACAAAATGGCGGCCGCCGCTTCCTGATTTCCACCGATTCGAATGTTTACTGACATCTAAGAACCAATCAGAAGTGCGCTCGCGATCGGCAAGGTGCGCGCACAGGACTTGCTCAGTGCGCGCACGGTACGCGCGTACAGATATATATATTGATTTAAATGCTAATTTCTCAGGAAATACTGAACAGATTTACACCAAACCTGCAAAAGGCGCTTCATGGACCTTATAGCTACCTCTCTGCCAAATTTCACATAATTCTGTTCAGCCGTTCGGGCTGTAGCTGCGACTAAAGTCCCTATGGAAAAATGCATGGGGAAAATGCGTTTTGGGACCCCCCTTTTTTCTCAGCCCCGGCTTGACGAATCCCCCCGAAACTTTCAGGGTAGGAGCTGAGCGGAGCGCCCCATTAGTTTTGAAAATTTCGCGAGGATTCGTCAACCGGCGCCAAAGTTATTCAAAATAGAATTTTGAGATTTCCTATGGAAACACGGTCCTAACTATAACTACCTACTGGCGACCGCCTGTAGGTAATTATATATATATATATATATATATATATATATATATATATATATATTCAAAAACAATGGTGCCTGCTAGAGAAGCACTCGAGCAAAGATGAAGGTCACCAGCCTTTATTCGTAGGTATGGACAAGGTAAAACGCCAGTCAATTATAGCAGCCTTGCGTCGAGCCTGACGCGTTTCGAGACATTCTCTTCATCTGAGGCAAATGACGAAAGGTACGTGCTGCGGTGGTCACACACCCCCACTTGTGTAGCATAACATGCCACGCCCCTATTGGGGCTCCTCCCATCGATGCGGTGTTTTCAGCCTTCTGGGAGTTGTAGTGACCAAATATCCTCCTAAATACGGCGCACTTATAACTGCAAGTTAAGGCTCTTCGTGAGCCCCAGCGCCGAACCAGTCCTCATCCTTGACTTTGCCCCACATCAGGATCAGTGTATCTAATCCTTGTGGCCCCCCTGTGATCTCGGGGTGGTGCTCAACTCGGCGGCCAGGTCGCCGCCCATATCTTCAAAAACAATGGTGCCTGCTAGAGAAGCACTCGAACAAAGATGAAGGTCACCAGCCTTTATTCGTAGGTATGGACAAGGTAAAACGCCATTCAATTATAGCAGCCTTGCGTCGAGCCTGACGCGTTTCGAGACATTCTCTTCATCTGAGGCAAATGACGAAAGGTACGTGCTGCGGTGGTCACACACCCCCACTTGTGTAGCATAACATGCCACGCCCCTATTGGGGCTCCTCCCATCGATGCGGTGTTTCAGCCTTCTGGGAGTTGTAGTGACCAAATATCCTCCTAAATACGGCGCACTTATAACTGCAAGTTAAGGCTCTTCGTGAGCCCCAGCGCCGAACCAGTCCTCATCCTTGACTTTGCCCCACATCAGGATCAGTGTATCTAATCCTTGTGGCCCCCCTGTGATCTCGGGGTGGTGCTCAACTCGGCGGCCAGGTCGCCGCCCATATCTTCAAAAACAATGGTGCCTGCTAGAGAAGCACTCGAACAAAGATGAAGGTCACCAGCCTTTATTCGTAGGAATGGACAAGGTAAAACGCCAGTCAATTATAGCAGCCTTGCGTCGAGCCTGACGCGTTTCGAGACATTCTCTTCATCTGAGGCAAATGACGAAAGGTACGTGCTGCGGTGGTCACACCCCCCCACTTGTGTAGCATAACATGCCACGCCCCTATTGGGGCTCCTCCCATCGATGCGGTGTTTTCAGCCTTCTGGGAGTTGTAGTGACCAAATATCCTCCTAAATACGGTGCACTTATAACTGCAAGTTAAGGCTCTTCGTGAGCCCCAGCGCCGAACCAGTCCTCATCCTTGACTTTGCCCCACATCAGGATCAGTGTATCTAATCCTTGTGGCCCCCCTGTGATCTCGGGGTGGTGCTCAACTCGGCGGCCAGGTCGCCGCCCATATCTTCAAAAACAATGGTGCCTGCTAGAGAAGCACTCGAACAAAGATGAAGGTCACCAGCCTTTATTCGTAGGTATGGACAAGGTAAAACGCCAGTCAATTATAGCAGCCTTGCGTCGAGCCTGACGCGTTTCGAGACATTCTCTTCATCTGAGGCAAATGACGAAAGGTACGTGCTGCGGTGGTCACACACCCCCACTTGTGTAGCATAACATGCCACGCCCCTATTGGGGCTCCTCCCATCGATGCGGTGTTTTCAGCCTTCTGGGAGTTGTAGTGACCAAATATCCTCCTAAATACGGCGCACTTATAACTGCAAGTTAAGGCTCTTCGTGAGCCCCAGCGCCGAACCAGTCCTCATCCTTGACTTTGCCCCACATCAGGATCAGTGTATCTAATCCTTGTGGCCCCCCTGTGATCTCGGGGTGGTGCTCAACTCGGCGGCCAGGTCGCCGCCCATATCTTCAAAAACAATGGTGCCTGCTAGAGAAGCATGTATATATATATATATATATTCACTGAAAAAAACATAGGTTTCAGGCCTGATATAGTTAGGAATTAGCATTTAAAAAACCTTAGAAATTCACTGAAAAAACAATAGGTTTTAGGGGTGTTATAGTTAGCTGGACATTTCACTCAAACAAAACCATTGAAATTCCTCCGATATAGTTAGTTGTACTAACTACATCTTGCGCGCCCGCAATCCACTGCTGATGATGTCACATATTACATCATTCATGACATGGTCAGTGACATCACTGATGACATCTGGTGTAATTCTGTTCAGCAGTTCGGGCTGTGGCTGTGTCAACAGGTCCTATGGGAAAATGCATGGGGAAAACGCGTTTTGGGACCCCCCCTTTCTTCTCAGCCCCCGCTTGACGAAACACCGTGAAATTTTCAGGATAGGAGCGGACCAGAGCTGGCCTCAATGATATGCAGACTGAAACATGCACTTTTAATACCAGCAGCAGACTTCCGTGGTGAGCAGTAGCTTTACTACAGTGATCTAATGAGCAACTAGAGTGCTAACATTCAGAATTTTTGGCAAATGTGTGCCATATCTGAATACCTTCTTGATGGAATCAAAGTAAAAAACTGAAAGCATTTCCTACTGAGGAGACTGCAGTAAATGAGGAAATTACGAAACTTCATAACAAATATATCTCCCAAGATGGCCACCAGAGACAAAAGAGCCCAAATGCAGCACAAATATTACCCAGATGTAGCCCACATGTAGCCCAATGACAGAAGTGTGCAAAACACTTATTTTTTGTGTATTTGCAGTTTTATATAGTGCAGACTTGTCAGGTATTGAAGTGCTTTACATGAGCATTGGTTACATCACACAAGATCAAATTCATTTTGGTTGTAGACATGGGGAGATTAAGTGATTTGACCAGAATCACAGAATGTTGAGCTGAAGCAGTTGCAAAGTCTGCAGCTCTGGAAGTAACACCACATCCTCTCCCCTAGGTGCAACATTTAATCAAGTGGTCAACTGGATAAAAAAACATAAAGATTACAAATAATTTAAAAGTTCCTTGTCGCTATTTGAAAACTCAGAAAATATGTCCTCATTTTAGTTTTTTAGAGCACTAACCATAATTTTGATGCAAATAAGACCCTCTCATATATGTTATTTCTAAAGGAAATGCTCTAGGCATTACAGTTTTGATTACATCAAGATGACGTCAGGCATTCCACAATATTGTAATAAATATAGAATGTTAGCAATCTAGTTGTTCATTAGGATACTGTTGAGAGGCAGAGGCCAGGGGCACGGACTCTGAAAATTGAAGGCAGGTAGGAGAGTGCAGAGGCAACAATTTGACCACACTGGGCAGGCAGGAAGGGCAGTGGCAGCACAACAGACTATGGAGGGCAGTGGAAAGGGGGGCAGGGGCAACAAACCAACAATACAGGACTGGCAAGAGAGGCTGTGGCAATATTATAGACCATTGTGGGCAGAAGGAAGAGGCAGTGGTAGTACAACCATACATGCCAACAGACCCGTTTCAGCCAGGAAACATTCAAAGTTTTTAAGCTCAAATGGGCTTTATTTGATCGGTCTCCTGCCTATAATCTCCTCTTTTTCAATGTAACTCAAAGGGGAAAATCAATACCCCAGTTTTTTTTCATAATCTCCCTCGTACCAAGTTCAACATGTTCGCAAGTACATTGGATCATGGTAGGAAGGAGGAATTGGGGTAGGGAAATGGACTCGGATAACAGAGGACAGGAGGGACATGGAGAGGTGCACCAAACTGACCCTACAGGGCAGGCATCAGGGTTTGCAGCAGCACAATACACCACACAGCGCAAGCGGGACGGGAGTGCTGCACAACAATCCATAGAAAGCAATAGGGAGGGGAAAGAGGCAATGGTAGCTAGCTGACCATAATGGACAGACAGGAGAGAAAGCTGCAGCATAACAGACTATAAAGGGCAGGAGGGAGGGATCAGGGGCATTACAATGGAACAGACAAACCAGGAGGGAGGGAATAGGGGTCTGCACATGAAAACAGAGGGATGGGGGCAAGGGGGCAGGGCAGGAGCAGCAAGATGACCATGATGGTCCATCAGGATGGGCACTAGAAACAAGACACACCATGGAGAGCAACAATGAGACTATGATGGCATACACACAGACAATGGAGGGAAGGTGGGAGGGGGTCAGGGGCAACTAGCTGACCACACAGGGAAGGTGGGAGGGGCCATGGCAGCACAGAAGACCATGCATGGCAAGCGGGAGGGTTAGTGGCAGCACAATGGCTATGATGGGCAAGAAGGAGGGTGCAGGGGCATGCACAAAGGACCATGGAGGATAAAAGGGAGGGTCAGGACCTGGGCATAGAAAAGAGAGTTCAGGGGAAGGGGCCTCACGACAGACTGCGCGGGGCAGGCAGGAGGAGCAGTTGCAGCACAACAGACCAGTCAGGGCAGAAGGGTGTGGCAGTAAAATGGACCATGGAGGACAGGAGGAAGGGGATAGGAGCCTGGCATGTGGACAGGCAGGGTGGAGGTGGTAGGGACAGGTTACAGTCATCTGACAATGCTAGGCAGGTGGGAGGGGAGTGGCAGCTCAACAGAACACTCAGAGTAGATAGGAGTGGCAGGTCCATGGAACATGGTGGGCAGAAAGGATGGAGCAGGGGCATGCACAAAGACATCGGAGGGCAGGGGGAAGGAGAATAGGGGCAGCAAGCTAAGCACAGAGGCTAAGCAGGAGGCCAATGATGGGCCATAGAATTGGGCAATGGAGGGCAGGAGGAGTGGACTGGTACATCATGCTAAATGGAGGGCAGTGGCAGCACATCAGACCATGCATGGCAGGAGGGAGGAGGCTAGTCCATGGATTCAGACAACAGAGGATAGGGAGGAGGTGGATGGGGCAGCAAGCTAACTGTTCAGAGAAGGTGGGTATTAGGAACTTTATTGTTTTTAAAATGTGTGTCTGTGCGAACTACTTAAAATATTAACAAGTATGCAGCATAATCTCACTTTTATTCAGGAAGAAGAGGACGTTTGTGACTGTGACTCTGGGCTCACTTGGCAGAAACACCCCCTGACCCTCCACCCCCATCGCAGAATGTAATGCCCTTGAAAAGGGTAGGTGGATGCAGTGTTATATAGAACATAGTCCTGAGAGCACCATTGAAAATGAAAATTAGATATAGTATATGATATAAACTATGCACCAAAAAGTGTGATATAAGATGAACCGGGGTGTGAAATATAATAGCACGAGATAGCACAGGCACTAGCGTGTGCTATGCGATATGCGCCTTCGAGTGTAAAATGCACAGGGCAGTGTTGTGTAACCTAACTAGTCTCTAAAGTTGTAATATAAAATATGTGCTGGGTAGTGTAACGTTGCATATGCACTGTGACAAAGATATGGATCCCAGATTGTAATATGTATGGCACAGCGCTGTGCGTTATAACATAGGCATCGAGGAAGGCACGATAGATGGGGCAATATAACCCGTGCGAAGGCAAATGTGGCATGACATATTCACGGGGTGGTGTTACAGTGCATATGGGCTAGAGAGTGTCATAGCATACGCACTAGCTGGTGGAATACAACACAGAGGTGTGAGGCACTCGGCGGGCACTGGTGGGTGTAACACAGCATGTGGCTCAGCCAGGAGCACGCTGTGACTCTCAAGTGAGGTTCGTCTCCATTCCAGAGAGTAAAATAAAAAGTATTACACATCCGGCGGTGGATGTGTGTTTTATTAACCATGAGGGGGGTTTCTTGCATAGTTTGGTCGAATTTTTGTCGAATCCCTTTGAATGGCTTGGTGTGCGTGTATATTAAATGTGCCCGTCAATAGCTACCCCTGTTTGTATAAATAAACAACAAGGGTGTCTACTTGGAGAGTACCCACCGGCGGGGGCTCCGGGATTAGGCACGGTAGGGCGTCAGACACTTCAGAGCTTCACTAGCAGTGTAAATACATTCCATGTGGATTCATTCTATGCATAGTCACCTTTTAATGAATATCACGCAAATCGTCATGGTGATAGGTACATACGGTTTGTCCAGCATGTCCTAGGTGTTTCTATAAATATATATATTTTTTAAATAATAAAAAACAAAGGCCGGCCCCGGGGATGGGGTCCCCGGGGCCATAAGTGGCCTGAGGAGGGGGGCAACGCAACCCCCTCCTAAAGAATTTTAAAAAAAAGGCCATGACCCGGGGGTTGTGGTCCCCAGGGCCTTGGGAGGGCCAAATTTATTTTTTTCAACAAAAAGAATTATGGTGTAGGTCCTGGGGGATGGGGTCCCCAGGGCCAGTAATTTAGAAAAAGAAGGGGGGCCACACAGCCCTCCTTCTTAAAAAAATAAAATAAATAAAAGACCGGCATCGCTCCGGAGGCCGCGCCCCCTCCTTGCAGCACTCTGCAAACGTGCCCCCTGGCCAGTTGTAAGTTGGGGAATTAATTCCCCTTCAATACTAAGGGTCCCTGAGGGCCAAGTGGCCCAACAGGTATCTCCAGTATGCGCCAGGGAGCTGCGTTGCAGACAGGTATTCTGAGGCCACGCCCCTTTTTACACCTCTATGCAACGCAGCTCTGTGGCGCTTACTGGAGGTACCTAGTGGGCTAGTTTGACCCTAGGGACCCTTAGGATTCAAGGGGACTTATTCTCTCAACTTAGAACGGCCACAGGGCGCGTTTACACAGTGGTGAAGGGAGGGGACGGGGTCTAAGGTGATGTGTGCAAACACGCCCTGTGGCGTGTTTTAAGTTGAGGAAATAATTCCCTTTCAATCCTGAGGGACCCTGGGGGCCAACTAGCCCACCAGGTGCTTCCAGTAAGCACCACTGCTCTACGTTGCAGAGAGGTGGTGTAGGCCGTGCCCCTTTTTACACCTCTCTGTAATGGCGCTTACTGGACGTACCTAGTGGGCTATTTTGCCCCTAGGGATCCTCAGGATTCAAGGGGACTTAATCTCACAACTTAAAAAACGGCCACAGGGCGTGTTTACACAGTGGGGAAGGGAGGGGACGGGGCCTGAGGTGACGTGTGCAAACACGCCCTATGGCGCGTTTTAAGTTGGGGAAATATTTCCCCTTCAATCCTGAGGGCCCCTGGGGGCTAACTAGCCCACCAGGTGCTTCCAGTAAGCGCCACTGCGCTGCGTTGCAGAGAGGTGGTCTAGGCCGTGCCCCTTTTTACATCTCTCTGCAACGCAGCTCTGTGGCGCTTACTGGAGGTACCTAGTGGTCTAGTTGGACCCTAGGGACCCTCAGGATTCAAGGGGACTTAATCTCCCAACTTAAAGCGGCCACAGGGCGTGTTTACACAGTGGGGAAGTGAGGGGACGGGGCCTGAGGTGACGTGTGCAAACACGCCCTGTGGCGCATTTTAAGAGGTAGTTTTAATCCCCTGCCCATTATATACTAGGGGCTTACAGAGGAGGTCATGCTGATCACAGGGGGACCCCAACGCATAGTGTTCCCTAGTATATGTAGGTGTTTTCACTATATTCTGATTGTCTTTTAACATTGCGCCGGCACTAGGACTGGTTAGTCAGACTCAGTTATCACCAGTATCTGTCTGAAAAAGTTGAGGGTACAGGATGATTTTGCAACAAGGCTTCTTTCTGCTCTTCTGTTTGTTCTTTCTGCTCGTTATCCTTCTTCCTGCACTTTTCTGCGTCTTTGAGGACTTCTGTTGCTTCTTTCTGCATTTCTTTTTTTTCTTTCTGTGCGTTTTTCTTCTTTCTTCACATGACCTATCTCTGTAGGCATAGTTAGAAATTAGCATTTAAAAAACCTTTGAAATTCACTGAAAAAAACATAGGTTTCAGGCACGTTATAGTTAGGAATTAGCATTTAAAAAACCTTAGATACTGGTGGTAACTGACTCTGACTAACCAGGCCTAGAGGGGGTTGGTGGTCCCCAGGACCATGAAGGGCTCCAGGAGGGGGGCTGAACAGCCGCCCTCCCAACCAATGCACAGCCCTGGGGAAGTGGTGGTCCAAATTTGCATTATAGTGTCGATCCCCGGGGCATGTGCCCCCACACAGGTATGTTTTTTTTAAAAAAAGGAGCCCGGGGGGGGGCGGTCCCCGGTGCTGCTGGGAGGCAGTGTGCACCTGCAAATAATTAATGAAAGCCCAGGGAGGGGTGGTGTCCCCGGGGCTTGGGGGGGCCATGTGCCCGCCGCAAATATTTTATCAAAGTCCCAGGGGTGGCGGTCCCCAGGGCTGCGGGGGGGCCATGTCCCCCCCACAAATATTTTATCAAAGCCCATGGGGTGGCGGTCCCCGGGGCTGTGGGGGTCCCCCCGGTCCCCCGCAATTTTATTTCAGCATGCCCCCGGGACCTGGCCCACCCGGAGGCTTAATTAAACAATTATGTTTTTTTTCTCTGCCGGATTAAACTGGGGTGGCAGAGTGGGCTAAATAACGGTGATGGATCAAACCCAGATCTGTTGACTGGGTGTGAGTGTTTGATTGGTTCTGATGCTCCGTCCATCACCACCCCCTTTTGTACCGCTTTGTTCGCCATAAGTTGGCAGGGTATGCTCAGACTTTGAGTGCCTTGCTCACTTTACCACTGGATTTAAGCAAGCCTGGCTGAAGACGGCTGAAATGCCAGAAACCGGTCCTAGGAAGCTTGTTTCTGGTCCAGGGAAGGCATGGCTTGGCAGTTCGGGCTGGACTGTTCCCATGAGGCACAGGGTCAGACTGATTTGCATATGGCCATGTCTGAACTGGGGTGGCAGAGTGGGCTAAAGAACGGTGATGTATCAAACCCAGATCTGTTGACTGGGTGTGAGTGTTTGATTGGTTCTGATGCTCGGTCCATCACCACCCCCTTTTGTACCGCTGGATTCGCGCACCCAGCGCAAATTCAGCCATCATTTTTTTTAAGGAAATGCGTATTTGGGCCTGGGGGGTCAGGGTATTTCTACCCTGCCCCCTTTTCTTGTTTTTTGCGTTTCTTTTTCTGTTTTCTAGTGCCTCGGTTACCGAGGTTCAAGCTGTAACCGTTTCTAAAGTTTCCTATGGGAAATTGATTTGCCGACCTCTATTTTTTGAATTTCTCAGGAACTTCTGAACCGATTTACACCATTTAACATAAAGGTCTCTTTCTGAACCAAGGGCTACCTTTTTGCCAAATTTTGTGTAATTCCGTTCAGCAGTTCGGGCTGTAGCCATGTCTAAAGTTTCCTATGTGAATTAACATGGAGAAAAAAAACGTTTTGGGACCCCCCTTTTTCTCTGCCCCGCTTGCCGAATCACCCCGAAACTTTCAAGATAGGAGCTGACCAGAGCGAGCCATAAGTTTTGAAACTTTTGCGAATATTTGTCAACCGGCGCCAAAGTTATTGGGAAAACAAACAACGTTTTTCCTATGGAAACTAGGTCCTAACTATAACTACCTAAGGTTACAGGGACGTTATTGTTACGCTCAGATTTCACTCATATAAAATCATTGAAATTCAGTAGTTATAGTTACCTAAGCTAACTATAACTTATGCCCTCGCAGAGGACTGCTGTTTTCACATGCTACATCACTCATGACATGGTCACTTACATCACTGATGACATCTCAAATAATATCACTGATGACATCATCCATTGAGTGTGTTTTTCAAGAATTTGAAAGAGTTTTAAACATATATAGTAAGCTACTAGAAAGTTTAGTTAGTATACTAGGTGTACTACAGATGAGTAATACTATTTTTAACATATATTATGTGAGTGGCTGTGTGTATCCGTGTGTGGCATCTGAGTGGCTATATGTGTGTGTAAGTGGCTGCATGGGTAAATAAGTGGGTGTGTGAGTTACTGTGTAGGTGAGTGAATGGCTGTATTGGTGAGTGCGTGGGTGTGTCAGTGGCTGTATGGGTTTGTGATTGGGTGTGTCAGTGAGTGACTGCATGGGTGAGTGAGTGGGTGCCTGAATGCCTGTATGAGTGAGTGACTGGGTGTGTAAGTGTGCTGTATTGAAGATTATGTGTCTGAATGGCTGTGTGGGTGAGTGAGCGGATGTGTGAGTACTTATTTTGATTTGTGAGTGGGTATGTAAGTGGTTGTGTGGGTGAGTGAGTGAGTGATTGGTTATATGGTGAGTGAGTGGCTGTGTTGAGAGGCTGTAGGGGTGAGTGAGTGGGTATGTGAGAGGCTATAGAGGTGAATAAGTGGGTGTGTAGTAGCTATATGGGTGAGTGTGTGGCAGTATGAATAGCTGTATGGGTGAGTGATTGGTTGTATGAGTGTCTGTATGACTGAATGAGTAGGTGTGTGAGCTGGTCTATGGAGGAATAAGTAGATGTTTGAGTACTGGTATGGGTCTGTGAATGGGTATGTGAAAGTTGTGTGGGTGAGTGAGTGAGCACATGAGAGGTTGTATGGGGTGTGACTGAGTGTGTCAGTGGTTCTGTGGATGATGCCATCAGTGATATCATTTGAAGTGTCATCAGTGACCATGTCATGAGTGATGTAATATGTGAGCTCCGAAGCAGTGCATTGCAGGGATGTAAGTTATATCTGGCATAACTATAACATCCCTATAACCTTTCTTTTTCAATGAATTTCTAAGGTTTTTTAAAATTCTATTTCCTAAGTACAACGTCCCTCTAACATATATTTTAAGTGACTTTCTAAGGTTTTTCAAATTCTATTTCCTAACTATAACGTCCCTGTAACTTTTATTTTTTTTAAGGGATTTCCATTATTTATTAACTAGTAGTTGCATTTGCAGTGTGGTGGAGAAAGGGGGTGGGGCCTCTGACCAGCTCTCAGGAATCCCACTGTTTGAGACTTTCTGGAGTTAACAGGAGGGCGTCTTGGCCCCCAAGGCCCCTCAGCTTACAAGTGGACTTCTTGCCCTGACTAGTAGTGTGGAAGGAGGTTCATTTTCAGTGTGGTGGAGAAAGGGGGTGGGGTCTCCAAACAGCTCTCAGCAATCCAGCTGTGTGGGACTTACTTGAGGTGACAGGAAGGGTTCTTCACTGCAATGACCCTCAGCAGCCAAGGGAACTTCAACCAGTAGTGCACCAGGAAGGACGTTTGCATAGTGGTAGAGAAAGGGGCATGGCTACTGATGACCTCTCACCAATGTCGCCATTTGGGATTTACAGGATGTAACAGGAGGGGTAGTTGGCCCCAAGGACCTTCAGGACCCAAGGGGACTTCATCTCTCAACTAGTAGCACACCAGGTGGCGCGTTTGCAGAGTGGTGGTGAAAGAGGGCGAGGCCTTCAGCATTTTGCAGGGCCGTCTTTTTTTCAAATCTATTGGTTTACTTAGGAAAGGGGGGCCGCGTGTTCCCCATTGTCTTGGCCAATTTCAGACCCAGGGACCCAATCTCCTGGGGCCAGGCCTAGTGGGAATGGGGAAGAGGGCCATGCGGCCTCCCTCCAAGGCTGATGTTGGCCTCGGGGACCCCATTCCTCAGGGTCAGGCCATTTTAAAATATTTTTTTTTTATTTAGGGGCCCTTCATGGTTTGACACCAAACACGACATGTTTTGATGCAGTCATTCCAAAGTTAGCATTTACCGCGAGGTTATAATGCACTTAAGAGTATATGGTTTAACCGCATCCACAAACAGCAGCAGAGAATAGACTCTGCCAGCTGCAGAGGGGTCCTGCTCATGCAGAAGCACCCCCTCACATAGTAAACCAAGCACCCTGCCCTCAGGATTGTTAGGGCCTGCAAGAGGGGTGACTGATAGGTTTATATGTGTGTGTATGGTGAGATATAGGAACCTATACCTCAGTGAGGAGTGCTAACACTACCTCACACAGGCTGCAGTAGCAGGCCTGTGGTGTCAGATTGTGAATGCTTCCCAGGGGTGGCATAATACATGCTGCAGCCCCTGGTAGGCCTGTGAAGTACCAATGCCCTAGTTACCTAAGGTACCATATACTAGGGGCTCATAAGGTACCACAGTATCCAATCACTAGTGCATCTAACATGCACACAAATCATTTAAGGGAGTAAGCAGATAGGCTGGGGTCCTGGATAGCAGGATCCCAGCCAGACTAGTCAAAAACCATTCAAACACCAGGGGAAAAAATAGGGGCAACCATATAGTCAGATTCCACCTTCCTACATTACCCCCCCCCCCCCAAACGAAAGGAGATAAGGCTAACCTTGCCCAGTTAAGCCTTTGTTTCCTAAGTGGCCATATAAGGAAGAACCTGCACTAGCATGGTTGCTCCCTGTCTTATGGTCCACTTGGGAAATCCTACCCCAAGGGGTTTTGGAGTTTCTCCAAAGTCTAGGGAAATTACCTGTATTGTTTTCTGGTACATAAGTAGGCTGGTGGGGTGTCTGAGTCTGGAAGTGAGGCCCTATTTGGGGTGGTCTCAACTTCCTCAGCACACTGGTCACAATGGAAGCCTTTCTGTCCATGACTGTGTCATATCTGGCCCTAAGGGTCAACCTCTGGCTGCCTACAGCTGGGGGTTGGGTCCCTCTGGTTGGAATAGTGGAGGGCATTGGAATGTTTGGGGCAACTATGCCCCAGGTTTCCCTGTGCCCAACACAGCCCATCTGGGGGGTACCTGTACCTAGGGGTAAGGGGAGTCCCTCAGTTTGTAGAGGAATATTCACCTGGCTAGAACTACTCTGCTGGGTGTCCCTAATCTGCTGATGAGGGGGTTCCTCTGGACAGGGGCCCACTAAGGGTCCACTGACCTCCCTGACCTCTGCAGCCCTGGGCTGACTGAGGCAGGGTAGAGAGGGGCAGGATACCTGCTCTAGACTGGGTGCCACCTTGGAAGGATCCCCTGCCATCAGAGTTGTGGCCAGGACAGGCCTGACCACTTCTGGGGCAGTTACTTCACAAGGGGCCGGGGCAGTTCCCTTAGAAAGCTGACCCTTACCTTTAGTCTGGTGGGGGGAGGACTGTTCCTCACCCCCTATGCTCTCTGTTTGTGTAGAGTGATCCATAGTTTCAGGCTTCACTCCCCTTAATTTCTCCTGGGGTGGAGGTGAGGCCCTCAGGGTCTCATCCACTCTCTCAGGGATGCCTAACATTCTTAAATGGGCATTGTGGTCTACCTCAGCCCATGCAGAGATTTCCAGATCATTCCCCAGTAGACAATCCACAGGCAAGGTTGGGGACACTGACACTCTCTTTGGGCCAGTGACCCCTCCCCAGCTGAGATTTACCACTGCCATGGGATGATCTGTCCTAATTCCATCAATATTGGTCACCTGGTAGCTAAACTCAGGTAAAAGCTGTTCTAGGGGCACTAGTCACCATGGTGACACTAGCCCCTGTGTCCCTGTAGGCCACAGCCTTCTGACCATTGATCATGGGCTCTTGTCTGTACCTGCCCAAGATATTGGGACTCATGGTAAAGTTGGCAAACCCCATGCCACCATCACAGACTAGAGTTGCTTGTGTAGGGGACCTGGTTAGGCCAGAGTCCACCTGAGTTCCCCAAGAAAACCCAAATAAGTTTTTGGGTGCACTCCCACCACCTGGGGGATTACTACTGGTAGTAACAGGAGGTGCTGGAGCTACAGTGGGAGGAACATTTTCTTTATTGCCATTCTTTGGACAGCTGGAGTCAGTTTTCCAGTGTACAGGTTGCTTGCACACATGGCAATATGGTTTCTTATTGGAAGAGGAAGGATTTTGGGACCCACCCATAGAACTGGATATTTGGGGCCCTTCAGAGGACTTTTCTGTTTTATTATCCCCACCTTTCTCTTTGGGCTTAGTGGAATCTTTCTTCTGGTCACCACCCTGGTTCTTGGGCCTAACCCTGGTTCTGACCCATTTGTCTGCCTTATTTCCCAATTCTTGGGGAGAGGTCAGATCAGAGTCCACCAGGTACTGGTGTAAGAGTGGGTTTTGACAATTTTTAAGGATTTGCTCTCTCATAATCAAACTATACAATCCTTTAAAGTCAGTGACTCTACTGCCAACTATCCAACCCTCCAGAGCCTTGGTAGCACAATCTACAAAGTCCACCCAATCCTGAGTCTGTGCTTTCTGGGTGTCTCCTTACTTAAACCTGTATTGTTCAGTGCTTAAGCCAAACCCATCTATTAATGCACTCTTCAGGGATTCATAGTCATTAGCATCCTCTTCTCTAACAGTGAGGAGCTTGTCTCTACCTTTATCTGAAAAGGAGAGCCACAACATTTCTGCCCACTGGGTCTGGGGGACCTGTTGAACTTTACAGGCCCTCTCCATAGCAGTTATCCATTTGTGGATATCATCCCCACTCTGGTAGGGAGGAACAACCTTGGACAGGTTCCTATGGTATGAAATGTAATCTCTGCCTCTAGGGACACTGTTGCTGCCACCAGGGGTATCTAACCCCTCCTTCTTAGAAGCTCTTTGGAGCTCGAAGACTTCCCTATCTAAGGCCAATTGCTTGGTTCTGAGGGCAAGCCTAGCTTCCTCACACTGGAGCATCTTGAACCTTCTGTCAGAGGAAGACTCCCTGGGATAGGTGGAGTTCCTCTGGTGAACAGATTCTCTTCCAGAGTGGTATGAATGGCCAGAGTCCCTGGAGGGGGGCCTAGGCCTTTCTCCCACTTTGTCAGCTCTCTTAAGGAGAATTCCTCTGTTCCTTTCAGACCCTTCTGGGTCTGGCCCTTCAATCACAGACTCCAGGTCATCTTGATTTTCATCATCAGACCCAGAGCCTATGGCTGACTCACTCCCTGATGCAGACCCACTAGCTCCTAGAGCTTGTTTCAGGTAATCTGCTACTAACAGATCTATCAGGTGTTGTGATGAGGGACTCCTGCCCACCCTCAGTTGTCTTTCAAAGAATAAGGCCTTCAGTTCAGTGTAGGCTATATCTTTGTACTGAGATGGGGTGGACCCACTGGCTCCACCTTGGTGAGACATACTAGTGTTGTGCAGTGTTGTACTACCTACACTAGTTGAGGCCTACTGGACCTAGCTTGAGCTGTAGCAAGGGTGTGCTTATCCCTTCACAAACAGCTCTAAGTTCAGTAGAACTTATTGATACTAGCTTGAATTTATATGTACCTTGAGTACCTTTAGTGGTTTTTAGTTAGTAATTCAAATAGAGATTTTCTGGTAAAACAATGGCAAGCTGGAATCCCACCCGCTGCCCACCAAAGTGAGAAGTTAGCCTGGCATATGCTGGTCACTAGTTATAGTGGCCACCTTGCACCAGTCTAATTCGACTCTTATGGTAGATCGGTTTAAGACAACCTTTTAAAGAAAGCTATCCTAGTGGTAGCTGTGGAGAGCAGCCTTCAGGCTAAGTCTCTGAGGAATGTAAAGCAGCTTGTTTTACCTTATAATCTCTTGAATTACCAAATGAAAAGGACACCACACAGGTATATATATCAAATATATATGTATTTATTTCTAGATACACTCTACTAATCTCTTTATGAGATTAGAATCCAGATACACATTCAAATGTCAACACTTCTCAATAAATTAAGCACAAATATGGCCGGAGCCCTAGGGGCGTACCAGACCATATACTAAGAAAATGGTTTAACAAACTCGACTTGCAAAAGGAAAAGGTCTAGGGCCTTGGGAATCGCTGGGGCTTCACTTCTGCAGTGTTAGCAGGTAAGTAATCAGCCCACGGGAGATGCGTGCAGTGTCTAAACACAGCCGCGGGTTTCCTATTGGTTTCAATGGCACAAGTCGCGATTTGTAATTTAAAGTTTTAGGGCACTTCGAAGAAGTCACCAAGCAAGCCACTTACAGGGTAAGTATTTCGAGGGCCAACACACACTTGGGCACTGGAGTGCACGAGTTACCTCACCCACGGAAGCCGGGTGCATAGGTGTCTTTTGGTGTCGGGGCGCGATGCTCTTTTCAATGGAGATCACTGAAGACTTGCTGCTTGTGACGACTGGAGAGGTGTCTGCTGGAATCCGAAGATGGATTGGAGTTGAAGAGGACCTGAAAATTTAGGGGACAGTGTTCAAAGTCACTTGCCAGTGACCGGTGGCCAGCAGGATGGATGACCACTGATGTCGCGTCATTTCAGGTCATCAATGGTAATTTGTCTCTTTGCTCACAAGGTCCAGGAGAGATTGACGATGACCAGCAGCTGGATTTGGAGTGTCCCATGACGTCTGCAGCTGATGACAGTGTCGTCAACCGGATTGGAGCCAACAACCTTTGGCAACTGCAAGTCTTGTGTGGAATGAAGATTGACGGTGATGCAGACCAGCAAGGTCTGATGGACTTACCCAGCAAGGATAAATGAGGGCAGGCCCGGCGCAACCAGGAGAGCCCTTGAAGTTGATGAGAAAGTCTTTGGGTGAGTCACTAGCCAACAGGCAAGCAACTGCAAAGATGCCTTCACAGGAAAAGTTCCACAGGAGCCCACGGTCACTCGGAATGGGTTAGGCTGCTGATTTTCGGTACCAGACCTGCTAGGGACTTGGACTACAGATGGTCTAAAGCACAAGTTTGTAGAACGTTTTTTAGGGTTTGCACTCGAAATCAGTGCATGGTTCCCTGGCATTGCTGTTCCTCATCACTCGTGGGGTCCAGATGCCATACCTTCGCTGGGGTCTCAAAATGGCTGTTGAGAAGTCAGGAAATCTGCTTCAGGGGATGCAGGGACTTCGGACTCTGGCGGGAGCGGTAAAGTTTGCAACTGTTGATCAAAGTTACTGGTGCCTGCCAAGCAGGGGAGTCACTCCTTGACTCCAAGGGAGATTCGTCAGTCTTCCAGAGATAGTGGAACATCGAAGGGCCAGGATTCTTCTTTGTAGAGTGTCGTCCAGGGTTAATCTGAATTGCATTGGCAATGCTTGGTATCTTATAGTGAAGATAGGGGAGGGACTAGCTCTATGACCACTCCTCTAGGAGGGTCAGGGTAGTGGGTGGTTACACCCACTACCCTTTGTCCAGTTTCGTGCCAGAGCAGTGGCAGGTAGCCCCTGAACCGGTTTGAGCTGGCATATGCACAGAGGAGCCTACTGCTCCCCAGTGCAGGACTTCAAAGCACTCTAAGAGTGCACCCACCCAGCTCCAATACACTAAATCCTGTCTGGGAGGTGGTGACACCTCCCTGTGACAGGATACCTTTTGTTGGGCTTCCTCCACTGCGAGTTTCGGTCAGCAGCAGGAGGGCAGCCCAGTGTCGGTGATGGTGGCATCCATTTTGTGATGGCAGGGCTCTAGGAGATTTCTACCATTTAGTATTGTGGGTACATGTCATCCCCTCTAGAAGGGTGGGATCATACTCCCACACCAGTTACTGGTGTGGGGGTATGATTCCAAGTTGTTTGACACCAAACACGACATGTTTTGATGCAGTCATTCCAAAGTTAGCATTTACCGCGAGGTTATAATGCACTTAAGAGTATATGGTTTAACCGCATCCACAAACAGCAGCAGAGAATAGACTCTGCCAGCTGCAGAGGGGTCCTGCTCATGCAGAAGCACCCCCTCACATAGTAAACCAAGCACCCTGCCCTCAGGATTGTTAGGGCCTGCAAGAGGGGTGACTGATAGGTTTATATGTGTGTGTATGGTGAGATATAGGAACCTATACCTCAGTGAGGAGTGCTAACACTACCTCACACAGGCTGCAGTAGCAGGCCTGTGGTGTCAGATTGTGAATGCTTCCCAGGGGTGGCATAATACATGCTGCAGCCCCTGGTAGGCCTGTGAAGTACCAATGCCCTAGGTACCTAAGGCACCATATACTAGGGGCTCATAAGGTACCACAGTATCCAATCACTAGTGCATCTAATATGCACACAAATCATTTAAGGGAGTAAGCAGATAGGCTGGGGTCCTGGATAGCAGGATCCCAGCCAGACTAGTCGAAAACCATTCAAACACCAGGAAAAAAAATGGGGGCAACCAAATAGTCAGATTCCACCTTCCTACAACCACCACCTACCCTGGGCAGGACTTCACAAAAAAGAAGGGAGCCACGCAGTCCCCCTCCTGGAGCCATAGGTGGCCCTGGGGGCACCACATTCCAAGGCCGGCTCCTGCTCTGTTTCCGGCAGGCGAAAGCAGAAAAATGCCCTTGCTTGCTGGAAGCGGAGCATTTGCTTAGACACACAGGGAGCTGCATGTTTAGAAGCTCCTTGTGTGTCAAACAATGCCGGCTCCCCAAGGAGGTGGAGAGCCGGCAGGGACCGCGGGGGCATTCAGGCTCCCCGTGGTCCCCAACGGAGATGCCAGGCCTGGGGGGATGGGGTCCCTGGGCTGAAATCGGCCCAGGTAGGGGGGTGGCAGGCCCCCTCCCCTTTCAGAATGTTTTTTAAAAAAAGGCTTGACCCTGGGCGATGAACCAGTAACTGGTGTGGGAGTATGATCCCACCCTTCTAGCGGGGATGACATGTACCCACTGTACTAAACGGTAGAAATCTCCTAGAGCCATAGCATCACAAAATGGATGCCACCAGCACTGACACTGGGCTGCCCTCCTGCTGCTGACCGAAACTCGCAGTGGAGGAAGCCCAACAAAAGGTATCCTGTCACTGGGAGGTGTCACCACCTAAATATTATGAGAGGGTAACTGTCCATGTGTGTGTCTCTCCATTTTTCCTCTACCATACCAGGTTGGGTAAAGGTTTCCAAACAAGAAGGAAAAACCTATCAGCGCGAGGACGCTGTTCAACCTTACTACTGAGGTACAACAGGTTTACAGAACTACACTTTACAGAAACCTGTTCTTTTGAATATCCACAACTCTTTCACTCACTTTTTAATTTTTTAGGTCCTGACGAAGCGCATTTGGGATCTCTTAAGGACCCACCCGTGAGTGCGAAACATGTTGACCCCCCACCAGTAGGATTCCCACTCACTATCCTGAGAGCAGCAGTTACTTTCCAGAATCTGCCCTCTTTTATTTCTTTTTCCAAGAGTAGCTCCAGGATTATTAATTTTAACCTTTTGCTAGGTAGAGCCGTGAATAAAGGTCTTGGACTCTATCCAGTAATTTTTAAACGCACCACCCACCTTCCCTCCGATAGGCCCATACACCCCCATGCACAACTGCGGCGTCTCCAACCAAAAGATCTCCGTCAAAGAGCCCTCTTGCGGGGCCCGTGGGGGACTGCAGCGCCACCCCCACGAGGAGCAACGCCCCATGATGAAGCAAGACACTCGGAAGGGTGTGTGAGGGCACTATATACAAAAGGAGAAATTCCCCACACCACATCGTGAGAGCACACACAATCATTTTTTCCTTAGGAACAGTTACCCTCTCATAATATTTAAGTGATTCTGAGGGAGCACGGGTACTGGACCTATTCTCAAATTACGCTCCCGGTCCCCCCCTCTTTATGTGATAAGGTGTCACCACCTCCCAGACAGCATTTAGTGTATTGGAGCTGGGTGGGTGCACTCTTAGAGTGCTTTGAAGTTCTGCACTGGGGGAGCAGTAGGCTCCTCTGTGCATATGCCAGTTCAAACCGGTTCAGGGGCTACCTGCCCCTGCTCTGGTGCGAAACTGGACAAAGGGAAGTGGGTGTAACCACCCACTACCCTGACCCTCCTAGAGGAGTAGTCATAGAGCTAGTCCCTCCCCTATCTTCACTATAAGATACCAAGCATTGCCAATGCAATTCAGATTAACCCTGGACGACGCTCTACAAAGAAGAATCCTGGCCCTTCGACGTTCCAATATCTCTGGAAGACTTTAGAATCTCCCTTGGAGTCAAGGAGTGACTCCCCTGCTTGGCATGCACCAGTAACTTTGATCAACGGTTGCAAACTTCACTGCTCCCGCCGGAGTCCGAAGTCCCTGTGTCCCCTGAAGTGGATTACCTGACCTCTCAATGGCCATTTTGAGTGCCCAGCGAAGCTGTGGCATCTGGACCCCACGAGTGACGAGGAACAGCAATACCAGGGAACCATGCACTGATTTCAAGTGCAAACCCTAAACAACGTTCTACAAACTTGTGCTTTGGACCATCTATAGTGTAAGTCCTTAGCAGGTCTGGTACCGAACATCAGCAGCCTACCCCATCCCGAGTGACCGTGGGCTCCTGTGGAACTTTTCCTGCAAAGGCGTCTTTGCAGTTGCTTGCCCGTTGGCAAGTGACTCACCCGAAGACTTTCTCATCAACTTCAAGGGCTCTCCTGGTTGCTCCGGGCCTGCCCTCCTTTACCCTCGCTGGGTAAGTCCATCAGACCTTGATGGTCTGCATCACCGTCAATCTTCATTCCACATGAGACTTGCAGTTGCCAAGGCTTGTTGGCTCCAATCGGATTGCAGACACTGTCATCAGCTGCAGATGTTGTGGGACACTCTGAATCCAGCTGCTGGTCATCGTCTATCTCTCCTGGACCTCGTGAGCGAAGAGACAAATCACTATCGATGACCTGAAACGACGCAACATCAGTGGTCATCCATCCTGCTGGCCACCGTCCCCTCAATTTTCAGGTCCTCTTCAATTCCAATCCATCTTCAGATTTCAGCGGACACCTCTCCAGTCGTCACAAGCAGCAAGTCTTCAGTGATCTCCATTGAAAACAGCATTGCGACCCGACACCAAAAGACACCTATGCACCCGGCTTCCGTGGGTGAAGTAACTCGTGCACTCCAGTGCCCAAGTGTGTGTTGGCCCTCAAAATACTTACCCTGTAAGTGGCTTGCTTGTTGACTTCTTCGAAGTGCCCTAAAACTTTAAATTACAAACCGCGACTTGTGCCATTGAAACCAATAGGAAACCCGCAGCTGTGTTTAGACACTGGACACGTCTCCTGTGGGCTGATTACTTACCTGCTAACACTGCAGAAGTGAAGCCCCAGCGATTCCCAAGGCCCTAGGCCTTTTCCTTTTGCAAGTCGAGTTTGTTAAACCATTTTCTTAGTATATGGTATATGGTCTGGTACGCCCCTAGGGCTCCAGCCATATTTGTGCCTAATTTATTGAGAAGTGTTAACATTTGAATGTGTATCTGGGTTCTAATCTCATAAAGAGATTAGTAGAGTGTATCTAGAAATAAATACATATATATTTGATATATATACCTGTGTGGTGTCATTTGGTAATTCAAGAGATTATAAGGTAAATCAAGCTGCTTTACATTCCTCAGAGACTTAGCCTGAAGGCTGCTCTCCACAGCTACCACTAGGATAGCTTTCTTTAAAAGGTTGTCTTAAACCTATCTACCATTAGAGTCGAATTGGACTGGTGCAAGGTGGCCACTATAACTAGTGACCAGCATATGCCAGGCCAACCTCTCACAGTGGTCCCCAGGCCCGTATATGGCCCAGGAAGGAGACCGCATGACCCTCCTCCGTCTTCTTAAAGTCATGACCCAAGGAGTTGATGGTCCCTGGGGCATGGGGGGGTTCAGAGAGGCCCCCCATTTCTGTACCTGCAGCCCTAGGAAGATGGCAGCCATGGAGCAGTCCAGTCTGTACAGCCCCCATTTGTTTGTATACAGCCCTGGGGAGGTGGCAGTCCCCGGGACTGTGAGGGGTCCATGTGGCCCACCCACATAATTTATTATTAATACCCTGGGGAGGTGATGGTCTCTAGGTTTTATAAACCCTAGGAGGGGGCCCCATGTGCCCCCCTCCTTTATTTTATACATGCCCCCAGGATCTGGCCGACCCAGTGGATTCCTGAGAAAGACACGAGGGAGACATGGATCCGCAGACCTGGACCTCCAATTTCATCTGGATCCGCAGACCCACCCACGATTTTATGGCAAAGCTGAATTTGAAAAAATGCTTTTAGCCTCCTGCGGGATCCCTGTGGTACCCCTCCACTACTCCGAGGGTGTCAAGGTATTCCTACCTTGCCCCTGTTATTTATTTCTTTACATCTTTTTTGGGACTCTGCTTCAAGTTGAGTCCCTAGATGGCTGCCAACACTTCCTAATAGAAGTGTTGGCAGCCAGTTAGGTGTCAGCATGGGATGGTAGATCCGCAAGTCTAATTAAATGGATCTATGCCCCTACATATCAATATTATTTTTTCCTTTAATATCTCAAAAACTACTCAACAAATTTACACCAAATCACCTAAAGCACGCTTTCTCGACCAATATCTAGCTTTCTGGCACATGTGTAATTCCGTTCAGTGGTTCGTGCTGTAGTAGTGTTCAAAATCCCTTTGGAAAAATACATTAGAAAAATTAGTTTTGGGCCCCCCCCTTTTTTTCTCGGCCTCTGTTTGACAAATCACCTCAAAACTTCACACACAGCAGCTGGACCGACTAAAGTATATGTCTTAATAATTTTGTGAAGATTCGACAAGCGGTGCCAAAGTTATATATATATTCACTGAAAAAAACATAGGTTTCAGGGACGTTATAGTTAGTTGGACATTTCACTCATACAAAACCATAGAAATTCTGCCATTATAGTTAGTTGAGCTAACTATAACTCATGCCCCCGCAATGCACTGCTGATGACGTCACATATTACATCATTCATGACATGGTCAGTGACATCACTGATGACATCTCAAATGACATCACTGATGACATCATCCACGTGACAATCTGATGCACCTCCTCACACCCTAATATAACCTTTGATACACCCCCTGTAAAATACAGACTACCATTTTCAAAACCATCGACACACCAATACCAGTTACTACAAACGCACTCACTAATTCCTAGGTCTACAGACACATGCACTCATTCATCCATACAACCATTCATACATGTAGTCACTGATCAATACAATACTATCATATGCACGCATATACCTATACAGACACTCACACACCACCACTCATCCTAGTCAGTCATGCACTTATTCTAGTCAGTCATGCAAAGAATCAATCACAGTTCCATTTACTCACCTACACAGTTATACACAAACCACCTCATGTATTCATACAGATACTAACGCATACTTACTCTCTTATATAATCACTAATACAAGTATATACTCATCCATACAACCACTCCCACAATCACTGACTCTCATAGTCATTTAAATACTCCAACTCTCACATACACTGCCTTTTACTTTTGTACTTACTTGTACATCTACCATTGAGACATCCAGTCACTCACCAACACATCCATACACACATTCACTCATCCATAGAACTGTTTCCACATGCACTCTTAAAGTCATACACCCAGTCAATCAACCACTCACACATCTATGCACAGAGTCACACACCCCCACCCAACCACACACACACTCCGTCTCCCATACAATTACTCAGGCAACTAATCAATAACCCATACAGACACCCGTGGAGCTACTGACCAACTGATGCAGCATGTTATACAACAACAGATAGACTGATACAGACATTCACACAGTTTAGTCACTAACCCATGTATTCAGTAAGACACATTTAATCACTAACTTAAACAGTGTATCACACACCTACTCAATCCTCCATCCAGACACTTATACGTCCACTCATTCTGCAATACAGCTTGGTATTTATATAATACATATTGACATTTTAAAGAAAAACACATTTACTGGATGATGTCATCAGTGATGTCATCACTGAAGTCATTTGAGATGTCATCAGTGAAGTCACTGACCATGTCATGAGTTATGTAATATGTGACGTCATCAGCAGTGTATTGCGGGGGCGTGAGTTATAGTTAGCTCAACTAACTATAACGGCAGAATTTCTATGGTTTTGTATGAGTGAAATGTCCAACTAACTATAACGTCCCTGATACCTATGGTTTTTTCAGTGATTTCAAAGGTTTTTTAAATGCTAATTTGTAACTATAACGTCCATGAAACCTATGTTTTTTTCAGTGAATATATATATATATATATATATAGAGAGAGAGAGAGATATGAGGGTGAGGGTTCTCGGAACCCCCCCACCATAGTTGTATATCTGAGAAATCTTTACATTTCTCAGGAATTACTGAACAGATTTACACTATTTAACAAAAAGACTGCTCTTCGGACCAAGAGGTACCTTTCTGCCAAATTTGGTGTGATTCTATTCAGCAGTTTGGGCTGTAGCTGCGTCAACAGTTTCCTATTGAAATTAGCATGGAGAAAAAGCATTTTGGGATCCCCCCTTTTTCTGGGGCCACACTTGAAGGATCACTACGAAGTTTTCAAGACAGCTGCTGATGTGACAGCCCGATTCATTAGAAAAGTTCGCAAAGATTAATCAAACTGCGCTAAAGTTCTTGGCAAACAAAAAAAGCGCTATATATATATATATATATATAAAAATAAATTACTGAAAAAAGCAAAGGTTACAGGGACAATTTAGTTAGGAAATAGACTTTAAAAAACCTTAATAAATTCACTAAAAAAGCTAAAGGTTACAGGGATGTTATAGTTAGGCTCTGATTTCACTCATTAAAAAAACATAGAAATTTTGCTGTTATAGTTATTTGAGCTGACTATAACTTACACACCCACAATGCACTGTTTATGATCTCACATATTACATCACTCATGTCATGGTCAGTGACATTACTGATGACATCTCAAATGAGTTAACCGATGGCATTACTGATGACATCATCCACAGGAGCACTCACACACCCATACAGCCTCTCCTACGCCCTCTCACACACCCACACAACCATTCATATAGCCATTCACACACCAATACAACTACTCACACACCCACTCACTCACTCATCCACAGAGCCACTTACAAACCACTCACTCACACAACTGGCTGAAGCCAAGTCCCAAGATGGCTGGCAACCCTGCCTGTTTGAAGTGTTGGCATCCAATCAGATCTCTGCACAAGATCAAGACTAATAGAAACATTTTCAAGACCCTAGATAACCAAATTTGTTTTTCTTTAAAAACCTAGAAAACAAAACAACTGAACAGATTTACACCAAATAACAAAAAGGCCCCTTTCTGTAGTTGCGTCTAAAATCTCTATAGGAATTAACATGGGGGAAAAAACATTATGGACACCCTTTTTTCGCAGCCCCTGCTTGATGGACCACCCCAAAACTTTAATCACAGCAGCTATACTGAGCATTGTATTAATTTTGATAATTTCATGAAGTTCATCAAATGGCACAAAGTATATTAGCAAAACAAAAAAATGTCTTTCCTATGGAAACTAGGTTCCACCTATAACTACCTACTGGTGACGGAGAAGGAACTAAGGCGGCTAGAATCCAGATAAATTTTAGAGATGGACAGCAAAGAACCACAAGGTCTGAATGTAGATGGAGAATTATATGTGCATCTGTAATCCACACCAGACCACTCATTTATGAAACTCCTTAAAGTCAGAACCTAGGATCTAAGTTTAAACCAAGTGTGTTTAATTATATTATTTTGTGTTTTCTCTTAGGAAAGGACAGCTGAAAGCAGTGCAACATTAGAGATGAAGATGTTCAGCAAGTTGAGAGTAGACCTCCTGGGGGAGGAATTAGGTTTGGTGGTCACAGCATACACCCCATACAAGTAAAATTAATAAATGGTACACTTATTTTGAGTTTTGAGATAATGCAATAATACCTTGAGATGGTGTACGCCCACTTGAGCCTTACCCGAGTAGATAGTAGTACTAGTAACCACTTCGATGCGTCGGACTGCCTGGAGCCATCCAACGTACCAGTGCTCATGTGCGTAGGATGGCCCATGGCTGTCCTCACACATGGCATTTGAAATCCCTCTGGTGCGGGCACCAGAGGGATTTCTTTTCCCCCCAACAGCCTCGGGCCCAAGCTCTGGAGGCTGTCTATGTGATTTCCCTAAAATGACAATCAGCGCATACATCGTGCTGACGTCATTTAAGTGAAACCAAAAATGAAATGAGCCAAGAGACTCATTTCAGTTTTACTTTCTATGTGCTCAGGGGGCTATCCCAGCCCCCTGAGCATGTAGAAAGTCAGGAGAGGTCAGGAGATCCCTGCTTGGGGATCGCCCCAGGAGGGCGATCCCCAAGCAGTGATCCACCCATAAGGCACCAGGGAGGGAGGAGCAGCCCCTTCTTGGGTATGGGTCTTTGCTCCCCCCACATGAATTTAGGTAAATTTAGTCTTTCTGCCCCCCGGGGGGCAGATGGGGCAGTAGCCCCCAATCTGCTACCCCGGAGGTCAGAAAGCCCACTAGAAACTAGGTATTTTTTCAAATGTAAATTAGACATGGGGGCCGCCCAATATGGGCATGCCAATGCCCCCCACACAAATTTAGAGTCTTTTTGTCCCCCCCGGGTGGTAGATGAGGGCTGTAGCTCCCAATTTACACCCCTGGGCAGAAAGCCCACTAGACGCCATGTTTTTTCCCTCCGATTAATTTAGGGGTGGGGCTGCCCAAGGTGGGCATGCCAATGCCCCCACCCCTTCCCCCACAAAATTCCAGGGGCATATGGGGCAGTAGCCGCCAATCTGCCCCCTGGGGGGCAGAAAGCACCTAGATGATCATTCTTTAGCTCACTCCACCACCCCAGTTCAGACATGGCCATATGCAAATCAGTCTGACCCTGTGCCTCATCGGAACAGTCCAGCCCGAACTGCCAAGCCATGTCTTCCCTGGTCCGGAAACAAGCCTCCTGGGACCGGTTTCGAGTTCATAACCCTCATCAGCCAGGCTATCTTGAATCCAGTGGCAAAGTGATGCTGCTTGCGGCTGCCCAGAATGGTCATCCCCCCACTCTACCCACCCACACAAGTGAGGTATCATTTTTATCGGAAGACTTTGGGGAATGCAGGGTGGGTGGAATTTTGTGGATTCACACAGAATCCATCCCTTTCCATCACAAAAATGTGAAGAAAATGTGTTTTCTTAAAGTTTGAGGTTTGCAAAGGGATTCTGGGTAAGAGAATCTGGTGAGAGCCACACAAGTCACCCCATCCTGGATTCCTCTAGGTGTCTAGCTTTAAAAAAATGTATAGGTATGTTAGCTTTCTCTAGGTGCCGGCAGAGCTAGGGTTCAAAATCTACATCTAGGCACTTTGCCAAGAAAGGTTTAGTTTTCACTATACAAATGTGCTGTGTCCACGTTGCGCTTTGGGTCATTTCCTGTTGTGGGCACTAGGCCTACCCACACAAGTGAGGTATCATTTTTAATGGAAGACTTTGGTGAATGCAGAGTGGGTGGAATTATGTGGATCCACGCAGATTCCAGAACTTTCCATCACAGAAATGTGAGGAAAATTTGTTTTTTTTATACAAAGTTTGAGGTTTGTAAGGGATTCTTGGTAAGAGAACCTGGTGATAGCCACACAAATCACCCCATCCTAGATTCCACTGGGTGTCTAGGTTTAAAAAATGTATAGGTTTGCTAGGTTTCCCTAGGTGCTGGCAGAGCTAGGGCTCGCAATCTACAGCTAGACACTTTGCCAAGAACCAAGAAAGGGTCAGTTTTGATTGTATAAATGTGGTGTGTACACGTTACGTTTTGCATCGTTTCCTGTAACGGGCACTAGTCCTGCCCACACAAGTGAGGTATCAGTTTTTATCAGAAGACATTGGGGAAGGCAGGGTGGATGAAATGTTGTGGATTCACGCAGATTCGAGAACTTTCCATCAAAGTTCCCTTTGCAAAGTTTGAGGTTTGCAAGGGATTCTGGGTAACAGAACCTAGTGAGAGCCACACAAGTCAACCCATCCTGTATTCCCCTGGGTGTCTAGTTAAAAAATATATGTAAGTCTGCTAGGTATCCCTAGGTGGCAGCAGACCTAGGGTGCAAAATCTTCAGCTAGGCACTTTGCAAAAAAAAGGGTCAGATTTTAATGTAAAAATGTGGTGTGTCCATGTTGCATTTTGCGCTGTTTCTGTTGCGGGCAGCAGGCCTACAAACACAAGTAAGTTATAATTTTTAGCGGAAGACTTTGGGGAATGCATGGTGGGTGGAATTCTGTGAACCCACTTAGATTCCAGAACTTTCCATCACAGAAATGCGAGGAAAATGTTTTTATTTTACAAAGTTTGAGGTTTGCAAGGGAATCTGGGTAAGAGAACCTAGTGAAAGCCACACAAGTCACCCCATCCTGGATTCCCCTGGGTGTCTAGTTTTCAGAAATGTATAGGTTTGCTAGGTTTCCATAGGTGCCGGCAGAGCTAGGCTTTAAAATCTACAGCTAGGCACTTTGCTAAAAAAGAGTCCGGGTTCACTGTAAAAATGTGGTGTATCCATGTTGCGTTTTGGGCCATTTCCTGTCGCAGGCACTAGACCTGCTCACACAAGTGAGGTACCATTTTTCTAGGAAGACTTTGGGGAATGCGGGGTGGGTGGAATTTTGTGGATCCATGCAGATTCTAGAACTTTCCTTCACATAAATGTGTGGAAAATGTGTTTTTTGTTTTTTACAAAGTTTGAGGTTTGCAAGGAGTTCTGTGTAACAGAACCTGGTGAGATACAGACAAGCATCCCACCCTAGATTCCCCTGGGTGTCTAGTTTTCAACAATGTATAGGTTTTCTAGGTTTCCCTAGGTGCTGGCAGAGCTAGGGTTCAAAAGCTACAACTAGGTACTTTGGAAAAAATGGTCAGCTTTCACTGTTAAAATGCGGTGTGTCCACGTTGCGTTGTGGACCATTTCCTGTTTCGGGCACTAGTCCTACGCACACAAGTGAGGTACCATTTTCATCAGGAGATTTAGGGGAACACAGAATTATAGAGCAACTGTTATTACCTATTGAGTTTCAATGCATTTCTACCTTCCAAAGGTAAGACATTGTGTAAAAAAGAAATCACTTTGAAAAATGTTCTATAATATACATGATAGTATGGGTACCCACATTTCTGGCGATGTGCAAATAGCTACTGTTTGTAAACTCTATATTTTGTCCCCATTTCAGAAATTCATATGTGTCTTTCATACCAATTTTTCACTGTTTATATTTTTCCAAATGAGTTGCTATATACCCGGTATACAATAAAAAACCATTGCAAGATGCTGCTCAGTTATTGGCTCCGGGTTCGTTGGGCTCTTGGTGAACCTACAAGTCCTTTATATCCCCACAGCCAGAAGGGTTCAGCTGAAGTAACGGTATATTGCTTTAAAAAATCTGTCATACTTATATGAAGTTACAGGTGAAAATGTTGGCACAAATGGCTGTTTTTTTCAACACATTTTCAATTTTTCCTATTTTCAACTGTTAGTTTCTATAAAAAATTCTTGAAGGATCTACACAAATGACCCCTTGCTGAATTTAAAATTGTATCTACTTTTTTTAAATGTATAGCTTTCCAGGATCTATTATTGCTTTCATACCTATTTCTACCATTAACTGGAAGCAGGTTGAAAGCACCAAAAATAACAAAAAATAGGCAATGTCCCTGTAAAATGCCAAAACTGTATAAAAAATGTTGGTTGTCTGAAAAAAGTCAGTCTGTCCCTGAACGCTGGGAAGATGGTGATTTCAGCACCACAAACCTTTTTTTGAAACCATTTGCAGAGAATTTTTCTTAAAAAAACCTAAAGGTGGCTGCATTTTGGTAACTTTCTGTGTCCCCTCCAAGGGAATCAACAAACCATGGATACTTATAAAATCCCCAAGATGTTGGAAAAAAAGGACGCACATTTGGCATGGATACCTTATGTGGTCTAAAAGTTACAGGGGCCTAAGTGCAAACTACCCCAAATAGCCAAAAAAGGTCTTAGCACGGGGGGGAGGTTAATATTGTACTTTTGATTAGTTCAATTGTGAAGATTTAAAAATCGAATAAGTGTTGACACCAATTGGGGAGGAACAAGTAATGAATCTCAAAATGAACAATGTTTCATAGTGTTGTGTGAGCTTATTATTATTGTTAAAAGACTAACAGTCAATGGATCATAGTAAAAAAAGGTCTAAAAAACAAATGAGATGAAAATTATACATTGTATGTATTTACTGTTATTGAAGCCCACTTTGGCAGGGTGAAGCAATTTTACTTAGTGTGCATAACTTCTTAAGGTGTATGGTGAACTTAACATTCATATTGTTGAAAGATACATAAATCATTAAATCAAAATGGAAGATGGTTTGCACTTGAAAATGAGTAAATGGGATTGAAATGCCATGAATGATGTGATTTTGACATGTTCAAACATGGCGGTGAAAAAAACAAATGAGGCAGACAAAGTCCTTTCTTAATTTTCATACAAATTGATCCCTTGATTTTAGATATAAGAACTTTAACCGTGCAATGATCTACATTGTGACCAAGGTGCAGCAGCACCGAAATGTGTAGATGCTTCTAACAATAAAATAAATTCATCAGACAGAACAGCTTTGGAGTGCCGTGGTTTCTTCATACTTAACAAGAAATCGGATAAAATATATCTATATATATATATGTGTGTGTGTGTGTGTGTGTGTGTATTAGACAGGCAGACAGACTGACAGACAGACAGATGGACGGACGGACAGGTGAAAGGATAGATGGATGGATAGATAGATAGATAGATAGATAGATAGATAGATAGACAGACAGACAGACAGACAGACAGACAGACAGACAGACAGACAGACAGACAGACAGACAGACAGACAGACAGATAGATAGATAGATAGATAGATAGATAGATAGATAGATAGATAGATAGATAGATAGATAGATAGATAGATAGATAGATAGATAGATAGATAGATAGATAGATAGATAGATAGATAGATAGATATATAGATAGATAGATAGATAGATAGATAGATAGATAGATAGATAGATAGATAGATAGATAGATAGATAGATAGATAGATAGATAGATAGATAGATAGATAGATAGATAGATAGTAACATAAAAGAGGGGGACACACGACTGTTGGGCTTACAGTAGCTAGTTATATTTAGGACATAGTTTCCATAGGAGGAGAATTTTATGTTTTATAAATAACTTTGGCATCATTTGACAAATCTACGCAAAGATTACAAACTAGTTTGCCAGTCACTGCTGCTGTTTGGAAAGTTTTGGGGTGATCCACTAAGCGGGGACCAGGAACAAAGGAGAGTCCTAAAATGAGTTTTCCCCATGCAAATTCCCATACTGATTTTGGACACAACTACAGCCCGAATCGCTGATCGGAATTTCACCAAATTTTGAAGAAAGCTAGATATTGGTCTAGAAAGAGTGTTTTTTGTAATCTGTTCAGTAGTTTTGGAGTTATTAAAGAAAAAAATATTTATGTATATCTAGATAGGTGGATCCACCATTGTGGATCCGTTGATCCACATGCCAACAGCAATGACGTGATTGGATGGCTGCTACCTTAGAGGAATATGATGCCCGCCATTTGTTGCCTCGGGATTGTGTTCCCAGCGGGGAAAAGAAAATGTAAAATTAACAGAAGGGTTAAGGGTAGGGTAGAGGTACTCCGATCCCAGTTGACTGATTGAGGGGTCTGTGAGGGACTCCTCATGGGCATTTTTTGTACCCAAGGGCCGCAGATCTACTGAAGTGCTTAGCACAACCCCCTGTTTTCTCTGTGGTGAATCTGCTGATTCCAACCTCGATCATAAAAACACACACACCCACTCAAAGACCAACACACATACTCACATGCTCACACACATACTTATAAAAACATGCAATCACTACACACCCATACAGCCAATCACATACACACTCACAGACCCACAAAACACACACATAAAAATTCACAGGCCCACCCACCACTCACACACCCACATACAAACTCACACATCCACTTATATAGCCACACAACCACTCACACACCAATACGGACACACATACAACCATTCATACACCCAATCACAGACTCACACAGTCACTCACATATCTATCCACACATCTACTTACACACCCATGCAACCAGTCACACACCCACTCATATACCCATTCAGCCACTTACATAGCCACACAACTACTCACGCATCCATATGGACACTCACACACCTACTCACAGACCTACAAAACCACTCATACACCCACTCAGAGACCAAAAACCCACTAACACACTCATGCCCCCAAGTACACACCCACACAACTACTCACTAAACCATTCAAACACCTATACAGCCACTCACACAACCACTCACAGACCAAAAACACTCACACTCACTCACAGACCCACACAACCACTCACACATGTACTCACACACCCACTCACATTCCAACACAGCAACTCATACATTCAAATACTCACTCAATCCCTCACTCACCCATGCAGCCACTCACACATCCACTCACAGACCCACACAACTCACACACCCACTCACAGACCTACAAAACTCACAACCCACTCATAGACCCATATAGCCACTCAGACACCCATTCAAATAGCTGCTTGAATACCCACACAACCAATCACACACCTACTCCCACACCAATTAGGCCACTCACACACTTACATATCTGCTTGCAAATCCATACACCCACTAACACACACAAACAGCCACTCTTTTACTCACTCACTGACCTACAAAACCCCTCACACATCGACTCACATACACACATAGCCACTAACATATACACTCACATACCCGCTTGCACACTCACATACCCACTTACACACACAACCACTCATATATCCATTCACAAAACTCATACAGCCAATCACACACCCACTCATAGACCAATAGACCACACACACTCACTCCCAAACCCACACCACCACTCACAGACCCACTCACACATCCACTTACAGATGCACACAACCAATCACACTCTCACTCACAAACCCATATGTACACACACATACCAACCCCCTGACCCACAAAACCACTCATATATCCACTTATACACTCACACAACCACTCACTTACATACCCACTCACATACCCATACAGCCACTCATACACACACTCACAGAACTGCAAAACCACCCACAGGCCCACATAGGCACTCACGTACACACACACACACATGCACTCATACACTTACACACCCACTTATACAACTACACAATCACTTTCTGATCCACACACATCCACAAAGCCACTCCACACCCACTCACAGACCCACAAAACCATGCAAACACTCACAGACCGACATAACCACTCACACACTCAATCACGCACTCATGCACCCACTTACATACCCACACACTCACTCACACACCCATACAGCCACTCACACACCTCTCACAGACCCACAAAACCACTCCCACGTCCACTTACAGACCTACAGAACCATTCACACAACCACTAGCACACCAACTTACACACACAACCACCCACATACCCATACAGACACTCCCAAACACACTCACAGACTCATAAATCCACATACACACTGACTCACATACCAACACAACCTCAAACACACCCACACACACACTCACACACCCACTTACATACCCAGAAAACTATTCACACACCTGTACAGCCACTTACATACCCACTCACAGACCCACCCAGCTACTCACACACCCATTAACATACTGACATACTGACTTAAAAATACACAACCACTCACATACACATATAGCCTTTCACACACCGACTCAAAGACCCAAAAACTGCTTACACTCCCATACAGCCACTCATACACATACACACCCACACTGCCACTCCCACACCCATATCCACTTACACACCCACGCAGCCCCTCACACACCCACTTACACACACATATAGCCACTCACACATCCACACAATCACTTACACATGCCCACCCATAGGCAGTGATACACTTATAAAAATCACAAAAGAATATGTTTGCATTAAGTGTGTTGTTGTTTTAGTATTAATTGTGTGCTTCTGGGAGGGAGGGAATCCACAGATCCATAAAATGAACAGACAAAAGAAAGACTTGGTGTACTACCTTATCTTCAGTTTTTTGATTTTTAGTTTTAAAATACATAATGATGAATGTGTACCTAAAATGAATTGACAGAATTGTTCAACTCTATACTAGAAATTGAACTATGGGTGAAATTGCAGTACAATTTATAATTTAAAAAACGGTGAAATTCAATAAAAAAAGACAAAGGTTACATGGACGTTATAGTTAGGAAATGGCACACAAAAAATCATAGAAATTCAATGATAAAACTAAAAGTTACAGGAATGTTATAGTTAGGAAACAGAAGTTATAACAAACTTGGAATATCCCCAAAAAAGTCGAAAGGTTACAGGGGCATTATAGTTAGGAAATAGCACTAAAAAACAGAAATTCACTGCAAAAAACATATGTCACAGGGACAGTTATTGCCAGGTTCAGCTTTTACACACACAAAACAATAGAAATTCAGCAGTTATAGTTTCCTGAGCTAACTATAACTTATGCCCCATGCAAAGTACTGGTTTTGACCTCACTTATTACATCACTCATGACATGATCTGTATTATCACTGATGAGATCACTGATGGCATCTCAAATGACATCACTGATATCATCATCCAGCAAAATAAACTTTAATATACTTCATAAAATACCATTAAATTTGTTTTTAAATGAAAAGGTGACAGGTCCGAGACGTACAGGAGAGGGCTTACTGTAACATTTTTAATTATGACACTCATAACCCAGGAGAGAAGTTTCAGCGGACAGTCCTCTCTCTTCTAAACCACTGCTTTGAACACCAATGATGAAAGTAAGAAATCTATGATGTTGTCTGCATATAAACCTATCTTTTTACCCCAGCCTTCAAACTCGAAAGGCATGATGCCCTCTGTACTCCTTATTCTGCGTGCCAATGGCTCGATATATAGATCAAACAAGAGTGGAGACAGAGGGCACCCTTGTCTAGTACCATAATCTGAACTGGCTGAGTCAGCACCCCATTTACTAATACTCTGACCTTAGGAGCCGAATATATAGCTGTTTACGTTTTACAAACATTTGTACCTAAATTCAGATATCTCGACACCGTCTGCAGATATACCCAATTAACATGATCAAATGCCTTGACTGCATCTAGAGCAATAACAGCCAAGGGAAGATCGAAAGGCGTAGCCATATCAATAGAACCAATAAGAGAGTATGTCAGTTCTTTCAGTGTTCAACCCCTAATAAAACCTTTCTGATCCTCGTGAACCAGATATACCATAATACTGTTCAAACTTCCTGCTATAATTTTAGCAAAAAGCTTATAGTCCGCATTCAGTAAAGAAATTGGCCTATACAAATCTACCTTTTTTAATGCATTCCCTGGCTTAGGGATCAAATAAATATTGGCCTCATTCTACGAAGGCGGCAGAGAAGCATCTGACATAAAGTACTCATTGAATAACTGCCTCATTATTGGAGTCAAAACCCCGGCCCAAGTTCTATAAACCTCTACCGCAAGGCCATCCGGCCACGGCGCCTTACCCTTTTTGCCTCCTCTAATAGCCTCCTCTGTCAGATTATGCTCTGCAGGATCCAGGTGCCGCCGGCAAAGGTCCACCTCCAGATGTTACCAACACCCAGAAATATCACACAGGGGGTTCGAACCATCTGGTGAGGGAAAGGGAAAAGGGGAAAGGGCAGCAGGGAAAAGGAACCTGAAACAACAAAAAGGCAATAATACAAACAAGGCGTGTAACATAAGACTACTCTCATGTGGTCTCACTAAAGTCTACTGCATCTATGTGAGCGCTCCATAATAACACTGATCAATGACTTCACTAGAGCTCACGTTAGAACAATGACCAGCAGACTCCTACACACAGTTCTCACTAGAACAGTTGTCCAACAACAGAAGACCTTACCCTCATGCTCAGAGACCCAATACTACGGGAAGGTGTGTTCCTTCTTCCCCCTGTCTCACAAAAAACCAAAGAGGCAATTCCACGCACAGTACACTGTTTGTAATCCACAGATACGGGAAGGCGTGGTTAAGTCACCACTGCGCTCCGCTCTGTCAGGAAGTTCTTGAGGGCTCCACAATGTATGCCCCAAAAGAAGGTACCCTACCAACGCGTGGTTACCTTCACCACTGCGCTCCAATACCACTTAGTTCCAGGTACATTAGCAAGATACGGTAATGTATAGTTGCAAACACCACCACGCTCCACTCTTATACACCAGTTTAGTGGATGCCAACAAAATGAGCATGGAAACGCGTGGCTCTCACCACCACGCTCCGCACCCCACTGAGAACGGTTTGGGTGTACTTTCAGGAAATCCGGAACGCGGACCCAAGGCCACTTCCGCTCTCCCCCCTTGCGTGTGCAGGATATGGCAAACACGGTAACGCGTGGTTGCGAACACCACTGCGCTCCACGTCTGAATTGGCCGGAAGGACGAACACGGCAACGCGTGGTTGGAAACACCCCCGCGCTCCGCTCTGTCATAGGGGAGGTCTTACCGCTCGTCAAGACATCGCATCTGTAGTCAGGTCCGATCCTGCCCCGGAATCCCACCTCAAGAGGCCAGGAACAAAGGTGCACTGGCGGACAGGTCCCTGCTTCCGCAAGAGCCGACAACGTATTCTCCACTGCCAAAATTATGCGCATCCGCTGATGCGCGAACTTGCCTCAAGTACTTCCTCCCCCCGGAGGCTCATGGGACATGTAGTTCCCCGTACTCGCTAGGCAGGTGCCGCTACGGATCCTGACATCCTCTACCACGTCATTAGATATCTCTTTATCAAGGCTATCCGTTAAATTGTCTGAAAGAGGGTCCATATTTTCCAACCAGCTCCACACATCCTGTTCTTTAACAACCAAATCTTCCTTATAGATCCCCTCAAAATGACTACGGAATGCTGCAGCTATTCCCTTACTGTCACTAAGCACTGTGCCAGAATCTTCATTTATTATTTCCTTAATCAAACTTCGAACCTGTTGGCTTTTTGCTTTCCAAGCTTGTAGTTTGCTACAACCCTCGCCATATTCAAAATGTGCCAGCTGGCTGGTTTCCCACCTTTCCTTAACTCCCGATAAGTTTACTTTTAGATTTAATAATGCTTCCATCTCTTTTTCACTGACCTCCCTACTTCCGACTGTTACTAAACCTGCCTCCAAGTTCCGAATATTTTCTTCCAAAGCAGACACTCTGCTATAGTATATTCGCCTTTTCCTTGCTGCCAGGGCTCCTAGCCTGCCTCTCAGATAAGCCTTATAGGCGTCCCAAATAATGCCAATCTTAGCTGAACCCTGATTTCTTTAAAAAAATTCCCTTGTTTCCTCTCTTAAAGCCTCCACTACTTCCTCTTCTAGTAGTATCGTACAGCCTAACCTCCAAACAGTACCCGTTGTCGCTTCTCCTACCGCCAGCCGGAGAAAAATAGCTGAATGATCAGATAAATGCACCCCAATATGTTCTACCTCCAAGACTGAATCCTTAATCCTCCGATCTAGCAATATATAATCTATATGTGACATATGTTTGTACTTTGTATTGTAAAATGCATAACCTAACTGCGAGCCAAACTTGTACCTCCATACATCATATAAACCCCACTGTTTCATGAACAATCTAACTCTGTTCGACATATTAGGATTCACTGCAGCTCTACTGTTCTCAGACCTATCTAACTTGTAATCCAAAACAGTATTAAAATCCCCTGCCATTATAATCTGACCAGAACAAATCAAAAGCTCCTTAGCTAATTCATCTAATGGGGCCCCATCGTCCTGGTTTGGACCATAATAACCCACCAAAATAAAAACCTGTCTAAGTATTCTTAGCTTAACTATAAGCCACCTCCCTGCAACACTTGAAGCCTTACCTTCTATTGCAATATTCAAACCTTGCTTAACCAATAATGCAACTCCTTTCGTAACTGCTGTTTGTTGTGTATAAACTGCATGAGCAACCCATCTCTGTGCTGCAAAAATCTTCATGCTCTCTTCCTCCATCAAATGTGTCTCCTGTTAAATAATAATTTGTGCCGGAGAATCTTTCAAATATTCCATTATCAGATCTCTCCTCCTCTTCCCACGGAGACCATTTACATTCCATGAAAGAACTTTCAGCTCATTGAATCTAACCCCACTCATCTCCAAAAAAAGAAAAACCCACACAGCCTATTCCAATGACTACAACAACAGTAGCAACAAAACCAATGAGGCATTTTTCTACATTTTCCACCCACCAAACCCACCCACTCCCCAACAAACCCAAAACCCAACCCCCCTTCCCTGGAAAACCCTAACCAACTGCCCATGGCTAAACCCTATGAGCGACCCCTTAGCGTGCAGTGCTATATCCTAAAACACACTGGTGCGGAGCAAATAATAAATCTCATAACATAAATAACAACTCAGATTCCTAATATTCCTACTCCAAGTGATAACACCATTCATCCTTCATTCATCCTTTATAGGCTCCTAGACTGTTGTTGTTCAAGAAACTTATCCACCTCATCTACAAAACGAAAGGAGTACATCTTGTTATTCAACATTACTTTAAGTAACGCTGGAAATTTCAATTGCACTGAAGCACCCAACTTTCTTAATGGCTCAATCCTTTTACCTAACTCCCATTGCCTACTGGACGTTGCTGTTGACAGGTCTGATCTGACTTCAATCTGTACTCCATCCACCTCCAAAACTTTCTTTTTCAGGGCCTTAGCTAGGATCTTTTCCTTAAAGGTATATGTAAGAAAATGTACCAAAATTCTCATAGGTCTAGTCTAATTTGAAATCAACCTGAAGGGGTCCCTATGTATTCTCTAAATATCCCTAGAGATTTTCTCCTCTGACTCCTCCAGTTGTAACTCACTCTTCAACAAATGCACCACAAAACTTTTAACATCTCCTCCTTCTTTACCTTCTGGAAGTTTCACAATTTTAAAATTTTTCCTTATTTCCTCCTACACCCTTTCCCTGACCTTAAACCCTTCAATCTCGGTTCTATTAACCATCATCTCCTCCCTAAGGTCTCTCACTTCAACTTCTAAGGCCATGGTCCAACTATTTAAATCGTCTATTTTCCTCTCTAGCCCCTCACATAGGGTCCTTATACACTGCTGATTTGATTCTGAAATCTCAAATCTTTTCTGCATCTCAAGACTGAGGTTTGTAAGCATCTAAATAATCGATGAATCACCAGACCCTACATGTCGCCCCTGTTCCAACCCTCCCAACATATCATTCTGTGGGTCCTTTGGTATTTCCACCCCTCCACCTTCTACTGACATTAATGTGGCTTCAGGGTCTGAACCAGCTCCCACAGTGCATAAACTGGCCCCATCCGTGACAGAAACTGAATATTCACTCATCTCTTCAGATAATACCAGGAATCGGTTTGGGCTCAAATGAGTAGTCCAATCTGTTAGGTCTGTATCTGACACACTTCCTAGATACTCCCCTAACTGTGACAAGTTACCCTGTCCCTGCTGCTGTATTGGTTTACTCTGATGGGGTACCCCAGTCTTTATCCCAGAATTCTCCCTCAGCACCAAGGTCTTAGGGCTCACTTTAAAATAAGACCTAAGTGATGGTGTTACCTTAATCTTGCGCTCTAAAGAGCATGCTCTACTCAGTTCATTGTGCACTTTATTTCTAACAGAGCGTCTACCCCTAACCTTCACCTCCTTCACTTCCCTTTTGTTATTCTGGGTCTCTTAAGCTTGATAAGGTGAACCATCTAGATCAGTAAGCACCTTTGCTCCCTCTTTCAATGTACTTCTCAAGGTATACCTCAAAATCCCCCTTCTAGTCCCCCATCCTCCCCTTCAGCAGCAACTGTCTTAACACTCCTCACGTTTCCCAACCTCCTCCCACTATCAGCGGACTTTTTTAACTCAGTCGTTTCGCTGATACTTATCTCCTGCACTGTGTGAAGCAAAATAGGAGCCCGTCACTTTAAGCTCCCTACCGGTGAGACATGCCTTCCTGGGTTCCTTACAACCTCTTTCTCACCGATGTTCGCCTGCCTTCCTCCTGCACGTCCAACCCCGCAAAGGAACGGGGCTCCTCTGAACTCGCTGACTCCTCCTCCAGCCTCACGGGGATGCGTTCGTCGTCGGGCATCCTTGCCGCCATACAACGCTGATCCGACGAAGCCTACAACCAGGTAAAACCTGTCTTTTTCGTTTCAATCTGGGAATCTATAAAGTCACTTTATTGCTCCTCCGCTAGCTTTTCTCTTCATACGCCACCTTACATCACTCTTTGTGCACCGCCTGTTAATAAACCCATAGTAATCGCTGTACGCTTCAGGGGGAACCCGCAGCCCACCACTTAGCCTGCAGCCATGTTTTCCTCTACTATGAAATGCTTGATAGATGTAACTAGCGAGTTTGGTAGTATTTCAGGCTATAAGATCAATAAGGAGAAAGCGGAGGTCATGGCTTGGAATAGGAGTATGGATGGTATAGTTTGCAAAAAAGAGATGAGGTACCTAGGAGTTAAGATCACACACAACATAGTCGACCTCACTAAGGAGAATTTCAATAAGCTCAGAAAGGAGATCAGTGCTAGCTTATGGGATGGATGCATTTACCTCTTACTTTATTTGGCTGAGCTAACTTGGTGAAAATGATGATCCTGCCGAAGTTAACTTTTTTATTTGAAACAATTCCTTTAAGTTTTAGGAAGGAGTAAGGCTGCAGGGCGAAATCAGTTCTTTCCTTTGGATGTCAAAAGGGCCACGTTTGTCCTGGAAGAAGCTCAGGAGGAAGTTAGTGAAGGGGGCTTAGCGTTGCTTGACCTGCTGCTTTATTCATGGGCATTTATGTTAAAAAATAGTAGGATGTTATTTGGTACACCGGCAGACACTGAAATAGGAAGAATGTGTAGGGAGATGTTGAAGAAGCAGAGAAATGCAGGGAGTGGGTTTTTGTTTAAATTTGCTGATCCAAAATATTTTAAGAAGGTTAGATTGAAGGTTTTAAAGGACTTGGCAGAAACATGGTACAAAATTAGAAGGGCTTTAAAAATTCCATATTTCAGTCAGCTGGCTCCAATTTGTGACGCACCAGGGTCCCCACTTTGGACAAAAGATCTACTGCTCGTCCCTTAAAAGAAAGAGGTTTATTGAATTGGAAGCAGTTATTGCCGGAAGGGCAGTTAATGTCATGGGGGCAGTGTGAAGAGGAGTGGGGACCCATTTGCTCCAGATTAAAATACCTCCAGATTCATAGTTGGCATGTGGCATCCGGCGATCTGATAGGTACCTTTAATGAACTGGAGGAGAAGCTTCTTTCCAACTGTACATTTAAGAAAGAAATTGCACCGTGGTATTGGCTAATACTTGAGATGGAGGATGGGCCTTTCATGCTACGAGAGAGCCTGTGGGGAAGGTGCTTGCCGGAGATCGCGACAGAAGACCAATGGCAAGTAACAATGTCTATGCTTTATAAAACAGTGAAACCTGCATATTTAAGGAAAAACCACTTTTTTACTATGCATAGGGCTTACTGGACTAAACAAAGACTTTCAAAATTTGGATCAGGTGGAGTGGTGTTGTGTCCCAAGTGCGGAAGCCCGAATGAAGATCATCTGCATATCTTTCTGCAATGTCCAAAGATTCAGACCTTCTGGGAGGCCGTGAGTAGCTGTCTGTCAAGGGTTCTAGGCTTGCAGATAAAGGTAAGCCCTGAGATGGTTATATGTGGAAGATCAGAGCTGCATGGTAAGGATATGAGCGATAAAGCGAAGCTTGTATTCTATGCAGTATTGCTGGCCCGAAGAGAGATATGTAAACTCTGGGTCTCCCCTGTCAACCATACAGAGGGTGGTTGGTTACAATCAATGAAATTTGCTGCTAAAATGGATATTTCGGATCAGACTAAAAAGAGATACAACTTTTGGAAGACTGCTTCGGCTGGTGGAAATCTTCTCTGTTTACACAGGAAGACTAGGGAAACTGTATGACTGTGCGGCTGGGAGAGGAGGTCATCCAGGGGCAATGGAAGGTGTGATGGTTATGGGGGGGCCTCCATTCCTAAAGCTTTACATCTACCCTCCTGTATCCAGCAAATGAAACTGAAAATCCAGGGCGGAATCATAAGCAGAAGGGTGGCAAGAAGGCGAAGGAGGACAAAAAAAAAAGAGAAAAAAAAAAAGTAAGACATCTAACCAAAGAGGCTAGCCTATTGCAAATCAAACAACACAACTCATCAATCTGGAAATAGGTTTTTGTGCATATGTCAGTTTTACACCAACCACTACAACACGCCCCAGTAGAGAGATCTTAGCGGACAGGCCACTATCTCACAAATCACTAGTAAAATTATCCATCATCTTGAAGAAAGGTGTGAGCAGAGAGGTCAGTCTGCTGCAAACCACTACCATCTCAAATGACATCACTGATGACATCACTGATGACATCATCCATTGAGTATGTGTTTCTGAACAGTTTTAATATGTTTAATATATATAGGGAAAGGCCAGTTGAAGAATAAGTGGGTGTACAAGTGTGTGAATGGATGATTTTCTAGGTGCGTAACTGACTCTATAAGTGAGTCATTAAATGTATCTTACTGCAGACTAGTGACTAAACTGTGTGAATGTCTGTATGTGTCTGTGTGTTGGTGTATAAGTGGGTGCATGGTTTTGTGAATAGCTATATGAGTGTCTATATGGGTTATTGATTGGTTGTCTGAGTATCTGTATGGGTGCCTGAGTGTTTGTGTGGGTAGGGTGTGTGTGACTGTGACTAGATGTGTGAGTGGGTGATTCTATGGGTGCATGGTTTTAAGAGTGCATCTGTGATGGACTGTATGGTTGGGTGACTGTATGTAAGGGTGTGTTAGTGATTGAATGTATATCTCAGTATTACATGTGTCAGTAACTACATATGTGAAACGTAGTATATATGTGTGTAAGAGTATATAACTGTCAATATGTGAGAGTGGGTGATTTTGGGAGTGGCTGTATGCGCCATAGTGCAAGGATATTTGTGTCATGTGCTGGTTGTTTTTCTGCAGGAAGACACAGAATTTGTTAGTATTTTTATGAGTAAGTGAACTTGAGTGTGTTTAACTGTATAGGTAAGTAAATTGGACTGTGATTAATTATTTGCATGACTGACTAGATGTGTCAGTTCCTCAATGGATGATTGGCGGTATGCGAGTGTCTATATAGGTGTATAAATGCACAGAGTGACTGTATAGGTGAGTGAGTGGACATGTATGTAGACCTAAAAGTCAATGAGTGGGTGTGTAGTTATTGGTATTACAGTATCTATGGTTGTCAAAATGGCCGTTTGAAATTTTGAGTCGGTGTATCAAAGGTTATATTAGGGTGTGAGAAGGTGCACTAATTTGTCACATGGATGATGTCATCAGTGATGTCATTTGAGATGTCATCAGTGATGTCATCAGTGATGTCACTGACCATGTCATGAGTGATGTAATATGTGACGTCATCAGCAGTGCATTGCGAGGGCGCGAGTTATAGTTAGCTGAACTAACTATAACAGGGGAATTTCTAGGGTTTTGTACGAGGGGAATGTCCAGCTAACTATAACGCCCCTGAAACCTATGTTTTTTTCAGTGAATTTCTAAGGTTTTCTAAATGCTAATTCCTAACTATAACGTGCATGAAACCTATGGTTTTTTTCAGTGAATTTCAAAGGTTTTTTAAATGCTAATTCCAATCTATAACTTATCTCTAAAGATATCATGAAAAGCATTCTTTTTTAAAAGTAGGGTGCACATTAGTTTTGTGGAAAAGCATCTTTGTGATTGGTTAAGAAAAAGCAGTTTCAACGTGGAGTACATGTCATAGGATAAAATTTGCTCAGCTCAACCACACCTGCTACTTGCATTTGGAAGGCACTGTTCGAACTTAAAACAATCGTGAAGATTTAACCTGGACGTGTTGTTAAATGTTCAAGAAAATGTTGCAAAAAAATATCGCTAAGTTTTAAAAAATTGATGAACTTTTAACCTGCACGTGTTGTAGATTGTTCTAGAAAGTGTGTTGATAGAATACGTTGCACATCTGACTTCTATGTGTTGTTGAATATTATTTAAAAAACGGTTCATATGGAAAATTAAAAAGAAACCAATAGAGAATTTTTGAAACCTAAAAGAATCAAGGAACTATTCTAATTTATTCTTTACATGTATTTATGTGTGGAGCAACAAAATTATAGACACAACAGCACCAGGAAGAGGAAGAAGCAGGGAGTGGGGGGGAGATGGGCAGAATGGCACACATGCACAATTAAGTACAACACACATATAGACTAACAATGGCCAAAATGAAACACACCAATAAGGAGCACAAGTCACACAACCCGCCAACATCACACCACTGAACGAGCATAGAAGTGAAAACCACGCTGCATTCATACAGGATGTGTACAAAGGCAGGTGTTGTGGGGTGTCAATGCCTGACTCATTTAATCAACGCATAAGCAATGACTGGCTTCTAATGCTACTAGAACTTGACAACATGACAGGTTTTAAAATAGTTATCTGTCAGCAAATACACGATGTTACCAAATGCTTCTCTCACAGTGGTTCCCAAATGCACACAGACTCACAGTGTGATTCTAGACAACAACCACTATACCTAGGAGTTTCCCAAAAATCATTCACTACTGTAGAAGTGGTAAGGGAACTGCACACAATCTTCATATTTCAGGACTGCACTTTTGTGTCAAAGCCTCACTAATTTAATCAAAGAATGAGCAAAGACTGGCTTCTAATGCTACTAAAACTTGACAACATGACCGGTTTTAAAACAGTTATATGTCAGCAAATACACAATGTTACCAAATGCTTCTCTCACAATCCTTACCCAAATGCACACAGACTCACAGTGTGATTTTAGACAAGCAACACTATCCTAGGAGTTTACCAAAACTCATTCACTAGTCTGGAAGAGTTAATGGTACTGCACACAATCTACATATTTAAGTACAGCACATCAGTGTCAAAGCATGACTCATTTAATCAACGCATAAGCAAAGACTGGCTTCTAATGCTACTAAAACTTCACAACATGACAGGTTTTAAAACAGTTATCTGTCAGCAAATACATGATGTTACCAAATGCTTCTCTCACAGCGATCCCAAATACACACTAACTCACAGTGTGATTCTAGACAAGCACCACTATCCCTAGGAGTTTACCAAAACTCATTCACTACAGTGCAAGTGGTAAGGGAACTGCACACAATCTACATATTTCACGACTGCAATTTACTGTCAATGCCTAAATGATTTAATGAAAGCATAAGCCATAACTGTCTTCTAATGCTACTAAAACTTGACAACATGACATGTTTTAAAACAGTTATCTGTCAGCAAATACACAATGTTACCAAACACTTCTCTCACAGTGGTTCCCAAATGCACACAGACTCACAGTGTGATTCTAGACAAGCACCACTATCCCTAGGAGTTTACCAAAAATCATTCACTACTGTGAAAGTGGTAAGGGAACTGCACACAATCTTCATATTTCAGGACTGCACTTTTGTGTCAATGCCTGACTCATTTAATCAACGCATAAGAAATGATTGGCTTCTAATGCTACTAAAACTTGACAACATGACAGGTTTTAAAATAGTTATCTGTCAGCAAATAGACGATCTTACCAAATGCTTCTCTCACAGTGGTTCCCAAATGCACACAGACTCACAGTGTGATTCTAGACAACAACCACTATACCTAGGAGTTTACCAAAAATCATTCACTACTATGAAAGTGGTAAGGGAACTGCACACAATCTTCATATTTCAGGACTGCACTTTTGTGTCAAAGCCTGACTCATTCAATCAAAGCATAAGCAAAGACTGGCTTCTAATGCTACTAAAACTTGACAACATGACCAGTTTTAAAACAGTTATCTGTCAGCAAATACACAATGTTATCAAATGCTTCTCTCACAATCCTTACCCAAATGCACACAGACTCACAGTGTGATTTTAGACAATCAACACTATCCTAGGAGTTTACCAAAACTCATTCACTAGTCTAGAATAGTTAATGGTACTGAAAACAATCTACATATTTAAGTACAGCACATCAGTGTCAAAGCATGACTCATTTAATTAACGCCTTATCAAAGACTGGATTCTAATGCTACTAAAACTTCACAACATGACAGGTTTTTAATAAGTTATCTGTCAGCAAATACATGATGTCACCAAATGCTTCTCTCACACTGATCCCAAATAAACACTAACTCACACTGTGATTCTAGACAAGCACCACTATCCCTAGGAGTTTACCAAAACTCATTCACTACAGTGCAACTGGTAACGGAACTGCACACAATCTACATATTTCAGGACTGCACTTTTCTGTCAAAGCCTGACTCATTTAATCAAATCATAAGCCATAACTGTCTTCTAATGCTACTAAAACTTCACAACATGACAAGTTAAAACAGTTATCTGTCAGCAAATACACGATGTTACCAAATGCTTCTCTCACAGTGGTTCCCAAATGCACACAGACTCACTGTGTGATTCTAGACAAACAACACTATCCCTTGCACTATACCAAAACACATTTCTTCATCTAGAAGTAGTACTACATTTTAGTATAGAAACATAACATAACTCATTTCACAAATTCATAAACAATGACTGGTTTCAAATTCTACCAAAATGTAAAAACAACACAGTTATCTGTCTGCAAACACATGAAAAACACAAATGCTTATCACAAAATGGTTTCTACATGCACACACACTGTCAATAAGATTGTAGAGAAAAAACAGTACTCCCTACACTTTAGCAGGAGAAATACATTAGTCTGATTATAATCAAAATGGTCTACATACATCCCCTCACAATTAAATAACTCATCTTTCAAGTTCTTTTGTAGATTAAGAAGTATATCAGTCACTCACCATATTTTCTTGTACAGAATCTCTGCACTGTGCACCTCTCAGCAAAAACAAAGAATGGAAAAGTTTCGCTTTCATTTTCCACACATATACATGTAAACATCAAATCACAATCCTTCACACATAAACTCAAAAGCAAACACACATTTCTATTGGTTAAACATTTCAACCCTTTCCAACTGAAATACATTTCAGCCCTTCCCCCAATCTGCCTTCTGTCTGTTACCATAGAAACAGCTCATGGAACACTGCACTGAGCTCACAGGTCAGAAGTTCAGCACACAATTTTACTAAACAAGACAGGAAGTGTGCTTGACTTTTCAACAGATGAGCTTATCATATATAATGTTCCTTACAATCAGTTTTTGTCAACCAATAAGAATCATACCTTTAAAAAACAGAAATATACACCCTACCTTTCAGTGTAGAAAGTAGTCATACAACCAATGATTTATTGTCTTATTTAAAAAAACATTGCCGTGGATCCGCGCACCCAACGCGTGAGAATCCGTGCACCCAACCCGATAGGATGCGCGCACCGTGCGCGCATTTCGCCGTTTTTTTTTTTTTAAAAAGGGGGCCCCAGGTGGTCCTTCTGGGACCCCCTAACCACCTCTAGAGGGTCAGAGTATTTCCACTCTGCCCCCTTTATAAGTTTTACACACTTATTCCCCTTTCTTCTTCAGCCTCGCTTCTACCGAGGCAGAAAATGGCCGTCAACAGTTCCTGGTTTCAAATGTAGAGAGACACTCGACAGCCAATTAGCATTCAGCGCGCGATCGGGAGGTGCGCGCTCAGTTCGGGGAGGGTGTGCTTACGGTGCGCGGATCCTCCGCGGCCATAGATATTTATGTACTTTTAACTCTAATTTTCTCAGGAACTACTGAACGGATTCACACCATATATGCAAAAGGCACGAGTCCGAACTGAGGACTACCTCTTTGCCAAATTTGGTGTCATTCTGTTCAGCGGTTCGGGCTGTAGCTGCGACAACAGATCCTATGGGAAATTGCATGGGGAAAACGCGTTTTGGGACCCCCCTTTTTTCTCAGCCCCCGCTTGATGAATCAGCACAAAACTTTCAGGGTGGGAGCGGAGCGGAGCTGGCCAAAAGTTTGGAAAATTTCGTGAGGATTCATCAACCGGCGCCAGACTTATTGGGAATAGAATGTTGCGGATTTCCTATGGAATATAGGACTTAACTGTAACTATCTACTGGCGACCGCCAGTAGATTATATATATATATATATATATATATATATATATATATATATATATAAATTCACTGAAAAAACCATAGGTTTCACACATGTTATAGTTAGCTGGACATTTTACTGATAAAAAACCAATGAAATTCCCCCGTTATAGTTACTGTAGGCAACTATAACTCACGCGACCGCAATCCTCTGCTGATGCTAATACTGTATTTAGACACTTATTTGCCCATGTCTTCTTCCATTAAATTTTAGCTATACATATATTACAAATATTTTTTTTTCATAAAGACACATATGTCATCAGCAGAGGATTACGGTCGCGTGAGTTATAGTTGCCTACAGTAACTATAACGGGGGAATTTCATTGGTTTTTTATCAGTAAAATGTCCAGCTAACTATAACATGTGTGAAACCTATGGTTTTTTCAGTGAATTTGCAAGGTTTTTTAAATGCTAATTCCTAACTATAACGTGTGTGAAACCTATGGTTTTTTCAGTGAATTTGTACGTTTTTTTAAATGCTAAGTTACTTTACGCCATTTGTGGCGTGCGCGCCCACTTAACGCAGTTCGTTCCGTGCGCGCACGGTGCGCTTCGCGCACCGTGCGCGCACAGTGAGCACGCGGTGCGCTTCGCGCACCGCGTGTCCACGTTACGCTAGATGGGCCCTGAACGCACGATGCGCTTCGCGCACCGTGCGCACATGGAGGAAACATATGATGAGTATCGTTGTGACAGGTAAAATATATGTTTTGTAATGTACGTATATGCCATGCACAACTGGTGCCCTTCGGGCACCAGTTGCACACGGAGTGGGGAGAATGTGTATATATATATATTTTTTTAATATTGGCTACCGTACGCGTACGGTAAGCGTAATCGGCTAAATTTTCGAAAAAATTAAAATTGTTTTTTTGTACTTGGGGGATCGTTGGGGACTCCCTCGACATGGCTAGGTGCTTGGGAGCTGTCTAAACAGCCCCTTTACATGTTTTTTGACTTTGTTATTCAACACCCTGTCACAGTGCGAGAGAGAAAATGGCGGCCGCCGCTTCCTGGTTTAGACCGATTCGAATTTTTACTAAGATCTAACGGCCAATCAGAATCGCGCTCGCGCACGTCACCGTACGCGTACGGTAAGCGCACCGTAAGCGCACCGTAAGCTGGCTCAGATATATATATTGATTTAAAGGCTATTTTCTCAGAATCTACTGAACAGATTTACACCAAACCTACAAAAGGCACTTTCTTGACCTGGGGACTACCTCTCTGCCAAATTTCATTAAATTCTGTTCAGCCGTTCGGGCTGTAGCCCTGTCTAAAGGTCCTATGGAAAAATGCATGGGAAAAACGCGTTTTGGGACCCCCCTTTTATCTCAGCCCCCGCTTGACGAATCCCCCCGAGACTTTCAGGGTAGGAGCGGAGCGTAGCGCCCCACCTATTTTGAAAAATTCGCGAGGATTCGTCGACCGGCGCCAAAGTTATTTAAAATAGAATGTTGCAGATTTCCTATGGAAACGTGGTCCTAACTATAACTACCTACTGGCGACCGCCAGTAGGTAATATATATGTATATATATATATATATGAAATTCACCTAGGCACTCTCCTTGCTGTACTCTAATCATTCTGTCAGTACCCAAGTAGTCATGCAGTGAGCCAGGCCTTAGCACATGGACTGCTTTAAATGCCTATGCAGTATGGCTGCAGTCCTCTAATCACCTACACACTTGTCTTTCACACCTTCAATTACCTAGTTAGTATTGATACACTTCTAGCAAACACCCTGTCACTCACCCAGTGTGTCTCCTTATAGTACTGTAATCATTTAGTCAGTTAGCATGTAGTTTTTTAGTGAGGTAGGCTTTAGGGCATGAACTGCTTCAAAGTAGTATGCACTATGCATGTAGTGTTTTAACCATCGTCACACTTGTGGTTCAGGGCTATAGTTTCTTATTCAGTTTTTATATAAAATGTGTTTGTACTGTAATGGAATAGTATAAATTTGAAAGTTATTAATATACATTTATTTGTGATTCTTTTTTACAGATACAGAACAGGAGTGTTTCTCATCTGTTTGCACTCTTCTCGTGCAAGATTGTTTGGATGAAGGGGCCTTAGGTGTTTCATCATACTTGCTGTGCCGCACGAGTATTTTTTTTTAGGATCCCCTCGTAACAGAACTCTTTTGCAAATCTTGCGCGTGACGAAGGTGGCATTGGTCTTTGTTTGCCCATCGAGAAAAGTAGAAAATTTCCACATCACTGAAGGAAAACGATGTGGGCGTTGTGCATCCTCCAAAAATTCATCCTTAGATTCGGTGAATATTTTAAAGCGACAACATTTACAGTTTTTGTAAGTTAAACTTATAAAATGTTGTTAGCTGTATGCATTTTATATATCTGTGATTGGTATCTTGTTTTTTTTTTTGAGAATAGCATGTTGTTTTTTTTTAACAATCTTTGAGATTGGTTTTTTTTGCCACCTGTGAGGTGATGAGTACGATTGAAATCACTATTTTTAGTGAAATTTAATATATTCTGAGAACAGCAAAAAAGTCAAAAAAATTACTTTGTGGAAATTATGCTGTGTTGTAAAAAAATGTATTATTACATGTTATAATTTTTTTTTCCTTTTCTTTCACAGATCCAAATTTTAAAATAAGCAATTTTTATGAATTTAGATTGCAATGAATATATGAAAACAATGTATACCATTTTTTATTCCTATTACTGTGAAGGTAAGTTTAACTAAGTCTCAATATGCAGAATGAGGAGGTCAGCAAGAAGCTACAAAGTTGAAACATGTTTCTAAAAACACTCTGTTTATACCTTTGTAGTTTTGAAATCTGACCATAATCAGATATCATGTGACCTGCAAAAAAAGAGATTTGAGGGGTTCATAATATTTCCTATTTTAGCTATTGAAGGACCGCAATTATTTCAATCATTCTTCTTTGAACATCTTTGGAGACAAAACTCTGTGCTTACCTTCTATCATTCGCAAGGAATTTTAAAAATGGAAATATGTCACTTTTTGTAACATAGTTATTGTGTAAGATACTCTTTCATATTTACAAAGAGAGGAAAAGGCACTCTGTAAATACAACCTCATCATGCAGACCACTTTGTGTTGAAAGGGTGTTCTATAAGTGTTGTTGTGCATGATTGTACTTAATACTCATAGAACAAGACACATGTCTAGATTTATTAGAAATCATAAATCTCGATATGTGTGTGAATGGTGCACCATTCTAAAATTGGTGTAGGAAAGCACAACAAGGAGAATTGTTTTAATTTCTCCACATTTTTATATCTTCAATGCATGCTGAAATGTTCAGCATACATTGAAGGAGAAAAATGCATTTTCCCATTGTTTTTGTGCAGGAAGGTGTGTCTTCCTGTAGAAAAACAAACAGCACATGACACAGATATCCTTGCACTATGGTGCAAGGGTGCCTTTGTCACCACATGGCTGCATTTTAAGCAGCCGTGCAGACAGAAGCATAGATTTGCAACATATGTTGCATCCCTGTGCTTCCGAAGTACTACAGCACACTGCAGTTAAAGAGGTTACTGTGTGATGCTACAGCACTTCCTCATAGTTCTGCACTTATGCATTCACCATACGCTACTAATGCATTCATTCAGTCAATTACGTACTACACATACATTCATCTAAACTAACACTAACAAAGAAATTTAGCTCTTTTTTTAAACCAGGAAAGTTAGTTCTTACAAGAACTTTTTTTTCTTCTTCTTTCTTCTTTTATAATTGTTTTTGGGTTTTCTGAACAATTTTTAATTTTTTTTGGTTTTTCTGCAAAACAAAAAACAAAAAACAAAACAGGAGAAACCAAACAATGAACTTCAGGGAACAGTAAAAAAAACAAAAAAAACCTAGCACATGTGACTTTCCTGCCGGCGGCAGATCAGACCGATCGATTTCTCACCATAGCACTTCTAATTGCACTTAGTGCAGAGCACTTTTAAAAATTTAAATTGAGGACGGATGTCCAAGGTTTGGGCTTATGGATGCACTCTTGATGTGCTCGGCTGCGATGAGGTGGATGGCGCAGGAGCAGGAGTGTTTCTCATCCGTTTGCACTCTTGTCGTACAAGATTGTTTGGATGAAGGCTCCTCAGGTGCTTCATCATACTTGCCGTGCCGCATGAGTATTTCTTGTTAGGATCCCCTCGTGACAGGACTCTTTTGCAAATCTTGCACGTGACCAAGGTGGCATTGGTCTTATTCTGCCCCTCGGGAAAGGTAAAAAATTTCCACACCACTGAAGAAAAACGTTCTTTGGGTGGTGCCTCCTCCAAAAATTCATCCTCAGAAGTATGAGGCGATGCAGGTGATGCCTGCTGCCCTGATTCCATTTTTGGTTGAAAAAAGTTAGAGCTAAGTGTAAACTTAGTCTAAAAAATCTTCTTCTCTCCAAAGAGATGGTGCTCTAAAGAAGGTCAAAGAAGAATGATTGAAATGGGTGGGGTCTTTCAATAGTTAGAAGAGGAAGTGTAATGAACCAATCAAATCTCTTTTCTTGCAGGTCACATGGGATCCGCGGACCCTGCGCTTACGCAGCACGCACCCAGCGCGCATCCTCGAAATTGAATTAAAAAAAATTATATGATTAGATGTAAAAATATATTAGTTTTAAGACCAGTTTAGAGTTTTTCTTCAATTAATATTCACATGAAATATATATATATATGTTTTTTAAATGTTAAATATTTTGCGGGATCCGCGCACCTACCGCGTCATAGACGCAGATGACGCATCGCGGAAGCGCGTAAACGTCGCGTTACGAACATCGAACGTGTCGCTTATAGGCTGGGAGTCGCGTACCGGTCGCATTGCGATCGCGCACTAAACACGTACCCGCGCACACAATGCGCAGATGCTATCGCGTAGGAATCAATAACGGTGCGCATAGGGTGCGCGGATCCAAAAACATTGAAAAATGTTTGAAAAACCCATTAAGTTCAAATAATATTTTTTAATTTTTAAAAGAATTAATTGAAAAAATAATTTAAAAAAATGGTGATAAAAAAGTATTTAAAGAAAAATGTAATTAATGAACTTGACACACTGAATTTGAAAAATATACAAATACAATCAAAATCATTACACACGATATCTTAAGAGATAAGTTATAGAAGTTATAGATAGCAATTAGCATTTAAAAAACCTTTCAAATTCAATGAAAAAAACATAGGTTTCATGCACGTTATAGTTAGGAATTGGCATTTAAAAAACCTTTGAAATTCACTGAAAAAAAAAAAGGTTTCAGGGGCGTTATAGTTAGAAATTGGCATTTAAAAACCCTTAAAAAACCTTAGAAATTCACTGAAAAAGCATAGGTTTCAGGGGTGTTATAGTTATCTGGACATTTCCCTCGTACAAAACCCTAGAAATTCCCCTGTTATAGTTAGTTCAGCTAACTATAACTCGCGCCCCTGCAATGCACTGCTGATGACGTCACATATTACATCACTCATGACATGGTCAGTGACATCACTCATGACATCACTGATGACATCTCAGATGACATCACTGATGACATTATCCATGTGATAAATGACCGCATCTTCTCAAACCCTAATATAATCTTTGATACACCAACTCAAAATTTCAGACGTCCATTCTCAAAACCATAGATACTCTAATACCAATAACTACATACCCACTTATTAACTCTTAGGTCTACAAACACCTCCACTCATTCACCTGTACAGTCACTCATACTTACACTCACTCCGTACAAGACTATCATATGCATTTATACACCTACAAAGACACTCACACACCACCAATCATCCATAGAGGTACTCTCACACCTAGTCAGTCATGCAAATAATTAATCACACTCCCATTTACTCACCTATGCAGTTATACACACTCAAGTTCACTTACTCATAAAAATAGTACCACAGTCTTATGCTCTTATACAATCATTGATACAAGCACACACTCATCCATACAGCCACTCTCACAATCACACACTCTCACATATACCCACTTATATACTCTTACACGCATATATACTGCCTTTCACATATGTAGTTAGTCACAAATGTAGCACTGAGATATACATTCAATCCCTAACATACCCATATATACACTAACTCAACCATACAGTTCATCACAGATGCACTCTTAAAACCATGCACCCATAGAATCACCCAGTCACACATCTATGCACAGAGTCACACACACCCTACCCACACAAACACTCAGGCACCCATACAGATACTCAGACAACCAATCAATAACCCATAGAGACACTCATATAGCTATTCACAAAACCATGCAGCCACTTATACATCAACAGACAGACACATACAGACATTCACACAGTTTAGTCACTAGTCTGCAGTAAGATACATTTAATGACTCACTTATAGAGTCAGTTACGCACCTAGAAAATCATCCATTCACACACTTGTACAGCCACTCATTCTTCCACAGGCCTTTCACTATAAATATATAAAACATATTTAAACTTTACAGAAACACACAGTCACTGGATGACGTCATCAGTGATGTCATCAGTGATGTAATTTGAGATGTCATCAGTGATGTCATCAGTGATGTCACTGACCATGTCATGAGTGATGTAATATGTGACGTCAACAGCAGTGCATTGCAGGGGCGCAAGTTATAGTTAGCTGAACTAACTATAACAGGGGAATTTCTAGGGTTTTGTATGAGGGAAATGTCCAAATAACTAAAACACCCCTGAAACCTATGCTTTTTCAGTGAATTTCTAAGGTTTTTTGAATACCAATTCCTAAGTATAACGCCCCTGAAACCTTTTTTTTTTTCAGTGAAAAAAAAAATATATATATATATATATATATATATATATATATATATATATATATATATATATATATATATATATATATATATATGTCCCTACAAAATCCAATGATGCGCTCTCAGTCATAAAGTTTATCCATTGCTCACTCACTATTGTTTCCTTACGTGATCAAGACTCTGCAACAAGTTGAAACGCGTTGTGAGGAATAAACACCTCTTTTCGACACTTTCCCGGATCCTGTCTTTTCTTGGTGACTGAGAGCGCATCATTGGATTTTGTGGGGACATTTACGAGCCGGCGTGCTCCGCCGGCATTTGCGCCACCTCTCTTGAGTCAAGCAATCCAGAAGGAGCGATCTTTGTGTTACATATATATATATATATTCACAGAAAAAACCATAGGTTTCAGGGGTGTTATAGTTAGCTGGCCATTTCACTCGTACAAAACCATAGAAATTCCTCCGTTATAGTTAGTCACTCTCTACTGCTCACTCTGTACTACTCACTCTCCACTACTCACTCTCTACTACTCTCTACTGCTCACTCTCCACTACTCACGCTCTACTACTCGCTCTCAACTACTCTCTACTACTCACTCTACTACTCACTCTTTACTCACACATTTGCCATAAATTCTGAATGGTAGCACTCTAGTTGCTCATTAGATCACTGTAGTAAAGCTACTGCTCACCAGAGATGTCTGCTGCTGGTATTCAAAGTACATGTTTCAGTCTGCATGTCAGAATTTTTTAATGAAATAGAAGAGGACTTTAGAAGTCAAAATGTGCCCTCATTTTTTTATCTGCAGCACTAATCCTAATTTCTATAGCAAAATGAACCCCCTCATTTTGTTCTTTTGCAAGTTAAATGTTTTAAGCTTTACCACTTTATTCCAATCAAGATGGCTTCAGGTGTGCCATATTTTTGTCATAAGTAAGACTGTTAACGCTCTAGTTGTTCTTTAAAACACTCTGGTACATTCTGTCATTGGGCTATACTTGGGCTACATCTCGGTGATATTTGTGCTACATTTTGGCTCTTTTGACTCTGGTGGCCATCTTGGGAGACTTATTTGTTTTGAAGTTTCCTAATTTCTTCATTTACTACAGTCTCCTCAGTAGGAAATACTTTCAGGTTTTTTACTTTCATTCCATCAAGAAGGCATTCAGATGTGTCACACATTTGCCATAATTCCGGAATGTTAGCACTCTAGTTGCTTATTAGATCACTATAGTAAAGCTGCTGCTGACCAGGGAAGTCTGCTGCTGGTATTGAAAGTGCATCTTTCAGTCTGCATGTCAGATTTTTTTAATGAAGTAGAAGAGGATTTGAGAAGTCACTCAAAATATGCCCTAATTTTTCTTTTTCCCGCACTAATCATAATTTCTTTGGCAAAATGAACCCCCTCATTGTGTTCCTTGTAAATTAAACTACTCACTCTCTACTACTCACTCTCTACTACTCACTCTCTACTACTCTCTACTACTCACTCTACTACTCTCTACTACTCTCTACCACTCACTCTCTACTACTCTTTATTCACTCTCTACTACTCTCTACTACTCTCTCTCTACTACTCCCTCTCTACTACTCCCTCTCTACTACTCTCTACTACTCACTCTCTACTACTCACTCTCTACTACTCTCTACTACTCTCTCTACTACTCACTCTCTACTACTCACCCTCTAATACTCACTCTCTACTACTCTGCTTGTCTCTACTACTCTCTCTACTACTCGCTCTCTACTACTCACTCTCTACTACTCACTCTTTACTACTCTCTACTACTCACTCTCTACTACTCACTCGCTACTACTCTCAACTACTCACTCTCTACTACTCACTCTCTACTACTGACGCTCTACTACTCTCTACTACTCACTCTCTACTACTACTCTCTCTATTACTCTCTACTACTCTCTACTATTCACTCTCTACTACTCACTCTCTACTACTCTCTACTACTCACTCTACTACTTTCTACTACTCTCTACCACTCACTCTCTACTACTCTACTACTCACTCTCTACTACTCTCTACTGCTCTCTCTCTACTACTCACTCTCTACTACTCACTCTCTACTACTCAATCTCTACTACTCACTCGCTACTACTCTCTACTACTCACTCTCTACTACTCACTCTCTACTACTCTATCTCTACTACTACTCACTACTATTCGCTCTCTACTACTCACTCTCTACTACTCTCTACTACTCACTCTACTACTCTCGACTACTCTCTACCACTCACTCTCTACTACTCTACTACTCACTCTCTACTACTCTCTACTACTCTCTACTACTCACTCTCTACTACTCTACTACTCTCTACTACTCACTCTCTATTACTCACTCTCTACTACTCACTCTTTACTACTCTCTACTACTCACTCTCTACTACTCACTCGCTACTACTCTTAACTACTCACTCTCTACTACTCACTCTCTACTACTGATGCTCTACTACTCTCTACTACTCACTCTCTACTACTACTCTCTCTATTACTCTCTTCTAGTCTCTACTTCTCTCTACTACTCACTCTCTACTACTCACTCTACTACTTTCTACTACTCTCTACCACTCACTCTCAACTACTCTACTACTCACTCTCTACTACTCTCTACTGCTCTCTCTCTACTACTCACTCTCTACTACTCACTCTCTACTACTCTACTACTCACTCTATACTACTCTCTACTACTCTCTCTCAACTACTCACTCTCTACTACTTACTCTACTACTCTCTGCTACTCACTCTCTACCACTCTCTCTACTACTCACTCTCTACTATTCACTCTCTGCTACTCACTCTGTACTACTCACTCTCTACTACTCGCTCTCTACTACTCACTCTCCTCTACTCACTCTCTACTACTCACTCTCTACTACTCACTCTCTACTACTCCACTACTCTCTACTATACTCTCTACTACTCTACTACTCTCTACTACTCTCTCTACTACTCACTTGCTACTATTCTCTACTACTCACTCTACCACTCTCTCCTACTCTCTACCACTCACTCTCTACTACTTTATTACTCTCTCTCTACTACTCTCTCTCTACTACTCACTCTCTACTACTCACTCTACTTCTCTCTACTACTCACTCTCTACTACTCTCTACTGCTCACTCTGTACTACTCACTCTCCACTACTCACTCTCTACTACTCGCTCACAACTACTCTCTACTACTCACTCTACTACTCACTCTTTACTCACACATTTGCCATAAATTCTGAATGGTAGCACTCTAGTTGCTCATTAGATCACTGTAGTAAAGTTACTGCTCACCAGAGACGTCTGCTGCTGGTATTCAAAGTGCATGTTTCAGTCTGCATGTCAGAATTTTCTAATGAAATAGAAGAGGATTTGAGAAGTCAAAATGTGCCCTCATTTTTCTTTCTGCAGCACTAATCATCATTTCTATGGTAAAATGAACCCCCTCATTTTGTTCCTTTGCTAATTAAATGTTTTAAGTTTTACCACTTTATTCTAATCAAGATGGCTTCAGGTGTGCCATATTTTTGTCATAAGTAAGACTGTTAGCGCTCTAGTTGTTCTTTAAAACACTCTGGGACATTCTGTCATTGGCCTATACTTGGGCTACATCTCGGTGATATTTGTGCTACATTGGGGCTCTTTTGTCTCTGGTGGCCATCTTGGGAGACTTATTTGATTTGAAGTTTCCTAATTTCCTTATTTACTACAGTCTCCTCAGTAGGAAATACTTTCAGGTTTTTTACTTTCATTCCATCAAGAAGGCATTCAGATGTGTCACACATTTGCCATAAATACGGAATGTTAGCACTCTAGTTGCTTATTAGATCACTGTTGTAAAGCTATTGCTCACCAGGGAATTCTGCTGCTTGTATTGAAAGGGCATGTTTCAGTCTGCATGTCAGAATTTTTTAATGAAATAGAAGAGGATTTGAGAAGTCACTTAAAATGTTGAAGCCGAGTCCCACAAAAAAAGTACAAAAATAAAGAAAAGTGGGCAGGGTAGGAATACCCTAACCCCCAGATATGGTGGGAGGCTCCCACAGTATTTTTAGTATAAAATGTTGCTATGAATTCCCAGGTGGACCTTTAAAATGAAACAAATTAAGATGTGCGGGCTCTTGCGTGTCTTTTTTATGACGCCCGTGGGTTAATTATGTGGGGGTGACCATCTGGCACCCCCTGCAGCCCCAGGGACTGCCAAATCCCCAGGGCTGTAGGTAAAATTATTGCATGCAGGCCTGTATGGCCTCCCCCACAGCCCTGGGAACGCCACCTCCCTGTGGCAAAATATGACATAAATGCCGGGGACCACATGGCCACCCTACAGCCCCAGGTTCCACCACTTCCCCGGGGCTGAATGTAATATTAATGCGGGGGCTTAGGCCCCCCTGTATCCCCGGGGACTACCACCTCCCCCAGGCATATGGTTATAATATAAATGGGGGGTGTGCGGCCCCTTGCAGCCCTGGGGACCACCACCACCCGGGCTGTGACCTAGAAAGGCCCACAATGGCCCTGGGGACCATCACCCCCCAGGGCCAACTCCTTCTATGTTCTGAGGAGCCCACCCCAGGAGATAGCTGTTGGCTATGGCTTGGCTCGACCTTTACCGCTACCATCAGGCCATAGCAAACTGTGCTTGCCCCCTGTGGTCTCCAACACTAGAAAGTGGGTGTCCTGGGTAGGACCAGGGCTCCCACACTGGAGTCCGGGCCCAGGGGATGGGGTCCCTGGGGCCGAAATCTGCCCGGGAGGGGCGTCCTCGCAGGCCCCATCCCATTTTTATTTATTTTCAAAATGCCTTCTGTTACCTCCAGAAAGTCCCTGACAGCACGATTGCTGAGAGCTGGTTGGAGGCCTGCTCCCTTTCAACCACCACTCTGCAAATGCAACAAGTTAAAAAAAACATGGAAATTCAATGAAAAAACAGAGGTTACAGGGACGATATAGTTAGGAGAGGGAATAAAAAAAACTTATAAATGCACTTAAAAAACAAAGGTTATAGGTGTAGGAAAGTAGTATCTGCTTCTTATGGTTACCCCCACTTTTTTCTGATGTCACACAGTTTTTGGACAAGTCTGAAAGGGATCCTGCTATTCAAGACCCCAATCTATCTGCTTTCTCCCTTAAATTGCTATGTATGTACTTAAGGTACACTCCAGATTGGATACTGGGGTACCCTTATCAGTCACTACTATATAGTACACCATGTACCCAGGCTATAGGTACCCCAGAGGCCTCCCATGGGCTGAAACATGTATTATTCAAACCATGAGAGGCCATTCAAATTGACACAACAAGCCTGCAACAGTAAACTGTGTAAGCTTGTGCTTGAACCACTTACTTAAGATATAGGTTCACTATATCTATCTAAATCACTACACTTAAAAACCAAGCAGTCACCCCCATGGCAGGCCTTGTCAATCTTGAAGGCAGGGTGCTGGGTTTTACGTGAGAGGGTGCCCCTGCATGAACAGAGTGTCTCTGCAGCCTTCAGAGACCATTCTCCGGTGTTGTCTGTGATGCAGCCAGACGTATATGTTTAAGTGCATTATAACCTCGCTGTAAATGCTAACTTTAAAACGGCTGCTTAGAAACATGTCGTGTTTGGTGTCAAACACCTTGGAATCATACCTCCACACCAGTAACTGGTGTGGGAGGTATGATTCCACCCTTTCAAAGGGACATATGTGGGTCACCGGTCTACCTGGTACCAGCTTTCTCAACCTAGGCAGCACAAAATGGACACTGCCAGCCATAGACACAATTCTGCTCTCCTGCTGCTGAGCCAAGCTTGAGCAGAGGAAAGCATGACTGGGAGACAGCAAACTTTTAAACAGCATTTAGATCCTAGGAAGTAGCCTGTCCATTACATTATATAAATCAAAATTGGCACATGTGACTGGGAAGACCGTCCCCTTATGCGACCGGGGTGCTCTCTTCTCCGCCGTCCCTCTTCTTTTTAACCGGGCATTCAACAAGTGTGGCATCTTTCGGGGGCGGTTTCTGTTTAAGGGTGTTGGGTCTCTGCCCCCTTTATCCACCAGTTCCCACTCAGGGCAGGTCAAAATAAAATCATATTTGAAGCTACTACAGTGTTTTTTTGTTTTAAGCAATGTAACTGCACACAGTAAATCTTGCTGGCTGGAGCGCGGGGGTGCTGCATTCACGCTTGTCTTCTGCAGCCTGCCTCCACATTCGCAACACCTGATCCTTTCCTCCAGCCCGAAGTAGCGACTATTTGCCGGGCTGACGATCTCACAGCCCTAAGGCCTGTGACATCATCGGTTCGGCTAAGACAAGCCTCAAGGATCGATCTCCACCCCATAAGAATATGGAGATACAATTAGCCTGGGTGATTCAGGCTAAAGCCCTGTAAAGCCGGGGCTCCACATCAATCAGAGAGTGGAGAGCACTGTCACCACCCTTTCCTAACTCATCATAGGGTGGGGTGTGCCCCAACCCTGTGATGAGTTGGGAAAGGGTGGGGAGAGGCTTCAGCCGGGAGGATGAGAAATCGAGTCTGCACAGTTTATCATCAGTAGTTTTGAAGAAACTCTGTGCAGACTCGCACTGCATCTAGTGTGGGATCAAGGGAAACATTTCAGCTCCAGTGGAGTGAAAGTGCACTCTGTAGCTGGCGTGTGTCAGGGGGCTCTACAAGTGACCCTAGGTTCCATCCAGATAGTGTCCTGCAGCCCCCAGCACTGTTTTCATGTACGTGGACAAGGTAACAAGGTAAGTAATTAAAAAAAGTTAAAAAAATAATTAGCAGCAGCTGGGGTAGAGAGTACTTGCATGACCCATTTAAGGCCAACTTGGTGAAAGTGTTTCCGTAGCTGAAGTGTGTCTGACGGTGACCTTTTTTTTTTTTTTTAATGAGCGGTCAGTAAAAAAGTGACCTTTGTTAGTCCCTGTGAAAAGAGGAGTACATCTTGCACAGAGGAAGCCACTTAATTAATGGAAGGCTAATCCAAGCTCCATTGTTTTCATTTTCAAGTCTTCAGAGTTATTGGGCACGGTCACCTTTTCTCTTTTCTTAGTGTGCTGTACACAATATCAGGAAATCTACATACAATTAACCCCTTCACCGCGGCAGGAATTCCCCCGTGGCGCTGGGGGGATATCGGGGGCAGCGCGGTGGCGCTGTGTTTGTGACGGAACCGCTCCGTCACGAGCCACGGTTGAGCTGTGCTCATGACGGAGTGGTTCCGTCACGTCTCCGCCCACTGCGCTAATCGCCCGCACAGGCGGGGAATTAGCGCCGCGTGGGTGGAGCGGCGGCCAACGGCCGCAGCATGACGGAACCACTCCGTCATGAGCACAGCGCAACTGTGGCTCATGACGGAGTGGTTCCGTCATGAGCGGGGAAGGGGTTAGGAGTGCCTAAACCCGTGCTCACAGCGCACAGCAGCAAAGATGCATCCTCCAAAGTGGTGATGAATGTTGTTGTAGGTACAGGTGTTCGGAGAGTGTATTTTTTAAAAACTCATTTGAATTTAGATCACAGAGGGATTTAGAGGGGGAACAAACATGTTATGCTCGTTATACCTGGATTACTTCTTGGTGCAGGATGAGTTCCCAAACTCTTCTGCCCTAGCCTAGCCCTACTGCCTAGCACTGCGAAGTGACACTCTGCATGCAGTGCTAAGATGACATGGGCACAGAGTGGCCGTGCCGGGCTAGCTCCTGCTCGCAGCCTTCTGCAAAACGAAGCAAAGCTCTGAGAGTAAGAATCTATAACAACACCTGACTGTGATGCCAACCCCTGCCCTTCATGCTACTCGCATTTAACTGCAAATTGACTAATGGAGCTATTTCATCTGCCTCCACAAAGTGTTCTGCAGCAGGAGGAACCAAACCCACCAAGCTATCTCAAAAGCTAAAATGAAGACAGAGTAAGGGAAAATCACCTCGAATTACCATGCATATTTATGAACAGATGTCTGTACATCTCAAAGCACGTGTCTGTTATTCATGTATGTTTGTTAAAGAATATGAAGGTCTCTGTACATGTGTGTCAAAAAGGTGTGGTAATATCCGAGTACCCCAACTCCTGGGTGTGTGTTCGCCGAAGTGTGTGATTATCATGTGGATGTGTGAGTGTCAGTTTCTCAGGGATGCCATGGTATCCAGTCACTGGGGAATGAGGTGGGGAGAGAGAGGTGTATGCGTCCTGTCCTGCAGTAGCTGGGGCAGGGTAGTCTTTGTGGATGTTTTGTTTTGATAACATTTTAAAATACACTAACAGCTCAAATGTGAAATAGCCAGTTATGATGAATAACAAAGGAAATCTAAAGGTTTGTGGAGGTGTAATCGAGTCAGTCTCATATCACAAGTCAGTGACATGGCTTGCGTGACTCTGACATGTGTCAACCTCTTCCACTCATTTTCTAAACTTCATGGGGTTGGTGGTGAAGGCCCTAGGTACATTTATGACCGGACACCCCATGGATGGTCGGTGCTTTCCTATAGAGCTGGTGGAAGGACAGCAGAAATCCGTGCTGGGTGCAGCAGGTTACGTGCACTAGAGAAAGGCCTAAGATTTAACCCTAGTGACCCTTGACATCGCTTGAGATAGTGCACGTCACAAGCTCTCTGTGTACCTCAGCTGTAGTGAACTGTGCTGAGTTTGGGTGCACAAACAGCCTCCAATAGTGATAATTCTTATTCAGTGTGCCTCCACTGGATCACATTGTTCTGTGAATAGAGAGTGCATGGGGCTTTGATGTGAAACAGGGAGTGGTTCCTATTTCTATGGTGGCAGTTTGACTGGTAACACCATGCTCGAACCACAGCCTTGTTCCTCATTCTTGTGAAGACATAGCAGTCTATTTTTGGAGTGGGAAAGGTACACATTACCCTTGCTGCCCTTCTTAGTACAATACGAGATACCTGACTCTTCTGCCCCCACCCTGGTTACTGCATTAAAGATCTCTTTCTCTGCCCAGTGATTGTAAAGGACTCGTGACCTGGCTTAATGTTGGTGTAAACAACATTGCTAGGGACTAAGGGGTAATGGAATGAGAAAGAGTTGCATTTCCCCAGTGGTCTTTGGTATTGAAGAGACAGGCTGTGACTTCCTCTATGACCCTTTGTTTGAGAGTTAGAGGAGCTTCACAAATCTTGCCGGATCATGTGGATGGGGGAGCCCTTCTTTTTCCTGTGTCTTATTTTGTGAGAGATGGGAAGATGCCTGTGCAGGGCTACTGGAATTATGTGATTTTGTGGCTGTGATGTTTTTTTGCAGGATTATTGATTTACTACATTTGCCACATAATCTACTATCTGCTGCATAATTTGCAGATTTCAACAAAAAAAAATGTTTCTAGATCAAATGGATCAAAAGTTGCTAAATACAACGTCATTGTTCCTTCGCAAAGGAGAGCACTTCTCAAAGGCTGATTTTCACATTTCAGTTGTATATTCTTCATGTCCCCCCTTGCCCCGCCCCACCACTCTCAATCTTCACCAGCCGCCACTGGTATCTTTGGCTGATAAAATCTCAGTGGCCACAGTATGCTTAGCTGCAGTTGTGAAATAACTGCTGATGGGGTACCTGCTGTTCCCTCGAGGTCAACAGGAGGATATAATCCCTGGGTACTTCTCTCCATCTCCAGAGAAAGTCTCCTTTCTGTCAGAGCTATCTCTTTGGAGATAACACTGGCTGCTCTGACCAAAAAGGAGTCTATAGTAGTAATAGTGTCTCCCCAAGAAGTGCCTGTATTAATCTTCCTTTTACCCATGACGTCTCACGTTTGGGAATATGAATGCTGAAGGGTACGCCTGGCAGTAACCCTTTAGGTGCAATAGCCACAGACTACCCTGCCCTGGCGTCTGTAACTCAATATTTGGCCTAGGCAGGGCCGCTGGGGTGGGCACCCAATCCCTTAAAGGCCATGTGGTAACTGACTGAAGAAACATGCAAAATGAAAAATAACAGTACCTCGGTATTGGAGAGCCAAGGAGAGGGCCGAAGAGGGTTGGCCTAGCCCAGCCCCAACCGGCCGTGGATGGGCACAGACGGGCCCGGTATTGGCCTGGGTGCAACCCACATACGTCTTGCGCTGCAGAGGTCCCAAGCAGATTAAGTAAAGCGCCTCCAGGTGCGAGCTGTTGGCGTTGGCGGCGTCCCAGCCACGGTTGCTGTTGGGGCTTCAAGTCTGCCCCCACACCCCTGTTCAGAACGTCTCCCCACGCTGCAGGAGCTCCAAGCAGATTAAGTAAAGCACCTCCAGGTGCGAGCTGTTGGTGTCGGCAGCTTTCCTGCTACGGTTGCTGATAGGGCTTGAAGTCTGCTCCCACACTCTTGTTCAGAAAGCCTCCCCTGCTGGCACGTATTTAGATCTTGAAATTGGAGATACGACTAATAATTTTGTGAAATGAACTATGCAGTAATAGGTTGCATTGCAAAATCTCCCATCACAGGGGGCCTAATGGATATTAGTTTTCCAACAGCAACAGCTTCCCCTTTGTGAATCAGTTACCACCGCCTTTGAGGAGTCGGTAACATTTCAATTTGTTGTGACTGTAAATCTGGTTGCAAACCATTGATATATGTCATTGAGATTTGCAATCAGTAGGTTTGCCCTTAACATGCCGCATCCTAATTGCAATTCATAATGACTTGAAAAACCCATCGGGCAATAAGCACGTCCAAATCCCAAATTTGGGGTAAAAGGCTGCTTTATTGGACAGGTAGGCAATTCAGTACATATTTATATACGGATCATACTTTAAAACATATTCCAACCTATCACCCCCGCCCCTAAGCAATATCCCCATAGCAACTATTACCCAACATTGTTCGGTCTAATCCTCCTCCCCAAACCCCTATCTCCATCTCCTGCCTACCTCTTACCTCCAACTATGCTCCCTTGCTTCCCTCTGTCCGAAGCTATTCCTAATGCCCTCAACCCTTCCTGCCTGTCTTGATCTCCTCCAACTCTGCCACCAGAAAAAACCCTAACTCAGGAGTTTTTCCTTTCCTCCCCATTTTGCCGAAAATTCACAATGTCAACTGGATGCTTGTCATCAGTTACCTTAAAAAAACAGCACCACTGTCGCCAAACAGGTGAAAATACTTTATTCATTTTCAAAATTAGTTCATCTCTAAGCACAAACTCACTGTCGCCAAACAGGTAATAATGTATCCACTATATAAATAACATGAACTACCACCATAATCTAATATATATTTGATTTTAAGGGTGGGCAAAGGGGGAGGGGGTCTGGGACGGGGGGGGGAGATGGCGTGAGTTTAATAATGAAACACTTGTAAGAAAACATTTATGCTACGTTAGAAAAAACGCATGAATGCTGTCGCTTCAACAGCATGAATTTAACACCATGTGTGTACTTCAATAATGTTAGAAATCATCTCCTTTATGTTCAAAATGTAGATTTCGTTCTCAATAAAGGACAGATGAATGCCATTGTGCCTAAAAAACTGGTAAACTTCTTTAGTGATTTCGTCGTGGACCAACCAAAAAATTCCGTTAATAGAACAGAAACATTGCAGATCTCTGTTCACTTTCCTCATTGCTCTTTCAACTGTAGTAAATCTCTCTGCCCCCCTCCAAATTCGCCGTGGCATCAGTGCGGTCAAGACGAGTTGTGTTTTGGACCAAGTCTTTAAAAAAAGTTCCAAATCTGTTTTCATCTCTATCAATAACCCAAGCCCCGACAACTGCACTAGATCGTTTTCCCCTAGATGCAAAACAACAACTTCTGGTTTGTTCCTTAAAAGACAGCTCACTCATTAAAGGCATGAACTGACCCCACTTCATGCCCCCTTTTCTCCACCAAGACACCAACACCTCTTCAGAACTAAAACCTAAATTCTTCCCAAAATGCCTTCTTTCCGCTTGTTTTGCTGCCCATTTGATGCATGAGTGTCCAATTATCCAAACCTGACGCTGTGACATTGACAAACCTGCCACCAGACCTGAAAAAAGAAAAATAATTAATATTTCTTCTGTTAACTTTCATATTCTGTCTAATATAACGTAAACAACAATCTGAAGACCAACGCCCCAGTTTTTTGACATTACTAATGGAAAACCCCCATCTATCAGCTTCTGAAGCTGCCCCAATGCGGAATGAGTGTGTCCCAAAATTGATCAGATTCTTCCCAATTTTCTTTAATGACTTCCGCAAAATTGACAGCAACTGTGAGGCTTTTAGCTGAGAACTATCCAGATGCCGGAAAACAAGTTGCACCTCCTCTTTTTAGAAAATCTAACCATGCTTGTTTAGGGCATAATGGACCACCTATGGTTTGCAAAATAACTCTTTGACCTTTACCTGTTTGGTCTGTTTTTGAGTGTTCCAGAAGAATTTCTATATTTGAATGAACCAGTGATATGTTTTCTGTTTTTAGATCATCATTGATAGCAGTACCTAACAATTCAGATATCCTGAAGGCACCAAAAAAGAGCCAAATCATGCATAATTTGAACAGGTGAAGTTCAAATGTAGAAAAACAAACAAATCTCGGGTAAACTGAGCGTTATATTATATAACAATTTTAAAGATATTGGCTCTCTTTTGTATAGCCCTCTCTTTTTTGTTCTTGCCCAACCTTGCAGAATTCTCCTACCCATTTCCCCCGCCGATGGCTCGTAGCCCCAAAAGGATTTCCCGTAAAATGATATTCTAGCTAGCTTCCCAGCTATTGTAGTAGAAGAAATGCTCATAACCATATCCTCTCTGCGTTGATGTAACCTTTCGCTACCATGAACTCTATACATAGCACCTGAATCTAAGAACTCCAGCCAAGCTCTTCTGTATGCCAGTTTGCTCCAGGCGCCAAACCACGGAATCTCTCCCACTGAAAACGAGATAGGGTATCTGCAATATTATTATCAACTCCTGCAATACGTTTAACTTTGAATATTATGTTAAACTTTAAACAGCCAAGCATGAATGTTTGCAATGACTTCAACATCTGTTTGTCCTTGGCCTACTGACCGTTTACCAAGTCAACTACAGTCTTGTTATCTAGGTTAAACAGCACTGTTTTATTATCCAGTTTTGTTCCCCACACCGCTAGAGCCATTATCAATGGAAAAAATTCTAGAAAAGCTATACTCTTCTTTTCAGCAACCCACCTGGCTGGCCATCTTTCTGCGCACCATTTTCCCTCCCAGAAGAGGCCAAAACCATTGGCTCCTGAAGCGTCTGAGAATAATTGCATTTGCCAAATGAAATCTTCTTCCAATGACCAGAGAGGGATACTATTAAATTCTGTCAAAAACTTAAACCATACTTCAAAATCTGCTCGTTGTCCTGATTCTATGGTGTGTAGCTTGATACCAGACATGGAAAAACCCAGACGCCTGCAAAAAGTTCTGCCTGCTCGTATGACCTTGCAGGCGAAATTAAGATGACCTAAAAAACCTTGTATTTCAAAAAATGTCAATTTTACTGCCTTACGTGCATATTCCAATAGTCTAGTTATTTCAGTTATTTTCTTCTCAGGGAGCCTAGCCTGCATCCTATTGGTATCTATTTCAGTGCCAAGATATGTGAGACAACAACAAGGGCCTTCTGTTTTGTCCTCTGCTAAAGGCATTCCCATGTCTTGTGCAAACCTTTTGAAATCCTGTAATGCCTTTTCACATTGTTGGGAACCAGCACTTCCCATAAATAAAAAGTCGTCAAGGTAGTGTGCCACTCCGGTATGCCCTGTACGAAAAGAAAAACACCACTGCAGGAAGGAGCTGAAAGATTCAAACAGTCTGCATGATATCGCACAACCCATGGGAAGGGTCTTATCTACAAAACATTTTCCTTCAAAAAAGATTCCAAGTAATGAAAAATCAGAGGGATGTACTGGCAGTAACCTGAAAGCCGACTTAATGTCACATTTAGCCAATTCAGAATTTTTCCCTGTGTTTCTTATCATTGCCAATGCAGAATCTACAGAGGCAAATTGGACCATGGAACCTTCCCTTGCAATGAAATCATTAACTGAAAACCCTTGGGGCCATGATAGGTGTTGGGTCATCCTGAATTCCCCTTTCGTTTTCTTAGGAACCACGCCTAAAGGTGACACAATGAGATTATCTAATGGCCACGCATTGAAAGGCCCGGCCATTCTCCCTTCTTTAACTTCCATCAACAGTTTCTTCCTAACGATGTGTGGGAATTCATTTGCAGACTTCAGATTCTCTGCGAATCTGCGACATCTGGGCCCCTGATATCCTAGTTTAAACCCTTCCTTGAAACCCCGTTCTAACATTACTGCTTCTTGTGTATCAGGGTAAAATTCTAGCCATTTACATAAATTGTCCACTTTGATTGGAGTAGAAGCCCTTGTTCCCAGACTGAAACCCAAAACCTCTTCCTCTGCTTGGAAAACCACTTCCCCAATTTGATTGTTCCCCGAAACATTGCATAACTGCGTGTTTCCCCCCGCACTTTGAGCACTCGTGCTTGTATTTACAAGGGTTTTTTGTACAATATCCCTTATTGAAATTCCAGCATGCGCCGGAGACGAGTGTTTGTGGTCTGTTCCAAGTACCCACCCCCCCAGGGTGGGTCTGTTCTGAAAGGGCCGATAAGAAACCGCTAAGCCACTAGTTGTGTGCATGGATGGCAGAGGCCGTTAAGGGTACATCCATTGGACCCAAAGCTCATTATCTACCTCCCCACAAGGGGGCAGATTTACAAGCCCCGTATGCCACATTTGCGCCACCATTGAGTCACTTTTGTGACGTAGCGGCGGCTCAAAGCCAGCGCCATGCTGTGGGGTATTTACAACGTGACGCATCTAGGGAGATGCGTCACGTTGTAAAGCCCTGCGCCACATGTGGGCGTTCCGGTGCAGGGGGGGAATTCCGGTGCAGGAATGCCTCCTAAAAGTGGCTGAGTGAAATCCACAAGATTTCACTCAGTCACTTTTACTGCCATGCTGCATCAAAACCCTGCGCCTGCTTGAAGCAGACATAAGGATTGACGCAGCATATTAGGCATAGGGGTACCCCGAGCCTTGCTGGAGCTACTTCGCGCTTGCGACGCGACTCCAGCAATGCGTAACCTTTTACGGCAGCAGAAGCGTCATGCATCTGTCTATTCTTGCCCCATGGTGCGCCGCATTGTAAATGCGGCGCATCCATGGTGGTGCAAGAGGTGTCTGCCGTGACGCAAAATAACTGGCGCATCCCTGCTGATATGCAGGGATGCGCCAGTTATTGTAAATCTGCCCCAAGGTTTCACTGGCATTAAAACTAGTCTGGCGCTGAATTCCTCATCGTAGTGCAACCAGGCATAGCCTCCAAATTCTGTTGCTGCCTTCCTAATCGAGTCTAAATACTTAAAAATCGACACGGACCTCTCAGGAAACTTTTCGCAGTATACACTGGCGAAAATAAGAAAGGCTGATGTCCATGTATCTATATTTGTTGGCACCCTAGGACTTTTTGCCAACTCCCACGCTTCCTCTTTTGAGCCTTCTTTTGCTTGTACTTCCCTATAAACTTCCCTTTCCATATCTTTTCTTTTGTAGCCGTATTTAAATGTGCACCCAAAGGCATAGAAAAACCTATATAAGGTGAACGCCTGAAGTTTACTGTACTCTGTACCTCAGCCTCTGCTTTATTAATGGTGTCTGTACTTACCGAAATTTTTACCTTGTCATCTGCTGTCTCAACCTCTTTAGCACCCTGACTGTCTTTATCCTGCACTGCGATCTTATTCTGTATGCAATCTGTGCCCACACCTTTATCCACCCTCAGACTGTGTTTGTACCTCACCTGTTTTTACAGCTGTTAGGTCTTCGGTCAGCGATCTGTTCTTTGTCCCTTTGGTCTGATGCCTTGTGCTGAATCTGCCTTCGCCTTCTCTGTCCTGTGAAAAATAAATTCTAGAGACTTCTTTAGTACAGCCCCCCCTTTTTCCCATAAGCTTTTGACAAGTTTTTGATATTCATCCATCCTCCACAATTTCTCCTTCTTCCAAGGATTCATTCTCATCGTCTAACAGCTGTGATCCTACCACGCCCTATTTCTTGCACTGCCACCCCTTCTGCTATCGCTTGGCTGTTCCCCGTCCCCTATGCCCCCATCATATTCTTTCCAATTAATAGCTTTCTTGTAGAGTGAAGCTCTCTCAGCATCCAACGGTGCGGGGAATTTCACTTGAAAATCCCCCTCCTCACAGCTTCTAACGTAGCAGGACGCTAGATGCCTGGCCGGAAATCTGTACTGCCCCTTTTTGAGCTTGGCAGTATTTTGCTCACGTTGGGCTGCAAGACGCTTGAACTTGCAGCTGGGAGATACCTATTCTTTATCAGATTTAATAACCTATTTTCGTAGTTTATTTCGTTTGGTATCCACACCCATTGTCCAATCTGCTCCGTTCCATGTGAACGGTCAACCTGACTAACACCCTCCTTACTGGTATTGTCAAACAAAAGTGGGGTGTCTTTATACACATCTGTAGACATATCAAAATGATACAACTCTCGTCCAGATTTTTGAGGCAATGTATGCTAAACATCCATTTTACTTGGCGTTTTCCTTGATAACAAAATGATGTCCCCCTTTTCATTAGCTACTATAGGAGACAAGCCTCTGTCATTTGACCGTTCACCTGATCCCTCTTGATTTTTAAACATGCGTTTCCCAAACACAAAAATGTCTTTTTTCCCCTCCAAAAGCTGTGGTTTATTATCAACAATTTTCACATTTTGACTCATTTGGCCACTAGGTGGGGTATTCTTATAATTTTTTACATTCATCGAGTCTTTTTTCCCCAGCCCGACTCGTTTTATATTCTTTTTCTTAGCAAGGGAAGGGCAAGGCACCTCGCGTGTGCGAGGCCTGCCTCTCCCATTTTTTAAAGCATTGGGTAATTTGAGCTGGGAAAGATGGTACACTGGTGAGCCCTCGCTGGAGATGTAAGCATTGACGGCCACTGAGACGCCGCCTGCAGCTTGCCGCCCCCGCTGCTCCATTCCCTCCCACACCTGCGATAGCACACCGGGTACAATTAAATCCTCCCTCCCAGCCTCACAAATCATCCTCAGCTCTTCTTTAACGGAAGCGGCCGCCTCCAAGACGGAGAAACTCCGAATTATTTAATTAAACAACCGCTGACAAGCAGAGAACTAAATTTATTTTCCCCTACCTCACAGCAGACAGGAGCGAGTGCGCCACATGGAATTTTGCGCTCCTGAGGCTCGCGCTGATGAGCTAGGCAATCAGCGTTGCCTACTGTCGTTAGGGCCGTACTATGTGCCCGAAGCTGCCCGGGGGTGGACACTCTGCAAGTGCCACCCCCAGGAGCCCTCATTTTGAGATTCAGAAAGACTTTTCTAAATGAAAAAGTAGGATTTTACTAACCACTAAAATGTAATTTTATGGTCATAAACCATGTGAATATGTGAATCCTTGGGTTTTGACAGGAAATTACTTTAGTACAGCTGGACCAATGTTCTGAACATTATGTTTATATCTGAATGCTATGCATTCATACTGTTGTTCTCTCTGACCTGTTAAATGCTGCTTATCTATGTAACATAAGCTGAAACTTCGTGCCTTACACACTCTTTATGAAATTAAGTCATAAATATTAAAGAAATAGTAATTTTTACTGTCATTCATGATTTTATTTTATTTTAAAACAGATTTCATTTGGTTTTACATATCCAAATGCAGTCCCCTATGCAACATTGAAGAATCATATCAGCATATGCACGTTCAATACTTAGCATAAGAAGAGCTGGAAAATGCACTCCTCCCCTTCAACATGCCCAAACCCCGTCAAGCCCCTACGGTTCATATCACATGCATATTCTTACCATTAGCTAGAAAACAACACTGGGTTGTGGCTCAAAAAACTCAGCTAAACTGAGCCAAAAATGCAATCAAACAGAACAAGCAGTTAAAGCTGAGAATTGTTCAACAAAATACTTTACTAACTCCTCAAAAGAAATGAAACAGAGAAGGAGGGTTTTTTTGAATTTCCTAATTATTTAACGGAAATAATTTGAATTTATTTCATATTTTCAAAAAATAATTATGCGCAAAGACATTTCTTTTGTTGCGCTAAGGTCTTATATACAAAACTGTACAAAACATATATTACAATAACATATAACTGATAGTCCCCTGAAAAATAGAAAATATATACAAACATTCATCAAACACTCATGGCCATTATACTCATGCATACACGGCAAACATACAAAAAACTCTCAGGAACTAAATCCTTGTGGCGACCTTTCTTCCCTTGTACAATCAATTACATCTTGGTTTGAATGTCCAAAAACATTTCATTATTACATTCCCCAAAATGAATATAACAAATTGTCAAAAAAAATAGATAGAATTTTTGAGAGCGGTGCAACACAAGGAAAATGAGAACTGGTCGACGCGTTTCGAACCCCTGAATTATGGGTTCTCCTCAGGACCAACCAATTTCTTAGAATGTGGAAATCTATCTGCCTGAAATGGATGCAAATCGTTTCCAATGCAGAGGGACTGAAAGAAGAGAAGCGTATCTTCTTCTCCGGATGCCAATGAATGAATCTTTGTGTATTTAAATTAGTTTATCAGTCAATTTCAAGTTGTTTCTCCCGTGCCGGAATCCGGAGTGCGTTTTCCATCCGTTCGCTCCCTAGTCAGACCACGAGACTGACTAGGGACTGACTACACAAAGATTCATTCATTGGCATCCGGAGAAGAAGATACGCTTCTCTTCTTTCAGTCCCTCTGCATTGGAAACGATTTGCATCCATTTCAGGCAGATAGATTTCCACATTCTAAGAAATTGGTTGGTCCTGAGGAGAACCCATAATTCAGGGGTTCGAAACGCGTCGACCAGTTCTCATTTTCCTTGTGTTGCACCGCTCTCAAAAATTCTATCTATTTTTTTGACAATTTGTTATATTCATTTTGGGGAATGTAATAATGAAATGTTTTTGGACATTCAAACCAAGATGTAATTGATTGTACAAGGGAAGAAAGGTCGCCACAAGGATTTAGTTCCTGAGAGTTTTTTGTATGTTTGCCGTGTATGCATGAGTATAATGGCCATGAGTGTTTGATGAATGTTTGTATATATTTTCTATTTTTCAGGGGACTATCAGTTATATGTTATTGTAATATATGTTTTGTACAGTTTTGTATATAAGACCTTAGCGCAACAAAAGAAATGTCTTTGCGCATAATTATTTTTTGAAAATATGAAATAAATTCAAATTATTTCCGTTAAATAATTAGGAAATTCAAAAAAACCCTCCTTCTCTGTTTCATTTCTTTTGAGGAGTTAGTAAAGTATTTTGTTGAACAATTCTCAGCTTTAACTGCTTGTTCTGTTTGATTGTATTCTTACCATTAGGCATGAACAACGGGTAGGTTATCTCGAGGATTCTGTAGGTAATATCATAGAACCAACAACAGCATATCAGTCCTACAATCTCAGGGATCATAGCTCTGGGGGATGTGGCCAGGTACAGCTACTGTTGTCCTAAGGGGTCTCTTCTGATGCCTCCTTGGGTGAAGGGTCTTGATGTGTTATACTATCTACCAATGTCTCCCAGGCTCTGGCCTTTTCTAGTGAACTGCACCCACGTCTGGCTTGAAGGAGCAGCACTGAACTTTCATATCCTGCTTACTGTTCCAGCTCTCTCCACCATACCATCATCATGGGTACCCCTGGTGCCTTCCAGTTGAGTGAAATTTCCCACTTTACAAGTATAAAAGCGAAGTCCTGAAACCTGCTTGTAGCTTTAGTTTTAGCAGTGTGGGGAATTAATGTAATAGGCAGTGTTCTGGGGTTCAGCGAACCTCCCTCGCTATGAACTCGGTGAGCGCAGCAGTAACCCCCCTCCCAATATGCAGTAAGTATCAGGCAATGCCAGAACATGTGCATGGATTTGGCCCCCTCCTCACCACACCATGGGTATCTTATTTTGGTCATGCTAAAGTGTTAATTTAGTCGCCCAGAGTGAGGGGAGAGGTGTGGCGCAGCGGCCAGGCCGACTGCACTGGACGCTGGGGATCACGGTTTGATACCTGGCTCCGGCGGCATGGGTCTGCCCAGCACCATGCGACTCTGGGCAAAAGCTCGCTTAATCTTCCCAAAGACCCCCAGCGCCGAGATACCCCTTCGGGGGTGATTTGTGCGCTATACAAGTACTGGATTTTTTACATATGCCCTGTGTAAGAAATAGAACTTTATGAGCTTAAAGTGGGCATTTCTCAATACCTTAGGGACCCTCTAAAGTATGCTCATCCAGTCCTTCTTGGGTATAGGGTTCCCCAAGTCCTCCTCCCAGCGAGTCAGGAGGGCAGTGAGAGGACGCAACATGTCCTCTCTGATCACCCTATATAGGCAAGTAACTACCTTGAAGGTCCCTGATGATGTAACCATATAGTGACAGCTCTTATGGTGGAGAGGTTCAGATAGGCCCGCTCCCCAGTGTTTGCGCACCACTGCCGTTACAGCGCCATGGAGTAGGAAGTGGCCCTGGAACATTTTGTGTCCTGGACGGAAGTCCTCAAAAGGAAAGAACTCTTCTGCCTCGAATAGGGTCACCCAACATAGACACTCTCGCATCTACCTTCAGTGATGTCCTGGGGATGTGAAGGGAGCAGGGTATATTCACAAGCGTTGTCTGCAAGCAACTGACCCAGCAACAGCACATCACACTAAATTCAATGGCATCCTCTTCATTAGGGCATCTAAGCTGTAGTGATATTCTAAGTAAGCGGTGAAAGTCAGGGCCAAAAGGACACATCTCCCTCCCATGTGTTAGTCTGTCCACCAGCCACTGCATCAGCCACTTGAGCTGTGCTGCCAAATAATATGATTCAAAGTTGAGGGGCTGCCAGGCCTCCGTCATCCACTGGTCTCTGCGGCATGGCCACTCTCATGCTGCCCGAGCCCCAAATAAAGGCTATAATAAGCAAATCAAAATATTAAAAAAATGCTCAAGAAATACACATTGGCAATACCCTCAAAAAATATAAATGTCGGGGCAGCAAAACAATTTTCAGCAACGCAACCCGCAACTGAGAGAGGGAGTGTTTTCCAAAACTTTAATTTTTCTGGAGATGTTCGTTTGACCTTTGCAATGTTCACTTCTAGTGTGTCAGTTGGGTTGTGAAAGATTTGTACCCCCAGGTATTGCAAGGATCGGGGTTCCCATTGTAGCATCACTGAATCCCTCGAAGGGTCGTGGATTGCTAGTGTGGGGAATAAATGTGATTTCTGCCAATTTTCTCGCAGCCCCAGGAGCGAGCCAAATTTCTCCAGCAGCCCTCGAGCACCCTCCAGCACCATAGATGTGCTCCTCAAAAGATCAGGAAGTGGTCCGTCTATAGAGAAATATCGTGGATTTATCCTCTGATTAACCTAAAAGCGTTCCCGACATGGCAGGCTAGTGGCTTCATAGCCAGGGCAAACAAAAGGGGCGACAAAGGGCGACCCTGTCTGGTTCCATGGCTCACCGGATATCTTTCAGAGATCTTGAAGCCTGTCCGGACTCTGGCAGTGAGGTCCACATAAAGCAGTCTGGCCCAGGTCACCAACCCTGGCCCCAGGCCAAAGCGCTCCATAATTGCATAGAGAAATGCCCATTCTAGACTATCAAAGGCCTTCCCTATATCTACCTCTAAAATGGCTGCTTCTTTCTCATCATACGTGTCTGCCTCTAGGATCATGAGGAGTCTCCTTATATTGATTGCTGCATTGCGACCAGGAAAAATTCCTGCTAGGTTGGAGTGTATGAACCGGGGCACTTGTGGGTGAAGCCTAGTGGCATGAATCGGGCTAAGGATGTTATAATCTATATTCAACATCGACAATGGTCTATATGATACTTTTTACCATGAACCTATTTTCCTGGCTTGAGCAGGGGTACCATCAGGGCCTCATGGGTGGATTTTGGCAAAAGGCTTGTATCTCTAGCCGCCCTATAAAAGTTGACGAGTTTTGAAGCCAAGTCGTCTTTAACGCAGCATGGAATTCCACCGGAAATCCATCAGTTCCTGGTGTTTTGCCCTGAGTCATACCTTTTGTAGCTGCCTGGACCTCTGATAGGGTGATCTTCCCTCCTAGCTCCTCCACCTCCTCAGGAGATAAAGTTGGGAATGTCAATGGTGCTAAAAAACCATCCATTTTGCCAATAGGCCACTCTGCTGTGCTTATGTATAGATCCGAGAAGTAAGTGTAGAACTTGTGATTAATACTTGCTTGCCGGTAGACTCTGGTACCCTAGTTAGTCTCAATCTCCACTATAGCCATATACAAAGTATCACAATTTTTTCTACCTTCCCTGCAACTGCTTTCTTGGCCTCCAGCAGTTTTGGTTAGACTTCTAGGTGACCTGGCCTATGCTATTCAACTATTCTCAACCCTTTTTCTGGTGATAGCAGTTCTGTTAACAACGTGTGTCGCACTTCCATTGATGCAGCAATGCACCACCCATTGAGCACGGTCTTGAAAGCATCCCCCTCCGCCTGAGGTAACGAGGCAATGGCAGCATTTTCTTCTAAGTACTATTGAATGCTAACTCCCACAGAGGAAAGAAAAGCCTGGTCCTCCAAGGACTCTGGTTTTAGCTTCCATGTCGGGATACCGGGTAGAGTCCTCATCCATTCCTGGAAAATAAAACTAGATTGGGATCTGATACAGTTCTAGGAAGATATTCGATGGCTTTTAAAAAGTTGTGTATGTCCGAAGTACTGAGAAATGCATCTAAGCGCATGTGTGACATGTGATGAAAAAATAAATAGTCCTATTTGTGTGGGTGTTCGGAATCTCAGATTTCATCTCCACCCATCAATGCAGCTGGGCTCATCCCACCACTGATCGCTGCTACTGCCTTCCCTTCTCTTTGCGGCTCTTGCCAGATATTTTCTCGTTTTAGAGCGACCCCAGGGACATTCTTCTCTCTGCGTATCGATCTCTGCCATTTGGGCAGGCACCTTAGAGATTGCTGGCTGGGGCCCACGGTCAGATGGTGATCAATCCATTGCCACACCCCTTGTTGGGATCAAAAGAATTACACCCCATCAGGGGTCACAGCACATAGCCTAGCAGGGAACCGCATAGCATAAGCCAAGACCATTTGGCGAAGTTGTTGTTTTGCATCAAGGCACGAGGAACATTGTTTTGTGAAGTCCGAGAAAATATAACGTCACTACTGTTAATATTGATGTCATCCTCCTTTCTGGCTTGTTCCATGACATATTCCCTGTCCCAGTAAAACAATAGTCGGGCCACCACTGGTTTCAGGGGTGCACCTGGCAAATGGAGGGCCACGCCGGTACTCTATGGGCCCTTTCAAATGCGTAGAAAGGTGATAGCCCCTCAGTAGCAATCTGCTCCTCAACCATCTCTCCAGGTTGTCCAGCATATGATTCTTTTCCACTCTCGCTGGGAGGCCTATCACTCAGTTGTTTTTCCTCCTCAATCTGATTTCTGCGTCTTCTGCCTAGTTATCCAGTGTCTGGACTTTTCCTTCAATTACTGTGAATCATACACTGGCAGCTGCGCCCCTGTGTCCAAGTCCTTTTTTCTACTCGCTTTACCCATGGTGGCGTCTACAGGATGGAAAGTGCTGCCAGCAGAGAGGGTGGTCACATTGCAGCTGTACCAACCCAGAGGCACCTCCATGCTGAGAAAGCTAGCGGAGCAGATGGGCATATATTGGGGTCACCAAAAGCAGATATCCCTTGCTGAACGTGTTTTCAGCCTCTTAAGCATGGACCAGGCATTTTGGTGGGGGGGGAGATCCCCCAGTACCCCACATCAAGGCAACGCGGCGCCGCTGCCACATGCTCCCCAAAAGTGGCACCTGAGTCCAGGTTGGAGCCACATGCAAGAGAGGCACTGAACCCAAGTATGGGTTTTCTGCCTCTTGAGCAGGGACCAGGCATTTCAGCGGGGGGCAGAGATGTGTTAACAGTCCCCCCTTGGCCCCTCATAAATTACAGGATGGTGGGGGTTCGTCCCTGGGAGCTCCGGCAGAGTGCGAATCACTCCATTGCCGCTTGGCCACTCCCTCACCTTACTGTCATTTATGATGTCCTCTAGATTTTATCTAGATTACATTTCTCGATTGCTTTCAAATTCTTATTTTAAGATTACACTACTAAGGTTCAATGAGTGCTAGCGATACACATAAATGCATACTTTCTAGAATGCAAAAACCTATAGCAGCAATTGTTGTGGTGAAGGGGACACCGCATTTGATTTATTGCGAGCAGCGCCAGTAGTAGCTCAACTGGCAGTCACTAAGCACGTCATTTGTTCCAAATGTGACAGGGAACAGCAAATATGGAAAATGGCTGAATTACAGCAGTCCGCCATCCCGCCAGACTACATGACCCTCTAATTGTATTACCTGTTCTTCACTCTACAGAGTCTATGTCTTTATAGAACTTGAGGAGTGGTGCACGAATGGCATTGTACTGCAGACAGGCGTTATATCTTCAATTTTTCAAAGATCCTGTTGCCACGTCTGCAGCTATCTACAATAGCTATAGATCTGTAAATTGTACATAGAGTTTTTAGGTTAGAAAATTACACTAAAAGGCAGAGTGTGCCAGTTATATACAGACAGTTTCCAATTTATAAAAAAAGAAGGGTATTTTTACAACCAGTGCCCAAGAGAAGTAATGAATACATAACACCGCTGAGGAACTGAGCTTTCAACATGGATTACAGGGCTTTGTTACCAGAGTGTATGCTGATGTTACCTCACACTTGGGAGAGCATAGGTGTGCATATTTGCTATTAGGGCATAACTGCCAATAGTGCAACAGGTGCAGTGGTCCTGGGGATAGGGGTGTGAGAGACCCTCTGCACCCTAATTATAGCTCTATTTTACTGCCCAAATGGGAACAGTGAGGATCCTTTTCGTTGCATGCTTCAAGCACCACGAAAGCCTTGCTCCACCTTTCTTACCTCCACTAGGAGAAGGAGATTAGTGAAAAACCTGTGTGTTCTGTTCCAAGTTCTTCTTTCAAAGACACATAGAAGGACCTTGTCCAGTCCTTGATCAACAGAAGTATATACCCCATTGTCTTCATCTATTGTCTAGTCCTTTTGTTTTCTTTCTTTGCCCAGTTTCTCTTGTTTGGTGAAATGGGTTGTAAGACGTAGGTGATTGAGGTGTGTATTCTATTTTATTCACCAAGATTTATATGGCGCATTGGTTACCCAATGGGCATCCTAGCACTGATCACAACCTCTGCTCTACAAACTTGCATAGCTAGAATAGGACTAGAACAGATGGGTTTTCAGATTTTTTCTAAAGTTTGTTTCTGATTTGTCCAATCTCAGATGAGCTGGTAGGGCATTCCACAGCTTAGGCGCCAGGTAAATTAATACACTCCCACCACATTTAGTTCTTTTAATCCTAGGAACCAGCAGTAGATTGTGGCCTTCTGACCTCAATATTCATTTTGTCCTGTAAGGTGTCAGTAGGCTCTGTTTGAGCTGGGGCCCTCTGTTGTTGATGGCTTGATGAACAAGACACAGGGTTTTGAACTGAATTCTTTTTTGTATTGGCAGCCAGAGCAAAGTCGCCAAGGCTGGTGTTGCTGATTTTTGCCTAGGGATTTTATAAAGAATCTGGGTCGCAGCATTCTGTATCACCTGTATTCGATTGATGACATAGTTTGAGCTTCCTAAGTAGTGGAAATGACCATAATCCATGCGTGAGATGATTAATCCCTTTACCACCACTCCACGGAGTGAGGCAGGGAGCCATTTTAGCACCAAACAACATGCAGAGAATTTCTTGGCCTGGACCTCCATGGTGAGCTTATCATCTATGTCGGGGAGGGTGATGGAAGTGGACTGAGCTTGTCCACCCAGTCAAGTTCCAACCAATATGGCGGGTTAGTTGTTATCACCAGAACCTCAGTTTTGTTGTTGTTCAATTTTAAACTACTGGCGCACATCCAGTGAGTAACAGGCACTTAATTGATTGGAACTTTCAATGGATTCTGATGTGATGGGGATGACAATCTGGGTGTCATCTGCATAGGAGACTAGTGCTAATCCATGTGAATGCACTATATCTGCAAGAGGACGTACATACATGTTGGAAAGTGTGGGACTTAAAGAAGATCCCTGGGGAACACCATATTTTTATGAATATGTAGCAGAAGTTATTGAGTTGTCCTGGACTTGGACATTTCTGTGCTCTAAGAAGGATGTCAGCCATTTGATTGTGTCTCTGATGATTCTAGCCTCCTTTAGCTTATAGATCAGTACTGAGTAGGACACTGGGCCCGATTCACAGAACTAACTTAAGACAAAATCCGGGCGGTGGTGGAGATTTAGCCATGGCCGAAATCAACACCTCCGGACCGGAATTCCCACCTCTGGGACGCAAGTTCCACCTCCGGGCCGGATGTCCCACCTCTGGGCCGGAATCTCCGCCTCCGGTACGAAATCTCCGGCCCGAGTGCGGACGTTAAGTTAGTAGTCGTAAATCCATTCTGTGAATACCAAAAGTAGCAAGTGCATTCTGTGAATACCAAAAGTAGTAAGTTTAGGATTTTGTCTTAAGTTAGTTCTGTGAATCGGGCCCACTATGTCAAAAGCAACACAAGATTGAGTAAAATAATTGCTGCTGAGCCACCTTGGTCTCAGATGGCTCCAAGTTATTCTGTTGCATGAAGCAGTGTTCTTTCTGTATTGCTGCCCACTCTAAACCATGTTTGCATGGGGCAGGATAAAATGGACCTCTAAAAAAGTAGACAGATGTCTATTTACACATTTCTTCATGGTTTTCTTCAAGAGTGGTTTTACCACGGCATGTTTCCATGCCACTGGAACCGAGCCACTCAAAATATCCAGATGGGCCGGGTCGAGTGGGAACCCTGATTTAATGATCCTGAAAGTCTCTTCTGTTATTTTCTTATTCATTAAAGGTAAGGAGTAAAATTTAGATCTGGTTGAGATGGTTACTTTCGGAGCTGGGAGTTGGGTGTCGTCTTTGGGTAAGGCTAGTAGAATGCTAATACATTTTACAAAGAAAAAATCAGCAGTCATATTAAATCACTCTACTGAAGGGGCCACACCTGCTTGATTATTGGCTTGCTTCATGAGGCTGTTAACTATTTCGAACATTTATTTTGAGGAGCTAGGATTCTTTTCTATTTCATCACTGAAATATGAAACTCGTGCTTCCCTTATTGCAAGCTGCTTTTTATATGCTGCCTTACTGGGCACATTATCTGTTTTCCTCCATTCTCTTTTGAGTTTTTAGTCTCCTTTTTTAGCTGTAGGAGATTTGTATAAAACCATTGGCATGTCCCATTGGGTGACTGGGCCTTTGTGATTTTAAGGGAACTAAAGTATCAAGAAAGCCTTTGAGCCATTTTCAAAATTGTTGTATCTCTCTCCTCTCTATCCCCTGCCATTTTAGGCATGGAATCAGCTAGAAAACCTTCCCAGCTAATGGCCTCTGTTTTGGACCAGCATCTCTTTAGCTTTGTAGGATAGGGGATCTAAGTTACATGTGGGAATGAGTGGATGGACAATGAACTGGTTAGTGATGTGCCAAGTGTATTTGAATAGATTTGTCTGCTGTGAGCTCCTGACAGTTTGAAAATATAGGGTCTAAGAGAAGACCTATTTGGTGAGTTGGTTGATTTACAAATAAAGGCATTTGAATAGCAGACATATCAAGGATTAATTTTTTCACTGTCTCTTGGTTTGTGTCAACCAACTGTATGTTAAGATACCCTAGCATTGTAAAGTTTGCTTTCTTTAGACTAAGTTCTGCTATTAGTTCTGCAAGTGTTTTCCTTAAATCAATATCAGGATCTAGGGGGGCGGTACATCAAAATCCCTGAAAAGGTGAAGGTGGACGAGAACTCTAGTGAGAAAGAAAGGCATTCACTCCCTGAGACCTTCATAGGCATGAATTGGCCTTTTAATGTATCTTTGTAGATCATAGCTACACCTCCACCTTTCCTATCTTCCCGGTTACACCTGGTTATACTATAGCCATGAGGAAGAGGCATTGCTATATCTTGCGTTGAGTTGTCTTGCAACCACATTTCCATGATGATAGCACAGCTTCTGGTTGCTTGTCATCAAGTAGGATAAATAACTCTTCATAGTGCTTAGGTAGGAATCTACAATTCAACAGCATCATCTGCCATTCATGACTGGCCTGCCTAGGTAAATACTGTGCTACCCTGATGGACCCTGATTTTAATATTTCCTATGTCCCGTTTGAAGATGCTACAGACCATCTAAGGCCTGAGATCGGTATAATACTGGAAACCAAAAATCATACAATATTGAGACATCACTCTGTGTTCCTTCATGACCCTTTGGCATGCTCCTCCAGTGTAAACCATCCAACAAGTGTATTACACTTCAAAGAGATCTTAGATATTGGACAATTCCTAAACCAAGAAATGAAGGAAACGAAATTCAGATAAAAATTATTTCATACTCAAAGTACACTGCATTTGATAAAATAACAAAGCATTATTTACTTCTACCATAATGAAATTTTTATTTCTGTGTCTTTTGGGTCTCTGGGACCAGATTGATCAGACTTGGTTTGGTTATCCAAATAAACCTGCTCCGCTGTAACCAGGCGTTGTAGCACACCAGGGAGACATTCGTCCTCTCTGGTGTGAACCCAAAGATGAAGCATGTCACCAACTAGGTTGGTGAGTGAGGGTTCTTTCTAATCACAAGAATGATCCTTCACATTGTTTTTTGATTTTGTACACTGTTTTTGGCCTGGGCCTCACTCGTTTGTTGTTTGAATAAGATTATTAATAGGGGGGCTAAGAGTGACTCGGTATCCCTCTCTCTCTTGTTGTTTGCATATATCCAAATTTACAGTCAACATTTTCAAAACACAAAATTGGCCTTTATGATTGTATGCTGTAATTGCCTTTTGTACCACAAAGTAGTCTCCCACTCCACCCAAGAATAACGTTCACTCGGTTATACCACTTCCATACGACAGACGTCTATATAATAATTTACCTTATAATTCAGGAATCAGATGCTAATAGCATTCTGTGAGGAACATCAATTGAGATTCTTCAAATCATACAAGGACGTCTAAACAGGGGTCACATACAAAAGGTGTCAACTGCCAGATGGATCATGTGGCCTCGGATAGATGTGACTTATTTGCAGACAAGCACACAGACATATATGCTTTGAAGCAATAGATTTCCTAAGTTATATAACTTTTCCAGACCTGGCTGACATATAGTCCTCTTTCCTCCAGTTGTAATAGGGGGTCAAGGTAATATGCAACCATGGAGATTGATATCCAGAGCTTAGGTTTGTTATGGGGAAAGGCCATCTGCTAATTACATTCAACATTTCTATGTACAGTGGATCTGATGATATGGTTTTTGAGGGAGTACATGAAAGAGAAAGCCATTTCAACCACTACAGACCTTTACCCGAAAGGCATCAATGGAGGTCCCATCCCTACTTCCCAGGCTATTGTGTCACGTAATTGTACAGATGAGGCCTTGTGTGTTGCCCTACTATGTTTCCACCTTGAACAATATTCTACGTTTAATTTACTACGAAGCTTCTGTCTCTTCTAGTTATTTCAGAAACGCTGAAGAGAGCCATAATCGTAAACAGAAAACAAACTACTGTTTTGCAATAAAATTGAGTTGAAAGGCTTCCTAAATAGCTCACAGACATCTAAAGACATGTTAAATGCAACAATAGCCAGCAAACACCAACAATTCTATGTGTAGATTGTCATATCAATGGACCAGAGCATTGCTCCCTGGTCATTTGGAGCATGTAATGCTGCATTGTAATAATTTTATAGCTACATTTATCCACATATTCTCAATGGAATCTAATTGCAAAGAGAGCACATGGTACACATGAAACTACTTATAGACACTAGTGAGCAGGTGCCAAGCTCTCCTTGTGGGAAGAATGTGACTAGACCATGAAGGCGATACAATGAGCCTAATTAAAAGGCTAACTTCACTGAATGTGCAGTTCTCTCTCTGTTGTGTCAACTTCAGGAAGAAACGATGCTTAATAGAACAGTTAAGCTAAATGTGCTTTGAACAACATGGAATAACGAAATATCAGTGCATTACAAATGAGTGTAAAGTTGCTATAATTCTAAGGCTAGAGAGTGCTGTAAGCAGGTATAAAAATGAATCCACAATTGTTAATACAAACAGAAAGGAATATTAAAATGTACATCCTCACTAATAACCTGAATAAGGAGAAGTCATACTAGTAACTGAGTGACTGGAATGCCATTCAACTTGTGGTTTATGTTTTGTATGGTACGACTTCAGTATCAAGTGTAGAGAATCCTACCATCATCTCAAGATAAACACTCATGTCAGCAGGCTGAGAGTTGTTTGTTGTGCATCCAGAGTATCCGTTATCTTTTATATTAGGAACAAAATGGAGGGATTATTGGAGCTAGCAAAGCTTACAAAATAAGAAATGGATGACTAAGGTAATAGAAGGATTTAGAGTGCGGTTCTTCCAGTCCCAAGGTTCTTTGCTTTGGTAGTATATAATATTACATGACCGAACAGGGCAGGTGAACTACATAATCACCTGGACAAACCAAAATATCATACTTTGCTCCAAATGTTTTTGAAAAAATCATACCATAATTACATAGCCAGTCTCACAGAACTGAAAGGCTCCAAGACACCATGGAAAATCTCTCCTGTGAACCACTGAAACTGAGGTAATACTGTGTGTTCTAAGTATAGAAGTGGGAGACTTTAAACTTATCCCTCAGCAGGCACCTGATCAGCCTATGTTTAAAAAAAGATACTGGGGTACTTTGAGAAACACCACAGAAGACATCAACTGAAGATGGTCTCAGTGAACTATGTTAATTAAAAATGAACTGAAGCAACTAAGAAATTAGACAAAGTAGTCAAATGCGGCATGATTTAGCATAATTCTCAATATTAAAGCTAAATAAAAGGTCAGAAATATTATCTGCAATAGATGACCCTTGTTGCCTTGTGCAAGGATACTGCTCCAGACAGTCAAAAGAGATCTCTTGGTCATCTATTAGTGGTAAATTGAAGACTGGATGCTCTACAATTAACCCACCATTCACAAACAATTCTGGAGCTGCATCGACATCTGTGTCATCATTTTGAATTCATGTCTCTTTTTATTGTATTCAGCAACTATTGGGACAAAGATGGACTTGGGTCAGACTTTTTCACTCTGCTTTAAACAATAGCATTTCTCACTATCTCTCTGTTAATCTCACTCTTCTCATACTCCCTTCTTCATGGCACAGTTTGTTTCTTCTCTCTCCATCTCTTTTTTTACAACACATTTTATTGATTTTAAAGTAGGTATGCTACTACACCAAAACATAGAAATAATAGTAAAAAAGCAAGGGCACATACATTCTCCACAATCTCCCCATTGCTCCGCCGAGTGTTCCCTCCCTACAGATCACCCACAGCAGGCTGTTCAGCATGAGTTTTTATTAGTCAACCCGTTAATGTCACGCTTGCTATCTCTTGAGCTCTCTGTTTTCTTCCGCCGTTATGTTTTTTAGTCCAAAGGGGGGTTATTCTTGTGATATTTAGGACACAATGTTTTCGTCAGTTCACAATATCCTGGTACCATGCTCCAAAGCAGATGTAAAAAGCAGTTTAGAATGAAAGCAAATATTTTGTGAGTCCACTTCTGTAAAAAATGCTTGGGCTATTCACAAAGATAACTTATACCTGAGAGTAAGTTAAACTTGTAAGATTACTCTTACACTTACAATTAACTTTACAAGTTTTGGCTATTCAACATTTACATGTGCTAAGTGTTCTCAGAGGTTTAGATGTATGTCTCTACTGTCTGAAACAGGGCATGAAGCCAAATGTATGAGTGTATATTATCACAGCCAAAAAGTTGCAGCGCTATACATGGCTAACCACTGATACTGGAAAACCCTCTCATAGAAAAAAATGGGAGACATGGACTTAAAATGGAACCCTATGGCAAATAATATAAAATTAAATTGATTTATTTGGACTTTAAAACAAAAACAAATATATACATGTACATATATGTATATATACACACACACATAATATATATATTGTTACAAAGTTATATATAGTTAAAAATATATTATTGTATGATAAAATATTTTGATAACCCTGCTTTAGTTTACAGATAATTTAAAAATAGAACTGAATGCATGTAATTATATAGATAACTATTTTGTAATTTGTAATGCATGATAAATAAATGTTAACATTTTACTTTAGGTGAGATTTAAAAAAAATAATAAACTGTTTTATATAATTTAAAACATTTGCATCAATTTAATATTTAATTCACAAGTTAACAGTGCTGTATCATTTTTGTGTGTCCTATATTAAAATAAATACATAAAATTAATTTACAGTAATTATTTAAAATGTTTAAAAAATATTTTTTAAAGTTTAATAAGCTTTTAAAATGTTTCCTATATTTTTCGATTGGGAGATCCCCACTCCAGTGGCTGAGATCTCTTTATGATAAAGTATAGGGGAAACACAATTCTATTAAAGTTTTAAAAAAATGTTAAAATGCATTTTATCTTAAATATTAATATACATTTCTTTTAAATGTAGAGCACATTTCTTTAAAAAAACTGTTTTTATTACATATTTTTAAAAGCAATGTACAGAATGTATTAAAAGTAATTAACTCATATTTTAATAAAAATTAATGTTAAATTGATTTTCAAATTCAAAAAAGTTGATTAAAATATTTTAGACTGAGGAATATTTTATTTTTAGACTAACATTAAAATTTTTTATTCAGTTTAAATACTTTAACATTAATTTATATGGGTTTTACATTAAGTCCCTACTGCCATCATTTTCTATGGCTGGGTGTTGCAGTACCAGTGGTTGACCATGTGCTGTGCTAGACTTACTCCAGCTCTGAGCTGGATTACATTTACTACTGTTGTGGGTCATTTTTGTCTGCAATAACTCTAGGAGTGCAGTTTGCAAATAGCAAGGAGCTTACTCTTTTGTGGGTGGCTGCCTGTCCCTAATCCCTCCTTAAACCCCTTTGTACTCCTCCCTAAACCCTACCATTTGGGAGTTAGTATTCCCTTTTCTCTGGCCACTCCTCTTCGTCCCTCCCTCATTTGCTACTAACTAATAAATGTACATGTACAAGGATCTCCCCATGGAAAAGATAGGAGGGGTGGTGGTGGAGATTTACACTAGTAGGTTTGTGAATTGCATTTTGTAGTAAGTAAGTAGGTCTACTGTCAAACTACTTTGTGTGCTACAAAATGCAATTTGTGAATCAGGCTCATAGTTTTTACATCATTCTAATTTCAGAAAAGAGGCAATGAATCACTGGACAATTTAAAACCTTTGATGACCTTTATCATCAGGGGATTCTTTGTTACTATACCCACCATCAATAAAGAATGCAAGTACATCAAACGGCACTTTGAAAAAGGTTTCAGTACCTCGGTACAGTTATAGGATTTATTAACAAAATATATTGCTTCATGGAATCAAATCAACAAATTTGTATATTAATCTTCTGTTTGTACCACAAAGTCATAAAGAGTTTTAGACAAAAGAATTATTTTGAATTGTTCTTTCCCTTTAAAAAAATGGTTTCTGATAAATCATGTGCTTTGCCATTGTTAATCACCTGTCTAATTTTTAACAAAGATGTCATATGTCAGTGAGCAGTACTGCTTGAATAGATGCTCTGAAACTGTGTTGCTCCCTGCAGTCACTTCTTTGTGCTCTTTACTCATATAATTCCAGAAATGCACGGCAAAGCATATGCTGAAAGTGTTGTCATTCTTGTCCCATATTTCAAAATACTGAAGCAATTTGTCAAAAGGGATAGGAAAGAAACTCCTAGTTTGAAGATAAGAAAAATCTGATCACATAGCATCTTTTTTCCGGTCACTGCGCTTGGTCCCTTCCACACTTACTACTTAGGGGCCGATTCTGATCCGGGTCGGAAGGGCACCGAACGCGATCCGGCCGGAAAAACTATGAGCCGTACGCGTGTTTTCCGCCCGACTCATGCAGCTGTACGAGCGAGCAAGTACCATGCGAGCTACGTGAAATTCACCGACCAAGTCGTTTCCGGGTCCGAACCGCTCCGTACGTCTCGGTCGTAGGCTAACCGTGGCGTGCAATGGATGCGATTTACGGCTGAGCCTATACGATGCACACGTCGGACAGCCTGTGCGAGCCGGAGTGTCTGGCTCACAAAACGTCCGGGTGGTCGCCATTGGGGGTCCGCGTCGGACCCCCTGTCACCCGCAGCCCTACGACTCGTACACAGGGAGAGACCCAAGGGTCCCCCCAACACAGGCATGTACGGTGCGGATGGCACCGGCACGTACCCTCTGTAGGGGGTGCCCTTGTGCGAGACATACCCATTCAGTCAAAGGGAGCCCATGTACGCGTCGTACGACCGGCTCCCATTGACTTCTATGGGAGTCCGACCGAACTGAGTCCGGAAGCATACGGCCGCATCATACTCGCTCGGTCAGACTGCAGGACTCCGGCTCGGTCGGAAAGCACTCCGGATCCAGCTCGGTCGGAGTGCTTTCCAACCCGGATCAGAATCGACACCTAACTAGTAAACTTCTATGTGCAAGGAAAAGATAGGAGGGGTGGCGGTTGAGATTTACACTTGTAGGTTTGTGAATTGCATTTTGTAGTGAGTAAGTAGGACTACTGTCGAACTACTTTGGGTGCTAAAAAATGCAGTTTGTGAATCTCTTCCATAGTTTTCACATCATCTTAATTTTAGGAAAGAGGCAATGAATCACTGGAAAATTCAAAACCTTTCATGACGTTTATCATTAGTGGACCCTTTGTTATTATGACCACCATCAGTAAAGAATGCAAGTTCATCAAACAGAACTTAGAAAAAGGTTTCAGTACCTCGGTTCTATACTAGGATTTATGAAATAAAATATATTGCTTCATGGAATCAAATCAGCAAATTTGTATCTAAATCTTCTTGTCTACACCACAAAGTCATAAAGAGGCAAAAAAATATTTTTAATGGTCCTAACCCTTAAAAAAATAGTTTTCTGATAGCTCATGTGCTTTGCCATTGCCATTCAGCTGTCTAATTTTTAACAAAGATGTCATATGTCAGTGGGCAGTACTGCTTGAACAGATGCTCTGCAACTGTGTTGCTCCCTGCAGTCACCGTCTTGAGCTCTTTATTCATATAATTCCAAAAATGTAAGGCATAGGAGATGCTGAAAGTGTTGTCATTCTTGTCCCATATTTCAAAATACTGAAGCCATTTGTCAAAGGGAATAGGAAAGAACCTCCTAGGTTGAAGATAAGAAAAATTTGAGCACATTGCATCTCCTACAAGCTCAAAATTTGGCATCTTGCAAAATTTTTCAGCCATCCTTGTGTAAAGCTTTGGGCCCTGTTGTATCCATATGTCACCATTATAGTTCTCCACGTAGTCCTCCATGCATGCCCAAATGAAGGGATGATGCTGCTGGAATCCAATCACAGCACTGCTGCAAAGATCGGGACTCTCAGCTGCAAGGAAATCTTTTACTGGAATAGGCTTGATGGAGATCACATCTGTGTCCATGTAGATACCGCCGTACTTCCAAAGCAATGCTTGCCTACAAGCATCAGACACGTGATGTGTCCAATAGCGTTGCATGGTTGGATCCACCTGAAAAACAAAGACCACAGTGGTTACTTTAACTGTGTTATATTATTACCAATTATTCAATTTTTCAATTTTCATTCAATGTCATAGCTATGAACTGTGCCACAGCATCAAAGATAGTACTTTAATTATCCTGTCCAAGATGTGGAAAGGCATTACTGGTTAAGGTATTGCTCTGTCACCGATGTTAAACACATTCTAGGTCCTTAATCTTAAATGTCTTTCATGCAGGCAAAATCTGTTGTGTTTTCTTAATAACAAATATTAACTGAAGTAAAAATGTATACTGTAAAATGAGGTCTACATCTATACGTGTCTGTGGACAATGCTTTCTCTACAACAAGTTTATGTGTGCATAACATAGTTTGTCTGAGAAATGCACACTACCACACAGCAACAGATGTCATACCTCGGATGATGTTCTCAATCCACCTGCACTTAAGGCCTGATTTTTAATTTGGCAGACAGGAACTCCATCACAAATGTGAATGATATCATGTCCTTCTTTTTATAAGTGCCATAGGATAGTATACACTTGTAATAAGGCAGACAGGAAATCTATCAAATTTGTTATGGAGTAATTTGTCCACCAAACTCTAAGTAAGTCTAAATAAGAGACCAATTGACCTTGAATTTGTCATTTGATGTAGACCTCGCTCGGATACCACTGTTGTGTCAAGAGCGTCAGCCTCACCCTGTAAGTTTATTGATACTTCATCGATTTCCCGCCATCACTTGTGGTTAGTGAACGGCTTCTCTAATTAGGGTTTGACCACACCACCGGGCACTGTATTATCTGACTATTATTGGTGATTCATTCATCTAGTTCACCCTCAATTGGAATAGTATTCTGTACCACATCGTGAAGACCCATATCACTCCATCTACTAACCTAGTCACGATTTAATGCTATTTTTGCAGCATTGACTTATGAAGTTCTATCACCGCCGAACCTTCTCTAACCCTTTCCTTCCTTGTTTTTCTTTTCCCCTATTCCTTCCTTCTCAGTGTCTAGCCCGATTTAGGCTCACGCTCAGCCATTTATATTCTTGCTGTCCTGATGATGATCCAGTTATCTTAGTCGGGTTTGAAACCCATCAAACACATCTTGACTTGCACTTGTTGACTATGAATTTTTGTGGAGCATAAGATGTTTCTTACAATGGTGACTGTTGTAAATATATGTGTGTAGTCACTATATGAGCAATTGCCTGAGGTCTGGAAATCTGTTGATTTCTATCCCCGTTTAACACACTGCACCTTATTTATACTTTGTTTCTCTGTCGGAATAATTGTTTAAATATATATAATTTGCTCATTTGAAAAACCTACACAGTTCTCATTGCAGCTCTGTGTGACATTTTTTACAATTTTTTGTGATAGGGTGCCATTGTCTCTAAAAACAAATTACAATCCCACAGTTCTTCTCGACTCCTAGGGTTCCCTTGTTTCTTTGTAAACTACTTCATGAGATGGAGGTGTAAGGTATTTGCATCAAACACTGCCTTTAATTACCAGCATGGACATAAAATAGCGCCATTTAAAAATGTTTTGTGATCTGCGGCCATATGTACTAAAAGACTGGTCACACACGTGGTTGCAAATTGTGTATCGACCCTTTGAGACCAGTCTTTAACTAATGTGACCTGAATACTATTATGTCACATTGCAAAATGTGCAGTGACAGGAAATCACTGAACAAATTGCCTAATGAATATTAATTAAGCAGGTCACTATTTTTGACCCTGTGTGATTGGCTACAATGGCATGGATGAGAACATGCAATGAACAGCAGTCCACCTTCCCTGTGTTTGCAAACTCACACCGGAAACATTTTTTAAAGCAGCCCATGATCCTTAACCCCTTCCCTGCTCATGACAGAACCACTCCGTCATGAGCCACGGGCGCCGTGTGCTCATGACGGAGTGGTTCCGTCATGCTGCGGCCGTTGGCGGCCGCTTCGCCCACGCGGCACTGATTCCCCGCCTGTACGGGCGATCAATGCAAGTGGGCGGAGTCGTGACAGAACCACTCCGTCATGAGCACAGCGCACCCGTGGCTCATGACGGAGTGGTTCCGTCACGAGCATGGCGGCACCGCAAACACCCCAAACCCCCACAGTGCCGCAGAAAAATTTGTGCCGCGGCGAAGGGGTTAAAGAAACCATTGTTGCTTTTTCTTTTTTTTAAAGTTGCCCTTTTCGGAAAACACATCTGTGAGAGAAGGCAATCCCTTTCACACTGCTTCCCTCATCCAGAGCCTGCCGAAAGCATTCACAAAGGGGAAGGTGTTTCTTCTCCTTTGTAAATTAGTTACCATCCACTTTAAGGTATTGGCAACTGGTCAATGGTTTATCACTGCAACTGTGGATTTGAGAATTAGTTTAATGTAAGTCAGATTAAAATTAATCCTCTAGTTCAGCATGTGTAGAAATATGTAGAAAAAATAGAACTGAGGAAAGAAAAAATAGTTCTTATTTACCTTTTTGTGGTCTCTTTATTGTCAGCTCCAGCTATTTCTTGTAGACAGCATTGTAGACAGTACACAACATAACTAATTCTTGCTCATGATTTGATGGTTTTCTCATCTGTCTCAATTGTCTTCTTATTTGGTGGCTTTCCTCCCTTTTCTTGGTTGTCTCACTTAGAGGAGCTTTTTAGTTTCACCCTATTTAGAGTCAACATTTAAAAAAATATATTTTGCCTTACTCCCTAATTTTTCTGTCTCCATGATCACATCTCTTCTCTGACAGGCTCACTATATTCAGATCCATTGTTTTAAATTATGTTTTAGGTTCTGCAGCTGACTAATGCTGAAAGGCTACTCTTGTTTACTACCCTATTCGAGCTCACTGCTGGGTCTCTGCATGAATAATATACAAAACAAGGACCTGTCGGTACCAGAAACAGTTTTGGAGAAACTATTGGGCATATCATCAACGAGGCAATAAAAAATTATCGCCGCTTTTGCGTCCGTTTTCGTACGCAAAGCGGTGATAAATTTACCGCCCTATTAGCAAGGACACGCTAATGGGTGAATCCATGCTTCTTCGCCCTTTCCCTTAACGCCCAGCTTTGCATCTCTAATGAGATGCAAAGTGGGCGTTGCACCCAGAATAACGGGAGAAATGTCGCTAAGCGACATTTCTCCTATTATCAAGCCTCACGCTAAGAAGCATAGCGGCAAGAAAAGTAGCGATAACCTCTGTTATCACTAGTTTCCTTACGCCTGGTTTGAAACTGACTTAGCCATGATATCCTATGGACGGTGGATATCATGGCTAAGTATGTGTAGCCCTATCAGCAAGCTATCGCCAAACCCTGTGTGATTATCACTGTATTTCCAGTGATAATCGCACAGTTGACAGCTTGCACTCTGAATTTTATCGCTTTGGAGATAAGCATTGCTGATAGCACGCTATCTCTGCAATAAAATTCAAAGTTGGCCAGCGATAAATATCCTCGCGCTAAGAGCGCTGAGCGACAGTTATCGCCTGGCCTTGATAATATGCCCCTATATTTCTTTAGGGAACCCAAAAGCATAACTCAGTACATGATAAAAGAGAAAACAAGGAGAAGAAAAATACATAGCCAGGACAGAAGTTACTGCACACAGCATGTATTATGTCTAAGGTACATGAGACGATCTATGCACATGCACGTGCAGAAGTGTGACGTAAGTGCTTGTGCAGAGGGACATGTGAAAGATGAAGTGACTAAAGACAAAAAACAATAAAATAGAAATCACAGTGCTCAAGCCACCTGCCGGCTGTCTGGCAACTCAAGTTAAATTCAATTTGCATAGGGCAACTAGGAGGATTCCTTCGAAGTCCCAGTAAGGAAGTTGAGCTTTTGCCCAGACAACGAAGGAGACTCAATGTTTTGACCCTATATATATATAGGGAGAGGATGTAGCCTTACAGCTAGAGTGGTCGACCTCGAATCTAGGGAGCCAGGTTCGAGTCTCAGCAGGGACGCTCAATGGCCTATGATTCTGGGAAAATCACTTCAACCCCCAGCGCCTAACAAAAATGAATGTGTCCATATGTAACTAAACTGGTGCTCGTGTAAAGCGCTCTGATACCTGATATCTTCAGGTCGAGTTCAGGCTATATAAAACTCTAAAAAAATATATATATATAACGCGGTTACTTAGAACCATCAGGGATGGTCTTTATCAGGATGTGGGGGGAAGAGCAACCTTACATTGCATGAAACAACACCTTTCAAAGAGGAAGTGTTAGGATGTATTTTCAGTATCTACGTGTACCCAGCTTCGGTAGCACAAATTGTGGTAGGAACCCTTCAGATAATTGGGCTGGTAGAAATTACAGTAAATGCTTATCGTTGTGGAAACCCTTCCGTTGACTTAAAATGGAATGGGCTCCAAGGGCCACTCACCTCAAGTGCAGAGGAGTTCAGGGTGTTCCTGTGAAGGGATCCCACCACTCTTTGTGCAACCAGAGCTGGGTGCACATGGTGTTAGTGTGGGCACTGCAGGCAAATGCGATGGGTGCAGAACGATCACTACAAGCAGGCTTCAGCAGAACGGCTCTGAGGCTGATGGGGCTGGGGTCCACCATTATATCAGACTCCTTAGCAGGGTCAGTAGGCTCCTGGATGAGGGTGCTCTTGATGGCTTGAAACGCATCCTCTGCGGTTGTGTCTCAAGCCTAGGGGATTGAGGCTATCATGAGGTGTCTCAGGGAATTGCCAGCGTTGCTAGGTTGGGAATTAACCTCCCATACTTTGACGCACGGCCTAGGAAACTTTAGATATTGGGGTAGCCGCCTCTTCGCTGTCCACACTATTGGCTGTGTTAATTTTGAAGCCGGTGTTTGAAAAGATGTAGCCACCTAATGTTATTTGCCGGCATAAAAACTGGCATATGTTTCAGTTGAGGGTGAGTACTGCCATTTCAATCCTACTAAGTGAGCTTGCAGGCAGCAACGATTACTGTTGAGGGTGGGAGTACAGATGAGGATGTCATCACTGCCCATGCCTGTGAGGTTTAGATAACATTTCAGAAGACCTCTGTTGCTGCCAAGATCCTGCAGTTTAGTCTGTAGTAATGGTGGAGGCTGACATGGGTGGAAAATGTCGAGATGTACCTGCTGTCCTCATGTAGCTCAAGCTGGTGGTATCTGAAATTCAAAACAGGCATCAAAAACCACATGGAGCCATTTTAGTCAGCAATGAGGTCGTCAATTGTGGGGAAGATGTGCCGTTCCCTCTTTAGCGACATGTTGGAAAGGTGCGTGTTAATACAGATACGTATACATCCAGGTTGTTTAGGCTTGTTCACGACTACTATGGGCCACACCTATGAGGTGGGCCCAGACACTTTCTGCAGTGAAATTCTGCAGTTCCTCCTCCACGGCTGGGCAAAGGTGGAATGGAATCCTGCAGTGTCTCAGCGCGATGGGTCATACTGTTGGGTCGATGTGCAAGGATACTGGAGGACCTTTAAGGCAGTCTAGGTCGTGGAACAAATGTGGGAATTTAGCGAGCAGAAGGTCAATGTCACTGGACGGATCACCAATGAAGGTGGCAAAGTGGATGAGGTGTAGTAGCTCAGCTGTGTCACAGCGGAGGAACTTTCAAAGCCAGATAATAAGATAAAGAATCTTGTTGGGTAGGTGTGCGCCCCATGAGTGATGGAACAGACGATTAACCCTGCCAATCAGATAGGTGTTGAACTACCGGAGGCGAATAACTTATAGTATACAAAAAAGTGATGGATGGAATGCTTAAACTAATCACAGCCTCTGGTAATTACTCGGGTCGCGTACCAGTCCATCGTTATTTTGTACACCATGTCACCTCAGTTTGGACCCAGCTATATGCACATCAGTCTTGACCCTGCTAAAGTTGGAACAGTCCAGCAAGAACTGCCAAGCCGGGTCCTTCCTGAAACAGAACACAAGCAACCCAGGACTGCTTTTGCCCCTAGTTATGGGATCATCAGCCAGGTACAGCTTAGTTCCAGTGTCACAGTGTGCACTGTACCCATGTCTGGGCACTCCAATTCCACTTAGGGCAACACACTAAATTATACAAAAAGTGGATCGAGGTAATGCTAAAATTAATCTCAGTCACTGGTTATTACTCTGTGTCACATCCCTTCCCATAGTTATTTTGCACACCATGTCACCTCAGTGTGGACCCAGCGAAAGGCAAATCAGTGGTTGAGATTAATTCAAGCATTCTATCTATTACTTTTTTTATATCTTAGTATGCAAAGATCTTGGCAAAGTGTGTTGTAGGCTGGAGCATGGCTGCAGTGTTTGGAACTGAGCCAGGCTGGTTACATTGAGGAACGTTACCAACATGCATCTGATGACCACTTAGCAGGATGGGTGGGCCCGGCACAATGGGTCACAAACTCGAGCACATTGATGAGGACGATCTCATATTCATCATCTGTGGAGGGAGTGCCATTATTGAGTGTGAGTGTCGCTAAGTCCTTATGGTCTCTTGAGGGGTGGTGAGCTATGGAATTTATCTATTGGAATCTGGGTGTACCACGCCCTCAAAATGTGGACACTCTGCACCAACCAAAACACACGTTTACAAAGTGGTTAAGACTCTGGCATGTTGAGCAGGTTTTGCCGCAAGCCTGTGCAGTGCAGGATGTGATGCCTCAAGGCAGCTGACTGGCAGCCTTGAATAATTTGTGCACATACCTCTTTTTGGGGTTTATCCTCAGTGCAGTGCAGTGTTGAAGAAGTCTCTCAGACGGGTATAGAAGAGATCCATGGACTCTCCTTCATATTGGCAAGCTTAGCGGAGCTTGAACCTTTTCAAAGTCCAGGAAGATTGTGAAAGATTTAAAAAAAGTCTTCACCAGCATGGTGAAGAGAAAGAGGGCATCTTATTTTTCCATCAGTTTCTCTGGTGGCTGTACAGTAGTTTTCGAAATGTGCAACCCAAATAGACCAAATTGGAGCCGCAGTTGCTGTGTCACTTCATTCTCTAAACAGGTGCGATGGATTGGGTGCACCTCCAATGGTGTGGGTGAGCATGAGGCGTTATGGAGGAGCAGCAGCAGCCTTGATCGGGGTGGGGCAGTTTTTTGATATGATGCTGTTGGTGCGCCATCCTGCTCCGCAGCATTCATGGTAATATGCAGTAATGGGCTACTGTGCTTGGCATGTGGCGAACAGCAAGGTGTGGGCCGCAGGCCGCGCAAACAGTAACTGGTGCAGTAGGATGAGGTAGTACTCAGTGAAGGAGGAAAATCCATAGACGTGCTATGCCTCAATACTGGAACTGTGGGAGAGAGCATAAAGCTGAAGCAAGGCATGTTGGAAGTCCTGAAACAGAGATGAAGGTACAGTGAATACCGGGAATAGCCACTTCAAATGCCCCTGCGAGGTGGCTGCCCAGAGATTGAGGCAATCTGCCTCAGAACAGGTGGTGCTCCAGTGGCCGTGTGAGCAGATGGAGCACTGGAGGGAGTGGGCAGTTGGGTCTCTTGTACAAAATGAGGAGGGAGCAAAATGGATCTACGGCGACAGTTCCACCTCATCTTCCCTGCAGCGCCTCAGTGCCTATGTCGCAACCGTGGCAAAAGAAAGCACATGGGAGGTGGATGACTGCTTCATATCTCTCCGCACATACTCAATAACCTGCGCGGCCGGGCCTCACCCCTGTTTATTAGTTCACCGCTGACCTCGCACCTGAGGTCAGAGCGTGCTTGTGTGTGTGCGTGATGCCACGGGGTGAAGCCCAGCAGTGCAATACAGGCTTGCTCTGTTACAGTCCTTCTAGTGATGTTTTCATTACTTTTAGTAAACTTTAGAATTTCCATTTCAAATTATGCTGACCGATCACAATATTTCTAAACACTGTTTGGTCAGACTCCCATTGACTTCAATAGGAGCCTGTGTTCCCATTGAAAAAAGGGGTGGTTCTGGGAAAGTTTGCAGCTTATCGCAGGCACCCCATGGTGCCTGCCACACTGTGCATGGTTGTAAAGAGGGGTTCCATGGGTATGCCCATGGGCCTCAACCAGAGGCCTCGGGGTGAAGGGGGGCCTGCCTCGGGCCCCAAAATTCAGTTTGCGACAGCCGTTTGATGTCACACAGACTGATTCGGAAAGGCTGTCCAAATCTAACATCGTAATATTTGATTACTTAATTGCTGATTAACGGTAGCTCCAGTTTCCTCTCCTCGTGCATGGATTTTGGCCTGAATTCATCACTATTCCCAACAAGGCAAGCAACAGACTAAACACTCTTCTATTTCGGTCTCTGTGGTCCCTATTTGTTCAGAGGTTCGCTCCAGTTCTCAACTCTCCATGATACGCTGATCGCCAACCCTGATGCCCTCGCGGTACTGTGCCTGTGCACGTAAACAGCAGTCATTCTACTGCCCTCCGTCCTCCCTTGGTGCTGTGGCTGCGTTCCCCCCCCCGCGACCCTACTTAATGGAACTCTGCTCTCCAGGTTTTTTGGGTCTTGACTTGGGTGCATCTTGCCTTTTTGAGATGGTTTCCGTTGATGCCCACGACCCGTATCTGCCATTTTGTTGATTCTTGTCCTGTCCTTCGGTCCGTTGGACTCCATCCTGCTGAACTTCAGACCTTTCTCTTTTGCTGGAATGCCTTATCTCTTTCTCCCCCTCAGGTCCCCCTCTCTCCTCTCACCAACCTCAGCCTCTGACTCTTCTCCCCCCTACCTCTCTCTACCCCTTTTGATGTTTTATTTCTCCGTTCACTCCGTAAATATGTAATATTTAATTGTCCAAGCCTAATCGCTGGTATAATGTAATCATGAGTAAATTTACTATTTGTATATACATTTATATATAACTCTAACCACTAGTTTATGTAGTAGACCTTTGTACTTACTACCATTCCTATGTGAGTTTAGAGTTTATCCATTTGTATCTCTTCCTTGAGTGATTTTACAACTTGTACATTTGCAATATTTTTCTGTGTTTATCTCTTCCTTGTATGACTTTACAACTTGTACATTAGCAATTTTTTCTGTTTGTATCTCTTATGTAACTCATGTAATCCAAAGTCCTTATGTAACGCAACTGGTTCTTTTGTAAAGCACTCTGACACCTTCGGGTAATGTTTGCGCCTAATAAAATCGCATTAAATAAATAAATATGTCAGCTGGAAACGCAGTCCATAGACCTGTACGATTCTGCTCCGAACGACTCGGAGTCTCTGAATGCCGGTTGGAACCGAGTCGGTAAGACCGAACGGTTACATTCTATCGTAATTTGTCGGTCGGAAATGTTTCCGAGTTGGTCGGACACATGGGTTCCAACACGAGTTAAGACAATCCGAATGCCGTTCGGAGCCTTTCCGACCAAAATCGTAATGAGGCCCTTAATTGTACCCAATTTCCAAAACGAACCTGAGAGGTACTGGAGAAAAAGTGCCTCTCATATTGATTAATGACACAAAAAGTATACGGCAATATACAGAACAAAGTAAATAAATACAATATATAAATTAATATTTCAGAACCGCCAGGTGTGCCCTTCAGCCTGATTCGTTTTTTTTAGTGAAATAGTCATACAAATGGTGCAGCCATAACCTCTGACCCAATGAGATTAGGATGCCGCCGTCTCAGCGATCCTGCAAGAGACTCAAAATGTTGTTTCCTTTGCTACAGTGTCCTCCGAGGACAAAGTCAGTGAATGCAATTAAATGCTAGCCCTTGTCCCAGTCTAGCATGATCCAAGAGGAAATCTTTTCACACAGTCTCCGGCAGCTAAAAGGCAGAGGAAGGTGGTCACTGCTAGGCTCTCATAAAGCGCCAGCATGAATACGGTAGTTAAAGGATATCCAAGCTTCGAACCACACTCAAATGTACACAAACAAACACAGTCTCCTTTACTATTAAAACTAGTGCTTTAACTACAGCACATACATATTATGTATTCAACGGAGGGAAAATGCATCAATGATAAAAAGGTGTGCAGAAGAATAAACAGTGCATGAATGGATCTATGGCCCCAAACTTAAAATAAAGCATTGACATAGCCAATAGGTCTCGCCTTTGGGATCTTATAAGTGTTTAGCCATGCAACAGTTGTGGCCGCAAAAGTGAAAGTGATCGCGATCAAACATCAAAGCGGCCGTGAAAGTAATCGCGGTAAAGCGCGGCGCGCGCGCCCGCACACCCGCACACATGCACTGTAGCTCTAGGCTGGCCTGGTAGCACTTTTTGGAGCCCTCTCAATAAGTCTCGCCAGTCCAGCGCATGCGCTGGGTCAGGCGAGACCTAAACATACCTGCAGGAACCAGGAATGGCATGACATGAACGATGTACCATGGTACAGAGTACCTGTCTGGCATCACATTTCGTGAGTCCAGTTTGGCAATTAGCAATCTGGGCTTATAAAAGCATTCTGAGGTACTCGGGACTCCCTACATTTGTTTTCAGGTAAAAACAACTCAGACAACAAAGGGAATTACATTGCTCAGATTTCCGAAGCAGCTATTCTGGGGCAACAACGTAGCTGTTACGTCACATCTTCTCCCCAACTTTTAATTTGATTTTAATCTTCGTTCCTCCGTTTTGCCAGCAAACCTGCTGTAAATATGATCGGTAATCAGTCTTTTACCACTGCTGTTGACTTTAGTAGAAGGCATTATGAGTGTACAACTCAACTGTAATAAATGATTACAACTGAGCAGCTGTGCTTTTTTTTATTATTACAGGTGGACTACTCAACTGTAAAGAGGAAATTAGAAAAAGGCGGCGTTTATACAGGGTTTGCAAGCTTCCATGTATTATATTTAAATGAATAGAAATTGCTACTGGATACATATGGTAATCTTCCAGATAAATCATATCATGGTCTACTGCTAAGAGCTTGACAGTGAGCTGTGTGTGTCCTGCTACTTACCGCTAACCTTCATTTTTCTGAGTTCATGTCTTCCTCGTCATAGTGCTGAATGAGCCCTTCCCTTTCTTCCCTTTTTTGGAGGATTGTTCTGTGGCATTTCTTTCGTTATATAGCTTCGGATTCTGTAAACGGGTGTTATTACTCACTGTGTAAGGAATGAGACGAGGAGGCAGTTTCCCTTCCCCCCCCCCCCCCACCGCCCAGTAAGAAAGATAACGCTGTGCTATAAAAACAATCACTCACATTATATATCAGCTTTCCAGTTTTTGACACTTTTTAACTCGACAATATCACCTAATTCAACTCATCCCACACAGGACACTCTCTGGCTGTAGGCTGAGCACCACACAACTCTACCAGTGACATACCGCCTTCTTTCACCACAATGACTGGAGGAGACTGATTCTCTTCACATACACTCAATATCTGAGTGACAGCGGGAAAATGTCAACATATTCATTTGTTTTCATCATTAGTTACTTTCCTAGAGATCCACATATGATGGTTCAAGGGCAACGTGAGGTTTCTTCCAGCTGGATCAGGCGTTTTCCAGAATTGCCCTTGCCAGTCAGATTGTAAGTAAGCAGTTGATGGTATAGGCTCATATATTTCCCCATAACCACGTTATTACGACCTTCGCTTTTTAGGACTTGCCTGACCCAGCGCATGCGCTGGTCTGGCGAGACATATTGAGAGGGCTCCAAAAAGTGTTACCAGGCCAGCCTAGAGCTACAGTGCATGTGCGCGGGCTCGCGCGCCACGCTTTACCACGATTACTTTCACTTTTGCAGCCGCAAGGCCGCTTTGCATAGCCAATTGGTCTCACTTTTGGGACCTTATAAGTATTTAGTTATGCAACTGTTGCATGGCTAAACACTTATAAGGTCCCAAAGGCGAGACCTATTGGCTATGCCAATGCTTGTTTGTTTTGTTACAAGTGTATTTAGCAAGCCCAACTAAATGGACGGTTGGAATATCCACTGTGACTCACCATGCTGTGGTATGTGAATGTCTCATATTAGCTTAGAACAAAAAGTGCTTTTTTCACACCCAAACTAAGTTAAAAAGAAGATGATGTTCAGAGGTTTACAATGCATCATTTTGGTATGCCTTGGCAAGAAAAAGCTGTGTTGTTGCTGAAAGCTAACATGAAAGTCACATACCAGCGCATAATTGAAATGTCCAAACATACCTGTTGAGCTATAAAAAACGCGAGTAATAAAACTCCCGGCTGCAGAGTAAAAAGACTTAAAGGTAAAGTTGAGTGTCCAGGCGCATCTTGTTTAGATGTCTGGTCCAGAAATAGGCAAAATCATGTGGACCCATCACATTCAAATCTCGTTTCTTTAAAACAGCAAAGGAGATGAGAGGAAAAGTATTCTATATATGTACCCTATGTATATTACCGTTCACAGTAAGTATAGGTAAGGTAAGAATATATATTTTAATTAACAATTTGCTCAGGGGGGTTATTTTAGGGTTTTGGGTTGGGCAGTGGTAAAAAGAGGTAAGGGTAAGTTTAGGGTTAAGGAATGGGCAGTGGTGAGGAAAAATATGGGTAATTTTAAGGTTTAGGAGTGGGTAGTGGTAAAGGGAAGTAAGGTTAATTTTAGGGTTTAGTGGTGGGTAGTGGGAAAGAAGGAAGGTGAGGGTATGTTAGGGTTCAGGGGTGGGTGGTGGTAAAGGGAGGTGAGGAGTAAATTAAAAAAGAGGGGCGTGGGAGGTTCCCCCCAAAAATAAAACAATATATATGTATTTAGACAGACAGACAGACAGACAGACAGACAGACAGACAGACAGACAGACAGACAGACAGACAGACAGACAGATAGATAGATAGATAGATAGATAGATAGATAGATAGATAGATAGATAGATAGATAGATAGATAGATAGATAGATAGATAGATAGATAGATAGATAGATAGATAATTTTACTAACCTTACATATACTTATCATGTGTGGTAAAGGCATCTGTGTGGTAAAGGCATATGCATGGAAATGGCATGCTTTGTAACTTCATACAGCCCGTCATAAGCCAGACCAGCCTCCACCCCAGTGGGGATGCACTTCAAATGTGGGAAACTGAATGGCAAAACAATTTGTGTGCATCCACTGTCTGGTTGCAGAAAGCTCACCTTTGTCCTACCAGACTTCCTCTGTTTGTTGGGGTTACAGGGACTGCATAAAACTGGATTTTAGTGTTAGATGTGGGAGGACACTGGGATAATCATACCACACGCACACACACCTACCCACACACACACCTCTCTCAGAGCTCAGGTTTTGTATGGCCAAATACTTTGACATTCTTAGAAATTCCCAAAGTGTGTATGGTTAGCCCCGGGAACCTTTACCCCACTGGTTAGGGAAATCTCAGGAGTTATTATTATTATTATTATTATTACTATTATTATTACCACTAGCTCATGCCAGGCATAAATGTGGCATCTGCAAGCACCCACCCACTTCAGAACCCTCCTGGATCTGTGAAAGATCAGAAGGGGACTGAACCTGCTATCTGCACTGTGAGAAAATCCCTGGACGAACTGCACCTGCTCTTTCTCTTGTTAAAGGAAAAATGAAGTGGACTCTTAGGATCATAAGGCTGACAGACTGTTAAGCCTTTTCCTGCAACTATCCAGCTGACCAGTGGCAACTGGGCCTCCTGTTGGTCTATGCCTGTCACCCAGTGAATGTCCAAGTGCCTCCCCTGAATCCCAGGCAGGCTTTAGAAATGTACTCCTGTGGTAAATTGGGAATTAAAGACCTAAAGTTAGAAGGTAAAATCTTAAACCAGTAAGAACCTGGTTAGTGTATCCGACCCATGCTCCATCGAGGTCAGTGTCAAATTGCGCCTAGGCCCTGGTCTACCATGGCCATTCACTTTCGTTGTCATTTTGTGCTTCTTAGCACACTTACAATTTAAAACTTTAAACATTTATATCTCCAATTTCCCTTATTGAATTTTTGTTGTTTTGGTTTCATGTAGTTTAATCAATTTTACCCTGTTTTTCTTCTCTTTCGGAGTGAAGGCCGATTGCTGAGGATTGCACTCTGTACTCCGACCCGGCCGGATGTGGTAAATCTAAGGCTGGAAAAATGAAACCTGTGTGTGAGAAGTTGACCTGGTATATGCTGTCCACTAATTAAAGTGGGCACCGTGCACCAGTTCAATCGACCCTTATGATGTTCAAGGTCAACTATAACATTTAGAAAGCTATCCTAGTGGTAGCTGTGGAGAGCAACCTTCAGGCTTAATCTTGAAGGAATGTAAAGCAGTTTGTTTTACCAGAATATTACATCCAAAATGACTAAATGAAAGGAGAACCACACAGTAGTTATATAAAAATATGTATTTATTAATATGACACTTTCTACTATTTTCTACATGAAGATAGAACACAAAGCACACAATACTGGGTCAATAGAACTGTTGTAAGTAGCAGGCTCCAGGGGAAGACCGAACCATATACTAAAAAATTGGTATAACAATCACGAATTGAATAGACACAGTTCCTAGAGCACGTAGAATCGCTGGGACCCCAAGGAACCACCCAAGGTAGTGACACAGGAAGCCCACGGAGGATGGGTGCAGTGAGAAAACACAAACACGTGCTCCATAAAACTCTATGAGAAAGTCGTGGTTACAATGTTAAAGTTTAAGGATACTTCTAGATGGACTTCAAGCAAACCCTTTAGAACAAAAGAGGCTCTAATGCCATCCCACCCGTGGATACCAAAGTACCCAAGTTACCTATCCCAGAGGAGCCAGGTGTATAGGGGTCAAGTGGTGTCAGAAGCCACCATCATTTTCAATGGAGTGCTGGGATGAAGTACTGCTGCCGTGAAGGAGAAAAGTGTCCGGTGGAATCCAAGCCTGTATTCTGGAAGGAAGAAGGAACCTGAAACTAGAGGGAACAGAGTCTGGGTCACATCAGGTGACCAGGGGCTCGGCAGTCGAATGCACACCGATGTCGGGTGCTTCAGGTGCGATGAGGGGATGCTTGACACTTCAGCCACAAGGATCTGGAGATGTCTAGGACAACCAGGAGCTGGAGGCGTGCTGTCCCATGAAGGATGTCGAGTTCTGAGGGGTCGGTGTCTGGCTGGAACAGCAATCAAGCCTTGGCAAATGCAACCCACGCAGGAGGACAAACAGGTTACAGTGTGGACCAGCAAGGTCCAGGGAACTCTCCAAGCAATGGAGAGTCAGAGCACTTCTGGAGCAACCAGGGAAGCCCAAGAATTAAAAGGTGACCCTCGCCAGGACCCACAGGCCAACAGACCAGGAGTCGCGGTGAGACCTCAAGCAAGTTTGCAAAGTACCAGCCCATGGAGCACTCCGTGCGAGGAGGCAGGAGTTTTTTGGTGCAAATACTGCTCGGGGTTAGGGAATTGCCAACAAGCATATGCACTTGCACTTGCAAATGTACATGGTGCACAGGGGTTCAGGTCATGCAGTCCCCACAAGGGATACTGGCCTCAGAATTGCTGAGTGGGCATATTGACCTCAGGGACCTTCAGAAACCCACCTCCATTGCTGAAATCTTCAGAGTCCTCAGGAGCTCGGAAGAAGCAAGCCGGTCAAATGCGCTTAGGTGCCTGCTAGTGCAGGGGAGTAACTCCTTTACTCCAAGGGAGATTCTTCAGTCGTCCAGCGTCGTGCAGACAGTCAAAGTACTTGGCATCTTCTTAGTAGAATCTTGTCCAGGTAAAATATAATGTCCTGTAGCCAGGTAGCTCATTTATACCCTCAGGAGAGGGTAGGACAGATTCAGGGGTCCCTCCTATGAGAGGGGCAGGACAGAGGGGTGGCTACACCTATGTCCTTTGTCCAGTTTTGCACCAGAGCAGGAGCCAATGGCTCCCAGAACTGGTTTGAGCTGGACTATGCCAAGGGACACCAAATGTGCCCCCAGTGCAGACTTTCTGGCACTCTCAGAGTGCACCCACCCAGCCCCAATACACTAAACCCTATCTGGGAGGTGGTTACACCTCCCTGTGACAGGATGCTTATTGTCATGCCTTCCTCTGCTCGAGCTCGGCTCAGCAGCAGGAGGGCAGAAATGTGTCTGTGGCTGACAGTGTCCATTTTCTGCTTCCCAGGTCGAGAAAGCTGGTACCGGGTAGACTGGTGACCCATGAAGGTCACTTTAGAAGGGTAGAATCATACTTCCCACATCAGTTACTGGTGTGGAGGTATTATTCCGAGGTGTTTGACACCAAGCACGACATGTTTCTACGCAGCCGTTTTAAAGATTGCATTTACCGCGAGGTTATAATGCACCTTTACCTATGTGTCTGGCTGTACCACAGACAATCCCTGGAGAATGGCCTCCGAATGCTGCAGAGGGGCCCTACTCATGCAGGGGCACCCTCTCACGTAAAAACCCAGCACTCTGCCTTCAGGATTGATAAGGCCTGCTATAGGGGTGACTGACTAGATATAGTGAACCTATAACTGAGTAAGTGGTGCAAGCACTAGCTTTCACAGGCTGCAGTAGCATGCCTGTTGTGTCAATTGAATGGCCTCTCATGGGTGGCATAATACATGCTTCAGCCCATGGGAGACCTCTGGTGTACCTATGCCCTGGGTACATGTGCACCATATACTAGGGACTGATAAGAGTACCCCAGTATCCAATCTGGAGTGTACTTAAAGTACATACATAGCAGGGGAGAAAGCAGATAGATTGGGGTCCTGATTAGCAGGATCCCAGTCAAACTAGTCCAAAAAAAGTGAGACACCAGCAAAAAGTGGGGGTAACCATAAGAAGCAGATCCTACTTTCCTACACAGTGCACTGAGTGGGGCGCACTGTTGCTGGATGCCCTGAAGCCTCAACCTCTGTGCCTCAGATCCCTGAGCCAGTGCCCCGAAAACAGAGCTGTCATTTGGGTAAGCAGCATCACACCGCGGGTACTTAGGATCTCGTAGCGGAGAAGAGCGTTGAACGAAAGGTCTCTGCCACTCTGCTGCTTCACTGTTGCTCCACCACCACATTCTGTCTTCGCCGCCACGCTGAGCGAGAGGGGAGCGCAAGAGAAGTGAGAGAAGTATCAGGTGCATCAGGGGCATCAGGAGCGTGATGACCAGGTTGATTCTGTCTGGTCTGCTCACGCCTCAGAATAGGCAAGCCTCGGGGGAATGACGCTTACTTAATCTGAGGAGTTATGAAGTTGTTGCTGTTGTAAAGCTGATATCACACCATAATTCTTACTACATAGGACATTGCCTTCTTGGCACCATCTCGATGTGCCCCGGAATGCCCTTAGTGGATTGACCTGGGCCCAACTAGCTCGCCAGACCTGCTACTTGCCTGCTATCTGCCAGCCCATAAACCTGCCTGCCTGCTAGCTCTGCCCAATGCCCGGATGCTCCAGCAGGTAAGCAGCAGGACCAACAGGATTGGCAAAGTGGGCTGAAAAGTGAGAGCGATGGCTGTTCACCCTTGAGTGCAGTCAGAGGCAGCAGAGGTGGGGTAGACAACAACAGGCAACAACAGGAGGTTGGCTGGGGCACGGAAAAAATGTTATTCTCCTTGGCACAGGGTTGAGTATAGTTAGGTTTGGAGGCCACCGGAATAGTGTCCTTTGCAGCTTACTCCGCAGTGAGCTCCCTTGCCCTAGCCCCACCCCTTGCACTATCCTCCCACACCCCAGCCCCAGCCAGTCACACCCAGGCAGGACGCCGTCAGTGATCAGCGCTCCTCAACCAACAACTACCAACTAGTGTGGCTACATGGAATACTGCCCAGCAACCACACAGGGCTTACATAAGCCTACCCAATGACAGGACTCACAGCCACAATCGCACAAGCTAGCTCTCTGCTGGGGCTGTACAACAGGATAAGGTGTAGTGCCACCTCCTCCATCAACACCATCAAGTGGAAATATGAGATCAGGGAGGACCAGAGGCCCACCCCAACGGGGGGGGGGGGGGTGTTCGACAAAAACCAAAACTCCATTCCAGATGGGCACTGGCAGCATCAACTGCACTAGCACCACCAGCAGAAACTAAAAAGGCCCACCTCAATCACAATCCAAGTACCAAACAGAGGCCAAGATTCCTTCCCACACAACCGACAAAGGTCAACCCAAAATATTTGCTAAATCTTTCTACCATATGGATACGGCTACACAACAAATGCCAGGACACCGGGGCTGCCCTCCTCTCAAACCAACAGTAATTCAACAAATCGCCCTACATGGCTTGGACCAAGCAAAAATAGAGCTTACGTGGACAACCTTTAGTAATAAGCAGAACTCGCTAGAAGAACCAAATCAGTCCCTGGAAGCAGAGACCAAAGTCTTTACACAGAGCACTGATATTGTGAAGGAAGGAACCTCAAGAATAGCTCACCAAGAGACCAAAATAAGCACTCAGGATCACAAAAGCATCCACAAGGAACAGCAAACCCCACCAAACAACATCTTTCAAGGGGACAAATGAGTAGATATGATAAAAAGGAATGTGGCCAGCTCAAATCAGTTATCAGGCTACGACGATTTATCTCTTATTATTAAACCGTTGGAAGGCGGAATGGAACAAGCAGCACAGTCCAGCAAGGAGTCAAATGCAAGCAGCAATTGAAGCAGGCTGGGCACTGTTGCCTCATAGTCAACCAGTCTCAGTTAATCACCCAAGAGAAAGCCGCAGGATAATGACAAGGACAAACTGTGGCAACCACTTGTGCAAGACACCCAACAGAAAACAGCTACAATATGTTTTGGACACCCTAACACTCACCTTGGGACTCAAGGGCATGAGATGCCCTCTTTGGCCCCTGAGAAATGGTAAGAAATGGTGGCATTATATGTGGGCGGAGCACCAGATACTCCTCCAAACGTCAAGACCATGGCACCTGTAATCAACTCAACCAATGCCATGACTGAGGACATCTGGGCCTCATTATTAAGAACGTTCAAATCCTCTGTCAAAGCCCTCAATTATCAATCCAAAAAAAGGAACACTCAAATAATTCTCCTAAACACTATGGCAATGTTCATATCTGGCATCAACATGAAAATAGCAGACTTAAATAGCCTCATAATGCGAGCCCAACAAGCAGCAGATACTCTCCAACCCATTTGCACTTGTTCACCAATACCGCACAAGCTAGAAATATTACTAACTATTCTAAGATACATTTTTCAGCATCTTATGACTACACTAAATGCAGAAAAGTCGACCAAGAAGAATGTTCCTGAGGACACACCAGCCCACTGCCACCAAGTGATGACACCCCAAAAATACCTAGGCTCAACAGCCAAGAAAGAAGCAAATGTGGCCACTGAAGGCCAGAACATCACAACCACCAACACCAAAGAGCACACTGAGTCGAAGAAATCCAGCCCAGAGTGCTTAGCTAATGGCTTCACATTCTTCCCTGCCAGGACCGATAATCTTAGCAGCCACAAGGACGGACAAAGGCAAGGAGCCAAATGAAAACACAGCACCTGACAACTCCCAAAACCTACATGGACCCTAAAGGAAAAATCACCGAAAGGCAAGAAATAAGAAGCTGCATCTACTAGTTGAGTATAACATATACTAAATCTTTAACAATACAAGCTGCCACCCGAACACATGCAGCGTAGCAGAGGAAGAGAGTGATGTTGACCTGATTTGGGGTGGCACCAAACACAGTAAAGATCCTACAACACCAGATGAGGATGGCACCAAACATAGCACAGAACCTATAACTCCGTAGGAGACTGCCCCACCAGACATCTTAAAAGAAAACAGAGCCGCAGGGTGCCGTGCGGGTAAGAGAAACCCCTTTCCACAGTAAACACTTAAAGGCAACAAGCAAAATCACTGAGTCCAAGACCGGATTCATCCAAGGAAATCTTAGCGAAACTTACATGCTACTGTCCACAGACACCCCGACGGAAGCCAGACCTAAGGCTCTGTCAAATGCTTTAATTATTTCTGAAGAGCAAATACAGTGCTCAAGAGACACCATCTAGCGGCTAATCGGCTATCCTTATTCGGACTAAAATAATGAGGAAGAATCCAAGCCATCACTTACTTCTAACAGAGTGGCCAAAAGGAGTGACATAAGTCAAGTTAGGTTTAAGTCTAATAGAGCTTGGAAACTGGAAGGCGGGGAAGAGAACGCCTCACTCTAGTCTGGTGACATTAATGTACCCAGAACACCTTTCAAGAGGGAGTTTTGACATACTGATCTGAGATAATATCCTTCATCTCCTTAAACTAAATACCAGAAATTAATGACATTGGTTTGAGTGACATTGTCTCAGTGGAGTTTATTGCATCCAGATCGGGGCTGCTTAAAGAAACAGCCACGGTCTCCAGGGCATCAGCCAAAATGGCTAAATAGGTACTGCCCAGGTATTAAAAGGATGGGGATACAAGTGTCTTTCTTTAATGAACCAGCTTACCCTCATTCTTTAGCAAATCAGGTAAACAAGCATGCTAACATCCGTGGCCCAAAGCAAGCATATTCAGTCCTAACAAGTTCCCTACAAATAGTCCAACCTACCTTAACATGGGGTACTCCCATGATCCCCTTGGCAAACATATATTTGCCACCAACAGTGCAGGTGAAACACAAAGTAATAGAGCATTTGAAACTCAACATTACCGAGCTCTTGAACAGGCCGACCCCTACAGAAATAGTTCTTTAAGCTGTTTTTAACATGAATATGCTTGGTTTACCACCAGTGGATGAGATCCTGGCAGTCCAAAATGCACACTGGGAAATCCCAGCCTAATGCAAACACCCTTCATCAAAAACAGCCAGAAATTAGAACTTGTCAACGAATTAGAACATCTTAACCTAAGGGTAGTGAACAGCCGCTTTCCATCAGACATTCCACTAGCGTCAACTTTCCATAACCGTACACAAAGCTCCCTAATTGATTTTACAGTACAATCAATCTCTTTGGTCCCTCTTGTTGCAAACTTCCAAATAGCGGCCATACGGGAAAGTGATCATCTACCGCATGAGCTGAGTCTAGCCATTAACTTATCCAATCATAAGTCATTCAAAGAAATACAGGACTCAGCTTACACAGTCAGCAATAAAATAATAAAATAGTCTATCAGCTCAGCTTACAATCTTCTGGAGCTTGGAAGAATGACATTCTGGCAGCACACAGCCAATGGGGAGGCTGGCTTAACCACCTAGGCTCAGTTCATTAGTAGGTTCGCTGAGCAACACGCCGTGCAAGTGTTGGGCCCCTGCTAGCAGATCATAATCACAAAGATCACAAACTTCCACAAATTAAAAAACCTAAAATGCTCTGCCAATCAACCTCTGATGGCATACCAATAGACACAAGCCGACAAATCCCTCAAAGTCGCAGCAGCAATAATTAGAGCAGCTTGCAGGAAAAACAGATGTGAGCTAAGGAGAGAGGCGGATGACAAATTCTGGGCTAGGCTCCTACACGACATTGAATCCAACAAACAAGAGATTTTGGAAGACCCTGAACAAATTAAATGGCCTAACGAAAACCACAACAACTTCAAATATACCGGAAGAGCTCTGACCAAAGTTTCTTTTGCAACACTTTAAATGCCCATCACCAAAGAACAACATCACAGGTGGATTCCCTCATACTGTGCCCTGATTCAACAGCACTAAAGGCCCTTCAGAAGGGCCACTTAGAGAAAAGAATGGGACTGAACAGAAGTCTAGTGGGGCAGCAAACTACCACAGTAATAATATCATTCCCCTTAAGTTACAGGCTGGAACCATCAAAAAGCAAATCACAAAGGGCCGTAGTGAAGGAGCACCAGGACCTAATGGCATCCCCGCGGGTATCTTCAAAGAGAATAATAATTTCTGGGCAGAGAGCATGGAGTCAGTCTTTAACAGTATTATAACAGCTAACATTATACCAGACACCTTGAAAGGCTTGAACATGTCACCCATTTATAAGGGAGGTGACAGCTCTGACCCAAATAACTATCAGCTCATAGTCTTCCTCGACATTCAGTCAAAGTACTTTGCAGGATGTCTATTGGTGGAACTCCTGGGCCTCAAAGCAGCATGTAATTCCACTTTATCAAACTGGTGTTTTGGAAGGCATGGGGACAGCAACAAATATACTAGCCCCATAATACCTAATCGACCAATGCAAGCACATCCGCCAACCCCTCTTCATCTACTTCATTGACTAGAAAGCGATCATTGACTGGTTTGACCAAAGCAAGCTTTGGCAGAAGTTAGCCAGCTAGATCATCCCTGCTACAAGTCGTGATTCTCCTTCATACGGACGGACACATGGGTCATAAAAAAACTGGGCAGTGGACTCCATCTGTCCAGAAAGATCCGAACAAACCAGGGCCTAAGGGAAGAGTGCGTGCTTGCTCCCATCCTTTTCGATCTGTTTGTTTCAGACATACCACCAACTTCAGAGAAGGTTAACTCACAAGCACCAAAATTAGGGAGTATACACTTGCAAAGCTTGATGTATGCCGATGATCTAGTTTTGATCAGCTGCACAAAGATCAGCCTCCAAAGACTCCAGAATGCCACGTCAGTCTACTCAAGGGTAAACAAAAACCATGGTTATAGGGAAGCAAGCAACTATTTCCATGACAAGGCACCGGGAAATGCTAAAACCTGACGTGACCACGGAACATCAATATCTTGGACTCTTGGTTTATAGACTGGGGTATTTAAGGAATACAAAGAGAGTATGCTTCTGAAAGCCAACTCCCTGCTAACGGTCATTCATCGACTCAGAGCAAAAACTGCCGGACCATCGTTCACACCACTTCTACAGATAATCCAGGCCAAACTGGTACCATTCCTAGCCTATGGCAGCGATCCCTTAAGGGAAGAGATGGCCTCCTCCTGGATAAGATCATAACCAAAACCTATAGGTCACTATCCCATCTGCCTCGGCACGAGCCAACTCCACAGTTGAGGTGGGAGTTTGGCCTCACAAAACAAACCCTTGCCAGGCAAGGGGCACTTATTAAATACTGTCTCAAGCTAAAAAACGCCAGCACAAAGACACTAAATCATCACCTATGACAGGGAATTGTCACAAGAGACTACTTCCCAGTCAGAGCCTACCTCACATCGTCACTAACAACTCTTGGTTTAAATCCTGAAGGGGAGACATAGATCAGCTATCCTCAATCTAAGAACTAGGTGAATAAATTATTTAAGTGAGTTTCACAGCGACGTCACCCTTGGATGACAATAACTAGCTACAATGCATTGAAACCACAACCGTATCTTGGATCTGGGTCCAACGCCCACATCAAAGGAAGGTCCCTGAAATACTGCCTTCCCTCACTCTAACACCTGTCACCATGGCAACGTACCAAGGGGCTGTACCTATGCGGGATATGCGGCCAAAATACCTGAACTGATAGTACACATAATCTATCTAATGCAGTCCACACCGGAGGACCGAAAATCCATACTAAAAGCGATGTTCAACACCAGGGGGCTACGCCATTGTAGACAGGCTGTCATGGTCTGCTTTAAAGCAACAGACATACAGCTGAACTGCAGGCTAGTGGTATATCTTGCGAAGATTCTGCGCATTGTCGAAAATATGACTCCTTACATCCCTCTCATACCAACTGGCGGCCAGCCCAAAACGGAAACAAAGGGCAATAAACTACAGGAGCTCTGATCTCTCTTCGCACAGACAAATAGAATCAATCACTGTCCCTTTGTTGCTCTTCTGTACAGACAGAGACATAGATGTAGTATCCGGCTGGATACAGTCTAGTGTTCCATTGTGCCTGTAACCCACACTGAACACCCACCCACCACAGGCGTCACCGCGTAGAGTACCTGCCTGCTTGTAAGACTATTTGCTGTCAGTCAACCCGCAACGGAACAGCAACAGGAGTTCACCTACAACTCCGCCCCGAGCTGAGGCTCAAAACTAATGAGTGTGACAAATGAACAAGCGTGGCCTTGACGACTGTGGCTGCACCCAGGCACTATGCTAAAACTCCCACTTTTATAAAACTGAACGGAGATGATTGTAGTCAGCAGAGACACCTTAGCGCATTTGCACAACGAAGCTTATATTCTTAATTTAAAGAGAACACTTCACACTTTACTAGTCTCCCAAGGTAATTAATAGGAACAAAGGAGTAATCGTCCTTTAATCATATTAATAACTGAATAAAAATACAATGCACTTTATATCCTTAGGCCTTTTAACATATTGGAAAGAGAAATTGTTATATAACTGACAAAGGGTAAACTGCGCATTTTTTCTCTTTTCATTTTAAATACTGTTCTTGTTTTTAATGTCGGTTTCATGGTTTTAATTAACTATGCACTATAAAAAAACTTGAAACTACTCTGTTTTTCTAATATGCCTTAATGTTTTGAATTTTGACTTTATTACTGGTTTAGTATTCCATAAATACTTTACACATTGCCTCTGTGCCACAGCTAAAGGGACTTGAACTTATTAGGTTAAATTCAATATTCATCTAACATGAATTGTGGTTATTTCCTGAAGCGGGTACCCACCCCCCTCAAATATTATCCCCATTTCTTACACTTCCTCTGTACTTCCATATTCTGTACATAGGCCAATGCTTTCCTTTACTGTTCCGGCTCTAAGTCACTAAGCAGAACCGTGTATACTGGTAATGTGCAAAAGAAGAATGAATGAATTAATTTTTTATTTATATTGCACAGTTACTTAAAACCATTTGCAATATGACTTACATACAATTAAAAAGAAAGTTAGAACAACAATTATTTAAAAAACATTCTTTAAAAAAATGGGTTTACATACAGCATTATCAGAACCGAATAAGAATATGTGTTACATACATTAGTAAAACGGCAAAAGATTGTCAGTTCAACCTTTTTGCTAATTTGATACAGGTACTAAGGTTTAGTAGTTAAAAACAGCTTCTTCACGATCTGGTTACTGGCGACTAATTATTTAACAAACCAGATTGCCTTTTATATTGCCTGGCCCCTCTTCTTCTATATGCTTAAGACGCAGCTCGGCCATGTATCTCCCAAATCTGACCAAGTCTTGCGGTAGGGTGCAGGAAAAGAGAACCGAGGTTGCTTCTTTCACTGTCCGGCCCCTGTTGTGCAGCTATACTTGTTTTAAAAGGTCCTGACGGGGCTGTAACATACCGGGACAACAACAAATCAAGTGTAGTAGAAATTCAAATTTATAGTTGCAGATTCTACATCTGATTTTGTGTTCAAGGGACTTCCACCCTGGGTTTAATTCTTTAATTGGGATGTGCACTAATCTGGCCCATACAATATTTTTTAGTGCTTTCCTTCCCAGAGCTTGATTGAGATAGGGCTGGATTTTGTGCCCTGTATATGATGTTATCAGCCCTGGTGGACCTCTTCCTGTTGCATATTCTGCTAGGGCATTTCTATGCGATAGTTGGTAACATTTTTTATCAACTGAGTTTTTGATGGCCAGATAATTTATCGTCGCCTGGTACCAGTTTTCAATTGCTAATCCCAACTTTTCGACTGCTTCCTCCATCTAACGTTGCCACAGGTTATTTAACCCCCCCGTAGATTGGCTTCAGCATACTCTTTAAGCTTCTGTCTGGGGCTGTTAGTACCTGATAGTAATATTTTGCGTGCATTCCCAAGCATTCTTTACTTTGTTGCTTCAGTCCGAATTCCAAACGAATTAGGCTGTTGCAAGTGTATTTAGGCAGTTGGAAAGTGCATTTATAGGCCTGGCATTGTGCTTTGTCTAACATTGATTCAATTTTGCCCGGTAATGCCTGCTGTGCATAACCTGCAATTGCCCTGGTTTTGACTTGTATTACTTTTCTAATGGGAGCTGTTGTTGGACTTTGCATTAGCTCATTTAGTTTGCATAGGGCATAAGTTGTTGACTGTGCTTTAGCCTTCATTTTGTGCAGATGTAGCGTTGCTTTACCCGTTTCACTTAGCCAGCACCCAAGGTAATTGTAGGATTTCGCGGTAGCGATGATTTCTTTGCCCACATGCCATTTCCATAGAGCTCTTTTTGGGTATTGTCCAAAGATAACTACTTTAGTTTTTTGAGCATTTATTATAAGCTCATTTCTTTTGTTGTAATTATTGAGGGCATTTAGGCCCTTTTGTAGCCCAATTTTTGTGAGGTCCATTACCACTAATTCGTCTGCATATTGTAATATTTGCAGTTTGTTGGTTCCAATTTTCAGAGTTACAAGACGAGCATTGTGAAGCTTCTTCCCCAGGTCAGCGATGTATAAATTAAACAATGTGGGGGCAAGTACACATCCCTGTTTTAATTGACGGTTTGTCCAGCACTTCTTTGTTGTGGTGTTGTGTGCTAACTTCACTTTGATCCAGGTGTTACTGTACAATGAAATAATGGCGTTAAGAAGACCTACTGGGATATGCCAGTCACGCAATTTGTCCTCAAAGGCAGCTGAGTAGTCAACGAAGCATGCAAAGACTGGTTTATTGTTTTTGCCATTTGCGTGCTGGTTTAGATATGACATGGCCACAATGTTATCAATTGTGGAGCAGCCTTTGCGGAATCCGGTCTGGTGGGGGGGAGGATTTTGTTCTCTTTAATCCATCTATTTAATTCATTCAATAAGGTGCTGGCATAGGCTTTTCCTTCAACATCTAAGAGGGCGATTAGTCCATAATTTTTTGGGTCTGTGTTCTCGCCTCTCTTGAAGATTGGATGGAAAAAAGACCCTCGCCATGAATCAGGCACCTTTGCTTTCAGTCGACATTCGATAAACAGATTGGATAAAAAATATCCCCAATATACCGGATCTTCTCTAAAGATAGCTCCTGGAAGACCATTGGGCCTGGGTGCCCCGTCTTTTCTTATCTTTTTTATTACTTTTTCAACTGCGGTACAGTCTTGTTTTTTGCCCAAGAATTCCACTGAGGCCTCCTCCTCTGTATTTGCGCTAGCAAATGGACAAACTTCAGAGCTTCCTGGGTCTATGGTGCCCTCCTTTTCAATGTAGATTGTAGCGTTGTCTCTCAGCCAAAAGAAGAATGCAAATTCACATTTATAGCTCATAATGGTAAATTTTTTATTCGTGTTTATTTGGCTGTGAGAAAGTGACTGGGGTGGATTGGTGTCCTTCAGAAATAATAGAGTCAATATCTCGTTAGGTTCAATCATAGGAATCAGTTATTTAAACTTGAGCTCAACCCTTGTGGCATAGAGCAGACATGCTCACCTTAGAGAAAATGTGTAAAGCATTTAGAAGTAACAAAACAGCTGAAAAGCCAAAGACACCATACAATAAAAACCTTTTCCAATTCACACAAATAGAAGAACATATAATAAGGAAAATAACATCCAAAATAAAATAAGGGGGACCAGAGATATGAAGTTTTACAGATTTAAATGGAAAGAGCACCATGAAAAAGTAAAGTGCCAATGATAATCAAGGGTTGCTGTGAACCGGTACCAAGGTGCAATTTCAGGCCAATTGGATTTAGGTAGAGCGAGAGAGAGGAGGTAGAGCAAGAAATGAGGTCGAGAAGCGGGTTACAGAAGTAAAGTAGAAAGAATGGCACCAAGAATGGTAAAAAGAGATGGCAGGTTGTGAGAAAGAGGAAGGGTAGATAGCGGGGCATTGAGAAGGAAACAAGGTACACAGGTGAAGTAGAAAGAGTGGAGATAAAGTGGTAGGTACTTGGAGATGTAGAGATAGGTAGACAGAGACAGGTAAAGAAAGAGAGTGCGAGATGAAGTTAGAGATGTACGAAACACAAACATGATTCAAAGAGCGTGAGAGCATGAGGATTACGTATCAGAAGGCTCAGCATTACATGAAGCTTCTCTTAAGATGTCAAGATAAAACATTTCTTTGAGCAGTTGCCAGCGATGGGCCCCCTACAAAGCGCTCGGGACATGGACAGAAAGTATACATTTTGCCCATGGCTTAAAATGCCTCTGGTGTGCATTCTTGCAAATCGTAGAGCTGTATTTCAGATCCATTGGCAGTGTTAAGAATGTCTAATCTTATAAATTAAACTGCTTAAATGAAGCTTTGTTTACTAACTAGTGCAAAGTTGCAAGGCACTCCTATTCTACTCAATGGCTGCTTCGGCATGTGGAGCAAGCCAGTGCGTATCTCCATGATGGATGAATATTTGGAATTCCATACTCCAAGTAGTGTTTTGGGAAGTGAGGGTGATTATTAATGCATTGCTTCTTTTTGACTTAGAGTTCAACTTTTCTGTGATTGTATAAAAATTAGGGCTTCAAGTCTTATCCCATCAATAGCCTACGGTACCAAAACAGAACAAACTCACAGGCCACAGTTCCCACTAGAACCCAAGTGTTAGACCTGGCATTTTTTGGCCTGTTTCCCCTGTCTTTTTGCTTTTTACCTCCTGGTTTTGACTCTGTTTTTGCTGTTTTAGTGTCTCTGCGCACTTTCTCACTGCTGTTTAGTGTTAAAGTGCAAGTGCTCCTATTGTACATTGCACTTTGGATTGGTGTTTCCATGATTGGCATATTGGATTTACTGGTAAGTCCCTAGTAAAGTGCATTGAGGGTGCCAGGGCCTGTAAATAAAATCCTGCAAGTGGGCCTCCAGCACTAGTTGTGCCACCTACACAAGCAGACCTGTAAAGGGTTCTCAGACCTGCCACTCAGTTTCTGTGCACAGTTTGTAACTTCCATGTCGATCTACCAAGTGCACCCACGAGCCAGGCCCTAATCTTCCCTTTTCTTACATGTAAGTCACCCTTAAGGTAGGCCCAGGTACCCCTGTTGGCAGGGTGCAGTGTATGTGAAAGGTAGGATAGGTACTGGTGTGTGTTCAATGTCCTGGTAGTGAATCACAGTGTATTTCGTTTATCACTATGGAAAGGCTATCTTTCCCATAGGATAGAATGAGAGTTTACTTATAACATCTTATAAGCACATCTTCCCATTGGGATGAGATAGAGAAATGGGGTTTAGTATGCCTGAACTCAGAATATAAAGATGCATCTTTTAGTAAAGATGATTTTTATGTTCTATGTTTGAAAATACCCCTCTTAGAAAGTAGGTATTTTTTTGTTTAGCCATCCTGTGTGCCTCTGCTGGGTTTGTGGATTGACTGTCTGGCTTTGGAGTGACAGGGGCTGCAGATGTGCATTCTCTTCAGACAGCCACTAGGGGGGAGGTTGAAGTGTGTCTTGCCTTTCCTTGATGAGTCAGGACTGGGCTGAATAGACCTGGGCTGAATTTAGAGTAGTGGGAGGATGTTTCCTTCACCTTAATGGGCCCGGTCTGCCAGGGACAATGCTGTCTCCACCACATGCCAGGAAGCCAGGTCACAGAAGAAATAACTGGCTTGGGCTGGGCACAGACACTCTCTGCCCAAAAGAGCCAGGAGGAACTGAGTATAAATATTGGGGCCCAGAACCCAGCATTTTAGAACTTGCTGGAATCAAGGAACCCGCCAAGAATAAGAGCTGGAAGAACTTCCAGGAGGAGTACTGCCCCTTTGCTGTGTTGTTGCTTTGCTGGGTTGGCCTGCAGTTTCTGCTTCTGCCTTGGGAAGTGAAAGGTCTGGACTGAACTTTCTTCACTAGTGCTGAGTATCTCCAAGGGCTAGAAGTAGAACTTGCCTCCTGTTCTGAAGTCTCAGGGACCGCAAAGACTTCACCGGACGGAGCTACCGACTTCAAGGAACTACATTTTAAGGTTATTCTTGAAAACTGCATAGTTTTAAGTACTGTATGTTGGATTTTTATCGGTTTGCTCTTGTTTTGTTTGTGTAAAGTATTGGATATTTCTCTTAACTGGTGTGGTGTCCTTTTGTAGTGTTTTCCCTGTATTACCGTTGGTTATGTGCAAATGCTTTACACAATGCCTCTGAGATTAGCCTGACTGCTCGTGCCAAGCTCCCAAGGGGGTGAGCAGGGGTTATTTCAGTAGTGTATCCCCTTTATCCTGACTAGAAGGAAAGGTCCCTACTTTGGACAAAGGTGCAAACCATTAGCAACTAGAGAGTCCCATTTCTAACACCAAGGAAGCCAGTACAGGCATAGCTGGCTCAGGAAGACACACAAATGGGAACTGGCAGGTCAAACAGGCTAAGAGAGCCAGATCAGGTTTGGCCTGCCAGCACAGCTGCTGGCACAATAACCGTTAGACCTCGCATCCTTAGTGTGGTTTCCCCAGACTATTGTCTTCTGACCTCCTGTTTTGCTGACTTAATTTTTGCCGGTTTTAGGATGCATGGGGCCTGGCGGGATAAGAAGCAATGTTACTCCAAGTTCATCATATTGGGGAGGTCATCAAATCAACTATTTAGTCAATGATAGCAAACTAAGTCCAATAATACCCCTAAGGGTTATGCCGGAAAACAAAACCTCTAATCATGTGAAATTTGTTTTTCACCCTCAATATTAATCAAGGGGCATTGATGATAGTCTTAATTGGAGCTCAACCCTAAAAATTATTTCAAATATTCTTGATCTATCATTCATTAAAACTACTGATCTTCTTACTGTTCAGTTTAAACAAATACACCCTAATTCTACTAATGAAATAGTAAATGAAATCTTAGATTTAAGTTCTCATTTTATGGAATGGGGCATTGAGGTTAAGAACGGTACAGCAATAAAATATCCCTCTATTTTAGAGGCACCAGCACCAAAAGTGGAACAAGAAAAATATAAGGTTGAACGTAAAAAGTCAATTCCGCTACTCAGAGGTGAGACTGGCTCATCGAATATATCATCTTGTAATATAGGTTTGATAATTACTAATTCACTCAAAGGAGTGCGTACCTGTGAATTGCTACCTGAAAACAAAATGCATCTTGAGGATTGGACATGGCTTCCAGCAAACCTTGCAAATGTGCATCTAGAAGATAAAATGTGAACCTTGCCTGTAACAAATAGTAAAGATTTACAACTGGGAATTTGCTCTTGGAATGTGCATGGGGTGGCCAACTTATTGGCTGATCCAGATACTTTCACATTTTTAAATACTTTTGAAATTTGAATGTTCCAAGAAACATGGAGAATGCAAGCAACTCTGTTGCTCGGGTTCAATGAATTTAACCTTCCGGCAGTACGCACCAACAAATCAGGCCGGGCAAAGTGCGGTCTCTCATGCTACATTGCGACTGAACAGTAGAAGTAGTAGATCTGCAGTTGCACTGGTTACAATGCATTCTACTATAGTATAATCGACACAATATTATAATATTTAATATACATTTAAGGGCTAGGAAAAATAAGGTGACCCAGCTGTAAATCTTACAGGACATAATAAATTCACTAGTAATTCGGCACCCACATGTGGGTCTATTAATTTCTCGCAACTTGCATTGACACCTGCTCCCCTTTCCCTCCCTTAATGGAAAGTGCAATGGTATTGCAAGTGAATGCTGTGACAATATGTTCCAGATTGGGTTAACCTTGTTAAAAGACAAATCCTTGACCAAATTAGTTCTGTCCCATCATTTAAACAGTCTAAGCAAGGCTCAATTATTGATTACACCTTTATTTCAGAAAATATGGGCCCTAAAATTGTCGTAAATAAGGTGATGCCTCGACAAGTAAGTGACCACAACCCTCAGATAATTATATTACAACTGCTAATAAGTTGTAACCCTAGATATAATGACCTTCTTAATATGGTCCGATCTTCATACAACTTGAAGAGATGGGTTTGGCATCTGGATAAACAAGGTGAAATAATACAGGCTGCGGAAGCATTAATAAAGGATAGTGATCAGTGCTAAGTGGGGTTAGGATTAATGTTAGATAAATGGAATTATACTACATCATCCCTGGTAGGAATGTTTTCAGCACAAAATCGAAAGAAAAACTCATTTTTACACTCCCCCAATAAATGGTATACATTCCAATTTTTAAAATTAAAACGGTCACTCAATAAAGCTATACGGGATGTTTCTTCTAATAGGTACCGGCAATCTTACTATGTTTTTAGGATAAAATTATGGTCTTAAGAAGATTACATAAACAAGAAGTTTGCTTGGCCAAATCTCACTATAAATCAGGGCTATGGCACAGATTATTATATGCCACCAGACAAAATAATGTTACAAATGTTTTGGGAAATAATTAATGAATTCGAAAGGGGAGGCAACAGGGCTCACAGTACCAACATTATGGAGGATGAATGGGTACATTTTATTACCAACTTGTATGGCATGTGTGATCTAGATGTGAATAAGCAACACTTGTGTTATAATTATGATAAAATTAGTAAGCCAAATATAGAGATAGTGAGTGGTATGAGCCTGGGCAACGACTTGGTCCACTCAAATATCGCGGAATCTAGTGAGTCACATGTAGAGCAAGTGAGTAGCCTTTATTTGAAGAATGACTTGGATCTTATAAGCACTAACAAAATTGTCCTTCTCCTATGTCATCTTCGAACAAATGGGGCTCCTGGACCAAATGAGCTACCCAATACCTTATTACGCTCCAAAATTGATTTGTGGACCGAAGTGTTGACCCCAGTGTTCAACAAGGTATTGGTATTGGCATTGAAAATCGCTCCAGCATCGTGGCAAAGTTGCATCTTGCAGCCTATCTATAATAGTGGCCCAGTTGATAACCCTGCAAATTATCGGTTAATCGCCCTAACTGACGTAGACGCAATTTTTTTTGCTTCTCGTTTATTGATTGATTTGGAAAAGTGGGCAGCACAGCAAGGTATAATTCAATTTAACCAAACAGGTTTTCAGAAGGGACAATCCACCATCACCAATTTGCTTTACTGGTAGAACAGGCACTTTAAAAAAAAACCTGAATTTATATATTTCTTTTATGGTTTTAAAGGCAGCTTTTGATTCAGTTCCCTAAGCTTAATTATGGAAAAAACTAGTAGGCTGGGCTATTCCTCAAAAATTACTAGATGCTATTAGACTTCTGTATACTAATACTTGGGTCCAGGTCAAGCCAGGCGATGGTGGTACTTTATCACAAAAAATTAAAACCCATAATGGTATAAAACAAGGCTGTGTCCTTGCTCCTTGCCTTTTTAATGTATTGCTGTCAGATCTACTCCAGCACCTAGAGCCCCTTAAAGACCATCCACCAAAAATAGGTGAGGTGCAACTTCACTGTTATTTACAATACACTGACGATACTATTTTGATGAGCCAAACCCTGATAGGCCTACAAAGATTAATTAATGCATTTGATGATTACATCTTATTGAATGGCCTGGAATTGAATGTTAAAAAAACTAGAATTATGAAAATTGGTCGGGCAAAATTAAATACCAAATCATGGAGGGCCATAGGAGGGCCAATTGAAGTGGTAAAAACATATAAATACTTAGTTATTTTATTTGACAACAGAGTCTGGTTTAAAAGTCATTTTAAAGTCCTGAGGGCAAAAACTGCAACCTTAATTTATGCCTTCAAATGTCTACACATAGCACTGAGATGTCAATCATATGATCATCTTCTTAAACATATGAGAGCAAAGCAACAGCCAACCATAACATATGGCTTGCCTATTACTAGGGGGAAAGATGCGAAAATACTAGATCTATTAGTAATTAAGGCCTATAAAATAATCTTTGGTATCCCTAAGTCAATTGGCCAAGCAGAAATCAGACTGGAGTTCGGACTTCAAAGGCAGTCTATAGTGTCGCAACAGTCGTTTTTGAAATGCATGTACTCTATGTATTTATCTGACCCAGCTTCACTAGCAAACATCTGCTGGCATGAAATAATGAATTCTACAGCTTCCTGGCAAACTTATATCTTAATTTGACTTCAGAGTTTTGATATACAGATAGGGTTTACTGAACTGACAATGGCCAGTTTTAAACAATTTTTTTAAAATACAAATTAAAATTAACTTATTTAATGCGCAAAAGTTATCCCTAGCATCCAAAACGCAAGCATGGTTTGTGTTTAATTCACATCAATCTTTGCGAATCCAGCCTTATTTGAATGCTCGTTTTTGACCCAAATGAAAGAAGCATTTTTAAAAATAAGACTGGGCATAGATTCAACCAGGTACGCCAACCTGGATTCATGAATGTCCAAGATATAAATAAAGACTTTGTGAGTGGCCACGTGAAACCTTATTGCACATAGTATGTGTGTGCCTTGAACTGCTTAAAATATGCATATATTTTTAAAACCTTTAGGGGCTTATTTATGGGGCCTTGCGTCACTTTTGTGCAGCTTGTGCGTCACTTTTTGTGACGCGCCAGCGGTGAACAAAATGCGCTATATATATATAAAGTGACGCATCTAAGTAGATGCGTCACTTTGTAAACCCCTGCGCCACATTATACCTGCGCCAGGTATAATGTATGCAGGGGGGGTGTACTGACACAAGAAAGGGTTGTAGAAGTGACGCAGTGAAATCTATAAGATTTCACTGTGGCATTTCTAGGACACAAAATGTGTCAATATCTTATGCCTGCCATGAGGCAGGTGTAAGACTGACGCAGGCACATTTAACTTGGGACTTGCCCAAGAAACCGCTGGTATACGTGCGCTCTAAAAGTACTTTCAAACTCAACTCAAACTCAAACTTGCCCATGTGTAATGATGACCCATTGCTGGAGTTGCATCACTTTTGTGACACACACCAGCAATGCATCATTTTTGCGCCTACAGATACGTCAGAAATACTGATGTATCTGTAACTCCTTGCGACATGATGCGTCAAACTGTAAATATGATGCATCATTGGTGTTGCAAGGAGGGCGCAATGAAAAGTTACCCTTATTTTATGTCTTTTGTTTGAGTCGATCCCATTGCTATGTCGTTTGATAAAGTTCTTAGCTATTGCTGATAAATTATTGGTATCGTCATGAATTGTGGACCATGGTGGTTGTTTTAAGGTTGTTGACATCTTGAATGATTTAGTGTATATGTTATTATGGTTATTAAACCTCAGAGTAAATATGAAAACAACTGATGCTCTTTTATTGCCTGTTGTCACAATGGAACTTATTGTTTACAATTCTAGGTATCTAAGGCAATCTTGGATCACAGGCCTTAAATCATATAGAGTCACCTTATTGTTCATTTGCACTTTGAATCATAATGCTATTTATATAGATAGCCATTTTTTAGCATATTTGCACAATGTATTATAATGTTATTTGTTTTATTGTATATTCACAGGAATACAATTGTAATATGTTATTTGTTCTATGATTTTATGGTGTTATTTTTAAAACAAGTTGAGATGTGGTTCTAATATTATGGTCCGGCTTATAACCATAGATACATTCTTGTTCAGTTGCATATCGTCTAAAGATATTTGCAACAGTGTCTTGTTACTTTGACCCATCGATACTTGGGATTCAATATTCCCAGTCTACACTGCAGGAACTGTGACGTTTATTATGAGTCAGGCTTCACATACTTTTGCATTCATTTTTTGGTCAATTAGCTGTTTTAAAACTTAGTATTTTTGATCACGCCATTGTTGACACAAATTGCTTCCATTTGCTCTTTATTTAATGGTCTAATGCCATCGCTTCTGAAGGAAAATACTGTTGTTCAATTCTACCAAAACGGAATGCATGTTGAATATCAGTCACCACCACCAACTATGTGCTCGATTTTTGTAAGAAGCTGTGATCTTTCTCTGTGCTCACATGTATGCCTCTTTTTGCCAGGCATTCCACTTTGCAACACATCTATTACTTTAGCCTTTTTCCTTCTGACACAGAGTACAGACACTCACCAAACACTTCCTTGGCTCACCCCAGTACTGGTGATGGGCTCAGCTCCGCTCTTCTCATTCTCTCAACTCATTGGATCCAGTGGCGGCTCCTCCGCTAAGGCAGAGGAGCCTTGCCCCAATGCTTTTAAGCAGTGTAACTAAAGAATAAATGAAATGATAATAACTCAATGTTATTATCATTTTATTTTTTCCTGCTGTTTTGTGGCCCGGGGTGGGTGGGGTTGCTCTACTCTCCAAACAGCACAGGGGAGGAGTGGTTTATCCACTCCAAGTGCGCATGAATGTTTGGCTGGCCCTCTCGGGCATGCTCTCCACACAGGCTGCATTAAAGTCTCAGTGGAGAACATGCCCAGGCCCCCAGGTCCTGTCTGAGCACCAAACCATGGTGCACAGACCAATCACAATGCTGCATTGCAGTGTTGGGATTGGTCAGAGGAGCCTGGGAGTTTTCTGAGTGCTTGCTGCTTACTGTAGAATGAATCCGACGTGGAAGAGAGACAGAGAGAGACGCGGCAAAAATAACGTAAGTAAAAATAAATTACATCCGCCCACTCTGTTTTCCCCCGCCCCCTGCCCCAACACACCTGATCCCTGCCAGTCAACACTGGCTGGATCTGGTTAGTGTATGGAGTATCAAGAAGGGAATATTATTAGCGTAGACAACGTCTTTTTTTTGTTTTTTGGTATATGTTTATTGAGAAGTACATGTCAGTTTATAAACAATACATTAAAAAAAGGAGTATAAACAAATCAAACAAGGCCACACAATAAAGTACTATGAAATTTTACCTTCTCTGATTTTTAAATATAAAAAGGATAATACAGATATCAAAAGATACAATAGTTGAGGTAGTCAGAAAACCTGGAAAGGAAGAAATAGGAAAGGTGGACTAGGGAGGAGATGATAAAGATAGTATACAGTATGTAGTAAACCATGTATTATAGATAGTTGGAAGATAGTAGCGATAATATCATACAAATAAAATATTTCAAGTGAAGATATTCCCACTAACTCAACAATTTCAAATAGGTGAACAGTAAGTCCTAATTCAAATAACAGTGTTACTGGCTACAGCATCAACAGTCCTAATGATAAGATCAACATCATTAATATAAATAATGATGGTAATGAATTAATAAGGAAATGAAAACAGAAGTAATTCACTTATTGTAGTTCTTAACTAGAAGAAAAATCTGAAATACTACCAGAAATAGAACATTTATTAGCTAGAATGGGGTTCCAAATTTGAATGAAAATTCCAACATTGTCCTGCAATCTATAAATGAGTTTTTCATATGATGCTATTTTATTCATTTCAATAAGCCATTTGTCATATGTAGGGCATTGGGGTGTTCTCCAATGTCTTAATATACACATTTTTCCTACAGTGAGTGCAATAGCGATCAATCGTCTTGTATGGTTTGTGAGATTTGGGAGATCAGTAACATCATGCAATAGAACTAATTTTTCCGTTAAAGGAACGGACACTTGTATAGCTCTGTGTAGAGAGGCAGTTATGGAAGACCAATATTCCTTCAAAATTGGGCAGCGGAGTAAAATGTGTAGTATATCGCAGTACTCCTCTGGGCACCTCCAACAGGTAGATCGGTGTAGTAAACCTGCTGACTTGAGTTTTTGTGGTGACCAGTACCAGTTATGAAGAATTTTGAAAAGAGTAAATTTCATTCTGGCCTCTCTGATTCCCTTATGCATGTTCATAATAACATCCTCCCATTCCTTATCGGAATAAGCTACAGTAATTAACCCTTGACATTTGACATGAAGCTGTGCAAGTAATGGGTATGAGTGTAATTTATGCACAATGAGATTATAAAATCCAGAGACGGTGCCTTTGAATTTCCCCCACATTTGTAAGTATTGTAATACTGGGGAATCCTCAACTATCCAAGAAAAAGGTCCTAGTCTATGAAATAGGGCTTGTTTTAGTTGTAAGCATTTCCCCTCTTGGGAGGCAGGGAGTTGAAATTCTATCTTAAGCATTTCAAAGGTTTTAAGCTCACCTTCTAAAGTGAGTAAGTGATCCAACATTAGAATACCTGCTCTCTCCCATATATCCCAGGATATAGTCTGTTTACCTATTCTAATATCAGTGTTATGCCATATGGGGACCTTTCCATGCAGTCTTGGGTCACTCTTAAGGAGTTTGTGGGCATGTATCCACATCTTAAGCATAGATTGAATAATAGGGTTGGAAGTTTGTAAAGCAGGTGATTTATGAGTGTAAAACATGCGCAATCCTGAAGTTGCCTGTACAGTTTGTCTTTCAATGAGAACCCATAGTGGGGGATCATCCTGTCTGGGCCAAAGATAAACCAATTGAGATAAATGGAGGGCTGTATAGTAAGGCTCAATACACGGTAAACTAAGACCCCCATATCGCCTTTGAGCAATCAGTTTTGAGATTTTAAGCGTAGGTCTCAGGGATCCCCAGATAAAGGTTTTAATACCTTTGTCAATATCTCTCAATATTGATATTTTAACTGTCAAAGGCAACATACCTAAAACATAAGCGAACCGGGGCACTATAATCATTTTCACTAACCTGTACTCTACCCCAAAAGACAGGTTAAAATGGGACCATTTTTCATACTCTGACTTCGTTTTGGCAATAAGTGGATCTAAGTTATCTTGAATCATACGTTCTAAACCTGTATTGATGTAAATACCTAAATACTTCAGGCGGTCCCCTTTCCATTGAAAATTATAGCCCAAAATAGCTGCTTTTGTTGTACCCCTGGACAATGGTAGAGTTTCATTCTTATTCCAATTGACTTTGTAGCCAGAAATGATCGAGAAGCGAGAAATGGTAGACATGAGTCTAGGGAGTGAAGTAGGCAGATCAGTAAGTGTGAACAATATGTCATCTGCATAAAGAAGTATTTTTGAGATCCCTGCTGGTGTAGGAATGACTGCTATTTGTGAACACTGTCTTATTGCCACAGCCAGCGGTTCAAGTGCAAGAAGGAACAAAAGGGGTGATAAAGAGCAACCCTGGCGGGTACCTCTTTGCACTAAAAAAGATTTTTAAAGGAAACCCCCACAATTCACTTGTGTGGATGGTGTCTCACATAACCATTTGACCTTAGAGATATATTCATTGCCTAACCCCAGCCTATGTAGTGTACGGAACATATAGCTCCATTCAATACGGTCAAAGGCCTTTTGGCATCTAAGGATAAGGCTACTCTGTCTTCTCCAGAAAGCCAGAGTATGTGAGCCAAAGTACGTAGATGGTTACGAGAATTTCTGCTTGGCATGAATCCCACTTGAGAATTATGTATGAGTTTAGCGATAACTTGTTTGAGTCTTTTGGCGAGAATGGTGGCTAATATATTTGAATCTGTATTCAGAAGGAAAATTGGACGATAGTTACTGCAGTATAATGGATCTTTCTCAGGTTTGGGAAAGACCGTTATGATAGCTTTATTTATGAGAGAGGAGAGGCTACCAGTTTCCTCTGCTTCTTTATAGGCCTCATAAAGGGCGTCTATTGCTTCTGGTTTACCCAACGGTAAAATTCCCCAGGAAAACCATCTTCTCCCGGTGCTTTATCGTATGGAAGATTAGAGATTGCTTGGGCAATTTCATCTTTTGTTATTTCGCCTGCCATTATGAGCTGATCCTGTTCATTGAGGCGGGGAAGTGTTATTTTATCAAAAAATTCCTGATCTTTGTGGTGATCATCATCAACCTCTGAGCTATATAACTTCTCATAATAATCTGCAAATGTATTAGCTATTTCCTGAGTCTCAGTTATTAGCTTACCTTCAGAATTATAAATAGCTGGAATAGCTGTCATAGCTTTTCTCTGTTTTAATCGTGCCGCTAGTAAACAACCGGCTTTTTCTCCTTGTTCGTAATTTCGAGCCTTAAGTCTATATAACATATATTCTGCTTTCGAAGTATATAGTGTATTAAGCTCCATTTTAGCCTTTTCCAATCTACATCTGGAAGCTTCGGTTGGATTGGTAAAATGAGCATGTGTCAGGGTTTTGATATCATTTTCTAAAATAGTCTGTTGTTCTGTTCTACATTTATTGGCTATGGCAGAATCGCTCATGATTTGCCCCCTAATGGTGGCTTTTGCAGCTGCCCATAAAATTTGTGGAGAAGAAACTGAACCTTTGTTGTCTTTCATATAAGTAGTCAAATGTGATTGTAATTGTGATTTTTCTGTCGGTAGTTTGCATTGGGATATGTTTAAATGCCATGGTTTCCTACAAGGACGTTTCAGACCCAAATCAAGTTGTAGACTGATAGGAGCATGGTCTGAAAGTGCAATTTCTAAAATATCACAATCAAGTACATGTGGTATGATAGAATGTGAGTAAATAAATAGTCTATTCTAGAATAGGAATCATGTACTGCAGAGTGATATGTAAACCCTTTATCTGAAGGATGTAATAAACGCCAAATGTCTGTCAACCCATGATCTTCACGGATGTCTCCCAGTATCGCTCTATCTCTACCATGTGTTGTGTCTAGAGGGCCCGTTCTGTCTAAGATCAAATCAGGCGCAAGATTCCAATCACCCCCCAGAGCTATTTTGGAAATTCCCATCTCTGTTAGAATTCTGTTTAGATGAAGGAAAAAAGGAGCTTTGTTTCCAACAGGGGCATAAATGGACCCCACTCCTAATATGTTATTACCGATTTTAAGCTTGGCTAAAACAAACTGACCATCTTCATCTGACCAGGACTGTAGTATTTGACATTGCAGTGTTTTCCGTATCCAAATGGCTACACCACATTTTCTAGTAATATTATGGGACATAGGCTCTCCTGACGTGTGAGAAGGAGGTTTGCAGCTGTAAAGAATCTGGCCTACCCAATCTCCTTTTAATTTTTCTGATTCTATACCGGATAGATCTGTCTCTTGAATGAGAGCAATATCTGTATGTTTGGAGGCTAAATAGGAAATAATTTTCTTCCTTTTAATGAAATTAGTAAGGCCATTGACATTGATAGACACAATGTGCATAGGACTAGTTGTCATGATGCTGATTGGAAATGTTAGAGTGTGTTTGTATTGTGTAAGAATGTATCAAAGAGGATAAAAAGGGAAAGGAAGGTTGGTAAATGATGTGGGAATATGGTAATGGAAAATTACTGAAGCTAAGTAGAGAGAGAAAAGAAAAAAAAATGGATAATTAACCTGAAACCAATATGTGCAAATATGATCACAAAATATTGTTAATACTAAACTTCAATTGGTGTAAGTACACCTTTCTACCTGCTAGAAAGGAAAAAAACACTACAGATCAAACAATGTATCTTTCGTCGGTGGGTCTAAACCTCAATGCGAGATGTAGACTCCGCAGGGGAGAAAACCACACATGGTAAACAGATTATGCAAAGAACAAAGCCATGGAGTTATAAAGTCCATCTAGGAGATTTGTATATATAAATACAGTATGAGATATACATGGTGTATTGAACAACAATGTAGGAGAAAAGGAAATGAATCATATCCATCAGAGGTAATAACTGGAGTAAAACAGTAATAACATTATATTAATACACAGCATTCATATATACTCATCTAGCTGGAAGAAGCAACAGTGGAAGGTTTAGCATCAGATACTTTATCAAAAGACGTGGATGACTTCAGAGGTGATCTCGATTTGTCTCTGGTATTTTCCTGTGTGAGTACTTCTACACAGTGGACCACTTTATCTCTGTCAGACTCTTTCTTAAAGGTACGGACGTGTAATCTACCAGTATGGTAGGTTTGAGGATCATTCTGTAATTGAAGTTGACTGTTTATAGTTGTTTTGGTCAGGGGTGGCGGTGTTAAGTCCATGTGTTGGTCCTCTAAACTGTCCAGGAAGCATACCAGATCTTCAGCCTGTGTGTAATCTCTTGATTTCCCATCCATTGTGATCCACATTGTAGCAGGTTCTAAAAGACCATATTTAATATCCCATTTCCGAAGTCTTGGCCTAAGTTGCAGGAACACTTTTCGTTTGGCATTGGTTTCAGTGGAAAAGTCTGCAGCAATAAATACTTTATGGCCTTCTAAGTCATAAGGACCATGTTTACGAGCTGCTGTTAGTATTTGACGGACCTGTTCATGATGCAGGAGACACGCAATTATTGGTCTGGGTCTAGATTCAAGGGTTGAAGTTGAAGTTCTTGACTGAATCCTGTGAGCTCTTTGCAACTCGATGGAATGCTCAAAAGATATGTTCAGTAGCCGCGGTATCACGGTTAGTAGCAAGCTCTTCACATCATTATTCATTTCCATTTTTTCTGGAATTCCATAAAAGCGAACATTATTTCTTCGGGCCCTGTCTTCCAAATCTATTACTTTTTGTTTTAAATGCCAGATATCTGGACCCCAACACTCTGCATTATCTAATCTTTCTTCCAAAAGGGTGGTTCGTTTATCTAGAGTTTCCACTTTGGTATGAAAAGAGTTTAGGTCCATCCTCATAGACTTCATTTCTGTCGCTAGATCTGAGATTTTGACATCCATAGATCCCAATCGTTGTCCCACAGCAGAGATCTCTTTTAAAATAAGGTCCATAGAAGCAGTATCTTGTGGGACAGTAGTAGAAGTGCCCGAAGGTAGAGTGTTCCCTACTACTTGTGTAAACAAAGGCTTTCTATTAGGTTTTCCACTGGCCATACTGTTATACTTCAATGTTAGAGAAAACAAGAAATAAGTGCTGCCTACTAACCAATATGATATCCAGTCACCTCACAAAGCAGTTGGGTAGTAACACTATAAGCACAAATATATATTTGGATATGGACAGATTTCTGGGATTCTCAAACATTATGGCTGCATGTTTTCAAACAAGGGGTGCTGAAAAACAGTCTATTAGAAATGCCACTCTGCTTTCCCCTGTATATCTACGTTCGCTCTGCACCCTTTGCTGGTAGGACTTTCCTTGTCTTCCTAAATATGTAGCAGAGGCTAAGCTGTCAAATGAAGAGAAATACCTTAGGTTTAAAAGTTCTCATATGCTTCCCCTGCGCCCTGTGAGAAGTACATGAATAACACAAAAACACACTGCAGCCTTTCCACTTCAAGAAAGGGAATTCCACTTAACTCTTCAGAATCAGGTTGTGTTTCCTGACAGAATGAGTAATTTTTCACAGACTTTTGGGATTCTAACAAATTATGACTGCATGTCTTTAAAACAGGGGTTGCTTAAAAACAGTCACCGGGCAATTGGCAATGTCACACAGCTTTCCCCTGCTGAAATTATGAGTTGTTTTATCCACAGACTTCTGGGATTCTCAGAGTTGAAAGTACGTATATGCTTCTCCTGTGTCATGTGAGCAATTCAAAAACGATTCAAAAACAGGCAGCAGCCTTTCCACACCTAGAAGGGGAATTTCTCTTTCGAATCAGACTGTTTCCTGACAGAATGAGTCATTTTTTCACAATATTCTGGGATTCTAAAAATGATGGCTGCATGTTGTCAAACAGGGGTTGCTGTCATAAATGCCACACAGCTTCCCCTTTTTAGCCAACTTCCCTCTACACACTCTGCTGACAGGATTTCCCATGTTATGTAACAGAGTCTATGCTTCTCCTGTGTCTGTGAGAAATACAACTGCAATTCAAAGACAATTCAAAAACAGACAGCAGTCTTTCCACTTCAAGAAAGGGAATTTCTCTTAAATCTTTAGACTCAAGCTGTTTCCTGACAGAATGAGTTGTTTTTCACAGGCTCTCTTAGCTACAGAAATGGTGCTCTCATTTTCCCTCCACACACTCCCCTGACAGGAAAACACCTGCCCTTCCCCTCTGCCAATGTGAAGAGGTCAACCAAAGTTCAAGAGTAATTAAATTCCACTGAAGTTGCCTCTGTGTTTAAAAGCAAGGGAAGTCACTTATCTCTTGAGCAGCTGACTGTTTCCTGACAGAATGATTTGTGAATGTCAGCTGAAGGAAAGACAGACTTCCTGATTTCATTTTCATCTAAGAGCTGGTTAACTGAAATGTCTTGTGTGAAAAATAGCCTCAAAGTTACCACACTGTTGTCCCATTCATGTTGCTTTCATTCTGGCTCCAAGGAAACCTGTTGACAGCTGAATTGAAGAATAAAAAATTAGCTAACATTCTTGGCGGACACGGAGGCGAGGATTATGCTTCTCTTTTTTATTTATTGCTACTCACAGCAGCCAATGAAAACTTTTCTTATGTAAAACAAACTACATTTCCCATGATGCATGCACCACATCACTTCCTGCAGAGCCCCATAAGAGCCAGTAATACCGGAACCAGTCCTCTTTCTTTGCTCCGAACGTTAAAGTCCAATAATTATAACAAAGTTCAACAACAGCTTCCAACGTGGAAGAACCAGACCAGCTGGGAAGAACGTCAACTTCAAGCAGGATTACGACTAATCCATCTTCTTTTCGGATCCGGGTGGGCAATAATTACAATACTGTAATTTAACCGGGTGGGATAATCCTCGCCTCCGTGTCCTTAATAGAATTGAACATTCTTGGCGCGAATGCTAGCTAATTTTTTATTCTATTACAGGACCGGAGGCTTCATATTATGCTAGTTTAACGCTGATTAAAAACAACAGAGGATATGTCACCCACCGGTTTATAATAAAACTGTTTAAATGTTGACCAATCTGCAGAATGCATGATATCCTGTACAGTAGAACCCAACATGAAGGTCTTGGAGGCCATAGCGCCTCGAACAGAATGTGCACCTAAGACCTGAGTATCTACACCCGCCTCCTGCATAACATTTTATAACCATCTAGCTATAGTAGCCGCAGTAAAAGGTTTGTACGGTTTCTGCAGAGCAATCAACAATTGTACCACACCATCAGACCTGGTAGACCTGGTACATTCTTCATAAGCCTTAAGGCATTGGACCACACAAAGTTTAGCATTGTCGGGAAAAGCATGATAATCTACACTGCATGACATGGTTTTGGTTCTAGACGTAATATTAAACGAAACTCCCTCCTGAGTAAATACTCTACCTGTAATATCAAGAGCCTTAACATCCGAGGAACGTCTACAAGCCGCTAGGCATAACAACATAGCTAGTTTGGTTGATAATTGTTTCCTGGACAACATATTGTTGTCGGGCCATCTGTTAAACAGTGAAAGAACCAGCGATACATTCCACAAGGAAGAATACTTTGGTTTGGGTGGATTAGCTACTCTGATGCCCTTTAGGAGTTTGCATATTAAAGGATGCTTTCCGACAGGTTTGCCCAAGATCTGAGAATGGCCCGCCAATATGGCTGAACGGAAATTATTAGCAGAGCGATACGCTAAACTTTCCGATGCTTTTTCTGACAGGAAATTTACAATAAAGGGTGATTCTGCCCCCATGGGATCCACATGTTGTCCCATGCACCAACAAACCCAGCATCCCCAGGCTGAAGAATATCGCTTCCTGGTAGAGGGGGCCCACGCTTGGTTGATGAAGCCTGAAACTTATTCCGAAAACCCTGACATTTGCCAACGCTGCCTAAAAGTCTCCAGGCCATCAGAGACAGATGTCCCGATAGAACCATCGGGTGCTTCTCTCCATGAGGGCCCTGGAGCATTGTCGAGGACCATGGGATCCTCCTGGGGAAGTCACAACTCGCCTCCAGCAACAACGGGAACCAAGGCTGCGACTTTCACAAGGGAGTCACTAGTATCACTTCCGCTTTCTGGCGCATCACCTGAGTGAACACACGAGGAATGAGAATAAAGGGTGGAAACGCATAATTCAAAGTCTGAGTCCACTCCTGTGCAAAGGCATCCGTCGCCAGAGCCAATGGGTCTGGCCTCCAGCTGAAAAACTTTGTCATTTGACGATTCAGCCTGGAGGCAAACAGGTCGATCTCGCAAAACCCCCTTATCTCCTGCAACCACTGGACCAACCGTGGGAGGAGTTTCCAGTCGCTGTAGTCCTTGAGGTGGCGTGAGTTCCAATCCGCCACTACATTGGATTGACCCGGAATGTATTCGGCTATGACCGAAATCTGATGACTCAGGCAATAATGCCAAAAGTCCTTCGCTATCTGTACCTGCATTGAGGACCTCGTGTCCCCCAGTTTGTTGATGTACCGTACCGCCGATATGTTGTCCATCTGAAGAAGGATGCAACATGAGACCTGTCTGGGAGATAGTGTCCGGATCGCAAATGATCCTGCGAGGAGTTCTAGACAATTTATGTGAAGACTTAACTCTTCTAGGGACCAACGTCCCCCTGTGGAAATATTTCCGCAGCGCGCTCCCCAACCCCAACGGCTGACGTCGGATTCTATGACCACTTCCGGTAGAGAGCCGAAAATCGCTCTGCCGTTCCACGCTTCCACGTGGGCCAACCACCACTGCATCTCCTCCCGCACTTCCGGGGAAAGAGGGACTAAGTCCGTGTATGAAAGACCTTTTTGCAAGTGTTGAATTTTTAGTCGTTGAAGGCCCTGTAGTGTAGGGGTCCCGGAAATATTGCTTGAATGGACGACGCAAGAAGTCCCACTATCCGGGCAATCACCCTGAGAGAAACCATTTGTTTGGTCAGGAAGGAGCGAAGCTCCTTCTTGATATCCCGAAGTTTGGAACTTGGAAGACTGAGCTGGGCCGTCTGAGAGTTTATGACAAACCCCAGAAAATCTATCATCTGCGTGGGGCACAGAACCGATTTTGGTTCGTTGATCACAAACCCCAGGTTCTGCAAGATACGAATGGTCATGCGCAAATGCTGAACCGCCAACGTCTGAGACTGTGCCATGATGAGCATGTCGTCTAAGTAGACAATCATGTGAACCCCTTGTTCCCTGAGATAGGCTACAACAGGTTTCAGAACCTTGGTGAAGCACCACGGTGCTGAGGAAAGTCCGAAAGGAAGGACCAAATATTCGTACCACCGGTTCCGCCATTGAAATTGAAGGAATCTGCGATGGGGACGACATATGGGAACGGACAGATAGACGTCCTTCAGGTCCAGACGGACCAACCAGTCCCCCTGCTTCAGTAGGTCTGCCAACAGATGGATGCCCTCCATCTTAAAGTGCTTGTAAGTCATGTAGTGGTTGAAATCCTTCAAACTGAGTACCAACCTGTAACCACCGCCTTTCTTCTGCACCAGAAAAATATTGCTGCAGAAACTGCGATAAAACTGCTGAATACATCCCCCCAATGGAAGAAGAAATAAGTCTGGAGAGCTCACCTTAAGACTAGGTGTTCTGGAATCCTCCCCGATAGGATCCCTTGTTAAAGCGTCGCTTGTTGAAGCGTTGCCTGGTGGGTAGAAGGTGCCACCACGGGTAGAATCCCACTCTCCCCTGCCGCGTTCGAAGTCTCCTCGCTGAGGACCTTGGGAGAATTGACGTCCAAACAAGCGTCCCCGGCCTCGTCCGGCCCAGTTGAAAACCCCAGCCTGAAATACACGTTTGATTCCTGCCTGAGCTTTATCCAGGGTCGTGAAAGTGCCCACGTATTTCGCCACATCTTTGACAAAACGGTCGCCGAAGAGGTTTCCTCCGTGAGGTTAGAGTCCATACGCATGAGAATGGACTTCCTGCACTCCGTGGAGATTGCGCAGTTGGCATTACCTGATAGGCAGATGGTCCGCTGGGTCCAGCCCGCCAACACATGGGAATCAATAGTGGTTTCCGATTCCTGCGCCTCTAGCGCCATCTCCAATATCTTGGCCAAGGGACCGACCACATCAAGAAGCTTGTCATGGCACCCTCGCCAGGCGCGATCTATACCCTTCTTGGGGTCCCTGGCAAACATTTTAAGGAAAGTTAGCAGACTGGAGTCAATTTCTGGCGTTTCAGCCACCTTGTCCGAAAGATCCGGTCGGGGACATTCAGACCGCAGTCTGTTGCGCACTTCCTTGTCAAAACTTTTGCGCAAATTCTCATGCAGGTACGCCACCACCTCCGGGGCAGGCAGCCAATCAGAGGACCTAGGATGAACGATATCCGAGGGGTTGAAGGTAAAAGGCGTAAGGGCTGTCTGTGGAGTCTCCACATTCTTAGCCTTCCTAGATTTCTTTTTGGGAGGAGAATCATCTGGGGTGTCCGATGAGATTGAACAAGGTTCCGAGTCGGTATCCTGAACCCTCTCTCTCTCCGTCTCAGGACGCGGAAGCGACGAGTAAGAGGCAGAATGAGGCCAGGACTTAGGCTGTGGCCCCTCTGCCGGAGCCCCTGCTGGGGTAGTGAAGCCATGATGCTTCGCGAACCTCTCCAATTGCCTAGTAATAGGCTTCAACGCAGTCGCCAATGCCTGCTGCACAGTTCCCGGAACTGCCTTCTCCAGGGCCTTGTTGACCGACTCCTGCACGGAAGCGTCCAGGGCCTCAACAATATTTTCCTTGATGAAAGGTGTACCTACTTCCTCCTCGTATAAGGTGTCATCCTCCTCATAGTGCACCCAATTTTCCATGGTGGAGCCAAATTTATAAACGTACTTGCTCATAAGGCAACAAGAAGGAGGAGTAAATGGGGGGGAGCCAACCCACAGCACAACAGCACAGGTACCTAGCTCCTCAGCCAAAGCTGTATCTGAATTATTACAGCCCACAGGGCGTAGTGGAGCCAAAAGAGCAAGAAAATATGCAAGGAGGTGTGCTCCCTCCAGGCCCAGGTCGTTTTTGCAGCCAGCCAGCCAGGTGTAAAGCAGTGCTCTCTGTATGAAACTCAGCCTGGAATGGCAAAAACGAAAGAAAAATGACAGAAAACGGGCAGTTACGACGTGCGTAGCCCAAATCCTACCAAAATAGCCCAATTGGGCTACGCACGTGGAAACCTAAAACCAAAGCATAATACAGGCTCCCAGAGCACCGGCATATGAGGGGAGCCTTAGCGATATCACCAAATATAATTTTCACCCGCGGGGCGGTACCGTGTGCAATGTCCTGCCTAAGCGCTAACGCGCTGAAACTGAAAGTGACAAAGCGGCCGAGCGCCGTGTCTAACAATCGTCTTTCAATCGTGAAAGCGGCGCAATGCACACCCACATCGATCGCCGTACTCGGGGCACTTAACCAAGCTCATAACTCATCCCCGCTCCCAGCGGGAGCCCCGTAGCGCAAAGGGCACGAGATCCGACCCGCCAACAGCGGTCAAGGCAATATTCGGCAGGTGATTTGAGAAGTAAAAGCGGCGTTAGATAAGCTCAGTAATACAGTGACCATGCGCCGCTTACACCAATCAAAGCATCAATCATAAAATAACACATTAATAATGCCAATAACGGAGCTCTCAACTTAACTGTCTGCGTGAGCAGCAAAGAAAGAGGACTGGTTCCGGTATTACTGGCTCTTATGGGGCTCTGCAGGAAGTGATGTGGTGCATACATCATGGGAAATGTAGTTTGTTTTACATAAGAAAAGTTTTCATTGGCTGTTGTGAGTAGCAATAAATAGGAAAGAGAAGCATAATACGAAGCCTCCGGTCCTGTAATAGAATTCTCCCCTCCGGAGCTCTACACAGAGGCGGCTATTTCAGTCGGTGGCCAGACTCCGCCCCCGTAGACAAAGTTTTGAGAGAAACAATATCGAAATGTAAGTGAATACAGGGAAGTATAGATTTACTTTTCTTACCATGAACATATGTATATTTTCAATGCAAATAGATGCAGAGTTATTGGTTAATAATTTTGGATTCAATATTTTAACTAAGATATTAAGGTGCCACAATATTTCTCACTCGTTATTCCAGACACACACCACTGTGGAGGTTACAGAGGTATGTGGATACACTTCACTCTAACTGCCGATCCGTGGGTGGTGTAATCTAGTGAGTTAGGCACTGCAAAAGTAGGTGCTTTCCTCAGAGTAAACGCAATGCCAACCGGTAGAATTCTTCCCTAGGTGATCATAGGCCAAGCAAACAAGGATGACCAGGCTGCTGGCCTCCTCAAAAAAGTGATACGCACCACAAAAGTGTCACAGTACTTTGTCCACGAGTGGTGCTGCTATATTCACAGGGGCAGCAAACACATCACTATATAACAACACAGGCCTGGGGTTATAGTGCCTTTGGGGCACACTGAGCATACCAATTCACTAACCTTTAATCAGTGGTGGTTGGTGAATCAGCACAGGGCCTATGAACAATTTCCCTGCTCTGACATTACTAGGTTCAACAAGTTCTGTTCTTCAAAAGGACTATGGGTTCCTGGCAAGCCTTGCTATGTAGCTGAGGTCCTACTAAGTACACTATATGCTCCCAAAGTTCAGCTGAAAATCCCCTGTTTGAGATAAAACAAATAGGTTTGGACTGGACTTTACCTATTGAATCATAAATGAGCCTTAAGTAATGATACAGATTAAGTAAAAACAATGGAATAGAAGGCACCTGCAGTAATTATCCATATTTAGATTAATTCAAACATTTTCATGAATCCCTCATTTGGTACAGCGGTCCAGTGGTTCCTCGCATCTTTCTTCTTGTCATCTTTGTTGGCACAGACCGTTTAGTATAGGGAAAACTTCACTTCAGAAGCTCACATTGAGCTGACCTTGCCATGTGGCCCTGAAAGACGCATGGCACTAAGCCTTAGGAGGATTACTTGCCATTTTGGCTCATTTATTTTCATGACGCAAAAAAAGACTCAGATGCGCATTATGAGAAGAACGCAAAGTACAAAAGATTGGGTCCAAATGTTTTTCTGACCATTTTGCACTTGCTGCCATTATGAGAAGAATGCAAATACTGCTCAGTCGAACTTTGTCAGTCAGTTACCAGCAAGGCCTATCTGTTGGTATTTCACGTGGTAATTTAGAGTGCAACGCTACCGTCTAGGAGTAATTATGGGAGCAAAATGAGTAAAAATACCGTTTGTTCATGTTATTCCCCAAGCTTTGCTCACAAGAAATAAATTGGTGCAAATACATGCCCTATACCTTCGACAGTTGCAAAAACAAAACGGTACCTGCTGGAATTGAAGTGCAGCCCATGGAAAGGAGCTGCAGTGTAGATAATGTATTTTAACTTTGGTGTCCCAGGATCTAAAATACTATTTCATTTCAACTGAATAACCAATTTACCTTAATGTATATGGCTTGGGATAGAGGTGCCATATACAGTAAACTGTAAGATATGTTGGTGCCTTCTGATTTAGGTGATTCATTATTCAGTGTAACTCTAAATAGTTTTAAAACTTCGGATTTATTTCACAAGTATTAGTCTGCGCCCATACTTATAAAGGCCACACTTGGGAGGAGTCATACATGCTTTGTAAGCCACACCCCTTTAAGAGGCCTCCTCCCATTTTCAAACCACTTAAAACGTAATTTTGGCTTATTGATTTATACTCCCATAAGTGCTTTGAGGATAAAACATGGATCAGAAAATAGCCCCTCGAGAATACTTTCAAATTCCAAAATGGTATTAAGTAGAGGTTTCAGTTGATGCAGTATATTTTCTATGCCTTTAAAGGTGTAGTGTTGGGGGTGCGAGGGCACCTTGTTAACTCCCCTGTGTAGGCCCTGCTCCGGGTTCCTTAAATAAGCTACACTCACTCATAGTGCATGTGTCAGAGTTAGACCCGGAGCGGTCCACTCCCCTTTATTTAAACCTTCTGGCCACACCTGGCCACATCTGCTACATCCCTCCCCAACTTGGTCTTGAAAGTCGGAGCTCTTGCACTTAGCATGCAAAGTCTTTCAGTCGGTGGCTGGGCTGAGGATTGGGTTGAAGTTTACATCGATGGGGTTGGCTATGGGTGGGCAGATCGCAGATGGGAGCACCGGCTTGCATGTCATTGTGCTGGTGTTCTGTAGGATCCACCAGTCCCCTATCTCGGGGCTCGTTACCAACTGTGCCATTTTCTCCGACCAGTCAGTGTTCTCTTCATTGCCGCCTTGAGGGGGCTGCTGAGGAGACGTTTCAACAATATGAACCAGGATATGTTCCTTGATATTGTTTCTTGCTCCTTGCTGGCCTTCACCATAGTTCTGTCACTTCTGGTGATTGTCCAGAACCCAGGCTCAAACAGTGTCCTGAACTTCCACCCGGGCTTGCAGTCCTTGATGATTACATAATCACTGGGTAGGAGTGATCGAACCCTAGCTCTCCGGGTCCTGCTGGCAAGGACATTTTGTCACGCGTGATGTGCTTGGGTCCCCTGAACATCGTGAGATGGAGGTGCCCACCCTAGACATGTGGGAATCATGTCTCGACGAGGTCCATTGAGCATCAAAGTACATGGTGCTTGTTGAGTTGTGCAATGGGGAGCACTCCAGTATTCCCTCAGGAATTGTTGTAAATGGCGCTCGGGGCTTGTTTGCTCAGTGGTAGCGATTCAAAGTGACTTATTCATCGTGTGCATAAACCTTTCAACCTCCCCGTTAGCTTGTGGCCATTGGGGAGTGATGCAACGGTGATGATATCGAGTCTAATGAGAAAGTCCCAAATTCGGCACCATTAAAAGGCGGTCCGTTGTCACTCTTTATTTCCGTGGGTAGACCAAAACTGGCAAATGATTTTCGAGGCCTGGGGAGACATGGACAAAAGCTGGTGAGTCAATTACTTCAATGATCGGATATTTCGAATAGGTATCTACCAGGACCAGTGTGGTTCATCCATCCAGGAAGCTCCCGAAGTTCATACTTAGCTTGGCCCAAGGTGTCACACATAGCTCTTCAGTGATTACTGGCAGCAGCCTCTCCAGCGTACCCGTCAGTGGCACTCTCAGCACTTGTGAATGAGGTTTTCTGCCATCTCTTGTAACCCAGGAAACCATACCTTCTTCCGCACCCTTGTCTTCATTTTCATGGTGCATTGGTGTCCTCTGTGTGCCATCTGCCTGAAGTGGTGCCTTAATGTCTCCGGGATCATGATGCGAGACCAGCGTAGGAGTCCATCTGGGATAGTGCTGAATTTGTCTTGCACTCGCCACATCTTCAAGCTCTCCATTTCTTCGCATGGCCAGTCATTGGCATCCTGAAGGAAATCTCACCAGGTACCACTCTGCACGGCCGTTCGTACTCGCACAATGATAGTGTCTGCCTTGACAGCTTCCTTGACATCCTCCAGTAATAGAGCACAGGGACAGGCTCCATCTGAAACCATCTTGGCATAGTCCTCCACTTCATTGTGGTCACCTGCAGTGTCAGACATCATTGGGTGGTGAGATAAGCTGTCAGTGGGGCTCTTTGACCCTGCCTGGTAGACAACCTACATCTGGTAGCGCTGCAGTTGGATGACCCACCTCTCGATCCAAAGAGGGGTGGATGAGGTGCTGACTCCTGGAATAGGGGAATGAGAGGCTGATTATCTGTGACGACTTGAAAGGGTTGGCCACATATGTGTAGCTGGAGGTACCCGCAGGCCCACTTGATCGGGAGGGCCTCCCGCTCGATTTTGGAATATTGCTTCTCCGTCGGTGTCAACGCCTTGCTAGCGAACGCTTATGCGGTGCATCGACCTGGCTTTTGCTCCCGAGCCAGTATGGCTCCCAGTGCCACAGTGCGGCGTAGACTAGCAGCTCGGTGCGCTTGTCGAGGTCAAAGTAGACGAGTGTGGTGTTGTCAAGGAGAGCGTCTTTGATCTTCTGGGTTACCAGCTATTGAGCATCGGATCTCACATCATTCTGTGCATCACCACATGCTGGGAAACATCCTTTACCACGCAACCATTACAACGCGGTATGGTTACATCGTGGTTTTTACAACGAAAGTCGTTACACCGACTTGCACTGGAGGGCGCTCTAGACTAAGGAATAGTGTGAATTACTATTCCAACACCTTCCCTACTGTACGTAGACTGGAGTTGGAATAGTAATTCACACTATTCCTAAATCCAGCGCCCTCCAACGCAAGTCGATGTAACGACTTGCGTTGTCAAAACCGCGATGTAACATACCGCGTTGTGATGGTACGCGTTGTACCATCATACATCCCCACATGCTATTTTATTTAATATACTATCACGCATTGCTGAAAAACGCCCGAATATCTTCACCACCTTAACCACAGAACCATCATTACTGCGGCTCCGGCCCCTCCTGAGTCTGCGTACGTCTATCCTATTCCCGCAAGCACTATCCAGGCTATTTTCATTGATTCAAGCTTGCACCTTAACTGTCCTGATGATGATCCTATTATTGTTTTTAAAGGATCGAAACATCGTCGACTAATGTAAACAGTTTGCACGTAAATCGCACATGAAAAAAAAAGTGGTTACTGTTTCTCTAAGCTTGTTAGAAATTGTGCTCAATATTCCACAAGCTACCCCGTCTTGCCTGATATGTTTTTGTTCTAAATGTATTTTGTCATGTGTTCATGTAGGATGCAGGATTGTGTCCCACGTAGTTGCTACATTTATATTTTTGTTCTTTGACATTTTTGATTTATTAAATTGATTGTCCGGCTGGGCACTCACATTATAGTACTGATTCAAGTCTATAATTATCCTATTTACTCAACTGTTGCGTTTAAGGACCACTGTAGCAGTTCCATGCTCCCCACACCTTTTTCCATTTCCCAGGGCACCATCTCACCACGTAGACTGATTTCTCCCGTTACATGCACCAGTCTAGGTCTTACTTCCATCTCCCCACCTGTGGGGGCTGACCAGAGCCCCAGAGCTGCGCGATGTTCCTTTTTGCTATCATATAGCCCAGAGTGGCTCATTGTGTAGTGTTGGTGTTGAGATCTGTGGGTTCCCAGACATTCAGTATACACCTTCGCGCTTCTAGCTGCAAGCTTACCCCCAATACCGTTCGCATTATATGGTTTATGTCCCTCCAGTACGATTGTATCCTGGGACAATGCCACAGTATATGGATGAAGGTTCCCAGCTCCTCACAACCCCTTCTGTACTCCCCGCTTTCTGCTCGTTGCATTCAAAGCAGGCAGGGCCCCGTTACATAGATCCTGTGGAGTATTTTAAGCTGTACTAGCCTCAGCCTGGCCTGGATTTCGACCATTCGTAGGGAAGAGATCACCTCCTGCCAGTCTTCCTCATCAAGTTCTAATCCGTCACTATTCCGTTTTCCCTTAAGGATCAGTAAGGGATCTTCCATATTATTAATCAACTTCCTGTATATTAGGGAGATGGCCTTCTCAGTAAGATGTCCATCCAGCACTCTATTCTCTAGTGGGGAAACCTCTGGCAGCGTCGTATCCCTAGGGATCTGAATGAGCAGCGCATGGCGGACTTGGAGGTAGAGGTAATATTCGGTGTCTGCTAAGCAGTACTGAGTTTTAAGCGACGGAAAAGGCTGAACCGTTCCCTCCCCCGAAATATCTTTGATTCGCGAGATCCCTATGAGGTCCCATTTGTCGAATCCTTTGGACTTCCAGAGGTTCCCGAGTCTCTCCGAGCTCCACAGCGGTGTGGCCAGGGTGAGTTTCCCCTCCCACTTCAGATGTCGTTTGACTGTGTGTCAAGTCTGGATTGCATGTGCTGTTGGCCCCATCAGTGGGAAACTGTGGGGTTTGGCATATAACGCCCTTGTATAGTCCCCCACTGGGAGCAGCCACCTATCCATGGCGTTTCCGGGATCATCCAGATGACTTTAGACCCCCTGGTTTATTGCTGCCAGTTGGGATGCCCAATAATATTTCTTTAGGTCGAGAAGACCGATCCCTCCATCATACATATTAAGCGTCAACTTAGAGAATGCTATGCGGGGCCTGCCATCCCAGAGGAGCTGTCTCTGAAGACTCTCGATCTCTCTGAAATAGGACGCTGGAACCGGGTCCATTGCATTCTGGAGGGCATATAAGAAACGAGGCAGAGCCATCATTTTAAAGAGAACTGCCCTTCCCAACATGGAAAGCGGAAGGGATCTCCAGTGCGCTACATCTTTCCTAAGTCTCTGCAAGGGTGGCATCAGGTTTCAGGCGAAGCGGAGCCTCGAGTCTAATGATACATATATACCGAGATACTGGAAACCCTCATCTGCGATCTGAATCGGGCAGCTTAGCGGTATGGCAGGCGGGTCTCCCTGAAGCATGTACATTACTGACTTGGACCAGTTGATAGCGAATCCGGAGTATCTTCCGAATACCGCCAGCACTTCTAGGAGGCAGATCAGTGATGACCTCGGGTTAGTTAAATAAAGAAGAATGTCATCTGCATATAGGGAGACCTTGTCCTCCCAATCCTGTGACCACCGCATTCCGCGGATAGATATGTCTTGCCTGACCCAGGCAGCTAAGGACCACTGTTCTAATATTAAACTAAAATACTGTGGCGGCCGATGAGATGCCAAAGTTCAGGCACTTGTACCAGCACAGTCCTAGGTGGGTGCTGAATACAGTGATATACCGGCTTTGCTCGGCTAGTAGTAACTGGTGGTACCCGGCGTTGAGATCAAGTTTTGAGAACCAGCGGGAACCATTGACGTCCACTAATATCTTGTCCATGTTGGAGATGATATGTCGCACACGAATGCAAAGATCTTGGAGCAGGATTGCACTAGTTGAGGCTTTGGCCAGAGACGGTTGTATTGTTGCACCCCCATTACATTAAGTGATGCTCCGGTGTCAATGATGTCTTTAACTTCTGATCCTGCCACTTGGACAGCGCACGTGGTTTGCGGCCTCCTGCGGCGCTTCAGCTCCCTCGTGAATGTGATAAGGAACATTTCTTCTTCCTCCTCTTCTTCCGGGAATAAGTCTTCTTGGTGGCAACTTTGTCTCGCCCCTCTTTCGCATCATATTAGTGAGGGACAGCTAGCGTACCATTTTTGATGGTGACCAGTTGTCTCTGGGGCCCTTGTTTCTGAGTGTTTTACTGCAGACAGACGCAAAAAGATTCTGGATTCAGCAATTAGAGCAGGTGCTGCCTTGTGCTGGGCAGTCGCTGATCGGGTGTTGTTTTCTGCCTCAGTTAACTCCCCAGTGTAGGCCCCACTCGCAGGTCCCTTAAATAAGCCACACTCACTCGTAGTGCATGTGTCGGAGTGAGATCGCTAGTGGTCCACTCCCCTTTGTTTAAAGCCTCTGGCCACGCCTGGCCAGAGGATATCACGCATGTGACTCCGGGTCTGCGGATAACAGGACTGCTGATGTGCTACAAAAGGGTGCAACATTTTCAAATAATCTGGGAAGTATACCAGTATCTACAATGTGTAAAAAGGACACATAAGTCTACTCACATACTTCTTCTCTCTCACCTACAATCCCAAAAAGTCGTCTAGGCGACACTAGGTCTTTCATTCATTACCTCAATCCATTGTAGAATAAAACTGTATTCATCATAGGTACACTTTATTAATTGATTAATTGAATTAAGCAGTACTCAGGGAGATAAGGAAACAACTACATATTGCATGCTGTTCACATTTCGCATGTAGTAAATCTACAGAATGATAATTAAACTAAGCTTCTGGTGCCTCTGTCACTTTCTTCAGCTCCTGGAGGTTAATTGCAGCAGGAACAGGGAGGCTTCAAGAGAGAGAGTGAAAGAGAGGAGGGAGGTGGAAGGTAGAGGCCAAGAAATCAGAGAAGGAGACGAGAGAGAGCATAGAAATAGAAATAGACAGAACACTAATGGATGGATGGAAATAGATAGAGAACATGAGGAGATAAAGCTAGCGAGGCTGTTGTGAACATTTAGCCCAGAGTTGCTTTTGATTCAACAGTCTGGCCCTGAGTGCAGAGATACAGTAGTCCTGTCTGTGGTTAGGCATAAAGTGTGCACACCCAGCTTCCTTTCCATCTCACTCGGCTTAACAAAACAGGAAGCTTGCAAACAAATTGTAGGTAGACCAAATGTCACCACAAGTGCGACAGGAAACGAAAAGTCACACTAGTTACCATGGTAAACTACAAAAAAGAGGAACTCTTTATGCTTCTCGGTTTTCTAAACTGGTACAGGAAAGCGGTCTCAGCACCCTCGAGAGAGAGCCGTACCTTTTGCTTGGGCAGTAACATGATTTGTTATTCCTGTTAAGAGCAGATCTGATCACATGTTTTCAGGCACTGCAGTGTGTAAAGTGGATTAATTTAACCCAGCATTTATCTGGGTTTGTACATTATTTCAGACAGTACCGTAACACGGAGAAGTAGAGGGTTATACTTATTTATTTTACACATCTCAGGCGTGTGGCTCTGAAATGAGCCAGCACAACCCATCATAATGCATCCCATGGGGCCTTATGATGCTGTTTTCTGCATTGCAACAACACAGAAGGGGATTCTTTGCTTCTATTTAGCATTTTCAGCTCATATATTAACATGAAATTTCTTTTATTTAATGCATGCTTTGCAGATAACAGAAATCGGAAACATGAAGAGACAATTCCCTCCTGTGTTTCAGAGCTCCTCTGTCAGCAAAACATATATTAACTCTGAGATTTTTTACATTCATGTATGTGCAGAAGATGCCAAAAAGAAGGGCACAGACGCCACCATTGCTACTGAGAGGGGACTTCAGCCTTCCTTGCTCCCAGGGCCGGACTGGGAACCAAAACCGGCCCTGGCAAAGTGCTCGGCCGCTCCTCACCCCCCTCCCTCGCGGGAGGGTTGGGGGTGCCGCCGAGCTCTTTGCCAGGGCCGGTTTTCGGCCGATTTTGTTACAGGGCCGATTTTGCTGCAAAAACGGCCCTGTAACAAAAACGGCCCCCAGGGGCCCAAAACCGGCCCGACCCGTGCGGCGCACCGGGGGATTGCCCGGTGCCCGCTACGGACAGCCCAGCCCTGCTTGCTCCCCAGGAGTGGCTGGGCCAACACCATCTCCTGCTCTGCTGCCATAAATGCTGTACAGTGCTAAGATTTTCCCGCGGTGTGGAACGCACCATTGCTCCTGTTAGGCTGCATGGAGAGGAGACTCCCTACTCCGGCCTTCCTTGCTCCCAGGAGGGGCTGGGCCAATGCCATCTCCTGCTCTGCTGCCATAAGCACTATAAAGCGCTCCGATTTTTACAGCGGGGCACCACCATTGCAGCTGTTGGGCTGCCTGGAGAGTGAACTCGATATGCCAGCCTGCCTTGCTCCCAGGAGGGGCTGGGCCAACGCCATCTCCTGCTCTGCTGTAATAAAAGCAATAAAGTGCTCCAATCATTGGCGTGACTCTCGCGCGGGCTACAACTGGGCAAGTCCATGGCCATTGGAGCACGGAGGAGGATGGGCTGGTCCACCCACCTGATCTCTTACACGCCGCACCTTTTGTAATCAAGAAGGGTGTACAGAGGCAAAGGAGACACTATATTTCTGGGGGGGACAAGGATAATCTTTTGAACTTTCCAGTGACCCTATACAAATTGCCCATTGTTATGAGAGCCGTACGCTCCATTAACTGAATACAATTGCATAGTTGTGTAGTGAAACATTGCTAAAAGGGAGGCATGTAGTCACAGTTTGCAAGTATGCTTTAATTGTTATTTTCACTCACAAAGAAATTAAACCGAATGTGAAAAAACATGTTTTTGAATCTACATGCATCAAGCAAGCAAAGGTGGGAAGAAAATAAGGAAGAATAACCTGAATGCTCTTCACAACATTCCTAAACCTCAAAATACAATTGGACTAATATTGGAGAGTGTTGGAGACAGGCTGCAGGCGCACAGAGCTGTAAGAGCAGATAAATGCCCACTTACTAAAAGTGGCATATCTAAAATAGTAATATGACATCCAACCTTACCAGTAAAGAGGATTTATCATTGCCATTCCAAAGATATAAAACATGATACAACTACTACTTTCTAACCAGGAATTAAAGCTTAAAAGAGTGTATTAAGGAAATCACATTGTTAGTATATGAGAGGAGTAGGCGTCATAGTAGTGAAAAGCGAACATAGGTGTTTTTCACTTCATGGATAAGGAAAACTTAAAAGTACATGTCTACCTTTTAGTAACATAGCACCCTGCCCTATAGGCTACCTAGGATCTACCTTGAGGTGACGTGTAATAAAATGGAAGTTTAAGGCTTGGCAAGGGGTTTTTAATACAAGCTGACATGGTAGTACAATTGCACACAGTCTCTGCAGTGGCAGGCCTGAGATATGTTTAAAGGGCTACTTGTGTGGTTGGCACAGGTAAGTACCTGAGACCAAATAGGGACCCTTGCTTCTAGTCAGGGCACAGGGACACACACTGTAGATAACCCCTGCTCACCCTCTAGGTAGCTTGGCACGAGCAGACAGGCTTATCCCCAAGGCAATGTGTTAGGTATTTGCACTCAATCACCACAATGGCCCCCCAGTACACCACAAAGGTAGACCACACAGGTAGGTATATCAAAATATATCTTTATCTAGTTTAGCAGGAAAGAAAGACGATCCCTTACAGGATGATTGCACATGAGCTTAATGGTTGCACTAGGTTACTAGGAAGTTCTTCTACTTAAAAATAGTCTCAAGTCTCTAATCGCTATCACAGGGGTATCACAGCAGGGCTGTGTGACCAAAGTCAGCTCTTCGCTAACTCTAGCGGTACTTTTCTATACTCTTCTCACCGTTGCGCTTTCCACTGAAGCCTCAGCGTGGGCGGAATCTCAGGAGCAGCCCCGGCCGATCCCGTCCACTCTTCCGCCCGCTCTCGACAATCAAACAAGCGGCGGGGAGGCAGTTCGGCACTTCTCTTTCTGGGACCGCAGGCCGGGGGCGCTGAACACACTCGCTCTTGGCGGGGACGGGTCACGCAGATGACTCGGGCACCACTTCCCCGAGGGTTCTTCTTCTCGGCACCACTCTCGACGGCTTCCCGGGATGTTCCGATGACGCTGGCCAATCCCAGCACGGCGTTAGCGAGGGGGCTCGATCCTCTCGACCAATGAGAGGGCAGCGGGCTCGATCTTTGCCTCGGAAGCGCCGGCAAGGTACGGCAAGATCGCGGGACGATGTGCGGCCCTCTGGCAGAGGAAAACTTTCACGGCAACAGGGTTTGGAGGGTGCTGGCCACGGCTAGGCGTTGATTTAAGGCAGAATTCACGAGGGGAGGCCACAAAGACCTCCGACCCTCGCAAAAACCGTGTGCTGATGAGCACACCAATCGGGACTCTTGGCAGCTGTTGACAAATTCACGCTCCAGGCAGAAACAGCACGGTCTTGATAGCTTAGTTTAGTTTCTTGGGAACCTTTTAACCCTGGGTTCCAGGACAGGAGGCCAGCTCTTCTCAGGCCCTTGGAGATTCAGTCGAAGACACAGCACACAGCAAAGTCTCGGTAGATACAAGTAGGCAGGGGCACAGCACACAGCAAGCCCTTCTTCTCTCCTTCAGTTGAACAGCAGGACAGGTCAGCCCTTGGAGCACACAGCAAGGCAATCTTCCTTCAGTTCTTCCGCGGTCCTTCTTCTGGCAGAGGTTCCTCTTGATTGTAGAATCTAATTTTCTGTTGTCAGGGGTCCTTTACTTATACCCCTAAAAGTCTTTGAAGTCTTTTTGCAAGTGGGTCCTGAGCCCAGTCTGATCCCGTTCTGGGTGTTGCTGGAGCACTTTGTTTTCCTGGCTTCTTCTTTCCTTTCAGAGTGAGGGGCAGAGTCGTCAGCCGCCCAGCAGGAGGTGGAGCCAGCATCGTGGCAGGCAGGCACAGCCCTATTCACTCCCAGGTGCTATCTCCTCCCTCCACTCTACTTGCAAATGCAGTCATTCAGCAAAGGGCTGACTCATTCAACCTCCTGGGGGCTCCCCAGCCCCTGTCACTCTCAAACCAGACAGTCAATTCACAAGCATGCCCAGGCACACAGAAGGGTCAGACAAGAGAACAGCTACTCTCTAAAAAGTACTGTTCTCCAACTCAGGATTTAAAAACAACCTCTCCTAAAAGATGTGTTATTAAATGCTGAGCTTAGGGATATCAAAGTCATGTCTTATCTTGTTCCTATGAGAAGATAGGCTGATAGCCATTGGCACCAGCCTCCCCCATGTTAGCCTATGGAGCAAGATAACCTTGTAGCAGTGAACATACAAGATGGCCGCTGTTCACTACCAGAGCATGGTACCTGCACTAGTACATGCTCTACCTTTTATATACATTGCACCCTGCCCAGGGGGATACCTTGGGCCTTCCATAGGGATGACTGATGTGCACAAAAAGGGAAGGGTTAGGCCCGGCCAGTGTGGACACTGGCCAGGAGGACATGGCAGTCCAGGGACTGCAGGCAGGCCTGCGGTGGCAGGCCTGAGACACCATTTTAGGGCTACTCATGTGGGTGGCGCAATCAGCGCTGCAGGCCCACTAGTAGCATCTGTCATCACCAGCCCTGGCACACATAGTGCACTTTACTAGGGACTTCATGGCGATACAAATATGCCAATCAGGTATATCCAATCAATATGATATTTTACACAGGGTGCACTTACACTCTGGCACTGGACAGCAGTGGCAGAGTGTCCAAAGCATCTAAACCAGCAAAAACGAAATCCAGCGCAGCATCACAAATACAGGAAGCAGAGGCAAAAGATAGGGGAAAAACCCACGCCAAGGGTGTCAGGTCTAACAGTTGGTCACTCTCCTTTCTTTAAGACGCAGCTTGTATAAAGAAAGGTATGTTCACAAACAAAGTAAAACCGCTGTATGGGGTGCTTTTAACAAGAAAAAGCATTTGATAAGCAGCATAGCGCGTGCAGAAGTGCTGCGCTGTGCAGGGAGCATTTTTGAAAGATAAAGAGCAGCGTCCATGATCGGGCGCCGTGCTGTCATGAAAACAGGGTGGGTTAGGGAGAGACTGTTGTGCCTGCAAAAGCAGCCGGATTAAAGACATTAAAGAAAAAAGTGCTCACATACTGTAGATAAAACAGACCGTGTAACAACACAAGTAAAAATTCCACTCCTCACGGAAAGGTTACAAATGCAGACAAGGCGTTACTAAGGAGGAACTAACAAGCCTATTTACAAATCAGAAGCAATCATTTAGAAAGGACAGTAACAGGAGCCAATTGAAAAGATAAGCGAAGCTTCACATCCATACCTGCATACAGCATGCCTTGCAGAGCAGCGCATGCGCTACCCAGGCTCGACCTAATAAAAGCATATTGTTATTCAAATGTGGTTACTCTAAATGTTAACAAAAGCCCCAAAGACTGAGCTGTGATTCAAATGGTGCGGTGTATTGAGTTGCTCTTCCCGGATCAAATTGAGTGGGCACTGTCTGTCAACGATGTAAGCAGTTGAGAGCCAAAGCCATGTATTATGTTTTGTAGAGACACAATTATGATTTAGATAACTTCACATAAAATGAACTAGAAAAAATACTAGATCCACCTAATCTCCATTACATCCACATATCACATCAAAATGCAATGGATGATATTTCTGCAATGGTACGGATCAATAATGCAAACACTCTTAAAACAATAGGTAGGTTAATCGTTCCCAAAAATCCCATGGGAGACATATCCTGGTGCTTCCACGGGTTTTGCCTCCTGTATGTCTTGATCAATGCAGCATGGTATATACCCTATCTTCCAGAGGTGGTTCTCTATCACTTTTAGGTGGACTTCCCTGATCCACATGTTATGCACACTATCACACTCTTAACTTTAGGATACTGGCAACTTCCAAACTGGTACGTATGTGTTGCTGCATCTGTTCTCACATCTCTGCAACTTCTCATGCTTATGCATAGCAATGTTCACCATGCCATGTTTGATGCACATCTATGAACCTCAAGCCCCTCAGCAAACATTACCCAAACAGGCCAAACTATAACCGGCACCCTATCAACTAAGCATTCCTAAAGAGTACAAGGAACCTGATGTAGATCTTAGCACTTCATGACCTCAGCAACAGAACAAAGCACTCTATAGATGCTTTGAACATGCTGAGGTTTACTTGCCCTTTTGAGGCAATACCACCTCTAAGCTATTACAATGGGCAAACATGAGCAGAAGTAAGCCTGTTCTGCTGTTATGATTGAAGGGCGAAACCAATTTGGTGTGTTGCCGGAGTTTCTACATTTGTGAAAGCAACTTTCACACAATTGTCTGAATACATTTTCTGAATGTCACATATGCACTCTGGGTGATGCTATAGTATTGCAGCTACATCGTATTCCTTTCACCACAGCTAGCAGACCCTTCTTCTCCGAAGATTGCCACAATCTGGTTTTATGTTTGATGTATTGATTTAGAAAAAAGAATAAAACAAATCTTGGAGAAAATATGGGAAGTCAAAAGTACAGGATGAAAAAGAAATCATCAGACTACAGGTAAAAAGTAAGGCATAATGATTAGAGGTATTGCAAATAGTAAAGATAAAGAAATTCAGAACTTAGTAGGTCAATGGCAGCACCAGCTGAGCACAACAGGATCGACGGTCTTTATTAAAAACTATTTTTTAAAAGTAATACATTGAGAGTTCCGGAGTGAATATTGCAAAATTAATCAGTCAAGATGAAATCCAGAATTATTAATGAACCAGAAATAAACACATGGAACCATCTTTATGTGGGTTATGATGTGACTGTTGGCTGCTATTTTGGATGGTCTTATCTTTTTACCATGTATTATGTAGCTGAGTCTAGTACTAACATGACTTCAGTCTCTGTATTGAAGATCTGGTTGCACTTAAAAAGGCTTGTTATTTGTTATATAAATATATACAGACTTTAGAAGCTGAACAAGAAGCTGAACAATGAACTATCTACTATAGGATTACTGGCGAACAGCCCACCCAAATACTCTTGTAAAACATTCTGCACTTTGTGTGTCATGCGTAGCTTTCAAATATGGTTTGTTTAGTGATCACCTCACTATGTCATGCTGTAGGTACCTTCCCATTATCTCTTATTATTCTTCTGATACCAAACAACTTTTCACAATTCTATGATAAATTAGGAGGCTCCTATGGAAGTTTGGGCTCTCAATATTCCCTTTCCTTCCTCTATGGCCTTTTAATTTATAGTCTATACCAATATTTCCCGAACTGTGGGTCGCACCACACCGATTTTTGGTGGGTTGTGAAAGTCTAAGCACTACATAAAGATGCCTTTAAATTCTGTGTATATCTTGTCACATTTGCTGCGTTTCAATGACAGAGGTCCATTGTCAGGCTAAATCATCTGACAAATTGCTCCTTATGTTTTTCAACATGGGGACTGGTGTTTACAAATTCCTGTCACTTTGCAGTCGGATAAAGAAAAGTGAAGGGAATGATATGACAATCTAGCTGTGGTATGGAGTCTGGGAGGAAAGGCTGTAGGATGTCATTGTTCATAACACAATGTAAATACCTGTAAATTAACTTACACTTGTGATGGAAGCAAAGATTTTAATAGGATCAAAATAGATCAAGACACTTTCTTCTTGATGATGCACAAATGCTCAATATTTATTGAAACCCGATTTCCACACATTATTGTTTGATTGCAGTATGGTTTTATCAGTAAAATTGTATGCCTGTGCTAATTTTGTGGCCATTTCAATTGAAAATATGCTGTATGTAAAGGAAAGATTGCTACCACACAATGCTTTAGTTACATTAAAACAATTGCCCGCCTCATGTCTATTAAGCCTAGGTGGGTCGCAAAAGTTTGTTATCCTAAAAAGTGGGTTGTGGTCCTAAGAAGTTTGGTCTATACAGAAAATAAATCTTGAGGTGGTACGATCGCAAATTATTTGGCTGTTGGCAACGGAGTGGTTACAGACATTACCTAATATGTCTATAGAGAAGGAGTAGCCTGGTAGTAGAGCTTTACTAGCAATGGCGGAAAAAGTCAATAAAAGAAAGCTACTGGCAAGTGGTTTGGAAAGGTACAAGAGTCATAGAGCCCCACATAAGCAGGTTGTCGGAAAGTAATGAAAAAGACACAACACGGGACAATAAAAGAAGGGAGATACCAAAAGCAAGGACAAGCAAAATAAGTGGCCTCATACTCAAAGCATTTTCTGTGAGTAGGTGTGTCACACACCTGTTTTAGACATGAGTTACACCTAAATGTGAAGGACTGATTACACTAAAGATTTTTGCTATTTTTCTGGAATACGACATGCTTACTCACAGAAACCGTGAGTAAACATTAAACTCCAGAAATTTCATGAATAAGTCTGACATATTACGCATTTACTCATAGAAAAAGCTTTGTGAAACGGGTTAAAGGATTTCAGGTGAGTTGTAGCCACAGTTACAGCTTTGGGGGAAAGGAGGAAATAGAGATAAGAGAAAAGGACGGCTTGTTGATGTGATTAATCACTTGGTCTACAAGCCAAGGATAAGGAGGGGTGAATAGGATAGAAAGAAGAAATGAAAAGACAGGAAAAGAAGAAGCTTACAGGAAGCGAGAACCTGGAGGAGTTCCAACAATGGTCTTCAAAGGTCACAGCCAGGAAGAGTCTGAAAAAGTTGGAGCAAGAGTTGCCAAAATGGTAGGTTCAGGGAAAAAGTAAGAAGATGAAAGCACAAACGCATACAAGTAAGAGAGAAGCTGAATTGAACTGAGAAGGTAGGAGCAAGGACTGGTTTAAAAAAAGGTTAAAATAACACAAGCCAGAGGTGAACTGAGGTGGTGAAAGGGTAAGTTCAAGAAGTAGACCATGCCGGATAGGGTGTAAACTGAGAAGGCTGGATTAAAAGATTACGCAGAAGCACTCAGAGTGCAGAAGAAGCTAAGTGGTGAGCAGTAAAGGAGAAGGCAAGAGCATGGAATAAGTCAAAGGCTGTTGCAAGGGAGAAATGAGAGTTAGAAAGATCTAAAAATGTAGATCGAGATGTGTATCTGGTAAAGTAAGAGTAAGTACGATCGAAAAGGGGTCATAATAAGCGTGTATATGCAACTGTGCAAGAAAGAACGTTTAATAATGTGTATTAATAAGCGAGTACCTGAAAAGGTAGAGGGGAGGGGAAGGAGATTGTTATGAGAATGGTAACTAAACAGTTGCACAGGAGCGCAGATCAGCAGTGCTCTGTGGAGTAACACTTATCACAGCTCTGCTCTTTGTGGTCCTCTCTCACAGGTGTTGTAGGGTTCTCATGTTTTGCGACAAGTATTTTCTACTGCATAGCTTTTCATTAACTGAGCTGTGCACTTCCTCAATTAATGAAACTCAGTTCTCTGAGTATAAACAAACAAGCCCTTAGCAGTTCCAGAGATTACGTGGGAGCAGACAGACTTCCTGGTGCGCGTCGCCCATGCAGGAGAGCTTAACAGATGAGCTGTTGTTTTAGCAGGGACATAATATTCTTGAACTCAAACTTTTAATGAACACGAAGCACTCCTTAGCACACGTCTATCATTTTTTGAGGTGACTTAGTTACGTAATGCTTACAGTCAGTACAAACATAAATAATTGACAAGAAATATTTCTTCTTTCTTCTGTATCATTTGATTTAATATGTGCAAGTTTTCTCAAGTTGTCCTCTACAGCCACAGCCAACACGTGTGTTGTCGCTACAGGGAGGTAGTCCCGCAACTTTCTCAAGGCTGTATGATTGTAAAAAAACAAAACCAATATCTGTTTAGGGAATCTAACCCTATTCATAATTCAATATATAATATTAAATGAGTCGGTCAATAGTGCCTCATGCGAGTGGTGGGATAAAAGTAAGCAACTTCCAATAAGGAGCAATTCATACAGAAAATACCACTGTGTGAAGACAGTGAGTCTATGACTCAAACTAGATGAGACCTAGTCTAAGCATATGACAGTTTGGAGAGAACTTCCGGAGTACATCGTCTTAAATATTATCGTTGAGTGTATGGTTGTAATAAGAGGTAAGTATAGGTAAAGAGTAAAGTATAGTTGGTAATGTGTAGTCCGTGCAAAATAAAATATATATAATATAATAAGAGTGATACAGGGTGTTTATGTTTGGATATTAGTTAATAGTCTTGATACAGTGCATAAATTGGTGTGAAGAATATACTCTGTAAAAAATGAAAATGGAAAATATATCTAAGTAACCTTGCATATTAGCACAATTTTAATTTTGAAGTCGTATTAGCATTGGTAGTTATTTTTGCTAAATACCTACTATTTATGTGGTGATATTCCAACCCACATAGGTTTTCTGGGGGGGCGGCGTCACTGTTCAATAGTTTAAGTGGGTATATGCGTCTTCGTGTAAAGCTTCTCAATGCTGAAAGAAAAGGCAGTGTATTTGTCGACTATGTTATAATGGCTAACTCTGATTATACATAATATGTATCTGAAGTGACGAAGTAGCATGGCTCTGCTTTAGAAATGCAACTCCTAATATGAGTCTGCCATGTTGTTTTTATCTTTATGTGGCTGTCGTGAGTATATTTAAACGGTCTTTAATTGTGCAACGGGTAATGAGCAACCAAATAATAAGACGAATTGTATTCGTTTGATATCTTTCTTAATGTCTATGACTACAAAAAATGTAGCGTGCATTATCCGTGATAGTAGTTAGTCTTTAACACGGATAAGCTGTAATGAAGTGAGTACGCTAAATGGAGCAAAGTAAGCTTAGTAGGAACCGAATGATCCTGTATACTCATAGCAGTATGCAAAAGTCAACTGTTAAATAAAGTTAATTGAAGACTGCCTTCTAACTATAAACTCCTCTACGTTAGTGGGGACTGTATCTCTGTTCTTACCGCCTCGTGTGAGAGTTATTTCATTTCCCGACGCCACCGCTCGGTTCGGATGCAGAGTACGCTTCCAAATCACCTGTTTCAGGTGTTTGTTTAAATACCGGAAGTGCGAGGATTATTCTCATGTGTAGGGAACCTGGCCATAATCAGTGAGGAAGGACTAAAGATTAAACAGTATCTTCGGCGGCCATCTTAAGATGTTATTAAACATCATGAATACCTATGGGGTGAATGTTCAATTAGTGTTCACGGACAGTTTAAATTTTAGTTAAATGTCCTAAATCATAAATTAGAGCATAATTCAGCTATGGTAAATTGAATTTGAAAATTAGGCGGGTTTAACTAGAGTCATTTTGTGTGCTGTAATGTATAAGATTCGTTTCACGCGAATAGAAAGTGGAAAAGTAAAAACTATTCTCTCCATCCTTTTGAGTCAGTACAATAGAATTATTAGACTCGTTAAAATATCAGAACAAAATTGAAATTATTTACTATACACAACGTTTAGTAGAAGAATAGAATACATGTTAAAGAAGGTTAACACAAACTGGATGTGATATCTATTCAATCATTAGTAAAAAGGGAAGAAAACAAAAACCCAATATATTGTTTATAATGTAAGATGCTTTCTCTTTTTCATTTAGGTGCACCATACATGCATCATACATATTATCTCTATGTTCATCCAAATGTATGTCTACTAACTTATGTGTTGGAAGTAGCACTAGCTGGTTAGTTCAGTTGTACATTGCGCCTCTCATTCTTCATTGTGTCTTAATCAGGTTTAAACTCTGATGGGTCTGTATTTGTGTTTCACATGTTAAAGATTATTTGTATAGTTACCTGTCCAGGAAATAGTGCAGTTCATGGTCAATGTTCAAACCATGTTCCACACTATGTAATTTACATATCCATTGGGCCTCTCTCCTTCTCAGTGTCAATTCCCTATTTCCACCTCTTTGGTGTCTAGGGACATGTTCTATTCCATGGAAATCAAATCGCCTGTTTGTTGTTTGTGCTGAGCAGATTGACATGTGAGCAGCCAAAGGGTATTTCATATCTCCCTGTTTGACTGCTCTTATGTGTTTGTTGATTATTTCACGTAATGTCCGGATGGTGCTACCAACGTATCTTTTCTTACATTTGCACTCTATCGTGTAGACTACAAACTTTGTGAGACAGTTTATGTTGGTGTGAATTTTGTATTTCTTTCCACCCGGTCCTTCAAATTCTGTCTTTCTCCCACATGCCCATTTGCATGTGCTACATTGTCCGCAAGTGTAAAAACCTATTGTGCGTTTATTCAACCAGTTGTCTGGATCTTTAGGTTTTTGGTAACTGGGGCTCAAAATGTTCCTTAGGGAAACCCCTCTTCTATATGTAATGTTAGGTTTGTCTGTGATAAATTCTTTTAGAGAATTATCATTGTTGAGCACATGCCAGTGTTTGTTGAGACTTTTTCTAAGGACTCCTGACCAATTGTTGTACCCAGTGACCAATCTGATCTTTTGGTCAGTTCTGGTCTGTTTGGCTTTTTCCCTTAGTGTGTCTGCCCATTGTACTTTGTCTATTCTTGTTTCAGCCATAGACAGTAATTTATTTTCATACCCTCAATTAGCGAACCTGGTTAGGACATCTTTTTTGTATTTGGTAAACTTTAGGTCATTGCTACAGTTACGCCGTGTCCTAATAAGTTCCCCATAAGGGATAGATCTTATCTGGTGCGAGGGATGTGCGCTTGAAGCATGTAATAGAGAATTACAGGCTGTAGATTTACGATACAGTCTGCTGTGTATGTGATTGTCAAGTATGTAAAATTCTACATCTAAAAAGGAAATCTTCGTCTTACTCTGTTCTATGGTGAACCGTATGTTCTGTTCATTGTCATTGAGGTATTCGAAAAACCCCATCAGTTTCGTTTGAGTACCGGTCCAGATCATGATGCACTCATCTATATATCTGCCCCAGAAAAGTATGGAGTCATTCCATTTGGAGCCCGATGAGCCCCACATTCTCGTCTCCTCGAACCAACCCATGAAAAGGTTGGCATACGAGGGAGAGAACCTGGAGCCCATTGCAACTCCTTGTCTTTGTCTGTACCAGTGTTCCTTGAATAGGAACACATTGTTATCCAAGATTAATTCCACCATTTCAATTAACATTTCAGTATGATTCCAGGAGCTTGCTGCCCTTCTGTTCAGCATCTTTTTAACCGCTATTAAACCAATATCCCTTTTTATGCTGGTGTATAATGCTGTCACATCCAGAGTAACCATGGTCATATTTTCATCCCAGTTTAGGTCAGATAAAGTACCCAAGATATGTTTGGTATCTCTGATGTACGATGGTAGATTGGTCACTAGTGGTTTCAGAAAGATATCCACATATTCTGATAACCTCTCAGTAGGTCCACCAATACCTGAGATGATGGGCCTGCCTGGAGGGAAAGGAAGAGTATTGTGTACTTTCGGTACTGTGTAAAGGCAGGGGTATCTAGGTCGGTCAACTTTCAGATAGGTCAATTCATTGTCGTCTAGTAAACCTAGTCCATGTCACCGTCTTAGTTGTCTATTGATATAGTCAGTAAGTGTTTGAATGGGATTGCCTTGAAGTAATTCATAGCACTCCAGATTATTCAGTTGTGTCACAATTTCTTGATCGTAACCAGTACGGCGCATGATCACCATGTTGCCCCCTTTATCAGCTTCCCTGATTGTAAGGTCTCTGTTCTTACTAAGTTCCATGAGCGCTGTGCGTTCATTATGTGTTAGGTTATCTCTTTTGATTCGGGATACAGTGTTCCTCCCTTCATGTTTGTCTAAATATGAAATTATCATTCTATAGAATAAGTCTATATTGTTGCCTGCCGTAAACGTAGGGGTCCATTTAGACTTGTCTTTGAGGTTGCTGGTTATACTATAGTCCGTACTTATGTTCAGGTCTCTCATAATCATGTCAGACGTGATAACCTCATCTTCACAATCTGTTACAGACATTAGAAGTCTGTTATCTAGTATGTCTTGAATCGACTGTTCATTAGATATCAATAGCCCAAGGTTTTGTTGTATATCTTTATTCATTGTATTGGTCAATTCAAAATGTTTTCTCAATTTCATGCGTCTTATAAATTTGAAAAGATCGACTTTAGTCTCACAGAGGTCCCCGATGCTGTTCGGGCAAAAATTCATACCTTTAGACAGTACAGACATCATATCTTCAGACAGACTAGTATCAGTTAAATTCATGACAGTTACATCATTTATTTTTTCACATTCCAAGACCTGGTCCTGACTTCTGGGCGTTCTGTTTCCCGCACCCCCTCTTTTTCCCCTCCTAGTTTTTCTCCTTGTGCTGGTCGGTAGTTTTCTCTGTTCCCTCTCTTGATTCTCCTGACCTCTAATAAAATACTGCTCTCATTGTTGGGGGCATTTGTGGGTCCCTCTCCTCTATCTGAGTCATTTTCATCAGTGTGTGCTGTATCCAGAGATGAAGTGCTAGAGTTGTTTAATTTGTTATCACCGGTGTTTTGTGTAGTTGTTTTGGGGACTAAGTGATCATACTTTTTGGCGAACGTGAATATCCTACCGTTGGAGTAATCACGTTCGTCTCTTTTTAATTTTCTGGTTTTTCGTTGTTTAATGTCAGCAACATGACGCTTTCAGCATTGAGAAGATTTACACGAAGACGCATATACCCACTTAAACTATTGAACAGAGACGCCGCCCCCCCAGAAACCCTATGTGGGTTGAAATTATCACCACATAAATAGTAGGTATTTAGCAAAAATAACTACCAATGCTAATACGACTTCAACATTAAAATTATGCTAATATACAAGGTTACTTAGATATATTTTCCATTTTCATTTTTTACAGAGTATATTCTTCACACCAATTAGGTATTTATGGACTGTATCAAGACTATTAACTAATATCCAAACATAAACACCCTGTATCACTCTTATTATATTATAAATATTTTATTTTGCACGTACTACACATTACCAACTATACTTTACTCTTTACCTACACTTTGCTCTTATTATAACCATACACTCAACGATAATATTTAAGACTATGTACACCGGAAGTTCTCTCCAAACTGTCATATGCTTAGACTAGGTCTCATCTAGTTTGAGTCATAGACTCACTGTCTTCACACAGTGGTATTTTCTGTATGAATTGCTCCTTATTGGAAGTGGCTTACTTTTATCCCACCACTCGCATGAGGCCCTATTGACCGACTCATTTAGTGTTATATATTGAACTATGAATAGGGTTAGATTCCCTAAACAGATATTGGTTTTGTGTTTTTACAATCATACAGCCTTGAGAAAGTCACGGGACACCTCCCTGTAGCGACGAAACATGTGTTGGCTGTGCTGTAGAGGACAACTTGAGAAAACTTGCACATATTAAATCAAATGATACAGAAGAAAGAAGAAATATTTCTTGTCAATTATTTATGTTTGTACTTACTGTATGCATTACGTAACTAAGTCGCCTCAAAAAATGATAGACGTGTGCTAAGGAGTGCTTCGTGTTCTTATAAACTTAGGTTTTTCCTGGGGAGTTGGGTGGTTCTCCCCACCTTTTACACCGTCAAACAATAGGTCATATCCTAATATTTTGTGTGATTATTCTATGTGGCGCCCTGATACCTAAACACAATACCACTGTTCGGAGAACTTCAAACTTTTAATGATTCGGTATTGGTCTAATTCACATTTTATCTCGTATACCAAAATAAACAGTTCCTCAACTGCACGGACGGCTATGTTTTCTACCCCGAAAATCAGAGGGCCGTAACCAAGTGCTGTTATTGGTCTCTGGCTGGCTGAAAAAGGGAAGGTCAAGTGAGGTCATCAGCTGCGCAGCGCTTTGATTGCATTCTGACCCTAATGCTACAAGGAGATGGAGCTCTTAAGTCAAATTACCATAGTTTAATAGTGATTTATTGCCTGGACACAGTTTTGTGTAGTACATTTGTTCGGCAAACTGTATTGTTACAGAGGTTTTCCGTAACAGTCACTTATTGTTAAGGGCTGTCCCGGACTTGTGTTCATTTGTCAGTCAGCCTCTTAACATTCCCGCTTGCCTCCTCCCGAACTCCCGCCTCCAAGAAACATGGCTAGCACAATTTTATTCTAATGCGATCCCCAGTTTTTATCACATGCCTTTCACAACAGATCAGTGCAACTACTTCCCACTAAAGACAACTTACCAGACAAGCATCTGCAATACAATAGATCTCGTATTTACAAGAGTTTAAGCTATTGTCACTTACAATAACGAAAGCTCAAACTCTTGTAAAAGCGAGACCTCGGCCGCCATTGTCGCGGGCTGCTTGAAAGTAAAAGCGGGCATGGCGGGGAAACCACACCATGCCCGCAGTAGGAGAAACCCAATTAAAGAAAAGAGTGCTAACACACTAAATAAAACAAATGCGTGTCACAACAGAAGTAAAGGGGCCAGTCGCCATGGGTGTTTACAAATGCAGAGAAGGCGGTACAAAGGAGGTACTAACAACCTTAAGAACAACTCGCAAGCCAGCGTTTATAAAGGACAGTGACACACTCAAATGAAAAATATGTGTGGAGAGTGGGCAGGGCTTTTCTTACATACTCCACTACAACAAGTTTCCCAGAGCAGCGCATACACGCTGACTCAGGTTCGACCTAAAAAGCCTGCTTTGAAAGACACATGTGAGATGCTCACAGAAGACAAGTATAGTGAGATATGCAAAATGAGATGTGTGGCAACGCTCAGATATGAGGTGTCAGTGATGAACACCAGAAATATGGTGTTTGAGTTGGAAGCTTACAAATTAATACAGAGGGTGGAAGGTCACAAATGAGCAGTGCATGGTATGCACTAAAGCACAAAAAACTTTGTCATATGGGAGGATCACGAAAACTATAAAATGCTCAAAACTAGCAAATATGCCTCGTGCTAGGATTAATCGAGCCAAAATATTGAGCATTTAATTTAAACAATGATTGAAGGTATGGAGGCCTTGCTCCAGACTATGATAAATTATTTACAAGGGACATTTGGAGAGTTGTGTATTAACAGGAAAGCAATCTTTGGGGAAGAGTTATTGCTACCAAAAAAAAAGGTCAGATGGGCAGGATAACTTGGTTATGGATGGTGATGCTCCAGAAGATGAGCTAGGGATGTCTAACACCCATGACTGCTTCTGAGCATGTCCAGGAGGAGTATGAAGACCACTCACTGGAGAGCTCTAAATTCCCAGGGAATAGTTCTAGTGACACAAAGGGAGGCCTTTATTTCTCCTGGGAGGGTAAAAAGGGTTCAGGGGAGATGCAGGTCCTTCTCAGTTAATTCAACCTCCTCTGCAACTTCAATAGGGACCTCCATCTCTAGCAAGAGGAAGGATTCTTTAAAAAGGGTATGCCACCTGCTCAAACTTGAGAGAGCCACTCTCAGAATCAAGAGGGAACAGTTGGCCCTAGATTAATAAACCCTAGAAGTCCAGAGGGCTAGTAAAGTTTTCAGATTATAATCCAATGGTGGTAGCACTAGTGAACCTATGGTCAGGGAATATTCCTTTGACACTGGGAACTTGAGCAGGATAGTCCCTCCTTACCAGGAGGGTGATGACATCCATATGTGGATTACTGCTTCAGAGAGGGCTTGTAAAGTTCAGAAGGTTCCTCAGGGGCAATGGGCAGCTATCCTGTGGCTCTCCTTTGCTAACAAAGGTAGAGACAAACTTTTGACAGTAAAGGAAAAGATGCAGCCAATTACGAAGTCCTGAAGAGTGCCCTCATAGACGGGTTTGGGTTAACCACTGAGGAATACAGGGTTAGTTAGGTTTAGAGACACACAGAAGGCACTCACTGAAGACTGGGTAAATGTTGTAGATTGTACTGTTAAGGCTCTGGAAGGCTGGTTTCATGGAAGTAATGTCCATGATTATGAAGGACTGTACAATTTACTTGTGAGGGAGCACATCCTTAATAACAGTCAAAATCAGAAACTGCACCAGTACCTGGTGGACTTGGATCTGACCACTCCCCAAGAACTGGGAAAGAAGGCAGACAAGTTTGTTTGCACCAGGGCGAAACAAAGGTCCCATGGTGGTGGTGACCAGAAGAAGCAAGATTCTTCTAAGGCCTGAGAGAAAGGTGGGTTGAAATCTAAAGAAAAGAAAGTCTTTTGAAGGTACCCAAAACTCTTCCTCTAACAAGAAACCTTGGTGCTATTTGTGTAAGAAAAACATCCATAGGGCAAAGGATGCTAATTTTGCAAAGTCTAGCACCAATACTGCTATGACTACTACTACTCCTAAACCTCCTAGTGCCCCTAGAAATAGCATTGGTAGTTGTAGAGGCTCCAAGAGTTTAGCTGGGTTAACCTTGTGTACTGAAGTGTGATCTGACCTAGTCATGGCACCCACTCAGGCTGCTTTAGTCTGTGATGGTGGCATTGTTATGTTATGTTAGGGGCACTTCTAAAGCGCACGACTCACCCTGGGGCATCTCGGTGCTATACCTAGTAGTCTGCTGAGGGGGGTATGAGAGGAAACATACAACAGCAGAAATAGAGCCCTAAGTGATCAGAACAAAAAAGGTTTTCAGTTGTTTCCTAAAGATAGTAAGGGAGGGGCAAGTACGTATGGAAATAGGCAGCATGTTCCATTAGCGTGGCGCAAGATATGAGAAGGCCCTCCCCCCAGAACGAGTGAGGCGGATTTGGGGGGTCTTCAGGAGCTCAAGAGAATTAGACCTTAGGTTGAGAGTGGTGGTCTGTTTAGTGAGTCTATTTTCCAGATATTTGGGGCCTTTACCGTTTAAGGCCTTATAAGTAAGGCAAAAGGTCTTAAAGTGTGCTCGTTTCCCAATCGGGAGCCAATGAAGGTCTAGAAACAGAGGGGCTGAAGGAGAGCCTGCTGGACGATTTAGGATCATTCGTGCAGTGGTATTTTGGATGACCTGTAGCTTCATTAGCAGCGTCGGGCCAAGTTCTGCTAGCAGAGCGTTGCCGTAATCGAGGCGACAGATCACCATGGCCTTAACTAGCGTTCTGCGGTGCTTGATAGGCAGATAGGGGAGGATCTTCCGTAGAAGCCGAAGGCTAAAATAGCAGGAGCTTGAAATTGCTGCTACATGTTCCTTCATAGAGAGTGCCTGGTCAAGTTTAAACCCCAAGTTTTTCACTACTTGTTTAGGAGCAGGTGCGGTACCCAGCTCTCGCGGCCACCACTCCTGGGACCAAAAAAGAGGGGCTTTCCCAATTAACAGGATTTCCGTTTTACTAGGGTTCAATTGGAATAATTCTCAGTCATCCATTGGGAATGGTAAGCATTCCAGCTGCGAAGCGTAGATGTTCTGAAGTTGCTTTTGGGTTCATTTTGAAAATAAGCTGGGTGTCGTCCGCGTATGAGATTATCTCAAACCCGCATGACTCTGCTATTTTAGCTAAAGGGGACATGTACAGATTAAACAAGGTGGGGCTGAGACATGAGCCCTGGGGAACGCCTTTCTCCAAACAGCATTTGTCTGAGCGATATGGTCCCAGCATGATTGTTTGGTTTCTGTCAGACAGGAAATTCTGTAACCATTTTTTGGCTTGATCTTGACTGCCGCACAAACGCAATCTCTCCGACAGCTTAGAGTAGGCAATAGTGTCAAATGCTGCAGAGAGATCCAGGAGAACCAGAATGGGTGATCCTCTGGCGTCCATTTCTTGCCACAGTGAGTCGGTCATTGCCAGGATTGCAGTTTTGGTACTGAATCCTGGACGAAACCTGATTGCGAAGGGTCTAAAAAATTGTTGGATTCAAGGTAGTGACTCAGCTGTCTATTTACGGCCGATTCGAGTAGTTTGCCCAACAAGGGCAGTAGCGATATGGGGCGGTAATTGCCGAGTACGCGGGGGTCCGCCGTTGTTTTTTTCAGGATGGGTCGGACAAAAGCTTCCTTCCAGATGGAAGGAATTATGCCCGAACTGATGGAACTGTTGCCATCCTTATTGTTAAGTCCCACTAACTTGGCTTGGCCAAATACAGACAACAGCCTCTCATGATGGTCACAAAGCTTTAGTTTACAGGTATACAGGTGCCAGTGTCACTATGGTGACAGAGAAACATGTGTGTCCTGAGCAGATTCTACTTGGTCAGATTTACCAAGTGGACAATGCTAGCACTGCCAGGGCAGATCATTCCATGGCAGTTATCAATCTCAGTTGGGGAAGGGTAAAAGGCCCGAAGAGAGTTGTGGTATCCTCAGACCTACTTGTGGACTGTCTACTAGACAGTGATTTTGAAACTTCAGCCTGGTCTGAAGTGGAGTACATGACACATTCATAAATTATGGGGATTTCCGTCAGTGTCATTGCTGTCACAAGGGCTCAGGCCAAGAAGTTAGGCCCTGAGGGAGACCCGGATCCTGAGAATATGGACCAGCCAGTTCCCAACAGAAGGAGCAGAAAGGGTAAAGATGTATCCTCCTCTCAGACTCTAAGTGAGAATCAGCCTCCTGAGGGAGATGATCTCAGTACCTGTAAAGGAAATGACACAGAGGAGCATGGGCCTGACAAGGCAGAACGACTGGGGGCAGGGGGACCTTCTAGGGAAGACTTGTCTGGAGCAGAAGGACTGCCCGTCTCTTGAACAACTCAGACAGCATGCTGCTGCTGAGGAAGCAGGGAGTGTCAGTGGGTCCCACAGGACTTATTGGGAAGATGGGCACCTGTTTTCTGATAGTAGAGACTTTCACTGGCCCTACATGTCTGAAGACACCAAAGACTTTTATCATGATTTGTGTCAGCTGCCAATGCCCGTGGTAAGTCAGGTAGCACTACAAAGGCCCCCTTAATCCCACTACCAGTGGTTGGGATTCTCTTTGAGAGGGTAGAGATAGACATTGTAAGTCCCTTAAACCCTACAACAGCATCTGGACATAGTTTTATCTTAGTAGTGAAGGACCATGCCACTAGATAGCCAGAGGTTATTCCCTCTATTGTCACTACAGCTCCTGTAGTGGACAAGGTCCTCCTGGGAATCTTTTCAAGAGTTGGATTACCTAAGGACGTCTTGTCAGACAGTGGTACTAACTTCATGACTAGCTATATCACTGCTATTTGGAAAGAGTGTGGAGTTAACTATAAGTTTGCCACACTCTACCATCCACAGGGCAATGGACTTGTTGAACAGTTCAACAAGACCCTCAAAGGTATGATAATTGGACTCCCAGAAAAGCTGAGGCTAAAATGGGATGTCTTACTACTTTTCCTTCTTTCTGCCTACAGAGAAGTTCCTCAGAAGGGGGTGGGCTACAGCCCATTTGAACGTCTGTTTGGACATCCAGCTAGGAGTCCATAATGTCTAGTCAAAGAAGGATGGGCACAAACTCTCACGCCTCCTAAACAGGACATAGAAAACTATGTACTTGGCCTGGGTTCTTGTATGGCTGAGTACATGAAAAATCTTAAGGCCAGCCAGGAGCTTCAGAAAGCTTGGCATGACTAAAAGGCTGTACTAGCAGTTTACCAGTCCGGACAGAAAGTGTGGGTGTTGGAGCCTGTGGCTGCAGCAGCTCTCCAAGACAAGTGGAGTAGTCCCCACACTAAATGGAAAAGAAAGATGAGGTCACCTATTTAGTTGACCTAGGTACTCTAAGAGGTCCCCACAGGGTTCTTCATGTGAATCACCTGAAACATTTTGTTGACAAGGCTGACATGAGCTTGCTCATGGCCACTGATGAGAGACAAGAGGAAGAGAGTGACCCTCTCCCTGATCTCCTCTCTCAGGACTCTGTTGATGGATCAGTTGAAGGAGTAGTCTTGGCAGACAGCATCACTGTTCAACAGCAAGTTGGTCGCAGGCAGGTTTTCAATCAGTTTCCTGGTCTCTTTTCTCTGACACCAAGTTAAACCACCTGGCATACCCATGAAGTGGACACAGTTGACAACCTGTCTGTGGAGAGCAAAATTAACAGATAGCCTGACCATGACAGAGATTGCATCAGGACAGAGATCCAAAAGATGCTGGAGGTGGGGGTCATTGAGCATTCAGATATCCCTTGGGCTAGTCCTGCAGTCCCAGTATTGTAAGAGAGAGAGAGATGAGGTTTTGTTTTGACTATAAAGGCCTCAATATAGTCACTAGAACTGATGCCCATCCAATTCCAAGGGCAGATTAACCGAATGCTTTGTTGGCCTCTGCCAAATGTCTCAGTACATTTGACCTGACTGCTGATTAGTGGCAAATCAGATTCTATGAGAATGGCAAACTAAAAACAGCATTTCCAACCCCCAGAAGGCATTATCAATTTATTGTGATGCCTTTTGGTTGATAATATATACATGCCACATTTCAGAGGCTGGTAAATAAAGTCTTAATAGTTCTGAAAGCCTATGGTGCAACATATCTAGATGATAGAGCTGTATTTGTCTCCACCTGGGATGATCACCTGGTCTTCCTCAGAAATGTATGTGAGGCCTGCAGAAGGCAGGCCTTACTATCTAGGCCACAAAGTGCCAGATAGGGCAGAGTAAGGTTGTGTACTTGGGCCACCTTGTACGTGGAGGCCAAGTTCAACCATTGGACAACAAAATTCACACCATCATGGACTGGATTGCTCCCATTACCCAGACTCAGGTCAGAGCTTTCTTGGGCCTGACTGGGTACTACAGGAGGTTTGTTAAGGACTATGGCTCCATAGTGATAGTGACACCCCTCAACAATATCACCTCCAAAAGGAGGCCAAAGAAAGTTCAGTGGACAGTTAGCTGTCAGAAGGTATTTGATGACCTGAAGCAAGCCATGTGCTCTGCTCCAATTCTGAAAAGTCCTGACTACTCCAAACCATTCATTGTCCAGACAAATGCTTCTGAGATAGGGATAGGTGAAGTACTATCACAGCTTAATGCAGAGGGCTAGGATCAGCCAGTAGCTTTTATAAGCAGAAAGTGGACCCCCAGGGAGAAGCGTTGGTCAGCTATTAGGAGGGAGGCCTTTACAGTGGTCTGGACCTTGAAGAAGTTGAGGCAATACCTGTTAAGCCAAAACTGGACAAAGGACATGGGAGAATTTTCCCCTCTGTCCAGCCCCTCCTCTTGAGGGACCCCTGAGTTGTTCCAACCCTTTCCCTGGGGTACTTAAGAGCACACCAATGGGTGGGTCCTCCGATTGATCGTGGCACAAGACTCACCTCTGAAACCAAGACACTCTTTGACCGTCTGGACACTTGGACTTTGTTGCACTTCGACCGGAACCAAGACTGCATCAAGGAAGACTCCTGCTGCTCCTGGTCTCGTTGTTCTTCTAGTCTTCTGCGTCATCTGTGTCTGTGCTTCATCCAGGTTCTGCAGAAGACCTGTGGGCATCAAGGACATCCGAAGTAATCTCCCTTGGAGTAAAGGAGTCACTCCCCTTCATCTGCAGGTACTGCAACAAAGCTGACCGGTCTGCTGCTCCTGTCGTCCTACGAACTTCCCGAGGCTCAGCTACACAAGTGGTGGTTCTGCAGCTCCTTAGAGGCCTGACCTGTCTTTTCTGCAATTTTGAGGAGAGTATCCCTTGTCGGAGATGTGGGACCAAACCGCTCTACAGTACAGACATGCCGAAGCCAAGGCTTGTTGACTCTGCACTCCAGAGATCTTCAGGCTACAAGAAAATCCAGCCTTCTGCACCTCATCCCTTGAAGAGCAGCATCCTCACTACATCCTATGCACCTCCATCTTTGGTGAGCTGCCTGAGGTCCTCTTGGGACTCCTGTGCCTTCAGCCTGTGGGTTCTCTCGGGGGTCTTATTTTGCTTCAGTGGGCTTCCCTGCTTGTTCGGGGGCTGCGCTGACTCTCTCGAACTTGGTGAGTCCCTTGGAGCTTGCTGGTCCCAACGGTTACACCTTTTTGCTTTCCATGGCAGTTGCAGCTACCAAGGCTTGTTGGTGCGCCCGCTGGACACCGACCACCTGGACACTGACACCCAATGTGAGACAGCTTATGCACGGCTCCTGGTCTTCCTCAGCATCGCCTGGTCCTCACAGCTACAGCGCCAAGGTCACCAACTTTACTCTTGAACCTCCCAACATCGGTCCGCATTGAGCTTCCGTGCCTCCTCGACACTTCAGAGTGGCATAGACTCTGTCCCCTCTGCTTACAGGTCCTCCTCTTCAAGAATCCAGTCTTGGATTCCACCATACACCTTCACTGGCTTCTCCAGAGGCATCTTCTTCGAAGTCTTTCATTGTCATCTACGGCAGGTTTTAATGTCACTTCACCCCCATGCACCCGGTTTCTCTGGTGGAGGTAACTTGATTCCTGGAGCATCCACGGAAGGGGTTGCTCTCCAACCACCTGTCTTCCAAAGGGTTTCTTCTGGGTCCTCTGGGAAGGGTTCTTCTTCTTTAAAAATGCAACGCGACTTCTCCCCTGATTTCCATTGGTCACACAGCTGTGTTTCCACTCTGCACACATCCTACGTGTGAATTCTGGGTACTTACCTTGGGTGGTTGCTTGTGTCCCCGTCTCCTCTGAGTCTTCTGGTCCAAGTCCATGTATATGGTTTGGTCTCCCCCAGGAGACCAGTGTATATTTGGGCTACTTGCCTGATTATTTTGAAGTACTCTTGTGTGTATTGTTGATATCCCCAGGTAGGAGATATGCCAATGTGTTAGTGATTGAGTTGCATAATAAATAGACGTATATTTATAAACACTGTGTGGTTCTTTTTCACTTAATCTACACTGTTGATTAAATGTGGTAAAACTAGCTGCTTTACACTTCTTCAAGATAAGCCTGAAGGCTGCTATTCACAACGACCACTTTGAGAGCTTTTAGGGTTATTAAAGACCACTAAAGTCACCATAAGGGTTACTTGGACTAGTGCAAGGTGAATCACTCCTGAGAGTGTGCACCATATACTACGCTAGCCTACTATAACCATCAACACCAGTTCTCCATTATACTTCTCCCACCAGGGAACAAGTCCTAAAAGACGTGGGGCAATAACCAAGTTAGGCACTATGTAAGTGACAATTCAGTGCGTGACATTAAAAACGTATGACCTCACAGGAAGTGACATCACGAAAAATGACATCAGATTCTAAGGGGAGAGGATGTGATTTAACGATTAGAGTGGTTGACCTCGAAGCTGGGTTACCAGGTTTGAATGTCGGCAGGAACGCTCAACAACCTGAGATTCTGGGCAAATCACTTAATCTCCCTCATGCCTACCAAAAATTAATGTGTCTCTCTGTAACGTAGCCGGTGCTCATGTAAAGCGCTCTGATACCTTCGGGTCGAGTTCGCGCTATACAAAACTTAAAAAAAGAGAGAATAAAAAGAACTCACATATGTTAAGCAGGTCTATCATTAGTACATTTGAGCGCATTACAATATTTAACAAATTAGATTTTGCGTCGCAGTTGTGCCAAAAAAGTCATGCAACCCCGGAGCAAGACCTAGGCCTCTACTTATACATTTAGTTATTAAAATGCTTGCAGAATGAAATTGGCAACAAGGAGAAACATGTCAGTATATCTGTTCTGGTTGCAAAGTCTGCATGTTAAAATATCTTATGGGGTTAAGGCACCTGCTGCTTAGATCTTTATGTTCCCAGTAAATCTCAGGAAATAACAATAATGGATAGATAACTCTGGAAGTTAAAGTACTTGCTGGAGAGACAGGTATTTTGTCTAGTACCAGTTTTGAATTAAGGTAGCCTAGATGGTTAATATATCTCCCCAAAAGCACATCATGTGACACACAGATGACAGATTTTTATTTTATGTAGATGGGTAAATGGGTTATTGCTTTAAACATAAGGATCCTTTTGTTACTTGCAGTTCATAAATTGAAATCCTTCTCATTTGGCACAGCGCATTATAAAGGAAGGGACATGTGACTACTACACATTGTAACCCTCACTATCTTATGTATTGATGTACACACATATGGATTATTGTCAATGTATAATGTCCATGCATGATGTGAAGTGCTACGACGCCCTGGATTGGGTTGAGTAGCGCTATAAAAGAAATAAGTGGTATTTAAATTATGTGTGTGAATATAAGACAGACCAACACATCTGAAACACCGTAACCCAAGATGTGTACTTAGACTGTGTCTGAGGCTGATTTGAGGTTCAAGGGCTAAAAATAAACATTTCAACAAAACATTAGCCTTTGAGTGGCTGAATTGCGCAGTGTGAAACAGTCAAATGAGGAGGGGCAGGATGCAGACAGCAATCAACAAACTACCTCAAGACTCTTCCATTGTCCTGGAAATGCAGACTGCAGGCAGCTGCGACAGCGAGCGCGAGGTGAGAAAAATTCCCGAAGGTATGCAGCACAACAAAATGGAAGGTCACAGGTCAAGTGCAAGGCCATTAGCACATCAAAGCACTAGTGCTTTGAGGTGCCAATGGCTCTGTGACTGACAAGAAAGAGGGGAAATTCTTTCGTCCCCTTGTCTCCCTCCCCCTTGTACCTTGTGCCCCCACACTATAAAATCTGGGGGGATATATCCCCACATCCGCCACACTTCCCACGCCCATGCGGGTGTAGTACCTCACTACTTCATCTGTATTCATGACTGGCAGGTGGCCCGAATCAACTTTTAAACATGTTTTTCCACTTTGTTGTCTGAGGAGAGCTGCAAGCCCTGTCATATCTTACATGGAAAGAAGTTGTGGCTGGCCGCGGGGGGTCATGCTCACTATTGTATGAGCTGGGACTGCGAAGGATTTTCATTTAAACTGTTTATTAAAAAGATTGCTTAAACTATTCTTTTCACTTAGAAGTTTCCAGTATTATCACTCAGCCACTCTCACCGGGGCTGTTTTCTGATTACCGACACTGTTAGAAGTATTTTATTTAGCAAAGGTTGAGCTTGCAAACCTCAAGGCCCCTTGTTGGGTGGAGCATGGATTTGCATCCTACAGCTAGCCTAGATAACAACCTAAATGTTGGTGGGGCGTTAAGTTCCTAGTGGTGTGATGCGGTTTTAATAATTTTAGACATTTGCAATTTTAACCAGTGCTTTTTTCCGTGGAGATATTTTTGTTGAAATTAGCAGGGACGTTGGGTTCAACTGGAATGAATCTGCTCCTTCCTCACCGGCCGATCACAGTGAGTCAGACTACCTCCGTCCTCTCGGAAGCCACAGAGCTCAGTTGCGGAGTGCCTTAGGGCACCTCCCTGAGCTACACGTTTTTTAACATCTACATGGCCTCGCTCGCAGCAACCGTCAGGAGCCACAGACTCAACATCGTCCCCTACACCGAAAACACCCAGCTGATTCTCTCCCTCATCAACGAACCAACAGTCGCCAAGAATAACTTTCATGACTGGATGAAGACTGTCATCACCTGAACTCGGAGAAGACCAAAGACCTCATCATGGGCTCCACCCCCTTCGCCTGGGATGACTCTTGGTGGCCTGCAGCACTTGGAACCTCCCCCACAATCACTGACCACGCGCAGAACCTCAGCATCATCCTGGACTCCTCGCTCACCCTGAGCCACCAGATCAATGCCATCTCATCATCCTGTGAAAACATGCAAAGCCTGATCTGAAAGATCTTCAAATAGATCCCCCACCGAGTCCAGAAGACAGTCACGAACATACACATTAGCAGCAGAATCGACTATGGCAACGCACTCTTCTCTGGCATCACCCAGAAACTCCTCAAGAACCTGCAGAACATCCAGAAAGCCTTCGCCAGGGAACTGTGTATCTCAACCACCGCCTCGCATTCCACATACCCACCAGAGACCTCCGCTCTGCCTAACTGGCCCTGGCTACCGTCCCAGGCATAAGCAAGACCAGAGCTGGAGGAAGCTCCTTCTCCTACCTCACAGCAAAGACCTGGAACACTCTGCCTCTCCACTTCAGGAAATCGCCATCACTGCCACACTTCAGGAAGGACCTCAAGACCTGGCTCTTTGACTGATCCATAGCGCCTCGATGGACCTGCAGCCTCCCGGCCAAAACCTTGAGACCCTTACAGGTGAGTAGTTGCGCTTTATTAGCCATGGTGTAAATATGACATTTATTTTAGCGAACATGAGGCTGGGGAGACATCCGAAGCTATATCTAGGCAGGACCTAAAAAAAGAATCCCAGAGTTCTATCTTGTTTATACAAACACAGATTTGTCAGTAAAAAAGAGAAAGGTACACATTTTTAACAGACCATTTAAACAACACTTCCTGATGAGCAAATACTTCTAAATAGCACTGAAGGGGCGAAAAGTAGGAAAATCAAAAAGACACCTAAAATCTAAATTGTAGGTAAAGCACTAAGTTAATGGGTATTTTGCACATCAGACAAGACCATAATAGTAAGAACACAATGTGTACATATGATATTGTACATACCTTGTGGTACCAGGATTGGAGCGGCGTGTCTTTGAAAAGGGCTTCAAACCGCAGAGGAAGGACGTGGACATTTTTCATGGCGGACAGGAGGAATATGACCCTGGAGTCCGAGTTCATTTGAATAGAGGTGTCTTCACTCAAGCCCCTCATGAGAAAGTACACTGGTCTGTTTGGATACGTTCGAGCAGCTGATTCGATAGAACAGGCCACTAAAGATGGCAACACCATCCTCTCAGATGTCTCTACAAAGAAGATGCCAGGTGACGTAGGAGCATATTGATTATTTATGTCAGAGAAGTCCAGTTTGCTTGCACACGGAGTAGAGCATCTTACAGTCTTAGTGTTGCTTTGAAAGACGGATTTCAGCGATACCTGTGCAAATTTCAGTTCAGGACTTTTCAAGTAAATGAATGCGCCAGACAGAACTATCAAACCGAGAACCAGTACTTTGATCAGTGCATTCATGGCTTGATTTTTGATTGAAGTCTGAGCCACCTAATAAAAAATAAAAAAATGGGTTAATATGGTGATGTATGTCTTTTATAGAATGTTCCAATTAAGTTGCACAATAGTCGATAAAGTGTTGATAAAAGTAAACCAACATCTGTAGAAATATTCTGTATTTGTTGAGGCCCTATTATTTGCAAAGCTACCAAATAGGTTCTCTGTCTCCAAAACGACCCAGCCGTGAATTACAACCACTGTTTTTCTTGTCTTCATTACAAAAAATTAAACAAATCGTAACTGCACTTTGCGTTTTTCCTACTGAATGTACAGTTTTTTTAAACATACATTCCAGATGTATAACCACAGCTAACCATAAATTCACTTTAACCTCTATTATTTTCAGTGAATTTCGATTGCTTTTTTCATTATCATAATCCGCATGTAACTGCCCCTCTAGACCTCAGCTTCCCTTTATGGTTAACCCCTACTGTACATGAACTTCAGCAGTGTACAGTGTAGATTGACCGCAGACCCTGAGCCCACAGACCAGTGTCAGCCAACTGCTGCTGCTCACGTCCAAAGGCCAATTACAGCTAGAGTTTGCCCAAAAATTATGTTTTTTACATTTAGGTCAAGATTCACAAATCCTTAGCTGGGTTTATAAATCCTGAACTCTTACAAAGGTCAGTGGGACTTTGAAGCAACAGGATTTGCAAAATGCAGCACTGGATTCCCTTATACAGCGATAATAAGCAGTTTTTTATATTAATTGTAAAGCCATAGGACACACTTGGTGGCCCACACATGGACCTTGGGGTCAGAGTATACTTAGCCTGCCCCCTTCTAACATTTTAGTGTTTAATTTTCCCAACAAGTTGCTCAGTGCAGCAGGCCGGGTAATACCATTTGTCAGGGAAGACACCTTAATCTGAGTATAGTGGATAAGAAAAATCCAGTACTATATTTGGAAATCTGCAGTGGATATTGGGAAAAAAGCTTCCTCATCCAATGCTGTTCTTTCATTTTTTTATAGGATGTATGGATCCTCGTGAATCTACAAAGGATCAGAAAATTAACTGTCCAGATAGCTCTAAAATGTAATTCTTCCTCCCAAGACAGGAACAATTTGTATAAACTAATTTCTCTAAAACTCCTGAATGGATTTACATGAAATTAAGCAAAGGAACTGTTTTGAGTACTTACATCCCAAGTTTGGTACAAATCTGTTCAGCATGCTTTTTCTCAGAAATCCTGATTTTTGTCATTTGGTGTACATTCATACAGTTGTTTTGAGAAAGAATTGTTCAAATATAGTGATAACAGGACTGTTGACGTCCAGATATGATCCGATTTGCCATTTTAATGAAGTTTAGTTAATCCTGATTGACTTGTTAACAAGGTGAACAATGTGTTGTGGCAGCCATTACAGGACTCAGGGACATGGAACCTATTGAAATGCATTATAGTGAAAGCCTGTTTTTGAGGGTCATAAAAAGGAGCACATATAAAGGGCGATAACAGTTTTTAGTTACAATACAAATAATTGGTTGGTAGTGGTAGAGCAAATTTTCTTATTTTGCAAACAATACACATTTAACTGGAAAGTGCAAAAGTACTCAAAATCACAAAGTAAATGCAATTTTGTAGTAGGCAATCATACTTAGGCATTGCAAGCATAAACAAAATAACATAATGTATTATAGTTTACCCTGACCACTGATGCCGAATTACCTTTGATGTTTAATGATAGAGTTAAAAGGCCTGTATTCGCAGTACATTATTGTCTTGCCCAAGATGTTTTTCTCTTCCACTACAGATGCTGTAACTTCACAGAAGCCTTCCATTTGCAAGTGAATAGACCACCGATAGTGAGGTTTTCACTGGCAGAAGAGGAGATGGTATGAAACACAACTCTTGGGAAGAACTGTCTGAATTGCAAGATGTCGACGATGCGTCTTTTCAAGGACATGATTCTGTAGCCTATTGTAAAAATGTGAGAAACTAGGGAGTTCATCTACTCCCAGGGTTTGCGGAGACCTGATTGGAAGTTAGGTACAGGAAATGTATCAATTGTTGAAATAATGCAGCGTTATTCAATCTGTGGGGCGCGCCCCCCCCAGGGGGGCGCGACACCATCTTAGGGGGGGCGCGCAATCCACCCTAAAATCTTAACTGTGTCGGTCTTTAACTGTCCCGCGTCGCAAGTCTTCAAACCTTTACAAATGGAAATTTTTCTTCTTGGGTGAACTCCTGAAACAGAGGGTCGGAGGGGAGAGGGAGGGAGAGATAGATGGGGCACGACGTGCCCTTTCTTTGTCATGTTAAGAGCTAACAGTTATTTTTAATCGTCCCGGAAGGGGGTTAATTCCTAGAGCTGAAATACTTCAGCGGAAGTCTCTGCTAAAACCAAAAGCAAATGAAACAGACAGCCTGTTCCTTTGCGTTAGATTTCATAGCAGAGGAGACTCATTGCCTCCGACTGCAGCTGAAAGTGACTGTTACTTTCTTTCAGTTTCAGCAGAGGAGACTTCCTGCCTCCCACTGCAGCTGAAGCATTTCAGCTCTATGAAGTTAACCCCATCTTGGGAGGGTTAGCTCTTAGCAGAAAGGAGACAAATATTATTTTAAAATTACGCACAATGCCCCACAGGGCTAAAAGGGCTTCAAGTTGCCAAAAGCAAAATTCCAGCCAGCCCTGTGCTGTTTAAACAGCCTGCAAATTACTTGTCTTGACATTAAATATGCTTATAAATAAAGAAATATGTATTCCTTTGTAATGTGACTTTTCTGTCTTTGTTCCCTTTTATTATCAGTCATGGGTCATTCAGGCAGCCCTAGAACACAATTAAAAGTGCTCTCTATTTATGTCCTGTTCCAAGTATGCACAGACAAGTGCTGACAATACAGCTTTAGGTGACTGCTTATTTTTGTATCGCCTGGGACATCAAAATAATGACCTGGCAACCCTAATTATAAAACTGGAAGGGGCATATTATCAGGCGGCAGCGATAACTATCGCTGGCTGCGCTTAGCGTGAGATTCGTTATCGCCGGCTATCGCTGGAAATTATTGCCATGCTAGCACTGTAATAACAACGCATAGCGCAATGGTATTCCAGTGATAGCGGTGTTTTCCATGGAACATCGCTGGTTTTCCAGCGATGTTCCATGGAAAACGGCGATAACCTTGCTGATACGACCCTGTGGTCGTATCAGCATAATCCACCCCCAATGTAAAGTATAGGTAAGTCAGCATTTTAGCAGACTTTAGTTTTTGGCAAAAACCGCGGTTTTCGCCAAAAACTAACGTCTGCTAAAATGCGTGGGCCTCCTTGTAAATATTGCGATGTGCACATCAGCACTATTTTACAAGCGGTACTGACCAGTCACGCCCACTTTGCATCTCATTAGACATGCAAAGCGAGTCGTCGGGAAAACGGGCGCTAACATGCGCTAATGCATGTTAGCACCCACTTGTAAATAGGGAGATAGCTTTATCTCAGCTTTTTTGGCTTTTAAAGCCAAAAAAGCAGAGATAAGGCTCTTGTTGATATGCCCCCAAGTTTGATACAAGATAAGTACATTTATTTCCTCCACCCTGATCCCTGGTTAATGCCATAATAGCAATAGTTTTAGCTTATATCTGAAACCCTACGCTGCAGTCAATAACATGCTGAGTTACTTCAAGTGTCAGGGAATGCACCCTGAATTCAGACAAATCGCTCCTCATTCTCGCCCTTCACTTTCACGCTCACCCTGCACTCACAGCGATCACAATGCACTCACACTGATCACCATGCACTCCCACCATTCACCTGCTTACCCTGCACTCTCAGTGATCACTGTGCACTCACAATGCACTGGCGCTGTTCACCCTGTACCTCACCCTGCAGTCACACGTGCACACTACTCAACCTGCACTCATGTGACACTTCACTCACCTGCGCCCCTCACTGCTCAATCTGGAATTTCACTCCAATAAGCCCATCACTAACCATACATTTATTCGTCCCACTCTGCACTTACACCCTCACCCAAATTCATATGGTCACCTCACTCACCCTGCAGTCACTCCTCTTACCCTACTCTCACACTGTCGCATGGGTCACCATGCACTCACGTGGGTACTCTTGCCACCCACACCACAGAGGGTTAATGTGCCTGCTACAAAGAATGTGTACCATGCAGATCAAAGAACTGAGAGTGAGTAAATAATGAGAAGTGCTATAAAAAAACATGAAATGTTTGCCAGAAAGGTGCTATAGAGAGATGAGGTGCATTGTTGGTGAGTGGCAGTGAGAGAATTCATGGAGAAGGAGGATATGGAGGAGGGGGCTGCCAAAACAGACTGTTGCACTGTGTGCGACCAGTGCTAGGGCCAGCCATGGCTGGGAGTGTTAGCCCCCACCTGAAGTTCGGGTCTAGTTGTGCCCCTGTACACAAGTATGGCCTGTCGTGTCCCATTAAGATTTTCGTCCTAAATTACAAAAGGACCCATTTACATGCACTGCAATACAGCCTTTCAGGGGGACCCTTGATAGAGGCAGCTCTGTTTTTGCCCTGATGGCTGGGAATAATTCCTAAACAGATTCTTGTAAATACCGTTTTGTTTCATTTCTTTTTAATGTGATCGACGTAAGAGAGTCTATTTCTATTTGCAGGGAAATGTGTTTGTTTCATGTAACAACCATAAAAAAGTTTATTTTAGATCACAAACCTGCAGTTTACTAAACACTCTTATTGTGTTGGACATTACTTGCCAGATATGGCCCATGATATGCGCGTGGCGGTTGATTGTATAGTGTACCAGATTCCCGAAATTTCTGTTAGGTGGTGGGGTGGGGCCCAACATCTAAAAAAAAAAGCTGGGGGGGCTCAACCTACAAAAGTTTGAAGACCTCTGAAATAATGTTTTAGCAGATTTATATTAGTGCGTTCCTAGAGCACATAAGACAAGCATTGGCATAGCCAATAGGTCTCGCTTTTGGGACCTTTTAAGTATTTAGCCATGTAGCATATTTTCCTGGGAGCTACACCATGGTTTGTTTTATATGTTTCTGTAGACTAATATGAAAGTTTTGTAAACAAAATATTTGTAGAATGTATATCTAATATTTGTGTAACTGAAACAAAAGGAAATGAGACACAAACAATTATCCTAATTATGCTAGTGAATACATTGCATTTTCTTTTTCTAGTTTGTTATGTGTTCAAACACCCATTTGCTAGCAAGAAGCATGCATGCCCCAACTGCCTGTTATTTGTAAATATTAAATTAATTGCTAGTTGTTTGCTATTATGCTTGCACTGAGACAGAGAATATGCAATGCAATAGGTGTTCTCACACTGCTTTAGAAAGAACTTTTGCGTGCAATTCAGAAAATTAGTGAATAAAAGGCGCTATAATGCAAATAAAAAGCACAGAATTAAAAACCCATTTGTGTGCATAAACTTGCAGTCCCGTGTGTAAAGTTAATCCAAAGCAATGTATCTGCCTAAATTAAATAAAAGCAATAAATGTACTGTAAAGCTGTAATATAAGTTTAAGGGGGGTGGGGGGGGGGGGGGGGGGGGAGGGGAGATGGAGCCAAAAGGTCTGCTGTTGTGTGAAAACTTAGCGTGTGTCCTACAGTTACGAAGGGAAACCAGGAGGAGCTAACGAAGTGAAAAGCAGCCTTGATCCTAATCTAGCCATCTACAGCAACTGGCTGACAACCCCAGACATCAGAAAGTTTCTCAACACGGTCTATTCCTTCCCAATTTGAGCCTGTTCATGTGATGCGTCCCTGCTGGCACTTTGTGTGATCTTTGGCACGCATAGTGCTTAGAAGAGAATACCTTAGTAAATGGACATATGCCCTTGCCTTACGTTGTCACGCAGTATTCCATTTTTCGAATAAACACATTTTCAAAGTCAAAGAATAAACCAGAGCACTTTACACGTGCACCAGTTGCATTACAGATGTACACATTCATTTTGTTAGGCATGGGGAGATTAAGTGTTAAACATTATTATGACACAGGTAAATGTCAGTGGATTATCTTCCATAAGAAAACATGGACTTTCAGCAGAGTTGTTTTTTTCTTCGATCCTTTATTCAGAAATTTCTTTCAAACATATTAAAACAGACCATAGCCAACACGTTTCATCCTCGCGGACTTCTTCAGGGCTATAAATAATACATATATATTTATAAAATTAATATACATTATTTACAAACTTTTTTATAATACACACTTTGTACAATACAAACAATCATTACATCTTGTTTTATAAAATAAGCAAACCATGTTGTTTCAAGTTTCCTAATTCTTTCTAGCGAATCAATATTGCAGCAATTCTTTTAACATGTAGAAATAGTGCAAAAGGCTTCTAATATAGCTACTTATTTCACCTATTCTTATTCATCTTATTTATATAGGATCTTGATCACTCTGCTGATTTCAATATTAAAAAGGAACAATTTTATAATATATTCCTAAGGCATGTCATTGTCTTACATTTATGTATATTTTCATAAATATTTTTAGTCATAATGGAGCATAAGGAAGACCTTTAACCATTAACACAGTCGTACACATTCCATATCGCTTACCATTAATTAGTAAGCGATATGGAATTGCTGCAATATTGATTCGCTAGAAAGAATTAGGAAACTTGAAACAACATGGTTTGCTTATTTTATAAAACAAGATGTAATGATTGTTTGTATTGTACAAAGTGTGTATTATAAAAAAGTTTGAAAATAATGTATATTAATTTTATAAATATATATGTATTATTTATAGCCCTGAAGAAGTCCGCGAGGATGAAACGCGTTGGCTATGGTCTGTTTTAACATGTTTGAAAGAAATTTCTGAATAAAGGATCGAAGAAAAAACACAACTCTGCTGAAAGTCCATGTTTTCTTATGGAAGATAATCCACTGACATTTACCTGTGTCATAATAATGTTTAACACTTGAACTGTATTTTGGGTGCTGGACCATTGGATTGTGTTTATGGTTATTTGAAGCGTTTAGCTTCAGGAGATTTAGGGGTTTTGGATCTCCGGTCACTAGCACCACGTTTATATAAAACTCGACTAGGGATAGGTGCAATTGTGCTTTGCCCCAAACCCTTCTTTTTTCCCTTAAATAAATGGGGAGATTAAGTAACTTGCCCAGAAGCACAGGATGTTAAGCATCCCTGCCTTGATTCGAACCCGGTTCCCCATGAAAAAAATACAAATGTCTGCTGTGCTTCATACAATTTTATTGTTTAGGCACTGTGAAATGTCCACCCTGAGAAACACTTCTCAGCTGAGGCTTTGTCACAGGCTGTCCATGTAGGCCCCTGCAGGGGGCTTAATTGAAGCCGGTGTCTGCCGGAACGCACATTCACTTTACAAAATGCTTACAAACGCAGAAATAACATGCAGGTTTTGGTGCTTAGCGAAACCCAAAATCTGCATATCACAGTAAATACCATACTCTTTTCCCCTGCTAGATTCCAGCAGGTTTAATATATCGAAATTTAACAGTAGTTAAGACCCTAATCACACCCTAGACGAGGAAGTAGGCAAGTTTTCATTCCTTTTACTTTAGATAGAACAAACGTCAGCTGCAGATGGTTTGATATTGCAGTGTCTGAATGTGTGATAGTGACACCTATAAAACGTGTGCATGTTTTATTGTCGGTCAAAATCGGGCACATCAATTGAAACAGGACCAGGTAAGATCTTGTAAAAATGCATATCTTAGAAAATATTACAAACAGTTTCACCTTTTTTTTTAGAAAATATTACTAACAGTTTCACCTTTTTTCCAGTTATGACAAAAACAGCTTGACAGTAGAAAGTCGTATTCTCAAAAATGCTGTTGCACACTTGCAGGGAGCATGTTGCTTCTAGCCAATGTGGGAGTATGCTTTCTCTGCATAAATAGTATCCTTATTCATAAAGGGTCCTGTGCATAGCGGGTAACCAGTGCAAGGGCTGCTGTCCTACTTCAGCCGAAGAAGAAAGCAAAGGCAGCGGGCATGAACCCGTGTATAAAATGTCATAATCCGCAGGGGGCCGTGTGGGTGGAGTGACAGCGGTCTATTCCCATACGCAGATCTCCTGTTCATCCACACATATGGATCAGGGTTTACATATCCAGGCACAGGCCTTACATTGCAGGGGCATAAATGCGTTCCTGTAAACCAGTGTTCATGCTCATAAAACTATTGTTAATGTTTCTTCAGGTGAAGTGCCACGAGTTCATTTTGATGCAGTAAAGCACTATTGAAGCCTCTTGTCAGCAATGGACCCTTGTAATAGCGTGCTATATAACATATGTCACACAGCGCATAACAATTATGGCCGGGTGAAGCAAATAGTTTTCCAAAGTTCAACCGTAAGATTCATCCTGAAGTAGAATGTGTTTACAGAAGACAGGCTGAGGTCACTCAGGTCGATCCCCGAGGTGTGATTGTTTATATCTAAAAATAAACAAGCGTCCGTGCGGCAGTGAAAGTGATCGCGAACGCGATCACGATCAAACATCAAAGCGGCCGAAAGTGAAAGCAATCTCGGTAAATCGCGACGCGCGCGCCCGCGCACATGCACTGTGGCTCTAGGCTGGCCTGGTAGCACTTTTTGGAGCCCTCTCAATAAGTCTTGCCAGACCAGCGCATGCGCTGGGTCAGGCGAGACCTAAAAAATTAGGGATTATTTCAGGAAAGACCCCATCTAAGTCTTTCCTGTCTCTCACTTAGGGGATAGTTATGCCTTCTGATTTATAGCTGAGAGTAATTTCCAGCTTTGACAATTCTCTACTGCTTCAGTGTGAAGGCTTCATGCCCATGCATTTCCATTCTCTCATCAGAACTCTTGATTTGAGCTTCTGAACTGACACCTTTCTTTGCTTACTGAAGTAACTGCCATTCTTATGCATCTAGTTTAGGGAATACCTTTATGGAGCACGCTTGCTATATTTCCCCTATTTTATATGTAATACTCACTAATGTGGTATGCTATCTTGTATTGAAATATTGACTAACAGATTATTTGAATTTATAATGGTGAAGACTAAAAATGAATACTTACTGAATAAATATTTTGAGCTGAAGGTATTGGTTAATAAAACCCACCTCTCGCTAGTAATTCTTGTGAAGGCCCAAATGTACATCCGTGTTGATGGTGTTTGATGTAAATGATTGCTCCTTCTTAAATCTATGTCAGGACCGAAGGCGAGGATTATGCATTATCCGTCATTCCCTTTATTACAGCAGCCTTCACAGTAACATAAAAAACTTCCTGTTCCATAAACCTTAAGGAAGGATTAGTATAGAACAACCAATCAGTAACCAGAGTCCACAATAAAGTCCATCCTGTACATGTATGCTCTTTCTACACTGCTCAGCAGCTGTAACAGTTAACTGCTATCTCTGCTTACTTGTATAGTACTTTACTGGTAGAATGTTATTGGGCCCTGTATACATATTCCGGCGTAATAAATGTGTTGATTTCGATTCATGTTTATTTCAGGGGCCGCAGGTGTGCAGGTTGGTGATTTGCATACAAGCCTGTTTCCTAATCACAGGGCTGTGCAAGTGCGATGTTGGCTTGCGGGCGCTAGAGGGCACTCTGGTACCCATAGAGTCACTCCTCTAGCTATCTCCGCTCTGCCAGGTGTTTCCCAGTGCGTATGCATTATTTAAAATCATAGTCAGGTGGTACTATTCTCTTTTTTACCTCCTTTCAGCAGTCATTGTTTCTGACGTGGGCCTAACCTGATTCCAGGGCCACAAGCAGAGGTTTTATTATGTTTGGACACCAGAGAGTGCTAGCTAATCATAGAGATGCTCCTCTCACTCCGTGCGCACCAAGTTCCTTAATGACTAGGCCTGGGCATTAAATTCCGCTCTGCCAACAGAAGCCGTGGAGTTTTGTTTGGAGTGCAATGTTTGGCAAAAAGGACTCCACCAACTGCCAGCGGAGCGAAGTTTGCAGGCGCACACCGCTCACCCCTAGACTAGTGAGTTATAATATAGTATGTCTGTCAAAATTTGCTAAAGGATGTTGGTCAGACATGCAGCAGCTGGGGATGGTGACTCGAGCAAGCCCACAGTAACGTGTGACCACATGATGACCACTGACAAGACCTTGAAAGAAAAGGTGACTCAATGGTGTGGGCAAATTCCTGCCTCTTCAGATAGTTGAGGGAATGCGGCCTCCCTGGCACCCGCAGGGTGCCCTAGAAGGGCGGCCCTTTAGTGCCAGCAAGGCACCAGCCCACCCCCTTCTACTAGGGGACCCCTCGGGGAGCAGTCGCCCCTCTCTGCAGCCAGTGGCTGCGGCACGCAGGGCGCGTCACTTCCGGGGTGTGAGTAACGGGGGGTATATAGGCCTCCCCACCCTCTTACCTTCCTCTTTTCACGCCCTGGACACGCCGTCTCTGCCTCGCTTGTCACGCCGTTTAGGAATGGGCATCGGGTCGCGTCTGGCTCAGCAGTCGTCATCTGCGTCTCAGATCAGGAGTAGTGCAAGATTAGTCGGGCCCCTTCCCACACGCCGTGGTTTTCTGTGCAAGCCCCCCCCCCCCCCTTCCCGAAGAGGGATGGCCTGTAACACGCAGCACTCGGCCTGCATGTAACTCAATTGGGCTCCCTGGTTGTGCGGGAGTCGGCGGGCGGCAGTGAGTTCGGCATCCTGGGTGCGCGTTTAGTTGTTCGGTCTCCGATAGGCATAAGATGCGCCCGCGACAAATTACTCCTCATCAAAATCCCTCCTCTAGGATGCGATGGTTGATGGTTTAGAAATTAGCGCGCTCACGCGTTCCCTGGTCTTTGTCCGCCGATGCAGCCGCGCCTGTGTGCGCTGCCTGCAGGGTCGGGAACGGATCCTCGATGGGCGGTTGAGCGTCACTGGGACTGCGGGGGGGGTCTCCAGAGTGCTTCACTAGGCCGCGTGTCCCGTGTGGTCTCCTCGCCCAGGTGTGCAGCTTTGTTCGGTGTGGCTCGGACTGGGAGCTGGCATGTATGCTGGTCCCGGCTGGGCTAGGGCACAGGAGTTGGTTACCCGTTCGGGTCAGGGGTGAGTTGGAGTGCGGGGGTTTGTTCAGATGGGGCACTCCGTCCGTGTCCGTTTCCGGTGTTGGGGACTGGGAGGCAGCCTCTTCCCATCCCATTTGTGGCAGCGGGGCTGAGCTGCTGGTGGCTTCCTGTGCGGTGCTGCCTCCATATTGGGTGCGTTCCGACTTTGTGCAGGGTGTGTTTGCAGTTCCGCCCGCTTCCAAGTGAAGCTCGGTCCTCCAGCTGCAAGGCTTTCGCTTTTGGTGCCCACAAGGGTTAGAGTTTGTGTTGCAAGGGGCAGCAGGCGGGGCCATGGGCCCGGTGCGGGGTGGCCCTGTTTGCCCGTCCCTCCCCCCCATGGCCCCACATTTGCAGGCCTTTTATGTCAGAGCAGCATCGGCAACCACCCCTGAGAGCCATTGGGGATTCACCGAGTCTGTGAGTGCGGGCGTTGGGGCTGGACGGTGGCCCCGCGGGCTGGTTGTGTGACTGTGTCGCAATTGGTGTGTGCGGGCATGTGGGTGTTCGATTACATGGCCAGTCATAGTGAACGTGCCCGCCAGACGGGCAATCCGGTGGCAGTTGATGCTTGGTTAGCATCATCTGAGGCATCAATGGTTGGAAACTATTTTGGCGTCAGTTGGGTCTTAAAGTGGTACTATTCAGAAAATATAGCTGACAGGTATTTCAAGGGCGTGTGTGGTCCTGCAGTGAGCCTCGAGCAGGGTGTCTCATGCTTGGTTCATGATGCCATTGCAGAATTGAACGGATTGCCGTTTTTAGTGTGGCTGTTTACTGCTGCTACCCCCTGTGCGCTTGGTGTAGTTAATGTGCTAACGTGTGCTCACTCGCGGCGCTCCGCAACCCAGGGATATATATATATATATATATATATATATAGTGAGCAGTTGTTCCAAGACAGCAATGGGATTCACAGGCAAGCTACTGGGTTTCTGAGTTGCATTTCATGTATGTTCTTGCTACCTGCTCTGTAGTTCCCTGCGGAGGAGCGCCGTCATTCTGTGCGCTCGCTTGAAGCTGCAGTTCTTCTTCTATCTTGTGGGATATACCGGTTTTGGCCTTAGAGTCCTGGTCACCCTGTGTCGGGGTGAGTCGGGGGCCCACTTGGCGTAGCGTGCTGTTTACTTTCCCGGTCTCGGGGTCCGCTTCTTCGGTCACGTTGAGTCGTACCCCGATCCTCACGGGGAGCGGCCTTCAGGTTTAGCTGGGAAAGGGGGTTGGGAAAAGGACGTGGCGTAAGGGCGAAGAGCTGCAGATATTGGCCATCACACTCTCTGGAAGTCAAAGAGGGTGTGAGGCCTTACACTGTTGTGTTAACATGTATAAAATAACAAAATAGAGTTAATACGATCATATAATGCAGCGTATATTGCCTTTTTCTTTTCAAATACGATGGAAAACCCTGCCACATAATTGTGTCCTCCCCTGCTGCATAATTCCAGTTTCCCGGAGAGTCTGTCTGCTTCCCATTGGGTTATATGCCCGGCATCCTATCTTTATTGAGACCCCCAGCAGAGCTTAAAAGGAAATGGCAAACTAATTTCTCCTTTTACAAGCGCCTCCTGGGAGCTTTTGGGGCAAACATAAAAACTGCCTGGGGATCTCCAATCTCACCCAACTGGAAGTTGCATCTAAACCATGGCTGTTTCACTCCTTCAGTAAACATCGAGGTTCTGCTACTGCACTACTTCCTGGCTTGCTGCCGGGGTCGCAGCTACTACCCTATATTTCCCATTGCCTCAGAGCTGGTTTCACAGACATTTTAGCACCATGTACATCTGTGGGATGCATTGCGCCATCTTGTAGAAGTACCCGGCGAGCTGCAGGCTTGGTCACGGGCACCTGGAATGTTAACAAGGTGAAGATGGATGTTACAAGGTGTCAGTCATTTTACCTGTTCTTTTCCCTAGCCATGCTTAAATGCCCTTCTGTGTGCTTTAATTTTCTATTCGAAAGCATGATGTAAATCTTAAGTATAACAGCCGGCTGAGCGGAAACACATCCTGTGGCGTTGTGTTAAAGTTTACACGTTGCTTCTGCAGGGAAACAAACTGCGTGGATGTTGTGATACATCTGGTCTCGGTACATGGTCAGCATCAGAGCACGACTCACCGATATCAGTCTGATCTCCAGCCTTTTTTGTGTCTTTGAAGTCCCCTGTTATTCAGGCAGGCGCCAGTGTGCGAACACAGAAATCGGGTGCTTACATCAGGTCTGTAGCCCTTTACAGTCTCGTGTAAACAGCCACGCGGCTGGTCCACGATTCTCAATTTCACTCATGTGTGAATAGGCACGCTTGTTTCACTCCACTCGATCTCGTGTATGTGAGTTTGTGTACACGCTCGTTTGATTATGAGTCGAATATTATGTGGGATTGGGACCAGGTTGGAAACCCATTGATTCCTTAAAACAGAGGACTTGATCGTTAAAACACAATTTGGTATTCACTAAACAGGTTTATCGAGGAGGTATATTGTTTCCAAATCTGTTTAGGAATTACAACTGTCCAGCTGCACTGTTCACCCGCGCGCCTGCCCCAGATATGTCCTACACTTCAAGTCCTTGCTGCATTGTTCTGTTGAGATTGATGGGCAGGGCAGCAACTTTGTCATGGTGTCAGCGGCGTTAAGTGGAAGCTTTTCAATATTATACACAAGCTACAGTGCTGCTTAGTTACCTTAGGCAACCAAAAACCTGTGACAGAGCCAAGAACCCTGTCATGCTGCAGGCAGGACGTTCTTGCTTTATCGATGTCTTGATTTAGCATATACCTAGAATGCAAGGGCAGAAACAGCAACATACTAGTCGGGCGACACAGCTGCTATGCAAAGCATTTTGCTTGCACGGGTAGCCATACCCCTCTACCCTCATTACGGAGGAGAGAAGGTTTTGCGGTTACTGCCTCTGAGGGGCTTTTGCATGTTAAGTTATCGTATCACAGCAAATATTGATGGTCGTCTGGGGAAACACAGACACACAGACGTGCCTGATGTTGCCGGGGGGCACATTGATTGATTATCACCGTCTCTCTGTGGACAATGCACTGCCTTCTTCAGTATGCGTGGGGGGTGCTGGCGCGTTTAACACGGCATTTTGAAGGTTTGAGGTCAGGAGTGCCCACCCGTGCACAACAGTACATGTGGTAGTATTGCGAGCTGCCCTTGGTAGAAACTTATTTGAGACAAAATTGAATGTGTTACAGTCCAGCTCTTTTATGCTCTTTGGGAAAGCTACTGACAGTGCACAGACACACTCTTCCAATTTCTAAATGAGTTTGCATACAATATTAGGGCTGGTGGCGTGTTTTCATCACGGTAACACAGCAGCAGCTCACTATTATTAATGAAAATAATAGGTGACTCTACCACTTAGCACATAGGAGGTTCTGTTTTGATCAAAAAGAAACCTTTTAGTGCTGTTGTAAGTGTGGAACACATGGCCAAGCAGCGCATAGTGAAGCTCTGCAGGTAGGCATACCGGGGTAGGTAATCGGAGCGCCGTGGGTCGGTAGTGCGACCATTGATGTTAGTTTTGCTTCCATAGGTTGAGAGGATCAAAAAGGAACTAGTTCTTGGTTGGCACCAACTTGATAAGGGACTGTGTTCTTTGCAAGCACATGGAGTGGGCTAACCGGTGGACCTTTCACTAATGTGGGCAATTGCAGAGGTGGTCTAAGCAGCCATATGCATCATAGGTTTAAAGCATTCTAGAAGGACATTAAGGGATCATTTGAACAGGCTCTGGTATTCTAAACGTGTCGTGTCCCATGACTCCAGCCTTGCGAGTATAAACTCCGGAGGAGTTACCTCGGTCACAGGTCTTCAGTTAGTTAGCTTTCATGGCTGCAGTTCCAGAGTTTTCATTTCCTGTTAGGTTCAGGGATAGCTCTTCTCCAGCGAAGGTCACATGAACGCAGATTATGCGTAGGCAGGTAAAGAAAGCACCTTACTTGTGGTTTCCTCGTATAGCAAGTGCCTTTGCAGCGCGGGGAGCTGTTGCAGTGTTATGCCTACTTTAAGTCACCTGGCATTCTGTTAATGGTATCGAGCTTCAGATAGAAGGGACAGGTTGTCCAGTAGCGGCTACGGCCCTACAGTGCCCCAGGTAAACTGCTTTCATGGTTTTGTCTGGTTGGCTGGGTTTCACACACACTACCGGTTTTGCAGGGGGGCATGGTTGATTTCCATTGATGGGTGGTGTTGCTTAGAGTAATGGTCCCACTTGCATTTAAGCTGGCTATTCATTGAAGGTGCTGTTCAGGGGTGGATCCTCCAGCGGTGCCTTGGTGAGTGACTTGTGCAGGGGGTTGCGTTGGGAGTCTTTCCTTTGGAATCGGGTTGTTAGGTGTAAACCTCGGTGTCCTGTCGGCGCCTGGGTGGCGTGCGCCGTGCGAAGACTGTTTCGTATTATTCCATTTAGTGATGATTTCGCTGCTTGGCCAACAAGGTCCTTTGGACATCAGGAGTTAGGCATGTGGCCCTTATCAATGTCTTATTGATGTATGTGCTACTGTTGACAAAGGGTAAAAGGGTTGTCGGTTTTGGCCAGGGGCCGGCAAGTATGGTTTCATCTTTCTCTACGAACATGGGTGCATTATCGGCCTAGAACCCATGTATACTTCCTGGGGCTCTGCTCACACCTAGGAGGGCCAGTATCACACAAAGCACAGGGGGAGAGTGCGTATATGACATCACAGACTTGGTCAGTGATATTATCATGGTCTTCCTTTGCCCCAATATAGACAAAAGTTACGGACTGGCTCTGTGTTGGCAAAGGATAGTTATGTTGTTTCCGCATGCACCTCTCTCGCAGTACAACAAGGTCAATTTTGTCTCCAAGGTGGGGATTGTGCGCCACCATTCCGTTTCCAAAGGGCTCCCGCTTTCCGCACCTAGATCACGTGTAGGTGACCTGTCTGGCGGTTGCGAAAGTTGATTAGTATGTTGGTTCATTTGCGGTGAGCTCGCGATTCATCGAAGGGAGACATTTAAGGAATGTTCAACACGTTAAGGTGACAGTCCCACCTAGTCAGAATGGAAGCATCCTCAATATGCTAAGCAGGGAAGCCAGACTTTTGCTTCAGCTATCTTATACAACTAACAAGCATTGTTTAAGCCAAGGGTACTGGCGGGTAGTGAGGTACGGTGGTTTGTGGTATATACCCGGAGTCAATGTCAGGAGCCGCTAAATAACAACCTGCCTTGCCACCTCTTAACAGCCCAATGGTGGGAAAGTATAATTTTACACTTACTCATTTAATTTCAGCGCAAAGTGAGGCATTGCGAAATACTGGGACTGCATTGCGCAATTGGCTACGAGGGCCTTCATGGGGAACACCTGCGAGTACCATATAGAATCAGGTACCATGTACACTGGGTGGGCAGTCCCCTGCAGCCAAGGGCGGTATCTGGTAGCTCCAGTAGACATATTCACCCACGCGTCAACCAGTGCAGCAGGCGGATGGTGGTAGTTAGCAGCTAACAAGTGTGCTGTGGCACGGAAAGGTTTGGTAAACTCTGCGTTAGTGCCATTTTGGCATCCCAAAATTCAGGAAAGGGCAGGTATTTGCACTCACCTTTCCCCCCTGGTTCCGCAGACTTGTCTGCCCCCCCCCCAGGTTATCCTTCTGCGGGCTAGAACCAGACAATAGAAGGGGCATCCCTTGGGAATGGGGTCCCTATCACATTGATAGTCGAGCGCTGGGGTAGATGTACCATGTAAGACAGGGTCACCACTGGGGTTGTCCCCAAGTTCTGGAGTCTAAGTGGGTGGGAGCATTAAGTCTTCAGTCCTGGGGTAGCATCCAGCATCTCTTCAATCCAAGTAAGGCCAGTTAGGATAGATAAGTATCAGCGAGTGGGTATATACACTGGCTAGCAGCATCATCATGCCCCGCGGGCATGCGTGCTTTACTAATACACAAAGCTGCAACAAGAAGGGTGCCAAGTGCATAACGAGTAAACATGTTTAAGAGGTGTGCCTCTGGCATTACAGCCGGGTGGAGCCAGTTCCACTTAGAGGTACGGGGATAATGGTGTGCTCCTTTAGATCTCCATGACCTTGGTGGTGGGTGGCATCTACCTCATCTAAGGTTAGGCACTAGATTACAGACAGTGGGACCAGTATCGAAGCAGCAGATTCTCTAAGCGGGTATGCCTAGGGGACTTCCCAGAGGGAACTGAGCGGTCGAAATTCCTATAAAGAATAGGGGATGCAGGGCTGCGCTGGTGTGCAGCCATGCGCAATGTTCATACGCCGTTAGGGACCTCCATCTGCGCATTGATTTAGCGAGAAAAGGGACGGTGCCTAGGTTAAGTATAATCCTTCCCGCCCTAATAGCCTAGTTGGCTACTGCAGTAGGAACGTTCCCCTAACAAGCGAGTGCTGTCCCAGAGATCGGAGACACATGTGTACAGTCACCCACGGTGCCAGAAGGGCGGCATCCAGTGTGATCAGCAAATAGGTGGGCATCGTGAGCCAGGGTGCCTGAAACTGTCCTACTCTGTGTTGGACGGGGCTGAGTCAGGTGACACAGTGGTGGCATGAGGTGTTTAGTGCTTGGCACAACTTCACAGGCATAGGGCGTTTGTTTCATCAGACACTAGCTGACCCAAGCTAACGTCTAGGGCTATTGGGAGATAGATGGGGCATCGATATCCAGTAGGGATTTCCTTTCATCTAGATTTGCAGGAGGCTCTAGACCGACCATCTAGCGGGCAAGACTATAGCTATTTTGGTGGTGGGCCCTGGCGGCGACGGTGGCTGCCTCCAGAGCTGTGGCGGAGTTACAGGGCGATCTGGAAGCAAATGGGTACCGAAGGAAGGGTACCTCTGCGCGGCATCATAGGAAGGGCCAGAGCCCCGGAGCCTAATGGGAGGTTCCTGGAAAACCGTGTCGGCGCCCCGTTAGTCCTTCGGGCGGTTGTGGGCCTGAACAACTAGGGGCTTGCCCTGCTACGCTCCGCCCTGAAAGGGGCATGAGTAATAAGGGACCGTGATCCAGGAAGAGGATCACCGAAGGGGCAGTACAGACAGGGTTCGCCCCAGTGCTGCTTGGCTCATCAGGCGGGCAGGCAGCCCAGTTGGTTGCCTGCCCTTGGATCGCCCGTAAGACAACTCACCATATTACATAGCGGTGTATGTAATAAACAAGCAGCAGTTTCTTACCCAAGCAAACATTTGTGTGGTGTGTTATATTTATGCGTAAGAACATGCATGCTATTGTGGGGGTTGGGGACTGTTACCTCCTGCTGGCGCTATAGGGAACAGTTTTGCAAGATAGTTCAGTGAGCAGCCATGTGGAGCCCATTGGATAACAAAGCATACAATGTATCCAATGTAGCAGCCTGAAGGGGTCAGGGCATTGCATCAGGAGGAAGTGAGGGGCCCCTTACCTATTTATTGAGAGAAGGCCGGGACAACAGCTATCACACTTAGTCGCAACGGCAACAGAAAATCCTGCCGTATTTCCGGTCCATCTTTTCTGTTACTGGCAGAAGTTATATATATACAGAATTCAGCTTTGTCACAGGAATGAAAGGGGGCGTACCTGAGCCGACATAGGAAACAGCCTAGAAGAAAGCCTATCCCCCCCAGGACACACCCTAGATGGTGCCCAGTGCCCACGCATTGTGACGCCTCCTCATGCCACGTCACTACCTTGCTTCGGCCTGTTCAGAGCAAATTTAATATACTGACTCACTTGCAGAGGGCCTCCACTTCTAGAGTCCTTAGGAGCAGGTAGAGACATTCTTGACGCTGTTCCAGGAAGGAATTAAGCACCTTCACCATGCTCTATTTAGAGGTGAACTTTATTCCTAGAAATTAAAGCTGAGCTGCAGCATGTTGCGGCCCAGCAAGCCTTGCTTTATTTTTAACCACAGTAGCATTTGAAATATGTTTCACTAGCCACAAAACAACAAAAACAGAAAACACAAGCAGAACTGCTGGAGGTCACGTGGGGCACCGCAAGCACGGTAGAGGCCCACATGCACACCTCGCACTTGTAGGGACCCGTGTGCACACCTCTGGACTCGCAGGTCCCCACGCCCACACAGGCCCGTGGTCTTACAGCTCTGAGGTAAGCAAGGCTTTTGGTAATTCCTAACAATGTTTTAAGGAAGCAGTGTGTGTCAGATTTTATGATTCTCTGCTTCTGCTCGAAACCTCCTAAGTTTGTTTGCTGAGATGAGAAATACAGCACACGGTTTAAACCAACATGAGGGCAGTACCTTGAAGTTACAAATTGATTCAGCTTTGTAGGCGCTTCAGGGCTTTGAAGATGCTGTTTTCCGACTTGGAGATTTGTTTTTGGGAGGGAAGCTGGAAGAAAGGGACCCAGCTTGTGATGTGGTGGAAGCCGGTGTTATTCTCGACAGCAGTAAACATATCTGCATGGCATGAACAAGTGCATCGAGCAGCCCCTCCTGCCCACGGAACCCCGTGTAGTACGTCAGAGCTCCTTTGCTGATTCACAGAGTTCTGCAACTCTGCGATCTCTGCCCAGGCCTAGTAGCAACCGCCACAGCGTCTTGTCCATTCCTTATTCTATTGCCTGCACTGAAGGCAGCCTGGAGCATGACACCCGGAGTAAACTGGTCTGTAATTAATCGGCTTTGCCTTTCTATATGTGCAGTGCATTACGGTGACTGTGACGCCTGCTGCAGGTCAGTACTAGGTTGTTGTCACAAGCGTGCGGTACACTGGATTTAGAGGCATCGCAGGGACAGGCTGTAGCCCCTTAAAAGATCTTGGGGGTTTGGTCCCACCTTTAATTGGAGTCAATAACTCTCCCTATCTGCTAGGTCTCCTAGTGCCATATTGACCATCATGCAGGAAGTCAGTAGCGATACATGGAGGAGAAATACACCTACTTCCTCCTGCTGGGCGATGAGTTCTGCGAGGATGTAGATGCCTTGATCGAGCATGCACTGGCATCAGCCCTAGCGCCCCTCGAACAGAAGATTAATCAATTGGCGCAAGTTTGCCAGGCACCCCGTGGGGCCCAGGGGACTGCCCGTCCAAACGCTTGGCCCCCAAGTTACCATACGAGCAAGGGGTTGACAAAGATGCTTTTGAATGCCTTAAAAAGCTTTTCCTACCTCTTACCCAGAGTTTGTGGATGCAGACCCCCTCCCTTTCCTCCTGGAGGCCCCTGACTCCTTTGGGTATGACAATGACTCACAGGGTGGGTCAGATGTGCAGCCAGGCCATGGCATCCGTCAGCGGACGACGACCACAGGGCAAGTTCGGGATCCCAGCCAGAGGCCTTGGTAGCACACATGCTGGACCCACATGAGTTAATGCATCCTAGATCTGCAACGTGTTCTCCCAATGACAAAGTGGCCTCCTATGTGGCAGGACACCTCCACAAGCCACTTGAAAAAGATGTCAGTGGGGAAACAACCTTTACAACGCTGTTGTTACATCACGTTAGCATTACAATGTGGTTTTTAGACTTGGCACCATTGGCGTGGGTCTCCCTTTCATTTTTTGCTGTTGCCTCATCTGTTTTTGCTGGTCTAGATGCTTTGGGCACTTTGCCACTGCTGTTCAGTGCCAAAGTGCAAGTGCTCCCATTTGTAAATTGTTGTTATGGATTAATGATTCCATGATTGGTTATTTGATTTACTTGTCAGACCCTAGTACAGTGCACCATGTGTGCCCATGGCCTGTAAATCAAATGCTGCTGGTGGGATTGCAGCACTGATAGTGCCACCCACAGAAGCAGCCTGTTAAATGTGACTCAGGCCTGCCATTGCCGAGCCTGTGGGCAGTCTGGAACTGCCAGGTCGACTTGGCAAGTGCACACACTTGCCAGTCCCTAAACCTTCCCTTTTCTACATGTTAGTCACCCCTAAGGTAGGGTCCATATGCCCCTGGGGGCAGGGTGCATTGTATGTGAAAGGTAGGACATGCCCTGATGTGTGTAGCATGTCCTGATAATGAAATAACTGCCAATTTCGTTTTCTAACTATTGCAAGGCTATCTGTTCCCATAGGCCAGAATGGGCAGTTTGTTTATAACATCTTATAAACATGACTGACCCTGGGAACAAGATCGGAAAATAAAGTTTAGTATGCCTGAACTCAGAAAGTTAAAGTGCATCTTTTAGTGTGGGTGATTTTTACATTCTGTGTTTGTAAATGCCACTTTTAGAAAGTAGGTATTCTCTTGCCTAACCATCCAGTCTGCCTCTGCTAGGTTTGTGTATTGCATGACTGGCGTGTGAGTGACAGGGGCTTAAAGAGGGCAGCGGCTCCGGCAGTCTGATGAGTCAGGGCTGGTCTGAATGGACCTGGGTTGAATTTAGAGTAGGGGCAGATTTCCTTTCACCTGCCTGGGCCAGGTCTGCTTTCAATAATGCTGTCTCCACCTCCTGCCAGGAAGCGGCACCAGTGAGGACAGAACTACCTTTGGCTGGGTACAGACACTCTCTGCCTTCAGAAAACAAAGGATTTGTGAGTATAAAAAGGGGAACCCAGACCCCAGAACTTTAGATCACTTCTGGGAATCAAGAGCAACTTTTGCCAAGGAGAAGAGCTAGAGAAGCTGAGAAAAAATACTGCCCTTATGCTGTTTGCTGTCTGGGGTTGGCCTGCAGTGGCTGCTTGCTTCCAAGGAAAAGAGAAAAGGACTTTTCTGCTTGCTTTGTCATCTTGAGGAAGATCTCCAAGGGCTTGAAACTGAGCTTGCCTCCTGTTCTGAAGTCTCAGGGACACAAAGACTTCACCACCAGCTCCCCTGAATTTCCTTGCTGGGAATTCTAACCTGCAAAGAGGTGCCTGCTGCTGTTTAGGATCTCCAGAGACTGTCGCTGGGAGCTGGAAGATTGACGCAACAAGGAAGAAGCGTGTTGCATCCACACCGATTCCTGATGCATCGCCGAGCCATGGGGAAGAAGCGTGCTGCCTCCGCACTTGGTTCCACACCTTGCTGAGCAACTAGGAAGAAGTGCGCCGCATCCACAACGGGTCCCGACACATCGCCGAGAAAACCGTCGCAGCACCTGCCGTGTGGCTGCAAGAGATCACGCATCGTACCGGACCGTCGCATCGAGCTGCCATTTTGTCGCATCGCACCAGATCATTGCAACACATCGAGGTGCCATCTTGTCGCATCGTAACCAGAACACAGTAAGAAACAGACGCATGCCCTTTTCTCTGGTAAGGAACAGCCGCTTCACCTATAGCCGGGTCTGGTGGCTCAGTGGACTAATGCGTCCATTGCAGGGGCCTGTGTTTGACCTCCTCGTCAAAGGTTCAAATCCCGGCGGGTCCACTCAGCCTTTCATCCATCTGAGGTCGATAAAATGAGTACCATTTAGATGGGTAACAATAAACATTTGTTATTCAGCGCCAAGAGACCTCCAGGTGAACGTGCGCTTTACAAATACACATGTTATGTTATGTTCACCTCCTCTGCGCTGCAGTAAGGAACAAACGCATCGCCTCCCCGAAGCAAGGAACTGACGCATCACCTTCCCTGCGACCCTTTTGTTTGTTTTGCGTGACGCATCTAAGGTACTTTGTGGGAAAAGTGTTGCATTTACAACTTGCATTGAACTGAACTATTTCTAACATTTAAGAGCCTTATTTTTGATAAGCCTGTCTGCTCGTGCCAAGCTACCAAGGGGGTGAGCAGGGGTTATTTAAGGAGTGTATCCCCCTTACCCTGACTAGAAGCAGGGGTCCCTATTTGGACAAAGGTATCTACCTCTGCCAACTAGAGACCCCCATTTCTAACATTGGTGGTCAGCGGTGAGGATTTGGACTGATTTACATACAGCGATTGGTGTACACTACTAGTGAGTGCAGACCATTACGCAACCACATACATTTTGGTAGAACTTTTTCCTTGGAACTTCTATTTTTTTAGAACTGCCAATTTTTCACCATGAGCAAAGCAGCATCCATTGCATCTGTGGATATTGAATTTGACTGTGCCACACCTCAAAGCTGTTTGCAAGAAATTTAAAATCTCTATAAGAGGCCTCACCAGAAAGGAGGAATACCAAAAGGCGCTGAGAGCCTGGTTGGACTCTAGGAATGCAAATGAGCATCCTGAAGAACCTAGGGAGGAGGCAGAGAATTTAGATGGGCAGCTGGAGGGGCCATTGGGCCTAACTGGAGGGGAAGTGCGTAGTGTGCTGTCCACATGCGCCCCTCGCGTGTGGAAATTCTTAAGGAAACTGTCTCATGCAGTGTTTCTTCAAAGGGCCAGTCCCCAGAGGAGTTGGAGGACAGGGAGAAAAGCAGAGTGCATGAGATGGAGCAAGCCAAGCTCAAGGTGGGTGTTACAGTTGAAAGAAAGATACGTAGTCCAGTGATGTAATTTAAGACCACTGTATGTAATTCAAGATCACTGCTTTATTCTTCAGATAAGATCCAAGTTATGCCTCATACTATGCCTCACCAGTAGCAGCCTCCTTGCCGCTCAGCCGTTCCACACCAACTGATTCCTTCTTCTACTCAAACCCTCTTCAACATTCTGATGACATCACATAGACTGAGCAGCAAGACAGAGGGCAACAATAGAGAGGATGCATTATTCACTTGCTAGATTATAACACATCCCCCCCTCATCAAAATTGTAAAAATACAAGCATGCGAGATCATAGTACATACATGCAATATGACTGACAATAAATAAATGTGTGGAGGTGGACAAACACACATACGAAAAGTCAACGAGCTTCAAAAAAATAACATAAAGCTTCAAGAATAACATCAATCTTCAAGAACATCATCAAACACCACATCCGCATCGCATCTAGAAAAGATGAGAGAAACAAAAAAGTGTTGAATTCTTCAAAATGCACGCCTAACCCTTCAAGGCGTAACACTCTAAGGGTAATTTCCAACCCCTAAACACAAGGTACTACGTATACCCCAACCAAAAGCAACGGAAATCCAGAGAAGCATCCGAGTCTTCTCATATTCCCAAACAGTGAGAGAACATATACTCTCATAACAACCACAAGGAGTAAAGGCACACATTGCCTACAGAGTGGCGGACCTATGTCAACCCACAACCAAGAACAGTGGCAGGAGTAGGTACAAACCCTCTACTGCATACGCTTGCAGGACTAGGGAAACTACAAAACTGCGACAGGACTAGGAACAAACCCTCTACTGCATACGCTTGCAAGACTAGGGAAGTTACAAAACAGTGGCAGCACTAGCGACAAATCCTCTACTGCACACGCTTGCAGGACTAGGGACACTACAGAACTCCCCTTACTGCACACACTTGCACACACAACTGCGCTGCATACACTAGCAGGACACATTGCTTACAGGGTGACGAACCAATGTCAACCCACAACCAAGAACAGCGGCAGGACTAGGGACAAAACTAGGCATACAGCACCACCATATCCAACATTCACTCATCAACACATCAGTATTATCACATTCAACACATTCAACACAACAGAGCACAGCGCAATGGGAAACAAACAAAGCAATAAACTTAATAACAGTGTACATAAGTATGGTATTATGCATTATGGCAAAAAAATAGATGTCACATCCGAGAAGTTAGCAAAACAGTCGAATGACCGGTGAGTGACTTCTCACCCGAGACCACCATCAAAACAGCATCGAAAAAAAAACACCCATATTCAATGAACCCGTTGCTCATTTTTCCTAAGAGTTCACTTCTTAATTTCATTACTTCATCACGGGGAGCAGCGTTATTAATCCGATGTCACCGCAATATTTCGTTTCCAGTCGTGGTTGGCAACGGGAGAAGAATACAGGCAGGAAGTGTAAACCCGCCAATCGTAGAATGGCGGCCTGCTGCGTGAAGAGTGCTGGATGGCTCCTAGCATGTCCTCACAGCAGAGCATCTTTTAGCAGCTCTGGACAGAGACATCATTGACGTCACAGTCAGGCACACGATGGTGGTCGCTCCAAGAACAGAACGGTGGCTTGCACAGGTGCCCAAGCTTGCTCCACAGGTTACTGCCACAGGCAATTCAAATGATGCGGTGGGAGCGAAGTTAGAGCAATTAAGGCAGTTTTATTTCCCTTTTTTTTTTTTTTTTTTTTTTTTTTTACACACTTACTCGGAAATTAATTACCAACAGCAGGGCAGCTCATCACAACAGTTGGGACCGGAATGCTTTTCCAGACAGATATGTTGGCACATTAACTGCATAACCATGACACAATTACTCCAGCTTTGCCCCTGATCACTGAATCTGACGGTCCAGTCACCACACACTGGGATCGTTTAACTAAAGATGAACCGTTAACACCGGGGCTCGACATATACCCCCGAACAATGAATGTCCCCGAGATAAGCCCAGACGCTGTTAAGCAACACTGCAGTCAAGCTGTTTATATTGTAAGCTTAAGAGTTACTTGCAGTTCAAGGCAGACCAAAACACTCAGAATTATACACCATGCAGTACAATCAGGGCCAATGCAGGGAACAAATCAGCAGAAGCTGGCAATCACTCTTCCAAGGCAGCAGGCACGCAAACAGAAACTGGCACACTTGAGTTGTGGGCGACCGATGACAGGGTCACTGGTGGGGCATTAGAGGTGCCAGGTTTCTTCAAATCCACGTGTTGTAATTTCACTTACTTGAAGTTCCTTTAGTTTTAAAAGTCCATTCTCCATAGAAGAAGCATGCAGGTTCTTTAAAATCGTCGCAAGTGTTACAGTTGACAGAAAGATACGTAGTCCAGTGATGTAATTCAAGATCACTGCTTTATTCTTCAGATAAGATCCAAGTTATGCCTCATACTATGCCCCACCAGGAGCAGCCTCCTTGCCGCTCAGCCCTTCCACACCAACTGATTCCTTCTTCCATTCAAACCCTCTTCAACATTCTGATGACATCACATAGACTGAGCAGCAAGGTATAGGGCGACAATAGAGAGGATGCATTAATCACTGGCTAGATTATAACAGTAGGGAGTCAGAATGACATAGAAACCAAGAAATTGGAGCTAGAAAATAAGAGGTTAGCCATGGAAGAGAAGAAGATGCTTTTAGAGCATGAGAGAGTTGTGAGGGAGATGGAGCTGAAAGCAAAGAGCTTAGAGATCACACCCTCTGGTGGCAGCACACCGCCAGTGCCCGGAGAAGGAAGAGTATATATTCCCAAAGATGTTATTAAGGACTTTATGAAGCATGACAGCTTCCTTTGGTTCTTCTCCTTGGCGGAGGTTTCTTCTTGTTGTTCCAGAAGTGATCTAAAGTCTTGGGGTTTGGGTCCCCATATTTATACTACTTTTCTCTCTGTTCTCTGAAGGCAGAGAGGCCTTTGCCTAGTCCAAACGAGTTCTGGTCAGTCCTGAAGCACTTTGTTTACCTGACTCCTTCTTTCCTTTCAGAGTGCAGGGCAGAGACATCAGACACACCACAGGAGGTGGAGCCAGCATTGTGGAGGGAAGGCACAGCCCTATTCAGGTCCCAGGTGCAACTCCTCCCACCCATCTACATGCAGATCTCTCTATTCAGCCCTGTGCTGGCTCACCCTCTCTCCTGGAATCCCCAGCCCCTGTCACTCACAGAACCAGACACACAATACACAACCTAGCAGAGGCACGCTTGGACAGTTAAGCAAGAAAATACCTACTTTCTAAAAGTGGTATTTTCAAACACAGAATGTTAAAACCAACTTTACTAAAATATGTATTTTATCATTCTGAGTTCAGGCATACTAAATTTGAATTTCTACCATGTTCCCTGAGTCAGTTAGGATTATAAGATGTAATAATCAAACTGCCAATTCTGGCCTATGGGGAACAGGTAGCCTTGCAATAGTGAAAAACCAAAATGGCTGTAATTCACTATCAGGACATGCCACACACACCAGGGCATGTCCTACCTTATACTTACAATGCACCCCGCCCTTGGGCCAACCATAGGGGTGTCTGACATGAAGAAAAGGGAAGGTTTAGGGACTGGCAAGTGGGTGCACTTGGCCAGTCAGCATGGCAGTACCAGACTGCACATAGGCTCTGCAATGGCAGACCTGAGACACACTTTACATGCTGCTTCTGTGGGTGGCACAACCAGTGCTGCAAGCCCACCATCAGCATTTGATTTACAAGCCCTGGGCACACATAGTGCACTGTAATAGGGTCTGACAAGTAAATTAAATAACCTAATCATGGAGTCACTAATCAATACATCAATTTAACATAAGGAGCACTTGCACTGTGGTACTGAATAGCAGTGGCACAGTGCCCAAAGCATCTAAACCAGCAAAAAATATAAAATACGGAGGAGGCAATCAGAAAAAATGGAAGGGAGACTCACGCCAATGGTCCCAGGTCTAACACGTGTCCCCTCCAGCTGAAACGGGGGAGATCTACCCTTCCCCTTGGAAGTTCTCTTCACTAAGGTGGAAAAATCTGGACAGACCATCAGCATTGGCGTGTTCTGTACCAGGGCAGTGTTCCACCGTAAAGTCCATCCCCTTGGGAAATGGACCACCTCAACAACTTTGGATTCTCACCCCTCATCTGCAGCAACCATCTGAGGGGCCTGTGGTCTGTCTGAACCCGAAAGTGAGTCCCAAACAGATATGGTCTCAACTTCTTCAGTGCCCAGACCACAGCAAATGTCTCACGCTCAATTGCACTCCACCTCTGTTCCCGTGGAAGTAACCTCCTACTGATAAAGGCTACCGGTTGGTCTATGCCCTCTTCATTAATCTGTGATAGAACAGCCCCCACACCCTGCTCTGAAGCGTATGCTTGAACAATGAATTATTTTGAAAAGTTGAGCACCTGTAGCACGGGTGCTGTGCACATGGCAGTCTTCAGGGCGTCAAAAGCCTTCTGACAGGTGTCAGTCCAGTTCACTTTCTTGGGCTGCTTCCTGGAAGTCAGCTCAGTCAAGGGTGCAACAATGTTGCCATACCCCTTGACAAACCTCCTGTAGTACCCTGTGAGTCCTAAAAAGGCTCTCACCTGTGCCTGAGTCTTTGGCGGTTCTCATGCCAGGACGGTATCAATCTTGGGTTGCAGGGGCGCCACCTGGCCGCTCGCTACCTGGTGCCCCAAGTACACCACGGAATCCTGCCCGATCTGGCACTTAGTCGCCTTAATCGTGAGGCCTGCCTTGCGTAGTGCCATCAACACTTCCCAGAGGTGGTGCAGATGTTCTTCCCAACTGGCGCTGAACACCGCAATGTCATCTAGGTAGGCGGCGCTGAAATCTTCCAGTCCAGCCAACACCCGGTTGACCAACCTCTGCAAGGTGGCATGGGCATTCTTCATCCCAAAGGGCATCACCCGGAATTGGTAGTGCCCATCTGGTGTGGAGAATGCTGACCTCTCTTTGTCCCAATAAGTTAAGGCGATCTGCCAGTACCCAGACGTCAAATCAAACGTGCTGAGGTACCGGGCAGCCCCTAACCGATCACTGAGCTCATCAGCTCTGGGGATGGGGTGCGCATCAGTCCTGGTGACTGAATTGAGTCCACAGTAGTCCACACAGAGCCTGAGTTCAGGTATGGCACCAGGCGAGGCAGCCTTTGGGACCAAGACCAATGGGCTGGCCCAAGGACTGTTGGAGGACTCAATCACCCCTAAGGCAAACATCTTGGAGAATTCCTCCTTGATGTAAGTTCTGACCTTGTCAGTCACTCTGTAAGCCTTGTGCTTCACAGGAGGACTGTCCCCAGTGCCCACATCATGGACTCGCCACTAAGTGACACCAGGAACCAAGGAAAACAAATCAGAGAATTGTCCCCAACAGTTGGCGACAATCTTGCTGCTGATCAGGGGTCAGTGTGGCAGAGAGGCTGACACCATCCACTGACCCATCATGCTCTGTTGCAGAGAGGAGGTTAGGAAGAGGCTCTGTCTGGTCCTCCATTCCATCATCTGTCCCTAGGAGCATGCCCACTTTGGACCTTTCTAAGTGGGGCTTCAGGCGGCTAACATGTAGGACCCGCAAAGGGTTCCTTGGAGACCGCAAGTTCACCAGATAGGTGACATCACTCTTGCGCTCCACCACCTCAAATGGACTGGTCCACCTGTCCTGGAGCGCACAAGGCTTTACAGGGGCCATGACCCAAACTTTCTGTCCAGGTTGAAGCTCAATCAGAGTGGCATTTTGATCGTACCACCGCTTAATCTCTTCCTGGCTGGCTTCCAGATTCGCCTGAGAGAGCTCTCTGAATCGCCGAGTCTGGTTCCTGAAGGCTAGCATGTAACTGTATACATCCTGGGGAGGTTTCCTGGGAGAGTACTCCCAGCCTTCCTTGACCAGACTCAAAGGTCCTCTTACCTTCGTGTCCATACAACAGTTCAAAGGGACTGAACACTAGGGAGTTTTGTGGCACCTCACGGTAAGCAAACAGAAGGCATGGCAAGAGGATGTGCCACTTACACCTCATTGGTTCTTCAAGACCCATGATCATGCCTTTAAGGGTCCAATTGAATCTTTCAACCAGCCCATTACCTTGGGGGTGGTAAGGAGTGGTGAGCTTGTAGGTAACACCACACTCCTTCCACAGGGATTTCATATAACTGGATATGAAATTAGTGCTACGGTCTGGCACCACCTCTCTGGGGAACCCCACACGGGAGAAATCCCCATCAGTGCACGTCCCACCATGGGGCCGTCACTGTCCTGAGCGGGATGGCTTCCGGGTACCGGGTAGCATGGTCCACCAAGACCAGGATAAACCTATTGCCCATGGCTGTCTTGCGGTCCAGTGGCCCCACAATGTCAATGCCCACCCATTCAAAGGGGGTACTGACTCCAGGGAAAGGTTGGAGAGGAGCCTTGTGTTTCCTTCCTCTTTTCCCACTTGCCTGGCTAATTTGACAGGTCCTACAATGAGGATCTGAACTCTTCCGCATCTGGGGCCAATAAAAGTGGGTGACAAGCCTTTCAAAGGTCTTGTCCTGCCCCAGATGTCCAGCTAAAGGTACATCATGAGCCAACTCCAGTAGGAAGGCTCTGAAGCGCTGGGGCACCACCAGTACACGGGCTGACCCAGGCTCAGCAACCTTAGGCTCTGTATACAGGAGGTCGTTCTCCCAGTAGATCCAATGTGATCCAGACTGATCACCTGCTGCCTGGTTTGTGGCCTGTTGCCGCAAACCCACAAGAGAAGGGCACTTCTTCTGTTCTGCACAAAACTCCGCCCTGGAGGGTCCTCCTTCTTGCTGCCAATGGGTCAGCTCAGGCAGGCCCCCCAGTTCAGCAACCTGTTCCCCTGTAGGTTCCAGGGCATCCCCCTCAAGGTCTGCCTCCTCCTGGACTGTGGGAACACTGGGGCTGGTTTCCCATGCCCCCTACCTCTTCTCTTCAAGGCAGGCTCCTGGGCCATACTTTCAGGCTCCAGGACCTCTTCAACACCCTTACTGGCTGCCATAGACCGAGTGGTTACACACGCCCATTCAGGCAGACCCAACATCTCCAAATGAGCCTTCTTTTCCATCTTAGCCCAAGGGGAACTCTCCAAAAAATTGCCCAACAGACAATCCACAGGCATGGCTGTCCTCACAGCTACCTGAAGGGTACCAGAGACCCCACCCCACTCAAAGGGAAACTGAGCCACCTTGCAGTGTCTCTCTGTGTTGTCAGCAGCAACAACTGGGTAAAAGGCATTGGGGACAACCTGTTCTTGGGACACCAGGTGACACTTGACAGCTGTCACACTGGCTCCTGTGTCTATAAGAGCCTCCACTCTATGGCCATTGATGGTCACCCACTGCCTGTATTCCTTAGTGTTATCAGGCAGCTGAGCTTGAGGGACCATCTTAAAGTCTCCTAATGAGACAAGGGAGATTTCTGCGGGACCCCACCCATCTTGGGCACCCTTCTCCTCCACTCCCAGGGCTACACTGGCCATCTGACGGGGGGTGCACGGGGTGGCACATACTGACCCTTTTGGGGACACTGGGGATCATACCAACGGTGTCCCACCTGCTTACACTGAAAGCAGGTAACTGGCCCCCTTTGAACAGGTTTACCTGTCGGGGGCTCTGACTTTTTCTCAGGGGAGGCTGGGAACCCTTCCCTTGTTTCCCTTGGGAATTACTTTGGGGCCCTTTCTGGAACTCCCTCTGTTTACCCTTGCCCTCCCCCACTCTTCTGCTGGGGACCCTGCCCACCTTTGGCGGAATCTCCCACATGAACCTTGTGGACCCTGGTACTGACCCAACGGTCCGCCTCCTCAGCAAGCTTCCTAGGGTTAGTTAACTTGCTATCAATAAGGTGCTGGCGTAACTCTGGAAAACAATTAGCAGATAAGTGCTCCCTGGCAAATAAATCATAAACCGCTTCAAAAGTATCCACTTTGCTACCTTTCACCCAACCATCCATAGCTCTGCAAAAGAAAGACACATATTCTACCAAAGTGGTTCCCTCTAGCTTGTTATGATTCCTGAATCTCTGTCTATAGAGTTCTGGGATCAAACCATACCTTGTCATCAGGGCTTCCTTCATGTGGGCATTAGACATCCTATGTTCACTGGGCAGGTCTAACAAAGTTTCCCTCCCCTCACTCACAAAGCGGCCCCACAACCCAGCTCCCCAATCCTTTTCAGGGACCCGGTGGGCCAACATTGCTATCTCATAGGCTGCAAACCATTGCCCAATATCCTCATGCTTGTGGAAATCTTTGATGACATCCTTGGGAATATACACTCTGCTTTCTAAAGGCACAGATGGTGCGCTGCCACCAGAGGGATTGATCAGATCCGGCGCTTGTGTGTCTCTGGCACCCGCAGGGACTTCTTCCCAAAGAGCAGTTTGTGGCTTACCACCATTTCCTGTATCAGGACCTCCAGTTCAGTTTCTGAAAACTTATGTTTTCTCTTCCTGCCTGTTTCCCCCTGCTGCTGTTTCTCCTGGCTGGCCATGTCTCCTGTGTCTGCCATTGGTTCTTGCACTGCAGAGTTCCCTCACCTCCACTCCTTCTCTCACACAGTGCTTCAGAAACTCATGCTGTACCTGAGTTTCCGATTCTCTCATTTGCGAATTTCGCTATTTTGCGATTTTTTCAGATAAGGAATCGCTAGTTCACATCTCGCAAATAAATAGCGATTTGTACGGAATCGCTATTTAATTGCGATTTTTTATATACATCCCGTTTTGCGATTCTCAACTTGCGATTCGCTAAAAATCGCAAAATGAGATTCGCAAAATGGGGGTTTGATACATATGGCCCTAAATGAATTAACATTACTTTTAGTGCTTTTGTTATGAGATCTCCAATATCTTCCTCATTCATTTCAGAAAAACATTCGGACATGGAAACTGATATGTATACTTTCAACACCATCAGCAGCTTGCCAGTTAACTCCATGGTGGTCAACTGCAGCTTTATCAAAGTGCCCTGATTAGCATCTGTAGTCCTAACATTCTGTTTTTAAGACAAAAGTGTGGCACACCTGATGCAATCTAAGCTGTAAAATTTAAAGCATTACCTACAAGAATACTGCCGCAAATGAAGAAATGAGGCAGCTTCATCACAAGAAAGTCTTGCAAGATGGTGTTGGAGAAGGAATCACATTTAAACGTTTAATAATATAAGAACCACAATTATGACATTTCTGATAGAAGAATAATAAACGTGCACCAATTACACAGTCAAGAAAATATGACAAGACAAGAGAATTTTTAGTTGCTTCTTCGTAAACGCATACAGAAAAAGTGTAGATTGTATTGTAGTGTAATTGCATCTATATAGTGCTTACTACCCCTGAAGAGGTGTTGAAGCGCTTTCTTGGCGAGTACTCTGGAACCCATAAGGATTAGTGGTGAATTAGTATAGTGAAATATAAAAGTAATTTGAGTAGTGGATATTAATCAGTTATTCGGATTGGGAGGGATAGCGGAGGGATAGAAGAGGGGAAAAGGTATGCATTTATATAGTGCTTGCTAATGAGGAGTTGAAGTGCTTTTTTTCTGCAAGTAGCACGCTACTCGGAAACCCATAAAGGATTAGAGGTGAATTAGTATAGTGAAATATGAAAATTTGAGAAGTGGACATGTTAGTCTGTTATTTTGATTGAAAAGGATAGTGGAGGGAAAGAAAAGTGAAGGATTTAGACTTTATTTTTTATTTTATTCGGGGTTCATAGCAGTAGTGGGAGGCTTGGGATGAGTAAAAGGGATGTGTAGGGGAAGAGCAAGAGGAATGAGTTTAGAAACCCTTGTTTTGGGGATCAGTATAGTAAAAGAGGTGTCAGATGGTGCAAGGAGGGGTAGAGTATGGGAAAATCTAGAAAGGGCTATTTTGGGGATCATAGTAGTGGTATAAGGTTTGAGATGAATAAGAGAGTGGATGTAGAGGATTAATTGATAGAGGTATAGGGTGAGAAATTGGGTAGTGCATTGGAAAGAGTAGTAGAAAGAGGTTTGAGATTAGTCAGAGTTGAGGTAGAAGATATATTGAGAGAGGTTGATGATATTGTTCATGTAAATAATATAGACTGTGATTTATTAATCGACAATGTACTATTTTCCTTTAACGTGTGTTAGAAATATGTAAAAGGTGAACTCTCATGTTATAGAGTCTACCCCTAATCATCCTTTATTATCATGTATATGTCTAACTAATAAGAATTTATCAAATAATTTGAATTATCCTGGTTATGATGGTGAATATTTTTAGGATATATCTTTTACATGTGTAAATGTGTGCACAGAAATGACAAGAGAAAATAGGTGCTACACATTCCATTAATGATGTATTTGTGAAACTTTCAGAGATTGTATTTTACATATCTACTAATGTTATATGCCGAAAACAAGTTTCTAATATTTTGATTTAAAATATTATTTTACGTTAGAACTTCCAAAAAGTAGTAGTGTAATATACTGACATTTGCTATCTTTATATTCCATATGAATGTATGCTGAATAATTATATGCATTTCTCGCTATATTATCTAAAAATAATGTAGGCCTGACTGAAATGTGAGGTCTCTTGACCTGCTGAGCCTACTGCCCATGAGAAAATTGCCCAATATAACCAATAACATGAAACTGTGTTTTCTTTCCTGAGTTCTCATGTACTATACAAGACATCTGATTATATTTTTCTGTTACAATACTGAACAGCTGCCAGAGAAATGTCCTCTTGAACTTGCTTATATGCTCTTACTAAAGGGGCATTGTTCAGATGTTTCAATTATTAGAATGCTAAGGACTGCGTGATTGCCTCATCTATTTCTCTACATTTTGTGTCTTCTTCATGTCGCCTGACACTCTTCCTATATGAACTGACCAATGAACTGAGTTGTCTGATCAGTGTGGATGACTCCAGAAGGTGTTACCCCCGGAACTTTAACAATATAGTATTACCCGATATAAACTGAAGGGGGCTCGCTCTCCTTCTGACTGGCTCTGGCTCTCTCACTCTCTTAGAGATGGCTGGCTGGATTCAGACGGATGGGCCACTGGCTATCTCCTTGCTTTTGCAAGTTCTGCTGAATCGTTTGGAGGGGATTTTGAGGAACTTTCTTGCCATCTTGGACCACGTCTGATGCGGATTCAGCAGCTTTCCTTTTCGGAATCACTCAGATGCCATATGTGCCTAGTGGTCTCTTCCTTTCTGGTAGAGTGCTTGAGCTGGCATGTTTCATGTCCCTTCTTGAACTCTTGAGCTTTGGTACATCTATTTAGAATTTGACAGAATTATCTTATGACCTGATGCAAATTTACTGATGCATCTGTTTACCGAAAATCTGTGAATGAGCATTCTCAATTTGGGTTTATCAATGATCAGGAAATACCATATTAAAGAGATCTCAGAGCATCAACTACTAATGCTAATGTTCTGTATAGCTTTAACCAAGCTTTTGGTGTATATGATTTTGGCTCACCTACGTTTCTCCAGGAGACGTGGGTTTGCGGTGGTAATCCTTTTCCTTTATAGCATTGCATTGAGGGTAATTTGCATGAGTTTAATTTGCAGTTTGTAGTCTAGTTATCTAATTCCTGGTCCTCATTAGATGATTATTGTGACCCTTATATCCAACCCCCCTCGGCACAAAACAAGGTCCATCGTAGGCCCAAGAGAGTGGTATAAACTATATGACAGGAAGAAAAGAAAACATTTGTTTCATGGGCCCAGTAACTCTCCAGCAATGGTCACCTGAGAAAAGGAGCCCAAATACCACTCATATTCAGCCGAAAACATAGCCCAAATATAGTCTGGCAGGCAGAAGTGGATTGGTCACCAATGTTATGAGCACCTTATAGGCCACTGCCCAGCTACACACGCCAGTGACTCCCATCTCTAAAGGTCAGACATTGTGCTAGGTTATATTTCTGTAAGGGCCTGTAATAGCCTTTGGTGGAATCATTGTTTGTTTGTATGGGCATGTCCTTCCCATTGTCTGTACCAACACTCGTTTGCAAAAGGTTAGGCACGGGCCATGTGCTGTGTTCAGTTCATTCCATAATTGAAACCTCATGGTAACTGCCATGGTTCTGAAAGTAATTTGATAATGGGTTATCCCGTTCTCCACAGGAGCTTGATTGTATTTATGATGTGCCATTTGTATAAGTGCCCATCTGGGAACGTTCTAGTGCTTCTTGGCAAATATGATAATTAGGCCTGGGCGGTAAATTCCGTTCCGCTCACGGAATTTGGGTTATTTCGCATTCCGCGGAGAACGCGGAATTGCCAAAAATTCAGCGATCTGCAGCTTCGCTGAATTTTTTGCTTGTTCGCACTTTAAATATGCGCGTTCGCGAGATATTTCTGCCCGAGCACGCAAACTGCATTCGCGAACAGGAAAAAAGCATCGCGAACGGGCGGAGCAAGCAATTCCGCGTGTTTGTGGAACTTTTGCGTGCTCGCGGAGACTTTTTACCGTTTTGCGGAGCTTTGCATAGCAAATTCCGCCCACCTCTAATGATAATGACTTCAACTTTTGAACTCTCAAGGACAGGTGTATTATTGGCTATTTAAGGTTGCGCTGATGAACGAGCAGTGCTTGACTTTGTATCGATGTTGCAGTCACTAGCCTGCTTCCAATCTTCGTCTTACAGGTTTCCTGCATCGTGCAACCATCGTTCGTCGGCATCCTTGGGAGAGTCAAGTCCAGGTGCTCCTTATCCAGCTCCATCTGCACTCTCCGCATACCCTGTAACTGCTGTAATGAAAGAGCAGCTCAAAAGAATAAACGTGGACATAGTTTCCCATGTTTTTCCCTGTATCTGCAGTCAGGTAAAACTAAACTTTACTCATAGAGCACAAAGACGCGAAGGTGTTGATTGTAAGGCACAAATGTATTCCCACAAAAGCAAGGACAGTGAGTTCTGTATGGTATACTTGGACACTGGGAAAACGTGTTCCATCATAGCAGTACCAGTGTAATGGAGTGCACATTTGTGGAGAGCGTACTTCTTGTAATAGCTGCTCTACAGAAAGCGTGTCTAGGCCTCCAAAGACAGCATTTAAAAGAAAACTTCGGAACTATTGTACAGGCATGGTTATTAGACTTTGAATATGGTATGAGGATGTTTACAATAGAAGTTAAAGTGTCTATGTTGGTGCACAGCCCATACTTACAGAAGTTAAAGTGTCTCTGTTGGTGCACAACGGAAGCTTATCTGATTTGCTTTCTTCTTGTTGATCACTGGGTGATCATTGCCCTCTTCATGACTTACCAATGATCATTGGAACACTGCTGTATTCTCATATGTACGTTACAATCTTTAAGCATATTGCTCTATATGTGAGATAGAGTACAAGTTGTTTAGTCACTTGATGGTAATTGCGTTCCTCTCCATAAAGACCTGAGCTTCCCAAAATAGCTAATTCCCCCGAGTCTGGCAGTTTCTTACCCAGAAAAGACGCTGCTCCTGACGCAAAGATACAACATATTCAAGGTAGCTGGTACTTCTGTTTTTCTCATTCCAACCCCCTTTCCCCTTGGGAGTTTTAGGGAGATCCGTGTTACCAGTTGTTGTCACGTTAGTTCCTACTGTAATTCAGGGAAAAACGTCTCTTCATCGGAAGTAGCAGGTTTTCAGGGTAGTGGCTCACTACAAACAGCAGGGGTGGTCTGTGCCAAACCCTTCTTGGGAATGGCCTAAAGCTGTGCGCAGTGGAGGTGTTTGGTGAATATGTTAAAAAAAAAACTAGAAATTCACTGAAAAACCAAAGGTTAAATAGACGTTATAATCAGATATGGTAATATAAGAATCCATAAACTTTTTAAAAAAAATAGAAATCCAATTAAAAATTTGAGGTTAAAGTGATATTATAGCTGGTATGGTAATACAATTTTAGCTTCCTTTAAAAAGCACCCAAGAAATTAATTGAATGAAACGAAAGGCTATAGTAACGTTAGTTAGGTGTTGAAATGAGTTTAAAATGAATGCTTAAAAACAAAAAAACATTGAGATTCGCAATCGTCATCTTAGCTACCACTCTTTAAATTACTCTATGCACTGCTCGGTCATATTAGAAAAGAAAGTAAATAGTAAAGGGCCCACAAACATATACAGCATACATTAACTGTATGTACATGCTTGTGTCTGTGAATCTGTGAAATATAAACAGTGTAGTCCTGAAGAGAAGTGTGATTTAGTACGGTTAGGGTATCCTGTTTTCAGTGTTTATTGTTTGTGAGTTGTAGCAGGTATCTTCCAGTCTTTTCACAAATTCATAAGACCAGTTATTATCATTGTTTAAACATTTTAGCATTAAACAAAATTCATTTTTTACCAGTATTTACAAACTACTTCATGGATATCAATTTAATTGAAGCAGGTCCATCACTTGCATAGATAACATGAGGTGATGCACATCAGCCTCAAGATGTGGTTGGACTCAAGTGCCAAAAGTTTTGTGTAGGCCGGAGAACCTAACTCTCAAAATGATTGTGCAACAGAAGTGCAATTTATACAAAAAAATAGGTGTCCTCACATACTAACCACATTTAATGGGACTGCAATACATTTATGAATATCTACTTATAATATATGATATGTATTAGGGGAAGAAGTGGTTTCAGAATATATGCAGATAGATATATGATGGGGAACCAAGAAAGCTAGTTCTAAAAGGCAAGGAGTGGGTGAGGTGGGATGGTCTAATGGTGAGAGTAGGAAAAGGCAGGAGGGTACACATGCGCAAATGATGCTTTGAATAAGAAATCCATTATTCGAAATGGAAAGAGGTGTGAATTCGAAAAGCATGATTCATGGCTTATGAGGAACACCCTTATTTCAAAAAACATCTTGCAGGATTTTACATCCCTATTAGGCATCAAAGTGTGTGGCGAGGAGGATAGAGGCACAGACTTCAGAAGAAGAGTGGAGGCCATAAGACCTGGAACACCCTCCCCATCCACCTACGGCAGACCCAAGACCTGCTGTCCTTCAGACGACTCCTCAAGACCTGACTCTTCGAGAAGTAGCAGCATACCCCACCTCCCAGCGCTTTGAGACCCTCAAGGGTAAGTAGCGCGCTCTACAAATGCTATGATTGATTGATTGATATGAAGCATTGTGCTCATGTGTAGCAGCCCCTGCTCTTTAAGTTAATGGGGCTTAACAAACAGGTCCACCCAGCCTGTTATATTCTGCTGAAAGCACTGGTTTCTGGCCTCTCAGTTATTCCCTGCTGAACATCTGCAGTGTCACCATCTTTATTAAGGATATGGACAATAATAATTAGCAGCTCTGCATGCAAGGCACTACACAACGATATGGAAGAGGCTGCTACGCAAGGAAATGCAGCCATAGAGGCAGACAGCACTATGTGAATAAAACAGTGAATGACCTGAAGAAAAGAGGCAGGAATACCGGTGTGGGTGGGGTTCAGCAGATTAACAGGCAGAAGAACTTGGAGGGTGGGGAAGTCACCAAGAAAGGAGCACCTCTAAGCAACAGACTAAAGAGAAAAGTTAGCAAGGGGAAAGCACTCACTCTGGTTCAGCCAACTCGTTAGAATTGAGCAAAAGACTTTGCAACAAGACGTGATGACGTCTCCATCATGTCCTAACATCTGCAGTGACGAGCAGGAACTGACAGGAAAAGGCATTATAATGACCAAATCCTTGCAATGCCATCTCATCCACTCACTTTCCTGAAATAAGCTTTTAAGGTCTTTGTGTAACATCAAATTCCATAATTTCTTGGTGCCACTGAATATTTACCCTTTTTATTTTATAAGGAGGTGTCCCTCCTCTCGTCACTTGAAGGTCTCTTTCCTTCAGGATTTCCACCATCAGTATCAGTCTCTCTCTCTCTCTCTCTCTCTAAGGCATTTACAGCAACTACATCTCTTCTCGCTCCTTTGTCCCCCTCCCTGAACAGGATTCGCCACGAACCAATATGTATATTATTGTTATACTATGTGTTTGATTTCATTTCTATAAATGTTGTAAAGCGCTCTGATACCTTTGGGTCTGGCCAGCGCTATATAAAACTCTTAAAATAAATACATAAAATAAATAAATCTCTCTCTCTTTCCTAGGGCATGGATCTATTTTGCCTAGGTAGATCCTGAGAAGTTATTTTCTTACTTTAGTCTAGGATGACTTGTCTTTGTAATTGTGCTATTATTTTAAATATGAAATATGCGGATACTGGTAAACCACTTTTTTCTTAAAGCAAGGGAATGAGCTATGCAGTCCTTTTGAAAACATAGTTATAAATAGGGTTGCATACAAACTGGTTGGTGTTCCAGTGGGCTCTGCTGACCTAACATGCTTCCTGCTGTCAGCAAGTCTCCGAAGCAACATTACTCAATTAACCTGCTTTGCTGGCTTTTAGTCTTCTGGTATACTGGTGAAGCAACTCTCCAATTCTGGAGAGTCCCCATCTAGCCACCAGTCAGCACTTTTACCTCTGGGAGGTGTGTTGTCAGCAGCATCTTTGAAGTTGAATGCCTCCTGGCTTCCTGCAGCTCTTTCTCTTGTGACTCACCAGCAAAGGGATGAGGGCAGACAGACCAGGGGGCTTAGCCGATCTGCTCTGCTTGGCTTCGTTCGCCCATTCTGCGTCACGGTGGGGGCGCCCCGGAAGGAGTTCTTGCAAGATGCTTTGTGAGCATCTGTGCCGGTGTTCCATAAGGCAGTGCTCCCCTCGGCTATGCGCTCCCCCTAAGCATGCGCGCATGCGTATTTCTTCGCGCACGCGCGCATGCATCAACAAAACATTCAGGCTATTTTTCAGGCTATCAGTATCTGCTCCCCAGCGCACAAGTCAACGCGCATGCGCGGAAGCATTGCCCTGTCTTCTGCCTTTCGACTGCGCATGCGTCATTGTGTGCATGAGCACTGCATAGTTTGTCATGCATTCGAAGCACCGGCACACCATCTCTGGGTTAGATGACTTTCAGCAGAGCAATGAAACTGCAATATTGACATTGCTCTGCTGCAATCTAGTCATGTAAAAGGATTTGAACTGGCAGGGAAGATTTCTTTCCCTTGGGTTTTTACCAGTGAAAATAATTTGAAACAGAAAACCGGATAGATTTAGTATGATGGAATCTACATGGTGCACAGTTTAACTACTAGCAAAATTGTAATTGCCACAGTACTTCAAGTAAACAAGGGAGAGACTGACGGCAACTAGTGTGAGTTGCAGACGTACGCTACAAATAGATTGTGACCTAAATCAAAGTCCTGTAGCCAAAATGTGAGAGAAAATCTAAAGCTTTTGCCTACAAAACATTATTCACCTCTGTGCAAATGCTGATATTAAAGACTTGTCATGTAGTGATAGAGACAATTTTCATGTAAATGGCTGATTTATAATGTACATATTTTTATTTCCAGAAGTTCAATGAAAGTTCTGGCACATTATACATTGTTAAAGAATGTATAAACTAGTGGCTCAAATGATCCAAGTTGCAGAATGAGTGCAAGCATTGTTGTAAAGGTGTACGCCATTCAAGACTGTGAAAGGTATTTTCCAAACATGCCTTATCAGTGGCCAAAGCATGGATGTGAAGCCGTTGACTTAAATTCTATGTTAGATTGGTAATTTAAGTGGTACATCTCACTGGGTAAATAATTTTGAATGGTGTTTAAGGATTATTAAATTGATGATTGCACTAAGGATCACAGAGGCATTATAATACCAGTAAAAAAGAGCATAATCTCTACTAAATGTGGATGGTTTCACTGATATGCTTTATGTCCTGGATGTTGTAGAAGGCAACACCCATTAGCACTACAGACGTAGTAGAAAAGAGAGTCTAGATGTTGCTTGCTGATACCTTCCATAATGAAAAGCGTACAACAAACATTCAGATACATTGGATACGGTCATGAGTGATGTCATCAATGATGTCATTTAACATGTCATGAGTGAGCTCACTGAACCATAACTGGTGCATTTCTGAGTTTACTTTAGTGTTATTTTTTTTACTTATTCACCTATCTATAAATTTAATTTAACCTTTGTTTTTTCAGTAAATGTTTAGTTTTTTTAAAAAGTAACCTAAGATCTTATTACCATTCCCAAATATAACTTCACCTTAACCTTTGGGCTTCTTCAATGAATTTCTGGTTTTTTTAATGTTAGGAAGTTCATATCATACCCAACCAGAACGTCTATTTAAACTTTGTTTTTTTTAGTGTATTTCTAGGATTTTTGAACATATTCAGCCAACACCTCCACTGCACACAGCCTTTGCCCATTTGAAACAGGGACTTGGCAAAGGCCCACTCCCTGCTGGTGCCCAACCCACCACAGTCTGCCCTCTGTGGTCAGCCTACTGCCCCTGCTCTGACTCCTACCTGCCCTATCTGCATACCCCTGGACCCCCCCACGAGCCCTTCATGGTCAGCTTGTTGCCAGTGCCCCTTCCAACTCTCTGTTCTCCACATGCACACACTTACTCCACTCCCCTGCTCTCTATAGACCATTGTGCTTACCTTCACCATCCCGGCCTGCTTACCCTGGTCAGATTGCTGCTCCTGCCCCCTTCTGCCTGCACTCCTTCCACCATCAGTGTGCCCCTGCCCAATCTGGCCAGTCCTCGGTGAACAGCTTACTGTGCCCCTATATGGTTTGCCCTATGTTGTCAGCATGCTGCCCCTGCTATCGTCCACTACTCCCTGCCCTACCTTCTCCGTGTGCATGCCCCTGCCTGCCCGCTCCACCCTCCATGGTCCATTGTGCTACCCTCACCCAAACATGTCTGTCCTCTGAGGTTAGCTTACTGCCCCTGCCATCCTTTGTGCAAGTCCATGCCCCTACCCCCTCACTTTAGCCCTAAGGGACTGTTGTGCTCCCACAGTCCTTCACACACATCATTTTTCTTCCATCTTCATCAAGACAAACTGTTGTATTCAATAGATTTAAAAATGAAATTCTTCGATCAAAAACAGTGTGAGGGGGTCTAAAAAGAGAAGATCTGTATATATTGAAGAATATACTTGCAATAGACACAACATTTGTGTTATTCTCCTATTATTGTTATACAGTGGGTTGACATGTACTAAATCATGATTAATTATATGAAAAATTTCAATTTAAAACTTTCTAATCCTTTTTCCGTAACAAAAAACATTCATCATTATGCGACTCATCTGATGTATGGTCCACAGAAATATGCATCAACACTTTAACTGCTTTCTGTTGTTGGCCATTCAAGGAATAAAGAATACAGACTCCCTCCTTGATGTTTGAACTCTGGGTACACAACAGGAGACTTGTTTTTATTTTTATGGACTAGATTGTTTCTTTAATAGGAGGGTGTTGGTGGGAGTTTCTGTTCATTGAATTGAACATTACTTGAAGCCCGCACACTCCAAGCACACCACATTGGGGAGAGGACTCCACCTACCTGAATCCCCTGGTCCTGTGTGATCACCATCGCATCATCACCACCATGCCCAGAGATGCTTAAATTTACCTTGCGGGTCCTGCAGAGTGGGAAGCCCACACACTCCAAGCACACCGCATCGGGGAGAGGACTTCACCTATCAGACTCCCCCTGTCCTGTGTCATTACCACCACATCATCACCGCTGTGTCCGGAGACGCCTAAATTTACTTCGCGGTTCCCGTAGTGCGGGAAGACCACACACTCCAAGCACACCACATTGGTGAGAGGACTCCACCTACCAGACTCCACCGGTCCTGTGTCATCACCGCCACATCATCACTGCTGCATCCGGAGGCGCTTAAACTTACCACGGGGTCCAGCGGTGCAGGAAGCCCGCACACTCCATGCACACTGCATTGGGGAGAAACCACCACCTACCAGACTCCCTCAGTCCTGTGTTATCACCACTGCATCATCAGTGCTGCGCCTGGAGGAGCTTAAACTTACCTCCTGGGTCCCACAGTGTGGGAAGACCGCACACTTCAAGCACACCGCATTGGGGAGAAGACTCCACCTACCAGACTTCCCCGGTTCTGTGTCATCACCACTGCATCATCAATGCCGCACCCGGAGGCACTTAAATTTACCTTGCCGGTCTCACAGCAAGGGACACGTGTGGGCAGTGCCCTGGTAAAAGGCGGGCCCATCCTTGCCCGTCACTGACAGGAAGAGGCAGAGCAGGGCCACCCCTCTTGGCCTTTGTCTACGGCAATTTTTTGGATGTTATCTTTGCCAAATCAAGGTACTGTGCCATTACAAACATTGTCCTATTCCAAGTGACTGGGTTATACTTTATCACACGATTTGCTACTAAAAGAAGGCTGCCTAGAGGAGCACCACTCGTGAATCAAACTCAATCTCATGCGCAGGTAGGAAATTACCTAGACGAGCTACGAGCAACTTTTACAAATAGCCAGAAAGAGTCAGAGTCCAGCATGCTCCAACTAGTGTCATGGAATGTGGCCGGGGTATGGCTGAAAATGACCCTCCAGCATTGAATTCGATACATTGAAACCTTTGATATTTGTATACTCCAAGAGAGCTGGAGTACATTCCCAATTTACGTTCCAGGCTATGTAAAATTCCATTGACCAGCACGCTCTTGCAAGTCTGGCTGCCCTGCAGGGGGGCTACTAATTTTTGTGAGAATTGCACCTCATTGAAAAATCCGTGTGCTCCCGTCTAGCAGCCCAGCTATTCTAGCTATCCATTTCAAAGGCCAGAATGGTGTCTCACTTAATATCCATAATGTCTATGCCAGAGGAAGGGAAGGAGGTTGGTTACAATATATGAGGTAGAAGAGCTCCTGGGCGATAGGACCACACTGTCACCCTTGAATTAAGCTGGTGATTTTAGCGTTACCGTTGAACCACTGGAAAGGGATGAGGATGAGCTGTGGCAAGTCTCCCATCTTGATCTACCCCCTAATAAAAAATGGTCCCAAGTGGCACTCCAACTTAATGCCCTATCCTTGGAGTTTGGATTAAGGGCCGCTAACAGCCACACTAGTTTGGACAAAATGGGTACAAATACTTTTAACAGGACTATCAACACAAGCTGTATCGATTATTTTCGGTTGGATCTAAGGCTATGACCCAGACTGATCCATATAGCTGTGGTTTCTACCAAGGATAGTGATCATAATTCCCTGCAGCTCACTTTGGGGTCACCCTGGGGGGGTCCTTTTAGATCCCTAAAACCTGATCTAACGTCAAGGGAGTTACTCCCTACAAATGATAACCAACGTCTTAAATAGCCCCAGGTAGTTTTGGACGAAGGTGAGCTTGAAACAATTAAACAAATCCTACTGAGAAGTACAGCAGAGATTTGATGCCTAACTAATCATCTGGGAGGGCTGGAAGAGATCCCGGCCAGCCACACTTGTCTCTTTGACCAGATGGCTACATATTTTATTGAACCCTCTTGCCCCCTCAAGCCTGGCCTTAAGCCAAGATCCCAGTTTGCTTTGCTTAACCAGTAGTGTAGAGTCCTGAGACACCAACCATCTCAGGCAATCAGAACGAAGAACCAGGACACAGTGAGGGAACTGAGGAGGTCCTACAAGTCAGCTCAGGTAAGAGACAAAAGGGATTGGGATGACAATAGAGGGAGGTTGATTGGGGAGGCTTGCACTAAGAAAGATTAGCAGATGTTTTTGCTCCTAGTAACCAGGGGAAACACCAATAGGCCACCAACTTCGACTAATAACATATCTATCACAGCATGGTACAACCACTTTGCTCTATTATATTCAGGGCCCTGTGCGCCGGCTTTACAAGATGCCCCCCCCCCCCCGTTTTTGCCCTTATTACAGCCAAGGATGTATTTTCTAAAAATGACATTAAATCCAGCTTCAAATCAATTGCAAAGGCTAAAGCCCCTGGACCCGATGGCTTTCCGGGGGCCATATATTTGTACACATAGTGAGAACTGGACAAGCTGCATCTTGGCCCTATTCAATGAGATAGCAGAGGGAGCCCAAATACCTAATTCATAGGAGGGAGCTAAGGTGATCCCTGTGTACAAGAAAGGCGATAGATCTTCACCTTGTAAATATAGACCCGTCAGTCTTATAGATTGTTTTCAAAAGGTGTTCGCTGGTACACTCCTTGCAAAGATACAGGACTAGATTAGTGAACATAACATCGTGACTCCCTTCCAAGCTGGTTTTAGACAAAAAAAGAGTACCATTGATCAGGTGTTTTGCTTTCTTCTTTTGACTTGGAAGGCTGTGGTCATTGGTTGGGGGTGCCTCTACATAGCCTTTACAGACCGAAAGACCACCTTTGATCTTGTCCCAAGAAAAAGCTCTGGCTAACTTTGCTAGGGTTCGATGGGGTTGCCAAGGCCAGCTTACTGACCCAATAAATGTTAATAGGGGGTTATGCCAGGGGTGCATATTGGCACCCAAACATTTTTCCCTCTTTGTGAATGGCGTTGTTCAGTTTCTTTCTGAGGCTCCAGCAAATGGGGAAGGTGTTAAAAGTGGGAACCTTACTGTTTGCAGATGATACGTTGTTACTATCCAAAACGCCAGGGGGGGTTCGGCTGCTTTTAACTCGCTTTAAAGATTTCTGCGATTCCCAAGGACTAGAGATGAACACTGCAAAGGCAAAGCTTTTATTGCTTAGCCCTTATAAATCCTTCAGAGGTAGACTATCTCTAGGAGGGTTTCCTCTGGAAAGGGTGAGTACCTTCGAATATCTGGTATCAACCTGTCCGAAGATATGTCTTGGAAGCCTCCCATAGCCAAGCTGACCCTAAAGCACAGGCAAAGAGCAGCGGCCTTGCAAAAAGAACATGGCACTTCCTTCAGTAAATCAGAGGCATGCCCACTTCAGAGTTATGATTCCAAAGCAGTAGGTTCAGCTCTTTATGGAGCAGAACTCTAGGGCTTTGAAGGGATGGCTGGCCTTTTGAATTCAGAGAAAAAGTTATTGAGGTCCCTGGCCTCACTACCCTAGAGTGCGCCACTCTAGAGAAAGTCAAACTACGCCCTTTATTATTTTGGCTACGCGTAAGGTCCACTCCTGAGTTGCTGCCGTATGCCATGGCTCTCAAGGAAGTTAGTGCACTTGACCATTTCAAGAAGATAGGTTGGATTCATAATGTGATATCCCTGTTAACCTAAATAGGGCTAGAGGGCTATTGGGACGTAAAGAACCCAGCATTACTCCCCAACAAAGATTTAGTCAAGAAGCAGTACTGGGAATGGGTAACACAGGCCTCACTTACCAATTGATCATGGGTACGCTTAACCACAGAGTTAATATGAACAATACCTAGATATTTTCACAATATCTCATGACAGGAAACTACATATGCAGTTCGGGTTTGGCTCTCTTCCCATTGAACTCTTTCACTCTTGGCAACAGTCCTCTCCATCTTTCCGGTTTTGCCCCAACTGCGTTTCTGCAGCAGAGTCAACTGCCCATGTATTCTTTGCTTGTCCAATGTACTCACGCCCGAGAGCTGAATGGCTTAAACCAATCTGCAAGCAATTGGGTACATGTATTTGTGGCGAAGCTCTTCGCATCCTTAGATAGGACTCTAGTCTGGCGATTGCTTGCTCAGTTGCAAAGTTTTCAGGTTGCATGGGGGCAATTAGAAGGAATTTGCTGAAAGAGTGAGACTGTTGCACATTTTATTTTCTTAGTTCCTGAAATTGTTTTAACCAGGCTGTCTGTCCACAATTCAATGTTAATATCAAAATGGTCACAAGTGTAGTGCATCCCTAGATCAAAATCAACCTAGCGGGCCATGTCGTCCACTTTGGAATAGGCATTGGTTTTTGTTGCTTTGGTCTTACATTGTGCACTAAAGGCTTAACCTTTTATCTAATGAATTTTAGACTTTGAATCAACTGATATTTTTTATTCGGATATTGATGTCTTTTGTTTGTCTTTTTATCATTTGTATGAACTGTATTGCACCTGTACTTATATGTTTTTACGACGGAAATTAAGTTTTGTGATGATGAAGAATTTTACTTAAAACATGTTTGTCTTTGAATGATTTTTGGGTTAAAACATTAAAGCTCTGACTATCTGCATTTCTTTTTATCGATGATTAGCTGGTGATAAATTTTGATTGATGACTAACTGATGAAAAATTAATAAGCAATGTTGTAATATTCAAGTTATTGTTAATTCATTGGTGGGCTTGAAAGTGTTGTGGTAATGACATACAGGCTGAGCAGGTACTCTTATGCCATAAGAAGTTCCACGCTCTGTTTATTTCCACAACATGTTGTCCATGTTGTGGTTAGCCAATCAAGGACGTGGGGGATTACCCCTTGCAACATGCCCCTAGGGGTCAACGTGTACTCACCCTTCCTCCTTACATATTTTTAAAATTATTTTCAGGACACAGGGACCATGTCCCACAATGTATACCGGGCAAAGCTCTGGAAGAAACTGCCCAACTGGAACATTCCGCAGGCATTGCTGGACATGTTAATCCTACTCCCCACAGACACTTGGGTGCAAGTGAAGCTGGGCAAGGCCACACCTCTGCAGGTGAATCCCAAACACCAAAGGTCTATAACAGTAGTGTGTGCTCACCCCCACGCTATTCAACCTTTACATGTTGGATCTGTCACAGATACGCAACTCCTGCAATTCACATGCACTCAGGCTCCGGGGAATGACACTATCCAGCGTTCTTTATGCCGATGATGTGGTCTTGGTCAGCCTCACACAAGTGGGTTTGCAACATCGTCTCAGTACAATGCAGGCATACGCTGCGGAGAGCTCCCTGGAAGTAAACTTAGAGATGACTAAAACAATGACCATCAATAATGGCAGGAAAAATACCCAGCCTGGTATTTGGGGAACTCACAAATCCAGACTGCATTCAACTACAAATACCTAGGCATAATTATCAACAATGGGGGACTACTTGCCACACAGAGAGAACCAATCAAAAGGCAAGGGCTGGCTTTATCAGTGACACTGTGGAATCTCAAATCGAAACTGGTAGTTATGACGCTGCTCCCTCTCCTCTGGATAGCTCAAACTAAAATACTACCAACACTCACCAGGGCCGTTTCTAGGTGTTTTGCCACCCTAGGCGAGAATTTAAAAATGCCGCCCCCTCCCTTTTACTACCATCACTCTCTCCCCCTGTCATCCAGGCTAGAAGAATTAATGCATTAGATATTCCCAAACTCATGTTTTTTGCCGCCCTCCCCCTTTTGACGCCCTAGGCGGCAGCCTAGTCTTGCCTAATGGTAGCAACTGCCCTGACACTCACATATAGCAGCTGAGCCCTGAGAGGCAGAGAGTCAAAGATTTTGGACAGCACTCTAGTCAAAGCATTCAGAATCATGTTTAACCTCTCGAACTACTCTTCGGCAGCACAGATTCGACTGGAGTTCAGCCTAATTGAGCAATCCCTGGCAAGGCAACAGATATTCATTACCTGCTGACACAAGATCAGGAACGCTGCCCCAAGCACTTTAAATCACCTTCTCTGGCAAGAGCTGCAGCACAGGAACACATCACCTGCCAGAAGCTACCTCAGGAATCCCTCGCAAAAAGCGGTCTGTCGCAGGTTTGGGACATTCCAACCAGTCATGCTGCCTTTTAAAGATTGGTCTGGAAATCAATCAAACATCTCTCGCTGGCAGAAGACAAGGCCACATTCTCAGACAGAAACCAAGCCTGAATGACAATTAACAGCTATTGCACACTCGTCCCTCAAAAATATTTCCGCCTAGGCTACCATAGAAACATGAAGGGAAATGTTTTGAAACACTGCCTTGGAATACTCCCGTCTGCCCTGCACCTTCCACTTTGGCAAAGGGAGCAAATCTCAACCAGCTACAGCTTGTGTGGCAAAGGCAAAGAGGATCTGTCGCACTTGCTTTGCATCTGTAATGTGCTCAAGGAGGAAAGGACTAGATTGCTCAAAGCTCAGTTTAACTCAAGAGTGATCCACACGCAGAGATAGGCGGTGCTGGCCTGCTTCAAGCCTAAGGAACAACTGCTTAGCTGCAGGCTGGTAAAGTTTCTCGCGCTGGTGGAAAAGAAAATGCACGAGCCAGCCTGCACACTACATCTTCGGCTTCCGTAGCTGTTACGGAAGCGAGCAGCCGTCACCCTATACCTTTAGGACTGGGCTCACAAGCACAGCACTTTATACCCAATGAACTGATCCTTAATGCACCCCCTCCCCCCCCCCCGGCCCCAAGGACACATCGACGCGGAAACCCCCCACTCTAATGGATGCACTGCACCCTGCACCTTTCTAGGCCTATTTTATAAAGAAGAGTCAAAACACTGATAAATCAAAACCTGTGGTTAACAACAGAGCACCAAAACATTTGGTTTATATAAAGGATCTTTTACATACTGTTCTGTGTTTTTAAAGAGTTGTATGAAATTGTAATTGTTATGGAATTGTTTTTTAACATACACTTATTTAACTGGGTTTTTATATTGTATTTTTTAGCTTTATCATATTGCGCTGTTTTTTAATAACTTTGCAAATAATAAATTACCTACTTACACACCTCTATTTATAATCCTCTTGAATCAATGTGCCAGATTTACAAAGATACTGACATCAAAAATCTTTTTTAAAAAAATCTGGTGAGACAGGGGTGGCTAGCAGTATGATCTGGACTCATTTGTGACTGCTGCCTGGAAATGAGACCTCTGCCAAATTCACCTGACTACATATCAGTGTGACTTTAGAAATGCTCTCTGATGAAAATATATACATTTTGGGCAAAATAAGAAATGTGCTCATGGATTAAGATGACTGTCTAATGAATTCGCATTTATATTATTTATAAGGGACAGACAATGCCAGTAGAAGCTTATCTTAAAGTCTCCTGTGATCAGAATGGCTACTTGTTTACGAGAAACAAGGAAATGCCAGTAAGAATGCACAAGCTTACTCCCACACTCAGTACATTGTAACATCCTCATCCAAATAAAATGGATACCCAACTATGGTCCAATTGGACACCTCCCAATGTGACTGCTGCTGTCGGGAACAGCCCACGTTCTTGACTCATGCGGATGGTAGTTCCAAATAACAGTTACCATCAGCATTTCTATTTTTTTTCTTTAAATGCCCTAGGCCTTTCTGACTGTCACAACGCTCACAATTCAGGCAGCTAGGACATATTCAGAGGTACATACCTCAGTGCACATGTGCTGGTATCATGGTGCTTTTAAAATAATCTAAAGCAGCCTAGGGCTGACTTTGAGCCAGCCCTGGCCTACAATACTCAGATGCCCCCAGGGGCCACCCACTAATGATGCCAAGGAACATCACGTTTTAGAGCAGGCCTGGGCATCTAGGACATCAGCCCTGTACTTGCCCGGGCTGCTTGTCAATCACTGCATGCTCCCCATACAACTCCCCGCCCTTTTGCAACTCCTGAGGCCAGCAAGCATCACTAATCCCACCCTACGACGACTTGGGAAAGGGTGGGGCTGCACAGGAAGCTGCCTGTGGAAACAATAGCATGTGACCTGGCTTGAGTGATGTCAGAGGTCATATCCAGAATGTTGTAAACAGAAACACAGTCTATGCTTTTGGTGTCTCATGTATCTCTTTACTACATTTCAGCATTAGCAGGAAACACAGGGGTAGGTCGCAGGAGACACTTTCCCTGCACATCTCGGATGTCGATCAGTGGAGACATCGATCAAAACTTGAGCGCTTCTGTGTTACGTGTGCGCGGGACTCTTGATTGGTGAGAAGTGCCCGCTTGTAAATTTAAGTACAACTTTCTTCCCTGAATATCCTCTGCAGAATGGGATCGAGCAGGAGGCATAAGAGTGATGCTACTTCCACCAGCCAGGAAGAAGGGGTATGCATGGTGGGCACGTACACATAATAATAAAGACCTTATCCAATGTTAGGATAAGATCGCTTCTTTGGTTTACATTTCTTGCAGACCCATGCATGTAATCTAGTAGGCCTCAAAATCCCTTCCTGTCAGATCCAATCGACTTTTCATCCGTCTGAGGTTTAATAAGTAACACATACTGGATAACAACACATATAGAATTCGAGATCCAAAAGACAGCCTCATTTGTTTGTACCACAGAAATGAACACTATAATGGGAGGTAGGAAAGTCTTTAGAACCTGTTAGGTATGTGTGTGCATTGTGATATGAGCATGTTCCCTGTGGTAAATGTACTCTACTCTCAAAGGGTACAGCGTAGAGCCTGTGCAGTGTATCAACAGTGTGTGGCGATGACAGCAAACATGAAATACTGATGCTCTCTGATCTAAAGCACAGATGTTCTGTCACAGTTTTTTGAGGTGGGTTATATATCAGATGAGAACTCTGTGTCTAAGCACTACAGCCCTACAAGTCAAGACCATGGACAGCCTGGTGATTGAAAGCAGGGGAGCAGCTAGACCAGTCTTTCAGTGCGGGCTAACTCTTTAGTCACTGGGGCTGGGCAAGCATTTCAAACAATCTGGGCAGAAATATGTTTATAGTCAATATGAGGGCAAGAAGTGCCAAACTGCAGTTTCAAAGTGTTAGACAAACACATCTTATTATGAATGACAGCCTGGAGTCTGTATTAATCACTAGATTCCTGACTCCGTTGTTGGTGGTGGGCCTGCTTGCTGAGGCCATATTGTTGAAGGGCGGTGTTTGATTCATTTACTGCCTATGGTTATTTCAATTTGTCACATGTTTATTTTGCTTTGGTTAGATATCATCCATTATTCAACTTAATGGTATGGCCCTATTGAGTATGAGTCAAAGTCACGTGAGTTTTCATACTTAAGTAGTAACACTTCAAATTGAAGGAGCAAATTGGGTGCAATATAAAGCTAAGGCAAATGTTTATCTATCTGGTAGAATAGATGCAATTTGCTTCAGTTATGCGCCCTGCACTCTGATGCTATTAAGTCTCTGTAGACAATTGGGATGGTGAATGGTATCAAAGGCAAGGGAGAGTTAAAGTAATAGGCGTGCCAGTACTCCAGTTCTAATCCACTGTTGTTTTAAAATCACCCCATGTGGAAATCGCTGCTGCTTCTGTACCTCAGCCACACTAGAATCTGTTTTGGTAAACTTAAAGCAGGTTATTTTCTTTGAATAAAGGTCTATGTTTTGAGAAAGATCTTTCAATCATTCTACCTTTTTGATTAAAAACAATATGTTAGTGGCCAGTGGTTAGAAGGATCTCTTGGCTCAAAGCCTGTTTGATTTAGGGAGGGTTTTATGCCAGGCATTTAGAGTCCCTTTGGGAAAATACCTATATTCAATGAGTTCTTGACTGTTCTGACTGGGTTGAATGCAGAGCTAATAATTGGCATGGGTCTGCAGGCAATTCTGCTGGCCCACAGGCATTTACAACATTGATGAAGGATTGATGAAGACTTGATGAAATTAAAGTGACTGTAGATGTTTTTCTGTTTTGTTATCTGGTAAACTGTATTGAGCTTTGGGAACTTTGGTTGAGCAGGAGTAAGGGATGCAAGAGAGTGAAATTGGTTGGTGAGATGTAATGCAAGTTTGCCCTCCAAACAGCAAGAAACAAAAGAAGAATTTTCTAAGGTACTACCACTTCAGGTATTATAGCTGGTGGACCCTTTTCCCTCTAAAGTCTACTTGCAGAGCTGTTGTTTGTGACCTTGAGGCCTCTCATCACGTCTGAAGGCCCCTCACCAGCTCTCTCTATTCAAATCTTCTGCCCCATGTTCAGGGTTTGAGGCTACTCTCAGCTCTACAGCCTGTGGGAGAGCTCTCCAGGACATAGGGCAGGTCTCCCTCGAGTAAGGCAGCCACCAGGTCACAATGAGTGCTGTTTTTACTGGCTCTATTCAGCCTTCCTTGCTTCCAACTCATCGTTCTTGTGAAGAAATGAAAACAAAACATTCATGCTACTCACCATTGAGTGGGTGTGGAGCTGCTATTCCTGCATGTGTAGAGATGGACAATGATTGGAAGTTGTATATATATATACATCAATGAATACACATTGAGACACAAATATGAACCTGTTTAGAATCCACAAAATAGCATATTTATAGGAGTCAAGTAAACATATATATAGTGAAAAGACTGTAATATAAGCCATATTGATTTTGGAAAAAAATAATATTGCCTGAACATGCTGTTGGACTGAGAATGTTGCAAAAACAACAATTGATTGACAGAATGCAGAACAATGTCATACATTCACCCCACTACAGAGATCTGGGCCTAAATCTATTGTTTTTTTGCTCACCATGCCATTCCAGTTTGAACCCAGCCATATGCAAATCAGTCTTGACCCTGTGCCTCATGGGAACAGTCCAACCCGAACTGCCAAGCCAGGTCCTCCCTGGACTGGAAACAAGCATCCTAGGACCGGTTTCGGGGTTTCACCCCTCTTCAGCCAGGATAGCTTGATTCCAGTGGCATGGAGAGCACGGGACTCACGTCTGAGCATACCCGTCCCACTCGGGGTGACAAATGCGAAAACAACAATTGATGGACAGAATGCAGAACAATGTCATACATTCACCCCAGTACAGAGATCTGGGCCTAAATTCATCGGTTTTTTGCTCATCATGCCATTCCAGTTTGGACCCAGCCATATGCAAATAAGTCTTGACCCTGTGCCTCATGGGAAAAGTCCAGCCCGAACTGCCAAGCCAGGTCCTCCCTGGACTGGAAACAAGCATCCTAGAACCGGTTTCGGTGTTTCACCCCTCTTCAGCCAGGATAGCTTGATTCCAGTGGCATGGAGAGCATGGGACTCACGTCTGAGCATACCTGTCCCACTCGGGGTGACAAATGCAAAAACAAAAATTGATGGACAGAATGCAGAACAATGTTATACATTCACCCCAGTACAGAGATCTGGGCCTAAATCCATCGTTTTTTTGCTCACTATGCCATTCCAGTTTGAACCCAGCCATATGCAAATCAGTCTTGACCCTGTGCCTCATGGGAACAGTCCAGCCCGAACTGCCAAGCCAGGTCCTCCCTGGACTGGAAACAAGGGTCCTATGACCGGTTTCGGGGTTTCACCCCTCTTCAGCCAGGATAGCTTGATTCCAGTGGCATGGAGAGCACGGGACTCACGTCTGAGCATACCCGTCCCACTCGATGTGACAAATGCAAAAACAACAATTGATGGACAGAATGCAGAACAATGTCATACATTCACCCCAGTACAGAGATCTGGGCCTAAATCCATCGTTTTTTTGCTCACCATGCCATTCCAGTTTGAACCCAGCCATATGCAAATCAGTCTTGACCCTGTGCCTCATGGGAACAGTCCAGCCCGAACTGCCAAGCCAGGTCCTCCCTGGATTGGAAACAAGCATCCTAGGACAGGTTTCGGGGTTTCACCCCTCTTCAGCCAGGATAGCTTGATTCTAGTGGCATGGAGAGCACAGAACTCACGTCTGATCATACCCGTCCCTTGTTTCCGGTCCAGGGAAGGTATGGCTTGGCAGTTCGGGCTGGACTGTTCCCATGAGGCACAGGGTCAGACTGATTTGCATATGGCCATGTCTGAACTGGGGTGGCAGAGTGGGCTAAAGAATGGTGATGGATCAAACCCAGATCTGTTGACTGGGTGTGAGTGTTTGATTGGTTCTGATGCTCCGTCCATCACCACCCCCTTTTGTACCGCTTTGTTCGCCATAAGTTGGCAGGGTATGCTCAGACGTGAGTCCCTTGCTCACTTTGCAACTGGATTCAAGCAAGCCTGGCTGAAGACGGCTGAAATGCCAGAAACCGGTCCTAGGAAGCTTGTTTCCGGTCCAGGGAAGGCATGGCTTGGCAGTTCGGGCTGGACTGTTCCCATGAGGCACAGGGTCAGACTGATTTGCATATGGCCATGTCTGAACTGGGGTGGCAGAGTGGGCTAAAGAACGGTGATGGATCAAACCCAGATCTGTTGACTGGGTGTGAGTGTTTGATTGGTTCTGATGCTCCGTCCATCACCACCCCCTTTTGTACCGGACTGAGAATGTTCCCTGGGGTGTGCAGTCATGTTGCCATGCTTGAGTGCAAGACTCTTACTTACTTATGTCCCTGTTTTTGATTTTAGCTCTAGGCTTGCACTAATATAACTTGTGCAGAGGCCTACCTCTGTCCCTGGCACAAATGAAGTCCTGCAACTATCCTGTGACCCCGAGGTGTGCACCAATTGTGCTCTCATTTTGCTGACTGTGGACTTTTGCCCCTGTCATGGGTTTAGCATGTATATCGTTGGTGGCAGTATACTGTGGTTTGTGAATCCACAGTATGATCAGACCTGTGGAGCCGGCCCCACTTGAGTGAAGTTCTGCATCATTGTGTAACCTAGATCCTAGTACTAGTATCCAAGTGGATTGTGTGTGTTTGTAGTTTGTGTTCAACATGCAGCATGTGCATAAGAGAGGCAGAGAAATGGTGGCCTGCAAGTCCCATTTTGGAAAAAATCTAAGCGGGGTTCACATGACAACTGTTTTGCCTCTTGGTTCACTACTAGCCAGGGCAACTGGAATTATGCAGCAGAGGAGGACCAAATGATGCAGCAGTGTTTTTTTTTTTTTTTTTGAAAAACCTTTATTAACACAGCAGTTATGTACAGTCACGGGCCTACAACCTCCGAGGCCGACCGCTAGTATGCAAAAGGGAAACACAGTACAGCCAACAAATGAGCAACCTACACGGGAGGGTGGCCAACAGGCCCACAACTAGACTCCATCCAACAAGAAGGTTTTGAATTAACATTTTATGAAAAAGAAACAACAAAACAAAACTAAAACCAGGCATGAAAACTACATAAGCAGGAACTTGCTCTCACATGGGGGGGGGCAGCCGCCACTCAGCGGCGCTATAGGCAAAAGTTAGTATTAGGCGAGGCAGGAGGGGGGGCAGGGAAAAACCCAAGTACCAATTCCAGGAAGGAACAGGAATAGCCGAGCTAAGGGGACAGAACTACATCGGAAGTGATGCAGCAGTGTTGACTGAATTATGCATCAAGAAAAGGCAAATTATGCGGAGTAATGCACCACATTTTGTGATAGTACTACCTCATTATTTTGACATTTTTACACATGGTAACTGTCTTTGAAAGAGTTCACCTTATAAATACCAAGTTAACGTCTAAATACAGCATTAAGCAACTGAAATGTGGCAATTCAACCTTGTGTAGGGCCTTCCTGAGTGCAGGAACATGTATCACCATGCTTTTAGTCAATGTTGATCCATCTAAGCTAGAAACTATTTTTACTTCAAAATCGACAGATTATTTAGCAGACAAAGGATTATGTGGCAAATGCGGAAAATCTATACTATTCAAAGAAATGCTTGAATTGCATAATTACAGTGATCCTGCTAATAGCATCATCAACGCAGGCATGAATGTTTCAAAATTTATGCTTGGAAACTGTGAATCCTGATAAATGTCAGTCAATGCAGGAATTAATTTTAGGGTATTTAAGTGGAACAATTCAAAGTTAAAGACATATACTTTTTGAAATGTGAGTCTTTGGCAGATTTTTTAATGATGAATTATGTACCACGTAGAGGGCTCAGTTCCTGTTTTGGAACTTAGAGGCAAGCCATGCCAATGGCTTGCCACTTCATTATTATTGTGCCACATGGCCACGTTTGTATTTTAGATGTAAGCCTTTCATCCTTGCTCCCAGTAAGGCAGCAACAGTCCATACCAAGAGCGGGGACAGCAAGGGGTCCAGTAGGAATTAAAATACACAGAGACCTGTGAATTGATAAATGGTCTTGTGAAGACCTGCAAACTATTTTGGATGAGGCCAAGTCTGAGTCTTCAGCCCCGCCCAGTGCCAAGCCCGCAACAGCAGATTAACTGCCTGTGCACTCCACAGCCTGGGCTACGGCAGACAAAGGGGGGAGGGGGTTCTAAAGGCGTGTCAGCCTAATGGGCGTTGCACGCCTGGTTGTAAGGATAGAGAAAGCTCTGGCCTGGCTCTAAGGGACTATGGTTAAAGACTGTGAAGTACAGACTAGACCATGGGTTCTCACAAACTTTCTCTCGGGGGCCAAATTTACAGTGTGGTTTGTGGCCGAGGGCCGCACCGGTGGGGGTGGGGTCAGAGGGAGGGGGGGCGGGGCTAAAGCAAAAACAAATTTTGACCATGAGGTTGAACACAGGTCCCTGCAGCAGACGCCTTCGTCCACTGAGCCACCAGACCCAGCATACACAGATCTCTCTCTCTCTCCCTCTCCCCCTCCCTCCCTCTCCCCCTCCCTCCCCCTGTCTCTCTCCCCCTGTTTCTCTCTCTGTCTCTCCCCCTGTCTCTCCCCCGTCTCTCTCCCTCCGTCGCCCTCCCTCCGTCTCCCTCCCTCCGTCTCCCTCCCTCCGTCTCCCTCCCTCAGTCTTCCTCCTTCCGTCTCCCTCCCTGTCTCTCTCCCTCCCTGTCTCCCTCTGTCTCCCTCCCTCCCTCCATCTCCCTCCCTATGTCTCCCTCTGTCTCCATCCCTCTGTCTCCATCCCTCTCCCTCCCTTTGTCTCCCTCCATCTCCCTCCCTCTCCCTCCCTCCGTCTCCCTCTCTCCGTCTCCCTCCCTCCCTCTCCCTTCCTCCCTCTCCCTCCCTCCCTCTCCCTCCCTCCCTCTCTGTCTCCCTCCCTCCCTGTCTCCCTCTGTCTCCCTCCCTCCCTCTCTCTCTCTCCCTCCCTCTCCCTCCCTCCCTCCCTCTTTCCGTCCCCCTCCATCTCCCTCCCTCCGTCTCCCTCCCTCCATCTCCCTCCCTTCCTCTCCCTCCCTCCCTCTGTCTCCCTTCATCTCCCTCCCTCTCCCTCCCTCCGTCTCACTCTCTCCGTCTCCCTCCCTCTCCCTTCCTCCCTCTCCCTACCTCCGTCTCCCTCCCTCCATCTCCCTCCCTCCGTCTCCCTCTGTCTCTCTCCCTCCCTCTGTCTCCCTCCCTCTCCCTCTGTCTCCCTCCGTCTCTCTCCCTATGTCTCCCTCCGTCTCCCTCCCTCCCTGTCTCCCTCCGTCTCCCTCCCTCCCTCTCCCTCCCTCTCTCCCTCTCCCTCCTTCCGTCCCCCTCCATCTCCCTCCCTCCATCTCCCTCCCTCCGTCTCCCTCCCTCCGTCTCTCTCTCTCTCTCTGTCTCCCTCCCTCTATCTCTCCCTGTCTCTCTCCCTCCCTCTCTCCCTCCCTCTGTCTCCCTCCCTCTCCCTCTGTCATCTCACCTGTGTGTGTCAGCCCTCAGCCTGGGCTGAGACAGCCCCCCTGAGACAGCTTCCCAGCACTCACACACAGCCGCACCGCACCCGAGTACTTCACAGGTCTTTAACCCCTTCCCTGCTCATGACGGAACCACTCCGTCATGAGCCACGGGTGCCGTGTGCTCATGACGGAGTGGTTTTGTCATGCTGCGGCCGTTGGCGGCCGCTCCGCCACGCGGCGCTAATTCCCCGCCTGTGCGGGCGATTAGCACAGTGGGCGGAGACGTGACGGAACCTCTCCGTCATGAGCACAGCTCACCCGTGGCTCGTGACGGAGTGGTTCCATCACGAGCACAGCGCCACCGCACCTGCCCCCAAACCCCCCCAGCGCCGCTGCGGAATTCCTGCTGCGGCGAAGGGGTTAAAAGATCATTTACATGTTAATGAAGCTTTGTTGTATTTCTCCTCTTAGGCCCCTGCATCTCCACTTTGACAATCACTGGAATCCCCCGGCCCCCACAGGGCAGAGTCTCAGAGTCCGGGCAGCTGCAACCGGCAGTGTTTATACTATTTAATATTTTTTTAAAACACATGTAGGATGTCTGCAAGGTCCGCGGGCTGCCGAGAAAGGCTTGCCGGGCCGCTGGCAGCCCGCGGGCCGTACTATGAGTAACCCTGGACTAGACCAACACAGCGGCCTATGTCATCACTATAAGACCCAATACATTACAGATAGGAACAAAACTGCAAATGTGCAGCTCTGTGGATATGTCATTTTTTGGATGTTTATAAGTTTATGTTATCGGTTTTGTACTGTAAAAGAGGAGATCCCAAGTTACCTTGCATGGTAACCACACCTAAGGAGAGGTCAGGCTCACATGGCAAACCAGAAATCTATGCAATATTTTATGACTTTTCCTTTAAAGAGACTGATAAGAACTCTACTTTGATCCATTTATTACAGAAAATGTGGAGGAAAATGTACCAATTAGCACAAATAATTTGAATTTTTATTGGGGGGAGGGGCCTGAACCGCTCAGAAAATGTTGAGTTCTCTCGCTTTGGTCAGATATAAAAATTGGTTGCCTCATCACTTTCAAATTCCACCAGCCGCCAGTGCATGTCACTTACCTATGTCTCACCTGCAAGTTAAACTACGTCAGATATGCAAATACTCATTATGCTGACACTGTACATCTCATCATTGGACATAGTCTTGATGTTCCCTGCATCGGGGCTGGCTTTTGGAATGGGCAAGCTGTGTGCTGGCCTGGGGCCCCTACAGTTGGAGGGGTGCATAGTCAACTGACCTCCTTGGCTGCCCTAAATAAATCTTTTATTCCAGACCGCCAGTTCAGTTCATTGCCTCCACGCAGTGCGTAAATCATGTTTTCTTTTATTTTCTTAACCTCCATCCATTACCTCTCTCCCACTACCCCTTCCATAGACACTCATTTCCAGTTTAGCAACTGAATAGGTTATTGAGGTGAGTGGACAAGGTGCAATTGTGTGTTCACAGGCAGGTCACTGCTCCGAGGTATGTATTCAGCCAGGATGTGACATGTGAGCGCAAAAGAGCCCCCCACAAGGATCACCAACGGGAGGGGCCTGATGGGGGGAGGAGTGGAGGAGTACAATTGGGAAGGGCACCACATTTAGCTTCACCCAGGGCGTTGTCGGTGGAAAGGCCGGCCCTCCTCTGCATGACTGAATTATGGTTCAATGTCCAGTCCCATTGGGTTCTGAACAAGTTTGTTCCTCATGAATCCTTTACTGCTGCTTCCTGTGTTTTATCTGTTGTGTGTGAGTTAGGGAACGTCAGGGTTGTTGCGGTCACGTTTCCTATTGCTGCACTTTGTGTTTCGGAAGCTTGCACTGCTGCTGCCCACGGTCTGCTTGCGTTGTATGTTTGTGAAGCCTGGTAAACAACTTTTTTTTTTTACCAAAGCCAGAACGATCTGCATTGTCGAAACTCGTTAAACTCAGAGCCTATTTTTCACATTTTTCAAACTATTTCTTTATTCACCATTTTGTTTCTGCGAAAATGTCAACGATATTGTGAGAATGTATGTACTTCCTTCAAAAGGTATAAGTTCCACTTTCAGGTGCACAGAGCCCTATTATTTTGGTAAACCGCCGCTCTGAAGGAGCCTCCCGTCCAGCGGCAGAAAGTGAGCTCAGTATAAAATATCATCAAAGTTCACCCAGGCGGGCACTTCTTATCCTAACTCCGGATTTCCACTTGAGCTGTAAGTACAGAACGCTTCAGTAAACTTTGACGAAGTAGAAAGGTAGGGAAACGGGGCAAGTGGAAGAGTCACCTGTTTTGTAACTGTGAGCTTTTCACCGCGCATCAGATTCTTAACTGCCAGCTTCAATGATTAACCAGTGGTTCTTATGTATATGGCTCCAGATCCAATCACCACCATGTCATTAACGCACGGGCACATTCTTTGTGCTGGAAACGAGCAAAGGCTATGGAAACGTCCGCAGATTAACATGCATTCCAAGGGCATTACAGAAACTAATCACCCAAACGGGCAGGCAGGAGAATGTACAGTAAGTCAAGAGTAAATGTTTGGATTTAAATAAATATCTCGAATATATCTGTTCATGGGGTAATGCAGATAAGCAGGATCGCTAATAATTTTAGGGTTTCATCTTATTTTGAAGAATTATGGGTTCATGTCATGTGCAAAGCCCTTTTGCAATCTCCCCCCAGGACCTCTTCCTTTTTCAGAATCATGTTGCCCCCCTCAGGAGCTGGGTTGGGGTTGGTAGTTGCGGTGAGGGGTGAGTTGATATGGGGGGCGTCAGCCCATTTGTCAGAGGGCCACTGCCAGCTCCCAGTGAAGTCTCTTTTTTTAAAGCATCACTGGTTTCTTTTAAGAAACACAGATTGCTTTTGAAATGGATGGTGATGCGGTGTCCCTTTTTGGCCTCAGTCCATATGACTGTAGTGAATGACAAGTGGGTTGTAAATCAAAGGAGACTGTTTATGCTTCATATTTAGGGCAGTACATATTTAACCTAAAAGTATTAAAAGATGGTAAGAGTTTAGCTAACAGTTTTCCTTTGAGTCTTAAATCATATCCGATGATATGCGCTGAGATACCCCTAGGGTGTGAGTCGTAGAGCTATAGCAAGTGAAGCTAAAATAACATAATATAATATGGTTTGAAATATGGTGTTGTTAGATCTGTCAGGCTTAGTTTGTTTTTTCCCCCAAACATGTTGCCTTACTCCTCCATTTTTGCTAATCTCCTTTTGTTGGCCTTAGCACTCTGTGCTCTTTACCACTGCTGAGAAGTGCTAAAGTGCATGTGCTCACTCCCTAAAACATAGTAATATTAGCTTACACCCAATGGGCACATTTAATTTACTTGTAAGTCCCTAGTAGAGTGGTATTATGTATATCTAGGGCCTGCAAATGAAATGCCAATAGTGAGCCTGCAGCACTCATTGTGCCACCCACTTAAGTAGTCATTTAAACATGTCTCGGTTCTGCCACTGCAGCCCTAGTTTGCAGTTTTAAACTGCCATTTCGACCGGGCAAAGTAAACCTCTTGCCAGGGCTAAACCTTCCTTTTTAATGCATGTAAGTCACCCCTAGGGTAGACCCTAAACAGCCCAAAGGGTAGGGTGCAGTCTATTTTACATGTCCTGGTAGTGAAAAACTCAAATTCGTTTTTCACTACTGTAAGAGCTACCTCAAACATAGGATAACACTGGGTTACCTTATTATGCTTAATAAGTGCCAACTTTCAATTGGGAGCACGCAGGAATGTCGAGTTTGGTGGCTACAGAGTTGTACTTTAAAACCCTCTTTAATGGTTAAGTTGGATGCTGAGTCACAACTCTAGAAATGCCGCTTTTAGAAAGTTGGAATTTTCTTTCCCCAACCATTTGGTGCCTGTAGCCTGTATACTGGGTCACGTGACTAGGTGTAGCTGGAAGTTGGACTTTATGAATTGCTCTCAGACAGGGAGATAAAGGAGGAAGAGATGTTAGCAGCATGGGCCATCTTTGACTTAATAGGGTGGATGGAGCTGTCATCTACTACACTTGAACATCACAGAGTCACTGGCAAGCCACTCACAAAGGGTTTGACACTAGTCTTTGTCCCCCAAGACAGGTTGGGGACAGGACATGGAGGCAGGAAATTCCAAACACCTCTGGGGGTGGAAACATCCTAGCACTCTCCCACTTCAAAGTTGGCACAAAATATAAATATTAGACCCTCATACCCAAATCTTCAGTACACCCCTGGACCTGTGGATACTACAGAAGAAGGACTCCTGTGCTGCTCTGCCGAAAGGACTACTACTATGCTGCTGTGCTTGACTTACTCAGAAGGAAGACTGGACCTGCACCTTTCATCCCAGGCTGAAGTGACTCCAAGGGTCTGTTGACTGACCTCCTGTTCTAAATTACAGGACATTAAAATCTCCAGAGGACTCCCTGTATCTGTCCAGCTGACCTGCTGCCTAGGCCTGCAACTGGTCCTGCCTGAGCCCTACTGACCTCTGTGGATTCAGTTCCTGACTCTCAAGAGGTGCCCCTCAGGTCCTGGACAATTGGTGTTGCATCAGTGGAGCTCCCCTTTCAGGAAAAGGAGAAATCCACAAGTTTTGGGCTCTTGTCGACTGCGTACAGGCCTGTTCCCTCCAAGATCTTGTTGCCCACAATCGCAAAGCTTCAGTGAATTAGACTCTTCATGCCACAACAACCGCTCTCAAGGACAGGTAACACGAGATCTGCACTTCACGCTACAGCATCAACACACCATGATGACTGCCAATTTGAATCTCCAGCAGTGACTGTCTGCAACGCCCAACTGGATCTTCGCGCTACAGCGATGACCATCTGTGTCACTCTCCCTGTTCCCTATGGCCCCCTCCACCCCAAATGGAACTCTTTGCGTTGGACTTTAGAAATTAACTATTTCAGCAGTATTAACCTGGTCCCAAGTTCCATCACAGTCATCTAGAACTTTTGACTTTCTCCCGGTCTCACACAACCACATAAATGCTAGTGGCACTTTGTGCTTTTAGGCACTACACTTACCGTACATCTTTAAAGTTGCCTAACTCTGGTTCTACTGATTGGATTTTTGTAGTTTGTGTCTCAAACAATCTATTACACTTTACTCTTCTTGTTGTATTTTCCACTTTATTACAGTTTAAAGTCCTGCATAAATACTTTACACGTTGCTTCCAAGTTAAGCCTGACTGCTCTGGCCAAGCTACCAGAGTGTTAAGCACAGGTTAATTTGGGGTTTGCTAGTAATTTGACCCCGACTGGAATTGTGGTAGCATGCTTGAACAGGGTTTTACTCCTGTCAACCAGTAACCCAATTTCCTACTGGTGTCTTCGTACTTCTTTATGTGATTAGCAAAACTAGAATGTAAACAAAAGTAGACTCTGTCCTCTAATTATTTAATACATTATTGGGTGACAACCTTGCAGTAGAACCTCAACAGCTGTTTACACCAGCTGTCCTGCAATGAGGGTTTTTTCCTGGAAAAAAAATTGTGTTTGGCGTGTCATTTATCCTCAAATATGAGGAACCAGCTGACTCTAGTTCCAGTGCTCTCCAGACAGAAAAGGGAGACTTAAAAAATGTACAGATAAAATTGTCCCCATTGGTTATACCCTGGTCAGCCTCCATATGAGGCAGCTAGTTGATGAAGTTGGTTTATAGTGTTACAGTATCGTCTCCTTGTAAATATCAGTGACTCTTAATCTGTGCCATGCATGACAATACTATGTAAAGGTGTTGTTGAATGTGTGTCTACAAGCACAGTAACATGAATTCCTCCACCCTCAGCCCTGCAGGATTTTCCCTCTTCCCCTCAGGAGAAATCCACAAACACTCCAGCCCAGACATTCCTTCTGGGAAGTTCTGTGGAGAAACCCAGGAACAGTGTCAGGCTCCATGAGGAAGAAACTCTTTATAAGCAATTGTTTTTCGTCAGCCTGCCTCTAGCCTGGAATACACTTCAGGTCAAGCCTCATCTTGGAAACTCCAATGTGGGGTAAAGATAAGGATAATATTATACAAAATTACTTACTGGCTCACACAACATGAGATAAGACATATCTTCTCAGTAGCAGTCTGTTTCTGACCAACTGTTCCCAACCGGATTTATAGGCTGGGGTCTGAGCCAGCAAAATGAAGAGCTCTGCCAGAAAACGCATACTTGGAGGTGGTGGCTGCCCGCATCTCCTGTGGAATGACTATGCCTGCTTGCCTGCATAGAGTACTGTCCCCCCAAAAAAACCTACAAAGATACTCCCGCCTGTGGAAAAAAAGAGAGATACCCCACAAAGATCACATTGCTGATTCACTATTATCGCAACAAAGCCTTGTGAGGTTGCTAATCCTAATCAGCAAGTCAGCCTACAGTACAGAAAGAAACAAACATTTTTTTCCCCCTAGAAAATCTTTCCTCTGCCTGTTTTGGCAATGAGCATGCTCTCTCCTCCTGCTAACCACATTGCCGGTGATCACCTCAGATGAAACCGCTGCCACCATGGAGTCAATCCACTTAGGGGCCCTGTCGGACCCCTGACCCCACCATGCATGCTCCAGAGGACTCCGACCCACCAGCTCCATGCTCACTCCTATTCTAAATGCCTCCACCTCTTCTGTGACCCAGATTCTTGGAAACACAAAACTGTAATTTCATTGCTGAAGAACCCCTCTGCGGACTCTTTAATGCTCTCCAATGACAGACCGGTCTCCCTACAAGCATTTCTGACCAAAGCAATAAAGAAAATCATCAGCAGACACCTCACTGAATTCCTCATAGACAACAAACTCTGACACCACTCAGTCTGGTTTCAGACATAACCACAGCACAGAAACTGCCCTCATCACTGCCATGGATGACAGCCGCATAACTGTGGACAGAGGAGACACAGTGGCCCTCATCCTCCCGGACCTATCTGCAGCATTTGACAAAGTCTCCCACCCCATCCTCATCCAACACCTACAGAACATATGAATCCAAGGTCATTAGCACCCATACATAGTCACACACACCCTAGTCACAAGCAAGCTGGACTACGGGAACACCCTCTATGCTGGGATCAACAAAAACTCACTAGAAGGCTGCAGACCATTCAGAACTCGGCTACCAGAATCATTCTTTTTTTTAAAATATCTTTTTATTATTTAAGGCAGGACGAAAAAACAAATTAAACAGTTCGACCAGTTTGACAGATGTTGAACAGACCAGAATCATTCTTAACATCCCACGCTGAACTCATATCACACCACACATGAAGGAGCTCCAATTGCTACCTATAACAAAGGAGCACAATTCAAACTCCCTACCCACACTTTCAAAGCACTACAAAATACTGTCCCAGCATGTCTCAACAATCACATCTGCTTTCACAAACCTTCCACATTCTTTAGCTTGTCCGGACACCTACTTGTACAAATCTCTCACATACGGAAAACCAGATCCAGCAGCCAAGCCTTCTCTTAGATCGCTCCTGAAGCGTGGAACGACCTGCCGCTACACCTAAGAACCTCCTCCTCACTTCTTGTCTTCTGCAAGTAGCTGAAAACCATGCTTTTTGAGCTGTCCCACTAGACCATGGATGTTCCTTAGACTCACACCTGCACAGCACCAGGACACAGGTGATAGTGTGCTCTACAAATCTGCATAACATAAACGGGTCTGTGCTTGGTGCTGCGTGAGTTTTTTTTAAGACACACTAGTAGTATTCCGATCCTGCAGTCTGTGTAGCCTATTCTTGCAACCCTGGCATGTAGAGGTTGTACAGCTAGCCTGCAGCCCTCAACTCTGATCTTTCCTAATGTGGACATTAATTCCAAAATTCCTATGTGGTAGTTCAAGGGGGGTACCATAAGGCCCATGATCCTTATGAGAAGGTGCTGCCTGTGACTATGAAATCCTGTACCACTGAGGCACCTTCATAGAGTCCAATGCTACACACTTTCAGACCATTACGTACCTCTAGAACTATATGTGGTTCTGGGCTCTCACAACACAATATTGTTTCTATGAGAGGTGTAGACCAACTGAACCAAAGAGCAAGAACCAAACTGCAATCAGTGGAGAGTGAATAAGACGCTACCACTGAAACCATTTTCTGTATTCTCTTTAAAAGGTTAGGGCTTGAGACGTTCACAGGTGATCTTCATCTTTACTGACATTATTCATTAAATATTAACTGTAACTTTACATTGTTATTTATATGTATGTGAGTTTGGACATTGTGGGAGTTTATAAAAAAGTTAAATTAAGACTGTTGTCCCGTAACATTTAGTCAATAATGTTCTTCCTCTTTCCCACTCAGTGTAGTGTCTGTGTTATTGTATGGTAATAATTATTTGGCCTGACTGTAAAAATTGTGAAGTCAAGTTATGTTATAGCGTATTTGTAGAGCATTGCATAGATCCAAAAAGCTTCTTGGTGCTAGAACTGTCCTCACCACCTCAGATCAAACATAGGGCAGAATAAAGAGCAAATAATTAATACTTGTGCCAGGAGAGCTTTCTGAAAAACAAAGTAGTTCCTAATGGAGCAAAGGTAGCTTGTTCCTAAAGAGAGGACCCAAGACAAAGAAGACATGCCCTCCAAAGCCAGCCTGTTTAAATATAGGTACTGGCAGTTGACATATAGAGCCTGAATACAGAACACTTTTTGAGACATACCTTACCAGTCTGTCCCTAAAGATGTTAGGGCCAATATCATAGAAAGGTTTACCTGCATAGCTACAAGAAATACTCAGAACAGTTAGCTACAGAGAGCCAACGAAGGGCCTTGTGGGCTTCTGAGATCCTATTACGTTTTTAAAAATTGTTGACCAGGCAGGCTTCCAAAATTATGGCTCTTTGAAGTTTTGAGAGGAATATGCAGGGGGTTCAAAATTACAGGTGTTAGCATAAATGAATCTGGAAACAACCAGCGTTGACAACTAGTATTTTCAGCTGAGTTGTTCTGAACGGCAGAATTTTTCTATGTTTTATGTGATAATAGCAGGAGGGCACTATTTCATTGATCTGCTCATTAATATTAACATTTTTATTCATCAGAAAGACTACAACATTTCACTACTGAGACATAAAGAGGTGCTTCACTCAAATGTTTTAGCTACAAAGAAGAGTTGCAAGGATTCAAATCCCCAGCAACAAATCGGAGTCTTAAAGGCATTAAGTTTAAAAAAACTACTATTCACCCCTATTTGGGTGGGTGGCAGACATGCTTACAAAATATTTTGAAGACGGGGAGCTGGAGTATCAAACCCACTTTGAGCTGGGTATTATCTGCACAGGAAACCTCTTTGACTCCAAAGGTACAGATGATATTGGTTAGAAGATGAAGATATATACTAAAAAGTAGAGGAGTTGGGAAGGAATCTTGTCAGACCTCAAAGGTGACCTAATTAGATTTGGACTGAAAAGGCATACACCAAAGACTGGCATCCTTCTGAGTAAAAAAATAGAAACCACTCCGGGGCCACTCCTTTAAATTTGATAGCTGCTAATTGGCAAATAAGAATGGAGTGATTTGTTGTATCAAAGCAGGTCTAATAGAATGAGAAGGCTTGGGTGCCTATTGTCCAAAGTCATTCTATATTCACAGATAACTGTGAGTAATACTGTTTCCATGCCCATTCTCAGCCTTTGGTCCATCTGGCTAAAATGTAAAAGGTTGAACTTTGAGGAGCTTTGTAGAACATGTTGTCACATGCTTTTCCTGTGATCTTAACCACTCCTGGAAGCTGAGCAATTGGTTTGTAAACAAATTCTACATGAACGGTCAGATTATATTGTTTAACCCCTTCCATGCTGCGCAAATTCCGCCGCTGTGCTGACGGAATCTTGCGCGGGCGTGGTCATGACGGAACGGTTCCGTCATGAGCACAGCTCAACCGTGGCTCATGACGGAACCGTTCCGTCATGAGCACCGAAGGGGTTAATGGAAGGTTTCACTAGCCCTTTCATCCAATACCTCATTTAAATGGTACATTGACAATAGAAGACAAAGTGCTATAGTTGCGTATATAATTTTAATGGCCAAGACAGGACTACCACTGGAGACCCAGCTTTAAGAGAGATTACCTTCATCTGATCCTCCAAATCAGGAATTGATGGCAAAGCTTTCTGGAAGATTCTGAGCACAACATATTCTTATGGTGAGGAAGAGTGAAATGGACATTTGTTAGAAATGTGCATACTCATGTTTGATTTTTCCTGTAGTATGCTAAGCAAGCCTATCACATAGTGATTGAAATTGTGAGGGTGACACTGAGGCACAATTTGGTTTACTTAATTTTGAGCAAATTGTTTTATGTAGGTTTGGCTTCAGTCAAAATATCTTGACAGAGCACTGGTGTGCGTATATAATAGTAAAATCTTCAATATTATCTGCTGTGTAATACCTTTTTCTTGATGAGGGATATTTGCTGTGGTAATTGTCCACTAATGTTTGCTTTATCTAAGGTCCAGGTGATATATGATTATTCATTGAATATCTACTGATGTGGATACCCAAACACTTTTAATTATCAATTTGCAGATCTGTTTTTTCAGTAGTAGTTTTCATGAGGTTCGATGTTTATTCTCCAGCAGATGAAGTGGAGGTGGATCAGTCAATGGCTCCCACTGTGAAAGCCATGGAGAGATCAGAAGTTCCCATTTCTAAAAATCCACATATAGGTATGGAATTGAGAAGATATTGAAAGGTAAGAATGTTGCTGAGGTTGGCCAAGAAGATGTGAACACAGACTGTGTCTCTCTCAATGTAGGGTAGGCCTGGGCTAAAAATCCGTTCCGCTCGCGGAAATTGCGATAATTTGACATTTTCGCGTTCCGCGGAGAGCGCGAAAATGTCAAAATTTCCGCAATCCGCATTTCACAGGAAAAATTTTTCTTGCTCGCGCTGCAAAATAATACATTCTCGCGTGCGCGCGATCGCCTTACCAGTATCCCCGCGTTCGCCGACAAGTTTTCCCTATCCGGTAGCGTTCTCCACGAGATGTTGGATTGTTGGTAGCCATTTGCGCTGTCTCGCGACAGTTCGCGCCCGCAGTAACGTCATTCGTCGCGCGATCACGTCTTTCTTCTCGCGATCATGCACCGCGAGACAAGTGAAAACAAGATGGCCGCGCCCGCGAGCAACCGCATGGGTAAGTTGGCGAGCCGCGGCCATGCAGAAAATACCGCGAACAGGTGGGAAAAAAACTTCCGCATCTTCACGATATTTCCGCGTGTTTGCGGAGATTTGTAACATTTTCGCGATAATTTGCGAAAGTGAATTTCGCAAATTTCGCCCACCCCTAATGTAGGGCCAACTGCTTCCCAGAGTTTGATTCAGCATTGATCTGCTACTATATCTTTCAATACGTATGTATCTCTACATGATCTAAAACCTGGTTTACTTTACTTATCCTGTCTACCTCTAGGTTTTAATACTTTTCATTTTCTTCTATATCTCGCATATTGCTCTGTTAAAATTTGAAAGTAATGAAAGTTTGGACCCACTGCGCATGTATAGTGATCCAACTTCATTCTTCAGTACTAGGCATTTTTCCCCGTTCATCTCTCCCATTGTACGTTTTTTTTTTAATGATGCATGAACGCCCTAATGGCCTCCATTAATGCAGAGCTTCTCACCTGACTACAGGTGCTACAAAATGCAGCTGTCAGACTTGTATTAAATCTACCCTCCCGATCCCCCTCAACACCAAGTTTGAGAGCTCTCCAATGGCTTCCATCAGGAAACATATATTCTTCAAGATCAGCTGACTGGTCAACAAAACCATTTATGGGCATGGACCACACTATCTTGCAAAAAAACTGATCTGGTACAACCCCACCAGAACCCTTAGGTCCGCCAACAAACATATTCTTATCCTTTTTAAGATCTTTTAAGATCTGTACCGTCAGGAATGGCGGAAGACCTTTTTCATATCTTGCCCCCACCCAGTGGAACTCACTCCCTTTCCATCTACGTATGGAAGCCACCCACAGAAAAGTTTGTAAGACTTTTAAAACCTGGCTGTTCTGATCTCGCCTCTCTCTGTTGGCTCTCTTTGTTCTTTTCCGTCCATGTTCTTGGGTTTCGGCTATCGCTATGCGACCCTCTGTGATATGTGCTATTAATAAAATCCTATAACATAACATATCATATAGTGGCCCACCACTGTTTCCCACTGATTTATTTCTTGAGACAGTGCAAGACAGATTTATGCTTTCTGCAATTGTTCACACAATTAATCTTGAGAGAAAATATTCTTGTGGCCGTCATTAACAAAGACCTCATAATATTAAAAAGTAGGTTTCCTAAGCTTTTGTAAAATACTTCATACTGCAGAAAACAAACCACACATGGTTGGAGTTGCTCTAGCTTGTCCGGGTATGAGAAACAACACTTATATCATGACAAATTGCCTCTCAAAACCTGTAGCACAGATATATAAAAAGCAGCAGCAGAAGGTCAAAGAGCATAAGGCTCACTGTTAGAAATGGGGACTCTACTTGGCAGCGGTATGCACCTTGTCCACGTAGGGACCCTTCCGTCTAGTCAGGGTAAGGGGATTACACTTCTGAAATAACCCCTGCTCACCCCCCTTGGTAGCTTAGCACAGGCAGTCAGGCTTATCGCAGAGGCAATGTATAAAGCATTTGCACATAACACACTGTAATACAGTGAAAACACTACAAAAGGACACCACACCAGTTTAAAAAACAATCCAGGGGGCGTGGCTTGCTAAGCCAAGATGGTGGACGCACTTTAAGAGTGCTCCGGGACCCCTCCGCCATCCGCCCGATATCCGTACCTGAACCGAGCCATCCAGCGGTGTAGTTTGCTGTGCACGCTACAGACCAGCCCTGCCTGCATCCCTGGGACTCCCGAGACTTTGCTGAGCCGTCCCGCTGCCGACGTTCGGGGCATCGCGCCTCGCTCGCAAAATGGCGGCGCCCCTGCGGTGACTGTGGCACTGGATGCCCCTGAGGTGCCCTCCCTGGATCCGATAGTGCTGCTGTGGTGGGGGGTGCACCCTGACCGCGTGTCCTGTGGTGCAGCGGCTGCCGGCCCGACGGACACTTTCCACCGCCGCCTGGTGTTCCTTGGTCGCTGCTGGCGGAGACGGACCTGCGGGGGAGGAGCCTCGGCGGCCCGGCTCTGACTTGCGGCTGGAGGCCCTCCCGGCTGCGCTGTGGCGGCATCGGCTGCCATATCGGGCGGCGCGGGGGCGAGTAAGAGGCCGCGCTCCGACTCTGGCAGGGAGATTGGCGAAGGACTCCGGGGCTGCAGTTCCGGTGCCTGAAGAGCGGATTGCTCGCTCGCAAAATGGTGGGCCTTTGCGGCGCTGGGTGCTCCTGAGCGTACTGCTGTGGTGAGGGGCTCGCCCTGACTGCGTATTCGGCGGAGAGGTGGCGGCTGGCCCGACGAGCTTTCTCCCTCGCCGCCTGGTGCCCTGTGGTCCTTAATGGTGGGACTGGCCCTGTGAAGGTGCAGCCTCGGCGGCCTGGCTCTGAACCGCGGCCGGAGGCCCTCCCGGCGGCGCTGCGGCGGACTCGGCTGTCATACCGGACAGCGTGGCCGCGAGAGAGAGAGGTCGCACTCCCACTTTGGCGTGGAGAACAGAGGAAGATTCCGGGGCCGCAGCTCCGGTGCCTATTGAGTGGGTGAGCCCTGACGGAGGTTTGGGACGGCTCTTGGCGGCTGCATGCTGTGCCCGCGGGACTCCTGAGGCCCCGAGACACCGCCGATCCGAGGAGGGAGGCGCGCACCTGACTGAGTGGCCCCGTGGGGCCGGGCTTGGATTCCTTCCCTGTGGTGGCCGAGAACTGATGCGGACGGCGTGTAGCACCCACAACAGGTACTGGCGTCGGCGGTGGGCGGCGGGGGCTCATCACCACACGAGGATCCGTGTGCTCCCCTTCCCCGTCGCCGCCCGGGCAGAGAAGGGATCCATATTTCCTCCCCCCTCCTAGGGGGGGGCTCTATTGCAGACCGCGGCGGGGAGCGCCGCTGTGGGGGCTTAATTGGACACAGGCCCGGTGCCTGAGATACCGGTGGGACTAAACCACGCTGGGTCACCTTTACGCGGGGCTGCGGCACCACCGGTGGTCTCTTGGCCCGTCGCAGCGGGAGGAGGGCACCGCTCCCGCCCCTCGAATCCGCACCAGCTGGCTGTTGGGACACTGGGACGGCGAGCTACACAGCGCCTGGGCACCGGCGCACGCGCCCCGAGGGCGGTCATGGGCAAGGAGAGGGGTGCTAAGTCGGCGGCTGCGCCCCACCAGACCAAGATTGATCGCTTCACGACCTCCGACCCCCCGGGTGTTGGGGGGGAGGCGGCACCGACCCCCGGCGCGGACCTTGCCGCCATTCTGCAGGCCATCACCGACTCCCGCACGTCCTTGGAGGGGATGGTCGGGGAGGTGAAGGTGGACGTGGCGCTCCTTCGACAAGATCTTCGCAACGCCACGGCCCGCATCACCGAGACGGAGTCCCGCATTTCGACCGCAGAGGACGACATCCGGCAGCTCCAAGATCAGGTCCGGGAGCTCACGACCCATTCCAAGGAACTGCACCGGCGGGCAGAGGATGCCGAAAACCGGGCCCGCCGCAACAACCTCCGCTTGGTGGGCTTTCCGGAGGGGGTCGAATCTGGCCGCACCGACGACTTTCTAGAGAAGTGGTTTAAATCCTGGATGCCGGCGGCCAGCCTGTCCACCTGGTTTGTGGTGGAACGAGCGCACCGGTCGTTGGCCGCCAAGCCCCCGGTGAGGGCCCCACCGCGCCCCTTCATCCTGCGGATCCTCAACTTCAGAGACAGAGACGCTATTCTGAAGGAGGCGCGAGCGCAGTCTCCCCTGTCCTTCAATAACCACACCATCATGGTTTTCCCCGACTACACCCGGGAGGTTCAGGAACAACGCCGCTCATACCTGGAGGTGAAACATAAGATGCGCTCCTTGGGTCTTCGATACCAACTTCAATTCCCGGCCCGCCTCCGCGTGGTCTTTCAGGATAAGACCCTGTTTTTCGACACTCCCCGGGCGGCCTGGACTTGGCTCACTGAGGAGCGACCTCTGCGCCAATCTGGGCGGGCGTCCCCGGCTCGGAGGCCTTCGGACCTGGACACAACCAGACCTCCTCGCCCGCGCCGCAGGAGACGCACACAGTCCCGGCGGCCCCGGGGGGGGTTGGCAGCTGGACCTCGCTCCACGAGCGTGTCGGGCAGGAGGCCAAGGGACTCGTTGGCCTCATCCGGGACATCCTCTCGGGCGGCCGGGGGCCTCCGGAGCCGGTCGCCGCGCCCGCCGGACCCGTCCCTGACCCCCCTCATCGCGCCTGTGGACCTTTCTGATCTCTCCCGCAGCCTGACCATTTGACTCTGGGTGGTCTTCTGTCTTGGCAGCAGCTCTGGCGGCCCGGCCCCACGGCTGAGGCCTCCATCACGGTCCTGGACTCAGCGGATCTCCGCTCATGGGTGGTAGTTTAGGCCGGAACTCTTGCATCCGTACTTCTGGAGGGGTCCACCACGCTCTTGACACCCGAGCGTTTCGCTTGGGGCTTTTGTAATAGTTGTTGGAGTTAGGGCGACAGATGCTTCAGTTCTCGAAGTGTAGGGTGGGGGGTTGGGGGTTGGGGGGTGGGTTTTGTTGGATGTTTTGTTGGATGTTCCTCCTAGGGAGGGTGGTCCTCTTCGTTTGTGTCTGGTTTTTCCTGGGTGCGCCACATTGCTGCTTCCCGCGAACGTTACTGCGGGGCTCCGCGCTTGCTCACACACACGGCCAGCTGCTGCCCGCTCCCGTCTTGGGGCCCCTTGGCTTCCTCCCGCAGGCGTCACTGCTGCGCTCAGCGCTGACTCACACACACGGTCCGCTGTCACCCGCTCCTGGCCTGGCACCCCTGGCCCCCCATTGCCTGTCCCCTGCTTTCCCCATGGGTCCTGGTCCCTGCGCGCCGGTGCGGCATGATGTCCTCCTGGCTCCCCTGGGGTGGCTCCGACCCTGCGGCGTCCCAGTGCGCCCGTTGTATCTATGGTTGACGTAGCCCCCAGGGCGCAGCTGCGTATCCTGTCCTGGAATGTGAACGGCCTGCTGGATAGGCTTAAGCGCACGGCGGTCCTTAAGTATGCTCAGCGCGTTGGGGCCGACGTCCTCCTCCTTCAGGAGACCCATCTCCTTGGGGAAAAATGCCCTTTCTTGGCACGTTACGGGTACGACCGGGTGTGGCACTCGGGGTTTTCCCGCGGTTCCCGCGGGGTGGCGGTCCTGCTGCGTCGTTCCTTCCCCTTCGTCCTTCAGAAGGTGGCCCGTGCGCCCCAGGGAATCGGGATTGCGATTTGTGGTACAATGGAGGGTCGCCCGGTCAGCTTCCTTTCGCTCTATGTGCCCTCTTCAGGATTGTCGCAGGCCTTGTCCCACGCTGCCTCGTTGCTGGACTCTCTCCCCGTGGGCGCTACCGTCCTTGGGGGCGACTTTAACGCGGTCCTGGCCCCACAGCTGGATTCGTCGGGACCGATTTCGGACTCCCGCGCCGCGCGGGCGAGACAACTGGCGGGATGGGCGGAGGCCCAGGGCCTCTGCGACGCCTGGAGGCTCTGGCATCCTCACGATCGTCAATACACCCACACTTCAGCCGCTCACCACTCTCACGCCCGTATTGACATGATTTTTGTCCCTCCCGCCGAGTGCGGAAGCGTCCAGGATGCCCGCATCCTCCCCAGGGGCATTTCAGATCACTCACCAGTCCTCCTGGGTCTGGGCCTCCGCCCCACGCGGCTCGGCCGGTGTGGAGGTTCAGCGCCTGGTTCCTCCAGGACAAGACATTGCGCGAGGCGGTTGGCACTGAGCTTACTCATTATTACGGTGCCAATGAGGGCTCCGTTTCGTCGGCGGGCACCCTCTGGGAGGCTTGCAAGGCAACCATCAGGGGGGCGGCCAAGGCACATGTGGTGCGGCATCGCCAGACACAGCTGCGGCAGCTCACTGCTTGCGAAGCCCGGGCGCTGCGGCTGGAACAGTCGCTCTCCAAGCACGACGACCCGGCAGTGGACCGTCAGTTGCGGCTCCTTCGTCAGGAGATTTGTCAGCGGTCCCTCGAGGCGGCCAAGCTTCTTTAGCAGTCCTCGGTAGCGAGGGTGTATGGCTGGGGGGACAAGAACGGCGCACTGTTGCACCGCCTGGCCACTTACCCCAGGGCGTCGCGCATCATTCTGGCGATCACCGACTCATCGGGGGTGCTCCAGTCTTCCTCCGTGTCGATGGCAACGGCATTCGCCCAGTTCTATTCTCAGCTCTACCGAGCGCGTGCGCCGGACCTTTCTCTGGACGCCCTGCTCGCGCCCGGGACCGCCTGCCTGGCCCGGCTTCGGCCGGACGAAATGGAGAGCCTGGAGGTCCCCATCTCTGTCGAAGAAATCGGGGAGGCAATCGGGCGTATGTCAGCGGGGAAGACACCGGGCCCGGACGGCTTTCCTCAAGAATTCTTTGCGGCCTATAGGGACACCCTGGTCCCGCGGCTGAGAGCTCACTATGCGGAGGCGCTGGAGAGGGGTTCCTTCCCCCCGGAGTCTGACCTGGCCACGATTGTGGTTTTGCCCAAATCCACGCCGCCGTCCACCGATAGAGCTGCATACCGCCCAATTTCGCTCATCAACACCGATGTGAAGCTCTATGCGGCGGTCTTGGCCCAGCGGCTTAGGCCCCTGTTGTCTACCTTGGTCCACCCAGACCAATGTGGCTTCATGCCCGCTCGGGGTACGCGCCACTGTCTGCGCCGTCTCCACGTGGCCTTGGCTCACCGCCATCGTCTGACCCCGTACCTCGCTTTACTCCTCGTCGACTTCGAAAAGGCTTTCGATTCGGTGGGGTGGGTCTACCTCTTCGACGTCCTGTCCCGCATAGGCTTTGGCCCTCGGTTCGTGGGGATGGTGCGGGTCCTCTATGCCCGTCCCCGTGCCAGAGTATTGGTTAATGGTGCATTGTCACGGCCTTTTCGGATCGGCCGGGGGACGAGGCAGGGTTGCCCACTGTCGCCCCTTCTCTTCGCTCTGGCGATGGAACCTTGGGCCGCCCTGATTAGATCTGACCCCCTCCTTCGGGGGTGGGATTGTCCTGGCTTGGAACCCGACAAAATTGCCCTCTATGCGGATGATCTCCTACTGTACCTTGGGGACCCAGCGCGCTCCGGACCGCGCGCACTATCCATTCTGAGCCGTTTCGGCCGGGCATCGGGTCTCTCCCTCAACCCGCGGAAGTCGATCCTGGTTCCGTTGCACCCCTCCAGGGAATGCTTTGACTGGCAGGAGACCATCCCTCTGCGCCGCCTATCATTTCAGTACCTGGGCATCTGGGTCTCCCTCCTCCCGGAGCTGAGCTGGGCGCTCAATGTCGCCCCCCTGGTCAAGAGAGCCAAGGTCGACCTGGCGCGATGGCAACAGCTGCCCCTTAACCCGCTAGGGAGGATCGCCCTCTACAAAATGATGATCCTTCCCCGGTTTCTGTACGTATTGCAAAACGCCCCCCTCTCCTTTCCGCGACCGTGGTTCCGCGAATTAGACGGGATGGCGACGAGATTTCTCTGGGGCGAGGGGAGGCGGCGGCTGGCTCTGTCGACGTGCCGCATACCCACCTTTGACGGGGGCCTGGGCATGTCTGATCTTTACCTCTACTACATGGCCACCCGCCTCCTGGTCATTCACGACTGGTTTGGAGGGGGTTGGTCCGACCCGGCCTACAGGGTGGAACTTAACGGCTTGGGCTTCGCCGCCATCCAAGATCGCCTGTACGGCGCCCCCATCCCTGCTTCTTGCCCGGACATCACCAAGGCTGTATTCCTGTCCTGGCGCGAAGCGCTCCGCCTCACCCGATGGACGGGACGGTTGACCCGGGTCACCCCCTTGTGGCACGGGGCGTGGTTGCGGGAGGTCACGAAGCTGGAAGGCTTCAAATCATGGGACCTCATCGGCATTTCCCAACTGGGGGACATCTGGCGGGGAGGGCGGATGTGTTCCTTTTCAGAGCTGCAGGCGCGTTTTTCCCTTCACTCCTCTCAATTTTATAGATACCTCCAGCTGCGCCACGCCATACGCACCTACACCCCACTGGACATCCGGCTGCCAGACCACAGCCCCCCGGAGGCTCAGGTCCTGCTGGGCAACCTGGTGAGGGGGGGCATTTCCAGGATTTACCGTTCCCTCGTCAATTGCACCCCTACATCCCTTGCGGGTCTTAAGGAGCGCTGGGAGGGGTGGGTGGGTCCCCTGGATGAGGCCGACTGGCAGGACGCCCTTATGGCCCCCCGCTTGGTGACGGCCTCCGCTAAGCTACGACTCATCCAAATTTACTATCTCCATGCGGCATACCTCACACCGGCTCGCCTTCACCGTGCGGGCCTCTCTGGGGACGCGGCCTGCCCCCGCTGTGGTTCCGAGCCGGCGGACTTCCTGCACATGGTGTGGTCCTGCCCGGCCCTGGAGGGGTTCTGGAGAGGCATTGAAACCGAGCTTACGGAGGTCCTGGGGTGGGAGGTGCCACATGACCCCCGACACTCGCTGCTGGGCATCACAGATGGCTTAGATGGCACACGTTCAGAACAGCTGTTTCTCATGACGGCCTTGATGGTGGCCAAGCACGACATTGCAGCGGCATGGAAGCAGCCGTTGCCGCCGAGTGTGGCTAAGTGGGGAGCTGGGGTGGACTGGTGCGCGGCGCAAGAGTGGACTCTCTATCGGGCACGAGGATGCCCCAAGAAATACCGGAAAGTTTGGGGGAAATGGCTAGGCAACATACTTTAGTAGGGTGGTTCGGGGGGTGGGGGGGGGCTTCTGGGGGCGGGGGGGACCGGGGGGTGCTTCCTAATGTATTGCTGTGTGGTAATGCTTCGGAATACCAGACTGTTTCTGTTGTTGTACCGTTTAAAACAATAAAAACTTGTTTATCAAAAAAAAAAAAACAATCCAGTATTTATGTGTGTAAAACAAGACCAAAACAATAAACATCCAACATACAGTATTCTAAATACCAATATGGCAAGTAGCCCTTGCCATTTATTGCGTCTCAGTCATTAAGAAAAACCTGCCTGACACAGACTTCCCTACGCTACTCAACAAGGCAAATTGGACTGGTTAAGTAATTTAAACATTAACCTTCATTTGATTTTAATTAATGAATTGTTATGTGGGAGAAAAGAGTAAACCTAGATTTATTTCACCTTGAAAAAAATGGGAGCTTCTCATCTAAATCAAAAGCTTCAATTCTTTCCAGGGGGTGTTCCTGCAGGAACCAGAAGGAGGCTTGGGATACCTACACACCTGCACGTACCATACCGTGTACTCCCTGGCAGCTTCATCTATGGCACTCGCGAGTGACTGACTATTTCTGATCCTTGCTTTACAGATCCAGCATATCATGCCCTTGTTCTGTTCACAGAAGATGAGCTGAGATTTCTTGGACAGCACCGTACATTATAGAGCCCCTTCTGAAAAACGAAATAAGCGCGAACAGCTGCAGACTTTAAAACCATCCTGACTAAAGTCAGACAGTGACTACAGGCCCCAAACACAGGCGGAGAGCGCAGGCAAGGTTTGTTTATTTTGATGTAAGATCCCCCTTCGTCGAGCACCTCCCGGACAGAGGCACTTGGCTGCCAGTGCTGGAAGCGGGTGGGGCAGCGGGACTGCTTACTTCCATGAAAACCTCCTGCCTGCAGATCGAAATTCCTTTCTATACTTGAGAACAGGGGCGTTGTCACCCCCCTCCCACACACACACACACACACACCCTTTAGCAGCTACAGCGTGGGTGGAATTCTTGAAGGGCTTCTTTTGTCTTAAACTTGACAAAGACATGATGGGTGAAAGAAAAGACAGACGTAGGTGTGTGAGTAAGAGGGTGGATTCGCGAGTTAAAGGGTGGATGGGTAGATGGATGAAGGGATGAGTTGAAGGATGGATGAGTGAAACAATGGATGCATGGATTAGTGAAAGGAAAGGTGGATAAGGGGGTGGATGATGGATGGATGAGGTAAATAATAGATGGATGAATGAAAGGGAAGGTGATGGGATGGATGAGTGAAAGCATGGATGGATGATGGGAAAGGATGGCTAGATGAGTGAAAGGGTCAGTAAATGGATGATTGAAAGGGTGGATGGATGAATGAATGAATGAAAAGATGGAGCTGTGGCGTAGTGGACCCCCAACTGTAGCAGCTACAACAGTGTGGAGTACCTGATGGGACTCTTCTGTCTGTAACGTTTTAGACCAAGTTAAATGAGAGAGTGAAAGGAAGGATACATGGATGAGTGACGGAAAGGGTGAATTGATGAGTGAGTGAAAGGGATGGTGGCGAGATGAATAAAAGGATGATGAGTGAGTGAGTGAAAGAATAGGTGGAAGGATGAGCGAAAGGGAAGGTGGATGGGTGATGAAAGGATGGATAGATGAGTGAAAGTTTGGATGGATGAGAGAAAGGATGGATGAGTGAGTGAGTGAGTGAGTGAGTGAGTGAGTGAGTGAGTGAAAGGATGGGTGACTGGGGTGAAAGGGAGGGTGGATGGATGGGGTGAGTGAAAGTGAGGATAGGTATATGGAAGGAGTGAAAGGACAGATGGAGTGAAAGGGTGGATGGCGAAAGGATGGCGAAAGGATGGATGAGTGAAAGTGTTGATGAGTGAAATAATGGGTGGTTGAGTGAAAGGAAGGGTGACTGATAGACAGATGAAAGGGTGGATGGAGAAATGAGTGAAGGAATGGATGAGTGAAGGGCAAGTTGGATGGATGAAAAGGTGGATAGATAGATGAGTAAGAATGGATGGATAAGTGAAAGAGAAGATGAATGGATTGACAGATGAGTGAAAAAGTTGATGGATGAGTGAGTGGGTGGATGAATGGATGAGTGAAAGGGTAAATGGATGGGTGGAAGAGTAGAAGGATAAGTGAAAGAATGGATGGTTGAGTCAAAGGGTGGATGAATAGATGGATGGATGAGTGAAAGGATGGATGGATAGTTGGCACAATGAAAAGGTTTGGAGATGGATGTATAGGTGTGGGTATGGATGGGATGACTGATGGAACCGTGAAAGATTGTATGATAGATGAAAGAAAGAATAGATGACAGAATGTAAAGGTGAAATTGTGGATATCAGCAGGTGGATGGAAGGATGAATGGATTGATGCTTAGATGGAAGAGACTAGAGAGCTCTTCTGGGGAGGGTGACGATGAGTTGCTTCATTTGTTTGGTGCCATAAGGGCTTTGGTTATAAGTGGGGGTGCTTTAATTTTCTGGCTACTCCCTTGCTTGAGAGTAAGCCATGATCTCAACACTTGACATCTGTCCTTGCCTCCAGGACCATTGCCTTAAGTCGGCCCCGGGTGAAGGCGGACAATTTCTAGATCAGCCTATGGGGCGGTGGGTCTGACTCCTTTATAAAACGGTTTTAGCAAAGCCATGCATCCTAGATGTATCAAACCGTCGAAAGATCTCCAGATCAAAGACAGGCTAGGCTGTATGGAGCTCGAAAAGGCGTAGTATTTCTCCGAGGCCACCCTGCCACTGCTGATCTTTTAGAGGAACAATACACTCCTGGCCTCTAAGATTGACGTCTCCACCGCTCTACCGGATTATCATGTGAACTGTGCCCGTCTGACACGTGACTGCCTTTACCCATGCCCTGTGGCCTTTCAGAAGCACCGAGGCCGCAGTCACTGGTGCAGGCAGCCCATGGACTTAATGTGCTGCTAAGGCGGGCACGGTAAGGTAAAATAAAGCTGCTGCCTGTCCCCTACCTGTCTGACTCTGGTCAATCAGACCCTACAGTGGAGCCTTCTTACAAAACAGCACCAGACAAGGGGACGCCCCCCCCACACCCCCCACAGTCTGGATCCACGTGGGGGACTGTCTACCACGTCCAGAATTGGTAATGACGGAGCCTTGGATTGATTATCTGCTTCGTCGATAAGGCACCGGAGTTAAGTTATTATTCACTGCAGTGTGTAAACATTAAAATAAGTGAGACAGCACACTCTACTAGCACAGCGCGATCGATCAATGCTGTGCAGCTGAGCTCCTAGAGACGCCTCCTGCAGTGGTCAGTAGCGCTATAATGATGTGACTAATGCATTTTAGTGCGGTGATGAGGACACCAGCACTAAAGGGCATCAGTCTAATCCCTGATGCGTGGTGCTTGGCAGGGCAGTGATGGAACCTTAACTTCACCCTTTGTTTTGGGCCAACTGGACTTTGAAATAAGAAAACACCCTTCCCACCTGCATGTTGCTGCTCAGAACTAAAGCAGACACGTGTAGGCTCTGCTGAAAGTTTCCCGTGTCTGAAACCTGCACTGGGACAAATTCAGAATATTTTATTGGGGGCCAACTTCTTGGCTGGGTGCACGGCGTCCACCCTTTGAAAACAGTGGGTGGACGCCATCTACCCTCATGTAAACCGACTTGTGCTATGCACAGAACCATTCTATACCCCAGATAGGGGGTCTTACAAAAGAAAAACACATTTAGAATGAGAATAGGCCCATCCTTAAGGGACGGAGTACATATGTTGTTTGTTTAACTGGTACGCTTAACTATATGTTCCAAAACAAAACTCCAGATCTGTCTGTAACTTTTTAGACCAAGTTAAATGAGAGAGTGAAAGGAAGGATGCATGGATGAGTGACGGAAAGGGTGGATTGATGAGTGAGTGAAAGGGATGGTGGAGATATGAATAAAAGGATGATGAGTGAGTGAGTGAAAGAATAGGTGGAAGGATGAGCGAAAGGGAAGGTGGATGGGTGATGAAAGGATGGATAGATGAGTGAAAGTGTGGATGGATTAGAGAAAGGATGGATGGGTGAGTGAGTGAGTGAAAGGATGGGTGACTGGGGTGAAAGGGAGGGTGGATGGATGGGATGAGTGAAAGTGAGGATAGGTATATGGAAGGAGTGAAAGGACAGAATTATTTTAAAAATAAATCTGCCAAATACGGAGTTGCAAACCTGTAACTTTCAGTAAATGTAAAAATATCCAAAAGTTGTAATTTAAACCTGTGAACGATGCAGGCCTTCAGGAAAACTCACAGAATATATTTGTGAATTCTATTTTCACAGGAGCAAGTATACATTTGTATATATGTCGATGAGAACATCTGCTGTATAATTGGATTTGCACATTTCTACACAAGGAAAATATGTTTCTAATGGAGAAACCCCTTCTGCTACAACCAAGCTTCTTATCACTAACACTCTTCTAAACTGTTCTTCCTGCCCTTGGTTAGAGTAAATGTCTAACTTGTTCCAAGAAGGGACAGAAGTGGAGATTGTAAACATCGATTAATGTTTAAATTTATGAGTGTTCACAACCTTTCCAGACCAAGAATGCCTAAACCCTGCCCTTTGAATAGATTTACTTATTCATACGAAAACCTTTGAGTGACTAAATCCTTTTATGACTGTGAAAACACCTTTTGTGAGTTCCAAAGAGAATTTGCACTCATAAGACCTATTGCAAACCTCCCATGCACCAACACTGGCTCTAAATGGATTCTGACCAGGACGACCTGCCCCCAACCTCCAAACTCTCAGACCCCGCTATTTAACTGAGCTGTGTGCAGGAAACCTGTCATCTGTTAATAAGAAATAGTATGTATTGAACTGCAGTGCTACACATATGAGTAGAGCAAGACAGATATGCTGTTTTCTGCAAGAACCACAAACAAGAAACAGTACAAACCTAGCTCAATTATGTGAACCTTGATAAATCTGATGACGCGTTTATGCATTTTTACTCCAAGTGGTCATTATTAATGGTCTGTTGTACAATTAATTTACACTTGAATTCACAGGTGTACATTGACAGAAAGCGAATGCAGTTGAAACAGTTTTGCTATGACCTGTTAAAGCGTGTTTTCCTGGCTTATGCTAATCAGGCATCAAAGCCTTCTTTTCTAAAATGCAATAGCATCATTAGGTCGAGCCTGAGCCAGTGCACAAGCACTGCTCTGGCGATGATCGGTTGTAGTACATTACAGGGAGAAGCCCTGCACACTCCCCCACCCATATTTTTCATTGGCTTGTGTCTTTTTCCTTAGTAAATGCTGGCTTCTGATTCCTAAATAGGCTTGTTAGTCCCTCCTTAGTACGGCCTTGTCTTCATTTGCAACCTCCCATAGCTACTTGCCCCTTTACTTCATTGTTACACGGTACGTGTACTATTTTCTTTATTGAGTTTCTCATACATTAGGCATGATGACTTGCTTTGCTTACATACAGTGGCCCATGCCCGCTTTCACTTTCGATGCAGCTGACACAATGGTGGCCGTTTATTTGCAATGCCACAGACAGAGCCAGAATGGCCATAGCGGACACCGGGCGTTTCCCCGGTGGGCCGCAAGGGTGGGGGCTGATCTTTGGCCCCTGGGTGGGGGGGCGTTTTTGTTACTGGGGGTCGACACTATCGGTCCTATGTAACAAAACCGTCCGAAACTGACTCTAGCAAACAGCTTGGTCGCACCCCACTTTCCCCACCCAGGGGCCGGCCGAGCAGTTTGCCAGGGCTGATTTGGGGTCCCATTTTGGCCTGGCCATAGGTCTCGTATTTAAATGCGAGACCTATCGCATTGCAAATATTTTTGGGGAAGGAGCCCAAGCTGAACTTTGAACTAATGTTGGGGGAGAACTAACATACTATGAACGCAGAGTAACAAATTCCTTTCTACTGTAAAGAGACCCAGATGTGTACGGAGTACAGGTGCTGTGCAGCACTGAAAAATGTGGGATACACACCTTAGAAAGATGGGTGGAGTGATGCTATTAGCCAAGTGCTAAGGAAGTGGAGGGCAAAGACGGAGTGTAATAAAAGGGGAAGTGGGCTGTGGGGTACCAGTAGAGTGGCAGAGGAAGAGAGGAATGGCTGAGAGGGTCAGGAAGGCGAGGGCTGGTCGATGTCTCAAGAGAGGGTGCACAGGGTTTGTGTGAAAGCTAAAGTGAATGTGAGGGTAAAGGTGCCGGAGGGGTCGGCAGCTGTTGTAGAGAGGGATGGGGGTAGCATTAGTGAAAGGACAGGTTGCTGAAGCACCAGATACCCCAGGACCAGCCATGAGTGTGCACATTGTCCAGACCAGCGTTAGCACCGTGACGGTGTCAGAGGACTCCGGCACCATAGACAGGGGCTAACTGCAGACAGTGCAGGTGATGCTCAAAGTGGTCCAGATGGTAAGTGCTCCCCCCTATTCTCTACCCCACCCCCGGACCGGAGGTTGACGCTCTTTCTGTTTTAACTTATGGGAGACGTTTCGGACAAGGAAACAGGCCAGACTCTGCAGCATCATAGTATCGTTTTCCATAGCACCGTTAATCAGCCCGGAAGCAACTTTAGAGCGCTATGTTGATTTACAAAGCGCCATTTTATAATTTGAAAACTGTATATTTTTTTTTATTTGCCGTCAAGTGCGCTGGGAGGCTGTAAATGTACAGAAATGCCAATAACAGTAGCAGAGAGTGGTTTTATAATGCCTAAAAGCAAAACTACTACTACCAGACTGCAATAGGGATACTATATTCTTCTCTCAAAGGACACAAGGTCACGTGACATCTTTCATAGCTATAACATGTTAGCCTTAAACGTGAAATTACATCTACAACTTGTTAGAACTCTACAGAATACATCTGGAAAAATATGCATTAGTCAAGCTTTATTAATGCTGATGCATTTAGAAGTTACGTGCAGTCAGGGCTTTAATTGGGATGAAAAAACTGTGGGGTCTCTCAAAGGGGCGTGACCGATGTAATTAAGGGTGTTGCTAAAAAGCACATAAGCTGAAAATCTATGCGTAGCTTAGTGTACCACCTGACTGGTATTTTGCTACTTCTGTCATTACATTCAGATATATAATACGGCAAGTAACATTATACTTACAACACACCAGTACTATTGGCATTGTGAATGGTTGTTAGTTGCATAACATAAATAAGCAATAACCATGGCTTCGTAGTATAGCATATTGAAAATGCTTCAGTTCTAAAATGATGAGACTGTGAAAGAACTATAGCGAGTTTCTTTGAAGTTACATCAAAAACAGTGAAGGGTAGTACTGCTTCAGAGTTAATATTTCTGTTTTCATCCTGAAGGTGAGGGCAAAAATAGAGAGCCCGATAGGGACCTGTCTCAGCACCTGCTTTTTAGTCAGCAGCAGCAAGATTCAGCCCAATTAAAGCCCTAACGCGTTAAATGGGGAAGATAAGTGCAGGTACTCATCAAATTAAGTTAAAGGTTGGGGCAAAGGGGCGGAGCTGGGGGCGGGACATGATTATATAAGGACACTACTGCCAACTGTCAAGTATTCATTTTCCATTGTTGATAGTCTCAAATTTCCTATATGTGCAAATTCTTTCTGCACTGTGGGCAAGGCATATATAGACAATTAATAACCTGTCTTCTACTATGACCCTCTCAAATGTGTAAGCCGGCCATTGCATTTAAAGGGACATGTTATGTTTCGACTAAGCTTTTTATGCCACAGGATTTCTAGTGCAAATTTACGAGGTTTAGAACTGTTTATAAAGATCTGCTCAGTGTCATGCCCTTGGCCAAGTACTGTTTGATGTTGGGCTCTCGCAGTTTGATCATGGACCAGCAGTGTTTGATTCTGTGCCGATGTTGTGCGTTAAGCAAGGGATGTATGATCTTGCGCTGGTGTTGAATAAAATTGGGCCAGTGAGAGGCAAGAGGGAGCCACACTATGTTGGACTGACTCAGTGCTTTGAGACCTTGACTCAGTCATGCATGATTTTGACTGTTCTTTTAGTCTCCAGTGTGTGATCTTGGTTAAGCTCTACGTGATGTTGATTCAGCATCGCCTGATCTTGGGCCATCAACTAGTTGCATTTGGCCAAGGAGTGTCTGATATTGGTTCAGTACTGTGTGACCATAACTCAGTGTGTAATCTTTGGCCAGTAATGTGTGTTCTTGGCTCAGTACTGTGTGATCTTAAGCCATCCTGGCCTGATCGTGAGCCATTGCTGTGATATAGGCCAGTACTGGATGATATCTGGTCCAGTCCTGTGGGGTGTTGGCTCAGTCCTGTCTGATCTTGGCTCAGTCATATCAGATCTCTGCCCAGTGCTTTTCTCCCCATAGAGGCACAGCCAGTGCTTTAAATGGGCCGCTACTGTCCGGTACTGAGTACCGGTACTTTTTTATTTTGACCAAGAGAGTACCGGCACTTCTCAAGAGAAATGTAATACTTTTAATTAGAGAGTACCTGCACTTCTATTTTTCAATTTTAAGCACTGGGAACAGCCTATGAAAAGATAAGGGTTTGCTTACAGAAAGCAGCACTACATTCCTAATGGCAAAACTAATGATGTAGGTGGGAGGTTGTTAGCTTCAAATTATATTTTAACGTTCTCATAACTTTCTCTTCCTTCTGATGAAAGCTAACTGGAAAATAAAATTATTGAAACTTGTCATTTCTAAAACTATCCTTAAGTATACCCTCAATATTGCCATGTATGCAATAGGATCTGTTGTTGTGAGGTGTCATGTTCCTTCCACCTACGGTTACTACCATGGAGGGGGTGACAGGGGCAGTCCCTACAGAACAGCTTCAACGTACACACTCACACATAACTGCTCTGCCAAAATGTTTAATTTTCACTAGGTAATACCTGTGCACTAGATAATATCTATTACAAGGCCTGCTCCTTGTGATATTGCTACAACACTGTGTGACTTTGGCCTAACTCTGTGTATTTAGATGGACTGGGCCAACACGGTGTATTGACATTGGTACTTTTAATACATCAACATTATGTACAGGGAATTGTTTTTACAAACCATTAAATTCTGAGAAGCGCCGCGTTGATAATGTGTACAACTCCGGTCTGTTTGAAGAGAGCCTTTGTTCTTTTATGGTTAATTCCAAGTGAAGAGTTATTGTAATTTCTGTTTGTGACAGTTCCTATCCAGTGACATTCTGTAGACAATATATATAAATGTGAATTATTTGAGGCCCTCATTGTATACCAAGCATAGATAGTGTGATAAAAGAAGTTATTTTTGCACCAGATGTAGAATCATATGTATCCTCACGACAGAAAAGCATTCGAGTTAGCCAGATGCACTGATTGTATCAGAGATTGTTATGATCTTACAACATAACTGACATTATAATGAGTTGGTTTATTAAAATTGACTAAAAATGCATCTCTGGTTCTCTGAATTTAAAAGCACCCTGCAGGGGTCGACCAAAATGTTCCAAGAGGATGTAGCTAGACACTGAATAATGTGAGAAAGACTGCCTTTCAGGGCCCAACCCTTCAATGCAGAGTGTAGTGGAGAATGGTTTTACTTTAGATATGCTATAGAGGGTTGTGAAGACCTTCTGGGAAGAGGCCCCAACCCAGAAGAGAAGGAGCCTCTTAACCTTGAGTGCAGCCACGCCCTCCCAGCAGCAGCACCATTGAGTTAAGGGTGAGCCACCTCCATGCATCTAGTGAAAGACTTCAGAATAGCAAAAATAGTGAGTTAAGCAGTTTCAGCCCATACCAAAACACATGATAAATGTATTAACATAAGCTGGTAAACTCCTTACAAAAAATGAAATGAAGGCCAAATAATATGTTATGCTTTAGTTTCTGCGTTTTGTGATATTTGCAGCTTCAGTTCCTATTTGTTTGTATTAGGCACAACCGTCATACATTATCTTGCTCATGAGTGCACACGCATACACAGGCACAAGAACAAGCAGACATGCGCACACAAAGCATTCCTCACATTTTTAGGTCGAGCCTGGGCAGCACATGCGCTGCTCTGCATGACATGCTGTATTAAGGTATGGATGTGAAGCTCTGCCCACTCTTTTCATTGGCTTGTGTCATTGTCAATTGTAAACTGTGGCTTTCATTTATCTGTTTTTAAAAAAACACATAAATAAAAGGCATTGTCATTCACAATGCTAATAGCTCAAACTCTTATAAATGCAAGACCTATTCCACTGCAAATGCTTGTTTTTAGTCTATGTTTACTTTCTGCTGCACATAGTCAAGCAAGATGTGGTTTTGTTTATTTCTGAATGAAACTGTTCTCCAGCCTACTGTCAACATTTTTCTGAGCACGTTCAGCTTGCGCACATTAAGGCATTAATCCACAATGGTTCACTAATGTTTATGTAACTAGCTTCTTCTGACACCCCGGACGACATTACGTCAGAGGGGCTGAATTAATATTTATTTGATTTGTTGAAAATGTATTTCTTTGCTCACACCACTGGGACTTTGCAGTTCTAATGCTCCTCTATGGAAAAACTGGCTATATAAACCCCTGAACTTGGGAGTGAGTCAGATTTTAGAGTCTCTACTAGAGATGTTGCACGAATTCTTACTAATTTTGCTGCACAATTGAGACTTATACTATTATTGATTTTCTTGGTATTCAGCATTGTTCCTATTAATGAGAACCTTAATGACACAAATTGTATGCATTTCAATGAGATTTGCAGCATCTGCACTTTACTAATTCTGTATAGTACCCTTTTGAATTGTGTCATAAACTGTCATGGTTTTTCTAAATTTTGCTCTAGAACTCACTTTTTGAGTTGATCCTTTCTTTATTTGACTGCATTGTGAACTGCTGTTTTGTACCTTGTCTCTGGGACACATTTCCTCATCAAACTGAGGTTAACTCCATCCCTGATCTACCCAACTCATGGGTGTACCAAGGAGCTGTAATTTTAGGGACATTGGGCCCCCAGAGCTTCGAACCCTAACTTTCACCAAATATCAAGCAACTTGGATTCACACTGGACACCGCCCCCTCATGGAACACATTGCCAAAAAAGCAAAGATGTTCTGATACCAGCTTTCTAGTCTGAAGAAAGTGAAAGTGTTTTTGTCAGAAATGAACTTCAGAACTGCTGTGCAAACTCTCTTACTCTATGATCTGAATGGTTGTAGCACTATGCTCTTGGCTGCCCAGTTTCCACACTAGAACCCATCTTAAGGGCATTCAATCCAATGCTTGAAAGAAATATGATCCCTAACCTGATGGAATGCCATTGGCTCCCCTTTCTACCCGCACGCTCTTCAAAACCAGCTGCATAATTTGTAAAGCCATCAGCACCAGCACTCACGCTTACCTAGCAGACCACCTCACAATCTCTTGTGGCTCGTGGCACAATCACAGCTAGGACACCATCAGACTGCAGACAAACACATGCAAAAAAGAAAAAACAAGAAAGCACGCCATTTCCATCTATATGCCAAGGATCTAGAACGACATACCCATTTATATTAGGACTGGCCCAATTTTGCTCCAATTTAGGAAAGAGTTGAAGACTCACTTATTTAAAGAACCTTACATCTCAATGTATTAACTGCCTATAACCCAGCTACCATTCGTAGCACTCAATGACTTCATGCTTGTCATTAACCTTGTACAGTGCTCCACTGCCTTTTGCTAGGTTATTGCAATGGAAACACTAGATACATACAGAGCAAAGAGGCCTATGATGGAAGGGCATGTGGAAAGCACTGCATGGTTATCTATAGGTGATTATTTAAAAATGGCAATCATATGGGCCAGATGTACGACCCGTTTTTGCATGCGCAAACGGGTTTGCGACCCGTTTGCGCATGCAAAACCCTACAGGGCCATGTACAAACCCTATTTAGCGAGTCACAATTTATTTGTGACTCGCTAAATAGGATTTGCGACTCTCTATTAGGAAGGGGCATTCCCTTCCTAATAGCGACCCCAAATGTCATGTATGACTGTTTTGAGACCACAGTCGCAGTTTACCACCCTTCACAGAAGGGAGGTAAACCACTCGCAAGTGGGAAGGGGTCCCCAGGCGGCCCCTTCCCCTCTGTGACTGGCTCTAAAACCTGCCCTTAATAAATGAAACAAAAACATTTCATTTTTCTTTTTTTAAATGCATCCCGCTTTCCTTTAAGGAAAACGAGCTGCATTTAAAAAAAACTGCTATATTTAAAAGCAGTCCCAGCCATGGAGGTCTGCTGAGCCCATCAGGCCACCATACCTGGGAGGGCCAGCCATTCCCAATGGGGTTGCAAATTGTGAGTGCCTCATGAATATTCATGATGCATGCAATTTGCAAACCCATTGGCAGTCGCAAACAGTGTCTCCGACATTGTTGTACATCGGCATTAGCGGCTCGCACATTGCACTCGCAATTTGCGAGTCTCTAACGACAATGGTCATACGTTCGGCCCTTAGTGAGCATGGATATTTAAGTATCCCATTACCCAGCAGAAGGAAATTCTCTAAGGAGAGGCCAACATTTTATTAGTATCTGACACCACACTTATTTTATCTCAAATGTGAATTTGCAATAAAGGTGACTGGTGTTGAAGCAGAATATCTTGTCCACTGCTGTGGACTACCTGAAATATGGTCTCCTCCATTTCAGACAGTGCTGTTAGCATTTGGGATCTACTTTTGAATAATGAAGGAAGATCATTCAAACTCATTTTGATCTACCTTTGCAGATGACATCCCAATACATACTTTTGTGCCGCATACTCATTCACATTGCACTGAATGAAGGAGAAATCCTTGAAGTATCCCTCAGTAGTAACTTACAGTGAAAAGCAACATATTTTGTGAATATAGAGTGTCTGCCCTACAAAAGTCTCCAAATGAGACCACCCACTCCCCCAGTCATCCAAGCTCCTGCTCATAAAGTCAATATTGTCCAGGTTTATTTCCATTTAATCATAGAGAATAGTTCCACCACAGCAAACAAATTAGCAAGAGAACAACAACTTTCAGTGAATACCAAGGTCCTCCATAAAGATACCCTATTAATGGGGATGGAAAATGCGAACAACACAGTTACAGTTACTGGCTGCTAAGTTAATTGTGGTGTCAGAAACACCATGTCTTTATGAGTTGGGTCCTGTAGGCCCACTAAGAAAGGACAAATAAGTGGGGGAAATGTAATTTACCAGATCCAACCCTTCCCCTTAATTTTCCTTTTTGGACGTATTTTCACCTAAAGATTTTGCCTGATTTGAAGTGGAGTTCAAGGGAAAATATATTGACCAGAGGGAATACTGGGCTACTGTAACGTCAAGGCACAACCGATTCTGCTGTGGCTGTGCAATCTTGTGGGAGAGAGATGTGAATATCAGAAGCTGATTCCCTATGCCATCAAAGCCCTGCAACCAACCAAGATATGACAACTCCAGATGATAACACCACCTAGGGGAAAGGGGCAGTGGAGAAAAGAAAACATATTGCATCTTAGGGGCGAATTACGATGCAGCTTGTAAAGGCTCAGACCAATGGTCGGAGCATTTATGGCTGCGTCGTAATGCACCGCTCGGTTTCCTTTCTGACTGCCTCATTACAATGGAGGTGGTTGGAAAGGAAACCGACCGGTCATTCTGGGTGACATCTGATGGGCTCGGAGAGCCCATCTGACAGTCGGAACCCGGGTAGTAACCTCAAGGACAGGCCTTTCCGCCCTTGAGATTATGATGACAGTTTCCGACATGGTGTCCATGCCAGTCTGTCCGACATAGAAGCCATGTCCGAAAGCGTCTTTGGGGGCCCCTTGGTGCAAGGCCTCCGGTTGGAGGCCGCGGGGCCACCAATGGTGGCCCACTGTTGATCCCTGCACCTTGTGGCAGGCATCTTGAGGTCCATGCCACAGGGTGCAGGGCTGAACCACACCTCCCATTTCACTATTGGAGCATGCATTACGGCCAGTTTATGGCCATAATGCATGCTCCCATAGTGAAATATAGCCATGTTCGGTCGCATCCTAATGGGGTGTCGGTCGGTCGGTCTCATGACCGAATCGGTGTGGGGTGGAAGTGATTCCGCCTGACATCGTAATGACCGCCTTAGTGTCCCTTCAAGGTGGCTGCATCCGTTCTCTGCTCTGCAGATTCTTTCAGTGTTCTAGTGTCGTGGTACATCTATAAGAATGTAATGAGGATTTAAGACCTTCACCTTTTCAAATGTGAACATGGATATACATATAACATAACTGTACGTTTATGTTTTTGCCTAGTACCTCCTACTTTCCCACTTTAAATCTAGTGGCTAGAATCCCTGAGGATACAGTAAAATTCCTGAGAGAATGAAACAGTTACAGGAGGCCGAGCAAGTAAGGAACCAGAATATCACATCTACTAATATATCCCTACGGCACCAAATTGTTACCTAAAAAACAAAAGGCAAAAAGTTTTAAGGCAAAAGTGAAACGGAATAACATAATTCTGTCAATGTTTGTAAAACAATTCCATATGAAATGTGACTGAGTTAAGTCTCAAGATTCACCGAAAACAAATCTTAACCAAAATAATAGAATTAGCTCTCCATCACTGTTCTTAGTGTCATAGCAAAAAATTATAGTATTTTCCTTCTTGTGCAGAGTATGAATATCACCATCCACAAAGTTCATGGATTAGCAGCACTGGACGGTGAGTATATATCCAACTGTCTTTGTGTGCATGCACCATATCAACTTAAACAGAAATGCAGCCATCAATGGCGAAAAGGTGAGTATATTATTTTTTAAGTAATTACAGGCATCAAGGGTCTCTCAGGTGCATCTTTTCTACAACCTCACTGGAGAAAACCCAACATCGACTGGGACAGACTTCCCAAGGGCAGACTAGCGCATAAAGAACGCGGAGGACTACACCACATCCTCTACCACGTCTGTCCCCTTACTTCTGGGTGTTTTGGATGCACTATGCAACAACAGGAGTGCCAGGGACTCACATTCCAGATAGGCCCATTGGAGATTACAAGTATTTAGGGATGAGGCCTGCAAGTATCTAATAAATGACCCCTTTAAAGGGCAATCAGACAGGGGGGGAGTGTAGATTCACCCAAGAGAACACCGCGAGTGAAAGGAACTGTAATAACCTAAATAGGAATGAAAATAAGCTGACTGCAAACCACTTGAGTAGTTGCTATTATTTTCCTGGAGAATACACTTAGCTAAGAATGCCCCTGCTCAATGTGAAAACCGAAAGGTGTAAGTGAACTGGGGGTTGTGGAAAAGAAGACGGCAAGGTGCAGTGGACAACAATGAGCAGTGAAGCTACAACTGACATAAAAGTGTTAGGCACCTTTTTCTGCATCAAATGAGTATCAACACTATGCAATTAACTTACCAGGTTTTCAGTAGTAAGCAAGAAAAACCATCTTTAATACCTGGACGACCCTGAAATAATAGAAACAAAATGTTTGTTGCTTACAAATTTGCACTGGCATCCATCTTGAAACTGAAACACAAATACAAAACATAAATACATAAAATAGGAATTAACAAAGTTATTCCCCACACTCCCTGGCAAGCCCCCAAAGTGCTTCTTCCACAATCTGATATCAGCATATTTGAGAGGTCACCTATCTATTTATTTAGTTTATTTATTTGGTGTTTTATATAGTGCGGACATGACCCTGAGTGGGGTGTCAGAGCGCTTTACATTAATATATCTATCAACAATTGTGTTACCAAGTCATCAGTAGTTGTATACTATTTGAGAAAACAATTATGCTTACAAAAAAAACAAAAAACACATAAATACAGTACCTCGAAGAGGTTAATGTTCGGTGAGAGGTAGCATGCATATGATCATGGAGATCCATGAGAATGACAAATTTGTTGCGATTATGGTAGGTATTTATTCATGTAAAAAGATTTGGCTTCCTTTTTGAAAGCAGAGATTGACGAAATTCTTCTAATGTTAGGGGGGAGAGCATTCCAAATTCTAGGCGCTGCACCAGAGAAAGCTCGGTCATAAGTTCTTTTCTTACGGAAACGGGCTGGTTTCAGTAGTAGATCTCCCTGACTGCGAGATACGCGGCATTCTCCTGATAGTGTTATTTTCTGGGCTAGGTATGCTGGTGTTTTGCAATGAATCGCTCTTACACCTTGTGTTGGCATCCACTGATACACCAATGCACCAAGGATACCATGATGCAGCAGAGAGGGACAAACTTGAGACAAGGTCCATGTTTATCAATCCCACTGAGGAGGAGAAAAAGATATACATGGGCGGCCTTGAGACACAGTGTATCAGTCACGGTGGTACACCCACATTCAGTGATCGGGTCTACATGGACCTCAAGCACTGGTATGGCTCACAGCTGTGGGAAATAACAGGATATGAAACAGGCGCTAATCAGCCTTCAATCTACCTGAAAGGAACGACTTGCAGCAGGTGTGCATTTTTTCCTCCAGCACAACAAAGTCTATCGATACTCATGAAGCAGAACCATAATACCTTGGGCAGACTGAGAAATGATTAAAACAGAATGGTGCCAAATCTGACCAACTACATGCCTTTCTCTATCAGATAGGATGAAAACATGATCACCCTGTTCAACAAATCGAAATCTGAGGAATGCGTTTTTTCACTAATTGCCCATGTAAAAACCGGTTGCGTACAATCCGAAGGCAAGAAATTCTTCCAAAAATGATCTAACCTTCTAAAAAACAAAGAAAACAGGTGGACTAAATATGACTGGAGTACTTTTATGTTCTATTATGCAAAAGGGGGTACAAAAGAAATGTTCTGAGTATAATACAGTCCACCAAACTGTGATCTCTACTTATCTGGTGGAGGACTGCTCGTCAAATTTAGAGACACCAGTCTCCCTGGCAGAGAGTTCTGTTATGAAAGTTCCTCTGCCAGTATAGTGCATGCATTCCGGGCTACCCACCATGTTGGAGTTGCCTGCTTAGCATTCTCTTTGGCTTTTCAGAAATAAATACAAAAAAGCTGTTTGCTGCTGCACAGCAAAATTACAAATGTCTCAAATGTGAAGGGAGTTATTTCCTAGAGCTTTATGAACTTTTGAGCCTGTTTAGGGTGGGTTGACAGTCAACCCACCCATAGCACAGTGGGAAGTTCGGCAGACAACCATTTTAATTCGAAGACAAGATCTCAGTGGGATCACATCTTGAATTGATGAGATCTTCAGGTAGATATGCATATCAGCAATATATTGATTAATGGACATCATTTGTCTTCAATCATGGTTCTGAATTCAGAGACTGAATAGAAACTGTGCTAAGATAGACTCTTGAAAAATGACTGTAAGTTACAGGTGTATCTTTGGATGCATGATTCCTAACCCCAACCAATTGCCTTTGGTTAGCCAGACAAAAAGCAAAACTACACCACCTATGCCCTTGTGTAATTATATATTCTTCAGTAATCTCTGGTGATCAGACGTGTTGAACGCCGCCAAGAGGTTTAGCAGGATGAGCAAGCAGGGGGTGCCATAATAAGTCATAGAGAAGATGACATCTAAAACTTTCAGACTAACTGTATGAGTGCTAAAACTGCTCCGGAAACCAGACTGATATGTACCCAGTAGCTTTTCTTCTTCAACATGCCTATTGCTCTGGATAGCAGCATATGTTTCAAGGATACTTCTAAGTCAGGCAAGGTTGGTTATGGGTCAAACGTTTTCAGATTTTTTAGATCTACCTGGTTTTCTTTTTTAGAAGTGGTATAATTTGACCCATTTTAAGTGAATCAGGAAAGACATCTTCCTTCAGCCAAGCATTCAGTAAGTGACAGTACAAACTGGCAAAAAGTTATATTTAGCAAAGAAATTAAAGGACAGAATGGTGTTACAATGATCACAGGATTGTTTTACATCACAAATTGTATTTGTTAAATTAGTAGCAGTAATAAACTGTATTCGGTAGCCAAATACCATCAAAGTATACAAACACAAAACGTTGCAATAAATATATCAAAATGCATTTTTTTTTTGCAAGGCTATGTGCAATTCAAGCAAACACTTAAAGCATATAAAATGGATCTTTCGACTTAATATATATTTGTTAGATTATCTTTAAAGAACTTTGAGAGGGTGTTGCACTGGTATTCCTATAATGAAAGTAATGGAGAGCCATTGGTGGTTGGTGAATATGGAGGGTTGGAATGGCTATGAGAAAGCTGAGGAAGAATTCGGGGTAGGATTGTTTGCCAGTTGAGAAGGGATGGTGACCTTGCAGAATTGTGTAAAAGATATCATCCTTCGTAAGACTTATTCTATTACCTGCTCTCTATATCACTGCCTTGCCTTTCTCTCTGATTCATGAACTGATCTATTGCAGACCCTCCAAGCAAAAAAAGAGTGAAACTTTGTACAGGAATTTGCTGTTCAAACTCCACCTTTGAAAGTAAAACTAAACAAGGGTGCCCTCCAAAACTGGGTGAATTATTCCGAGAGAAGATTCCCTAAAAATACACCATTTAGACCACCCTATTGACCACCTTCTTCTGCATCACTGCAAAACATTACATCACCAAGAGAAGATAATAATAACAATAATTCTATAACAACATGCTGATCATGTTTTAACTATTGTATGTGGTGCTTTTAGTTCATTTCTAGCCATATAATGTTTAGTTTTTCAGCTTATGGTTAGTGATTTCCTAATAGGACATTTATAAGTGAACCTTGAAAGAATGCTTATGAGCTTTTTAAAGCGAAGGTTAAGGTATGGTACCTGAATACTGTAACCAAAAAATATGCCCGAAATATTGTGTCTTAGATTTCATTTACTAAAACAATGCCCAAATGGAGTTAATAAAAGAAAATCTACATCCAATGGGTGACTCTTTTTAAAAAGATATTTTTGCTAATAAGTTTCTAACATACAACCACTTGTACAATACAACACCAGGCTTTTCTTCTCTCTCAGGCAGAGAGCCATGTCTTGGAATCTTGTAACTAGTTTCTTAGCCAGCAAGAAAATAGTCTGACAATGAACTGAGTTCTCACAAACAAAGCCTAGTTCCACTAGCACATTGCTGCCTGTCCATACCAAACATGCATACAATAACGTACTGCAACTCTCTTTATTGCAGACTTTTAGGTGCGACTTCAATTTAGCAAAATCTTGGCAGGAAGGGGAATGCCAGAAAATATCATGTTATCACATTTTCTATAAATTCTGATATTTTTTAACTATATTGCATATGTTATGCACTAGCCTACTTTGTTATAAAGTCCTAGAATAAAATTAGCCCAAGTGTCTAACGTGGGTGCTTATTTTGGGAGAAGAGGGGGGAGAGGCCAAGGAAACTACTGTAGTCTGTGACAGGTAATGTTTCTCTTTCTATGGCTCTCATTCTGATGTCGATCGGACCACGACTGATGGCTTGTCGGTTGCAGTCAGATCGAAATCTGCTGCTGCGGTCCGACCGCTGCATTACAATGCCTGCGGTTCGAGGCAGTAGGCGTAGGGACCGTCCAATGCTATCCAATGCACTCAAGGAGCCTGTTGAACCGTTTGAGGATCAGTGATCCCTACAATATGGGCGGTGCCTGCTCAGCCACAGCCGTAGGGATTGCAATGCACATTTCCGCCTGCCGTTTAATGGCGGTTTGCCCGCCATGAAAAGGCAGGTGGAAAGTGACTTTGGGGGCCTCTAGCAGGGCCCCCTTTCCCTCTGGCGCTCTGCTATGGGGCTTGGGGTGCACCATAGGTGCCCCCCTAAACTTCCCTGCATCATGTGGCAGGCACCGCATGGTGCCTGACACAAGGTGCAGGGATATTTTAAAAGTGTATATTTTCGATTGCGGCTTGTGTTTCAGCCTGCAGCACAAGCCGCAATAGAAAATATACACTTAGCAACCACTGTGAAGGCGGTCATTTTGTAATAATTGCAGTTGGACCGCCAACTCCCTGTTGGCAGTCCCGTTTCTGAAACGATGCTGGTCGGACACTAGTCTGACCGACATCGTAATGATGTTCTATGTTTCTCACACTCTATCTCTCTCTACCTGCAATTTATAGATCCACTATTCTGAGTGCTCACAGGAGTACTCTGGGTTTAACAGATTAGTTGGCAAACAACACCCAAAAGCACTCAACTGACCATACTTATTTAAAGGACAAAGAAGAAGGGGGGTGGGGAAGGGTACTGGTGAGCACTCTGCACTGCTGCACACTTTAGAAGGGAATTCCCCGATCATTATGTCCGGTCATTTTTACTCCTTAGTATTTGGAGCAAACACACCACTGATCTAATTTATACTGTCAATAATCTAACTCATAATGCTGTACCCTTTGTCTTCCCACACAGCTCTCCACAACCCCAACATCCTTTCCCTGTAACGTACACCACGTCTTACCCTTGGGAGTGGCTGTATCCACCTGCATTTCCACCCCTTTCACATTTTTTGCCAAACCAAACTCTCATCATCACTTCATTCTTCTATTTCTTCTTCGTCTATTACCTTGTCCACTTCACACTTAACACCCATACTTTTCAATGCTCAGCATTGCTGTCTCATCACATTTACCCTCTCCGAATAACCCTCTATATTTTTTTCATTTTTCTCCAACCCTAATTTGATACAAGAACTAGAGTATTTCTAAATTGCACATCCAATTGCTTGTGACAACTGTGCTATATAATGCAGTCCAAACAACAAGGTGGCAGGGTCATACTGTAAGCACATTCGTGTGTTGTAAAAGTTATGAAATAACTTAGATGCTAAGATGCTCCAAGGGGGAGAAGCGGCCACCTAGTACTCCTAAATATGAAGGCAAAAGCCTCCAAACAAATTGTAAACAGTCTCCTGAGCACCAAGAAGTGTCCAAAGCAGAGAATCTACTTGTAAGTGATGGTTCTTTATTTCCAATGTTCACTTACATCCAACAATCCTGGAGAATTTGTAACCAGTAGCCCTGTAGGCATTAGCCAATGCATGTTCATCATTTGTTATGTCTACCATCGGCAACAAAAATAACATAGCCCAATATCAATTACTCTATGACAGTTAACAATTAGAATATTACTGGAAATAAAAATCCAATCTGCACTAAGTACGGGCGCAGATGCCACTATGTAAGCCAAGCAACCATAGTAATGCTGTTCACAAGAACTGTAATATCTTGGCTCCCATGTGCACATTGTATCACTACAAGCTACCGCTGCATGTGTAATGTCTAGCTGTCTATCTTGGTATCTCTAAATCTTGGCTATCCTGGTAAAATCTGTCTACAATACATCAATATAAAGGGAATGGCAAAACCTATCAACTAGTTTTCATTAATTGGACCAAACTCTTCCTCGTGCAAACTCACACTATATAAGTTGTATACAGAAAAAGGAAAGGGTAAATGTAAAAAAAAACACCACAGGGACCCACCATAGTTTAAGTTCAACACATTTTAAACATCCTAAATCCCCCAAAAATATTGCATTTCATGGTAAATATTTAGGTCTTTTTTCACTGCATGTAATCTCATAATTCAATGGGCTTCACACTAGCATAATTTCAATTCACAGTTGCCTCCTCTCACACCACTTTGTCCAACATCAATACAGTGGAACCTGACACTTAGATGTTTATTCTGAGCCTTACAATCTTTGGCATGTATTGCTATTAGGTATAACATTTTGCTGGTTCAGTGCTCTAGAATGCCCCGAGATACATTTTCTCAATGGTCTAAAAGTGCTGCCTACATATACTTTGTTGCATTTACAGATGATCACATAAAAAACATAATGAGTGCTGCCTCAACATGTGTGGTAATGGCATTGTCATACGAACTGTTAATGCTACACGTAGTCTCCCTATCCATAGCCAATATGCACATTATAATGCCCACATTTATATGAACCCTTCATTCTCTTATGTAACTATAGGTCCTGCACATGTCATGTTGGGTAACTGGGGCTGATGATGTTGCATGGTGTCCTACACTTGCGAAAAGTAATGATGGGGTGTACTGTAAGAAATGGCTGTAAGGATCGATTTGATGTCAATAAGAAGTGTTGCATACTTTGTAAGAATAGGAGTGAAAATCAGTAATCAATCTTACTACTGCCTTCTTGTTCTTCGTCTTAGGTTTGGTATCCAAAATGTGTTGGCATGACTCAATTAACGTGACCTCTTCATAGTCCTCGAGAAAACTTGTTTCTGATACACACATGCCAAAAATTGCCGCTCTGTGTCAGTAATAGTGCAAACAAATTCCAGATCCTAACTACAGTTGTGCCTCACTCTTAACACCTCCCCATAAGGGATGGAGTTGACATTTTGCACGCAAACTAGTGGCATGAAGTTGGGAATAGCAAGACGTTTTTGCCTATACATCCTGCTATGTATCTAATCGTCACTTAAGTACAATTCAACATCTAAATACACAATCCGTTCTATACTATGTTCTAATGTAAAAGACATGTTATACATATTGTTCAGAAAGTAAAAAAATGTAATCATTTCCAACTGATCGCCGGTCCAAATCATTAGGCAATCATCTATGTACTGCCCCCAGTAATGAATGTTCATTCCATATGGATCGACCTGGCCCCCAGTTATGCACCACCTCAAATCAATACATAAAGGTTTGGCAAAAGGCGATGCAAACCTGGAGCCCATCACAGTCCCACACAGCTGCCTAAACCACTCCTTATTGAATAAAAAGACATTGGGCCTAATTACAATGGCCAAGGGAACGCCACAGACAGGCTGTTGGTGGCGGTCCCTCGGCCATTGTAACAGGGATCTCCGTCCACCATATTACAATGGCTTCTGAACGGGTGGTGGTCAGAAACACATGACCGCCATGGTTCTGACAGGCAGGTTTTAGCCGACGGCCTGTCGGACCACACTGTAGTCCCAGAATGGCCATAGGGATTACATTATCCCTTTCTACTGAACGCTCTGCGGTGGTCAAATCGCAGAAAAACGGCAGACGGAAATGGATTTGGGGGCCAGTAGCAGAACCCCCTGGCGCAGGGACATAGGCTACATATTCCTACACCATGTGATAGGCACTGCATGGTGCCTGCCATGTAATGCAGAGATAGGCGTGGAATGTCTGTTTTTCCATGTTATGAAGAGCGCAGCACACGCCACAGCAAAAAACATGGGCAATGTGAGAGATGATGGATCAAACCCAGATCTGTTGACTGGGTGTGAGTGTTTGATTGGTTCTGATGCTCCGTCCATCACCACCCCCTTTGTACCGCTTTGTTCGCCATAAGTTGGCAGGGTATGCTCAGACGTGAGTCCCTTGTTCACTTTGCCACTGGATTCAAGCAAGCCTGGCTGAAGACGGATGAAATGCCAGAAACCAGTCCTAGGAAGCTTGTTTCCGGTCCAGGGAAGACATGGCTTGGCAGTTCGGGCTGGACTGTTCCCATGAGGCACAGGGTCAGACTGATTTGCATATGGCCATGTCTGAACTGGGGTGGCAGAGTGGGCTAAAGAACGGTGATGGATCAAACCCAGATCTGTTGACTGGGTGTGAGTGTTTGATTGGTTCTGATGCTCCGTCCATCACCACCCCCTTTTGTACCGCTTTGTTCACCATAAGTTGGCAGGGTATGCTCAGACGTGAGTCCCTTGCTCACTTTGCACTGGATTCAAGCAAGCCTGGCTGAAGACGGCTGAAATGCCAGAAACCAGTCCTAGGAAGCTTGTTTCCGGTCCAGGGAAGGCATGGCTTGGCAGTTCGGGCTGGACTGTTCCCATGAGGCACAGGGTCAGACTGATTTGCATATGGCCATGTCTGAACTGGGGTGGCAGAGTGGGCTAAAGAACGGTGATGGATCAAACCCAGATCTGTTGACTCGGTGTGAGTGTTTGATTGGTTCTGATGCTCCGTCCATCACCACCCCCTTTTGTACCGCTTTGTTCGCCATAAGTTGGCAGGGTATGCTCAGACGTAAGTCCCTTGTTCACTTTGCCACTGGATTCAAGCAAGCCTGGCTGAAGACGGCTGAAATGCCAGAAACTAGTCCTAGGAAGCTTGTTTCCAGTCCAGGGAAGGCATGGCTTGGCAGTTCGGGCTGGACTGTTCCCATGAGGCACAGGGTCAGACTGATTTGCATATGGCCATGTCTGAACTGGGGTGGCAGAGTGGGCTAAAGAACGGTGATGGATTAAACCCAGATCAGTTGACTAGGGGTGAGTGCTTGCAATGTTCAACACTCTGTCCATCATTTCCTTTGGTTTTTGCTTTGTTCGCCATAAGTTGGCAGGGTATGCTCAGACGTGAGTCCCTTGTTCACTTTGCCACTGGATTCAAGCAAGCCTAGCTGAAGACGGCTGAAATGCCAGAAACCAGTCCTAGGAAGCTTGTTTCCGGTCCAGGGAAGACATGGCTTGGCAGTTCGGGCTGGACTGTTCCCATGAGGCACAGGGTCAGACTGATTTGCATATGGCCATGTCTGAACTGGGGTGGCAGAGTGGGCTAAAGAACGGTGATGGATTAAACCCAGATCAGTTGACTGGGGGTGAGTGCTTGCAATGTTCAACACTCCGTCCATCATTTCCTTTGGTTTTTGCTTTGTTCGCCATAAGTTGGCAGGGTATGCTCAGACGTGAGTCCCTTGTTCACTTTGCCACTGGATTCAAGCAAGCCTGGCTGAAGACGGCTGAAATGCCAGAAACCAGTCCTAGGAAGCTTGTTTCCGGTCCAGGGAAGACATGGCTTGGCAGTTCGGGCTGGACTGTTCCCATGAGGCACAGGGTCAGACTGATTTGCATATGGCCATGTCTGAACTGGGGTGGCAGAGTGGGCTAAAGAACGGTGATGGATCAAACCCAGATCTGTTGACTGGGTGTGAGTGTTTGATTGGTTCTGATGCTCCGTCCATCACCACCCCCTTTTGTACCGCTTTGTTCACCATAAGTTGGCAGGGTATGCTCAGACGTGAGTCCCTTGCTCACTTTGCACTGGATTCAAGCAAGCCTGGCTGAAGACGGCTGAAATGCCAGAAACCAGTCCTAGGAAGCTTGTTTCCGGTCCAGGGAAGGCATGGCTTGGCAGTTCGGGCTGGACTGTTCCCATGAGGCACAGGGTCAGACTGATTTGCATATGGCCATGTCTGAACTGGGGTGGCAGAGTGGGCTAAAGAACGGTGATGGATCAAACCCAGATCTGTTGACTCGGTGTGAGTGTTTGATTGGTTCTGATGCTCCGTCCATCACCACCCCCTTTTGTACCGCTTTGTTCGCCATAAGTTGGCAGGGTATGCTCAGACGTAAGTCCCTTGTTCACTTTGCCACTGGATTCAAGCAAGCCTGGCTGAAGACGGCTGAAATGCCAGAAACCAGTCCTAGGAAGCTTGTTTCCGGTCCAGGGAAGGCATGGCTTGGCAGTTCGGGCTGGACTGTTCCCATGAGGCACAGGGTCAGACTGATTTGCATATGGCCATGTCTGAACTGGGGTGGCAGAGTGGGCTAAAGAACGGTGATGGATCAAACCCAGATCTGTTGACTCGGTGTGAGTGTTTGATTGGTTCTGGTGCTCCGTCCATCACCACCCCCTTTTGTACCGCTTTGTTCGCCATAAGTTGGCAGGGTATGCTCAGACGTAAGTCCCTTGTTCACTTTGCCACTGGATTCAAGCAAGCCTGGCTGAAGACGGCTGAAATGCCAGAAACCAGTCCTAGGAAGCTTGTTTCCAGTCCAGGGAAGGCATGGCTTGGCAGTTCGGGCTGGACTGTTCCCATGAGGCACAGGGTCAGACTGATTTGCATATGGCCATGTCTGAACTGGGGTGGCAGAGTGGGCTAAAGAACGGTGATGGATTAAACCCAGATCAGTTGACTGGGGGTGAGTGCTTGCAATGTTCAACACTCTGTCCATCTTTTCCTTTGGTTTTTGCTTTGTTCGCCATAAGTTGGCAGGGTATGCTCAGACGTGAGTCCCTTGTTCACTTTGCCACTGGATTCAAGCAAGCCTAGCTGAAGACGGCTGAAATGCCAGAAACCAGTCCTAGGAAGCTTGTTTCCGGTCCAGGGAAGACATGGCTTGGCAGTTCGGGCTGGACTGTTCCCATGAGGCACAGGGTCAGACTGATTTGCATATGGCCATGTCTGAACTGGGGTGGCAGAGTGGGCTAAAGAACGGTGATGGATTAAACCCAGATCAGTTGACTGGGGGTGAGTGCTTGCAATGTTCAACACTCCGTCCATCATTTCCTTTGGTTTTTGCTTTGTTCGCCATAAGTTGGCAGGGTATGCTCAGACGTGAGTCCCTTGTTCACTTTGCCACTGGATTCAAGCAAGCCTGGCTGAAGACGGCTGAAATGCCAGAAACCAGTCCTAGGAAGCTTGTTTCCGGTCCAGGGAAGACATGGCTTGGCAGTTCGGGCTGGACTGTTCCCATGAGGCACAGGGTCAGACTGATTTGCATATGGCCATGTCTGAACTGGGGTGGCAGAGTGGGCTAAAGAATGGTGATGGATTAAACCCAGATCAGTTGACTGGGGGTGAGTGCTTGCAATGTTCAACACTCCGTCCATCATTTCCTTTGGTTTTTGCTTATTTGCAAAACAACCCCTCCATAAAATGTGATCAGCCATTTTCTCAAGACCACGTTAGAACAGGTGTGCTTTTAGCAGTATTCTAAATCAGAGTTATAAGGAAGACTGGCATAATGTTCCAAAGCCTGGGAGTAAGGAATGCACAGGATTGACCTTCGCTCATCTCTCTTCTGAACTTGGGAACCACCAAAAGTCCCTGGTCACAAGACCAAAGAGCCCTTCCTGCTCGACTGGTTGGAGGATTTCCAATGGACATAGTAGGTTTAAAGTCTGACTGCTGTATCATGATGACGGCGGTCAGAGTTTAAACCAGCCGGGGAATCCAACGCCGAAGGCTCAAGTAGCCCATCGGCCATTCGGAAAGACCTCAAGATCCCTTAAGGATGGTGTTTCCGCCTTCGGGATTATGATGTCAGTTTCTGACAGCCAATCCATATTGGCCTTTCTGACATGGAATGGCTGTCAGAGATGTACTTTGGGGGCCCCTAGCAGGGACCCCTTTCCCCCGGCCCTGTGCATTTGGCTATAGCCCCCTCAAACATCCCTGCAGTATGAGGTGCCTGCCACAAGGTGCTGTGAAGTTTGGAAACATAAATTTTTCTATGGGAGCTTATGATGCAGGCATTTTCTACCCACCACAGAAGCTCCCTTAGGAAAATGGATGTGCGCTCTAAGTGGCTAAGGGAATGCCCAAATGTGGGTCCTTGCTCGCTGCACCACCGGAATCAAGCTAGCCTGGCTGAAGAGGGGTGATACCCCAAAACCCACCCCAGGATGCTTGTTTCCGGTCCAGGGAGGACCTGGCCTGGCAGTTTGGGCTGGACTCTTCCCATGGGGGGCAAGGTCAAAACTGATTTGCATACAGATCGGTCCAAACTGGAGTGGTGTGATGTGCAAAATAATAATGGATTAAACACTGATCTGTGAATGGGTGAAAGTGTTTCAAAAGTTTCAACACTCCGCCCATCATTTTATTTTGTGATGAAGCATGTGCACCCTAAGTAGCTGAGGGGGTGCTCAGATGTGGGTCCCTTGATGTCTGCACCACTGGATTCAAGCTAGCCTGGCGGATGAGGTGTATTACCCCCAAACTGTTCCCAGGATGCTTGTTTTCAGTCCAAGGAGGACCAGGCTTGGCAATTTGGTCTGGAATGTTCCCATGGGGAGAAATGTCAATACTGATTTGTGTATGGCTGGACCCAAATTGGGCAATGCGGCAAGCAACATAACGATTAATTAAACCCAGATCTGTGACCGGGATGGGTGTTTCAAAAGCTTCAACACTCCGTCTATCATTTTATTTTGTGATGTTGCTATGTGCACCCTAAGTAGCTACGGTTATGCCCAGACGTGGGATCCTTGCTCGCTGCACCACCGGATTCCAGTTACCCTGGCTGATGAAGGGTGATATCTCGAACTCGATCCCAGGATTCTTGTTTCTGGTCCAGGAAAGACCTTGCTTGGCAGTTCAGGCTGGACTGTGCCCAAGGGAGCAGAGCCAAGACTGATTTTCATATGGCTGTGTCCAAACTGAGGTGACATGGCGAGCAAAATAATGACGGAATAAACCCAGATCTGCGACTGGGAGTGAGTGTTTGAAAAGTTTCAACACTCAATCTATCATTTTATTTTGTGATATTGATATAAGCACCCTAAGTGGCTAAGGGAATGCCAAAATGTGGGCCCCTTCCTCGCTGTGCCACTGGATTCAAGCTAGCCTGGCTGAAGTGGGGTGATACCGCAAAACCCGTTCCAGTATGCTTGTTTCTAGTCCAGGGAGGACCTGGCTTGGCAGTTCAGTCTGGCCTGTTTCCATGGGGAGCTAGGTCAAAACTGATTTACATATGGATAGGTCCAAACTTGGGTGAGGGGGCAAGCAAAATGACGATGGATTACACCCTGATCTATAAATGGGGGAGAATGCTTCAAAAGTTTCAGTACTTCATCTATCATTTTATTTTGTTATGTTGTTAACATAAGTAAGTCACTCATAAGGTTGTCCTCCTAAGCCCAGGAGGTAGAGTGCTTGATAGTAAAGGTGTGAATATATATGTTTACACATATATATCCCTAGAGTAACCCAGTAAAGCAAGATTTTACTGTAAGTGACCGGCGGTCCACAGAGTAACATAGGCTGGCTACACAGAAAACTTGTGATAGCCAGCTCCATTATGGAACAACCACATGGTGTTGTGTTTGGCGTCAAATCCCATGCTTTTTCACTACCAACATGATGCTCATGTTGAGCCTGAGCTGGTATGCACAGGGGTGCCACCCTGAATGGGTGCCCCCTAGGATACAGTGACCCAGTGCATTGGTGGGCTTCTCAAGCCATATGCTGCTAAGACAAGAGTCTGCCCTCCTGGTGGGATGTGCTAGCACTTCCCTACAACAGAGACAAGGGCCTGGGCAGGAAGGAGGTCACATCTCCTCCCTCCCAGGATGGCTAATGTTTATAGCAATCATAGTGGTGAGCACCAAATGCTTCATCACCCTTGATGTGCAAGTGCACTTGACTCCCATTCTAGGACAAAGCCCTTACCGCCTTGTCCAGCCCAACAGGCTGGAAAATTAGTTATTCAGGAGGCATGCAGCTCCAAAAGGCAAGCCACACCTTTAGGGTGGCCTAGGAAGTCAGTACAGCCAAAGAAGGGTTCGGCCATGTTAGAAGACCCTAAATTAGAGGACTCTGGGTAGAAAGGTGACATACACCCACAGGATGTTGTCACCTCAGGGGCGGGTTAGCTACAGGGCTCAGTAGCCTTAGGCTACTTTCCCACACACCCTTACCACCCTCTAAGCTAGGATTTAACGGGCTCCCCTGATACCAGAAACTCAGTTCTGACTTTAAATCTGAGAAGCGGCACAAAGAAGACACCGCCACCGACAACAGAACCTTAGACTCTGCGGCAGTGCGAAGATAGGACACTGACGTGCCCTGAAGAGACCTTATGCTGGAACCATGTGTTCGACGTGTGTCCGTGGCAAAAGATTGTTGCTCCCAACAAGAGTCACTCTAGTGGATGCCAGAAACCGAAGCAGACTAACAAGGATTAGTGGGTCCAGTCCCTGCAAGCTGCAGGAAAATCGACGTACTGCGTGACAAGAATTGCAACCCGCTTGGCCTGTCGAGAGTGAGCCCAAAGAAAAATGGTGTCCCGCAGGTCCGGAGTGGTACCAAGCTTACACCAAGTTTAAAGCCACTACTCCACTCCCATCACCGTCTAGCTGCCGAAGTAACGATGGACTACATTTGCTGCAGCCAAGGCTTGGCGATCGACAGTCGGGAGACAACCCCTTGAACAACATCATAAGAGCACCTCACAGCGACCCCGCTGCTGTGTTCCTGAATCTTGAAGTTGCAGTCATTGACTGTGTGGTAAAGCACCTTTGGAGTGACCTGCCGTGGTAATTGACAGCTGCCAGCTAGCTCTATACCCAGAGCAGCTGAGCAAGGTGGAGGAAATCCATCCAGCTGCTGAACCCCGATCCTAGGAACCCAAAGGCAACTACTCTCCATGGGTAGAGTGGGACTCCATCTCCAAGTGTGGTTTTGTCAAGTGCTGCAAGTTTGTCAGCTCCTGCGGAGCAAGTTTAGTACCATGGGCAGCCAAGTCACCTCTGCACCCTAACTCTCTGGGCATGGTAATAAAGTAACAACTATTGGAGCTTGATTTAGGGACCCACATGACCTTATCCACAAGAGGGTTTCATTTGAACTCACTCTACAAGTGATCTAGTTCGGAAGTTTTATTTGGGCTAATAAGGGTGCTAGACTTTCATGGAAGAAGCTGAGACGTAAACTCATTAAAGGGGGGCTTGCCCTTCCGGATATTGGCTGGTGTTGCTTTCCAATTTAAAAATATACGGATGCTACCTGTAAAACCAGAGGAAACGAATTGGGGCAGGCTATTGGGAGAAATGGTTAAGGTGGAGGGGCACCAAGGTAGCTCAAAAAGGTGCCTATGAAAGTTCTTAGGGCCGCCCTTAGCCTGTGGTATAAGGTCAGATGTAGATGGGGGATCGGTACTATTCTGATTTTGCCCCAATTTGGGACTCCCTGGGGACCCCAGTATGCCTGAAGGACAACCTCTCGATAACAATAAAGAGGGCAGGTATCATCATATGGTCAGAACTTCTATCCTCAGAAGGTGTTCACCCCTGGGAGGTCTTAACAGCTAAAGTTGGAAGTAGTTTTTCCAGATTTAAATATTTCAATTAGTCTCCTGGTTTACAGCGGAAAAGGGGTCCATTCGAGGAGAATGGGAAACTGAGCATATTCTGCAATAGACACATCTTAAGAGAAAGGAAGTTTCGATATGGTATAAGAAGTTCCTGGAGGCTGAAGATGTGGAATATCCCCCACAGCATTTAGTCTGGAATCAGTCCCCCCTTGACTCTGATATTGAAGATCTGTATGACTCGTCATTGAAACTTCTCTATAAGTATGTCAAGCTGGCCAGTTTAAAAAAGAACCACTTTTTTGTTGTTAATAAGCTTTATTATACACCGGCGAAGATAGCTAAGTTTGCCCCACTATCCTCCCCCAAATGTCCAAGATGCGACCTCCTCAAAGCCGATGATATTCATATTTTTTGTGATTGTCTTGAACTTAGAGCTTTCTGGAGGGGGTGGAGGATGTTCTATGTGGCATCTTTAAAGTCAAGGTTAATGCCACCCTAGTTATATTTGGGGATGACGGTGTGTTTAGCACGGTCTTACAGCCACTACATAGAGGTCTATTGTTATATTTGGTCCTTATTGCCCGGAGGGAAATTTGTAAGAATTGGAAAGATCCGCGGCCCCCTCAGTGTGAGGATTTGCTAAAAGCTGTGTTTGCTATGGCACGTTTGGATCAGGGGGTGTAATTGAGTATGGTGCGAACATCTGGCAGGCCCTTCTGTCCTGGGGAAGAGAGTTGAGACTGGTATAGTCTACCCCCGGTCCTATGATTACACCAAGCTTCAAACAAAGGGGCTGGCCTGGTGTGGCCTAAAGTGAATACAGCAGCCATGGGGAGTAAAGATTGGCAGGACGGTTTCTTTTAAGAATTGCAGATGCTTAATGGTGAGATGAGGACAAAACAAAAACACAAAAAAAAAAAAGTTATCTAGTGTCATGTGTGTTTTTCCCCATTCATTTCAAATAAACCAGTTTGGCAGATAAAGTGCATCTATTTTTTAACGCTTTAAAAGTCCGCAACTCCGGTTGTGTGTATGATAAAAAGTTTGTTTTGGTGTCTATATTTTAGGAAAATACGTTCTATTTTTATAACTTGGCGTTGAATTTTTCTTTTGAGTCTTCTCAATTACTTGTGTACCATGATGGTACTGTAAAATGGTTAGCATATGTTTCTCCAGTAATGGCTGACTGCTTTTGCCACACTGCCAGGATTGAGCTAAGGATTGTTGTTGTTGAATTCAAGAATCACCCACTGTGTATTGTGAGAATATTGCATGGTAAGGCCTCCCTCCCAATCGAAAAATATTCTGCTTTGAACCTGATGAGCTCCAGGTTTGCACTGTCTTTTGCCAACCTTTGTATAGGTTGGTTTTGAGGCGGCACATATCTGGGGCCCGGGTGGAACCAAATGGAATGATAATATTCATTACCGGAGGAGGTACACTGATTGATTGCCTAAAGATTTGAACTGGCGATCAGGTGGAATTTATTGATTTTTTTGATTTTCCGCACAATAATATGTATAACATGTCTTTAACATTAGAACATAGTAAAGAACGGATTGTGTTTTTAGATGTTGAATTGTACATAAGTGACGATAAGATACATAGCAGGATGTATAGGAAGAAAACGTCTTGCAATTCCCTACTTCATGCCACTATTTTACATCCGAAATATTAGATTAACTCAATGCCTTACGGGGAGATTCTAAGAGCGAGGCGCAACGGTAGTGAGTACATGGAACTTGTTCAAAATATTACTGACGTAGAGTGGAGATTTTTGGAAAGTGGGAAAGACGAGCAAGTGATCTCCAGTTCTAGCAAGAGGTCATGTAAATTGAGTCACGCCAACACACTTGCAGTTGAAAAAGGCCTAAATATTGACCATGAAATGTAATTTTTTGGGGGGACTTAGGATGTTTGAAATGAGTTGAATTTAAACTATAGTAGGTTCAATGTGGCGTTCTTTTTTATATTTTCCCTTTCCTTTCTCTATACAACTTATAAATTGTGAGTTTACATTAGGAAAACTTTGGCACAATTAATGAGAACTAGTTGATAGGTTTTGCCGTTGCCTTTATAATGATGTATTTTAGACAGAATTTCCCAGGATATCCGAGATTGAGAGATACCAAGATGGACAGCTAGAGAATTACACATGTAGCTGTAGCTTGTAGTAATACTATGTGCACATGGGAGTCAAGATTTTACAGTCATTATGGACAATATTACTATGGTTGCTTGACTTACATAGTGGTATCTGGAGCTGTATGTTATGTGATGTTATAACCTCTTGTAAAGCGCGCAGCTGCCCCAGTGAAGGGACGTCCCGTCGCTGAAAGCAGTGTCCGAAGAGGGCCAAAGCTAGACTGTAGGAAACCGTTGAGTTTTAATGATTTTGCGGAAGAATGACAGGCAGTCTAAACGACGAATCTGCACAGGGAGGGAGTTCCTTTGTGCAATGTTGCCCTTAGGATATACAATGGATGAATACATTCACAATTGGTCTTTTAGTTTTAATCTTAATTTTCCTTTTTATTTCCAATGTGTTTCTAATTGTTAACTGTAGGAGAGCAATCAGCATTGGGCTCTGCTATGTAGAGTCGGTGGTAGACATACCAAACGACAAAACACGTGCTGGCTAATGGCTATAAGGCTAATGGTTACAAGATTCACTAGGATTGTTGGATGAAAGTGAAGACTGGAAATTAAGAACCATCACTTACAAGTTGACATTTGTTTTAGACATTTTTTGGTGCTCAGGAGACTGTTTATGCAATGCAGTACTAGGTCACTTTTTGTCATTTCCCTAAGTGGGAACCCCCCAGAACCATCCATTCACAAGGCAAGCTTTGCTATCTTGCTGAAATTCAGGTCAGGTTTTACAGCCCACCGCTTTTCAAGATTACTAGCCACCACTGATCGAGTAGGCTAGATTTTGCACAGTTTACTTGAGCAGAGTGGGATTACACACATTTGCTTTATTCTGTCAGCAATGAAAGGGGTTAATCTGTGAGCTAGCAACTCAAAATTCTAAACTAAAAATTAAAGTATAGCTTCAAACACTTCCTGGTGCACTACCTCCAATTAAAAAAAAAACTTGTTGGAGAGATATTGAGAGCACAGAAAACTAAGTTATATCCATTCTGGTTGCGAGTAGTGCCACTGGCTCAACTTGGCCAACCCAGTAGTTGAAGTAGTGATGGCCTCCTAAAAAAGTCTGGGTGCTTGTAGGAATAGTTGTCATTTACAATTTAAGAACCGGCCTCCTGCCAAGAACTGTTAACTTTATATTCATGAAACAAAAACTCTTCAGGATTTCTGATGTCAGGTGTGACAAGCTTATTACTGTTTTTGTCTCTTTCTTTTGGTCCTTGTAATCCCAATATGTAGTAACCTGTGTTGTATTTATCTGGTTTCTTACTCCCTAGCTGCTCAGCCAGTGTGAACGTGGGTGCATGGAATGTTGGTGTGAGAGTCTTGAATGGAATGTTTGGGTGCCTGGATGCTGGAGTGTGTCAGTTGGAGTATGGGCTGAGCAGCAGGTAGACTGCTCCTGGTGGGCCTGTATCTCTACTACCTATCAACTACCTGTAACTGAACTCAATAATTCTTCTTAAAACTACATCCTAGCTGTGGACTTCTTCACTACACAATGTGATCATTAGAATTATACACTTCAAGTATCAGAAAGCAAAGAACCAAACAGGTATTATCGTTTTTCTCATAGTTGCTCCTACAAATTGCTGATCACATCCCCAGTCATGACTGACCTGCGATGAAAGTGTCCTGCCCTCTGGTGCTTGAGTTTTTTTACCTGCAACCTGGCAGGTATCTGGCACAAGTAGCCAGTCACTCTTTCCTCTTCAGAAATATCAGGCAAGCAAGCACATAGAGGGTTGCAGGCTCAAATTTCCGAGAAATGAGAGTCACCTGCTGAGAATTTGGTGTGACGTGAGGTGCACAGTCTAGACCTCACTACGAACTAAGTGCTAAATTCCAATCACTAAGCAAATAACAGTTTAACCAGGGATTGAAATTATGCGTTGTGTCATAGTATCATACCCTCACGGCTTTCTCGGTTAGATTAGATCATGCCAAATTAGATGAAATTTAAAGGGGGAAGGGCACTCAGAAAATGCCAAAAATAGAATTTGCTGTGTTAAAAACGAATTCTGAATGCTATGCCACATTTTCAAATGTAAAACTCATAATAGAAAGTCATTACCACACATGGTAAAAAGCTAATCATGGGGTTATTGTCTTTTCCTCACCCTAGCCCACCCAACTTGCAATGCGTGTCTTAGAGTTATATAATGTATGCAAGCTAAACAATGCAGAAATCCACTCAGATTAAAAAATCTGGCAAAGGGTTACAGCTTTGTAACTTGCCCCGACTTATGATTTTGCCCACTTGGAATGCTCGGTTTTGTGGCTTAGTGGACTAATGCGTTCACTGTAGGCGCCTGTATTTGACCTCCTGGTCACAGGTTCAAATTCTGGTGGGTCCACTCAGCCTTTCTTTCATCTTAAGTTGATCAAATGAGTCCTGTTGGGTAACAATAAAACATCTCTTATTCAACGCAAGAAGCCCTTCTGGGTGAACATGCGTTTTACAAATACATGTTAATTCCTGAATGTAGATATTCTTATTGACCAGAGAATATCTACTATTTTACTCTTAGCACTTTGTGCATCTCAGTTAATTTTTCAGTGCCACCTATACAAGGCTCGCTATTAATTTGTCATTTTACACAGATTTCTAAAATGAAAACCTGAGGGACTGATTTAGAGTTTGGTCGAGTGGGCATTCCGTCACAACAGCGACAGAGTATCCTGTCTGCCAAGCTGATTTACAGACCGGCTGGCCATAAGTATTTTGGTGATGGAGAGCCTCCATCTGTGTCACTAACATATTCCTCCGGCAGCCCAATGGAGTAAGGATTTTCGGAGGTTTGCCATTCGACCACCTGAGCAATTTAGATTAGACAGTGCTATGGCCAGATGTCATTGCCTGTCTCCAACGGGTAAAACCTAGAGGTAAGGAGAGGAACAAACTGCAAAATGTCCCCCACAACCATGGAGGCAAATCCCATGGTGTGAGCAGTGCTTAATTTGTAAAAGAGTGAGTGACGGTTGTACAGATTGGATTCTGGTGTGCCCTTATAAGTCCCTAGTATATGGTATACTATGCACCCAGGGCATAGGTACCCCAGAGGCCTAGGAGGGGCTGAAGCATGTATTATGCCACCCCTGGGAAGCTCTTGAAAATGACACCAAAGGTCTGCTACTGCAGCCTGGGTAAGGTGGTGCATGGACCCCTTACTGAGATATACGTTCACTATATCTCACCTATCACTGCACATATAAACCTATCAGTCACCCCCATGGCAGGCCTTATCAATCATGAAGGCAGGGTGCTTGGTTTTGTGTGAGAGGGTGCCCATGCATGAGAGAACCCCTCTGCAGCCTTCGGAATCTCTACTCCGGGGTTGTCTGTGATGCAGCCTGACCATATACTCTGAAGTGTATTATAACCAAATGGTAAATGCTAACTTAGGACTGGCAGCACGGAAACATGTTGTGTTTGGTGTCAAACACCTTGGAATCATACCCCAACACCAGTAACTGGTATGGGAGTATGATCCCACCCTTCTAGAGGGAGAAAACATGACAGTACCGGTATAGCAGATACCAACTTAAAAGAGCCCTGGCATCACAAAATGGATGCTGCAGCCACAGACACGAGTCTGGCCTCCTACTGCTGACCGAAACTCCAGCAGGGGAGGCCTGGACAATAGGTTTCCTGTCCCAGGGAGGTGTCACCACCTCCCAGTCAGGCTTTAGTGTATTGGGGCTGGGTGGGTGCACTCTGAGAGTGCTTTGAAGTCCTGCACTGGGGGCACATTTGGTGTCCCTCTGCATAGTCCAGCTCAAACCGGTTCAGGGGCTACCAGCCCCTGCTCTGGCGTGAATCTGGAAAAAGGAAATGGGTGTAGCCACCCCTCTTTCCAAACCCTCCCATAGGTGGGTCCCCTGAGTTAGTCCAACCCCTTCCTTGGGTATAAGATAGGAACCCCTGGAAACAGGACTTTAGATATTCCTGGACGAAACTCTGCAATGGAATCCTGGACCTTGGATGATCTGTTTAACGCTAGATGACTGAAGAATCTCACTTGGAGTAAAGGAGTTACTCCCCTGCTTGGCAGGCACCAAAGATGCATCTGTCTGGTCTGCATCTTTGAAGCTCCCGCTGGACGCCGAAGACTTTGCAACACCAGAGGTAGATTTCCAGACTTCACAGAGGCCAAACCGAGTCCCCAGCAAAGCTGAGACCTGTAGCCCTCGTAGGTACTGTGGAACCGGAACCCCTGGACACCGTGCACATTTGCATGTGCATCCGCTTCTCAACGTCTCCTGAGGCTTTGCATTGGATTACTTATAGCCCAGTCCCCGAGCAGCAAATCCACTGAAGATTGTTGACCTAGTCACTCCGAGTGACCCGTGGGCAACCATTTTGGGATTCCTCTTGAGGTCCCTTCACGATCCCTGGTCCATCAACTGGTGGATGCCTGTGAAGGTAACTTTGACTTTCTTTGGGCTTCCCTGGTTGCCCCAGATGTGCCCTCACTCCTCCTTGCTGGGGGAGTCCCTCAGATCTCGCTGGTCTGCACCGAAGCATCTTTCTCTTTTCTGCGTGGGTTGCTGTTGCCAAGGCTTGTTGTGTCCAATCCGGGCACCGATGCTGCAGCACTCAACATCCTTTATGGTACAATACAAATCCAGCTCCTGGTTGTCCTCGACATCTCCTGGTCCTCATGGCTGAAGAGTCAAGCTTCACCTTCTTCACCTGAAACACCCAACATTGGTGGGCATTCGTCTATCGTGCCCCTGGTCACTGGCAAGTGACCCAGACTCTGTCCCCTCTGCTTTCAGGTTCTTCACATCTTCGATCCAGGTTTGGATCTCTTCAGACACTTCGCATCCTCCTGGCAGCAGTACTTCTTCGCCAGCTCCCATTGAAAATGACGATGTGACCCGACACCATTTGACACCTATGCACCTGGCTTCCCTGGGTGAGGTAACTCGAGTAATCCGGTGCTCCCGTGGGTTTTGACCCTAGAACTGTCTAAGTCCAAGAAGGTTTGGTCCTAGTCCATCTCTCAGTGTCCTTTATCTTTAAAACTCTAACCGCGACTTTCCCCATAGAAGCTAACGGGAGCTCGCGGCTGTGTTCTCACACTGCAAACGGCCCCCGTGGGTCCCCTGTGTCACTACAATGGGTGGATCCTTGGGGTCCCAGCAATTCTACAGGCTCTTCGCCTTGTGTCTAGTTAAGTCGTAGTTCTTATACCACTATTTTAGTATATGGTTTGGCTCGCCCCTAGGGCCTAACGTGTATTTCGTGCTACTTTGCTGTTTATTTGAAGTGTAACTTATGTGCTTTTGCCTCTAGCCTCATAAAGAGACTGGGTGTGTTTAGTAATAAATACATATATTTTATATATATACCTGGTGTGGTGTCCTTTCATTTAGCCATTCAAGAGATTATAGACTGGTCAAACAAGCTGCTTTACATTCCTTCAAGACTTAGCCGGAAGGCTTCTCTCCATAGCTACCACTAGGATAGCTTTTAATAAAGGTTGTCTTTAACCTATCATCAATAAGGGGTTGTTTGGACTGGTGCAAGGTGCCCACTATAACTAATGGACAGCATATACCAGGCCAACTTCTCACACCGGTGCCCAAAAATCTGCTTAGAAACCTGAGGCCGGTGCTATTAAAACTGAATACCAAGGTTGCTTAGTCTTGAATCTACCTTGTGTCTCTTTAATTTTCTATCAGACACTACCCCCACAACTTCACCTCACTCTTGCAGGTTCCTGCTTTCTCAATTTGTTACGGTTTTCCCATCTTTCTCTCCCCCCTCCTTCCCCCTGAATTTGTTTTCCCTCTTTCGCCAGTCAATGTCTGATTAAGAAAAATAACTGTTGGTCACAACCAAAAAAAGAGTGCCGGTCGTCCCCACCAACAAACACCAGCTCAAGTTAATCACTGATTCAGCAACTTTAGCAGCCGGCACTTCCTCAGCACTGGGCTTGAGTGCCTGACCTCAAATACTTTTGGAGAATTTGTTCAGGGTGAGGCGCTCAGATAGTGTTCATTTAAACGTATTCGTGATTTTCTTCACATAACTCATTTCAGGAGCAGGCTGCAGTGTGCAAACCATAGTTTCAGAACAACTGCTGCCATTTCCTATTTTCCTTTTCAGGAAATCCTTCGATTGTTCATAAGGTTTCTCAGATAACTTCCCAAAACAGCGACGACTGCATTTTTCCAATTACTTAATAACAGTGTAAGATTTAATAACTTAAATCAGAAGAGTAAAATCAATCTTTTTGACTATACATCTAAAAATAAGTCAGTACCGTCCGTCCTTACTTGTATTCTTTGGTCTGAGGCATAAGTGGATAACCCAAGCATCCTTGTTGTACTATTTTTGTGATATGAGAGTTACCTCTGTTTGCTTGAGCCTTGTCCACCATTTGTTTCTATAGTTTATGTAATAAACTAATAGGATAATAAAACAAACAAAATAACTGGAACCGACAATGAACCATCCCAAATATCGGATCTGTCTGCACTACTTTTATATCTTTTTAAGTGATTTGCTTGAAATTAAAACTCCATCATCAATGTAGAGAAGCATAAAACTAAATCATTAAAATGTGCTACATTTTCTAATCCCCTTGAAATACTTAATTTTTTTCTGCTCGTTTTTCAAAATATGGTAGCTGGAAATATCATGTCAATCGGCGCTTTAAGTGCTTTCTGATTGAGATAGGGTGCGGCTTTAATGTCAGAAATTTGAAACCTGGCAACAGCAATTGGGAATTTCCATTTTTTCAAAGTTGATAAATGGAGTAATAGTAAAAGTGCTAATAGTAACACGCAGAATTTACAGAGATTAGTTATAGGATGTGTAAGAAGTTCTTCTCATTATTAGCAGTTTATAATGAGGAAAACAAAACTCCATATGGTCAAGGTAAGCAATCTAACTCATCCAGCCCAGTCGTAAAACACGGTATTTACTGTGATTAGTTGCAAGACATACGTAAGAAGTTATTATTATTTGTAGTTTATGATAAGGAAAACAAAACTGCACGTGGCCATAGTAATCAATCTACCTCAGTCAGCCAAGGCATTTTAGGCAAAAGTTCATTTAATTCTGGGACTTAGAGTTTTGCAGTTTTCCATTCTATTATAAACATTGTAGATGGACTGCCTTTTACAATGTCTTTGGTATGTAGGCAGGTTAAGGTAGTCTTTCTTCCTTCAATGCAGACCCAGAGAAAGTCTGCCATCTCTTATCGCAATGCGATGGGAACACTATGTTCACTAATAATCACCTCCTCCAGTATGATGTTTAACTTGTTTAACTGTGACCTATCTTTGTTTTTTGGGTCTCATTTACAGATTTTTATTCAGCAGAATTCATCCATTGCTCTGTTAGATTGCCGTTCCCATTTTCCTTCTATCCATCTCAGTAGAGTGAAGTGGCAATGATTAGACCTACTTTACCTATGGCCTCCCTTCACTGTGAGTGATGGCACAAAGTCTCAGTCTGCCCACATTGTTCACATCTACCTACATTTAGTTCCTTTCTCTCCATTGACAAACCTTGTTCAGTGTAGGTTATTTCATAAATGTTTTGCATTAACTGTTGCGCTTTGGGTGAATAGTTGATTTGCTTGCATGCTTAGGTGATGATTCATTTTTGTCTTCTTCAAAATAGTATCAATAAACTACATTGAGGAAATGAAAAGACTTATTATTTAAAAAGGATTGAAGTTAGATTGCAATACTTAGGTGGGAAAAGTAACTTTTAGGATGTTACATCTTGTCTGCCTGAACCTCTTGGGGCTAATTGGGATTAGCCTGCTAGCAGCTGCCTAAGTAGCACTTGACCTTAATTAGGCAACAAACCTACACTACACCAGAACAATTGCTTAATCCTGGTGACAAGATGGGCTGTGTTTGGGGCACATGATCGGTATCAGGTCGTCAAAGCTGCTGGGGGCTTCATTAACTTGAATAGAACAAAGGGAAACCTTCCGTTCATAGTTTAGTGCAAGGGGAGAACTGAGGAAAGCAAGCCGTTGTCCCCATGGCCCACACTATTGAGGCAGGCTCTGAACCTAGTGGGAGGGAAACTACCCCCAGAAGTAGTTTTGAATAGACACAGGTGAGAAGACTGCTCATTTGTTAAACATACACTTGACTAGCTCCCTTCGAGGCCAGCTGCCTGTGCCATCTTGGATTTCTCCTAGAATGGGGCAATGTGCGATAGTTTGCAGTAAGGCAACCGGGAAGTGTTACTGAAGTGGGGAGGGTTGCCTCCAGTAACTTTGTCTCTATTGGTTAGAGACTGTCCTGGAGCAACCACAACCCACTGGCTAGTACAAACCATAAATGGGGCACCCCAAGAAACTCTCTTAAGAACACTTTCTAGATCTGCAGAACCTCAGAGGAGGACTGGACCTTCTTTCTGTGATCCAAGAGAAGCCCTGACCGGCTGGGTCTACTCCCTCATGTACCCATTACAAGGAAGTGGACTCCAAGCATCAGTTAGCTTGCTGAACTGTGTGGTTACATGTACACAAGAAGATTCAAGCCTTTTTCCTGAAGTGATCAGTTCATCAGTACCAATCGGATCTAGACTCGTCCTTGCTGGTAGCCTCTACTGAAGTGAGTCTTGGCCCCTAAGTGCAGTCTCTGACATTCTCTAGAAACCCTACAGAGTTTGGGCTTAGAAACTCTTTGAAACTTTAAGACGTCCGGAGCGGTCAGCAGAACCTCACACCAAAGTTGTCTGAATTCAATGCAACTTTGTCGGGGAATTCAATGCAACTTTGTCGGGTACAGCTTCAGGCTTGACCTTTTTTCTAAGAATTTTGAGCACCATAAAAAAAGACTAGGTCAGTGGGTAAATTATTTAAGTGGGGCAAACCTGCTTGGTAAATCTGACCCACATTCCAACACAGATTGCCTGGAACGGCTTTTAGGATCCTGGTCTACTGCTTCCATAGACTCTCATTAATACTTAGTGATTTTCATGCTATTTTCACTCGAATCTTTAAAAAATCATATCTCTGGTTCCCCTTATTGGATGTTTGTGGCTTTGTTTTCATTCTTATTGTTAAAATGTACTCTATTTTTCTAATTCAGTTTGGGTTTTTTATTGTTCGATGTTTTACCTTATTGCTATTTGGATACTGCATAAATACTTTACCTATTGCACGAAGTTAAGCCTGTTTGCTCCGTGCCCCATCTATCAGTTGGTTGAGCATGAATTAATTTAGTGACTTTGGGGTATCACCCCGCCATGTTAGTGTTATTATTCATTGAGTTGGGCAACCATTCACCCAAAATGATAATCCACTTTCTTCACCCACTGCTGCTCTTTAGGTGCTGCTGACCTTCTTCAGTATCTTAGAATTTGTTTGCGAATTACCATCAATGTGAAAGATGCTATCAACCTTGACTAGAGTTTAAACTGGATCCTGGTCCTGGTCCACTCATTACAGTAATATTCCTATACAATAAGGAGAGGGTCTTTGCTTAAAGATTGTACCACATGGATAAAGCTGCAGTAGTATCCGTTTGTGGTTGTTTTACGTTACTTTGCATATTTCTTCCTGAGATCCAGCTTTCCTCCAATAAGTCCCATGCAAAAACATTTCAGAAATCAGTCTTTTCTGAGGTATGACATGAACCATGCTATGTAAGTGGCTGTTGCACCTGGTGAATGTGGAAAACACAGGCTGCATTGCTGGGAGTATGAAAAGTTTTCAGTTTTCCTTTTCCTTCCTTTGCACTTCAGAAATCATTAGTGGGGAAGGAGTTAATGCAGATGCTGAGCTTTTGACACTATCACTGCGCAGCCAATGAGATAGTTTGTATTGAAATTATTACAGCCATGCTGACTATGAGTTGGCACTCTACCTGTACTAACTCATCTGTATTTGAAGAAAGTGCTCGACTTTTACAGGCAGAAGATAAAGGAGGGACACTAGGCAGCAACACATGAAGATCACTTCAACATGCCAAGTAAGGCTTTGGAGTGGACTCTACTGCAAAGAGTAAGCAGCAGAAGCAGCTATTGAGAGAATTAGCTGTGTACCCCATAAAAACCGAGCACAATGCAACTGCAAAATGTGACCAGATGACAGCAGATAGCAAGGGGCACAATGCAGGCAACATTGAGTTGTGGTACTGTATCCAAGTTAAAGATGCAGCAGTGGGTTGTGAAACAGGGTTCTGGATTTGTGCAATCAGGAAGAAGCTGAAGCAGGCGGCACTCTCAGTTATCACTGCAGCTTCTGCCCAAACCAGCATGTGCTTCAAAAGTGGTTTCTGGATTTATAACAATAAACTTATTCTTTGTTCTGTTATGTTTTAGATATACATTCATGTAGGAGCTAAGAATGTTGTAAGATGGGGTCACTTTAAGGAATGGGTGGAGTTATCAATATATTGGGGGTTATCGATGTCTTGCAGGATGATTTGTAGGCTTAATGGCTCAGTGTATAAGTTCAAGATAATGGAAGTGAGAATAGGACTCTGTGGACCAGCATACATCAGTAATTGGTGACAGCTGGAGGACTGTATATGTATAAAAAAAATTCTGCCACAGAAGTATGAGTGAATCAATTCAAAACTGTGCTGTTGGTGCCCAGGTGTGATTGGAGAATTTGATTGAAGACCTGATGGTCAATGGCATTAAAAGTCACTGGCAGGTGAGTTAGTACCAAGAGACATGGATCAGTATCATCAATGATAGATAGATTGTCCCAACTACAAGGATGGTGGCAGTCTGTGTACTACAGCAGAGGAATGTCCACATTTTTACAGTTGGAGGAGGTTGTAAAAATTCAAGGTGGTCTTAAGTTCTGCTGTTTCAAGATTTTCCCTAAGAAAGGAATGTGCCTGAGGGGGTTTGAAATGAAATGAAATGAAAATAGGTATTTGTAGAGCGCACAGCTACTCACACAGAGTGTCCCGGCGCTAAGAACCACCAAAACCACAGGCAACAAGAGCTCAAACCTCGCCCCCAAGATATTTATTGCTGGAACAGTCAAGTTTTTAGCCGTCTCCTAAAGATAAGCAAGTCCTAGACCCGTCTAAGATGAAGAGGCAGACGATTCCACAGGCGGGCTGAAGCTCATTCGGGTAGATGTCTGGTGTTTTTTAGGGAGGGGCAAGGTTTCACTAGTCTTCAAGAATGATGGGATGATAACTGAGAGAAGAGAAATGTTGATAATATCCAAAATGGTTCTAAGGGACAAAAGATGCAGGGATTTAATGAGATGGTGGGATCAGATCATCACTATTGAAGGCTAATTTTAGGAGAGTAGAATGGTAGTCAAGGATTTTGTTGTCAAGGGATTAAAGTAGTGCTGGTGATGGGTACCTGCAAAGGGACATATGATGTTCTACAGCATGGGTAGTGGAATTGTTAATATTGAGTATGATTCTTTGAATTTGTTAAACAAAATATTCTTTGTGTCATTGATTTCTGCTTAGAAGGAGGAAGTCGGCCAAGGAATGACATTAGGACGAAGTTGGACCAATCTGATTAAAGCCTTAGTTTTACTCTCATTTTGGACATGGTTTCTATGTACTATTTAGCAGTAAGTAGCTTACCAGTTTGTGAAAGATTAGCATGTATTTGAAAATGTAAATTTTAGTGCTACTCAATTTGACAAACAAATGCTTTCCATTTTTACGTCTGGGTTGACAGTGCAGATAGTGCCACATCTTAGGAGATAAATAGAAAAAGAGCTTTCAAAAGAACTACTGAAAGAGCAGCTTAAGATCTAACCACATCTTTTTCTTGAGTACAGCAGTTGGTTAGAAAGAAGTTGTGTGCTTCCACTGAAAAAAGGGTGCTTCTATTGCACTTTTTCCTTTGTGGGTGCGCTTATGAGCAATGTAGAAGGAATGAGTGGATTATGGTGGCAAGCCAATGATTGAGGCTACAGGCCGAATCTGTTCATTATTGCAAGAAATTGGGTTGTTGATTGAGGACTGGGGACCCTACTCCAGCAACCATCACAAGATTCTTGTCAGGGTGAATTACAAAAGTCACTAAAATATTTCGTACTTAACTCTCTGGTAGTTTGGCACAAAAGCAGTTAGACTTATCTTAAGAGAAACTGTGTAAAGTATTTTTTCAGCACATAAACATCAATAGATTGAAAACACAAAATAAGAAAAATCCTAGACCAATTTAGAAAAAGAGAGACCATTTTAATAAATAAAAATGACACCAAAATGAAGTAAATTACATTAGTAGAACCGGAGTTAGGAATTTTATACGTTTTTAGTGAAAACCAGCTCCTAAAGGATCAAAGCACATACCGCAGGTATCTGGTCATGCAAGACCAGAGCTAAGTCAAAAGTTAGGCCGACCGTGATGGAGTGTGGGTCGGATAACAGGAGTGGATTGGGCCAGGTCTCAGCTTACCTTGGACTGCGAAAGATTTTGAATAGTCCAGGATTTTGAATAGTCCAGGTTGTGTCCGAGGAGGATTCGTCTTCAGGAAGATGCTAGGTGAAGTCTTGGTGAAGCCATATCAATGGTGGGAAAAAACTATGAGTGGGAAAAGCTCGATTTCCCGGCCAAGGAGGTTGTTGTTGAATGCGGAGCCTGTTACTGTTGAGCTTGGTGTAGATTTTAACCTTCGGACTTAGACTACTTTTTGAAATTCAAAAACCTTCAGCGTAACAAAGCTGTAGGCTGTAGCAGAAGAGTGCCTCACATGGTTGGATGCTGCTACTGCGAGTCCAGCTGAACAGGATTTGCTCCTGCAGAGAAGAATGTAGCAGGAGCTACCAAGAAGTCAGGCTGACAGGTAATGTACCTTGGGCGGGTCAGCTCGAAGGTAGACCCCGGTCTTCTGTCAGTTGTCCAGGACGTTTTTTGTGGAAAATGTATCAAGTGCCAAGTTTTAGAGTTAGGCAGCGACAGTGCCACCAAAACCCCTACCAAGGGTCCAGTTCCTAGGGGGCACTACTTTAGGGGTTAAGATTCACTCCAGCAGAGGACAGGTGCACATGTTAAGAGCTAAGGAGCATGTTATGTCCCTGTAGCTCATAGAAGACACCAGCCAACTACCCCTTGATGCCTCTTCAGGTGGTCCTGGGTTCAAGGTGATGGTCAAGTTCTCCTTTGGTAGCAGCAGGGAAGTCCTCTAGGGTGCAAGGCAGTCCTTCCAAAGTCTTCCACAGGTCCAGGAGTGTACTGTAAAGGTGTTCTGGGATCCAATATTTATACCTGGTAACAGCCTTTGAAGTATGGGGATTTCCTATACTACCCCAACATCTGGTTCTGGAAGTTCTTCCCTTTCCCTTCCAGGAGTCAAAGAAGTATGGGGTGACAAAAGGCTGGTGTGTGTACTCACTGGTTGGTGACTGTTCCTATCAAAGAAGCTGTAACCAATTTTGTTGCAAGAAAGTAAATAGTCTCTACGTGTGTTACTGTTCTGATGAAGATGGGAAATTTCTCCTTTTGGAAACAGTGCCCTCACACACTCTTGCGAGTTTCATGCTTCATCATCGGGTGTTTCTCCTCGTGTGGGTGGCACTGCTGTCCTCCACAGGCCCCGCGAGAGGGCTCTTTGTCAGAGATCTTTTAGGAGACGCTGCAGTTGTGAATGTGGGTGTGTGGGCCTAAAAGAAAGGTGTGGTGCTAGTGTCTTAAAAATACATCTCCGGTACCATGAAATGAAGTTTATTTGTAGGTCCGTGGGGTATGGATAAAAAAGCAAGTATGTGGGAGGCTAAGGCACCTCTTGTAAGCAAAATAAGTTAGAGGTCGAGGTATTACTCTGCTGCTCTCAGTCCCGTGCATGTCAGTGAGAGTGAAGCCTGGTTGACATGTTTCCGCTGTGGAAGGGGTCCCGAGTGGATCCCAGTGTGCTTTGTCAGGACCGTGTGGTATGATAAAGTGCATACAAAGGTTAAAAATAGGAGCAGGGGGCTAAACCCCTATAATCCTATAGTACCTCAATTAAGGTTCTGCTTGAGTGATAGTACTCAGGGGAACAACTCAGTTGTAGTGTTCCTGTTAATTACCTAGAGGGAAACAGACCAAACAACAACAAACAATGTAAACACATAGGGTAGAGACATACATAGTAGTTCGGTGGACCTGCTTGTATCCACATACATTTTCATTAGGCCAGCTGCCTATGAATCACACCATGCAATTCCTTATGATCTGCACGTGCCTGTGGTTAAAATTCTCATACAGCCACCAAAACATTTGGTAGGACACTGCCTTCTGTCTATATTGGTGGGTCAGCGGAGTTCTCATGTGTAGGCCTCACATAATCTGTACAGAATAGGCAAATGCCAGGAGCTGTGACCAGTGCTGGGACATATCAGTACAGATAACTTGAAATTCATAAAAACACCCACTCGGACGATGGTGAGTGACGCGCTCTAAGAAAGGCTAGAATAAAAATATACTGTTATATGTGTATATGTATTATATTATGTTTAAAAAAAGAATAACAAATGAGTACATAGAACTAGGTACAGAATGACAATACTTCCAGGATCACATCGGAACCTACCATAATATACCTCTAACAGTGACAACATTAACATTTTGTACTAAAATAAAACACAGAAATGTACCTGTTCTAATTAGCAGAGCTAACTATAACTTGTGCCCCGCCATGCACTGCTTATAACCTCACATATGACATCACTTATGACATCATTCAATGAGTGTATTAGTTTGTTTTATAGTTTAGACAATTATGGATAACTACCTCCTTACTTTTCTATCTAATTGTGTACAGTCTGTGTTCAGCTAAACAGTTTAAGTGTTTACAAAACACATGTGCTCCTAATGCCCCATAGGTGTGTACAGGTTTGAACACATTCTAAATCTTTGTATTGAAGAGTAACTCTGTGTGCTGTTGACAGTAGATGACTTGTGTTCATTATGATCCACTCAAGTTTTTTGGTAACGCAAAAAAGGTTTCCAGCAGAGAAAAGATTATACGTGCTACATGCTAAATATTGTGAGCAGCCTTGAGTTATTAGACATAATCGTCTCAGCATGACAATTGCTACTTAACATAAAAGACTATTTACACCAGGTACTAACCTAACTACATGCACTTGTTTTGCTTCAGAAGACGGACTATCTGTAACGTTTTCACCACAGTATGAAAACTGCAGGTAATATGATCTTTAGCACCTTCAGTCCTTGGTTATTTTAAGTAAATAGTTGAACTTTAGGCACGTTTTGCATAGAGTGCACACTGTGCTTAGTAGATACTTTTTAATACTGGTGTGTATTTCTGATTAGAGTTTCACTGTCTGCAAACAGTGTGGTACAGAGTAAACTCTCTCCACACAATAAACAGAGCTAACAGTGCCCACTTTTCTACTCATATTCACTTCATTCCTCAATGTCGGTTTAGTGACTGTCAGGGGTTTGATATAGGTAAAGCCTGTCCATAGTAGGGCATTAGTTATGTAACAGGGCTTGAGTATCTGGAGGAATTTGACTTGATCAGATATATACAGCAGGACCGAGGCCCAGCTCTCCGGTGCTGCTACACCGCTCTGCTTCTTCCCAGTTTTTCTGAGTGCTTTCTCCTGCTTTTCCTTGTTTTCTACCGCTTTCTCCTTCCTCTTCCCTGTTTTAATAATAATAATAATAATAATAATAATACTGAAGCTTATAAAGCGCGACAGCCCCCCCAAACAGGGGTGTCCCAGGGCTGAGACATCAAGTGAATTTTGTCAGTGAGGGTAGCAAACTCAACAGCCCATTATTAATCTGCCCTAAAGAGCTACGTCTTAAAGGCCTTTCTAAAACAAGTTTCTGAATTAGCCTGCTGCAAGGGACCTGGTAGGGCATTCCACAGTGAGGCCGTTCTGACCGTGAATGCTCTACCGCCCAGGCGTGATTTCACAAAGCGTGGGGTGCGCAGCAATTTATGGGAATTAGATCGCAGCGCACGATTTTGCTTGTACAGACACAGTCTTTCCCTCAGATATCCCGGGCATTTTCCGTTAAGAGGCCGATAGGCGAACATCATGGCCTTAAATATAATTATTTTCTCCACTGAAAGCCAGTGGAACTTCTGTAGATGCGGAGAGACATGGTGTTGAAATGGTATTTGACAAACCAGTCTCGCAGCCACATTCTGTATCATCTGAAGGCAGTGAATGGCGTATTTGGGAAGGCCAAGATATAGGCCAATAGCGTAGTCTAGCCTAGATGTAACTGTGGCATGATCTACTGATTTGCGGCAGTCTTCTGGTAAAAAGTGCAGAACTTTCCGGAGATTTTTTAATTTACTAAAACAGATTGCAGAGACCTGCTGTATTTGGGCTGAAAAGGAAAGGTCAGACTCCCATCTCACCCCTAAATTTCAAATACATGTGGCAGGGGAAGGTGATGGGCCCATTTCTGACGGCCACCATAAATCTGAATATGGCACTGTGCCCTGACTGAAGAACAGAACTTCTGTCTTCCCAGCATTGAGCTTTAATTTATTAGAGTTCATCCATAGTGCTATGTCACGCAAGCAGCCCTTAAAATTCTTAAAAGCATCTACCGTCTGCTCCTTAAACGAAAAAACCAACTGGGTGTCGTCAGCGTAGGAAATTGCTTTCCCTCCTCAGTTGGCAATCAAAGAGAACAATGGGGCTAGGTAGAGGTTAAAAACTAAAGGGCTCAAAGCTGAGCCCTGAGGGACACCGCACCAGAGCTGTTTTGGTTTGGATTCATATGGTTTAAGGGCAACTCTCTGAGTACGGCCACTCAGATAGGATGTCAGCCAGGTTAGAACTTTCCCACCAAAGCCCACACCTTGTAGTCTCTGCACCAGTATGGTGTGGTCGACAGTGTCAAAAGCCACGTTGATGCTCCTGAATCCAGCGACCACCTTACCGACTCTGCCACCTCAAGGAGAGCGGTCTCCGTACTAAATCCTGCCCGAAAACCAGATTGTGTGTCATGCAGAGCGCCATTATGCTCAATAAAAGTGGTCAGTTGGCGCTGAACCAGCTTCTCCAGCATTTTTCCTGGGGCAGGGAGCAAAGAGATGGGTCTAAGGTTGCTAAGATCACCTGGATCCCCATTAGGTTTCTTTCTCAAAGGGAGAAGTGTCGCATGTTTCCATTTATCAGGAAAGATGCCCATTTCCAGAGAGGAGTTCCATATATGAAGTAGCCCGCCCATCAGGGAAAGGGATAACATTTTCCACAGTTTTAGAGGGCATGGATCATCTGGGGTGCCTGAGCGGCATTTATGGAGAGCCTTATGAAAATCTTTTAATGCTTTTTTGTAAGTTACCTTGGCTATGTCACAGTAGCACAGCCTCCACTGGCGTTCCAACTTTTTGCACCTGCTTTTTGTTTCTTTGAGGGCATTAGAAAACTAGGGAGCAGTAGGGGACAGTCTAGTAGATTTCACTACTCTGACCGGCGCAACTGACTCCACAGCAGTGGCAATCCATTGGTGTATAGAGGCTGCATCTGCATTGGGGTCAGAGGATAGACGAGGATAATTGTCCTGCAGAATAGAGCTTAATACTGCTTCGGTCAGGGTATTCCAATTTCTCTTTTGAATCAAACGAGTTCCCAGGTTGGGCAGAGTAATCAAAAAAGGGATCAGGTAATGATCTGACCAGATCAGAGGGGACGGAGTCTCCATTTCGATGGCAAAGAAGTTGGAGAAAACTAAGTCCAAGGTGTGCCCCGCTATGTGCGTCAGGGAGGACACCCGTTGTATGAGATTGGCACCTGCCAAGGACGAAACCAGTTGCGCTGCTTGTGAGCAGTTTGAATCATTCACATGCAGATTAAAATCTCCCAGGGCCATAAAATTGGTATACATTACCGATTTTTGAACAATAAAGTTACATAAAGTCTGCAAAGCAGTTGCTGCACAGTTGGGTGGTCTGTAGATGAGAATGCCCGCGAGGGCAGATGAGGAGTCAAATTGTATATAAAAATTAAGTCCTTCAATGCCCTGTACAAAAAGAGGGTCAGAGGACACCAACTCCCACGAGTCTCTAAAAATAATAGCCACGCCGACCCCCCTTTTCCCACCTTCTCGATTGGCGTGGCACATTTTGAAACCTGGTGCGATTGCTCGTGTAATTGTTGTCACCGTATCCGTGTTAAGCCAGGTTTCCGTAAAAAAAACATAACATCCCAGGAACCCTCAATTAAAATTGACAAGACATCCACTGCATGCTTGGGCAATAATCTGCAATTAATGAGGCAAGTCTTGATTTTAACATTGCACTCATATGCCAAGCCCCGGGGAGGTATCTGTCTCATATTGGGAGCCTTGACCTGATTCAGAATCTGGGCGCATGCGCAGCAGCTATGTGGTAGTGGGTAAACAGCTAAATCAATCTGGTGTGACCCAGCGCAGATTGAACCTCGGAGGCACATTAAATCGTCCCGCGACCAGCATATGGGCTCGCCGCTCCTACTGCGTCAGCATGGCCGGCGCCTGCTGAGATTCGGTCGCGCGCAGACGGGCTTGCCTTTGGCGGGCCTTCGGCGTGCCTGCTGCCGGCAAGCCATCAGCCTCATATACCCGGGGGCAGGAAGTGAGGGTCAATGTGGGCGGATCCCGTCTGTCCCTCCGTGCAATCGGCACTGTTTGCCGTGACGGACCGGGGACCATGATAAGCAGAGTCAATATTTCACAAGTAAGCAACAGATTTTAAAATACCAAGTTTTAAAAGTTTAAAAATCAAAAGTGCAAAATGCGAGCAATGTGCAAAACAAAGCAAAGCAGCTTTATTTTGGACCGTGGCTAGCCTCACGGCGCGCAATTACCTAATACAGCGTGGCCGGCAAGCCATCAGCCTCATATACCCGGGGCAGGAAGTGAGGATCAATGTGGGCGGAGTCACGTCTGTTCCTCCATGCAATCGGCACTGTTTGCCATGACGGACCGGGGACCGCAATAAGCAAAGTCAATCTCCCACAAGTAAGCAACAGATTTTAAAATACCAAGTTTTAAAAGTTTAAAAACCAAAAGTGCAAAATGCGAGCAATGTGAAAAACACAGCAAAGCAGCTTACTTTTGGACAGTGGCTAGCCTGCTTTTGCCTAATTTTTACTACCTTCTCCTTCCTTTCCCCCATTTTTCTGAGAGCGTTCTTCTGCTTTTGCCTAGTTTTTTACTGCTTTATCCTTCCTCTCCCCTGTTTTTCTGCCTGTTTTCTCCTGCTTGTGTCTCATTCTTCAATACTTTCTCCATAAAGCAACTAGCAACTCCAGCGCCTTGAGACACTCATGGGTGATTTGTCGTGCTTCATATATCCTCATTAATTGATTGACATATTGAACACCATGTGCAGGATAGGTTGCCCTTTCATCTGTGGTTCATAGTCAACATGAACTTGGCTACCAATGAAGTGCATGGTATGGGGTCAATGTTGCAAATAACTCAAGCTTCCTTTACCTATGGGGGTTGTATGTATGATAGCAGAGAGTTGCTTCATATTATTCTGAGTTATTTTGCACTTATCTTCATAGCTCTAATAGAATACCCATACATAGAGTAATACACACAAAAGAGGTTTGGATGATGTAATGTGTGAAGTCATGAGTGATGGCATCAATTATATCATTTGAGATGTTATCAGTGATGTCATAAATGATGTCATAGAACATGTCATGAGTGAATTCATATGTGAGGTCCTACTCAATGCATGGCGGGGGCACACGCTAAAGTTAGCTCTGCTAATTATAACTGGTAAATTTCAGTGTTTTTAACTTCAAAACAGTAATGGTGTCACTGACAAATTCACCTTTTAACCTTTGTTTTTTTAAGTTATCAGTGGCATCGAGATGGAAGTGATTTCGAAGGATTGAAAGCCTCTGAACTGCCACACCCAGGGAGGAAAGGAAACCTGCGAGAATGTCAGCCTGTGACTTCATGGTGAGATGCAGGTTACTTAGGCTGCGCCTTCAGGTGTGTTCACTGTGGCAACATGCGGCTGGATGTAGGGGTTGGGAGAAACCCACTGTATTTTAAAAAGTGACTTACAAGTAGGCCTGGGGGGTGAAATCTGGTCCTTTGGCAGAGTTTGCAGAGTTTTCTGCACTCCACGCTCCACGGAGCTCGCGGAGTGAGGTAAACTCAGCTCCGCTTAGTGTAGCGGAGTTTTTTCCCAGCTTGCGCTCACGAACAGTAAGTTGGCGCTCGAAGTGCCGCTCCGATAGAATTTCTATCCGAGCTGCAGGAAGATCAATGTGAAAGGCAGTTCTCACTGCACTCCGCCACCTGCAGAACTCCGCGGTGTTTTTTTGTCACTTCGCGGCGTTCTGCATAGCAAACTCAGCAAACTACTGCCAGGCCTGCTTACAGGGCAAACAGGAAGAACGAGTATGCATATAAAACTCGGGAAATGACTGGATGGGAAATCAGTACAGCCCGTACTCACTTGAGGCTAAAAGATGGTATGAATTTAAAGGGCTGCATGTGAAAGAACTATGTAATTACCAGCATTCAAAGGAGGAATAGGGGAATGTTTGAGATGCAGTCTTTTTCATAGTGGCCACAATGTTCTCTCCAATGAGAGTATGGCCTAATGTTGCAAATTGAATGTGCAAAAGAGCCCTGAAGTCATTAGCATTTGAAAAAAGCACACTCCCGAAACGCGTTATACACTTTGAAATAAATTAGGTCCTGCAACCCCGCAGTGTGTCCTGATCTGTTTCCTGGAGGGAACGATTTGGTGTTTATATATATTTGGTGTATTTATATGTCCTACTGGTGCGCTTGTCAGTAGGTAGTTATAGTCAGAACCTAGTTTCATAGACAAGGTGTTTTCTGTTTTGCTAATAACTTTGGCGCCTTTGGACGAATCTTCACGAAAATTTCTAAAGTAATATCCTGTCCTGTTCACTCCAGGTGCTATCTGGAAAGTTTTGGGGTGATCCGTGAAGCAGGGGCCGATATAAAGAGGGGTACCAAAATGCGTTTTTCACATGCAATTTCCAATAGGGATTTTGAACACAACTACAGCCCGAACCGCTGTATAGAATTACACAACATTTGTCAGAAAGCTAGCTTTTGGTCCATAAAGACATGTTTTTTGTGATTTTCTGAAAATTCGTTCAGTAGTTTTGGAGGTATTTAAGAAGAAAGATATTTAGATACATAGGGATGCGGTTCCACAGTGGTAGATCCGCGGATTTACATGTCAACAGCAATGCTGTGATTGGCTGGCCCCAACCTGACAGGAATACTGAGACCACCATTTTATCGATTGGAGCACAATCCCTGACATTAAAATTTATAGTGTAAACGGATTGTTGGGATCAAAATAGAGGTATCCTGACCCCATGCTTAAGATAAAGGGGTCACTGAGGTACCCCTGTTGGGCAAGAATTACCCCAAATCCTTTTATTACATGTGGTTGATCTGCAGATGAATCGCAGCGCTCAGTGCAGCCCCTGTGTAAATTTGACGTAGATCCAGAACCCAAATTAAAAACAAATATACTCACTCACCACACACCAACACAGTCACTCACATACCCACTCACACACCCACACACCTACCCATACACCCATTCACAAACCACCACAGTCACTCATACACCCACTCACACACTGATACAACCACTCATATACCCACTCATATACCCATACAACCTCTCACACACCAACTCACATACTCACACTGCTACTCACACACCTACTCACACACCGCACACACTCACTGATACACAGTTACTCCACACCCACTCACACATCTACACTGCCACTCACATACCCACTCATACACCCATACAACCACTCATACACCCACAGAGCTACTTATACACCTACTCCCACACCAATATAACCACCCAATCACAGATGCACACAGCTACTCACAGAGCCACACATACACTTATATAAACACTCACACACCCACACAATGACTCACACACCCATCCAATTGCTCTCACACCCCCACAGATACTCACACACCACTACCAATCACAGACCCACACAGCTATTCATAACTACTCACACACCAATACAACCACTCACACACCCACACTGCTACTCATACAACCACTCACACACTCATACAACCACTCATACACCCACTCACACACCCATACAACCACTTACATACCCATTTATAGAACAACTCGCACAGTCACACAATCACTCACACACCAATTCACATACCTACATAGTCAGACAGTGACATGCACAGTCACATACCAATTCACATACGCACATAGTCTGTGACATTACCACTCACACACCAATTCACACTCTGGAACAACTAGTCAGAGACCCATACAGCCACTTATACATCCACTCACAAACCCATACAGCCACACACATGGCCACGGTATTAAATGTGTTTTTGTTTAAATGAGTGCTTTGGTTGGGAACGGGTCCGCAGATCTGTCACGAATCCTAAATGTGCAGCTTCGTATTGAATGTGTGCTTTTGGTTTGTGGATGTTGGAGAAAACCAATGATCAACAAGCATTGAAAATGCAATAGGTCTTGCCTTTGATTAAGTTAAAGCCATTTGCTTGCTAATGGTATTGTATAGCAAAGCAAATGTCTTTAACTTAATGAAATGCGTGACCTATAGCATTTTTAATGCTTGTTCTCTTTGGGAGGCGCAGCTGGGTGTTTAATTGACAGAGGCTATTTCCAAAAGGTGGAAGACAGGCATCTCCTGTGGTTCCGTTGTTTACAGCAAAGGTTCAGTTACATGACAACTGGCCAATTATGATCTAATTGGTGAACTGGTACAACACAATCAGAGGATGAAACAAGGTTCCCTAACAGAGAAGCGAGAAGGATAACCATGAGGATAGCTCACTCGGTCAAAGATCCTGCTACAGGTACCGAAGAGAAGCCTGCAAGTTACTTGTTACTGTCCTATATTATAATTTAGCGGGTTAATGTACCTGTGGTAGGTCACTAACTCAGTGCAACCTGCAGGCTACAGATGTCAGCTTAATCTAGCCGCTGGTGAATGCTGTTTGTGTGTGACCCACTCGTTCAGTACTAGCTTTCTAACCTAAAGCACATTGCATACTGGGGTTTTAGAACCTGTCACAGCTGGATCCCACGAGTGAACACCGTGCAACCAATGATTGGTTATAAAGTGGACTGATTGACGGTGTCACATAATAGAGGCAGCTATGTCAGGGTAGGACACCGGGCAGATTACTACCCCGGCCTCAGAGATGTGCTTGAGATCTACAAAACACAGTTTCTCTTTTTTTTCTTTGTACTTCGTATCAGGACTTTGCGACTTTCAAAGTGTTTGCTTGAACATGTTAGGAAAGCCTCACTAGACGGATAAATTAGCATGATTTTAGTAGCGCTATGAAGAAACAAATACTGTGGCAGCAGGCGCTATGCAAAAAGAAGGCATTCTGATACACTGATTACTACGGTGCCAGCTTTAACCAGCAACACAAGGGAGGAGGGAGGGTTGTTGGTGGGAATTAAATCTGGACGGGGGAGGGAAGGGGCAAAAAGGAAGCAGAAACAGCTGGGAGGAGGCTGGGCTAAAACAACATAAGCACCGGAGCAGCAATGGCAGGATTGAATTAGGGACTGCAGAGATATGTAAAAAGGTAAATAACATGTGCCTAGTGAAAGAAGCATAATTTTAAAAGGTGTGCAGCTCTGCAAAACAAACCATTGCTGCAGGTATTCACTAAACGTAGTACAAAGCCTTATTAACCATTTCCAATGGGATGTAAACGGTCACGGAGCCCACAGCAGGGCAGGGAGACGAGGAGTGGGGTGTCCTGGAAAATGAATCAGCCTGGGCTGAGACACACGGATGGGCTGCTAAAGCCTGCTGTGTGGAAATGGCAGGAAGACAGCAAACTGCCAGAGAGGGGAGCAGTGGCTGTTAGTACATGTGCAATCCATAAGGGTCATGGAAACTAAAGCAAATGGGGAGGAGCTATCTGTAATCCAAGAGCTAGGGTAGATTAAAGGGATTACTCATGTGAGCAGCGATTAATGAAATTACAAAGATGCAAGTGTTTGTGATAATACATTTAAGATAAAGATGTTGAAGCTTACATCAGGAAGAATAAAGACACAAGTCTGAAGTGTTTTCTTCTGAAGCAGCATCTGCGTTTTTTGAGGAAACAAGGCAGGTTTTTTTTTAGTTAGCCAGCCTTGATATTTTCTTTTATCCTTTTTTCCCCCCAAAGAGCTTACGTGTGGGGGAGGGGACTGAAGAGAGCTGAGATGAAAGAATGCCTTGGCTTCTGAAGGGGGAGGGCAGAGAGCGAAAAAGAGTAGCCTGCTGGGAACTTGCCTCACATTTCTTTCTACTAGCGTTTCTTGTAAATGGACAGCTGTTTTAAATGATGCTGGTTAGAGACAAGTGACAGCTGAACAACCAAGCCACATTCCAATACCCCCAGCCCCAAACTGTTTGTACTTTAGGTGTCAACTGACAGGACCGTTTGTGAACAGGTATTCTGAAACAGAGATTATTCAACAGTTAACAATGCCTAGAGAGAGCAGGCTTCGCATCACGTGACTTGTGGTATACGGAACACATTGTTTTGCAACCCCTGTGAACACGCCTAGGAATGTGTTTTTTCTAAGTGGGCGAATCTGCTTTCTAGAACGGACAAGTTTTCAGAACGTCAAGGGGAAGGGTGGTTCCACTTTCATGAGACCTGATTTCAAAGCAATCCTCCTGAAACGTGATCACGCACTTAAACGGGGCTACTGTACGCATATTTTGTTGACGTCCCTACTACAAGCGAGTTAATGCTTTAAATGTAAAGACACAAATAAAGCTTTATCACCAACTTGACTGATTGCAAAACACACAGTCACAACACTGCACCGGACCCTAGGAGAATTATTCCTGTATCACTAAGTATTAGCACAAATCGCGGAATCCCCCGAGAGGAGTATTTGGATGGAACCCCCACGTACCTTTCTGACGGCATGGTCGCCCACGCTGCTGCATGCTCTGCAGTTCCTGCGATTGTCTCGGCAAGATCTCGGCTTGTGCTCTCTGTCTCCCCCACCCCCCTGTCTCCATCGCACACGGAGCGGAGTCTCAGCCATGGGAGGGGGCAGACACATGCACACACAACTTAACAAGCACGGTGCTGAAAGTGAAAAGGGACTGCGCTGCAGCCGATCTCTTGTCTTTATGGGACCATGTGTTTCAAACACATGGCCCCATAAAGATAAGAAATCGCTTGCGACAGACGCAAAGCAGACTAGCCAGTCTAAGTGGGCCGGCACAAAAAGCCAAAGGGAGGCAACACAGATAGCTTATTTCCAATGGCTGGTCACCGTTTAGCATAAATGGTGACGCCAGCCAATGGAAATAAGGGGCAGGGTTTAAAGCCCTTTTCTAAAAGTACTGATCTGCATTAAATCTCGCCGCAGCAACGCTAGGCGAGACCTAAAAAGTATCATCAATTTACCAAATGTATCCTTCATTAGGCTTTCCAGTCCTACATTCCTAATTGTGCCTTGGTCATTGCCACCACAGTATACAATCATCAGGCCTGGATGTTGGAAATCTGCAATGCTTTCAACCAAAGGTAGCAATTTATGTCACTTTAACACTCTCTGGCCAACACAAGTAATGTCCACATTAGGTAAACATAGGTCCCTGTCAATGCCACTCATTCTAGCACTCTCTCTGGCCCAATACACAAAACTACGGCCCACACCCAGACTCTGATCATTTTGGAGACACGAAGGAGTAGCACACAGGAAAAGTCTGCAGCACAATGAGGCAGATTTGAAGATGAAGGGCAGTTATAATTGAGGAGAGGACCTAAAATATAAAACAACATATTTGATTGGATGGTGGACTTGTGCAGGGACCTAACATTAGGTAGTGACTTTAAGAAAAAAAAATACCCACCTCTGTGATTGGCTTTGGAGAAATAAACAAAAGTTATGTAGTTTGGGATATGCTTGGATTTCCAATCAGCCAACCACACCTGCTACAGTTAATGTGAATGGAAACTTAGCCAAAAATGTGTGGGGGGAAGGGAACAGAAGAGACTGCACTGTGAAACTTGAAAGCACAGTGGTCTACAAACATTGCTTGTTAGGGAGTGTTTGGGTTCTAAATGCAAAGCATGAACAGCACATTGTTGAATTATTGTAAGGGAAATTGTGTGGAGCCACTGTGAATATACAAGTGGGGCCACACTGGGCACAACAATGGATCCGCAGACCTGCCCAAAAACACTACCATATTGAGCTTCTTCACAAAACAAATGGAAAGAGATAAAAAGCAGTGACCATTTAGAAGTGATATTAGATGACATGAAGCCTGTGATTTGCTAAGTACAGCAGTATCATTGAAAGGAGAATGGGAAGGGTAGCCATTATTGGTACTTTTCTACTGAGAGTAGAACACCATTCTATATTTCTTGTTTGAGATATTAACTGATATTAACAGAAGAGTTGGAGAGCAGCAAAGATAATTTACTGGCATGGGAATTTGGGTGTACTGTTACAACTGAAAATGTGTACTTCACAGTAAAAGGGAACATAGATAGGAGGTTATATGGGGACATTAAGTAAAAACATACTGACCAGGCAAAAAGAAAGAAGAATTGGAATACTGAAAATATAGTTATTTTGTTCAATCTGTATGAATGAATGTGTATGAAATTGTAAATGGGTGCCCGGTAATTGTATGCAGTTTAATAGTATGTAATTTGTACCCACTTATACAGTTAGGCAGGCAGGCACTTACACACCTATTTACACTCCCAGAAAAGCACTTACATACCCACAACTCTTATAGCTAGACATTGGCTGACACACAGTCAAACATCCATAAAACCATTCACACACCCATTTACTCACATATACATACACTTACATAATCATTCACACATCCATACAGGTACTGTTAGCCCCACTCAGTCATCCAGTCACATACTCAGACACCCAGTTGGACTTAGGAGTCTGAACACTTTACCACTGCTAGATAGTGGTAATGTGTACGTTCTTCTCCCCAAAACATGATTTTTTTTGACTTAGCCACTATTGGTATGTTTAATTTATCTGTAAGTCCCAAGTAGAGTGTACTACTGTGCCCACATCCTGTAAATTAAATGATACTAGTGTGCCTGCAGCAGTGATTGTGCTACCCAGACAAGTAGCCCTTTAAACATGCCTCAGGTCTGCAACTGCAGAGCCTGTGTGTGCAGTTTAGACTGACATGTTGATTTGGCATTCAAAACCTCTTGCTCGTCCTTAAACTTTCCTTTTTTATTACTGTGAGGATGACAGCGCCGGGGTGGACTGGAAGTGGGGAAAGACCAAGCTGACCCAATCCGGACCGGAAGCAGGCAACAATCTAGCGTTGGCCCAAGAGAGCGGGTAGGAGTTTCCAAGCAAAGCAGAAGGGAGAGACTCAAAAGACACGGAAGACAGAGGCGAGAACGGAGGCGAGAATGGAGGCGAGAACAGAGGCGAGAATGGAGGAAGACGGACGGAGTGGAAGGAGAGAAGCAGCGAGGTGGAGAACGGCGAGAGAGGTGGAGCGGAGGACGGCAAGAGCGGAGGAGCAGAGGACGGTGAGAGCGGAGGAGCGGAGGAAGGCAAAGGCAGAGAGGAGCGGAGGGGACGGAGTCAGCAGAGTTCCCTGTACACCCCGTCCATACCCGGCGGGCTGAGAGAGGGAGAAGACGTCCCGGGTCCGACGCCACGGCCCTGGAGACGGGCCGTGGCATAAGGTGAGTACCCCTCAGGGGAGCATTCTGGTGGGTGTTGTGGGAAGGCACGGGGAGGTAGGGCACTCGGGTAAAGGTGGCTCGTGTTGTAGGATCCTGCACAAACCTTCCCGCACTTACGAATTGGTGACGGTAGCACTGACCAGACCTAAACCCGCAAGACCAGTTATTTACCCGGTCCGTTCTTTCTTTTCCCTCCCCTGCCCATCGAGAGTGTCTGAGAGAGCGAGAGAATCCCGGAGAACCCTGACCTGTCCCGACCCTGACGGCCTGGAACCAGGAACCCAGGAGAGAAACCATCTCCTTCACCTTTGTGTTGTCTTTTCAGTTGGAACCTTGTTGTTTGCAGTCCTGAACATTCCTATCAAGAGAACCCTAATATATCACGTACTCCATATCACGGCTTCTTGTGTTCCCTTACGCCCTTCCGGCGGTCCTATCCCCTACAATTGCATATAAGTTACCCTTAATATAAGCTCCAGGTAGCTGATAGGGGAGGGTGGTATGTGCTTAAAATGTAAGATGTATACTTTTAAGTTTCAGCCAGTTGCATATGTACTTACACACCCATACACCTAGTTATACAAAGAAGAGGATGTAGCCTAACGGCTAAGGCGGTCGATCTCAATTCTGGGGAACCGGGTTCGAGTCTTGGCAATGACGCTCAACATCCTGTGATTCTGTCCAAATCACAAGGGGCCATATGTATGAAGCAGTTTTGTGATCGCATAATCTGCAAATTGCAAAAAAACGGTGTATGCGATCGCAAAACACAGCTTTGCTATGTAAGAGACGCAAAATTGCTAATGGCAAAATCTGCGATTAGCAATTTTGCGATTATTACAAATTCACAAAATGTGACTCAACAATAGTGAATGTCGCAATTGTTGAGCTCGCAAGTAGCGAATTCACAAATCGGAATGCGAGAAAAAATAGCTAAAAGCGATTAGTCGAAATTTGCAATTTTGAGATTCGCAATTACCACCAAGTATGAGCAGGTGGTAACCAGGTGCAAACTATTTAAGGAGGCCCACAATGCGACAGATCATTTCAACAATGGTTGGGCTGTATGTGATAGCCAGGAGGCTGCGACTCAGAGCTGCTGCACCGAGAAGGAGACGCCAGGAAAGGAACTTTCGAGCGCGCATAACCCTGTTCCAGCGGACTGAGGAGGAGATCCATACAAACTACAGGCTGGATGAAGAGAGCATCCTGGATTTAATAGCGGAGCTCAAACCTATACTTGAACACCCCACACGCAGGACACACACCATCCCCACCCATATACAAGTCCTGTGCTCACTACACCTCTTGGCATCAGGTAGCTTCCAGGGGGTGATAGCCACAGCAGGAGGGGTCTCATAGAGTGCATTGTCGCGCTTTTTCCAAGCGTTCCTTGATGCCATGGTACAGAGGCTGCATCACCACATCCACTTCCCCAGCACACCACAGGCACTAGACCAGACCAAGCAGGAGTTCTATCAAATTGTACAGTTTCCCCACGTCATTGGATGCATAGATGGGACACATGGCGCCATATCCCCCCCCCCCCCCCCCCCCAGGAACGAGTATGTGTTCAGAAATCGCAAATCCTACCATTCCCTGAACATACAAGTGGTGTGTAATGCCAAGCACATTATCACCGACATCGTCGCAAAATACCCAGGCAGCAGGCACAACGCTTTCATCTTCCGCCACAGTGGGATACACCGTCGACTCACAAGTGGGGAGTTTGATGAGGGATACCTACTAGGTAATTGCATTTGTACAAAGGACACACTAGTAAAGGACAGCATTGGCAGGATAGTGTTTAACCATATTCCTCCCACCCCACAGGTGACAGTGCGTATGCGGTCCGTGAATTCATACTGACTCCTTACCTGAATCCTGCCAACGCTGGGAAGCAGAGGTACAACAGTGCCCACATAGCAACCAGATGTACCATTGAGCGGACCTTCGGAATTCTCAAGAGCAGATTCAGATGCCTACATAAGAGTGGAGGGGCACTACAATACAGCCCCAATACCTGTTGCAAGATAGTGGTAGCATTTGTCATGCTGCACAACATCGCCACCAGGAAAGGCACACCAGTGGAGCTCAGTGAATGGGATTCATCTGATGAGGAGGGGCCAGTGCTAGGACTCATGCCAGCCGGTGTAATTGGTGCAGCTGCCGGGCGCCAGAGGCGAGATGAGATCACACAGAACTATTTCTAGGTAAGAAAATATGACACAATGCTAACTATCAATTATGAGACTGTGTTTTATTTCCTTGACTACAGGATTAATATCAGCAGGCAGCCTGTGTAGCACACAATGTATTATTCAATGCCCAGCACATGTTAGGATCACAGTGCGAATGAACAATCTGGACCAAGTGTTCGTGTACACTGGGTTAATGCACCCATCTCCTTGTCCAAGTCTGAGCACCTCAACTGCGGCGCTGTCGGCCAGTAGCCCCTGGCTGTGGGTGCACAGTGCCCTCCTCACCTGTCCCAGAAGCCATACTGTGATGCACACTACAGCGCCTATGCGGGGGGGGGCGGGGGTGTAATGCTGCTCCTGCCAGATTGGGCGTCCTCGTCTTTCGGAGTGAGGATTCCTGGGCCAGTAATGCGAGCTGCCCGCAGCTCATCCATAGCACATGTCACCTGTACCAGGGACCTTGTCACGTCCTGGCTGTTGTGTGCCACCTCACGCTGCATACTGATGCTGCGCCTTGACAGCACATTGGTTGCTGAGGAAAGGAAGTTGACTGCCCTGGTGTAGAGGTATAGGCGCTGCATCCCCCTGCGCCTAGCAGCACGATCCGCCCTCAGTTCAGTACAGAGTGCCTCCAGGGCACCCGTCATGCCCATGAAGCCAGCCCTGATTTGCCTCTGTATTGACCTGATATTTCTCGCCTGCAGGCGCTGGACTTCCAACATGTGCCCCTCCAGCCCTCTGAAGACTGTGTCCTGTCCTGGGACTGCTGCACTGATGAATGCACGTGCCCTGCGCCTGGATGGTATTGGCAGGATTGGATCAGCACGTGCTCGATCACGGTGTCGTGGCTTGGCTGACCCGGGATTGGTTGGACATCGCTATCGGTGTCCTGGGCTTCCTCCTCCAGCGGGGGCAATGGTGGCATTGCAATCCGCCTGCTGTGTTTTGGAGGGATGACTGGGCTGCCCTCCTCCTCCATTCCCTCCTCTTGCCCTGTTGCCTCTGGGTTAGGGGAATCATCCTCGCCTCCACTGACTGTTCCCTGTGTTTCTGATGGTGTTGTGGACGTAAATGCACACATTCATTTTCTGTCCTGACTTGCATCTGTCATGCATTAAAAATCACTGTTTGGAGTTACATGGGTCTTGTCTGTCTGTATTTTGCCTTTCATGATGCGCACATACTGTTTGGGACTGGCTGGGAGTCAATGCTCCACTGTTATGTGCATGTGATTACATCTCCCATAATGCATTGCTGTGTGTGCTTGTGTACCTGCACTGGATTTTTAGTTTTGTTGTGCCCCAGGGTCTCTCCTGGGTGTGTGGGGGAAGTAGGGGGGTATCAAGGGTGTGATGGCATGCTTCTTACCTTGTCTTGGTTCTGGGGGGGTCGGAGCTGTCAAGGTCTGCCACGCCCATTACACTCTCTGGAAGCAGGGTCCCCTCAAACATTTCCTTGAGTGGTGTTGAGGTGGTGGCAGTAGAGATCCCACCGCCGGTCTTCTTGGCCTGCTCCAACCTTGCAGCGACCTTCTCCTTTGAGCGCTGGCGTATGTCGTACCAGCGCTTCCTGAGGTCTTCCACGCTTCGGTGGGTGACGCTAATTGCGTTTACTTTACACTGGATATCAGCCCAAATCCTCCTCTTGCGTGTTTCAGGCACACGCAGGGACTTTTTTCCAAAGAGGTGCTCGTGGCTAACGACCATTTCCTGAATCAGCACCTCCAGCTCACTTTCAGAGAACTTTTGTTTTCTTTTTCTGGGGGTCTCCCCCTGCTGCTGATTGTCCTTGCTGGCCATGTCTCCAAGCTCTGCCATTGTTTGTAGCACTGCAGTGATCCCTCACCTCCACTCCTACTCTCTCACTGTGCTTCTGAGACTCAGGTGCAGCATGGGTAGTCACACTTCCTGGTTGTGATGTCATCATGCTGCACCTGAGTTTCCAATTCTCTAATTTGCGAATTTCACAAATTTGCGATTTTTTAGTATAAGTAATCGCTATTTGAAGTTTTGCAATTGGGAATAGCGATTTTTAGGGAATCGCTATTTTTGTGCGATTTTTTTGTACATACCGTTTTGCGATTCTCAATTTGCGATTCGCGAAAAATCGCAATTTGGCAATCGCAAAAAGGGGGTTTGATACATATGGCCCTTCATCTCACCATGCCTAACAAAAATGAATGTGTCCTTGTGTAATGCAGCTGGTGCTCACGTAAAGTGCTCTGATACCTTCAGGTCAAGTTCGCGCTACAGAAAACTACAAAATAAAAAAGGAAGAAGGTGTAGACATGCATCTGTGTATAAATGGGATGGCAGTAGTATTTATAGTGTTCTCCAGGAAGCAATTAATAAAGACCTTTCCTGCTTAAATTTCCATTTTAAAGTGTGAAGCAGAAAATTGCAATGTTGCAAGTATTAGATCCATGCAATGTGAGGAAATACTCTAATTTACAAGATAACTCATTGGCATGTATATCCAGGAAACTGTGCAGAAGCACCTTTCATCATTTTTTAATGTTGGCTGTTCATCATTCAAAAATGCTAAATTTAAGTTAGACGACATTATTTTGTAAAAAGTCCTGCATTGTGTTGAGGAGAAATGAACAAAACACTTTTGTATGGTACAGCATCAGAGGTTAAAAATGTTTATGAAGACATTTAGTTAAGTTTCTTTAGTCCTGACGTAGAGTCTGAGGAGAATCAGTAGTTGGTATGTTTAAGTGTAGAGGAACAGAACACAGATATCAGTACTGATAACATTGCACGAGAAAAAGTGAAGTTTAATGCAGCTTCTACAGAGAAACCAAACTATGTTTGTATTTGCTGTCGGCACACTAATTCCAAAGGTCAAATTCAAAATGTTATTGTGTTAATGAAAACTGAACAAGAAAATAGAAAAAATGGCTAGAATTTGCAGTGTATATATTTGTGGAAGAGCGTTTTGATTTGTCAACGTGCAGATCACCTACAAGTATTGCTATAATAAATTAGAGGAAACAAAATGCCTGCCAGAGCAATACATAATAAATTATAGTTGGTTTAAAGTCCAGAGGAACCTCAACAGCTAAAATGTTATGAACCAATACTAATACAATCTATACACCCTTTTCAAGCAATAGTTCATATGGAACTAACGACTGGGAAGCTATTACCCACTGAGCTATAGAAAAGCCTTGAAAGCAGAGTTGTGTACTTATCTTTAGATTTTAAATGCAATATTGAAACTGTGGGTGTAGAGAGAGATTTGGAAGGACAGCTTCTTATTCTAGTGAATGGTGTGCCCACAAAAAACTAAATAATCTGGCAGGAACTAGTAGATGTAAATAAGATAACTACATTCTATCTTAAAGACAATAATGTATACTGTAAAGATGTAGATGTTGTTGAACATGGAAGTTGCATGGAGAGAGAAAGGTTGTCTTCAAGTGAACAGTTTGAAACGTGGATAGGAGTAGATCTGAAGAAATATATGAGCACTACAGTTTCCATTTACTGCATTCAAAAGAGGTTATGGCGGATGCTGTTGAGCTGTATCAGATAAAACAAGCTAAAGGAGTTCTAATGAGTGTGTGAGAGAAAGGTTTAGAGGCTTGATGTTTTCCTCAACTATTTCCAACTGGAGTAGACAGATCGTATAATGACCACCCTGTGCAAATACCTGCAGCAGAGTATAGGTCAACAAGATTACATTCAGAGGACTCTAGATTACGACAAAGTATTCCATATTTATTTCATTTCTTATTTGAAAGTGATTTGTCTGGACTTTCATATGTTGTTAATCATATTCTTAAAACATGAGTTAATCTACAAAATATGTCAAATATGTCTGCAAAAGACTACATTGAGAAAATTCATTGAAAAGATGAGAAGCTGGAGTACAATTTGATAAATGCAAGGGCATGTCAACGTGGAACCAATGAATATTGGTATTGTTGTTATGGTGAGGTGAAGTGCATGTTGCGAAAATTATGTGCACCAACTTGGTTTGTAACCCTGAGTGGTGCAGAATATGCATGGGGTGACTAACATGACTTTTTGAGAAAAGCAAACTCTAACATTAAAGAAACTGAAGTGAAGACACCTGGAGAACTTTGCTCTTTAAATCCTGAAAATGTTTGTAGGTATTTTAACCCCAGATTTCAAGGTATGCAGCCCTAATCTGCAACTAAAACAATCCACCTCTTGGAGAAGTTACTGATTTCTTTTGGCAAAAGAATACCAAGCAAGAGGTGGTCCTGTTGTGGGTAAAATATGCACCTACATTTGGAACAGACACAGATGAGTCTGTACTTTCTTTCATACAGGAGTATGTTATATGTAGTACAACAATTCTTACTTTTTCAATAACATAGATGAGGAAAGGACTGTCGGCGGTAATACAGAGAAAAAGGAAAGTTTTATACAAAATATTGTTTTAGATTTCCAAGAACTGTTATTTTAAAAGGAAGAGTGAACAGTTTTATGTCTGCAGCCAGACACACACTTACTCGTAAACCACCAAATAACACGTACAACTTTAAGAGAACAAAGGCTTCAAAATATATTAATGACTACAATCCTGTGATTTTCAAAATGTGGAATGCCAATATGGATATTCAATATGTGGTAGACAACTTTATGGCTGTTGCTTGTTATGTTACGCCATATATAACAAAATATGAGAAGACAGATGAGAGATGCGCAAGAAGAGATTTCTGCTGAAAAGACTCTACCAAAAGAATTATACAGCTTCATTTTACAGATGCTTTTACACAGGTAAATTGTATCCTATTAATGCTGTGACCACTGAATTTTGCTAGTTCATTTTCTAAGTTGAAAGGAATTGTTTGGGTGAGTCTAGGCCCAAATCAAGTAGGAGCTCAGTTTTGAAATCTTTTCCAGAAACAGAATATCTTGCAGAGTTTGAACCAGACAGCACAGACACTGTGAAAACAAACATGTTGGATACTTAGTATTCAAAAAGGAGTGTACATATAGAAAAGGTCTGTCTATATGAAGTTCTCAGTACTACATATATGGAAACAATGTGACAAAAAATGTAGATGAAGTTAAATTTGCAGTAGTTGGTTGCAACGGGTGTTTGGTGCGACAGAGCAAGGGTAGTCTAATTAACCATAGAAAACTGAGTTGCCAGACTGCTGTAAAAAGAATGTTTTCTTATTTGCCACTTTTGCAGCTGTTTAAAACTTTGCGTTCTGAAACAGAATTACTGGGACAGTTTGACTGCTATGAAGACCCTTTCAGTGCTGCGAATGATTGCATTGAGTGCTCAGTATTTCCAAACTTCTTGAAATGTTGAATGATGAAATTCAACTGGAAGATACAATTGCTGCTGAGGCAGCTAAGGAGAGCTCACAAAGCAGCCAACATTTGGGATTCAAAGTCAAGACTCACTTGGATAACTAATCATTCAAAATGAGACTGGTATTGCAATGAATGAGGTAGAGCCAGCGATGGAGTAAGCAAGTCAGGCAACAATTACTCTGGCAGATTATTGTACAACTAAATGATGAGCAAAGGAGATATATTTGGAAGTGAAAGCTACAGTTGAGCATGGATTGCTTCATGACAGGAAAGAGTGTCTGTGTTCAACATTTAAGCATCTTCTGTTGTAAGTCGTGGCCAAGTTGGTACTGTTAAAGGTTTCCTAAACAAGTTCATACTGCTTTTTTGCAGAAGAATACAGTCTGCAATTTATCATGTGTGGTTACAGCACCTACTGGATTAGCTGCACACAATATTAAAGGTATTACTGTACATTGTCTTCTAATTCTGCCTGTAAAACAAACTGGAATACCAAAGGTTAGACAGTAAAAAAGTTGAAACCTTTAGTCATTGATAAGGTGAGTATAGTCTCAAACTTAATGTTTGCTTTTGTGGATTTCAGAATGCAAGACGTTTTGAGAATGGATTACGATGTCCTATTTGGAGGGAAGTATTTAATTGTTTTTGCAGATCTACTGCAACTTACACATGTGAAGGATCAGCCTGTATTCAAAACACTGCTCTATGATAAAACTAGGAAATCTTTGGGAAGCATTGTAAATGTGAATATTTGGTTACATTTCAAATGCAAAGAATTAATCAGGAATATGTGACAAGCATCTGATATGGAATATGGACATATTCTGAAGCATATTAGAGTAGGTGTTCTTTCAAAAGAGGTAAGGCTTGTTCTGGAAAGTCATCTAAGAAAACTTAATGTGTGTCTAATGCCTACTCTAGAGGAGTTTGTATTTTTAACAATGAATTGCTAGAATTGGAAAAAGAAGAACATTTTCAACTGAAGGCAATAGATAAATTGTAACACCAGGATGTCACCATATTGCTGCATGACAAGTTACAAACAAAACTGGATTCATTAGAGACAACCATTTCACGGACTGCAGGATTGGAGAAATGTGTACGCAAAACCTGTAGAGCGATTTTGCGCCAACATTTGATTGGTGAAGTAGGTTTGGCTAATGGTTCTATGGGTAAAATTATTGACTTTGTTAATTTTCCAAATAAGAATGAGGTAGAATACTTTGTGATTATAATTGATCAGACTGACAATGCAAAGCAAATCTACTGCATGCCTTTTGCTTGTGAAAGATATCTGTTCGACTGAAACAGTTTCAAGTTTCTCTAGCATATTCGTAAGTCACAATGTTTAAGTGCAGATGCAGCAAATATTAATATTGGTACTACATTGTTTAAAGAAGGCATGTCATGTGGCTTTGTCTCGAGTTAGGACATTGTCTAGTTAGTATCTGGTTGAATTTGATGACAGCAGATTAAATGCAAATACAAGTTGTGTAAAATAATAAAACCAATTAAGAAGTCTTTACTCTCCTCACTTAGGGCTGTATTTAGTTTACGAGAGAAAGGCCACTTTGTCCAAAGCATAAACCTTCAAAGCAGTGCGGTGATGTTGTTGCAAAGAAGTAAATAAAAGAGAAGTTAGGGCCTGATTACGATGGCGGTGAACCCACCACCTGCAACATGTCGGTGGCGGGTTCACCGCCATGGTAAGGCCATTCTCCTTCCGCCAGATAAGGATGGTGGGCGATGTGCTGGCGGGCAGAAAGCCCATCCGCCATGGGTCCAACAAAGGCAATCATTATGATTGCCTGCATCCCAAGAATGGTGGTGGTTCCTAGCAGGCACCGTCCACCACATTAGGATGCTGCATCCCGCCAGCCTTTCCATGGCAGTTCCTCCACCATGGAAAGGTTGGCGGGGATTGATTTTGGGGGCACGTTGCGGGTCCCCCTTGTGCAGGGGCACTTTAGTTTTGTACCTGGGGGCACCTAAGGTGCTCCCTTACATTTCCTTGCACCAAGTGGCAGGGAAAAACAAAACGTGCATTTTTAACTTTGCAGAAGGTGCTTCAGCCAGTGCAATTTGTGGAGCAGGACCGCTGCCATATAGGTGGGCGGTCCCTATCCCTGAGACGATGGCATATGGACTGAAGTCTGTCCGCCATCCTAATGACCCCCTAAGTTATTAAGAAACAAAAAATTGAAAATGAGGGAGATGTTGTTTACCAGTTGTCAAACTCCTCTGGTGTGAACTACTATGCTAATGTTGTGTTAAACATACTATTTGTACTACTTCGTGTTGTAGATGCAATTAAACAGAAATGACAAAAAGGACTGTGTTCTGCACTGTATGTTTGTTGCAACATCTATGTAGTGACAAAAGAAAAACACATTGTGCGTCACACATTCGAGATCTCGTAGATGTATGTAGTGGATCTGTACAGTTTACTCAAGAGACTTAAAAGGATACACAGGAGTTTTTAATGGTGATGTTTGCTGTTTTCAAAGAAGAATACCTTCTGATGTCTTATTTGGACTTACTTATTGATGGAACCATGAATGTGAAGATTGCTCATACAGATCAACTACAGGAATAGATTCAGAGCGTGTTATTTATTTAACATTACCAGACTGCAAAAGTGAAGTTTTGACAGATTGCCGAGATAAGCTTCACAATACAATGTATGCTCAAATAGTCAAACAGATATTGTGTCAATGTTACATGTAGCAAGGAGTGGCAAATATGTTATTTTAATGCTACAATGATGCAGAACAGATGCAACAAAATTAGAAACTGAGATTACTAACTTTAAAGTGGAACAAATATCTATTTCTGGGGAAATATATAATAATACTACTATCATTTTTCATGAAGAAATTAGTATTAGATCTGGCCATTACACTGTCTATCTAAAAAGTGAAAAAGTGGATGGACAGAATTGAATGATAGCAACCTGAAATTTAAGCAAAGATTGACTTTGAAGTTAGCAAATTCATAACTTTTGTTTTTGGAGCCAAATTTCTATGGAGGATTCCAGTTGTAAAAATGGAATACTATCTTTATGGAAGATGCATTATCAGTGTTTACAACATCATGCGGCTAACAAAGGGTGATGTCTTTATACGGATTTGCCTATACTGGCGAGCCTTATATAACTACTAGCGCTTCTAAAGGAGAATACCTTATTTTCAGCAAATATTTCTTTGGATAAGCATCTTTTGTTTTTGGAACCAAAGTTCTAAGGAGGAGTACAGTTGTAAAAGTAGAATAGTCTCATTATGGTAAATCCATTACCAGAATTTATGACATCATGCAGCCAACAAAGGGTGACGTTTTTTACGAGGTTTTGCCTATGCCGGTGCCCCTTATATTTGTACTAGTAATTCTAATGAAAAATACCTAATTTACAGAATATTTTTTGGGGATATGTAGCTTTTGTTTCCCAAACCAAAGATCTAAGGAGGATTACAGTTGTAAAAATGGAATAGCCTTGTTATGGTAGATGCATTATCAGTATCTATGACATCATGCGACAAACAAAGGGCAATGTCTTTGTAAGGTTTTGCCTATGCTAGTGAGCCTTATATATGTACTAGTGCCTCCAATGAAAAAGACCTAATTTTCAGCATATGTTTCTTTGGATAGCAGAGCAGGTATAGATCAAATGACTGTTTAAATAATTATAGTGAGTGTAATACAAAGTGTTGCTTATTTGTACTGACATACTGAGCACTTTTGTTTTATTACAGTCTATATGATTGTTTTTTCCCACTGTTAAAGGATGAGTCTTTAGACAGTACATAACTTATGGGGAATAAGTATAAAAGCTGAGAACAGTTATAAAGAATATTTGAATGCTTATAATTACAGCTTGAGAAATATGTTAATAATTGTTGCAAAAGAGAGTTGTACATTGTTGAAATATTGTACATTTTAATATATAATTTTACAAATTGTAATTCTAATTCACTTTTGTTTATTTCTTTTTTATACGAGTGAATATCACCTTTTCTTGGCGAAATGTGGTTAACAAATTAATTGGTACAGTGTTGTTTCATTACTTTATACCATGGGAGGTTCCAGAGCACAAATAAAAAAACACATACACCCCCTTATACAGTCAGGCAGCCACTTATACTCCTATATAGATACTTCTAGACCCACTCACACACTGATACAGCCACTGACACACCCAGCCACACACCGATACAGATACTGACATACCCAGCCATACTCCGATACAGCCACTCACACACCCAATCACAGACTGATATTCCTACTTGTGTACCCACTCACACACTGATACAGCCTCTCACACACCGATACAGCCTCTTACACACCCAGCCACACACTGATACAGCCACTCACACACCCAGCCACACACCCATACGGCCACTCACACACCAATACAGCCACTAACACACCCACTCGTACCCTAATACAGACACTCATACACACACTCACACCGATACAGACACTTACACACCAACATACACACTGATATAGGAACTCACACACTGATATAGAAACTCACACACCAATACAGCCACTCATACACCCAACCACGCAGCAATACAGCCACTCACACACCCATTCAGACACTGATAGACACCCACACCCACTCACACACCAATACAGCCAGTCACACACCCACTCACAGACTGATACAGGTAGTCACACACCTGGCCGCACACCAACACCACCACTCACATACCTAGTCACACACTGAGACAACCAGTCACACACTGATACAGCCACTTACACACCCAGCCACAGATATAGCCACACACACATCAATACAGCCACTGACACACTCATTTACACACTGATACAGCCACTCTCAAACTCACCCACACACTTACACAACCACTCACATACTCAGCCACACACTGATACAGCCACTCTCACACTCATAGAGCCACTCACACACCCAGCAACATACCAATACAGCCACTCACATACTCACTCTTTTTTTAAAAAAACCTAAGGAAATAACTAATATTACAAGGACGTTATAATAAAAAATAAAACAGGCAGGGTCTTCTGGACCTGATTTTTAAGCCCCCCCCCCCCCAGATGGGCCAGGTACCGGGGGAATATTTATATATATTTGGAGGAGGGAGGCACACGCAGCCCCCGCCCAGGCTGATATCTACCCCAGGGACCCCATTCCCTGGGGCTTGGCCTTATTGGAAAAGTAGGAGAAAGACACACGGCCCCATCACCGGGGCTGATCTCAGCTCTGGGGACCCCATCAAACAGGGCCCAGCCATAGTTTAAAAGGAGGCCACACAGACCCCCTTCCCAGGCAAATTTCAGTCCCGGGGACCTTATCCCCGTGGTCTGGCCTTGTTAGAAAAAAAATGGAGAAAAGGCCCCATCTTCCGGGCTGATTTTGGACCCAGGTACCCAATCCCCCTGGGCCCAGCTAAAGTGAAAATGAGGTGGAATGCAAACCTCCCTTCCCTGGGCTGATTTTGACTCCAGGGACCCCTTCTCCTGGGGCTCGGCTGTATATACAACTGGAGAGAGGGGCAATCGGCCCCCCTCCCTGGGCCAAATTCAGCCCCAGAGACCCTATCCCCACCAAGTCCCAGCCACATTGACAAAGAGGAGGGTGACCGCAAGGGACATAGTGGGTTCTCCGCCCTCTCCATCCAAGTGCGCTCCCTGCCCACAGGAGCATGAAAAATGCAGTTGGACTTTATGTCTGTTTCCCTGCTGGCACTGCGGCGGGCAGGGAAACAGATGAAAAGATTGTTTCCACCTATAAGGAGAAGCTTTTTGACTTCTCCTTGAGGGCAGAGCAATGCCGACTTCCACAAAGCCGGCTGAGGACACAGCGGCATTAGGGCTCCTCGCGGCCTTAACAAAAGTGTGGTGGATGCCCTAGGTGGGCACCAGAGCACCCGCCCTTTGTTGGGACAGGCCCCGGGGAATGGGGTCCCCGGGGCCAAAATGAGCACGGGGAGGGGGCTGTGTGCCCCTCCTCATTTGCCAATGTGCCCCGGGCCTGAGAGATGGGGTACCCGGGTGGAAATTAGTCCATGTAGGGGGGCTGCAAGCTCACTCACACTTTTCCAATAAGGCCAGGCCCTAAGGTAACTATACCTCGTGCCCTCACCATGCACTGCTAATTACCCCACATATTACATCATTCATGACATATTCTATTACATTATTGATAATATTACTGGAACATTTGGCATACAATTATTGATGAGAAAACTGCATGCGGAGGCTCAAGTTATAGTTACTTTAGTGCATGAGTTATAGTTACTTGAGATAACTATAACTGCTGAATTTCTGTGGTTTTGTAAATAAAGCCTGAAGCGAACTACAACATCCAATACACACACATTTTAACATGATTTCCTTTGATATGTTCTATTAAGCTTCTGTCTGCATTATTTTCTTTTGGAATGTGTTGCAGTACGTGTGAGTAGCCATGCATGGTGCTAGACGTATTCCAAGGATGGGCTAGAGTATAACTATACCAAGCTGGCAGAGATCTCTGCACAAAAGAAAGTTGGTGCCGATGTCTCCGGTCGTTGGTTTGTGAACAGCATTTGGGAGTACTTCAACAGTACCACTGCAGCACTACTTTATATACCAAAAAATGCAGTTTGTGAATAGGACCAACTGTCCAACTGTGTCTACTGTCTCAAGTGCAGTCATAATGTCCATTTAAATCACAGGGTTTAATTGGGCTCCTACACTAAATGCAATACCTGCTTTGCAGCTAGGATTCAACAGAGACTGTAAGTCCTCTCCAGAGGTAATCCGATCATTTTATTTAAGTGTCTCTGACACTGATGCCCAACTTTTCATTTGAGTTCTTGATTTAAGACTTTACTAGTTAGTCAGTCAAATATCTTTATTTGCTACATTTCTCTAGCATAAAAGCACATTGAAAAATACAAACAATACAAATACAGTTTAAAAAAAGCAGTTAAAAGAAATACATAAAACTCCCTCGCCCAGCTAGTGTGCAGAGAAATACAGGAAAACGTATGTATCAAGTAAAAATTGCAGAATTATGGCCCACCCAATATAAAAGACTAATACAACTGTGGTAATTTCCTTAAACACAGCAGCCTTAAAGCATTGCCCTTTTCCTCAGTTTTAAAATCTGCCAAATTAAGGAGCCCACCAAGCAGCATATCAAGGGGCTATGTAGCTGGTGCAAAAACAGCAGGGAAGCTCTGCACTGTCTAAACCTAAAAACTTTAAATAATAGCAATAAAGGTTTCCTTCTAGGGATCTGATAAAAAGTGCAAAATATCAGATGGGTGGATATACCATCACAGGGACAAGGGGTCAGATCCAACAAAGTGTGAAAGTTAGAAGACAAACACTCACAGTGGAACCTTCACTAAGCCAGCACCTAACCCTGTATCACTCTCCCTATCAGAGCCCTATATATTTGGGAAAGACGTGTGCACACTCTGTGGCACCCACCGCAACAATGCCTATTCCCGTAGGAATCAGAGTATATAACAAAAAAACAAAGGTGCACCACATACACAATATGAGAATAAGAAAGTCCTTTGTAAATAACAATTTTCTTCAGAGGTCACTTATTGTAAACATTTTTAATTTTCATTTAAATAGAAATTCCAAAACATATAATCAATCCATCAGGGTGATTTAGTGAACAGTCCAGCCGACGCGTTTCGTCCTGAAACAGGACTTCTTCAGGGCTGTCAAACAATGAACAGAGAGATATATACATATAAATAACATATATACACCAATACATACATATACATTTATAAAAACACTAATACATAAATATAAACACCCTAAGAGCAACAACAAGACAGAACGACATTTTTACTAAAGTGTATGGAAAATAGTTCCAGATATGGGGTATATTCAATCCTATTGATCATTGTAATTTATTATAACATAGAGCATTCGCTTGAGGTACCCCGAGCAACGTGTTGGTTCTATTGATTGTCCAAACAAATTTGCAAAAGAGGAGAAGGTAAGACAGGAAGAACAAGAAGAGGGGGCAACGGAAGAGAGAACCTCACCTACCATAGAGTGATGACGTAATTCATAAATGGCAGAGTCCTTATGGATTAGTTTAATCCTTGTGAAGAGTAAACAAGGGTCCGGTGTATGATTCTATCAGCTGTACAGTCAAAAAAAGGATAAACATGAAAAAAGGAGGGGGAGGGGAAGGGGAGGGAAGTGGGGAGGGGAAGGGGAAAAAGAGAAAGAGAAATGACTAAAATCAGTCATAATCACAGAATGATAACCAAAAAAGAAGGTAAAAGACTAATGCTATCATTATGATAAATATAAACCAATTGGGCTAGAAATGACTTACATATAGGCGTCAAAAGCAAGTGAAAAGCTCCTCGTGGATATGTATCATTCCATAGCCTCTTATATTAGATGGAAGTGTTGTACTGACAGGGCTTGAGAGTATTACTAAACAAGAAAAAAGAAGAAAGAGGGGGAGACACGTATATATAATTATGTTACAAAAGAATGCAACCAAAAAAAATATCAAGCGGACTTTAAAAAAACCGTCATTATAAATAATATATACAAGGGAAGAAGATAAGTACAACTTACAAAAGACCGCCACGTCAAAGTAAGCAATGTAGCTGCCAAAATCTGGGGGGTAATAATCCCAGGGGTTCCACAGTCAAAATTGATCTCAGGCGGACATCATGTTTATATTAAACATCATTCCAAGGTTCTAAAATGGGAATGAATAATGTATATGTATAAGAACATAAAATAACGAAGTCAATTGGTTGCATGAGACAAAACATGGATATGTCTAACTGAAAACTGCTTCCCAAATGAAACGTGGAAGCAGGAAATCATGAAATAAACAATAACTGTCATAAATACAGAAATACCCAGGGTTAAAAAAACCCGAGTGGAAAGGAAAGCAGAACCCGTGAATATGCAATTAAAAACCCTATCTGTAAAGTGGTACATAAAAGCAAGAGACCCGGAGCCACCAAAGCATGTATATAGACTATATATATAGTAATACCCAGAGAAGGGGGGGCCCGAGTCAGGGGGAATGCGGCGCCCGACACAGTGTACGCGAGCGCATCGATAAAAAACTAACTAATAATCTCACCGTATGTTAGTAATTGCCGATAAGCAAGGTTGCAGGCGTCCAACACTGGAACGGAGCAGCGTCTAATAACGCGTTGAATAACCTTAGTCCTATAGCCGAAACCTTTAAATAGTGTAACGGGTGGCGGGTTAAACAGGTCACGTGGATCGTTTCCATGATAACCAAACGAGCTAAGCTTTGACTGTCAAATACGGCGGCCATTACGGAATAGCTTGTATTAGGTCTAGGAGATGTCCCAAACGAAATAATGTCAGTATATATGATCAAAATGAGATCGGGTATGCCATAGGAATATTATAAAATCAACATTTAAAAAAGATAGTTAATATCTATGTGTGAACTCAACAATGGGCAATCTATCACGTAATAATATATGAGTCTTCAATAATTGAACTGGACAGTTGATATATGTGCGTGAGCTCAAAGTAAGGAATATATGTGTCTCATAATAATGCGATATATGTATATAAAAAACGCAAACGAGAACACGGCAAATCACGTAAGTCGTTGTCCTAGAAACCAAAATATAACGGATTCTGCGCGTTCATTGGTTAGAACGGCCATTTTAACAAGAACTTAGACAAAATTTACCGAGTATCTAATAAATAAATAAACTGTATGTATTGAGCAACCCGCATTAGAGGAGGCATAGAAAAACAATTCTATGCAAAGAGCACAGCGGGAAGAATAAATGACTTATTGTGATTCATGTTTCCACACTCTGTGAATACCGCGAGAGGAGCTGGGAACCACATGATTGGTTACCAAGAAAACATGTAAACTTTGGATCCGTTTGTCAATGACAGCGGCCACAATACTCGAAAATATACTTGCATAGATACTGTGGACATCGAAGAATTTCCGTCCCATAATGGCCTATTTAAGCATAATTAAACGGAATCTCAGGGGCAATCACCACCTAGAGAATAAGTATCAACCACTGGGTGGTGATGAACGTGGGAGAAGCAGTTAAAGTTTGTTATTAACCATATACCTGCGGTCCTATCAAAAATAGACCCCGTGGGTGGTTGTCATAGTAATATATAAGAAAGAGATCCACTCACATATGCCGGTGGCCAGTATGAAGATAAAATAATTCATATAGATAACAGGACATCCAAAGAATGATTGTGCTAAGAGAAAATCTAAAACCATGATCGCCATATAGTTTGTAAAGAGCATATTTGCAATCTGAGGTGTACTTAACCCTAATTGAGATGTAATTGAAATGCACACAAAGTGCATGATGCATACATGATAAACAAAGAATTGGTTATGATCTCCATGGAATAAGAAATATATATCCCTGTATTTGGAGGGAATAAGTTAGATCCACAAGAAGGAAATATTACAGTTTAGCAATAATGTATGCAGCTCAGCACAAGGAAAAAAAGGAGAGAGGGTGAGGGAACAGAAGAGGTGAATACACTAACCATACCTTTTCGTGGTTTTATCGAATTATCTTATATAATATCAGATCAAAGTTAATCCATGTTGACATAACACGCAGAGTGGAATCAATGCTGTTTGCTCTAATGAAAGACAGTAGAGTTAGTGAATGAAGCGAAACAAACATAATTCAGGGAACATGTAGAAAACATAACATTAGTAAAGAACAAATGCAGAGTATTTATACATTTGTCCCTAATAGTCCAACTAATTTTTTCATTTTGGAGAAACAGAAGCCGATATCAGTTTACAGTTTCATTGATGATCACAGAACAGGAAACCATTAATTATTCAAGAAAGTAATGCATCTCATCATCGCTGTTGAACCCAAATTCCAAACTACGCAGTTTACAAATCCACCCTGCCTCATTTCTTCTTAGAGAGAGTTCCCGATTCCCACCCCTCGCATTAATAGGTATGTGATCTATTCCCATAAACCATAATTCCTCTTCTTTTGCGTGATTTTCCTGCATGTGATATGTGAGTGGGTATTTCAAGTCACCATTTCGACGAGCCCGAACATGTTCCTGCATTCTGATTTTCAAAGCCCTTTTAGTGCTTCCCACATAAATCTTATTGCAGGGGCAACCTAGCACATATGTTACGTATTTGGAGTTACAATTGATTAGATGGTTTATCGAAAAACTTCGTTTGGTATTAAAGCTGAAAAGTTTAGTTTTATTTCTCCCCAGTTTACACATATTACATTGATTACATGTGTAAAAGCCAACCGTCTTTGATTGGAGCCAGATTTGGGGTTTTTCAGTAGTGACATAGCTAGGGCACAAGATGTTACGCAGATTTTGCCCTCTTCTATATGTTACTTTGGGTTTTAACGGTATAATGTCCTTAAGGTCTGGTATATCGGTTAATAAGTGCCAGTGTTTCCTTAGGACATTATATACCCTATTGCTGCGATCATCAAATTGGGTTCCAAAAGCAATAGGAGCTTTTTGGAGTTTCCTCAATGGTTTTGTTGTTAGGGTCTCTCGTCTTGGGGTCTTCAATGCCTTAGTGTAAGCTTTCTTTAGCACTGCTTCTGGATATCCTCGATCCCGGAAGCGTTTCTTGGTTTTCTCTAAATTACAGGCAAAGGTATCATCTGTACTGCAATTACGGCGCATACGAATCATTTCCCCATAGGGGATGTTGGAAATAACATGTTGGGGGTGTGAGCTTTGGTAGTGCAGTGTGCTATTGCACGCCGTGATCTTCCTGTGAGTGCGACTGTGTATATAATCATCCTGGATAAAGAATGTGATGTCCAAGAAGTCTATTTCCTGCTGATTGTAATCTATGGTTAATCCTACATTGTAGGGATTATTATTCAAGTAGGCATGGTATTCTATGAGAGAGGCGATAGGTCCATCCCACAACATAATTACATCGTCGATGTACCTACCCCAGAAGATGACATGTTCCATCCATTTTGCCGCATGTCGGAACTATTTTCCATACACTTTAGTAAAAATGTCGTTCTGTCTTGTTGTTGCTCTTAGGGTGTTTATATTTATGTATTAGTGTTTTTATAAATGTATATGTATGTATTGGTGTATATATGTTATTTATATGTATATATCTCTCTGTTCATTGTTTGACAGCCCTGAAGAAGTCCTGTTTCAGGACGAAACGCGTCGGCTGGACTGTTCACTAAATCACACTGATGGATTGATTATATGTTTTGGAATTTCTATTTAAATGAAAATTAAAAATGTTTACAATAAGTGACCTCTGAAGAAAATTGTTATTTACAAAGGACTTTCTTATTCTCATATTGTGTATGTGGTGCACCTTTGGTTTTTTGTTATAAAGTGTGAAAGTTAGCTGGGTATCCTACCATAAGGAGTAGCAAATTAAAATGAAATTTTGTAAGATCAAAGCGATGTTGTCTATTCTGGATAAGAGATAAATAATATTGAAGACCCTTATGGATGTAGACCAGATTAAACAAAATCACAGTTGGTTTAAACTTATCCACCTCCCATCTTTTTGACCTTGCCTTACCCAGAAATATTTGTTTAGTTTACCCTTTTTAATACAAGGACAGGAAAGGTCCGGTGAACCAGATAAGTCTGGGTGCCCTATCTCCTCACACAGGTTTCCGATGAGATATCAAGAGCAGTATGTAGTCTAAGGCAATCTTTTCAAACCAGTTGTTAAGGCCTGCTTCATCGATTTTACTACTCTAAGGGGATAAGATTAAGAGACCACTTTATTCTGACAGTCTATGACATGAGGGTCCTTCTCATTTTAATAAATCTGACCTTGAATTTATTTTCTTTTTCGGTAGTAGCCATATACATCACAATCGTTCCCAGTTACTTTCGCACCTCTCAGAACCCAGTCCCACTACAGTCTGATAAAGGGCAGAGTGAAGCCTCAAACCATCCCCAGCATACCTCTAATGTCTCGAGGTGTCCATCTTCCTTTCCAAGTAATATTGATCAAGCCAAAACACTCATATACTTTCCTAGTCACAGATATAAACCAGTGAAACATAACCTCAAATGTAAACTATAAAACGTAAGTCCCTCTCCTCAGGCCTCTATGCCAAGCCGATCCTTAACAGGGACCCATGGAGCCGGATTATAACTCCTTATCTTTGTGTTTCACTTTTCAGCAGCCATCCCTTTGTTCTATCACCAGTCCATGCTTGTGGTAGGTGATGGCATCCCCAGATTTTCTGAAATGTATCAAGCTGATCATTAAGGCTGGCTATCTTAAAAATCTCTTGCAAACAAATGACCGTTCTGGGACTGGTATGCATTTACCATACTTGAAGCATACACAGTTTCACAGTGGCCAGCGCTTTGGCTAACCAGCGCACTCCTTGGAAAGAAATCTCCGGGAAATGAGTAAAGTCATAAAGCTGTACAAATTGCACTGTCAGGCTCCCTCTTACTTGTAATGTGCCCTTGCATACCATCTCAATCTAAGTCCAGAAGGTATTCAATAGTGGATACTCCCAGAGCAGATGAACAATGTCCTCCTCAATTGAACCTCTTCTCCAGCAAGTTGCATTGAGGAGGTATCTTAGGGACCAATTCCATCAATGTAGCACCTTGAGATAACATGGTTTGAGACTGGTTTCTCATAGGGGCTTATTGTACATGGCCAGGAGGTCTTCCCACTTATCAGAGTTACATACCTGCTGGTTTTTATTACCCAACTCCTTTAAAGAGTGGCAGACAGGCATAAAAAATTGATGGTCAGCCATGATTTTATAAAGGCCTGAGGCCATACCTTTTTAAATGCTCCACTTCTGTATACAGTTCAGAATTGAGGATGACTTGAGTGGGTACGTGAGAGGCCCTAAAGTGTGTGTCAAAGCATGGACAAGTCTCAGATAGCAATAGAGCTGTCTTGGTTGTGGATTAAACTGTGCCTGGGCAACTGCAAGCATTTTAATATCTCTAATATCTATGCGGAGGTCTGAGATCGAGGGAATACTCATATTCTAAACCTTTCAACAGTGGTTCCTACCTTCTATAATAATGGAGGCGTTCTGCCACACTGGGGCTTGGTCATCAGCCTTGGAGTGTTCGCCCAGCAGTCGTGGGTGCTGCTCTAAGCCTGTACGTAGTGTGCAGGATTGGGTGTGATGCTATTACCTTGCCTGCGTTCCCATTGTAGAACAACCTAACTCCACAGATTTTCCCAAAAAGGGCCTTTTGCTAGAATAAACCAGCCAGGTGTATCAAGTGAATCATGAAGATATTATATACCTGAGTTGTGCAAGTTGCTAATCAAGCCAATATGTGCACATGTGCAGGAGTTTATTTATTAATGTATTTTTTTAATGGAGTTTTATATACCGCAAACTTTACCCGGTTCCGGGTATCAAAGCGCTTTCAATAGCACCAGTTGTGTTACATGAGGACACTTTCATTTTTAGGTCTCGTCTACGCAGCGCGCATGCGCTGCATAGGAAAAAGACCTTTAGCAATCGATTCACTTTTGCAGGCAAAAACATGCACGCGTTGCATTGCTTTGAATGGCAACTGTGTAGGAGAGTAGGATCTGCCTCTTATGGTTACCCCCACTTTTTACTGGTCTTTCACTGTTTTTCGACTTTAGTTTGACCGGAACCCTGCTCTTCAGGGCCCCAGCCTAGCTACTTCCTCTCTAAATTGATTGGATGTACTTTAGGTACACTCCAGATTGGATTCTGGGACACCCTTGTGAGTCCCTAGTATATGGTATACTATGTACCCAGGGCATAGGTACCCCTGAGGACTACCAGGGGCTGAAGCATGTATTGTGCCACCCCTGGAAAGCCCTCCAAAATGACACCACATGTCTGCTACTGCAGCCTGGGTAAGGTGGTGCATGCACCCCTTACTGAGGTATAGGTTCACTATACCTTACCTATCAGTGCACATAGAAACCTATCAGTCACCCCTATAGCAGGCCTTATCAATCCTGAAGGCAGGGTGCTTGGCTATATGTGAGAGGGTGCCCAGGCATGAGCTGAGCCCCTCAGCAGCCTTCCGAATCTCTTCTCCGGGGTTGTCAGTGGTGCAGCCTGACCATATACTCTTAAGTGCATTATATCTTAAACGGTTAATGCTAACTTTGGACTGGCTGCACGGAAACATGTCGTGTTTGGTGTCATATACCTTAGAATCATACCCTCATATCAATTCCTGATATGAGAATATGATCCCACCCTTCTAGAGGGAGAGACTTGGCAGTACTGGTATACCCGATAGAAACTTAACTGAGCCCTGGCATCTCAAAATGGATGCTGCAGCCACAGACACAGGTCTGTCCTCCTGCTGCTGACCGAAACTCCGGCAGGGGAGGCCTGGACAATAGGTTTCCTCTCACAAGGAGGTGTAACCACCTCCCGGACAGGATGATATGTATTGGGGCTGGGTGGGAGCACTCTCAGAGTGCTTTGAAGTCCTGCACTGGGGGCACATTTGGTGTCCCTGTGCATAGTCCAGCTCAAACCGGTTCAGGGGCTGGAAGCCCCTGCTCTGGCGTGAAACTGGACAAAGGAAATGGGTGTAGCCACCCCTCTTTCCAAACCCTCCCACAGGTGGGTCCCCAGAGCTAGTCCAACCCCTTCCTTAGGTATAAGTAAGGAACCTCTGTAACCAGATCTTTAGATATCCCTGGACGAAACTTTGAAGCTGACTCCTGGAACTTCGATGCTCTACTGAAGACTAGAGGACTGAAGAAATCTCCCTTGGGGTCAAGGAGTGATTCCCCTGCTTGGCAGGCACCAACAAAGCAATTTGCAGGGTTGCATCTCCAAAGCTCCCGCCAGACTCAGGCAGCCCAGGAAGAGGATTTCCAGACATCTCAGAGGTGGACCCAAGTCCCCAGCAAAGCTGAGTCCCGCAGCCCTCGTGAGTAGCATGGAACCGGAACTCCTGGTCACCGTGCACTTTTGCAAGTGCATTGCCTTCTCGACGTCTCTTGAAGTTGTGCTTGGGGTTTCTTGTAGCCCCCACCTCGAGCAGAGAATCAACCAAAGATTGTCGGCCTAAGCATAGACAGATAAATTGCATGTACAAGACATTACAGTTAGAATAAGGAAGACTCTGAAAGAATTGGGTAGAAAAAGGTCATGCTGTATTAGATCAAAAAAGGTTTTGCAAAAAGGACATACAATGATGTAAATGAACAAGATAATGGAACAGTTGTATTAGCACTGTACGCAAAATAAATGACGTATAAGAACAACCCGAACTTGTACTTGGTGCTTAAAAGTGTACGTGACACGAAGACGGCTACGCAAGTGACAAGGTGAAATCAGCTGGGGACGGCGCAAAGTGAAGTGAAAGTGAGATTTAGAATAATATATACAAAAGTTCTGAATTCAATTTCTTTACAATAGAATTACTTAAATATACATAATAAGGAACCATAAGGCCACCAATTAAGCTGAGGAGTCGACGGCGTTTCGATCCGAGCAGATTGGGATCATCATCAGGACTGGGTTGTCATATTCAAGAAACAGTGCTGTACAAGAAAGAGAGGGAAGGGTCCAGGAAAAGGACTAAGGAAAAGGATCAAGAGATAAGGTGAACTGGTCAATGAAAGACAGGGAAAGGGAAGGCCCTAAGTTTAGGACCACCAAGAAAAATAAGGGCCAGTCAAGACATGCTTATATCAGCAAATTAGGGTGCATGGAAAGGGGATAAAGGGAGGAAAGGTAAAGGGGTGGGAAGGGGGAGGGGAGAGGTTGTCGGGGGTGGTGGCGATAGGGGTCAGATAGGAAGGGGGGAGGTGTGAGAAAAGAGTTAAAGAAACCGCAAGGTAAAGGAAAAACCAGGGACTAAGAAATCTAATACCTGTAAACATGTATGACTCTTGAATACAGAAGGTCGCTAGAGAATACGAGTAGGTGAAAATCTGTGGGAGGGGAAATTCAAAAATTAGTGAATACAGAGAAAGGGAGAAATAAGAGATGAATGGGAACCAGAAAAAACAGAATGCCTGGACGTGGGTCAATTGAAAGACTTCCAGGGAAGGAATTGGTGTATAGGAGTTACAAAGCGAGTCCAGGATGCTGCTCGTAAGTAATGGGAGCAACCAGAGGCAATGAATGCAGCAATTCTAAAATGGGGACAACAGGAGAAGGTTAGAGGAAAGTGACGGAGGTGCGTGCACAGGGAAGGGGGCGTAGTGAAGGGAGAGGAGGGGGGTAAACTATTACCTTAATTTCAATGATTCAGCCTCATGTTTAAGTCGGCGCTAGAAAAGCGCGAGAGGTACTGACAGCCTGGAATAAGAACAATAAATAAACTAAGCCTGGGTCAGACTTGAGCTGGAGCGAACTAAATATGAAGAGAATTAACGACCAAAAACCGAAATGGAAGTGGAAATACCTAATGAATAGGGCGTCAGGGAAGGCGTCTGATTCAACCGGAGTTCGGCGTCCTGAGTGGTGGATGATCGCGACCTTGTAAATATGAAAGTATTTATTGGTTCATCATTGACATGGTTGTTCATGGTGTGATTGGTGATGTTGGCAATGCTCATTCAGGGAACGTACATTATTGCCCCTTAATTATATTGTGTGAACTGTCTTCCAATTGCACAGCGAACTGCTTAATTCGTATCTGTTTAACTTTGCTTTCCTTTACTTTTACGTTCCTCTCCTTAGTCCTGTTTCTAGCTGCCTCCCTTTGCTATCCTTCTTTCGGACGTATTCTCACGTCATAGCCACGCACCCCCGTTCCTCTCCCTAGTCCTCTTTCTAGCTCAATCCTTCCCTCGGACATAGTCCCACGTCACAGCCACGCCCCCCCCTTCCCGGCTTTGAGGTCCGGACCCGCGATCGTCCACCACTCAGGACGCCGAACTCCGGTTGAATCAGACGCCTTCCCTGACGCCCTATTCATTAGGTATTTCCACTTCCATTTCGGTTTTTGGTCGTTAATTCTCTTCATATTTAGTTCGCTCCAGCTCAAGTCTGACCCAGGCTTAGTTTATTTATTTTTCTTATTCCAGGCTGTCAGTACCTCTCGCGCTTTTCTAGCGCCGACTTAAACATGAGGCTGAATCATTGAAATTAAGGTAATAATTTACCCCCCTCCTCTCCCTTCACTACGCCCCCTTCCATGTGCACGCACCTCCATCAGTTTCCTCTAACCTTCTCCTGTTGTCCCCATTTTAGAATTGCTGCATTCATTGCCTCTGGTTGCTCCCATTACTTACGAGCAGCATCCTCGACTTGCTTTGTAACTCCTATACACCAATTCCTTCCCTGGAAGTCTTTCAATTGACCCACGTCCAGGTATTCAGTTTTTTCTGGTTCCCATTCATCTCTTGTTTCTCCCTTTCTCTGTATTCACTAATTTTCGAATTTCCCCTCCCACAGATTTTCACCTACTCGTATTCTCTAGCGACCTTCTGTATTCAAGAGTCATACATGTTTACAGGTATTAGATTTCTTAGTCCCTGGTTTTTCCTTTACCTTGCCTCCGGTTTCTTTAACTCTTTTCTCACACCTCCCCCCTTCCTATCTGACCCCTATCGCCACCACCCCCGACAACCTCTCCCCTACCCCCCTACCTACCCCTTTACCTTTCCTCCCTTTATCCTCTTTCCATGCACCCTAATTTGCTGATATAAGCATGTCTTGACTGGCCCTTATTTTTCTTGGTGTTCCTAAACTTAGGGCCTTCCCTTTCCCTGTCTTTCATTGACCAGTTCACCTTATCTCTTGATACTTTTCCTTAATCCTTTTCCTTGACCCTTCCCTCTCTTTCTTGTACAGCACTGTTTCTTGAATATGACAACCCAGTCCTGATGATGATCCCAATCTGCTCGGATCGAAACGCCGTCGACTCCTCAGCTTAATTGATGGCCTTATGGTTCCTTATTATGTATATTTAAGTAATTCTATTGTAAAGAAATTGAATTCAGAACTTTTGTATATATTATTCTAAATCTCACTTTCACTTCACTTTGCGCTGTCCCCAGCTGATTTCACCTTGTCACTTGCGTCGCCGTCTTCGTGTCACGTACACTTTTAAGCACCAAGTACAAGTTCGGGTTGTTCTTATACGTCATTTATTTTGCGTACAGTGCTAATACAACTGTTCCATTATCTTGTTCATTTACATCATTGTATGTCCTATTTGCAAAACCTTTTTTTGATCTAATACATCATGACCTTTTTCTACCCAATTCTTTCAGGGTCTTCCTTATTCTAACTGTAATGTCTTGTACATGCAATTTATCTGTCTATGCTTAATGATACCTGTTGAGAATCATTGTTGTTTCTTACACTATTACCCCAGTCTCAATGAGGTTTAAGGGTTTATGCTCCTGTTGTTTATTATACCACTATAATTAGTGGACAGCATATACCAGGCCAACTTCTCACAAATGCGTTAACGTTTGGCAATTCCCTTGTGGGAGCGAGCTTTGACAGATGGTTCCTGCTCACTCCCGCAAGGGAAACAGGCGCAAGCACCCTCCTCTCTCCCCACCACCCTGCTGCCAGCGCGAGGCTCGCATGCTTGTTGTTTTTGCATGAGGTACATTTATGCAACGTGTTCTTCGGGGAGTCTGTAAGACCTCAGCAGAAACCGAGTTTTAACAACTGCAGCTTTAAAAGAAAAAAAGTATAAATGTGCTGATGTTAGGGCCAGGTTCAAAGAGCGAAGGAACGGGGCTCAGTGATTTAAGTCTCCCCTCCAAGCGCTAGATGCGTGCAGCGCCAAGCCCAAATCTTCGAACTCCGCATTCAGATCACCCTCGCGTCACTTGTTCTGCTGGCATCGGGGCAGCAAGCAGCGCCCTCTACTCAAAACTTGGAGTTAAAGCAAGTTAAGGAAAGCACAACCAAAGAGGCATTGTCACAAACTCACAGTGGAAGTAGAAACAACTTTTGGCTATACTGTTAGGGAATGTCCTCCGCGTTCCCGGTGTTCTGCAGCTGGATAAAGTCCTTGTTAATTTGCAATATTGTTATTTTAGAGACTTTGGGAGCATTTTCATGTCGCCACCTTCTTCTGTACCTGACTTGCGGCTGACTCTGCCCCTGTCCTCCTATCCTTTCAAAGGCCTGTCACTTTCCTCTGTGTTTTCTGCTGGGGGCAGTACCAATTTATTAGTCCGCTCAGAGGTCTAACGCCCAGTCTCTATTGCATAGCTGGACTTTCAGGTTTGCCCTGCTCATCTCCGAACCAGCTGTGCACTTAGTGTGATGACGGCTCCCTCAGGCCAGTCCTACCCCTCTAATTGCCCATTCCTCACCTCTGATTTACGGGGGTTCGGAGTCTCATGTGGGACAGTGGGCTCTGGCTTGATACAATAGATCACCTGTAAGGTAATATGCACCAGTAGATGGCCTGAGACTGATGTCATCAACTGTGCGACCTAGGATCTGGCTTCAGTCAGTGATGTCATCACATGTGGGACAGTGAACTTTGACTTGAGACAATATCACCTGTGTGACAATAGGCACTGGCAGATGGCTTGAGACTCATGTCATCAGCTGTGCGACCTAGGATCTGGCTTCAGTCAGTGATGTCATCACATGTGGGACAGCGGACTCTGACTTGAGACAATGCTGCCATCACCTGTCGGACACGGGCTCTCATTTGGGACGTTAAAGTCATTAAAGTCCTCGTAGAGAGGACAGTAGCTTCTGGCCTGGAACACTGATTACATGAGCAGTGAGACTAGAGGCTTTGGTTTGAGAAAATCTTTTCAGCAACAGTGGGCTGTAGGTAGGCTCTGGTTTGCAAAAATCATTTTATCATCTGTGGCCTAAGAGGTTGCAATCTGAGACAATGATGTGAACAGCAGTGAGACAGCATGCTCCTGTGGGACTGTAGGCTCTGCTTTTTAGCTCGAGCATTCAATACCTCTTGTATATACTTTAGTATATATACTTTAGTATATACTTATATGTGTATGTACTTTGTGGGCTCTGAAGATCAGCCTTAGGACTTGTCTGCTTCCGCTTAGGGACTTTTTTTGTTCAACTGCCTCTATTTAACTGTCTTGATAGAAAACGACCAGCAGAGGTCAGTAAAATATCAGAATTGATGTCTGCTGAGGGACTTTCTTTTTTTAATTTTTCTGGAAATTGCCTCTATTTAACTTTTTAGATCGAAAACGACCAGCAGAGGTCAGTAAAATACCAGAATAACTTAAGCATTCTCTAGATTCCAGTCCATAGAACTTGTCTTCCACGAGCACCCGTAGACAATAATATTTTTTTCTAATCTTGTATTTTCAGTGATATGACCACCGAAGGCCCTGCTTTTATATTAAAAACAGAGCTTTCCTGCTGAAAAGCAATATTTCTCTCTATGTGTTCCCATACTTGGCGTGTCACTCAGTTTGGTGCTTGCTTTTCCTCCATGTTAAAGAACAGTAGATGTTTCAGCACCCAAACTAATGTGCTGCATGGCTAAATAAATATAAGGTCCAAAAGGCGAGTCAGATTGCATTGCAAATGCTTGTTTTATGTTTTTGTTAGGCACGTTGTAAACCTCCTCTCTCCATAGAGGCATGTGGTTTTCCCATATGTAGACGTGGTTTTCTGCCGACCAAAACGAACATTTTCAGGGCCTTGTCAATAGCTGCTGACATCAGGCAAGTCAGTATACATACTGGTATATTTGAAAAAAAGGTTTGTAAAGTGGGGTGTAACATTAATTTTTATCACTTGGGTCTACTTCCGGAGCAAGATATTAAGCTGAGGCCACCTATTGAGGTATATTTTTTTTTTCATGGGTAATGATATATATGACCATATCTGTTAGTCTGGGTATTGCCTCTCTCCCTAAGTACCTCAGTTTATTGGTCAATCAAAGTATTGGTTGGCCACCTAAGGCTGCCACTGTTGTAATTCATATTAGTCGTGCCGCCTTACATGTATCCGATGTAACCATATAACCAGATGGGAGCGAAAAAGTGAGAGATCAGGTCAATGAAAGCTTGCAATGAGGTGGCAGGGTTTGCAGCGTAACCAAAATATCGAGCACGTATAGCAACACTTTGTGTGTTCCTCTTTGGTACTGGTATCCCTTGATTATATGGTGCCTCAGTAATTGTTTTCTCCAGAGGATCAAAAGGCAAGACGAACCGTAGTGGGGTTAGTGGGCACCCCTGTCTAGTTCACCTGTGCACATCGAACGCAGAAGAGGAATACCATTGCAAGTGACTTGTGCCATGGGTTGGGTGTATAGTAGTCAGACACTGGATATGCATTTCAGTCCTATGCCCTCGCTCTGTAGAACACGAAACAAGTAGACTCATTAAATATGGCCACATTACAACCAACCAGCTTCTATGCCTTGTGGCCCCATCAGAACTGTTAGCAAGTGGTGAGGAGGGCGCAGAAAGTAGCATTATGGTACTCCTAGTAAAAATGACCTAAAGGAACACCGCCCAGATCCAGTAATGCTGTTAAAGGCATTTTCACATGACTATCAAAAGGAGCCAGGAAATTACAAGCCAGCATCCTCTTCAGGGTATGTATCTCGCCTGAACGCATGATTCCCATGAGAGAGGGGCGTCAGCAAGTCTTCGCAATTGGAGAGCTTGGGTAGATTTATCTTTCCAGGCCAGGCCAAAGGCCCCACTCAAAAGTCCAGGGCACAAAGGAGCTGAAGGGAGACAAGCATGCCAAGCGTTCTATGCAATCTCTCTTTGGTGTGCCTACCTGCAGGCCTTACCTGTATGTCTGCATTCACGGAGGATTCAAGAGCTCCACATTTTCAAGTGTGCCATTAAATGCAGGGAGGGTCTTACCCATAGTCTGGGTGGGGTCCGAGCTCTGGGACCACTGATCAACTGTCAGGAGATCAGCTCCTCAGTAAAAGTGCGGGGAAGATCACCCTCTCCAGCCTGGTATAAGCCCCTGTCAGCTACATCAGGTGAGGCCCGCCCTTCAGTGGATCTCAGGACGTCTGTTGCCTACTTCATGATACTTCTCCTACCATCTCCCAGTGCTTGTTAGGGCCAGAGTTGCTATGCAGTGTGGCCTTATGTACCGCGGGTGCATTGTTAGGCTGAGGGCCGCCGTACGATTGTGGAGCAACTCAACTGGATTATGCAGCTCCTCCCAATGGCCTCTGCTCATAAGACTCTCATCCGCTGCCTCTCCCTGACAGTGCCAGTGGGTCGATACAACCCTGATGCCTCCCTCTCCTATCAATATGTCCTAATTTAAAGGACTATAACATAAAAACGCTCACAATTTAAGGAACTCTAGCTGAAGCCACCATCATCAGAGGGACTCCTAATTATAAAGAATGTTCTTTTCAGGGAATGAATATTTCTGATGATCCTATTGTATGAGCACCTCAAACTTTGAAGTTCACTTTTTCTAAGAGACTGCTTTTTGGAAAATCACTGAATCGGAGGCCCTCCTGTCCTAGAGATTCCGACTTACAATTTACTACTCCTACATTCACAAAGTCATCCCCCTCTGAAGAGCGATGACTGAGGCATTCCCTAACTGGCAGACTGCTGGCTGACCTCTAGTTTGAGAAGCTCTGCTATTTCGCTCTTCTTGCAATGTTGGCTCTGTCCTTGAGGCCCTTCTGGTCAACACGCAATTGCTATTCATGTGGCTTTAGCATTATTATTCATTGATTGTGGTGGCCTGTCAAGCAATTGCCTTTTCTCATCAATGAATCTCCAAGATTTTCACTAAATTATATATATATATATATTCACTGAAAAAACCATAGGTTTCAGGCACGTTATAGTTAGGAATTATCATTTAAAAAAACTTAGATATTCAGTGAAAAAACCATAGGTTTCAGGGGCGTTATAGTTAGCTGGACTTTTCACTCGTACAAAACCATTTAAATTCCCCCGTTTTAGTTAGTTCAGCTGACTAAAACTCGCGCGCCCGCAATGCACTGCTGATCACATCACATATTACATCACTCATGACATGGTCAGTGACATCACTCATGACATCACTGATGACATCTCAAATGACATCACTGATGACATCATCCAGTGAATGTGTGTTTTTCTGAAAATTACATATGTTTTATATATGTATATCTCAAGGTCGATGGAAGAATAAATGTGTATATAAGTGTCTAAATGGATGATTTGTTTTTGAAAAATTGATTGTATAACTTACTGATTAAGTGTATCTTAGTGAATACATGGCTTAGTGAGTAATGTTTAAATATGTAAATATCTGTATCAGTCTCTCACTTTGTGTATAAGTGGCTACATGAGTGTCTTTATAGGTTATTAGTTGGTTTTTTGAGTTTCAGTATGAGTGTCTGAGTGTCTGTATGGTTCGGTGGGGGGTATTACGTAGTGCATAGGTGCATGAATGAGTGACTCACTGTTTGTATGTGTTGAAGACAGCATGTGTGCAGGACTATATGGGTGGATGAGTGTGTGCATGGGTGTGTTAGTGAGTGAATGACTGTCTCAATGGTGTCTTTATGAGTAACTACATATGTTTTAAACTAGTATATGTGACTATTGGTGTATATCAGTGAGTATATGTGAGAGTGAGAGATTGGAAGGCTTCCTGTATGAATAAGTATGTGTTTCTATAAGTGATTGTTTAAAAGACTAAGTATGTGTAAGTTTCTGTAGAAGTAAGTGTGGTGGTGTGTGTATAATTGTATATGCAAGTAAATGGATGTTTGATTCTTTATTAGCATGAGTGACTATGTGTGTGAGTAACTCTATGGATGAGTGGCATTGTGTAACAGGACGTATAGGTGTATGAGTACATATGATGAGTGATTACATGTATGAGTGACTGTATAGGACTGTTGGTGAATGAGTGGATGTGTATGTGGATCTTAGAATTATTGAATAGGTTGTTGTAACTGGTATTGGTATGTCCATTGTTTTGAAAATTTTAGTTTCTATTTTTGAATGTGTGTATCAAAGGTTATATTAGGGGGAGAGGAGGTCTGCCACTCTATCAAAAGGATGATGTCATCAGTGATGTCATTTGAGATATCATCAGTGATGTCATGAGTGATGTCACTGACCATGTCATGAGTGATTTAATATATGACGTCAACATCAGTGCATTGCGGGCGCACGAGTTATAGTTAGCTGAACTAACTATAACGGGGGAATTTCAATGGTTTTGTACGAGTGAAAAGTCCAGCTAACTAGAACGCCCCTGAAACCTATGGTTTTTTCACTGAATTTCTAAGGTTTTTTAAATGCTAATTCCTAACTATAACATGCCTGAAACCAATGGTTTTTTCAGTGAATTTCAAAGGATTTTTAAATGCTAATTTCTAACTATGCCTACAGAGATAGGACATGTGAAGAAAGAAGAAAAAACGCACAGAAAGAAAAAAAAGAAATGCAGAAAGAAGCAACAGAAGTCCTCAACGACGAAGACAAGTGCAGGAAGAAGGATAACGTGCAGAAAGAACAAACAGAAGAGCAGAAAGAAGCCTTGTTGCAAAATCATCCTGTACCCTCAACTTTTTCAGACGGATACTGGTGGTAACTGAGTCTGAATAACCAGTCCTAGAGCCAGTGCTATGTTAAAAGACACTCAGAATACAGTGAAAACACCTACATACACTAGGGAACACTATGCGTTGGGGTCCCCCTGTGATTAGCATGCCCTCCTCTGTAAGCCCTTAGTATATAATAGGGCAGGGGATTAAAACTACCTCTTAAAACGCGCCACAGGGCGTGTTTGCACACGTGACCTCAGGCCCTATCCCCTCCCTTCCCCACTGTGTAAACACGCCCTGTGGCCGTTTTAAGTTGGGAGATTAAGTCCCCTTGAATACTGAGGGTCCCTAGGGTCCAACTAGACCACTAGGTACCTCCAGTAAGTACCACAGAGCTGCGTTGCAGAGAGATGTAAAAAGGGGCACGGCCTAGACCACCTCTTTGCAACGCAGTGCAGTGGCGCTTACTGGAAGCACCTGGTGGGCTAGTTGGCCCCCAGGGTCCCTCAGGATTGAAGGGGAATTATTTCCCCAACTTAAAACGCGCAACAGGGCGTGTTTGCACACGTTAACTCAGGCCCCGTCCCCTCCCTTCACCACTGTGTAAATACGCCCTGTGGCCGTTTTTAGTTGGGAGATTAAGTTAATTTGAATCCTGAGGGTCCCTAGGGTCCAACTAGCCCACTAGGTACCTCCAGTAAGCGCCACAGAGCTGCGTTGCAGAGAGGTGTAATAAATGGCATGGCCTGGACCACCTCTCTGCAACGCAGCTCAGTGGCGCTTACTGGAAGCACCTGGTGGGCTAGTTAGCCCACAGGGGTCCTCAGGATTGAAGGGGAATTATTTCCCCAACTTAAAACGCGCCAAATGGCGTGTTTGCACACGTCACCTCAGGCCCCGTCCCCTCCCTTCCCCACTGTGTAAACACGCCCTGTGGCCGTTTTAAGTTGGGAGATTAATTCCCCTTGAATACTGTGGGTCCCTAGGGGAAAAATAGCCCACTAGGTACGTCCAGTAAGCACCATTGCAGAGAGGTGTAAAAAGGGGCACGGCCTGCACCACCTCTCTGCAACGCAGAGCAGTGGCGCTTACTGGAAGCACCTGGTGGGCTAGTTGGCCCCCAGGGTCCCTCAGGATTGAAAGGGAATTATTTCCCCAACTTAAAACGCACCACAGGGCGTGCTTGCACACGTCACCACAGGCCCCATCCCCTCTCTTCACCACTGTGTAAACGCGCCCTGTGGCCGTTTTTAGTTGGGAGATTAAGTTCATCTAAATCCTGAGGATCCCTAGGGTCAAACTAGCCCACTATGTACCTCCAGTAAGCGCCACAGTGCTGCGTTGCATAGAGGTGTAAAAAGGGGCATGGCCTCAGAACACCTGTCTGCAACGCAGCTCCCTGGCGCATACTGGAGATACCTGTTGGGCTAGTTGGCCCTCAGGGACCCTCAGTATTGAAGGGGAATTAATTCCCCAACTTACAACTGGCCAGGGGGCACGTTTGCAGAGTGCTGCAAGGAGGGGACGTGGCCTCTGGCGCGGTGCCGGTCTTTTATTTATTTTATTTTTTTAAGAAGGAGGGCTGTGTGGCCCCCCTTCTTTTTCTAATTTATTGGACCCCATCCCCCAGGGCCTGCACCCTAATTTTTTTTGTTGAAAAAAATACATTTGAAAGCGGGCCGCGTGACCCCCCTCGCAAAGTCTTAATCGGCCCCGGGGACCCCAACCCCCGGGTCATGGCCTTTTTTTTTTATTTTTTATTCTTTAGGAGGGGGCTCCATTGCCCCCCTCCTCAGGCCACTTATGGCCCCGGGGACCCCATCCCCCGGGGCCGGCCTTTGTTTTTTATTATTTTTAAAAAATACATATTTATAGAAACACCTAGGACATGCTGGACAAACCGTATGTACCTATCACCATGATGATTTGCGTGATATTCATTAAAAGGCGACTATGCATACAATGAATCCACGTGGACTGTATTTACACCGCTAGTGAAGCTCTGACGTGTCTGACGCCCTACCGTGCCTAATCCCGGCGCCCCCGCCGGTGGGTACTCTCCAAGAAGACACCCTTGTCGTTTATTTATACAAACATGGGTAGCTATTGACGGGCACATTTAATACACACGCACACCAAGCCATTCCAAGGGGATTCGACAAAAGTTCGACCAACCTATGCAAGAAACCCCCCTCACGGTTAATAAAACACACATTCACCACCGGATGTGTAATACTTTTTATTTTACTCTCTGGAAAGGAGACAAACCTCACTTGAGAGTCACAGCGTGCTCCTGGCTGAGCCCAATGCTGTGTTACACCCACCAGTGCCCGCCGAGTGCCACACACCTCTGTGTTGTATTCCACCAGCTAGTGCGTATGCTATGACACTCTCTAGCCCATGTGCACTGTAACACCACCCCGTGAATATGTCATACCACACTTGCCTTCGCACGGGTTATATTGCCCCATCTAACGTGCCTTCCTCGATGCCTATGTTATAACGCACAGCGCTATGCCATACATATTACAATCTGGGATCCATATCTTTGTCACAGTGCATATGCAACGTTACACTCCCCAGCACATAATTTATATTACAACTTTAGAGACTAGTTAGGTTACACAACATTGCCCTGTGCATATTACATTCCAAGGCGCATATCCCATAGCACGCGCTAGTGCCTGTACTATCTTGTGCTCTCCAATGAATCTGTCATTGCACACAATGTATTGCATATTATATTTCACGCCCCGGTTCATCTTATATCAGACTTTTTGGTGCATAGTTTATACCATATACTATATATCTAGTTGTTATTTTCAATCATGCACTCAAGACTATGTTTTATATAACACTGCGTCCACCTACCCTTTTAACGGGCATTACATTTTGCGATGGGGGTGGAGGGTCAGGGGGTGTTTCTGCCAAGTTAGCCCGGAGTCACAGTCACAAACGTCCTCTTCTTCCTGAGTAAAAGTGAGATTATGCTGCATACTTGTTCATAATTTAAGTAGTTCGCACAGACTCACATTTTAAAAACAATAAAGTTCCTAATACCCACCTTCTCTGAACAGTTAGCTTGCTGCCCCATCCACCTCCTCCCTATCCTCTGTTGTCTGAATCCATGGACTAGCCTCCTCCCTCCTGCCATGCATGGTCTGATGTGCTGCCACTGCCCTTCATGTAGCATGATGTACCAGTCCACTCCTCCTGCCCTCCATTGCCCAATTCTATGACCCATCATTGACCTCCTGCTTAGCCTCTGTGATTAGCTTGCTGCCCCTATTCTCCTTCCCCCTGCCCTCCGATGTCTTTGTGCATGCCCCTGCTCCATCCTTCTTGCCCACCATGATCCATGGACCTGCCACTCCTATCTACTCTGAGTGTTCTGTTGAGCTGCCACTCCCCTCCCACCTGCCTAGCATTGTCAGATGACTGTAACCTGTCCCTGCCACCTCCACCCTGCCTGTCCACCTGCCATGCCTCTATCCCCTTCCTCCTGTCACCATGGTCCATTTTACTGCCACACCCTTCTGCTCTCCCTGGTCTGTTGTGCTGCAACTGCTCCTCCTGCCTGCCCCACGCGGTCTGTTGTGAAGCCCCTTCCCCTGAACTCTCTCTTCTGTGCCCAGGTCCTGACCCTCCCTTCTATCCTCCATGGTCCTTTGTGCATGCCCCTCCACCCTCCTTCTTGCCCATCATAGCCATTGTGTTGCCACCAACCCTCCCACTTGCCGTGCATGATCTTCTGTGCTGCCATGGCCCCTCCCACCTTCCCTGTGTGGTCAGCTAGCTGCCCCTGACCCTCTCCCACCTTCCCTCCATGGTCTGTGTGTATGCCATCATAGTCTCACTGTTGATCTCCATGGTGTGCCTTGTTTCTAGTGCCCATCCTGCCTGACCTCCATGGTCATCTTGCTGCTCCTGCTCTGCCCTCGTGCCCCCAGCCCTCTGTTTCCATTTGCAGATCCCTATTCCCTCCCTCCTGGCTTGTCTGTTCCATTGTAATGTCCCTGATCTGTCCCTCCTGCCCTTTATGGTCGGTTATGCTGCAGCTTTCTCTCCTGTCTGTCCATTATGGTCAGCTAGCTACCATTGCCTCTTTCCCCTCTGTTCACTGTTGTCCATGTGCATGGTCCTGTCCCCTCCCTATTGCTTTCTATGGATTGTTGTGCTGCACTCCCCTCCCGCATGCCCTGTGTGGTGTATTGTGCTGCTGCAAACCCTGATGCCTGCCCTGTAGGGTCAGTTTGGTGCACCTCTCCATGTCCCTCCTGTCCTCTGTTATCCGAGTCCATGTCCTTACCCCGAATCCTCCTGCCTACCATGATCCAATGTACCATACTTGCGAACATTTTGAACTTGGTAAGAGGGAGATTTTGAAAAAAAACTGGGGTATTGATTTTCCCCTTTGAGCTACATTGAAAAAGAGGAGATTGTAGACAGGAGACAGATCAAATAAAGCCCATTGAGCTTAAAAACAATGGACGTTTCCTGGCTGAAACGGGTCTGTTGGCATGTATGGTTGTACTACCACTGCCTCTTCCTTCTGCCCACAATGGTCTATTATATGGCCAAAGCCTCTCTTGCCAGTCCTGTATTGTTGGTTTGTTGCCCCTGCCCCCCTTTCCACTGCCCTCCATAGTCTGTTGTGCTGCCACTGCCCTACCTGCCTGCCCAGTGTGGTCAAATTGTTGCCTCTCCTACCTGCCTTCAATTTTCAGAGTCTGTGCCCCGGGCCTCTGCCTCTCAAAAGTATCCGAATGAACAACTAGATTGCTAACATTCTAGATTTATTACAAAAGTTTGGAACGCCTGACGTCATCTTGATGTAATCAAAACTGTAATACCTAGAGCATTTCCTTTAGAAATTACATATATGAGAGGGTCTTATTTGCATCAAAATTATGGTTAGTCTGCTAAAAAACTAAAATGAGGACATATTTTCTTTGTTTTCAAATAGCGACAAAGAACTTTTAAATTATTTGTAATCTTTATGTTTTTTTATCCAGTTGACCACTTGATTAAATGTTGCACTTAGGGGAGAGGATGTGGTGTTACTTCAAGAGCTGCAGACTTTGCAACTGGGGAACCAGGTTGGAGTTTCTGCTTCAGCTCAACATTCTGTGATTCTGGTCAATTCACTTAATCTCCCCATGTCTACAACCAAAATGATTTTGATCTTGTGTGATGTAACCAATGCTCATGTAAAGCACTCCAATACCTGACAAGTCTGCACTATATAAAACTGCAAATACACACAAAATAAGTGTTTTGCACACTTCTGTCATTGGGCTACATGTGTGCTACATCTGGGTGATATTTGTGCTGCATTTGGGCTCTTTTGTCTCTGGTGGCCATCTTGGGAGATTTATTTGTTATGAAGTTTCCTAATTTCCTCATTTACTGCAGTCTCCTCAGTAGGAAATACTTTCAGTTTTTTACTTTGGTTCCATCAAGAAGGTATTCAGATAGGTCACACATTTGCCATGAATTCTGAATGTTAGCCCTCTAGTTGCTCATTAGATCACTGTAGTAAAGCTACTGCTCACCAGGGAAGTCTGCTGCTGGTATTCAAAGTGCATGTTTCAGTCTGCATGTCAGAATTTTTTTATGAAATAGAAGAGGATTTGAGAAGTCAAAATGTGCCCTAATTTTTCTTTCTGCAGCACTAATCATAATTTCTATGGCTAAATGAACCCCCTCATTTTGTTCCTTTGTAAAATAAATGTTTTAAGTGTTACCACTTTATTCCAATCAAGATAGCTTCAGGTGTGCCATACTTTTGTCATAACTAAGACTATTAGCGCTCTAGTTGTTCGTTAGAACACTCTGGGAAATTCTGTCATTGGGGTATACAAGGGATACATCTGGGTGATATTTGTGCTACATTTGGGCTCTTTTGTCTCTGGTGGCCATTTGGGAGACTTATTTGTTATTAAGTTTCCTAATTTCCTCATTTACTACAGTCTCCTCAGTAGGAAATACTTTCAGTTTTTTACTTTGATTCCATCAAGAAGGCATTCAGATGTGTCACACATTTGCCATCAATTCAGAATGTTAGCACTCTAGTTGCTCATTATATCACTGTAGTAAAGCTACTGCTCACCAGGGATGTCTGCTGCTGGTATTGAAAGTGCATGTTTCAGTCTGCATGTCAGAATTTTTTAATGAAATAGAAGAGGATTTGAGAAGTCACTCAAAATGTGCCATAATTTTTCTTTCTGCAGCACTAATCATACTTTCTATGGCAAAATGAACCCCCCATTTTGTTCCTTTTTAAATTAAATGTTTTAAGAGTTACCACTTTATTCCAATCAAAATGGCTTCAGGTGTACAATACGTTTGTCATAAGTAGGACTGTTAGCGCTCTAGCTGTTCTTTAGAACACTCTGGGAAGCTGCAGTAGAACACAAAGGAATCAACTGACAGTCTCTGCCCTTGTTGGATGTACATGTTTTACTGAGAATGTCAGACTTCATTCTCACATGACTGAGAAAGATAATGTGAATTTACAGAAAATATACTCTCAGTTTAGCTTATAGATCACCTTCCAAACCTCTGTGGGAAAAGCATGAGAAAATAGTTTTCTCTCAAACATGATTCATGACATCACAGCAGAAGGCTTTTTCACGTGGTAAAATCACCTTAGAACACACCACAATTCCTAAAATGAGTATGTACCATCAACAAATGATTTATAATGTAACAAGTCTTAAAACCTTCTATTAACTGCAATGCTGTTTAATGAGGTGCTATCATGTATATTGGTCCCAAGATGGCTGCCAACACTTCTTGGATGAAGTACTGACAGCCAATCAGATCTCACATTGAGCTGTGTGGTTAGGCTCCGCCGAGATATATCTATCTTTTTAAGTCTAATTTTCTCAGGAACTACTGAACGGATGTACACCATTTAAGCAAAAGGCACGAGTCTGAACTGAGCACTACCTCTTTGCCAAATTTGGTGTAATTCCGTTCAGCAGTTCGGGCTGTAGCTGTGTCAACAGGTCCTTTGGGAAAATGCATGGGGAAAATGCGTTTTGGGACCGCCTTTTTCTCTGCCCCCGCTTGACGAATCACCGTGAAATGTTCAGGATAGGAGCGGACCGGAGCTGGCCAAAGGTTTGGAAAATTTTGCGAAGGTTCGTCAATCGGCGCCAACGTTATTCCAAATAGAATGTTGCGGATTTCCTATGGAAAATAGGTCCTAACTATAACTACCTACTGGCGACTGCAAATTTGGCAAAGAGGTAGTCCTCAGTTCAGACTCGTGCCTTTTGCTTAAATGGTGTAAATCCGTTCAGTAGCTCCTGAGAAAATTAGAGTTAAAAAGATAGATATATCTGGGCGGAGCCTAACCACACATCCCATCGTGAGATCTGATTCGCTGTCAGTACTTCATCCAAGAAGTGTTGGCAGCCATCTTGGGACCAATATACATGATAGCACCTCATTAAAAAGCATTGCAGTTAATAGAAGGTTTTAAGACTTTAGTTACATTATATATCATTTGTTGATGGTACCATACTCATTTTAGGAATTGTGGTGTGTTCTAAGGTGATTTTACCATGTGAAAAAGCCTTCTGCTGTGATATTATGAATCATCTTTGAGAGAAAACTATTTTCTCATGCTTTTGCCACAGAGGTTTGGAAGGTGATCTATAAGCTAAACTGAGAGCATATTTTCTGTAAATTGACATTATCTTTCTCAGTCATGTGAGAATGAAGTCTGACATTCTCAGTAAAACATGTACATCCAACAAGGGCAGAGACTGTCAGTTGATTCCTTTGTGTTCTACTGCAGCTTCCCAGAGTGTTCTAAAGAACAACTACAGCGCTAGCAGTCCTACTTATGACAAACGTATTGGACACCTGAAGCCACCTTGATTGGAATAAAGTGGTAACTCTTAAAACATTTAATTTAAAAAGGAACAAAATGAGGGGGTTCATTTTGCCATAGAAAGTATGATTAGTGCTGCAGAAAGAAAATTTAGGGCACATTTTGACTTCTCAAATCCTCTTCTATTTCATAAAATAATTCTGACATGCAGACTGAAACATGCACTTTGAATACCAGCAGCAGACTTCCCTGGTAAGCAGTAGCTTTACTACAGTTATCTAATGAGCAACTAGAGTGCTAACATTCAGAATTTATGGCAAATGTTTGACACATCTGAAAGCCTTCTTGATGGAACCAAAGTAAAAAACTGAAAGTATTTCCTACTGAGGAGACTGCAGAAAATGAGGAAATTAGGAAACTTTATAACAAATAAATCTCCCAAGATGGCCACCAGAGACAAAAGAGCCCAAATGTAGCCTCAATATCACCCAGATGAAGCTGAAGTATAGCCCAATGACAGAATGTCCCAGAGTGTTCTTAAGAACAACTAGAGCGCTTACTGTCTTACTTATGACAAAAGTATGGCACACCTGAAGCCATCTTGATTGGCATAAACTGGTAACACTTAAAACATTTAATTTACAAAGGAACAAAATGAGGGGGTTCATTTTGCCATAGAAATTATGATTAGTGCTGAAGAAAGAAAAATTAGGGCACATTTTGAGTGACTTCTCAAATCCTCTTCTATTTCATTAAAAAATTCTGATATGCAGACTGAAACATGCACTTTTAATACCGGCAGCAGACTTCCGTGGTGAGCAGTAGCTTTATTATAGTGATCTAATGAGCAACTAGAGTGCTAACATTCAGAATTTATGGCAAATGTGTGACATATCAGAATACCTTCTTGATGGAATCAAAGTAAAAAACTGAAAGCATTTCCTACTGAGGAGACTGCAGTAAATGAGGAAATTAGGAAACTTCATAACAAATAAATCTCCTAAAATGGCCACCAGAGACAAAAGAGCCCAAATGCAGCACAAATATCACCCAGATGTTGCCCATCTGTAGCCCAATGGCAGAAGTGTGCAAAACATTTATTTGTTGTGTATTTGCAGTTTTATATAGTGCAGACTTGTCAGGTATTGGAGTGCTTTACATGAGCATTGGTTACATCACACAAGATCAAATTCATTTTGGTTGTAGACATGGGGAGATTAAGTGATTTGACCAGAGTCACAGAATGTTGAGCTGAAGCAGAAACTCCAACCTGGTTCCGCAGTTGCAAAGTCTGCAGCTCTGGAAGTAACACCACATCCTCTCCCCTAGGTGCAACATTTAATCAAGTGGTCAACTGGATACAAAAACATAAAGATTACAAATAATTTAAAAGTTCTTTGTCGCTATTTGAAAACTCAGAAAATATGTCCTCATTTTAGTTTTTTAGAGCACTAACCATAATTTTGATGCAAATAAGACCCTCTCATATCTGTAATTTCTAAAGGAAATTCTCTAGGTATTACAGTTTTGATAACATCAAGATGATGTCAGGCGTTCCACACTTTTGTAATAAATATAGAATGTTAGCAATCTAGTTGTTCATTGGGATACTGTTGAGAGGCAGAGGCCAGGGGCACGGACTCTGAAAATTGAAGGCAGGTATCAGAGTGCAGAGGCAACAATTTGACCACAGTGGGCAGGCAGGAAGGGCAGTGGCAGCACAACAGACTATGGAGGGCAGTGGCAACAAACCAATAATACAGGACTGGCAAGAGAGGCTGTGGCAATATCATAGACCATTGTGGGCAGAAGGAAGAGGCAGTGGTAGTACAACCATACATGCCAACAGACCCGTTTCAGCTAGGAAACGTCCAATGTTTTTAAGCTCAAATGGGCTTTATTTGATCTGTCTCCTGTCTACAATCTCCTCTTTTACAATGTAACTCAAAGGGGAAAATCAATACCCCAGTTTTTTTCAAAATCTCCCTCTTACCAAGTTCAAAATGTTCGCAAGTATGGTTCATTGGATCATGGTAGAAAGGAGGAATTGGGGTAGGGACATGGACTCGGATAACAGAGGACAGGAGGGACATGGAGAAGTGCACCAAACTGACCATACAGGGCAGGCATCAGGGTTTGCAGCAGTACAATACACCACACAGGGCATGCGGGACGGGAGTACAGCACAACATTCCATAGAAAGCAATAGGGAGGGGACAGGACCATGCACATGGACAACAGAGAACAGAGGGGAAAGAGGCAATGGTACCTAGCTGACCATAATGGACAGACAGGAGAGAAAGCTGTAGCATAACAGACCATAAAGGGCAGGAGGGACGGATCAGGGGCATTACAATGGAACAGACAAGCCAGAAGGGAGGGAATAGGGGTCTGCACATGGAAACAGAGGGATGGGGGCAAGGGGGCAGGCCAGGAGCAGCAAGATGACCATGGAGGTCAGGCAGGATGGGCACTAAAAACAAGACACACCATGGAGAGCAACAATGAGACTCTGATGGCATACACACAGACCATGGAGGGAAGGTGGGAGGGGGTCAGGGGCAGCTAGCTGACCAGACAGGGAAGGTGGGAGGGGCCATGGCAGCACAGAAGACCATGCATGGCAAGCGGGAGGGTTAGTGGCAGCACAATGGCTATGATGGGCAAGAAGGAGGGTGCACGGGCATGCACAAAGGACCATGGAGGATAGAAGGGAGGGTCAGGACCTGGGCACAGACAAGAGAGTTCAGGGGAAGGGGCCTCACAACAGACCACGCGAGGCAGGCAGGAGGAGCAGTTGCAGCACAACAGACCAGGGAGGGCAGAAGGGTGTGGCAGTAAAATGGACCATGGAGGACAGGAGGACGGGGATAGGGGCATGGAATGTGGACAGGCAGGGTGGAGGTGGCAGGGACAGGTTACAGTCATCTGACAATGCTAGGCATGTGGGAGGGGAGTGGCAGATCAACAGAACACTCAGAGTAGATAGGAGTGGCAGGTCCATGGAACACGGTGGGCAAAAAGGATGGAGCAAGGGCATGCACAAAGACATCGGAGGGCAGGGGGAAGGAGAAAAGGGGCAGCATGCTAAGCACATAGGCTAAGCAGGAGGTCAATGATGGGCCATAGAATTGGGCAATGGAGGGCAGGAGGAGTGGACTGGTACATCATGCTAAATGGAAGGCAGTGGCAGCACATCAGACCATGCATGGCAGGAGGGAGGAGGCTAGTCCATGGATTCAGACAACAGAGGATAGGGAGGAGGTGGATGGGGCAGCAAGATAACTGTTCAGAGAAGGTGGGTATTAGGAACTTTATTGTTTTTAAAATGTGAGTCTGTGCGAACTACTTAAATTATGAACAAGTATGCAGCATAATCTCACTTTTATTCAGGAAGAAGAGGACGTTTGTGACTGTGACTCCGGGCTCACTTGGCAGAAACACCCCTGACCCTCCACCCCCATCGCAAAATGTAATGCCCGTAAAAAGGGTAGGTGGACGCAGTGTTATATAGAACATAGTCCTGAGAGCACGATTGAAAATGAAAACTAGATATAGTATATGGTATAAACTATGCACTAAAAAGTGTGATATAAGATGAACCGGGCGTGAAATATAATATGCAATACATTGTGCGCAATGACAGATTCATTGGAGAGCGCGAGATAGCACAGGCACTAGCGCGTGCTATGCGATATGCGCTTTGGAGTGTAATATGCACAGGGCAGTGTTGTGTAACCTAACTAGTCTCTAAAGTTGTAATATAAAATATGTGCTGGGGAGCGTAACGTTGCATATGCACTGTGACAAAGATATGGATCCCAGATTGTAATATGTTTAGCATAGCGCTTTGCGTTATAACATAGGCATCGAGGAAGGCACGTTAGATGGGGCAATATAACTCATGCGAAGGCAAGTGTGGCATGACATATTCACGGGGTGGTGTTACAGTGCACATGGGCTAGAGAGTGTCATAGCATACGCACTAGCTGGTGGAATACAACACAGAGGTGTGTGGCACTCGGCGGGCACTGGTGGGTGTAACACAGCATTGGGCTCAGCCAGGAGCACGCTGTGACTCTCAAGTGAGGTTCGTCTCCTCTCCAGAAAGTAAAATATAAAGTATTACACATCCGGCGGTGGATGTGTGTTTTATTAAGCGTGAAGGGGGGTTTCTTGCATAGTTTGGTCGAATTTCTGTCGAATCCCTTTGAATGGCTTGGTGTGCATGTGTATTAAATGTGCCCATCAATAGCTACCCATGTTTTAGTTTCTATTTTTGAATGTGTGTATCAAAGTTTATATTAGGGGGAGAGGAGGTCTGCCACTTTATCACAAGGATGATGTAATCAGTGATGCCATCAGTGATGTCATTTGAGATGTCATCAGTGATGTCATGAGTGATGTCACTGACCATGTCATGAGTGATGTAATATGTGACGTCATCAGTACTGCATTGCGGACGCGCGAGTTATAGTTAGCTGAACTAACTATAACAGGGGAATTTCAATGGATTTGTACGAGTGAAAAGTCCAGCTAACTATAACGCCCCTGAAACCTGTGGTTTTTTCTGTGAATTTCTAAGAATTTTTTAAATGCTAATTCCTAACTATAACGTGCCTGAAACCTATGGTTTTTTCAGTGAATATATATATATATATATATATATTTTTTTTTTTTTGGGGGGGGTGGGACTTTTTAAAAAATTTTCACAAGTTTTTTTTTACATTGTATGTGTGGGCAGCAAAAGGAAGATCCAGGTAAGGCCGAAGACTTTCGAGATACTTCTTCAGCCATTTCATGAATGCCTCTCAAAACCCATAGAGAAAGGCAATGTTCTTGGCATCTTCAAAAAAATAGAGCAACGTTTTGAAACGTTAAATATGTTAGTTTGAGAAAATGACGTGTACCAATTAATGTAAATTATTGGAAGCATTTTTTAATGAAACATACTCCTCTTCCCAGAAGACCGCTGGGTGCTCTGCATTCCTCACTTTCAATAGGTTTTATTTCACAGACTGAACTTATTGTAGCGAACAAACTATAGTGCGTAGTTTATAATGTTTACTATATAAGCCTCGCCATTCTCGGAATCACTTGAAATAGTTTACACTCTAAATACGTGTTGTTGTGACATATTACTTTTTTACTTCTCTTTTTAGAGGAAATGCCGATTTAATTGTGTAAAAATATATAATTGTGCAGAACTTAGCCGAAACATTTTATCCACATGCAAACCATTTGTAGACCACAGTTGAAAAGTACTGACATTAACAAAAAAGTTACATGAACCATGTTTAAAACCTAAAATCAGTAAGTGAGCGGAGACACCACTTGGTTGTCAAGGGAAATTTCATCAGGTCACGAGTCACTTTATAGACTTGATTACAACATAAATGTTCATTACATGTACTTTAACAAATCATTCACTTCAACATAACATGTGTATTTGTAAAGCGCACGTTCACCTGGAAGTATCTTGCCGCTGAAAAACAGGTGATATATTGTTACCCAACTATATGGTACTCATTTTATCGACCTCAAACGGATGAAAGGCTGAGTGGCCCCGCCAGGATTTGAACCTGTAACCATGAGGTGGAACAAAGGCCCCTGCAGAGGGAACATTAGTCCATTAGTCCAATGCCGAATGAGGGGCACATTAACATGGTTTGGTCCACTGCACAGCAGCATAACATTGCTTCCTCCACTATTGTGGGTTATACAGCAAGATCTGGGACAATTTGTATCATATTTTTTTCAAGGTCAGGCTCAAAATTGTATCATTCACATTCCCGTTATTAATCCCAAAACTCCTACTGATATATCTCCGAAGCAAACAATGCTCTCGAGACATTTTAGCCTACCACGGCTAAACGCAGACTTAAAGCTATACAGCAACAAAACTACCGCGGCCACCAAACTCCTTCGCACACAAAAACAGTTACTCCTCTTTCCGCTTTTTTGTTCTCCGGAACTGCACGAGAACAAATTGATGCCGAATAAAACATCGAAACCTAGGATTCTTTGAGGGAAACATAGAAGCAACGCAAATTAAAAGGAATATGAGTACCTGTGGTTGGCAGTGCTCTGTTGAGAAGTTATTCACGCATTTCGCTTTCCCCGTATACCCAGGAGCCGTTTTGGGTCGCTGTCTGGCTGTGTTTTCATCTTGTTCAGCAGATGGGTGGATGGGAGAGTAAGTTCAGCAGCGGGTTTGCCTCGCTCTGGTGCGTTGTTTTCGTTTATCAAAAGGAAGCACGAAGCCTTCAAGCGAAGTTCGGAGACTACAATTTTTTTTCTCAATATGCCTCGCTTGAGGAGGAAAGGCGACCATATAAGGTTACCACGATTACAGTTGCATGTGGTGCAGAGGGCGTGGTGACCACTTCGCACTGCACCGAGCTTGGGAAAAAAGACTCGTCATCCGGTGTTACAAATTGTGTGGAAATTAACCGGTACGGAGGCCACAGCAGTGGTCTCGGAGGATTTGGCAGTTAATTATATTCCACACTTCAACTCGCACAAACAAGAAAAACACACAGACAAGAGAGAACGAGTGGCGTTAAGGGCATTACTACATACTTTTGAACTTGGGGACCGGCTTCAAGTCCATTGTGTGCTTCACGTCCTGTGATTCTAGGCAAATCGCTTAATCTCCCTGTGGCTATCTATACAAGCCTTGGCAAAGCCGACAGGTTTCGCTTATGTGAGATTCATTGGCTTTGTCCAATATTGTTTAGACATGTTGCTAAGAGGGTCAAGTTGCCTAATGAAAGTGTGTATAATAAACAGAGTCATTTTTGCAAGCCTCTTGCGCTACCGGAGCGCCACTTGTTTGACGGTCCGGTGGCGCACATTGCAGGCCCATATCTACACGGCCATGCAAAGCAGCCTGCATGGCTTTTCATGCCTTGTAGATATGGTGTAAGGCCAGTAGCACGTCACTGCGGTGCCTTACATTAAGGCAGTGAGGCGTGCTATGAGTGTTGCTGTAGATTTTCCCACGCAACACCCATGGTTTTTTACAGTCCCCCAAATTTACAACATAGCATAAATCTGGGGCAGCTCCAAAAACTTGCGCCTCCCCTGAGCAGGCGTAATGAGGAGAAATTCTTACATTTCTCCTTGTTTTTAGGTCTCGCCTGACCCAGCGCATGCGCTGGTCTGGCGAGACTTATTGAGAGGGCTCCAAAAAGTGCTGCCAGGCCAGCCTAGAGCTACAGTGCACGTGCGCGGGCTCGCGCGCCGCACTTTACCGGGATTACTTTCGGTTTCGTGGCCACTGTGATGTTTGATCGTGATCCAATCGCGATCACTTTCACTTTCGCTGCCGCTTTGCATTGCCAATAGGTCTCGCTTTTGGGACCTTATAAGTATTTAGTTATGCAACTGTTGTTTGGCTAAACACTTATAAGGTCCCAAAGGCGAGACCTATTGGCTATGCCAATGCTTGTTTCCTCTTTCCACCTGTGCTGCACTCTGAAGCACACATAGAAGGAGGAAATTGCCTCCATTGATTATTTTTGTGCAGGAATGTGTCCCTTCCTGCACAAAAACAATCATTCCCACAATGCAGACACCCTTGTACAATGGGGCAAGGGTGTCTACAGTGGTGCATGGCAGTTGATTGTGTGCCTGTGCAGGGAAAAAAAACAGGAATGTGCCATATCTGACAGATACATCACATTCCTGCCCTTTTCTATTGCCATAGAGAAGCACAGCAGGAAGGCTTGCAGCGCTGCCCTACGGCAAAATATTGGAAGTGAGGCCCTGATTGTGCACCAAAACATTTTAACATGTAGAATTGTTATCATGCGTTTTTAAGGACTTCAAGTTGTTCATGTTAGTAATCCATACAAAAAAAGGAAAATGTATTAGCTCACATGTAGGTGACCATAATAGCTCAATTATCATGCTTTCGCATTCCCTTCAAAGCAGCTGACATTAATCTAAAATGGTTGGTGCGATATCAAAAGCAATTAGAAGTGCTATTCTAGTCCAATTCAGTTTCGACGTATGGTCAAGTGTTTTTTTGTATGTCTAGGTTTTCAGTCCTTCTCGCTATTAGGAGTGTGATCGCTCCCATCACCGTACCATTAGAAAGAAATATGAAATATATTGCGTATGTACTTGTCGTCAAACAGCATTTACAACACATCATTTACCACGCAGTACCTTTACCACACAAATCCTTTACCTCACAATCCCTTTACCATGCATTGTCTTTACCATGCAAATCTTTATCACAGTTATGCCTTTATGCCTTTATCATGCATGCCTTCACGCCCTTGACCCTCGGGTAGGTCACTTCCCCCACCGCTGCAGCTCCGCCTTGCTTCTTCACCTGACGCCTGATAGCTGAACTGTACCCTGTGTGCCTGTGTGCCCTTTTCCTCTCTGTACCCCGTGTGCCTGTGTGCCCCTTTTTTGCCCCTGTACCCCGTGTGCCTGTGCTGCCTGCCCCGGTCAGCGCACTCCTTCCCTGCGCCGTTTTTTTCCTGCCGCTGCCTCCCATGCGGCCCCGCCCCCCTGCCCCTACTGGTCCTTCCAGTTGACCCCTCCTCCCCTCCCTCCCTCCCTCTTATGGTGACCGCTGCGCGGCGGAGTCAGTGACCCTTGACCCTTGGGTAGGTCACTTCCCCCACCGCTGCAGCTCCGCCTTGCTTCTTCACCTGACGCCTGATAGCTGAACTGTACCCCGTGTGCCTGTGTGCCCTTTTCCTCTCTGTACCCCGTGTGGCCCTTTTTTCCCCCTGTACCCCGTGTGCCTGTGCTGCCTGCCCCGGGCAGCGCACTCCTTCCCTGCGCCGTTTTTTTCCTGCCGCTGCCTCCCGTGCGGCCCCGCCCCCCTGCCCCTACTGGTCCTTCCAGTTGACCCCTCCTCCCCTCCCTCCCTCTTATGGCGACTGCTGCGTGGCCGCGCTGTGGACGCACGCAGCGGGCGCGCCGCTGGCGCGCCTTAGGCAAGCCCGTCTGCGCCCGTCCACGCCTGGACCGCGCCCAGCGCCAGGACCCCTGGCCCCCGCCGATGCAAGACTACCCGACGGACCTACGACGCCACCACCCTCAACGCACTCAATGCCGGCCGGAACCCTGCCTGCTACCGAGCCACCCCGAAACGCACCCACGGACCCTTTACCTGCCAAGCCTGCCGATTCACCTGCCTCCGGACCAGCACCACCCCCGCCAAGTCGAGCACCAGCAGCAACCACCTGTAGTGCATCCTGCTGAACACCCGCTCCATCCACTGGCACGGGAACTCTGGGACCTGCTCGACGCGACAGCACCGGACATCGCCTTCCTCACCGAAACCTGGATGAACGCCTCCTCAGCACCCGACATCGCCATAGCCATCCCGGACGGATACAAGATCACCCGGAAGGACCGCATCTAGACGGGAGGAGGCATCGCCATCGTACACAAGAACACCATCCGCATCTCGACTAACTCCGACGAAACCTTCACCGCCGCCGAACACCTGCCCTTCCAGATACACACTGACCCCAAGACCACCCTCCGAGGCACCCTCATCTACAGACCCCCGGGACCACACACACAATTCAGCGAAGACATCGCAGACTTCATCAGCCTGCACGCCGTGCCCTCCGCCGGCTACATCCTCCTAGGGGACCTCAACTTCCACCTGGAGAACAAAAACGACAGAAACACCACCGCCCTGCTGGAAAACCTCGACAACCTCGGACTCAAGCAACTGGTGAACACTCCCACCCACTACGCCGGTCACACGCTCGACCCCGTCTTCTCATCCAGCAAGCACATCTCCTTCAGCCACGCCACCGGACTCCACTGGACCGACCACAGCTGCGTCCACTTCAGCTTCAGAAAAACTACAACCCACTACCACCCGCAACAGGTTCCCCGCCGGAGCTGGAGCAAGATCACCGCCGAGCAGCTCACAGCCTCCCTCAGCCAGAACACTCCCACCAACACAACGGACCCCAACGAAGCAGCCAGCAACCTCACCAAGTGGCTGACCACCTGCGCCAATGACCTCGCACCACTAAAGAACCCTCCCAGCAGACCCGGCAGCAAGAAAACCCCCTGGTTCACCGAAGAACTCAAGGAATCCAAGAAGAACTGCCGCACCCTCGAGAAAGCCTGGAGGCTCGACCTAGACTATAGACAACAGGACCGCCCTCAAGCACGCCACCCGCAAACACCATCAGCTGATCCGCGCCACCAAGAAATCGGCACTCAAAGAACGACTGGACAACAACGCCCACGACAGCAAGGAACTCTTCAGCATTGTCAAAGAGTTCTCCAACCCCAGCGCTGGAAACAACAACATCACGCCCTCGCAAGACCTGTGCAACTCACTGGCCACGTTCTTCCACCGCAAGATCACCGACATACACAACAGCTTCAACACACAGACCACGCACCCTAACACCGAACCAACGCCCGCCACTACCACCCTCTGCAACTGGACCCCGAACAGCACCGAAGACACCACCCGCACGATGAACTCCGTCCACTCCGGATCACCAACCGACCCCTGCCCACACCACATCTTCAACAAAGCCGACGCCATCATCGCACCCCATCTCCGGGCCATCATCAACTCCTCCTTCCACACCGCCACCTTCCCGGAGAGCTGGAAGCACGCCGAGCTTACCGCCCTCCTGAAGAAACCAACGGCGGACCCCACCGACCTCAAGAACTACCGTCCCATCTCGCTCCTTCCTTTCCCCGCCAAAGTCATCGAGAAGACCATCAACAGACAGCTTGCCGCCTTCCTTGAGATGACCGAATCCCTCGACCCCTCGCAGTCCGGGTTTCGGGCCAACCACAGCACCGAGACCGCCCTCATCGCAGCCACCGACGACATCAGAACCCTGATCGACAACGGGGAAACAGCGGCCCTCATCCTCTTGGACCTCTCTGCGGCGTTTGACACCGTCTGCCACCGCACCCACGTGAAGCGCCTCAGCAACATCGGAATGCGAGAGAAAGCACTGAAGTGGATCATCTCGTTCCTCGCCGGAAGAACCCAGAGAGTCCACCTCCCCCCGTTCAGATCCGAGGCCACCGAAGTCATCTGCGGCGTACCACAAGGATCTTCACTCAGTCCAACCCTCTTCAACGTCTACATGAGCCCCCTCGCAGCCATCGCACGCCAATACAACCTCAACATCATCTCCTACGCCGATGACACCCAGCTGATCCTCTTCCTCACCAACGACCCCACCACCGCCAGAGCCAACCTACACGAAGGGATGAAAGACGTCGCCGACTGGATGAGGAACAGCCGCCTTAAACTGAACTCAGACAAGACGGAAGTCCTCATCCTGGGATCATCACCCTCCGCCTGGGACGACTCCTGGTGGCCCCCGGCCCTGGGCACCGCTCCCAAACCAACGGACCACGCACGCAACCTGGGCTTCATCCTGGACTTCTCCCTGTCGATGACCAGACAAGTCAACGCCGTCTCATCTTCATGCTTCAACGCCCTGCGCATGCTCCGCAAGATCTTCAGATGGATCCCCACCAAAACCAGGAAGACCGTTACCCAGGCACTCGTCACCAGCCGACTGGACTACGGGAACACCCTCTACGCCGGAACCACAGCCAAACTTCAAAAAAGACTCCAACGCATCCAGAACGCCTCCGCACAACTCATCCTGGACCTCCCCCGACACAGCCACATCACCGGACACCTGAGAGACCTGCACTGGCTCCCCGTCAGCAAGAGAATCACGTTCAGACTCCTCACCCACGCACACAATGCTCTCCGCGACCTGGGCCCCAAGTACCTCAACGACCGCATGACCTTCTACGCGCCCACCCGCCAGCTACGATCGACCAGCCACGCCCTCGCCACCATTCCACGCATCCGCAGAGCCACCGCCGGAGAAAGATCCTTCTCCTACCTGGCTGCCAAGACCTGGAACTCCCTCCCCACCCACCTTCGGCGAACCCAGGACCATCTCTCCTTCAGAAAGCAGCTCAAGACCTGGCTGTTCGAGCAGTAACATACCCCCTCCCCCAGCGCCTTGAGACCCTCCCGGGTGAGTAGCGCGCTTTATAAATGCCATTGATTGATTGATAGTATATATCAAGTAAGTGAAACCCTATATATATAGAACAGGCACTTTGGAAGGCTGTATGTTCTAAAGATTTTTCAACTGGAAAGCGGGGCAGGCACTCTGACATGAACTTGGCACCAACCCACTTGGGTGTTATTTGTTTTATAAATTTTGTGAATCATTTAGCACACTCACATGGGTAGACCTTGTCCGACCACAAGAACCACAAGGCCATAAAAGTGGCCATGCTCACTGGGGCAGGTACTTTGTTATTATAGGTGCACAAGAAACACTGCTTGATGACTCAAAATCAACGCCACTGACGAAGGGAACGAGATTCCTGAAACGTATTTGGCTTACCTGAACGGATTGAATTGGATGCTACTTCTTTGACGAGAGCCTGTTTGCAAGTTGGGAAACGCAATAAATGAACTTATTAACAGCCTGCGGCTCCTCTCCTTGGGGCTACCCTTTGTGTTGGATATATGATATATATATATATATATCTTATCTACTGGCGGTCGCCAGTGGATAGTTATAGTTAAGACCGTGTTTCCATAGGAAATCCCAAAATTCTATTTTGAATAACTTTGGCGCCGGTTGACGAATCCTCGCGAAATTTTCAAAACTAATGGGGCGCTCCGCTCAGCTCCTACCCTGAAAGTCTTGGGGGGATTCGTCAAGCGGGGGCCGAGAAAAAAGGGGGGTCCCAAAACGCGTTTTCCCCATGCATTTTCCCATAGGACCTTTAGTCGAAGGTACAGCCCGAACGGCTGAACAGAATTACTTGAAATTTGGCAAAGAGGTAGTCCTCAGGTCAGGGATGTGCCTTTTGCATATATGGAGTCAATCTGTTCAGTAGTACCTGAGAAAATTGCAGTTAAAGTACATAAATATCTATAGCCGCGCACCGTGCGCGCACGGTGCGCGCACACCCTAACGTGCGCGAGCGTAATTTTGATTGGTGGTTACATGTCAGTCAACGCTCGAATCGGTCGAAATCAGGAAGTGTCGGACGCCATTTTGTTTGTTTTGAGTGCAAGAGTGAAAAAGGAAGGTGGAGAACGTGAAAAGGGGGCAGGGTACAGAGTTCCTGACCCCCTAGCCTTTGTCAGGGGTCCCTGAAGGACCCCGAAGGCAGAAAAAAACATTAATTTTTTTTTTTAAATCGCGGGGTGCGCGCGCACGGTGAAAAACCATAAAAAAAATTAAAAAAATTAATACGTAGTTTATTGTAAAATAAATATATAAAAAATCTAATAATAAATACATAACTTAGCATTTAAAAAAACGTACAAATTGACTGAAAAAACCATAGCTTTCACACACGTTATAGTTAGGAATTAGCATTTAAAAAACCTTGCAAATTCACTTAAAAAACCATAGGTTTCACACATGTTATAGTTAGGTGGACATTTCACTCATAAAAAAACAATGAAATTACCCCGTTATAGTTAGTTCAGATAACTATAACTTGCGCGACCGCCACTCTATCAAAAGGATGATGTCATCAGTGATGTCATGAGTGATGCCACTGATCATGTCATGAGTGATGTAATATGTGACGTCATGAGCAGTGGATTGCGGGCGTGTGAGTTATAGTTATCTGAACTAACTATAACGGGGTAATATATATATATGTTATAGTTAGGACCAATTTTCCATAGGAAAGCCGCAACATTCTATTCCCAATAAGTCTGGCGCATGTTGACGAAGCCTCGCGAAATTTCCCAAACCTTTGGCCAGCTCTGCTCCGCTCATACCTTGAAAGTTTCGTGGTGATTCGTCAAGCGGGGGCCGAGAAAAAAGGGGGGCCCCAAAACACGTTTTCCCCATGCAATTTCCCATAGGATCTGTTGTCGCAGCTACAGCCCGAACCACTGAACGGAATGACACCAAATTTGGCAAAGAGGTAGTCCTCAGTTCAGACTCGTGCCTTTTGCATAAATGGTGTGAATCCGTTTAGTAGTTCCTGAGAAAATTAGAGTTAAATGTACATAAATATCTATGGCCGGGGAGGATCCGCGGACTCTAATCGCACCGTAAGCGCACTCTCCCTGAACCAAGCGCGCACCCTCCCGATCGCACGCTGAATGCTAATTGGCTGTCGAGTGTCTGTCTACATTCGAAACCAGGAAATGTTGGCGGCCATTTTCTGCCTCGGTAGAAGCGAGGCTGAAGAAGCAAGGGGAATAAGTGTGTAAAACATATAAAGGGGGCAGAGTGGAAATACTCTGACCCTCTAGAGGTGCTTAGGGGGTCCTAGAAGAACCCCCTGGGGTCCCCTTTTTTTTTTTTAAACAGCAAAATGCGCGCTCGGTGCGCGCATCCTATCGCATTGGGTGCACGGATTCTCTCGCGCTGGGTGCGCGGATCCACAGAATTTTTGGGGGAAAAAAGACAAGAAATCATTGGTTGTATGACTACTTTCTACACTGAAAGGTAGGGTGTATATTTCTGTTTTTTAAAGGTATGATTCTTATTGGTTGACAAAAACAGATTGTAAGGAACATTATATATGATAATCTGATATGTTGAAAAGTCAAGCACACTTCCTGTCTTGTTTAGCAACATTGTGTGCTGAACTTGTGACTTGTGTGCTCAGTGCAGTGTTCCATGAGCTTTTTCTATGGTAACAGGTAGAAGGCAGATTGGGGGAAGGGTTGAAATGTATTTCAGTTGTAAAGGGTTGAAATGTTTAACCAATAGAAATGTGTGTTTGCTTTTGAGTTTATGTGTGAATGATTGTGATTTGATGTTTACATGTATATGTGTGGAAAATGAAAGGGAAACTTTTCCATTCTTTTATTTTGCTGAGAGGTGCACAGTGCAGAGATTCTGTAAAAGAAAATATGGTGAGTGACTGATATACTTCTTAGTCTACAAAACAACTTGAAATGTGAGTTATTTAATTGTGAGGGGATATATGTAGACTATTTTGATTTTAATCAGACTAATGTATTTCTCCTGCTAAGGTGTAGGGAGTACTTTTTTTCTTTACAATCTTATTGACAGTGTGTGTGCATGTAGAAACCATTCTGTGATAAGCATTTGTGTTTTTCATGTGTTTGCAGACAGATAACTGTGCTGTCTTTATATTTTGGTAGAATTAGAAACCAGTCATTGTTTATGAATTTGTGAAATGAGTTATGTTATGTTTCTATACTAAAATGTAGTACTTCTTCTAGATGAAGAAATGTGTTTTGGTATAGTGCAAGGGATAGTGTTGTTTGTCTAGAATCACACAGTGAGTATGTGTGCATTTGGGAACCACTGTGAGAGAAGCATTTGGTAACATCGTGTATTTGCTGACAGATAACTGTTTTAAAACCTGTCATGTTGTCAAGTTTTAGTAGCATTAGAAGCCAGTCTTTGCTTATGCATTGATAAAATAAGTCATGCTTTGAGACTAATGTGCTGTACTTTAATATGTAGATTGTGTGTAGTCTCCTTACCCCTTGCACAGTAGTGAATGAGTTTTTGTAAGCTGCTAGGGATTGTGTTGCTTGTCTAGAATCACACTGTGAGTCTATGTGTATTTGGGAACCCCTGTGAGAGAAGTATGTGGTAATATCGTGTATTTGCTGACAGATAACTTTTAAAACCTGCCATGTTATCAAGTTTTAGTAGCATTAGAAGGCAGTTTTTGCTTATGCTTTGATTAAATGAGTCAGGCTTTGACACAAAAGTGCAGTCCTGAAATATGTAGATTGTGTGCAGTTCCCTTACCACTTGCACTGTAGTGAATGAGTTTTGGTAAACTCCTAGTGATAGTGGTGCTTGTCTAGAATCACACTGTGAGTTAGTGTGTATTTGGGAACCACTGCGAGAGAAGCATTTGGTAACATCGTGTATTTTCTGACAGATAACTTTTTAAAAACCTGTTATGTTGTCAAGTTTTAGTAGAATTAGAAGCCAGTTTTTGAATATGCTTTTATTAAATGAGTCAGGCTTTGACAGAAAAGTACAGTCCTGAAATATGTAGATTGTGTGCAGTTCCCTTATCAGTTCCACAGTAGTGAATGATTTTTGGTAAAGTCCTAGGTATAGTGGTTGTTGTCTAGAATCACACTGTGAGTCTGTGTGCATTTGGGAACCACTGTGAGAGAAGCATTTGGTAATATCGTGTATTTTTTAGCAGATAACTCTTTTAAAACCTGTCATGTTGTCAAGTTTTAGTAGCATTAGAAGGCAGTCTTTGCTTATGCGTTGATTAAATGAGTCATGCTTTGACACTAATGCGCTGTACTTAAATATGTGGATTGTGTGCAGTACCATTACCTCTTCTAGACTAGTGAATGAGTTTTGGTAAACTGCTAGAAATAGTGTTGCTTGTCTAAAATCACACTGTGAGTCTGTGTACATTTGGGTAAGGATTGTGAGAGAAGCATTTGGTAACATAGTGTATTTGATGACAGATAACTGTTTTAAAATCGGTCATGTTGTCAAGTTTTAGTAGCTTTAGAAGCTATTCTTTGCTTATGCATTGATAAAATGAGTCAGGATTTGACACTAAAGTGCAGTACCATGTACTATTCACTTCACTGTGCCAGAACTGAAAATGTAAAAGTTTTACCCAGGCACTAACCTAGCAGTAGTCTGATGATTTAGTCAGTTTCCAAGTACTCATGTTGTGAACCATACATTACCACATAAATTGTTTCAAATGTCTATGCAGTATGCATGCAGTCTTCTAACATACTATACACTTGTCTTTCACATTTTCAATTCGCTAGTCAGTATCCATACACTTCCAGGAAACACCCTGTAACTCCCTTTGCAGACCTCTAGTGACCCATTCAGCATCATGTACTAATCAATTCACTGTGCCAAAACCCAAACACTTATAAATTCACCAAGATACTATCTTTGGAGTACTCTAATCATTCAGTCAGTGCCTAAGTATTCATGCACTGAGTCAGGCCTTAGCACATGGACTGCTTCAAACCCCTATCCTCTATGTATGCAGTCTTCTAACCACCTAGACACTTGTCTTTCACACTTTCAATTCCCTAGTCAGTATCCATACAGTCCAGCAAACATCCTGTCACTCCCTTTGCACTCCTCTAGTGACCCATTCAGTACCAAGTACTAATCCATTCCCTGTGCGAAAAGACTACCACTTATAAATTCACCTAGGCACTCTCCTTGCTGTACTCTAATCATTCAGTCAGTACCCAAGTAGTCATGCAGTGAGCCAGGCCTTAGCACATGGACTGCTTTAAATGCCTATGCAGTATGGATGCAGTCCTATAATCACCTACACAGTTGTCTTTCACACCTTCAATTCCCTAGTTAGTATTCATACACTTCTAGCAAACACCCTGTCACTCACCCAGTGTGTCTCCTTATAGTACTGTAATCATTTAGTCAGTTAGCATGTAGTCTTTTAGTGAGGTATGCTTTAGGGCATGAACTGCTTCAAAGTAGTATGCACTATGCATGTAGTGTTTTAACCATCGTCACACTTGTGGTTCAGGGCTATAGTTTCTTAGTCAATTTTTATATAAAATGTGTTTGTACAGTAATGGAATAGTATAAATTTGAAAGTTATTAATATACATTTATTTGTGATACTTTTTTACAGATACAGAACAGGAGTGTTTTTCATCTGTTTGCACTCTTCTTGTGCAAGATTTTTTGGATGAAGGGTCCTTCGGTGTTTCATCATACTTGCTATGCCGCACGAGTATTTTTTGTTAGGATCCCGCCGTAACAGAACTCTTTTGCAAATCTTGCGCGTGACGAAGGTGGCATTGGTCTTTGTTTGCCCCTTGAGAAAAGTAGAACATTTCCACACCACTGAAGGAAAACTTTGTGGGCGTGGTGCATCCTCCAAAAATTCATCCTTAGATTCAGTGAATATTTTAAAGCGACATTTACAGTTTTTGTAAGCTAAACTTATAAAATTTTGTTAGCTGTATGCATTTTATATATCTGTGATTTGTATCTTGTTTTATTTTGAGAATAGCATGTTGTTTTTTTTTTAACAATCTTTGAGATTGTTTTTTTTTTGCCTGCTGTTAAGTGATGAGTACGATTGGAATCACTATTTTTAGTGACATTTAATATATTCTGAGAACAGCAAAAAAGGCAAAAAAATTACTTTGTGGAAATTATGCTGTGTTGTAAAAAATGTATTATTACATGTCATAATTTTTTCTCCCTTTTCTTTCACAGATCCAAATTTTAAAATAAGCAATTTTTATGAATTTAGATTGGAATGAAAATGTGAAAAAAATGTGTACCATTTTTTATTCCTATTACTGTGAAGGTAAGTTTAACTAAGTCTCAATATGCAGAATGAGGAGGTCTGCAAGAAGGTACAAAGTTGAAACATGTTTCTAAAAACACTCCTTTGTAGTTTTGAAATCTGACCACAATCAGATATCATGTGACCTGCAAAAAAAGAGATTTGAGGGGTTCATAATATTTCCTATTTTTGCTATTGAAGGACCGCAATTATTTCAATCATTCTTCTTTGAACATCTTTGCAGACAAAACTCTGTGCTTACCTTTTATCATTTGCAAGGAATTTTAAAAATGGAAATATGTCACTTTTTCTAACATAGTCATTGTGTAAGATACTCTTTCATATTTACAAAGAGAGGAAAAGGCACTCTGTGCACTTTTTATACTCCATGTAAATACAACCTCATCATGCAGACCACTTTGTGTTGAAAGGGTGTTCTATAAGTGTTGTGCATGATTGCACTTAATACTCATAGAACAAGATACATGTCTAGATGTATCAGAAATCATAAATCTCGATATGTGTGTGAATGGTGCACCATTCTAAAATTGGTGTAGGAAAGCACAACAAGGAGAATTGTTTTAATTTCTCCACATTTTTATGTTTAAAACGTTTTTATTGATACAAAACAAACCATGGGGGAGGGGGATAGGAGGTTAGGGTACACTTAATACAATCAAAGAAAAAAGGTGCAACTCAAGAGGGTTAGCGATGGATAGCTCGATGAGCCAGGGAAAAGCACAATAAATGAAAGGCTAGAAAAGCAAACTGTGGAATCCCTGCGTGCATATCCAACACCCCAAATCTGAGCAATGAAAGCCAGCAGCAACTCGACAAAGCACAATCGACCCCCCCCCATCCCCCATCCCCCCAGTAAAGAAAGGAAGGAAGAAAAAACAATACCCCACCCCCACGTCCTATGGTCCCGCGTCAGATTAGTCCTCACCAAGAAGCCCCGCACCTCCCCCCCCCCCGGAGGCCCTTGTCTCACATGTGATCTAGTCCGCCGGGATTACCGGCGGCGTCAGCCTGAGAAGCCTAAGATACCTCGGACAGGTGAGCTCCCGGAATTCGGTGGACAGCAGCGCTAGAAAGGGTTGCCACAGCTCTTCAAATTGGTCTATTTCCCCCGCCACCGTGAGCGACAGCTTCTCCATTCCCAGCACGTGCCAAAGCCTATGCAACCAACCCGTGATGGAGGGGACAGTGTCGGTGCGCCAGTGGATAAGGATGTTCTGGACCGCAGACCCCAGCGCAATCGCGATCTGTCTGCCCCTGCGGGACTTCAGTGGGTACATTAGGTCATTGGGGAGGCCCAGCAGGACATACGCTGGGAAGCGCGGCAGCTCTATCCCAAAGTGCTTATCCACCTCATCCAAAACTTCCTTCCAGTAAGCGGTCAACACGGGGCAATCCCAAAGAATGTGTGAGAGGGTACCCTCCTGCCCGCAGCCCCGCCAGCACCCCTTGTCAGTGTGTTTATGCATTTCATACAGTCGCTCCGGGGTGTAATACCAATAAGTGGACACCTTAGTGAAGGTCTCCGTAAGGCCCGTGTGATATGCAGAGTGCCGCGCCCGATACGCAATTTTGTCCCACTCCTTGTGGCTGAGTGTCCTACCCAATTCCCTGTGCCAGCGCTCCCTCCCCGGATTGTAATAGTGAAACGGCGGGGGTTGTAGGTACTTATACAGATCGGTAATTAGCTTAGCATCGGAGGTCCGGGTAGCCAGCCACCTCTCATACGGTGTAATTTGACGAGCAGCGGTGTCACGCACCTGGGGCTGGAGGGCCCAATGCCGAACCTGCATGTAGCGCAATCTGTCCAGTTCCGTCAGGCCGAACTCCTGGCGGAGTTGCTGAAACGGAATCACTCCCTCCGGGCCATAGATCTGGAAGAGCGCCCTGCAGCCCGCCTGCACCCAATGGGAGAAAACTCCCGGCTCCATCCCTGGGGAGAAGTCCGGGTTGCCCGCTATGGGTGTGAACGGCGAAGGGAAGGTGGTGAGGCCCCGAGCCTCACAGACTGCGTCCCACACCCGCAGGGGGACCCGCGTAATAAAAGAAGCGTAAAGGTTAGGGGGGCGGTGCGCGCGACGCAAGAATGGAACCTCTTGTAAAGTGCGGCCCGCCACTGCCTGGTCTTGAAAGAGCCAGTGTTTGTCAGACTCCCACCTGCTCCACTCCACCAAATATCGCAGCTGTGCCGCCTGAAAGTACTTACGGAGGTCTGGAATACCGAGGCCCCCCGCCTCCGGAGCAAGCGTGGAGAGGACCCTCTTCATTCGTGGCTTGCGGCCCTGCCAGACAAAGCGGGAGATGTCAGCCTGCATTTGTCGTATCCAGCCCACCGGGGGCTGGAGAGGGAGGGCCCGGAAAAGATACAGTATCTGGGGCAACACCGTCATCTTAACCGCCGCGATTCGCCCCAACCAGGACAGTAGGCCTTTGCTCCAACGACCAAGCTCCTCCTTGATCTTCCTGCTGAGGGAGGCATAGTTAGCCGTAACCATCTCCGGTAATGTGGGCGCCAGCAGAATCCCCAGGTATGGCACCGTGGAGGAGGACCACTGCATGGGGAAGAGTCGCTGAAGGTCCCTCCTGGTGTCCGCAGCCAGGGACACGTCTAACGCCACCGACTTGCTCATATTCATTTTGAAGCCGGCCACACAGGCAAAGGCGTCTAGTTCCTGGAGGCAAGCAGGCAGCGACCTCCTGGGGTCGTCCAAGGTCAACAGGACATCGTCCGCGTAGAGACTGACAGTGTGGACATACTGGCCCATCCGGACCCCGACCGCATCCGGGTTATCGCGAATCCTCTGAGCAAACGGCTCCATGTAGAGGGCAAACAAGAGCGGCGAGAGGGGGCAGCCCTGCCTCGTGCCGCTTTCGATGGCAAATCCACCGGAGCTGCACCCGTTGACCCGCACCGACGCTGAAGGATGCTTATAACAGTTGAATACCATGGTGCGGAACTTATCCCCGATTCCCAATTTCTTGAGAACCAGCTCGAGATACGGCCAGTGAACTCTGTCGAAGGCCTTCTCCGCGTCGACGGACAGCAACATCCGCTCCCCCGGGATCCGCGAGGCCTTTTCCAGAACATGCGCCACCCGCTTGGTATTGTCAACCGTCTGTCTCCCGGGTACAAAGCCTGCCTGGTCCGCCTCCACCAATCCGGGGAGGTGTGGACCCAGCCTGGACGCTAGAATCCCTGTGTACAACTTGAGGTCGACATTTAAGAGCGAAATGGGTCGATACGAACCGCAGAGGGCTCGATCCTTCCCAGGTTTCGGAATTACCGCAACCGTCGCCTCCAGGAGATCCGGTGGGATGGCTCCCGATTCGGAAAAGGAATTAAATAGCCGAGTAAGGACAGGGGCCACAGCCGTGGAAAAAGTCTTATAAAACAAAGACGTGTACCCGTCCGGGCCCGGGGCCTTACCATGCTTCAGCCGCGCGATAGCGGAAATCACCTCCTCAACATGGATATCCCGCTCCAGGTGGTCCGCCTGAGCCGGATCCAGCACCGGAAGGGTCACCGACTCCAAGTAGCCTTCGGCGTCCCGTGGCGAGGAGGGCTCCTCCGCATACAGCGCCTCATAGAAGCCGCGGAAAGATTCCGCTACCGCTGAGTCCCCGGAGACTACCACCCCGTCCGCGCCTACCAGTTCCCTCACGATGCCACGCTGCTGCGTGACCCGGAGCCGGTGTGCTAGAAGCTTGCCGCATTTGTCCCCCCCAGTGTAGAAGGCATGTTTCAAGCGCAAGGCGGCATACTCCGCCCTATCAAGATCCAATGCCGACAGGAGCTTCCTCGCAGCCTTCAGCTGCCTCCACACCCGTGGCGCCCCCGTGCGGCGGTGGACCTGCTCAAGCTCCCGGACCTGAACGGTCAGCTCGTCCCTCTTCCGTTGCCGCTCCCTATTTTCGGCTGCGGAGATAGAGATAAATTCCCCCCGGAGGACTGCCTTCAGTGCCGCCCACTGTGTCGCCTGCGAAGTGTCGGTGTTGCTGTTGTGAGTTAGGTAGTCCTGTATGACCTCCCCAATACGCTGCACGACAGACTTTTTGTGTAAAAGGGTATCCCGGAGGCGCCACACCCCTCGAGAGGGGGAGGCCGCCGGCCACTGGAATACTCCGGTGACTGGTGAATGATCAGACAAGGTCAGGACCCCGATGTCCGCCGCCGTGGCAGCGGCATGCATCGTTCCACTCACCAGAAGGTAGTCCAGCCGTGAGTAGGTTCGATGTGCGTGTGAAAAGTAAGAGTAGTCCCTATCCGTGGGGTGCATGGAACGCCAAAGGTCGTGTAAGTCCATTTCCGCAATCCGGGCCTTCACAGCCTGGGACAGTTCCCCCGTCTGCGGGAAGCGCTGCGCCGATCTGTCCATCACAGAATCGAAGACAATATTAAGGTCTCCCCCCAAAATGACGTGGCGGTCGGGGGAAGCAGTGACATCCACCAACACGGAGTCTAGGAAACGCTCTTGGTGATCGTTTGGGCTATAGACGGAGCCGACCGTAAACGCTATGCCCCCTAAGCGCATGCGATACGCAAGAAGCCTCCCCTTCTGTTCAGCACATTTATACAAAACCTCCCCCCTAAAGGAGCTCGCTAGAAGAATGGCTACCCCCGCCGTCTTGTTCGCTGCCGAGGAGAAGAACTGGGTAGGGAACTTAGCAGAGCGCAGCCTATGGCAATCCCGGGACAAGAGGTGGGTCTCCTGTAAAAGGCAAATGTCCGCCTGCGTCCCTTCCAGCAAAGATAAAATCGCTCTGCGCTTCACGGGGTTATTCAGACCCTGAACATTAAGGGTCACTACCTTTAGGGCCGACATTCCTCTCGGGGATCGGGAGCGCCGTGCAATGGGCAGGGGATCAGCGGGTGGGGCGCGCGGGGCAGCCGCACAGGACAAGCCATAACATACCAAGCGTAGGCATGGACAACATCGGACGGGACCTCCCCAACCCCAGAACAACCCCTACACCCCCCCAAAACACAACCCTGGCAACTAGCCAAACACAAACTCAAACACCCCATTGTCCCAGTCAAGCCCCAAAACGGGCAAGTCCGTAGAAAGAAACGAAGTGGATGTCCAGCCACTCACCTCCAGCCGCCCCCCCCAACCCCCCCGCCCCGCACCAAGCATTGAAAGAAGCTAAAGGCATCTCCCCCCGGAGTGAGTATTAGGCCGTCAAGGCCACGCCGGTGGAGCCGGCCGAGTCCCTGGCCGCAGCCCTCAAAGCGTCGGCCATGTCCGCCCTGATGGTAGGGGAATCAGGACGCCCTGCGCTGGCCGCTGATCGTCGCCTCGCCGACCTCCGCCGGTTCCGTCTCTCCGAGGCCCTCCACGCCGGTGTAGCTCCTTCCTCCTCCGCCGCCGTAAGCCCCAAGACTCCACAAATGTCCTGCAAGGAGCGTAGCTGGTGTAGCACCCCGTTCCATCGAAAGATCAGGCGGAAGGGATGACCCCAAGAGTACGGCGTCTCGTGTTCTCGCAAAAAGTCAGTGGCAATCCTGAAGGACCTGCGTTTCTGCAGCGTGATGGCGGAAAGGTCCTGGTAAAGCGCCACCGGCCGGTCCCGGAAAGTCAGGGGCTGTTTCCTGCGGGCCTCAGTCATGATGCGTTCCTTCAGCGGGAAATCGGGCAGGAAGGCCAGAATGTCCGGTGGAGGTGCTGATGACTGGCGCTGCCGGCCAACCCTATGTGCCCTATCAATGCGAATGGGGAAGTCCGCAGCTTCCCCCAGGATCTCTCGGAACAGGTCCCGCAGGTAGCTCCCCAGATCGGACCCCTCGTCTGCAGTCGGCACACCACGCACTCGAATGTTGTTCCTCCGTGATCTGTTCTCAAGGTCCTCAGAGTGGGCCTGGAGCTCAACACACTGCTCCCGGAGGCGGAGAACGTCCTGTTGAAGGTGGACTATCTCCTCCTCCCGGCGTTGGGCCTCCGTCTCCACCGTTTCAACGCGCTCGCCAAGGCCCTCCACTTCCCTGCGCACTTCCCGGACCTCGCTGGCCACCTCCCGCTTAAGTGTCTGGAAGTCCTCCCTGAGGGAGCTAAACAGTTCCTCCATAAAGGTCCTCGTGACGGGTGGTTCCCCCCCAGTCACGTCCGCCGAGGCCTGGGAGGTCCCCGGCGGAGGCTGTGTTCTGTCCCGCAGTTGCTGGGCCCTGCCAAGCATGTCCGGCAGGGTGCGGTCCCCCTTCTTCGAGCCTCCTCTTCCAGACATCGCAAGCACTACGGTCGGGCACTGGCCCAGCCGCCCCAGGGATGCCCAGCTGCTGGCAAGCACTCGACGTGGGTGTCCCCCCGCAAGCAGGGTCGCTGCGTCACAGGTGACAAAATGGCGGTCCAGCCCGGTCACCGCCAGCCGCGGGTGCCCAGCCGAGACAGGAATGGAAGCTACAGTGGGGGGCTCCTCATCCGCACATCCCCCAAAAAGTCAGCCCGGCAGCAGCGGCGGTCACATACATCCGCCAGCAAGGGCTCCGGCGAAGGCCAACACCACTGATCCCACGGGGACAAGATGGCTGCAGGGCGAGGCAGGGCAGAGCGACCAGGCCCGACGACACCACCGGGGCCCCCAAAACGCACAGCAATCAAATAGGTTCCACCGCCGGTGTCAGTCTGTCACACGTAGGGGCCCAGATGGTCCGACCCCAACAGAGAGTCCGCCGTACTTCGGCCAAGGGACAGGGGCCTACACAGTGCGAAGTGTCGCCGACACAGGTCCGAGTGCCGAAGCACCCGTCCTCAGTATTCCGCACCGTCGGGTCCCCTCCCGCAGGGCTCCTTCACCCTCCGTCGAGCGACGGGCCAGATTCCCTCCAGATCGCAACTTTCAGCACCAGGCCCAGCCGAGGCGCCCGGACAGCACTCCGATGCGCTCCGCCTCTCAGGCCCTCCTTCGCTCCTCAAGCTCGATCGGACTTTTTGGGGGCTTCCCCCGAGGCAATCAGAACCAAAACGGCAACAACGTGCGCACCAGGTGCTCCGCCACACTCCTCTTCCACGCTGAGCCTCAGCGGGGGGAGAAAAGCATAAGAAAAGGGCTCAAGCTTGGCCGGGCCGGAGGAGCTACGGGAGGAAGCGTCCGCTCACCCCGCCATCTTGGCCACGCCCCTCTCCACATTTTTATATCTTCAATGCATGCTGAAATGTTCAGCATACATTGAAGGAGAAAAATGCATTTTCTCATTGTTTTTGTGCAGGAAGGTGTGTATTCCTGTAGAAAAACAAACAGCACATGACACAGATATCCTTGCACTATGGTGCAAGGGTGCCTGTGTCACCACATGGCTGCAGTTTAAGCAGCCGTGTAGACAGAAGCACATATTTTTGTACATATGTTGCATCCCTGTGCTCCGGAAGTACTACAGCACACTGCAGTTAAAGAGGTTACTGTGTGATGCTGCAGCACTTCCTCATAGTTCTGCACTTATACATTCACCATACGCTACCAATGCATTCATTCAGTCAAGTACGTACTACACATACATTCATCTAAACTAACACTAACAAAGAAATTTAGCTCTTTTTTTAAACCAGGAAAGTTAGTTCTTACAAAAACTTTTTTTTTTCTTCTTTCTTCTTTTATAATTTTTAAGTCTTATTGCACTTAGTGCAGGGCACTTTTAAAAATTTAAATTGAGGACGGATGTCCAAGGTTTGGGCTGATGGATGCACACTTGATGTGCTCGACTGCGATGAGGTGGAAGGCGCAGGAGCAGGAGTGTTTCTCATCCATTTGCACTCTTGTTGTGCAAGATTGTTTGGATGAAGGCTCCTCAGGTGCTTCATCATACTTGCCGTGCCGCACGAGTATTTCTTGTTAGGATCCCCTCGTGACAGCACTCTTTTGCAAATCTTGCACGTGACCAAGGTGGCATTGGTCTTATTCTGCCACTCGGGAAAAGTAAAACATTTCCACACCACTGAAGAAAAACGTTCTTTGGGTGGTGCCTCCTCCAAAAATTCATCCTCAGAAGTATGAGGAGATGCAGGTGATGCCTGCTGCCCTGAAGCCATTTTTGGTTGAGAAAAGTTAGAGCTAAGTGTAAACTTAGTCTAAAAAATCTTCTTCTCTCCAAAGAGATGGTGCTCTAAAGAAGGTCAAAGAAGAATGATTGAAATGGGTGGGGTCTTTCAATAGTTAGAAGAGGAAGTGTAATGAACCAATCAAATCTCTTTTTTTGCAGGTCACATGGGATCCGCGCACCCTGCGCTTACGCATCCTCGAAGTTGAATTAAAAAAATTATAGGATTAGATGTAAAAATATATTAGCTTTAAGACTAGTTTAGGTTTGTCTTCAATTAATATTCACATGAAATACATTGTTTTTTTAAATATTAAATATTTCGCGGGATCCGCGCACCTACCGCGTCATAGACGCAGATGACGCATCGCGTAAACGTCGCATTACGTACATCGAACGTGTTGCGTATAGGCTGGGAGTCGCCTACCGGTCGCATTGCGATCACGCACTAAACTCGTACCCAACGCTTACCATGCGCAGATGCTATCGCGTAGGGATCGAGAACGGTGCGCATAGGGTGCGCGGATCCAAAAACATGGGAAAAAAATATATAAAATAAAGTTTTGAACATATAGTTACCAAAATATGTTTGAAAAACCCATTAAGTTCAAATAATATTTTTTAATTTTTAAAAGAATAAATTGAAAAAATAAGTTTAAAAAATGGTGATAAAAAAGTATTTTAAAAAAAACTTAATTAATGAAATTGAGACACTGAATTTGAAAAATATAGAAATACAATCAAAAACATTAAACATGATATCTTCAGAGATAAGTTAAAGATAGGAATTAGCATTTGAAAAACCTTTGAAATTCACTGAAAAAACCATAGGTTTCATGCACGTTATAGTTAGGAATTGGCATTTAAAAAACCTTTGAAATTCACTGAAAAAACCAAAGGTTTCAGGGGCGTTATAGTTCGGAATTGGCATTTAAAAAACCTTGGAAATTCACTGAAAAAAACATAGGTTTCAGGGGTGTTATAGTTAGCTGGACATTTCCCTCGTACAAGACCCTAGAAATTCCCCTGTTATAGTTAGTTCAGCTAACTATAACTCGCGCCCCCGCAATGCACTGCTGATGATGTCATCCAGTGACTGTGTGTTTCTGTAAAGTGTAAATATGTTTTATATATTTATAGTGAAAGGCCTGTGGAAGAATGAGTGGGTGTACAAGTGTGTGAATGGATGATTTTCTAGGTGCGTAACTGACTCTATAAGTGAGTCATTAAATGTATCTTACTGCAGACTAGTGACTAAACTGTGTGAATGTCTGTATGTGTCTGTCTGTTGGTGTATAAGTGGCTGCATGGTTTTGTGAATAGCTATATGAGTGTCTATATGGGTTATTGATTGGTTGTCTGACTATCTGTATGGGTGCCTGAGTGTTTGTGTGGGTAGGGTGTGTGTGACTCTGTGCATAGATGTGTGAGTGGGTGATTCCATGGGTGCATGGTTTTTAGAGTGCATCTGTGATGAACTGTATGGTTGAGTGAGTGTATGTATGGGTGTGTTAGGGATTGCATGTATATCTCAGTGGTACATGTGTGACTAACTACATATGTGAAAGGCAGTATATATGCCTATAAGAGTATATAAGTGGGTATATGTGAGAGTGTGTGATTGTGAGAGTGACTGTATGGATGAGGGTGTGCTTGTATCAATGATTGTATAAGAGTGTAAGAATGTGGTACTATTTTTATGAGTAAGTGAACTTGAGTGTGTGTAACTGCATAGGTGAGTAAATGGGAGTGTGATTAATTATTTGCATGACTGACTAGGTGTGAGAGTACCTCTATGGATGATTGGTGGTATGTGAGTGTCTATGTAGGTGTATAAATGCATATGATAGTCTTGTACGGAGTGACTGTAAGTATGAGTGACTGTACAGGTGAGTGAGTGGAGGTGTATGTAGACCTAAGAGTTAATGAGTGGGTATGTAGTTATTGGTATTGGAGTATCTATGGTTTTGAGAATGGACGTCTGAAATTTTGAGTTGGTGTATCAACAGTTAAATTAGGGTGTGAGAAGATGCAGTAATTTATGACATGATGACGCCATCAGTGATGCCATCAGTGATGTCATTTGAGATGTTATCAGTGATGTCATCAGTGATGTCACTGACCATGTCATGAGTGATGTAATATGTGATGTCATCAGCAGTGCATTGCGGGGGCGCGAGTTATAGTTAGCTGAACTAACTATAACAGGGGAAATTCTAGGGTTTTGTACGAGGGAAATGTCCAGCTAACTATAACACCCCTGAAACCTATGTTTTTTTTCAGTGAATTTCTAAGGTTTTTTAAATGCCAATTCCTAACTATTACGCCCCTGAAACCTTTGGTTTTTTCAGTGAATATATATATATATATATATATTCACTGAAAAAAAACATAGGTTTCAGGCCTGATATAGTTAGGAATTAGCATTTATAAAACCTTTTAAATTCACTGAGAAAACCATAGGTTTCAGGCTTGATATAGTTAGGAATTAGCATTTAAAAAATCTTTGAAATTCACTGAAAAAACCATAGGTTTCAGGCCTGATATAGTTAGGAATTAGCATTTAAAAAACCCTAGAAATTCACTGAAAAAACAATAGGTTTTAGGGGTGTTATAGTTAGCTGGACATTTCACCCGAACAAAACCATTGACATTCCTCCGATATGGTTAGTTTTGAGATGTCATCAGTGATGTCACTGACCATGTCATGAATGATGTAATAAGTGACATCATCAGCAGTGGATTGTGGGCACACGAGATGTAGTTAGAACAACTAACTATATCGGAGGAATTTCAATGGTTTTGTTTGAGTGAAATGTCCAGCTAACTATAACACCCCTAAAACCTATTGTTTTTTCAGTGAATTTCTAAGGTTTTTTAAATGCTAATTCCTAACTATATCAGGCCTGAAACCTATGGTTTTTCAGTGAATTTCAAAGGTTTTGTAAATGACAATTTTTAATGTATTAATTGTTATACTGATTTTTTTGATACTGATTTACTACATTTTGTAAACTGTTTGTTTTTAGATATTTTATTTTTTTAATTACATTACACATTACAATACAAAATATACTTTCTCAGAATGAATTACTTTAGTTTAAATACTTTGAAAATAGGCAATAGACTTTTAAGTACAGTAGTTACAGTTGTTGCAATGGGCAACAAAATTTTAAACACAATGCAACATTGAGCTCAATGTGAAGTTCTAGTCAAATGCAATTAGCTACTTTATGGGTTACTTTTCTAACCACAGGACTGGATCCTAGATTCAGTCCTTGGACATCTCCTGTAAACAGTTGAGTAAAATCCTTTTGGTTACAGTAGTGATTTTTAAGGAATATTATTGTATTTTAAAAGTTGACACTTAGAAAGATTTATGCATAGAATCAACAATGTTATCCTATGGCAGGGAATTCACTTAGCAGGTAAGTAGTGTTATCGTTACTTTTTCTTTCTCAGTGGTGGATCCTGGATCCAGCACTGGTGAATCTCCTGTAAACAGTTGAAAGAATGTGTTTAAGTCATACAGACGATTTTTTAGGAATATTTTTAGTTTGTGAAAATAGACACTAAGGGCCTCATGTAGGTAGCCAAATACCGGTCGGTAACGGCCGATTTTCGGTAATTATACCGTTACCGACCGGTATTTTGGCTTTTGGTATGTAGGGGGACAATTTCTGTATTCGGAATTTACCGAATCGGTAAAATTACCGAATCGGTAAAATTACCGATTCGGTAATTTTACCGATTCGGTAAATTCCGAATACAGAAATCAGATGTAGGGGGACTGTGTGGTGTGTGTGGGGATTCGTTATTTACCACCAACTAATAGTTGGTGGTAAATGACGAATATGTGTGTAAATGCATGATTTTGCCCGTAGATGTGTGCAATGTGGCAGACACACATGCCCTCAGGGCATGTATGTGTGCCACATGTGCACACATGGCCGAATCAGGGGTGCAACAGGGTGTCAATGTGACACCCTGCCACCCTTGCATTTGCTCCCCCATTACCGAATCGGTATTTACCGATTCGGTAATGAGGCATACCTTCCCATCAATGGGAAGGTATGCCTCATTACCGAATCGGTAAATACCGATTCGGTAATTACCGAATGATTCCGAATCGGTAATATTTACCGACCAATTACCTACATAGCATTTACCACTTCATAAATACCGAATCGGTATGATTCGGTATTTATGAAGTGGTAAATGCAATCCCACCTACATAAGGCCCTTAGAAACTTTTCTGGTGAAAACCTAACAATGGATTCCTATTGAAGGAAATACAAGTTAGTGGTAAGTACGCTTAGAATCACTTTTCAGGGTCAGTGCTGGTCTAAAAGATGCAGCACTGGGTTCCCTCCTGATAACCGGTGAGTAAATCAGAATTCGTAGTTTGGCTGATTTTAGAGGAATATTTGAAAGTTTAAAAAATGGACACTTAGACATTTTCTGGTGAAAACCACACACTGGATTCCTATGGAAGGAAATAAAGGTTACTGGTAAGTACACTTAAAATTACTTTTCAAGGTCAGTGCTGGGCTAAAAGATGCAGCCCTGGGTTCTCTCCTGATAACAGGTGAGTAAATCGGAATTCGTAGTTCGGCTTATTTTAGAGGAATATTTATACGTTTCAAAAATGGACACTTTGAAACTTTTCTGGTGAAAACCACACAATGGATTCCTATGGAAGGAAATACAAGTTACTGGTAAGTACACTAAGAATTACTTTTCAGGGACAGTGCTGGTCTAAAAGATGCAGCACTGAGTTCTCTCCTGATAACAGGTGAGTAAATCAGAATTCGTAGTTCGGCTGATTTTAGAGGAATATTTGTACGTTTCAAAAATGGGCACTTAGATACATTTCTGGTGAAATCCACACAGTGGATTCCTAAGGAAGGAAATACAAGTTACTGGTAAGTACGCTTAGAATTACTTTTCTGGGTCAGTGCTGGTCTAAAAGATGCAGCACTGGGTTCTCTCCTGATAACAGGTGAGTAAATCGGAATTCGTAGTTCGGCTGATTTTAGAGGAATATTTGTAAGTTTCAAAAATGAACACTTAGAAACTTTTCTGGTGAAAACCACACACTGGATTACTATGGAAGGAATTCCAAGTTACTGGTAAGTACGCTTAGAATTACTTTTCAGAGTCAGTGCTGGTCTAAAAGATGCAGCACTGGGCTCTCTCCTGATAACAGGTGAGTAAATCGGAATTCGTAGTTCGGCTGATTTTAGAGGAATATTTATACGTTTCAAAAATGGACACTTAGAAACTTTTCTGATGAAAACCACACACTGGATTTCTATGGAAGGAAATACAAGTTACTGGTAAGTACGCTTAGAATTACTTTTCAGGGTCAGTGCTGGTCTAAAAGATGCAGCACTGGGATCTCTCCTGATAACAGGTGAGTAAATCGGAATTCGTAGTTCGGCTGATTTTAGAGGAATATTTGTACGTTTCAAAAATTGACACTTGGAAATTTTTCTGGTGAAAACCACACACTGGATTCCTATGAAAGGAAATACCAGTTACTGGTAAGTACGCTTAGAATTACTTTTCAGGGTCAGTGCTGGTCTATAAGATGTAGCACGGGGTTCTCTCCTGATAACAGGCGAGTAAATCGGAATTCGTATTTCGGCTGATTTTAGAGGAATATTTGTACGTTTCAAAAATGGACACTTAGAAACGTTTCTGGTGAAAACCACACACTGGATTCCTAAGGAAGGAAATCCAAGTTACTGGTAAGTACGCTTAGAATTACTTTTCAGGGTAAGTGCTGGTCTAAAAGATGCAGCACTGGGTTCTCTCCTGATAACAGGTGAGTAAATCGGAATTCGTAGTTCGGCTGATTTTAGAGGAATATTTATACGTTTCAAAAATGGACACTTTGAAACTTTTCTGGTGAAAACCACACAATGGATTCCTATGGAAGGAAATATAAGTTACTGTTAAGTATGCTTAGAATTACTTTTCAGGGTCAGTGCTGGTCTAAAAGATGCAGCACGGGGTTCTCTGCTGATAACAGGTGAGTAAATCGGAATTCGTAGTTCGGCTGATATTAGAGGAATATTTATACAATGGTGAAAGAAGGGGGCGGTGCCTGAGGTGACGTGTGCAAACACGCCCTGTGTTTTATAAAGAACAAGGGTACCCCAATATACAAACCTGGGGTGGTAAAGTGTGAAGAGAAACACAATGGTTCTAAATGGCCTAAAAAGGTCCAAGTTAGAAAAACCTTAAAAATGGGTAAGCGTATGAATAAAGGTTTTTTGAAATTAATTTGAAAGAGCGATAGTTAATATAGAGCAGGGACAAGAAGGTCACGGTATAACAGATATTTTATTACACAGTGAAACAAATTCAGGTGCTCACATACTTAGTGACAATACGCGTGACATAAAAAGTGAAAGTGAACTTTAAAAGAAGACATCGCATTGACAACAAGAATTGAACCACTTTCTTTTTAACTTAATATGATGGGTTCATGTTGTAAGCGGTCGACGACGTTTCGAACTCAGTTAGTTGAGTTCATCTTCAGGAAAAAAAAGTGAGCATCTATAATCTAAAAAGCAAGAATACAAAATATAAGTGAACCATAGTCTAGTCCCTGCAAGGAGCTTAACATTTAAAAATTAATATAGACTACATATTGCTCTCTTTGGAGTGATGCTACTTATACAAAACATACAATTGTTAGAGCGAATAATTATTGGGACTGTTTACATCAGCGAAAAAGATAATAATATAATAAATTAAGTACAAAGCTCTAATATAATTCCTAATCTTGAATTCGAAAAAAGGTCTGGTACCGACATCGAACTCCGATCATTCTGCTCCTGGCTTAACAACACCCAAACTGATCTTAAGTTTACTCATAATTTTGACAGCAACAAAATTGACTATTTAGATGTCACCATCAAGAGCGCCAATGGCGAACTCTACACTACCTTATTTAGTAAACCCACTGAGCGCAACACACTATTACAATATAACAGTGCTCATCCTAGAGCCTTGAGAGACGGTCTGCCTTACGGACAATTCCTCAGAATCCGAAGGAATTGTAAATTCAAAGAGGATTTCTTTTTAGAGGCAGAAATCCTATGCAAAAAGCTAACTGACCGAGGCTATCCGAGACGGCTAGTTAAACGCTCAATGAAACGAGCCTGGTATTCCCATCGAGAATTTTTACTAGAGCCAAAAGAAAGAGCACTATTCATACGCCTGCCCATTTTTAAGGTTTTTCTAACTTGGACCTTTTTAGGCCATTTAGAACCATTGTGTTTCTCTTCACAAACACGCCCTGTGGCGCATTTTAGGTTGGTGAATTAATTCCTCTTCAATCCTGGTGTCCCCTGGGGACCAACTAGCCCACCAGGTACCTCCAGTATGTGCCAGGGAGCTGCGTTGCAGAGAGGTGTTCAGAGGCCCCGTCCCTTTTTACAACACTCTGCAACGCAGCTCCATGGCGCTTACTGGAGGTACCTGGTGGGCTAGTTGGCCCCGAGGGGACCTCTGGATTGAAGAGGAATTATTTCCCCAACTTAAAACGTGCCACAGGGCGTGTTTGCACACATATCACCTCAGGCCCTGCCCCCTACCTTCACCACTGTGCAAACGCACCCCGTGGCATGTTTTAAGTTGGGGGATTAAGTCCCTTTGAATCCTGAGGTCCCCTGGCGGCCAACTAGCCCACCAGGTACCTCCAGTATGCGCCAGGGAGCTGCGTTGCAGAAAGGTGTTCAAAGGTCACACCCCTTTTTACAGCACTCTGCAACACAGCTCCATGGCGCTTAGTGGAGGTACCTGGTGGGCTAGTTGGCCCCTAGGGGACCTCTGGATTGAAGAGGAATGAATTCCCCAACTTAAAACGCGCCACAGGGTGTGTTTGCACACATATCACCTAAGGCTCCGCCCCCTACCTTCACCACTGTGCAAACGCGCCCGTGGCGTGTTTTAAGTTGGGGGATTAAGTACCCTTGAATCCTGAGGTCCCCTGGCAGCCAACTAGGCCACCAGGTACCTCCAGTAAGCACCACGGAGCTGCCTTGCAGAGAGGTGTAAAAAGGGGCATGGCCTCATTACACCTCTCTGCAACGCAGCCCCCTGGTGCATACTGGAGGTTCCTGGTGGGCTAGTTGGCCCCCAGGGAACCCCAGTATTCAAGGGGAATTAGTTCTCCCTCTGCAAACGTCCCAGGGGGCGCGTTTGCAGAGTGGTGTAAGGAGGGGGCGTGGCCTCCGGCCCGATCCCGTCTTTTTTTTTGTTTTGTTTTAGAAGGGGGGCTGTGTAGCCCCCCTTCTTTTCTAATTTATTGGCCCTGGGGACCCCATCCCCCAGTGCCTGCCTCCAATTTCTTTTCTTTTTTTAAAAAAAAATCGGGAAGGTGACCGCGTGGCCCCCCTCCCGAGGCCATAATTTGCCCCGGGGACCCCATCCCCCAGGGCATGGCCCTTTTTTTTTAATTAGTTAATATTTTTATGGAGGGGGGCTGTGTAGCCCCCTCCTCTGGCCACTTTAAGGCCCCGGGGACCCCATCCCCCGGGGCCGGCCATTGTTTTTTTTTTTAAATGTAATGGTGGAGGGGGGCCACGTGACCCCCCTCCCAGGCCACTTATGGCCCCGGGGACCCCATGCCCCGGGGCCTAACCTCTCGTTGGGGGCCTTGGGGGGGTCCCCAATCCCCCCACAGTCCTAGCCGGCTCCCCGCATCCTGCGGGAGCCGGCATTGCTTTTCCACATGGGGAGCAGCTAACATGCTGCTCCCCATGTGAAAAAGCAATCAGCTTTGCTTCATTGAAGCGAGAGCAGGTTTCCCTGCTGTTGCTTCAATGAAGCGAATCAGTTTGCAATGACAGGGTGGGAGCTGCGAGGCTCCCGCCCTGTCATTGCAAACTACAGTGTCCCGGGGGTGGGCACCCCGGGACACTGCAGGAGCTGGCCCTGGGGGGTGGCGGTCCCCAGGGCCAATACAAGGCTCCAGGAGGGGGGCCACGTGTCCCCCCTCCAGCATTTACAAGTTGGCTGGGGGGGCCTGAGAGCCCCCCACCCCAAATTATTTCAAGCCCCGTGGGGTGGCGGTCCAGGGGGCTGAGAGCCCCCCACCCATTTTCAAGAAGCCCTGGGGGTGGCGGATCCCGGGGCTGCGGGGGGGCCGTGAGCCCCCCGCATATACTATGTTCGAGCCCTGGGGGGTGGCAGGCCCCAGGGCAGTGTGGGGGGGATTGGGACCCCCACTCTTCTTTTTTTATTATGCCCCCGGGATTTGGCCCCCCCCGGGGGCAAATTAGCATATTCAGCGCGGAAGCCCGCGCCGAATTTTGTTTTCTATCGGAAGGATCCGTGCATCCAGCGCACATCCTCCCATTAAAAAAAAAAATATATATATATATATTTTTTGGGCCGTGGGGGTCCTTGTGGGACCCCCTGAGCAGGCCTACGGGGTCAGGGTGTTTCTTTTTTTTATTTTTATTTTTTATTTTTTTTATTTTATTTTAGATTTGCAGTTTGTACAAATAACATAAAGTTACATCAATGCGTCAGTGTAAGAATTCAAAATAATAATACCATAATGATACATCCTTTATCCTTGCAATGCCTACCATAGTGGGATGAGGAGCCACATTTTATTCGTTGCTCTTCTGATTTCACTCCTCCTCTCTAGTTCCGGCCCCCCTCCAATTTGAGAGAGGTGCCCAGATACTTTCCCCAAGATCCCTTAATTTCTTCCCCTTCTGAGCATACAGAGAGATCTCAATATTATGCAAACCAAGTAGTCTAGAGAGCCACATTTGGAATGGGGGAGCTACGATATCCTTCCACCCAGCAGAAATTAAGATCCGGAGTACTGCGACGGAGATGAAAACCAAAGCTTCCTCCGCCTTCCCCAGTTTTAACCTATCATCGCTACCTAATACCATAAGGGTAGGGGATATATCAATTTTTTGGCCTATCAGCCCCTCCCAGAATTTTTCTATCTCCCTCTGAATACCAGCCAGAGACCCACAGTTGAAAAACATATGAAGCAGATCTGCCTGACCCCCCTTACATCTGGGGCAGCTGTCGTCTTCCCTTACCCCCCAGGCATATAGCTTAGCTGGCGTATGACATAGATTGAACAAGGTTTTGTAATGCTGTGCCCTCAGACTAGTGGAACTGAATATTTTCTTATTCAAAAGGAGGGCCAGATCCAAATCAACATCGGGATTTCCCAGTTTTATAGCCAAAGCGGATTCAGTTTTTTCTATATCATCTTGAATTTCTCCATTAAGTAGACTATACATATCTTTTATCTTCTTACACCCTTTAACCAATAGGTCTACAATGGGGAATTCCGCTGATGATGAAATCCTCGGTCTTAATGCCTTCAGCCTACACACTAATTTGACATACCAATGTTTTAAGGGGATACCAACACTGTGCTGCAGCTCCTCAAGCCCCAAGATCTCATCTCCCCTCATTATATCACCTAATGTCTTAATTCCTAGCTCTTCCCATACCTGCAAATTCCTATTGGCTGCCATCTGTGGGAATACGCTAGAATTGTTTAAATGGAGATATTGATTTACCTTGGGGATTCTGCAAAACTTTGAGATAGCCCTCCAGACCCCCCATGCACCACCCAATACCTTAAAACAAACCTTCCTATAATATCTGCGATCGACTTCGCGCATTAAAAGGCCAAATGCTTTTCTCCCTACTAATAACTCAAAAATTGAGGGGGGCACCTGAGTATCATAATTTCCTCGACTGAATTGTGGCTCTGACTGGAAAAGAATGGACATATGCATCAGTAGACACGACCAATGATACAACCTCAAGTTCGGTAAGGCCAGACCGCCCCTATCCCTAGGGAGAGACATAAGATTAGTAGAACGCCTTACCCTCCCATACTGCCAGATGAACTTTATAAAGATGGATTCCAGACTTTTAATTACTTTTTCTTCAATTAAAAGAGGTATGGCCCGGAACAAATAAAGAATTTTGGGAAACATCGTCATTTTCAATACGTTGACCCTCCCTATCAACGAAAGGTGTAATACATTGATCCTTTTTAGATCTGCTTCTATAGATTTACTCAGGGGGCCAAAATTCTACTATTTTATCTATTGAAGCATTGATTCTGACCCCCAAATAGCTCGCTGAATCCACAAAACTTGCATCCGTTTTGACGATATTATTTGTACAAATTATTAATGTTTTAGATTCGTTTAATAGATATCCTGAATGTTTGCCAAAATCCTTAGCAATTTGTGCCAAGACCAAAAGTGCCTGATGCGGATCTAAAGTAACCACGGCCAAGTTGTCCGCGTACGCCAAAATCTTAGTTTCGTGCCTCTTACATACCAAGGGTCTGATTGTTGGACAGCCTAGTATCTTTCGGATGAACGGATCGATATATAGAGAGAAGAGGATTGGAGAGCAAGGGCAGCCCTGACGCGTGCCTCTATTTATAATAATTTTATCGGAGCTCTCGCCCATAACCCCCACTCTGGCAAACGGGTTAACATACATTGCCCTGAGTGCTCTTATAAATTTCTCTCCGAATCCCCTCCCCTCTAAGATCCCCCAGAGAAAACTCCAAACCACTCGGTCAAAAGCCTTCTCTGCATCGAGCAGGATCATAGCCATCCCGTCTCCCACAATGGACTGGGCATCAAACAGAGCTATTGCTCTCCTAGTGTGGTCTGTGGTACCATGCCCAGGTACAAACCCGTGTTGCCACGGGGAGACAAGGCCGCCTATGATCCTGCCCAGCCTTTTAGCCCAGATTCTAGAGTAGAGTTTGGTATCCGCATTGATTAGCAAAATGGGGCGGTACGATCCCGGTTTTTCGCTAGGTTTCCCCTTCTTTTGAAAAACGACTATGTTTGTTTCCCTCCATGAGTCTGGAACCACCCCTGTACAAACTATACCATTGAATAGATCTATAAGAAGCGGAGTAATCTCGGACTCGATGCATTTGTATACCTCCAAAGGAATCCCGTCAGGGCCCGCCGCCTTGCCCGTGGATAATTCCTGCAAGGTTGCTATAATCTCGCCCTCGCCAATATCCATCTCCAGCTCTTCCCTAGCTATATTGTCAAGTCGGGGGCCGTTATCTACATATTCGTCACCTTGGCGACCGCCTGGATTTTCCTCGGTATAAAGGCCTTGATAGAAATTCTTAAAAACCTGCAGGATGTCTTTAGCTTCTGTGTACTCTTTACCATTATCTTCTATCCTAGTGATAGTATTTTTTAGTCTTTCCTGCCTAATTTGTAGTGCCAACAGCCTGCCGGCTTGTTCGCCAGTTTCATATCGTTGCACCCTTGAGTTTTGATATTCGCCTGTCACCCTCTGCGTTACCAGCTTTTGTAAATCGGCTTTAGCTACCAGCAGTTTCCTTTGGCTCTCCATACTATCCCTACCTTGTGCTATATCTAGAATATGTTGTTCCTCTGCCACTGATAATTCCCTCGTTGATCTTTCCACCTCGCTCCTGTCCTCTCTTCTCAATCTGGCCGCGCAGCTTATTGATTCACCTCTTAAGGCTGCCTTAAACGTCTCCCAGACCGCATTTCGTGAGGTACTATATCTATTAGCTGCAAAAAATTCCCCCACCCATTTCCTAATATGTTCTACAAATCTTTTATCCAACAATAATCTCCTTTCGAAAGTCCATCTAGTTCTTACCCTTTCTAACCCATCCAGTTCATATGTTAATACCAACGGATTATGGTCCGATAATACCTTTGGGAACTTGGATATTGCTACCCTGTTTATTTCTGAAGCTGACACGAAAAAATAATCCAGCTTAGTATATCTCTGGAAAGGGTATGAAAAATATGTGTAGCCTGGGTTTTTAGGCACCTTAATTCCCCATACATCTAGCAGCCCGTGCGAGCGGATAAGAGATTTAACAGCCCTAAACACCCTTGGCTTTCGTCCTGAATATACTGCATCCGGGCCCCAGTCCGCTGAAATATTCAAATCACCAAAAAAAATTATGGGGGTTGACCAGGTGGCTAACTCTATTTCGAGAAAATCATAAATCTCGGGATCATCATTGTTAGATCCATAAACTACACACAACGTAAAACCCTTTACCAACTCAACTAAGACCCATCTCCCATTACTATCCACTTTAGTCCGTCTAACCCCTCCCAAGAAAGTTCTAACCAAGACTGCCACTCCCCTGTTTATCGAAGATTGCGTTGAACAGGCGACTAACTCATAGCCACTCACAGACATATGGTTCCTTTTAGCCCAAGGGAGGTGAGTTTCTTGCAGACATAAAACGTCCAATCTATTGTACCTCAGAAAATGGGCTAATTTTTGACGTTTCCTCCAATCATTTAACCCTCCAATATTAATTGAGCACACCCTAATGCTTGCCATCCTGAAAGTCTACTTGAACATCTAAAGATACCTGAAACCTTAACTGATTGTCGATTGCTGCATCCTTATACTGACTATTAGAACATCCATAGTAATCCAAACTGCATCTTTTTCCCCCTCCCCCACCTCCCCCCCTTCCACCCGCTGTCCAAACCCAACCCACTCGAACCCCTCCCCCCCTACACCACCCCGACATAACCCCCTCTGTGAAGCGCTCGGACCTAGTCTGTGCACGTGATGGTCTGGCGGTGTTTTGCAGTGAGGAAAGACCAATAAGAACCCTTAGACCAATATCAGGCTTGTACATGCACCGAAAAATAACTACATGACATTCTACTGCACCATCTCCTGATGGAAAGGTAAACAGATTAGTCCCATCCAGAAAAAAAAAATAGCTTAGTGTCTAATTGCCTAAAGAGCTCAAATACTCCTTGGCTTTAATTTCTGAAGCAAAAAATAATATCCTGCCGTTGTTGATCACTTTTAACTGGGCTGGATTGATCAGGAAGGCTTGGATCTTCTTATCTTGAAAAGGCTTAATCATCTCCCTCAGTCTCCACCTCCGCTCTACAGTCGAATGGCAATAGTCTGGGCAGACAAAGAAAGAGATCCCTTCACTAACTCTCCGCGCATCTGGTCTCGCTTTTTCCGCAATGGACTGTCTCAAGATGAAATTTCCGAAAAACACCAATACCGCTCTTGGTTTATTGCTTTCCCTTGCATTCTTATGGAGTTTGAAGGGGGTACGATGAACCCGCTGGATCTCAGTAACCCAGTTCCAACTAGAGAGCTCTGGGAACGCTTGCTCTCAGCCCCCTCCGTAATTCCCAATACCCTCAAGTTGTTCCGACGAAGCCTATTTTCCATCTCCTCCATTTTCCATTGAAGATCGATCACCTGAGTGCAGTGGGCATTAACCTTGAGAGAAGCCTCAGCTGCCTCAGCCTCTGTTGTTACCAGTCTTTCTTCCAGATTTGAGACTCTGTCTCCAGTATTGGCACAAACCTTAGAGAGTTTCCTAACCACGCCCTGCATCTTCCTCATCGCGGCCTGAGCTTTTCGATTATCCTGGCGGGTCTCTTCTCTGTGTGCGATTATCTCTTGGTGGATTGTCTCCAGAAGTGACAGATGAGTATTATCAACACCCGGGCTTCCCTGGAGAGGCAGAACGGTAGATTGGTCATGGCTTAAGTCCCGATGCATATGACTCTGAGCCTGGCTCCTTGCCGCCATTGGAGGTCTTACGGCTGTTGCTGGAACATCTAGTTCTGGGTTACTCCCTGTATCACCTTCTGATTCTGAGTTGGAACTACGTTCATCTTCCTCGGACCAACCGTCCCCTTCAAAGAAGCACTCACTGGGGTCCTTCTCCTTTTCGCTGCATAGACCTAACAAGTCTGGGTCCGACTCAACTCTCGGAAGTCCCATATCAGATAAAGCTCCTGATTGTATCAATGACAGTGGCCCGACGTTAGTCGTCGAAGAGTCTGACCCTGGGTCGTCTACAACCTCCGATGTCGTGATCTGGGATGACAGCATATTACCAGCCCGGAGTGACTCCTTTAACACCTCCTGCACCCCAGCTTTAGATTGAGACACGGGATCGATAACCGACATTGTGGGGGATAATACCTGGTCCGAGAGTTCATTGCCGCAGGATAGGGGGCCCTCCTCAATATTATGCCCAGGTTTCGAATCCTCCAATTGGCTTCTTGTTACCGGTATAATACCGCCCTCCACCTCCACCTCATTAGCTAACTCCTTCCCCTTCTCCTTACCGGCTTTGGTAAAGATATCCGCATTTGAGGTGGGCCCCTGGCGAGTCCTTCCGATGCTCTGCTGGCCCTTTTTTGCTTTCTCGATAGGTATTGATCCTGCCACTAGGACCTCATTCCCCTCTGTCATGCCCTCGGCGTCCTCTCGTGGTGCTTTCCTCCTTTGGGATGCCGGTTTTAATCCTGCCGCTATTTTTGGAGCCATCTCTCTTTTCCGTCTATCCCCGGGCCGTTTAACAACACCCAAGCCGCTGTCACCCCCTCGCGCCAGGAGAAGGTCTGCTCTGCTCGTCCCAGGCCCGGCACTGCTCCGTCTTCCCCGAATCCGCACTGCTCCACCTAGGCTCCGCCCTCCTGTATTTCCGCGGAGTCTGCGTCCAGACAAAGAAGCCGAAAACACAACAGCAACTGCCCCAGCTACGTGACGAAAAAAGCTTTTTGAGGTGGGTGCTAACAGCAGCAGCAGCATCCTTACGGGGGCCACGATCAACTCAGATCCTATTCGGCGCGCATTAGCCTTTCACCGGTCCCGTCTCCTCTGCCCTCACTGCTTCACTGCACCGACCGCTACGGAGCCGCCATCTTGCTTCCTTGGTTTCACAATCCAAAGGAGGGTCAGGGTGTTTCTACCCTGCCCCCTTGTCGCGTTTTGCGTTGGTTTTTGTTGGCTTTCTTGTGCGTCGGTTCTGCCGAGGCACAAGATGGCTGCCAACACTTCTTGATTCAGAGTGTTGGCAGCCAATTAAAATTCAGCTTGTGATGGGGAGGCTGCTCGGATCCTCCAAGGCCATAGATATATATGTACTTTTAACTCTAAATTTTCTCAGGAACTACTGAACGGATTTACACCATTTCAGCAAAAGGCACGAGTCTGAACTGAGGACTACCTCTTTTCCAAATTTGGAGTAATTTAGCTGCGGCTAAAGGTCCTATGGGAAATTGCATGGGGAAAACGCGTTTTGGGACCCCCCTTTTTTCTCGGCCCCCGCTTGTCGAATCACCGTGAAACTTTCAGGGTAGGAGCGAACCGGAGCTGGCCCCAAAAGTTTGTAAAATTTCGCGAAGATTCGTCAATCGGCGCCAAAGTTATTCCAAATAGAATGTTGCGGATTTCCTATGGAAAATAGGTCCTAACTATATCTACCTACTGGTGACCGCCAGTAGGTAATATATATATATATTCACTGAAAAAACCATAGGTTTCAGGGGTGTTATAGTTAGCTGGACTTTTCACTTGTACAAAACCATTGAAATTCCCCCGTTATAGTTAGTTCAGAGCAGTGCGCTATACAAATGCCTATGATTGATTGATTGATTGATTGACGTTTCCTGGCTGAATCGGGTCTGTTGGCATGTATGGTTGTACTACCATTGCCTCTTCCTTCTGCCCACAATGGTCTATTACATTGCCACAGCCTCTCTTGCAAGTCCTGTATTGTTGGTTTATTGCCCCTGCCCCCCTTTCCACTGCCCTCCATAGTCTGTTGTGCTGCCACGGCCCTTCCTGCCTGCTCAGTGTGGTTAAATTGTTGCCTTTGCACCCTCCTACCTGCCTTCAATTTTCAGAGTCCGTGCCCCTGGCCTCTGCCTCTCAACAGTATCCTAATGAACAACTAGATTGCTAACATTCTATATTTATTACAAAAGTGTGGAACACCTGACGTCATCTTGATGTAATCAAAACTGTAATACCTAGAGCATTTCCTTTTGAAATTACATATATGAGAGGGTCTTATTGGCATCAAAATTATGATTAGTGCTCTAAAAGACTAAAATAAGGACATATTTTCTGAGTTTTCAAATAGCGAGAAAGCACTTTTAAATTATTTGTTACCTTTATGTTTTTTTATCCAGTTTACCACTTGATTAAATGTTGCACTTAGGGGAGAGGATGTGGTGTTACTTCCAGAACTGCAGACTTTGCAACTGGGGAACCAGGTTGGAGTTTCTGCTTCAGCTCGACATTCTGTGATTCTGGTCAAATCACTTAGTCTCCCCATGTCTACAACCAAAATGAATTTGTTCTTGTGTGATGTAACCAATGCTCATGTAAAGCACTCCAATACCTGACAAGTCTGCACTATATAACACTGCAAAAACACAAAATAATAAGTGTTTTGCACACTTCTGTCATTGGGCTATATTTGGGCTACATCTGGGTGATTTTGGGCTACATTTGGGCTCTTTTGTCTCCGGTGGCCATCTTGGGAGATTTATTTGTTATGACGTTTCCTAATTTCCTCATGTACTGCAGTCTCCTCAGTAGGAAATGCTTTCAGTTTTTTACTCTGATTCCATCATGAAGGTATTCAGATATGTCACACATTTGCCATAAATTCTGAATGTTAGCACTCTAGTTGCTCATTAGATCACTGTAGTAAAACTACTGTTCACCATGGAAGTCTGCTCCTGGTATTAAAAGTGCATGTTTCAGTCTGCATGTCAGAATTTTTTAATGAAATAGAAGAGGATTTGAGAAGTCACTCAAAATGTGCCCTCATTTTCTTTCTTCAGCATTAATCATAATTTCTATGGCAAAATGAACCCCCTCATTGTGTTCCTTTTTAAATTAAATGTTTTAAGTGTTACCAGTTTATTCCAATCAAGATGGCTTCAGGTGTGCCATACTTTTGTCATAATGAAGACAGTAAGCGCTCTAGTTGTTTTTAAGAACACTCTGGGACATTCTGTCATTGGGCTATACTTGGGCTACATATGGGTGATATTTGGGCTACATTTGGGCTCTTTTGTCTCTGGTGGCCATCTTGGCAGACTTATTTGTTATGAAGTTTCCTAATTTCCTCATTTACTGCAGTCTCCTCAGTAGGAAATACTTTCAGTTTTTTACTTTGATTCCAAAGGCATTCAGATGTGTCACACATTTGCCATAAATTCAGAATGTTAGCACTCTTTTTGCTCATTAGATCACTGTAGTAAAGCTACTGCTCACCAGGGAAAACTGCTGCTGGTATTGAAAGTGCATGTTTCAGTCTGCATGTCAGAATTTTTTAATGAAATAGAAGAGGATTTGAGAAGTCACTCAAAATGTGCCCTAATTTTTCTTTCTGCAGCACTATTCATACTTTTTATGGAAAAATGATCCAAGCAAGATGGCTTCAGGTGTGCCATACGTTTATCATAAGTAGGACTGTTAGCGCTCTAGTTGTTCTTTCGCACACTCTGGGAAGCTGCAGTAGAACACAAAGGAATCAACTGACAGTCTCTGCCCTTGTTGGATGTACATGTTTTACTGAGAATGTCAGACTTCATTCTCACATGACTGAGAAAGATAATGTGAATTTACAGAAAATAAGCTCTCAGTTTAGCTTATAGATCACCTTCCAAACCTCTGTGGGAAAAGCATGAGAAAATATTTTTCTCTCAATCATGATATCCCAGCAGAAGGCTTTTTCACATGGTGAAATCACCTTAGAACATACCACAATTCCTAAAATGAGTATGGTACCATCAACAAATGATTTATAATGTAACTAAAGTCTTAAAACCTTCTATTAACTGCAATGCTTTTTAATGAGGTGCTATCATGTATATTGGTCCCAAGATGGCTGCCAACACTTCTTGGATGAAGTGCTGACAGCCAATCAGATCTCAGGATGAGATGTGTGGTTAGGCTCCGCCCACATATATATATGATTTTACTTTTGATTTTCCCAGGAACTACTGAACAGATTGACACCAGACCTGCAAAAGGCACATCCCTGACCTGAGGACTACCTCTCTGCCAAATTTCAAATAATTCTGTTGAGGCGTTCGGGCTGTACCTTGGACTAAAGGTCCCTATGGAAAATTGCATGGGGAAAAAGCGTTTTGGGACCCCCCTTTTTTCTCAGCCCCCGCTTGACGAATCCCCCCGAGACTTTCAGGGTAGGAGCGGAGCGGAGCGCCCCACCTATTTTGAAACTTTTGCGAGGATTCGTCAACCGGCACTAAAGTTATTCCAAATAGAATGTTGCGGATGTCCTATGGAAACGCGCTCCTAACTATAACTATCTACTGGCGACCGCCAGTAGATAATATATATATACATATATATATATATATATCATAAATAAACTTTATTCGGGTGAGCAGTCTATATATCGACTTTTTAATATCGAGGGACATAAATATCGAGTCAAAAATATCGAAAGTACAAAATATCGAAATAGATAATATCGATGTGAAAAATATCGTTTTTTTTTTTTTATTATATGTCGATGTAAGTAATATCGTTAGTAATAATATCGACATGTTAAAATATCGTTATTGTATGTTTAGTAAATATTTTGAAGTTGTTTGTATAAATAGTTAAAATGTATATAATATGAGAAATATTTATATTGTTTTAGGGGCGGGATGTTGGGTTATAGGGGATAAGGGTGGGGAGTGTTTTAAAAAAGTTAATTAATTTTTTAATATATTGTAAAATTTAATTATTAAATTTTATTTCTAATTTGAAATGTATATTTAATTTTAGGAGCGGGATGTTGGGTTACAGGGGATAAGGGTGGGAAGTGTTTTAAAAATGTTAATGTATTTTAGAATTTAAAAAAATTAATTTAGAAATTTTTACATAAATTTAGAATTTTAAAAAGATTTTTAGGAGCCGGATGTTGGGTTATAGGGGATAAGGGTGGGAAGTGTTTTCAAAATGTTTATATATGTTTGAATATTTAAAAAAAATATTTAGAAATTTTAAAATAAATTTAGAATTTTAAAATTAATTTTAGGAGCGGGATGTTGGGTTATAGGGGATAAGGGTGGGAAGTGTTTTAAAAATGTTTATATATTTTAGAATTTAAAAAACATAATTATTTAGAAATTTTAAATTAAATTTTGAATTTTACAAATAATTATAGGAGCGGGATGTTGGGTTATAGGGGATAAGGGTGGGAAGTGTTTTAAAAAAGTTTATATATTTTTGAATTTAAAAAAAAAATTATTTAGAAAATTTAAATATAATTTAGAATTTTACTAATAATTGTAGGAGCGGGATGTTGGGTTATAGGTGATAAGGGTGGGAAGTGTTTAAAAAATGTTTTTATATTTTTGAATGTTTAAAAAAATTAATGTAGAAATTTTAAATTTAATTTAGAAATTTAAAATTAATTTTAGGAGCGGGATGTTGGGTTATAGGGGATAAGGGTGGGAAGTGTTTTAAAAAAGTTTATATATTTTTTAATTTAAAAAAAAAATTATTTAGAAAATTTAAATATAATTTACAATTTTACAATTATTGTAGGAGAGGGATGTTGGGTTATAGGGCATAAAGGTGGGAAGTGTTTAAAAATGTTTATATATTTTAGAATGTAATAAAAAATTAATGTAGAAATTTTTAATTTAATTTAGAAATTTAAAATTAATTTTAGGAGCGGGATGTTGGGTTATAGGGGATAAGGGTGGGAAGTGTTTTAAAAAAGTTTATATATTTTTTAATTTAAAAAAAAAATTATTTAGAAAATTTAAATATAATTTACAATTTTACAAATTATTGTAGGAGAGGGATGTTGGGTTATAGGGCATAAAGGTGGGAAGTGTTTAAAAATGTTTATATATTTTAGAATGTAATAAAAAATTAATGTAGAAATTTTAAATTTTATTTAGAAATTTAAAATTTATTTTAGGAGCGGGATGTTGGGTTATAGGGGATAAGGGTGGGAAGTGTTTTATAAATGTTTATGTATTTTTGAATGTTTTAAAAAAAAAATGTATAATTTTAAATGTAATTTAGAATTTTATTTTAAATTTTCGGAGTGGGATGTTGAGTTACAGGGGATAAGGGTGGGAAGTGTTGTTAAAAAAATATTTTAATTTGGAATATTTAATAAATTTAATTTGAAATTTGGAATAAAAATATATTTTTTCTATTATGTTTTAGGAGTGGGATGTTGGGTTATAGGGGATGAGGGTGGGAAGTGTTTTAAAAATTAACATTTATTTAGGAATAATTTGTATACATAATTTAGAATATTAGAATAACATTTCGAAAGGTATATTTAATTTTAGGAGTGGTATGTTGTGTTATGGGGATAAGGGTGTGGAGTTTTCTAAAAATTTGTAAAATGTTGGTAATATTGTATAAGAAGTATGTATAAATTTTGATTTTAATTGTACAATTTAAAATGTTTTTGGGGTTTTGGATGTTGGATTATAGGGGATAAGGGTGGGGAGTGTTTAAAAAAGTTATGTTAAATTAGTAATATTGAGTCATTTATATTAAAAAAAAATATTTTATAATATAATATTTTGGGATAAATTTTAGATTGGGGAATTGGATTTGTAGAGGATAAGTGTGGGTATTTTATTATGTAAATTTTTTAATAATCATTAACACTAATGTTTTTCATGTAATTATATATTTGTATTGCAATTACTGTAATTAAATACATATTGGAGTGGGAATATACAATTAATTAAGATCAGTATACATGATTTAGTCTAATTAAATATATTTATGAGTGGGATTACTAAATTAATGAAGTGTAGTGTTTTGCACCTACCATAATTATATATAGATTAGAGTGAGAAGAGTAAAATAATTAAGTTCAGTGTCCAGCACTTATCTTAATAAAATATAGATTGGAGTGGGAATAGTAATTTAATTAAGTTCATTGTCCAGCACCTACTGTAATTTAATATAGGTTGGAGTGAGGATAGTAAATTAATTAAGTTCAGTGTCCAGCACTTATCGTAATTAAATATAGACTGGAGTGGGAATAGTAAATTTATTAAGTTCAGTGTCCAGCACATACTATAATTAAATATAGGTTGGAGTGAGAATAGTAAATTTATTAAGTTCAGTGTCCAGCAGTTATCTTAATTTAATATAGACTGGAGTGGGAATAGTAAATTAATTTAGTTCAGTGTCCAGCACCTACCCTAATTTAATATAGGTTGGAGTGAGAATAGAAAATTAATTAAGTTCTGTGTCCAGCACTTACCTTAATTAAATATAGACTGGAGTGGGAATAGTAAATTTATGAAGTTCAGTGTCCAGCACCTACTCTAATTTAATATAGGTTGGAGTGAGAATAGTAAATTAATTAAGTTCTGTGTCCAGTACTTATCTTAATTAAATATAGACTGGAGTGGGAATAGTACATTTATTAAGTTCAGTGTCCAGCACCTACTCTAATTTAATATAGGTTGGAGTGAGAATAGTAAATTTATTATGTTCAGTGCCCAGCACATATCTTAATTAAATATAGACTGGAGTGGGAATAGTAAATTATTTAACTTCAGTGTCCAGCACCTACCCTAATTAAATATAGGTTGGAGTGAGAATAGTAAATTAATTAAGTTCAGTGTCCAGCACTTAGCTTAATTAAATATAGACTGGAGTGGGAATAGTAAATTAATTCAGTTCAGTCTCCAGCACCTACTCTAATTTAATATAGGTTGGAGTGAGAATAGTAAATTAATTAAGTTCTGTGTCCAGCACTTATCTTAATTAAATATAGATTGGAGTGGGAATAGTAAATTAATTAAGTTCATTGTCCAGCACCTACTGTAATTTAATATAGGTTGGAGTGAGGATAGTAAATTAATTAAGTTCAGTGTCCAGCACTTATCTTAATTAAATATAGACTGGAGTGGGAATAGTAAATGTATTCAGTTCAGTGTCCAGCACATACTATAATTAAATATAGGTTGGAGTGAGAATAGTAAATTTATTAAGTTCAGTGTCCAGCACTTATCTTAATTTAATATAGACTGGAGTGGGAATAGTAAATTAATTTAGTTCAGTGTCCAGCACCTACCCTAATTTAATATAGGTTGGAGTGAGAATAGTAAATTAATTCAGTTCTGTGTCCAGCACTTATCTTAATTAAATATAGACTGGAGTGGGAATAGTAAATTTATTAAGTTCAGTCTCCAGCACCTACTCTAATTTACTATAGGTTGGAGTGAGAATAGTAAATTAATTAAGTTCTGTGTCCAGCACTTATCTTAATTAAATATAGACTGGAGTGGGAATAGTACATTTATTAAGTTCAGTGTCCAGCACCTACTCTAATTTAATATAGGTTGGAGTGAGAATAGTAAATTAATTATGTTCAGTGTCCAGCACTTATCTTAATTAAATATAGACTGGAGTGGGAATAGTAAATTTATTAAGTTCAGTGTCCAGCACCTACTCTAATTTAATATAGGTTGGAGTGAGAATAGTAAATTAATTATGTTCAGTGTCCAGCACTTATCTTAATTAAATATAGACTGGAGTGGGAATAGTAAATTTATTAAGTTCAGTGTCCAGCACCTACCCTAATTAAATATAGGTTGGAGTGAGAATAGTAAATTAATTAAGTTCTGTGTCCAGCACTTATTTTAATTAAATATAGAGTGGAGTGGGAATAGTAAATTTATTAAGTTCAGTGTCCAGCACCTACTCTAATTTAATATAGGTTGGAGTGAGAATAGTAAATTAATTATGTTCAGTGTCCAGCACTTATCTTAATTAAATATAGACTGGAGTGGGAATAGTAAATTATTTAACTTCAGTGTCCAGCACCTACCCTAATTAAATATAGGTTGGAGTGAGAATAGTAAATTAATTAAGTTCAGTGTCCAGCACTTATATTAATTAAATATAGACTGGAGTGGGAATAGTAAATTAATTCAGTTCAGTCTCCAGCAACTACTCTAATTTAATATAGGTTGGAGTGAGAATAGTAAATTAATTAAGTTCTGTGTCCAGCACTTATCTTAATTAAATATAGACTGGAGTGGGAATAGTAGATTAATTAAGTTCAGTGTCCAGCACCTACTCTAATTTAATATAGGTTGGAGTGAGAATAGTAAATGAATTATGTTCAGTGTCCAGCACTTATCTTAATTAAATATAGACTGGAGTGGGAATAGTAAATTTATTAAGTTCAGTGTCCAGCACCTACCCTAATTTAATATAGTTTGGAGTGAGAATAGTAAATTAATTATGTTCAGTGTCCAGCACTTATCTTAATTAAATATAGACTGGAGTGGTAATAGTAAATTTCTTAAGTTCAGTGTCCAGCACCTACCCTAATTAAATATAGGTTGGAGTGAGGATTGTAAGTTAATTAAGTTCAGTGTCCAGCACTTATCTTAATTAAATATAGACTGGAGTGGGAATAGTAAATTAATTCAGTTCAGTTTGTAGTGGGAGTAGTATGTTAATCAAGTTTGGTAAATAGCAATTATTATAATTTAATATAGAGTTGAATAGGAACAGTTAAATTAATTTGTTTTAATTTACTATAAGTCTGTAGATTTTAGTTTTGATTGGATAAAAGATAGAAGTTATATCAGAATGCAAATTCTAAATTTTTGTGTAAAATAGTAGAAAGGAAAATAATATTTGTTTTATAGTTGTTGGAATGTATATTAATTACAGAGAAAATATTGTTTATTATTACGCATATTATAAGAATTAAATCATTGAAATAAACATGTAATAAAATAATTAATATTTAATATTTGTATTATTGTAATATTTTTTTTTAATGGATATATTTTTGTTTAATGTATATTTTGGACATTAATATATGAATAGACAAAAATATAAAAAATAAAAATATATGATTTTTATAGCTGTTTAATATTTTTAAATTTATATTGTGTACTCTCAATATTTTTAGACTTTATTTGAATTCATAAGAAATTGTATGTTTTGAAATATATGTTAAATATATTTTAATTATTAATATTTATATTAGATAATTAATATTGAAAATGTTTATATTTTAGAATATTTCTTTTAAATTTTAGATACAATATATTAATGATATCATGTTCATACATTGTTTTTTGGTCTTATATACAGTTTTGTTATTATATTAGTAAATATATTTTTCTTATTATATTTATTTTTATAAGTTAAATAATTTTCACATATATAAAATAAATAGGTATTCTTTTTGAGTATTTTATTGTAATGTTTTACTCATTTTTAAAGTAATGTGTAATGTTAAATAAATAGTTAGGCCATTTATTGGTATTATTTGAGTTGTTATGTTTGTTTGGGTCTTTTATTTTGTAACCGCTCGCTGTTGTTTTGGGTTATTTTGGTAGAATCCAGGTCGCGGTCGGGAGCGGTTTCGCGTTTGAGAAGGTAAGAGTTATTTTCTTTATTAGTACATAGTTTTAAGTGTTTTGTGGAAGTAGTAATGTTGTAATAAGTGTGTATGGATTGATGTTTTAGAAGTTAGGGTGTTAGTAATAGTTTGTATACGGTTTTATAATTTACGTTGTGTTCCGTGTTTGTGGCTTTGTTAGTCTTTTGTTATTTAGGTGTGTTAAAGTTTTATAGTGTATGAATAATGTTTGTAGTGATGTTTTTAGGTGTATTATGTATGTTTGTGTGTGGGTGGGAATGTTTGTTTCTCTTTTGTACGTTTTACGGAGAAGATATTTTCGTCTATTTCAAACAGTTTTTTTTTTTTAAGGAAGTGTGTATTAGTTATGTTTACTAATATTTTTTTAACACTTCCTTTATTGTTCGGGTTTCCAGGAGCGGTTATTTACCTTTTTTATATTTTTCGGGATTTTTATGGTTAATGGATTGTCGTTTTTTGGCGTCGACGTTTTTTTTCGAAAAACAGTTGTATTTTTCCATTTTATTTGGATTCATTTTTGATACCTATGGATTTTGAACTACCTGGATTTATTTGGAAGGAATGTTATTATCCCATTGGAGCAACTACACAGGTAAGTTCATTTAAATATTTTAATTGTGGGTGGGCAAATCTTATATCTTTAATATTGTTGTTGTGTACTTGGTTTGTTTAATTATGTTGTCTAAATATATGTAGATATCAATTATTTATATATTTTAGACCACATAATTAAATATGTGATATAATAAAGTGGTTTATTTATGTTGTGATAGTTGTTTTAGTAGAATTGTGGGTTAATATTTTGGAAAGGGTTTAGAAGAGAGTTTGAGCTATTATATTTAAGTACTCAAGTCCTCTTGTGGATGGGTATAGCTGTACCTGTTGTTGTAGGTAATTATACATTTGAGTAGTTTGTCTAGATTGTTTTGGTTTTAATTGTAGGACAGATTGTTGCATTCTTAATTCTTGGAAACTTTGTTCCTTTTGTATGGCAATTAGGAGTTTTTGTAGTGTTGGAGTTGTTCTCCCAGTAGAAGTTAGGAATGCATTATGCCAGCCCTCGACGGCGTTGTTAGTTTTGGCTTGTTGGTTGAGTGTACTTACATATACATTCCACCAAGGTATTTGGAACTTGGGCTGACGTCTATGGCCTGATCTGTGTAGTCTCCCCACCCAGGTATCCTCAAAATAATCTAAGAGGGGAGATAACTTTACTTCATTTTGTTTGTAGCATGGACTTTCTAATAAAAGATTGTAATGTTCTGCTACATCTGTGGTTGGTACATAAGCTAGGGCTGTTAGAAGTTTTATTTGATGTGCAAAAGTTATGTTTCTGGCATATTCTACACTTAGGTGCCGATTACGATCCGGTAAAAACCGGGTACGAACCGTCGGTCGGAGCGTTTTCCCCGTCCGACTCGTACCCGGTCGTAAAACTTTACAAACATGGAATTACGATTCGCACGGAAACACCATTTCCGTACGAATCGTAAAAAACACCGACCGACGAAAACGTACATACGAATGTGATCCGGGAATGCTGCGACGTGACGTGACGTCGGGACGCTTTCAGGCAGCGTTTCACGAACCAGGAATTACGATTCCGATTCGAACCGACAGCAGTCCGGACGGCAATATTTTCACGGCACCCAAAAAGTGCCGGAAAAGCGAAGTACGGCGCGAATCGACCAGAGTAGGTGGCCCGGTACGCACCGTACCCCCCCCCAGCCCCTGTACGTACGCGCCGACCCCCCCCCAGCCCCCGTACGTACGCGCCGAACCCCCCTCAGCCCCCGTATGTACGCGCGTGTACGTTCGAGTCGAACCCCCCGTGTACGTTCGAGTCGAACCCCCCCGTGTACGTTCGAGTCGAACCCCCCCGTGTACGTTCAAGTCGAACCCCCCCGTGTACGTTCGACGTTCGAGTCGAACCCCTCCCCGTGTACGTTCGAGTCGAACCCCCCTGTACGTACACCCGTGTACGTTCGAGTCGAACCCCCCTGTATGTACACCCGTGTACGTTCGAGTCGTACCCCCACCCGTGTACGTTCGAGTCGAACCCCCCCCGTGTACGTTCGAGTCGAACCCCCCCCGTGTACGTTCGAGTCGAACCCCTCCCCGTGTACGTTCGAGTCGAACCCCCCTGTATGTACACCCGTGTACGTTCGAGTCGAACCCCCCTGTATGTACACCCGTGTACGTTCGAGTCGTACCCCCACCCGTGTATGTACGGTGCGAACCCCCCGTGTACGTTCGAGTCGAACCCCCCTGTATGTACACCCGTGTACGTTCGAGTCGTACCCCCACCCGTGTATGTACGGTGCGAACCCCCCCGTGTACGTTCGAGTCGAACCCCCCTGTATGTACACCCGTGTACGTTCGAGTCGTACCCCCACCCGTGTATGTATGGTGCGAACCCCCCGTGTACGTTCGAGTCGAACCCCCCTGTACGCATGTACACCCGTGTACGTTCGAGTCGAACCCCCCCGTGTACGTTCGAGTCGAACCCCCCGTGTACGTTCGAGTCGAACCCCCCGTGTACATTCGAGTCGAACCCCTCCCCGTGTACGTTCGAGTCGAACCCCCCTGTATGTACACCCGTGTATGTTCGAGACATACCCCCACCCGTGTACGTTCGAGTCAAACCCCCCCCGTGTACATTCGAGTCGAACCCCCCCCCGTGTACGTTCGAGTCGAACCCCTCCCCGTGTACGTTCGAGTCGAACCCCCCTGTATGTACACCCGTGTACGTTCGAGTCGAACCCCCCTCTATGTACACCCGTGTACGTTCGAGTCGTACCCCCACCCGTGTATGTACGGTGCGAACCCCCCGTGTACGTTCGAGTCGAACCCCCCTGTATGTACACCCGTGTACGTTCGAGTCGTACCCCCACCCGTGTATGTATGGTGCGCACCCCCCCGTGTACGTTCGAGTCGAACCCCCCTGTATGTACACCCGTGTACGTTCGAGTCGAACCCCCCCGTGTACGTTCGAGTCAAACCTCCCCGTGTACGTTCGAGTCGAACCCCCCCGTGTACGTTCGAGTCGAACCCCTCCCCGTGTACGTTCGAGTCGAACCCCCCTGTATGTACACCCGTGTACGTTCGAGTCGTACCCCCACCCGTGTATGTACGGTGCGAACCCCCCCGTGTACGTTCGAGTCGAACCCCCCTGTATGTACACCCGTGTACGTTCGAGTCGTACCCCCACCCGTGTATGTACGGTGCGAACCCCCAGTTGATATTTGATTGGCAATTTGAAAGCACATTTACTTCTGTTGAGGAGCAAATGATAATTACTGTGACAGCCTGACACATTTTTCTTATATTTTAGAGAAGCAGAAAAGAGCACATGTCCTAACAGCTACTTGAGACCATCAGCATGTGTTACAGGGTGAGTGATTAGAGTAGAGCAAAGGAAATGAGCCTTGGTGACGTTGAATGTGTTTGCATTATACACTGCTATCTGAAACACAACACAGAGCTGAGTATTATGAATGGGAGTGTAGGAGAAGCTGCTGCTTGTGTGCAAAGAGTGTGTTTCTGGAGACTGTGTATTGTCAGTTGCAAGAGAGATCTGCATGGAGACTTTTTCAACTGCATGAAGACTGCAGATATGTGTGTAAGAGTACATGTTTGGTAAAGGTTAATTGGAGTTTTGAACATGTAGGAACTACCTCACCCATTGCAGGAGTGGAAGGAAAATCTACCCTGTGGTTTTCAAATGTGTTAGCATTTGCCTCTCATTTGTGATATAGTGATTTCTGCTGAGTGCTAACCATCACAGTTGAAGAAAACAAGCTGCCCTTTTCCTGCGAGTGCAAGTTTTACAGAACAACAGCAACACAAATTAAATCTCTGACAACAATTCCTGTGTGCACACTGTCTCATGGTGTGATTCTAGGCATACAACAGTATTCCTGGGTGATACCAGGCCCTTTCCTGAAAGTGTAAGTTTTACAGAACAACAGGAACACAAATTAAATCTCTGACAACAATTCCTGTGTGCATGTTGTCTCATGGTGTGATTCTAGACAGAAAACAGTATTCCTGGGTCATACCAGTACACCTTAACTTATGGTGAAGACATACTCCCTAATATCTTTCAAGTTCAAGGCACTTCCTTAACTTCCTTAACATAAAATGTAAAACACAACTTTTAAAGTGGTAGGAAAATGTACCATGCTATTTTCAAATGTGTTTGCATTTGCCTCTCATTTTGAGATAGTGATTTCTGCTGAGTGCTAACCAACACAGTTGAAGAAAAGAAACTGCCCTTTCTTAAAAGTGCAAGTTTTACAAAACAACAGCAACACAAATTAAATCTCTGACATCAATTCCTGTGTGCACACACACTCATGGTGTGATTCTAACCACAAAGCGATATTTTGTTTGGCCATTTGAAAGCACATTTAGTACTGTGGTGGAGTAAGTGATAATTACTGTTACAGCCTGACACTTTTTTCTTATATTTTAGACAAGCAGAAAAGAGCACATGTCCTAACAGCTCCTTGACACCATGACCATGTGTTACAAAAAACAAGCTGCCCCTTTCCTGCGAGTGCAAGGGTAATAGAGCAAGACCAACACGAATTAAATCTCTGATAACAATTCCTGTGTGCACACTGTCGCATGGTGTGATTCTAGGCAGAAAACAGTATTCCTGGGTGATACCAGTACACCTTAACTTATAGTGAAGACATACTCCATAATATCTAACATGTTCAAAGCACTTAAATATCTTCCTTAACATAAAATGTAAAACACAACTTTTAAAGTGGTAGGAAAATGTACCATGCTATTTTCAAATGTGTTTGCATTTGCCTCTCATTTTTGAGATAGTGATTTCTGCTGAGTGCTAACCAACACAGTTGAAGAAAAGAAACTGCCCTTTCTTAAAAGTGCAAGTTTTACAAAACAACAGCAACACAAATTAAATCTCTGACAACAATTCCTGTGTGCACACACACTCATGGTGTGATTCTAACCACAAAGCGATATTTTGTTTGGCAATTTGAAAGCACATTTAGTACTGTGGTGGAGTAAGTGATAATTACTGTGACAGCCTGACACTTTTTTCTTATATTTTAGACAAGCAGAAAAGAGCACATGTCCTAACAGCTCCTTGACACCATGATCATGTGTTACAAAAAACAAGCTGCCCCTTTCCTGCGAGTGCAAGGGTAATAGAGCAAGACCAACACAAATTAAATCTCTGATTACAATTCCTGTGTGCACACTGTCTCATGGTGTGATTCTAGGCAGAAAACAGTATTCCTGGGTGATACCAGTACACCTTAACGTATAGTGAAGATATACTCCATAATATCTAACATGTTCAAGGCACTTAAATATCTTCCTTAACATAAAATGTAAAACACAACTTTTAAAGTGGTAGGAAAATGTACCATGCTATTTTCAAATGTGTTTGCATTTGCCTCTCATTTGTGAGTAACTGATTTCTGCTGAATGCTAACCATCACACTTTAAGAAAACAAACTGCCCCTTTTCTGCGAGTGCAAGGCTAACAGAACAAGAGCAACACAAATTAAATCTCTGACAACAAATCCTGTGTGCAGACAGACTCATGATGTGATCCTAGGCACAAAACAGTATTCCTCAGTGATACCACTACACCTTAACTTACAGTGAAGACATACTCCATAATATCTTACAAGTTCAACACAGTTAAATATCTCCTAAAACACAAAATGTAAAACACAACTTTAAAAGAAGAATGACAATTCTAATATTTATATCAAAAATCACCACATACATCCCCTCTCAAACTCAAAACTCACCTTTAAAATGAGTTAGTTGAGAAAGAAATGTGGCACTCAAACAGCAGATTATCAGAGCCAGAATCTCAGAGCTGTACACCTCTCTCCTCTCACCACAACCAGTAAATGGCAATGTTTCCCTCTCTTTTTTCACACATATACATGTTAATGTAAAATCACAGTCCTTCTCACATTTTTTCAAATGGAATCACACATTTCTATTGGTTGCAACTTTCAACCCCTTTCCAAATCATCCCTTACCCCAACATGACTTCTGCCTGCTACCATAGCAACAGGTCATGGAACACTGGTGTGAGCAGAGAGGTCAGAAGTTCAGCACACAATGTTTCAAATCCAAAGAACAGGAGTGCTTGACTTTTCAAACCTAACAGCAAATCCAAAAGTAATGTTCAGTGGGAACACATTTTTCTGTACCAATCCAAAACATGCTTTTAAAAATATAAACATACAGCCTAGTTTTAACTGTAAAATGGTTTGAAGCAGCCAATGAGTTCTTTTTATTAAAAAAAGTATGTATGCCTCCATTTTTCAACTGTCTTTCTTTTCATATTGCCATTCTACTGAAAGACACCTCCTGAGTGCATCCTGTTCTCCTTGAAAGATGTTCACAGTGTGGATTGTAGGTCACAGCTATGTCTTCTGGAGTGAAAAATTTGCAGAAAAAAGAGGTATTGTAAAAGACCTTGCTTTGCCAAATGTAGACATTAAATGGATTGGTCAGAGAGGATTAAAGTGGCACCAATTAATGCCTTTGGTGAAAACCTTTCTACATCTCCCACAGCCTAACCTTATTATTGTGCACTGTGGTGGAAATGACCTAGGCACTTTAACTGGGGTAGGTCTGGAAATGCTTATTAAGGACACCTTTCTGCAATTGATGTCACTTTTTCCACAAACTGCCTTTGTATATTCTAATATATGTCAAAGGCAAAAGTGGAACTGGTCCAACCAACTTTGTCCGCAGATTGACAAAGCAAGAAAGCACGTCAATAAGTCTGTTTCTGCTTTCCTCAGAGACTATGGTATGGGTTCTATATACCACAACAACTTGCGTTACAACATGCAAGACATTTATAGAGGAGACGGTGTACATTTCAATGATGAAGGGAACAGAGTCTTCCTCTTGAACTTTATACTCTGCATCAGTACTTACTTGTAGGTACCGAAAAACACTCAATGAACACAAGGGCTCTTTTTAGAGCCACCTAATATCTAAACACTTAAACATGATTTTTATTTCTATTTTTTTTAATGTTTTTTTTCGGGTGCGCGCAGAGTGCACGCACCTCGCGATGTTTTAAGAAAAAATTTAAATCATTTTTTTTGCCCTTCGTGGTCCTACTGTGACCCCTTGACAATGGCTAGGGGTCAAGAACTCCCTACTCTGCCCACTATTCACGTTCTCCACCTTTCCTTTTCAGTGTGACAGACAAAATGGCGGCCAACACTTCCTGATTTCTACCGATTCGAATGTTTACTGACATCTAACAACCAATCAGAATTACGCTCGTGCACGGCAGGGTGCGCGCACAGGGCTTGCACAGTGCACGCACGCTGCGCGTGTATAGATATTGATATGCTTTTAAATGCTATTTTCTCAGGAAATACTGAACAGATTTACACCAGACCTGGAAAAGGCACTTCCTTGACCTTATGGCTACCTCTCTGCCAAATTTCAAGTAATTCTGTTCAGCCGTTCGGGCTGTAGCTGCGACTAAAGGTCCTATGGAAAAATGCATGGGGAAAACGCATTTTGGGACCCCCCTTTTTTCTCGGCCCCCACTTGACGAATCACCCCAAGACTTTCAGGGTAGGAGCTGAGCGGAGCGCCCCATTAGTTTTAAAAATTTCGCGAGGATTCGTCAACCGGCGCCAAAGTTATTCAAAATAGATTTTTTAGATTTCCTATGGAAACACTGTCCTAACTATAACTATCTACTGGCGACCGCCAGTAGATAATATATATATATATATATATATTCACTGATTCCTATGGAAACTCGGTCCTAACTATAGCTATCTGCTGGCGACCGCCAGTAGATAATATATATATATATATATATATATATATATATATATATATATATATATATATATATATATATATATAGCCAAAACTCCGTTTCAAAGTTACAGGATTGTCCTCAAAGAACGGAAGCAGACCCAAAGTGCGGTGCAAATTCCAATAATTTATTTAAATATAACAAGCACCAACGCCGCCATTACGCGTTTCAGCCCGTCACAGGCCTTGGTCACATGATGCGCAACACAGCGAGTTTATCCTATTATATCTGCCCAAGTGAGTCACATGGTCCGCAAGTGGTCAGGCATAGAAATAGACATATACAGTTAACTTGTCCACTAATAGTCTGTCTTCACCAGACTGAATTACAAATAGTTCCAATCACTGTTTAAATACATTGTGATAACGAACTAATGCTTGTGTCAACTGCATAATTAAACAGAGAAGGTATTTATATAAATAAGCAATGACTCATTATAAAAAACAATGGTGTATATAAAATCAATTGATTTTTCACATGACTTGCATAATGCATCCAAATGTCACCATGATATTAGTTGAAAACCCTCCTGTTCGAAAGACAGATAGATTTTGTCATTCTTACTTTGTTTTCAAAACATAGAAAAGACAAGTTAATCTTGCATTATGCCGCCCCATTGGGGTACTTCAATTAAGACCCTTGCTGAAATAAAGTGACTGTGCAAGAAATGCATATTTGTAACTAGAGGTCACATCCGTGACAACCTTTGTTAATAAATATACAGTACATTATTTTATTAAAAAGAGAAAACCCTATGTGCAAAGAAGTGTATAAAAACTTAATTAAACTTCAATAGTATTTACATATAAAAAACAGGAAAATAGCAGCATATGTTTGAACCTTTGTTAAAGTTTGTACAGTATATTATCTGATCTCTAAAGACTTAATGACTAGCTTATAGATGGGTAAAGAAGTCCTCACTAGAATTTAACCCTCGGGGGCCTTTACTGTCCAACTCCAAGATATAATCCGTTTCCAATCTCCTAAGAGCGACCTCACGGTTGCCTCCCCTTCTCATTGTGGGAATTGAGTCCACCACCCAGTAACTGAAAGCCTCCAGTTTACTAGAGTGGTGCTCTTTGAAGTGGCGTGCCACCGGATAGGCTAGATCATTGTTGGTGATCGCTCGCATGTGCCAGAGTACACGCTTGTGAACCTGCAGCTTGGTGCTACCAACATAACGCAGGCCACAGGAGCACTCTAGCACATACACCGCAAAATCTGTTTTGCAATTAAGATACTTGGAGATTGGAACAGGTTCTGGGAGAAAAGGTGACATATATGTCCTACAACTCACTCCATATCTGCATGCCTTACATGAATTGCAGCGGAAAAACCCTTTCCTTGCTGTTAACCAAGATTTAGAATGGCTCAGTTCAGGACTGCTGCTCACTAACAAATTACTCATTGAGCGTGCTTTCCTGAATGCAATCTTGGGCTTTTTCGGCAGTTGACTCCCTAATACCGAGTCCGCACGTATTAGTGACCAATTATCATTGATAATCTTGCGCACCAGTTTGTGTTGTGCGCTAAATGTCAGTATAATGCGTGTCTCCTCAGTGGTGTCAACTGTTGGACTGTGCTCAGGGGCTATTTTTGGTGCCAGTGCCATGGTTCTAGTTATATTATTAGTTCTCCGCACTGCTCTGGAGAGTATAGAATCAGAATACCCTTTCCCTGAAACGATCCCTACAATCAGTCTGTGCTTTAAAGAAGTCTGCATCCATGCTGCAAATGCGACGCATTCTCAGCATTTCTCCAAAGGGAATACTGTTAATTAGGTGTTGTGGATGGTGACTGAATGCATGTAACACCGTATTCCCCGCAGTGTCCTTTCTGTGGAGTCTAGTTTGAAGTTGGTTATTGAGGACAAATATTTCAACGTCTATAAAGTAAACTGATTGTTTACTAATCTCAAACGTAAATTGTAAATTCAAGTCATTGGTGTTAATAGCCTCAAGGAAACTGCGTGCACTACATTCATTACCACGCCAAATCAAAAACAGATCATCGATGAACCTATACCAACAGATAATATTGGACTCCATAATCATGTGATATTTGGCCATGAGGACCCGCTCCTCCCAGTAACCCATGTGCAAACATGCGTAACTGGGAGAAAAGCAAGCCCCCATGGCCACCCCATGTGTCTGTTGGTATACTTGATGTTGGAAAAGAAAAAAGTTGTTATCTAAACACATAGAAATCATAGTAAGTAACATCTTGTTGTGTGCAGACATTCCCATGGTTCTACGGTTCAGATAATGTTCGCAGGCCCTGACCCCATCCAAATGTTGAATACTAGTGTATAGGGCCGTAACGTCCATAGAGATAAGAAGTAAATCCTGACTCCATGGAACATTGACCAACTTTCTCAAAAAGTCCCCGGTATCCTGTATATAAGATGGGAGACTTTTCACTTGTTCTTGTAAGAAGTGGTCAACGTATTTAGACACATTTTCCAGTAGGCTCCCCCTGGCTGAAATGATTGGTCTGCCAGGGGGCCTGTCCATTCTTTTGTGTATTTTCGGGATGAAATAGATGACTGGAACAATAGGGTGGTCAACTTTAGGAAATTTGAATTCATCCATTGTGATCAAGCCTGACGATCTCCAGGCTAACAGTTTACTGTAGCAATCCTGCCGTGCTGCATTCATCATATTGAGAGTACTCAATTTATAGCAGTTGCGATTGTTAAGATGGGCGAGAGCTTCTTCCATGTACTGGTCCCTGGGCCACAGGACCACATTGCCCCCTTTGTCTGATTGTCGCACTATGACATTGTTGTTGGTTTTTAATTTATGCATGAGTTGGAAATACTGATTGTCTAGTTTGTTGTATTTTCTAGGCGCCCTTGCTGTCATAGAGTACAGACTTTTCAATTCTGTTGCCACTTTGTCACTAAATGAATCCAGATTGTCTTTTAACATCAAGGGATAGAAGGTAGACTTGGCTTTGAAGGGAGTTTTGGCCACTGTTCTATCCAGAAGCGTACAACTCATTTCCCCCATAGTTCCTTCTTGCTCATTTTGTAGATGTTGCATGTCCCTAAATAGTTCCATATCACCTGCAGTGAGATTGTAGGACTTGGTACCAGCATCAGCCTGATCACGCGGTCGTTCCTCAACGATATTGGTTGGACCTTGGAGGGCGAAAAATTTGCGTAGTTTTAGTTTCCGCACAATCTTGTATATATCAACCCTGGTCTCAGTGTATTTAAAATCCGATTTAGGGCTGTATGTCACTGCCCATGTCATGAATGATGTGATATGTGACGTCATCAGCAGTGCATAGCGGGCGCGCAAGTTATAGTTAGCTGAACTAACTATAACAGGGGAATTTCAATGGCTTTGTACGAGTGAAAAGTCCAGCTAACTATAACGCCCCAGAAACCTATGTTTTTTATCAGTGAATTTCTAAGGTTTTTTAAATGCTAATTCCTAACTATAACGTGCCTGAAACCTATGTTTTTTTCAGTGAATTTCAAAGAATTTTTTTAATGCTAATTTCTAACTATGCCTTCAGAGATAGGACATGTGAAGAAAGAAGAAAAAACGCACAGAAAAAAAAAGAAATGCAGAAAGAAGCAACAGAAGTCCTCAAAGACGAAGATAAGTGCAGGAAGAAGGATAACGTACAGAAAGAACAAACAGAAGAGCAGAAAGAAGCCTTGTTGCAAAATCATCCTGTACCCTCAACTTTTTCAGACGGATACTGGTGGTAACTGAGTCTGACTAACCAGTCCTAGAGCCAGTGCTTTGTTAAAAAACACTCAGAATATAGTAAAAACACCTACATACACTAGGGAACACTATGCGTTGGAGTCCCCCTGTGATTAGCATGACCTCCTCTGTAAGCCCCTAGTATATAATAGGGCAGGGATTAAAACTACCTCTTAAAACGCGCCACAGGGCACGTTTGCACACGTCACCTCAGGCCCCATCCCCTCCCTTCCCCACTGTGTAAACACGCCCTGTGGCCATTTTAAGTTGGGAGATTAAGTCCCCTTGAATCCTGAGGGTCCCTAGGGTCCAACTAGACCACTAGGTACCTCCAGCAAGTGCCACAGAGCTGCGTTGCAGAGAGATGTAAAAAGGGGCACGGCCTAGACCACCTCTCTGCAACGCAGTGCAGTGGCGCTTACTGGAAGCACCTGGTGGGCTAGTTGGCCCCAGGGTCCCTCAGGATTGAAGGGGAATTATTTCCCCAACTTAAAACGCGCCACAGGGCGTGTTTGCACACGTTAACTCAGACCCCGTCCCCTCCCTTCACCACTGTGTAAACACGCCCTGTGGCTATTTTTAGTTGGGAGATTAAGTTCATTTGAATCCTGAGGGTCCCTAGGGTCCGACTAGCCCAGTAGGTACTGTAGTGAAGACAGCTATTTAGATACATACATTGCTGTGTTAGCATAAGCGCGTTAGATGTTAGAAAAGCCATCTTGCCACTTTTGCTGCTTTTGCACACGACACTGCAGAGACATGTTATTATTTGAAAACTGCTTGCTTGCCTTTTCTTCACATGAGAATTTTCTGTTGTTCACATCCCTAGACGTGCACTGCGACCTTGGTCTGAACATTGTGTGCAGAAACACTCTGAGCTGCCAAACAATGTATGTTTTTGAGTTCAGGTTGATTGGCCCACTCTCTAGCCATAATACGCACACAGCTGCAAATACCTGAAAGTCGAGAGCCTTTAATATTGCAGTTTGCATGCATTACACACACATTCTGGAGAATAACTTTTCCGGGCGCAGAGTGAAGCTGATCCTGTGATGTGATTCACCTAGGCTGATCTTTACGGTATGGGGTTCCCCATTCAAACCTAGAGACCTTCTATTAGTATAATAATACTAGCCTACTAGCGAAGGGAAGGTGGTTGTATTCCACTGTCATTTGCAACATGATTACTCCCTTCATTTTCTATGGTATTGTAACAATGCTGATGGTTTTAATTTTAATCATTTGTCTGCTTATGTTAGCCAAAGTACTGCATCTTAGGACACGTAGTTTATAAAATTAACCTTTTAAACTTTACCGTGTCTCTGATTACTCTTGTTGTGGACTGATATGAGAATAATAACGAACAGGTATTTCTGATTCCCACCATTCCTGAGAGTACTCTAAGTCGCTAGTTCTGGGTTGTCTATACATTGGGACCTCCGAGAGAATACGGATAACGAATGGGACACTGATGCTAGTCGGATTGGGGTTCTGGGTACTGAGGTGAGTTTTTGGTACACCACAATTCACTGAGGTCCTGGTTTCCTGCGCATAGTTCTGTGCATGAGCAGAATCCCTGCAACATGGAGCACCTAACGTTTGGTCTTCTGATTTGAAACGCCTTAGTAGTGCTTATATTAGTCCACGACACCCTCACTCTTGTTTCCGGATAGCAGGAGTGACGGTTTTAACCTACCTGTTTGTACGATAGGTTCCCTCAAGCTTGTTAATTAAAAAGGTTTTTATATTTCTGAACCATTGTGCTACTGTAATATCCATTGTTGTTCTTCTCTGTGTCCTTATGGCGGTCGATATTGCAGCGCATAGCCGTACACCTCTGCGGCGTCATTTGACGCAGTATGGGGTGCCAGATGATGGGATGGCAGTAATTTTTGTGGTGAGTGTCGATGCGTCTTACCCCTACGAGTTGTTTTACTCTTGGGTGACACTGCCGGCAGTGAATGCGGATAATAATACGTTTCACTCCTATACTCACACACGGGTCCCAGCAAATTTAACACCGTATAGGACGCAGGATATTCCCCTTTCGGCCTGGCAGCATTGCATTTGGTTTAATGGCGCCCTTCCCCATGCGGTTACACCGGCTAGAATGGGCCCTTTGTCAATTCCAGGGGCCACATGGCCGGTGCTGGCCGTATTTACGCCTCATCCCCGCTATCTGAGTGTTGCGGTGGATGAGTTGCGTGTACTCTATACAGCCCTTATTACAGTATATAGGGCTTTAGTGCAATACGTTTCACTCAACGTGCAGGTGATGGTAATGGGCAAGCGCCCCCAGAAAAAGGATGATTTGCCTTATTGGCTTGCTGAGAAATTTGACCAACTGGAAGCGGTATTTCCGCATTCTACCCCTGTGGAGAAACACAGGATCCTCACCATTAGTTTGCAGAAGGACTTAGTCCCAGAGGTGTCTGATTGTGACAACTGGGGCAAGGTCTTTGCCGCAGTCTACTCAAAGTGCTTTGGCACCCCGTCTATGGCTGTGCTACCCTCCGTCATTAAACGTGTTCAAGATAACCACGGTCCGGAGGCGTCTGTAGAGTTGGGAATGCGGCTTGTCGGTGTATTTGACGTAGTTGCCTCTCTCGTCCTTGGTAATCTCAAGGAAGATGCGCTGCAATTCCAAGTGGCTAATGGCTTAGCCCGCATTGATGAGCTCAACAAGCCCAAAGAGTTGCCTAAAATTATTGCGGAAGCATATAGAACTATTGGCCGCAGTAGCTTAGGGATTAAACTGACTATAGTCATTCCTGACTTAATACAGCAGACTAAGGTGAGTTTGTCTGTCAAAGACGATCGTCCAACATTCCCTAAACAAAATTGTCAAACAAAGAAACAGGGGAAGCAGCAACAGAAACAGGGGTCTCATCCTGCCTCTCCTGTACAGGCGACTGGTGCATGCACATACGATTTGCGCGATCGCACTAGTATTAGGTCACCTGATAGATTTCAGGTTACTGAACAACGTTTTCCTCATTCTTCACAGGAAACATCGGCCTCACAGTCCGGTGGCGGATAACGTGGCAAAGGTTGGGGTGCCCAACAAGGACGTGAGCAACCCCGTCAGCCTGACGGTAAAGGCAAGCAGGATGAGTTTGCACGTCAACGTTCCCCGTTTCAGAAGAAGAAAGTTGCTGCATTGACAGCGAGGTATGCCACAGATAGTGCGGACGCAGCTTCGGAACATGACATGGGCACTAACGCTGCTCGACAGCGCAGCGGAGGATACAGTAGTGCGGCAAGCACTGCGTCCATTTCTGGAGGTGACAGCAACTGACACGTTCATTACTGTAGAAACTGCTGACACTAGAGTGGCTCCCCCTGACAGACTATATGACATGGTCCTCTTAATTGAAGGTGACATACAACGTACAATACAAGGGATTTTTTGGGATAATCTGACCTCTTCCTATGACATTCTCTTGGCAGAGGCGGACTGGCCCCCGGCTTTCATTTTAGATGCTCCTATAGGGGAGGAGGTAATCCTCCCGTCCTTTGCGCACACAGTGCCAAAGGAGCACGCTGAAAGGTTTGCCAAAGAGTGGGCTCAGGTGCTTGCACCGGCTTTGTATCGTACTCAGGTGACTGGGATAAATTGTCTCCCAGCCATGAGATTCCCTTGCGGTCTATGCCTCAACCACAACCCCAATATCCCATGCGCCGCGAAGCTAGATCTCACGTCACGGACATCCTTGAGCAATTGGAATATCAGGGAGTTATTGAAACATGTGTGTCATCAATGAATAATCCTTTATTCACTGTAACGAAGCCTGATGGATCGTACCGCCTAGTTTTGGATTACCGGCATTTGAACTCTCATTGCAGGACGTGTGCGGTACAGAATACCCACAGTTCTGCCCTCGTTGATAGTCTAGTGAGAAAAAGGTTTAAGACCACCCTTGACATATCCAATGGTTTTTACAGCCATAACCTGTCCTCTATTAGTAGTCAGTGGACAGTGTTTACTTCTGGCTGCAAACAAAAGCAGTTTAAGAGATTAGCCATGGGCTATGAAAACAGCCCTGGCGTCTTTGCAGCACGTGTAGAGCATTGACCCTGATGCGTACTCGTATGTTGATGATATCTATCTCACAGATGACGAGTTGTGGCCGCATCTGTGTCGCGTTGATCGCATTATTGTTATGTTTGCAGACTTCAGTTACAAATTCAACTTTGCGAAGTCTCGCATTGCAGAGTATACAGTGTTGTTTTTGGGCTACTAACTCAATAATGAGGGTCGAGGATCTGCTCCTCACTTTCTGGAGAAGTGCGCATGTCTGCGTGCTTCTACAACATTGAAAAAATTACAGTCTTTGCTGGGCTTTCTGAATTTCGGTCGTACATACATTCCCGATTATGCCCAGTGTATCAAGCCACTATATGCCTTGGTACAACCTTCTTTTTCCAAATCGAGCTGGCTGCCAGAGCATTCAGCTATTTTGCAATCTTTGCAGGCTGATCTTCTTGCTTCGAAATACTTACTTACACGCGATAACCACACAAACCTGGTAATAAGAATTGTGCCAGGCGCAGTGGGTTTCACGTACTTAACGTTCAATGAGGGCGGCACAGTCCCCATCGCCTATAAATCACACTTGTACACTTTGGCTGAATTGCGCTTTTCCTCAGTCGAAAAAGTTTTGACTGCGGTGCAGATGGCGATTCATAAAGAATGGGCGCTGTCGCAAGGAAAACGCATGTTGGTGGTTACACCGTATCCTGCCCTAGAGGCAGTGACGAAAGCCAGTGTACCAAATTCAAAAGCTTTGCATCCACATTGGATACAATGGGCCACTTCTCTGACATCGCCAGATGTCACCTATATCTTTGATGCCTCATTGCAGACGCAGGAGTACTTGCAATATGAATTCGTTTATCCGGCTCCTCTGTCTTTGCGCCCACCCGAAGATTACCCGTGTGTCATTTTTACTGACGGTTCGGCGCAACCGGCGATGGAATCGAAGCATGCCTATTCAGCAGCCTGCGCAATTGTAGCGGTTACTTTCGAGAATGGAGAATTCAAGTCTGATGTCGTGCATACGCAGCCATTGGGTGATTGTACCGCACATTTGGTAGAGCTCCATGCTCTGGTGCTTGCACTGGAGTTTGCTGATCCTCGGGTCACTACTCTTATCGTGCGTGACTCGTTTAACTGTGATCAATCTTTCAACGAAAATCTATTCTTTTGGTCTCAAAATGGATACCGTGATTCCAAAGGTAGCACAATTAAGCATAAAATGCTTTGGGTTCGAGTGGCAGAACTTAAAGAACATCTGCCTCTAGTGAATGTAATTCACACTCTTGGTCACCTGCGAGTTGGTGTCCACGCTGTCGGCAACAGCTTGGCTGACGAGGCAGCGAAAACAGCAGTGGCAACGTATCTAGTAGCAGCAGTTACGAGATCCAAAAGTAAGATAGATAATGACATTTTGGCAGCTATTGCTGCTACAGAGAAGGGAAGTAATTACCCGAGAGGTTTCCCTTCTCGTTACCATTATCACTTAAGTCCTGATAACGTCCCATTAGTGAGAATTACTGACATTGGTGACGGATTGATTCCCAACGCGGACTGCAGACCATCCTTGGTAACAGCGGCTTACGAGGGTATGGCCTCTGCCCATGCCGACGTTGCAGCAACTGTTACTCTGTTAAAACAACCTTACTGGTGGAGCGGGTTATATAAACAGGCTCGCACTTATGTTCTTGATTGTGACATTTGCCAGCAGATTAAACCTTCAACTGCTGCGCGCCCACCACAAACTCAGTTGCACATATATAATAAGCCACTTCGGTGTGTTTATCTAGATCACTGCGGTCCTTTCTCCTCTCATACTGCGTACAAGTATATCTTGGTTGCAGTGGATCCGTGCACTCGTTTTCTTTGGGTATGGCCACAAAGGAGTGCTGATGCTCGTACTGTCATAAGGGATTTGCGTGTCTTTGTGGGAAGTTTTGCGTGTGGTACCTTTCATTCTGATCAGGGCAGGGCCCTGTGTTCGCCTCTAAGGCGTACAAAGAAGCCATGAGATCCTTGGGGGTCCAAGTCAAATTTTCGTCTCCGTACCGACCTGAGGGTAATAGTGTAGTGGAGTGAATGAACCGTGACTTAAAGCAATCCTTGACAGCTAGGGTTTTAGGCACTGGACGGAACTGGTTTACCCATCTGTATAATGTTCAACGTGCACTTAATAATCTCCCTAGAAGGTCTCTGGGTGGGCGGACCCTATACATGATGCTCTTTGGCATAAAAATGTTTGTCCCGGACCTTGATGGTCTAGACATGGCGGCGTCTGCCGCACCCTTTGACGTAGATGATCACTGTGCTGTGTTACAGAGTCTACAAGAGACCAGAGACAGTCTTGTGAAGGAACACTTGCCCTCCACATCTGATGCTGCGCTTCAGATTCCGGTAGTCGGCTGGCTACCTCGAGTTGGTGACCTGGTCTGTGAGAAGGTAGAGAACAAGAAGGAGTTCGGCCCCTCTTATCGTGCCCCGGTTCCAGTGCTTGGCATGCAGGGTACAAGAACAGTCATTTTACCTCCACTTCCTGGTCGCAAGGATAACAGGTACATCTCCATTGACAATGTCAAACTACAGCGAGTGGCCGATTCTTCTTAGTATGACTACAGCAGTCTCTTGCCCTGCTATGCTGAGAAATTCTCTTTTGGCTCCGGCGTCTACCACCATGCCTGATATTGCTATCGAGATGCATACAGTTGCTGATCCTTTGTTGCTACCACCAGCTGATGGTCTACCTGAAGATACTGAGTATGCTTATCCTGCAGATGTAACATTGCCTGTTTTACAATCAACCACAGTTACCCAGTTACGTTTCTCCTTTGATACTAACTCTGTGACTTCCAGGGCCCCATCAAAAGTTTCTATTTTTGCTGTTTGGTTTAAAAGACATATTTTGATTGTCCCTTGGACTTACATTTGGCTGATGCTCATATGTATTTTTTTATTTATGTCCATCGGATTTGTGGTGGTATTTTTTCCTCTTGTAAATGGACACTACCTAAAAGAAAGATTGACAATTATAACAATTGATGGAACTTTGGCCCCCCACTCCTCATCACACATCATAAAGAGAGACCAGACTTTTGTGAATATTACTGTCTGGCCTGTGTTAGATGGGATTGCGTGGGATGCTGTTAAATTTCAAATTCATGGACCCACTGGGGTTATTAATGTTCCGAATGTATTTCGTGTTTCTATGGGTGATGTGGTTAAACAAAACATCCGCTCTGATGATTGGGACGTTCAGGCCATAGAAGCACTGTTTTCTGATTTGAAATATTATGCCGCTTTTGATGCTGAAGATTTGTATTTAGATACTGCTAATTACGGGGAGCTGTTTTGCTATCAACATTATGGCAATCATTTCCTACATAAAGCCAATACGTATCGTAATTTTGTGAATTATACACAATGGGAACATTGTCCAGCGCCAATGCTAGGCAGCTCCAGCACATTGGTAAATAAATGTGCCTATTTTACTGATTTCAGTGTTTCAAAACCTGCCGCCTTTTATTTTAAAGTGGCAGCGGAGTCTGCCTCGAAGGGAAGGCTGACACACACTAAATTATTGTATTCCAAATCCTTTAAGGATGATTTAGCGGTCAGGGGTTATGATCTATGGAAAGCTACTATTGATCTTAAATCTGTTTGGGGTTCTAAACCATGGCAGGTACAAGGAACAGAAGCTTTGCATCATGCCTGCCTCATCCCGAACCACATATTATTTTTGAATTCAACTATTTTTCAGACCACCTGTTTTGGATTGGCTACTTCTAAAAAGCTGAATTCCCCATCTATTCCAGATCTGGGTGCTTATCCAAATTGGGATAATCATACAGATCTGTCCCTTGATGCGTTGCAGTCATACACTACTAACACATCATTCAATATTTCCAAATTAAATTCAAAAGGATGGTTGACTTGGCAGACGAGCTCAGATTCCTGTCAACATCGTTTTTGGGGTCTGCAGCCTGGGTATACGCAGGTTTGCGTAGACCCCCGCTTTGAATCTTTTCATTCTGTTACTACCTACTCTGTTGGGAAGTTATGCCAGTCTTGGCTGCAACATTCCACCTTGGCATCTGTTAAAGTTCATTTATCTAAATTACATGACAAAATAGATTTGAATGATTTTGTTAAGGGTCCTGTGGTGGCAGGTCCAAAAGATGGGTGTAGGCTATTTATTACAAGGTTTGGAAGTTTTTTTTTTTTTTAAATGTATTTATTGACTGCAAACAAGGAAAAGTAATATACATATCCGAGTGCCATCAACCTGAGGCCCGCCATTTTGTCTCATCTCGCAATCGATTATATCGGCTATCCCACATCCCGGAGGCCGGGCATCACCGTGCTAAACTGAATAAATACCTAATGCTTCCCGAGTGTCCCTCCAGTTCAGCGCTTGCATGCGGGGCAGACCCCCTGTCTGCGGTCAGGCTTTAACGCGCTCCTTTCCCCAAAGCTTAGGGGACAGTCACTCTTTTTATGGCCATAAAACTCCAAACCCCCTCCCTCCCCTCACGCTTCCCCCAACTCCCCTAACCCACCCTCCCCAACCAAACCCCTGAGGTCCTAAGTCAGTCGCAGTATCGCTCGCATCCCGCACTCAGCCGCCACTCATCTTCATCTAGCGTCACCCGCACGAACACCTCCTACGGGAGCTTCCTCTTCTGCAACCTCCGTGTCAGGGCCCCCATCCGGGCTTCCCGCTGCAGCCCCTCGCCCGCTCAGGTAGTCCTCATACAATTCCCAGAAGTTTTTAGGCCTGCTACGCGGCGGCAGCAACTCGCTGAACCTCTCCGCTTGGGTGCAGCAGTACAGCACATCGCGCTTCCACTGCTCCACCGTGGGCACGGGACCACGCATCCAGCTCATCGCCACTCGTCGTTTCGCCACTAGCATCCCCATATCAACCAGGCGTCTGGCCGCCCTTGGTACACCTCTTGAATGCCCCAATAGCGCCACTGCCAGGTCCGGAGCCAGCTCCACCCCCGTCACCCCCACTATCTGGTGGTAGACCGCCACCCAATAGTTGTATATGCCCGGGCATTGCCACGCTAGGTGAAGGAAGCCAGCCGTCGGGTGTCTGCAACGGTCGCATACAGAGTCTTCACGCAGCCCATATCTATGCAAGCGCTCCGGCGTGTAGTAGTACCTGTTGAGGAATTTGAAATGGACCAGCCGGTGTCTGCCATGCAGAGAGATGCGTCTAATCCCCGTGCAGCAGTACGCCCACATTGCATCGTCAATGGTAATCCCTAAGTCTCTTTGCCAGTCCAGTCTGCATTTTGCGAACTCGTGCACCCTATGAGATTGCGCCATTCTGTACAGCTTAGAGATCAACCCGCGGGGGTTGTCATTCTTAATTATGTATGTCAGTTCCTGAACCTCCGCCGGCTCCTCCATATCACCCCCCAACAACTGCCTCCAGGCCTGCCTGACTCTGTAATACTGAAAACGCTGCAATTGTGTGCCCTCCGCGCCCGAGGCTGCCACCGCCTCCCACGTCTTGACTTGGCCGTCAGCAAACATGTCACCCATGGTGTGCACTCCCATCTCCTTAAGCGCTCGCCGCACTCCCTCCTCCTTGCAAGGGGCCAGCCACACCGCCCAGGCAGTGGGCATTGCCGGCGAATACAGCTGCGCCCCAGAGTCGCGCTGTAGTATACAGTTCCAGGCATGCCTAGTGGAGTTCAAGGAATCAAGAAATCCCGTGCGGCGGTCCGGATGCTCAAAAATTACCGCTGGGAGCGGCAACGGCGCCGCAAACAATGTCTCCAGTCTGAGATACGGGACAGCCTCGCCCCCGTGTATCCAACTATGCGCCTGAGCTCCCTGCGCCACCCGGTAGTACAGCTCCATGTCGGGTGCCCCAAGGCCACCCATCTGGTAAGGTAGCGTCAGTACTCTCCAGCTGGTCCGCGCCTGCTTGCCAGCCCACGCCAGCCTTAGCATTGACGCCTGTAGCCGCGCGAAGAAAGCACGCGAGAGCACCATGGGGATGTTCATAAAAAGAAACAGGAACCGAGGGAGCACCACCATCTTCATAATGGATATGCGTCCCAATAACGAAAGGGGCAGCTTGATCCAGGTCTCCACGTCGTCTTCCAGTTTACTTATGGCCCGTCCGTAATTCTCAGATAGCACCACCTCTGAGTCCCTATGGAGCTGGATCCCCAGGTACCGGACCGGTTCCTCAGACCAGTGCAACGGGTACTCCATAGCAAATGGGGTCGTGACCGGCGTCAGCGGGAACACTATAGATTTATCCCAGTTCACCGTCAGCCCGGAGAGCGCTCCAAAGTGGACTACCTCCCTCAACACTGGGGCTAGGTTATTTTCCGGGTCCCTGACATATAGCAGGGTGTCGTCTGCATACGTGGATATCGTTATCCTGTAAGTCGGGAAATTGATACCTCGAAGGCTGTGGTATTCACGCATAGCGCACGCCAGCGGTTCTGCCACCAGGGCATACAACAAAGGCGACAGGGGGCAACCCTGCCTCGTGCCCCTCGTAATTGTTATCGGTTCCGTGACTCGGTCGCCCAAGCGTATTCTCGCTGTGGGGCCATTATATAGTACCCCTATCATTTGAAGGAAGATCGGACCGAGCCCCATGCGCGTCAGGACCTGCCGCATGAATGGCCACTCGACAGAGTCAAATGCCTTTTCCATGTAGAGAAACACAGCGAGCGCGCGCGCTTCAGGGCGAACGTGTTGCATGACGCCAAACACCGTCCGCAAATTGTATGTGAGGTTCCTGCCCGGCATGAATCCCGCCTGCTCTGGGGCGACCAGTTCGGGAGCGAGCAGGGCCAGCCGCGTGGCCAGGACCTTGGCATATAATTTCGTATCCACGTTGAGTAGCGACAGCGGTCGATAGGAGCTGCACTCCTCGGGCGGTTTGCCTGGCTTCGGTATAGCGACTAAGAGCGCCTCGCGCATGGACGGTGGCATATGTCCCTTCGTGCACATATCGTCAAACAGCGTCGACACGTGTGGTAAGAGCTGGTCTATGAAAGCTCGGTAGAACGCGACAGTGAGGCCATCAGCTCCAGGGGCGCTCTGCGCCTTCATGCTCGCCAGGGCCTCCAGAATTTCATCCCTCTCGATAGGTAGGGAGAGAAACTCCCTGTGTTCGTTCGGTAGGAACGGCAACTTTATATGGTCCAGATAGTCCCCTATGCCGTCCTCCATGCCGGTTTGTTTAGAAGCATAGAGTCCAGCGTAGTACGACCGAAATCGCTCCACCACGTCCTCCTCCTCTGTGAGCAGTGAGCCATCCACTGCCTTGACCTGCGTGACGGCGGTCCTGCGCCTGCGAGCCTTGAGCAGGTTAGCTAACACCGACCCCGGTCTGTCCCCCTCACCATAAACCCTGGCCGTAGCGTACTTCCCCAGGTGTAGCACCTCTGCATCAGCCGTTTCGTGATACTCTGCCAGGAGAGCCTTTATCTCCTCAGTAGTGTCATCCCCGCCCGTCTCTAGCAGTCTTGTCTCCAACGCTGCCAGATTACGCTCCTGCGTCGCAAGGCGGCGCCGGATACTTCGGAGTACCCCCGAGTGTTTAGCCATCGCCACTCCGCGAATGTGGACCTTGAAGGTCTCCCAGACAGTCTGGAAATCCTCCACGGAGCCCAAATTGGTGGCAAAGAATTGTTCGATCGCAGCCATCAGCTCCTCCTTGAACAGAGGATCCAGCAGCGAGTAAGGGGGAAATCGCCAAAGAAACGGCGGGGGGGCCTTCCTGGGCGTCGCCAGGGAGAGCAGTATCGGCGAGTGGTCAGAAAGCGTTCGTGGGAGTACCGCGCACTCGCGAATCTGCGAAGTGAGGGGCGCAGATAGTAGCCAGTAGTCTATCCGCGTATGCAGGTTATGGTATGCCGAGTAATGCGTGTAGCCTCCCTTTGCCGGGTTACGAGTGCGCCACAAATCCACCAAATCCAAACATAGCATACCCCGATTGATCGCCCTCGCTGCCGCAGGTTGCGCTCGGTTCGGGCCGCCTGATCTATCCAGCTCCGGGTCTAACACTACATTAAAGTCGCCTCCCCATAGTACCTGCCGCGCGCCTGTATCCCCCACCGCTCCCGCCAGCGCTGTGAAAAACTCAGGGCAGTCATAATTCGGCCCATAACAATTAACCAGTAGTAAATCCATGCCCTTACCCTGAAAGCGCGTGAGTGCATACCTGCCCGCGTTGTCTGTGGCAATGCACTGCAATCTGTGCTCCACCCGCGCGTTGACCCATGTAAGCACCCCTCTAGAGTGTGTAGTGAACCCCGCTGCATGTGCCTCCCTCAGGTCCCTGGTGCGCAGGATAGGGCTGTTAGTTGGAAGATGCGTCTCCTGTAGGAGCGCAATATCTATCTCATGCCTCTTAAGGTAGTGCAGCACTTTACGGGCTTTTCGGTAATCATTAAGTCCCCGTACATTCCAAGAGAGGATTCTTAGTGCGTCGCGCCTCTCAGGCATGGCCGCTTCGGCGTTCGCCATAGCTTGCTCTTGGGTGCAAATCCCTCAATTGAGCGCGCCTCCAAGCGCAGGAGCATACTAGTAGTGCTAAGCTCGCACCCCATCCTAGTGACCTCAAACCCCCGGAACTCAAACCCCCCCTCCCCCCCGCCCACAGCAGACCCTCCCCAACTCGGCCTTGCAGATTCCCAAACTTGGGCACCCCATACCTCCCGCCTCCTCACCCTTAACTTTCGAACTCTCAACGGAGTGGAACGCACACGCGGGCGGAGGTCGCTCTGCGCTCACACGTTAGTGTGGAAGCACCTAGCACCCAACTGCCGCCGCCCGGCCCAGCGAGCCACTATGGTGTCTCTCGACCCCTCCCAGCACTTTGATACAACTTCTTAACAGCGCTCTCAGGTGGTTGGTCCCAGCAGCATACTCTATAATCCTATAAAGGAGTTAAGCAACTGGGGGATAAGTCACTGTCCCCGGGCCTCCCTGTTGCGACTAGTCCGGTGGGGAGTGCATCTCACATTGTACAGTACCCCATAACCATATCGTCCAACCACTCCCCCCCCGTGCCCCTCAGATCCCACCTCCCCGCAGCCAAGCATGTCTCGACCAAATACCAACTAGATGAGTCCTGCACTCTTGATCAGTCCCGTGCGTCCAGGTCGGCATCTCTCTCGTCCCCTCGCGGTGACGTCGCCGGGCTCCGACGCTGCTCCTTCGCCCAGTCCTTCAGCGCCTTTTGAAGTGCTTTAGGGTCCTGGAATATGTGCGACTTGCCCTGTCGGTTGACTCGTAGCTTAGCCGGGTACAGCATGGCATAGTCCACTCCGAGCTCCCGGAGCTGTTTTTTGGCAGGGGCAAACTGTCGTCTGGCCTCCTGCACCCGGGCTGTGAAGTCCGGGTAGAGCGAGATAGGCGACCCTTCATAGGACAGTGTCTTCTTTTCCCGGGCCACTCTCAGCGCCGCATCCCGGTCTCTATAGTTCAGAAGTTTAGCTATGACCGGTCGGGGCGGTGCTCCTGGCGGGGGCCTTGGGCCCAGGGACCTGTGCGCTCTCTCTACCACGAACATCCCGGAGAACACTTCTTTCCCCAGCAGTGCAACCAGCAGTGTCTCCACGAAGGTCTCCATGCGGCCTGTGGCAGTGGACTCCGGCAGACCAGTGATGCGCAAGTTACATCGCCGAGAACGGGCCTCTAAGTCCTCTGTCTTGTCCTGCAGCATCTGCATTTGGCGCTCGAGCTTCTTGTGGTCGCTGTCCAGTGCCGTCTGCGCGCCCTCCACCTCCGATATGCGGCTGTCAGCCTGGTCTAGGCGCTCGGAATGCCTGTCCAGGCGCTCTCCCATGCGGTCCATTCGGTAGGAGAGCGCGTCGATTTTGGCGCCCAGGGCAGTGATGCCGCTCTGCAGTCCCTTCTCCATGGACAACAAGAGGCCCCTCAGGTCCCGGTCGTCTTCCGCGGGGTCAGGCCCGCCTCCCGTAGCACCCTCCATCGGTGTTTGCGGCTGGGGGCGCCGCTGCTCGAACTTTAGTTTCGACTGGGTTTTATCAGCTTTACCCATCTTGTGCCCCCACTCCGCTCAGCGCGCCGCCGTTCGGCCTGGCAAGTCCCCCGTCACCACCCAGCCGTGGCACAGTCGCAGGCAGCCCACCGCGGGCGTCTCGGCGGTTCAATTAGCACCTGTTGTCCTCACCCGGCGTACCAATCCTCTAACGTCCACTCCAGGTGTCCGGCAGGCCGTCCGCCCCGTCCCAGCTGCAAGGCTACCAAGCTCGCGGTGTCCGCGCTCAGCCCAGCCCCGGAGGCGTCTCACCCGCGGTGACACCCGACCTGCTGCCTCCTCCGCACCTCCGCTGCAGGGCTCACCAGCGCCCCTCGTCCCGGCCGCCGCCGCAACGATGCCCAGGAGCGCCCCTAACGCGCCTCACCTCCAGTCTCTCTGCCTTAGGGCGTGCAGGGGGTATCACCGATCCTCCGCGCTGCGGGCGCCGTGGGATGCAACCCGGGCCTCTCAGCGAGCCGATCTCACTCTCTGCAGCTCGGCGTCTCACTCTCGGTGCTGTCCGCTGCCTCTGTGTGCGCCGGCGTACCCTGCCTCTAATCGCCGCTGTCCTCCGCCACGCACCTCAGGTCCGCTGGCCGCACGCCTCCTCACGTCGTCGGCTGTCCACCCCACCCGAGGCCGGGGATCCGCGGCCTAGGACGCCGCTCGAGTCGCCGGCTCCGGAGGTCGCCCGTTCGCTCGATCGGGCTGGAAATCGCGGCGTTCAACTGTCCGGCACCCCGGTACGTTCCGCTGGGGCCGACCGTTGCTCTGGGATTCGTCGGGGTCAGGATTATTTACAGATATTGGACGTGGCTCGCCGGAGCTCCGAGCTCAAGCGGCCATCTTCGTTGCGAGCCAAGCTCCGCCCCCCAAGGTTTGGAAGTTATCACAAATTGAAGCTGCTTCCAGATTGAGAGCTATTGATCAAGCCAATATGGGAAAAGTGCTAGCTGTTATAGATAATAGCATTAACACCCTTTCTTCCAGAATTTACACATTATATAATATTGTTTCATCTGTTGTTGATATTATACAGGATGATATGTCTGTTTTGTATCATGGTCAGAATCAATTGCGTTCTATAATGCAGTTTGCATGGACTTTGCAAACGTTAAAGGCTGGGAAAGTCCCATGGAACTACATGAATACTTCATCTTTTTTACTTCCCTTTAATCTAACTGCGAAACAACAATTCATGTCCATGAAAGATGCAACATACTCATTACTACATATTGAAAAGTTAGAACCTTTGCTTTTTTCAGTGGCCGAATTGAACTCAGCTGTGCGGCTTATCCACGGGTTAATCACATTGCCATTTCCTTTGTTTAAATTCAGTTCGTGCATGAAACATTATGCCCTAGGCAGATATGAACCGTTGGGTACTGCTTTCCGGCATGAAGTATGGTCACTCCCATTTGCATACAGGTGCATGAGAGAAGGTAAAGAAGTTTATTTGAAGGGTGAGGAATGCTCTTCCACACCTGATCACTCTGTAGTCTGTAGGCACATCCAATTGCATGGCGCGTGCAATGTGCAAGCGCCTAATTTAGCATGCGTCCTGAAAGGAATTCCAGTGCCAGCTATTACACCCTCTTTCACGTTGTTAGCTAACGGTAGTTATCTACTTTTAAATAATGAGGCTTGCTGTAGGATGCTGGTGGGAATTACTTACATTGTGACTGTATCACAGAGAGTAGTCTGCTGTAAAAATGTCCTTTTCCCACCCCCGCATGGGCAGCTGGATGTATCCATCTGGCCTTCCATTCCAACCTTGAAAGCAGAGTTCAACAAGATGAGCAGAATAAGGGCTCTATTGTCTCAAAAAGAAGTCGCTCTGACTTCGTCCCGTGAAACATTTGTCCTTCACATAGCCAACACCCGCACCGAGGTGCAGGTGCTTTTAAATACTGATCTCCCACTTCATTTTGGTGCCCTGATTCAAACCATATTTAATGCCTCGTCAACGACTGGCTTGGCGCATTTTTTCAAAATTGTGGGCTACGGCCTCGTGACCTCCTTCCAAACTATTTTTGGTGTGATACCGGCATTTTTTCATTCAATTTTTTCCAGCGTCTTTGGCAGGCTCCCGTTGATTCTCGCCCTCGCGGCTGGTGTGCTGCTGTTGGTCTGCTTACTGCGCAATGGCTGCACAATTTGTGCCACGCGACAGCCTGTCCCGGCTGCTCCATCTTCATAACCGGATGCTTGAATATTATGGAACTTTACCACTGTCAACCCTGAGCATAGCCTATGGATTATCCTTCCGGTTTGCCTACTTTACATGTGTACAACCTGTTTTTCATTGCCTAGATTGTCCTTTCGAATGTGCTCTGGATTTGTGCTTGTCAAACTCGGTGTCTCCTGCCCCGGATTATGACATCTGTGCTCGTTGAGCCTTTGCATGATGTATTGACTTACCATTTACTTTTTTTCCACTTCATTTTGGTTTTTTTAACGTTTTTTTTCCGAACTTTCACTCCTCTTTATTTGGATTTCCAATACATGCACTTGGTTCCGCTCTGTCGAAATTGAACTCTGCATTCCTTTTTGTATCCCTATTTGTTTGTGGTCCGATCAAGGGGGGGTGTAGTGAAGGCAGCGATTTAGATACATACATTGCTATGTTAGCATAAGCGCGTTAGATGTTAGAAAAGCCATCTTGCCACTTTTGCTGCTTTTGCACACGACACTGCAGAGACATGTTATTATTTGAAAACTGCTTGCTTGCCTTTTCTTCACTTGAGAACTGTCTGTTGTTCACATCCCTAGATGTGCACTGCGACCTTGGTCTGAACATTGTGTGCAGAAACACTCTGAGCCGCCAAACAATGTATGTTTTTGAGTTCAGGTTGATCGGCCCACTCTCTAGCCATAATACGCACACAGCTGCAAATACCTGAAAGTCAAGAGCCTTTAATATTGCAGTTTGCATGCATTACACACACATTCTGGAGAAGAACTTTTCCGGGTGCAGAGCGAAGCTGATCCTGTGATGTGATTCACCTAGGCTGATCTTTACGGTATGGGGTTCCCCATTCAAACCTAGAGACCTTCTAATAGTATAATAATACTAGCCTACTAGCGAGGGGAAGGGGGTTGTATTCCACTGTCATTTGTAACATGATTTCTCCCTTCATTTTCTATGGTATTGTAACAATGCTGATGGTTTTAATTGTAATCATTTGTCTGCTTATGTTAGCCAAAGTACTGCATCTTAGGACACGTAGTTTATAAAATAAACCTTTTAAACTTTACCGTGTCTCTGATTACTCTTGTTGTGAACTGATATGAGAATAATAGCGTACAGGTATTTCTGATTCCCACCATTCCTGAGAGTACTCTAATTCGCTTGTTCTGGGTTGTCTATACATTGGGACCTCCGAGAGAATACGGATAACGAATGGGACACTGATGCAAGTCGGATTGGGGTTCTGGGTACTGAGGTGAGTTTTTGGTACACCACAATTCAGTGAGGTCCTGGTTTCCTGCGCATAGTTCTGTGCATGAGCAGAATCCCTGCAACAGTACCTCCAGTAAGCACCACAGAGCTGCATTGCAGAGAGGTGTAAAAAGTGACACGGACTGGACCACCTCTCTGCAACGCAGCTCAGTGGCACTTACTGGAAGCACCTGGTGGGCTAGCTAGCCCCCAGGGGCCCACAGGATTGAAGGGGAATTATTTCCCCAACTTAAAACGCGCCATAGGGCGTGTTTGCACACGTCACCTCAGGCCCCGTCCCCTCCCTTCCCCACTGTGTAAACACGCCCTGTGGCTGTTTTTTAAGTTGGGAGATTAAGTCCCCTTGAATCCTGAGGGTCCCTAGGGGCAAAATAGCCCACTAGGTACATCCAGTAAGCGCCATTGCAGAGAGGTGTAAAAAGGGGCACGGCCTGCACCACCTCTCTGCAACCCAGAGCAGTGGCGCTTACTGGAAGCACCTGGTGGGCTAGTTGGCCCCCAGGGTCCCTCAGGATTGAAAGGGAATTATTTCCCCAACTTAAAACACGCCACAGGGCGTGTTTGCAGATGTCACCTCAGGCCCCGTCCCCTCCCTTCACCACTGTGTAAATGCGCCCTGTGGCCTTTTTTCGAAGTTGAGAGATTAAGTCCCCTTGAATCCAAAGGATCCCTAGGGTCAAACTAGCCCACTAGGTACCTCCAGTAAGCGCCACAGTGCTGCGTTGCATAGAGATGTAAAAGGGTCATGGCCTCAGAACACCTGTCTGCAACGCAGCTCCCTGGCGTATACTGGAGATACCTGTTGGGCTAGTTGGCCCTCAGGGACCCTCAGTATTGAAGGGGAATTAATTCCCCAACTTACAACTGGCCAGGGGGCATGTTTGCAGAGTGCTGCAAGGAGGAGGAGTGGCCTCCGGCGCGATGCCGTTATTTTATTTATTTTATTTTTTTAAGAAGGAGGGCTGTGTGGCCCCCCTTCTTTTTCTAATATATTGGCCCTGGGGACCCCATCCCCCAGGGCCTGCACCCTAATTTGTTTTTGTTGAAAAAATAAATTTGGCCCTCCCAAGGTCTTAATCGGCCCCGGGGACCCCAACCCTCGGGTCATGGCCATTTTAAAAAAAAAAATCTTTAGTAGAGGGGCTGCGTTGCCCCCCTCCTCAGGTCACTTATGGCCCCGGGGACCCCATCCCCCGGGACCAGCCTTTGTTTTTTATTATTTTAAGAAAATATATATTTATAGAAACACCTAGGACATGCTGGATAAACCGTATGTACCTCTCCAAGTAGACACCCTTGTTGTTTATTTATACAAACATGGGTAGCTATTGACGGGCACATTTAATACACATGCACACCAAGCCATTCAAAGGGGATTCGACAAAAATTTGACCAAACTATACAAGAATCCCCCCTCACGGTTAATAAAACACACATCCACCGCCGAATGTGTAATACTTTTTATTTTTCTCTCTGGAAAGGATACGAAACTCACTTGAGAGTCACAGTGTGCTCCTGGATGAGCCCAATGCTGTGTTACACCCACCAGTGCCGGCTGAGTGCCACACACCTCTGTGTCATATTCCACCAGCTAGTGCGTATGCTATGAAACACTCTACCCCATGTGCACTGTAACACCACCCCGTGAATATGTCATGCCACACTTGCCTTCGCACAGGTTATATTGTCCCATCTAACGTGCCTTCCTCAATGCCTATGTTATAAGGCACTGCGCTATGCCATACATATTACAATCTGGGATCCATATCTTTGTCACAGTGCATATGCAACTTTACACTCGCCAGCACATATTTTATATTACACCTTTAGAGACTAGTTAGGTTACACAACACTGCCCTGTGCATATTGCACTCTAAGGCGCATATCGCATAGCACGTGCTAGTGCCTGTGCTATCTCACGCTCTCCAATGAATCTGTCATTGCGCACAATGTATTGCATATTATATTTCACGCCCCGGTTCATCTTATATCACACTTTTTGGTGCATAGTTTATACCATATACTATATCTAGTTTTCATTTTCAATCGTGCTCTCAGGACTATGTTCTATATAACATTGCATCCACCTACCCTTTTCACGGGCATTACATTTTGCGATGGGGGGGTGGAGGGTCAGGGGGTGTTTCTGCCAAGTGAGCCCGGAGTCACAGTCACAAACGTCCTCTTCTTCCTGAATAAAAATGAGATTATGCTGCTTACTTGTTCATATTTTAAGTAGTTCGCACAGACACACATTTTAAAAACAATAAAGTTCCTAATACCCACCTTCTCTGAATAGTTAGCTTGCTGCCCCATCCACCTCCTCCCTATCCTCTGTTGTCTGAATCCATGGACTAGCCTCCTCCCTACTGCCATGCATGGTCTGATGTGCTACCACTGCCCTCCATTTAGCATGATGTACCAGTCCACTCCTCCTGCCCTCCATTGCCAAATTCTATGGCCCATCATTGACCTCCTGCTTAGCCTCTGTGCTTAGCTTTCTGTCCCTATTCTCCTTCCCCCTGCCCTCTGATGTCTTTGTGCATGCCCCTACTCCATCCTTTTTGCCCACCATGTTCCATGGACCTGCCACTCCTATCTTCTCTGAGTGTTCTGTTGAGCTGCCACTCCCCTCCCACCTGCCTGGCATTGTCAGATGACTGTAACCTGTCCGTGCCACATACACCCTGCCTGTCCACATGCCATGCCCCTATCCCCTTCCTCCTGTCCTCCATGGTCCATTTTACTGCCACACCCTTCTGCCCTCCCTGGTCTGTTGTGCTGCAACTACTCCTTCTGCCTTCCCCGCGCGATCTGTTGTGAGGCCCCTTCCCCTGAACTCTCTTGTCTGTGCCCAGGTCCTGACCCTCCCTTCTATCCTCCATGGTCCTTTGTGCATGCCCCTGCACCCTCCTTCTTGCCCTTCATAGCCATTGTGCTGCCACTAACCCTCCCGCTTGCCATGCATGGTCTTCTGTGCTGCCATGGCCCCTCCCACCTTCCCCGTGTGGTCAGCTAGCTGCCCCTGACCCCCTCCCACCTTCCCTCCATAGTCTGTGTGTATGACATCATAGTCTCACTGTTGCTCTCCATGGTGTGTCTAGTTTCTAGTGCCCATCCTGCCTGACCTCCATGGTCATCTTGCTGCTCCTGCCCTGCACCCTTGCCCCCAGCCCTCTGTTTCCATGTGCAGACCCCTATTCCCTCCCTCCTGGCTTGTCTGTTCCATTGAAATGCCCCTGATCCGTCCCTCCTGCCCTTTATGGTCTGTTATGCTGCAGCTTTCTCTCCTGTCTGTCCATTATGGTCAGCTAGCTGCCATTGCCTCTTTTCCCTCTGTTCTCTGTTGTCCATGTGCATGGTCCTGTCCCCTCCCAATTGCTTTCTATGGATTGTTGTGCTGCACTCCCGTCCCGCATGCCCTGTGTGGTGTATTGTGCTGCTGCAAACCCTGAGGCCTGCCCTGTAGGGTCAGTTTGGTGCACCTCTCCGTGTCCCTCCTGTCCTCTGTTATCCGAGTCCATGCCCCTACCCCAATTCCTCCTGCCTACCATGATCCAATGTACCATACTTGCAAACATTTTGAACTTGGTAAGAGGGAGATTTTGAAAAATAACTGGGGTATTGCTTTTCCCCTTTGAGTTACATTGAAAAAGAGGAGATTGTAGACAGGAGACAGATCAAATAAAGCTCATTTGAGCTAAAAAACATTGGACGTTTCCTGGCTGAAACGGGTCTGTTGGCATGTATGGTTGCACTACCACTGCCTCTTCCTTCTGCCCACAATGGTCTATTATTTTGGCACAGCCTCTCTTGCCAGTCCTGTATTGTTGGTTTGTTGCCCCTGCCCCCCTTTCCACTCCCCTCCATAGTCTGTTGTGCTGCCACTGCCATTCCTGCCTGCCCAGTGTGGTCAAATTGTTGCCTCTGCACTCTCCTACCTGCCTTCAATTTTCAGAGTCCGTGCCCCTGGCCTCTGCCACTCAACAGTATCCCAATGAACAACTAGATTGCTAACATTCTATATTTATTACAAAAGTGTGGAACGCCTAACGTCATCTTGATGTAATCAAAACTGTAATACCTAGAACATTTCCTTTAGAAATTACATATATGAGAGGGTCTTATTTGTATCAAAATTATGGTTAGTGCTCTAAAAAACTAAAATGAGGACATATTTTCTGAGTTTTCAAATAGCGACAAAGAACTTTTAAATTATTTGTAATCTTTATGTTTTTTTATCCAGTTGACCACTTGATTAAATGTTGCACCTAGGGGAGAGGATGTGGTGTTACTTCCAGAGCTGCACACTTTGCAACTGGGAAACCAGGTTGGAGTTTCTGCTTCAGCTCAACATTCTGTGATTCTGGTCAAATCACTTAATCTCCCCGTGTCTACCACCAAAATGAATTTGTCTTGTGTGATGTAACCAATGCTCATGTAAAGCCCTCCAATACCTGACAAGTCTGCCCTATATAAAACTGAAAATACACAAAAAATAAGTGTTTTGCACACTTCTGTCATTGGGCTACACGTGGGCTACATCTGGGTGATATTTGTGCTCTATTTGGGCTCTTTTGTCTCTGGTGGCCATCTTGGGAGATTTATTTGCTATGACGTTTCCTAATTTCCTCATTTACTGCAGTCTCCTCTGTAGGAAATGCTTTCAGTTTTTTACTTTGATTCCATCAAGAAGGTATTCAGATATATCACACATTTGGCATAAATTCTGAATGTTAGCACTGTAGTTGCTCATTAGATCACTGTAGTAAAGCTACTGCTCACCCCGGAAGTCTGCTGCTGGTATTAAAAGTGCATGTTTCAGTCTGCACATCAGAATTTTTTTATGAAATAGAAGAGGATTTGAGAAGTCAAAATGTGCCCTAATTTTTCTTTCTGCAGCACTAATCATAATTTCTATGGCAAATTGAACCCCATCATTTTGTTCCTTTGTAAATTAAATGTTTTAAGTGTTACCACTTTATTCCAATCAAGATGGATTCAGGTGTGCCATACTTTTGTCATAAGTAAGACTGTTAGCGCTCTAGTTGTTCATTAGAACACTCTGGGGCATTCTGTCATTGGGCTATACTTGGGCTACATCTGGGTGATATTTGGGCTACACTTGGGCTCTTTTGTCTCTGGTGGCCATCTTGGGAGATTTATTTGTTATGAAGTTTCCTAATTTCCTCATTTACTGCAGTCTCCTCAGTAGGAAATACTTTCAGTTTTTTACTTTTGTTCCATCAAGAAGGCTTTCAGATGTGTCACACATTTGCCATAAATTCTGAATGTTAGCACTGTAGTTGGTCATTAGATCACTGTAGTAAAGCTACTGCTCACCAGGGAAGTCTGCTGCTGGTATTCAAAGTGCATGTTTCAGTCTGCATGTCAGATTTATTTTATGAAATAGAAGATGATTTGAGAAGTCAAAATGTTCCCTTATTTTTCTTTCTGCAGCACTAATCATAATTTCTATGACAAAATGAACCCCCTCATTTTGTTCCTTTGTAAATTAAATGTTTTAAGTGTTACCACTTTATTCCAATCAAGATGGCTTCAGGTGTGCCACACTTTTGTCATAAGTAAGACTGTTAGCGCTCTAGTTGTTTGTTAGAACACTCTGGGACATTCTGTTATTGGGCTATACTTGGGCTACATCTGGGTGATATTTGGGCTACATTTGGGCTCTTTTGTCTCTGGTGCCCATCTTGGGTGATTTGTTTGTTATGAAGTTTCCTAATTTCCTCATTTACTGCAGTCTCCTCAGTAGGAAATACTTTCAGTTTTTTACTTTGGTTCCATCAAGAAGGCATTCAGATGTGTCACGCATTTGCCATAAATTCTGAATGTTAGCACTCTAGTTGCTCATTAGATCACTGTAGCAAAGCTACTGCTCACCAGGGAAGTCTCCTGCTGGTATTCAAAGTGCATGTTTCAGTCTGCATGTCAGAATCTTTTTAATAAATAAAAGAGGATTTGAGAAGTCAAAATGTGCCCTAATTTTTCTTTCTGCAGCACTAATCATAATTTCTATGGCAAAATGAACCCCCTCATTTTGTTCCTTTGTAAATTAAATGTTTTAAGTGTTACCACTTTATTCCAATAAAGATGGCTTCAGGTGCGCCATACTTTTGTCATCAGTAAGACTGTGAGCGCTCTAGTTGTTCGTTAGAACACTCTGGCACATTCTGTCATTGAGCTATTCTTGGGCTACATCTGGGTGATATTTGTGCTACATTTGGGCTCTTTTGTCTCTGGTGGCCATTTTGGGAGACTTATTTGTTATGAAGTTTCCTAATTTCCTCATTTACTACAGTCTCCTCAGTAGGAAATACTTTCAGTTTTTTACTTTGATTCCATCAAGAAGGCATTCAGATGTGTCACACATTTGCCATAAATTCAGAATGTTAGCACTCTAGTTGCTTATTAGATCACTGTAGTAAAGCTACTGTTCACCAGGGAAGTCTGCTGCTGGTATTGGAAGTGCATGTTTCAGTCTGCATGTCAGAATTTTTTATGAAATAGAAGAGGATTTGAGAAGTCACTCAAAATGTGCCCTAATTTTTCTTTCTGCAGCACTAATCATACTTTCTATGGCAAAATGAACCCCCTCATTTTGTTCCTTTTTAAATTAAATGTTTTAAGATTAACCACTTTATTCCAATCAAGATGGCTTCAGGTGTGCAATACGTTTGTCATAAGTAGGACTGTTAGCGCTCGAGTTGTTCTTTAGAACACTCTGGGAAGCTGCAGTAGAACACAAAGGAATCAACTGACAGTCTCTGCCCTTGTTGGATGTACATGTTTTACTGAGAATGTCAGACTTCATTCTCACATGACTGAGAAAGATAATGTGAATTTACAGAAAATATGCTCTCAGTTTAGCTTATAGGTCACCTTCCAAACCTCTGTGGGAAAAGCATGAGAAAATAGTTTTCTCTCAAACATGATTCATGATATCACAGCAGAAGGCTTTTTCACATGGTATAATCATCTTAGAACACACCACAATTCCTAAAATGAGCATGGTACCATCAACAAATGATTTATAATGTAACTAAAGTCTTAAAACCTTCCATTAACTGCAATGCTTTTTAATGAGGTGCTATCATGTATATTGGTCCGAAGATGGCTGCCAACACTTCTTGGATGAAGTTCTGACAGCCAATCAAATCTCACGATGAGATGTGTGGTTAGGCTCCGCCCAGATAGATCTATCTTTTTAGCTCAAATTTTCTCAGGAACTACTGAACGGATTTACACCATTTAAGCAAAAGGCTTTAAGCAAAAGGCACGAGTCTGAACTGAGGACTACCTCTTTGCCAAAGTTGGTGTAATTCCGTTCAGCAGTTCGGGCTGTAGCTGCGTCAACAGGTCCTATGTGAAAATGCATGGGAAAAACGCGTTTTGGGACCCTCCTTTTTTCTCGGACCCGCTTGACGAATCACTGTGAAATTTTCAGGATGGGAGCGGACCAGAGCTGGCCAAAAGTTTGGAAATTTTTTCGAAGATTCGTCAATCGGCGCCAACGTTATTCGAAATAGAATGTTTCAGATAACCTATGGAAAATATGTCTTAACTATAACTACCTACTGGCGACTGCCAGTAGGTAATATATATATATATATATATATATAAACGCCAAGGTGTATTGAAGAATAAGAGGGTGTATGAGTGTTGGAATGGTTGATTTATTGGGTGCGTGACTGACTGTATAAGTGAGTGATTTAACGTGTCTTAGTGAATGCATGGGTGAATGTCTAAACTGTGTGAATGTCTGTATCAGTCTGTCAGTTAGTGTGTAAGTGGCTGTATGAGTTGGTGAGTAGCTACACGAGTGTCTATATGGGTTAATGATTGGTTGTCTGAGTACTTGTATGGGTGCCTGAGTGTCTTTGTGGGTGGTTGGGGGGTATGTTGTAGGAGAGTAGGATCTGCTTCACATGTTTACCCCCACTTTTTGCTGGTGTATCACTGTTTTTCGACATTAGTCTGGCTGGGACCCTGCTATTCAGGGCCCCAGCCTAGCTGCTTCCTCACTAAAATGATTCCATGTACATTAGGTACAGGTCAGATTGGATCTGAGGTGCCCTTATAAGTCCCTAGTATATGGTATACTATGTACCCAGGGCATAGGTACCCCAGAGGCCCACCAGGGGCTGAAGCATGTATTATGCCACCCATGGAAAGCCACCCAAAATGACACCACAGATCTGCTACTGCAGCCTGGGTAAGGTAGTGCATGCACCCCTTACTGAGATATAGGTTCACTATATCTCACCACATACTGCACATACAAACCTATCAGTCACCCCTATGGCAGGCCTTATCAATCCTGAAGGCAGGGTTCTTGGCTATATGTGAGGGGGTGCCCAGGCATGAGCTGAGCCCCTCTGAAGCCTTTGGAATCTCTTCTCTGGGGTTGCCAGTAGTGCAGCCTGACCATATACTCTTAAGTGCATTATAACCAAATGGTAAATGCTAACTTTGGACTGGCTGCACGGAAACATGTCATGTTTGATGTCAAACACCTTGGAATCATACCCCCACACCAGTAACTGGTGTGGGAGTATGATCCCACCCTTCTAGAGGGAGAGACATGCCAGCACTGGTATACCTGGTAGAAACTTAGTAGAGCCCTGTCATCACAAAATGGATGCTGCAGCCACAGACACAAGTCTGGCCTCCTACTGCTGACCAAAACTCCGGCAGGGGAGGCCTGGACAATAGGTTTCCTGTCACAGGGAGGTGTAACCACCTCCCAGACAGGATTATGTGAATTGGGGCTGGGTGGGAGCACTCTCTGAGTGCTTTGAAGTCCTGCAGTGGGGGCACATTTGGTGTCCCTGTGCATAGTCCAGCTCAGACCAGCCCCTGCTCTGGCATGAAACTAGACAATGGAAATGGTGTAGCCACCCCTCTTTCCAAACCCTCTCATAGGTGGATCCCAGGAGCTAGTCCAACCCTTTCCTTATAAGCAAGGAACCTCTGTAACCAGAACTTTAGATTACCCTGGATGAAACTCTGAAGCTTAATCCTGGACCGTTGACGCTCTGCTAAAGACCAGAGGACTGAAGAAATCTCCCTTAGGGTCAAGGAGTGACTCCCCTGCTTGGCAGGCACCAACAAAGCAGTTTGCCGGTCTGCATTATCGAAGCTCCTGCCGGACTCCGAGGTATTTGCAGCCCAGGAAAAGGATTTCCAGACATCTCAGAGGCCGCCCCTAATCTCCAGCAAAGCTGAGACCCGCAGCCCTTGTGAGTAGCGTGGAACCAGAACTCCTTGTCACTGTGCATTTCTGCAAGTGCATTGACTTTTCGACATCTCCTGAAGTTGTGCTTGGGCTGACTTGTAGCCCCTACCTTGAGTACTGAATACCCCAAAGATTGTTGCCCTGGTCATTCCGAGTGACCCGTGGGCCACCATTTTGTGTTTTGTCTTGAGGTCACTTTGCGATCCCTGGTCTGTTGACTGGTGGGTCCCTGAGGGGGTAACTTTGAATTTCCTTGGGCTTCCCTGGTTGCTCCATATGTGCCCAAACTCCCTTTCAAGTGGTGAGTCCCACAGACCTTGCTGGTTTGCACCAAAGCATCTTTCTTGTTTCTGTGTGGGTTGTTGTTGCCAAGGCTTGTTGTGTCCATTTTGGGCACCGATGCTGCAACACCCGACATCCTTTGTGGAGCAGCTCAAATCCAGCTCCAGGTTGTCCTCGACAGCTCCTGGTCCTCGTGGCTGAAGAGTCAACCTTCACTTCTTTCACCTGAAATCACCCGACATCGGTAGACATCTGTCCATCTCCTGCCTGGTCACTGGCTAGTGACCCAGACTCTGTCCCCTCTGCTTTCAGGTTCTTCTCATCTTTGATCCAGGCTTGAATCTCTTCTCAACAGCAGCACTTCTTCGCCAGCTCCCATTGAAATCGATGACGCGACCCAACACCAAAAGACACCTATGCACCCGGCTTCCCTCGGTGAGATAACACGAGTACTCCGGTGCTCCCGTGGGTGCTAGCCCTAGAACTTCTTAAGTCCAAAAGGGTTTGGTCCTGACTCATTTCTAAGTGTCCCTAATGTTTAAAAATCGAACCGCGACTTTCCCTATAGAAGCTAGTGGGAGCTCGCGGCTGTGTTCACACACTGCACACGGCCCCCGTGGGTCCCCTGTTTCACTAACTTGGGTGGTTCCTTGGGGTCCCAGTGATTCTACAGGCTCTAGGCCTTTTGTCTAGTTAAGTCGGGGTTCTTATACCACTACTTTAGTATATGGTTTGGCTCGCCCCAGGGCCTGACGTGTATTTATGCTATTTTACTGTTATTATTGAAGTGTAACTTATGTGTTTTGACCTCTAGTCTCATAAAGAGACTAGGAGGGTGTGTTTAGTAATAAATACATATATTTTATATATACCTGGTTTGGATATCTTTCATTTAGTGACTCAAGAGATTATAGACTGGTAAAACAAGCTGCTTTATATACCTTCAAGACTTAGCCTGAAGGCTGCTCTCCATAGCTACCACTAGGATAGCTTTCAATAAAGGTTGTCTTTAACCTATAACCAATAAGGGATGGTTTGGACTGATACAAGGTGTCCACTATAACTAGTGGATAGCATATATCAGGCCAATTTCTCACATATGTGACTTCCTCCATTGATGTGTGAGTGAGTGATTCACTAGGTGTGTGGGTTCATGAGTGCATCTGCGAGGATCTGTATGGGTAAGTGAGTGAGTATGCATATGGCTGTATTGGTGAGGGAATGAATGTCTCAGTGGTATATGTGTAAGTAACTACAAATGTGAAAGGCAGTATATGTGAGTGTTGGAGTATATAAGAGACTATATGCGAGAGAGATTGATTGTGAGAGTACCTGTATGGATATGTGTGTGTTGTGTCAGTGATTGTAGAAGAAAGTAGGTATATGTTACTATCCGTATGAATAAGTGAGGTGGTGTGTGTATAAGTTTATAGGTGAGCAGTGTGATTGATTCTTTGGGTAACTGACTAGGTGTTTAAGTAACTCTATGGGTGATTGGGTGGGTGTGAGTGTCTTTATGGGTGTATGAGTGCATATATCAGTGGCTGTATTGATGAGTGCATGCGCGTATGAGTGACTGTAAGGGTTAGTGAGTGGATATGTGTGTGTAGACCTTTGAATCAGTGAGTGGGTATGTACTAACTGGTATTGGTGTGTCTATGGTTTCGAGAATGGCAGTCTGTATTTTAGAGTGGGTGCAACAAAAGTTATATTAGGGTGTGAGGAGATGCATCAGATATTATGTGGGTTATGTCATCAGTGATGTCATTTGAGATGTCATCAGTGATGTCATCAGTGATGTCATCGGTGATGTCACTGACCATATCAATCGTGTTGTAATATGTGACGTTATCAGCAGTGCATTGCGGGGGCGCGATGAATTTCTCTGTTTTTGTATGGGTGAAATATCAGCTTAACTATAATGTCCCTGAAACATGTGTTTTTTCAATGAATTTCTAAGGCTTTTTAAATGCTACTCCCTAACTATAACGCCCTTTAAACCTGTGTTTTTTTCAGTGCATTTCTAATATTTTTAAATGCTAAACCCTAACTATGACGTCCTTGAAACCTGTGGTTTTTTTCAGCAAATTTCTAAGGTTTTTTAAATGTTAATTTCTAACTATGCCTACATAGGTAGAACATCTACAGAAAGAGGAAGAAAGGTGCAGAAAGAAGCAAGAAAAATGCAGCAAGAGGCAACAAAAGTCCAGAAGGAGGAAGAAAGGTGGAGAAAGAAGCAAGAGGAGTGCAGAAATAAGCAGCAGATGTGCCGAAAGAGGCAAGAGGGGTATAGAAAAAAGCAAGAGAGATACAGAAAAAAGCAAGAGAAGTGCAGAAAGAACCAACAGAGGTGCAGAAAGAGGCAAGAGGGATGGAGAAAGAGGCATGATCAGTGCAGAAAGAAGCAACAGAGGTGCAGAAAGAGGCAAGAGAACTGTAAAAAGAGGCAATAGAGTTGCAGAAACAGGCATGAGAGGTGCAGAAAGAGGGAAGAAGGGTGCAAAAAGAGGCAAGAAGGGTACAGGAATTTGCAAGAGAGGTGCGGAAAGAAGCAAGAGCAGTGCAGAATGAACCAACAGAGGTACAGAAAGAAGCAAGAGGGGTGCAGAGAGAGGGAACAGAAGCGCAGAAAAAAGCAAAAATGGTACAAAAAGAGGGAAGAGAGTGCAGAAAGATGTAAGAGAAGTGCAGTAAGAGGTAAGAGGGGTACAGAAAGAAGCAAGAGAGATACAGAAATAAGCAAGAGAAGTGCAGAATGAAGCAACAGGGGTGCAGAAAGAAAAAGAAAGGTGCAGAAAGAGGCAAGAGGGTTGCAGAAAGAGGCAATAGAGGGACAGAAGGAGGCAAGAGAACTGCAGAAAGAGGCACGAGAGTTGGCGAAACAGGCAAAGGAGATGCAGAAAGAGGGAGCAGGGGTGCAGACAGAGGCAAGAGAAGTGCAGAAGGAGGAAAGAGGGGTGCATAAATGTGCAAGAGAGGTGCAGAAAGAAGCAATAGCAGTACAGAAAGAACCAACATAGGTGCAGAAACAGGCAAGAGAGGTGCAGAAAGAGGAAGGAGCAGTGCAGAAAGAACCAAGAGATGTGCAGGAAAAGTGAAGAATGGTGCAGAAATAGGCAAGAGGGGTGCAGAAAGAAGCAAGAGGGGTGCAGAAAGAGGCCAGAGGGGTGCAACAAGAGGCGAGAGAGGTTTAGAAAGAGGCAACAGGGGTACAGCTAGAAGCAAGAGAGGTGCAGAAAGAAGCAAGAGCAGTGCAGAAAGAACCAAAAGAGCTGCAGAAAGAGGCAAGAGGGGTACAGAAATAGGCAAGAGAGATACAGAAAGAGGCAAGAGAGTTGCACAAAGAGGGAAGAAGGGTGCGGAAAGACGTAAGAAGGGTGCAGAAAAAAGCAAGAGAAGGGCATAAAGAAGCAAGAGAAATGCAGAATGAAGAAACAAGGGTGCGGAAATAGGTAAGAGGGGTGCAGAAAGAGGCAACAGAGAGCAGAAGAGGCAAGAGAGCTGCAGAGAGAGACAAGAGAGTTACAGAAACAAGCAACAGAGGTACAGAAAGAGGAAACAAGGGTGCAGACAGATGCAAGAGAAGTGCAGAAGCGGGGAAGAGGGGTGCAGAAATGTGCAAGTGAGGTGCAGAACAAAGCAATATCAGTACATAAAGAACCGACAGAGGTGCAGAAAGAGGCAAGAGAGGTGCAGAAAGAGGCAAGGGCAGTGCAGAAAGAACCAAGAATTCTGCAGGAAAAGTGAAGAATGGTGCCTAAAGATGCAAGAGGGTGCAGAAAAGCAAGAGAGGTACACAAAGAGGCAAGAGGGGTGCAAGAAGAGGCAAGAGAGGTGCAGAAAGAGGCAACAGGGGTACAGATAGATGCAAGAGAGGTGCAGAAAGAAGCAAGAGAGGTGCAGAAAGAGGCTAGAGGGGTGCGGAAAACAGCAAGAGAAGTATAGAAAGAAGCAAGAGAAGTGTAGTAAAAAGCAATAGGGGTGCAAAAAGAGGCAAAAGAGGTGCAGAAAGAGGCAAAAGGGGTGCAGGAAGAAGCAATAGAGGTACAGAAAGAGGCAAGAGAGGTACAGAAAGAGGCAACAGGGGTGCAGAAAGAGGTAAGAGGGATGCAGAAAGAGGCCAGAGGGGTGAAGAAAGAGGCAACAGAAAGCAGAAGAGGCAAGAGAACTGCAGAGAGAGACAAGAGAGTTACAGAAACAGGCAACAGAGGTACAGAAAGAGGAAACAAGGGTACAGACAGATGCAAGAGAAGTGTAGAAATAGGGAAGAGGGGTGCAGAAATGTGCAAGTGAGGTACAGAAAGAAGCAATAGCAGTACAGAAAGAACCAACAGAGGTACAAAAAGAGGCAAAAGAGGTGCAGAAAGAGGCAACAGGGGTGCAGGAAGAAGCAAGAGAACTGCAGAAAGAGGCACGAGAGTTGGCGAAACAGGCAAAGGAGATGCAGAAAGAGGGAGCAGGGGTGCAGACAGAGGCAAGAGAAGTGCAGAAGGAGGAAAGAGGGGTGCATAAATGTGCAAGAGAGGTGCAGAAAGAAGCAATAGCAGTACAGAAAGAACCAACATAGGTGCAGAAACAGGCAAGAGAGGTGCAGAAAGAGGAAGGAGCAGTGCAGAAAGAACCAGGAGATGTGCAGGAAAAGTGAAGAATGGTGCAGAAATAGGCAAGAGGGGTGCAGAAAGAAGCAAGAGGGGTGCAGAAAGAGGCCAGAGGGGTGCAACAAGAGGCGAGAGAGGTTTAGAAAGAGGCAACAGGGGTACAGCTAGAAGCAAGAGAGGTGCAGAAAGAAGCAAGAGCAGTGCAGAAAGAACCAAGAGAGCTGCAGAAAGAGGCAAGAGAGGTACAGAAATAGGCAAGAGAGATACAGAAAGAGGCAAGAGAGTTGCACAAAGAGGGAAGAAGGGTGCAGAAAGACGTAAGAAGGGTGCAGAAAAAAGCAAGAGAAGGGCATAAAGAAGCAAGAGAAATGCAGAATGAAGAAACAAGGGTGCGGAAATAGGTAAGAGGGGTGCAGAAAGAGGCAACAGAGAGCAGAAGAGGCAAGAGAGCTGCAGAGAGAGACAAGAGAGTTACAGAAACAAGCAACAGAGGTACAGAAAGAGGAAACAAGGGTGCAGACAGATGCAAGAGAAGTGCAGAAGCGGGGAAGAGGGGTGCAGAAATGTGCAAGTGAGGTGCAGAACAAAGCAATATCAGTACATAAAGAACCGACAGAGGTGCAGAAAGAGGCAAGAGAGGTGCAGAAAGAGGCAAGGGCAGTGCAGAAAGAACCAAGAATTCTGCAGGAAAAGTGAAGAATGGTGCCTAAAGATGCAAGAGGGTGCAGAAAAGCAAGAGAGGTACACAAAGAGGCAAGAGGGGTGCAAGAAGAGGCAAGAGAGGTGCAGAAAGAGGCAACAGGGGTACAGATAGATGCAAGAGAGGTGCAGAAAGAAGCAAGAGAGGTGCAGAAAGAGGCTAGAGGGGTGCGGAAAACAGCAAGAGAAGTATAGAAAGAAGCAAGAGAAGTGTAGTAAAAAGCAATAGGGGTGCAAAAAGAGGCAAAAGAGGTGCAGAAAGAGGCAAAAGGGGTGCAGGAAGAAGCAATAGAGGTACAGAAAGAGGCAAGAGAGGTACAGAAAGAGGCAACAGGGGTGCAGAAAGAGGTAAGAGGGATGCAGAAAGAGGCCAGAGGGGTGAAGAAAGAGGCAACAGAAAGCAGAAGAGGCAAGAGAACTGCAGAGAGAGACAAGAGAGTTACAGAAACAGGCAACAGAGGTACAGAAAGAGGAAACAAGGGTACAGACAGATGCAAGAGAAGTGTAGAAATAGGGAAGAGGGGTGCAGAAATGTGCAAGTGAGGTACAGAAAGAAGCAATAGCAGTACAGAAAGAACCAACAGAGGTACAAAAAGAGGCGAAAGAGGTGCAGAAAGAGGCAACAGGGGTGCAGGAAGAAGCAAGAGAGGTGCAGAAAGAGGCACGAGAGGTACAGAAAGAGGCAACAGGGGTGCAGAAAGAAGCAAGAGAGGTACAGAAAGAAGCAAGAGAAGTGCAGAAAGAAGAAACAGAAGTGTAGAAATTTGCAGGAGAGGTGGTAAAAGAAGCAAGAGCAGTGCAGAACAAACCAACAGAGGTACAGAAAGAGGGAACAGAAGCACAGAATGAAGCAAAAGTGGTACAGAAAGAGGGAAGAGGGTGCAGAAAGAGGCAGGTGAGTTGGGGAAACAGGCAAAAGAGGTGCAGAAAGAGGGAACAGGGGTGCAGAAATGTGCAAGACAGGTGCAGAGAGAAGCAATAGCAGTACAGAAAGAACCAACAGAGATGCAGAAACAGGCAAAGGGGGTGCAGAAAGAGGCAAGAGCAGTGCATAAAGAACCAAGAGATGTGCAGGAAAAGTGAAGAATGGTGCAGAAATAGGCAAGAGGGGAGCAGAAGGAAGCAGGAGTGGTACAGAAAGAGGCAACAGGGGTACAGATAGAAGCAAGAGAGGTGCAGAAAGAAGCAAGAGTAGTGCAGAAAGAACCAAGAGAGCTGCAGAAAGAGGCAAGAGGGGTACAGAAAGAGGCAAGAGGGGTACAGAAAGAGGCAAGAGGAGTGCAGAAAGAAGCACGAGGTGTGTAGAAAGAAGCAAGGGAGGTGCAGAAAGAAGCAAGAGAAATACAGAATGAAGCAACAGGGATACAGAAAGAGAAAAGAGGGGTGCAGAAAGAGGCAAGAGGGGAGAAGAAAGAGGCAACAGAGAGTAGAAGAAGCAAAAGAACTGCAGAGAGAGACAAGAGAGTTGCAGAAACAGGCAAAATAGGTACAGAAGAAGGAACAAGGGTGCAGACAGATGAAGGAGAAGTGCAGAAATAGGAAAGAGGGTGTAGAAATGTGCAAGTGAGGTGCAGAAAGAAGCAATAGCAGTACAGAAAGAACCAACAGAGGTATAGAAACAGGCACGAGAGGTACAGAAAGAGAGAACAAGGGAGCAAACAGATGCAAGAGAAGTGCAGAAATAGGGAAGAGGGGTGCAGATATGTGCAAGTGAGGTGCAGAAAGAAGCAAGAGCAGTGCAGAAAGAACCAAGATTTGTGCAGGAAAAGGGAAGAATGGTGCAGAAAGAGGCAAGAGGGGTGCAGAAAGAAGTAGAGAGGTACAGAAAGAGGCAAGAGGGGTGCAAGAAGAAGCGAGAGCGGTACAGAAAGAGGCAAGTGGGGTGCAAAAAGAGGCAAGAGAGGTGCAGAAAGAAGCAACAGGGGTACAGGTAGAAGCAAGAGAGGTGCAGAAAGAAGCAAAAGAAGTGCAGAAAGAGGCTAGAGGGCTGCAGAAAGCGGCAAGAGAAGTGCAGGAAGAAACAAGAGAAGTACAGTAAAAAAGCAATAGGAGTGTGAGAAGAGGCAAGAAAGGTGCAGAAAGAGGCAACAGGGGTGCAAAAAGAAGCAAGAGAGGTGCAGAAAGAGGCAAGAGAGGTGCATAAAGAGGCAAGAGAGGTGCAGAAAGAGGCAACAGGGGTGCAAAGAGAAGCAAGAGAATTGCAGAAAGAGGGAAGAGAAGTGTAGAAAGAGGCAAAAGAGGTGAAGAATGATATGAAAGGGGTGTAGAAAGAGGCAAGAGGAGCACAGAAAGAAGCAAGAGAGTTACAGGAAAAAGACAGAGAAAGGTAGAAAGAAGCAACAGAGGTGCAGAAAGAGGCAAGAGTAGTGCAGAAATTGGATAAGAGATGAATACATAGGTAAACACTAGGGGTGTAGAAAGAGGCAAGAGGAGTGCAGAAAGAGGGAACAGGGGTGCAGACAGAGGCAATACAGCTGCTGAAAGAGGGAAGAGGGGTACAGAAAGAGGCAAGGGAAGTGCAGAAATTTGCAAGAGAGGTGCACAAAGAAGCAAGAGCAGTGCAAAAGAACCAACAGAGTTGCATAAAGAGGCAAGGGGGCGGAACGAGGCAAGAGAAGTGCAAAAAGAAGCAAAAGAGGTACAGAAAGAGGCAAGAGATGTGCAGAAAGAGACAAGAGAGGTGCACAGAGAAGGAAGAAGGGTGCAGAAAGAGGCAAGAGGGTTGGAAAAAGAAGCAAGTGAGGTGCTGAAAGAAGCAAGAGAAGTGCAGAATAAAGCAACAGGGGTGCAGTAAGAGGCAAGAGGGGTGTAGTAAGAAGCAAAAGTGTTGCAAAAAGAGGCAAGAGAAATGTAGAAAAAGGCAAGAAAGGTACAGAAAAAGGTAAGAGAGGTGCAGGAAAAGGGAAGAAGGGAACAGAAAGAGGCAAGAGGGGTGCAGAAAGAGGCAACAGCGGTGCAGAAACCGACAAGAGAGGTACAGAAAGAGGGAACGGGTACAGATGGAGGCAAGAGAAGTACAGAAAGAGGGAAGAGGGGTGCAGAAATTTACAAGAGGGGTGCAGAACTTTGCAAGAGAGGTGCAGAAAGAAGCAAGAGCAATGCAGAAAAAAACAACATAGGTGTAGAAAGAGGCAAGAGAGGTGCAGAAAGAGGGAAAAGGGATGCAGAAAGAAGCAAGTGAGATGCAGAAAGAAGCTAAATAAGTGCAGAAAGAAGCAACAGAAGTGTAGAAAGAGGCTAGAGGGGTACAGAAAGAGGCAAGAAGAGTGCAGAAAGAAGCAAGAACAGTGCAGAAAGAACCAACAGAGGTGCAGAAAGAAGAGAGAGAAGTGCAGAAAGAAGCAAAGAAATTGCAGAAAGAGGCAAGAGGGGTACAGAAAGAGGCAAGAGCAGTGCAGAAAGAACAAAGAGACATGCAGGAAAATTGAAGAAGGGTGCAGAAAGAGGCAAGAGGGGGGCAGAAAGAGTCAAGAGATGTGCAGAAAGAGCAAGAGAGGTACAGAAATAGACAAAAGGGGTGCAGAAAGAAGCAAGAGAGGTGCAGAAAGAATCAACAGAGGTTTAGAAAGAGGCAAGAGAAGTGCAGAAACAGGCAAAAGACGTGTAGAAAGAGTTAAAAGGGATGTAGAAAGAGGCAAGAGGAGTGCAGAAAGAAGCAACAGAGGTGCAGAAGGAGACAAGAGAACTGCAGAAAGGCAAACGAGTTGCAGAAACAGACAAACGAGGTACATAAAGAGGTAACAGGTGCATACAGAGGCAGGAGAAGTGCAGAAAGAGGGAAGAGGGATGCAGAAAGAGGCAAGAGAGGTGTAGAAAGAAGCAAGAGATGTTCAGAACAAAGCAAAAGAGGTGCAGAATGAGGCAAAAGATCTGCAGAAAGAGGTAAGAAAGGTACAGAAAGAGGCAAGAGAGGTGCAGGAAAAAGGAAAAGGGTGCAGAAAGAAGCAAGAGAGGTGTAGAAAGAAGCAACAGGGGTGCAGAAAAAAGCAAGAGAGGTGAAGGAAGACGCAAGAGACATGCAGAAAGAAGCAACAGAGGTTTAGTAACAGGTAAGAGAAGTGCAGAAAGAGGCAAGAAAGGTACAGAAAAAGGTAAGAGAGGTGCAGGAAAAGGGAAGAAGGGAACAGAAAGAGGCAAGAGGGGTGCAGAAAGAGGCAACAGCGGTGCAGAAACCGACAAGAGAGGTACAGAAAGAGGGAACGGGTACAGATGGAGGCAAGAGAAGTACAGAAAGAGGGAAGAGGGGTGCATACATTTACAATAGGGGTGCAGAACTTTGCAAGAGAGGTGCAGAAATAATCAAGAGCAATGCAGAAAAAAACAACATAGGTGTAGAAAGAGGCAAGAGAGGTGCAGAAAGAGGGAAAAGGGGTGCAGAAAGAAGCAAGTGAGATGCAGAAAGAAGCAAAATAAGTGCAGAAAGAAGCAACAGAAGTGTAGAAAGAGGCAAGAGGGGTACAGAAAGAGGCAAGAACAGTGCAGAAAGAAGCAAGAACAGTGCAGAAAGAACCAACAGAGGTGCAGTAAGGAGAGAGAGAAGTGCAGAAAGAAGCAAAGAAATTGCAGAAAGAGGCAAGAGGGGTACAGAAAGAGGCAAAAGCAGTGCAGAAAGAACAAAAAGACATGCAGGAAAATTGAAGAAGGGTGCAGAAAGAGGCAAGAGGGGTGCAGAAAGAGTCAAGAGATGTGCAGAAAGAGCAAGAGAGGTACAGAAATAGACAAAAGGGGTGCAGAAAAAAGCAAGAGAGGTGCAGAAAGAAGCAAGAGACGTGTCGAAAGAATCAACAGAGGTTTAGAAAGAGGCAAGAGAAGTGCAGAAACAGGCAAAAGACGTGTAAAAAGAGTTAAAAGGGATGTAGAAAGAGGCAAGAGGAGTGCAGAAAGAAGCAACAGAGGTGCAGAAGGAGACAAGAGAACTGCAGAAAGGCAAACAAGTTGCAGAAACAGACAAACGAGGTACAGAAAGAGGTAACAGGTGCAGACAGAGGCAAGAGAAGTGCAGAAAGAGGGAAGAGGGATGCAGAAAGAGGCAAGAGAGGTGTAGAAAGAAGCAAGAGATGTTCAGAACAAAGCAAAAGAGGTGCAGAATGAGGCAAAAGATCTGCAGAAAGAGGTAAGAAAGGTACAGAAAGAGGCAAGAGAGGTGCAGGAAAAAGGAAAAGGGTGCAGAAAGAAGCAAGAGAGGTGTAGAAAGAAGCAAAACAGGTGCATAATAATGAGGCAACAGAACTGCAGAAAGAGGCAAGAAAAGGACAGAAAGAGGCAAGAGAGGTGTGGGAAAAGGGAAAAAGGGCGCAGAAAGAAGCAACAGAGGTGCAGAAAGAGGCAACAGGGGTGCAGAAAGAGACACGAGAGGTGCATAAAGAGGGAAGAAGTGTGCAGAAAATGGCAAGAGAAGTGCAGAATGAAGCAACAGTTGTGCAGAAAGAAGCAAAGGAGGTGCAGAAAGAGGCAAGAGGGGTGCATAAAGAAGCAAGAGAGGTGCAGAAAGAGGCAACTGGGGTGCAGAAAGAAGAAAGAGAGGTACAGAAAGAAGCAAAAGAAGTGCATCGAAAAGCAACAGAGTTTTATAAAGACGCAAGAGAAGTGCAGAAGGAGGCAACAGAGTTCCAGAAACAGACAAAAGAAGTGCAGAAAGAGGGAACAGGGGTACAGACAGAGGTAATAGTTCTGCTTAATGAGGGAAATGGGGGAGCAGAAAGAGGCAAGAGCGGTGCAGAAATTTGTGAGAGGTGCACAAAGAAACAAGAGCAGTGCAAAAGAACCATCAGAGGTGCAGAAAGAGGCAAGAGAAGTGCAGAAAGAAGCAAATGAGGTACAGAAAGAGGCAAGAGAGGTGCAGAAAGAGACAAGGTAGGTGCACAAAGAGGGAAGAAGGGTGCAGACAGAGGCAAGAGTGTTGCAGAAAGAAGCAAGAGGTGTTGAAAGAAGCAAGAGAAGTACAGAATGAAGCAACAGGGGTACAATAAGAGGCAAGAGGGGTATAGAAAGAAGCAAAAGAGGTATAAAACAGGCAAGAGAAATGCAGAAAGTGGCAAGAGAGGTACAGAAAGAGGCAAGAGAGGAGCAGGGAAAGGGAAGAAAGGTGCTGAAAGAGGCAAAAGGGGTGTAGAAAGAGGCAAAAGGGGTGCAGAAACAGGCAACAGAGGTGCAGAAGGAGGCAAGAGAAATGCAGAACGAAGCAAGAGAGTTGCAGAAACTGACAAAACAGCCGAAAGAGGAACGGGTGCAGAGAGAGGGAAGAGAAGAATAGAAAGAGAGAAGAGCGGTGCAGAAATTTGCAAGAGGGGTGAGAAATTTAGAAGAGAATTGCAGAAAGAAGCAAGAGCAGTTCAGAAGGAACCAACAGAGGTACAGAAAGAAGCAATAGGGGTGCAGAAAGATGGAAAAAGGGTACAGAAAGAGGCAATAGGGTTGCAAAAAGAAGCAAGAAAGGTGCAAAAAGAAAAAAAGAAGTGCAGAATGAAGCAAAAGGAGTACAGAAAGAGGCAAGAGGGGTGCAGAAAGAGGCAAGAGAGCTTCAGAAAGAGGCAACAGAGGTGCGGAAAGGGACAAGACAACTGCAGGAAGGCAAAAGATTTACAGAAACAGTCAAAAGAAGTGCGGAAAGAGAGAACAGGTTCAGACAGAGGCAGGAGAAGTACTGAAAGAGGGAACAGTGGTGCAGATAGAGGCAAGAGGGGTACCCACATTTGCAAGAGAGGTGCAGAAAGAAGCAAGAGCAGTGCATAAAGATGCCAAAGAGGTGCGGAAAGAGGCAGCAGAACTGCAGAAAGAAGCAAGAAAGGTGCAAAAAGAGGCAAGATAGGTGCAGGAAAAGGGAAGAAGGGTGCAGTAAGAAGCAAGAGAGGTGCAGAAGGAGGCATGAGGAGTGCAGAAAGAGGCAAGAAGGGTGCGCAAAGAAGTCAGAGAGGTGCAGAATGAAACAACAGGGGGCAGAAAGAGGCAAGAGGGGTACAGAAAGAAGCAAAAGAGTTGCACAAAGAGGCAAGAGGGGTGTAGAAGGAGGCAAGAACAGTACAGAAAGAACCAAGAGACGTCTGGGAAAAGGGAAGAAGGGTGCAGAAAGTGGCATGGGGCACAGAAAGAATCAAGAGAGGTGCAGAAGGAGGCAACAGGGGTGCAGAAAGAGGCAAGAGAGGTGCAAAAAGAGGCAACAGGGGTGTTGAAAGAAGCAAAAGAGGTATAAAACAGGCAAGAGAAATGCAGAAAGTGGCAAGAGAGGTACAGAAAGAGGCAAGAGAGGAGCAGGGAAAGGGAAGAAAGGTGCTGAAAGAGGCAAAAGGGGTGTAGAAAGAGGCAAAAGGGGTGCAGAAACAGGCAACAGAGGTGCAGAAGGAGGCAAGAGAAATGCAGAACGAAGCAAGAGAGTTGCAGAAACTGACAAAACAGCAGAAAGAGGGAACGGGTGCAGAGAGAGGGAAGAGAAGAATAGAAAGAGAGAAGAGCGGTGCAGAAATTTGCAAGAGGGGTGAGAAATTTAGAAGAGAATTGCAGAAAGAAGCAAGAGCAGTTCAGAAGGAACCAACAGAGGTACAGAAAGAAGCAATAGGGGTGCAGAAAGATGGAAAAAGGGTACAGAAAGAGGCAATAGGGTTGCAAAAAGAAGCAAGAAAGGTGCAAAAAGAAAAAAAGAATTGCAGAATGAAGCAAAAGGAGTACAGAAAGAGGCAAGAGGGGTGCAGAAAGAGGCAAGAGAGCTTCAGAAAGAGGCAACAGAGGTGCGGAAAGGGACAAAACAACTGCAGGAAGGCAAAAGATTTACAGAAACAGTCAAAAGAGGTGCGGAAAGAGGGAACAGGTTCAGACAGAGGCAGGAGAAGTACTGAAAGAGGGAACAGTGGTGCAGATAGAGGCAAGAGGGGTACCCACATTTGCAAGAGAGGTGCAGAAAGAAGCAAGAGCAGTGCATAAAGATGCCAAAGAGGTGCGGAAAGAGGCAGCAGAACTGCAGAAAGAAGCAAGAAAGGTGCAAAAAGAGGCAAGATAGGTGCAGGAAAAGGGAAGAAGGGTGCAGTAAGAAGCAAGAGAGGTGCAGAAGGAGGCATGAGGAGTGCAGAAAGAGGCAAGAAGGGTGCGCAAAGAAGTCAGAGAGGTGCAGAATGAAACAACAGGGGGCAGAAAGAGGCAAGAGGGGTACAGAAAGAAGCAAAAGAATTGCACAAAGAGGCAAGAGGGGTGTAGAATGAGGCAAGAACAGTACAGAAAGAACCAAGAGACGTCTGGGAAAAGGGAAGAAGGGTGCAGAAAGTGGCATGGGGCACAGAAAGAATCAAGAGAGGTGCAGAAGGAGGCAACAGGGGTGCAGAAAGAGGCAAGAGAGGTGCAAAAAGAGGCAACAGGGGTGTTGAAAGAGGCAAGAGGAGTGCAGAAAGAAACAAGAGGAGTACAGAAAGAAGCAAGAGAAGTGCAGTAGGAGACAAGAGGGGAGAGGAAGGAAGCAAATGAGGTACAGAAAGAGTCCAGCGAAATGCAGAAAGTGGGAAAGAGAGGTAGAAAAAGAGGCAAGAGAGGAGCAGAATAAGGGCAGAAGAGTGCAGAAAGAGGTAAGAGTGGTGCAGAAAGAGGCAACAGAGGTGCAGAAGGAAGCAAGAGAACTGCAGCAAGAGGCAAGAGAGTTATAGAAACAGACAAAAGAGGTGCAGAAAGAGGGAACAGGTACAGAAAGAGGCAATAGGGATGCACACATAGGGAAAAAGGGTGCAGAAAGAGGCACGAGGGGTGCAGAAAGAAGCAAGAGAGTTGCAAAAAGAAACAAGAACAGTGCAGAAGGAAGCAACAGGGTTGCAGAAAGTGGCAAGAGAGGTACAGAAAGAGGCAAGAGAGGAGCAGGGAAAGTGAAGAAAGGTGCTGAAAGAGGCGAGAGGGGTGTACAAAGAGACAGGCAACAGAGGAGCAGAAGGAGGCAAGAGAACTTCAGAAAGAAGCAAGAGAGTTGCAGAAACTGACAAAACAGCAGAAAGAGGGAACGGGTGCAGAGAGAGGGAAGAGAAGTACAGAAAGAGAGAAGAGTGGTGCAGAAATTTGCAAGAGGGGTGAGAAATTTACAAGAGAAGTGCAGAAAGAAGCAAGAGCAGTTCAGAAGGAACCAATAGGGGTACAAAAAGATGCAATAGGGGTACAGAAAGATGGAAAAAGGGTGCAGAAAGAGGCAAGAGGGTTGCAAAAAGAAGCAAGAGAGGTGCAAAAAGAAACTAAATAAGTGCAGAATGAGGCAAAAGGGGTAGAGAAAGAGGCAAGAGGAGTGCAGAAAGAGGGAACAGGTTCAGACAGAGGCAGGAGAAGCACAGAAAGAGGGAACAGTGGTGCAGATAGAGGCAAGAGGAGTACCCACATTTGCAAGAGAGGTGCAGAAAGAAGTCAGAGAGGTGCAGAATGAAACAACAGGGGTGCAGAAAGAAGCAAAAGAGTTGCACAAAGAGGCAAGACGGGTGTAGAAGGAGGCAAGAGGAGTACATAAAAAAACAAGAGGGGCACAGAAAGAAGCAAGAGAAGGGCAGAATTAAGCAACAGGGGTGAAGTAGGAGACAAGAGGGGAGATGAAGGAAGCAAAATAGGTACAAAAAGAGTCTAGCGAAATGCAGAAAGTGGGCAAGAGAGGTAGAGAAAGAGGCAAGAGAGGAGCAGAATAAGGGCGGAAGAGTGCAGAAAGAGGTAAGAGTGGTGCAGAAAGAGGCAACAGAGGTGCAGAAGGAAGCAAGAGAACTGCAGAAAGAGGCAAGAGAGTTATAGAAACAGACAAAAGAGATGCATAAAGAGGGAACAGGTGCAGAAAGAGGCAAAAGGGATGCACAAATAGGGAAAAGGGTGCAGAAAGAGGCAAGAGGGGTGCAGAACGAAGCAAGAGAGTTGCAAAAAAGAAACAAGAGAGGTGCAGAATGAAGCAACAGGGGTGCAGAAAGAGGCAAGAGGGGTACATAAATAGGCAAGAGCAGTTCAGAAAGAGGCAACAGATGTACAGAAGCGGACAGGTGAACTGCAGAAAGGCTAGAGTTGCAGAAACAGACAAAAGAGTTGCAGAAAGAGGTAAAATGGGTGTAGAAAAATGCAAGAGGAGTGCAGAAAGAAACAATAGAGGTACAGAAAGAAGCAAGAGAAGTGCAGTAAGGAGCCATAGGGGTGCAGAAATAGGCTAGAGGGGTGCAGAAAGCAGCAAGAGAAGTACAGAAAGAAGCAACAGATGTACCGAAGGAGGTAAGAGATGTCCAAAAAGAGTCAACAGATTTGCAGAAACAGGCAGGCACAAGAGGTGCAGAAAGAGGGAACAGGGCTGCAGACTGAGACAAGAGAGCTGCTAAATGAGGGAAGTGGAGGCGCAGAAAGAGGCAAGAGGGGTGCAGAAATTTGCGAGAGCTGTACAAAGAAGCAAAAGCAGTGCAAAAGAACCAACAGAGGTGCAGAAAGAGGCAAGAGAGGTGCAGAAACAGGCAAAAGAGTTGCACAAAGAGATAAAAGGGGTGTAGAAAGAAGCAAGAGGAGTGCAGAAAGAAACAAGAGAGGTACAGAAAGAAGCAAGAGAAGTGCAGAATGAAGCAACAGGGGTGCAGTAGGAGACAAGAGGGCTGTAGAAGGAAGCAAAAGAGGTGCAAAAAGAAGCCAGAGAAATGCAGAAAGTGGGCAAGAGAGGTAGAGAAAGAGGCAATAGGGATGCAAAAAGAGAGAAAAAGGGTGCACAACGAGTCAAGAGGGGTACAGAAAGAAGCAAGAGAGTTGCAAAAAGAAACAAGAAAAGTACAGAATGAAGCACAGGGGTGCAGAGAGAGGCAAGAGGGGTGCATAAATAGGCAAGAGGGATGCAGAAAGGTGCAACAGAGGTGCAGAAGGGGACAGGTGAACTGCAGAAAGGCAAACGTTGCAGAAACAGACAAAAAAGTTACAAAAAGAGGTAAAAGGGGTGTAGAAAGAGACAAGAGGAGTGCAGAAAGAAACAAGAGAGGTACAGAACGAAGCAAGAGAAGTGCAGTAAGAAGCCATAGGGGTTCAGAAATAGTCTAGAGGGGCGCAGGAAGCAGCAAGAGAAGTACAGAAAGAAGCAACAGATGGACCGAATGATGTAAGAGATCTCCAAAAAGAGTCAACAGAGTTGCAGAAATAGGCACAAGATGTGCAGAAAGAGGGAACAGGACTGCAGACAGAGGCAAGAGAGCTGCTGAATGAGGGAAGTGGGGGCGCAGAAAGAGGCAAGAGGGGTGCAGAAATTTGCGAAAGGTGCACAAAGAAGCAAGAGCAGTGCAAAAGAACCAACAAAAGTGCAGAAAGAGGCAAGAGGGTGCAGAAAGAGGCATGAGAAGTGCAGAAACAAGCAAAATAGATGCAAAACGAGGCAAGAGTGTTGCAGAAAGAGACAAGAAAGGTTCACAATGTAGGAGAGTAGGATCTGCTTCACATGTTTACCCCCACTTTTTGCTGGTTTTTCACAGTTTTTTTACTTTAGTCTGGCTGGGACCCTGCTATTCAGGGCCCCAGCCTAGCTGCTTCCTCTCTAAAATGATTCCATCTACTTTAGGTACATTACAGATTGGATCTGAGGTGTATAGGAAAGTAGGATCTGCTTCACATGGGTAGCCCCACTTTTTGCTGGTGTGTCACTGTTTTTCGACCATACTCTGGCTGTGATCCTACTAATCAGGACCACAGCCTAGCTGCTTCCTCTCTAAAATGGTTTGCATGTACATTAGGTACATATCTAATTGGATTCTGGAGTGCCTTATAAGCCCCTCGTATATGGCATACTATGTACCTAGGGCATAGGTACCGCAGAGGCCTACCAGGAGCTGAAGCATGTATTATGCCACCCCTGGGAAGCACTTCAAAATGGCACCACAGGTCTACTATTGCAGCCTGGGTAAGGGTGTGCTTACACCCCTTACTGTGGTATAGGCTACCTATATCACTACCATTGCACACACATGTGAACCTATAAGTCACTCCTATGGCAGGCCTTAACAATCCTGAAGGCAGAGTGCTTGGTTTTTATGTGAGAGGGTGCCCCTGCATGAGCAGAGACCCTCTGCAGCGTACGGAGTATCTCCTCTGATGCTGTTTGTGGTGCAGGCTGACCATATACTCTTAAGTGCATTATAACCTCGCGGTAAATGCTAACTTTGGGATGGCTGCACGGAAACATGTTGTGTTTGGTGTCAAATGCTTTGGAATACTAGCATTCCACCCCTCTAGAGGGAGAGACATGTTCGCACTAGTCTAACCCGGTAGGACTTTCCTGAGCCCTAGCATCACAAAATGGATACCTCTGCCACAGACACAGGTCTAGCCTGCTGCTGCTGACCGAAACTCCGGCAGGGGAGGCCTGGACAGTAGGTTTCCTGTCGAAGGGAGGTGTGACCACCTCCCCAGACAGGCAGATGTGTATTGGGGCTGGGCGGGAGCACTCTCTGGTGCTTTGAAGTCCTGCACTGGGGGCACACTTGGTGTCCCTGTGCATAGCCCAGTTCAAACCGGTTGCAGGGGCTACCTGGCCCTGCTCTGGTGCAAAACTGGACAAAGGAAATGGTTTTAACCACCCCTCTTTCCAAACCGTCCCATAGGTGGGTCCCTAGAGTATGTCCAACCCCCAAACTTAGTATAAGTATGGGAACCCAGTCCTTGTGATTTTAGATTACCCTGGACAAAATTCGTCAAGATATATCCTGGACCTTCGACATTACACTTTGCCTACAAGACTGAAGAAATCTCCCTTGGGGTCAAGGAGTGACTCCCCTGCTTGGCAGGCACCAAAGAAGCAACTGACCGGTCTGCATCGCTGAAGCTTCTGCCGGACGCCGAAGTCTTTGCATCACCAGAGATAGATTTCTAGACTTCCCTGATGCTACCCTGAGTCCACAGTGAAGCTGAGGCCCGTGGCTATTGTGGGTGACATGGAACCGTGACCCCTGGACACCGTGAACTTTTGCAGCAACACTATCTTCCTGGTCCTCCTCAAAGTCGTGCTTTGGGCTCCGAGTAGCCCCGGCCTTGAGCACCTCCTGCACCGAAGAATGCTGGCCTCTACTCCACGAGTGACCCGTGGGCCAGTTTCAAGTGCGACCGCTTGAGGCTCCTTCACGATCGCTAGCCCTTTGGCTAGTAGGTCTGCACGAAGGCAACTCCTCTTCTAATTGGGATTTCCTGGTTGCTCCAGATGTGCCTCAACTTACCCTTGCTGGGTGAGTCCCTCAGACCTTGCTGGTCTGCACCGCAGTTCTTTCTCTGCTTTCCTGTGACTTGCTGTTGCCAAGGCTTGTTGGGTCCAATCTGGTCGCCGACACTGCAGCACTCGACAGACTTTATGGGACAGCTCGAATCCAGCTCCTGGTCTTCATCTGCATCTTCTGGACCTCATGGCTGAAGAGTCAAGACACCCATCAACTCACCTGAAGCACCCGACATCTGTGGGCATTGGTCCATCCTGCCCTCGGTCACTGGCTAGTGATCTAGACTCTGTCCCCTCTGCTTACAGGTTCCTTCCATCCTAGATCCAGGCTTGGATCTCTTCGGACACTTCTCCTCTTCACGGCAGCAGCAGTTCTTTGCCAGCTTCCATTGCAATCGACGATGCGACCCAACACCAAGAGACACCTATGCACCCGGCTTCCCTGGGTGAGGTAACTCGAGTACTCCATTGCTCCCATGGGTGCTAGCCCTAGAACTTCTTAAGTCCAAAAGGGTTTGGTCCTGACTCGATTCTAAGTGTCCCTAATCTTTAAATTTCCAACATTGCCCATAAAAGTGAACAGGAACCCACGGTTGTGTTTACACACTGCATACAGTCCCCGTGGGTCCCCTGTGTCATTCTACAGGCGATTCTACAGGCTCTAGGCCTTGTGTCTGTTCCAGTCGTGGTTCTTATACCACATTTTTGGTATATGGTTTGGTACGCCCCTAGGGCCCAAACGTGTATTTGTGCTATTACTGTTGATTGCTAACTTGTAAATTAAGTACTTCGAACTCCAGTCTCATAAAGAGACTAGAGGGGTGTGTTTTGACCTAAATACATATATTTTGAATATATACCTGGTGTGGCTGTCCTTTCATTTGATCATTCAAGAGATTATAGACTGGTAAAACAAGCTGCTTTACATTCCTTCAAGACTTAGCCTGAAGGCTGCTCTCCATAGCTCCCGCTAGGATAGCTTTCAAGAAAGGTTGTCTTTAACTTATCACCATAAGGGGTTGTTTGGACTGATACAAGGTGCCCACTAGAACTAGTGGACAGCATATATCAGGCCACCTTCTCACATTGGTGTGCAGTGTGTGGGATTCCAGCTTGCTATTGTTTTTACAGATAATCTCAATTAAATTGATCAACTGAAAACCACTAAAGGTACCTAAGGTACACATAATATCAAGTTTCGCTACAGTAAGTTCTACTGAACTTAGAGTTGTGTGTTAAGGGATAGCACACCCTTTCTACAACTCAAGAGAGTTTAGTAGGCCACACTAGTGTAGGTAGTGCAATACACCACACCACATTAGTAATGTCTAAAAAGCCAGGAACCAGTGGGTCCCTACCAGGAACCAGTGAGCTCCTTCCCTATAGATATGATGATCTCTATTTTGCTCAGCTTAGGGCCTTATGTTCCATTAGGAAGCTAAAGACAGGCAAAAGCACAACCATCCAGCATCTCATAAAGATACTGAAGCTGGATGATCTCCCAGGACCTAGTGGTTCTGATGGGGTAGGCAGTGTGGGTGGGGCTGCAGGTGAGGGTGGGCCCAGGGGTAATAATTCCCCTGACCCTACCTCTAATGCTGACCAGAATGGTGACAATGACCAGACTCTGGTAAACCCAGCTCTCCTGGATGAGGATGAGGAGGATGACAATAATGCTCCTTCCTTTATTCCTCCAGGTAGACCTGAAAGTCGGGCTAGAAGGGATAGATCTCTGTCAAGGGGATCTGTACAGTCTAACTCCTCTATAGGGACCTCTGTCTCTTCTCACAGAGGGAGGGAAACCTCCCAGGAGAGGAGAGAGAGAGACTGCTGAAGTATGAGCAAGACAAGTTCAACCTCAGAAAGCAGCAGATGGCCTTAGATAGGGACGCCCTAGAGCTCTACAGAGCTAGTAAAAAGGAGGGACTAGAGTCCATTGGTGGCAGCAATTTCCCTAGAGATAGGGAGAGGTCTTATGACCATAGAAACCTAAGTAAGATTGTACCTCCTTGCCAGAGTGGGGATGACATCCACAAGTGGATAACTGCCCTGGAGAGGTAGAGATAAGCTCCTCACTGTAAGAGAAGAGGATGCTGATGATTACCAGGTCTTGAAAAGTGCACTGATAGATGGGTTTGGCCTAACCACTGAACAATACAGGTTAACGTTCAGAGACACCCAAAAAGCACAAAATCAAGACTGGGTTGACTTTGTTGACTGTGCTGCTAAGGCTCTGGAAGGTTGGTTATTGGGCAGGAAAGTGTGTGACTTCATAGGATTGTACGATCTGATAATGAGGGAGCAGATTCTTAATAACTGTCAAAATCAGCTGTTACACCAGTTCTTGGCAGACTCTGATCTGACCTCTCCCCAAGAATTGGGAAAGAAGGCAGACAAATGGGTCAGAACCAGGGTGAGGCAGAAGGTACAGAACCAAGGTGGTGTCCCAAAGAAGCAGGTTTCTAAGAACTCTGACAAGGGTGGGGACAAGGGAAAAGACCAGAAGTCTTCTCAAGGGCCCCAAAAATCTTCTTCTAATGGGGATTCACAGTCAAGTAAGGGTAAAGGCCAAAAGAAACATTGGTACAAAATCTGTAAGCAGAAAACTCACTGGATCAGTGACTGCACCAAGGCCAAAGAGAATACTCCAGCCCCCACTAATGCCCCTAAGGCACCTGGTCCCCCTAGTGCAGTTACAATTGGTGGTGGGAATACACAGAATAAGGGTGTAGTAGGGTTGACCCTGGGTTCTGAAATGGACTCTGGCCTAGTCAGAGTTCCAACTCAGGCTGTGCTTGTCTGTGATGGGGGCATGGATATGTCCCCCTGTGTGAGTCCCAGTAACTTGGGCAAATACAGACAGCAGCCTTTGATAAATGAAGTAGAAGCTTGGGCATTCAGGGACACAGGAGCAAGTGCCACAATGGTGACAACAGATCTTGTGGATCCTGGGCAGATTATACTTGGTGAAATGTACCATGTGACCAATGCTAGCAATGTCAGAACAGACCATTTTCTGGCAGTTGTTAACTTCTCCTGGGAAGGGGTAACTTGCCTTAAGAAGGTTGTGGTAAGTGCAGACCTACCAGTACAGTGCTTGCTTAGCAATGATCTAGAGACTTCAGCTTGGGCTGAAGTGGAGCTCAGGACACATGCAGAAATGTTAGGGATCCCTGCTCATATCTTTGCTGTGACTAGGACACAGGCTAAAATGTCTAAAGCTGGACAGGCCCTGGATTCTAAAATAATATACCAGGTGCCTCACAAGAGGAGGAGCAGTAGGGTTAAGGCAGAGCCTTCCCACCTGACTCAGAATGCTGATCAGTCTCCTCAGGGAGATGATCTTGAGCCTGAAGAAGGAACTGTCCCAGAGGAGCTTGAACCTGACCAGGTTAAGTTCTTGGGGACAGGGGGCCCTTACAGGTCTGATCTGAGCCAGGAGCAGAAAACCTACCTCTCTCTTGAACCCCTCAGAAAGCAAGCTGCTGATGAGGCTGCTGGGAATGCTAGTGGCACCCATAAAGTTTATTGGGATGATGGACTCCTTTACTCAGAGAGTAGAGACCCCAAACCTGGTGCATCCAGGAGAGTGGTTATACCTCTGAAGTTTAGGGGTTTCCTATTGACACTAGCCAATGATATTCCCCTAGCAGGACACATAGGCCAGAACAAGACTTGGGACAGTATTGTCCCTCACTTTCACTGGCCCCACATGTCTGAGGACACAAAGGAGTTTTGTCGCTCCTGAGTAACCTGCCAAGCCAGTGGCAAAGCAGGTGGTACTACAAAGGTCCCCCTGATACCACTACCTGTGGTGGGGGTGCCCTTTGAAAGGGTAGGGATTGACATTGTTGGTCCCATGGATCCCCAAACAGCATCTGGGCACAGATTCATACTGGTGGTGGTGGATCGTGCCACCAGGTACCCAGAGGCAATTCCCCTAAGGACCACTACAGCACCTGTAGTGGCAAGAGCTCTCTTGAGTGTGTTCTCAAGAGTAGGCTTTCCGAAGGAGGTAGTATCTGACAGGGGTACAGACTTCATCTCTAGTTACTTGACTGCTATGTGGAAGGAGTGTGGAGTGAACTACAAGTTCACCACACCCTATCACCCACAATGCAATCGTTTAGTTGAGAGATTCAACAACACCTTAAAGGGCATGATTAAAGGACTCCCAGAGAAGCTTAGGCGAAAATGAGACCTACTCTTGCCCTGCCTTTTATTTGTATACAGGGAGGTGCCTCAAAAGGGGGATGGTTACAGCCATTTTGAACTTTTGTTTGGACACCCTGTCAGGGGTTCATTGTGTTTGGTGAAGGAAGGATGGGAGTTACCTCTCAAGCCCCCAAAGCAAGACTTAGTGGACTATGTACTTGGTCTCCGCTCCAGGGTGGCTGAGTACTTGAAAAAGGCAAACAAAAACCTTGCGACTAGCCAGGAACTGCAAAAAGCCTGGCATGACCAAAAGGCTGTGCTGACTGTTTACCAGCCAGGACAGAAAGTGTGGGTGTTGGAGCCTGTGGCCCCAGAAGCCCTCCATGACAAATGGAGTGGCCCCCATACAATTGTTGAACAAAAACAGGAGGTTACCTATTTGGTAGACCTTGGAACCTCTAGGAGTCCCCATAGGGTACTTCATGTCAAGAGACTAAAACCATATGTTGACAGGGCAGACATGGGCTTGCTCATGGCTACTGATGAAGGACAGGAGGAAGAGAGTGATTCACTCCCTGACCTGCTTTCTCAGAACCCTGATGATGGTGTAGCCTTGGCAGGCAGCCTCACTGCCCAGCAGCAAACTGACTGCAGAAACCTTCTCAGCCAGTTTAGACATATGTTTTCACTAACTCCAAGTCAGACCACCTGGTGCACTCATGAAGTGGACACTAGGGACAGTCTACCTGTGAAGAATAAGATCTACAGGCAACCTGACCATGTCAGGGACTGTATAAGGACAGAAGTCCAAAAGATGTTGGATCTGGATGTGATTGAGCCCTCAGTTAGTCCTTGGGCTAGCCCAGTAGTCCTGGTACCTAAACCTCACACCAGTGGTGGGAAAAGAAAGATGAGGTTTTGTGTAGACTACAGGGGTCTCAATGCAGTCACTAGGACTGATGCCCATCCCATCACCAGGGCAGATGAGCTAATAGATACTTTGGCCGCAGCCAAGTTTCTAAGCACATTTGACCTGACAGCTGGCTACTGGCAGATCAGACTATCTGATGGTTTTGGAGCATCCTACTATCATAAGGACGGTGAGAGGTCTAAATATAATATACCTGTGGAAAATAGATTTAGTGTTTTGAATAATGTGGATTGACTAGCCTCCTCCCCTTGGCACAATGATATAGATCGTATTCCAGCCGAGTGCCCGGAGGTGAAGGCGGGTGAGAGGCTAGGGGAGAAGCTCCCTCAGACCCCAGGGGGGGCAGTACTAGTGGATCCACTGCCGCCTCTACTAATTGTAAATCTTAAAGCTCGCGGCCAAGGAGATGGAAGCGGGACAACCATTCAAGAAGGAATCGCTTGTATTTGTTTGCCACTGCTCGCCATAGCCAATTCCACAAGGCCCCAGCTATGTAGCTCATTTATAGGGTCTTGGAATGTAGAGGGGTTAGGCTCTAAGTTATAGAGCCCAGATTGGGGGGGAGTTGGTGGATCAATATGACGTGTTTCTGTTCCAAGAGACCTGGATGACATCCGTCCCCCTCAGGGTGGACTATGCATGCTACCACATTCCAGCTGCACAGGGATTGAGGGGTAGACCATCGGGGGGCTTGTGCACATGGGTAGCTACTCATCTGGGGTGTTCAGTGACAGTGATCGATACACACTCCCCGGAGCTTTTGTGCATTGCCCTTAAATATCTGGATGGCACGTCAGTAGTGATATTCAACATCTACCTGCGCCCCACTCCCCACTCCAGGGGGTCTCCCCTGATTGAGGCTATTGACGAACTCCTCGCACTGTACCCCACTCCTATACATAGAATATTGGGTGGTGATTTTAATTGTCATTTTGAACCATTGGTGGGGATCCTGTCTGTAACTGCAGAGGAGGATTCTATCTGGCATATTCAGGAGTGCTTATTGTATCCAGTTAAGCGCCTGACTCCATTGGCGCTGCAGATAAATAAGCTTTTAGTCTCCCATTCCCTTAGAGCTTGCAATGGCAGACTTCCTGCCGACTCTCCAGGGAAGCCCACTTACAATAGAGCGGGGAAAACTACGACCATTGACTATATTATGGTCAATGTTGAATTGTGGTCCCAAATTAAGACCTTCACTGTAATTGAGAGAGTGGATAGTGACCACAATCTCCTGTCTCTAGAACTTCATTCAGCATTGGGCAGTAAACTTGGAGTGGGGGAGTACAATCCTTACCCAAACCCCAATTTAATCACTGTGGCAGGAGGCAGACGTATTAAATGAGCTAAGTTTGCATTGGCATTGGATAAAGTATCTGAACTCTACCAACTAGTTGCCTTGTTCTTTGCAGAGGCTTCCTTTTTGCCGGTTACTTGTGATTGCTCCTACTTTCGGGCGTTTGAGCTCATCCACTGTAATTTATTCACCTCTCTAGCTGATTATTTCTATATCCCAGCTCACGGGAGAGTCCGGCCAAGAATCCAGGAGCAGTGGTTTAACAAATCCTGTAGGTAAGCAAAACGCGCCCTTGTTAGAGAGGTTAAAACTGGCACAGTTGAGAGTATAAGAGGGGCTAGACTCGCTTACAAAAGCATTACAGCGGAGTCCATATCAGAATGGGAGTCCCGTAGATGGGATAACATAAAGATGCCCTAGATGGACGTGATTACAGGGGATTATGAGATCTTGTTAGATCAGGTTCATCCGAGGGGTCGAGTGCTATTACACCTAATTTGAGTGAAGATGTGTGGATAGCGCACTTTAAACCCCTCTTCGCGCATACTAATACTGTGACCCCAACAGACTCAGTCCCACCTGCTCCAGACACAAAGGTCACTACTGACCCGGACTACTATCCAGTAACCCTGCAGGAAACTCAGGGAGCCCTTAAAAGTCTGGCCACAGGGAAAGCCCCCGGACTGGACCGCATACCGGGAGACCTGTTTCTGAGTGAGCAGAAGGTTTGGGTCCCTTACATGTGCCTATATTTTAACGCCATACTCCTGGGTATGGAAATTCCTCTAACTTGGCTGGGCGCGGAGATTATTCCCATCCATAAAAAGGCATCCCCCTGGACCCGGTCAACTACCGCCCCATCAGTCTTATTGACGTCTTCCAGAAATGAATGGCCCGCATTCTTCTATCAAGGTTGCAGTGTTGGATGGACAATCATCACATCCTGGCCTCCCTACAAGCAGGTTTTCGTGCCAAAGTTTCCACCATCGACCAACTGTTTAGATTACTGATGGTATACTGGAAGACGGTGACTTTGGGGGCTGGCAGTTTGTATTTGATCTTTGTAGATCTTCGATCTGCATTTGACCTGGTCCAGAGGGAGAAGCTATGGGCCATTTTGTTGGAGATGGGTGTTCCAGCCTATTTGTGCCAATTATTTAAACGTCTACATCAGGGCACTTTTGCAAGAGGTACGGCTTGGCAGCCCGAAAGATACCAGCCCTGATGTTTGCTGACGATACCCTTTTGTTATCAAAATCTTCAACGGGTATTCAGCGAACAGTGGAGGCTTTCTGCTCCTTTTGCAGACTAAGAAACCTGGAGATCAACCTGTCCAAAACCAAATTTATGGTTTTTAACTCTAAATTGCTCAACTGTCCCCTTCCCCACATGGATGCCACAGTCCTTGAAAGAGTCTCTACTTTTGAATATTTAGGGGTAACACTGAATGACAAGATGGAATGGGGGACCCATATAGCCAAGGCAAATATGAAGCTGGCCCAAGCAGCGGGAGGTATTCTAAAGGTACATAATGAGTGCACATCCAAAATTGTGGGACCTCCTGTAGAAATCTATAAAGCACAAGCAAGAGATGGGGCACTCTACGGTGTAGAGCTATGGGGCCACGCCAATGCCTCCTCGCTCTCTATCTCTGAGAATAGTTTCATAAGGCGTCTGCTGAGACTCCCACAGAGCACACCGCTGATCCCGCTACGCCTTGACTTAGGTCTGGTCCCCATACATGAAGTTATCCCTAACTGTCCTCTATTGTACTGGAAGAGACTCTGGTCCACATCTGAGCTCTTAAGTTATCAGGAGGAACTTAGTCATCTATTGACGCTAAGGGGTGTGGGAAAAATCCCTTGGTTAAAGCATGTTAAAGATCTATGCCTGGCCCTGGGGAAGGAAGATCTGTGGCTTGCCCCCGCACTCTCCTCTGTTACGACTCCCAAGAGGGCACTGGTCAAAGCATTCAACTATTTCCGATTGGAACAGATGGCACTAAGACCATCGTTGGGTAGGTTGTCCAGTAGCTTTCTCGAAGTCAAGGATAGGTACCAATTTGAGAAACTCAGCCCCCACTGGCGAAGAAATTGTATGTCCAATTTAGACATGGATCCCTCCCAGTGAGGGCAGTAACAAACAAGTGGTCAATGGCTCATTATGCATCTAGCCTATGTCCGGGTGTGTGAATACGCCGAAGAGACAGATCTGCACGTTGTGCTCTTCTGCCCCTCATACTCCACGGCTAGAGCCAAATGGATCTTACAGTTATGTTAGTCCAGGGGCTTCAGGGATTACAGGGTTGTGTTTAGATTGCTGAAATATGACTGTGTTTGCGACCTCCAGATTCTTGTTCTCTATGTGGTGCTCTAGATGAGCCAAACTTAAGGAGAAAGCTGCACTAACTGTTTAACTGTCAGTACCCTTCTGCATTTACTAGGGAATTTTAATACCATTTTGAGTGGCCTGATTTTATCTGTTTTTATTATTTTAAAAACTATTTATTGTTCTAGGTGTATTGTTTAATCATGTAAACTTTGTATTGCTGCTCATTGGTGATCAATTGGTTGTCTTATGTAATTATGTATTCTTCGCTTTTATGGTTTTTAACCGATAATAAAGCTTTTTGACTGACTGACTGACCAGCTGATGATGCAAATCCAAAGACAGCATTTTCTACCCCTAGTGTGTCAGAAGCGATGAGCAAGTCCTCAACATACTGTAGCTATACATTACTGGTGGAGAGCGACAAAGAATCCAACTGACCTTAAAATGCCTTACTGTAGATACTCTGACTTTCTGTATAGGCTTGAGGAGTACGACAGAACCTAAAACTTTTACCAGCTAAGGTGAACCCAAAAAGATATCTGCTATCTGGATGAATGGGAATACTGAAGCATGCATTTTTTAAATCAATGACAGAAAAGAATTTAGCAGAAGAGGGAATCATTGTCAAAAGAGTAATAATGTCAGGAACCACCGAAAACTGGGGAATCACAATTTTATTAACTTCACGCAAATCAATCACAAAACGATAAACATCCTAATGGTCATCAGAGGAAACTGGGGTGCCCTTTTAAGAATTGGAAGAATAGGGTAATAGCAAATATTAGCAGTGGTCTCCTCAATCACTCCCTTCCCAATCAAATCCTGCACGATCTGCAATACGGCTCGGTCGCGTATTAGTGACATATACATGATCTCTAATATCATATAAAATATAAAATCTGCTGTGCTGCATCTTTGAAGCACTGCTCTGAAAGACTAATCAGAGAAGCAGACATATGCTTAAGGGCATGCTGTTGTACAAAAGGCTCATAATCCTTCATAACGTTCCACACTGTAAATGGGATTATGAGCCCACTGGGAAGCCTGATTAGCTACTACCCTTTTCTCTTCATCTCCCACATCAGATCATATTATCAGCTCCGTACGTTCCTTAAATTTTGTCCAATCTCTATCATCAAATCCACACACTGGTGTCCCACTACTCAGTAATGTCGGAGGATGAAAAACAGAGTGGGAGTAGCAACGGAAGTAACAGGCACTAACATCCCTGCTGGCTGCATCGCAAGTGTAAGAGCTGGTGAAATGGATGCTGAAACAATAGGTGTGGCAGGAGTACTAGCAGTTATAGTTGCCACAGACAGCGAGGGCGAAGAAAGGACAGGAGGTGCAGTGGCCAAAGCATTCTGATCAACAGTAGCGGGAGCAGAGATAGCAGAGACAGAGAGAACGGGTGGCTGGGACTGTGAGGAAATAGCGGGATATATCATCTGCGGGGCATATGGAGGTGGGGGTCGAGTATCTAACAATTCTTCCACAAAAGTATCATTTTCTTCTTGGGCTACATAAGATTTATCAATTTGTAATCGAAACCTCCTATCTTCACATTCTATCCCTATCTTTTTTTCTCTCTATCATGTGCTACAGCTTTCTGAGTCAATGTTTGCATCCTCCCCTTTTGTGCCTCTTTTTCCATCTTTAATGGTCTCTGTTTAGCCTCCTTTTGCCAAGTTAGAAGAGAATCAAACATAAACTGCCTACTTCGCTTTGCAAAAAATGATTCCTGTAAAAACCCAATATTTTGTTCATCAAAAGTGCCCAACAATGGTCATTGCAACTTGGCATTGTCCCTCGTATATTTGTGCCATAGCGTACTAAACATAATAGGGCCAAGGCCATGCTTCACATACATATCAAAATTCATTATGCCTTCTAAAGGAGCTGGCTGACATTCCTCCAGTCGAGCATCAGCAGAACAACGGCAGCACAAAGAAAGCAGTTTAGTTATTCCAGGCATTCTAAAAAAAAAAAAACTTCACTGCTTATGCCTGGCAAAGTATTTGCAAACACTTTTCACCCAAATTCGGTCTTCAACCCGTACCAAATGCAAACCAAAATGGTACCATATGCACAAAGAACCAAAACAAACTCACCTGATGTATGTAGGTCAAACTAATTTATTCTCCACTGCTAACTCTTCAGACCAATCGGTCAGATCTAAAGGTTTCACCGTTCGGTACCCCAGTCGGGATGACCGCTGGGTGAGGTACAGTCTAGCGGGACAGAAGGGGCAGCTGCGAGTACAGGAACTTTCTCGTGCAGGGATCCCTGATCCGTCCGTCCGACCCGACGATGGCCTCGACCTCCCTACCCGTCCTCAGGAGGGGATGGATCACCCGCTTGATGGCGTCCCTCTTCGGGTGCCAACTGAAGGAAGTGACCCGATTAGGGTCACTCGTGACCACCTCTCAGCCTTCCATAGAAATTAAGAGTCATCAGACAGTAGAGAATACAAACCAATATATATTTATTCAGATACACTCAAGCGGAGCCCAGTCTCTTCAGTCTCTTAAGATTGCTGCAGAGGGACTGACATCAGCAAACAAGGAGATATATTATGTACCATTCAGAACCAATGAATGCATGCCTATAATGGAATTTTCTAGGCAGATGCAGTTAAACAAAGAAGTACAGAAGGATAGGTTTCGATTCTGAGGCCGGGTACATACTATCTCCTACCCAAGGTCACTCTGTCCGTGCCCGCCACTAGACTAGTGGGAAAGATATGTGCTAATAAGAACAGTGTATTCATTAGCAAAGCAAGGCCCAACCTTTGAGAAACAAAACTAACCACAGGCCATTTCTCAAAAAGAAGAATAAGGATTGGTTTCGATCATGGTCCAAAAAGGCGGCCAAAAATAAAAAAGGGTGCTGCAAATGCTAACTTACATAGAATAATAAGCAGACAAAACAACTAAAACATTTTCATTCCAACAGTGGCAAGCCCGAATGGAACAACCTTGGACTCTGTAACTTTGTGTAAGATATGTGTTGAAAGCGTTTTTTTGTATTCCACTGCTTAGCTGCACCTGCCTGGAAAATCCCACTGTGGGCGTGTTTCAGCACAGTTATGAAATTTACATATTGTATCTTCATGCTTGTTGATTTCAGTCCCCTCTGCAGCACTCCTAGCGACTGGGCAGACCGGGCACCGCTCTGAGTGTATCAGAATAAACAGTTATTGGTTTGTATTCTCTACTGACTGACCAACTCTTCATTTGGTGTGGAAGGCTGAGAGGTGGTCATTAGTGACCCGGGTGACCCTAATCGGGCCACTTCTTTCAGTTGGTGCCCCAACAGGTACTCCTTTGGGGATGGATCCATCCCCTTTCAACAGATGGGGGAGGCTGAGGACATCGTCGGGTCAGACTGACTGCTCAGGGATCCCTGCACGAAGAGTAATATTTGGTCGCAGCTGCCCCTTCTGTCCTGCCGGACGGTGCCTCACGCAGTGGTCATCCCGACTGGAGTCCTGAATGCAAATACCCTTGGATCTGACCGCTTGGTCTGAAGAGTCAGTAGTGGAGAACTGGTCCATTTGTGCTACTGATATCGGGTGAGTTTGTTTTGGTTCTTTGTGGATATGGTACCATGGTGGTTTCAGTTTGGTACTGTCTGAGGATTTTTTTTGATAAAAGTACTTGCAACTACTTTGCCAGGTCAAAATAACAAACTTATTTTTTTCCTTTCAAAATGCCTGGATTCAGTAAGATATGGACTTTGTGTTGTCGTTGTTGTTCTGCAGATTCTCGATTGAAAGAAGCTCAGCCAGCGCCTCCTGAAGGTAGCCCTAATTTTGACATGTATGTGAACCATGGTCTTGACCCTATTATGTTTAGTACAATATGGTACAAATATAGGAGGGACAACACCGAGTTTACAGTGGCCGTTGGCGGGCACTTTTGATGAACAAAAAATTGGGTTTTCACAGGAGCAATTATTTAAGAAAAGAAGTAGACAGTCCATGTTTGATTCCCTTAGAACTTGGCAGATGGAGGCCAGAAAGAGGCGGTTAAAGATGGAGAGGGATGCACGGAAAGGGAAAATACAAACATTGACACAGAAAGCTGTGGCATATGATAAAGAAAAACAAGAGTCTGGAATTGAATATGAAGATAGGAGATTTGGGATGCATATTGATAAGTCTTATTTGGTCAAAGAAGATGATGATACTTTTGTGGTAGAGTTATTAGATACTCGACCACTGCCTCCTTATGCCCCGCAGGGGATATATCCTGCAATTCCCTTACAGTCCCAGCAGCCTGTCACATCTGCTTAGGTTGTTCCCATATCTACAGCTGTTGTTTTGATGGCTTTGGCTACGAAATCTCTCGCTTCTTCTTTGTCCTCCATGTCTTTGACAACTGTGACCCCCTAGCACAGCTACTGGTGAAACTCCCGTATCTTCCATTCTTTCACCTCCGGTGCAAGCATTAACAACGATTGTACCTGTTACCTCATTTGCTTCTCCCTCTATGGTCTTTCATCCTTCAGTGCCTTTGAATGCTGAGACACCAGCATGCGGGTTTGAGGACAGAGATAGGACAAAATCAAGGAGCGAATAGGCCCGTTAGTGCGATCTGGGGTGGAGGATGAAGTGAAACAAGTATTAGCTGACCAGGCTGCGTGGTGGGCTTGTAATGCACTTTATAGTGTGGTGGATGTTTGGGAAGGTATGTGAGATTTTGAACCCTTTATACAGTAACATGCCCTTAAGCATATGTCTGCTATATTGATTCGTTTTTGGCAGAAACACATTGGGACAGAAGCGCCTCAAATTTTATTTGATATTAGAGATCATGTGTATGCCACTGACTTGGAGCCAGGACAAGTATTTGGGAATGCTACAACTTTAGTTGCCAATAGGGGTAGACCACATGAGAGTAGCCCTACCCATATAACTCAGTTTCCGATGGGGGAGGTTCACCCCATATATCACCCAGAAATACCTGAGATAACAGATAAGCGTAATAATGTTACTAGGCCCGTTTCCAGGAGCAATGGGTTTATACTCCATCCAAAAGGAGTGATGTTGTAGCCCTTAAGATTCATTTGACTGATCCTAGGAAAAATCCTACAGCTTATTATAAAGAATTAACAGAGGACGCCTCTTCTACTGTAATTAATTTTGCTGATATTGAAATGTTTTTTGGTCCTCTCGTTCCGGTTGAGGGTTGGAGACAGGTTCATACTCAAGATCATGTCCCGGAGCTAGGAGGTACATGAGATGTGATTAAGGGATGGGATCAGGAAAGGAAGCCAGGTGATAAACCCAGAGCCCAGATACTTGCTTTGCAGGTTGTATTATTACATACATGCATTCCATTATTCCGCCTAAGAAGGGGAGCTGGGACAAATTGATGGCTTGTCAACAGAAGAAGGATGAAAGTGTGTCTGATTTCTTTACCCGGTTTGAAGATACGTTTTTGGACTATAGTGGGAAAGATATGTCTATCGACGGAGGAGTTCGATTGTTCGTTGACAGATTTGTGTCTAGCCTTCTTCCTGATTTACAGGCATCTGAGTTTACTTGGTCCACGTCTTCTCCCCCTGTTATTTTGAATATGTTAGACCTGGCACCATTGGTGTGGGTCTCCCTTCCTTTTTTTGTTGTTGCCTCATGTGTTTTTGCTGGTGTTAGATGCTTTGGGCACTGTGCCACTGCTATCCAGTGCCACAGTGCAAGTGCTCCCTATGGTAAATTGATGTATGGATTAGTGACTCCATGATTGGCTGATTTGGTTTACTTGTCAGATCCTAGTACAGTGCACTGAATGTGCCCAGGGCTTGTAAACCAAATGCTGCTTGTGGGCTTGCAGCACTGGTTGTGCCACTCACAGAAGCAGCCTGTAAAGTGTGTCTCAGGTCTGCCATTGCAGAGCCTGTGTGCAGTCTGGTACCACTGTGTTGACTGGCAATTGCACCCACTTGCCAGTCCCTAAACCTTCCCTTTTCTGCATATTAGTCAACCCTGTGGTAGGCCCAAGGGCAGGGTGCATTGTAAGTAAAAGGTAGGACATGCCCTGATGTGTGTGGCATGTTCTAACAGTGAATAACAGCCATTTTTGTTTTTCGCTATTGCAAGGCTACCTGTTCCCCATAGGCCAGAATTGACAGTTTGATTATTACATCTTATAATCCTAGCTGACTCAGAGAACTAGATAGAAATTCGAGTTTAGTATGCCTGAACTCAGAATGATATAATACATCTTCTAGTGAAGTTGGTTTTAACATTTTGTGTTTGAAAATACCACTTTTAGAAAGTAGGTATTTTCATGTCTAACCATCCAAGCCTGCCTCTGCCAGATTGTGTTTTCCTTGTCTGGAGTTTGAGTCACAGGGGCTGGGAGATTCTAGGAGACAGGGTGAGTCAGCATGCAGTTGGGTGGGAGGAGTTGCACCTGGGACCTGAATAGGGCTGTGCCTTCCTTCCACAATGCTGGCTCCAACTCCTGTGGTGCGTCTGATGTCCCTGGCCTACACTGTAAAAAGGAAAGAAGAAGTCTTGTCAACAAAGTGCTCCCAAAAAAAAAAAAAAAATTTTGTTGCTTCTATTTTTGCTGCTTGGTCAAATGCTGGAGATAAACGTGGTCTTTGTGCTGGATTTTCTGGTGAATACTGATCACGGTATTGATTGTTTAAAGCTATATTAGATAAAAGGGAAAAATGTGTGTTATGGGTTCTAAGTTTGGGCCCTAATTATGACTAAAATAAAGTTGAAAATTATTTCTTTTAATGTGAACGGTCTAAATAATAAAAAGAAGATGCGGGCAATGGAGACATGGATTTTGTCTGAAAATCCAGCAGTTATACTTTTGCAAGAAACTCATATTCCTATCTCAAAATCTGATCATTTTTCCATGTTTAAGGGGTGGGCCTTTTATCGGGGCTTTTCCTTTTTCTCTGAGTCAGCGAGAGGAGTCGCACTCTTTCTTAGTAGGAGATTAGAGGTGGAGTTGATTCAAACTGATGCAGATACCCAGGGTAGGTGGTGTTGGGCCACGTGTAAATTAAAGAATAGACCACTGCATATTACCTTTGTAAGCTTTTATGCCCCCTTGAATGATTGCCCTGCAATATATGATGAAATGTTTCAGTCCCTACTGATGGTTGGGGGGGATATTGTGATCGGAGGGGGCTTTAATATTCTTATGAAACCGAACTTGGATTCCACCACTGGCGGGAAAAAGCAGTTGAAACCTAAATCATTTCAGATAATTATGAATAACGTAAGGATTTTCGATTTTGTTGATCCATGGCGCTCTTTAAATCCTTATAAAAGAGAATATACTTGTTGGTCGGGAAGGCATAAGTCATTTTCTCGTATCGATCTTTTTCTGGTTTCCTCAAAATTTTAAATTCAGCATTATCGGATGTTACATAATGGCTTCTCCGACCATGCGATGTTAGTGGCTGAGTTTGTGTTGGAAGAAAGCGCGAATACTAAGAAACGATGGGTTTTTAACAAGTCTTATCTCTCTGATGAAATATGGGTTTCTTCTCTTAAAAAGGAGATTGGGGAGTATATTGAACGAAATATGGGAACAGCCCCCATACATGTTGTATGGGACTCACTGAAGGCATTTATTCGGGAGGTAGTTATAGGAAGGGATGCAAAGGAATCAGCCATTTATAGGGATACAAAGAATCAATTGCAGCAAAACATACAGGTCTTAGTAAATCAAATGTATCACAATCCCTCTCTTAAGATACAAAATCAATTGAATGTCGCAGAACGGGAGTTGAATGCACATTATTACACTAGAAGTGAGGAAATCTTTTGCAGACAAGCCCAAAAAATTTACGAGCATAGTAATTTTATGGGCAAATTCCTGGCATGGCAGGTTAAAGAACGTGCTGCAGCTAATGTGATTCGATCTCTTAAATCCCCAATTAGTGGCGTGGATACCTCAGATCAGGGAGAGATTGGAACAATGATGCTGTCCCATTATGAGAACATCTATACCTCAGATCACACTATGGATCAGGGGAGATTAAACGATTTTTTAGATAAATATGGTCTTCCTACTCTTTCTCAACTGGACCAAGAAGCAATGGCGTCATCATTTTCACCTGATGACTTAGAGTCTGTTGTTAAAGGCCTTCCTTATGGTAAGGCCTGTGGTCCAGATGGACTTCCCGCGGAATTTTTTGTTACGTTCTTTAGTTCTTTTTCTGCGCTTCTTCTTTCACTAGTTAATTCTATGCTGGAGGGTGGCCCAATTCCCGCGTCCTTTTATGATGGAACGGTGGTCAGTTTCTTGAAAAAAGGGAAACAAGCCCTAGATCCCAACTCTTACCGGCCTATAACATTACTGAACTCAGATTATAAAATTATTACAAAATTACTTTCTATTCATTTTAACCACGTTTCTTCGCAATTGATTCACGCAGACCAGAATGGCTTTATTGCTGGCCGTCAATTAATTACTAACACACATTATCTGATTGAGGCATTAGACTATTTTGAAACACGTAGGGTTCCGGCCTTAGTTCTCCTTTTAGATGCAGAAAAGGCTTTTGATTTGGTGGTTTGGGATACACTTTTTTTTATATTACAGCACTTTGGTATTCCTTCTCAAATCATTACCCTAATTAGGAACTTATATCAGGGGGCAAAAGCTCATATCCTTGTTAATTCATCCATAGTAGGCTCGATTTCAGTGCAAATAGGGACGAGGCAAGGATGTCCACTATCTCCTGCTCTCTTTGCTTTCTTTATTGAGCCTCTAGCAGTAGCAATTAGAAAAAGTAAGGATATTCTTCCGCCTGTTGCTTGTATGGACAAAATTAAACTATACGCAGATGATATTATGTTGCTGCTGAAACCTGAGATATATACGCAAACACTGTTTTTTTCGGTCTTTACAGAATTTGAAGCATTGGGGGGGTATCGAATCAATAAGAAGAAAACTGAAATTTTAATCTGTGGTAGGAATAATCCTGAATTGCACCCAGATATTCAGAGCTGTGTTAATAATAGACCCAAAAAGTATTTGGGTGTCCTTTTCACACCTCTAGTACGGGATTTGTTCACATTGAATTTCGAGCCGTTGATACAAAAAGTTTGTGATATGTTTTCACGTTGGAATCTATTGCCTTTATCTATTCTGGGCCGGGTGGCATTAATTAAAATGTCAGTACTTCCCTTATTTAACTTTTTGTTTTCTACTATCTCTTGTTCTCTCCCAGGCTCTTTTTTTTCAAAAGTTGAATCCTTATTTTCAGCTTTTGTCTGGGCTGGAAAAAAACCTCGAATAGCTATTAACGCCTTATATGCAGATAAAGAACAAGGAGGTCTTGGTCTGCCAAATTTGAAAGACTACTACTACGCTTATTTTGCACAGTATCTCTCAAGATTTAAACACTCAATACCTAGAGTTGCTCTGGTTATAAACTTTTTTTTCGACTTAATTTGTAAAGAGACCAAAATTCCTTTTCCTCTTTTGATATTTAAATCACCCAAACTAGTCAGATATAAGGTTCTGAGTTGGTTTTTTAAAAAGCGTGAAGTCATGCTAAAAAGGTACTCTCTTCCTCTTTTGAGCTTAGTAACTCCACTGAGGGACGCTGTTCTGGGATTCGGGATTAATATCGGGTTAGAAATCATACATAATTGGGCCAGATCTGGGTTTACAACTTTGTCGAGCTTTGTGAAAGATGGAGTATGGCTAACTATTGATGAGATGTCCACTTTAATTTGTGGAAACTTTCTTCTTATGGGTTCATATGTTTTATTGTATAAATCTTTGGCTCAATTCGATTTAGCACAAAATAGTCAACTGTCACATTTAACAAATGACCTTTTTTGGTCCCCACTTTTTAAAAATCCTGGAAAATGGAGGAAAAGTTTAGCACAAAGTAGGGAGTAGGATATAAGTGCCGAAGCAATAAAAAAGTGGCAGAAGCAGGAAAACATTAAAATAACTGATAACTTTTGGAATACCTTAAATAAATTTAATTTTACGGTTTTGAGAGGTGCCAATTGGCGACGAATGCTTTTTTTTTAGTAAGTGGCTTTTATATTACACTCCTGCAATCTTGGCTAAAATGTATAGCACTTCGTCGCCTAATTGTTTCAGATGCACTCAACCGGACCTGGCTAACTGGTCTCATATAATGGCTTTTTGCCCTAAAGTTAAGTCATTCTGGAAAGGAATGTTCTCTTTGCTTTCTCTTCATTTACATTTTACGATCACTAGATATGAAAATGTAATTATATTCGGATTGGACCTTGAGTTAAATTTGCCTGATTCTATGGCGAAACTTTTTTATATTTTGGTAGCAGTGGCCAGATCACTGATTCTTCAATATTGGAAGACAGAAACAGTCCCAACTGTGGATGAATGATATCAAAAGATTAAGAAAGTCAGGAAATCCGAATTTATATTCGCAAAAAGGATCGGGGCACTGCGTAAACTCACCAAAATTTGGGAATCTTATTTTGACTAAAGTTATCTTTTGAATGTGGTAGATATATCTCGATATTCGTTACTATAATTTAAAATGCTGAACTCTTTTTATATATGGTTTGTGGGGGTCTCTCTTTCTTTTTTGTTGATGTACTATGCTTTGATCCAGCATATTGTCTATGTTTGATAAACTGTATTATTTGCTCTAATGGATTGCCAAGAACCCAATAAAAATATATTAAAAAAAAAAAAAAAAGTGCTCCAGGACTGACCAGAACTGGTTTGGACTAGGCAAAGGCCTCTCTGCCTTCAGGGAACAAAGAGAAAATGAGTATAAAAGGGGGGACCCAGACCCCAGAACTTTAGATCACTTCTGGGAAACAAGAAGAACCTTAGCTGAGGAGAGGAACCAGAGAGAGAGACTGCAGGAGGAGACTATCCCTATACTGTGTGCTGTTTGAGGATTGGCCTGCAGTGGTTACCTGATTGCCAAAGAAAGGAGAAATGACTTTGTGCTACTTTCATCAACTTGAAAGAAGATCTCCAAGGGTTTTAACTAGAGCTTGCCTCCTGCTGAACTCTCAGGGACAACAGACTTCACCCACCAGCTTTCCCCTGACTTCCCTTGCTGGGAATTGAAGTGCCTGCTGTGGAGCTGGGCCTTCTGAGAGACTGCATGTCGCTAGGAGCTGGAAGTGCGACTCAAGATGAAGAAGCGTGTCGCCGCCGCAGCAGTTGTAGTCGCATCACCAGAGGAGAGTGTCGCCGTCGCAGCAGATGCCGTCGATCACCGGAGAAGCGTGTCGCTGCCGCAGCCGTTATCATCGCATCACTGAGGAAGCGTGCCGCCGCTGCCACTGTCACATCGCATCACCGAGGCACCCCGCATCCCTGGAGAAGAGTGTCGCCATTGCAGCAGACGCCGTCGCATCACCAGAGAAGCATGTTGCAGGGCCTGTCGCAGCTCAAGATGTTTCACAGAGTTGCCGCATGGCTGTCGGGCGTGCACGCATCAGCCCTTCATTGTCGCAACATCAAGAAGACGCCATCTTTGTTTCATTGCACCGGATCTTCATTGCATCACGGCATTGCTAGCTGCATCTCCACAGAAGCACAGTAAGAAACCAACGCATCAACTCCCCGCGCAGAGAAGAACCGACGCATCACCTCCCCTCTGGTAAGGAACCGATGCATCACCGTCCCCTACGTAGCATTAGGGAACCGACGCATCACCTCCCCCGGAGTAAGGAACCGACGCATCCCCGTTCTTGTGTGTAAGAAACAGATGCATCACCTTCCCTGCAACTCTTTTTGTTGTATAGGGTCACGCATCCAAAGGTACATTGAACATAAAGTGTTGCATTTACCATCTTAAGAGAACTAAGCTAATCCTACCCTTTTTAAAGTACAGTATTGTGGATTTTTGTCGTTTGTGGTCTTGTGTTAAGTCTATAGAAAGATGCTTATTTTTATAATACAACCTGTGTGGCGTCCCTTTGTAGTGTCGTCACTATATTACTGTATGTGTTCACAAATGCTTTACACACTGGCTCTGAGATAAGCCTGTCTGCTCGTGCCAAGATACCAAGGGGGTGAGCAGGGGTTATTTTAGCAGTGTAACCCATTTCCCTGACTAGACGCAAGGGTCCCTATTTAGTCAAAGGTACCTACCTCTGCCAACTAGAGACCCCCAACTCTAACAGCCCAGTATTATGAACACCGAGATCAGGAAGAAAAGGATAGGACTGATAAGAAACACAAGAAGTTAAAAACAAATGTTTTGCTGCAACAAGCATTTAGGGGAAATGGTAGGGGACAAGGGGGTCCTTCTAGAGAGCTTCCACGTAACAGCAGGCAGACTTCAACGACACCTTTAGGGCCAAATCAGTGTGTGTATTGTAAGGAGGAAAGCCATTGGATTAGCCAGTGTCCTGTGCTTTTACAGAAAGTTGCAGCTCCTAGGGGGCGAGGTTCTGGTGGAAGAGGTCATGGGACAGAGAAAAGCTACGCTTTTGAGCATGCCAGAAATTGCAGGCTCCTCCCTCCTGAAGCAGGGTGATCTGGGACTTGGAGTCCCCCTCATGGATGCTGCCACCGGTTGGAAAGTCAGCGCGTCCCGCACTGTGATGTTGGAAGGCGCTTTTGAGCGCACCAGGAATTGCAGGCTCCTCCCTCCTGAAGCAGGGTGATCTGGGACTTGGAGTCCCCCTCATGGATGCTGCCGCCGGTTGGAAAGTCAGCACGTCCTGCGCTGCGATGTTGGAAGGCACTTTTAAGAGCGCCAGGAATTGCAGGCTCCTCCCTCCTGAAGCAGGGTGATCTGGGACTTGGAGTCTCCCTCGTGGATGCTGCCGCCGGTTGGAAAGTTAACGCTTTTATATATACAACCCCCAATCCTCCTGATGCTCTTGGCAGGGATCGATGCAGACCCACACAATGTCAATTTCAAGTACTTTAATCTCGCAAAATGCCAGTATGCCATAATGAGTTTCAGCTGTCACTCACGGCCTTGGTCACCAGACATGTATGCCATTTTGATTTGTTATCATACCATTTCATCATCTTGAATAGAAGAAAAAGACTTTTGACTCAAATGAAAAACGACCTTTCACTCTAACAAAAACTGCATATAATCATATGTTTGGTTAAAATGACCTACAATTGTCAGACTGTCAGCTTAGTTTGCTATATCATTGCAATTCACGTTTGGCACAACTTTCTTTTCACAAATCCCCATAGATTAGATAGACTCCCACAAAGTTGAGGTGATTTGATAACAATGTATGCACACATAAATAACATAAAGTGCCTTCATATTATGAATATAGTTCACCCAATAATGCACAAGTGGACTATTTGCCACTTTCATCTTTTGTCTATGTTTTAATGTAAAAATAAACTAAAGTGCCTTGATTTTGTGCATATTATCAATCACGCCCTAGTGGGTTATTTGCCAATTTTATCTTTTGGCTAAGTATTAACACATAAATAAACTGAAGTGCCTTGATGTTAGGCACATTATACAACCAACCGAGCCCATGTTGGCTACTTGATATGCCCATGAAAAAAAATAAAGTGCATTAATTGCATGCACGATTTACAACCAATAAGGCACAAGAGGACTGACATCATTGTGAATGTTTCACCATTGTTCATTTCATATTTACAGATTCCATTGAGTCTGGACATAGCGTCTCAAACAAAATAATTGTTTACTGTTTAAAATTTTAAAAAGTCAGTGAGAAGGAGAAGGTATGTCTATTTCAATGTTCCTTCAAGGTCACTGTTACAAGTGGGGTTTCAATTTGGCTAGGATATGCCCCCAAGCCAGGCAGAACCCACCACTGTAGTCAGGGTAAGGGAGTTACACACCAAAAATAACCTCTGCTCTCCCTCATGGTAGTTGGGCACGAGCAGTCAGGCTTCTCCTGGAGTCAATGTGTAAAGCGTTTCCAGAACACACTCACACCAGTGACACAACAAATACACCACAAAAGAGACTCCACATAATATTATACACAAATATGTTTCTGTATTGCATATAAACGTAGACCAAAACCACATAAACCAATAATCATTTTGCTACGAGGCAATTGCTAAAACAGTTAGACCAATAAGACAAAGACTTATATGTTGCACACATTATCAAAAGCACCCTCACTGTACATACAAGACAAATGCTGAAGTAATACGTGTTATCCTGAACAAGTAAAGCAAAAACAACACATATCATAACATCAGGGCATGAATTGCAGCAGCTAGGTTAGGGAGAGAAATCACATGAATCATCATATATCATTGCAGTACCTAAATCACACAATATCCCCATAATAACACAGGGTGCAGCCCAGATGCACTTTGATTAGATGGTATACAATAATTAAGGAACCAGCAAAGGGCTCATAGCCACCTGTCAATCAATCAATCAGGGAATTGTAAGCACAGTACTCACCGGTGAGGATCTTAAGGCATTGGGAGGGATCAGGAGCTTTTTCCAGATCTTGGCTGTGAGGTAGAAGAATGCTCTTCCATCTGTCCTCGCTCTGCGGATGCAAGGGGTTTCGGCGAGGGTGAGTTTGGCGGAACAGAGGTTTTTTTTGGGAAGGTGGAAGAAGATTCTTTTGTTGAGGTATTGGAGTCCGGTGTTGTGGAGGCATCTGTAGGTGTGGGTGAGTATCATGAAGGTGATTCTCATCTCAACGGGGAGCCAGTGAAGGTTCAACAGGTGTTGTGTGATGTGTTCGTGTCGAGGGCTGCCGAGGGGGCTGGGCCACCAGGTGTTGTCCCATGTAGAGGGGGAGGGTCCAAAGACGATGACATCTGTCATTTTCAAGTTGAGTTTCAGGCGGATGTTGCTCATCCAGGATGCAACATCCTTTATTCCTTTCTGGAAGTTGAGTCTGGTAGTGGTGGAGTCTTTGGTGAGGGAGAGGATAAGCTGGGTGTCATCAGCATAGCATACTATGCTGAGTGAATGCTGTCTGACGATGGCGGTGAGGGGGGCCATTTAGATATTGAATAGCGTGCGGCTGAGCGATGATCTTTGAGGTACTACGCAGTTGATTTCCAAGGGTTTGGAGAGGAAAGGAAGTAGTCTGATTCTTAGGGTTTTTCCGGTGAGGAATGAGCGGATAAATTTAAGAGCCGTTCCTTGTATGCCAGTGTTGTGGAGTCTGGTGGTGAGTGTGTGGTGGGAGATGGTGTCGAAAGCTGGCGAGAGGTCGAGTAGGATCAGGGCCGCGGTGTGTCCTTGGTCGAGGAGGGTGCGGGTGTCATCTGAGACGGTGAGTAGAGTGGTCTCGGTGCTGTGGCTGCTGCAGAATCTGGACTGGGAGGGTTCGAGGATACAGTTTTCTTCAATTAATTTTGTCAGTTGTGCTTCAATGAATTTTGTCAGTGTGTGCCTATTGCAGTAAATATGATAATTTGTAAGCTCTCTGTCGAATGCGGTACCACAAAAATAACTACATGTACACATGTAGTAGTACAGCCTAAACCACCACAGGCATTGCAGTAATATCACCTATACAGTTAGGAGCATCCTATCTATTGTAGCAGCCAACATTCATCCCCAGAAGGAATGTAGTGCCCGGGAGCACCGATGCTCCTATTAGTGTTCTTATGTTAATTAAGACTGAACCAGGGAGCTCTTTTGAGGCTTCACCCATAAACCCCGCGGAGGAAAACAAAAGGCCCTCAAACTGCAGATAGAGCCTGAGCTCTTCCAGTGATGAAAGGCAGGTAGAGGCGATGTTGGTTGCTCTGGCACACGTTGTTCACAAAGCAAGAGGTGTACCCCATTAGCACTAGTACTTTAAGAAGCAAAAATGCTGGCGCTCCCTTTAAGGGAAGTGCGGTGATGTCTCTTTTCTGCCATATCCCAGTGGTCTGTGCTGCAGGGAGGGCTTGTTGCGGCCTGAGAGTGACCCAAAATGAAACAAATAAATCTTCCCGACTACATTTTGGGTTGTGGGGAAAAAGTGTGAGACCTGGAGCCCTCACCATACACTGCAGTTCAGCCCCAAAAGGATGGCATAATAAAGCACCCTACACACACTGCAATTCCACTAGGGGTAGGAGTGTGGCGCTACTCACTTGCAGACTGTCAAAGCAATGGGGACCACAAGATTCCCAGGGCAGTGGTGTGCTGATGCAACTTTTGTTGACGCTGGAGTCGCAACCAACCAGGGCCAAGCCAACAATCCGTAAAGATCAGTGGGAGCACACAAGCAGGAATGCAGACAGCAGGCCAGCACAGAACCAGGGTGCAGAGTGATAGTCCATCCTGCAGCTCAGCACACAGCAAGCAGCAGGCCAACACAGAAAAGCAGTTAATAAAGTGACAGTTCCTTCTGGTGAAATATCAGTTCTATCTAGCAAGGTGCAGCAGGCAGAGCCAGCAGCGGCTTGATAAAAGTCCCAAATAGTGTCTAGAAAAATGGGGTCAGAGCCCTTGGTAACTTCAAAAGAATTTTAGAAGTGCACAACACCACACAACACCCCCATTCAATCTCATCCCTGGCTCCAGACATCAGTAGGAAGTAAACAAGCCCTTTGTGTAAGGGCAGGGCTGAGCCTATACAAATGTAAGTGCACCCCACCTCCCTCTCTCCCAGCCCAGGAAGACCATTCGGTATGCAGATGAATGCAGATGCAACCCTGTTACACTCAACCTTTCCTGTGTGCTGACTGTATGTTTCATGTATGCACAAAGCCTAGCTGTCACTCTGTCCTAGACGTGGATGAGAGCCAGGCTGCAAAGCACAAAGAGTCATAAGTACATAGAAATTCCGACTTTCTAAAAGTGGCATTTCTATAATAGTAATGAAAAAATGCATCTACACCAATAGGAGAGATTTATCATCACTATTCCAAACATACCAAACATGGCAACAATACATCTTTCAGATCGGAAATTACCACTTAAAGACTTTGAAGGAAATTCCCAATGCTAACCTATGAAAGGAGCAGAACTCACTGTAGTGAACAATGAAACAGGGTGTTTGTCACTACCAGGGCATGCCACACAATAAAGGCACATGTCCTACCTTTTACCTTAAAAACAACCTGCCCATAGGGCAAGCCAGAGCTTACCTTAGGGATGACCTAAGTGTAGTAAAAGGTGAGTTTCAGGCCTGGCAAGTAACTTTAAATGGCAAGTCAACGTGGCATTAAACTGCGCATGCAGGCACTGCTGTGGCAGGCCTCAGACAGGTTTGAAAGGCTACTTCTATGGGTGGCACAAGCAGAGCTGCAGGCCCACTAGTAGCATTTAATTTACAGGCCCTGGGTATATGGGATTCCAATGTACAAGGGACTTACAACTACATTAAATATGCCAAATAGGTGTAGACCAAACTTTCCATATTTAACCCCTTCAGCGCAGAGCGGATTTCCGCACTGTGCTGAAGGTTCTGTGCGCGGGTGGGGCCATGACGGAGCGGTTCCGTCATGCGCACAGCGCAACCGACGCGCATGACGGAACCGCTCCGTTATGCGCATCGAAGGGGTTAAAGGCGAGAGCACATGCACGTTAGCACTGAATAGCAGTGGCAAAATGCCAAGAGTCCTAAAACCAACAAAAACAGGGCATAAGAAATGCAGGAGGAACGCAAAAAGTTTGGGGATAACCCTGCAAAAAGGGCCAGGTCCAACAATCACATATTTACACATGGAGGCTTCCCAGGAGATCAGTGTGCCTACTTCTAGATAATGTGTGCATCTCTCCTGTAGCCTCAAAGGCAAGCATGTAACTCTTCATCTGCATTAAGACCATTAAGTATCTGCAGTCTACGTTTAGAATGTAACACATCTCAAGTTGCTTAAGCACTTTAACATGACCCCCACCTCGCCTATTGACTGGTACTGCATCAATTGCCAAGTATCTCATCTGCTTTGGGTAATGGCTATGATGTGTATCACAATGTCTAGCTACAGGATATGTATGGTCCATGTTGCAAATCACTCACATGTGCTGGGGAATTCCCGTATACACTGGCAATGTTGTGCTGCCTACATAGTGCAGGTTACAGACACAGGTCATCATATATACAGCAAAATCTGTTCTGCAGTTATAAGAGCCCCTACCTTTATTAGGTCTCTCATGAAAGGGAGATAGGTATTCTTCAGTATTCTCGCCAACTGTGCATGCTTCACATCTATTATATTTTCCAAATCCATCCTTTGGTTGCAACCAGTTACCCTTCTTTGTCACTTCAGCGCTGCTTTTCTTTCATTGCTCTTGCTGGTCTATAGGTGATCAATAGGCTCTTATGCACTTTAGCGCCAATTATTGGATTAGTTCTCACTATGTGCCAGTGTTTTCTAAATAAAGTGTGCAGTGCATCTCCCTGTTGTTTCTTTGGCCAAGAAAATAAGATGGCATCCCTATCTTTCTCATTGGCAGCTCACTGCACCTGCTTTAAAAGCTTTTTGCTGTAGCCTCTTTGTGTAAATCTGATTTTCATCTCATCTTGACATTTTTGTGTGTCTAGGGTAGTGCTGCAATTTCTCCTGGTGTGTTGTATCTTTCCACAGGGGATACTGGCTTTAGTATGTTGTGGATGGAAACTAGATGCATGCAAACCGTGTTACCAGCAGTATCTTTCCTGAATAACATGGTCTCAATTCTGTTGCCTTTGATAAAGACTTCAGAATCTAGAAAATTAGGTTTGTTTTGCTGATTTGACATATGAATTGTAAATTCAGATTGCTAACATTTATTTCCCTCACAAATAGCTCAGCACTTGCAATAGACACTCACCACACCACAAATAAAGCATCTATAAACCTTGAACAAATAACTACATGTTGGTTCCAGGCCCACTTGTAATTATTGAGGCACACCTGTTCTTCACACATGGCCACATGTAAAAATGCATAGCTGGGGGCAAGACAGATGCACATCACAGTACCAGGGAGCTGATGAAATAGCTTGTTATTGAACAGGAAAAATTTGCTTTACAAAAATCACTTGATCATTGCCAGCAACATTTGTGTGTGTCTGCATAGGTTCACCTGTTGATGATGCAAATAATGTCCAACTGCTCTTAAACTATCATCATGACAGATACTTGTATACAAGGTGTCACATTAAACGAGATAAGAATGTAATCATCTTCCATAGGGATGTCATATATTAATTTCAAAAAGCCACTTGTGTTTTCACAAAAGGCAGTAAGTTCTTGATATACCGCTGGAAAAAATGATCAATGTATTTTGATGTAGTCTCCAGAAGACTCTACTGAGCTGATATTATTGGCTTACCCGGGTGCTCAATTGGATTTTTATGAACTTTTGGTATTAGGTACATCGTAGAAATTTTAGGGCGATTATTTCACTGAAACATGTATTCATCCTGATTAATCACTTATCATTTTGCCACTCAGTAAGATCAGCCTTGTAATGATGGTTGACCAATGATAAATCACTTCGATTACATATCACAATATCACATACAACTCTGCCTTATTTAATTTATCATAAGCTTCCTTTCTGTAAATGTTCATTGGCCTAAGTACTATGCTTGTCTGTTCATCAGAGTTTCTCACAACAACTTAGAAATTTGATTGCAAGTTTTTTTTATCAAACCTTATGTTAACAGCCTTTTTTCCTAACCCTTGTTTGCTGCTCCTTAAAGATATATAAATAAATATATCTATATATATATATATATATATCTATCACCTACTGGCGGTCGCCAGTAGGTAGTTATAGTTAGGACCTATTTTCCATAGGAAATCCGCAACATTCTATTCCCAATAACTTTGGCGCCGGTTGTCGAATCTTCGTGACATTTTCAAAACTTTTGTTTGGCCAGCTCCGATCCGCTCCTATCCTGAAAGTCTCAGGGTGATTCATCAAGCAGGGGCCGAGAAAAAAGGGGGGTCCCAAAACATGTTTTCCCCATGCAATTTTCCATAGGAACCTTTAGTCGCAGCTACAGCCCGAACTGTACGGAATTACACCAAATTTGGTAAAAAGGTGACCCTTGGTTCAGAGTCGTGTCTTTTGGTTAAATGGTGTAAATCCGTTCAGTAGTTCCTGAGAAAATCAAAAGTACAATCACATATATATCTGGGCGGAGCCTAACCACACATCTCATCGTGAGATCTGATTGGCTGTCAGCCCTTCATCCAAGAAGTGTTGGCAGCCATCTTGGGACCAATATACATGATAGCACCTCATTAAAAAGCATTGCAGTTAATAGAAGGATTTAAGACTTTAGTTACATTATAAATCATTTGTTGATGGTACCATACTCATTTTAGGAATTGTGGTGTGTTCTAAGGTGATTTTACCATGTGAAAAAGCCTTCTGCTGGGATATCATGAATCATGTTTGAGAGAAAACTATTTTCTCATGCTTTTCCCACAGAGGTTTGGAAGGTGATCTATAAGCTAAACTGTGAGCATGTTTTCTGTAAATTCACATTATCTTTCTCAGTCATGTGAGAATAAAGTCTGACATTCTCAGTAAAACATGTACATCCAACAAGGGCAGAAACTGTCAGTTGATTCATTTGTGTTCTACTGCAGCTTCCCAGAGTGTTCTAAAGAACAACTAGAGCGCTAACAGTCCTACCGATGACAAACGCATTGTACACCTGAAGCCATCTTGATTGGAATAAAGCGGGACGGTTGGTGGCGGCACCATGGCTATGAAGGGCAAGAAGGAGGGTGCAGGGGCATGCACAAAGGACCATGGAGGATAGAAGGGAGGGTCAGGACCTAAGCACAGACAAGAGAGTTCAGGGGAAGGGGCCTCACAACAGACTGCTCGCGGCAGGCAGGAGGAGCAGTTGCAGCACAACAAGGGTGTGGCAGTAAAATGGACCATGGAGGACAGGAGGAAGGGGATAGGGGCATGGAATGTGGACAGGCAGGGTGGAGGTGGCAGGGACAGGTTACAGTCATCTGACAATGCTAGGCAGGTGGGAGGGGAGTGGCAGCTCAACAGAATACTCAGAGTAGATAGGAGTGGCAGGTCCATGGAACTTTCAGTTTTTTACTTTGATTCCATCAAGAAGGCATTCAGATGTGTCACACATTTGCCATAAATTCAGAATGTTAGCACTCTAGTTGCTTATTAGATCACTGTAGTAAAGCTACTGCTCACCTGGGAAGTCTGCTGCTGGTATTGAAAGTGCATGTTTCAGTCTGCATGTCAGAATTTTTTAATGAAAAGAAGAGGATTCGAGAAGTCACTCAAAATGTGCCCTAATATTTCTTTCTGCAGCACTAATCATACTTTCTATGGCAAAATGAACCCCCTCATTTTGTTCCTTTTTAAATTAAATGTTTTAAGAGTTACCACTTTATTCCAATCAAGATGGCTTCAGGTGTGCAATACGTTTGTCATAAGTAGGACTGTTAGAGCTCTAGTTGTTCTTTAGAACACTCTGGGAAGCTGCAGTAGAACACAAAGGAATCAACTGACAGTCTCTGCCCTTGTTGGATGTACATGTTTTACTGAGAATGTCAGACTTCATTCTCACATGACTGAGAAAGATAATGTGAATTTACAGAAAACATGCTCTCAGTTTAGCTTATAGATCACCTTCCAAACCTCTGTGGGAAAAGCATGAGATAATAGTTTTCTCTCAAACATGATTCATGATATCACAGCAGAAGTCTTTTTCACATGGTAAAATCACCTTAGAACACACCACAATTCCTAAAATGAGTATGGTACCATCAACAAATGATTTATAATATATACACACACACACATTACCTACTGAGAGTCGCCAGTAGTTAGTGGCAGGGACAGGTTACAGTCATTTGACAATGCTAGGCAGGTGGGAGGGGAGTGGCAGCTCAACAGAACACTCAGAGTAGATAGGAGTGGCAGTTCCATGGAACATAGTGGGCAAAAAGGATGGAGCAGGGGCATGCACAAAGACATCGGAGGGCAGGGGGAAGGAGAATAGGGGCAGCAAGCTAAGCACAGAGGCTAAGCAGGAGGTCAATGATGGGACATAGAATTGGGCAATGGAGGGTAGGAGGAGTGGACTGGTACATCATGCTAAATGGAGGGCAGTGGCAGCACATCAGACCATGCATGGCAGTAGGAAGGAGGGTAGTCCATGGACTCAGACAACAGAGAATAGGGCGGAGGTGGATGGGGCAGCAATCTAACTGTTCAGAGAAGGTGGGTATTAGGAACTTTATTGTTTTTAAAATGTGTGTCTGTGCGAACTACTTAAAATATGAACAAGTATGCAGCATAATCTCACTTTTATTCAGGAATAAGAGGACATTTGTGACTGTGACTCCGGGCTCACTTGGCAGAAACATCCTCTGACCGTCCACCCCCATCGCAAAATTTAATGCCCGTGAAAAGGGTAGGTGGACGCAGTGTTATATAGAACATAGTCCTGAGAGAACGATTGAAAATGAAAACTAGATATAGTATATGGTATAAACTATGCACCAAAAAGTGTGATATAAGATGAACCGGGGCATGAAATATAATATGCAATACATTGTGCGCAATGACAGATTCATTGGAGAGCGCGAGATAGCACAGGCACTAGCGCGTGCTATGCGATATGCGCCTTGGAGTGCAATATGCACAGGGCAGTGTTGTGTAACATAACTAGTCTCTAAAATTGTAATATAAAATATATGCAGGGGAGTGTAACGTTGCATATGCACTGTGACAAAGATATGGATCCCAGATTGTAATATGTATGGCATAGTGCTGTGCATTATAACATACACATCGAGGAAGGCACGTTAGAAGGGGCAATATAACCCGTGCGAAGGCAAGTGTTGCATGATATATTCACGGGGTGGTGTTACAGTGCACATGGGCTAGAGAGTGTCATAGCATACGCACTAGCTGGTGGAATACAACACAGAGGTGTGAGGCAATCCGCGGGCACTGGTGGGTGTAACACAGCATTAGGCTCAGCCAGGAGCACGCTGTGACTCTCAAGTGAGGTTTGTCTCCTTTCCAGATAGTAAAATAAAAAGTATTACACATTCGGCGGTGGATGTGTTTTTTATTAACCGTGAGGGGGGTTTCTTGCATAGTTTGGTCGAATTTTTGTCGAATCCCCTTTGAATGGCTTGGTGTGCGTGTATATTAAATGTGCCCATCAACAGCTACCCATGTTTGTATAAATAAACGACAAGGGTGTCTACTTGGAGAGTACCTACCGGCGGGGGCGCCGGGATTAGGCACGGTAGGGCGTCAGACACGTCAGAGCTTCACTAGCGGTGTAAATACATTCCATATGGATTCATTCTATGCATAGTCGCCTTTTAATGAATATCACGCAAATCGTCATGGTGATAGGTACATACGGTTTGTCCAGCATGTCCTAGGTGTTTCTATAAATATATATATTTTTTAAATAATAAAAAACAAAGTCCGGCCCCGGGGAATGGGGTCCCCGGAGCCATAAGTGGCCTGAGGAGGGGGCAACGCAGCCCCCTCCTAAAGAATTTAAATAAAAAAAAGGACATGACCCGGGGGTTGCGGTCCCCGGGGCCGATTAAGGCCTTGGGAGGGCCAAATGTATTTTTTTCAACAAAAAAAATTAGGGTGCAGGCCCTGGGGGATGGGGTCCCCAGGGCCAGTAAATTAGAAAAATAAGGGGGGCCACAAAGCCCTCCTTCTTAAAAAAATAAAATAGATAAAAGACCGGCATTGCGCTGGAGGCCACGCCCCCTCCTAGCAGCACTCTGCAAACGCGCCCCCTGGCCAGTTGTAAGTTGGGGAATTAATTCCCCTTCAATACTGAGGGTCCCTGAGGGCCAACTAGCCCAACAGGTATCTCCAGTGTGCGCCAGGGAGCTGCGTTACAGACAGGTGTTCTGAGGCCACGCCCCTTTTCACACCTCTATGCAACGCAGCTCTGTGGCGCTTACTGGAGGTACCTAGTGGGCTAGTTTGACCCTAGGGACCCTTAGGATTCAAGGGGACTTAATCTCTCAACTTAGAACGGCCACAGGGCGCTTTTACACAGTGGTGAAGGGAGGGGACGGGGCCTGAGGTGACGTGTGCAAACACGCCCTGTGGCGCGTTTTAAGTTGGGGAAATAATTCCCTTTCAATCCTGAGGGACCCTGGGGGCCAACTAGCCCACCAGGTGCTTCGAGTAAGTGCCACTGCTCTGCGTTGCAGAGAGGTGGTGCAGGCTGTGCCCCTTTTTGCACCTCTCTGCAATGGCACTTACTGGACGTACCTAGTGGGCTATTTTGCCCCTAGGGATCCTCAGGATTCAAGGGGACTTAATCTCCCAACTTAAAAAATGGCCACAGGGCATGTTTACACAGTGGGGAAACAAGGGGACGGGGCCTGAGGTGACGTGTGCAAACACGCCCTATGGCGCGTTTTAAGTTGGGGAAATAATTCCCCTTCAATCCTGAGGGCCCCTGGGGGCTAACTAGCCCACCAGGTGCTTCCAGTAAGCTCCACTGAGCTGAGTTGCAGAGAGGTGGTCCAGGCCGTGCCACTTTTTACACCTCTCTGCAACGCAGCTCTGTGGCGCATACTGGAGGTACCTAGTGGGCTAGTTGGACCCTAGGGACCCTCAGGATTCAAATTAACTTAATCTCCCAACTAAAAACGGCCACAGGGCTTGTTTACACAGTGGTGAAGGGAGGGGACGGGGCCTGAGTTAACGTGTGCAAACAAGCCCTGTGGCGCGTTTTAAGTTGGGGAAATAATTCCCCTTCAATCCTGAGGGCCCCTGGGGGCTAACTAGCCCACCAATTGCTTCCAGTAAGCGCCACTGAGCTGCGTTGCAGAGAGGTGGTCCAGGCCGTGACACTTTTTACACCTCTCTGCAACGCAGCTCTGTGGCGCATACTGGAGGTACCTAGTGGGCTAGTTGGACCCTAGGGACCCTCAGGATTCAAATGAACTTAATCTCCCAACTAAAAACGTCCACAGGGCGTGTTTACACAGTGGTGAAGGGAGGGGACGGGGCCTGAGTTAACGTGTGCAAACAAGCCCTGTGGCGCATTTTAAGTTGGGGAAATAATTCCCCTTCAATCCTGAGGGACCCTGGGGGCCAACTAGCCCACCAGGTGCTTCCAGTAAGCACCACTCCGCTGCGTTGCAGAGAGGTGGTCTAGGCCGTGCACCATTTTACATCTCTCTGCAACGCAGCTCTGTGGCGCTTACTGGAGGTACCTAGTGGTCTAGTTGGACCCTAGGGACCCTCAGGATTCAAGGGGACTTAATCTCCCAAATTAAAACGGCCACAGGGCATGTTTACACAGTGGGGAAGTGAGGGGACGGGGCCTGAGGTGACGTGTGCAAACACGCCCTGTGGCGTGTTTTAAGAGGTAGTTTTAATCCCCTGCCCTATTATATACTAGGGGCTTACAGAGGAGGTCATGCTGTCATGCTGATCACAGGGGGACCCCAACGCATAGTGTCCCCTAGTGTATGTAGGTGTTTTCACTGTATTCTGAGTGTCTTTTAACATAGCACTGGCTCTAGGACTGGTTAGTCAGACTCAGTTACCACCAGTATCCGTCTGAAAAAGTTGAGGGTACAGGATGATTTTGCAACAAGGCTTCTTTCTGCTCTTTTGTTTGTTCTTTCTGCATGTTATCCTTCTTCCTGTACTTTTCTTCGTCTTTGAGGACTTCTGTTGCTTCTTTCTGCATTTCTTTTTTTTCTTTCCGTGCGTTTTTTCTTCTATCTTCACATGTCCTATCTCTGTAGGCATAGTTAGAAATTAGCATTTAAAAAATCTTTGAAATTCACTGAAAAAAACATAGGTTTCAGGCACGTTATAGTTAGGAATTAGCATTTAAAAAACCTTAGAAATTCACTGAAAAAACCATAGGTTTCAGGGGCGTTATAGTTAGCTGGACTTTTCACTCGTACAAAACCCTTGAAATTCCCCCGTTATAGTTATTTCAGCTAACTATAACTCGCGCGCCCGCAATGCACTGCTGATGACGTCACATATTACATCACTCATGACATGGTCAGTGACATCACTCATGACATCACTGATGACATCTCAAATGACATCACTGATGACATCATCCTTGTGATAGAGTGGCAGACCTCCTCTTCCCCTAATATAACCTTTGATACACACATTCAAAAATAGAAACTACAATGTTCAAAACAATGGACATACCAATACCAGTTACAACAACCTATTCAGTAATTCTAAGATCCACATACACATCCACTCATTCACCAACAGTACTATACAGTCACTCATACATGTACTCACTCATCATATGTACTCACACACCTATACATCCTGTTACACAATGACACTCATCCATAGAGTTACTCACACACATAGTCACTCATGCTAATAAAGAATCAAACATCCATTTACTTGCATATACATTTATACACACACCACCACACTTACTTCTACAGAAACTTACACATACTTAGTCTTTTAAACAATCACTTATAGAAACACATACTTATTCATACAGGAACTCTTTCAATCTCTCACTCTCACATATACTCACTTATATACACAAATAGTCACATATACTAGTTTAAAACATATGTAGTTACTCATAAAGACACTATTGAGACAGTCTATCACTCACTAACACACCCATGCACACACTCATCCACCCATACAGTCCTGCACACATGCTGTCTTCAACACATACAAACAGTGAGTCACTCATTCATGCACCTATGCACTACGTAATACCCCCCACCGAACCATACATACACTCAGACACTCTGATACTGATACTCAAAAAACAACTAATAACCTATATAGACACTCATGTAGCTACTCACCAACCCATGCAGCCACTTATACACAAAGTGAGAGACTGATACAGATATTTACACATTTAAACATTACTCACTAACCATGTATTCACTAAGATACACTTAATCAGTCAGTTATACAATGAATTTTTCAAAAACAAATCATCCATTTAGACACTTATATACCCATTTATTCTTCCATCGACCTTGAGATATACATATATAAAACATATGTAATTTTCAGAAAAACACACATTCACTGGATGATGTCATCAGTGATGTCCTTTGAGATGTCATCAGTGATGTCATGAGTGATGTCACTGACCATGTCATGAGTGATGTAATATGTGACGTCATCAGCAGTGCATTGCGGGCACGCGAGTTATAGTTAGCTGAACTAGCTATAACGGGGGAATTTCAAGGGTTTTGAATGAGTGAAAAGTCCAGCTAACTATAACGCCCCTGAAACCTATGGTTTTTTCAGTGAATTTCTAAGGTTTTTTAAATGCTAATTCCTAACTATAACGTGCCTGAAACCTATGGTTTCTTCAGTGAATATATATATATATATATATATATATATATATATATATATATATATATATATATATATATATATATATATATATTATCTACTGGCGGTCGCCAGTAGATAGTTATAGTTACAACCTAGTTGCCATAGGAAATCTCAAAATTCTATTTTGAATAACTTTGGCGCCGGTTGACGAATCCTCGTGAAATTTTCAAAACAAATGGGGCGCTCCGTTCAGCTCCTACCCTGAAAGTCTCGGGGTGATTCGTCAAGTGGGGGCCGAGAAAAGGGGGGGTCCCAAAACGCGTTTTCCCCATGCATTTTTCCATAGGACCTTTAGTCGAAGGTACAGCCCGAACGGCTGAACAGACTTACGTGAAATTTGGCAAAGAGGTAGTCCTCAGGCCAGGCATGTGCCTTTTGCATATATGGTGTAAATCCGTTCAGTAGTTCCTGTGAAAATCAAAAGTAAAATATATACATATCTGGGCGGAGCCTAACCACACATCTCATTGTGAGATCTGATTGGCTGTCAGCACTTCATCCAAGAAGTGTTGGCAGCCATCTTGGGACCAATATACATGATAACACCTCATTAAAAAGCATTGCAGTTAATTGAAGGTTTTAAGACTTTAGTTACATTATAAATCATTTGTTGATGGAACCATACTCATTTTAGGAATTGTGGTATGTTCTAAGGTGATTTTACCATGTGAAAAAGCCTTCTGCTGGGATATCATGAATCATGTTTGAGAGAAAACTATTTTCACATGCTTTTCCCACAGAGGTTTGGAAGGTGATCTATAAGCTAAACTGAGAGCATATTTTCTGTAAATTCACATTATCTTTCTCAGTCATGTGAGAATGAAGTCTGACATTCTCAGTAAAACATGTACATCCAACAAGGGCAGAGACTGTCAGTTGATTCCTTTGTGTTCTACTGCAGCTTCCCAGAGTGTTCCAAAGAACAACTAGAGCGCTAACAGTCTTACTTATGACAAAGGTATGGCACACCTGAAGCCATCTTGATTGGAATAAAGTGGTAACATTTAAAACATTTAATTTAAAAAGGAACAAAACGAGAGGGTTCATTTTGCCATTGAATGTATGATTAGTGCTGCAGAAAGAAAAATTAGGGCACATTTTGAGTGACTTCTCAAATCCTCTTCTATTTCATTAAAGAATTCTGACATGCAGACTGAAACATGCACTTTCAATACCAGCAGCAGACTTCCCTGGTGAGCAGTAGCTTTACTACAGTGATCTAATGAGCGACTAGAGTGCTAACATTCTGAATTTATGGCAAATGTGTGACACATCTGAATGCCTTCTTCATTGAATCAAAGTAAAAAACTGACAGTATGCCTACTGAGGAGACTGCAGTAAATGAGGAAATTAGGAATCTTCATAACAAGGTTCCCAAGATGGCCACCAGAGACAAAAGTGCCCAAATGTAGCACAAATATCACCGAGATGTAGCCCAAGTATAGCCCAATGACAGAAATCCCAGAGTGTTTTAAAGAACAACTAGAGCGCTAACAGTCTTACTTATGACAAAGGTATGGCACACCTGAAGCCATCTTGATTGGAATAAAGTGGTAACATTTAAAACATTTAATTTGCAAAGGAACAAAATGAGGGGGGTCATTTTGCCATAGAAATTATGATTAGTGCTGCAGAAAGAAAACTTAGGGCACATTTTGACTTCTCAAATCCTCTTCTATTTCATTAAAAAGTTCTGACATGCAGACTGAAACATGCACTTTGAATACCAGCAGCAGACTTCCATGGTGAGCAGTAGCTTTGCTACAGTGATCTAATGAGGAACTAGAGTGCTACCATTCAGAATTTATGGCAAATGTGTCACATCTGAATGCCTTCTTGATGGAACCAAAGTAAACAAGCATTGAAAATGCAATAGGTCTCGCCCTCGTTTAAGTTAAAGCAATTCTGTTTATAATTAGGTGGCTTTTTAGCTTTGCTTTTATTAGTGTTTTTCAAAATTTCATATACATACCATGCATATGTATGCATATATGTATATGTATATGTTTGCATTAATTTATATTTATATAGATATGCAGATTATATGTTTATATATGTATATATATATATACACATACATATATAAATGCATATGCATATATATGCATATATATATGTGCACTTGTGTGCATGTACAGAGAGGTAGAGAGGTAGAGGTGTATAGGTAGAGGTGTAGAGGTAGAGAGGTAGAGGTAGAGAGGTAGGGAGTAGTAGAGAGAGAGGTAGAGAGGTAGAGAGTAGAGAGTAGAGAGCGAGTAATAGAGAGTAGAGAGTGAGTAGTAGAGAGTAGTAGAGAGTAGTAGAGAAAGTATCAGAGAGTGAGTAGTAGAGAGTAGTAGAGTGAGTAGTAGAGAGTGAGTAGTAGAGAGTGAGTATTAGAGAGTGAGTAGTAGAGAGTAGTAGAGAGTGAGTAGTAGAGTGAGTAGTAGAAAGTAGTAGAGAGTAGTAGAGAGTGAGTAGTAGAGAGTAGTAGAGAGTGAGTAGTAGAGAGTGAGTAGTAGAGAGTAGTAGAGAGTGAGTAGCAGAGTGAGTAGTAGAGAGTAGTAGAGAGAGAGTAGTAGAGAGTGAGTAGTAGAGAGTAGTAGAGAGTGAGTAGTAGAGAGTGGTAGAGAGAGTAGTAGAGAGTGAGTAGTAGAGAGTAGTAGAGAGTGAGTAGTAGAGAGTAGTAGAGAGTGAGTAGTAGAGAGTGAGTAGTAGAGAGAGAGTAGTAGAGAGTAGTAGAGTAGTAGAGCGTGAGTAGTAGAGAGTGAGTAGTAGAGAGTAGTGGAGTAGTAGAGAGTGAGTAGTAGAGAGTAGTAGAGAGTGAGTATTAGAGTGAGTATTAGAGAGTAGTAGAGAGCGAGTAGCAGAGAGCAAGTAGTAGAGAGTGTGTAGTAGAGAGTGAGTACTAGAGAGTGAGTAGTAGAGAGAGTAGTAGAGAGTGAGAAGTAGAGAGAGTAGTAGAGAGTGAGTAGTAGAGTGAGTAGTAGAGAGTAGTTGAGAGTGAGTAGTAGAGAATCAGTAGTGGAGAGTGAGCAGTAGAGAGTAGTAGAGAGTGAGTAGTAGAGAGTGAGTAGTACAGAGTGAGTAGTATAGAGTAGTAGAGAGTGAGTAGTAGAGAGTGAGTAGTAGAGAGAGCGTAGTAGAGAGTGAGTAGTAGAGTAGTAGAGAGTGAGTGGTAGAGAGTAGGAGAGAGTAGTAGAGTGAGTAGTAGAGAATAGTAGAGTGTGAGTAGTAGAGCGAGTAGTAGAGAGTAGTAGAGTAGTAGAGAGTGAGTAGTAGAGAGTGAGTAGCAGAGAGAGTAGTAGAGAGTAGTAGAGAGTGAGTAGTAGAGAGTGAGTAGTAGAGAGTAGTAGAGAGTGAGTAGTAGAGAGTGAGTAGTGGAGAGTGAGTAGTAGAGAGCGAGTAGTAGAGAGTGAGTCGTAGAGAGTGAATAGTAGAGAGTGAGTAGTAGAGAGAGAGTAGTAGAGAGTGAGTAGTAGAGAGTAGTAGAGGGAGTAGTAGAGAGTGAGTAGTAGAGAGTAGTAGAGAGTGAGTAGTAGAGAGTGAGTAGTAGAGAGAGAGTAGTAGAGTAGTAGAGAGGGAGTGCTAGAGAGCAGCAGAGAGTAGTAGAGTGAGTAGTAGAGAGTAGTAGAGAGTGAGTAGTAGAGAGTGAATAGTAGAGAGTAGTAGTAGAGAGTAGTAGAGAGAGTGAGTAGTAGAGTAGTAGAGAGTGAGTGGTAGAGAGTAGTAGAGAGTGAGTAGTAGAGAGTGAGTAGTAGAGAGTGAATAGTAGAGAGTAGTAGAGAGTGAGTAGTAGAGAGTAGTAGAGAGTGAGTATTAGAGAGTGAGTAGTAGAGAGTGAGTAGTAGAGAGTAGTAGCGAGTGAGTAGTAGACAGTGAGTAGTAGAGTAGTAGAGAGTGAGTAGTTGAGAGTGAGTAGTAGAGAGTGAGTAGTAGAGAGTAGTAGAGTAGTAGAGAGTGAGTAGTAGAAAGTAGTAGAGAGTGAGTAGTAGAGAGTGAGTAGTAGAGAGAGAGTAGTAGAGAGTAGTAGAGAGTCAGTAGTAGAGTAGTAGAGAGTAGTCAGTCAGTGTCAGTGTCAGTCAATGTCAGTCAATGTCAGTCAGTCAGTGTCAGTCAGTCTGTCAGTGTCAGTCAATCAGTGTCAGTCAGTGTCAGTCAATCAGTGTCAGTCAGTGTCAATCAGTGTCAGTCAGTGTCAGTCAGTCAGTGTCAGCTAGAGCAGCTCTGCTGACCTGGTTCTCTGGCTCTAAAGCAGCTCTGCTGACCTGTTTCTCTCTCTCTAAAGCAACTCTGCTGACCAGGTTTCTCTGGCTCTACAGCAGGTCTGCTGACCTGGTTCTCTGGCTCTAGAGCAGCTCTGCTGACCTAGTTCTTATGCTAGAGAGCAACTCTGCTGGTCTAGTTCTCTGGCTCTACAACAGCTCTGCAGACCTGGTTCTCTGGCTCTAAAGCAGCTCCGTTGACCCAGTTCTATGGCTCTGAAGCAGTTCTGCTGACATGGTTCTCTGGCTCTATAGAAGCTCTGCTGACCTGGTTCTCTCCCTCTAAAGCAGCTCTACTGACCTGGTTTCTCTGGCTCTGCAGCAGCTCTGCTGACCTGGTTCTCTGGCTCTAGAGCAGCTCTGTTGACCTGGTTCTTAGGCTCTAGAGCAGCTCTACTGACCTGGTTCTCTGGCTCTAAAGCAGCTCTGCTGACCTGGTTCTATGGCTCTAAAGCAGCTCTGCTGATTTGGTTCTCTGGCTCTAGAGTAGCTCTGCTGACCTGGTTCTCTGGCTCTAAAGCAGCTCTGCTAACCTGGTTCTCTGGCTCTAAAGAAGCTATGCTGGCCTGGTTCTCTGGCTCTAAAGCAGCTCTGCTGACCTGGTTCTCTCCCTCTAAAGCAGCTCTACTGACCTGGTTTCTCTGGCTCTACAGCAGCACTGCTGACCTGGTTCTCTGACTCTGGAGCAGCTCTGCTGACCTAGTTCTTAGGCTCTAGAGCAGCTCTGCTGACCTGGTCCTCTGGCTCTACAGCAGCTCTGCTGACCTGGTTTTCTGCACTCACGACGCACGCACCCGACTTCGCGAAAATATATTTAAAAATAATATAAGTTTCTTATAAGTACAAATATATTATTTTGATGAATATCTTACATAATCTCTTGCCTTAATATGTATATTAAAGACACATACATATCATTTTGGAACATACATTTTTTTTGCGGGAGTCGTGCACCCATCACGCCCCAGCACGTATATGATGTCACGCGGGACCCGCAAGCGCGCAAACATCTTGTACCGTAATGCGCATGTGTCGCGAATGCGCGGGAGCAGGAGTCGCAGACTGGTCGCATACCAATCGCGCATATCACGTGATATTAAATGTATATGATGTAACTGAAAAACACGCAGTCGTCTCACACCGTACGCGGATCCTTCACGACTTTTCCAAAATGATGGCTAGAATGTGCGCACCCACCGTGATGTGTACGCTTTGAGTGCGCAACTCCGAAAAAAAATGGAATTTGTTTTTTTAAAGAAAATAATATAAATATATTAAAATAAAAAATGAAAACAAGAAAATTAATCAATATTTCAGTTTGAATTTTTATTTTATTTTATTTTTTGCAATTTTCAGAAAAATATATAATGTTATTTAATGAATAAAATATTTATAAATAAACAGTTAAACAACTGTAGAAAATCAGTACAAAAGATATAACTAATATCACACTTAAAAATTAGCATTTAAAAAACCTTTGAAATTCACTGAAAAAAAACATAGGTTCCAGAGACGTTATAGTTAGAAATTCGCATTTAGAAAAGCTTTGAAATTTACTGAAAAAACCATAGGTTTCAGAGACGTTATAGTTAGAAAAAAGTATTTAAAAAACCTTAGAAATTCACTGAAAAAAAACATAGGTTTCAGAGACGTTATAGTTAGAAATTAGCATTTAAAAAACCTTAGAAATTCACAGAAAAAACCATAGGTTTCAGGGGTGTTATAGTTAGCTGCCCATTTCACTACAAAACCATAGAAATTCCTCCGTTATAGTTAGTTCTGCTAACTATAACTCACGCGCCCGCAATGCACTGCTGATGATGTCACATATTGCATCATTCATAACATGGTCAGTGACATCACTGATGACATCACTGATGACATCTCAAATGACATCACTGATGACATCATCCACTTGACAATCCGATACACCACATCATACACTTTTATAACCTTTCATCACTCACTGTAAAATAGAGTACCATATTTGAAACCATTGACACACCAATACCAGTTACTACATACCCACTCACTGATTACTAAGTCTACACACACAACTACCCATTCAACAACAGAATCATCTATACATGCAGTCATTAATTATTAGAACACTATCAAATGAACTTATACACATATAAAGACATTGACACATCAGCAGTCATCTTAGTCGGTTATGCAGTCATCCTACTCACTCATGAAAAAAATGTATCGCACTTAAATTTACTCACTTACACAATTATCCAACGACACCTCATTTATTCAAACACATAGTAACTCATCGTTAATATGTTAAAAAAGCACCATTATAATTATACACTCATTCATATATTTACTCTCACAATCACTGACTCTTACACAAACTTATTTATATACACCAACTCTCACATACAATGCCTTTTATTTTTTTACTTTGTTGAAGATGTACAACTAAACATATATTCGCTCACCAACACACAAATAAATACACTCAGTCACCCAAACAACTGTTTCCACATCCACTCTTAAACCCAGACACCTAGTCAATCAACCATTCACACATCTATGCATAGAGTTACACACACCCCATCCAACCACACACAAACTCAGTGTCCCATACAAATACTCACCCAACTAATCAATAACTAATATACACACTCATGTAGTTAGTGACCAACTGAGGCAGCATGTTATACAACAACAGAGACAGTGCTGCACACATTCACATAATTTCGTTACTAATCCATGTATTAAGTGAGACACTTTTAATTACTCACTTAAAAAGACAGTCAGACAGCTACTAAATCCTCCATCCAGACAGTTATATATCCACTCAATCTTCAATACAGATTGGTATATATATAATACATATTTAAATTTCAAACTAAACCATATTCAGTGGATGATGTCATCAGTGATGTCATCAGTGATGTCATTTGAGATGTCATCAGTGATGTCACTGACCATGTCATGAATGATGCAATATGTGACATCATCAGCAGTGCATTGCGGGCGCGTGAGTTATAGTTAGCAGAACTAACTATAACGGAGGAATTTCTATGGTTTTGTAGTGAAATGGGCAGCTAACTAAAACACCCCTGAAACCTATGGTTTTTTCTGTGAATATATATATATATATATATATTCACTTAAAAAACCATAGGTTTCAGACATGTTATAGTTAGCTGTACATTTCACTCGTAAAAAACCAATGAAATTCCACGTTATAGTTAGAACAGGTAACTATAACTTGCGCGCCCACAATAAACTGCTGATGACGTCACATATTACATCACGCATGTCAGTGACATCACTCTTCACATCAATGATGACATCTGAAATGACACATTGTGGATTGCGGTCGCGCAAGTTATAGTTACCTGTTCTAACTATAACGTGGAATTTCATTGGTTTTTTACGAGTGAAATGTACAGCTAACTATAACATGTGTGAAACCTATGGTTTTTTAAGTGAATTTGCAAGGTTTTTTAAATGCTAATTCCTAACTATAACGTGTGTGAAACCTATGGTTTTTTCAGGGAATTTGTACGTTTTTTTAAATGCTAAGTTATGTATTTATTTTTTATTTTTTTTTCTGGTTTTTCACCGTACGCACACCCTGCGCGCACGGTATATATATATAATCTACTGGCGGTCGCCAGTAGATAGTTCTAGTTAGGACCGTGTTTCCATAGGAAATCTCAAAATTCTATTTTGAATAACTTTGGCGCCGGTTGACAAATCCTCGCTAAATTTTCCAAACTAATGGGGCGCTCCGCTCAGCTCCTACCCTGAAAGTCTCGGGGTGATTCGTCAAGTGGGAGCCGAGAAAAAAGGGGGGTCCCAAAACGCGTTTTCCCCATGCATTTTTCCATAGGACCTTTAGTCGCAGCTACAGCCCGAACGGCTGAACAGAATTACTTGAAATTTGGCAGAGAGGTAGCCATAAGGTCAAGGAAGTGCCTTTTGCAGGTCTGGTGTAAATCTGTTCAGTATTTCCTGAGAAAATAGCATTTAAAAGCATATCAATATCTATACGCGTGCAGCGTGCGAGCACAGTGCAAGCCCTGTGCGCGCACCCTGCCGTGCGCGAGCGTAATTCTGATTGGTTGTTAGATGTCAGTAAACATTCGAATCGGTCGAAATCAGGAAGTGTTGGCCGCCATTTTGTCTGTCGCACTGAAAAGGAAAGGTGGAGAACGTGAATAGGGGGCAGAGTAGGGAGTTCTTGACCCCCTAGCCATTGTCAGGGGGTCACAGTAGGACCACTAAGGGCAAAAAAAATGATTGAAATGTTTTTAAAAAACATCGCGAGGTGCGCGCACTCTGCGTGCACCCGAAAAAAAACATTAACAAAAATAGAAATAAAAATCAAGTTTAAGTGCTTAGATATTAGTTGGCTCTAAAAAGAGCCCTTGTGTTCATTGAGTGTTTTTCGGTACCTACAAGTAAGTACCGATGCAGAGTCTAAAGTTCAAGAGGAAGACTCGGTTCCCTTCATCATTGAAATGTACACCGTCTCCTCTATAAATGTCTTGCATGTTGTAACGCAAGTTGTTGTGGTATATAGAACCCATACCATAGTCTCTGAGGAAAGCAGAAACAGACTTATTGACGTGCTTTCTTGATTTGTCAATCTGCGGACAAAGTTGGTTGGACCAGTTCCACTTTTGCCTTTGGCATATATTAGAATATACAAAGGCAGTTTGTGGAAAAAGTGACATCAATTGCAGAAAGGTGTCCTTAATAAGCATTTCCAGACCTACCCCAGTTAAAGTGCCTAGGTCATTTCCACCACAGTGCACAATAATAAGGTTAGGCTGTGGGAGATGTAGAAAGGTTTTCACCAAAGGCATTAATTGGTGCCACTTTAATCCTCTCTGACCAATCCATTTAATGTTTACATTTGGCAAAGCAAGGTCTTTTACAATACCTCTTTTTTCTGCAAATGTTTCACTCCAGAAGACATAGCTGTGACCTACAATCCACACTGTGAACATCTTTCAAGGAGAACAGGATGCACTCAGGAGGTGTCTTTCAGTAGAATGGCAATATGAAAAGAAAGACAGTTGAAAAATGGAGGCATACATACTTTGTTTAATAAAAAGAACTCATTGGCTGATTCAAACCATTTTACAGTTAAAACTAGGCTGTATGTTTACATTTTTAAAAGCATGTTTTGGATTGGTACAGAAAAATGTGTTCCCACTGAACATTACTTTGGATTTGCTGTTAGGTTTGAAAAGTCAAGCACTCTTGCTCTTTGGATTTGAAACATTGTGTGCTGAACTTCTGACCTCTCTGCTCACACCAGTGTTCCATGACCTGTTGCTATGGTAGCAGGCAGAAGTCATGTTGGGGGAAGGGATGATTTGGAAAGGGGTTGAAAGTTGCAACCAATAGAAATGTGTGATTTCATTTGAAAAAATGTGGGAAGGACTGTGATTTTACATTAACATGTATATGTGTGAAAAAAGAGAGGGACACATTGCCATTTACTGGTTGTGGTGAGAGGTGTACAGCTCTGAGATTCTGGCTCTGATAATCTGCTGTTTGAGTGCCACATTTCTGTCTCAACTAACTAATTTTAAAGGTGAGTTATGAGTTTGAGAGGGGATGTATGTGGTGATTTTTGATATAAATATTAAAATTGTCATTCTTCTTTTAAAGTTGTGTTTTACATTTTGTGTTTTAGGAGATATTTAACTGTGTTGAACTTGTAAGATATTATGGAGTATGTCTTCACTGTAAGTTAAGGTGTAGTGGTATCACTGAGGAATACTGTTTTGTGCCTAGAATCACATCATGAGTCTGTCTGCACACAGGATTTGTTGTCAGAGATTTAATTTGTGTTGCTCTTGTTCTGTTAGCCTTGCACTCGCAGAAAAGGGGCAGTTTGTTTTCTTAAAGTGTAAAGGTTAGCATTCAGCAGAAATCAGTTACTCACAAATGAGAGTCAAATGCAAACACATTTGAAAATAGCATGGTACATTTTCCTACCACTTTAAAAGTTGTGTTTTACATTTTATGTTAAGGAAGATATTTAAGTGCCTTGAACATGTTAGATATTATGGAGTATGTCTTCACTATAAGTTAAGGTGTACTGGTATCACCCAGGAATACTGTTTTCAGCCTAGAATCACACCATGAGACAGTGTGCACACAGGAATTGTTATCAGAGATTTAATTCGTGTTGGTCTTGCTCTATTACCCTTGTGCTCGCAGGAAAGGGGCAGCTTGTTTTTTGTAACACATGGTCATGGTGTCAAGGAGCTGTTAGGACATGTGCTCTTTTCTGCTTGTCTAAAATATAAGAAAAAAGTGTCAGGCTGTCACAGTAATTATCACTTACTCAACCACAGTACTAAATGTGCTTTCAAATTGCCAAACAAAATATCGCTTTGAGGTTAGAATCACACCATGAGTGTGTGTGCACACAGGAATTGTTGTCAGAGATTTAATTTGTGTTGCTGTTGTTTTGTAAAACTTGCACTTTTAAGAAAGGGCAGTTTCTTTTCTTCAACTGTGTTGGTTAGCACTCAGCAGAAATCACTATCTCAAAAATGAGAGGCAAATGCAAACACATTTGAAAATAGCATGGTACATTTTCCTACCACTTTAAAAGTTGTGTTTTACATTTTATGTTAAGGAAGATATTTAGGTGCCTTGAACTTGAAAGATATTATGGAGTATGTCTTCACCATAAGTTAAGGTGTACTGGTAGGATCCAGGAATACTGTTTTCTGCCTAGAATCACACCATGAGACAACATGCACACAGGAATTGTTGTCAGAGATTTAATTTGTGTTCCTGTTGTTCTGTAAAACTTGCACTTTCACGAATGGGCCTGGTATCACCCAGGAATACTGTTTTGTGCCTAGAATCACACCATGAGACAGTGTGCACACAGGAATTGTTGTCAGAGATTTAATTTGTGTTGCTGTTGTTCTGTAAAACTTGCACTCGCAGAAAAAGGGCAGCTTGTTTTCTTTAACTGTGATGGTTAGCACTCAGCAGAAATCACTATCTCACAAATGAGAGGCAAATGCTAACACATTTGAAAACCACAGGGTAGATTTTCCTTCCACTCCTGCAATGGGTGAGGTAGTTCCTACATGTTCAAAACTCCAATTAACCTTTACCAAACATGTACTCTTACACACATATCTGCAGTCTTCATGCAGTTGAAAAAGTCTCCATGCAGATCTCTCTTGCAACTGACAATACACAGTCTCCAGAAACACACTCTTTGCACACATGCAGCAGCTTCTCCTACACTCCCATGCATAATACTCAACTCTGTGTTGTGTTTCAGATAGCAGTGTATAATGCAAACACATTCAACGTCACCAAGGCTCATTTCCTTTGCTCTACTCTAATCACTCACCCTGTAACACATGCTGATGGTCTCAAGTAAAATTTGCACTTTCAGGAAAGGGCCAGCTTGTTTTGTTCAAATGTGTTGGTTAGCACTCAGCAGAAATCACTATCAAAAAAATGAGAGGCAAATGGTAACACATTTCAAATCAACAGGGTAAATTTTCCTTTCAATCTTGTAATGGGTGAGGTAGATCCTACATGTACAAAACTCCAATTAACCTTTACCAAACATGTACTCTTACACACATATCTGCAGTCTTCATGCACTTGTAAAAGTCTCCATACAGATCTCTCTTGCAACTGACAATACACAGTCTCCAGAAACACACTCTTTGCACACATGCAGCAGCTTCTCCTACACTCCCATGCATAATACTCAACTCTGTGTTGTGTTTCAGATAGCAGCGTGTAATGCAAACACATTCAACGTCATCAAGGCACATTTCCTTTGCTGTAGTCTAATCAGTCACCCTGTAACACATGGTCATGGTCTCAAGAAGCTGTTAGGACATGTGCTCTTTTTGGCTCGTCTAAAATATAAGGGAAATGTGTAAGGCTGTCACAGTAATTATCACTTGCTCCATCCACAGTACTAAATGTGCTTTCAAATTGCCAAAGGAAATATCGTTTTCTGCCTAGAATCACACCATGAGTCTGTGTGAACACAGGAATTGTTGTCAGAGAGTTAATTTGTGTTGCTGTTGTTCTGTAAAACTTGCACTTTCAGGAAAGGGCCAGCTTGTTTTCTTGAAATGTGTTGGTTAGCACTGAGCAGAAATCACTATCTCAAAAATGAGAGGCAAATGCTAACACATTTCAAATCAACAAGGTAGATTTACCATCAAATCTTGCAATGGCGGAGGTAGTTCCTACATGTTCAAAACTCAAATTAACCCTTACTACACATCTACTCTTATACGCATGTCTGCACTCTTCATGCAGTTGTGCAAGTTTCCATGCAGATCTCTCTTGCAACTGACAATACACAGTCTCCGGAAACACACTTTTTGCACACACACAGCAGCTTCTCGTACACTCCCGTGCGTACTACTCAGCTGTATGTGGTGTTTCAGATAGCAGTGTGTAACGCAAACAGATTCAATGTCACTAAGGCTCATTTCCTTTGCTCTAGTCTAATCACTCACCCTGTAACACATGGTCATGGTCTCAAATAGGTGTAAGGACATGTGCTCTTTTCTGCTTCTCTAAAATATAAGAAAAATGTGTCAGGCTGTCACAGTAATTATCATTTGCTTCTCAACAGTAGTAAATGTGCTTTCAAATTGCCAATCAAATATCGTTTTCTGCCTAGAATCACACCATGAGTCTGTGTGCACACAGGAATTGTTGTCAGAGATTTAATTCATGTTTCTCTTGTTTTGTAAGACTTGGACTCGTAGGAAAGGATCAGCTCATGTGATAGGATTTGAAAAGCTGAAAAAAAAAATTGTAATGAATTAAAATTACATAAAGGTATTTTTTTTTAGTTTTTTGCATGTATTGCTGAGCAACAGTGAAAAAATTTAAAGATGCCTATAAAGTCAAGAAAGAGGAAAGAAAAGCAACAACAACTATATTTGAAGACAACTGGTAAAAAAAAAATAGGAGGAGAAGCTCGTGTTGGAAAACAGAAAAAGTCTTCTGGTAAGCAGTGTTTCAAGTACAAAACAACAACAGAGTCGACAGCAAAAACAAAATGCTAATGTAGACTCAGAAGTAAGAAAGAGTGACTTAACACGGAAAATAGATTTTAAAAACATTCATCGAAAAATGTTTCAGAGAAGAGTGATGTTAAATTTACTAAAGGATGTGAAAAAATATAAGAAGAAAACCAAATTTTATAAGAAAAAGAAATTAATTGAAAGTATTGTTACCAAGGCATTAGAAATAAAAAAAAACTATTCATTTTAATTTTGAACAGGATGCGTAGATTAGATAAATTAGTCAATGCAATGAAGTCACAAAGCAAAAGGAAAAGAGAAGTAAAAAAAAACAACTTTTGTAAAGTGTTCTTAGGAGAATGGAAGCATAGTTTAAGTACTGAACCATTTTTTAATGAAGAGAGTTATCTTCAAAGTAATAGTTTGTTGCATGCAGTTGACACCAATGGTAGAGCATATGAAGTTAAGGATGGTTGTGTAATGGAAAAGGAGAAAATGGTTCCAAGAAATGAGGAAGAAGTGATGGCTGATGAGGTTATGGTGAGACATCCTAAAGCCCCAGTGTACACTTGGAATTGTAGTAGTATTTGTACTGTGCGTCAGGAATCTATTGATAAATTACGTTACTTTCTAAGAGAATATAGTAAAAAGAGTGTTAAACAGAAAATTAAGGTGCTTCAAAGACTAGATCCATGCAAAGTGAGAGAGAATACTGGTTTGCAAGGACATTCTCTGGCTTGTCTATCTAGGAAAGTGTGTCAAAGTGTTTTTCACCATTTTAGGATGCTGGCTGTTCATCATACTGAAATGAGAAAGTTTGTGAGAACATTGTATTTTGCTAAAAGTCCAGCACTAAAGTTAAATGAGTTTAATAATGCTCTGTTCCGTGGATCTGTATCAGATGTAGTGAAGGTTACTGATGAGATTCAGTTTTGTTACTTTGGTCCAGAACAAGAAAGTGCAGAAAATGACACAGTTATTGATGAAAATGTGGAAGAGAATATATAACTTACTGTTAGTAAAAATTTTGAAGATGAAATGACAAAATTTACTATCATCTCTAATGAAAGACCAAATATTACTTGTATTTGTTGCCGGAGAAGCCATTATAAAAGTCAAACAAGGAATGTTGATCTCTATAAAAAAAGTGAAAATGAAGATAATTATAAGTGGAAAGATTTTGCAACATATATGTTTTGAATTGGGTGAAGATCAGCGTATTACTGTTATACCAAGTTAGAAGAAAATAGAATGCCAGCAAGAGCTGTACATAATAAATTAGAATTGGTTGATATTCCTCCAGAACTTTCTGATTTAAATACGTATGAGTCTATACTCATTCAATGTGTCCATCAGTTTCAGACCAAAGTGCGTATGGAGCCAAAAACAGGTAAATTACCTCCTTCGAATTTACAAAGAGGTTTAAAAGGAAGAGTTGTCTATTTGCCATTGGATTTGAAAAAAAATATGGAAACAATTGATGCAGATACTTTGGAAACTGAACCATTAGTTATTCTGGTTAATGGTGTACCAACAAAGAATAAGACAATTTGGCAGGAGCTGGTGGATGTACGAAAAGTAGAAAGAGCAAATTTGTATTTGAAAAAAAATAATACATGGTATGAAGCTGAAGAAGAAATACAAGAAGACACAGGAATACCAACTGGGCAAATTGAAAAAGTGGATAAGTCAAAAGAAGAAGAAATTTATGAACATTTCAGCATACATCCTCTTCATTCTAAAAAAGTTATGGGAAACGCTATTGATCTGTTTCAGATGAAGAAAGCAAAAGGAACTCCTGTGAGTGTATGGGAGGAGAGCTTGGAAGCTCGTTGTTTTCCCCAACTATTTCCTACAGGAGAAGGTGGACGATATGATGAACGTCCAGTACAGATTCCTGCTTCGGAGTATCGGACTACAAGATTATATGCAGAAGATCCCAGATTTCGTCAAAGTATTCCTTATTTGTTCCATCTTTTATTTGAAAGTGACTTGTCTGCACTATCTTATGCAGTAAATCACATTTTGAAAACTGGAGTTCATCTACATAATGTGTCAGCAAAGGACTTTCTCAACAAAGTGCAACAGCGAGATGATCATTTGGAATCTCAATTGATCAATTTGATGGCTTGTCAGCGTGGAACTAATGAATATTGGTACCGACGCCATGGAGCATTGAAGTGTATGTTACGGAATTTAGGAACTCCTACATGGTTCCTTACCCTGAGCTGTGCTGAGTACGCTTGGGGTGATTTACTGGATTTTCTACGAGAGGCAAATTCAAACATTAAAAACATACAATACAAGACAGCAGCAGAATTGTGCTCATTGGATCCGGTTAATTTTTGCAGATATTTTAATCATAGATTTGAGGCTATGATGTCCTTCATCTGCAATAAAAAAAATCCACCTCTTGAAGAAGTTGTGGATTTCTTTTGGAGAAAAGAGTACCAAGCAAGAGGTGCTCCTCATATTCATATGCTGTTGTGGATCAAGGATGCCCCAAAATTTGGAACAGATGCTGATGAAGCAGTTTTATCTTTCATTGAAGGATATGCAACATGTGCTATACCTAAAAGCACAGAAGAGAAAAACTTAAAAGAGAAAGTTTTACGTTTCCAAAGTCATCGATGTGGAAAATACTGTTGTTGAGTAAAGATAAATTCTACACAAAATGTCGATTTGGATTTCCACGACCTGTTCTTTCAAAAGGAAGAGTAAACAGTTTTATGTCAGCTGTGCGACATACTATTACAAGAAAATCGCCTAAGAATACCTACAACCTAAGAAGAAAAGAAGAGTCAAAATATATAAATGACTACAATCCAGTCATTTTATCCATGTGGAATGCTAACATGGATATACAGTATGTGGCTGACAATTCTATTACTGTTGCTCGGTATGTCACATCTTACATCACTAAATCTGAGAAAACTGAATTGAAGGAAATGTGGGAAGAGATTTCTCACGAGAAGACTGTCAGTAAGAAGCTATACAGTTTCAGTTTAAAGATGTTATCGCATCGAGAAATTGGATCCTACGAATGCTCAGATAGGTTATCATCTGCAAGTCTGTACTCCAAATCCAGAAGAATAATTTGGGTAAGTTTAGGCCTTGCAGGAATGCGAAATCGGGTACTGAAATCTATTCGAGAAATTGAATATTTAGCAGAGTTCGAACCAGAAAGTACAGACATTTTAAGAACAAACATGTTGGATACATATTACCCACAAAGAAGTCATCACCTTGAGGACATGTGTCTTTATGAAGTGCTGCAGAACTTCATTTTTAAACGGAATGCCACAGAAGATATCAACAATGGAAAATATAAAGTCAGTGGTGAGGAAGGATGTTTGGTGAAGCAAACAAAAGGAAGTTTGATAAATCACCGGAAGCTGAGTTGCGACACTCCTGACAAAAAGAAATTTTACTACTTGGCACTTTTGCAGCTGTTTAAACCATGGCGTTCAGAGGACGAACTACTTGGAGAGTTCCAGAGTTATGAAGATTCCTTCAATGCTAGCAAAGACAGCATAGAATGCAGTACTTTCACAACTTATGTTCAAATGTTAAATGAAGAAATTGAACAAGAAGGAAAAATTGCAGCTGAAGTAGCTAGAGACAGTTCTCAAGACAGTCAAAGTTCTGGGACATTCAGTCAAGATCCTCTAGGACAACCAATAGTAGAAAATGAAGCAGCAATAGCCATGAATGAAGTGGAAACAGCTATGAATCAAGCACAGGAAAGATTTAGTAGACTTAACATATTTGGAGCAGCAACTGAATGAAGAACAAAAACAAATTTATGAAGAAGTCAGGAAAGAAATTGATCACGGATTACTACATGAAAATAAAGAGTGCTCATGCACATCTTTTGAACCAATGAGAATGCATGTAAGTGGACAAGCAGGAACTGGAAAAAGTTTCTTAATTAATGTAATTAGAAGCTACCTACAGAAAAAATGGATTCCATTTTGTCTTGTGTTGTTACTGCTCCAACTGGGTTAGCAGCGTATAACATAACAGGAGTTACCTTACATCGTTTGCTAATATTACCAGTAGAGCATGAGAACAAAATACAGTACCACAAACTAGCAGGAGAAGCATGCTTGGAAGTTTCAAGAGTATCGAAGAAATTGAAAGTACTCATTATTGATGAGGTAAGCATGGTATCAAACTTAATGCTTGCCTTTGTGCATTTAAGAATGCAGCAAATTCTGAAGACAGAGTATGACGTGTTATTTGGAGGAAAACACGTCATAGTTTTTGGGGATCTTTTGCAACTTACTCCAGTTAAAGGACAACCGGTATTCCTTACACTTACACATGAAGCCATGAAAAAGTCGTTAGGAAGTATAGGCAATGTAAATATTTGGACATATTTTGAGTATAAGGAACTCATTACCAATATGAGGCAAGCCAATGATGAGGACTATGCAAGTATTCTGAAAGATATAAGAATTGGACTACTCACAGAACATGGCAGAAAAGTATTACAGAGTTCATTGCTGACTAATTTGTTCACAACAGAAGAAATAGTTCCAGAGAAAATATACAAGAAAATTGCTGAAAAAAATACTGTAATCTGTTTAATGCCAACACTACATGAATGCTCTGTATTCAATCAAGAACTTTTGAAATTGGAAAATGAAGAGATCATAAAACTGGAAGCTGTGGATAAAATTCAACATGAACGAAAAACTAATATATTGACAGGCAAATTGGCTACTAAATTGGATTCTCTGGAGAAAAACATTTCAAAAACAGCTGGTTTGGAAAAGAATCTTTATGTGTGTATGAACTGTAGAGTAATTTTAAGACGTAATTTGGATGTAGAAAAAGGTTTAGTGAATGTAGCTATGGGTAAAGTTGTGGGTTTTGTAAAGTACCAGAAAAAAGATGGAATTGAATTCTTAAAAATAAAATTTGATCAGATTGAAGAGGTTAAAGTCATTAGTCGTTGTTCAGTTCGTTTTTTGCTAGTGAAAGACTTGTATGTACGTAGGAAGCAGTTTCCGATTTCTCTAGCATATGCTGTAACTATTCACAAGTCTCAAGGATTAACTGTTGATAGTGCTTTTGTAAACATTGGATCTACTATGTTCAAAGAAGGTATGGCATATGTTGCTTTGTCACGCGTGAAAAAATTAGTCGGTTTATTCATGATATACTTTGATGGCTTAAAAGTAAGTGCTGATGCAAACTGTGTAAAGGAGTATAATAGATTAAGAAGAAGCTATGCTCCTCATTTAGGTCAGTATCCTGTGTTTGAAAAACGGGTTGTTTGTCGGAAAAGGAGATTTGAGAATATCTGTAATGAGGATGTACAGAAGATAAAACAAAAAGACAGTGATGTGACTGCAAGCAAAAAGAAAAAGGACAGTGTGGAAGAGGTTGTTGGTTGTCATTTTGAAAATAGCTCTGGTGTCAACTGCTACACAAATGTAGTGCTGAATGTTGAATTTTATCTTGAAAGTTTGCAAGAGCAGATAATACTAAATCATGAAAAAAGATTCTGTTCTTTGCTGAGTCTCCTTTATGAGAATCTGAGTAATGATAAAAATAAAATAGAAAGTGCTTCTGATGTTAGAAATCTTTTAGATGTATGTTCTGGATGTACACAGTTTACACAAAATGTCCAGCAAGATGCACAGGAATTCTTGATGTATATCCTGATGGTACTGGCAGATGAAGGAGTAGAAGTAGAAAATGTATTTGGTGTCTCTTATAAATGGGAACATTGTTGTGATAACTGTATGAACACAAGCAGTAGTAATGTTGATTCTGAAAGGTTCATATATTTACCATTACCAGAAAGTAAAACAGTGACTTTTAGTAAATTAGTTAAAGATGCTAATCACAACATGGAATGTTCTAAATGTAAATCTGAAATGTTGTGAACGTTATTTTTAAGGAAATATGGACAGTATGTAATTTTAATGGTACAACGTTGTAGAGCTGATGGAACAAAATTGGAAACTTTACTAAAGAAGTTTGTTGGTAATCAATTATCTATATCTGGAAAAACTTTTGTAGCAGTTGCAATAATTTTTCATGACGGTCCTTCTATAACTTCTGGTCATTACACAGTTTATCTTAAATGTGAATAAGGATGGACACTGTGTAATGATTCTCAATTGATTTTCAAGCAATGTTTGCCTTATGATTTACCCAATTGTTACTTAATTTTTCTGAAACCCAAATTTTAAATACTAAAATCAGCATCGGAAGAAAGCATTATTTAATTTTAAAGCATTAAAATTGGATATTTCACTCAAAAAGGATTTTAAACTTACCATTTGGCCTCAAGGAAAGGTAAAACAAACAATTGTGGACTTCTTTGACAGATATTATTTTGGAAAATGTTCTTTTGCAACAAGGTTTACAGATGTTATTTCTTGAAAATTGTTAATGTACTTAAAAGGTATTTTTGACATTTCTATTAAGGTATGTTTTAGTGAGGATGCATTTGGGGCTTTTTTAAACAATCTTTCAGATTGTTTTTTTTTTTTGCCCGCTGTTAAATGATGAATACAATTGATTTCACTATTTTCAGTGAAAATCAAAACATTCTGAAAACAGCAAAAAAAGGGCAAAAAATTGCTTTGCTAAATATGAAAAAACATGTACTGTTTAATAAAATGTATTGTTGAATATTAATATTTTTTTCTTTTTTTCAGAACTAGAAAGAAAATTTAGAAAATGTAATTCAGTTTCCTTGCAAATAAAAAAAACATTTATTTCTAAATAAGTTACTTTGATGGTCAGGTAAGTTTAACATATCTGTATGTGTCACTGCTTTCGTTTCATGCTTCCTTTTCTTCACCTCTCCTTACTCTGCTTTTCTCATTTCTCTTCTCACTCTCTCTTCCTGCTTTACTACTCTTTTGTAACTCCCTCACTCCTTCTCTACTACTCCCCTACCTTTACTACCTCCATCACTAATTTTTCATCCATGTTTCTTTCTCTGTATCCATATTTCTTAGTCTTTTTAACTGCCTTACTCCTTCTCAGTTGTTTGCTTTCTGTCTCTGTATCTGTCACTCTCTGTTTGTCTGTTTTACCCTTAATTTCCTTAACATCTCTGGGGCAGATTTACAAGCCATATGTGCCACCACTACGTCACTTTTCTTGACGTACTAGTGGCGCAGGGTGCTCCTCCATATTTACAAGGAGAGGATAAGCCACTCTGTGTGTCTTTTCCTCTCCTTGTAAATACAGCCAATTCAAACGCAGCACTAAAATGAGCTATTATCTTTTTTGATAGGTTTAGGGTACCTATACGTAAGTACTGATGCAGAGTTTAAAGTTTAATAGGAAGACTCTCTTCCCTTCATCTATGAAATGTACACCATCTCTTTTTTAATTACTTTGCCACTCCCCTCTCTTTGTCAGGGAGTCCCTGAAGGTTTTCTAAAGTAAAAAAAAAAGATTTTTTTTTAAAAACAACGTCATTGGGTGCGCGCAGGGTGCGCGCACCCCCCCAAAAAAATTGACAAATAGATTCAAAAAACAAGTTTTTGTGTTTAGATTTTAGGTGGCTCTAAAAAGAGCCCTTGAGTTAATGTAGGGACAGAGGAAGAGAAAAACGAAAAAAAAAATAACAAAACTATGGCCTAGTGCAAGGGTGCTCCTCAAATTTTCTCTGAATGAGATCAACACTGCTCTCACACATAGTAATAAGAGTAGCACAATCCATGCAATGTGTACTCATCCTCCCAAAACAAGGACGAATATCCAGAGGTGTGTAAGAAGGTGAAGGCACCATCGCAGAAGAAGTGCTCGGCTGAGCTGCCGAAGATGTGCTCGGCTGAGCTGCTGCAGATGTCGTCGGCTGAGCAGGTGGAGGGTTTGCTCCAGAAGCTTGACGAAAAGTCACAGGATGCATTTTCTCAACGTGCCTCATCATAGTGTGAATACTAAAAGAGTACTTCTTATTAGCATTCCCACGTGACAAGATGCGGTGACAAAGTATGCAGGTGACCTTTGGTGCATTCACCTTCTTTTGTCCCTCAGGAAAAGTGAAAAACTGCCATATAAAGGAGTCTTTCTGCTTCCTCTGCCTCTGTCTCTCAAGAGTGTCCTGCTCACTCTCAGAAGGTGGGTGGTGCTCTGCCATTGTCTCACAAAAACAGAGTAGCTCCTTCTCCAAGGGAATCAGAACTAATAATGAGGGGAGTGGGTGTAGTTTTGGAAGAATCTGGAACTGAAAGTACTTTGAACCAATGAAAAGTGATGTTTCTTGATCACATGACTTGCCATGAGGGGATTGGGTGTGGTGTTGAAACAATCTGAAACTGAAAGTAATGAAAACCAATTAAAAGTGTTGTTTTATTAATCACATAACCCGAGGTGCGCGCACGGAGCAAGCTCAGAGCGCGCACCGTGCAATTACGCATGCGCGAACGCGTACGCACGCATGCGCATAAGTATTATGCGTGTATGTAACGCGCATACGCAGCACGCGCGCATGCGCGAACGTCAGCGCGTGTACTCTACTCGTATACTCGAGTGTAGCGCGTGGAGCACGTACGACGCACGCATGTGTACGTATGCATGCGTACTGGGTGCGCGCTGCGAGCGCGTACTAAAACGTACGTATGCGTACGTATATTACGTACGCATGCGTACACAAAAAACGTACGCATGCGTACTAGGTGCGCGCTGCGAGCGCGCACTAAAACGTATGTATGCGTACGTAGATAACGTACGCCTGCATACATGAAAAACGTACGCAAACGTACTAGGTTCGCGCTCAGTGCGCGCACCCTAAAAATTTATAGAAAAAAAAAAAGAAATAAAGTGGACATAAGTTAATAGAAGATATTAACTATGCTGTTCAACTTTATCCAAATTCAAAGTAAAAAAAAATGACCCACACAAAATAAAGGATACAGATAATTTATAAATGCATATATAGGGAAATTTTTGTAAAAGAAATATTTAAAAAATATATTAAAAAATTCTAAAATTAGCATTTAAAAAACCTTTGAAATTCACTGAAAAAACCATAGGTTTCACACACGTTATAGTTAGGAATTAGCATTTAAAAAACCTTGCAAATTCACTGAAAAAACCATAGGTTTCACACACGTTATAGTTAGGAAATAACATTTAAAAAACCTTACAAATTCACTGAAAAAACCATAGGTTTCACACATATTATAGTTAGCTGGACATTTTACTCGTAAAAAACCAATGAAATTCCCCCGTTATAGTTAGTTCAGCTAACTATAACTCGCGCGCCCGCAATCCACTGCTGATGACGTCACATATTACATCACTCATGACATGGTCAGTGACATCACTCATGACATCACTGATGACATCTCAAATGACATCACTGATGACATCACTGATGATGTCATCCATGTGAAAAATTAGCACATCTTCTCACACCCTAATATAACTTTTGATACACCAACTCAAAATTTAAGAGTTCAATTGTCAAAACTATACATACTGCAATACCAATAACTACATACCCACTTATTAACTCTTAGGTCTACATACACCTCCAATCATTCAGCTGTACAGTCACGCATACTTATAGTCACTCCATACAAAACTATCTTATGCATTTATACACCTATATAGACACTCACACACCACCAATCATCCATAGAGGTACTCTCACACCTAGTCAGTCATGCAAATAATCACACTCCCATTTACTCAGAGATGCGGTTATACACACTCAAGTTCACTATAACCCTCTTATAGAATCATTCATACAAGCACACATTCATCCATACAGTCACTTTCACAATCACACACTCTCACATCTACCCACTTATATACTCTTACATGCATATATACTGCCTTTCACATATGTAGTTAGTCACAAATGTACCACTGAGATATACATTCAATCCCTAACACACCCATACATACACTCACTCAACCATACAGTCCATCAGAGATGCACTCTTAAAACCATGCACCCATAGAAACACCCACTCACACATTTATGCATAGAGTCACACACACCCTACCCACACAATCACTCAGGAACCCATACAGATACTGAGACAAGCAATCAATAACTCATATACACACTTATATAGGTATTTACAAAACCATGCAGCCACTTATACACCAACATACAGACACATACAAACATTTACATAGTTTAGTCACTAGTCTGCAGTAAGATACATTTAATGACTCACTTATAGAGTATGTTACACACCACAGAAAATCATCCATTTACACACTTGTACACCCACTCATTCTTCAACAGGCCTTTCCCTATATATATTAAACATATTAAAAATGTTCAGAAACACATACTCAAGGGATGATGTCACCAGTGATGTCATCAGTGATGTCATTTGAGATGTCATCAGCGATGTCATGAGTGATGTCACTGACCATGTCATGAGTGATGTAATATGTGACGTCATCAGCAGTGGATTGCGGGCGCGCGAGTTATAGTTAGCTGAACTAACTATAACGGGGGAATTTCATTGGTTTTTTACGAGTAAAATGTCCAGCTAACTATAGCATGTGTGAAACCTATGTTTTTTTCAGTGAATTTGTAAGGTTTTTTAAATGCTATTTCCTAACTATAACGTGTGTGAAACCTATGGTTTTTTCAGTGAATATATATATATATATATAGCTGCCTTTTAAAGATATATATACACATTACCTACTGGCGGTCATCAGTAGGTAGTTATAGTTAGAATCTCGTTTCTATTCAAATAGCGTTTTTTCTTTTCTCAATATCTTTGGCGCCGGTTGACAAATCTTTGTGAAATTTTCAAAAGGAATGGCCCACTCTGGTCTACTCCTATCTTCAAAATTTCGGGGTGATTCGTCAAGTGGGGGCCTAGAAAAAAGGGGGTCCCAAAATGCATTTTCCCCATGTTAATTTCAATAGGAAAAATTGGAACAGGCTACAGCCCGAACTGCTGAATGGAATTACACCAAATTTGCAGGCAAAAAGGTAGCTCTTGGTTCAGAAACAGCCCTTTTTTTAAATGGTTTAAATATGTTCAGTAGTTCCTGAGAAATTAGAAAAAGAAAAATATCGATATCTGATTCCCAAATCATCCCGAGCACAAGCTCAATTCTGATCAGCTGCCAACACTCCAAACCAGCAAGTGTTGGCAGCCATCGTGTGACCAAGTCACAAGAAAACAGTAAAACAAATATAAAAAACAAGAAAATGAGGCAGGGTATAAACACCCTGACCTCCTAGGCCTGCTCAGGGGGTCCCCCAAGGACCCCTAGGACCCAAAAAAGCATTTATTTTTATAATTTCATTGGGGTCACGAATCCAGCCGAAATTATTAAAAAAATGAAGTGCAGACTCCCGTGCTTCATTTTAATGAGGACCCCGGGTGGGCCAGGGCCCGGGGGCATTGTTGAAAACTTATAGCAGGGGCCCGCGGGGGCCCCGCTACCCTGGGGACCACCACCCCCCCGGGGCTATGGTAATTATGTGTGGGAGGCACACGGCCCCCCGCAGTCCCGGGGACCGCCATCTCCCCGGGGCTTTTTGCTAAATGAATGTGTGGGGGGTTCCAACGCAATGTTAATTGGATGCGGGGGGGGGGCTCTGTGGTACTTACTGGAGATACCTGGTGGGCTAGTTGACCCTCAGGGAACCTCAGGATTCAAGGGGACTTAATCGCCCAACTTACAATTTGCCGGGTGCGCGTTTGCACAGTGGTGCAGGGAGGGGGCGGGACATGATATTACAAGTGTGCAAATCCACCCCCTGGTGTGTTGTAAATTGGGGGATTAAGTCCCCTTTAATCCTGAGGGTCCCTGGGGACCAACTAGCCCACCAGGTACCTCCAGTAAGCGCCACAGAGCTGCATTGCAGAGAGGTGGTCTGAAGCTACGCCCGTTTTTACACCACTCTGTAAACGCGGGTTCTGGTACACTGCTGGTGTGGCGATGAGGTCCTCTTGCGTCCTGAGGACCTCAGGTCACAAGTGGACTTCATCCTCTGAGCAGCAGTGTGCCAAAAGCAGCATTTGCAGTGTGGTGTAAAAAGGGGCGTGGCATCAGAACACCCCTATGCAAAACAGCTCTGTGGCACTTACTGGATGTACCTGGTGGGCTACATGGCATTTAAAAAAACATTGAAATTCACTGAAAAAAACATAGGTTTCAGATATGTTATAGTTAGAAATTAGCGTTTAAAAAACCATAGAAATTCACTGAAAATACCACAGGATTCAGGGACGTTATAGTTAGTTGGACATTTCACTCGTACAAAACCAGAGAAATTCGGTCGTTATACTTAGTAAAGCTAACTATAACTCACGCCCCCACAATGCACTGCTGATGATGTCACATCACTCATGACATGGTCAGTGACATCGCTGATTACATCACTGATGACATCTCAAATGACTATTTAACTACCAGCCGGGAACCGAGGCGTATTGTCGAACATGCCTTGTGATGCGACCAGAACATTGACCACACACTAATACTAACTATCCCCAGATGAAGGCCTTTTAGGCAGAAATGCATTGGGATCTATAAAATGTATGAAGGGAAACGTAGTGCTGAAACTACTTATACAAATTTGATTTAATAAAATCATAAAGAAGCACCATTGGAAAATAAAGGAACACCAGTGGTATAATTGGTTTCAAGATTTTTTATTTGAAATTGGGATATAAAATGAACAACCTCCTAGCAGAGGACTACAAACCTGTGCCCTCAGGACATACTCCACCTCTGTGGGTATGCAGCCATCTTCAACATCTCAAATGACATCATTGCTGACATCACTGATGACATCATCCACGTGATAATCTGATGAACCTCCTCACACCCTAATATAACCTTTGATACACCCACTCTAAAATACAGATTCCAATTTTCAAAACCATAGACACACCAATACCAGTTACTACATATGCAGACACTGATTCCTAGGTCTACACACACATCCACTCATTTACCAATACAGTCACTCATCAATACAATACTATCATATGCACTCAAACACCTATACAGATACTCACATGCCGCCACTCATCCAGTTACTCACACACCTAGTCAGTCATGCAAATAATCAATCACACCCATTTACTCACCTATACAGTTATACACAGACTACCTCACTTATTTATACAAATACTAACACATACTTACTCTCTTATACAATCACTGATACAAGCACACACTCATCCATACAGCAACTCTCACAATCAATCACTCTCACATATAGTAATTTATATACTCCAACACTCACATATACTGCCTTTCACATATGTAGTTACTCACACATGTACCATTGACACATCCATTCACTCACCACCACACCCATACAACACACTCACCCACCTATACAGCCCTTCACAGATGCACTGTTGAACCCATACACCCAGTGAATCACACACATCTATGCATAGAGTCACCCACCCCCCACCCATACTGTTAATCAGACAACCAATCAATAACCCATATAGACAGTAATGCAGCTACTCACCAACCCATGCAGCCGCTTATACACCAACTGACAGACTGATACAGAAATTTAGAGTTGACTCACTAACCCATGCATTGAGTGCACGATCTTTCACCTCCTGCCTGGGGCCGCTGCTGCCTGCTGCCATTCAAGGGACCCCCCGGTGTCCCTGGAGAACTGGAATTACCCACGCTGCTAATCCACTGCAGGTCTTACCTCCAACTGACCTGAGCAGTGGACCACCAAGCCCAGAGAGCACAGCGCCACCTGCAGCTGCCGCTGATGAGGGGGAGGTGCTCGGACCATCCTGCGCATGGAGCGCTGCCTCTCCCCCCACGGCGAGGGACACGCTGTTCAGTGCACGATCTTTCACCTCCTGCCTGTGACCGCTGCTGCCTGCTGCCATTCAAGGGACCCCCGGTATCCCTGGAGAACCGGAATTACCTATGCTGCTAATCCACTGCAGGTCTTACCTCCAACTGACCTGAGCTGTGGACCACCAAGCCCAGGGTGCACAGCGCCACCTGCAGCTGCCGCTGACGAGGGGGAGGCGCTCAGACCATCGCTGCTTATTTAACCCCAGAGGAACTGCTGAACACCAAATAAGGTACTGTGTTGATCTGTGATCGTGCACCACTCCTTTGAGTGTAACCCGGGCCTTTAAAGACATCTAAACATTTCCTACTCGGGATAGGCTGCGCTGCACCTCCGCCTTTGATTTTTTTCTCTTTACTTGGCTCTGACTCTTTATTGTGCCTAATTAAATCACTGATAGTGCAACCATGGGAAAAAGGAAAACCAAGGAGCGGGGTGGCAAACGGAGCATCTGGCGGGATGGGTAAGGGGAAAAAGGCAAGGAAAACCATTAAGAACATTGCCAACAACTGCGTGATTGATAGAATCGAGACTCTAATCACAGAATGTGAAGGGATACTAGTAGCTGAGTTACCGGCGGCTAATGGTGTCACCAAATCCCCACTTGAGAAGAGTTGCAGGCAACCGCTCCCAACTATAATACCCTCAATATTTCAGAAATCCCCCCATAACCGCACCTCATTTAGCAGCGAGGCTGACCATTCTGCGACAGGGCAACGGGAAATTATTTCTACCCAGCACAATAACCCACCGACCCACGATCCTGCGAACCATTTAGAACCTTCTGTCATCATTTGTTCCAACCACTTTCCGATACTGGCTGAGGCCTCTGATTCTTTGGGGGAACTGACGTGCCATGCCCAACCCCAAGCCCAAGCCCGACTGTAAGTTCACCCGAGTTAGTAGGAACCAGTACCCCTACACCAGAAGATCCTATGCAGATAGTTAGCGCGCTCAGGCTGGAAATAGGCGCGATGAGGATGATAATCAAGGACTTAGTGGCTGTAGTTGAACTAATAACCCCAGGAAGCATGCTACATCAGCCAACAGCTAGCTGCCCACCCAATTCCCATCTCCAACGGGCACTTACAAATGTACAAAAAGAATGAACTACCGCACACAAAGGTCCACCCTCATCCCCAAAGTACAGGCTGACTGGGCCCTTAAGGCATCCAACTATAAACAGGCGGTTTCCTCCCAAGCCTTTGTCCCCATTAGTCAGGCAAAACAACCTCAATTGCAAACCAACACAAAGTACATTAGACCCTTCAATACATCAGCAGCCCAAAGACTCTTGTTATTTAGAAAAACTTTCGAACCCTCCCCCTGCACAGACACGTACAGTCTTCAAGGTCAATGTCCCCAAGCTTGACTTGCATGGTGACCGTGAAAATGAAGACTCTTTAAAAAACAAGGCCATACACTGGATTCGCCATGTCAGGGGCTGCCGATCACTGATACGGGACGACATAGTTAGGGCACGGAGATGCATGCACCACAATCAATCCTTGGATTACATCGAACTCCCCCTGGCCAAGCCCGATTTGGCCGCAAACTTGCTAGCATTAGAATATCGGACTTGCCCTCCAGGGCCCTCAGCTATCCAGTTTAGAAGCTTCCCAGTAACTGTTGATGCCAGGGCACAGGGTAATGCACCAGAGCCGAGTGCAGAAGGAGGTACCACACTGGATGCTAATGATTGACTGAGAATTGCCCCTACCTTACATCTAGAGTCTCTGGACACCCCTCACAATAGTAACCCAAGCACCCTTCTAAGTATACAACCCTCAAGTGTTCTTGATCAATTATGCATAAATCCAAACCACACTGATCACATTAGTTGCTGCACCGATAAGATGAGGGATCAAATTGCATTTATAAACATGGACACAGATAGGGTTGCCCTTAATGCTCTCCATGCCTCATTGTTCCAGCCCCAAGCAACATTCCCTCGAGAGGCAGCCCTCGGTTCGGCCCCTTACTCCCAGCTCAAGATCATTTCCTGGAATGTAGCCGGACTTAGCAGTAAATTGCTATTGCCCGACTGGAACAAACTAATAGAAAGTCAAGACATCTGCCTTTTCCAGGAAACCTGGAGCTTAGTTCCCCTTTATAAATCTGGTTATACTTGCTTTTTTTTACCAGCTGTCACCACAGGGAGAGGGCACCCCTCTGGAGGCCTGAATGTCTGGGTTAATATTGATTTGGGCTTTAGAATAACCGAACGAAAATGTGCAAGCCCAGATATAATGAGACTTACCATCAATGGAAAAAAAGGAGCCATAACCCTTGAGTTGTTTAATGTATATGTAAGGGGGACAAGAGGGGGAATGTCCTCAGCTTTTGTCTCATCCTTGGAGCAAGAGCTATCTATTTGCCATCCCGACTCATATCTTGTGATAGCGGGAGATTTTAACTGTACGTTCGAGCCTCTTAGCATGGAGGACATGCTGGGGTTGGAGGAGGACGATAAAAGATGGGGTATTCCCCCCCTAAGCATTCCCCCCATTAAAAGATGGTCACAGGTCGCAATCAAGCTGAACACACTTGCTCTGGAATTTGGGTTGAGGGCCGCAAATGGTAGAACAACGTTGGCTGCTGAAGGGGCCTGCACATACAATAGAATCAGTTGTCCATCTCGCATCGACTACATATTAATAGATGCAAGATTGTGGAGAAGCACTATTGACATAGAAATAGTCCCTACCATCGACATTGACTATAACCCACTCTGTCTGACTATGAAGGCTTTTTGGCCTTCTTCCTGCCCTGTCCCTGGTGCAACTACCAATATGGCGACCAAGGAAGTGGCCCCTTCTAACTGTAGAAGATATCTTAAATGGCCTAAAGTTGCTGTTAATGAACTAAAAATGTCTGGAATTAATCGAGTCTTGGTAGAAAACATAGGTGATTTGCAGGAGGCATCTCTTAACCCCGACGCCCCAGAGAAGGCCTTGGATATTTACATGAGAACTGTAGAGCAGATGGGTCTTTTTTCAAAATAGCTGCTAGCTCTAATACCTACAAAGCACGCCCGAAAAGCGGGCAGGCTTGGTTTTCTAAAACTTGTAGACAAAAAAGGAAAGCTCAAGCCCTAGCTATCAAAAGTAAAAATTGTCCTCGCATCCAAATCTGCCAGGAAGGAGTATAAAATAGCATTGCATTGTGCAAAACTACAGTGGGAAGAATGCCACTGGCAGAACTTAAAAGATGCTAGCTTAGCAAAGGATGCTAATCTATTTTGGAACCTTGTTAGGGGGGCCAATAGTAATGACCCTGACTTAATCCCCAACCACATATCGAGCCAAGATTGTTTCGTCCATTTCAGGAAAATTTACACAGGAACAGATACAATTTATCCGGAAGGGCCTTGCGACCAGCCACTTCCCTGCTTTACTCCAAATATCGGTGACTACTTTAGTTTAAATGAAGTAGAAGGGGCATTTAAAAGAATAGTACCATCAAAAGCCCCTGGTCCGGAAGGTCTTCAAGGGGATCTACTACTTGCGAACCCTAGTGATTGAGCACAATATATCACGCTTCTAATTAATTCCATCTCTAAAGGATGCCCTATACCCGAATCGTGGAAGGGCGCCGAAGTGGTGCCCGTCTTTAAAAAGGGAGCTAGGGAGGACCCTGACAACTACAGACCGCTTAGTTTGATAGATGCTATTCAAAAAGTAGTTTGCAGGGTGCTGCTGCAGAGAATCCAATCTTGGATGAGAATATCGTCCCCCAATAGCAGGCGGGTTTCAGGACCAGAACTGGGACAGTTGACCAGTCGTTCAGGCTGCTCCTCCTTTATTGGAAGGTAGTCATGATCGGTGGAGGCAGTCTTTATCTTGCTTTCATCAATATGAAGACTGCTTCGATCTGGTCCCCCGGGAACAATTATGGAAAGTTCTGGGAGACATGGGTATTCCCATGCTTATTCTGAACCTGCTTGTCAGTTTGCATGAGGGTAATTATGCTCAAGTGAGGTGGGGGTCACAAGAGATCTCCAAGACCCCGGTTAGGCTACAGAAACTCTTGGACAGGTTCCAGCTCTTTTGCACCTCAAGGGTGCTGATCATTAACACTACAAAGACTAAATTAATGACATTCAACCCCTACAAGCCTTTCAGGCATATTTTTACCATCGGTGGAATGCGTCTGGAGAGAGTCAGCACTTTTGACTATCTGGGCATCCGGCTCTCCGAAACAATGCATTGGAATCCCCACATTAACAAGATGCTCCTGAATCATAAACGTGTGGCTGGGGCAATAGGCAGAGAACATCGCTCTTCACAGAGCAGACCTGTAGCCCCAGAGCTCACGATCTATGCTGCAAAGGTAGTCAGCTCGGCCATCTATGGTGCGGAACTGTGGGGGTTCAACAACGTGCAAGAGAGCTGTTGATCCGAACAAAAGTTCCTGAGAGAGTTAGTGAGCCTTCCCCAAAATGTCCCCGAAATGTCCCACTCAAGCCCCTGATGAGCGATATGGGAAGACGCTCCTACAGCGAACTACCGAACTTGTCAAATACGCTGCCGCATTTAAAGAGGTAATTAGTTTAGACTGTAACCACAGGGTTAGCTGGCTTAACAATGTTAAGAAATTAGTATTTGCCCTAGTCCTTAAAGACTCTTGGGAAGGTCAAAACCCACCCTGTAAGGACCAACTCAAAAAAGTATATTGGGCTTGGGTTGACACAGAGGAACTCAGTAACCCTAGCGCAGGTAGGATGACAGATGATTTTTATCACTTCAAGCAGCACATATTTTTAGAACCATATTTAGATCTTATTCAGATCCCAAGAGATGGGGCACTCTATATACAGTTTAGGGTTGGCTCTCTCTTAGTTCACGAGCTAACTACAAAATGGAATCCTCCTCGGAAGACTATCGCGGATTGCCTTTGCTGCGAGGCACCAAAAGAGAGCGTGGTCTACCTCATGTTCGCATGCCCAGCATACTCCCGGGCCAGAGCAAGATGGATAAAACCAATCTGTAGACAGCTGGGCACCTTGGATTACAGTGTTGCTTTGTGGATCTTGAGATCAGATTCAAGAGCTCTTTTTGTCTGTGCCGTGGCAAAGTATCTTGGCTGTATTTGACTTGTTAGGTCCAAATTCTTGCGTAGGGAGGAATGAATTTACACTGTGAATGCATTTTTATATATTTTTTAAATCTTATCAAATAGCTGTAAAAGATGTATGCTCTCACTTTTTCTTAACCAGTTTTATTCACTAGATCATATTTTAAAATGTATCGAATGCACAAATGAACTCTCCATTTCGATTCAGAGATTAATGTGCCACTGTTAATATTTATCAACAAAACAATCAATCTTTTGTATATTATCCCTGGGTGGAATCTATACACCGATCTTTTTTACTGTTTTTTTACGATAACTCGCATCTTTTTTTTTTGGCTTGTCTGATGTTGCTTATATGATACTTGTTATCGAATAAAGCTATTTGACTGACTGATATGCTTAATCAGTCAGTTATACAATCAGTCACACACATACTAAATTGTCCATTCAGACACTTATACACCCACTCATTCTTCAATACACCTTGGCATATATATAAAACATATTTACACTATAAAGAAATACACATTCACTGGAAGATGTCATCAGTGATGTCATTTGAGATGTCATCAGTGATGTCATTAGTGATGTAACTGAACATGTCATGAGTGATGTAATATGTAACCCCGGGCGTAGCACTACGCTTCGCCCACGTAGTGTACGTAGCGCTGCCTGCTTCGCACTTTCCGAAGTAGGCGAAGCAGGGCAGCGCTACGCACACGCCGAGGGCGAAGCGTAGCTGCTTGCCACCCGCCACCCACCTCCCGCCTGCCCTCCTTTTAATAATATAAGCAATGAAAAATAAATTAAAGTAAGTCGACTTACCCGTAAGCGCAGCGTCTCCGGGGCTCCCTCTATCTGTTTCTAATTTCTTTTGGCAAATGCGCATGCGCGGACACCCGCGCATGTGCATTTCTCGCGAGAAATGCGCATGCGCGGGCGTCCGCGCATGTATATCCCAATGACAGAAGTATATATAGCCCAAGTATATCCCAATGACAGAATGTCCCAGAGTGTTATTAAGAACAACTAGAGCGCTTACTGTCTTACTTATGACAAAAGTATGGCACACCTGAAGCCATCTTGATTGGAATAAACTGGCAACACTTAAAACATTTAATTTAAAAAGGAACTCAATGAGGGGGTTCATTTTGCCATAGAAATTATGATTAGTGCCGAAGAAAGAAAAATTAGGGCACATTTTGTGTGACTTCTCAAATCCTCTTCTATTTCATTAAAAAATTCTGACATGCAGACTGAAACATGCACTTTTAATACCAGCAGCAGACTTCCGTGGTGAACCGTAGCTTTACTACAGTGATCTAATGAGCAACTAGAGTGCTAACATTCAGAATTTATGGCAAATGTGTGACATATCTGAATACCTTCTTGATGAAATCAAAGTAAAAAACTGAAAGCACTTCCTACTGAGGAGACTGCAGTAAATGAGGAAATTAGGAAACTTCATAACAAATAAATCTCCCAAGATGGCCACCAGAGACAAAAGAGCCCAAATGCAGCACAAATATAACCTAGATGTAGCCCACATGTAGCCCAATGACAGAAGTGTGCAAAACACATTTTATTTTGTGTGTATTTGCAGTTTTATATAGTGCAGACTTGTCAGGTATTGGAGTGCTTTACATGAGCATTGGTTACATCACACAAAATCAAATTCATTTTGGTTGTAGACATGGGGAGATTAAGTGATTTGACCAGAATCACAGAATGTTGAGCTGAAGCAGAAACTCCAACCTGGTTCCCCAGTTGCAAAGTCTGCAGCTCTGGAAGTAACACCACACCCTCTCCCCTAGGTGCAACATTTAATCAAGTGGTCAACTGGATAAAAAAACTTAAATATTACAAATAATTTAAAAGTTCTTTGTCCTATTTGAAAACTCAGAAAATATGTCCTCATTTTAGTTTTTTATAGCACTAACCATAATTTTGATGCAAATAAGACCCTCTCATATATGTAATTTCTAAAGGAAATGCTCTAGGCATTACAGTTTTGATTACATCAAGATGACTTCAGGCGTTCCACACTTTTGTAACAAATATAGAATGTTAGCAATCTAGTTGTTCATTGGGATACTGTTGAGAGGCAGAGGCCAGGGGCACAGACTCTGAAAATTGAAGGCAGGTAGGAGAGTGCAGAGGCAACAATTTGACCACACTGGGCAGGCAGGAAGGGCAGTGGCAGCAAAACAGACTATAGAGGGCAGTGGAAAAGGGGGCAGGGGCAACAAACCAACAATACAAGACTGGCAAGAGAGGCTGTGGCAATATAATAGACCATTGTGGGCAGAAGGAAGAGGCAGTGGTAGTACAACCATACATGCCAACAGACCCGTTTCAGCCATGAAACGTCCAATGTTTTTAAGTTCAAATGGGCTTTATTTGATCTGTCTCCTGTCTACAATCTCCTCGTTTTCAATGTAACTCAAAGGGGAAAATCAATACCCCAGTTTTTTTTCAAAATCTCCCTCTTACCAAGTTCAAAATGTTCGCAAGTATGGTACATTGGATCGTGGTAGGCAGGAGGAATTGGGGTAGGGACATGGACTCAGATAACAGAGGACAGGAGGGACATGGAGAGGTGCACCAAACTGACCCTACAGGGCAGGCATCAGGGTTTGCAGCAGCACAATACACCACACAGGGCATGCGGGGCGGGAGTACAGCACAACAATCCATAGAAAGCAATAGGAAGGGGACAGGACCATGCATATGGACAGCAGAGAACAGAGGGGAAAGAGGCAATGGTAGCTAGCTGACTATAATGGACAGGCAGGAGAGAAAGCTGCAGCATAACAGATTATAAAGGGCAGGAGGGATGGATCCGGGGCATTACAATGGAACAGACAATTCAAGAGGGAGGGAATAGGGGTCTGCACATGGAAACAGAGGGCTGGGGGTAAGGGGGCAGGGCAGGAGCAGCAAGATGACCTTGGAGGTCAGGCAGGATGGACACTACAAACAAGACACACCATGGAGAGCAACAGGGAGACTATGGTGGCATACACACAGACCATGGAGGGAAGGTGGGAGGGGCCATGGCAGCACAGAAGACCATGCATGGCAAACGGGAGGGTTTGTGGCAGCACAATGGCTATGATGGGCAAGAAGGAGGGTGTAGGGGCATGCACAAAGGACCATGGAGGATAGAAGGGAGGGTCAGGACCTGGGCACAGACAAGAGAGTTCAGGGGAAGGGGCTTCACGACAGACCGCGCAGGGCAGGCAGGAGGAGCAGTTGCAGCACAACAGACCAGGGAGGGCAGAAGGGTGTGGCAGTAAAATGGACCATGGAGGACAGGAGGAAGGGGATAGGGGCATGGCATGTGGACAGGCAGGGTGGAGGTGGCAGGGACAGGTTACAGTCATCTGACAATGCTAGGCATGTGGGAGGGGAGTGGCAGCTTAACAGAACACTCAGAGTAGATAGGAGTGGCAGGTCCATAGAACATGGTGGGCAAAAAGGATGGAGCAGGGGCATGCACAAAGATATCGGAGGGCAGGAGGAAGGAGAATAGGGGCAGCAAGCTAAGCACAGAGGCTAAGCAGGAGGTCAATGATGGGCCATAGAATTGGGCAATGAAGGGCAGGAGGAGTGAACTGGTACATCATGCTAAATGGAGGGCAGTGGCAGCACATTAGACCATGCATGGCAGGAGGAAGCAGGCTAGTCCATGGATTCAGACAACAAAGGATAGGGAGGAGGTGGATGGGGCAACAAGCTAACTGTTCAGATAAGGTGGGTATTAGGAACTTTATTGTTTTTAAAATGTGTGTCTGTGCGAACTACTTAAAATATGAACAAGTATGCAGCATAATCTCACTTTTATTCAGGAAGAAGAGGACGTTTGTGACTGTGACTCCGGGCTCACTTGGCAGAAACACCCCCTGACCCTCCACCCCCATCGCAAAATGTAATGCCCGTGAAAAGGGTAGGTGGACGCAGTGTTATATAGAACATAGTCCTGAGAGCACGATTGAAAATGAAAACTAGATATAGTATGTGGTATAAACTATGCACCAAAAAGTGTGATATAAGATGAACCGGGGTGTGAAATATAATATGCAATACATTGTGCGCAGTGACAGATTAATTGGAGAGTGCGAGATAGCACCGGCACTAGCGCGTGCTATGCGATATGCACCTTGGAGTGTAATATGCACAGGGCAGTGTTGTGTAACCTAACTAGTCTCTAAAGTTGTAATATAAAATATGTGCTGGGGAGTGTAACGTTGCATATGCACTGTGACAAAGATATGGATCCCAGATTGTAATATGTATGGCATAGTGCTGTGCGTTATAACATAGGCATCGAGGGAGGCACGTTAGATGGGGCAATATAACCCGTGCAAAGGCAAGTGTGGCATGACATATTCACGGGGTGGTGTTACAGTGCACATGGGCTAAAGAGTGTCATAGCATACACACTAGCTGGAGGAATACAACACAGAGGTGTGTGGCACTCGGCGGGCACTGGTGGGTGTAACACAGCATTGGGCTCAGCCAGGAGCATGCTGCGACTCTCAAGTGAGGTTCCTCTCTTTTCCAGAGAGTAAAATGAAAAGTATTGCACATCCAGCGGTGGATGTGTGTTTTATTAACCGTGATGGGGGTTTCTTGCATAGTTTGGTCAAATTTTTGTCGAATCCCCTTTGAATTGATTGGTGTGCGTGTGTATTAAATGTGTCCGTCAATAGCTACCCATGTTTGTATAAATAAACAACAAGGGTGTCTACTTGGAGAGTACCCACCGGCGGGGGCGCCGGGATTAGGTACGGTAGGGCGTCAGACACGTCAGAGGTTCACTAGCGGTGTAAATACATTCTACATGGATTCATTGTATGCATAGTCGCCTTTTAATGAATATCACGCAAATCGTCATGGTGATAGGTACATACGGTTTGTCCAGCATGTCCTAGGTGTTTTTATAAATATATTTTTTTTTAAATAATAAAAAACAAAGGCCGGCCCCGGGGGATGGGGACACTGGGGCCATAAGTGGCCTGAGAAGGGGGGCAACGCAGATCCCCTCCTAAAGAATTAAAAAAACAAAAAGGCCATGACCCGGGGGTTGGGGTCCCTGGGGCCGATTAAGGCCTTGGGAGAGCCACATTTATTTATTTTCAACAAAAGAAATTAGGGTGCAGGCCCTGGGGGATGGGGCCAATAAATTAGAAAAAGAAGGGGGGCCACACAGCCTTCCTTTTTAAAAAAATAAAATAAAATAAAAGACCGGCATCACGCCAGAGCCCACGCCCTCTCCTTGCAGCACTCTGCAAATGCGCCCCCTGGCCAGTTGTAAGTTGGGGAATTAATTCCCCTTCAATACTGAGGGTCCCTGAGGGCCAACTAGCCCAACAGGTATCTCCAGTATGCGCCAGGGAGCTGAGTTGCAGACAGGTGTTCTGAGGCCACGCCCCTTTTACACTTCTATGCAACACAGCTCTGTGGCGCTTACTGGAGGTACCTAGTGGGCTAGTTTGACCCTAGGGACCCTTAGGATTCAAGGGGACTTAATCTCTCAACCTAGAACCGCCACAGGGCGCGTTTACACAGTGGTGAAGGGAGGGGACGGGGCCTGAGGTGACGTGTGCAAACACGCCCTGTGTCGCGTTTTAAGTTGGGGAAATAATTCCCTTTCAATCCTGAGGGACCCTGGGGGCCAACTAGCCCACCAGGTGCTTCCAGTAAGCGCCACTGCTCTGCGTTGCAGAGAGGTGGTGCAGGCCGTGCCCCCTTTTACACCTCTCTGCAATGGCGCTTACTGGACGTACCTAGTGGGCTATTTTGCCCCTAGGGACCCTCAGGATTCAAGGGGACTTAATCTCTCAACTTAAAAAACGGCCACAGGGTGTGTTTACACAGTGGGGAAGGGAGGGGACGGGGCCTGAGGTGACGTGTGCAAACACGCCCTATGGCGCGTTTTAAGTTGGGGAAATAATTCCCCTTCAATCCTGAGGGCCCCTGGGGGCTAACTAGCCCACCAGGTGCTTCCAGTAAGCGCCACTGAGATGCGTTGCAGAGAGGTGGTCCAGGCCGTGCCACTTTTTACACCTCTCTGCAACAGAGCTCTGTGGCACTTACTGGAGGTACCTAGTGGGCTAGTTGGACCATAGGGACCCTCAGGATTCAAATGAACTTAATCTCCCAACTAAAAACGGCCACAGGGTGTGTTTACACAGTGGTGAAGGGAGGGGACGGGGCCTGAGTTAACGTGTGCAAACACGCCCTGTGGCGCATTTTAAGTTGGGGAAATAATTCCCCTTCAATCCTGAGGGACCCTGGGGGCCAACTAGCCCACCAGGTGCTTCCAGTAAGCGTCACTGCGCTGCGTTGCAGAGAGGTAGTCTAGGTCGTGCCCCTTTTTACATCTCTATGCAACGCAGCTCTGTGGCGCTTACTGGAGGTATCTAGTGGTCTAGTTGGACCCTAGGATCCCTCAGGATTCAAGGGGACCTAATCTCCAAACTTAAAATGGCCACAGGGCTTGTTGACACAGTGGGGAAGGGAGGGGACGGGGCCTGAGGTGACATGTGCAAACACGCCCTGTGGCGCGTTTTAAGAGGTAGTTTTAATCCACTGCCCTATTATAAACTAGGGGCTTACAGAGGAGGTCATGCTAATCACAGGGGGACCCCAATGCATAGTGTTCCCTAGTGTATGTAGGTGTTTTCACTGTATTCTGAGTGTCTTTTAAAATAGCACTGGCTCTAGGACTAGTTAGTCAGACTCAGTTACCACCAGTATCCGTCTGAAAAAGTTGAGGGTACAGGATGATTTTGCAACAAGGCTTCTTTCTGCTCTTCTGTTTGTTCTTTCTGCACGTTATCCTTCTTCCTGCACTCCTATCTCTGGAAAAAAACCTTTAAAAAACCTTTGAAATTCACTGAAAAAACCATAGGTTTCAGGCACGTTATAGTTAGGAATTAGCATTTAAAAAACCTTAGAAATTCACTGAAAAAACCATTGGTTTCAGGGGCGTTACAGTTAGCTGGACTTTTCACTCGTACAAAAGCATTGAAATTCGCCCGTTATAGTTAGTTCAGCTAACTTTAACTCGTGCGCCCGCAATGCACTGCTGATGACGTCACATATTACATCACTCATGACATGGTCAGCGACATCACTCGTGACATCACTGATGACATCTCAAATGACATCACTGATGACATCACTGATGACATCATCCTTGTGATAGAGTGGCAGACCTCCTCTCCCCCTAATATAACCTTTGATACACACATTCAAAAATAGAAACTGTGCGGCCCCCCATTTTTTCTAATTTATTGACCCTGGGGACCCCATCCCCCAGGGCCTGCACCCTAATTTTTTTTGTTGAAAAAATAAATTTGGAAGGGGGCCGCGTGGCTCCCCTACCAAGGCGTTAATCAGCCCGGGGACCCAAACCCCGGGTCATGGCCTTTTTTTTTAAATTCTTTAGGAGGGGGGCTGCGTTACCTCCCTCCTCAGGCCACTTATGGCCCCAGGGACCCTATCCCCGGGCCGTCCTTTGTTTTTTATTATTTAAAAAAACAAATATATTTATAGAAACACCTAGGACATGCTGGACAAACCGTATGTACCTATCACCATGACGATTTGTGTGATAATCATTCAAAGGCGACTATGCATACAATGAATCCACGTGGAATGTATTTACACCGCTAGTGAAGCTCTGACGTGTCTGACGCCATACCGTGCCTAATTCCGGCGCCCCCGCCGGTGGGTACTCTCCAAGTAGACACCCTTGTTGCTTATTTATACAAACATGGGTAGGTATTGATGGGCACATTTAATACACACGCACACCAAGCCATTCAAATAAGATTCGACAAAAATTCGACCAAACTATGCAAGAAACCCCCCTCAATGTTAATAAAACACACATCCACCGCCGGATGTGTAATACTTTTAATTTCACTCTCTGGAAAGGAGACAAACCGCACTTGAGAGTCACAGCGTGCTCCTGGCTGAGCCCAATGCTGTGTTACACCCACCAGTGCCCGCCGAGTGCCACACACCTCTGTGTTGTATTCCACCAGCTAGTGCGTATGCTATGACACTCTCTAGCCCATGTGCACTGTAACACCTCCCCGTGAATATGTCATGCCACACTTGCCTTCGCACAGGTTATATTGCCCCATCTAACGTGCCTTCCTCGATGCCTATGTTATAACGCACAGCGCTATGCCATACATATTACAATCTGGGATCCATATCTTTGTCACAGTGCATATGCAACGTTACACTCCCCAGCACATATTTTATATTACAACTTTAGAGACTAGTTAGTTTACACAACACTGCCCTGTGCATATTACACTCCAAGGCGCATATCGCATAGCACGTGCTAGTGCCTGTGCTATCTCTCGCTCTCCAATGAATCTGTCATTGCGCACAATGTATTGCATATTATATTTCATGCCCAGGTTCATCTTATATCACACTTTTTGGTGCATAGTTTATACCACATACTATATCTAGTTTTCATTTTCAATCGTGCTCTCAGGACTATGTTCTATATAACACTGCGTCCACCTCCCCTTTTCACAGGCATTATATTTTGCGATGGGGGTGAAGGGTCAGGGGTTGTTTCTGCCAAGTGAGCCCGGAGTCACAGTCACAAACGTCCTCTTCGTCCTGAATAAAAGTGAGATTATGCTGCATACTTGTTCATATTTTAAGTAGTTCGCACAGACACACATTTTAAAAACAATAAAGTTCCTAATACCCACCTTCTCTGAACAGTTAGCTTGCTGCCCCATCCACTTCCTCCCTATCCTCTGTTGTCTGAATCCATGGACTAGCCTCCTCCCTCCTGCCATGCATGGTCTGATGTGCTGCCACTGCCCTCCATTTAGCATGATGTACCAGTCCACTCTTCCTGCCCTCCATTGCCCAATTCTATGGCCCATCATTGACCTCCTGCTTAGCCTCTGTGCTTAGCTTGCTGCCCCTATTCTCCTTCCCCCTGCCATCCGATGTCTTTGTGCATGCCCCTGCTCCATCCTTTTTGCCCACCATGTTCATGGACCTGCCACTCCTATCTACTCTGGGTGTTCTGTTGAGCTGCCACTCCCCTCCCACCTGCCTAGCATTGTCAGAGGACTGTAACCTGTCCCTGCTACCTCCACCCTGCCTGTCCACATGCCATGCCCCTATCCCCTTCCCCCTGTCCTCCATGGTCCATTTTACTGCCACACCCTTCTGCCCTCTCTGGTCTGTTGTGCTGCAACTGCTCCTCCTGCCTGCCCCGCACGGTCTGTTGTGAGGCCCCTTCCTCTGAACTCTCTTGTCTGTGCCCGGTTCCTGACCCTCCCTTCTATCCTCCATGGTCCTTTGTGCATGCCCCTGCATCCTCCTTCTTGCCCATCATAGCCATTGTGCTGCCACTAACCCTCCCGCTGGCCATGCATGGTCTTCTGTGCTGCCATGGCCCCTCCCACCTTCCCTGTGTGGTCAGTTAGCTGCCCCTGACCCCCTCCCACCTTCCCTCCATGGTCTGTGTGTATGCCATCATAGTCTCACTGTTGCTCTCCATGGTGTGTCTTGTTTCTAGTGCCCATCCTGCCTGACCTCCATGGTCATCTTGCTGCTCCTGCCCTGCCTCCTTGCCCCCAGCCCTCTGTTTCCATGTGCAGACCCCTATTCCCTCCATCCTGGCTTGTCTGTTCCATTGTAATGCCCCTGATCCGTCCCTCCTGCCCTTTATGGTCTGTTATGCTGCAGCTTTCTCTCCTGTCTGTCCATTATGGTCAGCTAGCTACCATTGCCTCTTTCCCCTCTGTTCTCTGTTGTCCATGTGCTTGGTCCTGTCCCCTCCCTATTGCTTTCTATGGATTGTTGTGCTGTACTCCCGCCCCGCATGCTCTGTGTGGTGTATTGTGCTGCTGCAAACCCTGATGCCTGCCCTGTAGGGTCAGTTTGGTGCACCTCTCCATGTCCCTCCTGTCCTCTGTTATCCGAGTCCATGTCCCTACCCCAATTCCTCCTGCCTACCATGATCCAATGTGCCATACTTGTGAACATTTTCAACTTGGTAAGAGGGAGATTTTGAAAAAAAACTGGGATATTGATTTTCCCCTTTGAGTTACATTGAATAAGTCCGTGCCCCTGGCCTCTGCCTCTCAACAGTATCCCAATGAACAACTAGATTGCTAACATTCTATATTTATTACAAAAGTGTGGAACGCCTGACGTCATCTTCATGTAATCAAAACTGTAATACCTAGAGCATTTCCTTTAGAAATTACATATAAGAGAGGATCTTATTTGCATCAAAATTATGGTTTGTGCTCTAAAAAACTAAAATGAGGGCATATTTTCTGAGTTTTCAAAAAGCGACAAAGAACTTTTAAATTATTTGTAATCTTTATGTTTTTTTATCCAGTTGGCCACTTGATTAAATGTTGCACTTAGGGGAGAGGATGTGGTGTTACTTCCAGAGCCGCAGACTTTGCAACTGGGAAACCAGGTTGGCGTTTCTGCTTCAGATCAACATTCTGTGATTCTGGTCAAATCACTTAATCTCCCCATGTCTACAACCAAAATGAATTTGATCTTGTGTGATGTATCCAATGCTCATGTAAAGCACTCCAATACCTGACAAGTCTGCACTTTATAAAACTGCAAATACACAAAAAATAAGTGTTTTGCACACTTATGTCATTGGGCTACATGTAGGCTTCATCTGGGTGATATTTGTGCTGCATTTGGGCTCTTTTGTCTCTGGTGGCCATCTTGGGAGATTTATTTGTTATGAAATTTCCTAATTTCCTCATTTACTGCAGTCTCCTCAGTAGGAAATGCTTTCAGTTTTTTACTTTGATTCCCTCAAGAAGGTATTCAGATATGTCACACATTTGCCATAAATTCTGAATGTTAGCACTCTAGTTGCTCATTAGATCACTGTAGTAAAGCTACTGCTCACCACAGAAGTCTGCTGCTGGTATTAAAAGTGCATGTTTCAGTCTGCATATCAAATTTTTTTAATAAAATAGAAGAGGATTTGAGAGGTAACTCAAATTGTGCCCAAAATTGTCTTTCTTCAGCACTAATCACAATTTCTATGGCAAAATGAACCCCCTCATTGTGTTCCTTTTTAAATTAAATGTTTTAAGTGTTACCAGTTTATTCCAATCAAGATGGCTTCAGGTGTGCCATACTTTTGTCAGAAGTAAGACAGTAACCGCTCTAGTTGTTCTTAAGAACACTCTGGGACATTCGGTCATTGGGCTATACTTGGGCTACATTTGGGTGATATTTGGGCTACATTTGGGCTCTTTTGTCTCTGGTGGCCATCTTGGGAGATTTATTTGTTATGAAGTTTCCTAATTTCCTCATTTACTGCAGTCTACTCAGTAGTAAATACTTTCAGTTTTTTACTTTGATTCCATCAAGAAGGCATTCAGATGTGTCACACATTTGCCATAAATTCTGAATGTTAGCACTCTAGTTGCTCATTAGATCACTGGTAGTAAAGCTACTGCTCACCAGGGAAGTCTGCTGCTTGTATTCAAAGTGCATGTTTCAGTCTGACTGTCAGAATTTTTTCATGAAATAGAAGAGGATTTGAGAAGTCAAAATGTGCCCTAATTTTTCTTTCTGCAGCACTAATCATAATTTCTATGGCAAAATGAACCCCCTCATTTTGTTCCTTTGTAAATTAAATGTTTTAAGTGTTACCACTTTATTCCAATCAAGATGGCTTCAGGTGTGCCATACCTTTGTCATAGGTAAGACTGTTAGCGCTCTAGTTGTTCGTTAGAACACTCTGGGACATTCTGTCATTGGGCTATATTTGGGCTACATCTGGGTGACATTTGTGCTACAATTGGGCTCTTTTGTCTCTGGTGGCCATTTTGGGAGACTTATTTGTTATGAAGTTTCCTAATTTCCTCATTTACTAAAGTCTCCTCACTAGGAAATACTTTCAGTTTTTTTACTTTGATTCCATCAAGAAGGCATTCAGATGTGTCACACATTTGCCATAAATTCAGAATGTTAGCACTCTAGTTGCTCATTAGATCACTGTATTAAAGCTACTGCTCACCAGGGAAGTCTGCTGCTGGTATTGAAAGTGCATGTTTCAGTCTGCATATCAGAATTTTTTAATGAAATAGAAAAGGATTTGAGAAGTCACTCAAAATGTGCCCTAATTTTTCTTTCTGCAGCACTAATCATACTTTCTATGGCAAAATGACCCCCTCATTTTGTTCCTTTTTAAATTAAATGTTTTAAGAGTTACCACTTTATTCCAATCAAGATGGCTTCCGGTGTGCAATACGTTTGTCATAAGTAGGACTGTCAGCGCTCTAGTTGTTCTTTAGAACATTCTGGGAAGCTGCAGTAGAACACAAAGGAATCAACTGACAGTCTCTGCCCTTGTTTGATGTACATGTTTTACTGAGAATGTCAGACTTCATTCTCACATGACTGAGAAAGATAATGTGAATTTACAGAAAATATGCTCTCAGTTTAGCTTATAGATCACCTTCCAAACCTCTGTGGGAAAAGCATGAGAAAATAGTTTTCTCTCAAACATGATTCATTATATCACAGCAGAAGGCTTTTTTACATGGTAAAATCACCTTAGAACACACCACAATTCCTGAAATGAGTATGGTACCATCAACAAATGATTTATAATGTAACTAAAGTCTTAAAACCTTCTATTAACTGCAATGCTTTTTAATGAGGTGCTATAATGTATATTGGTCCCAAGATGGCTGCCAACTCTTCTTGGATGAAGTACTGACAGCCAATCAAATCTCACGATGAGATGTGTGGTTAGGCTCCACCCAGATATATCTATCTTTTTAACTCTAATTTTCTCAGGAACTACTGAACAGATTTACAGCATTTAAGCAAAAGTCACGAGTATGAACTGAGGACTACCTCTTTGCCAAATTTGGTGTAATTCCGTTCTGCAGTTTCGGCTGTAGCTGGGTCAACAGGTCCTATGGGAAAATGCATTGGGGAAAATGCGTTTTGGGACCCCTCTTTTTTCTCGGCCCCAGCTTGACGAATCACCGTGAACTTTTCAGGATAGGAGTGGACCGGAGCTGGCCAAAAGTTTGGAAAATTTCGCGAAGATTCGTCAATCGGCACCAATGTTATTCCAAATAGAATGTTGCGGATTTCCTATGGAAAATAGGTCCTAACTATAACTACCTACTGGCGACTGCCAGTAGGCAATACATATATATATATTCACTGAAAAAACCATAGGTTTCACACACGTTATAGTTAGGAATTAGCATTTAAAAAACCTTGCAAATTCACTGAAAAAACCATAGGTTTCACACACGTTATTGTTAGGAATTAGCATTTAAAAAACCTTGCAAATTCACTGAAAAAACCATAGGTTTCACACATGTTATAGTTAGCTGGACATTTTACTCGTAAAAAACCAATGAAATTCCCCCGTTATAGTTAGTTCAGCTAACTATAACTCGCGCGCCCGCAATCCACTGCTGATGAGGTCACATATTACTTCACTCATGACATGGTCAGTGACATCACTCATGACATTACTGATGACATCTCAAATGACATCACTGATGACATCACTGATGACATCATCCATTGAGCGTGTGTTTCTTAACAATTTTAATATGTTTAATATATATAGGGAAAGGCCTGTTGAAGAATGAGTGGGTGTACAAGTGTGTAAATGGATGATTTTCTGTGGTGCGTAACTAACTCTATAAGTGAGCCATTAAATGTATCTTACTGCAGACTAGTGACTAAACTATGTAAATGTCTGTATGTTTCTGTATAAGTGGCTGCATGGTTTTGTGAATAGCTATATGAGTGTCTATATGAGAGATTGATTTCTTGTCTCAGTATCTGTATGGGTTCCTGAGTGTTTGTGTGGGTAGGGTGTGTGTGACTCTATGCATGGATGTGTGAGTGGATGATTCTATGGGTGCATGGTTTTAAGAGTGAATCTGTGATGGACTGTATGGTTGAGTGAGTGTATGTATGGGTGTGTTAGGGATTGAATGTATATCTCAGTGGTACATTTGTGACTAACTACATATGTGAAAGGCAGTATATATGCGTGTAAGAGTATATAAGTGGGTAGATGTGAGAGTGTGTGATTGTGTGAGTGACTGAATGGATGAGTGTGTGCTTGTATCAATGATTCTATAAGAACGTAACAATGTGATACTATTTTTATGAGTAAGTGAACTTGAGTGTGTATAACCGCATAGGTGAGTAAATGGGAGTGTGATTATTTGCATGACTGATTAGGTGTGAGAGTACCTCTATGGATGATTGGTAGTGTGTGAGTGTGTATATAGGTGTATAAATGCATATGATAGTTTTGTATGGAGTGACTGTAAGTATGAGTGACTGTACAGGTGAATGAGTGGAGGTGTATGTAGACCTAAGAGTTAATAAGTGGGTATGTAGTTATTGGTATTGCAGTATGTATGGTTTTGAGAATGGAACTCTTAAATTTTGAGTCGGTGTATCAAAGGTTATATTAGGGTGTGAGAAGATGTGCTAATTTATCACATGGATGACGTCATCAGTGATGTCATCAGTGATGTCATTTGAGATGTCATCAGTGATGTCATGAGTGATGTCACTGACCATGTCATGAGTGATGTAATATGTGACGTCATCAGCAGTGGATTGCGGGCGCGTGAGTTATATTTAGCTGAACTATCTATAACGGGGGAATTTCATTGGTTTTTTACGAGTAAAATGTCCAGCTAACTATAACCTGTGTGAAACCTATGGTTTTTTCAGTGAATTTGCAAGGTTTTTTAAATGCTAATTCCTAACTATAACGTGTGTGAAACCTATGGTTTTTTCAGTGAATTTGCAAGGTTTTTTAAATGCTAATTCCTAACTATAACGTTTGTGAAACCTATGGTTTTTTCAGTGAATTTCAAAGGTTTTTTAAATGCTATTTTTTTATTTTTTTAATATATTTTTTATATATTTCTTTTAGAAAAAATTCCCTATGTATACATTTATAAATTATCTGTATCCTTTAATTTTGTGTGGGTCATTTTTTTTTTACTTTGAATTTGGATAAAGTTGAACAGCATAGTTAATATCTTCTATTAACTTATGTCCACTTTATTTCTTTTTTTTTTTCTTCTATACATTTTTAGGGTGCGCGCACTGAGCGCGAACCTAGTACGTTTGTGTACGTTTTTCATGCATGCAGGCGTATGTTATCTACGTACCCATACATACGTTTTAGTGCGCGCTTGCAGCGCGCACCTACTACGCATGCGTACGTTTTTTGTGTACGCATGCGTACGTTATATACGTACGCATATGTACGTTTTAGTACGCGCTCGCAGCGCGCACCCAGTACGCATGCGTATGTACGCATGTGTGCGTCGTACGTGCTCCACGTGCTACACTCGCGTATACGCGTAGAGTACGCGCGCTGACGTTCGCGCATGCGCGCGTGCTGCGTATGCGCGTTACGTACGCGCATAATACTTATGCGCATGCGCGCGTACACATTCGTGCATGCATAATTGCACCGTGCGTGCTCGGAGCTTTCTCTGTGCGCGCACCTCGGGTTATGTGATTAATAAAACAACACTTTGAATTGGTTTTCATTACTTTCAGTTTCAGATTGTTTCAACACCACACCCAATCCCCTCATGGCAAGTCATGTGATCAAGAAACATCACTTTTCATTGGTTCAAAGTACTTTCAGTTCCAGATTCTTCCAAAACTACACCCACTCCCCTCATTATTAGTTCTGATTCCCTTGGAGAAGGAGCTACTCTGTTTTTGTGAGACAATGGCAGAGCACCAGCCACCTTCTGAGAGTGAGCAGGACACTCTTGAGAGACAGAGGCAGAGGAAGCAGAAAGACTCCTTTATATGGCAGTTTTTCACTTTTCCTGAGGGACAAAAGAATGTGAATGCACCAAAGGTCACCTGCACACTGTGTCACTGCACCTTGTCACGTGGGAATGCTAATCAGAAGTACTCTTTTAGTATTCACACTATGATGAGGCACGTTGAGGCAATGCATCCTGTGACTTTTTGTCAAGCTTCTGGAGCAAACCCTCCACCTGCTCAGCCGACGACATCTGCAGCAGCTCAGCCGAGCACATCTTCGGCAGCTCAGCCGAGCACTTCTTCTGCAATGGTGCCTTCACCTTCTAACACACCTCTGGATATTCGTCCTTGTTTTGGGAGGATGAGTACACGGTGCATGGATTGTGCTACTCTTATTACTATGGGTGAGAGCAGTATTGATCTCATTCAGAGGAAATTTGAGGACCACCCTTGCACTAGGCCATAGTTTTTTTTGTGTTTTTTTTCGTTTTTCTCTTCCTCTGTCCCTACATTAACTCAAGGGCTCTTTTTAGAGCCACCTAAAATCAAAACACAAAAACTTGTTTTTTGAATCTATTTGCCTTTTTTTTTCGGGTGCGCGCACCCTGCGCGCACCCAATGACATTTAAAAAAAAAAAATCATTTTTCTCACCTTTAGTAAACCTTCAGGGACTCCCTGACAAAGAGAGGGGAGTGGCAAAGTAATTAAAAAAGAGATGGTGTACATTTCACACATGAAGGGAAGAGAGTCTTCCTATTAAATTTAAACTCTGCATCAGTACTTACCTATAGGTACCCTAAACCTATCACAAAAAGATAATAGCTCATTTTAGTGCTGCATTTGAATTGGCTGTATTTACAAGGAGAGGAAAAGACACACAAGGTGGCTTATCCTCTCCTTGTAAATATGGAAAAGCACCCTGCGTCACTAGTACGTCAAGAAAAGTGACGTAGTGGTGGTGCAGGTGGCTTGTAAATGTGCCCCAGAGATTTTAAGGAAATTAAGGGTAAAACAGACAAACCAAGAGTGACAGATACAGAGACAGAGAGCAAACAACTGAGAAGGAGTAAGGCAGGTAAAAAGACTAAGACATATGGATACAGAGAAAGAAACATGGATGAAAAATTAGTGATGGAGGTAGTAAAGGTAGGGGAGTAGTAGAGAAGGAGTGAGGGAGTTACAAAAGAGTAGTAAAGCAGGAAGAGTGAGTGAGAAGAGAAATGAGAAAAGCAGAGTAAGGAGAGGTGAAGAAAAGGAAGCATAAAACGAAAGCAGTGACACATACAGATATTTTAAACTTACCTGACCATCAAACTAACTTATTGAGAAATAAATGTTTTTATTTAATTGCAAGGAAAATTAATTACATCTTCTAAATTTTCTTTCTAGTTCTGAAATATTCAACAATACACTTTATTAAACAGTACATGTTTTTTCATATTTAGCAAAGCAATTTGTTGCCCTTTTTTTGCTGTTTTCAGAATGTTTTGATTTTCACTGAAAATAGTGAAATCAATTGTATTCATCATTTAACAGTGGGCAAAAAAAAAAACAATCTGAAAGATTGTTTAAAAAAGCCCCAAATGTATCCTCACTAAAACATACCTTAATAGAAATGTCAAAAATACCTTTTAAGAACAATAACAATTTACAAGAAATAACGTCTGTAAACCTTGTTGCAAAAGAACATTTTCCAAAATAATGTCTGTCAAAGAAGTCCACAATTGTTTGTTTTACCTTTCCTTGAGGCCAAATGGTAAGTTTAAAACCCCTTTTGAGTGAAATATCCAATTTTAATCCTTTTAAATTTTAATAATGCTTTCTTCCGATGCTGATTTTAGTATTTAAAATTTGGGTTTCAGAAAAATTAAGTAACAATTGGGTAAATCATAAGGCAAACGTTGCTTAAAAATCAATTGAGAATCATTACACAGTGTCCATCCTTTTTCACATTTAAGATAAACTGTGTAATGACCAGAAGTTATAGAAGGACCATCATGAAAAATGATTGCAACTGCTACAAAAGTTTTTCCAGATATAGATAATTGGTTGCCAACAAACTTCTTTAGTAAAGTTTCCAATTTTGTTCCATCAGCTCTACAACGTTGTACCATTAAAATTACATACTGTCCATATTTCTTTAAAAATAACGTTGACAACATTTCAGATTTACAATTAGAACATTCCATGTTGTGATTAGCATCTTTAACTAATTTACTAAAAGTCACTGTTTTACTTTCTGGTAATGGTAAATATATGAACCTTTCAGAATCTACATTACTACTGCTTGTGTTCATACAGTTATCACAACAATGTTCCCATGTATAAGAGACACCAAATAAATTTCCTACTTCTACTCCTTCATCTTCCAGTACCATCAGGATATACATCAAGAATTCCTGTGCATCTTGCTGGACATTTTGTGTAAACTGTGTACATCCAGAACATACATCTAAAATATTTCTAACATCAGAAGCACTTTCTATTTAATTTTTATCATTACTCAGCTTCTCATAAAGGAGACTCAGCAAAGAACAGAATCTTTTTTCAGGATTTAGTATTATCTGCTCTTGCAAAGTTTCAAGATAAAATACAACATTCAGCACTACATCTGCGACACCAGAGCTATTTTCAAAATGACAACCAACAACCTCTTCAACACTGTCCTTTTTCTTTTTGCTTGCAGTCACATCACTATCTTTTTGTTTTCTCTTCTGTACATCCTCATTATAGATATTTTCAAATCTCCTTTTCCGACAAACAACACGTTTTTCAAACACAGGATACTGACCTAAATGAGGAGCATAGCTTCTTCTTAATCTATTATACTCCTTTACACAGTTTGCATCAGCACTTACTTTTGAGTCATCAATGTCTATCATGAATAAACCAGATAATTTTTTCACGCGTGACAAAGCAACATATGCCATACCTTCTTTGAACACAGTAGACCCAATGTTTACAAAAGCACTATCAACAGTTGATTTTTGAGATTTGTGAATAGTTACAGCATATGCTAGAGAAATCAGAAACTGCTTCCTACGTACATATAAGTCTTTCACTAGCAAAAAATGAACTGAACAACGACTAATGACTTTAACCTCTTCAATCTGATCAAATTTTATTTTTAAGAATTCAATTCCATCTTTTTTCTGGTACTTTACAAAACCCACAACTTTACCCATAGCTCCATTCACTAAACCTTTTTCTACATCCAAATTGCGTCTTAAAATTACTCTACAGTTCATACACAAATAAAGATTCTTTTCCAAACCAGCTGTTTTTGAAATGTTTTTCTCCAGAGAATCCAATTTAGTAGCCAATTTGCCTGTCAATATAATAGTTATTCGTTCATGTTGAATTTTATCCACAGCTTCCAGTTTTATGATCTCTTCATTTTCCAATTTCAAAAGTTCTTGATTGAATACAGAGCATTCATGTAGTGTTGGCATTAAGCAGATTACAGTATTTTTTTCAGCAATTTTCTTGTATATTTTCTCTGGAACAATTTCTTCTGTTGTAAACAAATTAGTCAGCAATCGACTCTGTAATACTTTTCTGCCATGTTCTGTGAGTAGTCCATTTCTTATATCTTTCAGAATACTTGCATAGTCCTCATCATTGGCTTGCCTCATATTCGTAATGAGTTCCTTATACTCAAAATATGTACAAATATTTACATAACCTATACTTCCTAACGACTTTTTCGTGTCTTCATGTGTAAGAGTATGGAATACCGGTTGTCCTTTAACTGGAGTAAGTTGCAAAAGATCCCCAAAAACTATGACGTGTTTTCCTCCAAATAACACATCATACTCTGTCTTCAGAATTTGCTGCATTCTTAAATGCACAAAGGCAAGCATTAAGTTTGATACAATGCTTACCTCATCAATAATGAGTACTTTCAATTTCTTCAATACTCTTGAAACTTCCAAGCATGCTTCTCCTGCTAGTTTGTGGTACTGTATTTTGTTCTCATGCTCTACTGGTAACATTAGCAAACGATGTAAGGTAACTCCTTTTATGTTATACGCTGCTAACCCAGTTGGAGCAGTAACAACACAAGACAAAATGGAATCCATTTTCTTCTGTAGGTAGCTTCTAAATACATTAATTAAGAAACTTTTTCCAGTTCCTGCTTGTCCACTTACATACATTCTCATTGGTTCAAAAGATGTGCATGAGCACTCTTTATTCTCATGTAGTAATCCGTGATCAATTTTTTTCCTGACTTCTTCATAAATTTGTTTTTGTTCTTCATTCAGTTGCTGTTCCAAATTTGGTAAGTCTATTAAATCTTCCTGAGCTTGATTCATAGCTGTTTCCACTTCATTCATGGCTATTGCTGCTTCATTTTCTATGATTGATTGTCCTAGAGGATCTTGACTGAATGTCCCAGAACTTTGACTGTCTTGAGAACTGTCTCTAGCTACTTCAGCTGCAATTGTTGCTTCTTGTTCAATTTCTTCATTTAACATTTGAACATAAAGTGTGAAAGTACTGCATTCTATGCTGTCTTTGCTAGCATTGAAGGAATCTTCATAACTCTGGAATTCTCCAAGTAGTTCGTCCTCTGAATGCCATGGTTTAAACAGCTGCAAAAGTGCCAAGTAGTAAAATTCCTTTTTGTCAGGAGTGTCGCAACTCAGCTTCCGGTGATTTATCAAACTTCCTTTTGTTTGCTTCACCAAACATCCCTCCTCACCACTGACTTTATATTTTCCATTGTTGATATCTTCTGTGGCATTCCATTTAAAAATGAAGTTCTGCAGCACTTCATAAAGACACATGTCCTCAAGGTGATGACTTCTTTGTGGGTAATATGTGTCCAACATGTTTGTTCTTAAAATGTCTGTACTTTCTGGTTCGAACTCTGCTAAATATTCAATTTCTCGAATAGATTTCAGTACCCGATTTCGCATTCCTGCAAGGCCTAAACTTACCCAAATTATTCTTCTCGATTTCGAGTACAGACTTGCAGATGATAACCTATCTGAGCATTCGTAGGATCCAATTTCTTGATGCGATAACATCTTTAAACTGAAACTGTATAGCTTCTTACTGATAGTCTTCTCGTGAGAAATCTCTTCCCACATTTCCTTCAATTCCGTTTTCTCAGATTTATTGATGTAAGATGTGACATACCGAGCAACAGCAATAGAATTGTCAGCCACATACTGTTTATCCATGTTAGCATTCCACATGGATAAAATGACTGGGTTGTAGTCATTTATATATTTTGACTCTTCTTTTCTTCTTAGGTTGTAGGTATTCTTAGGCGATTTTCTTGTAATAGTATGTCGCACAGCTGACATAAAACTGTTTACTCTTCCTTTTGAAAGAACAGGTCGTGGAAATCCAAATCGACATTTTGTGTAGAATTTTGTGTAGAATTTATCTTTACTCTTGTACTTTCGTCAACAGTATTTTCCACACCGATGACTTTGGAAATGTAAAACTTTCTCTTTTAAGTTTTTCTCTTCTGTGCTTTTAGGTATAGCACATGTTGCATATCCTTCAATGAAAGATAAAACTGCTTCATCAGCATCTGTTCCAAATTTTGGGGCATCCTTGATCCACAACAGCATATGAATATGAGGAGCACCTCTTGCTTGGTACTCTTTTCTCCAAAAGAAATCCACAACTTCTCCAAGAGTTGGATTTTTTTTATTGCAGATGAAGGACATCATAGCCTCAAATCTATGATTGAAAAATCTGCAAACATTAACCGGATGTAATGAGCACAATTCTCCTGCTGTCTTGTATTGGATGTTTTCAATGTTTGAATTTGCCTCTCGCAGAAAATCCAGTAAATCATCCCAAGCGTACTCAGCACAGCTGAGGGTAAGGAACCATGTAGGAGTTCCTAAATTCCGTAACATACACTTCAATTCTCCATGGCGTCGGTACCAATATTCATTAGTTCCACGCTGACAAGCCATCAAATTGATCAATTGAGATTCCAAATGATCATCTCGCTGTTGCACTTTGTTGAGAAAGTCCTTTGCTGACACATTATGTAGATGTACTCCAGTTTTCAAAATGTGATTTACTGCATAAGATAGTGCAGACAAGTCACTTTCAAATCAAAGATGGAACAAATAAGGAATACTTTGTCGAAATCTGGGATCTTCTGCATATAATCTTGTAGTCCGATACTCCGAAGCAGGAATCTGTACTGGACGTTCATCATATCTTCCACCTTCTCCTGTAGGAAACAGTTGGGGAAAACAACGAGCTTCCAAGCTCTCCTCCCATACTCTCACAGGAGTTCCTTTTGCTTTCTTCATCTGAAACAGATCAGTAGCGTTTCCCATAACTTCTTTAGAATGAAGAGGATGTATGCTGAAATGTTCATAAATTTCTTCTTCTTTTGACTTATCCACTTTTTCAATTTGCCCAGTTGGTGTTCCTGTGTCTTCTAGTATTTCTTCTTCATCTTCATCCATATAAATGGCTTCATACCATTTATAATTTTTTTTCAAATACAAATTTGCTTGTTGTACTTTTCGTACATCCACCAGCTCCTGCCAAATTTTCTTATTCTTTGTTGGTACTCCATTAACCAGAATAACTAATGGTTCAGTTTCCAATTTCTGCATCAATTGTTTCCATATTTTTTTTCAAATCCAATGGCAAATAGACAACTCTTCCTTTTAAACCTCTTTGTAAATCCGAAGGAGGTAATTTACCTGTTTTTGGCTCCATACGCCCTATGGTCTGAAACGGATGGACACATTGAATGAGTATAGACTCATACGTATTTAAATCAGAAAGTTCTGGAGGAATATCAACCAATTCTAATTTATTATGTACAGCTCTTGCTGGCATTCTATTTTCTTCTAACTTGTTATAACAGTATTTACAAATACGCTGATCTTCGCCCAAATCAAAACTATTTTCCAGAAATATATATGTTGCAAAATCCTTCCACTTATAATTATCTTCATTTTCACTTTTTTTATACAGATCATCATTCCTTGTTTGAATTTTGTAATGGCTTCTCCGGCAACAAATACAAGTAATATTTGGTCTTTCATTAGAGATGATAGCAAATTTTGTCATTTCATCTTCAAAATTTTTACTAACAGTAAGTTCTACATTCTCTTCCACATTTTCATCAGTAACTGTGTCATTTTCTGCACTTTCTTGTTCTGGACCAAAGTAACAAAACTGAATCTCATCAGTAACCTTCACTACATCTGATACAGATCCACGGAACAGAGCATTATTCAACTCATTCAACTTTAGTGCTGGTCTTTTAGCAAAATACAATGTTCTCACAAACTTTCTCATTTCAGTATGATGAACAGCCAGCATCCTAAAATGGTGAAAAACACTTTGACACACTTTCCTAGATAGACAAGCCAGAGAATGTCCTTGCAAACCAGCATTCTCTCTCACTCTGCATGGATCTAGTCTTTGAAGCACCTTAATTTTCTGTTTAACACTCTTTTTACTATATTCTCTTAGAAAGTCACGTAATTTATCAAAAGATTCCTGACGCACAGTACAAATACTACTACAATTCCAATTGTACACTGGGGCTTTAGGACGTCTCCCCATAACCTCATCAGCCATCACTTCTTCCTCATTTCTTGGAACCATTTTCTCCTTTTCCATTACACAACCATCCTTAACTTCATATGCTCCACCATTGGTGTCAACTGCATGCAACAAACTATTACTTTGAAGATAACTCTCTTCATTAAAAAATGGTTCAGTACTTGAACTATGCTTCCATTCTCCTAAGAACACTTTACAAAAGTTATTTTTTTTACTTCTCTTTTCCTTTTGCTTTGTGACTTCATTGCATTGACTAATTTATCTAATCTACGCATCCTGTTCAAAATTAAAATGAATAGTTTTTTTTTTATTTCTAATGCCTTGGTAACAATACTTTCAATTAATGTCTTTTTCTTATAAATTTTTTTTTCTTCTTATATTTTTTCACATCCTTTAGCAAATTTAACATCACTCTTCTCTGAAACATTTTTCGACGAATGTTTTTAAAATCTATTTTCCGTGTTAAGTCACTCTTTCTTACTTCTGAGTCTACATTAGCATTTAGTTTTTGCTGTCGACTCTGTTGTTGTTTTGTACTTGAAACACTGTTTGAATTTATCTTTCGATCCTTTTTTTTTTTTTGGAAGATATTTTTTAAAAATTCTTTAGTTTGCTTACCAGAAGACTTTTTCTGTTTTCCAACACACGCTTCTCCTCCTATTTTTTTTTTACCAGTTGTCTTCAAATATAGTTGTTGTTTCTTTTCTTTTCTCTTTCTTGACTTTATAGGCATCTTTAAATGTTTTCACTGTTGCTCAGCAATACCTGCAAAAAACTAAAAAAAAATACCTTTATGTAATTTTAATTCATTGCAATTTTGTTTTTCAACTTTTCAAATCCTATCACATGAGCTGATCCTTTCCTACCAGTCCAAGTCTTACAAAACAAGAGAAACATGAATTAAATCTCTGACAACAATTCCTGTGTGCACACAGACTCATGGTGTGATTCTAGGCAGAAAACGATATTTGATTGGCAATTTGAAAGCACATTTACTTCTGTTGAGGAGCAAATGATAATTACTGTGACAGCCTGACACATTTTTCTTATATTTTAGAGAAGCAGAAAATAGCACATGTCCTTACACCTATTTGAGACCATGACCATGTGTTACAGGGTGAGTGATTAGAGTAGAGCAAAAGAAATGAGCCTTGGTGACGTTGAATGTGTTTGCGTTATACACTGCTATCTGAAACACAACACAGAGCTGAGTATTATGCATGGGAGTGTAGGAGAAGCTGCTGCATGTGTGCAAAGAGTGTGTTTCTGGAGACTGTGTATTGTCAGTTGCAAGAGAGATTTGCATGGAGACTTTTTCAACTGCATGAAGACTGCAGATATATGTGTAAGAGTACATGTTTGGTAAAGGTTAATTGGAGTTTTGAACATGTAGGAACTATCTCACCCATTGCAGGAGTGGAAAGAAAATCTACCCTGTGGTTTTCAAATGTGTTAGCATTTGCCTCTCATTTGTGAGATAGTGATTTCTGCTGAGTGCTAACCATCACAGTTGAAAAAAACAAGCTGCCCTTTTCCTGCGAGTGCAATTTTTACAGAACAACAGCAACACAAATTAAATCTCTGACAACAATTCCTGTGTGCACACTGTCTCATGGTGTGATTCTAGGCACAAAACAGTATTCCTGGGTGATACCAGGCCCTTTCCTGAAAGTGCAAGTTTTACAGAACAACAGGAACACAAATTAAATCTCTGACAACAATTCCTGTGTGCATGTTGTCTCATGGTGTGATTCTAGACAGAAAACAGTATTCCTGGGTGATACCAGTACACCTTAACTTATGGTGAAGACATACTCCATAATATCTTTCAAGTTCAAGGCATAACGCAAGTTGTTGTGGTATATAGAACCCATACCATAGTCTCTGAGGAAAGCAGAAACAGACTTATTGCTTTGTCAATCTGCAGACAATATTGGTTGGACCAGTTCCACTTTTGCCTTTGGCATATATTAGAATATACAAAGGTAGTTTGTGGAAAAAGTGACATCAATTGCACAAAGGTGTCCTTAACAAGCATTTCCAGACCTACCCAGTTAAAGTGCCTAGGTCATTTCCACCACAGTGCACAATTATAAGGTCAGGCTGTGGGAGATGTAGAAAGGATTTCACCAAAGGCATTAATTGGTGCCACTTTAACCTTCTCTGACCAATCCATTTAATGTCTACATTTGGCAAAGCAAGGTTTTTCAAAATACCTCTTTTTTATGCATACTTTTCACTCCAGAAGACATTGCTATGACCTACAATCCACACTGTGAACATCTTTCAAGGAGATCTGGATGCACTCAGAAGGTGTCTTTCAGTAGAATGGCAATATGAAAAGAAAGATAGTTGTAAAATGGAGGCTTACATACTTTTTTTTTTTAATAAAAAGAGCTCATTGGCTGTTTCAGACCATTCTACACTAAAAACTAGGCTGTATGTTTAAATTTTTAAAAGCATGTTTTGTATTGGTTCAGAAAAATGTGTTCCCACAGAACATTACTATGGATTTGCTGTTAGGTTTGAAAAGTCAAGCACTCTTGCTCTTTGGATTAGAAACATTGTGTGCTGAACTTCTGACCTCTCTGCTCACACCAGTGTTCCATGACATGTTGCTATGGTAGCAGGCAGAAGTCATGTTGGGGGTAGGGATCATTTGGAAAGGGTTGAAATTTGCAACCAATAGAAATGTGTGTTTCCATTTGAAAAAATGTGGGAAGCACTGTGATTTGAAGTTAACATGTATATGTGTGAAAAAAGAGAGGGAAAGATTGCCATTTACTGGTTCTGCTGAGAGGTGTACAGTTCATTGTGTTCCTTTTTAAATTAAATGTTTTAAGTGTTACCAGTTTATTCCAATCAAGATGGCTTCAGGTGTGCCATACTTTTGTCAGAAGTAAGACAGTAACCGCTCTAGTTGTTCTTAAGAACACTCTGGGACATTCGGTCATTGGGCTATACTTGGGCTACATTTGGGTGATATTTGGGCTACATTTGGGCTCTTTTGTCTCTGGTGGCCATCTTGGGAGATTTATTTGTTATGAAGTTTCCTAATTTCCTCATTTACTGCAGTCTACTCAGTAGTAAATACTTTCAGTTTTTTACTTTGATTCCATCAAGAAGGCATTCAGATGTGTCACACATTTGCCATAAATTCTGAATGTTAGCACTCTAGTTGCTCATTAGATCACTGGTAGTAAAGCTACTGCTCACCAGGGAAGTCTGCTGCTTGTATTCAAAGTGCATGTTTCAGTCTGACTGTCAGAATTTTTTCATGAAATAGAAGAGGATTTGAGAAGTCAAAATGTGCCCTAATTTTTCTTTCTGCAGCACTAATCATAATTTCTATGGCAAAATGAACCCCCTCATTTTGTTCCTTTGTAAATTAAATGTTTTAAGTGTTACCACTTTATTCCAATCAAGATGGCTTCAGGTGTGCCATACCTTTGTCATAGGTAAGACTGTTAGCGCTCTAGTTGTTCGTTAGAACACTCTGGGACATTCTGTCATTGGGCTATATTTGGGCTACATCTGGGTGACATTTGTGCTACAATTGGGCTCTTTTGTCTCTGGTGGCCATTTTGGGAGACTTATTTGTTATGAAGTTTCCTAATTTCCTCATTTACTAAAGTCTCCTCACTAGGAAATACTTTCAGTTTTTTTACTTTGATTCCATCAAGAAGGCATTCAGATGTGTCACACATTTGCCATAAATTCAGAATGTTAGCACTCTAGTTGCTCATTAGATCACTGTATTAAAGCTACTGCTCACCAGGGAAGTCTGCTGCTGGTATTGAAAGTGCATGTTTCAGTCTGCATATCAGAATTTTTTAATGAAATAGAAAAGGATTTGAGAAGTCACTCAAAATGTGCCCTAATTTTTCTTTCTGCAGCACTAATCATACTTTCTATGGCAAAATGACCCCCTCATTTTGTTCCTTTTTAAATTAAATGTTTTAAGAGTTACCACTTTATTCCAATCAAGATGGCTTCCGGTGTGCAATACGTTTGTCATAAGTAGGACTGTCAGCGCTCTAGTTGTTCTTTAGAACATTCTGGGAAGCTGCAGTAGAACACAAAGGAATCAACTGACAGTCTCTGCCCTTGTTTGATGTACATGTTTTACTGAGAATGTCAGACTTCATTCTCACATGACTGAGAAAGATAATGTGAATTTACAGAAAATATGCTCTCAGTTTAGCTTATAGATCACCTTCCAAACCTCTGTGGGAAAAGCATGAGAAAATAGTTTTCTCTCAAACATGATTCATTATATCACAGCAGAAGGCTTTTTTACATGGTAAAATCACCTTAGAACACACCACAATTCCTGAAATCAGTGATGTCATCAGTGATGTCATTTGAGATGTCATCAGTGATGTCATGAGTGATGTCACTGACCATGTCATGAGTGAAGTAATATGTGACGTCATCAGCAGTGGATTGCGGGCGCGTGAGTTATATTTAGCTGAACTATCTATAACGGGGGAATTTCATTGGTTTTTTACGAGTAAAATGTCCAGCTAACTATAACCTGTGTGAAACCTATGGTTTTTTCAGTGAATTTGCAAGGTTTTTTAAATGCTAATTCCTAACTATAACGTGTGTGAAACCTATGGTTTTTTCAGTGAATTTGCAAGGTTTTTTAAATGCTAATTCCTAACTATAACGTTTGTGAAACCTATGGTTTTTTCAGTGAATTTCAAAGGTTTTTTAAATGCTATTTTTTTATTTTTTTAATATATTTTTTATATATTTCTTTTAGAAAAAATTCCCTATGTATACATTTATAAATTATCTGTATCCTTTAATTTTGTGTGGGTCATTTTTTTTTTACTTTGAATTTGGATAAAGTTGAACAGCATAGTTAATATCTTCTATTAACTTATGTCCACTTTATTTCTTTTTTTTTTTCTTCTATACATTTTTAGGGTGCGCGCACTGAGCGCGAACCTAGTACGTTTGTGTACGTTTTTCATGCATGCAGGCGTATGTTATCTACGTACCCATACATACGTTTTAGTGCGCGCTTGCAGCGCGCACCTACTACGCATGCGTACGTTTTTTGTGTACGCATGCGTACGTTATATACGTACGCATATGTACGTTTTAGTACGCGCTCGCAGCGCGCACCCAGTACGCATGCGTATGTACGCATGTGTGCGTCGTACGTGCTCCACGTGCTACACTCGCGTATACGCGTAGAGTACGCGCGCTGACGTTCGCGCATGCGCGCGTGCTGCGTATGCGCGTTACGTACGCGCATAATACTTATGCGCATGCGCGCGTACACATTCGTGCATGCATAATTGCACCGTGCGTGCTCGGAGCTTTCTCTGTGCGCGCACCTCGGGTTATGTGATTAATAAAACAACACTTTGAATTGGTTTTCATTACTTTCAGTTTCAGATTGTTTCAACACCACACCCAATCCCCTCATGGCAAGTCATGTGATCAAGAAACATCACTTTTCATTGGTTCAAAGTACTTTCAGTTCCAGATTCTTCCAAAACTACACCCACTCCCCTCATTATTAGTTCTGATTCCCTTGGAGAAGGAGCTACTCTGTTTTTGTGAGACAATGGCAGAGCACCAGCCACCTTCTGAGAGTGAGCAGGACACTCTTGAGAGACAGAGGCAGAGGAAGCAGAAAGACTCCTTTATATGGCAGTTTTTCACTTTTCCTGAGGGACAAAAGAATGTGAATGCACCAAAGGTCACCTGCACACTGTGTCACTGCACCTTGTCACGTGGGAATGCTAATCAGAAGTACTCTTTTAGTATTCACACTATGATGAGGCACGTTGAGGCAATGCATCCTGTGACTTTTTGTCAAGCTTCTGGAGCAAACCCTCCACCTGCTCAGCCGACGACATCTGCAGCAGCTCAGCCGAGCACATCTTCGGCAGCTCAGCCGAGCACTTCTTCTGCAATGGTGCCTTCACCTTCTAACACACCTCTGGATATTCGTCCTTGTTTTGGGAGGATGAGTACACGGTGCATGGATTGTGCTACTCTTATTACTATGGGTGAGAGCAGTATTGATCTCATTCAGAGGAAATTTGAGGACCACCCTTGCACTAGGCCATAGTTTTTTTTGTGTTTTTTTTCGTTTTTCTCTTCCTCTGTCCCTACATTAACTCAAGGGCTCTTTTTAGAGCCACCTAAAATCAAAACACAAAAACTTGTTTTTTGAATCTATTTGCCTTTTTTTTTCGGGTGCGCGCACCCTGCGCGCACCCAATGACATTTAAAAAAAAAAAATCATTTTTCTCACCTTTAGTAAACCTTCAGGGACTCCCTGACAAAGAGAGGGGAGTGGCAAAGTAATTAAAAAAGAGATGGTGTACATTTCACACATGAAGGGAAGAGAGTCTTCCTATTAAATTTAAACTCTGCATCAGTACTTACCTATAGGTACCCTAAACCTATCACAAAAAGATAATAGCTCATTTTAGTGCTGCATTTGAATTGGCTGTATTTACAAGGAGAGGAAAAGACACACAAGGTGGCTTATCCTCTCCTTGTAAATATGGAAAAGCACCCTGCGTCACTAGTACGTCAAGAAAAGTGACGTAGTGGTGGTGCAGGTGGCTTGTAAATGTGCCCCAGAGATTTTAAGGAAATTAAGGGTAAAACAGACAAACCAAGAGTGACAGATACAGAGACAGAGAGCAAACAACTGAGAAGGAGTAAGGCAGGTAAAAAGACTAAGACATATGGATACAGAGAAAGAAACATGGATGAAAAATTAGTGATGGAGGTAGTAAAGGTAGGGGAGTAGTAGAGAAGGAGTGAGGGAGTTACAAAAGAGTAGTAAAGCAGGAAGAGTGAGTGAGAAGAGAAATGAGAAAAGCAGAGTAAGGAGAGGTGAAGAAAAGGAAGCATAAAACGAAAGCAGTGACACATACAGATATTTTAAACTTACCTGACCATCAAACTAACTTATTGAGAAATAAATGTTTTTATTTAATTGCAAGGAAAATTAATTACATCTTCTAAATTTTCTTTCTAGTTCTGAAATATTCAACAATACACTTTATTAAACAGTACATGTTTTTTCATATTTAGCAAAGCAATTTGTTGCCCTTTTTTTGCTGTTTTCAGAATGTTTTGATTTTCACTGAAAATAGTGAAATCAATTGTATTCATCATTTAACAGTGGGCAAAAAAAAAAACAATCTGAAAGATTGTTTAAAAAAGCCCCAAATGTATCCTCACTAAAACATACCTTAATAGAAATGTCAAAAATACCTTTTAAGAACAATAACAATTTACAAGAAATAACGTCTGTAAACCTTGTTGCAAAAGAACATTTTCCAAAATAATGTCTGTCAAAGAAGTCCACAATTGTTTGTTTTACCTTTCCTTGAGGCCAAATGGTAAGTTTAAAACCCCTTTTGAGTGAAATATCCAATTTTAATCCTTTTAAATTTTAATAATGCTTTCTTCCGATGCTGATTTTAGTATTTAAAATTTGGGTTTCAGAAAAATTAAGTAACAATTGGGTAAATCATAAGGCAAACGTTGCTTAAAAATCAATTGAGAATCATTACACAGTGTCCATCCTTTTTCACATTTAAGATAAACTGTGTAATGACCAGAAGTTATAGAAGGACCATCATGAAAAATGATTGCAACTGCTACAAAAGTTTTTCCAGATATAGATAATTGGTTGCCAACAAACTTCTTTAGTAAAGTTTCCAATTTTGTTCCATCAGCTCTACAACGTTGTACCATTAAAATTACATACTGTCCATATTTCTTTAAAAATAACGTTGACAACATTTCAGATTTACAATTAGAACATTCCATGTTGTGATTAGCATCTTTAACTAATTTACTAAAAGTCACTGTTTTACTTTCTGGTAATGGTAAATATATGAACCTTTCAGAATCTACATTACTACTGCTTGTGTTCATACAGTTATCACAACAATGTTCCCATGTATAAGAGACACCAAATAAATTTCCTACTTCTACTCCTTCATCTTCCAGTACCATCAGGATATACATCAAGAATTCCTGTGCATCTTGCTGGACATTTTGTGTAAACTGTGTACATCCAGAACATACATCTAAAATATTTCTAACATCAGAAGCACTTTCTATTTAATTTTTATCATTACTCAGCTTCTCATAAAGGAGACTCAGCAAAGAACAGAATCTTTTTTCAGGATTTAGTATTATCTGCTCTTGCAAAGTTTCAAGATAAAATACAACATTCAGCACTACATCTGCGACACCAGAGCTATTTTCAAAATGACAACCAACAACCTCTTCAACACTGTCCTTTTTCTTTTTGCTTGCAGTCACATCACTATCTTTTTGTTTTCTCTTCTGTACATCCTCATTATAGATATTTTCAAATCTCCTTTTCCGACAAACAACACGTTTTTCAAACACAGGATACTGACCTAAATGAGGAGCATAGCTTCTTCTTAATCTATTATACTCCTTTACACAGTTTGCATCAGCACTTACTTTTGAGTCATCAATGTCTATCATGAATAAACCAGATAATTTTTTCACGCGTGACAAAGCAACATATGCCATACCTTCTTTGAACACAGTAGACCCAATGTTTACAAAAGCACTATCAACAGTTGATTTTTGAGATTTGTGAATAGTTACAGCATATGCTAGAGAAATCAGAAACTGCTTCCTACGTACATATAAGTCTTTCACTAGCAAAAAATGAACTGAACAACGACTAATGACTTTAACCTCTTCAATCTGATCAAATTTTATTTTTAAGAATTCAATTCCATCTTTTTTCTGGTACTTTACAAAACCCACAACTTTACCCATAGCTCCATTCACTAAACCTTTTTCTACATCCAAATTGCGTCTTAAAATTACTCTACAGTTCATACACAAATAAAGATTCTTTTCCAAACCAGCTGTTTTTGAAATGTTTTTCTCCAGAGAATCCAATTTAGTAGCCAATTTGCCTGTCAATATAATAGTTATTCGTTCATGTTGAATTTTATCCACAGCTTCCAGTTTTATGATCTCTTCATTTTCCAATTTCAAAAGTTCTTGATTGAATACAGAGCATTCATGTAGTGTTGGCATTAAGCAGATTACAGTATTTTTTTCAGCAATTTTCTTGTATATTTTCTCTGGAACAATTTCTTCTGTTGTAAACAAATTAGTCAGCAATCGACTCTGTAATACTTTTCTGCCATGTTCTGTGAGTAGTCCATTTCTTATATCTTTCAGAATACTTGCATAGTCCTCATCATTGGCTTGCCTCATATTCGTAATGAGTTCCTTATACTCAAAATATGTACAAATATTTACATAACCTATACTTCCTAACGACTTTTTCGTGTCTTCATGTGTAAGAGTATGGAATACCGGTTGTCCTTTAACTGGAGTAAGTTGCAAAAGATCCCCAAAAACTATGACGTGTTTTCCTCCAAATAACACATCATACTCTGTCTTCAGAATTTGCTGCATTCTTAAATGCACAAAGGCAAGCATTAAGTTTGATACAATGCTTACCTCATCAATAATGAGTACTTTCAATTTCTTCAATACTCTTGAAACTTCCAAGCATGCTTCTCCTGCTAGTTTGTGGTACTGTATTTTGTTCTCATGCTCTACTGGTAACATTAGCAAACGATGTAAGGTAACTCCTTTTATGTTATACGCTGCTAACCCAGTTGGAGCAGTAACAACACAAGACAAAATGGAATCCATTTTCTTCTGTAGGTAGCTTCTAAATACATTAATTAAGAAACTTTTTCCAGTTCCTGCTTGTCCACTTACATACATTCTCATTGGTTCAAAAGATGTGCATGAGCACTCTTTATTCTCATGTAGTAATCCGTGATCAATTTTTTTCCTGACTTCTTCATAAATTTGTTTTTGTTCTTCATTCAGTTGCTGTTCCAAATTTGGTAAGTCTATTAAATCTTCCTGAGCTTGATTCATAGCTGTTTCCACTTCATTCATGGCTATTGCTGCTTCATTTTCTATGATTGATTGTCCTAGAGGATCTTGACTGAATGTCCCAGAACTTTGACTGTCTTGAGAACTGTCTCTAGCTACTTCAGCTGCAATTGTTGCTTCTTGTTCAATTTCTTCATTTAACATTTGAACATAAAGTGTGAAAGTACTGCATTCTATGCTGTCTTTGCTAGCATTGAAGGAATCTTCATAACTCTGGAATTCTCCAAGTAGTTCGTCCTCTGAATGCCATGGTTTAAACAGCTGCAAAAGTGCCAAGTAGTAAAATTCCTTTTTGTCAGGAGTGTCGCAACTCAGCTTCCGGTGATTTATCAAACTTCCTTTTGTTTGCTTCACCAAACATCCCTCCTCACCACTGACTTTATATTTTCCATTGTTGATATCTTCTGTGGCATTCCATTTAAAAATGAAGTTCTGCAGCACTTCATAAAGACACATGTCCTCAAGGTGATGACTTCTTTGTGGGTAATATGTGTCCAACATGTTTGTTCTTAAAATGTCTGTACTTTCTGGTTCGAACTCTGCTAAATATTCAATTTCTCGAATAGATTTCAGTACCCGATTTCGCATTCCTGCAAGGCCTAAACTTACCCAAATTATTCTTCTCGATTTCGAGTACAGACTTGCAGATGATAACCTATCTGAGCATTCGTAGGATCCAATTTCTTGATGCGATAACATCTTTAAACTGAAACTGTATAGCTTCTTACTGATAGTCTTCTCGTGAGAAATCTCTTCCCACATTTCCTTCAATTCCGTTTTCTCAGATTTATTGATGTAAGATGTGACATACCGAGCAACAGCAATAGAATTGTCAGCCACATACTGTTTATCCATGTTAGCATTCCACATGGATAAAATGACTGGGTTGTAGTCATTTATATATTTTGACTCTTCTTTTCTTCTTAGGTTGTAGGTATTCTTAGGCGATTTTCTTGTAATAGTATGTCGCACAGCTGACATAAAACTGTTTACTCTTCCTTTTGAAAGAACAGGTCGTGGAAATCCAAATCGACATTTTGTGTAGAATTTTGTGTAGAATTTATCTTTACTCTTGTACTTTCGTCAACAGTATTTTCCACACCGATGACTTTGGAAATGTAAAACTTTCTCTTTTAAGTTTTTCTCTTCTGTGCTTTTAGGTATAGCACATGTTGCATATCCTTCAATGAAAGATAAAACTGCTTCATCAGCATCTGTTCCAAATTTTGGGGCATCCTTGATCCACAACAGCATATGAATATGAGGAGCACCTCTTGCTTGGTACTCTTTTCTCCAAAAGAAATCCACAACTTCTCCAAGAGTTGGATTTTTTTTATTGCAGATGAAGGACATCATAGCCTCAAATCTATGATTGAAAAATCTGCAAACATTAACCGGATGTAATGAGCACAATTCTCCTGCTGTCTTGTATTGGATGTTTTCAATGTTTGAATTTGCCTCTCGCAGAAAATCCAGTAAATCATCCCAAGCGTACTCAGCACAGCTGAGGGTAAGGAACCATGTAGGAGTTCCTAAATTCCGTAACATACACTTCAATTCTCCATGGCGTCGGTACCAATATTCATTAGTTCCACGCTGACAAGCCATCAAATTGATCAATTGAGATTCCAAATGATCATCTCGCTGTTGCACTTTGTTGAGAAAGTCCTTTGCTGACACATTATGTAGATGTACTCCAGTTTTCAAAATGTGATTTACTGCATAAGATAGTGCAGACAAGTCACTTTCAAATCAAAGATGGAACAAATAAGGAATACTTTGTCGAAATCTGGGATCTTCTGCATATAATCTTGTAGTCCGATACTCCGAAGCAGGAATCTGTACTGGACGTTCATCATATCTTCCACCTTCTCCTGTAGGAAACAGTTGGGGAAAACAACGAGCTTCCAAGCTCTCCTCCCATACTCTCACAGGAGTTCCTTTTGCTTTCTTCATCTGAAACAGATCAGTAGCGTTTCCCATAACTTCTTTAGAATGAAGAGGATGTATGCTGAAATGTTCATAAATTTCTTCTTCTTTTGACTTATCCACTTTTTCAATTTGCCCAGTTGGTGTTCCTGTGTCTTCTAGTATTTCTTCTTCATCTTCATCCATATAAATGGCTTCATACCATTTATAATTTTTTTTCAAATACAAATTTGCTTGTTGTACTTTTCGTACATCCACCAGCTCCTGCCAAATTTTCTTATTCTTTGTTGGTACTCCATTAACCAGAATAACTAATGGTTCAGTTTCCAATTTCTGCATCAATTGTTTCCATATTTTTTTTCAAATCCAATGGCAAATAGACAACTCTTCCTTTTAAACCTCTTTGTAAATCCGAAGGAGGTAATTTACCTGTTTTTGGCTCCATACGCCCTATGGTCTGAAACGGATGGACACATTGAATGAGTATAGACTCATACGTATTTAAATCAGAAAGTTCTGGAGGAATATCAACCAATTCTAATTTATTATGTACAGCTCTTGCTGGCATTCTATTTTCTTCTAACTTGTTATAACAGTATTTACAAATACGCTGATCTTCGCCCAAATCAAAACTATTTTCCAGAAATATATATGTTGCAAAATCCTTCCACTTATAATTATCTTCATTTTCACTTTTTTTATACAGATCATCATTCCTTGTTTGAATTTTGTAATGGCTTCTCCGGCAACAAATACAAGTAATATTTGGTCTTTCATTAGAGATGATAGCAAATTTTGTCATTTCATCTTCAAAATTTTTACTAACAGTAAGTTCTACATTCTCTTCCACATTTTCATCAGTAACTGTGTCATTTTCTGCACTTTCTTGTTCTGGACCAAAGTAACAAAACTGAATCTCATCAGTAACCTTCACTACATCTGATACAGATCCACGGAACAGAGCATTATTCAACTCATTCAACTTTAGTGCTGGTCTTTTAGCAAAATACAATGTTCTCACAAACTTTCTCATTTCAGTATGATGAACAGCCAGCATCCTAAAATGGTGAAAAACACTTTGACACACTTTCCTAGATAGACAAGCCAGAGAATGTCCTTGCAAACCAGCATTCTCTCTCACTCTGCATGGATCTAGTCTTTGAAGCACCTTAATTTTCTGTTTAACACTCTTTTTACTATATTCTCTTAGAAAGTCACGTAATTTATCAAAAGATTCCTGACGCACAGTACAAATACTACTACAATTCCAATTGTACACTGGGGCTTTAGGACGTCTCCCCATAACCTCATCAGCCATCACTTCTTCCTCATTTCTTGGAACCATTTTCTCCTTTTCCATTACACAACCATCCTTAACTTCATATGCTCCACCATTGGTGTCAACTGCATGCAACAAACTATTACTTTGAAGATAACTCTCTTCATTAAAAAATGGTTCAGTACTTGAACTATGCTTCCATTCTCCTAAGAACACTTTACAAAAGTTATTTTTTTTACTTCTCTTTTCCTTTTGCTTTGTGACTTCATTGCATTGACTAATTTATCTAATCTACGCATCCTGTTCAAAATTAAAATGAATAGTTTTTTTTTTATTTCTAATGCCTTGGTAACAATACTTTCAATTAATGTCTTTTTCTTATAAATTTTTTTTTCTTCTTATATTTTTTCACATCCTTTAGCAAATTTAACATCACTCTTCTCTGAAACATTTTTCGACGAATGTTTTTAAAATCTATTTTCCGTGTTAAGTCACTCTTTCTTACTTCTGAGTCTACATTAGCATTTAGTTTTTGCTGTCGACTCTGTTGTTGTTTTGTACTTGAAACACTGTTTGAATTTATCTTTCGATCCTTTTTTTTTTTTTGGAAGATATTTTTTAAAAATTCTTTAGTTTGCTTACCAGAAGACTTTTTCTGTTTTCCAACACACGCTTCTCCTCCTATTTTTTTTTTACCAGTTGTCTTCAAATATAGTTGTTGTTTCTTTTCTTTTCTCTTTCTTGACTTTATAGGCATCTTTAAATGTTTTCACTGTTGCTCAGCAATACCTGCAAAAAACTAAAAAAAAATACCTTTATGTAATTTTAATTCATTGCAATTTTGTTTTTCAACTTTTCAAATCCTATCACATGAGCTGATCCTTTCCTACCAGTCCAAGTCTTACAAAACAAGAGAAACATGAATTAAATCTCTGACAACAATTCCTGTGTGCACACAGACTCATGGTGTGATTCTAGGCAGAAAACGATATTTGATTGGCAATTTGAAAGCACATTTACTTCTGTTGAGGAGCAAATGATAATTACTGTGACAGCCTGACACATTTTTCTTATATTTTAGAGAAGCAGAAAATAGCACATGTCCTTACACCTATTTGAGACCATGACCATGTGTTACAGGGTGAGTGATTAGAGTAGAGCAAAAGAAATGAGCCTTGGTGACGTTGAATGTGTTTGCGTTATACACTGCTATCTGAAACACAACACAGAGCTGAGTATTATGCATGGGAGTGTAGGAGAAGCTGCTGCATGTGTGCAAAGAGTGTGTTTCTGGAGACTGTGTATTGTCAGTTGCAAGAGAGATTTGCATGGAGACTTTTTCAACTGCATGAAGACTGCAGATATATGTGTAAGAGTACATGTTTGGTAAAGGTTAATTGGAGTTTTGAACATGTAGGAACTATCTCACCCATTGCAGGAGTGGAAAGAAAATCTACCCTGTGGTTTTCAAATGTGTTAGCATTTGCCTCTCATTTGTGAGATAGTGATTTCTGCTGAGTGCTAACCATCACAGTTGAAAAAAACAAGCTGCCCTTTTCCTGCGAGTGCAATTTTTACAGAACAACAGCAACACAAATTAAATCTCTGACAACAATTCCTGTGTGCACACTGTCTCATGGTGTGATTCTAGGCACAAAACAGTATTCCTGGGTGATACCAGGCCCTTTCCTGAAAGTGCAAGTTTTACAGAACAACAGGAACACAAATTAAATCTCTGACAACAATTCCTGTGTGCATGTTGTCTCATGGTGTGATTCTAGACAGAAAACAGTATTCCTGGGTGATACCAGTACACCTTAACTTATGGTGAAGACATACTCCATAATATCTTTCAAGTTCAAGGCATAACGCAAGTTGTTGTGGTATATAGAACCCATACCATAGTCTCTGAGGAAAGCAGAAACAGACTTATTGCTTTGTCAATCTGCAGACAATATTGGTTGGACCAGTTCCACTTTTGCCTTTGGCATATATTAGAATATACAAAGGTAGTTTGTGGAAAAAGTGACATCAATTGCACAAAGGTGTCCTTAACAAGCATTTCCAGACCTACCCAGTTAAAGTGCCTAGGTCATTTCCACCACAGTGCACAATTATAAGGTCAGGCTGTGGGAGATGTAGAAAGGATTTCACCAAAGGCATTAATTGGTGCCACTTTAACCTTCTCTGACCAATCCATTTAATGTCTACATTTGGCAAAGCAAGGTTTTTCAAAATACCTCTTTTTTATGCATACTTTTCACTCCAGAAGACATTGCTATGACCTACAATCCACACTGTGAACATCTTTCAAGGAGATCTGGATGCACTCAGAAGGTGTCTTTCAGTAGAATGGCAATATGAAAAGAAAGATAGTTGTAAAATGGAGGCTTACATACTTTTTTTTTTTAATAAAAAGAGCTCATTGGCTGTTTCAGACCATTCTACACTAAAAACTAGGCTGTATGTTTAAATTTTTAAAAGCATGTTTTGTATTGGTTCAGAAAAATGTGTTCCCACAGAACATTACTATGGATTTGCTGTTAGGTTTGAAAAGTCAAGCACTCTTGCTCTTTGGATTAGAAACATTGTGTGCTGAACTTCTGACCTCTCTGCTCACACCAGTGTTCCATGACATGTTGCTATGGTAGCAGGCAGAAGTCATGTTGGGGGTAGGGATCATTTGGAAAGGGTTGAAATTTGCAACCAATAGAAATGTGTGTTTCCATTTGAAAAAATGTGGGAAGCACTGTGATTTGAAGTTAACATGTATATGTGTGAAAAAAGAGAGGGAAAGATTGCCATTTACTGGTTCTGCTGAGAGGTGTACAGTTCAGAGATTCTGGCTCTGATAATCTGCTGTGTGAGTGCCACATTTCTTTCTCTACTAACTACTTTTAAAGGCGAGTTATGAATTTGAGAGGGGATGTATGTGGTGCATTTCGATATGAAAAATATAAATGTGATTCTTGTTTTAAAGTTGTGTTTTACATTTTATGTTTTGGAAGATATTTAACTGCCTTGAACTTGTAAGATATTATGGAGTATGTGTTCACCATAAGTTAAGGTGTACTGGTATCACGCAGGAATGCTGTTTTCTGCCTAGAATCACACCATGAGTCTGTGTGCACAAAGGAATTGTTGTCAGAGATTTAATTCGTGGTGGTCTGGTTCTGTAAGACTTGCATTTGTAGGAAAGGGGCAGCTTGTTTTCTTGAAGTGTGATGGCTAGCATTCATCACAAATCAATATTTCGCAAATGAGAGGCAAATGCTAACACATTTGAAATCAACATGGTAGATTTTCCTTACACTCCTGCAATGGGTGAGGTAGATCCTACATGTTCAAAACTCCAATTAAAACTTACCCCACATGTACTCTTACATACATCTGTGCAGTCTTCATGCAGTTGTGCAAGCGTCCATGCAGATCTCTCGTGCACCTGACAATTCACAGTCTCCAGAAGCACGCTCTTAGCACACAGGCAGTTGCTTCTCCTGCACTCCCATGCTAAGTATTCAGCACTGTGTGGTATTTCAGATAGCAGTGTGTAACGCTAACACATTCAACATCACCAAGGCTCATTTCCTTTGCTCTAGTCTAATCACTCACCCAGGTTCCACATGCTCATGCTCTCAAGTAGCTATTAGGACATGTGCTCTTTTCTGCCTCTCTAAACTATAAGGAAAATGTGTCAGGCTGTTACAGTAATTATCACTTGCAAAACCACAGTAGTAAATGTGCTTTGAAATTGCCAATCAAAAATCGTTTTCTGCCTAGAATCATACCATGAGTCTGTGTGCACAAAGGAATTGTTGTCAGAGATTAAATTTGTGTTGGTCTGGTTCTGTAAGACTTGCATTCGTAGGAAAGGGGCAGCTTGTTTTCTTGAACTGTGATGGCTAGCATTCAGCACAAATGAATATCTCACAAATGAGAGGCAAATGCTAACACATTTGAAAACAACAGGGTAGATTTTCCTTACACTCCTGCAATGGGTGAGGTAGATCCTACATGTTCAAAACTCCAATTAACCCTTACCCCACATGTACTCTTATAAACATCTCTGCAGTCTTCAATGAGTTCTGCAAGCGTCCATGCAGATCTCTCTTGCACCTGACAATACACAGTCTCCAGAAGCACGCTCTTAGCACACAGGCAGTTGCTTCTCCTGCACTCCCATGCTAAGTATTCAGCACTGTGTGGTATTTCAGATAGCAGTGTGTAACGCTAACACATTCAACATCACCAAGGCTCATTTCCTTTGCTATAGTCTAATCACTCACCCAGGTTCCACATGCTCATGCTCTCAAGTAGCTATTAGGACATGTGCTCTTTTCTGCCTCTCTAAACTATAAGGAAAATGTGTCAGGCTGTTACAGTAATTATCACTTGCAAAACCACAGTAGTAAATGTGCTTTGAAATTGCCAATCAAAAATCGTTTTCTGCCTAGAATCATACCATGAGTCTGTGTGCACAAAGGAATTGTTGTCAGAGATTAAATTCGTGTTGGTCTGGTTCTGTAAGACTTGCATTCGTAGGAAAGGGGCAGCTTGTTTTCTTGAACTGTGATGGCTAGCATTCAGCACAAATGAATATCTCACAAATGAGAGGCAAATGCTAACACATTTGAAAACAACAGGGTAGATTTTCCGTACACTCCTGCAATGGGTGAGGTAGATCCTACATGTTCAAAACTCCAATTAACCCTTACCCCACATGTACTCTTATAAACATCTCTGCAGTCTTCAATGAGTTCTGCAAGCGTCCATGCAGATCTCTCTTGCACCTGACAATACACAGTCTCCAGAAGCACGCTCTTAGCACACAGGCAGTTGCTTCTCCTGCACTCCCATGCTAAGTATTCAGCACTGTGTGATATTTTAGATAGTAGTGTGTAACGCTACCACATTCAACATCACCAAGGTTCATTTCCTTTGCTCTAGTCTAATCACTCACCCAGGTTCCACATGCTCATGCTCTCAAGTAGCTGTTAGGACATGTGCTCTTTTCTGCCTCTCTAAACTATAAGGAAAATGTGTCAGGCTGTTACAGTAATTATCACTTGCAAAACCACAGTGGTAAATGTGCTTTGAAATTGCCAATCAAAAATCGTTTTCTGCCTAGAATCACACCATGAGTCTGTGTGCACACAGGAATTGTTGTCAGAGATTTAATTTGTGTTGGTCTGGTTCTGTAAGACTTGCATTCGTAGGAAAGGGGCAGCTTGTTTTCTTGAACTGTGATGGCTAGCATTCAGCACAAATCAATATCTCACAAATGAGAGGCAAATGCTAACACATTTGAAAACAACAGGGTAGATTTTCCTTACACTCCTGCAATGGGTGAGGTAGATCCTACATGTTCAAAACTCCAATTAACCCTTACCCCACATGTACTCTTACATACATCTCTGCAGTCTTCATGCAGTTCTGCAAGCGTCCATGCAGATCTCTCTTGCACCTGACAATACACAGTCTCCAGAAGCACGCTCTTAGCACACAGGCAGCTGCTTCTCCTGCACTCCCATGCTAAGTATTCAGCACTGTGTGGTATTTCAGATAGCAGTGAGTAACGCTAACACATTCAACATCACCAAGGCTCATTTCCTTTGCTCTAGTCTAATCACTCACTCAGGTTCCACGTGCTCATGCTCTCAAGTAGCTGTTAGGACATGTGCTCTTTTCTGCCTCTCTAATCTATAAGGAAAATGTGTCAGGGTGTTACAGTAATTATCACTTGCAAAACCACAGTAGTAAATGTGCTTTGAAATTGCCAATCAAATATCGTTTTCTGCCTAGAATCACACCATGAGTCTGTATGCACACAGGAATTGTTGTCAGAGATTTAATTTGTGTAGCTTTTATTGTGTAAGACTTGCAGTCATAGGAAAGGGACAGCTTATATGATAGGTTTTGAAAAGCTCATACAAAATATAGTAATATATTTAAATTACATAAAGGTATTTTTTTTTTAGTTTCTTTCGGGTATTGCTGAACAACACTGAAATAAATTAAAGATGCCTATAAAAGAGAAAAGAACAGCAACATCTATATTTGAAGACAACTGGACAACAAAATTTAGTTGAAGAACCTCATGTTGGAAAAAAGAAAAAGCCTTCTGTTAAGCATACTAAGGATTTTATAAAAAATGTCCTCAAGCAAAAAAAAATTTAAAAAATATATCCACTGGAAATAGTTTTTCAAGTAGAAAACAACAAGACAATCGACAGAATATACTAAATGCTAATGTACAATCAGAAGTAAGAAAGAATGACTTAAAAAGAAAAATAGATTTTAAAAACATTCATAGAAAAATGTTTCAGAGAAGAGTGATGTTCAATTTGCTAAAGGATGTGAAAAAATATAGGAAGAAAGCCAAATTTTATAAGAAAAAAAACCATATTGAATCAATTGTTGCAAAGGCTTTGGAATTAAAAAGAAAACTATTCATTTTAATTTTGAACAGGATCCGTACATTAGATAAATTAGTGAATGTAATGAAGTCAAAAAGCAAAAGAAAAAGAAAAGTGAAAAACCAGTACTTTTGTAAAGTGTTCTTAGGAGAATGGAAGCATAGTTCAAGAACTGAACCATTTTTTAATGAAGAGAGTTATCTTCAAAGTAATAGTTTGCTGCATGCAGTTGACACCAGTGGTCGAGCATATGAAGTGAAAGATGGTTGTGTAATGGAAAAGGAGAAAATGGTTCCAAGAAATGAGGAAGACGTGTTAGCTGATGAGGTTATGGGGAGACGTCCTAAAGCCCCAGTGTACACTTGGAATTGTAGTAGTATTTGTACTGTACGACAGGAATCTATTGATAAATTTTGTGACTTTCTAAGAGAATATAGTAAAAGAAGTGTTAAACAGAAGATTAAGGTGCTTCAAAGACTAGATCCATGCAGAGTGAGAGAGAATACTGGTTTGCAAGGACATTCTCTGGCTTGTCTTTCTAGGAAAGTTTGTCAAAGTGTTTTTCACCATTTTAGGATGCTGGCAGTTCATCATACTGAAATGAGAAAGTTTGTGAGAAGATTGTATTTTGCTAAAAGTCCAGAACTAGAGTTACATGAGTTGAATAGTGCTCTGTTCCGTGGATCTGTATCAGATGTGAAGAAGGTTTGTGAGGATATTGAGATTTGTTACTTTGGTCCAGAGCAAGAAAGTGCAGTAAATGATACTGTTATTGAAGAAAATGTGGAAGAGAATGTAGAACCCACTGTTAGTAAAACATTTGAAGATCAAATGACAAAATTTACTATCATCTCCAATGAAAGACCAAATATTACTTGTATTTGTGTCCGGAGAAGCCATTATAAAACTCAAACTAGGAATGTTGATCTCTATAAAAAAAGTGGAAAAGAAAATAATTGTAAGTGGAAGGATTTTGCTACATATTTGTTTCTGGAAAATTGTTTTGAATTGGGTGAAGATCCGCCTATTTTTTAAATACTGTTATAACAAGTTAGAAGAAAATAAAATGCCAGCTAGAGCTGTACATAATAATTTAGAATTGGTTGATATTCCTGCAGAACTTAGTGATTTAACTACGTATGAGTCTATCCTCATTCAATGTGTCCATCCGTTTCAGACTATAGTTCGTATGGAGTCCAAAACAGGTAAATTACCTCCTTCAGATTTACAAAGAGGTTTACAAGGAAGAGTTGTCTATTTGCCATTAGATTTGAAAAAAAATATTGAAACAATTGATGCAGATAGTTTGGAAACTGAACCATTAGTTATTCTGGTTAATGGTGTACCTACAAAGAATAGGAAAATTTGGCAGGAGCTGGTAGGTGTACGAAAAGTACAAAGAGCAAATTTATATTTGAAAAGAAATAATAAATGGTATGAATCAATTTATATGGATGAAGATGAAGAAGTTTTACTAGCAGACACAGGAATACCAACTGGGCAAATTTATGAACATTTCAGCATACATCCTCTTCATTCTAAAGAAGTTTTGGGAAACACTATTGATCTGTTTCAGATGAAAAAAGCAAAAGGAACTCCCGTGAGTGTATGGGAGGAGAGCTTGGAAGCTCGTTGTTTTCCCCAGCTGTTTCCTACAGGAAAAGGTGGACGATATGATGAACGTCCAGTACAGATTCCTGCTTCTGAGTACCGGACTACAAGATTATATGCAGAAGATCCAAGATTTCGTCAAAGTATTCCTTATTTGTTCCATCTTTTATTTGAAAGTGACTTATCTGCACTATCTTATGCAGTAAATCACATTTTGAAAACTGGAGTACATCTACATAATGTGTCTGCAAAGGATTTTCTGAACAAAGTGCAACAGCGAGATGATCATTTGGAATCTCACTTGATTAATCTGATGGCTTGTCAGCGTGGGACTAATGAATATTGGTACCGACGCCATGGAGAATTGAAATGTATGTTACGGAATTTAGGAACTCCTACATGGTTCCTTACCCTAAGCTGTGCTGAGTACGCTTGGGATGATTTACTGGATTTTCTTCGAGAGGCAAATTAAAATATTGAAAACATGCAATACAAGACAGCAGGAGAATTGTGCTCATCGGATCCGGTTAATGTTTGCAGATATTTCAATCATAGATTTGAGGCTATGATGTCCTTCATCTGCAATAAAAAAAAATCCACCTCTTGGAGAAGTTGTGGATTTCTTTTGGAGAAAAGAGTACCACGCAAGAGGTGCTCCTCATATTCATATGCTGTTGTGGATCAAGGATGCCCCAAAATTTGGAACAGATTCTGATGATGCAATTTTATCTTTCATTGAAGGATATGCAACATGTGCTATACCTAAAAGCACAGAAGAAAAAAACTTAAAAGAGCAAGTTTTACGTTTCCAAAGTCATCGGTGTGGAAAATACTGTTGACGAAAGTACAAGAGTAAAGATAAATTCTACACAAAATGTCGATTTGGATTTCCACGGCCTGTTCTTTCAAAAGAGTAAACAGTTTTATGTCAGCTGTGCGACATACTATTACAAGAAAATCGCCTAAAAATACCTACAACCTAAGAAGAAAAGAAGAGTCAAAATATATAAATGACTACAACCCAGTCATTTTATCCATGTGGAATGCTAACATGGATATTCAGTATGTAGCTGACAATTCTATTGCTGTTGCTCGGTATGTCACATCTTACATCACTAAATCTGAGAAAACGGAATTGAAAGAAATGTGGGAAGAGATTTCTCACGAGAAGACTGTCAGTAAAAAGCTATAGAGTTTCAGTTTAAAGATGTTATCGCATCGAGAAATTGGGTCATACGAATGCTCAGATAGGTTATCATCTGCAAGTCTGTACTCCAAATCCAGAAGAATAATTTGGGTAAGTTTAGGCCTTGCAGGAATGCAAAATCGGGTATTGAAATCTATTCGAAAAATTGAATATTTAGCAGAGTACGAACCAGAAAGTACAGACATTTTAAGAACAAACATGTTGGACACATATTACCCAAAGAGAAGTCATCATCTTGAGAACATGTGTCTCTATGAAGAACTACATTTTTAAACGGAATACCACAGAGGACATTAACAATGGAAAATATAAAGTCATTGGTGAGGAAGGATGTTTGGTAAAACAAACAAAAGGAAGTTTGATTAATCACAGAAAGCTGAGTTGCGACACTAGTGACAAGAAGGAAATTTACCACTTAGCACTTTTACAGTTGTTTAAACCATGGCGTTCAGAGGATGAATTACTTGGACATTTTCAAAGCTATGAAGATTCCTTTAATGCATGCAAAGATACCATAGAATGCAGTACTTTCACAACTTATGTACAAATGTTAAATGAAGAAATTGAACAAGAAGCAACAATTGCAGCTGAAGTAGCTAGAGACAGTTCTCAAGACAGTCAAAGTTCTGGGACGCTCAGTCAAGATCCCTAGGACAACCAATCGTAGAAAATGAAGCTGCAATAGCCATGACTGAAGTGGAAACAGCTATGAATCAAGCTTGGGAAGATTTAATAAACTTACCAAATTTGGAACAGCAACTGAATGATGAACAACAACAAATTTATGAGGAAGTCACAAAACAAATTGATCATGGATTACTACATGAAAATAAAGAGTGCTCATGCACATCATTCGAACCAATCAGAATGTATGTGAGTGGACAAGCTGGAACTGGAAAAAGTTTCTTAATTAAAGTAATTAGAAGCTACCTACAGAAAAAAAACTGATTCAACTTTGTCTTGTGTTGTTACTGCTCCAACTGGGTTAGCAGCATATAACATAAAAGGAATTACCCTCCATCGTTTGCTAATGTTACCAGTAGAGCATGAGAACAAAATACAATACCGCAAGCTAACAGGAGAAGCATGTTTTGAAGTTTCAAGAGTATTGAAAAAAATGAAAGTTCTCATTATTGATGAGGTAAGCATTGTATCAAACTTAATGCTTGCCTTTGTGCATTTAAGAATGCAGCAAATTCTAAAGACAAACTATGATGTGCTATTTGGAGGAAAACATGTTATAGTTTTTGGGGATCTACTGCAGCTCACTCCAGTTAAAGGACAACCAGTATTTCATACTCTTACACATGAAGACACAAAAAAGTCATTAGGAAGTATAGGTAATGTGAATATTTGGACATACTTTGAGTACAAAGAACTCATTACCAATATGCGGCAAGCAAATGATGATGATTATGCAAGTATTCTCAAAGATATCAGAATTGGACTACTCACAGAACATGGCAGAAAAGCTTTACAGAGTCGATTGTTATGTAATTTGTTTCCAGCAGAACAAATAGTTCCAGAGAAAATATACAAGAAAATTGCTGGAAAAAATACTGTAATCTGCTTAATGCCAACACTACATGAATGCTCTATATTCAATCAAGAACCTTTGAAATTGGAAAATGAAGAGATTATAAAACTGGAAGCTGTGGATAAAATACAGCATGAAGGAATAACTAATATATTGACAAGCAAATTGACAACTAAATTGGATTCTCTAGAGAAAAACATATCGAAAACAGCTGGTTTAGAAAAGAATCTTTATGTATGTATGAACTGTCGAGTAATTTTAAGACGTAATTTGGATGTAGAAAAAGGTTTAGTGAATGGAGCTATGGGTAACGTTGTGGGTTTTGTTAATTACCAGAAAAAAGATGGAATTGAATTTTTAAAAATAAAATTTGATCAGATTGAAGAGGTTAAAGACATTAGTTGTTGTTCAGTTCGTTTCTTGCTTGTGAAAGACCTATATGTACGTAGGAAGCAGTTTCCGTTTTCTCTAGCATATGCTGTAACTATTCACAAATCTCAAGGATTAACTGTAGATAGTGCTTTTGTAAACATTGGATCTAGTGTGTTTAAAGAAGGTATGGCATATGTTGCTTTGTCACGTGTGAAAAAAATATCTGGTTTATTCATGATAGACTTTGATGAGTCAAAAGTTAGTGCTGATGCAAACTGTGTAAAGGAATATAATAGATTAAGAAAAAGCTATGCTACTCATTTAGGTCAGTATCCTGTGTTTGAAAAACGTGTTGTTTGTCGGAAAAGGAGAATTGAGAATATCTGTAATGAGGATGTACAGAAGAGTAAACAAATAGAGACTGATGTGATTGCAAGCAAAAAGAATGATGTTAGAAATCTTTTAGATGTATGTTCTGGATGTACACAGTTTACTCAAAATGTCCAGCAAGATGTACAGGAATTCTTAATGTATATGCTTATGGTACTGGAAGATGAAGGGGTAGAAATAGAAAATATGTTTGGTCTCTCTTATAAATGGGAACATAGTTGTGAAAACTGTTTGAACACATGCAGCTCTAATGTTGATTCTGAAAGGTTCATATATTTAACATTACCAGAGAGTAAATCAGTGACATTTAGTAAATTAGTTAAAGATGCAAATCACAACATGGAATGTTCTCAATGTAAATCAGAAATGTTATCAACGTTATTTTTAAAGAAATATGGACAGAATGTAATTTTAATGATGCAACGTTGTAGAGCTGATGGAACAAAATTGGACACTTTAATAAAGAAGTTTACAGGAAATCAATTATCAATATCAGGAAAAACTTTTGTTGCAGTTGCAATAATTTTCCATGATGGACCTTCTATAACTTCTGGTCATTACACAGTTTATCTAAAATGTGAAAAAGGCTGGACACTGTGTAATGATTCACAATTGATTTTCAAGCAAAGTTTGCCTGCAGAATTACCAAATTCCTACTTAATTTTTCTAAAACCAAAATTTTAGATACAAATTGCAGCATCTGAAGAAACCAATATTTCGATTTTATAAGATTACCATTGGATATTTCACCCAAAAAGAATTTAAAAATTACCATTTGGCCTCATGGAAAGGTAACTGTTTCTATTGTGGACTTCTTTGACAGATATTATTTTGGTGTATGAGCTTTAGCAACGAGATTTACAGATGTTATTTATTGCAAATAGTTATTGTTCTGAGATGATATTTTTTATATATCTGTTACATTTTTATCAAGGTATGTTTTACTGAGGAGAGATTCAGGGCTTTTTTTAAACAATCTTTCAGATTGTTAATGTTTTTGCCCGCTGTTAAGTGATGAATGCAATTGATTTCACAATTTGCAGTGAAATTCAATATATTCTGAAAACAGCAAAAAAAGGGCAAAAAATGACTTTGTTAAATATGAAAATATGTGTACTGTATTCTAAAATGTATTGTTAAATATTACTACGTTTTTTCTTTTTTTTCAGATCGAGAAATGTAATCCTTTCTTCTAGCAATTAAAAAAAAACATTTATTTATAATTAAGTTATTTTGTTGGTCAGGTAAGTTTGAAATATATGTATTTCTCACCCCTTCACTTTCATGCTCCCTTTTCTTCACTTCTCCTCACTCTGCTTTTCTCATTCCCCTTCTCTATCTCTTCTTCCTTTACTGCTCTTTCATAACTCCCTCACTCCTTCTATACTACTCCCCTAGGTTTACTGCCTCCATCACTACTTTTTCAACCATGTATCTCTCCCTGTCTCCATGTGTCTCAGTCATTCTAACTGCCTTACTCCTTCTCAGTTCCTTGCTCTCTGTCTCTGTTTCTGTCTCTCTCCCTTTGTCTGTGTTACCCTTAATTTGCTTAACATCTCTGGGGAAGATTAACAAGGCCCCTGCGCCACCACTTCGTCACTTTTCATAACGTACTGGTGGCGCAGGGAGCTCCTCCATATTTACAAGGAGAGGAAAAGCCACCCTGCGTGACTTTTCCTCTCCACATAAATACAGCCACTTCACACGCAGCACTGTGCATTGAAGGGGCGTTCCATGGGTGTTGTTGTGGGTGTTCCCACGCAACACACAAAGAACTAGACACATCTCCAGGTTTACGAGAAATCGTAACTCTGGAGATGCATGTGAATGCTACGCCACCCTAGAGGTGGTGTTGCGAGGCACAACGAGGAGAAATGTTTTTATTTCTCCTCGATTTTTCCTCTTTTAGTGCGTCCTCCATTCTACAGCACGCATTGAAAGAGGAAAAAGCCTCTTGTGATTGTTTTTGTGCAGGAAGGTGTCCCTTCCTGCACAAGAACAATCTCCCCACCATGCAGGCATCCTTGAACCATGGTGCAAGGGAGCCTGCGCCGGCGCAAGGCTGCAGTTTGTGCGCCTGCGCAGAGGAAGCATAGAGATGCGACAAAAAAATCGTATAAAAAATAGAATTAAAAATAAAGTTTAAGAGTTTGGATGTTGGTTGGCTCTAAAAAAAGCCATTGTGTTAATTGAGTGTTTTTTAGTACCTATAATTAAGTATCGATGCAGAGTCTAAAGATCAAGAGGAAGACTCTGTTCTCTTCATCTGTGAAATGTACACCGTCTACTCTATAAATGCCTTGCCAATCCCCTCACTATTTCTTCTTATTTCGTGGGACAAGGAGCAGATCAGGTATCAATTATAGTTGTAAATGGCAGAAGAGCACTCTACTTCAGGGGGTGAGGAGGACATCTGGATGCACTCAGAAGCATTGGTTCATAGTAGTTTCTCTTCCAGAATCTTCATACACCATAGCCACTCCCCTCACTATTTCTTCTTATTACCTGGGACAAGGAGCTGAGCAGCAATCAATTTTAATTGAAAATGGTATAACAGCAGTGTATTTCAGGGAGTGAGGAGGAGACCTGGCTGCACTCTGAAGGTGTCTTTCAGTAGAATGACAAAATGAAAAGAAATGTAGTTGTAAAATGGAGGCTTATATACTTTTTTTTTTTTAAAAAGAACTCATTGGCTGTTTCAGAACATTTTACAATAAAAACTAGGCTGTATGTTTAAATTTTTAAAAGCATGTTTTGTATTGGTCCAGAAAAATGTGTTCCCACAGAACATTACTTTGGATTTGCTGTTAGGTTTGAAAAGTTAAGCAATCTTGCTCTTTGATTAGAAACATTATGTGCTGAACTTCTGACCTCTCTGCTCACACCAGTGTCCCATGATCTAATGCTATGCTAGCAGGTAGAAGTCATGTTGGGGGTTGAAATCATTTGGAAAGGGTTGAAATATGCAAAAAAAAGAAATGTGTGTTTCCATTTAAAAGAAAGGTGGAGAACGTGAAAAGGGGGCAGGGTACAGAGTTCCTGACTCCCTAGCTTTTGTCAGGGGGTCCCTGAAGGACCATGAAGGGTGAAAAAAACATTTTATTATATTAAAAAAAAACGCGGGGTGCGCGTACTGTGCGTGCACGGTGCGTGCACGGCGGAAAAAACCCCATAAAAAAATAGAATTAAAAAACAAATTTAAGTGTTTAGATGTTAGGTGGCTCTAAAAAGAGCCGTTGTGTTAATTGAGGGACAGAGGAAAAAAAAGACATGGCAAAAATTATAGGGTGCCGCACGTCTGCTGCTGTATCTTGCTCTCTATTAGCGGAATGCTGGTTTCCGCATAAGAGAGAAGAGCATTACACAAATTGCACCGTATATGCACCCTCTTAAACAGAGGGTGTATATCCAGAGGAACCGAAGAAGGTAAAGCTGCCACCGCAAAAGAAGTGCTCGGCTGAGCTGCCGATGATGTGCTCGGCTGATCTGCTGCGGATGTGCTTGGCTGAGCTGCTGGAGGGTTTTCTCTAGCAGCTCGAGCATAAGCCACAGGATGTACATCTCTAACGTGCCTGATCATAGTGAAGATACTAAAAGAGTATTTCTTTTTAGGATCTCCTCTTGATAAGACACGATCACAAAGAGTGCAGGTGACTTTGGGAGCATTCACTTTCTTCTGCCCCAGTGGAAATGTAAAAAACTGCCATATAAAAGAGTCTTTCTGTTTCCTCTGTCTCTGTCTCACAAGGGTCTCCTGCTCACTCCCAGAAGATGACTGTTGCTCTGCCATTCTGAAGTACTGAAGTACTAGAAAAGCTGCTCAGCTCCTTCTCCCAGGGAATCAGAAGTAATAATAAGGGGAGTGGGTGTGGTGTTGGAAGTTTCTGGAACTGAAACTACTATAAACCAATGAAAAGTGTTGTTTCTTGATCACTTGACTTGCCGTGCGCGCACCGAGCACGTACGGTGCGCGCACGGTACAAGCACGCATGCGCGTACAGAGCACGCGCACATGCGAGTACGGAGGACGCGCGCATGCGCGTACGGAGCACGCGCGTACAGAGCACGCGCGGACGAAGCGCGCGCGCATGCCCTTACGGAGCACGCGCGGACGGAGCATGCGTGCATGCACGTACAAAGCACGCGCGTACGGATCACGCACAGAGTACGCATGCGCACGTGGAGCACGTACACATGCGCACACGGAGCACGTACGCATGCAAGCGTACGGTGCGCGCACGGTGAAAAACCCTTAAATATATATATATATATGTTTAGAGGTTTATAGAAGATATTAACTTTGCTGTTCAACTATATCCAAAATAAAAAAGAAAAAACTGAGCCATTCTATATTGCAGGATACAGTAAATCTATAATTATATACATAGGTAGCTTATAGTAAAATAAATAATTAAAAAATATAATAAAACATTCATAAATTAGCATTTAAAAAACCTTTCAAATTCACTTAAAAAACCATAGGTTTCACACTCAATAAAGTTAGGAGTTAGCATTTATAAAACCTTACAATTTCACTGAAAAAACCATAGGTTTCACACACGTTATAGTTAGGAATTAGCATTTAAAAAACCTTGCAAATTCACTGAAAAAAACCATAGGTTTCACACACGTTATAGTTAGGAATTAGCATTTAAAAAACCTTTCAAATTCACTGAAAAAACCATAGGTTTCAGGGGCGTTATAGTTAGCTGGACTTTTCACTCGTACAAAACCATAGAAATTCCCCCGTTATAGTTAGTTCAGCTAACTATAACTCGTGCGCCCGCAATGCACTGCTGATGACGTCACATATTACATCACTCATGACATGGTCAGTGACATCACTCATGACATCACTCATGACATCTCAAATGACATCACTGATGACATCACTGATGACATCATCCAGTGAATGTGTGTTTTTCTGAAAATTACATATGTTTTATATATGTATATCTCAAGGTCGATGCAAGAATAAATGGGTATATAAGTGTCTAAATGGATGATTTGTTTTTGAAAAATTGATTGTATAACTGACTGATAAAGTGTATCTTAGTGAATACATAGCTTAGTGAGTAATGTTTAAATATGTAAATATCTGTATCAGTCTCTCACTTTGTGTATAAGTGGCTGCATGGGTTGGTGAGTAGCTACATGAGTGTCTATATAGGTTATTAGTTGGTTTTTTGAGTATCAGTATAAGTGTCTGATGTCTGTATGGTTCGGTGGGGGTATTACGTAGTGCATAGGTGCATGAATGAGTGACTCACTGTTTGTATGTGTTGAAGACAGCATGTGTGCAGGACTGTATGGGTGGATGAGTGTGTGCATGGGTGTGTTATTGAGTGAATGACTGTCTCAATAGTGTCTCTATGAGTAACTACATATGTTTTAAACTAGTATATGTGACTATTGGTGTATATAAGTGAGTATATGTGAGAGTGAGAGATTGAAAGAGTTCCTGTATGAATAAGTATGTGTTTCTATAAGTGATTGTTAAAAAGACTAAGTATGTGTAAGTTTCTGTAGAAGTAAGTGTGGTGGTGTGTGTATAACTGTATATGCAGGTAAACGGATGTTTGATTCTTTATTAGCATAAGTGACTATGTGTGTGAGTAACTTTATGGATGAGTGGCGTTGTGTAACAGGATGTATAGGTGTATGAGTACATATGATGAGTGAGTACATGTATGAGTGACTGTATAGGACTGTTGGTGAATGAGTGGATGTGGATGTGGATCTTACAATTACTGAATAGGTTGTTGTAACTGGTATTGGTATGTCCATTGTTTTGAAAATTTTAATTTCTATTTTTGAATGTGTGTATCAAAGGTTATATTAGGGGGAGAGGAGGTCTGCCACTCTATCACAAGGATGATGTCATCAGTGATGTCATGAGTGATGTCACTGACCATGTCATGAGTGATGTAATATGTGACGTCATCTGCAGTGCATTGCGGGCGCGCGAGTTATAGTTAGCTGAACTAACTATAACGGGGGAATTTCTATGGTTTTGTACGAGTGAAAAGTCCAGCTAACTATAACGCCCCTGAAACCTATGGTTTTTTCAGTGAATTTCAAAGGTTTTTTAAATGCTAATTTCTAGCTATGCCTACAGAGATAGGACATGTGAAGAAAGAAGGAAAAACGCACAGAAAGAAAAAAAAGAAATGCAGAAAGAAGCAACAGAAGTCCTCAAAGACGAAGAAAAGTGCAGGAAGAAGTATAACGTGCAGAAAGAACAAACAGAAGAGCAGAAACAAGCCTTGTTGCAAAATCATCCTGTACCCTCAACTTTTTCAGACGGATACTGGTGGTAACTGAGTCTGACTAACCAGTCCTAGAGCCAGTGCTATGTTAAAAGACACTCAGAATACAGTGAAAACACCTACATACACTAGGGCACACTATGTGTTGGGGTCCCCCTGTGATTAGCATGACCTCCTCTGTAAGCCCCTTGTATATAATAGGGCAGGGGATTAAAACTACCTCTTAAAACGCACCACAGGGCGTGTTTGAACACGTCACCTCATGCCCCGTCCCCTCCCTTCCCCACTGTGTAAACACGCCCTGGAGCCGTTTTAAGTTGGGAGATTAAGTCCCCTTGAATCCTGAGGGTCCCTAGGGTCCAACTAGACCACTAGGTACCTCCAGTAAGTGCCACAGAGCTGCGTTGCAGAGAGGTGTAAAAAGTGGCACGGCCTGCACCACCTCTCTGCAACGCAGATCAGTGGTGCTTACTGGAAGCACCTGGTGGGCTAGTTGGACCCCAGGGTCCCTCAGGATTGAAAGGGAATTATTTCCCCAACTTAAAAATGCGCCACATTAAAAATGCGCCACATTTCCTGTGGGCGTTCTGAGTTGAGAGATTAAGTCCTCTTGAATCCTAAGGGTCCCTAGGGTCAAACTAGCCCACTAGGTACCTCCAGTAAGCGCCACAGAGCTGCGTTGCATGGAGGTGTAAAAAGGGGCGTGGCCTCAGAACACCTGTCTGCAACGCAGCTCCCTGGCGCATACCGGAGATACCTGTTGGGCTAGTTGGCCCTCAGGGACCCTCAGTATTGAAGGGGAATTAATTCCTCAACTTACAACTGGCCAGGAGGCGCGTTTGCAGAGTGCTGCAAGGAGGGGGCGTGGCCTCCGGCGCGAGGCCGGTCTTTTATATTTTTAATTTTAAGAAGGAGTGCTGTGTGGCCCCCTTTCTTTTTCTAATTTATTAGCCCTGGGGTCCCCATCCCCCAGGGCCTGCACCGTAATTTTTTTTGTTGAAAAAAATTAATTTGGCCCTCCCAAGGCCTTAATCAGCCCCGGGGACCCCAATCCCCAGGTCATGGCCTTTTTTTTTTTTTTAGTCTTTAGGAGGGGGGCTGTGTTGCCCCCCTCCTCAGGCCACTTATGGCCCCGGGGACCCCATCCCCCGGGGCCGGCCTTTGTTTTTTATTTTTTTTAAAAAATATATATTTATAGAAACACCTAGGACATGCTGGACAAACCGTATGTACCTATCACCATGACGATTTGCATGATATTCATTAAAAGGCGACTATGCATACAATGAATCCACGAAGAATGTATTCACACCTCTAGTGAAGCTCTGACATGTCTGACACCCTACCGTGCCTAATCCCGGCGCCCCCGCTGGTGGGTACTCTCCAAGTAGACACCCTTGTCGTTTATTTATACAAACATGGTTGCTATTGACGGGCACATTTAATACACATGCACACCAAGCCATTCAAAGGGGATTCGACAAAAATTCGACCAAACTATGCAAGAAACCCCCTCACGGTTAATAAAACACACATCCACCGCCGGATGTGTAATACTTTTTATTTTACTCTCTGGAAAGGAAACAAACCTCACTTGAGAGTCACAGCGTGCTCCTGGCTGAGCCCAATGCTGTGTTACACCCACCACAGCCCGCCGAGTGCCACACACCTCTGTGTTGTATTCCACCAGCTAGTGCGTATGCTATGACACTCTCTAGCCCATGTGCACTGTAACACCACCCCGTGAATATGTCATGCCACACTTGCCTTCGCACGGGTTATATTGCCCCATCTAACGTGCCTTCCTCGATGCCTATGTTATAAAGCACAGCGCTATGCCATACATATTACAATCTGGGATCCATATCTTTGTCACAGTGCATATGCAATGTTACACTACCCAGCACATATTTTATATTACAACTTTAGAGACTACTTAGGTTACACAACACTGCCCTGTGCATATTACACTCCAAGGCGCATATCACATAGCAAGCGCTAGTGCCTGTGCTATCTCGCGCTCTCCAATGAATCTGTCATTGCGCACAATGTATTGCATATTATATTTCACGCCCCGGTTCATCTTATATCACACTTTTTGGTGCATAGTTTATACCATATACTATATCTAGTTATCATTTTCAATCGTGCTCTCAGGACTATGTTCTATATAACACTGCGTCCACCTACCCTTTTCACGGGCATTACATTTTGCGATGGGGGGTGGAGGGTCTGGGGATGTTTCTGCCAAGTGAGCCCGGAGTCACAGTCCCAAACGTCCTCTTCTTCCTGAATAAAAGTGAGATTATGCTGCATACTTGTTCATATTTTAAGTAGTTCACACAGGCACACATTTTAAAAACAATAAAGTTCCTAATACCCACCTTCTATGAACAGTTAGCTTGCTGCCCCATCCACCTCCTACCTATCCTCTGTTGTCTGAATCCATGGACTAGCCTACTCCCTCCTGCCATGCATGGTCTGATGTGCTGCCACTGCCCTGCATTTAGCATGATGTACCAGTCCACTCTTCCTGCCCTCCATTGCCCAATTCTATGGCCCATCATTGACCTCCTGCTTAGCCTCTGTGCTTTGCTTGCTGCCCCTATTCTCCTTCCCCCTGCCCTCCGATGTCTTTGTGCATGCCCCTGCTCCATCCTTTTTGACCACCATGTTCCATGGACCTGCCACTTCTATCTAATCTGAGTGTTCTGTTGAGCTGCCACTCCCCTACCACCTGCCTAGCATTGTCAGATGACTGTAACCTGTCCCTGCCACCTCCACCCTGCCTGTCCACATGCCATGCCCCTATCCCCTTCCTCCTGTCCTCCATGGTCCATTTTACTGCCACACCCTTCTGCCCTCCATGGTCTGTTGTGCTGCAACTGCTCCTCCTGCCTGCCCCGCGCAGTCTGTTGTGAGGCCCCTTCCCCTGAACTCTCTTGTCTGTGCCCAGGTCCTGACCCTCCCTTCTATCCTCCATGGTCCTTTCTGCATGCCCCTGCACCCTCCTTCTTGCCCATCATAGCCATTGTGCTGCCACTAACCCTCCCACTTGCCATGCATGGTCTTCTGTGCTGCCATGGCCCCTTCCACCTTCCCTGTGTGGTCAGCTAGCTGCTCCTGACCCCCTCCCACCTTTCCTCCATGGTCTGTGTGTATGCCATCATAGTCTCACTGTTGCTCTCCATGGTGTGTCTTGTTTCTAGTGCCCATCCTGCCTGACCTCCATGGTCATCTTGCTGCTCCTGCCCTGCCCCCTTGCCCCCAGCCCTCTGTTTCCATGTGCAGACCCCTATTCCCTCCCTCCTGGCTTGTCGGTTCCATTGTAATGCCCCTGATCCGTCCCTCCTGCCCTTTATGGTCTGTTATGCTGCAGCTTTCTCTCCTGTCTGTCCATTATGGCCAGCTAGCTACCATTGCCTCTTTCCCCTCTGTTCTCTGCTGTCCATGTGCATGGTCCTGTCCCCTCCTTATTGCTTTCTATGGATTGTTGTGCTGCACTCCTGTCCCGCATGCCCTGTGTGGTGTATTGTGCTGCTGCAAACCCTGATGCCTGCCCTGTAGGGTCAGTTTGGTGCACCTCTCAATGTCCCTCCTGTCCTCTGTTATCCGAGTCCATGTCCCTACCCCAATTCCTCCTGCCTACCATGATCCAATGTACCATACTTGCGAACATTTTGAACTTGGTAAGAGGGAGATTTTGAAATAAAACTGGGGTATTGATTTTCCCCTTTGAGTTACATTGAAAAAGAGAAGATTGTAACAGGAAACAGATCAAGTAAAGCCCATTTGAGCTTAAAAAAATTGGACGTTTCCTGGCTGAAACGGGTCTGTTGGCATGTATGATTGTATGACCACTGCCTCTTCCTTCTGCCCACAATGGTCTATTATATTGCCACAGCCTCTCCTGCCAGTCCTGTATTGTTGGTTTGTTGCCCCTGCCCCCCTTTCCACTGCCCTCCATAGTCTGTTGTGCTGCCACTACCCTTCCTGCCTGCCTAGTGTGGTCAAATTGTTGCCTCTGCACTCTCCTACCTGCCTTCAATTTTCAGAGTCCGTGCCCCTGGCCTCTGCCTCTCAACAGTATCCCAATGAACAACTAGGTTGCTAACATTCTATATTTATTACAAAAGTGTGGAATGCCTGACGTCATCTTGATGTAATCAAAACTGTAATGCCTAGAGCATTTCCTTTAGAAATTACATATATGAGAGGGTCTTATTTGCATCAAAATTATGGTTAGTGCTCTAAAAAACTAAAATGAGGACATATTTTCTGAGTTTTCAAATAGCGACAAAGAACTTTTAAATTATTTGTAATATTAGTTTTTTTATCCAGTTGACCACTTGATTAAATGTTGCATCCAAGGGGAGAGGGTGTGGTGTTACTTCCAGACTTTACCATAGGTTTTCTATACCCTGTATATACAATCTTCAGGATTACTTTTAGACGTTTTCCTAGTGATAATATATATACATTTGGATGGCATGCGCTTGGGGGATCTTAATCTTGACAAATATGGATGTTTTGTCAGGTCTTGCTTGTGTTCTTGCTCATATTAGTATAAAAAGAGGGTCGATTTTGCCATCATTGCATGTGAAAATGAGTGATATTTGTTACTCTGCCATCAACCATTGAAGTATTGCCATTTTTCAGTTGCTACAACGAATGATGCTTTGAAGTTTTGAACATTTAGACAGCATATATACAAACTTAATACGGTTTGTTCTCTTTTCTTTTGTTTTATTTCCTTCCTCCCCCCCCCTTTTTTTCCTCATAATATAGGTTCAAATTGACCAATTTTTGGGGAACAACATTTCCATTTTTTCACTAGGAGACTTATCAAAATTAGGGTCCCCTTCACTCTACTAGGTCCTGATGAAAGCCCACCTGACCCTTAGGGGCATAAGATAGGGCTGAAACATGTCGACCTTTTTATGGACTTTTTTGTAGTGCACTAGACCGTAACCAGTCTAATTGGTGCACACACAACACTTTTAATTATCTCGAACCCAGTTTTATTAAAGGTATATACTGGCTTTACGAGTTTCTTTTAATATTTTCAATATATGTCACTTCACTTATCACCTTTCCACGATCACTACTGAAACAACCAGAGGAAACACCTCCAGGTGGAGGAAGCATTCAGTAACCCAATGATGATGCTGTCACGTTGCTAAGCACAGAGCGGATAATCGAACACACCGCTTCAATCCACCGGCTAAAAAAAACGTGAATGAGGGTTTCTTAAACGGCGCCTCGCACTGTTTCTGCATACCCTGTTTTTTTCAGGACCAGTGATCCACTCTCTACCTGATATTTACGTTACTTCCAGAGCTGCAGACTTTGCAACTGGGGAACCAGGTTGGAGTTTCTGCTTCAGCTCAAAATTCTGTGATTCTGGTCAAATCACTTAATCTCCCCATGTCTACAACCAAAATGAATTTGATCTTGTGTGATGTAACCAATGTTCATGTAAAGCACTCCAATACCTGACAAGTCTGCACTATATAAAACTGCAAATACACAAAAAATAAGTGTTTTGCACACTTCTGTCATTGGGCTACATTTGGGCTACATCTGGGTGATATTTGGACTACATTTGGGCTCGTTTGTCTCTGGTGGCCATTTTAGGAGATTTATTTGTTATGAAGTTCCCTAATTTCCTCATTTACTGCAGTCTCCTCAGTAGGAAATGCTTTCAGTTTTTTACTTTGATTCCTTCAAGAAGGTATTCAGATATGTCACACATTTGCCATAAATTCTGAATATTAGCACTCTAGTTGCTCATTAGATCACTGTAGTAAAGCTACTGCTCACCACGGAAGTCTGCTGCTAGTATTAGAAGTGCATGTTTCAGTCTGCATATCAGAATTTTTTAATGAAATAGAAGAGGATTTGAGAAGTCACTCAAAATGTGCCCTAATTTTTCTTTCTTCAGCAATAATCATAATTTCTATGGCAAAATGAACCCCCTCATTGTGTTCCTTTTTAAATTAAATGTTTTAAGTGTTACCAGTTTATTCCAATCAAGATGGCTTCAGGTGTGCCATACTTTTGTCATCAGTAAGACAGTAAGCGCTCTAGTTGTTCTTAAGAACACTCTGGGACATTCTGTCATTGGGCTATACTTGGGCTACATCTGGGTGATATTTGGGCTACATTTGGGCTCTTTTGTCTCTGGTGGCCATCTTGGGAGATTTATTTGTTATGAAGTTTCCTAATTTCCTCATTTACTGCAGTCTCCTCAGTAGGAAATACTTTCAGTTTTTTACTTTGATTCCATCAAGAAGGCATTCAGATGTGTCACACATTTTCCATAAATTATGAATGTTAGCACTCTAGTTGCTCATTAGATCACTGTAGTAAAGCTACTGCTCACCAGGCAAGTCTGCTGCTGGTATTCAAAGTGCATGTTTCAGTCTGCATGTCAGAATGTTTTTATCAAATAAAAGAGGATTTCAGAAGTCAAAATGTGCCCTAGTTTTTCTTTCTGCAGCACTAATCATAATTTATATGGCAAAATGAACCCCCTCATTTTGTTCCTTTGTAAATTAAATGTTTTAAGTGTTACCACTTTTTCCAATGAAGATGGCTTCAGGTGTGCCATACTTTTGTCATAAGTAAGACTGTTAGCGCTCTAGTTGTTCTTTAGAGCACTCTGGGAAGCTGCAGTAGAACACAAAGGAATCAACTGACAGTCTCTGCCCTTGTTGGATGTACATGTTTTACTGAGAATGTCAGACTTCATTCTTACATGACTGAGAAAGATAATGTGAATTTACAGAAAATATGCTCTCAGTTTAGCTTATAGATCACCTTCCAAACCTCTGTGGGAAAAGTATGAGAAAATAGTTTTCTCTCAAACATGGTTCGTGATATCACAGCAGACGGCTTTTTCACATGGTAAAATCACCTTAGAACACACCACAATTCCTAAAATGAGTATGGTACCATCAACAAATGATTTATAATGTAACTAAAGTCTTAAAACCTTCTATTAACTGCAATGCTTTTTAATGAGGTGCTATCATGTATATTGGTCCCAAGATGGCTGCCAACACTTCTTGGATGAAGTACTGACAGCCAATCAGATCTCACGATGAGATGTGTGGTTAGGCTCCGCCCAGATATGTATGTGATTTTACTTTTGATTTTCTCAGGAACTACTGAACAGATTGACACCATATATGCAAAAGGCACATGCCTGACCTGAGGACTACCTCTTTGCCAAATTTCAAGTAATTCTGGCTGTACCTTGGACTAAAGGTCCCTATGGAAAATTGCATGGGGAAAACGCGTTTTGGGACCCCCCTTTTTTCCTAGCCCCCGCTTGATGAACCCCCCCGAGACTTTCAGGGTAGGAGCGGAGCGGAGCGCCCCATCTATTTTGAAAATTTCGCGAGGATTCGTCAACCGGCGCCAAAGTTATTCCAAATAGAATGTTGCGGATTTCCTATGGAAACACGGTCCTAACTATAACTATCTACTGGCAGATAATGGTAGATAATATATATATATATATATATATATATATATATATATATATATTCACTGAAAAAACCATAGGTTTCACACAAGTTATAGTTAGCGGACATTTTACTGATAAAAAACCATTGAAATTCCCCCGTTATAGTTAGTGCAGGCAACTATAACTCACGCGACCGCAATCCTCTGCTGATGCTAATACTGTATTTAGACACTTATTTATCCATGTCTTCTTCCATAAATTTTTAGCTATACATATATTACAAATATTTTTTTTTCATAAAGACACATATGTCATCAGCAGAGGATTGCGGTCGCGTGAGTTATAGTTGCCTGCACTAACTATAACAGGGGAATTTCAATGGTTTTTTATCAGTAAAATGTCCGCTAACTATAACTTGTGTGAAACCTATGGTTTTTTCAGTGAATTTGCAAGGTTTTTTAAATGCTAATTCCTAACTATAACGTGTGTGAAACCTATGGTTTTTTCAGTGAATTTGTACGGTTTTTTAAATGCTAAGTTACTTTACGCCGTTCGTGGCGTTTGCGCCCACTTTACGCAGTTCGTTCCGTACGCGCACGGTGCGCTTCGCGCACCGCGCGCCCACTTTACGCAGTTAGTGCCGTGCACGCACGGTGGGCACGTGGTGCGCTACGCGCACCGGGTGCCCACGTTACGCTAGATGGGACATGTATGCACGATGCGCTTCGCGCATCGTGCGCACACGGAGGCCGTATTGGGCGCATCGTTGTTAAATGTTAAATATTGATTATTATGTATTGCATCGACTTACCGTAAGCGCACGGTAAGCGCACCGTAAGCTGGCTCAGATATATATATTGATTTAAATGCTATTTTCTCAGGAACTACTGAACAGATTTACACCAGACCTACAAAAGGCACTTCCTTGAACTGAGGACTACCTCTCTGCCAAATTTCAAGTAACTCTGTTCAGCCGTTCGGGCTGTAGCTGTGTCTAAAGGTCCTATGGAAAAATCCTCGCGAATTTTTCAAAATAGGTGGGGCGCTACGCTCCGCTCCTACCCTGAAAGTCTCGGGGGGATTCGTCAAGAGGGGGCTGAGATAAAAGGGGGGTCCCAAAACGCGTTTTTCCCATGCATTTTTCCATAGGACCTTTAGACAGGGCTACAGCCGGAACGGCTGAACAGAATTACTAGAAATTTGGCAGAGAGGTAGTCCTCAGGTCAAGGAAGTGCCTTTTGTAGGTTTGGTGTAAATCTGTTCAGTAGATTCTGAGAAAATAGCCTTTAAATCAATATATATATCTGAGCCAGCTTACGGTGCGCTTACGGTACGCTTACCGTACGCGTACGGTGGCGTGCGCGAGCGCGATTCTGATTGGCTCTTAGATCTTAGTAAACATTCGAATCGGCCGAAACCAGGAAGCGGCGGCCGCCATTTTCTCTCTCGCACTGAGAGTGATGATGAAAATACAAAGCAGAAAAACATGTAAAGGGGCTGTTTAGACAGCGCCCACACACATAGCAATGTTGAGGGAGTCCCCAAAGATGCCCCAAGGCCCAAAACGGAATTTTTATTTTTTCGGTAATTTCGCCGATTACGCTTACCGTACGCGTACAGTAAAAAAACTATTAAAAAAAAAAAATATCCACACTCTCCCCACCCCTTGTGCCAATGGTGTCCGAAGGACACCATTTGTGCATGGCTTATTAGACGGACGAAAAACTGTAATATAAAAATAACAAATATTAAAAAAATAAATTATCCACACTCTCCCCACCCCGTGTGCAAATGGTGCCCGAAGGGCAACATTTGTGCATTGCCCATCTATTTCAACGTGGGCACGCGGTGCGCGTAGCGCACCGCGTGCCCACCGTGCGTGCACGGCACTAACTGCGTAAAGTGGGCACGCGGTGCGCGAAGCGCACCGTGCTCGCACGGAACGAACTGCGTTAAGTGGGCGCGCACGCCACGAATGGCGTACAGTAACTTAGCATTTAAAAAACCGTACAAATTCACTGAAAAAACCATAGGTTTCACACACGTTATAGTTAGGAATTAGCATTTAAAAAACCTTGCAAATTCACTGAAAAAACCATAGGTTTCACACATGTTATAGTTAGCGGAAATTTTACTGATAAAAAACCAATGAAATTCCCCCGTTATAGTTAGTGCAGGCAACTATAACTCACGCGACCGCAATCTTCTGCTGATGACATATGTGTCTTTATGAAAAAAAAATATTTGTAATATATGTATAGCTAAAAATGTATGGAAGAAGACATGGGCAAATAAGTGTCTAAATACAGTATTAGCATCAGCAGAGGATTGCGGTCGCGTGAGTTATAGTTGCCTGCACTAACTATAACGGGGGAATTTCATTGGTTTTTTATCAGTAAAATTTCCGCTAACTATAACATGTGTGAAACCTATGGTTTTTTCAGTGAATATAAATATATACACACACACTCATATGTGTATGTGTGTAAAGGCACATCAACAATGCAAGAAAATGCAACCCTCTCAGAGCCTCCTCCTATGATGATGATGTATTTCCCTTGTAATTTTTAAAAGTCCTCTCTTGAGAAGCTCTGTTATCCTATCCCAACTTACCTTAACCAATGACTCCCTCAGAAAAGGCCAGATCCTCTCAACACTGAATATATCCACCCTAAACCCTAATGACCTCATCAGCTACCAGCCAATTACTCACATACTCTTTAGTCCTCAAAAAAGCAGTTTACTTCACTATCAAGATTGCATGAATGCCAACCATCGCCTGCCAGTCCAGCTTCAGTTAATGCTGCAGTAGGTAGTCAGTAAAGATGAGCCCTGCTCCTTTTTATTGCTGGGCCTCTCAGCCACCTATGACACACTGCCAGAGAATGTGCTGTATAATTGCATTTTTTCCGTATAATTTAGATAAGCTTGCCACACATTATTGTGATGAAATCCATATTTCAAGGGTACCCATGAAATACCTTTCATATTTCCCCATTTGAAATATGGGTTTTGACACCACAACATTACTGGCAATAAAACACTAAAACATGTTCTAAATATATATGTTATTTCCCCCCAAAAGTTCTCTTTTTTCCTAATTTGTGCATGGAAAGTTTCTAGAGGAATGTTTCAGAGTTATCTATCAAACAGGAACAGAAAAAAAGGTGAGGAGGGACCCAAAACACAAAATCTCTATGCATTTTCGATAGACCTCTTTACGAAGCACTACCGCAAATACTGCTGAACGAGATGACACAAATTTTGACAGGAAGCTAGATGTTGGTCCACAAATTGTGTTTTTGTGAATTGGTATAAATCCGTTCAGTTGATTTTGAGATATTAATTATCAATATAATTGTATATATGGATGGTTGGGTACGAGGGAATATTGCAAGAATTCATCAAATCTAATTTTAAAAAATAGAGCTTTGTGATGGACCCATGGAGCCTTTTATCCCTGGGCCAAAATGCTCCTGGGAGAGTCAGACTCCACAGGAGTGAGTGCTATGATTGGCTGCCAGCAACATGAGATAAATGTTGCTGGCAGCAACTAAAGTATTTAGGGACACAGGGTCATATGTACAAGAAGTTAACACCACCAGAACATCACTTTTTCCGTTGTTCTGGTAGCATTAACTCCTTCATATTAGCTACAAGGTAGCTTTAGGCCACTCAACATGGCCTTGTAAATAATGACCCAATTCACTCAGCACGTAGAGTAAAAAGGGGCATGCAATGCGGGTTGCAGTGGGCGTTCGGCCACAACACCCATTGCATTTTGACGTTGCCCATATTTACAAGGTATGGGGCAGCACCCAAAAAACTGCCAGGAAATATCCAGTCTCAAGCAGGCAATACGAGGAGAAATATTGTATGTTGCTCTTTCCACATGCGCTGCATTCTGCAGCACACATCGAGCAAATCGCCGGTAAAGATTGTCTATATGCAGGAATGTGTCCCTTCCTGCACATGAACAATTACCCCTGCAGCGCAGGCACCCAACAAAATGGTGCTAGGGTTCCTGTGCTGGTGCTAGGCTGCTATTTTAGCTCCAGCTCTACGGGTAATACAGGTGTGCACCGCATTCTTGCGGTCGCGTGAGTTATAGTTGTCTGCACTAACTGTCATGAGTGATGTAATATGTGACGTCATCAGCAGTGCATTGCGGGCGCGCAAGTTATAGTTAGCTGAACTAACTATAATGGGGGAATTTCAATGGTTTTGTACGAGTGAAAAGTCCAGCTAACTATAACGCCCCTGAAACCTATGGTTTTTTCAGTGAATATATATATATATATATATATATATATATATATATATATATATATATATATATATATATATATATATATGGTCACCACACTCCTTGTGAGGGTGAGAGTGTGACCCCTTAAAGTCACTAAGTTAATCTGAGCTCAACCCTTTGTTAGCTATGGTACAGAGCAGGTAGGCTTATTTTAGAGGCAATATGTAAAGTATTTATGTAACACCTGAACAGTAATAAAGTTAAAACACAACATAATCAAAAACCCAAACCAAGTTTAGAAACATGGAGTAATTTGCAATAAAATAAAATGACACCAAAGCAACAAACTCCAATAAGTGGAAACAGACTGAGGAATTTTTTAAGATTAAAGGTTCAAAATAGCGCGAAAATGCATTAAGCACCAGCCGTTGTCATCTGGGTGCGCTAGACCAGTACCTCAACGCAAGTTAAGGCTGATTGTAATTGAGCACCTGTCAGACACAGAAACCAGGTTCCACCTGGTCGCAACTTTACCATTGTAGGGCCTGATTACGAGTTCGGTAGTCCATGTACCACCGTACCAGCAGTCACAGTTCGACCGCTGCGAGCTTGACTATCTGACCGCCGTATTAGGTTGTCGGATTGACTTTGCAAAGACAATGGTCAAATCGCCAACACCACCAGCCATCCGCAGATTTCCACAGCTATGGTCAGGGAAAAGCAGCTGCCATAGGGTAGTGCTGAGGAGTCCCACCTCTGTCTATATTATGAGTTGGCTTTCTGTGGTGGTGGAACCATCGTCTCCAGGTCGGAGGAAAAAAAGGATTTGGAGTGCATACTCATCCCTTCCCTGTTCTTCCAGGCAGCACGTTCGACGTTGATCTCTTTCTCCAGGTCTCCCCTTCACAGCACCATCTTCACCCCAAAGAATACAACCCTATTTGCTGAAATCTAAAGGTAAGTCCCTTTTGTACCATTTACGTATTGCCAGGACTGCCCACATAAGGGCCTGAATCCGGCAATGGGTAGGTGGTATTTTTCCACATGTATCATGCATATGTGTGTCCATTCAACATGTTTGCAGTTGAAATGCTCAAACTGGCATCCCTATATATGTAAAACAATTCCCCACTGCCACGAGACCGTCGCAGAAACACTGCAGGCACCGTGGTCGCCTCGCAATATGGTGGTTGACAGACCGCCGGCACTGCGATCTTCTAGAGGCTACAGCTGCAGCGTTCGGGGGATGGACCACCGAACTCCTAATCAGGCCCTTAGTCTCTAGAATGTAAGTCAACAATCTTCAGTGGGGCAAGGCAGCAAGTTGTAGCCAAAGAGGGCTCCAGGAGGCAAGGTACCTTCTCTGTGAGATCCTGCTTAATTGAGTTTGCTGCTGCAGGTTAGAAAGTAGCAGCAGAAACCTGAATTTTTGACCGTGCTGCAACAATGCACCTTGTCAATTCAGCTTGGTAGGTTAGTCCCAGTCCCCCTCCAATTTTCAAAGCAAAAGGTTAGCAAAAAGGTTTCTAAGTTCAAGGCTGCAGGATTTGTGAGGAGAGAATACTTTCATACCAGCCGAGAGTCCAGGACCTTGGGGACATCAAGACACACTCCAGGAGAGGCCAGCGGCAGGGTTCAGGGCAGGTCCAGCTGGAACTGGTCAGCTGACAATGCAGGAAATGGGGTTCTGGAAGCTTGTTGTGCCCTTGTAGATCAAAGAGTAGGTCACCCTTATGACCCTTGGAGTCCTCTTCTTTATCCTGAGTTCAAGAGGGAGAGCAAGTAAAAGCTTCAGGGCTCTTTCCAGGTCACAGACAGAAGATCGAACCCTCTTCTGTTACTCCACAGCTGCACTAGGCGTGCTGCGGGTGCTGCATTTATGTCCAGTGCCAGTCTGTGGGAGTGGGAAAGTCCTGGCACTCCTTAACCAAAGGATGACCCGTCCGACGTTTGCAGCAGTTCCTGTTTGCCCTACTGCATACAATCTCAGAGTGCCCCTCTCTACCTAAAACCAATGTTGTAGATCCTTACTTCTCTTGAGCAGAGCTCCTGTGGCCACCCAAGAGGTGTGAGCAGAGGAGGAGCAACCCTTCCCCTGTGGTCACTCTAAACCAGTTGTGAGGGCAGATACTCTCCCACTGGGTCTGGTGCCTTACAGGCTAGTGGAGTAAAGGAAGAGAGCAGGCCCAGAAGTGAGCTAAATCTACCTGTGACAAGGTAGGCCTGTTTAGAGTTGATTAAGTGCCTGTGCAAAGTCCAGATGCTCAGTTTACAAGAGGAACAGACTCCTCTCCACTCCCAAGCACTTTGCCTCAGCTCTGGGAGCATTTTCACACCTCATCAAACTGACTTTTCAACTCCTGTGTGATACAAAGAAACTCATGGAAGTTGGCTTCTAGTGGCTTTAAGCAGCTAACAGTATTTATTTATCTAAACGTATTTATTACAAATCCGACTTTACAAGTGAATTGTGCTTGTGATAAATATTATTTAAACATTCAAGAATGAAATGTGTAGTTGCTTCCTGGGTGGAGATAACATTATTAAATTTTAATATCATATCCTAATGCATTCTTATGAAACAGCCTACCTTGAAAATAGTTTTCAGTGCCTTTTCACTGTAAGGACATGGTTAACATTTAACGTTTACATGTTTTACTTTTAAATACCATGCACCCTCCTTTAGAGACTATAAGATCAACTTAGGGGTAACTTATAAATATTTAAAAGGAATGCTTAGGCCTGTCAAAAGGGGTTTATATTAACTGTCTGAATTTTCAATTAAACCTGCAAAGCCAAACTCCACATGGAAGGCCTGCAGTCATGTTTGCATCATCATTGAAGTGAGTGCCACAAAGAATATTTGTGAGGAGATATGCTTGATGTTAGTTGAACTTCAGCCAATGATCCTGACAGGACAGTACAACTTCAGTCATGTCAAATCCATAACCGGCAAGGAACTCAGCACTGTTCTCTATAGAATGCTATGAGGATGTGATAGTTGTGGATGGTGCTTCACCATTTCATCTTTTTATTGTTGGCATATTAGCAGTGCAACAATGGTTGACAGTCATGGTCATGAGAGAAGCTAATAGATTGCCTGTTCCTTGCACCAAATTACCAAATAGTCATGGCTGAAACATTGGGAAAAAAGAAAGCACCCATATCTGTACAACAAGCATTTTTAGTTCCTGGTTCCCTGTTCCCTCTCTCTATTAAGTCTGATCATTATTGTATAATCATGTGAATTTATCAGGATCTACTGTCTCATGTTTCTTGTCCTGCTCAAGGACCCGGGCATCTCTATAAAGCTAGAGATGAACTATGACTTTTAATTTTTAACAAATAAATATAGCACAGATAGTTGATTGTACATTCCACTTCCACTATGTACACCACTCACAATCCCCTCGTGATTTCAAGCTCCTTTCAAATTAAAAGCCAAATGATAGAATCTCGAAGGGCAAGGATACCACCAAATAAAGACCATAAGTACGCATGCCGATTTAGTCCCGAAAATACACAGTGCTGACTATCTTGTGTAAGAGCAAGCATAGCAGCATCAGCACCTGAAATTACTAGTCCTATAATCTTTCACAATGTTTCACATTTCCCAATGTCAAATGATAGCAGAAACTGGAAATTCTGAAACATCACAGTAGTAGTAGTAGTAGTAGTAGTAGTAGTAGTAGTAAATACTTGTCACATGTCCTTAAAACATAGGCAAACAATGAAACATGATAAAAACAACATTAAAAACATGCATTTATAAGACCATACCATACCATATCAGGTTAAAATGCAGCTTGATTGGCAAAGATTACTCTCTATTATTGCAACAAGTAAGAAACTTGTAAGTCCTGCAGCTACATAAGAAGAATTGATCTCTGTCAAAGTTGCAATCCCTTTCTGTTTAGACCTTTTCTGATATTTAATAAATAAAGGTTTTAAAAGTTTGATTAGCGCTTATTTAAAATCCAAACAATCAATGAGAATATGGCCTATGGACCACTTCATCGTTAGGTTGCAATAACACACCCCATTATCCTCTTGCCAGCTTCTCTGTAATTTTTTATGGGAAAAAGACAGACATTCTATCAAGCAGAATTGCAAGCAGTTCTAGACAGTAATTTTGATCAGTCAGAGAGAACATAAATGGAAAAAGATCTCCATACCCTAGAGTTTTATAAGAAAAGGTAATTGAGGGTCTCACTGACAGATGATTATCATTGTGTTTTGTGGAAACATGGGAGGCTTAGTGTCTTGAAGAGGAGTTCTACATTTCTAAATTCATAAAATCTATTGACCACTATTCCGGCCCATATCCTTTCACTTAAAAGGATTTCCTCCCAACCCAACATCGAGATTTTGGGAGGCTAATTACTGGAGCTAATTCATTAGAAAACCTTAGAAAATCAACTCCAGCCAATAAATTCCATGAAGCTGAAATAAATTATCGCCAGATCACTTGAACTATTGTGCCTTTTGGTAGACACTGTAATCGTTTTAGGGTGATAGAGATTTGGGATTTACGTCCTTCCATAAAAATTTACTAAGTGAACTATTGAGAGATTTAAAATATTTCAAAGAGATTTTGAGAGGCAGTATAGATAAAAAGAAATGAATAACAGGAAGCATCATCATTTTTATTGTATCTAACCCGTCCCACCAGGATAAATACAAAGGAGACCATTTCTAAGACATTTGAAGTATTTTTTGAAGGGCAACCTCTAAATTAATCAGTTTTTTTATTGATAGAAGAATAATACTTGATTCCTAAACACCGTAGGGGCTTATTACGATGTCGATCACCGTGATCTCTGGACCGACCGATATCCAGTCGGCAGTGCTGACACCACAATTACGATGCGACCGCACATGGTGTCGTCGCAACCTCCCATTTCTCTATGGGATCTTGTGCTGTGGTCAGAGACCGTCTGAAACACAAGCTCCCATAGAGAAATGGGAGTTTCTGTTAATCTCTGCATTGCCACACTGTGCAGGGATTAACAGGGGAGCGCCATAGGTGCCCCCAGATTAACAAGGGGATGCCATAGGTGCCCCCAGGGCCCCAACCAGAGACCGTGGAGGCATGGAGGCCCGCAGTCACTTTGCAACAGGCTTTTCATGCTGACAAGCCCGACATGAAATGCCTGTCGGAAAACAATATCATAATCCACACGGCAGAAACACTGTCCATAGGGGATTTCGTGCAGCCTCAGACTAGCCAAGGGGCTACTTGAGCCCTTTGGAAGCCAGTCAGTCAGGTTTAAAATCCAACCACCTACATTGTAATTAGGCAGCCAGACTTTAAGCCTATGATGTTGGTTGGTGAGCCTCCGATGAGCGGTCAGAGGCTCATCAACTGACATCGTAATAGGGCCCGTAATGTAACTAGAAGTCCGTTTAAAACAAGTTTGTGCAAACATTTCTTTTAAGCAAAATTTATTTACTGAAAGAACCTCAGACTTTGTAAAAATTTCATATATAGCCTGAAGCACCAGAGTAGGTGTTCAAAGAGCTGTAAATGCAGGAATAGAAGTTAATTTATCTGAGGCATATACAGTAATATCGTGAGCATAGGATGTAAATTTGACTTCCATATGTTTATGAACAAAGTCCTGAAAGGAAAAGGAGTGACATAACATATGCGAAAAAGGTTCTAAGGATAAAATAAAAAGTGAAGTTGATAAGGGACAATCTTGTATTGTTCCACGATGAAGAGAAAAGTATGGAGATTGAATACCATTAATAAAAACAGAAGTAGTTGGGGAGGAGTAAAGTAGACTAATATATTGCAAAAATTTGGGGGCAAAACCATGACATATGAGAACTCTCATCATGAAACGCCAATTTACCCGATCAAAGGCTGTCTCCACATCCAGAGTAATAGTGGCTGTAGGAGTGGAGCTTTTTGATGCAAGGTGGATAATATTTAGAAAAGCTCTTGAATTGTCTATCATGTATCTGCCCTTAACAAACCCAGTTTGTTCAATTCCAATGAGATCTGGAATACATTGGTTATGTCTAAGTGCTAAACTTTTGACACAAATCTTACAGTTCACATTGATAAGGGAAATAGGTCCATAACTGGCGCAAGAAAAGAGGTAGTTATCTTTTTTTGGGATCAAGATTAAGATTGCTTCCAAAAACCACCTCAGGCCTAAGTATTCAAACAAAAGTACCTATTCAGAGAAAGGAGATGATAAAGTCAAATTTGAGAGAACTTTAAATAAAATTCAACTGTGAAACCATCGGGGGCTTTGTCAGTAGGTAATTTAGCTAAAGCAGATTTGATATCTGTTAAAGAGATATCTTTGTCAAGAATGGAGTAATCTTGGGGCAGATGAGAATGAGGAAAAGCATCTTAGAAAGAATCTCTAGAAGCATCCAAAGGGGAAAGTTCTGGTGTGTACAGATTTTGATAAAAATAAGTAAAACAATTTAAAATGTCATTGTCCTTGAAGTAATTAATCACTTTATCATCCATAATATTTGTTGTTTTAGACTTTTGGGATTTAACTTTAAGATAATTCACTAATTTACCTGCTCTGCTTCTACCTCCGTAAAATCTGGAATTAATTTTAAAAGCACTCTAGAAGCCTCCTCAGTAGATTGTTTGCTAAATGCAATTTGGCTTGAATAAGGAGTTTAAGACTAGAAGCATCTGTATTAGAAGTGTAATTTTCATGGTCTAGATTTTTAATAGACGAGAGTAAATGTGTAGGTTCCTGTAAAGATTTCTTCTTTTTGGCTGCAACAAAAACAATAACATGGCTTCTAGTTGATGCCTTAAAGGCATCCCAAATAACGTGAACAGATAAATCCAGAGTTACATTCAAATCAAAATAGTCCTTCAGAAACATTTCAATAGTATCCAGGAAAGATTGATCTTTCAAAAGATAGTTGTTAAAGCGCCATCTTTTAGATGCAGAAGATACAGTGGAAACTTCTAAATCAATGCATACCAGTGGGTGATCTGATATTAAGATAGCACTGATCTCAGCATGAACTAAAGCTGGGATTAATTGAGGTGTTAAGAAAATATAATCAATTCTGGATTTAGAATTGTAGTGGGGGAATGAAATGTGAATTCTAAATTCTCTGGGTTGCAAATCCTCCATGCATCAACCAAACCCCTGGATTATAGCATTCTTGAATGTCTTTTGCATTTTATTGGGGATATATCGGGCAAGAGATTTTCTGTCAGTAAAAAGATTTATTATTTGGATGCAGTCACCACCCAAAATAAGATTAGTGTTAGAGATAGAATGTAAAATGTGAGATGCATGTTCTCAAAATGGAACATCTATACCAGTGGGGCCGTATATGTTAAAGAAATAAATGGGAGTATTATTAATAATGGTATGAAGCAGGAGCCATCTTCCATTGTCATCCTTTTCTTCATTTTCAACAGAAACAGACTTATGGAATAAAGTAATAACCCCATTTTTCTTCTGTTGTGCGGAGGCGGAGACTATCTGGCCTACCCATTGTTTCTTCAATGAGAGAATGTCTGCATCAGTGAGGTGTGTTACTTGTAACTTAACAGTTTTGCATTGTAACCTGGATAAATAAGCAAGGTCTCTTTGTTTCTTAATGGGGTTACAGAGTCTTTTAATATTCCAGGAACCTACTCTCAGACTATTAACCATATGATAATGGGAATCGCATCTACATTAAACATGCTATAGAAATGATTAAAGTTGCAGTGTATAATATAACATAATGTCATACCAACCAACTGAGCAAAATATCTGTATTACTGCAATGAAACGTAAATAAAAAAAAAGAGAGAGAGAAAATAGATGGAAATACTAAAGAAGAGAAGAGCTAGAAAATTGTTGCTAGAAAAGCGAGGATGACAAAAAGCCAAATGGCTTCAGCCATAGATACAATTAAGCACATCCAGTGTATAGACAATTACAAGTACTGGTGGAGAAGTGCAAGAAAAAAGATGAGTCCCAGACTCATAACAGCCAGAAAGAGAGACAAATGCAATGGAGACATCAAAAGGATAATTTAGCATGAGACAGAAAATATCAAACAGAGAACAATATAGGAAAAAACAACAATGATAATAATATAACAAGACAATCTAAGAGACTAATAAAGGGAACTTACCGAGTGTAAATAAAGGATAAGCAATATGATTGCGAGAGGAAGCTCATGGGAATGGACACAGCTGGGGCAAGGATCCGGGTTTAGACAAAATACATCTGAAAAAAGAGAAACAAAAAAAGTTACATAATAAAAGAAAATAAATACAATAAGAAAAACTTCATTCCGAACCGAACAAGTAACATGCGGAAGGTACATATCAATAGACAAACGAAATCTTAAGCATGTCAAGTTTTTCCAAGCTCCATTTCTTCTCCCTTGCACTGAGAGATTAATTTTTGAAGATCATATGGAGCATCGAATGAGAAAGTATGATCCCTATAAGTCACATTGAAGAAACAAGGATGAACCAAACCATAACTTTCATTCATGGAACGTAGTGCAGGACGAAGTGAAAGAAATTCCTTCCAATGAGCCACAGCTGCACGAGCCACATCCTGTGAAAAAAATCCTTTAACCAGATCATAGCATTTGTTTCCTCTGTTTGGCCATTTCTAAAATCATAACAAGCTCTGTGTATTCCAAAAATAGCACCATTATTCTTGGATGGCCAGAAGTAGAAGAGGTTAAGGATGTGACGCCTACTCTGTGAGCACGCTGTAGATTTGGATATGGATGCTCCTTAAGGTCCATAATCTTTGAAAGGAGTTTAAGTAAAGTCAGCATGTCCGAACCTTCGGCCCCCTCAGAAATGCCACAAATTCAGAAGTTATTGCGTCTATTGCAAGTCTCCAAATCTTCAGATTGTTGTTTTAAATGCTCTATTTCCTTGGACATGCCCTCAATTTTGGTTGCTACATCCTGTAAATTACTAACACGCTGCTCCACATCAGACACCCTAGTTTCAAGGTTCCACCATTTTTCATCTAATTGCTGAAGCATAGAGTTAGTTTCTTAAACAAAGAGTTTCAAAAGTTTAACTTCTTTCATAAAATCTCCCAGAGTCAACAGTAATGGAGACTTTGTAGGCAAACCCGGATCCTTCTTATGACGTTTGGATACAGTGCTAGCATCTTTGAGTGCTGAGGGCATGTTACCAGGCAAGGTCAACAACTTCTGGCCAGAAGATGAAGAGGACTCCGTAGGTGAAAAACAAAATAAGCTGAAAAAACACAGCCAAATGAGCCAATGACACAGAACAATGTAGTCTGCCAAAAGGTAAGTAGAGTGCAGCCAAATATTGTGCACAAAAGTAGGGCAGGACCTGATTAGGAACAGCAAATCACCGCAGAAGTGCACATTCATCATATAAATATAAATATTTACAGGAGTGTCCAGTAAAAGCAAAATTAGGCAGTAAAAATAAAATGGGAGCAAATAATCTGCCCCCAGCAGAACAGTCACATAATGGAAAGGGATATGTCCTTGTCTAAAACATTGAAAAATAAACAAAGCTTCCATTTATCAGGGCTGTTACACTAAATCTGCTAACAAATGCAGACAACCTGAAGAAAAATTAAATGCCAATGCTAAATTTACCCTATGGCATTTGACGCCCCATTAATTCAGAGCAGAAAAGCCAGACTCTGGCATGCTAGCCTGAAAGAAGATTGGGGTTGCAAGCACTGAGCGTGAGGGGGAGTGTTGTGGGAAAGAAATAGATAAACAAACACACACAGTGCTGAAAAATGTAAATTCCTGATTCCACCACAACCACTCGTCAGACCGTGCTCACTGCATCAGGTTACAGATGAGAGTGATGCCTCTGGACGCGGAAAGGCTCCGGTGCCACACAGAGTTTCAAAAGTCTGCAGCCATCTAGTAGTGTAATTTAAAAGGCAGCCCTGGGTACTCTGGCCTAAAGCCCTATCCTGGCTGTGGCCACATGTCAATCATCGCTGCATCTGAAGTCAGGTTCACATGCAGTTAACTCTGCCTCACTGCGCATGATCCAGCACAGGATGTGAGCACCGGGCCCTCACTTATGCACCCTGCACATAGGGAAGCTCTTTTTAGGTCTCGTGCCTATCGTTGCAGTGCGCAGCACTGTTCGCGCAACACGAGACCTCATGTAGGGTGTTCTGAAAGCTGACCACACGCTCATGCGTGTGGTTTTGCTTTCGCCGGCTGCCATTGGCTTTAGCGTGGTTTTAAAAAAAATAAGAAACGCAATTGGGCAAAGGCGGGCACATGTCACGCCTTTGCTCCGCCCATTCCCATCAGTGTCTATTACATGCAGCAGCCTCGCTGCCACGCTCCCTCGGCCCCACTCCTCTGTGGTGCGCACGCACCACTCGTTTCTTCTTGTGTATTTTAACTTTGCCAGTGTCACAATGAATTGCCCTGGATGATGTTCCACTAGGAGATCTTTCTTCAGGGCTGCTTAAGGTCTCGTTGTGCAGTTTCTTCCAGTACAGTCCTAATGGTGCAGATTACGTGTGTATTCCCCGGGGTCTCTGGGGATTCCCCGGGGTGTCGCTCGGCATTTTCTCCCAGTGTTTCCTGGGTCTCTCTCTCTCAGGCCATTGTCAGTGCCCTGGGACCAGGTTCTTTCTCTGATCAGTGCACTATATCTCTCTGCATGATCACAAATGTGTCCCTACGCTCCATGTTTGGGTAAACCTCTCGGCAGTTCATCGCAGTGAGTATCCTTATCTCTGTTAATGGGAGCTGCCGGTTTTGACTGTTTCTCCACTGCAGATCCTGGGGAGGTTTTCCTCTCTCTACTGGAGCGGGGAGGTGGATATCTCCATTCAGAATTCTAAGAGGCGGTGTCGTGTTTGTGTTTGTGTACGATCTGTGGTGGTCTCAAACTGTTCAGTTATGTCTGTTAGGGAGGGTCTCACTGTGCTGTGGAGATCAATGCTTGGGGGGTCTTTTGACTGAGCTGTCTTTTATGAGGGGTATTTACTAAGGGTTCTTTGGAAGCCTTAGTCGTCTCTGAGCCGGGTTTGATAAGGGGTATCTCTTTGTAAGAAGGTGATTGTGTCTGGTAGTCTCTCTATGCAGGTGTTTTTTTCCAAGGGAGTGTGTTATGGTCTCTTTGGAAATCGGGTATCTGAATTAAGAGGTACTCTGTTGGAGGTTTCTGTGCAGGAGGGACAGAATTTCGGTGTGTGCGTGCTGAGGTCTTCCCTGTCAGTCTTGTTAGGAGCTGCTACTCTTCTAGCCCCCTACACTGGCCAGCTGTCTCTTATAATCCGATGAGTGTCCCTCGCCGGCCACCGTAATCTCAGCTGCTGTATTTGTCATCAGCGAGATGTAGACACCTCCCCGTTGCACGGGCAACAAGACTGAACTGGGCGCCAGAGCACAACCTCTAGCAGTGTAACGAGATTAATTTAAGGCCAGAACGTCCGGCACCAAAGAGCAACGAGAGCACGGTTGAGGACAGAGCGGTGCTGAGTGTCAGAGAGAAGCAATAACTGGAAGGCTAACATATTTCGACGTTAACAAGACTAATGTGTCTGTGTAGACCCTGTGGTGCTGAAATTGCCTGTCTCAAACGTTAACAAAATAAAATCTGTAAATGTATTGTATTTTGTATTGTAGGTTAGGAACCTGATACTTAAACAATGAGATAGAAATAAAGTTTAAAGCGTGTAGTTCTAAACTGCTAAAACAATTGTGAGATTTTGCCTTGTTTTTTTTTTATTGGACGTGGCGTCCGCCTAACTGTTAGTCTTTTTTCCTCCATAGTGGGGCAGCCCTCACTCTCCTTTAAGCTGTCCTCCGCCTATGCAGTACATACGCCACATGCCACTACTACAACTCCAGTTGCAGCAGTAGGGTCTTCCAATTATGTGTAGCCAGGATCGAACAGGAGCGGCCTCCAGTGGTTGTGAAGTGGTTGCAGCGGACCGAGGCAAAGAGTAACTAGGTTGAGAGTACAGCATGAGGTGGCTTGGCAAAGCATATTTTGCTTTAGTGCTGGAAAAACTTTATTTACACCAAAAAACTATAATTTTAGGGTTAAGGTGTTGCTACAAAAGAGGGTAGGGTTAAAAGGAGTGGAGTCATGAAAAGCAGTCTCCGTCAACATACTTTTTTAAAATTTGTGTTACAGTAAATGTCTCCCGCAAAGGACATCCCCATAACATGCAGATGAGCTTTATTTTATGTAGACCAGTAAGTGGGTTACTATTTTTGACAGATAAACTTATATTAGTACAGACAGCACTAAACACTGCGTTACTTTTTATCATGACTTACTGTTTCTACCAGTCATTCACGCTACATATAATTCTTACCAGCAAAAACTAACTCACACATCTTGAAACTCTCATTGTAACATCCTGTATTTAATTTGCATACTTGTAATTTATTGTTAATGTGAGCATGTGATGCAAAGTGCTCCCACACCTCACACTGGGGTGAGTAGGGCTAACAAATTATATAAAATCATTAAGTGCTATTTAAATTATGGTTCGTGTGAATACTCATACAAATGCATTCGTTAAAGTTAGAGCTGCTGGCGTTGACAATGTTTTAAACTTTTGCTTTTTTATACCAATGACAATAGCACTATGCAAATAATATTACTCCACTGCAGAGAGCAAAATAAATGAGTAAATAAAAAACATTGTCATTTTCAACCCCAACAACTTTAACTTTAACAAATGCGAGACCTATTGCATTGCAAATGCTTGTTTACTTAACATTCAGTATTGTGTTAGTTTAGTTCATTAAATTACCACCGTAACAATTTAATGCACTACAATGGAACACTTTTGCATGTTAAAGTACAGTATTTCTTTTAACACCAAAGCATTTAAGTTTACGACTTTAAATTATTGCGCTGCTGCCCTAGCAGCATAACAAGTTAATTCACCAAATGAAACGCTTCAGCTTGTGGAAGCGTTTCAGTTTAGTGCATTAGACTGTATATTCCAAAGAGGGACATTTATTAAATGTGGTATACTCTAAACGTGAATCGCTTTTGACCCTCATCCCACCAACCAGATGACAATGCCAGGGAATAGCACACTTCCATTGATTACTGAGTGATAAGTTAGAAAACAGTAAAAACCAATTAACCATTACTCTGAATATCACCAATACTTGCCCAAGTCATGGGGTCACAACTGCAAAAACAACAATTGATGGACAGAATGCAGAACAATGTCGTTCATTCACTTCAGTACAGAGATCTGGGCCTAAATCCATTGTTTTTTTGCTCACCATGCCATTCCAGTTTGGACCTAGCCATATGCAAATCAGTCTTGACCCTGGGCCCAATGGGAGCAGTCCAGGTCCTCCCTGGACTGGAAACAAGCATCCTAGGACCGGTTTCGGGGTTTCAGCATGTCATGGGGTCAGTCATCTTCTCCAAATTGGATCTCTAGGTTGCATATTGTCTTTTCAGAGTCCACAGGGTGATGTGTGGAAGGCTATGTTTTACATCAAGTTTGGACTTTTCAAATAACAGATCATTCCCTTTTGATTCTAGGGTGACCTGACAGTGTTTCAATACTTTGTGGGTGATGTTTTGCATGGTGATTTGGATGTCCTTTGAGACGTTTCCAATGACATCCTTTTTAAAAAACAATGATTTCAACAACCTTCTTTTTTATTCTTGATCAGCCAAGGATACAGTTGTGGCTCGTACAGGTAACACTGTGGGGTGGTGAGTCAGGCGGGGGAGCGGCGGGGTGGGTAGTAGTGGAGTTCGACATACGACTGGAAAGGTGAAAGTAAAGAAAGAAACAAACAAACAAAAACCACTTACCTTGTGCTCGCCTCATCTCCAACTTGGTTACTCAACGGCTCTAGCCCCTGGTGTAACTATTGATAGCTATACACCTACTTTCCCTCCACACCTCTCACAATCTCAAATCACTCATTCCATATACAGGACTCACACTCCTTCACCCACTCCCTTGCATTAACTTACAATTATTCATGAATTCTCTTAAACTCAGATTCCCACTCACTTTTACTCCATTGACACTCTTAAGCACATTCACACACACTAGCTGAATCTCAGTTACTGTCAATCACTCACAAACACGCTCAGGTATACACTTACATGCACAGAGAAACAACTTTTTTTAAACTTACCATGCTTCCTTACATGGCAACTCGGAGGCTCCATGGCAGCAGCACAGTATGGATCTGGTGCTGGGCATAGAATCAGGAGGCCAATATTGCCAATGAGGAGCCAGGCAGAGCAGCATGGCCAGGGTTGAACAGGGGAGTACCCTTTCCCTCTCCCATCTTCTTGATAGGCCAGGAAACACAGCCCTATAAGAAACTGATACAGTGCTGGGATCCTGCCCCTTCTGCTCTGATGTGTGCCCTGACAGCCACATTTTTGCAGATATACTGTGCTGCCTGAGGCATGCACAGTATGTTTGCTAAATAAAATGGATTTTGCCTGGGTGAGGGGATCGTAGTTGAACTATGCCCCTTGATACATCCAGCTACAGAGTTCTGTATTTTGAAACAACACTCTGTAGCTGGATGCACCTCGGCCCCCTCAACACCCCTCCTCCTGTCATCAGGAGCCTGGGGAGGATCCTGAGAGGGCTTATCTGCGCAGTGACAGTGTTCTTGAAAACACATAGCTGCTATTTATTTTCAAGAACACTGCTCAGTTTAATCTTTGGCAGCAGAGGCAAGGGGTACTCATAGGAGGCAGGGCTACGCCCCTTAGACCTGATAAGGAACCGCGGCTGGATAAACACAGAGACATTTCACAGGCATCTCTCTCTCTCTCTCTCTCTCTTAGCATGATACTTGGTTTACTAATAAGGCCTGTGAGGATCTGGCGTGGTTTTCATACAGCAGAGATGTAAGATGCCGCTGGGACTTTGCTTTAGGACTCAAAAGGTCTTCAGTGCCTAGTCTTATATCATGGTACCCTAACACTCTGCTCACTCAAGTGTCACACGAGAAATAACACAGCACTCCACACCTAGGAGTTTATTTTTTGTTCCACGTTTTTATAGCGTAACTCGTCCCGAAGGTATTTATTGAAGTCTTTCCATTACACATTCATTTTTGGTAGGCAGGGGGAGACGAAGTGATTTGCCCGGACGTTCAGCCGACGCCGAGAGTCGAACCTGGTTCCCCAGCTCTACTATCTGCAGCTCTGGCCGTTATGCCACATCCTCTCTCCGGGGATGTGTCACTGCTGCCTGCATGGTCTTCTTTAATGACGAGGGGTGGCTCTCAGTGGCCTGGCTCCAATAATGTTGATTATTGGAATAATACTAATTATAGTGTTACTAATTTAGAAATGAGGACACATATTTTGTGTTTTTTAAGCCTAGAGAGGTGTTTAGAGCGTGAATCTGAAGAATTGAAGGATTACATATAAGCAGAAGTACTGTACACAAAGCACAAGAAAAACCAAGTTGCATATGAGCGTTTCTATTGTGAATTATGATTTCATAATGGAAAACATAATTGAGGGGTATGCTCTGTAATCTGGGGGTTGAGTCCATAAACTCACACTGCATTTACACAATGAATCCAGTATAGATAGAAATTAAATTGAACGAATGATTTCCTTACACGTGGGGGGCATAACATTACCCTGCGTGTAGTAGGTTTTGTGCCTTTGACTGAGTGAGGTCTGCTCTTTCATGCATGAAATGACATGCATCTGCTGAGGACGCAGCATTATAAGATATATTCTTATTTTTGTGGGTGGTATTAACAAGCCCAATGCTGTTTTTCCCCCTCTGAGCAGAGTTTCATGTAGCCCGATGATCTTGATTCGATATGAAACCAGAGGAGAAAACACATAATAGGGTAGCTTCAGTAGTTTCTGAAACGAGAATTGTAGGCTTAGTTTTTTTTTCACTAATCCGTGCAACAATATTCGAACCAAGAGGTAAGTCCCTCCTTAACGAGCGAGTAAAAATCCCTAATTTAGAACAACGCAGCAATGCGCAGATCGAAATTATGATCTTTAGGATGGAAATGACACCTCATGACTCATGGAGAGGGGCACTGGTATATCGCCCACCGGGCCCCTTTGCGGACTTCTCCATGCAGCTCATGGAACTGATAGCCCCCCACGTGTTCTCCTCCAGTAACTTCTTACTGTTAGGAGACTTCAACATACATAGTGAATGCCCTGACTTATTAGAAACATCATCCTTTCTCACTGATCTAGCCAAACTGAATCTCACCAAAATCAATGATGTCCCCACCCATTCAGCAGGCCATACCATTGATATTGTCTACAATAATTCACCCCGGCTCACTTGCGAAGCCCCACGTCCTGTGTGCTGGTCGGACCATGCACTCATTAACTTTCAAGTGCAGGGACTCCATGAACCCCATATATTGGCCCCCGCACCCAATTCTCATTCAGACAGTGGTACAAAATCAACCCTGAGTCCTTTCCATTAGCCTTTGTACCCCCCAGGTACTCCCCGTCTAGCAACCTTGAAGAAAATCTTACCCTCTTTAATAAAACGGCCTTAGCTGCCATTGACGCGATCGCCCCCCTGAAAACCTGCACGAAAGCCCCTAGACGATCTCAGGCCATATGGTTCACTCCCGAACTCCGCAAGAATAAAAGCCATTGTAAAAACCTGGAAAGGAGGTGGCGACGAACCCACCTTGAAGTAGACAAAGACAACTATAGAATTGCCATATCCCTCTATCATAAAAACATTAAGCAGGCCCGCAGGACCCATATAGCTCAGCAGCTAAGCCAGGCTGGCAACACTCCTAAAATCCTATATCAGATTCTGAAAAACTTCACCTGCCCCAAAGCATGTGAACTAGAAGAAAATCTTTCCCAGTCCCTCTGCGATAAAATCAGCACCTTCTTCATACAAAAAATCGATGCCATCTACAATAAATTCACCAAGACAGGCTGCACTCTGATGCCAGACGATACTTCTGAAGCCTTCAGTACTGGGCCTAAAACACTGCTGGCCTTTCCTCCCCTTTCGCGAGAGGAGACTATAGCACTTGTGTGCAAGGTTAAATCTGGCTCACCCCTAGATGTCCTGCCTGCTAAAATCTCGGCCTCCCTTGCCACCTTGTTATCCGACCCTGTTGGCTTCCTATTAAACTCATCTTTGAAGGAAGGCCTCGTACCTCCTACCTGGAAAGCGGCCCAGGTCATCCCGCTGTGGAAAAACACCAAAGCCCCCATGGAAGATCTCTCCAACCTAAGCCCCATCTCCCTCCTACCATACCTGAGCAAGGTCCTTGAAAAACATGTCAATAAACATCTCTCTGACCATATCGAATCGGCTGTCTACCTGGATCCGTCTCAATCTGGCTTCCGCGCTAATTATAGTACGGAAACTGCTCTGGTGGCCATCACAGATAAAATCAGGCTCGCGCTAGATCAAGGCCAACCCACCCTCCTGGTGCTTTTAGACCTTTCCGCCGCATTCGATACGGTCGACCACCAGACCTTGCTCGGCAGAATGAGGGAAGCAGGGTTGGGGGGAATGGCACTGAAATGGATAACCAGCTTCCTCTCTAATAGCACTCAAGCTATCAATCTAGGTCCATTTCAGTCCACCATTGAAAAACTGACCAGGGGTGTGCCACAGGGCTCATGTTTGAGCCCTACCTTGTTCAACATCTACGTGGCCCCCTTGGCCAAACTACTGGGACACCACGGATTCGTCCCAATATCTTACGCAGATGACATCCAACTCATCTTTTCCTTCGATAAGTCATCTCAGACAGCCCAAGCCTCCTTTTCCTCTGGCATGCTGGCCATCTCTCAGTGGATGAGCAGTAACTTTCTGCAACTGAATGCCAGCAAAACGGAAATTATCCTCTTCGGAGAAGCTCCCCTTCTGTGGACGCCCACTTGGTGGCCCAATGAATTGGGTACTGCTCCCGCCCCAAAAACCACAGCAAAAAACTTAGGGGTGCATCTTGACCAGGCTCTGACAATGAAAGATCATGTTTCCCACACAGTCAGTGCATGTTTCCAGGCGCTGGGCCACCTGAGAAGAGCCCTCCCCTATCTCCCGGACTCCTTTCGTAAGACTCTCGTACAGGCCCTGGTATTGAGCAAACTGGACTATTGCAACTCCCTTCTGGTTGCTGCCAATGAGGCCGCCCTAAACCGCTTGCAAGTGGTACAAAATACCGCAGCTCGCTTAGTTGCTAACGCACCCTACAGGTCAGCCTCGCTCCCACTGTTACAACAACTCCACTGGCTACCTGTGCGGAAACGAGTGAAGTTCAAGCTTTGCTGCCTGACGCACAAGGTACTGTGGGGCAATGGTCCCCCTTACTTGGCGGAGAGGCTACACCAATATATCCCTATAAGGGACCTGAGATCTCGATCTAAATCCCTGCTTCAAATCCCCAGGGTAAAAAGAACACGTACAGGAGGTAAAGCCTTCTCCTATCAGGCGCCCCTAATATGGAACCAACTCTCCCTGCCCTTAAGATAATGCCCGGATTACCTGAAATTCAGAAAGACACTGAAAACTGCTCTCTTTTTGGAATAACACGTCACTGCACCTCCTTCGCAACTCCGCAAGCGCCGAGAGACCCCCTCGGGGGTCATTAATGCGCTATACAAGCCATTTAACATAGCATAACATTATCACTCATCTCGCCACTGACTACTACATAGCAAAAAGTCAGAAACATACAAGTATTTAGGGTGAGGCAAGGAAGGTGGACAGGTTGCAGAAGGGTTGCTGCTGGGCTGTTATCTGTCTCCAGTCGTTAATAGACAGCAGTATGTTTCTTGGGCTTGGCACAATTATCAAAACATTATAGGTAGTACCTGTGGACAGCCAGCAGTAGCTAAAGAGCGCTTTTTAGGTTAGTAGTTTAGGGATGCTGGATGAAACCTATATAAAATGCATTTTAAATACATTTTAAAAATAATACTGCCTGCTAATTTTCTAACCATTGTAATGTTTATTCGGATACACATGATTTCTAGGATAATACTATATAAAACATGTGTTATAAGTTACCGATCCTTGTGTGGGCACAGATTTTGTGGATTAGGGTGGGTCTCCACCGACCCCAGGTGATGAGAGGTCTCTCATCTGGTTGTCTGAATGCTAACACTCTTCACTGCAAGAGCATAACCCCTTCCAGGTGGTGAGTTTCTCGGCTCCGCTCCCTCCCTGCCCTTTGACGCCAACTGCGCGCTTTCGCCTTAAATCACCATTGACAACGTTGTTCTTGGGTGCCTGAAAAGGTCGCAGTTTTTATTCGTCAAATCTCAAGATATACATTTCACATGTTCATGATTTTAAATACATTTCATTCTTCAGCATTTTGTATTATGGACCCAGCCTTCTCACTGACCCAGGAGGGGAGGGACCCCTTTTTGGCTTCCGATTTGCGGGTCTAGGCTTCAACTTGCTACCAAAGTGGATGGTGTCCGTTTGGACCAGTCCGGGCCGCAAGTGCCGTCCCGCTCACCCTGAAACCTTTCGTGGCCCTCCCTTCTCCCAGAGGTCCCTGCCGGGTGGCATCCCAAGGACCTTTCTTGAGCCTCTACCCTACTTTCTTGAGGCTGGGTCCTTGCTCCCTCTGAAACCCCTGCCGTGAGGCATCCCAAGGGTCCTGCGGGAGCATTACTTCTAATCTTTTATGGCGACATGTCGCCCTTTGGCTCCCTCAGTGCCCCTGCCGTGCGGCATCCCAAGGACACTGTGAGAGCCTTCTATCTACCGTCTAGCGAGTTATTCTCTTTATTGCTAATTTTACTGGGTTTGCTCCGCTACCCTTCTACCGTGCAGCTGCGACGCCCGCTTCTTAGGTGTGGGTGGGTGGGATTCTTCTTTCTCTTCCGAGTGGGGGGGATGAGTGTGAATTCTTGTGGCCTTCTGACCCTTTTTATCCCCCCCCTCGCTTGACCGTTCGCTCCCTGATTGGGGGGGGCTTCCCTTTGTTTCAGGGGACCAATCCTAGCCCTCGCCGGACTAGCCGGCATGCTAATGTAGGAGATGGGGCGGGCCTCCTGCCTCTGGACAGCGTTTAGCCCGGGCCTTTTATTGAGTCCGGCTTTGCCTCCCCGGCCCGGACCTTGTCTCAGGGGTATGAGTGAGAGGCACCTGACAGTTCTCCCTTTTGTCCAAAAAGCTTGTTGTTACCTTTTGGGCATAAGGAAATCTTTTAGATTAGGCCCCAAATTATAAGGGTTAACAAAAAAGGATAAGACATGAGGCTGTACTGCAGGTCAGACTCTCGGGGTCCTGGATAGTGCTTTGAAGATGACGTCTGAAATGTGAGACAGAAGAGAGTTCATACTCGCGATCTTTCCCTCGAGGTGATTTAAGCATTAAGTCTGGGCCACAGGCCAGACTTTTACATTCATGGATGGTACTTTGATGGTGATGCTTGACATGTATGGCGGAATTCCATACATGCCTCATATCCCTAAACACTTGGCTGCAGGCAAGGCTTTCGAGCTCTTAGATCATGCTTTGGCAGTGATGCTCGTTTTCTAAGATCAAAGGCTGAGCATCAGATGCTCTTCTACTCTGCACACCTTCAGGAAGAGCCTCAAGACCTGGCTCTTCGACTGATCCGGAGCTGCAACCTCCCCTCCCCCCCAGTTTGAGACCCGGACAGGTGAGTAGCACGCTTTATAAACCCCTGATTGATTGATTGATTGATTGATTGATTGATTAATTGATTAAACATAACCTTGATTACTCCATTATGGTGGGTTGGGCATTAGGCCTGGCCTGCGGCCAGGGTTTCAGGTTCACGTTTGGTACTTCGGTGGCGATCCTTGGTGTGCATGGCCGGAGGTCTTGCACAGCCCTGACTGTTCCTCTTGGTGTTGGGATGAGCTTGCAGTCTGGCCGCAGGACAGGCTTTCAGGCTCTCAAATAGATCTTTGCTGGTGATGTTCTCTCGGAATAGCCAGAGGCTATGCTTATTCCTGTGGTTGACTGCACATAAGGTCTGTTGCAAGCCCATGTTCACACTCATAGATGGTGCGTTGGTAGTGATGCAGTTGAAGAACATGCATATTCCATGAAGGAGGTCGGGTGTATGGCTAGACTCAAGGTTTGGCTGTCAGTGAGTTCTTTTCATAAGTACAAATTACCCATATTTTTACGTTGTGATTGTATAATTAATGACAGTAGTAATGAATTTAAACTGTTTTTAAAGTTTTACAACTCTCAAACCAGAGACCACCAAGACACCAATATTTGATTTGAAACTTTGTGTGTTTAATATTTTTCCAATATTAACAGCCATAATTCATTAATGATTTTAATGAACAAAAATTCCTGGTAAGTTTACAATTTAAATCTGGAAAAAGCACGGATTTTTTGGTTCCACAATTGGTTCCGCAATCATGTCCTTGTAACAAGGTGTCAGGGAACTAATTTAAGAAATTGCAATGCCTAAAACAATTGATAGGTTATTTTATATTTGAGACATTTTGATATAGGTGTTTGTATGTTTGTTTGTGAATGCCTATGAGAAATACACAGCATAATGTAAATTATTTGATAAAAGTTCAAGTGCTTAGTAAATATTCGAGTTTCACATTGTGTTATCGCAAAACTCGTGTACACTGTGAGCACTCAAAAATTAATGCAGGAACTCATCTACTTGTTGAGGATTCACAAACTTAAAAACACAACATCAAAATTACAAAGATGTGGTTGCTTTGTGAATGACCCTTAGTTTTAGGATTAATTTTGATGAGTATAGAGATAATAATGAATATATTTGTTGACCTTGTTGAGGAGATACTATTGTCAGGGCCGGCTTTAGCGCTGGTGGCGCCCTGTGCAACAATGTTTGTTGGCGCCGCCCCAATGACCACCTTCACCACGGATTCTCTCACTACCACCCTTTAACAGTGACCAAGTCTCCATAACCACTCTCTCTCAGATGCATTCAATTAGTTATATAGCTCCACTCATACCATTGTATGGTGTCAGAGCACTTTGCATCACACACACATTACACAGAGACAATCAATCATACGTGTGTAAATCAGTGTATAGGAAATGTTACATAAGCGAAAGGACTAACAGTGTAGGAGTCACATGTCATCCATACTGGTAGGCAGTATAGTTTAAGAGTGCTTGGTGTGGAGAAGCACAAACTTTGAGTCCAAAAAGAAACAGCACAGTTGGGAGTTTTCTTTAATAATAAGAACCGATTTCTAGCCAAACTAACCCTTTTGCAATATTAATCAATGTTCAAATAATGTATACTTTGCAGTGTGTATGCAGTTGTATGATGTAAGTTAATAGCTCACTGTTCTATATTAGGACTTTAAGTTATAAACTGCAAGTAACAAAAGGATGTCTCTTTTAAAAGCAGTAAACTCCATCTGCTCACATTGTATGCACTCTGTAATCTACTTGGTACACGTTCTTTGCAGCAGGCATAATAACCCTCTGCACTAACTTCACATAAATCAAAACCTCAGTTATACAAAACTATAATCTCTCTCAAGGAAGATAACTAATCACAGGAGTTATCTCGACATTTTTGTGAGGCCTGGTAGTTGCCGGAGGAAAGGAACGCTGCAGCAGGTGCTTCAAAAACATAATAAACTTGGTAAACACGGCGCCCTCAGGAAACCAGCACCCGGTGCGGTGGCACCGGTCGCACCGCCCTAAAGCCGGCCCTGCTTACCTGTTTCTTCATTTTTCCCATTTTATGATTCTCAGGACATATATTTCTATTTTGTATTCTTTCTAAGCAAACATTGTGCATGCATCAGTGCGTGAACTGTGGCATGAAAATGTTTAATTGACTTTGCTCAATGAACAAGAAAACAATTTGAAGCCCTACACTGACTCGATGGCTGATGTGAAATTTCCGAGAGAAACTCAGACTCCAAAACATGTGGTTTCTCAGGTGTAAATGTTGCCCAGGTTATTTTTCGTTGCATCTTCACTATTGATTTATGCAACTGTTGTATTCACACCGTGCACTGAATAGTATCAGCACGCTTTTCATCAAAACAATTACTAAACAAACCCCCCTTCAAAGTCTTCCTTCTGGCTGTTTGTCAACCATACAGAGTTAGGCAGCAGGCTTCAGCTTTGCTGCCAGCCTTACTTTACACTGCACCCAATCACAGTTTTATAATGCTCAGGTAAGACAGCAGTTTCTATTTGATAACTGTTTTCTATTGGTTCATTCTTATTTTCATGCATTTTAGAAATATTAAAATATAACTCTGTATGAGGGTATATGCCCCCCCTTCCCTCTCTCTCTTTCCCTCTCTTCTGTTTTTCTCTTTTATGTTTTAACATTACCGTTATATGCTTATTGATTATTACCTATCTTATTGTCTTATGTTTTGCATATTTACCAAATAAAAATCTCTTTAAACTTAAAAAAGACAGCAGTTTCTGGCTAGTACAGTGCAAATAAACAACAGTCACAGCACAACCTAAAAGAGGCTGCCCGAGACTGACCAGTCCATGTAGCCAATTAGCTATAGCATTACAATCTTCACAACCAATAGGAGGCTACGAGGAGAAGAGGGCACTTCTTTCTAGCTTGAAGCCCAGGGGCCACACAGTGTCACAGTTGCTGCTCGTGTGTCTCTCTTACTTTCGTTTCGATGACCTTTCGATTCCAGAAAAAAGGGGTGAGAAAGGTTTATAGGGGAATTATTTAGCAAGATTAACTGTGTCCGAAGAGTGGTAGTGACCAGGGCCGGCTTTAGGGTGGTGCGACCGGTGCCACCGCACCGGGTTCTGACTCTTCAAGGGGGCGCCGTCCTTGGAAGTATTTTATAGCTTTAGAAGCACCTGCTGCTGCATTGCTAGCCTCCGGCAATTCTCATACAGCAATAAAAATGTATATGCCTGCTGCCAAGAATGTGTACCATGCAGATCAGAAAGTTCATATATTTTAAATTAGTCAGTGCTTTTGACAGAGAGATCCTTTTGTTACTGGCAGTGTAGATGTTAAAATCCTAACATGGAACAGTAAGCTAATATTTATCAAAGAGCTGCATGCAAACTGCAAGATACAGATTAGAGCATTATGATTTTTCCTCTGTCTTTCATTATTCTAATGTTTCAAAAAGGGTTCATTTTGGTAAGAATAAAAAATCTCTATTATTAAATGTAACCCCAAACCATGGGGATATGTTTTCAGTTATGAGACTGTGCTTCTCGAGACCAAGCACTCTTAAACTAAAATGTCTACCAGTATGGATGACATGTGACTCCCACACCTTGTTGTCTTCTGGCTTATGTAACATGTTCTATACACTGATTTACACACCTATGATTTATTGTCTCTGTGTAGTGTGTGAGTGTGTGATGTAAAGTGCTCTGACACCCTACACTGGTATAGGAGGTGCCATACAACTAATTAAATACATGTGAGAGAGAATGATTATGGAGACTTGAGGGGGCACTCTGAAAGGGTGGTAGTGAGGGAGTCTGTGGGGGGCGCCACCAAACATTGTCGCACAGGGCGCCACCAGTGCTAAAGCCGGCCCTGGTAGTGACACTTTCCCTTTATAAACGATATGCCCTCGTACTCTTCTGTCCTTGTTTTCATTCACTTGGCTTATCCACCTCTCAGTAAACCTATACGATATGCAAATAATATATTGTTCGAATCACACAATTTTTTTGACTTGCACTTAATGGCAATGTCAGCAAACAGTGAATACTTGAATTAGTGTTTCAGTGATACCATGAGATTATAAGTAGGAGATTATTTAAATAAAGCCATAATAAATAAGAGATTGTATTTTAAGAAATCGAAGCACTGATGGCAGAGAGCCATAGCTGCGAGGAATAGTAAAGGAGGAAAGGTCAGTACGCAGCACACAGGTAGTTTAAATTGAGAATGGATTAGTCGGAGACAGGAGCAGAGAGACAGACTACAGAGAAGATGGATAGCAAAAGAGCTATAGCTGGGAGGAATGGTAGTAGAGAGAAAGGTTAGCTGAGCAGCACAGAGGTAGAATTGACTGAGCAAGGATTGAGTGGAAATAGGAGCAGAGAATGCAAAAAAATTGATGGCAGGAAATAGCGGAGATGGCAAAGAGGAAGTCAGAACACAGAAGACTAAAGATAGAAATTAAATGAAATTAAAATTAAATTTATAGAGAGCACTACTGCCCCGGATGTGTCTAGGCGCTAGCCTACAGTGAAAGTAGAAAGAGAAGAGCAATTTGAACAAACAGTGGCGATGATGAATAGCACAGGAGAGACAGAAAACAGAGGAATGGTAACATGGAAAACCAGTGAAGAGGGAGGGTAGCAGAGGAAAGACACACAAAAGAGAGGAAGGTTCTGCAGAGAAGAATAGCAGAGTTAAGGTCGAGGGACAGGAAAAAGAGAGGAATTTTAGCAGAAAGACAAACTGTTGAGACGAAAGATAGAATAAACAGACTACGGAAGCATAGAAAAGACAGACATCAGAAACAGACTTTAGCTGTGGGGCGATAGAGACAAACCACAGAGAAGACATGTAGAGAGATAAATATATATATATATATATAAATATAAATATATATATATGTTTTTTTCATTAAAAATTAGGGATTGGGACTCTTTAGTCAGGCGCAGCGTGGTGTCAGTGGCACAGTGAGCATGGGATCCACTTCCGGGCCTATCTATCGCACTGAAGGTGTCACCACAAAGTATACAAAACAGTAACAAGGTGGCATGCTTGAATTTATCTCAGCCACTGGTACTCAACCTTGACCCTATTGGAGCATTGCCAAGGCTGCTTTGGAAATGGCCTATGCCAAATTGAGGTGGCATAGTGTGCAAAATAACAATGGACTGCGTTGTGACCCTGAGTAATTACCAGTGACTGAGATTATTTCAAGCATTACATCCATAACTTTTTGTCTACTTCAGTGATTCACCATAAGTGTGAAGGTTACCCAGATGTTGGTCTCGTGCTCACGGTGCCACTGGTGCCAAGATACAGCCCACGGATGAACCCCAATCAGGGAAAAACCAGTCTTAGTTTACTTATGTTCCGGTTCAGGGAGAACCTGACCTGGTATTACATGCTGGGTTGTTCCTGCTAGAGCATGGTCAAGACTGATTTCTATATGGCTGGATCCAAGCTGAGTTGAAATGTTGTGCAAATAATGATAAACTGCAATATGCCCCAAGTAATTATCAGTGGCTGAAATGTATTTATACATTCCAACCATCACTTTTCTGTAAATCTCATGTGTCATGATGGAAGTGTTTCTCCAAAATTAAGCTTGAGTACACTTACAACTATTTTGTTGCCTCTTGTGCTGTTGTAACTTTAGAACTGTAGTCTTTCAAGAACAACAAGATTACTATTTTGTGGGCTGATGGTTTTATTAGCATGTCTCTCCATAAACCCATCCTACCCTTCATTAAACTCCTGCTTAGTCATCCTTAAACCCTTCCTACTTTATAGAAAATATTTCCATTACCCCCCCCCCCAATCACTGGTCGCTCCCGATTCATTACTTAGGGCCTTATTAGGATGTCAGATGGACTGCCACTGATAGGCTGTCATGGCATTCTGTAAAACATCCAAGGCATCGTTCTGACCACTGGTTTACGATGCTGGCGGTCGGAGCGATGTCGTTGCAGGGACTGCCTGCCCCTCGGACAGGATCAAAGATCCCATAAGGGTATCAGTCGGAGGTCTAATCCCTGCAATGGAGGCGGTGCCTTCAGAGGCACCGCCACAGAGATTACGCTGTCCTTTTCTGACAGCTTTCCCATGTCAGCCTGTCCAACATGGAAAGGCTGTCTGAAAGTAGCTTTGGGGGTCCCTAGCAGGGCCCCCGTCCACCCGTAGGCCTCTGCTGTAGGCCTCTGCTCTGTGGCCTGGGGTGCACATGTGGTGCCCCCAAACATCGATGCACCGTATACCAGGTACCACATGGTTCCTGGCACACGGTGCATGGATGTTTAGAAACATAGCCTTCACTATTGCAGCTTGTGCTGCGGCACTTTTCCGGGCCACAGCACAAGCTGCAATGTGCTGCACCGTGCTGGTGGTCACATCATAATATTAGGAGTGGACCCGCTGACTACTTGTCAGGTGGTGCCTCTCCCAAAATTATGTTGGTCGGACGCTCATCTGACCGCCACCATAATAAGGACCTAAGTAGTTAACTGACATGTGTGGAGATCTCTTCACAGAAAATATTGGAGAGGTGCAAATGGAAATTTACACCCATAGGTTAGTGAATTGCATTTTGTAATAAGTAGTACTACTGCACTACTACTTTACCTACTACTAAATGCAGTTTATGAAATGGTGCCTGAGTGTTTTGAGTTTGGACCAATGGGAGCACTGAAACCCTTAAATGTTTGGTCAAACTCTTCATTTCAAACACAAAAATATTTCAGAAGGGCTTTTGTGAAAAAATGAAGCTTGAAGGTGTATGATTTTATTATTTACATCAATAAAAATTATTCTCTGCTCCAAAGGTTGTCCACCTGGTGAGTAACACTCGATCAGCAGCTTTATTGATGATAGGCAGGGACGAGAATCTGCTTGTAGAAGCCGCTGCGTAATGGAATTGCCTGATGCGTTTCGAAGCTCCATATGCTTCTCTTCAGAGGCTTGAACTGAGACGGTGTGTGCAAATGCTGAACCCACTTCGCCATTTTCATATTGCACACCCACCAATAGGAAGCTCAAATGAGACTGTGCATTGTGGGAAATGTGGTCCGGATAGCACACAAATCTTGTCCTGTATGGACCCTGCAAGTGGACTCGTCCTCAATCCTGTTTGCTGCTGCTGGCCCACATTGCCCACATGATATTTACCATGTCAGGTAGCCCCCATTACATTACCCATTGGTGGGTGTGCAATATGAAATTGGCGAAGTTCTAACAAGCTCCTTGTTAGAATTAACAGCCTTTTCTACCCGATTTAAAAGAAATGATGTTTTGGCTGATTTGATATTCTCCAAGTAGCTCCGGTGAATACTTCTATATCTATCACGATCCAACTGGATTTTGCTTTTCCTCCATTTCCGTTCTGCTATCCTACAGGAGAGTTTTATTTCCTTCAGTTGTTCCGTAAACCAGGGTGCAGTTCTAGGTTTGATTTTATCTTTCGTGAGGGGGGCTATTTTTTTGAGTGGGGATGTTATTGCTAGCTCAAGAGAGGTTGCAGCCAGGTCTATGTTATCTGCTTGACATTTAGGTGGAGGATTAACCCCTTCAGCGCGGCGGGAATTCCCCCGCGGTGCTGAAGGGTTCGAGCGGGGGCGGGCCATGACGGAACGGTTCCGTCATGAGCACAGCGCAACCGATGCTCATGACGGAACCGTTCCGTCATGGGCATGGAAGGGGTTAAAATGAATTGAGAAGGAGGTGAGAGTCACTTTCCGCCATGATCTTCGCTTTTTAATTTCATTTTTTACCTCACTTTTACTTTTATGGACTGGGATGGTAAATTTCAATAGTTCACGGTCTGTCCATAATAACGGGGATGGAGGCTCTACCATGATACCCGTGGAGTTTGTAAAAATTAGATCGAGTGTATGACCTGCACAGTGGGTCTATCCACCAATTCTGAAAGTCCAAGTGAGCTCATATTTGTAATGAGCTGATGAGTGTCTGGGTCGGATAGGATCTCAGCCTGGTGGTTAAAGTCACCTATCAGAATAAAAAAGTCAGAAGCTAGCACATGTGGGGCGATCTTCTCCAGCAGCTTATATGAGAAATCCTTTTTCGGACCGGGTGGTCTATATACCAAGGCTCATCTCCAGGTAGTCTGGGAGAGGCTATCAATTCTAAAAATGCATATTTCGAGTTGATCTGTGCTATTGGATTCTAAAGTAGGGACAGTCAAAGCAGATATTGTGGCAATTAACAAACCTCCTCCTCTTTTCCCCTTCCTATCTACCCTGGTTATTTTATATTGGGTGGGAAGGCGATTTTCACATCTGTGGAGGAGTGTTCATGTAGCCAGGATTCTGTTATGAAACAAATGTCCGGTGTCTCCATGTCCATAAGGTTCCCTATCCCCAAAGTGTGTTTTGGGATGGAACGTGCATTAAAATACATCCCTTTTAATGGTTTGGATATTTTAGAAATTCGCATGTGGACTCGGTTATTTAAAACCTGGGATGTGTTCGGGGAAGCTAAATCTTTGTGCCATGGTTTATCTTTCATGTTACCGGCCTATGAGTTGCCCCAGGAACTTGATTGTTCTGAAAAGGGTTGGTTTAAGTTTTTGAGTTCTTGGCTCGAGCATTTTATTCTTGCCATTTTAAGACCTCTCCCTGAACGTATAATAGGTGCAGGGTAATGCTACTGGTCAGGTGACGGTCTGGGGCGGACAAGCGCAGACGGGCTTGCCTTGGGCGCGCACTCGTCGTGCCGCTGTGCGCGTCCGCTCCCTGCACCGCCCATTCCATTACGGAGTGGCTTCTACAAGCGGACCCTCATCCCTGCCTATCATAAATAAAGCTGCTGATCGAGTGCTACTCACCAGGTGGACAACCTTTGGAGCAGAATGTAATACACGGCCGTCCTGCCGCGGAGTGTGCACCACCCCGTAATGTTATGGGGGCCTCTCGACATGGTAACTATCATGTTGGCAATGTGGGCCAGCAGCGGTAAACAGGATTGAGGACGAGTCCACTTGCAGGGTCCATACAGGACAAGATTTGTGTGCTATCCGGACCACATTTCCCACAATGCACAGTCTCATTCGAGCTTCCCATTGGTGGGTGTGCAATATGAAAATGGCAAAGTGGGTTCAGCGTTTGCACACACTGTCTCCGTTCAAGTCTCTGAAGAGAAGCATATGGAGCTTCGAAACGCGTCAGGCATTTCCATTACGGAGTGGCTTCTACAAGCGGATCCTCGTCCCTGCCTATCATAAATAAAGCTGCTGATCGAGTGCTACTCACCAGGTGGACTACCTTTGGAGCACAATAAAAATTATTATGGGCTTAAAAAAATATTGAGCAGAGCAACCGAGTTTGACCAAAAATGTTAAAAATTAACTCAAACTGTTGTTGTTTTTATCCTCATGATGTTAAGGATTATAATTAAATGTTTAATTCAAAGTTAGGGGGCAGATATTATCAATATATATTAATTCCATGGAGAAAGGAATACTTGGAAAATGCAAAACTTTATTATATGTAACAATTATATCTGATACCCTGGGTTAGTATTTTGTGTTATGTGATGTCAAAATGATTGAAGATGAGATTACTGTTCTATTTGTTGTCCAATAAATTCCAATTTATCTTTGTTACTTTTATCTGCATTGATAAATTACATCGTGAATGTAGGATGAATGATTATTTATTAAAGAATTTAGTGATTTAAAACGAATTGGGGTTTGTCATTTTTACAATAAAAATGTGGCAGACAATGATGAATTTGGTAACTAAATAGGTTTATGTCATCGTATTTGACTTTTTAAATGGTGGGTGTATTTGATATGGGTATACTGTAACATTTGTGGTAGTGATTTTGTGGTAATAAATCTAAAATAAATTATATACTGGAAGTAGTTAATAATGTGTGCAGAAATGCCCAGGAATTGTTAAATGTACTTTTCATAAAATCTCTTTAAATTGGTTAGAGCTCCTTGAAAATCGATTAAAATGTGTGTTAAAACACCCATGTAGAAATATTTTTAAACGATTAAATTAACATTCCTGTATTAAAGCAACTTTGTTCTGTTAATTGGTTATTTCGAACAATCGTATAGCTAATGCTACCTGTGAATAGATACGAGTCACTTTAGATTGGCATCCTGGTTTCTCTCTGCCAATGTTAACAAGGCATACATTTGATGAGTCCTTTTGTTCCCGTACTAACATTAATTGCAAATCTAAAAGTAATTATATTTTTTTAGATTTTTATAACATTGCTTGAGTGACTAATGACTTGAGTAGTAAGTGGCCCAGTAGGATATGTCCATTTTCTGCTTATTCGGTGCCTTACAGAGCAGGTACAATATAGTGGTAGCCTGTTGGATGACTCAATATTCACTAGAAAAACACATCCCGGATTTCACATTATAATGCGTTTTCCAACCTTTCACTCCCTTTATTCGGCCTCTGTCCTCGTCACAAAGTCTCCACCTCCTCTTCTCTACTTATATTATGAACTTCCTATTTCCTTCATCACTTCTGTTCCTTCCATTTCTGACACTTCCGTCTTCCTTCACTCTCTACCTGCCTAACACACACTATACCTTTTCCTTCTCTAGCACATTCATTCCCCCAAAGTTCCCATCACCTACTCTACTCTCTCCTGCACTGCATCTTCTGCCCTGAACTCTCTCAACTCCGAAAAGTAATAAACTAAGAAAAATAAGGCGAGGCTAACCTAATGCATTGCATGTTCTTCCTCTCTTAGGTCTTTAATCTCGTTATGAATGCAAGCTTTCTGCTCTTTGCTCATAAAGTAAAATGTAAATAGCAACTGATAGTACAGGTAAGGTGCCTACAATGAGGCTGTAGCGAAAAGGGTCAGTACACACACAGTGCAGTAGAATGCACATAATGTTTTCCTGTGTTAAACAGAGATTCTTATAATGTGTGTGGTATCCTAAGGCAGCTCGTGAACTTCTTTTATCTCTGACTTTTCCCTTTTTTTCTTCACATTATTGGCAATCCATAGGTGTCATGATAATTTTCTAACCTGTTTAGCCTCTTTGCTAACCTGAGGCTTTTTAGCAGGGAGGGTGGGTGCCTCCCTACCTCTTGTCTGCCACATTTATAATGTCTTACCTGCAGGGCCGGCTTTAGCGCTGGTGGCGCCCTGTGCAACAATGTTTGTTGGCGCCGCCCCAATGACCACCTCCACCACGTATTCTCTCACTACCAGCCTTTAACAGTGACCAAGTTTCCATAACCACTCTCTCTCAGATGCATTGAATTAGTTATATAGCTCCACTCATACCATTGTACAGTGTCAGAGCACTTTGCATCACACACACATTACACAGAGACAATCAATCATACGTGTGTAAATCAGGGTATAGGAAATGTTACATAAGCCAAAGGACTAAAAGTGTAGCAGTCACATGTCATCCATACTAGTAGGCAGTATAGTTTAAGAGTGCTTGGTGTGGAGAAGCACAAACTTAGGGTCCAAAAAGAAACAGCATAGTTGGGAGTTTTCTTTAATAATAAGAATCGATTTCTAGCCAAACTAACCCTTTTGCAATATTAATCAATGTTCTAATAATGTATACTTTGCAGTGTGTATGCAGTTGTTTGATGTAAGTCAATAGCTCACTGTTCTATATTAGGACTTTAAGTTATAAATTGCAAGTAACAAAAGGATGTCTCTTTTAAAAGCAGTAAACTCCATCTGCTCACATTGTATGCACTCTGTAATCTACTTGGTACACGTTCTTTGCAGCAGGCATAATAACCCTCTGCACTAACTTCACATAAATCAAAACCTCAGTTATACAAAACGATAATCTCTCTCAAGGAAGATAACTAATCACAGGAGTTATCTTGACATTTTTGTGAGGCCTGGTAGTTGCCGGAGGAAAGGAACGCTGCAGCAGGTGCTTCAAAAACATAATAAACTTGGTAAACACGGCGCCCTCAGGAAGCCAGCACCCGGTGCGATGGCACCGGTCGCACCGCCCTAAAGCCGGCCCTGACTATTGTCTTCCAAAGTAAGATAGACTGTATTTGTAGAATTGTCCTGGCATAATGAAGCAAATATTAATGTATATAGTTTCGATGCCATGGTCTCGAAGGTAGGCAGAAATTATTTTCTTCACATAATTACGATTTAAACTTGTTGGACAATTCCTGAAGTACTGGGAATTTTAAGCCCAGCGGTGCAGGGGAACACACCCTATGACTTCGGGTTCTTCCTGTTTCAGACCTACAGAAACACAGAGTCTTCTGGGTGAAGTCAAAGATCAGTTTATTGGCGGCAGACCAATTACAGGTATCCTAGAAGTACAACAGCGTGTATGTTCTCAGGAGACTGCTAAAAATCACAGAAACGGGCTTCTCCTTAAATACAAAATATCATGCTTCAGGCACACATTCCTTGGTTTATGGCATGGTCATTCATATGTATACATTTCAAACGAAAAGGCAGAGTCATGATGACCATCCCACATTCCAGTTAACCCAGCCCACAATTATTTACCCAGCAAGGCTCAGATCCCACATCAGATATCAATAGGCCCCAATAAACACGAGCATCTCCTGTTTGGAAAACAAGCCATAAAGCAGGAACAGTCAGGTGTGAAAGAGATTAGCTGGAGGCTCATGTAGGATGAAAAGGCTTATGGTGTGTCAAGCCCTGATGCTAATCACAGGTGGCCAGGGGACGGGGAGCTCGTGGGACCGGACTGACCTGGGGCAGCGGAGCCAAGCTGCTCAGGTCACAGAGAAGTCAAAGGAAGGCACATGTGCTCTAAAAGGCCCGTATTTGCTTCATGCTATGTAGCCTATGTGAGGGCAACCATAAGATGGCCACTGCTCTAAGATGGAACCCACGTAGTGATGTATAATAACGTATACATAGTGCATTCATAGCTAAAACGTCATACAAAGCACTTGTACATACCGCATTGACCATTCGCGGTCCGCTAATACCGGGATAGACAGGGGTAGGGCCCTGCCTCCTACGTGGTCCCAAATTGTAAAGTACGACAGACCCTCCTTTTGCCCTTACATAGGCAATAACTATACTCACATCAATCCGAGTCTAGGTCAATATTCATGAAGTCATGGAGGTGTTGCTGTAGCATCCTATTACTTAGCTCGTCCCTCGATACAGGTTTCCTTACACATAATGTAGCACACAGGCCACATCTCGCAGGAGCACACTGTATGCACAGACAGAACAGGAAAAGGATGGCTAAGATCATTCCAATGACCATCAGAACTTTCCAACCCAGGCAGATATCAGTTCCCAGAACCACCCCACCAGTGACCAATCTCCTTTATCCACGTGTACATACCCCACCGCGGTCTGCAAGTATGACGTCTAGAACCATGCGGTTCTGCAAAGTCATGAGGCGATCCGCTTGGAGCTCAGCAGTCAAATTACCAAGGGCACCAGCCGTAACATTACCAGTGGATTCAACCACACGAGTCAGTTGTCTCAGGTTCCTACTATAGTCCCCAAAACGGCAGGAAACCCAAAAAGAAATCTCCCGCCTCCTGACCGGCAGTATCCTCCTTACTAATCACACCTCTCACAACTCTGGTCTTGTGATAGTCGGAGGCGGCAGTAAATGTTGGCGGTAGCAAATTTGCAATATAACATGTGCCCGAGAAATCAGGGGGCAACCATGTATATGCTCGGTCACTGCAGACAAAATATGTACCCTTGGCAGCCAAAAACGCAGGGGAAAACTGTGACGGAAAAGTGTACGTTTCAGTACAGTCACTTCTCCCCAGTTGAGCTCTAGGATTCTGACCATTACCTTGTAAACAGAACCGACCTATGTGGGGTACGACCCAAATTGGGGATGAAATTTTTCGCTGTCTTTCACCCAGACTAATACTATACCCCGTCGCGTTCCACCCTACATAAGCTCTCAACTCTTCTTTGGGAATAGATGAGTATGCATCGATATCTCTGCTCATATCGGCATTTCCTTTCATTAAAGCTTTATTATTTGTACTAGGTCTGATAGAACGCGGTTGTCGCGGGGAGTACGCATCTAGAGCAAAGAGAAACATGGTCTGGAATGCCCATGACGATCCATTGTAACTAAACGGCAGCACTAGATAAGGAATACCCTTATTAATGGTTTGTGGCATTAAACCACACACCCAGCAATTGGTTGTATTCATAACTAGTTGGTGCTGGTGCAGGAGCTGAATAAACGAGTTATTCACAAACTCTGATCGTCTAGCTTGTTCGTGTTCAGGCAGAGGGTGGAAAGAGTGTGAGGAGATAGTAGGAGGGGGTATAGGCTGTACAGTGGGTGCAATGGGCTCTTGAGAGGAGAAGAATACAAATCCTACAGTAAACACTACCATACTACATAATACAAACAGGCATAAAAATACAAAACGTTTGCTCTTCATTATTTTAAACATTCTTGCTTTAAAGTTCATTTCCTCAACGAGTCTCTCCATCTTGAAAAACTCCATCCTCTAATCGTGCCGCTCGCGGCGGGTGAGTATCTTCTGCTAAGGAGTACGCCTGTCAGTCCAGGGAACGCCCTAGACCAACCAGAACCGTTGACCTAACGTCTTCGGCCTGTACCCCAAAGTCTTGGCACCGCGACCCTGCGGCTGAATCCGGATGGTGGTTCGAAAAACAAAAATCAAGAAAGTCTTTCAGATGGGAGAGCTATGGTATCAAAAGCAAAAGGGGTAAGGGAAAAGAATATTTATTTGTCCATAGGCCTTGGTCTTAGATTATAATGAAAACGGCCAGGTACTGTCTGATCTTGAAACAAGAGTTCAGGCTCTGTGGTGTCCAATCGCATTGACGGTGGCACAGCTTCTTGCAAAATATCGTCACTCTGTTGTGCTGAAGTTGTGCCTTTTATGCGTGCATCACTGAACGGCACAAAGCGAGGTACAGTGTCTGTTTCAGAGTCAGCGATACCCTCCTGGACCCACTGGTCATACGGCAGAGGCAAAGGTATCCTTTTGACGTGGGCGCCGTGGATCCAGTTCTTCTTCCCCTTTACTCGAACAGCTGATCTTGTAGACAGAAGTACGAGATGAGGGTCGATCCAACGAGGCTCATCGTTGCTTTTGCGCTGGAAATTTTTCACCAGAACCCACGTGCCAGGGTCGATAGGGTGTCCTGGAGCTTCAGAGGCCTGGGGAAGAGTATCGTGCACCTGTTGGTGTAAAACACGCAATTTAGCCGTCAATTCGTACAAGTAATCAAGCAGTACTGGATGTTCGATTTCGCTGAATTTCGCCGGTCTTGGCACACCCCATACATTGGCCGGGCGGCCAAAAATAACCTCGTATGGGCTAAGTCCCACTCGTGAGTGTACGGTCATTCTGGTGGACAGGAGTGCTAGAGGCAGAGCGTCAGGCCATTTAAGACCTGAGCTCGCCTGGATTTTGGCCAATTTGAGTTTTAGAGCGCCATTGTAGCGCTCCACTAATCCAGCTGATTGGGGGTGATTTGCAGCGTGGAACTTCTGCTTTATCCCCAACCCCTCACACACATTCTTCATCACTTGACCCACAAACTCACTCCCATTGTCACTCCACACCATTCTTGGCATTCCAAACCTAGGGAAAAATTCCTTCACAAGGGCTTTGGCTGTGGATAGAGCAGTGTTGTCTTTTAGGGGATAGGCCTCTATCCATTTTGAAAAAGCGCAGACAACCACCAATACATATTTCAGGTTGTTGCACCTTTCCATGTGGATAAAATCTAGCTGCAAAACTTCAAATGGATATGATGGAGGCGCAAAATGACCAGCTGGAGTTGGGGTTCCCCTACCAGGGTTGTATTTCAAGCATACCATACAATTCTTGACCACATTCTCTGCACACTTAGGAATTCCAGCATTCTGCCATACTGGAGCCAACAACTTACAGATTCCTTTCATACTGATATGTGCCATTCCATGTGCCATAGTAACCACTGGAAGCACATATGCATCAGGTAACAACCATCGCCTATGTTCTGACAGATCAATCCAACAACCATTCTCATCCAACTTACCCATACTTTCTCTCCACTTGCTCAACTCTTTCTCTGTGGCTTCAGCTTGAAGGGACTTTACACTTTCTATTGTGTTTTCACACATTCCAACATCACCAACCCATCTTGCAGGGCCTGCAACATACATTCGAGTCTTTACATCTTTTGCTGTTTCTTTCGCGGTTTCATCAGTAAACGCGTTACCACGACCAACATCATCAGTTATTTTCTTGTGCGCACTGCATTTCATAATTGCAACTTGCAACGGTAGGGTCAGTGACTCAAGGAGATCATTCACCAACTTGCCATTCTGAATCTTAGCTCCATGTGAAGTCAGGAACCCACGTTCTTTCCACAATCGCCCAAAACTGTGCGCCACTCCAAAGGCGTACTGGCTATCCGTATATATGTTCACTTTCATTCCTTCAGACAACACGCATGCTCTCGTAAGGGCAATCAATTCTGCTGCTTGAGCCAAATTTTGTGGCACACATGCAGTTTCCACAATCGTGTGCAAAGTCGTGATAGCATATGCAGCAGTCGTATCACCATTCGGAAGCTTGAAACACGAACCATCCACCCATAAAGTACCATCACACTCAGTCAGGGGAGTATCTTTAAGATCTACTCTCCCTTTCGTCTCTTCTTCTGTTCTGAACAGACACTCATGTTGCTCAATCTCATCTAGGTCTGCTGGAACTGGTAATAATGTAGCTGGATTCAACGTGTTGCATTTCTTTATGTGTATATGGTTTGCTAACAGTGTCAGCTCATATCCAGATAATCGCGCACTAGTTAAGTGTTGTGTCTTGGTCCTGTTTAACAATGTGTCCACAGCATGTGGAACCATAACAATCAATGTATGATCCATCACTAGGCCAGCAGACTGTCGAATAGACATAGCTGCGGCGGCTGTGGCTCTCAGACAACTTGGCAATGCCCTCGCTACCGGGTCCAAGGTTGACGAAAAATATGCGCATGGACGCGGTCTATCGCCAAAAGGCTGTGTTAACACTGATAATGCGCAACCATCTTTCTCATGAACATACAATGTAAAAGGCTTGCTGTAGTCAGGGGTACCCAACACAGGAGCTGAACACAATGCATTGCGCAATTCCCAAAAACTTTTCTGACACTCTTCAGACCATGGAATAGGATTCGGTGTGTCTTTGCATGTTAATGCTACCAAAGGTTTTGCCAACAAGGAAAAATTGGGAATCCAATGCCTACAGTATGAAGTAATGCCCAAGAAAGCACGTACTTCTCTCTGTGTTCTTGGCACACTCAACTGTGCAATGGCTTGAATTCTTTCTGGGGTCAGTTTCCTTCCCTCCTTCGATAAGAGATGACCTAAGTAGGTCACTTCTTGTCGACAATATTGCAGCTTTGAGAGAGACACTTTGTGATGAAAGGCAGACAAATGACGCAACAATGACAATGTAGCTTCTTTGCAAATCTTTTCAGTATCCGCGGCGATTAGTAAATCGTCAACGTATTGAATAAGGATAGCGCCACTGGGTAAAACCAGTGCATCAAGATGCGCTTTCAAAGCCTGACTGTATATTGATGGACTTTCACAGTAGCCCTGTGGAGCGCGTTTAAAGCGGAAGCTGCGACCTCCTAAACTAAAGCCAAAAATGTCTCTGCTCTCCTCTGCAATTGGGATGCTAAAGAAAGCATTCTTTAGATCGATCACTGAGAACCATGCAGCGGAGGCTGGAATCATGGTTAACAAGGCAGTTATATCAGGGACAACTGGAAACTGTGGCACAACAATCTTAGTAACCTCTCTAAGATCAATCACAAATCTGTAAACAGGTGACTGTGAAGGGTCTGTTCGTTTTAAGACAGGTAAAACAGGACTATTGTAAACGTTGCCTCTTGTCTCTTCAATTACACCCTTTTTAATCAAATCACTGACAATTGCTAACAATGCTTTCTGACCTTCATTGGAGATCTTATACTGGGGAATACGTGGCAATCTGACATTGGCTTTTAAAGTGACCACGTATGGCGGTATTTCCAAAAGACCCACATCATTGGGACCAGTAGCCCAAAGGACATCCGGAAGGGATGACAATTCAGGTGGCATTGCATTCTTAGACAAATACATCGGGGAAATCACTTTCTTGCCTAATGTAAGTTGTACTCCTGAGGGAGAACAATATAGCGTTGCATGCAATCTTTTTAGAAAATCTAATCCTAGCAAATTTTCACCACAACCTGTCGTTAGAATGAGGGGTGCTTTTAGCTCACAAGGTCCAACAGAAAGTGACATAGGACTAGAAATCGGGTTCCTAACTGGGGCGCCAGAAAAACCTACTGAGACATTCATTTCGCCAGACAAAGGCGCGCCAGGGAGTTTTGAATGCATGATTGAACTCTTTGCAGCACCAGTATCCAGCAAAAAGGGCTCCGTTACATTTGCTGTAGTTACTTTAACATAGGGTCCCCTCTGATCCACTGGCACTGAAACAACTCCCTCTCTCTGTCTACGGCTGTCCTAGTAATCATTATCTTCTACATTGTCATCTTCTGCATAATAATCATTATTGTAGTACTGAGCTGTATTAGCAGTCGCGTTGGCTTGCTGATCAAAGCTATTTATGGTATTTTGAGGTGGAAGAGGACGCACGTTCTGGGGAGCATTTCCACGCCCTCTGCCTCTAGGAGCTTGCTGACCACCTCTACCTCTTGCGCCATACGCATTACTGTTACGCTGCATTAATTTAGGGCAACTATATTTAAAATGACCTTCCTCTTTGCAATATGAACATTGGTTGGGACCTACAGGGATTCGTGGTTGATAATACCCATTCATTTGCTGACTATTCTGAAATTGTTGGGGCTGCTGATAGATACCTTGTGTTTGCCTATAATTATTCTGTCCTCCACGTGGCGGATAGGCCTGCTGTAAAAGGACCTTTGTTTTCAGTTCTTTCGTTTTCTTATCTGTTCTATCCTTCTCATCTTTGTCTCTATTCTCATAATACTGTGCAGTAGCCAGTATTTGCGCTGAAGAGGAAACAGCCCATGAACTTTCTGAGTCTTTTAATTTTTTACACAACTCGGGAAGTAGATTCTGCACAAATTTATCAACAAATAACCGTTGGCCACCTTCAGTGCTCATGTCTTGACCACTGTGGTCGATAAACGTTTCTTCAAACCTGGTAAAGAAGTCGGACACTGTCTCATCTTTCTTCTGCTTACATGCGGATAGTTTATCCCAATGTACGCGCATCGCAGGCATTATAGTTTTCATGTAGGTAATAATTCTACCAGGGAGGTCTGCTACTAAAGGGTCAGGTTTCGCACCACCAACTTGGCCAGCATCTGCAGCAATGATATTAGCCCATGTGTTACCCAATTCTGCAGCGTGATCTACATTACGAATGGATCCCCATAAAGGCTGTGGAACAACATTCCCAAACAACATGTCTATGTCAGCCAGATTCATTACACATGATTCTGCAGTTTGTGATAACTCCTTATAATAACCTGTAGGGTTTTTACGGGGGTCAGGCAATGTCTGTTTAAGCGCTAAGACCTCAGAACGCTTCCAAGGGACATGCACCCAAACACGCTGAAAATGTGCTGGAGCAGCAGCAATACCTTGAGCGGCATTAGCCGCAACGGCTTCTTTCCATACCGGAGGGACGTCTCTCATAGGGTATTGTCGCGCTTTTCCCTTCTTCCCCACAGGGAATTCCTGTTCGAACAATGATTGCTGACAATCCCCATTTCTGAGGGACAGTAAAGTCGCAACTGCTTTATCTACATTGGGGCCCACAATTATACCTGTTTCAAAATCAAATCGCACTCGACACAATTCCTGTGGGTTTGGGTTTGCACCATTATCCTCCAATTCCTCACAGAGGAATTCACACATCTTATCAAAGACATACCTCTGCTTTGGGGCATCCCATTGGTGAAAAACGTTAACAACTGATTCCACATCATAGAGTGAAGGGAAACCAATCCACCTACGCGCCAGATGATCTAACACCTCTTTCTCGTCGGGACCAGGCAGCTGACTACGCAATTGTTTACGCTGTAAACCAGGAGTCGCACTCGATGACCCAAAGAGAGGCGACATTAAACTAGTAACTACATTAGCTAGTCGTTGTCGTGCTGAAGGAGAAGTTGAGGCGAGAACGGGGGGATAGACAGAGGGAAGAAAAACAGATTCAGATACAGGTACCTGGGTAGTGTAAGAAGGAGCGCCAGGGGAAGCCGCTGGCGTGCTAGGCAAAGTCGCAGGAAGCGCGGGGGTAACAGGTAACAAGACTGGCGGCCCTTGAGAGGGCTGCACTGCAGGGATAGGAGCCAGCTGAGGAGGAGCTGGCGGCTGTGGGAAGGCTTGCGGCATATTTACTGGAGGCTGCGCATTTACAAGCTGTGGAGGCACGGTGGCATTTTGCGCACACGGGGGTGGCGAACTTAGCAAATGGGACATTAGGGAATCTTTCTCTTTCTCTTTTGTCTCATCTTGCACAAGGGGTGACAAACAGGGTAACATTTATCGATCCCTAGTTTGCGCTGTCTGTGCAATTGCTATGTAGCCTATGTGAGGGCAACCATAAGATGGCCACTGCTCTAAGATGGAACCCACGTAGTGATGTATAATAACTTATACATAGTGCATTCATAGCTAAAACGTCATACAAAGCACTTGTACATACCGCATTGACCATTCGCGGTCCGCTAATACCGGGATAGACAGGGGTAGGGCCCTGCCTCCTACGTGGTCCCAAATTGTAAAGTACGAAATTCCCACTTCTGCCTTTGGCAAACATTTTAGTACAAAGGCTTTGTAGGGAAAAATTGCGTCAAAGTTGCAAACATGTCTTTCATTTCCATAGTCAGAGAACCTCCAGTGGGATTCCAGTACATAATTATAACCAGCAGTATCTTTTACACGAGCGCGCTCACATTTTGAAATGCTTTCCAAAGATAAAAGCTGATGCCATTTCATTCCATGGATGCCAATACATGTAACCGCCACATTCGGCAATCCACGAATTGTCATCAGTTGTACAGTATCTGGCGTGCCCTCTTGCCCAGCAGACACAGGAATGTCCAATTATCCAGATGTGAAACATGCTGCTGAACTCTACTCACCCTAACAAGTCCAGTTTCAGAATAAGCAGTTTTCAGTCTTGGAATTGTGCTTCATAAAAAGGCATATTCGGATTGACTAAGTAAACAGCATACTTGTTAATTTAAAGTTGGTTACTCGGTGACCAAGGACTTGCACAGCTTTCTTTTGGAAAAATGGTGGTGCAATTTCACGATTCTTTCACCTTCGGCTCATCTCTCCTTCATTTGCTAGAAAATATAAATTGCAGTTTTGTATAGTAATAATGATGATCTTTGCAGCTATTGGTTAAAAGTAATATGACGATAACAAGATTTGGCAATCAGCTTGAAGATGCATTGTGCTGAACCGCAGGATATGTAAATTGGGCCAGACTGGGAACCAAAACCGGCCCTGACATAGTGGTTGGCCGCCCGCACCCCCCTCCCCTTCCCCCCCTGGGTTGGGGGTGCGGCCGAGCTCTTTGCCAGGGCCGGTTTTCGGCAGATTTTGTTAAAGGAACGATTTTGCAACTATGCTGCAAATACGGCCCTGTAACAAAAACGACCCCCATGGGCCCAAAACTGTCCCCCACCCGTGCGGCGCACCGGGGGATTGCCTGGTGCCCGCTATGGCCAGTCTGGCCCTATTACGGGCTAAATGAAGGTAGGACACGAATGCTCCATGTCTACTTCAGTACAGTAAAAACACACTTCTTTTAGTGCATAGGGGCATTCACGTATGTCCAGATTAAACAATGACTTGGCTTAAGTTAGCTATTTCAAAAAAGTTCCTCTGTAATGGGGTCATGAAAATGTAATTGTAAAGATTCCTATAAGTCAAGTGTGCCATAAACAGACGGCGTTCAGGCCAGACTGTGGCGGAAGAGAGTTATGCAATGGGATGCTTTTAAATAGCTTTAATTAATGTATTTCCACTTACACCTACTCCACTTTCTATTATTAACACATCTAAATTAGGGCCATGCAGTTTGGAAAGATTTTCCTTCTAAAATGTGCAATAAAACTATGCCTTAACCCCTCAATCGAAGTGTAGGAGCGCTTCCCTTGCTCTTGCACAGTTTCTGTAGGGTTATACTAATGGGAAAGAATATTGCTGGAGGGCGGGAGCGCCCAGTCCGATCTGCTTCATGCCCCGAGTGTCTCCCGAAGCTCCCAACTTCCCAGCGCTGCCCCAAGCCAAGGTCCCTTAACGCCCGCGGCCCAGCCAGGAAACTCGCAGCCAGGTATGCAAGCCCTTTCATGCAGGGTCCCCTAGCAAGCTGAAATAACAAATGCAAATAACTAACAGCGGGGCTTAGCGACGCAATTATTCGGATTCGCCAGACACGGAGCGGCCTGGAGTGGCGTACCGGAGTCCCCGTGAGGCGCTCTGCACCGTCACAACCAGGCGCAGGCCAGGTGCACTATGTGGAAAGATCTGGCCTCCAAATAGGTTTCGAGGCACAGTAAATGCAACGCCCGAAGCGCAATTAATACCTAGCACTTGCAGGCTCCCACGAAGCGCAATATGTAACAGTGAACTGCTGAGACATGGAGGCCACGAAGGAGAAGAGACAGAGGACACAGGCACACTAGATATGACCAACTGCAGAATAAAGACACCGAACTGCCAGAGAACCCCCGGCAACAGAGAGATTGGGAACACAGTCCACTGAGGGGGCGCTACCCTTTCTCTCACCGGAGAGTACAATACGCGGACTAGGCTCCTGCCATGCTATCAGGCTCCTGGGGAAGGGTGGAAGCCTTCTTGAAACAGCAGCACAGGAACACGAGGATAGACCCTGCTGTGCCCATGCCACATAGCATTCCCGAAAGGCGACTCGCGGTTTGATTTTTAAAGTTTTCGGGTACTTCGAGGAGGTCTACAAGCAAGCCACTTACAAGGTAAGTAATTCGAGGGCCAACACACACTAGGGCACCGGAGTGCACGAGTTACCTCACCCAGGGAAGCCGGGTGCATAGGTGTCTTTTGGTGTCGGGTCGCGTCGCTCTTTTCCATGGAGACCAAAGAAGACTTGCTGCTTGCGGCGACTGAAGAAGTCTCCGGTGGAATCCAAGGGTGGATTCGAGATGCAGATGACCTGAAAATTGAAGGCACAGTGTTCACAGTCACTTGCCAGTGACCCGGGGCCAGGAAGATGGATGCCCACGGATGTCGGGTGATTTCAGGTGATCAAGGGTGTATTGACTCTTTGCTCACGAGGTCCAGGAAGGAGCGACGATGACCAGCAGCTGGATTCAGAGTGTCTCACGACGTCTGCAGCTGAATGCGGTGTCGGCAACCAGATTGGAGCCAACAAGCCTTGGAAACAGCAAGTCTTGTGTGGAGAGAAGAAAGTCGGTAGTGCAGACCAGCAAGGTCTGAGGGACTCACCCAGCGAAGGTGAGTGAGGGCAGGCCTGGAGCAACCAGGGGAGCCCTTTGAGTTGATAAGAAGTCTTCGGGGGACCCACAAGATGCCTCTTGAGGAAATGCTTCACAGGAGCCCACAGTCACTCGGGATGGGGTAGGCCTCTGATTTTCGTGGCAAAACCTGCTGGAGGCTTGGGCCACAAATGGTCCAAAGCACAAGTTCGTAGATTGTCGTGAAGGGGTTGCACTTGACAATAGTGCACGGTACCCGGGTACTGCTGTTCCTCGTCACTCGTGGGGTCCACTTGCCTCAGCTCTGCTGGGGACTCACAATGCCCGTCGAGAAATCAGGAAATCTACTTCCAGGGCTGCAGGGACTTCGGACGCCGGCGGGAGTGGGAAAGTTTGCGACCGTTGATTAGAGTTTCTGGTGCCTGCCAAGCAGGGAGTCACTCCTTGACTCCAAGGGAGATTCTTCTGTCTTCCAAAGGTAGTGGAATATCGAAGGGCCAGGATTCTTCTTTGTAGAGCGTCATCCAGGGTTATCTGCTTTGCAATGGCAAGGTTTGCTATCTTATACTGAAGATAGGGGAGGGATTAGCTCTAGGACCACTCCTCTGGGAGGGTCAGGGTAGGGGGTGGTTACACCCACTTCCCTTTGTCCAGTTTCACACCAGAGCAGGGACAGGTAGCCCCTGAACCGGTTTGAGCTGGCATATGCACAGAGGAGCCTACTGCTCCCCCAGTGCAGGACTTCAAAGCACTCTAGAAGTGCACCCACCCAGCCCCAATACACTAAATCCTGTCTGGAAGGTAGTGACACCTCCCTGTGACAGGATGCCTATTGTTAGGCCTCCTTCACTGCGAGTTTCAGTCAGCAGCAGGAGGGCAGCCCAGTGTCTGTGCTGGTGGCATCCATTTTGTGATGCCAGGGCTCTTTCAGATTTCTATTGTGTTACCACAGTAGGTACATGTCGTCCCCTCTAGAAGGGTGGGATCATACTCCCACACCAGTTACTGGTGTGGGGGTACGATTCCAAGTTGTTTGACACCAAACACGACATGTTTTGATGCAGTCATTCCAAAGTTAGCATTAACCTGGAGGTTATAATGCACTTAAGAATATATGGTTTAACCGCATCCACAAACAGCCACAAGAAATAGACCCTGCCAGCTGCAGAGGGGCCCTCCTCAGGCAGAGGCACCCCCTCACATTGTAAACCAAGCACCCTGCCCTCAGGATTGATAGGGCCTGCCATAGGGGTGGCTGATAGGTTTATATGTGTGTGTATGGTGAGATATAGGAACCTATAACTCAGTGAGGAGTGCTAACACTACCTCACCCAGGCTGCAGTAGCAGGCCTGGGGTGTCAGAGTTAGTCTGCTTCCCATGGGTGGCATAATACATGCTTCAGCCCCTGGTAGGCCTGTGAAGTACCTATACCCTAGGTACCTAAGGTACCATATACTAGGGGCTCATAAGGTAGCACAGTATCCAATCACTAGTGCATCTAATATGCACACCAAGTCGTTTAAGGGAGTAGACTGTGGCCCTGGATAGCAGGATCCCAGCACAGGCTAGTCAAAACCATTCAAACACCAGGAAAAAAGTGGGGGGAACTATGCAGTCAGATTCCACCTTCTTACAGTGGGTGTCCAGGATGGTCTCAGTCTTTCTGGCATCTTTTCTGTGGATCCAGCGAAGGATCTTTGGGGCCCAACTGGGGCAGAGGGTGAATGCGCTGCAGTGGTCCCAGTAGGGACCCCCATGCCTGTGGGGCCCGAAGGTGGTCCGGAAGGGATGGGACACCCAAAAATGAGGTGCAGGGCCTCATAAAATTCATTCAGTTGGGCGGGAACCCTTTTGGGAAATTCGGGGAATTGCCGAGTGGACCATGGATCAGGCCCATCGACTCATGGGGCCTGGAGTGCTGACGCTCCCTTGTCTTGTCTGATGACTTCGACAGATGCAGGGAAGTCAAAGACTGTTTGAACTTCTTTGACTTCTTGTGCTTGTGGGACTTCCCTGATGACTTTGAGTGTGATGAAGAATGTCAGGAGGGGCTCCACGAACGGTCCCAGGACCTCCCACATGAACGAGAGACCTCGAGTGTCTTAGAGTTGACTATTGTCTGGCTGTGAGAAAATTGAAGGATCGCTCCCTTAATACCTTTGGGCGCATGGCGTGGCAGTCCTCACACATCTTAGAGTCGTGTCCTGGTTCCAGGCACCACAAACATATCAAGTGGGAGTCTGGCACTGACATTTGTCTATGACAGGCCCCACATAGTTTAAAACCAGTCTGTTTCTTGGGTGACATCCTTACATCATGAGTTGAAATCTCAAAAGCGTCAACAAAAAGTTGAAAAATACCAGACGAAAAGCGACAGAGGGGTAGCTCAATCAAATCAGCGCTATCTGGTGTGGAAAAGAAAGAACAGACGTCAAGCGCATAGAGGTTGTGCTTTAAAGTTATCTTGCACGTCACTTCCAGCACGTACAATGCCAATGTGGAGAGAACAACACCACCTTCCGGCTTGCAGGGGGTACTGCTCAAAAATCTTCCATAGCCAGTCTGAAGTCTGTGGTTATTCAAAGGTAAGGAATCTATGGCTAGAATTCGCTATCAGATTGAAGGGACAACAGCTTCATAAATGAGGCATTGAGTGAAGAAGGTAAGGTGTATATTGCACCTATAGGCCTAAGGCAGTGAATTAAAGTGGAGGAATAATGTATTTGTGCTACCTAGTCTCTGTAGGACAAGACAGGCTGTGTCTGATTCTAGTAGTTTACATTTACTAGTTCTTTGCGCCTAGTAAGGGCATCACAAATGTGTGAAAAAGTAGCACCTATTGGTTAGAGGTACTAAAGGAAAGGTAAATCGGTTTTCAAATGAGAGAGTGGAAGGTTAACATAGTGTGCTTAGTGTCAACAAACCCCAGGTGAGCATGGCAAATTAAATCTGCTATTTTAGACGCTGATGAATCTCAGTAGGGACAGCTTACTTTACTGACTTTAGCATTTTTGTTTTGTAAGTGTTGGGAGAGTGAGAATTTGCATTCTTTTCTTATGGTGTCTCTGATTGGTGCCCTGTGTTTACTATTCATAGGAAGTGAAGTCATATTGAACTACTGTTTATGTCTGGCCAGGCTATGTTTTCAGAAAAATTAATACATTTAAATACATAAGTATATACATACATGAAGGGGCTTTCAATCAGTGGTCTTCTCCATTGGTCTATTCAGCTGTCATTCACATTTTGCTTCTGCCCACCACAGTATACTGCATGGGGCAATTGGTCAACCCACTACAGCCATTGGACTTTGACACTGAGTGGCAGCATTTTTCCTCTGCACACAGCCATATTTGCTGGCAAAATAGTGCACTTCAGTGGCAGGGCTTTTAAACCAATCAGCCCTACAAGTACCATGCATCAGTAGTTAGGCTAATGCGTTTTAGTGCTGGTGTCCGTATCACTGCACTAAAATGAATTAGTCGTGCATTTAAAAAACTCCTCAGGGATAATGTGGCATAGTGCTGAATAAAAGCCAACCATGCATGGCAATTGCTGTCCACCGCCACAGTGCTCTGCCTGGCCAGGAAATGTAAGAGTTAACATCCCCCTGGTGGAGGTCTTACCCTCACTTGGGACTCCTGACTAATTGCTGTGGTTACCTGGCAGTCTTAGACTGCAGTTGGATACATACATCTGTTTCCACACTTCACAGAAAAAATGCAAACAAATAAACAAACAAAAGTGCCGGATCCAGCATGGCTCATGTGGATCAGATATCTTCTGCTGTTTTTCACACCTGCCTTGTACTGCAGAGCAACGGTCCTGCCGAGCAGCACTGTGCACCAGTGAGATTGATTTACCTCTTTTCTGCCGGATGCCCAAACGCCGCCGGCTGACTCGAGTGACTGGTGAGTGGTGGTTACCAGCCTGCCTGAAAGATGGCAGTGCTCAGAGCGGGCAGCGCCAACGGGCCCGTAGGATGTTGTTTCCTGCAACCGAGGAGAGCCATGTGATTGCACTTTATTTTCTCAGCCCGCCCAGCACCCTGCTTTCACTGGCCAGATTGTTTTTTTAATAAACACCATAATTTATCTGGTATGTATGTGTCAGGCTAGACAGGGGAAAATTCTTCCCGTTGACTAGCTTGCGTTAAAGAGAGGTCCAGCACCACTGGCCAGTCAGACACACTGTCCTGACTGAGGCGGGGATAACTGTGACTGATCGTCTGTGCTATGTGAGAGCCTTGAAGTGCCTGCTGCTGAAGCCCATGGTTATCCTGCCCATCCTGAACGCATCACTGTGTGCTTAAGTTAATACAAGATGTCTGTGGTTTATTTCCAGTGTATATTTGACACTTTCCTTGCATTTTCTTGGCGTATCAGCTAATTTCCGGATGTCATGTTTCTGTATTTTGATTGTGTGGTATTTTACTCTTGTATAGTGCACACTTTAAATTGAGTCAACTCTGGGTGCTTATCACAAGCCACAATTGAGAGCCCTGGAGTTGAAGGTGAAGGCAGTGTGAGTTCCGGATAGTACTTGTGTCAGACTTGGCTTTTTCAGTGGGGTTACCCCCAGATTTTTTGCTTTTGGCTTCCTGTTTTTGTTAGTTTTAGGACTCTGGGCACTTTACCACTGCTATAGAGTGCTAAAGTGCATATGCCCTCCATGTAAATTGTGTTTATGGATTGGTGTTTCCATGATTGGCTTATTTGATTTACCTTTAAGTCCCTACTTCATTGCATTGTGTGTGCCCAAGGCCTGTAAATCAAATGCTAATAGTGGGCCTGCAGCACTGTTTGTGCCACCCACACAAGCAGCCCTTCAAAGGGATCTCAGACCTGCCACTGCAATGTCTGCACACAGTTGTGACTGCCATGTCGTCCTGGCAAGTGCACTTGCCACACCCTAATCTTCCCTTTTCCTAAGTGTTATGCACCCCTCAGGTAGGCCCAGGGTACCCCCATGGGCAGGGTGCAGTGTATGTGAAAGGTAGGACATGTACTGGGGAGTGTGCCATATCCTGATAGTGAAATGAAACGTATTTCGTTTTTCACTATTGAAAGGCTATCTGTTCCGTAGGAATGAATGGGAGTTGCTTTGTAACATCTTACATGCATAACTTTCCACAGGGACAAGATAGGAAAATGGAGTTTATTATGCCTGAACTCAGAATTTAAGAATACATCTTTTAGTAAATATGGTATGTAAATTGTGTGTTTGAAAATGCCACTTTTAGAAAGTACCGATGCTGTGGGGAGCGCAATTACGATCCACTCCCAGTCGCACTGCGAAAATGGAAACATCATCCAATTCATAGTTCCACCTTTAATTTTTCTCCATGTAAAACCATGTTTATTCCACGTTGTATATCAAAAATCTTTATGCTCTTCTTTATAATCCACATATATGGTTTCTTGCTTTTTTTTTTGCTTCTTGTATTCTAGATGTCACACATCTAGAATATAAGAAGCAGAAAAAATGCAGATTATAAAGAAGAGCATAAAGATTTTTGGTATACAACGTGGAATAAACATGGTTTTACATGGAGAAAAATTAAAGGTGGAACTATAAGTTGGATGATGTATCCATGTTCGCAGTGCGACTGGGAGTGGATCGTAATTGTGCTCCCCACAGCATCAGTTTATGACAGTGTGCCACAGGGCAAGGCACAGCTCAGTAAACGCATGCAACTTCCTGATCGATCATTGAAAGATAAGGATTAACAGTGACAAGTAACGGTGTGCATACCACCCCTTTCTAATTACTTTTAGAAAGTAGGCATTTTCTTGCTGAGCCATCATGTGTGGCTCTGCTGGGTTGTGGAATGACTGTCTGACTTTGGAGTGACAGAGGCTGGGGATGTGCATTCATTGTAGACAGCCAATAGGGGAGTCCTGCCTTTCCTGGATTAAGCAGGGCTGGGCTGAATAGACCTGGGCTGCATTTAGAGTAGTGGGAGGACATGTCCTCGCATCTGAATAGGCCTGGTCTGCCATACACAATGCTGTCTCCATCTCCTGCCAGAAAGCTGGGCCAGAGAGGACTGAACTGGTTTGGACTAAGCACAGAGACTCTTTGCCACAAGAGAACAAAGGGAAATGTGGTATAAATATTGCGACCCAGCCCCCAGAACTTTAGAACTCTTTTGGACTCAGAAACCTGCCAAGAAGAAGAGTTGGAGAAGCTGTGAGGAGGAACTACCACTTTGTTGTGTGCTTTGCTGTGTTGGCCTGCATTATCTACTTCTGTCTTGGGCAGAGAAAGGACTAGACTGAACTTTCTGCAACTTCTTTGTTTGAGTTTCTCCAGGGGCTTGAAGTAGAGCTTTCCCCCTGCTCAAGAAGTCTCAGGAACAACAAAGACTTCACCCGGTGTCACCACCAAAATGGCTGGCAGTTCCGTGTCCTGAAGGCACCGCAGAGGTCACTGCTGCACTTCGCACCGCAACCCTGGTCTCACTGGCGATGATGACCACCTCTGCCACCGAGCCACTGTTTGCACCGGGACCTGTTGGCACTGCACTCCGCACTACCTCGCTTCACTCAGCGGCCCTGATCTCTTCGACAACGCTGTTGCCAGCTGACATCAGCACTGTCGTTTGCTCTGTGGTGGGATCACCGCTCATAAGCTACACAGAGCACCCCCCCCCATCCCACACTGCACCCGACCCACGCCAGTCCCATCGACCGCCGATCTTCGGCGGACGCTGCCGATTCCACCATGACTGTCAGCACCTCAACAGGTACCGTCCCACTTCGCACTGCAACCCTGGTCTCACCGATGCCGCTGGACGACTGCCACTGAGCCGCTGCCTGCACCACGACCTGAGGGCACAGCATGCTGCACTGCTCTGCTCTGCTTCACACCACAGCCTCGACGACCGCAGCCGCCAGAACTTACAGCCACGGTTGGCCGGAACAAAAGGTACTGTTTACAAGTGTTTTGACACCGACGCCAGTCCACACCGGTGCGGTCCACCAAAACTGTTTTAGTTGTTTTCAGCACCGCTGTAGCACAGGACGGAGCTACTGACTTCAAGGAACTGCATTTTTAAGGTTATTCTTGCAAAGTGCATAGTCTGATTATTGTAAATTGGATTTTTAACATTTTGGTCTTGTCTTGCACAGCTAAATATTGGTTATTTTTCTAAAACTGCTGTGGTGTCCTTTTGTAGTGTTTTCACTGTATTACTGTTGGTTATGTGCAAACGCTTTACACACTGCCTCTGAGATAAGCCTGACTTCTCATGCCAAGCTACCAAGGGGGTGAGTAGGGGTTATTTTAGTAGCGTATCCCTCTTATCCTGCCTAGGAAGAAGGGTCCCTACTTGGCAGAGTAACAACCTGCCAATTAGAGACCCCCATATCTAACAACTTGTCAGTGCGTCAAAAAGGTGTTCACATTTCTTGCTCATCCAGTATTTGGCCTGTTTGCGGAGAGCACAGAGAAATGTCATGTATTCCAGTTGCAACTGTGATTCTATGTGGAGGACGGACACAGTTGTCAAAGGTAACTGACGAGGCAAAAGTAAAAGAAACTGCAGTGCTTCCAGGTGGGTGGGTCTTTTGTGTGTTGGGGCAGGGAACGACCATATAATCAGTCCCACCAGACTGTTGGATGTAGCTTTCTTCCCTCTTTCATGGTCAGTGCCCTTCCTTGTCAGGGGTTTCTCAGCAGTTCGAGTTACTTTTGAGAACTTCTCATTGCTAAAATTGGAGGCATATCTGTTACCCATCGCTTTACAAAGACTTTATTGCTTTGTTTTACTCGCAAGAAAGTGTCTCAAAGTGTCACACAGCTGGCATTAAAATGTCACTCATAAAGACACTGAAACCATAGAAATGTCACACAAAAGCATAAGCAATTTTAAAACTTGGAACATTGGCAATTGCACCTTTTATTTGCTTTTTTTTCGTTGCTAGTTTTGCGTTTGCCAAGGTGTTTGTTTTTGCTGCGAGTCCGGGCAGCGCACGACATGCCACAAGGCTGCGCGCTTCAGCTCGCTTTCTTTTTAGATAGAAAACTGAAGCAGCTTTTTACCCATATATGGTAATGATGCGTGCATCTTCAAGCAAGTTGATTTGAATTTAAAGTGGCGTCGGCATTCTTCTGTGTTGGCAGTACTAACTTGTTGTTTGTACGTGTCTGAATCCCAGCAGCGGTGTTTTGTATAACCCATCTGCCAATTCGTATGAAATCATAAACACGTTTTCATTATTAAATCATTCGTTCCTTGTGCTTCTGCTTGGTAAGCTCATTGTAAACACAAATCAATGTGACTTTTGGCCGAGGCACTGCAGATATCAACAAGCTGGTACTGGCTGCTTGCTTCTCCCTCTCCTTTGTCCCAGAATTATGAGGTGGTAGCTGTCACTTCATATGGAAAACATAGTTGTGAACCCACTTCAGCTTTCTAGAGCTATGGTGCAGTTGTGAGTCCTTTACCTTTAAAACATTAGCTTCTTGTGAGTTCAAATCCCAGCAAAGGAGATTGAAATAAATAAGCTGCCGGGTTGGGAGCGCCTTGTAAATAAAAATAAAAAAACACATCAAACTCACAACTGTATAGAACATACGAACCCCTGTCCCCTCCTTGTTCTATTGGCCAACGCAGACTCACTGTTTTCCCCACTTCCCGTGTTATGTAACCTATTGGTGCTGTTGAAGCACACAGCTGCATGTGGCCAGTTGCAACATGTTGACAATGAACGGCTAACTAAGAAATATGAGAGCTGGAAACTTTCCAAGCAAGAGGCTGACGTGTGACATTGATATGTGTATAAAGATGCAGACCTAACATGAGATACAGGACCCTATCATGAATGTGTGCCCTCAAGGAAGGCCCAGCGATGCCTCTATTTTTATGCAATTGCAGTGGCGTCACTAGGGTTGGTGTCACCCGGTGCGGGTAACTCATGGTGTCACCCCCTCACGACTTACCGCATGGACCTCCTCCGCCCGAGTCCGCATGTGGACACAGTTGGCAAATAACGGGACCATACAGAATCCTTAGTAACGTTTGTAAATGTAGGTCCTATATTTACAAAATGTGCCTGTTAACAACAGTGTGATAATGACTCATTAATCAGGTTGTACAGTGGGCTACCTGCTAGTCAACAGTTTATTGTAATTTATAATATCATAGGTATGGTACTTTTTACTGGTGTGGTGTTCCCACTATCTAGCAACACGATATATCAGTGGTCGAAGTGGGGGAAAAAAAGTAGGGGAACTGTGGGCAGAGAATCAGAGGGCGGGAATAACCCAAGGATTGGATCAGTGGGCAGAGCCAGAGGCGTGGCCAGAAGGCGCAAACATCCCAATTTTTTCTATTTGTTTGGTTTCACTGCCCAGTTTTATCAACCAATGGATACACATGATTATTTAAGGTTATAATGAGTTACTGACAGTAAAATGTGTTCACGAAGTGAGATATACTTCTAATCACAGAATGTCCCCAAATACGATAAAATGTGGAAGCACGAGCCATTTGCCTCCGAGCCATGGAGTTTCTGTCATCAGCACTTCTCCCTTTTCCAAAACAGCAGTTGAAACATGAATGGCTAAAAATCACAGTTTGCTAATGTTTTCTAAATAATAATGGCTCTGCCATATTTGCCTCATAATGCAATATCTGTAGCATGATCTGACCATTTAAACTAATAAATTGTCTGTAGCTCAAACATATCAAAAGTTGATGAAAAATGTGACTTGTGTTGCTGCGGAGTAGATGACAGTTAATAGCTCACAACAGTGAGTTAGGATTTTAACTTATAAACTGCAAGTAACAAAAGGATCTCTCTGACAAAAGCAGTAGCCCACTGGCCTATTTACATTATGTGCACTTTGTGATCTGCATGGTACATGTTCTTTGCAGCAGGTACATTAACCCTCTGAGCTACCTTTCCATGAGTCAAATCTTCCCTGAGACAAAATTCCGATCTCTCTCTAGGAAGAACATTAATCACCAGAGTCATCATGACAGTTTTATTGTTACCGAAAATTACTGGAGGCCAGGAAGGAGGCAGCAAGCGCTTTTAAAACCATAATATACTTGCAAAAATGATGCCTCCACCTAAAGTGAGCACCTGGTGCGGTCACACCGGTTGCACTGCCCTAGAGCTGGCCCTTCTCAAGGGTCCTGTGATCTCAGTGACAGGGTCATTGTTCTAGGGTGTACTGCTTCAAAGGCCTGCCCACAAGACTGGAGGTGAACTTCAGTATGAATAGTGGTGGATAAGCCTTGAAGGTTAACCTAACTTGTCATGCTAGGGTCCACCTGCTGGTGCTACGACACCGGGGCTTCTAATGTCTTGCAAAGCCTTCTAAGGTCTAGCGTGAGATAGTGCTCTCTCAGGAGAGTGGTCTGGCGGACTGGTTATTAAGGCTGAATCTGGTTCCCCAGTTCCAAATTCAGCAGCTCTGGCCATAGTGCCACATCCTCTCCCCCACTGAACACCATACTGCCCCACTGAAAAAAACTCAGACTGCCTTCAACTACAACCCAATTGTTGCCAGCTATAAACACCTTGATGCGGCTCAATTCAAATTACGCACTGGGCAAGAGCAATATGTGGCCTACAAAAAAAAGTAACAGCATCCTGGAAAAAGCAAACAATCATAGAGAATGCAAAATTTTGCAAACCATGTGAAATGTAAGCAGGAACAACATGATTACCTTAACGCTTTTACACTCACTGTTCAGAAATCAGTGAGTGCTTTTGCCTGAAAAGTTAAGGACATGACTACAGGGCCCTGAATGGACCAATTTCAATGGCCATTGCTTATATCCTTACAAAACGTAAGCAGTATGGTAAAAAAAGACAACATCCCTAGATGCAGATCAGCAGTACAAATTTTGTTTTTCAAGCATCACATTGCAGTACCTCCAGGATTGGTGCACTAGTTCCAAGCCCAGGGAAAACAAAGCCGAGACAACAAAAATAGCGCTTCACTGGCAAACTCTGTAAAAGTGGCGCTAATGTGTTCGGGTGTGAATAAAATCAATCTGGCCAGTTTGCTACCACTCGGTCTTACTTTATTTAGTTATTTATTTTTCATATTTTTAAACTTTTATTCCCGATGCTGCACTTTGGAATTAAATGTCAGAAAAATAGACATTGATTACCAGCAAAAGTGATTTTCTTTTTTGGATCCATTTCACAGGGAAGCTAATAAAAGAAAGGAGGGGAGACAGTGCGCACTGTGCACAGGCACCTCTTCCTCCTAAAAGGTTAGGTTGCTCTGCGCACACCGGCCCTGTTGGTGTCACCCCATGTGAGGGTGTCACACGGTGTGGTCCGCACCCCCCGCACCCCCATAGTGACGCCGCTGGTTATTATCATTTTATATTTCCTTTACTGCTCAAGTAGGGCAACGCTCCTCCGCCATAGCCGAGGAGCCGACACTACTTATATTCCATCACATGCACTCATCTTGTAGGTATGACATATTCCATTCCATTTCCCATGCCTTGGCTGTCCCCCCCATTCCGCTTCCGTGCAAGTGTGATCACCGATTTATCAGTAAGTAACCTGTTTAGACCCCACTGTTATTCGACATTTATATATTGCACAATCGCCCTTCAGTATGGCTCTGCAGCGCAGTTGTTTTTTTGTCCACCATAACACTCCAGACTAAAGTCAAAAAATATAAAGGAGCTTTGTAAACATAGGCGGCATATAACATGCTTCAGTGAGCTAAGCAATCACAGCTTGTGACATGCAATTCATAACTGCGAGATTTCACTCCTATGTAATTTCTTTCCTTCCAAACGTGGGCTGCAAAATAGGCTTTTATCATGGTACAGTGAATTCATATTTGACTTCTGAAATCATATGCTCCTAAAACTGACTCCACATTATAGTTCAGATTAAATGAATTCACTGCATGCAAGAAGCTACAGTTTTGGCAGTGGTAAGTTTTCAAGGTACAGGCCAGCTAATATTTTAAAACTAAGACCGTTTACGATATTGTGGCAGATAAACTGCGAATAAAGCACAATACACCGCTAAAATTGAGCTAGTCCAACACTGCAACGTAGAACAATATTTAAGAGCCAAAAGGCACACATTTAAGTTGTGATTGGCTGTACATTTCTAACCATAAATCAACCAATTCAGTCAGGGTCTAGCACCCTGTCTATGTTTCATTTCCATGTGCCAGCTGTCTTTACGTAATCCAGCCCCCAGCAGAGGGCCTAGATTAGCTTCTCATGTGGTCCTGGAGGCTGCAGGATTACTTCTTCTGCAACATGTCATGAGTGGCAAAAAGGGTCAAGTTAAAGGAGGGGCTGAACCCCAGAGACAAGTCAACAAGCCTCGGTTCAGGCTGGTAGTGGGCTTTATCTGACTAATGTAATGGGTGGCATGATCTGCCCACACTTGTGGCATGCCAGACCAGAAGGCAGAAGCTGCTATGTTGATTTGGTGGCCTGCAGAGTTCATAACCTTTGACAAAAAAACTTCAACTCTGACCTCGAACACAGCCTATCTTCCGGGACATTAATTCACTAAAATGTTCGGGGTAGTGGATGTGACATGACACGTCATTTGACCTTTCCTTTCACTCAAACACACCTGCTTACACATACACACACATTCACTCATACACACAATCCCTCTTACATATGCACACTCTCACCCACAAGCATGCTCAGAACATACATTTGAAAGCATTTTTTTTTACTTAACTCAGCTGCAAGATAGGGTCATTTTCCAGCTAACTGTACTCAAATTTTATTCTACACTAATAGTAAATAATATGTTATTATTCACTATTATTGTAATAAAAAAAAACTGACTGAAAACAAAGAGAGTGTGTTTCTGCACTGCCTTTGCCAACTCCAAAGTCAGGGGTCGTCCATGCCTACCTTCCTTAGGTTCAGGGCTATAAGAATTAGCAGTGTAACAGTTTGCATTTCGCCACTGCTCCACTCGCGAATAAATAGGCAATAGTAGGCTAGGCCTGGCCACTCACCTGCTGAGTTGCAGACTCGGTCGGCCTTGCTTGAAAATTAAATGGGCTGGCCACGGCGACGCGACCTGAGACCTCCAGTCCTCACTCCTCGTCCCTCGTCCGTGTGATGCCAAGTCACGCGCTGCGCACTGGGGGAGGGGGGCAATGCGCATGCGGGAACCCCTCTAGTGACGACATGACGTCACTGCCGAGGCGCGCAGACGCGGCGGAGGAGGCGACAGTGCGCGCTGCGCACAGGCACCTCCTGTGAATAGACAACAAGGTTAGGTTGCACGTGCCGTCGTTGCATTTCGGTTTCTTTTTAATCTGGACTGCTGGTTGCCTGGTTTGAATAACATTGTGCACGGACGGATGGTTGCAGTGCACTGTGCACCACAGACAGACAGTGACACACCGACCGACCTTTGGTGTCACCCTCCGTGAGGGTGTCACCCGGTGCGGTCCGCACCCCCCGCACCCCCCTAGTGACGCCACTGTGCAATTGCACTTTCTAAAGAGCGGACGTTTGTCGGAAGTTGTGCATCTTCTGTAGGCAGCACAGCTCGGAAACAGTTGGCAGTTGGTTCTTCCTACTTTCTGAGCTATGCTGTCTGCGTCACTAACTCGAAGAAAATCGGAATTAAATGTATGTACTTTAGAAAGTTACACAGCTGTGACCAGTGTGAGGACAGGTTAGAGAAAAACATTCACAGCCGATGCATAAACAAATGAGGGCCTCATTTATGAGAAGTGGCGCATCGCTGAGTGAAAGCAGTGATGCAACACTTCTCAGTGCGCCCTCCTTGCGACTCCTAGGATGCGTCATATTTACTGAATGAGCATTTATGTCGCAAGGAGTTACAGATACATCAGTATTACTGACTTATCAGTTGGTGCAAAAGCGGTGCATTGCTGGAGTTGTGTCGGAAGCGTGGCACAATCCAACTATGTTCCTTTCACATGGAGCACGCCCCATGTGTAGGGGCCTGCGTCAACCTTATGGTTGCCATGAGGCAGGCATAAGGTTTTGACGCATTGGTGTCCTAGAAGTGGTGCACCCAAATCTCAGTGATTTCACTGCGCCACTCCTATGACCCTTTATTGCGGGGAAACGCCCACCCTGCATACCTTATACCTGACGCAGGTATGATGTAGCGCAGGGGTTTATGAGGTGACGCATCTGCCTAGATGCATCACTTCATATATATGGCTCAACATGGCGCATTATTTACACCACCGCTGCGTCACTAAAAGTGACGCAACTGCGGCAAATAATAAGACCCTGAGTGCTTAACATTAAAATGCTGTGTGTTTCTACCACTCATTGCTAACATTGTGTGTAGACTAGTGCCTTTGATTCATTCAGTTGGCATGTTGTGGAATAGACGACTTCTGAAATATTCTCAGGACTTGTCCTGTGTTGAGCAACACAAAGAATACCTTTTGGAACAGTTACTGCTAATTGTGGATTTGATAGCAATTAGAAGCATTGCTTGAACACATTGACTGGGTAGCACTTCATCCTTATCCGTGGCTAAGATGACAGATACATTGCTATTGCTTTAATGTTACTTAAAATAAAATAAGTAATGTCACTCCCCCTTAGGTTTAATCATATCAATATTCAAAAGGTTTTTTATTTGTATACGGTTAATTAAAACCATTCCATAAAAGGACGTACAAACAATATAAAATCACAAATCAAGACCTTGTACTTCCTTCAAGGTTCACATCATGAGCATAAAAACAACTATCATTTTGTTGTAACGAAATCTAAATACGGCTTTTGAGCTAATAACAATAACTGCCCATGCAGAATGAATGATAGCAGCGAATATAAGTTTTTAAAGAGGCTACCTCGCTTAGAAAACCACACGCTGCTTGCATAGATTTGCAAATGATAGAAAATAGTGTAAACTGTAAACAGCTCAGTCAATTCAGATGGGTACATCAAGAAGAACGAGGCTGACCTTGAGATATGGCAAGTGTCAGTGCTTAATTTGTAAAATAATAAGAACCGGGGCTCTCGTCAGGAGGCCACTGCAGCCTGCACCACACATTGCTCCTGCCAGTGCTGCAGATGGCAGTACCAACGCAATTACTAATCATCACACACTTACAAGTGTTACAATTAAGCCTGCTCTAGGCCTCCAAAGCTATAAGAATGGCTTGGGAGGCTGTCAATAGTCATTTTTAACAGCACCACCTTGTGGTAGACTGGTACAAACCCTGTTGTTGACGATTAAGTGTTGGTGCTGAGCACCGGAAACCATTGGCTCAAATTAAGCACTGGCAAGTGCTGGCTTGAGAACCCAGAATGCCTGAACTATCTATCTGGTACAGTGATTTTTTTTACTTCAAGAGGTGAGGTTATTGAGGCTATCCTCCATGTTTGCCTGACTCTGAGGTCCATGACACATTTTGAAACAGGGATCACAGGATCTAACGGCTTACAATGCATCAAAACCCAAGAATATGCGCAATTTGAAAGTGTGACTGGACTAAAAAAAGTGTAAAATAATAAAATGCTTATGCAATCAGTTGTGCGGAAAAATAAATATGACTAGCTTCTCTGTGTGGCAATTATGAGGACCTCATTTGTATGGTATATGGAAAGTGCTTGTTGAATTGATGAGCACTGCAATAGATCGCTAGATGGAACTATCAAAGCTAGATCCTGATACTAGAGTTGCCTTCGTACATTGAAAGACACCGTAAAAACCTTGAGTATCACTGTTTTTAAAGTGGAGTGAGTGCAAGAAGCATTAATTATGTCAATAATTATGTATTCACAGTACTCAATTGCTGATTCCAAGCTGGCAAACTCAAAGAGCATGGTGATATCTTACAGTTGCAAAGGAAGGCTAATGAAAGTGCAAATAGAAGCTTGCTGTTATTTTGCACAAAAAAGCACATATATGTCTGTATATATATATATATATATATATATATTACCTACTGGCAGACGCCAGTAGGTAGTTATAGTTAGGACCTATTTTCCATAGGAAATCCGCAACATTCTATTTGGAATAACGTTGGCGCCGATTGACGAATCTTCGTGAAATTTTCCAAACTTTCGGCCAGCTCCGGTCCGCTCCTATCCTGAAAATTTCACAGTGATTCGTGAAGCGGGGGCCGAGAAAAAAGGGGGTCCCAAAACACGTTTTCCCCATGCATTTTCCCATAGGACCTGTTGACGCAGCTACAGCCCGAACTTCTGAATGGAACTCCACCAAATTTGGCAAAGAAGTAGTCCTCAGTTCAGACTCGTGCCTTTTGCTTAAATGGTGTAAATCATTAGTTCAGTAGTTCCTGAGAAAATTAGAGTTAAAAAGATAGATATATCTAGGCGGAGCATACCCACACATCTCATCGTGAGATCTAATTGACTGTCAGTACTTCATCCAAGAAGTGTTGGCCGCCATCTTGGGACCAATATACATGATAGCACCTCTTTAAAAAGCATTGCAGTTAATAGAAGATTTTAAGACTTTAGTTACATTATAAATCATTTGTTGATTGTACCAATCTCATTTTAGGAATTGTGGTGTGTTCTAAGGTGATTTTACCATGTGAAAAAGCCTTCTGCTGTGATATCATGAATCATGTTTGAGAGAAAACAATTTTCTCATGCTTTTTCCACAGAGGTTTGGAAGGTGATCTATAAGCTAAACTGAGAGCATATTTTCTGTAAATTCACATTATCTTTCTCAGTCATGTGGGAATGAAGTCTGACATTCTCAGTAAAACATGTACATCCAACAAGGGCAGAGACTGTCAGTTGATTCCTTTGTGTTCTACTGCAGCTTCCCACAGTGTTCTAAAGAACAACTAGAGCGCTAACAGTCCTACTTATGACAAACGTATTGCACACCTGAAGCCATCTTGATTGGAATAAAGTGGTAACTCTTAAAACATTTAATTTAAAAAGAAACAAAGTGAAGGGGGTTCATTTTGCCATAGAAAGTATGATTAGTGCTGCAGAAAGAAAAATTAGGGCACATTTTGAGTGACTTCTCAAATCCTCTTCTATTTCATAAAAACATTCTGACATGCAGACTGAAACATGCACTTTCAATACCAGCAGCAGACTTCCCTGGTGAGCAGTAGCTTTACTACAGTGATCTAATAAGCAACTAGAGTGCTAACATTCCGAATTTATGGCAAATGTGTGACACATCTGAATGCCTTCTTGATGGAATCAAAGTAAAAAACTGAAAGTATTTCCTACTGAGGAGACTGTAGTAAATGAGGAAATTAGGAAACTTCATAACAAATAAGTCTCCCAAAATGGCCACCAGAGACAAAAGAGCCCAAATGTAGCCCAAATATCACCCAGATGTAGCCCAAGTATAGCCCAATGACAGAATGTCCCAGAGTGTTCTAACGAACAACTAGAGCGCTAACAGTCTTACTTATGCCAAAAGTATGGCACACCTGAAGCAATCTTGATTTAAATAAAGTGGTAACACATAAAACATTTAATTTACAAACGAACAAAATGAGGGGGTTCATTTTGCCATAGAAATTATGATTAGTGCTGCAGGAAGAAAAATTAGGGCACATTTTGACTTCTCAAATCCTCTTCTATTTCATTAAAAAATTCTGACATGCAGACTGAAACATGCACTTTGAATACCAGCAGCAGACTTCCCTGGTGAGCAGTAGCTTTACTACAGTGATCTAATGAGCAACTAGAGTGCTAACATTCAGAATTTATGGCAAATCTGTGACACATCTGAATGCCTTCTTGATGGAACCAAAGTAAAAATTGAAAGTATTTCCTACTGAGGAGACTGCAGTAAATGAGGAAATTAGGAAACGTCGTAACAAATAAATCTCCCAAGATGGCCACCAGAGAGAAAAGAGCCCAAATGTGGCCCAAATATCACCCAGATGTAGCCCAAGTATAGCCCAATGACAGAATGTCCTAGAGTGTTCTAACGAACAACTAGAGCGCTAACAGTCTTACTTATGACAAAAGTATGGCACACCTGAAGCCATCTTGATTGGAATAAAGTGGTAACACTTAAAACATATAATTTACAAAGGAACAAAATGAGGGGGTTCATTTTGCCATAGAAATTATGATTATTGCTGCAGAAAGAAAAATTAGGGCACATTTTGACTTCTCAAATCCTCTTCTATTTCATAAAAAAATTCTGACATGCAGACTGAAACATGCCCTTTGAATACCAGCAGCAGACTTCCCTGGTGAGCAGTAGCTTTACTACAGTGATCTAATGAGCAACTAGAGTGCTAACATTCAGAATTTATGGCAAATGTGTGACACATCTGAATGCCTTCTTGATGGAACCAAAAAAAATCCTGAAAGTATTTCCTACTGAGGAGACTGCATTAAATGAGGAAATTAGGAAACTTCATAGGAAAAAAATCTCCCAAGATGGCCACCAGAGACAAAAGAGCCCAAATGTAGCCCAAATATCACTCAGATGTACCCCAAGTAAAGCCCAATGACAGAATGTCCCAGAGTGTTCTTAAGAACAACTAGTGCGCTTACTGTCTTACTTATGACAAAAGTATGGCACACCTGAAGCCATCTTGATTGGAATAAACTGGTAACACTTAAAACATTTAATTTAAAAAGGAACACAATGAGGGGGTTCATTTTGCCATAGAAATGATGATTAGTGCTGAAGAAAGAAAAATTAGAGCACATTTTGAGTGACTTCTCAAATCCTCTTCTATTTCATGAAAAAATTCTGATATGCAGACTGAAACATGCACTTTTAATACCAGCAGCAGACTTCCGTGGTGAGCAGTAGCTTTACTACAGTGATCTAATTAGCAACTAGAGTGCTAACATTCAGAATTTATGGCAAATGTGTGACATATCTGAATACCTTCTTGATGGAATCAAAGTAAAACACTGAAAGCATTTCCTACTGAGGAGACTGCAGTAAATGAGGAAATTAGGGAACTTCATAACAAATAAATCTCCCAAGATGGCCACCAGAGACAAAAGAGCCCAAATGCAGCACAAATATCACCCAGATGTAGCCCACATGTAGGCCAATGACAGAAGTGTGCAAAACACTTATTTTGTGTGTATTTGCAAATTTATATAGTGCAGACTTGTCAGGTATTGGAGTGCTTTACATGAGCGTTGGTTACATCACACAAGATCAAATTCATTTTGGTTGTATACATGGGGAGATTAAGTGATTTGACCAGAATCACAGAATGTTGAGCTGAAGCAGAAACTCCAACCTGGTTCCCAGTTGCAAAGTCTGCAGCTCTGGAAGTAACACCACATCCTCTCCCCTAGGTGCAACATTTAATCAAGTGGTCAACTGGATAAAAAAACCATAAAGATTACAAATAATTTAAAAGTTCTTTGTCGCTATTTGAAAACTCAGAAAAAATGTCCTCATTTTAGATTTTTAGAGCACTAACCATAATTTTGATGCAAATAAGACCCTCTCATATATGTCATTTCTAAAGGAAATGCTCAAGGTATTACAGTTTTGATTACATCAAAATGACGTCAGGCGTTCCACACTTTTGTAATAAATATAGAATGTTAGCAATCTAGTTGTTCATTGGGATAATGTTGAGAGGCAGAGGCCAGGGGCAGGGACTCTGAAAATTGAAGGCAGGTAGGAGAGTGCAGATGCAACAATTTGACCACACTGGGCAGGCAGTAAGGGCAGTGGCAGCACAACAGACTATGGAGGGCAGTGGAAAGGGGGGCAGGGGCAACAAACCAACAATACAGGACTGGCAAGAGAGGCTGTGGCAATATAATAGACCATTGTGGGCAGAAGGAAGAGGTAGTGGTAGTACAACCATACATGTCAACAGACACGTTTCAGCCAGGAAACGTCCAATGTTTTTAAGCTCAAATGGGCTTTATTTGATCTGTCTCCTGTCTGCAATCTCCTCTTTTTCAATGTAACTCAAAGGGGAAAATCAATACCCCAGTTTTTTTTCAAAATCTCCCTCTTACCAAGTTCAAAATGTTCGCAAGTATGGTACATTGGATCATGGTAGGCAGGAGGAATTGGGGTAGGGACATGGACTCGGATAACAGAGGACAGGAGGGACATGGAGAGGTGCACCAAACTGACCCTACAGGGCGAACATCAGGGTTTGCAGCAGCACAATACACCACACAGGGCATGCGGGACAGGAGTGCAGCACAACAATCCATAGAAAGCAATAGGGAGGGGACAGGACCATGCACATTGGCAACAGAAAACAGAGGGGAAAGAGGCAATGGTCGCTAGCTGACCATAATGGACAGACAGGAGAGAAAGCTGCAGCATAACAGACCATAAAGGGCAGGAGGGAACGGATCAGGGGCATTACAATGGAACAGACAAGCCAGGAGGGAGGGAATAGGGGTCTGCACATGGAAACAGAGGGCTGGGGGCAAGGGGGCAGGGCAGGAGCAGCAAGATGACAATGGAGGTCAGGCAGGATGGGCACTAGAAACCAGACACACCATGGAGAGCAACAATGAGACTATGATGGCATACACAAAGACCATGGAGGGAAGGTGGGAGGGGGTCAGGGGCACCTAGCTGACCACACAGGGAAGGTGGGAGGGGCCATGGCAGCACAGAAGACCACGCATGGCAAGCGGGAGGGTTAGTGGCAGCACAATGGCTATGATGGGCAAGAAGGAGGGTGCAGGGGCATGCACAAAGGACCATGGAGAATAGAAGGGAGGGTCAGGACCTGGGCACAGAAAAGAGAGTTCAGGGAAGGGGCCTCACAACAGACCACGCGGGGCAGGCAGGAGGAGCAGTAGCAGCGCAACAGACCAGGGAGGGCAGAAGGGTGTGGCAGTAAAATGGACCATGGAGGACAGGAGGAAGGGGATAGGGGCATGGCATGTGGACAGGCAGGGTGGAGGTGGCAGGGACAGGTTACAGTCATCTGACAAATCTAGGCAGGTGGGAAGGGAGTGACAGCTCAACAGAACACTCAGAGTAGATAGGAGTGGCAGGTCCATGGAACATGGTGGGCAAAAAGGATGGAGCAGGGGCATGCACAAAGACATCGGAGGGCAGGGGGACGGAGAATAGGGGCAGCAAGCTAAGCACAGAGGCTAAGCAGGAGGTCAATGATGGGCCATAGAATTGGGCAATGGAGGGCAGGAGGAGTGGACTGGTACATCATGCTAAATGGAGGGCAGTGGCAGCACACCAGACCATGCATGGCAGGAGGGAGGAGGCTAGTCCATGGATTCAGACAACAGAGGATAGGAAGGAGGTGGATGGAGCAGCAAGCTAACTGTTCAGAGAAGGTGGATATTAGGAACTTTATTGTTTTTAAAATGTGTGTCTGTGCGAACTACTTAAAATATGAACAAGTATGCAGCATAATCTCACTCTTATTCAGGAAGAAGAGGACGTTTGTGACTGTGACTCCGGGCTCACTTGGCAGAAACACCCCCTGACCCTCCACCCCCATCGCAAAATGTAATGCCCGTGAAAAGGGTAGGTGGACGCAGTGTTATATAGAACAGAGTCCTGAGAGCACGATTGAAAATGAAAACTAGATATAGTATATAGTATAAACTATGCACCAAACAGTGTGATCTAAGATGAACCGGGCGTGAAATAAAATATGCAATACATTGTGCGCAATGACAGATTCATTGGAGAGCGCGAGATAACACAGGCACTAGCGCGTGCTATGCGATATGCGCCTTGGAGTGTAATATGCACAGGGCAGTGTTGTGTAACCTAACTAGTCTCTAAAGTTGTAATATAAAATATGTGCTGGGGAGTGTAACGTTGCATATGCACTGTGACAAAGATATGGATCCCAGATTGTAATATATATAGCAACATAAGTCCATAGCACACGTTGATTTTCAATGTTAATTAACACAGTAGTTCAAAAGATACGAAATAAACATGAGACAACATATAAGTCAGTAGTACAAATTGTATATCTTGAAGTCTTCACTCTTTAATTCATATGTAGGTTCCTTAGGTTGATATTCTTGTGACAGGAAACAGCGAGAATCGGGAGGTACAACGCATCAAACGAGGGAACAGGTAGCAGAACAGACGTCTGGCTGCAGGCCCAAAACAAGGAGGGGAAAAAGAGGGGGCAATAGGAGAAGCAGGCCGGGCGTGAGAACACGCTCATGGAACCAGAGAAAGTAAATGATGTAAATGTCCTGAACCTGTCGAATAAGAACTTAACTAGTAATGATGTCTCATTATTAACTAAAGGACTAGCTTTTTGTTCCAAGAGTGAAGGGGAGGTATGTGATTTAAAAATTGATTTGTTCAAATTTATCAGATGGATAAAAATTCAGAAACATTTTGAGATTTGTATTGAGACTAATAAATTACCTCAACGGCAGCAACAACAATCGATAAGTGATATCACTATTCAGGAAATTCTGGATACTAGATTACTAATGTCATTGACTGAATGTGAGGATGAGGTGGTGAGTGCTGAAATCATTATGCGTGACTTGGATGTGATAAGTGATGTACCTATACCCAGTGGCATCAGAGAGAAATCCAAATGGACACCCTCTCTACTGATGGGGAACAATATTGATATCTTCCATAGGTTGGTATTAACAGACCTGGATAGATATGAAGGAAAGAAGAAACAACCTGGGAGGGTCCTGACAATCTCTCCCCAGGGGAGAGGGAATCGCTCAAATGCTTAATGGAAGATGATAACATAACCATCAGGGAGGTCGATAAGGGAGGGAATATTGTGGTGATGAAGAGCACGGACTATGATGCAGAGATCATGTCACAACTAAATGATTCTACTTGCTATGAGTCACTGGTTGGTAATCCAATGTGGAGACTATCTGAACATATCAATTTACACTTGAGAAAATGGCATGGTATGGGATTACTTGATGAGGATGAGATGGGTTATCTTAAGATCGATCGACCCAAATACCCTTGTATCTATACACTACCTAAAGTCCACAAAGAACTGCCATTTCCACCAGGGAGACCCATTATTTCGGGCAATGATGGACCTACTGAAAGACTGTCTGAATATGTTGATCTGTTTTTAAAGCCATTGGTGATTAACTTACCTTCCTTTATTAGAGACACCAAACATGTACTAGGCCTATTATCTGATCTTGTGTGGGAGATTAACATGACTTTGGTGACCCTGGATGTCACCGCCTTATACACTAGCATCAAAAGAGAGGATGGACTTAGGGCCATCAGAAAAATGCTGAGTGGGAGATCAGCGAGCACGTGGGAACATACAGAGATGATCATTAACATGATTGAACTCATCCCTGACAACAATATCTTTATCTTCAAGGACTCATGGTACAGACAAAAACAAGGCGTTGCCATGGACTCCAGATTTTCGCCTTCTTATGCGAACCTGTTCATGGGTTGGCTCGAGGAGGTGTGGATCTGGGGCAGCATGGGCAGCCGATGGAATGACTCCATCTTATACTGGGGGCGTTACATTGACGATTGCCTAATGGTATGGACAGGGGATAACAATAAATTAGAGGAATTTGTTGTACATCTCAATAGTAACAACGTGAATATCAGATTCACTCACGAGAAAAGTAAAGACAAGATATCTTTTCTAGACACAGAAATCTACACCAAAGATGGTAAGTTACAGAGTAGATTATACAGAAAGGCCACTGCATGCAACTCTATCTTACATGCTTCAAGCGCACACCCCTCACATCAAATCAGAGCCATCCCTTATGGTGAACTTATCAGAGCCAGACGCAATTGTAGCCAGGACTCTGAATTTGAAGAATGTGTAGATGATATGGTGAAAAGATTCAAAAGGAGAGGATATGACAATCGAACTCTGGATTCTGCTAGATTAAGGATTAGTAAAATCAAAAGGTGTGACACATTAACAGAAATTTCGGATCGACAAAAGAAAAATAAGAATGACACTATAAGATTGGTTACTAACCATAATCGGTTGTCTAAGGTACTAGTGAAAAGCCTTAACCGACATTGGCACATACTTAGGGGTGACATTAGTCTCAACAAATACATCAACAGCAGGCCAGATATCTCATATAGAAGGGGCATTTGTCTTAAAAACGTATTGAGCCCCAGCTATTGCATCACTAAAAAACATAAAGATTGGTTAACCTTAAGAAATATGGGATTCTATGGATGTGGACACTGTGTAGCGTGCAAATGGGCACACAATGGCAAAAAGGAATTTGTAGGACCAGGTGACAAACAATACAATATTCAGAGGATTATAAACTGTAACACTAAATATGTTGTATATATAATTGAGTGCAAATGTGGAAAAAAATATGTAGGGAGTACGATACGTACTCTTAGAGAAAGAATGGGGGAACACATAAGGGCTGTAAAACAGTGTGACGTCCGGTACCCCATAGCTGCACATATCTCTCAATGTGAATCTCAAGGTAGAAACAAGGACTTCAAGTTTTATGGAATTGAGGAAACACTCAGACAACCTCGGGGGGTAACCGGGAATTGACATTAAGGAGAAAAGAGGCTACTTGGATCTTAAGATTGTGAACCACTGAGCTTGGTCTGAATATTGACCAGGAGCTACATTACTTTCTAGGATCAAGATGAAAAGTGGTTACCATCTTAATGACAAATGACTCACCTGCTGTAACCTTTATTCTGTACACACTGTGTCTCTTAGGATTTTTCTGTAAATATGATGTTCATATTCATTATTACCGACGAACCAACTGTTTCTAATCATTAAGATGAATTAGTAAAGAATTATTGACCAATGTAATTTTAACCAAGTGGGGACACTGACGTAATACATATTGTAATAATTCGAGATAAGACATACACATAAGAACTCATTTGTCACCCACCATTCAGTCATGTTGATAGATATATTATAGATACTTGCTTTAACTTTGGATGCTAGGTTACATTAATTTAGGATTCTCTATAATGATAATTGGGCTTAATGAGCCTATGATTGATTTGAAAAAGATTTTGGTAGGCAGGGTTCTGAGGCTCTGTTTCTTTATTGATTTCCACACATCGGTATTGACACTGTATATTTGGAACGGGCTCTTTTGGATGTGAATCACGGATATATAATAAATTTCCGTAATTAATCAGGTGAGGTAGGATTTAATAAATAGGTTAAAACAAAATATCCAGGTAACGTTTGAGAGGAGAATTCACCTCATTCATATATTCTCTGTGGCGAGATCGAATTTCAATACTCACTTGAATTTCACCTAATTATGGACACTGATATATGTATAGGGCACTTAATATAGCCGGATATTTGCACAACAATTACCCTTTTCATTACCACGCTGAGGACAATTTAGACTCCGTTTGCGGTATATATATTTACACATTACTTCGGGCGTTTTTATAACATCTGTCTGGATAAGGCATAAGGTATGTTAATTTTATTTTTCACATTCACGTTTATAAATATGACTCATATTATTGCCGGACGTACTATTTTCCCATTAAATCCGATTGGGAACAGTAGCGTAGTTTTCTGACTCAAGATGGCGGCCAGAATTACGAGTCTTTGACGCACCACGTACTTGGCATACACGCGATTACGTGATAGTAACATATGCTTAAAAACACGGAAATGACGTTTCGTCCTCCTCATACTCAAGGAAGACGGCGTGAGGGGGCGATTGCCTTTGGTCACAGCTGACTTGAGCGGTGAGTGCACTGGACACGTTGTACTTCAAACATAATAGCCCTAGCTAATAATAGCTTGTATAGTACTCAAACATTAATTTCCTGACGGTATGATAGACGCGTAATATTGTCTGCGCAATCGTCGTTGACCCTATTCCGGTCACCACATTTTTCGCTCTTTGCCAGGTATTTATTGTCGTAACAAATACCTCCTTAGCCTTGGATAATGATATTTCTCATAGCATTTTGAATTTATTTCTTCCACGGTATGACAGACGCTGGCCTTTTTCTGCCCATTCGTCTCCGACCATTCTCGGGTCACTACTATGTCAGTTCATTATCGGGCACTTTTCCTAATTTAAAATTACGTCTGTTCCAGAACGTTTTTTGAACGTAACCAATTTGATTAAAGATGTCGGGACCACACATACTAAAACTCATAGGATACCTATATCGGCTTATGCTCACAGAATGATACTTTAATATACATTACGTCAGTTTGTATTATAAACTTAAATTTAGTTTGGCCATTGTTGTCTTACAGACTGGGCTCTTGATTTTGGATCCTTTGAAAGAATCGTATTATTCTGCCTGCCCGCTATTAACCACGCCAGAGGTCAGTGTGGGTCGGAATTAACACCATACTGAAAGTAGGTACCTTCATTATTCTATGGTGATAACCAATGGATCTTAACTTACCAAATACTTTAGGGGGCAGGGAATTATTTACAAATTCTCCTCTCTCTTCCTAATTTACTTTCAGCGGTCCCTAAATAGAAAAGTAAGGTCGGTACGGTTCTGCATAATATTTTTTCAATGAATGTTGGTCATGGTGCACGTTTGGCACACTTGGAGTTATTGGTTTTAATAGGAGAAATAAGTTTAGGGGTGAATAGCCACATAATAAATTGTTAACGGACACATAAAACACCGGGTCTTATTCTGATTCTTTTCCTTGACAAGTGGTCATAAATATCAGGAATCAACCTCTCTCTTTAAAACTCTTTTATTAGTCTATTGAATTTGTTTGATCTAATGTTCACAGTATACATGGTCAATTTTGACTGCTATGGTGGCGGCATGTAATGAACCATTATCAACAGTATGTGGCACACCAATGAATGTTTTCGCATACTATGAGCTTTTAATTTCTTATGTACACAAAGTCACTGTTATAATTTTTTGGTGGAATGTCGTAGAACGTATGTAACTATGTACCACTCTGTCCTGAGATAGTGACTGTAGTCTATTCTTTACTTAGCCTTGAAAAAGTCGCATGTTAATTGAACGTGAAGCGACGAAACACGTGTTGGCTTTGGGCTTACAAACAGGCACAAGAATATCAACCTAAGGAACCTACATATGAATTAAAGAGTGAAGACTTCAAGATATACAATTTGTACTACTGACTTATATGTTGTCTCATGTTTATTTCATATCTTTTGAACTACTGTGTTAATTAACATTGAAAATCAACGTGTGCTAGGGACTTATGTTGCTAATTGTTTGCGGCCTAGGCTGCTGATTAGGAGAGGCTGGTGGTTCTCTCCTCCTTATAGCACCGTACTAAGCTGGGTAACACATAAAAATCTTAGTGAATATTTCTGGCAGCGCCTGTCCTATTACTCATACCACCTTTCTTCTAGTAAAATTATAATATGTATGGCATAGCGCTGTGTGTTATAACATAGGCATCGAGGAAGGCACGTTAGATGGGGCAATATAATCCGTGCGAAGGCAAGTGTGGCATGACATATTCATGGGGTGGTGTTACAGTGCACATGGGCTAGAGAGTGTCATAGCATACGCACTTGCTGGTGGAATACAACACAAAGGTGTGTGGCACTCGGCGGGCACTGGTGGGTGTAACGCAGCATTGGGCTCAGCCAGGAGCACGCTGTGACTCTCAAGTGAGGTTTGTCTCCTTTCCAGAGAGTAAAATAAAAAGTATTACACATCCGGCGGTGGATGTGTGTTTTATTAACCGTGAGGGAGGTTTCTTGCATAGTTTGGTCGAATTTTTGTCAAATCCCCTTTGAATGGCTTGGTGTGTGCGTGTATTAAATATGCCCCTCAATAGCTACCCATGTTTGTATAAATAAACAACAAGTGTGCCTACTTGGAGAGTACCCACCGGCGGGGGCGACGGGATTAGGCACGGTAGGGCGTCAGACATGTCAGAGCTTCACTAGCGGTGTAAATACATTCCACGTGGATTCATTGTATGCATGGTCGCCTTTTAATGAAAATCACACAAATCGTCATGGTGATAGGTACATACGGTTTGTCCAGCATGTCCTAGGTGTTTCTATAAATATATATATTTTTTTAAATAATAAAAAACAAAGGCCGGCCCCGGGGGATGGGGTCCCCGGGGCCATAAGTGGCCTGAGTAGTGGGGCAACGCAGACCCCTCCTAAAGAATGAAAAATTAAAAATGTCATGACCCGGGGGTTGGGGTCCCCGGGACCGATTAAGGCCTTGGGAGGGACAAATACATTTTTTTCAACAAAAAAAATTAGGGTGAAGGACCTGGGGGATGGGGTCCCCAGGGCCAATAAATTAGAAAAAGAAGGGGGGCCACACAGCACTCCTTCTTAAAAAAATAAAATAAATAAAAGACCGGCATCGCACCGGAGGCCACGCCCCGTCCTTGCAGCACTCTGCAAACGCGCCCCCTGGCCAGTTGTAAGTTAGGGAATTAATTCCCCTTCAATACTGAGGGTCCCTGAGGGCCAACTAGCCCAACAGGTATCTCCAGTATGCGCCAGGGAGCTGCATTGCAGACAGGTGTTCTGAGGCCATGCCCCTTTTTACACCTCTATGCAACGCAGCTCTGTTGTGCTTACTGGAGGTACCTAGTGGTCTAGTTGGACCTTAGGGACCCTCAGGATTCAAGGGGACTTAAACTCCCAACTTAAAATGGCCGCAGGGCGTGTTTACACAGTGGGGAAGGGAGGGGACGGGGCCTGAGGTGACGTGTGCAAACACGCCCTGTGGCGCGTTTTAAGAGGTAGTTTTAATCCCCTGCCCTATTATATACTAGGGTTTACAGAGGAGGTCATGCTAATCACAGGGGTACCCCAACGCATAGTGTTCCCTAGTGTATGTAGGTGTTTTCACTGTATTCTGAGTGTCTTTTAACATAGCACTGGCACTAGGACTGGTTTGTCAGACCCAGTTACCACCGCTATCCGCCTGAAAAAGTTGAGGGTACAGGATGATTTTGCAACAAGGCTTCTTTCTGCTCTTCTGTTTGTTCTTTCTGCACGTTATCCTTCTTCCTGCACTTTTCTTCGTCTTTGAGGACTTCTGTTGCTTCTTTCTGCATTTTTGTTTTTCTGTGCATTTTTTCTTCTTTCTTCACATGTCCTATCTCTGTAGGCATGTAGGTATAGTTAGAAATTAGTATTTAAAAATCCTTTGAAATTCACTGAAAAAACCATAGGTTTCAGGCACGTTATAGTTAGGAATTAGCATTTAAAAAACCTGAGAAATTCACTGAAAAAACCATAGGTTTCAGGGGCGTTATAGTTAGCTGGATTTTTCACTCGTACAAAACCTTTGAAATTCCCCCGTTATAGTTAGTTCAGCTAACTATAACTCGCACGCCCGCAATGCACTGCTGATGACGTCACATATTACATCACTCATGACATGGTCAGTGACATCACTCATGACATCACTGATGATATCTGAAATGACATCACTGATGACATCATCCTTGTGATAGAGTGGCAGACCTCCTCTCCCCCTAATATAACCTTTGATACACACATTCAAAAATAGAAACTAAAATTTTCAAAACAACGGACATACCAATACCAGTTACAACAACCTATTCAGTAATTCTAAGATCCACATACACATCCACTCATTCACCAACAGTCCTATACAGTCACTCATACATGTACTCACTCATCATATGTACTCATACACCTATACATCCTGTTACACAACGCCACTCATCCATAGAGTTACTCACACACATAGTCACTCATACTAATAAAGAATCAAACATCCATTTACTTGCATATACAGTTATACACACACCACCACACTTACTTCTACAGAAACTTACACATTCTCAGTCTTTTAAATAATCACTGATAGAAGCACATACTTATTCATACAGGAACTCTTTCAATCTCTCACTCTCACATATACTCACTTATATACACCAATAGTCACATATACTAGTTTAAAACATATGTAGTTACTCATAAAGACACTATTGAGACAGTCATTCACTCACTAACACACCCATGCACACACTCATCCACCCATACAGTCCTGCACACATGCTGTCTTCAACACATACAAACAGTAAGTCACTCATTCATGCACCTATGCACTACGTAATACCCCCCACCGAACCATACAGGCACTCAGACACTCATACTGATACTCAAAAAAACAACTAATAACCTATATAGACACTCATGTAGCTACTCACCAACCCATGCAGCCACTTATACACAAAGTGAGAGACTGATACAGATATTTACATATTTAAACATTACTCACTAATCCATGTATTCACTAAGATACACTTAATCAGTCAGTTATACAATGAATTTTTCAAAAACAAATCATCAATTTGGACACTTATATACCCATATATTCTTTAATCGACCTTGAGATATACATATATAAACCATATGTAATTTTCAGAAAAACACACATTCACTGGATGATGTAATCAGTGATGTCATCAGTGATGTCATTTGAGATGTCATCAGTGATGTCATGAGTGATGTCACTGACCATGTCATGAGTGATGTAATATGTGACGTCATCAGCAGTGCATTGCGGGCGCGCGAGTTATAGTTAGCTGAACTAACTATAACGGGGGAATTTCAATGGTTTTGTACGAGTGAAAAGTCCAGCTAGCGATAATGCCACTGAAACCTATGTTTTTTTCAATGAATATATATATACATAAATATGTGAGTATCTATCTATCTATCTATCTATCTATCTATCTATCTATCTATCTATCTATCTATCTATCTATCTATCTATCTATCTATCTATCTATCTATCTATCTATCTATCTATCTATCTATCTATCTATCTATCTATCTATCTATCTATCTATCTATCTATCTATCTATCTATCTATCTATCTATCTATCTATCTATCTATCTATCTATCTATCTATCTACATGTTTATATATATATATATGTTAATTACCTACTGGCAGTCGCCAGTAGGTAGTTATAGTTAGGACCTCTTTTCCATTGGAAATCCGCAACATTCTATTTGGAATAACGTTAGCGTCGATTGATGAATCTTCACAAAATTTTCCAAACTTTTGGCCAGTTCTGGTCCGCTCCTATCCTGAAAATTTCACAGTGATTCGTCAAGCGGGGGCCGAGAAAAAAGGGGGGTCCCAAAACACATTTTCCCCCTGCATTTTCCCATAGGACCTGTTGACGCAGCTACAGCCCGAAGTGCTGAACGGAATTACACCAAATTTGGCAAAGAGGTAGTCCTCAGTTCAGACTCGTGCCTTTTGCTTAAATGGTGTAAATCCGTTCAGTAGTTCCTGAGAAAATCAAAAGTAAAATTACATATATATCTGGGCGGAGCCTAACCACACATCTCATCGTGAGATCTGATTGGCTGTCAGCACTTCATCCAAGAAGTGTTGGCAGCCATCTTGGGACCAATATACATGATAGCAACTCATTAAAAAGCTTTGCAGTTAATAGCAGGTTTTAAGACTTTAGTTACATTATAAATCATTTGTTGATGGTACCATACTCATTTTAGGAATTGTGGTGTGTTCTAAGGTTATTTTACCTTGTGAAAAAGCCTTCTGCTGTGATATCATGAATCATGTTTGGGAGAAAACAATTTTCTCATGCTTTTCCCACAGAGGTTTGGAAGGTGATCTATAAGCTAAACTGAGAGCATATTTTCTGTAAATTCACATTATCTTTCTAAGTCATGTGAGAATGAAGTCTGACATTCTCAGTAAAACATGTACATCCAACAAGGGCAGAGACTGTCAGTTGACTCCTTTGTGTTCTACTGCAGCTTCCCAGAGTGTTCTAAAGAACAACTAGAGCGCTACCAGTCCTACTTATGACAAATATATGGCACACCTGAAGCTATCTTGGTTGGAATAAAGTGGTAACTCTTAAAACATTTAATTTAAAACGGGACAAAATGAGGGGGTTTATTTTGCCATAGAAAGTATGATTAGTGCTGCAGAAAGAAAAATGAGGGCACATTTTGAGTGACTTCTCAAATCCTCTTCTATTTCATTAAAACATTCTGACATGCAGACTGAAACATGCACTTTCAATACCAGCAACAGACTTCCCTGGTGAGCAGTAGCTTTACTACAGTGATCTAATAAGCAACTAGAGTGCTAACATTCTGAATTTATGGCAAATGTGTGACACATCTGAATGCCTTCTTGATGGAATCAAAGTAAAAAACTGAAAGTATTTCCCACTGAGGAGACCGTAGTAAATGAGGAAATTAGGAAACATCATAACAAATAAGTCTCCCAAAATGGCAACCAGAGACAAAAGAGCCCAAATGTAGCCCAAATATCACCCCGTTGTAGCCCAAGTATAGCCCAATGACAGAATGTCCCAGAGTGTTCTAACGAACAACTAGAGCGCTAACAGTCTTACTTATGACAAAAGTATGGCACACCTGAAGCCATCTTGATTGGAATAAAGTGGTAACACTTAAAACATTTAATTTACAAAGGAACAAAATGAGGGGGTTCATTTAGCCATAGAAATTATGATTAGTGCTGCAGAAAGAAAAATTAGGGCACAGTTTGACTTCTCAAATCCTCTTCTATTTCATAAAAAAATTCTGACATGCAGACTGAAACATGCACTTTGAATACCAGCAGCAGACTTCCCTCGTGAGCAGTAGTTTTACTACAGTGATCTAATGAGCAACTAGAGTGCTAACATTCAGAATGTATGGCAAATGTGTGACACATCTGAATGCCTTCTTGATGGAACCAAAATAAAAAACTGAAAGTATTCCCACTGAGGAGACTGCAGTAAATGAGGGAATTAGGAAACTTCATAACAAATAAATCTCCCAAGATGGCCACCAGAGTCAAAAGAGCCCAAATGTAGCCAAATATCACCCAGATGTAGCCCAAGTATAGCCCAATGACAGAATGTCCCAGAGTGTTCTTAAGAATAACTAGAGCGCTTACTGTCTTACTTATGACAAAAGTATGGCACACCTGAAGCCATCTTGATTGGAATAAAGTGGTAACACTTAAAACATTTAATTTACAAAGGAACAAAATGAGGGGGTTCGTTTTGCCATAGAAATTATGATTAGTTCTGCAGAAAGAAAAATTAGGGCACATTTTGACTTCTCAAATCGTCTCCTATTTCATAAACAAAATTCTGACATGCAGACTGAAACATGCACTTTGAATACCAGCAGCAGACTTCCGTGGTGAGCAGTAGCTTTACTACAGTGATATAATGAGCAACTAGAGTGCTAACATTTGTAATTTATGGCAAATGTGTGACACATCTGAATGACTTCTTGGTGGAAACAAAGTAAAAAACTGAAAGTATTTCCTTCCGAGGAGACTGCAGTAAATGAGGAAATTAGGAAACTTCATAACAAATAAATCTCCCAAGATGGCCACCAGAGACAAAAGAGCCCAAATGTAGCCCAAATATCACCCAGATGTAGCCCAAGTATAGCCCAATGACAGAATGTCCCAGAGTGTTCTAACGAACAACTAGAGCGCTAACAGTCTTCCTTATGACAAAAGTATTGCACACCTGAAGCCATTTTGATTGGAATAAAGTGATAACACTTAAAACATTTAATTTACATAGGAACAAAATGGGGGGGTTCATTTTGCCATAGAAATTATGATTAGTTCTGCAGAAAGAATAATTAGGGCACATTTTGACTTCTCAAATCCTCTTCTATTTCATAAAAAAATTCTGACATGCAGACTGAAACATGCACTTTGAATACCAGCAGCAGACTTCCCTGGTGAGCAGTAGTTTTACTACAGTGATCTAATGAGCAGCTAGAGTGCTACCATTCAGAATTTATGGCAAATGTGTGACACATCTGAATGCCTTCTTGATGGAACCAAAATAAAAAACTGAAAGTATTCCCACTGAGGAGACTGCAGTAAATGAGGAAATTAGGAAACTTCATAACAAATAAATCTCCCAAGATGGCCACCAGAGACAAAAGAGCCCAAATGTAGCCCAAATATCACCCAGATGTAGCCCAAGTATAGCCCAATGACAGAATGTCCCAGAGTGTTCTTAAGAACAACTAGAGCGCTTACTGTCTTACTTATGACAAAAGTATGGCACACCTGAAGCCATCTTGATTGGAATAAACTGGTAACACTTAAAACATTTAATTTAAAAAGGAACACAATGAGGGGGTTCATTTTGCCATAGAAATTATGATTAGTGCTGAAGAAAGAAAAATTAGGGCACATTTTGAGTGACTTCTCAAATCCTCTTCTATGTCAATAAAAAATTCTGATATGCAGACTGAAACATGCACTTTTAATACCAGCAGCAGACTTCCGTGGTGAGCAGTAGCTTTACTACAGTGATCTAATGAGCAACTAGAGTGCTAACATTCAGAATTTATGGCAAATGTGTGACATATCTGAATACCTTCTTGATGGAATCAAAGTAAAAAGCTGAAAGCATTTCCTACTGAGGAGACTGCAGTAAATGAGGAAATTAGGAAACTACATCTCCCAAGATGGCCACCAGAGACAAAAGAGCCAAAATGCAGCACAAATATCACCCAGATGTAGCCCACATGTAGCCCAATGACAGAAGTGTGCAAAACACTTTTTTCTTTGTGTATTTAAAGTTTTATATAGTCCAGACTTGTCAGGTATTGGAGTGCTTTACATGAGCATTGGTTACATCACACAAGATCAAATTCATTTTGGTTGTAAACATGGGGAGATTAAGTGATTTGACCAGAATCACAGAATGTTGAGCTGAAGCAGAAACTCCAACCTGGTTCCCCAGTTGCAATGTCTGCAGCTCTGGAAGTAACACCACATCCTCTCCCCTAGGTTTAATCAAGTGGTCAACTGGATAAAAAAACATAAAAATTACAAATAATTTAAAAGTTCTTTGTCGCTATTTGAAAACTCAGAAAATATGTCCTCATTTTTGTTTTTTAGAGCACTAACCATAATTTTGATGCAAATAAGACCCTCTACATATATGAAAATTCTAAAGGAAATACTCTAGGTATTACAGTTTTGATTACATCACAATAACGTCAGGCGTTCCACACTTTTGTAATAATTATAGAATATTAGCAATCTAGTTGTTCATTGGGATACTGTTGAGAGGCAGAGGCCAGGGCCACGGACTCTGAAAATTGAAGGCATGTAGGAGAGTGCAGATGCAATAATTTTACCACACTGGGCAGGCAGGAAGGGCAGTGGCAGCACAACAGACTATGGAGGGCAGTGGAAAGGGGGGCAGGGGCAACATACCAACAATACAGGACTGGCAAGATTGGCTGTGGCAATATAATAGACCATTGTGGGCAGAAGGAAGAGGCAGTGGTAGTACAACCATACATGCCAACAGATCCGTTTCAGCCAGGAAACGTCCAATGTTTTTAAGTTCAAATGAGCTTTATTTGATCTGTCTCCTGTCTACAATCTCCTCTTTTTCAATGTAACTCAAAGGGGAAAATCAATACCCCAGTTTTTTTTCAAAATCTCCCTCTTACCAAGTTCAAAATGTTCGCAAGTATGGTACATTGGATCATGGTAGGCAGGAGGAATTGGGGTAGGGACATGGACTCGGATAACAGAGTCAGGCATCAGAGTTTGCAGCAGCACAATACACCACACAGCGCATGCGGGACGGGAGTGCAGCACAACAATCCATAGAAAGCAATAGGGAGAGGACAGGACCATGCACATGGACAACAGAGAGCAGAGGAGAAAGAGGCAATGGTAGCTAGCTGACCATAATGGACAGACAGGAGAGAAAGCTGCAGCATAACAGAGCATAAAGGGCAGGAGGGAAGGATCAGGGGCATTACAATGGAACAGACAAGCCAGGAGGGAGGGAATAGGGGTCTGCACATGGAAACAGAGGGCTGGGGGCAAGGGGGCAGGGCAGGGGCAGCAAGATGACCATGGAGGTCAGGCAGGATGGGCACTAGAAACAAGACACACCATGGAGTGCAACAATGAGACTATGATGGCATACACACAGACCATGGAGGGAAGGTGGGAGGGGGTCAGGGGCAGCTAGCTGACCACACAGAGAAGGTGGGAGGGGCCATGGTAGCACAGAAGACCATGCATGGCAAGCGAGAGGGTTAGTGGCAGCACAATGGCTATGATGGGCAAGAAGGAGGGTGCAGGGGCATGCACAAAGGACCATGGAGGATAGAAGGGAGGGTCAGGACCTGGGCACAGACAAGAGAGTTCAGGGGAAGGGGCCTCACAACAGACCACGCGGGGCAGGCAGGAGGAGCAGTTGCAGCACAACAGATGAGGGAGGGCAGAAGGGTGTGGCAGTAAAATGGACCATGGAGGACAGGAGGAATGGGATAGGGGCATGGCATGTGGACAGGCAGGGTGGAGGTGGCAGGGACAGGTTACAGTCATCTGACAATGCTAGGCAGGTGGGAGGGGAGTGGCAGCTCAACAGAACACTCTGAGTAGATAGGAGTGGCAGATCCATGGAACATGGTGGGCAAAAAGGATGGAGCAGGGGCATGCACAAAGACATCGGAGGGCAGGGGGAAGGAGAATAGGGGCAGCAAGCTAAGCACAGAGGCTAAGCAGGAGGTCAATGATGGGCCATAGAATTGGGCAATGGAGGGCAGGAGGAGTGGACTGGAACATCATGCTAAATGGAGGGAAGTGGCAGCACATCATACCATGCATGGCAGGAGGGAGGAGGCTAGTCCATGGATTCAGACAACAGAGGATAGGGAGGAGGTGGATGGGGCAGCAAGCTAACTGTTCAGAGAAGGTAGGTATTAGGAACTTTATTGTTTTTAAAATGTGTGTCTGTGCGAACTACTTAAAATATGAACAAGTATGCCAAATAAAAGAACAGAGGGGGGACAAGGAGCTAATTAGAAAGAGGTCCTGAACCAATGCTCCTAAAAGTAGTACAAGAATACAATGGCTGGTATCAGTTCCTTCAAAGAAAGGGAATTACAGTAGGCGGATAGACTGTAAAGTATGTGAAGAGGAGAGACAGTACTCCTATGTATGGTACGTAGTGCCCTCACACACCCTTGCAAATGTATAGCATCATCATCGGGCAAAGTTGCTCCTCGTGGGGGTGGCGCTGCAGTCCCTCTCGGGCCCTGTTTAGGGGCTCTCTGGCTGGGATCTTTTCAGGAGTTGCTGCATTTGTGTATGAGGGTATGTGGGTTGGGGAGTGATAGTGAGTGCAAGTTAAAATGAGCTAGGAGGGCCTAAATAGTTTATTCAGAGGTCCCCTGGTTCAGAATAAAAATTATTCACGGGGATGGAGATGCACTGTGGTGCCACTTAGAGAGGGGAAACAAGACCAAATAGAATCCCACTTCTCTCAACCCGTGTAGTGTGTAACTAGAGTGTTTAGAAAAGGGTCGACATGTTTCGCGCTGTAAAGTGGTCCCTAGTGGATCCCAGAGCGCTTCATCAGGACCGTATAGAAAACTGAAGAGAGGGAATCAGGCAAAGACAGCCCATAATCTCATATATAACCTTAAGTCAGGTGTGCTTGACAGTTAATGTCTGAGGACACGTTGTTATACGTGAGTCCTGTCCAGAGCCTAAAAAGGAGACACAAATAGGGAGGAGGAAGAAAAACAAGAAAAAAGAGAAGGGAACATAGTAACATATCAGTTGTATAAGGTACTGATTACAGAAATGGAGTCACAAGCGCACAGCTATGTACCCAAGTACCAAGTGCATGAAAAATTCAACAGACATGCACACGCCTTTAGGGTCATGCGTCTCATTGGTGTTGCTATAGGTGGGCACCCGCAAAAGTGAGACGGTGTGATGGTGATCAACGTAACTAACAGTGATCATAGATACTAATAGTGTCCGGTGCCGCCACAAAGTAGTGGTAGCATAGGGGTCAATATAAAGGGTGTGCACGTGGGGTCGCTAGCCGGAGGGTGCAACGGTGAGGTGAAAGAACGTTCGTAGGTGGACGTACCGCATGGTAACGGTAGTTACAAATGGACAGGTTAGCAAAAAAAAAAAAACGAGCAATATCTAGAAGGGGAGCCAGGGCGAGTTGGAGTGCTGGTTCACCTGTGTCTAGACATCGTGATGGTAATAATGCCCGCCTCGTAGGAGGGAGACGTGGTGGATAAAACAGCCGATGTGCTGCAGGGAAGTAGGTCGTACAGCTAATGCGCATATCAAATGGTGGAATACCGTGAGAAAACTGTGGTATATGTAGTTGATCCATGCTCGTTCCATGCCAAAGACACAACCATGCGTAATGCCCAAATAATTAGATAAATGCCTACCCTCCCCGACACGAAGATGGACTCCGTCAGCCGTACCGCGGAGTGAGGCTACACATAAGAAGAGGGGGTAAACCAACATGAGCAGTAACGTACCTCGAATCTGCTGTCTGGAAAGATAATGGAAAGGCAGGAGTAAATGTACTTACTAGAGGTCCTTCCTCACATAACGGGAAACCTACCTGTCCTGCAGTACCGCTGGTGACATTGCTACATGGAAAGTAATGGAATAAATACCACTGCCGGCTGGGTAGCGGGAAGCGGGTGCCAACATCATAACGCTGCGTAAGGTTACGGTTGACACACCTGGTTCGAAAAGGAAGCGGCCATCTTACAGTGGTAAGAGGGGGAGGGAAAGTCTGATGACAATGGGGGATAAGTCAGAAGCAACACTGTGTAACAGTACGATGGGAGAAAAACAGGAAGTTCGTAAATGGCCATAACGAATACGATCGTTGGCCATAAGGTGACCGCTGGTCACAACTCTAGGTATGAGTAAAACCATTATAGACATGGAAATGTTGGTGCCCTTCTTCACATATAATATGCTCATAATCCCAACGTTATGTGAATGGTGTAAGGGATGTGGGGAGCTGGTCAGGGCCCAAATTGACCAGTCCCCATATGACCATTTCATAGGTGTACAATAGTACTAAAAAGGGGGAAATCCCTAACTACGGGGTACTTAAAAAATAGTTCAAAAAGGAGGGAAGTGTGAGACAAGATAATACTATTTTCTCAGCACACAGAAAAACAATCGGACCATTCCGATGGTTAAGTTCGCTCGTAATTCCTAGACAGAATGTCTTGATTGGCAGTGTAAGGTGCCGTAGATGTCAATACAAGGGGTAACTCTGGCAAGTTAAGTAGAATACTCTGCATACTCCCTCTAGCAGATATCTACTAACGTGCTTATGAATGACTGGACTCTTGATTATGGAGTGAACTACTGAACTCAAGGTAAATGGATAGAGAGTACTTAGCCATGTATAGTTCCTAGTATAGTGTATGACATATAGTACCGGGAGGTCTTAGCATGGTGTAAATTCAGTGAGGAAGATCCGCCCAAGGTATCTCTTCGTTGAGTCCCCTTTTGTTGCTTCTAAGTTTGAACACCCACCGTTGTTCCTGTCTAAATAATGTGGAGGCTGTCCAATGAGGATTAGATTCAATGATGGTCCATCGCAAGCTTTCTGGAGAGTGGTTCATTTCCAGAAAATGGCTTTGCAATCTCGTTGCTGTTCGTTTGCATCGAATGGTACTTTTGTGCTCCCCAATCTGGACTTTCACTGGTCTAACTGTCATGCCAATGTATTGCGAACCACAGGGACAGGTAATCAAATACACGCAGTTTTTGGTATTACAATTGGTATGGCGTGTCTGCTGCCATAATCTGGGAAGTCCCAGGTCAAGTTCCTTAGTAATGCTTGTCTGAGGACATGCTGCACATGAACCACACGGGTCATGGCCTACTTCCGGTGGTAGATTCCATAGAGTAGGTTGTCTCCGGATGGTGTTCTTAGGGCGTGTGTGCACTAATATATCCCTAAGATTCTGTGTTCTCTTGAAAGCAAAAAGAGGCCTCGGGCCAGGTTGGAAATCTCCCATCTCGAGAATCTTCCAATGTTTCTTGATAATTTTCTGGATCTTGTTAGAATTAGGAGTGCAGGATGTGACACAGGTCAGTATGTCTGTGGTAGTTTTTTCTTTTGTTTCCAATAGAGCTTCTCTGTGGTTGTTCCTAGCTCGTTTACGAGCCTGCCTCACGATTCTTTTGGGATACTCTCTCTCTATCAGATTCTCAGTTAGAGTGTCCGCCTCTTTTTCAAATTCTGTGATGGTATTTCAGTTGCGTCGCAGGCAGAGGAACTGACCCACCGGGAGGTTGTTTCTTAAGGACTTCGGGTGGTGACTATGGAACAAAAGGAGGCTGTTCCTGTCAGTTGGCTTCTTATAGTTTGTGGTCATGAGAGAGCCATCTTTGAGAGATATCAGGAGATCCAGGAATGGGATGGACTCAGATGACAGAGTGCCTACAAATTGCAGGAATGGGTTTAAGGTGTTAATCCAAGTGAAAAACGAGAGGCATGTCTTTTCATCCCCTTTCCAGAAGATGATGATATTGTCGATGTACCTTCGCTATAATAGAATATTGTTGGTATATGGGTTGGCATCTGACAAGATGTGTTCTTCTTCAAAATTCGCCATGTACAGACAGGCCAGACTCGGCGCGAAGGTACTCCCCATGCTGGTGCCCTGTACTTGATGGTAGAGCTTGGTCTCAAAAGCAAAGTAGTTCTCTTTCAGTGCTATCGTTGCACAGTCACAAATGAAAGTGACAGGTGTTATAGAGGGCCATGGATTTACGTTGCAGAGGACCTGATCCAGAACTGCAAGTGTGGCATCTTGGGGAATGTTCATGTATAGTGCTTCCACGTCTAAGGTGACCAAAAGGGTTTTGGATTCCGGTGCCTCAAATTGTTCGATGAGGTTCAGCACTTCTCAAGTACGTGGGAGTCTTAGTAACCAAGGGGCGTAGGAACACATCACAGAATGTGCTCAAAGGTTCTAGTAGAGAGCATAATCTCACTTTTATTCAGGAAGAAGAGGACGATTGTGACTGTGACTCCGGGCTCACTTGGCAGAAACACCCCCTGAGCCTCCACCCCCCATCGCAAAATGTAATGCCTGTGAAAAGGGTAGGTGGACGCAGTGTTATATAGAACATAGTCCTGAGAGCACGATTGAAAATGAAAACAGTATATAGTATATGGTATAAACTATGCTCCAAAAAGTGTGATATAAGATGAACCGGGGCGTGAAATATAATATGCAATACATTGTGCGCAATGACAGATTCATTGGAGAGCGCGAGATAGCACAGGCACTAGCGCGTGCAATGCGATATGCGCCTTGGAGTGTAATATGCACAGGGCAGTGTTGTGTAACCTAACTAGTCTCTAAAGTTGTAATTTAAAATATGTGCTGGGGAGTGTAACGTTGCATATGCACTCTGACAAAGATATGGATCCCAGATTGTAATATGTATGACATAGCGCTGTGCGTTATAACATAGGCATCGAGGAAGGCACGTTAGATGGGGCAATATAACCCGTGCGAAGGCAAGTGTGGCATGACATATTCACGGGGTGTTGTTACAGTGCACATGGGCTAGAGAGTGTCATAGCATACGCACTAGCTGGTGGAATACAACACAGAGGTGTGAGGCACTCGGCGGGCACTGGTGGGTGTAACACAGCATTGGGCTCAGCCAGGAGCACGCTGTGACTCTCAAGTGAGGTTCGTCTCCTTTCCAGAGAGTAAAATAAAAAGTATTACACATCCGGCGGTGGATGTGTGTTTTATTAACCGTGAGGGGGTTTCTTGCATAGTTTGGTCGAATTTTTGTCAAATCCCCTTTGAATGGCTTGGTGTGCGTGTATATTAAATGTGCCTGTCAATAGCTACCCATGTTTGTATAAGCAAACGACAACGGTGTCTACTTGGAGAGTACCCACCGGCGGGGGCACCGGGATTAGGCACGGTAGGGTGTTAGACACGTCAGAGCTTCACTAGCGGTGTAAATACATTCCATGTGGATTCATTCTATGCATAGTCACCTTTTAATGAATATCACGCAAATCGTCATGGTGATAGGTACATACGGTTTGTCCAGCATGTCCTAGGTGTTTCTATAAATATATATTTTTTAAAAATAATAAAAAACAAAGGCCAGCCCCGGGGGATGGGGTCCCCGGGGCCATAAGTGGCCTGAGGAGGGGGGCAACGCAGCCCCCTCCTAAAGAATAAAAAAAAAAAGGCCATGACCCGGGGGTTGGGGTCCCCGGGGCCGATTAAGGCCTTGGAAGGGCTAAATGAATTTTTTTCAACAACAAAAATTAGGGTGCAGGCCCTTGGGGATGGGGTCCCCAGGGCCAGTAAATTAGAAAAAGAAGGTGGGCCACACAGCCCTCCTTCTTAAAAAAATAAAATAGTCAGTCAGTCAGTCAAAATTCTTTATTCGGTTTAAGTGCAAACCATAAAAGCATACTACAATAAATAGACTTAAAAATACAGATTTCATTTTAAATGATCACTACAGCTAAAAAACACATTAACACAAATTAATAAAACAGAGCAACATGTCCAATTAAAAACATTAAAAGGATACAGTTCATTTCCTCAAGGAGCGAATTACAACGGATAAAAAATTTGCAATGTTAAAAGTTTCCCAAACATCATTTAACATCTGAAGGTAAAGAAGAGCAGATCTCACCTGAACAAAGCCTTTGTTTCTTAATATAGGGAGTAAAAAGCGTTTCCTTATGTCAATAAAGTGCTCACAGAAGAAGAAAAAATGTGTCATATCCTGTGAGGAAATATTGTCACAGGAACAAAGGCCAAGGTCCACAGCCCTTTTCCAACCTTTCCTATCTCCAAACAGGAGATGTAATTGATTTAGTCTGAATCTAGTCAGAAGGAAACGGTGATTTGCATTTGTGACAAATCCTAAATATGGTTCCATGGATGGTGTTGTTTTACAAAGCTGGTGAGCCCTAACGGAGCCCTTAACCAGCTCGTTCCCTTCCCTATCCATGGTAGATATGTGCATAAATGTTTCTTTGCACCATTTTATGTCACCTTTTACTAGGGCCTCTGGAAACTGATATAATTCAGGTCTACCTAGCTTTATGGCCAGGTTCTGAATATATTTCAGCCAGGGTATACGCGATCCATAATCTAGCAATGTACAATCTTTCATAATTGTACGATTCAGCTGTAGGTCCGGGTTAAGCCAAATGCTAATCCATTTCAATAATGGGGCCAGGGCAATGCTATCTTCTAAAAAAACGATTCCAAGTTCCTGATGGACATTATAGTTAGCAGTTGAGATCGGGACTGAAAGGAGGTTTTTTAAGAACCTATCCTCGACAATCTGAATGCCGTTGACATTTTTGATGCCCCATATCTCGGCTCCATACAATGCCAAAGAGAGACACTTAGCTTTATAAACTTGAATAAGGGCCCTCATTGGTCTGGCGCCTAGCTTTCTGGCAAAACCCAGAACACCCACAGTTGCTCTAGATAAAACAATCTTTTTTGCTATTATTTGGGTTACCCAGGAACCTTGGTCGTCAAAAAGAACGCCCAAATAAGGAAATGAAGATACCCTGGATAATTGGTGACCCCCACATTTAAAGGTTTTAGACTTAGCGGATTTTTGACCAATGACCATAACATGCGATTTAGCAAAATTGACAGTTCAATCCAGGGCCTTCATAAAACCTGCAAATGAATCAAGCAGTAACTGAAGGCCCACTCCCGTTCTTGCGACTAGGGCGGCGTCATCGGCATATAAAATTGCAGGGATTAAACATTTCCCTGCACGAGGGATATCATTACATGAGGCGATTAGGGCATTGTCTAATTCGTTTATGTAAAGTGTAAAAAGCAGAGGTGCCAAAATGCACCCTTGTCTAACACCATTTAATATGGGTATGTCTTTTGTACAATTGCCCATTTGATCATATCGAACTGTAGCCGATAACTCTCTATGTAGATCAGCTAAGAAGTAGACGATGTCTTTGTCTACTCCATGGGATAGGAGCAGGGACCATAGTTTTGACCTATTTACACGGTCAAAGGCCGATGACAGGTCCATAAAGGCTACCAATAAGGTTCCCTTCTTGGCCACCGTGTATTTGCCAATTAATAGTTGTAAGTTTAGACATTGATCTATGGTGCCCATCACTTTTCTGAATCCGTACTGGACCTTAGAGAGTGTTCCTGTTTCCTCTAGCCAACCAGTCAGTTGGGCAAGGACAACCCTCCCCAGTACTTTCACGGATGAATCTATTAAGGAGATTGGACGGTAACAGCTCGGGTCACCTCTATCACCCTTTTTAAAGATAGGTATGATGACAGATTTCGCCCAAGTCGACGGTAGGCCCAGTTGACATGCGTTTACGAAGATATTGAATAAAATTTTAGACCAGGTTTTTATATCTGATTTAAAAAGGTCTGCCGGGACTCCATCAGGTCCCGGCGCCTTGTTACTTGTCATTTGCATGATGGCATTTTTGACCTCTAGTTCTGTAAAGGACAGGGTATAATTCTCCGAGTTAAGTGAAGACGTCACCCTAGGGCCATCTCCATCATACACCTGTTTAAAATGGCTAAACCACTTATCTTCTTGGATACCGCAGTCAAGCTCGTTGTTACTTTTACCGTTAAAAAAAGGCTTGTTTACGATAGTACAAAATTTGGCACTATTTTTAATAACATCGATGGATAAAAGTTCATTCCATGCCTCTTCCCTAATTTCATTTTTACGCTTATTCTGTGCCTTTTTATAGGCTTTCCTGAATACAGCGATTTCTGCTCTGTCTGGTGGAACAGCTTTCAGAGCTCTCATTAACTTCCGTTGGGCTGATGAGCAACTGTGATCAAACCATTTCTCCCCGTTCATGGGTTTGGCCTTACATGCTTTTTTAAGGTCATTGTTTACCTGAGAACAAATTTTACCATAAGCTGACAGGACCGCTTCACCAAAAATCCCATCTTGCAAACACATATACATTTCATCCCCAACCGTTCCCAACAAATTCTCATTAAAGTCCTTTGGTACCACTTGACACCATTTCAGGCGACGTGTTTGGTCAGTTGGCCTTATGTCCAGAGTTCTGACAGTGGGATTGTCAGATTCTCTTTTCCTAAGATCGTCAGTCAGGGTTATCTGGACAGAATTATGGTCACTGTAAATAGACCAATTTACCTTGTACCGACTTACATTATCTGCTAGGGTTGTGCTGACAAAAATGAAATCAATGGTGGAGCCCAAACCGCTTCCTTTATAGGTTGGGATATCATTTGGATGATTAACGGGGTGAACCAAAGCATTGCCAGCAAGGAGCTCATCTAGATACATACCCTGTGGTGTATGTTCGAAATGCGTGTTTCCTTGGTTTGATGGACCTAAGCTGTCACATACAAAACAGTTGCTAAAACAACAATGAACATTAAAATCACCAACCACTATAACCGAATAGGGATTCTTGTTATTTTCATCACACATTTGCAAAAAATCATATAGACTGACTAAATGATCATTTGGCGTACTCTTAGTAAACGAATTATAAAAATTAACAATAAGCCAGTTCCCATTAGAGTTGGATTGAATTTCCACTGCTAGGCAATGAGGCGAACCTGACTCCACTTTACTGTATTTGCCCTCGAGTGTCAATGAGATGAGAGTGAGAAGTCCGCCTTTTGCCCTCCCCCTGCAAGAAACCACCGCAGGTGACCAAAAAGCAGAAAACCCATCCAACAAGAAGGTACTTTCAGTGTCCCAAGTTTCTTGTAGCCTAATAATTTCATGGCCTAATAAACAGTCCCTCCATATGGGATCATGCGCTTTGCTGTTAAGGCCGGCTATATTCCAACTAAGGACACTTGTGCCTACAGGCTGCAATGGGACAACAGCTATACTATCCACATTTTCAACATTAAGATTCCTCACTACAGTCATAGCATTTGAGGTGCCCTCTACCCTCGTACTTAACTCAGTTCCACTTAATCCCTGGTCCTCCTCCAATATTGAAATTGAAGCTTCCCTAGTAGATCTAGGAGTAACCCAATCATGGTGGAGTCAATCATTAGAGTCTAAATCACTCAAAGCTTGAAAACGGTTAGAAGTGACGACACCATGAAAAAACTGTCCTTCAGGGTAACGTGCTCTGCCCTCCAACGGATCACTAATGGGTAGTTTTGTCTGTTGCCTATAAAAATAACCCAGTGATCGGAGGGTAATACCCTGATCGGTATGAGGGAGCAAAGTAGCTTTTAATAGGGTGTTATTGACTAAGGAAGGATTGCTAAAGTTTATTATAACACAATCCCCCTTTGTGTTCTTACGAGAATGCTCTATCCATGAAACTCTTCTAGTTGTTAATATCTGGTGGGCTAAATGCACTGGAAATCCACAATGTTTATTTAACCACAAAACTGTTTTGTTCTTAAGAGATTTGTGGGATTCTGAATTAATTTTTTGGGCACCATCCTTCAGGGGGGGTACATTTGTTAACACTACAACAAAAGGGGCGCAATCAGGGGGTAAGTCTGGTTGCGCTCCTCCCGTGTGCATGCTCCTGGGTACCTGGTTGCTCCTTGAACAGCTATCTAGTGGTAAAGTATTATTCACGTTGATCGTGGGTACAACAACCAAGGGTTCAGCACAATTTGAAATGACCTTTGAGGACTTATGAGGGTCAACAGTACCACATGAACCCCCAGCTACACTACAAGATTTCCCGGAAGAGTTGTTACTAAGGCCCACGAGATTACGTAGGCCTTCAATCTCTGCCGATAGTTCACCAATCTTGGTTACTAGGGGTTCAACTATTTTTAAGATTTTAGCCTCCAAAATGCCTGCCAAAGAATCTAATTGGTCAGGATCAATCTTAGTTGTTAAATTATTTGAAGAGGCTACCTCCGAGGTAACCCCGATTAAAGACGCAGAACCTGTTTTTTTGTGGATACTTCGTGCACCTCCCTGTTTCAATTGAGTGTGTTTACGGGGTCTCAGAACTCTCTGTATAGTCAGGTCCGGGGATTCCTCTGATGGGACCTCATTTACATCTTTTACTGGTCCCTATTAACTTCTGGGAATTCTTGTTCAACAAGAACTAGATCGCCCAGGGTTACCAAATCGTGGTTATCATTGGAACTGTTCACACCGTGAAATGGAGGGGATGATATGGTGGGTGTATCATCCAATAAAGGGCAGATGGTCGTTGAGTTGGACCCCTGACCTAGGGATTTGCGCCTATCGCTATTAATTTTAGTAACTACTTTAACTAAGTAGTTATCTAATGTTGAAGCAGTGGAAGATTTATTTCCCAACGTAGATTTAGCCATGTTAAGCAAAACCCTGGGAATTCCTAAAATTTAAATTCAACAATAACACGATATAATATCACCAACACATACAGTGATACAGGTTAGCCAAAATGAATAGAATAAAACCAGTACAACAATATCTGAAATTCAGGGGATAAGCAGGTCACCCAAACCAGGTGCTCGCGGGTATATGCCTTACAACTTAATGACGTGGCCCGACCCGGCCTCTCTCAGTCCTCTGAGGGCCACAGAGGGCCCGCCCTTTGCCCGGGCTTAGCCCGGCGCCCGCGCGCGTCCCGCGGCGCGGAGGGCCTACGATCTTTTATGCGCCTCCGGGCGCGTAGGTCTCGTCAAAGGGGCGCCGGGGCACCTGGGAGGTGTAGTCTAGCAGCGCTTCCAGGCCGCGGAGTAGAATGGCGGCAGCGGCAAGCCTGAGCCCAGCAAGGGAGCGACAACTGAACCAGCGGTAAGGTGAGGAGGGTAACGACAGCCCCCCCGTCCAGAAGGCAGGTCACTCTGGCAGGAATTTCAAATTTGGCGCGTTTCCCGCTCCACCGAGGGAGCTACGATCTTTTATGCACCTCCGGGCGCGTAGGTCTCGTCAAAGGGGCGCCGGGGCACCTGGGAGGTGTAGTCTAGCAGCGCTTCCAGGCCGCGGAGTACAATGGCGGCAAGCCTGAGCCCAGCAAGGGAGCGACAACTGAACCAGCGGTAAGGTGAGGAGGGTAACGACAGCTCCCCCGTCCACAAGGCAGGTCACTCTGGCAGGAATTTCAAATTTGGCACGTTTCCCGTAAAATAAATAAAAGACTGGCATCGCGCCGGAGGCCACGCCCCCTCCTTGCAGCACTCTGCAAATGCGCCCCCTGGCCAGTTGTAAGTTGGGGAATTAATTCCCCTTCAATACTGAGGGTCCCTGAGGGCCAACTAGCCCAACAGGTATCTCCAGTATGCGCCAGGGAGCTGCGTTGCAGACAGGTGTTCTGAGACCACGCCCCTTTGTACACCTCTATGCAATGCAGCTCTGTGGCGCTTACTGGAGGTACCTAGAGGGCTAGTTTGACCCTAGGGACCCTTAGGATTCAAGGGGACTTAATCTCTCAATTTAGAACGACCACAGGGCGCATTAACACAGTGGTGAAGGGAGGGGACGGGGCCTGAGGTGACCTGTGCAAACATGCCCCGTGGCGCGTTTTAAGTTGGGGAAATAATTCCGTTTCAATCCTGAGGGACCCTGGGGGCAACTAGCCCACCAGGTGCTTCCAGTAATCACCACTGCTCTGCGTTACAGAGAGGTGGTGCAGGCCATGCCCCTTTTTACACCTCTCTGCAATGGCGCTTACTGGACGTACCTAGTGGGCTATTTTGCCCCTAGGGATCCTCAGGATTCAAGGGGACTTAATCTCCCAACTATAAACGGCCACAGGGCATGTTTACATAGTGGTGAAGGGAGGGGATGGGGACTGAGTTAACATGTGCAAACAAGCCCTGTGGCAAGTTTTAACTTGGCGAAATAATCCCCCTTTAATCCTGAGGGACCCTGGGGGCCAACTAGCCCACCAGGTGCTTACAGTAAGCGCCACTGCTCTGCGTTGCAGAGAGGTGGTCTAGGCCGTGCCCCTTTAACATCTCTCTGCAATGCAGCTCTGTGGCGCTTACTGGAGGTACCTAGTGGTCTAGTTGGACCCTAGGGACCCTCAGGATTCAAGGGGACTTAATCTCCCAACTTAAAACGGCGATAGGGTGTGTTTACACAGTGGGGAAGTGAGGGGACGGGGCCTGAGGTGACGTGTGCAAACACGCCCTGTGGCACGTTTTAAGAGGTAGTTTTAATCCCCTGCCCTAATATATACTAGGGGCTTGCAGAGGAGGTCATGCTGATCACAGGAGGACCCCAACACATAGTATTCCCTAGTGTGTGTAGGTGTTTTCACTGTATTCTGAGTGTCTTTTAACATAGCACTGGCTCTAAGACTGGTTAGTCAGACTCAGTTACCACCAGTATCCGTCTAAAAAAGTTGAGGGTACAGGATGATTTTGCAACAAGGCTTCTTTCTGCTCTTCTGTTTGTTCTTTCTGCACGTTATCCTTCTTCCTGCACTTTTCTTCGTCTTTGAGGACTTCTGTTGCTTCTTTCTGCATTTCTGTTTTTTCTTTCTGTGCGTTTTTTCTTCTTTCTTCACATGTTCTATCTCTGTAGGCATAGATAGAAATTAGCATATAAAAAACCTTCGAAATTCACTGAAAAAACCGTAGGTTTCAGGCACGTTATAGTTAGGAATTAGCATTTAAAAAACCATAGAAATTCACTGAAAAAACCATAGGTTTCAGGGGTGTTATGAAGAACCAGAAACCTTATGGGCCTGGCGACGCAGGGTACGCCTTAATCTCCTGGGTTCACCTGCTTCAGTTAACAGAGACACGGGGACACTCTGTCGGCGTAAAAGATCAGATTTTATTAGCTGCAGCTAGTACAGTTGTCCCAGAAGTACACACGGTATGTTCTCAGGAGACTGCCACTTCACTCCGTGGCGCACAATCTTTTATAGTACATAGGTGACATATACATTAACCAAGAACACACCTAAGACATACATGAAAAACCAATAAGAATAGTCTGGAAGTAAGTCAGAGCCAATAGAAAGGATTGGAAAACATAAGTATCGAGTAACCCGAAGAAGTCTCTCCTCCAACTGTGTTTGCCATCCCTCCCACAGGTTAAGGTATTAACGTGTCCGCAACTGACTTGCAGGTGGCGAGATACGTTTGTGTGTTTTGGAGGACAGTTGTGAAACGAGAGAATACGAGCAGAGGACAGCGAAGGCCAGAAGATAAGATAAAGTCAGAAGAGAACAGTGTGAACCAACAGATAGTTAATACAGGGATTAGAAAAACCAGACAGGGATTAGTGTACTCGGCCTGTCTCTAACACCAGCTTTCTAAACAGAGGCACAAGGCTATTTTGCCACAATATTGCAGGAAAAGCAGAAAAGACTTTGTTCGTCCTGCTGCCTGAGTTAGGGCAATAGAAAATGGCGGCGGAGCACAAAATGGGGGCTCAATTCGATCGTGATTGAAAATCGAATTTCCTCAGACCCTCCTTTTGCCAGAACTCAGGCAAGATACACAGACTCACGTTAATCTGAGTCGATGTCGATAGACATGAGGTCATCGAGCTGTTGCTGTAACATCATTCTAATATTCTCTGTTCTTTGTGTCTTGGGTTTTGGGATGCACATAGTACCACAAAGGTCGCAGATGGTGGGACCAAAGTGCATGCAAAGACAACAGGAGAAAATGATGGTTAAAACCATACCAAGAAATGTTAGCACTTTCCAACCCCATTTGGACAGTAGTCCCCAAAACCATCCCAATAACGACCAATCTCCTTCGTTCTGATGAATCGATTCGGAGATTATGTGTAATTTAGAGATGGCCTGGCATACTGTCGGAGCATCATCAGGTATATAAATACAGCAACTTGATTTGATCAATTTACAGACTCCACCATGATCTGCAAGAATGACATCTAAGGCAACTCGGTTCTGCAAAGTCATAAGACGATCCGCCTGTAGTTCCGCTGTAATATTACTCAAAGCTCCTACAGTGATGTCTATGGTAGTCTCTACAACACGAACCAGTTGTCTCATATTCCTGCTGTTTGCCATAGGACCCCAAAAAGGAAGAAATCCTTTAAGGAAGTCTCCTCACTCTTGTCCTGCTGTATCTTTGGAATCAATAATTCCTCTGCCATATCTGTTTCTATGAAAATTTGAAGAAGCAGTGTATGTAGGGGGAAGAAGAAAAGCTATATAGCAAGTTCCAGAAAAATCAGTTGGCAACCACGTATAGGCTCTATCGTGACAGATAAAATACGTGCCCTGAGATGGAACTAATGGTCGGCGAATTCTGAGATGAGTGGATGTATGTATGGGAACAAAAACTTTTTCTCTGTTCGGTGTCAGTAGTCTGGCCATTTATTTGCAAACAAAAATTGCCTTGATGAGGTAGAGTCCAAATTGGTGGAGATTTTCCCTGTTTAACCTTATCACTAAGGCTAGTGACATAATACATGACGTTCCAATTAGTATACGCTTTTCTCTCATCAACAGAAATTTTACTGTTTTCCATGATTTTGGCCATAGCTACCATTCCCTTTAACAATGAACTATGACTGAAATCTGGTCCACCAATATAGGAACTGACAGGTCATTTAAATCGGCTTTGATAAGCGTTAGAGAAAATAACAAAATAAGCCCAAGCAGAACCTTCATAAGAGAACGGAAGGACTAAATATGGCCTCCCTTTTTCTGTGGTATGAGGCATTAGTCCACACACCCAACAATCGGTTGTATTAATTACTAATTGGTGTTGGTGTAATAACTGGATAAATGAATTGTTGTAATATTCAATTCTTCTAACGAGTTCATGTTGAGGAAGTGTATGAAATAGATGCGGAGAGATAGTAGAATAAGAAGGCACAGTAATAGAAGAAGGGACAACTTTTTGCTGCATAGCATGGACAATCCAACCTACACACGCCAACAAAATACATAATAATATAAAAACACATAAAGTTATACCACAACAACTGTGTATTATTTTATAATAATTGTCTTTCATTTTGTTCTTTCTCTCTCTTTCACCTAATGTAGTTTCCATCTTCTAAATGGATGCTCATGGCAATCTTCTTTAATCACTTGGTCACGATTGTCTGCCGTCCTATGACACTGCAAGTCCTGCAGGCCTATTGCCACTACTCAGGTCACAGCCAAGACTCCTACCATGACCCTGCAACCGGGATAGAAACTACATGGAAGAGAGAATCTCAAGTTTTCTTCTTCAATCTAGGTCTTAAATCGTAATGAGCCTTATCAGGTACAGTCTGATCCTGAAACAATGTTCGTGGATTTATGGTGGTACAAGTTCTTGGAGAATGTCGTCGTTTTCTTTTTCTGACAGTGTTCCATTCAAGCGTGCATCACTAAAAGGTATGAATTTGGGAACCTTCTCGCTTTCAGAGTCACTTATACCCTTACGGACCCACTGATCAAAGGGCAAAGGCAAAGGAACCTTCTTGCAGTGCACGCCGTGGATCCAGTTCTTCTTTCCTTCAACCTTTACTGCTGTACGAGTAGTCAGGAGAACCTGACGGGGTTCTCTCCAGCGAGGCTCCAAGTTCTTCGTCCTTTGGAAATTCTTCACACAAACCCAGTCTCCTGGTTGGATGGAATGACCTGAGTCTGTGGAGGCCTCTGGCAAAGCGCTCTGAACCTGTTGATGGAGAACACATCATTTAGTTGTGAGGTCGTGTAAATAATCTATCAACATCGGGTATGGTATATCAGAGTACTTTTTAGGGCGAGGTACTTCCCATACATTAGCTGGGCGTCCGAAAACTATCTCATAAGGGCTAAGTCCCAAACGAGAATGCACAGCTGTTCTGGTGGATAGGAGAGCCAAAGGTAGGGCATCGGGCCAACTAAGGCCTGTACTAGCCTGCACTTTCGCAAGCTTAAGCTTTAAAATACCATTGTAGCATTCCACTAGACCCCTGACTGTGGATGGTTTGCCGCATGGAACTTCTGTTTTATACCAAGACCTGCACAAACTTTTTGCATGACTTGGCCCAGAAATTCGCTCCCATTGTCACTCCAGACAATGCGCGGTAAACCAAATCTAGGGAAAAACTCTTTTAGAAGTACTTTGGCTGTAGATAAAGCAGTATTGTCTTTCAGGGGGTAAGCCTCTATCCATCTGGAAAAGGCACATACCACCACTCGAACATATTTGAGATTGTTGCATCGTTCCATGTGAATGTAATCGATTTGCAACACCTCAAATGGATAGGTCGGAGGAGCAAAATGACCTGCTGGAGTTGGGGTTCCCTTTCCCGGGTTGTACATTAAGCAAATAATGCAATGTTTCACTACATTTTCTGCACACTTTGGGATTCCTTCGTTTTGCCACACTGGAGCCAGAAGCTTGCATATTTCTTTTTCACTTAGATGGGCTGGACCATGCGCCATAGTAACTACAGGTAGTACATAAGCGTCTGGTAACAGCCAACGTTGGTGCTCGGACAATTCCACCCAACATCCCATCTCGTCTAAAATTCCTGTACTTTCTTTCCACTTTCTCAATTCTTTCTCTGTAGCCTCTTCTTGAATTGACTTCACACTTTCTACTGTGTCTTCACACATTCCTTTTTCTCTGACCCAATTTGCAGGGCCTGCAACATACATGCGACTTGTAGCATCTCTGGCTGTCTTTTTCGCTACCTCATCCGCAAATGCATTTCTGCGACCAACATCGTCAACAATCTTCTTATGTGCACTACACTTCACAATAGCTATCTGGGTAGGCAAGTGACTCAAGAAGGTCAGTCACCAACTGACCACGTTGTATCTTAGTGCCGTGGGAAGTAAGGAATCCCCTTTCTTTCCACAAACGTCCAAAACTGAACGTCACACCAAAAGCGTACTGGCTATCGGTATACACGTTCACTCTTTTTCCTTTGGATAACACACACGTTCTGGTTAAGGCTATCAGTTCAGCTGCCTGAGCTGAATTATGTCTGATGCGTGCTGTTTCCACGACTGTATGCAAGGTAGTAACAGCATAGGCTGAAGTTGTCTCTCCATTAGGAAGCTTAAAACAAGAACCATCTACCCATAGCGTTCCATCCAGATTCACTAATGGCGTATCTGTTAAGTCAATTCTACCCTTTGTCTCTTCCTCAGTACGGAAGAAACAATCATGTTGTTCTTGAACACCCTTCTCTTCTGGAAGAGGCAACAAAGTAGCTGGATTTAAAGTATTACATCGTTTGATATGCACGTGACTAGCCAAGAGCGTCAGCTCATATCCAGACAAACGAGCACTCGTAAGATGCTGTGTTTTTGTTCTGTTTAGCAAAGTATCCACTTCATGTGGCACCATAACAATAAGAGTGTTATCTAGCACCATTCCAGCAGACTGTCGAATAGAAATTGCGGCTGCTGCTGTCGCTTTAAGACAACTAGGCAATGCTTTAGCTACAGGATCTAACGTAGCCGAAAAATAGGCACATGGTCATTGTTTATCTCCAAATCGCTGTGTTAAGACTGACAACGCACAACCTTCTCTTTCACGAACATAGAGCGTAAAAGGCTTACTGTAATCAGGAGTACCTAGTACAGGAGCGGAACACAGAGCAGCACGTAAGTCAGTAAAACTCCTCTGACATTCGTTAGTCCATGGAAGGGGCTGAGGCGTATCTTTCAAGGTGAGTGCCAACAAAGGTTTGGCCAACAGAGAGAAGTTAGCGATCCACTGCCTACAATAGGAAGTAATGCCCAGAAAGGCACGTACCTCTCTTTGTGTGGATGGCACAGACATTTGCGCAATAGCTTGGATACGTTCTGGGGTTAATCGTCTTCCCTCCTTTGATAAGAGATGACCCAAGTAGGTAACCTCTCGGTGAACACATTGCAGCTTAGAAGGTGAAACCTTATGATTAAGATTGGATAAGTGTCGCAACAATGCAACCGTCACATTCTTACATATATCCTCTGAATCAGCAGCGATTAACAAGTCGTCCATGTACTGAATGAGAGCAGCACCAGAAGGCAAGGAAAAAGCATCAAGATGACATTTCAGAGCTTGACTATAAATAGAGGGACTTTCACAATAGCCTTGAGGTGCGCGTTTGAACCGGAAGCTTCGGCCTCCAAGAGAGAAGCCAAAAATGTCCCTACTCTCTTCAGCAATGGGAATACTAAAGAAAGCATTTTTCAGATCGATAACAGAAAACCAAACCGCTGTAGAAGGTATTATCGTCAACAACGCAGTGATATCTGGGACAACAGGAAACTGTGGTACAACAATTTTGTTTATCTCCCGAAGATCAATTACAAAGCGATAAACAGGAGGCTGAGAAGGATCAGTGCGTTTAAGAACAGGAAGAATAGGGCTATTACATATGTTATCTCTCGTTTCCTCAACCACATCCTTCTGAATCAAATCATGAATGATTTCCAAAAGCGCTCTTTCACCTTCAGTGGAAATTCTATATTGAGGAACGCGTGGCAATTCAGAATTAGGTTTGAGAGTAAAAACATAGGGTGGAATTTCAAGACAACCAACATCATTTGGACCCGTGGCCCAAAGCGTTGTAGGAAGAGAGAGCAATTCAGGTGGGAACTGATCTTTTGACAAATACATTGGAGAAGTCAGTTTCTGTCCTAAAGTAAGGTATACACCAGAAGGAGAACAATATATCGCTGCATGCAATCTTTTCAATAGATCCAAGCCCAATAGATTCTCGCCACAACCATTCGTTAAGAGAAGCGGAACTTCTAAATCATAAGGGCCAATTGAAATAGGCAAAGGGCAAGAAACTGGATTACGAACTGGGGCGCCAGAAAAACCTACAGATACATTCGTTAAGCCAGACAAAGGCGCCCCAGGGAGCTTTGAATGAATGATAGAACTTCTCATCGCACCAGAATCTAAAAGAAATGGCTCTGAAACACCCATTGTAGTGACATTAACATAAGGTCCATTCTGATCTACTGGCATCGACACAACTCCCTCACTTTGTCCATGGCTGTCCTAGTTAACATGAAGACTTTCATTCTCGCCTTCAACATAGCAATCCTCATTGTAATACTGTGTAGACTGAACGTTTTGCTGATCAAAGTAGTTCACGGAATTAGAAGGAGGAAGGGAACGTTGTTCTTGGGTCAACATACCTCGACCTCTACCTCTGTTTGCTGACTGGAGGCCACCACAAGCTCATGGAGCAGATAGTGTCCCATTGCGCTGTAATAAAACCGGACAACTATTCTTAAAATGGCCTTCCTCCCTACAATAGGCACATTGATTAGGACCTAACAAAGGTCGCGGAGTATATGACTCAGGCTTTTGATACACCCTCTGAAACTGTGGAGGCTGTTGCAACTGGGGCTGAGCATAACGAGGTGGATAAGCCTGTTGCAAGAGAACCTTAGTTTTCAATTCTTTAGTCTTTTTCTCTTGCTTATCTCTTTCTTCTTTATCTCTATTTTCATAATATTGAGCAGTAGCCAATATCTGGGCTGAAGAGGAAACAGCCCACGAACTTTCGGAGTCTTTCAACTTATGCGACAGCTCGGGTAGCAAATTAAATACGAACTTATCTTCAAATAATCGCTGTCCACCCTCTGTAGTCATGTCCTGACCACTGTGATCAATGAATGTCTCCTCGAAACGAGTCAAGAAATCGGAGACACTCTCATCTTTCTTCTGTTTACACGCAGTTAGTTTATCCCAGTTAACTCTCAGGGCAGGCATCATCGTTTTCATTAATGTAATAATCCTTCCAGGGAGTTCTGAAATCAAAGCATCAGGCTTCGCACCACCCACTTGGGCTCTATCTGCGGCAATTATAGCATCCCAGTCTCCACCTAATTCTTGAGCATGATTCTCCTTACGAATCCTAGCCCATAACGCTTGTGGGACTACATTCCCCATCATCATATCAATATCTTCTAAATTCATAATGCAGGCATCAACAGTCTGTGACAATTCTTTATAATAACTTGCAGGTTTCTTACGGGGATCCGGTAGAGACTGTTTAAGAGCCAAGACTTGAGATCTTTTCCAGGGCACATGTACCCATATTCGCTGGAAGTGAGCAGGAATAGCTTGATTAGCACCTGCTGCTGGAACCTCTTCTCTCCATACCGGAGGAACCTCTCTCATTGGATAATTTTTCAGTGTCAACCTAACTGAGGGATCGGAGTCAAGAAAAGTCAGTGAGGGTAATAAAGTTCTAAAGGTAACAAGTGTCTTTACAGCGTCCTCAACCTTAGAACCCACAATGAGTCCCTTATCAAAATGAGCCTGAATATCTAACAGACCCTGAGGAACCGAACCCAAATCCATATCCTCCCAACTTTTAACAAGAGTATCACACATAACATTGAAAACATATCTCTGCGTAGGCGCATTCCACTGTGAGAAGGTAGGCATAATGTCAGGTACACTATACTGAGGACCCTTCTCAATCCATTTGCGAGCGAGAGAGTCCAACCTTTCTCGTTCTTCGGAAGCTGGGAACTGACAACGAGACTGTCTTCGAGAAAATGCTGGAGACACATTTAACGCCTCAAAGAAAGGAGATAAAAGACCAGAGACCGTATCTGTGAGTCGTTTATGCATAGACGGAGAATTTGACATGAGGATAGGGGACAAGGTATTAGGCGAACTAAAATTACCGGGGGAACAGAGGGCAAAGAAGATGAAGGAAAAGGAGTCGAAGGCAAAGCTGGCAGAGGAGGCAATACTTGAGGGGGCAAATATGGAAGAGCCGTAGCAAGCGGAGGCGCAACTGGCGGCTGAGCAGGCTGTAACAACGGGGATGCATTAGCACCTTGTACATAGGGCGGAGGCAATCTCAATAGGTGAGACATCAAGGGATCTTCCTCTAAGTCCTTTCTTTTATCAAAAGGGGAGGCTGGCAACATCAGATAGCATTTATCTATCGCCATACGATGCTGTCTCTCTGAAATTTCCATCGCATTGTTAACTTCATCATCTTTAAATTGCTGGGCAGCCTGTATAATTGTCATACCCTGTGCTTTACTATCTCGTTTTTCTTGCTTAATTTTTCTCTGTTTGGCTTCCTTACGCCAAAGGCGGAAAGAGTCAAACATTGCCGGCCGGGCTTTTCTTTTGAATAAAATAGTTTCCAAATTATCTAGTATGTCAGGCTCGAAACTACCATTTTCTGGCCATTTTAGAACACCATCATTCTTCGTGTATCGGATCCATGTCCCGTTAAAGGCAATGGGGCCAACACCATGTTTAGACTAGAGCTCATAAGTGGGAGTTCCAACCGAAGGAATCGGACAAGAGTCCTCCAGCCGGGAATCCCTATTACAACCAAGGCAACAAAGTTTCTTAAACTTAGTCAGACCAGGCATCGTTATTTCACTGGACTGTTCACAAACATCAAGGGTGTTAACTCAATTAACACAGCACAAATGTACTTACCCCTCGGCTTCGGTTATTGCAATACCCGAATCAAAGACCCAAAGACCCTAAGAACCAAAAAACCAAAGAACCAAATGTGGGAGCGACCCACCAATACTTAACTAAGATGTCTTCTTACACCAACAGAGGCCCGTCTATCGTCTCGCTTTACCATACATCACCAAAAAAGAGGGCCAAGGCAGGGCAGCAGTCAGGGCAGCAGTCGTCAGTAGCCGTCAGGAAAGAGTAACCACGCTGCAAAAGACCTTCGGACCACTTTCGACATACAGGGGTCGCTTGACGTGGTTCGCGATTCCTCCAGAATTTTCTTGCGGGGTTCCTCACGACCTTCAGGCAGAACCACTACCTCAGAAGCCGCCCTACGTTGAGCGCCATTTGAATAACCAGAAACCTTATGGGCCTGGCGGCACAGGGTACGCCTTAATCTCCTGGGTTCACCTGCTTCAGCTAACAGAGACACGGGGACACTCTGTCGGCGTAAAAGATCAGATTTTATTAGCTGCGGCTAGTACAGTTGTCCCAGAAGTACACACGGTATGTTCTCAGGAGACTGCCACTTCACTCTGTGGCGCACAATCTTTTATAGTACATAGGTGACATATACATTAACCAAGAACACACCTAAGACATACATGAAAAACCAATAAGAATAGTCTGGAAGTAAGTCAGAGCCAATAGAAAGGATTGGAAAACATAACTATTGAGTAACCCGAAGAAGTCTCTCCTCCAACTGTGTTTGCCATCCCTCCCACAGGTTCATCGCAATTTCCAAGAGACCAATTAGGAAATCGGTTGGTATCCAATGAGGTCTTGTTCTCCTATCAAGAGTAGCTCTAATCACCTCAAGAGTGGGGAATAGAAGTGTAGAGCGAGGATACATCCAATGTAACGAGTAATTGAGTTTGGGTGTCAAATGGTTGTCCTTCCAACAGTTGAATAATGTGCATTGTGTCACGCACATATGATTTAGTCTTGGGTATCCAGGGTTGTAAAAAACTCAATTACTCGTTACATTGGATGTATCCTCGCTCTACACTTCTACTCTTGATAGGAGAACAAGACCTCATTGGATACCAACCGATTTCCTAATTGGTCTCTTGGAAATTGCGATGAAATACAACTACTTTATCTTCATGAAACAATTTCACTATCAATGCAAAGGCATTGCGATTGGGGGTGGGCGGAATTTGCGTAATCGCGTTACGCAAATCTCCGCGAAACGGTAAAAAATCTCCGCGAACACGCAGAAATTCCGCGAACACGCGGAATTGCTTGTTCGCGATGCTTTTTTCCTGTTCACAAACGCTGTTTGCGTGCTCGGGGAGAAATATCTCACGAACACGCATTTTGGGAACGCGAACAAACAAAAATTTCGCGAAGTTGCGGAAAGCGGAATTTTGGGCAATTTCGCGTTCTCCGCATAACGCGAAATTACCCAAATTCCGCAAATTCCGCGAACGGAACGGAATTTGCCGCCCAGGCCTAATTGCGATAGGGGCCACCTATGCGCCCAGCCTGGCTAATATCTTTATGGATGCATATGAGGAGGAACATCTTTACAGTCATCAAAATCCTTTTATCGACCAAATTATGGTTTGGAAACGTTACATAGATGACGTTGTAATGATTTGGTCAGGTACTGAGGAGGAACTCAAGCGGTTCCATGACTGGTTAAATGCAAGATCGGGCGATATTCAATTCACTATGATGAATGACACCAAAACAATTGACTTCCTGGATTTAACATTCAAAGTTGAAGATGGACAGGTAGTTTGTGATTTGTATCGCAAACCCACAGAGAGGAATACCCTCCTCAAATATGACTCCCACGCAGTCTGAGAGATAATCTCCCATATGGTCAATACCTCAGGTTGAGAAGGAACTGTACACGACGAGCTGACTTCATTAAGGAAACAGAGATCCTCACCATTCGTTTAAAGGAGAGGGGGTACCCAACGGGCCTACTGAAACGTGCACGCAAGCGTGCCTGGTATTGTCCGAGGGACCAACTCTTACAAGTGAAGGAGAAAATACCAAAAATTGAGAACATTGTATGCGTGACTACGTTTAATACCAAAAGTAACGACATGAAGAAGATCATGAAAAAATACTGGAATCTCGTTGCTAGTGAACTTCCAACTATTGAGGAACCGCTATTTGCCTTTAAACGGGGCAGGAGCGTAAAAGACAATGTGGTCAAAGCATACCTTGGGCCACCAAAACCTCTGGGGCTCAGAGACCAACTGGGCCTGTCTCCAATCAGAGGCCACCATAAATGCGGCCACTGTAAAGCCTGTCTGTTGACGGTGGAGGGATCCTCTTTTACTTATCATGACAGAACATATAAATCATTGGGCTTTACAAATTGCAACAGTGCCAATCTAATTTATGCAATAAGCTGTCCGTGTGACTTACTGTATGTGGGTCAAACCACACAAAAGATAAAAGCCAGGATACTCCAACACATGAGTCGCATTAGATGCAGAATACAAGGGGCCCCTATGGTGGATCACTTTCTCTCTCAGAACCATCAGCCAGAAAGGTGGGTGTTAGAAAAAGTAAGTCCAGCTCCAAGAGGGGGGTCCATTACACTAATTTTAAAGAGAAAGGAATGCAGGTGGATACATTCTCTGAACACTGTCCAACATGGTTTGAATGAGTTTGGAGAGACGTCTAGACAGATGGGTCAATTGTAATCTACCTCATTTTGTCAACTTGATATATCCTAACGATCTGAGTGGCCCTTAGTTGTATTGGTACCACATAAACATTGCCAGCCATTGATACTTACCCTTCTGATTAGGTTAGGTTATTAGTGTGGATACTGTTACATGATCTGTGCACTACAACACACCATAACCAATATTTATAGGTGTACTTCACAATTGCAATTCTATTGCATTATAATTTATGTGTTTTCTCTTTTAGAGCTGCATACTTAAAAAGCTTTGTGTGTCTTTATTCTGTTGGAGTCTTAACACTTAATAGTGCCACTCACACATGAATGAATACAGTTAATTGTGAGTTTTAGTGTCTTGGATGTATGTTTTGCGCATAGGATGCTATGACATGTTACCATCGTACTCCACGTGCCTCACTTGCGGTGAGATGTTGAAACTGCATTGAAACAAACTTGTTTTTTATGTTTATTTGTTCTGCAAGTTGTTTGCATGAAATTGTTTCCAAGATTATATTTCCTCCGTTAACTTTTTTGAGGATCGTTTGGTTTAACAAATAAACATTGAGCAATAGTTGCCTTATGTCACCTACGAAGGCATACACTGATATGTTTCTCTATCAGTTGCATTGTCCGGCTCTTTGCAGCAACCCCTGTTGCTTAGCAAGCAATACGGAACACTTCACGCTAGACGTCCTATGTCACTCACGGGCGTGCGTGCTGACACGGTTCTGTATCAGCTGCTGTGTCTGTTTTTTGCCGTGACCCCTGTTGCTCAGCAACCAACACGGGACTTTTTACGTTTCACGTCACTTAGGGACGTGCACACGGACACTTATAAGTATTAGCCGACTTGTCAGTTGCGGTTCAAACGCGGCTTTTCCACATTGACGAAAGGTGGCTGAACGGCAGGATTTAATACTGCTTTGACGCGGTTACCGTGATGTTTTCCGGTTTTCATTTTCCAAGGTGAGCACTTGAGTAGCTTTCCAAATTTGTCTCTTTTGATTTTATCCCCTAGAACACCCTAGAACACTTAATTGAGTACGCGTCTGGTTTTTGTTATAGACGCTGGTAGAAGGACCTTTCAAACAACATTCCTTCTAAATTGAGTCTGACGATTACTCCACATTCGGCTGAGCTTCATAGCCAGCACTTGATATTTACCTTCAAGGTGAGCCCCGACTAGGTTTCATTATCTCTCGATGATTGACTGTACCCTCCATAACATTGAATTAAATATGCGTCTGATTCGGTTTAGAGACTCCCACAATATGCTCATCGTTCAGCCACCACTCTATATTGACCTTGACGATTGTTTTACATCCAATTAAGCACCATTACCAGTATTTGTTACCCTGGTTAGAACTAGAGCGGTAATTTGGACAATAGAGATAATCTAACCCTTTGATATATTGTGCAGTATCTTTTTACTTAATAACTAATTTTCTTACGTGTGCATGGCTGTGCACTTGCCTTGATTAGCTTTCTACGGATGTCTCCATACTATTCGTTTACTGCATGCTATTCTGTTTGCAAGGGGTCATGCGCGTCATGTAGTCTTCCAGACTGCTTTTTGTGCTTTATTGCACAGTTGGTGGCTGCTGGATGATTAACAATCTTACATTTTAAAGTGATTGCACAGTGTGTAAATTCCGAACAATTTACTCTATTCAAATCTTGATCCGTAGAATTCCATTGGATGAGTGATTCTGCTCCACATCGTGCCAATACAAGGCCCTCCTAGACTATTTGTTAGGTGAGTTATGGCCACCCATCTCTGTTACCACAATTTGGTGGTAGTTGGAACACATGAATTCCTGTATCAAAGATTATTTTTGACACACGCTTTACTTGCTCCCGCAGGTTGCCATTGTGGATTTTTAGTCCTTGAAGACCCGCATGACGATTTAAGATCGCATATATAGGGTTGAAACGTCGACAGCACCTAGGCCCAGTTCAAGACCTTGTTTTATAAAGAACTTAAGTCATCTCTGGAAACAGTGTCATTGCTCTTCTTTATACTGGCCTGTTTTATTGTGTATATATACTTTTTCTATTCACTTTGTATATATTACGCACCAATTGTGTCACTTATGTCACTATGTCACACATTCACAAATTCACTCTAATGTTCACAACTTTGGCAGCCTTTTTTTGCTAAAAAGAATTATATGGGTGATAATATAAATGATGCAATTTATATATAAAGAATACCTTGCCACCCAGCAAATCTGATTCTACCGTGGTTTGTGCATTCTCATTGTTTATTTTTTATTTTTTCATGTGTTCTTCTTAAATACAATTTTCGTTTGATCATTCTTTTGTTGATTGATACATTCAGCTTTCTTTAAATTCAATTGCTAAGCAAAGTAATTGTGTGGTTATACCCGACAGAACCATTGTACTTTATAGAATTAATGATTTTATGGGCATTTGTTCTGTACTCACACCCTCTGCTATCATGTCTTCTCCAAAAGACCATTTTTACTCCTCCTACCAGGAAGTTGAGGAGGAATGGCCCCCCAACTTCTCCCTCCAGCAGTGGACCAAGCCTTCTCTCTGGCTATTTCTAGGGCGCTGGCTCCTCTTAGGGATTAGGTTGATAAGCTGGCGAAAAGCATCCCTGGGGTGTTCAGTGACCCAGATCTGGTGGTGGCAGGTCCCAGTAGCTCCCAAATGGGGAATAAAAGGGCTATTAAGCATAACCCAGGGAACTTGGAAGGATTTGATAAACTTATGGAGACCTTCCTCAAGAGTGCGCGAACGCTAAAACATGCACCCTGCCGGGAGGCGGAGGAGTCCGGAGAAAATTGCAATGCTGTCACCACTTTTGTAGACCCCGACAGCGGGTTTCCCTTAGAGTGAGAGGACGTTTCGGAGGACAATTTCTCCACCGTTGAGGATAAGGAATCGGGCCATCCCTGGTATCCAGAGTCCCACTCCTCTCAGTCCCGGGTTGGGGACGGGGTCCACTCGGACATGTTCGAGCCTACCCAAATTTACCATCCTAGGTCGGCGGAGTGGACCCCTGACACCAAAGTGGCAGAGTATGTGGTGGGGAAAATCCATCGACCCCTTGAAAGGGAGGTCAGGAATAGGATGAGGGGAGAATGCCCCAGGCCCTCACTGAAGGGGAAGGTGGCACACATGCCTGAAATTGATGAGAAACGATGTACCCTTTTCTCCAAGTATATGAGGGATCCCAAGAAAGGAATTGATAGGTCTTGGATGTGGTAGGGCCCTTGACCCAAATTATTCAATTGGCGTAGCTTTCAAAGGAGTCAGGATCCCCTTTGTCCACGGATATTGTGGCTGGTTGGGTGCACTACCCTAAACCCTAAAACACTACCCCCTTCACTACCCAAACACCACTGCACTACCCTAAACCCTAAAGCACTACCCCCAGCACGACACCCTACACTACCCAAACATCACTGTACTACGCTAAACTCTAAAACACTACCACCAGCATGACTCCCTACACTACCCAAACACCACTGCACTACCCTAAACCCTAAATCTATCCACAGCACAACCTCCTACACTACACAAACACCACTGCACTACCCTAAACCCTAAATCACTACCCCAGCACGACCCCCTTCACTACCTAAACAACCGCACTACCCTAAACCCTAAAACACTAGAACCCAGCGCGACCCCCCACAGTACACAAACACCACTGCACTACCCTAAACCCTACAACACTATCCCCCTATACTACACAAACACCACTGCACTACCTTAAACCCTAAAACACTACCCCTAGCGCTACCTCTACACTACACAAACACCACTGCACTACCCTAAACCCTAAAACACTACCCCAGCACTACCCCTTACACTACCCAAACACCACTGCACTACTATAAACTCTAAAACACAACCCCAGCACAACCCCCTACACTACACAAACACCACTGCACTAACCTAAACCCTAAAACACTACCCCCAGCATGACTCCCTACACTACCCAAATACCACTGCACTACCCTAAACCCTACATTTACCCCCAGCACGACCCCCTACACTACCCAAACACCACTGCACAACCCTAAACCATAAAACACTACCCCCAGCATGACCCCCTACACTACACAAACATCACTGCACTACCCTAAACCCTAAAACACTACCACCAGCATGACCCCCTATACTACTCAAACACCACTGCACTACACTAAACCCTAAAACACTACCCCAGCATGACCCCCTATACTACCCATACACCATTGCACTACCTTAAACCCTAAAACACTACCCCCAGCATGACCCCCTACACTACTGCACTACCCTAAACCCTAAAACACTACCCCTACACTACACAAACACCACAGCACTACCCTAAACCCTAAATTTACCCCCAGCACAACCCCCTACACTACCCAAACACCACTGCACAACCCTAAACCATAAAACACTACCCCAGCACGACCCCTTACACTACACAAACACCACTGCACTTCCCTAAACCCTAAAACACTACCACCAGCATGACCCCCTACACTACTCAATCACCACTGCACTACCATAAATTCTAAAACACTAGCCCAGCACGACACCCTACACTACCCCTTCACCACTGCACTACCCTAAACCCTAAAACACTACCCCCAGCATGACCCCCTATACTACTGCACTACCCTAAACCCTAAAACACTACCCCAGCATGACCCCCTACACTACCCAAACACCACTGCACTACCCTAAACCCTAAAACACTACCCCCAGCACGACCTCCTACACTAACCAAACACCACTGCACTACCCTAAACCCTAGAAAAAAAACACCCCATGCCCAATTCCCCTTACCTCTCACTCCTCGTGGTTCCTTGTTGATTAATTAGGAGGAAGGAATGTGGTTTTTTTACCGAAAAGTGCATTCCCAGCTGTTGTAATGTGAAAGTGTCCGCAGGCCTGGTTTCACTTCCGGTGAGAAAGTGGAAGAGTCTGTTCGGATCTAAAGGAGTTCTGTTGTTGGATGGGGCCGGCGCGACATGTCATCAGAAAACATAGCTAATGGAAAGCGTCCTCCCTGAAGTGTGGAGCAGTGCCATGAGAAGTCAACGAGTGTGCGTCCCACCGCAGTTTGACTGTACCGCGTGACCCATGTGCCGCCTCCAGGGCACGGGAAGCAGAAGCGGCATCGCAGGTCCTCTTGAAGACCGTTGTAGCACTAATTCTACATTTTGGTACTAGGGCATTTTAACTTTGTTGTTCCTGCCAGATACAAAGAGAAGATCCTGTGTTATTCAGTGCCCTCGTTACCTTTTTTGTGGGTTATGGTGCTTGTCACTTCACTGCCCCGCCGGTGCACACGACTGGGCATCCCACCTTGTGTGCCATCTGCAGGGCCTCTGTCCTCAGATCACTGGTTTCGGTTTCTGAAGTGGCAACATAAACAGTTGCTCCCAAAGGACTAGCCTGAACACTTAGGTGAATATACCCTGCACCAGCATTCCACGGAAATTCTTTCCTAGCTCTCCCACGTCGACGAGGACGTCATAATAGCACGGCTCCGCTCGTGACACTGTATGACGTCATTGGAGCCATAAGAGGACCTCGTCGGCGTGCTGACATCCGTTCCACCCTTGTTTTCTGTGCCCCCAAGGCAAACAGGCAGACCGAGACAATTTCACATGTATACATAGTATAATAAATATATATATATATTCACTGAAAAAAACATAGGTTTCAGGCATGTTATAGTTAGAAATGAGCATTTAAAAAACCTTAGAAATGCACTGAAAAAAACATAGGTTTCAGGGGCGTTATAATTAGTTGGACATTTCACACTTACAAAACCATAAAAATGACCCCCTTATAGTTAGTTCAGCTAACTATAACTCGCGCGCCCGCAATGCACTGCTGATGACGTCACATTTTACATCACTCATGAAATGGTCAGTGACATCACTCATGACATCATCCAATGAATGTGTGTTTTTCTGAAAATTAAATATGTTTTATATATGTATATCTCAAGGTCGATGGAAGAATAAATGGGTATATAAGTGTCTAAATGGATGATTTGTTTTTAAAAATTGATTGTATGACTGACTGATTAAGTGTATCTTAGTGAATACATGGGTTAGTTAGTAATGTTTAAATATGTAAATATCTGTATCAGTCTCTCACTTTGTGTATAAGTGGCTGCATGGGTTGGTGAGTAGCTACATGAGTGTCTATATGGATTATTAGTTGTTTTTTTGAGTATCAGTATGAGTGTCTGAGTGTCTGTATGGTTCGGTGGGGGGTATTACTTAGTGCATAGATGCATGAGTGAGTGACTCACTGTTTGTATGTGTTGAAGACAGCATGTGTTCAGGACTGTATAGGTGGATGAGTGTGTGTATGGGTGTGTTAGTGAGTGCATGACTGTCTCAATGGTGTCTTTATGAGTAACAACATATGTTTTAAACTAGTATATGTGAGTATTGGTGTATATAAGTGGGTATATGTGAGAGTGAGACATTGGAAGAGTTCCTGTACAAATAATTAGGTGTCTCTATAAGTGATTGTTTAAGAGAGTAAGTATGTGTAAGTTTCTGTAGAAGTAAGTGTGGTAGTGTGTGTATAACTATAGATGCAAGTAAATGGATGTTTGATACTTTGTTTGCATGTGTGACTATGTGTGTGAGTAACTCTATGGATGAGTGGCGGTATGTAACAGGATGTATAGGTGTATGAGTACATATGATGAGTGAGTACATGTATGATTGACTGTATAGGGACTGTTGGTGAATGATTGGATGTGTGTGTAGATCTTGGAGTTACTGAATAAGTGTGTTGTAACTGGTATTGGTATGTCCATTGTTCTGAAAATGTTAGTTTGTATTTTTGAGTGTGTGTATCAAAGGTTATATTAGGGTGAGAGGAGGTCTGCCACTCTATCACAAGGGTGATGTCATCAGTGATGTTTTCAGTGATGTTATGAGTGATGTCACTGACCATGTCATGAGTAATGTAATATGTGACGTCATCAGCAGTGCATTGCGGGTGCGTGAGTTATAGTTAGCTGAACTAACTATAACGGGGGAATTTCTATGGTTTTGTACGAGTGAAATGTCCAACTAACTATAACACCCCTGAAACCTATGGTTTTTTCAGAGAATATATATATATATATATATATATATATATATATATATATATATATATACATATCCCAAAGGTTGCCCATACAGGAACGCCACACAAGAGGGGGTTGCTGCCCTCGTGCCACCAGTAGCAGCCCCCGGTCTGTCAAACTTCCTTCTGTGATGTCAGACGCGTTTCACCTTTATGGCTTGTTCACTGACTTGCACGAACGAGAAACAAAAGGCTATGATTGAATGCACGTGCTTTTATTCTTTGCAATTACTCGAGTCCCACCCATGTGGGCGTACAGTAAAGCATTATGGTCTTTGTAGATGATATTACCCAGCTCGATAATGCAAAACCTCCGTGGGTGCCTTTGTTGCTACGTTCAAATGTTCTCCCAAGTGGGTTGAAAAAAGATTTTCAGCGCTGGAGTGCTGCCGATACCTGCCAGTGGCTCAGGCCCCCCTCCTTCTTCACACCGCTCGAATACCAAGAACGATGAAGATCCGCCAGAAGCAGCGGCGGGGCATTCCCGTGGCTGAGGCCAGCCACATTAATTATATACCAAAGGTTGCCCATGCAGCAACGCCACACAAGAGGGGGTTGCTGCACTCGTGCCACCAGTAGCAGCCCCCGGTCTGTCAAACTTCCTTCTGTGATGTCAGACGCGTTTCACCTTTATGGCTTGTTCACTGACTTGCACGAACGAGAAACAAAAGGCTATGATTGAATGCACGTGCTTTTATTCTTTGCAATTACTCGAGTCCCGCCCATGTGGGCGTACAGTAAAGCATTATGGTCTTTGTAGTTGATATTACCCAGCTCGATAATGCAAAACCTCCGTGGGTGCCTTGGTTGCTACGTTCAAATGTTCTCCCAAGTGGGTTGAAAAAAGATTTTCAGCGCTGGAGTGCTGCCGATACCTGCCAGTGGCTCAGGCCCCCCTCCTTCTTCACACCGCTCGAATACCAAGAACGATGAAGATCCGCCAGAAGCAGCGGCGGGGCATTCCCGTGGCTGAGGCCAGCCACATTAATTATATACCAAAGGTTGCCCATGCAGGAACGCCACACAAGAGGGGGTTGCTGCACTCGTGCCACCAGTAGCAGCCCCCGGTCTGTCAAACTTCCTTCTGTGATGTCAGACGCGTTTCACCTTTATGGCTTGTTCACTGACTTGCACGAACGAGAAACAAAAGGCTATGATTGAATGCACGTGCTTTTATTCTTTGCAATTACTCGAGTCCCGCCCATGTGGGCGTACAGTAAAGCATTATGGTCTTTGTAGTTGATATTACCCAGCTCGATAATGCAAAACCTCCGTGGGTGCCTTTGTTGCTACGTTCAAATGTTCTCCCAAGTGGGTTGAAAAAAGATTTTCAGCGCTGGAGTGCTGCAGATACCTGCCAGTGGCTCAGGCCCCCCTCCTTCTTCACACCGCTCGAATACCAAGAACGATGAAGATCCGCCAGAAGCAGCGGCGGGGCATTCCCGTGGCTGAGGCGAGCCACATTAATTATATACCAAAGGTTGCCCATGCAGGAACGCCACACAAGAGGGGGTTGCTGCACTCGTGCCACCAGTAGCAGCCCCCGGTCTGTCAAACTTCCTTCTGTGATGTCAGACGCGTTTCACCTTTATGGCTTGTTCACTGACTTGCACGAACGAGAAACAAAAGGCTATGATTGAATGCACGTGCTTTTATTCTTTGCAATTACTCGAGTCCCGCCCAAAGGGGGCGTACAGTAAAGCATTATGGTCTTTGTAGTTGATATTACCCAGCTCGATAATGCAAAACCTCCGTGGGTGCCTTGGTTGCTACGTTCAAATGTTCTCCCAAGTGGGTTGAAAAAAGATTTTCAGCGCTGGAGTGCTGCCGATACCTGCCAGTGGCTCAGGCCCCCCTCCTTCTTCACACCGCTCGAATACCAAGAACGATGAAGATCCGCCAGAAGCAGCGGCGGGGCATTCCCGTGGCTGAGGCCAGCCACATTAATTATATACCAAAGGTTGCCCATGCAGGAACGCCACACAAGAGGAGGTTGCTGCACTCGTGCCACCAGTAGCAGCCCCCGGTCTGTCAAACTTCCTTCTGTGATGTCAGACGCGTTTCACCTTTATGGTTTGTTCACTGACTTGCACGAACGAGAAACAAAAGGCTATGATTGAATGAACGTGCTTTTATTCTTTGCAATTACTCGAGTCCCGCCCATGTGGGCGTACAGTAAAGCATTATGGTCTTTGTAGTTGATATTACCCAGCTCGATAATGCAAAACCTCCGTGGGTGCCTTTGTTGCTACGTTCAAATGTTCTCCCAAGTGGGTTGAAAAAAGATTTTCAGCGCTGGAGTGCTGCCGATACCTGCCAGTGGCTCAGGCCCCCCTCCTTCTTCACACCGCTCGAATACCAAGAACGATGAAGATCCACCAGAAGCAGCGGCGGGGCATTCCCGTGGCTGAGGCCAGCCACATTAATTATATACCAAAGGTTGCCCATGCAGGAACGCCACACAAGAGGGGGTTGCTGCACTCGTGCCACCAGTAGCAGCCCCCGGTCTGTCAAACTTCCTTCTGTGATGTCAGACGCGTTTCACCTTTATGGCTTGTTCATTGACTTGCACGAACGAGAAACAAAAGGCTATGATTGAATGCACGTGCTTTTATTCTTTGCAATTACTCGAGTCCCGCCCATGTGGGCGTACAGTAAAGCATTATGGTCTTTGTAGTTGATATTACCCAGCTCGATAATGCAAAACCTCCGTGGGTGCCTTTGTTGCTACGTTCAAATGTTCTCCCAAGTGGGTTGAAAAAAGATTTTCAGCGCTGGAGTGCTGCCGATACCTGCCAGTGGCTCAGGCCCCCCTCCTTCTTCACACCGCTCGAATACCAAGAACGATGAAGATCCGCCAGAAGCAGCGGCGGGGCATTCACGTGGCTGAGGCCAGCCACATTAATTATATACCAAAGGTTGCCCATGCAGGAACGCCACACAAGAGGGGGTTGCTGCACTCGTGCCACCAGTAGCAGCCCCCGGTCTGTCAAACTTCCTTCTGTGATGTCAGACGCGTTTCACCTTTATGGCTTGTTCACTGACTTGCACGAACGAGAAACAAAAGGCTATGATTGAATGCACGTGCTTTTATTCTTTGCAATTACTCGAGTCCCGCCCATGTGGGCGTACAGTAAAGCATTATGGTCTTTGTAGTTGATATTACCCAGCTCGATAATGCAAAACCTCCGTGGGTGCCTTTGTTGCTACGTTCAAATGTTCTCCCAAGTGGGTTGAAAAAGATTTTCAGCGCTGGAGTGCTGCCGATACCTGCCAGTGGCTCAGGCCCCCCTCCTTCTTCACACCGCTCGAATACCAAGAACGATGAAGATCCGCCAGAAGCAGCGGCGGGGCATTCCCGTGGCTGAGGCCAGCCACATTAATTATATACCAAAGGTTGCCCATGCAGGAACGCCACACAAGAGGGGGTTGTTGCACTCGTGCCACCAGTAGCAGCCCCCGGTCTGTCAAACTTCCTTCTGTGATGTCAGACGCGTTTCACCTTTATGGCTTGTTCACTGACTTGCACGAACGAGAAACAAAAGGCTATGATTGAATGCACGTGCTTTTATTCTTTGCAATTACTCGAGTCCCGCCCATGTGGGCGTACAGTAAAGCATTATGGTCTTTGTAGTTGATATTACCCAGCTCGATAATGCAAAACCTCCGTGGGTGCCTTTGTTGCTACGTTCAAATGTTCTCCCAAGTGGGTTGAAAAAGATTTTCAGCGCTGGAGTGCTGCCGATACCTGCCAGTGGCTCAGGCCCCCCTCCTTCTTCACACCGCTCGAATACCAAGAACGATGAAGATCCGCCAGAAGCAGCGGCGGGGCATTCCCGTGGCTGAGGCCAGCCACATTAATTATATACCAAAGGTTGCCCATGCAGGAACGCCACACAAGAGGGGGTTGCTGCACTCGTGCCACCAGTAGCAGCCCCCGGTCTGTCAAACTTCCTTCTGTGATGTCAGACGCGTTTCACCTTTATGGCTTGTTCACTGACTTGCACGAACGAGAAACAAAAGGCTATGATTGAATGCACGTGCTTTTATTCTTTGCAATTACTCGAGTCCCGCCCATGTGGGCGTACAGTAAAGCATTATGGTCTTTGTAGTTGATATTACCCAGCTCGATAATGCAAAATCTCCGTGGGTGCCTTTGTTGCTACGTGCAAATGTTCTCCCAAGTGGGTTGAAAAAAGATTTTCAGCGCTGGAGTGCTGCCGATACCTGCCAGTGGCTCAGGCCCCCCTCCTTCTTCACACCGCTCGAATACCAAGAACGATGAAGATCCGCCAGAAGCAGCGGCGGGGCATTCCCGTGGCTGAGGCCAGCCACATTAATTATATACCAAAGGTTGCCCATGCAGGAACGCCACACAAGAGGGGGTTGCTGCACTCGTGCCACCAGTAGCAGCCCCCGGTCTGTCAAACTTCCTTCTGTGATGTCAGATGCGTTTCACCTTTATGGCTTGTTCACTGACTTGCACGAACGAGAAACAAAAGGCTATGATTGAATGCACGTGCTTTTATTCTTTGCAATTACTCGAGTCCCGCCTATGTGGGCGTACAGTAAAGCATTATGGTCTTTGTAGTTGATATTACCCAGCTCGATAATGCAAAACCTCCCTGGGTGCCTTTGTTGCTACGTTCAAATGTTCTCCCAAGTGGGTTGAAAAAGATTTTCAGCGCTGGAGTGCTGCCGATACCTGCCAGTGGCTCAGGCCCCCCTCCTTCTTCACACCGCTCGAATACCAAGAACGATGAAGATCCGCCAGAAGCAGCGGCGGGGCATTCCCGTGGCTGAGGCCAGCCACATTAATTATATACCAAAGGTTGCCCATGCAGGAACGCCACACAAGAGGGGGTTGCTGCACTCGTGCCACCAGTAGCAGCCCCCGGTCTGTCAAACTTCCTTCTGTGATGTCAGACGCGTTTCACCTTTATGGCTTGTTCACTGACTTGCACGAACGAGAAACAAAAGGCTATGATTGAATGCACGTGCTTTTATTCTTTGCAATTACTCGAGTCCCGCCCATGTGGGCGTACAGTAAAGCATTATGGTCTTTGTAGTTGATATTACCCAGCTCGATAATGCAAAATCTCCGTGGGTGCCTTTGTTGCTACGTTCAAATGTTCTCCCAAGTGGGTTGAAAAAAGATTTTCAGCGCTGGAGTGCTGCCGATACCTGCCAGTGGCTCAGGCCCCCCTCCTTCTTCACACCGCTCGAATACCAAGAACGATGAAGATCCGCCAGAAGCAGCGGCGGGGCATTCCCGTGGCTGAGGCCAGCCACATTAATTATATACCAAAGGTTGCCCATGCAGGAACGCCACACAAGAGGGGGTTGCTGCACTCGTGCCACCAGTAGCAGCCCCCGGTCTGTCAAACTTCCTTCTGTGATGTCAGACGCGTTTCACCTTTATGGCTTGTTCACTGACTTGCACGAACGAGAAACAAAAGGCTATGATTGAATGCACGTGCTTTTATTCTTTGCAATTACTCGAGTCCCGCCCATGTGGGCGTACAGTAAAGCATTATGGTCTTTGTAGTTGATATTACCCAGCTCGATAATGCAAAACCTCCGTGGGTGCCTTTGTTGCTACGTTCAAATGTTCTCCCAAGTGGGTTGAAAAAGATTTTCAGCGCTGGAGTGCTGCCGATACCTGCCAGTGGCTCAGGCCCCCCTCCTTCTTCACACCGCTCGAATACCAAGAACGATGAAGATCCGCCAGAAGCAGCGGCGGGGCATTCCCGTGGCTGAGGCCAGCCACATTAATTATATACCAAAGGTTGCCCATGCAGGAACGCCACACAAGAGGGGGTTGCTGCACTCGTGCCACCAGTAGCAGCCCCCGGTCTGTCAAACTTCCTTCTGTGATGTCAGACGCGTTTCACCTTTATGGCTTGTTCACTGACTTGCACGAACGAGAAACAAAAGGCTATGATTGAATGCACGTGCTTTTATTCTTTGCAATTACTCGAGTCCCGCCCATGTGGGCGTACAGTAAAGCATTATGGTCTTTGTAGTTGATATTACCCAGCTCGATAATGCAAAACCTCCGTGGGTGCCTTTGTTGCTACGTTCAAATGTTCTCCCAAGTGGGTTGAAAAAAGATTTTCAGCGCTGGAGTGCTGCCGATACCTGCCAGTGGCTCAGGCCCCCCTCCTTCTTCACACCGCTCGAATACCAAGAACGATGAAGATCCGCCAGAAGCAGCGGCGGGGCATTCCCGTGGCTGAGGCCAGCCACATTAATTATATACCAAAGGTTGCCCATGCAGGAACGCCACACAAGAGGGGGTTGTTGCACTCGTGCCACCAGTAGCAGCCCCCGGTCTATCAAACTTCCTTCTGTGATGTCAGACGCGTTTCACCTTTATGGCTTGTTCACTGACTTGCACGAACGAGAAACAAAAGGCTATGATTGAATGCACGTGCTTTTATTCTTTGCAATTACTCGAGTCCCGCCCATGTGGGCGTACAGTAAAGCATTATGGTCTTTGTAGTTGATATTACCCAGCTCGATAATGCAAAACCTCCGTGGGTGCCTTTGTTGCTACGTTCAAATGTTCTCCCAAGTGGGTTGAAAAAGATTTTCAGCGCTGGAGTGCTGCCGATACCTGCCAGTGGCTCAGGCCCCCCTCCTTCTTCACACCGCTCGAATACCAAGAACGATGAAGATCCGCCAGAAGCAGCGGCGGGGCATTCCCGTGGCTGAGGCCAGCCACATTAATTATATACCAAAGGTTGCCCATGCAGGAACGCCACACAAGAGGGGGTTGCTGCACTCGTGCCACCAGTAGCAGCCCCCGGTCTGTCAAACTTCCTTCTGTGATGTCAGACGCGTTTCACCTTTATGGCTTGTTCACTGACTTGCACGAACGAGAAACAAAAGGCTATGATTGAATGCACGTGCTTTTATTCTTTGCAATTACTCGAGTCCCGCCCATGTGGGCGTACAGTAAAGCATTATGGTCTTTGTAGTTGATATTACCCAGCTCGATAATGCAAAACCTCCGTGGGTGCCTTTGTTGCTACGTTCAAATGTTCTCCCAAGTGGGTTGAAAAAAGATTTTCAGCGCTGGAGTGCTGCCGATACCTGCCAGTGGCTCAGGCCCCCCTCCTTCTTCACACCGCTCGAATACCAAGAACGATGAAGATCCGCCAGAAGCAGCGGCGGGGCATTCCCGTGGCTGAGGCCAGCCACATCAATTATATACCAAAGGTTGCCCATGCAGGAACGCCACACAAGAGGGGGTTGTTGCACTCGTGCCACCAGTAGCAGCCCCCGGTCTGTCAAACTTCCTTCTGTGATGTCAGACGCGTTTCACCTTTATGGCTTGTTCACTGACTTGCACGAACGAGAAACAAAAGGCTATGATTGAATGCACGTGCGAACACGTGCATTCAATCATAGCCTTTTGTTTCTCGTTCGTGCAAGTCAGTGAACAAGCCATACAGGTGAAACGCGTCTGACATCACAGAAGGAAGTTTGACAGACCGGGGGCTGCTACTGGTGGCACGAGTGCAGCAACCCCCTCTTGTGTGGCGTTCCTGCATGGGCAACCTTTGGTATATAATTAATGTGGCTGGCCTCAGCCACGGGAATGCCCCGCCGCTGCTTCTGGCGGATCTTCATCGTTCTTGGTATTCGAGCGGTGTGAAGAAGGAGGGGGGCCTGAGCCACTGGCAGGTATCGGCAGCACTCCAGCGCTGAAAATCTTTTTTCAACCCACTTGGGAGAACATTTGAACGTAGCAACAAAGGCACCCACGGAGGTTTTGCATTATCGAGCTGGGTAATATCAACTACAAAGACCATAATGCTTTACTGTACGCCCACATGGGCGGGACTCGAGTAATTGCAAAGAATAAAAGCACGTGCATTCAATCATAGCCTTTTGTTTCTCGTTCGTGCAAGTCAGTGAACAAGCCATAAAGGTGAAACGCGTCTGACATCACAGAAGGAAGTTTGACAGACCGGGGGCTGCTACTGGTGGCACGAGTGCAGCAACCCCCTCTTGTGTGGCGTTCCTGCATGGGCAACCTTTGGTATATATATATATATATATATATGTTACCTACTGGCAGTCGCCAGTAGGTAGTTATAGTTAGGACCTAGTTTCTATTCAAAAAGCATTTTTCTTTTGCCAATATCTTTAACCCCGTTTGACGAATCTTCATGAAATTTTCAAAACTAATGGCACACTCACTTCAACTGCTGTGTTGAAAGTTTCGGGGTGATTTGTTATGCGAGTGCCGAGAGAAAGTGGGGGTCCCAAAATGTGTTTTCTCTATGTTAATTTCCATAGGAAACTTTAGACACGGCTACAGCCCCAACTACTGAACGGAATTACACCAAATTTGGCAAAAAGGTAGCTCTTGGTTCAGAAAGCCCTCCTTTTGTTAAATGGTGCAAATCCGTTCAGTAGTTCTTGAGAAATTTAAACATTTCTCAGATATACAAAGATATGCAAATATGGTATCGGAGGATCCACGAACCCTCCCGATCTCGAGCCTGTAATCTGATTTGAACCAAGTTACAAGGAAAAAATTTAAAAAACATTAAAAATAAAGAAAAGAGGGCAGCCTAGAAACACCCTGACCACCTAGTCCTGCTTAGGGGGTCCCACAAGGACCCTGAGGGCCCAAAAAAGCATTAAAAAAAAAAAAAATTACACGGGATTTGCGCTGGGTGCGCAAATCCATCCGAAGTTTTTTAAATTGAAGCACAGGCTCCCCTATTTGTTTTCTTCAAGCTCTGGGTGGGCCAGGTCCCGGGGGGCAATTATCTGAATAGATGTCGGGGACCGCCACCTCCCTGGGGGCTATGTTTATTAAATGTGTGGGGGCCACACGGGCCCCCCGCAGCCCTGGGGACCACAACCTTCCCAGGGCTTTAAAAAAAAGCATGAAGGGGGCTCCAGCCATCCCATGGGGCCCCGGGGACCACCACCTCCCCGGGGCCGAAGTATTGTTATGCGGGGTGCAACGCGCTCCCCGCTGCTCCGGCGACCACCACCCCTAAGGACATGGCCATGTCCTGGGGGATGGGGTCAGGAAAGGGGGGCCAACAGTCTCCCTTCTTAAAACAAAAATATTTAAAAAGTGGCCCAGCCCGGGGAATGGTTACCCTGGGGCAGAAATTGGCCTCAGGAGGGGGGCCGCACAGCCCCCTTCCCATTTTTTTTAATGGGTCAGGCCCTGGTAGATGGGGCATTCCAAAGGCCCAAAAAGTATCAAGGGAATGGGGGCCACATAGCCCCCTTCGTAAAATAGGGGAAAAAACAGAAGCTGGCAACTCACCGGAGGCCCCGCCCCCTCTGCACTACTCTGCAAACACACCTCCTGGGTTGGGGAATGAAGTCCCCTTCGATGTTGAGGGTCCTTAGGGCTCAACTAGCCCACTTGTTACCTCCATTAAGTCGCACACAGTGGGATTGCTGAGAGGTGGTCGGAGACCATGCACCTTTTTACACCACTCTGCACTACTGGTGGGGCGATGAGGTCCCCTTGTGTCCTGAGGACCTCAGGACTAAAGTGGACTTCATCCCCCAACCAAGAGCACACCAGGAAGTGCATTTGCAGAGTGGTGGACAAAGGGTATGTGGCCTGACATCCTGCTGTGTGGGACTCACTAGAGGTAATAGGAGGGGTAATTGGCCCCCAAGGACATCCTTGGGGGCCAACTATCGCTTCTGCTGCTCGTGTTATCCACACAGTGGGATGGCTAAGAGGTTTTTGGAAGCCATGCCCCCTTTCTCCACCACTCTGCAAATGCACCTCCTGGCATACTACTGGTTGGGGGTGAAGTCCACTTTTACACTGAGGAACCTTGGGGGCCAAGAATCCCTCCTGGTCCCTCCTGGTACCTCCTGTAAGTCCTACGCAGTGGAATTCCTGAGCAATGGTTAGAGGCCCAGCCCCTTTTCTCCACCAGTCTACCAGTTAAATAAAAACATAAAAATTCACTGAAAAAAACACAGGTTTTAGGGACGCTATGGTAAGTAATCAGCATTTAAAAAACCTTAGAAATTCACTGAAAAAACCACGGGTTTCAGGGGTGTTATAGTTAAAGTTTAGCATTAAAAAACCTTAGAAATTCACTGAAAAAACACAGGTTTCAAGGACATTATACTTAGAAATTAGCATTCAAAAACCTTAGAAATTCACTGAAAAAAACACAGATTTCAAGGACATTATAGTTAGGAATTACCATTTAAAAAACCTTGAAAATTCAAGGAAAAAAACAAAAGTTACAAGGATATAATAGTTAGGCTGACATTTCACTCATACAAAACAGGATAAATTCAGCTGTTATAGTTAGCTGAGTTAACTATAACTCGCACCCCCGTAATGGACTGCTTATAACTTCACATATCACTTCACTGATGACATGGTCAGTGACATCACTGATGACATCACTGATGACATCTCAAATGACATACATATATATATTTATATATATATATTTACATATATATATCTACATATATATCTATATATATTGATATATTGATTAAAATGAACATATTTGAAGTTTTGGCAACTGACTTGTCAACTATATATATATTTTGTTTGGGAAATTATCTTCCCTGGAATGATTTATCAGGACTATTTGGGAAGATAATACGTTTTTTCTGGTATATTTATATCTACTTCGAGGGAGCACGTTAAGTTGTAGACACTTTGAATGATATTATGTACTACCTATGAACAATAGAAATGAGGCTAGGAATGCATTTATGCTTTCATTATCGGTGATTGTCTTGATATTTTATACCTCTAAACAGTGACAATATTTACAGTTGGTAAAAAAGCGTTCTTTTTGTAGAGACAAACTGCTGAATTAAAGAAAATTGCACCATTGATGGTCTGCGCTCGTCATTTCTGCACAAAGCAGAGGGAAAGTGTCACGAGTTGGAGGTGATCTATATATATATTCACTGAAAAAAACATAGGTTTCACACACGTTATAGTTAGGAATTAGCATTTATAAAACCTTGCAAATTCACTGAAAAAACCATAGGTTTCACACACGTTATAGTTAGGAAATAGCATTTAAAAAACCTTACAAATTCACTGAAAAAACCATAGGTTTCACACATGTTATAGTTAGCTGGACATTTTACTCGTAAAAAACCAATGAAATTCCCCCATTATAGTTAGTTCAGCTAACTATAACTCGCGCGCCCGCAATCCACTGCTGATGACGTCACATATTACATCACTCATGACATGGTCAGTGACATCACTGATGAAATCACTGATGACATCTCAAATGACATCACTGATGACATCATCCATTGAGTATCTGTTTCTTAACAATTTTAATATGTTTAATATATATAGGGAAAGGCCTGTTGAAGAATGAGTGGGTGTACAAGTGTGTAAATGGATGATTTTCTGTGGTGCATAACATGATTCTATAAGTGAGTCATTAAATGTATCTTACTGCAGACTAGTGACTAAACTGTGTAAATGTGTGTATGTGTCTGTATGTTGGTGTATAAGTGGTTGCATGGTTTTGAGAACAGCTATATGAGTGTCTATATGGGTAATTGATTGGTTGTCTGAGTATCTGTATGGGTTCGTGAGTGTTTGTGTGGGTAGGGTGTGTGTCACTCTATGCATAGATGTGTGAGTGGGTGATTCTATGGGTGCATGGTTTTAAGAGTGCATCTGTGATGGACTGTATGGTTGAGTGATTGTATGTATGGGTGTGCTAGGGATTGAATGTATATCTCAGTAGTACATTTGTGACTAACTACATATGTGAAAGGCAGTATATGTGCGTGTAAGAGTATATAAGTGAGTAGATATGAGAGTGTGTGATTGTGAAAGTGACTGTATGGATGAGTGTGTGCTTGTATCAATGATTCTATAAGAGTGTAAGAATGTGATACTATTTTTATGAGTAAGTGAACTTGAGAGTGTTTTACTGCATAGGTGAGAAAAGGGGAGTGTGATTATTTGCATGACTGAGTAGGTGTAAGAGTAGCTCTATGGATACTTGTTAGTGTGTGAGTGTCTAAATAAGTGTTTAAATGTATATGATAGTTTTGTACGGAGTGACTGTGAGTATGAGTGACTGTACAGGTGAGCGAGTGGAGGTATATGAAGAACTAAGAGTTAATAAGTGGTATGTAATGATTGGTATTGCAGTATATATGGTTTTGAGAATGGAACTCTTAAATTTTTAGTTGGTGTATCAAAGGTTATATTAGGGTGTGAGAAGATGTGGTAATTTTTTACATGGATGATGTCATCAGTGATGTCATCAGTGATGTCATTTGAGATGTCATCAGTGATGTCATGAGTGATGTCACTGACCATGTCATGAGTGATGTAATATGTGACGTCATCAGCAGTGGATTGCGGGCGCGCGAGTTATAGTTAGCTGAACTAACTATAACGGGGGAATTTCATTGGTTTTTTACGAGTAAAATGTCCAGCTAACTATAACATGTGTGAAACCTATGGTTTTTTCAGTGAATTTGTAAGGTTTTTTAAATGCTATTTCCTAACTATAACGTGTGTGAAACCTATGGTTTTTTCAGTGAATTTGCAAGGTTTTTTAAATGCTAATTCCTAACTATAACGTGTGTGAAACCTATGTTTTTTCAGTGAATTTCAAAGGTTTTTTAAATGCTAATTTTACAGTTATTTAATATATTTTTTATATATTTCTTTTACAAAAATTTCCCAATGTATACATTTCTAAATTATCGTAATTGCACCGTGCGCGCTCTGAGCTTGCTCCGTGCGCGCACCTCAGGTTATGTGATTAATAAAACAACACTTTTAATTGGTTTTCATTACTTTCAGTTTCAGATTGTTTCAACACCACACCCAATCCCCTCATGGCAAGTCATGTGATCAAGAAACATCACTTTTCATTGGTTCAAAGTACTTTCAGTTCCAGATTCTTCCAAAACTACACCCACTCCCCTCATTATTAGTTCTGATTCCCTTGGAGAAGGAGCTACTCTGTTTTTGTGAGACAATGGCAGAGCACCAGCCACCTTCTGAGAGTGAGCAGGACACTCTTGAGAGACAGAGGCAGAGGAAGCAGAAAGACTCCTTTATATGGCAGTTTTTCACTTTTCCTGAGGGACAAAAGAAGGTGAATGCACCAAGGTCACCTGCATACTTTGTCACCGCATCTTGTCACGTGGGAATGCTAATAAGAAGTACTCTTTTAGTATTCACACAATGATGAGGCACGTTGAGAAAATGCATCCTGTGACTTTTCGTCAAGCTTCTGGAGCAAACCCTCCACCTGGTCAGCCGACGACATCTGCAGTAGCTCAGCCAAGCACATCTTTGGCAGCTCAGCCGAGCACTTCTTCTGCGATGGTGCCTTCACCTTCTTACACACCTCTGGATATTCGTCCTTGTTTTGGGAGGATGAGTACACGTTGCATGGATTGTGCTACTCTTATTACTATGGGTGAGAGCAGTGTTGATCTCATTCAGAGAAAATTTGAGGAGCATCCTTGCACTAGGCCATAGTTTTGTTCTTTTTTTTTTCGTTTTTCTCGTCCTCTGTCCCTACATTAACTCAAGGGCTCTTTTTAGAGCCACCTAAAATCTAAACACAAAAACTTGTTTTTTGAATCTATTTGTCAATTTTTTTGGGGGGGTGCGCGCACCCTGCGCACACCCAATGACGTTTTTTTTTTTTTTTAAATCATTTTTTTCTACTTTAGTAAACCTTCAGGGACTCCCTGACAAAGAGAGGGGAGTGGCAAAGTAATTAAAAAAGAGATGGTGTACATTTCACAGATGAAGGGAAGAGAGTCTTCCTATTAAACTTTAAACTCTGCATCAGTACTTACGTATAGGTACCCTAAACCTATCAAAAAAGATAATAGCTCATTTTAGTGCTGCGTTTGAATTGGCTGTATTTACAAGGAGAGGAAAAGACACACAGAGTGGCTTATCCTCTCCTTGTAAATATGGAGAAGCACCCTGCGCCACTAGTATGTCAAGAAAAGTGACGTAGTGGTGGCGCAGGTGGCTTGTAAATCTGCCCCAGAGATGTTAAGGAAGTTAAGGGTAAAACAGACAAACAGAGAGCGACAGATACAGAGACAGAAAGCAAACAACTGAGAAGGAGTAAGGCAGTTAAAAAGACTAAGACATATGGATACAGAGAAAGAAACATGGATGAAAAATTAGTGATGGAGGTAGTAAAGGTAGGGGAGTAGTAGAGAAGGAGTGAGGGAGTTACAAAAGAGTAGTAAAGCAGGAAGAGAGAGTGAGAAGAGAAATGAGAAAAGCAGAGTAAGGAGAGGTGAAGAAAAGGAAGCATGAAACGAAAGCAGTGACACATACAGATATGTTAAACTTACCTGACCATCAAAGTAACTTATTTAGAAATAAATGTTTTTTTTTTATTTGCAAGGAAACTGAATTACATTTTCTAAATTTTCTTTCTAGTTCTGAAAAAAAGAAAAAAGTATTAACATTCAACAATACATTTTATTAAACAGTACATGTTTTTTCATATTTAGCAAAGCAATTTTTTGCCCTTCTTTTGCTGTTTTCAGAATATTTTGATTTTCACTGAAAATAGTGAAATCAATTGTATTCATCATTTAACAGCGGGCAAAAAAAAAAAAACAATCTGAAAGATTGTTTAAAAAAGCCCCAAATGTATCCTCATAAAAACATACCTTAATAGAAATGTCAAAAATACCTTTTAAGTACATTAACAATTTTCAAGAAATAACATCTGTAAACCTTGTTGCAAAAGAACATTTTCCAAAATAATATCTGTCAAAGAAGTCCACAATTGTTTGTTTTACCTTTCCTTGAGGCCAAATGGTAAGTTTAAAATCCTTTTTGAGTGAAATATCCAATTTTAATCCTTTAAAATTTAAATAATGCTTTCTTCCGATGCTGATTTTAGTATTTAAAATTTGGGTTTCAAAAAAATTAGGTAACAATTGGGTAAATCATAAGGCAAACGTTGCTTGAAAATCAATTGAGAATCATTACACAGTGTCCATCCTTTTTCACATTTAAGATAAACTGTGTAATGACCGGAAGTTATAGAAGGACCGTCATGAAAAATTATTGCAACTGCTACAAAAGTTTTTCCAGATATAGATAATTGATTACCAACAAACTTCTTTAGTAAAGTTAAACCAGATTGGTCGCACACTGCTACACCTACCAGGCGTGTTCCCCCAATGAAAATGGTCCCTGAAGGTCAGCGTCGGCGGATACACCTATGCTCGAGTGTGAATGCAAGTATGCGTGGCGTGTGCCATCCCTGGACACGTGTTTCGAGGTAGTTGCCTCTCGTCAGCAGGGAGTAGGAAAATGTGTGGGGTTGCTGTGTAAGCTGCTAAAATCGTTAACAGGTCTAGTACCTCTCGTAGCGCGCAGGTGCGTAACCATGAGTCCGTCGACTCCACCGGCTCAAGGGAGCCTGAATATAAAGTTAAACCAGATTGGTCGCACACTGCTACACCTACCAGGCGTGTTCCCCCAATGAAAATGGTCCCTGAAGGTCAGCGTCGGCGGATACACCTATGCTCGAGTGTGAATGCAAGTATGCGTGGCGTGTGCCATCCCTGGACACGTGTTTCGAGGTAGTTGCCTCTCGTCAGCAGGGAGTAGGAAAATGTGTGGGGTTGCTGTGTAAGCTGCTAAAATCGTTATCAGGTCTAGTACCTCTCGTAGCGCGCAGGTGCGTAACCATGAGTCCGTCGACTCCACCGGCTCAAGGGAGCCTGAATATAAAGTTAAACCAGATTGGTCGCACACTGCTACACCTACCAGGCGTGTTCCCCCAATGAAAATGGTCCCTGAAGGTCAGCGTCGGCGGATACACCTATGCTCGAGTGTGAATGCAAGTATGCGTGGCGTGTGCCATCCCTGGACACGTGTTTCGAGGTAGTTGCCTCTCGTCAGCAGGGAGTAGGAAAATGTGTGGGGTTGCTGTGTAAGCTGCTAAAATCGTTATCAGGTCTAGTACCTCTCGTAGCGCGCAGGTGCGTAACCATGAGTCCGTCGACTCCACCGGCTCAAGGGAGCCTGAATATAAAGTTAAACCAGATTGGTCGCACACTGCTACACCTACCAGGCGTGTTCCCCCAATGAAAATGGTCCCTGAAGGTCAGCGTCGGCGGATACACCTATGCTCGAGTGTGAATGCAAGTATGCGTGGCGTGTGCCATCCCTGGACACGTGTTTCGAGGTAGTTGCCTCTCGTCAGCAGGGAGTAGGAAAATGTGTGGGGTTGCTGTGTAAGCTGCTAAAATCGTTATCAGGTCTAGTACCTCTCGTAGCGCGCAGGTGCGTAACCATGAGTCCGTCGACTCCACCGGCTCAAGGGAGCCTGAATATAAAGTTAAACCAGATTGGTCGCACACTGCTACACCTACCAGGCGTGTTCCCCCAATGAAAATGGTCCCTGAAGGTCAGCGTCGGCGGATACACCTATGCTCGAGTGTGAATGCAAGTATGCGTGGCGTGTGCCATCCCTGGACACGTGTTTCGAGGTAGTTGCCTCTCGTCAGCAGGGAGTAGGAAAATGTGTGGGGTTGCTGTGTAAGCTGCTAAAATCGTTATCAGGTCTAGTACCTCTCGTAGCGCGCAGGTGCGTAACCATGAGTCCGTCGACTCCACCGGCTCAAGGGAGCCTGAATATAAAGTTAAACCAGATTGGTCGCACACTGCTACACCTACCAGGCGTGTTCCCCCAATGAAAATGGTCCCTGAAGGTCAGCGTCGGCGGATACACCTATGCTCGAGTGTGAATGCAAGTATGCGTGGCGTGTGCCATCCCTGGACACGTGTTTCGAGGTAGTTGCCTCTCGTCAGCAGGGAGTAGGAAAATGTGTGGGGTTGCTGTGTAAGCTGCTAAAATCGTTATCAGGTCTAGTACCTCTCGTAGCGCGCAGGTGCGTAACCATGAGTCCGTCGACTCCACCGGCTCAAGGGAGCCTGAATATAAAGTTAAACCAGATTGGTCGCACACTGCTACACCTACCAGGCGTGTTCCCCCAATGAAAATGGTCCCTGAAGGTCAGCGTCGGCGGATACACCTATGCTCGAGTGTGAATGCAAGTATGCGTGGCGTGTGCCATCCCTGGACACGTGTTTCGAGGTAGTTGCCTCTCGTCAGCAGGGAGTAGGAAAATGTGTGGGGTTGCTGTGTAAGCTGCTAAAATCGTTATCAGGTCTAGTACCTCTCGTAGCGCGCAGGTGCGTAACCATGAGTCCGTCGACTCCACCGGCTCAAGGGAGCCTGAATATAAAGTTAAACCAGATTGGTCGCACACTGCTACACCTACCAGGCGTGTTCCCCCAATGAAAATGGTCCCTGAAGGTCAGCGTCGGCGGATACACCTATGCTCGAGTGTGAATGCAAGTATGCGTGGCGTGTGCCATCCCTGGACACGTGTTTCGAGGTAGTTGCCTCTCGTCAGCAGGGAGTAGGAAAATGTGTGGGGTTGCTGTGTAAGCTGCTAAAATCGTTATCAGGTCTAGTACCTCTCGTAGCGCGCAGGTGCGTAACCATGAGTCCGTCGACTCCACCGGCTCAAGGGAGCCTGAATATAAAGTTAAACCAGATTGGTCGCACACTGCTACACCTACCAGGCGTGTTCCCCCAATGAAAATGGTCCCTGAAGGTCAGCGTCGGCGGATACACCTATGCTCGAGTGTGAATGCAAGTATGCGTGGCGTGTGCCATCCCTGGACACGTGTTTCGAGGTAGTTGCCTCTCGTCAGCAGGGAGTAGGAAAATGTGTGGGGTTGCTGTGTAAGCTGCTAAAATCGTTATCAGGTCTAGTACCTCTCGTAGCGCGCAGGTGCGTAACCATGAGTCCGTCGACTCCACTGGCTCAAGGGAGCCTGAATATAAAGTTAAACCAGATTGGTCGCACACTGCTACACCTACCAGGCGTGTTCCCCCAATGAAAAGGGTCCCTGAAGGTCAGCGTCGGCGGATACACCTATGCTCGAGTGTGAATGCAAGTATGCGTGGCGTGTGCCATCCCTGGACACGTGTTTCGAGGTAGTTGCCTCTCGTCAGCAGGGAGTAGGAAAATGTGTGGGGTTGCTGTGTAAGCTGCTAAAATCGTTATCAGGTCTAGTACCTCTCGTAGCGCGCAGGTGCGTAACCATGAGTCCGTCGACTCCACCGGCTCAAGGGAGCCTGAATATAAAGTTAAACCAGATTGGTCGCACACTGCTACACCTACCAGGCGTGTTCCCCCAATGAAAATGGTCCCTGAAGGTCAGCGTCGGCGGATACACCTATGCTCGAGTGTGAATGCAAGTATGCGTGGCGTGTGCCATCCCTGGACACGTGTTTCGAGGTAGTTGCCTCTCGTCAGCAGGGAGTAGGAAAATGTGTGGGGTTGCTGTGTAAGCTGCTAAAATCGTTATCAGGTCTAGTACCTCTCGTAGCGCGCAGGTGCGTAACCATGAGTCCGTCGACTCCACCGGCTCAAGGGAGCCTGAATATAAAGTTAAACCAGATTGGTCGCACACTGCTACACCTACCAGGCGTGTTCCCCCAATGAAAATGGTCCCTGAAGGTCAGCGTCGGCGGATACACCTATGCTCGAGTGTGAATGCAAGTATGCGTGGCGTGTGCCATCCCTGGACACGTGTTTCGAGGTAGTTACCTCTCGTCAGCAGGGAGTAGGAAAATGTGTGGGGTTGCTGTGTAAGCTGCTAAAATCGTTATCAGGTCTAGTACCTCTCGTAGCGCGCAGGTGCGTAACCATGAGTCCGTCGACTCCACCGGCTCAAGGGAGCCTGAATATAAAGTTAAACCAGATTGGTCGCACACTGCTACACCTACCAGGCGTGTTCCCCCAATGAAAATGGTCCCTGAAGGTCAGCGTCGGCGGATACACCTATGCTCGAGTGTGAATGCAAGTATGCGTGGCGTGTGCCATCCCTGGACACGTGTTTCGAGGTAGTTGCCTCTCGTCAGCAGGGAGTAGGAAAATGTGTGAGGTTGCTGTGTAAGCTGCTAAAATCGTTATCAGGTCTAGTACCTCTCGTAGCGCGCAGGTGCGTAACCATGAGTCCGTCGACTCCACCGGCTCAAGGGAGCCTGAATATAAAGTTAAACCAGATTGGTCGCACACTGCTACACCTACCAGGCGTGTTCCCCCAATGAAAATGGTCCCTGAAGGTCAGCGTCGGCGGATACACATATGCTCGAGTGTGAATGCAAGTATGCGTGGCGTGTGCCATCCCTGGACACGTGTTTCGAGGTAGTTGCCTCTCGTCAGCAGGGAGTAGGAAAATGTGTGGGGTTGCTGTGTAAGCTGCTAAAATCGTTATCAGGTCTAGTACCTCTCGTAGCGCGCAGGTGCGTAACCATGAGTCCGTCGACTCCACCGGCTCAAGGGAGCCTGAATATAAAAGTTAAACCAGATTGGTCGCACACTGCTACACCTACCAGGCGTGTTCCCCCAATGAAAATGGTCCCTGAAGGTCAGCGTCGGCGGATACACCTATGCTCGAGTGTGAATGCAAGTATGCGTGGCGTGTGCCATCCCTGGACACGTGTTTCGAGGTAGTTGCCTCTCGTCAGCAGGGAGTAGGAAAATGTGTGGGGTTGCTGTGTAAGCTGCTAAAATCGTTATCAGGTCTAGTACCTCTCGTAGCGCGCAGGTGCGTAACCATGAGTCCGTCGACTCCACCGGCTCAAGGGAGCCTGAATATACAGTTAAACCAGATTGGTCGCACACTGCTACACCTACCAGGCGTGTTCCCCCAATGAAAATGGTCCCTGAAGGTCAGCGTCGGCGGATACACCTATGCTCGAGTGTGAATGCAAGTATGCGTGGCGTGTGCCATCCCTGGACACGTGTTTCGAGGTAGTTGCCTCTCGTCAGCAGGGAGTAGGAAAATGTGTGGGGTTGCTGTGTAAGCTGCTAAAATCGTTATCAGGTCTAGTACCTCTCGTAGCGCGCAGGTGCGTAACCATGAGTCCGTCGACTCCACCGGCTCAAGGGAGCCTGAATATAAAGTTAAACCAGATTGGTCGCACACTGCTACACCTACCAGGCGTGTTCCCCCAATGAAAATGGTCCCTGAAGGTCAGCGTCGGCGGATACACCTATGCTCGAGTGTGAATGCAAGTATGCGTGGCGTGTGCCATCCCTGGACACGTGTTTCGAGGTAGTTGCCTCTCGTCAGCAGGGAGTAGGAAAATGTGTGGGGTTGCTGTGTAAGCTGCTAAAATCGTTATCAGGTCTAGTACCTCTCGTAGCGCGCAGGTGCGTAACCATGAGTCCGTCGACTCCACTGGCTCAAGGGAGCCTGAATATAAAGTTAAACCAGATTGGTCGCACACTGCTACACCTACCAGGCGTGTTCCCCCAATGAAAAGGGTCCCTGAAGGTCAGCGTCGGCGGATACACCTATGCTCGAGTGTGAATGCAAGTATGCGTGGCGTGTGCCATCCCTGGACACGTGTTTCGAGGTAGTTGCCTCTCGTCAGCAGGGAGTAGGAAAATGTGTGGGGTTGCTGTGTAAGCTGCTAAAATCGTTATCAGGTCTAGTACCTCTCGTAGCGCGCAGGTGCGTAACCATGAGTCCGTCGACTCCACCGGCTCAAGGGAGCCTGAATATAAAGTTAAACCAGATTGGTCGCACACTGCTACACCTACCAGGCGTGTTCCCCCAATGAAAATGGTCCCTGAAGGTCAGCGTCGGCGGATACACCTATGCTCGAGTGTGAATGCAAGTATGCGTGGCGTGTGCCATCCCTGGACACGTGTTTCGAGGTAGTTGCCTCTCGTCAGCAGGGAGTAGGAAAATGTGTGGGGTTGCTGTGTAAGCTGCTAAAATCGTTATCAGGTCTAGTACCTCTCGTAGCGCGCAGGTGCGTAACCATGAGTCCGTCGACTCCACCGGCTCAAGGGAGCCTGAATATAAAGTTAAACCAGATTGGTCGCACACTGCTACACCTACCAGGCGTGTTCCCCCAATGAAAATGGTCCCTGAAGGTCAGCGTCGGCGGATACACCTATGCTCGAGTGTGAATGCAAGTATGCGTGGCGTGTGCCATCCCTGGACACGTGTTTCGAGGTAGTTACCTCTCGTCAGCAGGGAGTAGGAAAATGTGTGGGGTTGCTGTGTAAGCTGCTAAAATCGTTATCAGGTCTAGTACCTCTCGTAGCGCGCAGGTGCGTAACCATGAGTCCGTCGACTCCACCGGCTCAAGGGAGCCTGAATATAAAGTTAAACCAGATTGGTCGCACACTGCTACACCTACCAGGCGTGTTCCCCCAATGAAAATGGTCCCTGAAGGTCAGCGTCGGCGGATACACCTATGCTCGAGTGTGAATGCAAGTATGCGTGGCGTGTGCCATCCCTGGACACGTGTTTCGAGGTAGTTGCCTCTCGTCAGCAGGGAGTAGGAAAATGTGTGAGGTTGCTGTGTAAGCTGCTAAAATCGTTATCAGGTCTAGTACCTCTCGTAGCGCGCAGGTGCGTAACCATGAGTCCGTCGACTCCACCGGCTCAAGGGAGCCTGAATATAAAGTTAAACCAGATTGGTCGCACACTGCTACACCTACCAGGCGTGTTCCCCCAATGAAAATGGTCCCTGAAGGTCAGCGTCGGCGGATACACATATGCTCGAGTGTGAATGCAAGTATGCGTGGCGTGTGCCATCCCTGGACACGTGTTTCGAGGTAGTTGCCTCTCGTCAGCAGGGAGTAGGAAAATGTGTGGGGTTGCTGTGTAAGCTGCTAAAATCGTTATCAGGTCTAGTACCTCTCGTAGCGCGCAGGTGCGTAACCATGAGTCCGTCGACTCCACCGGCTCAAGGGAGCCTGAATATAAAAGTTAAACCAGATTGGTCGCACACTGCTACACCTACCAGGCGTGTTCCCCCAATGAAAATGGTCCCTGAAGGTCAGCGTCGGCGGATACACCTATGCTCGAGTGTGAATGCAAGTATGCGTGGCGTGTGCCATCCCTGGACACGTGTTTCGAGGTAGTTGCCTCTCGTCAGCAGGGAGTAGGAAAATGTGTGGGGTTGCTGTGTAAGCTGCTAAAATCGTTATCAGGTCTAGTACCTCTCGTAGCGCGCAGGTGCGTAACCATGAGTCCGTCGACTCCACCGGCTCAAGGGAGCCTGAATATAAAGTTAAACCAGATTGGTCGCACACTGCTACACCTACCAGGCGTGTTCCCCCAATGAAAATGGTCCCTGAAGGTCAGCGTCGGCGGATACACCTATGCTCGAGTGTGAATGCAAGTATGCGTGGCGTGTGCCATCCCTGGACACGTGTTTCGAGGTAGTTGCCTCTCGTCAGCAGGGAGTAGGAAAATGTGTGGGGTTGCTGTGTAAGCTGCTAAAATCGTTATCAGGTCTAGTACCTCTCGTAGCGCGCAGGTGCGTAACCATGAGTCCGTCGACTCCACCGGCTCAAGGGAGCCTGAATATAAAGTTAAACCAGATTGGTCGCACACTGCTACACCTACCAGGCGTGTTCCCCCAATGAAAATGGTCCCTGAAGGTCAGCGTCGGCGGATACACCTATGCTCGAGTGTGAATGCAAGTATGCGTGGCGTGTGCCATCCCTGGACACGTGTTTCGAGGTAGTTGCCTCTCGTCAGCAGGGAGTAGGAAAATGTGTGGGGTTGCTGTGTAAGCTGCTAAAATCGTTATCAGGTCTAGTACCTCTCGTAGAGCGCAGGTGCGTAACCATGAGTCCGTCGACTCCACCGGCTCAAGGGAGCCTGAATATAAAGTTAAACCAGATTGGTCGCACACTGCTACACCTACCAGGCGTGTTCCCCCAATGAAAATGGTCCCTGAAGGTCAGCGTCGGCGGATACACCTATGCTCGAGTGTGAATGCAAGTATGCGTGGCGTGTGCCAACCCTGGACACGTGTTTCGAGGTAGTTGCCTCTCGTCAGCAGGGAGTAGGAAAATGTGTGGGGTTGCTGTGTAAGCTGCTAAAATCGTTATCAGGTCTAGTACCTCTCGTAGCGCGCAGGTGCGTAACCATGAGTCCGTCGACTCCACCGGCTCAAGGGAGCCTGAATATAAAGTTAAACCAGATTGGTCGCACACTGCTACACCTACCAGGCGTGTTCCCCCAATGAAAATGGTCCCTGAAGGTCAGCGTCGGCGGATACACCTATGCTCGAGTGTGAATGCAAGTATGCGTGGCGTGTGCCATCCCTGGACACGTGTTTCGAGGTAGTTGCCTCTCGTCAGCAGGGAGTAGGAAAATGTGTGGGGTTGCTGTGTAAGCTGCTAAAATCGTTATCAGGTCTAGTACCTCTCGTAGCGCGCACGACGCTGACCTCAGGGACCATTTTCATTGGGGGAACACGACTGGTAGGTGTAGCAGTGTGCGACCAATTAGCTTTAACTTTATATATTCAGGCTCCCTTGAGCCGGTGGAGTCGACGGACTCATGGTGTACGCCCTGCGCGCTACGAGAGGTACTAGACCTGATACGATTTTAGCAGCTTACACAGCAACCCCACACATTTTCCTACTCCCTGCTGACGAGAGGCAACTACCTCGAAACACGTGTCCAGGGATGGCACACGCCACGCATACTCGCACTCATGACTCAGGCATAGGCGTACCCGCCGACGCTGACCTCAGGGACCATTTTCATTGGGGGAACACGACTGGTAGGTGTAGCAGTGTGCGACCAATTAGCTTTAACTTTATATATTCAGGCTCCCTTGAGCCGGTGGAGTCGACGGACTCATGGTGTACGCCCTGCGCGCTACGAGAGGTACTAGACCTGATACGATTTTAGCAGCTTACACAGCAACCCCACACATTTTCCTACTCCCTGCTGACGAGAGGCAACTACCTCGAAACACGTGTCCAGGGATGGCACACGCCACGCATACTCGCACTCATGACTCGGGCATAGGCGTACCCGCCGACGCTGACCTCAGGGACCATTTTCATTGGGGGAACACGACTGGTAGGTGTAGCAGTGTGCGACCAATTAGCTTTAACTTTATATATTCAGGCTCCCTTGAGCCGGTGGAGTCGACGGACTCATGGTGTACGCCCTGCGCGCTACGAGAGGTACTAGACCTGATACGATTTTAGCAGCTTACACAGCAACCCCACACATTTTCCTACTCCCTGCTGACGAGAGGCAACTACCTCGAAACACGTGTCCAGGGATGGCACACGCCACGCATACTCGCACTCATGACTCGGGCATAGGCGTACCCGCCGACGCTGACCTCAGGGACCATTTTCATTGGGGGAACACGACTGGTAGGTGTAGCAGTGTGCGACCAATTAGCTTTAACTTTATATATTCAGGCTCCCTTGAGCCGGTGGAGTCGACGGACTCATGGTGTACGCCCTGCGCGCTACGAGAGGTACTAGACCTGATACGATTTTAGCAGCTTACACAGCAACCCCACACATTTTCCTACTCCCTGCTGACGAGAGGCAACTACCTCGAAACACGTGTCCAGGGATGGCACACGCCACGCATACTCGCACTCATGACTCGGGCATAGGCGTACCCGCCGACGCTGACCTCAGGGACCATTTTCATTGGGGGAACAGCTCTACAACGTTGTACCATTAAATTTACATACTGTCCATATTTCCTTAAAAATAACATTGATAACATTTCAGATTTATATTCAGAACATTCCATGTTGTGATTAGCATCTTTAACTAATTTACTAAAAGTCACTGTTTTACTCTCTGGTAATGGTAAATATATGAACCTTTCAGAATCAACATTAGTACTGCTTGTGTTCATACAGTTATCACAACAATGTTCCCATTTATAAGAGACACCAAATACATTTTCTACTTCTACCCCTTCATCTTCCAGTACCATCAGGATATACATCAAGAATTCCTGTGCATCTTGCTGGACATTTTGTGTAAACTGTGTACATCCAGAACATACATCTACAAGATTTCTAACATCAGAAGCACTTTCTATTTTAGTTTTATCATTACTCAGCTTCTCATAAAGGAGACTCAGCAAAGAACAGAATCTTTTTTCATGATTTAGTATTATCTGCTCATTCAAACTTTCAAGATAAAATACAACATTCAGCACTACATTTGCGTAGCAGTTGACACCAGAGCTATTTTCAAAATGACAACCAACAACCTCTTCCACACTGTCCTTTTTCTTTTTGCTTGCAGTCACATCACTGTCTTTTTGTTTTCTCTTCTGTGCATCCTCATTATAGATATTCTCAAATCTCCTTTTCCGACAAACAACACGTTTTTCAAACACAGGATACTGACCTAAATGAGGAGCATAGCTTCTTCTTAATCTATTATACTCCTTTACACAGTTTGCATCAGCACTTACTTTTGAGTCATCAAAGTCTATCATGAATAAACCAGATAATTGTTTCACGCGTGACAAAGCAACATATGCCATACCTTCTTTAAACAGAGTAGATCCAATGTTTACAAAAGCACTATCAACAGTTAATCCTTGAGACTTGTGAATAGTTACAGGATATGCTAGAGAAATCGGAAACTGCTTCCTACGTACATGCAAGTCTATCACTAGCAAAAAACGAACTGAACAACGACTAATGACTTTAACCTCTTCAATCTGATCAAATTTTATTTTTAAGAATTCAATTCCATCTTTTTTCTGGTACTTTACAAAACCCACAACTTTACCCATAGCTCCATTCACTAAACCTTTTTCTACATCCAAATTACGTCTTAAAATTACTCTACAGTTCATACACACATAAAGATTCTTTTCCAAACCAGCTGTTTTTGAAATGTTTTTCTCCAGAGAATCCAATTTAGTAACCAATTTGCCTGTCAATATAATAGTTATTCGTTCATGTTGAATTTTATCCACAGCTTCCAGTTTTATGATCCCTTCATTTTCCAATTTCAAAAGTTCTTGATTGAATACAGAGCATTCATGTAGTGTTGGCATTAAGCAGGTTACAGTATTTGTTTCAGCAATTTTCTTGTATATTTTCTCTGGAAATATTTCTTCTGTTGTAAACAAATTACTCAGCAATCGACTCTGTAATACTTTTCTGCCATGTTCTGTGAGTAGTCCAATTCTTATATCTTTCAGAATACTTGCATAGTCCTCATCATTGGCTTGCCTCATATTGGTAATGAGTTCCTTATACTCAAAATATGTCCAAATATTTACATTGCCTATACTTCCTAACGACTTTTTCGTGTCTTCATGTGTAAGTGTATGGAATACCGGTTGTCCTTTAACTGGAGTAAGTTGCAAAAGATCCCCAAAAACTATGACGTGTTTTCCTCCAAATAACACGTCAAAGTCTGTCTTCAGAATTTGCTGCATTCTTAAATGCCCAAAGGCAAGCATTAAGTTTGATACCATGCTTACCTCATCAATAATGAATACTTTCATTTTCTTCAATACTCTTGAAACTTCCAAGCATGCTTCTCCTGCTAGTTTGTGGTACTGTATTTTGTTCTCGTGCTCTACTGGTAACATTAGCAAACGATGTAAGGTAACTCCTTTTATGTTATACACTGCTTACCCAGTTGGAGCAGTAACAACACAAGACAAAATGGAATCCATTTTCTTCTGTAGGTAGCTTCTAATTACATTAATTAAGAAACTTTTTCCAGTTCCTGCTTGTCGACTTACATACATTCTCATTGGTTCAAAAGATGTGCATGAGCACTCTTTATTTTCATGTAGTAATCCGTGATCAATTTTTTTTCTGACTTCTTCATAAATTTGTTTTTGTTCTTCATTCAGTTGCTGCTCCAAATATGTTAAGTCTACTAAATCTTCATGAGCTTGATTCATAGCTGTTTCCACTTCATTCATGGCTATTGCTGGTTGTCCTAGAGGATCTTGACTGAATGTCCCAGAACTTTGACTGTCTTGAGAACTGTCTCTAGCTCCTTCAGCTGCAATTGTTGCTTCTTGTTCCATTTCTTCATTTAACATTTGAACATAAGTTGTGAAAGTACTGCATTCTATGCTGTCTTTGCTAGCATTGAAGGAATCTTCATAACTCTGGAATTCTCCAAGTAGTTCGTCCTCTGAACGCCATGGTTTAAACAGCTGCAAAAGTGCCAAGTAGTAAAATTCCTTTTTGTCAGGAGTGTCGCAACTCAGCTTCCGGTGATTTATCGAACTTCCTTTTGTTTACTTCACCAAACATCCTTCCTCACCACTGACTTTATATTTTCCATTGTTGATATCTTCTGTGGCATTCCGTTTAAAAATGAAGTTCTGCAGCACTTCATAGAGACACATGTTCTCAAGGTGATGACTTCTTTGTGGATAATATGTGTCCAACATGTTTGTTCTTAAAATGTCTGTACTTTCTGGTTCGAACTCTGCTAAATATTCAATTTCTCGAATAGATTTCAGTACCCGATTTCGCATTCCTGCAAGACCTAAACTTACCCAAATTATTCTTCTAGATTTCGAGTACAGACTTGCAGATGATAACCTATCTGAGCATTCGTAGGATCCAATTTCTCGATGCGATAACATCTTTAAACTGAAACTGTATAGCTTCTTACTGACAGTCTTCTCGTGAGAAATCTCTTCCCACATTTCCTTCATTTCCGTTTTCTCAGATTTAGTGAAATAAGATGTGACATAGCGAGCAACAGCAATAGAATTGTCAGCCACATACTGTATATCCATGTTAGCATTCCACATGGATAAAATGACTGGGTTGTAGTCATTTATATATTTTGACTCTTCTTTTCTTCTTAGGTTGTAGGTATTCTTAAACAATTTTCTTGTAATAGTATGTCGCACAGCTGACATAAAACTGTTTACTCTTCCTTTTGAAAGAACAGGTTGTGGAAATCCAAATCGACATTTTGTGTAGAATTTATCTTTACTCTTGTACTTTCGTCGACAGTATTTTCCACACCGATGACTTTGGAAACGTAAAACTTGCTCTTTTAAATTTTTCTCTTCTGTGCTTTTAGGTATAGCACATGTTGCATATTCTTCGATGAAACTTAAAACTGCATCATCAGAATCTGTTCCAAATTTTGGGGCATCATTGATCCACAACAGCATATGAATATGAGTATCACCTCTGGCTTGGTACTGTTTTCTGCAAAAGGAATCCACAACTTCTCCAAGAGGTGGATTTTTTTTATTGCAGATGAAGGACATCATAGCCTCAAATCTATGATTGAAATATCTGCAAACATTAACCGGATCCAATGAGCACAATTCTCCTGCTGTCTTGTATTGGATGTTTTCAATATTTGAATTTGCCTCTCGAAGAAAATCCAGAAGATCATCCCAAGCGTACTCAGCACAGCTTAGGGTAAGGAACCATGTAGGAGTTCCTAAATTCCGTAACATACACTTCAATTCTCCATGGCGTCGGTACCAATATTCATTAGTCCCACGCTGACAAGCCATCAAATTGATCAATTGAGATTCCAAATGATCATCTCGCTGTTGCACTTTGTTCATAAAATCCTTTGCAGTCACATTACGTAGATGTACTCCAGTTTTCAAAATGTGATTTACTGCATAAGATAGTGCTGACAAGTCACTTTCAAATAAAAGATGGAACAAATAAGGAATACTTTGACGAAATCTGGGATCTTCTGCATATAATCTTGTAGTCCGATTCTCCGAAGCAGGAATCTGTACTGGACGTTCATCATATCATCCTCCTTCTCCTGTAGGAAACAGTTGGGGAAAACAACGAGCTTCCAAGCTCTCTTCCCATACTCTCACAGGAGTTCCTTTTGCTTTCTTCATCTGAAACAGATCAATAGCGTTTCCCATAACTTCTTTAGAATGAAGAGGATGTATGCTGAAATGTTCATAAATTTCTTCTTCTTTTGACTTATCCACTTTTTCAATTTGCCCAGTTGGTATTCCTGTGTCTTCTAGTATTTCTTCTTCATCTTCATCCATATAAATGGCTTCATACCATTTATTATTTTTTTTCAAATACAAATTTGCTCTTTGTACTTTTCGTACATCCATCAGCTCCTGCCAAATTTTCTTATTCTTTGTAGGTACACCATTAACCAGAATAACTAATGGTTCAGTTTCCAAAGTATCTGCATCAATTGTTTCCATATTTTTTTCAAATCCAATGGCAAATAGACAACTCTTCCTTTTAAACCTCTTTGTAAATCCGAAGGAGGTAATTTACCAGTTTTTGGTTACATACGCACTATGGTCTGAAATGGATGGACACATTGAATGAGTATAGACTCATACGTATTTAAATCAGAAAGTTCTGGAGGAATATCAACCAATTCTAAATTATTATGTACAGCTCTAGCTGGCATTCTATTTTCTTCTAACTTGTTATAGCAGTATTTACAAATACGCTGATCTTCACCCAAATCAAAACAACTTTCCAGAAATATATATGTTGCAAAATCTTTCCACTTAGAATTATCTTCATTTTCACTTTTTTTTATACAGATCAACATTCCTTGTTTGATTTTTATAATGGCTTCTCCAGCAACAAATACAAGTAATATTTGGTCTTTCATTAGAGATGATAGTAAATTTTGTCATTTGATCTTCAAAATGTTTACTAACAGTAAGTTCTACATTCTCTTCCACATTTTCATCAATAACTGTGACATTTTCTGCACTTTCTTGCTCTGGACCAAAGTAACAAAACTGAATTTCATCAGTAACCTTCACTACATCTGATACAGATCCACGGAACAGAGCATTATTCAACTCATTTAACTTTAGTGCTGGACTTTTAGCAAAATACAATGTTCTCACAAACTTTCTCATTTCAGTATGATGAACAGCCAGCATCCTAAAATGGTGAAAAACACTTTGACACACTTTCCTAGATAGACAAGTCAGAGAATGTCCTTGCAAACCAGTATTCTCTCTCACTCTGCATGGATCTAGTCTTTGAAGCACCTTAATTTTCTGTTTAACACTCTTTTTACCATATTCTCTTAGAAAGTCACGTAATTTATCAATAGATTCCTGACGCACAGTACAAATACTACTACAATTCCTAGTGTACACTGGGGCTTTAGGACGTCTCCCCATAACCTCATCAGCCATCACTTCTTCCTCATTCCTTGGAACCATTTTCTCCTTTTCCATTACACAACCATCCTTAACTTCATATGCTCTACCATTGGTGTCAACTGCATGCAACAAACTATTACTTTGAAGATAACTCTCTTCATTAAAAAATGGTTCAGTACTTGAACTATGCTTCCATTCTCCTAAGAACACTTTACAAAAGGTTTTTTTTTTCACTTCTCTTTTCCTTTTGCTTTGTGACTTAATTGCATTGACTAATTTATCTAATCTACGCATCCTGTTCAAAATTAAAATGAATAGGTTTTTTTTTATTTCTAATGCCTTGGTAACAATACTTTCAATAAATTTCTTTTTCTTATAAAATTTGGTTTTCTTCTTATATTTTTTCACATCCTTTAGCAAATTTAACATCACTCTTCTCTGAAACATTTTTCGACGAATGTTTTTAAAATCTATTTTTCGTGATAAGTCACTGTTTCTTACTTCTGAGTCTATATAAGCATTTTGTTTTTGCTGTCGACTCTGTTGTTGTTTTGTACTTGAAACACTGTTTGAATTTATCTTTCGATCATTTTTTTTTTTGAAGATATTTTTTAAAAATTCTTTAGTCTGCTTACCAGATGACTTTTTCTGTTTTCCAACACAAGCTTTTCCTCCTATTTTTTTGTTACCAGTTGTCTTCAAATATAGTTGTTGTTGCTTTTCTTTTCTCTTTCTTGACTTTATAGGCATCTTTAAATTGTTTCACTGTTGCTCAGCAATACCTGCAAGAAACAAAAAAAAAAAAACCTTTATGTAATTTTAATTCATTACAATTTTTTTTGAGCTTTTCAAATCCTATCACATGAGCTGACCCTTTCCTACGAGTCCAAGTCTTACAAAACAAGACAAACATGAATTAAATCTCTGACAACAATTCCTGTGTGCACACAGACTCATGGTGTGATTCTAGGCAGAAAACGATATTTGATTGGCAATTTGAAAGCACATTTACTACTGTGGAGGAGCACGTGATAATTACTGTGACAGCCTGACACATTTTTCTAATATTTTATAAAAGCAGAAAAGAGCACATGTCCTTACAGCTGTTTGAGACCATGACCATGTGTTACAGGGTGAGTGATTAGACTATAGCAAAGGAAATGAGCCTTGGTGACATTGAATCTGTTTGCGTTACACACTGCTATCTTAAACACCACACACAGCTGAGTAGTACGCACGGGAGTGTACAAGAAGCTGCTGCGTGTGTGCAAAGAGTGTGTTTCTGGAGACTATGTATTGTCAGCTGCAAGAGAGATCTGCATGGAAACTTGCACAACTGCATGAAGAGTGCAGACATGTGTATAAGAGTAGATGTGTGGTAAGGGTTAATTGGACTTTTGAACATGTAGGAACAACCTCAGCCATTGCAAGAATTGATGACAAATCTACCATGCTATTTTCAAATGTGTTTGCATTTGCCTCTCATTTTTGAGATAGTGATTTCTGCTGAGTGCTAACCAACACATTTGAAGAAAACAAGCTGGCACTTTCCTGAAAGTGCAAGTTTTACAGAACAACAGCAACACAAATTAAATCTCTGACAACAATTCCTGTGTGCACACAGACTCATGGTGTGATTCTAGTCAGAAAGCGATATTTTCTTTGGCAATTTGAAAGCACATTTAGTACTGTGGAGGAGCCACTGATAATTACTGTGACAGCCTGACACATTTTTCTTATATTTTAGACAAGCAGAAAAGAGCACATGTCCTAACAGCTCCTTGAGACCATGACCATGTGTTACAGGGTGAGTGATTAGACTACAGCAAAGGAAATGAGCCTTGATGACGTTGAATGTGTTTGCGTTACACACTGCTATCTGAAACACAACACAGAGCTGAGTATTACGCATGGGTGTGTAGGAGAAGCTGCTGCATGTGTGCAAAGAGTGTATTTCTGGAGACTGTGTATTGTCAGTTGCAAGAGAGATCTGCATGGAGACTTGCACAACTGCATAAACACTGCAGATATGTGTGTAAGAGTACATGTGTGGTAAGGGTTAATTGGAGTTTTGAACATGTAGGAACTACCTCACGCATTACAAGATTGGATGAAAAATCTACCCTGTTCTTTTCAAATGTGTTAGCATTTGCCTCTCATTTGTGAGATAGTGATTTCTGCTGAGTGCTAACCATCACAGTTGAAGAAAACAAGCTGCCCTTTTCCTGCGAGTACAAGTTTTACAGAACAACAGCAACACAAATGAAATCTCTGACAAAAATTCCTGTGTGCACACTGTCTCATGGTGTGATTCTAGGCACAAAACAGTATTCCTGGGTGATACCAGGCCCTTTCCTGAAAGTGCAAGTTTTACAGAACAACAGCAACACAAATTAAATCTAACATGTTCAAGGCACTTAAATATCTTCCTTAACATAAAATGTAAAACACAACTTTTAAAGTGGTAGGAAAATGTACCATGCTATTTTCAAATGTGTTTGCATTTGCCTCTCATTTTTGAGATAGTGATTTCTGCTGAGTGCTAACCAACACAGTTGAAGAAAAGAAACTGGCCCTTTCTTAAAAGTGCAAGTTTTTACAGAACAACAGCAACACAAATTAAATCTCTGACAACAATTCCTGTGTGCACACAGACTCATGGTGTGATTCTAAGCACAAAGCGATATTTTCTTTGGCAATTTGAAAGCACATTTAGTACTGTGGTGGAGTAAGTGATAATTACTGTGACAGCCTGACACATTTTTCTTATATTTTAGACAAGCAGAAAAGAGCACATGTCCTAACAGCTCCTTGAGACCATGACCATGTGTTCCAAAAAACAAGCTGCCCCTTTGCTGCGAGTGCAAGGGTAATAGAGCAAGACCAACACAAATTAAATCTCTGATAACAATTCCTGTGTGCACACTGTCTCATGGTGTGATTCTAGGCAGAAAACAGTATTCCTGGGTGATACCAGTACACCTTAACATATAGTGAAGACATACTCCATAATATCTAACATGTTCAAGGCACTTAAATATCTTCCTTAACATAAAATGTAAAACACAACTTTTAAAGTGGTAGGAAAATGTACCATGCTATTTTCAAATGTGTTTGCATTTGCCTCTCATTTGTGAATAACTGATTTCTGCTGAATGCTAACCATTAAGAAAACAAACTGCCCCTTTTCTGCAAGTGCAAGGCTAACAGAACAAGAGCAACACAAATTAAATCTCTGACAACAAATCCTGTGTGCAGACAGACTCATGATGTGATTCTAGGCACAAAAGAGTATTCCTCAGTGATACCACTACACCTTAACTTACAGTGAAGACATACTCCATAATATCTTACAAGTTCAAGACAGTTAAATATCTCCTAAAACACAAAATGTAAAACACAACTTTAAAACAAGAATGACAATTCTAATATTTATATCAAAAATCACCACATACATCCCCTCTCAAACTCATAACTCACCTTTAAAATTAGTTAGTTGAGAAAGAAATGTGGCACTCAAACAGCAGATTATCAGAGCCAGAATCTCAGAGCTGTACACCTCTCTCCTCTCACCACAACCAGTAAATGGCAATTTGTCCCTCTCTTTTTTCACACATATACATGTTAATGTAAAATCACAGTCCTCCCCACATTTTTTCAAATGGAATCACACATTTCTATTGGTTGCAACTTTCAACCCCTTTCCAAATCATCCCTTCCCCCAACATGACTTCTGCCTGCTACCATAGCAACAGGTCATGGAACACTGGTGTGAGCAGAGAGGTCAGAAGTTCAGCACACAATGTTTCTAATCCAAAGAGCAAGAGTGCTTGAATTTTCAAACCTAACAGCAAATCCAAAGTAATGTTCAGTGGGAACACATTTTTCTGTACCAATCCAAAACATGCTTTTAAAAATGTAAACATACAGCCTAGTTTTAACTGTAAAATGGTTTGAATCAGTCAATGAGTTCTTTTTATTAAAAAAAAGTATGTATGCCTCCATTTTTCAACTGTCTTTCTTTTCATATTGCCATTCTACTGAAAGACACCTCCTGAGTGCATCCTGTTCTCCTTGGAAGATGTTCACAGTGTGGATTGTAGGTCATAGCTATGTCTTCTGGAGTGAACAATTTGCAGAAAAAAGAGGTATTGTAAAAGACCTTGCTTTGCCAAATGTAGACATTAAATGGATTGGTCAGAGAGGATGAAAGTGGCACCAATTAATGCCTTTGGTGAAAACCTTTCTACATCTCCCACAGCCTAACCTTATTACTGTGCACTGTGGTGGAAATGACCTAGACTCTTTAACTGGGGTAGGTCTGGAAATGCTTATTAAGGACACCTTTCTGCAATTGATGTCACTTTTTCCACAAACTGCCTTTGTATATTCTAATATATGCCAAAGGCAAAAGTGGAACTGGTCCAACCAATTTTGTCCGCAGATTGACAAAGCAAGAAAGCACGTCAATAAGTCTGTTTCTGCTTTCCTCAGAGACTATGGTATGGGTTCTATATGCCACAACAACAACATGCAAGACATTTATAGAGGAGACGGTGTACATTTCAATGATGAAGGCAACAGAGTCTTCCTCTTGAACTTCAGACTCTGCATCGGTACTTACTTGTAGGTACCAAAAAACACTCAATAAACACAAGGGCTCCTTTTAGAGCCACCTAATATCTAAACACTTAAACTTGATTTTTATTTCTATTTTTTTTAATGTTTTTTTTCGGGTGCGTGCAGAGTGCGCACACCTCGCGATGTTTGTTTAAAAAATTAAAATCTTTTTTTTTTGCCCTTCGTGGTCCTACTGTGACCCCCTGACAATGGCTAGGGGGTCAAGAACTCCCTACCTTGCCCCCTATTCACGTTCTCCACCTTTCCTTTTCAGTGCGACATACAAAATGGCGGCCGACACTTCCTGATTTCGACCGATTCGAATGTTTACTGACATCTAACAACCAATCAGAATTACGCTCGCGCACGGCAGGGCACAGGGCTTGCACAGTGCACGCACCCTGCGCGCGTATAGATATTGATATGCTTTTAAATGCTATTTTCTCAGGAAATACTGAACAGATTTACACCAGACCTGCGAAAGGCACTTCCTTGACCTTATGGCTACCTCTCTGCCAAATTTCAAGTAATTCTGTTCAGCCGTTCGGGCTGTAGCTGCGACTAAAGGTCCTATGGAAAAATGCATGGGGAAAGCGCGTGTTGGGACCCCCCCTTTTTCTCGGCCCCCGCTTGACAAATCGTCAACCGGCGCCAAAGTTATTCAAAATAGAATTTTCAGATTTCCTATGGAAACACGGTCCTAACTATAACTATCTACTGGCGACCGCCAGTAGATAATATCTATATATATATATATATATATAAATATATAAATATATATATATAAATATATATATTGCAGCTCCCAAAACTCTCGTTAATGACACAGAGTTAAGCACTCACAGGAGGGGTTCTGTATCGATTATTTCTTTATTTCGGCAGAAATCAAAATAGCAAGACAGACGCGTTTCGAATCAATCTTCATCAGTGTCTCGATGGCAAGACCGCGCGCTAACATTTAAATACAAATTACGTCATGTATTGCGCGACAGCGTGAAACAGATTCAACTGACAGCCACTGAAACAGAAGATGGCTCAAATCCCACTATTTACAATATTCTTGGGGCGGCCATCTTAGAATGATATATTCACTCATCATGTCCATGCACTTTAAGTCTCTTAGTCAAAGAAGCCATGATGAAATTAGCAGTCATGTAAACCATAATTCATCAGATAATACTGCATATTTAAATAAATCAGCGAATCGTCATGAGAAAGGTATCATTATCATGCGAGAAACCGTATTACGCCATGTATTGGCCATAGCTCCCTATACATTCAAGGAGACAGGTAATGGACAGAAACAGGAAAAGAAAAGAAAAAGGAGTGTGCAAACCCTCCGATAAAGGAGGAAACATCGTACTACTGACAAGAGAACAGTATTGTCGCGAGGCTTACCGCCAACTGAACGATGTGAAGGTTTATGAAGCAACTAACATTGAACAGTATAATGCAAGCATCCTACAATATCACAATTTATTAGAGAAATGGCGCAATAGAGGCATGTTGGGAACTAACGAATTTCTTTTTCTACGCAATCTGGACCCCATCACACCAACTTTTTACCAGTTGCCAAAAATCCATAAAAACACCAACGACCCGCCTGGGAGACCTATTGTTTCCTCTATAGGAAGCCTCACCGAGAACATGTCTGTATATATTGACTCCTTCCTTTTTCCACTGGTTTTGAAGTTGAAATCGTATATCAAGGACACTACTGATTTCATCATGCAGATCAAGAAGATCAATTGGGAACCTACATACCAACTAATTGCTTTGGACATTACTAGCCTGTACACATGCATTGAACATAGCCAAGGGCTAGAGGCAGTAGCACACTTTTTTTATATATATATATAAATAAATAATGCATTCTGTCTTGACCGATAGCTATGGATATAAAAATTATATTTAAAGAATTTTTGTAGATCTTCTTAAATATCCACATTGGTTTATGTTTGGTTTTAGGAAGTAGAAAAAAAAATTTACACCCCCGATTTTATTGGATTTTTTGGATGACTTCCTCAAATAATTGTCAGTTTTATTTAATCCTGACCGGCTATTTTGTTTTTTTGGGGCTCTTTGTAACTCAGAACCAACTCCAATTAGTTTAAGACTTTGTGTCTGTGATGAGTAAATGATCACTAGCTTCCTAATATTTGTAAATTTATTTATTTTTCCTTTTTTCCCCTTTTTTTGCCAATAGAAACATCTGGGTATTAATACTGAAGAGTGGGACGTGACAACTTAACGTGATGATACTAACTGAAAGATTTAAGATAAGGAAACTACATAAGGGACGTTGATTATCTGCTGCAATCTTTGAATGTTTGATTGTTTATATTTTATTGACTGAAATTTTATGATTAGGCACTTTAGCACTAGATCACTTTTTTGCACTATTTTTGCACACAATGATTTACCATGCATACGGAATCTGACACATTTAATGAGTTTTTAGGCCAGTGATTGTGGTTACTTATTTGGCGGAAATTTATTTCCAATAGAGATCCTTCAATTAGAAGTGTGTAAATAACCTTGGCTCTAATGCTTCAAAAAGAATTTGTATAGGCTGGTTACATAATATAAAAACACTATGTTCTTATTATTGTTTGGTACTGTATTAGCTTCATATTTATGTTCAACATACGACTCCCTTGTGGGAGGTACCATCTAAACCAGTTTTACAACTCAATTCTCTATGATTGGGCAATGGTAATCATGTGCTTTTTTAAATGTATTATTTAAGTGCACTGATAGGTCCAGCGCGTCATGTGAACAAGACTGCCTGTGTGCAGTCGAAACGCGTCATGCTGGGCACTTGCTCGTATTGATTTTGTATTTTGCACTTGCATTTGCACTTTTTGCACTTTTTTTGAATCTGCTAAAAAATGAAATAAAAATGAAGAATTAATTATCCATGCGGTGGTCCGTACCTGTTTGGTGTAATCAAGACGTCGATTACTTCAGGATGGTGGTGTGCTTATGATTTGAACGGAGAACGGCTGTCTTCGTTTTACGGACCCTCCCTGACTGCAGCGGCTGGCTGGCAAAACAGCCGGATTCACGGAAGTGATTGTGGAGTAACCCGGAAAGGGTATCTTGGAAGCCAGCCCCTCGTAGTTTGGTTTTGAAAGTCGAAGTTGGGAGCCAAGCGATACCGGGAGGTTTCAACGGACGGTCCTAAGGAGTCAGAGGACGCTAAAGGTACCGGAACTTTGTTCCTCATGGTGAGCTGCTCAATCGGCGTATTCAAGTAATAACTACGAGTTTTAGGGATTTTGGATTTTATTCAATGAACCGATCTTTCAAATATTGATTGGTTATTTATTTATAAGCAGATTCATTGAGCTATGTTTTCTACAGCAGACGCGCTTAAGGACCGTGAAGAGGCAGCAGATGCCCTTTTTGGTAACATTACGGAAGCGGTAACATTAAGAACAGATGAAAATAATGACCTTAACCCCAATGCCAACAATGATGTTAAAACTTTATTGAAAAAGTTAGAAAAGTTGCATCGCGTGGAAATGACGAAATGGTGGGAAAAGAAATCCCTGGAAAAATACAAAGAGGTGGGACGGGTCCCACGGGGTCTCAGGGTTATGATTGCACCATCCTTTGAAAATCCAAATCCCTCAATGCTAAAGGAATGGGCAACGAATAACTTAGACGCATGAATGAATATGGTATCGATTCTTATAAAGTATGCTGAAATCGAGCGGATTGTGATCCTTAAAGAAATAGACGAGGTCAACACACTATTGGAAGAAAAAAATGAACAAAAAGATCAAATTAAAAAAGGAAGAGAAGATATCACAGCAAGGCTTAAGAAACATGAAGAATCCATCAAGGAAAGAAAAGTCTTTAAGTTTGCTAGGGACAAACGTGATTATGAAACTGGTCGCGTTTTCACGTTCTCGAAGAAATTTGATAATATCAAACGACGAGCGTTAACCAGCGATAGCAATACAAAAAACACGGCTACTTGCAGTGCATCATTAAATGACAACTTCTCTTCCATTGAAATAAGTAGTGTTGACAGTAGTAATGAATCGGAGGAGAGTTTGGCACAGAAAATGCCTCAAGTACCCACTAGTTTTGCGCCAGGAGAAGAGCTTTCTTTTTTAGTGGAGGACCGCCGGCAAACTCTAAGACCGCGCAACCAAGCGCAGCAACAAAGACCAGAAGGAACCAACGGAGGAAACAGAGGCGGAAGCACAAATTACAGAGGAAGAGGCAGGAGGAACTACAACAAAAGGAAATAAATCAGGTACCTAATGAATTGAATGACAATACAGTAATCAACCTATCTGAAATTACATTGTCAGTCGCGGAAAAACAACTTTTGGCTTTGGGTTTGTCATTTTGTCCCACCAACTGTTTTAAATATACCCAAACTAGAGTGGATGTTTTTAAATTTATTCGAAAGCTCAAGTTAAGGAAACACTTTCAATTAAATCAAGCTGCTAATACTGCTCTACAGAATAGCAATGCACAGGGGTTTTGTTCTAATTTGCAGGCAGCCGATGTAAATACTCTGCTCGCAGTACAAACTTTGGCAGTAACAAATAATTCAGAAATAAGTGATACTCAGGAGAATCTTTTAGAAGCTGGTATTATATGTAATATGCCAGCAACCAGCCCATTTAAACCTACTTCTACCTTCATTCCCATGATGCCAAGAGATGCGATAGATGTTTTCAATGATTGCTTAGTGGAAGACCTTAAAAAATTAAATAGAGAAGTCACTCAGCATAATCGGCGGAGAAATCACTCTGAGATTCAATATTCTCAACTGATTAGCAAACTTAAAAAACATACTGAAGTCATCATTAACAAAGCCGATAAAGGCGGAAATATCGTTCTCTGGCCAAGAAATATGTACATGGAAGAAGCGGGTTTACATTTAAATGACATCAATTGCTATAGGAAAGCAAACTTTCAGGAACTAAGGCAAAATAAAGATTTTGTTTTTGGTGAATTAGCACAGTGGAGACGTGCTGGACTGCTTTCCAAAAATGAGTACAATTTTTTAAAAAATGACCATCCGTTGACTCCTTTCCTATATTTTATTCCTAAAGTGCACAAAAACCTGACACCAGTACCTGGAAGACCGATTATATCGGCACAAAAAAGTTTACTGGAGGCTATGTCCAAGTATGTGGATCACTTCCTACATGACTTTGTGGAAAATTTGCCTTCATTTGTTAGAGATACTGGTCATTTTTTGAATAAATTAAGATCAGTCAAATGGGAAGAGGACTATCTACTAATTGTAATGGACATCAGTTCATTATACACTAGTATTCATCATAAGGATGGCATTAACGCAATTCGCCATTTCTTGGATCAAAGAAGCATTCATATGTATGAACATAATAAGATGTTGACCAGGATGGTGGAAATTTGTTTAACTCGTAATTACTTCCTTTTTAATAAGGAGGTTTACCAACAACTACGCGGAGTAGCAATGGGGGCATGCTTCTCTCCCAGCTACGCGTGTTTGCACGTGGGCTGGTGGGAGGAGCATGTCCTCAAAAGCACCCATAAAGTGAGATTTGATCAACATGTGCTCCAGTGGTGGAGGTTCATTGATGATGTTTGTTTAATCTGGAAAGGTTCACCAGAGTCAGCTATTGGTTTTATTAATGATTTGAATGATAATGCCTTGAATTTGAAATTTACTTCTGACATCAGTAATGAAAAAGTACAATTCCTGGATGTAGAAATATATATAAAAGAGAATAAAATACATACCAGGCTACATAGGAAACCCACGGCAGGAAACTCTGTATTACATGCTAGCAGCTCACACCCCCAACACCTGATACGAAGTATCCCCTTTGGTGAATTTTTGAGAATAAAACGCATTTGTAGCCATAAGGGGGATCTTGAAAAGTGTCAGCAAGAGGCTTTCAATAGATTTTTACAAAGAGGATATAAGAATATAGATTTGGTCAAAGCGAGAGACAAGGCTAATAGTGTTGATGTTGCCTGTGAGATAGGGGAGGAGTCTGAAATCTCGTCAATTGTCCAGGTTAAAGAAGTCATGAAAGTAACAGCTATGGAATCTATAGATAATGTCAGATTGATTACTAACTTTTGCAGACAGGAGAGAAAGATTCGTAAGATTCTTTATAAAAATTGGCCAATTGTTCGGTCTGACATAACAATGTCACAAATCTTACCAAAACTTCCCAGTCTAACTTTCAGAAGAGCTCCATCTATGAGAGATGCATTAGTCAGAAATAGTCCTGAAGTGACAATCTCGAATACCTGGCTTACTTTGAGATCAGGATTTTTTAAATGCAGTTCATGTCGTGCTTGCAAGTTTGGCAGAAATACTACTGAATATTTAACTGCATTTGGTAGTGAACCTATTAAAATACAAGGACATTATACTTGCAGAACAGATCATGCCGTTTATGTTCTAGAGTGCACCTGTCATTTATTATATGTAGGTAGCACAAAATTGCAAGTTTTTAATAGGATTCTACAACACCTTAGAGCTGTGGTAAATTCAGACTCTAATTATCCTGTGGCACGACATTTTAAACTTGTTCATAATAACAATCTTGAGGATCTCAAATATTTTGTTATCAGTGCAGTGCCCAAGAATATTCGAGGTGGCAATAGAGAAAAAAGACTGAGACAAATTGAAACGGAATTTATTTTGCTACTCGACACTAAAATGCCTAACGGTCTTAATAACAGCGATGATTTGCATAATTTTCTTTAATAAATAACTGGTTTTTAACATTATTTAATATACTATCTTGGATCCCAGATTTACTATCAATGGTTTTTATCTACTTTTTTATGACTAAAGTTTTCTGGAAGTTTTAGAATTTTTATAAAAAACTTTTTAGGATTTTTTTAGATCTCTTAAGTGGTGATAGTAGCTTTTGGCCAGTTTTAAAGCCTGGGGAATCTTGTCCAGTTTTTATTTGCTATATATCATAGTTTTTTGAAAAATAATGCATTCTGTCTTGACCGATAGCTATGGATATAAAAATTATATTTAAAGAATTTTTGTAGATCTTCTTAAATATCCACATTGGTTTATGTTTGGTTTTAGGAAGTAGAAAAAAAATTTACACCCCCGATTTTATTGGATTTTTTGGATGACTTCCTCAAATAATTGTCAGTTTTATTTAATCCTGACCGGCTATTTTGTTTTTTTGGGGCTCTTTGTAACTCAGAACCAACTCCAATTAGTTTAAGACTTTGTGTCTGTGATGAGTAAATGATCACTAGCTTCCTAATATTTGTAAATTTATTTATTTTTCCTTTTTTCCCCTTTTTTTGCCAATAGAAACATCTGGGTATTAATACTGAAGAGTGGGACGTGACAACTTAACGTGATGATACTAACTGAAAGATTTAAGATAAGGAAACTACATGAGGGACGTTGATTATCTGCTGCAATCTTTGAATGTTTGATTGTTTATATTTTATTGACTGAAATTTTATGATTAGGCACTTTAGCACTAGATCACTTTTTTTGCACTATTTTTGCACACAATGATTTACCATGCATACGGAATCTGACACATTTAATGAGTTTTTAGGCCAGTGATTGTGGTTACTTATTTGGCGGAAATTTATTTCCAATAGAGATCCTTCAATTAGAAGTGTGTAAATAACCTTGGCTCTAATGCTTCAAAAAGAATTTGTATAGGCTGGTTACATAATATAAAAACACTATGTACTTATTATTGTTTGGTACTGTATTAGCTTCATATTTATGTTCAACATACGACTCCCTTGTGGGAGGTACCATCTAAACCAGTTTTACAACTCAATTCTCTATGATTGGGCAATGGTAATCATGTGCTTTTTTAAATGTATTATTTAAGTGCACTGATAGGTCCAGCGCGTCATGTGAACAAGACTGCCTGTGTGCAGTCGAAACGCGTCATGCTGGGCACTTGCTCGTATTGATTTTGTATTTTGCACTTGCATTTGCACTTTTTGCACTTTTTTTGAATCTGCTAAAAAATGAAATAAAAATGAAGAATTAATTATCCATGCGGTGGTCCGTACCTGTTTGGTGTAATCAAGACGTCGATTACTTCAGGATGGTGGTGTGCATATATATATATATATATATATATATATATATATATATATATATATATATATATAAATATATATATCCAACAAACGAATTCACTTGAAATCGAGCCGCTTAGTGATGGCGGGCCGTGACGGGTTAGCGAGACCCAAATTTTCCAGATCTACGTTGAAGTAACTCCAATCAAAAAGGAAAAACAATGCTTCACGGCACCCTGTGCTTTTAAGGCAGAGTTTTTATTTGGCAACACTAACTCTACGCGTTTCGGGAAACTAGGTCCCTTGTTCACGAGTATACAGGAATACTGAAAAAACACAAATAAGTAACGCTAGTCATGTGACCTATGGTTTCAAAATAGAAAAGAGTGAAAACAGACTTTGCCGCCAAATAACAAATACATTTGGAGATTCCTGTTTAGACAAAAACAGATTGCATGTTCTCTGTTATAATTCTGTTAGATAAACAAAGCGTACATTATTACCTGTGTAAAAAGCACCCTTGAGTCATTTGAACTTATAGTGTAAACGGGTCTGATTGTTCGATTTTACTTTTAACATTTGGCAAGGCAAAACTTTATTGTCAGCCCTATTAAGAACACTCTGTTAAAGGCATACGGGCACTACAGGACGCGTTTAAGTTGCGCCTCCTATGTTAATCCCAATTGGTATTTTGTATTGTTTTCCCGAATTGCCTCAGAGTTTGTTAGACTTAATCTTAAAAATAACGCGTAATACAAGATCTAGCCCAAGTGGGCAGACTGTCGGCAAGTCTCCTACGCCCGCTCACAGTAAACATGAACAATAACAATAAATGACCGCAATACTTATAGCCACAGTGGGCAGAATGTCTCCCAGAGTCTGATTAGCCTGAACATTATGTACTTAAATCAATTAAGGTGATTTTACCATGTGAAAAAGCCTTCTGCTGGGATATCATCAATCATGTTTGAGAGAAAACAATTTTTTCATGCTTTTCCCACAGAGGTTTGGAAGGTGATCTATAAGCTAAACTGAGAGCATATTTTCTGTAAATTCACATTATCTTTCTCAGTCATGTGAGAATGAAGTCTGACATTCTCAGTAAAACATGTACATCCAACAAGGGCAGATACTGTCAGTTGATTCCTATGTGTTCTACTGCAGCTTCCCAGAGTGTTCTAAAGAACAACTAGAGCGCTAATAGTCCTACTTATGACAAACGTATTGCACACCTGAAGCCATCTTAATTGGAATAAAGTGGTAACTCTTAAAACATTTAGATTAAAAAGGAACAACATTAGGGGGTTCATTTTGCCATAGAAAGTATGATTAGTGCTGCAGGAAGACAAAATAGGGCACATTTTGAGTGACTTCTCAAATCCTCTTCTATTTCATAAAAAAATTCTGACATGCAGACTGAAACATGCACTTTCAATACCAGCAGCAGACTTCCCTGGTGAGCAGTAGCTTTACTACAGTGATCTAATAAGCAACTAGAGTGCTAACATTCAGAATGTATGGCAAATGTGTGACACATCTGAATGCCTTCTTGATCGAACCAAAGTAAAAAACTGAAAGTATTTCCTACTGAAGAGACTGCAGTAAATGAGGAAATTAGGAAACTTCTTAACAAATAAATCTCCCAAGATGGCCACCAGAGACAAAAGAGCCCAAATGTAGCCCAAATATCACCCAGATGTAGCCCAAGTATAGCCCAATGACAGAATGTCCAAGAGTGTTCTAACGAACAACTAGAGCGCTAACAGTCTTACTTATGAAAAAAGTATGGCACACCTGAAGCCATCTTGATTGGAATAAAGTGGTAACACTTAAAACATTTAATTTAAAAAGGAACAAAATGAGGGAGTTCATTTTGCCATAGAAATTATGATTAGTGCTGTAGAAAGAAAAATTAGGGCACATGTTGACTTCTCAAATCCTCTTCTATTTCATAAAACAATTCTGACATGCAGACTGAAATGTGCACTTTGAATACCAGCAGCAGACTTCCCAGGTGAGCAGTAGCTTTACTACAGTGATCTAATGAGCAACTAGAGTGCTAACATTCTGAATTTATTGGCAAATGTGTGACACATCTGAATGCCTTCTTGACGGAACCAAAGTAAAAAACGGAAAGTATTTCCTACTGAGGAGACTGCAGTAAATGAGGAAATTAGGAAACTTCACAACAAAGAAATCTCCCAAAATGGCCACCAGAGACAAAAGAGCCCAAATGTAGCCCAAATATCACCCAGATGTAGCCCAAGTATAGCCCAATGACAGAATGTCCCAGAGTGTTCTAACGAACAACTAGAGCGCTAACAGTCTTACTTATGAAAAAAGTATGGCACACCTGAAGCCATCTTGATTGGAATAAAGTGGTAACACTTAAAACATTTAATTTACAAAGGAACAAAAGGAGGGGATTCATTTTGCCATAGAAAGTATGATTAGTGCTGCAGAAAGAAAAATGAGGGCACATTTTGACTTCTCAAATCCTCTTCTATTTCATAAAAACATTCTGACACACTGACTGAAACATGCACTTTAAATACCAGCAGCAGACTTCCCTGGTGAGCAGTAGCTTTACTACAGTGATCTAATAGGCAGCTAGAGTGCTAACATTCTGAATTTATGGCAAATGTGTGACACATCTGAATGCCTTCTTGATGGAACCAAAATAAAAAACTGAAAGTATTTCCTACTGAGGAGACTGCATTAAATGTGGCAATTAGGAAACTTCATAACAAATAAATCTCCCAAAATGGCCACCAGAGACAAAAGAGCCCAAATGCAGCACAAATATCACCCAGATGTAGCCCACATGTAGCCCAATGACAGAAGTGTGCAACCCACTTATTTTTTGTGTATTTGCAGTTTTATATAGTGCAGACTTGTCAGACTTGTCAGGTATTGGAGTGCTTTACATGAGCATTGGTTACATCACACAAGATCAAATTCATTTTGGTTGTAGACATGGGGAGATTAAGTGATTTGACCAGAATCACAGAATGTTGAGCTGAAGCAGAAACTCCAACCTAGTTCCCCAGTTGCAAAGTCTGCAGCTCTGGAAGTAACATCCTCTCCCCTAGGTGCAACATCTAATCAAGTGGTCAACTGGATAAAAAAACATAAAGATTACAAATAATTTAAAAATTCTTTGTCGCTATTTGAAAACTCAGAAAATATGTCCTCATTTTAGTTTTTTAGAGCACTAACCATAATTTTGATGCAAATAAGTCCCTCTCATATATGTCGTTTCTAAAGGAAATGCTCTAGGTAATACAGTTTTGATTACATCAAGATGACGTCAGGCGTTCCACACTTTTGTAATAAATATAGAATGTTAGCAATCTAATTGTTCATTGGGATACTGTTGAGAGACAGAGGCCAGGGGCACAGACTCTGAAAATTGAAGGCAGGTAGAAGAGAGCAGAGGCAACAATTTGACCACACTGGGCAGGCAGGAAGGGCAGTGGCAGCACAACAGACTATGGAGGGCAGTGGAAAGGGGGGAAGGGGCAACAAACCAACAATACAGGACTGGCAAGAGAGGCTGAAGCAATATAATAGACCATTGTGGGCAGAAGGAAGAGGCAGTGGTAGTACAACCATACATGCCAACAGACCCGTTTCAGCCAGGAAACGTCCAATGTTTTTAAGCTCAAATGGGCTTTATTTGATCTGTCTCCTGTCTACAATCTCCTCTTTTTCAATGTAACTCAAAGGGGAAAATCAATACCCCAGTTCTTTTTCAAAATCTCCCTCTTACCAAGTTCAAAATGTTCGCAAGTATGGTACATTGGATCATGGTAGGCAGGAGGAATTGGGGTAGGGACATGGACTCAGAAAACAGAGGACAGGTAGGACATGGAGAGGTGCACCAAACTGACCCTACAGGGCAGGCATCAGGGTTTGCAGCAGCACACCACACAGGGCATGCGGGACGGGAGTGCAGTACAACAATCAATAGAAAGCAATAGGGAGGGGACAGGACCATGCACATGGACAACAGAGAACAGAGGGGAACGAGGCAATGGTAGCTAGCTGACCATAATGGACAGACAGGAGAGAAAGCTGTAGCATAATAGACCATAAAGGGCAGGAGGGACGGATCAGGGGCATTACAATGGAACAGAGAAGCCAGGAGGGAGGAAATAGGGGTCTGCACATGGAAACAGAGGGCTGGGGGCAAGGGGGCAGGGCAGGAGCAGCAAGATGACCATGGAGGGCAGGCAGGATGGGCACTAGAAACAAGACACACCATGGAGAGCAACAATGAGACTATGATGTCATGCACACAGACCATGGAGGGAAGGTGGGAGGGGGTCAGGGGCAGCTAGCTCACCACACAGGGAAGGTGGAAGGGGCCATGGCAGCACAGAAGACCATGCATGGCAAGCAGGAGGGTTAGTGGCAGCACAATGGCTATGATGGGCAAGAAGGAGGGTGCAGGGGCATGCACAAAGGACCATGGAGGATAGAAGGGAGGGTCAGGACCTGGGCACAGACAAGAGAGTTCAGGGAAAGGGGCCTCACAACAGACCACGCGGGGCAGGCAGGAGGAGCAGTTGCAGCACAACAGACCAGGGAGGGCAGAATGGTGTGGCAGTAATATGGACCATGGAGGACAGGAGGAAGGGGATAGGGGCATGGCATGTGGACAGGCAGGGTGGAGGTGGCAGGGACAGGTTACAGTTATCTGACAATGCTAGTTAGGTGGGAGGGGAGTGGCAGCTCAACAGAACACCCAGAGTAGATAGGAGTGGCAGGTCCATGAACATGGTGGGCCAAAAGAATGGAGCAGGGGCATGCACAAAGACATCGGAGGGCAGGGGGAAGGAGAATAGGGGCAGCAAGCTAAGCACAGAGGCTAAGCAGGAGGTCAATGATGGGCCATAGAATTGGGCAATGGAGGGCAGGAGGAGTGGACTGGTACATCATGCTAAATGGAGGGCAGTGGCAGCACATCAGACCATGCATGGCAGGAGGGAGGAGGCTAGTCCATGGATTCAGACAACAGAGGATAGGGAGGAGGTGGATGGGGCAGCAAGCTAACTGTTCAGAGAAGGTGGGTATTAGGAACTTTATTGTTTTTAAAACGTGTGTCTGTGCGAACAACTTAAAATATGAGCAAGTATACAGCATAATCTCACTTTTATTCAGGAAGAAGAGGACGTTTGTGACTGTGACTCTGGGCTCACTTGGCAGAAACACCCCCTGACCCTCCACCCCCTATCGCAAAATGTAATGACCGTGAAAAGGGTAGGTGAACACAGTGTTATATAGAACATAGTCCTGAGAGCACGATTGAAAATGAAAACTAGATATAGTGTATGGTATAAACTATGCACCAAAAACTGTGATATAAGATGAACCGGGCGTGAAATATAATATGCAATACATTGTGCGCAATGACAGATTCATTGGAGAGCGCGAGATAGCACAGGCACTAGCGCGTGCTATGCGATGTGCGCCTTGGAGTGTAATATGCACAGGGCAGTGTTGTGTAACCTAACTAGTCTCTAAAGTTGTAATATAAAATATGTGCTGGGGAGTGTAACGTTGCATATGCACTGTGACAAAGATATGGATCCCAGATTGTAATATGTGTGGCATAGCACTGTGCATTATAACATAGGCATCGAGGAAGGCACGTTAGATGGGGCAATATAACCCGTGCGAAGACAAGTGTGGCATGACATATTCACGGGGTGGTGTTACAGTGCACATGGGCTAGAGAGTGTCATAGCATATGCACTAGCTGGTGGAATACAACACAGAGGTGTGTGGCACTCGGCAGGCAATGGTGGGTGTAACACAGCATTGGGCTCTGCCAGGAGCGCGCTGTGACTCTCAAGTGATGTTCGTCCCCTTTCCAGAGAGTAAAATAAAAAGTATTACACATCCGGCAGTGGATGTGTGTTTTATTAACCGTTTCTTACATAGTTTTGGTCAAATTTTTGTCGAATCCCCTTTGAATGGCTTGGTGTGCATGTGTATTAAATGTGCCCGTCAATAGCTACCCATGTTTGTATAAATAAACAACAAGGGTGTCTACCGGGATTAGGCACGGTAGGGCATCAGACATGTCAGAGCTTCACTAGTGGTGTAAATACATTCCACGTGGATTCAGTGTATGCATAGTCGCCTTTTAATGAATATCACTCAAATCGTCATGGTGATAGGTACGTACTGTTTGTCCAGCATGTCCTAGGTGTGTCTATAAATATATATTTTTTTAAAACAATAAAAAACAGTGGCCGGCCCTGGGGATTGGGGTCAAAAAAATATAATTAGGAGACAGGCCCTGGGGGATGGGGTTTTCAGGGCCAATAAATTAGAATAAGAAGGGGAACCACACAGCCCCCCTTCTTAAAAAAATTAAAATAAATAAAAGACTGGCATCGTGCCGGAGGCCACGCCCTCTCCTTGCAGCACTCTGCAAACGCGCCCCCTGGCGAGTTGTAAGTTGGGGAATTAATTCCTCTTCAATACTGAGGGTCCCTGAGGGCCAACTAGCCCAAAAGGCATCTCCAGTATGCGCCAGGGAGCTGCGTTGCAGACAGGTGTTCTGAGGCCAAACCCCTTTTTGCACCTCTCTGCAATGCAGCTCTGTGGCGCTTACTGGAGGTACCTAGTGGTCTAGTTTGACCCTAGGGACCCTTAGGATTCAAGGGGACTTAATCTCTCAACTTAGAACAGCCACAGGGCGCGTTTACACAGTGGTGAAGGGAGGGGACGGGGCCTGAGGTGACGTGTGCAAACACTCACTATGGTACGTTTTAAATTGGGGATATAATTTCCCTTCAATACTGAGGGCCCCTGGGGGCTAACTAGCCCACCAAGTGCTTCCAGTAAGCGCCACTGAGCTGCATTGCAGAGAGGTGGTCCAGGCTGTGCCACTTTTTACACCTCTCTGCAACGCAGCTCTGTGGCACTTACTGGAGGTACCTAGTGGGCTAGTTGGACCCTAGGGACCCTCAGGATTCAAATGAACTTAATCTCCCAACTAAAAACGGACACAGGGCGTGTTTACACAGTGGTGAAGGGAGGGGACGGGGCCAGAGTTAACGTGTGCAAAAACGCCCTGTGGCCTGTTTTAAGAGGTAGTTTTAATCCCCCTGCCCTATTATATACTAGGGGCTTACAGAGGAGGTCATGCTAATCACAGGGGGACCCCAACGCATAATGTTCCCTAGTGTATGTAGGTGTTTTCACTGTATTCTAAGTGTCTTTTAACATAGCACTGGCTCTAGGACTGGTTAGTCAGACTCAGTTACCACCAGTATCCGTCTGAAAAAGTTGAGGGTACAGGATGATTTTGCAACAAGGCTTCTTTCTGCTCTTCTTTTTGTTCTTTCTGCACGTTATCCTTCTTCCTGCACTTTTCTTCGTCTTTGAGGACTTCTGTTGCTTCTTTCTGCACTTCTTTTTTTTCATTCTGTGCATTTTTTCTTCTTTCTTCACATGTCCTATCTCTGTAGGCATAGTTAGAAATTAGCATTTAAAAAACCTTTGAATTTCACAGAAAAAACCATAGGTTTCAGGCACGTTATAGTTAGGAATTGAAAAAACCTCAGAAATTCACTGAAAAAACCATAGGTTTCAGGGGTGTTATAGTTAGCTGGACTTTTCACTCGTACAAAACCATTGAAATTTCCCCGTTATAGTTAGTTCAGCTAACTATAACTCGCGCGCCCGCAATGCACTGCTGATGACGTCACATATTACATCACTCATTACATGGTCAGTGACATCACTCATGACATCACTCATGACACCTCAAATGACATCACTGATGACATCACTGATGACATCATCCTTGTGATAGAGTGGCAGACCTCCTCTCACCCTAATATAACCTTTGATACACACATTCAAAAATAGAGACTAAAATTTTCAAAACAATGGACATACCAATACCAGTTACAACAACCTCTTCAGTAATTCTAAGATCCACATACACATCCACTCATTCACCAACAGTCCTATACAGTCACTCATACATGTACTCACTCATCATATGTACCCATACACCTATACATCCTGTTACACAATGCCACTCATCCATAGAGTTACTCACACACATAGTCACTCATGCTAATAAAGAATCAAACATACATTTACTTGCATATACAGCTATACACACACCACCACACTTACTTCTACGGAAACTTACACATACTTAGTCTTTTAAACAATCACTTATAGAAACACATACTTATTCATACAGGAACTCTTTCAATGGCTCACTCTCACATATACTCACTTATATACACCAATAGTCACATATACTAGTTTAAAACATATGTAGTTACTCATAAAGACACTATTGAGACAGTCATTCCCTCACTAACACACCCATACACACACTCATCCACCCATACACTCCTGCACACATGCTGTCTTCAACACATACAAACAGTGAGTCACACATTCATGCACCCATGCACTACGTAATACCCCCCACCGAACCATGCAGACACTCAGACTGATACTCAAAAAACCAACGAATAACCTATATAGACACCCATGTAGCTACTCACCAACCCATGCAGCCACTTATACACAAAGTGAGAGACTGATACAGATACTTACATATTTAAACATTACTCACTAAGCCATGTATTCACTATGATACACTTAATCAGTCAGTTACACAATCAATTTTTCAAAACTAAATCATCCATTTAGACACTTATATACCCATTTATTCTTCCATCGACCTTGAGATATACATATATAAAACATATTTAATTTTCAGAAAAACAGACATTCACTGGATGATGTCATCAGTGATGTCATGAGTGATGTCATTTGAGATGTCATCAGTGATGTCATGAGTGATGTCACTGACCATGTCATGAGTGATGTAATATGTGACGTCATCAGCAGTGCATTGCGGGCGCGCGAGTTATAGTTAGCTGAACTAACTATAACGGGGGAATTTCAATGGTTTTGTACAAGTGAAAAGTCCAGCTGACTATAACACCCCTGAAACCTATGGTTTTTTCAGTGAATATATATATATATATATATATTCACTGAAAAAACCATAGGTTTCAGGCACGTTATAGCTATGAATTAGCATTTAAAAAACCTTAGAAATTCACTGAAAAAAACATAGGTTTCAGGGGCGATATAGTTAGCTGGACTTTTCACTCGTACAAAACCATAGAAATTCCCCCGTTATAGTTAGTTCAGCTAACTATAACTCGCGCGCCCGCAATGCACTGCTGATGACGTCACATATTACATCACTCATGACATGGTCAGTGACATCACTCATGACATCACTGATGACATCTCAAATGAAATCACTGATGACATCATCCAGTGAATGTGTGTTTTTCTGAAAATTATATATGTTTTATATATGTATATCTCAAGGTCAATGGAAGAATAAATGGGTATATAAATGTCTAAATGGATGATTTGTTTTTGAAAAATTGATTGTATTACTGACTGATTAAGTGTATCTTAGTGAGTAATGTTTAAATATGTAAATATCTGTATCAGTCTCTCACTTTGTGTATAAGTGGCTGCATGGGTTGGTGAGTAGCTACATGAGTGTCTATATAGGTTATTAGTTGATTTTTTGAGTATCAGTATGAGTGTCTGATGTCTGTATGGTTCAGTGGGGGGTATTACGTAGTGCATAGGTGCATGAATGAGTGACTCACTGTTTGTATGTGTTGAAGACAGCATGTGTTCAGGACTGTATGGGTGGATGAGTGTGTGCATGGGTGTGTTAGTGAGTGAATGACTGTCTCAATAGTGTCTCTATGAGTAACTACATATGTTTTAAACTAGTATATGTGACTATTGGTGTATATAAGTGAGTATATGTGAGAGTGAGAGATTGAAAGAGTTCCTGTATGAATAAGTATGTGTTTCTATAAGTGATTGTTTAAAAGACTAAGTATGTGTAAGTTTCTGTAGAAGTAAGTGTGGTGGTGTGTGTATAACTGAATATGCAGGTAAACGGATGTTTGATTCTTTATTAGCATGAGTGACTACGTGTGTGAGTAACTTTATGGATGAGTTGCGTTGTGTAACAGAATGTATAGGTGTATGAATACATATGATGAGTGAGTGCATGTATGAGTGACTGTATATGACTGTTGGTGAATGAATGGATGTGCATGTGGATCTTACAATTACTGAATAGGTTGTTGTAACTGGTATTGGTATGTCCATTGTTTTGAAAAATTGTATTTCTATTTTTGAATGTGTGTATGAAAGGCTATATTAGGGGGAGAGGAGGTCTGCCACTCTATCACAAGGATGATGTCATCAGTGATGTCATGAGTGATGTCACTGACCATGTCATGAGTGATGTAATATGTGACGTCATCAGCAGTGCATTGCGGGTGCGCAAGTTATAGTTAGCTGAACTAACTATAACGGGGGAATTTCTATGGTTTTGTACGAGTGAAAAGTCCAGCTAACTATATCGCCCCTGAAACCTATGTTTTTTTCTGTGAATTTCTAAGGTTTTTTAAATGCTAATTCCTAGCTATAACGTGCCTGAAACCTATGGTTTTTTCAGTGAATTTCAAAGGTTTTTTAAATGCTAATTTCTAACTATGCCTACAGAGATAGGACATGTGAAGAAAGAAGGAAAAACGCACTGAAAGAAAAAAAAGAACTGCAGAAAGAAGCAACAGAAGTCCTCAAATACGAAGAAAAGTGCAGGAAGAAATATAACGTGCAGAAAGAACAAACAGAAGAGCAGAAAGAAGCCTTGTTGCAAAATCATCCTGTACCCTCAACTTTTTCAGACAGATACTGGTGGTAACTGAGTCTGCCTAAGCAGTCCTAGAGCCAGTGCTATGTTAAAAGACACTCAGAATACAGTGAAAACACCTACATACACTAGGGCACACTATGCGTTGGGGTCCCCCTGTGATTAGCATGACCTCCTCTGTAAGCCCCTAGTATATAATAGGGCAGGGGATTAAAACTACCTCTTAAAACGCACCACAGGGCATGTTTGAACACGTCACCTCATGCCCCGTCCCCTCCCTTCCCCACTGTGTAAACACGCCCTGTGGCCGTTTTAAGTTGGGAGATTAAGTCCCCTTGAATACTGAGGGTCCCTAGGGTCCAACTAGACCACTAGGTACCTCCAGTAAGCGCCACAGAGCTGCGTTGTAGAGAGGTGTAAAAAGTGGCACGGCCTGCACCACCTCTCTGCAACGCAGAGCAGTGGTGCTTACTGGAAGCACCTGGTGGGCTAGTTGGACCCCAGGGTCCCTCAGGATTGAAAAGGAATTATTTCCCCAACTTAAAAACGCGCCACAGGGCGTGTTTGCACACGTCACCTCAGACCCCGTCCCCTCCCTTCACCACTGTGTAAACGCGCCCTGTGGCCGTTCTGAGTTGAGTGATTAAGTCCCCTTGAATCCTAAGGGTCCCTAGGGTCAAACTAGCCCACTAGGTACCTCCAGTAAGCGCCACAGATCTGCGTTGCATGGAGGTGTAAAAAGTGGCGTGGCCTCAGAACACCTGTCTGCAACGCAGCTCCCTGGCGCATACTGGCCCTCAGGGACCCTCAGTATTGAAGGAGAATTATTTCCTCAACTTACAACTGACCAGGGGGCGCGTTTGCAGAGTGCTGCAAGGAGGTGGCATGGCCTCCGGCACGATGCCGGTCTTTTATTTATTTTTAAGAAGGAGGGCTGTGTGGCCCCCCTTTCTTTTTCTAATTTATTAGCCCTGGGGACCCCATCCCCCAGGGCCTGCACCCTCATTTTTTTTGTTGAAAAAAATTCATTTGGCCCTCCCAAGGCCTTAATCGGCCCCGGAGACCCCAACCCCTGGGTCATGGCCTTTTTTTTTTTATTTTATTCTTTAGGAGGGGGGCTGTGTTGCTGGACAAAGCGTATGTACCTATCACCATGACGACTTGCGTGATATTCATTAAAAGGCGACTATGCATACAATGAATCCACATAGAATGTTTTCACACCGCTAGTGAAGCTCTGACATGTCTGACACCCTACCGTGCCTAATCCCGGCGCCCCCGCTGGTGGGTACTCTCCAAGTAGACACCCTTGTCGTTTATTTATACAAACATGGGTAGCTATTGACGGGCACATTTAATACACATGCACACCAAGCCATTCAAAGGGGATTCGACAAAAATTCGACCAAACTATGCAAGAAACCCCCTCACGGTTAATAAAACACACATCCACCGCCGGATGTGTAATACTTTTTATTTTACTCTCTGGAAAGGAGACAAACCTCACTTGAGAGTCACAGCGTGCTCCTGGCTGAGCACAATGCTCTGTTACACCCACCATTGCCTGCCGAGTGCCACACACCTCTGTGTTGTATTCCACCATCTAGTGCTTATGCTATGACACTCTCTAGCCCATGTGCACTGTAACACCACCCCGTGAATATGTCATGCCACACTTGCCTTCGCACGGGTTATATTGCCCCATCTAACGTGCCTTCCTCAATGCCTATGTTATAAAGCACAGCGCTATGCCATACTTATTACAATCTGGGATCCATATCTTTGTCACAGTGCATATGCAATGTTACACTACCCAGCACATATTTTATATTACAACTTTAGAGACTACTTAGGTTACACAACACTGCCCTGTGCATATTACACTCCAAGGCGCATATCACATAGCAAGCCTGTGCTATCTCGCGCTCTCCAATGAATCTGTCATTGTGCACAATGTATTGCTTATTATATTTCACGCCCCGGTTCATCTAATATCACACTTTTTGGTGCATAGTTTATACCATATACTATATCTAGTTTTCATTGTCAATCGTGCTCTCAGGACTATGTTCTATATAACACTGCGTCCACCTACCCTTTTCACGGGCATTACATTTTGCAACGGGGGGTGGAGGGTCAGGGGATGTTTCTGCCAAGTGAGCCCGGAGTCACAGTCCCAAACGTCCTCTTCTTCCTGAATAAAAGTGAGATTATGCTGCATACTTGTTCATATTTTAAGTAGTTCGCACAGACACACATTTTAAAAACAATAAAGTGACTAATACCCACCTTCTATGAACAGTTAGCTTGCTGCCCCATCCGACTCCTCCCTATCCTCTGTTGTCTGAATCCATGGACTAGCCTCCTCCCTCCTGCCATGCATGGTCTGATGTGCTGCCACTGCCCTCCATTTAGCATGATGTACCAGTCCACTCCTCCTGCCCTCCATTGCCCAATTCTATGGGCAATCATTGACCTCCTGCTTGGCCTCTGAGCTTAGCTTGCTGACCCTATTCTCCTTCCCCCTGCCCTCCGATGTCTTTGTGCATGCCCCTGCTCCATCCTTTTTGACCACTATGTTCCATGGACCTGCCACTCCTATCTACTCTGAGTGTTCTGTTGAGCTGCCACTCCCCTCCCACCTGCCTAGCATTGTCAGATGACTGTAACCTGTCCCTGCCACCTCCACCCTGCCTGTCCACATGCCATGCCCCTATCCTCTTCCTCCTGTCCTTCATGGTCCATTTTACTGCCACACCCTTCTGCCCTCCCTGGTCTGTTGTGCTGCAACTGCTCCTCCTGCCTGCCCCGCGCGGTCTGTTGTGAGGCCCCTTCCCCTGAACTCTCTTGTCTGTGCCCAGGTCCTGACCCTCCCTTCTATCCTCCATGGTCCTTTGTGCATGCCTCTGCACCCTCCTTCTTGCCCACCATAGCCATTGTGCTGCCACTAACCCTCCCGCTTGCCATGCATGGTCCTCTGTGCTGCCATGGCCCCTCCCACCTTCCCTGTGTGGTCAGCTAGCTGCTCCTGACCCCCACCCACCTTCCCTCCATGGTCTGTGTGTATGCCATCAGTCTCACTGTTGCTCTCCATGGTGTGTCTTGTTTCTAGTGCCCATCCTGCCTGACCTCCATGGTCATCTTGCCGCTCCTGCCCTGCCCCCTTGCCCCCAGCCCTCTGTTTCCATGTGCAGACCCCTATTCCCTCCTTCCTGGCTTGTCGGTTCCATTGTAATGCCCCTGATCCGTCCCTCCTGCCCTTTATGGTCTGTTATGCTGCAGCTTTCTCTCCTGTCTGTCCATTATGGTCAGATAGCTACCATTGCCTCTTTCCCCTCTGTTGTCTGTTGTCCATGTGCATGGTCCTGTCCCCTCCCTATTGCTTTCTATGGATTGTTGTGCCGCACTCCCGTCCCGCATGCCCTGTGTGGTGTATTGTGCTGCTGCAAACCCTGATGCCTGCCCTGTAGGGTCAGTTTGGTACACCTCTCAATGTCCCTCCTGTCCTCTGTTATCCGAGTCCATGTCCCTACCCCAATTCCTCCTGCCTACCATGATCCAATGTACCATACTTGCGAACATTTTGAACTTGGTAAAAGGGAGATTTTGAAATAAAACTGGGGTATTGATTTTCCCCTTTGAGTTACATTGAAAAAGAGAAGATTGTAGACAGGAACCAGATCAAGTAAAGCCCATTTGAGCTTAAAAACATGGGACGTTTCCTGGCTGAAACGGGTCTGTTGGCATGTATGGTTGTATGACCACTGCCTCTTCCTTCTGCCCACAATGGTCTATTACCTCACCACAGCCTCTCTTGCCAGTCCTGTATTGTTGGTTTGTAGCCCCTGCCCCCCTTTCCACTGCCCTCCATAGTCTGTTGTGCTGCCACTGCCCTTCCTGCCTGCCTAGTGTGGTCAAATTGTTGCCTCTGCACTCTCCTACCTGCCTTCAATTTTCAGAGTCCGTGCCCCTGGCCTCTGCCTCTCAACAGTATCCCAATGAACAACTAGATTGCTAACATTCTATATTTATTACAAAAGTGTGGAACGCCTGACGTCATTTTGATGTATTCAAAACTGTAATGCCTAGAGCATTTCCTTTAGAAATTACATATATGAGATAGTCTTATTTGCATCAAAATTATGGTTAGTGCTTTAAAAAACTAAAATGAGGACATATTTTCTGAGTTTTCAAATAGCGACAAAGAACTTTTAAATTATTTGTAATCTTAGTTTTTTTATCCAGTTGACCACTTGATTAAATGTTGCATCCAAGGGGAGAGGGTGTGGTGTTACTTCCAGAGCTGCAGACTTTGCAACTGGGGAACCAGGTTGGAGTTTCTGCTTCAGCACAACATTCTGTGATTCTGGTCAAATCACTTAATCTCCCCATGTCTACAACCAAAATGAATTTGATCTTGTGTGATGTAACCAATGCTCATGTAAAGCACTCCAATACCAGAAAAAACCATAGGTTTCAGGGGTGTTATAGTTAGCTGCCCATTTCACTCGTACAAAACCATAGAAATTCCTCCGTTATAGTTAGTTCTGCTAACTATCACTCATGCGCCCGCAATGCACTGCTGATGATGTCACATATTGCATCATTCATGACATGGTCAGTGACATCACTGATGACATCACTGATGACATCTCAAATGACATCACTGATGACATCACTGATGACATCATCCACTGAATGTGGTTCAGTTTGAAATTTAAATATGTATTATATATATACCAATCTGTATTGAAGATTGAGTGGATATATAACTGTCTGGATGGAGGATTTAGTAGCTGTCTGACTGTCTTTTTAAGTGAGTAATTAAAAGTGTCTCACTTAATACATGGATAAGTAACTAAACTATGTGAATGTGTGCAGCACTGTCTCTGTTGTTGTATAACATGCTGCCTCAGTTGGTCACTAACTACATGAGTGTGTATATTAGTTATTGATTAGTTGGGTGAGTATTTGTATGGGACAATGAGTTTGTGTGTGGTTGGATGGGGTGTGTGTAACTCTATGCATAGATGTGTGAATGGTTGATTGACTAGGTGTATGGGTTTAAGAGTGCATGTGGAAACAGTTGTTTGGGTGACTGAGTGTATTTATTTGTGTGTTGGTGAGCGAATATATGTTTTAGTTGTACATCTTCAACAAAGTAAAAAAATAAAAGGCATTGTATTTGAGAGTTGGTGTATATAAATAAGTTTGTGTAAGAGTCAGTGATTGTGAGAGTAAATATATGAATGAGTGTATAATTGTAATGGTGCTTTTTTAACATATTAACGATGAGTTACTATGTGTTTGATTAAATGAGGTGTCGTTGGATAATTGTGTAAGTGAGTAAATTTAAGTGCGATACATTTTTTTCATGAGTGAGTAGGATGACTGCATAACCGACTAATATGACTGCTGATGTGTCAATGTCTATATATGTGTATAAGTGCATTTGATAGTGTTCTATTAATTAATGACTGCATGTATAGATGATTCTGTTGTTGAATGGTTAGTTGTGTGTGTAGACTTAGGAATCAGTGAGTGGGTATGTAGTAACTGGTATTGGTGTGTCAATGGTTTCAAATATGGTACTCTGTATTTTACAGTGAGTGATGAAAGGTTATACTAGTGTATGATGTGGTGTATCGGGTTGTCAAGTGGATGATGTCATCAGTGATGTCATTTGAGATGTCATCAGTGATGTCATCAGTGATGTCACTGACCATGTCATGAATGATGCAATATGTGACATCATCAGCAGTGCATTGCGGGCGCGTGAGTTATAGTTAGCAGAACTAACTATAACGGAGGAATTTCTATGGTTTTGTACGAGTGAAATGGGCAGCTAACTATAACACCCCTGAAACCTATGTTTTTTTCTGTGAATTTCTAAGGTTTTTTAAATGCTAATTTCTAACTATAACGTCTCTGAAACCTATGTTTTTTTCAGTGAATTTCAAAGGTTTTTTAAATGCTAACTTTTAAGTGTGATAGTAGTTATATCTATTTTTTGTACTGATTTTCTACAGTTTTTTAACTGTTTATTTATAAATATTTTATTAATTAAATAACATTATATATTTTTCTGAAAATTGCAAAAAAGCATTTTTTAATTAAAACTGAAATATTGATTAATTTTCTTGTTTTCATTTTTTATTTTAATATATTTATATCATTTTCTTTAAGAAAAAAATCAAATTTTTGTCGCAGTCGCGGACTCAAAGTGTACACATCACGGTGGGTGCACGCATTCTAGCCACCATTTTAGAAAAGTCATGAAGGATCCGTGTATGGTGTGCGACGGCTGCGTGTTTTTCAGTTACATCATATACATTTAATATCACCTGATATGCGCGATTGGTATGCGGCCAGTCTGCGACTCCTGCTCCCGTGCATTCGCAACACATGCGCAACACATGCGCATTACGGTACGAGATGTTTGCACGCTTGCGGTCCCGCGTGACATCATATACGTGCTGGGGCGCGCTGGGTGCGCGACTCCAGCAAAAAAAAATTATGTTCCAAAATGATATGTATGTGTCTTTAATATACATATTAAGGCAAGAGATTATGTAAGATATTCATCAAAATAATATATCTGTACTTATAAGAAACTTATATTATTTTTAAATATATTTTCGCAAAGTCGGGTGCGTGCGTCGTGAGTGCAGAAAACCAGGTCAGCAGAGCTGCTGTAGAGCCAGAGAACCAGGTCAGTAGAGCTGGTCTAGAGCCTAAGAACCAGGTCAACAGAGCTGCTCTAGAGCCAGAGAACCGGGTCAGCAGAGATGCTGCAGAGCCAGAGAAACCAGGTCAGTAGAGCTGCTTTAGAGGGAGAGAACCAGGTCAGCAGAACTTCTATAGAGCCAGTGAACCATGTCAGCAGAACTGCTTCAGAGCCATAGAACTGGGTCAACGGAGCTGCTTTAGAGCCAGAGAACCAGATCTGCAGAGCAGTTGTAGAGCCAGAGAACTAGATCAGCAGAGCTGCTCTGTAGCATAAGAACTAGGTCAGCAGAGCTGCTCTAGAGCCACAGAACCAGGTCAGCAGACCTGCTGTAAAGCCAGAGAAACCAGGTCAGCAGAGCTGCTTTAGAGAGAGAGAACCAGGTCAGCAGAGCTGCTTTAGAGCCAGAGAACCAGGTCAGCACAGCTGCTCTAGCTGACACTGACTGACTGACACTGACTGACTGACACTGACTGATTGACACTGACTGACACTGATTGACACTGACTGACACTGACTGACTGACACTGATTGACTGACACTGACTGACTGACACTGATTGACTGACACTGACTGACACTGATTGACTGACACTGACAGACTGACTGACACTGACTGACTACTCTCTACTACTCTACTACTGACTCTCTACTACTCTACTACTCTCTCTCTACTACTCACTCTCTACTACTCACTCTCTACTACTCTCTACTACTCATTCTCTACTACTCTACTACTCTCTACTACTCACTCTCTACTACTCACTCTCAACTACTCACTCTCTACTACTCTACTACTCAGTCTCTACTACTCACTCGCTACTAATCTCTACTACTCACTCTCTACTACTCACTCTCTGCTACTCACGCTCTACTATTCACGCTCTACTACTCTCTACTACTCACTCTCTACTACTCTTTACTATTCACTCTCTACTACTCACTCTCTACTACTCACTCTACTACTTTCTATTACTCTCTACCACTCACTCTCTACTGCTCTACTACTCACTCTCTACTACTCTCTACTACTCACTCTCTACTACTCTCTACTACTCACTCTCTACTACTCTCTCTCTACTACTCACTCTCTACTATTCACTCTCTACTACTCACTCTCTACTACTCTCTACTACTCACTCTACTACTCTCTGCTGCTCTCTAGCACTCACTCTCTACTACTCTACTACTCTCTCTCTACTACTCACTCTCTACTACTCTCTCTCTACTACTCTCTACTACTCTCTACTACTCACTCTCTACTACTCACTCTACTACTCTCTACTACTCACTCTCTACTACTCTCTCTCTACTACTCACTCTCTACTATTCACTCTCTACTACTCACTTTCTACTACTCGCTCTCTACTACTCACTCTCCACTACTCACTCTCTACTACTCGCTCTCTACTACTCTCTACTACTCACTCTCTATTACTCACTCTCTACTACTCTCTACTACCCACTCTGCTACTCACTCTCTACTACTCACTCTCTACTACTCTACTACTCTCTAGTACTCGCTCTACTACTTACTCTCTACTAATCTCTACTACACACTCTACTACTCTCTCATACTCTCTACCACTCACTCTCTACTACTCTACTACTCACTATCTACTACTCTCTCTCTACTACTCACTCTCTACTACTCACTCTACTACTCTATACTACTCACTCTGTACTACTCTCTACTACTCACTCTCTACTACTCACTCTCTACTGCTCACTCTCTACTACTCTTTACTGCTCACTCTCCACTGCTGATTCTCTACTACTCGCTCTCAACTACTCTCTACTACTCACTGTACTACTCACTCTCTACTACTCTACTACTCTCTCTACTTCTCACTCTCTACTACTCTTTCTACTACACACTCTCTAATACTTGCTCTCTGCTACTCGCTCTCTACTACTCTCTAGTACTCACTCTAATACTCACTCTCTACTACTCTCTACTACTCACTCTCTACTACTCCACTACTCTCTACTACTCACTCTCTACTACTCACGCTCTACTACTCTACTACTCTCTACTGCTCTCTCTCTACTACTCACTCTCTACTATTCACTCTCTGCTACTCACTCTCTACTACTCGCTCTCTACTACTCACTCTCCACTACTCACTCTCTACTACTCGCTCTCTACTACTCTCTACTACTCACTCTCTACTACTCACTCTCTACTACTCTCTACTACTCACTCTGCTACTCACTCTCTACTACTCACTCTCTACTACTCTACTACTCTCTACTACTCGCTCTACTACTCACTCTCTACTATTCTCTACTACACACTCTACTACTCTCTCCTACTCTCTACCACTCACTCTCTACTACTCTACCACTCACTATCTACTACTCTCTCTCTACTACTCACTCTCTACTACTCACTCTACTACTCTATACTACTCACTCTGTACTACTCTCTACTACTCACTCTGTACTACTCACTCTCTACTACTCACTCTCTACTACTCTCTACTGCTCACTCTCCACTACTGATTCTCTACTACTCGCTCTCAACTACTCTCCACTACTCATTCTACTACTCACTCTCTACTACTCTACTACTCTCTCTACTTCTCACTCTCTACTACTCTCTCTACTGCACACTCTCTACTACTTGCTCTCTGCTACTCGCACTCTACTACTCTCTAGTACTCACTCTAATACTCACTCTCTACTACTCTCTACTACTCACTCTCTACTACTCCACTACTCTCTACTACTCACTCTCTACTACTCACGCTCTACTACTCTACTACTCTCTACTGCTCTCTTCACTACTCACTCTCTACTACTCACTCTCTACTACTCTCTCTACCACTCTCTACTACTCACTCTCTACTACTCTCTACTACTCACTCTCTACTACACTCTCTCTACTTCTCTCTACTACTCACTCTGCTACTCACTCTCTACTACTCTCTACTGCTCTCTCTCTACTACTCACTCTCTACTACTCTCTACTACTCACTCTCTACTACTCTCTACTACTTTCTACTACTCACTCTACTACTCACTCTCTACTACTCCCAACTACTCACTCTCTAATACTCACTCTCTACTACTCACTCTCTACTACTCACTCTACTACTCTCTACTACTCACTCTCTGATACTTTCTCTACTACTCTCTACTCTCTATTACTCGCTCTCTACTCTCTACCTCTCTACCTCTCTCTCTACCACTCTCTACATCTCTACCTCTACCTCTCTACCTTTACACCTCTACCTATACACCTCTACCTCTCTACCTCTCTGTACATGCACACATATGCACATATATATATGCATATATATGCATATGCATTTATATATGTATGTGTCCACTACTCACTCTACTACTCTCTACCACTCACTCTCTACTACTCACTCTACTACTCTCTACTACTCTCTTCTACTCACTCTCTACTACTCACTCTCTACTACTTCACTACTCTCTACTACTCTCTCTACTACTCACTCTCTACTACTCACTACTACTCTCTACTACTCTCTCTCTACTACACACTCTCTACTACTTGCTCTCTACTACTCACTCTACTATTCACTCTACTACTCACTCTCTACTACTCCCTACTAATCACTCTCTACTACTCAGATTCCGATTCAGATTTTAAAGTCTTTATTTCGATAATAAAATCATAAAAGACAGCGGAATTTACACAAACAGTTGAGGCCATACATTACAAACGCCATATACTGACCAATTTACAAATAATTATACACACGATAAAAGCTATACATTAAAATTAGTCCTTGTTAAACATCCCATTTATGTTTAGACGATCCGTTTATGTATACAGTTTTTTTTTTTTTTTTTTTAAACATAAAATCAATAAATAAAACCATCTTAAAATACTGTGCAATATTCAACTTTGGATAGAAACTTTTAAGTACGAATCGTATGATCAAACATTTCTAACTATTTATGGGCTCTAATGATCCAAACCCAGCCCAGGAATTTCGCTGTGCTCACCGCAAACAACTCTGAGGTATTGGTCTTTAATGCCCGAATCGCCTCTGCGGACCTACCACAAGTAAGGCGTTGAAACAGAGGTTTTAACCATTTTTTACGAGGGTCGTGGTACATGGGGCAGGCAAATAAGAGGTGGCCCTCTGACTCCTTGTGACCAGGACACCATTTTCAAAATTCAGTTACTCCAGTGCCCCAGTTTTTAGTGAATGTATTCAGGGGCAAAGAACCCACCCGAAACTGATGGTAGAGTTTCTTATCTAGCGGCCTGGTGATAATGTCCCAGTAGTTCTCACGGGAAGGATCCAGCTTGTTAACCAGGAACCTGCCTGTTAGACTAGTGGAACTGGAAGCAGACACTAGGGTTTGTCGGACCGAGGCCCAGTACAATGCTTTGAATTCTTGTTTGGAGGGAAACACATTGGTTCCAGGAGACAACCACAGCTGTTCCAGACCCATTTGGACCAGAATGGTTCTAACCGTGGGTAGCCATGGAATTCTCCCGGATCCCTCCAAGGACCTGACTTCGACAAGCTCATTAGCAAATAAGGCAAGGTCAGGGGAAGACCAAATCCGTCTCCAAAAGGCGACCAGTCTGAACCTCGCCATCTCGCTAATTGGATTACAACCTAAGTCCAAACAAAGGGGTATAGATGGAGTTGATTGCGGAAGCCCCACTAGATTCCGCAAGAACTTACACTGTGCTTTAAACAGACTGGATAGATCCATGTACGCCCAAAGATCCGCTCCATATAAAATAGCAGCGTTAATCTTTGCGTCGTAGATTTTTAGCGCAGGGTGCACTCGTTTAGTAATGGATCTCTTTTGTTCCCTAAGGAGACAGCCAGTTAAGCGGGCCAGTTTAAGCTGCTGTTCGACTACCTGCTCCTTCCATCGCAGGCGAAAGTCTAGTGTAACCCCTAAGTAGGACATGTGATCTACTTGTTCCAAGTTAGCACCACCCATCATTACCGAGCTCCGAACCGAAATGTTCCTTGTGAATACCATGAACTTAGTTTTGCTCACGTTTACCTTCAAATCATTGATGACACAAAACTCCTCAAAGCGGTTCAATGCCCGTTGTAGACCGCTTCTGGTCTTAGAGAGGAGCAGAGTGTCATCAGCGAAGATGAGCATGGGGAACTTCTTCCCAGCCACCGTGGTCCAACAGTGTGTGCTCATAACTTAGCATAGTGGAGGATACCGAGATCTCAGACCTAAATTGGGCAGCATAGAAATCCACCCAAGTTCCGGGGGGGACATGATTTGAAGGCATTTGCGAATCTGGGTCCCTGCCCCACTTAACCAGTTCCCAGAATTTCATCTGGTTATTGGATGTCGATGCATCCAGAAGATCAGACCAATGCCTATCTTCCCACTCTCTTTTCCTCCCACTGGGTTTTTTTATACTGGACCCTGGCTAACTTGACATCTCTCATAACCCGTGACTTGACCGCCTTAACTAATTGGCTATAGGCCTCCCTACATTTCCCGTTGTACCATTTCTGACGGGAACCTAGTTTTTTTGGCGGGCCTGCCAGGTATGGACTGGATAAGAGAATTTTAAGCTGTTCAAAACAACCTTCGTGGGTCTTGGTAACATGATCGAGGCCAACCCCCTCGGGCACAGTGGCCATAAGTTCGTTCACCGTATAGGTAACCAATTTTGTAATACTTTCATGGAGGGTGGCATCACCCACTATCCTAGACCATTTCAGCCTTCTTCTGTCATTGGTCAAGGTGAGATCTCCTGTCCTAAGAGTATCTGGGTTCTTCAATCTATCAGAGCCCAGAAACCTTAAACTGAGCGACAGGGGGTTGTGGTCACTTTCTGGGCGGGATACCACTTCCATGTCGATCATATAATGCCAGAGTTCCAACTTTAGCAAAATATAATCTATACGGCTTTTCCTTAAACCATTATCATAGGTATTGCAGGCACATTGATCAGATAAGGAGCGGCCATTAACTGCCCTTAAGCCCCTGTTCAAACATAGGGCCATCCAATTCAAAGCTGCCTCAGTCCCTTTGGCGATTTTATCTATTGATAGGTCAGGAATGTTCCAAACTACATCCTCTGAGGACCCCCAACTGTCCCCAACTGCCTGGAGCGGCTCAAAGGTCCAGTTCAAGTCGCCCGCAAGGACAAAAAGATTATCACTTCCTGAACTATCAAGATACCTATCAACTACATCGATAATACCAGGGCAGCGGCCTCCAGGTAGGCCTCGTGCATAGATGTTAATAATGAACAGGTCCCGGTGGGCAGCTTTGCTCAACTTGATGCCCAAGAGGTCTTGATGTTCCAGAAAAATTTCCGATAAATGGACTCCCAAGGATTGCTTCACCCAGATCAATAGGCCCCCTAAAGCGCGCCCTTTGCTACCTCTGATTGCAGGTTTGGAAAAATTAATGAACCCAACCCTATGGATTGGGGCCGTACCCCAAGTTTCCTGGAGTAATATAATATCAAATGTATCTATAAGTTCCAACCACTCCTCTGAGTGTAGCCGGCCCTTGATCCCAGCCACATTCCAGGAGGCTACCTTTAAAATGTCGTGGGGAGTTGTTACATTACTTTTATATGATTGGATCGTTGGCACAGTGGGGGCTGGGATCTCCACTACCTTCACAGGTTCAGCCCGTAACTCGAGTCTTGGGGTCATACAAGCACCAACCACCCCCATGATTTCCTCTGATATATCCTCAGTAGTTGCTTCAACCAACCCCTCCATAAGATTTAACAATGGGCCCCCCCCAACAATATGCCCAATAGAAGATTCCACCCTGCCGGGCACAGATATTACATTCCTATGGCTCTCCACAATACTGTACTCCTTACTTGGTAAGTGTAGTCAATCGACAGCCTCAAGGTCAGAAAGAGGGCCGTAACGATTGAAGAGTTGAAGATGTTGGGAGTGATAAGGTGTTCTCACAATCGAACGCCTCCTATCTAATAGTCGCTTAGGATGGGGGCCTGGTGTGAGTTTAGAATGTCTATCGGGGTAAAAATAAGCAAGATCCAGTGTTTGTACATCCCCCATTCTTGCAAACCTTGCTTCCCTTCGAATAGACTCTACCACCCAGGGATCCTTAAACGATACCAAAATGCAGTCACCCTCTAAATCTTTAGTCCCAAAACCCACCCAATCAACTCTCCTCACTAATAGGATTTCGGTTGAAATAGATGGCGGGAGAGGGCGATTTTTATTCAGCCAAAATACTACTTTATTACGTAGGTCCCTGTCTGTCTCTTTAACACCCTCCTTAACGGGTGCTGCCCCAGTTAACACAATGGTATATTGATTAGATTCTGGGGGTAGGTCAGTGCGGGGGTGAACACCCTTAACAACGTTTCCCCCGTTATGAATTGTGGGGTTACGGATAGTAGTTGGCTTTCCTAAAGGGGGCTGGGATGGGGTGCTATGTGCAACTTTTACCCTGTCATCCACCCTACCAGTTTGAGCTCGTTGCACTGTTATCATAGAGGAGGTCTTACTAGATTCCTGCACCAGGGTGTCAGCACCAGCGGTGCTATCTATATTCTTGGAACCCACCTGTGCCATAGATGTTGTTTTTGCAACCCCCATTGTTTTACCAAGGCTCACATTGTCTGTGTTATTAATTATGTTTGCCTGAAAGGTGGAGGCCCCCACTACTATGGGGGGGGGCAGTTAGCTTCTGGAGTAGGCGCATGTTCATGTTCGCGACAGACTCCAAGGCTTCAATTTTGATGGACATCAACCTTGTTTGCTCCAAGACGGGACGCAGGAGGGTTTTGAACATGGCCTCCATTTTTACCAGGAGGATTTCATCGCTGTTAAAGCAAGTGGGGCAAGGATCTGATGAACCGATAGGGGTTAGAGTGGGGCACAATACGTTGGGAAGTACCGAGGGGGGGTGTGTAGCATTGTGAAACTGTGGAGCAGCTGCATTGGTTATATTAGGAGCATTTGATTTAGGCAGCTTCTGTACTCTCCCCCCATGTTTGCTTTGGGTATTTTTCCTTTTACAGGTTTTTTTTTTGACGGAGTCAGACACTTCCGGTGTCTTCGGCACCGAATTATTAATTGTGTCCACTCTGTCTATGCCACTAACATTTGACCCATTGTGCTGGGTAACATCAGAGCTCGAATCAAGATTGTCTGTCGAATGTAGAGAATCCACCCCATCTCCCACAACATGCATCAGTGCCTCTGTCGTTATTGGATGTAAATAATTAGACGGGGCTTGGGCTGCAGGGCTAGAAATTGTAGCGAGGGCACCTATGGAGGAACGCTTACCGCTGACTAAATCTAGGGAGAGCCTTTTCTCGGTCATTGCTATTTCTTTTTCTAGGATCCCGGTAGCTCTGGTTATAAAGGCATCTAGTGGGCCAGAAACTATTCCCTTGGAAGTTTGCAGTTGGACTGTACGGTCTTTACCTGACCTTAGAGGCATGTTAGGATAGAATAGAAACAAGCAATACCTATGACAAGCCCCGAACTATAGTAATAGGTGGATGCCTGCGGTGATAAAGAACACAATAAAATGTGAGAAAAAGGCCAAAAGGTGTGGGCAAACTCAGCCTTGTCCAATCACAGGCGGGCTCAGGCCAGGCCCAGACTAAACCCGGGGTAATTACAAGTTCTCAGAATTGACCCTATTACACGATAGACAATGGACAATGGCTGCACTGTCTGGGTAAAGACAAAAGGAACAAACTAGCGTAGGGGGGCCGACTGCCGCCGTGCTCAGCAGATGTATAGCAGGAAAAAACGGGGTTAACAACCTAGGATGGAGCCAAGGGATCGTTAGAAAGCAAAGTCCACAGTACCTTGGGGAGACCAATGATGGTATGGCACAGCTTAGAGGGGTGGCCCCGCCCCGGCCAACTCCGGTCAGTGACGGGCAAGGACGGGCCCGCCCTTGGCCCGGGCTTCGCCCACGCGCGTCCCGCGCAGCGAGGCAGCTCACAGCCTCAAGTAGTGCCCTGGCGCTGCCTGATGACAGCAGCGGCAGGCGTCGGGCGTCGGGCGCTAGGGATGCTGGGAGAGGTAGTTTACCAGGCCGTTCCCCTCACGGCGGTGAAATACGCTGGCGAAGATCGTTGCAGGTAAGGACCTGTTGCTCCCCCAGGCGCTGGCCGTTCCCCTCACGGCGGGCTCAGGTGAATAGCAAAGCGTGACAATGGCTGGAAGCGCGTCCCGCGCAGCGAGGCAGCTCACAGCCTCAAGTAGTGCCCCGGCGCTGCCTGATGACAGCAGCGGCAGGCGTCGGGCGCTAGGGATGCTGGGAGAGTTAGTTTACCAGGCCGTTCCCCTCACGGCGGTGAAATACGCTGGCGAAGATCGTTGCAGGTAAGGACCTGTTGCTCCCCCAGGCGCTGGCCGTTCCCCTCACGGCGGGCTCAGGTGAATAGCAAAGCGTGACAATGGCTGGAAGCATCTCTACTACTCACTCTGTACTACTCTCTACTACTCACTCTCTACTACTCTCTACTACTCACTCTCTACTACTCTCTCTCTACTACTCACTCTCTACTACCAACTCTCTACTACTCACTCTCTACCACTCTCTCTCTACTACTCTCTACTACTCTCTACTACTCACTCTCTACTACTCTCTATTAGTCACTCTCTACTACACTCCCTACTACTCTCTACTACTCACTCTACTACTCATTCTCTACTACACATTCTCTACTACTCTCTCTCTACTACTCACTCTCTACTACTCTCTCTCTACTACTCTCTACTACTCTATACTACTCACTCTCTACTACTCTCTCCTACTCACTCTCTGCTACTCTCTCTACTATTCTCTACTACTCTCACTCTACTCTCCATTACTCATCCTCTACTCTCTACCTCTCTACCTTTCTCTACCTCTCTCTCTCTACCTCTCCACCTCTACGTCTCTACCTCTACACCTCTACCTCTCTACCTCTCTCTACACGCACACATATGCACATATATGCATATGCATTTATATATTCACTGAAAAAACCAAAGGTATCACACACGTTATAGTTAGGAATTAGCATTTAAAAAACCTTGCAAATTCACTGAAAAATCCATAGGTTTCACACATGTTATAGTTACCTGGACATTTCTCTATACAAAACCAATGAAATTCCCCCGTTATAGTTAGTTCAGCTAACTATAACTCGCGCCCCCGCAATGCACTGCTGATGACGTCACATATTACATCACTCATGACATGGTCAGTGACATCACTCATGACATCACTGATGACATCTCAAATGACATCACTGATGACATCATCCAGTGATTGTGTGTTTTTCTGAAAATTAAATATGTTTTATATATGTATATCTCAAGGTCGATGGAAGAATAAATGGGTATATTAGTGTCTAAATGGATGATTTGTTTTTGAAAAATTGATTGTATAACTGACTGATTAAGTGTATCTTAGTGAATACATGGCTTAGTGAGTAATGTTTAAATATGTAAATATCTGTATCAGTCTCTCACTTTGTGTATAAGTGGCTGCATGGGTTGGTGAGTAGCTACATGGGTGTTTACATAGGTTATTAGTTGTTTTTTTTAGTATCAGTGTGAGTGTATGTATGGTTCGGTGGGGGGTATTACGTAGTGCATAGGTGCATGAATGAGTGACTCACTGTTTGTATGTGTTGAAGACAGCATGTCTGCAGGACTGTATGGGTGGATGAGTGTGTGTATGGGTGTGTTAGTGAGTGAATGACTGTCTCAATAGTGTCTCTATGAGTAACTACATATGTTTTAAACTAGTATATGTGACTATTGGTGTATATAACTGAGTATATGTGAGAGTGAGAGATTGAAAGAGTTCCTGTATGAATAAGTATGTGTTTCTATAAGTGATTGTTTAAAAGACTAAGTATGTGTAAGTTCCCGTAGAAGTAAGTGTGGTGGTGTGTGTATAACTGTATATGCAAGTAAATGTATGTTTGTTTCTTTATTTTCATGAGTGACTATGTGTGTCAGTAACTCTGTGGATGAGTGGCATTGTGTAACAGGATGTATAGGTGTATGAGTACATATGATGAGTGAGTACATTTATGAGTGACTGTACAGGACTGTTGGTGAATGAGTGGATGTGTATGTGGATCTTAGAATTACTGAAGAGGTTGTTGTAACTGGTATTGGTATGTCCATTTTTTAGAAAATTTTAGTCTCTATTTTTGAATGTGTGTATCAAAGGTTATATTAGGGTGAGAGGAGGTCTGCCACTCTGTCACAAGGATGATGTCATCAGTGATGTCATTTGAGATGTCATCAGTGATGTCATGAGTGATGTCACTGACCATGTCATGAGTGATGTAATATGTGACGTCATCAGCAGTGCATTGCGGGGGCGCGAGTTGTAGTTAGCTGAACTAACTATAACGGGGGAATTTCATTGGTTTTGTATGAGAGAAATGTCCAGGTAACTATAACATGTGTGAAACCTATTGTTTTTTCAGTGAATTTGCAAGGCTTTTTAAATGCTAATTCCTAACTATAACGTGTGTGAAACCTTTGGTTTTTTCAGTGAATTTGTACGGTTTTTTTAATGCCAATTTTTGAATTATTTAATTAAAACATTTTTTTTATTTTAAATATAAAATTCCTATGCATCCATTTATATATTATCTGTATCCTTTTTTTTGTTTTTGCTTTTTTTAAAAATTTCAAATATGTTAAAGTTGAACAGTTTTTTTATTTTTTGCAATTAATTTTTCTCCACTTTGTGTTTTTTTATATAAATTCTTGAGGTGCGCGCTCTGAGCGCGCTCCTAGTACAATTTTGTAAGTTTTTTATGAATACCGTCGTACGTTATTTACGTACGCATATATACATCATAGTGCGCGCTGGGAGCACGCACCCAGTACGTATGCGTACGTACGTACGCATGCGTACGTGCGTCCTACGCGCTCCACGCGGTTTACTTCCGCATACGCTTAAATTACGCGCAATAACGGTCGCGTATACGCATGTTCAACGTATGCGCGCTACGTACGCGCATATGACGTATGCACATGCGCACCTACGCGTTCGCGCATACGTAATCACGAGGTGCGCGCTCGGAGCTTGCGCAGTGCGCGCACCTCGGGTATATGCATAATAAAACAACACTTCTTATTGGTTATCATTACTTTCAGTTTCTGATTGTTTCAACACCACACCCAATCCCCTCATGGCAAGTCATGTGATCAAGAATCATCACTTTTGATTGGTTTGAAGTACTTTCAGTTCCAGATTCTTCCCAAACCACACCTACTCCCCTCATTATTAGTTCTGATTCCTTTGGAGAAGGAGCTATTCTGTTGTTGAGAGACAATGGCTGAACAGCAACCATCTTCAGACAGTGACCAGGACACTCTTGAGAGGCAGAGGAACAGGAAGCAGAAAGACAGCTTTATATGGCAGTTTTTTACTTTTCCAGAGGGACAAAAAAAGGTAAATGCACCTAAAGTTACAGGTGTACTTTGTCAAAAAGTCTTGTCACGTGGGAATCCTAACAAGAAGTATTCTTTTAGCATTCACACTATGTTGAGGCATGTTGACAAAATGCATCCAGTGACTTTTCGTCGAGCTTCTGGAGCAAACCCTCCACCTGCTCAACCGACGACGTCTGCAGCAGCTCAGCCAAGCACATCTTCGGCAGCTCAGCCGAGCACTTCTTCTGCAGTGGTGCCTTTGCCTTCTTCCACACCTCTTTTTGGACCACCTTGTTTTGCGAGGTTGTCCACACGCTGCACTGATTGCGGTAAACTTATTTCTGTGTGTGAGACCAGTCTTGATCTCATTCAGAGAAAATTTGATGCAGAAGGCCATAGATGTTTTTTCTTTTTTTTCGTTTTTCTCTTCCTGTTTCCCTCCATTAACTCAAGGGGGGGGATTTTTTTTTTTTTTTTTTTAAATTTAATGTACAAAAAGAGGTGAAGAAATGGAAGCATGAAAAGGGAGGATTGAGTAATACTAATATTTTCCACTTATTTTTTAAAAAAAATAAAAATTTTGCAAGGGAACAGAATATATATATATATTTTTTTTCTTTCCAGTTCTGCAAAAAAAGAAAAAAAGTACTAATATTCAATCATACATTACAAAAAGCATTACATGTTTTTACATATTTTACAAAGCAATTTTTTGCCCTTTTTTTGCTGTTTTCAGAATTTTTCATTTTTCACTTAAAATAGTGAAAACAATTGTATTCATCATTTAACAGCGGGCAAAAAAAAAACAATCTGAAAGATTGCTTAAAAAAAGCCCTAAAACTTTCCTCACTAAAATATACCTTGTTAGAAATATTACATATATATTACAAGTACTTCTCTAGATGAATAAACATTTTCTAGACAAACCGTCTTTAAACCTTGTCGCAAAAGCACACATGCCAAAATAATTTCTGTCAAAGGAGTCCACAATTGTTTTTATTACTTTTCCTTTAGGCCAAATAGTAATTTTAAAATCCTTTTTAAGTGATATCTTCAATTATAATCCTTTAAAATTACAAAAAATGCTTTGTTCAGATGCAGTTTTTAGTTTTCAAAAATTTAGGTTTCAGAAAAATTAAATAAGAATTGGGTAAATCATAAGGCAAACGTTGCTTGAAAATCAATTGGGAATCATTACACCAGCCTTTTTCACATTTAAGATAAACTGTGTAATGCCCAGAAGTTACAGTAGGTCCTTCATGAAAAATTATTGCAACTGTAACAAAAGTTTTTCCAGAAATTGATAATTGTTGTCCTGTAAACTTCTTTATTAAAGTTTCCAATTTTGAACCATCAGCTCTACAACGTTGCATCATTAAAATTACATACTGACCATATTTCTGTAAAAATATTGTGGAAAACATGTCTGATTTACATTCAGAACATTCCATGTTGTGATTGGCATCTTTAACTAATTTACTAAAAGTCACTGATTTACTTTGTGGTAATGGTAAAAATATGAACCTTTCTGAATCAACATTACTACTACATGTGTTCATACAGTTTTCACAGCAATGTTCCCATTTGTAAGAGACACCAAATAAGTTTTCTACTTCTACTCCTTCATCTTCTAGTACACTCAAAATATATATTAAGAATTCCTGTGCATCTTGCTGGACATTTTCTTTAAACTGTGTAGAACCACAACATACATCTAAAAGATTTCTAACATCAGAAGCACCTTCTATTTCAGTTTTATCAGTACTCAGCTTCTCAAAAAGGAGACTCAGCAGAGAACACAATCTTTTTCCATGATTTACTATTATCTGTTCTAGCAACTTTTCAAGATAAAATACAACATTCAGCACTACATTTGCATAGCAGTTGACACCAGAGCTATTTTCAAAATGGCAACCAACAACCTCTTCAACACTGTTCTTTTTCTTTTTCCTTGCTATCACATCACTGTCCTTTTTTTTTTGTTCTGTTCATCCACATTACAGATATTTTCAAATCTCCTTTTCCGAGAAGCAACATGTTTTTCAATCAAAGGATACTGACCTAAATGAGGAGCATAGGTTCTTCTTAATCTATTATACTCCTTTACACAGTTTGTATCAGCACTAACTTTTGAGTCATCAAAGTCTATCATAAATAAACCAGATAATGTTTTCACTCGTGACAAAGCAACATATGCCATACCTTCTTTGAACACAGTAGAACCAATGTTTACAAAAGCACTATCTACAGTCAATCCTTGAGACTTGTGAATAGTTACAGCATATGCTAGAGAAAACGGAAATTGCTTCCTACGCACATATAAGTCTTTCACAAGCATGAAACGAACTGAACAACGACAAATGTCTTAATCTTCTTCTATCTGATCAAATTTTATTTTTAAACATTCAATTCCTTCTTTTTTCTGATAATTAATAAAACCCACAACTCTTCCCATAGCTCCATTCACTAAACCTTTTTCTACATCCAAATTTCTCCTTAAAATCACTCGACAATTCATGCAAACATATAGATTTTTTTCTAATCCAGCTGTTTTGGAAATGTTCTTCTCTAGTGAATCCAATTTATTTTTCAGTTTGCCTGTTAATGTAAAAGTAATTCTTTCATGCTGAATTTTGTCCTCTGCTTCCATTTTCTTAATCTCTTCCTTTTCCAATTTCAAAAGTTCCTCATTGAATAGCGAGCACTCACGTAGTGTTGGCATTAAGCAGATTACAGTATTTTTTTCAGCAATGTTCTGGTATATTTTCTCTGCAACTATTTCTTCATTTAGAAATAAATTATGTAGCAACCGACTCTGTAATGCTTTTTTGCCAACTTCTGTGAGTAGTCCAATTCTGATATCTTTCAGAATATTTGCATAATCTTCGTCGTTTGCTTGTCTCATATTGGTAGTGAGTTCTTTGTACTCAAAGAACGACCAAATATTCGCATTACCAATGCTTCCTAATGACTTCTTCGTGTCTTCATGTGTCACAGTATTAAACACTGGTTGTCCTTTAACTGGAGTGAGCTGTAAAAGATCTCCAAAAACTATGACGTGTTTACCTCCAAATAACACGTCATAGTCTCTCTTAAGAATTTGTTGCATTCTTAAATGCACAAAGGCAAGCATTAAATTTGAAACCATGCTCACCTCATCAATAATGAGAACTTGCATCTTCTTCAACACTCTTGAAACTTCGAGGCATGCTTCTCCAGTTAGCTTGTGGTATTCTATTTTGTTCTCATGCTCCACTGGTAACATTAGCAAGCGATGTAAGGTAATTCCTTTTATGTTATAGGCTGCTAACCCAGTTGGAGCAGTTACCACACAAGACAAATTTGAAGCTGTTTTTTGCTGTAGGTAGCTTCTGATAACTTTTATTAAGAAACTTTTACCAGTTCCAGCTTGTCCACTCACATACATCCTGATTGGTTCAAATGATGTGCATGAGCACTCTTTCTTTTCATGTAGTAATCCATGATCAATTTTTTTGGTGACTTCTTCATACATTTCTTTTTGTTCTTCATTCAGTTGTTGTTCCAGATTTAGTAAGTCGATTGAATCTTCCTGTGCTTGATTCATAGCCATTTCTACTTCAGTCATGGCTACTGCAGCTTCATTTTCTATGATTGGTTGTCCTAGGGTATCTTGACTAAGTGTTCCTGAACTTTGGCTGTCTTGAGAACTGTCTCTAGCTACTTCAGCTGCAATTTTTGCTTCCTGTTCATTTTCTTCATTTAACATTTGGACATAAGTTGTGAAAGTACTGCATTCTATGCTATCTTTGCTAGCATTAAAAGAATCTTCATAGCTTTGAAATTCTCCCAGTAGTTCGTCCTCTGAACGCCATGGTTTAAACAGCTGTAAAAGAGCCAAGTAGTAAAATTCCTTTTTGTCAGTAGTTTCGCAACTCAGCTTCCTGTGATTTATCAAACTTCCTTTTGTCTGCTTCACCAAACATCCTTCATCACCAATGACTTTATATTTTCCATTGTTGATGTCTTCTGTGGCTTTCCGTGAAAAAATGTAGTTCTGCAGCACTTCATGGAGACACATGTTCTCAAGATGATGACTTCTCTTTGGGTAATATGTGTCCAACATGTTTGATTTCAAAATATCTGTACTTTCTGGGTCATTCTCGGCCAAATATTCAATTTCTCCAACAGATTTCAGTACCCGATTTCTCATTCCTGCAAGGCCTAAGCTTACCCAAATTATTCTTCTGGATTTCGAGTAAAGACTTGCAGATGATAACCTATCTGAGCATTCGTAGGATCCAATTTCTCGATGCGATAACATCTTTAAACTGAAACTGTACAGCTTCTTACTGACAGTCTTCTCGTGAGAAATCTCTTCCCACATTTCCTTCAATTCTGTTTTCTCAGATTTAGTGATGTAAGATGTGACATACCGAGCAACAGCAATAGAATTGTCTGCCACATACTGAATATCCATGTTAGCATTCCACATGGATAAAATGACTGGGTTGAAGTCATTTATAAATTTTGACTCTTCTTTTCTTTTTAGGTTGTAGGTATTTTTGGGAGATTTTCTGGTTATAGTATGTCGCACAGCTGACATAAAACTGTTGACTCTTCCTTTTGAAAGAACAGGTCTAGGAAATCCAAATCGACACTTTGTGTAGAATTTATCTTTGGTCTTGTACTTCCGTCGACAGTATTTTCCACACCGGTGACTTTGGAAACGTAAAACTTGTTCTTTTAACTTTTTCTCTTCTGTGCTTTTAGGTATAGCACATGTTGCATATTCTTCAATGAAAGATAACACTGCTTCATCAGTATCTGTTCCAAACTTTGGGGCATCCTTGATCCACAACAGCATATGAATATGAGGAGCACCTCTTGCCTGGTACTCTTTTCTCCAAAAGAAATCCACTACTTCTCCAAGAGGTGGATTTTTTTTTATTGCAGATGAAGGACATCATAGCCTCAAATCTATGATTGAAATATCTGCAAACATTAACTGGATCCAATGAGCACAGTTCTCCTGCTGTCTTGTATTCAATGTTTTTAATGTTTGAATTTGCCTCTCGTAGAAAATCCAGTAAATCATCCCAAGCGTACTCGGCACAGCTTAGGGTTAGAAACCATGTAGGAGTTCCTAAATTCCGTAACATGCATTTTAATTCACCATGGCGTCGGTACCAATATTCATTTGTCCCACGCTGACAAGCCATCAGATTGATCAGTTGTGTTTCCAAATGATCATCTCGGTGCTGCACTTTCTCCATAAAATCCTTAGCAGACACATTATGTAAATGTACTCCACTTTTTAAAATGTGATTTACTGCATAAGATAATGCAGACAAGTCGCTTTCAAATAAAAGATGAAACAAATAAGGAATACTTTGACGAAATCTTGAATCTTCAGCATATAGTCTTGTAGTCCGATACTCAGAAGCTGGAATCTGTTCTGGGCGTTCATCGTATCGTCCACCTTTTCCTGTAGGAAACAGCTGAGGAAAACATCGAGCTTCCAAGCTCTTCTCCCATACACTCACGGGAGTTCCTTTTGCTTTCTTCATCTGAAACAGATCAATAGTGTCTCCATAACTTCTTTTGAATGAAGAGGATGTATGCTAAAATGTTCATAAATTTCTTCTTCCTTTGACTTGTCCACTTTTTCAATTTGACCAGTTGGTGTTTCTGTGTCTTCTTGTAAATCTTCTTCTTCTTCATCTATATAAATTGAATCATACCATTTATTATTTTTTTTCAAATACAAATTTGCTCTTTGTACTTTTCGTACATCCACCAGCTCCTGCCAAATCTTCTTATTCTTTGTAGGTACACCATTAACCAGAATTACTAATGGTTCAGTTTCCAAAGTATCTGCATCAATAGTTTCCATATTTTTTTTCAAATCCAAGGGCAAATACACCACTCTTCCTTTTAAACCTCTCAGTAAATCAGAAGGAGGTAATTTACCAGTTTTGGGTTCCATACGTACTATGGTCTGGAACGGATGAACACGTTGAATGAGTATAGACTCATATGTATTTAATTCAGAAAGTTCGGCAGGAATAGCATCCAATTCTAAATTATTATGTACAGCTCCGGTCGGCATTCTATTTTCTTCTAACTTGTTATAACAGTATTTACAAATATGCTGATCTTCACCCAATTCAAAACCATTTTCAAGAAATATATATGTTGCAAAATCCTTCCACTTATAATTATCTTCATTTTCACTTTTTTTATACAGATCAACATTCCTTGTTTGAATTTTATAATGACTTCTGCGGCAACAAATACAAGTAATATTTGGTCTTTTATTAGAGGTGATAGTAAATTTTGTCATTTCATCCTCAAAATGTTTAGTAATAATGAGTTCTACATTCTGTTCCTGATTTTCCTCATTTACTGTGTCCTTTTCTGCACTTTCTTGTTCTGGACCAAAGTAACAAAACTGAATCTCATCAGTAACCTTCACTACATCTGATACAGATCCATGGAACAGAGCATTAATTAACCCATTTAACTTTACTGCTGGACTTTTAGCAAAATACAATGTTCTCACAAACTTTCTCATTTCAGTATGATGAACAGCCAGCATCCTAAAATGATGAAAAACACTTTTACACACTTTTCTAGATAGACAAGCCAGAGAATGTCCTTGCAAACCAGTATTTTCTCTCACTCTGCATGGATCTAGTGTTTGAAGCACCTTCATCTTCTGTTTTACACTCTTTTTACTATATTCTCTTAGAAAGTCACGTAATTTATCAATAGATTCCTGACGCACAGTACAAATACTACTACATTTCCAAGTGTACACTGGGGCTTTTGGACGTCTCCCCATAGCCTCAGCAGCCATTACTTCTTCCTCATTTCTTGGGACCATTTTCTCTTTTTCCATCACACAACCATCCTTCACTTCATATGCTCTATCATTGGTGTCAACTGCATGCAACAAACTATTACTTTGAAGATAACTCTCTTCATTAAAAAATGGTTCAGTACTTGAACTGTGTTTCCATTCTCCCAAGAACACTTTACAAAAGTTACTTTTTTTCACTTCTCTTTTCCTTTTGCTTTGTGACTTCATTGCATTCAGTAATTTATCTAATCTACGCATCCTATTCAAAATTAGAATAAAAAGTTTTCTTTTTATTTCCAAAGCCTTACTTACAATATTTTCTATACATTTTTTTTTCTTAATAAATTTTGTTTTTTTCTTATATTTTTTCACATCCTTTAGCAAATTTAACATCACTCTTCTCTGAATCATTTTTCGACGAATGTTTTTAAAATCTAATTTTCGTGTTAAATCAGTTTGACATACTTCTGATTGTACATTAGCTTTTTTTTTTGCTGTTGACTGTGTTGTTGCTTTGTACACAAAACACTGTTTGTTTTACAGTTATGTTTGCCATTTTTTTGTTTTTTGAAAATCTTTTTTAAGAAATCTCTGCCCTGCTTACAGTAGACTTTTTATTTTTGCCATCACCAGCTTCTCCTCCTATTTTTTTTTCCCAGTTTTGTCCAGATATACTTGTTGTTGCTTTTCTTTCCTCTTTCTTGTCCTTAAAGGCATTTTTTTTTCACTGTTGCTCAGCAATACCTGCAAGGAACTTAAAAAAAAATCCTTTTTGTAATTATAATTCATTAAAATATTTTTTTTTACTTTTCATTAATTTCAAATGTTTTTCCATTTGCCTCTCATTTGTGATTTACTAATTTGTGCACAGTGCTAACCACCACAGTTGAAAAAAAACAAGCAGCCCCTTTCCTGCAAGTGCATGTTTTACAGAACAACTGCAACACAAATTATATCTGTGGCCACAATTCCTGTGCGCACACAGCCTCATGGTGTGCTTCTAACCAGAAAACAGAATTTGATTTGCAAATTCAAAGCACATTTACTACTCTGGTAGATCAAGTGATAATTGCTGTTACAGCCTTACACATTTTCCTTGTAGATCACAGAGGCAGAAAAGAGCACATTTCCTAACAGCTACTTCATACCATAAGCATCTGCAACCTGGGTGAGTGTTTAGAGTAGAGCAAAGAAAATGAGGCCTTGGTGACGTTGAATGTGTTTGCATTACACACAGACCTGAGTAGTACGCATGGGAGTGTTGGAGAAGCTGCTGCGTGTGTCCCAAGAGTGTGTTTCTGCAGACTATGTATTGTCAGCTGCAAGAGACATGAGCAAGGAGATTTCCAGAACTGCATGAAGACTGCAGGGATGTATGTAAAAGTGCATGTGTGCTAAGGGATAATTTGTGTAAACACAACAGGCTGCCCCTTTCCTGGGACTGCAATTCTTACTGAACAACAACTTCACAAACTAAATCTCTGCCCACAATTCCTGTGCGCACACAGACTTATGCCATCATTTTAAGCACATAACACAAGCTGCCCCTTTCCTGGGACTGCATTTCCTACTGAACAACATCTTCACAAATTAAATCTCTGCCCACAATTCCTGTGCGCACACAGACTCATGCCATCATTTTAGACACATAACACAGGCTGCCCCTTTCCTGGGACTGCAATTCTTACTGAACAACAACTTCATAAATTAAATCTCTGCCCACAATTCCTGTGTGCACACAGAGTCATATCATCATTTTAAGCACATAACACAGGCTGCCCCTTTCCTAGGACTGCATTTCTTACTGAACAACATCTTCACAAATTAAATCTCTGCCCACAATTCCTGTGCGCACACAGACTCATGCTATGTTTTTTGGAACAAAACAGTGTCCCTGAATAGTACCAAATTACTGTTACAGCCTGACACATTCCCCTTATCATTTTCAGAAGCAGAAAACAGCACATGTCCTAATAGCTCCTTATGACCATGACCATGTGTTACAGGGTGAGTGATTAGACTAGATCAATTTAAATGAGGCCTTGGTGACGTTGAATGTGTTTGCATTACACAGTGCTATCTGAAACAGCACACAGAGCTGAGTACTACACATGAGAGTGTTGCAGAAGCTGCTGCATGTGTGCCAAGAGTGTGTTTCTGAAGACTGTGTATTGTCTGGTGCAAGACAGAGGAGCAAAGAGACTTCCAGAACTGCATGAAGACTGCAGGGATGTATGTAACAGTGCATGTGTGCTAAGGGATAATTTGTGTAAACACAACAGGCTGCCCCTTTCCTGGGACTGCAATTCTTACTGAACAACATCTTCACAAATTAAATCTCTGCCCACAATTCTTGTGCGCACACAGACTCATGCCATCATTTTAGGCACATAACACAGGCTGCCCCTTTCCTGGGACTGCATTTCTTACTGAACAACAACTTCATAAATTAAATCTCTGCCCACAATTCCTGTGTGCACACAGAGTCATATCATCATTTTAGGCACATAACACAGGCTGCCCCTTTCCTGGGACTGCAATTCTTACTGAACAACATCTTCACAAATTAAATCTCTGCCCACAATTCCTGTGCGCACACAGACTCATGCTATGTTTTTTGGAACAAAACAGTGTCCCTGAATAGTACCAAATTACTGTTACAGCCTGACACATTTCCCTTATCATTTACAGAAGCAGAAAACAGCACATGTCCTAACAGCTCCTTAAGACCATGACCATGTGTTACAGGGTGAGTGATTAGACTAGATCAATTTAAATGAGGCCTTGGTGACGTTGAATGTGTTTGCATTACACAGTGCTATCTGAAACAGCACACAGAGCTGAGTACTACACATGAGAGTGTTGGAGAAGCTGCTGCGTGTGTGCCAAGAGTGTGTTTCTGAAGACTGTGTATTGTCTGGTGCAAGACAGATGAGCAAAGAGACTTCCAGAACTGCATGAAGACTGCAGGGATGTATGCAACAGTGCATGTGTGCTAAGGGATAATTTGTGTAAACACAACAGGCTGCCCCTTTCCTGGGACTGCAATTCTTACTGAACAACATCTTCACAAATTAAATCTCTGCCCACAATTCCTGTGCACACACAGACTCATTCCATCATTTTAGGCACATAACACAGGCTGCCCCTTTCCTGGGACTGCATTTCTTACTGAACAACAACTTCATAAATTAAATCTCTGCCCACAATTCCTGTGTGCACACAGAGTCATGCCATCATTCTAGGCACATAACACAGGCTGCCCCTTTCCTGGGACTGCATTTCTTACTGAACAACATCTTCACAAATTAAATCTCTGCCCACAATTCCTGTGCACACACAGACTCATGCTATGTTTTTTGTAACAAAACAGTGTCCCTGAATAGTACCAAATTACTGTTACAGCCTGACACATTTCCCTTATCATTTACAGAAGCAGAAAACAGCACATGTCCTAACAGCTCCTTAAGACCATGACCATGTGTTACAGGGTGAGTGATTAGACTAGATAAATTTAAATTAGGCCTTGGTGACGTTGAATGTGTTTGCATTACACATTGCTATCTGAAACAGCACACAGAGCTGAGTACTACACATGAGAGTGTTGGAGAAGCTGCTGCGTGTGTGCCAAGAGGGTGTTTCTGAAGACTGTGTATTGTCTGGTGCAAGACAGATGAGCAAAGAGACTTCCAGAACTGCATGAAGACTGCAGAGATATATGTAACAGTGCATGTGTGCTAAGGGTTCTTTTCAGTTTTGAACATATGGCATCTACATGTGCCTTTGCTATTTTGAAAGGGAAATCTACCCTGTTGGTTTCAAATTTTTTAGCTTTTACCTCCAATTTGCGATTAAGTGATTTCTGCTGAGTGCTAACCACCACATTTGAAGAAAACAAGCTGTCCCTTTCCTGCAAGTGCATGTTTTACAAAACAACTGCAACACAAAATACATCTCTGGCCACAATTCCTATATGCACACAGACTCATGCTGTGTTGGTAGGCACAAAGCACAGGCTGCCCCTTTCCTGGGTCTGCAATCCTTACAGAACAACAACTTCACAAATTAAATCTCAGACAACAATTCCTATATGCACACAGACTCATACTGTGTTGGCAGGCACAAAACACAGGCTGACACTTTCCTGGGTCACCAATTCTTACAGAACTAATGCTTTTTTCAAATGTGCTGCCATTTTCCTCTCTTTTCCTTCAAAGTGATTTCTGCTAAATCCTAACCATCACAATTAAAAACAAGCTGTCCTTTTCTTTCAACTGCAAGTCTTACTTTTCAACAGCAACGCAAATTAAATCTCTGTCAATAATTCTTCTCTGCACACAGACTCATGGTTTGATGGTAGGCACAAAACAGTATTCCTCATTGTTACCAGTACACATTAACTTATGGTGAAAACATAGTCCTTAATATCTTACAAGTTCAAGATAGTTAAATATCTCCCAAACCTCAAAATGTAAAACATAACTTTTGAAGAAGATTCACAATTCTAATATTTATCTCAAAAATCACCACATACTTTCCCTCTCAAACTCATAACTCACCTTTAAAATTAGTTAGTTGTTTAAGAAATGTGCCACTCAAACAGCAGACTATCAGAGTCAGAATATCAGAGCTCTACACCTCTCTCCTCTCTGCAGAACCAGTAAATGGCAATGTTTCCCTCTCTTTTTTCACACATATACATGTTAATTTCCAATCTCAGTGCTTCCCACTTTTTTTCAAATGAAATCACACATTTCTATTGGTTGAAAACTTCAACCCCTTTCCAAATGTACCCTTCCCCCAACTTGACTTCTGCCTGCTACCATAGCAACAGATCATGGAACACAGGTGTGAGCAGAGAGGTCAGAGGTTCAGCAGACAATGTTTCATATCCAAAGAGCAAGAGTGCTTGACTTTTCAAACCTAACAGCAAATCCAAACTAATGTTCTTTGCTCACACATTTTTCTGAACCAATACAAAACATGCTTTTTAAAATTTAAACATACAGCCTAGTTTTTAGTGTAGAATGGTTTGAAACAGCCAATGAGTTATTTGTATAAAAAAAAGTATGTGTGCCCCCATTTTTCAACTGTCTTTCATTTCTTATTGCCTTTCTACTGAAAGACACCTCCTGAGTGCATCCAGATCTCCTTGGAAGATGTTCACAGTGTGGATTGTAGGTCAAAGCTATGTCTTCTGGAGTGAAAAATTTGCTGAAAAAAGAGGTATGGTGAGAGACCTTGCTTTGCCAAATGTAGACATTAAATGGATTGGTCAGAGAGGGTTAAAGTGGCACCAATTAATGCCTTTGGTGAAAACCTTTCTACATCTCCCACAGCCTAACCTTATTATTGTGCACTGTGGTGGAAATGACCTAGGCACTTTAACTGGGGTAGGTCTGGAATTGCTTATTAAGGACACCTTTGTGCAATTGATGTCGCTTTTTCGGGTGCGCACTGGGTGCACGCTAGGCCTGGGCGAAGCACTACGCTACGCTCGCGTAGTTTGCGAAGTTCGCGCTACTTCGCACTACGCGAACTGCACGTAGCACAGTGCGAACACGCGTAGCGTAGTGTTGCGTAGTGCTGCGGTCATTTTTTGCTTGCTCGCGGTCCTCAACGTCAAGTTGGCGACCGCGAGCAAGCAAAATGACATCCTGGCGAGACTTTTTCCTTGTTCGCGATCGCGAGCATGGAAAATAAACCTCCCAGCGAGATTCCCAACGTGAGGAGGTCAGGTTTCTCATTGCGAGGGGTCGCGTATGCTCGCGACCGCTCGCGATGAGAAACTACCAGTTCGCGTTGAGAAAGCTGCCGCTCGAGTAAAAATCTACTCGAGCAGCAGAAAACTACAGCTCGCACTGTGCAAGATGCCATTTTCAATGATTGCACAGTGCCGGTTGCTTGTCCGCACTGTGCAATCATTGAAAACAACATCTTGCACAGTGCGAACATGTTACTACGCAGTTCGCGAAGTGCTACGCGTAGCTCGCGTAGTGCGAACTTCACTTTGCGTAGCTTCGCGAAGTGCTACTTCGCGAACTACGCCCACCCTTAGTGCACGCACTCGCCGATATTTTTTTTCAAAATATAAATCTTTTTTATTTGCCCTACAAGGTCCTACTGTGACCCCCTTACAATGCCTAGTGGGTCAATATCTCCCCACTCTGCCCCCTTTTCAAGTTCTCCCCCTTTGTTTATCACCCCCTCTTTATGCGAGAGACAAAATGGCGGCCGCTGCTTCCTGTTTTCCACCGATTCGAATGTTTACTGACATCTAACAACCAATCAGAAGTGCGCTCGCGCACGGCAAGGTGCGCGCACAGGACTTGCTCAGTGCGCGCACGGTACGCGCGTACAGATATATATATTGATTTAAATGCTAATTTCTCAGGGAATACTGAACAGATTTACACCAAACCTGCAAAAGGCACTTCATGGACCTTATGGCTACCTCTCTGCCAAATTTCACATAATTCTGTTCAGCCGTTCGGGCTGTAGCTGCGACTAAAGTCCCTATGGAAAAATGCATGGGGAAAACGCGTTTTGGGACCCCCCTTTTTTCTCGGCCCCCGCTTGACGAATCCCCCCGAAACTTTCAGGGTAGGAGCTGAACGGAGCGCCCCATTAGTTTTGAAAATTTCGCGAGGATTCGTCAACTGGCGCCAAAGTTATTCAAAATAGAATTTTGAGATTTCCTATGGAAACACGGTCCTAACTATAACTACCTACTGGCGACCGCCAGTAGGTAATATGTATGTATATATATATATATATATACATACATATATAAACATATATATAATCTGCATATCTATATAAATACAAATATAAATGCATGCATACATATACATATATGCATGTTATGTACATGAAATTTTGAAAAACACTAATAAAAGCAAAGCTAAAAAGCCACCTAATTACAAACAGAATTCCTTTAACTTAAACAAGGGCGAGACCTATTGCATTTTCAATGCTTGTTTACTTTGGTTCCATCAAGAAGGCATTCAGATGTGACACATTTGCCATAAATTCTGAATGGTAGCACTCTAGTTCCTCATTAGATCACTGTAGCAAAGCTACTGCTCACCAGGGAAGTCTGCTGCTGGTATTCAAAGTGCATGTTTCAGTCTGCATGTCAGAACTTTATAATGAAATAGAAGAGGATTTGAGAAGTAAAAATGTGCCCTAAGTTTTATTTCTGCAGCACTAATCATAATTTCTATGGCAAAATGAACCCCCTTATTTTGTTCCTTTGCAAACTAAATGTTTTAAATGTTACCACTTTATTCCAATCAAGATGGCTTCAGCTGTGCCATACCTTTGTCATAAGTAAGACTGTTAGCGCTCTAGTTGTTCTTTAAAATACTCTGGGATTTCTGTCATTGGGCTATACTTGGGCTACATCTCGGTGATATTTGTGCTACATTTGGGCCCTTTTGTCTCTGGTGGCCATCTTGGGAGACTTGTTATGAAGTTTCCTAATTTCCTCATTTACTGCAGTCTCCTCAGTAGGCATACTGTCAGTTTTTTACTTTGATTCAATGAAGAAGGCATTCAGATGTGTCACACATTTGCCATAAATTCAGAATGTTAGCACTCTAGTTGCTCATTAGATCACTGTAGTAAAGCTACTGCTCACCAGGTAAGTCTGCTGCTGGTATTGAAAGTGCATGTTTCAGTCTGCATGTCAGAATTCTTTAATGAAATAGAAGAGGATTTGAGAAGTCACTCAAAATGTGCCCTAATTTTTCTTTCTGCAGCACTAATCATACATTCTATGGCAAAATGAACCCTCTCATGTTGTTCCTTTTTAAATTAAATGTTTTAAATGTTACCACTTTATTCCAATCAAGATGGCTTCAGGTGTGCCATACCTTTGTCATAAGTAAGACTGTTAGCGCTCTAGCTGTTCTTTAAAACACTCTGGGAAGCTGCAGTAGAACACAAAGGAATCAACTGACAGTCTCTGCCCTTGTTGGATGTACATGTTTTACTGAGAATGTCAGACTTCATTCTCACATGACTTAGAAAGATAATGTGAATTTACAGAAAATATGCTCTCAGTTTAGCTTATAGATCACCTTCCAAACCTCTGTGGGAAAAGCATGTGAAAACAGTTTTCTCTCAAAGATGATTCATGATATCCCAGCAGAAGGCTTTTTCACATGGTAAAATCACCTTAGAACATACCACAATTCCTAAAATGAGTATGGTACCATCAACAAATGATTTATAATGTAACTAAAGTCTTAAAACCTTCTATTAACTGCAATGCTTTTTAATGAGGTGCTATCATGTATATTGGTCCCAAGATGGCTGCCAACACTTCTTGGATGAAGTGCTGACAGCCAATCAGATCTCACATTGAGATGTGTGGTTAGGCTCCGCCCAGATATGTATATGATTTTACTTTTGATTTTCTCAGGAACTACTGAACGGATTTACACCATATATGCAAAAGGCACATGCCTGACCTGAGGACTACCTCTTTGCCAAATTTCAAGTAATTCTGTTCAGCCGTTCGGGCTGTACCTTCGACTAAAGGTCCTATGGGAAAATGCATGGGGAAAATGCGTTTTGGGACCCCCCTTTTTTCTCAGCCCCCGCTTGACGAATCGCCCCGAGACTTTCAGGGTAGGAGCTGAGCGGAGCGCCCCATTAGTTTTGAACATTTCACGAACATAAGTCATCCGGCGCCAAAGTTATTCAAAATAGAATTTTCAGATTTCCTATGGGAACTCGGTCCTAACTATAACTATCTACTGGCGACCGCCAGTACATAATATATATATATATATATATATATATATATATATATTCACTGAAAAAAACATAGGTTTCAGGGACGATATAGTTAGTTGGACATTTCACTCTTACAAAACCATAGAAATTCTGTCGTTATAGTTAGTTCAGCTAACTATAACTCGCACCCCCGCAATGCACTGCTGATGACGTCACATGTTACATCATTCATGACATGGTCAGTGACATCACTGATGACATCACTGGTGACTGTGTGTTTCTTTAAAGTTTAAATATGTATTATATATATGCCAAGGTGTATTGAAGAATGAGTGAGTGTATAAGTGTCTGGATGGAGCATTTAGTAGGTGCGTGACTGACTGTTTAAGTGAGTGATTACAGGTAGGGTTCAAGGCCTCTACATAAGCCATCGAGAGGCCTTGAACCCTACCTGGATGTAATCCAGACTCCAAGGTATAGGGCACTATACACCCAATATAGATTTGGCTCGCTTCCAGTCCAAGAATTTACCGTAAAGGGGTGCCCCACTGATCAGATTGTCACGGAATGCCCATCCTGCGGGACCGCCAAAGAGAATATTGCACACCTTATGTTTGCCTGCCCTGCTTAAGCTAGTGCTAGGTCTTGCTGGCTTGTGCCAATCTGTAAACAATTAGGTACTCTAGACCATCGAGTCGCCCTACATATATTAAGAACTGACCCAAGAACCCTGTATGTTTGCGGAGTCGCGAAGTTCTTGGGCTGAGCATGGCTACTCAGGCTCATGGCTATGCGAAGGGCGTCCCAAAATCAACATGGATAACCATAGAGCACGAATAAAGGATCATTGAAATTTGTAATGTCATGTCTCGCCCTTGATAATGAATATAAATCATCTTAAATTTTATAATTTTAAATTGTATGAATTAATACGGTCTTCTTAAGCACTAAATAGCTTTAGTTTTAACTTCTGGGTGAAAAATGTCTTTGTTACATTTTTTATATTATGATGTGACGAATCATATTTTTATTCTAAAACTGTTTGTATTGTGATGCTTTTATGATTTTATATCGAAATAAAGCTATTGACTGACTGACTGAATGCATGGGTTAGTTACTAAACTGTGTGAATGTCTGTATCAATCTGTCTATTGTTGTATGAGCGTCTGCATGGGTTGGTCAGTAGCTACATGAGTGTCTATCTGGGTTATCGATTGGTTGCCTGAGTTTTGTATGGGTGCCTGAGTGTGTGTGTGGGTGGGTGGGAGGTGTTTGACTGTGCATAGATGTTTGAGTGGCTGTTACACTGGGTGTATGTGTTCAAGAGTGCATGTGGAAACAGCTGTATGGGTGGGTAAGTGTGTGTATGGGTGTGCTGGTGAGTGAATGGATGTCTCAGTGGTACATGTCCAAGTAACTACATATGCAAAAGGCAGTGTATGTGAGAGTTGGAGTATATCAATTACTATACGTGAGAGTCAGTGAATATGAGAGTGGCCATATGGATGAGTGTGTACTTGTATCAGTGATTGTTTAAGACAGTTAAGTATGTATTTGTATCTGTTTGAATAAGTGATGTGGCATGTGTTTAACTGTGTAGGTCAGTAAAAAGAAGTGTGATTGATTCTTTGCATGACTGACTAGGTATGTGAGTAACTCTGGTGGTGGTGTGTGAGTATCTGTATAGGTGTATGAGTGCATATCACAGTATTGTATTGATGAGTGACTGCATGTGAGATTTCCACCGAGTTATTTAAAAAACATGCTTTTTGTGGCCCTGAGGGTCCTTGTAGGACCCCCTGAGCAGGCCTAGGGGGTCAGGGTGTTTCTACCCTGCCCCTTTCTCTATTTTTTTAACCTTTCTTTACTGTTTTCTTGTGACTCGATTCTACCGAGTCACAGGATGGCTGCCAACACTTCCTGGTTTGGATTGTTGGCAGCCAATCAGAATTCAGCTCATGCTTGCGAGGATTCGTGAATCCTCCTTGGTGCTCAGATATCGACTGTACTGGTGAGTGAGTGGAGATGTATGTAGACCTAAGAGTCAATGAGTGGGTATGTAGTTATTTGTATTGGAGTATCTATGGTTTTCAAAATGGCCGTCTGAAATTTTGAGTCGGTGTATCAAAGGTTATATTAGGGTGTGAGAAGATGCACTAATTTATCACATGGATGACATCATCAGTGATGTCATCAGTGATGTCATTTGAGATGTCATCAGTGATGTCATCAGGGATGTCACTGACCAAACTGGGGGAATTTCTAGGGTTTTGTACGAGGGAAATGTCCAGCTAACTATAAGACCTCTGAAACCTATGGTTTTTTCAGTGAATTTCAAAGGTTTTTTAAATGCCAATTCCTAACTATAACGTGCATGAAACCTATGGTGTTTTCAGTGAATTTCAAAGATTTTTTTAAATGCTAATTCCTATCTATAACTTATCTCTGAAGATATCATGTTTAATGATTTTGATTGTATTTGTATATTTTTCAAATTCAGTGTGTCAATTTTATTAATTAATTTAAAAAAAAAATACTTTTCTATCACCATTTTTTAAACTTATTTTTCCAATTAATTCTTTTAAAAATTAAAAAATATTATTTGAACTTAATGGGTTTTGCTAAAATATTTTTTTAACTATATGTGCAAAACTTTATTTTATATATTTTTTTCAATGTTTTTGGATCCGCGCACCCTAAGCGCACCGTTCCCGATCCCTATGCGATAGCATCTGCACATGGTATGCGTCGGATACGTGTTTAGTGCGCGATCGCAATGCGACCAGTACGCGACTCCCAGCCTATACGCGACATGTTTGATGTACGTAACGCGATGTTTACGCGCTTCCGCGATGCGTCATGTGCATCTATGACGCGGTAGGTGCGCAGATCCCGAGAAGTATTCAACATTTAAAAAAACATATGTATGTATTTCATGTGAATATTAATTGAAGACAAACTATTTATTCAATTTCGCGGATGTGCACTGGGTGCGTGCTGCCTAAGCGCAGGGTGCGCGGATCCCATGTGACCTGCAAAAAAAGAGATTTGATTGGTTCATTACACTTCCTCTTCTAACTATTGAAAGACCCCACCCATTTCAATCATTCTTCTTTGACCTTCTTTAGAGCACCATCTCTTTGGAGAGAAGAAGATTTTTTAGACTAAGTTTACACTTAGCTCTAACTTTTTGCAACCAAAAATGGCTTCAGGGCAGCAGGCATCACCTGCATCACCTCATACTTCTGAGGAAGAATTTTTAGCGGAGGCACCACCCAAAAAATGTTTTTCTTCAGTGGTGTAGAAATTTTTTACTTTTCCAGAGGGGCAGAATAAGACCAATGCCACCTTGGTCATGTGCAAGATTTGCAAAGAGTCCTGTCGCGAGGGGATCCTAACAAGAAATACTCTTGCAGCACGGCAAGTATGATGAAGCACATGAGGACCCTTCATCCGAACAATCTTGCACGAGAAGAATGCCGACGGATGAGAAACACTCCTGCTCCTGTGCCATCCACCTCATCGCAGCCGAGCACATCAAGAGTGCATCCATCAGCCCAAACCTTGGACATTCGTCCTCAATTTCAATTTTTAAAAGTGCTCTGCACTAAGTGCAATGCGAATTTGTGCTATGGTGAGCAGTCGATCTATCTGATCTGCCGCCGCCAAGAAAGTCACATTTGCTATTTTTTTGTTTTTTTTGTTTATTGTTCCCTGAAGTTCATTGTTTGGTTTCTCCTGTTTTGTTTTTTGTTTTGTTTTTTGCAGAAAAACAAAAAAAAAAAAAATTGTTCAGAAAACCCCCCAAAAATTATAAAAGAAAAAAAAAAGTTCTTGTAAGAACTAACGTTCCTGGTTTAAAAAGAGCTAAATATCTTTGTTAGTGTTAGTTTAGATGAATGTATGTGTAGTACGTAATTAACTGAATGAATGCATTAGTAGCGTATGGTGAATGTATAAGTGCAGAAGAATGAGGAAGTGCTGCAGCATCACTCAGTAACCTCTTTAACTGCAGTGTGCTGTAGTACTTCCGAAGCACAGGGATGCAACATATGTACATAAATATGTTGGAAATCTATGCTTCTGTCTGCACGGCTGCTTAAACTGCAGCCATGTGGTGACACAGGCACCCTTGCACCATAGTGCTAGGATATCTGTGTCATGTGCTGTTTGTTTTTCTGCAGGAAGACACACTTTCCTGCACAAAAACAATGAGAAAATGCATTTTTCTCCTTCAATGTATGCTGAACATTTCAGCATGCATTGAAGATATAAAAATGTGGAGAAATGAAAACAATTCTCCTTGTTGTGTTTTCCTACACCAATTTTAGAATGGTGCACCATTCGCACACATATCGAGATTTGTGATTTATGATAAATCTAGACATGTGTCTTGTTCTATGAGTATTCAGTGAAATCAGGCACAACAACACTTATAGAACACGCTTTCAAAACAAAGTGGTCTGCATGATGAGGTTGTATTTACATGGAGTATAAAAAGTGCACAGAGTGCCTTTTCCTCTCTTTGTAAATATGAAAGAGTATCTTACACAATAACTATGTTACAAAAAGTGACAAATTTCCGTTTATAAAATTCCTTGCGAATGATAAAAGGTAAGCACAGAGTTTTGTCTGAAAAGATCTTCAAAGAAGAATGATTGAAATAATTGCGGTCCTTCAATAGCTAAAATAGGAAATATTATGAACCCCTCAAATCTCTTTTTTTGCAGGTCACATGATATCTGATTATGGTCAGATTTCAAAACTACATAGGTAGAAACATGTTTCCACTTTGTAGCTTCTTGCAGACCTCCTCATTCTGCATATTGAGACTTAGTTAAACTTACCTTCACAGTAATAGGAATAAAAAATGGTACACATTTTTTTCACATTTTCATTCAAATCTAAATTCTTAAAAATTGCTTATTTTAAAATTTGGATCTGTGAAAGAAAAGGAAAAAAAATTATAACATATAATAATACATTTTTTACAACACAGCATAATTTCCACAAAGTAATTTTTTTGCCTTTTTTGCTGTTCTCAGAATATATTATATTTTACTAAAAATAGTGATTTCAATCATACTCATCACTTAACAGTGGGCAAAGAAGATTGTTAAAAAATAAACAACATGCTATTCTCAACAAAATACCACAAGATACAAATCACAGATATATAAAATGCTTACAGCTAACAACATTTTATAAGTTTATTTACAAAAACTGTAAATGTTGTCGCTTTAAAATATTCACCAAATCTAAGGATGAATTTTTGGAGGACGCACGACGCCCACAACGTTTTCCTTCAATGATGTGGAAATTTTCTACTTTTCTCGAGGAGCAAACAAAGACCCATGGCACCTTTGTCACGCGCAAGATTTTCAAAAGAGTTATGTTACGAGGGGATCCTAACAAAAAGACTCGAGTGGCATAGTAAGTATGATGAAACACAGAAGGACCCTTCATCCAAACAATCTTGCACGAGAAGAGTGCAAACAGATGAGAAACACTCCTGTTCTGTACCTGTAAAAAAGAATCACAAATACATGTATATTAATAACTTTCAAATTTATACTATTCCATTACTGTACAAACACATTTTATATAAATACTGACTAAGAAACTATAGCCCTGAACCACAAGTGTGATGATGGTTAAAACACTACATGCATAGTGCATACTACTTTGAAGCAGTTCATGCCCTAAAGCCTACCTCACTAAAACACTACATGCTAACTGACTAAATGATTACAGTACTATAAGGAGACACACTGGGTGAGTGACAGGGGGTTTGCTAGAAGTGTATGAATACTAACTAGGGAATTGAAGGTGTGAACACAACTGTGTAGATGATTAGAGGCCTGCATGCATAGTGAATAGGCATTTAAAGCAGTCCATGTGGTAAGGCCTGGCTCACTGCATGACTACTTGGGTACTGACTGAATGATTAGAGTACAGCAAGGAGAGTGCCTAGGTGAATTTATAAGTGGTTGGCTTTTCGCACAGGGAATGGATTAGTACTTGGTACTGAATGGGACACCAGAGGAGTGCAAAGGCAGTGACAGGATGTTTGCTGGACTGTACGGATACTGACTAGGGAATTGAAAGTGATAAAGACAAGTGTCTAGGTGGTTAGAAGACTGCATACATAGTGGATAGGGGTTGGAAGCAGTCCATGTGCTAACGCCTGGCTCAGTGCATGAATACTTAGGCACTGACTGAATGATTAGAGTACTGCAAAGATAGTATCTTGGTGAATTTATAAGTGTTTGAGTTTTCGCACAGTGAATGGATTAGTACATTATGCTGAATGGGTCACTACAGGACTGCAAATGGAGTTATAGGGTGTTTCCTGGAAGTGTATGGATACTGACTAGCGAATTGAAAATGTGAAAGACAAGTGTATAGTATGTTAGAAGACTGCATGCATACTGCATAGACATTTGAAACAATCTATGTGATAATATATGGTTCACAACATGAGGACTTGGAAACTGACTAAATCATCAGACTACTACGAGGTTAGTGCATGGGTAAAACTTTTACATTTTCAGTTCTGGCACAGTGAATAGAATAGTACATGGTACTGCACTTTAGTGTCAAACCCTGACTCATTTTATCAATTCATAAGCAAAGAATAGCTTCTAAAGCTACTAAAACTTGACAACATGACCGATTTTAAAACAGTTATCTGTCATCAAATACACTATGTTACCAAATGCTTCTCTCACAATACTTACCCAACTGTACACAGACTCACAGTGTGATTTTAGACAAGCAACACTATCCCTAAAAGTTTACCAAAACTCATTCTCTAGTCTAGAAGAGTTAATGGTACTGCACACAATCTACATATTTCAGGACTGCACTTTTTTGTCAAAGCCTAACTCATTTAATCAACGCATAAGCAAAGACTGGCTTCTAATCCTACTAAAACTTGACAACATGACAGGTTTTAAAACAGTTATCTGTCAGTAAATACGTGATGTTACCAAATGCTTCTCTCACAGTGATCCCAAATACACACTAACTCACAGTGTGATTCTAGACAAGTACCACTATCCCTAGCAGTTTACCAAAACTCATTCACTATAGTGTAAGTGGTAAGGGAACTGCACACAATCTACATATTTCAGGACTGCACTTTTCTGTCAAAGCCTGACTCATTTAATTAAAGCATAAGCAATAACTGTCTTATAATGCTACTAAAACTTCAAAACATGACAGGTTAAAACAGTTATCTGACAGCAAATACACTATGTTACCAAATGCTTCTCTCACAGTGGTTCCCAAGTGCTCACAGACTCACAGTGCGATTCTAGACAACAAGCACTATCCCTAGGAGTTTACCAAAACGTATTCACTACTATGGAAGTGGTAAGGGAACTGCACACAATCTACATATTTCAGGACTGCACTTTTCTGTCAAAGCCTGACTCGTTTAATCAAAGCATAAGCCATAACTGTCTTCTAATGCTACTAAAACTTCACAACATGACAGGTTAAAACAGTTATCTGTCAGCAAATACACTATGTTACCAAATGCTTCTCTCACAGTGGTTCCCAAATGCACACAGACTCACAGTGTGATTCTAGACAACAACCACTATCCCTAGGAGTTTACCAACACTTATTCACTACTATGGAAGTGGTAAGGGAACTGCACACAATCTACATATTTCAGGACTGCAGTTTTCTGTCAAAGCCTGACTCATTTAATCAAAGCATAAGACATAACTGTCTTCTAATGCTACTAAAACTTCACAACATGACAGGTTAAAACAGTTATCTGTCAGCAAATACACGATGTTACCAAATGCTTCTCTCACAGTGGTTCCCAAATACACACAGACTCACAGTGTGATTCTAGACAAGCACCACTATCCCTAGGAGTTTACCAAAACTCATTCACTACAGTGCAAGTGGTAAGGGAACTGCACATAATCTACATATTTCAGTACTGCACTTTAGCGTCAAAGCAAGAATCATTGTATCAATGCATAACCAAAGACTGGCTACTAATGCTACTAAAACTTGACAACATGACAGGTTTTAAAAGAGTTATCTGCTAAAACATACACAATATTACCAAATGCTTCTCTCACAGTGGTTCCCAAATGCACACAGACTCACAGTGTGATTCTAGACAACAACCACTATACCTAGGACTTTACCAAAACTCATTCACTACTGTGGAACGGATAAGGGAACTGCACACAATCTACATATTTCGGGACTGCACTTTTCTGTCAAAGCCTGGCTCATTTAATAAAAGCATAAGCAAAAACTGGCTTCTAATTCTACTAAAACTTGACAAAATGACAGGTTTTAAAAAAGTTATCTGCCAGAAAATACACGATGTTACCAAATGCTTCTCTCATAGTGATCCCAAATACACACTAACTCACAGTGTGATTCTAGACAAGCACCACTATCCCTAGGAGTTTACCAAAACTCATTCACTACAGTGCAAATGGTAAGGGAACTGCTCACAATCTACATATTTCAGGACTGCACTTTTGTGTCAAAGCCTGACTCATTTAATCAAAGCATAAGTAAAAACTGCCTTCTAATGCTACTAAAACTTGACAACAAGACAGATTTTAAAACGTTTATCTGTCAGCAAATACACAATGTTACCAAATGCTTCTCTCACAGTGGCTCCCAAATGCACACATACTCACTTTGTGATTCTAGACAAACAACACTATCCCTTGCACTATACCAAAACCCTTTTCTTCATCTAGAAGAAGTACTACATTTTAGTATAGAAACATAACATAACTCATTTCACAAATTCATAAACAATGACTGGTTTCTAATTCTACCAAAATATAAAAACTGCACAGTTATCTGTCTGCAAACACATGAAAAATACAAATGCTTATCACAGAATGGTTTCTACATGCACACACACTGTCAATAAGATTGTAGAGAAAAAAAAGTACTCCCTACACTTTAGCAGGAGAAATACATTAGTCTGATTTAAATCAAAATAGTCTACATACATCCCCTCACAATTAAATAACTCATCTTTCAAGTTGTTTTGTAGATTAAGAAGTATATCAGTCACTCACCATATTTTCTTTTACAGAATTGCTGCACTGTGCACCTCTCAGCAAAAACAAAGAATGGAAATGTTTCCCTTTCATTTTCCACACATATACATGTAAACATCAAATCACAATCCTTCACACATAAACTCAAAAGCAAACACACATTTCTATTAGTTAAACATTTCAACCCTTTCCAACTGAAATGCATTTCAACCCTTCCCCCAATCTGCCTTCTGCCTGTTACCATATAAACAGGTCATGGAACACTGCACAGAGCATACAGGTCAGAAGTTCAGCACACAATGTTGCTAAACAAGAGAGGAAGTGTGCTTCACTTTTCAACATATCAGGTTATCATATATAATGTTCCTTACAATCTGTTTTTGTTAACCAATAAGAATCATACCTCTAAAAAACAGAAATATACACCCTACCTTACAGTGTACAAAGTAGTCATACAACCAATGATTTCTTGTCTTTTTTAAAAAAAAAAATCCGTGGATCCGCGCACCCCACACGGTAGGATGCGCGCACCGTGCGCGCATTTCGCAGTTTTTTTTTTTTTTTAAAAAGGGGGCCCCAGGGGGTCCTTTTGGGACCCCCTAAGCACCTCTAGAGGGTCAGAGTATTTCTACTCTGCCCCCTTTATATGTTTTACACACTTTTTCCCCTTGCTTCTTCAGCCTCGCTTCTACCGAGGCAGAAAATGGCCGCCAACAGTTCCTGCTTCTGAATGTAGACAGACACTCGAGAGCCAATTAGCATTCAGCACGCGATCGGGAGGGTGCGTGCTCGGTTCGGGGAGGGTGCGCTTATGGTGCGGGTAGGGTCCGCAGATACTCCCCGGCCATAGATATTTATGTACATTTAACTCTAATTTTCTCAGGAACTACTGAACGGATTCACATCATTTATGCAAAAGGCACGAGTCTGACCTAAGGACTACCTTTTTGCCAAATTTGGTGTCATTCCGTTCAGCGGTTCGGGCTGTAGCTGCGACGACAGATCCTATGGGAAATTGCATGGGGAAAACGCATCTTGGGACCCCCCTTTTTTCTCGGCCCCCGCTTGACGAATCACCATAAAACTTTCAGGGTAGGAGCGGAGCGGAGCTGGCCAAAAGTTTGGAAAATGTCGTGAGGATTCGTCAACCGGCGCCAGACTTATTGGGAATAGAATGTTGCAGATTTCCTGAAACAACCATAGGTTTCAGGGGCGTTATAGTTAGCTGGACATTTCCCTCATACAAAACCAATGAAATTCCCCCATTATAGTTAGTTCAGCTAACTATAACTCGCGCCCCCGCAATGCACTGCTGATGACGTCACATATTACATCACTCATGAAATGGTCAGTGACATCACGGATGACATCACTGATAACATCTCAAATGACATCACTGATGACATCACTGATGATATCATCCATGTGATAATTTGATGCATCTTCTCACACCCTAATATAACCTTTGATACACCCACTCTAAATTACATACTGCCATTCTCAAAACCATAGACACTCCAACACCAATAAGTACATACCCACTCACTGCTTCTTAGGTCTACACACCCATCCACTCACTCACCTGTACAGTCACTCATACTTATGGTCACTCAATACAGGACTATCATATGAACTCATACACCTATATAGATACTAACACACCGCTACTCATCCATAGAGGTACTCACACACCTACTCAGTCATGCAAATAATTAATCACACTGCCATTTACTCACCGATACAGTTATACACACACTAGCTCAATTACTCATACAAATACTAGCACATTCTTACGCTCTTATACAATCAATGATACAAGCAGACACTCATCCATACAGCCACTCTCACAATCACACACTCTCACTTATAGCCATTTATGTACTCCAACACACATATATACTGCCTTTCGCATATGTAGCAAATCACACATGTACCACTGAAATATACATTCATTCACTAACACAACCATACACACACTCACCCACCCATACAGTTCATCACAGATACACTCTTGAAACCATGCACCCAGTGAATCACCCACTCACATATCTATGCACAGAGTCACACACACCCCACCCACACAAACACTCAGGCACCCATACAGATACTCAGACAACCAATCTATAACCCATATAGACAATCATGTAGCTATTTGCAAACTCATGCAGCCGCTTACACACCACCAGACAGACGGATACAGTCATTCACACAGTATAGTCACTAACCCATGCATTCAGTAAGAAACATTTAATCACACACTTATAGAGTCAGTCACGCACCTACAAAATCATCCTTCACACACTTATACACCCACTCCTTCTTCAATATGTCTTTCCCTATATATGATTAACATATTTAAACTTTACAGAAACACACAGACACTGGATGATGTCATCAGTGATGTCATCAGTGATGTCATTTGAGATGTCATCAGTGATGTCACTGACCATGTCATCAGTGATGTAATATGTGACGTCATCAGCAGTGCATTGCGGTGGCGTGAGTTATAGTTAGCTGAACTAACTATAACGGGGGAATTTCAATGGTTTTGTTTGAGGGAAATGTCCAGCTAACTATAACGCCCCTGAAACCTATGGTTTTTACAGTTAATTTCTATGGTTTTTAAATGCTAATTCCTAACTATAATGTGTCTGAAGCCTATGGTTTTTTCAGTGAATTTCAAAGGTTTTTTAATGCTAATTCCTAACTATAACGTACCTGAAACCCATGGTTTTTTAAGTGAATTTCAATGGTTTTTTAAATGGTAATTCCTATCTATAATTTATCTCTAAACTATGGTTTTCTACTGAATTTCATAGGATTTCTAAATCTTTATTTTTCAGTGTATCAATTGCTTTATGTATGTTTTTATACTGTTTTTCATCATTTTTTAAAGGTTTTTTCACATTTTTTTTAAATTAATAAATATTACATGTTTTTAATGAAAACATTTTTGAAAATATTTGTAAAAATTGTTTTACTCTATTTTTTAATTAATATTTTTATATTTTTTAAACTATATTGTTAATATTTTGTTATTTTTTTTTAAAATTATTTTTTGGAGTCGCGCACCCAATGCGTTCCTTCCCTGCGCGGAACATAGTTGCCATTTTACGTTTGTTGTGTAGATCCGCGTAGGGTATGCGTTGGGTACGTATTTTCATGTGCAATTGCTATGTGTCCGGTACGCGACTCCAGGCGCATACGCGACACATACGAAATACTTTACGCGACGCTCGCGTGCTTCCGCGAAACGTCATACGTGTTTGACCCGGTGGGTGCGCGATTCCCGCTAAATATTTTAAATGTCAAAAAACATATATTTATGTATGTATTTCATATAAATATGAAGGGAAGACATAATCTAAGCTACTCATAAAATTAATATATTTTTACTTTTAATCAACCTATATTACTTTTAAATGCAATTTTGCGAATTCGCGCTCGGTGCATGCTGCCTATGCGCAGGGTGCGTGGATCCCATGTGACCTGAAAAAAAGAGATTTGATTGGTTCATTAGACTTCCTATTCTAACTATTGAAAGACCCCACCCATTTAAATTCTTCTTCTTAGACCTTCTTTGGAGGAGCATCTCTGTGCTTAGAAGAACTTTTTTTAGCTAAGTTGAGACTTAGTTCAACATTTTTTGGAGAAACAATGGCTTCAGGGCAGGCTTCAGGGCAGCAGGCATCACCAGCATCTGAAGATGAATTTTTGGCTGAACCACCACGCCCAGAAAGATATTCATCTGTTGGCTGGAAATTTTTTACTTCTCCAGAGAGACAAACCAAGACAAATGCCACCAAAGTGACATGCAAAATATGTCAGAGAGTGCTGTCCCGTGGAGATCCAGCAAAGAAGTACTCATGTGGTACAGCCAGCATGAAGAAATATCTTAAAACTATGCATCCAGTAAACCTGGCACGTGAAAAGTGCCGAAGAATGAGAGTTCTTCCTGCACCTTCACAAACATCACAACCAAGTACTTCTCGCACGGATCCATCTGAACAACAGCTGGACATCCGTCCTCAGTTTGCAACACTCAAAGTGCACTGCTTGAAGTGTAATGCAGCCCTATGCTATGGAAAGCAATCTATGGACTTAATTTACAGGACTAACTTTTCTGGTTAAAAAAGAGCTATATTTGTATGTTAGTGTGTGAAAGTTTAGATGAATGTATGTGTAGTGCATAATTGACTGAACGAATGCATTAGTAGTGTATGGTGAATGTATAAGTGCAGAACTATGAGGAAGTGCTGCAGCATCACACAGTAACCGCTTTAACTGCAGTGTGCTGTGGTACTTCCGAAGCACAGGGATGCAACATATGTACATAAATATGTTGCAAGTCTATGCTTCTCTCTGCACGGCTGCTTAAAATGCAGCCATGTGGTGACACAGGCACCCTTGCTCCATGGTGCAAGGATATCTGTGTCATGTGGAGTTTTTTTGTGCAGGAAAACACACCTTCCTGCACAAAAACAATCAGTAAAGGAATTTTTATCCTTCAATGTATGCTGAGCATTTTAGCATGTATTGAAAGATTAAAAATTAGGAGAAATGAAAACAGTTCTCCTTGTTGTGCCTTGCTACACCAATTGGAGAATGGTGCAGCATTCACACACATGTCCAGATTTATGATTTTTGATAAATCTGGAGCTGTGTCTTGTTCTATGAGTATTCTGTGCCATCATGCACAGCAACACTTATAGAACGCCCTTGCAACGCAAAGTGGTGGGTATGATGAGGTCGTATTTACATGGAGAAGAAAAGGTACACAGAGTTCCTTGTCCTCTCTTTGTAAATATGAAAGAGTTTCTTGCGCTATAACTATGTTACAAAAAGTGACATATTTCTGTTTGGAAAATTGCTTGTGAATGATAGGCGGTAAGCACAGAGTTTTGTCTGCAAAGATGCTCAAAGAAGAATGATTGAACTCATTGCGGTCCTTCAGTAGGTACAATGGGAAATATTATGAACCACTCAAATCTGTTTTTTTGCAGGTCACATGCTATCCTATGACAGGGACATTCCAAAACTACCCAGGCATAAACCGGGTGTTTTGAAAAACATATTCAAACTTTGTAGCTTCTTGCATATCTGCCCATTGTGCATATTAATCCCTAGTTAAACTTACCTTCACAGTAATAGAAATAAAAAATGGTACACATTTTTTTCAGATGTTTTTTGTAATGTAAATTGGGAAAAATTGCTTATTTTAGAATTAGGATCTGTGAAAGAAAAAAATAGTTATAACATGTAATAATACATTTTTAACAACACAGCATAATTTAAACAAAGTAATTTGTTTGCCTTTTTTGCTGTTCTCAGAATATATTGAATTTCACTAGAAATAGTGATTTCAATCGTACTCATCACATAACAGCGGGCAAAAAAAAACAATCAAAAAGATTGTTTACAAAAAAACAACAATCTATTCTCAGTAAAATACCAGAAAATACAAATCACACATATATAAAATGCTTACTGCTAACAACATTTTATAACTTACCTTTATAAAAACTGTAAATGTTGTCGCTTTAAAATATACACCAAGTCAATGTGTAAGAAAAATCAATAATTCAAACATATACCTTTCCTTTAGGCCAAATTGTATTTTTGGACTGTTTTTTATGTAAATTGTCCAATGGTAATCCTATTAAATTATAATAATAAATGCCTCAGAAGCTGAATTATCTTCCTAAAACTTTGGCTTTAAAAATTTTAGGTAGGAATGTTATAATTCACTAGGCAAACGTTGTTTGAAAACCAACTGGGCATCATTACAAAGTGTCCAGCCTTTGTCACATTTTAGATAGGCAGTGTAATGTCCAGATGTTGTGGAAGGACCATCATGGAAAATTATTGCAATTGCTACAAAAGTCCTTCCTGATATTGATAGTTGTGTTGCTACAAAATGTTTTATTAAAGTGTCCAATTTTCTTCCATCAGCTGTACAACATTGCATCATTAAAATTATATATTGTCCATATCTTTGTAAAAATAATGTTGATAACATTTCTGATTTATATTGGCTACACTCCATGTTTTGATTTGCAGCTTTAACTAATTAATTGAAAGACACTGATTTACAGTCCAGTAATGTTAAATATAGAAATCTTTCAGTGTCTTCATTAGTGCTAGATGTATGCAGACAATTTTCACAATGATGTTTCCATTTGTAACAAAGGCAAAAAATATTTCATATTTCTACACCTTCATTTTCAAAAACGGTAAGCATATACATTAAAAATTCCTGAGCATCTTGTTGGATATTTTGCGTAAATTGTGTAGAACCAGAACATACATCCAAAAGATTACGAACATCAGAAACAGTTTGTATTTTACTTGTATCAGTTCTCAATTTTTCATAAACAGAATGCAACAAGGAACAACATCTTTTTTCCCGATTCTGCATAATTTGTTATTGCAAACCTTCAAGATAAAAAACAACATTGACCACTACATTAGCATAGCAGTTGACACCAGAACTATTTTCAAACTGATAACCAACAATCTCTTCAACAGTGTCCTTTTTCTTTTTGCTTGCAATGACAACATTATCTTGTTTTTTTCCTTTCTCTACACCTTCAGTACAGATATTCTCATACCTTCTTTTTCGACCAACCACACGCTTTTCAAATACAGGATATTGACCTAAATTGAGAGCATACGCTCTTCTTAACCTATTATACTCTTTTACACAGTTTGCATCTGCAGTAACCTTTGTGTCATCAAAATCAATCAAAAATAAACCAGATAATGTTCTGACTCGCGACAAAGCAACATATGCCATACCCTCTTTAAACACGGTAGATCCAATGTTCACCAATGCACTGTCTACACTTAATCCTTGAGATTTATGAATAGTCACTGCGTATGCCAGAGAAAATGGAAATTGTTTCCTACAGACATATAAATCTTTAACAAGCAAAAAACGAACTGAACAACAACCAATTTCTTTAACTTCTTCAATCTAATCAAATGTATTTTTTTTTAATTCAGTTCCATCTTTTTTCTGATAATTAACAAAATCCACAACTTTACCCATTGCTCCATTAACTAAACATTTTTCTACATCCAAATTACGCCTTAAAATTACCCGACAGTTTAAACATGCATATAGATTCTTTTCTAAACCAGCTGTTTTAGATATCTTTTTTTCTAAAGAATCCAGTTTTGTTTTCAATTTTCCCGTCAAAATAATAGTGATTCCTTCATGCTCTATTTTATCGATGGCTTCCATTTTTATAATTTCTTCATTTTCCAGTTTCAATAGTTCTTCGTTGAATATAGAACACTTGCGCAGTGTTGGCATTAAGCAGATTGCAGAATTATTTTCTGCAATTTTCATGTATATTTTCTCAGGAACTACATTTTCATTTGGAAACAAATTGGAAAGTAATCGACTCTGCAAAGCTTGTTTGCCATGTTCTGTCAGAAGTCCAATTCCTATATCTTGAAGAATACTTCCATATTCAGCATCATTTGCCTGTCGCATATTTTTCGTCAGTTCTTTGTATTCAAAATATGACCAAATGTTCACATTTCCAACACTACCCAGAGACTTTCAGGTGTCTTCATGTGTAAGTGTTTTAAATACTGGTTGTCCTTTTACAGGAGTCAGTTGCAGTAGATCTCCAAAAACTATGACGTGTTTATCTCCAAATAACACGTCATACTCTGTTTTAAGAATTTGCTGCATTCTTAAATGCTCAAAGGCAAGCATTAAGTTTGAGACCGTGCTTACCTCCTCAATAATGAGAAGTTTCATTTTCTTCAGGACTCTTTGAAACTTCACAACAAGCTTCTCCAGCTTGTGGTATTCCAATTTGTTCTCATGTTCTACTGGTAGCATTAGTAAACAATGTAAAGTAATTACTTTAATGTTATGTGCTGCCAACCCAGTTGGAGCAGTGACAACACAAGACAAATGCGACTCCGTTTTTTTCTGCAGATAACTTGTAATTACTTTAATTAAGAAACTTTTTCCTGTTCCAGCTTGTCCACTCACATACATTCGGATAGGTTGAAATGATGTGCATGAGCACTCTTTCTTTTCATGAAGTAATCCATGGTCAATCTGTTGTCTCACTTGCTGATATATTCATTTCTGTTCAACATTTAGTTGTTCTTCCAAGTTTCCTAACTCCATTACATCTTCTTGAGCTTGATGCATTGCTGTTTCCACCTCATTCATGGCAATTGCTGCTTCATTTTCAACAATTGGTTGTCCTAGTGGATCTTGACTCAGTGCAGCAGAATTTTGACTGTCTTGAGAACTGTCTCTAGCAATCTCAGCTGCAATTGTAGCTTCTTGATCAATTTCATCATTCAACATTTTCACATAATTTGCAAAATCACTACATTGTATGCTATCATTACAAACATTAAATGAATCGTCATAGCTCTGAAAATCTCCAAGTAATTCCAGTTCTGAACGCCACGGTTTGAACATTTGCAAAAGGGCTAAATAGTAAAATTCCCTTTTATCAGCAGTGTCGCAACTCAGCTTCCTGTGATTAATCAAGTTTCCTTTCCTTTGTTTCACCAAACATCCTTCGTAACCAATGACTTCATATTTTCCAACATTGATGTTCTCTGTAGTATTCCGTTTAAAAGTGCAGTTTTGCAGCACTTCATAGAGACACATGTTCTCAAGATGATGACTTCTGTTTGGGTAATATGTGTCCAACATATTCGTTTTCAAAATATCTGTACTTTCTGGTTCTTTTTCTGCTAAATATTCAATTTCTTGAACAGAGTTCAGTACCCGATTTCGCATTGCTGCAAGACCTAGACTCACCCAAATGATTCTTCTACTTTTGGAGTATAGACTTGCAGATGATAACCGATCTGAGCATTCATATGTTCCAATTTCTCAATGCGATAACATCTTCAAACTGAAACTGTATAATTTCTTACTTAGAGTCTTCTCGTGAGAAATCTCTTCCCACATTTCTTTCAATTCCGTCTTTTCTGATTTAGTAATGTAGGATGTTACATATCGAGCAACAGCAGTGGAATTGTCCGCAACATACTGAATAGCCATGTTAGCGTTCCACATGGATAAAATAACTGAATTGTAGTCATTTATGTATTTTGACTCTTTGCTTCTTCTTAAGTTGTAGGTATTTTTCGGAGACTTTCTTGTGATGGTATGTCGCATAGCTGACATAAAACTGTTCACTCTTCCTTTGGATAATACAGGACGTGGAAATGCAAAACGACATTTGGTATAGAATTTATCCTTAGACTTGTACTTTCGTCAACAGTATTTTCCACATCTATGGCTTTGGAATCGTAAGGCTTGTTGTTTTAAGGTGTTATCTTCTCTGCTATTGGGTACAGCACATGTGGCATATTCTTCAATGAAAGACAAAAAAGTATCATCTGAATCTGTTCAAAATTTGGGGGCGTCCTTGATCCATAACAACATATGTATATGAGGAGCACCTCTTGCTTGATACTCCTTTTTCCAAAAGAAATCAACAACTTCTCCAAGAGGAGGATTCTTTTTATTGAAGATGAAAGACATCATAGCTTCAAATCTATGATTGAAATATCTGCATACATTAACAGGATCCAAAGAGCACAATTCTCCAGGTGTCTTGTATTCAATATTTTTTATATTGGAATTTGCCTCTCGAAGAAATTCAAGTAAATCATCCAAAGCATACTCAGCACAGCTTAGTGTAAGGAACCATGTAGAAGTTCCTAAGTTCCGTAGCATACATTTCAGTGACGACGATACAAATATTCATTAGTCCCACGCTGACATGCCATCAGATTAATCAACTGAGATTCTAATTGATCATCTCTCTGATGCACTTTATCCATAAAATCCTTTGCAGTTACATTTTGCAGATGTATTCCAGTTTTTAAAATGTGATTTACTGCATATGAAAGTCCAGACAAGTTACTTTCAAACAGAAGATGAAACATATAAGGGATACATTGTCGAAATCTTGGATCTTTTGCATATAAACTTGTTGTCTGATATTCAGATGCAGGAATCTGCACAGGACATTCATCATATCATCCACCTTTTCCTGTTGGAAACAATTGCGGGAAACAACGAGCTTCCAAGCTCTCTTCCCATACACTCATGGGACTTCCTTTTGCTTTCTTCATTTGGAATAACTCAATCGTATTCCCCATCACTTCTTTGGAATGAAGTGGATGTACACTGTAATGTTCATAGATTTCTTCACATCTGGACATGTCCACTTTTTCAATGTGTCCACTTGATATTTCAGTATCTTCTGCTAAATCTATTTCTTCTTCTCCTACAAACACATTTCTATAGTACTCATTATTTTTTATCAGATACAATGTTGCCTTTTGCACTTTTCTAACATCCACTAACTCTTACCAGATTTTCTTATACTTAGTAGGAACACCATTAACTAGAATAACTAGTGGCTCATTTTCTGCACGGTCTACACCAATAGTTTCAATGTTTTTCTTTAAATCTAATGGTAAATACACAGCTCTTCCTTTTAATCCTCTTTGTAAATCTGATTTAGTCTCCATACGAACAATAGCCTGAAACAGGTGCACACATTGAATGAGAATAGACTCATAGGTATTTAAATCTATCAGCTCTGGAGGAATAGCAACCAACTCTAAATTATTATGAACAGCTCTAGCAGGCATTTTATTCTCATTTAATTTGTTATAACAATATTTGCAAATACGCTGGTCAGAACCCAAATCAAAACAATCCTCTACGAACAAATAAGTTGCAAATTCCTTCCACTTATCATTATTTTCTGTTTCACTTTTTAAATACAGATTGACACTCCTAGTCTGATTTTTATAGTGAGTTCGCCGACAACAAATACAAGAAACATTTGGTCTTTTACCTGAAATCACCTTAAACTTTGTGATTTGATCTTTAATAGTTTTTGTAATCATGGGTTCTACATTGTCTTCAACATTGTGTTCTATTAATGTGTCAGTTTCTGCACTCTCTTGCTGAGGACCAAAGTAACAAAACCCAATATCATCAAAACCTTCTTCACATCTGATACAGATCCACGCAAAAGAGCACTGTTCAACTCATTTAACTTTAGTGCTGGACTTTTTGTCTAATACAATCTTCTCACTAACTTGCGCATTCGAGTATGATGTACTGCCAACATCCTGAAATGGTGAAAAACACTTTGACAAACTTTCCTAGAAAGAAAAGCCAGAGAATGACCTTGCAAACCAGTATTTTTTCTCACTCTGCAAGGGTCTAGTCCTTGCAACACCTTGATCTTTTGTTTAACACTTTTTTTACTATATGCTCATAAGAAATTGCATAATTTATCAATAGATTCTTGTTGTACACTACAAATACTACTGCAATCCCAAGTGTACACAGGGTCTTTAGGACATCTCCCTAGAACTTCATTAGCTATCACTTCTTCTGTATTTCTTTGAACCATTTTCTCTTTGTCAATTGGACAACCATTTCTAACCTCATAATCTCGAGCACTGGTGTCAACTGCATGCTATAAATTATTGCTCTGTAAATAACTCTCTTCATTAAAGAAAGGCTCTGAACTTGAACTGTGTTTCCATTCACCCAAAAAAACGTGTTCTGTTAATTACACTTTTCCTCTTACTTTTGGCCTTAATTAAATGGATTGGTTTATCTAGTGATCAAATTCTGTTTAATACTAAAATGAATAGTTTCCTTTTTACTTCAAAAGCCTTTTCAACAATGGTTTCAATATGCTTCTTCTTTTTATAAAATAGAGCTCTCTTCTTATATTTCTTCGTATCTTTCAGCAAATTATGTACTACTCTCTTGTAAAATAACTTTTTGCGTATTTCTTTATACTGATTTTGTCTTCTTTTACCATTATTCGTGTCCTTTGACTGTCCATTTCTTTTTTGCTTTTCCTATTATTTTGAGTATTTTTTCTAGTTGAAGCATTCTCAGAGGCTTTAGCATTCTGTACATTCTGTCTGGTCCTACAAACATTTTTAATAAATTGCTTTGTGATCTTACCAGAAGATTTTTTTTTTAGCCACATTATGTTGTTCATTCAATACTTGTGATTGATTTTTCTTCAAGTAACTGTCCTTTTTCTGTTCTTTTCTTTATCTTACTTTGTCCGGCATGATTTCTCTATTTTAATAGTAATAAACAGTATCTGTAAAAATTAATCACAAAAAAATGTATATTAATATCTTTATAAATTATACTTTTCTATTACTATACAAACACATTTTATATAAATACTGACTAAGAAATTATCGGCCTGAAGCACAAGTGAGAAGGTGGTTAGACCGCTACATGCATATTGCATACTACTTTGAAGCAGTTGATGCTCTAAAGCCTGCCTCACTGAAAGAGTACATGCTTACTGACTGAATGATTACAGTACTATAAGTAGAGACAATGGGTGAATTCATAGTTGGTTGAGTTTTACTTTACTGAATAGATTACTACATGGAACTGAAAGACTTACTATGGGTTTGCAACTGCAGTCACAGTGTGTTTGCTGGAGTGTATGCATAGTGACTGTGGAATTGTAGGCCTGAAGCACAAGTGTGAAACTGGTTAGACCACTACATGCATAGTGGATAGTTATTTCAAGCAGTCCTAGTGGAAAGGCATGGTTCACTACATGAGTACCTGGGTACTGACTGAAACATTGCTGCAAGGAGATTGCCTGGATGAATCTTTTAAGGGTTTGGGTTTTGGGGCAGTGAATGGATTAGTACATGGTGCCGGATGAGTCACTGGAGGTGTGCAAGGGGAGTGACAGGGTGTTTATTGAAGTTTATAGATACTGACTGGGCAATTGAAGGTGTGAAAGACAATTGTGTAGGTGGTTAGAGGCCTCCTTGCATAGTGGATAGATGTTTAAAGTAGTCCATGTGCTAAGGCCGGGTTCACGACATAAGTACCTGGGTAGGGACTGAATCATTAGAGTACTACAAGGAGAGTGTCTCAGTGAATTTATAAGCGGTTGGGTTTTGGTGCAGTCAATGGATTAGTACATGATGCTAAATGGGTCACTGGAGAAGCATAAGGGGAGTGACAGGGTGTTTGAAGGAACTGTATGAATACTGACTGGGGTATTGAAGGTGTGAAAGACAAGTGTGTAGGTGGTTAGAGGCCTGCATGTATAGTGGATAGGCGTTTGAATCAATCCATGTGCTAAGGCCTGCCTCACTCCATTAGTACTTGGGTACTGACTGAATGTTTAGAGTATTGCAATGAGAGTGCCTGGATGAATTTATAAGTGTTTGTTTTTTGGTGCAGTAAATGGATTAGTACATGGTGCTGAATAAATCACTGGAGGAGTGTAAGGGGAGTGACAGGGTGTTTACAGGAACTGTATGAATACTGACTGGGGTATTGATGGTGTGAAAGACAAGTGTGTAGGTGGTTAGAGGCCTGCATGCATAGTGGATAGACGTTTGAAGCAGTCCATGTGCTAAGGCATGGTTCACTGCATGAGTACCTGGGTACTTACTGAATCATTAGAGTACTGCTAGGAGAGTGCCTGGGTGAAGTTTTTAAGTTTTTTGGTTTTGGCACAGTGAATAGATTAGTACATGGTGCTGGATGAGTCACTGGAGGTGTGCAAGGTGAGTGGCAGGGTGTTTATTGAAGTATATAGATACTGACTAGTCAATTGAAGGAGTGAAAGACAATTGTGTAGGTAGTTAGAGGCCTCCATGCATAGTGGATAGGCGTTGGAATCAATCTATGTGCTAAGGCCTACCTCACTCCATTAGTACTTGGGTGCTGAATAAATCACTGGAGGAGTGTAAGGGGAGTGACAGGGTGTTTGCGGGAACTGTATGAATACTGACTGGGGTATTGAAGGTTTGAAAGACAAGTGTGTAGGTGGTTAGAGGCCTGCATGCATAGTGCATAGACATTTGAAGCAGTGCATGTACTAAAGCTGGGTTCACTACATAAGTACCTCAGTACTGACTCAATCATTAGAGTACTTCAAGGAGAGTGCCTGGGTAAATTTATTACTGGTTGGGTTTTGGCGCAGTGAATGGATTAGTACATGGTGCTGAATGGGTCAGTAGAGAAGTGTAAGGGGAGTGACAAGGTGTTTGCGGGAACTGTATGAATACTGACTGGGGTATTGAAGGTGTGAAAGACAAGTGTGTAGGTGGTTAGAGGCCTGCATGCATAGTGTATAGACGTTTGAAACAGTCCATGGGCTAAGGCCTGGGTCACTGCATAAGTACCTTGGTACTGACTAAATCATTAGAGTACTGCAAGGAGAGTGCCTGGGTGAATCTTTTAAGTTCTTGGGTTTTGGAGAAGTGAATAGATTAGTAGATGGTGCCGGATGAGTCACTGGAGCTGTGCAAGGGGAGTGACAGGGTGTTTATTGGAGTATATAGATACTGACTGGGCAATTGAAGGTGTTAAAGACAATTGTGTAGGTGGTTAGAGGCCTGCATCCATAGTGGGTAGGCGTTTTAATCAATCCATGTGCTAAGGCCTGCCTCACTCCATTAGTACTGGGGAACTGACTGAATGTTTTGAGTATTGCAAAGAGAGTGCCTGGGTGAATTTATAAGTGTTTGTTTTTTGGCGCAGTAAATGCATAAGTACATGGTGCTGAATGAGTCACTGGAGGAGTGTAAGGGGAGTGTTTGCGGGAACTGTATGAATACTGACAGGGGTATTGAAGGTGTGAAAGACGAGTGTGTAGGTGGTTAGAGGCCTGCATGCATAGTGGATAGGCGTTTGAATCAATCCATGTGCTAAGGCCTGGATCAGTGTATGAGTACTTGGGTACTGACTAAATGATTAGAGTTTTTTAAGCAGTTATGTGTATGCAAAGACATAAAGTACCCAAAACCTTCTCCTTAAATGGTTCCTAAACGCAGACAGACTCTCAGTGTGATTCTAGACAACAAACACTATCCCATACCAAATCACATTTTCTTTTCCGGAATTGGTAAACAGAGTACACACAATCCAAATATTGTACTACTGCACATAATTGTAAAACCCTGACTCTTTTTACAAATACCTAACCAATGACTGGTTTCTAATTCTACCAAAGTATGAGGACAGAATAGGTTTTTAAGCAGTTATGTGTTTGCAAACATATGAAATACCCAAATCCTTCTCTTAGTACAGATTCTAAATGCACTCAGACTCACAGTGTGATTCTAGAAAACAAACAGTATCCCTTGGATTTTACAAAAACACATTTACTATTCTTGAAGAGGTAATGTGACTGCACACATTCCACATATTTTACTACTGATCATTAGTGTGTAAGCCTGACTCATTTTACAAACACATAAACAATAAATGGTTCCTATCTCTATCAAAATGTAAGAACAGGATAGGTTTTTAAGCACTTATGTGTCTGCAAAAACATGAAACACCCAAATGCTTCTCTCACATTGCTTCCCAAATGCACACAGACTCACGGCACGGTGTGATTCTAGACAAAAAACACTATTCCTTGTACATTACCAAAACAAATTCACTAGTGTGGAAGGGCTGAAGTGACTGCAGAGATTCTACATATTTCAATACTGCACACTACTATGAAAGCCTGACTTATTTTGTGAATACTACTACGTGACAACATAACCGATTTTAAAACAGTTATCTCTCAGCAAATACCTGATGTAACCAAATGCTTCTCTCACAATGGTTGCGCAAATGCACACAGACTCACAGTGTGATTCTAGACATGCAACACTATCCTTTGCATTTTACCAAAACACATTTAGGGGCAGATTCCGATCCGGGTCGAAAAGCACTCTGACCAAGCCGGAGCCGGAGTGTTTTCCGACCGAGCGGGACCTCTACAGTTCGACGGAGCGAGTACAATGCACGTATGCTGTCGGACTCGGTTCGGTCAGACTCCCATAGAAGTCAATGGGAGCCGGTCGTACGACACGTACATGGGCTCCCATTGACTGAATGGGTACGTCTCAAACAAGTGCACCCCCTACACTGGGTACGCGTCGGAGCCATCCGCACCGTACATGCCTGTGCTGGGGAGACCCATAGGTCTCCCCCTGTGTCCGAGTCGTAGGGCTGCGGGTGTTAGGGGGTCGACGCAGAACCCCGAAATCTGACTCCGGGAGCTTTTGCGAGCCGGACACTCCGGCTCGCACAGGCTGTCCGACGCGTGCATCGTACTGGCTCGGTCGTGAATCGCATCCATTGCACGCCACGGTTAGCTTACGACCAAAACGTACGGAGCGGTTCGGACCCAGAAACGACTCAGTCGGTAAATTTCATGTAGCTCACATCGTACTTGCTCGCTCGTACCGCTGTACGAGTCGGCCGGAAAACACGCGTACGGCTCGTAGTTTTTCCGGCCGGATTGCGTTCGGTGCCCTCCTGACCCTGATCGAAATCGGCCCCAAAGTAGTGTACAAGATGTAAGGTGACTGCACACATTCGACAAACATTTCTACTACACATTTGTATAGAGTGCTTCTGTCAGAATGATTCCTAAATGCACACAGACTCACTGTGTGATTCTAAACAAACAACACTATCCCTTGCAATTTACAAAAATACATTTACTAGTCTCCAAGATGTAAGGTGACTGCACCCATTGCACAACATTTTCTACTACACATTAGTGCCAAAATGTTTCTCTCAAAATTATTCTGAAATGCACACAGGCTCACTGTGTGATTCTAGACAAACAACATTATCCCTTGCATTTTACCAAAAAACATTTCTTAATCTAGAAGGAGTACTGCATTTTAGTGTAGAAACTTGACTCATTTTGCAAATACATAAACAATGACTGGTTTCTAATTCTACCAAAACATGAAAACAGCACCGTTATCTGTCTGCAAACACATGAAAAACACAAATGCTTATCACAGGATGGTTTCTAAATGCACACACACTGACAATAAGATTCTACACACAAAAAAGTACTCCCTGCACTTTAGCAGGAGAAATACATTAGTGTGATTAAAATCAAAATGGACCACATACACCCCCTCACAAAACTCACCTTTCAAGTTGTTTTGTAGATTAAGAAGTATGTCAGTCACACACCAGATTTTCTTACACAGAATCTCTGAACTGTGCACCTGTCAGCAAAACCAAAGAATGGCAATGTTTCCCTCTCATTTTGCACACATATACATGTAAACACCAAATCACATTCCTTCCCACATTTATTCAAAATCAAACACACATTTCTATTGGTTACACATTTCAACCCTTTCCAAATGACATAAATTTGAACCCTACCCCCAATCTGCCTTCTGCCTGTTACCATAGAAACAGTTCATGGAACACTTAACTGAGCACACAGGTCACAAGTTCAGCACACAATGTTGCTAATCAAAACAGCAAGTGTGCTTGACTTTTCAACATATCAGCTTATCCTATCAATCAGTTTTTGTTAACCAATAAGAATCATGCGTTTAAAAAACAGAAACATGCACCCTAGTTTTCAGTGTAGAATGTTGTCAAACAACCAATCATTTCTTTTCTTTTTTCAAAACTGCATCTTATCCACCATTTTAGAAAAATTTTACTTTTCAAACTACCATTTCATTTACAGAGACCATCTGAGTGCATCCAGACCTCCCTTCAAGATGCTTAGAGTGTGGATTGTGGGACCTAGCAATATTTTTTGGAGACAAAGGTATGCAGAAAACAAAGGCATTCACAAAGACCTAGGTTTGCCAAATGTATACATTAAATGGATTGGACAGAGAGGGTTAAAGTGGCACCAATTGATGCCATTGGTAAAATCCTTTTTGCATCTCCAACACCCTGACCTCATAATTGTGCACTGTGGTGGCAATGACCTAGGCACTTTGACTGGGGTAGGTCTGGAAATGCTTATCAAGGACACCGTGCAGAATTGATTTCACTTTTCCCCCAAACTGCCTTTGTCTATTCTAACATATGCCAAAGGCAGAAATGGAACTGGTCCAATCATTTTTGTCCACAAATTGAGAAAGCTAGGAAACATGTGAATAAATCTGTTTCTGCTTTTCTCCGAGACTATTGAATAGGGTCCATTTACAACAACAATCTGCGTTTTCATATGCAAGACATCTATAGGAGAGATGGTATACATTTTACTGATGAGGGTAACAGAGTCTTCCTCAACAACTTTAGACTCTGTATAGGTACTTACTTATAAGTACCAAAAACTCTCAATGAACACAATGGCTCTTTTTAGAGCCACTCAAGAACGAAACACATAAGCTTGATGTTTATTTAAAAAAAATGCATTTTTTTTTGCTTGGAGTCGCGCACCCAATGCGTTAGGAATAGCGCACCCTACGAGAGAGAAATCGTGCACCCAACGCGATAGGAGTCATGCACCCAATGCGTGTCCACCAGGGGGGCGCGCTGAGAGCCGCGCTGGATGTGCGACTCCTAATTTTACCGTAAAAAAAAAAATAGCCCCTATCACAAATTTTTATTATCCCCAGGGACCCCATCCCCCGGGGCTTATAAAAAGCGCTGGGGACTGTGGGGGGAGCCCCAACGCCCCCACGGTCCCAGCCGGCTCCCCGCATCCTTTGGGAGCCGGCATTGCTTTTCCACATGGGAAGCTGCTGACTTGCAGCTCCCCGTGTGGAAAAGCAATATGGTTTGGATTTTGAAAGAGAGAGCAGGTTTCCCTGTTCTCTCTTTTAAAATCCAAACGAAGTTTGCTATGGGAGGGCGGGAGACTCCCTCCCTCTCATAACAAACAACAGTGTCCTGGGGGTGGGCACCCCAGGACACTGCAGGAGCAGGCCCTGGGGGGTGGCGGTCCCCAGGGCCCTTGAGGGCTCCAGGAGGGGTCCGCGCAGCCCCCCTCCTTCAATAAATAAAGCCCCGGGAGGTGGTGGTCCCCAGAGGCTTGGGGAGGCTGTTGAGCCCCCCCACCGATTTATTTTGTAACCCTGGGGGTAGCTGTCCCCGGGGCTGCGGGCCCCCCTGGGCCCCCCATTACATTTTATGGTTTTTGCCCCCGCGATTTGGCCCCCCCGGGTGCTAATTCTTAAAGAAGCGCGGGAGGCCGCGCTTCGTTTTTTTTTTTTATGGCCGGATCCGTGCACCCAGTGCGCATTTTGCTGTTTTTTCAAAAACAAAAGGGGTCCTGGGAGTCCTTCTGGGTCAGAGTATTTCTACCCTGCCCCCTTTATATGTTTTACACACTCATTCCACAGACTTCTTCATCCTCGCTTCTACTGAGACACAAAATGGCTGCAAACAGTTCCTGGTTTTGAATGTTGACAACCACTTGACAGCCAATTAGCATTCAGCACGTGATCGGGAGGGTGCGCGCAGGGTGAGCAGAGGGTGCGCTCATGGTGCACATAGGGTGCGCGGATCCTCCGAGGCCATAGATATATATGTACTTTTAACTGTAATTTTCTCAGGAACTACTCAACAGATTGACACCATTTAAGCAAAAGGCACAAGTCTGAACTGAGGACTATCTCTTTGCCAAATTTGGTGTATTTCGATTCAGCAGTTCGGGCTGTAGCTGCTGCTAAAGGTTCTATGGGAAAATGCATAGGGAAAATGCTTTTTGGGATCCCCTTTTTTCTCGGCCTCCGCTTGACGAATCATCCCGAGACTTTCAGGATAGGAGCGGAACGGAGCTGGCCAAAAGTTTGGAAAATTTCACGAAGATTCGTCAACCGACGCCAGACTTATTGGCAATAGAGTGTTGCGGATTTCCAATGGAAAATGGGTCCTAACTATAACTACCTACTGGCGACCGCCAGTAGGTAATATATATATTACATTTGAGATGTCATCAGTGATGTCATCAGTGATGTCACTGACCATGTCATGAATGATGCAATATGTGACATCATCAGCAGTGCATTGCAGGCGCGCGAGTTATAGTTAGCAGAACTAACTATAACGGAGGAATTTCCATGGTTTTGTACGAGTGAAATGGCCAGCTAACTATAACATATGTTTTTTTCTGTGAATTTCGAAGGTTTTTTAAATGCTAATTTCTAACTATAACGTCTCTGAAGCCTATGGTTTTTTCAGTGAATTTCAAAGCTATTTTAAATGCTAATTTCTAACTATAACGTCTCTGAAACCTATGTTTTTTTCAGTGAATTTCAAAGGTTTTTTAAATGTGTCATAGTAGTGATACCTATTTTTTTGTACTGATTTTCTACAGTTTTTTACGTGATGTGCGTGATTGGTATGCGACCAGTCCGCGACTCCTGCTCCTGCACATTCGCGACACATGTGCATTACGGTACAAGATACTTGCGCGGTGGCGAGTCCCGCGTGACGTCTTATACATGCTGGGGCGTGCTGGGTGCAAGACTATTGCAAATTTTTTTATGTTCTAAAATGATATGTATGTGTGTTTAATATACATATTAGGGCAAGAGACTATCTAAGATATTCATAAAAATATTATATTTGTACTTATAATAAACTTATATTATTTTTAAATATGTTCTTGCGAAGTCGGGTGCGTGCATCGTGAGCACAGACAACCAGGTCAGCAGAGCCATTGTAGAGCCAAAGAACCAGGTCAGCAGAGCTGCTCTAGAGCCTAAGAAGCAGGTCAGCAGAGCTGCTCTAGAACCAGAGACCCAGGTCAGCAGAGCTGTTCTAGAGCCAGAGACCCAGGTCAGTAGAGCTGCTCTAGAGGCCGAGAACCAGGCCAGCAGAGCTGCTGTAGAGCCAGATAAACCAGGTCAGCAGAGCTGCGTTAGAGGGAGAGAACCAGGTCAGCAGAACTGCTTTAGAGCAAGTTAACAAGATCAGCAGAGCTGCTCTAGAGCCAGAGAACCAGGACAGCAGAGCTGCTTTAGAGACATAGAACCAGATCAGCAGAGCTGCTCAAGAGGCAGAGAACCAGGTCAGCAGAACTGCTTTAGAGCCAGAGAACCAGGTCAGCAGAGCTCTTTAGAGGGAGAGAACCAGGTCAGCAGAGCTGCTTTAGAGCCGGAGAACCAGGTCAGCAGAGCTCCTCTAGAGCCTGAGAAACCAGGTCAGCAGAGCTGCTTTAGAGGGAGAGAACCAGAGCAGCAGAGCTGCTTTAGAGCCAGAGAACCAGGTCAGCAGAGCTGCTCTAGAGCTAGAGAACCAGGTCAGCAGAGCTGCTTTAGAGCCATAGAACCAGGTCAGCAGAGCTGCTCTAGAGGCAGAGAACCAGGTAGGCAGAACTGCTTTAGCGGGAGAGAACCAGGTCAGCAGAGCTGCTTTAAAGCCGGAGAACCAGGTCAGCAGAGCTCCTCTAGAGCCAGAGAAACCAGGTCAGCAGAGCTGCTTTAGAGGAAGAGAACCAGAGCAGCAGAGCTGCTTTAGAGCCAGAGAACCAGGTCAGCAGAGCTGCTCTAGAGCCAGAGAACCAGGTCAGCAGAGTTGCTTTAGAGTCATAGAACCAGGTCAGCAGAGCTGCTCTAGAGGCAGAGAACCAGGACAGCAGAGCTGATTTAGAGGGAGAGAACCAGGTCAGCAGAGCTGCTTTAGAACCAGAGAAACAGGTCAGCAGAGCTGCTCTAGAGCCAGAGAACCAGGTCAGCACAGCTGCTTTAGAGCTATAGAACCACATCAGCAGAGCTGCTTTAGAGCCAGAGAACCAGGTCAGCAGAACTGCTCTAGAGCCTAAGAACTAGGTCAGCAGAGCTGCTCTAGAGCCAGAGAACCAAGTCAGCAGAGCTGCTGTAGAGCCAGAGAAACCAGGTCAGTAGAGCTGATTTAGTGCGAGAGAACCAGGTCAGCAGAGCTCCTTTAGAGGGAGAGAACCAGGTTAGCAGAGCTGCTTTAGAGCCAAGGGACCAGGTCAGCAGAGCTGCTCAAGAGCCAGAGAACCAGGTAAGCAGAACTGCTTTAGAGCCATAGAACTGGGTCGGCATAGCTGCTTTAGAGCCAGAGAACTAGGGCAGCAGAGCTGTTGTAGAGCCAGAGAACCAGGTCAGCAGAGCTGCTTTAGAGGGAGATAACCAGGTCAGCAGAGCTGCTATAGAGCCAGAGAACCAGGCCAGCAGAGCTGCTCTAGAGCCAGAGAGCCAGGTCAGCAGAGCTGCTTTAGAGGGAGAGAACCAGGTCAGCAGAACTGCGTTAGAGCAAGTTAACAAGATCAGCAGAGCTGCTCTAGAGCCAGAGAACCAGGTCAGCAGAGCTGCTTTAGAGACATAGAACCAGATCAGCAGAGCTGCTCTAGAGGCAGAGAACCAGGTCAGCAGAACTGCTTTAGAGCCAGAGAACCAGGTCAGCAGAGCTCTTTAGAGGGAGAGAACCAGGTCAGCAGAGCTGTTTTAGAGACAGAGAACCAGGTCAGCAGAGCTGCTCTAGAGCCAGAGAACCAGGTCAGCAGAGCTGCTTTAGAGCCATAGAACCAGGTCCGCAGAGCTGCTTTAGAGCCAGAGAACCAGGTCAGCAGAGCTGCTCTAGAGGCAGAGAACCAGGTAGGCAGAACTGCTTTAGCGGGAGAGAGCCAGGTCAGCAGAGCTGCTTTAGAGGGAGAGAACCAGGTCAGCAGAACTGCGTTAGAGCAAGTTAACAAGATCAGCAGAGCTGATCTAGAGCCAGAGAACCAGGTCAGCAGAGCTGCTTTAGAGACATAGAACCAGATCAGCAGAGCTGCTCTAGAGGCAGAGAACCAGGTCAGCAGAGCTCCTCTAGAGCCAGAGAAACCAGGTCAGCAGAGCTGCTTTAGAGGGAGAGAACCAGAGCAGCAGAGCTGCTTTAGAGCCAGAGAACCAGGTCAGCAGAGCTGCTCTAGAGCCAGAGAACCAGGTCAGCAGAGTTGCTTCAGAGCCATAGAACCAGGTCAGCAGAGCTGCTCTAGAGGCAGAGAACCAGGTCAGCAGAGCTGATTTAGAGGGAGAGAACCAGGTCAGCAGAGCTGCTTTAGAACCAGAGAACCAGGTCAGCAGAGCTGCTCTAGAGCCAGAGAACCCGGTCAGCACATCTGCTTTAGAGCTATAGAACCACGTCAGCAGAGCTGCTTTAGAGCCAGAGAACCAGGTCAGCAGAACTGCTCTAGAGCCTAAGAACTAGGTAAGCAGAGCTGCTCTAGAGCCAGAGAACCAAGTCAGCAGAGCTGCTGTAGAGCCAGAGAAACCAGCTCAGTAGAGCTAATTTAGTGCGAGAGAACCAGGTCAGTAGAGCTGCTTTAGAGGGAGAGAACCAGGTTAGCAGAGCTGCTTTAGAGCCAAGGGACCAGGTCAGCAGAGCTGCTCGAGAGCCAGAGAACCAGGTCAGCAGAGCTGCTTTAGAGACATAGAACCAGATCAGCAGAGCTGCTCTAGAGGCAGAGAACCAGGTCAGCCGAACTGCTTTAGAGCCAGAGAACCAGGTCAGCAGAGCTCTTTAGAGGGAGAGAACCAGGTCAGCAGAGCTGTTTTAGAGCCAGAGAACCAGGTCAGCAGAGCTGCTCTAGAGCCAGAGAACCAGGTCAGCAGAGCTGCTTTAGAGCCATAGAACCAGGTCAGCAGAGCTGCTTTAGAGCCAGAGAACCAGGTCAGCAGAGCTGCTCTAGAGGCAGAGAACCAGGTAGGCAGAACTGCTTTAGCGGGAGAGAGCCAGGTCAGCAGAGCTGCTTTAGAGGGAGAGAACCAGGTCAGCAGAACTGCGTTAGAGCAAGTTAACAAGATCAGCAGAGCTGCTCTAGAGCCAGAGAATCAGGTCAGCAGAGCTGCTTTAGAGACATAGAACCAGATCAGCAGAGCTGCTCTAGAGGCAGAGAACCAGGTCAGCAGAGCTCCTCTAGAGCCAGAGAAACCAGGTCAGCAGAGCTGCTTTAGAGGGAGAGAACCAGAGCAGCAGAGCTGCTTTAGAGCCAGAGAACCAGGTCAGCAGAGCTGCTCTAGAGCCAGAGAACCAGGTCAGCAGAGTTGCTTTAGAGCCATAGAACCAGGTCAGCAGAGCTGCTCTAGAGGCAGAGAACCAGGTCAGCAGAGCTGATTTAGAGGGAGAGAACCAGGTCAGCAGAGCTGCTTTAGAACCAGAGAACCAGGTCAGCAGAGCTGCTCTATAGCCAGAGAACCCGGTCAGCACAGCTGCTTTAGAGCTATAGAACCACGTGAGCAGAGCTGCTTTAGATCCAGAGAACCAGGTCAGCAGAACTGCTCTAGAGCCTAAGAACTAGGTAAGCAGAGCTGCTCTAGAGCCAGAGAACCAGGTCAGCAGAGCTGCTTTAGAGACATAGAACCAGATCAGCAGAGCTGCTCTAGAGGCAGAGAACCAGGTCAGCAGAACTGCTCTAGAGCCTAAGAACTAGGTCAGCAGAGCTGCTCTAGAGCCAGAGAACCAAGTCAGCAGAGCTGCTGTAGAGCCAGAGAAACCAGCTCAGTAGAGCTAATTTAGTGCAAGAGAACCAGGTCAGCAGAGCTGCTTTAGAGGGAGAGAACCAGGTTAGCCGAGCTGCTTTAGAGCCAAGGGACCAGGTCAGCAGAGCTGCTCGAGAGCCAGAGAACCAGGTCAGCAGAACTGCTTTAGAGACATAGAACTGGGTCGGCAGAGCTGCTTTAGAGCCAGAGAACCAGGTCAGCAGAACTGTTGTAGAGCCAGAGAACCAGGTCAGCAGAGCTGCTTTAGAGGGAGATAACCAGGTCAGCAGAGCTGCTTTAGAGCCAGAGAACCAGGCCAGTAGAGCTGCTCTAGAGCCAGAGAGCCAGGTCAGCAGAGCTGCTGAAGAGCCAGATAAACCAGGTCAGTAGAGCTGCTTTAGAGGGAGAGAACCAGGTCAGCAGAGCTGCTCTAGAGGGAGAGAACCAGGTCAGCAGAGCTGCTCTAGAGCCAGAGAACCATGTCAGCAGAACTGCTTTAGAGCCATAGAACCGGGTCAGCAGAGCTGCTTTAGTGCCAGAGAACCACGTCAGCAGAGCTGTTGAAGAGCCAGAGAACCAGATCAGCAGAGCTACTCTGTAGCCTAAGAACTAGGTCAGCAGCTCTAGAGCCAGAGAACCAGGTCAGCAAACCTGCTGCAGGGCCAGTGAAACCAGGTCAGCAGATCTGCTCTAGAGGGAGAGAACTAGGTCAGCAGAGCTGCTTTAAAGCCAGAGAACCAGGTCAACAGACACTGACTGTCTGACACTGACTGATTGACACTGATTGACTGACACTGACACTGACTGATACTGACACTAACTGACATTGACTGACTGACACTGACTGACACTGACTGACACTGATTGAATGACACTGACTGACTGACACTGACTGACTGACACTGACTTACACTGATTGACTGACACTGACTGACAGACACTGACTGACACTGATTGACTGACGCTGACTGACTGACTGACTGACTGACACTGACTGACTGACACTGACACTCACTGACTGACAATGACTGACTGACTGACACTGACTGACTGACACTAACTGACACAGACTGACACTGACTGACTACTCTCTACTACTCATTCTCTACTACAATCTACTACTCTCTCTCTACTACTCACTCTCTACTACTCACTCTCTACTACTCACTCTCTACTACTCTCTACTATTCACTCTCTACTTCTCTACTACTCTCTAATACTCACTCTCTACTACTCTCTACTATTCACTCTATACTACTCTACTACTCTCTACTACTCACTCTCTACTACTCACTCTCTACTACTCACTCTCTACTACTCTCTACTACTCTCTCTCTACTACTCACTCTCTACTACTCTACTACTCACTCTCTTACTACACTACTACTCTTTACTACTCACTCTCTACTACTCTCTACTACCCTCTACTACTCACTCTCTACTACTCTCTACTACTCACTCTCTACTACTCACTCTCTGCTACTCTCTACTACTCTCTCTCTACTACTCACTCTCTACTACTCACTCTCTTCTACTCTCTACTATTCTCTACTACTCACTCTCTACTACTCTCTACTACTCCCTCTACTACTCTCAACTACTCTCTACCACTCCCTCTCTACTACTCTACTACTCTACTACTCTCTACTACTCTCTCTCTACTACTCACTCTACTACTCTCTGCTACTCACTCTCTACTAATCTCTCTCTACTACTCTCTCTCTACTACTCACTCTCTACTACTCACTCTCCACTACTATCTCCCCACTACTCACTCACCACTACTCACTCTCTACTACTTGCTCTCTACTACTCTCTACTACTCACTCTCTACTACTCACTCTCCATTACTCACTCTCTACTACTCACTCTCTACTACTCTCTACTACTCAATCTCTACTTCTCACTCTCTACTACCCGCTCTCTACTACTCACTCTCTACGACTCTCCACTACTCACACTCTACTACTCGCTCTCTACGACTTTCTACTACTCACTCTCTACTACTCGCTCTCAACTACTCTCTACTACTCACTCTACTACTCACTCTCTACTTCTCTACTACTCTCTACTACTCTCTATACTTCTCACTCTCTACTACTCACTATCTATTACACACTCTCTACTACTTGTTCTCTGCTACTCACTCTCTACTACTCTCTACTACTCACTCTCTACTACTCCACTACTCTCTACTACTCACTCTCTACTACTCACTCTCTACTACTCTACTACTCTCTAGTACTCACTCTCTACTACTTACTCTCTACTACTCACTCTCTACTACTCTCAACTACTCTCTCTCTACTACTCACTCTCTACAACTCTCTACTACTCACTCTCTACTACTCTCTCTCTACTACTCTCTACTACTCTCTACTACTCACTCTACTACTCACTCTACTACTCACTCTCTACTAATCTCTCTCCACTACACTCTACTACTCTCTCTACTACTCACTCTCTGCTACTCACTCTCTGCTACTCACTCTCTACTACTCACTCTCTACTACTCTCTACTACTCACTCTCTACTACTCTCTACTACTCACTCTACTACTCACTCTCTACTGCTATCTACTACTCTCTACTGCTCACTCTGCTGCTCACTCTCTACTATTCTCTACTACTTACTCTCTATTACTCACTCTTCTACTCTCCACTACTCACTCTCTGCTACTCTCTCTACTACTCTCTACTACTCTCTACTACTCACTCTCTACTCTCTACCGCTCTACCTCTCTCTACCTCTCTCTCTACTACTCTCTGCCTCTCTATACCTCTACCTCTCTACACCTCTACCTCTACATCTCTACCTCTACACCTCTACCTCTACACCTCTCTCTACCTCTCCCTACATGCACACATATGCACATATATATGTGCATATATATGCATATGCATTTATATATATGTATGTGTATTATCTACTGGCGGTCGCCAGTAGATAGTTATAGTTACAACCTAGTTTCCATAGGAAATCTCAAAATTCTATTTTGAATAACTTTGGCGCCGGTTGACGAATCCTCGTGAAATTTTCAAAACACATGGGGCGCCCCGTTCAGATCCTACCCTGAAAGTCTCGGGGTGATTCGTCAAGTGGGGGCCGAGAAAAAGGGGGGTCCCAAAACGCGTTTTCCCCATGCATTTTTCCATAGGACCTTTAGTCGAAGGTACATCCCGAACGGCTGAACAGAATTATGTGAAATTTGGCAAAGAGGTAGTCCTCAGGTCAGGCATGTGCCTTTTGTATATGGGGTGTAAATCCGTTCAGTAGTTCCTGTGAAAATCAAAAGTAAAATCATATACATATCTGGGCGGAGCCTAACCACACATCTCATTGTGAGATCTGATTGGCTGTCAGCACTTCATCCAAGAAGTGTTGGCAGCCATCTTGGGACCAATATACATGATAACACCTCATTAAAAAGCATTGCAGTTAATAGAAGGTTTTAGGACTTTAGTTACATTATAAATTATTTGTTGATGGTACCATACTCATTTTAGGAATTGTGGTATGTTCTAAGGTGATTTTACCATGTGAAAAAGCCTTCTGCTGGGATATCATGAATCATGTTTGAGAGAAAACTATTTTCACATGCTTTTCCCACAGAGGTTTGGAAGGTGATCTATAAGCTAAACTGAGAGCATATTTTCTGTAAATTCACATTATCTTTCTCAGTCATGTGAGAATGAAGTCTGACATTCTCAGTAAAACATGTACATCCAACAAGGGCAGAGACTGTCAGTCGATTCCTTTGTGTTCTACTGCAGCTTCCCAGAGTGTTCCAAAGAACAACTAGAGCGCTAACAGTCTTACTTATGACAAAGGTATGGCACACCTGAAGCCATCTTGATTGGAATAAAGTGGTAACATTTAAAACATTTAATTTAAAAAGGAACAAAATGAGAGGGTTCATTTTGCCATAGAATGTATGATTAGTGCTGCAGAAAGAAAAAATAGGGCACATTTTGAGTGACTTCTCAAATCCTCTTCTATTTCATTAAAGAATTCTGACATGTAGACTGAAACATGCACTTTCAATACCAGCAGCAGATTTCCCTGGTGAGCAGTAGCTTTACTACAGTGGTCTAATGAGCGACTAGAGTGCTACCATTCAGAATTTATGGCAAATGTGTCACATCTGAATACCTTCTTAATGGAACCAAAGTAAACAAGCATTGGAAATGCAATAGGTCTTGTTTAAGTTAAAGCAATTCTGTTTATAATTAGGTGGCTTATTAGCTTTGCTTTTATTAGTGTTTTTCAAAATTTCATATACATACCATGCATATGTATGCATATATGTATATGTATATGTTTGCATGAATTTATATTTATATAGATATGCAGATTATATGTTTATATATGTATATATATATATATACATATACATATATAAATGCATATGCATAAATATGCATATATATATGTGCGCATGTACAGCGAGGTAGAGAGGTAGAGGTGTATAGGTAGAGGTGTAGAGGAAGAGAGGTAGAGGTAGAGAGGTAGAGAGTAGAAGAGAGAGAGGTAGAGAGGTAGAGAGTAGAGAGCGAGTAATAGAGAGCAGAGAGTGAGTAGTAGAGAGTAGTAGAGAGTAGTAGAGAAAGTATCAGAGAGTGAGTAGTAGAGAGTAGTAGAGTGAGTAGTAGAGAGTGAGTAGTAGAGAGTGAGTATTAGAGAGTGAGTAGTAGAGAGCAGTAGAGAGTGAGTAGTAGAGTGAGTAGTAGAAAGTAGTAGAAAGTAGTAAAGAGTGAGTAGTAGAGAGTAAGTAGTAGAGAGTAGTAGAGAGTGAGTAGCAGAGAGTAGTAGAGAGAGAGTAGTAGAGAGTGAGTAGTAGAGAGTAGTAATGAGTGAGTTGTAGAGAGTGGTAGAGAGAGTAGTAGAGAGTAGTAGAGAGTGAGTAGTAGAGAGTAGTAGAGAGTGAGTAGTAGAGAGTGAGTAGTAGAGAGAGAGTAGTAGAGAGTAGTAGAGTAGTAGAGCGTGAGTAGTAGAGAGTGAGTAGTAGAGAGTAGTGGAGTAGTAGAGAGTGAGTAGTAGAGAGTAGTAGAGAGTGAGTATTAGAGTGAGTACTAGAGAGTAGTAGAGAGCGAGTAGCAGAGAGCAAGTAGTAGAGAGTGTGTAGTAGAGAGTGAGTAGTAGAGAGTGAGTAGTAGAGAGAGTAGTAGAGAGTGAAAAGTAGAGAGAGTAGTAGAGTAGTAGAGAGTGAGTAGTAGAGTGAGTAGTAGAGAGTAGTTGAGAGTGAGTAGTAGATAATCAGCAGTGGAGAGTGAGCAGTAGAGAGTAGTAGAGAGTGAGTAGTACAGAGTGAGTAGTACAGAGTGAGTAGTAGAGAGTAGTACAGAGTGAGTAGTAGAGAGTGAGTAGTAAAGAGTAGTAGTGTAGTAAGAGAGTGAGTAGTAGAGAGTAGTAGAGAGAGAGTATTAGAGAGAGAGTAGTAGAGAGTAGTAGAGAGTGAGTAGTAGAGAGTGAGTAGCAGAGTGAGTAGTAGAGAGTAGTAGAGAGAGAGTAGTAGAGAGTGAGTAGTAGAGAGTAGTAATGAGTGAGTAGTAGAGAGTGGTAGAGAGAGTAGTAGAGAGTAGTAGAGAGTGAGTAGTAGAGAGTAGTAGAGAGTGAGTAGTAGAGAGTGAGTAGTAGAGAGAGAGTAGTAGAGAGTAGTAGAGTAGTAGAGCGTGAGTAGTAGAGAGTGAGTAGTAGAGAGTAGTGGAGTAGTAGAGAGTGAGTAGTAGAGAGTAGTAGAGAGTGAGTATTAGAGTGAGTACTAGAGAGTAGTAGAGAGCGAGTATCAGAGAGCAAGTAGTAGAGAGTGTGTAGTAGAGAGTGAGTAGTAGAGAGTGAGTAGTAGAGAGAGTAGTAGAGAGTGAAAAGTAGAGAGAGTAGTAGAGTAGTAGAGAGTGAGTAGTAGAGTGAGTAGTAGAGAGTAGTTGAGAGTGAGTAGTAGAGAATCAGCAGTGGAGAGTGAGCAGTAGAGAGTAGTAGAGAGTGAGTAGTACAGAGTGAGTAGTACAGAGTGAGTAGTAGAGAGTAGTACAGAGTGAGTAGTATAGAGTAGTAGAGAGTGAGTAGTAGAGAGTGAGTAGTAGAGAGAGAGTAGTAGAGAGTGAGTAGTAGAGTAGTAGAGAGTGAGTGGTAGAGAGTAGGAGAGAGTATTAGAGTGAGTAGTAGAGAATAGTAGAGAGTGAGTAGTAGAGCGAGTAGTAGAGAGTAGTAGAGTAGTAGAGAGTGAGTGGTAGAGAGTAAGTAGCAGAGAGAGTAGTAGAGAGTGAGTAGTAGAGAGTGAGTAGTAGAGAGTAGTAGAGAGCGAGTAGTAGAGATTGAGTAGTGGAGAGTGAGTAGTAGAGAGCGAGTAGTAGAGAGTGAGTAGCAGAGAGTGAATAGTAGAGAGTGAGTAGTAGAGAGAGAGTAGTAGAGAGTGAGTAGTAGAGAGTAGTAGAGTGAGTAGTAGAGAGTGAGTAGTAGAGAGTAGTAGAGAGAGAGTAGTAGAGAGTGAGTAGTAGAGAGAGAGTAGTAGAGTAGTAGAGAGTGAGTGCTAGAGAGCAGCAGAGAGTAGTAGAGTGAGTAGTAGAGAGTAGTAGAGAGTGAGTAGTAGAGAGTGAATTGTAGAGAGTAGTAGTAGAGAGTAGTAGAGAGAGAGAGTAGTAGAGAGTGTAGTAGAGAGTGAGTAGTAGAGAGTAGTAGCGAGTGAGTAGTAGGGAGTGGTAGAGAGTGAGCAGTAGAGTAGTAGAGAGTGAGTGGTAGAGAGTTGTAGAAAGTAGTAGCGAGTGAGTAGTAGAGAGTGGTAGAGAGTGAGTAGTAGAGTAGTAGAGAGTGAGTGGTAGAGAGTTGTAGAAAGTAGTAGAGTGAGTAGTAGAGAGTGAATAGTAGACAGTAGTAGAGAGTGAGTAGTAGAGAGTAGTTGAGCGTGAGTAGTAGAGAGTGAGTAGTAGAGAGTGAGTAGTAGAGAGTAGTAGCGAGTGAGTAGTAGAGTAGTAGAGAGTGAGTAGTTGAGAGTGAGTAGTAGAGAGTGAGTAGTAGAGAGTAGTAGAGTAGTAGAGAGTAGTAGAGAGTGAGTAGTGGAGAGTGAGTAGTAGTGAGAGAGTAGTTGAGAGTAGTAGAGAGTCAGTAGTAGAGTAGTAGAGAGTAGTCAGTCAGTGTCAGTGTCAGTCAATGTCAGTCAATCAGTGTCAATCAGTGTCAGTCAATCAGTGTCAGTCAGTCAGTGTCAGTCAATCAGTGTCAGTCAATCAGTGTCAGTCAGTGTCAATCAGTGTCAGTCAGTGTCAGTCAGTCAGTGTCAGTCAGTCAGTGTCAGTCAGTCAGTGTCAGCTAGAGCAGCTCTGCTGACCTGGTTCTCTGGCTCTAAAGCAGCTCTGCTGACCTGGTTCTCTCTCTCTAAAGCAGCTCTGCTGAACTGGTTTCTCTGGCTCTACAGCAGGTCTGCTGACCTGGTTCTCTGGCTCTAGAGCAGCTCTGCTGACCTAGTTCTTATGCTACAGAGCAGCTCTGCTGATCTAGTTCTCTGGCTCTACAACAGCTTCTGCAGACCTGGTACTCTGGCTCTAAAGCAGCTCCGTTGACCCAGTTCTATGGCTCTGAAGAAGTTCTGCTGACATGGTTCTCTTGCTCTATAGAAGCTCTGCTGACCTGGTTCTCTCCCTCTAAAGCAGCTCTACTGACCTGGTTTCTCTGGCTCTGCAGCAGCTCTGCTGACCTGGTTCTCTGGCTCTAGAGCAGCTCTGTTGACCTGGTTCTTAGGCTCTAGAGCAGCTCTACTGACCTGGTTCTCTGGCTCTAAAGCAGCTCTGCTGACCTGGTTCTATGGCTCTAAAGCAGCTCTGCTGATTTGGTTCTCTGGCTCTAGAGTAGCTCTGCTAACCTGGTTCTCTGGCTCTAAAGCAGCTCTGCTGGACCTGGTTCTCTCCCTCTAAAGCAGCTCTGCTGACCTGGTTTCTCTGGCTCTACAGCAGCACTGCTGACCTGGTTCTCTGACTCTAGAGCAGCTCTGCTGACCTAGTTCTTAGGCTCTAGAGCAGCTCTGCTGACCTTGTCCTCTGGCTCTACAGCAGCTCTGCTGACCTGGTTTTCTGCACTCACGACGCACGCACCCGACTTCGCGAAAATATATTTAAAAATAATATAAGTTTCTTATAAGTACAAACATATTATTTTGATGAATATCTTACATCATCTCTTGCCTTAATATGTATATTAAAGACACATACATATCATTTTGGAACATAATTTTTTTTTGCGGGAGTCGCGCACCCAGACCGCCCCAGCACGTATATGATGTCACGCGGGACCCGCAAGCGCGCAAACATCTTGTACCGTAATGCGCATGTGTCGCGAATGCACGGGAGCAGGAGTCGCAGACAGGTCGCATACCAATCGCGCACATCACGTGATATTAAATGTATATGATGTAACTGAAAAACACGCAGCCGTCGCACACCATACGCAGATCCTTCATGACTTTTCTAAAATGGCGGCTAGAATGCGCGCACCCACCGTGATGTGTATACTTTGAGTGCGCGACTGCGAAAAAAAATTGATTTTTTTTTCAAAGAAAATGATATAAATATATTAAAATTAAAAATGAAAACAAGAAAATTAATCAATATTTCAGTTTTAATTAAAACATTTTTTTGCAATTTTCAGAAAAATATATGTTATTTAATGAATAAAATATTTATCAATAAACAGTCAAAAAACTGTAGAAAATCAGTACAAAAAAAATAGATATAACTACTATCACACTTAAAAGTTAGCATGCAAAAAACCTTTGAAATTCACGGAAAAAAAACATAGGTTTCAGAGACGTTATAGTTAGAAATTAGCATTTAAAAAACCTTAGAAATTCACAGAGGAAACCACAGGTTTAAGGGGTGTTATAGTTAGCTGCCCATTTCACTCGTACAAAACCATAGAAATTCCTCCGTTATAGTTAGTTCTGCTAACTATAACTCATGCGCCCGCAATGCACTGCTGATGATGTCACATATTGCATCATTCATGACATGGTCAGTGACATCACTGATGACATCACTGATGACATCTCAAATCACATCACTGATGACATCATCCACTTGACAATCCAATACACCACATCATACACTATTATAACCTTTCATCACTCACTGTAAAATACAGAGTACCATATTTGAAACCATTGACACACCAATACCAGTTACTACATACCCACTCACTGATTCCTAAGTCTACACACACAACTACCCATTCAACAACAGAATCATCTATACATGCAGTCATTAATTAATAGAACACTACCAAATGCACTTATACACACATATAGACATTGACACATCAGCAGTCATCTTAGTCGGTTATGCAGTCATCCTACTCACTCATGAAAAAAATGTATCGCACTTAAATTTACTCACTTACACAATTATTTATTCAAACACATAGTAACTCATCGTTAATATGTTAAAAAAGCACCATTACAATTATACACTCATTCATATATTTACTCTCACAATCACTGACTCTTACTCAAACTTATTTATATACACCAACTCTCACATACAATGACTTTTATTTTTTTACTTTGTTGAAGATGTACAACTAAACATATATTCGCTCACCAACACACAAATAAATACACTCAGTCACCCAAACAACTGTTTCCAAATGCACTCTTAAACCCATACACCTAGTCAATCAACCATTCACACATCTATGCATAGAGTTACACAAACCCCATCCAACCACACACAAACTCAGCGTCCCATACAAATACTCACCCAACTAATCAATAACTAATATACAAACTCATGTAGTTAGTGACCAACTGAGGCAGCATGTTATACAACAACAGAGACAGTGCTGCACACATTCACATAGTTTTGTTACTAATCCATGTATTAAGTGAGACACTTTTAATTACTCACTTAAAAAGACAGTCAGACAGCTACTAAATCCTCCATCCAGACAGTTATATATCCACTCAATCTTCAATACAGATTGGTATATATATAATACATATTTAAATTTCAAACTAAACCACATTCAGTGGATGATTTCATCAGTGATGTCATTTGAGATATCATCAGTGATGTCACTGACCATGTCATGAATGATGCAATATGTGACATCATCAGCAGTGCATTGCGGGCGCGTGAGTTATAGTTAGCAGAACTAACTATAACAGAGGAACTTCTATGGTTTTGTACGAGTGAAATGGGCAGCTAACTATAACACCCCTTAAACCTATGGTTTCTTCTGTGAATATATATATACATACATATGTAAACATATATATAATCTGCATATCTATATAAATACAAATATAAATGCATGCATACATATACATATATGCATACATATGCATGTTATGTACATGAAAGTTTGAAAAACACTAATACAAGCAAAACTAAAAAGCCACCTAATTACAAACAGAATTGCTTTAACCTAAACGAGGGCGAGACCTATTGCATTTTCAATGCTTTTTTACTTTGGTTCCATCAAGAAGGCATTTAAATGTGTCACACATTTGCCATAAATTCTGAATGTTAGCACTCTAGTTGCTCATTAGATCACTGTAGTAAAGCTACTGCTCTCCAGGGAAGTCTGTTGCTGGTATTCAAAGTGCATGTTTCAGTCTGCATGTCAGAATTGTTTCATGAAATAGAAGAGGATTTGAGAAGTAAATCATAATTTCTATGGCAAAATGAACCCCCTCATTTTGTTCCTTTGCAAATTAAATGTTTTAGAGCCATAGAACCAGGTCAGCAGAGCTGCTCTAGAGGCAGAGAACCAGATCAGCAGAGCTGATTTAGAGGGAGAGAACCAGGTCAGCAGAGCTGCTTTAGAACCAGAGAAACAGGTCAGCAGAGCTGCTCTAGAGCCAGAGAACCAGGTCAGCACAGCTGCTTTAGAGCTATAGAACCACGTCAGCAGAGCTGCTTTAGAGCCAGAGAACCAGGTCAGCAGAACTGCTCTAGAGGCTAAGAACTAGGTCGGCAGAGCTGCTCTAGAGCCAGAGAACCAAGTCAGCAGAGCTGCTGTAGAGCCAGAGAAACCAGGTCAGTAGGGCTGATTTAGAGCAAGAGAACCAGGTCAGCAGAGCTGCTTTAGAGGGAGAGAACCAGGTTAGCAGAGCTGCTTTAGAGCCAAGGGACCAGGTCAGCAGAGCTGCTCGAGAGCCAGAGAACCAGGTCAGCAGAACTGCTTTAGAGCCATAGAACTGGGTTGGCAGAGCTGCTTTAGAGCCAGAGAACCAGGTCAGCAGAGCTGCTTTAGAGGGAGAGAACCAGGTCAGCAGAGCTGCTTTAGAGCCAGCGAACCAGGCCAGCAAACCTGCTCTAGAGCCATAGAGCCAGGTCAGCAGAGCTGCTGAAGAGCCAAATAAACCAGGTCAGTAGAGCTGCTCTAGAGGGAGAGAACCAGGTCAGCAGAGCTGCTCTAGAGCCAGAGAACCATGTCAGCAGAACTGCTTTAGAGCCATAGAACCGGGTCAGCAGAGCTGCTTTAGTGCCAGAGAACCACGTCAGCAGAGCTGTTGAAGAGCCAGAGAACCAGATCAGCAGAGCTACTCTGTAGCCTAAGAACTAGGTCAGCAGAGCAGCTCTAGAGCCAGAGAACCAGGTCAGCAAACCTGCTGCAGGGCCAGTGAAACCAGGTCAGCAGATCTGCTCTAGAGGGAGAGAACTAGGTCAGCAGAGCTGCTTTAGAGCCAGAGAACCAGGTCAACAGACACTGACTGACTGACACTGACTGATTGACAATGACTGACACTGATTGACTGACACTGACTGACACTGACACTAACTGACACTGACTGACTGACACTGACTGACACTGATTGACTGACACTGACTGACTGACACTGACTGACACTGATTGACTGACACTGACTGACTGACACTGACTGACACTGATTGACTGACACTGACTGACTGACACTGACACTCACTGACTGACAATGACTGACTGACTGACACTGACTGACTGACACTAACTGACACAGACTGACACTGACTGACTACTCTCTACTACTCATTCTCTACTACTCTCTACTACTCTCTCTCTACTGCTCACTCTCTACTACTCACTCTCTACTACTCTCTACTATTCACTCTCTACTACTCTACTACTCTCTAATACTCACTCTCTACTACTCTCTACTATTCACTCTCTACTACTCTACTACTCTCTACTACTCTACTACTCTCTCTCTAATACTCTCTCTCTACTACTCTCTACTACTCACTCTCTTACTACACTACTACTCTTTACTACTCACTCTCTACTACTCACTCTGTACTACTCTGTACTACTCTATATTACTCTCTACTACTCACTCTCTACTACTCTCTACTACTCACTCTCTACTACTCACTCTCTGCTACTCTCTAATACTCTCTCTCTACTACTCACTCTCTACTACTCACTCTCTTCTTCTCTCTACTACTCTCTACTACTCACTCTCTACTACTCTCTACTACTCACTCTACTACTCTCAACTACTCTCTACCACTCACTCTCTACTACTCTCTACTACTCTCTCTCTACTACTCACTCTACTACTCTCTGCTACTCTCTCTCTACTACTCACTCACTACTACTCACTGTAGTAAAGCTACTGCTCTCCAGGGAAGTCTGTTGCTGGTATTCAAAGTGCATGTTTCAGTCTGCATGTCAGAATTGTTTCAGGAAATAGAAGAGGATTTGGGAAGTGAAAATGTGCCCTAATTTTTCTTTCTGCAGCACTAATCATAATTTCTATGGCAAAATGAACCCCCTCATTTTGTTCCTTTGCAAATTAAATGTTTTAAGTGTTACCACCTTATTCCCATCAAGATGGCTTCAGGTGTGCCATACTTTTGTCATAAGTAAGACTGTTAGCGCTCTAGTTGTTCTTCACAACACTCTGGGAAATTCTGTCATTGGTCTATACTTGGGCTACATCTGGGTGATATTTGTGCTACATTTGGGCTCTTTTGTCTCTGGTGGCCATCTTGGGAGACTTATTTGTTATGAAGTTTCCTAATTTCCTCATTTACTACAGTCTCCTCAGTAGGAAATACTTTCAGTTTTTAACTTCGATTCCATCAAGAAGGCCTTCAGATATGTCACACATTTGCCATAAATTCGGAATGTTAGCACTCTAGTTGCTCAGTAGATGACTGTAGTAAAGCTACTGCTCACCAGGGAAGTCTGCTGCTGGTTTTGAAAGTGCATGTTTCAGTTTGCATGACAGAATTTTTTCTAATGAAATAGAAGAGAATTTGAGAAGTCACTCAAAATGTCCCCTAATTTATTTTTCTGCAAAAGCAGCAGTTGATGGACAGAATGCAGAACAATGTCAGACATTCACCCCAATACAGAGATCTGGGCCTAATTCCATCGTTTTTTTGCTCACCATGCCATTCCAGTTTGAACCCAGCTATATGCAAATCAGTCTTGACCCTGTGCCTCATGGGAACAGTCCAGCCCGGACTGCCAAGACAGGTCCTCCCTGGACTGGAACAAAGCATCCTAGGACCGGTTTCGGGGTTTCACCCCTCTTCATCCAGGATAGCTTGATTCCAGTGGCATGGAGAGCACGGGACTCACGTCTGAGCATACCCGTCCCACTCGGGGTCACAAATGAAAAAACAACAGTTGATGGACAGAATGCAGAAAAATATCATACATTCACCCCAGTACAGAGATCTGGGCCTAAATTCATCGTTTTTTTGCTCACCATGCCATTGCAGTTTGAACCCAGCTCACTGTGCCACTGGAATCAAGCTATCCTGGCTGAAGAGGGGTGAAACCCCAAAACCGATTCTAGGATGCTTGTTTCCGGTCCAAGCAAAAGAATGATGGATTTAACCCAGATCTCTTGACTGGGAGTGAATGTTTTGATTTGTTCTGCATTCCGTCCATCAATTGTGTGTCTTTTGCTTCCTTGCCCTAAGTGCGCAAAGGTATGCCCAGACGTGGGTCCTGGGCTCACTGTGCCACTGGAATCAAGCTATCCTGATTGAAGAGAGGTGAAACCCCGAAACCAGTTCTAGGATGCCTGTTTCCAGTCCAGGGAGGACCTGGCTTGGCAGTTCAGGCTGGACTGTTCCCATGATGCACAGGGTCAAGACTGATTTCCATATGGCCAGGTCTAAACTGGGGTGGCATGGTGAGCAAAAGAATGATGGATTTATCCCAGATTTCTTGACTGGGTGTGAATGTTTTGATTTGTTGTGCATTCCGTCCATCAATTGTGTGTCTTTTGCTTTCTTGCTCTAAGTGCGCCAGGTATGCCCAGACGTGGGTCCTGGGCTCACTGTGCCACTGGAATCAAGCTATCCTGGCTGAAGAGGGGTGAAACCCCGAAACCAGTTCTAGGATGCTTATTTCTGGTCCATGGAGGACCTGGCTTGGCAGTTCAGGCTGGACTGTTCCCATGAGGCACAGGGTCAAGACTGATTTGCATATGGCCAGGTCTAAACTGGGGTGGCATGGTGAGCAAAAGAATGATGGATTTAACCCATATCTCTTGACTGGGGGTGAATGTTTTGATTTGTTCTGCATTCCGTCCATCAATTGTGTGTCTTTTGTTTTCTTGCCCTAAGTGCGCCAGGTATGCCCAGTCGGAGTTCCTGGGCTCACTGTGCCACTGGAATCAAGCTATCCTGGCTGAAGAGGGGTGAAACCCCGAAACCGGTTCTAAGATGCTTGTTTCCGGTCCAGGGAGGACCTGGCTTGGCAGTTCAGGCTGGACTGTTCCCATGAGGCACAGGGTCAAGACTGATTTGCATATGGCCAGGTCTAAACTAGGGTGGCATGGTGAGGAAAAGAATGATGGATTTATCCCAGATCTTTTGACCGGGGGTGAATGTTTTGATTTGTTCTGCATTCCGTCCATCAATTGTGTGTCTTTTGCTTTCTTGCCCTAAGTGCGCCAGGTATGCCCAGACGTGGGTCCTGGGCTCACTGTGCCACTGGAATCAAGCTATCCTGGCTGAAGAGGGGTGAAACCCCGAAACCGGTTGTAGGATGCTTGTTTCCGGTCCAGGGAAGACCTGGCTTGGCAGTTCAGGCTGGACTGTTCCCATGAGGCACAGGGTCAAGACTGATTTGCATGTGGCCAGGTCTAAACTGGGGTGGCATGGTGAGCAAAAGAAGGATGGATTTAACCCAGATCTCTTGACTGGGGGTGAATGTTTTGATTTGTTCTGCATTCCGTCCATCAATTGTGTGTCTTTTTTTTAATGTTATTTTTTATTTCTGCAACACTAATCATACTTACTATGGCAAAATGAACACCCTCATTTAGTTCCTTTTTAAATTAAATGTTTTAAGAGTTACCACTTTATTCCAATCAAAATGGCTTCAGGTGTGCCATACGTTTGTCATAAGTAGGACTGTTAGCGCTCTAGTTGTTCTTTAGAACACTCTGGGAAGCTACAGTAGAACACAAAGGAATCAACTGACAGTCTCTGCCATTGTTGGAGGTACATGTTTAACTGAGAATGTCAGACTTCATTCTGACATGACTGAGAAAGATAATGTGAATATACAGAAAATATGTTCTCAGTTTAGTTTATAGACCACCTTCCAAACGCTCTGTGGGAAAAGCATGAGAAAATAGTTTTCTCTCAAACATGATTCATGATATCCCTGCAGAAGGCTCTTTCACATGGTAAAATCACCTTAGAACACACCACAATTCCTAAAATGAGTATGGTACCGTCAACAAATCATTTATAATGTAACAAAAGTCTTAAAACCTTCTAATAACTGCAATGCTTTTTAATGAGGTGCTATCATGTATATTGGTCCCAAGATGGCTGCCAACACTTCTTGCATGAAGTGCTAACAGCCAATCAGATGTCACGATGAGATGTGTGGTTAGCCTCCGCTCAGATATATCTATGATTTTACTTTTGATTTTCTCAGCAACTACTGAACAGATTTACACCATTTAACTAAAAGGCACGAGTGTGAACCAAGGGCTACCTCTTTGCCAAATTTCATGTAATTCTGTTCAGCAGTTCGGGCTGCAGCGGCGATTAACGGTTCCTATGGAAAATTGCATGGGGAAAACACATTTTGGGACCCCCCCTTTTTCTCGGCCACTGCTTGAAGAATCACCCCGAGACTTTCAGGATAGGAGCGGACCGGTGAGCCCCACCAGTTTTGAAAAGATAGCGAAGATCCGTCAACCGGCGCCAAAGTTATTCCAAATAGAATGTTGCAGATTTCCTATGGATAATAGGTCCTAACTATTACTCCTCCCTACTGGCAACTGCCAGTAGGTAACACACACACATATATATATATATATATATATATATATATATATATATATATATATATATATATATATATATATTCACTGAAAAAACCATAGGTTTCACACATGTTATAGTTAGCTGGACATTTCACTCCTACAAAACCAATGAAATTCCCCCGTTATAGTTAGTTCAGCTAACTATAACTCGCGCGCCGGCAATCCACTGCTGATGACGTCACATATTACATCACTCATGACATGGTCAGTGACATCACTCATGACATCACTGATGACATCTCAAATAACATCACTGATGACATCATTGATGACGTCTTCAATTGACTATGTGTTTCTGAATAATTTTAATATGTTTAATATATATAGGGAAAGCTCTGTTGAACAATAAGTGGTTGTAAAAGTGAGTGAATGGATATATTACTATGTGCTTAATTGACTCTATAAGTGAGTCATTAAATGTATCTTAATGCATACTAGTTACTAAACTGTGTGAATGTTTGTATGTGTCTGTGTGTTGGTGTGTAAGTGGTTGCATGGTTTTGGGAATAGCTATATGAGTGTCTATATGGGTTATTGATTGGTTGTCTGAGTATCTGTATGGGTGTCTGAGTGTTTGTGTGGGTAGGGTGTGTGTGACTCTGTGACTAGATGTGTGAGTGGGTGATTCTGTGGGTTCATGGTTTTAAGAGTGGATCTGTGGTGGACTGTATGATTGACTGAGTGTATGTATAGGTGTGTTAGTGATTGAATGTATATTTCACTGGTACATTTGTGACTAACTACATATGTGAAAGGCAGTATATATGTGTGTAAGAGTATATAAGTGGGTAGATGCGAGAGTCTGTGATTGTGAGAGTGACTGTATGGATGAGTGTGTGCTTGTATCTATGATTCTATTAGAGCGTAAGAATGTGGTACTATTTTTATGAGTAAGTTAACTTGAGTGTGTATAACCGCATAGGTAAGTAAATGGGAGTGTGATTATTTGCATGACTGACTAGGTGTGAAAGTACCTCTATGGATGATTGATAGTGTGTGACTTAGTATATAGATGTATAAAAGCATGTGCTAGTCTTGTATGGAGTGACTGTAAGTATGAGTGACTGTACAGGTGAATGAGTGGAGGTGTATGTAGACCTTAGAGTTAATAAGTAGATATTGGAATGGTATTGACAATGGAACTCTAAATTTTGTTTTGTTGTATCAAAGGTTATATTAGGGTGTGAGAAGATATGGTACTTTTTCTTATGGATGACGTCATCACTGATGTTATTTGAGATGTCCTCAGTGATGTCATGAGTGATGTCACTGACCATGTCATGAGTGATGTAATATGTGACGTCATCAGCAGTGGATTGCGGGCGCGCGAGTTATAGTTAGCTGAACTAACTTTAACGGGGGAATTTCATTGGTTTTGTATGAGTGAAATGTCCAGCTAACTATAACATGTGTGAAACCTATGTTTTTTTCAGTGAATTTGCAAGGTTTTTTGAATGCTAAGTTATGTATTTTTTATTTATATTTTTTAAATATTTGTTTTTAAAAAAAATTCCTATGTATTCATTTATATATTATCTTTATCCTTTAATTTTGTTTGGCTAATTTTTTAAAAAATTTTCAATTAGGATAAAGTTGAACAGCATAGTTAATATTTTCTATTAAGTTATGTCCATTTTTTTTTTATATTAATTCTTAGGATGCGCGCTTAGAGCGCGCACCTAGTACGTTTGCGTAAGTTTATTATGAATTCCGTTTTACATTATTTAAGTACGCATACATACGTTTTATTACGCGCTCGGAGCGCGCACCCAGTACGCATGCGTACGTATGCGTACGTACGCATGCGTCCGTACGCATGCGTGCGTACGCATGCGTGCGTGCGTCGTACGTGCTCCACGCGGTACACTTCCGTATACGCGTAGAGTACGCGCGCTGTCGTTCGCGTATACGCGTGTGCTACGTATGCGCGTTACGTACACGCATACCACGTATGCGCATGCGCTCGTACGCGTTCGCGCATGCGCAATTGCCCGGTGCGCGCTCCGAGCTTGCTCTGTGCGCGCACCTCGGGTTATGTTCATAATAAAACAACACTTCTAATTGGTTTTCATTACTTTCAGTTTCTGATTGTTTCAACACCACACCCAATCCCCTCATGGCAAGTCATGTGATCAACAATAATCACTTTTGATTGGTTTGAAGTACTTTCAGTTCCAGATTCTTCCAACACCACTCCCACTTTCTTCATTATTAGTTCTGATTCCCTTGGAGAAGGAGCTAATCTGTTGTTGAGAGACGATGGCTGAGCAGCAACCATCTTCAGAGAGTGAACAGGACACTCTTGAGAGACAGAGGAACAGGAAGCAGAAAGACAGCTTTATATGGCAGTTTTTTACTTTCCCTGAGGGACAAAAAAAAGTGAATGCACCGAAAGTTACTTGTGTATTGTGTCAAAATGTCTTATCACGTGGGAATGCTAACAAGAAGTATTCTTTTAACACAATGACGAGGCATGTTGAGGCAATGCATCCAGTGACTTTTCGTCGAGCTTCTGGAGCAAACCCTCCACCTGCTCAGCTGACGACATCTGCAGCAGCTCAGCCGAGCACATCTTCGGCAGCTCAGGCAAGCACTTCTACTGCGATGGTGCCTTCACCTTTTTCTACACCTCTTGTTGGTCCACCTTGTTTGGCGAGGTTGTCTACACGGTGCACTGATTGCGGTAGTCTTATTTCTGTGGGGGAGACCAGTCTTGATCTCCTTCAGCGAAAATTTGATGCGCATCAGTGCACTAGGCCATAGATGTTTTTTCTTTTTTTCGTTTTTCTCTTCCTGTTTCCCTACATTAACTCAAGGGCTCTTTTCAGAGCCACCTAAAAACTAAACCCAAAAATATTTTTGGGGGATTTTTTTTTTTTTTTTTTTTTTCGGGTGCGCGCACGCTGCGCGCACCCGAGGAGGTTTTTTAATTTTAATGAACAAAGAGAGGTGAAGAAAAGGAATCATGAAAAGGACGGATTAAGAAATACAAATATTTTTAACTTATCTTATTTTTAAAATAACTTATTTTGATAAAAAACATTTTTACTAATTTGCAAGGAAACAGAATTTCATTTTTTCATTTTTCTTTTAAGTTCTGAAAAAAAAGAAAAAAGTATTAATATTCAATCATACATTTTATAAAGCAGTACATGTTTTTACATATTTTACAAAGCAATTTTTTGCCCTTTTTTTGCTGTTTTCAGAATTTTTTAATTTTCACTTAAAATAGTGAAAACAATTGTATTCATCATTTAACAGCGGGCAAAAAAAAAACAATCTGAAAGATAAAAAAGCCCCAAAACTATCCACACTAAAATATACTTTGATAGAAATATTACATATATATTACAAATACCTTTCTAGATGAATAAAAATGTTGTAGATATTCCATCTTTAAACATTGTTGCAAAAGCACATATGCCAAAATAATATCTGTCAAAGAAGTCCACATTTATTTTTATTACTTTTCCTTTAGGCCAAATAGTAATTTCAAAATCCTTTTTAAGTGAAATCTTCAATTATAATCCTTTAAAATTTCAAAAAATGCTTTCTTCAGATGCAGTTTTTAGTTTTTAAAATTTAGGTTTCAGAAAAATTAAGTAAGAATTGGGTAAATCATAAGGCAAACGTTGTTTGAAAATCAATTGGGAATCATTAGACAGTGTCCAGCCTTTTTCACATTTAAGATAAACTGTGTAATGTCCAGAAGTTACAGTAGGTCCTTCATGAAAAATTATTGCAACTGTAACAAAAGTTTTTCCAGAAATTGATAATTGTTGTCCTATAAACTTCTTTATTAAAGTATCCAATTTTGAACCATCAGCTCTACAACGTTGCATCATTAAAATTACATACTGACCGTATTTCTGTAAAAATAACGTGGAAAACATGTCAGATTTGCATTCAGAACATTCCATGTTGTGATTGGCATCTTTAACTAATTTACTAAAAGTCACTGATTTACTTTGTGGTAATGGTTAATATATGAACCTTTCAGAATCAACATTACTACTGCATGTGTTCATACAGTTTTCACAGCAATGTTCCCATTTATAAGAGACACCAAATAAGTTTTCTACTTGTACTCCTTCATCTTCAAGTACCCTCAGCATATATATTAAGAATTCCTGTGCATCTTGCTGAACATTTTCTTTAAACTGCGTAAATCCTGAACATACATCTAAAAGATTTCTAACATCAGAAGCACTTTCTATTTTAGTTTTATCATTACTGAGCTTCTCATAAAGGAGACTCAGCAGAGAACAGAATCTTTTTCCATGATTTACTTTTATCTGCCCTTGCAAATTTTCAAGATAAAATACAACATTCAGCACTACATTTGCGTAGCAGTTGACACCAGAGCTATTTTCAAAATGACAACCAACAACCTCTTGAACACTGTCCTTTTTCTTTTTGCTTACAATCACTTCACTCTCATTACAGATATTCTCAATTCTCCTTTTCTGAGAAACAACATGTTTTTCAATCACAGGATACTGACCTAAATGAGGAGCATAGGTTCTTCTTAATCTATTATACTCCTTTACACAGTTTGCATCAGCACTAACTTTTGAGTCATCAAAGTCTATCATAAATAAACCAGATAATGTTTTCACTCGTGACAAAGCAACATATGCCATACCTTCTTTGAATACAGTAGAACCAATGTTTACAAAAGCACTATCTACAGTTAATCCTTGAGACTTGTGAATAGTTACAGCATATGCTAGAGAAAATGGAAACTGCTTCCTACGTACATACAAGTCTTTCACTAGCAAAAAACGAACTGAACAACGACTAATGTCTTTAACCTCTTCAATCTGGTCAAATTTTATTTTTAAAAATTCAATTCCATCTTTTTTCTGGTACTTCTCATAACCCACAACTTTACCCATAGCTCCATTTACTAAACCTTTTTCTACATCCAAATTTCTCCTTAAAATCACTCCACAATTCATGCAAACATATAGATTTTTTTCTAATCCAGCTGTTTTTGAAATGTTCTTCTCTAGTGAATCCAATTTATTTTTCAGTTTGCCTGTTAATGTAATAGTAATTCCTTCATGCTGAATTTTGTCCACTGCTTCCATTTTCTTAATCTCTTCTTTTTCCAATTTCAAAAGTTCCTCATTGAATATTGAGCATTCGCGTAGTGTTGGCATTAAGCAGATTACAGTATTTTTTTCAGCAATGTTCTTGAATATTTTCTCTGCAACTATTGTTTCCTTTGGAAATAAATTATGTAGCATCCGACTCTGTAATGCTTTTTTGCCATCTTCTGTGAGAAGTCCAATTCTAATATCTTTCAGAATACTTGCATAATCTTCATCGTTTGCTTGCCTCATATTGGTAGTGAGTTCTTTGTACTCAAAGAACGACCAAATATTCGCATTACCAATGCTTCCTAATGACTTTTTCGTGTCTTCATGTGTCACAGTATTAAACACGGGTTGTCGTTTTACTGGAGTGAGCTGTAAAAGATCCCCAAAAACTATGACGTGTTTTCCTCCAAATAACACGTCATAGTCTCTTTTTAGAATTTGTTGCATTCTTAAATGCACAAAGGCAAGCATTAAGTTTGATACCATGCTCACCTCATCAATAATGAGAACTTGCATCTTCTTCAACACTCTTGAAACTTCGAAGCATGCTTCTCCTGTTAGCTTGTGATATTGTATTTGGTTCTCATGCTCCACTGGTAACATTAGCAAGCGATGTAAGGTAATTCCTTTTATGTTATAGGCTGCTAACCCAGTTGGAGCAGTTACAACACAAGACAAAGTGGAAGGTGTTTTTACTGTAGGTAGCTTCTGATGACTTTTATTAAGAAACGTTTTCCAGTTCCAGCTTGTCCACTCACATACATCCTGATTGGTACAAATGATGTGCATGAGCACTCTTTATTTTCATGTAGTAATCCATGATCAATTTTTTTGGTGACTTCTTCATAAATTTGTTTTTGTTCTTCATTCAGTTGTTGTTCCAGATTTAGTAAGTCTATTGAATCTTCCTGTGCTTGATTCATAGCCGTTTCTACTTCAGTCATAGCTATTGCAGCTTCATTTTCTACAATAGGTTGTCCTAGGGGATCTTGACTGAGTGTTCCAGACCTTTGGCTGTCTTGAGAACTGTCTCTAGCTACTTCAGCTGCAATTGTACTTTCCTGTTCTATTTCTTCATTTAACATTTGCACGTAATTCGTGAAAGTACTGCATTGAATTGTTTCTTTATACGCATTAAATGAATCTTCATAGCTGTGAAATTCTCCCAGTAGTTCGTCCTCTGAATGCCATGGTTTAAACAGCTGTAAAAGTGGCAAGTAGTAAAATTCCTTTTTCTCAGTTGTATCACAACTGAGCTTCCTGTGATTAATCAAACTTCCTTTTGTTTGCTTCACCAAACATCCTTCTTCACCAATGACTTTATATTTTCCATTATTGATGTCTTCTGTGGCTTTCTGTGAAAAAATGTAGTTCTGCAGCACTTCATAGAGACACATGTTCTCAAGATGACGACTTCTTTTTGGGTAATACGTGTCCAACATGGTTGATTTCAAAATATCTGTACTTTCCGGGTTATACTCGGCCAAATATTCAATTTCTGCAACAGATTTCAGTACCCGATTTCTCATTCCTGCAAGTCCTAAACTTACCCAAATTATTCTTCTGGATTTCGAGTAAAGACTTGCAGATGATAACCTATCTGAGCATTCGTAGGATCCAATTTCTCGATGCGATAACATCTTTAAACTGAAACTGTATAGCTTCTTACTGACAGTCTTCTCATGAGAAATCTCTTCCCACATTTCCTTCAATTCTGTTTTCTCAGATTTAGTGATGTATGATGTGACATACCGAGCAACAGCAATAGAATTGTCTGCCACATACTGAATATCCATGTTAGCATTCCACATGGATAAAATGACTGGGTTGTAGTCATTTATGTATTTTGACTCTTCTTTTCTTCGTAGGTTGTAGGTATTCTTAGGTGATTTTCTTGTAATAGTATGTCGCACAGCTGACATAAAACTGTTTATTCTTCCTTTTGAAAGAACAGGTCGTGGAAATCCAAATCGACATTTTGTGTAGAATTTATCTTTGCTCTTGTACTTTCGCCGACAGTATTTTCCACACCGATGATTTTGAAAACGTAGAACTTGCTCTTTTAACTTTTTCTCTTCTGTGCTTTTAGGTATAGCACATGTTGCATATTCTTCAATGAAACTTAAAACTGCTTCATCTGCATCTGTTCCAAATTTTGGGGCATCCTTGATCCACAACAGCATATGAATATGAGGAGCGCCTCTTGCTTGGTACTCTTTTCTCCAAAAGAAATCCACAACTTCTCCAAGAGGTGGATTTTTTTTATTGCAGATGAAGGACATCATAGCCTCAAATTTATGATTAAAATATCTGCAAACATTAACCGGATCCAATGAGCACAATTCTCCTGCTGTCTTCTATTCGATGTTTTTAATGTTAGAATTTGCCTCTCGAAGAAAATCCAGTAAATCATCCCAAGCGTACTCGGCACAGCTTAGGGTAAGCAACCATGTTGGAGTTCCTAAATTCCGTAACATGCATTTTAATTCTCCATGGCGTCGGTACCAATATTCATTTGTCCCACGCTGACAAGCCATCAGATTGATCAATTGTGTTTCCAAATGATCATCTCGGTGCTGCACTTTGTCCATAAAATCCTTAGCAGACACATTATGTAGATGTACTCCACTTTTTAAAATGTGATTTACTGCATAAGATAGTGCAGACAAGTCGCTTTCAAATAAAAGATGAAACAAATAAGGAATACTTTGACGAAGTCTTGGATCTTCTGCATATAATCTTGTAGTCCAATACTCAGAAGCTGGAATCTGTTCTGGGCGTTCATCGTATCGTCCATCTTTTCCTGTAGGAAACAGCTGGGGAAAACATCGAGCTTCCAAGCTCTTCTCCCATACACTCACGGGAGTTCCTTTTGCTTTCTTCATCTGAAACAGATCAATAGTGTCTCCCATAACTTCTTTTGAATGAAGAGGATGTATGCTAAAATGTTCATAAATTTCTTCTTCTTTTGACTTGTCCACTTTTTCAATTTGCCCAGTTGGTGTTTCTGTGTCTTCTTGTAAATCTTCTTCATCTTCATCTATATAAATTGATTCATACCATTTATTATTCCTTTTCAAATATAAATTTGCTCTTTGTACTTTCCGTACATCTACCAGCTCCTGCCAAATCTTCTTATTCTTTGTAGGTACACCATTAACCAGAATAACTAATGGTTCAGTTTCCAAAGTATCTGCATCAATAGTTTCCATATTTTTCTTCAAATCCAATGGCAAATACACCACTCTTTCTTTTAAACCTCTCAGTAAATCTGAAGGAGGTAATTTACCAGTTTTGGGCTCCATACGTACTATGGTCTGGAACGGATGAACACATTGAATGAGTATAGACTCATATGTATTTAAATCAGAAAGTTCGGCAGGAATAGCATCCAATTCTAAATTATTATGTACAGCTCTGGTCGGCATTCTATTTTCTTCTAACTTATTATAACAGTATTTACAAAAACGCTGATCTTCACCCAATTCAAAACAATTTTCCAGAAATATATATGTTGCAAAATCCTTCCACTTATAATTATCTTCATTTTCACTTTTTTTATACAGATCAACATTCCTTGTTTGAATTTTATAATGGCTTCTGCGGCAACAAATACAAGTAATATTTGGTCTTTCATTAGAGATGATAGTAAATTTTGTCATTTCATCCTCAAAATTTTTAGTAATAATGAGTTCTACATTCTGTTCCTCATTTTCCTCATTAACTGTGTCCTTTTCTACACTTTCTTGTTCTGGACCAAAGTAACAAAACTGAATCACATCGGTAACCTTCACTACATCTGATACAGATCCACGGAACAGAGCATTATTTAACTCATTTAACTTTACTGCTGGACTTTTAGCAAAATACAATGTTCTCACAAACTTTCTCATTTCAGTATGATGAACAGCCAGCATCCTAAAATGGTGAAAAACACTTTGACACACTTTCCTAGATAGACAAGCCAGAGAATGTCCTTGCAAACCAGTATTCTCTCTCACTCTGCATGGATCTAGTCTTTGAAGCACCTTAATCTTCTGTTTTACACTCTTTTTACTATATTCTCTTAGAAAGTCACGTAATTTATCAATAGATTCCTGACACACAGTACAAATACTACTACAATTCCAAGTGTACACTGGGGCTTTTGGACGTCTCCCCATAGCCTCAGCAGCCATCACTTCTTCCTCATTTCTTGGAACCATTTTCTCTTTTTCCATCACACAACCATCCTTAACTTCATATGCTCTACCATTGGTGTCAACTGCATGCAACAAACTATTACTTTGAAGATAACTCTCTTCATTAAAAAATGGTTCAGTACTTGAACTGTGCTTCCATTCTCCCAAGAACACTTTACAAAAGTTACTTTTTTTCACTTCTCTTTTCCTTTTGCTTTGTGACTTCATTGCATTGACTAATTTGTCGAATCTACGCATCCTATTCAAAATTAAAATAAAAAGTTTTCTTTTTATTTCCAAAGCCTCACTTACAATATTTTCTATAAAAAAAATGTTCTTAATAAATTTTGTTTTTTTCTTATATTTTTTCCCATCCTTTAGCAAATTTAACATCACTCTTCTCTGAAACATTTTTCGACGAATATTTTTAAAATCTAATTTTCGTGTTAAATCACTTTTACTTACTTCTGATTGTACATTAGCTTTTGTTTTTTGCTGTTGACTCTGTTGTTGCTTTGTACCTAAAACACTGTTTGTTTTACATTTATTTTTTCCATTTTTTTTTTGAAGATCTTTTTTAAGAAATCTCTACTTTGCTTACCAGTAGACTTTTTCTTTTTGCCATCACAAGCTTTTCCTCCTATTTTTTTTTCCAGTTTTGTCCAGATATAGTTGTTGTTGCTTTTCTTTCCTCTTTCTTGTCCTTAAAGGCATTTTTTTAATTTTTTCACTGTTGCTCGGCAATACCTGCAAGAAACTTTAAAAAAAATACCTTTTTGTAATTATAATTCATTTAAAAAATTTTTTAGCTTTTCAATAATTTAAAATGTTTTAGCATTTGACTCTTATTTGTGATTTATTGATTTCTGCTGAGTGCTAACCACCACATTTGAAGAAAACAAGCTGTCCCTTTCTTGCAAGTGCATGTTTTACAGAACAACTGCAACACAAATTACATCTCTGGCCACAATTCCTGTGCGCACACAGCCTCATGGTGTGATTCTAAGCAGAAAACAGAATTTGATTGGCAATTTCAAAGCACATTTACTACTGTGGTAGAGCAAGTGATAATTACTGTTACAGCCTGACACATTTTCCTTGTAGATTACAGAGGCAGAAAAGAGCACATGTCCTAACAGCTACTTCATACCATGAGCATGTGCAACCTGGGTGAGTGACTACACTAGAGCAAAGGAAATGAGCCTTGGTGACGTTGAATGTCTTTGCGTTACACAGTGCTATCTGAAACACCACACAGAGCTCAGTACGACGCATGGGAGTGTTGGAGAAGCTGCTGCGTGTGTGCAAAGAGTGTGTTTCTGGAGACTGTGTATTGTCTGGTGCAAGACAGATGAGCAAAGAGACTTCCAAAACTGCATGAAGACTGCAGGGATGTATGTAACAGTGCATGTGTGCTAAGGGTTATTTTGAGTTATGAACATATGGCAACTACCTGTGCCTTTGCTATTTTGAAAGGAAAATCTACCCTGTTGGTTTCAAATGTTTTAGCTTTTGCCTCTCATTTGCGATTTAGTGATTTCTGCTGAGTGCTAACCACCACATTTGAAGAAAACAAGCTGTCCCTTTCCTGCAAGTGCATGCTTTACAGAACAACTGCAACACAAATTACAACTCTGGCCACAATTCCTGTGCGCACACAGCCTCATGGTGTGATTCTAAGCAGAAAACAGAATTTGATTGGCAATTTCAAAGCACATTTACTACTGTGGTAGAGCAAGTGATAATTACTGTTACAGCCTGACACATTTTCCTTGTAGATTACAGAGGCAGAAAAGAGCACATGTCCTAACAGCTACTTCATACCATGAGCATGAGCAACCTGGGTGAGTGACTCCACTAGAGCAAAGGAAATGAGCCTTGGTGACGTTGAATGTGTTTGCGTTACACAGTGCTATCTGAAACACCACACAGAGCTGAGTACTACGCATGGGAGTGTTGGAGAAGCTGCTGCGTGTGTGCCAAGAGTGTGTTTCTGGAGACTGTGTATTGTCTGGTGCAAGAGAAATGAGCAAAGAGACTTCCAAAACTGCATGAAGACTGCTGGGATGTATGTAACAGTGCATGTGTGGTAAGGGTTCATTTGAGTTTTGAACATATGGCAACTACCTGTGCCTTTGCTATTTTGAAAGGAAAATCTACCCTGTTGGTTTCCAATGTTTTAGCATTTGCCTCTCATTTGCGATTTAGTGTTTTCTGCTGAGTGCTAACCACCACATTTGAAGAAAACAAGCTGTCCCTTTCCTGCAAGTGCATGTTTTACAGAACAACTGCAACACAAATTACATCTCTGGCCACAATTCCTGTGCACACACAGCCTCATGGTGTGATTCTAAGCAGAAAACAGAATTTGATTGGCAATTTCAAAGCACATTTACTACTGTGGTAGAGCAAGTGATAATTACTGTTACAGCCTGACACATTTTCCTTGTAGATTACAGAGGCAGAAAAGAGCACATGTCCTAACATCTACTTCATACCATGAGCATGTGCAACCTGGGTGAGTGACTACACTAGAGCAAAGGAAATGAGCCTTGGTGTTGTTGAATGTCTTTGCGTTACACAGTGCTATCTGAAACACCACACAGAGCTCAGTACTACGCATGGGAGTGTTGGAGAAGCTGCTGCGTGTGTGCAAAGAGTGTGTTTCTGGAGACTGTGTATTGTCTGGTGCAAGAGAGATGAGCAAAGAGACTTCCAAAACTGCATGAAGACTGCTGGGATGTATGTAACAGTGCATGTGTGGTAAGGGTTAATTTGAGTTTTGAACATATGGCAACTACCTGTGCCTTTGCTATTTTGAAAGGAAAATCTACCCTGTTGATTTCAAATGTTTTAGCATTTGCCTCTCATTTGCGATTTAGTGATTTCTGCTGAGTGCTAACGACCACATTTGAAGAAAACAAGCTGTCCCTTTCCTGCAAGTGCATGTTTTACAGAACAACTGCAACACAAATTACATCTCTGGCTACAATTCCTGTGCGCACACAGCCTCATGGTGTGATTCTAAGCAGAAAACAGAATTTGATTGGCAATTTCAAAGCACATTTACTACTGTGATAGAGCAAGTGATAATTACTGTTACAGCCTGACACATTTTCCTTGTAGATTACAGAGGCAGAAAAGAGCACATGTCCTAACAGCTACTTCATACCATGAGCATGTGCAACCTGGGTGAGTGACTACACTAGAGCAAAGGAAATGAGCCTTGGTGACATTGAATGTGTTTGCGTTACACAGTGCTATCTGAAACACCACACAGAGCTGAGTACTACGCATGGGAGTGTTGGAGAAGCTGCTGCGTGTGTGCCAAGAGCATGTTTCTGGAGACTGTGTATTGTCTGGTGCAAGAGAAATGAGCAAAGAGACTTCCAAAACTGCATGACGACTGCTGGGATGTATGTAACAGTGCATGTGTGATAAGGGTTCATTTGAGTTTTGAACATATGGCAACTACCTGTGCCTTTGCTATTTTGAAAGGAAAATCTACCCTGTTGGTTTCAAAAATTTTAGCTTTTGCCTCTCATTTGCGATTTAGTGTTTTCTGCTGAGTGCTAACCACCACATTTGAAGAAAACAAGCTGTCCCTTTCCTGCAAATGCATGTTTTACAGAACAACTGCAACACAAATTACATCTCTGGCCACAATTCCTGTGCACACACAGCCTCATGGTGTGATTCTAAGCAGAAAACAGAATTTGATTGGCAATTTCAAAGCACATTTACTACTGTGGTAGAGCAAGTGATAATTACTGTTACAGCCTGACACATTTTCCTTGTAGATTACAGAGGCAGAAAAGAGCACATGTCCTAACAGCTACTTCATACCATGAGCATGTGCAACCTGGGTGAGTGACTACACTAGAGCAAAGGAAATGAGCCTTGGTGTTGTTGAATGTCTTTGCGTTACACAGTGCTATCTGAAACACCACACAGAGCTCAGTACTACGCATGGGAGTGTTGGAGAAGCTGCTGCGTGTGTGCAAAGAGTGTGTTTCTGGAGACTGTGTATTCTCTGGTGCAAGAGAAATGAGCAAAGAGACTTCCAAAACTGCATGAAGACTGCTGGGATGTATGTAACAGTGCATGTGTGGTAAGGGTTAATTTGAGTTTTGAAAACAGACTGCCCCTTTCCTGGGTCTGCAATTCTTACAGAACAACAACTTCACAAATTAAATCTCAGACAACAATTCCTATATGCACACAGACTCATGCTGTGTTTTTAGGCACAAAACACAGGGTGCCCCTTTCCTGGGACTGCAATTCTTACAGAACTAATGCTAATTTCAAATGTGTTGCGATTTTCCTCTCATTTCTTTCAAAGTGATTTCTGCTAAATCCTAACCATCACAGTTAAAAAGAAGCTGTCCTTTTCTTTCAACTGCAAGTCTTACTTTTCAACAGCAACACAAATTAAATCTCTGTCAACAATTCTTCTCTGCACACAGACTCATGGTTTGATGGTAGGTACAAAACAGTATTCCTCATTGTTACCAGTACACATTAACATATGGTGAAAACATACTCCATAATATTTAACTAGTTAAAGACAGTTAAATATCTCCCAAACCTTAAAATGTAAAACATAACTTTTAAAGAAGATTCACAATTCTAATATTTATATCAAAAATCACCACATACATCCCCTCTCAAACTCATAACTCACCTTTAAAATTAGTTAGTTGTGAAAGAAATGTGCCACTCAAACAGCAGACTATCAGAGTCAGAATATCAGAGCTCTACACCTCTCTCCTCTCTCCAGAACCAGTAAATGGCAATGTTTCCCTCTCTTTTTTCACACATATACATGTTAATTTCAAATCTCAGTGCTTCCCACTTTTTTTCAAATGAAATCACACATTTCTATTGGTTGAAAACTTCAACCCCTTTCCAAATGTACCCTTCCCCCAACTTGACTTCTGCCTGCTACCATAGCAACAGCTCATGGAACACTGCTGTGAGGAGAGAGGTCAGAAGTTCAGCACACAATGTTTCACATCCAAAGAGCAAGAGTGGTTCACCTGTCCAACCTAACAGCAAATCCAATCTAATCTTCTGTGGGAACACAATTTTCTGAACCAATACAACACATGCTTCTAAAAATGTACACATACAGCCTAGTGTTTAGTGAAGAATGGTGAGAAACAGCCAATGAGTTATTTTTATTTTAAAAAAATATGTATGCCTCCATTTTCAAACTGTCTTTCATTTCATATTGCCATTCTACTGAAAGACACCTCCTGAGTGAATCCAGATCTCCTTGGAAGATGTTCACAGTGTGGATTGTAGGTCACAGCTATGTCTTCTGGAGTGAAAAGTATGCAGAAAAAAGAGGTATGGTGAGAGACCTTGCTTTGCCCAATGTAGACATTAAATGGATTGGTCAGAGAGGGTTAAAGTGGCACCAATTAATGCCTTTGGTGAAAACCTTTCTACATCTCCCACAGCCTAACCTTATTATTGTGCACTGTGGTGGTAATGAACTAGGCACTTTAACTGGGGTAGGTCTGGAAATGCTTATTAAGGACACCTTTGTGCAATTGATGGCGCTTTTTCCACAAACTACCTTTGTATATTCTAATATATGCCAAAGGCAAAAGTGGAACTGGTCCAACCAATTTTGTCCACAGATTGACAAAGCAACGAAGCACGTCAAAATCTATTTCTGCTTTCCTCAGAGACTATGGTATGGGTTCTATATACCACAACAACTTGCGTTACAACATGCAAGACAGAGGAGATGGTGTACACTTCACTGATGAAGGCAACAGAGTCTTCCTCTTGAACTTAAGACTCTGCATCGGTACTTACTTGTAGGTACCAAAAAACACACAATGAACACAAGGGCTCTTTTTAGAGCCACCTTATATCTAAACACTTAAATGCGATTTTTTTATTCTTTTTTTTTTAAAGTTTTTTTTCGGGTGCGCGCTGGGTGCGCGCACTCGGCGATATTTCTTTTAAAAATATAAATCTTTTTTTTTGCCCTACAAGGTCCTACTGTGACCCCCTGACAATGCCTAGTGGGTCAATATCCCCCCACTCTGCCCCCTTTACACGTTCTCCCCCTTTGTTTCTCACCCCCTCTAAATGCGAGAGACAAAATGGCGGCCGCCGCTTCCTGATTTCCACTGATTCGAATGTTTACTTACTTCTAACAACCAATCAGAAGTGCGCTCGCGCACTGCCGAGTGCGCGCACCCAGCGCGTACGCTGCGCGCGTACAGATATATATATTGATTTAAATGCTTTTTTCTCTGGAAATACTGAACAGATTTACACCAAACCTGCAAAAGGCACTTCATGGACCTTTTAGCTACCTCTCTGCCAAATTTCACATTATTATGTTAAGCCGTTCAGGCTGTAGCTGCGACTAAAGTCCCTATGGAAAAATCCATGGGGAAAACGTGTTTTGGGACCCCCCCTTTTTCTCAGCCCCCGCTTGACGAATCACCCCGAGACTTCCAGGGTAGGAGCTGAGCGGAGCGCCCCATTAGTTTTGAAAATTTCGCGAGGATTCGCCAACCGGCGCCAAAGTTATTCAAAATAGAATTTTGAGATTTCCTATGGAAACTCGGTCCTAACTATAACTATCTACTGGCGACCGCCAGTAGATAATATATATATATATATATATATATATATATATATATATATAAGCATACACTCCTCACTTCAGAAAAGCAATGACGACGCCACGTCTTGACAATCTATATTAGATTTTAATCTACGACACTGCCGAAGATTAAAATCTAATATACATTGTCAAGACGTGGCGTCGTCATTGCTTTTCTGAAGTGAGGAGTGTATGCTTATATTACGGACCCAGCTTGCGAGGTCTGCTTGACGACGCGCCCGCTGATCAGGAGTGCGGTGGCTGTTCTCAAACGCTGTGAAAATACATATATATATATAATATAATGGCTTAAATAAAGGTTTTGTTGACCTACCTGCAGCTGTGTTGCGGCCTCAAGCGTTGGGGCAATTTTGGTGATATATATATATATATGTATTACCTACTGGCGGTCGCCAGTAGGTAGTTATAGTTAGGACCACGTTTCCATAGGAAATCCGCAACATTCTATTTTGAATAACTTTGGCGCCGGTCGACGAATCCTCGCGAATTTCTCAAAATAGGTGGGGCGCTACGCTCCGCTCCTACCCTGAAAGTCTCGGGGGGATTCGTCAAGCGGGGGCTGAGATAAAAGGGGGGTCCCAAAACGCGTTTTTCCCATGCATTTTTCCATAGGACCTTTAGACAGGGCTACAGCCCGAACGGCTGAACAGAATTACTAGAAATTTGGCAGAGAGGTAGTCCTCAGGTGAAGGAAGTGCCTTTTGTAGGTTTGGTGTAAATCTGTTCAGTAGATTCTGAGAAAATAGCCTTTAAATCAATATATATATCTGAGCCAGCTTACGGTGCGCTTACGGTGCGCTTACCGTACGCGTACGGTGACGTGCGCGAGCGCGATTCTGATTGGCTCTTAGATCTTAGTAAACATTCGAATCGGCCGAAACCAGGAAGCGGCGGCCGCCATTTCGTGTGTTTCACTCAGAAAAAAAAGAGTGATAACAAGAAAAGGGGGCAAGGAGGAGAGTTACAGACCCCCTTACATTTGTGAGGGGGTCAAAGAAGGACAGAAAAGTACAAAGAAAACATTTATTGATTTTAAAAAAAATCACGGGGTACGCGTACGGTAAGCGTACGGTAACAAAAAAAAAAAATAAAAGAAATGAAATGCAGATTTAAGAGTTTAGATATTAGGGGGCTCTAAAAAGAGCCGTTGTGTTTATGAAGTTATTTTTTAGTGGTACCTACAAGTAAGTACCGATGCAGAGTCTAAGGTTCAAGAGGAAGACTCTGTTCCCTTCATCATTGAAGTGCACACCATCTCCTCTATAAATGTCTTGCATGTCGTAACGCAAGTTGTTGTGGTAAATGGAACCCATACCATAGTCACAGAGGAAAGCAGAAACAGATTTGTTGACGTGCTTTCTTGCTTTGTCAATCTGCGGACAGAAATGATTGGACCAGTTCCATTTTTGCCTTTGGCATATGTTGGAAAACACAAAGGCAGTTTTAGGGAAAAGTGAAAACAGTTGTGCAAAGGTGTCCTTCATAAGCATTTCCAGACCTACCCCAGTCAAAGTGCCTAGGTCATTGCCACCACAGTGCACTATTATGAGGTCAGGGTGTTGGATTTGCATGAAGGATTTCACCAATGGCATCAATTGGTGCCACTTTAACCCTCTCTGACCAATCCATTTAATGTCTACATTTGGCAAAGCAAGGTCTCTCACCATACCTGTTTTCTCTGCAAACATTTTTTACTCCAGAAGACATAGCTGTGTCCTACAATCCACACTGTGAACATCTTCAAAGGAGATCTGGATGCACTCAGGAGGTGTAATTCAGTAGAATGGTAACAAGAAATGAAAGACAGTTTGGAAATGGAGGCATACATATTTTTTTATTAAAAAAAAGAACTGATTGGCTGTTTCATACCATTCTACACTAAAAACTAGGCTGTATGTGTAAATTTATAGAAGCATGTTTTGTATTGGTACAGAAAAATGTGTTACCAAAGAACAGTACTATGGATTAGCTGTAAGGTTTGAAAAGTCAAGCACTCTTGATCTGTGGAATTGAAACATTGTTTGGCGAACTTCTGACCTAACTCCACACAGCAGTGTTCCATGAGCTGTTGCTATGGTAGCAGGCAGAAGTCAAGTTGGGGGAAGGGTACTAGGCAGAAGTCAAGTTGGGGGAAGGGTACTTTTGGAAAAGGGTTGGTTTTCAACCAATAGAAATGTGTGATTACATTTGAAAAAAAGGGGGAAGCACTGAGATTTGAAACTTACATGTATATGTGTGGAAAAATAGAGGGAAACTTTGCCATTATCTGGTTCTGCTGAGAGGAGAGAGGTGTAGAGAACAGAGATCCTGGCTCTGATAATCTGCTGTTTGAGTGCCACATTTCTTTCACAACTAACTAATTTTAAAGGTGAGTTTAGAGTTTAAGAAGAGATGTATATGGTAAATTAAGAAATGAATAATAGAAATGTAATTCTTTTTGTTGAAGTTGTGTTTATTATTTTCTGTTTTGGGAGAAATTTAAATGTGAGGAACATGTAAAATAATATGGACTATGTTTTCACGATAAATTAAGGTGTATTGGTATAAAAAAAGAATAGTTTAAGGGTTTGAGGTTGGACTCAGTAATGCAAATACATTCAGCATCACTAAGGCTGGTTGCCCTTGCTGGAATGTAGGCAGTCACCCAGGTTACACATGTTGGGAAATATAGGCAGAGATTTATTGTGTACAACTCTGGTAATTTTATATTTGCATTAGTAGGAAAAAGGGGGAGCGATTTTTTGGTGCAGAAGCAGACTCTTAGCACACACCCAGCTGCTTTCCATGTATAATCATGCACAGTATTTACAAGCGAGTGGGGTTTGAGGTTTCAGTCTGTAATGCAAATACATTCAGCATCACTAAGTCTGGTTGCCCTTGCTGGAGTGTAGGCAGTCACCCAGGATACACATGGTGGTGGTCTGAAAAAGCAGTCTGGACATGGGCTTTTTAAAAAATCTGAAAAGTGGATTCATAATGTGTCAGTCTGTAAAAGTGATTATCACTTGCCAAAAAAAAAGAGCAGTAAGTGTGCTTTCAAATTGGCAAAGAAATTTTGTTTTGTGACTAATGTGAAAACATGACTCTGTGTGCAAATAGGAATTACAGGCAGAGATTTATTGCGTTTTGCTCTGGTGATTTCACAGTTGCATTAGTAGGAAAAAGGGGGAGCCATTTTTTGGTGCAGAAGCAGACTCTTAGCACACACCCAGCTGCTTTCCATGTATAATCATGCACAGTATTTACAAGCGAGTGGGGTTTGAGGTTTCAGTCTGTAATGCAAATACATTCAGCATCACTAAGGCTGGTTGCCCTTGCTGGTATGTAGGCAGTCACCCAGGATACACATGGTGGTGGTCTGAAAAAGCAGTCTGGACATGGGCTTTTTAAAAAATCTGAAAAGTGGATTCATAATGTGTCAGTCTGTAAAAGTGATTATCACTTGCCAAAAAAAAAGAGCAGTAAGTGTGCTTTCAAATTGGCAAAGAAATTTCGTTTTGTGACTAATGTGAAAACAGGACTCTGTGTGCAAATAGGAATTAGAGGCAGAGATTTATTGCGTTTTGCTCTGGTGATTTCACAGTTGCATTAGTAGGAAAAAGGGGGAGCCATTTTTTGGTGCAGAAGCAGACTCTTAGCACACACCCAGATGCTTTCCATGTATAATCATGCACAGTATTTACAAGCGAGAGGGGTTTGAGGTTTCAGTCTGTAATGCAAATACATTCAGCATCACTAAGGCTGGTTGCCCTTGCTGGTATGTAGGCAGTCACCCAGGATACACATGGTGGTGGTCTGAAAAAGCAGTCTGGACATGGGCTTTTTAAAAAATCTGAAAAGTGGATTCATAATGTGTCAGTCTGTAAAAGTGATTATCACTTGCCAAAAAAAAAGAGCAGTAAGTGTGCTTAGGACCACGTTTCCATAGGAAATCCGCAACATTCTATTTTGAATAACTTTGGCACCGGTCGACGAATCCTCGCGAATTTCTCAAAATAGGTGGGGCGCTACGCTCCGCTCCTACCCTGAAAGTCTCGGGGGGATTCGTCAAGCGGGGGCTGAGATAAAAGGGGGTCCCAAAACGCGTTTTTCCCATGCATTTTTCCATAGGACCTTTAGACAGGGCTACAGCCCGAACGGCTGAACAGAATTACTAGAAATTTGGCAGAGAGGTAGTCCTCAGGTGAAGGAAGTGCCTTTTGTAGGTTTGGTGTAAATCTGTTCAGTAGATTCTGGGAAAATAGCCTTTAAATCAATATATATATCTGAGCCAGCTTACGGTGCGCTTACGGTGCGCTTACCGTACGCGTACGGTGACGTGCGCGAGCGCGATTCTGATTGGCTCTTAGATCTTAGTAAACATTCGAATCGGCCGAAACCAGGAAGCGGCGGCTGCCATTTCGTGTGTTTCACTCAGAAAAAAAGTGATAACAAGAAAAGGGGGCAAGGAGGAGAGTTACAGACCCCCTTACATTTGTGAGGGGGTCAAAGAAGGACAGAAAAGTACAAAGAAAACATTTATTGATTTTAAAAAAAATCACGGGGTACGCGTACGGTAAGCGTACGGTAACAAAAAAAATAAATAAAAGAAATGAAATGCAGATTTAAGAGTTTAGATATTAGGGGGCTCTAAAAAGAGCCGTTGTGTTTATGAAGTTATTTTTTAGTGGTACCTACAAGTAAGTACCGATGCAGAGTCTAAGGTTCAAGAGGAAGACTCTGTTCCCTTCATCATTGAAGTGCACACCATCTCCTCTATAAATGTCTTGCATGTCGTAACGCAAGTTGTTGAGGTAAATGGAACCCATACCATAGTCACGGAGGAAAGCAGAAACAGATTTGTTGACGTGCTTTCTTGCTTTGTCAATCTGCGGACAGAAATGATTGGACCAGTTCCATTTTTGCCTTTGGCATATGTTGGAAAACACAAAGGCAGTTTTAGGGAAAAGTGAAAACAGTTGTGCAAAGGTGTCCTTCATAAGCATTTCCAGACCTACCCCAGTCAAAGTGCCTAGGTCATTGCCACCACAGTGCACTATTATGAGGTCAGGGTGTTGGATTTGCATGAAGGATTTCACCAATGGCATCAATTGGTGCCACTTTAACCCTCTCTGACCAATCCATTTAATGTCTACATTTGGCAAAGCAAGGTCTCTCACCATACCTGTTTTCTCTGCAAACTTTTCACTCCAGAAGACATAGCTGTGTCCTACAATCCACACTGTGAACATCTTCAAAGGAGATCTGGATGCACTCAGGAGGTGTAATTCAGTAGAATGGTAACAAGAAATGAAAGACAGTTTGGAAATGGAGGCATACATATTTTTTTATAAAAAAAAAGAACTGATTGGCTGTTTCATACCATTCTACACTAAAAACTAGGCTGTATGTGTAAATTTATAGAAGCATGTTTTGTATTGGTACAGAAAAATGTGTTACCAAAGAACAGTACTATGGATTAGCTGTAAGGTTTGAAAAGTCAAGCACTCTTGCTCTGTGGAATTGAAACATTGTTTGGCGAACTTCTGACCTAACTCCACACAGCAGTGTTCCATGAGCTGTTGCTATGGTAGCAGGCAGAAGTCAAGTTGGGGGAAGGGTACTAGGCAGAAGTCAAGTTGGGGGAAGGGTACTTTTGGAAAAGGGTTGGTTTTCAACCAATAGAAATGTGTGATTACATTTGAAAAAAAGGGGGAAGCACTGAGATTTGAAACTTACATGTATATGTGTGGAAAAATAGAGGGAAACTTTGCCATTATCTGGTTCTGCTGAGAGGAGAGAGGTGTAGAGAACAGAGATCCTGGCTCTGATAATCTGCTGTTTGAGTGCCACATTTCTTTCACAACTAACTAATTTTAAAGGTGAGTTTAGAGTTTGAGAGGAGATGTATATGGTAAATTAAGAAATGAATAATAGAAATGTAATTCTTTTTGTTGAAGTTGTGTTTATTATTTTCTGTTTTGGGAGAAATTTAAATGTGAGGAACATGTAAAATAATATGGACTATGTTTTCACGATAAATTAAGGTGTATTGGTATAAAAAAAGAATAGTTTAAGGGTTTGAGGTTGGACTCAGTAATGCAAATACATTCAGCATCACTAAGGCTGGTTGCCCTTGCTGGAATGTAGGCAGTCACCCAGGTTACACATGTTGGGAAATATAGGCAGAGATTTATTGTGTACAACTCTGGTAATTTTATATTTGCATTAGTAGGAAAAAGGGGGAGCGATTTTTTGGTGCAGAAGCAGACTCTTAGCACACACCCAGCTGCTTTCCATGTATAATCATGCACAGTATTTACAAGCGAGTGGGGTTTGAGGTTTCAGTCTGTAATGCAAATACATTCAGCATCACTAAGTCTGGTTGCCCTTGCTGGAGTGTAGGCAGTCACCCAGGATACACATGGTGGTGGTCTGAAAAAGCAGTCTGGACATGGGCTTTTTAAAAAATCTGAAAAGTGGATTCATAATGTGTCAGTCTGTAAAAGTGATTATCACTTGCCAAAAAGAAAGAGCAGTAAGTGTGCTTTCAAATTGGCAAAGAAATTTCGTTTTGTGACTAATGTGAAAACATGACTCTGTGTGCAAATAGGAATTACAGGCAGAGATTTATTGCGTTTTGCTCTGGTGATTTCACAGTTGCATTAGTAGGAAAAAGGGGGAGCCATTTTTTGGTGCAGAAGCAGACTCTTAGCACACACCCAGCTGCTTTCCATGTATAATCATGCACAGTATTTACAAGCGAGTGGGGTTTGAGGTTTCAGTCTGTAATGCAAATACATTCAGCATCACTAAGGCTGGTTGCCCTTGCTGGTATGTAGGCAGTCACCCAGGATACACATGGTGGTGGTCTGAAAAAGCAGTCTGGACATGGGCTTTTTAAAAAATCTGAAAAGTGGATTCATAATGTGTCAGTCTGTAAAAGTGATTATCACTTGCCAAAAAAAAAGAGCAGTAAGTGTGCTTTCAAATTGGCAAAGAAATTTCGTTTTGTGACTAATGTGAAAACATGACTCTGTGTGCAAATAGGAATTACAGGCAGAGATTTATTGCGTTTTGCTCTGGTGATTTCACAGTTGCATTAGTAGGAAAAAGGGGGAGCCATTTTTTGGTGCAGAAGCAGACTCTTAGCACACACCCAGCTGCTTTCCATGTATAATCATGCACAGTATTTACAAGCGAGTGGGGTTTGAGGTTTCAGTCTGTAATGCAAATATATTCAGCATCACTAAGGCTGGTTGCCCTTGCTGGTATGTAGGCAGTCACCCAGGATACACATGGTGGTGGTCTGAAAAAGCAGTCTGGACATGGGCTTTTTAAAAAATCTGAAAAGTGGATTCATAATGTGTCAGTCTGTAAAAGTGATTATCACTTGCCAAAAAAAAAGAGCAGTAAGTGTGCTTTCAAATTGGCAAAGAAATTTTGTTTTGTGACTAATGTGAAAACATGACTCTGTGTGCAAATAGGAATTACAGGCAGAGATTTATTGCGTTTTGCTCTGGTGATTTCACAGTTGCATTAGTAGGAAAAAAGGGGAGCCATTTTTTGGTGCAGAAGCAGACTCTTAGCACACACCCAGCTGCTTTCCATGTATAATCATGCACAGTATTTACAAGCGAGTGGGGTTTGAGGTTTCAGTCTGTAATGCAAATACATTCAGCATCACTAAGGCTGGTTGCCCTTGCTGGTATGTAGGCAGTCACCCAGGATACACAAATTGATTTTTAGTGTTTTTAAAAAAAAAAAAAAAAATTACGCGCACCGTACGCGTACGGTAAAAAAAAAAATTTAAAAAAGTTTTTAAAAACATATATAAAAAAAAGATGAAAGATAAGGTTGGCTCTTAAAAGAGCCGTTGTGTTCATGCAGGGACAGAGGAAAGAAAGATTGGGAAAATTAGTCTCTGCGACAAGTGTGCTGATCTATTTTGTTGTTCACTAGGGAAACACTGGTCTCCCTATGACAAATTAGATCATGACAAGAGGCGCATCGAATATCAACCCTCAGAAATCGAGGGTTAATTTCCTGAGGGCCAGCAAAAGGAGATGCTCCCCCCACAGATGAAGGGCTCACCTGACCTGCAGAAGAAGGACTCAGCCCTGCAGATGATGGTCCAGGCTGAGCTGCTGTGGATGTGCTTGGTTGACTTACTGAAGGGTTACCTCCAGTAAGTCTAGCATGTGTCCTTCTGTGTACATCCTTGAGGTGTCTCATCATGGTATGATTCCCAAAGGAATACTTCCTGTCAGGATTACCTCTTGAAAGTACACGCTTACACAGCTTACAAGTTACTAAGGGTGCATTTACCTTTTGCTGGCCTTCAGGAAAAGTAAAATAATCCCATACATAAGAGGTCTTTTGTTTCCTCGCTCTCTGCCTCAAGGTAGTGCTGCTAGTGCTAGCCTCACTCTCAGAAGGGCTCTGCTGTTCTGCCATCGTATCACAAAGACAACCCAGCTCCTTCTCCTAAGGGATCACAAGCAGAAATGAGGGGAATGGGTGTGGTGTAGGAGAGTTCTAGAACTGAAAGTAGTTTCAACCAATCAAAAGTTGTGTTTCATGATCACATGACCTACCGTACGCTTACGGTACGCTTACGGTACGCTTACGGAAAAAGTACGCATGCGCGTAAAAAAGACACGCGCTTGCGCGCATGCGCTTAACAGTCACTCCTCGACACTTCCGCGTAACGTGCGCGTGTGGCGTACACGCATACACGTCCCACGCAGAGTACGCACGGCTACGCAAATTGCGTAAATATACGCAAACAGCGTAGATAAATTACGGGCGTTGCGTAAACCGTACGCTTACCGTAAGCTTACGGTACGCGTACTAAAAAAAAAATAAAAAAAAGGAAAAAATGTATTGCAAATAAATTTTACATGTTTATTTTATAAAATATATTAAAAAAAACATATTATAGAATTTTAAAAATTTAACCATAGTCTTTAAAAAAGGATAGAAAATTAAAATAAAAATATGTTTAAAAAAAAAGAAGAAAAAAAAAAAAATAGCATTTAAAAAACCTTGCAAATTCACTGAAAAAACCATGGGTTTCACACACGTTATAGTTAGGAATTAGCATTTAAAAAACCTTGCAAATTCACTGAAAAAACCATGGGTTTCACACACGTTATAGTTAGGAATTAGCATTTAAAAAACCTTAGAAATTCAATGAAAAAAACAAAGGTTTCACACATGTTATAGTTAGCTGGACATTTCACTCGTAAAAAACCAATGAAATTCCCCCGTTATAGTTAGTTCAGCTAACTATAACTCGCGCACCCGCAATGCACTGCTGATGACGTCACATATTACATCACTCATGACATGGTCAGTGACATCACTCATGACATCACTGATGACATCTCAAATGACATCACTGATGACATCACTGATGACATCATCCTTGTGATAGAGTGGCAGACCTCCTCTTCCCCTAATATAACCTTTGATACACACATTCAAAAATAGAAATTAAAATTTTAAAAACAATGGACATACCAATACCAGTTACAACAACCTATACAGTAATTCTAAGATCCAAATACACATCCACTCATTCACCAACAGTCCTATACAGTCACTCATACATGTACTCACTCATCATATGTACTCATACACCTATACATCCTGTTACACAATGCCACTCATCCATAGAGGTACTCACACACATAGTCACTCATGCTAATAAAGAATCAAACATACATTTACTTGCATATACAGTTATACACACACCACCACACTTACTTCTACGGAAACTTACACATACTTAGTCTTTTAAACAATCACTTATAGAAACACATACTTATTCATACAGGAACTCTTTCAATCTCTCACTCTCACATATACTCGCTTATATACACCAATAGTCACATATACTAGTTTAAAACATATGTAGTTACTCATAAAGACACTATTGAGACAGTCATTCACTCACTAACACACCCATACACTCACTCATCCACCCATAGAGTCCTGCACACATGCTGTCTTCAACACATACAAAGAGTGAGTCATTCATTCATGCACCTATGCACTACGTAATACCCCCACCGAACCATGCAGACACTCAGACTGATACTCATAAAACCAACTAATAACCTATATAGACACCCATGTAGCTACTCACCAACCCATGCAGCCACTTATACACAAAGTGAGAGACTGATACAGATATTTACATATTTAAACATTACTCTCTAAGCCATATATTCACTATGATACACTTAATCAGTCAGTTACACAATCAATTTTTCAAAAACAAATCATCCATTTAGACACTTATATACCCATTTATTCTTCCATCGACCTTGAGATATACATATATAAAACATATTTAATTTTCAGAAACACACACATTCACTGGATGATGTCATCAGTGATGTCATCAGTGATGTCATTTGAGATGTCATCAGTGATGTCATGAGTGATGTCACTGACCATGTCATGAGTGATGTAATATGTGACGTAATCAGCAGTGCATTGCGGGTGCGCGAGTTATAGTTAGCTGAACTAACTATAACGGGGGAATTTCATTGGTTTTTTACGAGTGAAATGTCCAGCTAACTATAACATGTGTGAAACCTTTGGTTTTTTCATTGAATATATATATATATATATATATATATATATATATACATATATATATATATATATATATATTCACTGAAAAAAACATAGGTTTCAGGCACGTTATAGTTAGGAATTAGCATTTAAGATACCTTAGAAATTCACTGAAAAAACCATAGGTTTCAGGGGCGTTATAGTTATCTGGACTTTTCACTCGTACAAAACCATTGAAATTCCCCCATTATAGTTAGTTCAGGTAACTATAACTCGCGGGCCCGCAATGCACTGCTGATGACGTCACATATTACATCACTCATGACATGGTCAATGACATCACTCATGACATCACTGATGACATCTCAAATGACATCACTGATGACATCAATGATGACATCATCCTGTGAATGTGTGTTTTTCTGATAATTACATATGTTTATATATGTATATCTCAAGGTCGATGGAAGAATAAATGGGTATATAAGTGTCTAAATGGATGATTTCTTTTTGAAAAATTGATTGTATAACTGACTGATTAAGTGTATCTTAGTGAATACATGGCTTAGTGAGTAATGTTTAAATATGTAAATATCTGTATCAGTCTCTCACTTTGTGTATAAGTGGCTGCATGGGTTGGTGAGTAGCTACATGAGTGTCTATATAGGTTGTTAGTTGGTTTTTTTGAGTATCAGTATGAGTGTCTGAGTGTCTGTATGGTTCGGTGGGGGGTATTACGTAGTGCATAGGTGCATGAATTTGTGTGTCACTGTTTGTATGTGTTGAACACAGCATGTGTGCAGGACTGTATGTGTGGATGAGTGTGTGCATGGGTGTGTTAGTGAGTGAATGACTGTCTCAATAGTGTCTTTATGAGTAAATACATAGGTTTTAAACTAGTATTTGTGACTATTGGTGAATATAAGTGAGTATATGTGAGAGTGAGAGATTGAAAGAATTCCTGTATGAATAAGTATGTGTTTCTATAAGTGATTGTTTAAAAGACTAAGTATGTGTAAGTTTCTGTAGAATTAAGTGTGGTGGTGTGTGTATAACTGTATATGCAAGTAAATGGATGTTTGATTCTTTATTAGCATGAGTGACTATGTGTGTGAGTAACTCTATGGATGAGTGGTGTTGTGTAACAGGATGTATAGGTGTATGAGTACATATGATGAGTGAGTACATGTATGAGTGACTGTATAGGACTGTTGGTCAATGAGTAGATGTGTATCTGGATCTTAGAATTACTGAATAGGTTGTTGTAACTGGTATTGGTATGTCCATTGTTTTGAAAATGTTAGTTTCTATTTTTGAATGTGTGTATCAAAGGTTATATTAGGGGGAGAGGAGGTCTGCCACTCTATCACAAGGATGATGTCATCAGTGATGTCATCAGTGATGTCATTTGAGATGTCATCAGTGATGTCATGAGTGATGTCACTGACCATGTCATGAGTGATGTAATATGTGACGTAATCAGCAGTGCATTGCGGGCGCGCAAGTTATAGTTAGCTGAACTAACTATAACGGGGGAATTTCAATGGTTTTGTACGAGTGAAAAGTCCAGCTAACTATAACGCCCCTGAAACCTATGGTTTTTTCAGTGAATTTCTAAGGTTTTTTAAATGCTAATTCCTAACTATAACGTGCCTGAAACCTATGGCTTTTTTAGTGAATTTCAAAGGTTTTTTAAATTCAAATTTCTAACTATGCCTACAGAGATAGGACATGTGAAGAAAGAAGAAAAACGCACAGAAGGAAAAAAAAGAAATGCAGAAAGAAGCAACAGATGTCCTCAAAGATGAAGAAAAGTGCAGGAAGAAAGATAACGTGCTGAAAGAACAAACAGAAGAGCAGAAAGAAGCCTTGTTGCAAAATCATCCTGTACCCTCAACTTTTTCAGACGGATACTGGTGGTAACTGTGTCTGACTAACCAGTCCTAGAGCCAGTGCTATGTTAAAAGACACTCAGAATACAATGAAAACACCTACATACACTAGGGAACACTATGCGTTGGGGTCCCCCTGTAATTAGCATGACTTCCTCTGTAAGCCCCTAGTATATAATAGGGCAGGGGATTAAACTACCTCTTAAAACACGCCACAGGGCGTGTTTGCGCACGTCACCTCAGGCCCCGCCCCCTCCTTTCCCCACTGTGCAAGCATGCCCTGTGGCCGTTTTAAGTTGGGAGATTAAGTCACCTTGAATCCTGAGGGTCCCTAGGGTCCAACTAGCCCACGAGGTACCTCCAGTAAGCGCCACAGAGCTGCGTTGCAGAGAGGTCTAAAAAGTGGCACGGCCTGGACCACCTCTCTGCAACGCAGCTCAGTGGCACTTACTGGAAGTACCTGGTGGGCTAGTTAGCCCCCATCGGCCCTCAGGTTTGAAGGGGAATTATTTCCCCAACTTAAAACGCGCCATAGGGCGTGTTTGCACACGTCACCTCAGGCCCCGTCCCCTCCCTTCCCCACTGTGTAAGCACGCCCTGTGGACGATTTTTAAGTTGGGAGATTAAGTCCCCTTGAATCCTGAGGGTCCCTAGGGGCAAAATAGCCCACCAGGTCTGTGCAGTAAGCGCCATTGCAGAGAGGTGTAAAAAGTGGCACGACCCGCACCACCTCTCTGCAACGCAGAGCTGTGGTGCTTACTGGAAGCACCTGGTGGGCTAGTTGGCCCCCAGGGTCCCTCAGGAATGAAAGAGAATTATTTCCCCAACTTAAAACACGCCACAGGGCGTGTTTGCACACGTCACCTCAGGCCCCGTCCCCTCCCTTCACCAGTGTGTAAACGCTCCCTGTGGCCGTTCCAAGTTGAGAAATGAATTCCCCATGAATCCTAAGGGTCCCTAGGGTCAAACTAGCCCACTAGGTACCTCCAGTAAGCGCCACAGAGCTGCGTAGCATAGAGGTGTAAAAAGGGGCATGGCCTCAGAACACCTGTCTGCAACGCAGCTCCCTGGCACATACTGGAGATACCTGTTGGGCTAGTTGGCCCTCAGGGACCCTCAGTATTGAAGGGTAATTCATTCCCCAACTTACAACTGGCCAGGGGGCGCATTTGCAGAGTGCTGCAAGGAGGGGGCGTGGCCTCTGGCATGATGCCGGTCTTTTATTTATTTTATGTTTTTTGAAAAGGAGGGCTGTGTGGCCCCCCTTCTTTTTCTAATTTATTGGCCCTGGGGACCCCATCCCCCAGCGCCTGCACCCCAATTTTGTTTTGTTGAAAAAAATTAATTTGGCCCTCCCAGGGACCCCAACCCCCGGGTCATGGTCTTTTTTTACATTTTATTCTTTAGGAGGGGGGCTGCGTTGCCGGCCTCCTCAGGCCACTTATGGGCCCGGGGACCCCATCCCCCGGGGCCGGCCTTTGTTTTTTATCATTTTTAAAAAATATATATTTATAGAAACACCTAGGACATTCTGGACAAACCGTATGTACCCATCACCATGACGATTTGCGTGATATTCATTAAAAGGCGACTATGCATACAATGAATCCACGTGGAATGTATTTACACCGCTAGTGAAGCTCTGACATGTCTGACGCCCTACCGTGCCTAATCCTGGCGCCCCCGCCGATGGGTACTCTCCAAGTAGACACCCTTGTCGTTTATTTATATAAACATTGGTAGCTATTGACGGGCACATTTAATACACATGCACACCAAGCCATTCAAAGGGGATTCAACAAAAATTCGACCAAACTATGCAAGAAACCCCCCTCACGGTTAATAAAACACACATACACCGCCGGATGTGTAATCATTTTTATTTTACTCTCTGGAAAGGAGACAAACCTCACTTGAGAGTCACAGCATGCTTCTGGCTGAGCCCAATGCTGTGTTACACCCACCAGTGCCCGCCGAGTGCCACACACCTCTGTGTTGTATTCCACCAGCTAGTGCGTACGCTATGACACTCTCTAGCCCATGTGCACTGTAACACCACCCCGTGAATATGTCATGCCACACTTGCCTTCGCACGGGTGATATTGCCCCATCTAACGTTCCTTCCTCGATGCCTATCTTATAACGCACAGCACTATGCCATACATATTACAATCTGGGATCCATATCTTTGTCACAGTGCATATGCAACATTACACTCCCCAGCACATATTTTATATTACAACTTTAGAGACTAGTTAGGTTACACAACACTGCCCTGTGCATATTACACTCCAAGGCGCATATCGCATAGCACGCGCTAGTGCCTGTGCTATCTCACGCTCTCCAATGAATCTGTCATTGCACACAATGTATTGCATATTATATTTCACGCCCCGGTTCATCTTATATCACACTTTTTGGTGCATAGTTTATACCATATACTATATCTAGTTTTCATTTTCAATCGTGCTCTCAGGACTATGTTCTATATAACACTGCGTCCACCTACCCTTTTCATGGGTATTACATTTTGCGATGTGGGTAGAGGGTCAGAGGGTGTTTCTGCCAAGTGAGCCCGGAGTCACAGTCACAAACGTCTTCTTCTTCCTGAATAAAAGTGAGATTATGCTGCATACTTGTTCATATTTTAAGTAGTTCGCACAGACACACATTTTAAAAACAATAAAGTTCCTAATACCCATCTTCTCTGAACAGTTAGCTTGCTGCCCCATCCACCTCCTCTCTATCCTCTGTCGTCTGAATCCATGGACTAGCCTCCTCCCTCCTGCCATGCATGGTCTGATGTGCTGCCACTGCCCTCCATTTAGCATGATGTACCAGTCCACTCCTCCTGCCCTCCATTGCCCAATTCTATGGTCCATCACTGACCTCCTGCTTATCCTCTGTGCTTAGCTTGCTGCCCCTATTCTCCTTCCCCCTGCCCTCCGATTTCTTTGTGCATGCCCCTGCTCCATCCTTTTTGCCCACCATGTTCCGTGGACCTGCCACTCCTATCTACTCTGAGTGTTCTGTTGAGCTGCCACTCCCCTCCCACCTGCCTAGCATTGTCAGATGACTGTAACCTGTCCCTGCCACATGCAATGCCCTTATCCCCTTCCTCCTGTCCTCCATGGTCCATTTTACTGCCACACCCTTCTGCCCTCCCTGGTCTGTTGTGCTGCAACTGCTACTCCTGCCTGCCCCGCGTGGTCTGTTGGGAGGCCCCTTTCCCTGAACTCTCTTGTCTGTGCCCAGGTCCTGACCCTCCCTTCTATCCTCCATGGTCCTTTGTGCATGCCCCTGCACCCTCCTTCTTGCCCATCATAGCCATTGTTCTGCCACTAACCCTCCCGCTTGCCATGCATGGTCTTCTGTGCTGCCATGGCTCCTTCCACCTTCCCTGTGTGGTCAGCTAGCTGCCCCTGACCCCCTCCCACCTTCCCTCCATGGTCAATGTGTATGCCATCATAGTCTCATTGTTGCTGTCCATGGTGTGTCTTGTTTCTAGTGCCCATCCTGCCTGACCTCCAAGGTCATCTTGCTGCTCCTGCCCTGCCCCCTTGCCCCCAGCCCTCTGTTTCCATGTGCAGACCCCTATTGCCTGTCTCCTGGCTTGTCTGTTCCATTGTAATGCCCCTGATCCGTCCCTCCTGCCCTTTATGGTCTGTTATTCTGCAGCTCTCTCTCCTGTCTGTCCATTATGGTCAGCTAGCTACCATTGCCTCTTTCCCCTCTGTTCTCTGTTGTCCATGTGCATGGTCCTGTCCCCTCCCTATTGCTTTCTATGGATTGTTGTGCTGCACTCCCGTCCCACATGCCCTGTGTGGTGTATTGTGCTGCTGCAAACCCTAATGCCTGCCCTGTAGGGTCAGTTTGGTGGACCTCTCCATGTCCCTCTTGTCGTCTGTTATCCGAGTCCATGTCCCTACCCCAATTCCTCCTGCCTACCATGATCCAATGTACCATAATTGCGAACATTTTGAACTTGGTAAGACAGGGATTTTGAAAAAAAACTGGGGTATTGATTTTCCCCTTTGAGTTACATTGAAAAGGAGGAGATTGTAGACAGGAGACAAATCAAATAAAGCCCATTTGAGCTTAAAAACATTGGACGTTTCCTGGCTGAATCGGGTCTGTTGGCATGTATGGTTGTACTACCACTGCCTCTTCCTTCTGCCCACAATGGTCTATTATATTGCCACAGCCTCTCTTGCCAGTCCTGTATTGTTGGTTTGTTTGCCCCTGCCCCCCTTTCCACTGCCCTCCATAGTCTGTTGTGCTGCCACTGCCCTTCCTGCCTGCCCAGTGTGGTCAAATTGTTGCCTCTGCACTCTCCTACCTGCCTTCAATTTTCAGAGTCCGTGCCCCTGGCCTCTGCCTCTCAACAGTATCCCAATGAACAACTAGATTGCTAACATTCTATATTTATTACAAAAGTGTGGAACGCCTGACGTCATCTTGATGTAATCAAAACTGTAATACCTAGAGCATTTCCTTTAGAAATTACATATATGAGAGGGTCTTATTTGCATCAGAATTATGGTTAGTGCTCTAAAAAACTAAAATTAGGACATATTTTCCGAGGTAAATAGCGACAAAGAACTTTTAAATTATTTGTAGTCTTTATGTTTTTTTATCCAGTTGACCACTTGATTAACTGTTGCACCTAGGGGAGAGGATGTGGTGTTACTTCCAGAGCTGCAGACTTTGCAACTGGGCAACCAGGTTGGAGTTTCTGCTTCAGCTCAACATTCTGTGATTCTGGTCAAATCACTTAATCTCCCCATGTCTACAACCAAAATGAATTTGATCTTGTGTGATGTAACCAATGCTCATGTAAAGCACTCCAATACCTGACAAGTCTGCACTATATAAAACTGCAAATATACAAAAAATAAGTGTTTTGCACACTTCTGCCATTGGGCTACATACGGGCTACATCTGGGTGATATTTGTGCTGCATTTGGGCTCTTTTGTCTCTGGTGGCCATCTTGGGAGATTTACTTGTTATGAAGTTTCCTAATTTCCTCATTTACTGCAGTCTCCTCAGTAGGAAATGCTTTCAGTTTTTTACTTTGATTCCATCAAGAAGGTATTCAAATATGTCACACATTTGCCATAAATTCTGAATGTTAGCACTCTAGTTGCTCATTAGATCACTGTAGTAAAGCTACTGCTCACCACGGAAGTCTGCTGCTGGTATTAAAAGTGCATGTTTCAGTCTGCATATAAGAATTTTTTAATGAAATAGAAGAGGATTTGAGAAGTCACTCAAAATGTGCCCTAATTTTTCTTTCTTCAGCACTAATCATAATTTCTATGGCAAAATGAACCCCCTCATTGTGTTCCTTTTTAAATTAAATGTTTTAAGTGTTACCAGTTTATTCCAATCAAGATGGCTTCAGGTGTGCCATTCTTTTGTCATAAGTAAGACAGTAAGCGCTCTAGTTGTTCTTAAGAACACTCTGGGACATTCTGTCATTGGGCTATACTTGCGCTACATCTGGGTGATATTTGGGCTACATTTGGGCTCTTTTGTCTCTAGTGGCCATCTTGGGAGATTTATTTGTTATGAAGTTTCCTAATTTCCTCATTTACTGCAGTCTCCTCAGTAGGAAATACTTTCAGTTTTTTATTTTGGTTCCATCAAGAAGGCATTCAGATGTGTCACACATTTGCCATAAATTCTGAATGTTAGCACTCTAGTTGCTCATTAGATCACTGTAATAAAGCTACTGCTCAACAGGGAAGTCTGCTGCTGGTATTAAAAGTGCATGTTTCAGTCTGCATGCCAGAAGTTTTTTTATGAAATAGAAGAGGATTTGAGAAGTCAAAATGTGCCCTAATTTTTCTTTCTGCAGAACTAATCATAATTTCTATGGCAAAATGAACCCCCTCATTTTGTTCCTTTGTAAATTAAATGTTTTAAGTGTTACCACTTTATTCCAATCAAGATGGCTTCAGGTGTGCCATACTTTTGTCATAAGTAAGTCTGTTAGCGCTCTAGTTGTTCGTTAGAACACTCTGGGACATTCTGTCATAGGGCTATACTTGGGCTACATCTGGGTGATATTTGGGCTACATTTGGGCTCTTTTGTCTCTGGTGGCCATTTTGGGAGACTTATTTGTTATGCAGTTTCCTAATTTCCTCATTTACTACAGTCTCCTCAGTAGGAAATACTTTCAGTTGTTTACTTTGATTCCATCAAGAAGGTGTTCAGATGTGTCACACATTTGCCATAAATTCAGAATGTTAGCACTCTAGTTGCTTATTAGATCACTGTAGTAAAGCTATTGCTCACCAGGGAAGTCTGCTGCTGGTATTGAAAGTGCATGTTTCAGTCTGCATGTCAGAATGTTTTAATGAAATAGAAGAGGATTTGAGAAGTCACTTAAAATGGGCCCTCATTTTTCTTTCTGCAGCACTAATCATACTTTCTATGGCAAAATGAACCCCCTCATTTTGTTCCTTTTTAAATTAAATGTTTTAAGAGTTACCACTTTACTCCAATCAAGATGGCTTCAGGTGTGCAATACGTTTGTCATAAGTAGGACTGTTAGCGCTCTATTTGTTCTTTAGAACACTCTGGGAAGCTGCAGTAGAACACAAAGGAATCAACTGACAGTCTCTGCCCTTGTTGGATGTACATGTTTTACTGAGAATGTCAGACTTCATTCTCACATGACTGAGAAAGATAATGTGAATTTACAGAAAATATGCTTTCAGTTTAGCTTATAGATCACCTTTCAAACCTCTGTGGGAAAAGCATGAGAAAATAGTTTTCTCTCAAACGTGATTTATGATATCACAGCAGAAGGCTTTTTCACATGGTAAAATCACCTTAGAACACACCATAATTCCTAAAATGAGTATGGCACCATCAACAAATGATTCATAATGTAACTAAAGTCTTAAAACCTTCTATTAACTGCAATGCTTTTTAATGAGGTTCTATCATTTATATTGGCCCCAAGATGGCTGCCAACACTTCTTGGATGAAGTACTGACAGCCAATAAGATCTCACAATGAGATGTGTGGTTAGGCTCCGCCCAGATATATCTATCTTTTTAACTCTAATTTTCTCAGGAACTACTAAACGGATTTACACCATTTCAGCAAGAGGCACGAGTCTGAACTGAGGACTACCTCTTTGCCAAATTTGGTGTAATTCCATTCAGCAGTTCAGGCTGTAACTGCGTCAACAGGTCCTATGGGAAAATGCATGGGGAAAACGTGTTTTGGGTCCCCCCTTTTTTCTCGGCCCCCGCTTGACGAATCACTGTGAAATAGGAGGATAGGAGCGGACCGGAGCTGGCCAAAAGTTTGGAAAATTTTGTGAAGATTCGTCAATCGGCGCCAACGTTATTCCAAATAGAATGTTGCGAATTTCCTATGGAAAATAGGTCCTAACTATAACTACCTACTGGTGACTGCCAGTAGGTAAAATATATATATATATATTTTTTTTTGGCATAATTTATGCATCACTCAACTCCTGACAGGGTTTTGTTTTGACTTATTCTGGGTGCTCCCTTGTGTCTGGACAAAGCTATAACTGTCCGAAAAGCTGTAATGAGAGCAAAACACTTGTCAGGGGTTGCTTCTCTTCATTTCAGGTTGATTTGGATGGTATTTTATCAATCAAAAGTTGTAATGCTGTGTCTGAAGTGGTAAAAGGCTTTGGCCATTTTTCAGCTCAGCATGGATAGCACTGTGCTAATCCTATGCTTAAAAACTTTGTGGTAGGAAAGGGAAAATACTTTCTCCCTTTCTATCTCAGTGTGGGTGGCACTGTGCTAATCCTACACTTAAAGACTTTGATAGAAAATCAGACATTTGAGGTGAGCAAATTTAGAGTGTCACTGGTGTTGAGAGTGCTCTATACTGGAGCAGCTTTTCACTTAAACTTGAGAACTACCCAGAGTTTTGTGCTTCCTTGTTTTTTTAATTAATGTTTGTCACTCTATGCCTAAAAGGGTTTTGTTTTGACATATATATATATATATATCACATGCAATATCAACAACATGGAAAATGTAGCAGGCGATATAATAAAACCGACTGTAACAACCACTCCATTCAAACCTCGATCTAAATTTAATCCCATCACACCTGTGGACTCCATTGATATCTTTCAGGAGCAGGTAGTGACTGGGATTACGCGACTTAACCACAAAGTACAAAGGTTTACCAGGCATAAAAGGAACAAACGAGAACTCCAATACCATCTGTTGATGGACAAACTTAAATCTTACAAGAACATTGTTATCCACAATGCAGACAAAGGCGGTTACCTAGTTCTATGGAAAAAGATGAGTATGTAGAGGAAGCTATGAACCAACTGTCAGACAGAAATTGCTACCACCTGGCTTTAAAATCCACGTACAATGAATACAACATGAAATTGGTAGCATGGAAGAATGCAGGGCTTTTAACTCCACATGAGTACAAATATCTACAAAATGAGACTCCGGTTCCTCCAATTTTGTTCTTTATCCCCAAGATTCACAAAAATGCACTCAAACCTCCAGGAAGGCCAATCATTTCTGCACGCACCAGTCTCCTTGAAAAAATCTCTCAATATGTAGACTTTTATCTACAGGAATATGTGCAACAGCTGCCATCCTATCTCAGGGATACAGGGGACTTTTTATCCAAAATACAGAGCCTAGACTGGCAGTGTGACTTTCTACTCATTGCTTTGGATGTGACATCACTCTACACGTCCATCAACCACCATGACGGACTATGGGCGCTCCAACATTATCTAGCCAAAAGAACTCTTTAATGTACACAGCACAACAAAATGCTTTTCAATGTGGTTGAGTTCTGTTTAAACAATAATATCTTTTTATTCCAGAGTGTTCTATACCAACAACAACAAGGTGTAGCGATGAGGGCCAGCTTCTCCCCCATCTATGCCTACCTACATATGGGGTGGTGGGAGGAGCTGGTACTTTTGAAAGAACACACCACTACGGCCACTAACAAGATCAAAATCTGTTTAAGATTTATAGATGATCTTTTCATAATTTGGCAAGGTACTAAATGTGAAGCAGAGCAATTTATTAGTGAGCATAATGTCAACAATCTCAAACTACACTTCACAGCCTCAATTAGCGCAACATCTGATAATTTTCTAGATGTCGAGGTCCATATAAAAAATGGTTGACTTGAAACCAAGTTGCACAGGAAGCCAACCGCTGGCAACTCGGTACTACATGCAGGAAGTTTTCACCCACAACACTTGATACAAAGCATCCCCTATGGGGAGATGCTGCGACTCAAGCGAATTTGTAGCTGTGAGGAAGACCTGAAAATAGCCCAACAGGCTAGTACCAACAGATTTCTAGCAAGGGGCTATTCAGTTAAATGCATCAACACTGCCATCAAGAAAAGCAACGCGGTTACAAGAGAGAGTCTCATTAACAAAACTACTGCAACTTCAATGAAGGACGTACTAGTCAACAATGACCCATTCAACCTAACCAAAGGCACGTGGTTGTCCCAAAGGAAGGGATTCCACCGTTGCAAAATATGCAAGGCCTGTCAATTTGAAATAAATGAAACTTTCTATGACACTCCATTCATGGACCTAGAAAGGCCCATAGGTAAAGCCCTAACCTGCAAATCTGACCATGTGGTCTATGTGCTGGAGTGTCCCTGTGCCCTACGATATGTAGGAAGCACTATACAACAGGGGCACAAAAGGATACTCAGGCACATTAGGGCCATCAAAACAAGGACACCACATATCCAGTAGTGCGGCATTTTGGTGAAGTGCACAACGCAGACCCCAAAGATCTTAAATGTTTTATAATTGATCCCACCCAGTAAAAGAGGGGGAGACAAGGAAAAGGCCTCAGACGTCTGGGAACATGATACATTCTAGACCTCAACACTAAGTCCCCAGGGGGCCTCAACATCACAGAGGAACTTTACAACTGCCTCTAACATCATCCCCAATAGGTCCTTGTCTGTATAGTTACAAAGTATTTAACATCATTATGAATCTTTTATCAAACCAAATGGATTTATTAAACCGACCAAACCCCACTTTTAAAAGTTTTTACACACACTTTTCTACACGGTTTTATAATGGTTTTAGATTTTATAGACATAAAATTAAAATTTGCCTATTTTGCACGGGATCAATATTTGCACCAACACAGATGTTTATCAGTTGCAAGGTCTACAAAAGACATTTACCATATCGACAGTAATGTACTTTGCACTAGCACTTAAAAAAACAATTCTGCCAAGATATTTAGCTGAGAAGGTTATTAATAAAAGGTTATTAATAACGGTATTTAAACCGGAATAAAGTTGTTAGTAAAAGTTCTATGAAGAACACACCATAAAAACAATGTACTGAGTTGGTGTTTTTAATATCTTCAGTAATACTGATTTTATGGTTTTGATGATTTGAATTTTGTATAGTTTTAATATTTCTCAGAAATATTTTTCAAATGTATTGAAGTGGTATTTAAACCTGAATGTACAAATATTGACTATAATCTCCAAATAGAAATAGACATTATGCTATCTATTTCTATGTTTGACCTTTGCACAATCATTGGCACTAGTCACTTTAAGGAAAAAATAAAAAAAACGTAAAATTGTAAAAAAAAAAAAGTATAAAAGCCAACCATGTACCGTGAAGCGCGTCATGTGATCAAGGCTCTTCGGAGTCGAAACACGTCATGCTGCTGGTGCTTGTTTACATCAAATAAACTCAAATCTGCCCCTACTTGTGGTCCGTGCTCCTGTTCCTGTGAGATCGAGGAAGGGTGGAGTGCTGCTGATATATATATATAAGACGTGCCGGCAGCAGGTTTTTCCCGATATAAGTGGTGAGTGTAATTTGACGTACACACAGGTGGGGAGGTGTCGGTAGAATACTATTCCCAGCGTTATCGAATTATTTCAGCGCGGGACTCCCACAAGCTTCTAAAATGTCAATGGACGCTTTGCGAGATCTCGAGGCAGCAGCTGATGCACTCTTTAGCAACTCACCGAGCACAACGGTGCATAATTCCATTACGTCAACAAATGAGTTTAACTCTGATGCCAAATCCTTGCTCAAACGTTTGGAAAAATGTACTAAAAACAAAATTACAAAATGGTGGGAACATAAATCTGTGCAAAAATACGAGGAAGCAGGAAGGGTACCTCGTGGTTTGAGAATTTTTGTAGCACCGTCGTATGAGAATCCCAACCCTGATATGTTAAAAGAATGGGCTTTGAACAATCTAACAGCATCAATGAACATGGTCATAATCTTAATTAAATATGCCAAGATTGACTGCGAAATTTTGCTAAAAGAAATTGAAAGCATCAATGACCAGCTCAACAAACTCGAGCAAACCGATTACATCACCAAAGCCAAGAAAGACATTGATGAAAGAATGAATAAACACGGAGACAGGATCAAAATACGCAAAGCCTTCAAATATGCAAGAGACAAAACTGACTACGAACTGGGACAAATATTTACGTTCTCTCGCAAGTATGACCATGTCAAGAAGAACAAATCAGGGGGAGCCACTCATAATAGCACAGTACAAAGCACAGAGATCATGGCAACCGGAACCAACATGGGGGAATCGAGCTCAGAGACTGGCTCACTCACAAGCGATAATGAATCAGATGATGGTATGATCAGAGCACAGAGGTCGGGCGAACAGGCAAATATCCTCAGTCTGGCTAAGGAGCTTAATTTTTTAGCGGAGGACCGTCTACAGACACTGCGGCCGCGGAACCGGAACATTCCTCAAGCAGCAACAAATGGAAAAACAAGTGGCGCCGAGAAAGGCGTAAATGCAGGAAGAGGAAAGCCAAGGAAGCAATGGCGCAGGAGATAACAGTTGACAACAACACTGTAATTAACCTCTCGCAACTAACACTAACCAAAGCAGAAACACAGATATTAGCCCTTGGATTGTCTTATTGCCCGGAAAGCAGCTTCAATTATGGCAAAACTCGCATCGATATATACAAATATATCAGGAAGCTTAAACTCCAGAATTTTTTCACTATCAAAGAGGGCAATACACATACAACTATGCCTGCCAACCCAAGCACTTCCAACGCCAAAGACCAATCCAGTCTCCAGGCATCTGATGCCACTATCATGCTCACTATCAGCGAACTTAACAATGAAAATTACCAAGAAGAAATGATGGCCAACAGTCAAATCTCAACCCAAGAAAGGCTCTCACTGCACAACCTCACGGAATCAAGTGCAGGCATAAGTCCTTTTAAAGCCAAGTCCAAATTTTACCCTATGATGCCTAAGGATGCCATAGATATTTTCCACGAAAGAGTAGTGGATGACATCAAGAAATTATATCATAAAACCAATCATAACAAAACGAGACTCAAACATCAGAACATCCAATATGAAAAGCTCATACGTAAATTGAGAGACAAAAAAGACATTCTGATAAACATGTCGGACAAAGGAGGAAATGTGGTCATCTTGCCACGGGAACAACACATTCAGGAAGCCTACAAACAATTGTCCAATGCAGACTGCTATGCAAAAGCCACCCTGGCCGAATATCACAAAGCCAAAGACACAATTAAAAAAGATCTCATGGGCTGGAAAAGGCAAGGACTCATCTCTAATCAAGAAGTCAATTTTATGTCAAATGACTTCCCTGTGATACCGAATTTGTACCTAATACCCAAAATACACAAAGAGACTAATCCCCCGCCAGGTAGACCCATTATTTCGGCCATCGGTGGCATGAGCGAGCATATCACAGAATATGTTGACTACTTCCTTCAACCTATTGTACAGGCATTACCATCGTACATCAAAGACACGGGATTTTCTGGACAAAATTCAAAATATCATTTGGGGTGACAATCTTTTGCTTGTAGTGATGGACATTGAGTCACTCTATACTAGCATAGACCATCATGCTGGATTGACTGCTGTGAAACATTATTTGGACAAAAGACCCTTAGGCCTTTATAATCACAATATGATGCTTTTAGAAATGGTTAGGTGGTGTCTATTCAACAATTTCTTTATGTTTGATAACACAGTGTATCGCCAAAAACGGGGAGTGGCTATGGGAGCCTGCTTCTCTCCCAGCTACGCGTGTTTACACGTGGGCTGGTGGGAGGAGCAGACTCTCCGTGGCACCCTGGCTAGAACATTTGAGGAACATGTATTACACTGGCACAGATACATAGATGATGTGTTCTTCATTTGGAAAGGTGACCAAGATGGTGCTATAATATTTATAAATGAACTCAATAACAACAATATTAATCTTAAGTTCACTGCACACATCAGTCCATCCAAGGTTGCCTTTTTAGACACTACTATCTATGTCATGGAAAACAGACTTGAATCCACACTCTTCAGAAAACCGACAGCAGGGAATGCCACTCTCCATGCGACCAGTTCTCACCCCAACCACCTCATTCGGAGCATCCCTTATGGGGAACTCCTCAGATTAAAGCGCATATGTAGCACCAATGAAGAATACACCAGATGTTCTGAGCAGTCACTAACTAGATTTAGGGAAAGGGGGTACAGTGACACCATCCTTCAACAAGCTCGAGATAAGGCTGCTCTCAAAACCAGAGAAACCCTTTTAAATTCCAACAAGAGTACTGAGACATCTGTACTTGGAACTGTACCAGAGAACACCACTGCACCCCGTCTCATTACTTCATTCAATCAGCAACACAAACAACTAAGAACGATAGTCAATAACAACTGGCCAATACTTAAAACAGACGCAGTCTTGGCACCTAGGCTACCAACCACACCAACCATTACCTTCAGACGGGCAGTGTCAATGAGAAATCAATTGGTGACTAAAAATCCTGAAAGTACAACCAAAATGACATGGCTGCATCCCATTAAAGGCTTTTTAAGTGTGCATCATGTAGGGCATGTAAGTTTGGAGTTAATAAAACTCACTATAACACTCCTTTTAGTCCCACGCCAGTCCGAATAGGGGGACATTACACATGCCATATCGAATACGCAGTCTACATTCTAACTTACTCCTGTGGCCTCAATTACGTGGGCAGCACCAAACTCCAGGAATATGCCCGTATACTGCAGCACCTGAGAGCTATCGTCAATAATGATACCACCTACCCAGTGGCACACCATTTCAAGGCTGTCCACAAAAATGACCTTAGCTGCCTCTCATACTTCGTGATTGATGCCATCCCCAAACTAAAACAAGGGGGGAATAGAGAACGCATGTTGAGACAACTTGAGACTCGTCTCATAATAGAACTCGACAGCAAGGCACCATTTGGGCTTAACACCACGGAAGACTTACACAATTTTTTATAACTTTTTATAATATATGCCCTTACAATTGCTCACTTTTACATAATTTGTAAGTGTCGTTCCATTATGTTCCTTGACCTTTTCTCCTTTCCGTTATTTCAATTAGTCTGGATGCATTTTGTCACATAGTCTTTTGTGTCTCTTTTTCTCTATTTTATTCTGGCCTCGCCACCACTGTTACTTAAAAATTTCCTATGATAGCACCTTTATGACTATTTTAAATAATTAATCTTCATGGACATTAGATTTTACCATAGGTTTTTTTTATTTAACTTATTTATAAGTGCGTACTATGCTTACACTACAAATTTTGCACATTAGTTGCTCATTTGCACATTATTTGCACTTTGCACTTTACAGCTATTTTTGCACTTCTACATATACGCACTTGATATTGTATAAACAAACAAATAAATATACACACATTGATAGGAATCCACTAGGTACATTACTTTTTAGATGGATTGACATGGAACTTTATTGATATACTTTTTACCTGCAGTCTGTATTCATCCGTGCGTTATACACATGTATTGATAGCCCTCTTGTTATATCTCGAGCAGGATTTGCACATTTTGCACTCTGATCGGTGGCCGTTTTGCACTAAGTAATATTGCATTTTTGCAGCAAATATCAAATTGGCCTGCGCTTTAACTATGCGCTGATTACCGAATTATATAGGGATTTCTAAGCTTATTAAATTGTCCGGAATTCAGGCTTTAATTATATTAAGTTTAGAGATTTTTACAGGATGGGTGCTGAAGTTTTGATTCATCTACAAAACAAATGATTTATGATGTTTCATCATTATTGCACATTCAATGTGGTCTTTTTTCCTTTTTGCAGGGAAATACAAAGTGTATATCATAGTATTTTCTCACTGTCTATCCATCATGTGATATGGGTGTTATCACTTTAAAAATTGTGACTCGCAAAGTCAGCCTCATGTGATCAAGGCTGTTTTTCGGCCGAAACGCGTCATGGCAGACAGAAGGGAGTTACAAATACAATAAAATATTTGTATTTACCGACGAAGAGGAGTTTGTGCGTTCATTTTCCACCACACATCGAAAGTTTGTGAATGCTTGAATCCAATATACATATATATATATATATATATGTTCCCAAAAAGCCTCCGCGCTTTAAAGCAGCACTCCACAGGAAAAAGTTTATACAAACTTTTATTCACACACAAAGCGATTCACCAGACCTGCATTTTGAAATCCCTGACGCGTTTCAGTGCACACCTGCACCTTAATCATAGGGTAGGCAAGTAGTAACAACCGGAACTGGACTGCCACGAATTATTTCCCCTTTCAAATGCATGCTTTCTCTGGTGTAAAGCATGCTGGGCGTGGTAGTCCCGATTCTTCCCCCTTGGTGGGGTCCGTCGTTAAAACACATTTGTTATCTGCCGATGTCAATATCCATTATGTTCACAGCCCTCCGGTGGGCTTCAGGTCTGATTAATCGCCTCAAATTGTTCAAATTTCCTGCGCTGGAACAGGCTGTGATATTCACAGCCACACAGACCTTCTTCTGATGATGGCGGCGGTGCATGCTTCCACGGCCGGAGCAGCCGTGTGAAACTTGTTCCCAAAAAGCCTCCGCGCTTTAAAGCAGCACTCCACAGGAAAAAGTTTATACAAACTTTTATTCACACACGAAGCGATTCACCAGACCTGCATTTTGAAATCCCTGACGCGTTTCAGTGCACACCTGCACCTTAATCATAGGGTAGGCAAGTAGTAACAACCGGAACTGGACTGCCACGAATTATTTCCCCTTTCAAATGCATGCTTTCTCTGGTGTAAAGCATGCTGGGCGTGGTAGTCCCGATTCTTCCCCCTTGGTGGGGTCCGTCGTTAAAACACATTTGTTATCTGCCGATGTCAATATCCATTATGTTCACAGCCCTCCGGTGGGCTTCAGGTCTGATTAATCGCCTCAAATTGTTCAAATTTCCTGCGCTGGAACAGGCTGTGATATTCACAGCCACACAGACCTTCTTCTGATGATGGCGGCGGTGCATGCTTCCACGGCCGGAGCAGCTGTGTGAAACTTGTTCCCAAAAAGCCTCCGCGCTTTAAAGAGCACTCCACAGGAAAAAGTTTATACAAACTTTTATTCACACACGAAGCGATTCACCAGACCTGCATTTTGAAATCCCTGACGCGTTTCAGTGCACACCTGCACCTTAATCATAGGGAAGGCAAGTAGTAACAACCGGAACTGGACTGCCACAAATTATTTCCCCTTTCAAATGCATGCTTTCTCTGGTGTAAAGCATGCTGGGCGTGGTAGTCCCGATTCTTCCCCCTTGGTGGGGTCCGTCGTTAAAACACATTTGTTATCTGCCGATGTCAATATCCATTATGTTCACAGCCCTCCGGTGGGCTTCAGGTCTGATTAATCGCCTCAAATTGTTCAAATTTCCTGCGCTGGAACAGGCTGTGATATTCACAGCCACACAGACCTTCTTCTGATGATGGCGGCGGTGCATGCTTCCACGGCCGGAGCAGCCGTGTGAAACTTGTTCCCAAAAAGCCTCCGCGCTTTAAAGCAGCACTCCACAGGAAAAAGTTTATACAAACTTTTATTCACACACGAAGCGATTCACCAGACCTGCATTTTGAAATCACTGACGCGTTTCAGTGCACACCTGCACCTTAATCATAGGGTAGGCAAGTAGTAACAACCGGAACTGGACTGCCACGAATTATTTCCCCTTTCAAATGCATGCTTTCTCTGGTGTAAAGCATGCTGGTAGTGGTAGTCCCGATTCTTCCCCCTTGGTGGGGTCCGTCGTTAAAACACATTTGTTATCTGCCGATGTCAATATCCATTATGTTCACAGCCCTCCGGTGGGCTTCAGGTCTGATTAATCGCCTCAAATTGTTCAAATTTCCTGCGCTGGAACAGGCTGTGATATTCACAGCCACACAGACCTTCTTCTGATGATGGCGGCGGTGCATGCTTCCATGGCCGGAGCAGCCGTGTGAAACTTGTTCCCAAAAAGCCTCCGCGCTTTAAAGCAGGACTCCACAGGAAAAAGTTTATACAAACTTTTATTCACACACGAAGCGATTCACCAGACCTGCATTTTGAAATCCCTGACGCGTTTCAGTGCACACCTGCACCTTAATCATAGGGTAGGCAAGTAGTAACAACCGGAACTGGACTGCCACGAATTATTTCCCCTTTCAAATGCATGCTTTCTCTGGTGTAAAGCATGCTGGGCGTGGTAGTCCCGATTCTTCCCCCTTGGTGGGGTCCGTCGTTAAAACACATTTGTTATCTGCCGATGTCAATATCCATTATGTTCACAGCCCTCCGGTGGGCTTCAGGTCTGATTAATCGCCTCAAATTGTTCAAATTTCCTGCGCTGGAACAGGCTGTGATATTCACAGCCACACAGACCTTCTTCTGATGATGGCGGCGGTGCATGCTTCCACGGCCGGAGCAGCCGTGTGAAACTTGTTCCCAAAAAGCCTCCGCGCTTTAAAGCAGCACTCCACAGGAAAAAGTTTATACAAACTTTTATTCACACACGAAGTGATTCACCAGACCTGCATTTTGAAATCCCTGACGCGTTTCAGTGCACACCTGCACCTTAATCATAGGGTAGGCAAGTAGTAACAACCGGAACTGGACTGCCACGAATTATTTCCCCTTTCAAATGCATGCTTTCTCTGGTGTAAAGCATGCTGGGCGTGGTAGTCCCGATTCTTCCCCCTTGGTGGGGTCCGTCGTTAAAACACATTTGTTATCTGCCGATGTCAATATCCATTATGTTCACAGCCCTCCGGTGGGCTTCAGGTCTGATTAATCGCCTCAAATTGTTCAAATTTCCTGCGCTGGAACAGGCTGTGATATTCACAGCCACACAGACCTTCTTCTGATGATGGCGGCGGTGCATGCTTCCACGGCCGGAGCAGCCGTGTGAAACTTGTTCCCAAAAAGCCTCCGCGCTTTAAAGCAGCACTCCACAGGAAAAAGTTTATACAAACTTTTATTCACACACGAAGCGATTCACCAGACCTGCATTTTGAAATCCCTGACGCGTTTCAGTGCACACCTGCACCTTAATCATAGGGTAGGCAAGTAGTAACAACCGGAACTGGACTGCCACGAATTATTTCCCCTTTCAAATGCATGCTTTCTCTGGTGTAAAGCATGCTGGGCGTGGTAGTCCCGATTCTTCCCCCTTGGTGGGGTCCGTCGTTAAAACACATTTGTTATCTGCCGATGTCAATATCCATTATGTTCACAGCCCTCCGTCAGGGATTTCAAAATGCAGGTCTGGTGAATCGCTTCGTGTGTGAATAAAAGTTTGTATAAACTTTTTCCTGTGGAGTGCTGCTTTAAAGCGCGGAGGCTTTTTGGGAACAAGTTTCACACGGCTGCTCCGGCCGTGGAAGCATGCACCGCCGCCATCATCAGAAGAAGGTCTGTGTGGCTGTGAATATCACAGCCTGTTCCAGCGCAGGAAATTTGAACAATTTGAGGCGATTAATCAGACCTGAAGCCCACCGGAGGGCTGTGAACATAATGGATATTGACATCGGCAGATAACAAATGTGTTTTAACGACGGACCCCACCAAGGGGGAAGAATCGGGACTACCACGCCCAGCATGCTTTACACCAGAGAAAGCATACATTTGAAAGGGGAAATAATTCGTGGCAGTCCAGTTCCGGTTGTTACTACTTGCCTACCCTATGATTAAGGTGCAGGTGTGCACTGAAACGCGTCAGGGATTTCAAAATGCAGGTCTGGTGAATCGCTTCGTGTGTGAATAAAAGTTTGTATAAACTTTTTCCTGTGGAGTGCTGCTTTAAAGCGCGGAGGCTTTTTGGCAACAAATATATATATATATATATATATATCCAGCTCGTGGGGAATGTCCAACAGTTGAACCGCACTCGCACACAGAGAAGCCCTCCCCATCGCTTTATTGTTGGTAAAGCAGTTGCACTTCCAGCATAATTGAGCAACTGACCGCAGCCCTGACGCGTTTCGAATAGTCTTTTTCAAAGGGTTAGTGCAGTCAAAAGAGCATGTGCGGCAACACCTTCCTTATAATGCCATATCGTGAGTCCTGATTGGACAACTCTGGATGAGTAATCACGTTGCATGCTGGTTGGTGAAGTCCGATATTCGTCCCCAAATGGATGCGCTTCAAATTCAATTGCTGATTCTTGGCTCTGGTTGAGCCCCGGAAAGCGCTGCTGCCTCAATCCGTGCTCTGTGTCCCACTGTTGAAGCTCGTATTTTCTGAGCCTCGTGGCCCTCGTTGCGAAGTGGTGCAGATTCGGCGGCAGGACGGCCGCCTTTATATCCAGCTCGTGGGGAATGTCCAACAGTTGAACCGCACTCGCACACAGAGAAGCCCTCCCCATCGCTTTATTGTTGGTAAAGCAGTTGCACTTCCAGCATAATTGAGCAACTGACCGCAGCCCTGACGCGTTTCGAATAGTCTTTTTCAAAGGGTTAGTGCAGTCAAAAGAGCATGTGCGGCAACACCTTCCTTATAATGCCATATCGTGAGTCCTGATTGGACAACTCTGGATGAGTAATCACGTTGCATGCTGGTTGGTGAAGTCCGATATTCGTCCCCAAATGGATGCGCTTCAAATTCAATTGCTGATTCTTGGCTCTGGTTGAGCCCCGGAAAGCGCTGCTGCCTCAATCCGTGCTCTGTGTCCCACTGTTGAAGCTCGTATTTTCTGAGCCTCGTGGCCCTCGTTGCGAAGTGGTGCAGATTCGGCGGCAGGACGGCCGCCTTTATATCCAGCTCGTGGGGAATGTCCAACAGTTGAACCGCACTCGCACACAGAGAAGCCCTCCCCATCGCTTTATTGTTGGTAAAGCAGTTGCACTTCCAGCATAATTGAGCAACTGACCGCAGCCCTGACGCGTTTCGAATAGTCTTTTTCAAAGGGTTAGTGCAGTCAAAAGAGCATGTGCGGCAACACCTTCCTTATAATGCCATATCGTGAGTCCTGATTGGACAACTCTGGATGAGTAATCACGTTGCATGCTGGTTGGTGAAGTCCGATATTCATCCCCAAATGGATGCGCTTCAAATTCAATTGCTGATTCTTGGCTCTGGTTGAGCCCCGGAAAGCGCTGCTGCCTCAATCCGTGCTCTGTGTCCCACTGTTGAAGCTCGTATTTTCTGAGCCTCGTGGCCCTCGTTGCGAAGTGGTGCAGATTCGGCGGCAGGACGGCCGCCTTTATATCCAGCTCGTGGGGAATGTCCAACAGTTGAACCGCACTCGCACACAGAGAAGCCCTCCCCATCGCTTTATTGTTGGTAAAGCAGTTGCACTTCCAGCATAATTGAGCAACTGACCGCAGCCCTGACGCGTTTCGAATAGTCTTTTTCAAAGGGTTAGTGCAGTCAAAAGAGCATGTGCGGCAACACCTTCCTTATAATGCCATATCGTGAGTCCTGATTGGACAACTCTGGATGAGTAATCACGTTGCATGCTGGTTGGTGAAGTCCGATATTCGTCCCCAAATGGATGCGCTTCAAATTCAATTGCTGATTCTTGGCTCTGGTTGAGCCCCGGAAAGCGCTGCTGCCTCAATCCGTGCTCTGTGTCCCACTGTTGAAGCTCGTATTTTCTGAGCCTCGTGGCCCTCGTTGCGAAGTGGTGCAGATTCGGCGGCAGGACGGCCGCCTTTATATCCAGCTCGTGGGGAATGTCCAACAGTTGAACCGCACTCGCACACAGAGAAGCCCTCCCCTTCGCTTTATTGTTGGTAAAGCAGTTGCACTTCCAGCATAATTGAGCAACTGACCGCAGCCCTGACGCGTTTCGAATAGTCTTTTTCAAAGGGTTAGTGCAGTCAAAAGAGCATGTGCGGCAACACCTTCCTTATAATGCCATATCGTGAGTCCTGATTAGACAACTCTGGATGAGTAATCACGTTGCATGCTGGTTGGTGAAGTCCGATATTCGTACCCAAATGGATGCGCTTCAAATTCAATTGCTGATTCTTGGCTCTGGTTGAGCCCCGGAAAGCGCTGCTGCCTCAATCCGTGCTCTGTTGTCCCACTGTTGAAGCTCGTATTTTCTGAGCCTCGTGGCCCTCGTTGCGAAGTGATGCAGATTCGGCGGCAGGACAGCCGCCTTTATATCCAGCTCGTGGGGAATGTCCAACAGTTGAACCGCACTCGCACACAGAGAAGCCATCCCCATCGCTTTATTGTTGGTAAAGCAGTTGCACTTCCAGCATAATTGAGCAACTGACCGCAGCCCTGACGCGTTTCGAATAGTCTTTTTCAAAGGGTTAGTGCAGTCAAAAGAGCATGTGCGGCAACACCTTCCTTATAATGCCATATCGTGAGTCCTGATTGGACAACTCTGGATGAGTAATCACGTTGCATGCTGGTTGGTGAAGTCCGATATTCGTCCCCAAATGGATGCGCTTCAAATTCAATTGCTGATTCTTGGCTCTGGTTGAGCCCCGGAAAGCGCTGCTGCCTCAATCCGTGCTCTGTGTCCCACTGTTGAAGCTCGTATTTTCTGAGCCTCGTGGCCCTCGTTGCGAAGTGGTGCAGATTCGGCGGCAGGACGGCCACCTTTATATCCAGCTCGTGGGGAATGTCCAACAGTTGAACCGCACTCGCACACAGAGAAGCCCTCCCCATCGCTTTATTGTTGGTAAAGCAGTTGCACTTCCAGCATAATTGAAGAACTGACCGCAGCCCTGACGCGTTTCGAATAGTCTTTTTCAAAGGGTTAGTGCAGTCAAAAGAGCATGTGCGGCAACACCTTCCTTATAATGCCATATCGTGAGTCCTGATTGGACAACTCTGGATGAGTAATCACGCGTCAGGGCTGCGGTCAGTTGCTCAATTATGCTGGAAGTGCAACTGCTTTACCAACAATAAAGCGATGGGGAGGGCTTCTCTGTGTGCGAGTGCGGTTCAACTGTTGGACATTCCCCACGAGCTGGATATAAAGGCGGCCGTCCTGCCGCCGAATCTGCACCACTTCGCAACGAGGGCCACGAGGCTCAGAAAATACGAGCTTCAATAGTGGGACACAGAGCACGGATTGAGGCAGCAGCGCTATCCGGGGCTCAACCAGAGCCAAGAATCAGCAATTGAATTTGAAGCGCATCCATTTGGGGACGAATATCGGACTTCACCAACCAGCATGCAACGTGATTACTCATCCAGAGTTGTCCAATCAGGACTCACGATATGGCATTATAAGGAAGGTGTTGCCGCACATGCTCTTTTGACTGCACCAACCCTTTGAAAAAGACTATTCGAAACGCGTCAGGGCTGCGGTCAGTTGCTCAATTATGCTGGAAGTGCAACTGCTTTACCAACAATTAAGCGTTGGGGAGGGCTTCTCTGTGTGCGAGTGCGGTTCAACTGTTGGACATTCCCCACGAGCTGGATATAAAGGCGGCCGTCCTGCCGCCGAATCTGCACCACTTCGCAACGAGGGCCACGAGGCTCAGAAAATACGAGCTTCAATAGTGGGACACAGAGCACGGATTGAGGCAGCAGCGCTTTCCGGGGCTCAACCAGAGCCAAGAATCAGCAATTGAATTTGAAGCGCATCCATTTGGGGACGAATATCGGACTTCACCAACCAGCATGCAACGTGATTACTCATCCAGAGTTGTCCAATCAGGACTCACGATATGGCATTATAAGGAAGGTGTTGCCGCACATGCTCTTTTGACTGCACTAACCCTTTGAAAAAGACTATTCGAAACGCGTCAGGGCTGCGGTCAGTTGCTCAATTATGCTGGAAGTGCAACTGCTTTACCAACAATAAAGCGATGGGGAGGGCTTCTCTGTGTGCGAGTGCGGATCAACTGTTGGACATTCCCCACGAGCTGGATATAAAGGCGGCCGTCCTGCCGCCGAATCTGCACCACCTCGCAACGAGGGCCACGAGGCTCAGAAAATACGAGCTTCAATAGTGGGACACAGAGCACGGATTGAGGCAGCAGCGCTTTCCGGGGCTCAACCAGAGCCAAGAATCAGCAATTGAATTTGAAGCGCATCCATTTGGGGACGAATATCGGACTTCACCAACCAGCATGCAACGTGATTACTCATCCAGAGTTGTCCAATCAGGACTCACGATATGGCATTATAAGGAAGGTGTTGCAGCACATGCTCTTTTGACTGCACTAACCCTTTGAAAAAGACTATTCGAAACGCGTCAGGGCTGCGGTCAGTTGCTCAATTATGCTGGAAGTGCAACTGCTTTACCAACAATAAAGCGATGGGGAGGGCTTCTCTGTGTGCGAGTGCGGTTCAACTGTTGGACATTCCCCACGAGCTGGATACAAAGGCGGCCGTCCTGCCGCCGAATCTGCACCACTTCGCAACGAGGGCCACGAGGCTCAGAAAATACGAGCTTCAATAGTGGGACACAGAGCACGGATTGAGGCAGCAGCGCTTTCCGGGGCTCAACCAGAGCCAAGAATCAGCAATTGAATTTGAAGCGCATCCATTTGGGGACGAATATCGGACTTCACCAACCAGCATGCAACGTGATTACTCATCCAGAGTTGTCCAATCAGGACTCACGATATGGCATTATAAGGAAGGTGTTGCCGCACATGCTCTTTTGACTGCACTAACCCTTTGAAAAAGACTATTCGAAACGCGTCAGGGCTGCGGTCAGTTGCTCAATTATGCTGGAAGTGCAACTGCTTTACCAACAATAAAGCGATGGGGAGGGCTTCTCTGAGTGCGAGTGCGGTTCAACTGTTGGACATTCCCCACGAGCTGGATATAAAGGCGGCCGTCCTGCCGCCGAATCTGCAACACTTCGCAACGAGGGCCACGAGGCTCAGAAAATACGAGCTTCAATAGTGGGACACAGAGCACGGATTGAGGCAGCAGCGCTTTCCGGGGCTCAACCAGAGCCAAGAATCAGCAATTGAATTTGAAGCGCATCCATTTGGGGACGAATATCGGACTTCACCAACCAGCATGCAACGTGATTACTCATCCAGAGTTGTCCAATCAGGACTCACGATATGGCATTATAAGGAAGGTGTTGCCGCACATGCTCTTTTGACTGCACTAACCCTTTGAAAAAGACTATTCGAAACGCGTCAGGGCTGCGGTCAGTTGCTCAATTATGCTGGAAGTGCAACTGCTTTACCAACAATAAAGCGATGGGGAAGGCTTCTCTGTGTGCGAGTGCGGTTCAACTGTTGGACATTCCCCACGAGCTGGATATAAAGGCGGCCGTCCTGCCGCCGAATCTGCACCACTTCGCAACGAGGGCCACGAGGCTCAGAAAATACGAGCTTCAATAGTGGGACACAGAGCACGGATTGAGGCAGCAGCGCTTTCCGGGGCTCAACCAGAGCCAAGAATCAGCAATTGAATTTGAAGCGCATCTATTTGGGGACGAATATCGGACTTCACCAACCAGCATGCAACGTGATTACTCATCCAGAGTTGTCCAATCAGGACTCACGATATGGCATTATAAGGAAGGTGTTGCCGCACATGCTCTTTTGACTGCACTAACCCTTTGAAAAAGACTATTCGAAACGCGTCAGGGCTGCGGTCAGTTGCTCAATTATGCTGGAAGTGCAACTGCTTTACCAACAATAAAGCGATGGGGAGGGCTTCTCTGTGTGCGAGTGCGGTTCAACTGTTGGACATTCCCCACGAGCTGGATATAAAGGCGGCCGTCCTGCCGCCGAATCTGCACCACTTCGCAACGAGGGCCACGAGGCTCAGAAAATACGAGCTTCAATAGTGGGACACAGAGCACGGATTGAGGCAGCAGCGCTTTCCGGGGCTCAACCAGAGCCAAGAATCAGCAATTGAATTTGAAGCGCATCCATTTGGGGACGAATATCGGACTTCACCAACCAGCATGCAACGTGATTACTCATCCAGAGTTGTCCAATCAGGACTCACGATATGGCATTATAAGGAAGGTGTTGCCGCACATGCTCTTTTGACTGCACTAACCCTTTGAAAAAGACTATTCGAAACGCGTCAGGGCTGCGGTCAGTTGCTCAATTATGCTGGAAGTGCAACTGCTTTACCAACAATAAAGCGATGGGGAGGGCTTCTCTGTGTGCGAGTGCGGTTCAACTGTTGGACATTCCCCACGAGCTGGATATAAAGGCGGCCGTCCTGCCGCCGAATCTGCACCACTTCGCAACGAGGGCCACGAGGCTCAGAAAATACGAGCTTCAACAGTGGGACACAGAGCACGGATTGAGGCAGCAGCGCTTTCCGGGGCTCAACCAGAGCCAAGAATCAGCAATTGAATTTGAAGCGCATCCATTTGGGGACGAATATCGGACTTCACCAACCAGCATGCAACGTGATTACTCATCCAGAGTTGTCCAATCAGGACTCACGATATGGCATTATAAGGAAGGTGTTGACGCACATGCTCTTTTGACTGCACTAACCCTTTGAAAAAGACTATTCGAAACGCGTCAGGGCTGCGGTCAGTTGCTCAATTATGCTGGAAGTGCAACTGCTTTACCAACAATAAAGCGATGGGGAGGGCTTCTCTGTGTGCGAGTGCGGTTCAACTGTTGGACATTCCCCACGAGCTGGATATATATATATATATTCACTGAAAAAACCATAGGTTTCACACACGTTATAGTTAGGAATTAGCATTTAAAAAACCTTGCAAATTCACTGAAAAAACCATAGGTTTCACACATGTTATAGTTAGCGGAAATTTTACTGATAAAAAACCAATGAAATTGCCCCGTTATAGTTAGTGCTGGCAACTATAACTCACGCGACCGCAATCCTCTGCTGATGCTAATACTGTATTTAGACACTTATTTGCCCATGTCTTCTTCCATACATTTTTAGCTATACATATATTACAAATATTTTTTTTTCATAAAGACACATATGTCATCAGCAGAAGATTGCGGTCGCGTGAGTTATAGTTGCCAGCACTAACTATAACGGGGCAATTTCATTGGTTTTTTATCAGTAAAATTTCCGCTAACTATAACATGTGTAAAACCTATGGTTTTTTCAGTGAATTTGCAAGGTTTTTTAAATGCTAATTCCTAACTATAACGTGTGTGAAACCTATGGTTTTTTCAGTGAATTTGTACGGTTTTTTAAATGCTAAGTTACTTTGCGCCATTCGTGGCGTGCGCGCCCACTTAACGCAGTTCGTTCCGTGCGCGCACGGTGCGCTTCGCGCACCGTGCGCGCACAGTGAGCACGCGGTGCGCTTCGCGCACCGCGCACCCACTTTACGCAGTTAGTGCCGTGCCCACGTTACGCTAGATGGGCCATGTACGCACGATGCGCTTCGCGCACCGTGCGCACATGGAGGACATATTATGCGCTTCCTTGTGATCGGTAATCTGTTGAATTTTTTTGGGGAATTTCTGTGCTCTAATAAGCCATGCACAAATGATGGCCTGCGGCCACCATTTGCACACGGGGTGGAGAAAGTGTGGATTTTTTATTTTTTTTAATTTTTGACCGTACGCTTACGGTAAGCGTACGGTAAGCGTAATCGGCGAAATTGCCGAAAAAAAAATAAAACCTTTTTTGCTCTTGGGGGATGTTTGGGGGCTCCCTCAACATGACTATGTGGGAGGGAGTTGTCAAAACAGCCCCTTAACATGTTTTTGGCCATCAGGTTTAATAAACAACACTCAGTGCGAGAGACAAAATGGCGGACGCCGCTTCCTGGTTTCGGCCGATTCGAATGTTTACTAAGATCTAAGAGCCAATCAGAATCGCGCTCGCGCACGCCACCGTACGCTTACGGTAAGCGTACGGTAAGCGTACCGTAAGCGGGCTCAGATATATATATTGATTTAAAGGCTATTTTCTCAGAATCTACTGAACAGATTTACACCAAACCTACAAAAGGCACTTCCTTGACCTAGGGACTACCTCTCTGCCAAATTTCTAGTAATTCTGTTCAGCCGTTCGGGCTGTAGCTCGTTCTAAAGGTCCTATGGAAAAATGCATGGGAAAAACGCGTTTTGGGACCCCCCTTTTATCTCAGCCCCCGCTTGACGAATCCCGCCGAGACTTTCAGGGTAGGAGCGGAGCGTAGCGCCCCACCTATTTTGAGAAATTCGCGAGGATTCGTCGACCGGCGCCAAAGTTATTCAAAATAGAATGTTGAGGTTTTCCTATGGAAACGTGGTCCTAACTATAACTACCTACTGGCGACCGCCAGTAGGTAATATATATATATGCACATAGTTTCCAGCGTTTCATCCGATTACATCCACCTAGCGAGGTTGGTGCTGACGGGCGGGTGCTGGACCCGCTAATATATCAAACTGAGTATTTTTCGTGCGTTTCCAGGCGCAGGAAAAAATGAGTCGCACACAGGTTTTTCTTTTGAGAAGATTGTAATTGGTGACTCAGACGCGTTTCGACACCACAGTCTTTGTCAGTGACATGAACCAGGAAGTGATCATGTTATTTAAAACAGTTCCTGTTGCAGTTTAGTAAACATAGCAAAAATATATATATGTTGGTGAATGTTACTGGTCTTTATCATGGTTTTTAGAAGACAGACTCAGCCAAACTTTACACTCAATATAGAGAACACAAAATAACAGAAAGTTCAACAGTTAATATAATCACTGTAATTCATGATTTAACATTGGAACTGTTTTTTAACGATATTTGTATTGAATTAATTAGTGATATTCCCTTGTGAAGTGTAATTCAAATTCATCATTTTAGATGTTGTAATAAAGTAAACATTTGTAAAAACGCCAAGTGGCAGTGGATTCAAATAATTTTAACTCATAAATGCGGTTCCAAGTATAGATGTTGGCAAGTGCCAGAGGTTATCTATATTATCAATAACCCAGGTAATATAAGTGGGAAAAGCAATGAATTAAGTCAGTTCCTGGTTGTATATCTACAGGTAAGGGATTAACATCGGTAACTGTGGTGGTAATTAACTTAATCATCATCCTCCCACTTCACCCACGCGTTCCCCTGATTATTGGATGTCGCTGGTTAAACCAAGATCACCACCACGATTACCGATGTTAATCCCTTACCTGTAGATATACAACCAGGAATTGACTTAATTCACATATATATATTATATAGATTTACTAGATATATATATATATTATAATATTATATAGATTTACTAGATTTTAGATCTATATATATATATATACTATATATAGATATATAAAGATGTTTTAAAAAAATATTTTAGTATATTTCTGTATGATATTAGTGTGAAACAGTATTGTTGACATTATAGTTTTGCACTTATCATTATGAGTATAGGGAGACATTATTTTTGCAAACAATATTTTGGCACAATATTTTTGTTACGCAATATTATTGTAGTCGGAATTGTGTAGATGATCCACATCATTATTATACAACGGATGTAGTTTCTAGTGTTTGGTTGAACCTCTCCTGCTCCTTCCCTCCTCTTAATTAGTGTTCCACTGCAAGACCATCTCTTCCCTCTTTCCGTGGAGCATGGAGTGAATGACATCAATCTAATAGCAGTATAAGATTTGATAAAAAAGTGTTAATTTTGAATTTGGCTTCCATGATGTACCCAAAGTGTCATTTTCAAGGACTTCTTCTGGAACTTCCACTGGGCTGGAGGCTTGATGGTGTTAGTTCTAGGAGCCATTGGTAATTAATGTTTCATTTGTACTGTATCTCTGGAGTGAAGTTGCTGAAGAAGCCAGCGGAAGACGTCTCTTACCAAAAGAAATTGGTTAATCCTAAGTATTGGCATAGTTTTTAATTATTATGTATTATGTTGGTTTGCAACTCGCTTTTGGGATGGGGCATGCCAAGGGCGTCCCTTCCTAATCGAGAGTCACACTGGTAGGTACGATTGTTTTGCTACTTCAAATACGGTTGCAAAACAATCACAGTTGCCACCAACTTCAAGTAGGTGGTAAGCCAGGTGCAAAAGGGAAGGGGTCCCCAGGGGACCCCTTCCCTTTTGTGTTGAGCAGCAAAAACATTTTTAAGAGCAGATTCTCCTAAAAAATGAAACAGAAATGTTTCATTTTTGTTTCTTACATGCAGTTGTTTTCCTTTGAGAAAAATGGTCTGATTTAAAACAAAACTGCTTTATTGAAAAATCAGTCACAGATATGGTGGTCTGCTGACCCCATCAGGCCACAATCCTTGTGATTGCTGGCCATTCCCAATGTGTCGCAAATTACAACCTGCCTCATGAATACTAATGAACATAGGTCAAGGTGTAAGGCATGATTCTTGTTCGTCAAAAACCTGTAAGTGCACAGGGAATTATTACCTCGGTGTTTAGCTAATGCTGTCATCATGCATGAATTTCAAGGATTTGGTCAGGATGCAGCAATGTATAAATATACACCCAAATCTTTTTAAGGAAGGGATGTCTTATGTTGTACTATCTTGTGTTAGGTTACTTTCTGCTATGTACTCTGTTGATTTTGATGAGAGCAAAGTAAATGCAAGCATCTCATGTGTTAGAGAGAACAATTGATTGAGAGGTTTATATGGATCAATAACTAATTCCTCAAAATCCTACATTCTCCAACAGACAGAAGCTTGACAAAAATAGACTAAAAAGTCATAAAAGTTACAGAGGCAGTGCAGCATCAACACAAAAAATTTAAAATTATGGTATAAGCTTAATTTTTAAATGTTTCTGGAGTAAACTAATACTGTAATGTAATTCTAAATTTTATTTTTCAATTTATTCCACATCTTTACAAAATAAAGGAAAACATGGATAAGCCACTATGTAGAGCACTGTAAATTCTACTGAAGACAGTGCAAGGTAATACACATGCATCACAGTCAGCGACAGGTATTAACAATACTTTTGACTTGTGTACGGAAAGTATACAGTTTACTTTGAACTCTCAAGGCGATGTTCAGGAAATTCTCATGGTAGTTCTAGACAACCAAAAAAATTAAAGCATTCCACTTGATGAATTCTTTGGATTTAGCTATGCCCAGCTACATAATTGTGAGATTTGAAATCATTCTTCTAGTACTGATTTTGGTTCAGAGCAATGTCCACATTTAATCATATGAGATTGAAACTCAGCATTATTTCATATCTTATTGAACAGCTTCGCACAAATCAAGATGTGTCCAAACTGTAGAGCAGAAGTACTTTTGGGTTTAGTTGTTAGGCATAACAGAAAATGTGTGATCCTATTGTTACAAAGATTAGACCAGACGGCACTAAAGTGAACTCTGAGAATCCCAATTTTAAATATGATAAGGCGTCTAATATAGAAAAGCATATGTTACTTTTGGCATCATTTATCATGAAGGACAGATTATTACATCAGGTCATTATACAGTGTATTAGAAAAATAGGACAGGTTGGACTGAATATACCAAGAGTTGTCTTATATTCAAGGAGCAGTTGCCAAGGAACTTAAAAATGCATAACTAATGTTTCTGGAACCAAGGTTATACAAAATATAGGATCTAGTATATTAAAACCAGTTACAGAGATATAGATTTTATTCATCTACTGAATAGATATATAGTCATACAGCCTGAGAAGGGAGACGACCGGTACAGGCTTGTGAATGTTTTTTCACAAAGAAGGGAATGATTGTATAGTATGAGTTTAGAGCAGTATATGCATATGTTTAGGACTTCTTATTTTCCAAGTAGTAGTTGATGAAAGTTCTACTGAAAATTATGTCCACCACATAATCAATTAAAGCATCTTCTCTTTACAGTCGACATACTGACATGTATAGCTTTTATTTTTTTTATCCAAATATTTTTTTTTTAATAGTTCAATGAGTACAAACATTTCTTTTAAGTGTTTAGAGTGTTGAGACATACGGGTAATCACAAGTGGTAAACTAGTCCAGATGGTGAAATGGCACATGCCGAGACCAAAAAAAAGTATTTTTAAGTTGTTTTACTAAAGAAAACTGAGATTGTTTACTAACTACAGAATAAATGTTCTTTTAAAATGTATGTGATACTTTTTCGAAATGTTTCATAATAATTACATTTATCCCATCACAACAACACTGAGATATATTCAAAATGTGTCAAAACAAACTCAGGGGCCTATTATGATGTTGGGTGGCCTTGCACCCGCCCAACGTCTCCAAAGGGGGACCGGCTGACCTCTGGTCGGTGGCCCGGACCACCTAATTAGCATGTGACCAAACACTGTTTCAGTCGTGTTACAACATTTCCCTATGGGAGCATGTGTTACGGCCGTAGTGCATGCTCCCATAGGATAATGGGAGGTAGTGTTAATCTCTGCACCCCGTGGCAGACACCTTCTAGGGCCCTCATACTCGCTTTCCAACAGACTTTCCATGTCAGAAAGACCGGCATGGAAAGCCTGCTGGAGTCCAAGTATCATAATCCCAAGGGCAGAAAGGCCGCCCTTTGGGATTACGGGCTAGCTGCCAACTGGCTGATGGGCTCCTTGAGCCCATAGGAAGCCAGCCAGAATGACCGGCCGGTTTCTATTCCATATCAGCCGGTTGGAATTGAAACCATTGATGGTGGTCGGAACGGTCGGAGGGTTTCCATCGTAATAAGCGCCTTATTTTTTTTAGTGTAGGCAAGAGCAAGCAATACATAATTAATCTAAAGGCACTGAAATCAGTGATCCTAAATTAGAATGTGAAAACTGTTTAATGTGTTAAAAATGTTGGTTTTAAATACTTTATTAAATAAAACAGTGAAAACGAAGAAGAAGAACATCTATTAGATGGGCAGAGAGCGACGGCTTTCACCTGGTGCGGAACTTCTGGATATAAAAAAAAATCAGCAGACTATTGTTAAAGAGAAATGCAATTTATTACTCCAATAGGTCGGTATAAATACAGTGTATGCAATGCAGATGTAATGTGCATATAAGTCACAGGCACCCTTCCAGTACAAAAAATATAATTTTATGCATTTTCCTTTGCGTATGTGTGCTTTACAATGCACTACACACAAAGTAAAAAAAATGTAATTTCTCAATACCTACATTTACTTCAAAGTTGCATATGTTTGCGACAGAAATCCCTATTCTCCATTATAATTAGGTAAAACAAAATTATAAGAAAATGTGTTTGATTGTGTAAAAATACCTAAGTACCTACCATGAAGCTTTCCTTTGAGACAATGAGCTGAAAAGTGCTTCTTTTCATTATTTTGGCCAACTCTTGATCTGTGTTGGAAAGTCCATACAGCAAGAATATTTTGCACCTCCTGGACCTGCAGCCTAGACCATCTACTGTGGGCCGGTGGGAGTGCCCTGCTTCTCCAGACCAGAAGCCACAGGTCACAAAGTGCCCTGCTGGGGGAGCTGGAGACCCGCTGAGTCAGTGGGCAGCAAAAAAGCATCCCTCGTCTTGGAGACAGGTGAACCTCCTGTCATCAGGCAGGCCCAGTCAGTGGAAGTTCCCCTCCCATACGGGCCCTAAACCACATGAGGGGGGGTCCCACCAATTGAGGGGGCACCAATTAAGCATCGCCTATCTTGGAAAGGTGCCTAGGTGGGCCCTGCTGCATGGACCTGGGCCTGATCGACAGACCATCTAAAGGACTAAGTCCGGCTCACTTGACAACACAGGTCTGACCACAAGGAGACAGCAGTCAATGTACAGTAGAACTAAACCAATTAAATCAGCTCTACATGGAGAAACAATAACCGGCGCGGGGTAGAATATGATCCTTGAAGCAAACTCACCATACTGACACAGCAACAAGAGCTGTGATATTGTACCCAGATGCATCGAAAACATTGGGGGGAGAAGCTCCTGCTTTCCATTTGAGTAAGTGCCTGATGACTGCCCTCACAGATCCTGGGGCCCTGTTTTCACACCAAGTGGGGTGGGGGTTCACTCAGACTGGTACATCCACATTTTCACTGCATCATGGGGAAAGGCAAATATCTTCCTCTCTCCCCTCTCTTTGCAGGGCATGATCGACAAATACACCAACACAACACCAGGCCCGGGTGCATCCTCCTCTGGCCCACCACCTTCCCCAGACAAGATGACAGCTTGGTGTGCAGTTCCTCAAAAGTAATGTTTTTCCAGACGACACTCCTAAAGGTTCAACAACAGCAGCACTCTTTCTTGGCAGTTTAATGGAAGATAAGGGCAATGCAAATCAAATGCACGTTACTTTTCCTGGCCAGCCACAAGGTCCATTTTGGGGGCAAAACTTCCTTTTTGATGAAAGTGAGAAATTGGGTTGTTAATTAAGTGCTGTGCTATCCCTTGATCAAGCAACAGCCATAATACCTGTCAGGGTGAACCACAAAAGTCACTAAATTAAATTGTGCTTAACCCTCTGGTAGCCTGTCACAAAAGCAGCCAGGCCTAACTTAGAGGCAATGTGTAAAGTTTCATGTAGCACACAAACAGCAATAAAGTGAAAACACAACACAAGAAAAATCCTAAACCAATTTAGAAAAATTGAGTATATTTTATTACATTTTGACAACAAAACAAAAATCCAATCATTAGAATTACAGTTATGAATTTTCTAAGTTTAAGATAAAAACCAGCACTGAAAACATTAAATCATGAACCGTGGACATCTAGACGTGCATGACCAGGTCAACGTGAAAAAATGTGGCAGACCGCGATTGAGCGCAGGTGCAGATGCAAGAAGTGCTTTGGGCCGATTTATGCTAACCTTTGGACTTAAAAGACATTTTGAAGAAAATGATCTGAAAAGGTAAAGTTCAGTGGGGCAAAGCTGCAGGTGATGTCCAATGAACGGGCTTTGTTTTCAGGGAACTGCTGAACAAAACTGCAGTGAAGATTTCTTCGTTCAGACTTAGTCAATTTTTCTGGAAGTAATAAATAAATCTCTAGTGGGACAAGGCTGGAGGCTGTAGCCAATGAGAGTTCCATTAGGCCGATACCCCTCTGGCCAAGGACTGCTGAACAGGATTTGCTACTGCCGCAAAGACAGGCCAACCAGCAATGCACCTTGAATGGATAGACATGCAGATTGGTTCCAGTCTCCTCACGGTTCTCGGAGCAGTTTTTGACCAAACATTTTCTAAATCCCAACTTTTGGAATTTGGCTATCTGGGCAACTTTAGCACCACCACCAAGGGTCCAGAACAGGTGAGGTGCCACTTTGGGGATAGGACTCACTCAGGCCGGATCCAGGTGCAGGTTCAAAGATGGTTGGAGCCTTTTCTGTTCCGGAGGCTCTGATCAGGAGAATAGTCAGCTTGCCCTTGGAGTCACCTTGGTAGTGCTGGTTCAGCAGTAGAGCACGGCACAGCAGCAGGGCAGGACTCTGAAGGTACAAGGCAGAATTCAGGCAGCAAAGCAGCCCTTCAAGGTGCAGCAAGGCAGTCTTCTAAAGTACACAGCAGGCCAAAGCAGCAAACTGTCCTCTGACAGTCCTTCCACATGTCCAGAAAGTCAACAGAAGAGTGGATCTGAGTGTCCCATTTTTATACCAGGTGTCCCCTTTGAAGTAGGAGACGTTTCTAGAGAATTCCCTTTGAAGCACTTTACGTTTCCTACTTACGCTGCCCTGGATTTAAGCTGGCTGCATGAACAATGCAGAGGTGGCAAGTCCTTTGGGTGAAGGCAGAGCCAAGCCTATTCATTTGCAAGTAGGGCTGTGCCCAGCTCTGCTCCTCATTATGTCAATTGATGGACCATCCAGGTACCCCTAATCCCTCCATTGTGTGGCTGTCTGGGAGGAATAAACAAAGTCCAACTGCCAACTACACCCAGTCATTTGACCCAGAAACAAGCTGCAGGTACCAAATGGTTTAGGCAGGAAAATCCCAACATTCTAAAAGTGGCCTTTTCACAATTGTAACTTAAAATCCAACGTTTCCATTGAAGATGATTTTTAATTACAATTTCTCAGACATCAAACACAAAGGGCCAGATGTACGACAGTTTTTGCATGCGCAAACAGGTTTGCGAACCCGTATTCGCATGCAAAAACCTATAGGGGTATGTACCATTCCAAAATAGCAAGTCGCAATTTATTTGCGACTCGCTATTTTGGAATTGTGAGTCGCTATTAGGAAGGGGCGTTCCCTTCCTAATAGCGAGCGCAACCCCATGTACAAATGTTTTGCGACCACAATAGCGGTCGCAAAACACTCGCATATTACCACCCTCTTCAAGAGGGTGGTAATGGGGTCGCAAAAGGGAAGGGGTTCCCAGGGGACCCCTTCTCCTTTGCAAATGCAGGGGAAAATATTTTTTAAGGACAGGCAGTGGTCCCAAGGACCGCTAACTGCCCTTAAAAAATGAAACAAAAATGTTTCATTTTTTTCTTTTTTAAATGCATCCCGTTTTCCTTTGAGGAAAATGGGCTGCATTTATAAAAAACTGCTTTATTTAAAAGCAGCCCCAGACATGGTGGTCCGGTGAGCCCAGCAGGCCACCATAGCTGGGGGGGCCTGCCATTCCCAATGGGGTCACAAATTGCGAGAGGCTCATTAATATTCATGAGCCTCTTTATTTGTGACCCCATTGGAAATCGCTCACAGTGTGAAAAACACTGTTGTACATTGGAAATAGTGCCTCGCAAATTGCGAGTCGCAAAAAACTCGCAATTTGCGAGGTGCTATTTCCACGGTCGTACATCTGGCCCAAATGTTTAACTGTTCCCAATCAAACGTTAGCTCTCATTAAATGTAATAAGGCATTCCAATATTATCCTATGGAAGAGGTAGGCCTCATAGTAGTTAAAATCAATTTAGGAGTTTTCGCTACCAGGACATGTACAACTAATAAGTACTTGTCAAAACTTTTAATTACAATGCACCCTGTCCTATGGGCAACCTGGGGCCTATGTTAGGGGCGACATATGCATTAAAATAGCAGTTTAAGACTTGGCAAGGGGTTTATATTGCCAAGTCGAACTGGCAGTTTAAAACTGCATTCAGGCTGCATTGGCAGAATTGGGACATGTTTTAAGGGGTTTCTGCAGTGGGTGGCACAATAAGTGCAGCAGGCTCTCTAGTAGTGTTTAATTCACAGGCCCTTGGTAAATGGTATACCAATTTACTAGGTACTTTTAAGTAAATTAATTATGCCAATTAGGTGTAAGCCAATGGTACCATGTTTTAGGGAGTTTGTACAAGCACTTTAGCACTCTTTAGCAGTGGTAAAGTGCACAGAGTCCTATGGCCCACAGAAATGAATTCAGCAAATATATTCAGGTTGGAGGTAAAAAGTTTGGGGGTGACCCTGCAGAGAGGGCTATGTCCAACAAAGACCCTGGGAGTGCATGGGACTTGATGGAAGAGAGACCAGACATGAATGGACAGAGCCCCCCTCGTCAGGGGGTGGACTGACATACAGGAGAGCATTGGTGGCTGGCGGAATATACCATTCAGGAGGCAGAGGAGCAGATGCTGGATCTGATCAGCAGACATCACCGGTAGACATTGGGCAACTTAAGAGGGTTGCCTTAGGAGCATCATGAACAGGCAACTTCCAACAGACAGATTACCTGACTGCTGGGCCAACCATGGATGCTCTTTGTAGTGTGTATCAGGTTGGCGACATGGTTGTGGTTTCTGGTGGGTAGAGGGCCTTCGCTTGTCAACCTCGGTTCAGTACTATGATTTAGTTACAGGCTGTGTTATGGAAGGGCTTAGGGATGTTCTGATTCAAGGGGCAGATTTCGTTTTACAATCGCCCAGTTGGCAAGTATCCCCAGTTCACACGACAAGTACTTCTTATTTTCGAAGTATGGAGAGGAGGGAGGGGCATCTGTATTTCACGCAGTCAGCTTCACTTTCCACTGACCTGGGACAGTCATATAATTCGAGCAACCCACCCTGTCTCAATGCTATGTCACTCAGCTTCAATCACCAGCCCCTTCACCGGATTGCTACGCACTACACCTCTGAGTTGTAGGATCAACAGCACCTTATCACCTGGAATGATAATGGTTTCCTGGACAACGTTAAAAGGAGGGGGCAGTCTTGTAAACAGCCTTTAGTCTGGAACAGGTTGTGCTCTTTCTTTAGGAGAGCAACCTGCAAGGATATAAATTACACACCTTTGTGGGATTGGGCTGCACTCAAGTTTTCCATGCTGAATTCAACAGGGGCTTGAGGGGTATGACAATCCTTTGTCGGGGCGGGTACCCTTCAAAGTGTCCCATACTTGGTATGACAAAATGAACCATAATTTTGGAGAGGCAGACTCTTCAGGGTCAACCACTCTCACTGATTAGCATATACATGCCTCCCCCACTGTCAGTAGACTTCCTTAGAACCCTACGGAATGTGTTACTACAACTCCTGATGGGATCCTGGGTGATGAGGGGTAATCGTTATGGCATGGGGGACACTGCAATGGATCACTTCATGCTGCCACATGAAAAGCAGATATGCTTAACACTCCCAGTGGGTTTCTTGAAGGCCTTGGGCCTGAGGGAATCCTGGTAACATTGACACCCAACTGAGGGATGGTACACTTTCTTCACGGGGTTGCACAACTTATTCGCTGACTTTGGATTACTTTTTGCTATCCAAGTCAGAGCACTCAAGGGTGGTTGCAGTCCGAATCCTAGCTCACAGCCTATCAGATCACTCCCTGGTTGAAATGGCATTACAGATGGGGCCGGCCAGAAGAGGAAGGGAATGGTTCTTGAGTGCTTGGAGGCTGGCAGTCACAGAGTTCTAGGACGTCCTCCTCAAGTCCATAAAGGCTTATGAGAAGGCAAACAAGGGCTTGGTTAAGTCTTCAGGAACACTGTGGGAGAGTCTAGAGGCTATGATTCATGGCTGCATGGGAAAAAAATGTAAATCTCAACAAGATCTCATGGATCTGAAAACCCACATCAGGCACCTGGAGGCACAATACCTTGCCTTCTAGGACAGCACTAGCCTCAGTGATTTGCTCCACACTCAAACACTTCTTCCGTGGACCGTGTTGAACGACAGGGTACCGCTTGGCTCACCACCCAGAGCTGCATATACCAATGGGGGGACAAAGCAAGCAAAATACTACATCAGCTCAGCTTGTCCTATCTCGCAAGATAGCTTGTAGCCCACTTCATGGACAGCAGTGGCAAAGTCATCTGCGGAGACCTTCCCATAGCCCTCAGATGTGCATTCCACTATACTCAGCTATATGCTAAACAACCAATCCTGAATCAATGGACCTCACCTCCTTTATGGTTGATCTCCACACTCATAAATTGAATGCTGTGGAGAAGAATCCCCTAGCTGGAATCACAATGGAAAAATTAGGCTAGGCATTGAACCAGCACCAACCCAGTAAAACCCCGGATCCAAATGGATTCCCAGTGGCTTTTTTCAAGGACTCTAGGTCACGTCTTGGGTCCCGGCTCTTAAGAGGTTTCAAGATGCCCGGGGGGGGGGGTTTACTTCTTCAGGATCTGTGTTCAGCGGATATCATATTTATACAGAAGTCAGAACCCCCTGCATCCAATTGCAGATCCTTCAGTTCCATGTCCCTTCTAAACACAGAGGTGAAGATCTGGGCCACAGCCCTAGCCCTTCGACTTCTGAAATTGGTAGGGTCGCTGATTCAGATCACTCAATCTGGTGCCATGCCCCACTAAGAAACAAGGCACACTATCGGGGAAAGTCCACAATGTGCTGGCCCTATCGAACAGGCTACCGGGTGACCATGCACTGCTCATGGTGACTTGCACAAAACTTATGAATCAGTGGGCTGGGATTACCTGTTCTACCCACCAAAATGAACTTTGGCCCCAGCTTCATTAGTTAAATAAAACTGCTCTATTTTTCTCTATCTGGGAGGGTTTGCTTCAGCTGCGCCATCGCAGAGCTCCTTTCAATTGAAAGGGAAATCCAGCTGGAATGCCCGTTGTCACCATCAATCTTGCTGTTTGCCATCACGATAGAAACTGCTCGCAGAGTGATTGAGAGTGGATGCACCGGTCAGAGGATTTGAATGGATGCTGGAAGTGGAGGACAGGGTTTCTCTATAAGCTGACAATGTCCTCATCCACCTCAGAGACTCCTTACAGATTTTTCAATTTTTCAGGAGCTTCTCCAGCCTTCAGGTGAATGAAGCAAAATGTTGGGTGTTCCTAATAGGCGGTGGCACCAACTACAGAACTACCTCTATCCCATTCTGAAGACTTTCTTTGGTAACCTCAATGCATTACTGCAGGTCTTTCTGTATAACTACAGACCCTATAGGATTGCATTGTACAAATATTTTCAAATCTACCTTGAGGAAATTCGATTTTCGATCACGATCGTATTGGGCCTCCATTTTGTGGTCCGCCGCCATTTTGTGTTGCCCTCACTCAGGCAGCATGACGAACAAAGTCTTTTCTGCTTTTCCTGCAGTATCTAGCCTTCTGCCTCTGTTTACAAAGCTGGTGTTAGAGACTGGCCGAGTACACTAATCCCTGTCTGGTTTTTCTAATCCCTGTCTCAACTATCTGTTGGTTCACACAATTCTCTTCTGACTTTATCTTATCTTCTGGCCTTCGCTGTCCTCTGCTCGTATTCTCTCGTTTCACAACTGTCCTCCAAAACAAACAAAGGTATCTCGCCACCTGCAAGTCAGTTACAGACACGTTAATACCTTAACCTGTGGGGAGGGGTGGCAAACACAGTTGGAGGAGAGGCTTCTTCGGGTTACTCGATACTTTGTTTTCCAACTCTTTCTATTGGCTCTGACTTATTTTCGAACTATTCATATTGGTTTTTCATGTATGTTTTAGGTGTGTCCTTCGTTAATGTATATGTCACCTATGTACTATAAAAGATTGTGCGACACGGAGTGAAGTGGCAGTCTCCTGAGAACATACCATGTGTACTTCTAGGACAACTGTACCAGCTAATAAAATATGATCTTTTACGCCAACAGAGTGTCCCCGTGTCTCTGTTAGCTGAAGCAGGAGAACCCAGGAGATTAAGGTGTACCCTGCGCCGCCAGGCCCATAAGGTTCTGGTTCTTCAACTGGCGCCCAACGTAGGGCGGTTTCAGAGGTAGTGGTTCTGCCTGAAGGTCGTGAGGAACCCCGCAAGAAAATTCTGGAGGAATCGCCAACCACGTCAAGCAACCCCTGTATGTCGAAAGTGGTCCGAAGGTCTTTTGCAGCGTGGTTACTCCTTCCTGACGACTACTGACGACTGCTGCCCTGACTGCCGCCCTGCCTTGGCCCTTTTTTTGGTGATGTATGGTAAAGCGAGACGATAGACAGGCCTCTGTTGGTGTAAGAAGACATCTTAGTTAAATATTGGTGGGTCGCACCCACATTTGGTTCTTTGGTTCTTTGGTTCTTTGGTTCTTAGGTTCTTTGGGTCTTTGATTTGGGTATTGCAATAACCGAAGCCGAGGAGTAATTACATTTGTGCTGTATTAATCGATTTAACCCCCTTGATGTTTGTGAACAGTCCAGTGAAATAACGATGCCTGGTCTGACTAAGTTTAGGAAACTTTGCTCCTTTGGTTGTAATAGGGATTCCCGGCTGGAGGACTCTTGTCCGATTCCTTCGGTTGGAACTCCCACTTATGAGCTCTATTCTAAACATGGTGTTGGCCCCATTGCCTTTAACGAGACATGGATCCGATACACGAAGAATGATGGTGTTTTAAAATGGCCAGAATATTGTAGTTTTGAGCCTGACATATAATTTGGAAACTATTTTATTTAAAAGAAAAGCACAGCCGGCAATGTTTGACTCTTTCCGCCTTTGGCGTAAGGAAGCCCAACATAGAAAAATTAAGCAAGAAAAACGAGATAGGAAAGCACAGGGTATGACAATTATACAGGCTGCTCAGCAACTTAAAGATAATGAAGTTGATAATGCGATGGAAATTTCAGAGAGACAGCATTGTATGGCGATAGATAAATGCTTTAACACAACAAAAAAGAGGGGGGGCCATGGAGCTATTAAAGGTCCAGTGTCCATGCTCCAAAAGACTATATTAGTTTTAACAAGGGAGGCACTGTTCCTGTATGCGGGGTGCAAAAAGTCACCCACGCATAGGGGTGCAAATAGTCACCCGTGCATTGAAGATCGAAAAGGTGAACAGATAGAAAGAGACAGGAATTCCTAGGAAAGAAGGACCCAGATGGTGAAGTGGAACAAACACTTATTGTCCTCTGTTGCCCTCACACACCCCAAAAGGTGTCATGCTTCATCATTGGGCAGTTGCTCCTCGTAGGGCCGGCGCTGCAATTCCCTACGGGTCCCCCGAAGGGTCTCTTTATCGGAGATCTTTTTAAGGACTGCCGGATGGTGCATGTGGGTATGTGGGGTTAGGGTCCAAAAGAGAGTGAAAAAAGTGCGTGCTAGGTAGTGAAAAAAGTTAATAAAGGGTAAACATGCAGCCAATGTATGAATTGTAAACCCTTGGCAGATAATCTGCTAGTTAAAATCTAGCCCCGGAGGCACACTATGTCCGGTATCAAAGAGGTCATAGGTCAACATGTTTCGCGCCTTGGGTCGCCTTAAGGGTCGTTGGCGCTTCTTCAGGACCAGAGCAAAAAAAAAAAAATAAAGTGCACGTGATGAAAATTATTGAACCCTCTAACTCAACAAGGCGAGGCAGTAACCTGTATACCTATAGTGTGGCTACAGCTGCATGATGAACGAACGCTCCTGATGAAAACCTAGGAAAGAGAGCACAGAGTAAACAACAGATCAGAGCATCAGTGACAACTTGATGCTTCATAACGTGTCACATCTGTGTTCGCAGCAATATTTAGAGACAAAAAACAGGCACAGGAGGCATAAAAATGCGATCAATGGGGCAATGGCCCGGTGCTGTATTGCTGTTACACCATGCCATTCAGTCTTGTGGATTGTGGTACCACTCGTAGCCCCGCTTGTATCCTACATGGAAGATTATGCCCAAAAGTGACAGCAGTTGATAGTATATGAATGTTGCTACGCCTATTAACGGTACCGGGAGGTTGTAAGTTTAAAGGATGCTTACCTCATAGCGTTATGAGGATACCTCCACCGGCGAGAGCAAGGAATGCCCGCACATTACTGGGCTGTAAAAACATTAAACACAGAGATGCAGGAACAACAACCAGACACAGGCTGTGCTGAGCAAATTACTTGCCATGTCCGACTCTCTGCCACGGTGATCTACTTACAATTTTGCCGGGGTGTTATCTCCTCTACTCCTACCCCTTCCAAGTCTCTGCCGGGAGTGGAAAAGTGGCAGCAAACGTTGTGCTAATCATGTAATGAGATCAGGTGTGGGAGTTAACCATTTCCGGGTTGTCCCTGTTAATTCACTAGAGCGAGCATGCGCAATAGCAAGGGTAAAGAGCGCATGTGCGTCGTTAGGGAGAAGTACTCTCCAGTGCATGCGCAAAGGTTAGAGTGGGTAAATTTTAATTTTTCATTTTTTATAGGGTTCACAGAAATACCCACATGTTACATTACTGGAAACCCACTACCCAGCTTACTCGTGCTAAAGTATTTGTCGCATGAGCGCCACTCTCACTTAGTAGATCCGGGACCCTACCCCGTGCTGAAAGGAGCGAGAAGAAAGTCTGTGTTTGATAGTGCCTGTACCTTAGTGTGTGAATCATCCAAATCTTAGAAATTAAGACCGTCGGAGGACGGGGGGGAAAAAAATGAAGGGATGTCCGTGGGGCTGTGACCCTTACATACCCTCAGGACTACTGTTTCCTCAATATCATATTCAAAGAGGAGGGGGGGGGGGGGGGAAGGGGGAAATTCACATTCCGAAAATAATAAGACCCCAAATAAGAATAGTAATGCCTCATGTGCCCGTGAACAAGAAAAATAGACATACTAATGGCCCTCGGCTGAACCGCCGTACATAATTTAACACAACAAAAAAGAGGGGGGGCCATGGAGCTATTAAAGGTCCAGTGTCCATGCTCCAAAAGACTATATTAGTTTTAACAAGGGGTGCACTGTTCCTGTATGCGGGGTGCAAAAAGTCACCCACGCATAGGGGTGCAAATAGTCACCCGTGCATTGAAGATCGAAAAGGTGAACAGATAGAAAGAGACAGGAATTCCTAGGAAAGAAGGACCCAGATGGTGAAGTGGAACAAACACTTATTGTCCTCTGTTGCCCTCACACACCCCAAAAGGTGTCATGCTTCATCATTGGGCAGTTGCTCCTCGTAGGGCCGGCGCTGCAATTCCCTACGGGTCCCCCGAAGGGTCTCTTTATCGGAGATCTTTTTAAGGACTGCCGGATGGTGCATGTGGGTATGTGGGGTTAGGGTCCAAAAGAGAGTGAAAAAAGTGCGTGCTAGGTAGTGAAAAAAGTTAATAAAGGGTAAACATGCAGCCAATGTATGAATTGTAAACCCTTGGCAGATAATCTGCTAGTTAAAATCTAGCCCCGGAGGCACACTATGTCCGGTATCAAAGAGGTCATAGGTCAACATGTTTCGCGCCTTGGGTCGCCTTAAGGGTCGTTGGCGCTTCTTCAGGACCAGAGCAAAAAAAATAAATAAAGTGCACGTGATGAAAATTATTGAACCCTCTAACTCAACAGGGCGAGGCAGTAACCTGTATACCTATAGTGTGGCTACAGCTGCATGATGAACGAACGCTCCTGATGAAAACCTAGGAAAGAGAGCACAGAGTAAACAACAGATCAGAGCATCAGTGACAACTTGATGCTTCATAACGTGTCACATCTGTGTTCTCAGCAATATTTAGAGACAAAAAACAGGCACAGGAGGCATAAAAATGCGATCAATGGGGTAATGGCCCGGTGCTGTATTGCTGTTACACCATGCCATTCAGTCTTGTGGATTGTGGTACCACTCGTAGCCCCGCTTGTATCCTACATGGAAGATTATGCCCAAAAGTGACAGCAGTTGATAGTATATGAATGTTGCTACGCCTATTAACGGTACCGGGAGGTTGTAAGTTTAAAGGATGCTTACCTCATAGCGTTATGAGGATACCTCCACCGGCGAGAGCAAGGAATGCCCGCACATTACTGGGCTGTAAAAACATTAAACACAGAGATGCAGGAACAACAACCAGACACAGGCTGTGCTGAGCAAATTACTTGCCATGTCCGACTCTCTGCCACGGTGATCTACTTACAATTTTGCCGGGGTGTTATCTCCTCTACTCCTACCCCTTCCAAGTCTCTGCCGGGAGTGGAAAAGTGGCAGCAAACGTTGTGCTAATCATGTAATGAGATCAGGTGTGGGAGTTAACCATTTCCGGGTTGTCCCTGTTAATTCACTAGAGCGAGCATGCGCAATAGCAAGGGTAAAGAGCGCATGTGCGTCGTTAGGGAGAAGTACTCTCCAGTGCATGCGCAAAGGTTAGAGTGGGTAAATTTTAATTTTTCATTTTTTATAGGGTTCACAGAAATACCCACATGTTACATTACTGGAAACCCACTACCCAGCTTACTCGTGCTAAAGTATTTGTCGCATGAGCGCCGCTCTCACTTAGTAGATCCGGGACCCTACCCCGTGCTGAAAGGAGCGAGAAGAAAGTCTGTGTTTGATAGTGCCTGTACCTTAGTGTGTGAATCATCCAAATCTTAGAAATTAAGACCGTCGGAGGACGGGGGGGAAAAAAATGAAGGGATGTCCGTGGGGCTGTGACCCTTACATACCCTCAGGACTACTGTTTCCTCAATATCATATTCAAAGAGGAGGGGGGGGGGAAGGGGGAAATTCACATTCCGAAAATAATAAGACCCCAAATAAGAATAGTAATGCCTCATGTGCCCGTGAACAAGAAAAATAGACATACTAATGGCTATCTGATGTTGCCAGCTTCCCCTTCTGATAAAAGAAAGGATTTAGAGGAAGATCCCTTGATGTCTCACTTATTGAGATTGCCTCCGCCCTATGTACAAGGTGCTAATGCACCCCCATTGTTACAGCCTGTTCAGCCGCCAGTTGCGCCTCCGCTTGCTCCGGCTCTTCCACATTTGCCCCCTCAAGTATTGCCGCCTCTGCCACCTTTGCCTTCATCTTCTTTGCCCTCTGCTCCCCCGGTAATTACTGATTCCTCTTCTGTTAGTTCGCCTAATACCTTGTCCCCTATCCTTATGTCCAGTTCTCCGTCTATGCGTAAACGACTCACATATACGGTCTCTGCACTTTTATCTCCTTTCTTTGAGGCTTTAAATGTGTCTCCGGCTTTTTCTCGAAGACAGTCTCGTAGTCAGTTCCCAGCTTCCGGAGAATGAGAAAGGTTGGACTCTCTCACTCGCAAATGGATTGAGAAGGGTCCCCAGTATAGTGTACCCAACATTATGCCTATCTTCTCACAGTGGAATACGCCTACACAGAGATATGTTTTCAATGTTATGTGTGATACTCTCGTTAAAGGATGGGAGGATATGGACTTGGGTTCGGTTCCTCAGGGTCTGTTAGATGTTCAGGCTAATTTTGATAAGGGACTCATTGTGGGTTCTAAGGTTGAGGACGCTGTAAAGACACTTGTTACCTTTAGAACCTTATTTACCTCACAGACTTTTCTTGACTCCGATCCCTCAGTTAGGTTGACACTGAAAAATTACCCAATAAGAGAGGTTCCTCCAGTATGGAGAGAAGAGGTTGCAGCAGTAGGTGCTAATCCAGCTATTCCTGCTCACTTCCAGCGAATATGGGTACATGTCCCCTGGAAAAGATCTGAAGTGTTGGCTCTTAAACAGTCTCTACCGGATCCTCGCAAGAACCGTGCAGGTTATTATAAAGAATTGTCACAGACTGTTGATGCCTGCATCATAAATTTAGCAGATATTGATATGCTGATGGGGAATGTAGTCCCACAAGCGTTATGGGCTAGGGTTCGTAAAGAGAATCATGCCCAAGAATTAGGTGGAGACTGGGATGCTATAATTGCCGCAGATAGAGCCCAAGTGGGTGGTGCAAAGCCTGATGCTTTGATTTCAGAACTCCCTGGTAGTATTATTACATTAATGAAAACGATGATGCCTGCCTTGAGAGTTAACTGGGATAAACTAGCCGCGTGTAAACAGAAGAAAGATGAGAGTGTCTCCGATTTCTTCACTCGTTTCGAGGAGACATTCATTGACCACAGTGGTCAGGACATGACTACGGAGGGTGGACAGCGATTATTTGTAGATAAGTTCGTATTTAATTTGCTACCCGAGCTGTTGCATAAGCTGAAAGACTCAGAGAGTTCATGGGCTGTTCCTTCTTCAGCCCAGATATTGGCTACTGCTCAATATTATGAAAATAGAGATAAAGAAGAAAAAGATAAGTAAGAGAAAAAGACTAAAGAATTGAAAACTAAGGTTCTCTTGCAACAGGCTTATCCACCTCGTTATGCTCAGCCCCAGTTTCAACAGCCTCCACAGTTTCAGAGGGTGTATCAAAAGCCTGAGCCATATATTCCGCGACCTTTGTTAGGTCCTAATCAATGTGCCTATTGTAGGGAGGAAGGTCATTTTAAGAATAGTTGTCCGGTTTTATTGCAGCGTAATGGAACACTATCTGCTCCACGAGGTCGTGGTGGCCTCCAGTCAGCAAACAGAGGTAGAGGTCGAGGTATGTTGACCCAAGAACAGCGTTCCCTTCCTCCTTCTAATTCTGTGAACTACTTTGATCAGCAAAACGCTCGGTCTACACAGTATTACAATGAGGATTGTTATATTGAAGGCGAGAATGAAAGTCTTCATGCTAACTAGGACAGCCATAGACAAAGTAAGGGAGTTGTGTCGATTCCAGTAGATCAGAATGGACCTTATGTTAATGTCACTACAATGGGTGTTTCAGAGCCATTTCTTTTAGATACTGGTGCGATGAGAAGTTCTATCATTCATTCAAAACTCCCTGGGGCACCTTTGTCTGGCTTAACGAATGTATCTGTAGCTTTTTCTGGCGCCCCAGTTCGTAATCCGGTTTCTTGCCCTTTGCCTATTTCAATTGGCCCTTATGATTTAGAAGTTCCGCTTCTCTTAACGAATGGTTGCGGCGAGAATCTTTTGGGCTTGGATCTATTGAAAAGAATATATGCCACAATATCTTGTTCTCCTTCTGGTGTATATCTTACTTTAGGACAGAAACTGACTTCTCCAATGTATTTGTCTAAAGATCAATTCCCACCTGAATTGCTCTCTCTTCCTACAACGCTTTGGGCTACGGGTCCAAATGATGTTGGTTGTCTTGAAATTCCACCTTATGTTGTTACTCTCAAGCCCAATGCTGAATTGCCACGCGTTCCTCAAAATAGAATTTCCACTGAAGGTGAAAGAGCGCTTTTGGAAATCATTCATGATTTGATTCAGAAGGATGTGGTTGAGGAAACGAGAGGTAACATATGTAGTAGCCCTGTTCTTCCTGTTCTTAAAGGCACTGATCCTTCTCAGCCTCCTGTTTCTCACTTTGTAATTGATCTTCAGGAGGTAAACAAAATTGTTGTACCACAGTTTCCTGTTGTCCCATATATCACTGCGCTGTTGACAATGATACCTTCTACAGCGGTTTGGTTTTCTGTTATCGATCTGAAAAATGCTTTCTTTAGTATTCCCATTGCCGAAGAGAGTAGGGATATTTTTGCCTTCTCTCTTGGAGGCCGAAGCTTCCGGTTCAAGCGCGCACCTCAAGGCTATTGTGAAAGTCCCTCTATTTATAGTCAAGCTCTGAAATGTCATCTTGATGCTTTTTCTTTGCCGTCTGGTGCTGCTCTCATTCAGTACATGGACGACTTGTTAATCGCTGCTGATTCAGAGGATATATGTAAGAATGTGACGGTTGCATTGTTGCGACACTTATCCGATCTTAATCATAAGGTTTCACCTTCTAAGCTGCAATATGTTCGCCGAGAGGTTACCTACTTGGGTCATCTCTTATCAAAGGAGGGAAGACGATTAACCCCAGAGCGTATCCAAGCTATTGCGCAAATGTCTGTGCCATCCACACAAAGAGAGGTACGTGCCTTTCTGGGCATTACTTCCTATTGTAGGCAGTGGATCCCTAACTTCTCTCTGTTGGCCAAACCTTTGTTGGCACTCACTTTGAAAGATACGCCTCAGCCCCTTCCATGGACTGACGAATGTCAGAGGAGTTTTACTGACTTACATGCTGCTCTGTGTTCCGCTCCTGTACTAGGTACTCCTGATTACAGTAAGCCTTTTACGCTCTATGTTCATGAAAGAGAAGGTTGTGCGTTATCAGTCTTAACACAGCGATTTGAAGATAAACAGCGACCATGTGCCTATTTTTCGGCTACGTTAGATCCAGTAGCTAAAGCATTGCCTAGTTGTCTTAAAGTGACAGCAGCAGCAGCAATTTACATTCAACAGTCGGCTGGAGTGGTGGTAGATAATACTCTCATTGTTATGGTGCCACATGCAGTGGATACTTTGCTAAACAGAACAAAAACACAGCATCTTACGAGTGCTCAATTATCTGGATATGAGCTGACGCTCTTGGCTAGCCACGTACACATCAAACGATGTAATACTTTAAATCCAGCTACTTTGTTGCCTCTTCCAGAAGAGAAAGGTGTTCAAGAACAACATGATTGTTTCTTCCGTACTGAGGAAGAGACAAAAGGTAGAATTGACTTAACAGATACGCCATTAGTGAATCCGGATGGAACGCTATGGGTAGATGGTTCTTGTTTTAGGCTTCCTAATGGAGAAACAACTTCAGCCTATGCTGTTACTACCTTGCATACAGTTGTGGAAACAGCACGCATCAGACATAATTCAGCTCAGGCTGCTGAACTGATAGCCTTAACCAGAGCGTGTGTGTTATCCAAAGGAAAAAGAGTGAACGTGTATACCGATAGCCAGCACGCTTTTGGTGTGGCGTTCAATTTTGGACGTTTGTGGAAAGAAAGGGGATTCCTTACTTCCCACGGCACTAAGATACAACATGGTCAGTTGGTGACTGACCTTCTTGAGTCACTTGCTTTACCCACCCAGATAGCAATTGTGAAGTGTAGTGCGCATAAGAAGATTACTGACGATGTTGGTCGCGGGAATGCATTTGCGGATGAGGTAGCGAAAAAGACAGCCAGAGATGCTACAAGTCACATGTATGTTGCGGGCCCTGCAAATTGGGTCAGAAAAAGAGGAATGTATGAGGACACAGTAGAAAGTGTGAAATCAATTCAAGAAGAGGCTACAGAGAAAGAATTGAGTAGGTGGAAAGAAAGTACAGGAATGATAGATGAGATGGGATGTTGGATGGAATTATCAAAGCACCAGCGTTGGCTGTTACCAGACGCTTATGTACTCCCTGTAGTTACTATGGCGCATGGTCCAGCCCACCTAAGTGCGAAGGGAATATGCAAACTTTTGGCTCCAGTGTGGCAGAATGAAGGAATCCCGAAGTGTGCAGACAATGTAGTGAAACATTGCATTATTTGCTTAATGTACAATCCAGGAAAGGGAACCCCAACTCCAGCAGGTCATTTTGCTCCTCCGACCTATCCATTTGAGGTGTTGCAAATCGATTACATTCACATGGAACGATGCAACAATCTCAGATATGTTATAGTGGTGGTATGTGCTTTTTCCATATGGATAGAGGCTTACTCCCTGAAAGACAACACTGCTTTATCTACAGCCAAAGTACTTCTAAAAGAGTTTTTTCCTAGATTTGGTTTGCCGCGCATTGTCTGGAGTGACAATGGGAGTGAATTTGTGGGCCAAATCATGCAAAAAGTTTGTGCGGGTCTTGGCATCAAGCAAAAGTTCCATGCGGCAAACCATCCACAGTCAGCGGGTCTAGTGGAGTGCTATAATGGCACTCTAAAACTCAAGCTTGCTAAAATACAAGCCAGTACAGGCCTTAGTTAGCCCGATGCCCTACCTTTGGCTCTTCTATCCACCAGAACGGCTATGCATTCTCGTTTGGGACTTAGCCCTTATGAGGTAGTTTTCGGACGCCCAGCTAATATATGGGGAGTCCCTCGCCCTAAAAAGTACTCTGATATACCATACCCGATGTTGATTGATTATTTGCACGACCTCACAACTAAATTGCGTGTTCTCCATCAACAGGTTCAGAGCGCTTTGCCAGAGGCCTCCACAGACTCAGATCATTCCATCCAACCAGGTGACTGGGTTTGTGTGAAGAATTTTCAAAGGACGAAGAATTTGGAGCCTCGCTTGAGAGAACCCCGTCAGGTTCTCTTGACCACTCGTACAGCGGTGAAGGTCGAAGGAAAGAAGACCTGGATTCACGGCATGCACTGCAAGAAGGTTCCTTTGCCTTTGCCCTTTGATCAGTGGGTCCGCAAGGGTATAAGTGACTCTGAAAGCGAGAAGTGTCCCCGATTTATACCTTTTAGTGATGCACGCTTGAATGGAACACTGTCAGAAAAAGAAAACGACGACATTCTCCAAGAAGCTGTACCACCACATTTTCGTCTGAATACCACAAATCCATGAACATTGTTTCAGGATCAGACTGTACCTGATAAGGCTCATTACGATTTAAGACCTAGACTGAAGAAGAAAACTTGAGATTCTCTCTTCCATGTAGTTTCTATCCTGGTTGCAGGGTCACGGTAGGAGTCTTGGTTGTGACCTGAGTAGTGGCAATAGGCCTGCAGGACTTGCAGTGTCATAGGACGGCAGACAATCGTGACCAAGTGATTAAGGAAGATTGCCGTGAGCATCCATTTAGAAGATGGAAACTACATTAGGCGAAAGAGAGAAAAAGAACAAAATGAAAGACAATCATTGTAAAATAATGTACAGTCGTTTTAGTATAACATTATGTGTTTTTATATTATTATGTATTTTATTGGCGTGTATAGGCTGGAGAAGGTGATCATTTCACCGTTAGCATTAGCGCTCGCTGCGCTTTCTGCCTGTTTAATTGCTTTTTAAATACTCCTGTTTTCGTATTTTCTTTAATCTTGGTTTGTTTGCCTTGTTTTTAACTTGCTGCGCCCCCCCCTGGCCTCACTCTGCACTGTAAAAAACCCCCTTGGGGGCCACCACCACTGCCTTTGGCGGGTCCGGGATCACGGGGTACCTGGGACGAATCTAGGCGCCATCTTGGATTGGGCTCGGGCACTCGCGTACTCTCGCGAGATTTCGGCCTGCTGAGCCTATTTGAGGCAGTGAGAGACGGTAGGTCAGCCTGGAGAAGGTGACCATTTCACCGTTAGCATTAGCGCTCGCTGCGCTTTCTGCCTGTTTAATTGCTTTTTAAATACTCCTGTTTTCGTATTTTCTTTAATCTTGGTTTGTTTGCCTTGTTTTTAACTTGCTGCGCCCCCCCCTGGCCTCACTCTGCACTGTAAAAAAAACCCTTGGGGGCCACCACCACTGCCTTTGGCGGGTCCGGGATCACGGGGTACCTGGGACGAATCTAGGTGCCATCTTGGATTGGGCTCGGGCACTCGCGTACTCTCGCGAGATTTCGGCCTGCTGAGCCTACTTAAGCCCTTTATCAGCCGCGCAGCGGTGACGCGCAGCGGAGCGCCCTCATCGCGCCTGAGTCCAGCCAGAGTCCTGCCCGTCTGCGCTCGTCCGCGTCTCGGGAGTGGCAGGGGCAGGACGGAGAGGCGTGTACTCCTGTCTGGGCTGGCGTTACCGGCAGGTAAAACTTAACGGTATGGTATCCTACAGTGCGCGCGATTTACTTGCTTTGCGCCCCTCATGTGGCCAATGTCTTCCCTCTTTTCCTGGCAGCCGGTTTTTCCGAAAAAGCTGTTCTACTTGTGGGTGGCGGCCTCGACCTTCCATCGGGACTGCGCCTGACACCACTCTGTCCACGTTCCAATGTTATCTTCTTAATACTAGATCCGTGACTGGTCACTCTTTGGATATTTGGAACTTACTGTATAAAGCCAATATATCTTGCTTATTCCTTACGGAGACTTGGCTGAGCGATTGTTTAACACCTGATCTTGCTAACGCCATCCCTCCAGAATATAACATCTTTAGAAGGGATAGAACATCTGGTAGAGGGGGAGGAGTAGCTCTTGTGGTTAATAAAAACATCTCCTGTGTAACTTTTCCAGTGGAGAACATTCAGGGTTGTGAAGCCTTAGGCTTCACCCTTCAGCTTTCCTCCCTCCAGGCTTGTACCGGGATTCTCTTGTATAGAGCCCCTGGGCCGACTGGGTCGTTTTTTGATGCACTACAAGTTGCTCTCTCTGTCCCCTGTCTCAGATCTGAGCACTGCATGCTTCTTGGGGACCTCAATATCCATATGGATATTGTAGTGGACCCTGATGCAATGAAATTGAGTGATATTACTAATACCTTAGGTCTGTCCCCGTTTCTTCTTAAGCCAACGCATAATAAAGGCCATACTTTGGACCAGATCTTCTCTACTAAAACTATTGCGATAGAGGCCTTACAACCGGTACTCTGGTCTGACCATTTTTTGGTTTCTTTTTCAGTTCCCGTCGCAGCTTCCATCCGGGTGAGAGAATCTATACAGACTTCGCGTTCCTCGCGCCCTTTCCATCTTCTTTCGGCCGAGATGCTATCTGAGGCTCTTAATATCTTTCCTTGTCCTCTTTTGGGTACGTTGGAAGAAAATCTTTATCTCTTTCAGAGTTGGTTGACAGCAAGACTTCAGATTCTAGTTCCCGAAAAGAGGCAGAACAGTGGCGAACGCAGAATGTCTGCCCCGTGGTTCACCCCCCAGTTAAGGGAGCAGCGCCAAGGCTGTAAAAAGGCAGAGAGAGTCTGGCGACGGGCCTATGATCCGACTGAGAAAGCAAAATTTCGAGGATTGACTAAAGCCTATCATCAGTCAGTTTGGAAGGAAAAAAAATCATACTTTGAGCGTCGAATTGATGAGGCTGAAAATGGTTGTAAGGAAATCTTTAAAGTTGTTTTGGATTTTATGTCCCCTGCTGTTTGTACTCCATCTCAAATCCATTCTGAGGAATGGTTAAAACAGCTTGCAACTTTTTTTACGACTAAAATTACTACTATTCAAGCCTCTCTTCTCGACCCTGGCTCAGATGTGGCTGCAGGTTTCTCGTCTCCCCCTGTTTTTAGGGAGAGTCTAGGCCCTTCTCTCACACTTTTTCCTCATCTTTGTCTTGACACCTCCCTGGAGCTTCTGTCTGGTTTGAAGTCCGGTTCTCCACTTGACCCGTGCCCAGCTAAACATTTGGGGAGGGTAGCACCTGCTTTAAATGAGCTACTGAATCCTCTCCTGAATTCTTCATTGAGCTCAGGAGCGGTCCCACAAGCATGGAAACACGCCTTGATCCTGCCACTGATCAAGAAGCCTGCCCTGGACCCCCTCATCCATGCCAACTATAGACCTATCTCCCTTCTCCCTGCTTTGGCAAAGGTGGCCGAGAAATTTGTCCATCGTACGATTTCCAATTTCATTGAGGAACACGACCTGTTGCACGATACGCAATCTGGATTTCGTGCAAATTTCAGCACAGAGTCGGCCCTCTTAGAGGTCACGGATGCCATCAGGGAAGTTCTTGATTCGGGAGGAAGGGCTATGCTGATAATGTTAGATCTATCGGCGGCATTCGACACCGTTCCCCATGATCGCCTCCTTAAAAGACTCTGGGAGTGCGGCATTCAGGGAACGGTGTGGAGTTGGATTAAATCTTTTCTAGCCGGCCGCCGACAAACGATCTGGGCGCCTCCTTTTTCCGCGGAAATGTCTCCGCTAGAGGTAGGGGTACCGCAGGGTTCCATTCTTAGCCCCACGCTATTTAATATCTTTATGGCCCCTCTGGCGGCAGTAGCGGAATCCTTTGGCGCCCAGGTCATATCTTACGCCGATGATACCCAGCTCCTGTTCACTTGTGGCAGGGGCGGTACTTTTGATGGCGTACAGATTAAGGATTGCTTGGGGGCGGTCTTCGAGTGGTTCAGGTGCAATGGGCTTAAGTGCAATCCCGACAAGTCGGAGCTGCTCTTTTTTGGTTGCACCTGTGAACCAGACTGGAAAGCCTGGTGGCCTCAAGATCTATTTCCTCCTAATAGCGTGTCACTTAAAGCAAAAAACCTAGGAGTAATTGTGGACAATGAGCTGTCTTTTGGGCCACACATCTCGTGTCTCTCAGGTAAATGCTTCGGCATTTTACGTATGCTGAGCAAGTTCCTTCCTCTTTTGTCTGTTCAACATAGGAAGACTATTGTTCAGGCCTTGGTTGGATCGCGTTTGGACTACGCAAACGCCCTTTTTTTGGGCCTTCCAAAATATCTGCTGACCCGTTTGCAAGTGGTCCAAAATTCGGCAGCCCGTGCTATTTACGGGCTCCCTAGAAGAGCCGGTGCTACGGCTCTTCTGAGAGACTTACATTGGCTGCCGATCACTAAAAGAATTCGTTTTAAGTGCCTGACTTTTGCCTTTAAGGCTTTACATGGCCCTTGCCCCAAGTACATGAGGAAACGTCTGTCCCGATATGTACCGGGCAGGGCCCTGAGAACATCTCTGTTATTTAAAATGACAGTCCCGGCCATTAAGCGTGCTAGGATGGGTGGCAGATCTTTCCGCTACCTAGTCCCGAAGGAGTGGAATGCACTACCACTCTCTCTCAAACAGGCCCCGAGTCTTCTTGCTTTTAGGAAGGAGCTTAAAACGTGGCTCTTTTCTAATTAAGTACTTTCGGATAACTTGTGTCTTTCTCTCTATCTTTCTTTGGCAGTCGCTATGTGTTATTTCTATCTGTTATCTTTCTTCAGCAAAGCGCCGGGATGCTCCTTGGAGTAGCCATGCGCTATAGAAGAAATAAATTAACATAACATAACATAACATTGTTCATGCTATGCAGCAAAAAGTTGTCCCTTCTTCTATTACTGTGCCTTCTTATTCTACTATCTCTCCGCATCTATTTCATACACTTCCTCAACATGAACTCGTTAGAAGAACCGAATATTACAATAATTCATTTATCCAGTTATTACACCAACACCAATTAGTAATTAATACAACCGATTGTTGGGTGTGTGGACTAATGCCTCATACCACAGAAAAAGGGATGCCATATTTAGTCCTTCTGTTCTCTTATGAAGGTTCTGCTTGGGCTTATTTTGTAATTTTCTCTAACGCCTATCAAAGCCGATTTAAACGACCTGTCAGTTCTTATATTGGTGGACCAGATTTCAGTCATAGTTCATTGATAAAGGGAATGGTAGCTATGGCTAAAATCATGGAAAATAGTAACATTTCTGTTGACGAGAGAAAAGCATATACTAATTGGAACGTCACTCATTATATCACTAGCCTTAGTGATAAGGTTAAACAGGGAAAATCTCCACCAATTTGGACTGTACCTAATCAAGGCAATTTCTGTTTGCAAATAAATGGCCAGACTACTGACACCAAACAGAGAAAAAGCTTTTGTTCCCATACGTACATCCACTCATCTCAGAATTCGCCGCCGTTAGTGCCATCTCAGGGCACGTATTTCATCTGTCACGATAGAGCCTATACGTGGTTGCCGACTGATTTTTCTGGATTTTGCTATATAGCTTTTCCTCTTCCCCCTACATACACTGCTTCTTCAAATTTTCATAAAAACAGATATGGCAGAGGAATTATTGATTCCAAAGACACAGCAGGACAAGAGGGAGGAGACTTCCTAAAAGGATTTCTTCCTTTTTGGGGTCCTATGGCAAACAGCAGGAATATGAGACAACTGGTTCGTGTTGTAGAGGCTACCATAGACATCACTGTAGGAGCTTTGAGTAATATTACAGCGGAACCACAGGCGGATCGTCTTATGACATTACAGAACTGAGTTGCCTTAGATGTTATTCTTGCAGATCGTGGTGGAGTCTGTAAATTGATCAAATCAAGTTGCTGTATTTATATACCTGATGATGCTCCGACAGTATACCAGGCCATCTCTAAATTACATATAATCTCCGAGTCGATTCATCAAGACGAAGGAGATTGGTCGTTATTGGGATGGTTTTGGGGACTACTGTCCCAATGGGGTTGGAAAGTGCTAACATTCCTTGGTATGGTTTTAGCCATTGTTTTCTCTTGTTGTCTTTGTATGCACTGTGGTCCCGCCATCTGCAACCTTTGTGCTACTGTGTGCGTCCCAAAAGCTAAGACACAAAGAACAGAGAATATTAAAATGATGTTACAGCAACAGCTCGATGACCTCATGGCCATCGACATCGACTCAGATTAACTTGAGTCTGTGTATCTTGCCTGAGTTCTGGCAAAAGGAGGGTCTGAGGAAATTCGATTTTCGATCACGATCGTATTGATCCTCCATTTTGTGCTCCGCCGCCATTTTGTGTTGCCCTCACTCAGGCAGCATGACGAACAAAGTCTTTTCTGCTTTTCCTGCAGTATCGTGTCAAAATAGCCTTCTGCCTCTGTTTACAAAACTGGTGTTAGAGACTGGCCGAGTACACTAATCCCTGTCTGGTTTTTCTAATCCCTGTCTCAACTATCTGTTGGTTCACACTATTCTCTTCTGACTTTATCTTATCTTCTGGCCTTCGCTGTCCTCTGCTCGTATTCTCTCGTTTCACAACTGTCCTCCAAAACACACAAACGTATCTCGCCACCTGCAAGTCAGTTACAGACACGTTAATACCTTATCCTGTGGGGAGGGGTGGCAAACACAGTTGGAGGAGAGGCTTCTTCGGGTTACTCGATACTTTGTTTTCCAACTCTTTCTATTGGCTCTGACTTATTTTCGAACTATTCTTATTGGTTTTTCATGTATGTTTTAGGTGTGTCCTTCGTTAATGTATATATCACCTATGTACTATAAAAGATTGTGCGCCACGGAGTGAAGTGGCAGTCTCCTGAGAACATACCGTCTGTACTTCGAGGACAACTGCACTAGCTGCAGCTAATAAAATCTGATCTTTTACGCCGACATAGTGTCCCCGTGTCTCTGTTAGCTGAAGCAGGAGAACCCAGGAGAATAAGGAGTACCCTGCGCCGCCAGGCCCATAAGGTTCTGGTTCTTCAACCTTTGAGGTCAGCATAGCGACACCAGACATGGGGCCTGATTCACAAAGGTAAACTTACACCATTTGTGTAAGTTTAAGTTTTTTTGCATTTCACAAAGCAATTTACAATTAATATCTGTACAACTGCCTATGTTTTTATGTGCCTCCACCGTAAGTGCAGAGACTTTTCAGTAGTAAAGATACTACTTGTATAATTCCTTTGTGAATTGCAAAAAAATCATAAACTTGCACTAAAGTGTAAGTTCACTCTTTGTAAATCAGGCCCTTGTATGTCTTACTACAGGGCTGTATAGTTGGCTATTTTACATGACTGGTGGTTTGGTGGGGTTCAACACCCAATCTATGCTTCTGATTGGTGGGCACTGAATGGAACGCAGTTTTCACATCTCCTCCATAGAGGGATTTTCCAGCAATCCTTCCCATTGGTGACAAAACTGGTGTTTAAAGCTTGAAGCAACATGCTCAGGTCCCTTGACTGGTTCCACTGCTTGACCTGAAAGACTCCCTTATGGTCTGGCACATGCTCAGCTAGTAATACTGCAGCTGTGATTTGGCTGATGGGATCTCATTGGTATATCCGAACTGGAAGACTTGGAGGTAGAATTCGACCTTCACCCCACTCAGTTGTAAAGTACCTACAGATCAGGCATGCACTAGCTCCTCATTTTCTGACCTACATGACATTGCACGCATAACCCGCTAAAGGCCAAAGTCTTGTTGACACACCTCAAACAACATCACATTTTGCTCATATACAAGTCTTTGGTGATCATCGATCCGGCTACCTTTTCCAGACCAAGGGAATCATGGGTATAAGATTTGGGCACACTCAACGAAGACGGCTCGATGGAAGCACTGACATTCCCTTGATAAGTCACAATAGCTTCTCAATTCTGCACTATTCAACTTAAGTACTTACACAAGGATTATTACATGAGGAAGCGATTGTGAAAAATGGAGGCAATACACACAAACATGTCTACAGTGCTTAGTAACCTATAGCAACTTTCTTCTTACTATGTAGGGCTGTGCATCCCTGGAACCCTTCTTAGAAAGGGGGATTGTAGACAATGGGGTGGGTGGTTCATAGCTGGCACCTCCTAGGAAATCAAAAATGAAAATCCCAGGCTTCTTCTACTTCATACTTCCAATGCCATCGATGGGAATAGATATAAGCAGGTTTTGCTGTAGCTGGGTTTGGTTGTGTTTTTGTGGGACATTGCCAAGCATTGGACATGTCATATGTCCTGTGCAGGCCTCTTGTCATTTTCTCTGTGTTAGCATGAGCACGTTGCAGACTGTCCTCTGATTTACCCATGGTACACTACAAACATATTTTGCTTTGTGTCACACTGTACTTTCACACAGAACACCTGTTGTTTTTACATTTTGTTCTTTCCTGGGATTTAGTCTGAACATGTAGACAGGGTCAAATAACAATGCCCCTTGTTATTCTGTTCTGGTCAGGCTCTAGCACCTAGACAAAACACACAAATGCAGCTGTTGTTTGGGAACACGTACTTTTTTCATTTAGGTATGCACAGATAGGTAACACACACTTGGAGAGGGACCTTTCCAATGAAAAGAACATGCCAGCACCTGAGATGTAAAACTTTTTTCTGGGTATACTGAGGTATGGTTTCTGCTGCTAACACCTAGAGATCTTCTGATATATAATCATTTTGCTTCTGTAGAAGGGGAGGGAGGTTACATTACACTGTTATATATAACCACAGCTCCATTCATGATTTACGGACTACTTGCTTGGCTAACCGTATTTGTGTTAGGCATTTTCCTACTTGTGGCACCTTCAAATTTTCTCATGTCTCTGTCAGAACTTATTGTGGACTAGTACAAGTGTGAGAGCGAAAGGGTGTGTTCTGTAACTGCGATTCCTGAGAGGGTCGGGAGTGTTGTGTTCTGGGGTGTCTAATCACTTATTTCTCTGTGAGTGAGTACGAGGGCAAGTGAGACACAACAGCTAATTGGTCCCATGGCTCTTGGGTACTCAGGTGGTATGATGACTCAGTCACTGCCTACTAAGTTCTATAAGCCCAAGTATAGTTCCGTGCCTCCGCAGAATTCCTGCAACATGGTGCCGCCAACGTTTGGTCTGGTACTTATTCACGAGACCCCTGAGTAGTGCTTGTCTACAATACCCTCTAACTGTTTTTCGGAGACAACCGTGGTGGGAAGACTTTGCCTCCTCAGTTTTTAGGGTACACCTACTGCTGTAGGTTTTTCAAGCTTGAAGTTTTAAAAGGTTTTTGATCCATTTTGTGCTACAGTTTATTTTCATTGACCTTTAGTGATGGCTCAACCAATTGCGATTCCGGCGCATTGCCGCGCTGCACCTAATCAACATTTTTTGCAGCATGGAGTCCCCATTGTGGGGTCTCCAGTTGTTTTTTTAGTCAAAGCCTATCCTGCGTACCATTTCAAAGTGTTTTACTCCTAGGTTACGTTTCCTTCTGTGGATGTGAATGATAATTCTTTCCATGCTTATATGCCTGCCACTGTTCCGGCAGTTTATCCCCCTTCTGAGGTTGTTGAAGTTCCTTTTATGGCCTGGGAGCATCAGATTTGGTTTAATGGCACCCTACCCCATCCTATTTCTTTTGTTCGTATGGGCCCCTTAAGTATTAATGAGGCCACATGGCCTGTTTTGGTTTTTTTTACTCCACATCCTATTATCTTAATGCTAATTTGGTGGTACTTTTGTTTTTTTTATGGTCAGGTGGTTCAACTTTACAGAAGCCTGATCCATTATGTTGTCCATGCCTTCGTATTGACTCCACCTGGGGCAGCGGCCCTGGTGCAGGCTGCACATTGTGGTGGTCTTGTGATTATCCTCAGAAGATTGAACAGCTTAATGTAGTTTTCCCTCTTACGGATCCTGTTGAGAAGCACAGGATCTTTACTATGTGATTGCCTAGTGGTCTAATTCCTCCTTTGGCCGACTGCAACACCTGGGGGACAGTTTTTGCCTAAGTGTATACACTTTATTAGTGCACCCCCTCCATGAGCATTCTTCCAAGCATTCTTAAACAGGTACAGTATGAACATGGGGCAGGTCCTGCCCTAGATATGGGGATGAAATTATTGGGCATTTTTCCCTTAGTGTCTAGAATGATTCTTTCTAATGTTAAAGGTGAAGAAGTAGCTTTGATGGTTTGTCAACACCTTTCGGGGGTGCCTGACCTTGATGGGGAACGTGAGTTCCCCATTATTATTGCTGACTTTTATACGTCCTTGGCACACAATACGTTTAGGCATAGACCTTCTCCTCAGTCTCAGGGCAAGTCTTTCCTAAGAAGACTTGGGACAAAAGTAGGCAGCAGCAAAAGCCTAGGTATTGAGGTGGTGTGCGACCACCAGTTGCTTCTGAACGTAGATATGATTTTTGTGATCGCTCTAAAAACTACTGAGAGGTTTTAGGTTCCTGATCCTCGTTCTCCTCATTCCCTTTAGGAATCGTCTGATCAACAGTACAAGTGAGGGGGCAGCAAGATCACAGACAAGGTGAGTCCGTGTCACCCGGGACCCGCAGCAATCTTTTGACGTGAAAGTCAAGAGAGCAGAACCACCTCAATATAGAGCCACTTTCGTGAAGAAAAAAGTTACGGCATTGACAGTGAAATATGCCCCAGATGGTGAGAACCCTCCTCCTGGACAGGAGTTGGGCAGTGACTCTCCTTGACAGCGCTACTGAAGTTCTCGTAGTGTGCCAGACACTCCACCAGTTTATGAAGGCGGAAGCAACTGATACCTTCATCACTTTTTGAAACTGCAGACACCCACGTAGCACCCCCTGATAGACTTAATCAAATTGACATTCAGATTGAGGATGACATTAAGCGAACCATAAATGCAATTTTTTGGGACAACTTGACGTCGTCTTATGGCATTTTAATTTCAGAGGTCAATTAGCTTACTCCCTATGTTCTTGCTTGTCCTCGAGGTAAGGATGTGATAATTCCTTCCTATTCGCAATACGTCCCTGATGAGACTAAGCATGCCTATGCTTCAGAGTGGGTTCTTGCCTTAGCTCCTGCCTTATATCGCAACCAGGCTTGTTGGGATAAGGATTCTCCTTCACATGTTGTGCCTGTTTGCTTGTTCCTGAGCCACAGCCTCAATAGCCAATTAAACATGACACAAAGGCATCCGTTAAAGAGATTCTGACTCAATTGGAGTATCAGGGTGTGATTGAACCTTGTGTCTCTGCAATGAATAACCCTTTCTTTCCGGTTTTGAAACCTAACGGTTCATATCGCATAGTTTTCGATAACAGACATTTCAATAGTCATACTCGTACTTATTCAGTGCAAAACAAGCATTAATCAATAATATTGTACGCAAACAAATTAAAACTACTTTGGATATTTCCAATGGCTATTTAATCACAACCTGGCTCCTGAAAGCCGGGACTTATCCACATTCAGCACCCTCGGCACTCAGAGGTACTATGTGAGATTGCCTATGGGGTATAAGAATAGCCCTTGTGTTTTTGCAGCATATATTGTGTCGCATTTGAATAAAATTGACCCTGATGCGATTTCTTCTGAAGGATGATAAGTTGAATCCTCATCTTGCCAAAGGGGATCGCATCATTACACGATTGGCAGCTCTGGACTACATATTAAATTTTGTGAAATCACATATTACGTTTCTGGCCATTCTCTTTCTTGGTTATGAATTGAACAATGAGAGTAGAGGTTTGGACCCCCATTTTTGGAAGAAGTGTGCTCAATTGCAATCTCCTTCTACCCTCAAAACATTGCAGTCGCTGCTTGGTTTTTTGAACTTTGGCAGGACATACATTCCTGACTATGCTCAGCGTATCAAACCTCTTTAGGCTTTGATACACCCCTCCTTTTCTGCTTCCTCTTGGCTTCCAGATCACACCACAGTCGTTCGTGCTGTGCAGTCTGACTTACTTGCAACGCAGTACTTACAAACTAGATTAAGATTAAAATTCTATGAATCTGGTCATCCAGATTTGCCCCGAATCAATCGGTTTCACTTATGTGTCTTAATGAAGGTGACACGGTCCGAATCGCTGAGAAATCGCATCTGTATACTCCTGCAGAATTGTGCTTCTCTTCTACTGAAAACATTCACACCACCATGCAGATGGCTGTTCTGAAAGAACGCCCTCTGGCACAAGACAAACGCATTTTTGTTGTTTCTCCTGTGCCCACTCTGGAGGCGGTCACTAAAGCCAGTGTCCCCAATTCTAAAGCTCTTCATCCTCATTGGATTCAATGGGCTACGCCATTGAAGTCCGCTGATGTCAGTTTTGTTTTTGACCCTCCTTTGCAAACACAAGAATTTCTTCAGTATAAACATGTTTACCCTCGCCTGTTCTTCCTCTGAATGAAGACAGATGTCTCATTTGCACTGATGGTTCAGCTCAACCAGCCATTGGTTCCAAGCAGACTTAATCAGCAGCTTGCGCTATGGTCATAGGGAAAATGAAATGAAAAATGTAGTTTTTACCTCCACCTTGGTGCACATGCAGTCTCTTGGAGACTGCCCGGGCCAGTTGGCCGAGTTACGTGCAATACTGTCAGCTCTTGAATATGCTGATCCTGAATTACTCACCCTTGTGATTCTTTTTAATGTGTACAGTCTCTTAATGACAATTAGTTTTTTTGGAAACAAAACGATTTTCTGGATTCTAAAGGTAGCACAATAGAGCATAAAACTATGACTAAAACTGACGTTGACATTTTGGCAGCTATAGCTGCGACTAGGGAGGGCACTCCTTTTCCACAGGGTTTTCCTTCTCGCTATAGTTATCAGTTGACTACTGAAAAGTATCTTTTGTTTCTATTCCTACTGTTGGTGATCGCTTGATTCCCAACCTGGACAGTAGACAGTCGCTTATATTGGCCACCCATGAAGGCATAGCTTCTGCTCACGCTGGTGTTGTGGCTCCTGTTTCTTTTTTACAATGCTATTGGTGCGCTGTTTATACCAACAAACTCGCAAATATGTCTTTTGTTGTGATGTTTGTCAAAAAATTAAGAGTTCCACTGTGTCGCGTCCACCGCAAACTCATTTGTTAATTTCTAATAATCCTTTTGGCTATATTTACCTTGATCATTGTGGTCCTGTGACATCTGACACTGTCGTCAAATACATTTTAGTTGCAGTGGAGTCTTGCATTAGGTTCCTCTGGGTTTGGCTGCAGCGCTCTTCTGACACTCGTACTGTTATAAAGGATTTGCACGTCTTTGTCTGGATTTATGCCTGTGGCCCTTTCTATTCAGACCAAGGTCCGGTTTTTGCCTCTATGACTTACCGTGATTTGATGAAGTCCATGGGAGTGCCATGGGAGTGCAGTTACATTTCTCTTCTCCATATAGGCCTCAGGGCAATTCTGTTGTGAAGTGGGTGAAGCGGGGCTTAAATCTATCTATCCCAGCAAGGGTATTAGGTAAGGCCTGTGGGTGGTTAACTCACCTTCATGGGATTCAACGTGCTCTTAATAATCTCCCAAGAAGATCTCTAGGTGGGCAGACCCTGTACAATATGCTTTTTGGTATCAAGATGTTTGTTCCAGACCTTGATGGGTTAGACGCTGTGGCGGCTGCTGCATCATTTGATGTAGATAACCACTGTGCTTTCTTACAGGATCTACAAAAGTATCTTGATACACTGCCAAATATTAATTTGCAGTCTACTTCACCTGAAGAAGCAGCAGTTCTGATTCCTGTTTCTGGCTGGCTCCCTAAAGTTGGTGATCTAGTTTAGGAAAAGGTGGCAAGCAAAAATGAATTTGGTCTTTCCTACCATTCTCCTGTTCTAGTGCTTGTTCTTCAGGCTACCCGAACTGTGATTTTTCCTCCTCTGCCTGGATACAAAGAAAATTGCTTTGTTTCAATTGAACAAGTCAAGTTACAGCATATTGCCAATACTAAATAGTATGCCTCGGGGTGTACCAGGACTGGATATTCCTTTACAGCCTGTGAGCTCTGTTCTTTCTGATTCTCTTGGCTGCTGGAGCAGGATGTCGAGCCTTTAGTTGACCTGATATCTGTTGTAACTTTTACACCTTACACAATGGAAATAGTTTATTCTGATCCACCCCTTAAGTTCCCTATGGGAGTACAAGCCCTAAGTTCAAATCCAGGTTCCCAGCCTCCGTTATTTCAGCTGAGTTTTTCTGGTTACTATATCGATCCAGACAATTTTTGTTTGGACAGTTCTTCATTGTCTTCAGTTTTATCTACACCACCAGCAAGGATTTGTGTGTTTATATCTTGGTTAAAATGCACTTATCTAGTTCCACCTTGGACGTATGTCTGGATCGTGTTTTCCATGGTATTTCTGGTCATGTGGATTGGATTTATTTTTTCCTTTTGATTAATGGGCACTGCCTCCCGGAATGTTCTGCTGCAGAACTTGTCAACGGTGTGTTAGCCCCACATTCATCCTCACATCAAATCAAATCAAATCAAAGCAAGCTTTATTCGATTTTAAACATAAAATCATAAATGCAGACATTTAAAAAGAGAATACATCATCAACTATTACATTTTAAAACTCATCATTCCACAGCTTTCGTAGGTAAAATCCTATAAAATGGTAATATACATGTAAACATTTAGTGATTCCCTAAATGATCTATCTCATAAGAGTTTATTCCAGTCCAACGCGTTTCTCACAATTCAGATAAGACCTTTCCTAATCCTTAATGCACTCTTTAAAAAGCCCACCATAGAACCAATACAGAAGCAATTATTCAACATCTGTAAATACATAAAGGCAGGGCGACATTGCCTCCAACCTCCCTGTTTTAAAAGTGGTATTAACCATCTATGCCTCTCGTCAGTATAGAACTTGCAAAATAAAACCACGTGCATTGTGCTTTGTGATGAGACATTGTCACATTGTTTCATCCTCACATAAAATGAGAAGAGACCAGTCCCTTGAGAACATTTCAGTGGTCCCAGTCACTGATGGAATTGAATGGGATAAAGTACCATTCGATGTATTCGGTCATACAGAGACCCTACAGATTCCATATGTATTCCTTGTTTCTATGAGCGATGTGATAATACCTGGGGTGCAATCAGATGATTGGGATGTAAATGCTGGGAATTTTGATGTTTTACGAATTGCAATATTACACTGTTTTTGATGGTGAAGATTTATATTTGAATTCTGCTAACTATGCCAATTTGTTCTGTTATCAACATTATGGTCATCATTTTCTGAACAGATCAAATAGACAGCATCCCCACTTTAACTATACTCAATGGGAACATTGCCCGACTCCATCTCTGGGTAGTTCCAACACAAAAAATGAAGTACACTTTTTTTACCAGTTATGATCTTTAGGATCCGGTATTATATTATTTTAAATAAGCTTCCAATCTTTCAAAAAAATGCATGTTCACAAAGACTAGATTAATTTATGCTTGTCAGGATCCATCGGACTGCCCACTACCTTCCGCACTCCAGCAGTAGTGGGGGAACTATTCAGGGTGAACCCCAGGGTGCTAGGTGCATTTCACTCACTTACATCCTACCTAGGAAAACTGCCTGTCGGGTGGGGGCTCCTAGGAGGCTCTCAAAACATGCCTCTCGCCCTCGGCTCATCCCCTCTTTTACTCCCCATGTTCCCTGAGGAAGAAAAGCTGACTTATATTTCTTTGATTCTCTGCTCCGGTATGTGGTGGTGTTTTCCTTATCTTTGTTTCCAGGCCACACCAGAGCTCGACTCAGCAACCTCCATGACTCAACAGTCCTCCATGACTCAGCAACCCCCATGACTCAGCAGCCTCCATGACTTAGAAACCTCCATGACTCAGCAGCCTCCGTGAGTCAACCAGCCTCCATGACTCAGCAGCCTCCGTGACTCATCAGCCTGGCAAAAGGTATTTAACTCTCACCTAGGCTCATCTTCAGTGCTTCGCATTGAGTTTCCTGTTGAAGATCCTGCGGCGTGACGGCTCTTCTCTGCAGGTGCTGGTCGGACGAGCCCTGTTCCATCCTTGCTGCTGCTACTCGCAGATAAGTCGAAATACTTTTTGGGCCTCATTTAACTCTTGTGCTCAGTGCTTCCATTAATTTGACTCCCGGCTCATTTCTGGTTATCGAGGAGATCTTGAGTAATTGCTCACAAACTCTTCGCAGTCAGAGACTTCCTGACTTTGTTTCCTCTATCACAGTTCCCTCTTGTTCCCACTCAGCTTACTTTACGCCACTTGCCTGGATTTTAGTCATTTCCCCCTCATATCATTTATGTAATTTGTGTATAGTTCTTGCTGACAGAAGTGTATATTATTATTGCAGTGTTTATTGTTATCCTGTTACGTCTCAGTTTTATCTCGCTGAAAGAAGGTCTTGGTAATGCTCTCAAGCCTTGGACATACATCGGCTGAAGGATACAGATTATGTCTTATATCATTGAAATAAGAATGTATGGTGTGCTTATGTGTATGCTTCATTGGCACGATATTGTGTGAGTGTGTATTTATCTATGGCACAATATTGTGTGAGGGTGTATTTATCTTTGGTGCCACATGGTATGAGTGCAGTTCTGATTTGTTCTAATCATTCTAAAAGACCTCTTTTATCATGACCCAATGCAGATGTTTATGCATGATATATGTAATTGATTATTTGGGATCTTATTGATGTCTTTTACTACTGCTGCAGGAGCTGGTCTCCATACTCATTCCTAGCTTTAGGACAGATGTCCCAGATTGTTCTGTGACCCAGAGTTTGCTTCTCCACCGACACAAACATGCACCAGTTGTTTCTTTCTTTATTTTAGCTTTTTGTTTTTTAACTATTTATTTTAGTTTATTGTTTGTTCCCAAACCCCCTTCCCTTGAGATTATCGGATGAGCACTAATGTCTCTGGTTCAGTGTTCGTCGGATGATTTCTGGGGATTGTTGGGGTCCAGCTGCCTCTGTGTGTCCAGCAGAGAGAAGAACGCATTCCAACGTTCATCTTCCCAGATTGGTTCCTGATTATGCTTCTCATTTTATTGACAACTTAGCACTAAATGGATATGATTAATGGGAAGACAATATCAATGTAAAATCAGTAAGGGGTACTAAGTCCTAGCATGTCTGAGGAATTTAATCTTTATTTTGTGCATCTTTGATACCAGCTCAAATTATTTTTTCAATGACACGGTACAACATACCACTTGTCTTGGGTTGGCTAAGATTAAAGAATTGAATGCTCCCACAATTCCATCCTTGGCCTGTTTGATGATTGGCAATCTTATACCAATTATACTGCAGGCCAACTAAGTAGTGTGATACAAAATGGTACATTGAATTCCACTATGATATCTCCATCTGGATGGTCATTATGGCCTCTAAAAACAAATGTTTGTAATTCTCGTTTCATGAACACTACTTCAGGGTTTACATTAAATAGACCTGGTCCATGTTACCCACATTCTAACAGTGTTACCACTTATTCTGTAGGTAAATTATGTCAACAATGGTTAGAACAATCCACATTGTCTGCCATGAAATAGCATCTTTCACATCTATCGGAAGACACAAACCTTTCTGATTTTCTTTTGGGTCCCAAATCCCCTAGCTCAAAATGATTTATTTATGTTGCACATGACGAATTTTGGAAATTGTCTCTAATGGAGGCTGCTGTGCATTTCTGTCAAATTGATCAAGACAATTTAGACAAAGTGCTTGCTGTTATCGACAACAACATTAATAAGTTATCATCTAATATTTATACTTGAAATAATATTGTGTCTCCTGTCATTGAAAATATGCAAAATGAAGTGTCTAACTTGTATCATGGTCAACATCAACTTAGATCAGCTATGCAATTTAGTTGAATACTGCAAACACTGAAAAATGGGCGCGTACCTTGGCATTACCTAAATTGTAGCGCATTGTTCTTACCATTCTATTTAACATGCAAACAGCAATTAATGGCTATCAAAGACACAAGTTATACCATGCTACATATAGAAAAACTTGAACAGCTTCCTTTCACTGTAGCAGAAACTCATTCAGCGGTTTGGTTAATGCACTGGGTTATCTTGTTGCCCATCTCGATGTTTCAATTAACTGTCTGCATGAAACATTTTCCTATAGGTAGATATGCACCCCTTGGCAGCAGTTACATACATGAGTTTTGGTCCCTGCCTTTTACATATTGTTGTCGGCGGGCTGAAAAAGAAGTCTTTCTTACTGTAAAAATGTGCGATTCCACTGCTGGCCAATCCCTTGTCTGTCAACAAGTAAAAATACACAGGGCCTGTAATGTTTTTGCACCTAATCTGGCTTGTTATTTGAAAGGAACTTCGGTTCCCGCAATTATTCTCACCCTCATATTGCTTTCAAATGGCACTTATCTTGTTCTTAATAAACATGACTGTTGCGGTCTACGGGCATGAATCCTGTACGTGGAATCTGTTTCCAAGTTAGTTACTTGTTGCAACAGTGTCCTGTTTCCCCCTCCACATGGGAGTGTAGATACTTCATTGTGGCTTTCCGTTCCAACCCCGAAAATAGATTTCAATAAGCTAAGCAGACTCAAAGTGCTATTGTTTGAACAAGAAGTGGCTCTCACTTCAGCCACTTCCATCTTCGAATTGCAGGTGGCAAAAACGTTTTGTGAAATACAATCATTACTGAATACAAATCCCCCTTGCTCTTTGGGGAATTGATACATCAAATATTTATTGCATGTGATACCACGGCCTGGCACACTATTTTAAACTCAAGGGCTCCCGCTGCTGCTCTTCTTGATTTGCGGCACCCTCGTGCTCTTCCTTCTATCCTGCAATAGCTGCTCTATCTGTGGTCCTGCCTGAACAGGCATCCCTGTAGCTGTACCAAGAGCAAATGCTACACATTTTTCGACTGGTGCCTCTAAATGCAGAATTTTGTCTAACTTTCTGATATGCTTACATCACCTGTTTGCAATCTGTGTTTCACTGTATCCAGTGCCCATTTCAGTGGGCCCGGATATCTGCCGTGCAGCCCCATCTCATGGTGCCCTGGATTTTGACCTGTTGATGGGTCCCTTACCGTCCTGTAACCAGGACTGTTCCTCGGGTATGTGGCTTCTATACAACCCAGCCTTGGGGCCGGTGGCAGGAGGTGGTCCCTGCGCAACTGCACAGCGTCTCCTGGATCTCAGTTTCATCAAAGTCCACACAGGTTCTCCTTGGATGGTTCTATCTACAACTGGAAATGAAGAGCATGTATGTTCCTTTGACCTGCTCAATTGGATGGCAGCTATTTCAAATTTGTAAGACTCGGCTATCTTATTGGAATTTATTTAGTTCCATTTGTCATCTTACATCTTGGGATCCCCGGCAATAAGCTGTAATTGGATATATTTTTGTGCACAAAACGTTCCATCGCATTTGGCAATATTATTCGAACATTCTTGCCCTTCAATTACTTAGGCACTTTGCTTCATTCAGTGCTACTATTCTGACCAAAGGGAGGGCATCATATGTCCCGTGCAGGCCCATTGTCGATTTCCCTATGGTAGCAGGAGCATGTTGCAGGCTGTCCTCTGCTTTGTGCACATTACTCTACAGACATATTTTGCTTTGTGCCACACTGTACTTTCACACAGGACATGCTGTTGTTTTTGAGTTCTGTTCTTTCCTGGGATTTACTCCGAACATTTATGCAAGGTCAAATAACAATGTCTCTTGTCAGTCTTTTCTGGTCAGGCCCTAGCACCTAGACAAAACACGCAAATGCAGCTGTTGTTTGGAAACACGTACTGTTGTAATATAGGTATGCACAGATAGGTAACACACACTTGGAGAGGGACCTTTCCATACCCACTCATTGACTCTTAGGTCTACATACACCTCCACTCACTCACCTGTACAGTCACTCATACTTACAGTCACTCAGTACAGGACAATCATATGCATTTATACACCTATATAGACACTCACACACCGCCAATCATCCATTGAGGTACTGACACACCTAGTCAGTCATGCAAATAATTAATTACAGTCCAATTTACTCACCTATACAGTTAAACACACTCAAGTTCACATACTCATAAAAATACTAACAAATTCTGACGCTCTTATACAATTACTGATAAAAGCACACACTCATCCATACAGCCACTCCCAAAATCACACACTCTCACATTTAAATAGTTATATACTCTTACACACATATACACTGTGTTTCACATATGTAGTTACTGACACATGTACAACTGAGATATACATTCAATCACTAACACACCCTTACATACAGTCACCCAACCATACAGTCCATCACAGATGCACTCTTAATACCATGCACCCACTGAATTACCCACTCACACATCTATGCACAGAGTCACACAGTCCCTACCCACACACACACTCAGGCACCCATACAGATACTCAGACAAACAATCAATAACCCATATAGACACTCATATAGCTATTCACAAAACCATGCAGCCACTTATACACCAACACACAGACACATACAGACATTCACACAGTTTAGTCACTAGTCTGCAGTAAGATACATTTAATGACTCACTTATAGAGTCAGTTACGCACCTAGAAAATCACCCATTCACACACTTATACACCCACTCATTCTTCCATAGGTCTTTCACTATAAATATATAAAACATATTTAAACTTTTCAGAAAAACACACATGCACTGGATGATGTCATCAGTGATGTCATCAGTGATGTCATTTCAGATGTCATCAGTGATGTCATCAGTGATGTCACTGACCATGTCATGAGTGATGTAATATGTGACGTCATCAGCAGTACATTGCGGGGGCGAGAGTTATAGTTAGCTGAACTAACTATAACAGGGGAATTTCTAGGGTTTTGTACGAGGGAAATGTCCAGCTAACTATAACGCCCCTGAAACCTATGTTTTTTTTAGTGAATTTCTAAGGTTTTTTAAATACCAATTCCTAACTATAACGCCCCTGAAACCTTTGGGTTTTTTCAGGGAAAATATATATATATATATATAGATATATATATATCACTTAAAAAACCATAGGTTTCACACATGTTATAGTTAGCTGGACATTTCACTCGTGAAAAACCATTGAAATTCCCCCGTTATAGTTAGTGCAGGCAACTATAACTCACGCGACCGCAATCCTCTGCTGATGACGTCAGATATTACATCACTGTATTTAGACACTTATTTACCCATGTCTTCTTCCGTTAATTTTTAGCTATACATATATTACAAATATTTTTTTTTCAGAAAGACACATATGTCATCAGTGATGTAATATCTGACGTCATCAGCAGAGGATTGCGGTCGCGTGAGTTATAGTTGCCTGCACTAACTATAACGGGGGAATTTCAATGGTTTTTCACGAGTGAAATGTCCAGCTAACTATAACATGTGTGAAACCTATGGTTTTTAAGTGAATTTGCAAGGTTTTTTAAATGCTAATTCCTAACTATAACGTGTGCGAAACCTATGGTTTTTTCAGTGAATGTGTACGTTTTTTTAAATGCTATGTTATGTATTTATTTATTTATTTATTTATTAAGGTTTCTCACCGTGCGCCACCGTGTGCGCACGGTGCACTTCGCTCACCGTGCGCACGCTGTGGGCGCGCGGTGCGCTTCGCGCACCCCGTGCCCACGTTACGCAGTTTGCGGAATTTTTCCGTTTCTACCGTGCGCGCACGCTACGCGCACTCCGCGATTTTTCGTAAAAAAATTAAAAGAAATTTTGGCCCTTGGGGGTCCTTCTGGGACCCCCTGACAAAGGCTAGGGGGTCAGGAACTGTCCACCCTGCCCCCTTTTCTCGTTCTCCACCTTTGTTTTTCACCCCCTCAGACTGCGAGAGACAAAATGGCGGCCGACACTTCCTGGTTTCGACCGATTCGAATGTTTACTAAGATCTAACAACCAATCAGAATCGCGCTCGCGCACGGCAGCGTGCGCGTACGGTAATTTTTACCGTGCGCGCACGGTGCGCACCTATAGATATATATATGCTTTTAAAAGCTATTTTCTAAGGAAAAACTGAACAGATTTACACCAGACCTGCAAAAGGCACATCCCTGACCTGAGGACTACCTCTCTGCCAAATTTCAAGTAATTCTGTTCAGCCGTTCGGGCTGCAGCTTGGACTAAAGGTCCTATGGAAAAATGCATGGGGAAAATGTGTTTTGGGACCCCCCCTTTGTCTCAGCCCCCGCTTGACGAATCCCCCCGAGACTTTCAGGGAAGGAGCGGAGCGGAGCGCCCCACCTATTTTGAAAATTTTGCGAGGATTCGTCAATCGGCGCCAAAGTTATTCCAAATAGAATGTTGCGGATTTCCTGTGGAAACACGATCCTAACTATAACTATCTATATATATATATATATATATATATATATATATATATATATATATATTTATATTATACATCCACCTCCAATCCCGCTTCCACCATACAAACGGGTCTGACACAGCTTTGAGTCATCTCACTGCAAGGTTTATTGTCACCACTTGGCACATGGAAAATCATGTCCCCATAGCCGCAGCAACTGGCAGACGCGTTTCGGCGAATGCCTTCATCAATGCCAGCTCTGTGCTCGGTAGTTCAATTTAGGTTTTGCGGCGTTTGTTAAATGCCGGGAAGAGGAGTCCCATTTGTTCCTAGATGTAGCCATAAAAAGAGGACAAGTCCGCACCTCTCTCAATTTCCTCAAGGCTCCCAATACTCAGCACAATGCGCCGAAAATATATATAAACCATTACTTACCTTAAGTCTACGCCTTTACCACGCATGCCTTTGCGTTGTAAATGCATGTGCGGTAAAGGCACATGTGTGGTAAAAGTGTGCCGTGTAATAGTGACGCGTTATAATAGCACTTGCGTTGTTACAACTGCATTGTAATGGCATGTGTTGTGTTGGCATCTGATGTACCATCATATATTCCTCTGAGGTAGGCTCCAGAGTTAATATTGACCCCCAGCCCCGGAGACCACCACCTCCCCAGGGCTACACAGATGATGGGAGCCTGGATGTGTGGCCCCTCTCCAGGAGCCCTCAATGGCCTACCCGAGGGACATTGCAGTTTGATATGGCATGGCGGTAGCACTGCTCCCGCCATGCCATAGCAAACACTGCTTCGCTTCATGGACCGCGCATCATTTAACCAAGATCAGGAGGCGGACCACCCGTGTGAGTCTCCCGATACTCGCTATCAGTAAAACGAATCTTTGCTTTTAAGAATATTTTTACTGTGGTTACTGTGTTTTTACTGTGATTTTAGAACTTGCATAGAATTAATCATTGTGCTGGGGGGAACAGAGCTGTGTTCAATGCTCTGAGCGCGTACACTCCTTGCCTCACTTCCGCATCACAGAAGCGCCAGGTCAGCATTCCAGTGGCTGGACCTAGGCGGCTCCTTATTCCCCTTCATCAAAAGATCGTGACAGCACCTGAGATGTAGAACTTTCATCTGTGTATACTGAGGGACAGGGTTTGGTGATAACACCTAGAGATCTTCTGATATAGAATAATTTTGCTTCTGTAGACTGGGAGGAAGGTTATTTTGCACTGCCATATATAATGACAGCTCCATTTATGATTTACACACTATTTGCTATTCTAACCGTATTTGCGTTAGGCATTTTCCTACTTGTTGTGGCACGTATACTGCACACTAGAGCATAATAGTTAAAATAAACATTGTAAACTTTTCTTGTGTCTCTGTCAGAACATATTGTGGACTAGTACGAGTGTGAGAGCGAAAGGGTGTGTTCTGTAACAAGGATTCCTGAGAGGGTCGAACGTGTTGTGTCTTGGGGTGTCTAATCACTTGTTCCTCTGTGAGTGAGTAGGAGGACAAGTAAGACAATACATTTAGTCTGTCCCAGGCTCATGGGTACTCAGGTGGTAGGATGACTCAGTCACTGCCTACTAAGGTTTTATAAGCCCAAGCACAGTTCTATGCCTCCGCAGAATCCCTGCAACAAACTGACTTGACTGCGTTCCCACAGGAGAAGTGAAAACATGGGCAAGACTGTTGTCTCAGCTTGGAACAGGCTCAGAGGTGCCCCTAGAAACAGAACATTTGGAGTGCGCGGGGAAGACATAGGGGGTTCCACCTCGAGCTGTGTGGAGGGAGACCCAGGACTCCAGGCATGGACATAGGAATAATGGAGCCCCGGGTGACTGGGTACACAAGACACCATATGAAAGATATCTGGGGTGTTGTGGTGTACTAGAATGTCCAGATACCTGGTGAGGGTCAGACAATTCATTGCTCTGTACTAGGGTAATGTTTTTACACTCAAGAACATGGGTTAAAGAATATTAACGTTGCCCTTTAAAGTGTACTAACACGTTAAAGAACATTGGATTGTAGAGAGACTCATTGAAGACAATGAACCAGCAAAGAGCAATTTTGCACAGCTCGTGGGTGTTCCTTGCTTGGTGACTTAGGAAACAATTTGACAGAGCACAGGATAAAACAGGGACTCACTTTTACCTCTTTAGACAAATTCTTCTGTGTATGTTTAACCTTTAACAGCTGCACCTGTGCATGTTTCTGTAATTGTTGAGCATTTATAGCAAGACCTGTGTAAAACCAGGTTTGGAGCCATGCTGTGTTTCAAATCCACTTAGTCTATAGGGAAAACTGTTTTCAATTAGAACATTGGAAACCAAGACAATTGAGCAGCAGTGGGAAATAAACACTGGTACTACTGTACTGTTTTTAATAGTACAATGTCCTAGTCAACAGCTACTGACTCTTTTTTTACCGTGCCACTTCAGGATATATGGATTGGGCAGGAAAGGAAGAGAGGCAGAGGCTCTTCAGCAAGGCACACAGGAGTGTTTCCCCTCTCCGTCATCCTATATCTCACAGTGTCACGAGTCTCAGAAGGAGGAAGGGGACAATTCTACTAAGCTGTTGGGTCTCCTTGGATCTGCTTAATGAGTATAAGCAGCTTGGCCAAGCCACAGTAGAACCAGGGGCTGAATTCACCCTCTCTTCATAGCTGTTGCTATTGATGTTAAACAGCTAACAGCCGTAGTCATGTGTGTGGTTGTAATTGTTGAATATTCATAGCAAGAGCTGTGAAATAACCTCATTGGAGCTTCAAGGGGTTTCACACCCCTCTGTCTCCTCAAAAGTTTTTGTTTTTAATGGGGACATTCCATCCTTATTTGCCCTGAATAATGTAATAGCCCCAGTCATGTACTGCATATGGCCTCACACTGCACATCAATTATGGCAAGTTAAATGATTAGATTACTAATGGTGCCTAACTTCAGGAAGCACACACAATTTAAATCAATCAAAACATTCTAAACAAATGATCCAATGAACATGAGAGATTTCCTGTCTTGCCTTCTATTGCTGTGTATTCTTTTCTTCAATAGACGTTCCTTTAGCCAACACGTGTTTTGTTGTCTTTGGGAGGTATCCCATATGACTTTGCCAGGGCTAATCTTACTGATATGCTTCAGCGGTCAGACATCCTGCATGGTGTGAGTAAACCAGCGCTGTAGGTCAACAACTCTTAGTGCCTCTTACTACTGTCCTGAGTTGTGATACAATGAAACCAAAGGGTAAATATATGCTGTATATGGCAGCAAATGGTGTTTACACTAATGGTGCAGATTCAAATGAGACTGCACTAGTCCTTGTGCAATAGTGGCAGCTATATTCACTGCCAGGGGTGTGTTGAGCAGGTGATTGGGATGTACTCTCATATGGAAATTGCTCCGTCTCTGTTCCGGCGCAAGTCGGCTCCGTGATAACTTGCACCAGAGGATAAATATGTCAATCTGTAGAGATAACATGCACACCTATATTAGTAATCAGAGAATCAAAGATAATCAAAATTAATCAATGGTGCAACCTTATGATCCTGACCAGCCCCTGTCAGGTACTGTGAACTACTATGAGTGCAAACAGAGCCTGTTGCATATAAAGGTGCACTATTCACTTGCCCTTGCGGTGCATCGATTTTGAAATATATTCAAACCAACCTGTCCAAAATCATATACAAAACAGTATATAGTCAAAATAGTTTTTCAAAAAGTACTGAATTGTGGCCCTATTCACTTTCACAGTAACATAAATCATAACAAATATGACGACAAAAGCTCTTTCATCAGATTGCAATTATCGTTTTCTTGTTTATTTTCGTGTTTGTTTTCTTGTACTTCACTGCTCCAACAAAGTTGTTATATATCCCAATGCATTTCGGTAAATCCCTTTGTCAAGGGAATACTGTAAATGATACAATAGGAAAATATTTGGGTTACTATTTGCAGCCACTGGTGCACAGTTGGGTATCGTAAGCCCAAGATACTACAGATTGTCTCAATAAACTGCAGGATATTTCATTGCCAACAGATGAAGATACTTGGCTATGCACAATTGATATAGCAACCTTATACACATCCATCCCACACAGTGAGGGGATAGAGGCAGTAGAGTGGATACTGCTAAGAAACGATTATGAGGAACCATTGAATATTTTTCTGTTGGAACTCTTACAATTCAGTCTTTACCATAGTTACTTTTCTTGGAAAGAACAATATTTCCTACAACAAACTGGAACTTTGATGGGTTTTACGGGGGCACCCACATATTCAAATATTTTCATGGCTAAGTTCGAAGACACACACATTTTGCACAATACTTTGTTGACGAATCATTTACTAATGTATCTAAGGTACATAGATGACATTCTAATCATGTGGAACGGTCCTAAAGCACAATTGGAATATGCCATGAATGTATTAAACAACTGTCATTCCAGCATCAAATTCACTTACTCAATGAGAATGACATCTATTAGTTATTTGGAAAAAGACTGGTTACCCGAGTATACAAAAAACCAACAGACAGGAATAACGCACTGCATTTTAACAACTTTCACTCACCAGCATTAAAAAAATCACCTACCTTTGTCACAATTCATCAGAATTAAGACAATAAGTTCAGATGAGGTTGTGGGTGCAAGAGACATTGAGGAATTGTCCCAACAATACAGTGCAAGAGGATATCCAAATGCAGTGTTAGAGGCAGCTAAGCAAAAGGTATCCAGATTAGACAGAACACAATTGTTAATAAAAACAAACAGACCCAAATCATCTAGAGAGGTTTCTGTTTTGAAGTTTTCTATAGCAGCACCTGCAATTAAACGCAGCATATTAAGACATTGGGAAATTATTGAGCAGGAGAATGACTTTAGACCCATTTTTACAGCACAACATATGTTTGCGTACTCCAGATCAAAGAATATCAGGGACATTTTTAAGAAAAAGTGCAATGCACACTCGGAGACTGGTGACCAAGGGATGCGGAAGTGTTACAACTGTGGTCATTGTGGGAACGTGATCACAGGTAACACCTTCACACATCCCCACACTGGGAAAACAATCAGATTAAGATACAATGCCGACTGTAACACAAATATGGTAGAGTATGCAATTAAATGCCCGTGCGGGCTAGTATATGTTGGACACACCACAAGGAAGATTAAGATCAGAATAACTCAACACAAGAGCATGATACGGACAGCCAACATTGTTTAGCATTGCACTGGGGGAGATGAAAAACACAATACCACAGCTGCGATTTACTATACTGGAGAGGGTGTCAGAAGTACCACATGTTAATGTTACACAATATCTGGCACAGAGGGAGACATTTTGGATACATCATCTGAATACACTTATTCCTTGTGGTCTGAATGATAAAATAGAAATTACATGTTTTTTGTGATGATGCTTCTGATCCGTTTGTGACTGTATTTATTGACATGCTCTAGAGCATTAAAAAAACATTCTGCCATGTTCGCCATATACAAAAGCAAGACAATTCATATACTGCATTTGCATCATGCGTTATGTACGCAATATGTAAGGCTTTATTAGCACACTTACATCTTCTATCTATATTAAAATTGGTTGAGCACACTTGGCTGTAATGTTTATTTCAGTGATACTTCTTGAGGAAGGGTCTTTTTTCACTTTCATTTATGGCTGACCGTTTTTTAATCTTAAATGGGTGTCTTTTTCTTATACCTATTAGGAATGAGGACAACATGTTGGGCACTTTTGTTTTCATTTTTATTATTTTTGCTTGTTCTCGCACGAGACTGATAAAAATGTCCAACTTCAAAGACATGCACGTATTTTGAAAATCTCTATCGGGATGATAGCGTGATTAGTAAGTCTGTTTTCGCTATCTAGCACGCAGCATGAAGGTAACGTGCATACGCGGGACTTTGAAATCAGTTGAGTGGCCCGGATGTTACTCGGGAATTTGTTGGAAATGTGAGACGCCATGCGAGCCCACGACTACTGAGGTACGGTGTATTCGGGAGTTGTTTCTAGACATGATGCAGTTCTTAAATGAGATACGGTACTTTGTGAGTCATATACTAAGCGATCCCTTTCTGCTATTTTAGCTCCGGAACGGGATTAAAACAGGCACAGTTTTGAGGATGGTGAGAACTGCATGGTTTCGATCTATGCGTAGGTGTCACTTAGGGGTCTATCGCACCGGGAGAAGGGACCGCCCGCTATGTGTGCGGCGGTCCCGCATGTACAATTAGGATGCGCTCGCCACACTGGCGGGCGCATCCCACATTCTTTGCATTGCGGCGGGCGGTGCTGTCAGCAGCACCCGCCGCAAGGCAAAAAAGGCATCTGTGCCCCCATGTGCCCACCCACCTTCCAAAATCCTGGGGGCCCACGACAGATCCCCAACTGCAAAAACTGCATGCCTCTCTGTGGCGGTATTGGGCTGGTTCCCGCAGCCATTGTAATATGGATGACAGTGTCAAACAGACACTGCCACCATATTCAACCCTTTTCCGCCCGGTTGACTGGTCGACCGAGCGGAAAAGCGGCGGATGGTCTCCCGTCTGCCGCGGTACCCCCACCATCATAGTATGGCGGTTAAATGGGAGGCGGGCGGGAGATTCTGTCGGGCAGATCGCCACCGCCATGCGGGCAGTGGCGATCCGCTCAACATAGTAATAGGCCCCTTAGTCTTTATTTGATTACTGGTAGTAGCATTTCTAAAGGGTGCCTTATTGAAGATTGATTGGTTCATTTCTAGATCTTTATTGTGGCTGAAAACACCAAATCACTACTCCAGATAGTGAAGAGGTGAGCATCCTATTTTTTGGCACATTGGTATATAATCCAGTTAATGGATCCTTTCCGTAGCACAAGAGGTGACGGTCGACACGGGTTCACTCTTTGGGTCTTATTTCTCTTTTGGTTTTGAACACAGGCGGGCTTGCCTTCACATGTTTTTGTATTTGTTTAGGCTGACTTTTAAAGTTTGGTTTCTTGGGGACTGTATTACGGTCTCTCTGGCCTTACCTCTTTGGTTGTATAACAGCACACACTAGTGGGTTGCTTCTGTATTTGATGAGCTTGGTAAACTCAGGCACTGATATTGTCTTGATGGGACCGATATGTTTGTCCTGTATATCCTTTGTTCATTTGTTGATGACATTTGGCATTTTGTTATCATTAGCTTTATAAAATCCTATTGTATCATTTACAGTACTCCCCTGACGAAGGGATTTACTGAAATGCATTGGGATATGTAACGACTTTGTTGGAGCAGTGAAGTACAAGAAAACAAACAAGAAAATAAACAAGAAAACTAAAATTGCAATCTGATGAAAGAGCTTTTGTTGTCATATTTGTTATGATTTATGTTACTGTGAAAGTGAATAGAGCTACAATTCAGTACTTTTTGAAAAAACTATTTTGAAAATATACTGTTTTGAATATGATTTTGGAAAGGTTGGTTTAGATATATTTCAAAATCAATGCATCGCAAGGGCATGTGAATAGTGCACCTTTATATGCAACAGGCTCTGTTTGCACTCATAGTAGTTCACACCAGAGGCCATTTACCATCAGATACTGCATATATTTACCCTTTCATCTCACTCTAGATAGGATGTTAAAGGGATGGGCGGCGGGGGCAAATTCCGCTACATAGCGGAATCAGAGTTTTTGCCCTAACTCCGCACACCAAGAGGAGCGCAAAGTTGTGAAAACACTGAAAACTCCACTGGTGGAGCAGAGTTCACCACCCACACCAACATTGTGCTATATACTTTGTGGATTGGAGGTAATTCAACAAGCTACACCAGTGCGCAATTTTGTATCACCAGTCAAATTATAGTGGACATCAACTTTGGCATCATGCGAGGCATACAGCATATCTGTCAACTCACTCACATCTGATAGATGTCGCCCTCTTTTCACTTGCATTTACCCCCCAACAAGCTAAATTCTTCCATTGACTTTAATGGAATCACCCATTTTTTAAACCTTAAACGTCCTCCAAAAATTGTTTGTTTCCTATTTAACGCAATTAGATCATCTTCCTAAAGATTTCACATAACCCGCATTTTTAAGTCAAGAGGTTGACAGGTATGCATTAGCCAATGAAATGACACCATTATTCAGACCCTTTGAACAATCATACGTAGTTTGGCAAAATACACTACTCACATTCCTTAGATCATCCTAATGGGGTGAAACCTTAGAACGATATTTACAATCATAGTGTGAGTTAAATCGAACTGCTTCACTCCTACACACTACTTTGTTTAATAATGTGCATAGCCCCAAAATCTTCAGGGAAGCTCTTGAAAAAACATCCACTCCTTATAGAACTTCACCTTACATAGCACTTGTCTATAGCGCTCTATAACAAGTATTTAATATGGGAATGTGAATAGACATGCACTGATGGATAAACTATTATGAACACTGTTGGAAACGGCCCTTTTTGCAGGGTTATCCCCAAACTTTTTGGGTTTTTCCTCCTTTATTTTTTCTGACCCGTGGTTGTTGGCAATAGGACTCTGGGCACTTTACCACTGCTGATCAGTGCTAAAGTGCATATGCTCTCTGTATAAATTGTCATATTAATTGGTTATCCATGATTGGCATATTTGTTTCACCTGTTAGCCCCTAGTAAAGTGCACTGCGTGTGCCAGGGCTGGTGATTCAAATGCTACTAGTGGGCTGCAGCACTGATTGTGCCACCCACAGGAGTAGCGCTAAAATGATGTCTTAGGCCTGCTTGCAGTGACTATGTGCAGTCCAGGACTGCCATGTCGACCTGGCCAGTGCACCCACTGACCAGGCCTTATCCTTCACTTTCTGTACATGTCAGGCATCCCTATAGTGGCCCTAGGTACCCCCCTGGGCTGGGTGCAGTGTATCTGAAAGGTAGGGCATGTACTGAGGTGTGTAACAGGCCCTGGTAGTGAATTACAGCCATTTTCGTTTTTCACTGCTGAGAGGCTATCTTGCCCATAGGATAGAATGGGGAAGGCTGTTTACATGCCTATCTTCCCATAAGGGCAAGATAGAAAATCCAAATTTGGTATCTCTGTGTTCAGAATTTAATTATACATCTTTTTAGCAAGATGGTTTTTAAATTCACTGTGTGAGAATAGCACTTTTTAGAAAGTAGCTATTCTCCTGTTTAACCTTCCTGTGTGCCTGTGTGCTGGTTGGCTGACTGGTGTCATGTGATGGGCTGGGTGGCTCCAGGAGCCTGGATGAGTCAGCAGCAGGGTGAATAGGGAGATCTGCTTTAGATGGGTGGGAGGAGTAGTCCCTGGGTTTGAATAGGGCTGCCCCTGCCAACACAAAGCTGGCTCCACCCCCTGCTGGCCAGGCTGAGGACTCTGCCTCTGCTGGCACAAAGAAGGCTCCACCTCCTGCTGAGCGTCTAACGACCCTGCCCCTCACTCTGAAAGGAACCAGGTGCTCCAGGGCAGAGCACACCCAGGAACCGGTTTGAGCAGGGGAATCCCCCCACTGGAACAAAGAGAGACAAAGACTTGGAGGGGTATAAGAAGAGGACCCCAGACACCTACATTTTAGATCACTTTGGAACTAAGAAGAAACCTCTGCCAAGGAGAAAGCTGAAAAGGACTGAAGAGGAGAAGACTGCCTGCTTGCTGTTTTGCTTTGCTGCCAAGGAGAGGGGAAGGACTTTGCTGTGTCCCCTTCTTTTGATTCTGATCTCCAAGGGCCTGAGAAGAGCTGGCTCCCTGTGAAGAAGTCCCAGGAACAAAAGGACTTCACCACCAGCTCCCCTGGAACTCTGCTGAGAGAGTTCTGACCTGCCTTGGAGTGTTTGCCCACTCTTGGGGCCTCAGGAGGTCGTTTTGCTGTGTTTTGGGAGCTGGGAAGCGGAAGCGTGAAAAGAAACAACTGGTACCCAACGCATCATCCGATTGCGTGTCGCAAGAACGAGAGTGCGTGGAAAATTTCATCGCGGCACCATCGCAACACGCAGGGTCCCCGCATCGCCGAGTGCGTCGAGCATCGTCCCGGTGCGAGAAGATTCCTGACGCTGCGAGGGTCGTCGCAGAACCAGTTTGCGGGCCGCACCACTGCCGGTGCGTGAAAAGTCTCCAGTCGCTGCGTGCGTCGACGCAGAGTCCCGTTCCGTGGCGCATCGAGAGTTGCGGCGCCGGAAGGCAACGCTGCGCCACGCATCTCACCACATCGAAGAGTGTCGCATCGAACCTGTGCATGAAGCTTCCCCCTAAGAAACCTACGCAACGAAGGCCAAAGTCATCGCATCCTCCCCTTACAGATCGGAGCCGGCGCATCCACCTCTGCTGCGTGAAGCAGGGCTGCTGCAAAGCCTCCCCAGGATCTCAGGAGTATCGCATCGCCTTTGCAAGCTTCCTTGTTATAGCTTTTGGGAACCTTATCGCAACTACAGGTTCTGTTGGGCACGAAAGTGTCGCATTTTGTGCATTGAGAGTCGCATTGTGCAGGACACTGACTTTTACATCCTGGAGTACTTTCTGCAAACTCTGAACTATCTTTAAAGTAACCTTTTTGAATTATATGTTGGTTTGTCTGTAGTATTTGGTCTTGTGAAGTTTTTAGTAAAGATACCTTATTTTTCTAAAACTGGTGTGGAGTAAATCTGTGGTGTTTTCACTGTGTTACTGTGAGTGTTGGTACAAATACTTTACACATTGCCTTTGATAGCCTAGACTGCTCAGGCCAAGCTACCTAGAGGGTGAGCAGGGGTTATCTTAACAGTGTATCCCCCTTTCCCTGACTAGAAGCAAGGGTCCCTACTTGGACAGTGGTACCTACCCTGCCAACTAGAGACCCCCAGATCTAACATTGGTGGTCAGCGGTGAGGATTGAACTTGTATTTGTACTTGACCCACAGTAATTGGTGTACATCACTAGTTTAAGTGCAGAGCAATAGACAACCACATACTGTATTATTTTTGATTCTATTTTTGAGTAACTCTTCAAGAGCATCATGTCTCAAGTGGCAACAAGTGAGAAGGCAGAATTGGAGTTTTCCATTGAGGATCTGTATTCATACGGAGTTGTAGATCTCAAGCGATTCTGCAAAGACCTTGGTTGCCCTGTGAAAAGCGGAGCTAGAAAGGAGGAGCTACAAAGAGTCTTGAAGGCCTGGTGGGAGGCTCAAGAGGAAGATGATGCAGATGAAGAGAATGGTTTTGTTCCCCAAGCTCTGCCCGTGGTCGGACCAGTCTCAAGGGCTGGCAGCTCCCATTCCAGTAGGAGTCTCACTCCAGAGGAGCTGGAGGAGAATCAAAGGGCAAGAGATCATGAGTTAGAAGTCATGAGGCTTGAGTTGAAGCTGATGGAAATGGAAACCCAAAACAAAATAGAAGAGAGCAAGAAGATGTATGCCTTGGAAGAATTGAAATTGACCTTGGCACATGAATTAAGAATGAGGGAGCTTGATTTGGAGCTCGAGAGGCTTGAGGCCATGAGTGTCTCAGCTGAAGAAGAATGGTTAGCTCAAGAAGTGAGCTTTGCTGAGTTGGAGGTGGAGTCCAGCTCAGATGGTGGCAGCAAGATTGTAATATCCAGTGCTGAGGGAGAGGTACAAACACCCAGAGATGTGGCGCCTAGCTTGAGGGAGGGGGTTGACATACACCAGGGGGTTCAGGTTTATGATGTAGTTCCAGTGGGGTGCTGTGTCCCTGAAGTAGATTGGGGAACTGGCACCGGGGACCATATTCCTAGTGGTGGGAGGGACACTCTACTGACCCTAGATGAGAGGTACAGGGAGAGGGGTTCCCCCATGGTAGAAACCTTGGTGTGTGAGTGTGAGGACCGCCCAGAAGGGTGTGAGTTGTGTGACAGAGACAGTCAGGTACTGTCTTGCCAATCTCAGGAGAGTGGTGTGAGGTACTTGTGTGAGGCACTGGAGGGTGAGGCAAACGGTAGCTTGGTTAACAACTGTGGGGGGCTGTGTGATTCATTTGTTGGAGAGCATATTTTAAGTCCCCGTTTTCCAGAGCTATGCCAACACCCGGTGGAGTGTGAGTTCTCTGGTTCCAGAGAGCTTGCATTGGAGGCAGACCTTTGGTTGGATGTCAAAAGGTCTGGAGAGGCATTGGGGAGTGATCCCAAAAGGAGTGGCCCAGATATCTTCCAGACCTGTGAGGTGGAAGAGGTTCAGTGTAGCCCGGTTAGGTCCCAGTATAGTGGGAGGGGTGTAGGGGCTCACGTCCTGTCTCAGTGGAGAAGGAGTGAGTGTGGGACTGTGGGTCCCAAGGTGCCCGAAACCCAGTCTCAGGGCCTGGAGGGTTCCTTAAGGGGACACCAGGTTGGGGGCCTAGACCGTGCTAGTAGGCCATTTGAGGAGGATCTCCTAGTGTCAGGAGAACCTGGAGCCTCTGTAAACAGAGCTCCAGTGGTTCTGGTGTCTGGCGGTATCGCTCCAGTTGGGAGGGTGCAGAAGTCCAGACTGAGGGGTGTTAGGGGGATGTGTTCCCCAGTGGGAGAACCAGTGGGTCAGGGACCAGCCAGAAGGGCTGAGTCCCCTAGGAGTGACCATGGTGACACCACTTCTGTCCTGGGGGATCTTCACGCACTGTCAGGTGGACAGGGGCCGGGAGATCTGCGCCAGGCAGACTGTCACGAGACACATGAGTCATGTGTCACCCTCGGAGAGCTACTGTGTGAGTCCCCAGAAGTCCTGGCATGCCAGGCAGGTGTGCAACCGCAGGGTTTAGTCCCTGGGTTGGGAGGCCAGGTTCAGGATCTGCCTGACCTGGGGGGAAGGACATCTGTAAGCAGTGTCCTGACCGGTTTGGCTTCCAGGGGTACCCCTCCAGTGGGGAGGGTGCAGCTCTCTGGAAGGGGGTGCAGAGGGAGAGAGTCCTCGCCTCTGACCCCGGTGCAACCTGAGGGTTTCGACCCTAGGTTGGGAGACCAGTCGCTGGAGAGAGGTCCTGAACTGGAGGGAGGGACATCTGTAAGCAGTGTCTCTACCAGTTTGTCTTTGAGGTGTACCGCTCTGAGTAGGAGGGTGCAGAACTCTGGAAGGGGTTGCAGAGGGAGGGAGTCCTCGCCTCTGACCCCGGTTCACCTGGAGGGTGTAGACCCTAGGTTGGAGGGCCAGGTCCGGGGTGTCCCCCCTGACCTGGGATCCCAGTTGCAGGATAGAACCCCTGAACTGGTGGGCGAATGGTGCAGGACACCTGCCACAGGTGCCCTGACTATTCTAGAAGGGGGTACCGCTCCAGGTGGGAGGGTACAGAGCCCCAAGGAAGAGGAGGACCGGGTGTGGAACAGTCCATCCCAGCCTCCTGTCCAGCCACTGGATACAGGCCCGGGGCTGGTGGGTCAGTGCCAGGTTGTCAGACCAGACCTGACAGGAAAGGAAGTGGACAAAGGGTGCCCAGCACCTGGGGCTACTGCCCCCCACCTTCTGATACCACAGGGGTTTGAGGGCCCTGAGAGGCATAAGGCCTGGGTCTCATCCCTGACCACTGTCACTGGTCACTGCGGCTTGCTGTCTGTCTGTTGGGACACACCTGTGAGCAAGTTAAGGCTAGGTGCTGCACAGGTGGTGTCCACAGGTGAAGAGAAGGGTTCCACATGGGTTGGCTTGGTGGACCCTGAGAGTATGGATGGAGAGATCCAACCGGGTTCAGGAAGGCGTAGAACAGGAATAGTGCCCTGCTGTTTGGGCCAGTTTCCGTGTTCTATCGCCCTAAGCAGGGAATCCCATCGAGGTATCGTTTGGTCTACCCTGGCTTTAGGCTGGAAGGGGGTTGTGTTGGGAACGGCCCTTTTTGCAGGGTTATCCCCAAACTTTTTGCTTCTTCCTCCTTTATTTTTTCTGACCCGTGGTTGTTGGCAATAGGACTCTGGGCACTTTACCACTGCTGATCAGTGCTAAAGTGCATATGCTCTCTGTATAAATTGTCATATTAATTGGTTATCCATGATTGGCATATTTGTTTCACCTGTTAGCCCCTAGTAAAGTGCACTGCGTGTGCCAGGGCTGGTGATTCAAATGCTACTAGTGGGCTGCAGCACTGATTGTGCCACCCACAGGAGTAGCGCTAAAATGATGTCTTAGGCCTGCTTGCAGTGCCTATGTGTAGTCCAGGACTGCCATGTCGACCTGGCCAGTGCACCCACTGACCAGGCCTTATCCTTCACTTTCTGTACATGTCAGGCATCCCTATGGTGGCCCTAGGTACCCCTCTGGGCTGGGTGCAGTGTATCTGAAAGGTAGGGCATGTACTGAGGTGTGTAACATGCCCTGGTAGTGAATTACAGCCATTTTCGTTTTTCACTGCTGAGAGGCTATCTTGCCCATAGGATAGAATGGGGAAGGCTGTTTACATGCCTATCTTCCCATAAGGGCAAGATAGAAAATCCAAATTTGGTATCTCTGTGTTCAGAATTTAATTATACATCTTTTTAGCAAGATGGTTTTTAAATTCACTGTGTGAGAATAGCACTTTTTAGAAAGTAGCTATTCTCCTGTTTAACCTTCCTGTGTGCCTGTGTGCTGGTTGGCTGACTGGTGTCATGTGATGGGCTGGGTGGCTCCAGGAGCCTGGATGAGTCAGCAGCAGGGTGAATAGGGAGATCTGCTTTAGATGGGTGGGAGGAGTAGTCCCTGGGTTTGAATAGGGCTGCCCCTGCCAACACAAAGCTGGCTCCACCCCCTGCTGGCCAGGCTGAGGACTCTGCCTCTGCTGGCACAAAGAAGGTTCCACCTCCTGCTGAGCGTCTAACGACCCTGCCCCTCACTCTGAAAGGAACCAGGTGCTCCAGGGCAGAGCACACCCAGGAACCGGTTTGAGCAGGGGAATCCCCCCACTGGAACAAAGAGAGACAAAGACTTGGAGGGGTATAAGAAGAGGACCCCAGACACCTAAATTTTAGATCACTTTGGAACTAAGAAGAAACCTCTGCCAAGGAGAAAGCTGAAAAGGACTGAAGAGGAGAAGACTGCCTGCTTGCTGTTTTGCTTTGCTGCCAAGGAGAGGGGAAGGACTTTGCTGTGTCCCCTTCTTTTGATTCTGATCTCCAAGGGCCTGAGAAGAGCTGGCTCCCTGTGAAGAAGTCCCAGGAACAAAAGGACTTCACCACCAGCTCCCCTGGAACTCTGCTGAGAGAGTTCTGACCTGCCTTGGAGTGTTTGCCTACTCTTGGGGCCTCAGGAGGTCGTTTTGCTGTGTTTTGGGAGCTGGGAAGCGGAAGCGTGAAAAGAAACAACTGGTACCCAACGCATCATCCGATTGCGTGTCGCAAGAACGAGAGTGCGTGGAAAATTTCATCGCGGCACCATCGCAACACGCAGGGTCCCCGCATCGCCGAGTGCGTCGAGCATCGTCCCGGTGCGAGAAGATTCCTGACGCTGCGAGGGTCGTCGCAGAACCAGTTTGCGGGCCGCACCACTGCCGGTGCGTGAAAAGTCTCCAGTCGCTGCGTGCGTCGACGCAGAGTCCCGTTCCGTGGCGCATCGAGAGTTGCGGCGCCGGAAGGCAACGCTGCGCCACGCATCTCACCACATCGAAGAGTGTCGCATCGAACCTGTGCATGAAGCTTCCCCCTAAGAAACCTACGCAACGAAGGCCAAAGTCATCGCATCCTCCCCTTACAGATCGGAGCCGGCGCATCCACCTCTGCTGCGTGAAGCAGGGCTGCTGCAAAGCCTCCCCAGGATCTCAGGAGTATCGCATCGCCTTTGCAAGCTTCCTTGTTATAGCTTTTGGGAACCTTATCGCAACTACAGGTACTGTTGGGCACGAAAGTGTCGCATTTTGTGCATTGAGAGTCGCATTGTGCAGGACACTGACTTTTACATCCTGGAGTACTTTCTGCAAACTCTGAACTATCTTTAAAGTAACCTTTTTGAATTATATGTTGGTTTGTCTGTAGTATTTGGTCTTGTGAAGTTTTTAGTAAAGATACCTTATTTTTCTAAAACTGGTGTGGAGTAAATCTGTGGTGTTTTCACTGTGTTACTGTGAGTGTTGGTACAAATACTTTACACATTGCCTTTGATAGCCTAGACTGCTCAGGCCAAGCTACCTAGAGGGTGAGCAGGGGTTATCTTAACAGTGTATCCCCCTTTCCCTGACTAGAAGCAAGGGTCCCTACTTGGACAGTGGTACCTACCCTGCCAACTAGAGACCCCCAGATCTAACAAATACACAATTCGCATTTCTCACACATTGCTTGCAATAATCTTTGGCTTCAAGTAACAACCTTCCTGGAAACATGTGCCTGCAACCCACTCAAGCTGGACTCGGCCTTTACCTTATATAACATGGAGTACTGCTTATACCTGTAACATTACTGGTAGGTGAAATGTGAACCACATAACTTTCACTGTGTGCAGCTCTAGGGCCTATGCCATTTACATTATATGCATCTGCCCATGTACAGACAGTACATCTAAGCTGTATATGACTGTAGGCCCTTACCTACCAACTTTGTTTTTAGAAATGTTATTGTTTATGGAGTAATGGGAAAAGCAGTGACTTGGATAATGTCATCATCAATGATGTCTTTCAAGATTACATCAATGAGGTAATCAATAGTGCAATTTAACTTGTCATCAGAGATGTCATATGTGAGGTCATAAGCAGTACATGAAAGGGCACAAGTTATGAAGAGTTCACTAAACTATAACAGCAAATGTCAGTGACTTTTCATTTTTTTAAATGGCAGCTCTTAGCTCATTTCAGGATATCTATATATCACACCTAGATCAAGACCGCCTTGCTGTCGAAACGCATAACAACTGGTTATTAAACCTGCACAGCAGCAGCATCACTTGAGTGTGCATTTCATTATATTCTTTCATGTGATATATATCTATATATGGAATAAATCCCTTGTTCTCTTGCTTTCCTTTGGATTTGGTAGAAAAAACAGAAACAGGCTCCACTTTTGCTGGTGCATATATGTTTTATTTGGCGTGCGGCTGAACCAATTAGCCCAGTACTAATTTGGAAAGCAAAGGTACGGTTCACTCAGTAAATCCAGGTAAATACTTGTCTATTCTGAGTCTCAGATCATTACCACTTCACCATTGGGTTTTGACCTCACAGGGCCTTTCTCACGGTATATCCCTCCCACTTTAGCCTATTATGAGGCATTGTGGGATTTGAAATTTTAAGCTTAATCAGCTAGAAATTGTGAAAACACATGTTGTTTGAAGAGAATATTATTCTATGCTTGATGATACAGCTCCCTCTGTCCAAAAGCAATTCTCCTCCACTTCATGGAAGCAAGAGCATTTTTAATGCTCTAGCTTCAACGAAGCAGAGCAGAGCAGAGTTTGCTATGGCATCGCCATAGCAAACTGCATTGTCCCTGGGGTGGGCACCCCAGGATATTGCTGGAACTGGCCCTGGGGGGTGGCGGTCGCCAGGGCCATGCATTGCTCCAGGAGGGAGGGTCGTACGGTCCCCTCCCATCTTGTATATAGCCCCAGGGAGGATATGGTCCCTGAGGCTGCAGGAGAGGCCGTAGGGCCTCCCCTGCTGTTTTTAATTTTTATTAAAGTATGTGCCCCGGAGAGGTGGTGGTCCCCAGGGCAGGGGGAGGTCTACGAGGCCCCCATATATTGTAAATTAGTCCCAAGGTGATGGTGATCCCCGGGGTGGGGGGTCCATGAGGCCCCCCACATAATAGAAAATAGCCCTAGGGAGGTGGCGGTCCCCCGGTAAGAAGGGTCCGTGAGTGCCCCCCATATTGTTGAAATAGCCCCGGGGAGGTGGCAGTCCCTGGGGCTCCGGGCGAGCCCAGTGGGCCCGCCTGCATTAATTATGTGCAGTGTCCCAGAAAGGTGGTGGTCCCAGGGGCTTTGTTGAGCCCTAGGAGGGTATATTAATCATATGCCCCCGGGACCTGGCCCACCCGGGGTTATTTTAAAACAAGCACAGTAGCCCGCCCTTGCTTCTTAAAAAAGATGTTGCAACGAATTCGCAAATATCTCAAATATTGCAAATATGAAGCTTTTTTTTTAAAAAAAATTAAAAATGCTTTTATACCGTGGCTGGGTCCCAGGGTATCCTACGACCATAGTTTGGTTTTTTTTCTTTATTTTCACTGTTTTTTGGGGACTCAGTGATGCTGAGCACCCAGATGGCTGCCAATACTTCCTGGTTGAAGTGTTGACAATCAGAGCAGGGCATTTTACTGCAATAGCTTTTCTCTGTTTGCTAAGACTTCCCAACCAGAGCTATCACTATAATTTTTGGCTTACATTTCTCAAAAACAACAGACTTGCACCAAATAGGCAAAAGGCAATTTCTTGAACCAACATCTACCTCCCTGCCAAATTTGGTGTAAGTCTGTTCAGCAGTTCGGGCTGTCCGTGTGGCTAAAGGTTCCTATGAGAATTAACATTACAAACACACCCTTATTTTGTGTCTCAAATTCTTGGTCCCCACTGTATGGATCACCCCCAATGTTTCCCTCACAACCAGAACCTACCTCTTAACTTTTTGGGGAATATTTTATGAAGATTGGTGAAACAACGCCAAATTTATAGCCATGTCAAAAAAGACTATGAAAACTAGATCCTAACTATAACTACCTACTAGCGACCTGTGGCTCAGGATTGGGGCACACTTCCTTGGTGCTGGGTGCTGCTACTCTGGAGCCCCTCGTATCAAATTTGCCAAACAAACTCTGTAAATAGCTACTGCACTTTTTGAGGTTGTGCATAAATATATATTTGTCCAAATGTGCCAACGTTACATGCAGTGTGAAAACCTGCAGGTTTCAACCTTTTGGTCTTAGTCACTGGCAAGTATATATATATAAAGTTAAATGTTAAAGTGTAGTTATGGTTAGCTTTGAATATAACAACTTAACATATATTTTGAAAATGCTTTCACATTTACTTAAGAAGACACATTTAAAGAACCATTGTGGTTACAAATTCTTACATTATAGGTAACTTTACAGTCAATAACTTGCACAACAGCTTTGCAAACCATAACTTGTGCACCAAATGCAATTCTAATGACCACACCCTTGATGTGAAAGATGCAAGGTTCATAAATAATCTTGCAGATGAGATTACACATTATGTTGACCTTAACTCTATGAAAAAGAACAGTGTGAGTTCAGTAATATTTGTTGGTTTCAGTATGTGTTGTTTTTGAATTATTTTGTACTTTTTACTGTGAGTGCACAAGCAGTGAATTTTCTGAAATATGTTTTTCAGGGTTGGTATGGGAGTGGATTGGATTGCCGGGAAAACCACAACTCACAAATGTTAATGGTTTTTCAATTTAAATCCATGACCCTAACTGTACTTGAACTTTACTTTTTCAAGTGACTTTGTGAGGATTTTTAAACATGTAATTAAATTGCATAACTAAAGCTAACTGTGACTTCACTATTGCCTATTTGATCCAGTGTATTTGTGTTTTTTAGAGCCTATATTACATTTATATTCTATGAAACGGTAGAAACCCTTACTCCGCTGCTCATGGGCTTTGGCTTTGGGCAGTGCAGGTTCACTGCATGGCCTTGCCTATGTCCAATCCCTGCACCTAACCCATTAGACCCTTCTCCTAGTCCACAATGGGCAGCCACCCTCTGATGCACACAGTCTTTGGCCTACATTGGGCTCTGCACCTTGGCCAACCAGTCCTCAAAGGCTATTCACAGCCATTCACAGCAGCTGTTGGTGGCAGAGCCTGGATTTAGTTTAGTCCAAGGCACCCAACCCAACTGTGGGTGGCCAAGTCCTGCAATGCATAGCCTTAGGGTGGGCATAAAAGTGTTTGGATGCAAGGTATGGCCTTTAGCCAGACCCAATGCCCATCCCACCATGGTCAGACAAGCTCAGGTAAGCAGGACTTTATGCTGTGGGCAGAACTGTTTGACCATATGTCCTGGCCCTTAGTCAGGCCCTGCACTGAAGCTCCCATGGGTGTCCAACTCCCACTGCACTTGGCATTCAGGCAAGGGAAGGGCCCTGTGCCCAACCCTCCATGGGCAACCAGCTCCCAAAGGACGTGCACAGTGGTGGTTGTCTGCTAAGCATTACTTTTGGCCAGGCCTTTTGCCCAACACACTGCACATGGTTCAAACCTGATTTGCATATCCTCAACTGTGCGCAACTAGGGTTGGCCATGGGCAGGCTCTATGACTGCCCTACTATCAGCTGAAAGTCACTAAACCTTGCTGTGCATGATTTTTAGCTCTGTGCAGCAGGGTTTGATCACAGGGCCTGGTCGAAGGCAGACCGTGTGCCAAAGCCACTATGGGCAGTCAAACACTGCTGCATATATCTTTCAGCTTAAATCACTTGGGCTACAGCGGGACCCTGTGCACAACCTCTATGAGGAGCCAACAACTGCTACACATGCCTTTGACCCAAGTGCAGTAGGGGGTTGAATGTAGGGTCTGGCTTTGGCCAAACCTTGTACCCAACCTGCTACAGGTGACTAACCCCCAGAATGCTTGACATCAGGCTAGTCAAAGCAGAAAGTGGCGAAAGGCTCTTGCCATCAAGCAGCCCTGCACCCAAACCTACGCATTTGGCCAACTAATGTGAATAGCCTTCGGTGGGCTAAGTGTAGACTGACCTATTTTTTTCTTTCTTTTTTTGTGTTTTCAGAACTCCCTCTTGGCATCCCCGAACCCTGAAAAGTTAGAAGGCAAGATTCAGAGCGCCTACAGTGTCTTCTGACCCAATGTCAAGTCCTTCTCCTCACAGAAGGTCCAACAAAGGCCCACATACTTGCTAGAGTTTTTGGACCCCAACACAGTAGGCACAGTGCTCATACAACTTTGGACCTGCACTGCAGTACGAGAACGGACCGGGGTGACTGCAAACCCATGATACAATTTGCCCCTTTTTATTTCTGTCTAAGGTGGAGTGCCTTTGGAAGTCTCCACCTGAGTCCTGAGATAAGGGAATGCTCCTTTATCGTTAAAGTAATTCATTTTTTTTCCAGGACTTAGCGACCATTCCTCTAAAGTCTGTAATGGTGGCTGCAATATTTTTCTTGAGTAGAAGCCAGCCATTAAAAGAGGTTTAGGTCTGCAATCGTGGCTTTAGTTTGGTATTCCATAATGAACGACGGGAGAAAACGCTCACTTGTCTAATCAGATTTAAAGATTTTATTTTTAATTTGGGCCTGTGAATCATCTATAAACCAAAGTTCATGAATTATCTGCGAATGGTCAAATATCTTTACCTTGATTGACAGATCACATACATTTTAAGGCTCTTGCGACAGTTTTCTAATTGTAAGTTCTTGAAAACTACTGAACTGATTACACAACAATAAGTGAAGGCACTTCCGTGATTAAAGTACTACTTTTATGCCAAGCACTGGCAACACTCTTGGGCAGCACCTTTGGCCTGTGCTGCAGTTGTTGAAGCAGGATGCATCACAGTGTGTTATGAGCGTATCACCTAAATAAAATAAAGCCCTGAGGATAAAGAAGTGGGGGCGTCTTTTTTCTTCTTTTCTTGTATCTCTAGATAGCTGGTTTTCCAAGTAGTGCTAATGTTAGCATGTTAGCAAGAGATGCTGGCATTTGCGTCTGAAAGGCTATATCTGGCCTCTCAACCACTGGGCTGTTTAACCTGTGATTGCCTACAAGGAGAAAAAAAAAGCAGAAAGGTAAGCGCAAAATTTTATTTTACTTTTCATAGCTCAGCACGTTGAACACTATGACATAGGATAACATCATCTATTTTTTCCCACACTTCAGTGATAGGAACTTCCAGAATCCATAGGAATCCACAAAATACCTACTGCCGAGCGATACCCCACTTGTCCCGATAAAAACACAGTCCCACTTGTGTGGCGAGGAATAGTGCACGCAGCATCAACAGATCAAGCCAATGTCAATGGGAGTCCCCAGCAAGGAATATCATTGACCTTAGATTGATCCATTGCGTAAAAAGTTTGTGATTTTAGTCAAAGTTTGAGGCTTGCAGAGTAAGCCTGGTGGGATCCACTCAAAGCCTGCTGCCCTGGAATCCCCTGGGTGTCTAGTTAGAAAAAATGTCTTTGGTTGGTAGGTTTCCATGGCAGCCATTCACCTTGGAAAGTAGGGCGATATTGGGATTTAGACCCACTCTCCTACCCATATGTAAAAGCAATACCCAGAAGAATCAAAAGTCCCCTTGCTTGCCATTGGGATATGATATTTTAGTTTGCATGAATCAGAAAGACTGTCGAGGTTTTAGGGTTGAGGGTGGGACATGATGTTTGGATGGGTCAGACCCACTCCATTATTTGATTTAAAATAATTCTGCCATACAGTGGGCAGAAAGACTGTTTGTACCTTTTGGTGTGGGAGTGTGGCCAATGCCAGAGTGCAACACCCACACTCCGTTCTTTTACCCCAAATGCAGAATCACTGGCTTTGTGTGGACTTTCTAACTTTCCCAACTGAGACAAACCTCCTATTTTTCCCCGGAAGCAGAAAAACACTATTGTCCCTTCTGGGTTGGGGCTATGGCTCGATTACAAGTTAGGCTGCCCCATCCTTTTGCTTGTTTTGATTATAGTTTGAATTCTCTGGTGTCTAGTGAGCCATCTGGACCCCTAGGGGCAAATTGGGGGCAAATTTGCATCTGCTCCGGGGTGTGCAGAAAGACTGGTTTGTCCCTTCTGTGATGGGGGTGTGGCCAACACAAGAGTGCAACACAAGCACCCCTTTCTTTCTCCTCAAATGCTAAATTCCTGAGGTCGTATTATTCATGTGGTGCAATTTTCTTCGTTGCACTGGGCACTCCATTTAAAAGGTGCGCTGGGCCCAATGAAGGAAAATGCCCTGTATTATGCTTAATGCGCTGGCCCCAAGGCAGCCGTGAACTCACGCTGCCCTGGGGGCAATGCATTCATGTGGAAAAGAGAGCAGCTGCTTTGAAGCCCCTCTGCGTTTTCACAGGACAGGCGGCAACCGGTTTGCACTTTGAAGGAGGATTAAATATCCCCTTGCAATCCCTGCTTCCTTAGACATGTACATAAGCCTCAGAAGCGGGGAGGGGCGATGGGACAAGACTCACAACAGGATATTGGCAAGGGAGTCAGCATTGGAGCATGTTTCAAAGGGAGAGTCATTGTAATAACAGCCTGCAGTATGGTATAGATCATGCCCATGATACCAAACTACATGTGCAACTCACTGGATGTGTGGCAGCAGGAGTGAATAGATCTTGAGACCACTCACTATACGCCAAACACCCAAACATCACCTGACTTGCTGCAAGAACCAACAGGGCAGGGTTGTAAGGCTATGACTGACAGGTCGCATATTATCTGTAACCTTCTTGTGTTGCATCCTGTTGGGAAAAGCAGTGCCATGGCAGCTTGAAGGACGGGCCTTCCAAAATCTAACACTTTCACTACTGTAGCACAGACTGCAGTGGGAGTAGCAAATCTCACCCCTCCAAAGTCCAATGCTTTTCCTACTGTCGTATAGACTGGAATGGAAAAAGTAAATCTTCTCTCCTCCAAAGACCAATTCTTGCCCTACTGTTGCACAGACTGGTGAGGGAATAGTAAATGTAACCCCCTCTGAATTCCTACTCTTTCCCTACTGTCACACAGACTTGAGTGGGATTAGTAAATCTTACCTCTCTGAAGTCCAACGCTTTACCTATAGTTGTATTGACTGGAGTGGGAATAGTAAATGTAACCCCTTTGAAGTCCAACACATTCCCTCCTGTTGTGCAGACTGGGGTGGGAATAGTAAATTGGTTCCCACCAAAGTTCAAAGCTTTTCCTACTTTTTTCAGTATTTTTAGAAAATGAGTTTTCGGGAGTTTTAAATTTGTAATATTGAATTTATTGTCTACATGAATTAGTAAATTAGCACATTTTTGCTAATTAATTGTTTTACTTTCTTATGGTATTAAATATTAGTGGAATTAGTGGAATTTATTTAATTTACATTATATTAAATCTGTATATTAGAATATTTATCATTTACTATTTTAACCTCAATTTATATTACAAAATCAATATTTTGGGATATCGTTTGGCAATATTAGTGTCAGGGCTCTTTTTTCCGATTTATTTGTACTTACCATTATAAGTATAGGGTCATGATATTTTGGTAAATGATATTTTGGCACGATATTTGTGTCAAGCAATAGTGTTTACCTTGATATTTTGCCAGTGATCCTCCCTTCTTGCACTTCAATGGGTAGCCTGAGGGCTGCTCCCAGCCCTTCCTCGCTTCAGAAGAAGCCTACCATGTCACTGCACATCTAGATCACACCTGGGCTTTCCTGCCCTTATTTTCACTCACCAGGCTGGGGCCAAACCCAGAGAAAAGGAAAGAACTGACCAGAACCATTGCAGAGTTAGACAAAAAAGTGTCCTCTACCCACAGGCTGGCACTAGACATAAAAGTGGCATTCCCAGGATCTAAGCTCAGAATATTCACGTGCCTGCAAAGTCTCGGAAGGAGAACTGCCTTGCTGTCCACAGCCTTAAGAAAGGCTGGACCTGCTTGCTTTGAATCCAGGACCCCACAAGTAACTCTAAGGGTCAGTTCACTCCACTCCTGTATCATTTACTGGGATACAACAAGTTCCAGAGGCCTTTCCTGCTTCCCAGCTGACCAAACCCAACTGCATCTGGCCTTATCCCCTCTGCAGGTGTCTGCGAGAGTGAGTCCTGACCCCATGATCCTGGACCCTTGGCTAGAGTCAGAGTGTTCTCCTTCCTGTTCATATGTAGATTTCACCGGATCAATGCAGAGCCATGCAGCTCCTAACCAAAGGCTTTATCGGTCTGACTCCAAGCGATGCAGAACCCCACAGAGACACTTCCCACTGCTCCTGACTGGAAGCCTCACTAGATCCATGGCAGATTGACCAGATTGACATAAAGGCCTGCGAGCCTCACAGTGCAGCTCCTCACCAACGGTGTTACTAGATCCAGTGCAGAGGGACACTGAGCCCCACAGAGCTGTGCAGTTCCCGAGTAAAAGCCTCACCAGATCAAACACGAAGTTAATCAGAGCTATGCAGGGCCCCTCAGAGCTGCCCCGCTCTGTCCTTACATCAAAGTATCAGATGTGTCAGAGATGCTGTGGATGATGTCATCAGTGATGTCATTTGAGATGTCATCAGTGATGTCATCAGGGCTGTCACTGACCATGTCATGATGTAATATGTGAGGTCATAAGCAGTAGATTGCGGGGCCCAAGGTATAGTTAACTCAGGTAACTGTAACAGCTGAATTTCTCTTGTTTTGTATGAGTAAAATCTGACCCTAACTTTAACGTCCCTGTAACCTTTGTTTTTTTTGTGAATTTTTAAGTTTTTTAAATTCCATTTGCTAACTATTATGTCCTTGTAACCTTTAGTTCTTTTCAGTGAATTTATAAGGTTTTTTTAAATGCTAATTCCTAACTATAGTGTCCCTGTGACCTTTGTTTTTTTGTTGAACTGCTCAAGTTTTTTAACTAGCAGTTATGTTTGCCAAGTGGTGGAGAAAGGGGACTGGGCCTGTGACCAGCTCTCAGAAATTCCGCTGTGTAGGACTTACAGGACGGTAGCAAGGTGGGTTTTTCAGCCCAAATGTCCCTCTGAAGCCAGGGGGACTTTATCCCCCAACTAGTAGTGCACCGGGAGGCACATTTGCAGAGGCGTGGAGAAAGGGGGCATGACCTCTGGCAACTTCTCAGCAATCCTGTTGTGTGGGACTTACTGGAGGTAACAGGTGGGGTAGCTTAATATAAGTGAGAGTATTTTTACTGCTCTCTCTTCCATGAAGCATAGCAGAGACTGCTATGGCTTGGTGGAAGCAGTGAGCCCGCCAAGCCATAGCAAACTGCAATGTCACAGGAGTGGGCCCTCGGGACATTGCTGGACCCGGCCCTGGGGGATAAGGTTCCCCAGGGCCTTGGGGGACTCCTGAAGGGGGACTATGCGGGCCCACCCCCATCATCCGTATAGCTCCAGGGAGGTGGTGGTCCCGAGGTCCGAGGGGCTGCAACAACTCCGTCATTACTTCATTTATGCCCCAGGGAGGTGGCAGTCCCTGGGGCTGTGTGGTGGGTGCCCCCCACGCATTATTTTAAATATAGCCCAGGGAGGTGGTGGTCCGCAGGGCTGCGAGGGGTGCGTGGCACCCCGCTCTTTAGTATATGAGCCCCGGGGAGGTGGCGGTCCTCCGGGCTGTGGAGGGCACATGGCCCCCACACTCCAGTATATTAACCCCGGGGACATGGCAGTCCCGGGGGCTGTGTAGGGGGGGCTAGAGCCCCCCATGCATTTAAATGTACTATAGCCCTGGAAAGGTGGCAGTCCCCAGGGCTGTGGGGGGCCATGTGGCCACCCGCATTTCAATCAATTAGCCCCGGGGAGATGGTGGTATTATTTCCAATTGCCCCCGGGAACATTTCAGCAGGATTTATTGAGGCACTGTGACTGTGGGACCCTCCCAAGAGTCCCAGGGGGTTTCAAACATTTTTTTGTGACCCTCCCAAAAGGCCCAGGGGGTTTCAAACCTTTTTTGTGTGACTCGGTTGAACTGAGTCACAAGATGGGTGGCAACACTTTCTGGATTGAAGTGTTGGCAGCCAAACAGATCTCCGGCAGATAGATCTGTGTAGGAAAGTTGTGGTATCACTGGGCCGAGACAAATTTTCTACCACCCAGCGTTCCCCCAGATCTCTCGATAAAAATGGGTAGGCCTGGTACCCGCTACAGGAAATGGGCCAAAACGTACTGTTGAGACTTCAAAATTATCTAGCACAAAATGACTTTGTTTTCTCCACCGTACGTTTTGGGCCTGGGGACCTGCGGAAATTCTGGGTGTGTGGAAGTTTGTGGCTCCCCACTAATTCCAGAATTTCCATCACAGAAATATGAGGAAAATTGATTTTCTTTTGACAAGGTTTGAGGTTTACAAGGGATTCTGGGTCACAGAACCTGGTGAGAGCCACACAAGTCACCCCATCCTGGATTTCCCTGGGTGTGTAGTTGTAAACAATGTACAGGTTGTCTAGGTTTCCCTAGGTGCTAGCTGAGCTATGGTCCAAAATCCACAGCTAGGCACATTGCAAACAAGGGCCAGTTTTCAGTGAAATAAAGTGATGTGTACACGTTGCGTTTTGGGCTGTTTCATTTCATGGGCACTAGGCCTACCCACACAAGGAAGGCACTATTCTTATCTGAAGACTTGGTGGAATGCTGGGTTGGTGGAAGTTTGTGGCTCCCCACTGATTCCAGAACTTTCCTTTTTTTTAATATAATTTTTATTTCATTATATACCTGGTACAATAACAATAAATACATTCTGTAGTAAAAAACCTAACATAAGTAGATTCTTAAAATGTTAATCGGAGATATTACAGAATCAAATGTGGCTTTATACAATTATATATATAGTACAAGATTATACATATTTAGGAGGCAATTCATTAATACATATTTAAAAACTAAATACAGCCCTGCCTGTCTATTGCTGGGAGTTCCTCCAACCCTTAATGGGGGCCCATATTTCCGACCCCAGCTCCCTCATCTTCCTCCCTCTCCGACTATATAAAGCAGATTCTATATTATGTATCCCCAGGAATCTAGACAGCCACATCTGGAACGTAGGAGCCAGGGCATCTTTCCAACTTGCCGCTAGCATTATATGCAGGACAGCCACTCCATCTTCAAAAAGTTGCTATCAATTCCTATTATCATTAGGGTAGGGGATAGGTTGATCTTTCTCCCTAGCAGCCCCTCCCAAAACTTTTCAATCTCTTCCTGAATTAAACTTAATTTATCACATTGATAAAACATATGCACTAAATTAGCAGGCCCCTCCAAACATCTTGGGCATTTATCATCATCCCTCTTATTCCACTCATATAATTTGGCAGGTGTATAATATAGGTTAAATAAAGTTTTATAATGTTGAGTTTTTAGATTTGTGGACCGAAAGATTTTCCCTGTCATTTGCAGTGCTTTGTCCACATCCACATCTGGATCGCCTAATTTCAACATCCAAGAGGCTTCAACTTTTTCTATATCATTTCGTAAACTTAATAATAGGGTACTATAAACCATTTTTTTTCCACCGCCTAATAAATAATCAATCAAATTAATTCTACTCTCTGGAAAAATCCGAGGTCTAATACCCATTAAAGTGTTATATATTTGTATATATTTAAAGCTTTGATTAACTTGTATGCCAAATTTCTGCTGAATAGTGCCGAAGCCTAGCATTTGATCCCCTTCCCAAATGTCCCCTATTCTTATAACTCCTTGCTGTTCCCACACTCTCCCCATCCTATCCTGACTAAATTGAGGAAATAAGCTTGAGATCCATGGGGGGTGTAAAAGTTTATTTTAGGGACTCCGATTGTTCTTTGCATCAGCTTACAAACCTCCCAGGCACTCTCCATTAATTTGTATTGCGTTTTTAAAAAATATCTTCTATTGGTTCTCCGCAACAAAAGACCTTTGGCTTCCCTACCCATCATCAGTTCAAAAATAGATGGAAGAGCCTGATTGCCATATGAGATATCTGTCTGATTTTTAGCAGAATCGATTAATATTGCCATTTAGCTGATCAAACAAGCCCATTGATAAAATCTAATATTGGGGATAGCCAGCCCGCCCTTCGCCTGTGGCTGGGAGAGATATTTCATGGACCGTCTTATTTTACCATACTGCCATATAAAATTCATAAATGTTGCCTCTATGGATTTCATTAAACCCTCATCAATAAGGTAGGGAATGGAACGAAAGAGATATAAAATTTTGGGGAGCATAGACATCTTCAGTACATTGGCTCTCCCTATTATAGTCAAATGTAGAGCATCTATTCTTTTTAGATCCGCCGCAATTGTTGTTAATAGCGGGTCAAAGTTGTCTTTTATGATTAATTCAGGTACAGGGTTCACTCTAACCCCCAAATAGACTGCTGATTCAGTACACCTTATATCATTCATTACGATATTACTGTTGCAGACTATTTGGGTCTTGCTTTCATTTAACATATAACCAGAGCACCAACCAAATTCACTTGCGATCTCCCTAATACTTCTCATAGCCCTATCTGGTTCGGGGCTAATTATTGCCAGGTCGTCGGCATAGGCCAGAAGCTCAGTCTCTATGTACAAAGCGAAAAGAATTGGTGAACAAGGGCAGCCCTGGCGCGTCCCCCTGGTGATACAAATTATTTCCGAGTTGCCTCCCATTAATTGAATTCTGGCCTTCGGCTCAGAGTACATGGCCTTAATGGCTCTCATTATTTTGGGTCCAAAGCCTCTCTGTTCCAATATCCCCCATAAATACTTCCATGTGACACGATCAAAGGCCTTTTCTGCATCTAAAAGGATCATGGCCATCTGTCCCCCAGTGGCAGCCTGTACATCAAAAAGTGCAATAACCCGCCTGATATGCTCTGTGGTACCTCGACCTGGGATAAACACATGCTTCCACGGGGAGACCAGACCACCTATGATCCTTCCCAGCCTTTTAGCCAAAACCTTTGCATGGATTTTGGTGTACGTATTGATGAGGGATATTGGACGATATGATGCAGGGCTCTCTAAGGGTTTCCCTTTTTTATGAAAAACTATAATATTAGTTTCCTTCCAGGATTTTGGAATCACCCCAGACCTCATTATACCGTTAAATAAATCCAAGAGTATCGGAAAAATCTCATTCTAAATGCATTTATATACTTCTAACGGAATACTATCGGGTCCAGCAGCCTTCCCCATAAGCAAATCCTGCAGAGCTTCAACAACCTCCCCCTTTTCAAAATCTTTCTCCGATACTTCTATATCCTGGCTACCCAGATGTGGACCTAAATCTAAGAATTCACAGCTGCCTGCACCTGCCAGGTTCTCTTCCTTATACAGATGTTGGTAGAAGCGTTTGAAAACCTTTAATATATCTTCTGCTTCTGTATAAATCCTATGCCTCTCTTGTATGTTCGTTATAATATTCTTAGTGCTTTCCTGTCTAATCCGGAGGGCTAGCAGTTTACCTGCCTGTTCTCCGGTCTCATAGAGCTTACCCCTATGCGTCTGATATTCATCAGCAGATTTTTGAGCTATCCCTTTATGTATCTCTGCTTTAATGGATATAATCTTCTGTTGGATACAGGAGATCTCTTTCCCCTGGCTTATATGCAACATGTGTTGCTCCTCTGCATCTGCTAGCTGACCCACTAATCTCTTATTTTCTTCCCGATCTTCTTTCTTCCCCCTAGCTGAAAAGCTAATCGTTTCCCCTCTGAAAGCTGACTTAAATGCATCCCATACAGTGTTTCGGGATGCACTATATCGGTTCATATTAAAATAATCCTGAGTCCACGTCCTTATATGTTCCACAAATTTAGCATTAGCTAATAGCTTCCTTTCAAACGTCCAATTTGATAGTTTTTTATTTAAAGTATCTATAGCCAGCTCCAGAATTAATGGGCTGTGGTCTGACAACGTTTTTGGGAGCTTCTCAATTGTGACATTCTGAATTTCTGATCTGGTGATCATAAAATAATCCAATTTAGTATACTTACTAAAAGGATGGGAAAAATAGGTAAACCCTGGTTTATTCGGCTTTTTACTCCCCCATACATCAATCAACCTGTGTGATTCTCTTAGTGCTTTTAATGCTCGATATACCTTGGGTTTGCGACCTGCGTAAGCAGTATTATTACCAAAATCAACCGAAATATTAAAGTCCCCGCATACTATCATAGGTCTCGGCCAATTAGTCAATTCTATTTCCAGTTCTTCAAACAATTCATTATCGTCCTGATTCGAACCATAAATTATACATAATGTATATCCCACACCCAGTTCTACTAGTGCCCATCTTCCAAGGGCATCTGACAATTGGCGCTTAATCCCCCCCAAACCTGATTTAGCCAAGATTGTAACCCCTCTAATATTAGATGTCTGGGAGGAGCAGGCCAACAAGTCAAATCCTCTGATGTTTAATAAGTATCTTTTTGCCCACGGTAAATGGGTCTCCTGTAAACATACAAAATCTAGATAAGTCGACCGAACAAACTGCCCTATCCGTTGCCTTTTCCTCCATTCATTCAGGCCCCCAATATTCACTGTACCTATCCTAAGCCTCTCCATTTTCCTCTGCAGGATGACCACACCCCATTTGGTTCGAACCAGTCATCTGTTTTATATACCAAACCTGATTCCAAATTACAGTATAATACCAGGTATTTCTTTTCTCCCCTCCACCAAGCACCCCCCAACACACCCCAACCCCCCAACCCCAGCACCCCCAACCCAACCCAATATCTCCCTCCCCAACACCAAACGCTCCCTCCACCCTGTTGAAGCGCTCAGACCTTGGTCTGTGCATGTGATGTATACAGCACTAGCGGCCTGGTGTGAGAAGTTGGCCTGGCATATGCTGGTCACTAGTTATAGTGGCCACCTTGCACCAGTCCAATTCGACTCTTATGGTAGATAGGTTTAAGACAACCTTTTAAATAAAGCTATCCTAGTGGTAGCTGTGGAGAGCAGCCTTCAGGCTAAGTGTCTGAGGAATGTAAAGCAGCTTGTTGTACCTTATAATCTCTTGAATTACCAAATGAAAAGGACACCACACAGGTATATATATCAAATATATATGTATTTATTTCTAGATACACTCTACTAATCTCTTTATGAGATTAGAACCCAGATACACCTTCAAAAGTCAACAGTTCTCAATAAATTAAGCACAAATATGGCTGTAGCCCTTGGGGCGTACCAGACCATATACTAAGAAAATAGTTTAACAAAGTCGACTTGCAAAATGACAAAGCCTAGGGCCTTGGGAATCGCTGGGGCTTCACTACTGCAGTGTTAGCAGGTAAGTAAAAAGCCCACGGGAGACGCGTGCAGTGTCTAAACACAGCCACGGGTTTCATATAGGTTACAATGGAGCAAGTCGCGGTTTGTATTTTAAAGTTTTAGGGCACTTCGGAGAAGTCAACAAGCAGGCCACTTACAGGGTAAGTATTTCAAGGGCCAACACACACTTGGGCACCAGAGTGCACGAGTTACCTCACCCAGGGAAGCCGGGTGCATAGGTGTCTTTTGGTGTCGACCCGCAATGCTGTTTTCAATGGAGACCAATGAAGACTTGCTGCTTGAGACGACTGAAGAGGTGTCCGCTGGAATCCGAAGCTGGATTGAAGATGAAGAGGACCTGAAAATTGAGCGGACAGTGTTCAAAGTCACTTGCCAGTGACCGGTGGCCAGCAGGATGGATGACCACTGATGTTGCGTCGTTTCATGTCATCGATGGTGTTTTGTCTCTTTGCTCACGAGGTCCAGGAGAGATTGACGGTGACTAGCAGCTGGATCCGGAGTGTCCCATGATGTCTACAGCTGATGACGGTGTCGGCAACCAAATTGGAGCCAACAAGCCTTGGCAACTGCAAGTCTCATGTAAACTGAAGATAGTCGGTGATGCAGACCAGCAAGGTCTGATGGACTTACCCAGCAAGGATAAGTGAGGGCAGGCCAGGTGCAACCAGGAAAGCCCTTGAAGTTGATGAGAAAGTCTTCGGGTGAGTCACTAGCCAATGGGCAAGTAACCGCAAAGACGCCATTGCAGGAAAAGTTTCACAGGAGCCCACGGTCACTTGGGACGGGGTAGGCTGCTGATTTTTGAAACCAGATCTGCTAGGGACTTGGACTAAAGATGGTCCAAAGCACAAGTTCATAGATTGTTGTTTAGGGTTTGCACTCAAAATCAGGGCATGGTTCCCTGGTATTGCTGTTCCTCGTCACTTGTGGGGTCCAGATGCCACAGCTTCACTGGGGACACAAAATGGCCATCGAGAAGTCAGGAAATCAACTTCAGGGGACACAGGGACTTCGGACTCCGGCGGGAGCAGTGAAGTTTGCAACCGTCGATTGAAGTTACAGGTGCCTGCCAAGCAGGGGAGTCACTCCTTGACGCCAAGGGAGATTCTTCAGTCTTCCAGAGATAGTGGAATGTTGAAGGGCCAGGATTCTTCTTTGTAGAGCGTCGTCCAGGGTAATCTGAATTGCATTGGCAATGCTTGGTATCTTATAGTGAAGATAGGGGAGGGACTAGCTCTATGACCACTCCGCTAGGAGGGTCAGGGTAGTGGGTGGTTACATCCACTTCCCTTTGTCCAGTTCCACGCCAGAGCAGGGGCAGGTAGCCCCTGAACCGGTTTGAGCTGGCATATGCACAGAGGAGCCTACTGCTCCCCCAGTGCAGGACTTCAAAGCACTCTAAGAGTGCACCCACCCAGCTCCAATACACTAAATCCTGTCAGGGAGGTGGTGACACCTCCCTGTGACAGGATACCTTTTGTTGGGCTTCCTCCACTGCGAGTTTCGGTCAGCAGCAGGAGGGCAGCCCAGTGTCTGTGCTGGTGGCATCCATTTGGTGATGCCAGGGCTCTAGAAGATTTCTACCGTTTAGTACAGTGGGTACATGTCGTCCCCTCTAGATGGGTGGGATCATACTCCCACACCAGTTACTGGTGTGGGGGTATCATTCCAAATTGTTTGACACCAAACACGACATGTTTTGATGCAGTCATTCCAAAGTTAGCATTTACCGCGAGGTTATAATGCACTTAAGAGTATATGGTTTAACCGCATCCACAAACAGCAGCAGAGAATAGACTCTGCCAGCTGCAGAGGGGTCCTGCTCACTCAGAAGTACCCCCTCACATAGTAAACCAAGCACCCTGCCCTCAGGATTGTTAGGGCTTGCAATAGGGGTGGCTGATAGGTTTATATGTGTGTGTATGGTGAGATATAGAAACCTATACCTCAGTGAGAAGTGCTAACACTACCTCACACAGGCTGCAGTAGCAGGCCTGTGGTGTCAGATTGTGAATGCTTCCCAGGGGTGGCATAATACATGCTGCAGCCCCTGGTATGCCTGTGAAGTACCAATGCCCTAGGTACCTAAGGTACCATATACTAGGGGCTCATAAGGTACCACAGTATCCAATCACTAGTGCATCTAATATGCACACCAAGTTGTTTAGAGAGATCAGTGAGACTGGGGCCCTGATTAGCAGGGACCCAGCCAGACTATAGCCAGAAACCAGTGTATACATCAGAAAAAAAGTGGGGGCAACATAAGTGCAAATCCTACTCTCCTACCCCCCCCCCCCCCAAACTCAGGGACATTAAACTAACCTTGACCAGTTGAGTCTTCATGTTCTAAGTGGAAATACCTTGAGAGTCCCAGGTCTATGTTCCACTGTATAGTCCATCCCCTGTAGGGAAATGGACCACCTGAGCAGTTTAGGATTTTCACCTTTCATCTGTTTGAGCCAGAGGAGGGGCTTATGGTCAGTCTGAACTATGAAGTGAGTGCCAAACAAGTATGGCCTCAGCTTCTTCAGGGCCCACACCACAGCAAAGGCCTCCCTCTCTATAGCTGACCAACGTTTCTCTCTAGGGGTCAGCCTTCTGCTTATGAAAGCTACTGGCTGGTGTTGACCTTCATCATTAAGTTGAGACAGTACAGCTCCCACACCCAGCTCTGAAGCATCTGTTTGGACAATGAACTTCTTTTTGTAATGTGGACTCTGTAAGATGGGGGCAGTGCACATTGCCTGCTTGAGGTCATCAAATGCCTTTTGACAGCTAGCTGTCCACTGAACCTTTTTTGGCATTTTCTTGGAGGTCAGATCATTTAAGGGGGTCACTATAGATCCATATCCCTTAACAAACCTCGTGTAATACACAGTCAGGCCCAAGAAGGCTCTCACCTGTGTCTGGGTGGTTGGAGCTACCCATTCCATTATGGTCTGGATCTTGCTCTGCAATGGTTGAACCTGGCCTCCACCTACAAGGTGGCCCAGGTACACAACCTGACTCTGCCCTATCTGGCACTTAGTGGCCTTGCTAGTGAGGCCTGCTTTCTGCAGGGCCTCCAGTACATTCCTGAGGTGGACCAGGTGATCCTGCCAGGTGGAACTAAAGACAGCAATATCATCAAGATAGGCTGAGCAATAGGTTTCCATACCAGTCAGAACGTTATTCACCAACCTCTGAAATGTGGCAGGAGGGCATTACCACAAAGTGATAGTGCCCACCAGGGGTCGAAAATGCTGTTTTAGCCTTGGCATCATCAGCTAACTTGATTTGCCAATAGCCAGCTGTAAGGTCAAATGTACTGAGATACTTGGCTGAGGCCAAAGTGTCTATTAGTTCATCTGCCCTTGGTATTGGGTAGGCATCAGTCCTGGTGACTGCATTGAGGCCCCTGTAGTCAACACAAGACCTCATCTCTTTCTTACCACCCTGGGTGTGAGGTTTTGGGACAAGGACTACTGAGCTAGCCCAAAGGCTATCTGAGGGCTCAATAACACCTAGCTCCAACATTTTCTGGACTTCAGTCCTGATACAATCCCTGACATGGTCAGGTTACCTGTAGATTTTACTCTTTACAGGCAGACAGTCTCCAGTGTCTACCTCATGGGTGCACCAGGAAGTCTGACTTGGGGTCAGCCTAAACATATGTCTAAACTGATGTAGCACTTGTCTACATTCAGTTTGTTGATGTTCAGTGAGGCTGCTTGCCAAAGCAACACCATCAACTGACCCATCATCAGGGTTCTGTGAGAGCAGGTCAGGGAGAGGGTCACTCTCCTCCTCCTGGTCCTCATCAGTTGCCATGAGCAAGGCCCTGTCCACATATGCCTTAAGTCTGTTGACATGGAGCACCCTAAGGGGGCTCCTGGGAGTGCCAAGATCTACCACGTAGGTGACCTCCCTTTTTCTCAACAATTGTATGTGGGCCACTCCATTTGTCCTGGAGAGCTGCTGGGGCCACAGGCTCCAACACCCACACTTTCTGGCCTGGCTGGTAAACAGTCAGGACAGCCTTTTGGTCATGCCAAGCTTTTGTAGTTCTTGGCTTGCCTCAAGGTTTTTAGTGGCCTTCTTCATATACTCTGCCATCCTGGAGCGGAGACCAAGTACATAGTCCATCACATCCTGTTTGGGAGGTTTGAGAGGTAACTCCCATCCCTCCTTCACCAGACATAATGGTCCTCTAACAGGGTGCCCAAAAGGAAGTTTAAAAGGGCTGTAGCCAACCCCCTTCTGTGGAACCTCCCTGTATGCAAACAGAAGGCAGGGACGTAAAAGGTCTCATTTTCGCCTAAGCTTTTCTGGGAGGGCTTTAATCATTCCCTTTAGGGTTTTGTTGAATCTCTCAACTAACCCATTGCATTGTGGATGATAGGGAGTAGTGAATTTGTAGTTTACACCACACTCCTTCCACATTACAGTTAGATATCCTGACATAAAGTTAGAACTTCTGTCAGAGATGACCTCCTTAGGGAAACCCACTCTGGAGAAAACTCCAATGAGGGCTCTTGCTACCACAGGGGCTGTGGTAGTCCTTAGGGGTATAGCTTCTGGATACCTGGTGGCATGATCCACTACCACCAGTATAAACCTGTGCCCAGATGCAGTTGGTGGGTCAAGGGGACCAACAATGTCAATCCCTACTCTTTCAAAGGGAACCCCCACCACAGGTAGTGGTATCAGGGGGGCCTTTGTGGTGCCACCTGTGTTGCCACTGGCTTGACAAGTGACACAGGAGCGACAAAACTCCTTGGTGTCCTCAGACATGTGTGGCCAATGAAAATGTGGTACAAGCCTGTCCCAGGTCTTGTTTTGGCCCAAGTGTCCTGCCAATGAGATGTCATGTGCTAGGGTCAAGAGGAAACCCCTAAACATCTGAGGAATTACCAACCTCCTGGTGGCTCCAGGGGTAGGATCTCTAGCCTCAGAATATAGGAGCCCCTCATCCCAATAAACCTTATGGGACCAGCTAGCACTCCCAGCAGCCTCAGCAGCAGCCTGCTGTCTGAGGGGTTCAAGTGTGGGGCAGCACTGTTGCTCTTTGCTCAGATCTTGCCTGGAAGGTCCCCCTGCCCCCAAGAACTCAACCTGACCAGGCTCAAGTTCCTCTGGGGCAGTTCCTTCTTCAGGCTCTGCTTCTCCTCCCTCAGGAGGGGAATCTGAGATCTGAGACAGAGCGGAGGTCCCAGCCTTAACTCTACTGCTCCTCCTCTTGGGTAGTATCTGGTCCATAGTTTCAGGATCCAGAGGTGGTTCAGCTTTATGCATTTTGGCTTGTGACCTGGTCACAGCAAATACCTCCGCAGGTATGTCCAACATCTCAGCATGAGTCCATAATTCTACTTCAGACCAGGCTGAAGTCTCCAGATCATTGCCCAACAGACATTCGACAGGGAGGTCTGCACTGACTACTACCTTTTTGAGGCCAGTTACCCCTCCCTAGGAGAAATTCACAACTGCCAGGCTATGGTTGGTCCTGGTGTTGCTTGCATTGGTTACCTGGTACATTTCACCCAGGATGATCTGTGTAGGGTCCACTAGGCCCTCTGCCACCATGGTGACACTAGCACCTGTGTTCCTAAATGCCAAAGCCTGTTTGCCATTTATGATAGGCTGCTGTTTGTACTTGCCCAGATTACTGGGGCTCACTAGGAAGGACATATCAAGGTCTCCCTCACAAACTAGCAATGCCTGTGTTGGTACTCTGATTAGGCCAGAGTCCACATCAGAACCCAGGGTCAACCCTACTACACCATTATTCTGAGTATTACCTCCACCAATGACTGCACTAGGCGGAACAGTTGCCTTAGGGGCTGGAGTGGTGGTGGTTTGGTCTTTGAACTTTGTACTGTCAGAAGTCCAGTGCCCTTTCTGTCTACAGAATTTGCACCAGGGCTTCTTTTGGCCTTTTCCCTTTGCAGATTGTGACTCCCCACTAGATGCAGATTTTTGGGGCCCTTGTGAAGACTTTTGGTCTTTAGATTTATCCCCAACTTTATCAGAGCCTTTAGGATCTTGCTTCTTAGTGTCACCACCTTGGTTCTGGTTTTTCTGCCTCACCCTGGTTCTGACCCATTTGTCTGCCTTCTTTGGCAATTCTTGGGGAGAGGTCAGATCAGAGTCCACCAGGTACTGATGCAACAACTGGTTCTGGCAATTATTAAGGATCTGTACTCTCATTATAAGATTATACAATCCCTTAAAGTCAGTTACTCTACTACCAACCAGCCAACCTTCTAGAGTCTTGGTTGCACAATCAACAAAGTCAGTCCAATCCTGAATCTGTGCTTTCTGGGTGTCTCTGAACTTCAACCTGTACTGTTCAGTGGTTAAGCCAAACCCATCTATCAAAGCACTCTTCAGGGCTTCATAATCATTAACATCCTCTTCTCTAACAGTGAGGAGCTTGTCTCTACCTTTATCTGAAAAGGAGAGCCACAAGATTGCTGCCCACTGTGTCTGGGGGACCTGTTGAACTTTACAGGCCCTCTCCATAGCAGTTATCCATTTGTGGATATCATCCCCACTCTGGTAGGGAGGAAGAACCTTGGACAGGTTCCTATGGTCTGGAATGTAATCTCTGCCTCTAGGGACACTGTTGCTGCCACCAGGGGTATCTAACCCCTCCTTCTTAGAAGCTCTTTGGAGCTCAAAGGCTTCCCTATCTAAGGCCAATTGCTTGGTTCTGAGGGCAAGCCTAGCTTCCTAATACTGGAGCATCTTGAACCTTCTGTCAGAGGAGGTCTCCCTGGGATAGGTGGAGTTCCTCTGTTGAACAAAGTCTCTTCCAGAGTGGTATGAATGGTCAGATTCTCTTGAAGGGGACCTAGTCCTATCTCCCACTTTGTCGGTTCTCTTAAGGAGAATTCCTCTGTTCTGTTCAGACCTTTCTGGGTCTGACCCTTCAATCACAGACTCCAGGTCATCTTGATTTTCATCATCAGACCTAGAGCCTATGGCTGACCCACTCCCTGATGCAGACCCACTAGCTCCTAGAGCTTGTTTCAGGTCATCTGCTACTAACAGATCTATCAGGTGTTGTGAGGAGGGACTCCTGCCCACCCTCAGTTGTCTTTCAAAGCATAAGGCCTTCAGGTCAGTGTAGGCTATGTCTTTGTACTGAGATGGGGTGGACCCACTGGCTCCACCTTGGAGAGACATACTAGTGTTGTGCAGTGTTGTACTACCTACACTAGTTGAGGCCTACTGAACCTAGCTTGAGCTGTAGCAAGGGTGTGCTTATCCCTTCACAAACAGCTCTAAGTTCAGTAGAACGTATTGATACTAGCTTGACTTTATATGTACCTTGAGTACCTTTAGTGGTTTTCAGTTAGTAATTCAAATAGAGATTTTCTGGTAAAACAATGGCAAGCTGGAATCCCACACGCTGCCCACCAATGTGAGAAGTTGGCCTGGCATATGCTGGTCACTAGTTATAGTGGCCACCTTGTACCAGTCCATTTCGACTCTTATGGTAGATAGGTTTAAGACAACCTTTTAAAGAAAGCTATCCTAGTGGTAGCCGTGGAGAGCAGCCTTCAGGCTAAGTCTCTGAGGAATGTAAAGCAGCTTGTTTTACCTTATAATCTCTTGAATTACCAAATGAAAAGGACACCACACAGGTATATATATCAAATATATATGTATTTATTTCTAGATACACTCTACTAATCTCTTTATGAGATTAGAACCCAGATACACATTCAAATGTCAACAGTTCTCAATAAATTAAGCACAAATATGGCTGTAGCCCTTGGGGCGTACCAGACCATAACTAAGAAAATGGTTTAACAAAGTCGACTTGCAAAATGACAAAGCCTAGGGCTTTGGGAATCGCTGGGGCTTCACTACTGCAGTGTTAGCAGGTAAGTAACAAGCCCACGGGAGACGCGTGCAGTGTCTAAACACAGCCGCGGGGTTTCCTATAGGTTACAATGGAGCAAGTCGCGGTTTGTATTTTAAAGTTTTAGGGCACTTCGGAGAAGTCAACAAGCAAGCCACTTACAGGGTAAGTATTTCGAGGGCCAACACACACTTGGGCACCGGAGTGCACGAGTTACCTCACCCAGGGAAGCCGGGTGCATAGGTGTCTTTTGGTGTCGGGTCGCGATGCTGTTTTCAATGGAGACCAATGACAACTTGCTGCTTGAGACGACTGAAGAGGTGTCCGCTGGAATCTGAAGGTGGATTGAAGATGAAGAGGACCTCAAAATTGAGGGGGCAGTGTTCAAAGTCACTTGTCAGTGACCGGTGGCCAGCAGGATGGAAGACCACTGATGTAGCGTCGATGGTGATTTGTCTCTTCGCTCACGAGGTCCAGGAGGGATTGACGATGACCAGCAGCTGGATCAATAGTGTCCCACAACGTCTGCAGTTGATGACAGTGACGGCAACCAGATAGGAGCCAACAAGCCTTGGTAACTGCAAGTCTTGTGTGAACTAAAGATAGTCGGTGATGCAGACCAGCAAGGTCTGATGGACTTACCCAGCAAGGGTAAGTGAGGGCAGGCCCAGAGCAACCAGGAGAGCCCTTGAAGTTGATGAGAAAGTCTTCAGGTGAGTCACTAGCCAATGGGTAAGTAACCGCGAAGACGCCTTTGCAGGAAAAGTTTCACAGGAGCCCATGGTCACTCGGGATGGGTAGGCTGCTGATTTTCGGAACCAGACCTGATAGGGACTTGGACTACAGATGGTCCAAAGCACATGTTCATAGAACGTTGTTTAGGGTTTGCACTTGAAATCAGTGCACGGTTCCCTGGTTTTGCTGTTCCTCGTCACTCGTGGGGTCCAGATGCCACAGCTTCGCTGGGGACTCAAAATGGCCATCGAGAAGTCAGGAAATCTACTTCAGGGGACACAGGGACTTCGGACTTCGGCGGGAGCAGTGAAGTTTGCAACCGTCGATTGAAGTTACAGGTGCCTGCCAAGCAGGGGAGTCACTCCTTGACTCCAAGGGAGATTCTTCAGTCTTCCAGAGATAGTGGAACGTCGAAGGGCCAGGATTCTTCTTTGTAGAGCGTCGTCCAGGGTAAACTGAATTGCATTGGCAATGCTTGGTATCTTATAGTGAAGATAGGGGAGGGACTAGCTCTATGACAACTCCTCTAGGAGGGTCAGGGTAGTGGGTGGTTACACCCACTTCCCTTTGTCCAGTTTCGCGCCAGAGCAGGGACAGGTAGCCCCTGAACCGGTTTGAGCTGGCATATGCACAGAGGAGCCTACTGCTCCCCCAGTGCAGGACTTCAAAGCACTCTAAGAGTGCACCCACCCAGCTCCAATACACTAAATCCTGTCTGGGAGGTGGTGACACCTCCCCGTGACAGGATACCTTTTGTTGGGCTTCCTCCACTGCGAGTTTCGGTCAGCAGCAGGAGGGCAGCCCAGTGTCTGTGCTGGTGGCATCCATTTTGTGATGCCAGGGCTCTAGAAGATTTCTACCGTTTAGTACAGTGGGTACATGTCGTCCCCTCTAGAAGGGTGGGATCATACTCCCACACCAGTTACAGGTGTGGGGGTATGATTCCAAGTTGTTTGACACCAAACACGACATGTTTTGATGCAGTCATTCCAAAGTTAGCATTTACCGTGAGGTTATAATGCACTTAAGAGTAAATGGTTTAACCGCATCCACAAACAGCAGCAGAGAATAGACTCTGCCAGCTTCAGAGGGGTCCTGCTCATGCAGAAGCACCCCCTCACATAGTAAACCAAGCACCCTGCCCTCAGGATTGTTAGGGCCTGCAATAGGGGTGGCTGATAGGTTTATATGTGTGTGTATGGTGAGATATAGGAACCTATACCTCAGTGAGGAGTGCTAACACTACCTCACACAGGCTGCCGTAGCAGGCCTGTGGTGTCAGATTGTGAATGCTTCCCAGGGGTGGCATAATACATGCTGCAGCCCCTGGTAGGCCTGTGAAGTACCAATGCCCTAGGTACCTAAGGTACCATATACTAGGGGCTCATAAGGTACCACAGTATCCAATCACTAGTGCATCTAATATGCACACCAAGTTGTTTAGAGAGATCAGTGAGACTGGGGCCCTGATTAGCAGGGACCCAGCCAGACTATAGCCAGAAACCAGTGTATACATCAGAAAAAAAGTGGGGGCAACATAAGTGCAGATCCTACTCTCCTACACCTGGGACCTTCTAAATCAATCACTAATAAATTTGTGCCACCCCATAATCCAATCTCATCAAATAACAAATATAAGGGTCAGGAAACGCGAACCATATCCATTATATAATTTTAAATCTACCCAGGATCGCTCTCCACCCATCCCAACTGTAAATCATTAATCCTACATGTCCAGTGTCCTGTGTTATTACGGGTCATCTTTATTTGTCCAAAGCATCCAAATATTCTCTTGCTTTTATTTCCGATGCAAAATACCGGGTGTGTCCCTCGTGGATCACCTTAAATTGCGCAGGATTAATAAAATAAATCTGAATATTCTTCTCCTGAAAAGGCTTTAGTAACTGCCTCAGCCTCCAGCGTCTCTCTACAGTTGAGTGACAGAAATCTGGCTGAACGAAAAATGAAATCCCCCTACTTGATCTCTTTGCTTCCGGTCTGGCCTTCTCTGAAATTGCCTGTCGAAGAAGGAAATTGCCGAAGAATACAAGAATTGCCCGTGGTTTATCCCCCTCTTTAGGTTGAGCTCGTAGCTTAAACGGGGTGCGGTGTGCTCTTTGAATCTCAGCTGTCCAATTCCATTCCGACATCTCCCGAAAGGCCGATTTAAAAAGATCAATTACATGTGTCCTGGTATCATACCCTTCCACCCCCTCAGGGACCCCCAGTACACTGAGGTTATTCCTCCTTTGCCTGTTCTCAAATTCTTCCAGCTTCCACTGGATATCCTTGATTTGAGAGCCTTGAGCCACCGGCTGGGTTGATGCAAACCATCAACCAAACCCATCTATCAAAGCACTCTTCAGGGCTTCATAATCATTAACATCCTCTTCTCTAACAGTGAGGAGCTTGTCTCTACCTTTATCTGAAAAGGAGAGCCACAAGATTGCTGCCCACTGTGTCTGGGGGACCTGTTGAACTTTACAGGCCCTCTCCATAGCAGTTATCCATTTGTGGATATCATCCCCACTCTGGTAGGGAGGAACAACCTTGGACAGGTTCCTATGGTCTGGAATGTAATCTCTGCCTCTAGGGACACTGTTGCTGCCACCAGGGGTATCTAACCCCTCCTTCTTAGAAGCTCTTTGGAGCTCAAAGGCTTCCCTATCTAAGGCCAATTGCTTGGTTCTGAGGGCAAGCCTAGCTTCCTAATACTGGAGCATCTTCAACCTTCTGTCAGAGGAGGTCTCCCTGGGATAGGTGGAGTTCCTCTGTTGAACAAAGTCTCTTCCAGAGTGGTATGAATGGTCAGATTCTCTTGAAGGGGACCTAGTCCTATCTCCCACTTTGTCGGTTCTCTTAAGGAGAATTCCTCTGTTCTGTTCAGACCTTTCTGGGTCTGACCCTTCAATCACAGACTTCAGGTCATCTTGATTTTCATCATCAGACCTAGAGCCTATGGCTGACCCACTCCCTGATGCAGACCCACTAGCTCCTAGAGCTTGTTTCAGGTCATCTGCTACTAACAGATCTATCAGGTGTTGTGAGGAGGGACTCCTGCCCACCCTCAGTTGTCTTTCAAAGCATAAGGCCTTCAGGTCAGTGTAGGCTATGTCTTTGTACTGAGATGGGGTGGACCCACTGGCTCCACCTTGGAGAGACATACTAGTGTTGTGCAGTGTTGTACTACCTACACTAGTTGAGGCCTACTGAACCTAGCTTGAGCTGTAGCAAGGGTGTGCTTATCCCTTCACAAACAGCTCTAAGTTCAGTAGAACGTATTGATACTAGCTTGACTTTATATGTACCTTGAGTACCTTTAGTGGTTTTCAGTTAGTAATTCAAATAGAGATTTTCTGGTAAAACAATGGCAAGCTGGAATCCCACACGCTGCCCACCAATGTGAGAAGTTGGCCTGGCATATGCTGGTCACTAGTTATAGTGGCCACCTTGTACCAGTCCATTTCGACTCTTATGGTAGATAGGTTTAAGACAACCTTTTAAAGAAAGCTATCCTAGTGGTAGCCGTGGAGAGCAGCCTTCAGGCTAAGTCTCTGAGGAATGTAAAGCAGCTTGTTTTACCTTATAATCTCTTGAATTACCAAATGAAAAGGACACCACACAGGTATATATATCAAATATATATGTATTTATTTCTAGATACACTCTACTAATCTCTTTATGAGATTAGAACCCAGATACACATTCAAATGTCAACAGTTCTCAATAAATTAAGCACAAATATGGCTGTAGCCCTTGGGGCGTACCAGACCATAACTAAGAAAATGGTTTAACAAAGTCGACTTGCAAAATGACAAAGCCTAGGGCTTTGGGAATCGCTGGGGCTTCACTACTGCAGTGTTAGCAGGTAAGTAACAAGCCCACGGGAGACGCGTGCAGTGTCTAAACACAGCCGCGGGGTTTCCTATAGGTTACAATGGAGCAAGTCGCGGTTTGTATTTTAAAGTTTTAGGGCACTTCGGAGAAGTCAACAAGCAAGCCACTTACAGGGTAAGTATTTCGAGGGCCAACACACACTTGGGCACCGGAGTGCACGAGTTACCTCACCCAGGGAAGCCGGGTGCATAGGTGTCTTTTGGTGTCGGGTCGCGATGCTGTTTTCAATGGAGACCAATGACAACTTGCTGCTTGAGACGACTGAAGAGGTGTCCGCTGGAATCTGAAGGTGGATTGAAGATGAAGAGGACCTCAAAATTGAGGGGGCAGTGTTCAAAGTCACTTGTCAGTGACCGGTGGCCAGCAGGATGGAAGACCACTGATGTAGCGTCGTTTCAGGTCGTCGATGGTGATTTGTCTCTTCGCTCACGAGGTCCAGGAGGGATTGACGATGACCAGCAGCTGGATCAATAGTGTCCCACAACGTCTGCAGTTGATGACAGTGACGGCAACCAGATAGGAGCCAACAAGCCTTGGTAACTGCAAGTCTTGTGTGAACTAAAGATAGTCGGTGATGCAGACCAGCAAGGTCTGATGGACTTACCCAGCAAGGGTAAGTGAGGGCAGGCCCAGAGCAACCAGGAGAGCCCTTGAAGTTGATGAGAAAGTCTTCAGGTGAGTCACTAGCCAATGGGTAAGTAACCGCGAAGACGCCTTTGCAGGAAAAGTTTCACAGGAGCCCATGGTCACTCGGGATGGGTAGGCTGCTGATTTTCGGAACCAGACCTGATAGGGACTTGGACTACAGATGGTCCAAAGCACATGTTCATAGAACGTTGTTTAGGGTTTGCACTTGAAATCAGTGCACGGTTCCCTGGTTTTGCTGTTCCTCGTCACTCGTGGGGTCCAGATGCCACAGCTTCGCTGGGGACACAAAATGGCCATCGAGAAGTCAGGAAATCTACTTCAGGGGACACAGGGACTTCGGACTCCGGCGGGAGCAGTGAAGTTTGCAACCGTCGATTGAAGTTACAGGTGCCTGCCAAGCAGGGGAGTCACTCCTTGACTCCAAGGGAGATTCTTCAGTCTTCCAGAGATAGTGGAACGTCGAAGGGCCAGGATTCTTCTTTGTAGAGCGTCGTCCAGGGTAAACTGAATTGCATTGGCAATGCTTGGTATCTTATAGTGAAGATAGGGGAGGGACTAGCTCTATGACAACTCCTCTAGGAGGGTCAGGGTAGTGGGTGGTTACACCCACTTCCCTTTGTCCAGTTTCGCGCCAGAGCAGGGACAGGTAGCCCCTGAACCGGTTTGAGCTGGCATATGCACAGAGGAGCCTACTGCTCCCCCAGTGCAGGACTTCAAAGCACTCTAAGAGTGCACCCACCCAGCTCCAATACACTAAATCCTGTCTGGGAGGTGGTGACACCTCCCTGTGACAGGATACCTTTTGTTGGGCTTCCTCCACTGCGAGTTTCGGTCAGCAGCAGGAGGGCAGCCCAGTGTCTGTGCTGGTGGCATCCATTTTGTGATGCCAGGGCTCTAGAAGATTTCTACCGTTTAGTACAGTGGGTACATGTCGTCCCCTCTAGAAGGGTGGGATCATACTCCCACACCAGTTACAGGTGTGGGGGTATGATTCCAAGTTGTTTGACACCAAACACGACATATTTTGATGCAGTCATTCCAAAGTTAGCATTTACCGTGAGGTTATAATGCACTTAAGAGTAAATGGTTTAACCGCATCCACAAACAGCAGCAGAGAATAGACTCTGCCAGCTTCAGAGGGGTCCTGCTCATGCAGAAGCACCCCCTCACATAGTAAACCAAGCACCCTGCCCTCAGGATTGTTAGGGCCTGCAATAGGGGTGGCTGATAGGTTTATATGTGTGTGTATGGTGAGATATAGGAACCTATACCTCAGTGAGGAGTGCTAACACTACCTCACACAGGCTGCCGTAGCAGGCCTGTGGTGTCAGATTGTGAATGCTTCCCAGGGGTGGCATAATACATGCTGCAGCCCCTGGTAGGCCTGTGAAGTACCAATGCCCTAGGTACCTAAGGTACCATATACTAGGGGCTCATAAGGTACCACAGTATCCAATCACTAGTGCATCTAATATGCACACCAAGTTGTTTAGAGAGATCAGTGAGACTGGGGCCCTGATTAGCAGGGACCCAGCCAGACTATAGCCAGAAACCAGTGTATACATCAGAAAAAAAGTGGGGGCAACATAAGTGCAGATCCTACTCTCCTACACCTGGGACCTTCTAAATCAATCACTAATAAATTTGTGCCACCCCATAATCCAATCTCATCAAATAACAAATATAAGGGTCAGGAAACGCGAACCATATCCATTATATAATTTTAAATCTACCCAGGATCGCTCTCCACCCATCCCAACTGTAAATCATTAATCCTACATGTCCAGTGTCCTGTGTTATTACGGGTCATCTTTATTTGTCCAAAGCATCCAAATATTCTCTTGCTTTTATTTCCGATGCAAACTACCGGGTGTGTCCCTCGTGGATCACCTTAAATTGCGCAGGATTAATAAAATTAATCTGAATATTCTTCTCCTGAAAAGGCTTTAGTAACTGCCTCAGCCTCCAGCGTCTCTCTACAGTTGAGTGACAGAAATCTGGCTGAACGAAAAATGAAATCCCCCTACTTGATCTCTTTGCTTCCGGTCTGGCCTTCTCTGAAATTGCCTGTCGAAGAAGGAAATTGCTGAAGAATACAAGAATTGCCCGTGGTTTATCCCCCTCTTTAGGTTGAGCTCGTAGCTTAAACGGGGTGCGGTGTGCTCTTTGAATCTCAGCTGTCCAATTCCATTCCGACATCTCCGGAAAGGCCGATTTAAAAAGATCAATTACATGTGCCCTGGTATCATACCCTTCCACCCCCTCAGGGACCCCCAGTACACTGAGGTTATTCCTCCTTTGCCTGTTCTCAAATTCTTCCAGCTTCCACTGGATATCCTTGATTTGAGAGCCTTGAGCCACCGGCTGGGTTGATGCACTGGCCACTTCTGCTTCAGTTGAAACTATTCTTTCTTCAAGGTTCGTCACCCTATCGCCAACATTTATACATGCCTTGGAGATTTTCCTGACGATCCCCTGCATTTTTCTCATTGCGGCCTGCGCCTTCCAGCTGTCCTGACGCGTTTCTTCCCTATGAGAAAGGATGGCCTGATGTATGACCTCCAGCGTGGGGGGGTTGTGCCGGAGTCCGTCAGTGATTTATCTGATAATGGAGTAGCAGATGAATAATCCCACCTTAAGTCCTTTTTCCCCCGACTCTGTATAAAAGGACACAGGTTTGATTTTTTTTCCGTTACAGGCAGATCTGGGTCGCTATCCTCAAGATCTGAGTCTAAATTACAGGCCCCTGGTGATGAGCTTAGACCATCGTCTGACCACTCTGCCCCACAGAAACAGAAAAGAAGCAGTCACTGGACTCCTTATCCAAATCAGTTCCATTCTTATCCCCTACCAGCGGATCTATTGCCAAAATCAAACTATTCCTCTCCAACGCAGGATGCCGTGATCCCTTTCCATCTCCCTCAGCTCCACTGGATATAGGAGCTTTGTCCTGCGTATTCTTGCCATTCATAACTGTTTTCTGGCTCATAGTCACTGTCTCTGTAGTACCACATGGGGGCGGGGCCGGGGGGGCCAATATCGATCTTGATGTGTCCGCTATACTAACCCCCCCAGTGGGAACCAATATAGAGGCATTCCTCTCACCATCAGCATCAATGTCAGGGCAGGGACCCTCACCCTCGGATTCCACTCCCTGTCCTTCGATAAAATCATTACCCCCTGTGACCCTTATAGTCGGAGTGACTGGGATGCCTTGATCTGCTCCAGAAATCCTTGCCGGGCTCACCTCTTTATTCTGTCTCTGCTTCACACTACCCTTCTCAGCCTTTGCCTTTGCTGCAGCTGACACTGCCTCAGTCTGTGACTCCTTTCCCCGCATCAGCATGTCCGCTACTGAGGGGCCGGCCAGGAGATTCTTCCCCGTAGCCCCACCTCTTCCCCTCCTCGGCGGGTCCAGCGCGAAGGTCTGGCGCGTTCCCTCAGGCATCTGATCTGGGATATCCAGACACACCAGAGCCTCTCCGCGCGGTCTTCGAGCAGCCGCAGCCTTGGAGCCGGAAGGATTCGCCGCGATCTTCGGGGCCATACCTCCGCTGGTTAACAGTTGAAGCAGGTATTTCTGGACAGAGCGCCTAATTATCCGGGGTCCGCTCTTTAACCAAAACGCCCAGAGTCTGTCATGTGGGCTCCGTAGACCCAACATGGGGGGGGGTTATCTCCAAATATCACCGGTGGTTCGCTGCACACAGAGATCCTGTAGGGGGCCTTACATTAAAAGTCTGACCCAGCGTGACCTGCTAGTGCTGCAACCAGCCACCTAGGCGGCCACCATCTTGCTTCGCTCCGCGCCGATTCCAGAACTTTCCATCATAGAAATGTGAGGAAAATATGTTTTTGTTTTACAAAGTTTGAGGTTTGCAAGGGATCCGGGGTAACAGAACATGGTGAGAGACACACAGGTCACCCCATCCTGGATTTCCCTGGGTATCTAGTTTAAAAAAATGTACAGCTTTGCTTGGTTTCTCTAGGTGCGGCTAAGCTAGCGTCCAAAATTCACAGCTAGGCACATTAAAAAAAGGGTCAGATTTCACTGGAAAAATATGATGTGTTTCAAATACGTTTTGGGCTATTTCCTGTTGTGGACAGTAGGCCTAACCACACAATTGAGGTACCCTTTTTATTGAGAGACTTGGGGGAATGCAGGATAGTAGAACACATGTTATTACCAATTGACTTTCTATGTAATTCTGTCTTCCAAATGTAAGACAGTGTGTAAAGATTTTGGAAAATTCCCTCTAAATCACATGCTAGTATGAGTAACTACAAATTCGGAGATGTACAAATAACCACTGCTTCTAAACTCCATATGTTCCTCCCATTTCAGAAATACATAGGTTTCCTTGATACCTATTTTTCACTCTTTATATTTCACCAAATGAATTGCTGTACATCTGGTTCACAATCAAAACCATTGCAGGAGCAGCTCAGTTATTGGCTCTGGGTTCCTCAGGTTCTTGGTGAACCTACAAGTCCTATATATATCCCACAAACATAGGGTTCCAGCAGATATAACTGTATATTGATTTTAAAAAATCTGCCATACTTAGAACTTACAGGTGAAAATGTAGGCATGAATGGCTGTTTTTTCAACTCACTTTCAATATTAATTTTATTTCAACAGTTACTTTCTATAGGAAAACCTTGAGGATTTACACAAATTACCCCTTATTGAACTTAAAATTCTTTCTACATTGTAGAAATGTATAGCTTTCTGGGATCCATTATTGTTTCACACCCATTTCTACCTCTAACTCCAAGGAGATTGAAAGTACAACAAATAGGAAAAATAGGCTATCTCCCAGTTAAATGTCAAAACTATTTAGAAAAATGTGGTTTTTAGGCAAAGATCTGCCTGTTCCTGAAAGATGGGGTGGTGGTGACTTTAGCATCGCAAACCGTTCCTTGAAACCATTTGTAGGAAAAAAAACAGAAGCTTTCTTCTGCATCACTTTTTTCCCATTTTTGTCCCAAAAAAGAAAATGTGGCTGTATTTTGGCTAATTTCTCAGTCCCCTCCAGGGGAATTCATAAAATCGGGGTACCTTGAAAATCCTCAGGATGTTGGAAGAAAAGGATGCAAATTTGGCAGGGACACCTTATGTAGACAAATCTTTAATAAGGCCAAAGTGCGAACTGCCCCAAGTAGCCCAAAATAAGCGCAGCGGGGGAGGGGGAAGTGTGGAAGGCATAGCAGCTTTGGGGTTAAAATTGACTATAGTTCTGCAAATATTTTATTTTCTTGACCTGAATTGTTTCTAATCTTGCACAGAGGAATACATTTTACTACTTTGCAATCAAACACTTCACGTAGACTTCCACTGACTGGAGAGGGGATAGAAAATGTTACCCCTCCGCATTCCTACACTTTCCCTACTGTTGCACTGCCTGAAGTGGGAATGGCAAATTTTACCCTTTCGCAATACAGCACTTTCACCACTGTTGCACTGACTGGAGTGGGAATAGCACATTTTACCCCTCCGCAATCCAACACTTTCCATACTGTTGCACTGCCTGTAGTCTGAATCACAAATTTCACCCTTCCACAATCCAGCCCTTTCACTACTGTTGCATTGACTGAAGTGGGAATAGTACATTTTACCCCTCCACAATCTAACACTGCCTCTACTGTTACACTGACACTGACTGGAGTGGGAATAGTAAATGTTACTCCTGCACATTCCAACACTTTATCATTGTTGCACTGACTGGAGTTGGAATAGTAAATGTTACCCCTCCACAATCCAACACGTTCCCTACTGTTGCAGTGACTGGAGTGGGAATAATACATTAGACCCCTTCCATAATCCAACACTTTCTCTACTGTTGCACTGACTGGAATGGGAATGGTAGATTTTACCCCTCCGCAATCCAACAGTTTTCCTACTGTTGCACAGACTAGAGTGTGAATAATACATTTTAGCCCACAGCAATCTAACACTTTTCCTACTGTTGCACTGACTGCAGTTGGAATAGTACATTTTACCCCTTCTGTAATCCAATACTTTCCCTACTGTTGCACTGACTGGAGGGGGAATAGTATATTTCACCCCTCCACAATCCACCATTTTTCCTCCTGTTGCACTGACTGGAGTGGGAATAGTGAATGGTACCCCTCCTCAATCCAATACTTTCCCTACTGTTGCACTGACTGGAGTGGGAATAGTACATTTTTCCCTTCCGCAATCCAACAGTTTACCTACTGTTGCACAGACTAGAGTCGGAATAGTACATTTTTAGCCCTCCACAATCCAACACTTTCCCCACTGTTGCACTGACTGGAGTGGGAATAGTAAATTTCTCTTCTTCCATAATCCGACACTTCCCATACTGTTGCACTGACTGGACTGTGAATAGTAAATTTTACCCCTCTACAATCAAACACTTTCCCTACTGTTGCAGTGACTGGAGTGGGAATAGTACATTTTTCCCTTCCGCAATCCAACAGTTTACCTACTGTTGCACAGACTAGAGTCGGAATAGTACATTTTTAGCCCTCCACAATCCAACACTTTCCCCACTGTTGCATTGACTGGAGTGGGAATAGTAAATTTCTCTTCTTCCATAATCCGACACTTCCCATACTGTTGCACTGACTGGACTGTGAATAGTAAATTTTACCCCTCTACAATCAAACACTTTCCCTACTGTTGCAGTGACTGGAGTGGGAATAGTACATTTGATCCCTCCTAGGTATTATTTGTAGAACTTGCTAGTTTAGTTTATGTTGTTCACATTTATATCATTATGTTTTTGTTTATTTAAAATTATAATATTTATAATTTGTACTATTTTTAGTATGCCATATATTTTTTATGAAATATAATTTTGTATGTTTTCTTTTTCATTAGTGATTAAATTTGTATGTTTTTTTAAATGTTTTATGTTGCTAGGTATATGCATAATATTACATTAAAAAATTACTATATAAATTGGAAATATTAGTTTAATAATATCTTTAAGTTAAATATATGTAAATAAACATATATATATTTATATAAATGTGTGTTTTCTTTTCTTATTTTTGAAACTAAGTATAATAGTAATATCTAGTTTAAAGTTAAATACGTTTTGCTATTACCATATTACTGTTTCGTTTTAATATATTAACTGTTTACTATTAATATAGATTTAAAAAACGATTTCTTTGAGAACAAAAGTAATGACAGTAATATTTTTTCCCTATATTTTTGTCATTTCCTTTGTAAGTATGAGATGACGATATTTTTGTCTTTGATATTTTTGTGATGGTATTTCTGTAGGACGATATTTCCACTGACGATATTTTGTCAGTGAACCTTAAAAAATTAAAAATAAGAAAAGTAACAAGAGGGTAGGACTATGTAAATGTATGTCAAAGTAAGACTAGGGGTAAGTAGGGATAAGACTAACTGTAGGTAGGAGTAGAAGTAAGCAGGAGTAAGTAGGCATAAGAGTAGGACTGTGGATATGTGTAGGAGTAAGTGGGAATATTAATTGGGGTAATTATGGCTAAGATTATGCATTATTAGAAGCTGGAGTAAGCAAGAGTTAGTGATAGGGGAAATTAGGTGTAGGTAGGTGTAAATAGGTGTGTACAAATAATAAAGAGTAAGTGAGATTAGAAGTAAGAGTACAAACTTGAGTTTGGAATAGAGTGTAGGAGAAAGTAGAAGAGTAACAGTAAGTGGCACTAAAAATAAAAGTAAGCATATGTAGAATGAGATAAGGAAGTAAATTAGAGGGTAGCAATGAATGAATGAGTAAGAATGGGTTTAAGAAGGAATATGCCATATGGATGTAGTTAGGTGGAAGTAGGAGTAAGTGTAAGTAAAAGTAGGTATGCATAAGCAGCAAAACTATACAGAAGTAAGGGTGAAAGTAGCACTAAGTGTAAGAGGAAGGGGACATGGCAAATACAAGTGTAAATATACGAGTAAGTAGAATTAAGATTAAGTGGGAGAAATGAATATCGCAAACACAAGGAGAAGATCAACGGAGTGCTGAAACTTTTCAGGCACTCCCCCCCGTCCCAGATCTGGGTTGAACCCATCATCATTCTTTAGTTCACTTTGCAGACCCCAGATCAGACTCAGTCATTTGAAAATCTGTCTTGACCCTGTTCCTAATGGGAACAGTCAAGCCCGAGCTGCCAAGTCAGGTCTTCCCGGGACTGGAAACAAGCATCCTGTGACCCGTTTCGGGGTAATACCCCTCATCAGCCAGGTTAGCTTGAATACAGTAGCAAGGTGAGCAAGCGACACATGTTTGGGCATACCCTGCCAACTTAGGGCGAACAAAGCAAACACAAGGAGGTGATGGACAGAGCGCTGCAACTTTTCATGCACTCACCCCTAGTTACAGATCGGGGTTAAATCAATCGTCATTCTTTAGCTCACTTCTCCACCCCAGTTCAGACTCAGCCATATGCAAATCAGTCTTGCCCTTGTTCCTCATGGGAACAGTCCAGCCCGAACTGCCAAGCCAGGTCTTCCCTAGACCAGAAACAAGCATCCCGGGACCAGTTTCAGGTTAACACCCCTTATAAGCCAGGCTATCTTGAATAACAACAGGAGAAAATAGGAGTTACTAGGTGTAAGTGAAAGAGAATGTGAGAATAGGCAGAAGTATGTGGAATAATAAAAAGTAAGAGTAGAATCAAGTAAGAATAGAGTAATAAAGGAGTGTTAATAGCATGGAGGAGTAATTAGAATTAAGGTTAGGAGTAAGCAGCAAAGTAAGAGAAAGTAGAAGCAAAAGTAAGTAGAAGTATCATTAGGAGTACGCGGAAGATTTGTTGCTAGTAGAGTTAAGTTTAGAATAATGAAAGTAAAACTGAAAGAATGAAATAAAGGGAAGAAAGATGATGAGAAGAGAGCTAATCCTTTCATCTACTTCTCAGAAAGAATCCAGTGCTAATAAAGCCTGGTGGCGCTCTGTTTTATGGATAGATCACAATGAAACAAAAGGGCCTTTAATTAAGCACTGTTGTAACATGCTTCAGTCGGTTCAAAATCATATGTATGCAGGTGAAATGGGTAATATTTACATGGTTTTAGGGCAATCAGAAACTGCAGATGTGTGTTACCAGGCAATTTATAAAAGCAAGTTATTGCTGTTTCACTGACTGAGGTACAATCTCTGTCCATATAAAAGTTTACCAACACACTGGCCTGTTTCTCTAACGTTTTGTGCATGGAAGAGGTGTGCAGTGGTAGGAGGTCCGCCTTGTATTAGGCTATTAGCGAGCATCCAGCTGAGGTCTGACTGCAGTTTCCAGGCTGGATCCCCAATAATCTTCTTCGTATAGAAATGTGTTAGCTGTCTGATAAACTGCCTATCTGTAGGGGCCTGGTGCAGTAGCAACTCCTCTGCTAAGGTGAAAAAGCGCCACCCCACTGCTCCGCAGCAGAAAACATAAAATGATAATAACTCGAGTAAATATAATTTTAATTCTCCTTCTGCTGTGGCAGCTTTCAGGGTGGGTTAGGGTGGGACTGCTCTGAGGACAGAGGAGGTGGGGAGGAGTGGTTTGCCCACTGCTAAGTGCACATAATTGTTTGGTCAGCCCTCTCGGGCTGACCAAACTTGCGCACTTCCCATTTTCTCCATGCAGGCTGCATTACAGCCCAGGCCCCCATTCCCTGGCTGAGCGCCAATCCGCAGCACTCAAACCAATCAAAACGCTGCATTGCAGCATTCTGATTGGCTATTCGGAAGCCTGGGAGCCGGGTGGTTCCTGCTGGTTCCTGTGTGCTGATGGAACAGGAGTCTGGAAGAAGAGGACGGTGGAGAGGCGGCGGCCAACTGGCCATCACAGGTGAGTGTTTTGTTTTCCATGCCCCCGACCACCCTGCCTTCGCCTCACCACCCATGTCCAGTAGCAGCCGCTACTGCCCTGGTGAAAAGAAAAACAAAGTGCCCAAGACCATAAAAGTACCCATTCACCGACAATGCATCTTTACCGCACACTTTTTTAAACTGTTTGTCTTAGGATGGCTTATTCCTAGTGAAGGGAGCATGTTCTCCCGTTGAAGGGGCAAAACTACAGGGCATATTTACAAGTCCTTAGCACCATCAGAGTGTCACTTTTTTTGAGGCTCTGGTGATACTCTGTGAAAGCCCATATTTACAAGGCCCCTCTATGCCACTTTGCGTGGTTTCATACAAACTTGTAAATATGGCACACTGCAACCCAGTTTTCTGTGGCAAAAGGGCATGCAAGGGGAGTTACTTTGGGCATTCCCAGCAACCTCAATGTTTTTTTGACATTGCTCCAGATTTACAAGGATCTGTAAATTTGAGGCAGCACCAACAACTAACGCCTTTCAAAGGAGGTGTTAATGTGGTGCAACAAGGAGAAATACTTTTACTTCTCCTCGTTTTCTGCTCTTTCTAAGGGGTATATTCACAAGGAAATTAAGCAGCCTAGCGCTGCGACAACTTTTGCAGTGCCGCACTGCGCCATTTAAAAAAAATACAGGAATGGACTGTATTCACAAGAATATGGCGCACCCCTGTGATTTCCCTTGCACTGGTGCTCAAAATAGTTGCCTAGCGCCAACACATACACCCTTACGCCATAGTGCAAGGATGCCTGTGTTGCATGGAATGATTGTTTATTTGCGGTAAGGGGCATCTTCCTGCACATAAACAATCTTTCAAGGCAATTTGTTCTTTCTTTGTGTAGTGCAGAATTCAGCACACATAGAAAGAGCAAACACGAGAAGAAAACAAAGTATTTCTTCTTGTTGCACTAATTTATTGGCTGCTTTTGCATGGCGTGTTTGGCGCTGCCTCAGATATACACATCTTTTGTAAATCTAGGTCAGCATAAAATAGCAATGGGTTTGCGGTGGAGTGCCCACAGTAACAGCCACTGCTTGCCCATTTCACTCATATACCTGTGTGAAAGGGTACCATATTTACAAAGTGACGTAAAGCCATTCAAAGTGGCTTAATGCCGCTTTGTAAATATGGTGATGGGCATTGCGCCACTGGAATGTCAAAAAAGAGACGCTCCAGTGGCGTATCCCTTTGTAAATATGCCCCTATGTGTGCTGCATTTTGCAGCACACATAGAAGAAGCAAAGCACCATTAATGGTGTCCCTTCTTGCACAAACACAATTATCCCAGCAACGCAGGCACCCTTGCACCAAGGTGCAAGGGTGCCTGCATTGGCTCTAGGCTGCCTTTTTAGCACACTGCGGCACCATATTCTTGTTATTCTGGCACATCGCTGCGTTTTGGAAAATTACGCAGCTTGATGCCGCAAAGTTGCTGGTGGCACTTTGCTGTACCATTCTCATGTCAATATGCCCCTAGGTGTCTATGATATTAGGTCTTCCGTGAAAGCCTGACTGCACAGTATTTACAGAGCAGTAGAAGCAAGTGTGAGCAGGCGACAAGGGAAAGGGAGATTGCCTTGGGGATAACACACTGCAGTAGGTGCGTGATGTAGGGGAGATAAAGTGAAATGGGTGGGTGGGTGTTGTGAGAGGAGATGGCAGCAGCCTCAGCAAGGAGGAGAGTTTATGGAAGAAACTAATTAAAGTCTCAGATAACCTCTGAAGGTGCTGAAGAACACTAATTAAGAAATCAATCAGTACTTGGCCCCTGCTCCAGAGATGAGAAGAGGAAGTGAAGCCAGTGTGTGCTGCCCAATAAAGCAGTCAACCAAATGAGAATGACAATAAAGTCCACAAATAGTAAGTATTGGGCCGGCTCCAAGCCCCTCTTAGTAAACAATATCTATTGCAAGCGAGAGATCATGTGCTGTCACAGGTGAGACCTAAAAAAGGAGTACATGTTTTGCCACTTGCAATGCATACCAAACGTCATGAATCTAGGTCAATGCACTAAGTAAGATTAACTATTTTATGTATAATATTGGGACTTACAGAATGTTGTAAATGTTCTATGTTATAGAATCAAGGGCCAGATTAAGAGTTCGGCAAATAGGTCACTCTGTCACAAATGTGATGAATATACCATCCGCTGTACTACAAGTGCCATAGTATAAAATGCTTTGTAATATGGTGAACAGGATTTGCTTCACCTTTATGATGGAATATCCCATTCACCAAACTCTAAATCAGGCCCTTTTATGTATATTTGAAGAAGCTGGGCAGATCATTACTTTACAGGCTTCTATGGTTTTGGAACTTCATATTTCCTTTACTCCTCCAAAAGTATAACCAATTCCATCAAGATTCAGGTTGATTAATATACAGGTATACCATTTTAGAGGGCAGATTTCCCAAAAACTAAAAATGTATTTCCTGAATTATAACAAATGCCTCTTGTTAATCAACCTGTAAAATCTGCAAGTTTAAGTGAGGCTGCTCTTAGAAACCAAAATGCTTTTTCTCCACAGTTTTTTTCCTGTAGAAAAACCTTTTGATTCTTCACCTTTGAAATAATGAGCTTTATAGTACACTGTGGTAGTTGACTAAATGTTCTTTTCATCACCTGAATATCGCTTTAATCTATAAAACTCCACCCAGTGCTGGAGTGAAGGGGAAACCAACCGGATCTCAGAGTCGGATCTCAGACCTGGCAGCTATTGAGACAGAACCGGGACCCGTCTAGCCCCAGTGAATTATGCTGAATTGGTCCCAGTGTAATTTACCAACTTACCATTCTGCATAACTTAATGATCTGTTATCTGTATGATACATGATGTGCTTTGCACTAGACACATTCACACTCTGTGCTACTTCAAGTTAAAAATGAGACTAAACAAAGCACAGATCTCTCTAGCAAGTGTTTTAATGATCAGAGTGATCTTACCATTGTTATTATTCCTTGAGATGTACTGGGCACACAAAGCTCTCTGCAGAAGTTGCCTTAACCCTATAAGATACTTTAAAATGCAGCCTCTTGAACCAGAACAGATTAACTGTCACGTTTCTTCATGGTGCCATGGTGTCAATTTGAGTAACTGTTGCCCATTGTGGCAGAGACGTGCCTGAGGTCCTCTTCCCATATTATTTTATGCCTCTTGTGCCACCATCTCCCCAGGGACTGATGTGAAGAAAAGGCTGTTACTTAATTGGGACTGAGACCCCAACCCCAGCACCCGATGCTTGGAAGAGTGACCCAATTTCCAGGGCACAGAACAAGAAAGAAAGGTTCTAGAGCTGCAACACCCGCCAGTGCTCCACGCTGGTGGGAGAGTGAGTGATTCTGGCTCTCCTCTCTGTTGGAAAAAAAAGCGGTTGGGTGCTGGAACAGAGAGGTGGGAAACACAGGAGTGGATTTCCTCAGGCTGCCATTACATCATGGTAGATGGCCAGTTCATGCCCCATTTGGGACCAGGGCACATGTGTACGAAATAAAAGGAAAAAGAAAATTCATGGCATGAGGCCTTTGCTGTGGCTGTCTGAGCAAACCTGCTAATCAATATTCACAGCTCCTGGTTGAGAGAGCACCCCATAATGCCCTGCACGGACTGTTTGCATATCTTTTTATGCTTGTTATTTGTTATGTTATGTTATTTTCATTTATAGAGCGCACAGCTACTCGGAAGTGTCCCGGCGCTATAGACTGCTGGGGAACCCGTCCTGGCTAACCCTGTGAGATGGTCCCTTTCTGGGTATCTACAAGGTAAAACCAGGCATCCCCGGCGTCTGTGGGGGGCCGTTGTAGAGATGAGGCAAGCTTAATGCCCAGAGTTGCCAAGTGTGTTCCTGGTTAGAATAGGTACCGAGGCGAGAATTATCGAGTCTGTTTTGACCCTGGTCCACGACCCTGCCGCGTCGGGAATTGAACCCTGGTCCCTGGCCGATTCTCTGCTTACGGATCTGCCACCTCTAACCAGTGAGCCACCACAGGGAGGGACAGGGAGGGACAGGGGTACCAACAATGATAGTAAATCACTGTTTGGTAGCTTCAAAGATGGCAACAGACCCAAAGAAGTTGTTAATGGAAGTTGTCCAATGTTTCAAACAGCCTCAAGGTAAAATGACCAGGGAGAAAATTATAACTGATTTTCAAAACACTCCTAGAGCTGGAGATTTTGTTCTTGGTTTCAGGAGTGCAGGGACGCTTAGTGGTTGGTCCCATGGCTGGATTGTGTGGCCTAAGAAGTGTAAAAGAAAGAACCAGGGCCTAAATAAGAGTTTGGCTGTCCATAGGACTGCCAAACTCATGGTGGAGCTGTGGTGGCAGTTGGGGACTGCCGCACCAGCGGTCCAACTACCGTATTGCGAGTAGGGCAGTCCGCCCTCCATGGGACCACCGAAACCACCAAGGATCTGCGATCCCTGTTTTTGGCGATGTTGTCTTGAGGATGCAGTATGCTTGGTGGTGGTGCAGCAGCACTGCTAAGCATGGTACGAGTTTCCTCACCACCATCATGTTCATGGTATTTCTCACGGAAGTGAGAACATTTAGGGTGCCCCGCAGGGCCACCTGTTCCTTCAAGTGCCCCCCTGTCTGCATGCACCCACAGTTCCAGCACAGCATGGACATTACAGCCCATGCCGTGCTGGAATGCACTGTGGTGGGCCCATGGCGCTGCCTTTCTAAGGCTCTTCAATGAGCCTTTGAAAGGCAACGCCATGGGCCCGTCTCCACAGGACCACCTGCCCGGATTACGACTTGTAATCCAGCAGTTGGTGGCTTAGGAGGTGTGGGAGACGGGCGTGGCATGCAATGGCGCCCCAGTCCCACACAGCCAAAGTCATAATCAGGCCCTAAGACACATTTAGTTTTGCTTTTTGAAAACAAATTCATCACTTTTAATGGCAAACTTTGCAATGCATCTACATATGAATGCATTTGGATTTGATTAATGTTCCCATTGATTTTAGTGATGGTAGAATATGGAAGTATTACACGTGGTTCTTCTTATTAATATGGAGACACCCTGACAAAGCTAATAGCCTGCCTTTAATTTTAATGTGGTGACCCCTTGGCAAAGCTAGTATACTTGCCTCATTTCAAATATGTGCCCTTCTTTATGATGCTGTATCTGGCATAGGTGGGAGAGAATTATGATTAATGGGTTAAAGACCCACTAGGAGTGGAAGGTGACTAAAGGGAGACACCAAAGGTATGTCTATATATCTGATGTAAATGTTTGTGATTTAATGCATACTATTTAGTAGTGTGTGTGGAATAAATGCACTTTTCTTTTGTCAAAGTAAAAGAACGGACTGGACAATATATTTTTGAGTGCTGTTGTTGTGTACCAGCTAACTGGCATTGCTAGCCCACACCACCCCTTCTGAGTAGGCCGTGGGCTGCTTGCCTTGCTACCCTGGGAGAGGAAATTGCTACAATTGGGTACTTGGTTTGCAGTAAGGAGACAATTGTGGACTTGTTACTGGTGAAGGGATCACATCCTTCATAATTAATAACCTAATTTCTTAAAGGTTTTGTTAGCAGAATTAAGATGTACCCTCAAAGAAGAGTGTTATCAAAAAAGAGAACATGAACTTTATATTGCATGTCACGAAGTTAAAAGGCCTACACAGGAAAATATTGCATTGCAGGTACTTTTGGCAAAGAGCTAGTCGTTTTGTTGCATGTTGAAGAAAGTCTTTGAGTGCTTTGTGAGGAAAACAAGTTATCGCGACATCAGGGAAAACAAAACGAACACAAATGAATGCCCCACAAAAGCTAGTAGTGAATGGCACTATATCTTTGTGACATGCTATACTGCCCCACTTCCTAAAGTCAAAATCCATAAATTTGTATTTGAAAGCAAAGTAAACACGCCAAAGTACACATCCTTGTTACGTGTCAAGTTGCACTCTGCAATTAGCAAAAGGACTACTTCTATCCTCATTGCCAACAACACTTGGGAACATAAATTCGAAAACGTAATTAAAACTGCCTGTTACCTGACCTAAATCTGAATAGAAAAATAAAATGTTATCCTATCCACCCAAAAAACATGTTACAACCATCGGCACTGGAATTAGGGATGCTGGAATTTGTCACATTTACTGTTCTTTCAAAGATAAAGGCCAAATGTCAGGGTTTTGTCTTCTGCCAAATTGTTGCTTATTCGTTCAACATGGAAACTGGTGTTTACTTTTATTCTCTGATGGGAAAGTGAGAGGATTTTGTAAAGTGAATAATGTGGCAGACTAGCTGACACAACAACATTGAAATACCTATAAATGAATTGTACAAATATTTCAAAATTTGTGAACACCTAGGAAAACACAAATGTATCCCTTTTGGGTAATTCCAAAGTGTGATGGAAATAAAGATTTTAATGGGATAAGAGCAAATTAAGACACTTTCCTTGGTGATGCCTAAATGACAAATATGCGCTGAAATCTAATTTTCTCATTTTGCTGTTTGTGGCTATTTAGTTTTATCAATAACCGTATGTCTGTGCCAAAGAAGTGACCACTCCAATGAAAAATGTGCTATCTTTAAATGAGAATTAGCGACCACTTCATGCTGTAGTAATATATTTGCAATCCAAAGTTCACCACCAGCTACATACTGCACCCTTACCGCTCTCTTGCTGACTGGGAATGGCTCATTAGGTACACTTGAATTTTGGACAAAACTTGGGACTTTTCACAGTCCCTAAGAGTTCAGTGATGCAACATTGATGGCAGCACCCCAACTCTGTTGCACCACATGCATCACTGTTTGTTTAAAAACGCAGTTCTATGCAAAGAGAATTAGACAAGACGAGTTACAGCTTGTTCAAGGCTTTAGTAATCAAACAACTGTGTTCTTAGGGCCAGTGCCTAAAGCCAAAATGCCAACATGCTGTACATGAAGAACTTTTCTCCTTTACGGGAGGAGTTGTAGTCAAGGAGAGTCCTGTGAAAAGAGGGTGGATCACAGCGCTCTACTTTGAGCGTGTCCTTGAAATTCACCTTGGATTCACCTCAAAATACAAAAGAATTGGTCTGGCCGTGATCCAATGCAGTTGGGAGATTTGCATTTCAAAATGACTACATAGCAACAGGAGGGCATGTTCTGCCATTTGCAATGCCTGCCAAACGTCATCAATCCGGGTCAAAGCACGTAGGAAGATTAACTATTTTATTGAGAGTTTCAGGACATACAGAATGTACTGAATGTGCCATGTTACAAGTACCAGATCTAGAGTTCGGCAAATGGGTCACTCTGCCACAAACATGACAAATGTACTACCTGCTGCACTACAAGTGTTTTAGGATATAATCAGGGCCGGACTCGCCGTAGCAGGCACTGGGCGTTTCCCTGGTGGGCTGCCAGGGTGGGGGCCGGTTTTGCCCCCCTGAGGGGCTGTTTAGGTTACTGGGGGCCGGCTTTGAAGCATAGCTGCAATATCCGCCCCCTGTAACAAAAGGAGCTGCGGTGCTTTCCACGTGTACCCCCATCGCCTGTCTGAATCAATTGCCAGGGCCTGTTTGCGCCTCCAGTCCGTCCCTGGATATAATGCATGTGTAATACAGTGGACAGAGTAGGCTTCACCTCTATGACACAATATCCCGTCTGCCAAACTCTAAATCAGGTGATTAGTGTTTAGATGAAATGTATATTTGAAGAAGCGGTGCAGATCATTACTTTACAGGGTTTTCTGAATCTTGCATCTATATATTTCTTTTACTCCGCCAAAAGTATAACCAATTCCATTAAGGTTCAAGTTGATTGATATACAGTTATAACATTCTGGAGGGCCAATTTTCTAAAAACAAAAAAGTTGTTTATTGCAACACAATGAAAGCCTTTTGTGATTCAACGTGTAAGATCTGCATGTATAAGCATGGCAGCTCTTACAAATCAAAATGCTTTTCTCCACAGTTTTTTCCTCTAGAGAAACCTTTGTTTCCTACACCTTTGAAAAAAAATGAGCTCAAAGTTCTCTCTGGTAGTTGACTAAGTTTTCTTTTCGTCGCCTGTAAATCGCTTTAATCAATAAAACTCCACCCTGTGCTGGAATGAAGAGGGGATCCCCGACCCGGCAGCTATTGAGCGGGAAGGGAGGTCTGTCCTGAGTGAAGTACGCTGAATTGGTCCCAGTATAATGTACTCATTTATCTACCTGCATAACATAATAATCTGTTATCAGCATGCTACACGGTGCGCTTTGCAGGAGACACATTCGCACTCTGGGCTGCTTTGAGTCAAAACTGGGACTGACCTACACACAGATCTCTCCTGCAAGTGCCTTAACGAGCATTATTATTAGCATTATTATCCCCTGAGACGTACTGGGCACACAAAGCTCTCTGCAGAAGGTGCCTTAAACCCATGCGATATTTTAAAATGAAGCCTTTTCAACTTGCAGCCTTTTCAGCCAATTAAGCCAGAATAGATTAACTGTCATGTTTCTCCATAATGCCAATTTCTACCTGACTGACCTATAAAAAAGTAATTAAAAAAAATAAATATATATATATATATATATATATATATATATTTATATATAAATATATATATATATAGAGAGAGAGAGAGACGTTGATTCTCAAACTGCTTTTCATACACCATCACTTGTGACTCCATCCCTTTTTGATGCCACACCTTGACCCCAATTAATGGGTTCCTAGAGTAACATTTTTCCAATTCCTTCACTGACTCCACCCACTGAGTGGTACCTGCCTCCCCTTGAATGTTCTTGTATGGATAATGGGGAAAAGTCAAGCATCTAAGGGGTTGAAACTCAGCAGCTAAGCTATGAAAAAAGGTCACCTCACGTGTGGTTTGGTGATTAATGAGTGAAAGATTAAAAGCAGGGGCCACAGTTCTTCTTGGGAGCTACCAGTACCGATGAATACTAAACTACTTCATCCTGATTTCACATTATGAGTCTTTCTTCCTACTCTGTACTATTAGTGCATAAATCTCATTCTCACAAGATATTTTCCATCCTGCTTTATCCCTTTTACATTGTTTTTCTGTCTTCTATCTTACATTTTTTTCCTCCTTTAGTCCTTTTCTCTCTCTTTTTCTGGGTCAGCCTGGTGATAAAAGGTATGTGCCAGTCCATAAAATTAAGTGCCATTATCCACCACTGCCATCAACCACAAGCACAAACTAAACACTGACAGCCTTCTGCAAAGAAAACGCTCGGTGACAGAAATTATACATCCTATTGCAAGTACTATTTTCAGAAAAAAATCCTACCTTGTTGTGGGTTCTCAGAACATCTTCTGATGCCCTCAGTCTTTTCCGTTCGACTATGTATCAAACTTAAATAATCAATGGTGGCTCCCATGAAACCTGTTTTACAGGCTTGCTCTGCTGCTTGGCAGCATTTGTGTATGTTAAAAGCAACAACAGCATTAACCCAAAATGACCGATATTAAAGTAGTGAGAAATTCAACAAACGCAGGGGTGAAAGGGTCTGGGCACATTTAATCGGTAATTCTCTGATGCCTTTCTTTGATGATTCTTTTTTGCAGCATGAAAGTGTAAAGGGGAGCAAAAACTCGTAAAGTAATTCATTTTATTACAAATTCAAGAATAGTTGGACATTTACGAATCTCAGCATGAGGATATAAAAATAAACAGAGAACAGAAGAAATCCAAATCTTCTGATTCACTTGGTAGAGGGGAAAAAAAGACAATAAGTTCTATGCTTATTATGCAGGTAATTGCAAAGCAAAAAGGAAGGTTTCCCTGCATTGGCACTTCGTCGGAGAAATCAGAACAAAAGGTTGGAAGCGAGAAAAGTGTCAGTGGTTCCTAAGACGTCACTCCACCATCTGATGGGTCAAGTAGCATAAAGCCACTAACAGGAAAGGAGCAAGCCGGCACTCAGGGGCTTTCTATCAGGAATCCAAGATTGAACGGGCCTCCTATCCTGCACTACAATGCATCTTATACAAAAAAAATCCTGTTCAACCGATGTACCATAAACCTTTTTAAAACATTCTTCACAGTAGGATCTGCCATGGGATTTTCCATGACTTTGATTTTTTTCCACGGCCTTCTCCATGTACACTCCCATGAAACAATTCGGCCTTGGTCTTTACTCCTTCTCCCATGCAAACACACCTACTTCCACCTTTTCTTGGCCAGGCTAATTGTAACTCCTTCATACCTCAACCATCTAATGAAAACATTAACCTTACTATTCACCAATGGACCACTAGTCCACCTGCAGAGGAAACAATGAGAAACAAATGTCACTCTACAAATTTGTATGGGAACTAAAGCATCATTTTGAAGATGAGAACATCCAACATACTGTAAACTCAGGCCTACGACTAAATAATAATAAATGCACCATCAATAGATATCTTTATTAAAGTTCATTAAGACACCTCTGCCACTACATCATAAGCATAATAAACATTTAAATACATTTAATGTGTCAGTGCATCACATCACTAATAAACCCTATGTAAATGTGTCACACCATTATACGTAGTTGCTACAATTCTATAAATCATTTGTTAAGCCCACGTTTAATCATGTTAATATCACAGGGATGTGTTAGTTGATTCACATTTCTTCTACCATCTAGTTACATCAATAACACTGAATATTATGAAAGTGCATACTAAAAGCATTTACATTGCACTCCTAACAAGTATCCCAAATAGGATACATATTTCTGCTCTCTGAGGTGCATGTTTACAAGCCCCTAGAACCACCGAAGCGTCACATTTTTAACACTCCAGTGGCGCTGTGTGCTGGCCCATATTTACGAGGCCACGCAAAGCCTCTTTTCAGGGCTTTACACAGCCTAGTAAATATGTCCCTCTTTCATGCAGTACTCTGTGTCAAAGGGGCGCGTCATGGGTGTTGCTGTGGGTGTTTTGTAGTATGCCAATCACTGATATAAGAATGAAAAGTTTTCCATGTTTCCACTCAACACCCATGGCTTTTTGACACTGCCTTCCAGAAGTAAAAGGATTCGTAAACCTGAGGCAGCGCCAAAACTAATACCTTTCCTGGGGAGACGTTAAAGTGGTGCAACGAGGAGAAATAGTTTCTTTCTCCTTGTTTTTTGGTCTCTCTATGTGTGCTCCATTCTGCAGCACACATAGAAGAAACAAAAAGTTATTAATTATTGTTTTTATGCAGGAAGGTGTCCCTTCCTATACAAACACATTCATCCCTACAACGCAGGCACCCTTGCACCATGGTGCAAGGGCGCCTGCGTTGGCGCACGGCTGCTGTTTGTGCACCAGAGCACAGGGATGACCATATTCTTGTAAATATGGCGCATCCCTGCTTTTTTTAAATGATGCAGCTCAGCGCAGATAAAATTGCTAGCAGCGCAGCGCTGCTCCATTTCATTGTCAATATGCCCTTCGAATAGATGTCATACTGAAAAGTGGTTTGAAAAATGGTCACTCACTTTTGTATGTGGGCCTTGTACAACTGACAAATCTTATACATTTAATAAAAATATATTTGTCTTTATTTTGTTGGGGAAGGCTTGCCAAGGGAAAACCTTCCTATTTGGGCATGGGCTACTACTACCTCTTTTGAGATGTTGGTAAAATGTCAGTGTTTTGTAACCACATTCCATTATTATAACCTTAACCGATCACTGTTTGGATGGGCCTGCCTAAAACATGCCCCTCTCAAAAAGCGATTTGTTCTGGGTTTCAAAATGCATTTTGCCATTCTGTAACCTGAACCAGAATTGCAAAATAGGGTGCAATACAAAAAGACATTTTGCAGTAACAAACCCTGTGATTTTGTGAATTCACAAAATGGCTTTCTACATCATGCCCTTATCGCTCAATTCATTTGCATTGCTCAAACTTGCAACATGCCACAAAAGAAATCACTTACAGGCACATGCATCAACCTTTTTTGCGAGCGCAAACGGTGCGATTCGCAAAAATCGTCTGTTTTCGCCCGAATGCAAGAGTGGTACCTTTTCACTGCTGTCTTAAGGGGACTTTTATTATTCATTCAGAAGACTACCACCATCCTAGCACAAGCGTTTCCCTTCATCAAACCGCGGCACTTAAAGTTTGCGACTCTGTGTGAAATGGCCATGTTTGGGGGTGCACTGGAAGGGTTAATGGGAGCACAGCAACCTTGTTCCAGCATGCCAGCCCATATAAGGCCCAACTTCTTGGTTGCAGGTGTTCCATCGGGCCGTGCTCCGCTCCCCTTGGGTATGCGCTCCCCCTAAGCATCTGCGCCTGCGTATTTCAACGCGCACGCGCGTAAGCAACAACAAAACTTTGGCATATTTTTCTGCGCTCCCCAGCAAAGCCTCTAAGTACGCGCACGCGCACAACCACCATAAAATGTTTGGCATGTTTTTATGCGCTCCCTAGTACAGCCGCAAACTACCGTCATCGGACATAAAATGTTTGGCATGTTTTTATGCGCTCCCCAGTACAGCCGCAAACTACCGTCATCGGCTTGCTTTCGTGGACGTTTGGGGACGGGCAGAGAAGGAATAGGAATCGGGCAATGTCCTCTTCTTGTTATGTGCTGGTAGCTGTCCCCCCCTCTCTTCCTATTATTCCCTCTCTTCCTGTCTTGCTCCTCACTTACTGAAAACGGTAACTTGAAGAAACGGTTCACAATCTCTCTTTCCTTCTTTCATTTAGTTGCTTCCCTGTGAAATGGATCCAAAAAAGAAAAACACTCTTGCGGGAAATGCCCTTTTTCTGACATTTTTCTATTCCAAAGTGCAGCGGGATGGAGAGAAATAGAAGGTTTTAAATGTGAAAAATAAATACATAACTAAATAAAGCAAGACAGAGTGGTTGCAAAGAGGCCAGATTGGTTTTATTCACATCCAAATACATCAGCCTCACTTTACAGAGTTTGCCAGTGAAGCGCTACTTTTGTTTTCTAGTCTTTCTTTGAACAGCATTGTTGTTCCCAGGTGGGAAAGTGTACCATTCCTGGAGGGACTGCAATACCTGGTTGATGGGTGGAAAACAAAATGTGTACCATGGCTCTGTGTTTATGGATGTGGTCTTTTTAAACCATACTGCTTATGTTTTGTAAGGATATAAGCAATGGACATTGAAACGACTCCCTTCAGGGCCCTGTAGTCATGTCCTTAACATTTCTGGTAAAACCACTCGCTGATTTCTGAATAGTGAGTGAGAGATCGTTAAGGTAACCATGTTGTTTCTGCTTACATTTCACATGCTTTGCTTAATCTTGCATTCCCTATGAGTGTTTGCTTTTTCTTATTTTTTTTAGGCAACATATCACTCTTATCAAGTGCATAATTTAAATTGAGCCACATCCAAGTGTTTATAGCGGGCACAATTAGGTTGCAGCTGAAGGCAGTGCGAGTTTCTCTCAGTAGGGCAGTATGGTGTTCAGTGGGGGAGAGGATGTGACACTATGGCCAGAGCTGTTGAATTTGGAACTGGGGAACTGGGTTCAGCCTTCATGACCAGACCACTCTACTGAGGGAGCATATTCTCATGCTAGACCTTAGAAGGCTTGATGTCTTAGCACAAGCAGGTGTACCCGAGTGGTGTCAATTGTGAGTCAACCTTGAAGGCCTGTCCACCACAATCCATACTGAAGTTCATACTGAAGTTCACCCTAAAGCAACAGTGATACAGTCACTGTGACTCTGTCACTGAGGTCACATGAACCTTGAGCAGGTTAGGGCAGTGCGAACGGTGTGACCACATTGGGTACCTATTTCGGGTGGGTGCGTTGTGTTTGCAAGTATATTATGGTTTAAAAAAACTTGCTGCCTTCTTCCTGGCCTCCAGTAGTTTTCAGAAACAATAAAAATGTCATGATAACTTCGGTGATTAATGTTCTTCCTAGAGAGAGATCCGAGTTTTGTCTAGTGGAAGGGTTGACTCCTGGAAAAGATAGCACGGAGGGTTAATTTGCCTGCTGCAAAGAACATGTACTGTGAAGATTACAAAGTGCACTGCTTTAATGGGGGGACCATGATGAATGGTCATTTAATGTCAGCTGTAGATGATGGATCCCTGAACAGTGTCATGTATGTGCATGTTTGCATTGTGCTGAGGGGATTACCAGGTAATTGTTCGCGCAGCTCTCTGATGGATGTCACATGCGGTTTTTCTGAGTCCCCAGATAGATCATGCAGTCTGTGTGTTCTCTTTTGTACTGCCAGTCAACGGTGTATTCAACTGTGTAGCCTTGGACCGTGTCATGTATGTGCATGTAACTTGCATGATCGAGGTAACTATTAGCGGCGATACTACGTGTCTCTCGGTCCTCTTTCAAGTGCTTGTTGTCCTTTTTCCCCAGCAACACCCCCCCCAGGGGCGGCAATCTGAGGGATAGCCCCGGGCGCCACAAGCTCTAGCTACGCCTCTGGGTGAAAGAGCCATAAATGATCCTTGACGGCTACCGCTACCAGTCAGATGTATTAACATCTATTTCTCTTCCTCCGCGCTACCCTCCCACCCCTCTCGAAACTTAACTTCTCGATACAGCAGTCACACCCTCGCGCAGATTTCCACACTCGGTAAAAAGAATAATTATATTTCTTTTTTACTTCAATTGCAAGGTGAGTTTGTATTCGTTTTTACTTTATTAATGTGCACAATTTTACTCTTTTGTTGCCTGAATTGCTAATACTCAATTTCATGTTTAATTTTTAGACAATACTTAAATAAAGTGTTGTGTTTTGATTACTCAACTGTTTTTCATTGTGAAACGTTTTAGCTTTTCTGTTGCCAGGGCTAATTGCTTATACTTTGTCGGTATACAAACATTTGGTGCTGTGTTAACTGTTAATGTTACAGCAATTGAAGATGGCAACTTCCCTTCTCCATGTAATTTTTTAAATAATTCAGTGGCCATCTAAATTGAAAGAACGTGAGGAAGTAGGAGCACCTATGTTTTACAGTGCCACCTAAATTATTTTTTCTCGTTATACGTAAAAACTGGAAATATTCATTTTTCTATATCAACAATGCTGTTGCTTATTGTACTGTATATTTTTTTTAGCATTTATAAAATGCTTCCTACTCTTTAAGAGTTCACACAGAGTTCTTATTTGTTTTTGTAGTCCATACATCTTTGCATACTACATGGTGTTTATGGTGTTGAACATGTTTTATCCTAATTTATAAGTTTCTTGACGTGTGTGAGTATCAAAGAGGCTTCAAACGTAGTTTCTCTGCATAAGCTAAGGGTGTTGCACAGTTTGTGCAAAACAGCCATGCATTCTCATGCGTTACATTGATGTCTTTCTGCGACTAAGGTTGTTTTACGCCTCCTCATGCCTTGCTAAAATTGATATTAATAATACACAAGTTATTTTTTAACTTTCATTCAATCAGGGTTTTGTACAGTGCACTACTCCCCCCGTTAGGGTCACAAGGTGTTGAGTGTGTTGTTTTTTTGGGGGGGGGGCTGTGAGCAGCTTCTTTGTGATTATTCGAAGTGCAAGGTCTTGAGGTCCTTTTTGAATTTGTGTTGTTTTTTACTATGGTGGATTTGGAGTTCATTCCAAGTCTTGTCTACGAGGTAGGAGAAGGATCTTCTATTTGCTCTGGTCCTGTGGAAACTAGGGACGGTGGTTTTTTCGAGGTCAGTTGAAAGGAGGTTTCTGTGGGGGTGGAGGTGGAAGGAGGTTTGGTCATTCAGCTATTGTGGTCCGTTGTTATGGAGGGCTTTGGAGGCATGTGTGAGCACCTTGAAGGTTATTCTTCTTTCTATGGGGAGCCAGTGGATGTCATGGAGGTTTTTGTTAATGTGGTTGTGTTTTGAAATTTTTTAGTATGAGTCTGCCTGTGCATGCTAGACAGTCTGTAGTTAGTGGAGGAGTTTTATCTTGATTACCAGCTGAGAGTGTTGCCATAGTCCATTCGGCTTGTGATGAGTGCATGTGTTAGGTTTTTTCAGGAGTCAGTGGGATCCACTTGAATCTTTTGCAAAGTATGCCTAGGTTTTTGAACCATGCAGAGGATACGGTGTTGATCTGGCAATTCATTGTGAGTGAAGAGTCGAGTATGATGCCGAAGTTGCGTGTGTGTTCTTTTGGTGTGGGTGGTTTTCTAAAGGCCGGTGGCCACCAGGTGTTGTCCCATGCGTAGGGGGTGCAGCATAATATTTTGACTTCTGTATTCTCCGCGTTGAGCTTCAGCCAACTCTTGCTCATCCAGGTTGCGATGGCTTTCATCCCTTCTTTGAAATTGTTCCTGGTGATGTCAACTTACTTGGTGAGTGTGAGGATGAACTGGCTGTCATTGTTGTACAAGAACATTTTTAGTTTTTGGTTTCTGACGATGGTCGTGATGGTGGCTATGTAGACGTTGAAGAGTGTGGGGCTGACGGAGGATTCTTGTGGTACTCCACATCTGATATCTTTTGTTTCTGAGAGGAAGGGCAGGATTTGTATTCTCTGTGTTCTTCCTTAGAGGAAATATCGTATATAGTCGAATGCTTTTTCCTATATGTTGGCATCATGGAGCATGTTGACTAGTGAGCGGTTCGATATGGTTTTGAAGACTGCTGATAAGTCCAGGAGGATGAGGTCTGCTGTGTGGCTTTGGTTGAGGAGCCTGCTTGTATCATTAGTGTCAGTGATGAGGCTGTTCTCGTTGCTGTTGTTGTTGTGTAATCTGGATTGAGAGGTGTCTAGGATGTTTTTTTTCCCTATCAAATGTGGTAGCTTGGTGTTGACGGCATGTTTGATGAATTTTTGCGGTGAAAGAGAGCACAAACATGGGCCTTAATTTTTTTGAATTTGTTGGTTCTGCGGCGGGCTTGTTTTAGTATGGGTGTGACTTATGCGTTCTTCCAGTTCTCAGGGAATGTAGCGGTCTCAAGGGAGCATGTTCATAGTTTGTCAAAGGTTGGGTTCGATGGCAGTGTCGGCTCTGTGGAAATTGTGCGTCTGGCCGGGGACAGTAGGTGCTCTGGACTGAATGCTCTTCATTGTCTTTAAGGTGTTTTCTGTGGTGAGAAGTCCCCATGTGAGAAGGGTCAGGTGGATGGCGTAATTGGCGGTGTGGGTTTGAGGCGCTTTTGTCGTCTTGGTTCTCAAGGTTGTCTTAGAGAATTTTGAGCTTGAGCTTAAAGAAGGAGCTGACTTTGTTGCAGCGGTTTTGGGAGTGATGGATATCAGATTTTTCCCTATTGTGTTTTGCGAATTCCTGTATGATGGCGAAGACTTCCTTGGAGTTTTGGTCGTTGGAGAGGATTCTGTCCGGGATGAAGTTTTTCTATGTCTATTTGATAATTGTTGACTTAGTGGTGTGCTGTGATAGCTGCTTTGTATGCGGAGTGTCAATCTGGTGTTTTGCTCTCTTCTTCCCCAGTCTTCGGCATGAGTGCTTAGATTCCCCTAGATCCATTTCGAACCATTTGGCTTTCTTTTTGTGTTGTCTCTTGGTCTTCTGGATGGGGCGAGGGTGTTGGCACATTTGGCGATCCATTTGTAGAGTTTGCTTGCCGCTATATTGCTATCTGTTGTAGTTGGGTGAGGAGTTCAGGTGTTCTCCGTAGACTTTGTAACTGGTTCCGTTTTGGGTGCGGAATGTGCGTTTTGACATTGAATAAATATGTGCAGGACTGTCCATTTGCCTTTTAAGTTAGAAAGTAGTCTTTTACGGCTGATTACATTTTGACAACTCTATACTGTTTGTCACGTTATTTCAATAATGATTAAAAAAGCAAAAAATTTTACTACTCTTTCCATAGACAAATATTATGATGTAGACAATATTTTTTCCGAATTTCTTTGTTCCATAAACTGTTGTAATACATTTTTATTTTGAGAGTTTCTGTCCATATTTTTTACATAAACTAATATTGGGAGTTTACTAGCCCCTATTCTTTATGGTGGTTTGCTGTAGAGTTATTAAGTTAAGACCAACTGTTCAGTCATCTGCCTCGCTAAATTCATTTTCCTTTATTATTTTTTTTAGTATCGAAATACTTAGTAAATTTAAACCATAAACTTTGCAAAGGACATAAATAACCTAACACATACATTAAAAATAAATTGTAATATTTGTTGGCCATCATGATCAAACCATATAATTTCCTCTTTATGAAACAAATTTAAAATGTTACTAACACTCCTTTTTTTTTAGTAATGAGCCTTTATGTAAAGTTTCGGTAATAAGCCTAAAATTCAGAAAAAATGTATTCTAAACATATATCTTGCATGAGACATACACAATACGTCATGTACCTACATATCTAAAAATACATATCAATCCTAAACAGATATTTTTATTTTTTAATTGAGCAGCACATAAAAATGTACTATAAAGTTAATTCAGTGTTTTTTAAATAAAATGCCAGTATGCAAGGTTAGGGTGACAGGCCTGGAAAAGATATATCACGTGCAAATACTACATAGAGGAAAGCCTATTATTCAAATTCATGCCGAGAAATGAGGGGTGTGCAGGGTGTTCGGAGATACTGCTACAAGTTTTACGAGATAATACTATTGTGTTCATGCGTTTATGCTTATTGCACTAAAAGTGTGAAACCTCTGCGAGCATTCCTAAATGAAGTTATATTGATAGATAGAAAAATGGAATAGTTGGCAGGTTAATATGAGGCGCCAAGAATGGCTATCCAATCAGCATATTTCACATTGTGAAAAGCATATTGTTGAAATTACTTTTTGTAAAAAAAGGGGTTGGGGGGTATGGTAACACTGGTATAAGCATACCAACTGACTTGATTGTGTTTATGCATTTATCCTGATTGCACTTAAAGTGCTAAACATCTGCAAATACAATTAAATTGACTTTTCATTGGGACACGGTTTAAAGGGATAGGCATCAACTTAAGTCTGTTTCCCTAGCAGCTGTCAATGCATAGCGAAGCACCCCATAAGTTCCTGTCATGAAACCTTTTTATTACTAAATTGGGCACCATCGTTAAAATTTAGTATCTAACCCATCTAAAATATTGGATAAATTTCCGTGGTTAGATTAACAGGCCAAAGACTATGCAATGTGTAAATCTTACATAGAAGATACCCTATTTTGCAAATTCATGTCCGGAAAATGGGGTATGTTGATGTTGGTACAGGTTTTCAGAGCTCAGGTAATCGTGTTAATGCTTTTTCGCAAATTGCATTGAAAGTGCTAAACATCTGCGAGCAGACATTTTTTAATGATATCTGTCTTGATGGGTTAGACAGCAGCTTATGACCATTTTTCTAGCAGTCTGTTCATGCATGGATTTCTATTGGCGCCTCTTTGTATCAGCCCCCCAGCACCATCAATGTCAGAGCCTTTACACCAACCATGGTTTTAAAAAAGCCCAGCAACTGTACTATTCTAATGTTTAGCATTGTCCTTCTTGCCTCCAATTAATCCATCATTGTGTTTCTACAGTTCCTGACTCCTTGCTTCTTAAACTCCTTTCTTAACAAACTTCTTCTCTGTGTTGCCGTAGCAGGACAGATTGCCCTTTTGTATACCCACCAGGGTTCTAACAAATATTTTTTCATTTCTGCTTAGTCAAGTACTGTTTTGATAGGCCCATTGTTCTCTGATTTCCACTGCTTGCCTTGCAGCATACCATCTTATTTTTTTATTACATTTTGTATGGCGACAGCCAGCTGTTTTATAAATAGTTTTATTTGAAATATTAGTCATTCCCTGTAGCATAACTTGTTTAATCTTAGTCCCAATTATTCAAATTTAAGGACTATTCAGGAGCTTTCATTCCTACCCTCAATAAACTTGTTCACCCTGCCCTTTTTTTTGTAGTCATCTATTTGGTTTTGGATAGGTATATTTGAAGACACCAGTCATGCCAAAATGTATTACAACTATCTATCACGTTTTGCAGTATACTTCTTGTTTTGGACAACCACAACATGTCCTTATGAAAGAAGATGTATGGTTTTTTGAACTACTGCCAAGCAAGATCTAATCTTTGAAACAATTTTATTACCAAGCAATACAGTTGGTATTGAATTTGAGGAAGAACTTTGAGCCATGGAGGCATACCTTGCGTAGTTACCTTTACTTTCTAACTTATAAAGCGTCCGAAACCCCAGTTTATCTCTGCACTACGGAAGTGCAACTGTTAGCAAGGAGAAGAGCTTTCTGACAGCTAAATTTAGGTGTTTTCACAATAGTAAATAGTCTAGGCATTTCAGAATGGGACTGGGAATTGTTTTCCAGTAGGAGACGGGCTCGGTAATAAAAGGCATTCCAACCAGTGCAGGTTTTTTCAAAACGAGGTTCCCAAAGTTTGGACATAGAGCCGAACGGAGTGTTTTGGATTGCAGTTAACGGGTAAGCCCAACTGCTAGGTAGCTAGGGCCACTGCCATTAAGTGCTTTGTGAACAATGCAGCAGAATTTAAATTTCATCTGCTTGTCTATTGGCAACCAGTGTAATCCTTTAATTTGGGGGAGAGATGCGTTCCGAGCGGGAGAGATGGCAACAAAGCGGGCCGCTGTTTTTTAAACCACCTGAACTCTATCAAGGGAGGACTTGTTAGCTTATATCAGAAGACCATTGCAGTAGTCTAGGCGGCTAATTACTAATGCTTGGAGAAGTGTTTTACGCACATTCATAGTGAGAAGAGGGAAAACCCTCAGTAAAAGGCTTAGTACATGGAATAATGCGACTGCAGGGGTATGGACGTGCTCCTTCATATTAATTTTCTTGTCCATTATTACCCTCAATTTTTTTATCATTGTTTTATGAGCCGTTGCGGCACACATTTAAGTGGTCCACCATGCTGGAGAACAGAGCAGAGGGACATCTCTTCGAATACCATTATCCTTGTTTTCCCTGCATTTAACTGCAGGAAGGTGTTCATCATCCTAGCATCATGCCTTTTGAAAAGGTCAACTAGATGTTGGGAGTGTTTTTTTCTAAAGCCCCTAAAACCTGGGTGGCATCAGGGTCTGATATTGGAATCAAGCCTTGTTCCCTTACTCTATCTGCCAGAGTTGCCACCTACATTTTAAACAATCTTGGCCTAATACAGGATCCCTGTGGTTCTCCTTCGCTAAAATCAAGGTTAGAGATTTAAAGGCACCTTCCTTGATGGTTAGGGTGCTGTGACTTAGAAAACATGATAACCACTGAAAGGCTAGACCGTGGATTTCGATCTCCCTCAGTCTTTTGAGCAGAATGCAATGGGATATTTTGTCAAATGCCACTGACAAATCCAGCAGCACCAGTAGTGCTGCTTGTCCGATGTCCAGCGAATGTCTTAAGTTGACAATAACGGCAATCAGTGCGGTCTCTATTAAACCTAGGACGAACCCCACACTGGGAAGTGTTGCGGCTAACTGGTACTTCAATGTACTCGGTGAGGTGTTTATTACTGTGTTTCACCAAGACTTTACACAAATACGGTAACCAAGAGATAGTGCGTTAATTACATTGATCATCCTGCGAAGCATTATGTTTCTTCTAAACAGTGATTATTTGTGCGGCCTTCTATCTGGATTGCAAATGGCCCTTGCTCAAGTAGAGATTAAGGATTGAGTAGCTGGACGGGGACAAATGTTTATTCAGTAATGAATATACTTTAGCTGGAAGAATGTCCTGAGGGTAACCTTACTTTATCTTTTCCTTTAAAGTTTCCACATTATCAGATGTAATTGGGTGGGAAGCCTTCCTTAAGAATTCACATTAGGTGAAAGTGAGGGTTGGTGGATAGAAATATCAATCAACAGGTCCCTCACTTTAGATTATTTTGTAATAAATAATCTAAATTTCCATAAAAAAGTGATTGGCTATCTTATCACTGAGTTCTTGTCATGGGGTACTTCATTGTGACATGCTTCATGATTTGGGAACGAGTTGTGAATGCAATTGAGCTCTTTAGAGGAATTCCCCGCATGACAAATTTGCGACTTAATGTATGCTTTACACGAATTCTCTAGGTTATGATATTGGTCTGTACAGATCTTGTTCCTAAATTTTGTTATTTGCGTCATGGGCGACACGCCAGCGTCTTTTCATCTTCTTCCAAAGGCTTTTTTCCTTCCTTTGATCAGTAGAGAACCATGCTGCATGCATGCTTCATGTCAAATTGGAGCATGCTTTGAAAGTGGCCAATCGATCTACTTTTGCTTCTACTGTGGTCTGGTAATTATCATAACCTTCCTCATTGTTTTTTAATGTTACTTTGACATTGGCCTGGAAGGTGTCTGCGAAGGGATCTTGCGTCATTTTATTCCATTGTCTTTGAAGGCTTCATGAGGTTTTGCTGGAAGCAGGAGTGGCCTTAGAACCTTTGCTTTGAAAAATAAGTGGTGAATGATCAGACCATGTAAGAGGACAGAAGGCCTCACAACCGATGTTATGAGAGTTGGTCAGAATTAGATCTATAGTATGACTTGCAAGATGTGTGGAAGATGTGTGGGCTTTACATAGATCATCTCTAGTCCTAAGGCAGTTAAGTCCGATAAAACCATTGCGGTATCCGCAGTGCTGTTAATCTCGGTAGGTATATAGAAGTCTCCTACAAGTAAGAAGTGTTTAGTTGAGATAATATGAGGGGCAATTAGTTCCATAAGTAGTGGCTAGAAATCCTGAAGGGGGTCCTGTGGGACGTTATGTATGTGCACCTTTCCAACAGAAGTTGGATTGAAAATTGATTTAAAAAAAAAAAAAGAAAAATGATTTTTATTTCATTCGCACTACACTGTTCAAGTATGGATACATTCGTAGAGTCTTTATGAGCAATGGTTATACCTACGACGATCTTGTACTGCACATCAAGTCATTGTATATGTTAGCCATCGGATTTTTCCACCTTAATAGTGGTGATGGAGCTAGGTTTCGCACAGGTTTTCGTTCAGTAAACCTATTTTGTTGTTCCTTGAACAAATCAATTCCCAGATTTTTATAGCATGCTTGGTCAATGATATAACATTTGCCAGAAACCAGTATCGGCTACTCTTCCTAATAGAGGTGTTTGGGGGTGAGGTAAGTTGTTAAGGTACGCATTTCAGTGTCTCTTACCAGGGTTCGGTATCAAAGAGTACAATTGTTCATGTCTCAATTCTGTGCTATGGATTTTGCATTTTCTACATGCTATGGGTCCCTTCTCCTCTGCGAGGGTTTTGGAGGAACATTTTGAAGGGCTTGCCCATCTTAGTGCAATAAGCTATTTGCTTGTGTAATTAAATTTCTGGTGCCTGCTAACCCCTGGTTTGGAAGTAGCATGGTTCCTGGATCCTGGAAACAGCTGTGCATTGACGGGCGCTGAAGGGCTTCCCTTTGGCACGCTGGTGTCACACCCGCTGTGCATCGGGCATGGCTTTGGTTTAATTAGACATGGGTGGCAGCTAGACTGCTGCCCGGTGACTCCACGTACATCTTGGTTTACACTAAAGCCTTGTGTTACTTTTTTTAAGGCTACACCATAATTAGAGAACAATCCCCTCAGCGATTAGCCTAATCAAGTACAGTCCCAATGAGCAACTCCTATAAATTCCCTTGGTGGACCTTACTTAATATGGCGCTCAGTTAAACAAACGCCACATAACTATTTCACTTTGTCACTCCCACCTTCCTCCATTTCACTTGAAAAAACTTGAAGGCATCATCAATGTCATTAACCTTGTCCATAATTTTCCAGTAGAACTTGAAGCTTCTGGCGGTCCTCACAACAGTCCAACAACTGCTCAAGTATTGTATTTCGGAAAATGTGCACAAAATTGTCTATTAACCATTGCATTGTAAGTTTCTGGTTCACATCTGCGTTGTTCATTTATGTTTTTGTTCTTAGACTTTTCATTTTTTTAGCATAACCTTTTTCGCCGGTCTACAAGTACAACTCCATGTAATGATAAATGTTTACTGTGCTTTTTCTAATTGCCACAAAGCATGTTAATTGTGAAACTGTGCACCCTCTTTAAAGACTTGCTGTTGTTATGCTGAAAAATACTAAGGTTCCGATTCCGATCCTGTAAAACCCGGGTACGAATGGTCGTACGGAGCGTATTCTCCATACGACTCGTACCCGGGAAATCCTCCTTACAAAGCAGCAAGTACGATTCGTACAGAAATACCATTTCCGTCCGAATCGTAAAAAACTACGTGCGGCGAAAAAATACTAGGCCTGGGCGGTAAATTCCGTTCCGTTCGCGGAATTTGCGGAATTTGGGTAATTTCGCGTTCCGCGGAGAACGCGAAATTGCCCAAAAATCTGCGTTCCGCGACTTCGCGAAATTTTTTGCTTGTTCGCGTTCTCAATATGCGTGTTCGCGAGATATTTCACCCCGAGCACGCAATCAGCGATCGCGAACAGGAAAAAAGTATCGCGAACAAGCAATTCCGCGTGTTCGCGGAATTTCTGCGTGTTCGCGGAGATTTTTTACCGTTTCACGGAGATTTGCGTAACGCGATTGCGCAAATTCCGCCCACCCCTAAAAAATACCCACAATTCCGCTCTGGGACATCGCGTGCGTGATGTCCGGACGGAGTCAGGCAGCGTTTTACGGACCAGCAAGTACGATTCGTGCCTACGTCACTCCGCACGGCTCATTTTTTACGGCAGCCAAAAACTCCCGGGAAATTGAGGACGACGCGAAGAAGGAGCACCGGTACGCGACGGACAGCCATGGACCCCATCCTAAGTGTCATCCCGGACCTCCTAGCCTACAACCTGGTGCACTGAAACCCCCGCGCACGCCGCAGAAGGTCAGAACAACACCCAGGGGCAAAGGGGGGGGAGGGGCAGAAAACATAACCCCTACCCAATTTACAAAAAATATATCCTGTACATACATTACCTCCAGGGTCTGGTCACTTCGGGGGGCATGTCCACCAATCCCTGCGTACCGCCACAACAGAAGTGGACGTCTACGCCTACCCGTCACCACTACAATGGTGGGACGGACCGTACCCACGCTCTGAGGGCGTGGGTACGGTCCGTACCACCATTGTAGTGGTGATGTAGGGGTACGCGTGGTACAGACCGTACCCACGCCCTCAGAGCATGGGTACGGTCTGTACCACCATTGTAGTGGTGATGTAGGGGTACGTGTGGTATGGACCGTACCCGCACCCTCAGAGTGTGGGTACGGTCCGTATCACCATTGTAGTGGTGATGTAGGGGTACGCATGGTACAGACCGTTCAGGTGGACAAAGACATGTGAGGTGTGGGTGCAGAGGACTCCCAGCAGTGGACAGAGACATGTGAGGGGTGGGTGCCTATCACTGCCAGCAGTGGACAGAGACATGTGAGGGGTGGGTGCAGAGTACTCCCAGCAGTGGACAGAGACATGGGGGTGGATGCAGAGGACTCCCAGCAGTGGACAGAGACATGTGAGGGCTGGGTGCCTATCACTCCCAGCAGTGGACAGAGACATGTGAGGGGTTGGTGCCTATCACTCCCAGCAGTGGACAGAGACATGGGGGTGGGTGCAGAGGACTCCCAGCAGTGGACAGAGACATGGGGGTGGGTGCAGAGGACTCCCAGCAGTGGAAAGAGACATGGGGGTGAGTGCAGAGGACTCCCAGCAGTGGACAGAGACATGGGGGTGGGTGCAGAGGACTCCCAGCAGTGGACAGAGACATGGGGGTGGGTGCAGAGGACTCCCAGCATTGGACAGAGACATGGGGGTGGGTGCCTATCACTCCCATCAGTGGACAGAGACATGTGAGGGGTGGGTGCCTATCACTCCCAGCAGTGGACAGAGACATGTGAGGGATGGGTGCAGAGGAATACCAGCAGTGGACAGAGACATGTGAGGGGTGGGTGCAGAGGAATACCAGCATTGGACAGAGACATGTGAGGGGTGGGTGCCTATCACTCCCAGCAGTGGACAGAGACATGTGAGGGGAGGGTGCAGAGGAATACCAGCAGTGGACAGAGACATGTGAGGGGTGGGTGCCTATCACTGCCAGCAGTGGACAGAGACATGTGAGGGGTGGGTGCAGAGTACTCCCAGCAGTGGACAGAGACATGGGGGTGGGTGCAGAAGACTCCCAGCAGTGGACAGAGACATGGGGATGGGTGCAGAGGACTCCCAGCAGTGGACAGAGACATGGGGTGGGTGCCTATCACTCCCAGCAGTGGACAGAGACATGTGAGGGGTGGGTGCCTATCACTCCCAGCAGTGGACAGAGACATGTGAGGGGTGGGTGCAGAGGAACACCAGCAGTGGACAGAGACATGTGAGGGGTGGGTGCCTATCACTCACAGCAGTGGACAGAGACATGGGGGTGGGTGCCTATCACTCCCAGCAGTGGACAGAGACATGTGAGGGGTGGGTGCCTATCACTCCCAGCAGTGGACAGAGACATGTGAGGGGTGGGTGCAGAGGAACACCAGCAGTGGACAGAGACATGTGAGGGGTGGGTGCCTATCACTCACAGCAGTGGACAGAGACATGGGGGTGGGTGCCTATCACTCCCAGCAGTGGACAGAGACATGTGAGGGGTGGGTGCCTATCACTCCCAGCAGTGGACAGAGACATGTGAGGGGTGGGTGCAGAGGAATACCAGTTGTGGACAGAGACATGTGAGGGGTGGGTGTCTATCACTCCCAGCAGTAGACAGAGACATGGGGTGGGTGCCTATCACTCCCAGCAGTGGACAGAGACATGTGAGGGGTGGGTGCCTATCACTCCCAGCAGTGGACAGAGACATGTGAGGGGTGGGTGCCTATCACTCCCAGCAGTAGACATAGACATGGGGGTGGGTGCTTATCACTCCCAGCAGTGGACAGAGACATGGGGGTGTGTACATCATTATCAGATGACCACAACTCCATGGGTGTATGTACGCATCCCTAATTTTCGACTATGTTGATAGTGCCATAACAACACATCACTGACAGCAGTGTCCCACTCCCATGAGGATGGATGTCTTTCCCCCACTGCATGACACACCACATGTGGGTGTGAGGACAAATGACACATGCATACCCACCCCTGGCGGATGCAGCACAATACATACACAGAGATCATGCCACAAGACTGTATAGTCATGTCAATGCCTACTAAACTAAGAGAGCCAAAGGGAACACACACTGTCACGCACATCCCAGGACTGATAGGAATGTACAGGTGCTGGGACAGCCACCAAGATGTTGTCTCTCATGGAAGGAATAGGGTGGAATTCCCACAGATACAATGCCCACAATTGTCAGTCAGGTGCCCAAATTCCCTGCAGAACAAGTACCATATGTGTGCTAGGATGGGATTACACACATGCTTAGTGCGGAAAAGGGAGAATTTCTCCCTGAAGGCATGGCAACATACTCAATACACAAGTACAGTGACTAGCAAGGATGGCACAGGCAATGCAGTCGGAGACATTGCTGAGCAGGCATGGCCATGGTTGAAGGGATCCGTCACCAACAAAGGGAATGTATATACAGGTCAGCACAACAATTGTGCAACTCTCTGCAGGGAAGATGTCAGGTGCCACGGAGGAAGGGACACTCCTTGGTACAATGTCTCAAAAAACAAATAACACACACGACCAAAGATCCTTTGCAGAGACCTTGTGATGGCACGCAGATCCCATGGGCCACCTCATGACCATCAGACTCGAACCTTTGCCCGAAACATAACACATTACCACAACCCCAACTCCTGGAGCATCAGCACCAACATCAATACCTGAAATGCAATAGTGTTCAAAGTCAAAAGAAAATGCTTTAATCAGCATAAGATAATATATTTTTCAACAACACTATATACAAAGGCCAATGGCCAGTCCAGAATAGAAGTCCTTGGGGGGACACATGGGCACGTGTCTCCCCTAGCTTGCCTGCACATTAGAACCCTCAGGTTCGTCGACTGGGGGGGGGGCATCATGTGGGGAAGGACCAGGCACCGCAGGGACAGGAGGTGTAAGGGTAGGTGTGGTGGGTGCAGAGCTGGATGCCTCCACCACAGGGAGTGGGACAGCGCCAAAGGTGGAGGAGGGCTCGGCACTGCACACTTCTGCAAGGGCGTCCAGAGTATCTCCTGCACCGGAAGAAACCACAAGCACAAAGGAGGGGGGGTCAGAGGGATGGGGTGCAGCGCTACTAGGGGAGCGGGTGGACAGGAGGGGGGATCAACTCCCCTACCCGGGGAGTGCCTTGCCCGTTTGTGGGCTGGTGACCCAGTGGGGCTTAGGCCCAGCACAGCCAAGTAGCTCTTCTTGTCTGACTGTGTGGCAGGGGAGCCAAGGGGAGTGCCTTTGGAGGGACTGGGTAGTGAGGCATGCGGACTCAGACTGTGGCTGCGTGTATGCCTGTGTGCCCCAGACCCAGTGGGTGTGCCTTTATACCCCTGAGTGTGCGTGCCAGGAGGTGTGTGCTTGCCCTTACGTGTTTGTGTGCTGCCTGTGTCTGGTGGGGTGCGTGCTTGGGAATGTCTGGGTGTGCATGGGACAGGCATGGGAGTGTGGATGGTGCAGGGGTAGGGGGGAGACAAAGCGCTGCAGGAGACTCACTGCTGCCGTCAGTGAAGAGTCCATGGACCTCAGCAACATCCGTTGGTCAGACATCGCTGCTGACATGCCCTCCATGAACGACACCATCTGTGTCAGCAGTGTGGTGTGGCCATGGAGGACATTCAGCATCGATGTCTGGCCAACCTGCAACTGCCGCTGAATGTCCACAGACTCTGCAGTGAGGGCAGCAGGGGTGACAGGGGCAGGGGGTGCGGTGCCTGGCACAAAGGAGACATGGTGGTGCCCTGCACAGACAGAAGGGACCGGAGCAACTGGGAGGGCGGTGATGGGAATGGAGGAGGCGGTGACAGATGTTGTGCTACTGCCAGGTGTTGTAGCAGCCTCCGCCCCCTCGAGGAGTTCAGCCTCGGACCCGTCAGCATCGTAGTCGGTGTCACCACCAGACAGGTCCTCCGCCTGACTCCCCTCGCCCTCCGTGCCACTTGCTCCCGCAGACTCGCCAGCAGTGGTGGCACCGGTGCTAGATCCCACCTCCAGGTCCGTGCAGGTGTCTCCCTCGGTGTCCTCCGATGATGCTGTGGGCAAGGTGAAGATACAGAAAATAATCAGTCACCTGTATACATCTGACACATGAGTCCTAACAAAATAGGTCACAGTGCATATCAGGAAATGCATCATGAGTAACATCTAGATTACTCCGCACATATGTAAGCCCTGCACTCCCCAGTTGGTTGACCCACCATGCCACTTGGAAACAAGGAAAAATAGGACACAACAGCAAATAACTTGACATCGAATTATACTGAGAAGCTAGTGTCTGGGAACAGTTGAGCACAGCAATACTATGAAGGCATGACACCTCTTGTTCACTGTGAACGAAACAGTATTGGTGCACCCAAGGTTAAATAACAGACCGCAATGCTGAAGGTGTCCCCACAATCAGAGACCTGTGAGTACTTTGGGAACCCAAACGAAATACAGTGTGATCCCTTGGGAATCACAACACTTTACACAATCTACATGTTTAGAATGTGTGAATGTGCCACTTTGTGAACAGAACACACATGTGCCTATATAAAAGAAGTCACACAAGGAGGTGCACACAAAACTACATTTACACAGTCATTGTATGAGCTGCCAGCCTTATTCAAATAAGCCACTGTTAGAAAGAAATGGGGTTTCAGTAAGTACATATACATGGCCCCACGGCGATCTGGATGACTTGACACTCGTATGTTGGTATCAGCAACAACCAAGAACTTACCCAAATGCCACCACACTGTGGGAAAATGGATATGTATAATATGAAAAAAAGTGTTATTCGAACTGTGCCTTTCTTTAAAATGTGCCAGCGTGTCCCCTGAAAGTGTAAAGGTGGTTTCTTCTGCACTTCCTTGGGAGACATCTGTCATGCAGGCACATTATTGTCCTTCACAACAAAGCATCAAAGTCAAGCATTGTAAAAAGTAAGACATGTTGACAAGTGTAGTGAGTGCCAAGGTACAAGACTTCTGGACTAACAACTTGAATCATGCCACCTGTCACATGGCCATCCGTACCATGATGACACAGTTGGCAACACATCTGACCCACTGCCTGTCATGTGGAGTGGCACACATGTCCAAACACAGGACAATGCATAAGCTAATGGGCCTGCAATTGTGTCGGAATAAGGAGCACGTGCACTGAGGAGACACACTCATGGCAACCAAGAATGTCCACACAGATGTAAGCACACAAAGACCAAACTACGTAGCATCTGGACCACACACTGGTGCCAAAAATGGATGAGCAGGAATCATATATTTTAAATTTTTGACACATGCTGCAAAGCACAAACATTAAACCCTGCACAACATGACTGGGTCACTGCATGTTGAGTGTCTGTCCAGACAATTATCACACACAGGTCAGACCTGGCAAGGAGACATAAGGTTTGGACATGTAGGCTTTGCCTTCACAAACCCTCCATACGTGAGACAATGTGATTGAGACAGATCAAGAAGTTACACCTCTTAATCTGGGTTTACTAAAATGTGCATCAAGAATTCCTAAATGTACTCCACATCACCTCGTGAGGCTGCCAACACATATTTGTGACAAACAACCATCAACAGATAGTTGTAAATAGACACACAGGCACTGCCCAGTGTGAGGATGCACAAGCCAAATGGGGTCACCCTGTCCAGTGGACACATGTAGCACACTTTACATAAATGCAAATGAAGCCAGGGAACAATGCCACAGAGGCCAACCTATGCTGAACACACAGAGAATGGGCACAGTGTTGGATGACACACATGATTCCAAGGCAAGGGTTTCTCAGGGGACTGTAGTGGGCAAACTGCTCCATGGTCCTGAAATGATCTGACTGTAAAATGAGCAACCGTCCCGGCATGATGCATATCTCCCACTCATGCACATCATGTCTGAGGCCACAACATCGGTCATGCATGCTGCAAGTCTGTTAATTTGAAACCTCACACTCCTATGTTGAGACTCAGCATCAGTGCCAACAAATATGGACCCCCAAATGACTGAACAGGACAGGGCACAGGCAAGGTACCAACACATGTCACAGACCACCCCCACACATGATGCAGAAAGCAATGTGCACTTGGATTAACTGGCAGCCTAGATTACCATGTGCAATAGTGTTTACACACAGACCAGGGAACATATGTCAAGGAGGGGAAGAGAGGAAGAACAGCACCGGTTGACTTGGGGGAAAAGGATATACACTGCACATAAAAACCCTGGCAGTGTATCCAGGTGACTGAGCACTTCCAAAAGCTGGTGACACACAACAAACACACATGTACCTACCCCCTCCTTGCTGCTGCATCTCCTGTAACCGCCTATCCATGTCAGGGAAGACCACCGCCAGGACACGCTTCATCTGGTGGGCCAGGCGTCAGCGCCCGCCGTGGGGGCGTGGAGGTGAGTCCTTCAGCAGGACCCGGGCGATCCTCCGGGTCCAGCACCGGATGTCCTGCCACCGTTTTCTTACTTGGGCTAGGCGCCGACTGCGACCCTCCACCGATCTCACGGCCCTGACAGCCTGCTTCCAGATCTCCCCCTTCGCATAGGCAGTTACCTGTGAGGATGACAAAGTGAGGCAACATCACTACATCTGCTCTATGTCAGAGAGACACACATTTGAACATCTTTGATATGTTGAACAGGGCATAGGATGCTGCCAAGGAATTGCATCTTAGTCATATGGACATTGGACTCTGTGGAAGCCCCAATGCACTACATGGCATATAAAGTACACAGGTGGCATGAGGGGTGCGACATACTCCATGAACATGGCACATACTGTGCATCACAAGCAACACCAGGCTGATGGACAGCACCTCCAAGCAGTTACATGCCCCAGGCCACTGACGCAACCTCAGCAGAGTACACAGACACACACAGGCACAGATCAATCACATGCCATTGGCAACAGCGGATACAAACCTCCCTCTGCACATGTGCCACTTGCCTGTGGGGTGTCACAGGTGTGGGGCTAGCTCAGCAAGTCAGGCACACAGCACAGCTTACTTTTCACATCAGATGGGTAGAGCTGTTGCCTCCTCCATGCAGCTGTGGTGCAACACTTCACATAGACACTCACCCACAAGACAAGGAACATTCACACACATCAATGGCCAGGGGGCGTACACATCACTTGGACACTCTCACCACAGCTCCACTCAACTCACACACATCTGTGGGTACAGCCACCTGTCACACCGGGGGGACCACTGAATCACCTCAGGACTATAGACAAAAAATGCCACAAAGGATTAGCCAGGCTGAATGTGCATTGCACTATGCAGTGAATGTCACAGTAAGCACAATGCAAGTGAGGAGTGCACACATGAACTACATCATGCTCTGCATGGGAGACATAAGCCATTCCCCCCCTGGGACCCACTCTAAACAACATTGCATGTCTGTCACACCTGGACACAATGCCAGAAGTGACAAAAAAGGTGCACAGTCAAAGCTAGTGAAGTCAGCACTCACCTGCTCACCTGGTCTCCCATACAAGCTGGGGTACTGTGGGAGGATGACATCCAGCAATGCCTCATTCTCCTCCTGGGTGAATGGCTGGGCCCTCTACACAGACCTTGACATGGTGCCAGAGGAAGCACAGACAGCAGCAGTGTTGTCGACAGGAAAGTTGTACAGGCAAGTGCCCTCTCATGGGTTCTGGCTGACTTATATCTGTCTTGCTGAGGGGCATTCATTTGGAGGAGTACATAGTGATTGGTCAGATTCATTTGCATCTTACGATTACTCCAATCCTTTTCCACATACACCAGTGACAGCATTTGCATCGTTCAAAATTTGAGCATCATGTCAAGTCAACAACCACTTTGCAACATTGTATTTTGTGGCCAACTGACTTTTCCAGGCCACCTGATGGAAAATTTGAACTGAAAACTCTGTATCCATGACAACCAGCATGCATTTAGTGCCTAATACTTGTCCCTTATGTGTCCCTTATGTAATTTTCAAATCCACACACAGGTACGGTGCGTTTCACACGTACCCCTACGGCACCAGTTGCACAGTGCCTTTGACACATACGTGTAGGCACTGGTAGTACACGTACGGGTACGTGTACTACCAGTGTCTACACGTATGTGTCCGCAATGGTAGTACATGTACGGGTACGTGTACTACCAGTGCCTACACGTACGTGTCCGCAATGGTAGTACATGTACGGGTATGCACTGGTAGTACACGTAAGGGTACGTGTACCACCAGTGCCTACACGTACGTGTACTACCAGTGCCAACACATACATGTATGCAATGATAGTACACAAACGGGTACGTGTACTACCAGTGCCTACATGTACGTGTACTACCAGTGCCTACACGTATGTGCACGCACTGGTAGTACACGTACCCGTGCATGTACTACCAGTGCCTACACGTTTATGTACGCACTGGTAGTACACGTACCCGTACATGTACTACCAGTGCCTACACGTACGTGTAGGCACTGGTAGTACACGTACGTGTGTACGGTCCATACCACGAGTGCTCCTACGGCCACACAACTCTAGTGATACGGACCGTACACACACCCTCAGAGCGTGTGTACGGTGCGTTTCACATGCTTACACTGTTGAGAGGATGCGCACACGAAAGGAATGGAGGTCTCAGACTCGCAGAAGGATGTACATCAAGTCATTGTCATTGCTGTCCCACATGTGCAGGGCCTAGGTGTGTCAGGCAGTGATATTGCACATGTCTCCTCATGCATTTGCACAATTGATGTGTGATGACCTGTGTACACATGTCAAGTGTGAAGGGGCACTATGTGGCACACTTCCCCTTCACACTTTGCACATGTGTGCATGTAGTACAAACGTGTCAAGCACAGCATCACTGATATGGCACAGTCACCACCGCCCGCAACTGTCCCCTGATGCCAGGGAGAGGGACACTAACAACTGACATTTAACGAACAGCGTGCAACGATGTGACTATGTCACGTGTGTGTCATGTGTTCCCATGAGCTTGCTGTTGGTGTCCCTTCAACTGCATCTGCTGTTGCTGCATCCAACATGTGTCTGTGTCTAGATGGGCATGGCACACATCTACGCACACCATGCCACATGTGGATTTCCACGTAACGTGTGTTTGTATGCATCAAACTTGATATTTTGACATGAGGACATATCTGCATCGTCTCAATGTCTGTGTTTTCTGTTTTCACGTGTACCCCTTCATCGCAATGTGTGTGATCTGTACATTTGACATTCCATGTGATCTGTGTGTCTAGCTTGCCGTCAGCTGTCTGTATGAGATGACATCCTTAAAATGCTGAGATGTGGATGTATGTCACTCTTGTGATGTCTCAGGCTATTCACTGACACTGGCACACAGCTCGTTTCAGGGCATGTCATGTAGACTTGACAATCAACGGGTGTAGCTGGCTTTTCGTAGGTGTATCACCTGGCTGGCATACGTGTCCTGGATGTATTGCACAGACCAGACTCTGTATTTAGCAGATGTGTATTAGCAGTTGAGCATGTGCTCAGTTCATTGACATTGATGTTGTTATGTTCTCACTGTTCGTTATTCATTCCCAATTTCTGCAGGGCACCGCCTGTCCCCAGACCAATGCCAGACTTGGGTGCCATGAGGGAACGTGACTGCATACGCCGTTACAGATTCACCCAACAGTTGATTGAGGACCTGACAAAGAGGTTGGCACCACACCTCCAACCGCGACACAGTTATCCTACTGCGCTGACCCCCAGGATGAAGGTGATGGCAGCCCCACATTTTTTTGCCACAGGTACGTTTCAATTCACCATAGCTGATGTTGGTGGCATGTACCAGACGATGTTCAGCCGTGTCCTGCATGATGTTTTGGCAGCCATGTTGGAGCACTTGCATGAATTCATCCATTTTCCGACTCCTAAAGAGTTGACAGGTGTCAAGGGTGATTTCTGTGCCCTGGGAGGGATGCCCCATGTCATTGGGTCCATTGATGGGACACATGTGGCTTTTGTACCACCACAGGCACAGGAGGTTGCCTATCGCAACCGTAAACATTACCACTCTATAAATGCCCTTGTGGTGTGTCTTGCTAACATGCTGATTTCCCATGTCTGTGCACGTTTTCCAGAGTCAGCACACGATGCCTACATCATGAGGCATAGCAGGGTGCCAGAAATGATGCTGCGGCTGCACAACGAAATAGTATGTCTTGTTGGTGGGTATACTCTGTTTATCCTGTGTTTTGCGGTATCTTTGTATCTTACGGCATCTCCTGACCCACTTTTTTACATGATGTTTCCATGTAGGGGACTCTGGCTATCCCAACATGCCATGGCTGATGACGCCTCTCCGCAACCCAAGATCAGCTGCAGATCACCGTTGGAACAATGCACATGGGCATACCAGGCGAGTGATTGAGAGGACGTTTGGCCTCCTGAAGAGCCGATTCCGGTGCCTTCACAAGACAGGCGGGTCCCTCCCATATGCACCGGTGGGTCTGCAAAATCTTCCTCGTGTGCTGCATGCTGCACAACATGGCAGTGGAGAAGACAGTGCCACTCATCCTGGAGCAGCATGAGCAGGAACATCCACCCGTGGAGGATGAAGGCCTTGGTCTCGAGGCAAGTGAGGAAGAGGAGGAGGAGGATATCCGAGTCAGCTCATACGCAACTTCTTCTCATAATGGTGAGTCACTGGGTCTGAGTGTGCACGCTTGGAGCCTTGTGTGGCATGTGTTGCAATGTGTGTGTCCAGCTGACTGTATGCTAAGTGACTTAGATGTGTGTTCTGATGTGTCACTCGAGTCATGATGTCATTCCACTCATTTTAGCTGAGACACTAAATTTTCAATTCACATGGTGACAACATTTTCCTGTAGAGTAAATGACCATGTATGCGGATAACAATCTTTTAGCTGACTTCTTGTGTGTCTGTCATCCACAGGTTCTTGCGCATGTCGTCTGGTCGTGTCATCGTTGGCCTCCTGCTATTCCGCATGAGTATTGCAACGTGTGCTGAATCAGCGTTCCATGCACGGGCATGGGGAAAAGTCATTTTGGGTGAGGATTGCAGCAAGGCATTTTGGGGGTGTTACATGTTTGGAATGTGTGGGGACTGCTCCTGTCCACGTTGGGTTACCATGCATACATGTCGACTCACCATGGGGCACATGACATGTAGCATGACTCCCATGAATTGATAGTCAACCTTCGTGACAGTCATCTGTAATGGTTTGTGGATTCTGATGAAGGCATCAATGTGTGTAAAACTTTCCTCAGAAACATACGGGATGCTACGGGTGGACATAGTGTGGGACATCCCCATAAGAGGCTCAATGGGGAATTGCAGCCTCTCCGTGTGCAGCATGGGGTGTTTGGCTCATCCCCTTAACTTGTGTGCCAGGCCATTTGGATTTACTACATCTGTGTTGTGAAGGGGGTGTCCAGTGTAGGTCCCACATGTTCAGCCAATTGACCTGTGAGTCTGTTCATATTGATGCATTTCCCTTAGTATGAGCCTGAGTAATAAAGGGGTTCCTCACCCTCCAAGGTGCCTCATTTCTGTCAATGCTGGTCTCTTGCCACTTTGCATGCGGCATCTCTGGCATAGTTGTCAAAGATTGTGCATATGAGTCTATGTGTAGTTTTGCTACATGCATGCAGTTCTTCATGGGTTAGAATCTCTATTGTGCATGAAGTCCATGGTTGTGTATGTATTTGGGCATGTTGGTCCCCACAACGGGCCGTCAACGCCTGCTGAGGGTGTGTCTCCTGTGCGCAGCTCGGCCTTCTGTTTCCTGATCCTGTGTCAGTCATCTTTGGTTATTGTGCATCCATTTTCTCTGGGTGTGCTATGGGTAACCGGACACTCCTTCCTTTACATAGGCCTGTTGCAGTTGACCTTTCTGACATCCTTGTCTTTGTGTGCTACTTTTGGCATAGTTTCTAGGACAATCTGCCTGCTGCTGCGGCCCCTGCAGCAAGGGCCCACAAAGTAGCTGGATTCGGCAACACACACGCCTCAAAGATGCTGCTCCCTGCCTCCCTCCACCCATTCATTTGGCTGTCATCATCTTGTCTGTGCAACTGTTGCGGCCACGCGGTGCCAAAGGCTGGACCGTCAGCACATGCAACGTGCACATTGCATGGCCCTCATGTCATTGCATGACCCACATCACACTACAGTCTGATGTTGCAGCTACCCTCCAAGCAATGTCCATCCGAAAATCAACCGCCAGCTCTCAGGCATACCCTAAGCGCACACACGACACCTTTGCATGCTGAGTGTGCAACTCCAACTGCCTACACAGCGCTGCCCCACCTTCCAGGCCCTGTCACACCAACCAGATCATGTCCCTCCTACTCCAAACCAGCTCCGTCCACCAGCAAGGCCATGGGAGTGGGACTCAAGCCTTCAGCATGTAGTATAGTGGCGTCATCTGGCACATGGCCCAGGGATCATCTCTCACCGTGTCAATCTTCAATATGTCCAGGACCCCCCTCTCCACCATCACATGCGCACACAACCTCATCATCATGGCGTATGCCATTGACACCCAGGTGCTCCTCACCCTCACCAAAGACACAGCCATTGCTAGTTCCAACATTCAAGAAGGCATGAGGTCCGTGGATGAATGGTTGAACATCAGCCACCTGAGGCAGGACTTGTACAGGACTGAGGTAATCATCTGAGGATTGTCCCCTTACAGCTGGCTCAACTCCTTGTGTCCCACCCTCAGGGGCCCTACACAAGCACCCAGTGGCCACGCACACAAGATGGTGTGCATCATGGATTTGTCACTCACATTTGCCATGCAAATCACCAGCATCTGTACCTCATGCTGCAACACCCTCTGCATGATGCACATGATCCACAGATAGATCCACTCCAAGGAAAGACAGACCATCCCCAGGTCCACAACACCAGCCGTGTCAACTACTGCCCGCCCTCTACGGAGCAAGTACATCCAAACTCACGGGAAACTTTTCCACATCCAGGGTGCATCTGCACAACTCAGCTTCAACATCCCGCACCCCATCCACATCACCGTCCACCTGAGATAGCTGCAAGGGATCACTGTGTGCTGCAGGATGACCTTCTCTCTCCTCACACACACTCAGGAGGCAGTCAACAACCCCAGACCCCAAAATCAACCTTGTACGTCTGTCATCCAAGACCCCGTTGGCCCCACTCTATGCATCCAAACTTGGCCTGGCCACCATTCTTCACATCCACAAAACTCCAGCATGAAGGAGATGGTTCTCCCACCTGGACAAACATACCTGGGACTCCCTCCCCGGGAACCTCCACATGAGCCATGACCTCTAGGCCTTCATCATCCTCTTGATGATTGGTGTGTCCGCACAGTATTGCAAGCCCCCCCTCAGGAGCTTGAGGCCATCACGGATGAGTATTGGGCTCCCAGGCTGTATCGGAATGATGCATTGTGACCCATGTGTGTCCTGTACCGGACTCAGATCCCAGGGTATGGATGGCTAGAGTTAGTTCAACACTCAGGCATAGTTTGACATTTACCCACACGTATGTTGTGGACTAATGCAAAATGACTGCAACATCTAATAATAAATAAATAGTTTTATTCTCGGTGGGGTGCTCTACCGGGTGCATAGAATCCAAAGTTCACAGGGGGAGATGGGATCCTTGGCTTTTGAAGTCATCAGAGTCCAGACCACAGTGTTGGTCATCATTGGTCAGGCTGTGACCAGCAAGTCCATGTGGCAGAGAATGTCAGTGAATGACGTACTGCTGTTGCGCATGAAGGCCAGGTGCCAGGCCAGGTGACCTGAGAAATGTGGATGGTCCGCTGCCTCTCACGGTCTTTTCCGTGGACGACCCACCTTCCTCTGGGGACCCTCAGATGCAGGCCTTGACGATGCTTGGGACGCTCCGTCGGACGAATCCTCCTCCTCCTCCTCCCTCCCTGTGGCTGGTGTTGGTCTTCGCCTGGTGGCACAGGGAGGGTTGGCCATGTTGTCGGCGATCCGACGGAGTGAACGGCTTATGTCCGTTTGCACCGCCAGGAGCTCAGCCAGTCTTGCCTCCATCTGTTTTTGGTGTTGTTGTTGACTGGCGTGTTGCTCGGCCTGCTGATTCTTAATGTCTGTGAGGGTCGCCACTACCTGACTGATGGCCTTGGTGTCACGCCGGTATGCCTCCATGATGTTGCGTACGTGTGACATACCGGTCCCTTCAGCTGTCTGGTCAGGATCTCGCCTCCGCCTGCCTCTACTCCCACCACCCCTGCCCACACGAGCCTGGCCTGCCGTTGTGGGCACATCGGGTCTACGGGACCCCTGAGGGATGGCAGTTGCGGTGTTGTCTGCCTCCTCCTGGGTGCCCGGCGAACCTTGTCCCTCCAGGTCAGGCTGGCTCAGTTGTTCAGGGTGAGCAGGGATCCTGGGTGTCTCCTGGGATGTGGCAGTAATGGGGGTGGTGGTTGGCACAGGTGCTGCAGGGGCTTGGACACCAGAGGGGCCAGGTGGGTTGGGGTCATCCGCGGAGTGTTGTGAGGTGTTGCTGCCGGTGGGATCAGGTTCCTCCCGAGCCTGGGACTGTGGTACTTCCCCCCCATTGTTGGGGGGAGATCCATGACGTTGCCCTGTATGTGAGAGAGAGACAATGTTAATGCTGTTTAATGTGACATCCATGTTTCATACATATTCTAGTTGCCACAGTTCCTCCAGATAGTTGTATGTGCCTAGCATTCACATCAATGTTCACTTGTGGATGGGTATGTTGCAGGAGACTGATTGAAATGTTCTCCAAGGTGTTTGACATGTCGAATTTGGGCTTGGATGCTTCTTTGGCTGTGGCTTGATCTTGTTGTGTCACATGTCCATTGTGAGAGTGGGTAACTCCATTGGCTGCCCTGGGGGTGTGTGCTTGTGTAAGGGGTGAGGATCATCCCTCAGCCCGACGCTGTTCAACATCCACATGGCCCCCTCACACAAGTGGCCCGCCACCACAACCTCAACATCATCTCCTACGCCGACAACACCCAGCTCATCCTCTCCCTCACCAAGGACCCTCACACCGCCAAAACAAGCATCCACGAGGGTCTGAGGGCCTTCGTCGACTGGATGAGGAGCGGCCATCTGAAACTGAACTCGGACAAGATGGAGGTCCTCATCCTCGGACCCACACCCTCAGCCTGGGACGACTCCTGGTGGCTGACCGCTCCGGGGACAGCACCGACACCCACCGACCACGGACGCAACCTAGGATTGATCCTCGCATCCTCCCTCTCCATGTCCAAGCAGGTCAACACCATCTCCTCCCCCTGCTACAACACCCTACGCACGCTCCGCCGGATCTACAGGTGGATCCCGACCGAAACAAGTAAAACAGTGACACAGGCCCTCGTCAGCAGCTGACTGGACTACGGCAACACATTCTATGCAGGACTCCCATCCAAACACCAACGGCGGCTACAACGCTTCCAAAACGCCTCCGCACAACTGATCGTCAACACCCCCGCCACACCCACATCACCCCCCTCCTGAGTGACCTGCACTGGCTCCACATCGACAAGAGGATCACCTTCAAGCTCTTCACCCACGCACACAAGGCACTCCACAACACTGGACAAGCCTACCTGAACATCAGACTCAGCTTCTACACCCCCACCCGCCAGCTCTGCTCCGGCAGCCTCGCCCTCACAGCTGTACCCCACATCCAACGTATGCCCGCCTGCGGCAGATCCTTCTCCTAACTCGCCGCCAAGACCCGGAACACCCTCCCAACCCACCTACGACTGACCCAAGAACTACTTGCCTTCAGAAGACTCCTCAAGACCTGGCTCTTCGAGCAGTAGTGGAACCCCCCCCCCCCCCTCAGCACCTTGAAACCCTCACAGGTAAGTAGCATGCCTTACAAGTACCCTGATCGATTGTTGATTGATTGACGGTGCCTGCTGGTGGGTGTAGTGTGATTTAGCAGTGGGTCTCCCAGGTGATGTATCTGTCCCCCCATGGAGCATGCTGCCATGTCAGTGAGTGTGAGTTCCTGTCCTAGATATCTGAGCTTGTTGTGTTTGTGTTTGAGTTTGCAGTGGTCACAGGAGGGCCTTGTGCTGCCTACAGCAGGGCAAAGTGTCAGCTACTTTGTCAGTACTTTGCCAGTCCCTGTGCATTTAGCATGGTGCATGGGTATGTACCTGGGCCGTATGGGCTGAGGGCAATGGTGTCTGTTTCTGAGTTGTACAATATGTTTTGTGATCCCCACCCTCCCAGCATCCCGGACATCCAGTCATGGGTTTGTGGTTTGTGTAGCCTGGGACATGGCATGGCCTTGCTTTGTGAATGGGGCATACACATGTTAGTGGCATGAGCGTTGTTTTTGAGTGTGGTTGTGTTTGGGGAGGGCTTGGGGGTAGGTGAGTGCGTTTGTTGGAGTTGGGGTGTGGATGCCATTACCCCCATGTTACGTAAGTTGTTTGTGTACTCACCCGGCTCGGCAACTCCTTCGACTCCGTGTACTCCCACCGGCGGAAGCAGGGCCATCACCTTCTCCTCCCAGGGATGGTAATGTACCGGTCTGCAGGGCAGCCCACCTCCAGTGATGTTGCTCTGGGCGTAGTCCTCATTCATTTTGCGCTTGACTGCCCTCCGCAGTTCGTACCACCTGGCTTGGCATTCATTCCTGGCCCTTCTGATGGGCGCAACAGCATTCACCCGATCGACGATCCTCTGCCACAGGCGTGATTTTTCGGCTATGCTGGTCTGTCTGACCAATGTTCCAAAGAGCTGTGGCTCGACTCTGTTGACTTCGTTGACAAGGATGTCCAGCTCCTCCCTTGTGAACTTTGGATTCTTGTCTGTGGGCATGGTGTGGGTGTGGATGGTTGTGGGTGTGTGGGTGTGAATGTGTAGGTGTGTGTGGGAATGTGTAGAGGGGTATGTGTGAAGGAGGTTGTGTGAAGGTGTGTAAGTTAAGGTCTATGGGTGCAGTTGTTTGTGTGTGGTGTCTGTCAGCAGTGGGTCTGTTACAAAGGCTCATGGTTTGTGAGTGTGGGCACTTTGTATTGGTCCATTTGTGGGTGTGGCTGGGTTTGAAATTTTGGTGGGTGTGTTATAAGAGGTGGTTGTGAGTTTGGGCCTCTGTTTGCCTGTTTGGATGTACCAGGTCAGTCTTTTAGATGTTTTTTCTACTGTAGACGTGTTTGTGGTGTTGTGCGAGGCAAATTGACCCTCCTTGTGCTGTTTTACAGTGTCCTGGTTCTGTACGAGTTGTTTTAGTGTATGTAAGGTGCGTACATACGCGATGTTGTTGTACAGTGCTCACGTATGCAATGTTGTTGTACGGTTCATACATACGTGATGCTGGGGTAGGGTGGTGGGGTACGGTACGTCCAAGTACGGGGCTGGGGTACGGTCTTGGGGTACGGTGCGTACAAGTACGGTGCTGGGGTACGGTGCGTCCAAGTACGGGGCTGGGGTACCGTGGTGGGGTATGGTGCGTACAAGTACGGGGCTGGGGTACGGTGGTGGGGTACGGTGCATACATGTACGGGGCTGGGGTACGGTGTTGTGGTATGGTGCGTACATGTACGGGGTTGGGGTATGGTGTTGGGGTATGGTGCGTACATGTACGGGGCTGGGGTACGGCACTGGGGTACGGGGCTGGGGTTCGGCGCTGGGTTACGGTGCGTCCAAGTACGGGCCTGGGGTACGGCGCTGGGGTGCGGTGCGTCCAAGTACGGGGCTGGGATATGGGGGTGGGGTACGGTGCGTACAAGTAAGGGGCTGGGGTACGGTGGTGGGGTATGGTGCGTACATGTACGGGGCTGGGGTACGGTGGTGGGGTACAGTGCGTACATGTATGGGGCTGGGCTACGGTGGTGGGGTACGGCGCATACACGTACGGGGCTGGGGTAGAGTGCAGACATGGGGGGGTACAGTGCTGACATATGGGGGGGAGGTGGGGGGCTGTACGACTCGTATCCCGGGCACAAGTTTACCCAGATACGAGTGGTATGGCGTTCACTCCGTACGGGGCCTTTTCCATGCGCTTGTGTTTTCGGAAGGGCGGTACGGATCGTACTTGCGCGCTCGGACTTCAGTTTTACGATTTGTATGTAAAACTGTCCGGGGACGTCTCGTAGACTTTTCCTGAAGCGATTCGTATGTATTTTTCACACACTAATCATACTTCACCGGTTGTACGGGACTTGTACGAATCGCACGTAAAAAAATACGGATACGAGTCGTACGGTAATTTTTTTTAACGGATCGGAATCGGCACCTAAATGTAGATAAATGTATAAATGTCAAATGAAATGTGTTTTCATCATTACAAATTTTTTTTAAATGTATTAAATTACTCCCCTTGCTTATCCACCATAAACAAAAAAATCCTTCTTCAAAAGTTCTCAAAATCTATTCATAATCTTAAAAATATATATATCTTATTCCACTTTTTTATAGAATTGAATTTTATTTTCCAAAATTAATAACATTACAACCGAACATAATGTTGGAAAAAAAAATCATTAAATATTAGAAAAACCAATAATCGTACAATTCAAATTGTAAAAAACATATAAATTCGCAACAAAATAAAATATATATTTGGATAAAGTTCCAATAAATAAGAAAACATAACAAAATTAAGACTATTTTTAAAATTTTAAATCTCAATCTAATTGTACATTATTTTTAACAGACATATTTCACATAACAGCATTGAGCTCATTACAATGTCATTTTGAAATTTTGCGCCCAACACCGCCTGATATTAAGGATTTGACCGACTACTGGTCGGCGGTTGAACATGACAGAATACAATGCTTAAAAAAAAATTTGGAAAGACTCCCGTTCACTTCTATGAGAGGCTGTGTTCGCACCAATAACACAAACTCCTATGGGGGAAATAACTATCTGCGGGAAACCTTCCACTATGAAAAGTGGACTTATAGGAGCCACAAAAGTCAGTTTCAAACAGCCTTTTTATGTGTTGGACAGACCAACTAAGAATGGCTGTCAGAACAACAAATCGTAATGGGTCAGTCGTAAACTGTATATGCAGAACTGTACGGATCACCTCAGACCAAGTCAGTATCTTCGATTGCCATCCATGACTGATTCAGAATGACCAAACAGTTCCCCTTCCGACCGTGAGCATTTTAATCGGTTAGGCGGATCTGATTCAGGCCGACTCGGGCAGATGGGTTATGACTCAGGTGATGGGAACCCGACTGTATGTCGGAGGCTTTCAGAAGAAAAAAAAATGATGGACTTAATTTTGATTATTTCTAACATGTTATTACATACCAGGATATTTGAACATTGCAATATTGATTAGAAGATATTTAGATAACATAAACTTTTTTCTGTTAAGTTTGTTAACATACCAACTTCAGGCCCAATTGTGTTTCTACGCTGTGGGGTTCTCGACGCAGCCTTTAGCCTCTGTATGCCAGCCCCCTCTACCGTGGGCATTCACAGTGACAAGCAACCCCACGCCTTAGGACAACTCTGCACTTGTCACCTCTGGACTGTGGAGAAGAGGACCAAAGGTGTCCCAAAATCCCTGATCATTGTAAATCCTGGCTTGGCCTACCAGTGAAAACTTTCACCCTCATTTGACAAGAGCAATCCCCATTGACTTACATTGAGAATCAAATTTTAATTTGATGAATTTCTTCTTTGCGGCCTACTGCCACTGGAAGTAAAATGATGTTACTGCCATTGAACTTGCACAAATTAAACTTAACAGAAAGTGGGTTCTGTTGTAAGTTGCATCAAAGACATTATATGGCATATCTGTTTCTCCTCCCATAGGACAACTTTGCAGCCTCTGAAAACTGCATTGGCGACTAGGGGTGGGTGGAATTAGCGAAAGTGCCTTTTGCAAAATAGCGCGAAACGGCACAAAATCTCCGCGATCACGCGATATTTCACGTGATCGCGGAGATTAGTGATTCAAGTTGGGGTTTCATTTTTGTGACAGGAGCATCGTGCCAGAATGAATCCTGCCCTGCATATTTACCCAAGAAGATGCCACCGTTTTGTGCAATACCTCTACTCAACTCGAGTACTTTCTACTGGCTCATCAGTAAGTGCTACCTCGTTGGGTAAATGTATAGTGCTTTTCCTACACTACAGCTGCGTTAAGGGCCAGAAGAGTTGTCTCCAGTGGCAATGTGTGTCTGTAACATTGCCATGGCGCCGACGGCCCTGGGGTCCCTTGAGTCAGCTGTCCATCATAGTGGGGGAAAGGGCGGGAAGACGTTGCCCACCACTGGTGTGTGTGGCAGGGCTTCCAGGCAGTTCACTTGCCGCTTGTTTATAAAGGGCCAGAGACCGATCAGAGCAGCAGACGAGGAAACAGAACCTCCTGGTGTCAGGAACTACAAGGGGATTGTGCTCGAGAAAGTCATGGCTGCACAGAGCTCCATCAAAGATCACAGCTAATTTTTGACGGTAGATATGGGGAGAAAAGCACACCTGCCCAGCCTCGACCTAGCTCCCGAATGTTTTGTGCTGATTAATGCTTACTGAATTTGAGCTTCAACTCGGGCCCCTGCTTTATTTATATCTGTAAGTGCTTCCTGTTGAGGTTTAATTTTTGTGACAGGAAAGGTCTCAAGGCGTCAATTTCCGTTCCCTCGCAGATCGCGGAAATTTCAACATTTTCGCGTTCCGCGCGGACCGCGAAAATGTCAAATTGTCGCAATTTCCGCGAGCGGAACGGAAATTGTCTCCCATTCCTATTGGCGACATTGTAAATGTAAAAATGTTTATCTTGCTAACCGTACTTAACTGATCTTATTTATTTTTGGGCCAAAATATGTATAAGGGTTCATGTTTTTTATACATTCGTATAGATCTCCTTGAGTCGTGTGAATCAATTATTGAATATTGTGTGTGTTTGCAGTTGTCTAACACTCCTCGGTTATGAGCATAAGGATACCCTACGACACTACCATGTAAAAGAAACCTTTGGATTGATAGAGCAAGCCATGCCCATTCATTTTTTAATACTAGGACTCTTTGTACAGAATATCGATTTATGATATACTATATAAAGAGCCAGCTTCCTAAAGTAAGGGGCAAGGTGTACGGATTGTAAGCCAAGAGCAAGGCCAGAAGCACAACAAGTGCAAGTTGCATGAGAGCAGTGTGGACACAACCCAGCATCGAAATCACAACATCTGTTTTTGAAAGTTTTTTATAATGCAGCGTTATGAAACATTAAGACATGCCACACTCAACAATGTGGCTAATTCTTTAAAGCATTTGGGGGCACATAAAAAAATGTTAGCCTTTGCTTAGGGGCACCAGCTATTGTGTCCAAACAGCATGTGGAGCGCCTAGGGGCTCTGATGACAGTTGTAGACCGCAGCTGGAGACGCTCGGCTTGTTAGATGCCCATCACCCTCACACACAACATGTAAGTGCTCTTTAGGAATAGTGTTTACCTATCTTCTGCCTCAACACGTTGCATTGCCATAAAGGTCTTGCAGATTTGATTAGCAGTTAGGCATGGATTTGAGTGTGCCTGTCACAGGAAGGATCGCCATAGGTACGCTGCTGCGGACGGTCATTGACACATAACAAGAGCAGTGCAGCCACAATGCCAGGGGAATTTCAAGAAGAAACTGTTTAAAGTCCACAGACGGTGAACAACAGCTTATATATTATAGTCTTCTGCCATGCTAGAATCAAAACTGAGTCAAATGTCAATGTCAACCACTCTTCACTTGAAACGGGATTGCCATACAAGCTCTTGTTCCTTGGATTGTGGGCGAGCACAGTGGTTTCTGTACCCTGCTGACACAGTGCTTTGCCTGGAGTCGCGCACTGGTGTTCCATGCCTGGAGTGCTCCCAGAAACCTAATTCTGTTGTTTTGGAAGTGGAGATTCCATTTCTGAACATCTGATTCACCAGGTGAGCTACTTGTTACCCCTAGATGTGACTTGACTGTCGTACATGTCCAAGCTCAGGTCAAAGTACATGCACCAACTCTGATTATGTGAAGCTGTCTCCAATGTGACTATGCCCACTGACTCAAAAGCAGAAGACATGGTGCTGGCACCACCATGTTTTCATCTTTGGTTGTAGAAAACCTGCTTCGTAAGCACTGTGATATCAAATTATCCATGTGTTCAACTGTGACATAAGTGTAAATTATTTTGCTAGGCTTCCAAGCTGAGTTATGTACATTAGTTATTTTGTTTTGGATGAGGTGGACAGTGGCATATGTTTTAGACTTATTTTTCCCCTTCAGCTATACAGCAACTATGCTGGTGTTGAACCGCTTTCGTATGTTAACTGTCAATTTATGAACCAGGAAATAAAGACCGACGACCCTGGAGGTCTCCACCGATACATGTGGAAGTGATACCTACCCAGTTGGTCTATACCGGTACCACCGATCCCCATAAAGAGAGGGTTGCGAGTTTGGGATACGAATAATACGTGCCCAGTTAGTATCTCTATCTCTGACATCTGTCATTTTACGATTAGAGATTGTAGGGTTCCCTCCCTGAGCCCCTTTTTTCTATTAACTAAGGTCCTGATGAAGCGCTATGGGATCCACTAGGGACCATGGGAAGAACGAAACATGTTGACCACCCACCACCCACTCACTAATAAATAATTTTTGTTTAGTGACCCACACGGGTTAACAGCAGTGGAAAAACCTTTTGTATTCTCATTTGACATGAGCACATGTCACGCCCTTGTCTCCCCGTTACTTTTAACTGACCCTCAGGACCCACGAATAAATTTACAAGGGTACCTACGGGCCATTTTATCTCACCATTCACTACTTCACCCACATGCACAACTGCGGCGACTCCTTTAAAAGATCTCCAACAGAGCGCCCTTACGAGGGCCCGTGAGGGACTGCTGCGCCACCCCCACGAGGAGCTTAGCCCTATAATGATGCTTTGCACCCGCAAGGGTGTGTGAGGGCACAACTAGTATCCGTTCAAGGAGTACCATATCCTTTTTTTTACGCACACAATCCTTCGCCTGGTTTCAAGAACCCCCTTCTTTAGGAACTGATACCATCCACTGGTGACCGCTCAGCCCCCCACAGGGCTTGGTTGCCCCACTCACTGCTGCCGCTCCTGCCTGCCTTTGCCGCCTCCTGCCTGCAGATTCCTTCGCTCGCTGCCCGCTGCTCCTGGGAATTTCCCGCTGCTCCTGGGAATTTCCCGCTGCTTCTTGGAATTTCCCGCCGCTGCCTCCCTGCGGCCCACCCCCCTGTGATTCCATTCGCCGCCCCGCTCCCGCCACCCAGATGCTCCTCCCTCCCGGCTCCTTACTTATGAAACCCCCAGAGCGACCGCGCAGCGGATGCGCGCAGCGGGAGTGCCGATTGAGCGCCGAAGGTGCGCCAAAGGTAAGCCCGTCTGCGCCCGTCCGCGCCTAGACCGCGCCCAGCGCCAGACCCCCTGGTCCTCGCCCTTGCCAGCACACCCTGCACATCTACGACGCCAAAACCCTCCACGCACTCAACGCCGGCCAAAACACCGCCTGCTACCGAGCCACCCCGAGACGCACCCACGGACCCTTCACCTGCCTGACCTGGCGGTTCACCGGCCTCCGACCCAACACCGCACCTGCTAACCTGAGCCCCAGCCCCAGCAACAAACACCTGATATGCATCCTGCTCAACACCCGCTCCGTTCACAGGCATGACGTCGAACTCTGGAACCTCCTCGACTCGACAGCACCAGACATCGCCTTCCTGACGGAAACCTGGATGAACGCCTCCTCAGCGCCCGACGTCGCCATCGCCGTCCCGGAAGGCTACAAAATCACCAGGAAGGACCGCGTCAACCAGACAGGAGGAGGCATCGCCATCATCCACAAGAACACCATCCGCATCACGACCAACTCCGATGACACCTTCACCTCCGCCGAACACCTCCACTTCCAGATACACACCGACCCCAAGACCACGCTCAGAGGCACCATCGTCTACAGACCACCGGGACCACGCACACAGTTCAGCGAAGACATCACAGACTTTGTCAGCCCGCACGCCATCAATTCCACCGACTACATCCTCCTGGGGGACCTCAACTTCCACCTGGAGGACAACAAGGACCGCAACACCACTGCTCTGCTGGACAACCTGGCCAACCTCGGACTCAAGCAACTGGTAACCACCCCCACCCACTACGCCGGCCACATGCTTGACCCAGTCTTCTCATCCAGCAAATATGTCAGCCACTCCACCAATCTCCAGTGGACTGACCACAGCTGCGTCCACTTCAGCTTCAGTAAAACGACGACCCACCACCACCCTCAACAAGCCCCCCGCAGGAGCTGGAACAAGATCACCGGCGACCAGCTCACCACCTTCCTCAGCCAGAACCCCCCCACCAGCTCAACGGACCCCAACGAAGCCGCCAACAACCTCACACAGTGGATCACCAACTGCGCAGATGCCCTCGCACCACTGAAGAAGAACCCCCCCAGCAGACGTGGCAGCAAGAAAGCCTCCTGGTTCACCGACGAGCTCATCACCTCCAAGAAGAACTGCCGCTCCCTGGAGAACACCTGGCGCACCAACCAGACCACAGACAACATGACGGCCCTCAAACACGCCACCTGCAAACACCACCAACTGATCCGCGCCACAAAGTAGACAGCCTTCAAGGAACGACTGGACAACAAAACCCACAACAGCAAGGAACTCTTCAGCATCGTCAAAGAGCTCTCCAACCCCGACGCCGGAAACAATGACATCACTCCCTCGCAAGACCTCTGCGACTCCCTCGCAGCCTTCTTCCACGACAAGATCGCCAACATTCACAACAGCTTCGGCCCACCAACCACGAACCCCACCACCGAACCGATGCCCCCCACCGCCACCCTCCGCACCTGGACCCCAGTCAGCACCGAAGACACAACACGCACAATGAACACCATCCACTCCGGATCCCCTACGGACCCCTGCCCACACCACATCTTCAACACGGCCGACCACATCATCGCACCCCACCTCCGCGACATCATCAACGCCTCCTTCAACATCGCCACCTTCCCGGAGTGCTGGAAACACGCCGAGATCAGTGCCCTGCTGAAGAAACCAACTGCAGACCCCTCCGACCTCAAGAACTACCGCCCCATCTCGCTCCTCTCGTTTCCTGCCAAAGTCATTGAGAAGACCGTCAACAGACAGCTAGCCGCCTTCCTCGAGACCAACGGATCCCTCGACCACTCACAATCCGGCTTCCGAGCCAACCACAGCATGGAGACCGCCCTCATCGCAGCCACAGACGACCTCAGATCCCTAATGGACAACGGGGAAAGTGCGGCCCTCATCCTCCTGGACCTCTCCGCAGCGTTCGACACTGTCTGCCACCGCACCCTGGTACAGCGCCTGAACAACACCGGCATCCAGGAGAAGGCCCTGGAGTGGATCACCTCATTCCTCGCCGGAAGAACCCAGAGAGTCCGCCTCCCCCCGTTCCGGTCAGCGGCCACCAAAGTCATCTGCGGCGTTCCACAAGGGTCATCGCTCAGCCCCACCCTCTTCAACGTCTACATGAGCCCCCTCGCAACCATCGCACGTCAACACAACCTCAAGATCATCACCTACGCCGACGACACCCAGCTGATCCTCTCCCTCACCAGCGACCCAGACGCCGCCAGAGCCAGCCTACATGAAGGAATGAAAGACGTCGCCGAATGGATGAAGAACAGCCGCCTGAAACTGAACTCAGACAAGACGGAGGTCCTCATCCTGGGATCATCACCCTCCGCCTGGGACGACTCCTGGTGGCCCCTCGCCCTGGGAGCCACCCCCAAGCCAACGGACAACGCACGTAACCTAGGCTGCATCCTGGACTCCTCCCTCTCGATGACCAGACAAGTCAACGCCGTCACGTCTTCATGCTTCAACACCCTGCGCATGCTTCAAAAGATCTTCCGGTGGATACCCACCGAGACCAGGAAGACGGTCACCCAGGAGCTCGTCACTAGTCGGCTGGACTACGGGAACGCCCTCTACGCCGGCACTCCAGAAGAAACTCCAACGGATCCAGAACGCCTCAGCACGACTCCTCCTGGACATCCCCCGACACAGCCACATCTCCGGACACCTGAGAGACCTGCACTGGCTCCCAGTCAACAAAAGAATCACGTTCCGACTCCTCACCCACGCACACAAGGCCCTCCACGACCTGGGCCCCAAGTTCCTCAACAGCCGCCTGACCTTCCACAAGCCTACCCGCCAGCTCCGCTCCGCCAGCCTCGCTCTCGCCACCGTCCCCCGCATCCGCAGAGCCACCGCCGGAGGAAGATCCTTCTCCTACCTGGCAGCCAAGACATGGAACTCCCTCCCCATCCACCTCCGGACAACGCAAGACCATCTCGCCTTCAGGAAGCAACTCAAGACCTGGCTGTTCGAGCAGTAGCGCTCCCCCCCCCAGCGCCTTGAGACCCTCCGGGTGAGCAGTGCGCTATACAAATGCCTATGATTGATTGATTGATTGATCCTTTTTGTTGTAACTTATCCTTGGAGCATTGGTACAGGACCTTCTCACTTATTGATCCCTGTCCCTCCCTTATAGTGCGATTACAATAAAAACCGCAGATCAGCAGCTTTACTATGTCTCTAGTATATAGCTTTCTTGATACCACTAGAGTTTGAGACGGTGGTAGGGATACACTTCACTGTGTTCTAGTTTAGTTATAATACACCCTGCCAGGGGACTTGGAGAAGGAGTTTTGAATAGTCAGTTGTTCTCCACAGGTAACTGAATTCAGGTACCTTCTTCCCTTGTAATAGCAACCTTTCCTTTCCCTCCCACAGAATCCTTACATACGTTCTCCTCAAAACATGGTCTAACCTGCCCTTTGGGGATACTACTCTCTGTTCTGCAGATGCACCTCCTTGATGTGGCATTGGTAGAGGTTACCTGTCCCACACAGAGCATGACTAACCCAGGGCCCAATTACGATGCGGCCTGTCAGGGCTGCGAACATCGAGCGAAGACCTACAGCCCGCATCGTATTGTACGGTTGGATACTGTACAGACAGACCCATTTCAATAAATTAGTTTGGAAGTGAGTCCAAATGGTTTTCAAGGGCATTGATAGCCCGTCAGCCATTCAGAAGGCCAGCAGTAACCAGAAGAACAGATTCCTGATATCTGACATTACAGTTGTTAATGAAATGACAGATCCCTTTAGAAAGACACACCAGAGAGGCAAAGACTACCCTTTGACCTTATGCCTCCAAGGCACAGGTTCCCATATCGGCTACTTTTTGCTCCCTAGCAGACTGCTTGGTAAGCTAGATTTTACAGAAAAAATACCACCAACCAATATATCCTCCCCTTAAAATTTCGACAGAGAAATGTATATAGGTAAAAACTATTCATGATATATAGTAGCGCTGAAAATCACAGAATCAGTGAAGAAATATTTTCGTTGTTACTAATAGCATTTGAGCAAATATATATTTTTAATTATATAAAAATCTCAATAGTAAGCATTAAATAAGTCAAATAAGAACACAAATGTAACAACCCTGCAAATTATATAATGGTTTATATAAATATCTATTAAATATCATTATTTTATGAAAGTCAAACACACACACACATATCTATAAATATATATATATATATATATATATATATATATATATATATATATATATATATATATATATATATTCACTGAAAAAACCATAGGTTTCACACACGTTATAGTTAGGAATTAGCATTTAAAAAACCTTGCAAATTCACTGAAAAAACCATAGGTTTCACACATGTTATAGTTAGCGGAAATTTTACTGATAAAAAACCAATGAAATTCCCCCGTTATAGTTAGTGCAGGAAACTATAACTCACGCGACCGCAATCCTCTGCTGATGCTAATACTGTATTTAGACACTTATTTGCCCATGTCTTCTTCCATAAATTTTTAGCTATACATATATTACAAATATTTTTTTTTCATAAAGACACATATGTCATCAGCAGAAGATTGCGGTCGCGTGAGTTATAGTTTCCTGCACTAACTATAACGGGGGAATTTCATTGGTTTTTTATCAGTAAAATTTCCGCTAACTATAACATGTGTGAAACCTATGGTTTTTTCAGTGAATTTGCAAGGTTTTTTAAATGCTAATTCCTAACTATAACGTGTGTGAAACCTATGGTTTTTTCAGTGAATTTGTACGTTTTTTTAAATGCTAAGTTACTTTACGCCATTCGTGGCGTGCGCGCCCACTTAACGCAGTCCGTTCCGTGCCTGCACGGTGCGCTTCGCGCACCGCGCGCCCACTTTACGCAGTTAGTGCCGTGCACGCACGGTGGGCACGCGGTGCGCTACGCGCACCGTGTGCCCACGTTACGCTAGATGGGCCATGTACGCACGATGCGCTTCGCGCACCGTGCGCACATGGAGGACATATGATGCGCTTCGTTGTGAAAGGTTAAATTTTATTTTTTTTAAAAAATGATAAGCCATGCACAAATGGTGCCCTTCTGGCACCATTTGCACACGGGGTGGGGAGGGTGTGGATAATTTTTTTTTTTCAATAATTTTTTACCGTACGCGTACGGTAAGCGTAATCGGCGAAATTAACGAAAAAATTAAAATTCCGTTTTTGGGCTTGGGGGATCTTTGGGGACTCCCTCTACATGGCTAGGTGCTTTGGAGCTGGCTAAACAGCTCCTTTACATGTTTTTGCCCTTTGTTTATTAATCCACACTCTGAGTGCGAGAGAGAAAATGGCGGCCGCCGCTTCCTGGTTTCAACCGATTCGAATGTTTACTAAGATCTAACAGCCAATCAGAATCGCGCTCGCGCACGTCACCGTACGCGTACGGTAAGCGCACCGTAAGCGCACCGTAAGCTGGCTCAGATATATATATTGATTTAAAGGCTATTTTCTCAGAATCTACTGAACAGATTTACACCAAACCTACAAAAGGCACTTCCTTGACCTGAGGACTACCTCTCTGCCAAATTTCAAGTAATTCTGTTCAGCCGTTCGGGCTGTAGCTGTGTCTAAAGGTCCTATGGAAAAATGCATGGGAAAAACGCGTTTTGGGACCCCCCTTTTATCTCAGCCCCCGCTTGACGAATCCCCCCGAGACTTTCAGGGTAGGAGCGGAGCGTAGCGCCCCACCTATTTTGAAAAATTCGCAAGGATTCGTCGACCGGCGCAAAAGTTATTCAAAATAGAATGTTGCGGATTTCCTATGGAAACGTGGTCCTAACTATAACTACCTACTGGCGACCGCCAGTAGGTAATATATATAAGCATATATATATATATTTATGTATATATAAATGTATAAATAATGTATATATATACATACATATATATATATTTTTTTTTTATTCCCCAAAAAACAAATAAACTAATAATTTAATTCAGGATGTAAATTCAATGTTAGAACTATTATACAGTAACATATTTTGAGAATTATGTTTGGTATTAAAATGCATATTAAATACGCAAAAACACTTTAAGAAAAGAAGAATACATATTAAATAAATGAAGAATTTAAGATTTGCAAATTCTATGTAACCATAAACGTAATAATAAAAATTTTAAAAATGTAGATTATAATATAAAATCTGTCAATTGAAAGATAAAATATTCCCAGTAAAATGTATAAAAAAGTAGGCAAAATGTTAAAATTTAAACGTGTAAAATGTACACTACCCACAAAAGAAAATCCTACATTAGTGACAAAGTTGGATTTGTGGAGGGGTAAAATTAAGTATTTCCATTTCAATAAGCAGACAAGTAGAGAAAGTGTTATTTGATAAAGGGGTAACATTTACTATTGATACTCTAGTAAGGGCAAAAATAGGGAAAGAGTTGTATTGCATAGGGGTAACTATTATTAATTAGTACTCCAGTAAGTAGAATATTAGAAACAGACTAACTTACTTAAACAAAATATAACAGTTTTAAAATAATACTAAATACACACAAAAAATAAATTTTGAAAGACATAATATCAAACAAAACTTTTAGAATAACAAAAAAAATCATAAGCTTTTATCTCAAAAACTAATAAAATGTATTTTTAAATATTTCAAGAACTATATTATATATATTTGTTATAACTCTAAAAAAATTGAACATGATTATAATATCTGTAGGACCATCAGGATCTATAGTACTGAGATCTCTACACATGGGCAGAGAGCAACATTAGGATGCAGTAGGTCCGAAAGAATTGCAGAGGGACCAACCGATAACATCTTCCAATTGCCTCAAGTACCACAGTGGTCGGTACGATTGCATTCCACCACAATGGATTATGATGCAACATTCTGCCAACCACTTTGCGTAGCTTATGCTGAATTAAAAAGGCTGGTGGAACATTTTTTTGGGTGTACGTATCGGGGGCTCTGCCACCTATGGCCCTCCGCAATGGTGAAATCCTTCCATGGTGCACCACCTAAACATACTTGCATGCCGTGCCTGCCATGTGGTACAGGGATGTTTAAAAACATGCCTCCTTGGATTGAAGCTTGTGATGCGGTACTTTTCCATGCTTCAGCACCAGCCTTTATAAAATAGATATGTTTAGAAATGACTGAAAGGCAGTCTGATCATAAATTTGGTAGGGTGGGACTAATGACTACCTGTTGGTCTGTCACATTCTTGCAACAATGGCGGTAAGACAGTCTTCCAAATGCAATCATAATCAAAACTAATGTTATTTACATGAAAAAGAAGACCACAATAAAAATATACAATAACCAAAAATTGTAAAAAATCAAATAACTATAAAGACATTTATTATTAGTTTAAAAAATACGTACACTTTACTTATACAAAGTACACAAAAAAATCTTAAACAAAGTATTAAAATAATATAATATACATGTTATTACAATTGTAATATGTGAATATGTTAATAACAAGTAATAATATAACACACTATTTATAATTATGAACATACATACCATTAAAGGATAGAATAAAAAATCAGCCAAACCCCAATATATAAATTAAGATAATATTCTGTGCTCTTTTGATGATTGCCAGTTAAATTATTATTATGTATTAATTATAGAAGATGAGTTATATAAAATTAACTTAATTTCAAAAATGTTCCTACAAATGTCAAAAGTCCCACCAATTATATCAAATAAACATTATCACAAGTACAGAATAAGCATAAATATTTAACATTTCATTAATTATTAGGGATTAACATTGTATTTAATGATTAAAATTACATTAATTCACAGGGTTTAAACATAAAAATGCGTTACACAACAGGAATAACATATTGGATTACAATCAATCAATCAGTACATTTGTAGAGCGCAAAACTTACCCGTGAAGGTTTCAAGATGCTGAGGGGGGCGGGGTTGCTGCTACTGCACAAACAGCCAGGTCTTAAGGAGTCTCCTGAAGTTCAGCAGGTACTGGGTCTTTTGTAGGCGTGTGTGGAAGGTGTTCCAGGTTTTTGCGGTGGGAGAACGATCTGCCACCGACGGTCGCTCGACAGATGCGAGGGACTGTGGCGAGAGCGAGGTCAGCATAGCAAAGCTGGCGATTCGGGGTGTAGAAGGTGAGTCGTTCATCGAGGTACACTGGTCCAGTGTTGTGGACAGCTTTGTGAGGGTGGGTGAGGAGACTGAAGGTGATCCTCTTGTTGACAGGGAGCAAGTGCAGAGCTGTGACGTGGCTGTTGCGGGTGATGTTGAGGATGAGGCATGCAGAGGCATTCTGTATGCGCTGTAGTCATTTCAGGAGTTTGGCTGATGTTCCTGCGTAGAGAGCATTACCGTAGTTCAGTCTGCTGCTGACGAAGGCATGGGTGACTGTCCTTCTGGTACCGGTGGGGATCCATCTGTAGATCTTGCGGAGCATGCGGATGGTGTTGAAGCCAGAGGAGGAGACGGCATACACTTGCTGGGTCATTGACAATGCGAAGTACAGGATGACTCCCAGGTTGTGTGCGTGGTTAAAGGGCGTCAGTGCAGCTCCCAGTGTGGATGGCCACTATGAGTCGTTCCAGGCAAAGGGGGTAGATCCGATGATGAGGAACTCCATCTTGTCCGAGTTCAGTTTAGGGCGTCTGTTCATCATCCATTTGGCGGTGGCCTTCATTCATTCGTGATGGTCGATTTGGCGGTGGTGGGGGCCTTGGTGAGGGAGATAATCAGCTGGGTGTCCTCAGCGTATGAGATGATGCTGAGGTGGTGCGATCGGGTGAAGTTGGTGAGAGGTGCCATGTAGATGTTGAAGAGTGTCGGGCTAAGGGACACTTGGGGTACGTATTACAGAATAACATCAATAAATTTTCAAGCTAACATTAAAAATCAACTAATAATAATAATTAAATTAAAAATATTTTAATAAACATCATATGCCACTGCACAACACAAAACACTAAGCTAAAAGATAGGGGTCTATTAGGAAGGCGGAGAGATGGTCGCCTCAGGGCCGGCGGTAGCAACCGCCAAGCCAGCGGCGGCCATCCGTCTGCGAGCGAAACCCGGAAAACGGATGGTCACATTAGCATTGCGGTGATGACCGTGGCGGTGATAAATTCCGCAGGCCACTTTTCCACCGTTAGCAGTCCTCACGCTTGCCTGGTGGGCAGAGCTGGACCGCTAAAATGGTGCATGTGCAGGGGCAGGCTCTGCCGGCACTATTATGATGCCAGTGGAAGCCAGCCTTTCCCCAGCATTGAAACCTCCATTGAAAGGATGGCGGAGCCAGTTTCCGGGGGCCTATAGCGGGCCCCCAATGTGTTGGGGGGGGTGTGGGTGCACTGGGGGGCTACTATGTCCCTGTACTGTGCAGTGCCTGCCACACAGTGCAGGGAAATCACGACATGCTCCTTATGACATTGCGGCGGTGCTGCTGGCAGCAGCAACCGCAGCAATGTTAAAGTCCAGGATTGTACCGCCGAGGTCAGATTTGGACTGCAGAGCATACTAATTGGACCGTCGGTTATGCTGCGGTCCTTATGGGTGGTCTTTTTCCGCTACCATGGCAGTCGGGGTCATTTTCCGACCTTCATCCTAATGACCCCCATTGTGCGAAATTGTATTATACAATTGACATACATATTTCTCAAATAAATAAGTAATACTAAGCAAAACCTAATAATTAATTCTAATTCATTAAATTCCTTCATTATCTCTACACCTAAAAAACACATGCTGCTACATAATTTTTAATTAGAAATAACATGTAATTATAGAAGCAACAATTAATTTTTATTTATATTTAAAAAATAATAGATAATAATTGTTTGCTGATGAATTATAATTTATTTAATAACCACCCTAAATGGTTATCACCACACAACCATTGTGTATTTTAACTTTACAAAAATAAAAAAGTAATAAAAAAAATTAATTACATTTTAAAAACACTAATAGAGATAAAAAAATTTAAAAAACATTTTATAACAGATAAAGTAAGAAAACATATTAAAAAAATGATCTTTAATATTCTTAAATTTGAAATTTATGTAAAGTATAGTAATGATTTCAATAATACTAACAACTGTATTAATTCCATCAAAATCAATATTTTTGATTCTGATATTCTTGCACAAATTATTTCTATGTGACAATATTTCATACTCGATGTTTATGCATTGCAGTATTTTATGTAACATATTTTATCCCAAAAACAAAATATATTGAATACCTCGATTGTAGTGAAGCATACATCTGAGAAAGAATGTGTGTTGCTGTAACTTGAACTCTGTCTCCTGCAACCCCACCTGGAGCCCGGGATTAGGACCAATATGCAGTACAAGGTCCCTGAGGACAAGCATTGGTTGTGCCACTAACTGAGATTCTATTTGGTATTAGAATGCTGTCTTAATTTGATCTGCACAGGTACTCTGTACAGACAGAAATTAATCTGTGAGAGGAAATTTGTTGAGAAACTCAACAGCCTTAAAGCCACGTTGGTTGAAACAATGCAAGTGGTTGACTGGCATGATCATTTGCCTGAGTATGGCACATAACACTTTACCAACCCCCTCAGTACATCTAGAACTTCTAATCACCAAGATCAATATAATCACTTATTGCAAGGAGTTAAAAGAGAAAATTCCTTTTATCTTCAAGCTGTGACATTTAAATAGAGTATAAAGGCTGGATGGTGATTTGCTGCTCAGTTTTACCAGGCTCAGTCGTATGCAACAATAAAAACAATGAAATCCACATGTGATATGCCAGTAACTGGCAAGCAAGACAAATTGCGTAAATATGCAATTCTTAGCAAGGCACTTGCCTCCTTAACTAGGCAGTAACATTCTTCAACAAAACGAGTGTTTCAATAAATTGCACAATTAAATTTACAAGAACGCAACTGTGAAGGCCACGGGAAAAAATTATTTTTCCAATTGAATTCAACAAAATCACTTAACACATTATAATGCATTTTTTAGATCAAACTGATACTGTGTATATCCAGCATCCCAATCCTCTTGCATTATTCAGTAGGGGGCTTATTTCCTTATTTGGATGACCTTCAAAAAATTGATTTCCAAAATATAGATGTTAAAAAAAACGTTGAAAAGAAAAATGCCCAAAAATTAATTACCTATACCTAAACAGGTAAGTTCAATACATTTTAGAAAAAAACTAATTGGATTTAAAATAGTTATGCAAATTATATATGTATGTGTATATATATATATATATATATATATATATATATATATATGTATGCTGGCAGTTCGTGAAGCCATGGCATACGCGTTTCGGCGATGAGTCGCCTCGTCAGTGCCGGTGTCAGCAGATCCATCAAGTGTCAGCACACTGTCCAGTCGCTGTTGCTTCTGAGTTTGTTTAAAAATTTAACATGCCCCTCCTCCACATCATGTGCTGTGCAAGGCGATGACACTCCCACAGGCAAGGGATGCTGGGACTTGAAGTCCGAGTGGGCGATTGAATATATTTCAAGGCGCTCCAAACATCAAGTGGTGCTCTCACATTCATGAGCCCAGTCCGCAAACCAGCTCGAGTGCCCACGGGGGTGTAAAAAGACCTCGCTGGTTTCTTCGTCAGGCACACCATAATGCCTCCTCCCTCCCCATTACAGCTCGTGAAGCCAGATGGCAATACAACTGTTAGGGGGGGTGCCTTGTTTTGCCACAAAACAAAGTTTCCAAAGGTGCTGGTGTCTCCAAGGTGCTCCAGATCGGGAGGGTGTGCCGTTTTGTCCGCTTCCAGCCCGCGGACCAAACACAAAGACCAACGCTTGTTCCCCATGAACAACAAGCACGGCACACTCCGGAATCTTGCGAGGGCTTTTAATAAGATCAACAAATCACATTGCTGGTAGTCCATGAGAAACAGGCATATTGACATGCTGGCAGTTCGTGAAGCCATGGCATACGCGTTTCGGCGATGAGTCGCCTTGTCAGTGCCGGTGTCAGCAGATCCATCAAGTGTCAGCACACAGTCCAGTCGCTGTTGCTTCTGAGTCTGTTTAAAAATTTAACATGCCCCTCCTCCACATCATGTGCTATGCAAGGCGATGACACTCCCACAGGCAAGGGATGCTGGGACTTGAAGTCCGAGTGGGCGATTGAATATATGTCAAGGCGCTCCAAACATCAAGTGGTGCTCTCACATTCATGAGCCCAGTCCGCAAACCAGCTCGAGTGCCCACGGGGGTGTAAAAAGACCTCGCTGGTTCCTTCGTCAGGCACACCATAATGCCTCCTCCCTCCCCATTACAGCTCGTGAAGCCAGATGGCAATACAACTGTTAGGGGGGGCGCCTTGTTTTGCCACAAAACAAAGTTTCCAAAGGTGCTGGTGTCTCCAAGGTGCTCCAGATCGGGAGGGTGTGCCGTTTTGTCCGCTTCCAGCCCGCGGACCAAACACAAAGACATTTCGCAAGAAAAATAAAATCTTTTTTTGGCCCTTGGGGGTCCTTCTGGGACCCCCTGACAAAGGCTAGGGGGTCAGGAACTGCCCACCCTGCCCCCTTTTCACGTTCTCCACCTTTGTTTTTCACCCCCTCAGACTGCGAGAGACAAAATGGCGGCCGACACTTCCTGGTTTCGACCGATTCGAATGTTTACGAAGATCTAACAACCAATCAAAATTGCGCTCGCGCACGGCAGGGTGCGCGCACCGTGCGCGCTTGGTGCGCGCGTATAGATATTGATATGGTTTTAAATGCTATTCTCTCAGGAAATACTGAACAGATTTACACCAGACCTGCAAAAGGCACTTCCTTGACCTTATGGCTACCTCTCTGCCAAATTTCACGTAATTCTGTTCAGCAGTTCGGGCTGTAGCTGCGACTAAAGTCCCTATGGAAAAATCCATGGGGAAAATGCGTTTTGGGACCCCCCCTTTTTCTCAGCCCCCACTTGACGAATCCCCCCGAGACTTTCAGGGAAGGAGCGGAGCGGAGCGCCCCACCTATTTTGAAAATTTCGCGAGGATTCGTCAATCGGCGCCAAAGTTATTCCAAATAGAATGTTGCCGATTTCCTATGGAAACACGGTCCTAACTATAACTATCTACTGGTGGTCTTATGGCCACGGGATATGTATACCACTGAAGCAGAAAGACAGCTTAATGACTCCCTTTGTTATAGAAAGGCTTCCTTTTCAGAGCTTAACCGAGTTAAAGAACAGGTTCACAGAAATTTATCTGAATGGAAAGGACAGGGTTTAATTAATAAAAAGGAGTATTTATTTTTGAAAAAAGATCATCCTATTACTCCTACCCTTTATTTCTTACCGAAAATCCACAAAGGTGTGTCTCCCATACCAGGGCGTCCTATTATTTCTGCTCAGAATGGATTACTTGAAACCATTTCTAAATATGTAGATTTTTTTCTGCATAGATATATGGAGTCCCTCCCCACTTACATCAAAGATACTGGCCATTTTCTTTCTAAACTTAATAATGTTCATTGGAATTCGAACTATTGTTTCATTGTTATGAACATCTGCTCCCTTTACACTTCCATCAACCATCAGGATGGACTGCTTGCTATTCAATATTATCTATCGGATAGGAATATCAATCAGTATGAACATAGTAAGATGTTAGTTAAAATGATTAAGATATGCCTGTGTAATAACTATTTCCTCTTTAATAACAAGGTTTTTCAGCAGTTGCGGGGCGTGGCGATGGGGGCATGCTTCTCCCCCAGTTACGCATGTTTACATGTGGGCTGGTGGGAGGAGCATGTCCTTGGCCGCGACAACGTGACTCAGGAAAATGGCATTGTCAACATGTGGCGTTTTATAGATGACGTGTTTATCATTTGGCACGGATCTAGAGAAACTGCCGAACGTTTTGTGGCTGACATCAACATTAATGATCTCAACTTAGAATTCACTGCTACTATTAGCAAAGAGAGAGTAGAATTCTTAGATGTTGAAATCTATGTTGGTAATAATGAAATCCAAACTAGATTACATAGAAAAAGCACAGCAGGCAATTCATTTCTTCATGCTTCGAGCTCCCACCCTCAACATCTTATCAGAAGTATCCCTTATGGGGAATTTTTAAGAATTCACAGAATCTGTAGCAATGAATTTGACCGTAGAAAATGTCTTGATGAATCTTTGCAGAGATTTTTGGCTCGTGGCTACAAAAGAGAAGTTCTTCATAATGCTATGAAAAAATTGAGAACCACTATGAATGAAGCATCTCAGTTTCCCAATACCGATATTATGAATCGAGGTGATATTAGACCATGTAGTAATGAAGACATGACTATACGACTCATTACCACCTATAGTTGTCATGAGAAAAGAATTAGAAATATTCTCAAGTCTAATTGGTCTATTTTAAAAACTGACATTACTCTTGCTCCACTAATCACTGACATTCCTGGTATAACTTTCAGAAGGGCTCCCTCTATGCGTGATGTTTTAGTTAAAGTTAGTCCTGAATCTATTAAAACCACTAATTGGCTTTCCAACCGGAAAGGTTTTTTCAAGTGTAGCTCGTGCAGGGCGTGTAAATTTGGTGTCAATACTTGTGAATATAGCGATGCTTTTAGTCAAGATGTTAATAAGATCGATGGTTTTTTTACGTGTAAAACAGATTATGCAGTTTATCTGCTTCAATGCACTTGCCATCTTCGTTATATAGGGAGCACCAGACTTCAAGTTTTTAATCGTATCCTGCAACATCTCAGAGCGATTGTCAATTCTGATTCTAGCTATCCAGTGGCGCGTCACTTTAAATTAGTCCACCAGAATAACTTGAAAGATCTTAGTTATTTTGTTATTGATGCGGTTCTATCTTCTAAGAAAGGTGGTGATAGAGAAAAAAGACTCAGACAGTTGGAAAGCCATTATATTTTACTTTTGGATACCAAGATTCCTAATGGATTAAATACTGGGGAAGACCTACATAATTTCTCGTAACATGCTTTAATTTGGTCTTCCCTCATTCTATAACTTTAACTTTCAGAGCCTTTTTTAAAATGCTATTGATGATGATGATTCTGAGACAATCTACTGCTATTGCTACTGTGTTTACTTTTTATACTGTATTTTATATCGGATTTTAGATCCTTTTTTTCATTAGGCTGTGGTTTTGTCCTGATCTTTTTATACTCTTTTCTTTGTCGTTTTTAGCTGGTTTTATCTTTTGATTTTACCGGTTTTATTATCGATACTGATGGGGTGTTTGGGATTGGGATTTAATTCAGCTGGTTATTGATGGATCTGGAATCATGGTATTCCATTTTTTATATTATCGTGTTTGAATGCAGCTTTGTTTATATGTGTAGGTTTTTATCCAGATTGCTGCTTTTTCCATCTGAACTGTTAATTATAGTTTTTTCATATTAAGATTTAACTTGAGATATTGGTTATGAATTTATTTATATATTCATGACTTTATTTATTCCAGTTCCGGAATTTGCCATATGGATTAACCTTTAATTACATATTCTTTATCTTTTTGGCTACTGTTTGCCTTGCCCTTGCTGCTATTGTCACTTTTTGACATTTATTTTGTTAATTATTTTCCTTTTGCCTACAGGTTTTTTGCCTATAATCGATTATGATTTAATACTCGTTTATTGAAATATTATCTTTTATGTGCATGTATCTATTTCGTGTTGAGCTGCGAAACCAAATTAGTTACATTGGTCTGATGTGTTTGCTTTATAATTTTTTCGTTATTGATATTTTTTGGGCACTTGCCCAGTATATCTTTAATTCCCCCCTGTTTTATTCAGTGTGTATTGCAGCGTGATATCTTGATATTTATTATATGTATTTTGCATTGATTACATTATCCGCCGACACTGTTTTACAGGGACTTAATTAATTCTTTAAAACAACTATAGAGTCTGTTGTTTTATGCCGTGATTTTAATTTTAAATTTTTTTGTTAAACATTTCAGACCTGTAGCGATTCATCGCGAATAGTATTTTTTCTACCTCCAATTTTTTGGTTAGTGGTTTTGGCGGTTCACTACATGCTATATAAACTCTATGATCTTTGAACATGTCATGTGATCATGACCGGGTTCCCCGGTCGAAACGCGTCATGCTGCTGTCTTGAAGAATAAAAGCACTTTACTTTGCAGTCACGGAGGGGTCTGTTCCTGTTATTTGCATCATTTGCATTTTGAAGGACTTTGGAATTCTATATATATATATATATATATATATATATATATACATTCAATTTCTTAAATATTTTGTAATTGATTGTATTCCAGCTCTTAGAAGAGGAGGGGATCGTGAGGCTCTCCTCAGAAAATTGGGGACCAAGTACATACTGGAATTGGACAGCAAAAGCCCACATGGGCTAAACACCACGGAAGACCTTTATACGTGGCTTTAGGAAGTCTAAAACAAATTGGGTGAACCGATATCCCCTAACAAGTAATCAAAGATATAGACTTCTTTTCCCAAGGCTCTCCAATAATGGAAAATGTAATTTGTAAACAATATATATCTATATATATGTTTTTAATTTCCATTTTTGTCTCCTCTCTCTCATTCCCCTTTTCTCCTTTTCCCTTGACTTTCCTTCCATTCTTATAAACCTAGGGTTTATAGATGGATTAGTAAATCAACCTTTTCGGTTGTTAATCTGATTTTGCACAGGTGATACTATAGCACAGTTTTGCACAATTTTGCACTTTACTTGCCGTTTTTGCACAGTCAGAAATAACCATGCTGCTAGCAATTGCTTAATATTTGTCAACAATATTGTTTTAACATGTTTTTACCAGTTATATTGCTCTGATTTTACATGTGCGGTTTATTTATGTATTTATACATACACAAGTGCACTTTATGACATGGGAGCTAATAGCTCAAAATTCATGAATCATGAGTAATTGGATACAAATCTTGTAATGTATTGCACAATTACAACAATTAATTATGGTATGAATATGCGTGTTAAACATTTACGTCATGGTAATATTTTGTCTATGTCTATGGCAAGTAATTATGCACTGTCACTTTAAAAATGTGACAAATGCAAGGGGCACGTCATGTGATCAAGGGCTGCTGAGCCCGAAACGCATCATGGCGGCAGAGCGCACAAACTAAAAATAAATTGATTTGGGTACAACCAAGTGGAGTCCGTCCCCTTCTTTATCCATGGTGCAGAGGATCGTTCCAAGAAAGGTTTACTGCCATATATATATATTTTGTGAGCGAGGATCGGAGGTATGCCTTGCGCCCCCGCAAACCTCAATTCGTGCAAGGAGATCAGTTAACCAACGCAGGAGGGAGAGGAGGCTCAGGCACCGCCAAAAATACATCAAGAGGCAATGCGAGAAGGGCCTGGAAAAAGCATTAAACACAAAAGAAAACACAGTTATCAATTTAACTGATACCGCATTGACAACAACTGAAACACAATTACTATCACTGGGCCTTTCCTTCTGTCCTAAAAACCGTTTTTCCTACAATCTCTCTAGGATTGACGTGTTCAAGTTTATAAGGAAAATCAAATTAATTAAATATTTTCAACTTAATACATCAGCTGCTAAGAATCCAGTTAATATAACTAATACCACCGACATTGGAGGCTCCTTACAAGTTAAAGACATTTCTAATCTACAACTAATGTTTGATTTGGCACAAGTGACTGAAGATGGGGATCCTTCTTCGGCCAGTCAATTCATATGTTCTAAAACGACGGCCCCCAGCCCTTTTCGTCCCACCTCCACCTTTCTTTCACTGATGCCGAAAGATGCAGTGGATGTTTTCAGTGATCGTGTAATTACAGAACTTAAGATTTTGAATAGAACAGTTCCTTTTGCATCACGACAGAGGGATTATCGCAACAAACAATATCACACCTTAATGTCCAAATTACAGAATAATCCTAATCTTATTATCAGGAAATCGGATAAAGGGGGCAATACAGTACTGTGGTCTCGGAAAGATTATCTGACAGAAGCTGCCCGTCACCTATCCGATGTATCTTGCTATAGACAAACGACGAAATTTGAAATGAGATCTGCGGAGGAAAATATTTCTAAATATTGAACATCCGGTTATTCCTATTTTATATTTTTTACCAAAGGTTCACAAAAAAGTAACTCCAGTACCTGGGCGTCCCATTATCTCTGCCCAAAATAGCATGAATGAGAATCTGTCGAAGTATGTTGACTTTTTTCTACAGCCACATATGACTTCACTGCCATCCTATATCAGGGACACGACTGATTTCTTGAATAAGATCAAAGACATTACATGGTGTTCTAACTACCTGCTGATAGTTATGGATATTGAATCCCTTTACACAAGTATTAAGCATTGTCATGGAATGATTGCTACTAAATATTTTTGAGATAACTGGGATATCAATATGAAGGACCACAACAAAATGATTTTGGAGATGATTGAACTTTGTCTGTCTACCAATTTCTTTCTATTTGAGAATGTGATATACCATCAAGTGCGTGGTGTGGCGATGGGGGCATGCTTCTCCCCCAGCTACGCATGTCCTCAGGACCACCCACCAGCACTGGTGGCGCCATGTGGTTCATTACTGGCGGTATATTGATGATATATTTTTTATTTGGAATGGTTCAAAAGAAGATGCCAGTAGTTTTGTTGATGATATTAATGTGAATGATCTGAACCTCAGGTTTACTGCTTCCATTGATAATTCTTCTGTCGAGTTTCTTGATGTTCTGGTCTATATAGACAACAATATACTCTGTACCAAATTACATAGGAAGACAACTGCAGGAAACTCGATTTTACATGCTGATAGTGCACACCCACGTCACCTTATCAACAGTATACCGTATGGCGAATTCATCCGCATACGACGTATCTGTAGTCATGATACTGTCTCAATTGAATGTCAGATGGCAGCTTTTAATAGGTTCCTGGACAGGGGCTATAAAGAACCTCTCCTCACACATGCCCTTAATAAAGCTAATTCTGTGCCCAGGGTCACTCTTTTACAACCTAGCAGTAATAAGATTACTGAATCAGATCTTCAGTCTATTCGTCTTATTACCACATTTAGCTCTCAAGAAAAAGCCATTCGTAAAATTATTTATTCTGAATGGCCTATTGTCTTAACAGACAATATTTTGGGTCCTATCCTTCCGAGTTTACCTTCTATTACTTTTAGGAAAGCGCCCTCCATGAGAGATGCTCTAGTGAGAACCATGCCTCCGGTTAATACCAGAGGCACTTGGCTTAATAAGAGTGTTTTTTTTAAGTGTAATTCCTGTCGGGCCTGCACATTTGCCACCAATAGTACACACTACAGAACAGCCTTTAATTGCAAAGAAATAGCCATTCAGGGACATCTGACGTGCCGCACTGATTATGCAATTTACAAACTTAAATGCACCTGCAATCTTGAGTATATAGGAAGTACAAAACTTACTGTGCATAAACGAGTCCTGCAACATATTAGGGCGATAGTAAACTCAGACCACAACTATCCAGTGGCAAGACATTTTAAAGCCATTCATGATAATAAATTAAAAGATCTGGAGTACACTGTCATAGGAGCAGTTGCCAACCCCGGACGAGGTGGCAACCGTGATAAATTACTTAGACAGCGTGAATCACATTTTATTCTAGCCTTAAATACAAGAGCTCCTAATGGTTTGAATATTAATGAGGATCTTCACAATTTTTTATGAGTGGTTTTGTTAATTATTGTCTCTACTTGCCTTGTCTATTTAACTCTATTGCTGAAATGGTTTTTACATTTTTTTATGTCTTTTAGGCATTTTATGAATAAGTTTTTAACTTTCAGACTGCTTGTTTCTTTAGAGATTTTCTGTTTTCCCTGGGCTTTTGATCTGTTTAATAAGATGAATTTTTATATCTTTCTATGGCTTTTTTAGTATATTTATGAAATTTTGTCTCTCTTTTTTTGACTAGTTTTATTCATATATGCTGCTATTTTTGACCCATGTCCTGTGCTGTACACATTGAGTTTTGCAACATACCTCTTGGGCTCTCAGTCACTGGACACTTGTCCTTGTACTTAAATGTGACAGTTCGTTTTTTTGTACAATAGGCTTATTAAGGTTGCCTTTTTAGGTGGATTATATGCACTATGCACTTATTTTAAAACCACCTTTCATGGCACCTCCTTTCTGTATTTTATATATTTTATATATTTTATATATATATTTATATATTTATACATTTTTGTCAATGACTGTCTATTCTGTAAAATAACTGTTTACTGAGCCCCGTTGCTATAGTTTGCGTATTTTGCACAAGACATTGAATGCATTGCTGATCATGCCCTAAGGGAGCAGATTGTGTGTTAGGATCTATTAGGCAGTCTGTCTTCTATTTTCTTCCTTGTGGTGTTCAGTGTCGCTCTATTTATGAGCTCATTTCACGGAGACGCATCATGTGATCAAGCTCCCTGCGTGGAGCGAAACGCGTCATGGAGGACACTGGTCCGTTTATTTCTTCATTTTAAACTGGGTATTAAATTACTTGCTTCACCCGCCTTGGCTTGTGGGATTGTTTGATTTCGATTTGGAGGCGAGAGGTCCGTGCCTGTATTTCCGCCGAGTGGAAAGGAGAGCGGAAAGGACTATTTCTATTTTTATATATATATATATATATATATATATATATATATATATATATATTTATTTATTTATTTATTTATTCACTGAAAAGACCACAGGTTTCACACACGTTATAGTTAGGAATTAGCATTTCAAAAACCTTGCAAATTCACTTAAAAAACCATAGGTTTCACACATGTTATAGTTAGCAGGACATTTCACTCGTGAAAAACCAATGAAATTCCCCCGTTATAGTTAGTGCAGGCAACTATAACTCACGCGACCTCAATCCACTGCTGATGACGTCAGATATTACATCACTGTTTTTAGACACTTATTTACCCATGTATTCTTCCATTAATTTTTAGCTATACATATATTACAAATATTTATTTTACAGAAAGACACATATGTCATCAGTGATGTAATATCTGACGTCATCAGCAGGGGATTGCGGTCGCGTGAGTTATAGTTGCCTGCACTAACTATAACGGGGGAATTTCATTGGTTTTTCACGAGTGAAATGTCCTGCTAACTATAACATGTGTGAAACCTATGGTTTTTTAAGTCAATTTGCAAGGTTTTTGAAATGCTAATTCCTAACTATAACGTGTGTGAAACCTATGGTTTTTTCAGTGAATTTGCACGGTTTTTTAAATGCTAAGTTATGTATTTATTAATATTATTATTTTTTTTAAGTTTTTCACCGTGCGCGCACGGCGCGTTCACGGCACGCGCACGGTGGGCACGCGGTGCGCTTTGCACTCCGCGTGCCCGCGTTACGCGGTTCGTGCACGGTGCGCGAACTTCGCGGAATTTTTTCCGTTTCTACCGTGCGCGCACGCTGCGCGCACTCCGCGATTTTTCGCAAAAAAATAAAATCTTTTTTTTGGCCCTTGGGGGTCCTTCTGGGACCCCCAGACAAAGGCTAGGGGGTCAGGAACTGTCCACCCTGCCCCCTTTTCATGTTCTCGACCTTTGTTTTTCACCCCCTCAGACTGCAAGAGACAAAATGGCGGCCGACACTTCCTGGTTTCGACCGATTCGAATGTTTACTAAGATCTAACAACCAATCAAAATTGCGCTCGCGCACGGCAGGGTGTGCGCACCGTGCGCGTATAGATATTGATATGGTTTTAAATGCTATTTTCTCAGGAAATACTGAACAGATTTACACCAGACCTGCAAAAGGCACTTCCTTGACCTTATGTCTACCTCTCTGCCAAATTTCACGTAATTCTGTTCAGCAGTTCGGGCTGTAGCTGCGACTAAAGTCCCTATGGAAAAATCCATGGGGAAAATGCGTTTTGGGACCCCCCCTTTATCTCAGCCCCCGCTTGACGAATCCCCCCGAGACTTTCAGGTAAGGAGCGGAGCGGAGCGCCCCACCCATTTTAAAAATTTCGCGAGGATTCGTCAATCGGCGCCAAAGTTATTCCAAATAGAATGTTGCCGATTTCCTATGGAAACACGGTCCTAACTATAACTATCTACTGGCGACCGCCAGTAGATAATATATATATATATATATATATATATATATATATATATATTCACTGAAAAAACCATGGGTTTCACACACGTTATAGTTAGGAATTAGCATTAAAAAAACCTTGCAAATTCACTGAAAAAACCATAGGTTTATCACACGTTATAGTTAGCTAGTCATTTTACTCGTAAAAAACCAATGAAATTCCCCCGTTATAGTTAGTTCAGCTAACTATAACTCGCGTGCCCGCAATCCACTGCTGATGACGTCACATATTACATCACTCATGACATGGTCAGTGACATCACTCATATTATGTATAGGTACCCAAAAAAGATAATAGCTCATTTTAGTGCTGTATTAGAATTGCTTATCCTCTCCTTGTAAATATGGAAAAGCACCCTGCGCCACTAGTTCGTCAAGAAAATTGACGTAGTGGTGGCGCAGGTGGCTTGTAAATGTGCCCCAGAGATGTTAAGGAAATTAAGGGTAAAACAGACAAACCAAGAGTGACAGATACAGACACAGAGAGCAAACAACTGAGAAGGAGTAAGGCAGTTAAAAAGACTAAGACATATGGATACAGAAAAAGAAACATGGATGAAAAATTAGTGATGGAGGTAATAAAGGTAGGGGAGTAGTAGAGACGGAGTGAGGGAGTTACAAAAGAGTAGTAAAGCAGGAAGAGAGAGTGAGAAGAGAAATGAGAAAAGTAGAGTAAGGAGAGGTGAAGAAAAGAAAGCATGAAACGAAACCAGTGACACATACAGATATGTTAAACTTACCTGACCATCAAAATAAATAATTTAGAATTAAATGTTTTTATTAGATTGCAAAGATAACTGAATTACATCTTCTAAATGTTCTTTCTAGTTCTGAAAAAAAGAAAAAAAGTATTAATATTCAACAATACACTTTATTAAACAGTACATGTTTTTTCATATTTAGCAAAGCAATTTTTTGCCCTTTTTTTGCTGTTTTCAGAATGTTTTGATTTTCACTGAAAATAGTGAAATCAATTGTATTCATCATTTAACAGCGGGCAAAAAAAAAAACAATCTGAAAGATTGTTTAAAAAAGCCCCAAATGTATCCTCACTAAACATACCTTAATAGAAATGTCAAAAATACCTTTTAAGAACAATAACAATTTACAAGAAATAACGTCTGTAAACCTTGTTGCAAAAGAACATTTTCCCAAAAAATATCTGTCAAAGAAGTCCACAATTGTTTGTTTTACCATTCCTTGAGGCCAAATGGTAATTTTAAAATCGTTTTTCAGTGAAATATCCAATTTTAATCCTTTTAAATTTAAATAATGCTTTCTTCAGATGCTGAATTTAGTATTTGAAATTTGGGTTTCAGAAAAATTAAGTAAGAATTTGGTAAATCATAAGGCAAACGTTACTTGAAAATCAATTGCGAATCATTACACAGTGTCCATCCTTTTTCACATTTAAGATAAACTGTGTAATGACCAGAAGTTATAGAAGGACCATCATGAAAAATTATTGCAACTGCTACAAAAGTTTTTCCAGATATAGATACTTCGTTGCCAACAAACTTCTTTAGTAAAGTTTCCAATTTTGTTCCATCAGCTCTACAACGTTGTACCATTAAAATTACATGCTGTCCATATTTCTTTAAAAATAACGCTGACAACATTTCAGATTTACATTTAGAACATTCCATGTTGTGATTAGCATCTTTAACTAATTTATTAAAAGTCACTGTTTTACTCTCTGGTAATGGTAAATATATGAACCTTTCAGAATCAACATTAGTACTGCTTGTGTTCATACAGTTATCACAACAATGTTCCCATTTATAAGAGACACCAAATACATTTTCTACTTCTACCCCTTCATCTTCCAGTACCATCAGGATATACATCAAGAATTCCTGTGCATCTTGCTGGACATTTTGTGTAAACTGTGTACGTCCAGAACATACATCTAAAAGATTTCTAACATCAGAAGCACTTTCTATTTTAGCTTTATCAACACTCAGCTTCTCATAAAGGAGACTCAGCAAAGAACAGAATCTTTTTTCATGATTTAGTATTATCTGCTCTTGCAAAAAATTAAGATAAAATACAACATTCAGCACTACATTTGCGTAGCAGTTGACACCAGAGCTATTTTCAAAATGACAACCAAACAACCTCTTCCACACTGTCCTTTTTCTTTTTGCTTGCAGTCACATCACTATCTTTTTGTTTTCTCTTCTGTACATCCTCATTACAGATATTCTCAAATCTCCTTTTCCGACAAACAACACGTTTTTCAAACACAGGATACTGACCTAAATGAGGAGCATAGCTTCTTCTTAATCTATTATACTCCTTTACACAGTTTGCATCAGCACTAACTTTTGAGTCATCAAAGTCTATCATGAATAACCCAGATATTTTTTACACGCGTGACAAAGCAACATATGCCATACCTTCTTTAAACACAGTAGATCCAATGTTTACAAAAGCACTATCAACAGTTAATCCTTGAGATTTTGAATAGTTACAGCATATGCTAGAGAAAACGGAAACTGCTTCCTACGTACATATAAGTCTTTCACAAGCAAAAAACGAACTGAACAACGACAAATGTCTTTAACCTCTTGTATCTGATCAAACTTTATTTTTAAACATTCAATTCCAACTTTTTTCTGGTAATTAACAAAACCCACAACTCTTCCCAATCCATTCACTAAACCTTTCTCTACATCCAAATTACGTCTTAAAATTGCTCTACAGTTCATACACACATAAAGATTATTTTCCAAACCAGCTGTTTTTGAAATGTTTTTCTCCAGAGAATCCAATTTAGTACTCAATTTGCCTGTCAATATAATAGTTATTCGTTCATGTTCTATTTTATCCACAGCTTCCAGTTTTATGATCTCTTCATTTTCCAATTTCAAAAGTTCTTGATTGAATACAGAGCATTCATGTAGTGTTGGCATTAAGCAGATTACAGTATTTTTTTCCGCAATTTTCTTGTATATTTTCTCTGGAACTATTTGTTCTGTTGGAAACAAATTACATAGCAATCGACTCTGTAATGCTTTTCAGCCATGTTCTGTGAGTAGTCCAATTCTTATATCTTTCAGAATACTTGCATAGTCCTCATCATTGGCTTGCCTCATATTGGTAATGAGTTCCTTATACTCAAAATATGTCCAAATATTTACATTGCCTATACTTCCTAATGACTTTTTTGTGTCTTCATGTGTAAGTGTATGGAATACCGGTTGTCCTTTAACTGGAGTAAGTTGCAAAAGATCTCCAAAAACTATGACGTGTTTTCCTCCAAATAACACGTCAAAGTCTGTCTTCAGAATTTGCTGCATTCTTAAATGCACAAAGGCAAGCATTAAGTTTGATACCATGCTAACCTCATCAATAATGAGTACTTTCATTTTCTTCAATACTCTTGAAACTTCCAAACCTGCTTCTCCTGCTAGTTTGTGGTACTGTATTATGTTCTCATGCTCTACTGGTAACATTAGCAAACGATGTAAGGTAACTCCTTTGATGTTATACGCTGCTAACCCAGTTGGAGCAGTAACAACACAAGACAAAATGGATTCCATTTTCTTCTGTAGGTAGCTTCTAATTACATTAATTAAGAAACTTTTTCCAGTTCCTGCTTGTTCACTTACATACATTCTCATTGGTTCAAAAGATGTGCATGAGCACTCTTTATTTTCATGTAGTAATCCGTGATCAATTTTTTGTCTGACTTCTTCATAAATTTGTTTTTGTTCTTCATTCAGTTGCTCCTCCAAATATGTTAAGTCTACTAAATCTTCCTGAGCTTGATTCATAGCTGTTTCCACTTCGTTCATAGCTATTGCTGCTTCATTTTCGACGAGCGGTTGTCCTAGAGGATCTTGACTGAATGTCCCAGAACTTTGACTGTCTTGAGAACTGTCTCTAGCTACTTCAGCTGCAATTGTTGCTTCTTGTTCAATTTCTTCATTTAACATTTGAACATAAGTTGTGAAAGTACTGCATTCTATGCTGTCTTTGCTAGCATTGAAGGAATCTTCATAACTCTGGAATTCTCCAAGTAGTTCGTCCTCTGAACGCCATGGTTTAAACAGCTGCAAAAGTGCCAAGTAGTAAAATTCCTTTTAATCAGGAGTGTCGCAACTCAGCTTCCGGTGATTTATCAAACTTCCTTTTGTTTGCTTCACCAAACATCCTTCCTCACCAATGACTTTATATTTTCCATTGTTGATATCTTCTGTGGCATTCCATTTAAAAATAAAGTTCTGCAGCACTTCATAGAGACACATGTTCTCAAGGTGATGACTTCTTTGTGGATAATATGTGTCCAACATGTTTGTTCTTAAAATGTCTGTACTTTCTGGTTCGAACTCTGCTAAATATTCAATTTCTCGAATAGATTTCAGTACCAGATTTCGCATTCCTGCAAGACCTAAACTTGCTCAAATTATTCTTCTGGATTTTGAGTACAGACTTGCAGATGATAACCTATCTGAGCATTCGTAGGATCCAATTTCTCGATGCGATAACATCTTTAATCTGAAACTGTATAGCTTCTTACTGACAGTCTTCTCGTGAGAAATCTCTTCCCACATTTCCTTCAATTCAGTTTTCTCAGATTTAGTGATGTAAGATGTGACATAGCGAGCAACAGAAATTGAATTGTCAGCCACATACTGTATATCCATGTTAGCATTCCACATGGATAAAATGACTGGGTTGTAGTCATTTATATATTTTGACTCTTCTTTTCTTCTTAGATTGTAGGTATTTTTAGGTGATTTTCTTGTAATAGTTTTATCGCACAGCTGACATAAAACTGTTTACTCTTCCTTTTGAAACAACAGGTCGTGGAAATCCAAATCGACATTTTGTGTAGAATTTCTCTTTACTCTTGTACTTTCGTCGACAGTATTTTCCACACCGATGACTTTGGAAACGTAAAACTTGCTCTTTTAAATTTTTCTCTTCTGTGCTTTTAGGTATAGCACATGTTGCATATCCTTCGATGAAACTTAAAACTGCATCATCAGAATCTGTTCCAAATTTTGGGGCATCCTTGATCCACAACAGCATATGAATATGAGGAGCACCTCTGGCTTGGTACTCTTTTCTCCAAAAGAAATCCACAACTTCTCCAAGAGGTGTTTTTTTTTATTGCAGATGAAGGACATCATAGCCTCAAATCTATGATTGAAATATCTGCAAACATTAACCGGATCCAATGAGCACAATTCTCCTGCTGTCTTGTATTGGATGTTTTCAATATTTGAATTTGCCTCTCGAAGAAAATCCAGAAGATCATCCCAAGCGTACTCAGCACAGCTCAGGGTAAGGAACCATGTAGGAGTTCCTAAATTCCGTAACATACACTTCAATTCTCCATGGCGTCGGTACCAATATTCATTAGTTCCACGCTGGCAAGCCATCAGATTGATCAATTGAGATTCCAAATAATCATCCCGCTGTTGCACTTTGTTCATAAAATCCTTTGCAGTCACATTACGTAGATGTACTCCAGTTTTCAAAATGTGATTTACTGCATAAGATAGTGCTGACAAGTCACTTTCAAATAAAAGATGGAACAAATAAGGAATACTTTGACGAAATCTAGGATCTTCTGCATATAATCTTGTAGTCCGATACTCCGAAGCAGGAATCTGTACTGGACGTTCATCATATCGTCCTCCTTCTCCTGTAGGAAACAGCTGTGGAAAACAATGAGCTTCCAAGCTCTCTTCCCATACACTCACGGGAGTTCCTTGTGCTTTCTTCATCTGAAACAGATCAATAGCGTTTCCCATAACTTCTTTAGAATGAAGAGGATGTATGCTGAAATGTTCATAAATTTCTTCTTCTTTTGACTTATCCACTTTTTCAAGTTGCCCAATTGGTATTCCTGTGTCTTCTAGTATTTCTTCTTCATCTTAATCCATATAAATGGCTTCAAACCATTTATTATTTTTTTTCAAATACAAATTTGCTCTTTGTACTTTTCGTACATCCACCAGCTCCTGCCAAATTTTCTTATTCTTTGTAGGTACACCATTAACCAGAATAACTAATGGTTCAGTTTCCAAAGTATCTGCATCAATTGTTTCCATATTTTTTTTCAAATCCAATGGCAAATAGACAACTCTTCCTTTTAAACCTCTTTGTAAATCCGAAGGAGGTAATTTACCAGTTTTTGGCTCCATACGCACTATGGTCTGAAATGGATGGACACATTGAATGAGTATAGACTCATACGCATTTAAATCAGAAAGTTCTGGAGGAATATCAACCAATTCTAAATTATTATGTACAGCTCTAGCTGGCATTCTATTTTCTTCTAACTTGTTATAACAGTATTTACAAATACGCTGATCTTCACCCAAATCAAAACAATTTTCCAGAAATATATATGTTGCAAAATCTTTCCACTTATAATTATCTTCATTTTCACTTTTTATATACAGATCAACATTCCTTGTTTGAATTTTATAATGGCTTCTCCGGCAACAAATACAAGTAATATTTGGTCTTTCATTAGAGATAATAGTAAATGTTGTCATTTCATCTTCAAAATTTTTACTAACAGTGAGTTCTACATTCTCTTCCACATTTTCATCAATCACTGTGTCATTTTCTACACTTTCTTGCTCTGGACCAAAGTAACAAAACTGAATTTCATCAGTAACCTTCACTACATCTGATACAGATCCACGGAACAGAGCATTATTCAACTCATTTAACTTTAGTGCTGGACTTTTAGCAAAATACAATGTTCTCACAAACTTTCTCATTTCAGTATGATGAACAGCCAGCATCCTAAAATGGTGAAAAACACTTTGACACAGTTTCCTAGATAGACAAGCCAGAGAATGTCCTTGCAAACCAGTATTCTCTCTCACTCTGCATGGATCTAGTCTTTGAAGCACCTTAATCTTCTGTTTAACACTCTTTTTACTATATTCTCTTAGAAAGTCACGTAATTTATCAATAGATTCCTGACGCACAGTACAAATACTACTACAATTCCAAGTGTACACTGGGGCTTTAGGACGTCTCCCCATAACCTCATCAGCCATCACTTGTTCCTCATTTCTTGGAACCATTTTCTCCTTTTCCATTACACAACCATCCTTAACTTCATATGCTCTACCATTGGTGTCAACTGCATGCAACAAACTATTACTTTGAAGATAACTCTCTTCATTAAAAAATGGTTCAGTACTTGAACTATGCTTCCATTCTCCTAAGAAGACTTTACAAAAGTTTTTTTTTTTACTTCTCTTTTCCTTTTGCTTTGTGACTTCATTGCATTGACTAATTTATCTAATCTACGCATCCTGTTCAAAATTAAAATGAATAGTTTTTTTTTTATTTCAAATGCCTTGGTAACAATACTTTCAATTAATTTCTTTTTCTTATAAAATTTGCTTTTTTTCTTATATTTTTTCACATCCTTCAGCAAATTTAACATCATTCTTCTCTGAAACATTTTTCGACGAATGTTTTTAAAATCTATTTTCCGTGTTAAGTCACTCTTCCTAACTTCTGAGTCTATATTAGCATTTTGTTTTTGCTGTCGACTCTGTTGTAGTTTTGTACTTGAAACACTGTTTGAATTTATCTTTCGATCATTTTTTTTTTTTGGAAGATATTTTTTAAAAATTCTTTAGTTTGCTTACCAGAAGACTTTTTCTGTTTTCCAACACACGCTTCGCCTCCTATTTTTTTTTTACCAGTCGTCTTCAAATATACTTGTTTCTTTTCTTTTCTTTTTCTTGACTTTATAGGCATCTTTATATTTTTTCACTGTTGCTCAGCAATACCTGCAAAAAACTAAAAAAAAATACCTTTATGTAATTTTAATTCATTTCAATTTTTTTTCAACTTTTCAAATCCTATCACATGAGCTGATCCTTTCCTACGAGTCCAAGTCTTACAAAATAGGAGAAACATGAATTAAATCTCTGACAATAATTCCTGTGTGCACACAGACTCATGGTGTGATTCTAGGGAGAAAACGATATTTGATTGGCAATTTGAAAGCACATGTACTTCTGTTGAGGAGCAAATGATAATTACTGTGACAGCCTGACACATTTTTCTTATATTTTAGAGAACTAGAAAAGAGCACATGTCCTTACAGCTATTTGACACCATGACCATGTGTTACAGGGTGAGTGATTAGACTAGAGCAAAGGAAATGAGCCTTGATGACGTTGAATGTGTTTGCGTTACACACTGCTATCTGAAACACCACACAGTGCTGAGTATTACGCATGGGTGTGTAGGAGAAGCTGCTGCATGTGTGCAAAGAGTGTGTTTCTGGAGACTGTGTATTGTCAGCTGCAAGAGTGTTCTGCATGTATACTTCCACAACTGCATGAAGAGTGCAGACATGTGTATAAGACTACATTTGTGGTAAGGGTTAATCAGACTTTTCAACATGTAGGAACCACCTCAGCCACTGCAAGAATTGATGAAAAATCTACCATGCTATTTTCAAATGTGTTTGCATTTGCCTCACATTTTTGAGATACTGATTTCTGCTGAGTGCTAATCAACACATTTAAAGAAAACAAGCTGGCCCTTTCCTGAATATGCAAGTTTTACAGAGCAACACAAATTGGAACGCTGACAACAATTCCTGTGTGCACACAGAGTCATGGTGTGATTCTAGGCAGAAAGCGATATTTCCTTTGGCAATTTGAAAGCACATTTAGTACTGTGGTAGAGCAAGTGATAATTACTGTGACAGCCTGACACATTTTTCTTATAGTTTACACAGACAGAAAGGAACACATGTCCTAACAGCTCCTTGAGACCATGACCATGTGTTACAGGGTGAGTGATTAGACTAGAGCAAAGGAAATGAGCCTTGGTGACGTTGAATCTGTTTGCGTTACACACTACTATCTGAAACACCACACAGTGCTGAGTATTACGCATGGGTGTGTAGGAGAAGCTGCTGCATGTGTGCAAAGAGTGTGTTTCTGGAGACTGTGTATTGTCAGCTGCAAGAGTGATCTGCATGGAGACTTCCACAACTGCATGAAGAGTGCAGACATGTGTATAAGACTACATGTGTGGTAAGGGTTAATTAGACTTTTCAACATGTAGGAACCACCTCAGCCACTGCAAGAATTGATGAAAAATCTACCATGCTATTTTCAAATGTGTTTGCATTTGCCTCACATTTTTGAGATACTGATTTCTGCTGAGTGCTAATCAACACATTTGAAGAAAACAAGCTGGCCCTTTCCTGAATATGCAAGTTTTACAGAACAACAGCAACACAAATCGGAATGCTGACAACAATTCCTGTGTGCACACAGAGTCATGGTGTGATTCTAGGCAGAAAGCGATATTTCCTTTGGCAATATGAAAGCACATTTAGTACTGTGGTAGAGCAAGTGATAATTACTGTGACAGCCTGACACATTTTTCTTATAGTTTACAAAGACAGAAAGGAGCACATGTCCTACCAGCTCCTTGAGACCATGACCATGTGTTACAGGGTGAGTGATTAGACTACAGCAAAGGAAATGAGCCTTGATGACGTTGAATGTGTTTGCGTTACACACTGCTATCTGAAACACCACACAGTGCTGAGTATTACGCATGGGTGTGTAAGAGAAGCTGCTGCAAGTGTGCAAAGAGTGTGTTTCTGGAGACTGTGTATTGTCAGCTGCAAGAGTGATCTGCATGGAGACTTCCACAACTGCATGAAGAGTGCAGACATGTGTATAAGACTACATGTGTGGTAAGGGTTAATTAGACTTTTCAACATGTAGGAACCACCTCAGCCATTGCAAGAATTGATGAAAAATCTACCATGCTATTTTCAAATGTGTTTGCATTTGCCTCTCATTCTTGAGATACTGATTTCTGCTGAGTGCTAACCAACACATTTGAAGAAAACAAGCTGGCCCTTTCCTGAATATGCAAGTTTTACAGAACAACAGCAACACAAATTGGAACGCTGACAACAATTCCTGTGTGCACACAGAGTCATGGTGTGATTCTAGGCAGAAAGCGATATTTCCTTTGGCAATTTGAAAGCACATTTAGTACTGTGGTAGATCAAGTGATAATTACTGTGACAGCCTGACACATTTTTCTTATAGTTTACACAGACAGAAAGGAGCACATGTCCTAACAGCTCCTTGAGACCATGACCATGTGTTACAGGGTGAGTGATTAGACAACAGCAAAGGAAATGAGCCTTGATGACGTTGAATGTGTTTGCGTTACACACTGCTATCTGAAACACCACACAGTGCTGAGTATTACGCATGGGTGTGTAAGAGAAGCTGCTGCATGTGTGCAAAGAGTGTGTTTCTGGAGACTGTGTATTGTCAGCTGCAAGAGTGATCTGCATGGAGACTTCCACAACTGCATGAAGAGTGCAGACATGTGTATAAGACTACATGTGTGGTAAGGGTTAATTAGACTTTTCAACATGTAGGAACCACCTCAGCCATTGCAAGAATTGATGAAAAATCTACCATGCTATTTTCAAATGTGTTTGCATTTGCCTCACATTTTTGAGATACTGATTTCTGCTGAGTGCTAATCAACACATTTGAAGAAAACAAGCTGGCCCTTTCCTGAATATGCAAGTTTTACAGAACAACGGCAACACAAATTGGAACGCTGACAACAATTCCTGTGTGCACACAAAGTCAAGGTGACATTCTAGGCAGAAAGCGATATTTCCTTTGGCAATTTGAAAGCACATTTAGTACTGTGGTAGAGCAAGTGATAATTACTGTGACAGCCTGACACATTTTTCTTATTGTTTACACAGACAGAAAGGAGCACATGTCCTAACAGCTCCTTGACACCATGACCATGTGTTACAGGGTGAGTGATTAGACTAGAGCAAAGGAAATGAGCCTTGATGACGTTGAATGTGTTTGCGTTACACACTGCTATCTGAAACACCACACAGTGCTGAGTATTACGCATGGGTGTGTAGAAGAAGCTGCTGCATGTGTGCAAAGAGTGTGTTTCTGGAGACTGTGTATTGTCAGCTGCAAGAGTGTTCTGCATGTATACTTCCACAACTGCATGAAGAGTGCAGACATGTGTATAAGACTACATGTGTGGTAAGGGTTAATTAGACTTTTCAACATGTAGGAACCACCTCAGCCACTGCAAGAATTGATGAAAAATCTACCATGCTATTTTCAAATGTGTTTGCATTTGCCTCACATTTTTGAGATACTGATTTCTGCTGAGTGCTAATCAACACATTTGAAGAAAACAAGCTGGCCCTTTCCTGAATATGCAAGTTTTACAGAACAACAGCAACACAAATTGGAATGCTGACAACAATTCCTGTGTGCACACAGAGTCATGGTGTGATTCTAGGCAGAAAGCGATATTTCCTTTGGCAATTTGAAAGCACATTTAGTACTGTGGTAGAGCAAGTGATAATTACTGTGACAGCCTGAAACATTTTTCTTATAGTTTACACAGACAGAAAGGAGCACATGTCCTAACAGCTCCTTGAGATCATGACCATGTGTTACAGGGTGAGTGATTAGACTAGAGCAAAGGAAATGAGCCTTGGTGACGTTGAATCTGTTTGCGTTACACACTGCTATCTGAAACACCACACAGTGCTGAGTATTACGCATGGGTGTGTAGGAGAAGCTGCTGCATGTGTGCAAAGAGTGTGTTTCTGGAGACTGTGTATTGTCAGCTGCAAGAGTGATCTGCATGGAGACTTCCACAACTGCATGAAGAGTGCAGACATGTGTATAAGAGTACATGTGTGGTAAGGTTAATTAGACTTTTCAACATGTAGGAACCACCTCAGCCATTGCAAGAATTGATGTAAAATCTACCATGCTATTTTCAAATGTGTTTGCATTTGCCTCACATTTTTGAGATACTGATTTCTGCTGAGTGCTAACCAACACATTTGAAGAAAACAAGCTGGCCCTTTCCTGAATATGCAAGTTTTACAGAACAACAGCAACACAAATTGGAACGCTGACAACAATTCCTGTGTGCACACAGAGTCATGGTGTGATTCTAGGCAGAAAGTGATATTTCCTTTGGCAATTTGAAAGCACATTTAGTACTGTGGTAGAGCAAGTGATAATTACTGTGACAGCCTGAAACATTTTTCTTATAGTTTACACAGACAGAAAGGAGCACATGTCCTAACAGCTCCTTGAGACCATGACCATGTGTTACAGGGTGAGTGATTAGACAACAGCAAAGGAAATGAGCCTTGATGACGTTGAATGTGTTTGCGTTACACACTGCTATCTGAAACACCACACAGTGCTGAGTATTACGCATGGGTGTGTAAGAGAAGCTGCTGCATGTGTGCAAAGAGTGTGTTTCTGGAGACTGTGTATTGTCAGCTGCAAGAGTGATCTGCATGGAGACTTCCACAACTGCATGAACAGTGCAGACATGTGTATAAGACTGCATGTGTGGTAAGGGTTAATTAGACTTTTCAACATGTAGGAACCACCTCAGCCATTGCAAGAATTGATGAAAAATCTACCATGCTATTTTCAAATGTGTTTGCATTTGCCTCACATTTTTGAGATACTGATTTCTGCTGAGTGCTAATCAACACATTTGAAGAAAACAAGCTGGCCCTTTCCTGAATATGCAAGTTTTACAGAACAACAGCAACACAAATTGGAACGCTGACAACAATTCCTGTGTGCACACAAAGTCATGGTGACATTCTAGGCAGAAAGCGATATTTCCTTTGGCAATTTGAAAGCACATTTAGTACTGTGGTAGAGCAAGTGATAATTACTGTGACAGCCTGACACATTTTTCTTATAGTTTACACAGACAGAAAGGAGCACATGTCCTAACAGCTCCTTGAGGCCATGACCATGTGTTACAAAAAACAAGCTGCCCCTTTCCTGCGAGTGCAAGGGTAATAGAGCAAGACCAACACAAATCAAATCTCTGATAACATTTCCTGTGTGCTCACTGTCTCATGGTGTAATTCTAGGCAGAAAACAGTATTCCTGGGTAATACCAGTACACCTTAACTTATAGTGAAGACATACTCCATAATATATAACATGTTCAAGCCACTTAAATATCTTCCTTAACATAAAATGAAAAACACAACTTTTAAAGTAGTTGGAAAATGTACCATACTATTTTCAAATGTGTTTGCATTTGCCTCTCATTTGTGAGTAACTGATTTCTGCTGAATGCTAACCATCACACTTTAAGTTAACAAACTACCCCTTTACTGCGAGTGCAAGGCTAACAGAACAAAAGCAACACAAATTAAATCTCTGACAACAAATCCTGTGTGCAGACAGACTCATGATGTGATTCTAGGCACAAAACAATATTCCTCACTGATACCACTACACCTTAACTTACAGTGAAGACATACTCCATAATATCTCACAAGTTCAAAACAGTTAAATATCTCCTAAACCACACAACGTAAAACTCAACTTTAAAGGACAAATTACAATTCTAATATTTATATCAAAAATCACAACATACATCCCCTCTCAAATTCATAACTCACCTTTAAAAGTAGTTAGTTCAGAAATAAATGTGGCACTCAAACAGCAGATTATCATAGCCAGAATCTCAGAGCTGTACACCTCTCTCCTCTCAGCAGAACCAGTAAATGGCAATGTTTCCCTCTCTTTTTTCACACATATACATGTTCATTTCAAATCACAGTCCTTCCCACATTTTTTCAAATGGAATCACACATTTCTATTGGTTGCAACTTTCAACCCCTTTTCCAAATCATCCCTTCCCCCAACATGACTTCTGCCTGCTACCATAGCAACAGGTCATGGAACACTGGTGTGAGCAGAGAGGTCAGTAGTTCACCACACAATGTTTCAAATCCAAAGAGCAAGAGTGCTTGACTTTTCGAACCTAACAGCAAATCCAAAGTAATGTTCTGTGGGAACACATTTTTCTTCACCAATACAAAACATGCTTCTAAAAATGTACACATACAGCCTAGTTTTAACTGTAAAATGATTTGAAACAGCCAATGAGTTCTTCTTATAAAAAAAAAATATGTATGCCTCCATTTTACAACTGTCTTTCATTTCATATTGCCATTCTACTGAAATACACCTCTTGAGTGCATCCACATCTCCTTGAAAGATGTTCACAGTGTGGATTGTAGGTCACAGCTATGTCTTCTGGAGTGAAAAGTATGCAGAAAAAAGAGGTATGGTGAGAGATCTTGCTTTGCCAAATGTAGACATTAAATGGATTGGTCAGAGAGGGTTAAAGTGGTACCAATTAATGCCTTTGGTGAAAACCTTTCTACATCTCCCACAGCCTAACCTTATTATTGTGCACTGTGGTGGAAATGACCTAGGCACTTTAACTGGGGTAGGTCTGTAAATGCTTATGAAGGACACCTTTGTGCAATTGATGGCGCTTTTTCCACAAACTGCCTTTGTATATTCTAATATATGCCAAAGGCAAAAGTGGAACTGGTCCAACCAATTTTGTCCACAGATTGACAAAGCAAGAAAGCACGTCAACAAATCTATTTCTGCTTTCCTCAGAGACTATGGTATGGGTTCTATATACCACAACAACTTGCGTTACAACATGCAAGACATTTATAGAGGAGACGGTGTACATTTCAATGATGAAGGGAACAGAGTCTTCCTCTTGAACTTTAGACTCTGCATTGGTATTTACTTGTAGGTACCGAAAAACACTCAACAAACACCTAATATCTAAACACTTAAACATGTTTTTTATTTCTATTTTTTTTTCAGGTTTTTTTTTCGGGTGCGCGTAGAGTGCGCGCACCTCGCGATATTTTTTAAAAAAAGTAAAATCTTTATTTGGGCCCTTCGTGGTCCTACTGTGGCCCCCTGACAATGGCCAGGGGGTCAAGTACTCCCTACCCTGCCCCCTATTCACATTCTCCACCTTTCCTTTTCAGTGCGACAGACAAAATGGCGGCCGACACTTCCTGATTTCGACCGATTCAAATGTTTACTGACATGTAACAACCAATCAGAATTACGCTCGCGCACGGCAGGGTGCGCGCACAGGGCTTGCACAGTGCGCGCACCCTGCGCGCGTATAGATATTGATATGCTTTTAAATGCTATTTTCTCAGGAAATACTAAACAGATTTACACCAGACCTGCAAAAGGCACTTCCTTGACCTTATGGCTACCTCTCTGCCAAATTTCAAGTATTTCTGTTCAGCCATTCGGGCTGTAGCTGTGTCTAAAGGTCCTATGGAAAAATGCATGGGGATAACGCGTTTTGGGACCCCCCTTTTTTCTCAGCCCCCGCTTGACGAATCACCCCGAGACTTTCAGGGTAGGAGCTGAGCGGAGCGCCCCATTAGTTTTGAAAACTTCGCGAGGATTCGTCAACCGGTGCCAAAGTTATTCAAAATAGAATTTTGAGATTTCCTATGGAAACACGATCCTAACTATAACTATCTACTGGCGACCGCCAGTAGATAATAAAATTTATATAGATATTCATATATATATGTGTGTGTGTGTGAAATAAATAATGTATATATATATAATTAAAAAACATATTTTTTGATTAAAAAGTAAATGTAATACACTTTTTACGACAAATACCCCAAAAAATGAAGGTAAAACCAACATACATAATCAACAAATGTATACATATTAACTTAAAAATATATATATTTTTGCTTTTTTACTTTTAAATTTATATCAAACTATAAACACACACACACACACACACACACATATATCTATATATATCTTTATATTACCTACTGGCGGTCGCAGGAGGTAGTTATAGTTGGGACTTATTTTCCATAGGAAATCCGCAACATTCTATTCCCAATAAGTCTGGCGCCGGTTGACGAATCGTCGCAAAATTTTCCAAACTTTTGGCCAGCTCCGGTCCGCTCCTATCCTGAAAGTTTCGTGGTGATTCGTCAAGCAGGGGCTGAGAAAAAAGGGGGGTCCCAAAACACTTTTTCCCCATGCAATTTCCCATAGGACCTGTTGACGCAGCTACAGCCCGAACTGCTGAACGGAATTACACTAAATTTGGCAGAAAAGTAGACCTTGGTTCAGAGTCATGCCTTTTGCTTAAATGGTGTAAATCCGTTCAGTAGTTCCTGAGAAAATCAAAAGTAAAATCACATATATATCTGGGTGGAGCCTAACCACACATCTCATCGTGAGATCTGATTGGCTGTCAGCACTTCATCCAAGAAGTGTTGGCAGCCATCTTGGGACCAACATACATTATAGCACCTCATTAAAAAGCATTGCAGTTAATAGAAGGTTTTAAGACTTTAGTTACATTATAAATCATTTGTTCATGGTACCATACTCATTTTAGGAATTGTGGTATGTTCTAAGGTGGTTTTACCATGTGAAAAGCCTTCTGCTGGGATATCATGAATCATGTTTGAGAGAAAACTATTTTCACATGCTTTTCCCACAGAGGTTTGGAAGGTGATCTATAAGCTAAACTGAGAGCATATTTTCTGTAAATTCACATTATCTTTCTTAGTCATGTGAGAATGAAGTCTGACATTCTCAGTAAAACATGTACATCCAACAAGGGCAGAGACTGTCAGTTGATTCCTTTGTGTTCTACTGCAGCTTCCCAGAGTGTTCCAAAGAACAACTAGAGCGCTAACACTCCTACTTATGATAAACGTATGGCACACCTGAAGCCATCTTGATTGGAATAAAGTGGTAACTCCGAAAACATTTAATTTAAAAAGGAACAAAATGAGGGGGTTCATTTTGCCATAGAATGTATGATTAGTGCTGCAGAAAGAAAAATTAGGGCACATTTTGAGAGACTTCTCAAACCCTTTTCTATTTCATTAAAGAATTCTGACATGCAGACCGAAACATGCACTTTCAATACCAGCAGCAGACTTACCTGGTTAGCAGTAGCTTTACTACAGTGATCTAATGAGCAACTAGAGTGCTAACATTCTGAATTAATGGCAAATGTGTGACACATCTGGATGCCTTCTTCATTGAATCAAAGTTAAAAACTGACAGCATGCCTACTGAGGAGACTGTAGTAAATGAGGAAATTAGGAAACTTCATAATAAGTCTCCCAAGATGGCCACCAGAGACAAAAGAGCCCAAATGTAGCAGAAATATCACCGAGATGTAGCCCAAGTATAGCCCAATGACAGAAATTCCAGAGTGTTTTAAAGAACAACTAGAGCGCTAACAGTCTTACTTATGACAAAAGTATGGCACACCTGAAGCCATCTTGATTGGAATAAAGTGGTAACACTTAAAACATTTAATTTGCAAAGGAACAAAATGAGGGGGTTCATTTTGTCATAGAAATTATTATTAGTGCTGCAGAAAGAAAAATTAGGGCACATTTTGACTTCTCAAATCCTCTTCTATTTCATTAAAAAGTTCTGACATGCAGACTGAAACATGCACTTTGAATACAGCAGCAGACTTCCCTGGTGAGCAGTAGCTTTACTACAGTTATCTAATGAGGAACTAGAGTGCTACCATTCAGAATTTATGGCAAATGTGTCACATCTGAATGCCTTCTTGATGGAACCAAAGTAAAAAAGCATTGAAAATGCAATAGGTCTTGCCCTTTTTTAAGTTAAAGCAATTCTGTTTGTAATTAGGTGGTTTTTTAGCTTTGCTTTTATTAGTGTTTTTCCAAATTTCGAGTAGTAGAGAGTGAGTAGTAGAGAGTAGTAGAGAGTGAGTAGTAGAGAGTAGTAGAAAGTGAGTAGTAGAGAGTAGTACAGAGTGAGTAGTAGAGAGTTATTAGTAGAGAGTAGTGGAGTAGTAGAGAGTGAGTAGTAGAGCGTAGTACAGAGTGAGTAGTAGAGAGTGATTAGTAGAGAGTAGTGGAGTAGTAGAGAGTGAGAAGTAGAGAGTAGTAGAGAGTGAGTAGTAGAGTGAGTAGTAGGGAGTAGTAGAGAGTGAGTAGTAGAGTGAGTAGTAGAGAGTAGTAGAGTAGCAGAGAGTGAGTAGTAGAAAGTGAGTAGTGGAGAGTAGTAGAGAGTGAGTAGCAGAGAGAATAGTAGAGAGTAGTAGAGTAGTAGAGAGTGAGTAGCAGAGTGAGTAGTAGAGAGTAGTAGAGAGCGAGTAATAGAGAGTGAGTAGTGGAGAGTGAGTAGTAGAAAAGTAGAGAGTGAGTTGTAGAGAGTGAGTAGTAGAGAGTGAGTAGTAGAGAGAGTAGTAGAGAGTAGTAGAGTAGTAGAGAGTGAGTAGTAGAGAGTGAGTAGTAGAGAGTAGTAGAGAGTGAGTAGCAGAGAGAGTAGTAGAGAGTAGTAGAGTAGTAGAGAGTGAGTAGTAGAGAGTGGTAGAGAGCGAGTAGTAGAGAGTGAGTAGTGGAGAGTGAGTAGTAGAGTAGTAGAGAGTGAGTAGTAGAGAGTGAGTAGTAGAGAGAGAGTAGTAGAGAATAGTAGAGTGAGTAGTAGAGAGTTAGTAGTAGAGAGTAGTAGAGAGTGAGTAGTAGAGTAGTAGAGAGTAGTAGAGTGAGTAGTAGAGAGTAGTAGAGAGTGAGTAGTAGAGAGAGTAGTTGAGAGTGAGTAGTAGAGAGTGAGTAGTAGAGAGTAGAAGAGAGTAGTAGAGTAGTAGAGAGTGAGTAGTAGAGAGTGAGTAGTAGAGTGAGTAGTAGAGAGGGAGTAGTAGAGAGTAGTAGAGTGAGTAGTAGAGAGGGAGTAGTAGAGAGAGAGTAGTAGAGTGTGAGTGGTAGAGAGTAGTAGAGAGCAGTAGAGTGAGTAGTAGAGAGTAGTAGAGAGTGAGTAGTAGAGAGTGAGTAGTAGAGAGTGAGTAGTAGAGTGAGTAGTAGAGAGGGAGTAGTAGAGAGTAGTAGAGTGAGTAGTAGAGAGAAGTAGTAGAGAGTAGTAGCGAGTGAGTAGTAGAGAGTGAGTAGTTTAATTTAAAAGGAACACAATAAGAAGGATCATTTTGCCATAGAAATTATGATTAGTGCGGAAAAAAGAAAATTAGGGCACATTTTGAGTGACTTCTCAAATACTCTTCTATTTCATTAAAAAATCCTGACATGCAGACTGAAACATGCACTTTCAATACCAGCAGCAGACTTCCCTGGTGGGCAGTAGCTTTACTACAGTGATCTAATAAGCAACTAGAGTGCTAACATTCTGAATTTATGGCAAATGTGTGACACATCTGAATGCCTTCTTGATGGAATTAAAGTAAAAAACCTGAAAGTATTTCCTACTGAGGAGACTGTTGTAAATAAGGAAATTAGGAAACTTCAAAACAAATAAGTCTCCCAAGATGGCCACCAGAGACAAAAGAGCCCAAATGTAGCACAAATATCACCGAGATGTAGCCCAATTATAGCCCAATGACAGAATGTCCCAGAGTGTTTTAAAGAACAACTAGAGCGCTAACAGTCTTACTTATGACAAAAGTATGGCACACCTGATGCCATCTTGATTGGAATAAAGTGGTAACACTTAAAACATTTAATTTGCAAAGGAACAAAATGAGGGAGTTAATTTTGCCATAGAAATTATGATTAGTGCTGCAGAAAGAAAGATTAGGGCACATTTTGACTTCTCAAATCCTCTTCCATTTCATTAAAAAATTCTGACATGCAGACTGAAACATGCACTTTGAATACAGCAGCAGACTTCCCTGGTGAGCAGTAGCTTTACTACAGTTATCTAATGAGGAACTAGAGTGCTACCATTCAGAATGTATGGCAAATGTGTCACATCTGAATGCCTTCTTGATGGAACCAAAGTAAACAAGCATTGAAAATGCAATAGGTCTTGCCCTTTTTTAAGTTGAAGCAATTCTGTTTGTAATTAGGTGGTATTTTAGCTTTGCTTTTATTAGTGTTTTTCCAAATTTCGAGTAGTAGAGAGTGAGTAGTAGAGAGTAGTAGAGAGTGAGTAGTAGAGAGTAGTAGAAAGTGAGTAGTAGAGAGTAGTACAGAGTGAGTAGTAGAGAGTGATTAGTAGAGAGTAGTGGAGTAGTAGAGAGTGAGTAGTAGAGCGTAGTACAGAGTGAGTAGTAGAGAGTGATTAGTAGAGAGTAGTGGAGTAGTAGAGAGTGAGAAGTAGAGAGTAGTAGAGAGTGAGTAGTAGAGTGAGTAGTAGGGAGTAGTAGAGAGTGAGTAGTAGAGTGAGTAGTAGAGAGTAGTAGAGTAGCAGAGAGTGAGTAGTAGAAAGTGAGTAGTGGAGAGTAGTAGAGAGTGAGTAGCAGAGAGAATAGTAGAGAGTAGTAGAGTAGTAGAGAGTGAGTAGCAGAGTGAGTAGTAGAGAGTAGTAGAGAGCGAGTAATAGAGAGTGAGTAGTGGAGAGTGAGTAGTAGAAAAGTAGAGAGTGAGTAGTAGAGAGTGAGTAGTAGAGAGTGAGTAGTAGAGAGAGTAGTAGAGAGTAGTAGAGTAGTAGAGAGTGAGTAGTAGAGAGTGAGTAGTAGAGAGTAGTAGAGAGTGAGTAACAGAGAGAGTAGTAGAGAGTTGTAGAGTAGTAGAGAGTGAGTAGTAGAGAGTGGTAGAGAGCGAGTAGTAGAGAGTGAGTAGTGGAGAGTGAGTAGTAGAGTAGTAGAGAGTGAGTAGTAGAGAGTGAGTAGTAGAGAGAGAGTAGTAGAGAATAGTAGAGCGAGTAGTAGAGAGTGAGTAGTAGAGAGTAGTAGAGAGTGAGTAGTAGAGTAGTAGAGAGTAGTAGAGTGAGTAGTAGAGAGTAGTAGAGAGTGAGTAGTAGAGAGAGTAGTTGAGAGTGAGTAGTAGAGAGTGAGTAGTGGAGAGTAGAAGAGAGTAGTAGAGTAGTAGAGAGTGAGTAGTAGAGAGCGAGTAGTAGAGTGAGTAGTAGAGAGGGAGTAGTAGAGAGTAGTAGAGTGAGTAGCAGAGAGGGAGTAGTAGAGAGAGATTAGTAGAGAGTGAGTGGTAGAGAGTAGTAGAGAGCAGTAGAGTGAGTAGTAGAGAGTAGTAGAGAGTGAGTAGTAGAGAGTGAGTAGTAGAGAGAAGTAGTAGAGAGTAGTAGCGAGTGAGTAGTAGAGAGTGAGTAGTTTAATTTAAAAGGAACACAATAAGAAGGATCATTTTGCCATAGAAATTATGATTAGTGCGGAAAAAAGAAAATTAGGGCACATTTTGAGTGACTTCTCAAATACTCTTCTATTTCATTAAAAAATTCTGACATGCAGACTGAAACATGCACTTTCAATACCAGCAGCAGAATTCCCTGGTGAGCAGTAGCTTTACTACAGTGATCTAATAAGCAACTAGAGTGCTAACATTCCGAATTTATGGCAAATGTGTGACACATCTGAATGCCTTCTTGATGGAATGAAAGTAAAAAACCTGAAAGTATTTCCTACTGAGGAGACTGTTGTAAATAAGGAAATTAGGAAACTTCAAAACAAATAAGTCTCCCAAGATGGCCACCAGAGACAAAAGAGCCCAAATGTAGCACAAATATCACCGAGATGTAGCCCAATTATAGCCCAATGACAGAATGTCCCAGAGTGTTTTAAAGAACAACTAGAGCGCTAACAGTCTTACTTATGACAAAAGTATGGCACACCTGATGCCATCTTGATTGGAATAAAGTGGTAACACTTAAAACATTTAATTTGCAAAGGAACAAAATGAGGGAGTTCATTTTGCCATAGAAATTATGATTAGTGCTGCAGAAAGAAAGATTAGGGCACATTTTGACTTCTCAAATCCTCTTCCATTTCATTAAAAAATTCTGACATGCAGACTGAAACATGCACTTTGAATACAGCAGCAGACTTCCCTGGTGAGCAGTAGCTTTACTACAGTTATCTAATGAGGAACTAGAGTGCTACCATTCAGAATGTATGGCAAATGTGTCACATCTGAATGCCTTCTTGATGGAACCAAAGTAAACAAGCATTGAAAATGCAATAGGTCTTGCCCTTTTTTAAGTTGAAGCAATTCTGTTTGTAATTAGGTGGTATTTTAGCTTTGCTTTTATTAGTGTTTTTCCAAATTTCGAGTAGTAGAGAGTGAGTAGTAGAGAGTAGTAGAGAGTGAGTAGTAGAGAGTAGTAGAAAGTGAGTAGTAGAGAGTAGTACAGAGTGAGTAGTAGAGAGTGATTAGTAGAGAGTAGTGGAGTAGTAGAGAGTGAGTAGTAGAGCGTAGTACAGAGTGAGTAGTAGAGAGTGATTAGTAGAGAGTAGTGGAGTAGTAGAGAGTGAGAAGTAGAGAGTAGTAGAGAGTGAGTAGTAGAGTGAGTAGTAGGGAGTAGTAGAGAGTGAGTAGTAGAGTGAGTAGTAGAGAGTAGTAGAGTAGCAGAGAGTGAGTAGTAGAAAGTGAGTAGTGGAGAGTAGTAGAGAGTGAGTAGCAGAGAGAATAGTAGAGAGTAGTAGAGTAGTAGAGAGTGAGTAGCAGAGTGAGTAGTAGAGAGTAGTAGAGAGCGAGTAATAGAGAGTGAGTAGTGGAGAGTGAGTAGTAGAAAAGTAGAGAGTGAGTAGTAGAGAGTGAGTAGTAGAGAGTGAGTAGTAGAGAGAGTAGTAGAGAGTAGTAGAGTAGTAGAGAGTGAGTAGTAGAGAGTGAGTAGTAGAGAGTAGTAGAGAGTGAGTAACAGAGAGAGTAGTAGAGAGTTGTAGAGTAGTAGAGAGTGAGTAGTAGAGAGTGGTAGAGAGCGAGTAGTAGAGAGTGAGTAGTGGAGAGTGAGTAGTAGAGTAGTAGAGAGTGAGTAGTAGAGAGTGAGTAGTAGAGAGAGAGTAGTAGAGAATAGTAGAGCGAGTAGTAGAGAGTGAGTAGTAGAGAGTAGTAGAGAGTGAGTTGTAGAGTAGTAGAGAGTAGTAGAGTGAGTAGTAGAGAGTAGTAGAGAGTGAGTAGTAGAGAGAGTAGTTGAGAGTGAGTAGTAGAGAGTGAGTAGTGGAGAGTAGAAGAGAGTAGTAGAGTAGTAGAGAGTGAGTAGTAGAGAGCGAGTAGTAGAGTGAGTAGTAGAGAGGGAGTAGTAGAGAGTAGTAGCGTGAGTAGCAGAGAGGGAGTAGTAGAGAGAGAGTAGTAGAGAGTGAGTGGTAGAGAGTAGTAGAGAGCAGTAGAGTGAGTAGTAGAGAGTAGTAGAGAGTGAGTAGTAGAGAGTGAGTAGTTTAATTTAAAAGGAACACAATAAGAAGGATCATTTTGCCATAGAAATTATGATTAGTGCGGAAAAAAGAAAATTAGGGCACATTTTGAGTGACTTCTCAAATACTCTTCTATTTCATTAAAAAATTCTGACATGCAGACTGAAACATGCACTTTCAATACCAGCAGCAGAATTCCCTGGTGAGCAGTAGCTTTACTACAGTGATCTAATAAGCAACTAGAGTGCTAACATTCCGAATTTATGGCAAATGTGTGACACATCTGAATGCCTTCTTGATGGAATGAAAGTAAAAAACCTGAAAGTATTTCCTACTGAGGAGACTGTTGTAAATAAGGAAATTAGGAAACTTCAAAACAAATAAGTCTCCCAAGATGGCCACCAGAGACAAAAGAGCCCAAATGTAGCACAAATATCACCGAGATGTAGCCCAATTATAGCCCAATGACAGAATGTCCCAGAGTGTTTTAAAGAACAACTAGAGCGCTAACAGTCTTACTTATGACAAAAGTATGGCACACCTGATGCCATCTTGATTGGAATAAAGTGGTAACACTTAAAACATTTAATTTGCAAAGGAACAAAATGAGGGAGTTAATTTTGCCATAGAAATTATGATTAGTGCTGCAGAAAGAAAGATTAGGGCACATTTTGACTTCTCAAATCCTCTTCCATTTCATTAAAAAATTCTGACATGCAGACTGAAACATGCACTTTGAATACCAGCAGCAGACGTCCCTGGTGAGCAGTAGCTTTACTACAGTGATCTAATGAGCAACTAGAGTGCTACCATTCAGAATTTATGGAAAATGTGTGACACATCTGAATGCCTTCTTGATGGAATCAAAATAAACAAGCATTGAAAATGCAATAGGTCTCGCCCTCGTTTAAGTTAAAGCAATTCTGTTTGTAATTAGGTGGCTTTTTAGCTTTGCTTGTGTTAGTGTTTTTCAAACTTTCATGTCCATAACATGCATATGTATGCATATATGTAATGCATATATGTATATGTATATGTATGTATGTATTTATAATTATATAGATATGCAGATTAAATTTATTTGTTTATATATGTATATATACACATACATATATATACATGCATATGCATATATATGCATATATATATGTGCATATGTGTGCATGTACAGAGAGGTAGAGAGGTAGAGGTGTATAGGTAGAGGTGTAGAGGTAGAGGTGTAGAGGTAGAGAGGTAGAGAGTAGTAAAGAGAGAGGTAGAGAGGTAGAGAGTAGAGAGCGAGTATTAGAGAGTAGAGAGTGAGTAGTAGAGAGTAGTAGAGAAAGTATCAGATAGTGAGTAGTAGAGAGTAGTAGAGTGAGTAGTAGAGAGTGAATAGTAGAGAGTGAGTAGTAGAGAGTAGTAGAGAGTAGTAGAGAGTGAGTAGTAGAGAGTAGTAGAGAGTGAGTAGTAGAGAGTAGTAGAGAGTGAGTAGCAGAGAGAGAATAGTAGAGAGTAGTAGAGAGTGAGTAGCAGAGTGAGTAGTAGAGAGTAGTAGAGAGAGAATAGTAGAGAGTGAGTAGTAGAGAGTAGTAGAGAGTGAGTAGTAGAGAGTAGCAGAGAGAGCAGTAGAGAGTAGTAGAGAGTAGTAGAGAGTGAGTAGTAGAGAGTGAGTAGTAGAGAGAAGTAGAGAGTGAGTAGTAGAGAGTGAGTAGTAGAGAGTAGTGGAGTAGTAGAGAGTGAGTAGTAGAGAGTAGTAGAGTGAGTACTAGAGAGTAGTAGAGAGCGAGTAGCAGAGAGCATGTAGCAGAGAGTGTTTAGTAGAGAGTGAGTAGTAGACAGTAGTAGAGAGTGAGTAGTAGAGAGAGAGTAGTAGAAAGTGAGAAGTAGAGAGAGTAGTAGAGTAGTAGAGAGTGAGTAGTAGAGTGAGTAGTAGAGAGTAGTTGAGAGCGAGTAGTAGAGAATGAGTAGTGGAGATTGAGCAGTAGAGAGTAGTAGAGAGTGAGTAGTACAGAGTGAGCAGTAAAGAGTATAGTGGAGAGTGAGTGGTAGAGAGTAGTAGAGTGAGTAGTAGAGAGTGAGTAGTAGAGAGTGAGTAGTACAGAGTGAGTAGTAAAGAGTATTATGGAGAGTGAGTAGTAGAGAGTAGTAGAGTGAGTAGTAGAGAGTGAGTAGTAGAGAGTGAGTAGTAGAGAGAGAGTAGTAGAGAGTGAGTAGAGCGAGTAGTAGAGAGTGAGTGGTAGAGAGTAGGAGAGAGTAGTAGAGTGAGTAGTAGAGAATAGTAGAGAGTGAGTAGTAGTGCGAGTAGTAGAGAGTAGTAGAGTAGTAGAGACTGAGTAGTAGAGTCTGAGTAGCAGAGAGAGTAGTAGAGAATAGTAGAGAGTGAGTAGTAGAGAGTGCTCCTGTGATCCGTCGTCGCCTCGGGCGGGAGTACGTGCCTCGCGCCGGCGCCGAGATCCGAGCTGCTGCGAGAGGCGGCCGAGTGAAAGTGCAGAGGATCAACCCTTGAAACGGCGGGGACGGACAGACAGGACCAGGGTGGACTGGGGAAGAAAGGACACTCATACTGTACATGCCATCATTTTGGAAGAGGACATTGGATTCGCGCACAACGCACAGGATACTTCAGCTGGATGGGCGCCAACCTGTCCTGAATTTTGAAACTCGATTTCACTTAATCACAAATTGTCCCCAGACGAAGGCCATGTTGGCCGAAATGCATCAGGACCAGTGAAATGCAAGTTGGGACATGTAGTGTTTAAACTACCCACATAAATGAACTGATATCGAGAAGAAATAATAAAATAAGAAAGAAATTAAACTTCAGGGAGACGCTTCGTGGGGCTTGTTTGCTGCTTTGCCGCCACCAGCCAAACAGGACGGACTACGGATCCCAGGCACGAGTGGGGTGAACAATTGACCAGCGGCCACTCGCCTTTGCATCGGGGACTTCATTAGCGGCTCGCACCTCCCGCTTCGCGGGAGATGCTTCTTGGGGCTTGTTTGCTGCTTTGCCGCCACCAGCCAAACAGGACGGACTACGGATCCCAGGCACGAGTGGGGTGAACAATTGACCAGCGGCCACTTCCCCTAGCGGTGGGGAGTATTTAGTGATAGTGGAATCTCGTCACGCTGCAGACCGAGACTGGGCTGGGACACTCCATTTACATTTCGAGGAGGCTGAGGAAAGCTACTTAAGGTACTGTTTCATTGTTACGAAACTGTAAAAGACTCACTCATGGTCTTTTGTCACCTTAGAGTTAACTATTCTTTCAGTGTGCCCTTTGGAAACACACTGCAAGGAATTACTCTGCTCTAGTTACGTAGTGTCATTTCCAGCTTAGTGCGCAAAAAGAATGGCTGCAAAAGTATTAACTTGCTCTGCTAAATTGCCCGACAAGGGCCAGCCGAACTTGAAACACACGAGCAACTCCAAAGGAATTCTCCCACAAGGACCTGCGCAGCAGACTTCAATCGACAGAATGTTGCTCAAGGCCATTGGCGAAGTCTCTAATGAAATTGAACGTACTGAAAGACGCCTCTCACTAACCCCTCAACTGAGTTTACTATCATCGCCTGATATTATTTTGCCACTGATTACTCATGATTCGCCTCTGAACTCTCCATCGACAATTGTTTCCCCCACACAGATAACTCCTATTAGGGGCCCAGAGGTAATTGGTAAAGGGGCCAAGACACGAGCTCCCAAGAAAAAGGCGACTAATAAGAAGCAACCTCAGTATAAGAAGGCTAGGACTCGCCTGACCCACAACCATTTAGGTGCTGTAACCGCAGAAGATATTACTGAACAAATAGCGGACACACAGGTACCACCTGGGTGGGTGTCCCACATCATGTGCAACCTACAGCTACATTTTGAGCAGCTCATCGATGCTCAGACTAAACAAATTCTGAGCAGGTTAGATAAAGTCGTCTCCTTAGTAAAGTCAAGGGGAGGATGGGTAGGCAACACGCCTTTACCTCTATTGACCAATAATTCAGTCATAGAGCCATTAAGCAAAAACCCACTGATTGCACAAAAAACTAAAGTTATGGAGGAAGAGCAGCCCAATAAAAATATGTCTACCACTCCATCAGATAATCCCGTAGCGGGGCCCTCTAACGCTATTATAAGACCACCTTTATCACTAATTTCGAACCACTCACACAGTGATCGAACATATACATGCCCCCCCTCTGAATACAGCCCCTGCAAACTTGCCATCACCACAGATTTTGCTGGGCTCGTCCCAACCGAAAAGAACACCTTCTATTAAGCCTGTGAACAATGGCCCTTGTATAAATCTACCCCCAGAGGCGGCCCCATATGTCATCATACTCACGGGGGTACCAGAACTTAAATCTGGCTACACAGAATCCCATGATGAGCTCAAAAACAAAGTCACGCACTGGCTGAACAAGTATAGGCCATTGCCAAGGGACGCACAGGGGGAAATCTTGCATGTGAGAAGGGTAAGGTGGTTAGGGAATAGGCAAAAGAATGTAGCAGGGGATTGTGTGCTGGTAAATTTTAGAGATTATAGGATAGTAGATCACATATTGAGCTGGGGTCCGGATGTTCACAGTAGTAATATTAATTCTCTACCTCTGGGGTCCTTTTATGCTAATGGAAGAAAAATATTGGGTGGAAACTGGGCCCGTCAGGATTCAGTTGAGCGTTTTTGGGATGACAAGGATTCCCATGTATCAAAACCATCTGCATTTCTGGGGAACCAAAGTAGATTAGTTTTGAGAAACAGGTTTGATCCCCTCGCAACCCTGGAGGAGGTGGACTGACTGCAAGGGGCGAAAGATCACGTTGCGCAAACCCTTGCAGCATCGAACACTGTCCAAACTGTCTATACAACTATGACTCTTAATCACCCTAAAACGAGTAAGATCGGCACTCACTACCCAACTTGGGGGAGGACCTCGGACAATACTACTGTAACTGAATGTATAACAGGAAATATGTTGGGTAGCACGGCACTCATACAGGATAAGGTTGTTGAGGCAGTAGCCCATATGTCCCCACAACCTCAGCAATTACAAGTTGCTCAGACTATATCTGTAATTAATATAGATGTAAGTTTGGGAGCATCTGACCATATTATCTATAACAACTCTGGCCCAATAGGGAGCCAACTGCAAGAGGGGATCGAAATGGTTTCCTGGAACATAGCTGGGCTGTCCTCGAAATTCCATAATCAAGAGTGGAGGCAATACATCCTCAGATATCATGTAATCTGTTTGCAGGAAACCTGGGTGGTGGACAATAATCCCTTCCACTTAGCAGGGTATAAATGTTTCTTTGTCCCCGCACAGAAATTGTCCTCGGGAAGAGCAATGGGAGGGCTGATCACTTATGTGAATTTACAGCTAGAAGGAGCATGGACCGTTTTAAATTGGAACTCACCCAATATACAAGCTATTAGGCTTCAAACAAGCAAACTTAACATCATTTTGATTAATGTTTATAATGCCATAGCGGGGAGTGGGAAGGGGCATATAATATATGACCTCGACAGATGTATGACCCGTGAGTTGGATCAAAGGAAGACAGCTGCAGCCCCGTGTGTGGTTCTGATGGACGATCTAAACTGTCACCTGTGCCCCAATTTAAGTCTGCTGGAGGGCGTCTGGTCTGGCTGTAGACTGGCCAAAGGGCCGCATTTTGAACACACCTTTGAAGGGTTGGAGTTAGAAAGGGTCCTGAAAAATCATGCGCTAAGGCATACTTTAGACTTGGTGGGTTTTAGAGATGGCTGTGAAGCCATCCCAACTTTTAAGGGAAGAGGAAATTGCTCCATTATAGATTATATAGTGGTGTCTCATCTATTCCTGGATTGGATAAATGAGGCAGACATTGAATGGAGCATATTCAGTGATCATAACCCACTAACGCTGAAGATTAAGAATTGGGCCTCCCGCAATGCGAAGAAAGCGCACAAGGCAAATAACATAGTGAGGACGACTGACCAAGGGAGACGCCTCAGATGGGCAAAAGTGGATGGGGATGCCTTTTATAGAACCCTAATGGAAAGAGGTAAAGAAACAATCGGGATATGCTTAGACCCTTCAATGGAGGGACCTGCTGTGGTCAAAGCTTTTGAGTCCATGGCTTACCTTATTGATTGCCTATTAAAATCTACTTCCAAAGTGGAAGTTAAATCATCTCCTAGATGGTTTAACAAAGATTGCTCTCGGGCCCATAAAGAATTAAAAGCATGTTTAAAGACAGTTCCTAGAGATAAGATGCACATTGTACAGTGCAGGATTGCTTATAAAAAAGCAATTAAACAAAGGAAACTGGTACTTCAACTACAGGTTTGGATAGATTTAAGGGATGCAGCAGATAGAAGAGACCCTAGTGCATTCTGGAAAATAATAAATAAACCCTGCTTCCAGGATACTGCTGCCCCAGTAATTGACACGACTATTCTCCCAGAGCAATGGTCTGATCATTTTGAATTGTTGTAAAATCACTCAATTGAGAACCCTAGGGATAATGAGAGACCCTGCCCATGGGTGTCCAAAATTGAATTTACATTAGAGGAGATGGTAGTGGCCATCCAAGGGTTGACACACAACAAAGCTCCCGGTCCGGACGGAATTCCGCCAGACCTTTATTCAAGCAAGGTTGATCTCTGGGCCCCGATCCTAACTAGGGTAATAAATACAGCAATCGCTACAGGTATGCCACGATCTTGGACGGAGGCTATAATAGTCCCAATTTTTAAAAAAGGGAAAAAGGATGACCCGCAGTGCTACCGACCCATTTCTTTAATTGATGTGACGGCCAAAGTTTTGGGTCGAGTAGTCCTAAATCGTTTATTAGATTGGGATGAAGAACACCAAATAATCTCGGACCTGCAATATGGGTTCAGGACCGGAAAATCAACCACAGATCAGTGTCTGAACCTTTACTTATTAGCGGCTAAATACACCATTGCAAGCGACCAGGCTGTATATTTGGGGTTCATGGACCTCTCGGCCGCTTTTGACCATGTTAACAGGGAAAAGCTCTGGGATCTGATGATCAGACTAGGGGTAGATCAGGGCCTAGTTGACATCCTAAGAGCTCTCCACTGGAACACCTCTGCTAAAGTGCGTTTTAATATGGATGGTGACACTACGGTTCCTTTCCCCTGTACCAGCGGAGTGAGACAGGGATGTATTTTGGCCCCGTTCCTGTTCTCACTGTATATAAATGATCTAGAACAGGCATTATGCAAACTGAACGCAGATACCCCTAGAATAGGTTCACGACCTGTACCCGTGTTGTTGTACGCTGACGATGCGGTGCTTTTAGCTCGCACACCAAAAAGTCTTCAGAGTCTAATAGATGGGTTCGTGAGTTTTATGGCCAGTTTAGATCTATCGGCCAACCTAACTAAATCCTATGTATTGTTGGCTGGATCTAAACCTTGTAAAAAGTTCCAATATAAAATAGGCACACAAAAAATGGAACAGGTTAAGACCTTCTCTTATCTGGGATTACTTTTTGATGGGCTTTTAAATTTTAAATTTTTAATTGAAGAACGGAGCTCAAAATTGGTGGGATCCATTGGGACCATAATGATCTTCGGGCGTAGGTTGGGCAGGTGGTTCCCAGAACAGGTCATGCATTTATATGGCTCAATCTGCTGCCCCAAAGCATTGTATGGGGATGAGGTCTGGGGCTTTGCATGCATTCAACAATTACAGATTGAAGAGAATACATTTTTGAGGAAGATTCTCCAAACCTCACAAAGCACACCGGCCTACATTACCCATGCTGGACTGGGAAGGGCACACATGGAGGACCTGATTAAGGTCAGACCTATTATGGCCTGGCTAAAAATCTGGTCTAACTCAGAGACAGGCTTGAGCAGACAAATAATCAGAGATTGCATGGATAGAGAGAAGGGAATGAGCATCCCATGGCTGAACTACGTAAGGACTGTCCTGGAGGGATTAGGTTGTAAGGACTTCTTCTCCAATCCAATAACGATAATTCCAGAGGATAGACTTAGAATCCAAAGAAGTTTTTATACAAAGGAAGCTGCACGTAGAGCGGCTACAGAAGAAAGTAAGCCCACGGTGCGTGCTCATAGCATGGTAAAGACAGTAGAAGGTATGGAACCGTACCTTGCCCTTATGTATAATGCACAGGATAGGTTTTTAATTACCTGTTTTAGGCTTAATCTTTTACACCACCTGCTGGCCGACCCACTTGGTTTTACTGTTACAGTTGAGCAGAAGGGTACCTGCGGCTGCGACAATAGGTCTCCGCAGGATACCCTTTATTTTGTTTTATTATGCCCTTTTTATTCGGCACCCAGGCGTAGTTTTTTAGTAAGGATCTTGAAACAAATGAAGTTCAGACATGCCAAGGACGCTCTTTTATATTTACAAAGGTCTGAAAACCCATTGACACTGGCTTGTATTATGAATTTTATCAAAGTTGCAATTAGACTTAGGAACACTAGGGGCCAAAATTGAATGAACTGTTGATAAATGTAATTCTGTGATTGCAAATGTAATTAGAATGTACTGAAATGAAGTTTTTTTTTAATGTATTATTGTACTTTTATGATATTTTTAAAATATCGAATAAAGGATATTGATTGATTGATTGAGTAGTAGAGAGTGAGTAGTGGAGAGAGTAGTAGAGAGCGAGTAGTAACGAGTGAATAGTAGAGAGTGAGTAGTAGAGAGAGAGTAGTAGAGAGTGAGTAGTAGAGAGTGGTAGAGTGAGTAGTAGAGAGTGAGTAGTAGAGAGTAGTAGAGTGAGTAGTAGAGAGTGAGTAGTAGAGAGTAGTAGAGAATGAGTAGTAGAGAGTGAGTAGTAGAGAGAGAGTAGCAGAGTAGTAGAGAGTGAGTGGTAGAGAGCAGCAGAGAGAGTGAGTAGTAGAGAGTAGTAGAGAGTGAGTAATAGAGAGTGAATAGTAGAGAGTAGTAGAGAGAGAGAGTAGTAGAGAGTGTAGTAGAGAGTGAGTAGTAGAGAGTAGTAGTGAGTGAGTGAGTAGTAGAAAGTAGTAGAGAGTGAGTAGTAGAGTAGTAGAGAGTGAGTGGTAGAGAGTAGTAGAGGGTGAGTAGTAGAGAGTGAGTAGTAGAGAGTGAATAGTAGAGAGTAGTAGAGAGTGAGTAGTATAGAGTAGTAGAGAGTGAGTATTAGAGAGTGAGTAGTAGAGAGTGAGTAGTAGAGAGTAGTAGCGAGTGAGTAGTAGAGAGTGAGTAGTAGAGCAGTAGAGAGTGAGTAGTTGAGAGTGAGTAGTAGAGAGTGAGTAGTAGAGAGTAATAGAGTAGTAGAGAGTGAGTAGTAGAGAGTAGTAGAGAGTGAGTAGTAGAGAGAGAGTAGTAGAGTAGTAGTCAGTAGTAGAGTAGTAGAGAGTAATCCGTCAGTGTCAGTCAGTGTCAGTCAGTGTCAGTCAGTCAGTGTCAGTCAGTGACAATCAGTGTCAGTCAGAGTCAGTCAGTCAGTGTCAGTCAATCAGTGTCAGTCAGTGTCAGTCAATCTGTGTCAGTCAGTGTCAATCAGTCAGTCAGTGTCAGTCAGTCAGTGTCAGCTAGAGCAGCTGTGCTGACTTGGTTCTCTGGCTCTAAAGCAGCTCTGCTGACCTGGTTCTCTCTCTCTAAAGCAGCTCTGGTGACCTGGTTTCTCTGGCTCTACAGCAGATCTGCTGACCTGGTTCTCTGGCTCTAGAGCAGCTCTGCAGACCTAGGGGCATATTATCAAGGTCCGGTGTTAAAATTATCGCCGCTTTATCGGCAGAAAACTGCCGCTAAAGCGTCGATAATGGGCTTGATAATATGCCTATGTGAATTCCCATAGAAGCCCATGTTGACACCAGAACATGGGCTTCAATGGGAATTCACATCGGCATATTATCAAGCCCATTATCGCCGCTTTAGCGGCAGTTTTCTGCCGATAAAGCGGCGATAATTTTAACGCCGGACCTTGATAATATGCCCCCTAGTTCTTATGCTACAGAGAAGCTCTGCTGATGTAGTTCTCTGGCTCTACAACAGCTCTGCTGACCTGCTTCTCTGGCTTTAAAGCAGCTCCGCTGACCCAGTTCTATAGCTCTGAAGCAGTTCTGCTGACATGGTTTTCTGGCTCCAGAGCAGCTCTGCTGACCTGGTTCTCTCTCTCTAAAGCAGCTCTAATGACCTGGTTTCTCTGGCTCTGCAGCAGCTCTGCAGACCTGGTTCTCTGGCTCTAGGTCAGCTCTGTTGACCTGGTTCTTAGGCTCTAGAGCAGCTCTACTGACCTGGTTCTCTGGCTCTAAAGCAGCTCTGCTGACCTGGTTCTCTCCCTCTAAAGCAGCTCTGCTGACCTGGTTTCTCTGGCTCTACTGCAGCTCTGCTGACCTAGTTCTTAGGCTCTAGAGCAGCTCTGCTGACCTGGTTCTCTGGCTCTACAGCAGCTCTGCTGACCTTGTTTTCTGCACTCACGATGCACGCACCCGACTTCACGAAAATAATTTAAAAATAATATAAGTTTATTATAAGTACAAATATATTATTTTGATGAATATCTTACATAATCTCTTGTCTTAATATGTATATTAAAGACACATACATATAATTTTGGAACATACATTTTTTTTGCGCGTGTCGCGAACCCAGCGCACCCCAGCACTTATATGATGTCACGCAGGACCCGCAACCGCGCAAACATCTCGTACCGTAATGCGCATGTGTCCCAAATGCGCGGGAGCAGGAGTCGCAGACTGGTCGCATACCAAACGCGCATATTATGTGATATTAAATGTATATGATGTAACTGAAAAACACGCATCCGTCGCACACCGTACGCAGATCCTTCATGACTTTTCTAAAATGGTGGCTAGAATGCACGCACCCACCGTGATGTGTAAACTTTGAGTGCGTGACTCCGAAAAAAATTGGAATTTTTTTTTTAAAGAAAATAATATAAATATTTTAAAACAAAAAATGAAAACAAGAAAATTAATCAATATTTCATTTTTAATTAAAAAAAAAAGGTTTTTTGCAATTTTCAGAAATATGTAATGTTATTTAATGAATAAAATATTTATAAATAAACAGTTAAAAACTGTAGAAAATCAGCACAAAAAATAGATATAACTACTATCACACTTAAAAGTTAGCATTTAAAAACCTTTGAAATTCACTGAAAAAAAACATAGGTTTCAGAGACGTTATAGTTAGAAATTAGCATTTAGAAAACCTTAGAAATTCACAGAAAAAACCATAGGTTTCAGGGGTGTTATAGTTAGCTGCCCATTTCACTCATACAAAACCATAGAAATTCCTCCGTTATAGTTAGTTATGCTAACTATAACACTATGCGCTCGCAATGCACTGCTGATGATGTCACATATTTCATCATTCATGACATGGTCAGTAACATCACTGATGACATCACTGATGACATCTCAAATGACATCATCCACTTGACAATCTGATACACCTCATCATACACTAGTATAACCATTCATCACTCACTGTAAAATACAGAGTACCATAGTTGAAACCATTGACACACCAATACCAGTTACTACATACCCACTCACTGATTCCTAAGTCTACACACACAACTACCCATTCAACAACAGAATCATCTATACATGCAGTCATTAATTAATAGAACACTATCAAATACACTTATACACATATATAGACATTGACACATCAGCAGTCATCTTAGTCGGTTATGCAGTCATCCTACTCACTCATGAAAAAAATGTATTGCACTTAAATTTACTCACTTACACAATTATCCAACAACACCTAATTTATTCAAACACATAGTAACTCATCGTTAATATGTTAAAAAAGCACCATTACAATTATACACTCATTCATATAGTTACTCTCACAATCACTGACTCTTACACATACTTATTTATATACACCAACTCTCACATACAATGACTTTTATTTTTTTAATTTGTTGAAGATGTACAACTAAAACATATATTCGCTCACCAACACACAAATAACTACACTCAGTCACCCAAACAACTGTTTCCACATGCACTCTTAAACCCATACACCTACTCAATCAACCATTCACATATCTATGCATAGAGTTACACACACCCCATCCAACCACACTCAAACTCAGTGTCCCATACAAATACTCACCCAACTAATCAATAACTAATATACACACTCATGTAGTTAGTGACCAACTGATGCAGCATGTTATACAACAACAGAGACAGTGTTGCACACATTCACATAGTTTAGTTACTAATCCATGTATTAAGTGAGACACTTTTAATTAGTCACTTAAAAAGACAGTCAGACAGCTACTAAATCCTCCCTCTAGACAGTTATAAATCCACTCAATCTTCAATACAGATTGGTATATATATAATACATATTTCAATTTCAAACTAAACCACATTCAGTGGATGATGTCATCAGTGATGTCATCAGTGATGTAATTTGAGATGTCATCAGTGATGTCATCAGTGATGTCACTGACCATGTCATGAATGATACAATATGTGACATCATCAGCAGTGCATTGCGGGTGCGTGAGTTATAGTTAGCATAACTAACTATAACGGAGGAATTTCTATGGTTTTGTATGAGTGAAATGGGCAGCTAACTATAACACCCCTGAAACCTATGGTTTTTGCTGTGAATATATATATGTATACATATCAATAAAATTAAAAAAAATTAAATAAATTAAATGTAATAATAAATCAAAACATTACACTATGTAAAAGTCTTTTAACTTTAATATAGTAATACAGTCAGTGCTACAGTAGGGAAAATGTTGAATAACGATGGAGTTAAAATTCCTATTCCCACTCCAGTGACTGCAACAATAGTAAAAGTGTTGGATAGCGGAGGTGTTAAAAATACTTTTCACACTCGAGTAAGTGCATCAGAAGGTGAAAGTGTTACATAGGGGAGGGGTAAAAATTACTGTTCACACTCCAGTAAGGGCCCGATTCTGATGCGGGTTGGAAAAGCTTCCCGATCAAGGGGTCGATTCCGATTCCGGCTGCAAAAACGAACCGACCGACACGGACCCGGACTGAATACCGGCCGACACGGACCAGCGCTGTACAACCCGTGCAGTACGATGCAACGCGCGTGAATTACAACCGACACGTACGGAATACAAGCCGTACGACCGAGCCGGAGGGAAAATAGTGATCAACGGAAAACCAATGTGATTTTCACCGACCGACACAAACCCGGAATGAACCCGACCAACCCGTACCCGCGATGTACGATTAGCGCAGTATGATGCAATGCGTTTAAAACCAGACCGACTCGCACGGAGACCAAGCCGCACAACCGACAGGCACAGGCAACCCGGCACACAAGCAATAGAGACCGCCGCGAATGACGCGTACCAAACACAGAAGACAGGCAGTGTGAACGAGGCGGAGAAGCCCGCACGAGACAACAGCAGCGTCCGTTTCCATCACATGAACGTCTCCTTCATGCCTACAAAACACAAAGGAAAAAAGACAAAAAAAGGACCAAACAAGCAATGACTAAGCCAATAAATACCAAAAAAAGAAAAATGGGACAAAGACACACCCACAACTCCAACTATATAAATGACTACAATCACTACCATCATCCCTTGCAAACAGGAGACACAGCCAGCAGCAAACACCAGTACACAGCAACCACAGACACACTCACAACTCACCCATCACACAACTCACACACCATCAGCACAAAACCAACACCAACCCAACATCACTTGCACCCTCACACACACATCCCCCACCACAACCACCCATCACCATGCCTCCAAAGAAGAATCCAAAGTTCACAGATAGTGAGTTAGAAGTGCTGGTAGACAAGATCATCAGAGTAGAGCCACATTTGTTTGGTACATTGTTTCAAAGGACCCCCATCTCACAGAAAACCAAGATGTGGGCGAGGATTGTGGACAAGGTGAACGCACACGCACCAACGTTGTGCACAAAGGACGATATCCAGAACAGGTGGTATGATGTGCGTAGGAGGGTCAAGAAACTCATCGAGAAAGATCCTGCCAAACCAGTCTACTTCAGGACCTGGGAGGAGAAGGTGTGGGACATCCTACTACCAGAGAGCGTCCATGGCCTAACACACATCCCAGAGCCTGGTGAGTACACAAACAACATACCCAAGATTGTGTGGCAAGTGGACAGTGAAACCATGCACCGCAAGCAAAGCTACACTAACCAATAGATAATCAACACAAGATGTGTATGCCAGTCACACATACACAATACCTGCCATCTCATAGTGACTGGGGACTGTGTCATGACATGCACCAACCTACAAACAAATAGAGCAAGCCAGTGGCACTAAGCCAAATACACCCTGCCAGACAGTTTGACATCACAAACACACCACCTCACAGTGCAGCTGACTGTCAGGAAGGAAGGAATAGTGGGGATGCAGGTGAAGTGAGTGTAGCCAAAAGCATGATGGGACCTGTAGTCACAGATAATGCCCCCCTCCTGATTGGCCCATCAAGACCTCTCAGAAACATGCCCACATCACAGGGAGTGGAAAATGACTGACAAGATGGCAGACACTCGGTCCTGCTGTGGGGAGCACAAGGCCCTGCTAGGGCTTGTGTGCGAATAAGAAGCAGGACACCACTGACTGACATCCTGAAAGCACGTTTCATGATGGGAAGGAGGACTGACAGCTCTGACTATACTACTCAGCATGGGGAGACACCCCCAACACAAACTCCACACAACTCACCAGGTACAATGCATTGACACACACCTCATTGAAATATCAGCACAAGATACCCCGGACTGGGTGCAGCTGTGTCAAGCTCAGGGGCTCACTTGGGACTTGTAGCCAAACACCAGGATTTCACAGTCAGCCATCTTGCCATTGCTGTCACACCCCCTCATAGGGAAGCAGAGTCAAGAGGGAGGAAGCATGGGCATGCTGGGAAGGGGGGTGTAACCAAGAGTATGATGGGACTCACAGTCGCAGACAACCTACACCCACCCACATGGCCCAGCAAGATCAAACTGAACCATACTTGCCTCACAGGGAGTGGGAAGGGACTGACAAGATGACTGACACTGGGTCCTGCTGTGGGGAGCACAAGGCCCTGCTAGGGCTTGTGTGCAAATCAGAAGCAGAACACCACTGACTGACATCCTGAAAGACAACTTGCACGCCCTACAATGGAAGCACGTTTCATAAAGGGAAGGAGGACTGACAGCCCTGACCATACTACTCAGCATGGGGAGACACCCCCCCAACACAAACTCCACACAACTCACCGGGTACAATGCATTGACACACACCTCATTGAAATATCAGCAAAAGATACCCCGTACTGGGTGCTGCTGTGTGAAGAACAGGGGCTTACTTGGGACTTGTAGCAAAACAAACAACAGGATTTCACAGTCAGCCATCTTGCCATTGCTGTCACACCTCCTCACAGGGAATCAGAGTCAAGAGGGAGGAAGCATGGGCATGCTGGGAAGGGGGGTGTAGCCAAGAGTATGATGGGACTCGCAGTCACAGACAACCTACACCCACCCACATGGCCCAGCAAGATCAAACTGAACCATACTCGCCTCACAGGGAGTGGGAAGGGACTGACAAGATGGCTGACACTGGGCTCTGTTGTAGGGAGCACAAGGCCATGCTGGCAAATGGCCAACAACATCAAACTCTGTCTGTGACAATCTGGGAAAAAGCACTGTACAGGCAGGCATCTGTTTGAAAAGTAGAAAATGTCATGTGTGTGAACCAACGATGCATGTAGAAACATAAATTACATTGTGTGTCTCTTCCAAACACAGGTCGTGCTAGACACCCAGCACCAAATGACGAGGATACCCAGTCCCAGACTCTGGTGGACACGGAGCTCTCTGGTCTGACTCTCTCACTGTCCTCTTCGGATGACGACGACCAACTTCACCCCTCCAGTGTGAGCCATCATGCAGCAGCAGCAACATCTGCCCCCCTGTACCCATGCCTCCAGCATCTGGACACCGACAGGGCACCCCCGCCAACACGGACAGACCAAGGACAATATACACCCACAGCACAGGGACACAGGACCCCCCGGAAGCTACAGCCAACACTACCAGCAACACCACCCAAGGGGTCCCAGTGTCACCTGTGCGTACCGCTGCTGGTCCTGCCCATGTGGAGAGGGGTGCTGGGAGGGGTGGAAGGCACAGGGCACGCCTTGCAGAGGGGTCTGGACTGCATGATGACCCCCAACTGGCACGCATCATAGATGCGTTCCAGGATAGCACCGGAGGATTTGGCCAGGTAGTGGGGATACTCAAGGACATGCAACAGGAGCAGGTGACCCACCATGCCCGCATGGAAGCAAAGTGGGATGCCCTTACTGCAGTGCATCGGGACATTCCACAATGCCTCCGCCAGATCAACACCAACCTGTCCCCACCCCCCTGTGTGACCACAACATCTGTCGCAACACAATCTGCCAGCGCCACAGGGAGGGAGGAGGACTCTGGCGGAGAGTCCCCTGTACCACAGAGGCCTGCACATGAGGATCCCCCCCCGGAAGAAGAGGGGTCGTCCAAAGAAGGACATGTGAGAGGCAGATGTCCCAGCACAGACCCCAGGGCCTCTAAACATGTTCTGGACAATGTTCTTTGTGCGCAACCCGTTCACCTTGTCCAATCGCACACAACTCGCCCACATGACATGGAGGGTTCATGTTGGGCCAATGTATCAGATGACTGTGGACTTTACTCTGGACATTTCATCTACCAGCACGTCCAACTTTAATGTGAACTTTGGATTCCCAAACCACTGTACTGCACCCGACATCCTGTGCACCACACTCACACATGTCCAATTGGTCGCACACTGCTCTACCTACCAGCGAGTAGCCCCCAAGAATTGTGGTCCCTGAAGTCAGCGTCGGCGGGTACGCCTATGCCCGAGTATTGAGTGCAAGTAAGTGTAGCGTTAGCCATCCCTGGACACGTGTTTCGAGGTAGTTGCCTCTCGTCAGTAGGGAGTAGGTGAGTGTGTAGGGTTGCTGTGTAGGCTGCTAAAATAAGTGTTCTCAGGTAAAGTACCTCTCGTAGCGTGCAGGTGCGTAACCATGAGCTCGTCAGCTCCACCGGCTCAAGGAGCCTGAATATTAACAAAGGTCCAATTGGTCGCACACTGCTCTACCTACCAGCGAGTAGCCCCAAAGAATTGTGGTCCCTGAAGTCAGCGTCGGCGGGTACGCCTGTGCCTGAGTATTGAGTGCAAGTAAGTGTAGCGTTAGCCATCCCTGGACACGTGTTTCGAGGTAGTTGCCTCTCGTCAGCAGGGAGTAGGTGAGTGTGTAGGGTTGCTGTGTAGGCTGCTAAAATAAGTGTTCTCAGGTAAAGTACCTCTCGTAGCGCGCAGGTGCGTAACCATGAGCTCGTCAGCTCCACCTGCTCAAGGAGCCTGAATATTAACAAAGGTCCAATTGGTCGCACACTGCTCTACCTACCAGCGAGTAGCCCCAAAGAATTGTGGTCCCTGAAGTCAGCGTCGGCGGGTACGCCTATGCCCGAGTATTGAGTGCAAGTAAGTGTAGCGTTAGCCATCCCTGGACACGTGTTTCGAGGTAGTTGCCTCTCGTCAGCAGGGAGTAGGTGAGTGTGTAGGGTTGCTGTGTAGGCTGCTAAAATAAGTGTTCTCAGGTAAAGTACCTCTCGTAGCGCGCAGGTGCGTAACCATGGGCTCGTCAGCTCCACCGGCTCAAGGAGCCTGAATATTAACAAAGGTCCAATTGGTCGCACACTGCTCTACCTACCAGCGAGTAGCCCCAAAGAATTGTGGTCCCTGAAGTCAGCGTCGGCGGGTACGCCTATGCCCGAGTATTGAGTGCAAGTAAGTGTAGCGTTAGCCATCCCTGGACACGTGTTTCGAGGTAGTTGCCTCTCGTCAGCAGGGAGTAGGTGAGTGTGTAGGGTTGCTGTGTAGGCTGCTAAAATAAGTGTTCTCAGGTAAAGTACCTCTCATAGCGCGCAGGTGCGTAACCATGAGCTCGTCAGCTCCACCGGCTCAAGGAGCCTGAATATTAACAAAGGTCCAATTGGTCGCACACTGCTCTACCTACCAGCGAGTAGCCCCAAAGAATTGTGGTCCCAGAAGTCAGCGTCGGCGGGTACGCCTGTGCCCGAGTATTGAGTGCAAGTAAGTGTAGCGTTAGCCATCCCTGGACATGTGTTTCGAGGTAGTTGCCTCTCGTCAGCAGGGAGTAGGTGAGTGTGTAGGGTTGCTGTGTAGGCTGCTAAAATAAGTGTTCTCAGGTAAAGTACCTCTCGTAGCGCGCAGGTGCGTAACCATGAGCTCGTCAGCTCCACCGGCTCAAGGAGCCTGAATATTAACAAAGGTCCAATTGGTCGCACACTGCTCTACCTACCAGCGAGTAGCCCCAAAGAATTGTGGTCCCTGAAGTCAGCGTCGGCGGGTACGCCTATGCCCGAGTATTGAGTGCAAGTAAGTGTAGCGTTAGCCATCCCTGGACATGTGTTTCGAGGTAGTTGCCTCTCGTCAGCAGGGAGTAGGTGAGTGTGTAGGGTTGCTGTGTAGGCTGCTAAAATAAGTGTTCTCAGGTAAAGTACCTCTTTCAGCGCGCAGGTGCGTAACCATGAGCTCGTCAGCTCCACCGGCTCAAGGAGCCTGAATATTAACAAAGGTCCAATTGGTCGCACACTGCTCTACCTACCAGCGAGTAGCCCCAAAGAATTGTGGTGAAACACTCGAAAGAACTTTTGTGCAAGTACACATGCTTGATGAACTGCATCCACCATAATGCTTAGGGGCGAACCCGCTGGGAGGTGAAGCAGTGTGATCCCACATTTGTTTCCTGTTTAAAAGGCTCCCTCAAGCCGCTTTGAGCTGACGAGCTCGTGGAGAGGCACCTGCGCGCCTGGAGAGGTACTGTGACCCGAGAAGACTTCGGCAGCCTGCTCAGCAACCCCTAATATTTTCATGCCTAATCTCTACTGATGACGGATAATAATCCAGAAACACGTGTTTAGAGATGGCCAGCATTGATCTGCACCAACCTGGTGAAACACTCGAAAGAACTTTTGTGCAAGTACACACGCTTGATGAACTGCATCCACCATAATGCTTAGAGGCGAACCCGCTGGGAGGTGAAGCAGTGTGATCCCACATTTGTTTCCTGTTTAAAAGGCTCCCTCGAGCCGCTTTGAGCTGACGAGCTCGTGGAGAGGCACCTGCGCGCCTGGAGATGTACTGTGACCCGAGAAGACTTCGGCAGCCTGCTCAGCAACCCCAAATATTTTCATGCCTAATCTCTACTGATGACGGATAATAATCCAGAAACACGTGTTTAGAGATGGCCAGCATTGATCTGCACCAACCTGGTGAAACACTCGAAAGAACTTTTGTGCAAGTACACACGCTTGATGAACTGTATCCACCATAATGCTTAGGGGCGAACCCGCTGGGAGGTGAAGCAGTGTGATCCCACATTTGTTTCCTGTTTAAAAGGCTCCCTCGAGCCGCTTTGAGCTGACGAGCTCGTGGAGAGGCACCTGCGCGCCTGGAGAGGTACTGTGACCCGAGAAGACTTCGGCAGCCTGCTCAGCAACCCCAAATATTTTCATGCCTAATCTCTACTGATGACGGATAATAATCCAGAAACACGTGTTTAGAGATGGCCAGCATTGATCTGCACCAACCTGGTGAAACACTCGAAAGAACGTTTGTGCAAGTACACACGCTTGATGAACTGCATCCACCATAATGCTTAGGGGCGAACCCGCTGGGAGGTGAAGCAGTGTGATCCCACATTTGTTTCCTGTTTAAAAGGCTCCCTCGAGCCGCTTTGAGCTGACGAGCTCGTGGAGAGGCACCTGCGCGCCTGGAGAGGTACTGTGACCCGAAAAGACTTCGGCAGCCTGCTCAGCAACCCCAAATATTTTCATGACTAATCTCTACTGATGACGGATAATAATCCAGAAACACGTGTTTAGAGAGGGCCAGCATTGATCTGCACCAACCTGGTGAAACACTCGAAAGAACTTTTGTGCAAGTACACACGCTTGATGAACTGCATCCACCATAATGCTTAGGGGCAAACCCGCTGGGAGATGAAGCAGTGTGATCCCACATTTGTTTCCACCTCACTCACACATGTTTGTAAATAAACTCACCAGTACACCATACTTGCCTCTGTTGTGATTCAAACTTGTCATGTTCAGGGTGATGTCGATCTGCTACACAACACAGTGCATGCCAAATACTGCAACAATGTGACCAACGTAAGGTCAGTCATGGGGATGTGACACATGTGAGGGAGACACACCACTATGGCAAAACAAAACATACTCACCATGGCCATGTGACTGATCACACACAATGATGTTGACCTGAAACACATTGGCATGCACAGACACAACACCAAGCACAGTCAGTGTTAACAAGTCCACAGGTGAGGTAAGCACATATCACTCAGATGTGGGAAGACAGACAACGCACATAACAAAGCGTAGCACAGGTTCATTACACACCAGCAAGTTGCACGGTAATTCTACGTAACAGTGGACACACGCTCACAATGTTTTGGAGAAAGGAAGTCCAGGGATGTGTGGTACATCAGTTGATGGGAATTCTCAATTTCCACACTGGTGTTGGCTTCTGGGTTTTGGGGGTCAGTGTTGACCACACAACAGGCAAAGGACCCTGGGAAGGACAGACAAGATACAGTCAAAAGCACAGACGAACAGGAGAGAAATGCAATACACATGCACAAAACATGTTGCAAAACACCTACACAAACACTAGTTAGCAGTACTACCCTATTGTGGAGTACACACCACCTGAATGGACACATCACAGAACGCATCCACTCAAGTGGCACACAGACACACTCAGACAGCAACAGAGCTGACTCAACACATTCCTAGAAACTCACTTTCAGGTGAAGAAGATGTTGATGAGCTGGGAGCGGACGTCACCATCATCTTCATCATCACTCGCATCCTGGCCCAGGCCGGGATCCTCCACAGGTGCCGGACGTTGGTAGTCGTCATCCTCATCCAGGATGAGAGGCACCTCCTTCTGCACCGCCATGTTGTGTAGCATGCAGCAGACCAGTATTATTTTGCACTCCTTTGCAGGCTCATATGGGAGGGCCCCTCCGGTCTTGTCCAGGCAGCGAAAGCGGCTTTTCAGGAGGCCGAATGTCCGCTCAATCACCCTCCTGCTCTGACCATGTGCCTCCTTGTAGCTCAGCTTGGCTGGTGTCACAGGGTTCCTGAGGGGTGTCAGCAACCACGGCATGTTGGGGTATCCAGAGTCACCTACACACACAAAAATGAACAAGTAGATGAGTTTGGTAGGAGTGTGGAATACAACAATGAAAAACACACACAATGAGAAAGTCAGTACACACCGACAAGCCAGGCATGCTGAGCTGACATCTGTGACATCAGCATTGCAATGTGACTACTCCTCATTATGTAGGCATCGTGTGCCGAACCAGGGAACCGTGCACACACATGTGTGATCAACATGTCAAGTGTGCACCATGCACCCCATTGTGGCCTTGCCCATCAGGACATGAGTACATCATAGTGTGTGTTGCTGGCATGCATCCCAAGCATGTGAAATGAGTCTCTGCCCATCCCTTCATCCGGACACCTGTGCTGAGTCAGTTGCAAGAGATGTGCTGTGGGTCTAGTGACATACTCATACATGTTCAATTGCATGTACAACTAATGTGTGGGTGGTGCATGTTGGCACATTGGGGTATTAGCATCCAACATGCAACAGCCATATGTGTGCAAATCAAGGAGGGATATGTGTGCCATGGTTGATGTTGGAAATGACAATTGTCTTATTCTAATCAGTGTTGGCACTTTGAGCTGTGTTCAGCTGATGATGCCAGGGCTTGCCCTGTGATGTGATGTACTCACTGTGGTGTGTGCAGTCGGTGCAGGTGACTGATGTTGTTTTGTTCCTTCCTATTCCTATCCAGATACATCCACAGCCACAGGAGGGGACAGCTCCACGGAACAGGAGGAGCCACAGAGCCTTACAGGGACAGAAGGAGAGGAGTCAGGTGGACCCAGCCACACAGAGGAGTCTTCAGCACCATCCCCCCCAGCTGAAGGCCACAGCAGCTCTGAGGATGACTCCCCAGTGGAGGCGGGTGTCAGCAGCCATCAAACCCCAGCTAGTGAGGCTGTCTCTGCCACCGCCACCACCACCACCACCACCACCACCACCAACACCACCACCCCCCTCCCATCGGCTCCCATCCCAGAGGTCCATGTGGGCTCCCGTGTTTGTGAGCATGTCTCCTTTGTGCCAGGCAACGCACCCCCTGCCCCTGTGTCCCCAGCTGCCCTGAGTGAGGAGTCTGTGGACTTACTTAGACAGATGCATGTGGGGCAGATGTCGATGCTGAAGGTCCTCCATGCACACACAGGTCTGTTGACACAACTGGTGTCATTCATGGAGGGCATTTCCTCTGGCATGTCTGGCCTACAGAGGACCAACCAGTCCGTGGCCTCCTCCCTGATGGCAGCAGTGTCTCTCCTCCAACAGTCCCACACCCCTCCTACCCCTGCAGCACCCACAATTCCTAGCACACTACCTGTCCAAAGCACAGAAACCCCCAAACCAAGGGCTAGACATGCACACAAGCAAGCGCAGGAGATTGATTCCACACTCACAGGGGCTGGTTTGCTGACACACACACACAGTCAATCACAACTACTCCACAGTCCTCCGAGACCTCTCCCTCCCAGCCCCCTTCCCTTGCCTCACCTGCAACCCCATCCCCCCAGAAACTCTTCCTCTGTGACCTTGGCCTCTTCCTCACCGACCCAGCAGATCCTGATTACAAGGGGAAGAGGAAGTCCCCACACACAGAAGGGAGTGCCCCTCACACCCGGACACCCTCCCCCAGGCGCACTCAGACCGAGCCGCCCACCCGCAAGTCCCCCCGGCGCAAGAAGAGCAAGACCCCCGCCAGCACGCAGCTCCAAGGCTAAGTCTCCATCCCCCAGGCTACCACTCCAGAGGTTCCCCCGCCACTCCCTGTCCTGGGTTCCCCCACCCACAGATACACCATCCCCAAAATGCTGAGGCCGTCCCCCCAGCACTTGCTCCTCCACACCTGGTCAGACAGTTGCTGCCACTGATGTGGGGACCGTGTGCCCCCCTGCCCTGCCGACCTCACCTGTCCCCCATTGCGCTCCCATGGATGTAGGCACTGCTTTGGAGTCCACGCCCACCCCGTCTGACTTGTGCACTGCAGTGGTGAGCCAATGCACTCCATCTGACCTGCCCACTGGAGTTGTGCCGGCACCCACCCCATCTGACTTGTGCCACACAGTTGTGACAGCACCCACCACTTCAGTCATCTCCACTGCAGTTGCAATTATCTCGCCTGCATCCCCCACCTCTTCACTGCCTCCTTCTGCTGCGCCCTGATCCTGTCCCTGCGGTGCCTGGCCTTTCTCCATGTATGCCCCTCCGAGGGGATGACCCCGGTCCGTAGCAGTGCAGGCAAGCAAAGTGTGACAGTTGTCACTCTAGTTCACTCCTTGGCAATTTGACATGGACTGGTCATTGGCCTTTTGGTTGCACAGACGTTTCGAATTTCATATACTGAATTTGTGACTCTAGTTCACTCCTTGCCCTTTGGACATGGATTGGCCATTGGCCTTTTGTTGGAACAGACGTTTCTCTTTTCATATGCTGAATAAATCTTTTTACTTTGTGCCTGTGAACTTGATTTAGCTGTACATCATGTTGAGGTTGTTTTAGATGCCCTTGCACCTGTAATGCTTGGTTTACAATGTTGCATACTGATGTGTTGATGTGTGGTACTCCCTGTGGTCCATGAGCTATGTATCCTATTCTGGTGGGTATCCATGTCATCCTTTGCAGCTACCTGGGTGTGTCTGGATCAACCATTTGTGTACATCTCTCTATGAGCATTTAATTGCCATGGTCACATCTATGGCTTGCACCCCTGCACATATGATGTGCTTCCCATTGTCCAAATTGTGACTGGGTCCCCTGTGCAACTTGCTGTACATATGTATTGACTATGTGCAGATGACTTAAGGGAGACTCACGTACCCAGGCTGTTGTGACCAGAGCCTTCATTGTGTGGTAACTGATGGCTGACTGACCAAGTGTTCTGCAGACATGAGTGGGACTTGCGGTGAATATGTTTGGCATGGCTGGGCTCCCACAGGAGTTGTGTCTCCTCAAGTTAGTGTGTTGTCCAGTGACATGGCCTGGGCCCATGGTGTGTATTGTATGTGCATGTGTGTGTGTCCACATCCCTGTTCATACACAGACAGTGTTCCCTTGATATGTTTGTGTTGTTGATGCTTGCTGAGTGGTACTGGGTTAATCCCACTACTTTTCCAATGGGCTACCAGATGTGTGGGTGCATGACTCACTCCTGTCAATTGGTGTATCATCATTGTGATTTGTCAGTTCTGAGTGTTAATGATGTTTTCAGACACAGATGGGACACAGTGAGGGTTCCTCAAGGCACTTTTTTGTTCGCAATATCATGTAGTTGTACCTAGGTGGTAGTTTTCAGTGATTGAGACATTTGTATATGTGTGTGACTGCTCCCACTTGTCGGGTTCATGGCAGCGATGCTGGCAGGTGTCAGCATGGGTGCCTTGTGTTCCTCCTTGGCATCTGCAAAGTCCTGGGACAGTGGCAGGGATTGTGAAGGTCACATGAGCTTCGAGGTCATGGCCATGTACCGCATACTGTGCAGTGTGTCTGTCATTCCCCAGGGTTGTAAACAGTCCTTGTGTGATGTGTGCGTGCACCTTAGTTCCTTCCAACATTCCTGTGTTTGTCATGCGGGCATGTGCAATGTCACCTATCCATGTGGGCTTCACAGATACTCATTGTTGCAGTTCAGGTGTGTGGTGTTGATGGTGGACTGATGTGAATGTTTGCATGGATGGTCCCTTAGCTCCCGTTTGTCCATGGATGAGGGGCCATGGTGAGTGATTTGTGTGTGTGTATGTGTGATGTACGTTTGTGGCACAGGACACATGTCTGGGTTTCCCAGTTTGTATGACATCTGCCTTTGTCATCACAGTGGAGGTGTCATGCATGCTTGTGTCAGACCAATGTCTTGTCCCTGGGGATTGTGCTGTTGTGTGTCAGTCTCTTGCTGTGTTAGTTGGTGTTCATTCCAGCTAGTGTCACATGTGTCTGTTGTGCTCCCTCTCATCTCCCAATGCCTGATTGCCCACTGAGGGTGTCCCAATGATGGTTTACTTTTGTATGGCACTGTGTCCACATCTGTGTCACTGTGGTTCAGCCCCTCTCATGTGTTGCGTAGTTGCCTGTGGATACTGTGACACACACACACGCATGTTGTGTCCGATGTGCAGTGTGAGTTTGCCTGTTTGTGTTTGTGCATCTGCACCAGTGCATTGGTATTGCTGTTGTGGGCCTTTGTCTGGATGCTGTTTCTGTGATTTTGCATGCTGTCCCTGTGAGTCATTTCACATCATTGTGCACATTCATCCTGGTTGTTGGGTGCCATTGTTGGCATGGAATGTGAGTTAGTGAGCTGACACCTACAGTCTACACATGTTGTTTTGGTTGGTGTGTCTATTTTCGAGATGTGTGCATGCTTGATGATGGTCACTTCTGCTGTTAGGTCATTGTACGCTGTGTGCATTGTCCGCCCCCATGTGTGGTGCTTGTCTGCACATGGCCGAGAGTGTTATGTTTTCACAGCACTGTTTGCCTCAACACATCTCTGTGTGAATGGGATACAACCACTATTTTCCCCCAGAAGTGTTTGATGTGTTGGGAGCAGGGATCATACATGCTGTTAGTTATTTGCAGCTTTGACCATGATGACACCTACCTTTTGGTCACTGTGTTGAGGGGGATTTGGTCCCCATCACCACAATGCTCCACATCTGCTGCATTTTGTGAGCCCCCACTTGACTTCTGTTCTACACAGTAAGGGGGTGTTCTTTTTACATTGCCACAGTGCTATGGTGATGCTTGCCGTGTGTATGTCACACTCATGTGTTGATCACACATGTGCTGTTACTTACATTGTATGCTCATAGCCATATTCACTGTTGTGGGCATTTGTCACAGACTACACACTGTTGTCATGATGTCGTGGGGGATGTAATTTGCGGACATACCTGATGTTTGCGTATGCTGGATGTGTTGCACATCACCCATCCTATGGCTGGGGGTGGCAGGGGTAATGGCCAACAGGTCCCCTGTGAGTGGGGGTGGCAGGGGTGATGGGAAACATAAGCCCTGTGAGTGGAGGTGGCAGGGGTGAAGGGCAACAGGTCCCCTATGGCTGGGGGTGGCAGGGGTGATGGGCAACATAAGCCCTGTGAGTGGGGGTGGCAGGGGTGATGGGCAACATAAGCCCTGTGAGTGGGGGTGGCAGGGGTGATGGGAAACATAAGCCCTGTGAGTGGGGGTGGCAGGGGTGATGGGCAACATGTCCCCTGTGAGTGGGGGTGGCAGGGATGATGGGAAACATAAGCCCTGTGAGTGGGGGTGGCAAGGGTGATGGGCAACAGGTCCCCTGTGAGTGGGGGTGGCAGGGGTGATGGGCAACATAAGCCCTGTGAGTGCGGATGGCAGGGGTGATGGGAAACATAAGCCCTGTGAGTGGGGGTGGCAGGGGTGATGGGCAACAGGTCCCCTGTGAGTGGGGGTGGCAGGGGTAATGGGAAACATAAGCCCTGTGAGTGGGGGTGGCAGGGGTGATGGGCAACATAAGCCCTGTGAGTGGGGGTGGCAGGGGTGATGGGCAACAGGTCCCCTATGGCTGGGGGTGGCAGGGTTGATGGGCAACAGGTCCCCTATGAGTGGGGGTGGCAGGGGTGATGGGCAACATAAGCCCTGTGAGTGGGTGTGGCAGGGGTGATGGGCAACAGGCCCCCTATGGGTTGGGGTGTTAGTGGTACTGGCCATGCAACCCGTATGGTGGGCTGTTGTTAGTGGCCAGGATATGTATCCCCTGTGTGTGTGTGCCATTTTGCGGGTACGTGTCGTTTGTTTATGTGGTAAGTGTCTGACTTACCGTCTGCTCTGTCGGTGTCGGTCCCTGATCCGGTCATAGATGTAGAGTACTGGTATGACCTGCGCGATGGGATTCATGATGTGTTTGTGTCGTACACGCTGCTTGTTGCTCCGTCTCGTACCCACTTCAAGCTGTTCCGTCTCGTAGCCGTGTATTGATTTGTGGCGCGAATCGTAGCTGACATGCTTGTTTTCCGGATGCCGTGACGTGCCGTATGTGACGACCCGTCTGGCACGTAGAAAGTACGCATCGTACTTGCCATGTCGGAAACTGCTATGGATACTGCTTTCGGGCGACACGATTCCTCTTTGGGAGTTACGGCTCGGACGGAGAATGGGTCTTGATTCACAGCCTACGTGTCGGTCGTGTTTTTGGCAGTTATGCGCATCGTACTTCCTATACAGGAAGAACCGGCTCCGGGTACGTGTCGGTCGCAGGGTAAGGCTACGGACAGCTGTCCGACCGGCCATCGGAATCGGCCCCTTAGTATTCCCACTCCAATAATTGTAACAGTAGTGAAAGTGTTGGATAGCAGAGGGGTAAAAATTAAGCTTCACACTAATGAGTGTAACAGTAGTGAAAGTGTTGGATTGTGGAGGGGTACAAATTTACAATTAGAAATGCAATGAGTGCAACAGTAGGGAAAGTGTTGGATAACGGACAGGTAAAAAATAATATTCCATCTGCAATGAGTGCAAGAGTTGAGAAAGTGTTGGATAGCAGAGGAGCAAAAATTATTATTCATACTCCAGTGAGTGCAAATGTAAGGATAGTGTTGGATAGCAGCAAGCTAAATTTTAATATTCACACTGCAATCAATAAATAGAATTCATATTCTCACTACAGTCAGTACCAAATTAAAAAGAATAAAAATATTAAAAACAGCAAACTGATTTAAAATATATATATATATATATTCACTGAAAAAACCATAGGTTTCACACACGTTATAGTTAGGAATTAGCATTTAAAAAACCTTGCAAATTCACTGAAAAAACCATAGGTTTCACACATGTTATAGTTAGCTGCACATTTCACTCGTAAAAAACCAATGAAATTCCCCCTTTATAGTTAGTTCAGCTAACTATAACTCGCCCGCCCGCAATCCACTGCTGATGACGTCACATATTACATCACTCATGACATGGTCAGTGACATCACTCATGACATCACTGATGACATCTCAAATTACATCACTGATGACATCATCCATCGACTATGTGTTTCTGAACAGTTTTAATATGTTTAATATATATAGAGAAAGGCATGTTGAAGAATAAGTGGGTGTACAAGTGTGTAAATGGATAATTTTCTGTGGTGCGTAACTGACTCTATAAGTGAGTCATTAAATGTATCTTACTGCAGACTAGTGACTAAACTGTGTGCATGTCTGTATGCGTCTGTATGTTGGTGTATACGTGGCTGCATGGTTTTGTGAATAGCTATATGAGTGTCTATATGGGTTATTGATTGGTTGTCTGAGTATCTGTATGGGTTCCTGAGTGTTTGTGTGGGTACGGTGTGTGTGACTCTGTGACTAGATATGTGAGTGGGTTATTCAGTGGGTGCATGATTTTAAGGGTGGATCTGTGATGGACTTTATGGTTGAGTGAGTGTATGTATGGGTGTGTTAGTGATTGAATGTATATCTAAGTGGTATATTTGTGACTAACTAAATATGTGATAGGCAGTATATATGCGTGTAAGAGTATATAAGTGGGTAGATGTGAGAGTGTGTGATTGTGAGAGTGACTGTATGGATGAGTGTTTGTTTGTATCAATGATTCTATAAGAGCGTAAGAATGTGGTACTATTTTTATGAGTAAGTGAACTTGAGTGTGTATAACCGCATAGGTGAGTAAATGGGAGTGTGATTATTTGCACGACTGACTAGGAGTTAGAGTACCTCTATGGATGATTGGTGGTGTGTGAGTGTCTATATAGGTGTATAAATGCATATGATAGTCTTGTATAGAGTGACTGTAAGTATGAGTGACTGTACAGGTGAATGAGTGGAGGTGTATGTAGACCTAAAATGTATTAAGTGGAGATTGGAATGGTTTTGAGAATGGAACTCTGAAATTTTGAGTCGGTGTATCAAAGGTTATATTAGGGTGTGAGAAGATGCAGTAATTTATCACATGGATGATGTAATCAGTGATGTCATTTGAGATGTCATCAGTGATGTCATGAGTGATGTCACTGACCATGTCATGAGTGATGTAATATGTGACGTCATCAGCAGTGGATTGCGGGCGCGTGAGTTATAGTTAGCTGAACTAACTATAACGGGGGAATTTCATTGGTTTTTTACGAGTGAAATGTGCAGCTAACTATAACATGTGTGAAACCTATGGTTTTTTCAGTGAATTTGCAAGGTTTTTTAAATGCAAATTTTTTAATTTATTTATTTTTTTGTGATTTTTTTTTCAAGGAATATCCTACCTATGTATATAATCATATATTTACTATATCCTGCAATATGGAATTGTTCACTTTTTTAAAATTAATGTTTACATATAGTTGAACATCACAGCTATTATCTTCTACAACCCTTTAAACTTTTTTTTTTTTAAGGAATTTTTGCCGTGCGCGTACGGTAAGCTGACGCTACGCGCTCGCTACACGCTCGCTACGTTATAAGTACGTAATATCTACGCGACGTACGTACGCATGCGTACGTGACGTACATACGCATGCGTACTTCGTCTGCGATGCGTACGCCCTGGCGTCGTACGTGCATGCGCGTTACGCGGAACCAACATACACGGTTACGCGAGTGCCTCTAATGCGCATGTGTGCATGCGTCCTACGTACGTGCTTACGTTTGCGCATGCGTACTTTTTTTACGAGCGCGTACGGTAAGCTTAGCGAGCGCGTACGGTAGGTCATGTGATCCAGAATGAACACTTTTGATTGGTTTAAACTTGTTGCATATCCAGAAACTTCCAACACCACACCCATTCCCCTCATTACTGCTTGTGATCCCCTAGGAGAAGGAGCTGAATTGTCTTTGAGATACAATGGCAGAGCAGCAGTCCTCTTCTGAGAGTGAGCCTGGCAGCAGCATCATCAGACAGAGAAGGAGGAAACAAAAGAATTCTTTTGTTTGGGAATATTTTACTTTTCCAGAGGGGCAGAAAAAGGTGAATGCTCCATTAGTCACCTGCACACTTTGTGACCGTGTCTTATCTAGAGGGAATCCAAGGAAGAAGTATTCCTTTGGAAATTTCTCTATGTTTAGACATATTAGGGATGTACATCCCGGGACTTTTGCTCGACATACTGGAGCAAACTCTCCAGTAAGTCACCCGAGCACATCCACAGAAGCTCAGCCGAGTACATCTTCGGCAGCTCAGCTGAGCCCTTCATCTGTGGTGGGAGCATCACCTTCTTCTGCTCCTCTGGACATAAACCCTCGATTTCAGGGGGTTACAATGAGGTGCATTAGGTGTTGTGGTCTAATTGTTTTTGGGGAGTCCAGTGTTTCCCTAATAAACAATAAGATAGACCAGCACATCTGTCGCCCTTGTTAATATTTCCATTCTTTCTTTCCTCTGTCCCTCTATTAACATAACGGCTCTTTTAAGAGCCAACCTTACCTCACAACTTTTTTAAAACATTTTTAATCACTTTTTTTTTTTTTTACCGTGCGCGTATGGTACGCGCATCTTTTTTTTTTTTTTTACTTTTTTTTTTCACTCTACAAGGTCCTTGAGGGACTACAACGGAAATGAGAAAAGCAGAGTGAGAAGAAGTGTAAAAAAGGGAGCATGAAAGTAAATGTGTGATAAATACAGAAATTTCACACTTCCCTGACCAACAAAATAACTTAATTGTCAATTAATGGTTTATTTAAATTGCTAGAAAAAAGGTTTATTTTTTCCTAAATTTTCTTTCTCAATCTGAAAAAAAAGAAAAAAAGTATTAATATTTAATAATACATTTTAGAATACAGTACACATATTTTCATATTAAAAAAACAATTTTTGGCCCTTTTTTTGCTGTTTTCAGAATATATTGCATTTCACTGTAAATCGTGAAAGCAATTGCATTCATCACTTAACAGAGGGCAAAAAAAAATAACAATCTGAAAGACTGTTTAAAAAAAGCCCAGAATCTCTTCTCACTAAAACATACCTTTATAGAAATGTAACATATTCAATAAAAATATCATCTAAGAACAATAACTATTTGCAATAAATATTGTCTGAAAATTTTGTTCCGTAAGCATAATCACCAAAATAATATCTGTCAAAGAAGTCCACAATCCAAATTGTTACCTTTCCTTTAGGCCAAATGGTAATTTTTAAATAGTTTTTTGATGAAATTTCCAATGGTAATCCAATAAAATCGCAAAAATGATTTGTTCAGATGTTGCAATTTCTTTCTAAAATTTTGGTTTCAGAAAAATTAAATAGGAATTTGCTAAATCAAAAGGCAAACGTTGCTAAAAAACCAATTGAGAATCATTACACAGTGTCCAGCCTTTTTCGCATTTAAGATAAACTGTGTAATGACCAGAAGTTACAGTAGGTCCATCATGGAAAATTATTGCAACTGTAACAAAAGTTTTTCCTGAAATTGATAATTGCTGTCCTATAAACTTCTTTATTAAAGTATCCAATTTTGAACCATCAGCTCTACAACGTTGCATCATTAAAATTACATACTGACCGTATTTCTTTAAAAGTAACGTGGAAAACATGTCAGATTTACATTCACAGCATTCCATGCTATGATTAGCATCTTTAACTAATTTACTAATGTCACTGATTTACTCTCTGGCAATGTAAAATAGATAAACCTTTCAGAATCAACATTAGAGATGCATGTGTTGAAACTGTTTTCACAAGTATGTTCCCATTTATAAGAGAGACCGAACATATTCTCAACATCTATGCCTTCATCTTCCAGTACCATAAGGACATACATCAAGAATTCCTGTGCATCTTGCTGGACATTTTGAGTAAACTGTGTACGTCCTGAACATACATCTAAAAGTTTTCTAATTACAGTAGTACTTTCTATGTTAGTTTTATCAATACTCAGCTTCTCATAAAGGAGACTTAGCACAGAAGAGAATCTTTTTTCATGATTGGCTATTGTCTGCTCTTGCAAACTTTCAAGATAAAATACAACATTCAGCACTACATTAGCGTAGCAGTTGACACCAGAGCTATTTTCAAAATGACAACCAACAACCTCTTCAACATTGTCATTTTCCTTTTTGCTTGCAATCACATGACTCTCTTTTTGTTTTCTCTTCTCTACTTCCTCATTACAGATATTCTGAAATCTCCTTTTCCGAGAAATAACACGTTTTTCCAACACAGGATACTGACCTAAATGAGGAGCATAGGTTCTTCTTAATCTATTATACTCCTTTACACATTTTGCATCAGCACTAACTTTTGAGTCATCAAAGTCTATCATGAATAAACCAGATAATGTTTTCACTCGTGACAAAGCAACATATGCCATACCTTCTTTGAACACAGTAGAACCAATGTTTACAAAAGCACTATCTACAGTTAATCCTTGAGACTTGTGAATAGTTACAGCATATGCTAGAGAAAACGGAAACTGCTTCCTACGTACATATAAGTCTTTCACAAGCAAAAAATGGACTGAACAACGACTAATCTCTTTAACCTCTTCAATCTGATCAAATTTTATTTTTAAAAATTCAATCCCATCTTTTTTCTGGTACTTCACAAAACCCACAACTTTACCCATAGCTCCATTCACTAAACCTTTTTCAACATCCAAATTTCTCCTTAAAAATACTCGACAGTTCATGCAAAGATATGGATTTTTTTCTAATCCAGCTGTTTTAGAAATGTTCTTCTCTAGAGAATCCAATTTATTTTTCAGTTCGCCTGTTAATGTAATAGTAATTCCTTCATGCTGAATTTTGTCCACTGCTTCCATCTTCTTAATCTCTTTCTTTTCCAATTTCAAAAGTTCCTCATTGAATATCGAGCATTCACATAGTGTTGGCATTAAGCAGATTACAGTATTATTTTCTGCAATGTTCTTGTATATTTTCTCTGCAACTATTTCTTCCTTTGGAAATAAATTATGTAGCAACCGACTCTGTAATGCTTTTCTGCCAACTTCTGTGAGTAGTCCAATTCTGATATCTTTCAGAATACTTGCATAATCTTCATCGTTTGCTTGCCTCATATTGGTAGTAAGTTCTTTGTACTCAAAGAACGACCAAATATTCGCATTACCAATGCTTCCTAATGACTTCTTCGTATCTTCATGTGTCACAGTATTAAACACTGGTTGTCCTTTAACTGGAGTAAGCTGTAGAAGATCCCCAAAAACTATGACGTGTTTGCCTCCAAATAACACGTCATAGTCTCTCTTTAGAATTTGGTGCATTCTTAAATGCACAAAGGCAAGCATTAAGTTTGATACCATGCTTACCTCATCAATAATGAGAACTTGCATCTTCTTCAACACTCCTGAAACTTCGAAGCATGCTTCTCCTGTAAGCTTGTGGTATTCTATTTTGTTCTCATGCTCCACTGGTAACATTAGCAAGCGATGTAAGGTAATTCCTTTTATGTTATATGCTGCTAACCAAGTTGGATCAGTAACAACACAAGACAAAGTAGAATCTGTTTTTTGTGTAGGTAGCTTCTGATGACTTTAATTAAGAAACTATTTCCAGTTCCAGCTTGTCCACTCACATACATCCTGATTGGTTCAAATGATGTGCATGTGCACTCTTTATTTTCATGTAGTAATCCGTGATCAATATTTTTTCTGACTTCTTCATAAATTTGCTGTTGTTCTTCATTCAGTTGTTGTTCCAAATTTGGTAAGTCTATTAAATCTTCTTGAGCTTGATTCATAGCCGTTTCCACTTCAGTCATGGCTATTGCAGCTTCATTTTCTATGATTGGTTGTCCTAGGGGATCTTGACTGTGCGTTCCAGAACTTTGGCTGTCTTGAGAACTGTCTCTAGCTACTTCAGCTGCAATTGTAGCTTCCTGTTCAATTTCTTCATTTAACATTTGGACATAATTTAAGAAAGGACTGCATTCAATCGTATCTTTACATGCATTAAATGAATCTTCATAGCTGTGAAATTCTCCAAGTAGTTCGTCCTCTGAACGCCATGGTTTAAACAGCTGTAAAAGTGCCAAGTAGTAAAATTCCATTTTGTCAGTAGTGTCGCAACTCAGCTTCCTATGATTAATAAAACTTCCTTTTGTTTGCTTCACCAAACATCCTTCCTCACCAATGACTTTATATTTTCCATTGTTGATATCTTCTGTGGCTTTCCGTGAAAAAATGTAGTTCTGCAGCACTTCATAGAGGCACATGTTCTCAAGATGACGACTTCTTTTTGGGTAATATGTGTCCAACATGTTTGATTTCAAAATATCTGTACTTTCCGGGTCGTTCTCGGCCAAATATTCAATTTCTCCAACAGATTTCAGTACACGATTTCGCATTGCTGCAAGGCCTAAACTTACCCAATTTATTCTTCTTGATTTCGAGTACAGACTTGCAGAAGATAACCTATCTGAGCATTCGTAGGATCCAATTTCTCGATGCGATAACATCTTTAAACTGAAACTGTATAGCTTCTTACTGACAGTCTTCTCGTGAGAAATCTCTTCCCACATTTCCTTCAATTCTGTTTTCTCCGATTTAGTGATGTACGATGTGACATACCGAGCAACAGCAATAGAATTGTCTGCCACATACTGTATATCCATGTTAGCATTCCACATGGATAAAATGACTGGGTTGTAGTCATTTATATATTTTGACTCTTCTTTTCTTCTTAGGTTGTACGTATTTTTTGGAGATTTTCTTGTAATAGTATGTCGCACAGCTGACATAAAACTGTTTACTCTTCCTTTTGAAAGAACAGGTCCGGGAAATCCAAATCGACATTTGGTGTAGAATTTATCTTTGCTCTTGTACTTCCGTCGACAGTATTTTCCACACCGATGACTTTGGAAACGTAAAACTTGCTCTTTTAACTTTTTCTCTTCTGTGCTTTTAGGTACAGCACATGTTGCATATACTTCAATGAAAGATAAAACTGCTTCATCAGCATCTGTTCCAAATTTTGGGGCATCCTTGATCCACAACAGCATATGAATATGAGGAGCACCTCTTGCTTGGTACTCTTTTCTCCAAAAGAAATCCACAACTTCTCCAAGAGGTGGATTTTTTTTATTGCAGATGAAGGACATCATAGCCTCAAATCTATGATTGAAATATCTGCAAACATTAATCGGATCCAATGAGCACAGTTCTCCTGCTGTCTTGTATTCGATGTTTTTAATGTTTGAATTTGCCTCTCGAAGAAAATCCAGTAAATCATCCCAAGCGTACTCGTCACAGCTTAGGGTAAGGAACCATGTAGGAGTTCCTAAATTCCGTAACATACATTTCAATTCTCCATGGCATCGGTACCAATATTCTTTTGTCCCACGCTGACAAGCCATCAGATTGATCAATTGTGATTCCAAATGATCATCTCGCTGCTGCACTTTGTTCATAAAATCCTTAGCAGACACATTATGTAGATGTACTCCACTTTTTAAAATGTGATTTACTGCATAAGATAGTGCAGACAAGTCACTTTCAAATAACAGATGGAACAAATAAGGAATACTTTGACGAAATCTTGGATCTTCTGCATATAATCTTGTAGTCCGATACTCAGAAGCAGGAATCTGTACTGGGCGTTCATCTCCTGTAGGAAACAGCTGGGGAAAACAACGAGCTTCCAAGCTCTCCTCCCATGCACTCACGGGAGTTCCTTTGGCTTTTTTCATCTGAAACAGATCAATAGTGTTTGCCATAACTTCTTTTGAATGAAGAGGATGTATGCTGAAATGTTCATAAATTTCTTCTTCTTTTGACTTGTCCACTTTTTCAATTTGCCCAGTTGGTGTTTCTGTGTCTCCTAGTAAATCTTCTTCATCTTCACTGATATAAATTGATTCATACCATTTATTATTCCTTTTCAAATATAAATTTGCTCTTTGTACTTTCTGTACATCTACCAGCTCCTGCCAAATTTTCTTATTCTTTGTAGGCACACCATTAACCAGAATACTTAATGGTTCAGTTTCCAAAGTATCTGCATCAATAGTTTCCATATTTTTTTTCAAATCCAATGGCAAATACACAACTCGTCCTTTTAAACCTCTCTGTAAATCTGAAGGAGGTAATTTACCGGGTTTGGGCTCCATACGCACTATAGTCTGGAACGGATGAACACATTGAATGAGTATAGACTCATACGTATTTAAATCAGAAAGTTCAGCAGGAATATCAACCAATTCTAAATTATTATGTACAGCTCTAGCTGGCATTCTAATTTCTTCTAACTTGTTATAACAATATTTACAAATACGCTGATCTTCACCCAAATCAAAACAATTTTCAAGAAATATATATGTTGCAAAATCCTTCCACTTATAATTATCTTCTTCTTCACTTTTTTTGTAGAGATCAACATTCCTTGTTTGAATTTTATAATGGCTTCTCCGGCAACAAATACAAGTAATATTTGGTCTTTCATTAGAGATGATAGCAAATTTTGTCATTTGATCTTCAAATTTCTTACTTACGGAGGGTTCTACTTTCTCCTCCACATTTTCCTCAATAACTGTGTCATTAACTGCACTTTCTTGTTCCGGACCAAAGTAACTAAACTGAATTTCATCAGTAACCTTCTCAACATCTGATACAGTTCCACGGAACAGAGCCCTATTCAACTCATTTAATTTTAGTGCTGGACTTTTAGCAGAATACAATCTTCTCACAAATTTTCTTATTTCAGTATGATGTACTGCCAGCATCCTAAAATGGTGAAAAACACTTTGACAAACTTTCCTAGATAGACAAGCCAGAGAGTGTCCTTGCAAACCAGTATTCTCTCTCACTCTGCATGGATCTAGTCTTTGAAGCACCTTAATCTTCTGTTTAACACTTTTTTTACTATATTCTCTTAGAAACTCACATAATTTATCAATAGATTCCTGTCGCACAGTACAAATACTACTACAATTCCAAGTATACACTGGGGCTTTAGGACGTCTCCCCATAACCTCAGCCGCCATCACTTCTTCCTCATTTCTTGGAACCATTTTCTCCTTTTCCATCACACAACCATCTTTCACTTCATAAGCACGACCTCTGGTGTCAACTGCATGCAGCAAACTATTACTTTGAAGATAACTCTCTTCATTAAAAAATGGTTCAGTACTTGAACTATGCATCCATTCTCCTAAAAACACTTTACAAAGTTATTTCTTTTCACTACTCTTTTCGTTTTGCTTTGTGACTTCATTACATTGACCATTTTATCTAATGTACGCATCCTGTTCAAAATTAAAATGAATAGTTTTCTTTTTAAATCTAAAGCCTTAGCTACAATGGCTTCAATGTCTTTTTTTCTCTTATAAAATTTTACTTTTTTCTTATATCTTTTCACATCCTTTAGCAAATTGGACATCACTCTTCTCTGAAACATTTTTCGACGGATCTCTTTAAATGCTGTTTTTCTTCTTAAGTCAATCTTTATTGCTTCTGATTGTACATTAGCATTTAGTAAGTTCTCACTTTTGTGCTGTTGTTTTCTATTTGAAACAGTATTTCCAGTGGGGACATTTTAAAATTTTTCCTTTTTTTGAAGATATTTTTAAAGAATTCCTTTGTGTGCTTACCACATGAGCATCTTCAACTAACTTGGGTCCTCCAGTTGTCTTCAAATATACATGTTTTTTCTGTTCTTTTCTTTTTCTTGATTTTATAGGCATGTTAAATTTGCTTCACTGCTCTGCAGCAATACCTGAAAGAAACTAAATAAAAATACCTTTATGTAATTTAAATATATTACTATATTTTTTATGAGCTTTTCAAATCTTATAATACTATCTACCCCTTTCCTACGAGTAAAAAAACACAATTAAACCAACACAAATTAAATCTCTAAGAACAATTCCTGTGTGCACACAGACTCTTGGTGTGATTCTAGGCAGAAAACGAAATTTGATTTGCAATTCAAAAGCACATTTACTACTGTTTTTTTCAAGTGATAATTACTGTAACAGTCTGACACATTTTCCTTTTATTTTTCAGAAGCAGAAAAGAGCGCATGTCCAAACAGCTTTTTCAGACCATGAACATGTGTAACCTAGGTGACTGACTACACTCCAGCAAAGGAAATGAGCCTTGGTGATGTTGAATGTATTAGCGTTACTCACACCTATCTGAAACACCACACAGTGTTGATTAGTAAGCATGACTGTGCAGGAGAAGCTGCTGGCTGTGTGCTAAGAGTATACTTCTGGAGACTGTTTATTGTCAGGTGCAAGAGACATCTGCATTCACGCTTGCACAACTGCCTCATCACTGGATAGATGTATGTAAGAGTACATGTGTGGTAAGGGTTAATTTGAGTTTTGAACATGTGGGAACTACATAACCCATTGCATGAGTGAAAGGCAAATCTACCATGTTGATTTCAAATGTGTTAGCATTGCCCTCTCATTTGTGAGATATTGATTTGGGCTGAACGCTAACCAACACAGTTCATGACAACAAGCTTCCCCTTTCCTACGAATGCAATTCTAAAAGAACCAGAGTAACACGAATTAAATCTCTGACAACAATTCCTGTGTGCACACAGACTCATGGTGTGATTCTAGGCAGAAAACAAAATTTGATTGGCAATTTGAAAGCACACTTACTACTGTGGTAGAGCAAGTGATAATTACTCTAACAGTCTGACACATTGTCATTATAGTTTTCAGAAACAGAAAAGAGCACATGTCCAAACAGCTTTTTGAGACCATGAACATGTGTAACCTGGGTGACTGACTACACTCCAGCAACGGAAATCAGCCTTGGTGATGTTGAATGTATTAGCGTTACTCACTGCTACCTGAAACACCACACAGTTGTGAATACTAAGCATGATAGTACAGGATAAGCAGCTGGGTGTGTGCTAAGAGTCTGCTTCTGCAGACTGTGTATTTTCAGTTACAAGAGACATATGCATGGATGCATCCATAACAGCATAAACATTGTAGTAATGTATGTAAAAGTACATGTGTGGCAAGGGTTAATTGGAGTTTTGTATATGTAGGACCAAGCTCACCCATTGCATGATTAGAAGCAAAATCTACTATATCGATTTCAAATGTGTTAGCATTTGCCTCCCATTTGTGTGATACTGATGTTTGCTGAATGGAAACCATCACAGTTCCAAAAAAAAAAGCTGACCCTTTCCTACAAATGCCATTATTACAGAACCTTACCAACACAAATAAAATCTCTGACAACAATTAAAACATCCCCTTTCCTACCAATGCAATTCTAAAAGAACCAGAGTAACACGAAATAAATCTCTGACAACAATTCCTGTGTGCACACACACTCATGTTTTGATTCTAGGCACAAAACAGTATTCCTCAGTGATACCAGTACACCTTATCTTATGGTGAAGACGTACTCCATAATATTTTACAAGTTCAAGACAGTTAAAAATCTCCCAAAACACAAAATGTAAAAAACAACTTTAAAAGAAGAATCACAATTCTATTATTTATATCAAAATTCTCCACATACATCCCATCTCAAACTCATAACTCACCTTAAAAATTAGTTAGTTGAGAAAGAAATGTGGCACTCAAACAGCAGATTATCAGAGTCAGAATCTCAGAGCTGTACACCTCTCTCCTCTCACCAGAACCAGTAAATGGCAATGTTTCCCTCTCTTTTTTCACACATATACATGTTAACTTCAAATCACAGTGCTTCCCACATTTTTTCAAATGAAATCACACATTTCTATTGGTTGAAATTTTCAACCCTTTTCCAAATGAACCCTTCCCCCATTATGATTTCTACCTGCTTGCATAGCAACAGGTCATGGAACACTGGTGTGAGCAGAGAGGTCAGAAGTTCAGCACACAATGTTTCTATTTCAAAGAGCAAGAGTGCTTGACCTGTCAAACCTCACTGCAAATCCAAATTAATCTTCTGTGGGAACACAATTTTCTGAACCAATACAAAACATGCTTCTAAAAATGTAAACAGACAGCCTAGTTTTAACTGTAAAATGGTTTGAATCAGCCAATGAGTTCTTTTTATTAAAAAAAAAATATGTATGCCTCCATTTTACAACTGACTTTCATTTCATATTGCCATTCTACTGAAAGACACCTCCTGAGTGCATCCAGATCTCCTTGGAAGATGTTCACAGTGTGGATTGTAGGTCACAGCTATGTCTTCTGGAGTGAAAAGTATGCAGAAAAAAGAGGTATGATGAGAGACCTTGCTTTGCCAAATGTAGACATTAAATGGATTGGTCAGAGAGGGTTAAAGTGGCACCAATTAATGCCTTTGGTGAAATCTTTTCTACATCTCCAACAGCCTAACCTTATTATTGTGCACTGTGGTGGAAATGACCTAGGCACTTTAACTGGGGTAGGTCTGAAAAATGCTTGTTAAGGACACCTTTGTGCAATTGATGGTGCTTTTTCCACAAACTGCCTTTGTATATTCTAATATATGCCAAAGGCAAAAGTGGAACTGGTCCAACCAATTTTGTCCACAGATTGACAAAGCAAGGAAGCACGTCAACAAATCTGTTTCTGCTTTCCTCAGAGACTATGGTATGGGTTCTATATACCACAACAACTTGCGTTACAACATGCAAGGCATTTATAGAGGAGACGGTGTACATTTCACAGATGAAGGCAACAGAGTCTTCCTCTTGAACTTTAGACTCTGCATCGGTACTTACTTGTAGGTACCACAAAAAAACACTTCATAAACACAACGGCTCTTTTTAGAGCCCCCTAATATCTAAACACTTAAATGTGATTTTTAAATCTATTTTTTTTAAAAATTTTGCCGTGCGCACCCCGCGATTTAAAAAAAAAAATATAAAATGTTTTTTTCATACTTTTTGGTCCTTCTTGGACCCCCTGACAAACGCTAGGGGGTCTGCAACTCTCTTCGTTGCCCCCTTTTCACATTCTCCTCCTTTGTTTATCAGTGTGAGACACACAAAATGGTGGCCGACACTTCCTGATTTCGACCGATTCGAATGTTTACAGTCATATAACCACCAATCAGAATTAAGCTCGCGCACGGCAGCGTGCGCGTACGGTAAGCTTACCGTACGCGCTCGGAGCACGCCTATAGCTATATATATGCTTTTAAATGCTATTTTCTCAGGAACTACTTAACAGATTTACACCAGAACTGCAAAAGGCACATGCCTGACCTGAGGACTACCTCTTTGCCAAATTTCAAGTAACTCTGTTCAGCCGTTCGGGCTGTAGCTTGGACTAAAGGTCCTATGGGAAAATGCATGGGGAAAATGCGTTTTGGGACCCCCCCTTTTTCTCAGCCCCTGCTTGATGAATCCCCCCGAGACTTTCAGGGAAGGAGCAGAGCATAGCGCCCCACCTATTTCGCGAGGATTCGTCAATCGGCGCAAAAGTTATTCAAAATAGAATGTTGCGGATTTCCTATGGAAACACGGTCCTAACTATAACTATCTACTGGCGACCGCCAGTAGATAATATATATATAAATATGATACAAATCCAATTGAAAATATATTTAATATTACATATTGAGCAAAACATATACTAAGGATAAATGCATAGAACACATACCTATAAAGATTATATTGAATTAAAAAAACTTAAGAAATTGGCTTGAACCAAAAAAAGAAAGAAAACATTAATTTTTCCTTAAATGTACTTATTTTCATTACCTCCCCTATAACACCACAAAATTCAAAAGCCACCTCTAAATAAAAAAAAATATGTACTTACCTAATACACTTAGTACTTACGAATTAAAGAATATTAAGAATTAAAAAACTAAACAAAAATATTAAAACTTAAGAAAATACCCACAATTTATACACTTGTAATTGTGAAACATCACATGTAAAATTAAAATGTAAAAACAGAAATTAGACAATTAAAACATATTTTAAGCTATAAAGATAATTTTGTTCAACTTGTAAATATAAACTTAGTAAAATTAATATACTTCACACCCTTTACTCCTATAAAAGTAAAATGCACACAACAAAATGATAACCGATAACCATAAATAAATATAAATCAATGAAATTAATATTATAGATCAAATAGTTTAAATAAAAAAAATAAAAAAATACTTACCACCCCACCCTTAAGCCCCTATAAACCCCAAAAGCCACGCCTAAAATAACTTACCCAGTTTAGATATTAAAATGTGCTAATAAATAGTTAATATTAATTAAGAACTTATTATTAATAAATAAAAAAAATAATAATTCACAACAATTTACCCATAAAAACCCCACAAACTGCATCGAAAACAATTAGAAAATTACAATAATCAGTTAGAAAATAATTATTATTTAAAAACAAGCAAATCATAATAATTTTGAAATTACTCACCCCAATTAGCAATATAAAACCAAAAATAAATAAATATTAAAAAACAAAACATAATCATTATTGTGTTAAAATTAAATTAATTCACAACCTATTCCATTTTAAAACTTGACAGAGATTAAAATTGCAATTTTTATAGACTTTGCCAACTACTCGGAAGCTTCTATTTTGACAGATTTCAGGCAGGAAAATGACACTTAACACACTTATATTAGCAACAACAAGTGATAAACCCACTTCCCGCTAGGGAAGTAAAAAACGTTAAATTTTATTACAATAAAATTGGTAACGTCTAAAAACCTAACACATATATTAAACAATATAAACAATTATTAATGAAATACATAAAGTCACATACTTTTAAAATATATACTACAATACATGAAAATAATGTAAAACAATGTTTTTTAAACAAGTAGATTTTTTACAAAATTAATACAATTTAATGTATTATTTAAAATGATATTTGAGTTATAACCAATATTCTTAAACACGATATTCTTGCTTTAGATATTTCAGAATCATGATATTTAAGAATAGATTTTTCTGTAGGGCTACATTTTCTAAACACTAATGGGTCCATTAGGATGTAGGGTGGTGGGACCACCGCCGCGCTGGCGGTGCGGAAAAATGCCTTTTTCCGCCCGCTAGCAGCAGACATCACGTCTGCCATATTATTATGGTCAAACATAGGCCAATTCCCGAATGTTGCGGTGCGACGCGTACCACAAATGAAAGTGCAACCGCGGCGGTGGGAGCCAATGGAGACCCTCCGCTGTGCAAAATGACGTCCTTCCTGGTCCACAAATTAGGATGGCTCAAGCAAGCAGACGCACCGCAGCGGAGACACCGCCCAACCAGAGACGGCGGAAACTCGACAGCAGAGCACGAAACCAGAGTCCCTGTGCACACCACCCGGACACGACCGCAATGGACACAGCTCTACACGTCTTTCCGGTGCTGTACCTGCTACATCACCAGGAACTCATGGACCGTCGCGGACGCCGCCGCAGGTACGCAATAACACAACACATAACACACAACCCACGGCCTGACACAGTGTCCAAATCCAAATCAGACAACCTAGGGGGGATAGAGACACATCCCCAAGGGCACCCACACATCACCCACCTGCCACAAATTCACCACGCAGCATCCTGGACACACAGCTACCGCCACCATGCAGCAATGTCCCGGTCACGTCACCGCAGCAGTGAAAACAAGCAAATACCTGCGCAATGCAGAAGACAGGGCCAGTGCCAGGCATTGGCATGGCACAAAGACCACAGGGCAACACCCACACTCTGGGGACTCTGTGTGCTCTCATTTGGACCCTGTGCAAGTGGACCCTTATCCCAAGGAATCTTGTGCCTGGACCTAATTGTTGTATCTGCCTTCACTGTTCGCCGGGCCCGCTTCGCGGATCCCGCTTCACGGGACAAATTAGTGGAGCCCTTGCAGTTCGTACGGCAGCTGGGGGGTTTGTAGCAGTACACCAGGGCTGCGAGCGTTTTACGGGGACTCCATTTCCCAGGAGTCCCCGCTTGGCCATCAGCTGACAACCGGCACGCTCTCCCTGCCAGCCACGCCCCCAGCGCACCGGTTGCACTTAAGAAAACTTTCTTTTCCCGGTGCTAGTGGGACTCTGTGTGCTCTCATTTGGACCCTGTGCAAGTGGACCCTTATCCCAAGGAATCTTGTGCCTGGACCTAATTGTTGTATCTGCCTTCACTGTTCGCCGGACCCGCTTCGCGGGTCCCGCTTCATGGGCCACGCCCCTAGCGCATACGTATTTAATTACGCTCGCGTCCGCGAATGCGGGTCGCGCACGGGTCGCAGCTCGGAGCGAAGCCCGGGCTAAGGGCGGGCAGTCTGTGGCAGTCCAGGGCCGGATCGGGCCACCCCCCTGATAATATCATTGGTACGTTTAGACGTATAGGGGTTTTACTACTATTATTAATATTTGATTATTGTTATAGCCTGTGTTAATGTCCACCCGCTCAGGGAAGAGCCTTAGGAGAGGTGGTGAGGGTGGAGCCAGTTGTATTACAGGCACTATGGATCAGTTTATCACACGGGTAGCTGCTGTCATAGAGAAGGAGATTGTAATGACAGAGCGGTGTCTCTCCCTAGAACTTCCTCTGTCGAAACGGTCCTCATTGGGTTCCCTGGCACTTGTTACTTCGCCTGTATGTAGTTTAGATCCCCTTGTAATCACATCCCCTCCACCGGAGCCGTCACGGGTTGCATCTTTGAGGGCCAGCATAGATAGGTTGGAGAGCTTGGCAGCCATATCCATTCCCCCTCCCATCGACAGCTGTAGTGCTGACTCTTGCTCCAGCGAATTCCCTGTCCTACCAACTCGCCCAATTACTCTAACTACCCAAGTTAATATATCCCTCAGCCACCTGTGTTACCTCTAACGGTTTCTACGACTATAATTGACAAGAAAAGGATTGCCAGCCCACGTAAAGGCAGCTTCCCTAAACTTTATAAGAGGCCAAGGAAATATGGTGTAAGGGGAATAGGAACTAAAGCGGGTGAGGGGCTGGCCACGAAAAATTCTGGGTTGGGAAAGGGGGGGGATCATTCAGGTCTTATGATTGAGGACGCATGTGTGGATCTTACATCAGACTGCCATTTAGTTCCATCTAATGACTCTGTATCAATTTCACAACTTGAAGATCTGATGAAAACTTTATTGTCTCCGATTGTGGATAGAGTAAAAGAGTTGGGAGAGAGGCTGGATAGATTTGAACAGACAACCTTGGATAATTTTTTCTCTCTGAAAACCCTTATCAAATTGTATTCTAAAAATAAGGAGGGTGGACAGGGAGGTGATAGTGGCACCCGGATGCCTGCTGCATCCACTCAGGACATATCTACCGCCTCTAACACAGCAAACACTGTAAATTTGTTGGCTGTGGCTAATGTACCTCCTACTCAGGTTGCGGATACTTTAGGTGGTATTAGTCAATTGGGCCTAGTACAATCGAGTGTGTCGAAGCCTCCCAATGTCCCGGTACAGAAGCCTATTTGGGCTGAGTTGCCGGGTAGGAAGGGACCTCCTAAATATAAGGGAACCTCAAATGGGATTGCTAAGGGCAATGGTCCTGACCAAGCTTACTCAACCAGAATTTGTACTAACCCCCCCAGAGAAACCCAGTCAGAGGAATCTTTCCCAAAAGAGTCTCCTACTTTTCCACCGATGAATTTGCCCCCTGAGTGCCACCCGTATGTTGCTATACTTACCAACGTACCCACTTTGAAGGAAGATCATCATGAATCCTACCAGGCTTTAAAAAATAAAACCATGCACTGGTTAAAGACTAATAGACCTCTCCCCAGAGGTTTAGATGGGTTGATCCTAGGAGTGAGAAGGGTAGGGTGGGTAGGATATGGTCGTAAGCACCTAGAAGGAGATTGTGTGGTGGTAAACTTCAAAGACACTAGGGTTGCTCAAACTATTTGCAATCCAGAGTATGCAATTGGGGGGACAAGCATTGGTGTAGTAGATTTAACCTATTTTTACCCTAGGACTGCAGCAAATTACAATGGTTTACATTCTGGTGGGGGTTGGAGCAACGACCCTATTTATCCCGTGAATCCTGCTATCCCTCATTTATTTCAACTGGCAGTTTGGCCTGGGTTTTATGGGAGGCCGTCGGGATATTGAACCGACTCGTGCCTTGGGGTGGCCTGCAGGGATCAATGCCCAGGTGTTGCTCCTGTGCCTAACGTGTCGGATGAAAGCAATGTCTCTTTTCCCTCTCAGTTGGATGAAGCCACTAATCTACCACAGGACTTTAACTGTAGGGAGTTTGCTGTGGCGGATCCAGATATTAAGATCCTTTGCTGGAATGTCGCGGGCCTTTCAAGGAAGCTGGGACTACCGGACTGGAACGGGCTTGTAGAGGGCTACTCCATTTGCATTTTTCAGGAAATATGGTGCAGGGAGCCCTGCCATAAGGTAGGGTATTCGACATATTTTGTTCCTGCTGTTCCCCCAGTCTCAGGGAAGGGACGCCCCTCGGGCGGTCTCCTCATATGGGTTGATGTTGCTCTTGATTTTCAGGTGGTTCAGCATCCTACCAATTCTCCCGACCTCCTCAATATTACTATAAAGGGAGCACGGGGTGGCCTCCTCCTGGACATTTTTAATGTCTATGCCAGAGGCACGAAGGGTGGTATATTATCGGCCACAATATCCTTATTAGAAGGTCTGCTCAGGCAGCGCCCCAATAAATCTCGCATCTTGGTGGCAGGAGATCTGAATTGCACGTTTGAGCCTTTGGGCCTGGACGACATATTGGGAAGTGGTGAGGAGGACTCCAGGAGGGGTATTCCTGCCCTAGCGCTGCCTCCCATTAAGAGGTGGACCCAAGTGGCGGTACAGATTACCTCACTCAACATGGAATTTGACCTTAGGGCTGTTAATGGGAGGTCCAAGTCTGACCTAGTGGGTGCTCATACTTATAATAGGCCAAATCATACGTCTAGAATAGATTATATTCTTCTTGACGCAAGTCTATGGAGCATTCTCAAGGATATGGAGATCATACCTACAATTGAGAGTGATCACAATCTCCTCTCACTCACTCTCTTTTCCCAGTGGTTAACTGATAAGGGGGGATTATCGTTCCATACAGCACCTAATTCCCACAAAGTTTTCCCATCTAATTGTGGTAGACGGCTGAAGTGGGCTAAGCTTATTATGTCCGAAGAGAAAGTGGCGGATATAGGGGCACTCCTGGCTGCAGCACAGTGTAAGTCGGAGTCGCTGACCCGATCGCCCGAGGAGATTACGTTGACCTTCTGTGACTTAACTAGGGCTTTGAGCAACCTATTTATTCTCCCTAGCATGGCTTCCCGTGCTAACAACAGGAAGTTGCTGCCGAAAACGCAGTGTTGGTTTACGAAAAAATGCAGAGTTAAGAAAAAAGCACTGGTAGGGGCTGTTAAATCTAAATCCCAGGTAGCTATCAGGCTTGCAAGGAAAGATTACTCCCAGACTTTAAAGGCAGCAAAAAGAGAGGGGGAGGAGAAGTTCTGGGCGGACCTCTTGGCTGCAAGCCTGGACAGGAATGCTAGGGGTTTTTGAAGTTTGCTAAGATCCAGGGATAGGCCTGTTGACACTTTGCTGACATGTAATATCCCAGCTCAGAATTGGTTTAGCCACTTCTTGTCCCTTTATACCCCTGTCGAGGGGGTCCTTAACGACTCCTTTGCTCTGATGGATGAGGCAGTGGACACTGAGGCCGATCCCTTTACTGATAGAGAAGTGGAGCTCATAATCAAGTCCCTGGTCCCCCTAAAAGCTGCTGGGCCTGATGGGATACCCGGTGACTTGTTACGTGCCAATCCTAAGCAATGGGGGAAGTTGGTTTCCACTTTATTGAATGCTATTATGGGGGGAGCATCCGTACCTGAATCTTGGAAAGGGGCGGAGGTTGTCCCGATATTCAAGAAGGGATGTCGGGACAACCCCGCTAACTACAGGCCCATAAGCCTCATTGATTCATCCCAAAAGGTGGTAGGGAAGGTGATTCTGGGGAGGATCCTTCAATGGGTGGATGATAATTAGATTTTATCTGATTTCCAGGCTGGCTTTCGCTCTGGAACCGGGACTATTGAGCAAGTCTTTAGACTGGCGCTCCTGTATTGGAAGGTGGTGGTGCTGGGCAAGGGCAGTCTCTATTTAGCCTTCATTGACCTTAAGACTGCCTTTGACCTGGTACCTAGGGAGGAACTGTGGAGGGTCTTGCAGGGCTTGGGGGTGCCGTCCTATATCTTATCACTCCTGATAAAACTACATACAGGCAACTATGCGCAGGTGCGGTGGGGTAAGAATGGGGAGAAAACTGATAGAATTCCAGTAAGTAGGGGTGTCCGCCAGGCATGTGTGCTAGCTCCCACCCTATTCTCTCTTTATGTGAATGGGGTGGTTGAGCATTTGCTACAAGAACCTGCTGATGCACCGTCCCTGGCGGGCACTCGGATCCCCACACTGCTTTTTGCAGATGATACCCTCCTTATTGCAAAGACCCCCCAGGGCCTCCAAAAACTTCTTAATCGCTTCCAGGAGTTTTGTTCCCTTAGGGGATTGGTGATCAATGTTGATAAGACCAAATATTTGATCATGAATCCCCCTGTGAAACTGGGGCGCCTTCCTGTGTTGAACTCTGTTTACCTGGAGAGGGTATCAGAGTTTGATTACCTAGGAATCCGCCTCAGCGACTCTATGTGTTGGACTCCGCACATTAACAAGATGCTCCTTAACCATAAAAGGGTGGGTGGTGCCTTGCTCAGGGAACATCGTTCCTCCACAAAACAATTTATTGCCCCAGTTGTGGAGATTTATAAAGCTAGAGGGGTTAGTACTGCTTTGTACGGGGCAGAGTTGTGGGGCATAGGCAATCTCGATGTACTTGCAAAATCGGAGAGCAAATTTTTGAAAGATCTGATGGCTCTCCCTTCGAGCACACCCACAGTTCCAGTCTTTCTGGACTTAGGTTGCAGATCAATTGCGGACCAAGCTCGACTACGTCCCCTGCTCTTGTGGGCCCGCTTGTGGAGGGTCCCCGAACTAGCCTCCTATGCGGAGGGACTGTCCGAGGTGATGTCTATGGGGGGCTGGTATAAGATCAAATGGTTGAGGGACGTTAAACATCTTTTGGGGGAGTTGGGCTTAGGTGAAGCTTGGGATACTCGATCTGCCCCTCCCAAAGCCACTCTAAAGAAATTGTATTGGGATTGGGTTTCGTTTAAACTTACTGTTGATCCACGCCAATGTAAGTCAACTGTAGCCTTTTTGAGGATTAAAGACGTGGTAGCTTACGAACCATATCTCGATATGATTCCCATTCCTTTTGATAGGGCTTTATATTTTAAATTCAGAGTAGGGATCCTACCTGTAGGTGACTTGATATCCCGGTGGAAATTGTCCCCCCAGCCCTCTCCCTTTTGTGCCCTTTGTTCCACGCGGGTCGAGACTGTGGCACATATTCTCTTTGAATGCCCTGACTATTGCTCTCCCAGGAGGCACTGGCTCAGACCACTCTGTAGACAGTTGGGAACTCGCAATCACACTGTGGCCCTGCGCATTTTATTGTCTGACACATCCACTTTGGTGGTCTGTGGTGTGTCTAAATTTTTAAAGTGGTCCTGGATAATTCGTGCAAAAAGGCTTTCCGTATCAATTTAATTCTGATTTTAATTGTACTAATTGTATTTATTAAGTTATTGCTTTTATTGTTTTGTTGGAAAAGTGTTCTTTTTCTGTTGTTTTCCTTAACTGTTGAATTGCTTTTAAGATATTTTATGTATCGAAATAAAGCCTATCAATCAATCAACACCCACACACTACCACACCCCATGAAGGAACATGCCATGTGCCCCCCCAGTGCACCCCATGCACAACAACAAGCCAGGGCAATACATACTATGCACCACACAACCAACAATCATGGAGACACACAATGCAGGAGTGGCTGCAAAGGAATACACAACACACAGCACAGTAGCACAGGGCCAGGGAAACACACACTACACCACACTCAGGGAAAAAGCAATGAGGACAAGCAACAAATGAACACACACAAGGAAGCAACATCCAAATGGACACACAGCCTGCACAGTCACACATACATGTCACAGACTGACACACACACACACACATACACACCCCACATGCCAACAGCAATGGAGCACAACACATAGGGAAACCAAAGTGGGATGCACACAAATGGAAGGCCTTGGAGACACCCAACAAGCATGTGTACATCACATCAACACAAGGAACAGAGCACAACACCCACACACCATAAAAACACTTATGGCTGGCACAGTCAGTGAAATCAAACCACAGGGAGACAGCAAGGCAAACCATGTACAGGCACAAGGATGAAAGGAAGGCCCTGAACTCAAACTGGGAACAGCCACACATACATACAACTACTTCACAGGAGTACACAAGCAGCACTACACACAGGGTCCATCTACACACCTCAGGACTGACAAACACCAGTAAGAATCTACACACATACCCCCCTCACACCAGCAGCACACACCACCAGTGCCAAACACACTGAAGCCTGCCAATACTTGACAGGCAATACACACACAAACAACCACACACCCTGGGCTCAGCCACAAAAATCACAAATACACACACAGGGATGCCACCAAAAATGTGGAAACAAATACAACAGACAAACACATCACCGAACTGAAACACACAGAGCCACAACAACAACAACAGACATGCCCTGTGCAGCTAAACTGGGGAAAGGCAATGGGAGCACAGACACAACAGTAGTGCACAACCTCATCACCCAGGAACAATGCACAGACAACATTCCACAACACACACAAGAAGTGCACCATCACAGAACAACATAGCCACAGCAAACAAACAACAGATGCACAGGCAGAACAATCACATAGCAAACATAGCATGACATCAGGGGATGCACAACAGGCAATCACAAGGCAACATACACACAGCACAGCAAGCACAACAAGCTGAGTGTGCACATCAAGCATACCAGGCACACACATAAATCAGAACAGCAACACACACAACCCAATACAGCACAGCACAAAGACAACAGCACACCCAGGAAGTGAAGCAATAACACAAACAACACACATACATCCAACACAACACCCAATAGATGCACAAGTCTGGGACACAAAAGTGGAAACAACTTGACCACAGGACTGGGCAGCACACACAGCTGAACTGCATAGCAGCAACCATGTCTGACAAATAGCACCAGAACATCACACATGACCCATTGGGGAAATGCACTGAGTGACACATTGACCCTGGACAAAGAACTGCACCACAAAGCACAGTAGCACAAATGAAGTCATGGGGAGGCGCACACACAAACAAACCAAGGGGACAGCTCACACCAAAGTGTAGTGTACTGCATGTCAGTAGGGGACATGGCAGGAGTGTACCATACACAAAGAGAGGGAGTGCAGATCCACAATGGGTAGGCAGCTGAAGCACAGATAGGGAATGGGATGACAAAACACACAACATGCCACACTGGAGGCAAGAATGCACCATGGGACAGCAAGGCATGAGAAAACACAACCACAATGGCAGTGTGGAGCAGCAGGTCTGCACAGTCCCCACAAACAGCAACAAGACACATGGATGTGCAACAAAACACAACACTGACTTGCCAGTAACACCATCTGCATACTCACAAGTGACAAAAACAACAAGTAGTAGTCAGACACAACTGCAAGGACACAGGACACACCAACACACTGCACAGTGCACAACATACAACTCACACATGGGCATACAACCACATCCTCAGGGATGAACAATCAAAACAACAGGCACACGACTCCTGGGTGACACATGTGTGTAGTTGACATTGCAGAGGCATGCACACATCAACACTCCCCACAAACTCACCCCCTTCACACTGCACAATACCTGGTCATCCAAGAGCACACATGGAAAGTAAGCCATGGGACTAGGATGACTGGCCATCACAAGATGACCACACACATACACCACTGGGCACACATATAGGAAGAACACACACATGATGACCCTGGACAGCCTGCCTGATATACTGTGTGCAGAAACCCACCCTGTGCTGGCAGTGCCCCCCAACCTAACATGTGTACAATAGAGCCAACATGAACTAATCAAGTAAATGACTACTAATAAACATTAGAAATTGACACCATTGCCACCACAAGTATCTGGACCAAGAAGAACTGAAGCCCCTGTCACTCCTGAAAAAAAGAGAGCAAGTGAGCCCAAACATTGACCATGTTGAAGTGCCACACAGACCATGTGGCACAGTAAACCATTTACACACAGCAAAATAACTTTATTCAGTAAGGACACTGACAAAATAGACAACTGGAGCAACTGTTTTTATTCACAAATTGCACAGATAGGCACCATGAGAAGAGAAAAGTAAGGCACAAAATGCAGAGTATGTCCATGAGAAGCTGCACAGTCAAGGGCAAAACAGCAGTGAACAACAAGGACAATGGCCAGGGCAGGGTGCAAAGTATGTCCATGAGAAGCTGCACAGGCAAGGGCAAAACAGTAGTGAACAACAAGGCCAGTAGCCAGGGCAGGGTGCAGAGCATGTCCATGAGAAGCCGCACAGGCAAGGTCAAAACAGCAGTGAACAACAAGGCCAGTGGTCAGGGAAGGGTGCAGAGCATGTCCATGAGAAGCTGAACAGGGAATGTGTGCGACTGCACCTTTCCATGGCCAGCAACACAGTCAGGGGCAACAATGTGCAGTACAGGCCCTCCTGTGTGAGACACAGGTGTGTGAGGGTGACTACTTGGCTGTCAGGCAGACTGGGAGCTGGCTGTGGCTCAGGGACTGTCGGGGCACTTAAAGGGGGAGAGAGCGGAACAACTAGGTAGAGCGATCAGTGTCTTGGCATGCTTGAGGGCTGCTTGGACCAGGTGGTGTAGTGGCACGTGGAGGTGGAGTCATGCAGACGGGAGACACGGTGTGTCTGGGAGATTGTGGAGGGGTGGCCTTCCACTTCTTGGGGATCCTAAATGGCTTGACTGACTGTGGATCAATGGGAAGTGGTGTGGGCACAACAGGCACACTCACCACCACTGCTGCAGCAAGTGCAGGCTCTGGCAGCCCCTATGGAGATGTGCTGGACCCAGTGGAACGCTTTGCCTTGCTTCGCCTCTGCCCCCCCTTCCCCTGTTTACTAGGTGTCACCTCTACAGCCCCCTCCGGCCCCTGCTTCACTATGTTTCAAATGGGAGTCGAGGTGGTTGGTGATACTGCCTTTGAGCCCTTCCCAGGTGTACCCTTGGCATGCACCTCCTCCTTGGTGGGCACAGATACTGTACGATTATCTTTGCGTGATGCCTTAGGGGCAGGAGAGTCCTTGGATGGGGATGCCACTGAGGCATGTGTGCCTGAGGTCTTCTGCTTTGCTAATTGTCCGCTGGTGTAGCCTGACGGGCTTTACTCCCTGCGCTCTTGAGTGCCTTTGGTCTTCTGTGGGGAAGGGCAAATGCATGCCACAGGCACCCAGGCCAGCAGCCACGTACATGCCACAGCATCACACTACCAACATCACAGAGGCCAGCACTGGCACAGGCTCTGTATACATGCAGCCACTCTCATCCAAATTCAGACTCCCCAAATGCTCACCCCTGGCTTGCTGCTGATGCTCCTTCAAACGTGCATCCAGCTCAGGCTGTGTCACTGCCAAGATGCGCCCCATTAGTGGTGTCATGCTGTGCCGTGCCAGACGCCCAGTGCGAGGAAGCAGCCCCAGGGTCATCTCTGCCACATTCGTTGCCAGCTGGCTAATTTCATCCCATCTCTTGTGGCAGTGGGTGTGCCATCGGCTTGAGCCCCCCAGGGCTCGCACCTTCGCTGCAATGGCCCTCCACACGGCCTTATGCTGGTGTACCTTGAGCTGCAAGCATGGGAGACAGGAGGGAGAAATGATCAGGTATACAGTGCCATGTAACAACATCTATCAGTATAGCAGCAAGATACAACCAAATCACATATTCAACGATAGATCAATCAGAGACTATAGTACAGCCCACATGTGACCCCTGCATGGGAAAAGCTGATGTTAAAGCATGCAGGTGTGAGGGGTAAGACAGTCCCTGCACATCTCACACACATTCATGATGCCAGCACTGAAACCTGCCTGCCCACATCTCCAGTCAATTGTTGGGTTGAGCAACACATACATCACATATCAACCTGTGTTGGGGGGGTGACCCACTGTGTCCAAGACTGCGCAGCCCTCAATGTCCCTGCCATGTGAATAGATAACTGTGTCATGGATGTCACATTGAGGGACATGATCTCACGAATACAAAATCCCCTTCAAAAGGGCGGTTGTGTGCAATCTACAGTGCTGAGATGGGCCACAGCTGGAGTGCAATGTGAAAAGACTGATGTCATACTCTGTAGAGAAAGTGATGTGTCCTTGTCTTAGTAGACGGGGACTGTGCAGCCCAGCTGGGTTCACACTGAGATGGACTTCAGGGGCACACACAGCCATCCAGCCAAGCAATCACTGTCCTGACTACAACATGAAAAACCTTCTGTGTCACTTTATGGCTGACAAAGCACAACACAGGTCACTCATACTTACATGTGCAGGGAGGGAAAGTTGTGGCATTGGGTACACACACCCTCCAACTGGATACAGCATGTTAGTCAGTGCATTACACTACTCCACACTCCCAGGCACATACTGCATCAGTCCACTACATGTGTGGCCCCCCTGCCCTACCACAACACTGTTTAAGACTCACCACGACATTTGGGGCACCATACAGCCTTGGGTACTGTGTGAGCACCTCGTCCACCAGGACCTCCAGCTCCTCGCTCGTGAAGGGACTGGCACGGATCTTCTCTGTCCTTGCCATCACTGTGGATGTGAGACAACATTAGGGGATTTTGGTGGCGAGGGTACCCAGACAGCAGTCCCTGGAGGCAGCAGCAGGAGACGGGTCTCAGGCAGCAGTCCCTGGAGGCAGCAGCAGGTGAGGGGGTCTCAGGCAGCAGTCCTTGGAGGCAGCAGCAGGTGAGGGGTCTCAGGCAGCAGGCTCTGTGAGCAGTGGCAATGTGAGGCTCACTCCCACATATATAGCCCCCTGGGGTCGTTCCAAAGGTGCCAAGCTGCAGCAATTGGTGGTCCATGTCTGTCTATACCTCAAATGCAGCCAATGACTGCCTCCGCGGTGGCGGAGCACACCTACCGCGATTTTCAAAATTGCATCATGACACCTCTATCGGGCTTCCCATTGGCCCTATGGCAAACTCCATGGCGGTGTAACACCGCTGGGGCCCGGGGTGCGCTACCGCTATGGTGCATCTTTCAAATGCACCCAATGACCGCCTCTGCGGTGATGGAGCACACCTACCGCGAACTTCAAAATTACATCATGCCACCGCTATCGAGCTTCCCATTGGCTCTAGGGTGAGCTCCAGGGCGGTGTAACACCGCTGGGGCCCAGGGTGCTCTACCACGATTTTAGTGGCAGAGCATGCCAACCGCCATTTCCACATTTCTCCATGCCTATGAGTACTGCACTGGTGTGAATGGGGGTGCTGGTGACACACCACCGGTGCCTGGCGGTAGCTAAATCGATATGGCTTGCCATGAATTGACATGAGACACCGCCATTCAGGCGGCGGAGCATGCAAACCACCATATGAGCATGTATACATGACTATGAGTACCGCACTGGTGTGAATGGGGGTGCTGGTGACACACTGCCAGTGCCAGGCGGTAGCTACCGTGATATGAGTACCATGCAATGGTGATGTCCATCTGTCACACATCAACAGTGCATAGTGCCAAGATGTTCAATGGCACATCATTGTGCACACGATGTCAATGTTCAATTTACTCCACTGATGGCTACACATGCCATGTTTGTGTGTGTGTAACGTACATTTGTCTGTACCCACTCACATGTCATTTGAGGATTTGATGTTGGTGTAGGCAGGACAGTGTAGTCCTGGACTGTACAATGTGTACACATGTCAATGTGTTGAGATCCAGTGACAATCACAGCAATGCTCGTTTTGATGAATGTTGATCTAATTAGCATTGCCTCTCATGTCTGCTCATGAACACATTCATCATTCCAGCGCCGACTGTGGTCATTGTGTGGTGGATGTGTGCCAGGTTGAAATGACGGGTACAGCTAGGTAGGAGACAGTGGTTTTGATTAGTTACACATATGCTGGATGCTAGACTCCCAGGCGTGCACATGTGTACTGTGGCCATATCCCTATGTGCAATCACATCGACAAAGGTGGTGTTTGAGGTACTTGTCTTGTGTAAGTCGAAACGTGTGCCCTTTATGTAGCTGAAGGTGTCCCTCTATGTAAGCTGGTCTGTTAGTCACTCTAGATGTCAGTCATTGTTGTCGTTGTGTCATCCTGAACGTGATATGCTGTGCACATCTCTTGGTGTATTGAATTGACGTGTCGACTATCAACTCCAATAGGAGGAGGCCAAATTTGATTCGTCACTTGACGGTGCTGGAGGACATGGAGGATGTTGCGATCATATAGAGAAATGCCTCCTGGACAGAGCCACCCCGAAAACCCTGTGTGTTCTGTTGGATCCCCACCTGCAGCCACGCAGGACATATCCAACAGCTTTCACCTCTACTTATAAGATGATGGCAGCCCTGCATTTTTTTGCGACAGGATCTTTCCAGGAGACTGTGGCCAGCGCTGGTGGGATGTCACAACCAATGTTCAGCATGGTGCAGCATGATGTACTGTCCACCATGATGCAATACAAGGACAGATACATCCATTTCCCCAGGGGTGCTGAATTGCCAGCTGTGAAGGGAGACTTCTATCCCCTTGGACACATCCCCAATGTTGTTGGGGCCATTGATTGCACCCATGTCGCTCTTTTGCCACCACAGGCAAGGAAGCACATTTACAGCAATCACAAGCATTACCACCCAATCAATGTGCAGGTGGTGTGCCTGGCAGATATTACCATCTCGCAGGTGTGTGCCAAATTCCCAGGCTCGGCCCACGACTCATACATCCTGAGGAACAGAATAGTGCACCAGTTGATGGATAATCTTCTTCCAAAGCGTGCATGGATTGTGGGTGATTATGCCTAGTTGTGTGGAGTGCTGTGTGTGGGACCTGCTCCCCTGAGACTCTGCGACATTGCAATGTCTATTTGTATTTGTCATACCTACGTGACTCTGCATATCTCAACCGTCCCTGGTTGCTGAGCCCACTGAGGAATCCCAGGTCCCCGGCTGATGTCCGCTACAATGAGGCCCATGGGAAGACACGTCATGTGGTGGAGCGCACTTTTGGCCTGCTCAAGTCACGTTTCCGGTGCCTGGACAAGACCGGAGGTGCATTGGCATACTCGCCGATGAAGATGTGTCAGATTGTTGTTGCATGCTGCATGCTCCACAACCTAGCCATTCGCAGGGAGATTCCCCTGCTCCTGGATGATGGTGAGGACCCAAGGCTCCAGTCTGCAAACCAAGGCATGTCCAGTGATGAGGACAGTGGAGAGGAGGAAGGTGTTGACCTGCGTGAACAGCTCATAACCCGCAACTTAACTTGACGGTGGGTGGCAATATGCAACATACCCATTGTCTGTTGTGATTGCTGTTGTAGTGAAGGGGCATGTGAGAATTGAAGCATCAGCCAGTTGTAGACTCAGTGGTGGTTGGAAATGTTTCTAGGACATGTCATTTGGGAACATCAACGGGACGTGTATGTTGACACTTGGGGGCCATTGTGAGATGTGCATGTTGGGTTATCCTGGTGTTAGAGCTTGTGTGATGTCTGTGATGCCACACCCAGACCAGTGACAGTTATTCTGTTGTCTTTCCCTAGGTGCCTTCGACTTCTCCTTGCCTACATACGGCCCATGCTCCTGGTACATTGTGATCATGTTGAAGACTGTACACCCTGCAGTAAACATGGAGCAGACACAACAACATGTTTGTGAGGATATTTTATTTACTATGGTGAGATGCAAGGGGGGTGTACATTTACATTGGGGGGTGAGTTGACAGTCGTGGTAGATGAGATGGTCAAGTAGTCACCACATTGCTGTGGTGACCCAGTCCAACAGGCAGATGCCAGTCACAAGGCAGTGTGGGGTAGGACAGTCAAAAGAGTCAATGCAGTGGAGGGGAGTGTTGCCATCATGGATGGCTCCGTGACTTGCGTCTGGCAGGCGCTTTGCCTCCAGATACTCACAGGGTCTTCTTGGGACGGCCCCTTTGTCGTTTGGCAGGGGGGGTCCTGCTGCAGGGCCAGTGGGGTCTGAGGACTCACCCCTCTCTGTGGGCGCAGGGGAGGATGGTGAACTGTCAGTGTGCAGCACACCAGAGGGAGGCAGAGGTGTTGTCTTGGACACATCCTGTCCCTCAGTACTGCCACTTGTGGTGGTGGTGGTGGTGGCTGTGGCTGCACAGGCCATGACAGCAGGGGTCTGCTGTGGAGTTGTTGTTGCTGCAGATATGGTGGGCGGATGCTTGGGTCCTGGGACCTGTTGCTCCCTGGCACACCAGATGGGCCGGCCTCGAGATCATCGTCCACGGAATCCTGGGAGTCAACATCTGAGAGTCCTTGTACCGGGGGTGGAGACTGGCTCTGCAGGTTGCTGGTGTTGTCCTCTGCAGTGAGTTCTTGGTCACCTGTGTGTCAGATGGGAAATGGTCATTGCAGTGCACCCGTCAAGCTTTGGGTTAGCTGTGTGTCATTCACATTTTATACACTGCACAATTGACATATCATCACACTTTTGACTGTGTGCAGTACTGTGCTCCCTGACATGATACAGTGGTACAAGCATTACTTGTCCATGGTGCGAGGTGTCAGGGCATACCATGCGAACCGTGTCCAATTGAGGTTTACTGGGACTTGTTGCCATCTAGGGCCTGGCACAACATGTGTTTAATTGTGGAATCGTGGTTTAGTTGTCTGAACTAGCAGATGTCACATCTGGCCATAGACTGGCCATTGTCATCTCCTGCATGCCTTTGTCTTGTCATGTGCATATCTTGATTTGTGCCACCACACATGCATTCATATTTTGAGAATGGTCCTTGTTGCACTTGTAACTAGTTAGTGTGCATGAATGTGCCCAGGCTTTCTTCTACTTGTGCATTGGTGTGTCACACTTTGGCGGTTGTGACAGTTTCCTTGGCTTACCTGTGTGCACACTGTGCTTGGCAATGGGTAGGTATGGCTCTTTGTGCAATGTGAGGGCTGGTGTTGTCATATGGCACCTCTTAATTTGGGGACAATGTGTGGGTGCACATTTTGGCTACCTACCTGTAAGTTTGTTTGTTGTACTGCAATGGCTTCCAACTGCTCTTGGGTGGGGTGGGGGAGGAATCCATCTTGCTAGGCTGTGGGACAGGGGCCATGGTGGGAATAGTGGTACAGGCCCTCCACCCCAGACACCCTCATTGTAAAGATGGCTACCTACCTGTAAGTTTGTTTGTTGTACTGCAAAGGCTTCCAACTGCTCCTGGGTGGGGTGGGGGAGGGATCCATCCTGCTCAGGTGTGGGCCAGGGGGACTGATGGTTGTTGTAGTGCTGTCTGCCTGTATGCATGCCCCCATGGTTATGTTGTTAGCTATCTTTATGGTGAATAGGAGTGGGTGTATGTTGGATCTGTGAGCCATGTTTTTGTGAGTGTGGGGTGCAGATGGATGGTGTGTGTCCTAGGTGGTGTGGCTTTGTAGTTGTGAAAGACAGTGCATAGCAGAGTCATTTATTTGTACTTACCAGCCTCCACTCCCCCGGCTACTCCTGTGAGACTCTCTGGATGCAGTATGGCAAGCACCTTCTCCTCCCATTGTGTGAATGTTTTTAGTGGAATGGGATGGCCACCGCCAGTCCTCTGAGCCAACTCACGGTTCTTGATCTTCCTCTCCTTGACCACCCTCTGCAGGTCATGCAAACGCTTCATGATCTCCTTTTTTGATCTTGGGGTGGTCCCTACTGCATTGACCCTTTGGACCATCCTAGCCCACAATTGTGTCCTTGTAGCTAATGGTGTCTGTTGGACCAGGGTTCCAAAAAGCTGTGGTTTCACTCTGACTATCTCATCTACCATGACCTTCAACTCACTCTCAGTGAATTTGGGCATTTTGTGTGTGGCCATGGTGTGTGGTGTGCAAAGTGATTATGGATGCAAGGGTGTGAGTGGTGGTTGTGGTTGTGCTGTGTATGGTGTGTGTTGTGCAGGGGGGTTAGTTGTGCTGGTTTGGAGGTGGTGGTGGTGCTGTGTGTGGTGTGGCTGGGGATGTTGTATCCTTTGCCTCTCCTATCAGCTGAGGTATGTGTCCCTTCTCTCCTGGAGTTTTGCAAGGGATTGTCGTCAGTGAAGGAGCTGGTTTTATACACAGCTATGTGGGTGTGTCAAATTGGGGTGTTGCTGACAGGTGTGTTGTCCTGGGATTTGTATTGTTTAAGTTTTGGCATGTGGTTGTGTCATTGGGGTGTGTTTTGTGTATTTGGGAGGCATGTCTAGTTTTCTGTGTGCACTTATTGGCTTTCTTGTGGGGTTTTGGCTTCGTCTGCCATATTTTTGATGGTTCATCCGCCACGGTGGCTGTGCTTCAGCTCTTCTGCTGGCTCTCCCATTCATTCTATTGTGTGACGGCGGTAGTCGGTGACGGCGGTTCATACCGCGGGACCATCGGGGACATACTCATTGCCGGGACAGTGTCTCCACTATACTTGCGGCGGGTTGTTGTTTTTCCGCTGTGATTCCGAACGCCGCAGATGGATTTTGGCCATCTACGCCCGCTACGGGCGGTTATTCTGGGACAAGTACCGCCGCGGTTGGTTTTTTTTGGCGGTTAATGCTAATTTGTCCGCCGGTTTTCCCACGGGGCCGGCGGGCGGTTGTTTTCTGTATCCATAGCGGTCGGGTGTTTTCCGCCCTACATCCGAATGGACCTCTAAATTCGATCTGAACCCGCCTTAATTTACAGAACATGATTGTGACCCACTTGAATTAGCAAAATACAAACAGATATCACTCATAAACGCAGATATGAAGATTATGTTGAAGGTTTTGCACAATAGACTAAAGGTCTATATTCCATTAATATTTCACCACCACAGGTAATGTTAATGCATGATCACACTTAAGTGAATCATATTAGCACAAACTCCCATCGACTGTTGGAGATGCAGAACAATGAGGATGAGAAGGTGGTTGTCTCTCTTGAAAGCAAGAAGGCGTTGAAACTTATAAAGCGGACTTACCGTTATGGATTATGGAGGTCATGGGCCTAAGGGAGTTGTACTTTGATAACATGAATCTAAAGTGCTTTATGGGCTGAGTGACCTGTGGAAGCTTCTCATCCACCTTTTTTGCTCTCCTTTGAAGCACAAGGCAGGGGTGGACACTCTTTCCGTTCTTCTTTTTTTTTTAATTTGGAAAAAATAAAAATAAAATGGGAAATACAAATGAGAAAAAATTAAAGCTAAAGATATAATCATAGATAGCATCTAAAGGAAAAAATACATGAACAATAGATCAAAAGAAAGAAATGCTTAAGGAAAGCAAAAATAAAAAAATAAAATGTAAAATATTTCTAAATTTATTTTACAAATATCCGCATTTCCTTTAAAAAATGGTAACCTCATCATCCCTGGAACAGAAGATCAGGAACAATTCCACCAGTTAAAAAAAAAAAACGTCCTCCACATAAATATATTAATAAAATTAAAGGACTTATTATGGTGTACAACACCATCGCGAAATATGAACAAACAAGATAAAACCAGACATGGTGCGGTGCAGTTGCATTATCACATTCCAATATAGGTGCATGTGCTATGGACGTACATTGGCCGTAGGACAAGCGCCCATAGGGAAATAGGAGGTGGAGTTCATCCCTGCAACATGTGCCAGGCAACACAGGGTGCTTAATACACAGTGCAGGGATCAACAAGTGGGCATCCTAGGTATCCCCTTAAACACAAAACGTAGGCCGCAGTTTCCAACAGGCTTTCCATATGTGAAAGCCGGATATTAAAAAACCCTGACAGAAACAGTGCATCGTAATCCAAATGGCGTAAAACGCCGTACATATAAATTACATGCAAGTTCCGATTGGGCAACAGGCTCATGGAGCCCGTCAAAGGTCAGCGTGACTAACCGGCCGGTTTCACTTCAGACCGGCAGTATTATATCAGCAGGTCAAAAGTGAAACCGACTGTTTCTGTTAGAAAGCCTCCAACCTAAGGTCGGAGACTTTCAAAGTAAGAGCATAATGAAGACATATATATTACACTTAAAACTACTAAAATAACTCTACACATACTAATCAAAACATAACTAAGGGGCTGATTACAATGGTGGTCGGACTTTGTCTTCCCGCCAGTGTAGCTGTGATTGGGACCGCCCATCAGACATGCAGCGGGCCCACTAGTGCGATCAGGATGAGCCCACGAAAATGGCAGGTGAATCCTGGGTCTTTAACATTGCAGGCGGTGCTGGGGGCTACAGCACCGTCCATAATGTGGAAAGACAGCTTACAGGACACAACCAAATATGGTGGCGGTACCTGCTAGACACCGCCACCATATTAGTGGACCTTTTCCATACACCAGGAAATCGGTGCGATTGCCACCGGTGGAAATGCGGATGACAGACTCTGGGGGTCATTAGTATAGCGGGCGGATCGCCACCGCCTGTATGGTGGTGGCGATCTGCCCGCTAAAAACATCCGCCCGCTGCAAATTCCCCCCCCCCCACATTACCATGGAGGGGGCAGCCCGGCGGACGGGAAGACCGTCCGCCGGTTTTCTGCCGGTGGGCAATCCGTTCGATTGCCTACCGGGCGGAAAAGCAGTTTATATGGGTGCGGTGTCTGGTAGACACTGCCATCCATATTACTATGCTGGCGGGGACCTGCTTTTCTGTGGCGGCAACGCCGCCATGGAAAGGCAGGCGGTGTTTGACATTTGGGGGCCCGCAGCGGGGGTGGGGGGTGCACATGGGGGGTACCTACGGTACCCCCCTGCATTTCAATGTAAAACGTGGCAAGCACCGCGCGGTGCCTGTCACATTGTGCATTGAAAGGCACAGGCTGCCTTTGTGGCATTGCGGCGGGCGGCCAGTGTGCCGGACACATGCTAATCGGGAGTGCGGACCCACCGCACCTTCAGCGGGCAGTACCGTTTCCCGAGGGTATGGCGGGCGGACTTTGTCCACCCGCCATACTAATGGGGCCCTTTGCGTCCGCAACGATACCCACCGCCATCCTAATATTGTGGTGGGTAAATCTTAATGTGATGGCTATCATAATGAGCTCATAATATACTACAAATTGCAAAGCCTTAAAGGTTATCATGGTAGTAAACATATAACTGTAAATATGTATTACACAACATATTAAAATGCACAAAAAGACAATACAAACAATATAGAAAACCTAACTACCTCCCCTCTAATATTAAATTAACTAAAATTAAAACTAACCTTAACCGATAACCGTAGCTACCAAATGCAAGCTTCTCTCCCCAAATGCGTCCAAACAAAAACAGGGATAGATGAAAAAATCTACTTGGACACCAAATAAAAAATGGAAAAATATTATGTACCTTTGAAGTCAATATAACACAATATGATTCTAAAAATATATGTAAAAAATGATATCACTTCAAAAAAATGTTATACAAATGTTTGACAAAATGAAGAAATATATAGTAATTATTATTATAATATACATACATTTTAAAACATATATAAAAAATGGTTTGGTTAATTTGTTGTTGATTATTTGTAACAGAAAATATACACAAATGTTGTAAAAGTAATTAAAAAAATGTGTAAATATAAAAATATAATGTATGAAAAAAAAGATTATTATGTATAAAACTGTATTTCCGGTTCAAGTTATAAATTAAAAAATATTATTTAAAAATATAAGATTATTTAAGGGATGATTAGCATGCAGCTGTAACAGTCTCCGACCCTTCATCAGAGCCTTTAAAGCTGCATCGTAATATGCCTGTAAGATTACTTTACGAGTGCCTCATTTTCATGATAGCGGTTGTAATGGAATTCAAACGGTCATTCAGGCTAACTTAGAGGCGTAAAAAAAAATTATGCCAATTCTGTATTGGACACCCGACCAAGTGCGGTATCATTTTACTCGGAAGACTGAGGAGGACGCTGTGTGGTAAGATATTTGTGCCAGCATGGTGATCACACACAAAATATGTGGAAAATGTGATTTTTTAAACTAAAATTGAGGTTTGCATGGAATTCAGGTCAGGAATATTTTTGGGGGGATACACGCAAGCCATACCTCCCTGTACTCGCCCAAATGTCTAGTTTTGAGAAACGTTTAGTTTTAAAAAATGTATAAATTTGCTAGGTTTCGCGAGGTGCAGGCAGAGCTAGGATTCAAAATCCAAAGCTTGGCACTTGGAAAAATAAGGGTCAGTTTTCACTTTAAAAATGTGGTGGGTCTACATTGCATTTTGGGGCATTTCCTGCTGCAGGCACTTGGCCGACACACACAAGTCAGCTACCGTTTTTATCAGGAGACTTGTGGAATACAGGGTGGGTAGAATTTTGTGGGTCAAGGCAGATTCAAGAACTTTCCATCCCAGAAATAAGAGGAAAATGCGTTTATTTTTTAGAAGTTTGAGGTTTGCAAGGGATTCTGGGACACAGAACCTGAAAAGAGCCACAGAAGTGACCCCATACTGGATTTCACTTGGGGGCTCATTAGTATGTCATAACGTTCGACACCGCCGAGCCTGCAGTGGCGACCACCACCACATCGTAACGACTTAAACCACCCATCATATTACAATGGTGGGGGGTTCTCAGCGGATGCAAAGTGCGTCTGCCGCTTTTCTGCCATCCGGCAATCATTCCAAATGCCAACTGGGCAGAATTGGCCCCTAATATGGTGGAGGTGCCTAGCAGGCACCACCATCCATATTAGGATGGTGTAATTAGAAGACCTTTCCATGGCGGCTTCACCGCCATGGAAAGGCTGGCAGGAGTTGCTTTGGGGGTATGGGGGTTTGAGAGGTGGAGGGCTGCCCTTGGGGGCTACCTTTGGTACCCCCCTCATTGTCATCTACAAGGTGGCAGGCACCAAGAGGTGCCTGCTACGTTGTGCATGGCAGTGCAAGACATGCCACTTTGGCTTTGCCGTGGGTGCTGCTTACAGGAGATGTGCAAAACACACTGCTTCTAAAATCTATATTTTGTTCAAGAAATATTTGGCTTTCTTCTGGACCTATATTTATCTGTTTATATTTATCAAATGAATTGCGATAAACACAGTACACAATGAAAAAAAAGCACAAGATGCAGCTCAGTTTTTGGATCTGTGTTCCCCGGGTTCTTGGCGAACCTATAAGTCCTACATATCCCAAAAAAAGAAGGGTTATGCAGATTAAAATGTTATATTATTTGGCATACTCTACATTACAGGTGAAAACGTTGACACAATTGGCAATTTTTTTTTCAACATTAGTGCAATATTTTCTATTATCAATTGTAAATTTGTATAGGAAATCATTAAAGGATTTAGACAAATGTCCCCATTACTTAATTCATAATTCTGTCTAGTTTTCAGAAATGTCTAGTTTTCGCGGCTCTATTTTTGTTTTGAAACCCATTCCTAACACAGTAAAATTTAAAAACTTCAAAGAAAATGTTGATTACTGTCAAAAGTTTACTTGCCCCTGAAATCAGAGATGATGGTGATTTTATCACCACAAACACATTGTTAATGCCATTTACAGGAAACACACCAGACGCTTTCTAATATAGAAGTTTTTTATTTAAAAAGGCAAAATATTAAAATATTTAGAAAATGTATGGGTCCCTTCCAGGGCAATTAAAAAACCCTGTGTACCTTTCGAATACTCAAACTCCAATTCCCACTCCCTTTCACGGACAGCTCTTTCTCCTAGAGCCCCGGCTATTCTTCATCCCTCCTGGACGTCCTCACATAAGCGTATCTGAACCCCTCTCACTGCGGGTGCACATTGCTTAATTTGAGCCAGTGCTTTCCGGTGCTGAGCACTTAGTTGCTTTCCGGTGCTCAGCACCGGCACCTAATTGTCAACACCACACTTGGGGAAGTCTGCCACAAAGTGGCGCTGCTCATGTAATTTAGAGATGAGCAGTATAACAGTTGTTTAGGAAAACAATATACATTAAAAAATTGCTAATACCTGCCTCCCCAGCCATTCCTTTAGCTTTGGAGACCAGGAATAATCAGAACTGTCGCATTTACATGCAAGAGAGATGGTTAGTAGTTGTTTCGGCAGCAGTAACAAGGGCGATGGGTGGTAAAAGCTGCAGGGGCCTCCTGGTTAGAGCCCTGGCACTTAATATTTTACAAATTAAGCATTGCCGGTGCAGTCAATAAAACGCTTACTTTACCCCCACGTACCTCAAATCCACGTCCTTAATCAGTCCAAATTGTGTCACTGTTAATTGCCTTCCTTTGTATCTAGCGGACTAGACCCAGGTAGGCACCAAGAGCGCTAAATAAAACCCTCCATGTTTTGTCATTATTCTCCCTTCACCACGCCTTCCATGGTTTCAGCTGGTACGACTTTGGGTTTACACCCACCCTACCATGCCCATGATGTATTTGGGACTTGCAGTCTGTCCTGGAGCGTCATTGCCATGCACAACTGGCAATATACAGATGTGACATTTTCACTGCAAGATGTAATTTTTTGGGCGTGTTTCAACTGCTTCATTGTTATTCTTTTGCCCACGATTAAGAGAATAAACTTACTAACTGGCAAACTAAATAAAAATAATGCACAGGCACAGATGCCGATCTGTCATTCATTATCATGGTAGCAATATGAACATGTGACTGTCCAAACCTGTCACAACTCTGCACTGTAGACCTCAGCAGGTGGTCAGGGAGGCTGGTACGTCCGCCTGATTAAGTCATCAGTTCTCGAACAAGGAGTGTCCTTGGGCTCATGACTGTTGTCCTTAAATAACGAGGAAGTAACCCACTGAAAAGCACCCTAAAAGCATACCATGTACACATTTTAATTAAAATGAATACTAAGAGGATTTAGCAATTGGTCTGTGCGGCTTGACAGCACCTGAAGCAACCACATATTTATACTCAGTGAAGCAAAAGTAATCCAGGAAGCTAGACACGCCAACCATTACATTACACCCTTAAGAAAAACAGAACAATTGAATACATGCACAAGTATGACTCCTTCACACTGCACACTAGGACAAAATGCCTTGCACTTGCATGACACAGTAATATACAGCACAAACTAATGTTAAACAGCTGGTTTGGTAAAAACATATAAGACAGGGAATGACCTAAAAAGCAAAATAAACAACAAAAAAAGAAATGAACAAAGACCTCTTCTCAAAAGCTGATTATAATATGGGGAATATCTCCACAATCAATGCACAACAACAACCATGTACTACAGAAATAGATTTGTAATTCACAATTTTATTTATCAAAATATATAGATTATTTTTGTATTTGTGGTCAGAGGGTCCTAAGATACGGACACCGCCTTCCTGGAACCCATTATTTGTTCCATCCATTCTACTTGTAGGGCTATCATATACTACGCTGCACCCACTTTCTTTCCCTGGATTTGACCGCACTGCATCTCATCCGGTCATGCTATCCTAATACTAAGTGTGCCTACTTTTTACTTGCTACCAGTCAAGACGATTTATCCATGCCAGGACCACAGTGCCGCTTGTAGCTTTATCGCCCTACCTTCAGCTTGAAGTTGTTTTTGGAAGGCCTTTGAAAGTATATGGCTTCTCTTGTTTTCTATATGAAGCGACGTCTTCATTATACTTGTTGCAGAAATGTCTAAACAAGTATAAATTCAATTTCGCTAAGCCTTTGTTTAATATTCCTCCCGTGAGAAGAGGCTATGGAACAAATTGGGAATTAAATTGATACCCACACGAATCGTTAAAGGATTATTGCGCCCTGACGAAGGAATTGGGGGTCTCTTGATCCTACTCCGAAACGCGCGTCGGCGCTCCTGTTTTCTGCTTGTTGTCCTCTTTTGTTACATTTCTATGAAATGTATTATTATATGTCTTTAGAAGAAAACTTTTTTTGTTACACAGGGTGAATGTATTGTATGTTGGTTTTGTTACAAAATATGAATTATATTTTTGTCGTCAATGTATATGTTTTGTTTCTGTCTCACGTTCAATCTGGATTCTGATGTGACTAAACTAATATATGACCATCTGTACTTGTAAATGTATGTCTTCAAAGATAAAATCACAAATACAAAAATAATATATATATTTTGATAAATAAAATTGTGAATTACAAATCTATTTTTGAGGTATATGGTTGCTGTTGTGCATTGATTGTGGAGATATTCCCCATATTATAATCAGCTTTTGAGAAGAGGTCTTTGTTCATTTTTTGTTTCTTTCCCTGCCTTCCTCTTCTGATATCTAAGCATCAGGGACCCTCTTTTGTTTACTTTGTATGACCTAACAAGCAGCCATCCTCACTCCTGACATGCTGCAGAAACAGGAGTATCTGCACATAGGAAATACGCATCAAACAGAGCTAGCTCCCTGCTGCAATCCGTCAACTACACAGGATTTGCCTCTGAATTCAAACATACCCAGCACTTAATTTGTGCCAGTGGTTGCTGGTGGTGGGCACCAGCACTTTTTTTGGGAGAACCGGGTCTTATTTTTCACCAGCAGATTTACCCGGGAGTAAGACAAAAAAAACAGAAATTGGAAGGATTGGCAAATTGGATATCAGTGACAAAGGGAAGAAGCATTTGCAATGCAATAGGTATCGCATTGCGACAGTTTGAGCAATTGTCATTCTAAATGACAATGCCTTTTAATGTTTTGTTTTGAAAACCTGCAAGCAGTGCGTAAACATGCATTTTGTACTTATACTCCTTGCTTACAAGAAGCAAGGCTGGCAGTAAAACAGGCTCAGTTCTCGTAAGCAACAACTATAAGTACAAAGTGCATGTATATCCACTGCTTGCAAGATTTAAAAAAAAAAAACAATGTCATTTACAATGCAAATAGCTCAAACTCTCGCAAAGAACACTTTTTTCTGTCTCCTGCATTCTGACAAAATCACTCAGATTTGTATCACTGCGTTGATGCAGCAAGCCAAGGAGAAAACTAGAGGAGTTTTATTTGCCTGCTGTGCCTAGGGTAGAGCACAAGTCATGTGTGGATGTGGGTGAATGCAGTCCGTCCCCACCCCCTACCTTCACCCCTTTAGCAAAGGGGCCTCCAATCTCTGTGCCCGTGTCTGAGAGGTGTCAGCCTGGGTCCCAGCACTGCAGATGCTTACATCTACAAATATTGAGAAATGTGACCTCAGGACAGGGTTCCGGGTCTGGTGGCTTAGTGGACTAATGAGTCCAATGTAGGGGCCTGTATTAGACCTCATGGTCACAAGTACAAATCCTGGCAGGTCCACTCAGTCTTTCATCCTTCTAAGGTCAATAACATAAGTACCACAGAGGTGGGAAACAATAAACACCTGTTATTCAGCGCTAAGATACCCTTCTGGGTGAACATGTGCTTTACAAATCAACATGTCTTAAAACACCCTTTATGTGCGAGAGGGGTCCTGTGAAAGTGGGCGGGGGCAACTCCTTTATCTCCTAATGAACACCCTGCATGTCTTGCTTATTCTCTTGACGCAATTTGATGATCTAATGCTAGACGTTCCTCAAGTCTCTTTCACAACAGTGTCACTTACCCTACTCCTGAGCTGCATTGCAAAGTGATACATGGTAAACCTGGATGTGGTTTACAAAAAAGTTAACGATAAATTACCTTTCCTCATTTCTTTGTGTGTGCACAATTGCTGTTTTTGTAAAGTAGGCTGGTTCAATTTTAAATAGGGCCTATATAATGATTTAACAGTAGTTCTTGTTGAATTAAATACACTAATAAACCTCCCCTTACTATTTTTCTCAGGACTTGTGCACTTGGTTAGGATTTTATTAGCAGATAAGTAAAGAAAAAAAGCAGTTTGCAGTGCCACTGTAAAACCTAATAGATGCCACTTGCAGTTGTTTATCTGGCCATGGAATAAAATGCTAAGGTATCTTGGGGGCACGGCTTGTCAGACGGTGCACAGGTATGTGCCACATGCAGAAAAGCCTGCTCAGCTGCTTTCCCAGAAGGACTAGCTGTGTGACCTCTGAACTGCAGAACGTTAAAAGGAAGAGGTCAGCAGTGAGGTACAAGTGCCTGTCCCTTCTGTCTACCAGCAACGACAGTGTCTGCCTTGGGCAAAGAGGAACCCCAAGATGAGAAAACACATTAAAGCTACCCACTTGTCAACTTTGATTCATTCACAACCATATTACTGGGCAGCAGAGGCTGTTTTGTGGTGCTAGTCTTTAAAGGAGAAGTTCAACCCAACATGCTTTTTAGGCCTTGCTTGACCGGTGTGGCTGTTGCTGTACTTGATTTGATCAACACAAAAAGAACTTCACAAAGTACTGCACAGAGGGCCTTTAGCTCTGCCCACATGTTAATCTTCCTACTTACTGTACTTGTTTGAGCAGAATTTATGTTCTTCCCGCTGAAAGAGTGCTTGTAAGCCACAGTAGGCGGTTATGGTGACAAGCCAATTAATCAAGAATGTAAAACTGATTAATTAATTGGGAGTTATGCCAGATCCAATAGCTCTGATCTGTTATAACAGAGGCATTAGGCATGATATATTTATTGTGAAAAGTATATGCCAATAGGCTTTTGGGGATGTATTTTCCTTTGACTGAGTTACAGCCTGTAGTCAGGAATTGTCTAGCACAGATTTCCCCAGAATATTTTTGTAGGCAAGGATCTAACTGACAATGTTTTTTATAATTTCATTGTTTTTTGGGACCTTGATTGATAGAGCAGCTCTCTGCAAGGGTTTATGTAATCACTAGAAAATATGCTGTAAACAGAGGTAATAAGAGAGAGGCTGCAGCACTGTAATGAATCAGAACTCTAAGGCAGTGCTGCAGTAGTTTAAAGGAGGCTGTGCCCACACATCTCTCCTGCTGGATCCCCTGTACATCATGGAGTATTGCTGCTTTAAAGATCTGCTCCCATTTGTTATTCATAGCGCTTGCCCCACGGATCGGCGGCTTCATAGAGGTTGTGGAAACAAATTGTTTTTTGTTGTCAAAGCCCCCACGCTGCACTTTCACGTGCATTAAGGCTGCGCTACTTTCTTCAGAGGATTTGACAAACAGATGCTTTTTTTTTGTAAAAGCCCCCATGCCAAGGTTTCACTTTAATAGCTGCCGCACACCTTTTGTTAGATGCTGATTTTTTAAACCACCCGTCCTATTACAATGGCGGGGGGTTCCCAGCGGATGCAAAGTGTGTCTGCCGCTTTTCTGCCATCCGGCAATCATTCCAAATGCCAACTGGGCAGAATTGGCCCCTAATATGGTGGAGGTGCCTAGCAGGCACCACCATCCATATTAGGATGGTGTAATTAGAAGACCTTTCCATGGCGGCTTCACCGCCATGGAAAGGCTGGCGGGAATTGCTTTGGGGGTCTGGGGGTGTGAGAGGTGGGGGGCTGCACTTGGGGGTTACCTTTGGTACCCCCCTCATTGTCATCTACAAGGTGGCAGGCACCAAGAGGTGCCTGCTACGTTGTGCATGGCAATGCAAGACATGCCACTTTGGCTTTGCGGCGGGTGCTGCTTACAGGAGATGTGCAAAACACACTGCTTCTAAAATCTATATTTTGTTTAAGAAATATTTGGCTTTCTTTTGTACCTATATTTATCCATTTATATTTATCAAATGAATTGCGATAAACACAGTACACAATGAAAAACAAGTACAAGATGCAGCTCAGTTTTTGGATCTGTGTTCCCCGGGTTCTTGGTGAACCTATAAGTCCTACATGTCCCAAAAAAAGAAGGGTTATGCAGATTAAAATGTTATATTATTTGGCATACTTTACATTACAGGTGAAAACGTTGACACAATTGGCAATTTTTCTTTCAACATTAGTGCAATATTTTCTATTATCAATTGTAAATTTGTATAGGAAATCATTAAAGGATTTAGACAAATGTCCCCATTACTTAATTCATAATTTTGTCTAGTTTTCAGAAATGTCTAGTTTTCGCGGCTCTATTTTTGTTTTGAAACCCATTCCTAACACAGTAAAATTTAAAAACTTCAAAGAAATTGTTGATTACTGTCAAAAGTTTACTTGCCCCTGAAATCAGAGATGATGGTGATTTTATCACCACAAACACATTGTTGATGCCATTTACAGGAAACACACCAGACGCTTGCTAATATAGAAGTTTTTTATTTAAAAAGGCAAAATATTAAAGATTTAGAAAATGTATGGGTCCATTCCAGGGCAATTAAAAAACCTTGTGTACCTTTCGAATACTCAAACTCCAATTCCCACTCCCTTTCACGGACAGCTCTTTCTCCTAGAGCCCTGGCTATTCTTCATCCCTCCTGGACGTCCTCACATAAGCGTATCTGAACCCCTCTCACTGCGGGTGCACATTGCTTAATTTGAGCCAGTGCTTTCCGGTGCTGAGCACCAGCACTTAGTTGCTTTCCGGTGCTCCGGCACCGGCACCTAATTGTCAACACCACACTTGGGGAACTCTGCCACAAAAGGGCGCTGCTCATGTAATTTAGAGATGAGCAGTATAACAGTTGTTTAGGAAAAAAATATACATTAAAAAATTGCTAATACCTGCCTCCCCAGCCATTCCTTTAGCTTTGGAGACCAGGAATAATCAGAACTGTCGCATTTACATGCAAGAGAGATGGTTAGTAGTTGTTTCGGCAGCAGTAACAAGGGCGATGGGTGGTGAAAGCTGCAGGGGCCTCCTGGTGAGAGCCCTGGCACTTAATATTTTACAAATTAAGCATTGCCGGTGCAGTCAATAAAACGCTTACTTTACCCCCACGTACCTCAAATCCACGTCCTTAATCAGTCCAACTTGTGTCACTTTTAATTGCCTTCCTTTGTATCTAGCGGACTAGACCCAGGTAGGCACCAAGAGCGCTAAATAAAACCCTCCGTGTTTTGTCATTATTCTCCCTTCACCACTCCTTCCGTGGTTTCAGCTGGTACGACTTTGGGTTTACACCCACCCTACCATGCCCATGATGTATTTGGGACTTGCAGTCAGTACTGGAGCGTCATTGCCATGCACAACTGGCAATATACAGATGTGACATTTTCCCTGCAAGATGTCATTTTTTGGGCGTGTTTCAACTGCTTCGTTGTTATTCTTTTGCCCACGATTAAGAGAATAAACTTACTAACTGGCAAACTAAATCAAAATAATGCACAGGCACAGATGCCGATCTGTCATTCATTATCATGGTAGCAATATGAACATGTGACTGTCCAAACCTGGCACAACTCTGCACTGTAGACCTCAGCAGGTGTTCAGGGAGGCTGGTACGTCCGCCTGATTAAGTCATCAGTTCTCGAACAAGGAGTGTCCTTGGGCTCATGACTGTTGTCCTTAAATAACGAGGGAGTAACCCACTGAAAAGCACCATAAAAGCATACCATGTACACATTTTAATTAAAATGAATACTAAGAGGATTTAGCAATTGGTCTGTGCGGCTTGACAGCACCTGAAGCAACCACATATTTATACTCAGTGAAGCAAAAGTAATCCAGGAAGCTAGACACGCCAACCATTACATTACACCCTTAAGAAAAACAGAACAATTGAATACATGCACAAGTATGACTCCTTCACACTGCACACTAGGACAAAATGCCTTGCACTTGCATGACACAGTAATATACAGCACAAACTAATGTTAAACAGCTGGTTTGGTAAAAACATATAAGACAGGGAATGACCTAACAAGCAAAAAAAAAAAAATAAAAAAAAAAAAATGAACAAAGACCTCTTCTCAAAAGCTGATTATAATATGGGGGATATCTCCACAATCAATGCACAACAACAACCATGTACCACAGAAATAGATTTGTAATTCACAATTTTATTTATCAAAATATACAGATTATTTTTGTATTTGTGGTCAGAGGGTCCTAAGATACGGACACCGCCTTCCTGGAACCCATTATTTGTTCCATCCATTCTACTTGTAGGGCTATCATATACTACGCTGCACCCACTTTCTTTCCCTGGATTTGACCGCACTGCATCTCATCCGGTCATGCTATCCTAATACTAAGTGTGCCTACTTTTTACTTGCTACCAGTCAAGACTATTTATCCATGCCAGGACCACAGTGCCGCTTGTAGCTTTATCGCCCTACCTTCAGCTTGAAGTTGTTTTTGGAAGGCCCTTGAAAGTATATGGCTTCTCTTGTTTTCTATATGAAGCGACGTCTTCATTATACTTGTTGCAGAAATGTCTAAACAAGTATAAATTCAATTTCGCTAAGCCTTTGTTTAATATTCCTCCCGTGAGAAGAGGCTATGGAACAAATTGGGAATTAAATTGATACCCACACGAATCGTTAAAGGGTAATTGCGCTCTGACGAAGGAATTGGGGGTCTCTTGATCCTACTCCGAAACGCGCGTCAGCGCTCCTGTTTTCTGCTTGTTGTCCTCTTTTGTTACATTTCTATTTTATTGTGCATATCTATGAAATGTATTATTATATGTCTTTACAAGAAAACTTTTTTTGTTACACAGGGTGAATGTATTGTATGTTGGTTTTGTTACAAAATATGAATTATATTTTTGTCGTCAATGTATATATTTTGTTTCTGTCTCACGTTCAATCTGGATTCTGATGTGACTAAACTAATATATGACCATCTGTACTTGTAAATGTATGTCTTCAAAGATAAAATCACAAATACAAAAATAATATAAATATTTTGATAAATAAAATTGTGAATTACAAATCTATTTTTGTGGTACATGGTTGCTGTTGTGCATTGATTTGGGAGATATTCCCCATTTTATAATCAGCTTTTGAGAAGAGGTCTTTGTTCATTTTTTGTTTCTTTCCCTGCCTTCCTCTTCTGATATCTAAGCATCAGGGACCCTCTTTTGTTTACTTTGTATGACCTAACAAGCAGCCATCCTCACTCCTGACATGCTGCAGAAACAGGAGTATCTGCACATACGTATCAAACAGAGCTAGCTCCCTGCTGCAATCCGTCAACTACACAGGATTTGCCTCTGAATTCAAACATACCCAGCACTTAATTTGTGCCAGTGGTTGCTGGTGGTGGGCACCAGCACCTTTTTTTGGGAGAACCGGGTCTTATTTTTCACCAGCAGATTTACCCGGGAGTAAGACAAAAAAAACAGAAATTGGAAGGATTGGCAAATTGGATATCAGTGACAAAGGGAAGAAGCATTTGCAATGCAATAGGTATCGCATTTGCGACAGTTTGAGCAATTGTCATTCTAAATGACAATGCCTTTTAATGTTTTGTTTTGAAAACCTGCAAGCAGTGCGTAAACATGCATTTTGTACTTATACTCCTTGCTTACAAGAAGCAAGGCTGGCAGTAAAACAGGCTCTTTTCTCGTAAGCAACAACTATAAGTACAAAGTGCGTGTTTATCCACTGCTTGCAAGATTAAAAAAAAAAAACAATGTCATTTACAATGCAAATAGCTCAAACTCTCGCAAAGAACACTTTTTTCTGTCTCCTGCATTCTGACAAAATCACTCAGATTTGTATCACTGCGTTGATGCAGCAAGCCAAGGAGAAAACTAGAGGAGTTTTATTTGCCTGCTGTGTCTAGGGTAGAGCACAAGTCATGTGTGGATGTGGGTGAATAGAGTCCGTCCCCACCCCCTACCTTCACCCCTTTAGCAAAGGGGCCTCCATTCTCTATGCCCGTGACTGAGAGGTGTCAGCCTGGGTCCCAGCACTGCAGATGCTTACATCTACAAATATTGAGAAATGTGGCCTCAGGACAGGGTGCCGGGTCTGGTGGCTTAGTGGACTAATGAGTCCAATGTAGGGGCCTGTATTAGACCTCATGGCCACAAGTACAAATCCTGGCAGGTCCACTCAGTCTTTTATCCTTCTAAAGTCAATAACATGAGTACCACAGAGGTGGGAAACAATAAACACCTGTTATTCAGCGCTAAGATACCCTTCTGGGTGAACATGTGCTTTACAAATCAACATGTCTGAAAACACCCTTTATGTGCGAGAGGGGTCCTGTGAAAGTGGGCGGGGGCAACTCCTTTATCTCCTAATGAACACCCTGCATGTCTTGCTTATTCTCTTGACGCAATTTGATGATCTAATGCTAGACGTTCCTCAAGTCTCTTTCACAACAGTGTCACTTACCCTACTCCTGAGCTGCATTGCAAAGTGATACATGGTAAACCTGGATGTGGTTTACAAAAAAGTTAACGAAAAATTACCTTTCCTCATTTCTTTGTGTGTGCACAATGGCTGTTTTTGTAAAGTAGGCTGGTTCAATTTTAAATAGGGCCTATATAATGATTTAACACTACTTCTTGTTGAATTAAATACACTAATAAATCTCCCCTTACTATTTTTCTCAGGACTTGTGCACTTGGTTAGGATTTTATTAGCAGATAAGTAAAGAAAAAAAGCAGTTTGCAGTGCCACTGTAAAACCTAATAGATGCCACTTGCAGTTGTTTATCTGGCCATGGAATAAAATGCTAAGGTATCTTGGGGGCATGGCTTGTCAGACGGTGCACAGGTATGTGGCACATGCAGAAAAGCCCGCTCAGCTGCTTTCCCAGCAGGACTAGCTGTGTGACCTCTGAACTGCAGAACGTTAAAAGGAAGAGGTCAGCAGCGAGGTACAAGTGCCTGGCCCTTCTGTCTACCAGCAACGACAGTGTCTGCCTTGGGCAAAGAGGAACCCCAAGATGAGAAAACACATTAAAGCTACCCACTTGTCAACTTTGATTCATTCACAACCATATTACTGGGCAGCAGAGGCTGTTTTGTGGTGCTAGTCTTTAAAGGATAAGTTCAACCCAACATGCTTTTTAGGTCTTGCTTGACCGGTGTGGCTGTTGCTGTACTTGATTTGATCAACACAAAAAGAACTTCACAAAGTACTGCACAGAGGGCCTTTAGCTCTGCCCACATGTTAATCTTCCTACTTACTGTACTTGTTTGAGCAGAATTTATGTTCTTCCCGCTGAAAGAGTGCTTGTAAGCCACAGTAGGCCTGAGGCGGTTATGGTGACAAGCCAATTAATCAAGAATGTAAAACTGATTAGTTCATTGTGAGTTATGCCAGATCCAATAGCTCTGATCTGTTATGACAGAGGCATTAGGCATGATATATTTATTGTGAAAAGCATATGTTAAAGCCAATAGGCCTTTTGGGATGTATTTTCCTTTGACTGAGTTACAGCCTGTAGTCAGGAATTGTCTAGCACAGATTTCCCCAGAATATTTTAGTAGGCAAGGATCTAACTGACAATGTTTTTTATAATTTCATTGGTTTTTGTGACCTGGATTGATAGAGCAGCTCTCTGCAAGGGTTTATGTAATCACTAGAAAATGTGCTGTAAACAGAGGTAATAAGAGAGAGGCTGCAGCACTGTAATGAATCAGAACTCTAAGGCAGTGCTGCAGTAGGTTAAAGGAGGCTGTGCCCACACATCTCTCCTGCTGGATCCCCTGTACATCATGGAGTATTGCTGCTTTAAAGATCTGCTCCTATTTGTTATTCATAGTGCTTGCACCACGGATCGGCGGCTTCATAGAGGTTGTGGACACAAATTGTTTTTTGTTGTCAAAGCCCCCACGCTGCACTTTCACATGCATTAAGGCTACGCTACTTTCTACAGAGGATTTGACAAACAGATTCTTTTTTTTTTGTAAAAGCCCCCATGCCAAGGTTTCACTTAAATAGCTGCCGCACACCTTTTGTTAGATGCTGATGTTTTACAGAAAGGGGCGCGCTTCATGCACGTGAAAGTGTGGCAGGGGGTTTGACAACAACAAACTATATTTCCAATGTAATAGGCCTTGCATTTGCAATGCCAATAGCGCAAACTCTCGTAAATGCGAGACCTATTCCATTGCAACTGCTTGTTCAATTTGTCACCCCTCATCCCATGACCCATTGCTCTCCTGCCCCTTCCTGCCCTTCTCTCTCTAAGCAGTAAAAAAACAATGGTTTGGGTGTGGCCAAAGGTCCAATAATAAAGTGATCCTAAGGAGAGCACTTATGGTTGGAGAGTTGAAGATTAATTATTTTAAAGGAGCAAAAAAATTAATAATGTACATAGGGACATAAGTCAGTTCAAGTGAAACATTTATTTCCACACCAAGTATTCAGGTGCTCACACAATAAGTGAAAGGGGCGTGACGTGCAGAGTGATGGTGAAGTTTAAAATAACGGCATCGCATTCACGTATTGGGGTACCCTTGTTTTTCTTAAAACTTCTCTCTAAGGCCAAAGTGCTACTGCTCTGCTGTGTGCATGCATGTATTTGTATGCGTCATTACAAACTGCTGCTATTCGGCTTTTTGTTTTTGTGGCTCCACAATGGCCTACAAACATTTTAGTATGGTAAAGTAAAATGGAAGTTAGTGCGAGAAATGTCAATGCAGACAAGCATTGGCAATGCCGATAAGCCTGTCACCAACTTTTATAGACAGACCTTCTGACTTTGCCATTGTCATTGCTTGTTAGGTCCAATGTGTAACATCACTTACTTAATGGAATCAAGCTCGCTGACCATTTCAACTCATTTTAAACTAAGGCGAAAATATTTCGGGAAAGTCACAGCAATTGCACAAAGCTTTGACTCAAATGATGCAAAAGGAACCGTCCATGGCCCTCTTCACATTAGTCTTAGGTTTCCAGCAAAGGGTAAGGTACATCATGACACAATAGTTCTACAGCACATTATCAAACAATCTCTCCCAGTGTTCTACCACGCATAATCAAACAATCTATGTCAGTGTGTCTAGACATTGGAGGGCATGGAGGACCCTGTAATTTTAACAACCCTATCTGAATGTCCACAATGTGATAGATTGGAAGTAGAGTTAAACCTCAGTTTCATGAGACATTGCAGTTTTGTGACTGAGCCGGGGAAATTTCACGAAGACAGAATAAACAATGGTTACGGAAATAAACAAAAAATATTCCACTTTACTACATGTCACAGAAATATTAGGCATTGGGAGGTGCAGGGTGAAGACAAGAGGGATAAGGGTAACATCCATTTTGAACAAGATGGTGATTAAGCCCAAATTGAGGCCTTTTTAACAAGAGTCAGGAAAATGCACTTGTACACACCATAGAAAATTACATTTAAAGACAATAGTACCATATCACTGTGTATATGTGTTACACGACAAGCCTCTCGTGTAACACATATACACAGTGATATGGTACTATTGTCTTTAAATGTAATTGCTGGGATTCAGGGAAGAAAGATGGTAGAAACATGTACTTTTTAGATGTTCCCTTATTGCGGGTAGGTGGGAGGAGTTTACATCGGTTCCCTCCCTTAAATAGTTCTCCTTGGCAGCAAACTGGTGCTTGGCTTTCAGATTCGTAGAGTCCTTAGTCCACGCCCTTCCTATCAGTGTTCCTGTTTCCTTAGGAGCCCGCTTCGCTGCTCTCTGCTAAGTTTCCTTGTTCCTGCTCCCCTCTCCGACCTTTTCCTCTGGGCTAGGCTGCATTTTGAGGGTAATCCCTGGACCTCCAAGTCCCTGTCTCTGGTTCAGAAGCAGTCGCGAGTTTGTTTAAATTAAACGCGACCGCGGCAGAACGGCAACATTGTTGCTTTGTTAATTCTCCCTAACGCTCGGTTAGAGCGATTCACTTCCCCAGCGCCATAAGCGTGTGTGCTAGTGCAGCCGGATACATTGTTTCTAGTATTCGCGCCCGCCTCGCTTTGTGAGCAGCTGAAGGTTATTTTTGTTACACGCGCAGTGGCGCGTTACTGAAATTCTTTTGAGGAGCCTCACTGTAATTTCTTGGCACACTTGTTGTGCATGAGGTATACTTTTCGGACACACTTTTATTTATTGAAGCTATGCCTCGTAGGGTTTCTAATGCTTGAAGAAGTCCACCTCTCCCTTTGTGTATTCTCTTTCCTTGAGCATTATTGTACACGAACCCCTGGTTTACTCCTTTTGCTATATTCTTCTTTGAACCTCCAAGTCTGGTTATTGGGGCTTGTAGCATTTCCCTCTCTTTTGTGACCAACGGTGACTCCGCCCTCCTGTTATTTGCCTGGTGGATATTACTCACCTGTCCTGCTGATTCTACAAAGGCCCAGCTGACTCGCTTTTTAAAGCGTAACGAGATGTCCAGCGGGTAAGAGGGAAACAGGGGAGCGCATAGTCACCTTAACATTAGACTGTATGGTAGTCTTACATAACTGTGAGAGAATAGAGAGTAATCACTCTTGTTGTCTTTATTGTCTTTGCTACAGGTTGTTTTCAGCTGTGCCCCTTAGGAAACACCCGCTGGGGGAATCAAGTGAGCGCTTCCAAATCTTGTCCCCACATCTCTCGGGGTCTGTCTACTGTTAGAGTGTATAAAGGATCACGCTTCAGTGGATAGCACTCGAGAGTGTGGGGGTATTCTCGTCGTTCCTGTGGATTGGGGCTACGACTGCACACAGGTGGGTCTAATCGGCGACAATATGTGTGATCAAGTGAAAAAATTAATTTTGCACATTGTTAAAAATGCACAAAAATCCTTAACTTCCACTCTCTCATCTCTCTCTCTGTAATCACTTAAACACATAATTATTCAAATTAAGTCAACGATTATAACACAGTCTGCACCACTTTCTGTTCTTTTCAAGTTAAATCTTCCATCACCTTTAGCTGGTTTTAAGCACGATCCTTACCATCCACCATTGTAAAGTCTTTTTTTCCTATTGGAGGTTTCCCTTGCCCTAACACTCACATTTTAGTAACAAATATTACGAGAATTTGAACAAGAGATATGCCTGATAGAGCGCAATGGTGCTCCTTAAATTGTAGGGGTCCATCATATTCATGAGTAGTCTGCACCTACATTTATTTCTTTGTTGTGTTAACATTTGGTCATTAGGATGTACTTTGTAATAACATGTGAAAGTGAATTGTTAGAATTATTACATGCCACTTAAAGAAAAACGTGGCAACTGTGTTTTGAATAATGTAATCTTTCTGCAACTGCTTAACTAAGTTGCTCATTTATAATGTAATGAATAGAGAGAAACGTGCACTAGATTAAAGTTGTACATGGATGTGGCAACTCAAGTTTAAATGTGTAGGAGTTATAGGCTGCTCATAATGATTAGCACATTCAATGTGTTTATGTAACATGATGATTTAGAAATGCTTAAGGAAAACTGTTAATTTATATGTATTCTAGTAGGGCCTATGTGCTTCATTCTTATGTTGGCCCATTTCTGTAGGCCTGAAATGTATTCTCCCTGACAGCTCTCATAGTGGATTAAAGAGATGAATTTAATGTGTATGTTGGATTTGTTCTGTTCTCACGTTTCTGTTGCAGGTGAAGAAAGCCGTCTTTGTTAGTTAGAATAACGGCTTTTGTTTTAGGAGTTAGGCTCAAGGAGGAGAAGATACATTTATGCAAGAATGTTGATAATTGGGAGTTGGTGTTCTTTCTCACAGAAGGAGGCCTGGGAATCAAGTTCATTGAGCCAGGAGCTGGAAATATCGCAACTAAATGGAAAATCACCTATGAGAAGTGCCTAGCAGGATGAGGTGACTGAGATGCGAGCAGTGGGCTTGTTTTACATTTTGCGTTTTGAATTAGGAACAGTGCCCGGGGGTTGAGTCAACAGAGGAGGTGAGGAGATCGATGGAGAGGGAAGGAGCATCTTAGAATCAGCTCTGTAGCATTGGATACTTGACCCATACAACGTGAGTGTACTTCTTAGGAAGTCTTCACGTGCTGACACCTTTTCCTGATCTTGCTTGGGCAATGCTAAGTAGGGATGTCACAGTAGTAGTAGCGTAGGGATAGACTAATGCTTTTCCCTTATTCACCCCAAATGAAGACAGATCTCGATGTGGGAGCAATCATTGCCTACATTTTGGTTCTGGAATTTGTCATTCTTTTTATGATCCAGCATTTCCATCTTGCTTGTAGATTCGGATTTGTATTAGTTCCAATGAACTTTAACAACCTCGTCTTGAGGTGTCTGTATGTCCAGTTATTTTTGGCTTTGTAATAAACCCACTAACTTGGAACTTGGAGTCTGTGATTCTTCAGAGTCATGGTTCTTTAAAGTTGTTGAGTTTGTCTTAATGAGTTACTTCTCCCCTCTACACTTCTCAGCAGGCAACAAAGATTCATTGACCAAGGGTTCCAGTGTAAATTTGTACAGAGGAACCCGGCCCCATCAGTTGGTAGCAAGAGGATGGTTGCCTCTGCAGTGAGGGGAGGAAGTTAGGGAAAGTTATCCATAGAGCCCCAAGAGCCCAAAGGATGAAAGCAGAGAGGATCGAGAGCGGAGGACGACGGAGTTTGGTGGAGACCAACGGAGTGGCGGTGTGGCAGGAATAACGGTTCACAGTGGAGTGAGTATGAATGGGGATGTGTGTGTTAGATTGTGGTGATGTTTTGATTGTGTGATGTCTTGCGGAGCTGGGGTGAGAGTCAAGTAATTGTGGTTTTGGGCCAAACGCATGCTGTCCATGTGAATTGTTTAGGTTTTAGTGTCATGCTCGACGAGTAGCCTAAGATCCCAGGATAGGTTTGTGGTGTAGGAAACACCAGTGCCATAATTGACTGACCAGTGTTGTGGGAGTCGTGGAGCGCTATCGACAACCCACTCGTGATAGGGAAATGTATGTGAGAGAGTTTGATAGAGTCGTGTTCAAAGCTAGTGCAAAAGGGCGGACCACAGCGATTAAAGTGGCTGACACAGGTCGTGGGTCACTGTGTGTGAATGATTTTGAGTGATTGGATCCTATTGATTTGTTTATATGACTGTCCAGCCTTCGTGGGCAGATGGTCTGAGGTGACTGTCCGGTCATTTTGCAGACAGACAGTTGCCGGTGGTGAGGCAGACAATTAGGCAGACAATTACTAGTGAGACTGTTCAGTCGTTTCGTGGATAGACAGTCGGAGATGTGAGTGTCCGGTCGTTTGGTGGACAGATAGTTACTTGTTACTATGAATGAGGTGCGTGAATGTATAAGGAAGAGATTGTGAAGAAAGATGAACTCCTGTGTGGGGAGGAAGGAGTGACATTGGAGTGTGCCGCGCTGTGATAGTTCCGTTGGTGTAAAGCTGCGCTAAGATTGGTGGATTGTTATCAGGAAGTGGAAACGAAAACATCTTGTGGGCATAAGAATTTGATTCAATCATGCAATGTTTTAGAGTATTAAGAGATCTTTGTAGGGGAGATAGAAGATTAATAACTCCAGTGGGTGAGGAAACACCACCTGAGGATACTCCAGCTCATTACATGGCCACAAACGAAGAACTTCATACTATAGTTTGGCTCTAAAAGTGGCATAAAATTACTGAAAAGGAGAGAGATTTGTCTTTTCCATGGAATGGTTCATTTAGGTTAGAGGTGCGGTATCAGCTAAGGGCAGTGATGTCTTCATTGCGACTTCCACTCAGACAAACACAGTTTGAGGCATTAGATGCATGGATGAGAGCAGCACAGGCAAAGAAGAGGGAGTGAAGTCAAGGAAGGATGAAAAAGGCAATAAAGGCATATCAGGAAGCATGTTGGGACGCACAGTTGAAGAAGTGGAGAGTAGACACTATTGAAGGAAAGAGACTATTCCCACTGTTAGTGAAAACAGGAGATGCTCAGAAGAGGAAGGAAGAGGACGATAGTGACACTGATAATAGTTTGTTAGATAGGTTGCTAGCAGAGCATATGCCGCCATACAATCCGAATTCAGAGGAAGAAAGGTGAGCGCTTATGGAGGGAATAGAAGAGTGACAGGTGAGTCCTAGTGCAAAAGTAGTGGGAAAGATTTCAACAGGAATGGAAGGAATAGGGTTGCAAGCATGTTGGAGTGTAGAGATGAATGGAGTTCACACTGCTACACGGTTACCGGATGCTCTTACGGTGCCGCTCACCATTGTTCCAATAGTGTTAGTGTAAGAAGAAAGGCAGGCAAAAATAGTAGTCAAATGCAGCCAGCAGTAGGAGAGGGTACCAGTTCTGGAGGAAATGCTGCAGGGAACGAAGGTGGTTCATTTTTTAGACCTGTAGAGGCTAGTACTCCATTGCCAGCCAATGCAAACTCTTCCAGAGAGCACATTGAATTAGAGCGATAAGATCAGTGTGGCTAGCAGATTCACGGTCTGACGTGAGGATGTGGGAAGCCCTAGTTAGGGGTGTCATGGGGAGGATGACAGGAGGAGTTGATCAAGGAGTGTCTGGGAGGCAAAATGTCCTATGGAATGTGGCTGAAGGGAGCCACCGCAGAAATCAGAGCAGTGGAATTGGAGAACTGAGTAGTACATTGAGTCAGGAACGATTAAAGCTGCTATACGGGCCAAGGTGCTGGTCATAGTGAGGTGAAAGGCAGATGAGATGATAAGAGGAAACTTGCCTCTAGAAAGGATTAAACTCTATGAACAAGATGACCTGTTGTTTGTGGCAAAGGATATGACCCGAAAGGCATGAAGAGCTCATTAGAAGTTGACAGAATTAGCACAGAGGTATGATGTGGGTTTGTCCAAAATGAAAATGTTACGGGGAGGCCATAGGCTAAATTACAGTGATCAAGAATTGAAAGAGAAAAGAGTGATAGGAATGAAGACCCATATTCGAGAATTGATTTTAGGGATAAGTGCATGGAGGATGCTTGACAAATGGGAGTAAAGGTGGTCCAAGAAAAAGAGTATCAAAAAGGGCATAGGAGATAAGCCGCCTGAGGGGGGACAGCAGGAGTAGAGGCTTACCCATTGCGAGACGTACCGAGTGGAGGGTATGTGCATGTGCCTTGGAGCTGGGGTGATTTAGCAGAGTTTACAAACAATTTTCCTCTGCTGAGAAAAAAGCCTATTGAGTGGTATAAACAAGTCGATCTCTATGTCAACATTTCAAAAGTATTGTGGATTGATTTGAATACCTTTTGTTGACATTGCGGTACCAAGTGATTTGTGGTCTGCTTGTAAAATTGCTGTTGAATGGCCAACTTCGGAACCTGAATGAGACCTCATAATGCATGGCCCTTCACCCATAGTCATGAAAAAGTTTGAGCAGGTAATCACATGGTTACAGTCCAAAATCTCACTACAAGATATTGATTGGGTTAAAATAGATCGAACGACCCAAGAGCCCAAGGAATTAGTTCACGCTTATTACGAAAGGCTCCTGCAAGCCTTTTAAACAGTACAATGGTTGGACACTCTAGATTCAAAGGACATGGGACAGTTTGTTTCCAAATTTGTTTTAGGACTAAGTCCAGAGATTAGCTTTATGATCCAATAGCATTTGATATGTTGGTAGAACAAATCTGTGGATGAGATTCTGCGATATGCCATATATTGCAGTGATGAAGTAGACTCGAAACATAGGAAGCTCAAGGATAAGCTGATGCTAGTCCAGATGAGGAATGCGGAAAGGGTGGACCAACCACAGCCGAATGAAGGAATGCTAGGACGAAGGCAGGGAAACAATCACAGAGGAGCTCAGAATGCATCAGGTCAGGGAAGAAGGAAATCCGTAGACCCCAAACCGGGGGTAGACTTTGGCACCCTAAAGAGAACCACTGCATGTCATTATTGTCACAAGATAGGGCATTGGAAGCATCAGTGCAGGTCAAATTCAGCTAATCAGATCCCATATGAGGAGGTGGAGTATGTACCTGAGGTTGTAAATACAGTAGTAAGGCCCAGATTTGTGAACAGAGGAGGTAAGACCTCCGAACCTTGGTCTAGGTCCACTCTCTCCCCGCAACTCCGCTGTGCTGTCTCTTGCCTCCAGACCCTGACCTCCTCTTTCGGAGGATCGAGGCTGCTGCCCACTCCTGCGCCTGCTGCCCGCTCCAACTGGGACCAGACTGCCTGCAACCACCGTAACCTTTCTCAGCAGTTTTTATTCGTAATTTTTTCCTGTTGTGCCACTGTTATTGTGCCCATCTGTGTCTTGCTCTAATTCAACTACTGTTTTTATTTTCTCATGACTGCCTGTTCCTTGCACCTTTTGCCGCTGCTGCCCCTGCAGTCCCCTCCCCCCGGAATTCCCCCCCGGAATTACCCCACTCCCGCCTCCCAGCCTCTACTCCTTCCCACCTCCCCTACTTAATGGTGGATGCGCCCAGCCGAAGGCGCGCCAAACGCAAGCACGTCTGCGCCCATCCACAACCCGACCGCGGCCAGCACCAGGAACCCTGGACCTCCCACTACACATCGCTACAACACCACCACCCTCCTCGCACTCAACCCTGGAAAACTTAGAGAATGCCAACAGGCCTCGCCGAACACGACCCACGGCCGGTTCTCCTGCCTCCACTGCAGCCAGACCCTCAACGCCACCCCAGCCTCCAAAACCACCGACGCCAGCACCTGCGACACCCTAAAATGCATCCCCCTCAACTTACGCTCTGTACACAAACACGCCATGAAAATCTGGAACCTACTTGACTCTCTCTCGCCCGATATCGCCTTTTTCGCAGAGACCTGGACCAACGCATCCTCTGCCCCCGACATCAGCACAGCCATCCCAGAAGGATACAAGATCCAGAAGAAAGACTGCCCCAACCACCCAGGAAGGGGCCTCGCCATCGCCCACAAGAGCACCCTCCATCACACCACCTCCAGTGAATCCTTCCTCTCTGCCGAACACCTGCACTTCCAGATATAGACCACCCTCAAATCCACACTTCGAGAAACCCTCGTCTACAGACCCCCGGCCTCCGAACACCCTTCGCCACCACCATCACCGACTTCATCGCACCCCACGCCATCGCCTCAACAAACTACAAACTAATTGGAGACATGAACTTCCACCTCGCCAACCCCAGTGACCCCAACTCCACTATCCTCCGTGACAACCTCACCAGCAAAAAACTCGTCAACACACTGACCCACAGAGCAGGACACGCCCTCGACCCCATCTTCATGGCAGGAAACAGAGTGCAATTCAGCCACACAATGCAGCCGCCATGGGCCGACCGCCACTGCGTACACTTTGCCATCAACAAACCCAAGGCACCCAAACCAGCCACACACCCACCACGAAGGAACTGGAGCAAGTTTACCAATGAGCAACTTAACTCCACCCTCACCCGAGACTACCACACCTGGGCACCAGACACAAACGAAGCAGCCAGAGAACTCCACACCTGGATCTCCAACTGTGCAGACGAGCTTGCCCCGCTACGCAACCCCAACAGACAACACCCCAGGAAAGCCGCCTGGTTCACCACTGCTCTCCAAGAAGTCAGACGCACATGCAGACGCCTGGAGAAGAACTGGAGTAACACCAAGACAACTGAAAACCACACCACTTACAAGGATGCCATGACAGACTACCACAACCAGATCAGAGCCACCAAGAGGAAGTTCATCCACAACAAAATCCTGGCCAACTCCAAGGAGTTTTTCAGTGTCATTCAAGAATTCACCAACCCACGCAGCGAAGCCACAGACATCACCCCATCCCACGACCTCTGCGACAAGCTTGGAACCTATTTCCACCTCAAGATCAAAAACCTCTACAACAACTTCATCGACCATCCATCAAGCGCCACAGACGGTCCCGCGCCCCCCAGAAAGACCAGCCAGCCCACCATCTCCAACTGGACACCGATCACGGCCAAAGACACTGCCTCGACCATGAAAAGCATCCAATCGGGGGCCCCCGCCGACCCCTGCCCCCCTCACATCTTCCCCAGAGCCGCGGCCGCCATTGCACCCAAACTACAACGCACCATCAACACCGCATTCAAAACAGGCACCTTCCCAGACGACTGGAAGCGCACAGAAGTCAGACCCCTGCTCAAGAAGCCCACAGCTGACCCCACTGACCTCAAGAACTATCGGCCCATCTCGCTCCTCCCCTTCGCAGCCAAAGATGCAGAGAAGCAGGAAACTGACACGATTCATTGAAGAGAATGTCGTCCTTGACCCGTCCCAATCCATATTCTGAAGCAACCACAGCACAGAGACCACCCTACTCGCGGCCACAGACGACATCTGCACCCTCCTGGACCAAGGCCACTCTGCAGCCCTCATCCTACTTGACCCATCAGCGGCCTTCTACACCGTCTCCCACTGCACACTAGTCGCCAAACTACACGGCGCAGACATACAAGGAACAGCCCTGGACTGGATCCGATCATTCCTCACCGGAAGAAGCCAAAGGATCAGATTCCCACCCTTCCTCGCCGACCCCAAGAAAATCACCTGCGGAGTCCCACAGGGTTTATCCCTGAGCCCCACCCTCTTCAAAATCTACTTGGCCACCTCCCAGCCATCGTCAGACAACACGGCCTCAACATTGTATCCTACGCCGATGACACCCAGCTCATCCTCTCCCTCACCAAAGACCCCACCACTGCCAAACTCAACTTCCAGAAAGGAATGCAAGATGTAGCAGTCTGGATGACCAACAGCTGCCTGAAGCTCAACACCAAGAAGACAGCAGTCCTCGTCCTAGGTACCACCCCTTCTGCATGGGACAGCACCTGGTGGTCGACCGCCCTCAGAAGCCAACCTACTCCCTCAGACCACAGCAAAAACCTCAGCATCGTACTTGACTCATCACTCACCATGAGCCAACAGGTCAACGCCGTCACCGCCAGCTGCTTCAACACCCTCTGAATCCTCCACAAGACCTTCAAGTGGATCCCCCCTGATTCAAGGAAGACAGTCACCCACACACTCATCTGCAGCAGACTGGACGATGGAAACACACTCTACGCCGGCATAAACAGGTCCCTACTCCACAATACAGAACACCGCCCTCAGACTCGTCCTCAGCATCCCTTGACACAAACACATCAGCCAACACCTACGAAGTCTCCACTGGCTCCCGGTGGAGAAAAAAATCTCTTTCAAAATCTTCACTCACCCCTACAAATGCCTACAGAACAATGGACCCAAATACCTCAATGACAGAATCAACTTCCATGTACCCAAAAGAAACCTCCGATCTTCCAACCTCGCACTGGCCAAACCCCGCGCATCCACAGAGCCAGAGCAGGCAGAAGATCCTTCCCTCACATTGCAGCCAAAACCTGGAACAAGCTACTGGCAGACATCAGACGCGCCCCCTCCCTGAACACCTTCAGGAAGACCCTCAAGACCTGGCTCTTCGACTAATAAGATCTGCGGCCCCCCCTCAGTGCCTTGAGACCCTCACAGGTGAATAGAGAGCCTACAATTCCCTGATTGATTGATTGATTGGTTTGAGTCCACAAGTACAAGTTTCTCCGAGAATCCCCCAGGAATTCAGACATACCAGCAGATCCCATTTATCAAGACATTTGCTGAATTTGATTCAGACCCGTTGCTATGACGTTGCATGAGGAGGGAAGAAGACATTACCCTAGGAGCAGTCTTAGAGGTAGACCAGAGAGGACCGTATGTGGAGGCAGCTGTTGATGGTCATCACATCACCTTTCTGATTGATACTGGTGCTACCCGTTCTACTGTAAGATCTGCAGTAGTCCCAAACCTACCGCTCTCCGGACAATCGATCCAAGTCGTAGGAGGTGCAAATAAGAGACTGGCCAACTTATTTACCGACTAGATACATGTGATAATAGGAACTTTCCATGATCAACACCAATTTGTGGTGTGCGATTCGAGTCCAGTCTGCTTGTTAGGTCGTGATCTTTTGTGTAAATTGAATTGTACCATCTATTGCATGCCCAGGGAGTGGAGTCGCAGACTAATGATGATGACATTGCATTCAAAGTGGCGAATCAGGATCTCTGCCTAGAGATGTATCTTGCAATGACAGTTGAAAAATTACCACTCGATTGGAGAGACTCAGTTTCCCTGGATGTATGGGATTTCGCCGGGGAAGAGATAAGATTGATCAAAGGGGTTGAGCCAGTTAAGATTCAGATCAAGCCAAATGCTGAGTTCCCAAGAACGCCCCAGGACAATCTGATGCCGGAAACAGTGGCAGGATCAAGCCTGTAATTGAGTCTATGATCGAACAAGGAATCCTGAAGTTGATAATGGGGAGCCCTTGCAATTCCCTTATAATGGGACTGCAGAATCCAAGTGGGAAGTTCGTAATCTTGCAAGACCTGTGAAAGGTCAGCACGAAAACAGTTCCATATTGTCCTGTGGTACTTAATCCATCAGTGATCTTATTTCAGATCCCATGTGAAGCTGAATGGTTTACTGTGATTGATTTGTGCCAGGCATTCTTTTCGATATCCCTACATGAGGAAAAACAATCTTTTTTCACTTTCCGTTTGGAAAAGTGTGTGTTAACGTGGTGTCGTATCCCACAAGGGTATACAGAGAGTCTGCCAATTTTTTATCAGATTCTGAAAAAGAACCTTGAGAGTTTGGCACTGCCACAGAATTCGGTTCTTGAGCAGTACATTGATGATCTTTTGATTGCATCCGAAACGGAAGACGCTTACAGAATTGATACTGTTGCCTTTTTAAATCACCTGGCAGAAAATGGTCACAAGGTGTCCCCGAGCAAGTTATAGAACTATTTGACTGAGATTCAGTCTTTTGGTCATCGCATTGAGAAAGGCAAGAGAAAGGTGTCACTATACCGTATTGAGGTGATCATGAACATGACTGCACCTACCACACAAAAGGAAGTCGGGATGTTTTTGGGAATGGTTGGGTACTGTCATCAGTGGATTCCCAACTTCTCGCTGAAGGCAAAACCTCTGCAGAGATTGACACACAAAGATGTGGTTGATCTTATACCATGGGATAACGACTGCTTGGTTGCCTTTCTGGAGCTGATAGAAAGCCTGTGCTGCGCTCCGGCTTTATGAATGCCTGATTACAACAAATCCTTCTCACTATTTTGCTGTGAGCAGGAGGGTTGAGCACTATCAGTACTCACACAGATACATGGCGGTGTCCATAGACCAGTTGCTACTTCTAATCTATCTTAGATCCGGTGGCCTCAGCGTTGCCCGGATGTCTCAAATCTGCTGCTGCAACAGGTGTCAGCATTCAAAATTGTGAAAGTAATGTGACGGGTCATTATCTTACTGTTTATGTTTCACACTCAGTTAAGTTTCTGATGACGACAACCAAGACACAGCATTTGACAAATAACAGACTCACACGCTATGAGCAGGTCATACTTGCCTAAGAGAATGTGACTCTGAAAAGATGAATCCTGCTACTTTGATACCTCTTCCAATTTTTGATGGGGGAGATTGTGAGGAACATGACTGTCTCGCTGTGACTGAACTTTGCAGCAAGCCGAGACCTGACATTGTTGATGAACCTCTGCTTGAATCTAATGAAATCTTCTCTGTAGATGGTTCATGCTTAAGGGACAATGTGGGTAATCTGAGAGCAGCATTTGCTGTATGCACCAATTCTGAAGTTGTGGAAGCTGCTTGTTTACAAGGAGTATACTCTGCACAAGTGGCTGAGATCATTGCCTTGACATGTGCATGCCTGGTTGCTGATCAAAATCTAAGTCACCATCTACACCAATAGCCAGTACGGATTCGGTGTGGTTCATGACTTTGGACAGCTGTGGTCACCAGGATCACCCGTCAGAAATTGGGAATATGCAAGACAACTGTTGGAAGCTCTGCAACGCCCAAAGGAAATTCCTGTGCTGAAACGTGGTGCTCATGGGAAGGGAAATGACTTTGTGATCCTCGGCAATAAGCATGCCAATGATTATGCACATTTTTGTGCTGAACAAGGAGGCATTTTCACTGGGGAATACATGTGGGAGAGCACAGAAAGAACCGAGCTCAGCCTGATGTTAACCATAGAGGACACTGGGGATGAGATCAAGCGTCTGCAGGGAGAGGTGCCAGGACAGGAAGAAGCTGGTTGGATGAAAGCAGGTTATGAGAAAAGACATGCTGGTATTTGGGTTTCAACTGATGGTCGAGCAGTGTTACCAGATGATTTACTGAGCCTTATGGCGATGCAGTTTCATGGAACAGTTCACATTGGAAGGGACGCCATGGTGCGAGTGTTCACACAGGCGTGGTTTAACCCACGGTTCCCTGCATTTGCTGAAGCAGTGTGTCACAGATGTGTTACGTGTCAACAAATGAATGCTGGAAAGAAAACTTTGGTTGCATTGAGTTACATTGTGAGATCTGGGGTACACTTTAAGAGGATCCAGCTCGATTTCATCATGATGCCCCGGTGCAGTGGATTGAGGTACATCCTGGTGGGTAGAAGCTTATCCAACAAAGAGGTGAGATAGTTTAACAGTGGCTAAGTTGCTGCTCAGAGAGCTTATTCCTCATTTCAGGTTTCCAACCTCATTGGAGTCGGATAGAGAAACAAACTTCCATAGTGAGATTATAAAGCTACTTGTGCTGCATTACAAGTTGATCAGAAACTGCATTGTAGCTACAGGCCCGAGGCATCTGACATAGTGGAGCAGATTAAAGGAACTCTCAAGATTCGAATGGCAAAGGTGTGCTCGTCCACGTCCCTGAAATGGCCTGATGCATTGCTCCTGGTGCTGATGAGTATTCGTAGTATCCCCGATAGGAGGCAGGTCTCTCGCCCAATGAGATCCTGATGGGAAAGGTGATGCATTTGCCAGCAGTGCCATCTACAGCCTTGATAAACATCACAGATGATTTGATCCTTGACTATTGCAAAGGACTGGCTGACATGGTTTGTTCTGTGTCTCACCAGGTTGAAGCTGCGGCTGCACCAACCTCGAAGGATCTGTGTCATGACTTGTGCCTGGGTGACTGGGTGCTCGTTCACAGGCACATCAGGAAAAGCAGTCTTGAGGCTTACTGGAGAGGTCCGTATCAAGTGATTCTGGTGACAAATACAGCTGTGAAGTGCGGAGGCTAGCTGAACTGGATTCACGCCTCGCATACCCACAGAGATTCAGGACCCTTGGAAGAAACAGCTCCTCTCCCAGAACACGGCCACAGGAGAGGACAAGCCAAACTGTGAGGGTTGCAGACAGAGCTGGTTGCCCACCAGAGCAAGCTGAGGGGGGTCACGGTACACAAGGCCCAGGTATTGACTCTGAAGGAGACGGTAAAGTTGTGAGTGGTACGGAGTCAGAGTCAGCTGAAGGAACTGGTGCGCAAAGTGGTTGGGTGCAGGGAAGAAGAGCAGAGCTTGCAAGTGAATTGTGGTCTGTGAGACAGAGGAGGCTAAATTTGAGGCCAGCACCTGAAAGAGATCTTGCTCCAGTGTCTGAAATGTCTGAATCGGAGCTGAGTGACGCAGAATAAGCACAAGAAAGCCAGAGAAGATGATGAAGAGCAAGGGTGCCCTGCCAGAGGTACGCTGCCCCAGAGTAGACTTATTTGATCACAGATGCCGGGAGCAGTGGGGAACGGGAGACCGAGGTATTCACAATTAGTCAGCAGAACCCCAGAAATGAAAATTGATATTGAGCTAGTAGTCACTGGACTGGAAATTGAGGGGGTGCTGACAGTGACTGTGCCAAAACCTCCGATCTTGAGAACAGTGCGAGTTCTGATTCTGCGAGATTTATCCTTTCCAACTTTTGGGTATCAGCCACCAGCACAGGATATTGCAGCTGTTTGTCTAGAGATTCTACAATGTGTCATTATTGAAATTGGTTCTTAGCTTATAAGAGACTGTTTATTGAACCGTGAATTGTGAATAAAGCCTTCTTTACAAGAAGATAACCGAGGCCCGAGTGGAAGAAGAACAAATTTAGGGACTTTCCGTAGAAGAAGAAAGAGGGTTAAGGAAGTCTTTTTGAACTGTGTAAATAAATGAGCAACAAGCTGTGAATCAATATCTACAACATCAACGAACTGTGTGTGTCCGGGTTGAACAGCAATCTAAGGCAGAGAAAGAGACTTTGTGTTGATGCTTTTCCTCTGCTAAACCGGCAATATAAAATGGAGTCTCGAAATTAGAACCGTAGGTCTAAGTGTGTGATAGGTACACTCACAGTAGGAGTGAAAATAGTGATAACAGTAGTTATTACTGTGTATGTAAAAAATTCACATGATGCAGAAGTTGAAGGGGGGGGGTGCAAGGGACAACCACACCTGTGACTTCAAGCATAACAGAGGGTATCGTAGGAGCTGAAAAGGCTATGCTAGATCAGACTAGTCGTATGCTACACATAGATTTGTCTAAAGGTGATTACACGTTTAATGCTTATGCAAAGCTGCAATAAGAGTATGTGAGCACAATGGATGTGAGAGATTGCTATGTGTGTATGCAGTTGCCTGTATCTGTGGAGGATGGTATTCATTATTACCACCTGCTTTTAACGGTAAACAGACATAATATCGAATTAAAAATATCGCCAGGACAGAATATCGAGTTTTTAATATAAAATGGACAGAATATCGAATTGCCAAAATATAGTGGTAAGGAATATCGAAAATCAGGTAAGAAATATCGATTTAAATAATACAGAAGTAAGTAATATCGACAGTCATAATATAGTTGTTAAAAAAATCGAATTTTTTATAGTGTATTAAGTGTTAGTATATGTGTTAAAAGTATGTATTAATTTTGGAATGTATGTTTGAATATTTTTAAAGCAATGAATTTTATGTTAATTAATTTATGTGTAATTTAATTCCGTAGCGGGTTGTGGGTTTATAGGGGATTAGGGTGGGAAGTAATTTAATTATAGTACATTAAGGTGCCGATTCCGATCCTGTAAAACCCGGGTACGAATGGTCGTACGGAGCGTATTCTCCGTACGACTCGTACCCGGGAAATCCTCCTTACAAACCAGCAAGTACGATTCGTACAGAAATACCATTTCCGTACGATTCGTACAAAACTACGTGCGGCTAAAAAAAAAACACAATTCAGATCCGGGACATCGTGTACGTGACGTCCGGACGGAGTCAGGCAGCGTTTTACGGCCCAGCAAGTACGATTCATGCCTACGTCACTCCGCACGGCTCATTTTTTACGGCAGCCAAAAACTCCCGAGAAATTGAGGACGACGCGAAGAAGGAGCACCTGTATGCGACGGACAGCCATGGATTCCATCCTACGTGTAATCCCGGCCCTCCTAGCCTACGACCTGGTGCACAGAAACCGACGCAGATGCCGAAGAAGGTCAGAACAACACCCATGGTCAAAGGGGGGGGCGAGGGGCATGAAACTTAACCCCTACCCAAATTATACCACATATATCATGTACATACAGTACATCCAGGGTCTGGTCACCTCGGGGGGCGTGTCCACCAATTCCTGCGTCCCGCTACAACGGAAGTGGACGTGGACGCGTCCCGTCACCACAACAATGGTGGTACGGCCTTTACCCACGCCCTCAGAGCGTGGGTATGGGCCGTACCCCTACATCACCACAACAATAGTGGTACGGCCCGTACCCATGCCCTCAGAGCGTGGGTACGGGCCGTACCCCTACGTCACCACAACAATGGTGGTACGCCACATGTACCCCTACATCACCCCAACAATGGCGGTACGGCCCGTACCCACGCCCTCAGAGCATGGATACGGGACGTACCACCATTGTTGTGGTGACGTAGGGGTACGGCCCGTACCCATGCTCTGAGAGTGTGGGTATGGGCCGTACCCCCATTGTTGTGGTGACGTAGAGGTACGGCCCGTACCCACACTCTGAGGGCGTGGGTACGGGCCGTACCACCATTGTTGGGGTGATGTAGGGGTACGGCCCGTACCCTTGCTCTGAGGGCGTGGGTACAGCCCATACCACCATTGTTGTGGTGACGTTGGGGTATGGCCCGTACCCACGCTCTGAGGGCGTGGGTACGGGCCGTACAACCATTGTTGTGGTGATGTAGGGGTACGGCCCGTACCCACGCTCTGAGTGCATGGGTACGGGCGTATCACCATTGTTGTGGTGACATAGGGGTACGGCCCGTACCCACGCCCTCAGAGTGTGTGTACGGTCCGTACCACCATAGTTGTGGTGATGTAGGGGTACAGACCGTACCCACGCTCTCAGAGCGTGGGTACGGACCGCATCACGAGTACCCAGTACATTAGTGATACAAGGCGTACACACGCCACGAATGTTGTCATAGGGCCTGGTGCAGCATCTAACCAGTATATTGGGGTGTGTGTATGCCCAGAAGAGCAGTGTACTGCACCAAGGGTGCAGGCAGGTGGGTGGGTGTCTGCCTAGGATTCACATCATTGGACAGAGACATGTGAGGGGTGGGTGCCTATCACTCCCAGCAGTGGACAGAGACATGAGGATGGGTGCAGAGGACTCCCAGCAGTGGACAGAGACATGGGGTGGGTGCAGAGGACTCCCAGCAGTGGACAGAGACATGTGAGGGGTGGGTGCCTATCACTCCCAGCAGTGGACAGAGACATGTGAGGGGTGGGTGCCTATCACTCCCAGCAGTGGACAGAGACATGGGGGTGGGTGCAGAGGACTCCCAGCAGTGGACAGAGACATGTGAGGGGTGGGTGCCTATCACTCCCAGTAGTGGACAGAGACATGGGGGTGGGTGCAGAGGACTCCCAGCAGTGGACAGAGACTTGGGGGTGGATGCAGAGGACTCCCAGCAGTGGACAGAGACATGTGAGGGGTGGGTGCCTATCACTCCCAGCAGTGGACAGAGACATGGGGGTGGGTGCAGAGGACTCCCAGCAGTGGACAGAGACATGGGGGTGGGTGCAGAGGACTCCCAGCAGTGGACAGAGACATGTGAGGGGTGGGTGCCTATCACTCCCAGCAGTGGACAGAGACATGGGGGTGGGTGCAGAGGAATACCAGCAGTGGACAGAGACATGGGGGTGTGTACATCATCCTCAGATGACCACAACTCCATTGGGGGTATGAACGCATCCCCGATGTGCGACTATGTTGAGAGTGCCATAATAACACATCACTGACAGCAGTGTCCCACTCCCATGAGGATGGATGTCCTTCCCCCAGTGCATGACACACCACATGTGTGTGTGATGACAAATGACACATGCATACCCACCCCTGGCGGATGCAGCACAATACACACACTGAGATTATGCCACAAGACTGTATAGTCAGGTTAAAGCCTACTAAAATAAGAGAGCCAAAGGGAACACACACTGTCATGCACATTCCAGGACTGATAGGAATGTACAGATGCTGGGACAGCCACCAAGTTGTTGTCTCCCATGGAAGGAATACGGTGGAGTTCCCACAGATACAATGCCCACAATTGTGAGTCAGGTGCCCAAATACCCTGCTGAACAAGTAACATATGTGTGCTAGGCTGGGAGTACACACATGCATAGTGCGTACAAAGGACCTTTTCTACATGAAGGCATGGCAACATACTCTATACACAAGTACAGTGACTACCAAGGATGGCACAGACGATGCAGGCAGAGACATTGCTCAGCAGGCATGGCCATAGTTGAAGGGATCCGTCACCCACCAAGGAAATGTAGACACAGGTCAGCACAACAATTGTGCAACTCCCAGCAGGGAAGATGACAGGTGCCACAGGGGAAGGAACACTCCTTGGGACAATGTATTCAAACACAAATATCATACACGACCAAAGAATCTTTGCAGAGACCTTGTGATGGCACGCAGATACCAGGGTCCACCCCATGAGCAGCAGACTACAATATTTCCCAGACACCTAACACATTATCACCAGCCCAACTCATGGAGCATCAGCACCAAAATCAATACCAGAAAAGCAATAGTGTTCAAAGGAAAAACAAAATGCTTTATTCAGCATTAAATTAAAACGTATAAAAGGATACTATTTACAAAGGCCATAGGCCAGTCCAGATGCGAAGTCCTGGGGGGGGACACATGGCCACGTGTCTCCCCTAGCTTGCCTGCACATTAGACACTTCATGTTCATCGACTGGGAGGGGGCATCATGTGGGGAAGGACCAGGCACCGCAGGGACAGGAGGGGGAAGGGTAGGTGTTGTGGGTGCAGGGGCGGACGACTCCACCACAGGGGATGGGGCAGCGCCAAAGGTGGTGGTTAGCAGGGCGCTGCACACTTCCGCAAGCTCGTCCAGCATCTCCCCTGCACCCGAAGAAACCACAGGCCCCATGGAGGGGGGGGTCGGAAGGATGGGTTGCAGCGCTACTGGGGAGGTGGTGGACAGGGGGGGGACTCAACTCCCCTACCCGTGGAGTGCCTTGCCCGTTTGTGGGCTGGTGAACCAGTGGGGCTGAGGCCCAGCACAGCCAAGTAGGTCTCCTTCTCAGATTGTGGGGCAGGGGAGCCGAGGGGAGTGACATTGGAGGGACTGGGGAGTGAGGAATGCGGACTCCGACTGTGGCTGCGTGTCTGCCTGTGTGCTCCAGACCCAGTGGGTGTGCCTTCTTCCCCCTGAGTGTGCGTGACAGGAGGTGTGCGCTTGCCCTTCCGTGTTGGTGTGCTGCCTGTGTCTGGTGGGGTGCGTGCCTGGGAATGTCTGGGTGTGCTTGGGACAGGCATGGGAGTGGGGATTGTGGATGGTGCAGGGGTAGGGGGGGACGAAGCACTGCAGGAGACTCACTGCTGCCGTCAGTGACGAGTCCATGGACCTCAGCAACATCCGTTGGTCAGACATCGCTGATGACATGCCCTCCATGTACGACACCATCTGTGTCAGCAGTCTGGTGTGGCCATGGAGGACACTCAGCAGCGATGTCTGGCCAACCTGCAACTGCTGCTGAATGTCCACAGACTCGGCAGTGAGGGCAGCAGGGGAGACAGGGGCAGGGGGTGCGGTGCCTGGCACGAAGGAGACATGTTGTTGCCCTACACGGACAGAAGGGACCGGAGTAACTGGGAGGGCGGTGATGGGAATGGGGGGGCGGTGACAGATGTAGTGCTACTGCCAGCTGTTGGAGCAGCCTCCGCCCCCTCTGGGAGTTCAGCATCGGACCCGTCAGAATCGTAGTCGGTGTTGGTACTAGACAGGTCCTCTGCCTGACTCCCCTCGCCCTCCGTGCCACTTGCTGTGCCAGACTCGCCAGCACTGGTGGCACCGGTGCTGGATCCCTCCTCCACGTCCGTGCAGGTGTCTCCCTCGGTGTCCCCCGATGATGCTGTGGGAAAGGTGAAGAGACAGAAAATAATCAGACACCTGTATACATATGACACATGAGTCCAAACAAAATAGGTCACAGTGCATATCAGGAAATGCATCATGAGTAACATCTAGACTACTCCGCACATATGTAATCCCTGCACTCCCCAGTTGGTTGACACATCATGCCACTTGGAAACAATAAAAATTAGGACACAACAGCAAATAACTCGATATCCAATTATAAAGAGGATATGGTGTTTGGGAGCACAGCCAGACTATGAAGGCATGCCACCTCTTGTTCACTGTGAAAGAAACAGTGTTGGTGCACCCAAGGGCAAATAACAGACGCCAATGCTGAAGGTGTCCCCACACTCAGAGACCTGTGAGTAATTTGGAAAGCCAAAAGAAAAACATTGTGAACCCTTGGGAATCACAACACTTTACACAATCGACGAGTTTGGAATGTGTGAATGTGCCACTTTTTGATCAGAACACACATGTGCCTGTATAACAGAAGTCACACAATAAGGTGCACACAAAACTACATTTACACAGTCATTTTATGAGCTGGCAGCCTAAATCAAATAAGCCACTGTAAAGAAGAAATGGGGTATCAGTAAGTACATATACATGGCACCACGGTGGTCTGGATGACTTGACACTCGTAAGTTGGTATCAGCAACAACCAAGGACTTACCCAAGGCAATTATCACACACAGGTCAGACCTGGCAAAGAGACATAAGTTTTGGACATGTAGGCCTTGCCCGCACAACCCCCCCTACCTGAGACAATGTGATTGAGACAGAACAAGTACTTACACCTCTTAATCTGGGTTTACTAAAATGTGCATCAAGAACTCCTAAATGTAGTCAACATCACCTCGTGAGGCTGACCACACATATTAGTGACAAACAACCATCATCAGATAGTTGTACATAGACACACAGGCACTGGCCAGTGTGAGTATGCACAAGCCAAATGGGGTCACCCTGTACAGTGGACACATGTAGCACACTTTACGTAAATACAAATGGGGCCAGGGAACAATGCCACAGAGGACAACCTATGCTGAACACACCGAGAATGGCCACAGTGTTGGATGACACACATGATTCCTAGGAAAAGGTGTCTCAGGGGACTGTAGTGGAAACACTGCTCCATGGTCCTGGAATGATCTGACTGTAACAGGAGCAACCGTCCCGGCACTATGCATATCTCCCACTCATGCACATCATGTCTGAGGCCACAACATCGGTCATGCATGTTGCAAGTCTGTTCATTTTAAACCTCACACTCCTATGTTGAGACTCAGCATCAGTGCCAACAATTATGAACCCCCAAATGACTGAACAGGACAGGGCACAGGCAAGGTACCAACACATGTCACAGACCACCCCCACACGTGATGCAGCAAGCATTGTGCAATTGGATTACCTGGCAGCCTAGATGATCATGTGCAAGAGTGATTACACACAGACCAGGGAACACATGTCAAGGAGGGGAAGGGAGGAAGAACAGCCCCGGTTGACTTGGGGTAACAGGATATGCACTGCACATATAAACCCTGGCAGTGTATCCATGCGACTGAGCACTTCCTAAAGCTGGTGACACACAACAAACACACATGTACCTACCCCCTCCTTGCTGCTGTCCCTCCTGTAACCGCCTATCCATGTCAGGGAAGACCACCGCCAGGACACGCTTCAACTGGTGGGTCAGTCGTCGACTCCCGCCGTGGGGGCGTGGAGGTGAGTCCCCCATCAGGACCCGCGCGATGCTCCCGGTCCAGCACCGGATGTCCTGCCAGCGTTTCCTCACTTGGGGTAGGCGCCGACTGTGACCCTCCACTGAAGAACCAGAACCTTATGGGCCTGGCGGCGCAGGGTACGCCTTAATCTCCGGGGTTCTCCTGCTTAGCTACACAGAGACACTGGACACTCTGTCAGGCGTACAAGATCGGATTTATTAGCTGCAGCTAGCACAGTTATCCCAGAAGTACACAAGGTAGGTTCTCAGGAGACTGCCACTTCACTCCGTGGCGCACAATCTTAAATAGTACATAGGTGAAATATACATTATCCAAGAACACACCTAAAACATATAAAAGGAGCCAATACGAGAAGTTGGAAAACAGAACAGAACCAATAGGAAAAGTTGGAAAACAGAAGTATCGTGTAACTCGAAGAAGCCTCTCCTCCAACTGTGTTTGTCACCCCTCCCCACGAACTAATTCATTAACAGGTTTGTAACCGACTCGCAGGTGGCGAGATACGTTTGTGTGTTTTGGAGGACAGTTGTGAAACGAGAGAATACGAGCAGAGGACAGCGAAGGCCAGACGATAAGATAAAGTCAGAAGAGAATAGTGTGAACCAACAGATAGTTGAGACAGGGATTAGGAAAACCAGACGGGGATTAGTGTACTCGGCCAGTCCTAACACCAGCTTTGTAAATAGAGGCAGAAGGCTTATTTCGATACGATGCTGCAGGAAAAACAGAAAAGACTTCGTTCGCCGTGCTGCCTGAGTGAGGGCAACACAAAATGGCGGCGGAGCACAAAATGGCGGGTCGATACGATCACGATCGAAAATCGAATTTCCTCAGACCCTCCTTTTGCCAGAACTCAGGCAAGATAGAAAGACTCACGTTAATCTGAGTCAATGTCGATGGCCATGAGGTCATCGAGCTGTTGCTGTAGCATCATTCTAATATTCTCTGTTCTTTGTTGCTTGGGTTTAGGAATACACACAGTAGCACAGAGGTCGCAAATGGCGGGGCCACAGTGCATACAAAGGCAACAAGAGAAAATGATGGCTAAAACTATTCCAAGGAATGTCAATACCTTCCAACCCCATTTGGACAGTAGTCCCCGAAACCATTCCAATAATGACCAATCTCCTTCGTCTTGATGAATCGACTCAGAAGTTATATGTAACTTAGAAATGGCTTGGTATACTGTCGGAGCGTCATTAGATATGAAAATACAGCAACTTGACCCGATCAATTTACATACTCCACCACGGTCTGCAAGAACAAAGTCGATACGCCTGTAGTTCTGCTGTGATATTACTTAGGGCTCCTACAGTGATGTCTATAGTGGTTTCTACGACACCAACCAGTTGTCTTATATTTCTGCTATTGGCCATAGGACCCCAAAAGGGAAGAAATCCTTTGAGGAAATCTCCTCCCTCTTGTCCTGCTGTGTCTTTGGAATCAATAATCCCTCTGCCATATCTGTTTTTATGATGGTTTGCAGAAGCAGTGTATGTAGGAGGAAGAAGGAAAGCTATATAACAAGTACCAGAAAAACCAGTCGGCAACCACGTGTAAGCCCTATCGTGGCAGATAAAATACGTGCCCTGAGATGGTACTAGAGGTGGCGAATTCTGAGAAGAGTAAACATATGTGTGGGAACAGCTGTTTCTTTGTACGGTGTCAGCAGACTGACCATTTATTTGCAGACAGAAATTCCCCTGATGAGGTATAGTCCAGATCGGTGGAGATTTTCCTTGTTTAACCTTATCACTAAGGCTAGTGACATAATGGGTGACGTTCCAGTTAGTGTATGCTTTTCTTTCGTCAATGGAAATCTTACCATTCTCCATGATTTTAGCCATAGCTACCATTCCCTTTATCAATGAGATGTGACTAAAATCCGGACCACCAATATATGAACTAATGGGTCATCTGAATTTACTTTGATAGGCGTTGGAGAAGATAACAAAATAAGCCCAAGCGGAACCTTCATAGGAGAACGGAAGAACTAAATACGGCATCCCTTTCTCTGTGGTATGTGGCATAAGTCCACATACCCAACAGTCAGTTGTATTGATCACTAATTGATGTTGCTGTAATAACTGGATAAATGAATTATTGTAATACTCAGTTCTTCTAATGAGTTCATGTTGAGGGAGTGTATGAAATAGATGCGGAGAGATAGTGGAAGAAGAAGATAAAGAGATAGAAGTAGTAGGGACAACTTTTTGCTGCATGACATAAACAATCCAATTTATACACGCCAATAAAATGCATAATGATATAATAATACATAAAGCAATACCACAACGACTGTACATTATTTTACAATGATTATCTTTCATTTTATCTTTTCTCTCTCTTTCGCCTAATGTAGTTTCCATCTTTCTAAGTGGATGCTCACGGCAATCTTCCTCAATCACTTAGTTACGTTTGTCTGCCGTCCTATGACACTGCAAGTCCTGCAGGCCTATTGCCACTACTCAGGTCACAACCAAGACTCCTACCGTGACCGTGCAACCGGGATAGAATACTACATAAGAGAGAAAATCTTAAGTGTTCTTTAGTCTAGGTCTTAGGTTATGGCGTTCTTTGTCAGGTCTCGGAACAATGTTCGCGGATTTGTCGTATTCAAGCGACGATGTGGTGGTATCGCTTCCTGTAGAATGTCGTCGTCCTCTTTCTCCGACAATGTTCCATTCAGGCGTGCATCGCTAAAAGGTACAAATCGTGGAACCTTCTCGCTTTCAGAGTCTCTAATACCCTTACGGACCCTCTGATCAAAGGGTAGAGGCCAAGGCACTTTCTTACAATGCACGCCGTGAATCAAATTTTTCTTTCCTTCGACTTTTACCGCTGTTCTCGTGGTTAGAAGAACCAACCGAGGTTCCTTCCACTGAGGCTCCAAATTCTTCGTTCTTTGGAAATTCTTTACGCAAACCCAGTCACCTGGCTGGATGGAATGACCTGGGTCTGTGGAAGCCTCCGGCAAAGCACTCTGAACCTGTTGATGGAGAACACGCAATTTAGTCGTAAGGTCGTGCAAATAATCAATCAACATTGGATATGGCAAGTCTGAATATTTCTTAGGGCGAGGGACTCCCCATATATTAGCTGGGCGCCCAAAAACCACCTCGTAAGGGCTAAGTCCCAAACGAGAGTGCACAGCAGTTCTGGTGGATAGAAGAGCCAATGGTAGAGCATCGGGCCAGTTAAGTCCTGTACTAGCCTGCACTTTCGCAAGCTTAAGTTTTAGTGTACCATTGTAATATTCTACTAAACCCGCTGACTGTGGATGATTTGTAGGCCTGGGCTAAAATGTTATTCCGTTTGCGGAAATTGCGATAATTTGACATTTTCGCGTTCCGCGGAAAGCGCGAAAATGTCAAAATTTACGCATTCCGCAGCTTGGCGATAATTTGTTTCTTGCTCGCGCTGGAAAATAATACATTCTCGCGTGCGCGCGATCACCTTACCTGAATCCCTGCGTTCGCCGACAAGTTTTCTTGATCCGGTGGCGTTCTCCATGAGATGTTGTATTGTTTTTAGCCACTTGCGCTGTCTCGCGACAGTTCGCGCCCGCAGTGACGTCATGCGTCGCGCGATCACGTCTTTCTTCTCGTGATCATGCACCGCGAGAAAACTGAAAACAAGATGGCCGTGCCCGCGAGCAACCACATGGGTAAGTTGGTGAGCCGCAACCATGCAGAAAATCTCGCGAACATGCGGGAAAAAAACTTCCGCATCTTCGCGATATTTCCGCGTGTTTGCGATAATTTTGAACAGTTTTGCGATAATTTGCGAAAGTGGATTTCGCAAATTCCGCCCACCACTAATGATTTGCCGCATGGAACTTTTGCTTGATACCAAGACCCGCACAAACTTTTTGCATGATTTGGCCTACAAATTCGCTCCCATTGTCACTCCAGACAATGCGTGACAAACCAAACCTGGGGAAAGATTCTTTTAGTAGAACTTTGGCTGTGGATAAAGCTGTATTGTCTTTCAGAGGGTATGCTTCTATCCATCTAGAAAAGGCGCATACCACCACCAGAACATATTTGAGGTTGTTGCATCTTTCCATATGAATGTAATCAATTTGAAATACCTCAAACGGATATGTCGGAGGAGCAAAGTGACCTGCTGGAATTGGAGTTCCCTTTCCCGGATTATACATCAGACAGACAATACAATGTTTCACTACATTTTCTGCACACTTCGGAATTCCTTCATTCTACCACACTGGAGCCAAAAGCTTGCATATACCCTTTGCACTTAAATGGGCTGGGTCATGCGCCATAGTAACTACTGGTAGTACATAGACGTCTGGTAACAGCCAACGTTGGTGCTCGGACAATTCCACCCAACATCCCAGCTCATACAACATTCCTGTACTTTCTTTCCACTTATTCAATTCTTTCTCTGTAGCCTCTTCCTGAATCGATCTTACACTTTCTACTGTATCCTCATACATTCCTCTTTCTCTGACCCAATTCGCAGGACCCGCAACATACATTCGACTTGTAGCATCTCTTGCTGTCCTTTTCGCTACTTCATCTGCAAATGCATTTCCTCGACCAACATCATCGGTAACTTTCTTATGTGCACTACACTTCACAATCTCTATCTGAGCAGGCAAAGCAAGTGACTCAAGAAGGTCAGTCACCAACTGTCCATGTTGTATCTTAGTGCCGTGTGAAGTAAGGAATCCCCTTTCTTTCCAGAGATGCCCAAAATTGAACGCCACAACAAATGCGTACTGACAGTCAGTATACACGTTTACTCTTTTTCCTTTTGACAACACACATGCTCTCGTCAAAGCTATCAGTTCTACTGCTTGAGCTGAATTATGTCTAATGCGTGCTGTTTCCACAACTGTATGTAAAGTAGTAACAGCATAGGCTGAAACTGTATCTCCATTAGGAAGCTGAAAACAAGAACCATCCACCCATAGAATTCCATCCGGATTTTCTAGCGGTGTATCTTTCAAGTCAATTCTTCCTTTTCTTTCTTCCTCAGTACGGAGGAAACAATCATGGAGTTCCTGAACACCTTTCTCTTCTGGAAGAGGCAACAAAGTAGCTGGATTCAAAGTGTTACATCGTTTGATATGTACGTGACTAGCCAAGAGCGTCAGCTCATATCCAGAAAACGAGCACTAGTAAGATGTTGCGTTTTCGTTCTGTTTAGTAAGGTATCCACTGCATGTGACACCATAACAATAAGAGTGTTATCTAGTACCACTCCAGCAGACTGTCGAATAGAAATTGCTGCTGTCGCTTTAAGACAACTAGGCAATGCTTTAGCTACTGGATCTAACGTAGCCGTAAAAAATGCACATGGTCGCTGTTTGTCTCCAAAACGCTGCGTTAAAACTGACAATGCGCAACCCTCTCTCTCATGGACATAGAGCGTGAACGGCTTACCGTAATCGGGAGTACCCAATGCAGGAGCAGAGCACAGAGCAGTACGTAAGTCAGAAAAACTCTTCTGACATTCGTCAGTCCATGGAAGGGGCTGAGGTGTATCTTTCAAAGTGAGTGCCAACAGAAATTTAGCTAACAAAGAAAAGTTCGGGATCCACTGCCTACAATAAGAAGTAATGCCCAAAAAGGCACGTACCTCTCTTTGAGTGGATGGCACAGACATTTGCGCAATCGCCTGAATACATTCTGGGGTTAATCGCCGTCCCTCCTTTGATAGGAGATGACCCAAATAGGTAACCTCTCGACGGACATATTGTAATTTGGAAGGTGAAACCTTATGATTCAGGTCAAACAAGTGACGTAACAATGCAACAGTCACATTTTTGCAAATATCCTCTGAATCAGCAGCAATTAACAAGTCATCCATGTATTGAATAAGGGTAGCACCAGATGGTAAAGAAAAAACATCAAGATGACATTTTAGAGCTTGACTGTAAATAGAGGGACTTTCACAATAGCCCTGAGGTGTGCGCTTGAACCGGAAGCTTCGGCCTCCAAGTGAGAAGCCAAAAATATCCCTACTCTCTTCTGCAATGGGAATACTAAAGAAGGCATTCTTTAGATCGATGACAGAAAACCAAGTTGCTGTGGAAGGTATCATTGTCAACAGAGCAGTGATATCTGGGACAACAGGAAATTGTGGTAACAAAATGTTGTTTACCTCCCGAAGATCAATTACGAAATGATAAACAGGAGACTGAGAAGGATCAGTGCATTTAAGAACAGGAAGAATAGAACTATTGCATATGTTTCCTCTCGTTTCTTCAACCACACCCTTCTGAACCAAATCATGGATGATTTCCAAAAGCGCTTTTTCACCTTCAGTGGAAAGTCTATATTGAGGAATGCGCGGCAAATCAACATTAGGCTTGAGAGTGACAACATAAGGTGGAATCTCAAGACAACCTACATCCTTCGGACCTGTGGCCCAAAGTGTTGCAGGCAGAGAAAGTAACTCAGGTGGAAATTGGTCTTTAGACAAATTCATTGGAGAAGTCAGTTTCTGTCCTAAAGTAAGATGTACACCAGAAGGAGAACAATATATCGTAGCATGCATTCTTTTCAATAAGTCCAAACCCAACAGATTCTCACCACAACCATTCGTCAAAAGAAGCAGAGCTTCCAAATCATAAGGGCCAATTGAAATAGGCAAAGGGCAAGAAACCGGATTACGAACAGGGGCGCCAGATAATCCTACAGATGCATTCGTTAAGCCAGACAAAGGTGCCCCAGGGAGTTTAGAATGAATGATAGAACTTCTCATCGCACCAGTATCTAGAAGAAATGGCTCTGAAACACCCATTGTAGAGACATTAACATAAGGTCCATTCTGATCTACTGGAATCAACACAACTCCCTTACATTGTCCATGGCTGTCCTAGTTAGCATGACGACTTTCATTCTCGCCTTCAATATAATGGTCTTCATTGTAATACTGTGTAGATCTAACATTTTGCTGATCAAAGTAGTTTACAGAATTTGGAGGAGGAAGGGAACGCTGTTCTTGAGTCAACACACCTCGACCTCTACCTCTGTTTGCTGACTCGAGGCCACCACGGCCTCGTGGAGCAGATAATGCTCCATTGCGCTGCAATAAAACCGGACAACTATTCTTGAAATGACCTTCCTCTCTACAATAGGCACATTGATTAGGTCCTAACAAAGGTTGCGGAATATACAGCTCAGGCTTTTGATACACCCTCTGAAACTGCGCAGGCTGTTGAAACTGGGGCTGAACATAACAAGGAGGATAAGCTTGTTGCAAGAGAACCTTCGTTTTCAATTCTTTCATCTTTTTCTCTTGCTTTTCTTTTTCTTCTTTATCTCTATTTTCATAATATTGAGCAGTAGCCAATATCTGGGCAGAAGAAGAAACAGCCAGAGTCTTTCAATGTGTGTGACAGCTCGGGAAGCAAATTAAATACAAACTTGTCCATAAATAGTCGCTGTCCACCCTCTGTAGCCATATCTTGTCCACTATGATCAATAAATGTCTCCTCGAAATGAGTGAAGAAATCAGAGACACTTTCATCTTTCTTTTGTTTGCATGCCGCTAATTTATCCCAGTTAACTCTCAAGGCAGGCATCATCGTTTTCATTAATGTAATAATCCTACCAGGGAGTTCTGAAATCAAAGCTTCAGGCTTCGCACCACCAACTTGAGCTGCATCCGCGGCAGTTATATAGCAGCCCAATAACCACCTATTGCTTGAACATGATCCTCTCTACGAATCTTAGCCCATAATGCTTGTGGGACTACATTTCCCATCAACATATCGATATCAGCTAAGTTTATGATGCAAGCATCAACTGTCTGTGATAATTCTTTATAATAACCCGCAGGGTTCTTACGAGGATCCGGTAGTGCCTGTTCAAGTGCTAAAACTTCAGATCTCTTCCAGGGGACATGTACCCATATACATTGGAAGTGAGCAGGAATAGCTGGATTATTACCTTGAGCTGCAACCTCTTCCTTCCATACTGGAGGAACCTCTCTCATGGGATCATTTTTCAGTGTCAGTCTAACCGAAGGATCAGAATCAAGGAAAGTCTGAGAGGACAATAAGGTTCTAAAGGTAATAAATGTCCTTACAGCGTTCTCAACCTTGGAACCCACAATAAGTCCTTTACCAAAGTCAGCCTGAACATCTAACAGACTCTGTGGAACCGAATTCAAATTCATATCCTCCCATTCTTTAGTAAGAGTATCACACATTACATTGAAAACATATCTTTACGTAGGCGCATTCCATTGTGAGAAGGTAGGCATAATATCAGGCACATTGTACTGGGGACCCCTCTCGATCCATTTACGTGCGAGAGAGTCCAACTTCTCTCGTTCTTCGGCAGCTGGGAACTGACTACGGGATTGTCTTCGAGCAAAAGCCGGAGACTCATTTAAAGCTTCAAAGAAAGGAGATAAAATACCAGTGACAGTGTCCGTGAGTCGCTTACGCACAGACGGAGAATTGGACATAAGGATAGGGGACAAGGTATTAGGCGAACTAACAGAAGGAGAACCGGTAATTGCAGGAGGAGCAGAAGGCAAAGGAGATTGAAAATCGGGAGATAAAGGCAAAGAAGTCGAAGTTGAAGGTAAAGCTGGTAGGGGCGGTAATACTGGAAGGGGCAAATGTGGAAGAGCCGGAGCAGGCGGAGGTACTGCTGGCTGCTGAACAGGCTGTAACAACGGGGGTGCATTAGCACCTTGTACATAGGGTGGAGCTAATCTCAATAAGTGAGACATCAGGGGATCTTCTTCTAAGTCTTTCTTGTTATCGGGAGGGGAAGTAGGCAATACCGGATAGCATTTATCTATCGCCATACAATGCTGTCTTTCTGAAATTTCCATTGCATTATTAATTTCGTCATCTTTGAATTGTTGTGCAGCCTGTATAATCGTCATACCCTGTGCTTTCCTATCTCGTTTTGCTTGCTTAATTTCTCTCTGTTTGGCTTCCTTACGCCAAAGGCGGAAAGAGTCAAACATTGCCGGCCGGGCTTTTCTTTTGAATAAAACTGCTTCTAAATAATCTAGCACATCAGGCTTGAAACTACCATTTTCTGGCCATTTTAAAACACCATCTTTCTTAGTGTATCGATTCCATGTCTCGTTAAAGGCAATGGGGCCAACACCATGTTTAGAATAGAGCTCATAAGTGGGAGTTCCAACCGAAGGAATCGGACAAGAGTCCTCAAGCCGGGAAACCCTATTACAACCAAAGCAACAAAGTTTTCCAAACTTAGTCAGACCAGGCATCTCGTGATTTCACCGGACTGTTCACAAACTTCAAGGGGGTAAACTTAGGTTACACAGTACAAATGCACTTACCCCTCGGCTTCGGCTATTGCAATAGTCGAATCTAAGGACCAAAGAAACAAAGGAACAAAGAACCAAAATTGTGGGAGCGACCCACCAAATACTTAACTAAGGATCTCTTCTTACGCCAGCAGAGGCCCGTCTATCGTCTCGCCTTACCATACATCACCAAAGGAAGGGCCAAGGCAGGGCGGCAGTCAGGGCAGCAGTCGTCAGTAGCCGTCAGGAAGGAGTAACCACGCTGCAAAAGACCTTTGGACCACTTCGACATAGAGGGGTCGCTTGACGTGGTTCGCGATTCCTCCAGAATTTTCTTGCGGGGTTCCTCACGACCTTCAGGCAAAACCACTACCACTGAAGCCGCCCAACGTTGGGCGCCAGTTGAAGAACCAGAACCTTATGGGCCTGACGGCGCAGGGTACGCCTTAATCTCCGGGGTTCTCCTGCTTAGCTACACAGAGACACTGGACACTCTGTCAGGTGTAAAAGATCGGATTTATTAGCTGCAGCTAGCACAGTTATCCCAGAAGTACACAAGGTAGGTTCTCAGGAGACTGCCACTTCACTCCGTGGCGCACAATCTTATATAGTACATAGGTGAAATATACATTAACCAAGAACACACCTAAAATATATAAAAGGAGCCAATACGAGAAGTTGGAAAACAGAACAGAACCAATAGGAAACGTTGGAAAATAGAAGTATCGTGTAACTCGAAGAAGCCTCTCCTGCAACTGTGTTTGTCACCCCTCCCCACGAACTAATTCATTAACAGGTTTGTAACCGACTCGCAGGTGGCGAGATACGTTTGTGTGTTTTGGAGGACAGTTGTGAAACGAGAGAATACGAGCAGAGGACAGCGAAGGCCAGACGATAAGATAAAGTCAGAAGAGAATAGTGTGAACCAACAGATAGTTGAGACAGGGATTAGGAAAACCAGACGGGGATTAGTGTACTCGGCCAGTCCTAACACCAGCTTTGTAAATAGAGGCAGAAGGCTTATTTCGACACGATGGTGCAGGAAAAACAGGAAAGACTTTGTTCGCCGTGCTGCCTGAGTGAGGGCAAAACAAAATGGCGGCGGAGCACAAAATGGTGGGTCGATACGATCACGATCGAAAATCGAATTTCCTCACCATCGACATCACGGCCCTGACGGGCTGCTTCCAAATTCTCCCCTTCTCGTAGGCGGTTACCTGTGAGGATGACAAAGTGAGACAACATCACTACACCTGCTCCATGTCACAGAGACACACATTTGAACATCTTTGATTTTTTGAACAGGGCATAGTATGCTGCCAACTAATAGCACCTTTTTCATAGGGACATTAGCCTCTGTGGAAGCCCGAGTGAACTACATGGCAATGAAAGTACACAGGTGGCATGAGGGGTGCGACACACTCCCTGATCATGGCTCACACTGTGCATCACAAGCAACACAAGGCTGATGGACAGCACCTCAAAGCAGTCATATGCCCCAGGCCACTGACGCAACCTCAGCAGAGTACACAGACACACACAGGCACAGATCAATCACCTGCCATTGGCAACAGCGGATACAAACCTCACTCTGCACATGTGCCACTTGCCTGGGGCGTGTCACAGGTATGGGGCTAGCTCAGCACGTCAGACACACAGCATGGCTTCCTTCTCACATCAGATGGGTAGAGCAGTTGCCTCCTCCATGCAGCTGTGGTGCAACACTCCACATAGACACTCACCCACATGACAAGGAACATTCACACACATCAATGTCCAGGGGGCGTACACATCATTTGGACACTCTCACCACAGCTCCACTCAACTGACACACATCTGTGGGTACAGTCACCTGTCACACCGGGGGGACCACTGAACCACATCAGGACTATAGAACAAAAATGCCCAAGAGGATTAGCCAGGCTGAATGTGCCATGCACCATGCAGTGATTGTCACAGTAAGCACAATGCAAGTGAGGAGTACAGACATGAACTACATCATGCTCTGCATGAGAGACATAAGGCATTTCCCCCCCGGGACCCACTCTAAACAACATTGCATGTCTGTCACACCTGGACACAATGCCAGAAGTGAAAGTCACAAAAAAGGTGCACAGTCAAAGCTAGTGGAGTCAGCACTCACCTGCTCCCCTGGTCTCCCATACAGGCTGGGGTACTGTGGGAGGATGACGTCCAGCAACGCCTCATTCTCCTCCTGGGTGAATGGCTGGGCCCTCTCCACAGACCTGGACATGGTGACAGAGGAAGCAATGACAGCAGCAGTGGTGTCCAATGACGTGTTGTGCAGGCAAGTGCCCTCTCATGGGTTCTGGCTGCCTTATATCTCCCTTGCTGGGCTGTTTTATTTACAGGAGTACAGAGTGATTGGTCAGACTCATTTGCATCCTACGTTTCCTCCAATCCCTTTAAACATACACCAGTGAGTGCCTTTGCATGGTTAAAAATTTGAGCATCATGTCAAGTCAACAACCACTTTGCAACATTGTATATTGTCTCCAACCGACTTTTGCTGGCCACCTGATGGAAAAATTTGAACTGGAAACTCGGTCTCCATGACAACCAGCATGCATTTAGGCCATAATACTTGCCCCTGTGTAATTTTGCAATCCACACACAGGTACGGTGCGTTTCACACATACCCCTACGGCACCAGTTGCACAGTGCGTTTGACAGGTATGTGTACACACTGGTCGTACACGTACGTGTACCACCAGTGTGTACATGTACGTGTACGACCAGAGTGTACACGTACGTGTACCACCAGTGTGTACACGTACGTGTACGACCATAGTACATGTATGTGTACACACTGGTCGTACACGTACGTGTACCACCAGTGTGTACACGTACGTGTACGACCAGTGTGTACACGTACGTGTACTACCGTAGTACACGTCTGTGTACTACCGTTGTACACGTACGTGTACACACTGGTCATACACGTACGTGTGTAAGGTCCGTACACACACGCGTACTCCTACACCTACACCAATATAGTGATACGTACCATACACACGCCCTCAGAGCGTGTGTACGGTGCGTTTCACATCTTCCACTGGTGATAGGATGTGCACAGGAAAGGAATGGAGGTCTCAGACTCGCACAAGGCTGTACATCAAGTCATTGTCAGTGCATTCCTTCTTGTGCAGGGCCTATGTGTGTCAGGCAGTGATATGGCACATGTCTCCTCATGTTTTTGCACAATAGATGTGTGATGACCTGTGTACACATGCCATGTGTGATGGGGCACTATGTGGCACACTTCCCCTTCACATTTTGCACATGTGTGCATGTAGTACAAACGTGTCAAGCACTGCATCACTGGTAAGGCACAGTCACCAACACCCGCAACTGTCCCCTGATGCCAGGGACATGGACACTAACACCTGACATCTCACTACCAGCGTGGCCCGATGTGACTATGTCGTGTGTGTCATGTGTTCCCATGAGCTTGCTGTTGGTGTTCCGTCAACTGCATCTGCTGTTGCTGCATCCAACATGTGTCTGTGCATAGATGGCCATGGCACACATATACGCACACCATGCCACATGTGGATTCACACGTTACGTGTGTCTGGATGCTTCTAACATGTTCTTTTGACATGAGGACTTATCTGCGTCATCTCCATGTCTGTGTTTTCTTTTTTCATGTGTACCCCTTCATCGCAATGTGTGTGAGATGCTAATTTTTAATGACATGTGCCCTGTGCGTCTAGCTTGCCACTAGCTGTCTGTATGAGATGACATCCTTCAAATGCAGATATGTGGATGTATGTCACTCCTGTGATGTCTCTGGCTGTTCACTTACACTGGCCCACAGCTTGTTTCAGGGCATGTAATGTAGAACTTGACAATCAATGGTTGTAGCTGGCTCTTCGTAGGAGTCTCATCTGGCTGGCATACGTGTCCTGGATGTATTGCACAGACCAGACTCTGTATTTCGCAGATGTGTATTAGCTGTTGAACATGTGCTCAGTTTATTGACATTGGTGTTGTAATGTACTCACCCTTCGTTATTCCTTCCAAATTTCTGCAGGGCACCGCCACTCCCTGACCAATGCCAGACTTGGGTGCCATGAGGGAACGTGACTGCATAAGATGCTACCGCTTCTCACAAGAGTTGATTGAGCACTTGACCGCCCGGCTGGAACCACACCTCCAACCGCTACACAGATATCCTACTGCGCTGACCCCCAAGATGAAGGTGATGGAAGCCCTACATTTTTTTGCCACCGGTACGTTTCAATTCACCATAGCTGATGTTGGTGGCATGTCCCAGACCATGTTCAGCCGTGTCCTGCATGATGTTTTAGAAGCCATGTTGGAGTACCTGGATGAATTCATCCATTTTCCGACTCGTGAGCAGTTGACAGGTGTCAAGGGTGAGTTCTATGCCCTGGGAGGGATGCCCCATGTAATTGGGTCCATTGATGGGACACATGTGGCTTTGGTACCACCAGAGGCACAGGAGGTAGCCTATCGAATCCGCAAACATTATCACTCCATTAACGCCCTTATGGTGTGTCTACCTAACATGCTGATTTCCCATGTCTGTGCACGTTTTCCAGGGTCAGCATACGATGCCTACATCATGAGGCGTAGCAGGGTGTCACAAATGATGCTGCGGCTGCACAACGAACAAGCATGTCTTGTTGGTGGGTATACTCTGTTTGTCCTGTATTTAACGGTATCTTTGTATCTTACTGCATCTCCTGACCCACTTCTTTACATGATGTTTCCATGTAGGGGACTCTGGCTATCCCAACATGCCATGGCTGATGACGCCTCTCCGCAACCCCAGAACAGCTGCAGATCACCGTTACAACAACACCCATGGGCAGACCAGGCGAGTGATTGAGAGGACGTTTGGCCTCCTGAAGAGCCGATTCCGGTGCCTTCACAAGACAGGCGGATCCCTCCCATATGCACCGGTGAAGGTCTGCAAAATCTTCATCGTGTGCTGCATGCTGCACAACATGGCAGTGGAGAAAGCTGTGCCACTCATCATGGATCCGGATGAGCAGGAACATCAACCCATGGAGGATGAAGGGCTTGGTCATGAGCAAGTGAGGAGGAGGAGGAGGAGGACATCCAGAGTCAGCTCATACGCAACTTCATCTCATAATGGTGAGTCCCTGGGTCTGAGTGTGCACGCTTTGAGCCTTGTGTGGCATGTGTTGCGATGTGTGTGTCCAGCTGACTGTATGCTAAGTGACTTAGAGGTGTGTTCTGATGTGTCACTCGAGTGATGATGTCATTCCACACATTGTAGCTGAGACAGTAAATTTAAAACTAGCATGGTGACAACCTTATTCCTGTAGAGTAAATGACCATGCATGCGGTTGACTATCTTTTCGGTGACTTCTTGTGTGTCTGTCATCCCCAGGTAGTTGTGCATGCTGTCTGCTCGTGGCATCGTGGGCTCCTGCTATTCCTCATGAGTATTGCAACGTGTGCTGAATCAGCGTTACATGCACAGACATGGTGAAAAGTCTCCTTTGGGTAAGGATTGCAGCAAGGCATTTTGGGTGTGGTAGTTGTTTGGAATGTGTGGGTACTGCTCCTGTGCAGGTTTTGCTACTATGCATACATGTCGACTTACCATGGGGCACATGACATGTAGCATGACTCCCATGAATTGATAGTCACCCTACGTGACAGTCATCTGTAATGGGATTGTGGATTGTGATGAAGGCATCAATGTGTGTAAAACTTCCCTCTGAAACATACGGGAGGCTACTGGTGGATATAGTGTGGGACATCCCCATAAGAGGCTCAATGGGGAATTGCAGCCTCTCCGTGTGCAGCAGGGGTTGTTTGGTTCACCCCCTTCACTTGTGTGCCAGTCCAATGGATTTACAGCATCTGTGGTGTGAAGGGGATGTCCAGTGTAGGTCCCACATGTTCAGCCAAATGACCTGTGAGTCTGTTCATATTGATGCCTTTCCCTAGGTGTGAGCCTGAGTAATAAAGGTGTTCCTCACCCTCCAAGGTGCCTCATCTCTGTCAATGCAGGTCTCTTGCCACTGTGTATGCAGCATCTCTGGCATAGTTGTCAAAGATTGTGCATATGAGTCTATGTGTAGATTAGCAACATGCATGCTGTTCTTCATGGATTAGAATCTCTATTGTGCATGAAGTCCATGGTTGTGTATGTATTTGGGCATGTTGGTCCCCACAACGGGCCCTCAACACCTGCTGAGGGTGTGTTTCCTGTGCACAGCTCGGCCTTCAGTTTCCTGATCCGGTGTCAGTCATCTTTGGTGATTGTGCATCCATTGTCTCTGGGTGTGCCATGGAAAACCGGACACTCCTTCCTTTACATACGCCTGTTGCAGTTGTCCTTTCTGACATCCTTGTCTTTGTGTGCAACTTGTGGCATATTTTCCAGGACATGCCGCCTGCTGCTGCAGCCCCTGCAGCAAGGGCACACAGAGTTTATGGATTTGGTAACACACACGCCTCAAAGATGCTCCTCCCTTCCTCCATCCACCCATTCATTTGGCTGTCATCACCTTGTCTGTGCCACTGTTGCGGCCACGCGGTGCCAAAGGCTGGACCGTCTGCACATGCAACGTGCACATTGCACAACCCTCATGTCCTCGCAAGACCCACATCACACTACAGTCTGAAGTTGCAGCCACCCTCCAAGCAATGTCCATCCGCATATCTACCGCCTGCTCTCAGGCATAGATTAAGCGCACACACAACACCTTTGCATGATGAGTGTGCAACTCCGACTGCCTACACAGCGCTGCCATGCCTTCCAGGCCCTGTCACACCAACCAGGTCATGTCCCTCCTACTCCCCACCGGCTCTGTACCCCAGCAAGGCCATGGAAGTGGGACTCAAGGCTTCTGCATGTAGTATGGTGTCGTCGTCTGGCACATGGCACATGTATCATCTCTCAGCGTGTCAATCTACAATGTGTCCAGGACCCCCCTCACCACAATCACATGCGCACAGCACCTCATCATCAGCTCGTATGCCATTGACAGCCAGGTGCTCATCACCCTCACCAAAGACGCCGACATTGCCAGTTCCAATATTCAAGAATGCATGAGATCCATTGATGAATGGCTGAACATCAGCCACCTGAGGCTGGACTTGTACAGGACTGAGGTAATCATCTGCGGATTGTCCCCTTGCAGCTGGGTCAACTGCTTGTGTCCCACCCGCAAGAGCCCTGCACAAGCACCCAGTGGGCACGCGCACAAGATGGTGTGCATCATGTATTGCTCGCTCACATTTGCCATGGTAATAATCAGCACCTGTACCTCAGGCTGCAACACCCTCTGCATTATGCACATGATCCACAGATAGATCCACTCCAAGGAAAGACAGATCATCCCCCAGGTCCACGACAACATCCGTGTCAAATACTGCCCTGCCCTCTACGGAGCAAGTACATCCAAACTCCTGGGAAACTAGTACACATCCAGGGTGCATCTGCACACCTCAGCTTCAACATCCCGTGCCCCAGCCAAATCACTGCCCAGCAGAGATAGCTGCAATGGATCACTGTCTGCTGCAGGATGACCTTCAGACTCCCCACCCACACTCAGGAGGCAGGCCACAACCCCGACCCCAAACCAACCTTGTACCACTGTCATCCGAGAACCCGTTGGGCCATCTCCGTGCATCCAACCTTGCCCTGGCCACCATTCTTCACATCCACCGTACTCCAGCATGCAGGACATAGTTTTCCCACCTGGCAAAACATACCTGGGACTCCCTCCCTGGGAACCTCCACATGAGCCATGACCTCTACGCCTTAATGATACTCTTCCAAATAGGTCTGTCCGCACAGTATTGCAAGCCCCCCCTCAGCAGCTTGAGGCCATCACAGGTGAGTATTGTGCTTCATGTCTGCATTGAATGATACATTGTGACCCATGTGTTTCCTGTAACAGACTCAGATCCGAGGGTATGGATGGGTGGAGTTAGTTCAACACTCATTTCACATTTACACACACATATGTTGTGGACTAATGCAAAATGACTGCAACATCTCATAATAAAAAATAAATATTTTTATTTGCGGTGGGGTACGTGTTTTGGTAGATAAAATAAGGTGCTCTACCGGGTGCATGGAATCCAAAGTTCACAGGGGGAGATGGTATCCTTGGCATTTGAAGTCATCAGAGTCCAGACAACAGTGTTGGTCATCATTGGTCAGACTGTGACCAGCAAGTCCATGTGGCAGAGAATGTCATTGGATGTGGTGCTGCTGTTGTGCCAGAGGGACAGGTGCCAGGCCAGGTGACCTGGGAGATGTGGATGGTCCGCTGCCTCTCACGGTCTTTTCGGTGGACGACCCACCTTCCTCTGGGGACCCTCAGATGCAGGCCTTGACGATGTTTGGGACGCTCCGTCGGACGAATCCTCCTCCTCCTCCTCCTCCTCCCTCCCTGTGGCTGGTGCTGGTCTGCGCCTGGTGTCACAGGGAGGGTTGCCCATGTTGTCGGCGATCCGACGGAGTGAACGGCTTATGTCCCTTTGCACCACCAGGAGCTCAGCCAGTCTTGCCTCCATCCGTCCTTGGTGTTGTTGTTGACTGGCATGTTGCTCGGCCTGCAGGTTCTTCATCTCGTCGAGGGTACCCTTCATCTCTGTGAGGCTCCCCACTACCTAGCTGATGCCCCTGGTGTCGCGCCGGTATGTGTCCAGGATGTGGCGTATGTGTGACATACCAGTTCCCTCAGCTGGCTGGTCAGGTTCGCGCCTCCGCCTGCCTCCACTCCCACCACCCCTGCCCACACGAGCCTGGCCTGCCATTGTGGGCACATCGGGTCTACGGGACCCCTGAGGGATGGCATTTGCGGGGTTGCCTGCCTCCTCCTGGGTGCCCGGAGAACCTTGTCCCTCCTGGTCAGACTGGCTCTGTTGTTCAGTGCGAGCAGGGCTCCTGGGTGTCTCCTGGGATGTGGCAGGAATGGGGGTGGTGGTTGGCACAGATGTACCTGACGCAGGTGCTGCAGGGGTTTGGGCACCAGAGGGTCCAGGTTAGTCGGGGGTCATCCACGGAGTGGTGAGAGTCGTCGCTGCAGGTGGGATCATCTTTGCCCCGAGCCTGGGACTGTGATTGTTCCCTCCCATTGTTGGGGGGAGATCCATGACGTTGCCCTGTGTGTGAGAGAGAGACAATGTCAATGCTGTTTCATGCGACATCCATGTTTCATACATATTCAAGTTGGCACAGTTCCTCCAGGTAGTTGGATGTGCCTAGCATTCCTCTCAATGTCCACTTGTGGATGGGTATGTTGCGGGGACAGATTGATATGTTCTCCTGAGTGTTTGACCTGTAGAAATGTGGCTAGGATGTTTATTTGGCTATGGATTGATCTTGTTGTGTCACATGTCCATTGTGAGAGTGGATAAATCCGTTGCCTGCCCCAGGGGTGTGTGCTTGTGTAAGGGGGGGTTGTGACCGGGCCTGCTGTTGTGTGTAGTGTGATTTGTCATTGGGTCTCCCAGGTGATGTGTCTGTCCCCTCATGGTGCATGCTGGCATGACAGTGAGTGTGAGTTCCTCTGCTAGATATCTGAGCTAGTGGAGTTGGTGTTTGAGTGTACAGTGGTCACAGGAGGGCCTTGTGCTGCATACAGCAGGGCCGAGTGTCAGCTACCTTGTCAGTACTTTGCCAGTCCCTGTGCCTTGGGCATGGTGCATGGGTATGTACCTAGGCCATATGGGCTGAGGGCATTGGTGTCTGCTTCTGAGTGTCACAATGTGTTTTGTGAGGCCCACCCTCCCAGCATCCCGGACATCCAGTCTTGGGTTTGTGGTTCGTGTAGCCTGGGACATGGCATGGCCTTGCTTTGTGAATGGGGCATGGACATGTTAGTGGCATGAGCGTGCTTTTTGAGTGTGGTTGTGTCCGGTCAGGGCTTGGGGGTAGTTGCGTGCATTTGGTGTATTTGGGGTGTGGATGCCATTGCCCCATGTTACGTAAGTAGTTTGTGTACTCACCAGGCTCTGCGACTCCTTCGACTCTGTGTACTCCCACCGGCGGAAGCAGGGCCATCACCTTCTCCTCCCAGGTATGGTAATGTACGGGTCTGCGGGGCAGCCCACCTCCAGTGATGTTGCTCTGGGCGTATTCCTTGTTCATTTTCCGCTTTACTGCCCTGCGCAGATCGTACCACCTGGCTTGGCATTCATGCCTGGTCCTTCGGATGGGCGCAACAGCATTCACCTTATCGACGATCCTCTGCCACATGCTAGTTTTTTGGGCTATGCTGGTCTGTCTGACCAATGTTCCAAACAGCTGTGGCTCGACTCTGATGACTTCGTTGACAAGGAGGTCCAGCTCCACCCTTGTGAACTTTGGATTCTTGTCTGTGGGCATGGTGTGGGGTGTGGGTGTGGATGGTTGTGGATGTGTGGGTGTGAATGTGACGGTGTGTTTGAGAATGTGAAGAGGGGGTGTTTGTGAAGGAGGTTGTGTGAAGGTGTGTAAGTTAAGGTGTAGTTAAGGGGTAAGTAAGGTGCAGTTGTTTGTCTGTGGGGTTTGGCAGCAGTGGGTCTGTTGCAAAGGCTCATGGGTTGTGTGTGTGGGCCCTTTTTATTGGTCCATTTGTGGGTGTGGCTGGGTTTGAATTTTTGGTGGGTGTGTTATAAGAGGTGGTTGTGATTTTGGGCCTCTGTTTGCCTGTTTGGATGTGCCAGGTCAGTCATTGAGATGTATTTTGTCATGTAGATGTGTTTTGTGGTGTTGTGCGAGTTGAATTGACCCTCCTTGTGCTGTTTTACAGTGTCCTGGTTCTGTACGAGTCTTTTTCGCTTAGGTAAGGTCCGTACATACACGATGCTGGGTGAGGGTGCTGGGGTACGGTGTTGGGGTATTGTGCGTACAGGTACGGGGCTGGGGTACGGGCATGGGGTACGGCACATACAGGCACTACGGGCCTGGGGTACGGTGCTGGGATACGGGCCTGGGGAGCGGCGCTTACAGGTGCGGGGCTGGGGTACGGTCCTTGGTTACGGTGCATACAGGTACGGGGCTGGGGTGTGGCGCTTACAGGTGCGGGGCTGGGGTACGGGCCTGGGGTATGGTGCGTACAGGTACGGGGCTGGAGTACGTGCCTGGGTTGCGGCACGTACAGGTGCGGGGCTGGGGTACGGTCCTGGGGTATGGTGTGTACAGGTATGAGGCTGGGGTATGGGCCTGGGGTACGGTGCATACAGGTACGGGGCTGGGGTACGGGCCTGGGGTATGGTGCATACAGGTACGGGGCTGGGGTACGGGCCTGGGGTACGGTGCATACAGGTATGGGGCTGTGGTACGCGCCTGGGGTGCGGCACGTACAGGTGCGGGGCTGGGGTATGGGCCTGGGGTACAGTGCGTACAGGTACGGGGCTGGGAGACGGGCCTGGGGTGTGGCGCATACAGGTGTGGGGCTGGGGTATGGTCCTGGGGTACGGTGCGTACCGGTATGGGGCTGGGGTACGTGCCTGGGGTGCGGCGCGTACAGATGGGGGCTGGGTATGGGCCTGGGGTACAGTGCATACAGGTACGGGGCTGGGAGACGGGCCTGGGGTGCGGCGTGTACAGTGTGGGGCTGGGGTACGGTCCTGGGGTACGGTGCGTACAGGTAAGGGGCTGGGGTACGTGCCTAGGGTGCGGCGCGTACAGGTGTGGGGCTGGGGTATGGGCCTGGGGTACGGTGCGTACAGGTACTGGGCTGGGGTACGCGCCTGGGCTGCGGCGCATACAGGTGCGGGGCAGGGGTACGGGCCTGGGGTATGGTGCATACAGGTACGGGGCTGGGGTACAGTGCGGACGGGGGTGCGGTGCTGACATACGGGGGTACGGTGCTGACATAAAAAAGGGGAGGGGGGCTGTACGACTCGTATCCGGGCACAAGTTTACCCGTGTACATGTGTGCTACTGCGTTCGCTCCGTACGGGACCTTTTACATGCTGTTGTGTATTCGGAGGGCGGTACGGATCGTACTTGCGCGCTCGGACTTCTGTTTTATGATTTGCACGTAAAAATGTCCGGCTCCCTCTCGTACACTTTTCCCGACGCTATTCGTATGTATTTTTAACGTACGAATCGTACTTCGCCGGTTGTAGGGCACTTGTACGAATCATACGTAAAAATATACAGATACGAGTCGTACGCAAATTTATTTTAACGGGTCGGAATCGGCACCCAAATAATAATTTTTAGGAATTATTAATTATTTTTAATTTAATTTTGCGTTTTACTTCTGTAGCAGGTTGTGGGTTTATAGGGGAATAGGGTGGGAAGAAATTTAATTGTTATTAGGTAATTATTAATTGGTATTGAAAATTAATTGGTTGTTTATTAATTATTAATTGGTAAATAATTTGTATTAATTGGTAATTAATTTGTATTAATTGTTTAATTGCTAATTATGTTAATTGTATTAATTTATTATTTGTAGCGGGTTGTGGGTTTATAGGGGAATATGGTGGGAATTAATTTAATTGTAAATAATTAATTATTGAAATAATTTTTGTATATTGCTAAATATTTTGTTCTTAATTAATTGTTAATTGGTATTAATTTCTTTTATTAATTTATGGTATTGAAAATTAATTGGTTGTTAATTAATTATTACTAGGTAATTAATAAAAAAGATATTGGTATTTATAATTAATTAATTATTAAATATTGTGTGATTGATAATTAATTGTAATACTTTTTTTGGTATTAATAATTTATTTATTTTTAATAAAATATTACATTAATATTTTCCGTACTATTGCACTCACTGGAGTGGGAATAGTAATTTTTACCCCTACGCTATCCAACGCTTTCCCTACTATTGCACTAACTGGAGTGGGAATAGTAAATTTTACCCTCCCGCTATCCAACGCTTTCCCTACTGTTGCACTCTCTGGAGTGGGAATAGTAATTTTTACCCCTAGGCTATCCAACGCTTTCCCTACTGTTGCACTCTTTGGAGTGGGAATAGTAATTTTTACCCCTACGCCATCTGTCGTTTTCCCTACTGTTGCACTCACTGGAGTGGGAATAGTAAATTTTGCCCTCCCGCTATCCAACGCTTTCCCTACTGTTGCACTCTCTGGAGTGGGCATATTAATTTTTACCCCTACGCTATCCAACGCTTTCCCTACTGTTGCACTCTCAGGAGTGGGAATAGTAATTTTTACCCCTACGCTATGCAACGCTTTCCCTACTGTTGCACTCTCTGGAGTGGGAATAGTAATTTTTAGCCTTACTCTATCCAATGCTTTCCCTACTGTTGCACTCTTTGGAGTGGGAATAGTAATTTTTACCCCTACGCTATCCAACGCTTTCCCTACTGTTGCACTCACTGGAGTGGGAATAGTAAATGTTACCATCCCGCTATCCAATGCTTTCCCTACTGTTGCACTCTCTGTAGTGTGAATATTAATTTTAACCCCTACGCTATCCAATGCTTTCCCTATTATTGCACTGTCTGGAGTGGGAATACTAATTTTTACCCTCCCGCTATCCAACACTTTCCCTACTGTTGCACTCTCTGGAGTGGGAATAGTAATTTTTACCCTCCCGCTATCCAACGCTTTCCCTACTATTGCACTTATTGGAATGGTAATAGTAAATTTTACCCGCCCGCTATCCTACGCAAAAAATATTGCATATTTTTCATTAATATTACGTTAATATATATGTATTATTTTTTTTTTTACTTACAATAATTATTTATTAATTTTAAAGTTATTTAAGTATTTTTAAGTATGTTTCAGTTAATTATATGTTTTATTTCATTAATTTTACATTAATTTTAAGACATTTAAAAAATTCGATATTTTGACTAACTATATTTTGTACAACGATATTTTGGATTCTATATTTTTGTACTTACCTGTTTGGAGATAGGGCTTCGATATTTTGGCATTCTATATTTTTACTTCGATATTTTGGCAATTCGATATTCTCCTTCTCGATATTTCGTCAGTGATCCCCTTTAACGTATGGGATTACCTGTAGTTTGTTACTTAGTATGTTTTACGGTAAGGATCATTATGAATATTATTTCTTTAACTATGATGCAGTGCTTTCAGAAGTTCCAGCCTACAAGCACTTGAACAAGTATGATTACTAGAAGCAAGGAGATAGATTGGGAAAGTATTTCAGACCTACCGTTACATAAGATACAGGTTATGCATATCATCATAATTTGACGTGCTTAATAACAGAGATAGAGAAGAAGTTTATAGATCAAGTCGAAGATAGTCATAGACAACTAGCAGTAAAACTTAAAAGTAGAAGAGGAAAAATTCAGTGGACCAACGAAGAGTTGGAACATAAGACAAGGGGGAGTTATGGTCCAATAGCTTTGGACTTTGAACAGCGAGGGAAGCTTGGTATCCGACAAGCACAGACGTACTATGATAAGGTCTTTGTGGGACAGATCGTATGTGATCACATTTCACAATTGAAGCCAATGCAAAGAAGTTCTTGCAAGATGCGGTGCAAGTGGGATCAAATGTGTATTTTGTGTGCGGCAAGAATGCCTATGTGAGATTGCCACTGAATTGTTATGGTACGTGTTATGTGGCTGTTGTGTTCCCCAAGATATACCATGTAGAGGATTTGTGGCCTTTGGAAGGTGGATTACATCATAGAGAAAAATGAGGTGTGAGTGCAGGGGAAATTGTTGGAGATGTATTTGGAGCAATGATACCAAGCCTGGGAGTGGTTTTGAATGATATAAAGATTAGAGGATTGTCTCCCATTGTGGATAAGTTGTCAGCGGATACAGCTCAGTCTCTGTTGCTTGCAGATGGAGAGATGGTGTAGATAAGGGCTATGGTGATGCAGAACAGGCTTTCTCTAGATGTCTTGTTAGCGGAAGAGGGCGGAGTCTGTAAAATGTTGAGGGTTTAACAGTGCTGTACTTATATACCGGACAACAGCAAAGATCTGAAGAGGTATATAAGTAAAAACAATGAGATTCACCATGAGGTGCATGACTTGGCCATAGAGTGTGTTTGGAACAAGGTTGGGAAAGGGTTTGGAAATATCGTAAGTTGGTTTGACAACCTTGGAAAAGGAATACTTGGTTACATCTTGAAGCACAGAATCATAGTGGTGGTTTGCGTGATTCTCTTGTTGGGACTAGTAAAGGCTTACAAGTGGCACAAAGCAGGTCAGGCTGTGAAATCTGTTAGGGAACGTGTGAGAAGGATGGAGAGACTGCAGGACAGTCGTTCTGAGAATCTCAAAAGCCTAGAAAAGTTCCAACAGGGAAGACTGGCTATGACTTCTGTTTAGGTCGGTTCCTTCTACAGGGAGTTTTGAATGATTGTGATGACATTTGTCATTAGAGGGTAGGGCTGATGGATCGTGATGGTGCTCCTTAAATTGTAGGGGTGCATCATATTTATGAGTAGTTTGCACCTGCATTTATTCCTTTGTTATGTTAACATTTGGTAATTAGGATAAACTTTGTAATAACATGTGAAAGTGAATTGTTAGAACTATTACATGCCATGTAAAGAAAAGCGTCTCAGCTGTGTTTTGAATAATGTAATCTTTCTGCAATTGCTTAACTAAGTTGCTCATTTATAATGTAATGAACAGAGATAAACATGCACTAGATTAAAGCTGTGCATGGATGTGGCAACTCAAGTTTAAATGTGTCGGAGTTATAGGCTGCTCATAATTATTTGTCCATTCAATGTGTTTGTGTAACACGATGATTTAGAAATGCTTAAGGAAAATTTTTAATTTATATGAATTCTCGTAGGGCCTATTTGCTTCATTCTTATGTTGGCTGATTTCTGTATGCCAGAAATGTATTCTCCCTGACGGCTCTCATAGTGGGGTAAAGAGATGAATTTCATGTGTATGTTGGATTTGTTCTGTTCTCACGTTTCTGTAGCAGGTGGAGCAAGTCATATTTGTTAGTTAGAATAACGGCTTTTGTTTTAGGAGTTAGGCTCAGGGAGGAGAAGATACTTTTCTGCAAGAATGCTGATAATTGGGAGTTGGTGTTCTTTCTCACTGAAGGAGACCTGGTAATCAAAATCATTGAGCCAGGAGCTGGGAGTATCAAAACTAAATGGAAACTCGCCAATGAGAAGTGCCCAGCAGGATGAGGTAACGAGATGCAAGCAGTGGGAGTGTTTTACGTTTTGCGTTTTGAATTAGGGACAGTGCCTGGGGGTTGAGTCAGGAGATGAGGTGAGGAGATCGACGGAGAGGGAAGGAGTATCTTAGAACGAGCTCTGTAGCAATGGATGCTGAACCCATACAACGTGAGTGTACTACTTAGGAAGTCTTCATGTGCTGACACCTTTTCCTGATCTTGCCAAAGGGGATTGCTAAGTAGGGATGTCATGGTAGTAGTAGCATAGTATGCAGACTAATGCTTTTTACTTATTCACCCAAATTAAGACAGATCTCTACATGGGGGCTGCATTTTGTTTCTGGAATTTGTCATTCTTTTTATGATCCAGCATTTCCATCTTGCTCGTAGATTCGGATTTGTATTAGTTCCAATGTACTTCTGCTACCTCGTTTTGAGGTGTCTGTATGCCCAGTTATTTTTTGCTTTGTAATAAACCCATTAACTTGAAATTTGGAGTCTGTGATTCTTCAGATTCATGGTTCTTTAAAGTTGTTGAGTTTGTCTTATTGAGTTATTTCTCCCCTCTAAAATTCTCAGCAGGCAACAAAGATTTATTGACTAAGTGTTCCAGAGTAAATTTGTAGAGAGGAACCCGGCCCCCTCACAGGGCTACTGCACCAATCATTACAGGATTTAATATTGATCTTAATCTACCACCTCCAAAAATATCAAACAAGTCACCAACCATGCTAAAATCATTTCCTCTCTCATTAACCCAAGACCCTACTGTTTCCCACAATCCATCTTCTAAAGCTTGAACTTCACGAGAAATGTTAGTTCTTTGACTCACAGAAGCTTTAATAATCCCACTGTTATCAGGCATGAAGGTGCAGCACTCCTTCACTTTCAATACCTTGGAAACACTGCCTTCCCGTGCCTTCCTAATGCTATGCAGTTTTGCATAACCATAGCACGCATAGCAATTGACTCAGAATGGGGGATGCTCTTATTTGACCCTCAGGGCAAGGACTTCAATGGGCAGAATCCCGCTGGTGATGAGAAGGTGGAGTCAGAAAGCAAACCACTGTGCGGGTTCTTAAAACTAGGGGTGGCCGGAATGCTTCCTTTCACCTCTGGAATTGGTGGAAATTGGTGACTCCGCATCACTCTTGTAAAGTGGTGCTCTGCTCAAATTCTGCCAACCGCCGCATGGTGGAATTTTATCACATGAGGATGCAGAAATGCCAGCAATAGCACTATTTTCTAGTACAGGCGGTGACGGTCGAAGGGCTGCTTCTTGAGTAGATTTGCTGCCAATGTAGTAGATTTTCCACTTAATGGACAGCAATATCAACTTGATTGGCCACGCGCTCCTGCACATGGCATTGTGCTGCTTGTGCTGATTTTCCCACGCTGCTTGCGCTACTGGTGCTAAATTGTAGCAAGAGCAGACTGACATGCATATTTCCGCCCATCTGCAGAATCTTGCAGGGTTTTTATATATATTCACTGAATTCCACAAAATGAAACTCCACGAGTTCTGCTCACCCCTACTTAAAACTAGGCCTGGGCTAAAATTTCGTTCCGGTCGCGGAAATTGCGATAATTTGACATTTTCGCGTTCCGCGGAAAGCGCGAAAATGTCAAAATTTCCGCATTCCGCAGCTTAGCGATAATTTGTTTCTTGCTCGCGCTGTAAAATAATACATTCTCGTGTGCGCGCGATCGCCTTACCTGAATCCCCGAGTTCGCCGACAAGTTTTCCCGATCCGGTCGCGTTCTCCATGAGATGATGGATTGTTGGTAGCCATTTGCGCTGTCTCGCGACAGTTCGCGCCCACAGTGACGTCATGCATCACGCGATCACGTCTTTCTTCTCGCGATCATGCACCGCAAGACAACTGAAAACAAGATGGCCGCGCCCGCGAGCAACCACATGGGTAAGTTGGCGATCCGCGACCATGCAGAAAATACCGCGAACGGGCGGGATAAAAAACTTCCACATCTTCGCGATATTTCCACGTGTTTGCGGAGATTTTTAACATTTTCGAGATAATTTGCTAAAATGAATTTCGCAAATTCCACCCACCCCTACTAAAAACCACCCCAGGAATTCCACGGTGAGAAATACTGCCTGTTAGCCTTTCAAGAGCAAGGACTTCAAAGGCCAGAATCCTGCTGGTCGTGAGAAGCAGGTGCCAGACAGAAAGGTGATGTGCGGATGCTTAATACCACTCCGGAAAGCCAGTGTTGTGGGACACACGCAGGAAGTGCCCAGTCGCGTGCCCAGGCAAAGACTGGGCCAAGAGCAGGTCCATCTGTGCCCACCTCATCCCAGACAAGGCTGGGTGCCCCCCTTCATCTTAATTACTAAATCTCAGTTGACCTTGAATATGGGTAAGCAGAAGTAAAAAAATAACATGCTGCGCCCCCGCAAGGTGCTCAACCATTGATATTGTTTTCAAACATGTGGGTGAGGTTATTTCTAAGGCAATAACACTAGTGGAAAGAAGGCATTCAATTGAGGGCAATGTTTTATGTACGCCGTCTTTATCTCTCAAAACTACCTCTGACGACTCTAGGTTAGCTGATACCTCTGTGCAGAGTCGAACTCCACGGGTCAAGATTTCTCGCTCGGGGTCGTAATCTATTGAACCTGTGACCAAGCATAAAAGAAAGAAAGCCCTTATGCCTAATCTTCAGGACAGGAAAGTAAAAACCTGTGTCGATCCGCCCCATTCCTTTATACGTGAGGCGATCTTGGTGAATTAACTTTGCTCTAGTATTTGCTTTGCGCTCAAAGAGCTCCTGCTCCCCCTATATGTAAGATTGGAAAATACTGAGACAAAACTGCACAAACTTGGCAAGAGTGTGGATACTCTATCAGGAACACTTTCCTGATTTACGGATGCCTCATGATGTCAATTGCCTGTCTCTTGCCCACTTCTAGTTTCATCCATACCTTTATCCGACTGTGCTAATCCCGGTTCCAGTGCTAATGTCCCAGCTTACTCAAATTCAATTACAGCTATATCTGCTCTCAATGGCTATCTTGCTAATGTTTTGCAGGAAAATGTTACTCCCAAGCATTGCTTGGGTACTCATTCAAGCAAGTTGCCGATTGCATGCCTCCGCCCAAAGCTTATCCGTATTTCCTCATTTTGCCTTATGATTCAGTAAAAAATGGGGATCATCTAAAGTTTAAAGTTGCCCATTGGCTGTCCAAGACTCTGAATTACAATGTGTATGACTCTAATTAAATGTTGTTTGTCAGAGTTTGGGTGGGTCCATCCAGAAAAGCTATAGAAGATAATTGCGCGGTTATCAATCTATTTGTGTAATTTTCTTCAATAAGACCAACTCATGTTTGACATCTTGTTTACTTTTATAGGCCCCTTAGCAACCTCCAATACGTGAGCGAGGGTTATGTCCCTAGGGAGCTGGCTCACTCTGACAAGTTTGCTATCGCCCTGCAAAGTAGATTTTCTTCTCTACAGAGCTTAGACAATCTGGACTGACCAGTTATCGCACAAGCTGCTGTTATTTCACTGGCCAGCCACGATTTGGTGATTGAGAGGAAGGATGTGAATTAAGCCTGTAGGTCAAATTCATCCCCTATCCTGAGCATCTTAAGCAGTCGCGGCCGCTACCTCTCACCAGCTGTGGGGTGGGTGGGGAGAAGAAGCAGGGGGTTATTATCATTATATTTCTTACATTTCTTTTGCTGCATCAAGGCAGCGGAGGAGCCACCACTGACCTTAGGTTTGAATATTGTAGGGTTGAAAGTTCAAATAAACTTGACAGAGTCGTTTGCTATCATTGGTCTGGATGATGTATTTTTTCAAGAAACTTTGGCTGCCTCAAAATCCTTTGAAAGAGCTTTGCTTGTCACTTTATTATGACAATCCTTTCATGATCTTAGCAGGCTAAGGGCGGCTTGGCAACATGGGGGTATAGTCACAAATGTTGGAACACGGCAAATTTGGCAGTGGAGCGATCCAACCTTTTCAAAACGCAGGGATGCATTGTATTTACAACAAAACGGTGCACCCTTGTGTTCTCCCTAGTGCTGGCCCTGACATTAACTGCCTAGCGCCAATGCTGGTACACTTGCATCATAGTGCGTGGGTGCCTGCGTTTAAGGGAATGATAGTTTATGTGCAGGAAGGTGTTTCTTCACATTAACAATCCACAATGGCTATTTGTTCCTTCCACAGCCGGCTTTAGAGCTGGTGGTGCCCAGTGCGACAATGTTTGTTGGCGCTCCCCAATGAACACGTTCGTCATGGATTCCTCCACTAACACTCTTTAACAGTGCCCCTCAAGTCCCCATCACCACACTCTTGCTCTGATGCATATAATTAGGTTCATAGCACCGCTCACAGCAGTGTATAGTATCAGAGCAGTTTACATCACACACACATTACATAGAGACAATCAAGCATACATGTGTAAATCAGTGTATAGGAATGTTAAATAAGACAGAAGACTAACATGTGTAGGCGTTACATGTCACCCATAATGATAGACAACATAGTTTAATAGTGCTTGGCTTTAAGAAGCACAAACTCTGAATTCAGAACATAACACCATAGTTGGGGGTTGCATTTAATAATAAGATTTATTTTTTTACCAAAATGAACCCTTTTTGCAACATTAGAACAATGAAAGACTTGGGGAAAAATCATAATGCTCTAATCTATACCTTGCAGTTTGCATGCAGCTCTTTGATCACAGTTATTAGTTCACTGTTCTATATTAGTGTTTTAACTTATGCACTGCAAGTAACAAAAGAATCTCTCTGACAAAAGCAGTGACCTATTTACATTATATGCTCTTTGTGATCTGCGTGGTACACATTCTTTGCATTAGTCATATTATTTTTGTTACCTTAGGATGTATCAAAATGTCCATTAGACAAACCTCCGATCTCCCTACAGGAAGAATATTAATCAGCAGAGTTATCCTGACATTTGTATTGTTGTATGAAAATGTCTGGAGTCAGGAAAGGTGGCAGCAGGTGCTTTTAAAACTATAATATACTTGCCAACACTACGGCCCCCAAAGTCAGCACTCCGTGCAGTGGCACCGGTCGCACCACCCTAGAGCCTAGGGCCCTGGCTACTTCTATGTGTGCTGCATTCTGTAGCACTCATAGAAGTAGCAAATCGTCATTGTTTAATGATTGTTATGTGCACATACATAATTATTAATGCCATTTTGCTCTTTCTATGTGTGCTGCAGAATGAGGTGAAATAAAAGTATTTCTCCTCGTTTCACCATTCTAACACCTGGTGTTAGTTTTTGGCGCTGCCTCAGATTTACACCTCCTCGTAAATCTGGGGCAGCGTCAAAAAGCAATGGGTGTTGCGGTGGAACGCCCACAGCAACACCCACTGCACGCCCCTTTCATGCTAAGTGATGCATGTAAAGGGGCCTTATTTATAAGTCAGTGTTAAGCCACAAAAAGAAGCTTAACCCTGGTTTGTAAATATGGAGAAGGGCATAACGCCACCAGAGCTTCATAAAAAGTGACGTTCTAGGGGTGCTATCTCCTTGTAAATATACCCCATGGTTTAAGAAATTGCTAAATGCTACAATTGCATCCTTAAACACACAATGTCAGTTTATTCAGGGGTTTCAGTTCAAATTCACAGCTGACTTCTTTTGTTCTTAATAATTTCTACAAAAATGATTTTCATATTCTAATATTAGCAGCTAACAATTTCTGTTTATATTTACTGATGAACTGTTTAACCCAAATAATTTGCACTGCAGTAGGGCATATCTTGTCCTTTGTAGCAATGTTAACTCTAAACTGCAGGCTGGGATCTCCATCTTCAACCAGTTGGGCCCTCACTTTATTGAGGGTGCGATCCTGGACTCTTGTGGTTCCAGAGGGAATTAACCTTTTAATTTCATCAGCAAACTAGATCTGGTAAATATTCACGATTACAACGGCAGCTGTTCCATTCCCACCGACATTTTCTTTTCCCACGGTCTCCTAAATAACTCTTTATCTGGCAAAAATATTGAAAATTCTTTTAGTGGCCACAATCCACTCACTGCTGTTTTCTTTCCTCCACTATTCAATTTTCACTACCTACTGAAGGATAACTATCAACTTACCCCAACCCCTGATGGTCTTATGTTGGTCTAGAGCAGTGATACTCAAAGTATGGCCCGATGACTACTTGCGGCCCTTATTACCCTTGGATTCCACGCCCTGTGAACAACAGCACTCGGCTGCTGTTTACTTGACAGAGCCTTAACATTCCGAAAGATGTTAAATAAACGGGCAAGGATTTATTTACTCGCAAACTGGAAGTAAAAGAGAAGAAGGAAATAAAGTGTCCCGCACCTCTAATCTTTAGGAACACATTCATTTTCAAAAATATCTTTGAATGAACTTGTAAAAATGTGATTAAGTAGCTATAAAAATTTAAAAAGTGGATTTCATTAACATGCAGAAGCATTTCAACTTATTACATCAGATTAAATCAGTACTTTGAGTATTTTTTTTTTAGTGATAATTTTCAAAAATGAATGTAAAAAAGCTCATGGCTCCTCCCACCTTGACAACAAGTCCAGTGAACTAAGAGGTAAGTCAGTTGTCATTTGGACCCCCAAGGGTCACCTGGATGATTACTATACATGGACAACATTATAATTTGTTCAATCAAGCATAAGGGAATGTTTTGCACAGTGCACATTATGAACTAATGTATTTCATGGTGCTCTTAAATGTCATAATGAAAAAAGAAGAGGCAAATTGAAATAAAATCATTGCCTAAGATCAAACAATGTGGTCAAGTGGGGAAGCTGGGATTGATTGCAAGATTTCTGTTTTTCACATTGTGTAGTTCTATTTCATTCCAATTCTATAATAAAGTTACTTCCTTTTTTACACAACTTGAGAAAGCTCACTGCAAAGTGATGTAGAGGGTTGGCAAGTCAGTTACAGCATAATAGTATTGTTAAATCTATGACTCTTGTAGAGACTAAACACACCATTTAGAGGACAGTATGGAACGAAACTCTCATGATAACTCCATGACTGGCTGTTCACATCATGTACATGCTTCGCATTCCCTACGCCCATCTAACATCCCTCCCCAAGTCCCACTCCTAGCATGCTGGAATTAGTGTGTCTCTCAGGCACACCACACAACATACTTGTTGTCCCCTGGAAAAATGTTTACTTGTAACCATGGTCAGGAGACAAGATGATCCTTGGGGTTTTTTACAGTTACTTATTCAACCATGCTCTGGCCTCATTGATTTTTGTCTGTCAGAAAGTGCCACTGATTACCTTCTATTAACCATCTTTGTTGATCTTTGTTGTGCAATATATTCATCCTTACTTAAGGCGAACCATTAACCAGCTCACTCTACTATTAAGTAGTTACATTCCACTTACTCAGCTGCAAGGAGGTGTTAGACTCTGCCCACTCTGCAGTGTCACCCTTAAACCTGATGCCTTCACCCCTTCTGTTTTCTGAACCCATGTTTGTTGGCTTTTAGAACTCTCACACTTTGCAACTTCTAACCAGTGCTAAAGTGCTTGTGCTCCCTCTTAAAAAAAATATGAAATTGTCTTACACCCAATAGGAACATATAATTTAATTGTAAGTCTCTAATAAAGTGGTAGCAAATGTACTCATGCCTTGCAAAATAAATGCTACCAGTGGGCCTGCAGTACTTATTCCTTTTTAAACAGGTCCCAGGCCTGCCATTGTAACCTGTGTGGGCAGCTTTAAACTGCCAGTTTGACCTGGCAAAAAACCCAGTGTGCGTTGTATTTAAAACATTGGATGTGATTTGCGTTTTACAATTCCTGGTAGTGAGAAACTCTCATACTCGTTTTTCACTATTGCAAGGTCTACTTCATCTATCAAATAACACTGAGTTACCCTATTACATAATATAAGTGATAACCTTTGGTTGGGAGCAAGCAGAACAGTCATATTTAGTGTCTGAGTAATTGTAATTTAAAACCCTCTTTGATGGTAAAGTTAAATATTATGTTGCAATTATGGGGGGAGAAGCTGTCACCTACCACACTTGCACTTCAAAAGCACTGGCTCAGCTCACACACAAAGGGCTACACATAAACAGAGAAGCACGTTTGGGCATACCCAGCGCACTTAAGGCGAGGAATCAAAGGACAAACAATTGATGGACGGAATGTAGAACAAATCAAAACATTCAAGAGATCTGGGGTAAATCTATCATTCTTTTGCTCACCATGCCACCCCGGTTTACACTTGGTCATAATCAGTCTTAACCCTGTGCCTCATGGGAACATTTCAGCCCAAACTGCCAAGCCAGGTCCTCCCTGGACCAGAAACAAGCATCCTATTACCTGTTTGAGGTTTCACCCCTCATCAGCCAGGATAGCTTGAATCCAGTGGCACAATGAGCCCGGGACCCATGCCTGGGCATTCCCAGAGCACTTAGGGCGAGGAAGCAAAGGAAACACAATTGATGGATGGAATGCAGAACAAGCTATCCTGGCTGATGAGGGGTGAAACCCCGAACCCGGTCCTAGGATGCTTGTTTCCAGTCCAGGGAGGACCTGGCCTGGCAGTTCATGCTGGACAGTTCCCATTGGGTGCAGGGTCAAGAGTAATTTGCATATGGCTGGGTTCAAACTGGAATGGCATGGGGAGCAAAAGAAAACAATGTATTTAGGCCCAGATATCTATACTGGGGTGAATGTATGACATTGTTCTGCATTCTGTCCATCAATTGTTGTTTTTGCATTTGTCATCCGAAGTGGGACAGATATGCCCAGACGTGGGTCCTGTGCTCTCCATGCAAATGGAGTCAAGCTATCCTGGCTGATGAGGGGTAAAACCCTAAAACTGGTCCTAGGATACTTGTTTCCGGTACAGGGAGGACCTGGCCTGGCAGTTTGGGTTGGACTGTTCCCATTGGGTGCAGGGTCAAGACTGATTTGCATAGGCTTTGTTCAAACTGGAATGGTATGGGGAGCAAAAGAAAGGTGGATTGAGGCCCAGATCTCTATACTGGGGTGAAAGTATGATATTTTTCTGCATTCTATCCATCAATTGTTGTTTTTGCATTTGTCATTCCGAGGGATGATGGGTATGCCCAGACATGGGTCTCGTGCTCTCCATGCCACTGGAGTCAAGCAAACCTGGCTGATGAGGGGTGAAACCCCAAAACCGGTTCTATAATGCTTGTTTCCAGTCCAGGGATAACTTGGTCTGGCAGTTCAGACTTGACTGTTCCCACTGGGTGCAGGGTCAAGACTGATTTGTATATGGCTGAGTTCAAACTGGAATGGCATGGGGAGCAAATAACTATGGATTTAGACCCAGAACTCTGTTCTGAGGTGAATGTATGACATTGTTCTGCATTCTGTCAATCAATTTTTGTTTTTGCATTTGTCATCTAGAGTGGGACGGGTATGCACAGATGTGTGTCCCGTGCTCTCCATGCCACTGAAATCAAGCTATCCTGGCTGATGAGGGGTGAAACCCCGAAACCGGTCTATTAAATTCTCCAAACTCCAGTTCTTAAGTTCGTAGTCCTGGGGAGGGTGGTTTTACAGCGACTTCAAGAGTGGGCGGAAGACCATAACATATTATCTGATATACAGTTTGGCTTCCGGGAGGGCTTTGGTACAACAGAACAGGCACTGAATTTAAGCTTATTGATGGGAAAATATGTAACAGCAAAAAAAGGCAAACTGTACATGGTCTATGTCGACCTTTCCGCGGCATTTGACTGTGTTTCCCACTCAAAGCTTTGGTCTGTCCTCACTGATATGGGCATAGACCTAGCCCTGGTAAACCTCCTTCGTGCACTATACTCTAATGCTTCGTCCAGGGTCCGTTTTGGAACACAGGGCGAAATATCTGAGTCCTTTAGGGTGGAACGCGGTGTGAGGCAGGGTTGTGTCCTGGCCCCCTTTCTCTTCTCTCTCTATACCAATGGTCTGGAGGTGGAGATGTTGAAAGGGGCTCAGGACCTCCCTCGAATAAAAGACCGCCTCATCCCAGCGCTTCTTTACGCGGACGACGCAGTAATTATAGCGCGTACTCCGCGAGAGCTGCAGAAATCCCTTGATAAATACTCAAAGTTCATGGGTATTCTGGACCTTAAAATAAATATAAAAAAAACCTATGTGATGGTGGCAGGGAAGGACAGGAAACGGGGTAAGCCCATCTTCTTAGACAAGGAGAGGTTGGAATTTACTACTCAATATCCGTATCTTGGAGTCATGATTGACGAAAAGCTCAATTGGAAAGCGGCTATTGATGCTAGAAAACACCACCTCCTGCGAGCAATAATGGCCCTTATAAAATTTTCCCAAAAACTGGGTAAGAGACCACCTGCAGAACTACTTCGCATTTATGTAGCGAAGTGCCACTCCATCGCATTCTATGGGGCAGGTTTGTGGGGTCATAAAAACACGAATGTATTGCAAGTTGCAGAGAACGTTTTCATGAGATTTCTCCTGATGACTCCTAAACGAGTGTCTACTTTTTCATGCCACGCTGAACTAGGCATGGCCCACATCGAAGATTTGGCTAAAATCCAACCTCTGCTATTGTGGCGCCGTATTTGGACATCATCAAAAAATTCCTTTACAAAGGTGATTGTAGCAGACTGTATGTCTTTGGAGGATGTGGGTAAAATTGAGTGGCTGTTATACATAAAAAGGTTTTTTACTGATTTGGGTTGGACCAAATACTATGTTAACCCTGAATCTATGTCCGAGATCTCTAAAAAAGAGTTAAAAATCAGAGCTCTCTCTCACTTGGAAGAACTGCGGTTAACCAAGGAGATAAGTAAGACATCTGTTCAACACTCCTTGATTGTTGCGACCACTCTGAATATTGAACCATACTTGACCTATGTTGAGTCTCGATTTGAGCGCTTTCTGCTGATACGTTTCAGATTGAATGTCTTTCACAGGCTCGTAGCCTTTCCCATACGTAATTCTTGGAAAAAGGCTTCAGTGGTATACCCTTGTGATGAAATTTCAGAACAAACAACAATGCACACAGTTTTGTTCTGTAAGTTTTATGCTGACCATCGCAATTTATGGTTAACTCCACTGTTAAGAACTCTTGGTTTTAGAAGATGTCGTCCTGCTATGCTGCACCTACAATTTTTGAATACCATATTGATTACAAAAACCGTGGCCACTTTTCTAAAATGTATGTATAATCATAGAACAAATCTTGGCTGAAATAATCCCTGCTGCTCTAAATAATTGTATGTATTGAGTATATTGTGGGTGATATGTTCTTTGTACTTGCTTTTATGGTTATAACTGTTTTTTATATAACCAAATAAAGATTTATTATTAAAAATAAAGTAAGCATATCATTTATTTGCAGCACGGCAGGGGCATCCGCCCAGGTTAAGGTCCAGATGCAACTGGAGCAACAGTGTGGAACATACCTTAGCCAGCACTCCATACAGAATATAGAATAAATTACAAAGATATACAAGGCGCATGCTAGGGATGGCAGGCTATGTGGATGATGTAATAATAAACAGTGCAAGAATTATGTAATTAAATGCACAACGCATGAATGTACGATGTAACACATCCCCCTTATTAAATAAAGAAAAGAAGATGAGACAATAACATAAGGAAGCAAGTGCTAAACAAAATCATTAAACTTTTTGGGAAATTGATTTAAGCGGTTAGACACTTTGACCCCTGAAGCAACTGTCTCATTGCTCCACCTACCATGTAAGTTTTCAGCATGTACATCACAGTGGTTTACATCACAAAAGTCATTCGCTTTTGATCATGGCATTTTGCCATACTTCTGATATTCCAGACCTTTCCATCCTGAGTAATGACGCTATTGCTGAACACTTTTTTGACCTGCATGGCTTTGCCAAACTTATTGGAACCTTTATTGATGAAACCAGGTTTTAAAATCCTGACCCAATCACCAACCTTAAACTTGTGTACTTTTGTTCTCCATTTATCATACCATTTTTTAGTCTTGTTTTGTTAATTTCTACCCTTTTTGCAGTGTCATGTATGCACTCATTTCATTTTCAAGCCCAAAACCCTTGCTCTTTTCCTTGAACCACCATGGACACACGCTGGAAGCTGGATCTCTTCCCTTTAGCAATTTGAACGGACGGATTTCAGTGGTGGATTGCGTAGTAATACGATAAACCCACAATCGTTCTCTTAACAAACTCAACCAAATGCCACCCTGTTTGAGAGAATCGGTGACAAAACCCTTAAGAACACGGTTAAAGTGCTCGACCTGTCCATTTCCATATGGTTCATAAAGGGATGTGAACTTATAACTAATACCACAACTCTTTAGAAATACCTCCATCTCGGATGAAGTCAGTTGCACTCCATTGTCAGAGACCAAAATGTATGGACATCCCTCTCATGCAAACACTTCTTTGAAATAATTAATGACCACACTTGTGGTGGCTTGTGAAACAAATTTCACCTCTGGCCATTTAGAATGATAGTCAATTAAGACTAACGCAAAACGGGAACTTTCGGGCAAAATGATATCGAAAGCAATCTTCTGCCAGGGTTCTTTCAGCCACTTAACCATTCTTAAGGTAGGAGTATGTATTTTTAGCATCTTTTCACTAGATACACAAACTCATTGCATACTCTGACTATCCGATCAATACACCTATCCATACCGGGCCACCAGAAGTAACTTCTAATTAAGCATTTCATGGAAGATATACCTGGATGTGTTTTGTGAGCAATCTTAGGTATGATATTTTGCATCCTTTTTGGAGGAACACACTTTCCGGCTTTAAAGATTAAATTACCCTCCAACTCATCTGAAACATTAAATAAAGGTAACATTTCTGACCTTACGTCATTCTTCTTTGGCCATCCTTCAATTACAAATTTCTTTAAATCACTCCACATGTCATCATTTCGTTCACTTTCTTCCCAAGGCAGCTCAGTGATTTCATGGAACTGTAATGGGACAATGTTATTAATGCTTACCACAAAATCACACTCCTTAATCACACTTACACTATTTTGGCCACAAGGTAAGCATGATCGAAAACCCGCCGTGACTTTTATTTTTCCAGAAGCATATTTGATTCTGAAATTGTATTCCTGAAGCCTTGATGCCAGTCTTGCAATCCTGGCTGTAGAATTCCACCCTCCTCCAGCAGATAGAATATTCACTAAGGGCTTGTGATCTGTTCTCAAGGTAAATTTACTGCCCCAAACATAGATTCTGTAATGCTCAATGGCCCACACGCACGCAAGAAGGTCCCTTTCAATCACTGCATAATTGCGTTCTGTTCCATTCAAGGTTCTGAACGCAAACGCGAGATTCCACTCTTCTCTACCATCCTTTTGTGACAAAACACCACCAAGACCATATAGACTGGCATCGACCGTAATAATGCATTCCTTTCTCATGCGGAATGGTCTCAAGGTGGGTGCACTCACAATATCTTTTTTGATGTCCTCAAAAGCTTTTTGTTGCACCTCTAACCTTTCATAAGTTACATTGTGTCTTAGTAATTTTCTCAACGGTTCCATTTTTGTTGCAAAAGTTTCTAAAAACTTGCCATAATACTCGCACATACCTGCGAAAGATAAAAGTTGTTCCTTATTGTTGAGTGACTGAGCATTGAGAATGGCATCAACATTGGATCTTTTAGGAATTACTCCGTCACCAGACAAAGTGTGTCCAAGGTACTCAACTGATCGTTTAAACAATTTTCATTTGTGTGCCTTCAGTGTAGGGCCATGACTTTCCAACCTTTTACATACCTCATTTGAATGAATCTCATGCTCAATTTCATCCTTTGAAAATATCAAGATATCATCTTGGAAACACATTATGTAGTTATCTATATCGCCGAAAATTTGAAACATTACTCTTTGAAAAACCGACGCAGCTGATGCCAGTCCAAAAGGCATTCTTGTGTATTGATAGAGCCCCTGTGGTGTGATAAAAGCTGTGTACTTTTTTGACTCCTCTGTGAGTTCTATTTGGTGTATGCAGATCTTAAAAATCTGTGCACCTTCGAACATTGGAGACAACTTCATTTATGTTGGGTAGTGGGTGGCAGCCTATGACAATGTTGGAGTTTAATGCTCTTAAGTCCACACACACCCTCAACTTTTGATCCGGTTTACATACTAAAATGATGGGTGAAACCCATTCAGATGACTCTATGGTTTCAATGATGCCTTCATTTGATAATTCTTTGAGCATGTCTCTTAATTCATCTCTTGTGTTAATGGGCACTCCCCTCAATTTTTGTTTTATGTGTAAAATTCTTCAATTTGCCTAACTTATCACAAAAAACCTTGTTATAGGTATTAATCAATTTTTCTTCTTTACCATAGGTAACATTTGCAGTAATATTAGCAATCTTATCCATATCCTATTCCTCACATAATGATACAGGTTCACTGGACCGTGGTTTAGGATAATACTTAATTTCCACTGGTCACGCCAACCCAAAACATTCACCCCTTTCACTGCAATATATAGTTTTATCTCTGCGCATCTCACTTTAAGTATAAAGGTACTTGGAAGAACCCTTCCATCTCAATCCTAGACCCATCAAAGGTCTCAGCTACAATGTCAGATTATTGTAATTGACCATAATCACATTGGTTAAGCATTTTTTCTTTGTAATATTGTGAAGTGATAATTGTCCAAGGTGAACCAAAATCCACCAAGAGTTCTAAATCTGTTCCTAAGACCTGCACAGAGCATTTAGGGAATCTCATGATCATTTCCCTATTATGTCTGTTGTTGATGATTGACACAACAAACCCTTTGTTAGACTCTGAGATTTCTCTAATGCTAGTAACTTTGCTTGCCTCAGACATGCAGAAGACTGCACCCCGTGTCTGCTCAGGGTGACGTCTATTGTCCCTGCATGCATTTCCAAAATGCCCTATTCTGCCGCAATTTTTACATTCTCTGTTAAAAGCCGGACATCCTGGGAATGATGCTACATGAGATCTACTTCCACATCTATAACACACATTATGACTGAAAAGAGTATCATTTCTCTTATTTGCATAGCTATTGCTGTACTTTGGTGAAATGTGTTTCCCTTGTGGAACATCATTCTTATACTCTTTCTCAACTTTAACTACATAAATTTCCTCCTTAGTTACAGTCATACTAGCATTTTGTCTAACTGTTTTCATCCACTTCTCAGATTGTTCCAAAGCTTTTGCTGTGGATATGGCTTCTGCTAGTTTTGGATCTCCCATGACCCATAACTTCTCTTGTATTTTTTTGTTCCTTACATGCACAATAATTTGGTCCCGCATCATTTCATCTGCCATTGAGCTAAAATTACAGTGCATGCTTAAAGATCTCAAAGCTGTAAAAAAGTCATCAAACAATTGTTATTCTTTTTATGCCCTAGTGTAAAATTTAAACCTATGCAAAGCAATGTTTGTGATGGTTTTGAATCTTTTCTCCATTCTAGTCAAAGCTTCAACATATACATTCATGTGATTACCTTCTCCTCCTCTTTCGTGCATGGTGATTTGAGGTAACGCCCTGAAAATTACTTGTCCCTCAGAGCCTAGACAATGTAGAAAAATACTTTTCTTCCTTTCTGAGCCCATGCTTTCCCCATCTATAACCTTCATATAAGTAATTAATTCTTCTTTCCACCTTGACCAAGGTATTGGTGGATCACCTTTCATTTGTAGAAATTTGGCTGGTGGATCAAATTGCGTTTTTTCTTGTTTTTGTAAATATAAGCAATTAATTAATAAGAAATTTGTTTTGCCAAATGGAAATAGTTGTTTGTTTATCCGTCTGTAAACTTGTTGAATTATATAGCCATAAAGTAATATCATCGATATAAGGTAAATAAATATTTAAAAAACTAACTTCTTGTAAGTAAAACAGTGAATGCGGCACAAATTCACTCACCGCGATGGTGAAACAATGAAATTATTGAAGAAAACACACACAGCGATGTGTCTTTGTTAAATAAACACACTCACCGGTGCACAGTGCAGGGTTGCTATGGAGATGGCAATATGGCCGCCACGTCGCATTGCACGCATTCAGGCTTGCCTGCATTGCCTGCAGTTGTTGGTAGAAGCAGACGGCTCCGCATGCTTCGCGCGCTGCTTTTATATATTTTCTAACTTAATGCCTAAATTCACTTTTAAAAGCTTTCTCAAATGCAAAAGTACTTTTAAAAAGCTTACGTGTTTGTATGTTCTGATGTGCACTTTTTAATAGTTTTTAAATCACTGCACCTACGTTGCTCTCACTTAATCATTTTTAAACTATTGTGCCTACCTGTTGTGACGGTGTGCTGCGTGTCTCTGCACCTCCCCGGTCCACCACAGCCATTAGGGCTGATTGCTGTGGAGGGAGTACTGCTCTGACCCGGCCGGCGTGGTTTCCCACATCCACTTCCGGGTGCTGTCTCACTGCCGCAATTTTGCCAGGGGAGCGGTCTAGTCTCTACACCCCCATTAGCTTCTCTTCCCACTGCCACCTTGGCAGCAATTCCCCCTATCTCTCAGGACAAGCTTCTTACACTGAGCACGAAGGTCAAATCAGGTTCCCCTCTGGATCCCATGAGGCCTGCCCAATTCAGAGACTGCTTACCGATACTTCTCACACCTTTATGTCATATAATTAATTCCTCTTTCTCCAAGGCGGTGGTGCCTTCGCCTTGGAAGCAAGCAAGTGTGGTCCCCTTGCTGAAAAAACCCTCACTGGACCCTACTAAGCCGGAACATTTTCGACCTATATCTCTTCTGCCTTGGGTCGCAAAAAATGCTGAGGCACACACCAATAACTTCCTCTCGAGCTTTCTGAACAACAGCGGTACTTTAGACCGCTCCCGGAATGGTTTCCGTCCTGGTCACAGTACCGAGACCGCGCTCTTAGCAGTGAGTGAACATCTGCGGACCATTCTGGATGAGGGACAAACTGCGGCTCTGATACTGCTCGATCTCAGCGCTACGTTCGACACGGTCTCCCATCAGATCCTCCTGCGTCGCCTAGAGGAGGCGAGGGTGGTCAGTCTGGCACTGGAGTGGTTTTGCTCCTTTTTGTCTGACAGAGCTTTCCAGGTCTCTGCCCCCCCTTCCTCTCTCTCGCGTATTCCATCAAGCAGGGGGTACCTCAGGGCTCGGCACTTAGCCCTGTTCTATTCAACCTCTACGTCCAACCACTGGCGGGAGTGGCGCGGGACCATGGCCTTACCATGGTTTCGTATGCTGACGACATGCAGCTGGTGGTGGCCCTCTCCGATGACCATTCTCGGAGCGCCACGCTGTTCTGGAACGGGCTAGAGGCGGTAGCACGTTGGATGACCACCAACTGCCTTCAACTTAATGCCAGCAAGTCAGAAGTGTTGTTGGTGGGGAAAGACAAGGGGCTCTGGAGTACGCAGTGGTGGCCGGCGTCCTTGGGCAGTGCCCCCACCCCTAAGCTGGTGGTGAAGAACCTTGGGATCTGGCTTGACTCCACTCTTAGGTTCCAGGACCATACTAAAAGATCGCTGGTACCTGCTTTGGACTCCTACGGGGCCTGAGGCCCATATTGGGTTTCTCTGACCCATCCACACGCCAGTTGATAGTACATTCTGTCCAGACTAGACTATGCTAACTCACTGATGTTAGGCGCTGTTAGACCTGGCACCATTGGCGTGGGTCTCCCTTCCATTTGTTGCTGTTGCCTAATGTGTTTTTGCTGGTGTTAGATGCTTTGGGCACTGTGCCACTGCTGTCCAGTGCCACAGTGCAAGTGCTCCCTACTATAAATGAATGTATTGATTAGTGATTCCATGATTGACTGATTTGGTTTACTTGTCAGACCCTAGTATGGTGTACTGAGTGTGCCCAGGGCTTGTAAATCCAAATGCTGCTGGTGGGCTTGCAGCACTGGTTGGTCCACCCACAGAAGCAGCCCTGTAAAATGTGTCTAAGGTCTGCCATTGCAGAGCCTGTGTGCAGCCTGGTACTGTCATGCTGACTGGGCAAGTGCACCAACTTGCCAGTCCCTAAACCTTCCCTTTTCTTCATATCAGACGCCCCTGTGGTAGGCCCGAGGGCAGGGTACATTGTAAGTATAAGGTAGGACATGCCCTGATGTGTGTGGCATGTCCTAATAGTGAATTACAGCCATTTTCGTTTTTCACTATTGCAAGGCTACCTGTTCTCCATAGGTCAGAATGGGCTGTTAGATTATTACGTGTATAATCTTAACTGACTCAGAGAACATGGTAGAGATTCGAGTTTAGTATGCCTGAACTCAGAATGATAAAATACATATTTTAGTGAAGGTGGTTTTAACATTCTGTGTTTGAAAATACTACTTTTAGAAAGTAGGTATTTTCTTGCCTAACCTTTCAAGCCTGCCTCTGCTAGGTTGTGTATTTCTTTGTCTGGTTTCTGTGAGTGACAGGGCTGGGGATTCAAAGAGACAGGATGAGTCAGCCCAGTGGTGAATAGAGAGATCTGCATCTAGAGGGGCGAGAGGGGTTACACCTGAACCTTGAATAGGGCTGTGCCTGCCTTCCACAATGCTGGCTCCACCTCCTGTGGGGCGTCTGATGTTTCTGCCCTACACTGTGAAAGGAAAGGAGAAGTCTGGTAAACAGAGTGCTCAGGAACTGGTTTGGACTGGGCAAAGGCCCCTCTCACCTCAGAGAACAAAAGATTTGGGGGTATAAGTAGTGGGACCCTGATCCCAAGAATTTAGATCACTTTTGGAACAAGAAGAAACCTTTACTGAGGAGCGGAACCTAAAGAAACTGAGGAGGGACTATCCAGCTGAAGTGCTGCTTTAGGGATTGGCCTGCAGTGGTTTGCCTGACTGCCAAGGGAAGGAGAAGAGACTTTGTATGCTTATTTCAACTTGTAAGGATCTCCAAGGGCTTGGAACAGAGCTTGCCTCCTGCTGAAGTCTCAGGGACAACAGACTTCAACCCCCAGCTCCCCAGAGTTCTTTAGAAGTGCCTACTGCTGTTTTGGGCCTTCTGAGGGACTGCGTGTCGCAAGGAGTTGAAGCGCGACTCAACAAAACCGAAGCGTGTCGCCGTCGCTGTTGCTGCCATCGTACTTCTGAAAAAGGGTGTCGCCGCTGGAGTTGTCACACTGCACCGCATCGAGAGAAGTGTCTCGCAGCGAAGAGGAAGCGAGTCCCCGTCGCGGCTGCCTGCCATCGCACTTCTGAACAAGGGTGTCGCTGCTGGAGTTGTCGCACTGCACCGCATCGAGAGAAGAGTCTTGCAATGAGGAAGAAGCGTGTCGCCGTCGCTGTTGCTGCCATCGCACTTCGGAACAAGGGTGTCGCCGCTGGAACTGTCGCATTGCACCACATCAGAGAAAGCACCTCGCATCCCCGAGAAGCGCGCCGCCGTCGGAGCTGCTGCTGTCTCATTTCTGAACAAGGATGTCGCTGCTGTAGTTGTCGCATTGTGCAGAAGCTTCACGCATCATGGGAGAAGAGTGTTGCAGTTGGAGCTGTTGCCATCGCACTTCTGAACAAGGGTGTCGCCGCTGCAGTCCACGCATCGAACCGAGAACTTCTCGCATCCCCGGAGAAGCGTGCTGCATCTGGAAGATCTTCATGTCTTTATTTCTTTGCACCAGAACTTTGCCGCATTTCCATCGGTGCGACATTACTTGTCGTGGAAGCGCAGTGCATCGTAAGGTACATTGACGCAAAGCGTTGCATCTTAAGAACTGAACTGAACTAAGCTAAAAACTACCATCTTAAAGTAATAGTATTGTGTATATTTGTTGTTTATGTTCTTGTGGTAAATCTATATAAAGTATACTTATTTTTGCTATAAAACCTGTGTGGTGTCCATTTGTAGTGTTGTCACTGGATTACTGTATGTGGTCACAAATGCTTTACACACTGCCTCTGAGATAAGCCTGTCTGCTCGTGCCAAGCTACCAAGGGGGTGAGCAGGGGTTATTTTAGGAGTGTACCCCCTTACCCTGACTAGAGGCAAGGGTCCCTATTTGTCACAAGTACCTACCTGTGCCAAATAGAGACCCCCAAATCTAACAGGAGCTAATAAGGCGGAACTGAATTGCCTTAAGCGAGTCCAGGATGCAGCCGCCCGAGTCCTGCTCAGACTCCCAAGCACCTGTTCTACGTCGGGTGCTTTGCGGCGCCTTGACTGGCTACCTATCCCTAAGAGGATTGAATTCAAAGCACTTTGCTTGACCTTCAAAATTCTAAAATTCTCTTACCCTGAGATTCTGTCTAATTTGCTGGTCCCCTATGTACGCACACTCCAGCTACGCTCCGCTGAGCAATGGCTGGCTACGGTTCCCCGGGTGAAATGCCTCAGTTGTCCTTTTGCTGTCTTGCAACCAAATTATGGAACTCTCTCCCTGTTCAGGTTCGCCACTTAGATTGCCTGTTACCCTTCAGTAAGGCCATCAAAACCCACTTGTTTCCTACGATCTAGCCCCTCGCTTTCCATTGACACTGCAACCAGCGCCAGGACGGCACTTTGCTGGGGCAACTGTGCGCTATACAAGCTAACCTAACAGCTTGCGCGATGACGTGAGTAATGACTTGCCTGAATACGTGTTCTTTTCTGGATAGTAGAGACGCAGTAATCTTCAGGAAAGCTCAGTTGTGAATCTTCCAATGCGAAGGCAGAGAATAAGCACGCAAGGCAGGTAGGTGATCCGTTGCCCCGTACTTGTTTATCTTTGAAAGCCAGCCTCTGCTTCTTGTACTAAGCTTGTTCCGAATGAGAAATCAATCAGGAAACTTCCAAACAACACATTTGTGGTGCGAAATGTTTCACCCAGGGTAAATCCAAAGAAGGCAACACAGCAATAACAGAAAAAAACACGGTTTCTTATTTGAGGAAAAATCAAAAAAATTAACAAATACTCGTGGGTCCAAGAAATACTCTGTACCCGTGCTGCAAAGTTGACAAGAGTGGTTCTTCAGCTCGTCGCTATTATTAAATTCTCCAAACTCCAGTTCTTAAATAAGCATATAATTTATTGGCATCCGCCCAGGTTAAGCTCCAGGTGCAACTGTAGCAACAGTGTGGAAGATACCTTAGTCAGCATTCCATACAGAATATAGAATACATTACAAAGATATACAAGGCTGTGTGGATGATGTAATAAATACACAGTACAAGAATGAAGTAATTAAATGCGCAAAGCATGAATGTAGGATGTAACACGGTCCTAGGATGCTTGTTTCCAGTCCAGGGAGGACCTGGACTGGCAGTTCGAGCTGGACTGTTCCCATTGGGTGCAGGGTCAAGACTGATTTGCTTATGGCTGGGTTCAAGCTGGAATGGCACAGGAAGCAAAAGAAACGATGGATTTATACCCAAATCTCTGTACTGGGGTGAACGTATGACATTTTTCTGCATTCTGGCCATCAATGGTTGTTTTTGCATAAGTTGTGATGAGGGCCTTATTATACCTTGGCTTTCATATGTTAATGTGCCCTGGAGACTTTGGGAGGCCCAACATCTATATTGAGCCTATTTTGAGCCTTTCAACATTTGTAAGTCTGATAGATTGTATGTGAAGCAACTGTTACTGAAGAAAAGGTCCATAGATAGGGAAGGCAAAGAATTGCTAAAACACACTGTCAGAAAATATATTATGTTACAGACAACCCTGGAAATTGAACCTTACCTTTTTAAGGTGAATGGTCCCTGGAAAAGAGTTCTTCTAACTTGTTTTTTAACAGCTGTTGTACGCTCCCAGATATGCTTTCCTCTGTGCCAATATGACTATGTCCCTGCGATGGTCATTCGGATCAGACATTCCTACAATTTTTGTTTTTGTATATTTTATGGTATTTATTCTAAATGTTTTCTATTCTCTTTACTGGAGCAATACAGTTTCTCTCACTGTAGACCCACGTTGTATGTTTTTACAGATGTTGAATATGGATGATGTTTGCTTTGCAGTTGGCTCTTTTTAAAAATATTTTATGAAATGTTGTAATTAATGCTTTTGAAAATGTTTTTTTTAAATTGGTTTAGCTGTTTGTTATTTTAAGACTATAATACATATTTGAATAATTTATTGAATTGAACTGAAGTCAGAATTAATCTGCGTTAGAGCACCATGGGTATTGTTTTCAACTCAAGAGCATTGATATTGTCTTCAAGCCAAAAGCATCATTCACTTCACTCATGTGATAAACTCTAGGAAGCACTAACGGAAAATAACAAATACCCAATAATGTGGCAGGTTGAAATAAGCAGTCTTACCACACACGTAATAAATCTCTCTCAAAAATGGATAATTGGCTCTTTGCCAATCAGAAAATCACCATTTAGAACATAACTAATTGTTCTCATTCACTCTCACTTAATCAATCAATCAGGAGTTTGTTAAGCGCAACTACTCACCCGTAAGGGTCTCAAGGCACTAGGGGGTGGGTGCAGGATCCATTCCATCAAGAAGGGGGTCTGTCGAAGAGCCAGATTTTGAGGTTTCTTGCGAAGATGGGGAGCAATGTTGTCTGTCTGAGGTGGAGCGGAAGGGTGTTCCAGGCTTTGGCCGCGAGGAAGGAGCGGCCTCCCGATCTGATCTTTCTGGTGTGGGGGACCACGGCGAAGGTGAGCTGGGCTGATCATAGGGTCCTTTGGGGTGCGTGGAGTTTCAGTCGGCTGTTTAGGTATGCTGGTCCGGTGCCATGGAGGGCCGTGTGTGTGTGGGTGAGTATCTTGAAGGTGATTCGTGCCTCAACGGGGAGCCAGTGGAGTGTGCACAGGTACTGGGAGATGTGGCAGTGTCTTGGCAGGTTGAGGATCAGTGTTGCAGCTATGTTCTGTAGCTTGCGGGTGAGGTTTTTATTTATTCCGGCAAAAAGTGCGTTGACGTAGTCAAGTTTGCTGGTGACCAGGGCGTGAGTGACGGTCTTTCTGTGTTTGAGTGGGATCCATTTGAAGGTCTTACGAAGGAGGCAGAGGGTGTGGAAGCAGGAAGACGAGACGGAGTTGATCTGGCAGTCCATTTTGAGCTCGGAGTCTAGGATGATTCCCAGGTTGCGTGCATGGTCCGTGGGGGTTTGTGGGTTTCCGAGGGTTGTGGGCCACCAAGTGTTGGTCCAGGCGTCGAGGTTTGGGCCCATAATGAGTACTTCTGTTTTGTTGTTGTTTAGTTGTAGGCAGCTGTTTTTCATCCAATTGGTGACGGCTGCCAGGCCTTCTCGAAAGTTGTGTTACAAATTGAATTGACCCATAAACAGTTCATTTCCTTCTCTCATGCTCCATTATCAGTCTCAGATGCAAATTTGCCAATCTAAATTGTTCTTCAGCCTTAATCTGCTCTCTTATTTTCTTCTCATCTTTCCAATCTCTCCCAATTTTCACTCTTCTCTCATTGTATTCCCTTAACAAACTCTCTCTCTTCTTTACTTCAACTACTCACATACTCCAAGTTAGTCTTATTAATTTTCTCGTTAATTTGTGCAACTATATTAGAAATGTACTATATTTTATCCCATTCGTGGTATCTTTGAAGACAATGAAAACAGACAAATAAGAAGATGAAAATGTATGCTTGTTAAAAATACTAACACATTACAAGATATTGAACATCGGAAGAAGCTCCTTCACATGCAGGGGGGATGGGTAAGGTACTCACAAAACAATCCTCGCCACCCTTAATATCCAAATATTCACTCAACATTTTAGTATGCATATCATCACGAAACCCGTTAACTAAGTTTCCCTATGTGTGAATGTATTAAATATAACCTCATGATGTGCTGTTGCAAATTCAAATTCTGTGGAATCATATCTCACCGGAAAAAGGAAGCACAAAAAAATCTAACTCAGTTTATTAGCTCATTATCATGGTGATTCTGCCAATAATTTTGCAGTTTTTGCTATACTCCATTCTCTATTGAAATCAAAACAAAATGTGAAACTCCAAAATTTACCACATTAAAAAAAAATAATAATAATTAAGTATTTTCTTTGTTCTTCTTTTAAAGTAATATTCAAAATTTAAAATCAAAAGAGGCTTTAAAAAGTTATTAAAAAATATTTTTTCGAGTTCAGTTCATATTCTCAAATTCTATTCTTGGAAATTTTGTCTGGATTCTTTATCTGAAATTCTCTTACAGTTTAAACTAATCTATTATAGTCTTTCATGAACTCTCAAGGTGTTTCTTCTTCCTCTGGTTTGCTTTCAAAGAGATATTGGGAATAGTTTGATGGACTATAGATGTCTGGATCTGACTCTTTTTATTCTTCCTCACAGACAGATGCTATATGCGCCCATTCAGGTGAAGCATAATTTCTGTTTGGAATTTATTTTCTTGTTAACCTTTTAGAAGCTGGTGATTTAAATTACCTCAGGTACTTTATTAATTAGCTTAAGTCTTTTATTCTGGCAGTGTCTTATTCTACATGTTGTTGTAAGTGTTTTTGTGGTGTCAACACTTATTTCTTCTAGATCTTCTCCATTCACGGATGAACTTGAACCTTGGTCATCATCAAAAACATGATTCACTACAAACTGTTTTCTTCTTTTGGGGGTTCTTGTGACTTGAATCTCCAACTGGAGCTTTTCACTAGTCAGATCAGAAACTACTTCTTCTGGCTGACACTCATGACTTTGATTTTGTAACTGCTCTTCTCTCTTATACTGACTTTGATATTGCCCACTACTGCTAGAACCTTCACCAATACTCCATTTTATCAGCACAAATTTCTATAACTTCATCAACTTCACCAGTTTCATTTTGAAATTTTCTACCCCCTTCTGGATCTGTACTGAGAACTTGAGCTTGACTCCGTGAATCAGTGGTTGTTGTCCGCACTTCTTTATCCACCACCTTCTCTCTCCTTGTGTAAGCGGTGTGGATACACTGTGGAACTCCAGCACACTTCACAGCGGTGATAGTCACAAGAATACCATGAAATGTGCCACGCCATTGTTCTTCCAGGCAGTTCTTGCAGGCATGCTTCTTGAAGACAACCTTGCCAAAAGGATTCAGCTGGAGGTGGAATTGGACTTCTGTGGTCAATTCTGATACCAAATTCACCTAATGAGAAACAGATTTCACCATATCTGCCAAACCTTTGCAGTAACCTAGAACGATCTCATCAGTTATTGCAACAAGTGTAGCTGAAGAATTTAAGTCGATAGGAATATATACTTTTACTTCACATGCGTTACATTGTATGCCTTTAAAACCCGGTCGTTACAATGACTGTTGTTACAACGCAAACTATTACATTGCAAGTCCTTTCAACAACTTGCTGTAGGGGCACACTGGACTTAAGAATAGTATATTTTATTATTCCTACTCCAGCTTGAGCAACAGCAGGGACGGTGTTGGATTCTAAATCCAACACCAGTGCACCCCCTACAGCAAGTCGTTAAAATGACTTGTGAGGTAACAGTTCACATTGTATCAACGCGGTCGTTACAACGACCACGTTGTAAAGGCATGCAATATAAGGCATGCGTTGTTACGGCTGTTTTCCATCAATAGCTTTGCTCTGCACATTTGCACATCACAGAGTGAAAGACCAGTCTAGGGTACTTCTGATACACATTGGGACAGGAGGAAGAACATCAGGCCACTTCAATGTTGTAGGTGCACTTAAATTAGCCAGCTTGCTTTTGATGGTCCCTTTTCTAAGAAATTGGGTTATGTTTGGAAGGTGGTAGGAGACCCACTCAGACAACGACCACAGTCCTCGTCAGGGTGAACAACAAAAGCCACTAAATTAACCTGTGCGTAAGCCTCTGGTAGCTTCACAGAGGCGTAACTTTGAGGCAATGTGCAAAGTAATTAAAAAACAAAAATAGTAATAAAGTAAAAAGACAACATAAGAAAAATCCAACAATGTAATATATATTATAACAGCAAAATGAATTAGTTCCAATAGGTAGAACCGGAGTCCTTAAATTTTAAGTTTCTAGTGGAATCTAGCACCTAAAAGTTCAAATTACCTATCCCGTGTATTTAGTTGTGCAAGTCCAGGTCAAAATTTAAAGTTAAGGCTGACTGTAAGGGAGCGCAGGTCAGATACCAGAGGTGGATTGGGCCCTGCGTTGGTTTACCTTCAGAGTTAGAAATATTTCTGAAGAAAAGTCTTAGAGAAAGTAGAGTTCAAGGCAGCCAGCTGTGTCCGAGGAGGTGTTGTGGATGTCGGAGAACTGCTGGACAAAGTCTCAGGGAACCCATCAACAGTGGTGGAAACAACTTCGGAGTGGAAAAAGCTAACCTTTCAAAAGTCGAAAATGTCCAGCAGCACGAACCTGCAGGATGTAGCCAAAGAGGTCGCCACAACAGGATACCATCACCAGGAGGTCCCATGGAACAGGATTTACTGCTGCAAGGAAGAATTTAGAAGGAGCTACCGCAAAGTCCAGCTGATTTGCAATATAACCTGTAAGGATTGGCTGGGAGGTAGGTTCCAATCTTCTCTCGGTTCTGTAGAAAGTTTTTCATAAGTCCCAACTTTTGGAAGACTATCGCCAACACCACTAAGAAGGGTCCAGGACTTGGGAGGCACCTCTTGAAGGGTTAGGAATCACTCCAGCAGAGGCCAGTAGAATGGTTCAAGGCATCAGAAGCATGTTATTTCCCTGAACCTCACACAGGTGGCAAGCCAACTAGCCCCTGGAGTTGTTTCTGGTGGTCCTGGGTTTAACGAGTTGATTCAGTTCTCCTTCAAGCATCACCGCTGTCCTTCAGGCAGCAGAAGGGTCCTCTGGTAGAAGGGCAGGTACTCTGGAGTCTTCCACAGGCCTAGGAGTGTACTAAAGAGTAGCTTTAGAGGTTGGATATTTATACCTGGTGCCCCCCTTTTATGTGGGGGACTTCCTTTACTACCCAACATCTGGTTTTCCCTTCGTCTGTCAAGGCTTCAAGAAGTCTGAGGAGAGAAAAGGCTGGTGTCAGGTTCCTTTGCGTGTGTTGAAGGCAATCCCTTTGTAGTGCAATGAGAGCAGGGCACAGTTCCACTTTCAGATGTCCTGGAAGCATGGCCCATCCTGCACACATGTAGTCCCCTTTCTGTCACTGTCTGGGAGGAATACATGTGCCCCAACAGGACTCTGACAGAATGCACAAATGATCAGGAGAAGAAAACATTTAAAAGTGGCATTTTCAGAATGATGATCTAAAATCAGCCTTTACCATTGAAGAGGATTTTAGATTACAATTTATTAGGATGTAAGAAGTATATATCTTTCCACTCCTAATCCAAAGTTATTGCTTGTTAGATATAATAAGGTAACTCATTGTTAGTCAATGGGAGGAATATGCCTTACAAAAGTGAAAAATGAATTTAATAGCTTTTCTCCTGCGGGCATATAACACTTAAGTACACATGTCCTGCTTTTTAAATACAATGCACCTTGCCCTATGAGCCTTTAGGGCCTACCTTAGGGGTGACTTCTGTGTTTGGAAAAGAAAGGTTTAGGCCTGGCAAAAGGTTTATTTTGTCAGGTTGAAATGGTAGTTTAAAACTGCAATACAGGTTGCAGTAGCAGGCCTGATACATGTTTTTAAAGGCCACTTTAGTGGGTGGCACAATGAGTGCTACAGACCCACTAGTTAAAAGAACAGATGACGGATTGAATGCTGTACAATGCAAACATTCAGCCGGATCAACATAGCTGCGTTTAATCCATCTTTTTTTGCCTTGCATGCCACCCCAGTTTTAACGCTGCCATATGCAAATAAGTCTTGACCCTCCTCTTCATGGTAACAGTCCAGCCCCAACTGCCAAGCCAGGTCCTCCCTGGACCAGAAACAAGCATCATGGGACCGCTTTCTGGGTATCACCCCCCATCAGCCAGATTAGCTTGAATACAGTGGTGCAGTGAGCACAGGACACACGTCTGGGCATGCCCTTCCCATACTGGGCAACTAAAGCAAAAAAAAACAGATGATGGACGTACTGAAGAACAATCCAAACATTCACCCCACTCAACAGATTTGTATTTAATCCACCGTTTTCTTTGCACACCAAACCACCTCAGTTTGGACCCAGCCATATGCAAACCAGTCTTGATCCTGATCCTAATGGGAACAGTCCAGCCTGAACTGCCAAGTAAGGTCCTCCCTGGACCTGAAACAAGCACCTGGGACCGTTTTTGGGCTATTGTGACGCGATGAGCACAGTACCCATGTCTGGGCATGCCATTCCTACGTTCGGTGACAAATCAAAAAGGACAGATGATGGACGGAATGATAAACAATGCAAACATTCACCCCGAGTCAACAGATCCCACAGTGCTTGTTTACGGTCCTGGGAGTAACTGGCTTGGCAGTTCGGGCTCGACTGTTCCCATGGGCAGCAAGACTGATTTGCAAATGGCTGGGTTTAAACTGGAATGGCAAGCAAAAAACAATGGATTTAGGTCCATATCTATGTACTGGGGTGAATGTCAGCATTCTGTCCATCAATTGTTCTTTTTGAATCTGTCACCCCGAATGGGATGGGTATGCCCAGACATGGGTACCGTGCTCTCTATGCCACTGGAGTCCAGCTAGCCTGGCTGATGAGGGGTGATACCCCGAAACCGGTCCCAGGATGCTTGTTTCCGGTCCAGAGAGGACTTGGCTTTGTAGTTCAGGCTGTTCTGTTCCCATGGGAAGCAGGGTCAAGACTGATCTGCACATGGCTGGGTTTAAACTGGAATGGCATGGGGAGCAAAAAATGATGGATTTAGGTCCAGATCTATGTACTGGGGTGAATGTTTGGCATTGTTCAGCATTCTGCTCATCAATTGTTCTTTTTGCATTTGCAGACCTACTAGTAGCATTTAATTTACAGGCATGCTTACACGTGGCAACATTTACTAGGGGCTCACAAGAAAATAATAAATTTACCAATAAGGTGTAAGCCAATTACACCATGTTTTAGGCAGAGAGCACAATCGCTTTAGCACTGGTTAGCAGAGGTAAAGTGCACAGTGCCCTAAAAGACAACAAAAAGTGGTTCAGCATAGGAAAGGGGTGATGGAAAACATTTGGGGTGACCCTGAAGAGAGAGCCATGTCCAACACCTTTCATTTTCTCACCTACTCCAGGAGATTGAGGATGATAACTACAATGGAACCTTTGATTAATATGGAGAACTGTACAAATCAATTTCAAAATCTCATTTTTAAAATGGGAGCTCCCATCTGTTTCAATAGAGGAACACAGGGCAAATCTGTGTATTAATTTCCATAATAATAAGAGTTTAGCAAGTGTCAAGCTGTTCAATCTTTGGGCGGGGTAGGTCTTAACCCACTTAAAGAAAAAGCAGACAATGTATTAATTAATACTGTTTTAACTTGCATCTCAACGAAATCTGCTTAAAGTCTTGTAAATGGGAACTTTGATTTGCCAATATGATTCATGAAGGCAATAGTCATCTCACCTTGATTATTTCTCTGACAAATTAAAAAGTGATGTCACAAATCTTCTGCAACACTTCTGAACTTAGAGTTTGACCAGTATTTATCAAATGTGCATGTCATGGCATCCCTCCCTACATGTGACTTGTTATGCAAATACCTAGCCATGCAATTCAACATTGTATCAGGTAGTACATATTTATACTCAGGAGTGATGTAAATATTGTTCCATGGATATTAATTTACCTTAAAGAAATTAAAAGACAAGATACATTTGACAAAACAAGAACAAATTGGTTTAATTAAATGCAGTGGGTGGGAGAGTTTCGGCAGAAGGCGTCTGAGGAAAGTCTCTCGGTATACTGGTTTTTGGGTGGTATTATATACATCTCGTGAGGTACCATAAAGTAATTTCTGCTTTCCTGAAAAGCATCTCAGTCATAAATTAACAAGCTCGGGCATCAGATAAGGACACAGATGGCTCTTGACCTCAGGGAGAACTAATTTGGGCTAATGTGTATGTGTTCAGATGTCCGGTATGAGGAGTGCATGATCACGACATGTGGTATGCATGTTCTGTCCTGATTGGCTGAGTGTTTCTCTCTACATGTGTTATATAGCTTTGTCACATTTTTTTGTAATGCAAGCCTTTGCAAAACATGTTTTATTGGGGCCAATTGCCTCTGACCTGCTTGTGGTGCAACTATCTATCTGTGGGATCAATCAGGGTTTTCCCTGGGTGCCTTTTTGTCTTTGAGTTAAGAAATACCCACACATCTTACCTGGTATTTGATAGGCATGGGTGTGAGTCACAGAACCGGACTGACGACGTCTCTGAGTAGGAAATGATGGGTGGATGGTATAAATCCAACAGCAATGATACGAGTTCACTAGAACTCATGTAAACAAAATGGAAGTCACTGGTATCATTTTTATCGACATTCTCAACATAATGTGTACAGTTGTCATAGCATACATAGATATTGTCTTTACTAATATTGACATAGTTATGCATTCCTAGAACATGGCGTACATCAACATTGCTTTTACTGGTAACAACATTGGGGCCCATTATGACATCGAAACAGAAACAGGATTGCCCGACAAGGAGTCGGCGGTCCTGCTTCCATTATTACAATGTGACTGCCTTCACAGTGGTCAGAAAATGTTTTTTTCCCTATTGTAGCTTAATCTTGACGGCAGTGTCCGAGCTGGCACCTCCACCATTTGGGGATTATCTGTCCGACCTATTCCCAGACAGGATCTCTGATCCTGTCAGAGGTATCAGTCTTTCCTCCAGGCCACAGGGTCTGACCAACTGCATCATAATGCAGAAGTTAGACCGCTGAGTCCAATTGTCAGACGGACCTCCACTGACACCCTGTAGGGGTGATCCACCCGACATCATAATAGGCCCCTTTGTCATTAGTGAATGGATTATGGCATACATTGACATTGTTACTGCCAGTATCATCACTGCTGTGCAGTCATAGATTATGGCATATACTGACATTGCATTTATGGGCATTGACATTGTTACACAGGCACAGGTTATGGCATACATTGACATCACATTTATTGGTACTGTCGTTGTCTGTCCTATACATGTCAGGGTATTCATTGACATTGTATTTACCCATTTCAACAATATCATGGTTATTTTTCTTGTAACCTAACATTTTTTACTTCTTACTTTCATTCTCTGGGGCTACTCCTGGAGGTCCCTGGAGGTTTCTCAGTTCACTCAAAGAAGTCTGAATTGGATTCAATAGGTAACAGCTCCCATTTCCTGTATTTACCACAGAATTATCATTTGAGTCATGTTGATCTGCTCTTTAAATTGCAATTTGATCACACTATTTCAATTTTACATGCACAATATCTGGCTGTAGTATCTGATATTACAATACCTGATCTGCATATTTGTTACCAAGTGTGACCATATTGTTTCCAGCCGTATGGGCAGTGCACTTTACTACAACAATTTCTTTTAGATGCTGTATAGCTTTCAATAAATAAGTATGTGGGAACTGTTCCTGATGGGAGTTCCAGAGGATGGCATATATTTTCTTTGTGACCATAATTGTTCAAATTCATGGACTGCTCCAAGATCATAATGGCTGTCTGTATAAATCGTCACATTCAAGTTTTCTGCAGGACGACAAGACCTTGTCAATGCAACCAATTCTTTCACTGTGCGGTAGCTACATTTGTCAGGTGTGATGCTTCAAGGATTTCAGAAATGGAATATACTGCACAGGCAGCCTTCCGTACTCCACAATAATCTCTCAAACAAGAACCATCATCAAACAAAATCAGACCAGCCATTTCAAGGGGAATTTCTTTAATGTCTGGTATTGATTGGCTTGGTGCATAACTCTACGACACTGATGCATTTGTGTTCTGGCCCAACATCATCTTCATTATCACTTGTGTTTTTGTCTTCCTTTTTGTATGGAATAGGAAACAATGTTGTAGGATTCAGGAAATTACATATTTTGACTGAAATATTCCCATGCAGCCAGTATGACATGTTCATATCTGGAAAGACAACTGTTTGACATGTGCTGAGTCTGAGTACCGGGCAGCACAGTCTTAACAGAATATGAAACAAACAGAACTAATGTATGTCCCTTCACAATTCACTCACTTTGCTCAATTTCATTGCAAATAGCTGCAATCGATTTTAAACAACCACAAAGTCTAACAGCCTGGATTTAACATAGCTTACAGATAGGCCACTGGTCTCAGAACTTCACCATGTTTCTGTGTATGAAGAGAAAGAGCACACTCTCCTCTCTCATGGAAATAAAGAAAAAAAATATCCTTATTATAATCAGCGATTCCAAGGGTGGTGCATTACTTACAATTTCCCACAACACTCGGAAAGCTGATACACATTTGTTTTCAGATGGTCCCTGATCTTTGATTTTACTGTTGGGTGACCTTACTAAGGGCTTCGCCATCAAGGAAAAGTTTGGCATCCACGTTAGACAGCCTAAAACAAATCAAACAAACATCCTCACTTCCCTCTGGGTGGTAGGGGTGCTTATTTCCAGAATAGTATAAACTAGGTATTTTGAGACTTTTCTTACACCATTTTCAATGTGATGGCCGAGATAACTCACTTCTTTTTACAATACTGCATTTCTTCTGGGGGAAAAATATTACCATAGTCAGATAAATGATTCAATAGTGCATTTTTGTCAGCTTTACAATCTTCCTTAGACTTAGATGATACCAGTATGTCATCTACATACTTGCATAATTCTCCATTTGCTAATCAGTTGTTTATATTTCCATTGTGGGAGAGTTGCAGGACTACCAAGTACTTCCCAAAGAATTCCCTGTTCAATCATATTTCACTGATGGGCTCCATTCCTTCTTCTGCCTCTTTTGAAAGTTTGTATTGTTTAATTCTAGAGAAAACTGCATGTGGTTTTACAATTATCTTGACAGGCTTTGTACATTTAATTAATGCTATTTCTTTACCAGAGAAACCTCATGCCTCTTCTATGACAGTATTTCTTAATTTCAGAGGCAAATCATCTTCAGTTAAGACTGGGAACAGCTGAACTCTTGAGTCATGTGATTAAATGTAAAACTCTGAATCTTCTTCTTGGTTTCAATTGCAGCAGCATCCATTTACAATAAATCACTCAGTTCATCTTGCAAAACATGTCATTGTCAAACTAATTGACATGACTCAAATCACACAATATGAACTGATGATTATTTTCCACTAAATCTATTTCAACAGAGATATCTGTTGTTTATACTATATAATAGACTCTTTATTACTAACGCCTACAACTTGGAATTCTCTTCCAGGAGATGGCCAGGTTTGGAACCTAGACAGAATAAACTAAAACCTGGGGGCTGTATCTACCAAGAAAACAAATGGGACGGCTATTGACTTCACCCTCAAAGTATGGTCCACTTTGGCCTAGACTGTATCAAATAAGCAATTCTCCTACCCTTCTGGCACTGCCATTGGGAATTATCTACTGGTGAAAACTCTGGGAAAAAATGGTCAGAATCAATGGATTCTGTTACTACCCCGGATTATATGGCATTTTGTTTTTCAAATTTTGCTGCAATACTGGGGCTCTAGGCATATTTATCCAAAATTCTCTATGATTCTATATAGTCTGCAGAGGAGCTATTCAGGTGAAAAAGTCCCTGATTTTGCATGTTCTGCTCAGGAGTTAGTTGAGCTTAAAGCTAATGACTGTGCCTGCCCACGATTCACATTCTGCTTCATCTGGGGAAGAAAATCATTCTAGATTTGATCTGGATTTTGTCGGCATCCCGACTTCCAGCGCCCAATACAACTGTCGAAATATTAAGTAGTCCTCTTCTTTGGCAGCTCAATATTGGGATCAATTTCAGGATTACTCACAATCTCACATCCATGCCCTTGCATCTGCAACATCTCATTTGCCACTTTCAAGCCTTGCATTGAAAACATCACATTCATTTCAGTATTTTCAGACAGCAAAAAACCTAAATTAAAACCTATCAACTGATTCCTGACATTTTTTTGAAACTGATATGTTTGGGCAATCATCAGCTTCTCCTTGATCTTTTTCTGCTCCCCATCGAACCATTTACTTCTGTACTTGCCTTACTTTAGAATTTCATCTCTACCCTTTGTCTGCCAGCACAGCACACTCTGAACAATATGTGAACTGAGTTCAGAATGCAAACCCATAACAAAAGCAGACACAAGCCCACTTTCATCCTGTTTCTCAGGATCTTCAACTCCACTGTGTTTCTTATAATTCTGCACAAACCTGTCATAATAGGCATGCACTGACTCTTTTGGCTCTTATGTAGATCTCAGAATATTTGATCAGTTAATATACTTGTCTGGCACCTTTTTTTCATTGTTCTATCACTTCCATGTATGTGTCAGCAACCACATCCATTGGCAAAGAAACAACTGCTCAATTGGAACAAAAGGTTCAAACAACAAATTCAAATCTGTTCAAAGCATTTCCAAAATCATCATTATCCTATGCACCTCTTGGACCTCTTCTCTGGTTCCTCTATAAATTTTGTAAAATTCAAAGTAAAAGCATAAAAATCAACTCTAGTTCAAGACACGTGCACATAGTTACCTCCATGTACTTCTCTCACTGGAAATTCAGAATCTACCACTAACTCTAAATCACTAGTTGAAGCCTTCACTTTCTTTCCTGCCTCTGAAGCTTACTTTTTATTTGTAACATCATTTTCCACCTTTCTCTTTATTGCTTCAAATCCCCCCAGTCCCTTATCTTTCCAACAAGATCCTTAATGTGAGCTCTTAGAGTCATTACACCTAATTATTTTTATTTTGTCATTAGTCAAATCCATTTAATAAATTATCTTCACATTTTTCATTTTACTGATGGCAACCTCACATTTATCAGCCATTTCCTCAAGCTTATCATAAGCCTTGTTTGCACATCTTGTACTTTTTTGGTCATGCAACTCATTTCATCCATATGAATTGACAATAATCTGTTCATGTCAATTGTTCACCGTAACATTTTCATAAATTCAGCTTTTACAAGTCCGACATTAATATCCCTTTCTGAAGACTGTACTTCAATAAATGCAGTAGTAAAAGGCAGGTCATTTGGAACTGGAGATGCAGCTGTAGCATCTCTACTCGTACTCAGCAAAGCTTTCATTGCATTTTCAGGTCGGGCCATGCTGATGCACTCCCAACTTTAAGCGCAGTCAACCTCTCTGTATAGTCGCACCATGATAGCCTGGGTGATCCGAGCAGTGGAGCCCAGAAATTGAGGCGCGAAATAGGGTGCATTTGTAATGTTAGTTCTCTTAGAAATACGTTATCAAACCCACGGCCACAACTGCTGGATGGAATAACACCAAATTTGTCAGAAAGGTAAATGTTGTTATGCAGATTGTGCTTTTTGTTATTTGGTGAAAATCTGTTCAGTAGAATATAAAAATTAAAACTGAACAATCTAGTGATATCTCTGTTCTCAGATATTTTGTGGTAGTCGTGGTTAAATCACGCATGTTCGAGGTAAATCGTGAAAGTGCCTGCCTGCGGGGATGCTCTGATTGACTGGACGCAACTTGAACAGAAAGTTGCAGCAGTTTTGCAGCGATTGCTGTGAAATAATGACGTATTCGAGGTAAACCACGAAAGTGCTCCAGCAGGAGTGCTGTGATTGGTTGGACGCAACCTGAAGAGAAAATTGCGGCTGCCTTTTTATCAATGGCTCCCGGTGCTGAAAATTTCTATGAGAGCTAAGATAAGGGGTCAGAGTGGAGATACTCTGACTCCATGTTTGAGAAGTGGGTGAATTAGTGACACACGTTCGGTGATCAAAATAGATTTTTTTGATCATGTGCAATATTCATGACGCGAGCATGGCCCCCCGTGTACCATTGTGGGGACATCGCGAATTTCACAGCAACACTGCAAATAGTGGTGAAAATATAAAAAAATATATAAATATTTGTATACACTCACTGGTCACTATCAGAGACTCATATACGCACATACAAACTCACTCAGACACTTATACACCCATTCACATACATACTCACACACTTATACATCCAGTCACATACCCATTCAGATACTCATGCACCCACTCACATCCCCATTCAGGTACTCATGCACCCACTTACAGAGAGTGATGTACCAATGTACAGACCCACTTAGAGACTCACACACCCACTTACAGACCCACTCACACATACATATATACTCACAGACCCACTGAGTTACACACACCCCCACTGACAGACCCACTGAGACACTCACACACCCACTCATAGATATACTAAGACACTCATATACCAACTCACACACCCATACAGCCACTCACACACTCTATCACAGATCCTGTCAGAGTTATGCACCTAGTCAATGACTCATATACTCAGAGACTTACACACCCATTCATAGACTCACTCAGATGTAGACACACCCACTCATTCACCCACTCAAAGACTTACACATCCACTCACAGACCCACCAGACACTTGCCCTCCTAGTCACTGACCCAGTCATGCATGTACCCGTTCACTCACCTACTCAAAGACCTATACTCTCATTACAGGCCCATTGAGACACTTGTACACCCACTCACAGACCCACTCAAACACTCATACACCCAGTCATAGACCTACTTAGACACTCACACACCCATACAGTCACTCCAACACCCACTCACAGACTCACTCACAGGCTTATGAACCCAGTCTCTCGTATACTTTAGAGACTAATGCACCCACTCACTCACCCACTAAGACATGCACTTAGACACTTATGTATACCCTCACAGATCCAGTCAGTCATATACTTTCTTTAATGTGCACAAAGACACTCATGCACCTACTCACAGATTGACTGAGAGACTCATGCAACACAATCACAGATCCATTGAGACAGTGATGCACCCAGTCATAGATGCACTGAGACAGTCACGCAGTTCGTTACAGAACCATTGATAGACTGATGCACCGTCTCATGATCTACTGAAATACTTAAACATTGAATGGGAGACTTATTGAGACAGTGATGCATGCAGTCACAGATTTCACTGGAAGAGTTATACACTGTGTTACAGAGATATTAAGGGAGTTATGCATGCTATTAAATAGTCTTTTCGATAGTAATGTGTTTAGTGTGTTGTTTATAATCTATTTTGCAGTTATACGTTTTGTATGTGGTGGTGGCTATTGAATGTGTGCTTTCGTTTTGTCATTTTGCGACATATCACTGAAAAAAAACCAAAGTTTAGAAGGACATTATAGTTAGGAAATAGCATTTAAAAATGCTTAGAAATTCACTGGAAAAGCCAAAGGTTACACAAACATCATAGTTTGGAAATGGAATTACAAAAACCTTAGAAATTCACTGAAAAAAACAAGGGTTAAAAGGACGTTATAGTTAGGATATAGAATTAAAAAAATATTAGAAATTCAATGAAAAAAACAAAGGTTACAGTGACGGTATAGTTAGGCTGACATGTCACTCATACCAAACCAGAGAAATTCAGCAGTTATAGTTAGCTAATCTAACTATAACTCACACCCCCGCAATGCACTGCTTACATATTACATCACTCATGAAATGGTCAGTAGCCGCCACTGCCCGATCCCAGGCTGTGTTTATTCCTGTACCAGGATTTGCTTGACCAGTAGCCTCTGCAAGTCACAGCATGCTCAAAAAGTACCTGCAGCACCGCAGTGGGTGTAGCGACCAACGCCCGATCCCGGGCTGTGTTTATTCCTGCACCAGGATTCACTTGACCAAGAGCCTCTGCAAGCCACTGCGAGTTTAAAAAGTGAGTGCAGCACTGCAGCATGTAGCTGCCAACACTTGATCCCAGGCTGTGTTTATTCCCGCACTAGGACTCGCTTGACCAGGGGCCTCTGCAAGCCACAGCATACTTAAAAAGCGCCCTCAGCATCGCGGTGCGGGATGCACATGAGGACGCACCTGGGCGAAGCCCGGGCCAATGGTGGGCCTGTCCACACTCACGGAGCCCAGAAGAGGCTGGGCTGGCCCCCCTAACGTGAGCTTTATTTTGACCCCTTATTTTGTCTTGCAAAGGTCCTGTAATTATTATGGTCCAAATCGTGTGATCAAGGGCCAGAGGTTGCTAACACTCTAGACTCCTTTCTCCTGAGAACGGCGGAAGTCGGATCTAAGGAAATCAAAAGGGCTGAAAGAAGACTGTCCAGAGGAGAGGTATGCTTAAAGAACCCTCAACTACTCTCAGTTACGGATGTCACCTTGAGTACAGGAGCTGTTAACCCCTTGTCTCTAGCTGATGACATGGCACCGAACCTTCAACCTTTAGCAAGCGGCACCAGTAATCGGGACTCGCCAGATGAGCCACCAGTGAGAAAGGAAAGGGGCGTGTCAGGTCCCATAGACTCATTAAACTAAACACTGGTACCGCGAAAGGACCCCCTTTAATGGCTTTGCAGGAAGCAGGGACCGAGTCTGTTATAACTTCTATCGTATTGGAACAAACTATTTCTCATCTTATGCAACCCTTAGTGGATAGTTTGAATTGTATTGAAGCTAGTTAAGCCCTAAGTAATAGGCAGGGGTGTAATATACCTGTAGGGTCCTCTAAGACCCCAGAGGTTTCATAGGTTTTGTTGGTTAACAAAGCTCAAGATCTTACCGCTGCCACTTCCAAGCCTGTTGTAAGGTCGGAGCGTTTTATTGCACCACTCTAAACTCAGGAGAACAGGGACTCATACAGGAGGGGAGGGCTTAGCTCTATCCACATGCAACCGTGGGTACGGCCGTCATCTACATTCAATACCACTAATTTGCCAGCCCAAGATGTAGAGTATTTGTCTACAGGTCATGGGGGTACCATTCCTAATAATCAGAGCATACAACGTATTAATCCTGAACCGCAGCCTCAATGGTCCATAATTGTCCCCCCACGTTACAGCCGCACGCAGATCAAGGCAGGCTCGTAAAGGTTATCCATTTGCGAATGGACCTAATTTAAACCTCCCACCGGATGCCTGACCATATGTGATCATTCTGGCAAACACCCCGCAGGTGGACTGTGCTCAGTTAGAATCCACACACCAACTGTTGAATAAATCATTACACTGGCTGTTGAAGTATGCTGATGCTTAAAAATGTTCCAACTTAGCCAACCATATCATTATGGCCAGAAGAGTTCACTGGATAAGCAACAACCCTAAATAAATAGGGGGGATTGTATTGTACTTAATTTTAGCAATCCATGACTTGTGAAGTATCTTCCGGGTATACTTCCTAATGGCCCTATGGCATCTACTCAAATTTACACTCTGCCATTAGGATCCTTCTATAGACCACAGGGCTTTATGTCCTATAGCTTAGAGCTTGATTACAAACCTGTTCCTCCATGTCCAGCTGTCCCACATAGCCCTAACCACCTAGCAGACATTCCACTAATTATTACATTTGCTGCTTTGGAAGGGCTTGATACTTGTGATTGACAGGTGGTTTGTAGGTCAACCAAGCTCATCCAGCATAGTGATCCACGGCAGGAGGTTGACCCTATCTCAGCTCACCCACCACCAATCCAGGAAAGTGATCTGATTAAATCCATAAATTGGAACATTGCTGCATTAAGAGCCAAATGGGATAACGAAGACTGGTTTAGGATTAACCAACAATACGACCTAGCATGCCTGCAAGAAACCTGGGAAGTTGCAGCTTTCCACATCAATGGGTTTTGCTCAACTCAAACACTAGCAACACCTTCCAGTAATGGGGCTAACAGACTGTCCTTAAGACACACAGGGGTACCCAGAGAATTCCAGGTATGGGAACAAGCACAGTAGAATGGAATCTTAAGAGGTTTCCTAACCTGGTACATACCTTCAGTTTGACTTTTTAAAGTATTTGGGATGGCCAAACTTAAAAAGAAACCCGGCTCCACCCAAGGGGATATTTCTGGACATAGCCTGAAAGTAGGGAAGAAAACAAGAAGATTCAAGCAGGAGGGATCTTACATTTTTTTAGTTGAAAGGCCCAGCAGTAAAGACGAAGATCGGAGCTTGCTATACCATCATCCAACTTAGTGCTCCGCAATTTCCTCCAAGAGATCCTCACCCACTTATTAGACCAGAGAAAGCTGGATATGTCACTCTGTAGGGATTTTAAAGTTTTGTAGTTAAAGGATAAAGGTATCCCATCACAAATAAAAGTCAACTTTGGCAGGATTGACATTTTAACCAAATTTGAATGGCCCAAGATGAAAAGTGGAAGGCTACTCCAAGATCTTAATAGTGTTCTTGTCTCTTTTATTATTAATTCAAGGTTCACCTAAGCTAACCTGGAGACGTCATGTGTTATCTGTACATCTAGGTATCTAATTTGTTGTTTGACCAGTGGGGCATTTGACTGCGAATTCCAGGACATAATTTCATTTTTTGGAGGGTTGCCTGAAACCCTCCCAAACTGCTCTAGTCTTGGTAAGGTGCTGGCACTCTCCCTCGTAAAAATCATCAAATTTTCTGCATCGAGGGCTAGTTTTTTTACCCACCCATTCCATTCAAAGGGCGCAAAGATCTGACTGGCCCTAATTCTACATGCCAAGGGTTCGATGCACAGGTCAAAAAGTAGCGGGGAGAGTGGACAACCCTGTCTAGTCCCCCGCTCCAACTTGATTGAGCTGTTTAGATTCCCATTAAAGACTATCCTCGCTGTGGAGGTTTAATAGAAGTTACTAATGGCCCTGGCAAATTTATCCCCTCGCCCGTAGATGTGAATCATATGGTGAAGAAAAGTCCAGTGCACCCTGTCAAAGGCTTTAGCCGCATCAAACGCAAAGATGGTAAGAGGTAGTTTTTCTGAGGAGGCAACATTGATTGCGCCGATCAACTAGTAAGTTAAATCATGAAGTTGATGACCCCTAATGAACCCCTTCTGATCACCTTGAATCAGGGAGCACATTACATGATTTGATCTCCCAGCTAAAATTTACGCGTAGATTTTATAGTCGCAATTCAGCTAGGATATGGGCCTCTAAGACTCACATTTTTTATGATCTTTACTGGGCTTCAAAATTAAACTGATAGCAGCCTCATCCCAAGACTTAGGAATTGGGAGTTTATCAGTAAAGATACCATTAAACAGTCTAACCAAAACCGGACCAAATTCCTCAGCAAGGGAGATATAAAGCATGTTAGGAATACCCTCTAACCCTGCCGCACTACCTCTTTTTAGGCGTTTCAAGGTGGCCTCTAATTCTTCTAAGTTGATATTTTGATTAAACCCTAAAACTTGCTCTTCCACCAGCAAGGGTATTGTTATCCTATCCGTATAAGCTATTATCTGGGAGTCAAAAACTACCTGGTCCTCTGTATATAGGTCCTGAAAGAAGGACACAGAGGCTAATTTTATTTTAGAATTCTCCGTCCAGACCTCCCCTGCATCAGCGTCGGCAATTTCCTTTATTAAATTCCTAGTCTGATTAATGTTGGATTTCCAAGCCAGGAGCTTCCCACATCCTTCTCCATATTCATAATTAGCTAATCTACTAGCCTCCCATCTTTTCCTTATAATACTGTCAAGGTAATCAGCTAATGCCTGTCTTTCTGCTCCCCATCACCTTGTAGAGTAACTTTACTCAGGGTGGCTGAAATGTCTACTTCCAGTTTTCTTGTAATAGCTCTGATCTCCTTATGCTTTTTGGCTGCCAAACTAATAACTCTCCCTTTTATAACTGCCTTATAAGCATCCCATACTACATGTAAAGGGGCAGAAGAATCATTCATTTTAAAAAAAATGATAGAGTATCATTTTTGAGCTGCCTTATTGCTGATGAGTCGGAAAGTAAAGATCTGTCAAAAGTCCATCTTCTAATAGATGGGCGTCTCTCTATTTGCAGATCCATCATCACTGCCGAGTGAGCTGAGAGATGCTCCGGAATATGTGCTACCATTTTAATACAATTAATTAGTCTGTTATCTACCAAAAAAAAGTCAATTCTAGACGAATGCTCATGTTTTTTATTGTGAAATGTAAAAGTTGAGGGGCCGGTTATTGCCTTATTTTTTATTCTCCATATATCTGCAAGACCTAGGTCTTCCATGAGGATTATGATAACAGAGCCCATTTTAAATGGTACTCCCGCCCCTTTAGATCTATCAAGGATCGGATTCAGAAGGACATTGAAGGCCCCTCCCATAATAATAGGGAACGTAGATTGTAGTAGATGGTTGTAGATGGAATTTAGGGGAGCCTCATCATCTATTTTTGGACCATAGTACCCCACTAGAACAACCCATTTGTTCTGAATCTTAACCTCTGCAATGATCCACCGCCCTTTAACATCCACCATAAAGGTCCCTAGGGTCGTCTTTGCAGATCTTTAAAAAATAAGGGCTACTCCTTACATGCAACATGTTTGGGTAGTATGAAGAGAATTTCCAATCCACTTTTATTTGGCTTGAAGAGTCACCCATTCATCAATGGTTAGGTGTGTTTCTTGCAAGTTAATAATATCACAGTTGGATTAACACAGGTATTGGAGGATTCTCCTACGTCTGCCTGCTACTCTAAGCCATTAACATTCCAAGTATATATACTTGGGACAGGCACAGTTATTTAGGTTTTATCAAGTTTGATCTCTCAGCTCGAGATACCAGGCCGACCGGTCGAGACCTACCCCTCTCTTAATTCTCAACTCATTCAATATTTCTGAGAAGTGAGGACTTTCTTTTCTTTTTTCTCTAATATGCTCCCCACCAAGTGAAAGACATGATTGAATTGCTTCTCTTGTGACCCCCCCCACCCAAGGGAACCCTACCCGAAAGTATCCTGGGTATGATGAAAGATTACCCATTGGAGCTCACATCACCCTCCAGAATGCAGCAAATAAAACAAAGGGAAAGCAAATTATTCATGGGTTTTATTTGGTCCATAAAAGTTCCTACCTCCTTAGGATCCCTAAAATTGAAAATGTTATTATTCCACATAAGTTTAAGGAGGGCCGGGAACCTCAGCTGGACTGTTGCCCCTAAAGACTGTAGAGTAGGTATAGATTTTCCCATCTCCCACTGCCTATCCTGTGTGATTCTTGAGAGATCCGATCTAATCTGAAATGACCACTTCCCTTTAGTGAAATTCCCTGCTTTTAAAGCCTCTGACTGGACTCGCTCTTTTAAGGTATAGGTTTTAAAATTAACAAAAATCACCTTGGGGTTTTCCTATTCAGATTTTTGGTGAAAGGATCTCTATGAATTGTCTGAATGTCAGCCTCTAGGTCGTGGGAATCAATGGCGGGAATAAACTCCTTTAATACGTTTATAAGAAAGCTTTCAATGTTATCCCCCTCTAGGTCTTCTGGGACATTGAGAACCTTAATATTGTTTTGCCTCCCATTATTTTCGAGGGCCTCAATTCTGTCTAGCATAACTTTTTGCCATTTTTCAAAGTTTGAATCTCGGTCCGATGAGTCTCCACATCCTTATTGAGAGCCACTACTGTAGCTTCCATAGCACAGATTCTCTCTGTAATTGCAGACATCTTAGCTTCTAAGGTCTCACAGTAGTCTTGGAATTTAGCCTGATTCCTTTCCAAAACTGCAAACTTATTTCTGAAATCTAAAGTTTTAGCGTTCTTTTCTGGAATGTAGCAGGCCTCAAGAACAAAGTGAAAGACACAGTCTGGAATGAATTTATAAATAATTTTGACATTCTGTATATACAAGAGACCTGGGTTTTCAATGAAGTACACATAAACGACTTCAGGACATTGCATACACCAGCAATTCGCTTATCGAGTGGAAGACCTAAGGGTGGAATCTGTGTATTACGTTTCAAATTTGATTGGGGCCTCGAAGATTGTAATGATTAGTTCTGAAATTTGCTATCAGATTGTATTGATTCATATGGATGTTAAATGCATATTAGCCGTAATTAATTTTTATAATAATGTTGAAAAAGGAGAGATCGAAATAATTCCTATCTGGGGCGGGGATTTTAATGTTGGTCTATGTCCAATAGCCGGGGTAGGAAAATGTGGTTTAACAACGGAGGAGAATGACCCGGCGATCCACTTTCCCCACTCATATAGAGGCGAGATGTTTAATGAGATCTTATTCCTGCATGATTTTGGTTTTGCGAACTGTTTATGCTCGCCCAGGGTGGATTTCAGACACACCTATATAGGTAGAGAAGCTGAACCCACAATAGACTTCATAATCGTGCCAAACCGATATGCAAGATATGTTACCGGATATAACATCCATCAAAATGTAATGAGTGATCACCTGCCTTTAAGTGTAAACATAACCATCCCAACCATTGCAGTAAGGAAATATTGCAATCAAGTGGAATGGGTAAAAAACGTAGCAATAGGAAGACAAAATGGGTATACATTACGCTGGTCAAGCCTGGACCTGTTAGAGCTGAGTAAACAAATTGTCACTAAGGCGTATGACTCAATTTTAACGTGCCTAAACGACAGCCCATCACATGATAACGTCCTGATTGCTTTTTCCCATATTACTAAGGTTGTTAAAAACTCCCTGGAAGTAGAAAGTAAAGGTACTCGCAATTGCAGAAAGGGATGGTTTGATAAAAACTGCACAAAAACCTACACTAATCTAAAAGAAGCCCTACATAAGACAGTAAGAGATAAGGAGCAAATTGGGATATGTAGGAAGGTGTATAATGAAGCTAGAAAAACTAGGAAAAATGAAATGAAAGAGAAGGCTTGGGAGAACCTTAAAGAAACTTCAATGAGTAAAGACAGCTCCCTATTCTGGCAGGCTGTGAACACACCTTTCTTTACCACTAAGTCCGATGCACCCTCTATAGAGGTAGTAATAGAGGAAAAAACTTGGGTGGATTTCTTTTCAAATGTTTATACCCTACAGAGTACCACAGAGAGGGAAACTGACTGTAGGCGAGAGCTCGAGGGGGACCACCAGGGTTTTCTGCCTATTGACCTTCATATCACTCTGGAAGATGTAACTACGGCTATAAATGCAAGCAAGAGTGGTAAGGCCCCAGGCCCGGATGGGGTGGCAATTGACTTATTTAAATTAACTCCGCAGCTGTGGGCCCCAATATTAACAAGGGTTTTACAAGCATGCTGTGCAAAGGGATTTATAGATAGATGGTCCGAATCAATAATTGTCCCAATTTTTAAGAAGGGTGATCGGGAAACTCCCGCCTGCTACCGCCCAATATCCTTATTATATTCCCTTATAAAGGTAGCAGTAAGGATTGTACTAGACCGGCTGCCAACATGGGTAGAAGATAATAATATTTTAAGCGATGTACAGTACGGATTTATATCTGGTCTAGGAATCAACAAACAGGCTCTTAATCTTAGTATTTTAATTGGAAAGTATACGCAGGCTAAATCAGGGACATTTTATTTGGCATTTGTCGACCTTACAGCCGCATTTGACTGTGTTATACACAGCAAATTGTGGTAAATTCTCAGTGATCTTAATGTCGACCCAATACTAATCCAGTTTTTAAGACAGCTATATTCTGGCGCAACAGCCAAAGTCCATTACAAACTCAAGGGAGAGTGAATACCACCGTTCAAAGTGGAGGGGGAAGTGAGGCAAGGATGCGTCTTGGCACCACTCCTGTTCACTTTTTATACCAATGCGCTGGAACAGGAGTTGGTGTCAAACGCTAGGGATCTACCACATGGAAATAAGCGTCCGATAGTCTCCCTTTTCTATGCAGACGATGCGGTACTTATGGCACGGATTCAGGTTGGCTTACAAAGGGCTTTCACTTTTTATACTAGTTTTAAGGACAACCTGGGTTTAAAAATGAATGCAAAGAAAAGCTTTATTGCCAGTGGGAGAGGGAAACAAAAATGTAGAAGTTTTCAAGCTGGGGGTAGCAAGGTAGAACTTATTAATTCTTTTACATATCTGGGTGTCTTATTTAACCGTACTGGGTCTTTGGCCCAGGTGATTAAGACTAGGAGCCTTCTGTTTATGAAGTCCACAGCGGCCCTAATTAATTTCACTAACAAACTGGGTAAAAGGGCCCCTGAAATTCTCTTGAAAATTTACCATGCTAAATGCGTGAGCATAGCAAACTTTGGGGCAGGTATTTGGGGATTTCATGACTGTGCACCAATTCAACATGTTGAAAATGCCTTTTTGAGATTTATTTTGGCAGTTCCTGCCAGCACCCCAGTTTTTAATTGCCACAGCGAGCAAGGAGTACCATACATTTCAGACCTAATTAAGATACAACCAGTGCTGCTCTGGCATAGAATTTGGACCTCTACCAGCACAGGTCTAAATAAGGAAATCCTAACCGACGTAATGAAAATAGATCATGCTAGTAAGATTACTTGGTTAAAATATATAAAAAAACTTCATGCACGATATTGGGCATCCAGAGTTTTTTTCTCTGCCTGAAGTGATGAACTCCATACATCGGAAGGAATTAAAAAAAGTTTATATGACTTTTCTGGAAGAGAACAGGCTAGCACTGGAAATGAATAAGCCTACGGTGGTCCAGCACCAAATAATTACTATAACATATACCATCCAACCGTACCTATTGTGCTGAGTAGGGGGACATGATAGATACGTGCTAACACGTTTTAGATTTGGGATGTTCCACCGCTTGATTAGTCACCCAGACATGAACAATTGGTCAAGGGAATTATGCCCGTGCCCCTGCGATAACATCTCTTTACAAACAACCATCCATGCAATTTTATTCTGTAAATTGTATGCAAATGAACGGCGTTGATGGATGTACCTTTATTAAAACGGGGGGATGGAGACAATGCCGCCCTGCTTTTCTGTATTTACAGATGTTGGATAACTATTATTGTATTGGAACTATGGTGGGTTTCCTAAAAAGCATAATGAGAATAAGGAAGATTTTAAACATTTAGACCCCTGACGGAAAATATATGGGAGGTGTTGAATTCGAAATGGATTATTTTTAGTACAGATGCCAAATATTTTTACTCCTACATACTAGAAATAGTGACAATGAGTGTCAACAATGATTATTGATATGGCAATGAAATGTGCCATTTGAATGTCATCTAAAGTGTCCTTATGTTAGTAATAATCCAACATCCTATCATTGTATTTGATTCACGTTTGCCATTGTATTTTGTGGCACGCGCCAAATAATTGATCTCACTAGAGTAATGAATTACCGTAAATTAACGAGGAACGTCTAAATAATGAAATAGGTCAATTTTCCTGTTTTTGAGCCATATATTGAATTTTGAGCCTCAGATAGAACAATGCGAATGAATTTAACATGTGGTACAATTAAGGAACTACGAGTATGTCTTCACTTTTTATTGTTGTAGTTTATCATGTGACACAGAACCTATGCTCGAGTTTAAATGGTGGTAGAAAACTTTATTGGAGTTGTTGGTGAGCAAGCCTGCTGGGCAGGCGAAACGCGTCTAACTCTTTCCAGCTGACATTAAACCATTTTCCAAACGACACGGCGTCGACAGTCCATTTGTTTTTGGAGTTTGAATCATATATATATATATATATATTCACTGAAAAAACCATAGGTTTCAGGGGCGTTATAGTTAGCTGGACTTTTCACTCGTACAAAATCATTGAAATTCCCCCGTTATAGTTTGTTCAGCTAACTATAACTCACGCGCCCGCAATGCACTGCTGATGACGTCACATATTACATCACTCATGACATGGTCAGTGACATCACTCATGACATTACTGATGATATCTCAAATGACATCACTGATGACATCTCAAATGACATCACTGATGACATCACTGATGATATCATCCAGTGAATGTGTGTTTTTCTGAAAATTACATAAGTTTTATATATGTATATCTCAAGGTCGATGGAAGAATAAATGTGTATATAAGTGTCTAAATGGATGATTTATTTTTGAAAAATTGATTGTATAACTGACTGATTAAGTGTATCTTAGTGAATACATGGCTTAGTAAGTAATGTTTAAATATGTAAATATCTGTTATCAGTCTCTCACTTTGTGTATAAGTGGCTGCATGGGTTGGTGAGTAGCTACATGAGTGTCTATATAGGTTATTAGTTGTTTTTTTGAGTATCAGTATGAGTGTCTGAGTGTCTGCATGGTTCGGTGGGGGGTATTACGTAGTGCATAGGTGCATGAATGAGTGACTCACTGTTTGTATGTGTTGAAGACAGGATGTGTGCAGGACTGTATGGGTGGATGAGTGTGTGCATGGGTGTGTTAGTGAGTGAATGACTGTCTCAATAGTGTCTTTATGAGTAACTACATATGTTTTAAACTAGTATATGTGACTATTGGTATATATAAGTGAGTATATGTGAGAGTGAGAGATTGGAAGAGTTCCTGAATGAATAAGTATGTGTTTCTATAAGTGATTGTTTAAAAGACTAAGTATGTGTAAGTTTCTGTAGAAGTGAGTGTGGTGGTGTGTGGATAACTGTACATGCAATTAAATGGATGTTTGATTCTTTATTAGCATGAGTGACTATGTGTGTGAGTAACTCTATGGATGAGTGGCATTGTGTAACAGGATGTATAGGTGTATGAGTACATATGATGAGTGAGTACATGTATGAATGACTGTATAGGACTGTTGGTGAATGAGTGGATGTGTATGTGGATCTTAGAATTACTTGAATAGGTTGTTGTAACTGGTATTGGTATGTCCATTGTTTTGAAAATGTTAGTTTCTATTTTTGAATGTGTGTATCAAAGGTTATATTAGGGGGAGAGGAGGTCTGCCACTCTATCACAAGGATGATGTCATCAGTGATGTCATCAGTGATGTCATTTGAGATGTCATCAGTGATGTCATCAGTGATGTCATGAGTGATGTCACTGACCATGTCATGTGTGATATAATATGTGACGTCATCAGCAGTGCATTGCGGGCGCGCGAGTTATAGTTAGCTGAACTAACTATAATGGGGGAATTTCAATGGTTTTGTACGAGTGAAAATTCCAGCTAACTATAACGCCCCTGAAACCTATGGTTTTTTCAGTGAATTTTTAAGGTTTTTTAAATGGTAATTCCTAACTATAACGTGCCTGAAACCTATGTTTTTTTCAGTGAATTTCAAAGGTTTTTTAAATGCTAATTTATAATTATGCCTACAGAGATAGGACATGTGAAGAAAGAAGAAAAAATGCACAGAAAGAAAAAAAATAAATGCAGAAAGAAGCAACAGAAGTCCTCAAAGATGAAGAAAAGTGCAGGAAGAAGGATAACGTGCAGAAAGAACAAACAGAAGAGCAGAAAGAAGCCTTGTTGCAAAATCATCCTGTACCCTCAACTTTTTCAGACGGATACTGGTGGTAACTGAGTCTGACTAACCAGTCCTAGAGCCAGTGCTATGTTAAAAGACACTCAGAATATAGTGAAAACACCTACATACACTAGGGAACACTATGCATTGGGGTCCCCCTGTGATTAGCATGACCTCCTCTGTAAGCCCATAGTATATAATAGGGCAATGGATTAAAACTACCTCTTAAAAAGTCACCTCAGGCCCCTTCCCCTCTCTTCACCACTGTGTAAACATGCCCTGTGGCTGTTTTAAGTTGGGAGATTAAGTCCCCTTGAATCCTGAGGGTCCCTATGTTCCAACTAGACCACTAGGTACCTCCAGTAAGTGCCACAGAGCTGCGTTGAAGAGAGGTGTAAAAAGTGGCACGGCCTGGACCACCTCTCTGCAACGGAGCTCAGTGGCGCTTACTGGAAGCACCTGGTGGGCTAGTTAGCCCCCAGGGGCCCTCAGGATTGAAGGGGAATTATTTCCCCAACTTAAAATGCGCCATAGGGCGTGTTCGCACACGTCACCTCAGGCCCCGTCCCCTCCCTTCCCCACTGTGTAAACACGCCCTGTGGCCGTTTTAAGTTGGGAGATTAAGTCCCCTTGAATCCTGAGGGTCCCTAGGGGCAAAATAGCCCACTAGGTACATCCAGTAAGCACCATTGCAGAGAGGTGTAAAAAGGGGCACGGCCTGCACCACCTCTCTGCAACGCAGAGCAGTGGCGCTTACTGGAAGAACCCGGTGGGCTAGTTGGCCCCCAGGGTCCCTCAGGATTGAAAGGGAATTATTTCTCCAACTTAAAATGCGCCAAAGGGCGTGTTTGCACACGTCACCTCAGGCCCCGTCCCCTCCCTTCACTACTGTGTAAACGCGCCCTGTGGCCGTTCTAAGTTGAGAGATTAAGTCCCCTTGAATCCTAAGGGTCCCTAGAGTCAAACTAGCCCACTAGGTACCTCCAGTAAGCGCCACAGAGCTACGTTGCATAGAGGTGTAAAAAGGGGCGTGGCCTCAGAACACCTGTCTGCAACGCAGCTCCCTGGCGCATACTGGAGATACCTGTTGGGCTAGTTGGCCCTCAGGGTCCCTCAGTATTGAAGGGGAATTAATTCCCCAGCATACAACTGGCCATGGGGCGTCTTTGCAGAGTGCAGCAAGGAGGGGGCATGGCCTCCAGGCCGATGCCGGTCTTTTATTTATTTTATTTTTTTAAGAAGGAGGGCTGTGTGGCCCCCCTTCTTTTTCTAATTTATTGGCCCTGGGGGATCCCCCAGGGCCTGCACCCTAATTTTTTTTGTTGAAAAAAATAAATTTGGAAGGGGGCCGCGTGGCCCCCCTCCCAGGGCCTTAATCGGCCCCGGGGACCCCAACCCCTGGGTCATGGCCTTTTTATTTTTTTATTCTTTAGGAGAGGGGCTGCGTTGCCCCCCTCCTCAGGCCACTTATTGCCCCAGGGACCCAATCCCCCGGGGCCGGCCTTTGTTTTTTATTATTTTAAAAAAATATATATTTATAGAAACACCTAGGACATGCTGGACAAACCGTATGTACCTATCACCATGACGATTTGCGTGATATTCATTAAAAGGTGACTATGCATACAATGAATCCACGTGGAATGTATTTACCCCGCTAGTGAAGCTCTGATGTGTCTGACGCCCTACCGTGCCTAATCCCGGCGCCCCCGCCGGTGGGTACTCTCCAAGTAGACACCCTTGTCGTTTATTTATACAAACATGGGTGGCTATTGACGGGCACATTTAATACACACACACACCAAGCCATTCAAAGGGGATTCGACAAAAATTTGACCAAACTATGCAAGAAACCCCCCTCACGGTTAATAAAACACACATCCACCGCTGGATGTGTAATACTTTTTATTTTACTCTCTGGAAAGGAGACAAACCTCACTTGAGAGTCACAGCGTGCTCCTGGCTGAGCCCAATGCTGTGTTACACCCACCAGTGCCCGCCGAGTGCCACACACCTCTGTGTTGTATTCCACCAGCTAGTGCGTATGCTCTGACACTCTCTAGCCCATGTGCACTGTAACACCACCCCGTGAATATGCCATGCCACACTTGCCTTCGCACGGGTTATATTGCCCCATCTAACGTGCCTTCCTCGATGCCTAGGTTATAACGCACAGCGCTATGCCATACATATTACAATCTGGGATCCATATCTTTGTCACAGTGCATATGCAACGTTACACTCCCCAACACATATTTTACATTGCAACTTTAGAGACTAGTTAGGTTACACCACACTGCCCTGTGCATATTACACTCCAAGGCGCATATCGCATAGCACGCGTTAGTGCCTGTGCTATCTCGCGCTCTCCAATGAATCTGTCATTGCGCACAATGTATTGCATATCATATTTCACGCCCGGTTCATCTTATATCACACTTTTTGGTGCATAGTTTATACCATGTACTATATCTAGTTTTCATTTTCAATCGTGCTCTCAGGACTATGTTCTATATAACACTGCGTCCACCTACCCTTTTCACGGTCATTGCATTTTGCGATGGGGGGTGGAGGGTCAGGGGGTGTTTCTGCCAAGTGAGCCCGGAGTCACAGTCACAAACGTCCTCTTCTTCCTGAATAAAAGTGAGATTATGCTGCATACTTGTTCATATTTTAAGTAGTTCGCACAGACACACATTTTAAAAACAATAAAGTTCTTAATACCCACCTTCTATGAACAGTTAGCTTGCTGCCCCATCCACCTCCTCCCTATCCTCTGTTGTCTGAATCCATGGACTAGCCTCCTTCCTCCTGCCATGCATGGTCTGATGAGCTGCCACTGCCCTCCATTTAGCATGATGTACCAGTCCACTCCTCCTGCCCTCCATTGCCCAATTCTATGACCCATCATTGACCTCCTGCTTAGCCTCTGTGCTTAGCTTGCTGCCCCTATTCTCCTTCCCCCTGCTCTCTGATGTCTTTGTGCATGCCCCTGCTCCATCCTTTTTGCCCACCATATTCCATGGGCCTGCCACTCCTATCTACTCTGAGTGTTCTGTTGTGCTGCCACTCCCCTCCCACCTGCCTAGCATTGTCAGATGACTGTAACCTGTCCCTGCCACCTCCACCCTGCCTGTCCACATGCCATGCCCCTATCCCCTTGCTCCTGTCCTCCATGGTCCATTTTACTGCCACACCCTTCTACCCTCCCTGGGCTGTTGTGCTGCAACTGCTCCTCCTGCCTGCCTCGCGTGGTCTGTTGTGAGGCCCCTTCCCCTGAACTCTCTTTTCTGTGCCCAGGTCCTGACCCTCCCTTCTATCCTCCATGGTCCTTTGTGCATGCCCCTGCACCCTCCTTCTTACCCATCAGAGCCATTGTGCCACCACTGACCCTCCCGCTTGCCATGCATGGTCTTCTGTGCTAGCATGGCCCCTCCCACCTTCCCTGTGTGGTCAGCTAGCTGCCCCTGAACCCCTCCCACCTTCCCTCCATGGACTGTGTGTATGCCATCATAGTCTCACTGTTGCTCTCCATGGTGTGTCTTGTTTCTAGGGCCCATCCTGCCTGACCTCCATGGTCATCTTGCTGCTTCTGCCCTGCCCCCTTGCCCCCAGCCCTCTGTTTCCATGTGCAGACCCCTATTCCCTCCCTCCTAGCTTGTCTGTTCCATTGTAATGCCCCTGATCCGTCCCTGTTCTCTGTTGTCCATGTGCATGGTCCTGTCCCCTCCCTATTGCTTTCTATTGATTGTTGTGCTGCACTCCCATCCCGCATGCCCTGTGTGGTGTATTGTGCTGCTGCAAACCCTGATGCCTGCCCTGTAGGGTCAGTTTGCTGCACCTCTCCATGTCCCTCCTGTCCTCTGTTATCCGATTCCATGTCCCTACCCCAATTCCTCCTGCCTACCATGATCCAATGTACCCTACTTGCGAACATTTTGAACTTGGTAAGAGGGAGATTTTGAAAAAAAACTGGGATATTGATTTTCCCCTTTGAGTTACATTGAAAAAGAGGAGATTGTAGACAGGAGACAGATCAAATAAAGCCCATTTGAGCTTAAAAACATTGGACGTTTCCTGGCTGAAACGGGTCTGTTCGCATGTATGGTTGTACTACCACTGCCTCTTCCTTCTGCCCACAATGGTCTATTATATTGCCACAGCCTCTCTTGCCAGTCCTGTATTATGGGTTTGTTGCCCCTGCCCCCCTTTCCACTGCCCTCCATAGTCTGTTGTGCTGCCACTGCCCTTCCTGCCTGCCCAGTGTGGTCAAATTGTTGCCTCTCCTACCTGCCTTCAATTTTCAGAGTCTGTGCCCCGGGCCTCTGCCTCTCAACAGTATCCGAATGAACAACTAGATTGCTAACATTCTAGATTTATTACAAAAGTTTGGAACGCCTGACGTCATCTTGATGTAATCAAAACTGTAATACCTAGAGCATTTCCTTTAGAAATTACATATATGAGAGGGTCTTATTTGCATCACAATTATGGTTAGTGCTCTAAAAAACTAAAATGAGGACATATTTTCTGAGTTTTCAAATAGCGACAAAGAACTTTTAAATTATTTGTAATCTTTATGTTTTTTTATCCAGTTGACCACTTGATTAAATGTTGCACTTAGGGGAGAGGATGTGGTGTTACTTCCAGAGCTGCAGACTTTGCAACTGGGGAACCATGTTAGAGTTTCTGCTTCAGCTCAACATTCTGTGATTCTGGTCAAATCACTTAATCTCCCCATGTCTACAACCAAAATGAATTTGATCTTGTGTGATGTAACCAATGCTCATGTAAAGCACTCCAATACCTGACAAGTCTGCACTATGTAAAACTGCAAATACACAAACAATAAGTGTTTTGCACACTTCTGTCACTGGGCTACATGTGGGCTACATCTGGGTGATATCTGTGCTGCATTTGGGCTCTTTTGTCTCTGGTGGCCATCTTGGGAGATTTATTTGTTATGAAGTTTCCTAATTTCCTCATTTACTGCAGTCTCCACAGTAGGAAATGCTTTCAGTTTTTTACTTTGATTCCATCAAGAAGGTATTCAGATATGTCACACATTTGCCATAAATTCTGAATGTTAGCACTCTAGTTGCTCATTAGATCACTGTAGTAAAGCTACTGCTCACCACGGAAGTCTGCTGATGGTATTAAAAGTGCATGTTTCAGTCTGCATATCAGAATTTTTTAATGAAATAGAAGAGGATTTGAGAAGTCACTCAAAATGTGCCCTAATATTTCTTTCTTCAGCGCTAATCATAATTTCTATGGCAAAATGAACCCCCTCATTGTGTTCCTTTTTGAATTAAATGTTTTAAGTGTTACCAGTTTATTCCAATCAAAATGGCTTCAGGTGTGCCATACTTTTGTCATAAGTAAGACAGTAAGCGCTCTAGTTGTTCTTAACAACACTCTTGGACATTCTGTCATTGGGCTATACTTGGGCTACATCTGGGTGATATTTGGGCTACATTTACGCTCTTTTGTCTCTGGTGGCCATCTTGGGAGATTTATTTGTTATGAAGTTTCCTAATTTCCTCATTTACTGCAGTCTCCTCATTAGGAAATACTTTCAGTTTTTTACTTTGGTTCCATCAAGAAGGCATTCAGATGTGTCACACATTTGCCATAAATTCTGAATGTTAGCACTCTAGTTGCTCATTAGATCACTGTAGTAAAGCTACTGCTCACCAGGGAAGTCTGCTGCTGCTATTCAAAGTGCATGTTTCAGTCTGCATGCCAGAATTGTTTTATGAAATAGAAGAGGATTTGAGAAGTCAAAATGTGCCCTAATTTTTCTTTCTGCAGCACTAATCATAATTTCTATGGCAAAATGAACCCCCTCATTTTGTTCCTTTGTTAATTAAATGTTTTAAGTGTTACCACTTTATTCCCATCAAGATGGCTTCAGGTGTGCCATACTTTTGTCATAAGTAAGACTGTTAGCGCTCTAGTTGTTCGTTATAACACTCTGGGACAGTCTGTCATTGGGCTATACTTGGGCTACATTTGGGTGATATTTGGTCTATATTTGGGCTCTTTTGTCTCTGGTGGCCATCTTGAGAGATTTATTTGTTATGAAGTTTCCTAATTTCCTCATTTACTGCAGTCTCCTCAGTAGGAAATACTTTCAGTTTTTTACTTTGGTCCCATCAAGAAGACATTCAGATGTGTCACACATTTTCCATAAATTCTGAATGTTAGCACTCTAGTTGCTCATTAGATCACTGTAGTAAAGCTACTGCTCACCAGGGAAGTCTGCTGCTGGTATTCAAAGTGCATGTTTCAGTCTGCATGTCAGAATTGTTTTATGAAATAGAAGAGGATTTGCGAAGTCAAAATGTACCCTAATTTTTCTTTCTGCAGCACTAATCATAATTTCTATGGCAAAATGAACCCCCTCATTTTGTTCCTTTGTAAATTTAATTTTTTAAGTGTTACCACTTTATTCCAATCAAGATGGCTTCAGGTGTGCCTTACTTTTGTCATAATTAACACTGTTAACGCTCTAGTTGTTTGTTAGAACACTCTGGGACACTGTCATTGGGCTATACGTGGGCTACATCTGGGTGATATTTGTGCTACATTTGGGCTCTTTTGTCTCTGGTGGCCATTTTGGGAGACTTATTTGTTATGAAGTTTCCTAATTTCCTCATTTACTACAGTCTCCTCAGTAGGAAATACTTTCAGTTTTGTACTTTGATTCCATCAAGAAGGCATTCAGATGTGTCACACATTTGCCATAAATTCAGAATGTTAGCACTCTAGTTGCTTATTAGATCACTGTAGTAAAGCTACTGCTCACCAGGGAAGTCTGCTGCTGGTATTGAAAGTGCATGTTTCAGTCTGCATGTCAGAATTTTTTTATGAAATAGAAGAGGATTTGAGAAGTCACTCAAAATGTGCCCTAATTTTTCTTTCTGCAGCACCAATCATACTTTCTATAGCAAAATGAACCCACTCATTTTGTTCCTTTTTAAATTAAATGTTTTAAGAGTTACCACTTTATTCCAATCAAGATGGCTTCAGGTGTGCAATACGTTTGTCATAAGTAGGACTGTTAGCACTCTAGTTGTTCTTTAGAATACTCTGGGAAGCTGCAGTAGAACACAAAGGAATCAACTGATAGTCTCTCCCCTTGTTGGATGTACATGTTTTACTGAGAATTTCAGACTTCATTCTCACATGACTGAGAAAGATAATGTGAATTTACAGAAAATATGCTCTCAGTTTAGCTTATAGATCATCTTCCAAACCTCTGTGGGAAAAGCATGAGAAAATAGTTTTCTCTCAAACATGATTCATGATATCACAGCAGAAGGCTTTTTCACATGGTAAAATCACCTTAGAACACACCACAGTTCCTAAAATGAGTATGGTACCATCAACAAATGGTTTATAATGTAACTAAAATCTTAAAACCTTCTATTAACTGCAATGCTTTTTAATGAGGTGCTATCATGTATATTGGTCCCAAGATGGCTGCCAACACTTCTTGGATGAAGTACTGACAGCCAATCACATCTCACGATGAGATGTGTGGTTAGGCTCCGCCCAGATATATCTATCTTTTTAACTCTAATTTTCTCAGGAACTACTGAACGGATTTACACCATTTAAGCAAAAGGTATGAGTCTGAACTGAGGACTACCTCTTCGCCAAATTTGGTGTAGTTCCGTTCAGCAGTTTGGGCTGTAGCTGCGTCAACAGGTCCTATGGGAAAATGCATGGGGAAAACACGTTTTGGGACCCCCCTTTTTCCTCAACCCCCGCTTTGCGAATCACCGTGAACTTTTCAGGATAGGAGCGGAACAGAGCTGGCCAAAAGTTTGGAAAATTTCGCGAAGATTCGTCAATTGGCGCCAACGTTATTCCAAATAGAATGTTGAAGATTTCCTATGGAAAATAGGTCCTAACTATAACTAGCTACTGGCGACTGCCAGTAGGTAATATATATATATATATATATATATATATATATATTTACGCTTACTTTTGTATTTTTAGATGTGTGACGAGATGGTATTAAATTGTCTGCTTATATGATTTTACATACCTAAAATCAAATAAAGCTCGTTTGATTTGATATCTAATGAAAGAGCCTCCAACATGGCAGCCAGATCCAGTTGTTTAGGACTGGTTGATATCAAATGGACTTCAGTGGCCGATGAAGTGGGCGATCGCGACATTACACCAGAAGAGTTAGGGGGATTGCCCTTGCAGCCCCCCAGAACCTGAAACCTATTAGAAGTAGTGATATTCAACTGCACCACCCCCACCGCTATGGAGTTTGCATTGATAGGGTCTATGCTAACCCCCAATGCCTCAGTAGAGGCCTCCATGCTCTGGAACCATTCAGTCGTCCCCGAGGCAGTTAAACCAGCCTGTTGGACTTTAGTATGTACCTTGGAAAAGGATCTAAGAGATGGGATTAGTCTGACTTGGTGGGCTTCTTTTTGTTGTCAAACCGAGGATATTGAGGAGGAATTCTGAGGAATTCTGCGCAGGATCTGGGTTTACAGATTTCAGTTTCCCTTTTCCTCTTCTTCGTGGAGTTTGTTTGTCCTGAAGAACAATATTTGGCTCCATACTATCCAAGCGCTTACTCCTTCTGAAGCTCATGGGCAGAGAGTGAACTGATGGCGAGAGAAAAGCTGGATAAACTGAAGAAAACTGCAGGGGGTCACTGCAAAAACGAAATTAATGTGTTTCCCTGTAGTCAGCCCCTTTAGAGCCTCCTGTAATGAAGCTCAGAAAGTAGGGCAGCCGGCAGGGACTAACTCTGCTTGGCGCGCCCCAGAAGGAGATCCTAGAGGCGGCTCTCCTGTCGAGGTGAAGCCCATCTGCTGCATCAAGTAAACGCCCCCTGGAGGAACTTGGGGCCGACCTGTTTCTTCCAGCCAGCACTGCTGCACCGCCGACCCCCGGAGCCCGGAGGGGCCAAGAAAGGAAAGACGTGACGGAATTGCGAGGCGAGCCTGCGGGACACCATGGCGATCCCTCGAGCAACTGCCGCACACCACTGGCCAGCCAGGGTAGCTGCTGCCCAGGAGGCCTACAGGTAAGGAGTCCCAGATTTTGGGACAGTAAAAATGTAGGCAGGACCAGAGGCAGCGAGAAAATGGGAGTGCTAGGCCCAGGGAGGGCTGAGAAGTACGGCTACATCCGGAGAGATCATGACAGAGATCGCGGCTGAACTAACCTGCCACTTTTGCGAAACAATAAACTATTCTCTTGGGACTTCCTAAATAACATCTCAAACCAGAGGTTATCCAACTATCTAGCTGGGCTGCCAAACTGGTAAAGGATGGGGATGGAGATGAAGAACATGAAAATATTCTCTTAGGTCTGCTCCATCAATGTAAAGAAGTTTCCAAATGGTACTAGTTGCTAGTGAAAGGGGAGCCCCCGCCAACGCCAATAGAGGAGCCCTGGAGAAGAGACCTGCCTTCGACCGACATAGCTTCTTTTTTGGCAAGTCTCGATGTGCACTTTATGGAGTGTTGTCAAACCTGCTCTCCTTAGAAGAAATCATTTGTTTACACTCCACAGGGCCTACTGGACCCCTAAGCGATTGGCAAAGCTTGGAAGCGAAGGCGTGAAGCCCTGTTTGAAGTATGTCCTGGGAAATGTGGATGGTCTGCATATGTTTCGGCAGTGTTCTTGGATTCAGGGCTTCTGCCACGATGTTGGTAAGACCTTGTCAGAGGTTCTGGGGCAAGAAATTAAGGTAAGCCTGGTCTTGGTTATTTTTGGAGTTCTCCTAGAGGAGAGTACTAGTTGTAAGCTTTCTAAACTCCAAGCCTCACTGTTATTTATCTTAATTCTTCTGGCAAGGAGAGAAATTTGCTTAAAATGGTTGTCGCCTCAGCCTCCAGTATTTCTGGATTGGGTTGCCTCAGTTAAAAGGGTATAAAAGTTGGATCATCTTTGTTTCTCAAGAAAAGGAACCAGATTTTGGGTTGCCTGGGAGGAATTGGTTATCATGCTCGACAATGTATCATATCAATAAAGTCCAATGATTATTAAATAAGCAAGATTATGGGAAGAAGGTCGAATTGGGGGAAGTGGACATAAACTCAATCCCCCTCTACCTAATAGTCTTGCGGTTGGCCATTCTAGGAACCCTGGGGGTGGCAAAGTTACAGGCCTGGTGCAATGTAGGAGCACCAAAGTCCCAGGCCCAAATGGGGGAAAAATGTGATTTCTTTTAGAAAACTGTGACCTCGAGATTTCATTTTTAACTAATGTTTTAAATGCAATCACTGTAGTGGGTCCCCCAGTCTCATGAAAAAAGACAATCATTGTCCCAATATACAAGAAAGGGAACAAAGCCCTCCCAAAAAATTTGCATTTGATCTCAGCTAAATACACTCAAGCTAAGGTAGGAAATAGTTTTTGCTTTTATGGACCTGTTGGCAGCATTCGATTGTGTCTCCCATAGCAAACTATGAACTATCCTGAAGGATATGGGCATGGAGGAAAATATAATAATTTGTATACGCCAATTGTACACTCAATCCTAGGCATGCATCAGATTTGGTAGCCAGGGGGAATGTGCAAGGTCATTTCCTATCCTTAGAGGTGTCAGGCGGGGTGTGTCCCAGCTCCCCTTTTATTTTCATTTTATACTAATGTTGTAGAATCTGCAGTGGACCAATTTGTTACTATTGTCCCTTGGTAAACAGAAAACCCGCTCCCATATTGCTCTACGCAGTTGATGCTGCACTTATAGCCAAGACTGGTCTAGCACTACAAAGGCTTATTGACAATTATGTGCCCTATATAGCTTTGTTGGACCTCCAGGTTAGAAAAAATAATCCTATAATTTAATAATGGGGAAACAACCCAAAAGATTGCCCGTTTTTAATATCGCTACCCGTAGGATTGAAATCACTAAGACTTTTTTATACTTGGGTTTCTAGTATATTAGTGTGGGCACATGATCAAACATGATTGCAAATAGAGGCAATGCATTAGAAAAGAGCACCATGGCTATATTTTCTTTTATAAAAAACTAGGTGCCAAGCCATTAGATCCAATAAAAAATATGTATGCTGCAACAACTGTTGTATCAGCTACTTATGGGGCAGTGATTTGGGGAGCATCAAAGGCTGATGTCTTACAAGGTTGGAAGATGGTTTTTACAAGAAAGTTTTATCTCTACCTAGAAGTTATTCAAATTTTAACATGTATCAAGAACTGAACATTCCATATATTTCTGATTTGATTTCCCTTGCACCTGCATTACTATGGCATTCGATTTGGCAAAGGGAGATGGCCGGTTCAACCCAGATATTATCATGTATTGTCTGACCCTCAAACTTGCCCTTAATATATCATGGCTTCTAAACGTGAAATAAACCTTGTCGATATTGGGCTTTGAGTTCCTATTTAATGATCAAGTCACGTGTCAGTCAACTTCTAAAGCAGAAATCAAATCTCGCATAGATTACATAGGGAAAATATAAGACATGTTCAAAATAGGATTAAATCTACAGTTGCCATCTACTTGGGGCTTCCTGCAATCCCCGAGGGGGCAAAGTCATATCTGTCCTTTTTAACTAACATGCAGCACCGCTATGTATTGGTGCCTTTCAGGCTGAATTTTATCATGTTTATGTTTGGTTAACCGGCAGGTGTGTACTCGATTAATTAATTGCCATCTTGCTCATGCGATGCTATTTCCCCACAGTCTAACTTGCATTTAATATTTTTCTGTAAATATTATATGCATGAAGGAAAAAAGTATATCCTACCCCTCCTACGGAAATATCATTTTGAACAATGCCACCCAGCTTTGACCTTTTTACAAATGCTTCCTGACCCTTATGTATGCCTTTTTCTTGCCTCTTATTTATGTATGTCTTGTCAAATAGGAGATAGGTTGCCTTTTAATCCTGTTTTGAATGGTTATGGGATTTTTTGCACATTATACCGAGATCTGGATGAATTTGCATCCTAGTTATTTATGGCCTTATCAATCATGGGAATGTTTGCCTTTTAATCCCGTTTTTAAATGGTTATGGTGTTTGCACATTTTACTGTGACTTGGATGAATTTAATACAGTGTAACAGAGGGTTTCTTAGTTTTAGCTTCATCGATGCTTTTTATTTGTTTTTAGCCGTGTTTTCTTTTTAACCTATTGGAACTGTATTGCATGAGTGAATATATATTTTATGATGCATTGTACTTTTATGATCTTATCCTCTAAGATCGAATAAAGTAAATTGATTGATTGATTGACATAGTCAGTGATATCACTGATGACATCACTGATGACACCTCAAATGACATCAATGATGACACCCTCCATAGAAACACTTACACACCCGCGTACACTCCTATAAAACATGTCATATACCCACTTCCACACAATCACTAAGAAACTCATTCACAGAACCCCCACAAACACTTACACATATCGTCACCGGATTACTGCCTTGTTTGTATGCCTGCATAAATACATTGTTTTAGCACCATGGTAGAACCGTATCTACTATTTGCTCTTAAGGTGAAAGTAATCACTTTCATCTGATTCTGATTATCATACCACATGTATTCTATACAAGAATTGTGTTGAATCAATAAATATATTTAAAATGTCCCACTGTGTATTCTGTGTATTTCTCTGAGCACAAGAAAGCATGAGCGACTGAGAAAAAGGTTCGGATCTGTTTCCACAATCCCTGAGGGGTCAGGGTTGTCATGTTCAGTGGTTGCCAGAAACCATTAACTCCCTGGTAAGGTTAGGGAGGCTTATGGTGGCACTGTGAGCTAGCTGATCTGTAGGCAAACATATCATGCAGGGTGCCTAGAATCAGTCTAGGCACCCCCCCCCCCAAGGTTTATGTTGTCCAAAAAACGCACAGGTCCTACTGATTAGTGGGAACTACACGACACACCGAGAAAGCCACCCTGTCACTCGCCCATACAGACACTTATCTATCTGCTAAAATACACTTTCAATCACTGATGCCCCATCTGATTCACCATTTACAACCACTAATAAACCAATTCAGTCAACTATACAGATACTAGTGCAGCTACTCACTTAGTCATACATGCACTGACACACACTTGCTCACCTACACAAAAACTCCCACACCCACTATCTCATGTATATAGTCTCTTACAAACCCAGTCACACTTCCATACATCACTTACACACCCACTCACTTAACCATATAGGCCCTTCTGCAGTGAGTTACCTTAGTATATATGTTTAACACTCAATAACTTTTAGAAAACACTCTCAATCATTGGATGTTGTCATCAGTGATGTCATTTGAGATGTCAACAGTGATGTCATCAATGATGTCTCTGACCACGTTGTGAATGATGTAATATGTGAGGTCATAAACAGTGCATTGTGGGGGCACAAGTTATAGTTAACTGCTGAATTTCATTGGTTTTGTATGGGTGAAATGTGAACCTAACTATAACGTACCTGTAACCTTTTTTTTTTTATTGACTTTCTAAGGTTTTTTCATTCTATTTCCTAACTATCACATCCCTGTAACTTTTGTTTTTTCCAATGAATATATACATATATATAAATTCACTGAAAAAACAAAGGTTACATATGTATATTAACTGAAAAAAAAAGGTTACAGGGAAGTGATAGTTAGGTTCAGATTTCACTCGTACAAAACCAGTAAAATCCAGCAGTTAGAGTTACCTAGGCTAACTATAACTTACGCCCCTGCAATGCACTGCTCATGACCTTACATATTACATCACTCATGACATGGTCAATGACATCCCCGATGACATCTCAAATGGTCTCACTGATTACATCATCCTGGGAGTGTAAGTGTTTCTTAAACGTTTCTGAGACCTAAAGATATATACTAAGCTACAGAAGATGTTAAATGACTTTTCCTTACTGTAGTAGTAACTACTAATGCTATTTCTAACATTTCTTCTGAGTGGCTGTGGGTCTCTCTGTATCACTGTGTGAGTAGATGTCTGAGTGGCTGTATGGGTTCGCAAATGGGTGTGTGAGTGTCTGTAAAGATGTGTTAGTGGGTATGTCACCTATTTGTATAGGTGAGAGAGTGGATTTATTGGAGAATGAGTAGGTATGTGAGTTACTGTATGGGCAAATTAGTGACTGAATGAGTGGTTGCATAGGAGTGTGAGTTGGTGTATAAGTAGCTGTATGGGTGACTGAATGGGTATGAGAGTGGATGTATGATTAAGGGAGTGTGTTTGTTCATGGCTGTATGGATGTGTGAATGGATATGTTAAATAACTCTATGGTTGTATGAGTGGTTGTTTGAGGTAGTGAGTGACTGTGGCAGTGGCTATATTGGGAAGTGAGTAGGTATGTGAGTAGCTGCATTGGTGATTGACAATGGCTAAATTGGTAAGTGAGTGGGTGTGTGAGCACCTGTATGGGTGAGTGAATGGGTGGGTCAGTGGCTGTAAGGGTGTATGAGTATGTGCGTGTGTAAATGTATGTATGTCTGAATGACTGGATGTATGAGTGACTGTAATGGTGAGTGAGTGGGTACATGAGTGGCTGTATTGATGAGTTAGTGGGTATGTGAGTGGCAGTATGAGTGAGTAGATATATGGAGGAACAATTGGTTGTGTGGTTACTGATATGGGTCTGTGAATGGGTATCTGAGGGGTTTTGTGGGAGTGGGTATGTAAAAGGTTCTATTGGGTGTGAGTAGGTGTGTGAGTGGTTCCATTGATGATGTTATCAGTGATGTTATCAGTGATGTAATGTCATGAGTGAAGTAATAGGTAAGGTCATAGGCAGTGAATTGTGGGGGCGTTAGTTATAGTTAGCTCAGGTAACTATAACTGCTGAATATCACTGGTTTTGTATGAGTGAAATCTGAGCCTAACTATAGCTCTCCTGTAGCCTTTGGTTTTTGCACTGAATTTCCAAGTTAACAAAATATTATTTTTCCTAACAATACCATACTTGTAACCTTTGTTTTTTGTTTGAATATCTATAGTTGTTTTACATTTTATTTTCTAACTGTAACATCACTGTAATCTTTGTTTCAAAGTTAACATTTTTTTCCCCTAAATGTAACCAGAGACCTTTGACAGTGAGTGTGTCAGTGAGTGCATGAGTGTCTCAGTAGGTCTGTGAATGGCTGAGAGAGTGCATGAGTGCATCTGCCAGTGGGTGTGTGAGTCTCTTAGTAGGTCTAGGAGCGACTGCATAAGTGTCTCACTGGGTATGGCAGCGGGTGCCTGAGACTCTGAGTGGGGTCTGTAAGTGGGTAAGTGAGTCTGAGTGGGTCTGTGAGTGGGTGTGTGAGTCTAGGAATGGGTCTGTGAGTGAGTACATGAGTTTGTGAGTGTGTGAATCAGTTAGTGAATGAGTGCATGAGAGACTGAGTGGGTATAAAAGTAGGTGCATGAGACTGAGTGAGTCAGTGAGTGGGTGTGTTAGTCTACAAATGGGTCTGTGAGTGAGTGCAAGAGGATCTGACTGTGTCTCTCAGTGAGGGCGTGAGTCTGAGTGGGCCTGTGAGTGGGTGCATGAGTCTGAGTGGGTCTGTGAGTTAGTATGTGAGTGTCAAGGTGGGTCTGTGATAGGGGTGGGCAGAGGATTCTCCTCCACCAGCAGAGTTCACAGAGTTTTGCCCATTACACACAGAGCACGGATTTCCCCCAAAATCTGCAAAGTGATACAGACCAGAGTTTTTTCTCTTGAACAGCTTTCCAATGTTATGTTGGCGAGTGCTCAAGATAAAAAATCACATGCTAGACCTCCTCCCAGCGAGATTTCTCAACATGGACTGTAGCGGCAGGTCACAACCGCTCATATTGAGAAATCTGCAGCTCACATTGAGGAAGCTCCTGCTTTAGTAGAAAGTCTACTTGAGCGGCAGAAAGCAAGAGCAGCCTCTGGCGCAATGTGCAGTGCCATTCAGGCCGATTTTAAAGCACAAGACAAACTCCGATCCCTAAAATCAATGTAAGCAGCACAGCATAACAGACTCCGCCGCTGGCGGAACTCTACAGAGTGTGGCAGAGTTTTTCTGCCACTACATGGAGTTCTGCATAGTAAAACTCTTTGAACTCTACCAAGGGCTAGTCTATGAGTGGGTGCATGGGTATCTGAGTGGGTCCTTGAGTGGTGCATAAGTTTCTGAGTGGGTTTGTGAGGAGGTGTATAAGTGTCTTAGTGGGTCTGTGAGTGGGTGAGTGAGTCTCTGATTAGGTCTGTGAGTGGGTTCATGAGTCTCTGAGTGGGTCTGTGAGTGGGAGCGTAACTGTCTGAGTGGCTCTGTGAGTGGTTGTGTGACTCTTTAAGTGAGTATGTGAGTGGATGCATGAGCAAATAGTAGGTCTGTGATTGGGTGCATGAGTCTCTGAGTAGGTGTAAGAGTGGGTGCATAATTCGCTGAGTGGGTCTGTGTGTAAGTGCATGAGACTATCAGTGGGTCTGTGAATAAGTGTATCAGTCTCTGAGTGAGAGTGAGTGTGTGAGTCTTTGAGTGGGTCTGCGAGTGGGTGCATGAGTCTGAGTGGATCTGTGAGTGGGTGCATGAGTCTCCAAGTGGGTCTGTGAGTGAGTGTGTGAGTCTTTGAGTGGGTCTGCGAGTGGGTGCATGAGTCTGAGTGGATATGTGAATGTGTGTATGAGTCCCTGAGTGGGTCTGTGAGTGGGTGTATTTGTCTCTGAGAGTGTCTATGAGTGGGTGCATGAGTGTCTGAGTAAATGGGTGAGTGGGTGCATAGGTATCTGAATGGGTCTGTGTGTAAGGGCATGAGTCTCTCAGTGGGTCTGTGAGTGGGTGCATGAGTCTACATGGGTCTGTGAGTGGGTGCATGAGTTTCTACTTGTGTCAATGAATGAGTATGTGAGTGTATAAATGGGTCTGTGAATTTGCAAATGAGTCTCTGAGTGGGTCTGTGAGTGGGTGCATGAGTGTCTGAGTAACTCTGTAGATGGTTGTGTGACTCTCTCAGTGGGTATGTGAGTGGATGCATGAGTCTCTCAGTGGGTCTGTGACTGGGTGTGTGAGTCACTGAGAGGGTCTGTGACTGTGTTTATGAGTGCGTGTGTGTGTCTTTTAGTAGGTGTGTGAGTGGGTGCTTAAGTCCCTGAGTGGGTCTGTGAGTGAGTGCATGAGTCTCTCAGTAGGTCTACGAAAGAGTGTATGAGTCTCTCAGTGCATCTGGGAGTATGTGTGAGTCTCTGAGTGGGTCTGTGAATGGGTGCATGAGTCTGAGTGGTTCTGTTAGTATGTGCATGAGTCTGAGTGGGGCTGTGAGTGTGTGTATGAGTTTCTGAATGGTTTTGAGAGTGGATGTATGAGTGGGTCTGTGAGTGTGTGAGTGAGTCCCTGAGTGGGTATGTGAGTGGGTGCATAAGTCTCTGAGTGGGTCTTTGAGTGGGTGTATGAATGTCTGTATGACTGTGAGTGGGTGAGTGACTCTCTTAGTGGGTATGTGAGTAGATGCATGAGTCTCTGAGTGGGTCTGTAAGTAGGTGTGTGAGTCTCTGAGTAGGTCTGTAAGTGGGTTCATGAGCTCCAAGTGTGTCTGTGAGTGGGTACATGAGTGTCTGAGTAGGATCATGAGTGGGTGCATGAGTGTCTAAGTGGGTCTTTCAGTGGGTGCATGAGTACTCAAGTGGGTCTATGAGGGGGTGTGTAAGTCCCTGAGTTGCTTTTGTTTGGCGGAGCTGTCAGCTGCTACCAAGCAAAAGCAAACAGCTATGTCCCAGGCTGGGCATCCCCCACACATACCATGAGCTGTCCCTGGGCGTTGCAGTCCCCAGGGCCATGTATGGCTCCAGAAGGGGGGCCAAGTGGCCCACCTTCTTTCTTGTTCATGGACCGCCCAAGGGAGGTGGTGGTCCCTGAAGCCCTATGTGGCCCTCTTGTATTCTTTAAATATTTTTCGCCCCAAGGAGGTGGTCCCTTGCACTTATAAAGCTTGAGGACGGAGCTCTGTGTGCCCCCTCCTTTTGTATAGATAATACCCCAGGGAGGTGGTGGCTCTCGGGGCTCCAACAGGCTCCGGTGGAGGGGCCCATGCTTTCCCCCTTTATTTATGGTTTAAATCTGTTTTATTGATTTAAAAGAAACCAAGAACAAACGACAGGACCTCATGCTCCTGAAAGACAGCGCAGTACAGACAATTAATGCCGGCTATAGTAGCATTACTAAGTAAGATGCGAGGAGCGGTCAACAACAAGGGCCCTTAACAGCCAACGCAAAACCCCAAAATCAGACCTCTCCGTTAAACCCCACCCCCCCCTCCTCCCCTTGTCCACAGTCTATGATTAAAAACAAGGAAAAGAAATAGAAAAAAGAGGTCGGTCCCCAAGACACGCAATTCAGCGTGGCCTTCGAGGCTTACGTTTTGCAGGGAGTTCAGTATCCTCATGGCGGAGAAGCCTGAGGTACCAGGGGCACGTCAACTCCCGGAACTCCGTTGTAAGCAGAGACAGGAAGGGCCGCCAGAGCTCTGGAAATTCCTTCCCCTTGCCCGCAAGAGTGAGGGACATTTTCTCCATGCCCAAGATCCCCCATAGCCGCTGTAGCCAGCCCGAGTGCGGGGGAGCCTGCGGGGAGCGCCAATGTGCTACTATATTCTGAGTGGCTGCCCCTAGGGCAATGGCAATGAGGCGGCCTCTCCGGGATTTCAGAGAATATGTTAGCGGGTTGGGTAGGCCAAGGAGAACATAGGCTGGAAAACGAGGAAGCTGCATATCTAAATGGTCATCTACTTCATCCAAAATTGATGCCCAGTAGGGCTGGATGCGATCACAACTCCACAAAATATGCTCCAAAGTGCCCATCTCCCAACAGCCCCTCCAGCACCTATCACTAACGCGAGAGTCAAAGCGGTGGAGTCGTTCTGGCGTATGATACCAGTAAGTGGCGACCTTGGTCAGCGTCTCTGTTAGGCCTGAATTGTACGCCGAGTGTCGAGCTCTATAGTATATGCTGCCCCATTCTTTGTGAGAGAGAGTCCTCCCCAGCTCCCGCTCCCATCTCGCTCGTCCGGCGTTGTAAGTGTGGGTAGTGGCTGCAAGCAGGTGTTTGTATAGGTCAGAGATAAGTTTTTTATCGGAAGACCGAGTAAGCAGCCACTTCTCATATGGGGTTAAAAAGCGCTGAGCCACGGCTTTAATTTGTGGCTGAAGTACCCAGTGTCGGAGTTGCAAATATTGTAGCCGATCAGACTCCGGGACACCATGGTATGTCTTGACTTGTGGGAAGGATAGTATGTCCTCTAGATCAAACAAGTGTCCTAAAGACCGACAAGAAGCGAGACGCCAGCTTGTATATGCCCTAGGATCCAACCCAGGGGTGAAGTCCGGATTGTCAAAGAACGGGGTCATGGGAGAGGGAAATGTGATTAGCCCATGTGAGGCAGCCGTGCAATCCCAGGCCTCTAAAATAGTGCCGGTGATGTAAGAGGCGTAAATGTTGGCCGGCCTATGCCGCTTCGGGAGAAAGGGGATACCCTAAAGAGGTTTCGCCACAATCGCCTGGTCCTGAAATAGCCAATGCTTTCCAGATTCTAACCGGCTCCACTCAACCAAATAGCGGAGCTGTGTCGCATAGAAGTAGAGCTGCAAAGACGGTATGCCCACCCCTCCCTGTTCCGGGGAAAGAACCGCAATCTCCTGCTTAAACCAAGGTTTGCGCCCCTGCCATAAAAAATGTGCCAGGTCGGACTGGGTTTGTTGAATCCAACCTGCGGGAGGGCGCATCGGAAAAGTTTGGAAAATGTAAAGAATTTGGGGGAGTATGGACATCTTGACAGCCGCGATTCTGCCAAGCCAAGAGAGGGGGTAGTGCTTCCACCTGCCGAGTTCCCTGCGGATCTGAGCTCGAAGCCTATCGTAATTGGCCGTGATGGTAGCTGGGATCGTTGGGCCTAACTGCACCCCCAGGTAGGGAACCGTAGTGTCGGACCACTGGAGCGGGTGTTCTTCCTGTATTCGGGCTAATGTGGGCGTGGACAGTGAGATGTTTAAGGCGGTTGATTTGTCCACATTAATCTTAAAGCCCGAGGCTAGGGCGAAGTTATGAAGCTCAATGAAGAGGGCCCGCAGCGACTGGACGGGGTCAGTGAGGAAAAGAAGAATGTCGTCCGCATATAAGCTGATCTTATGTATATCTCCCCCAAATTTGATCCCTGCTATAAGAGGATGTTGTCGGACTCTCCACGCCAGAGGCTCCATGTAGAGCGCATATAAAATAGGCGAGAGGGGACATCCCTGTCGGGTGCCCCTCTTGATGGGGAAACGGGAGGACGTCTGTCCATTTATCCTGACCGTTGCCCGGGCCCTGTGATAGAAATTCAATATCCGGGTGCGCAGCTTGTCCCCAAAGCCAAACCGGTGCAGGACTTGTAGGGCCAGTGAACCCTGTCGAAGGCTTTTTCAGCGTTAATCGCCAGTAGCATATACTCCCCCTGTGTGCGAGATGCTTTTTCAAGAAGATGGAGGACCCTCTTTGTGTTGTCACTGGTTTGCCACTGTGTGAGAAAGCCTACTTGGTCTGGCTCCACCAGTTGGGTCATATAGGGGCCAAGACGTGTCGCCAAGATGCTAGTGTATAGTTTAATATCAATGTTTAATAAGGAAATCGGTCTATACGCGCCGCAAGTTGTTACGTCCTTACCGGGCTTCGGTATAACAATGACCGAGGCCTCCAACATCTCTTCCGGAATCATCCCCTCATGTGCAAATGTGTTAAAAAGGTCACGCAGCAAATGGGCTACCTGGTAGCAAAAGGCTTTATAAAAAGCCGCGGAGTAACCGTCTGGACCAGGCGATTTGCCGAGGCAGAGACGGGAAATAGCTGCGACCACCTCCTCCAGGCCAATATCTCTGTCAAGATGAGCGGCCTGTTCCGTAGTCAGAGCAGGCATCTGGGCCCCTTCCAAATAGTTAAGGCTATGTGACCTATAAAGGGAGTCCCCCGAATACAGCTTAGCGTAAAACTCGCAGAAGGTCTCTGCTACAGCGCTATCATCGGAGGTGAGCTCACCTCCCGGCTGGCGGATGGCCTGTACACCTTGCCTCTGCCTCACCTCTCTGAGTTTGTGCGCCAGAAGCCGGCCACCCCTGTCCCCCCCAGTATAGTAAGAATGGCGAAGGCGAAGGGCTGCATATTCGGCCCTGTCCTGGTCCAGCGCCGCCAGCTGCTTCCGTTCCATACAGAGCTGGCGCCAAGCCCGAGCAGCACCGGTGCGTTGGTGCATCTGCTCCAGCTCCGCCACCCTTTGTGTGAGTTCGGCCCGTTTCCGGCCTTGCTCCCTATTATCTGCAGTGGAAATCGCTATAAATTCTCCACGGAGGACCGCTTTGAGGGCCGTCCATTGAGTTGCGAGCGAAGTATCCGCGTTAGCATTAGTGGCCAGGTAGTTCGCAATGGCTTCTTTAATCTGATCCACCGTGGAGGCGCGATGGAGCAAGGAATCCCGGAGTCGCCAGTGCCGCAGTGGCGGGTGCGTGGGTGGTAGCAAGAAAGAAGCCAGGACCGGCGAGTGGTCCGACATCGCCGCGGGGAGAATCTCCACCTCCGTAGCCAGTGCCTGCAAGGGGGTGGAGCACAAAAAATAATCAAGCCTGGCATAAGTCTTACGAGCCCCTGAATAAAAAGTATATGTGCGGCTCGAGGGGTGGAAACATCGCCACAGATCCACCAATCCCAAGTCACGAATATGCGTCAAACCGGACTGAGAGAGGGCCCCTACTTGACTAGTGCGTTGGCACGAGGGATCGACAACATTGTCGAACACCAGGTTTAGGTCCCCCCCGAGTAATAGGCGCCGTTCCGAGTTGGCCGTCGCTTCAGTGAGTGCATGATGGAGGAATTTGTTCTGCCCGTCGTTGGGGAAGTATACCGAGCCAATCACGAGGGACACCCCAGCCACCACGAAATGGTATGTAAGCAAGCGATCCCTGATCTCAGCGCCCTTCTGAAGGAGTTTACCCTGAAAGGAGCTGAAAATGAGAATTGCCACCCCGGCCGATTTAGTAGAGCTAGAAGAGAAAAGCTGCGTTGGGACTTAAGCCTATGGTGATCCTTGGCAAGCAGGTGAGTCTCCTGTAGGAGGCATATGTCGGCAGCCGAGTGCTCCAGGTAGCTCAGGACCGCCCTACTCTTAACTGGGTTATTCAGACCCCGGACATTGAGAGTCAACACTTTGACATCTAGCGCACTCAGGGGGATGAGTGAGAGCAGCCGCAGCAGGGGCCTTAGAAGGGAGCAATGTGGGCAGGAGCGGGCTATGACTGCCCGAGGCGCGCTCAATGGGACCTACAAAAGAAAACGTGGACAAGGGGGACCCTCCCAATAACAATAAAGAGGGGGAAAAAAGAGGACCAAAGAAACATCCTGTATACCAAAATACCATCTGTCCCTGAAACCAATCCCAAACGAGGAACAAAACAGCCAGTCTTGTTATTTGAAAGAGTCCGTCGTCCCAGGACAACTGGTCAGTCTGCCACATGGGGGTTACGTGAACCAAGAGAAGGACCCACTCCCCCCGCCGCCCCCCCAGCAGAGAAGCGAGAAGCATATCCGGACCGGAAGGGCAGTCAGTTCTCTGCAGCATCCTCTCCAGAAAGAGCCTCAGCCGCTGCAGAGAGGGCCGCCTGCTGACCTTTAACAATCTCTGCACGGGGCGGCCGCCGAAATCCGCGCCGACCGCCCCGGCGCCGCCATCCCGTCGGGGACACCCCTGGATTTGAGCTGTAGGCCTCGTCATCTTCGGTGGGAGCTGCCAGCTCCAACACCCAGCACGCCCCCTGCAAGTGAACGAATCTGATAGAGCCTGTCATAGTGGTGGAAAATGAGGCGAAAAGGGTGCCCCCAGGAATGGGAGACTCCCTGCTGGCGCAGATGTTCAGTGATCGGACGAAATTGGCGGCGCCGTTGCAGCGTGATCAGAGCTAAGTCCTGGTACAGCACTGGGGAGTGCCCCTGGTAAACAATGGGGTGAAGTGACCTTGCTTTTGTGAGTATAGCCTCCTTGGTACGGAAGTCCTGGACGCACACCAGAATGTCCGCTAGTGGCACGTTAGGGGCACGGGGCGGTCCTACCCTGTGCGCTCTGTCCAAGACCACCTCTGTCTGATGGGAGTCCCCCAAGATGTGGCGAAAGAGGCCCTGTGCAAACGCAAAGAGATTGCAGGTGTCTTCTGAGGCCCTGACCCCCCAGATTCGGATGTTGTGTCTCCGGGACCGATTTTCCAAGTCCTCCAGGTGGGTCTGGATGTCGAGATTCTGGTCCCAAAGTCGGAGCACCTCCTGCTGGAGCATCGAGAGGTCCGTCACCGTAGTGTCGCATTTCTCCTCCACAGCGGCCACTCGTTCTCCCACACTGTCCACATCTCGACGAACCTCCCGGAGCTCCGCGGCAAACTCCGCCTTTACCGATTGAATGTCCTCTCTCAGCGTGAGAAAGAGCGACTAAAGGAAAGCTTTAGTAATAGGTTCGTCCCCGGTGGGCGGGGGAGGGCGCTCCGCGGGAACATCCTGGGCTGCGGCCGCCATATTAGGCGTGGAGGGCACTTGGCCGAAGATATCCTTAAGGGGCTTCCCTTTGCCAGACTTGGCCTTGGACATTCTGTCGGGTCCTCACACCTGACCGGGCGCCGAACCCGATCGCTGAGCAGGCGCCTCCCAAAGCAGTGCCGACACCGCTCCGCCGCTACAGCGCCCCCCTAAGCCAGGGGCCGCACTCACTTCACCGCCAACCCGCGGGCCATCTCGCATCTAGACCATCACTTCCAGGTGCTCTCCCTCCGCAGCGCGGGCCCAGCTGCCAAAGAAACACCTCGAGTCACTACAGGGGACGCTGAGGAGAAGCCAACCATGTCGCACCCACCACTAGTCCGCCAAAGGCCCCGCACCCAGGGCTGGGCCGACCCCGGGGTCCAGCCACTCACTCCTGGCTTTGCTGCGTCAGGCCAGCCACACTGACTACCCACGGGTACTGCCCCCCGGCAGAGCAGAGGGAGTCGATGCTCTGCGTAGGCCCACAAGGCAGGGTCCGTCGTGACTGTCCGATGGGGGATCCAGGGGGGCACCACCGGCCTCCCTATTGCCCCGGCACCCAAGCGCCGCTGGCCGCATGGCTCGTGTCGCTCTCCCTCCTCCACGACACCATATGGCACAGGCCCCACACACGATGTCTCTTACCTCGTTCGCCAGCTTCTAACAGTCCATCCCGGGGGTGCCACCTCCCGCAAGATAGGGCCTCACTGAGGTTCCGACATAGGCAATGTCTCGCAGGCAGGGATGCATCTCTCCTAATACCTCCGGCCACCCAGGGACCCTGCCGATGAGGGGGCCGGTGCGTCCAGGGGTCCAGGAAGCCCCGCAGCGTGCCACCCAGGCGCTGGACCTCCTGATCCTGGAGGCCCAAGACGTATCACTCAGCGCATGCCAGGCTCCGTCGCCACCGTCTCCCTTCCAACTGGTGCCTCTCCACAACAGGCCGGGGGTCAGCACTACTCACTCCGACTCCGTGTTGCTCCGTCACTTTTTTCACCCACCAGCCAGCCATCCAATGGTGATCTTCACGCCCGTCAGGTGCCCCCGCAGGGCATCAACCCCAGGCCGCTCCGACGTCTCAAGAGGAGCAGCATCCGGGTCTGACCCCAGCGCCAGTTCAGCCGAGGTCGGGCCCCACTCCAGGCGCCCGCTCTGGTGAATCATCGGGGCAGCGGGCCTCAGGGGGGAAGGTAGGGGCAAGACCGCAGGCCTCGGCGATACCAGCCGGGACCGCCGCATTGTCGAGGCTGCCCGATCCTGGGCGGCCGGAGCCGCCACACCGCTGCTCTAGATCGGGGCTCGTCGCTCACCCCTTCGGCCCGGACCTCGCGCCATGCTCCAATCCAGGATGAATATGTATCTGCCCCCAGCGCCGGACGACGTCTTTTTGGGCCCCCAGGGGCCGCGCTATGCTGTATGAGTTGAGCGGTGGGCAGGAGCCGATTAGCGAGCGTCCTATCCTGCCGCCATCTTCTTCCCCCTTTATTTAAACAATACCACTGGGACCTGGCTCCCCCGGGGGACTTTTCAAAATAAGCGTGGGAGCCCACGCTTGTAGTTTTTTATTTTTATTTTGCTATCGCATATCTGTGGCAAAAATGTAAAAAACGATTTTTTGCCCTGGCAGGGTGCCTCTGGTACCCCATGACCAGAGATAGAGGGTCAGGGTATTCCAACCTTGCCCTCTTTTCTTTTTTAAATGTTGTTTGTGGGACTCAGCTGAAGGCAAGTCCCAAGATGGCTGCCAGCACTTGGTTGAAGTGTTGGCAACCAATCAGGTTTCAGCAATGGGGATTGTCAAACCCTCGGAGGATCTACATCCCTATATATACAAATTTGGATTTCTTTTAATAACTCAAGAACTACTGAACATATTTACACCAAATAACAAAGAAGGGTTCTTTATGTACCAACAGCTACCTTTCTTCCAGATTTGCTGTAATTCCATGCAGCGGTTCAGGCTGTATTTGTGTCTAAAATCAACATGAAAATTAACATTGGAAAAATAAATTGTTATACCTTTTTTCCCCAGCCCCTGCTTGATGGGCCCTGAAGAATTCTATGCTTAACAAGAATCAGCAGGTCACTTTTTTTCAGAAAATTCTGTAAAGATTCTACAAATGGTACCAAAGATGTAAGCAAGTCAACATATACTTTTCCTATGCAGTGTACAGTGCCGGGATACAAAGAAAGAAGGCCCTAGCTAATCGCGAAACATGATAGATAGAGTGAAGGAGTCAGCCCTAGCAGGATACTTAGGAAATGTTTTTATATATTTTTATATGATTATTTTTAGATGACTATTTGCACATGTCCACTTACACAATTATAAGAGTTTTCCCCTGATTGTTTAGTTGCACCAGAGGATATGTTCTTATCATAGAGACTGATTGGTAGTGCTCGATCTAAGGCCAGCAGCTATTAGTAAGCGGTTCAGTTATTAAGGGTAGCAGCTGGAACTCCATCTTAGTATCTTATAGCACTTTATAGTAATCACTAAATTGCACCTAAACCGATGGTTATTCTTGGCCAAACATTTTAAGCAGATAATCTAACGTCTCTAGATTCATTTTTAGCATGTTTTTATTTTATGGTATCTGAACTATGATGTTCTGTATATTGCACAAACTATTAATGTATTTATATATCTATTACCTACTGGCGTTCGCCAGTAGGTAGTTACAGTTAGGACTTTGTTTCTATTCAAAATGCGTTTTTTGTTTTCCCAATAACTTTGGCGCCGGTTGACGAATCTTCGTGAAATTTTCAAAACTAGTGGGGCGCTCCGGTCAGCTCCTATCCTTTGGGGTGATTCATCAAGCGGGGGCCAAGAAAAAAGGGGGTCCCAAAACGCGTTTTCCCCATGTTAATTTCCATAGGAACTTTAGACAAAGCTACAGCCTGAAGTGCTGAACGGAATTACACCAAATTTTGTAAAAAGGTAGCCCTTGGTTCAGAAAGAGACCTTTTTGTTAAATTGTGTAAATCCGTTCAGTACTTCCTGAGAAATTTTTTAAAAAGAGGTCAAAAAATCAGTTTCCCATAGGAAACTTTAGACACAGCTACAGCTCGAACTACTGGACGGAATTACACCAAATTTGGCAAAAAGGTAGCCCTTGGTTCAGAAAGAGACCTTCTTTTTAAATGGTGTAAATCCGTTCTGTAGTTTTTGAGAAAATTAAGAAATAAAGATAGTGTTATCTATGGCCGCGGTGGATCCGCGCGCCCTCCTGACCATGAGCTACACTGTAATTGGCTATCAACACTCCAAACCAGGAAGTGTTGGCAGCCATCATGTGCCTCGGTAACCAAGGCACAAGAAAACAGGGAAAACCGAAAAAGGGGCAGGGTAGAAACACCCTGACCCACTAGGCCTGCTCAGGGGGTCGCACAAGGACCCCCAGGGCCAAAACAAGCATTTTTTTTTTGTAAATCTGCGAGATTCACGCACCCAGCGCGAATTTCGGCCGAAAATCTAAAAACAAATGAAGCGCCGGCTCCCGCACATCGTTAATATTTAGCCCATAATATTTTGCACAAGTTGAGGAAAAATCCCCTCAAGCCCAAGTATACATTACACGTGCAATTATAAATTAATACAGCGGATATAATCGCCCAGCAGCTTAGAATAAAAAGTATTCCTTTGTTGTTCTGCCAACTTTATTTTGGGTATCTGAGCAGTTCAACCTACAGTGTGGCAATGCAGCACTCACTCTAGGCTGTGATTTGTTGAAATTCGTGCACAGACTGGAGCTCCGTGCAGCGCAGCGGGAGAAATTAATAAAGTCACTAATAATGGAACCTTCCCAGTGTAGATCAGAGAACTGTGACCGCAGTAATCTTACATTTTGTTCCAGCAAAGATATACTTTGCAGTGGGTGAACTGTTTGGATATTATGTTGAATAAATAATTACAAACATAAAAAAGTAATTGCATGTGAAGCGATTATGCATTGACACATCTTACACAAATATTCTAAAATAAGTCTCCTTGTTTTTTGGCATGTACGGCGATCCATTCCCTGCTCAGACAAAGGCAGCATTTAAGGTGATTGCACACACAATGTTTTCTATTTAATTAGCACAGCATGGAAGTAAACAAAAGCAGTCCCATTGTTTGGAAAATTAATTCCCAAACACTGACAAGTCGCGTACGTATTAAAAACTGTAGGTGAGTTAAAATAACACTCTTTATCCATTTGTAAAGCAATAGCAACCATCAGCAATCATTTTTAATATCTAATAATGTACATACATCCAATACAACTTTATGCCTGCTTTTGAGTTTATAAATGCAGGTATATTTATAAATCTTTTGCATATGCATCTGCACATATGTGCATGCATAACTGAGCTCTTATGCAAAGCACAAGGCACTTCTTGCTCCAAGAAAGAAAGCGGAAAATGGGTCACTTTCTCTAAATAAGGACTTTTATTTATTTCGGCCTAAATGGGATTCCTTTGCGAAATCTAGAGACGGTCTGTGGGAAGTACGTGGGGCAGGGCAGGAGGTCTGTTGCGGACTTTACACCTGTGTTACTAGTTGCATTACGTGCATGTTCAGTGTTGTTTCTTGTAGAGTGTAATTGAAACATACAATGCTCATTATTTTAGAAAGTTCATTTCCCCCAATATCAGTGCTTGTGGTCTTAGATTTGTAGACATAACCGTTGACTTAATCGTTGCAAAGTTAAGCAGAAATAAGGCAATGTTTGCCTGGCACTGACTGTAACTGTTTTGATAAACCTGCAAAAACGGGGTGCATATTTTCAGGTTCATTGCATGATTGTTGTGGTAGCTTTTCTGCTTGTTTGTGCTTTGTTTGCAGCATCCGGCAGCTTTACCGTTTACATGCTCGTTGTTTGCTGTGTGTACATGCTTGGTGTGAGATGTCAAAACGGCGTCCACCTGGTGGGCGCAGTAATCCAGTGCTTAATTTGTGCCAGTGCTTCCCGGTGCTTAGCACCGGCACTTATATCTCAGGACCGGGTCTACACTCTAGACGAGCCCACATGCAAATGAGCAATAATTGAACATTCTCGGAGTAGGTGCAGTCTCTCCCCATCCCCATGAAGAGCTGATATCAAACATCAATGCATGCACGCGTAATGTATTTCAAATCTGTCGCCAGGCTAAATGTGAGCCACACACCTCACATTACCGCCAGAAACTGAAACTGCAACTGCCTGGGGCCTGGGCTGGGTCTCGACGTAGGTCACGTCACACCCCATTTCCATTTTGCAGTCATTCATTGGTAGGGCGCAAGCATAATGCACTACCAATAACGATTGAAAAATATAATATTAGCCAGACCCCACATCCCTCTTTGGTGACTCATGAAGTTTGTTCCCCAAATCGGACCAATCAGTAGTTGTTTTCACCCGCGGCCCACCCAGCACACTGCGCAGCTACATTCATCATTATCACGGGACAGAAGCAATCCGCGGGTCGTGAAGCAGGCCTCCTCCACCGCTGATTAATTTAAACTAAGAAGGCTCTCCCGAAGTCCAGGTAAGAAATGAATGTGACCAGCGTTATACTTGTCTACAATCCAAGCGTTGAAGTGTACGATCATGCTAAATAACGTTTAATAGTGTGGGGCCCATGGCTGCAGATCTTCCTGTACTGCTGCTGGCTTTTAACTTTTGCAGCAAAATCTTTCTTTTAAGTTAAAAGCCAATAGCAGTGGCGGACGAACTGCAGCCGTGGGCCCACACGATAAAACGTGATTTTGTATAATGAGAAATTTGAATGCTTTGTAGACAAATATAACACTGAACCCTAGTACACAGCTGATGGAAGAAAAGCAAGACTACCTGAACGTTCTACTAGACGAAAAATTGCCTCGAGTTGCAGGTTTAGGTAATCTTGTTTTTCTGTAATCAGCTGTGTGCCATTGTTCAGTGTTATGATATACAAAGCGAAGTGAGTGGAGTGGAGAAGTCAGCTCAGTTGATCGATGCAACCATTGATGCTGGCAAAGTGCAACCGGAAGATCACAGGGTTGGATTCCAACAGATGCACTCAACCTTTCATCTTTACTTCTGTTATTTAAGCCTTGAGACTGGAGTTGGCCATATAAATATATAATTTGTTGTTGCTGCTGTTGTTTCGAAGTGAGTTTCTCAAGGTGAAAGATCCCCTGGCTAAGATAAAACATTGACTTATTATGGCTGCACAGGAAGAAGAAATAGTGCTGCTTGTGAAACAGCTCAGTATTTTGTATCGGAGGAGTGTGCTGCACACCAGGCTCTTTATGAGTGAAGTGGGGGTGAGGGGTGATTCCTCTCAGCCTCCCCTGTGAGTACAGGCCTTAAAGGCACAGTTGTTACATCGAACCGCCAAGTCAGCCTTCAGTGGTTGCTTCCGTTCCAAGTCACAGCAAAGATGCGCCTGATCACTGCCAGAAGACACTTTGAAATGACTGTGACTAATCCCTGCCTCCCAAGCCATTCTTATAGCTTTGGGGGCCTGTAATACTATGAATTGTCACACTTGTAAGAGTGTGATGGTTAGTAGCTTTGTTTCTACTGCTATTGGCAGGTGGGAGGGGCACTGTGCGGTGCAAGCTGCAGTGGTCTCCCAACGGGAGCCCTGGCAGTTATTTTTTTGCAAATTAAGCACTGCAGTAATCTCGTCTGTAAGCAGACACGGGGGCACTCTTGTAATTATGGCATGTACACAAGCACGGTAATACCCGTGCCGGGGGCTCACGTCTCTCGGGGCCTGCAGAGAGAAAGTTTAGCCAGCCACCCTTGAGGGGTGCCGGGCTCCGGGGGAGGAAGCCACCCTTGAGAAGGGGTGTGGGCTCCAGGGGAGGAAGCCACCCTTGAGAAGGGGTGCGGGGCTCCGGGGAGGCAGCTTTCCTTGAGAAGGGGTGCAGGGCTCCGTGGGTTGGCAGCAAGCAGCCAGCCTCACTTGACAAGGGGTGCGGGGCTCCGGTGAGGCAGCAGGCAGCCTCCTTGAGAAGGGGTGCAGGGCTCCGGGGGTTGGCAGCAAGCAGCCAGCCTCACTTGACAAGGGGTGCAGGGCTCCGGTGAGGCAGCAGGCAGCCTCCCTTGCGAAGGGGTGCAGGGCTCGGAGGGGGGACAGCAGGCAGCATCACTTGACAAGGGGTGCAGGGCTCCGGTGAGGCAGCAGGCAGCCTCCCTTGCGAAGGGGTGCAGGGCTCGGAGGGGGGACAGCAGGCAGCATCACTTGACAAGGGGTGCAGGGCTTCGGTGAGGCAGAAGGCAGCCTCCTTGAGAAGGGGTGCAGGGCTCCAGGGGAGTCAGAAGGCACCCTCCCTTGAGAAGTGGTGCAGGCCTCCGCTGAGTGCAGCGAGAAGGGCCGGGGTCATCTCAGCCAGCCTGTGACGGAGCAGCGTTACTTCCCATGGGCAGCACCAGATCACTCATGGCTGCTGAGAGTGCCCGCTAGTGGGACCTCCGAGCTTCTCTTTTTACTGTCCTTGGGCCGAGTCGCTCTCTTTCAGGCCGCGAGGCAGCCAATTGTGCCATCTGCCATCTCCCCCCTTACAGCTGGGTGGGAGGGCAGCTTGCATCTCCCCCAGAGTTACAAGTATTGCAGGGTGGTCATTCTCCGCGCCAGATGGGGCTGGAGTGTCCTGTGGAGGTTGATCCGGGGGCAATGCTGCTCAACCGGGTTTCTGGTGGTAGCGGGACTTCGAATTATGCTGTTGCCACATCCGACCGTAATGCCAGCTCACTTGCTCTTCTCTGGCATTGTCTGGGGTAGTGGTGGGCTCGCAGTTATGACAACAGCGCCCCTTTATAACTGCCGTTCTTGCACGTGCATCTGAGTGCAGAAGTAAGGGCCCTATCTGTGATTGGTTTTACTCATTCTGTATCAATGGGGAAATGTGTTCGCACATATGGCCCTAAGTTGTTCTGGAAAGATGTGCCAAACATCCAAAATTCACAGACACACACAGGCATATATATTGGTGCACCGTTACACCATTTCCATTTTGGACAAACAGTTTGGGAATGAGTCACTGAATCACAACACCTGGGTGATGTGCTGTCTCTCCTCCACAACAGCCTTGGACGGGTACACCTCTGTTGCGGATGTTCGAGTCAAGTTGGTTTTGCACAACGACCCTCCCTGGGCAGCAGCTATTGAAATGACTTGAGCCACCTTTAGTGCCTGTTGGTGAACTGTGTGTGAGAACCGTGGCGTGAGGCACTGCGGTTCTTCATGTTTCATGTGGGAAGGTTTGGGGCCGTTCTCCGGCAGAAGAGTTACTGTGATACCTTTTTGGTGTGGGATGGTATCTTTTCGAATGTGCTGGGAGATGCTGCCACTGAGAAAAAAATCAAAACAGAACGTCGAAAATGTAAAGTGGGGGCCACTCGGCCCTCACGTCCTCATGGCAGTGCGGCGCCCCCCCCTCCCCCGGCCTTTCGGTGTTGGGGGTGTGTCGCGGGGCGATGACGCGCGCGGCGCGCCCTCAACACCGATTGGTTGACGCCTCCCCCGTGACCCGGAAGCAGCTGTTCAGCTTCCGGGGCAGGGGGGCGGGACGGCCGGGGGGCGGGCCCCGAGAACGGCGAGTAAATTCGCTACTTAAGGCGCGGAGGGCGAGCTGGACACCCTCTTGCCTTGGCTTGTTCCCCGCGCCTCTCGTCTGCCCCACGCTTGGGGCTTGCTAATTTTCCCCACCCACCAGCCCAAAACAAGGTACTGAACATGCTAGTCGGGGGTTCTAGTTAAATTTGTCATAGGCCTTTTTTCCCGTTGACAGGTAGGTTTGGTTGTGGTTAGTTAGGAATGTTGTCTGTACTTAGGCCTTTTTCCCGTTATACAGCCGAGATTATGTTATTTTAGGGGCAATATTGGGTGTACCTAGGCCTTTTTCCCGTTATATAGCTGCGATTAAGTTGTTTTGATAAAGGTAATATTGTGTGTACTTAGGCCTTTTTCCCATTAGCACAGCATGCTTTGTATTTATATGATCTGGTTTTAGTTTAGTGTAGCTGTCCTTTAGCTAGTTCTTTTTCCCTAGGTTCATCGTCGTATTTATTAGGGTTGGTCGGGCGGTAAGGTCATGATCGGTGAGCAGCAATTTAAGGTCCTAAGGGGGGGCGTCACCATCCACGGAGGGGGCGGCCCAGGGGGAGGGGCCACTGGTCCCTCCTAGAACTTCAGGGGCTTGTTCCCCGCGCCTCTCGTCTGCCCCACGCTTGGGGCTTGCTAATTTTCTTCTTTCTTTCACGTCAGGTACTGGGTGTCGTGTGCTGGTGGTAGCAGAGGCAGCGTCGGCAATTGAAGGCGATCCTGGTTCCGGGAGCGGTGATCACGGCAGCGTGTGGGCAGCGTGTGTCCCTGCCATAAGTTGGCTCCTCGCCTCGTGTGTGTGACCGGGAGAGCGCGCATCGTTTTGTGCAGGGGACGGGAGTGCTCTAAAACGTACCGGTAAGGTGGCTGGTGCTGGTGGTGGGCGAAGCAGGATTCAGCAGGGCAGCCACTGGAAGGGAGACAAAAAATAGTTAATGCTCGTTTTAAATTGTATAACTGCCGGTTTACAGCTATTCTCTCGCAGTGGTGGTAATTGGGGACTGGATAAGGGTTTCTGGTCCTCCAGGTTTAATCTAGGCACGGGGTTGATTTCTCCTTATCAGTACTCATTGGATTTCGCCAGGGTGGGGGCGAAGCAGGAGTCAGCAGGGCAGCTACTGGAGGGGAGACCAAATAGAAAGGGCTTGTTTTTAACAGTTTCTTTTTATTTAAAATAATTTAATGAGATTTGTGTAAATTGTGGGTCTGGTCAGGGGTTTTTGTTTTGGTCGCAGCAAGTGTAATCAGGCACTGGGATTGATTTCACAAAGTGTTGTCCAGGCTATTAACATTTGTTTGCCCGTAGGAAGCTTGACTCGGGTGTTCCTTTCCGGTGGCGGGCAGCAGATCACGGGCGCAGAGCACAGCAACGGGCCGAGGACGCGCAGGTCATCGGTGGTAAGGGGAGTGAGGCGGGCCTGCATTTCATTGCTTCTGGGGGGCCGCGGGGCTTGAGACCTTCCTAAAAGGGGTTGGCGCTCGCCCACACGCTAAGACTAGCTTGGTGTGTTTTGCGGTCACAGTCGCATGGTGCTTACGGCCATCTTCACATCCTCCATCTAAAAGGTACAATCGCCGGTGTTTGGCTAGGATTAGTTTGCTTTACTTTGTGGGAATATGCCGGGGGCGCGAGTTAATAGGAGTTCCCGCATGGAGCTAATGATGCAGGCTATGATGCGCAGGATGACGGCGATGGATAGGCGCTTGGGTAAAGTGGATGAGTTGGGTAGGAGTGTGGCAGAGATTAATCAGAGGCTGGACGGGCCTCCGGGTCCACAAGGCAGGCCAAAAAGGAGAGTCAACCCGCCACAGCCTAGAGGGGATTTTGTCACCCCTCCTAAGAGGGGCAAGTCAAGGAAAAATGCACGCGCAACGCCCAAGAATAGAGCTGAGAGGGAGGGTTTGCCAGGGGGAGAGCCTAAGGATGCTCCCAGTATGCCCCCATTGGCTCCTGTGGGGCCAGCTCCTCTTATTCCAGCAGTGCCAGTCGCCCCGGGCGGGGTCATTCCCCCTGCCACCCCCGTGAGCATTGCCCCCGTCGGGGTCCCAATCCCCCCGAATAATGCTGTCCCAGTGGAACTGGCATCCCAGATAGCCGCTGTGTTGCCTTGGTTACAGTTGGGGGGGGTATTGCCAACCTCTCAGGATCATTCAGCAGAAGCATTGAAACTGGTTGAGATGATTAAGGTGGCCAGGGCGGGGGAAGGGGCACCATTGGCACCGATTACTCCTTCAACAGGTTCCGCCAGCGGGCAGACGGCAAGGAAGGAGGGGGCGACGTCGCAAGGCAGTGACAGTGGTAAGGAGGTGGCTTTGCCTTTACTTAAAGATGGTGCTATGCCCTCAAGGAAGGAGAATTTGGGGCAACATGTGGCTCAGGCTGTCAAAGAAATGATCTGGGCGGGCAAATATGTCAACATTTTCTCCTTGCTGATCGATAATAGGGAACTTGAATATGCAAAATCGCAAAAAGAATGGATGTTGCCGAGTGAATGGAGAACAGAGTTGGTGAAGTTCAGAGTAGAGGAGACATTTGTTAATTGGATGAGGGCCTTTTCAGTTTTTAGTGCCATTACAGCTGAGAGGTCGCCCAATTTGCAAGCTGAAATGGCTTGCTATCAGAGCAGGATTGCCATGTGGAGCGAGACACAGGTGGGGAATGGGTGGAAGGAGTATGACATTTCATTTAGGAAAGCTAAGGAATTCAATCCCTCCCTGGCATGGGATATGGTGGATTCATTGTCATGGTACAGCCAAATATCTGGGGGGGCAGCAGCGATGGGGGCAACAGGTTCACAAAAAATATACCCGGCCAAACCGCAATTGCCCTTTCGGCAGGCACAAGGGAGTGAGGTACCAGGAAAGGGCAAGAGTTGGGGGGAGAAAAAGGGCGTCTGTTGGGATTTCAACAAACGGTCCTGCACTAGGGCAGTGGGCACATGTAAGTTCAAACACGCCTGTTCCTTGTGTGGCCACCCCTCACACCCCGAGACCTCCTGCAGATTTAAGGGTGGCAATCAGGGAGCCAGGGGGAGAAGGAAACCTGAATAGACTAGAGGGTTTAATATCACACACTCCAATTGATGTCATGGCAATGATTCCCTGGCTGAACAGATACCCTGATCACGCAGCTGCAAAATTACTTCAAGAGGGATTTTCTTGGGGTTTCCGGATACCGGCAGGAGGGTACACGGGCAGGACTGAGTGCAGGAACCAACTGTCTGTAAAGCATAACCCAGGGGTGGTGGCAGCAAAAATTGGAAAAGAATTACGCCTGGGTAGGTTAGCAGGCCCTTTTGACGAGGTGCCGGTGCCCAACTTTGTATGTTCCCCACTTGGTGTGGTCCCAAAAAAAGAGAAAGGCGAATTTAGGCTCATTCATAATCTCTCGGCCCCAAAGGGGGCATCATTGAACGATGCGTTAGATGAGAATGTCTGCAGTGTAAAATATGCCTCTTTTGACCAAGCAGTGGTGTTGCTTAGGCGCCTGGGTCCAGGGGCATTGATGGCCAAGTCTGACATAGAGTCTGCATTTCGCCTTCTCCCTGTGCATCAAGGGGATCAACACCTTTTGGGGTTCAAGTTTGATGGGAAGTATTACATGGACAAATGCATGCCCATGGGTTGTTCGATCTCGTGTGCTTATTTCGAGACGTTCAGCTCTTTCTTAGAATGGGTGATGAGGCAGGCGACCGGGCATCAGTTGGTCATGCATTACCTGGATGACTTTCTCTTCCTGGGCGCGGCTGGGTCCCAGAATTGTGCACGGGCATTGCAGGAATTTTGCGCGCTCATGCGGGCTTTTGGGGTCCCGTTGGCGCCGGGGAAGACAGTGGGGCCTGCTACTTGCTTAGAATTTCTTGGTATTGAAATAGACTCAGTGGAGGGTTGTTTCAGGCTCCCAAAGGAGAAGGTGTTGAAATTCAAGGCGGCACTACGCGCGTGTCTGGCCAAAGAAAAGGTCTCGTTACAACAGCTCCAGGAGACAGTGGGACTGTTGAATTTCGCCTTGAGGGTGATACCAATGGCTCGCCCCTTTTCTCGCTCCATTGCGCAGGCTATGAGGGGCCTGCGAGAAAAACACCACCACACTAGACTGTCGCTTGAGGTACGCCAGGACATGCAGATATGGATGGCATTCCTGGAGGACTTCAACGGCAGGGTTGTGTGGTCCGGCGCCCCCACTACTTCAGCAGAGTTAGGTTTATGGACTGACGCTGCTGGGAGTGTTGGGTTTGGTGCCATCCTGGGTAACAAGTGGGTCACCCGCAGGTGGCCGGACGAATGGGTGCACAGTGAGTTGACAACCAACATTGGTTTTCTGGAGCTCTTCCCTATTTGGGTTGCATTAATGGTCTGGCCAGATCTTCTGCGTAACAAATCAGTAATATTCTGGTCGGACAACATGACGGTGGTGGAGTGCATCAATCAGCAGGCGGCACGCTGTAAGTTCATACTCCGCCTCTTGAAGGAGATTGTGTTGAGATGCTTGCTATTGAATGTGATATTTAGGGCCAAACATGTACCGGGTGTCCTTAATAATGCAGCTGATGCACTCTCTCGCCAGAAAATGCAGGTATTCAGGGAACATCTTCCATCAGCAGAGCCTACACCGACTCACTTCCCGTCAGCACTCTGGCAGATTGGTGCCCCAAATTACCGGACCTCGTGGCTGCTAGCTTAGCCCCCAAGACAAGGACAGCATATGAAGGGGCGTTTGGTTCTTATTGCACTTTTTTGGGGCGTGACTGGGAATCCAAATGGGCTTTAGAAAATAGCTTTACAGATTACCTGGGTAGACTGCATCAGGAGGGTCGCTCAGTGGCCACAGCTAACAGGCATAGGGCAGCTGTCTCCTTCTACGCGCAAGCAAAGGGGGTAAAAGACCCGACTAACAGCTTTGCGGTGCGGAAGGGTCTGAGGGGTTGGCGCCGCTTACAGGGCAGCACGGCTGACACTAGGAAACCAATAGGCTTGGAGAGGCTGTCTGCATTACTGCCTGCATTGCAGGATGTCTGTAGCTCGGGCTGGGAGATACAATTGTTTAAGGCAGCGTTTACATTAGCCTTTTATGGGGCATTGAGGCTGAGCGAGTTGGTGGCTGCCTCTAAGGCAGATAGTCAGGGGGGTATCCAATTCCTGAACACAACATTACAGGGAGACACATTGTGGGTGACGATTCTGAGATCAAAAACTGATCAGGAGTCGCGGGGTGAGACTGTGGTATTGCACAGGGCAAGGGCCAATCCTTGCTGCCCGGTACACCACGTGGAGACCTTCATCAAGCAGCGGGGTGCACTGTGGGGTGGGCCGCTTTTATTACATGCGGACGGCACCCCGTTAACTAAATATCAGTTCAGAAGAGTCCTGGAGTTGACGATTGCCAGGGTGGGCCTTGACCCGAAGGAATTTGGCACACACTCCTTTAGGATAGGGGCAGCCACTGAGGCAATCACAAGGGGTCTGCATGTGAACAGTGTTAGAAGAATTGGGAGATGGTCACCCAATTCCAATTGCTACAAACGGTATGTGCGGGTACACATGTTGTAAAGTACCTAGGGTATTACTGACATTGGGTTGTTCTTTTCTGGTTTTGCAGTTCCTTCGCTCTGTGACGCAGGCGGAGAGCTGGCTTCGGGTCATCATCAGGATTCATCGGCGACTCATCGTGGTGTGCACAGTCAAGAACACAGGACGCGGTCAGGCAGGGTTTGGATTGTTGGTCATTCTTATGTCAATCGTGCTAGGAATGTCTTTTTTGCAGGCAAGGGTAGTAAGGAGCTAGAACAGGAAGGTTGGTCCATCTCCTTCTTTGGGAGGGGGGGTCTCTGCCTCAGTCAGTTTAGGGGATTCTTTGCGGAGTTAGTCGCCCGTCATACAGCCCCACCAACGGTGGTGATTCTTCATCTGGGGGAGAATGACCTTGCTAGGCTGGGTAGGAGGGTCCTCCTAGAAGAGATCATTTCAGCAGCGGGTTGGGTAAGGAGGGTATGCCCTGACTGCACTGTAGTCTGGTCCCAGCTGATACCGCGGCTGCAGTGGCGTGGGGGTGATTCGGTCAGGGCATTGAATCACTCGGTAAAGAGGATCAATACCAAGGTAGAAAAACTTTTCCGATCCACGCACTTACAGACCATCCCACATGGGACTATTTGGGGGGAGGATTTGTACTTACAGGATGGGGTCCATTTGACGGAGGCAGGGAATAGACTATGGTGTGATAATCTCTTAGCTTGGTTGAAGGGCTCTCTGAGGTAGGGATGACCTTTAGGCAGGAGTTGTGGGGGGGCCAGATCGTCGGTAAACAATGCTGGCCTGTGGCGGTAAGGTCATGATCGGTGAGCAGCAATTTAAGGTCCTAAGGGGGGGCGTCACCATCCACGGAGGGGGCGGCCCAGGGGGAGGGGCCACTGGTCCCTCCTAGAACTTCAGGGGCAGGAATATCCGCTAGCTGCTAAAAATGCGGGGGAGGGAGTCACGCTTTCCTTAGGCAGGTAGCCACCCCGCACATACACCATGACGTCAGCATATGACGCCGAGTGTAAGGGCCCTCCTTGTTGGTTAAATGAAGTTCACGATGCCGACGGGGTAGGCGGTCCCCTGTCGCGCATGCGCACCTGTGGGTAAGGGCGTGGTTAGTAGGACTTGACACCGGTTAGCGACCTTGCCGTCCGGCCAGAAATGTTAGAATGCAAAATTCAGGCAGGATGTTAGATTCGGATAGGATACACGCTGTATTAGACGTTTGTTAAGGTTAGCCTTCAATCTTTGTCTACAATACTGTAAATCTAATGTCATGAATTTTGCTTATTCTTACATAATCGATGTTATGTTAATATTCATCATTTTATTGTTTTGTATAATAAATACGGCCGGGGGGTCCCTGACCCCCCGCCTTCCAAAGATAATTTGCTTATGTCTATCCTTCAAGGTGGTGTGGAAAGCTGGGAGGGGAGGGTAGCCAGTCACGGACCATGGTGCATTCTCGTGATGCACCTCAGTCCAGAGGTCAGTAGCACATCCAGCAAACACATCAAAACAAAGCACTGCAACAACTCCAACTGGGCTTTCATAGACTCCACACAACAAACAAAAAACGCAAGTTCGACAACATCTCCAAATGAGAGTGCACGTTTCCACTCTCTGTTTTGATTTTTTTTTTTAGTGGCAGCATGTGGGGGACACTGTAAGTGCCTTGCTGTGCATGGTGTGTTTGTGGCTGCGATAATACCTGTTAGCATTTATTGTGCGATCCTTAGATGGTTGAGTTGTCTTTTTTTGTTTTGATGTGTGTGGTTTGGCCAGGGCACATTGGTGGGTGTCGGGTGGAGTTGTTGTGGTGCCGTTTTTAGTATGGATATTGGCAGTGGTGGTAACTGGTAGAGTATGTTTGAGATTCTTTGTCGGGATGGTTGCGGTTCTTTGTGTTGCAGAGCTTTGGATCTGTCCTGGTGACCTCTGGCCCAGAGCGTGTGTGGAGGCTGTCGGTTCGAAGTGGTGTTGCAGTGCCTTTCTTTGGTGTGTGTGTGGCAAGACGGTAGTGGTAACTCCAGGGTGTGTTGAGGGACTCTCGGTTAGAACTGCTTTGCTTTGATTGACGACTAGAGCAGTAACTGGACATTGTTGTTATTTTCTCGCCACATTATGTTTACCCTGTGAGCTGGTGGTAGTCATCTCTGTGTTGTGGTCAGTGATTTGTGTGCTGTGTTGAGTTTCTATTGCTGACAAACAATATGACCTTGCCCGTGTTGTTTCTCCCCCTCTCGAACCTTGCCGACTCCTGCACCAGGCGATAGGACAGAGCGGCCTGCGCTACCTGGCAGACCCCGGCTGCCCAACGCACAGCTTGGCCGAGACCCCCTCCACGGCGGCTGCCAGCCCCACCACCAGCGTGTCCAGCCTGGCCGAGCGAGCGGACATGGGCACATCCATCCTCTTGGTCACCTCCAGCGACGAGTCCAAGTGTTAGGTATTATCAGGGCCCAGCCCAGACAGACATTCTCCACCGAGGCATCAGGAACACGGACTCGGAGAGCCGCGATGGACCTGAACTTGGGCACACTGACGGGGCACGTGACAACTTGCACTCTCCATGGACACGATCCTGCACCCTGCGCCTTCCACGGATGCTGACCAGCTTGCATGATGACTCAAACTTGATATCTGTGAAACACCTTCCGGCCCTGAACCAAAAATTACTCAGAGAGGAAAGTCAGACGCCTCCTCTCACCTTTTTTGTTGGGTTCCCTTTCTTCTCTGTTTAGTCCAAGTGATGGTCAGCCAAGATGCAATCCTCAGTTTGTTTTTTATTTTTGTTCAGCAGACAATCATTTTCTTCGTAAGCACCTTTTATATACACTTCTGTCACTGCCTGTGTGTGTACTGGTCAATGTGGAAAAAGAAAAGTTTATGACTGTAAACAGATTTTTATTTCAAAATTATAATATGAATTACGTTTATCTGAAATGATTGCGGTCATTTCCCAGCTTGTAATATATGTGTAGAAATGCTTGTAAATGGATCTGAAGAAGCCCCTTGTTTACTGTCGCCTCCCTCTTTGCACACTTGCCTCTGCCATGTTTCCTTGCCTTTTCTCTCACTTTCATTTATCTCTCCTAGCTTTGCCCATTTCTCCAATTCACTCTCTTCTCTCACTCTCATACCTCGCTACCAGTCTCTGCTTTTCCCGCTCCATTCCTCTTTTTGTTCCAGTCTCACTTCCTAACTTTTTTTTCTCTCACTCAAAATGTCCTACTTAGTGGATCATCTATTTCTGTTACACTAGCTGCATTTCTAAATTATTTTTTCTGTTTCTCAGTGTCTCTTGTGCCTCTCACCCCTCTGAGTATCTCCCTCCCACGGATCCATCTTCCACCTTCATCTCTTTTTGCTTCCTTCTCCCCCCACTTTCCTTTCCTTCCTATTTCCAGTCCTCTCTGTCAGTGTTTCACACATTTCCTCTCTCTTATCTTTCAATGTCTCGCTCATTCGCCCTCTTACTTTATCTCTGTACTATCTCCATTATTTCCACCTAGCCTTCCTTCCCCCGCTCGTGTCTTCCCTCTGCCCTTTCTTTCATATCTCCCGCTCTGTTTTACTCTCTTCCATTTGCCTCACGGTCTCCCGCTCTCTACATCTCCCTCTCTTGCAAGCTCGTTGTGTTACGCTCTGTCCTTTCATCTCGGATTTTTTCCTAATATATCGCATTTACCTTTCTTTTGTCACCTTTCCCTTGTTTTTCTCTCTGTCACTACCCCCTCGCTCAGTCTTTATTTTCTCTCTATATATCTCCACACAACCCCTCTCCCCTCTCGTTCTGTTTCTATGTCTGTGAGCATCTTTTATCTCTCTCGTCTCTCTTCTATTTCTCTCGCTATCTTTCCGCCTCTCTCCTTCTCTCTTTCTTTGTCTCATCCCCCCGCCTCTTTTACTATTCCCACTCGTCGCACTCTCCCGCACTCAATCAATATCAATATCATATCAATATGTCATTGCGGGAGGCCTACGTTCCATCTTCTTGGAAGCAAGCTAAAATCATTCCCCTTCTCAAGAAACCATCTTTGGACCCTCTCTCCCCGGGAAATGATCGTTCCATTTCTTTGCTTCCTAGCCTAGCCAAGGTTTGTGAAAAGGTGGTCACCAATCAGCTCACAGATTATGTGGAGGCCTCAGGCCTGCTCCATCGGGCGCAATCAGGGTTTCGGGCGGCTTTTAGTACTGAGTCTGCCTTACTGGAGGTGTCGGAGGCAATTAGAGAGTGCCTTGATGCCGGGGGGAGGGCAGCGCTGGTTATGCTGGACCTCTCGGCGGCCTTTGATACGGTGCCCCATGCCTTGCTTCTCGATCGCCTCCACGAGATTGGAATCTCTGGGTCGGTATGGGGCTGGGTTAGGTCCTTCTTAGAGGGCCGTTCTCAGCAGGTTTGGCTTCCTCTGTGCGCTTTGGCATCACAGATAGTGGCTACTGGCGTTCCTCAGGGGTCATCCCTTAGTCCCCTCCTTTTTAACATCTATGTTACTCCGCTTGTTTATCTGACTGAAACTTTGGGGGCTAAGGTGATGACTTACGTGGACGATACTCAACTGCTGTTTTCCTGGGGACGAGACGAGGACTCTGTCCTCCCTGCTCAACAGTGTCTTTCCTCAGTTTTTCGCTGGCTCGCTCAGGCTCAGCTTAAATGTAATGAGGAGAAATCGGAGATCCTCCTGTATGGCTCCTTCCCGGACGACTTCAGAAGGAGACTATGGCCTCCTGGGTTTCCACTGCCTTGTTCTAGGGGTGACTCTGTCAAGAACATTGGGATCTGGTTTAGAGAGAACCTGATTTTTTACTCGCAGGTAAAGAAGTTAACAGGTTCCTGTTTTAGCATTCTCAGGTCTTTGAGGAAGTTCCTTCCTCTTCTGCCCAGAGCTGTGAAGGAAACTAGATAAACTTCAGGTGATCCAAAATGCTGCCGCCCGTCTTCTGCTGGGCATTTAAAGCAGATGCAGTGTGCGCTCACACTTGCGATTGTTGCATTGGCTTCCTGTCTAGGCCCACATAAAATTCAAAATTTTATCCATCGCTCATAAAGCCCTGTATGGTTTGGGCCCTATTTATTTACAGAACAGGCTGGCCTGCTATACCCCGGTACGACAGCTGCATTCGTCTTCTCAACTTTTGGCAGAGACTCCTCCTTTTAAGCGCTTAAGACTGGGCGGCTGCTCTTTCTCACGGCTGGCGGCTCAGGCTTAGAATGCTCTGTCATTGAATCTGAGGGGTATCAAAGACCCTGAGATTTTTAAAAAGCATTTGAAAACCCTCCTGTTCTAGTCCTCTTATCTTTGGCTGTGTTATCCATGTCTGGTTCGCGCCGGGACACTCTTCGGAGTATCTGTGCGCGTTACAACTGTATATAACATAACATAACATAACTTGCCGTTCCCAGACAAACCTGACGGTCCGCCCCGGGGGCCCAGGAACCCCCAGGCTCTGGAGAGCTTAGGAGCCAGCTGTAGTCATTTTATGCAAAGACTATGCTGAGAATCTGATAGCAGCTTATGGCTCCCGCTAAGATCCCTCGGGCGCTGGCCATTGTTTCCTTAACTTGCGTGTTTATCTATATGTAAAGAGAACTTTATAAATCAAATACAGTATTCCATTTTCTTATGTATCCAGCGATGTTGGTGTTTTTGTCGACTTTTTATAAAAGAGGAGTCTTTTCTCATTTGAAGTAAGGACACGTTTATGTAGACAGTGCAAAAAGCAAAAAATAAAAAATATAAAAATAAGCAAATTACAAATAATCTGGCAAAAGTCAGGTTTAAATTGCAGGCCTCAGTGCAAACTGAGTGGAGCAATAAGCGTGGAATTGTTGGATTCCGTTGTACATAGCAAAAAAGGTGTGATCCTTGCAGACGTGTCTTGGGAAGTACAGTACAGGCTTGTGGTGCGTAGAAGAGCGCACAAGAGCAGGTGTATCTCTATAGCTGTAATATGAAAACACATTTTATCAGCACAAAGTCGCATCCCGTCACAAGATATCTTCCATCCTCTAGCCTCCCCCTTTACCCCCCTCTCCACCACGTCCGTCCACCACTACAGGTACCAAAATATGTATCCGTGGAGCCTCAGGCCCTGCGAATTTCACCCAGGGGTCTCTAACTTGTAGGCCATGGGTAAACCCTGTGAGGCGCGAGGTGGTTATATAACTATGCTCAGCTCTAAATGTAAACAGACCCACCCCCCACCAGCGTGCCCAAAGCTCCAATGCTCGCAGCCACCACCGGTCAAAAACCAAGTATATCTCATGGAGGGAGTTTTTATTTAAATGACTAAGTACTGTGGCAGCACCCTCTCTCCCGGGGAGAAACTTCTGCCCTGGGCGACCCCTCAGCCGAGCTCGACACCGGATGAATTAAAGGATGTGTTTTTACTTGAAAATGCCATTTTCAACTCAAGTGGGTTGAGCAGGAGCACCAGGAATGTTTTGTCCACACGCGGAACAAAACGTCACTTCAGATCTTCTTGTATTGTGTGGTAGCCACTTATTTCCTCCAACCGCGAGACCCCATTCCTAACACAATATGGCCTCCACACCGAGAGGCAGGGGAGCAGAGAGTTCCCACAACATTCCCCTAAGAGAGTGAACACGCAAGGAAGGATGCACAGGCCTCAGGGCGAACCCCCAGAACAAACAACACGAGATGTAGAAGAAGCAGGGTACCTTTTAAAAAATAGTATGCTGTTTATTAGAGTCCAACACAGGGTCATTCTGGAAGTAACATTTCCGATGACTTTTGTATAACAATAATAATTAGACTAAATATATAATGGCAGATCGCTTACAAAACGAATATATATATATATTCACTTAAAAAACGTAGGTTTCAGGCACGTTATAGTTAGAAATTAGCATTAAAAAAAACATTGAAATTTACTAAAAAAAACATAGGTTTCAGGCACGTTATAGTTAGAAATTAGCATTTAAAAAACCTTAGAAATTCACTGAAGAAACCATAGGTTTCAGGTGCGTTATATTTAGCTGGATATTTCATTCGTACAAAACCCGTGAAGTTCCCCCGATATAGTTAGTTCGGCTAACTATAACTTGCACCCCTGCAATGCACTGCTGATGACGTCACATATTACATCACTCATGACACGGTCAGTGGCATCACTGATGACATCACTGATGACATCTCAAATGACATCACTGATGACATCATCCATTGACTGTGTGTTTCGGTAAAGGTTAAATATGTTTAATATAAATAGGGAAAGGCGTATTGAAGAATGAGTGGATGTTTCAGTGTCTGAATGGATGATTTAGTAGGTGCGTGACTGACTATAAGTGAGTGATTAAACATATCTTACTGAATGCATGGGTTAGTGACTAAACTGTGATAATGTCTGTATCTGTCTGTCTGTTGGTGTGTAAGCGGTTGCATGGGTTTGCGAGTAGCTGCATGAGTGTCTATATGGGTTATTGATTGGTTGTCTGAGTATCTGTATGGGTGCCTGAGTGTTTGTGTGGGTGGGGTGTGTGTGACTTTGTGCATAGATGTGTGAGTGGGTGATTCACTGGGTACATGGTTTCAAGAGTGCATCTGTGATGGATTGTATGGGTGGGTGAATGTGTGTATGGGTGTGGTTGTGAGTGAATGTATATCTCAGCGGTACATGTGTGAGTAACTACATATGTGAAAAGCAGTATATATGTGTGTTGGAGTACATAAATGGCTATAAGTGAGAGTGTCTGATTGTGAGAGTGTCTGTATGGATGAGTGTGTGCGTGTATCAGTGATTTTATAAGAGCATAAGAATGTGCTAGTAATTGAGCTGGTGTGTGTATAACTGTATAGGTGAGAAAATGGCAGTGTGATTAATTATTTACATGACTGACTAGGTGTGTGAGTACCTCTATGGATGATTGGCGGTGTGTGAGTGTCTATATAGGTGTATAAATGCATATGATAGTCTTGTACGGAGTGACTGTAAGCAGGAGTGACTGTACATGTGAATGAGTGGAGGTGTATGTAGACCTATGAGTCAATGAGTGGGTATGTAGTTATTGGTATTGGAGTATCTATGGATTTCAAAATGGCCGTCTGAAATTTTGAGTCGGTGTATCAAAGGTTATATTAGGGTGTGAGAAGATGCACTAATTTATCACATGGATGATGTCATCAGTGATGTCATCAGTGATGTCATTTGAGATGTCATCAGTGATGTCATCAGTGATGTCACTGACCATGTCATGAGTGATGTAATATGTGACGTCATCAGCAGTGCATTGCGCGGGCGCGAGTTATAGTTAGCTGAACTAACTATAACAGGGGAATTTCTAGGGTTTTGTACCAGGGAAATGTCCAGCTAACTATAACGCCCCTGAAACCTATGGTTTTTTAGTGAATTTCTAAGGTTTTTTAAATGTCAATTCCTAACTATAACGCCCCTGAAAGCTTTGTTTTTTCAGTGAATTTCAAAGGTTTTTTAAATGCCAATTCCTATCTATAACGTATCTCTAAAGATACCATGTTTAATGATTTTCATTGGATTTCTATATTTTTCAAATTCAGTGTGTCAATTTCATTAATTATGTTTTTTTGAAATTCTTTTTTATCACCATTTTTTTAATTAATTTTTAAAAAATTCTTTTAAAAATTAAAAAATAGTTTTTGTTTTTATTGGGTTTTTCAAACATATTTTTTTATATTTTTAAAAATATTTCTTTAACTATATGTTCAAAACTTTATTTTATATATTTTTTTCCCATGTTTTTGGATCCGCGCACCCTATGTGCACCGTTCTCGATCCCTACGCGTTAGCATCCGCGCATGGTATGCGTTGGGTACGTGTTTAGTGCACGATCGCAATGCGACAGGTACGCGACTCCCAGCCTATACGTGACACGTTTGATGTACGTAAAACGACATTTACGCGCTTCCGCCATGCGTCGTCTGCATCTATGACGCGGTAGGTGCACAGATCCCGCAAAATATTTAACATTTTTAAAAACATATATATATGTATTTCATTTGAATATTAATTGAAGACAAACTCTAAACTAGTCTTAAAACTAATATATTTTTACATCTAATCCTATAATTTTTTTTACTTCAATTTCGCGGATGCGCGCTGGGTGCATGCTGCGTATGCGCAGGGTGCGCGGATCCAATGTGAACTGCAAAAAAAGAGATTTGATTGGTTCATTACACTTCCTCTTCTAACTCTTGAAAGACCCCACCCAATTCAATCATTCTTCTTTGACCTTCTTTGGAGGAGCATCTCTTTGCAGAGAAGAAGATTTTTTTAGACTAAGTTTACACTTAGCTCTAACTTTTTTCAACTAAAAATGGCTTCAGGGCAGCAGGCATCACCTGCATCTCCTCACACATCTGAGGATGAATTTTTGGAGGAGGCACCACGCAAAGAACGTTTTTCTTCAGTGGTGTGGAAATTTTTTACTTTTCCCGAGGAGCAGAATAAGACCAATGCCACCTTGGTCACATGCAAGATTTGCAAAAGAGTGCTGTCGCGAGGAGATCCTAACAAGAAATACTCGTGCGGCACGGCTAGTATGATGAAGCACTTAAGGACCCTTCATCCAAGCAATCTTGCACGAGAAGAGTGCAAACGGATGAGAGACACTCCTGCTCCTGCGCCTTCCACCTCATCGCAGCCGAGCACTTCAAGAGTGCATCCATCAGCCCAAAATTTGGACATCCGTCCTCAATTTCAAATTTTAAAAGTGCTCTGCACTAAGTGCAATGCGACTTTGTGCTACGGTGAGCAATCGATCGATGTGATCTGCCGCCGGCAAGAAATTCACATTTGCTAGTTATTTTTTTATTTTTTTATTGTTCCCTGAAGTTCATTGTTTGGTTCCTCCTGTTTTGTTTTTTGTTTTTGTTTTGCAGAAAAAACCCCCAAAAATTAAATTGTTCAGAATAACCAAAAAAAAAAAAGAAGAAAAAAAAAAGTTCTTGTAAGAACTAACTTTCCTGGTTTAAAAAAAGAACTAAATTTCTTTGTTAGTGTGTGAAAGTTTAGATGAATGTATGTGCAGTATGTAATTGACTGAATGAATGCATTAGTAGCGTATGGTGAATGTATAAGTGCAGAACTATGAGGAAGTGCTGCAGCATCACACAGTAACCTCTTTAACCCCTTCTGTGCCACGCCCTTTCCCCCTCCTGTGCCGGGCGTTGTATTAGTGGGTGGGGTTCATGACGAGATAGTCTCGTCATGGGCACAGCGCGACCGTGCTCCACTGAAGAGGTTAACTGCAGTGTGCTGTAGTACTTGCAAATCACAGGGATGCAACATTTGTACATATATATGTTGCAAATCTATGCTTCTCTCTGCACTGCTGCTTAAACTGCAGCCATGTGGTGACACAGGCACCCTTGCACCATAGTGCAAAGATATCTGTGTCATGTGCTGTTTGTTTATGTGCAGGAAGACACACCTTCCTGCACAAAAACAATCAGTAAAGGCATTTTTCTCTTTCAATGTATGCTGAGCATTGTAGCATGCATTGAAGATATAAAAATGTGGAGAAATGAAAACAATTCTCCTTGTGCTTTCCTTTAAAATATATATATATATATATATATATATATATATATATGTTATTAAAAAAAAAGCTTGGTTACATACATGTGATATAACGGTTTACACTTAGCATGGTGGTTTTGTAAAACAAACATTAAAGCATAAATAATAAGAAAAAACGGCACACAATTGTTTTACATTGAAACAATGGCGCAACTAAGCCCTTATTGGGCTAACCAATCTTCAAAAGGAGTCCAAATCTTTTTACCCATGTCAAGTCTCCGTCTGCCCCATCTTTCCCACACAGCAGCCTCTATATTGTGCAAGGACAACATCCTTGCTCTCCAGTTAACAAATGTAGGAGCCTCGGGACTGATCCAATCCGAGGTTATATATAGACGAACTATAGCGATCGCAATTAACACTAAAGCAGAGGTATATTGAGATCTTTCATGCAACATGCTGCTTTCGAGCCCACAAATCACCAATTCAGGGGAGAGAGTTATGTTATGTTATGTTATATAGTACTTATAACGCGCACTAATTCTTAAAAAGTGTCCTGGCGCGAATTCTGCATGCAGAACCTTGAGGAGGAAACATTAGAGTGCCCCAGAGAAAAGAAAAGTTTTCAGTTGCTTTTTGAAAAGCCTAAGGTCTTGGACGACGCGCAGCTTCAAAGGTAAGGCATTCCAGGCCATGGCTGTTTTCACTGAGAAAGATTGGCCACCCAGACGGGCCCTATGGAAGCGTGATACCGTCACTAGGCGCAAGGTGGTGGAGCGCAACAGTCTGTTAGGAGTATAGAAGGCGAACCGCTTTTGGATGTAGAGAGGACCCGTATGATGCAGAGTCCGGTGGGCCAAAATCAGGGATTTGAATTGCACTCTTTGGAGGACTGGCAGCCAGTGTAAGTCAAAAAGATGTTTTTTGACGCTCGACCGTCCTGAGATGTTAAACAGGAGTCTAGCCGCGGCATTCTGAATAGTCTGTAATTTGTTAATTAGGTATCTTGGGGAACCCAAATACAGAGCGTTGGCGTAGTCAAGCCGATAAAGAATAAGGGCACGAATCACAGCTTCCTTGGCTGACTGAGGTAGCAACGGGAGAAATCTTCTTAATACCTTGAGAGTGCCAAAACACTGGCCAACCAGTTTATTGATTTGATAAGTGAACCGTAAGTCCTCCGAGAACCAGATCCCAAGATTTTTTGCGGGGGAGCCCACCGAGTGCGGGCATGGGAGATTAGAAGGCCATAGAGATGATCTAAAATCAGGGGTAATTGTCCATACAGGAGAACTTCAGACTTGTCCTCATTACATTTTAAATGCGCAGTGGCCAGCCACTTAAAAACAGCCGAAAGGCAGTTCTGGGCGGACGCGGTAGACAAATCAGAATCCTTCCAAGTAAAAAGAAGTTGAGTATCATCCGCGTAGGCCATTATTTTTGCACCAAGTTCTTCTGCCCAAAAAATCAAAGGAGTAAGATAGATATTGAAAAGCAGGGGGCACAGGGTGGATCCCTGCGGAACGCCAGTAGCCACCTTCCTCACCGTCGAAGAGAAAGGCGGCATCCACACCTGCTGAGTCCGATCCTCTAAAAAAGATTTTAACCAATTCCACACATGGCCACCGACACCAATGTTAGCCAGCCGAGAGAGAAGGAGATGATGGGGGACCGTATCGAAGGCGGCAGAGAGATCGAGAAGCACCAAAGCTGCTCTGCCGCCCGCATCAAGGCACCCCCGAATAGCTTCGGCCACCTCCACCAGCGCAGTTTCGGTACTGTAGGCGGACCTAAAACCAGACTGCGCCGGGTGTAGTAAGCTGGAGGATTCCACGAAGGCTTCCAGTTGCCGAAAGACAACCTTCTCACAAATTTTGGCCATGGCGGGGAGAAGAGAAATAGGGCGATAGCTAGTAGGAATTGCAGGGTCAAGTGAGGGTTTTTTTAGGAGAGGAAGGAGTTTGGCCTGCTTCCAACTAATGGGAACCGTGGAAGTCTGCAGAGAAAGATTAATAATTCTGTTGACCTTCAGAGAGATCACCTCAGCAATACCAGCAAGCACTCTTGCCGGAGCGGGGTCGGAAGGGGACCCTGATTTGAGAGATTTTATAATAGCCAACGTGTCACATTCCTCAACATGCGAGAACATGGAAAAAGAGGAGGAACAAATCTGGGAGGTTGGCAGAGAAAAGGGATCAGGCAGGGGGGAAGAATCCCAAGCAAGGCTATCCTGGATCACTTGAATTTTTTCGATAAAAAAAGATGACAGTTCCTCACAACGCTCTAAAGAGGCTGGAAGGGGAGTTTGTTCCGCGGCAGGGGATTGAAAACTTTTAACGATCGAGAAGATCTCTTTGCTGTTGTTCTTGGCATTAGCAATACGGGCAACAAAGAAGCTACTCTTGGCTGCGCTAATAGCTGTGTAATAATCGTGTTGGGCCTTCCGCAAAGTAGCCTTGGTAAGAGGACAGTAGTCCCGGCGCCAAATGCGGTCCAATGACTTACAGGACAGTTTAAGAGCTCTAAGCGAGGGTGAGTACCAAGGTTTGGGGGGAATGGCCCTAGGCCTGCACCCGCGTGGAGCTTTAGACACAGATACCACACTATGAGCAATCCATGAAGTGAGGTCAGCACATTCAGTCTCGAGGATGCAAGAAGGTGAAGGTTCCGACCGAGCCAATGTCTTTGCAAGGGCCGGAATGTCGGTCCTGCGAAACTGTAAGTTATGGACAGGGCGAGCACTGGGTGGGAATTTGCCAATAGACCAAGAAAAATGAACCAGATAGTGGCCCGACCATGGGACCGGAAGAGGGTCCGAAGAGATATCTCAAATTTGGAGCAGATCAAATCAATCAGATGCCCCCCATGGTGGGTCAGAGATTTAATCCATTGAGTCAGATGAGCCAGGACACACAGATCATTTAACTCCCTGGAAACCGGCGCATCCGGGCAATCGAGGTGTATGTTAAAATCCCCAAGGAGAAGAAACCTTGGGAAACGCAGGGCGCGCGGGATTATAACATCATCCAAGGTCTTGAGAAAGCCGCCAGGGGAGCCCGGGGGCCGATAGACCAAAGTACCGCCCAAGGTAAAATGGGCGGACAAAGCAAGAGAAAAAACAAGGGCCTCCGCGTCTACAAACCTCACCAAGGCTTCACAGGAAAATGACCATGTGTCTCTGAGAACTACGGCGATACCACCACCTCTCCCAGACGATCTATCGAGTCTGGCAATTTTGAACCCAGGCGGAATAGAAAGTTCGATAGTAGGGGCACACGACTCATCAGCCAAGTCTCGGTGATGAATAAAAGATCCAGGCCAGAATCAGCGAGCAATTCATATATATCAGGGGCATGTTTTACCAGAGACCGAGCATTAATGAGAGCAGCCTGAATAGTATTTCCATGATCCTGATGACTAGTAAGAGAACCTCCCAGTGGGCCAAGGCAGAAACTACAGGCGGGGCAGTACAAACTAGTGTCCTGGGCCACCGCCCAATTCCTACATCCCTTGCGGCAAGGCGTGTTCTGGGCCAGCAATTGAGCTTTACTGTACCTCTTGCCTTCTAACACCTCCCCCAGCACACCACCAGCATGGCCCGGCCCTAGCGCGTCCTTGGCGCGGACGGGCGCAGACGGGCTTGCCTTTGGCGAGCCTTCGGCGCTCCGCCGGCACGCCGCTGCACGCGTCCGCTGCGCGAACGCAGCATCCGGCTTATGAAGCGAGGGAGTGGGAGGAGTCACGAAGCTGGAACGCTGACCCGAGCGGGAAGCGCCCTCGAGTGTCAAGCGTTTCAGAATGCAAAGTTAAAAATGGTGAGCACGAGCCAAAAGCTAACTTCAGTGCATACAGATTTAAAAATGTACATTCAAAAACAATTTTTGTTCAAAAAGACAGTAAAAAAAACAGAATGCCACCGATAGCGAAAATACAGTTATTTTTGGAATTTCTAAAATAACACAGCACACTTATGCCCCCCACAACGTAAAGCAGCAACAGTGCAATACAATTACCGGCGCGAACGCAGCATCCGGCTTATGAAGGGAGGGAGTGGGAGGAGTCACGAAGCTGGAACGCTGACCCGAGCGGGAAGCGCCCTCGAGTGTCAAGCGTTTCAGAATGCAAAGTTAAAAACAGGTGAGCACGAGCCAAAAGCTAACTTCAGTGCATACAGATTTAAAAATTTACATTCAAAAACAATTTTTGTTCAAAAAGACAGTAAAAAAACAGAATGCCACCGATCGCGAAAATACAGTAATTTTTGGAATTTCTAAAATAACACAGCACACTTATGCCCCCCACAACGTAAAGCAGCAGCAGTGCAATACAATTACCGGCGCGAACGCAGCATCCGGCTTATGAAGGGAGGAAGTGGGAGGAGTCACGAAGCTGGAACGCTGACCCGAGCGGAAAGCGCCCTCGAGTGTCAAGTGTTTCAGAATGCAAAGTTAAAAATGGTGAGCACGAGCCAAAAGCTAACTTCAGTGCATACAGATTTAAAAATTTACATTCAAAAACAATTTTTGTTCAAAAAGACAGTAAAAAAACAGGATGCCACCGATAGCGAAAATACAGTTATTTTTGGAATTTCTAAAATAACACAGCACACTTATGCCCCCCACAACGTAAAGCAGCAACAGTGCAATACAATAAGTAACAGGTATCTGCAGCCTTAAGTTGATGAATTGCTCAACATCGACCAGAAAGGGCCGGAGTCTTACGCATTCAAAAAACATGTGGACATCGTTTGCAGCCAAGTGCCCACATCTGGGGCAACAGTGCAGGCCATTACCCCCCCACTTAGATATCTTAGCCGGGGTGTAATATAAATCAAACATGGCCATATAGCACTGAGACCGTAAGCTCCCAGATATTAAGACCCTCCCGGCCGCTGCAAGAGCTTCTGATAGATCCAACCCTGTTACCCCCAACTTAATCTCAAGTTTTCTAGTATGCGCTGCGATATCATCTGGCAGCCCTGAGAGTAAATGCTGATAGATTACCCCTATTTTCGAGCGTCTGGAAATCAGCTCAAGCAATGTAATCTTACCAAATAATACCTCTGAGTTAACCTTCAATCTATCTATGAAGCTCCGGAGTGGCAAGTATTTGAAAAAATCTTGTACGCTAAGCTGATACCTATCCCTAAGCCAAGAAAAAGATGCCAGACAGCCATCATGACCTAAATCACCCAGTTTTTCCAACCCTCCTTCAATCCACTTAAAAGTGATTTGATCCCGGAAGACTAGAGTTAGTGACCAAGCTGAGAAAGGGGTATAATAATTCAGGTTGGGGACAGCCCATTTTCGGCGAACCTTGCACCATACTGAAAACAGACCAGGCCACCTTGAACTTGTTTTTCTTGAAGTAGCTAGGTTCCAGCACCCGTAGTAAAATCCCCCTTGCATTTTCACCTAGCCCTACTTCAAAAATTGAAGGCCTGCACGATAATGGTGGCCCAGCAATATCTCCAAACAGTGGTAGTCCGAAATGTTGGATTATGGAGGACAAAAAATAATATAAAAGATTAGGAACCGCCCAGCCACCCCTTTGCCGGGGTAAACACATCCACTTTGCCACCCTGCGCGGACGGCGGTAACCCCACAAAAATCTGTTACAAATTGTGTTCGCTTTAGCTAGGCTAAATTGAGAAAATTCCAAAGGGATTGTGCGGAACAAGTATAGGAATTTAGGAAGGATTAGCATTTTAAGAACATTGCACCGTCCATACAAAGACAGATGCAAGTTGTCCAAGCATGTTAACAATAAATTAACTGAATTGATCAAAGGTAAGATATTCATATCTGCGGAGTAATTTTAATCCCTAAATACATAGCGGTCTGTACTGTCGGGGCGGCTGAGGGGGGCATAGTTACAGATTGAATTACCTGGGTTTTGGATGCATTAAGTTTATAACCAGAAAACTTGCCGAATTGATCTGCCAAGATTGTAATTGCAGGAAATGCGGACGCCACCTCCCTGGTCAAAACTACAATATCATCAGCATAGGCAAACACTTGTGATCAGTAGAATTGACCGTAGCTGGCAATATGTCTTGAGCGCTCTCTATTGTGCTTATAAACGGTTCAATATACAAAGCAAAGTGCAAGGGGGAACATGGGCAGCCTTGACGAGTCCCCCTACTTATACTAAATACCTTTGAAGACAACCCAGATACTGAAACTATTGCTTTATGATAGATATATAAAGATTGCACTGCTAATATATATTCCGGGCTAAATCTCTTCCACTTCATTACCTTCCACAGAAAGGCCCAGGAGACCCTGTCAAACGCCTTCTCGGCGTCCAACAGGATCGCCCCAACAGATGACTCGGTCGCCTGGGCCCAATCCAAAAGTGCCACAACACGGGAAATATGATTGGCTGTATCTCTCGCAGGGATAAATCCATGCTGGCGCAAAGATACCAAAGGGGTAATTACAGCTGAAAGTCTAGAAGCTAGGATTTTTGAAAATATATTGTTATCTGAATTAATAAGTGAAATTGGCCGAAAAGAAGACGGGTCCAACTCTGGTTTGCCCTTTTTCCTAAAAAGAATAACATTAGTATAACACCATGAATCAGGTATTGAGCCTTCTTGTGCTGCTCTGAGAACTGGTAACAAAACCCGACGGATCTCCTGTGAGAATTATTTATAGAATTCAATCGGAATGGCATCCAAGCCAGCTGCTTTGCCATTAGCCAGAGATTTAATCGCTAGATCGACCTCTTCCCAATCTATAGGGGCAGCAAGGATTTCATTCTGCCTTTCCGAGAGTTGAGCCGACGCGATGCCTGACAGGTAAGATGCCGCCTGTTGGGCCAGGCCCGGTTCCCCTATACCATCCCCATTATACAAATCACTCTAGAATTGGTGAAACACCCCTAGAACTCCTTCAGGTGTTTCCATAACCTGTCCCTGGGCATTGCACACCCTTGAGACACAATTGGCCAGATTCTTCTGCTGGAGCCGCTTGGCCAGAACCCTGCCCGATTGTTCCCCCAGCTCAAACATCTCAGAACGGTATTGCAAAAATGTGTCCGCTAGATCTTGACCAAAAAACTCCAGCAGAGATGACCTAATTTTAGCAATCATTGCCTGACCATAGTTGGTGTCCCGTCCCTCCTTAACCGCATCAATTAATGAGGTCTCAGCTTCGCTAAGTTCAGCCAGGCGTTGGATTACTTGCTGATGAGCAGACTTTCGCCGATGAAAATAAAAGCTCTTTGTTTCACCACTCAGAGCAGCATTGAAGGTGTCCCAGACCATCAAATCAGAGGCTGACCCAATGTTAAAGTTAAAAAATTCCTCCATCCACATCCTGATATGATCTAATAGGGTTGTTCTAGCAAAAGTTTCCGCTCGAATGTCCATACCTTTAAGCTTGGAGACAGGTATGGGATGCAACATTCAATGACCAAAGGATTATGGTCAGAAAGTACTCTGGGGTAGACTGAAACGGAAGATGCTCCTATCAACTGCTCAGACAGAAAAAAATAATCAAGACGAGCCATTTTACTATGGGGTGCCGAATAATATGTAAAGCCATCCTGCAAACGGTTATGATAGAACCATGGATCAACCAAAAGATGTTCCTGAACCAGGGCCCGCAATGCCCTGAGAACTCTAGACTTCTTGCCCACATAAGGTTGATCCGTTGATAAATCAAAGCTAGCCGGTAAATTAATATTCAAGTCACCACACAACAATATAGGGTGAGAGTAGAAAGCTAGCTCAACATTCAGATAATGCAGTACTTCGGGATCATCTGGATTTGGGCCATAAACAGTGCAAATTGTAAAAGGCCTATCATTTACTACTACCTCTGAGATAGCCCACCTTCCCGCATTGTCCTGATTAGTCCTCCTACAAGAACCAACCACGCGCCGCAACAAAATAGCTACTCCCCTAATCTTGGATGACTGGTGCGAACAAACCACTAAGTCAAAACCAGGTATTCGCAAAAGACCACGGTCATTCCATGCAACATGAGTTTCTTGTAAACAAATTATGTCTATATGCAAAGCCGGAACTATCCTGGAAAATAACGCCCTTTTTTCCCATCGTTCAGCCCGCAAATATTCCAGGATACTATGAGAATCTTAGTTTGTGCCATTAATTTGCTGACATATTCTTAAGATTTGACTATTTAATCTAGATTCCTTGTTTGGAAAAAATGAGAAAGGCCAGCTGTCTGGGTTGAAACCAGACTTAACAACTAAAGTGCCACCATTATAAACTGAACACAAGCTTTTTTCTTTAATCTTTTGTGCTACCCCCCACCCTCCTTCCCTCCCCCTACCCCAGCAAAAAACCCCCGGAGCCCACCCCCTGGACTACCTCCGGCCCTACCACCCCCCACTAAAGGCAACAGGACCGTAGTCCTTGTGATAGGGAGCTAGGCTAGGGCCCCAGCTCTGGCTCCGACCCCGTATAGCTAGCCAAATTTTGGGAGCCTCCCAGGGTGTACGAGGGGGGACTAACTAAAAAATAAATTGAATCAAAACACACAAAAATGATGCCCACCTCCCACTCCCCCTGGCAAACCCACCATCTCTCTAAATGTTGCCACATTTCAGCATCCCTTTGTAAGCCTTTTACAATCTCCTTGCCACAAAAGTGATCATGAGAATGCGAGTTACTATCCGCCTGACTGGATATGTATAATAATTCGCTCAAAGTGAGTTCAGGTAATCCTTTGCTTTGATTTCCGACGTGTAGAATTTCACTTGCCCCTGATGGATTATCTTAAGCTTAGAGGGAAAGAGCAAGAAAGCCTGACCCCCTTCGACTGAAACGGAGCAATTCGTTGGCGAAGATGCCATCTCTGCTCAACAGTGGCGGGGCATAAATCGGGCCATACAAAAAATTGACAACCTTTTGCAGATCGCTTCATATCCTGTCTGGCCAAGTCATACATCTTTTCTCTGGCCCAAAAAATATTCAAACAAATGATAATGGTGTGAGGCTTGTCTTCCGTTTGGCCAGGCTTCTGCTTAAATGGAAAGCGATGAGCACGCTGAACCTCGCTCTGCCAGTCCCACTGCTTATCCTCAGGAAAGGCTTCTGTAAAGAGCCCTATGATGAACAACCTGGTGTCTGATCCTTCCATCCCTTCAGGAACACCCAGAACTCAAAGGTTATTCCGGCGCGCTCTGTTTTCGAGATCAGTGAGCTTCCAGACGATGTCCTCTCTTTGGGCTTTGAGGCTCTCAGTGATACCCCTTTGCGCAGCCATATCATCCTCCAACGTAGAGATTCGCTCCTCTACCACTCCCATTCTAGAAGCAATATCCGAGCAGGTCTTAGCAACCCTCTGTATGGAGATCTGCACCTGCCGACATACCCCTTGGGTGCGAGCACTCTCCTGACGGTTCTCTTCGCGATGAGCCATAATTGTTTGGTAAATCACTGCCAGCGTCATTTCACCTGCAGGAGGGCCCAAGGATGCAGAGCCATTAATGGATTGATTTGCCCCAGATTCAATAAGAGGGGCCTCAATAGCTGGCTGCCCTGAGAAGGGGTAGTCCCAAGCCAGAGATCCTACATCAGGTTGCGCAAAAACAGAGCTTTGCATAGGTTTTTGAACTGTCCCAATTCCTGGGAGTAGCTTCTCTGTGTCTTGTTCTATGAGTATTCAGTGCAATCATGCACAACAACACTTATAGAACACCCTTTCAACGCAAACTGGTGTGCATAATGAGGTTGTATTTACATGGAGTATAAAAAGTGCACAGAGTGCCTTTTCCTCTCTGTAAATATGAAAGAGTGTCTTGCGCAATAACTATGTTACAAAAAGTGACATATTTCCGGTTTTAAAATTCCTTGCGAATGATAGAAGGTAAGCACAGAGTTTTGTCTGCAAAGATGTTCAAAGAAGAATGACTGAAATGATTGTGGTCCTTCAATAGCTACAATGGGAAATGTTATGAACCCCTCAAATCTCTTTTTTTGCAGGTCACATGATATCTGATTATGGTCAGATTTCAAAACTACATAGGTATAAACAGAGTGTTTTTAAAAATGTGTTTCAACTTTGTAGCTTCTTGCAGACCTCCTCATTCTGCATATTGAGACTTAGTTAAACTTACCTTCACAGTAATAGGAATAAAATTAGGCCTGGGCGAAGCACTACGCTACGCTCGCGTAGTTTGCGAAGTTCGCGCTACTTCGCACTACGCGAACTGCACGTAGCACAGTGCGAACACGCGTAGCGTAGTGTTGCGTAGTGCTGCGGTCATTTTTTGCTTGCTCGCGGTCCTCAACGTCAAGTTGGCGACCGCGAGCATGCAAAATGACATCCCGGCGAGACTTTTTCCTTGTTCGCGATCGCGAACATGGAAAATAAACCTCCCGGCGAGATTCCCAACGCGAGGAGGTCAGGTTTCTCATTGCGAGGGGTCGCGTATGCTCGCGACCGCTCGCGATGAGAAACTACCAGTTCGCGTTGAGAAAGCTGCCGCTCGAGTAAAAATCTACTCGAGCAGCAGAAAACTACAGCTCGCACTGTGCAAGATGCCATTTTCAATGATTGCACAATGCCGGTTGCTTGTCCGCACTGTGCAATCATTGAAAACAACATCTTGCACAGTGCGAACATGTTACTACGCAGTTCGCGAAGTGCTACGCGTAGCTCGCGTAGTGCGAACTTCACTTTGCGTAGCTTCGCGAAGTGCTACTTCGCGAACTACGCCCACCCTTAAATAAAACATGGTATACATTTTTTTCAGATTTTCATTGCAATCTAAATTCATATAAATTGCTTATTTTAAAATTTGGATCTGTGAAAGAAAAGGATAAAAAAATTATAACATGTAATAATAAACTTTTTACAACACAGCATAATTTCCACAAAGTAATTTGTTTGCCTTTTTTGCTGTTCTCAGAATATATTGAATGTCACTAAAAATAGTGATTTCAATCGTAATCATCACTTAACAGCGGGCAAAAAAAAACAATCTGAAAGATTGTTAAAAAAAAAACAACATGCTATTCTCAGCAAAATACCACAAGATACAAATCACAGATATATAAAATGCTTACGGCTAACAACATTTTATAAGTTTAACTTACAAAAACTGTAAATGTTGTCGCTTTAAAATATTCACCGAATCTAAGGATGAATTTTTGGAGGAGGCACCACGCCCACAACGTTTTTCTTCAGTGGTGTGGAAATGTTTTACTTTTCCCGAGGGGCAAACAAAGACCAATGCCACCTTGGTCACGTGCAAGATTTGCAAAAGAGTTCTGTCACAAGGGGATCCTAACAAGAAATACTCGTACGGCACGGCAAGTATGATGAAACACCTAAGGACCCTTCATCCAAACACTCTTGCACGAGAAGAGTGCAAACGGATGAGAAACACTCCTGCTCCTGCGCATTTCTGAGTTTCTTTTCTTTTTCTTTTTTTTCTGGCATGATTTCTCTATTTTTACGTTGAAAAACAGTATCTGTAAAAAAGAATCACAAATAAATGTATATTAATAACTTTCAAATGTATACTATTCCATTACTGTACAAACACATTTCATATAAAAACTGACTAAGAAACTATAGCCCTGACCCACAAGTGTGACGATGGTTAAAACACTACATGCATAGTGCATACTACTTTGAAGCAGTTCATGCCCTAAAGCCTACCTCACTAAAAGACTACATGCTAACTGACTGAATGATTACAGTACTATAAGGAGACACACTGGGTGAGTAACAGGGTGTTTGCTAGAAGTGTATGAATACTGACTGGGGAATTGAAGGTGTGAAAGACAACTGTGAGGGTGGTTAGAGGCCTGCATGCATAGTGAATAGGCATTTGAAGCAGTCTATGTGCTAAGGCCTGGCTCACTGCATGAGTACTTGGGAACTGACGGAATGATTAGAGTACAGCAAGGAGAGTGCCTGGGTGAATTTATAAGTGGTTGGCTTTTGACACAGTGAATGGATTAGTACTTGGTACTGAATGGGTCACTAGAGGAGTGCAAAGGGAGTGGCAGGATGTTTGCTGGACTGTATGGATACTGACTAGGGAATTGAAGGTGTGAAAGACAGGTGTATAGTATGTTTGAAGACTGCATGCATGCTGCATAGACATTTGAAGCAGTCTATGTGGTAATGTATGGTTCACAACATGAGTACTTGGAAACTGACTAAATCATCAGACTACTGCTAGGACAGTGCCTGGGTAAAACTTTTAAATTTTCAGTTCTGGCACAGTGAAGAGAATAGTACATGGTACTGTACTTCAGTGTCAAACCCTGACTCATTTTATCAATGCATAAGCAAAGAATAGCTTCTAAAGCTACTAAAACATGACAACATGACCGGTTTTAAAACAGTATCTGTCAGAAAATACACGATGTTACCAAATGCTTCTATCACAATCCTTACCCAAATGCACACAGACTCACAGTGCGATTTTAGACAAGCAACACTATCCTGTGTAGTTTACCAAAATTCATTCACTAGTCTAGAAGAGGTAAGGGTACTGCACACAATCTACATATTTAAGTACAGCACATTAGTGTCAAAGCATGACTCATTTAATCAACGCATAAGCAAAGACTGGCTTCTAATGCTACTAAAACTTGACAACATGACAGGTTGTAAAAGAGTTATCTGCCAGAAAATACACGATGTTACCAAATGCTTCTCTCACAGTAGTTCCCAAATGCACACAGACTCACAGTGTGATTCTAGACAACAACTACTATACCTAGGAGTCTACCAAAAATCATTCACTACTGTGGAAGTGGTAAGGGAACTGCACACAATCTACATATTTCAGGACTGCACTTTTGTGTCAAAGCCTAACTCATTTAATCAACGCATAAGCAAAGACTGGCTTCTAATGCTACTAAATCTTGACAACATGACAGGTTTAAAAAACGTTATCTGTCAGAAAATACACGATGTTACCAAATGCTTCTCTCACAGTGGTTCCCAAATGCACACAGACTCACAGTGTGATTCTAGACAAGCACCACTATCCCTAGGAGTTTACCAAAACTCATTCACTACAGTGGAAGTGATAAGGGAACTGCACACAATCTACATATTTCAGGATTGCACTTTTGTGGCAAAGCACGACTTATTTTATCAATGCATAAGCAAAGACTGGCTTCCAATGCTACTAAAACTTGACAACATGACAGGTTTTTAAAAAGTTATCTGTCAGCAAATACACAATGTTACCAAATGCTTCTCTTACAGTGGTTCCCAAATGCACACGGACTCACTTTGTGATTCTAGACAAACAACACTATCCCTTGCACTATACCAAAACACATTTCTTCATCTAGAAGGAGTACTACATTTTAGTATAGAAACATAACTCATTTCACAAATTCATAAACAATTACTGGTTTCTAATTCTACCAAAATATAAAAACAGCACAGTTATTTGTCTGCAAACACATGAAAAACACACATGCTTATCACTGAATGGTTTCTACATGCACACACACTGTCAATAAGATTGTAGAGAAAAAAAGTACTCCCTACACTTTAGCAGGAGAAATACATTAGTCTGAATAAAATCAAAATAGTCTACATACATCCACTCACAATTAAATAACTCACCTTTCAAGTTGTTTTGTAGATTAAGAAGTATATCAGTCCTACACCAGATATTAGTCACACACCAGATTTTCTTATACAGAATCTCTGCACTGTGCACCTCTCAGCAAAAACAAAGAATGGCAAAGTTTCCCTTTCATTTTCCACACATATACATGTAAACATCAAATCACAATCCTTCAAACATAAATTCAAAAGCAAACACACATTTCTATTGGTTAAACATTTCAACCCTTTCCAAATGAAATACATTTCAACCCTTCCCCCAATCTGCCTTCTGCCTGTTACCATAGAAACAGGTCATGGAACACTGCACTGAGCACACAGGTCACAAGTTCAGCACACAATGTTGCTAAACAAGACAACAAGTGTGCTTGACTTTTCGACATATCAGCTTTTCATATATAATGTTCCTTACAATCAGTTTTTGTTAACCAATAAGAATCATGCGTTTAAAAAACAGAAATATACACCGTACCTTTCAGTGTAGAAAGTTGTCATACAACCAATGATTTCTTGTCTTTTTTCAATTTTTTTTACTTGGATCCGCGCACCCAACGCGAGAGAATCCGTGCACCCAACGCAATAGGATGCGCATTTCGCATGTTTTTTTTTTTTTTAAAGGGGGCCCCAGGGGGTCCTTCTGGGACCCCCTAAGCACCTCTAGAGGGTCAGAGTATTTCCACTCTGCCCCATTTATATGTTTTACACACTTATTCCCCTTGCTTCTTCAGCCTCGCTTCTACCAAGGCAGAAAATGGCCACCAACAGTGCCTGGTTTCGAAAGTAGACAGACACTTGACAGCCAATTAGCATTCAGCGCGCGATCGGGAGGGTGAACGCTCGGTTTGGGGAGGGTGCGCTTACGGTGCGGGTAGGGTCCGCGGATCCTCCCCGGCCATAGATATCACTAACTTTTTACACTAATTTTCTCTGGAACCACTGAACAGATTCACACCATTTATGCAAAAGGCATGAGTCTGAACTGAGGACTACCTCTTTGCCAAATTTGGTGTCATTCCGTTCAGCGGTTCGGGCTGTAGCTGCGACAACAGATCCTATGGGAAACTGCATGGGGAAAAAGTGTTTTGGGACCCCCCTTTTTTCTCGGCCCCCGCTTGACGGATCACCGCAAAACTTTCAGGGTAGGAGCGGAGCGGAGCTGGCCAAAAGTTTGGAAAATATTGGGAGGATGCATCAACCGGCGCCAGACTTATTGGGAATAGAATGTTGCGGATTTCCTATGAAAACTAGGTCCCAACTATAACTATCTACTGGCGATCGCCAGTAGATTATATATATATTTGGATATATATATATATATATTAAATATCCGACTGTTTCTTTCCAGAAAAATCACGCAGCACACCCAAGGATTCTTTTCAAACGGGTCTCCTTTATTCCAACGAGACGCTTTGTCAACGCGTTTCGATAGCCTCACGCTACCTTGCTCACGACCTTGTATATATATATATATATATATATATAAGAAGGGAGGTCTGAAAACCCGTTTTCTACATTCATTTTTCCATATGAAAAACAGGCACAGCCAAATGAGTTCTACAAAATGATGGGTATGCCCAGACGTGGGTCCCTTGCTCACTGTGCCACTGGATTCAAGCTAGCCCGGCTGAAGAAGGGTGACATACCCTGAAACCGGTCCCAGGATGCTTGTTTCCGGTCCAGGAAGGACCTGTCCTGGCAGTTCGGTCTGGACTGGTCCCATGGGGCACAGGGTCAAGACTGATTTGCATATGGCTGGATCCAAACTAGGGTGGCGTAGTGGGCAAAAAAACAATGGATTTAACCCAGATCTTTTGACTGGGAGAGAATGTTTGCATTGTCAGCATTCCATTAATCATTTGTTTGCTGTAGTAAATTGCACAACATTTAGCAGCACGCTAGATCTTGGTCCAGAAAGCATGCTTTTTGTGATTTGGTTTAAATCTGTTCAGTAGTTTTGGAGAAAATAAAATGCAATTGCTTTGTATAGTTCACACCACGGAGGATCTTACGGGCCAGCCAATCTTGAGATGAGATCTGATTGGCTGTCACCACATCAACAAATATGTGTCAGCACCTTTTAAGGAGTCAGGGACTGAATCCCCTGTCTAAATTGTGGGGGCATCCCCTGTCTAATATAAACATATGGGGGCAGGTTTATGATACCCTGCACTGCTAGGCATGGTGAGAGGTCCCAGAGGGACCTACCTGGGGCTAAAACCTTTTTTTTTTACATTTCTACCTCAAATTCATGGTGGATCTGTAAATCTGCAGTCATTTACTTCTTTAAAAAGCTTGCAGTCTCGCGAGCTTTCAAAACTCAAACCCTCCACCATGTTCTGACTGCCATCAGCTTCAACTCCCGAGCTCTCAGTAGTGTGCTATCTTTTGCACCCGCCCATAAACAGAATTTGCTCATCCATCTACAGGGGACTCATTTCACGGTATGCACTAAACAAGAGTCACAATTTCATGGAAATGAAAAAGATGAATAGAAATGGGAAAAGCATATACTGCTAGGGAGTGCAGGATGAACTGAACTCTGAAATACAAACTAATGCATAGTTGCTCTTAGTGGAACAGACGGTATGAAATTCCTGCATTAAGAGTTCAACAGAGAATAGCAAACATGAATAGTTTTTTCTAAATTATTGGTGTGTGATATTTATTTAGAGAGAGGTTGATTAATTTAATAGTTGTGATTTACAACTTTAAAACTGTTTCTCTTTATTTAACCTGGCTTGTGCTTGTTTTTTTACCTGATTTAATCATTTGGTATAATTTATTACATTTCTCTTCAATTCTCATTAGATTCAGTGTGGCCTTTTGAGTGTGGCCTTTGAAACTGTGGCTCAGAGTGCTTTAAGGTGTGTACATTTCTACTTTAATAAATATTACACAGATTTTTAAGTCAAGGTATATTAGGAAATGTTGGCGTTTAACATCAGAAATGATTGAAATATCTTAGGTTTCTGAAGTTCTACTTTTTTAGTGTAGACCAACATTTTCTCTGTTCTATTCTGCCACTTAGTAAGTACATTTTTGCTACATGTTTGCAAGAAGGCTGTTTTAATTGAATTGGAAATTGAGTTTGTGATCCAGTTCCTGAACAAAGATGTGGCTAAAGGTTGACCTATATGCATATTTTTTTCAAAGCACCATGCAAATATTGTTGTATGCATTATACTTCTATAAAATGCCTGTACGTGCTGCAAAAATTAAGGAGGCACCTTTGTTTTTTCTTTCCCTGCTGCAAATGAACTACAAAAACGAGAGCTGGTGGACAAGCAATACTCATACGCACTTAGTATCAGAAGTTACGTCACCAGCACTGCCAGTGTTTAGTGTGTACACCACAAGGATGGTAATTGCTTTCTGTTTTGGATGAAGATTGCTTTTGCTTCCTTATTAAAGGAGCTGTTTTTCAAGTTCTCTACAGGACAAACATGGTAGAAAATTACATACAAAGCTTAATTCTAGAAACTGTATTTTTGAATTCCTTTAACTACTTTTGCTTTAGGTCTAATTTCTCGCAGGGCAGTTCATTGTAGCTGGTGTATAGTGCAACTGCAGGGTTTTGGGGGGTAAAACATTATGTTATGTTGATTTGTAAATTGTACTACACACCTGTGAGCGTATCCAGGCACTTTGGAAGGTGTGTAGGTGTGTGGTCGCTTTGGGGTAATTTGAAGAGACAGGTCTTGCCGAATTCAAGAGGTAAGGAGGAGGAACTGATGTGTTAACCCTTTCACAGCTAGGCCTTTTCCCCCGCTAAGCCTTTTCTTGTCTATTTGGTCTAGTTTGCACTTAGGCCCATGTAACGTATTGTCCGCATAAGGTATCCATGCCAAATTTACATCCTTTTCTTCCAACATCATGAGGATTTTAAAGGTACCCAGGGTTTGTGGAGTCCCCAGGAGAGGACCCAGAAATGACCCAAAATACAGCTACATTTTATGGTTTTGGAGAAAAATGGGGAAAAGGTGCTGCAGAAGAAAGCATCTGGTTCTTTCTCTGCAAATGGAATCAACAAAGGGTTTGTGGTGTTGACATCACAATATTCTCAACTTTCAGGGACAGGCAGACGTTTGACAGAAATCCAACATTTTTTTTACACAATTTTTGCTACTTTTTTGTGCTTTCAACCTCCTTCCAGTTAGTGGTAGAAATGGGTGTGAAAGCAACAATTGATCCTTAAAAGCTATAAATTTCTGAAAGGTAGACAAACTTCTGAGTTCAGCAAGGGGTAATTTGTGTGTATCCTTCAAGGTTTTTTATAGAAACTAACAGTTGCAAATAAGAAAAATTGAAAATGAGTTGAAAAACCAGCCATTTGTGCCAACGTTTTCACCTGTAACTTATTCTAAGGATGACAGATTATTGAAAGCTGTATACCGGACCCTTCTGGTCGTGGGGATATATGGGACTTGTAGGTTCACCAAGAACCCAAGGAGTCCAGAGGCAATAAATGAGCTGCGTCTTGCAATGTTTTTTCATTGTGTACCGGGTAATTTGGTAAAATATAAAGAGTGAAACATAGGCATCAAGGACATCTATGTATTTCTGAAATGGGAAAAAATTTAGAGTTTAGAAGCAGTAGCTATTTGCACATCTTCAACATTGTGGGTACCCATACTAGCATGTGAATTATAGGACATTTTTCAAAGTGACTAATTTTTACACATTGTCTTACATTTGGAAGGCAGAAATGCCTAGAAAGTCAATAGTTAATAACAGATGCTCTAAAGCTCTGTGTTGCCTTAAGTCTCTTGATAAAAATTGTACCTCACTTGTGCGGGTATGCCTAGCTCCCATGACAGGAAAGGGCCAAAAACGCAACATGGACACACCACACTTTTACAGTAAAAACAGACCCTTTTTTTGCAAAGTGCCTAGCTTTGGATTTTGAACCCTAACTATACATTTATTGTCTAGTTTAGTGTCTCTCACAGGTTCTGTTACCCATAATCCTTTGCCAACCTCAAACTTTGTAAAAAAAAAACACTTTCCTCACATTTCTGTGACGGAAAGTTCTGGAATCTGCATGGATCCACAAAATTCCACTTACCCCACATTTTCCAAAGTCTTCCAATAAAAAGGTACCTCACTTATGTGGGTAGACTTAGTGCCCGCAACAGGAAATGGGCCAAAACGCAACGTGGATACACCACATTTTTACAGTGAAAACTGACCTTTTTTTGTGAAGTACCTAGCTGTGGATGTTGATCCCTAGCTCTGCCAGCACCTAGGGAAGCCTAGCAAACCTATACATTTTTTTAAACTAAGCACTCAGGAGAATTTTTTTTATTTATTTTTTTATTTTAAAAGTTTTATATAGCGCTAGCTTGACCCGTAGGTATCAGAGCGCTTTACATACATACTGTACAGAAAAACAGATGGAAATTGCATTACATAGTAGGCAGTAAGGAAGCAAAAACCAGGGATAAAAAAATACAGCATGGAAGATAAGGTCCGGTAGCCAACTTTCCTTGAATGTCAAGAGAGAGGAGTAAACTCGGATATTAAAGTCTAGGTTAGTTGACGTTGGTCAGGAAAGTATTTGTTAAGGAGATGGATTTTCAGGTCCCTTTTGAAACAGGAGAAGGAGGGGTTGCATCTGAGGACTATAGGGAGAGCATTCCACATCCTGAGAGCGTTGCCAGAGAACGATCAGTATAGTGTGGTTTTCTTTTTCAGTTTCGGATGAATAAGAAGGAGTGAGTTGGAGCTTCTCAGTGATCTGGATTGACCTGCTCTTACCAGTTTGTTGTTCAGGTAGTTAGGGGCCGGAGAGTGAAGGGTTTTGTGTGTGATGCAGGCCAGTTTGTAAATACACCTCCCTTCCATGGGAAGCCAGTTGAGGGAGTTGAGAGATGGAGTGATGTGATCAAATCTTTTTACTCCAGATACGAGTCGAGCGGCCATGTTCAACACTGCCTTTAGAGGGGCTAGGTGAGCTTTTGGAGTCCCTGTTAGGATGGCGTTCCCGTAGTCGATTTTAGAGAGAACTAGGGATTGGACTACTGTCTTGAGGTCATCATGGGGAAGAAAAGGTTTCAATTTCTTGAGGTGTTTTAGAGAGAAAAGAGCACTTTTTGCAGAGTGTTTGATGTGGGCCTCCAAAGATAAGTTCTTGTCAAGGGTGATGCCTAGAGACTTAACTGAGTCGGATAGGACGATGGGGCAGTTTAGGGCGACCAGATTCTTGAGCCACTCTTTGATTGGACGATGGTTGCTTTTTGGAGAGAATAGGATTAGTTCTGTTTTATCTGGATTGAGTTTTAAGTGGTTAGCGTTGAACCAAGTTTGGATCTCCGTTAGAGTGGCATTGAGGTATAGGATGTCGCTGGGAGACTTGATTTTGAAATAGATTTGGGTGTCATCAGCGTAGATGTGGTAATTCACTCCAGCTTTTTTCAAGATGATAGTGAGGGGCTTCATGAAAAGATTGAAGAGGGCTGGGGAGAGGATCGAGCCTTGCGGGACCCCAAGTGTGACTTTTGTTGGCTTCGAGAGACGGGAGTTGATTTTAATTTGTTGCGAGCGGTGTTGAAGGAAGGAGGTGAACAATTTTAGTACTGTGCCATTGATGCCGGAGCGCTTCGACACGGTCTCCAGAAGCGCTGGATGATTTACTGTGTCGAATGCCGCAGATAGGTCAATAAGGATGAGTAGGCAGGCATCACCTTCATCTAAAGCCTTGTGAATATCGTCCGAGACGTTGAGCATAGCTGTTTCCGTGCTACAGCCGTTCCTGAAACCTGATTGAAAGGTGTCGAGGAGGCTGAACTCATCAATGTGTCTGTTGAGTTGGTGGAGAACGCATTTCTCCAATGTTTTTGCAAGGAATGGGAGGTTGGAGATAGGTCTGAGGTTGTTGAGATCATTAGGGTCGGCCCCTGGTTTTTTGAGAATGGGTGTGATTTGTCCAAGTTGAAGGGAGTCTAGGACACAGCCTGAGGTGAGAGAGGCGTTGATGATTTTAGTCCAGAAAGGGGAAATGGTGTGGTTAAGTTCTTTTATGATTATGGATGGGATGGGGTCCATAGTGTGGGAGGAAGTTTTTAGGTTAGAAATTATATTGAAAACCTCATTATCCGACATTAGCTCAAAGTCGGACCAATGCGCGTTGTTTTTTAGCTGGAGGCAAACCTGATTGTTCTTGGTAAGAACTCTTTCTGAATGATCAGGGGTATTTAGAGTGGGGCAGGTTAAGAGGGAAGAAGGGTTAGAGGTTTGGATGAAGGATTGATCAATTTTCGAGACTTTATTAGTGAAGAAGGTGGCCATTTCTTCACAACGTTCATTGGTGGCTTTGATTTCTTGAGAGGGAGTGTAGTTAGTTTGGCTTTTGACAATGTTGAAGAGTTCTCTCGGTCTGTTTTTTTCCAGATCTAGTTGGCTGCGGAAGAAAGACGCCTTTTCACTGAAAATTTGTTTTTTGTATGCTTGCCGAGCAGATCTAAGTTGCGCTAGGTGTAAGGTCAAGGGGTTTAGTCTCCAAGACCTTTCCATTTGTCTGAGTTGACGCCTTTCCTCATTGAGAACCACGTTGAACCAGGGTTTAGAGTTGGTTCGCCTCACTTGTTTGAGTTTGAGAGGAGCTACTTGGTCTAGAACCTCTGTCATTTTTGAGTTAAACTGTGTAGTGAGGTCATCGGCCGTCGATGATGAGGGTTGGAGTTGAAGATGGGCATGAATCTTGGATTTGAGTTCGGTTAAAGGGATTGCTTTGATATTTCTGGTCCAGTTTTTAGGTTTGTCATCACAAATAGGTTGGTGGAAGACAAGTGCATCAATCTTGAACAGAATGAGGTGGTGGTCGGACCAGTCAATGGGAGAAATCGCTGTCAGAGAGACCAGATCATTGTTGGTAATGATCGCATCCAGTGTTGCACCTTTGATGTGAGTTGGTTTATTGCAGAGTTGTTTGAGGTTATAAATTTCAAGTAGGTTGGATAGGTTCTTGGTAGTGGAGTCTTCTGGGTCATTCCAGTGGATGTTGAGGTCACCCAGGAACACGTCTTTAGTGTCTGTCATGGAGAACCGTGATATTAGGTCTGTTAGTTCTTCAAGGAAAAGGGTACGCTCTCCAGGAGGATGGTAGATGGTGTGGAATTTGATCGGTGAGGTGCCCTTGGCACTGAGTTCGACACCCAGGTATTCAAACGATAGGTATTCTGCAGGTTTAAGTTTGGTAATCTGAATTCCTGCCTAGTGGATGATGGCTAGTTCCCCCCCGTTTTGATCGGTCTGTCTTGTCTGATGATGGTGTACCCTGGAGGGGTGAGAATGTCAAGAATGGGTGTGGAGTGGACATTGAGCCAGGATTCAGTGAGGAAAGCGATGTCAATTTCTTCAGCGAGTAGAGCTTCAGCAATGTCTGTGGCGTGTTGTACTGCTGATCTGCAGTTGAGGAGCATGCAAGAGAGAGGACGGGGAGCTTCGATGATGGGGGGAGTGAGGTGGATAGAGGAGTATTGAGCAGGCGGTCTAGGTGAGTGGACAATTTTTGGGATTCTGTTAGTGCCGATAATAACAGGGATGGGGCAAGGGGCTGACTTCTGGCTCAAAGTGAGGCAAGAGTTGTTGATCTCATCAGGTTTCGGTATCGAAAAGGGTTGGCGATCCCGGTTGGGTTGAAGTGCCTGACTCGCTGATGGACTGGAGGGACGAGGGGTGCACTGAGGGGCCAAGGGAGCGGTATTGAGTGGGGTGGGAGGAAAACTACCCTGGGAGAGGGAGCCCGGCGGCTTGGTCCTGTTGAGAAGATCTTGTTGTAAGTATAGGAGATCAGCAGCAAGGGAGTTTATTTTCAGCTCCATTCTGTTCAGTTGCTGTGTTATTGAGCTGAAAAAGTTTAAGGTTTTAGGCGGGGGCCGAGAATGACTTTGGTCTTTGGAGGGAGAGTGAACAGGGGTCAGGGATTGGACAGAGTCAGTGGGGTTAGGAGAGGGGAGAGGTTGGACACGGGGAGCCGGATTAGTAATACTCCCATTCAAGGGGTTCAAAGGAGGAGTAGAGGGTCTACTGTCCAAGTGAGGAGGGAGAGAAGTTCTAGGTAAGAAGTCAGATTTCCGGGGAATGTCAATGAGATTAGCGGTGGAGGCAGGTTGTGTATGTGGGTGTGCGACGGCGGAGGGGGAGCATGTAGTGATAATAGGGGGGAACGAGTTTAAAGGATTGGTGAGGACGTTGGTCATGGGGATGTCGCGGGGGTTGTCAGTGAGGTAATCGGTGGAGACCGGTTGTGTCTGTGGAAGTGGGACATCAGCGGGGGAGTGTGCAGTGGTAGTAGGGGGGAGAGAGATCACTGGATTGGAGATGACATTGGACAAGGGGGACGTAAGGGTCGGGCAAAAGGGTCTGTGTTGGAGGAAGAGATAGTTTGTGAGGGAGGGTTCAGGTTATCACGGGTAGAGCGGAGGTTGCCTGTGGGGATTTTGGTTACGGGAGGGAAGAGTTTAGAGTCCGAGCTGTCAAGATCTAGATCGGTCTTGTGGTGTTTGTTAATTGTGAGTTTGTTGTTCCTAGTGTGCTCAGGAGATGTAATAGTTGTGGGTGTTTGGCGTCGGAGAGTAATGATAGGGGTAGTGTGATTATAGTGAGTGATGGTGGATGTCCATGAGTTGGAGAGAGGTTCTTCAGGGCAGGGAGATGGGATCAGTTCCACGTTATTATTAAGGGTGATGGTGGGTTGGGGAGATATGGTTTGACGGCTCAGTTGAGTTAATGAGGAAAGAAGTGTGGGGAAGTGGCGGTCAAAAGTGATGAGGTGCGGGTCGTTGGCCTGTATGAGAATGGTTCCAGTCCTGTAGATGGAGATGGTGAGTTCCCCTTTGAAGGTCGGGGAGATGGAAGTGGAGATTATTTCACCATAGGGAATGATTACTGACTTGGCGACTTGAAGGTGAAGAGAGAAGGTGTTTTTCCATTTAGCCGGGAGATTAGTGTAGAAAATGAAGTTAGTTTTTGTGTTGCCATTGGACGCTGTGTGGTAGTTATCTACAATGAGTGTTTCCGGGTGTTGTTTTAGAATACTATGATTGAAGTTCTTTTTTGCATTACTGTTCATTTTGTCTGGGTAGTTGATGGACCAGGTGTTTGGTCCGTAACGCACAAGATTCGAGTTCTGGGTGGGGTAAGGTGGGCGCATGGTTGAACAGTAGAATTTCCGATACAATCAGGACTCAGGCCGAAGAAGAAATGCCGAGGCACAGTCTGGAATCAAGCATAAGGCAGGGAGGTAGTTATCATACAATTTTATGCAGTATATACACTAAACCTTAAAGTGCCATATTAACTGCAGTGTAACACATTTCTAGCAGTGAATCTCCTAAATCACAAGAGGTCAGGGCCCCACCAACCATGTTTTTACAGTATCTGCTATGCCTTCAGGGGGGTGAAGGTGCAGTGCAGGCCTCTCAAGCCTGGGGGAGAACCTCAAGCGAAATCCTCAAGCGAAATCCAGGTCTGCACCTGGACCAAGTCTCGTCGTGCACTCCAGCCAGCTGAGCCCTCACCTGGGTCACAATCGAAAAACAAAGGCCCAGTTTCAGCTTGAGCCGCAGTCACCACCGTCAATCCAGGGGTGCGGCGAAAACCAACGACCTGCCGGGGAACCTCTCCTGTCCCTCCTTAAAGCGTCCCGGCCACTGGCAGTGAGTCCTCATTCAGAATAGGTTCCCCAGCATGGGTTGAATGTTCCGGTATCTGCTCGGGGGTCCAATGTACAGGATACGAGGCCAAACAAGGATTAAAGCTCGCTTGAGCAATCCTCAGCCTCGGAGCTCCCTCTTGGAGCTCCTCACCGTCTGGCAGCCATGGTGGATGACATTTACTCCATTACATCAACGAGGGAAGGGGCCTCAGCAGGCGTCGGTTGCTTCGCCTCAGACTCTGCCGGTTTATCTTCTGCTGCGTCGGCATTAGAGTGAGCAAACTTTGACAATTTAGCCAGGGTAGATTGCCTGGATCCCTTATTGGTAGCCATGGCGCCAAAATCCCAGTTAATGATGCCGGCCAATAACGAGTACAAAGCTGCGCTGAAACAAGGGTGGTCGTCGCCCCACACAAAACGGACCCAAGAAGCATGACTTTCAGCACGAATCCACATTGGGCCCAGCTGTTCAATATGGGGTGGAAACTCTCAGTCCGCACCATTGACCGGTTCAATCACAGTCAAAAGAAGTAAACCACAATGGAAGACAATAAAAAAGACCACAGGGGTTCAAAAGTCAGTATTACAAGGTAGCCTTTGGATTCACAGTGAGCAAGTAAGATGTTGAAGACAGTGCATTAAAAAACCATTTACACACAGGTAATGTAGTTCCAAGATTCCTGCATCAAAGACCAGTATTTCAAGGAAGCCTTCAGGTTCTAATAATGACCACAAGATGGAGCTCTAAGCTGGACTAAGGGCCTGCACAAAAAGCCAGCCTAATCAATGTAGTCTCCAGTACTAATTGTGGCTACTAGAAAGAGCTCCAAGCTTAGTCATTTGTTCGCAGTCTCCTGAGCTAGTGAATCCAGTAGTCAATGCACGAGTGACATTAAATGGAGATCACAATTACTCTAGGATGTAGGAATGTCGTGAGTTGCCCTATCCAAGATGGCCGCCATAGATCGAGAAAAGACCATTCCCCTTTCTATTTCCCAAGACCACTTAGCCATGTGTGGGTACCTCTTCTACTTCAATAGTGGTAGAGGAAGCACAAAATGGGTGTCATCCACCGGGAAATTCAAAATGGGTGGCAGTCCAAAATCAAAATTCAAAAATGGAGACAGTGTCAGGATCATCTCCCGCACCCAAAATGTTCTCAGTGGGCGGTAACAGTACCTGGGAGCGTCAGTCCAGGGAACGCGCCACACACCATAGCATTCCCCGGCTGAGGGGGAAACATCAGACCTCGCCGTGATCCGTTTCACCATGTGGAGCATAGCGCCGCTCGGCAATCTCAGCCGGTTGGGGGCTCATCAGCCTCACCACAGGTGGAGCGGGCACTCAAATCTGCAGTGTGATGGCAGGAAGTCTGGCCGCAGGGGCGGATCATCCCCCTTGGACCAGCCCCACACAACCGGAGCGTGTGCTCAGCCGCCTCACCTCCAGAAGAAGAACGGGCACTCAATTCCCTCCACGAGACTCCCTCCACGGGCCGCGGCTGGTCAGAAGGCTGCCCAGCAGTTCCCTGTTCCGTCTCCCTCTGTAGGCCGGGTCTCCTCTCGCCGCCTTGCGCTCCCGATGCCCGATCTTGCCGAGCACTGCGGCTGCCTTCCCGCAGGTCAGAATATAGGATGGAGTGACTTGTGCGGCTCTCAACAGGTTCTGCCACACAGTATCCCTTGCAAACCAAAAAAAACACATTTTGTAATATTTCTGTGACGGAAAGTTCTGGAATCTGCGTGGATCCACAAAATTCTACCAACCCTGCTTTCCCCAAAGTCTTCCAATTAAAATGGTACCTCACTTGTGTGGGTAGGCCTAGTGCCTGTGACAGGAAACGGGCCAAAACACAACATGGACACACCACATTTTACAGTGAAAACTGACCCTTTTTTTTAAAGTACTTAGCTGTGATATATAACCCTTGCTCTGCCAGCACATGGGGGAAACCTAGCAAAACTATACATTTTTAAAGGCTAGACATCCAGGGGAATCCAGGATTGGGTGACTTGTGTTGCTCTCACCAGGTTCTGTTACTCAGAATCCCGTGCAAACCTCAACCTTTGGGGAAAAAAAAACATTTCCCTCAAATTTCTGTGATGGAAAATTCTGGAATCTAAGTGGAGCACCAATCTTCCACCCACCCAGCTTTTTCCAAAGTCTCCCTATAAAATCTTATCTCACTTGTGTGGGTAGGCCTAGGGCTTGCGACAGGAAATGGCCCAAAACGTACTGTGGAGACTTGAAAATTATCAATCACAAAAAGACCTGTTCTTGCAAGAAGTGAGGTACCATTTTTATCAGGAGACTTAGGGGAATGCTGGGTGGTAGAAAATTCATGCTGGCCCGGTGATTCCACCACTCTTCCACACAGAAATGTGAGGAAAATCTGAATTTTTGGGTGCAAAATCTGAGGTTTACAGGGGCTTCGGAGTAGGAAAACGTTGATGAATCCACTCAAGTCACACATCCTTGGACTCCCCCAGGTTTCTAGTTTTCAGAACTGTCTGGGTTTGGTAGGTTTCCTTAAATTGCTGCCAAGCCCGGGACCAAAAATGCAGGTGACCCTCTTGCAAAACAAGGTTGTTTTGTGATTGATCATTTTTGATGCCTCCACAACACGTTTTGGGACATTCCGAGTGGCAGACACTTAGCCCACCCTCACAAGTGGGGTAGCATTTTTTGGGAGACGTGGGAGAATGCTGGGTGATAGGAAATTTGTCTTGGTCGGGTGATCCTACAACTTTCCAACACGGAAATGTGAGGATAATGTGATTTCTTTTAAGAAAATCTGAGGTTTGCAAGGGATTCTGGGTAGGAAACTGTTGGGGAATCTAGGCAAGCCACACATCCTTGGACTCCCCATGATGTATAGTTTGCAGAAATGTCTAGGTTTGGTAGGTTTTCCTATATGGCCGCCCACCCCGGGACCAAAAACGCAGGTGACCCATTACAAAACCACGTTGATTTCCGATTGTTAATTTTTGATTGTTAATTTTTGATGCCTCCTCAATACATTTTGGGACCTTCCCTGTGGCGAACACTTGGCCCACCCACACAAGTGACGTACCATTTTTATCGGAAGACCTCGGAAAATGCTGGGTGGTGGGAAATTAGTGGGTTCTTTGTGATTCTGGAAGAATGGCACAGTAATCCATTGAAAATGTGTGACTGTAGTTACATTTAGAGGTTTGTAGGGCATTTTGAGAAAGAACATTTATTGGGATACACAAGAGGAACACCACCCTGTACTCCCCTGGGTTTCTACTTTATGAAAATATTGAGAAATTGTAGATTTTCCCGAGAGACAATGTACACCCTGGCAGAGAAAAACAGAAAATGCAAACATTACTTTACAGCCAACTATTCCTCATGTACACATAAATACTGGTTGGATTTGGCACGAGGGTGAGTAAAGGTTCAGAGCATAAATGTTTATTAACAATAGATTTCTCAATAAGGAAATGCACTGTTAATTGTTAGAAAGTAAAAACATGAACCAATGACTCACACCTTGTGAGCTGTAAAACCATGACAAGGCACCAACTCCTTTAAAGGCCATTCACACTCCTTTTATTTGTGACACATACAAGACCATTCACACTGCCAGCCGCAGGCCCAGCATATTACAACACTCAAATCAACAGGCAGCGCCATTCAAAGGCCCATCACTTTCACACACCCACATGCCTGACACAGCACCACATCAGCTGATGAAGTGTGTGGACTGGCATTTGGCTATCAGTGCGTGGAGTGACCAGCAGCAAGTCACTACTCAAACACTGCTAGCCAAGCACCAGTCCACACACACCACCAGCCAAGCACCAGTCCGCACACACCATGAGCCAAGCACCAGTCCATGCACACCAACAGCCAAGCGCCAGTCCACACACACCGCACGCCATGTGCCATTCACATATCGCCAGCCAAGCGCCAGTCCATGCACACCGGCCAAGCTCCAGTCCATGCACACCACCAACCAAGCGCCAGTCCATACAGGCCACCACCAGCTAAGCACCAGTCTAAACACACACCTCCATCACATTTTTTATGCAAAAAAGAAAACACAATCCAATTGGCAATAGATACAAAACTATAAATACAAACACAACAGCTCTAACTAAATACATCATGCTTATGCCAACCATGAAATCTGAATAAAAAATGTAAACGATACAGACCAGTCAGTTTACTTATATGCTCATGCTTGCAACCAAAAACTCTGTTGCATGTGGTACAATTTAAAACATGTGGGCACACACAGCCCAGGATTAGAAGGACAATAGGGACAGTATATACGACTCTCCTTCCGCACACTTCTTCAGGCACAGACTCTACATTTCTCAGCGGGAAAGTCTTTTTTGGCAGTGAAAGGAAGATGATCAGTAAAATGGCAATCTTTCAATCTAGCCACATCCTCCACCACTGTTTTTCTCGGAACTCTTGCATGTTCCATTAAAACAAGGCTGCCTATCAGAGACTGCTGAAACTGAAAAAATGTCATCTTTGACTCTGAAGAGCAATTCTTAAATACAACAAAGGCATTGTAGCTTGCTAAATGGAATAAATGGATAGCCAACTTCTTATATCAAACATATTCCTTCTGAACAGCAGTGTAAGGTTCGAAACTCTGATCTACTTGATCTACATCACCCATGTGCTTATTGTAGTCTAAAAGCACACAGGTTCACGCACTTCGGCAACCTGACCCCAGTCACAGGTGAAGTACTTTCATCATGCATAATAGTCAGCGTATAAACATCTACCCTGTCAGAATATATCAGAGCTAGAAGCACATCCCTATGCAAGGCACTGTGCTGTCCCTTCACAAGTTTTTTACAAACCTGCTCTTTTGGGTAACCTTTATGGCAAGAGCGAATTGTGCCACAAGCAACAGTGTCCCCTTTGAACAATTCCCTGAACAATAGCACATCAGTGTAAAAGTTATCTACATATAAATGGTGACCTTTGTTAAAAAGTCTCCTACCAAGTTTCCACTCTATTTTTTCTGTAACTCCAAAAATGGACAGACATCCAGGGGGGTCAATACTGGAATTCCTACCAGTGTAGAACCTGAAATTATATATATATCCAGTACTACTCTGAGACAGCATATACAACTTAATTCCATAAATGTGCCCTCTTGCTAGGATTGTACTGCCTAAAAAACAATTGGCCCTTGAACAGGACCAAAGACTCATTCACAGCTATTTCTTTAACCGGTACATAGCTTCTGACAATCAATCTACAAAGTGATCACGGACAGGCCGAACCTTAAAAAGACAGTTACAATCAGGGTGATCTTGGGGCAAAGCTAAAGCATTATCAACAAAATGCAATATCCAAAGAAGAAGCAAATACCGATTACGACTTATGGTTGCAGGAAATATAGTTGTTTCCATTAAGGGATTAGTAGACCAATGTGAAGACAGTGACAGCTTCCTTATCAGGCTCATCAAAAAAGTTAAACCCAGGAACTACTTCAGCTCATTCAGATTCATGGGAGTCCACCGGGTAGCTCTAGAGTGGAGCTTAAGTCTGGCACAGTTGTCCATCAAATACTGCTCAGCATACAAATGAGTCTGCTCAACAATCTCAGCCAAAAATACATCGTCCATAAACAATTGGAAAAATTTATAGGCAGAAATGTTCATAATTTACTCTACACCTTGCAACACCACTAAAGACAGGCAACATTGGCTGCACTATGTTTGGGTCAACCCAGAGTCCAGCACTTCCAATGGGAAGCCTTTCAGCCCTGGGCTGCAATCCAGATGCCTCTTGCTGCACTATCGGCACATCAGTGTCCTCCTCTAAAACAGGCACTTCATCTGCACTGAGAGTATCTTCATCTACACTGAGAGTAGCGTCATCATCAAATGATTTCTCTCGGACAGAAAATTCACTGCCAGAATCCTGGCCTTCCTCCTCTGCCTCAGATGCAGAGTTAGTATCATAATCTTGGTCAGAAGAAGACTTGACAAGCATGCCAACAACCAAAGTAAAACTATTGACATATAGCAATTGCAAGGCAAGGTAAAGTCAATCAATACAAAGCACATAAAGACCTATATATTATAAAACAATACCACTCACTTGCTAAAGACAGCTAGACACACCAGCATCTACTCTGCAGAAACACAGCAAGCACCAACGAAAAACCCACTAGAAAAGAAAAACAAAAGAAAATTACACACAAGGAAACACAATACACCTTGTGCTCAAATATAAAGAACATTCCACACACATTCAAACAGAAGCTAACTAGGCTACTATTATTACAGCATTTCCAAAAAACACATTCGTGCAGGTCATTGGTAATAATTTGAAGTAAACAGTATAAAAAACGTTTTCTTACCAAATACTTGCAACTACACAAACTGCAGATCTACCAGTGCCAAAACCGCAACCACAAGGAAAACAAAAGCTTTGCACTGGAATAAAAAGGAGAAAACAATACATTACAATCACCACTGATGACAAAAAATAACAGTTAACATTATCAAACTCTATGAAGCCTGCTCATCACCATCCAAATTCCAGCCACACACACTGCCAGCCAAGTGCCAGTCCACACACAACCAGCCAAAACCCAAAACACTCAACACTCATCAGCTAAACTACAATTCACACACAAACTTTCCCTGGTTGTCTAGTGGCTTCGACCCCCTTTGGCCAAATGGGCCTAAAAATACATGGCTGATATGCCCCGGGGGAAGAAACGGTCAAAATATTCACCCCAAAAAGTAGAGCGACCCTTGGTCAAGGGGCCGCTCCCCAATACATTATTCACAATATAATAAAATCCCTGGTGGTCTAGGGGCTTTGCCCCCCTTGGGGCAGATGGGCCTAAAAATAGAAGGCCGACCTGCCCCCAAGGGGGCGGGCAGAAACATCCAAAATGTCATGACCAAAAAGGGGATTGACCCTTGCCCAGAGGTCACTCCCAAAACATTTTGCATTATATGAAAATAATCCCTGGTGGTATAGGGGCTTCTCCCCCCCTTGGGGGCAAATGGGCCTATAAATATATGGCTGATCTGCCCCCAAGGGGACTGAAACATCCAATTTATCAATGCATCAAAAGGGGGAGCAATCCTTGCCTAAGGGGTCACCCCCTTAACATAATGAACAAAATCCCTCGCTTCTAGTAGGTTACAGACCCCTAGATTGGTCAAACAAATGGCTGATATGACCCGCGGGCCGAAACACAGGAAAACATGCTACCCCCAGGCCAGCAACCCTTGCCCAAGGGGTTGCTCCCTTATAAATATATTTAAATAAATCCCTGGTGCCTAGTTGATTTTGACCCCAATGGGAGCAGATCGGCCAAAAAGTCATCTGATCTAGCACGGGGGGTGGGGTGGTGAAACACAGGAAAACATAATACGCCAAGGGAAGCAACCCTTGCCCAAGGGGTTGCTCCCTTATAAATTTATTTTAAATAAATCCCTGGTGCCTAGTGGGTTTCCACCCCCCATCAGGGCCATTTCGGCCAAAAAACACGGATTTAATATGTTCCCGGGGAGTGATCCTTGCGTAAGGCGTCTCTCCCCCAAATTTCTAAAACAAAAATCCCTGGTGTCTAGTAGTGTGGATTCCTGCTCCATGATCGCAGCCCCACCCGCGATCGTGGAGCAGGAATCCACTCTGTACAAATTTAGGGGGAAGTCCTTTCCCACTGCGTCTGCACTCCTGTAAACCCCCTTCCCGGCAGAAGGACTCACCAAAACATGTCCTCTCCCTCAATGTGCTGGAAGCAAATGGCTTTCAGCATGTCCCCACTTGATGACGTTGGCGTGCTTATTACAATGATGAGTCTCATCTTTTTGATAATCACAGTTCACGTTTTATTTACAAAGATTTGTGCCTATTCAATAAACATTTGAAAATGCATTATCGTATCTTTTCTATGTGACACTCTTGGCATGCAAAAGTGACAAACTAAAGGATAAATCTGTTTCCACAAATTCTTTGGGAATTTTAGTCATGTTTAAGGTTACCCGCAACATCTATAACTCTGTAAGTTTAGATGCGGTGCTGTGAACTAGCCAAACAAACCAACATTTACGGATTATATAATAAGACTCACTCTCTGTAGTATGAAGTTTTGTTGTTCAAAATACACAGTCCTACTAGATCCTTATGAACCATATAACAGAACCACGGTTCAAAGTATTTTCTGCAAATTTGATCTTACTGCAGGGTATCCCATAGCAGGCACTTCTTCAATTAAGATCCTTAAATCATTTAACTTATGCAAAACCTATACAAAAATATCCCAAATATGTTGGGAAGAAATTCAAGTTAATTGAACGAAAGTAGGCCACCATCTTGATGAAATGGAACAATAACTTTAAAAGCAGGAACAGACAATTTGGGTCTGTGGAACTTGAGTATCATTCCCAAGTAAATACAGTTTGAGAGATTCCGCTCAACGAGTGTTCAAAACTCTGGATAGGAAGTTTGTTATCTAAAACAAAATATGTTGTGCTTATCCTCAAGACTTTGGGTTGCGTGAATCTCTTCCCCTGCGCTACCAATTTGTCTGAGCCCAAGCTGCACATAGAAATTATCAAGATCCATCTTGGATGTAACTCAATTTTTTTAAACCCACGATTTGATGTGACGTTCTGAGAAAGAAACAGCTCTTATGTCCCTTAAACTAATTTGCAAGTGAAAAGTTTTTAAAACCTGACTTTTTTAAATATTATATATGATCAAGACAAGAGTCAATTGCATTTTTGCGAATATCTACTTCTTAGATGTTGCAGTATGTAATGCACATTTATTAAGAGCCTTATATATTGATGTACTCTCTTATCTTAGTTTTAAGTTTTGTTGAAACTTTTCTCTGTAACAAGTGATTTTTGTTTATATTACTATTATTGCTATGTGCGTATATTGTACTGTACATACCTGTTTTTAATTGATGACAGTCCCAATGAACATATATTTACTTAAATAAATTATTGGGAACTAAGATGTGAATTCCCCCTGAGAAATATGCACTGGAAGTAAACTTAAACGAGTACAAAATCACATCAGATTTGATGAAATGGAAACACTGGAATTCGAAGTAGTGATGGGCTACTCACTGAAAGTTAAAGCTAGGCTTGAGCCTGAAGACTCACTTTGGTTCTAACTGTGACTCAGCTCGAAGTCCTGCTGGAGGCGATATCAAGCCAAGCTTTCATTCGGCTTCTGCCTGTCATCCTCAAATTAAACTTCATGTGGCAATACGGCCAGAGCTGGTGAGTGTGGAATTCGGGAACCAAGTTTTGTTCTCTCCTTAAGCTCAACATCCTGTTGTTCTGAGCAAATCCATCTCCCAGTGCCTATAAGCAATGCATGTGACCTTGTGCATGTACTCATGCTCATATAAAGTTCCATTAACTTTGGGTCGAGTTCGAACGGTATTTAAAAAACTGCAGACCAATGCACTGAGAGCAGGGGCGGCTTCTCCGTGTGGGCGGAGGAACGTCACCCCACTGCTTTCTCACAGTGCGAGAAGCAGAAACACAAAATGGTATTATAAATAACATTTTATGTTTCCACTTCTCGCACTGCAAGAAAGCAGAAGGGTTTGCCTGGGGGCGGGTGGGTGGCTGGGTCTGCTGGAGGGCAGGGGAGGAGTGGCTTGCCCAATGCTGTGCGCCCTGACTGTTTGGTCGGCCCTCTGGGGCCAACCAAACCAGTCATGCGCACTCCCCCAAATCTCCATGTAGCCTGCATGCAGCCTACCTGAAGAAAATGGCCTCCACATAGACGCCTGTGTGATCGGGGGTCCCAACCAATCACAATGCTGCCTTTTCAGCATTGTTATTGGCTGAGGGGAGGGGAGGGGAGGGAGGCTGCCTGCTTCCTGTGCAGAAGAGGAGCAGAGAAGCAGACACGATGTGGGACCAGGCCACCCCCGCGTGAGTCATGCCGCCTGTGACTGACTAAAAGGTATAAAGAAAGCCTTCACAAGAAAGACAATTAGAAATGTATTTACAGTCTGATTTCTACCGAGTTAAAGAAGAAAAAAATGATTTATGGAGGCGTGGGACCAGGCCACCCCCCGCGTGAGTCATGCCGCCTGCGACTGACTAAGAGGTATAAAGAAAACCTTCACAAGAAAGACAATTAGAAATGTATTTACTGTCTGATTTGTACCAAGTTAAAGAAGAAAAAAAATGATTTATGGAGGCGTTCCTGCATAAATTGCCTGATCTTCGGCAAATAATGTATTTCACCAAAGCTCTTTTTTCTTCATTATCATATATGACAACACTTTTGAATAAGTGAGATCAGACTACCAGTTGTACAAAACTGTCACTTTTAGCCTGTCACTTTTAGCAAGTTCTTCTCAGTGCAGAGCTACATTGTGTTCTATTCTATTCTATTAATGTCAAAGCTTCCACATGTTAAAGAAATAATTTTGTTTAACTTTGAAGACACTTTACCATATTTAGGTAGTTGTATGATTTTCCTAACTATTTTCTTCAGGGCTCGTCTCGTACACGGGCTCTAAAATACGAGCAATACCCTTGGCTCAGCTCTGGCTCGGATACCCCTGCTAATTTGTTGCCTCGCCCACCTCTACTTTGAAGAGGCTACTAAGAAGAATGGAGGAGAAGACTGCGACAGAATAGGGTGCTGACTGTAGGGTAAACTGACAATGAGATGTGCAACACACAATTTGACCTGGACCCATAGCAGTGTGCTATCCAGTGAATGAAACTGATGTTTGGGAGTACTGTTGCATCAGGAAGGTTAGGGAAGTGGGAATTTGCTTGAACTGTGAGCTGTGATGTCTGAAAATGGAAATAAAATATGTTTAAAAAAGCACTAGAAACTGATGTGACAAGGTTGCAGCTATTTGTTTTTAGGCACAAGGGCTGGAGAACGTTTGGCAAACGTACAATGCTGAGCAGACTGCCCTTTTATTCAGCCCCTCAAGGCATTCTCTTTGATTCATGGAAACAAACCTCCAGCGATTTTTAAGAAATCGCAATTACAGAATCGCAATTGCCTATGCATGTAGGCATCGCAAAAAAAATTGTGATTCCTACACATGCCTTAATTGCAATTTCAAGGGTGCCAAAAGGACACCCTGTTGCACCCCTGAAATTTCCATTTTACCACATGTGGCGCACTTTTGGGCATGTGTGTGTGTAACATGGGACTTTGAAAAATGCACTTTAGTGCGTTTTTAAAAGAAATTGCGAATTACCATCAACTTGAGAGTGATGGTAATTTGCGATTCCTATTTGCGAAATCAATTTTTTTTTAGCTTAATGCATTGCATTTAAGGAATTGCAATTTGCGATTCCTTAAATGCAATTGCAATTTAAGAAATCACATTTTTTGCGATTACTTAAATTGCGATTTTTGCATTGGGGATGATGCATCCCAAATGGAAAACTACCGGTCGCAAAGGGGCATATTCTGTGAATCTGCCCGTGTGCGACCGTTTTTTAGGTTGATGCATGTGGTCCTAAATCTCTATTTTGGCGCAGAAAATATCTCCCACCAATGTGAGAGCTAGTGTCTAAATTGATGGCTTTCCGAAAATAATCTCCAGGCAGAGAAAACTAGAAAGGCGCTTAGCACATTTCTGATGTACTTAATTAATCCTCTAGACTACGGGCCTTGAAGATGCTCCTCTGAAATAAATGTAATCTACGATCAAGTATGAAAAGCTAAGATTGTTTTAAATGCCCAGATGATAGAAAAGTATGCAAATTGTAGAAAGAGATGCACGAATAATAAGTTTATCAATGTTCTAACTGTACGTTGTGAATCAGCGCTTTACCCCTTACCATATAGCGATGTCGTGTAACTGGGCCCCAACAGAGGCCCCTGCAGTCCTTCAGGGGCGCCCAAAGCTCAGAGGGGGCCCATTGAGCCCACGGCTAATACATATATGTGAAACATCGGAGACTCTGGGGGCGCTCTTCACATTCTGCAGGGCCCCCTCGTTTTATGCTAGCCAAGGTGCATAGGGGCTTATTTACAAGCCCCTTGCGCCGCCGGTGCGCCACTTTTAATATGGGGAAAAGTGACGCAGCGGCGGCACAAGGGCTAGTAAATTGTTTCGTTTAGTTTATTAAGACAGACGAATCGAAAAAGAGTTTTCTCCAGTACACAAAAACAATTCGTGATATCTTGGTTCTGCATACAGATATAATGTAAATCCAGTTTAAATGTATAACAAAGGGAGATTATTGTTCAAGACAAAACTGGAATTAATTGGGAGATAGCAACGGATTTAAAACTTAACTACAATATAATCATGCTAAGGTTGCGTTAAGTGGTGCAAAAACAAACTCTTATTTGGCACAGATTCGGTTTTCTTTGTTCCATAAACCGCTAGTAACAATGAATTTGACAGGTGGACTGCTCATTACGGTGTGCTCGCCCAGAGATGGTATGTCAAGCAGGCTGTGTCATGTGTGCTTAGAAAGGTGAATAATGCACTCGCGTATCTGCACAAGTAGCTAAAGATTATTTTGTTATTGCTGGCTTTAGAAGTGGCCCTGAAGGGCTGTTTTAATGCACTTCTATGTGGGAGGGGCAGGAGGCTGGAATGAGTCATGTGTTTGTCAATGGGTGCAAGCTATAGGGAATTAAAGCTTTTATACATCATCATCTCCTTCCAGGTAAAGAGTTGCATATTAAACGCGCGTGTTATTTCGTGAGAGTAAAAAAGCCCCGTAAACTAATTCTTGAAAACCTCCATCATGTGAGGATTTCACAACACCAAGGCTTTCATTGTGTTAACAGCATGTGGACATGATCAAAGGTCTGGTGTTCCATTACAACTTTAGCCTAGGCAGGGCAAGGGAGCAACCCCCACAGCAAGTTGGGCAAAATCTCCATGTAAAGGTCTTTCAACCCGGGACCGGTGTAGAAGCTAAGGACATAAGATGGACCCTAGTTAGCGTTTGAACCCTAACAACATGGGCCATTCTTAACCTGTGGGAACTGAGCAAACACATTCGCGTTTTGACTTGGTGATATAGTAGTGAATTTGAGCCTATACAGATACTTTGCTGTTCTCAAGCTTCCCTTGCCCCATCCTAGTCTGGTGCAGGAAAACAATATTTCAAATTCCAGCAATGCGCTTCTCTTCAAAAGCCTTGTCCCTAGTTATTCCGTTCAACGCTTTAATGTCGTTTTTAGCCTCCATTCCAATGGTCCCTGTGCATTGTGACTCTTACTGAAAATGTCTGCCAAGAGCGGCTTCTCAGATCTCAATATACAATATAGTCCTGCCAAGCACCTGATGGTTTGCAGAATGGCTCCACTTCCATCAGACTCTTTTTTCAGCTCATCATACACTGACTTCCTTTCAAACCTTGTCATGTTCTCGAAGTCCCCTCACATTTCAGGGTAAGTCTATGTCACTACAGTTGTCTATCGGGGCTGTGCGAGCCAACAGTGCCGTCTGTAGTCTCCCATCATTCTTCAACATTCTTGCCCCTAAAAGTTCTGCGTCTTGTCTTACAGTGGATTACGTCAGAAAATCTCTTCCACTCCAGCTCCATGTAAGCATTCTGATCATTACTTGGAGGTCCTGCAGATATGCAAAGAGGTTAAATCGTTGACTTTTTTTTTAATGAATCGCAAAACTGTGACCTCAACGAGTTATTCTTTGTCCACCAGTGAACAACCTTTATGTCTTCCCATGGCTGCAATCTCTCTTTCTGTCTCTAGGATCTTCTCCAAAGAGGGCAAACCGTACCTTTGAATCTTTTGGGTGTTGTTTCGACATATGGGCCAGGAGAGTGTGACTAACTCCCAATATAATCCCATTTGTAATGGTGAATGGCTCTATTTTTTTTAGCTTGGATAGGCTGCCACCTGGAAAACTTAGACCTAGGTCCCCTCGCAATGGCTCCTAGTGACCTTGGTTTGATCAGTTCATTTCACGGGCACTAGTGGTGCAGTGTTTCTATTGGCACACGAGAGGTAACGCTGGGTGGTAGAAGTTTTGTAGATTTCTGCGGATCACAGAAATGAAAGGAAAATGTGTGATTTCAGGCAACGTTTGAGGTTTGCTGGGCATTGTGGGTAAGAAAACCTTGTGGGATCTATGCAAGCAGCACCGCTCTGAGATCCCTTTGTTGTCTAGTTTAAAAATAATTGCACATTTGATAGGTTTCCCTATTTGCAACCTGAGCTACAGCCCAAAATTTACAGCCACTCTAATTGGAAGAAAAGGGTCACTTTTCAATTTAAAAATGGGATGTGTCCATGTTGCTTTTTGGGACAAGTGATGTACCATTTTTATTGATAGACTTGGGGGAATGCTGGGTGGAAGGAAGTTTGTGGCTCCTCACAGATTCCAGAACATTCCATCACAGAAGCTAGAGGAAAGTGTGTTTTTTTATTAAAAGTTTGAGGTTTGCAAGAGATGATGGGTGGAAACCCCTTGAGCTGGGCACAGTGTATGTCTTCAAGTTGACTAGCTCGAATTCCATATTGCCAGGTAGGACCACAGACATTGTATATAACACTGAAATACATGGTATTGCATAAACCCAAGTCCTATACCACTGCTGCCACCAACATTAGAACTGGGGTTTCTAGTTTGCAGACATATGCACCCTGTGTATGCAGGAACCACCACAATAGAGACAATTTTTATGAGAAAATTAAGACCATAACCACAAAAAGCCAATAAGTAGAACTGGAGTTATGAGTTTTTTAAGAATAAACTAAAAAACTGGTAGCATTTAGATTACAGTCCCTGGGTATATACTATTAAACTGTACAAGGGACTTATAAGTAAACTAAATATGCCAATCAGGTATACACCAATGTCACCATTAAATCATAGACTCAGACCCCTCCTCCTCCTCCACTTCTCCTTCTAAGTGGGCTGCTGACCATGCTCTTAAGGCTTTCTGAAGCTCTGCTTTCTTGGCACTTCCTTTATGGAACACCCTTCTCTCCTCGCAGAACCCCTTGAGCTGGGCACAGTGTATGTCTCCAAGTTGGCTAGCTAGAATTCCATATTGCCAGGTAGGACCACAGACATTGTATAGAAAATGAGTATGGGGCAAAAAGACTGTTTTAAAAATCAAAGATGTCAATTAGGGACAATTGAAAGAGGTCCAAATTGGTCTTAAGTGTAGAGTTGTAGTGAACACTAAAAAACATGGTATTGCATAAACACAAGTCCTATACCACTGCTGCCACCAATATTAGAACTGGGGTTTCTAGTTGCCGGAGGAATGCACCCTGTCCATGCAGGAACCCTTACATATCATCAATATTGACACATCAGGTTGCTCATTGATAGACTGCGACATACTGAAAGACATTCAGCTACACATCCCTGTCATTGACCGATTTGTGCTGCTTTTTGGGAGAGAATGTTGTGAGAGGTATTTTTTGTGACATATGGAGCAGGTGGGTGTATTGTGGGAGAATATTTGGTTAGGGTTCAGAAGGGTGTGGGTTTGCTGTGGGATAGCTGAAGTGTGGAGACACTAGGAGGCAAGGGATTTTGGACCAGAATCTACTGTAAGCAATAAGAGCTGCTTGTTTTATTGGATCACTTTCAATGGGGCCAAAAATACTGCAACTTTGACCTCTATGCGGTGTTAGTGGCTCTTCATGCTCGTGCCCTTGCTGACCAGCATCAGTGTTCCCGTGATTTTCCACACCTGCCTCTGCCAATCAAATCTCAAATCTATCTATCTATCTATCTATCTATCTATCTATCTATCTATCTATCTATCTATCTATCTATCTATCTATCTATCTATCTATCTATCTATCTATCTATCTATCTATCTATCTATCTATCTATCTATCTATCTATCTATCTATCTATCTATCTATCTATCTATCTATCTATCTATCCATCTATCTATCTATCTATCTATCTATCTATCTATCTATCTATCTATCTATCTATCTATCTATCTATCTATCTATCTATCTATCTATCTATCTATCCATCTATCCATCCATCCATCTATCCATCTATCTATCTATCTATCTATCTATCTATCTATCTATCTATCTATCTATCTATCTATCTATCTATCTATCTATCTATCTATCTATCTATCTATCTATCTATCTATCTATCTATCTATCTATCTATCTATCTATCTATCTATCTATCTATCTATCTATCTATCTATTTCTATCTATCTATCTATCTATCTATCTATCTATCTATCTATCTATCTATCTATCTATCTATCTATCTATCTTTCTATCTATCTATCTATCTATCTATCTATCTATCTATCTATCTATCTATCTATCTATCTATCGTCCAATTTTCCATAGAAAGAGCATTTTGTTTTGCTAATAACTTTAGCTCCATTTGAGGAATCTTCACAACACTTTCTAAAAAAAAGGTAATCCATTTTATCTCCACCCTGAAAAGTTCTTGGGTGATCCATAAGCAGGGCCATGAAAAAAAAGAGCATGTCAAAAAGCACTTTTCTCCCCATGCAATTTCCTTTGGAAAAATTAGATAACAATATGGAGAAACACCTGAACAGACTTGCACCAAATGTGGCACAAAGTTAGATATTTATTCAGAAAGCATGCTTTTGGTGATTTAATTTAAATTTATTTAGACTTTTCAGTGAAATTAAGGTTTAAAAAAAACAGCCATATCGGTTGTTGTGCTATTCTTGCGGGAGTCTTCTATGGCAAAATTACAAAAAAGCTTTCTGACTGGCCAGTCCCATGGAAGGGATCGTGCAATGTGATTGTGGCTGCAACATGAATTAAAATGTTGCAGCTGCCACTACAGGACGGTCACACGGGTGGAATTAGCCGCCAACAGGGGTTTTATGCAGAGCTTGGTCACATTCCAGGCCCTGCAGACAACCCCACGCTGTGTATGGGCAAAGGCAGTACGCAGTGGGGATTGGCCAATGCTGAGGTTCACTGCATAATGGTGTTGACTGCAGGCCCTGCAGCTAACCTCACACCATGCACGGTCTTTGGCCTCGCTTAGCACGGGCTAGGACACAGATGCATCATAAAAAGATATCACTTCTTGTTAAAGAAACTATAGATGAGGACGTGGCCTTGCACCGTCGTGCATGGCCGCATATCCATTAGGCTAGAGAGAGAGCAGCAGGCCCTGAGCCAGGGATGGTAGTAGCAATGGCTGTAACCTAAATGTACTTAAAAGTGCTGCTGTCTAAATACACAGAGACTGGATGCCTGGCCGCAGGCTAAGACGTGGAAAATGTTAGACTGGCAAGAGTGTGACACTTGTTTGGGCTCCGTAACAACATCCTTTGATAAAAAAGGGATGGTACAAGAATCACAGGATGTAGATTAGTTGATGAAGGTAAACTCTTAGAGACTCTGCACCACCCGTACACCACAGAGGTAACGGTAACTGGGGGGATTACCCCACTCACACTATTGTAAAATTCAGGATGCAGGCAGGACATGGCCAATCTCTCACCTTTAACAATATAGAATGGGCTGGCATATACACCCCGTAACCTTCACCTTCTGCCTGTACTCACGTATGGTGCTGCAAATTGGTACAGGTGCAGTTGAACGCTTCCCACCTGTAACGATGACCACAAAACAATACTATCAGCATAGAAAGAGGTCTTGCTTAACCCAATGATGGCAGACATTTTAAGTCTGCACTAGAGCATTGCGTACAATTCATGGACTTCATTGCCACTCTAATTTGCTGCCTTCTAATTGGCAGTGCGAGCCAGCTTCACTTCCTCTTCTTTTGGCTGGAGCATAGACCAAATACTTATTGCTTCATCTAGAGTAAGGTCCTTCCTGTGCTGACACTGTGATTGAGGTATTATTTTTATCTAGTTTCTTTCTTCTTCCTTTGAATTCCTTGTTTGTGTTTCTTCTTCCCATTCCACCCCGTCTGTTTTTCTTCTTCCCCTCCATCCTCATCTATGTTTCCTATTCCCCTCCCACTCAACCCCTGGCGATGTTGCACAAGCTCTGTCCACTCCCTGGTCATTTTTCTTATTTCTCTCCCCGCCCTCCTTGTTCCTCTTGTTCATTCCCCTCCCCCACACACCATAAGGTGGAAAAAAGCGCTATGCCACAGCAAGCACTGCCCGCTTCATAGCACCCTTCTTAATGATCCCATTCTCTCCTACCACCCATCCTCCCATGCTTCACCCCAACCTGATTAGAAAAGCCAATAGCTCTCCCGTAGGCGAGACATATATGCTTCACCAATGCTTGCTGATGCTAGATAGAAACGGAGAACGCAATCTGACATCTGTATTACAACAAACAGCTGGTGAATAAGGATTCAAGACATGGATAAGGTGTCAATAATTATGCATGCTTTATACTGATGCACCCTCATCTCTATATTGTATATAATTTTTGTGGAATATTTGCACAGCCCATCATTTCACTTAATCGACTATAAGTGTAGCCACAAAACAAGAAGGATGACCACATATCGTCTGAAGTGGAGGCCGTAAAATGGTTAGAGCTTCAAAATGGACATTATCTTGCATCAAAGCACAGAGGAAATATATTCCAGGTTGCCCTTCTGATACCAGCTGTTTAACAAAGACTGGCTTTCCCAGTACACGATTGTTGTTCGCATACACTTACACATCAGGGACTAACCACTTACCATCCTAGCTCACATACATGTCGAAAACTAAATAATTGCACCAACTGTCATATTCGGAAGCACTGGCATAGTGTTCCAAGCAAAAAGCTTCACCCACAAATATGGTAGACACACAGAAGAAGGCCATGGCAACACTGTTAAAGAAATCTGCAGACAACACGTAGTCGATGGGAACTGTAAACTCAATCCATTCAGGGGGAAATCACGGCATTCCAGAACCTAATCATGACAGTGAAACAGAGGATTATCAATGTGAAACGACAACTGCCAACCAGTTTGGGGCCATAAACTCTGTAGACTGCACCAAAAAACCATAGACCTAGAGGAATGCAGTCAGAAGGACAATGTTCTCATATCAGGAATCCCAAAACAGGGGAAAAAAGACAACATGTATGCATTTATTTGTGATCTGATACCAAGGTTGCTAAACATCACATTTATGCACCCCTTCCCCAAGCTACAAAGGGCACACGGGTGTAGTCCCACAAAGGGAAATGTCCTTTAAAACAACGGATTAAGAATGACAAGCCTTTACAATGAAGTCTGATTTCCGACAGAGACATTACAACACTAGATTTTACAACGAATAAGGCATTACAACGAAAAGATTTTAAACGAAAAAGAATTGGCAGCTAAGTGCACATTTTGTCATTTCTTGTCATTTCAATAAAAAAGAAGGCAGAGGTGTTGAAAGCAGAGTTGAGTCAACGCCTGCTATGGGTCTTAGGCCTCAGAGCTGTGCAATGCGCTATTGATAGTCTAAATTAGAGTTCAGAGCTAGGGAACGAAAAAGAAATGGGCGCAAAGAAAGACAGAGGTGCCGAAAGCAATGTAAAGGCAATGCTGTTTAAGGACGTGGGCCGGGTTGACTTGGTGTGGGTCTTAGGGCTCAGAGCTCTGTAAGGGCGGTTTTAGGGTTACAAGTATGCGTCACATAAAGAAAGCAATTTTGCCTCACAGTGGAAAAATAAACACTGCAGCGTGTACCTCAAAACTTCCAAACAAGCAGCTAAATGCAGGACTCCTTAAGAGCAATTACATTTATTCAAGCGGAAATGAAACAGAAACCGAGCAAAGACAGCATAACATAGAGTCAACAAGATCGTGCTGATTAGTTAAAAAAATAATTACCAAAAGGACACTTACTCTTCTAAATTTTTTTAATGCATTGATGCTGTCAGTTACACATAGAGAGACGAGTGCAGTGACGATTTCGGCAATAGTTACACTCTGCCAGAAAAAAAAAAAATCAGCATAAAGCCTTAGTTGCAAAGGCGTTCGTTTGGATCATTTGCAGCACTACCGGCACCTTGGAGGCACCAGTTGGAGGCACCTGTACTTTTAAGCATGCCGTACAATCTATCAGCGGCTTGGGGACTTCAACTCCCATCGTCACTTTCGCTGTGAGAGTGCCAATGCACGTAACCTGCGCCAGACGGCGCATAAAAGCTGCTGCGGGCTTCCGCAGGGTGGGACGCGCGCGGTTGTGCCCAGGCCAAGGGCGGGCCCGTCTGCGCCCATCAGAGCCCGGAGGAGGATAGGCCATATCATTTGGTTCATGTGTCGGACAGGATGCACTTATTTCGCTATATAGGCCCTTGCTGTGGAAGCCAGCACCTTGATCGAAATTTGCGCCTGAAAGGACTGACACATAAGGTACAGGACGAGCATAGAATTGTATAAGAATTGTATTGTGTGTAAACTTTAAAAAAGAGGACAAAATCTTCCACGTCATTATGGCGCAATTAGCTAAGAAGAAACTGTTAGCAGGCCAAGGGATGGTAGGGACTCTAGACGCTTTCCTTCAGAGAGCTGAATCAGTCCTTATCCATGAAATTGCCCTCACAGAGCGCAGACTCTCTCTTGAACTTCAACCCCAACCCCCCTCTTACAACATGATACTTCTGGTTGCACAACCACAGGTGTCTATTCTAATTCCGGCTCTCCTGCCAAGTCTCCCTGATCCCTAACAACCATTATTCCATCTATTCAGGCTCCTGTGTTAAGTGTCGCCCCACCTACAAGTAAAATGGTTGTTAGACCAAAAGTTCACACCAGAAGTCAAATAACTAAGACTAAACAGGGGGGTAGTAGCTTACCTCAGTCTAAGAAAAGGAAAGGTCCAGGTCATAGTAAACAACCATACCCATTACCTAAAAGAGGGCACAGAGGTGCGGCAATAGAGGTTGTTGAGGAAATAGGATACAGTTGGAACTGCGGTCAATACTGCCTTTTCTCCATTACTTTTACCCTTGTTGTCACCTGTTGATAGTGAAGGGTTTTGGTCTAAATTGAGTGATGTTATATCTGCTTTATTGAACCCTTTGATACAAAAGCTGTCTAAATTGGAAAAGGAAATTGATAAACTAACAAGTACTGTTCCTCCAGACATGAAATAGCAGCCAAACCTCAAGAACACCTACTCTTCACAGATAACCGAGGCTAGATCCTCCAGCTCTAAGCCTGTTCAGTATACAGGGTCTAATCGTTGTTCAAATAGCGAATCCAACAACGCTGGGCCAGGTCTGGGTACAGCTCTCCCTGTGATCTCTCTTAAGAGTAAAGATATCACTTCGGGGGGGGTAACACAGCTGAGGGCGACGGACTTAACCATCATTCCGAGTACACAGGACCAGTGCCTAAACACCCAAAAATCATCTCTTCCTAAAACGCACAAACAAGCTCGCACTGAGGAAATACAGCCCCTAAGGAACTTAGGTGCCCATAAAAAATCAGGAAAAGAATACACAAGAACTGATGTACTTGATTTGCCCCCGGAAGCTATTCCTTATACGATAGTACTAGCCAACGTTCCCAAACTGTCCCTGGGAGTACCTGAACATTGGTTTAGCTTGAAAAATAAATCCTTATTTGAGCTAACCAGGAGGACAAGATTAGGAAATCCACTTTATTCCAACTTTAAAATTGTGAGACGGGTTGGCTGGGTGGGGAATTCATACAAGTCCAGAGAAGGCGACTGCATTGTAGTCTCCTTCGGTTCACCTGACTTAGTCCATGCGATCTTGGAAAGGGCAGGTAACTGGCCACTGGCACATTCAGGGATCAGTGTTTTACCCCTTGGATATTTTTATAAACAGCATCGTATGACGCAGGGACCATTTGTGGAGTCCTTTTCGGGGGGGCGGAGGCAAGCTAGATATACAATCCCAGTCAATAATCAGTTTGATATTTTCAACCCTTTAGATGAAAATGATTGACTGTCCCCTCTGATCCCACTGGACAGTGGGAAATTGGAGATTGTACTAATGACAGGGGATAATTTCCCTGAAGTCCACCCTAACACTAGTGGAGAAGATCTAATGATTATCAATTCTAGGGAGATAACAGGGGCCTCAATTATGAAATCTACTATTGGTAGCCCACGCCTGGAGCCCGTACATATCCCTGACATCCACACTGTTGTGTTACCTCTAGATTCCCTGAGCACTGACAGTGTTGCAATTCATGAGTCACAAGATGATATTCCTTACATTGGACAAGCAGTTGGAAATTTCCTAAATATGTCCACTGAGGATAGAATTGTACATACATCTGGTGGTATAGTAGATGTTTCTGAGGGTGATCCCGTTGTTGGAAACAGGACAAATAATAGTTTAACCCTATTATCCTGGAACTTGGCAGGGATACACTCAAAACTTCAGGAAATATAGGAAATATCGATATTTGTGCTTTCCAAGAAACGTGGGCCATAGACAAGGTGCATATCAATAGCTACACCTCATATTGTGTGGATGCCCTCCCTCCTAAAACATCAGGTAGGGCTAGTGGTGGTCTGTTAATTTTGGTTAAAAAACATTCTAGCCTGTAGATACAAGCAACTTTGAATAAATTCACTTGATATTATGGGTATCCAGCTCACATTCCCGTCTGGCCTAGTCCTGACCATGCTAAATGTTAATGCAAGGTCAGAACCATTCAATAGCGAATCCATAGTAGTTTCCTTATTAGATGATTTAACAGAGGGTTTCCAAGCGAACTCTAAAATTATAGTTGCCGGGGACTTCAACACTGCATTCGAACCTTCCGCTCTATTAAGTGCTTCTCTTGAAGAGGAGGACGAGATATGGGGTATCCCTAATGTGGTTGCTGGTAAAAATGGGCAACGCTATTCAAACGTTTCATTACAGATCGCTTCCCTAACTGCTGGTAGGAACCTGAGGGCTTGTAATGGAAGAACATATTCAGACATAGGTAGGAAGGCTACTTTCAAGAGGGGTGCCTACTCAAGCATAATAGATCATATTTTTGCTGATGTTAGAATATGGCCATTAATAGAGGATATGATCATTGAACCGAGGACAGACAGTGACCATAATTCCTTGGTTTTAAAATTAAAGGGCAAGGCATTGGATCGGGATGCTCATTGCCATATTTCCAGATTGATAGAGCCAAGCCCAACTAATAATAGTAGAAGAGTCACATGGCTGAAAGTTCAAGCTGATCAGGACCTCCATGCTAGAAGTTCCTAGTGGCCTCTTTAACTAATTTGTGCAGCCACAAGGATAGTATTGATCTAATTGATGTCCCGTATGTTATCTTAGCACATAAAGAACTCTTTAAGGTCCTACAATCAGTTTTTCTAAAACAGAGTCGTGCTGGAAGACCCACCAGTGCAAGGGATCGCAACTGGTTCAACAACGACTGTAAGAATGCCAAAAAGGCATTACAAAAAGCAGTTAAGGAGCGTTCTCGATTGGATATAACTTTTGCCTGCAACACCCATAGAGTAGCAGTAAGCAAAGCGCGAACATGTTGACACGAATTGGAACGATCTGGTCCTAGCAGCACAAGCCAGAAATAGCCGCATGTTTTTGCTCATTGTATCCAAGGGCAATGCGGAAAACCCTACCCCTAATAACCATCATATTCAACAGGAAGTTTGGGTGGAACACTTTTCGCACCTAAATTGATGATGTGGCTACTATGGACCCACACATCGACCAGGCTGCCCCAACCATAGTCAACACTGTTTTTAAAGAGACCAAAAATAATCCTCCGCTGGTTTTTAGCCTAGAGGATAATATGTCTGCAATTAGTAAACTAAAAGCAGGCAAAGCCCCAGGACCCGATCTGATACCAGGGGATTTGTATAAATCAGAACCAACGATATGGAGACAATATATAAATCTCCTGTCTAACTGTATACTGGCTGGTGGGGATATTCCTGAAACTTGGAGGGGAAGAGATAATAACTATCTTCAAAAAGGGCGATTCTGCTATCCCCTCCAATTATAGACCTAATAGTCTAATCGATAATCTCCAGAAGATCTTTGCCAGGCAAGTTTTAGATAAACTCCAAGAATGGATGGATGCTAATATGGTATTGTCCCCTGCTCAGGCGGGCTTCCGAGCAAAAATTAGCACTTGCGACCAAGCCTTCAGGTTTTCTCTGCTGACATGGAAATACGTGCTACTTAGGAAACAGCGGCTCTATGTAGCATTTGAGTACCTGCAGGCCGAATATGAATTGGTTCTGCATAATTTGCTATGGAAGACCATGCTTGATCAGGGAGCCCCGAAAAACTTGGTGTCTATGATCGCCAGATTGCACAAGGACAATTATGCCCAGATCATGTGGGGGAAAAATGGGGAACAGACAGAGAGGATTCCGATTCAACGTGGGGTGCGTCAAGGGTGTGTTCTCGCCCCCACACGGTTTTCCTTGTTTATCAATTATGTGGTTAGTTGTTTAACGGGTTGCAAGAATGATGCCCCTTCGATGAACGACACAAAATTCCCCAGCTTGCTCTTTGCTGATGACTCTTTGTTAATATCTACAACTCCCATGGGTTTAAAGGCACTACTGGATACATTTCTGTGCTTTTGTAAAGAGAGAAAACTGGAACTGAACACCTCCAAAGCTAAATTCATGGTGTTTAGAAAAGTACGGGCGGCATACGAGAGGTTAAGTTTTCACACGAAGCATTGGAGCGGGTAAAAAGTTTTGATTATTTAGGCATAGGTTTAAATGAGAGGCTTAGTTGGGAACATCCACTGAGGAAGCGAGCTCTAATACTTTGTCAAAGATCTAAATCAGTATTAAGATTTTTAAAACAATCATATACCCAACCCCTTTCACCGGCCCTTAAAATTTATCATGCAAAAGCCGAAAGTGGTGCCCTCTATGGAGCAGAAATTTGTGAATAAATTAACGATTTGTGAGAATAATTTTGCAAGGGCTCCCATCTCGCTACCTGTTACAACACCGCTCACCCCACTCTTTCACGATCTTGGGATAAAAAGAATAGGCGACCTAGCAGTCTTGAGACCACTAATTTATTAGCTTCGCCTTTGGACCACCCCGCAATTAACAGATTATCGTAACTCACTACGGGAGGTCCTCCTAGTGCTCAATGGGGCAAAACAACTACCTTGGTTCAGACATATTGCCAAATGGTGCAAACTATTGAACTTGACGAGCTTGTGGGAGCACCCAGGAAGGGCCACTAAACGTGATATCTTGACCCTCAAAGCTACGTATTGGAGTGTAGTAGGGGAGAACTGTACTAATAATCAAAGAAGTGGACAGCTAACATCTAGCTCCCTGTTTGAACCCTTTCTTGACCTGATTTCACCCCCTCTTGCTAAGAGTTTGTATATTAGGTTTAGATACTTCAATCTGCTATTGAAATTCCCGGGGAAAGAGGCGACTGACCTAGCTTTAGGTCTTTTCCCTGCTTCCCGCGAAATTAACAAAACTGAAGAACATATTCTATTTTTTTGCACTAAGCACCGCCAGTTGCGCAGGAGATGGATTCGACCATTATGCCTAAATCTGGGTGCTAGACAGCACCAGATTGTGTTAAGGATTTTAAAAGCAGACACCTCAGGGCCAATAGTTTTTGCCCTTAGTCGTTTTTAGGTCTCGCCTGGCGAAAGCAGCGCTGCCCTCGGCCATGAAGAGGACCTTTTGTAATCGATTCTGCCGAGGGCTTTGAATGCAAGCGCCTGCATGGACGAACATGGCTGCTCTTGCCATTTGTCCATAGCAGACAGCATGCGCGTGTCCGTAGGGACTGTGGACAGTCCCACGCCATTTTGTTGCCAAAGCAACGAAAATGCCGCTTCTCGTGTTTTAAAAAAAATGTCAGTCCCCCCGGGGCACAAGCAGCATCCACTTCTGTCTTTTTGCTGCGATCAGCTCTCCTGACAGAAGTGGATGCCTGCTTGTGCCCTGGGGGGACTGACATAAAAAATAAAAAAACACGTGACATCCTTCCCTCGCAACCACTCACCCGTCCCACCCCCACGCACAAATATTGCTCATGCTGAACCAATATATTTATTGTAACCTCGAGTAATCTTTGGTGCCCTCTGATAGCCCGCACTGGGACTTATGTAACAAACACAACTTCAAGTATAAGCCATGAGGTTTCTGTTATTGGGCGCCGCCACACCGCAGCGATCCCAATTTCCTCTCAGAGCTTCCGAGCCCATTCATGCTTCTTTCCTATTAATTGATGCACCTTTGAATGCTTTTCACTTAGTGCAAATACTAATCTTCCTATCACCTTGCATCGCCACACCATACCGACGCCGCAGGAACGCCGCTAGGCCACCAGGGACGGGACGCACACGCTGTCGGTCCCCCTCGCCGCCACCAGTGATCGTTGGCCGCAGTGGAGGGGGACTACAGCTCCCGGCAGTCACAGCGCCAGCCAGGACTTCCTTCCGGCTTGCTCCGCGCCCGGAGGCGCCATAAAAACAGAGGCTCCCTTCGCGTCGCGGGACGCGCGCGGGCGCCGCCGGGCTGAGCCCGGGCAGAGGGCGGGCCGTCTGTGGCCGTCAGGGGCCAAAGGAGGCCGGGCTGGGCCACCCCTCCAAGGCAAGTGATCTCGTCACAATTGGTCACCCCTCGCACTATAGCACCATCTGTTCTTAATTAATTCATTAGTACGGAATTGACTTATCCATGCAACCTTGCATATTGTACTATCTTGAGGGTTGGCTGGCTACAAGTTTGTTAGAAAGACTTCTGACCCTATCAGTGGACATTTACTAAACGGTGTGCAATTAATTGAAGGTTTGCTCGGTACTTTTACCAATCTTCACTGGCTGAGACTCCTTGACACGCTTGGTATATGATTATAGTTAGATCTAGATAGTGTAATAAGAGGATAGACGTTGGACCCTTGTTTTTGTGTGTGACCCAACTTAGAATTTACTATTTACTGTGTTGTCATTGTGGTGATAGCTTAAGTAATATATCTCGTGGCGCGGGGCAATTAGGTTGGCCAAAGACAGTTAAACAACAGGGCTCTGAATTTAACTGTGATCCATATTGTCAATTTATGGCAAAGAAATATTCAACTATGGATAATTACCTTGTGAAAGTAGTAAGCCAAATTAACAAGGATAGAAGGAAGTCATTGGGTCGCGAAAATACTACTTCTACCAATTTAGGCACTTTGAGTAACAGTGGTAATACTATTATAAATACTGTGATGCCCAATGTCCCAGTGACTGAGTGTTTGTTAACAGAGTTTACAGCGCTCCCTGAGTCTCCTGTAGTCTTAGAGCGTCCTGTTCCTATGCCTGTAGACTCCAACACCACACCCCTGAATTTGTTGGAAGAAACTAGAACTGACTCTTATCCCGAATGCTCCCCAAAAAAAAGGGCTGTAAGGGAGTGTAGGAAAACGAAACAAAACAGAGGTGGGGCACAGCATAAATCGAACTGTCAAGTTACCAAAAAAAACCCCTTTACCCAAAAGGGGACTATGACCGAAAATTGTGGTAATGATATATTTTCACCTGACACTATGTCCTGTATTATTAAGGCCTTTGAGGATAAATTAGAGGCAGTGGTAAAACCACTAGTTGAAAAAATAGATAGATTATCTGCAGAAGTGCTCAGACTAGGTGGCTCCTTATCCTCATTGATTAACACTCAGATCAAATCGCAGGGTGGTTCAAATGAGCAAGAGGGAAGAAATGTACAAGTCCTGATTAAGGAGAACATCCCCCCATCTAATTCTACCCTAAGCAACCATTTGCCAGACAAAATAACCGCCCCGGACTCTGATCCACCCCCTACAGGTTGGACAACGGTCCAAACAAAGAAAACCCGCTCTATTAATTTACCCCCTCAATGTGAACCATATGTTGTAGTACTTACAAATGTGCCACCCTTAGATATTATGCGGTCTAAGGTGCAAAATGAAACACACGATTGCCTTAAACGGAAATCTGTTTCCTGGCTACACCACAACTGTGGGTTTCCTGTCAACTATTCGGAACAGATTCTATCAACCAGACGGGTCCCCTGGATTGGGAGTGCCAGGAAAGCTTGTAAAGGAGATTGCATAATAATGAACTTCAAACATCCTCAGCACGTGGCAACCGTACTACTTAGAGCAGCATCATTGGTACCGACAGAGATTAGTGTGGGTGTACATCCGCTAGGCTATTTCTACCAGCACCTAGCTAGGGGTAAGCAGATTACCACTCCAAGCATATCTCAAAATGTTTTTCAAGGTTTACCATTCCAGATTAACACGAATAACAGGTACTTGGCACTAAGCACCTTGGACTCGAATGATTGACTAATTCCACCTCCTGTGTCAGATGGGGAGACTAAGCTAACAACTCACGGTGGAAATACGATTTTGTCCACTGTGGAAGCTAGTGATGAAATTGCCCAAATAGGGGTGGGGGGCCCCATGGTAACTACTGATAGCTTGGGCGAGAAGAGACAATCTGGTATTAAGCATACTAAGGATGGGGGTCCAACCATAGTAAATTCACCACCGCATGGAAATAATGTATCACATACTATTGCGGATGGTGTAGCCGAATTCCCATCTGTTAGATTAATATCATGGAACATAGCAGGGGTATCAAGGAATATGCAGGATGAGGGTTGGTGCTCCTACATTGAAAACTTTGATATTATTCTTCTCCAGGAGACATGGGCCACAGATACACCTCATAGACTGGGTTATAAAACTTTTAGTCGGGGCGCAGTGCCATCCGTGAGAGGAAGAGCTTCTGGGGGTCTGGTGATTTGGATAAGGGTTACTGTGGAGGCAGAAATCACATTACTGCCGATTGACTCCCTAGATATAATGGGATTAAGAATGGTGACTAAGGGGAAAGAAACAATATATTTAATAAATGTTTATAATAGACCGCATCCCCATAGCAAAGATTCACAGGTGATAATCCACCTTGACTCCTTTTTAAATACTTTAAGTCCAAGTAAGCAGGTAATTGTTGGTGGAGATTTCAACTGTCAATATGAGCCGATATTGGGCTTGGATACCTTATTTGAAGAACAGGATATAGCTAATAATGTCCTTTCTGTAGAGTCTAATAACATGGTAAAAAACTCAAGAGCAGCTATGCAGATTTTACAAATTACTGTAAACCATGAATTAAGGGCGTGTAATGGCCGTTTCCAGTCAGATAGACCAGCGGCCCCAACTTTTGGTAGGGGAAATTACAGGTCTCATATAGATTTCTTAATGGCTTCCATGAATCTATGGTACTTAATAATAGATTTTAAAATAGACCATAGAATAGAGAGCGACCACTTCCCCCTCCATTTATGGTTACATCCAGAACCCTTCGTACAAAAAATAAGTACGACAGATATGTCAAATGTCCCAGTAGGAGATCACCAGTTCTCCAATAATAGACGTGCTATTAAGTGGCCCCACATTCTGGCTAAAGATGAAACGATGATAAATATATATAATTCATTTGCTGACATATTGGAGGGAAGTCATATGCTTGTTCTAGGTACCCAGGATGTCCTTAACTTACACTATAAACTTGTAGATGCACTGACTCCTCATCTAAGTAAAAGCTACAAAAAGGATCTGAGTCAGAAAGATAACTATTCAGCGACAACAAATCTTTGGTACAATAAAGATTGTCGCAATGCTAAAAATTATCTGATTCAGGCTGTAAAAGTAAAGGACGCACAGGGAATTAAAGACAGTAGACTAGCATATAAAAAGACATTGTCCCAAGCAAAAAAAACCTGGGATGATGTTCTCTGGGATGACCTTCTGATTGCAGCTCACCAGAAAGAACAGGCCACATTTTGGAATTTAATCTCCAAAGGGAATAAAAAAGGCAGATCATCTAGGGATATATATCTTGATGAAGAAACCTGGTGCAAGCACTTCTCAAAATTATACTGCAATACAAATGAGGAGATGGCCATGGATGATATCGAGATAAATAGATTACTTGATAATAATACCCGTCTACATTTTAGCCATGAAGAAACTGTTGAGGCACTCCTGGCTATAAAAACGGGCAAAGCACCAGGCCCTGATAAAATCCCCGGTGACTTGCTAAAGCACGATGCAGGAATTTGGGGACCCTATATAAACTTTTTATGTAACTCTATAGTGGCTGGGACACCAATCCCTGATTCATGGAAAGGGGCTGAAATTGTAACAATTTATAAGAAAGGGGATCGTTACGACCCAGCAAATTACCGCCCCATTAGTTTAATTGATCTTTTACAAAAAACATTCGCCAGACATATCTTAAATAGACTTTTATTGTGGATAAAAGGGGAACAGATTTTAACTAAATACCAAGCAGGATTCAGGCTAAAAACCAGCACAGTAGATCAAGTATTTAGATTTATGTGTATTTGCTGGAAATATATTAATATAAGAAAGGGAAGCTTGTACGTAGCATTCATTGATTTAAGGGCTGCCTTCGACCTTGTACCCCGTAAATTACTTTGGTCCACTCTCAATGACATTGCAGTCCCTAGTGAGCTACTCAGGGAAATAATTAGACTCCACACAGGAAACTATGCTAGGGTTAGATGGGGTAAGGGAGGAGAAATCTCAAAAGAGATCCCTGTGGATCGGGGTGTCCGTCAAGGGTGTGTGCTGGCGCCCACCCTCTTCTCCTTATATGTTAACAATATACCTAACTATCTTAAAGATTGTAAACATGACTCCCCGAAATTAGCAGATGAGGTAGTCACCGCATTGTTTTTTGCTGATGACACAATCCTCATCTCGCAAACCCCGCAAGGTTTACAAAACCTAGTAAACACCTTTAATAATTACTGTGTGGAAAAAGGACTAGAAATTAATTCATCCAAAACAAAGTATATGTCCATAAATCCTCAGAAATCCTTTAGAAAGAATTTGGCCTTAAACAACCAGAAGCTGGAATATGTCGAGAGTTTTTAATTACCTGGGCATTATGCTGGATAGTATACCCAATTGGAAAGGGCAATTGGAAAAAAGTAATTTAATTTTAAAACAAAATTCAATGCCCATCCTAAAGGTGCACGGCAGTAGCCAATCTAAATCAATCACGCCGGCACTTGAATTATTTAAAGCAAAGGCCCAATCAGCAGCACTTTATGGCGCCGAGGTCTGGGGTTACTCCTGCAACAACACCTTCAGGAAGGAAGAGAACATCTTTATACGCAGGTTACTCAAAATACCAGTAAGAACACCGATAATTCCAGTCCTTCTGGATATTAATCTTAAAAGAACTGATCATCAAGCTACACTAAGGCCTCTACTCTATTGGATTAGATTATGGACAACCCCTGAGTTGAGCGATTACAAGAATGGATTGCTAGAAATAATCAGGATTGACGAATATAAAAGTATCCCCTGGTTAAAACACATCTCCCAGTGGTTTAAAAAGCTTGGGTTTACTCATTTCTGGGAAAACCCTCAGAATATGACACCAACCTCAAAAAAGCTTTTGAAATCCGCTTTTTGGATATATGTAAAGAACGAAGTATCCACTAATACTACACTGGGTACATTGTCACAGAAATTCTTATCTGTTAAGGATAACCCTATATTTGAACAATTCATGGATGAGATAAGACCACCACTAGCTAAAACACTGTATCTTCAATACCGATATGGAGTTTTACAGATAGCTGCAAACACTAGTAGTTGGAGGGGCAATGAAGACGAAAGTGGTTTGTGCACCCTTTGCGTACAAAAAGCAATAGAAAATGATGCTCATGTACTGTTTTTCTGCCCAGCTTACAAAAAGCCAAGAATTCGATGGATCAAACCCCTGTGTATAAATCTGGGGTTTAGGTTTTTCAAAGAGGCAGAACGTACATTTAAAGCAAATACTTCACAATTAATAGTCTTTGGTCTAAGTAGATTCCTATTCAATGTATATCTTATAAGGAATAAGAAAGGATACAAATTATAATACTTAAAGACTGGTTAGCTAATGATCTTGGTTGGTTTGACACTATGAATTTTACTCCTTCCCCCTTTGCAAAATGTATTTTAATAACTTTTTATATATTATCTGGCTTTTTAACTAATTTATATGTTTTTAGCATAGCTTGATAGAATTGAATGTGATTGACCCCCATCATTATTGCCTGGAATTTTGGATTATGCATTATGTTTTTTTTAATCTATGTATGTTGCTTTTATGACAAAATAAGTCGAAATAAAGCTGAATTGAATTGAAATTGAATTGATAAAATCTCAACGATGAGGTTGTACCAAACACTGCGCCAGCAGATACATTTCCAAGAGTGAGCAACAGCCTATTAATATGAAGACAGCTTCTTATTTGTTTAAGTAACTTTTCATAATAAATGTATCATATGCCTGTTGTTATTTGATGCATACTCGGTGATGTTTAATTCTGCAGGATGCAAAGATAAAGCCCTTTAAATTCAATGTCAAAGTGCATCATAACTTCTTCAACAAACCATGTGATCTTGGAACAAATGACTTTATCTTCCCTTTCTCCAATGCATGTATTGACACCACTTATAAAGACACTTAACGCTGTTTTTTAAATCAACTCAAAGACAAGCACGAGCAACGCTAGCTGGTCTGAACTGGGCGAGTATGCAATTATATTTTTTTCATGCATTTGCAGTAGACATTAAAAGTATAAAATACAGTCGTGGTGTGCAATAGTTTATCCAAAAATAGTAAAAGAATGACCTGTCACAGAAATAAACCAATCTACTCACAATGAATAGAGCCAGTGCCTTAATTGGGCTGACCCACTGGGCCATGCTCTTGTGAGCAGAAGCAACATGTAAATGGCTCTTGAACAGAACAATAGATGATCAGGGCCAACCGAAAGCATGTAAATGTATGTATGTATGTATCTGTGTATATATACTATCATGTCTGGGTGCTTTTATGGCACATAATACATTATTTTAAAATCCATATTTCACACAGTACATGGGAAATATTTGAAAAGCGCCCTGGAAAATCTGAGTATCATCATCATGACGACAGCCCTCAAACCACTCTGAAGAACTTTAGCAATGTCAGCGCTAATAAGATTTCTGCCTAGAAGACCACATTATGCAACAGTTATCTAAGTGATGTGGTAAAGAAGTCCAATTGTGTACCAAATAACCCAGCAATATTATTTGCTTTCATTTGAACTAGAAACAACACTTTATGTGACATCTGCAAATTATAAGGCAAATCCACAATAATGAGGTGTACTCTGCAGCAGTCACTCATTTTGTTTATGTGTACATAAGCAGATGTGCAGAGTGTAATATGCTTATGTCACACAAGTTAATTTGAAATATTTGAACACTGATGCTCCAGGTCAACACTACAAACTCCTGATGTAGCTATCATTGGAGCTAATCCAGTGCTTCATTTGAGCCGGTGGTTGCTAGTGGGGCGCTCCGACATTTATATTTTGGGAGCAGCACTTATTTGTCTGCAACAATGGTCAAGAGATGGAAAAACCAAACAAAGTGGAAAGAAGGAGGTAGAGAAAGATGGAAAACAACATCATAAAGGGAGAGAACAGGAATCTGCAAGAGGCATAGCCAATAGGTCTCGCTTTTTGGACCTTATAAGTATTTAGTTATGCAGCACAATATCCTTGATGCAATAACATCAACTGTTGCATGGCTAAAAACGTATAAGGTCCCAAAGTCGAGACCTATTGGCTATGCCAATGCTTGTTTATTTTCTTTTTGGCGATTCCCAAAAAGTTTAGTATAACAATGAAGTTATTATTTAATCCTTTCCCTCCTTGTGCTGTACATGTATCTTAAAATATCAAGTTGGTACATATGGATCAGCACCACATGTCTGGCGGTCTCTTAGCACCCATCTTAGATTGACTAGGTCAAATGAATTTGTGATTTTTGTATATGTTTGTTTTTTAACTTGATTCGGGATGTCATTTGTACCTGTGTTCACAATGGTTAAATACTATTTTAATTGTATATACATATACGTTTTTATCTTTGTATACTTTGATGGTGTTTTGTACAAATGACCGAATAAAGTTATATATGATGATATGATACGATATTCCGTCATACATCTGTCCCGCAACATCACCATCAGCGCCAACCTCTCTGGTAAACCCAGATCTGGTGAGTCATGCATCAACAAGCACATCAGATCAGTCCTGCAGAGAAAAAACACAGACCGTATCATTTTGTAAATACCAGCTGTACCGCTCACAGACTTCTCCTTTAATACAAACATTAAGAGGGAGGGCTTCTTGGCCTTTCATCCATGACTTTATAAAAAGAAGATCAAATATGGACTACTGGAACCAGTTGCAATGATGAGTATGATTGACGACCACAGAAAAGGATATGACTACCAGAAGACTTGGAAAGATTTTTAACTAAGAAAGAAAGAATACACATGGGCATGCAACCACAAAAATCAGAAGCAAATGACAAGATGAGGAGAGAGTCGGAGAGATCAGGAGAAGCAGATTTTGATGTACAGTCCAGTGCAAAATGGTGACTTGAAAATGGGCACAAAGAGGCAAGCACAGACAATGGACACAATCAAAGACTCAGGATAAATATTGCTCACCCTTTCAAGTTGTGAACTTATTTAGATAATGTAGTATTGATGCTCTCTTACATATCAGGTCGTGGATCATGGCCATAGGTAAGACATCGAAAAAGGTTGCATCTACATTAGAAGTACAGGTATGGCATTGTAACCATTGGGATAGGATGGGGTTGGAGAAAGGGTGATAAATGGCACTTAGGTGGTAAACCAGGAGACACTTAGGGACATGGTAGGAGATCCATGCTGGTCACACCAATGAGGATACTCCAAGGAAACTATATAAATGCTCACTTTACAATACGGGAACAATATACATTGAGATTGCAGTTGAGGCTGCCAGCCTCTGACATCATAAAGGTGTTTCAAGTAAGCAATAGGGGTCATATAGCAATTCTATGAGTGGCTTGGTGGTCCTGGAGCCTCTGATCAGGCAGCCAATTAGCATCCCCACTCAGAGAAAGTTGGATAGGCTACATAAATGTGTGGCACTAACCTTGGAAACACACGCAGGGAGGACATTTTTGACATATAGTTGATCACATTTCCCTAATATCTTAAACTCATGACGAGTCGTCAGTAGCTACTGTTATAACCAAACTATTTGGACATGTCACCTTAATGTAAAACACTATGGGCCCGATTAGTGTCGGTTGCAGTCTGCCTGACATCTGCAATTGTAGTCCTCTTGCTGCAATATGATGCGGCGGACAGAGGAATTGGGCGGAGGAACCATCCGCAGTGCATGATTCCCATCATTATGGCGAACCAGCCCCGGCTCCGCTGCCAGGATTACGATGTCACTTTCTGGCAGCCTTTTCATGTCGGCTTTCTGACATGGAAACACTGTCGGAAAGTGACTTTTGGGGCCCATAGCAGGGCCCCTGTCCCTCCGTGTCCTCCCTTATGAGGCCTGGGGCACCTATGGTGCCTGCTAAACGTCTCTGCACTGGGTGGCAGGCATTTTGAGGTGCCTGCCACATGTTACAGGGATGTCTAAAAGCATCCATTTTACAATGAGTGCTTGTGCTGCGGGCCTTTTCCACCCACCGCATAAGCTGCCATTATAAACTGGGTGTTTCCGACCACCAAATTGTGAGGTAAGAACTGCTGACCTATAATTGGGCGGTTTCCAGTCCGCTCCGCCCGACATCGTAATGATGCCCTATATTGCCACACATCACAACCGCACTATCAGAGATTTCCCTTTATGTCAACGGCCTCACTCATTGCATCAACTGAAATGAAGCACACCATTTTTTAGATCATCATCGTACTGCTGTAGCTCAGATCCAGGAGACACTTTTGGCACCATAAGAAAGGGCAAAGTAACTTAGCAGTTGTGTGGGCACGGCACTCCACACAAGTTACATATACCATGAGGACCTCACCTGAGACACTTCTACATGCAATAGAAAAAAAGGTTATGAAAAATAACTACCAGCCAAGGTATCGAGGACATGGGCAGACATCGAAGGCGGCTACATATTAGCAAAGCTTAAAAATTCATAACTAATGCATCATAGTGGGTCCATACATGCCTCTGTTGTTATATTTCATGTCAGTACCCTAATATAGGTCCAGGGAACATCATACACTTTCCCTACATCCGCTCCTATTATTTCATATGAACAAGCCTTATATGGACATAACTCCAAATAAGGACAGAATGCTTTATATGGACATCACGCCTTATAAGGGCTGCAGCCTTTTATGCACTAAACCTTTCACCTAGTTCAATGCCGAGGGTGGGTTTTTCCCAATCGATATTGCTAAGACGTCATCCTTAGTGCATATGAATAATTGATGAGTACACTTTCCAGGAGGTATACTTCACCTCTCCCATCGACGCACAAGGTTTAATCCCCAACGTCATCCTCATTCTGAACAATGAGTAACACACGTGCATAGACTGTATTTACCTCTTGCTATCAGAAAGCAGGAGGGAACCGAGACTTCAAGACCGACACACTTACCAGAGACGCTGCAGCTCCGGCATGCCCTTGCTCCAGCTGACAGTGGTCTGACGATCCCTTGCGGGGTGTCCAGCTCAAGTCCAGGATGTAGTCCTACAATCTCACTATTTAGGTATGGTGTTCCGACTAAAGCCTAGTGGGATTCTTATCTCTTAGGCTCTTATGCTCTTAGGCTTAGGCTCTGTAGCACCTACTTACATGCTAGGTACACTTAGGTACATCTAGTCAGGCATCTTAGGAGTACGCACTTTTTTTTATAGATGCATTTCATATTCATGTATGTGTTCAGGACTATTGAAAAATAGTAGAACAATACTATTCCTTTTTATTCACTGTACTGCTGGTTCCATATCTCTGCTACTGTGTTACAGTTGTAAAAGCGCACTTATTTTACATGAGAAGAACCACGGTACAATCAATTATTATTGTAAAAACGCTCAACTGTTTCTTCTCTGTATCTCTCTGGGAACAAAAAACAAGCATGCACAAGTGAGTGGGTGAAAAGTAGTATATTGTTTCCACGAGTCTGAGGTTATTGTGTTCTAAGGTTGCCAAAAACTAATCTCTCTGGTAACAGGAGATTCTAGTGGCACTGCGAGCTAGCTAATGCAAACCATAGGCTAACATATGCGGCAGGGTGTACAAAGTCAGTCTGCCACCAGACCACAGTATATGTTATCCGTAAACAGCGTAGGTCCTGCATGACAGAGTACTATTAGGACTACACTACATGGCACCCAACGTGGTCTATACAGGGCACACTTACTCAACAGTAGAATCTGAATACCCAGTCGTGTTTAATCTCAGAGACCATACTTACAAAACCCAGAGACGTCTGGAGTAAGTGGAAAAAAATCCGCCACAGCTGAGTAGGCGAGACATCCTACGCATTGGCTGTTGGTTAATCAAGCTTGAAAGGAAAAATTCCCCAAATTGTGCATAAAATCTTTTCATCCTTTTCTTGGACAATAATTCCGTGTCTTAAACACGATGGTGGACAAGGAAGGAGTTTTAAACCAAGGACCTAATCAGACTGGTGAGGTCGATAGAAATTGCACCCAAAGTAAGACAAACTTTAACAGTTAAACTACTGAAACATGGGTTACAACCCAGAGGAGGTGTAGTAATATTCGTGATAGAGGCACACAAAGATTTCAAAACAGAGGTATTCTACTCATAGATTATATTCCCAGCAGCCGATACTGTAATAAAAACTTGTCATTATTATATACGTGATGACATTCCAGCGGTCTACACTCCTTTTGTGGAGACTGAGATTCCGCTTACTTTCCAGGAACATATTTTCGGGTTTAACCCCACATAAGAATAAGGGCAAGTATTGGTCCTTTGGGGATTCCAGGAGCAACATGACCGATATTAGCGACCTATGCACCACATCCAGACATTGACACAATGCAACAGTAATTACACCTAATGCAGCTCCTACACAGAGCTCAGGTACTAAAATTACTCCACGAACATTACACGCAGGAATGGGCAAAGTGCCCACAAAATGTGAACAAATTCCTTTCTGGGTAGCTCAGAAGATAACCCAGTTAGAAGCAGTATTCCCAAATACAACACCATTTGAAAAACACAGAATGTTAACAATCTGTTTGCCATGGGGATTACACCACAGTTAGAGGATTGCACCTCTTGGGGTACAGTCTTTACTGCCATATATACCCGAACACATGGTATTCCTTCATTAGCAGTAGTACCAGATGTATTAAGACAAATGCAAAATGACTATGGAGCAGAACCTGCCCTGAACTTAGGGATGAAGTTGTTAGACAACTACAAACAGGTATCCGTAATAATACTAGCTAAAATAAAAGGGGAAGCAGCATCAGTGGCAATCCGCCAAAACCTAAGGGAGTTCTCTCCATTAGAACAGGAGAGTGAACTACCCAAAATAATTAACACTGCATATGCAGAATTAGACAGGGATAGTTTTGGGGGAAAAGCTTTGAAACCTCAACTACTGGGCAGTCCTGAAAATGACACTTTTAAACAGACACCTACTTCTTCTAAAAAGAAGTGGGATACAAAAGAAAACTGTAAAGCAAGAGATCTCAGTCCCGAGGTATGTCTCCTCAACAAGAGCACTCTGAAAAGAGATACAACCTTAGGAATAGGGATAATATTAAGAAACCTGACAGGTATCAGGATACTGATACACGTTCCTCTTGTTCCTTTCAGGGCTTGAAGAAAGGCTCCAAAAGAGAAGGACGGTCAGAACACAGAGAGGAGCGCACACAGTCCAGAGACAAGCAGCGCGCTCAAGACTTTACTTATAAAAAAGAAGATAAGCAAAATCCAAAACCTCAATTTAAGAAAAAGAAAGTTGCTGGTCTGAAAATCAGACATGCCCAGAATTCTGAGGACACAACTTCTGAATGGGGAATGGGCTCTGACGATGCTAGACAGCGCAGCAGAAGTAACAATAGCTCGCCTAAGCCCGAAGGAATTTCTGGTGACAGCGGAGTTGAATGATCACATCACGGTGGAGACACCAGACACCAGGGTGAGCATCCCACATAAGTTATATGAAGTAACACTCTGGCTGGAGGGGGACAAGCCCAGGAAAGTAAAAGCTCTTTTTTTGGAAGAACTTATCATCTGGTTATGACATCCTGTTAGCAGAACAAGATTGTCCGCCTGCATTCGTAATTGAGTGCCCTAGGGGAGAAAGTATAATTTTTCCTGCATTTTCCAACTACGTTCCTGATCACCTTAAACATGCATATGCACAGGAGTGGGCAGTAGCCCAAGTTCCAGCATTGTACAAAAATCATGCAGGGTCGGATAAGAACTCAACCTACCACGTGATCCACCTAATGCTCAGAGGCAATACCCAATAAAGCAAGAAGCTAAAAAACAGGTCAGGGAGATCTTTGATCAACTTGAATACCAAGGGGTCATTGAAAAATGTACCTCTCCAATGAACAATCCTTTGTTTCCCGTATCTAAACCTGACAATACATATCATCTGGTTTTAGATTACAGACATTTAAACTCATGCACAAAGACATTTTCTGTCCAAAATGCACACAGTACTGCATTAATGAATAACATTATGCGCAAAAAATACAAAACCACACTTGATATCTCAAATGGATTTTTCTGTCAAAATATAGTGCCTGAAAGCAGGTATCTAACAACCTTCAGTGTGTTAGGGTCACAGCGACAATTCTGTTGGTTGGCACAAGGGTATAAAAACAGCCCAGGTGTATTCTCTGCAAGAGTAACAGAGTTTCTTCAATATTTTGATGAAGAAGCGTTGTCCTATGTGGATGATATTTATCTGACAGACGACGACTTAGAGAGGCACTTGACCAGGGTAAGCACCATTACCATTATTATGGGATTTGCCGCAGAGGGCTACTAATTCAACTTTAAAAAGTCGAAAAAAGCACAACTCAATGTCTTATTTTTGGGATATGAGTTGTCAAGTTAAGGCAAAAGTCTGGCAGCTCACTTTTTAGAAAAGTGTGCACTGCTCCAGCCTCCAAAATAAATTAAAAAAATTAAATCAACACTAGAATTCCTACATTTTGGCAGAACATACATTTTAGATTATGCACAGAGGGTAAAACCTTTCTATGAATTAATCAAACCTGGCTTTTCAGCCAGAGATTGGACACAAGAACATACTAATATTATTTGTTTACTCCGGAAGACATGATTGCTTCAAAACACTTACAAACACGTGTAAACGTACCTAACTTATTGATCCGAATAATAGCAGGTCAATGCGGGTACACTTATTTGACCTTTAATGAGGGAGAAACCGTACCAATCGCTTACAAATCACACCTGTACACAAATGCAGAAATGTGTTTCACTTCAACAGAAAAAATCCTGACAGCCGTTCAGACTGCTGTAGCAAGAGAAAGAGCACTGGCTCAGGGAAAACGCATCATTGTCGTGACTCCAGTACCAGCTTTAGAAGCTGTTACAAAGGCCTGCATCCCAAATGCGAAAGCGTTACATCCGAGATGGATTACAATGGGCTAATTCTGTTACTGCAACAGACATTGAATACAGATTTGATCCCAGTTTAAAAACTCAGGAATTCCTGCAATATGAACAAGAATATCCTCTACCTAATAAAATCTTGCCTCTTGACCAGTATGAATATATTATATACATTGACGGATTTGCGCAACCGGCCATAGGAAGCAAGCAAGCAACAATATTTTTCAGCATGTGCTATAGTTAAAGGTCACATGTGTGATGGCAAGTTCCATCCTAGTTGCACAAAAACTCAATCTCTAGGAGACTGCACGGCTCAGTTGGCAGAATTAAAAGCACTGATACTTGCACTTGTAAATACGAATCATGAATTCCCCACACTAATCGTGTGTGATTCTTTTTACTGTGTACAGTCGTACAATGAGTACTTACAACATTGGGAACTAAACGGGTTTAAAGACTCAAAAGGTGGCAAAATCAAGCACAAAATGCTATTGGAACAGGTAGCAGAATTGAAATCCGAACTACCAAGGACTCACATGATCCATACACTGAGTCATCAATGTGATGGCATTCACGTTGAAGGGAATTCATTGGCTGATGGAGCCACAAAGGGGGCTGTACGCACAGCTTCCGTATCTGTGCTGACTCGTTCGAAAACGAGAATAGACGGAGATATAATGGTAGCTGTCATTGCATCATGCAAAGGCAGCACAGCAGTACCTAAAAAACTTCCACTCAAATACTCCTACAAGTTAGATGCACAAAACATTTCATATGCTCAGATTCCTGGAGTGGGGGATAAGGTAATACCAAATATGGATCATAGGCAAGGTTTAATAGTAGCTGCACATGAGGGTTTAGGCTCTGCACACACAGGCGTTACAGCGACTATTCCTTTACTGAAACAGTGCTACTGGTGGCCAGGGTTAACCAAGCAAACTAAAGACTATGTCTTGAAATGCGACTTCTGCAAACAGATGAAAGGTTCCACCATTGCACGCCCAGCGCAGATGCCATTACTGAAGTCAGACAAACCTCTCGCAAGTGTGTACTTGGACCACTGCGGCCCCTTGTAAACAGACGGGCCTTACAGGTATATCATGGTTGCAGTGGATTCCTGCTCGAGATTCCTATGGGTTTGGCCTCAGCGTTCTGCTGACGCTTGAACTGTTATAAAAGATTTGCGAGTCTTTACCAGTACATACGCAGTTAGCACGTTACACTCTGACTGCGGCCCTGTGTTTAGCTCACAGGCTTACAAAGAGGCCATGGAAGGTATGGGTGTAGCATTGCGGTTCTCATCTCCATATCATACTGAGGGAAATTCTGTTGTGGAGAGAAAAAAACGAGACTTAAAGCAATCTTTAACAGCTAGGGTATAAGGCAAGGGCACACACCTGTATGGGGTACAGCGGGTATTAAATAACCAGCCAAGAAGCTCTCTAGGGGGTGTCACTCCATAAGTCCTCTTTGGGACACAAATGTGGGTACCTGATCTTGATTGTGAAGGCGCAGTGGCGGATGATTAAACGTTTGACATCCATGATCGTTTGGCTGTTTTACAGGATTTAAAAGAGTCCAGGACAAAACAAACAATGTCCATCTAAAGCAGACCACCACTAAAGAAGTCAAGTTAGTCACGGCAAGACCTGTCTGGATCCCAAAAGTCGGGGATCTGGTCATAGAGAAAATTGTGGACAAAAAGGAATTTGGACCCTCTTACAGAAAACCTGTACCAGTCCTTGCAGTACACGGAACAAGAATTGTGCTGCTCCCGCCTCTTGCTGGTAAAAAGGAGAACAGATTTGTCTCATTCGACTTAATCAAACCACACTATGCGGCCAATACTAAACAGTAGGCCTAGTGGACTCCGATGTAGCACACGTCCTCCTCTAGCTACAATCCAAGAAGTTCAAACAGAAAGACTCATCATGTTTGAAGAGCAACCTGTAAGGAATGAAGGACTAAGCAACAATGCCATGGAACTTATTCCACTTGAACCAAACATTCAAATTCAAAATGAAAATCAGAATAATTCACAAGTTGCAATTATACCTAATACAGATGTCTACATCAACATGCCTCGTCGAGAGGAAAAGGACATTTCAACCAATCCCGATGCAACTCCAACAATTGATCAAACTGCTCCTGGCTATTTCATTAACTTTGATACGTTTTCTCTGGATCCAAGGGAGCCAGAAACTAAGCCAGACAAAACACCATTCAAGCAAGAATTAAAGAACTTTCTTCAAAAGACATACCTGGGATCACCTTGGATTGAACTCTGGGTAGTTTCAGGGATAATGTTTTTTCTTTTATGGCTAGGTTTAGTATTGACTTTTAGTATGCTTATTAATGGACATTATCTTCAACAAGATTCAACAGCCCAAAAGGTCAAAATCCTCCTGAAGCCACACACATCATCACATCGTGAACAAAGAGACTTGCCATCAGTGAACATCACAGCTGTTCCTATACTGGAAGGTATAGTATTGGACAAGGTTGATTTCAACATATTCGGACCGACCAAACTTTTAAAAATTAATCATGCATTTAAAATCTCAATAAATGATTTCATTACCTCCAGTACATTTTCTGATGATTGGTATACTGAAACAGTTAATAACATGTTATCTGATTTAGAGAAAACTGCTGCATTTTCTAATAATGATATTTTAGAAGGTTCATCAGATCATGACAAATTGTACTGTTATCAACATTATGGTCATCATTTTCTGCACAAATCCATTTCACCTAGGAATGTATTTGAATACAATCAGTGGGAACATTGCCCAACACCACCAAAAAGTAGATCACAAACATTTGCACAAAAATCTGCATACTTTTCAGGGTTTAACACCACAGATCCAACCTCATTTTATTGTAAGGTTGCACCAACATCAGCACTGAAAATCATGCTAACAAACACTAAACACATGTACTCTGCTTCCTTTTTGGCCCAATTGTCTGAACAGGGTTTCGACCTATGGCAAGACTAAAATGACACAAACTCGATTCGGGGTTCAAGGGACTGGCAAGTCCAGGGTGGAGAGGCACTATTTAGAGCATGCCTCATTCCACAGCAGATGATCTGTTTAAATTATACTGTGCAACAGACATCCTGTCTTGGAATAGCCAAGATGAAGGAGCTGAACACTCCAAAGTTTCCAACACCAACCCATGGGTGGCAGAATTCTTCTACAAAGGCAGGGGCAACAATTGATAATATACTAAAGTACAATAAAACAGACCCCAATTGGAACGAGTGGGCGGTTTGGCCCTTAGACAAAAACACATGTCATAAAAGGTTCCTGCACATCACTGAGGGACTCAATATGCATAGACCAGACCCACGTTATGTACAGAGAGAACATCCAGGGGTAGTGACATATTATAGTGTTTGGAAGTTGTGCCTACAATGGCTAGAGACCTCAACACTTGCAGAAGTGAAACAACACTTAACTTTACTCTCACAGAACATGGATCTTAGGGACTTTCTACTAGGACCTAGGAAACAACGTCAAAAATGTTTCATATATGCAGGCATTAATACTGGCTATAATGAAATCTGGAAGATTTCCCAACAAGAAGCCGCAGAGAGAATACGGTGAATAAACCGTATAAACTTAGAAAAAGCTTTTGCTGTGGTGGATTATGGGTTAACAACTTTGACCTCCAGAGTATATTCATTGGGCAACATTGTATCTTCTGCTATTGTCATTTCTCTGGGCACTGTTAAGTGAACGGCTCCACACTACATATATCGCTGCCGTGAGGGGAACGGCTTCTGGCTGCTGGGACCATAAAATCTGCAAATCGCTGCCGTGAGGGGAACGGCTCTTGGTTGCTGATTAAACTACATCTCCCATAAGGCCATGCACAGCGCCGAGAATCGGCATCATCAGAGGGCGACAGACGCCCTCATAATCAGCACAGGGTAACCGCAGCGCGGGACGCGCTTGTCATTTTGCTGGGCGCTGTTAAGTGAACGGCTCCACACTACATATATCGCTGCCGTGAGGGGAACAGCTTCTGGCTGCTGGGACCATAAAATCTGCAAATCGCTGCCGTGAGGGGAACGGCTCTTGGTTGCTGATTAAACTACATCTCCCATAAGGCCCTGCACAGCGCCGAGAATCGGCATCATCCGAGGGCGACAGAAGCCCTCATAATCAGCGCGGGGCACACACAGCACGGGACGCGCTTGTCATTTTGCAGGGCGCTGTTAAGTGAACAGCTCCACACTACATATATCGCTGCCGTGAGGGGAACGGCTTCTGGCTGCTGGGACCATAAAATCTGCAAATCGCTGCCGTGAGGGGAACGGCTCTTGGGTGCTGATTAATCCACATCTCCCATAAGGCCATGCACAGCGCCGAGAATCGGCATCATCAGAGGGCGACAGACGCCCTCATAATCAGCACAGGGTAACAGCAGCGCGGGACGCGCTTGTCATTTCGCTGGGCGCTGTTAAGTGAACGGCTCCACACTACATATATCGCTGCCGTGAGGGGAACGGCTTCTGGCTGCTGGGACCATAAAATCTGCAAATCGCTGCAGTGAGGGGAATGGCTCTTGGGTGCTAATTAAACTACATCTCCCATAAGGCCCTGCACAGAGCCGAGAATCGGCATCATCAGAGGGCGACAGAAGCCCTCATAATCAGCGCGGTGCACACGCAGCGCGGGACGCGCTTGTCATTTCGAAGGGCGCTGTTAAGTGAACGGCTCCACACTACATATATCGCTGCCGTGAGGGGAACGGCTTCTGGCTGCTGGGACCATAAAATCTGCAAATCGCTGCCGTGAGGGGAACGGCTCTTGGGTGCTGATTAAACTACATCTCCCATAAGGCCATGCACAGCGCCGAGAATCGGCATCATCAGAGGGCGACAGACGCCCTCATAATCAGCACAGGGTAACCGCAGCGTGGGACACGCTTGTCATTTCGCTGGGCGCTGTTAAGTGAACAGCTCCACACTACATATATCGCTGCCGTGAGGGGAACGGCTTCTGGCTGCTGGGACCATAAAATATGCAAATCGCTGCCGTGAGGGGAACAGCTCTTGGGTGCTGATTAAACTACATCTCCCATAAGGCCCTGCACAGCGCCCGCGCCCGTCGAAGCCCGGAGGAGCCTGGGCTGGGCCACCCCTCCATCAACTTCAGATGGGTAAGCACAAACATCTGGGTAACTCTGACAAGGGGGGTTTAAAAGCTAAAATACCCAGAAAGTCCCCGTCTATAATTTCTTACCTGACTAGCAAATGCGGGAAAGGAGTTAGGTATGGACACAAGTGACACACTTAGGGAAGGGAGCGAGGCGACAGCATTTCTGACATCTGTCCCTGTACCCCTGGACCCGGTGGTATTGATCCATGCCCCCAAGTCAAAGAGCGGTGCTTTACACCCTGCTTTGGCCCGTATAGACGGCATGCCCAGCCCCCAGAGCATTCATACTTTACCTTGTGGCAAATCAGAAAGGGCTCCCTTGGAGGGGCCTAATGGAGCAAAACGTCCTTATAAAAAAATTATTAAAGCGCTCTAAGGGCTCTAAGAACAGCACTTCTAAGCCCTTCCAGAAAATTGATGAATCAATCCAACAGACTTTGCGGAACCTTATTGAGGATATTTTTAGCACTAGATTTGAACTAATGTTGACTACTATTGCTAAGAACATTATTGATACCATGAACTCCTGTGTGGTTGATTTAAAAAGGAAATATGATTGTTTAGACACTATCATGGACTCCCGTTTGAGAGAAAAATCATGTGCCATGGATGACAATATTGATGTACTTCCAGCTGTAACTGGTTTAGCTATTAGAGGGAACAACCAAATGAGTGACTTGCTGCCACCCTTGGGGAGGGCGGTATTTTGAATCCAGGGGATATGTTGGATGTCCCCCTTATTCTGATTCAAAGGGATTCTAATGTTGCCCCCTGTACCGTCACTATGCAACCTAGAGGGCCGCCTATAGTCTTGAAGGGGAAGGGGAACTCTGACCAGTACAAGAATCGCAATAGGATTGATCTCCCCCCAGAAGCTACCTCTCTGATTGCTGTCCTTGTTGGGGTTCCTTCCGTAGAGCATCCGGAAAAAGAGTCAACAAATAATTTGCTGCGTAAAACAAAAAGTTGGTGTAATCATTATTGTTCTGGCTCCTCTAAGATCTCAGATCCAACGATGTCTCCCATGTTAAACACCTCTAGAGGTGTGTCTAAGGGTGAAGCAGATGTAGCCCATTCCACGTCTAAGGGTGGAGCAGATGTAGCCCATTCCACATCTCACGGGGTGTCTAAAGTAACAGGAGCATTAACCTCAAAACTGGATGGTGAAAATCAAAGGGGACCTGAATTGATCTATGCTAGCCTAAACCAAGTTGCAAGGTACGGATCGGGGACGGGCTCAATGATCTCTTGGAATGTCGCTGGACTGAGGCCAAAAATGGATTCTCCAGAATGGTCTGCATTCATTGGTGGCTTTGATGTTTGTCTCTTCCAGGAGACCTTGTCCTGTGAGCCTCAGTTCATGCAGGGCTTTCTGAACTTTTGTGTTCCAGCAATCCAGGGACCTAAGGGGCGTCCCATGGGAGGCTTGGTAACCTGGGTTCGACAAGATTTATTTTCAGGAGTAAACGAAGTGCCAACTAAGTCCCATGACATCCAACTAGTCAGGCTATCATTGGGCCCCCTGGGTGACTTGGATATTTATAACCTGTATATGAGAGGGACCAAGGGGTCTGGATCACGGGTTTTGGCTCATTTGGCTTCCCTTATTGACCAGCACTCAGGTGAGAGGGGAGTGCTTGTTGCTGGGGACCTGAAAGTCACTTTTGAACCGCTCTTGGATCCTGAGCTCGGGTGGGGTGTTGATCCTGAGGAAGACCAGCTCTGGGGAATACCTGAGCTTGACCCTATTAAAAGGTGGACTGAGACCATTGTCCAGGTCAATGCTTTTTGTTATGAGCAAGGATTGAGGGCACTGAATGGTAGGACGCCAGGCGATAAACTAGGGGCCAACACATTTGACAACGGTCGGCACTCTAGTAGGATTGACTACGTCCTTTGCAGCCTGAAGCTATGGCAATCTGTATTAGACATGGTGGTCGAGGTAAGAGTTGAGAGTGACCACAACCCTATTTGTGTAACCCACCAATGGTGGAAGAGTAGCTATCTAGCAGCTGAGGACATGGAACCTAAGCCACCTGAAGTTGTTCCCTCAAACGACATGCGTAGACTTAAGTGGCGCGAGCTCAAGATTAACGATAAGGCTATTACCGATATAGATAACAAACTAGCCGGAACCATACTGGAGCTTGAGGGTACGCTGGCCAATGAGTCAGGTAGCGTAGTAGCCACTGAACTTCACGATACGTTGTTTGAGGGAATAAGTTCACATTTTATGAAACCTGTGAGGAAATCTAACAAGGCCCCACCCAAGCGACTTAGATGGTACGATGGCGACTGTAGACAAAACAGGGCCAATTTGGCCATAGCCCTCTCTAGTGGACGCAATGATTGTGTTCGCGCAGCCAGGCTACTGTACAAAAAAGCTGTAAGACTGGCCAAAAGGAAATGGGATGAGCATTATTGGCTTGACTTAAAAAGGGCATGCCATGCCATGGATACCCTGCTATTTTGGAACATCATTAAGTGGGATAGAGGAGGGCGGCCTGATAGTCCTTCTAATTACGTCTCTCAGGAGGAGTGATTAAAATATTTTAAACCACAATACGCTTGTAACCCCTTATTCAATTTCGCCTGGGTTCCAATTTATGTTTTCTACTCCCAGGGTCCCTTCTGTATACAAGATGCTTTGACGGCCCTGGGTTCTGTTGCTAGTGGTCGCGCTCCTGGACCAGATGGGGTCCCTCCTGATGTCTTTCTTCACAACAAAGACAGTTGGAGTAAGTACATCACTCTACTGGCAAACGCTGTGGCTGTAGGTGCGCCCGTTCCTAAGTCATGGGGGGGTGGGGCAGTTATAATCCCTGTATTCAAGAAGGGAGATAAGACACTCCCAGGCAACTATAGGCCAATTAGCCTAATAGATTCCATCCAGAAGGTCATCGGGAGGATGGTCCTGAATCAGATACTGGAGTGGATTGATGATAACAACATCCGGTCCCCCTTCCAAGCAGGTTTCCGAAAGCTAACTAGCACAGTGGACCAGGTCTTCCGTTTTGTCCAGCTCCACTGGAAGGTGGTGACGCTGGGCAAGGGCAGCCTCTATGCCGCTTTTGTGGACTTGAGAGCTGCCTTTGACCTTGTGCCTCGTCTTCGGTTGTGGGCAGTATTGGAAAAACTGGGTCTCCCCAAAGAAATTTTTACACTGGTAATGCGACTGCATGAGTCTAACTACGCTAGGATCCAGTGGGGTGGGCCTGGTGAGGTTACTTCCGAGTTCCCGGTTGAGCGTGGTGTGCGCCAAGGCTGTACCATGGCACCCACGCTCTTCTCACTATACATCAATGGGATAGTCGATCACATGCTTTGTGTAAACACTGATGCTCCAAGGCTGGCTGGAGTTACCATCCCAATATTGATGTTTGCAGACGATACGCTTATTGTATCCAAAACTTCGAGTGGTTTGCAAAGAGCCTTGCGCGTGTTCGATAATTTTTGTCTCGACCATGGTCTGGAGGTAAACGTGGCCAAAACGAAATTCATGGCCTTCAACCCTCATCCTAGTTTTCGTGGGAAAAAGGTATTCATGAATGGCCAGCCACTAGAGATGGTTAATAACTTTACGTACCTTGGTATGCACTTAGCAAACGATAATAAATGGCGCAAGCATATCGAAATGGCCACCCTGAGATTTAAACAATTATCTGGTGCCTTAAGTAGGGAGTTCAACAAATCTTTCACAAAACCAATAATCCCTGTGTTACAAGTTTACGAAGCCAAGGCCTTAAGCTCTGTGCTTTACGGGGCAGAGCTATGGGGCTTTGATCAGCTAGCATCCTTATCCAGTGTCGAATATAAATTTTTTCGAAGCATAACTGGCCTTCCCCAGAGCACTCCTTTGATTCCTCTTAGATATGAATTAGGTAGGAAGGCCATTCTGGATATAGCAAAACTTCGACCGGTTTTATACTGGCAGAGACTCTGGACTACCCCTGAGCTCTCCCATTATGCTAACGGTCTCATGGACATCATAAAATCAGATGTGTTTCATAAAATTGGATGGCTGAAGAACCTCCATGAGGCACTGAAAGACATGGGTATGGAGGGGTTATGGAGTGACCCGGTGGCCGCTCTGTTTCCATCAAAGAGATCCCTCAAAATGACATACTGGGAAAGAGTTGAACTCCAGGTATGGAGTAGAGCTTCTGGGATGTCTGGTTGCTACTTAGAGGCTAAAATTATACCTGCACTAGAACCATATTGGGATCTGGTTGCTAATGTCGGTGACCGGAAACTTTACTTCCAGTTCAGAGCTGGTTCTCTGCCTCATAGGTCTTTGACTGGAAGGTGGGCTAGGGCACAGGAGGAATCATGCCCTGTTTGTGGGGCACAGGCAGAAACAACTGCCCACTTTTTGTTTGTCTGTCCGGCATTCATTACCCCAAGGTGAGTTTGGCTCTCCCCCATGTGTAAGATCCTAGGTACCAGGAGCAGTGCTGTGGCACTACGAATTTTGCGCACTAGCTCCTTAACAATTATTTCTGTGGCCCTAGCTAAATATCTTGGATGGGCGTGGTCTCTACGAAAAAAAGCCATCAAGCACACCCTAGAAGTCCCTTAATCAAAATTGGGGCTCGGGTTTCTTTTTATGCATTATGACTTGTTTTATAACCTAGTGATTAATATATTGTAGTAGTCCACGAGTCTTTTTAACCATGTGTATCCATTTGTCAGTATTTCGACTTGTTTAATGTTTTTGTAATACTTTTTAATGTATTTATTGATGTCTTGTACTTCTCTGGACACAAAATACTGTGTTCTTTGTTTCATGTTTGTGTCTTTTATGATTCTTTTAAATCGAATAAAGACTGATGATGATGAAAAAGACCATATTATTATGGCTAGACGGGTGTCCTGGGTGGGTAACCAGCCCAAAAAAATCTCTGGTGACTGTATAATAGTCAATTTCAATAAATCAGATATAGCGGACCGATTGTTTTGGGATGCTACCGACCTAAATGGGGACAGTATAAGGGCTGTCCCGTTGGGTTATTTTTATCCACCAATAAGTACAGGTTCTCTTTATAATAGGTTAAAGGCCCAGAACTGTAAGCATTGTTTCTAGCTCTGCAAGTTTCTGTGGAGTTGGTGCCCTGTCTCCTCATACTACGGGTGTGCAGTCAGGATCAAAGGAGGAGGGCTTACCATTGTCAAACAGATTCTATCCATTAAGTCAGCTGGAGTCAAATGATTGACTCTCGGTGATAGAGGAAAGTTTTTCTATACCTAGCCTTAATGATTCGGAGGATATCGATATCGGGAGTGAGAATTGTCTATCTGGTATGCCTCACACCAATTATGCCCGAGAAGCTACTGGCGATGTAAATCCGACTAATTGCAGAATTATAAGCTGGAACATTGCGGGTTTAAGAAGTAAAAGAGATAACCCTCAGTGGCTGGATTTTATAAAATCTTTTGACATAATTGCTTTTCAGGAAACTTGGGATAGGGGGGATAATTTTTGGTTGGATGGTTTTAGTTCTTATTTTTTATCAGCCCGTGCAGCCCCAGCAGGAAGAGCAAAAGGTGGCCTTATGTTACTTCTGTCCCTGAATTTACGGGGTTCCATGAGAAGGATTGACATAGACTCCTTTAACTGTCTGGCAGTAGAAATATGTTCCCCAAACTATCGCAAGATACTTCTTGTGTCTTTTTATAACTCTGGGGGAAATGATTATAGGAACCAACACTTGAATATTCTGAAACTTTTTTTTGAAAATTATAGGGTAATGCAAACTACACTGTACTATGTTGTGCTTATGGGTGATTTTAACATACATCCTTGCTGTTCGCATTGTTGTATTGAAGATGATCTCGGTTATAATTTTGCAACGACACCCCATTCTGAACATTCAGAGCGGGGGGAGGACTTAGAGTCTCTCTTGGCTGACCTTTTTGAACCTGGTTTTGCTAACATCCTGGAGCGGTGGACCACATTTAAATCTATAGCTAGCGACACTATTATTGATTACATTTTTTTGTCTCCTATGCTATTAGGCAAAGTAGTTTTCTATAATGCCAGGGAATCGCCCTTCAGTGACCATAACCCTGTCATTTTGGAACTAGATAAAAGCTGCGGCCTATTAGCACTTGGTAGTAGACAATTTGCACCCTGTATCAAAACTACTTGCGATCAGGGGAGAAGACTCCGATGGTCCAAAGTCATGCCGGACATTTTCTTTACAGATTTGTGCGAGAAATGCAAAGGGAATATTTTAATATGTGCTGACCCTTTGAGCACGCACGCAAGATGCTATTTTTGGAGCCTTTAAGGGTATCTGCAATCAAATAGCTAGTGATTTAACAGTCAATTTTAATCAGAGAGCGTCACATGGTCTAAAATGGTTTGACGAGAAATGTTCACGTGCTCATCGACTCCTAAATCTATCATTGAAAAGTTCACCATGTGATAGGGTCTTAGTCGCTGAGTTGCGGAAACAGTATAAGATAGCAACTAATAGCCGGAAAGCAGAGATTAAGGCTGACGCATGGCACGCATTGTTATCAGTAGACGTACTCAGGGATAGTTAGAAATTTTGGGGAATTATCAATATCCCCTTTTTCTCAGGCATGGACAACGAGATTCAGGAATGTAACATCACAGAAGCTCAATGGCTGTACCATTTTAAGGCAATATATGCCTCTATAGAGACTCAGGACTTGTCTTTAAGACCATTATTTAATCATGTCCGAGTCCCTCTTGTGTGTGTTTCTCGAAGAGGAAGTGGAGAAAGCAATAAGAGAGACTATTAGCAACAAGGCCCCTGGTCCTGACTCTGTCCCAGCAGATCTTTATAAAAGTGAACCTAAATTCTGGGCAAAGATCTTGACTAATGTTTTTAATGCCTCTGGCACCTCGGGGTTCCCTGCATCTTGGTCTCGATCGATTATCATTCCGATCTATAAAAAGGGCCAGAGAGGGGACCCGCGGTGTTCTAGACCAATATCCCTGATTGATTCTTCTGTGAAGATTTTAGGAAAAGTAATTTTCAGCAAAATTTCGGATTGGGCTACCGAGAAGAACATTATTTCTGTTTTACAATATGGTTTCAGAAAAGGTAGAAGCACCATTGACCAGTGTCTTAATTTGTCCTTATTAATTAGTAAATATACTGTGGCAAAAAAAGTCTGTTTAAGGATGGCATTTATGGACCTATCCTCAGCGTTTGACCTGGTTAACAGGTCAAAGCTGTGGAACATTTTGATGGACAAAGGTCTTGATCCACCCTTAGTGTATTTCCTGGCCGATCTTCATCAAGATCTTACTGCTTTGGTCAGGATCTCACAGGATGGTAAATGCTCAAGTTCATTCAGATCAGCCTGTGGAGTCCATTAGGGGTGTATCCTGGCGCCTGTACTTTTTACTTTGTACATTAATGATCTAGATAAATCCCTTTTGACAGCATTTTTGGACATCCCGCGTGTAGGGGACTGTTCTATCCCGGTCCTCCTATACGTGGATGATGCTGTCCTTCTAGCACGTACGGCGGTGGGCCTCCAGTGGCTCTTAGATGCCTTCAGGGCTCACATGCAGTCGCTGGACTTGGCAGTAAATAATAGTAAGTCCCACACTTTGTCATCTGGTTGCAGAGCAAGAAAATCTTCCTCTTTTTATTGTAATGGGCTGGAAGTGACTTCGGTCTCCTCCTTCACTTACCTAGGGGTTGTTTTTGATGAGAAGTTTTCTTGGATACCCCAACAGAAAATTAAAAAGAATTCTATTATTCCATCTGCCCTAGGACTAATGGGGTTTGCAAAGCGCCTGGGGGCTAGACCAATTGAGAGTATATTGAAAATATATAATGCAAAGTGTGTGGCGATTGCGTCCTATGGTTCCTCTATATGGGGCTTTAAACAACAGCCTGGCATTCAAATAGCCGAAAACACATTTTTACGCAGCCTCTTATCAGTTCCACAATCCACTCCAGCTTTCTCGATACATCAGGAACTGGGGATCGGTTATATCTCTGACATTTTGAGCTTAGCCCCGTTGCTCTGCTGACTCAAAACGTGGATAAATCCTGAATTGACCTTGAACCATGAGATCCTACGAGACTGTGTTCATCTAGATAAGTCTGATAAGATTAAGTGGTTATCTTATGTTAAAAGCATGTTAACCAAATTGGGGCGGCCAGAGCTATTTGAAGCTCCTGAAAAGAATCGGAAGGAGGACGTGCTATGGGTGAAAACAACTTTTAAGAATCTATTGTCTGTGGAAAGGGAAGAATTAGAGCTGCATAAACCTTCAGTTAGGGCTCATTTTTTAACAAAAACAAATACCTGTTCGAACCCTATCTGGTAACAGTAAATAAACCCTTCCACCGTTGGATTTTAACTAGGTTTCGTTTTAATTTGGTTCCTTTTTTATTAGGTGATTTTCAGGAGTGATGTTATCCCGAGTATGCGGCTCCTTGTCATTGTGATAATTTTTCTTCCCAGAATACTCTCCATTTTATGATGTTTTGCCCTTTTTATACTGATATTCGAAAGAAGTATATAATTCCCATTCTGAGAGGAAGGGGTTTCTTGCAGGTTAGACCAGCGCTACTTTATCTCCAGACATTGAACACCCCATGGGATATTTTTAATATTGCGTGTTTACTGCTTGCTGCTATGAGGATTAAGAAAAACAGACATCTGTCACTTGATTACTGCCCAAATACTTAAATGTTATTATGTAAACTCAAAGGTCTGTGATTTTAGCTATAATGAATTACATACGAAGGACTGTTCTTATATTTTGTGTGTATGTTTGTACTTATTTTATATGTTGTGTGTATTGTACTTTTATGATTTTAAATTAATCTAATAAAGTGATTTGATGATGATGATATTGACATTCTGGAACAGGATTTAGTCATATTACAACACAACCAATCACAGTTACGTTCTATTATGTTATTGAGCTGGAAGCTACAATCTTTGCGTGCAGGCCTTGTGCCTTGGTGTTTTATAAACAGTATGTCTCTGTTTTCAGAATATAATCTAACTGATACACAGATCGAAATGGCACAAAGGGGAGTTAAATATACAATTCTGCAAGTTGAAAAACTGGACAGACTACCAGTACAGTAGCTGAATTACAATCAACTGAGTGGCTAATCCATGGCCAAATCACTCTCCCGGTCACTACATTTCAGTTTCACTATTGCCTTGAGCAAAGACAGGCAGGCAGATATAAAAATTGGGTAAAGAGTACATTAAGAAATCCTGGGATTTACCATATAAATTTCAATGCTGGAGTGGAGATCGAGAAGTGTTTCTTAGTGGTACCAACTGCAAAAATGCTTTAAGCGGTTCTCTCATATGCCAAGATCTCGTTTTGCTCGCAGCCTGTAACGGTTCAGTTTCAAATCTGTCTTGCCACATGAAAGGAACACAAGCTGCCGTAATAACACCAGTGTTCGAGTTCCTTACTCAATGGAAGTTACTTGATGCTGAACGATCAAGGTTGTTGTGGCATGCTTCCAGGCATTGCCTATCTGGTCACCGTGAACACCAGGGTTACTTGCTGTATGCAAGTATTGTTTCCTCCGACAAATATAGTCAGGGAGGCGCTAGTATGGCCTTCACTGAATGTTTCGTTGATACAATTTGATGCTTTGAGCAGAATGAAAGCCATGCTTTTACAGAAAACCGTGCCACTGACCTCCGCTCGAGAAACTTTTGAACTTCAAGTTGCAAGGACCTCGACAGAGATACAGGCGCTAATTTGAACAAATTGCCCCCTACATTTCATAGAAATGGTGGGACGTATCTTTAACATGTCTGATACGAGTGGCATTATTCACCTATTTAAGACCATAGGGTCCGGATTCCTTAGCACTTTCCAGACTATCCTCGGAGTTATTCCTAACTTCATACACTCCGTGCTTGGAAGCATTTTCGGGGTCTACCTCTGACTGCTTCTTGGTTCTTTTCCTTCAGACCAGTCTTTGAGGACTGCATCGTACCTGTCTTCCGTTCTGATGCCTGTTCTGCGGAGGCGAATGCGAGTTGGACATCTGTCTGACACCTCTGATGGAGATGCCAGCGGACTTAGACTCCAGGCTGGAACCATTGTGGTCTCATGCTCGACTCTGTCCCCAGCGTATTCCCATCTTGACGCATGCCTTCCTTGAGGAAACGCAGGTTCCTTTCACGACTGAATAAAATTTCAACTCCAGCATTGACACCGAGGTTTCGAATCCGGTACCGGAAACCTACACACCAGCTACTGGCAACGAGGAGTTACATCTATGCACACTTGACGTGCTATGCGAGGTATTGCAGTGTTTGCCCCCTGCTGTAGCAGACAGCGATAATGTTATGTCTTCAAGCAAGGACATTTAATCTAAATCTGGCTCATCGTATACTGGGAACAAATATGGAACTTTTTCCTCCCCTTTAATTTTCAAAATTACTCTTTTCTAATTGACACTTTTATACTCAAAGCATGGCCTTCTAAGTACGCTTGCAGTAGTTCAACTTGTGTGATCAAACTCATTTAGAATTGTGATTTGCGGAACTTTACAACAATGTCTAACATTACCAAAGAAAATTCTTTCTTTCTATACCAGTTTTTTTTAACTGTTTTTTTAATGCCCTTTTAACGTTTTTAAGAAATATTTTAAATGAATGCTTGATAACGTTATGCACTGACACTGTTATAAAGGTGTATTTCAAACATGTGTATTATTATTGTTAAGTATAAGGTGGAGAGGGTGTTATATTTCATATCGGTACCCTAATATAGGTCCAGGGAACATCGTACACTTTCTCTACATCAGCTCCCGTTATTTTATATGAACAAGCATTACATGGACATAACTCCAAATAAGGACAGAATGCCTTATATGGACATCACACTTATAAGGGCTGCAGCCTTTTGTGGACTAAACCTTTCACCTAGTTCCATGCCGAGGGTTGGTTTTTCTCAATCGATATTGCTAAGACGTCATCCTTAGCGCATATGAATTATTGATGAGTACACTCTCCAGGAGGTATACTTCACCTCTTTCATCAACGCACAAGGTTTAATCCCCAACGTCATCCTCATACTGAACAATGGGTAACACACATACATAGACTGTATAAATACAGCACCTCTTGCTATCAGAAAGCAGGAGGGAACCGAGACTTCAAGACCGACACACTGACCAGAGACGCTGCAGGTCTGACGATCCCTTGTGGGGTGTCCATCTCAAGTCCAGGACAAAGTCCCACACTCACTATTCAGGTATGGGGGTTCTGACTAAAGCCTAGTGGAATTCTTGGGTCTTAGACTCTTAGGCTTAGGCTCTGTAGCACCTATTTACATGCTAGGTACACTTAGGTACATCTAGTCGGTCATCTTAGGAGTATGCACTTTATTTTATAAATGCATTTCATATTCATGTATCTGTTCATGACTATTGAAAAATGGTAGAACAATACTATTCCTTTTTATTCACTGTACTGCTGGTTCTATATCTCTGCTACTGTGTTACAGTTGTAACAGCGCACTTATTTTACATGAGAAGAACGACGGTACAATAAATTATTATTGTAAACACGCTTGACTGTTTCTTCTCTGTATCTCTCTGAGAACAAAAACAAGCACAATCATGCACAAGTAACTGGGTGAAAAGTAGTCTATTGTTTCCATGAGTCTGAGGTTGCCAAAAGCTAATCTCTCTGATGGAGATTCTAGTGGCACTGCGAGCTAGCTAATGCAAACCATAGGCTAACATATGCGGCGGGGGTGTATGGAGTCAGTCTACCACCAGACCCACAGTATATGTTATCCATAAACAGCGTAGACCCTGCATGACAGGGTACTATTAGGACTACACTACACTGTTATGTACCCGGGTTCAACCCATGTAGCAACGCTGCATTTTTGCCTACATTCTCTTCTTTCTGCACAATAACATTTAAGTGTAACCTTTTGCACACATTTGCGTGCATTACAATGATGGATTAGTTTCTCTGAAACAGCTATGCTTTTACATCTGGCTTCGCCCAACATTATCATGATGCCTCGAAAACTGGGAATAAGGTCGTTCTATCTTCCTCCACGGGGCGACAGGGCTATGTACATATCTATATCAATACTAATCTACATATACATCACAAAGATGCTTTTTTATTATAAATACACAACTATTCCCGGTGGTTAGCAGAGAGAGACACTTTAGCTGACATCGAGGGGTCTGCTGACGTCGAGTGGTCCCTGCATGCTGAGGCTTTGCCAAGCAGCTGTCTGACATCTCCGTGAGAGGTGTCCAATTTGTGACCAAGGTGAGGTCCTACATTCTTTCTCCCCTGGTAATGGTGCTGGATCTTCCAATGGAGGATTCTTGGCTATACACCTACATACACTCTAGACACACATAGAGTAGGGATTGCATAGTAGGAGATCGTCTGATTACCACTTTGGAACTATACCTGCTATTCACTATTTTGGTGCTTGTAATCACTTTCCTATGCTTCTGTCTACCTATTATTGCAGCACATGTATTATACAAGGGTCACGTTGGTTCAATAAATACATTTAATACGTTCCATTGTGTATTCAATGTATATTTCTCTGAGAACAAGAGTGCACGCGTGATTGGGCGAAAGGGTTCTAGATCTGTTACCAAGATCCTCGAGGGGTCAGGGTTGCCGTGTTCAGTAGTTGCAGAAACCATTCTTTCCCTGTATAGGTTAGGGGGGCTTATGGTGGCACTGTGAGCTAGCTGGTCTCTAGGCCAACATATACTAAGGGGGTGTATGGAATCAGTCTAAGCACCTCACCCAAAGTTTATGATGTCCACAAACTTGCAGATCCTATGGATTAGTGGAAACAACACAACACCTCAGTTTCTAAATTAGGTATGCTACTTACTTTTTGGGGAAAAACCAGGGTCCTGATGGGAGTTGACTGGAACATCATCATGTACCTGGTTATGGATAGATCCGGGAAACCAGACACAAAAAATTATAGGGACAGAAAGATCCTGAATGACATCAATCAAGACAACACACTTATCCAGCCCTAGTGGCTGCTACACACATGTGACCGGAACTATACATTCACATCATGCTGTCACTGTCACATAACCAGGATTGGTTACTATTTATTGACACCCAATCTGGCACAACACTTAGGGCCCGATTTGGATCTTGGCGGATGGGTTAGTCTGTCACAATGGTGACGGATCTCTCATCCGCTGAAATATAAATCCCATAGGATATGTCGGATTTATATTTCGAAGGACGGATATTCATCACCGTTGTGATGGGGGTAACACATCTGCCAAGGTCTAAATCAGGCCCTTAGTAATTGCCTCCATAGTTCCAAAAGGAGTCTCTGATCAAGACCTGATTGACCTGAAGCTCAATCTTAACCTGATCACATGCCCTAAAGAACCTTGGAAAATGAATATCTCAAAATTCAGAGAACCACAAGACAAAGCCTGGTGCAATATTATGTACAACAATTTATGGCTGAAAATAAATACTCAGGGGGTGATAAGGATGGCGGTCCGAAAACCATTCCGACCCCCATGGTAGCGGAAATGAACCGTCCGCAGGTACCGCGGGAAAACCGGAGGTCAGATTAGGATCATCTTCCAGAAAATCCAACTGCGGCAGAAGAATGCCACAAAAGACCGCCAGTAGCGGGCGGAGCAGGGGAAAATCCGTTCGCGGATACCCACCGCCACGGCCGCACCGAAACTATTATGGCGGTCGACAAAAAAAACACACAACAAGGCCACCAAGTGTACACATCAAACTAGCCCAGCCCCCAAAACACCTAACACACCCCAAGGACACACCCCCAGGGCAACTAAAAAAATACAAATCCCAGGACAACCTCAAAACACACCTGACAGCAATACTCCATTTTGACACACCCACATAGGTGAGTATAAAACCTGCCCCTTCCCTGACCAGAATCCTTTGCACTACTCCAGCCCTGAAGGAACTAAACCATACAGCACATTGGATAGGCAAAACACCACACATCTCACCAGCACAACAACACATAAACACCACTTACTCCACCCCCACCACCCTCACACTTGTACCTCAAACCATTTGCACATCACATACCATGGCACAAAAGAAATTCCCAAATTCACTGACAATGAGTTGCAGTCATGGCAGATGAGCTAATCAGAGTAGAACCACAATTGTTTGGTAACCTGGTCCAACAGACACCATTAGGCACCAGAGCACACATATGGAAAAGGATAGTCAACAAGGTCAATGCAGTAGGGACCACCCGGCGCACAAAGAAGGAGATCATGAAGTGGTGGCATGACCTGAAGAGGCAGGAGAAGGAGAAGAACAACAAGAATCGTCAGCTGGCTCAGATGACTGGTGGTGGCACTCCCATTCCACCAAGAACATTCACTGTATGGGAGGAGAAGGTGCTTGCCATAGTGCATCCAGAGAGTCTCACAGGAATAGGCGGGGGAGTGGAGGTTGGTAAGTACAAACAAATGTCTACCACCACATTGCTATGGACTGTCTTGCACAACCTCAAAGCTACACCTCCTAGGCCCAAATGCACTCATGTGCACACTCACCCCAACACATGTCTCACAGATCCAAAATTCACTCCCTCTCATTCACAGCAAAGGTTGCTAGCAACATTCCCTGTGTTGCATTTGTACAGGCGGTGAGAAGGTGGCCTGATATATGCTGTCCACTAGTTCTAGTGGGCACCTTGTATCAGTCCAACCAACCCCTTATGGTGAATTGGTTAAAGACAACCTTTATTGAAAGCTATCCTAGTGGTAGCTATGGAGAGCAGCCTTCAGGCTAAGTCTTGAAGGAATGTAAAGCAGCTTGTTTTACCAGTCTATAATCTCTTGAATGATCAAATGAAAGGACAACCACACCAGGTATATATTCAAAATATATGTATTTAAGTTAAAACACACCCCTCTAGTCTCTTTATGAGACTGGAGTTCGAAGGACTTTGTTTACAAGTTAGCAGGTATCAGTAATAGCACAAATACATGTTTGGGCCCTAGGGGCGTGCCAAACCATATACCAAAAAAGTGGTATAAGAACCACCACTGGGATAGACACAAGGCCTAGAGCCTGTAGAATCGCTGGGACCCCAAGGAACCACCCAAGATAGTGACACAGGGGACCCACGGGGACTGTATGCAGTGTCTAAACACAACCGTGGTTGCCGTTAGCTTCTATGGGCAATGTCGCGGTTGGAAATTTAAAGACTAGGGACACTTAGAATCGAGTCAGGACCAAACCCTTTTGTACTTAAGAAGTTCTAGGGCTACCACCCACGGGAGTACTGGAGTACTCGAGTTACCTCACCAGGGAAGCCGGGTGCATAGGTGTCTTTTGGTGTCAGGTCGCATCGTCGATTTCAATGGGAGCCTGCAAAGAACTGCTGCTGACGTGAAGAGGAGAAGTGTCCGAAGAGATCCAAGTCTGGATCTAGGATGGAAGGAACCTGAAAGCAGAGGGGACAGAGTATGGGTCACTAGCCAGTGACCAAGGGCAGGATAGACCAATGCCCAAAGATGTCGAGTGCTTCAGGTGAGTTGATGGGCGTCTTGACTCTTCAGCCACGAGGTCCAGGAGGCGTCGACGAAGTCCATGAGCCGGATTCAAGCTGCTCCACAAAGTGTGTTGAGTGCTGCAGTGTCAGCGACCACAATGGACCCAACAAGCCTTGGCAACGGCAAGTCACAGGAATTCAGAGAAAGGACTGCGGTGCAGACCAGCAAGGTCTGAGGAACTCACCCAGCAAGAGTAAGTCAGGGCACGTCTGGAGCAACCAGAAAAGCCCAAATAGAAGAGGAGTTGCCTTCATGGGGACCTGCTAGTCAACGGGCTAGTGATCGCGAAGGAGCCTCGAGCGGTCGCACTTGAAACTGACCCACGGGTCACTCGTGGAGTGGAGGCCAGCAATCTTCGGTGCAGGAGGTGCACAAGGCCAGGGCTATTCAGAGCCCAAATCACAACTTCAAGGAAGCCCAGGAAGATAGTGTTGCTTCAAAAGTTCACGGTGTCCAGGGGTCACGGTTCCACGTCACCCACGATAGCCACGGGCCTCAGCTTTGCTGTGGACTCAGGGTAGCCTCAGAGAAGTCTGGGAATCCACCTCTGGTGATGCAAAGATTTCGGCATCTGGCAGGAGCTTCAGCAATGCAGACCGGTCAGTTGCTTCTTTGGTGCCTGGAAAGCAGGGGAGTCACTCCTTGACCCCAAGGGAGATTTCTTCAGTCTTCTAGTCAGGATAGAACGTCAAAGGACCAGGATATATGTTGCAGAGTTTCGTCCAGGGTAATCTAAAGTCTCAAGGACTGGGTTCCGATACTTATTCTAAGTTTGGGGGTTGGACATACTCTAGGGAACCACCTATGGGAGGGTTTGGAAAGAGGGGTGGTTACACCCATTTCCTTTGTCCAGTTTAGCACCAGAGCAGGGGCAGGTAGCCCCTGCAACCGGTTTGAACTGGACTATGCGCAGGGACAGCAAACGTGCCCCCAGTGCAGGACTTCAAAGCACCAGAGAGTGCTCCCGCCCAGACCCAATACACATCTGTCTGTCTGGGGAGGTGGTTACACCTCCCTTCGACAGGAAACCTATTGTCCAGGCCTCCCCTGCTGGAGTTTTGGTCAGCAGCAGGAGGCCAGACCCATGTCTGTGGCAGAGGCATCCATTTTGTGATGCCAGGGCTCAGGAAAGTCCTACCGGGTTTGACCAGTGGGAACATGTCTTTCCCTCTAGAAGGGTTGAATACTACCCCCGCCGCCAGAACTGGTGGGGGGGGGGGGGTAAGTATTCCAAGATGTTTGACACCAAACACAAAATGTTTTGAAGCAGCTATTCCAAAGGCAGCATTTACTGCGAGGTTATAATACACTTAAGAGTATATGGTATTGCTGTATCACAGAACAGCCATAAGGAAGTATTTCTGAAAGCTGCAGAGGGGCCCAGCTCATGCTTGGGCACCCACTCACATAAAACCAAGCACTTTGCCTTCAGGATTGTCAAGGCCTGCCATAGGAGTGGCTTATAGGTTTATATGTGTCCGTATATATATGTGGATATAGGTAGCCTATACCACTGTAGGGGTGCAAGCACACCCTTACCCAGGCTGCAGTAGCAGGCCTGTGGTGCCATTTTGGAGTACTTCCCAGGGGTGGCATAATACATGCTTCAGCCCCTGGTAGGCCTCTGGGGTACCTATGCCCTAGGTACATAGTATACCATATACTAGGGGCTTATAAGGCACTCCAGAATCCAATTAGATATGTACCTGATGTACATGCAAACCATTTTAGAGAGGAAGCAGCTAGTCTGTGGGCCTGATTAGCAGGGCCACAATCAGACTAAGGTCGAAAAACAGTGAAACACCAGCAAAAAGTGGGGGTACCCATGTGAAGCAGATCCTACTCTCCTACACAACCCCCCCCCCCAAACGCAGGGACATTAAACTAACCTTGACCAGTTGACTCTTCATGTTCTAAGTGGAAATACATAGAGAGTCCATCTGCATTGACATGGTTACTCCCAGGTCTATGTCCCACTGTAAAGTCCATCCCCTGTAGGGAAATGGACCACCTAAACAGTTTGAGGTTTTCACCCTTCATTTGTTTTAGTCATAAGAGGGGCTTATGGTCTGTCTGAACAAGGAAGTGAGTACCAAACAAGTATGGCCTCAACTTCTTCAGAGCCCAAACCACAGCAAAGGCCTCCCTCTCAATGGCTGACCAACGTTTCTCTCTAGGGGTCAGCCTTCTGCTTATGAAAGCTACTGGCTGATCCTGACCTTCATCATTCAATTGTGACAGTACAGCCCCTACCCCCAATTCAGATGCATCTGTTTGGACAATGAACTCATTGGAGTAGTCAGGACTCTGCAGAATGGGAGCAGTGCACATGGCCTGCTTCAGGTCATCAAATTCCTTTGGACAGCTAGCTGTCCACTGAACCTTTTTGGGCATCTTTTTAGAAGTTAAGTTATTCAAGGGTGTCACTATTGATCCATACCCTTTGACAAATGTCCTATAGTACCCAGTCAGGCCTAAGAAGGCTCTCACCTGAGTATGGGTAGTTGGAGCAATCCAGTCCATTATGGTTTGGATTTTGCTCTGCAATGGTTGAACCTGGCCTCCACCTACAAGGTGGCCCAGGTACACAACCTGACTCTGCCCTATCTGGCACTTAGTAGCCTTGACAGTGAGGCCTGCCAGTTGCAGGGCCTCCAAAACATTCCACAGGTGGACCAGGTGATCCTCCCAGGAGGAGCTAAATACAGCAATATCATCTAGATATGCTGCACTAATGTCTTCCAGGTCTGTAAGGACTTGATTCACCAACCTTTGGGAAGTGGCAGGTGCATTCTTCAAACCAAAGGGCATTACCACAAATTGATAGTGCCCACTAGGGGTATAAAATGCTGTCTTTGGCTTTGCATTATCAGCTAGTCTGATCTGCCAGTAGCCAGCTGTCAAGTCAAATGTGCTTAGAAACTTGGCTGAGGCCAAAGTATCTATCAGCTCATCTGCCCTGGTGATGGGATGGGCATCAGTCCTAGTGACTGCATTGAGACCCCTGTAGTCTACACAAAACCTCATCTCTCTTTTCCCACCACTGGTGTGAGGTTTTGGTACCAGGAGTACTGGGCTAGCCCAAGGGCTAACTGAGGGTTCAATCACACCCAGATGCAACATATTTTGGACTTCTGTCCTTATACGGTCCCTGACATGGTCAAGTTTCCTGCAGATCTTATTCTTCACAAGTAGACTGTCCCCAGTGTCCATTTCATGAGTGCACCAGGTAGTCTGACTTGGAGTCAGAGAAAACATATGTCTAAACTGGCTGAGAAGGTTTCTGCAGTCAGTTTGTTGCTGGGCAGTTAGGCTGCCTGCCAAGGCTACACCATCAACTGACCCATCATCAGGGTTCTGAGAAAGCAGGTCAGGGAGTGGGTCACTCTCTTCCTCCTGTCCTTCACCCGTAGCCATGAGCAAGCCCATGTCTGCCCTGTCAACATATGGTTTAAGTCTGTTGACATGAAGTACCCTATGGGGACTCCTAGGGGTTCCAAGGTCTAACAAGTAGGTAACCTCCCCTTTCTGTTCAACTATGGTATGGGGGCCACTCCATTTGTCCTGGAGGGCTGCTGGGGCCACAGGCTCCAACACCCATACTTTCTGTCCTGGCTGGTAAACAGTCAGTACAGCCTTTTGGTCATGCCAGGCTTTTTGCAGTTCCTGACTAGCCTCAAGGTTTTTGTTTGCCTTTTTCATGTTCTCAGCCATCCTGGAGCGGACAACAAGAACATAGTCCACTATGTCTTGCTTTGGGGGATTGAGAGGTAACTACCATCCTTCCTTCCCCAAACACAATGGACCCCTGACAGGGTGTCCAAACAAAAGTTCAAATGGGCTGTAACCAACCCCCTTTGAGGCACCTCCCTGTATGTTATAGGAAGTGTAATGGGCACGCCGCCGACCCGGGGGTTTACTTTCTCAACAAGCCGCTCACAAGCGCACCACCTTCTTATATGGATTTTAACTCGTACCACAAGCATTAATAGTCTCAATTGTGTCGCACTTATACTAGTTGTGCGCCTTTGACCAACATCACAAAACCAAAGGAAAGTGCTCACTTTGCCACTGGATTCAAGCAAGCCTGGCTGAAGACGGCTGAAATGCCAGAGACCGGTCCTAGGAAGCTTCTTTCCGGTCCAGGGAAGGCATGGCTTGGCAGTTCGGGCTGGACTGTTCCCATGAGGCACAGGGTCAGACTGATTTGCCTATGGTCATGTCTGAACTGGGGTGGCAGAGTGGGCCAAAGAACAGTGATGGATCAAACCCAGATCTGTTGACTGGGTGTGAGTGTTTGATTGGTTCTGATGCTCCGTCCATCACCACCCCCTTTTGTACCGCTTTGACCAACATCACAACATGTGGTTTTTTAATACGCCTTCCCCCGTCTCTTTTGTCTCTCATTCCTTCTAGGTATGGGTTACTAATCAACCTCTTGCCTTATTACTGCTTGACTCAGTCCCTCATAGTGTATTCAGACTCTATGCCCAACATCTTCAAACCACTCTGTAAGTATATGGCTTTTTTCTTCTCATAGTGTACTCCGTTCTGACTAGAAGAAACTAAGATCCTAGCATCTCCTGTCTCTTTTTTGTCTCCAATACCGTGTAGGAGCCCATCAGGCCCACAATTCTAATTTCCCAGCAGGAGGGACCCCTGCTGATGCTGGTAATTAAAACTTCTTGTTACACACCCCATGGAATTGCTCCCTACCCTTGACACACCTCAGTAATTCTACATCCTTGCCTCTAGGTGCTCCCCCTCTCCTACACTTACTCAACTGTCCTGAAGAAGACCCCACCTCCAAGACTCTCAGTTGGCTGGACCACCAAGGGGTCGAAACGTTGACTTTTCTTTCATTTTGTATCAATACCTGGATGACAGTGATTCATTAACTGCAGCAGTTGTTTATGATTTTGCATTTATTGTTTATGCTAATTATTTGGCTGGTTAGGTTTCCTACCATTGTATATTGATGTATGTATATGCACGACCTTTCCCTTGCACCACCACTTGCACTGATCCCACTTTTAGCACCTGTCACCTCAAATGCACCTTCATTTTTAAAGTTGCAAAATATGAAATTGTGACGTATCTGTGAATCATTGATCTATTGACGTTCAATCAATTAAAAACTATTTCCTGGATTGTATGACAAGCTTTGGTGTTGTCATATTCCTTTTTGTTATGTGGATCATGAAATTGATGTTGATATCTTGGGAATAGTTTCCACTGTGACTGTCTTTCTGTGCACTAAGTTTCTTTGTGGTGCACCTGAGCTGTTGTTTTTCAAATTGTTTTTCATTAGGTGGACATGGGAGACAGTTGCATTTGTTTAATATAAACCCCCTTACAATGATGCACAACACAATAGCTGTGTTTTTTTCTTTATTTTCATAATAGTATCACTATCAACGTTTTCTTATAAATTCTTCAAACTTCCGATGTTTTTCTATTAAAAATATTACTTTCTGACTTTTGGGTAGTTGCATTTGGTGTGAAACATAGTGAAGAGCACATTATTATTATTTAAAAACATTTTTTTAATTGAATTATGCTTACAACATTGCCGGTAATATTGTACATTAATAAATCTTACACCATAAATTTTATAAGGTAGTCCGCAAGGTGTTACAAGGTGCTGGCATCGCTCAGTCCCATACGAGTCATACATCATTTGCCCCTTTTCTGCTCCCCGGCCACCCGCAAGGCTCTTTGTGAGGCTGTGTGGATTAGTCACTGTGTTCGGAGTCTGATTCCTCAGGCGGAGGGATGCAAACATTGCCTCTAAATGCCTTCCACCTGCCCCACACCCGTGCCCACTTCCTAGGACACCCCATATGAATAAACACCACCCTTTCCGCCACCATCACCCTATCTAGGTCGTGACACCAGTGTTACTGTAGAGGGGCAGTGGGCGCCCCCCAGTTTTGTGAGATGTTTTGCTTAGCCATTGTGATCCCCAGGGTCGCCCAAGCCTGTGCTGCGTGATTGAGGTTGGTGGGCTCCCAAATATTAAGAAGGCACCTCCGAGGTTCAGAAGGAACCCCAAAACCGCTGACCTGGGTGAGCGTGCAATAGTGGGACAGTTCCATAGCATGTGGAAAAAGGTGCCCCTCATCCCATGGCTCCGTAAGCACAAGGGTGTGTCCGTCCTATCTTGTGTAGCATCGTCCTGGTGTAATAGGTTCTGTGCAATATCTCCAACTGCACAAGTTGCAGTCTGGCCGGGATCGCCACCTCCCACGGGGATGCTAAGGCCTCCTGCCAGTCTTGGTCGTCCATGTATCCCAGCTCCATCCGCCATTTCTCTCATAGAGAGCATGTGGGATCTTTCTGGTTGTATAACAACTTGCGGTACGTGAGGGAGATCGCTTTTTTTGTAAGGCAGTCGGTCAGTAGGCGGTCCTCAAGCGGCGAGGACTCGGGGAGAGCGTTGCCTAGGTGTATTGCTGTGGTAAGTGTGTGCTTGATTTGTAAGTGTCGGAACTGTTCCGAGTCTGCCATTTGGTATGTTGTACGCAACTGGGCGATTGTCACCATCTCCCCCTCTTTCCACAGGTCTCCTACCCTAGAAATTACAAGGATGCCCCATTTAGTGAAATCTTTACTATTCCAGAGCATGCCCAGTTTTGGGGTGTCCAAGAGTGGTGTGTGTTGGGTGAGGACTCCCTTCCAGCCGAGCGCTCGTTGCGCCTTGAACCATGTGAGTACTGTGTGCGTGATGGGGCCGATCAGTGTACGGTGCTTGGCTTTGTTATAAAGGAAGTACAAGAGACCATCCGTGCCGAGAGCGTGTCTGTCCAGTCGCAGGGATGGCTCCTCCTGCGGGGCATGCAGCCATTGGTTTATTACTATAAGCTGGGAGGCCCAATAATATAGTTGTACATTGGGCAGGGCAATACCGCCATCGTACCAGCTTCTGGTAAGTTTGAACATTGCTACGCGTGGAGGTTTGTTGTTCCAGAGGAGGAGGCCCACCTCCGCCGCGATGGATTTAAAATAGGAGTCTGGAACAGGGGTTGATGTGTTCTGGAGGGCGTACAAAAATCTGGGGAGGGCCATCATTTTGAATAGGGTTGCTCGGCCCAGGAGTGTCAGGGGCTGTGAATGCCAATGTTTCACGTCATTCCTGAGTCTCAGGAGAGGGGGCAGGAGGTTACGCTCATAGAAATGGTTGTGGTCTGGTGTAATGTGGATGCCCAGGTACTTGAACCCATCTCCCCCAAGTTGTATCATAACATCTCTGGGAAAACGTGGTGGAGGACCGTGAAGAATAAAGAGAACCGGTTTCGCCCAATTGATCGTATACCCAGAGAATCTGCAATAGGATGCACAGATGTCTAGCAGACAATTGATCGATCTGTCCACCACTGTCCCCGTATCACTGGATCCCCTCTGATCCATGCCGCGAGCGGCTCTAGCACCAAGGTAAACAGAAGTGGGGACAGCGGACAGCCCTGCCTGGTCCCGTGCCCCAGAGGGAAGTCGTCCAATACTCGTCCGTTAACGACCACGTGGGCCATGGGTTGTGTATATAGGAGCCGAACCCATGCAAGAAATCTGGGGCCAAAGCCAAATTTATGGAGTGCTGCGAGCAAAAAGGGCCATTCCACTCGATCAAAGGCCATACTGGCGTCCAATGATAAAATAACCTCATCTTCTTGAATGGTCGACATGCGGGCCATTACACCATGAAGCCGTCGCAGGTTCATTGCCGTGTTGCGGCCCGGCATAAATCCGGACTTGTCGGGGTGTATGAGGGACGTGAGATGTGGTTGGAGCCTGGTCGCTAACACTTTTGCTAGTATTTTGGCTTCTGCATTAAGGAGCGAAATGGGATGGTAGGAGGTGCACTCCTCTGGGGGCTTACCCGGTTTCGTAATTGCCACAAGAGTCGCTATTCTCTGGTCCCTTGGGAGTATGCCTTTTTCTAAACTGTCCTCGTACATTTACAATAGATGGGGTCCCAACGTATCTGCTTCTTTTTTGTAGAGCTCCACGGGTATACCGTTCGGGCCCAGTGCTTTGCCCGGTTGGAGCCCTCTGATTGCAGCCGTAATTTTGTCTTCCGTAAGCAGGGCCTCTACTGTTTGTACCTCTGGGGCCGCTAATGTGGGTAAGCGTATGTCTTTAAGGAAGGCCTGACATTCTTCCTCACTAGCGTCGGTGGAATGCGTGTAAACCATCTCGTAGTGTCGTGCGAAGGCAGCAACTATGTCTTGTGGGTCTGTTACGGCCGCCCCGGAAGCCAAGTGGAGCCGTGCCACCCAACGACTGGCATGCTCTGTTTTATCGAGCCAGGCGAGGAGCTTGCCGGCTTTATCCCCCACCTAGTAAATTGTGTGTTGTGTTTGCTTAGCTCTGGACTTCGCGTCCTCCCATAAATGATCTCTAAGGGCCTGTCTGGCTAGAGCCAGTTTGTGTGTTGTGTCGTTGGTTGGGTCCCTAATGTGTTCCTCTTCTGTTAGAGTCACAGCTCTCTCGAGCTCCTGTACCTGCAGGGCCTTGTCTTGTTTGTGGGCAGTGCTCAGTAAAATGGCCTGTCTGCGTATAACCATCTTGTATGCTTTCCAGAGAGTTGATGGGGAGGTCACAGAGTGTGCGTTATCTTGGAAATAGTGTTTTGTGGCTTTGTGTAGCTTTTTTCCAATAGCTGGGGCCTTCAGGTATCCTGGAGATATGGGGTATATACGCCTCCGCCCAGTTTGATGTGAAGTGTATTGTTTTGCTATCGGAGAGTGATCGGATATCCCTCTGTGAAGGTGTTTGAACTCCAGGATGTTCTCTAGGTTTGTGGCGGAGGTGAAGATATAGTCAATCCTGGACATACTGTTATGTGTTGCTGAGTGGTATGTGTACTGGCATTCCACGGGGTAATGCGTGCACCACACATCCACCAGCCCTAGTGCTACAGAAAAATCTCGGAAGTGTGTATGGGAAGCCCCTAGGTCTCTCGGTGGGAGTCTGTCAAGGGCAGGGTCAAGAACGGCGTTCAAATCCCCCCCATTATCAGTTCCCCTAAGGGTAATGAAAGCAGAAAGGTGCCCAGGGCTGGGAAGGCAAGACTGTGGAGTGCGGGGGAATATACATGGAGACCAGGTTGTATGCACGCCCCTCCCATTGACAAGAGAGTTGCCGCAAAACAACCTTGGGCATCCGTATGAGTACTTCGTATCACAAGTGGGCAACTTTTCCGTACCAGTATTCCCACCCCTCTTGAGCCCGAGGTGAATTCGGAGTGCGCTATCATCTTGAAGCCCCATCTATCAAGAGCCTGGGTGGCTGTTCCCACCAGGTGCGTTTCCTGTAAGAAGACCATGGAGGGAGTATGCCTCTTAAGATGTTGTAATATTAGCCCTCTCTTTATTTTGTCACATAGTCCGTTCACATTCCAGGATATAATGGTGAGAAGGGAGCAGGGCCTGTGCATATCTCCCTGGCGTGAGTGTACGTGGTCAGGGATTACGTCCCCAGGGTCATTGAATTGATCGTTGGGCATTGGAGCGGTGTGCGCCTATGGGTGGGTTTGTTGCGTGCGAACCCTGAAATGCATGTCTTTGGCAGTTGGCTGCATAGCAAAAGTGAAACACTACTTGAAAACGCAAACAACAACAAAAACAAAAACAGAATTCCCCCCTCCACCCCCCTCCCTGCCTCCCTGCGAGACGGATTCCAAACTACCCGTCACCCCAACATTGCAGAGTGCTTTAGTCCCTAAAAGTGTACTTGCGTGCGGGGGTAGAGAACATCCGGAGCACGCCGAGCATCCCATCACTCAAAGACTTCAGAAGATTAAGAACTGTACTGAACACATGGCATCGGAAAGGAGGTAAAAAGGTTCGGTAAGTGTGACCCCACTGGGTCATCGTCAAGCCCCCTCGGGCGGTGAATGCTGTAGTTGTGATGCGCAGGGGTGGGTTTCCGTGGCTATCCCACGAGTGTCGTTATGAAGTTGTTGACTGTAGTCCTTGGTGTATCAGTTCCAGGAGTCCGCAGGTGATTGGGCCTCCTCATCACCTGCTCGCCTCCGGCCGTGCGGGATCGCATCCGGCAGACGACATTGCTGTTGTCTATTGCCTTTTTATGGCCCATTTACCTGACGCCAGCCCTCCAGTCAGCCCTGGGCGTCATCAGGTGTGTCAAAAAACCAGGTTATCCCGTCCACCACCACCCGGAGCCTCGCAGGAAACAGCATTGAGTAGGCAAGTTCTCTGTGCCTAAGTTCTTTTTTGACGTCTAGAAAGCTTCTTCTCTGCTTGGTGACAGCTGCAGTGTAGTCCGGGAAGAATGCAATTGTGGAATTGTGAATGCACAATGCTGGCGCCACCCGTGCTGTTTGGAGGATGGCATCACGGTCCCTGAAATTAAAGATCCGAGCCAGGATTGGTCTGGGGGGAGCTCCCAGCTTGGGTCTACCGCCAGGCACTCTATGGGCCCTTTCTACAGAGAAGAAACTTGATAGCCCCCTTGGTTGGAGCTGCGTCTTGATGAGCTCCTCTACGTATAGGTCCATGGCAGGCCCCCCTTTGGATTACAGCACGCCTGTAATACGCACATTGTTGCGTCTGGACCTGCCTTCCTGATCGTCCAGCTTGGATGCCATCTGTCGGGTCTGAGCTTACAGTTGTTGGAGCTTTCGTTGTAGGGAGACCGTGTCCTTCGTGAGGGATGCTATAGTGTTTTCAACTTCGGTCACTCTCAAAGCCATTTTTTGGAAGTCGGCACAGAGGAACGACACATCTGCCGAGATAGACCCCACCGTCGTTGGTGCATTCGTGAGAGCAGCCATGATGTCCTGCAGCGTGACTTCCTGCTGGTCCTCAGGTGTTAGGTTGGATACCATGGGGGTCTGGTGAAGGAAGCATCTGTGGGATCTTTAGAATATGCGTATTTATCCAACTTGGTTTGCTGGGTTGTGCGTGGGCCCCGGCCCCCCATTGGTGCAGGTCTTCAGGCTGATTTTGCCGCTTGGCCAAGTTGTGGCCAGTACTCACCGCCGCCTGCCCTGTGACTGACTCTCACTGGCGGCCTGTCGGGTTTCCTGCTGCGGTGCTAGGAAGAGTGTAGCGGCCACTACCCCCTGATCTGGCACAGCGTCAATGAGGTGGTGTCTGCCCCTCAATTAGAGCGAGTATACCTGGGGCCCAGAGTATGAAAGTGGCTGGACCGGTAGCGGCTTTGGCCCTTCGTACCGTCGATGGAGATTGTGGAGGGCCTGAGGTAGGAGGGTGCTTGAAGCGCCTCATTATCGATGCGTCCATGTGTGTGGCTGGCCTTTGCGTTGGATCACCGGGTTATGATGCTGCTTGAGAGTGGAGGCCTATGGGCGGAGCCAGCTTTGCCCCCCGTGGTTCCTGTGTGCCCCCTGTTTAGTATTGTGTGTGTCTTTATGGCACTGTAAGGCAGGATGGCCCCACTTCCATACCAGCCGGTGCTGACCGGGACTCAAAGTAATCAAGAGGCTTGGAGGCGGCGCTCAGTCCCTGAGGCGGGGACCAGTGAGAGGGGAGCGCTCCGTGTGTCGCGCCAGATGTCACGCACCCTGCTTCTGAAGCTCCGGTGACTGTGTGGGCTGGGTCGGGAGCCCCAGCCGGGGTGTGAGTTCCGAGTGAGTCTCCCCCACGGGCGCCACCAGCGCTGTTATGCAGGCGGGTCTCGAGCCTGGAGGTCGGCAGTCCCCGGGTGTTGAACAGGCCTTTCCACCCTCGTCTGGAACCCCCAGAGAGGAAGCTGGAGGGGACGTTCCCAATAGAAAGCCAGCATCGGCAGCGGGGCACCAGGCACTGCCAGCCACGCCACCCAGCGCCGCTCACCTCGTCTGACTGCTGCTGGCATGGTACGGCAGGTCCGGCGCAGCCCTGGGCCGATGTGTTACGCGAGGCCGTTGCTTCAGGTGTTGCCACAGGCCCCTCCACGTCACCCCTCCGCTGAGTGCTTGTACATTGCCGTGTGTGCTTCTAATTCGATCATGAGTTGCCTCTGCAGCTCCGATGCCGATTGAGGGTCTTCTGGGTCAAATTCTGGCAGGATTAGTATGCGGATTGTGTGGGGATTCTGTTGCGCTGGCCGGAGCTCTGCTAGGTTGTGGCCATCGCGCTCGGCTGCAAGCCACGACACCAAGAGCACATTATTCAGCAGCATAGGTTAATCACATAACGAAACACGTCGGCTGTGTCTTGATCATCCTGATCCTATTTTAAAAAACTTCATTGAAATAAAAGAAGAACTTTGGAAGAATTCTTTTGGACGTGGATTTTATAAAATTGTCTGTCTAAGTTTCTTTGTGGTGCACCTGAGCTGTCTTTTTTCAAATTGTTATATTTCTGTATTGGAATTACACCATGACAGTGGGTGTTTGTCAGTGTGCACACACAATTCTGGGTAGTTCCAGATCATATGTTAGGTGCTGAGGCCTATAGGGTTTCACTGTCTAGTATCTCTTGACTTCTTAAGTTAACTCCCTGTTCAGCACTGACTTGTCCTATTTATTAGAGATTATATAACTTTGTTACAAACTAGAAACAAAAATAAATACCAAACTTCAAGGACAGACGACAAGAATTAGCCCACTAATTATTTTCCTCCAGTACTAAAACAGGAGGCCTGTCAGTTAATGCTCCTAAAAGGGAGGGCCTCAAAACAAAATTTCAAAAATTAGAGAAGCTAAAAAAACAAGAAATTTCCAGGTGGTGGGACGGCACCACTTTGGAAAAATATATGGAAAATGAGAACATTCCAAGAGGGCTTAGAATGCTAATATTCCCCACGTTTGAGGACCTTGACCAGGAGTCTCTTAAAGACTGGGAGGGAAACCTCTGCAATGCCTCATTTAACATGATGCGCATTTTAATTATTAACGCAGAGAAGAAGGGTCTCAATCTACAACAGGAAATAGAGGAATTAAAGAGAGAAATAGCAGCTTCAGAGCTAAAGGAAATAGTGAAAAAGAACTATGAGATCATGGATAAAATCTTAGATGACTATCAAATATATTTACGAGATAAAAAGTCAAAAAAATCAAATGTGACAATAGAGATTACAGAGAAGGAAGAGTTTACACCTTTGCACACAAATATGACAATGTCAACGTCTCTGGAGAGGGTAAAAGACAGCGTGAAGACACCCTAGAACTCACCTCTGCCAGCAACGTTACCTCCCTATCCTCAGTAGCAAGCTCAGTTCACACAGAAGAGGCTACAGGTGTGGTAGAAGTAGATGGTCGTTCTACTTTTTTATTAGAAATGGAGAGACTCAGACTAGGAGCAAAGATAACAACAAAAGATCAAAAACAAGAAGGGGGGGAGGAGATGGCAGGAATATAAGCAAAAACAAAAAAGCAAGGAACGAGAATTTCTCCAGGACAACCAGATCCAAGAAGGGGGAGGACAAGAAGGAATAGAGAATAATTTTGGGAGTGCTGTGTAAGAACTAATGATTGTTAACCTTTCTAGCAAAAGCCTGTCGGAACATGACTTGTCTGTACTAAGTAAGGGTTTAGGCTTTTGCCCAACCCAGTCGGGGAATGATGTTGATATCTTTGTGGACCTGTTTAAATTTGTCAGACTATTAAAACTTAAAGATCATTTTCTGCATTATCCATCAATATGTGCTAGAAATATAGAAGAATATACAGCACCATCTCACACTGTCTCTGATGTAAATGTTCTACACATGATGACGTCTCTACAATATGAAATGCCGGTTGATGCTAACTATATTAGAGAGGAACTTAATATCATTGAGGATTATGAAATGGATAGCGGTCTGAAAACCCATTCTAAATATATCCCGGTAGGAACACATCCAAACATTGACCAATTCAGGGAAAAAGTCACACATGGTTTCTACAAACTCCTTGGAAAATCCTACCCCACCACATAAAAATTAACAAGAATCTTACAGTGGCAGAAAAAAAGGCCCTAAGAGATTTGAAATCTGTCACCTCCATTGTCATACAGGAGTCAGATAAGGGGCGGAATGTGGTGGCCATGGACACGATAAACTACATGCAGGAAATTGAACGTCAACTAGCAGAGACAACATGTTATACTAGACTCTCTGACAACCCTATAAAGGCACTTAGCAGCCACATTAACATGAGGCTAGAGGAATGGCTGGAGAGTGGGCTCATAAACGAGGCAGAATGCAACTATTTAACAGTAAGTGAACCTACCTCACCCTGCATATATGCACTACCAAAAACCCACAAAGGGGGCCCATTCCCCCCGGTACATCCCATCATCTCGGGGGTGAACAGAAAGGCTCTCCGAATATGTGGAACAATATTTACAGCCCCTGGTTCAGAACTTGCCTGCCTATGTTAAGGACAGCAAGGATATCCTTGTCAAATTTGATGGGTTGACCTGGTCAGAGAGCCTCTATTTTGTAATGATGGACATTGCTAGTCTGTACACCTGCATTAAAAAATGTGGAGTAAAAGCATTGGAATTCTTTTTGGGTCAAAGGTCAGCGGACCACTATATGCATAACAAAGTATTGATGGACATGACTGATATCATCCTGTCAAAAAATGTATTTTCTCATGATTCAAAGTGGTACCACCAAATACAGGGCACAGCGATGGGCTCCAGGTTTGCTCCCGCATATGCCGGGCTCTTCATGGGCTGGTACAAACAGGAGCATGCCTGGGGCCGCATGCGGCCCGGTGGATGGAACACATCATCTTCTGGGGCAGGTACATCGATGATGTTATCATGCTTTGGGATGGACCTGCCCCAGACCTCTTGGATTATCATGCCTATTTAAATGAGAACCTTTATAATGTAAAGCTTACTGTCGATTACAGTAGGAAACAGATTAATTTTTTGGACATCTAGTTTTATGTAGAAACAACTGCTTACAGAGTATGACCCACCGCAAAACCACTGCTTGCAATAGTACCCTACATTTTAAGAGCGCCCATCTCTATCATGTGATTGACCTCATCCCGTATGGTGAAATGGTTCGTATGTGGAGAAATTGTAGTACTATTGAAACTTTGAATAGAATATCAATGAGACTAAACATCAGTTCCTCGCAAGGGGCTACAGTATAAACATTGTGGAGAAGGCCTACAAAAGGATTAATAAAACACCTAGGAAAAATACTCTTAGGTCCAACCTTGCAAAACAGAACAGAAAAGCCCATGTGTCTTTCTATACACAGTACAACAATCGTAGCAATAAAGTATACAATGTTCTGAGAAGACATTGGCATCTACTGCTGGAAATTCTTACGCTCAAAGAATCTGTGTCCCCTAGGCCTAGGGTCACATATAGAAGAGGATAGAACTTGAGGAATATCCTATGCACAAGGTATGTAACCATGCCAAAGACAGTCTCTTGGGTGCCCCACAACATCAAAGGTTTCTATATTTGTGGGGACTGCAACGTCTGTAAATTGGGGAACAATAAGACCAAAACTTTTAGCTTCAATACCAACCGTACACATAACATCAATCACATGATCAACTGTAAGACCAGATATGTGTTGGGCTGCCCATGCAATTAAATGATATAATACTGTAAATAGCTGTATGCAAAATGTGTATGTATTATTATGATTACTCTTTTTGAACTCTCATTGAAAACAAAACACTACCCTTTTGCTTTGGATGTGTATCCTCTTTGGTCACCTTTGACCACCTCTCTCTCTCTCATCCCAATTTTTGTTACTTTGTTTTATTGCATTATTATGAATTGCCTTTACCAAGACTCAAGATTATCTTCTATCCAATGGAGTTTGTTAGCCAGGGTTCCCACTTTTTATTTTTATTATTTCTTGCACCACCTGGGTTAGAGCCATACTCATGGATTTTTAAATAAAATTGCCGGTTCTGGGCAATAGAAGGCATCCTGATCACGAACTAACCACATTAATTACATGTAATTCTTGTTACACACTTGGCCATTCATGATAGATGGAATGCCCCATACTTTGTCTTTGTTCATTGCGTTGCAATAGGGTCGCTGAGATCATGGTTTCTCCATAGTCTGATTATCATGACAAGGAGTGGCAGGTCTTTTTCTCGTTATTGCTTGATCTTGACATCTTCTTCCATAAAAAGTATAAGACATACAATCACAAGATGGCGGCCATCACCGTTTTTTTGGCACTTTGGGATGAACCTGATCTATCTATTTTTTCTATACTTTGTGGTCGGCATTTCTGGTTAAACAATTAATGTTCTGCTTAAATGCGGAACCTATTGCGATTTGGCAATATCATGTGTCTTGGTCTTTTTAATGAATGTCTTATATTTTTTCTTAAGACGGGTATGAGACCCGTCCAGGTGGACTAAACCAACCCGTTATTTTTCTTTTTCTGTTTCTATATAGATACTTGAATATTAAGTAGTGTTTAAACACCATGTACTTTATTTAGTGTCTTTTCGTTGGGTTTCAACCGTTAGGAACAGCGACTTGTTTATTTCTGTGTCTATCGCTATATGGGATCCACCACTCAAAGATGGCAGCTGCTATAGACCTCGATAACTCCGGAACCAGCTCTGTTCACTCAGCTGTTTTCGATTAACAGGGATTAGCGCGGGTATAAAAAGTTGTTTTAAAATACGACTCTGTACCCGTTTGGTCTTCCACTTATGAGGAATACTCTGGCTGAATCTGGTAAGTCTAATATGCTGGAAGTGATACAGCCCGACTGGCTTTTGAATTATTATGCTTTGTATGGGTGTTTACATGACAATATTATTGTATACCTGGGGAGTTCTCTATTGTATTATGACTGCAGATTCGTAAATATACACAGTTTCCGTCCCTGTTCTAGGTCGGATAGCCTAATGCCTTGTACGGGGGGTATTATTTGTACATGCTTCCTCTCTATTTGTAAACATGGCTCCGTGAGTAACTCACTAGGTCGCCTTACCATTTGCAAATAGTAATGGGTTGTTTTTTTATGCTGATTATATGTATTGAGAATTTGTTGGGTGCCCTGCCTTTTGTATGATATTTGGGGATATTCATAGTGTTATTGTTTAGGGTGATGTGCGGTCGTTGCTCTGTGGGGAGTGCTGCCCTCAACTCAATATACTTACTTTAGGAATGCTCCAGACAAAACTGGTTACTCATTGACTATACTTTGCTATAATTGCCGGTACGTAGCGGCATAGCATTGTATAGACTAATTTTCTTATAAGGCTGTGTGTCTCTAAGGCATGAGATTGTAAAAGCCCAAGCTGGGATCTTGCCCTTGATTAATATGGTATGATGTTGATGCACTATGAGCGGTAGCTCGCTCTTTTTCAAGGTCTCTCTTTTTCTCATTTTTGTTTGGATAATGCGATGCTGCCATTGAATAGGTTATATTTACCTATTTTTATACAACGGAGCTTGGCAGCTTAATCGTTACATTATTCTAAGGTTTCGCATATAACCACGATCCCCCTTGTGCTCTAGTACACTACCTTGGATATGTGCCTTCATGGTAACTAAACATATGGTTTCATATATCTTTTGCAATATATTAAATTGAGATCACCCTTTTGTGTAAATTATTATGTGGTGCACGACCATACAATGTATTATTTTAGTATGACCGCAAACATCTCTCTTGATCCAGGCTGGCTGTTGCAATTGTGCAATCAATGACATATATCACCTAGTTCCCTGACCTTGGACCTTGGATTGCTTTAATTGGGAGTTATCACATACCCATTCGTCCTTCTTCTTGCAGACTAAGGCGCTAACCAAAGCTTAAACTTAGTAAGTATTGGGCTACATTTCCAAGCTTATAAGCATAGCCCTCTTATCACTCTTGGGAATATTAATATAATCTTCTTTCTCAATATATATACATTTAGGACGGAAGCAAGTGTCCACTCCAATTTGGCTTATTATGCGGCTCAGTTTATTATGCTAGCAGTAATAAGACTCATCTTGGTGGGTATTACAATATGAACAGTACGCTCACAATTTGGGAATGTGGCTCTACTCTCATTATAGATCTTGCAACCCTACTTTGATATTTCACAGCCCTGGTTTCTCTCTCTTTTGGAAGTGCGCAATCACTCATTATTATCACTCTTTATCGATTCCTAAACTCTCTCTATTGACCCTCAACTTTCCCTCTCCTTATTAATCTACTATGGTTTGAAATTTGAACATTGTGATGTATAAATCTTCACCATGAATAACTGTTGGAAACAGTCTGTGATGTTTTGAAAATGTTTTGTCCTATGTGCATTGGTGTATATATATATTTATGTTTATATATATGTTTGTTGAACCTACAGCCCTGAAGAAGTCCTTTTGATAAGGACGAAACGTGTCGGCTCTGTCTTGATCATCCTGTTCATGTTTTAGAAAACTTCATTGAAATAAAAGAAGAACTTTGGAAGAATTCTTTTGGACGTGGATTTTATAAAATTCTCTGTCTAAGTTTCTTTGTTGTGCACCTGAGCTGTTGTTTTTCAAATTGTTTTTCATTAGGTGTTTGAATTAAAGGGAATCTTTTCATCATTTCAGATTAACTTGGTTGATTTTGTTCTTGATTTATGCGAGTGAACCAGACATGGGAGACAGTTGCGTTAGTTTGATATAGACCCCCTTACAATGATGCACAAAACAATAGCTGTGTTTTGTTCTTTATTTTCATAATAGTATCACTATCAACGTTTTCTTATAAATTCTTCAAACTTCAAATGTTTTTCTATTAAAAATATTACTTTCTGACTTCGGGGTAATTGCATTTGGAGTGAAATGTAGATAAGAGTACATTATTTAGCAGCATAGGTTAATCACATAATGCTACATAATTCCAAAAGTGCACCACCACTCATGTCTAATTTTACTGTCTGCAGGGATTTGCCCTTATTATGCAGCGCTGGTAGACAAATTTAAATAGATACAGGAAAATTTAATAAGATGGTCCTGTATAGCTTTTTCAACTCTACACATAGAAGTTTGTCACATTTTTTTAAATAATGTTTAGAAAATAATTAATGACTAAAACATAACAACGAAATGATTACATGCATATAGTCAATAACGTTTGTTACAATAATAAAGGACCTCTCCATGAAATATATTCTTTTTGGGTGTCTCTCTAGCATTGTGACAAGAACAAGACATATAGATATACATATAGAACATAAACCTCCCAAATAAAGAACAACCTACTTGTAAACACACTTACAAGAGAAAATATGAAGACAATAAAATATATTTAAATTATACTCTAGTTCAGTGTGATATTACTTTTCACATTCAATCAGATAAATTATCTTTAATTAACTCAAGTTTATAAATCTAAAAAATCACAATATAAAAACAATATTTGCTCATATAGAATGTAGCAAGAGTTTCTCTAGCTATTCCTCAAGGAAAGGAAATCATTTTGATTTCCAAACTCTAAGGCCATGGGTGCTCACACAGCACAGCTTAGAGCCGCACATGCTGGCTTTAAGATGGCTTTGTGTTGTTTTTGCATGAGCACCCATGAAAGCCTTATATAGATGCATTAACCACATAGCAAACAAAGACAAAACGTTCTTCCCTGTGGACAACTGTGGATGGGATTTGATGAAAAAGCATCAGTGATGGAGATCTGTACCTGGTTACATGTTGCATGAAATGAATTCTATTTTGACAGCAAAAGAAAATTTGTCATCCCCAAATTATGGGTTCCGAAAGTTCAGACCAAATATTATAGGATACCATCATGTCAACATGTTACATTTAAATGAATGGTTCTAAATTAGTTTTTGTGTGGTTCTCATGCAGAATCAAGGGTCTAATTTAGAGTTTGGTGGACACGGTACTAAGTAACAAATATGGCAGGGTACCCTGTCTGACAAGTGCTTGGTCTGCCTACTCTATATAGAGTTGGCGGACCACCATCTTTCTGATGGCAGTGGCCCTGCTGGATCTGCCATTAGAATACTCACTCCGAGTAAGGCCATAAGAGTGCCCACTCTATTTAGAGCAGATGGTCTGGTTCATTTTTCTGTCCTTCACTGCTAGGGAAAACATGGTAGTACCACACAGAAAACAATTCAAATCACCCCCACACTCTGGGAGATGACTCTTAGTATATAGGGGCCATTTTTTTTTGTTTTTAAAAAACAAATTGCCCCTTTGGGAAAAGAAAAAAAGTTTGGTAAGCCACTTCCTGAAAGACGCCAGCAGATTGTTGAATGATACTAGGGAAAACATGGTATGTAGATAAAGATAAAATTTTCCAAGATTTTCTGCAATTTGTATAATTTTTAAAGAGAAATGCTGAATACTTTTATATACAATGTAATATACCTATTTTGCGTTCCCTTTTGTTCTGGTTTTCTGGTGGAGCAATACCACCTTCAGGAGGGTCTATTTATAATCTACGGTCTCTTAATACATGCCCTGCCAGCGCCTTGAGGTGTGGTAGACTCTTTGCCCCTTACTCATGTATATCCTATATACTATGGGAAATGTCTCAATGCTCTAAGGTGGTTGGCTAAGGCTTTCGTTGCCCATACCCAGACCTTGATTCAAACTGTCAGAGACACCTGGGAAGCTGAAATTGGTAGGGTCCTGCATGACAAAGAATGGTTGAGATTGCTGATATATCCACAAAAAAGACTCTTTAATGCCCGAATAACATGAATTGAATTTTATATATTAGACAGAGCCAACCTTTCTCTTCAATAAATTAGTGGAATTTCCCCCAGCCCCTCAGACTCCTGTTTAGGTGTAATGTCCCAGCTGCAGACCTTAAGCACATAGTCAGGGGCTGCCCTTGGCTGAGAAAGTATAGGAGCAAGGTGTTACAAAAACTGGAGAATATTACTGGCTTACTGAGGGTGAGCTGTTGGAAGGGCGTGTCTCAGATCTTTACAAATGGCCAGAGGGCCAAGACAGCTGCAAACTTCCTTGATTTCGCATTAGTTCTTGCAAATACGCCCTATCACTATACACTGGAAAAGTCCAATACCTCCCTCTAGGAGAGCATAGCATCACACTCAGGTCAGGGGCAGAGGCTGTCGCCTAAACAGGAACGAAGCCAAGGGCATATGCAGACATCTGATAGCCAATATTTGGGAGATGCTGTTGTCTACACTAACTGCTTCATATGGTGAAATAGGTATATATCTGTGACTTCCACACCTCTTCTATGACCCTATTTCCCCTTCTTGTCCCGTACCCCACTCCTGCAATACATCTCCAGTAATCTAACAATGCAATGGCAAGTGACCTTTTAGCTCAGTGCTCCCATTTCCCTGCACGATGAGTTCCCTCTCCAGAGACATCACTCCCTCTACAGCCAAATTCTCCTGCCAAGACTGTCCTTCCCCTTCCGAACCGCTGATCATTTAGATCAACTCACTCATAACTCTCATATATTTTCTGAATTATACACTCACTTACCTCCTTTCCTATTGGATCCATGTGTTACAGTTTCCCCAGATTCGAGCAAATAGTATAGTCTACATTTCTATTCAGCACATTGGTCTCAACTGTACTCACCATTTGTCGAATCAGATATATCCACAACCTTGTGTACAACCACAAGATTAAAGGCATTGGCCACTTAGTTCTTCCTGGTTTGATGTACTGCTTATTGTAACCAGAATTATGCTGAAACCATTAAAACAAATGTATTAAGTTGTTTTGGGAAAGCCACAAATGTGTGGATATTTGAAAACAAAAAAGAATTGATTAAACACATAAAATATATCAACTATTTCATGGAACATATATTGAAGATGTGTTGAAGCCATTTATAAGTGTGTTGATGTGAGTCATTGGGGTGGCAGGGCAAGAGATGACCCCAAATTTTAGGTTGGTAATGGAGAAGCCTTTAGAACATCTGAAGTTTTGTTTAATATTTTGACATAGTTAATTCAATAAATATAGGTTAATATAGAGATTAGAATCCTGACTTTAAAATGTTGTGTTATAATTATATGTAAGAAATTTAAAATGGTAATATAATTAAATACATTTTTAAATTCAGGCAAAGTTCACATTGTATTCCAAGCATTATGCATGCAATTGGATAGGATTTTCTAATAATTTTTAGTGGACAGAATTTGGTAAATCGTAGGTTTATGGCTATGTTTGTCAGTGCTTGATGACATGCAGGAAATAATCCAATATCACAGGACTGGTAATGCAGAAAGTCAAAAGTAAATCTACATTCAACATGTGATTGGAGGGATAGCAGGTTTGAAGAGCAAAAGTGGAACGCTATTACATCATGATGCAGTGTTATTTAAAGAGGTGTACCGTAAGTGTTTTTATACATTGGAACAGGATTGGGGCAGTCGTAGAGAATATAGGCATAATGCCTTGGGCTTTTTGGTTTATCAATTCTTCATCTAATAGCTTCCTGGCTGTGTGTGTGCCAGGAGTCACAGGAGATGACATGCTTGTCAGCTAGGCAGGAACGAATGCCTTTCAAGATACCTTTATTGGTAAAGCAGATGGTTTTGAAGACGATGCATGCCAGCAAGGGGGGGCAGTGGAGTCCCATTGAGGTAGTGGTGATGTGGCGATATTTCTTCAGGCCCTTTATAAAGCATGCTGTGGTGTGCATAATGTCCTTAAATTGGGTCAGGATGGCATGTTAGAGGTCATATAAGAGAGAATTTGTATCTAGAAAGTTTTACATAGCGCGAACATGATCACCAAGGCTATCAGAGCGCTTTACAATTTATACATCAAGAAGGGTAACAGCAAACAAAACAGAACCAACAAAGCGAAAATTGCACAGTCTTATAAAGTCCAGCATTCTCGTGACCCGGGCATCTGGGCCACAAATCAACGGCTATGACCTCAGTATCGAGTTGAGTAGCCCGAATGAGGCAGAAATGTATTCATCAGCAGCCCTTTGACTTATTTTTTGAAGAGGACAATGGAAGGGTTCATCCTGACTTCAGGGGGAAGAGAGTTCCAAATCCTCAGAGCCATACCTAAGAAGGCTCGACTGTAGGTTTTTCTTTTCTTGAATTTTTGTGGTTTGAGCAATAAGGTGCTGGCCCTTCTGAAGGCTCTCTAGCCACATGAGAACTTCAGTTTCTGAGCGAGGTACAGTGGGGTATTGAAGTGGATGGCTTTGTGTGCCATGCACAAAATTTTATACTGGATCCAAGCTTTATAAGGGAGCCAGTTCAGGGCCAGCAGGTCCGGAGAAATATGGTTGTATTTTTTAGTGCCAGTTATGAGCCTAGCAGCAGAATTGAAGGCAACCCTAACAGGAGCCATCTTCACTCTGGGCAAGCCGCAAAGCGTTGCACTACCATAGCCCAGCTTAGAGATCACTTGCAACCTTTAGGTCATGAGCAGGGAGATAAGGTTTGAGTTTCCTTAGGATGCTGAGTTGGAAGTTCGCTCCTTTCGTGCTTCTCCATGTTCAAACTTTTGTCTAACCTAATACCCAGAGAAGTTGCCGAATCAATGAGGTGAGGTCTACAGTTGAGAGCAGTAAGCTGATTCACCCATTGTTCCATGACAGGAGATTGCTTGTGGGGTGCGATTAGGAGGAATTACGTTTTGAGGGCATTTAGCTTCAAGTGGTTATGTGTCAGCCAGCTTTGTGTTTCCAGAAGGACTGAGTTGAGGGACTGAATATCCTTGGGAGAGGCGATCTGCAGGTATAGTTGGGTATCATCCGCATCCATGTGATAGTGAATGCTGGATAATTTCTGAATTTCTGTCAGAGGCTCCATGAACAGGTTAAAGAGATTGGGTGAAAGCGCTGAACCCTGAGGAACCCCCAGAGTGACCGGCGCAGGATGGGACAGGGATTGGTTCACCTTGTAGCTTTGGGATCTGTTATGAAGGAATGAAGAGAACCAGTTTAGTACAGTCCCAGACAGCCCCATCCTGTGTTCCAGGAGGTCCATTAGTTTATCGTGTTTGACAGTATCGAATGCAGACAAAAGGTCAAGAAGGATCAGTAGGCACGACTCATTATGGTCCAACATTCTTAATGCATCATCGACAATGTGCGTTAACACAGATTCTGTACTGTGGCCCGGGCGGAAACCAGATTGGCATTGGTCCAGTAGTTGGAAATGGTCGATGTGGTTACAGAGTTGGGCGTGCACACATTTCTCCAGGAGCTTTGCTAAAGTGGGGATATTAGGGATTGGGCAAAATTTATGCAGGTCCATGGGATCAGCAGATGGTTTCTTTAAAATCGAAGTAACTTGACCCGGTTTTAGGCAATCCAGAATAGCACCTTGCCAAAGTGATGCAATGACGACCGTAGTCCAAAGTGTTAGTAAGGAGGTTCTAACTTCCAGGAAAAGGTTCGATGGCAGGGGGTCATTGTAGTGATTAAAAGGTTTCAGAGTCAACAGCATTTTGCATATAGTGCATTCATCCAAGGTTTGGAAAAGATTCCAGGATGCGTTGTTTTTGGGGTGGTAGGGCTGCGCAGGGTCAGTGATGTCCAACCATGGGGGAAGGCGGGTGTTCAATGGGCTGATCGACAGGTGGTCAAGGGCAGAGCGTAATTCAGTTTCAATCTTAGTAGTCTTATCTGTGAAGAAATCAGCGAATTCTTTGCAGTTCAGCATTGTCCCTTGACCAAGTGACGGGAGATTAGGATGACTGTTAGCTTGGGACTTGATGAGTTTGAACAGTTTTTTGGGGACTTTTTTTGCTTGCTCTAATTGATTTCTGAAAATGGTGGCCTTCGAGTATCTGATGCATTTATTGTAGATGCTTCTTACGGATCTCAGATGGTAGAGATGTTCAAGGGAGGGATAGGAACGCCACAGCCTTTCCGCAAGTCTTACATTTCTTCTTTCGGTATTAAGTCTGTCATTGAACCATGGTTTGGAGAGTGTAGAGGACATTCTTTTAAGCTGTAGTGGTGAAACCTAGTCCAGTACATTAAGCATTGAGCAGTTATAGTGGGTTGTAAGGTCGTAGACATCTGACATGTTCAAGGGAGAGGGCAAGATGTTATCGCAGAGAGCAGTCAGATCTTGCAAGTTGATGTTCCGTAGACATCTTTTCAACTGTTTTGGGTTCTCAGGCTGGACTCTACTAGCTCTTACCGACTCCAGGATGAGGAAGATGATGCAATAGTGGTCTGTCCAATCACACAGGAGGATCAAATCCAGAAGGATGGAGTCGGGTTTACCAATTACAAGATCTAAGTTAGCTCCTTTGATATGAGATGGGCTGTAGCAGATTTGGATTAGGTTGAGGTCTAATAGAAAGGATTTAAGGCTATTGACAACCGCATCATTCACATCGTTCCAATGAAGGTTCAAAGCTCCCATGAAGATCTGAGTGCCATGGAAATCTGCAATGGCCGAGATAATGTCCATGATGTGTTCTGTAAAGGGAAGGTTGTCGCGAGGGGGGTGGTAAAACATGTGCAGTTTGCATGAATGAATGTTGCTACCAGTCACTTCAATGCATAGGTATTCACAAGATGGCAGGATGTTGGATTGTAGTACTTTCACTGTTAGATTGCTACAATGTAAACCAGCTATGCCTCCACCTTGTCCACTTGCTTGGTCCAGCCTTATGATATCGTAATTGGGAGACACTAAAATGTCCAGGATGGGGGTTGTTGAGTCATTTAGCTAGGTTTCAGTCAGCATTAAAAGGTCAAGGTCCTGAGCAAGGATGAGGTGGGCAATGTTCGCAGCATGTTTAACTGCCGATCTACAGTTTAGGAGCACGCATTTGAGTCTTATGTTGGTGTCAGTTGGTGCAGGTAGTGTGGTGGTGACTCTTGTGAGGTTGCTCTCGTTTAATGTTCTGGTGTTTAACCTAGGTTCCCTGAAGGGATCCGTGGGGATGGATTCAATTTGTTGCAAGTTTGTCATGGTGGAGGGATGAGCCAGATCATATGAAAGTATGAGAGAATGAGTATCCCTATCAGACAGGGAGGCTATACATCTGTAGGGGCGAGAAGGGTCATAAGGGTGAGGAGCGGAGACCCAACTAGGGGGGGAATAGAGCCAGGTACACTCGTTAGCTGGGAGCGAGTAGAGATGGTGATTGTTCGTAGTGGGGCAGCTTAGTCTGGAGTTAGCTGACAGTTCCTCTGTGATATGTAGTAGGCTATGAACCTCTGCCTTAAGTTGTTGGAGGCAGAGTGCAATCTTGTTAAGTCTGCCTTCCAGTGAAGTGTGGGAGTGGATTTGCCACCATCCAGAAGTACATGTTCCAGGGCTTCAGTGGCTGTCATGAAGACATTCTGCATGGAATGGTTTCATTTTCTTTTTAGAGAGTAGGTACTAGGTCATTTTGAATTTATTGGTGGTGTTCCTCAAGGGTGAGGTTTGTGTCTGGAGAAAATACAAATGTCCTGGCATTGGCTGAAAGTTAGAGAATGCATCTGTTGAGGTTTACTTTATTGAACCAGGTTTGGACTACTTCATGCATGTTTTCTTGATAAATAGCAGGAAGTCTTTCTGGTGGGATCTGCATGCCACACAGAGTGATGTCCTGGGAGTTATTTTTTACTTCCATTTCCTATTTGGTCTGTGGATGGATCATTGATCGTCTGTGAGGACTTTGGAGAACCAAGGTACTGTGGAGGCCAGCATGCACTTTAGTTGGAGTGTGAGAGTTCACAGAATTGTCCAGAGATATGTTGAAGCTAATTATAAGTGTGTTGATGTGAGACATTGGGGTGGCAGGGCAAGAGATGACTTCAAATTTTAGGTTGCTGATGGAAAAGCCTTTGGGACATCTGAAGTTTTGTTGTTCTCTTTTCAGTTGACCTTGTTGTATTTGTAGGATGCTGAGCCAGGTAAGGGGGATGGCAATGTGGTCGCTCCAGTCCAGGGATACAGGTTTGCTTTTGGATTGTTGGTGATGTTTTAAAGGTGAGGTCAAAGATGTTTCCTTGTGAGTGGGTTGGTAAGTTGACATGCTGTACAATGTGGAATATGCTGCAGGAGGTGTCTCTTGTTTTTTCATGCTTGAGTTGTCTGTGCGCTGGAAATAATAAATGACGGTGATGTGGGCATGTAGCATTGACAAGGAGGTAAGGAGTGTTGAAAATCCACTTATTATTTTGTTCTGGAATCCTGTAGACAAGGTGGAAGAAACAGACTGTGTCCGGATGTGGCATGTGTGGAGCTTCATGGAGTTGAGTGCTGTTTGCTTGCCTTTGGTGCAGCACCAAGAGGGCTTATGGGTGACAGTAATGCCTCCTTCCTTCTTAACCTCATGGTTTGCATGCTGCATTTGGTAACTGGTGGGGAAACGTACATGAAGCAGGTGAAAATATGAGGGATGGGCCATATTTCTGTGATGAAGAGTGTTAGACCTGTCAGCCCTTTGGGTGGTCCCTCCTCATCATTATTTATTTTGTCCCACTTTTGCCTCAAACCCTGTTAGAATTTTTCCTTTTTGGGAACCACCAGACTTTTTAGTGTTGATGCAGGGTCAGGGAGCCATTTTCCCTACCCCTGGAACTTCTGTCTGAGGGCCTGAGACACAAAATGGTGGCCACCCATTGTCACCTGTGACATCACTGGAACCTACTAGCACCTTCCAGAACATTCTAGAACCCTGTGACAGTGTGAGGCAGGTTTGGAATGTTGGGAAGCCAGCTCAGAGTTGACAGTTGGAGTTGGCAGTTGGCACCTGACTGGTGAAGGGAGAGCAGCAAAAACCTGAAGGAGGAAGGAGTGAGGCAGCAGGGGTGGAAACTTGTGCCTGGAGTGGGGTCCATAAACCCACCCTTGATACTAGTCCCTACTGACTGAGCCCAGCCTGGAGCCCTGTGTGGGATAAAGTCAAGAAGAACCAACACAAGGACCTGAACAGCCGGAACAGGCCTTGGAAGTGAAGCACAGCAAGTCCCTGACCTGTTTATTGGTTTCCCTGGAGTCCGACGTCGAGAAGCCTAGAGACCTGGGGCCAGAGGTGAAGAAGCGGCGCTGACTGGAAAGCAGACGTCGTACCCGGAGCCACCAGAGGTCGAGAGAGGGCGCCGACGGAGGTCGTGGAGAGTACCAGAGGTCGAGGAGGGAAGACACCTGAGGTCGAGTGTGCGGCGTCGACGGGGGAGTGAAGTCCGCCCTCCGGAGTCGCCGGAGACCAAGGTGAAGCGTACCGGAGGTCGGGAGTGGAGATCGCACTCCGGAGCCGCCGGGACCAAGGTGAATCGTACCGGAGGTCGGGAGTGGGGATCGTACTCCGGAGTCGCCGGAACCTGAAGAGAAGAGCACCGGAGGTCGGGAGTGGAGGTCGCACTCCGGAGACACCCGGAAGTAGGGAGATCGTGACCCTGTGACGCCGGAGACCGACATCGAGCCGAGGCCGACCGCCGACATCGATCCGGAACCGCCTCACGGCGTCATCAGGAACTGACATCGAGCCGAGGCCGACCGCCGACATCGATCCGGAACCGCCTCACGGCGTCAACAGGAACTGACATCGAGCCGAGGCCGGCTAGCGACATCGAACCGGAACCGCCTCTCTGCGTCGACACGACTCCGGCGGAGTCGGAAGTTCATAAAGAGGGCAGTAAGTGGAATAGAGGGCGCCTAAGGCCCTGTGGAGCCCTAAGAGACCATCCTAGGGGCTAGAGAGGTGTTAAGACCAGCCTGGGAGTGCCAGGGGTGGACTGAGACTGATACAGTGACCTGTGTGAGGGGTGGTGTAGGTTGGGAGAGCCAGATTCCTAGATTACACTTGACCTACCTCAGTTTTAGCCTCAGCCTTATCCAAGCTAGGTGAGACACCCTCAGGCCATCCACATAACCACAAGCTGTGATTGGGCCAAATCAACCCATAGTACCTCACAAATGTGACCTGATTTGAAAGTGTACTGATGGCTTAAATTTATTGAGAGTATTGTATTCTTTGTATTTATCCTATTTATTGTCTCACAGTATTTATTGTCTCACAGTATTTATTCCCTCGCAGTATTTATTTGCCTATGTATTTTATGCACATCTATTTATTCATTGATTATTTATGATCTGAGCTTATTTATTTGACCTACCCTTTTTACAGAAGAAGCTTTGTGTACTGTAAGTGTGTTATTATTTATTTAACCTGCAACTAAGAGAAAACAAGATAAACACAGAGATATTTTCATAAATTTTTACGGTGTAGAGTCGTTTTTGGAACGGATGAACGCATGGTTATTGTGAGGGTGTGACGTACGCTTAACACGGTGCCTTCCTTACCGCTCGAGCCAAGCTACCACAGTGTGTGTTGGGAAAAACCGGGTGACTGCTAACCTCGGTTGCCCGGGGTTTTCTAACAAAGAGTGTCTGAAGTGCCTGAAATGTGATGAGCTCTTCTGTATCATTGAGTACTTCGGAGCACATGTTAATGAGTTATGCTTGGTAGTTTGATGAATGTATTGTAGGGATGTATTGTGAGTATGTGTGTGGTTTTGATTTGGGGTGAATGTGCGGATGGGTATTGGGGATCTGTAGGCAGATGAAGAAATTATTGCATGTAGGTCCTTAATGTGAAAGCTGTGATGCAGAGATCCTGGCCCTTTGCCCTACTTGAGCCTATTAGGCCCACTCTTGAAACCCCCTTGATCCACTTTTAGCTGTTGAGGACAGGGGGGTGTGATGCCCAGAGAAGATGGCTGCAGTAGGGAGAAGGCAAAATCAAAAAGTGGTGTTACTTCTTGTGATAAAAGCTGGGCGATGTGATTACTGGATTTAACTTATTTTAATGATGAAACATTTTGGTGTCCTACTCACAGTTAACAAAATCGAGATTCATCAATATGATCAAGATACACAACTCTACTTGAAAGTCTCCCCTGCTTCAAACACTCAACAACTAAAACACTGCCTGCACATCATCCATGCCAGGTTGTGCAGTGCCTACCTAAAGCTCAACTTAACCAGGACAAAATGGCTGTTATTTGCTAAGCACAGCAAACACTCAACCGTACAAATCAGGCTCAATGACAAGAACCTTAACAGCTACAAACCACACCTCTCATTTAATGGCGAGTTACTTGAATTCACCCTGCACAATGATCTCACTCTCAAGAAACACACTGCCAAAAATTTAGAGGAAGACAAAGCATTAATTCCAGAAAGTGACTTCAGTTCAGGTCCACATACTCTTGCATCTAGATGATGATAATTTCTGCTTCATTGTCCCTCAGACTCCACATTAGAAGCATCCATATCGACATCTTACATGGAGCAGCTTGTCTCATCAAGGGCCTATAGAATTATGATCACATCACCCACATCCTGATGGAACTCTGCTGTCGCCCATTGCCGGCCTGCACCATGTTCAAAACCAGCAATATTCATTTAAAAAACCAAGACAACTAGCATCCCTGCTTATCTTGTAGATAAGCGCACCATCTCTGGTGGTTCTCTGCACACCTGCAGCCAGTAGCGGCTCATAGAGGGAGTGTTGGGGGGCAGCCGGGAGGGGCAGGGTGGGGGGTAGTAAACTACGGCATACGGCCGAACAGAGTTAAGTAACTAAAAAAATAAATAAAATGAATGTCATTGCACGCGCTGCATTATTTTTTTAATTTTTATTTTTGGAGTTTTATATAGCGCTTACAGACCCAAGGGGCATCAGCGCGCTTTACAGCTGCATACAAGTATAGAAACATAAACATTATAATATACTGCCTAGCATCTAGGGTACTGGTGGTCACATAGATCGCGGTCATTGACCAGATGCATAGAGATGATTCTTGAGGAGAAGTTCTTTTAGTTGTCTCTTGAAGTTCGTGAAGGAGGGGTTAGTCCTGATGTGGGTAGGGAGAGATTTCCAGATTTTTGGGGCATTCCCTGAGAAGGAGCGGGTGAGGGCTTTTTGTTTATGTCTTTTTGGGGGGATTAAGAGGAGCGAGTTGGTGCTTCTTAGGGTTCTTGATTGTCCTGCTTTTGTGAGTTTGGCTGCGAGGTAGTCCGGTTTGCCTGTGTGTAAGGCTTTATGGGTGAGACAGGCAGTTTTGAAAGCGCAGCATGCTTCCATGGGTAACCATTTTAGTTCCTGTAATGCAGGGGTGATGTGGTCGTATTTCTTGGTGCCTGTGACCATTCTTGCAGCTGCGTTTAGTGTGGTTCTCATGGGGGCTATGTGTGTTTTATCCGTCCCAGTTAGTGTGGCGTTTCCATAGTCAAGTCTGGAGAGAACTAAAGATTGGGTTATGATTTTTAGGTCATTGGAGGGTATGAAAGGTTTGATTTTGTTGAGGAGTTTTAGGTTGTAGAGGGCGCCTTTTGCTGTGGAGTTTATGTGGGAGCTCATGTTGAGACTTGAGTCTAGAGAGATCCCTGGAGATTTCGCTGACATTGCTGGAGTAAGTTTGCAGTTTAGAGAGTCAAGGTTGTTTATCCATTCTTGGATTTGAGGGGGTTCTTCGTGATTGGAGAAAACAAGGATTTCAGTTTTTTCTTGGTTGAGTTTGAGGTGGTTGAGTGTTAGCCAATTTTCTACTTTTGATAGTGTGGAGTTGAGTCGGTGACGTCATTGAGGGAGGATATCTCGAAGTACAGCTGGGTGTCATCAGCATAGAGGTGGTAGGCGATGTTTGCTTGTTTTAGAATGGTGGTGTGCGGTTCCATGTAAATGTTGAAGAGTGTGGGGGAGAGGACTGAGCCTTGGGGGACACCTCTTGTTGAGGAGGAGGTGTCGGACATTGAGTTTTTGATTTTTATGAATTGGGAGCGGTTATGTAGAAATTAGAAGCATTTTAGGACATTGCCATCTGCTCCGATACGCTTTTGTAGGGCGTCTAAGAGTAGCTTGTGGTCTACCGTGTCAAAAGCAGCTGATAGGTCGAGGAGGACAAGTAGGCAGCATCTGTTAGAGTCAAGGGAGTTGTGAATGTCATTGGTTATGCTCAGTATAGCGGTTTCCGTGCTGCATCCCTTACTGAACCCAGATTGGTGTGAGTCAAATAGGTTGTTCGATTCCTGGTGTTGATTCAGTTGGGCGAGAACACATTTCTCCAGGATTTTAGCTAGGAAAGGAAGTTGGTGATGGGCCTGAAGTTTTTGAGGTAATTTGGGTCAGCATCTGTTTTTTTAGAAGGGGGGTGACTTGGCCTTGTTTGAGGCAGTCGGGCATCAGTCCATTGCTTAGGGAGCTGTTGATAATCTTTGTCCACAGTGGGGGTTAGGGTGAGGTTGAGGGTCGGCATAGTGGTTGGAGGGTTTGGAGTTGGCAATCACATTGGAAATGTCCTCTTCGAAGAGAGGTTTGAAGTCCTTCCAGCACTTGGGGGAGGATGGGTGTCTAGGGTGTAGGCTTGTTTTGGAGGTTGACAGAAAAGGGGTTTCGTCTTCGGGAAGCATGTCGTGAGCTGGGGTTGGGTTAAGTATGGTTATGGGTGAGGATTTGCTGTGTTGGGGTTGAGGGTGCTGGACTAGGGAGAGCTTAATGTTGGTGATTTTGTCATTGAAGAATTTGGCACGGTTGTTACACGGAAGTTTGGAGGCAGGGGGGTTTACTTTGGTGGCCATGGAGGTCTGTTTTTGGATGATGTTTAAAAGTTCTTTGGGGCAGTTTTTGGATTTGTCTAGTGCATTCCGGAAGGAGGCTTTTTCCTTGATTATGTGTTTTTTGTAATTGCTGTGTTCTTTTGTGAGCTGGAGGAGGTTGGTTGTGGATGGGTTTCCTCTCCAGAGTCTCTCAGCAGCTCTAACTTTTCTTTTCTCGGTGTTGAGGTCTTTTTTGAACCAGGCTCTGGAGGGGATGTCTCTGACTCTTTTCAGTTTCAGGGGGGGGCTAGTTGGTCGAGAGCAGTTGTCATTGTACTGTTATACAGTGTAGTGAGCCCGACCATGTTGAGGTTGTCTGTGGAGGGTGAGAGTAGTGAAGTTATGGTTTCTTCGAGGACAGGGAGGGGGATGGCATTGCGGTTTCCGCTCCTTTGATGGGTATTTTGTGTTTTGACTGGGGGAGCTACGGTTTGATTGATGTTGAATATAATGATGTGGTGGTCTAACCAGTCAATTGGGAGGATGTTATTGATGGTTATTATTTTGTTTTTGGCTATGATATCATCAAGGTTAGAACCTTTGTTGTGGGTTTGACCCTTGCAGTGTTGGGTGAGCTCAATTGTGAGAAGGAGTTCATTTAGTGACTGTATAACAGTGTCCTTTTCGTTCTTCCAGGGTAGGTTGAAGTCACCCAGGATGATGTTGTCGGTGTTGGCTAGGGAGCAACGTGTCAGTAGGTCTGATATTTCTTCTCCGAAGGCAGGAGAATTTTCTGTGGGTGGTAGATGAGATGGCATTTTGTTACTTTATTGTTTTGGCGTGATATGATGTGTGTTTTGAGGTATTCGAAGGTAGAGAAGGAGTGGGTTTTGAATTCAACTAAGTTGATGTTGTTCTTATGGATGATGACAATGCCGCCACCGCGTTGGTCAATTCTGTCTTTTTTAATGATGGAGAAGCCAGGAGGGACTAGAAGGTCAAGGAGCGGATAGGATCTTTCATTGAGCCAGGTTTCGGGGAGGAACGCGATGTCAATGTTGTGATTCAGTATGGCATCAGGCAGCTCTATTGCGTGCTTGACTGTGGATCTGCAGTTAGTAAGCATGCCGTTTATCTTGCCGCTGTTGGAAAGGTTTTGGGGGGAGGGGGGAGGTTGGGGAATGGTTGTACGTTGGGATGGAGGTCTTGTAGACATAGGTTGGTTGTTGGCACTACCTATTCCGGAGATTACCTGTATGTTGGAGGGGGGGTTTGGGTTGTTCTGGGGTCATAGGTTTTAGCGAGAGTCGCTGCCTCCCTCAGAGACATCTCGGGATTTTCTCTTCTTGGTCTGAGAGATTGGGCGTTGCTTGGGGTGGAGCGCCAACTGGTCGTCTGGTGATTGGGCAGTTGAGGTGGCTCACTGATGCTTGTGGGGGAGGGGAGTATTGGGTGTTGGGCGGGGACGGGGGGGCTTTGGTTTAGAGAAGGATCGCGTTTATGCCCTGCGTGATTGTGTTGTTTTGGCTATGTAGAAGGGATAGGTTTTCAGTTATAGTTATGAGGTGCTTGGGGTCATTGGTAGGAGGGTGTTGAGTTGAATTTCTATCCGTGTGAGGCGTACAGTTAGTTCTGCCATTGATTCTAGGTTTGGGGTAGGGGGAAGGGTTGGGGTTGGTCTGACCGAGGGTGTAGGTTGGGACAGGAGGGTCGAGGGGTGGTAGGGTTAGGGGGAGGGGAGGGGTTGGGGGAGATTCGGCTGAGGGGGTAGGTTCGGACAGAAGGGTCGAGAGATGGTAGGGTTGGGGGAGGGGAAGGGTTGGGGGTAGATTCGGCTGAGGCTGAAGGTTGTGACATGAGGGGAGGGGGTGGTAGGATTAGGGTGTGGGCTGGGACAGGAGGGTTGAGGGGTGGTAGGGTTCGCAATGTAAATGCGATGCAGCATGCGCCATGTAATTCGTTTATTTATTTATTTTGTTGCTGAACTCTATTTGGCCGTATGCCATAGTTTACTACCCCCCACCCTGCCCCTCCCCTGCCCCACTGCCCCACCGCCCCGGAGCACTCCCTCCACGAGCCGCTACTGCCTGCAGCCAGGACACCATTAGATACCATAAAACTGCAGACTAAAAAGAATATAGAGTAGGTCTTTTCCATCTATACAGCCAGGATCTTGAACAACAAACACCCCAGTATCCATCAGGGTTGCTCTAACACTGCTCCAAATTAGGAAAAAGTTAAAGATTCAGCTACTCCAGATATACACACATGTATACAAGAGTTGATGGACATTTGAGAAACAAATGAATAAAACTAATAAAAGCAAAAGATTTCCGGGGTATGTTCATTTCTATCATTGTCAAAAGATACTTTATGATGGATTTTCAATAAATGAGTAAACATATATTTGTTTTATATTTGATTATTACAAATCATTAATATTGTTAAGAATATTATTAATCTGTAATTTATAAACAATGTCATCTTTTTTGACCAAATAAAAAAAGGAGAGTTGAAGGCACACCTCTTTAAAGAACAGTACATTACAATGCATAAGCTGTCCCCAAACCAGTTACCTCCCCTATCAAATGTTGACTGTATGCTTGTGTTTGACCCTGAACAGCGCACAGATGTCTTTTTGCTAGATTCACGCTAAGAAATACCACACACACAGATGGGTTTGTCTTGAAACTAATATGCCACTTCCTTTACAGCTGGTTTCTGGGAAATGTAGTGATGTCATTTGCCAAGGAGATAAATGCTGGGAAAAGATACTCCTGCATATTTGTGCAACGCACTTTTGATTAAAAAAGATGCGAAACAGAGTTTTTCCCCCTGATAAAACATTCATCTACAAGAGTAAACCTTGCTGGTGAACCTTGCCTGCAGCTGGAAAAGCGAAATGTTGCCAGTATTTCTTGCTCACCTTTGCACCCTTTCCACCCATTGGCAACAGGGGGTGAGGTGGAGGGTGAAACAATACTGTGGAACACCGATAGGCAAAATGGGGCAGAAATAGCTTCTCCCACACCCTTGTAAAGATGTGGGAGGGTATGGTAGGTCAAGCTTGCAGGCAGCGCACAAGTGCTGCTGTTGCTTGGTGACTTATTGTATCTAAAAAAATAATAATAATCAATTGATTGTTAGCCCACTCATTTATTACCATTCATCAGCATCATTATCACTATTCCTAACGTCCTTTTAATTCAGCAGTGTGTCCCAGGCATCAGGTCCTTATTCACTTTTGCTCTTTGTGTGGGACATGTACGAAGTGAAAATTATTTTTTTCAATCTGACTGTCCGCTACTCGTGCTGTGATTGAAGTACTATTTCTTCTATTCTTTCAAATGTTTTTATAGCGCAAACTCGACTAGATCTGACCCGAAGGAATTAGAGTGCTTTCAATGAGCCAGAGTTAGCTTACATAAGGTCACATTATTATTTTTTAGCATATGTTTTTAGAGGCAGAGTTCCAAGAGCTTTGTACTTGACAGCAATTGTGCAGGAATGTCTTCTTATGTGTGCATTTGTTTTGCTCTTCTGTCCACACCGCTCCACTTTAATCCACTTCACTTTAATCCAAACTTGTTTAATCCACTCGACTCTAAGCCACTCCAATCTGCTTTACTCCAATCCCCTTGAATTCACTCTCCTCTAATGCACTCCACTCCAAACCACTGCACCGTAATCCTCTCCAATCTAATCCACTTCACTCTAATCCACTCCACTCAATCCACTCAACTCCAATCCACTTCACTTTAATTGACTCCTCTCCACTCCACACTAATCCACTCCACTCTAATCCACTTCACTCTAATCCAGTCCACTCTAATCCATTCACTCCACTTTAATCAACTCCACTCCTCTTCAACCCATTCCACTCTACTCCACTGGACTGTAATCCACTCCACTCTAATACTCGCCACCCCACTCCCCTCTAATCCATTCAAGTATACTCCAATCCACTCCACCCCAATTAACTCTAGTCTACCTCAATCCACTCCACTCTAGTCTACTCCACTTGAATACACTCCACTAAATTCCACTCTAATCTACTGCACCCTAATCCACTCCAATCCACTCTAATTCACACCACTCTAATCCACCCCAACCCCTCTTCTCTAATCCACTCCACTATGAATCTCTCCACTCCACTCCACACCGATCCACTCTAATCTACTCCACTCTAATTCACTCTACTCCAATAAAATCCACTCTAATCCACTGCACCCTAACCCACTCCATTCCACCGTAATTCACTCCAGTCTAATACACTCCACTCTAATCCGCCCCAATCCCCTCCACTCTAATCCACTAAATGTCCATCCACTTCACACAACCCCTCTCTAATCCACTCTATTCTACATCACTTTTCTCTATGCCAGTCCACTCTATGCCACTCCATTCTTTGCCACTCTACACAACTCACTCTATGCCACTCTATGACTCTATGCCACTCCACTATATGGCATTCCACTCTACTCTACGATACTCTATACTACTCTATGCCACTCTATGCCACTCAACACCACTCCACTCCACTAAAGTCTACTCCACTCTTTGACACTCCTGTCTACTCTACGACACTCCATTCCACTAAAGTTTAGCCATGTTGAACAACTGTCACAATGGTGTAGAACATGGCTAAAAGATTTTGCCCAAGCCAGTGCTTGTTTAAATCATCACCATTCACATCCTTAAACAAGGTGAGAGGTATTAATCAGGCTCCAGTACTTTTAATGCTGCATTGTCTAAGAGCTGCACAATATTATTCCTCAAATAATTCCACACACTCTGGGATGTTTGTGAAAATGTCCATCTTTTGGCAAATGGGAGACGGGGATCTATGTTTTGACACCGTGTGGCAATATTTGCAATCATTAATTGAAACATGCTGCACAAGGGCATGCAGCATGGTATCATACAGTTTTTAGTTTATATGTCCACAGATCTGCCCAAAAATATGTCAAATCAAACAAAAGCCCTGAATGGAGACAAGCATTGCGTGTCTGCAAAATATGCTGTACTTTTGTTCAGCAGCTTTTTGAGTTAACCTGCTGACATTTCAATGTTATTTTCAAAAGTGATCGGAATTGAGACTCTAATTATAACGTTTGCTCACTTCAACATATCTGCATCAAAGATTGATGTTGAAGGCTGTTTTCTCCAGGACTGACTGGCATTAATCATTGGGGGTCCAAGATATTAAAAGCAAAAAAATGGCACTCCCTATTAAGAAAGGGGGCAACTTTAGCAACAGTGGCACAAGTGCACTATTATAACTCATACAAATATAATTCATATGATAATGTGGCATATGTAATATGCTATTTACACTTTTGTTGCCATTGATTAGTCTGAGGATTTGCCACAACTTGTAAGTGTGGGAGGCTGGAGAGGGGCATGTGCTACTTAGGCCTGGGCAAAATGTTCAATCCTGCAAGTGGAATCGAAGACATTTCAGTTATTCTGCATTATTCTTGTAATGCAGGATTACTGATAGTTTACAATTCCGCCGCTCCTCAGGTGCAGTTAAAAATTATGCGTTAGAAACCACTATATACCATTCAACACCCTGAAATACTCTGCAGTGATTAAAGACTATTGCAAAGGTACCCAGTGGTATTTGTCTGTGCTATTTTCTTAGTGCAAAATCCATCTGGATGCGAGGATGCATTTTGCGCTTAAAAAATATCGCCAAATGTCCACTCCACTCTGTTGTGAAATTCAACTAAATCTGGCAGAATTTTAAAGGAATTCTGCATGATTCCGCAGAATCAAACTCTGCAAATTCCGTTTACCCCCAGTGACAGTCCCCTCCCTCAAAATTTGTAGTAAACAACACATTAATCTTGGCGGATCAGCAAAATTTTCTTTTGAAAAATTATAATCAAATGTTTGTAATCAGAGCAAAAGAGAAGGGTGCTGAATCCAAGTAGTCTGATAAACTTATTACAAATGCCGCAGGCAGTATGATTTTTACTATTAAAGATTATAAAAAATTAGAATGCAGTAAATTCTCAAGTTAGGTAGACGGTACCAGTGCACCAGTGTGTAATTTAGCCATCGATTACATTTGATCCTTTCTTACATGTATGAATGTATGTTCATTATTACCCTTGTTCAAAGGGTCATATATTTGTTTTATTTATTTAAGATGCCCTTTCTTAGGCACTTTTGGAAAACTTAGTTATCAGTCGTAATCTAGTTTGGACATATTTCCCTGAGTAATTATTACAAATCAACAACTCCTAGCTAAAAAAAAACTAAAATGGATTCAATATATTATCTTTGGTACTCCTCACAATCCTCGATCTGTTAATCAGCCAGGCTTCGTTTTCAATAAACTATGATAGGTCAAAGGGCAGTTATTCTTAAAAATGTGTTCAGCCACTGTGGAGCTCCCTGCAGTCACCTCCATGTGATCCTTGTTCATGTAATTCCAGAAATGCAGGCCATAAGACATATTAAACACATTATCCGCATTCTCCCATTTTTCATAGTATCTTCTCCACTGAGGATATGGAATGGGAAAGAAACGCTTTGGTTGCAGGTAGGAAAAGTTTTGGCACATTCCATCTCCTATTCTTGCAAAGTCTGGCATGTTGCACAGTTTCGCCGCCATGCGTGTGAAGAGCAGCGGCCCCTGCTGTCCCCAGCTATTCCCATCATAGTTTTGAACGTAGTCCTTCATACAGTCCCAGAGGAAGGGATGATTTTGGCGAAAGCCAAGCACCGCACTGCTGCACACTGAAAAGGATTCTGCCACCAAGAAGTCTTCTATTTGGATTGGCTTTAAGGAGATGACGTCTGTGTCCATGTAGATACCACCGTACTTCCAGAGCAATGCCTCCCGGCAAGCGTCAGATACATGATGAATCCAGTACCTCTGCCGGCTTGGGTCTATCTGCCAAAAAAGAGACAAAGTTAACATGTCAGTGATTGATTCCAGTGCATTAGACGAGAACTTTGATTGGTCAGCATAGCATTCGAAGCATAATTTTCTGCCAAAAGCAAAAACATAGAACTTATGTTTCAGAGATTATACGTTGAATCTGGTTCCAACAGATTCTATTGGGGTTGCTATCTATTTAACAGAGCTACCATATCTGGATCCAGTCGCCAGAACTGTTGTGTCATCACCATGAAGAACAGGAAAAATCACTGCTCAAACCATTGGGTTGGAAAGGAAAAGGTGCTTTAGTGGGCGATTCTTTACTATCCTACTGCTTAGGCACATCCCTTAATGCAGTGGCTGAGACCTGGACTGGGGTCAGAGCAAGGACCGGGATGAATGCGGTCAGATTGGAAGATGATAAAAAGTTGTTGGTCCATGTAGTGGAACAGAATTTGGTGCCTAAACGTGGTGGTGGTGGATTGGAATGCCTAGTGAGAACGAGAGATTGGTCAAGGGCATGAGAAGGATATGGGGATAAACTGCAAACACGCAATGCGTCTCATAAAATAACTATGTGAGATGTTAATATACTCAAACATTTTATACAATTATATGCAATATAATGTCCGGCATGGCAAACAGAATTTTAAAACATATCACCGGGATTCTCACAATACTGGAATCACCAAATATGTCCCGGCCTATCATTAAGCAACAGAATGAAAATCTACCACAAAGGAACATAAGCAAACTCACATTTCATTACCAAATTTTGTTGGGTTGTGATTTAGGTGAAAATCACTTTCTCAAACAAAAAGAGAAAAGTTCAGATTATTTTCTGGATGGCTCCATGTGGAAAGTAGATAGAGGTGTCTTTGATAAAGTGAAAAAAATTCACTGCATACTTTGCACAACATATTTTAAATAAAAAAGGCAAGCAGAATGCAGCACACTTAAAGAGAAAAAACACAAGGAGAAATAAAGGTATTTCTCCTTGTTACGCCTCACCTTGGGACGCATAGCTTTTTGACGCATTCCCAGGTCTACCACTAATGGTAAATCTAGGAATGCCCAAATTCCATGGGTGAATGCGTGGGTGCACCCACATTACACACATGGAATACCTCCCTGGGGAAGACTGAGGCAGCGCAGCGATTTGCGATGCCTTGCATTACTCTAGCTTTATCAAGCCATGCAGGGCCACACAAGGTGGCCTAGTGAGGTTTGATAAATCAGACTTAGTAGTTGTGTCAGCCTTGCCCCCCCTTGCATGGTGCAAGAGCGACGCAAATCAGTGATAAATATGTCCCCTCATGCCCAAAAATACTAGGCTTCTCCGGTCTCTTTTAAAACAATTTTACAATACTCACATAACCATTTCCAAAGAGAATTTGTTCAATAGTGAAAGGATGGCTAAACATTACATTATGCTGTGACTGAATAAGGGTGCTGATAAATCCAACATTTCTTGCTGGCGTTGTGTACATAATTTATACATTAGTTTACTGAAAACAAGAGCCACAACAAAAGAATGCAGATAAATAAAGTCAGCATTCCTCATCAGCAAATCCGAAAGGACAACAAAAGCACATTTGTTAATTAAAAGAAAACATGCTGCCTTATGTTACAGGCCAGGCAGCCATAACAAAAGATCTTAACACTTTTATTGATATTCAATCAATTTCATAATATTGAAGACAACAATATCAATAAATATTAATATTCATTAAGTACAATCATTATAATTAATACCAACCCTCAATTTTTTAATAAATATGTAGCAAACTCATTCTTATGCAATTCATCTCTTCAATCAAACTTTCCCATTTTCCGTACCCAAGCATCAAACAAAAGTGGATCATTAACTTTCCATAGTCGTGTTATCAAGAAATGGACCACCAGCATCATAACATAAACCAAAATTTACATCTACCTATGGGAGTTTACCAAGATGACTTATACTTCCTAATAAATCTAGAACTATATCAGGACTCACTGTTTTTGCCTTCAATTGAATATGAAATTAAATGAATTCCTATATGTCTGTATTACTGGACAAGTTAATATCATATAGATCCAGGGCAATTGGCCGTAACGTCTCAGAAATTCAGTAGAGATACACAGGTTCTATTTGTGGAGAATATCAGATTTATAATACACAAGCCATTGCACAAGTAATTGCATTCCTCTAAAATTGGTGCCCCAAAGTGCTTTTTTGGTAATGTTCTGAAACTTCTCCCTAGCTCTCATTCACCTGTAGATCTATCCGTTCTTTCCTGTTGACGACTATTTTCCTGATAATTCCATCTTGTTTTTTATTCACATTGTGAAGGAATCTAGCCAATTAGCCCAGGCCCTGATACCTAGGTTATCCTGTAAATAGTGTTTCAGCTACTGAATGAGAATGTTCAAGTTCTTAAAAATAAGTATTCAGTATGTAAATCTGTATTTTGGATGAACATTTAATATAGAAATACCCATACAATCAGACTTGGGTTTTAATTTTGCTACATACTTGTTCCCTTGTAAATGAGATCCCCATTTTAATAGCTACCTATTTCCCCATCTCTTGTTTACCAGGTGGAGTATTTCTGTATGAGCTAGCTTATCACAGATTGTCTTTAGTGGAGCCTCTGCATGGAGAGAAGGGATGCTTAATCTTCTATCAAGTGTGTACAGCGTGTGACCAAAGCTTGTAATGAAAGATATCATACCAATTTGGTTTTGTGTGGTCTTTATTTTCAAAAATCCAAATGTGTGATTTTTTTTCCCCACACGTCTGATTGAAAAATAATTATCTTAGAAACTGGTTGCTGTAATTCTAGCCATAATAATTACACTTGACGCCATTTAACAGTCTCTAAAATCTGGGAGAGCCAATCTACCCATTTCTTGAAGAAGGTGTAGATTCTTTATACCAATCCTTAGTTGTTTATATTCCCACTGGAATGAGCTTGCTATGGCCTCTAGTTTTTGAAAAACATTTGTATAAGGCACTTGATAGTGCATCAAACAAAAATAAACGATGTGGAGCCGTTTAATGTAATTGGCAACCTACTCCATCTCCCTAATACATTTTAATAACTCCAGCAAGAGTGGTGCATAGGTTAGATTGTAACAGCCACAAGCCGTCCATAAGAGCTGAGGAGCCACACCCCCACCATTTTTTGAGCAAGAAGAGCATCTGTCAGGCTGAACAAAGGTCAGCCTTACAGACACTCTTCTTGTTCAGGTCAGGCAGCAAGAAGCTAGACATGTGCTAAATGCACTTTGGCAGGCTGAGGATTTCACAGCCCTGTTAGGGTGACCTCCTCAGCCTGGCAAGAGTACCTCGAGGCCGTCCCCCTTGTGATGAAGGGGAACATCATTGCCTCAGACCTGAGAGCGTCAGTGTTAAGCCCTGAAGTGCCCAGGGCCGAGTGTCAATCAGTAACACCCTGTCACAGAGTGGGGTGGGTCCAGCAGTCTAATTTATCCCATCCCACTCTGTGACGAGTGAGGATCTCCTGCCTTCCTCTATGGTCAGGCAATGAGGGAAGGCAGCAGTCCCCACCCACCTTGGACCTCCAAGGCTTCCCTCTCTACTGTGAAGGTAAGTTTTATGTTTTTTATGTTGATGCATGTAATTTAGGAATGTATGTGTATTTGTGAGTGAGTGTTGTGAATAGGTGTGTGTGTGCATGCGTGTGAATGCATGGTTGTGATTGAGTGTATATGTGTACGTGTGTGGCCCCTTACCCCCTCCCTGGTCAAATTACTGGCCGCCAGTGGATTGTAAGGATCTGAGTATTTTCCTGAAATCCAAACTCCCAGATATTTCTCAGTATTTTTAATATAATGAGGTTGGAAGGACAATGGAAGTACTTCAGTTTAAGTTTTAGATACAAAAATAAGCCGCTTTGCTGAACAAATCAAAACGTAGAACAGCAGGTTGCAGATGTATAGGATTCATAGGCCAAAGTAGAAGGTGATAGATATGTCATTAGTAAACAAAGAACTGAAAAAGCTTAAGTTTAAACTCAAAAGAGAGTGAGACATCAACCCTTCACTTGATCCAGAAAATCATAATATCTAATATTTCACTAGGAACTGAGGAAGGTTTGTCAATTTACACGGTGCATCGAATCCCATTGAGTGTGGCTAAATCCAACTCTAGACCAAGAACTATAATGGTGAGCATCAGTGCCAACACAAGTTCTTAAAACGAATTACTAGGATTATTCTTGGAGGGTTAAGTTTATTCAGCTGAATGGCATACACCGAGCCAATGGTCAAGCAATGCCTGACACACAAATTCTAAGCACAGATAGTTATACGCTTCCTCAGTAGTGGAAAAGTACCCAGCAGTTTGGTTCATGATCAACAAAGACAATTGTGCGTACATTAAATGTGTGACAACTCCTTCCTGGTACAAAAGATGAGTTTAGTAAAACAGCATATTCTTCCCACTGCAGATGCGAGCTTGAGAATCATTTGCCAAGGCTGGCATGAGAACATCATATCTCACACCTTAATCTTCCCATGCCGAGCTCTACAAAGCGGTGAACAACCTTTACAACGCAACTATTACAACGCACTACATTTACAACGAAATTTTTACAACGCAACATCCACTACAACGCATTCCATTACATCGCATGACACTACAACGCATGTTTAAAAACTACCTTTACAACGCATTCCATTACATCGCATACTACCTTTACAACACCTACCATTACAACGCAATCCAACACTTACCCTACTGTTGCACCCCCTGGAGTTAGAATAGTAACTTTTACCCCTATACTATCCAATACTTACCTTAAATGCAATTTAATATTATGCGTTGTAATGGTATGCGTTGTAAAGGTAGTATGCGATGTAATGGAATGCGTTGTAAAGGTAGTTTTTAAACATGCGTTGTAGTGTCATGCTAAGTAATGGAATGCGTTGTAGTGGATGTTGCGTTGTAAAAAATGCGTTGTAAGTGCATGCGTTGTAAAAGTGTGCGTTGTAACAACATACATCCCTACAAAGCACCTACCCTTTCAGCTGTTAGTCTTTGAAGCCTGTGCATGTGCTCATTATGCATCAATGCACTCTTGAACAATGCAAGGTGGAGTCGGTTTGGATTCATCATTGTGGCCTAGAGGCTCAGAAGTCCGTCCTCTTGGCACTAGCTGCCAATCTTACTACCCAATCAAATGAAAATGCCTAGGCTCTTTCTGGCAATTGTATTCCACTTCTATTATTTGTTCCTATTTCCCTGCTCCTTCTTGTCCCCTTCGACATTTCTACAGTTCTTTTCCAAATGTTAGCACATCGAACACAAGCTAGGACCTGCTCGTGTTAGTGAAATTAACAACAGAAAGAATGCTGCACATCGTGAACGTTTCTTCACAAAGGTTAGAAAGGATGGCAGTGGTATCATTAGCAAATCTCTCCCACTCAATTAATTGGTCATGCTTTCTCAATTTTACTACATTTAAAGTTATTCCTTTAGGGGGATAATGGCGAAAACAAAATCAATCGTGGCCTTCTTTGCATCCCTTCTCTGGTGATAAAAAATAATGTTCTTTATTTGTTTTGTATGTAATACATAGGCCTGGATGAATTTTTAATAATGCATAGTAATCAGAGTAATTACACATTACTCTTGTCATGCTAAATCACTGGAACTTCGCAATTACGCCAACTTGATTAATTAAGAGAAGTTGGGGCAAAAAAACCCCACTGCAGGAGCACAGGAACAATAAACTAAGAAAAAGTGATCAGTTTCTGCTTTCTGCTGTTCACGTCTTTCAACATTTAGTGCTATTTTTGTAATGCAAAATGCATCTTCAGGGCCCATTTTAGACATGAGGGAGCATTTTGCACTAAGAAAATAGCGCGCAATACTCTCCCTCGATACTGTGTCATTATTACTGTAAATGTGGGTAATGTCTAGAATTGTTCTCATATGCTAAAAAAGCTTTTCCACTTCAGACAACATACACTGTATATAGTTAGGTATAGCAATCTAATTTCTTTTGGTTTTGCATTTAGCTTTTTGAACTCTCGGTCTCTGGTAAAAGGTTCCGAGTACCTGTGACTGAGCAAGGAAAGGTAAATTACACATGGTAACAGACAAGAAAGAGGTCTCTGGGAATAATTAACTTTTACTGCTAAAGAGTCAGGTATTTGAATACACACCTAGCACTTTGAAACATTCATAGAGGAGTAGTAGGTCTGAAAAAACTGGACATGTGTATTTACTCATTTTGACAATGGTTGCACATACCATTATCATAATTTCCTTCAATTTCACGATATACCATTCCGGTGGAGGACCTATATTATTTCACTGGATTACTCATTTGCATCAGCAATACCAATATTAGGCCAATCATATAGGTGGCGAACGCAGCTCTCATGATGACCAAGACTGTGTTCTACCTCTGAACCCCTTTGTTTTTTTCCTTCTGTTTTTACAATATTTTCTTGACTTCTGGTGACGTGACCGTTTATCCCACCTGCTGACTCTTGCAGCAGTTCTTCACTGGAACAGTTTGTTTGGGGCGAGGTCGGGTTCTTAACCTCCCTACTTAGGTGGTGTCACCTTCTTTGTGTGCAAACCATGCACCCAGGTCAATAGCCATTCATTTCACAGCACTGTTCATAACTAAAAGGACCTGCTATGCTTGTTCACACCATGGTTGCAAACAGTTTCTCCAGGTATGGCTTTTCGTTAGAAGCCAGTGGGTACCGGGGCAGTTTGTTGGACCTGGGGAAACAGTGTCCTTCACTTCAGATAGTGTCTTGCAACAGTCCATGATCAAGCCATCAGTTATTGACAACAGTCGAGCAGCTGGTAACCAAGGCACTCTCATGAGTCTGCCCATTAGGATTTCATGTGGGGACAGCCTTGTTAGTTCGAGCTTTCGAGACCTCTTGTATATACTTTAGTATATACCTATATGTGTATGTACTTTGTGGCCTCTGGAGATCAGCCCTAGGACTTGTCTGCTTCCTCTTACCGACTTTTCTTTCTGTTCAACTGCCTCTATTTAACTGTCTTGATAGAAAACGACCAGTAGAGGTCAGTAAAATACCAGAATTGCTTTCTGCTTGTTCAACTGCCTCTATTTAACTGTCTTGATAAAAAACGACCAGTAGAGGTCAGTAAAATACCAGAATTGCTTTCTGCTTAGGGATTTTCTTTTTCTACTTTTTGTGGCAACTGCCTCTATTTAGCTTTCTTGATAAAAAATGAGCAGCATATGTCAGTAAAATACCAGAATCACTTTAGCATTCTCTAGATTCCAGTCCATAGAAATCGTCTTCCACGAGCACTTGTAGACAAAAACATTTTTTTCAAATCTTGTATTTTCAGTGATATGACCACCCAAAGCCCTGATTTTATATTAAAATCAGAGCTTTCGACCATACCATTACCTGCTGAAAAGCAATATTTCTCTCCATGTGTTCCCATACCTGGCGTGTCACGCTGTTTGGTGCTTACTTTCCCTCCATGTTAAAGAACATTAGATGTTTCAGCACGCAGGCTAATGTGCTGCATAGCTAAATACATGTAAGGTCCCAAAGGCGAGACTGATTGCATTGCAAATGCTTGTTTTTCTGTTTGGAGTGCATTGGATAGTCATGAGCAGAAGAGGCAGGGAATTAGGCCACTTAAAAAGTGGTGCAGGCACACAGTTTCACTAGCTTGTTCTTTATCATAGCATTCAGTCTCTACCAGGCCTGAGGAGAGTGATGCCACCAACCTCATAAATTAGTTTCATTATTTCATTCTTGAACTGTCTAACCTGGTCACTCTCTATGCACATCAGTACTCAGTACCACGGAATCAGTTGCTTCAAACACAATTGTGCCACAGCCATTGCATCACATGAACATTTCAGGTAGGCCTCCATCCATTTAGAGAACAAGGAAACTGCAGTCAAGACCTATCGGTAACCTCAACATGGAGGTAATCTATGAGGTTAATCTGCAGTCTCAAAAATGGTCAGTAAGCCAATGGGGAGTAAACTATAATCACATTTCTTTCCTCCACATGATTTCTTTTGGCACACCACACACTGTGAACAATAGTCTTGTGCACATTTAAAAAAAATGATCATTCTTTCAAATTCTCTGAAAACCGGAATGTGTGGGACCCTGGAACAATTTCTCCTGTTGCTACAACATAGAATTTGGTAACACAACTCTCTCCTCAAGCTCCACTCACGGCCCTTCCTTCTTTATTGCACCTATAACCTCTTTACTCCATCTCCTGCCTTTCCTTCGTTCTACATCCTTTGGTATATTCCTGACCTATTCTATTGTTTGTCCAGGCACCTCAGCGAATGTCACTGCTGCAAACAGTGTGGTTCATTCTGAGAAGCATTATATGTATAAAACCATGCCACTGCATCAGCAAAATCATTGCCTTTTGAAACCTCATTTGACCCTCTCCGAAGTGCTGCACATTTTAAAACAAAAACAACAATAGATGGACAGAATGCAGAACAATGTCATACATTCACCCCAGTACAGAGATCTGGGCCTAAATCCATCGTTTTTTTGCTCACCATGCCATTCCAGCCATATGCAAATCAGTCTTGACCCTGTGCCTCATGGGAACAGTCCAGCCCGAACTGCCAAGACAGGTCCTCCCTGTACTGGAAACAAGCATCCTAGGACCGGTTTCGGGGTTTCACCCCTCTTCAGCCAGGATAGCTTGATTCCAGTGGCATGGAGAGCACAGGACTCACGTCTGAGCATACCCGGCCCACTCGGGGTGACAAATGCAAAAACAACAATCTCTTGACTGGGGGAGAATATCTGCATTGTCAGCATTCCGTCCATCATTTGTTTGTTATAACGCTTTTTGCCCTAAGTGGGATGGGTATGCCCAGACGTGGGTCCCGTGCTCACTACGCCACTGGAGTCAAGCTATCCTGGCTGATGACGGCTGATAGCCAGAAACCGGTCCTAGCATGCTTGATTCCGGTCCAGGGAAGACATGGCTTGGCAGTTCGGGCTGGACTGTTCCCATGAGGCACAGGGTCAAGACTGATTTGCATATGGCCATGTCTAAACTGGGGTGGTGTAGTGGGCAAAAGAACGATGGATTTAACCTAGATCTCTTGACTGGGGGAGAATGTCTGCATTGTCAGCATTACGTCCATCATTTGTTTGTTGTAACGCACATTTTAAAACGGCTGGCTTTTGCGTAGCTTACAAAATGTGTAAAACCCAGGCCATTGCATTTCGGAGTACCAGTAGAAATCATCCAGAAGTGTGCTGGAAACAGAGATTTTAATAGGATCAAAACAAATCAAACCACTAATTTGGAGCAGAACAAATGATAAATATGATGGGAAACTCAATTTCCACACATTATCATTTGTGTGTTACATAGCTTTATTTATAAAACTGTATGTTTGTGCAAATTTAGTTGCCATATCAGGGGAAAATGTGCTGTCTATATATGATGCTCTACCACACAAAGCTTTTTTTTTTTAATAAACTTTATTTATTCAATTGTTCACCCAGTAAACTGAGCGGTCATACATAGAGTTTACCAACATATCGCCCCCATCTTGTTTCCAGTTTGCATCTGAGTCCCATGCACACATCGTTATAGTATATTCAACTATGACATAATGGGAAACTTAGCGACATACATAACTAGGGTGTTGCACAGTTACCACCATTACATGTTGCTACTGCTGTCAGATCAATTGTCCTGACCATTTCCATTTCTCGTTGGGTTTAATAGCTCCCTGCAAAGCTCTCTCCAAAGTGCAATGTCCTCATCTAATTTCTTGTCATTCCCCAAGGCTTTCATATGCAGTTCTTCTGCAAGAGACCACTCTCCCACATCCCTTATCCAGCTTCCGAATGTCGGGGCCCGTGCACTCATCCAGCATATAGCCAACATCCGATTAGCCAGCACCAGAGATAATTGTAGGAATTTATTGGCCATTTTCCATTTCTTTGGTTGTGGAACCAGCCCCAGGAGGCAATGTTCTGTTTTGGCTTCTACTAATGTCCCCACCTCTATGCGGATCCTCGTTATTATATTAGTCCAGTACTGCTGTACCTCTGGACACTCCCACACCAGGTGCATTAACCCCAAGTGGACCCTATGCTGGCATCTCTAAGGTGGAGCCTCACAGGGGTCATGTACACCCACTGCAAGAAGTTATAATGCGGCAGCTTCAGGCTGGCATTGAAGGATACCTTACATGTTAATGCACATACCCTCGCCCAGCTTTTTTCGATAATGGAACCTGTAGGTCCTCCTTCCATGTGTCCTATGCCTTAAGGGCTATGGACCACAAATACACCCTCATAGCTTTATATAGTAGTGATACCAGCCTACGCCCGCTGCCACACGTTAGCAGTACATCAGGAGTCTCAGTCATCTGAGGCACATTTATATAAGTGGGTCATGTAAACCTGCCCAACTCCACTAGGCCCGCATATTGGAGATACTGTCCCTGTCCCAGCTCAAATCCTTTGCACACCTGTTCGAAAGTGATGGAAGTGTCATTTATATATTAGTCCTCCTGAACCATACATCCACCCTTCCTCCAAGCCTGGAAGGACATGTTCTCTACCATCCTTCGCACAGGGACTAGCTGCCTGATAGGTAACTCCGGGTGCAATGGAACACGCCCAAGCACCCAATCTACAAACTTCTGCCATATAAATGCTCTTTGTTTGACTATATATGGTAGTTCAGCACTCACACCTGCACCCTCAAGCAACATGATGGGTACATTTTCTGGCTATACCTGGCCGCTAAGTAAGCGTTTTTCCCAATTGTCACCGTCATCTAACCACTGCGCTGCGTGCTGAAGGTGTGCTGCAAAGTATCATAGGTCAAATCTGGATACCCCCCTTCTTTGTATCGCTTAGAAAGGACCTGTAGCGCTACTCTGCAACATTTCCCCTCCCAACAGAATTATATCAGTATTGAGTTCAATTGTCGGAATACTTTCATGGGGATAGAGCACAGTTTGTTTTGTAAGGTGTACATACATCTAGGCAACACCACCATCTTTTCCACGGCTATTCTGCCCTAGGCAACACCACCATCTTTGCCACGGCTATTCTGCCTATTATGAACAGTGGCAACGTGTTCCAGAATTCTACTGAATGCCTCAGGGACTCAATTACTCTATTCATGTTCAGTTGAAGTATCTTTGCGTCCCTGTGTGCTACCTGTACACCCAGATACCGAAAGTGGTCTATCTCCCATCTCAATCCCAATCAGGGCAGCTCCTCTAATTCATGTTCTCTTAGCCCTGTCAGCGGGAACACCAAATACTTTCGCCTATTAAGGCGCATTCCCGAATATGTTGCAAAGTAATCCAGCAACTGCAGGAGTTTCAGAATCGTCTCACGCGGGAATGTAACGTAGAACAGTGTGTCGTCCGCATTCAGCGAGACAAGGTGAGTACCATTCCCTATTTGTATACCCCAGCGGCCTAAATCTTGTCTGGCCCATACCGCCATGGGCTTTATGGCCAGAGCAAAAAGCAGTAGAGACGGGGCATCCCTGCTGTGTACCTCACCCCAGTAACCACTGCACTGACCTAATTTGACCCAGTCGCACCTTGACCGCTGGTTTTGTATACAGTATCCTAACCCACCTACACAACCGTGACCTGACCCCCAAAGTCCTAAGAATCTCCTGCAAATATCCCCAGTCCACCATATCGAACGCTTTTTCAAGATCGATGGAGACCAGCGCCATCACCTCAGGGGCCGTCTGTGTCTCATCTAGTGCTAAGCGCCGTGTATTCATAGACGTGCTACACCCAGAATAAATCTGTACTGATCCTCATGAACTAGATACCTCATGTTCCGGCCCAGCCTTTTAGCCAGCACTTTACATGAAATGTTTATGTCAGTGTTAATCATTGTCAGCGGTCTGAAAGCCGCTTGGTCCTGCCTGTCTGCGCCCAGTTTAGGGATCATACAAATTTCACCCTTGTGCATCGTTGGAGGCAATATCCCATTCTCAAATTATTAATCAAATGTCTGTAGAAATAGTTGGGCTAACTTTGCCAAATATGCCTGGTAATATTCAATTGGTAGCCTGTCACCCCCCAGAGCCTTAGCTTTGGGTATGTCTGCTATTACCTCCACTATCTCTTCTTCAATGCACGTCCATCTCTAACCGGGTTTCTTCAGACACCTTCCTCAATTGGAGACTCCCCAAAAAAGGAGTGGAGGACTCAGCTCTGACTAACGGATCAGCTATGTACACTTTCTCCAAGTGCTGCCAGAATTGTTCCAACATACCTGCAAGGGTGTATACCAGCTCAACGACTGACTGCTTACATTTGTTATCAGTGGAGGTGCCTGTTTTCTGCATAGTATCCATGCCAACAGCCGGACGGACTTGTCTCCCTCTGCATGTAATCTTTATTGGTATTTGGCAAATGTATATTTGTCTAGCCTGTCCCATGTATCTGCAACCTGCTCTTACAGTGCAGGTTCTCGCTCCTGGGTGTCACCCTGACCCAACTGGAGCTCTGCTAATGAGTCTTCTCTGTCTCGCAGTTCAGATTGCAATTGCTTCCGAACGCCATATGTTAATCCCATTCCTGACCCCCGAGCCACCGCCTTCAAGGCGTCCCGCTCATTAGCTCTATTATTGTAGTGCTGCAATTGAGAGATATGTATTCTGTAAGTGTGTTTGTGTTTGTCTCTCTACCAACCTGATCTTCAAGGAGATCAGAAGGTAGCGGCCAGCTGCAAGGGCCATGTTCCCCGGCAGCCCACTGCACCGTGCAGCTCACTTCAGACAGAAAGCATGCCAGGTGAGTTATTTCTGCTGCTAGGAATGCGGGATGTTCCATTGCTAAGACCCTGTCTAGCCGGCTGTATGCATTGTGCTTTGGTGTGAAACATGTGTATAGCTTCTGTGTTGGATGATGGTCTCTCCAAACAGCCGTTAAGCCCAGATCGTGCATCACTTTCTGCAACTGCTTGGTCATTCGCGGCTCGGTGCCCCTTCTGGGTGGACATCTGTCCTTATCAGAGTCCAATACACAGTGAGTACCCCTAGCATAGGTAGGATACAAGGAGTAAAACACCTGGTCCCTCCATTTTTTCACCAACTGTGTAGCCCCAGCATGGTCTAGATGTGCCTCCTGCAGGCATGCAAACATTATGTTGTGTCTTTTAAGAATCAAAAAAACTCTATGTCATTTAGTGCAGGTGCCCAACACTCTGACATTCCAACTAAGGAACTTTACCTCCCGTCCCATGTTCAGTTGTGCTTATTTCCTGTCTAACCATGTGCCTGGACTCACCACTCTCATGTGCTAACCCACCCATCTTCATAACATAACTTGCATTAAAACATAAACGAGTAACTAAACTGTCCCACCCTCCACCCACAGACAATACTCGGCTAACATCACAAACGATACTGCCCACCCTCCGCTCGTGCCAGGACATGCACAGCATCCCAATAAGCCCAACAGGGGAAACAAGTGAGGTTTTTTTGGTGTCCCCAGTCTGCCCACCCTTTACTTATCTGTCGTCTCACTGCGATTCTGGAGTATAAACCCCTCTTATACATCCACGATCAATTTCTCAAGATTCACAGCCATGTTTTTTCTCGTCTACACAAAGCTTTAGTTGCATTAAAAAATCACCTTGCCTCACAGCCAATAAAGGTAGGTGGGTCATTCTGAAAAGTGGACTGTGGTTCTATAACGTTTGGGAACCACTTTTTTAGCACAAGCTTTCAGAGGCTCATCTTTAATATTTTGTCGAGGCTTGGTCCACAAATCAGTCAACCAGATACAGTCATGGTCACGGTCTTCTTCCTCAAACTGCTGGGAAGGTAAAGCCAGTAACATAAACTGCACATCTTTTCACAGGTCAGTGTAGCTAGCAAATCTCATATTTCATTGTACCTCATAATGAGTAAGTCAGGTATCAATCAAATGTTGTGTATTACTTTGTGTAAGCATAATTTCAACTGAATGAAGTACATACAATGCCAGTATGCCCTTAGGCAATATTATCAGATTGTTTTACTGCCACGTTGTAGCTGCAACGCTCTCAAACACGTCAGGAAACCTGTTACACTGGGATCCAATGAAGCTGAAAAATACACAACTGACCACTTTTGGTCACCATAACTTGTGGCAGTACAGACAATGAGCACCCTTTTCTCTCCATGCACATGCAGTACAGACAAAATCTTTAGTGATTCATAATCAGGCATCCCTAAAGCTGTGGATGACAGAGCATGTTTCAGTTTTGACAGTGACTTTTGACATTCTTCCGACCAGGGCACAGGATTGGGGACATTTTCCTTGGCAAAACACTAAAAGGAGTTGAGCTGTAAGGGAGGAGTTAGGGATCCACTGCCTGCAATACCCTTGCATAGCAAGGAAACCTCTCCTCTCTCTCTCTGTGTGATGTGGAACCACATGTAATATAGCTGTATTCCTTTCCTGAGTCACTTTCCTTGTATCTTTCTCCAGTATCTATCACAAATAAATGATCTTTGATTAACAGTATTGAGGTTTTGCAAGGCATACCATATGCTTCCCTTGGGCCAAATGATTTATCAAAGCAATAATGTTCCATTTGCATGCATTCCTGATAGGCGAGGCAGCCAATACATGCTCAATATACTATAACAATGCAGGTCCATGTGTGAGAAAAAGGGATTATATATCCTTAAGGAGAGCTTGAGAGAAAATGGATGGTGATTCTGTATACATTATCGGATTTTTTCCCAGCAAAATACCATCTTTTTAAAACTGAAACCGAATACACATTGGCTGTCAGAGCACAAATCAGTAACTGTACACCATTTTGCAGAGGCAGGGATCGGAGACATGCTTACAGCAGGGTTCGGGACAACTGGGAAACTGAGGATCACAATGATATTATTAGCTTTTAAGTCTTGGACCATCTTCCAAGAAATTGCATCAGCTTTTCTCACAGGAAGAAGGGGGCAGGGTGTTACATGCAGGGCCGGCTTTAGCGCTGGTGGCGCCCTGTGTGACAATGTTTGTTGGCGCCCCCCCCCCCCAATGTCCACCTCGACCACCGATTCTCTCACTAGCACCCTTTAACAATGACCAAGTCTCCATAACCACACTCTCTCAGATGCATTGATTTACCAGTGTAGGTGTCCGAGCACTTTACATCACACACACATTACACAGAGACAATATAACAAACAGGTGTAAATCAGTGTATAAGAAATGTTACATAAGCGAAAGGACTAACAGTGTAGGAGTCACATGTCATCCACACTGGTAGGCAGTATAGTTTAAGAGTGCTTGGTGTGGAGAAGCACAAACTTTGAGTCCAAAAAGAAAAAGCATAGTTGGGAGTTTTCTTTAATAATAAGAATCGATTTCTAGCCAAATTAACCCTTTTTGCAACATTAATCAATGTTCTAATAATGTATACTTTGCAGTGTGTATGCAGCTCTAGGATGAAAGTTAATAGCTCACTATTCTATATTAGGACTTAAAGTTATAGATTGCAAGTAACAAAAGGATGCCTCTTTTGAAAGCAGTAACCTGCTGATCTGTATACATCATACGCACTCTGTAATCTACTTGGTACACGTTCTTTGCAGCAGGCATGTTAACCCTGCACTAACTTCACCTAAGTCAAAACCTCAACTATACAAAACGCTGATCTCTCTCCAGGAAGATAATTAATCATACGTGTTATCTTGACATTTTTGTGAGGCCTGGAGATTGCCGGGGGAAAGAAACGCTGCAGCAGGTGCTTCAAAAGCATAATAAACTTTCAAACACGGCGCCCCGAGGAAGCCAGCACCAGGTGCGGTGGCACCGGTCGCACCGCCCTAGAGCCGGCCCTGGTTACATGGGTCTGACTTTACTATCCTAATATTGGCTGTCCTGTATCCTTCGCTCAATTCCTGCTTCTGCCTTTTGCAGCAACTTATATTTGGGAATTCAAAGCAATCTGCTCCCTCCTTACATCTTTCATGTACTGGCCAGACACTGTGCAATGTCCCTATCTGTCCACCTTTCACTTGCCAGAGCTTAAGCAGTCCTGGATTACGCAAATCTTCAGGTATTTCACTCAACACAGGAGAATGGCACATATTGCACCATCATCAAATTCATGACCTTACAATGTGCATCAGTGTACTTTTTCAGTACAAATCCATTTTCAGGAGTACCATACAAAATACATTTCATTTTGAACAGGAGATGCCTCTCCATCAAATGCACAGATCTAGTGTAGCTGATCAAAAAAGAATGCTGCTCTATGAGGGGTCCTAAAATTACAGGAGTAGGGGTGAGATGGGATGGGAAATAATAGAGTTTAATATACCTACTGCTTTCACTGATTTCCCAAGAGAAGCAAATGGGGGAACTTATGTAGGTCTTATGGTAGAGCATGAAGCCTCGATATAACTACGAAATGCTCATTGAATCAAGACTCTCGACTGGGAGCACAGCAACCAGCAAGCTGTCACACCCGCTTGGACAGCCCTAAGGGACATAACTGGGGCCTGCTGAGACCTTGTCATGGCTGCAAAATGAGGAAATGACACAATCAATACAAACATTGACTGGCTAGCAGACATCACAGCAGGGGGAGGGGCTCGCGGATGAAAATGAGTTTGCGACACAACTGGAGCAACATGAGTAGCTGGCAGGGCTGAGGCAAGGGCAGAACATGCTGCTAGTGGGGTAGACTAATTCAGAGGACTCTTCCTTAGACATTTCTCTTTCCCAGCACTGGATAACCATTTCTCTAGTGCCCCAGCTTCCTGCACTTTAACCATACATAGTGCCGGCCCCCATCACAGCGACCTTAGACCCTTTCCCTTCTACTCCCACCATGCAAACCTTTCCTCCATCTTCTCCTCTGCTCAGATGGTCATGCTGCATATGCACCCCCCTCATCACCTGTGGGGTAGGTGGTGTCTGTTGAAAGAAGTCTTTTTACACCATCATCAACCAATCCTTACCCTTCTTCCATTTCCAATCAAGATATTCACTATAATACCATGCACATGTATATATTTCCTGTATTGCTTTTTGCTTCCCAACACATTACAGACTGTTGAACTTGGGCATAAATATCGTCATGCAGCCTGAGTATAAAAGCTGACACCAGGGCCTGCATTCCCTGCTGAGTAGCATTCATTATTCCATTGTGCAGCTTATATGCCTGCAACAGTCTCTCATAATAAGCATGCACACTCTCAAGCTGGTTTTGCATAGTTAACATAATCTCAGACCAAGTTATATGTTGCAGTAGCACTGATTTCTTCAAATATTCATCACCACCTTATACTTTTACTATTGAGGAGTGCTCGAATTTGCACACAGTGACTGTTCTAAGAATTATATTTCTGGTTTACATATCTTTATCAGATCCATCCTCCTGATCCTCAGTGGCCCCTCTACTCCATTCCTTCTTCAATCCTTCCCCCACTTTCTTCTTCTCCAACAGATCCTCTAACCAATACTGCAACCTCACTAACTTTTCCTTCCTAACTTCTTCTTTGTTCAGTTTTAATACAATGAGTGTATCCTCTATCTCTGAAAACAACCCCCCCTTCATTCTCCTACCTAATTAATAAGCTGTTGATATGCTGACTTGATTAACCACTGCCCGGTACTATTCATTAAACAAATGCTTATCCACTTAAACCTTCCTATGCCAGATCCTTCTTCTGCCATTCCTCCGGAAATTATCCCATTGACTTATTGGGGTCATAGGGAGAAGGAGGACGACAAACATTCAACAACTTTTCAACAAGACATTGTTTGTCTTCCTCTAGCCCCTCGAGAGCCACCAAGGTAGGATATAATTTATTCCTTCCACAACATCTTTACAACACTCTTTTCACTTCTGCAAGGCTTCCTTTCTCATGCAACCCAGCTCCTTCACACCTGCCCAATTATCTTACTCTCATTTGCTTTATCTGGTGGCATTTAGTGCTTCCAACTCTGCAGGTCCAAGTGAAGGTTGTTCATTTGCTCATTCATGCACTTACAAACATTGAAAGCATTTTACCTCAAATTAGCCATTTCCAGCAAATTGAAATTTTCAGTCTTTTTGGTTAGATCATGCCATTCTTCAAACTATAAATAAATATGCAGGGCAACCTTTACCCACAATTCATGCACTGGTTTCCCTCAGGGGGAGGACTACTGTGCTTTGTCTTACCCGCCTTTAATGTTAGATTTTCCCATGACTTCAGGCGTGAGACCTACCGGTCATACACCTGGAGAGGAACCACCACTTCATAAAAATTTCCACATTCACATCCTCTAAGGGAAACACCTGGCACAGTTTATCTATATTCCCTGCCTGTGAGATTACATGGGTATGGGTAGGGTTGTCAATCAAACACAAGGAGATGATGGACGGAGCGATGAAACTTTACAGACACTCACCCCCAGTCACAGATTTGGGTTGAATTCATCATCGTTCTTTAGCTCACTTCGCCACGCCAGTTCAGAAATAGCTATATGCAAATCAGTCTTGGCCCTGTGCCTCATGGGAACAGTCCAGCCCATACTGCCAAGCCATGTCTTCCCTGGACCGAAAACAAACATCCTGGGACCGGTTTCGAGCTAACAGCCCTCATCAGCCAGGCTAGCTTGAATCCAGTGGCAAAGGGTTGTCAACCACACATGCCTATAGCCTCTAATAAACGTTGACACCATAAAGGTCCTCTCTTTTTAGCAGGCTCACTGATACATCTTGAGAGGAACTGCCTCTCCCCGGACGTTTCCTTCACCAGTCGAACCTCCTACATTTGCACCATGTTAAAGGAGAATGGAAGAAAATACCTGACATGCCTCCACTTCTCACAGGTGACCTGACTGCAGTCTATCTTTTTATTCCTTGGATAAGGTGTATCCCCATGCCCCTCCCTATGCCTCTTGTCAGTCTCAAAGAACTACTAGGCTACCTGTGTTCCATTTACCATTGCAGCCAATTCGGGCCCACAATCAGAGATTAAGGGCCAGATGTACGACCATTTTATATAGCGCCTCCCAATTTGCGCATACACATTGCGAGTCACAAATTGCGAGGCGATAAATGAAATGTACAACAGTGTGTTTAACACTATTTGCTAATCCCAATGGGGTCGCAAATTGCAAGGCTCAATAATATTAATGAACCCTCGCACAATTTGCAAGCTCATTGGGAATGCCAGCCATTCCAGAGATGGTGGCCTGCTGGGCTCAGCCAACCACCATGTCTGGGACTGCTTTTAAATAAAGCGGTGTTTTTTTTTTTAATTTGGCCCGTTTTATATAAAGGGAAACGGGATGCATTTAAAAAACAAAAAATTAAACGTTTTCGTTTCATTTTTTAAGGCAGGCTGTGGTCCCTGGGACCACTGCCTGCCCTTAAAAAAAAGAATTTGCATGCATTTGCAAAAGGGAAGGAGTCCCATGGGGACACCTTCCCATTTGCGAATGCATTACCACCTACTTGAAGTAGGTGTTAATTGCAAGTGTTTTGCGACTGCAATTAAGGTCGCAAAACATTTGTACATGGTTTGAGACTCGCTTTTCGAAGAGAACGCCCTTTCCAAATAGCGAGTAGCAAAACCTATTTAGCGAGTCCCAAAAAAATTGCGACTTGCTAATTAGGCTATGTACATGGCCCAATAGGTTTTTGCCTGCTCAAACTGGTTCGCGACCCCGTTTGCGCATGCAAAAACAGGTCGTACATCTGGCCCCAGAATTCTAAGGAAATATTCCTCCATTTGGTGTGCCTTCTGCATCTGCTAAGATCATTGTGACTTGTCTGCCATGAATCCTCTGATTCAGCGATAAGTGCCAAAGGCATTCCTGCATTTCTCCACCAAACTCTCTATGCCAAGTTCTTAAATGAAATTCATTAGCAGGATTGTTATTTCAAAGTGAACTGTATTCAGCTCACTGAATGATACACACTTAGCAAAAGCTCAAGCATTTTCTGCTACACAAATTCTAAGCACAGATAGACATACCCTCCCTCAGCAAGGCAAATGTACCCAGCCGATTGGTTCTCAAGCAATGAAGGCAGTTATGCATTCATTAAATGTGTAACTACTCTTTCCATATACAACTCATAACACTGGCAAAACAATGTATTCTACTCTCTGTAGATGCAACCTCAAGAATCATTTGTCACGGCTGGAACGAGAATATCTTACCTTTCTCCCTAGTCCTCCCATGTCATCAGTAGCTGAATTCTGCAAGACACCATTTTAACTGTTAGTACATTAAGCCTATGCGTGTCTTAATTCTGCAGCAATACGCTTGTGAGATTAAAACAAGATGGAGTTGGTTTAGTCTCATATTTTTGACAAGAATTTTAGAATTAAGGAAAAAATAATGACCAAAGAGAAACAGATAAAATCTTTCGGGATAGACAATGCATCTGAACTGCACATATACCCCAGTATGTCATTTGAGACTTCCAAATTTCACTCGGAACAAAAAGAGCTAGCAATTGAGTTGAGATTGTTTGGGGCTCAAGTAATGTCACAACAAATGGCCAAGTTGAACATGTTGGCAACGGCATATTTCAAATATTTAACTGCAGATGTATTGCACATAATTTTCCAATTGAGCTCTAAGGGCGAGAACAAAGTAAAGACAAAAGAAAAGTGCTAATGGGAGAATATAAAAGAAAAGAAAAGAAAAGTTGCAGACAGTGGTAAGGTTGGTATGTGGTGGCAGTGGGGCTTAGGGAGAGGGGGGCATCGAGAAGATGTAGTTTGATGTAAAACAGGGCACCTATGTTCTGCGGGTGTTCTCTTCGTGGGAAAGGGCACGCTTACCCAAGGAGGACCAAGAAGGATTGGAAGGGAGAAGGATAAGATAGGGGATGAGCAAGTGGAAGAGAAGGGAGATGGGTTTAGAGGGGTGCATGTGGGAGATGGGAATACATGAGATTTAGAGTGGAAAACTTGGAAATCAATGGATTTCTAGGAAATATTAATTTAATGCAACAAATTGCATTGCAACATATAGCCAACATACTAAATGTGGATACACTGAAAATATTTTCTATTAACACAAATGGTCTCAATTATTGCAATAAGGAAAATAATCTTCTCCTACATTTGTACACTGAAGCCCACAATTGAATTGGGTTAAGAAACACATATTGCTAAATACATTGAACCAAATGAAAATGGCAAAGTTTAACACAAGCCTATAACTCCTTCACACCAGCAGCTTACAGAGGAGGTATTTTACTAATTTTCTAGCTCTTTTTTTGCTCTGTAACTAAAGTAGTCCAAGACTCTGCTGGGCGCTGAATAGACTAAGCAATTCAACATTCTATGAGGTTAGCCATAGTTGTGCCGTTCTATGGTCCCATGATGGACAATCCTACACTCTTGTGCATGGACCCAACAGAGGCCCCTGCGGTGGTGGAGGCCCCTTAACCTTCAAAGGGTCCCTATTTAGTCCAAGGCTAATGAATATATGTGAGCTATGGGAGACTCGTGGGAACCCCTCATAAGATTCTTTGGGGGGAGGGTCTCATTTTGCGCTACTCCACTGCCCTTCTGCGATTTGATGGATACACTAATGACATTTCACAAAACTATTCTTATCGGAGGGGATGTCAGATTTCTCCAGTTCCTGGTGTTAAATACCACAAATGTTAAGACAATTCAGAAACAACCTTAAAATGGTTAAGACTATTAATACTCTTAAAAAACCAGTAAGCGCTCTGGGGCCAATGGAGAGCACAAAAACCCAAAGGCCAAACAATGCACCAATTTATCAAAACATTATCAATCCACTTCAGGGATAGATTTTAAAACATCACTTCAATCTTTAGTAAAAGTTGTGTTTGTACCAAATTCTTTTTGGATCACACAGCGCTAGCAACCCCCAAAGATTCTTCACTACCAGCCAGTGCGTGACGCACCCTCGATGCAGAGGTTTGCATCGCATGCCCCCACGACGGGCTCCTCTACGATAACACATGACCTTGCATCGCAGACTTACAGCTATCTAGAACGACATGGCATGACGCTTCTCTAGCCCAGACCTCGCATTGCTTCGGCTGTGCAACGTATCCCCAATGAGGGTACTCACAATGCGCCGCATGATTTTTAGTACTCTTATTCATCGCAGTCGGCCTGAACATGTGACTTTGCCCTAATCCGGAGCGACCAGATGACCACAGTTGGTTCTTTGTGATTTTTGACATTATATTGATTGAAATCTATAAAATTGTACATCTCATATCTTCTAGTGTGGTGTTTTCACTTTATTACTGTTTGAAGTGCTGTACAAATACTTTACACATTGCTTCTAAGTTAAGCGTGATTGCTCCGTGCTAAGCTGCCAGAGGATTGAGCACAGGTAATTTGGGGTTTGCTTGTGACTTCACCCTCACAAGATTTGTGATTCCTGCTTGAGTAGGGTTTCATCCCCATCAACCAATAACCCAATTTTATACAGGTGTCCAATGTCACTAATTCTTTTTGCACTATTTATTTAGCCACTTGCTATAGCACTAAGAGCTTGCCCAAAATTAAACCAATTAAAATTGTACACTTCATAATATTGCTAAAGGCCTAACAGGCAAAACTTCAGCAGGCTTTCAGTTTGATATCTCACTTTAATGATTTAGGACAATGCAAAATAAATATCAAAAGAACAGATATTTTAATTGTTCAATTTTAGCACACAATTCAAATAATCATCTGTGAAAGTCAGGAGATCTGTCATTCATTTATTAAAATACTTTGTAACAAATAGGTAGGTTTGGGCTTGTATTTGCCCGTTGTGTATGGATAAAAGAGTCACTAAATGCCGGGGCTAGGTGAGTGTGCAAATGTGGGTGATTGTGCTGAAATGGGTAAAATGAATGCATGAGCGGAAAACAGCTGGACTGGAGAATGTCTGTCTCCTGCTGAAATTGCTGAGCAAGTGATAATCCCTGCATTCAATCATTGTCCTACCTATTCACACTTGAATGTACTCATTGATTCGTCCATCTATTTACTCATCCATTCTTTCATGCATCTGTCCATTTGTTTACTCATTCATTCGTACATCCGTGCACAAAGTTCACCCACCCATATATCCAGACACTCATCCATAACCCACTAATCTATCCATCAATGCACTCACTCATCCATTGGTTTTTCTACCTTAAGTCTCAATTACATTTCAGTGTTTATTGCCATGAAAGTAATTTGTGGCCTTTATGAATGAGCATTGAAAATAAACAAGCGGAGAAAAGGGAACACAAAACAAGTGACGAAAAGAGGGGGCAACATTTTCAATTCTGGGCATGAGGTAGTTATCAAGTACACTGTCTCTTATTTGTTGGTGTTTTTCAACTCTGATCCATGTTTGATTGATATTTTCCCAACTTCCTGCTTGACAGAGGGTTCAGAATCAGCCAGAGCAAGGCCATTCAACTTAGTCTCTAGGAAATTGATCTTTTATGAGCTGTGCTACCATCCACGATTTCTGATTCTGTGCTACTTGTTGTATTTTCTGATTCTGTGCTGTTACCGAACGTTCTGACAGCTCTCATAAAAAAGGCTGACTAATGAAATGTACAGAAGCAGATGCAGGAAATCCATTAATCATAGCATATTGATAGAACTTAAAGTACTCCAAAGACTAGAAGGTCATTTGCTGTACATTATTTATTCTTTTCGTCCATTCTCACAATGCCTGGTACAGTCAAATGCCTCTCATTTTACAACCAAAGGGCGGATATTCAATATATTCAGCCTTGAAAAAGTCCATCGGACGAAACATGTGTCAGCTGCTCTCTTGTCACATTTGACTGTACCAAGCATTCTGAGAACTGACGAAAAGACTAAATAATGCACAGCAAATGACCTTCTGGCCTTTGGAGTACTTTGTGTTCTATCAATATACTCTGATTAATGGACTTACTGTGTGTGCTTCAGTACATTTCATTGGTCAATTGTCTGCCAGGGATGTGGCCCTAGGCTGGTTCAAGACACTCTAGGTGGCAGAGTGTATAGTTCCATTGTATCACTGGATAACATTGTGTAGAAAACTTGATTCCTGACTGTTCAAAATCATAGTTGTGCAGTTATTAAGGCATTGTCACCACTTTTCGTTGTTTCTCATAAAGAAGGATGTCAGTTATACCCCTGATCCCCCATACCAATTTCCCAGCAAACAGGTGAACAATTTTTTGTTTTTTCTGATGCAAGCTAAAGAAGACATCACTGTTTTAATGATTGTAGAAGTTATTACAGAGGTATATCTAGGGAAGACAAAACTAAAAAGACAAATGTCTTCTATTTGTCCAGCAGGTTAATTTGATAACTCAGTGTTGCTGATATCCCTTTTTTCTTGCACAGTTGTTCAAGGCTGAGAAGCATGCTCTGGACAGAGCAAACATGTCTTTCTTCTCTACATGCAAGAGAGCGGATATATATGGCTGCCTACCTTCAAAGCTGTCAAAAATGTTTCTCTGTGGATTACTACTGCATTTTTGGTCCTTCTCCTTTCACGGTTTGCTCCTCTCTGATGATAAGTAACGTTAAGTAACATTCAGAGTCGTTTTTAAGGAGCACTTTTATAGGCCATTTGCTTTTTTTGCATTCAGGATCCTAAGTCTCTCCGACTTCTTTAAGATAAAGTCTCTTTTTATTCATTCTGTTTACTTAACCTTGAGTGAATTCAGCTCAGCAGATATTCGCCAGGTGCTTTTACCCCTTCAGTGCCCATGACGAGATAGTCTCGTCATGGAGCGCGGTTGCGCTGTGCCCATGACGAGACTATCTCGTCATGAACCCCGCCCGCTAATGAAACGCCCGGCACAGGGCGTGGAAAGGGCGGGGCACTGAAGAGGTTAAGTTCACCACGCTACATCTGACTGCATAAAGCAGAACAAACCTTTACCACAAAGAAGCACACACGTTTGTGCTTCCCAACACCAGAATTCATCTACCGTCTCTGTATATGTAGTGGGAAATGTCTTTGAAGGTGAAGGAGCATTTTCCAGTGCCTCCATTCTGTGGTTTCCATGTCGGTGGGTACGAAGAGCAGCACAAATCTCTGACGAATAAAGTATGATTGATTCTAGTTTCATGTGAATTATGACTGGGGACATACTATAAGAAGAAGCTCCCAAATCTAGGGAGAAATCCAATGTTTTATCTTTAAAATGTCACCCCTCCCCATTCCCATTGCTTTTAGGAGAACTATTCCTCTGGCTAGAACAGTGGAGGGGCACAGACACCCCCTTGATGAGCACTCCTGCACAGACTCTAATTTCATGCCTCCATGCTCTTGCCTTAGCTGCACCAGTGCCCCCAAATGTGAGACACCCCTTTCCTTATATCTCTTGTTTAATCTACCCTAGCACATTTATGTTCTCCAAGGTGCAGAATTTATATCAGGGAACAACAGATGGCCTTTTCCCTGCAGGACATTTTTGTGTGAGGGCAGCCCACAAAATTATATCCCTCCATTCTTCTGATTGAACCACTGCCACCCAAATAGGCACTGTGTACCATTGGATTGGAGTCTATATGACTGTAGTATTACTTCTTGGCAATCACCTTTATGTAAGTCACAGAGCTCCACCAAAGTCTCCATAATGTGCTATATGAGAGATCTTGGTGGGATGTCTGCCCAGCACTCTGAGGGGAAAGTCCCTTCTCATGTTGTCAAGGAACCCAGCAGGATTAACCGCTGACATATATTTATGAAAGAGGAAGAGGGCCAGGAGGCAATGCTTAAACTCAGATTCACAACACTCTAGAATCCGCACAACCATGCAAAAATGCAAATTATGTTGCACTGCTATTTTCAAAAGCCAGCTAATTTACAGGGACTCATCTAGAAAACGATCAACTTAGGCCTGGGCAAAATGTCAATTATGCCAGATCCAAGTAATTTCTGTAATTTTACATTACTCTTTGATGTGGAATTAGCGATACTAATGCTATTACTCCTACTCGCGTAATTATGATAAGTTGGGGGGAAACACTCTTAGTGCAAGAATGCATTTAGAGAGCAAGAGTGGCCAATCATTTGCGCTATTAGTGTTCTGCTGCATTTAGCACTATTTCTTGGCACAAAATACATCCTTGTGTTACACAAGGGTGCGATTTGTGCTAAGAAAATAGCGCCTAATGCTGGAAGTATGTTGGGGGAAAATCCTACCCGAAGAGAATATTTAGCGAGTGAGAGTGGCTGCCCGCGCTTGTTGTTTGTGTTTTGTTGCATTTAGTGCTATTTCTTAGTACAAAACGCATTCTCGCACCCATTTTGGTCGTGATGGGGATTTATTGCGCTAAGATATATCTCTGAATGCAGAATTAATCTTCTCTCATAATCATTCAGAATCTCAAAGAATTCTTAGGTAATTCTGCATGATTATGTATACTGAATTGCGCCAGTTACACCCAATGTTAAATGTTCTGTCTCACCAACAAATAACATTAGTTTTATTACAATCTTGTTGGAAAGTCAGTTATTAGTAGTGGTAAATATGCATCTACTACTGGCAATAAGACCCATAACACAGTCTAGAGCTCAGTACACGTCTCAATAAATTATTCCCATGCTCAATCCTGGGTAGCTCAGCTGTGAGCAGATAGGCTTATCTTATCAGACAGGTTTGTAAAGCATCTGAAAACACCAACTCAATAAATAATTACTCAACACACAATAAAAATCCCAATCCAATTTAAAAAAATAGGAAATATTTTTATCTTTAAAATGACACCAAAAAAGAAAAAAATCATTGTAAGATATAGGAGAAATGAATTTTTTTAGGATTTAAAACTTAGGGGTTGATTCCGATCCGGTTCAGACAGCTCTCCGAGAGCTGTTCATAGCCTTACCTTATAACCGCCGGTCCGTCCGGGCGAGGAAGTACAATGCGCATAATTTACAAAAATCCGACCGACACGTAGGCTGTGATTCAAGCTTCATTCTCCGTCCGAGCAGTACCTCCGAACGCCAAACCGAGTCGCCCGGAAGCAGTATCCACAGCAGTTTCCGGACGGACAAGTACGATGAGCAAATCATACTTGCCGGACGGGTCGCCACGTGCAGCACGTCACAGCATCCGGAAAAGAAGCATATCAGGTACGATTCGCGCCAGAACACAATCCACGGCTATGAGACGGACCAGCTTGCAATGGGTACGAGATGGAACAACAAGCAGCGTGTACGAGACGAACACATCATGAATCCCATTGCGCAGGTCATACCAGTACTGTACATCTATGACCGGATCAGGAACAGAAGCGGACGGCGCAGACGGTAAGTCAGACACCCACCACACAAACAAACGACACGTACCCGCAAAATGTCACACACACCCAGGGGATCCATATCCTGGCCACTAGCAACAGGCCACCATAGGGGTTGCATGGCCAGCACCACTACCAACCCCACCCACAGGGCTTTTGTTGCCCATCACTCCTGCCACCCCCACGGGACCTGTTGCCAATCAATCCTGCCAACCCCACCCATAGTGACTATGTTGCCCATCACTCCTGCCAACCCCACCCATAGTGACTATGTTGCCCATCACTCCTGCCACCCCCACCCATAGGGGACCTGTTGCCAATCAATCCTGCCAACCCCACCCATAGTGACTATGTTGCCCAGCACTCCTGCCACCCCCACACATAGGGAACCTCTTGCCCATCACTCCTGCCACCCCCACCCATAGGGGACATGTTGCCCATCACTCCTGCCACCCCCACCCATAGGGGACCTGTTGCCCAGCACTCCTGCCACCCCCACTCATAGGGCTTATGTTGCCCATCACTCCTGCCACCCCCACCCATAGTGGACCTGTTGCCCAGCACTCCTGCCACCCCCACCCATAGGGGACATGTTGCCCATCACTCCTGCCACCCCACCCATAGGGGACCTGTTGCCCAGCACTCCTACCGCCCCCATCCATCGTGACTATGTTGCCCAGCACTCCTGCAACCCCCACCCACAGGGGACCTGTTGCCCATCACTCCTGCCACCCCCACACATAGGGGACCTGTTGCCCAGCACTCCTGCCACCCCTCTCATAGGGCTTATGTTGCCCATCACTCCTGCCACCCGCACTCATTGGAGATCTGTTGCCCATCACTCCTGACACCCCCACCCATAGGGGAAATGTTGCCCAGCAGTCCTGCCACCCCCACTCATAGGGCTAATGTTGCCCATCCCTCCTGCCACCCCCAACCATAGGCGACCTGTTGCCCAGCACTCCTGCCACCCTCACTCATAGGGCTTATGCTGCCCATCACTCCTGCCACCCCCACCCATAGGGGACCTGTTGATCATCACTCCTGCCACCCCCACCCATTGGGGACCTGTTGCCCAGCACTCCTGCCACCCCCACCCATAGGGGACCTGTTGACCAGCACTCCTGCCACCCCCACTCATAGGGCTTATGTTGCCCATCACTCCTGCCACCCCCACCCATAGGGGACATGTTACCCATCCCTCCTGCCACCCCCACTCATAGGTCTTGTGTTGCCCATCACTCCTGCCACCCCCACCCATGGGGGACCTGATTCCCAGCACTCCTGCCACCCCCACTCATAGGGTTTATGTTGCCCATCACTCCTGCCACCCCCACCCATAGAGGACCTGTTGCCCAGCACTCCTGCCACCCCCACCCATAGTGACTATGTTGCCCAGCACTCCTGCCACCCCCACATATAGGGGACCTTTTGCCCATCACTTCTGCCACCCCCACCCATAGGGAACCTGTTGCCCAGCACTCCTGCCACCCCCACTCATAGGGCTTATGTTGCCCATCACTCCTGCCACCCCCACTCATAGGGGACCTGTTGCCCATCACTCGTGACACCCTCACCTATAGGGGAAATGTTGGCCAGAACTCCTGCCACCCCCACTCATAGGGCTTATGTTGCCCATCACTGCTGCCACCCCCACCCATAGGGGACCTGTTGCCCAGCACTCCTGCCACCCCCACCCACAGGGGACCTGTTGCCCAGCATTCCTGCCACCCCCACTCATAGGGCTTATGTTGCCCATCACTCCTGCCACCCCCACCCATAGGGGACCTGTTGCCCATCACTCCTGCCACCCCCAATCATAGGGATTGTGTTGCCCATCACTCCTGCCACCCCAACCCATAGGGGACCTGTTAGCCAGCACTCCTGCCACCCCCACTCATAGGGGACCTGTTGCCCAGCACTCCTGCCACCCCCACTCATGGGCTTATGTTGCCCATCACTCCTGCCACCTCCACCCATAGGGGACCTGTTGCCCAGCACTCCTGCCAGCCCCACCCATAGTGACTATGTTGCTGAGCACTCCTGCCACCCCACCCATAAGAGACCTGTTGCCCAGCACTCCTGCCACCCCCACCCATAGGATGGGTGATGCACCACACATCCATCATACACAAACATTAGGTATGTCAGCAAAATACATCCCCCCAACATCATGACAACAGTGTGTAGTCTGTGACAAATGCCCACAACAGTGATTATGACTTCAAACATACAATGTAACTACCATCACATGTGTGACCAAAAACTGAGTGTGGCCTACACAAGGTCAGCATCACTATAGCACTGTGTCAATGTGCACTAACACCCCCACGATGTGTATAACAAAAGATAAGTATTGGGTTCGAAACTGCAGCAAATGTTGAGCATTGTGGTAATGGGGTCTAAAAGCCCCCTCATCACAGTGACCAAAAGGTAAGTGTCATCATGGTCAAAGCTGCAAATGCCAAACAGCATGCATTATACCTGCTCCCAACACATAACACACTTTTGTGGCAAAGTAGTGGTTGTGTCCCATACCCACAGAGATGTGGTGAGGCTAACAGTGCTGTGAAACCCTAACATACTCTCAGCCATGTGCAGACAAGCACCACCCATGGGGGCTGAAATTGCTTACAGTGTACAATGACACAAAAGCAGAAGTGACCATCACAAAGCATACACACATCTCAAAAATAGACACACAAATCAAAACATCCTGTGTAGACTGTAGGTGTCAGGTCACAAACTTCCATTCCATGGCAGCAATGGGACCTAACAACCAGGATGAATGTGCAGAATGATGTGATATGACTCACAGGGACAGCAGGGAAAATCACAAAAACAACATCCAGACAATGGTCAACAACAGCAATACCAATGCACTGGTGCAGATGCACAAACACAAACAGGCAACCTCACACTGAACATCTGACACAACATGTGTGTGTGTGTGTCTCAGTATCCCCAGGCAACTACACAACACATGAGGGGGGTTGAACCACAGTGAGATAGATGTGGACACAGTGCCATACAAAAGTAAGCCATCATTGGGGCCCCCTTAGTGGGCAATCAGGCATTGTGAGATGAGAGGGAGCACAACAAACACATGTGACACAAGCTGGAATGAACAGCAAGAGACTGACACACAACAGCACTACCCCCAGGGACCATACATTGGGGTGACACAAGCATGAATGACACATCCACTGTGATGACAAAGGTAGATGCCATACAAACTGTGAAACCCAGACGTGTCCTGTGCTACAAACATACATCACACCTACACCTACACTAATCACTCAGCATAGCCCGTCATCCATGGAAAAACGGGAGCTAGGGGCGCATCAATGTAAACATTTACATCAGTCCACCCTCAACACCACACACACTGAACTGCACCAATGTGCATCTGTGAAGCCCACATGGACAGGTGACATTGCACATGCACCCATGACAAACACAGTAATGTTGGGAGGAACTATGGTGCACAGACTCATCACACAAGGACAGTCTACAACCCTAGTGAATGACAGACAGACATACTGCACAGTATGTAGTACATGGCCATGACGTCAAAGCTCCCGTAACCTTCGGAATACCTGCCACAGTCCCAGGACAATGCAGAAGCCAAGGAGAACCACAAGGCACACATGCTGACACCTGCCAACATTGCAGCCCTGAACCGGATGAGTGGGAGCAGTCACAGACACATACACATGTCTCAATCACTGAAAGGTACAAGCTAGGGACAACTACATGATATTGCGAACAAAGAAGTGCCTTGGGGACCCCTGACTGTGTCCCATCTGCGTCCGACCACATCATCACCACTCAGAACTGGCAAATCCCAATGATGAAACACCAATTAACAGTAGTGTGTCATGCAATGCACCCACACATCTGGTAGCCCATGGCAAAGATGTGGGATGAACACAGTACAACTCAGCAAGCATCAACAACAGGAACATATCAGGGAAAACTGACTGTGTATGAAAAGGGATATTGACACACAAACACATGCCCACACAACACACACCATGGGCCCAGGCAATGTCACGGAGCAACACACTTACTTGAGGGGACTCAACTCCTGTGGAAGCTCAGCTGTGCCAAACATAGTCCCAGCAGCTCTAAGTCATGTCAGCAGAACACTTGGTCAGTCAGCCATCAGTTACCACACAATGAAGGCTCTGGTCACAACAGCCTGGGTATGGGAGTGTCCCTTAAGTCATCTGTACATACTCAATATATATGTACAGCGAGTTGCACAGAGGACCCAGTTGCTCCTACACCAATGATGCCCACACCTACATGTCCAGTGAAGATGCGCCCACAGTCAGGGAAATAGACAAATTGTACAATGGGAAGCACATCATATGTGCAAGCCACAGATGTGACCATGAAAATGAAATGTTTACAGAGATGTTCACAAATTGTTCATCATGACACACCCAGTTAGCTGCAAAGGATGACATGGATACCGACCAGAATAGGATACATATCTCATGACACATGGAGTACCTCACATTAACACCTCAGTATTCAACATTGGAAATCCAGCATTACAACTGCAAGGTCTTGCTAAACATCATCAACATAATGTACAGCTAAATAAAAATCACAATGATAAAGAAAAAAGCTTTATTCAGCAATTTTTAAATGCAAAGTCCTTTCCAAACAAAGGCCAATGGCCAGTCCATATCCAAATGTCAACAATGTGATTGGAGTGATAACTGTCACTCGTTGCTTGTCTGCACTGGTAAGAACAGGGGACATCCCCTTGGAGGGGCATACATGGCGGCAGGCCAGGCACCGCAGGGACAGGATCAGAGCTCAGCAGAAGGAGGCAGTGAAGGGGTGGTGCATGCAGGAGAGTCACTGGCAACTGCAGTGGAGCTGACTGAAGTAGTGGGTGCAGTCACAACTGTGGGGCACAAGTCAGAGGAGGTGGGTGCCGGCACAACTGCAGTGGGCAGGTCAGATGGAGTGGACTGGGTACCCAATGCAGTGTCCAAGTCAGATGGGGTGGTCGTGGACTCCACTGCAGTGCCTAACTCAATGGGAGCGGAATGGGATTCAGGTGAGGTCAGCAGGACAGAGGGGGGGGACACAAACTGTCTGACCGGGGGTGGTGGGGGTGGAAGAGCAACTGGTAGGGGGGAGGGCCTGAGCATTTTGGGGATGGTGTGTCTGTGGGTGGGGGAACCTGCGGCAGAGGGTGGCGGGGGAACCTGTGGAGTGGTGGCCTGGGGGATGGAGGACAGAGACTTTGTCGTGGAGCTGCGGGGTGGGGGTGGGGTCTTGCTCTTCCGGCTCCGGGGGGACTTGCGGGTCGGGGCCTCAGTCTGTCTGTGGCTGTGGGAGGGTGTCTGGGTGTGAGGGGCACTCCCCTCTGTGTGTGGGGACTTCCTCTTCCCCTTGTAAGCTGGATTTGCTGGGCCGGTGGGGAAGAGGCCAAGGTCACAGAGGAAGAGCTTCTAGGGAGATGGTGTTACAGGTGAGGCAAGGGAAGGGGGCTGGGAGGGAGAGGTATCGGAGGACTGCGGAGTGGTTGTGGATGACTGTATGTGTGTCTGCAAACCATCCCCTGTGAGTATGGTATCAGTCCCCTGAGTTTGCTTGTGTGCACGTCTAGCCCTTCGTTTGGGTGTTTGTGTGCTGCCCGTGTCTATGAATTTATGTGAATGTGCTGGTTTGTGTGTGCTTGGGACAGGTAGGATGTTAGGAATCGTGGGTGGTGCAGGGGTAGGAGGGGTGCGGGACTGCTAGAGGAGGGACACTGCTGCTGTTAGGGAGGAGGCCACAGACTGATTGGTCCTCTGTAGGGCAGACATGCCTGTTGAAATGCCCTCCATGAACGACAACAGTTGTGTCAACAGACTGGTGTGTACATGGAGGACACTCAGCATTGATGTCTGCCATACATGGATCTGTTGAAGTAAGTCCACAGACTCCTCACTCAGGGCAGCAGTGGACACAGGGGCAGGGGGTGCGGTGCCTGGCACAAAGGAGTCATGCTCCCGATCACGGACGCCTCCACGGACCTCTGAGTTGGGAGCTGATGGGAGGGTGGTGATGGTGGTGGTGGGGGTGGTGGCGGGGACAACCTCACTAGCTGGGGCTTGGTGTCTGCTGACACCCGTCTCCACAAGGGCAGTCATCCTCTGAGCTGCTGTGGCCCTCAGCTGGGGTAGATGGTGCTGAGGACTCCTCAGTGTGTCTCCACTCGCCCTCCGTGCCACTGGGTCCCTCCAACTCCTCGCCTTCTGTCCCAGTCAGGCTCTGTCGCTCCTCCTGGTCTGTGGAGCTGTCCCCTCCTGTGGCCGTGGATGTATCTGGATAGAATTAGGAAAAAAAGACCAACATCAGTGACCTGCACTGACTGCATACACCACAGTGAGTACAGCACATCACAGGGAAAGCCCTGGCATCATCAGCTGAACTCTGCTCAAAGTGCTCACATTGTTTAGAATAAGCCAATTGTCAGTCTCACCATCAACCATGGCACTCATATCCCTCCTGGACTTGCACCCAGGGCTCGACAAATCCACTCGACCGCTCGCATTTGCGAGGTAAATTTAATGAGGTCCAGCTATTTTTAGGTCCTACTCGCCCTTTCTGGCGAGTAGGAAAACATACTAACCTTTGTCCTCTGTCTTTGAAAACGGAGAAAATGTGACAAGATAACAAGATTTAAAGGCCTTTTTATTGCTCACACAGCAAATGAGCAATAAAGATGCCTTTAAATCTTGTTATCTTGTCACATTTGCTCCGCTTTCAGAGACGGAGGTCAAGTAGGTTACTGTTAGGTCGAGGAGATTTTTCAAGGTACTAGACCTGCAGGACTAGTACCATTTTTCAGATTTTTCGAGCCCTGCTTGCACCCATATGTCTGTTGCATGTTGGATGCTAATACCCCAATGTGCCGACATGCACCACATACACATTTGTTGGACATGCAAGTGAACATGTAGGAGTATGTCACTATACACACATCACATCTCTTGCCACTGACTCAGTACAGGTGTCAGGATGAAGGGATGGCCAGAGTCTCATTTCACATGCTTGTGATGCATGCCAGCAACACACACTATGATGTTCTCATGTCCTGATAGTCAATGCCACCATGGGGTGCATGGAGCACATTTGAACACAATGCAGGATCACTCATAGCAAGTTAAATGCCATGGCACTGGCATGCCTGGAAAGTCAGTCAACACTGTCTTCTGTCACAGGAGCATGGCATCCAGACAACAACACTATGCACTGTGTCACAATCATAGCTCATGGGTAAAGCAAACTCTGCAGCTGACAAGTGCACTTGTCCATCCCCTGCAAACAACATATCCCGGACCCAGAAGACCCCACATCATACAAAAGAGACACCTGAGTCTCTGCGAACACAACTCCCTGTACATGAGCACATCACAGTCTGCTGTGCATGAAACACAGCTGCCTGAAGTTCACAGTTGCATACACCATTGTGCACTGTCAAGTGATCACACACCTATATGTCACACAGGTCTTGTCTCTCATAGTCACATCTCAGATGTCCTGCTGACCCTCAAACTCATGAACACCCCAGTTGTCTGGAAAAGGAACCCAAACCACAATGACACAGAGGCAGACACCTGAAGGCACATGTCACTAATCACTACCTGTAAGTTGAGACACAGCAGTGGGATTACAGAGTGTTTCTAAATGCCCTTGAGTAGGTATGACTGCCCAGGTCTACGTGAAACAGTGTATAGCCCTGGAAGTAGTCAGGTGGCTAAGCAAGTGTGACACTTGATATACATACTCCTGAGGCACACAAATTGGAGTCCCCTGCTGCATGGGTTTGTTTGAAATACCCCAGGCACATGTGGCGAGTCAGACCAGCAATTGTAACACATATCAAGGGCACACACAGATCACATGTCAGATCTCAGGCATTGTGTAAAAAATTGACCCACCCATGAAACCCAAAACAGAGTCACGGTAACAGATGCTGTCCGGAAGCAGCAGCATAGCTGAGTGCAGGGACACAGTGCCCTAGTGACACAAGCAACAGACTGTAGGGTCCACACCTGTGGCTCAGATGAGGAGGGTAGATCACACAATTGAGGGACATGAGTACTGGACTACAAGATCTACGTAATGTGGAAGTGTGACCAGGCCAAAAGACTGCAAATAGCATGTCAGACATAGTACACAGATTAGGCATGGACTTACCCCCTCCTTGCTGCTGTCTGTCCTTCAGCTGCCCATCCAGATCCGGGAAGACCACCGCCAGGATCCTGAGCATGTGGGGGGTCAGGGTCCGGTGTCCACCTTTCCTGCGAGGAAGCGACAGCTTCAGCTGGACCCTTGCGATCCTTCGGGTCCAGCCCCGAAGGTCCTGCCACCTCTTCTGTCAGTTGTGGATCTGGCGCTTGTAGACCCTCACCGATTGAACTGCCCGGGTGATGGTCAACCATATCGCCTGCTTCTGGTGGGCATCAACCTGTGAGGATGACAAAGTTAAAAGCCCATTAACACACATGCCCATATTTGTGCTGCACACAGTTGGATATACATATCGTCATCACAAATGAAAATGAGTTTCACAGGTAGTGCACCCATGGAAATGGACAAATGCCCTGTATGTGTGACATGTTAACAATGCCTGGGAAGTTTAAGCTTGCACAAATGCACTTTAGCTGCAGAACACCTGTTCATTACATGTAACTACACACTTTGGGGGATGAAAGTACACAGTGAGTACGCTTGCCACTGGTGTACACACTGCTAGTACTGCTAGTCAGACAACATGCACAATTAGGAAGGCAGTGGACTGCACACTCACCTGCTCCCCTGGTTTCCCGCACAGCTTGCTGTAATGTGGAAGGAGCCCATCCAGCAGGGCCTGGTTCTCCTCCTCGGTGAAGGCTGGGGCCCTCTCCAGAGTACGTGCCATAGCACTAGCCAGAGGATGCAGAGACAGCAGCAGTGGTATCAGAGATGTGGTCCAGTAGCATGTAGTGCAAGCAAGTGAGCTCCCTGGGGGCCAGCCAGCCTTATATCTGTGCTGCAGAGGCAGAATCTGTGCCATGTGTCGCAAGTGATAGGTCCAATACGGTTGCATTCTATGAATCTGGCCAATCTATGGAAATGTACTACTCGTATACGTCTTCCGCATCGTTCAAATCTTCACCTTCATAAAACCCTAGGAATTGCAACATTGTTGTAGGCATCCAACTGAATTTCCAGCGCACGACTCGTACAAGTTTTGAATCCGCATCCGTCTCCTTGACAGTCCACAGCCAAAGGGTGCACACGGCTCGGTCAATGCGTAGTTTGAAAATACACATGCACCCGTCTCCATACGATTCAATGGACAAGGCATACGCCAGTCTCGGTGCATGCCTGTCCGATGCTTATGCATGATAGTCACCCGCGTCAGTTCTCATTGCAGTCAATGGCTAAGCGTACGCACGGCTCGGTCCTGAACTGTGCAATGTGTATGCATAGTCACCCGCGTCGGTTCGCATTGCAGTCAATGGCTAAGCGTACGCATGGCTCAGGCCTGAACTGTGAAATGCGTACGCATAGTCACCCGCGTTGGTTTGCATTGCAGTCAATGGCTAAGCGTACGCACGGCTCGGTCCTGAACTGTGCAATGCGTACGCATAGTCACCCGCGTCGATTTGCATTGCAGTCAATGGCTAAGCGTGCGCATGGCTCGGTCCTGAACTGTGCAATGTGTACGCATAGTCACCCGCGTCGGTTCGCATTGCAGTCAATGGCTAAGCGTACGCATGGCTCGGTCCTGAACTGTGCAATGCGCATGCATAGTCACCCGCGTCTGTTCGCATTGCAGTCAATGGCTAAGCGTACGCATGGCTCGGGCCTGAACTGTGAAATGCGTACGCATAGTCACCCGCGTTGGTTTGCATTGCAGTCAATGGCTAAGCGAACGCACGGCTCGGTCCTGAACTGTGCAATGCGTACGCATAGTCACCCGCGTCGCTTCGCATTGCAGTCAATGGCTAAGCGTGAGCATGGCTCGGTCCTGAACTGTGCAATGCGTATGCATAGTCACCCGTGTCGGTTCGCATTGCAGTCAATGGCTAAGCGTACGCACGGCTCGGTCCTGAACTGTGCAATGCGTACGCATAGTCACCCGTGTCGGTTGACATTGGTGTTACTTTTTGACGGCTTCCACATACAATTACTTGCCAGGGACTCAGGTGCACACCTACCACACTGCAGCATGTGCCACACTGTGTCCCATGGCATGTTAGGCTGCATTACCTGTGTGTTTTGGTGGGCAAAAATTTGGTTGGTTGTGTGGCACTTTTGTGCAGCCACTCCCAGGCTGTGCAAGTGTTCATGGGGACAGAATCCTTTGTGTGTTGTGCACATTACCACTGTGATGTGCAACTGTACAGTTATGGTCATGAGTCAGAGACACAGTTGCAGGTTGGATATGTCTAGGACATGTCACATACACCCTGAGTCCTGGGTGTGATGGTATGTACGTCACAGTGAAACTTATAGCCCCAAATCTGATGTACACCCACAGTCTGTGTGCATGTTGTGTCTCAGATGTGGATGATCAAATGTGCCCAATGGGGGACAGTCTCAACATCCATGTGTTTTGTGCATCAACATTGATGGTGTGTGTGTGTCTACGAGACGTCCATGTAGGGCCTGCAGAGACAACAGTGGCCACTACCTGTGGGACTCGCGGTTGTTTTGCGGCGTGTATATGATACGCCATGTCATTCCAGTCTCCATGTGGCAATACAGGGACCCTGCTTATCTGCATGTCAAAGAGCTGTGATCCCTTTGAGACATCAGGCTTCACTTGTCACTGTGGTGTGTGTTTGTAACGTGACAGCAGTGCATAGGTACTGTGACACAGCCCAATGATTGGCCATTGCACTACATGGAACGTATGTAGACATGTGGACTTGAGATGTGAGGTGATGTGCATGTAGGTGACATATGTGTCCATACCCAACATCACACACCTCAGTACATTGTGTATTGTTGTTAGAAATAGGGGCCTCTGGTTGGCAGTGGATGGCCACTGTTCAAGCAGGGACCTTTCTTCCTAAGTCAGAGTGAAGGGCTGCACCCCTTTGACAACCCCTGCTCCACCCTGTGGTAACGTAGCACGAGCAGTTAGGCTAATCTCAGAGGCAGTGTGTTAAGTGTTTATGACCATACACAGTAATACAGTGAGGAACACTACAAAGGGACACAACACAGGTAGGTATAAGAAAAATAGTTTTCTTTATGTACAGGCTTATCACAAGACCAAATAACGAGGAAGCCACAATACTGTGCAGAAATAATTCTCTCTGGATGCTGCAAAAATAGTTCAAATGGGGAATGCAAAGTTCAGTTCAGGGCAAGGATCTCTGCGACCCTTTTACTCACAGTTCCGGGATGCTGTTGTCAATAATCCACAAAAATGCCGCTACAGTGGGATAGCGATGTTTTCCCTCACGCTCTTGGTCGCGGCCACTCGCTAACGGGTGTTAGTAACAATTTTGAGGCCCGCAAACGTGCGGGCGATGATCAGGACAGCGAGCCCTCAGCAGCAGCTACGCAATGAATTTCTTGACGCTTCGTGGCTGCGGCGGCTCGCTAACGGACCTTACCGGCAATTTCGAGGCCCGCAAGCGTGCGGGGCAATGATCAGGTCAGCGAGTCCTCAGCGGCAGCCACGCGATGATTGTCCTGATGCTCCGCAGCTGTGGCGATAATTTTGAGGCCCGCAAACGTGCGGGGCGATGATCAGGCCAGCGAGCCCTCAGCGGCAGCAGTGCGATGATTTTCCTGACGCTCCGCGGCTGTGGCGGCTCGCTAACAGGTTTTAGCAATAATTTTGAGGCCCGCAAATGTGCGGGGCGATGATCAGGCCAGCGAGCCGTCGGCGGCAGCAGTGCGATGATTTTCTTGACGCTCCTCGGCTGCGGCGGCTCGCTAACAGGCCTTAGCGACAAAATGAAGTCTACTGGTCCTGAGACTTCAGTCAGGAGGCTCGTTCTCTCTCTAGCCCTTGGGTGATTGCAGGTTCAAGATTAAAAAGTTTTCTTACAGCTCCTTTTCCCTCTTATTTCCAGTCCAATGAAAACTACTGCAGGCCAATCCAGGGAACAGCACACAACACCAGGACAGTCCTCTCCTGCAGCTTCCTTCAGGTCCACGGACAGAGGTTGGTCTTGAGATCCAGGGGCAATACAAATTGTAGGGGTTTCAGCACAGATTATACGACAAATGTCTTTGTTCTCAGAAGCTACAAGTCACTGAACCCAGCCAGAATCAGTTCTGCCCAGCCCTGGAGCACTTTGTTTACCAGGCTGCATCCTTCCTTTCAGAAAGAGGGGGTCTGCCATCAGACGCAGTGGGAGGTGGAGCCAGCATTCACCTTGCCAGGCACAGCCCTATTCAGGTCCAGGAGCTACCCCTCCCCCACACTCCAATGCAGATCTCTCTATTCAACCCAGGTCAGACTCAGCCTGCCCTGTCCCTCCAAAACCAGACAGCCAATACGCATAACAGCAGAGCACACTGGAAGGCTTAGGCAAGAAAATACCTACTTCCTAAAAGTGGTATTTTCAAACACAGAATATAAAAATAAACTTCACTAAAAGATGTATTTTAATATTCTGAGCTCAGGCATACTAAATTAGTTTTTCCATCATGTTCTATGGGTCAGTTAGGACTATAGAATGTAATAGCCAAACCTTCCATTCTGGCCTATGGAGAACAGGTAGCCTTACAGTAGAGAAAAACGTAATTGGGTGTAATTCACTACCAGGACATGCTACACACATCAGAGCATGTCCTACCTTACACATACAATGCACCCTACCATAGGGGTGGCTTACATGATGCCAAGGGAAGGTTCAAGGGCTGGGAAGTGTGAAGTGGGTGCACTTCACAGCCAAGATGGCAGTTCTAGACTGCACACAGATACTTCATTGGCAGGTCTGTGACACACTTTACAAGCTGCTTCCGTGGGTGGCACAAACCAGCGCTGCAGGCCCACCAGCAGCATTTGGCTTAGCAGCCCTGGGCACACACATCCACATTACTAGGGACTAACAGGTAGACCAAATAAGCCAATCAGGGATACATCAATTCATATGTCATCTTTACCCAGGGAGCATCCGCGCTGCTGCACTGAATGGCAGTGGCGCAGCACCCAGAGCAACTATCACCAGAAAAACAGAGCGAAAAAATGGAAGGGAGACTCACGCCAATGGTGCCAGGTCTAACACGTGTCCCCCCTAGCTGAAATGTGGGGAGAAATACCCATCCCCTGGGAAGTTCTCATCACTAAGGCAGAAAAATCTGGACAGACCGTCAGCATTGCCTTGCTCTGTACCAACCATCTTAGGGGCCTGTGGTCTGTCTGAACCCGGAAGTGAGTCCCAAACAGGTATGGTCTCAGCTTCTTCAATGCCCAGACCACAGCAAATGCTTCCCGCTCAATTGCACTCCACCTCTGTTCCCGTGGCAGTAACCTCCTACTGATGAAGGCTACAGATTGGTCTAGTCCCTCCTCATTGATCTGTGACAGAACAGCCCCCACCCCATGCTCTGAAGCGTCTGTCTGGACAATAAATTCTTTAGCAAAGTTAGGTGCCTGGAGTACGGGTGCTGTACACATGGCAGTCTTGAGGGCATCAAAAGCTTTTTGGCAGGTGTCAGTCCAGTTCACAATCTTTGGCTGCTTCGTGGAAGTCAGCTCAGTCAAGGGTGCAACAATGTTGCCATACCCCTTGACAAACCTCCTGTAGTACCCCGTGAGTCCTAAGAAGGCCCTCACCTGCGTCTCGGTCCTTGGGGGCTTCCAAGCCAGGATGGTCTCAATCTTGGGCTGCAGGGGTGCCACCTGGCCACTCCCCACTTGGTGTTCTAGGTACACCACAGAACCCTGCCCAATCTGGCACTTACTGGCCTTGATTGTGAGGCCTGCTCTGCGCACCGCCATCAACACTTCCCAGAGGTGGCGCAAGTGATCCTCCCAGGAGGAACTGAACACTGCAATGTCATCCAGGTAGGTGGCACTGAAATCCTCCAGCCCAGCCAACACCTGGTTGACCAACCTCTGAAAGGTGGCAGGGGCATACTTCATCCAAAAGGGCATCACACGGAACTGGTAGTGCCCATCTGGGGTGGAGAATGCTGACCTCTCCTTTGCCCCACCAGTCAAGGCGATCTACCAGTACCCAGAGGTTAGATCAAACGTGCTGAGGTACCGGGCAGCCCCTAGCCGATCAATGAGCTCATCTGCTCTGGGGATGGGGTGCGCGTCGGTCCTGGTGACCGAATTGAGATCTCAGTAGTCCACACAGAACCTTAGTTCCTGGGCCTCACCAGGCGCGGCAGCCTTTGGTACCAAGACCACTGGGCTGGACCAAGGGCTGCTAGAGGACTCAATCACCCCTAGGGCAAACATTTTGGAGACTTCCTCCTTAATGTAGGCCCTGACCCTGTCAGACACCCGGTAAGCCTTATGCTTGACAGGGGGGCTGTCCCCGATGTCTACCTCATGGACGCACCAGTCAGTAACACCACGCACTAGGGAAAACAAATCTGAGAATTGTCCCAACAGCTGGTGACAATCTCTCTGCTGCTCAGGGGTCAACGTGGTGGAGAGGACCACACCCTCAACTGACCAATCCTTCTCTTCTGAGCACAGGAGGTCAGGAAGAGGCTCATTCTCCTCCTCCATTCCAGCATCTGTGGCAAGCAACATGCCCACTGCAGACCTCGCAAAGTGGGGCTTCAGGCGGTTCACATGCAGGACCCGCAGGGGGTTCCTGGGCGACTGAAAGTCCACCAAGTAGGTAACTTGACTTTTGCGCTCCACCACCTCAAATGGACCGGTCCACTTATCTTGGAGCGCGCAGGGCTCCACTGGGGCCAGTACCCAAACCTTCTGACCAGGTTGAAACTCGACCAGAGTGGCATTCTGGTCGTGCCAACTTTTCATCTCCTCCTGGCTGGCTTCCAGATTTGCCTCAGAATTCTTTCTGAAATGCCGAGTCTGGTTCCTGAAGGCCAAGATGTAGCTAAATACGTCTTGGGGAGGTTTCCTGGGAGATTGCTCCCAGCCTTCCCTGACCAGACTCAGAGGCCCTCTAACCGGGTGATCGTAGAGTAGTTCAAAGGGGCTGAACCCTAAGGACTTCTGGGGCACCTCACGGTAGGCGAACAACAGGCATGGCAAGAGGACGTCCTACTTACGCCTCAGGGGCTCCTCTAGGCCCATAATCATACCTTTCATGGTCCGATTGAACCTTTCAACCAGACCATTTCCTTGGGGGTGGTAAGGAGTGGTAAACTTATAAGTTACCCCACACTCCTTCCACAGAGACTTCATGTACTGAGAGATGAAGTTGGTCTCCCTGTCAGACACCACCTCTCTGGCGAACCCCACACGGGCGAAGATCCCCATCAGTGCACGTCCCACCACGGGGGCTGTCACTGTCCTGAGCGGGATGGCTTCAGGGTACCGGGTGGCATGGTCCACCAAGACCAGGATGTACCTGTTGCCCATGGCTGTCTTGGGGTCCAGAGGCCCCACAATGTCAATTCCCACTCGCTCGAATGGGGTACTCACAACTGGAAAGGGCTGGAGTGGGGCCTTGATCTTCCCCTCACTCTTCCCACTTGCCTGGGAAGTCTCTCAGGTCCTGCAATAAGTATCTGTTCTTTTGCACATCTGGGGCCAATAGAAGTGGGTGGCCAGCCTCTCAAAGGTCTCGGTCTGCCCCATATGTCCTGCCAACGGAATGTCATGAGCCAACCCCAGTAGGAAGGCTCTGAAGCACTTGGGTACCACCAGCACATGGGCTGACCCCGGCTCAGCAGCCTTAGGCTCACTATACAGGAGACTGTTCTCCCAATAGATCAGATGCGAACCAGACATATCACCTGCTGCCTAGGCTGAAGCCAGATGGCGCATACCCTCAAGAGAAGGACAAACTTTCTGCTGCTCACAAAAGTCCTCCCTGGTGGGCCCCCCTCCTGCTGCCAATGGGTCAGCTCAGGCAGGTCCCCCAAGTCGGTGCTTTGCTCCCCAATAGGCTCCAGGGCATCCCCTTGAAGGGCTGCTCTTTCCTGGGCCGTGGGAACTAAGGGGGCTGGTTTCCCGTGCCCCTTGCTCTTTCTCTCTAAGGCAGGGATCTGGGCCATACTTTCAGGCTCCAGACTTTTCTCAACACCCTCTTTGGCTGCCATGGACCCAGTGGTGGCACACGCCCATTCAGGCAGACCCAGCATTTCCAAGTGAGAACTCCTCACCACCATAGCTCACGGGGAGTTCTCCAAATCGTTGCCCAACAGACAGTCTGCAGGCATGGCGGGCCTCACAGCTACCTGAAGACTTCCTGAGACCACCCCACTCAAAGGAAACCTGAGCCACCTCACATTGTAGGGGTTTCAGCACAGATTATACCCCAAATGTCTTTGTTCTCAGAAGCTACAAGTCACTGAACCCAGCCAGAACCAGTTCTGCCCAGCCCTGGAGCACTTTGTTTACCAGGTTGCATTCTTCCTTTCAGAAAGAGGGGGTCTGCCATCAGACGCACAGTGGGAGGTGAAGCCAGCATTCACCTTGCCAGGCACAGCTCTATATAGGTCCAGGAGCTACCCCTCCCCACACTCCAATGAAGATCTCTCTATTCAACCCAGGTCTGACTGAGCCTGCCCGGCCCCTCTAAAACCAGACAGCCAATACACATAACAGCAGAGCACACTGGAAGGCTTAGGCAAGACAATACCTACTTTCTAAAAGTGGCATTTTCAAACACAGAATATACAAATAAACTTCACTAAAAGATGTATTTTAATATTCTGAGCTCAGGCATACTAAATTAATTTTTCTATCATGTTCTATGGGTCAGTTAGGACTAACAGGTAGACCAAATAAGCCAATCAGGGATACATCAATTCATGTGTCATCTTTACCCAGGGAGCATCCACGCTGCGGCACTGAATGGCAGTGGTGCAGCGCCCAGATCATCTATCACCAGAAAAACCCACACACCAATGGTGTCAGGTCTAACAATTGTCATGATGTATCATGATATTTTGCTTGATCATAGCCACATGGGTGGATGAATCGACAATCTTCCTTTGTTCCTCTCTGTACTGCAGGGCACCAGCTGTCCATAGACCGTTCCCAAACCATGAAACAATGCAGGAATGCGACTGCATCCGACGGTACCGCTTGACGCGGCCACTGATTGAGGAGTTGGCGCCACATCTGCTACCTGGCAGGACATACCCTACAGCACTGACCCCAGAGGTGAAGGTGATGGCAGCCCTGCACTTCTTTGCTAATGGTACCTTCCAGTACACTGTGGCTACTGCTGGTGGTATGTCGCAAACTATGTTCAGTCGTGTGCTACGCGATGTCTTTGAGGGGATGTTGCATTTCCTTGACCTGTACATCAAGTTTCCTAGCTCAGGCCAACTCACTGAAATAAAGGATGCTTTTTATACACTGGGGAGGATGCTGAACGCCATCGGATCTATTGATGGTACACATTTTTTAAACATACCTTATTTTTCCCTTTAAGCTTCATATGTCCCACCATCACATTACATATTTGTAGTATCTGTAGTCATTTCTTTATAACAATTGTACACATGTACGACATAGTCTTACTATAAGGTAACTACGCATAATCAGTCTTCATAATAATTGTAGCAAGATACAATTCTTTTGGGACATCCATCCCAGTTAATGGTGTTGCATTATCACGGTAATACAAAAAACAGTCCCCAACTCCCTCCTCCCGACCCACCCCAGTCTCACACGTACGGCTAAATCTATCGCCTTTTGCATCTTCCGGTCTATATTCATGCCAAATCTACATGCGTATACAATACATCTCTCTGTCTTCTGAGTAGTTAACTAGACTTAGTTACCCTTCTGCACAGTCAGTTGCGTAGCCTGTTTGGGGTCTTAATCTACATCTGTCGATTTCATGGCTTCCAGCATCCCATCCCACTCCATTGCAATTGGCGTTTTTCGCAGGCCCCTTATTTCTTCTCTGCGCAATGCCTCACTCTCGGCAGTGCCCCATCTCAGTAATTCCGTGTACCAGGTTAGTACATCTGGGGGCTTCCGCGATTTCCATCTCATAGTTATATTACGTATAGCTAAAATAAGCGCTAGGATTATAAAGCGGTATTGCACTTTGGACACTTGTTTGTGAAGTCCTAAAATGCATTCTTCCATTGTGTTCTGCAGTTCCCGGTTTGCCGCTTCCCCTGTTCTTTGCCTTACAGTGTCCCAGTATCCCCGCACCTTTGGGCAGGTCCATACATGTGGAGTAGGTGCGCTCCCTCCAATAAGCATCTCGGGCAATAGTGCTGAGTTTGGGGAAACATTCTATCTAATTTATGGGGGGTGGGATAGGCTCGATGCAATACCATTGTCTGTATATATTTGAATTTTGTGTTCCTCTATGTCTTTCTTGGGTGTTCCAGTATCCTTTCCCATTCGTTATCCGTTATGTCCCTGCCTATGTCTCCTTCCCATGCAGCCCTTAGAGTGTCTAGAGCAGGTCTCATATGCGAACTAATGCCTGTTTAGAGTAATCTGATAAGGTGTCTGCCTTTTCCCATGCAATAGACCATCTTGACCAGGTCATTGGTGTAGGGTTCTTGCCTTTGCGGCGCCCAGTGCTTTTTTATGTATCTCATCAGTGCAGCGTGTAATATGAACAAGTGTGCCGGGACTCCAGTTTCATTGACAAAGGTATCATGGTCTAGTAATACTCCATGCCCAAACAGATCCGACACCGTAGTAATCCCCGCTTTCAACCAGGGCTTTAGCTTGCGTTTCCTGATTTTGCCTCCCGGTAATGGGATCCCCAATAGGGGAATGTTGCCCACATATGTCGGTAATGTGCATGTGTATTGTAGTGCCGCCTTCCAACATTGGAGCGCCATGGCCAATAGTGGGGGGGGGGATCTCTCGGGGGCCTGCTACCAGGTAATAACAGCATATGTAGTGCACCATTATCTATGTCCGTCTCTGTGTACCCTATTTCCTGTAGGTTGCTTCCCGCCGTCCAATGTGACAGGCATTGTAATTGGCTTGCATAGTAATAGGCTTGCAAGTCTGGGACACCCAAACCTCCCATTCGTGTGCCTATTTGCAGCTTTTTCAACCCTATTTGTCTTCTACCATTCCACCAAATAAGTTCAGTAAGCATCGTGTTTAGTAGTTTGACCGTGGCCTGCGGTACAATTACTGGTAAGTTAGTGAAATAGTACAAGAGCCTCGGCAGCACCACCATTTTTGCAAGGGCCACCCTCCCCACAACAGATAATGGCAATGCCATCCAGAATACTACACTGGACCGCAGAGCCCGTATTGTGTTGTGCAGATTACCATCTAGCATATCTTCATGCGTCATATAAATTTGTATGCCTAGGTATTTAAAAGTAGAAGGGGCAAGCACTAGCTGGGCGTCCCCAAAGTCTATTCTGTCTGTGTCTGCATGTTCTGTGAAGAAGAAAGCATGCGACTTCCCCACATTGATATCCAAGCCAGACATAATTTCAAAGCGATGGAACGTGTCATATATTGAGGCTAGTGACATATTGAGGTCCCCCAGATATAAAATGATGTTGTCTGCATATGTCGAAAACAAGTGTAATGCATTTCCCAACTGTATGCCCCATTCTGCAAATTCTATTCTTTCCTCAGTGATATGGCTAATGGTTCCAGTGCCACTATGAAAATTAGAGGCGATAGGGGGCCGCGCTGTCTCGTCCCTTTATGTATGGAGTATTCCTCTGAGATGTGGCTACCAGTGCGGGCCCGTGCCGTAGGGGCCTTATAGAGCAGACGTAACCAAGCAATGTACCCCCCTGGGATCCCAAATCTTGCCAGTGCCTTAAACATATATTCCCAATTAATGGAATTGAAGGCTTGTCTTAAATCTAATGTGGATGTGGATACCGGCTCGGGGACTCCGTCATTAGGTGGTGTAACTTTCTAATATTTAACGATGTGCTTCGGGATGGCAAGAACCCGGTTTGGTCAATGTGAATTAATCTGGACAGGGATGGTAATAGCCTATTCGCCAGCACCTTGCTCAGGATTTTATATTCCGTGCTTAGTAGGGACAACGGTCGGTAGTTGGCCATATCTGTGGGGTCTCGTCCAGCCTTCAGAAAAGATATTACTAACGCTTGCGCCATTGTATTTGGTAAAGATCCCGTCTCCCATGCTGTTTTATATAACACCTCCAATTGAGGAACTAGGGAATCTGCGTACGTACTATAGAATTCTATAGGGAGCCCGTCTATGCCAGGGGTTTTGTTCCGTGGAAGTCCCTTCAGGGACACTCTAATCTCGGATTGGGCAATGGGCCCTGTTAGATCTTTCTGATCTGCGGCGGTGAGCCTTGGGTATGTCAGTTGAGAGAGTAAGGCTCCTGTTTGAGATTCTGTGGTACCGTCTGTTGCAGTGTATAATACTGTGTAGTAGTGTCTAAAGGCCGTGTTGATATCTGCCTGTGTATGAACTGTTGTCCCATCTACAGTTGCAATTTCATGTATAACCACCGTGGAGGGGGCATCTCGGATTAATTTAGCAAGTAGGGCCCCAGATCTATCTGCTTCAGCCTGAGCTGCCCTCATGTATGCTTGATAGTCTATGACCCTCAGACCCTCTAGAAGTTCTGCATGTTTTATTCTCACCTCTTGCAGTGGGCTCTTCTGGTCATCATCTGTTGTTACAGCCTCCTGCTCCAATTTAACCATTTTGTCTTCCACCTCTATCAAAGCCTTATGAAGTTCCTGTCGGGCGCCCACTGTCGCGCTTATCGCTTTCTCCTGAATTACTGCCTTAAAAGCATCCCACTCTATGAGTCTGTTTGTCGCGTGTTACTATTCTCTGCAAAATAATGTTCAATGGTCTCTGAGAGGTCGCTCCGGAATACTGAGTCTTCCAGCAGCTGTGGCCATAACTGCCATGTGGGAACCGGCGTGGGCACCCTCCCCCATGCCAGTGTTATCTCCAGTGGGTTTTGATCAGAAAAGATTTTTGGTAGGTACGTGGCATTAAGCGTTTGCATTGCTATCCTGGCTGAGCAATATATCCTGTCTATTCTGGTGTGCAGGTCATGCACTGCAGAATAATAGGAGTATTCCCTGTGCGTAGGGTGCCTCATTCTCCAGACGTCGCATAATTCCCACCCTTGCACCCATCTGTCCACGGCCTCAGCTTGTTTGAATACACCCGCTCTATGTAGTGGTGGATGTGACCTATCTAGGGCCACGTCCATTACCGCATTGCAGTCTCCCCCCAGTAACCATGGCTGTGACTCCCATCGCGCCAGTGCCCCGCTCACTATGTCCCAGTATTTATCTTGCTTGAAATTCAGAGCATATACCGTGCCCAATATTACAGGTTGCCCATCTAATGTACCCTTTACAAATATGTATCGTCCTAGTTTGTCCACCCTCTGCTCCAAGGCTGTAAATGGTACACCATGCCGTATCCAAATGGTGGTTACTCTTGCATAGCTGGAGTAAGAGGTGGAAAAAATATGCCCTCTCCTTTTCTTACATAGCTTCGCCACCTCACTGCTGACCATATCAGATTCCTGTAAATACACTATTTGTGCTCTACGACGCTGGAGCTGCGCATGTATCCTATGTTGCTTCTGTACCGTTCCCATGCCCCGTATATTCCACGTTAATATAGTGTATTTACCCTGCGCTGTCATTGCAACTAGTAGGTAGTTTTAGGGAGATGCATGTGGCGCCTATGAAAAATAGCCTAATTTTCTTTTCCCATACCGTGAGACTTTCCCTCTCCATGAACATCCCAATACTCGGTCTGATCTTACAACTATTCCGGACCACACAACTTAACTGTAACAAAAAATCTCAATGGTCATGCAGAGCGCCTTTGCCATGTGGGGGACATCGCTAGCGCCAGCCATGTGGTATACTCTTCGAACAACAATTCAGTTGAGCTTCTACGGAACCTAGGCCTAATCATTAATAAACATTGTACATGTACCTTCATTATTATATACATTTCACAAATACCCATTGTGTAGTTACATAACATATGCTTGCGGGTACATTCAGCCATATAAGTCTTTAATGACTTGCTGGGTCGCAGATGGGAACAGCGCCACACTTCCCTCAGAGTCCGATTCGCGCGTTACTTCTTCTGAGGAGGTCTTAACGTCCACTCCAGGAGCACGCGTAAACTTGGCTGCAGCTATAAGTGCCTTCGATTTGTTCTGCTGCATCTTTTGTTTGGTGAGGTATTGACGTGCAGGAGTCCAATGTGTTAGTCGATTACCTCGTCCAGCGGACCTTCCAGAGCTCGCTTTTCTCTTATTAGTGTGTTGTGAGTTAGGCAATGCAGCGCTTGTTGGTTCCATCACCTCTAGCCAATCTTCCACATCTCCAGGGCTTTCAAAGAAATAGGACTTTTGATCGTGTATGATTTTTAGGTGCGCCGGAAAAAGCAGTGCATATTTCAGGTCTAAGTCTCGGAGCTTCTTCTTTATCGCTATGAAGGAGGAGCGCTGTCTTTGGACCAACATCGTGTAGTCTGGGTATAAGGAGATTTTTGTATTCTCCAAATTTATCGGAGAAGATTCACAGGCTTTTTGTAGAAGAATGTCTCTGTCGCGGAAGTTCAGTAGTTTCACAATTAGAGGCCGAGGCCGAGCTCCTGGTTTCGGACAGCCAGTAGGTATCCTGTGTGCTCTCACTATGCAATATTGTGTGGAAAGTCCTTCACTGGTGACATGGTTTCCGAACCACTGATCCATGTATGTAGTCGCGTCAGTTCCTTCACTTTTCTCAGGCAGTCCAATGACGCGGATGTTATTATGTCGGGCCCTTCGTTCTGCGTCTTCCACCCTGTCGAGCAGGGTAGCCACTTGATCTTGCAGTTGTGTGATCTTGGAGTCAGCTTGCGACTGATGTGGGACCACCTCCTCCAACGTCGCAGCATTATCTTTCACTTTATCTGCTAGTTTAGCGTGGTCCGCTCTGAGTAAGTTAAGGCCTGTAGTTAGAGTACCAATTTGGAGTTCTATCGCCTTCCTTGATTCGCGTACCTCTTGCAGTATAAGATCCAGCTTATCTACAGGTGCAGATGCTACTGTCTGTGAGGTACTCTCCATCCCTGGTTTATGATTTGCAAGGGCCGCTACATCTTGTATAGAGTCCTGGTCGCCCTGGTCTTGCTGCTTCACTCCCTTACGCCCCATCCTGCAGTTCACTCCAACAGCAGACAGCTCGTGTGGATGGGGCCCAACTTACAATGCGTCACTCTCTGGGATCACCAATGCGCCTCCCCAGCACTGGATACAGCTCCCGCACTATAGTGACACTGCCCTCTCTCTTGAAGCACGCCTCACAGAGTCACTCGGCCTACCGTCTTGTGCTCCGTCCCCCACTGCATGATACATATCACAGTGCAGCCACCTTGTCGTGTCACAGGACGTGGATCCTCTGTTTATCCACAGTGGTAACACAGTAGCTTCAATCCCTGCAGCTATAGCTCCAGATCCTTTATCGCTGCGTTATGCACATTCTGCGCCCCCTCTAGTAGCCTTCAGGGATGCGGAGGGGCCTGGCCGCCCAGGGGGATCGCATGCTTCGCGGGCTCACTAGTGTTCGCCGCAGGCCGCTCACCGCCTTTCCCTCCACAGTTGCGCACGTAGGACTCTTGCCCCTTTCTCCGGCCCCACTGGAGCTGCCCCCAACAAAGCCTTGGTTATTGATCAATATGTGTGCACTTCAGCTCTGCCACAGGGGGGTATTCCACTCACCACACTCCCCCAGGCAATCCGGTCCCAGCCACAGACACTTTCAGGGGCTCCCTTCCGCCATTTGCCTCACAGCGCCCAGCATGGTTCAATCAGGGGCTATAATCCACCCACACATCGCAGTCAGGGGTCTCAGTGCAAGCGCTTGGGCCCGCTTCACTTTCTGCCCATACCTTCAGGTTATAGAGTTCGGCTGAGCACCGGGACAACCCAGGAAGCGCGGCCTGTAGAGCTCCACTTACACGTTTCTCCCTCGGTATAAGAGGGTAGGCCGCTCCTCATCCCCGGCCTCGAGTAGCCGCTGGGCTTGCCGCGCCGGCACTCCTCTCACGTTTTCCCCCTTCGCAGTACCCGCCGCCAAGCCACCTTTTATTTCCTCTCAGCGGCAAGGCAATCTTGATCTCGCCGCCTTGTTGTCTAATTGTGGCAGCAGTCACACCACCTCACGAGCGCCGGGATCAGTTGCCTTGGTTCCTGTTCGGCCCTTCGCGCTCGGTATTCTGCTGCGCTATGAGGCTGTCAGGTGCATAACTTCGGCTGTGGCCGTTGCTCCGACTTCACAGTGGCACGAATCGTCTCTGCTTTCCCCGCTCCGTGTCCTTACACTTTTACGGTGGTTCCGCAATGTTTAGGCCATGCAAGTCAGGATTATGCTCCTGTAAAAGGCCGCCGCCATGCTTGACTGCCAGCCATACACCCCCTATGGATGGTACGCATGTGACCCTGGAACCACCATGGGCACATGAGCAGGCATACCGGAACAAGAAACATTTCCACTCCATCAATGCTCTGGTGGTATGTCTTGCAGACGTACACGTTTCCCCGGTTCTGCGCACGATGCCTACATCATGAGGAGTAGTCGCATTGCAACGCTGATGTCACAGATGCCAGACCAGCGTGCCTGGCTTACCGTGTGTACTGACTGTTTACCATTGTGTGTGTTTGGCTATGTTGTATTCCACCCTCTTTCAGAACTCAGCTAATTGTTCAATTGTTTGTATGTAGGTGACTCAGGATACCCCAACATGCCGTGGTTGCTGACATCCCTCAGGAACCCTGTGACACCAGCCGAGATGCGCTACAATGAGGCACATGGTCAGAGCAGGGGGGTGATTGAGCGGACATTTGGTCTCCTATAAAAGCCGCTTCCGCTGCCTGGACAAGACCGGAGAGGCCCTCCCATATGAACCTGCAAAGGTGTGCAAAATTATCCTTGTATGCTGCATGCTACACAACATGGCAGTGCGGAAGAAGTTGCCTCTCATCCAGGATGACGATGACCTACCTCCGCCACCTGTGGAGATCCAGGCCTGGGCCACGATGCCAGTGATGATGATGATGATGAGGGTGACGTCCACACACAGCTCATCAACAACTTCTGCACCTGATGGTGAGTTTACCGGGTTGTTATGTCAATGTATTAAGTTAGCCTGAAATGTGTTGGGGCTGCTCTGTTGCTGTTTGAGTGTTTCTGTGTGCCACTTGACTGGATGCGTGCAGTGATGTGTACTTTCAGGTGTCCTGTACTCCACAATAGAGTCGAACTACTAACTTTTTTCTGTGTAGGTTTATTTTAACATGTTCTGTGCATGTGTATTGCATTTATCTCCTGTTCTGCCGTGCTTTTGACTGTTTTTTGTGTCTGTCCTTCCCAGGATACTTTGCCTGTTGTTTGGTCAACAATGACCCATGACACCCAGAATCCAACACCAGTGTGGAAGTTGTCAATTCCCATCAAGTGATGTGCCACACACCCCTGGACTTCAATTCTCCGACACTTTGTGACCGTGTGTTCACTGTAACGTAGAATTACCTTGCAACTGTGGTGGAATAAACATGTTGCTGATGTGTAATGAACCTGTGCTATGCTTTGTTAGATGCGTTGTCTGTCTTCCCACATCTGACTGACATTTGCTTACCTCACCTGTGGGATTGTTACCACTGACTGTGGATAGGTGTGGTGTCTGTGCATTCCAATGTATTTCAGGTCAACATCATTGTGTGGGATGAGTTACATGGCCATGGTGAGTATGTGTTGTGGTGCCATAGTGGTGTGTCTCCCTCGCATGTGTCACATCACCATGACTCACATTACGGTTGTTGGAAGGCGGACCTCTGGGGAGTCGGCGAGACCACCCAGTGGGCCTCCTTCCTGTAAGGAAGTAGCCGAGCGCCGCTGAGAAGCCTCCTTGGAGAGGTCCTTCCCCTATAATCGTACTAGCCCAGTAACACCACCACACAGGAGTCGACACTGGTATCAGTTCTCATATAATTTTATCGGTAATTATCGTAGGTTTCTTTGGCAATATGTACAGGTGGATCGAGATATCCAAAAAGAGGCTCAACGTCTTTGTGGGGAAGGGGTAGCGGGACAGTCTCAGTATCAGCCTGGTACGGGGGTACCCTGCGCCTAGGTATTAAGCCTCCAGCTGGGAGGGACTCCGGGAGTCGGAGTGTCGGGGGCCGGACACAAGGGCGGCTCGAAGAGATCGACCCGCGACGGAGTCAGCAGGGCTCGGAGGATCAGTTCAGCTAGCTCGAGCCGCGACGAAGTCAGCAGGGCTCCGATGGTAGTTCCGCTAGGTCAAGCCGCAACGAGGTCAGCAGGGCTCCGAGGGTAGTTCAGCGAGGTTGGGCCGCGACGGCGTCAGCAGGGCCCCGAGGTTTCCGTGAGGATCTTATTCTCAGCGAGGTGGAGCCGCGACGCAGTCAGCAGGGCTCGAGGTACAGTTCCAGGCAAGAGTTTTTCCATAGGGTCAGCCGCGATCCGATCAGCAGGGCTCTCGACTCCAGGATACAACTGCTGTCCTGGTGCGGGTTTGCCCCAGATATAGGTCTGGAGCCCTTTGATGTCCGGACCCTTGCGTCCGGGGGGGCGGAGAGGCCGGGCTGGGAGAGGCCAGACGCCCAGCGGGAGAGGCGCCAGCGCCCAGGGAGGCCAGAGAGCGATCGCACCCAGGCGTTGGGGGACGGTTGGGGGTCCCATTGAAACTCCCCTCCTCCGGGATCGGGGGATTGGCCACGTGGTGCCCCCTGGCCGGATCTTGGTGCCTCGATGTCGGAGTTTCGCTGGGGCCGCGGCCGGGGGGGGGCCGGGTCACGTTGGCTGGTGCGGGTAGATGTGTACAATCCAGGGGGGACCCCGAAGGGTGAAGGGGTCCCCGGTCGGCCTGAAAAGGGGGCCAGGACCACGCCACGAGGCCGGGTCCAACAACGGTGATCACATTGTTGTAGTATTTGGCATGCACTGTTTTGTTTAGAAGATCAACATCTCCATGACACATGACAAGTTTGAATCACAACAGAGGCAAGAATAGTGTACTGGTGAGTTTATTTACAAACATGTGGGAGGATAGTGCACAGGATGGTGGGTGCTGTGCATTGGGTTTTGAATCCAAAGTTCACAGTAGAGTTGGAAGTGTTGGTAGCTGAAATGTCCAGAGTAAAGTCCACAGTCATCTGCTACATTGGACCAACATGAACCCTCCATGTCATGTAGGAGAGTTGTGTTAGATACGACAAGGTGAACGGTTTGCGCACAAAGAACACTGTCCAGAACAGGTTTAGAGGCCCTGGCGATGGGCATGGACATCTGCGTCTCACTTGTCCTTCTTCGGATGACCCCCCTTCTTCTTGGGGGGGGATGAACCTCAGGTGCAGGCGTCTGCGGTGCAGAGGACTCTCCGCCAGAGTCATCCTCCCTCCCTGTGACACTGGCAGATTGTGTGGCAACAGATGTTGTGGCCACACAGGGAGGTGTGGACATGTTGGTGCTTATCTGGCGGAGGCATTGGAGTATGTTCCGATGCAACGCAGTAAGTGCATCCCACTTTGCCTCCATGCAGGCATGATGGTCAGCCTGCTCCTGTTGAATGTCCTTGAGGATCCCCACTACCTGGCCGAATCCTCCGGTGCTATCCTGGTACGCATCTATGATGCGTGCCAGTTGGGGGTCATCATGCAGTCCAGACCCCTCTGCAAGGCGCGCCCTCTGCCTACCACCCCTCCCAGCACCCCTATCCACACGGGCAGGACCTGCGGTGGCATGCACAGGTGACATTGGGCCCCCTTGGGTGTTGTTGCTGGTGGTGTTGCCCGTAGCTTCATGGGGGTCCTGTGTCCCTGTGCTGACGGTGTTCTGTGGCCTTGGTCTGTCCGTGTTGGCTGGGGTGCCCTGTCTGTTGCCAGATGCTGGAGGCGTGGTTACAGGGGGTGCAGATGTTGGTACTGCTGGTGCTGCATGATGACTCACACCGGAGGTGCCAGGTTGTTCGTCATCATCCGAAGAGGACAGAGACGGATCCGCACCAGAGAGCTGAGGGTCCACCAGAGTCTGGGACAGGGACTCCTCTTCATTTGGTGCTGTGTCCCCAGCACCACCTGTGTTTGGAAGAGACACACAATGTAAGTTATGTTTCTACAGGCATCAATGGTTACATACATGACATTTTCTACTGTACGTCAGGATGCGTGCCTATACACTGCTTTGTCCAAGGTTGTCACGGACAGAGATTGATATTGTTGTGGCACATTGCCCAGCCAAAATGAAACATTTCAATATGCATGTCGAAGTTTGTGCATGCCCAGCTAATGTATAGATTTGGCTGTACATGGCCATTACTACTCAAGGGCCATCACGTTGCTGACACAGGTGTGTCATCTCTGTACACATTTGAGCTTTAGCAAGGTCATACGTGCAGTTCCACTGAAAAGATGTTGTAAGATTGTGGCATGGGTGGTAGCAGATCTTGCTAGTCTTTGTGTGTCACATTGGTGTATGCCTGTGATCTCTTGGGAGAAAGTGTTTTTTACAGTGTTCCTAGTTCCCATCTCATTTCATGCAAGTGATGGTGTCACCATCGTTAATGAGTCTGGTGCTGAGTTTTGTAAGTGCATATGTGATTTGACTTGTCAATGTTCTCCATGGTGACATGGATTGGGCAAGGTAGCAGTCTGGCTTTTCAATGCTCATGACAGTGAGAGCCGGTGGTGTGTGTGTTGCGGTTTGGCTGCTGTGAGTAGCATGTCTCCTCCAATGCAGACCAGGTTAGACCTTGTGTCTACAGTGTCTATGTCAGTGAGTGGTGTATTGTGTGAACGATGCATATGTTTCAGCAAGATGTAGGAGTGGAATGCAGCTCACAACAGCACCGAGTGTGAATGAGACCATGCTATGGTATCAGCTAGATTGGTGTGTCCATTCCATTCACTGTCAGATGTCCCCTGTCAATGACGTATATGTGAGTTCCTGTGTGTTTTGTGCAATGTACTATATATGGCTCTCCACACTTGTCATCTGCAAGACACACCTCCACAGCCAGGCAAGGGGGCACCCTGGACACTGCATCCCCAGACAGTGAGTTTGAACATATGGTTGCAATGGCTGTGTGTACGACCGTGTTTGGTTTGGCCAGTGCATATGTGTGATTTTCATCCACATCATTTATCAGGCCCATGTGTCAGATATCTTGCCCGGGCATCATCTTTGTGAGTGACTGGTACCACGTGTGGAATGTGTTTTAGCATAGAAGGTGTGTGTATGGCCAGCATCGGTGTTATTTGTTTTCAAGTCAGGACCTCCTTCTCCCCCAGGCCAGTTATCCCGTCATGAAGTGTGCCAACATTGCAGTGGGTGCAGGTTAACTTTCAGGATGTCAGTCAGTGCAGGCCTGGTGTTTGTTGATGCCCAGTTCCCCGCATGGCCTTGTGCTCCCCACAACAGAGCCCAGTGTCAGACATCTTGTCAGTCCATTTCCACTCCCTGTGAGGTGAGCATGGTTCAGTGTGAGCTTGCTGGGCCATGTGGGTGGGTGGGGAAAGTCTGTGACTGCAACTCCCATCATGCTTTTGGCTACACCCCCCTTCCCAGCATGCCCATACTTCCTTCCTTTTGACTCTGCTTCCCTGTGAGGGGGTGTGACAGCAATGGCAAGATGGCTGACTGTGCAGTCATGGTGTTCGTTGGTGCACAGTTCCCAGCAAGGCCTTGTGCTCCCCACAACAGAACCCAGTGTCAGAAATCTTGCCAGTCCATTCCCACTCCCTGTGGGGCGAGCATAGTTCAATGTGAGCTTGTTGGGCAATTTGGGTGGGTGGGGAATGTCTGTGACTGCAACTCCCATCATGCTTTTGGCTACACCCCCCTTCCCAGCATGCCCATACTTCCTTCCTTTTGACTCTGCTTCCCTGTGAGGGAGTGTGACAGCAATGGCAAGATGGCTGACTGTGCAGTCCTGGTGTTTGTTGGTGCACAGTTCCCAGCATGGCCTTGTGCTCCCCACAACAGAGCCCAATGTCAGACATCTCGTCAGTCCATTCCCACTCCCTGTGAGGCGAGCATGGTTCAGTGTGAGCTTGCTGGGCCATGTGGGTGGGTGGGGAATGTCTGTGACTGCAACTCCCATCATGATATTGGCTACACCCCCCTTCCCAGCATGCCCATACTTCCTTCCTTTTGACTCTGCTTCCCTTTGAGGGAGTGTGACAGCAATGGCAAGATGGCTGTCTGTGAAGTCCTGGTATTTGTTTGGCTACAAGTCCAAAAAGAGAGTCCCTGTGCTTCACACAGCAGCACCAAGTGTGGTGTATCTTTGGGTGATATTTCACTACAGTGTGAGTCAATGCATTCTACCAAGTGAGTTGTGTGGAGGGCGTGCAAGTTGTCTTTCAGGATGTCAGTCAGTGGTGTCCTGCTTCTGATTTGCGCACAACCCCTACCAGGACCTTGTGCTCCCCACAGCAGGACTCAGTGTCAACCATCTTGTCAGTCATTTCCACTCTCTGTGATGTGGGCATGGTTCAGAGAGGTCTTCATAGGCCAATTTGGAGGGGAGCATTATCTGTGACTACAAACCCCATCATGCTTTTGGATACACTCACTTCACCTGCATACCCACTATTCCTTCCTGTCAGTCAGCTGCACTGTGAGGTAGTGTGTTTGTGGTGGCAAACTGTCTGACAGTGTTTATTTAGCTTTGTGCCACTGCCTTGCTCTATTTGTTGGTAGGTTTGTACATATCATGACACAGTTACAAGTCACTATGAGATAGCAGGTATTGTGTTTGTCTGACTAGCATACACATCTTGGGATGGTTATCTATTGGTTACTGTGGCTTTGCTAACGGTGCATGGTTTCACTGTTCCCTTGCCACACAATATTGAGTATGTTGGTTGTGTACTCACCAGGCTCTGGTATGTCTGCTAGACCATGGACGCTCTCTGGTGGTAGGATGTCCCGCACCTTCTCCTCCCAGGACCTGAAGTATACTGGTTTGGCAGGAGGGCCACCGCCAGTGCGCTGACTCAAGGCGTGATCCTTCTCGATGAGTTTCTTGACCCTCCTGCGCACGTCATACCACCTGTTCTGGATATCGTCCTTTGTGGGCAACATTGGTGCTTGTGCGTTCACTATCTGGAAACTTTGGATTCTTCTTTGGGGGCATGGTGATGGGTGGTGGTGGTGGTGAGTGATGTGTGTGTGAGGGTGCAAGTGAGGGTGGGTGAATGTCAGTTTTGCTAGCTGTATGTGTGGGTGCTTTTGGTGAGGTGCTAATAGTGTGAAAGTTGTGTGATGGGCGAGTTGTGAGTGTGTCTGTGGTTGCTGTGTGATGGTGTTTTCTGCTGGCTGTTGTCTTCTATTTGCAAAGGATTATGGTAGTGATTGATGTCCTTTATATAGGTGCAGTTGTGGGTGTGTCTTTGTTCCAAGTTTTGTTTTTGATATTTATTGACTTTGTCATTGCTTGTTTGGTCCTTTTTTTTGTATTTTTTCCTTTGGGTTTTCTAGGCAGGAAGGAGACGTTCTTCTCACCGAGACGGACGCTGACGTTGGCTCGTGTGGGCTTCTCTGGGTCGTTCATGCTGACTTTCTTCTGTGTTTCATACACATCAGTCGTGGAGATCTCTATTGCTTGAGGTCCCTGTTTTCTGTGCGTCGGTCATGCGGCTTGGGCTCCGTGCGAGTCGGTATGGGTTTACATGCATTGCATCATACTGCGCGGATCGGACATCACGGGTACTCGTCGGCTGGGTTCATTCCTGGTACGTGTCGGTCGGTGCAAATCGCGTTTGTTTTCTGGGCGAATTAAGGTTTTCCCTGCGACTCGGTCGTATGGCTTGTATTCCGTACGTATCAGTTGCAATTCACATGCGTTGCATCATACTGCACGGGTCGTACGGCGCCGGTCCGTGTCGGTCGGTACGTTTTGCGGCCGGAATCAGATTCGGCCCCTAAATAGCACTTAGAACCATGTAGCGCCACTCTGGGATATCTAGTTGCAGTTGACTCGGACAAAGTCAAAGTATCAGGCCGACCGCGATGAAGCGCTGCTTGGATAACCCTCAGGGTAGGCCTTGGTCAAAATTTTACCTTCCGACTTAGAAACTTTTCTGAAATGTTTTCTGCTGTGTCCCTTGATGCTCTTTACCAGTTCGGATTCAGTGAGGGTTTGCTGTTTGCTTTCCAGGGAGGTCCCGGTCACACTCTGGAAGTTGGACCTCTGGAGCTTTTCAGCAAGACAAACCAGAGGGTCAGCCCTCAGCTCGTGGTTGAAGATGGCTGGCTTGGCTCTCACGGTTGAGTTGGTCTCCTTATGGAGCTTTTTCCCCCAAAGTTGCTCTAAACTTCTGAAACTTCTTCCTGAAGTTCCTCTTGAGGGTCCAAAGTGTCCAAAACACAGTCCAATGGTCTGGAAGGTCCAAGATAGTCCTTGAAGGTTTGGGACCACAATTCTCACAATGAACCTGGACAAAACCACTGGATGCACTCCAGGCAGGGGATTCTTGGTGGTGATGGTCCATGTGAGCTCTGTTAACCTGTAGCTTACAGGGAGTCCACTCTTTATTCATTTTGAAGCAAGGTACATCCAAATGGCTGTAGTTCGAGATAATGCAGCAGGTGCAGTAAGTCAGAATGCAGGGCCAGATGGTACAAATCAAGTTTCCAGCTTTGCAAACCTTCTTCTCTTAGTTTCAAGCGGCTGATCTGAGAGATTCAGCTCCTCTCACATATTTATTCAGTGTTCTCTAGGGTCAAGCATGAGAGTGAATATAGCACCTTACATTGCATGTATTTACAACCCATGCAATTACAATGCGGTTGCTACAATGACCGCGTTGTTACATAGCAGTACATTACAACGCAAGTCGGTACATCGACTTGCTGTAGGGGGCGCGATGGATTTAGGAATAGTATAATTTACTATTCCAACTCCAGTGTGCGCAACAGTACTGAAGGTGTTGGAATAGTAAATTATACTATTCCTTAGAATCGCGCGCCCCCTACAGGAAGTCAATGTAACTACTTGCTTTGTAATGTACTGCAATGTAACAACTCGGTCGTTGTAACGACCGCGTTGTAATCGCTTGCATTGTAACGCATGCAATGTAATGGCTGTGTCCCCATTAGAGCACTCCTGCCAGTGAGGTACATAGAAACACCCCAGAACATGACCACTTCCTCCAAAGTGTGGCATTATCTTTTCCCAGAAAGCACTATTCCTCCAAAATTCATTATGATGGAAATCTCAGCAGAGGAGCAAGAACTAGTTAAACCAACCTCCAGTATGGCTCATATTTTAAATTCACATGTCGCATATTCACATCTATCAAGCTCTCCTCCCCCTACCATCTGCTAATTCCTGCTTTAAGCCAGCCAACCGTCTGGGTCAGAGTGGCTGGCGGGTAGATGGACCTGGCATTCCCTGCCTCTCCAATACCCCCTTCGGTGATTCATCCTTTACGATCCCTCCCTCCTGCTCTGGCATTCCTGTGCAGCAAAGCTCTCTCCACCAGACAGCCTCTCCCTGGGTATGCCACTTATCACTTTATCAAATTAGCCTGGCTCATCCTGTTAACTCTGACCAATCAGGGAAGAGGGCAGGATGGCTGAATTTTGGCTTACAGACAAGGAAGTCTTATAACTTATTTTCTGCACAGTGTGGGATAATTTCAGGAATGGCATATTAATGAATTTACCAATACCATTCTCCTAAGTCCCTGAATGGTATTTTCATTTAATTACCAGCAATAGTTGGGCATTCATGAACTATGGCCATGTTATCCTGTGGGGTTAGGCATCTACAAAGGGGAAACTGCAATGTGCAATTTCTCAATCAGGACATATAAAACATATGTTATAAGAGACCTGCTTATAGTTACATATTCCACCCCTGGGATACCTAGGGGAGATTGTAGGGGTCCTAAATATGCAAACATAGTGTAGATCCTTACTCTACAGAGCTCCTCGCACCAAAGTCAATTTTGGGAGGCACTTTACTACAATCAGGAAAGTGAAATGTGCAATTTCTCTATCCACAGGGCATCACAAACGGCAAACACCCAAAATATAGAATTAAAAATATCTAAAGGACATAATATCGAATCAAAAATATCGAGAGGACAGAATATAGAATAGACAAAATATAGTTGGAAATAATATAGACATATGGGTAAGTAATATCGAATGTCATTATATTGAATGTCATTATATCAAATTTTTTTAAATGGTATTTTATGTTAGTATATGTGTTAAAAGTATATAATTTTTTTTTAATGTATGTTACAATTTTTATAATGTAATTATTCTTATGTTAATTAATGTTTGTGTATATTAGTCCTGTAGCGGGTTGTGGGTTTATAGGGAAGTAGAGTAGGAAGTAATTTAATTTTAATAATAAAAAATTAATAATTTAATGATAAACAATTTAGTGTTTAATAATTAATATTGTCAATTAATTTTTGTATAAATTAGTTCCGTAGCGGATTCTGGGTTTATAGGGGAACAGGGTGGGAAGAAATTTAATTTTAATAATAAAAAAGTAATACATTAACAATTAGTAATTTAGAGGCCCATTAGTATGTCGGGCGGATCGCCACCGCTCGCAAGGCGGTGGCGATCCGCCCGACATTTCCTCCCGCCCGCATGCCAATTCCCCCTGCCATATTACTATGGCGGGGGGGACCCCGGCGGACAGAAAGACCGTCCGCCGGTTTTTGCGGAAAAGCAGTTAATATGGTGGTGGTGTCTGGTAGACACCGCCATCCATATTATGATGCCAGCGGGGTGTTGCCTTTCCGCCACGGAAAGGCAGGCGGTCTTCCACATTGGGGGCCCGTAGCGGAGTTGGAATAGTAATTTTACCCACCCACTATCCAACATTTTTCCTACTGTTCCACTTGCTGGAGTTGGAATAGTAATTTTTACCCTCCTGCTATCTAACACTTTCCCTACTGTTCCACTCGCTGGAGTTGTAATAGTAATTTTACCCACCCGCTATCCAACATTTTCCCTACTGTTCCTCTCACTGGAGTGGAAATAGTAATGTTTACCCTCACGCTATCCAACACTTTCCCTACTGTTTCACTCGCTGGAGTTGGAATAGTAATTGTTACCCTCCCGCTATCCAACATTTTCCCTACTGTTCCACTTGCTGGAGTGGGAATAGTAATTTGTACCCACCCGCTATCCCATACTTTTGCACATGTTGGAGTGTGAATATTAATTTTATTCCCTACGCTATGCAACGTTTTTATTATTATTATATTTAATGTAAAGTATTAATTTACATAAAAAATATTAACATGATTAAATTATTGTATTTTATTTATATTGTAATTTATATAAGTTTATTTACATTCATATGTAATTATAATGTTAATAATGTTTAATACAATATAATTAAGAATATTAATTCTTTTTTAATATTATAAAGTTAATATATATGTAAAAAAATATATATTTTTTTTACATTACATTTATTATTTTTGCATTGTAAGCTTTTTACATTATTTTAACTAGGTAAATAAGATTTCATTAACTAATTATTTGTTAATTAATTTTAATTATATTGTAGGAGTGGGTCTACTAAATTATTCCCCTACACTATCCAACAACTGTTCTACTCGCTGGAGTGGGAATAGTAATTTTTACCCACCCGCTATCCAACACTTTCCCTACTGTTCTACTCGCTAGAGTGGGAATAATAATTTTTTCCCACCCGCTATCCAACATGTTCCCTACTGTTCCACTCACTGGAGTGGGGATAGTCATTTTAATCCTCCCTCTATCCAACACTTTCCCTACTGTTCCACTCACTGGAGTGTGAATAGTAAGGTTTTACCCTCCCGCTATCCAATATTTTCCCTACTGTTCCACTCGCTGGAGTTGGAGTAGTAATTTTTACCCACCCGCTATCCAATATTTTCCCTACTGTTCCACTTACTGGAGTGGAAATAGTAATTTTTACCCTCCCACTATCCAACACTTTCCCTACTGTTCCACTTGCTGGAGTTGGAATAGTAATTTTTACCCTCCTGCTATCCAACACTTTCCCTACTGTTCCACTCGCTGGAGTTGGAAGAGTAATTTTACCCACCAGCTATCCAACATTTTCCCTACTGTTCCACTCACTGGAGTGGAAATAGTAATTTTTACCCTCCCGCTATCCAACACTTTCCCTACTGTTCCACTCGCTGGAGTTGGAATAGTAATTTTTACCTTCCTGCTATCCAACCCTTTCCCTACTGTTCCACTCGCTGGAGTTGTAATAGTAATTTTACCCACCTGCTGTTCAACATTTTCCCTACTGTTCCACTCACTGGAGTGGAAATAGTAATTTGCATCCTCCCGCTATCCAACACTTTCCCTACTGTTCCACTCGCTGGAGTTGGAATAGTAATTTTTACCCTCCCGCTATCCAACACTTTCCCTACTGTTCCACTCGCTGGAGTTAGAATAGTAATTTTACCCACCCGCTATCCAACATTTTCCCTACTGTTCCACTTGCTGGAGTAGAAATAGTAATTTGTACCCACCCGCTATCCTACACATTCCATACTTTTGCACTTGTTGGAGTTTGAATATTAATTTTATTCCCTACGCTATGCAACGTTTTTATTATTGTTATACTTAATGTAGTGTAAAGTATTAATTTACATAAAAAAGATTAATATGATCAATTAAATTATTTTATATTATTTATTTTTAATTTATATAATAACTTTATTTACATATTTTTAATATTATTAAGTTAATATATATGTAACAAGAATTAATTAAAATGTTTTTTTCATTACATTTATTATTTTTACATTTTAAGCTTGTTTACATTATTTTAACTATGTTTAACTTAATTGTGTTTATTATTTAATTACTTTAATATTATTTTTAATACATTAAAAAAAATCTATATTTTAGTTATCTATACTTTTAACAATGATATTTTGTACTCAATATTTTGGTCCTTACCTGTTTGTAGATAGGGACTCGATATTCTGTCACTCGATATTTTTGCTTCGATATTCTGGACAGACGATATTCTGTCCCTCGATATTTAGTCACTGAACCATCAAAAACATCTTATATGTGGGCCCACCTTATAATGACATGATGACCCCGAACTCTGGGACACCTAGGGGAGACCCTGGGGTACCAAAAATGCCAAAATATTGCAGTTTATCACTTTTTAAGTGACCTTACCACCAAAATCGAGTTTGGGCACATTTTAAATTTAAAAGCAGTGCTGCGACACAGGGCTGCTTCTAAAATGACCCCAGGCTCTAAGCAGTGCACACATGCCAGTGCAGAAAGGGGCGATAGCCTCTAAACTTCCATGCTCTATTATTTACTAGGGACTTATAGGTAGTTTTAATCCCGCTGCCCTGTTATCTACCAAGGACTTATAGGGTAGGTCATGCCAATTGTAATTGTACTCTAACATATAGTGTACTCTGATGTATGTGTGTGTTTTCACTGTGTTTTCAACATAGCACTGGCCCTGGGCCTGCTTAGACAGAGCCCAGCGATAGTCAGAGTTAGTTACCACCAGTACCAGTCAGTAGAAAATGGGCGTGCACAGGACACACAGGATAGCTTTGCAACAAAACTAGTGACCATTTCCCTCTTATGACCATTCAAATTATTCATTCAGTCCTATGCATGTCCAATGAAAGTTCAACCCCATCCAGTAGTTGCATGGCAGAGGACTAGGCCTGTATTGTAACTTGGAAAGTTCTATACAAAGCAGCAGCTGCACGTGAAGAGTGGTGGTAAATGTTCTGAGGGGTTACCAGGATATGGATGTGGCTACTGTGGATTTTTGGCCTATGACGGTGTTGGTGACATGGCTGGTCCAGGAAAAAGGTAGAGATTTGTCTTGTGCTGGAATATACTTTCATGTAAGATGAGATACTCCCTGCATACACCAGGGCAAATGGATTTTTCGTATTGGTCCTGGTTTTGGGTGAATTTTATATGCAAAATATTATTTTGCTTTGCCCATGCAGGGTTCATTCTCTGAATAATAATGTTTCAGTTAATTCTCTATATTTTTTAATTCACATGTCGCATATTCACATCTATCAAGCAACTTCCGAGTCCACACAGTTTATAAAAACCACTGAATTAAATAGGATTCTTAGCAATGCTTAACACTGAGGCTATGCGCCTGAATAAATATTGTGTTTGTGAGTTTTTATCCCAACCCCTCATTTTAAATCTCACTTTTGATACTAATGGGCTGATTTCATTTCAAGGCTTTATAATGTCAGAAAACCAGCCCTCTTTAGAACAGCCTTTGGAATGGTAATATGACTTTCTAATTGGGAGTGGCGCAAATGCTTTGATTGCTGAATAATTTTATTCCGAATGAATGTTAAGCTCCCATTCTCCTTCTGAATTTTAAATGTGTTCTTGCTGGTAGGAACAGTGGCGGGTGCTGACTTTTGAAAGTGGTGGGTGTAACAGTCCTCACACGAGCGAGAAAAGAGTGAGAGTGAGTTAGAGAGCCACAAGTTCTGAATTGCACAATGTCAAAGTAGAAAGTCTGGGTTCAATCCAAGTTTCCCAGCTTCACAAAATTGTGTGATTCTAGGCACAATTTTTTTCTTCTAGCCTCCTTTTTTCATTACCACATGAGACCACCTAGAAAAACATAAGTTTAGGATGTGCGCTAAAAAACAAAAACAAAAAAAACTTCTTATGTTTATTTAGTGGGAAAGAACGTTCTTTCATAAGAATCTAGGCCACATGTGCGGTTGCCTGACAACTGCTGTGCCCCTCAGTTTGCTAAGGGCATTGTGCCAGGCAGGAACTTCTTCAAGATCATGTTTGTAAATAATCACTTTGAAAAAATGCCTCTCAATACAGACATCGTCTCGAACGATTCTGCAAGTAAAAAAAAAACATTTTTGAATTTTGAGAAGACGTTATCACATTTTCACATTGTTACATTAGGACTGTTGCATGATTCAACTGCATAACATTTTTATGGCTCAGCTAGTGCAGGGTCTCTTTGACCCAAGAAGACCCTTGTCTCAGATCTCTGAGTTAATGTGCTGGCTCGCCTATTATTACTGAAGCTTTTTAAGGCCATCTTCACTGTAGGCACATTGTCACTGATCTCCTGTTTTACTTTCAGATGATGACATTCTTCTCTAATACCCAGCATGATAAACAGGCATGGTTTTACTTATGCATAGCTTCAAACCAAGAGCACACTACTTCTAGCCGCAAAAGTTCTCACAGAGGCAGGTTCTTTACTCTTAAAGGTGTTGTGGAAGGCAGGTATTAGCTCATGACTATACAAAGGCAAGAGGAGCTCAAAGACTTCTCAAGGGCGATAAACAACGAAACATGTCACCCACAGTAAACACATAGGGGTCCATTAGGATGGAGGGCGGTTGTCCTCCGCCGGGCGGGCGGTAGCAACCGCCAGACCGGCGGCGGACATTCACCCGCCATCGAAGCCCTGAACACAGCCAGTCCGATTAGCATTGCGGTCATGGCCGCGGCGGTGTGATTTTCCGCCCGCCACTTTTCTGCCGGTTGCAGTCCGCACGCTTGCCTGGCATGCGGAGCTGGACCGCTACAATTGTGACAGATCAGGGCCAAGCACCGCCAGCACGATTATTATGCCGGCGTTAGCCAGCTTTCCGCGGCAGTGGAACCACCATGGATAGGCATGCGGAGAATGTCTCCGGGGGTCCTTGGCGGACCCCCTAAGTGTTGGGGGGTATGTGGGTGCACTGGGGGTACCCATGTTACCCCCCTACATGTCCCTGTACCAGGTGGGAGGCACTGTGCAGTGACTGCAACACAGTGCAGAGACATGCAGGACATGCTTGTTTGGACATCGTGGCGGTGCTGCTGGCAGCACCGCCTGCCACAATGTTAACCGCCGCTATCCGACTGCCGTGGTCGGATTTCCACTACGGAGCATAATAATTGGACCGGCGGTTTTCCAGCGGTCCTGGCGGGCGGTGTTTTCCCACTACCATGGCGGTAGGAGTGATTTTCCGACCGCTATGCTAATAGACCCCAAAGTCTGAATAGATGGAAACCTGGATTTTATCTCCTGTTTAAAGGCCAGCATTGCTTCTTGGTGTTTGATGCAAAAATCAGCCGCAAGAAAAAGAATGTTCCTTTCCACTAAGGATCATCTTTTCAGCAAGTTTTCTTGCAGGCTGGCAAACGGAACATTTGTTTTGTCAGTCTCCTGCAAACACTTGTTTCCACTAACTGCATAAGTAAAGTGTTTATTTTCAGTTCCTCCTTATTTTCTGCTCCAAAAGCATGGACACCAGCAGGTTTTGCCTGTAAAGCACATGCATACAGTCGTTCGACGAATATTAGTATATCCTATTCTAATATTCGTTCATTCCACTTCAATTTTAGTTCTGTTTGCCCTCCTGCTGTACTATCAAATTCAGAAGCAGGCAAAATTCCTTCTCTCAACTTGCAGTTGCATTAAAACGTTAGCCAGCAATCACCCATTGCCATCGATCTTGTGCCAAAGCAAGCTGAGAGCATATGCTCCTGCTGGATTTCACAGCTCACCCCAGAAAGTGACCTACAGGGCTAAGTAGTGAGGCTGTGAGGCCGGAGATAAGAGGAGACAAGTATGCAAACCATAGAGATTATAGTACACTTCGGTCAGGACCCACTGGTAAGATGAGGAAGACTTGACAAATCCTTTGGTAAAGGAGTCGGCTCCCAAGTCTTTTGTATTTTGCTTGATAGGAGTCAGCAGACTGTGATCCTAGCCTCTCAGACTGAGAACCAGGTGAGCCAGGGACATCTTAAGGATTTTGGGGGCCCTAGGCCAAAGCTATTTACGGGTCCCTTTTCGGACCATCTTTGAATTTATGATCCAATTTCAGTTCTTTCATGCCCTCATCGGCCAGGTCACTCACAGTGCACAAGCACACTCGTCCAAATTCTAAATGTGCTTTCAATATTGTAACACAGTAGCAGCTCACTAATATTACTGCACCCTGAGCCACGCTGCCATTCCTCATATGTCAGGTATGGTTTTGATCTAAAAGAATATTTTTTAGGGATCTTGCTTGAAACATAAACACATTTCTCTGCAAATTGTCTGTAATACACTCTCACACAACACCCTCATTAAAAATGAATTATGGAAAAACTCGATTTAAAACAATTACTCAAGCTCATTAAGATAAGCCTACCCTGCAGAAGAGAGCTGGCTCCAACATGGGGCATCTTGAAAAGTTGGGGCCCTGGGCCAGGGCTCACTTTGCCCATGCCTTAAAACGTCTCTGATGCGAGCTGTCTGCACTCCTGAAGTTTGGCAAGGGTTATGTTTGGGAGGCTGACATAAACGACGTTATAGTAGTCCAGTCCGGACTGAACTACTGCTAATAACAGAATGATGTTCTGGGAGAATTGAAGGAGTGACAATTTTAGTCCATCTTCAATCAACTACCAGCATCCACATATGCAGACGGAGCAGGCACATGCTCATTCACAGTAATACCCATCAGCGGCAGCCAGACTTCTATCAACTGTGTTGTAAAGCAGGCTATCTGTCTTCTAACTGCTGCTAGGACTGGACAGGCCATAGTGGGCACCAGGTATTTTACCAGTGGGCCGGAAGGCTGAGGGGCCATTTTTTATACAGAGGGCCGGTTTTTCAGCAGTGCTGCAATATCAGCCCTCTGTACCAAAAGCAGCAGCAATAGTGTTTCCATCCAGGATGCCCCACCACAATAACACCTCCCCCCTTACACCCCTCACCCCCTTCCCTTGGCCACGCTGGCTTAATTGCCAGGGCCAATTTGTGTTCCCAGTCTGGCCCTGACTGCTGCACAGTGGTGTACCCCAGGGTAAACCTGTACTGTTCCCCACTACGAGTCACTGGCCCTTGCACCTGTCAAAGCATACTCCAGTACCACTAATGGACCTTCACATTACATGAAAAAGACAAGACAAGATGTAAAAATAAACATAACAAATAATCACCTCAGCACTGCAGTTGATCTTCTGCACCCATATTCCGACTCTTTGAAATGCACACCGTGTGAAGAGCTGAGCAGTGCATGCTGGGTGTTCAATGTGAAACTAAAACACCATGCAGCTCAGCCAATGAAAGCACCGCTCTCATTGTGTTTATAATAGTAAACAGCATAAGAGCAGTGCAAGGATTGGCTGGGACAGGTGACCACAGTGCTCCATCTGAGACTGATGGGGCTGTGTTGCTCATTCAGCTCACGGACAGCTATATGTATGGAAACTGTGCACTTCGGTTTAGCCAGAAGCAAAATTCCATCCAACATGACATGCGCAGCTCAGTCAAACAGTTGGCAATAAATCCAAGCCTACTCTCTCCTGTGAGAGGCAGCTAAGTGTGGTGGCATACATACAGGGGCTTGTTTATGGGCCCTTGCGTCAATTTTGTGCCACCGAGTCATTTTTTGTGACGCACCAGCAGCGTAAAAAATGTGGGATGTTGTGCCATATTTACAAAATGACGCATCTAGGTAGATGTGTCACTTTGTAAACCCCTGCAACACATTATACCTGCGCCAGGTACAATGTATGCGGGGGGCATTCCGACGCAATAAAGGGTCGTAGAAGTGATGCAGTGAAATCTATAAGATTTCACTGCCTAACTTCTAGGACGCACATGCGTCAATATCTTACGCCTGCCTCATGGCAGGCGTAAGACTGACACAGGAACATTTAACATGGGACTTGCCCATGTTTAATGACCCATTGCTGGAGTTGCGTCACTTTTGTGACACATTACAGCAATGAGTCATTTTTGTGCCTACATATACGTTGCATATGACGCATCATTGGTGTCGCAAGGAGGGCGCAAATAAAAGTGACGCATCGCAGCTTTCACGCAGAGATGGGTCACTTTTCATAAATGAGGCCCACAGTTTGTTTGTATGCCGGTGTGATGCAATGCAGGCAAGTAATGTAGTGGCTGCTTTGGAGCGGGGGGGGGGGGGTCATCGCTCCTGCGTCCCTATATAGGAACAGCTGCTGATAGGAAAGCATGAGATGGAATGCGTCCTCATTATTCTTGCATCAATATCTTTAATAGAAGTCATGTTTTACGTCCAAAGCTTCGAGAAGTTTATTTTTACATGCAACACTTGGCGCATCAGTGCTCTTCATCTAATGTTATGTGGATTTGCTGGAGGCCCGGTGAGTTGGCGGGATTTATTGTTGCCCTGTGGTGCCTCGGTTGTGCAAGGAATTTCACTTCAGATTTAAGATCCCATCCACAATATTGGAACCAACGCCATCCTGAGAGACGCGTTTATTCTCTCAGGCACATTGTTTGAGAATCCACAGCTTTCTTAGAGCGGATACAATGTTGTTAATGTGAAAACCTGCTCAATTTAAACACAAGCAGAAGAATTTGCCCACTTCACGCTACTTTGTTGCCCGCCTGCCGAGCAGAATACAAGGCATGCTACTGAAGCAATAAGTAGCAAGCAAGGCTTCCAGAAGAACAGCAAGGCTGTCGGAAGAACAGCAAGGCTTCCAGAAGAACGTGCCTATTGCTTCACTGTATCGACTACGAGATGCGGCCTCAGGCAAAACAAACCCGTGAAGCCCAAAAGCAGATCCTGCAAAAGGTCTCGTGCCAAGGGGGCCCATGAAGAGAGACGTCTTTGACCTGTGGGCATGCCAGGAGGCAGGGAGGTGCAGTCAAGCAAAGACCACAAACAGGGGCTTTACCTTCTTAAGGATGACTCTGTCTGGCGACTTTTGATGCCATGGATGAGTGACAGATCTACAGCCAGACGACAGTCAGCAGTGTTACCATGACACTGCGGAACGGTTCTGGGACCTTTAAATCAGTGAAAAGTAAGAGGGTGGATGACACAAACATATTTGTATCAATTCACCTCACCTGAATGCGTGTCTAAAAACTTAGGCCCAGGTCCCCGGATCCCCAAGTTCACCAGAGGGACCATAGAGGCATGAGCAAGAGATATGAAGGGGGTACTATATTAAAAAAGCAAAGAGTAAAACACGTGCTAAAGCTTTGTCTTCTAAAGGGGTCTAACTATCAAATTTAAAAGACATAGTCTAACTTTGCATTTTGAATCAAGGCCCAAACAATTTATCCCTCAAAATCTAATTAATCTAAGAAGAAATTTTAGCCCTAAGGGAGGAACAGTTAAAAGCTGTGACATAATATTAGAAGCAAGGCAGAGACTCTATGCCAATACCAACCATACAGAAGAGCAAAAGTTGATGACGATGCAATAGGAAGTTATTAAGCATTCGCCATAGCTGGTGCAGTCTGTGCTATGTATCTCTAGACAAGTGTTTCAGGTAACTTTTCTTTCATCAGTAGAAAGTAACGCTTTCAATTTGGGGACGGGGCAATGCTGCTCACAGTCTTTTCAAGTTTCTGTCCCACTCCCAGAACACAGGTGCATTCCAATGAGCTTGAAGCCCAGTAGCTCAAAGAAGCCCATCAGAAAGGGGAGAGGGAGCATAACGCATTCCAGGTAGCTGGAATTTTACCAGTGTTGATAGATAGATTGAATAAGGAATGAATGGCAGGAGCAAGCTGGTTGGAGAGAGCAGAAGAGATCTTGGGAGGACAGATTTCCAAGAGGGATCCAAATTTGCCTGAAGCAAGTACTTTCTGAATTTCCTCCAGAGAGGGTGCCTTACACTTTCCTTAGCTTGAATTACTGCCAGGGAAGGGTAAGATGAAATTGGTCTCCTTAGGAGGGCTGGGAAAGTTCTGGTAAATATCATTCACTTTGTCTTCAAATTGATTGTCCAGCAAAGTGCTTGTGAGGCCTAAGTATCTTCAATCAATCAATCACATAATTTGTAAAGCGCACTACATACCTGTGAGGGTTTCAAGGTGCTGGGGGGGGGGGGGGGGGAGTGCTGCTGCTATTGGTCGAAGAGCCAGGTCTTGAGTTGTCTCCTGAAGGTCAGCAGGTCTTCGCTTTGTCGTAGGTAGAGGGGGAGGGTGTTCCAGGTCCTGGCGGTGCGATGGGAGAAGGATCTGCCTCCGGAAGTAGTTCTCCGGATGCGTGGGACCGTGGCCAGGGCGTGGTCAGCGGAGCGGAGTTTCCTGTTGGGTACGTAGAAGGAGAGTCGACTGTTGAGATAGGCTGGGCTGGTTTTGTGGAGTGCCTTGTGTGCGTGGATCAAAAGCTTGAAGGAGATTCTTTTGTCGACGGGGAGCCAGTGCAGGTTCCTCTGGTGGGGGGTGATGTGGTCGTGGCGTGGGACGTCGAGGATCAGGCGTGCAGAGGCGTTCTGGATTCTCTGTAGTCTGTTGAGGAGCTTGAACGAGGCTCCGGCGTAGAGGGCGTTTCCGTATTCGAGTCTGCTGCTGACTAGGGCCTTGGTGACTGTTTTCCTCGTGTTTGTCGGGATCCATCTGTAGATCTTGCGGAGCATGCGGAGGGTGTTGAAACAGGTGGAGGAGACTGCGTTGACTTGTTTGGTCATGGAGAGTTTCGAGTCAAGGATGACTCCCAGGTTGCGTGCGTGGTCGGTAGGGGGGGCCCCAGTGACGTGGGCCACCAAGAGTCGTCCCATGCAGAGGGGTTGGACCCGAGGATGAGGATCTCCGTCTTGTCTGTGTTCAGTTGTAGGCGGCTGTCCTCCATCCAGTCTGCCACGGCCTTCATTCCCCGGTGGAGGTTGGATTTGGCGGTGAGAGGTCCTTGGTGAGGGAGAGGATCAGCTGAGTGTCGTCGGTGTAGGAGATTATGTTGAGGTCGTGCTGTTGGGCGATGCGTGCTAGTGGTGTCATGTAGACGTTGAATAGCGTCGGGCTGAGGGAGGATCCTTGAGGGACGCCGCAGATGATCTTGGAGGCCTCGGATCGGAACGGGGGGAGACGGACTCTCTGAGTTCTGCCGGAGAGGAAGGAGGTGGTCCAGTCCAGGGCCTTGTCTCGGATCCCTGCGTTGTGGAGGCGCGTGTGTAGTGTGCGGTGGCAGACGGTGTCGACGGCGGCGGAGAGGTCCAGGAGGATGAGGGCCGCTGTCTTGCCGTAGTCTAGTACGATCCTGATGTCGTCTGTGGCGGCGATTAGGGCGGTCTCGGTGCTGTGGTTGCTGCGGAATCCTGATTGGGACGGGTCCAAGATGTTGTTGTCTTCGAGGTGATGGGTGAGCTGGGTGTTTACTATCTTCTCGATGACCTTTGCTGGGAATGGAAGCAGGGAGATGGGTCGGATGTTCTTGAGGTCGCTCGGATCTGCCTTGGGTTTCTTCAGTAGGGCGTTGATCTCTGCGTGCTTCCAGTTCTCAGGGAAGGTGGCGGTCTCGAAGGAAAGGTTGATGATTTTGTGCAGGTGGGGTGCGATGGAATTGCTGGCTTGAGTACATGCTCTAGGGTTTATGGAATCATTAAGCACTTTAGATAAAAATTTAGAGGAATTTTTGGCCTGGCCGATTTGCTTAGAGATTTTCCAGGTAATGTTTATGTTGTGGTGATATCGCGATAAGGCTGCTCTTTATATCTTCATATCCCTTGTCTTGTTAGTGCATCGCCACTATCTTTCTAGTGTTTTTTACAGTGCCCTAAGGGCTGGCATATACCAGGGTGCATGGGATCCGTGTGCGTAATTGGAACTCAATTTGAAAGGGACAATATAATTAAGAGCTGTTTTTAAAGCACTATGATATTCTGAGAGCGCTTGCTCAGCATCTGAATCCACATTTGAATCAGCTAGGGAGCCAGTATACTTTAACTCCTTGGCAAAAGAGTCTAGAGTGATTTTCTGCCAGTGTTAAAATCGTTTTTTAAAACTTTAGTTGCTTCATCAATCTTGGTTATCATAGGAATCCTGAAGCTGATCAATGAGTGGTCCATCCAGACTAAAGGTTCACAAGTTAATGAGATACTGTTCATAAAAATTAAATCTAATGTATTGGCTGCAGCATGCGTAGGACCATTTACTCGTTGGTAAAGGCTAAGAGTGGCTAAATCACTGTGATGTTTGCGGTCAGTGTTTCCTACTTCTATCCAGATACATCCACGGCCACAGGAGGGGACAGCTCCATGGACCAGGAGGAGCCACAGAGCCTGGCTGGGACAGAAGGCGAAGAGTTGGAGGGACCCAGTGGCACGGAGGGCGAGTGGAGCCAGACCGAGGAGTCCTCAGCACCATCCACCCCAGATGAGGGCCACAGCAGCTCGGAGGATGACTCTCTTGTGGAGGCGGGTGTCAGCAGACACCAAACCCCAGCTAGTGAGGCTGTCCCCGCCACCGCCACCACCGCCAGCATCACCACCCTCCCATCGGCTCCCATCCCAGGGGTCCGTGGAGGCTCCCGTGTTCGGGAGCATGTCTCCTTTGTGCCAGTAACCGCACCCCCTGCCCCTGTGTCCCCTGCTGCCCTGAGTGTGGAGTCTGTGGACTTGCTTCGACAGATCCATGTAGGGCAGATATCAATGCTTAGTGTCCTCCTTGCACAAACCAGTCTGTTGACACAACTGGTGTTTTTCCTGGAGGGCATTTCATCGGGCATGTCTGCCCTACAGTGGTCCAATCAGTCCGTGGCCTCCTCCTTTTGACGGCAGCAGTGTCCCTCCTCCAACAGTCCCTCACTCCTCCTACCCCTGCCCCTTCCACGATTCCTAGCACCCTACCTGTCCCAAGCACACAAACACCAGCACATTCACCCAAACCCACAGACACGGGCAGCACACAAACACCCAAACCAAGGTCTAGACATGCACACAAGCAACCTCAGAGGACTGACCTCAGGGGACTGGTACCACACTCACAGGGGATGGCTTGCAAGCACACACACAGGCATCCATAACCACTCCGCAGTCCTCTGATACCTCTCCCTCCAAGACCCCTTCCCTTGCCTCACCTGCAACCCCATCTGCCAAGAAGCTCTTCCTCTGTGACCATGGCCTCTTCCCACCGATCCAGCAGATCCAGCTTACAAGGGGAAGAGGAAGTCCCCACACACAGAGGGGAGTGCCCCTCACACCCGGACACCCTCCCCCCAGGGGCAGTCAGACTGAGGCCCCCACCTGTAAGTCCCCCCCCGGAGCCGGAAGAGCAAGACCCCACCCCCACCCCCGCAGCTTCACGACACAGTCTCTGTCCTCCATCCCCCAGGCCACCATTCCAGAGGTTCCCCCGCCACACCCTGCCCCAGGTTCCCCCACCCACAGATACACCATCCCCAAAATGCTCCGGCCTCCCCCCTATCACTTGCTCTTCCACCCCCACCCCCCGGTCAGACTGTTTGTGCCACTGATGTGGGGACCGTGGCCCCCCTCTGTCCTGCCGACCTCACCTGAACCCCATTCCGCTCCCATGGAGTTGGGCACTGCAGTGGAGTCCACGACTACCCCGTCTGACTTGGGCACTGCAGTGGGGATCCAGTCCACTCCATCTGACTTGCCCACTGCAGTTGTGCCAGCACCCACCCCAACTGACTTGTGCCCCTCAGTTGTGACTGCACCCACTATGTCAGACAATGCCACTGCAGTTGCCAGTGACTCTCCTGCATCCACCACCCCTTCACTGCCTCCTTCTGCTGAGCCCTGATCCTGTCCCTGCGGTGCAAGTCCTCCCCCATGTATGCCCCTCCGAGTGGATGTCCCATGTCCTCACCAGTGCAGGCAAGCAACGTGTGACAGTTGTCACTCAAATCATATTGTTGACATTTGGATATGGACTGGTCATTGGCATTTGTTTTGAAAGGACAATTGCATTTGCATTGAAATTTGGCTGAATAAAGCATTTGTATTTATCCTTATGAATTTGATTTAGCTTTACATATGTTGATGATGTTTACCATGACCTTGCAGTTATAATGCTGGATTTCCAATGTTGAATACTGAGGTGGTGATGTGAGGTACTCCATGTGGTCCATGAGATATGTATCCTGTTCTGGTCAGTATCCATGTCATCCTTTGCAGCTAACTGGGTGTGTCATGATTAACAATTTGTGAACATCTCTGTAAACATTTAATTTGCATGGTCACATCTGTGGCTTGCACACATGCACATATGATATGCTTCCCATTGTCCAATTTGTCTATTTCCCTGACTGTGGGCGCATCTCCACTGGACCTGCAGGTGTGGGCATCATTGGTGTAGGAGCAACTGGGTCCTCTGTGCAACTTGCTGGACATATGTATTGAGTATGTGCAGATGACTTAAGGGACAATCCCGTACCCAGGCTGTTGTGACCAGAGCCTTCATTGGGTGGTAACTGATGGCTGACTGACCAAGTGTTCTGCTGACATGACTGAGACCTGCTGGGACTATGTTTGGCACAGCTGAGCTTCCACAGGAGTTGAGTCCCCACAAGTAAGTGTGTTGTTCTGTGACATTGCCTGGGCCCATAGTGTGTGTTGTGTGAGCATGTAAGTATGTGTCCACATCCCTTTTCATACACAGGCAGCAGTGTTCCCTTGATATGTTCCTGTTGTTGATGCTTGCTGAGTTGTACTGTGTTCATCCCACATCTTTGTCCTGGGCTACCGGATGTGTGGGTGCATGACACACTACTGTTAATTCGTGTTTCATCATTGGGATTTGTCAGTTCTGAGTGGTGATGATGTGGTCAGACGCAGATGGGACACAGTCAGGGCTCCCCAAGGCACTTCATTGTTCGCAATATCATATAGTTGTCCCTAGGTGGTACCTTTCAGTGATTGAGACATGTGTATGTGTGTGTGACTGCTCCTACTCATCCGGTTCAGGGCTGCAATGTTGGCAGGTGTCGGCATGTGTGCCTTGTGGTTCTCCTTGGCTTCTGCATAGTCCTGGGACTGTGGCAGGGATTCCGAAGTTTACGGGAGCTTTGATGTCATGACCATGTACCGCATACTTTGCAGTATGTCTGTCATTCACCAGGGTTGTAGACTGTCCTTGTGTGATGAGTCTGTGCACCTTAGTTCCCACTTTGCAGTATGTCTGTCATTCACCAGGGTTGTAGACTGTCCTTTTGTGATGAGTCTGTGCACCTTAGTTCCTCCCAACATTACTGTGTTTGTCATGGGTGGATGTGCAATGTCACTTGTCCATGTGGGCTTCACAGAAGCACATTGGTGCAGTTCAGGGTGTGTTTTGTTGAGGGTGGACAGATGTGAATGTTTGCATGGATGGACCCCTAGCTCCAGTTTGTCCATGGATGACGGGCCATGCTGAGTGATTTGTGTTTGTGTACGTGTGATGTACGTTTGTGGCACAGGTGACAGGACACATGTCTGGGTTTCACAGTTTCTATGACATCTATCTTTGTCATCACAGTGGACGTATCATGCATGCTTGTGTCACACCAATGTATGGTCCCTGGGGGTAGTGCTGTTGTGTATCAGTCTCTTGCTGTGTTAGTTGCTGTTCATTCCAGCTTGTGTCACATGTGTCTGTTGTGCTTCCCTCTCATCTCACAATATCTGATTGCCCACTAAGGGGGACCCAAGGATGGGTTACTTTTGTATGGCACTGTGTCCACATCTGTCTCACTGTGGTTCAGCCCCTCTCATGCATTGTGTAGTTGCCTGGGGATACTGAGACACACACACACATGTTGTTTCAGATGTGCAGTGTGAGGTTGCCTGTTTGTGCACCTGCACCAGTGCATTGGTATTGCTGTTGTGGGCCATTGTCTGGATAATGTTTTTGTGATTTTCCCTGCTGTCCCTGTAAGTCATATCACACCATTCTGCACATTCATCCTGGTTGTTAGGTCCCATTGCTGCCATGGAATGGGAGTTTGTGACCTGACACCTACAGTCTGCACAGGATGTTTTGATTTGTGAGTCTATTTTCGAGATGTGTGTATGCTTTGTGATGGTCACTTCTGCTTTTGTTTAATTGTACACTGTATGCAATGTCAATTCCCATAGGCGGTGCTTGTCTGCACATGGCCGAGCGTATGTTAGGATTTCACAGCACTGTTAGCCTCACCACATCTCTGTGGGTATGGAACACAACCACTACTTTGCCACAAAAGTGTGTCATGTGTTGGAACAAGGAATCATACATGCTGTTTGGCATGTGTAGCTTTGACCATAATGACACTTACCTTTTGGTAACTGTGATGAGGAGGGTTTTAGACCCCATCACGACAATGTTCAACATTTGCAGCAGTTTGAAACCACACACTTAACTTTTGTTCTATACAGTGAGGGGGTGTTAGTGCATATTGACACAGTGCTATTGTGATGCTTGCCTTGTGTAGGCTACACTCAGTTTTGGGTCACGCATGTGATGGTAGTTACATTGTATGTTTGAAGTCTTATTCACTGTTGTGGGCACTTGTCACAGACTACACACTGTTGTGATGATGTTAGGGGATGTATTTTGCTGACATACCTAATGTTGGTGTATGATGGATGTGTGGCGCATATGGGTGAGGGTGGCAGGAGTGATGGGCAACATAGTCCCTATGGGTGGGGGTGGCAGTAGTGATGGGCAACATGAACCCCTATGGGTGGGGGTGGCAGTAGTGATGGGCAACATAAGCCCTATGGGTGGGGGTGGCAGAAGGGATGGGCAACAGGTCACCTATGGGTGGGGGTGGCAGTAGTGATGGGCAACATAAGCCCTATGAGTGGGGGTGGCAGGAGTGATGGGCAACAGGTCCCCTATGGGTGGGGGTGGCAGTAGTGATGGGCAACATAAGCCCTATGAGTGGGGGTGGCAGTAGTGATGGGCAACATGAACCCCTATGGGTGGTGGTGGCAGGAGTGATGGGCAACAGGTGCCCTATGAATGGGGGTGGCAGGAGTGATGGACAACCTAGTCCCTATGGGTGGGGGTGGCAGTAGTGATGGGCAACTTGAACCCCTACGGGAGGGGGTAGCAGGAGTGATGGGCAACAGGTCCCCTATGAGTGCGGGTGGCAGGAGTGATGGTCAACATAAGCCCTATGAGTGGGGGTGGCAGGAGTGATGGGCAACATAAGCCCTATGGGTGGGGGTGGCAGTAGTGATGGACAACATAAGCCCTATGAGTGGGGGTGGCAGTAGTGATGGGCACCAGGTCCCCTATGGGTGGGGGTGGCAGGAGTGATGGGCAACATAGTCCCTATGGGTGGGGGTGGCAGGAGTGCTAGGCAACAGGTCTCCTATGGGTAGGGGTGGCAGGAGTTATGGACAACAGGTCCCCTATGGGTGGGGGTGGCAGGAGTGATGGACAACATAAGCCCTATTGGTGGGGGTGGCAGGAGTGATGGGCATCAGGTCCCCTATGGGTGGGGGTGGCAGGAGTGATGGGCAACATAAGCCTTATGGGTGGGGGTGGCAGGAGTGATGGGCAACATAAGACCTATGGGTGGGGGTGGCAGGAGTGATGGGCAACATAAGCCCTATGGGTGGGGGGTGCAGGGTGGCAGGAGTGATGGGCAACATAAGCCCTATGGGTGGGGGTGGCAGGAGTGATGGGCAACATGAACCCCTATGGGTTGAGATGGCAGGAGTGATGGGCAACAAGTCCCCTATGAGTGGAGGTGGCAGGAGTGATGGGCAACATAGTCCCTATGGATAGGGGTGGCAGTAGTGATGGGCAACATGAACCCCTATGGGTTGGGATGGCAGGAGTGATGGGTAACAGGTCCCCTATGAGTGGAGGTGGCAGGAGTGATGGGCAACATAAGCCCTATGGATGGAGGTAGCAGGAGTGATGAGCAACATAGTCCCTATGGGTGGGGGTGGCAGTAGTGATGAGCAACATGAACCCCGATGGGTGGGGGTGGCAGGAGTGATGGGCAACATACGCCCTATGGGTGGGGGTGGCAGGAGTGATGGGCAACATAAGCCCTATGGGTGGGGGTGGCAGGAGTGATGGGCAACATAAGCCCTATGGGTGGGGGTGGCAGGAGTGATGGGCAACATAAGCCCTATGAGTGGGGGTGGCAGGAGTGATGGGCAACATAAGCCCTATGGGTGGGGGTGGCAGGAGTGATGGGCAACATAAGCCCTATGGGTGGGGGTGGCAGGAGTGATGGGCAACATAAGCCCTATGGGTGGGGGTGGCAAGAGTGATGGGCAACATAAGCCCTATGGGTGGGGGTGGCAGTAGTGATGGTCAACATAAGCCCTATGAGTGGGGGTGGCAGGAGTGATGGGCAACATAAGCCCTATGGGTGGGGGTGGCAGTAGTGATGGACAACATAAGCCCTATGAGTGGGGGTGGCAGTAGTGATGGGCACCAGGTCCCCTATGGGTGGGGGTGGCAGGAGTGATGGGCAACATAGTCCCTATGGGTGGGGGTGGCAGGAGTGCTAGGCAACAGGTCTCCTATGGGTAGGGGTGGCAGGAGTTATGGACAACAGGTCCCCTATGGGTGGGGGTGGCAGGAGTGATGGACAACATAAGCCCTATTGGTGGGGGTGGCAGGAGTGATGGGCATCAGGTCCCCTATGGGTGGGGGTGGCAGGAGTGATGGGCAACATAAGCCTTATGGGTGGGGGTGGCAGGAGTGATGGGCAACATAAGACCTATGGGTGGGGGTGGCAGGAGTGATGGGCAACATAAGCCCTATGGGTGGGGGGTGCAGGGTGGCAGGAGTGATGGGCAACATAAGCCCTATGGGTGGGGGTGGCAGGAGTGATGGGCAACATAAGCCCTATGGGTGGGGGTGGCAGGAGTGCTGAGCAACATAAGCCCTATGAGTGGGGGTGGAAGTAGTGATGGGCAACATAAGCCCTATGGGTGGGGGTGGCAGTGGTGATGGGCAACATAAGCCCTATGGGCGGGGGTGGCAGTGGTGATGGCCAACATAAGCCCTATGAGTGGGGGTGACAGTGGTGATGGGTAACATAAGCCCTATGGGTGGGGGTGATAGTGGTGCTGGCCATGCAACCCCTATGGTGGCCTGTTGCTAGTGGCCAGTATATGGATCCCCTGGGTGTGTGTGACATTTTGCCGGTACGTGTCGTTTGTTTGTGTGGTGGGTGTCTGACTTACCGTCTGCGCCGTCCACATCTGTTTCTGATCCGGTCATAGATGTACAGTACTGGTATGACCTGCGCGATGGGATTCATGATGTATTCGTCTCGTACACGCTGCTTTTTGCTCGTACCCGATGCTAGCTGGTCCGTCTCATAGCCGTGGGTTGTGTTCTGGAGCGATCGTACCTGATATACTTCTTTTCCGGATGCTGTGACGTGCTGTATGTGGCGACCTGTCCGGCGCGTATGATTTGCGCATCATACTTGTCCGGCCGGAAACTGCTGTGGATACTGCTTCTGGGCGACTCTGTTCGGTGTTCGGAGGTACGGCTCGGACGGAGAATGAAGCTTGAATCACAGCCTACGTGTCGATCGGATTTTTGTCAGTTTTGTGGATCGTAGAACCTCGCCCGGACGGACCGGCTCCGGGTACGAGTCAGTCGCAAGGTAAGGCTACGAACAGCTCTCGGAGAGCTGTCCGACCCGGATCGGATTCGACCCCTAAGTGTCGGTAATCCAATATATCTGAACCTATAGGGTGCCTTATTCCTCTACTCCCCCATAGACAGTCTCTAATCTGTAGATATTTGTAGAACATATTTTTGGGGATACCATATGACTTCTGAAGATCTGAGAACGTAAGGAAACCAGTGGCATTATACAGGTGATTATGTTGGTTAATACCATATGTATTCCAGGATTTTGCTTGCATGTCATGAAAGATTACCGGAAGCATCGGGTTGCTCCATAATGGCATGCTGAGATGCATCAAAGGTAAATTACACTTAGCTGTTATATCCCGCCATATATACACGATGTCCCTCAATGTCTTCAACTTTACTCTTTTAAAGTAATTTGGGTCGTGGATCCTGTACAAAAACATAGTACTATCATTGCCAACAGCAAGACTATAGCAACAATATAGCGTTTTATGAGCAAGGAGATCACAAAGACGTCCTACAAAAGAGGCCCAGAAGTATGTTTTAAAATCTGGTAAATGTAGTCCTCCATATCTATAAGGTAGTTTTAGAAATGTTATAGCATGTCTCAGTTGTTTATAACTCCATATTAAGCTGCTAATAGCCCCCTCCAATATTTTTAAGATAAAATTTGGGACACGCAGCAGTATTGCCCTAAATAAATAAAGACATTTAGGCAAAATAATAATTTTAATAATATTACAGCGTCCTATGATACTGATAGGAAGTTTATGCTATTCCTTCATTTTCGCAACCATAGCTTTAAATAAGAACTCATAATTCAGTTTTATGACGTGTCCCAGGTCTGCTGTAATCTGTACTCCTAGTTAGGTTGCTGACGAGACAATCCCAATCATCACCCTGTTTGCCCGAAAGTTGAGAATAATCTGGGTTTTATGAACATTTAATTTATATCCAGAGAAGTACCCAAATGTGCTAGCTTCAATTTGAATAGCCTCTATAGCCCTGGCTGGATCCGCAGAGAAGACGGCAATGTCGTCAGCATAGGCCGTCACTCTTAATTCTTCAGAGCCTAGTAAGACTGGAAGAATTTGTGGGTTAGTAATTAATGATCTAATAAATGGCTCTATGTATTGAGCAAATAGTAAAGGTGATAAAGGGCACCCTTGCCGAGTACCCCTCAGTATAGAAAAAGGAGCAGATTGATAGTTTAAATAAATTAATTTAGCTACTGGGCTTTTATACAGAGCTCGAATCCAGTCATTAAAGCGGCCATGGATGTTATATGCTGAGAGTATAGCCCAGAGACAATCCCACGTTACACGATCGAATGCTTCTTAAGCATCAAGCATGATCATCCCTAAGTCCATATTAAGTTTAGAAGCAGCATCAAAAGCGACTAGAGCTGTATTCACATGTGAAGTTGTATCCCTGCCGGGTATGAATCCATGTTGCTGATCAGAAACTAATTGTGCCTTATAAGGTGCAAGACGCATAGCCAATGTTTTTGTGAAAATGTTCGCGTCGGCGTTGATTAATGAAATCGGTCGATATGACCCACACTCTTCCCTCGGCTTGCTCTTTTTCGGAAAGAAGATAATATTTCTCACATCCCACGACTTCGGCACTGTCCCCTTTACACCAACATGATTCATAATTCACCGGGGTAATGACACCTCAAAATGTATGTCTCTCCAACACCATGTTGCATTTTGGACTTAATCTCTCATCAAGTGTTTTCATGACAGAAGCATACTCATCCACTTGTTCTTCAGTATCTCCATCTGCTGCCAAAGGAAACTTATCAATTGGACTAGTAAAATTGTTAATATCAACCTCCCTCCTGGACTTAAATTGTGGATTAATAAATCTTTCTTTCTCTTGGAATCACAAATATCACCATCAATGGCATTATGGAAAGGTCCAAAAGTCTGTTGCTACTGTGACCAATTTAATGGTGGAGTACCCAGGGTAGCAAAAAAGTGAGGTGGCAGAGAAACCCCTTCCAGGATGTTGCAGGTGATGAGTGGGTTGATCACCACACTATTCAAAAACAAATTAATGCCAGAAATGTCTTCCAGAAGGTCAAGGGAGACCTATCCATGAATCCTCAAGCCAATATACAGCTTTCAACCAGCAGGCATCACTGTGAGATCAAATGTATGCACTGTAAAGATCACAGCTTCCCAATCCAAGAGGGTGCTGAGGTGCATATGAAGTCATAAGGATCCCAGTGCTAAGCCTGCATGTACCGTAACAGTGATGCACAAGACAAAAGAAACCTGCTGACTATAAAACATGTTTAAAACCACCGTAAAAATACTTCACATGAATGTTGTCGTGCCCCATCTAGCCAGCACAAGCCCAAAGCACCACTTGCAGGACAACCACACCTCTCTTACGATGCTTACACGTCATCAGTCGCTATCAAGAAGCACACTGTTTTCTTACCAAATAGACACAGAGATGCACATGGCAGCAATACAGTGATGACTGAAGAGGATGGGAAACAAGTGACAGCTCATAGATAAGTGAAGGCCTAGTAACTGCTTTCAAAATTACAAGTAAGTCAGAGTGAGTTGGGAACACTTTATTTCTTACCACTAGCTCTCCATTTAGGGCATTGACTGCCTACACTGGATTGGATCAGTGAGAACCATCAGCACCATTCTAATAATTCTAATTTCTGAACATCCATGAGGTATTATCTCCAAACCAACATAAGACATGCTCCTGCACTCAAGCTATATCAAAAAGGTCAGTAACTGTTTAGAGGACCTATCCTCAGTGAAAATCTCAACTGAAATTTTGATAAAGAACATTGGAGGCATTAGGTCATTAATAGAAACCATAAACATGACAAATATTAGGCATGGTAACTAAAAAACAGAATGGGCCATTGCAAGGTAAGTAAACACCATAATCAAAGACGTAAAAAAAGCAGTGATAAATCCAAAGAACATCTTAATGCTTTTTAGCTAGAAATGATTTTGAAAAGAGTAGGGTTCCTAATAAATGTCACATTTGGACAAATACAGGCAGAGGAGGAAAGTTACACCATCTCAGTTTAAATTTGAGTGGAATGTACACAATTTAAAGGAAGGGCACGCAACCATGAAGTCTTAAATGGAAATACAATTTGCCTGATGGGACTTTCCTAAGGGTGAAATCAAGGAATGACAACTCTAAAGAGCTAACCATTATGACTATACACTCGATTAGAAAGGTGTATGGTTACGAATCAATCAGGGAGGATAATGTTGTCACTCATTGGATGCTTTAGAACAAGGAGGAGAGTACTACTAACTACCCTTCCAGTATTTTTGTCATCAGTCCTTTTAATCAATCTGTTGAGTTTAGAGATACATTTGTGTGCACCTTACCCAAGCAATATTGTCAAACATAGCTGGACACAGAATTATTGACCAACATTTATCCAGGAGGAGATATCAATTTAAGGACACAGAGTGACAAAGGAGGTGTTCACCAAAAAGTTAGATCGGTCATTTATCGAAACTGTACATATATTTCATAACATTACAGGGACAAATCTTTGGGATGCATCAGAAACAGGGAATAGCACCCAACACTAAATCCCTTTTTTCATCATTAACAGAGTAAGTTCTGAAACAATTGAACTGCACTGATACTTTGGAAACAGGAGGTCATAATATATAAATATATATATATATATAGATATATATATAGATATATATATATATATCCAGGTACCGCTAAGTAAATTCAAGACAACGGTTGACGCCACAACTTCAAATAAAAGGCGGACACGGACCTCCAGTTAAGTGCTGATTTATTTCATTCGCAGTGTCGTCTTGACGTTTCGGCTCAAACGAGCCTTGTTCACATGATATATTATTGATTGGTGCCTGAATAACAATTTCTTTCTTTTTGGAAAGGATTTGTTCAAACAACTCCGCGGAGTCGCGATGGGAGCCTGTTTCACCCCCAGCTACGCGTGTTTACACGTTGGCTGGTGGGAGGAACAGGTTCTGAAACTCACACATAAGGCATATTTCAATAACTTTGTATCTTGTTACCTCAGATACATAGATGATATCTTCATTTTGTGGCAGGGAGAAGAAAAAGAAGCATTAAATTTCATAGATGCTATTAATAATAATTCTATGAATCTCCACTTCACATCCCACATCAACAAAGTCAGCATCGAATTTTTAGATGTCAGAGTTTATATTCATAACAATAAGATTGAAACCACCCTATTCAGGAAACCAACCGCTGGCAATGTCACACTCCACGCTAAAAGCGCACATCCTAAACATCTTATCGCTAGTATTCCTTAAGGTGAAATTTTAAGACTAAAAAGAATTTGTAGCCAGGAATCAGATTTTGAGTTATGCGTGAGGGATACTATGACCAGATTAAAGGCGAGGGGTTATTCTAATACTATTCTTGATGAAGCAATGGCCAAAGCCAATGCACGACCTAGAATAAGTTTGTTTAAGGCCATCCAAAGTCCATCTTTACCGACCGAGTTATCTGTTTGCAATCAATCAGTAATGGAACAAGGACCCAGATTGATTACTACTTTTAGCAGAGAAGAAAGGAAAATAAGATCTATAGTTAAAAAGACTTGGCCTATTGTTCTCACTGATATTGTACTCCGTACTAGATTACCGGCTACTCCTATGGTCACCTTCAGGAGAGCTAAATGCATGGGAACTTGTCTGGATAAAAGCAGCCCTGAAACTAGACAGAAAGAGATGTGGCTAAAATCTGCTCCTGGTTTTCGCAAATGCACTTCCTGCAGGGTCTGTAAGTTTGGCTTAAATAAAACTCATTACCTCACCCCTTTTAGCACTAAGGAAGTAGCCATTACAGGAAGTTTCACTTGCAGGACTGACTATGCTGTGTACGTCCTGACGTGCACCTGTGGCTTTAACTACATTGGTAGCACAAAGCTACAGGTGCATGTCAGGATTTTGCAGCATCTTCGGGCCATCTTACATAATGATCCTGCTTACCCGGTGGCACGCCATTTTAAACTAACTCACAACAATGATGTCAACTGCCTTAAATACTTTGTGATAGCATCTATTCTCAAACCTCGAAGGGGTGGCAATAGAGAACTCCTATTGAGGCAGTTGGAAACTCGTAAGATCCTTGAGTTTGACAGTAAATGGCCAAATGGACTAAATAATACTGAAGATATGCACAATTTTATTCAGTACATTTTTGTCTGTTTCCTGCCCATGTGTCATTGTGCTTTTTCCTTTTTTCTATATGCTCTATACCTTTGATCTGATGATGTATTATTATTTTTTGAATTGTTCTTCCATATTCCCCAGGGCTCCTTTTGTTTATTTGTTTATTTATTCATTTATTTTTTCATTGCATATCCATTCAGGGGGTTTTCTCTTTCAATGAGCACTTTAGCAGATTAGCTACTATGCGTAAGCTGTATACACAATATGAATTATTCCTCTTACCTCTTTTGCCATAAAAAGAAAAACATATATTTGTGGCTTATCAGCACTTTCCAGTAAGATGATGAAATTACAGAAATGAATTTTATATGATTTTAACAATAATTATCAGGATTGTAGTTTTTATTGTTATCAATATTTATTCATTCTTCTTTTAATCTTACTGTTGTGCAATATTTGTATATATTCCCCAATATTTTGCACATTTGCACGGTTTTGCACAATTATTGAAAATGCTGCTTTGCACCTTTTTGCACTTGTACAGGTCTTTCGTCCCCATATTTATTGATAGTATATAGAAAATTCATCTGCAAGGCATTGTGTTACCTTTCTTGTTGTCTGGTTTACCATTGAGGATTTATCCTGTTATACCAATGTATTTATACAATGAGTTTGGTTTTCTTTTTGCACTATGTTAACAATAATAATATATTTTTTTTCGTATTATACTATACAATGAAAAACCCATTATTATGTATTATACATTTGATTTCGGGTTTTACAAACCATCGTGCAATTTGATATAGATGTTTCTCAGTATACTAACGAAGTCTGTTTTCCTGGTCTATTATCACGTGATCAGGATGTGGGTGTACACCATGCAGCACTTTAAAAATAGTCAGTGTGACTTCACTCCGTATGTGAACAAGGGCTCTTGAGCCCGAAACGCATCATGTTATGCTGAGAAAAATGGTCGAATAAACACCTTGCCTGAAGAGTCTTGTGGTCCGTCTCTCCTTCTTCGCCGCTCGGAGGTTGTGGGAGTTCTAACATATCATATATATATATATATATATATATATATATATATATATATATATATATATATATATATATATATATATATATCCACAATACAATGCCCTGAAGCAAGGATGCCCTTCGCAGTTGGGTGCTTTAACAAAAAGCCTTTATTATCAAAACCGGCATTTCAGCTCCAAAAGTGCAAGTTCCCAACGCGTTTCAGAGCTCACAGGCTCTTCCATCAGAGGATGACACTGTTCAAACTGACATACTCGCTGGGGCGCCATTAACTGCATGCCTTTGTACTGACCACGTGGGTCTCTCAGGTGAGTAATCAATGAAGCATGCTGGAACCCGTAGTTCAATACCTGCGAAAATATTCCACAATGTGGTTTCAGTTCGAATTCAGTGTCCTTTCTTTTAAACAGATAAAATACCCAAGTGGGCTGGAATGAAAACACCAGTTTCTTCTTACATACTCAGCTGCGCCTGAAGGTCAGAATGTTCAAACCTCTTTGGCCCCATATTTGACTCCATGGTGGGGCATCCTTCTCGGCCAGGCTGCCGAGTACAAATACAACGCCCTGAAGCAAGGATGCCCTTCGCAGTTGGGTGCTTCGAAGGGCATCCTTGCTTCAGGGCGTTGTATTGTGGATAGATATATATATAGAAATATATATAGAAATATATATATATATATATTTATATATATATATATGACAAAACACGGTAACTCACAAGGGACACACTCGAGATGGCACCAGGTTACCAGCCTTTATTGTGATAGGTATGGATACACTCGCACGCAGGTGATTGAAGCAGCTTTCCTTAACGCCGACGCGTTTCGAGATTTCCTCTTCATCAAGGGCTCGGAAAGTTCGTGCTTTGGCGGGCCACCTCCCATCAATTTATACATAGTCCCGCCCCTCATAAGGCGATTTGAAGACTTCTGGGAGTTGTAGTGCCCTTATTACCATTCAATTGTAGCGCACTAATCACTGCTGGATAAAGTCTAAAGTAGACCCCCACACGCTGGTATATCCTAAATCCTGGGTGTCAGCTCCACTTGAGGACGTTGAATACCTTCCTCGTGGCCCCCTCGGTATCATGAGTGGTGCAGTCCCGGCGGATGAGCGTCCGCCGCACATTTGACAAAACACGGTAACTCACATGGGACACACTCGAGATGGCACCAGGTTACCAGCCTTTATTGTGAGAGGTATGGATACACTCGCACGCAGGTGATTGAAGCAGCTTTCCTTAACGCCAACGCGTTTCGAGATTTCCTCTTCATCAAGGGCTCGGAAAGTTCGTGCTTTGGCGGGCCACCTCCCATCAATTTATACATAGTCCCGCCCCTCATAAGGCGATTTGAAGACTTGTGGGAGTTGTAGTGCCCTTATTACCATTCAATTGTAGCGCACTAATCACTGCTGGATAAAGTCTAAAGTAGACCCCCACACGCTGGTATATCCTAAATCGTGGGTGTCAGCTCCACTTGAGGACGTTGAATACCTTCCTCGTGGCCCCCTCGGTATCATGGGGTGGTGCAGTCCCGGCGGATGAGCGTCCGCCGCACATTTGACAAAACACGGTAACTCACATGGGACACACTCGAGATGGCACCAGGTTACCAGCCTTTATTGTGATAGGTATGGATACACTCGCACGCAGGTGATTGAAGCAGCTTTCCTTAACGCCGACGCGTTTCGAGATGTGCATGGTTGCGGGGGCCCAGTGGGGGCTTCATCGAAAGCAGACATTAGTGCGCCGAAATACGGAGTGAATGTTTGTGCACTACAACTCCCAGGAGTCTTGAATTTGCCGAATTAAGGGGTGTGACATTATTGCACTTACGGGAGTTGCTGCACGCCACAGCACAAACTTACCACAAGCCTTTGAGAAAGGGGAAACCTGAAACGCGTCAGGCTGGTTGGAAAGCTGCTCTATCAAACCAGCACTCATCGCACAACTGTACCTGAAATAAAAGGCTGGTAACCTGTCGTTTGTCTCGAGTGCATCTCATGTGAGTTACCATGTATTTACAAATTGAGGCGGGCGCTCATCCGCCGAGACTGCACCACTCCATATTATCAGGAGGCCATGAGGTTTGGATACACCATCCTAGCATATGGAGCAACGACGAAGGATTTAAGTTGTGCATGGTTGCAGGGGCCCAGTGGGGGCTTCATCGAAAGCAGTCATTAGTGCGCCGAAATACGGAGTGAATGTTTGTGCACTACAACTCCCAGGAGTCTTGAATTTGCCAAATTAAGGGGCGTGACATTATTGCACTTATGGGAGTTGCTGCACGCCACAGCACGAACTTACCACAAGCCTTTGAGAAAGGGGAATCCTGAAACGCGTCAGGCTGGTTGGAAAGCTGCTCTATCAAACCAGCACTCATCGCACAACTGTACCTGAAATAAAAGGCTGGTAACCTGTCGTTTGTCTCGAGTGCATCTCATGTGAGTTACCACGTATTTACAAATTGAGGCGGGCACTCATCCGCCGAGACTGCACCACTCCATATTATCAGGAGGCCATGAGGTTTGGATACACCATCCTCGCATATGGAGCAACGACGAAGGATTTAAGTTGTGCATGGTTGCGGGGGCCCAGTGGCGGCTTCATCGAAAGCAGTCATTAGTGCGCCAAAATACGGAGTGAATGTTTGTGCACTACAACTCCCAGGAGTCTTGAATTTGCCGAATTAAGGGGCGTGACATTATTGCACTTATGGGAGTTGCTGCACGCCACAGCACGAACTTACCACAAGCCTTTGAGAAAGGGGAAACCTGAAACGCGTCAGGCTGGTTGTAAAGCTGCTCTATCAAACCAGCACTCATCGCACAACTGTACCTGAAATAAAAGGCTGGTAACCTGTCATTTGTCTCGAGTGCATCTCATGTGAGTTACCATGTATTTACAAATTGAGGCGGGCGCTCATCCGCCGAGACTGCACCACTCCATATTATCAGGAGGCCATGAGGTTTGGATACACCATCCTCGCATATGGAGCAATGACGATGGATTTAAGTTGTGCATGGTTGTGGGGGCCCAGTGGCGGCTTCATCGAAAGCAGTCATTAATGCGCCGAAATACGGAGTGAATGTTTGTGCACTACAACTCCCAGGAGTCTTGAATTTGCCGAATTAAGGGGCGTGACATTATTGCACTTATGGGAGTTGCTGCACGCCACAGCACGAACTTACCACAAGCCTTTGAGAAAGGGGAAACCTGAAACGCGTCAGGCTGGTTGGAAAGCTGCTCTATCAAACCAGCACTCATCGCACAACTGTACCTGAAATAAAAGGCTGGTAACCTGTTGTTTGTCTCGAGTGCATCTCATGTGAGTTACCATGTATTTACAAATTGAGGCGGGCGCTCATCCGCCGGGACTGCACCACTCCATATTTTCAGGAGGCAATGAGGTTTGGATACACCATCCTCGCATATGGAGCAACGACGAAGGATTTAAGTTGTGCATGGTTGCGGGGGCCCAGTGCCGGCTTCATCGAAAGCAGTCATTAGTGCGCCGAAATACGGAGTGAATGTTTGTGCACTACAACTCCCAGGAGTCTTGAATTTGCCGAATTAAGGGGCGTGACATTATTGCACTTATGGGAGTTGCTGCACGCCACAGCACGAACTTACCACAAGCCTTTGAGAAAGGGGAAACCTGAAACACGTCAGGCTGGTTGGAAAGCTGCTCTATCAAACCAGCACTCATCGCACAACTGTACCTGAAATAAAAGGCTGGTAACCTGTTGTTTGTCTCGAGTGCATCTCATGTGAGTTACTATGTATTTACAAATTGAGGCGGGCGCTCATCCGCCGAGACTGCACCACTCCATATTATCAGGAGGCCATGAGGTTTGGATACACCATCCTCGCATATGGAGCAACGACGAAGGATTTAAGTTGTTCATGGTTGCGGGGGCCCAGTCGGGGCTTCATCGCAAGCAGTCATTAGTGCGCCGAAATACGGAGTGAATGTTTGTGCACTACAACTCCCAGGAGTCTTGAATTTGCCGAATTAAGGGGCGTGACATTATTGCACTTATGGGAGTTGCTGCACGCCACAGCACGAACTTACCACAAGCCTTTGAGAAAGGGGAAACCTGAAACGCGTCAGGCTGGTTGGAAAGCTGCTCTATCAAACCAGCACTCATCGCACAACTGTACCTGAAATAAAAGGCTGGTAACCTGTAGTTTGTCTCGAGTGCATCTCATGTGAGTTACCATGTATTTACAAATTGAGGCGGGCGCTCATCCGCCGAGACTGCACCACTCCATATTATCAGGAGGCCATGAGGTTTGGATACACCATCCTCGCATATGGAGCAACGACGAAGGATTTAAGTTGTGCATGGTTGCGGGGGCCCAGTGGGGGCTTCATCGAAAGCAGTCATTAGTGCGCCGAAATACGGAGTGAATGTTTCTGCACTACAACACCCAGGAGTCTTGAATTTGCCGAATTAAGGGACGTGACATTATTGCACTTATGGGAGTTGCTGCACGCCACAGCACAAACTTACCACAAGCCTTTGAGAAAGGGGAAACCTGAAACACGTCAGGCTGGTTGGAAAGCTGCTCTATCAAACCAGCACTCATCGCACAACTGTACCTGAAATAAAAGGCTGGTAACCTGTCGTTTGTCTCGAGTGCATCTCATGTGAGTTACCATGTATTTACAAATGGAGGCGGGCGCTCATCCGCCGAGACTGCACCACTCCATATTATTAGGAGGCCATGAGGTTTGGATACACCATCCTCGCATCTCATGTGAGTTACCATGTATTTATATATATATATATATATATATATATATATATATATTATCTACTGGCGGTCGCCAGTAGATAGTTATAGTTAGGACCGTGTTTCCATAGGAAATCGGCAACATTCTATTTGGAATAACTTTGGCGCCGTTGACGAATCCTCGTGAAATTTTCAAAATAGGTGGGGCGCTCCGCTCCTACCCTGAAAGTCTTGGGGGGATTCGTCAAGCGGGGGCTGAGAAAAAAGGGGGGTCCCAAAACATGTTTTCCCCATGCAATTTTCCATAGGGACCTTTAGTCCAAGGTACAGCCCGAACGGCTGAACAGAATTACTTGAAATTTGGCAGAGAGGTAGTCCTCAGCTCAGGGATGTGCCTTTTGCAGGTCTGGTGTCAATCTGTTCAGTAGTTCCTGAGAAAATCAAAAGTAAAATCATATATATATGTGGGCGGAGCCTAACCACACATCTCATCCTGAGATCTGATTGGCTGTAAGCACTTCATCCAAGAAGTGTTGGCAGCCATCTTGGGACCAATATACATGATAGCACCTCATTAAAAAGCATTGCAGTTAATAGAAGGTTTTAATACTTTAGTTACATTATAAATCATTTGTTGATGGTACCATACTCATTTTAGGAATTGTGGTATGTTTTAAGGTGATTTCACCATGTGAAAAAGCCTTCTGCTGGGATATCATGATTGAGAGAAAAATATTTTCTCATGCTTTTCCCACAGAGGTTTGGAAGGTGATCTATAAGCTAAACTGAGAGCTTATTTTCTGTAAATTCACATTATCTTTCTCAGTCATGTGAGAATGAAGTCTGACATTCTCAGTAAAACATGTACATCCAACTAGGACAAAGACTGTCAGTTGATTCCTTTGTGTTCTACAGCAGCTTCCCAGAGTGTTCCAAAGAACAACTAGAGCGCTAACAGTCCTACTTATGATAAACGTATGGCACACCTGAAGCCATCTTGCTTGGATTAAAGTGGTAACTCTTAAAACATTTAATTTAAAAAGGAACAAAATGAGGGGGTTCATTTTTCCATAAAAAGTATGATTAGTGCTGCAGAAAGAAAAATTAGGGCACATTTTGAGTGACTTCTCAAATCCTCTTCTATTTCATTAAAAAATTCTGACATGCAGACTGAAACATGGACTTTCAATACCAGCAGCAGTTTTCCCTGGTGAGCAGTAGCTTTACTACAGTGATCTAATGAGCAAAAAGAGTACTAACATTCTGAATTTATGGCAAATGTGTGACACATCTGAATGCCTTCTTGATGGAATCAAAGTAAAAAACTGAAAGTATTTCCTACTGAGGAGACTGCAGTAAATGAGGAAATTAGGAAACTTCATAACAAATAAGTCTCCCAAGATGGCCACCAGAGACAAAAGAGCCCAAATGTAGCCCAAATATCACCCAGATGTAGCCCAAGTACAGCCCAATGACAGAATGTCCCAGAGTGTTCTTAAAAACAACTAGAGCGCTTACTGTCTTCATTATGACAAAAGTATGGCACACCTGAAGCCATCTTGATTGGAATAAACTGGTAACACTTAAAACATTTAATTTAAAAAGGAACACAATGAGGGGGTTCATTTTGCCATAGAAATTATGATTAATGCTGAAGAAAGAAAATGAGGGCACATTTTGAGTGACTTCTCAAATCCTCTTCCATTTCATTAAACAATTCTGACATGCAGACTGAAACATGCAGTTTTAATACCAGGAGCAGACTTCCATGGTGAACAGTAGTTTTACTACAGTGATCTAATGAGCAACTAGAGTGCTAACTTTCAGAATTTATGGCAAATGTGTGACATATCTGAATACCTTCATGATGGAATCAAAGTAAAAAACTGAAAGCATTTCCTACTGAGGAGACTGCAGTACATGAGGAAATGAGGAAACTTCATAACAAATAAATTTCCCAAGATGGCCACCGGAGACAAAAGAGCCCAAATGTAGCCCAAAATCACCCAGATGTACCTCAAATATAGCCCAATGACAGAAGTGTGCAAAACACTTATTATTTTGTGTTTTTGCAGTGTTATATAGTGCAGACTTGTCAGGTATTGGAGTGCTTTACATGAGCATTGGTTACATCACACAAGAACAAATTCATTTTGGTTGTAGACATGGGGAGACTAAGTGATTTGACCAGAATCACAGAATGTCGAGCTGAAGCAGAAACTCCAACCTGGTTCCCCAGTTGCAAAGTATGCAGTTCTGGAAGTAACACCACATCCTCTCCCCTAAGTGCAACATTTAATCAAGTGGTCAACTGGATAAAAAAACATAAAGATAACAAATAATTTAAAAGTGCTTTGTCACTATTTGAAAACTCAGAAAATATGTCCTTATTTTAGTCTTTTAGAGCACTAACCATAATTTTGATGCCAATAAGACCCTGTAATTTCTAAAGGAAATGCTCTAGGTATTACAGTTTTGATTACATCAAGATGACGTCAGGCGTTCCACACTTTTGTAATAAATATAGAATGTTAGCAATCTAGTTGTTCATTAGGATACTGTTGAGAGGCAGAGGCCAGGGGCACGGACTCTGAAAATTGAAGGCAGGTAGGAGGGTGCAAAGGCAACAATTTAACCACACTGAGCAGGCAGGAAGGGCCGTGGCAGCACAACAGACTATGGAGGGCAGTGGAAAGGGGGGCAGGGGCAACACACCAACAATACAGGACTTGCAAGAGAGGCTGTGGCAATATAATAGACCATTGTGGGCAGAAGGAAGAGGCAATGGTAGTACAACCATACATGCAAACAGACCCGATTCGGCCAGGAAACATCCAATGTTTTTAAGCTCAAATGGGCTTTATTTGATCTGTCTCCTGTCTACAATCTCCTCTTTTTCAATGTAACTCAAAGGGGAAAATCAATACCCCAGTTTTTTTTCAAAATCTCCCTCTTACCAAGTTCAAAATGTTCGCAAGTATGGTACATTGGATCATGGAAGGAAATGGCCTCACAACAGACCGCACGGGGCGGCAGGAGGAGCAGTTGCAGCACAACAGACCAGGGAGGGCAGAAGGGTGTGGCAGTACAATGGACCATGTAGGACAGGAGGAAGAGGATAGGGGCATGGCATGTGGACAGGCAGGGTGGAGGTGGAAGGGACAGGTTACAGTCATCTGACAATGCTAGGCAGGTGGGAGGGGAGTGGCAGCTCAACAGAACACTCAGAGTAGATAGGAGTGGCAGGTCCATGGAACATGGTGGGCAAAAAGGATGGAGCAGGGGCATGCACAAAGACATCGGAGGGCAGGGGGAAGGAGAATAGGGGCAGCAAGCTAAGCACAGAGTTTAAGCAGGAGGTCAATGATGGGGCATAGAATTGGGCAATGGAGGGCAGGAGGAGTGGACTGGTACATCATACTAAATTGAGGGCAGTGGCAGCACATCAGACCATGCATGGCAGGAGGGAGGAGGCTAGTCCATGGATTCACACAACAGAGGATAGGGAGGAGGGAGATGGGGCAGCAAGCTAACTGTTCAGAGAAGGCTGGTATTAGGAACTTTATTGTTTTTAAAACGTGTGTCTGTGCAAACTACTTAAAATATGAACAAGTATGCAGCATAATCTCACTTTTATTCAGGAAGAAGAGGACGTTTGTGACTGTGACTCCGGGCTCACTTGGCAGAAACACCCCCTGACCCTCCACCCCCTATCGCAAAATGTAATGCCCGTGAAAAGGGTAGGTAATTACAGTGTTATATAGAACATAGTCCTGAGAGCACGATTGAAAATGAAAACTAGATATAGTGTATGGTATAAACTATGCACCAAAAAGTGTGATATAAGATGAACCGGGCGTGAAATATAATATGCAATACATTGTGTGCAATGACAGATTCATTGGAGAGCGCGAGATAGCACAGGCACTAGCGCGTGCTATGCGATATGCGCCTTGGAGTGTAATATGCACAGGGCAGTGTTGTGTAACCTAACTAGTCTCTAAAGTTGTAATATAAAATATGTGCTGGGGAGTGTAATGTTGCATATGCACTGTGACAAAGATATAGATCCCAGATTGTATATGTATGGCATAGCACTGTGCGTTATAACATAGGCATCGACGAAGGCACGTTAGATGGGGCAATATAACCGTGCGAAGACAAGTGTGGCATGACATATTCATGGGGTGGTGTTACAGTGCACATGGGCTAGAGAGTGTCATAGCATATGCACTAGCTGGTGGAATACAACACAGAGGTGTGTGGCACTCGGCAGGCAATGGTGGGTGTAACCCAGCATTGGGCTCTGCCAGGAGCACGCTGTGACTCTCAAGTGATGTTCGTCCCCTTTCCAGAGAGTAAAATAAAAAGTATTACACATCCGGCAGTGGATGTGTGTTTTATTAACCGTGAGGGGGGTTTCTTGCATAGTTTTGGTCGATTTTTTGTCGAATCCCCTTTGAATGGCTTGGTGTGCATGTGTATTAAATGTGCCCGTCAATAGCTACCCATGTTTGTATAAATAAACGACAAGGGTGTCTACCGGGATTAGGCACGGTAGGGCATCAGACATGTCAGAGCTTCACTAGTGGTGTAAATACATTCCACGTGGATTCATTGTATGCATAGTCGCCTTTTAATGAATATCACGCAAATCGTCATGGTGATAGGTACGTACGGTTTGTCCAGCATGTCCTAGGTGTGTCTATAAATATATATTTTTTTTAAATAATAAAAAGCAGTGGCCGGCCCTGGGGATTGGGGTCAAAAAAATATAATTAGGAGACAGGCCCTGGGGAATGGGGTCACCAGGGCCAATAAATTAGAATAAGAAGGGGAACCACACAGCCCCCCTTCTTAAAAAATTAAAATAAATAAAAGACTGGCATCGTGCCGGAGGGCAAGCCCCCTCCTTGCAGCACTCTGCAAACGTGCCCCCTGGCGAGTTGTAAGTTGGGGAATTAATTCCTCTTCAATACTGAGGGTCCATGAGGGCCAACTAGCCCAACAGGCATCTCCAGTATGCACCAGGGAGCTGCGCTGCAGACAGGTGTTCTGAGGCCAAGCACCTTTTTACACCTCTCTGCAACGCAGCTCTGTGGCGCTTACTGGAGGTACCTAGTGGTCTAGTTTGACCCTAGGGACCCTTAGGATTCAAGGGGACTAAATCTCTCAACTTAGAACAGCCACAGGGCGCGTTTACACAGTGGTGAAGGGAGGGGACGGGGCCTGAGGTGCCGTGTGCAAAAACGCAATTTGGCACGTTTTAAATTGGGGATATCATTTCCCTTCAATACTGAGGGCCCCTGGGGGCTAACTAGCCCACCAAGTGCTTCCAGTAAGCGCCACTGAGCTGCATTGCAGAGAGGTGGTCCAGGCCGTGCCACTTTTTACACCTCTCTGCAACGCAGCTCTGTGGCACTTACTGGAGGTACCTAGTGGGCTAGTTGGACCCTAGGGACCCTCAGGATTCAAATGAACTTAATCTCCCAACTAAAAACGGACACAGGGCGTGATTACACAGTGGTGAAGGGAAGGGGACGGGACCTGAGTTAACGTGTGCAAAAACGCCCTGTGGCCTGTTTTAAGAGGTAGTTTTAATCCCCCTGCCCTATTCTATACTAGGGGCTTACAGAGGAGGTCATGCTAATCACAGGGGGACCCCAACGCATAATGTTCCCTAGTGTATGTATGTGTTTTCACTGTATTCTAAGCGTCTTTTAACATAGCACTGGCTCTAGGACTGGTTAGTCAGACTCAGTTACCACCAGTATCCGTCTGAAAAAGTTGAGGGTACAGGATGATTTTGCAACAAGGATTCTTTCTGCTCTTCTTTTTGTTCTTTCTGCACGTTATCCTTCTTCCTGCACTTTTCTTCGCCTTTGAGGACTTCTGTTGCTTCTTTCTGCACTTCTGTTTTTTTCTTTCTGTGCATTTTCTCTTCTTTCTTCACATGTCCTATCTCTGTAGGCATAGTTAGAAATTAGCATTTAAAAAACCTTTGAAATTCACAGAAAAAACCATAGGTTTCAGGCACATCATAGTTAGGAATTAGCATTTAAAAAACCTCAGAAATTCACTGAAAAAACCATAGGTTTCAGGGGTGTTATAGTTAGCTGGACTTTTCACTTGTACAAAACCATTGAAATTCCCCCGTTATAGTTAGTTCAGCTAACTATAACTCGCGCGCCCGCAATGCACTGCAGATGACGTCACATATTACATCACTCATGACATGGTCAGTGAAATCACTCATGACATCACTGATGACATCTCAAATGACATCACTGATGACATCATCCTTGTGATAGAGTGGCAGACCTCCTCTCACCCTAATATAACCTTTGATACACACATTCAAAAATAGACACTAAAATTTTCAAAACAATGGACATACCAATACCAGTTACAACAACCTCTTCAGTAATTCCAAAATCCACATACACATCCACTCATTCACCAACAGTCCTATTCAGTCACTCATACATGTGCTCACTCATCATATGTACTCATACACCTATACATCCAGTTACACAATGCCACTCATCCATAGTTACTCACACACATAGTCACTCATGCTAATAAAGAATCAAACATACATTTACTTGCATATACAGTTATACACACACCACCACACTTACTTCTACGGAAACTTACACATACTTAGTCTTTTAAACAATCACTTATAGAAACACATACTTATTCATACAGGAACTCTTTCAGTCTCTCACTCTCACATATACTCACTTATATACACCAATAGTCACATACACGAGTTTAAAACATATGTAGTTACTCTTAAAGACACTATTGAGACAGTCATTCACTCACTAACTCACCCATACACACACTCATCCACCCATACAGTCCTGCACACATGCAGTCTTCAACACATACAAACAGTGAGTCACTCATTCATGCACCTATGCACTACGTAATACCCCCCACCGAACCATGCAGACACTCAGACTGATACTCAAAAAACCAACTAATAACCTATATAGACACCCATGTAGCTACTCACCAACCCATGCAGCCACTTATACACAAAGTGAGAGACTGATACAGATATTTACATATTTAAACATTACTCACTAAGCCATGTATTCACTATGATACACTTAATCAGTCAGTTACACAATCAATTTTTCAAAAACAAATCATCCATTTAGACACTTATATACCCATTTATTCTTCCATCGACCTTGAGATATACATATATAAAACATATTTAATTTTCAGAAAAACACATTCACTGGATGATGTCATCAGTGATGTCATCAGTGATGTCATTTGAGATGTCATCAGTGATGTCATGAGTGATGTCACTGACCATGTCATGAGTGATGTAATATGTGACGTCATCAGCAGTGCATTGCGGGCGCGCAAGTTATAGTTAGCTGAACTAACTATAACGGGGGAATTTCAATGGTTTTGTACAAGTGAAAAGTCCAGCTAACTATAACACCCCTGAAACCTATGGTTTTTTCAGTGAATTTCTGAGGTTTTTTAAATGCTAATTCCTAACTATAACGTGCCTGAAACCTATGTTTTTTTCTGTGAATATATATATATATATATGTGTATATATATATATGTGTATATATATATATATATATATATATATATATATATATATATATATATATATATATATATATATATATATATATATATATATATATATATATATATATCTATATGAAAATGTTAGCATCAAGAGCTGGCCTACCAAGACATGTAGAAAGTTATGTTCCAAGCAAAACAATGGCATACAACAACCTCTGGAGGAAAACAGTTGGAACATCGCCGTCTGAACCGAACGCAAGCTCGTCCACACTTGCCTTAACCACGCACATGCTGTAAACACGTATATGCATGGTTAAGGCAGTTCGTGGTCTAGCTGCTGGAAGACGGAAGTAGGAAGAAGCCGCAGTGAGGTAAGTGGGGCTGGTGGGATAGTTTTTAGGGCTGGGAAGGGGTCGTGGTAGGTTTTAGAGCAGTTGAAGGGGTTGGGGTAGTTTAAGGGACAGCGCGGGGGTGTTGTAGTTTTACTTACAGGGCAGGGTTTTAGGCCTTTGGGCAGTGGGAGGGGAATTGGTAGTTGAGTTAGTTTTTAAGGAAGGTGGGGGATTGGGGTAGGTTTTAGTGCAGTGGAAGGGGTTGGGGTAGTTCAAGGGACAGCATAGGGGTGGGGCGGGGTAGTGTACATGAAGGGGCATGGTTTTAGGCCTTAGGGCAGTGGCAGGGGAATGGGTAGATGGGGACATTGTTAGGGCTGGGGGCTGGGTAGGTTTTAGAGCAGTGGATGGGGTTGGGGTAGTTTAAGGGACAGCACGGGGTGGTGGCGGGGTAGTGGCGACCATAGTCACACATACCCCTTTACCATTCATGCCTATACAACAATATTTTGTGGTAAAGGTATGCATGGTAAAGGAATGTGTGGTTAAGATACATTTGTGGTTTGGGTTGCGTGGTTTAACCATGCGTGCCTTTATCATACAACTACCTCTGGAAGAAAAGGTAGCTTTTAGTGGATACCAGTAATGGAGGCCACAACCAATGAAGAAGGTTGGGTGGTATTGATTTACTATTCTAGGCTTGGTAGGGTAACACTCATAGAGCTGTGCTTCTTGCAAACAGATTTTGAAACCATTGTAATATTTTGATAGTGCAGTATTACCACCATTTCTACTTTTTTAGATACCCCTAGGTTATGGCCACTGAAAATGAACCTTTAGTACCTCTCATTCATTGTCCGACATCACATCTATCTCAAGTAGAAAAGGGATCCTCCAGCTTTAAAAATATAGCTTCAGTATGAAGTATCAGTGAGTTATGGATAACTCCACATTCTATCAAGGTGGCCGTATCCAAACACAATAGGTGAGCAGAAGGAAACAATATGAAATAGGGAACAACTGTTATCGATGAGAAAGCTGAACTTCTATGTGCCATTAATCTTGATTGTTAGTCGGGGCCTTCAAGATGTTTTCAGCAATGGATGTATGACGAACCATGCATGAAATTACCACACATGCCTTTACAATGCATCCATTACCACACAAATGCTGTTACCATGCATGCCTTTACCACACAATTCTTTACCATGCATGTGCCTTTACCACACATGCCTTTACTTAGCATTATATATTCTAACTCGTTGTAAATGCATGTGTGGTAAAGGCATTTGAGTGGTAATGAAGGCTTGTTAAAGGTATTGCGAGGTGACGACTGCATGATACATTACGTTTCCTTCAGGATTTATGGGAAGAACACCTCGGCACAATGTAATGACATCTATGCACCACACCACCTCCACCCTACAGGTGATAGACATAAACCTTAATGTTTGGTCTTAAACACAATTGTCTGAGGAATGGCTGTTCCTAAGATAGTTTTGCATAAGAATGTCAAAAGCCTTGGTTCTTGTGCCATTCACATTCTTTACTTTGGGCACGGATCATCACACAGAGCAAGACCCCACATTCAAAAAAGAGTGTGGTTCCCAAAACTTAACGGCTGGTGACGCTCTTCTTCTAAGCATCAAGCCAAGCATAGATGCCATCCTTTTGTTAGAATATCTGAGAAATATCCCCTTAGACGACGTGAGCATGGACTTTTTAAGTGCCCACAATGTATGGCAGGTATTGATGATGGTCAAAACAAACATGCCTAGTACATGGAAGAACTGCTAGCCACCACTACAGTAGGGGCAGTCGTTCTAAAGGTGAAAGAGATAAAGACAAGCCACAGTCCTTCCGAAGAGATGAAAATGGGAAAGGTCCCTAAGAAGTGGTGTGAGGGTTGAGTTCCAGAAATACCTAGAGTCCCTTAAAATAACACACCAAGGAATAATGCATTAATAGTTGCATATTAGTAGTGAGATGGAGACTTTCATCTGGACCCTGAAGAGGGTGGTCATGAGCTAAGAAGAACAAGAAACTGATGTGGAACAAAACCTTTACCAATTCCTGTTTTACAAAACTACAATCAACCCCTCACTATCTGGCATCAGAGAGGTAGATCCAGTGAGTGGGACTTCTTGTGAGGCTAAAATGGCCCCACTGCTCCTTCTAGATTGAAGGCTATTATCTCAATACCACCCACGAACAGAGCAATATTATTCTGCTTGATTAAAAGACTGTTCTCATGGATAATCTAGTAGCAAGAAACTGTTTTCTTTTCATTAACGTATATTTGAGGGTTGTTATATTCTGACATAACTGTTATGATGTGATGTGAGCTTTGACCACATACTCTGACCATGCCACGCTTGTGGCAGAGGCCGAAAACTTGGGATTTCTCTGCTTGCATGTTTAATTCAAAATGGCCACTGAAGATGAAAGTGTATGTGTCAAGACATTCCCAGCTCTCATGAACTCTGTGCTAAGAATGGGCCCTAAGACCCATTCACCAAGTTGCACAATATTTAAACCAATGAAATGTAGGTCTTAGAACCTAAATCTATCCTTGTACCTACAGATGGAGGGCCAGAGGTCACTAACTCACGTTGTCAGTGCCTTAATCAAGAAATGTATTTGCATGGATACACCCTTTGTGGCAGAGCTTAATTTGTAGAAGAAAGAGTGCTGGTGCCCAAAGTTCTTCTCAGAAGACTACGGCCATAGCTATCAAATGTCAGCGAACCGACTACCAATGCTAAAGGGACTTTAGTCCAACTCAGTCCTCTTTAATCCACTGCCAGACACTCCCTGCCCCTTTATCTCACTCTTGTGGGTTCCTCCTTTCTCCCTTTGTGACTGTTTTTCTCAGTTTCCCATCCTCCTTCTTTCCCCTTCATTTGTTTTACCCTCTCTTGTTCTTGGGAAATGTCTGAAGAGAAAAAATAAGTGTCCGTCCCCAGAACAGTGTGCCAGTGGCCCCCACTGGACAACAGCCGGCTCAAATTATGGACTGTTGTGGTGGAACGTATGTATTTTGCACTGGTTCAAAGTGGTAATGGGGCACAAATATACAATCACATTGCCCCTAGTGAAATATATGCAACACTTATTCTGAGTAAAAAAATTTAAGTGGCAAAATCTAATATGCCGGGTGCAGTCACAAAGACATCACACATAGGATCGGATTTGCAAAAATGTAGCGCAACTCGACACAGCAATCAAAGTCACTGTGCTGCATTGTGCAAGGTGAAGAGGCCAATACAGGGCCATATTTACTAAATATGACCTGCTGCAGCTCTCTTACCTCGCCCTGGTGTACAAACCTGTCTAGTGCCATGAACCATGGTGCAAAGGTGTATGTGTGATGTCTAGCATCGATAGTGTACTGTAAGTCAGCATATCTAGTACAAAATCCTATGCCTAAATAATTTTCAAAGCATTCCACACACTGGATGTGTGCTGTACAGTGAAGCAACATGTAATGTGCAAACTGTTTAGAGAGACCGATTTCACCACCTCTGCACCTGCCTCAAGGAAGCATTAGTTTCTAATGCAAAGCCTGGTCTGTCAATTTTAGTAAATAGATCTTTGCATCAAAAATATGAATGCTTGTATTTGAATACCCAAGTACCACCAAGGTAACGCCCTCGCACCGCAAAGTGGCGCAAAGCAGGGCAAAGCTCTATTTGTACTGAAAATAATACACTTTTCCAGCACAAAAAGTTTTATACTGGAAATTCAATAACCTTTAAAGAGTTTAAACCACTTTGCATCCCTTTGTCTGACTTTGCTGTGGAAAACATCTTGATACATTTAACCCATTGAATCACAGTTTTAACAGGTAACTTGTGAACCCATTTTAATGCAATATATACGTATTGTAAGGCATAAGACAAAACACTTACCTGATGGTACCAAGGGTACAGTGGGGTGTTTTTGAAAAGATCTTCAAAACTCAAAGGAAGGATATGAACATTTTTCAGGGAGGCTAGAAGAAATAATTCTGTGTAGTTCGAGTTTAAATTGATTGGTATATTTTTGGTAAGCCCTTTCATGAGGAAATACACAGGTCTGTCCGGGTAAGTCCGGGCTGCTGACTCAATAGAACATATCACCAGTGCTGGTGGAAACATCCTATCTGTTGTCTCAATAAAGAAGATTCCAGGTTCTTTGGGGGTATCCAGTGTGGTAAGAGGAGCAGTACTGCTAGCCACTGTCGGTGATGCAGTGTCCTGTATGTATGTCATCTGGCCAGATGATGGTTTTTTTTCTCCCACCGTTTTCCAGTAAATAAATGAACAACATAGAATCATCAATATCAGAAGAAGCGCTTTCGTCCATATGTTCATGACCATGTCTTTGAGGGTTATCTGGGCAACCTAAAAAACAAAGAGCCATTTTTTTAAAATATATATTTATATAAATAAATATATATACAGAAGTGCTTCAATTTATCATCTGGAAGGCTTTAACATAAAGAAAACAATCAAACGAAATAAGACATAAGCACGCGTTTAACACCATTTGTTGATTCTGCCACTATATATCAAAACTAAAGCTTCATGAGACGATATTAACATATGTGAAAACAAGCATTGGCATAGCCAATAGGTCTCCCTTTTGGGACCTTATATGTATTTAGCAGTGCATCACAATTATCCTGGGTGCTACACCATCTACTGTTACTTCAAGTGCCAAAAACGTCCTGCTGGACACTAGCATGAGAGTCTAGCAAACCAAAAGAATTTTAAAAAGTACATATTAAAACTCGCCACCTGAAACAAATGGAAATGATTAGACACCAACAATCCGCTTAATTATGCTAGTGAAAACACATCACATTTCCTTTTTCTAGTTCGTTATGTGTCCAAACACCCATTTGGTAGCAAGTAGTAGGTATACCCCAACTGCGTGGTATTTAGTAAATATCAAAGGAATCTCTAGTGGGCTGCCAACTATCGGGGTCACACTGAGAAAGAGAATAAGCACGGGCACCAAAATAAAAATGCTCCCATTAGTGAATTAAATAGCTGAAAAAGTAGCACCTATAAGCTAATTGTAAGGCAAGTTTTCATGCAAAAGGAAAATAATAATGGACTACTGCTTAGAATATCTATGCAATGCAGTCACAAAATTACATAGATATGTAAATCAGATTCAGAGAGGACTATATTAATTCAACAGCATGCATTGCCATATTTTAGCTTTCTCCCACTGAAAACTTGCTCTGCCAATAAAACGTTAATGTGTACATATTCCCCCATGTTTCATTAAAACTCTCCCACATTGTTGTACCAAAATACATTAAAACCTTCCTTATTTATGCAGGAGGGCATACATTGCTCATGTGCGTGCTTATATTAGGTGAATCACGGTTCATTGCCATTAAAGAGAGGCATAATAGACTTGCAATGTCCCTCTCTGTGACATTACTGCACACTGCCTATGCTAATTTGCAAACCCTGCCCCTCTAAAACCTATTCTCTTTTTGTTTAGGGCTCGTGTCCCCAGGACTCTTTATTTTAGTACTCGCGATTTTGCTGTTTTCAGTATCTGTATGGACTTAAATATACAAACGTGATGTTATTACAAGCCTTAAAATAGCAAATGTGTCACAAATTGTGGCTTAAGTGAGGACAGAGGGGCAGGAAACTGACTAGTTAAGTGTTGAATTAATACACCAGCCTTGTCACACTCACACTTCCTTGTATGCTTGTTCAGGGTCCAGCAAAGTCTGTCTCAAACACTCCATTTCTGAAGGGAAACCAACGGTGGCAAGCCTGGGAGGGAGCCTCTTGATCCCATATTTTTTGCAGAGCTTGGGTAACTGTTGACTTGTGATGCAGGCGGTGAGGAACTTCGATTTCTGATCGCGATCGAATCGACCCGCCATTTTGTGCTCCACCGCCATTTTGTGTTGCCATCACTCAGGCAGCACGGTGAACAAAGTCTATTCCGCTTTTTCTGCAGCCTGGTGTCGAAATACGCTTTCTGCCTCTGTTTGCAAAGCTGGTGTTAGGACTGGCCGAGTACACTAATCCCCGTCTGGTTTTCTAATCCCCGTCTCAACTATCTGTTGATTCACACTATTCTTTCCTGACTTTATCTTATCGTCTGGCCTTCACTGTCTTCTGCTAGCATTCTCTCGTTTCACAACTGTCCTCCAACACACACAAATGTATCTCGCCACCTGCAAGTTAGTTACAAACCTGTTAATGAATTAGATTGAGGGAGGGGTGACAAACATAGTTGGAGGAGAGGTTTCTTCGAGTCATCCGACACTTTGTTTTCCAATCTCTCCTATTGGTTCTGTCCTATTTTCCAACTTTCCTTATTGGCTCTTTCTTGTATGCTCTGGGTGTGTATTTGGTTAATGTATATGTTTCTATATAGTATTTAAGATTGTGCGCCACAGAGTGAAGTGGCAGTCTCCTGAGAACCTACTTTGTGTACTTCTGGGATAACTGTACTAGCTGCAGCTAAATAAATCTGATCTTCTAACGCCGACAGAGTGTCCTGTGTCTCTGTGTAGCTGAGCAGGTGAACTCCGGAGACTAGGGCGTACCCTGCGCCGCCAGGCCCAAACGGTTCTGGTTCTTCAACTGGCGCCCAATGTGGGGCGGCTTCAGTGGTACCGGTTCTGCCTGAAGGTCGTGAGGAACCCCGCAAGAAAATTCCGGAGGGTTCGCGAGCCACATTAAGCGACCCCTGTATGTCGAAAGTGGTCCGAAGGTCTTTTGCAGCGCGGTTACTCCTTCCTGACGGCTACTGACGACCGCTGCCCTGACTGCCGCCCTGCTTTGGCCCTTCCTTTGATGATATATGGTAAGGCGAGACGATAGACGGGCCTCTGTTGGTGTAAGAAGACGTCCTTAGTTAAGTATCTTCGTGGGTCGCGCCCACAATTTTTTGTTCTTTGATTTTCTTGGTATTTGTAGTCCTTAGATCCGACTATTGCAATAGCCGAAGCCGAGGGTAAGTGCATTTGTGCTGCGTAAACTGAGTTTTACCCCCTTGAAGTTTGTGAACAGTCCGGTGATATCACGAGATGCCTGGTCTGACTAAGTTTGGAAGAATTTGTTGCTTTGGTTGTAATAGGGATTCCCGACTTGAGGACTCTTGTCCGATTCCTTCAGTTGGAACTCCCACATATGAGCTCTATTCAAAACATGGTATTGGCCACATTGCCTTTAGCGAGACATGGACCCGATACACGAAGAAAGATGGTGTTCTAAAATGACCAGAAAATGGTAGTTTTAATCCTGATGTGCTAGACAATTTAGAAACAGTTTTATTCAAAAGAAAAGCCCGGCCGGCAATGTTTGACTCTTACCGCCTTTGGCGTAAGGAAGCCAAACAGAAAGAAATTAAGCAAGCAAAACAAGATAGAAAAGCACAGGGTATGACAATTATACAGGCTGCCCAACAGTTTAAAGACGATGAAATTGATAATGCAACTGAACTTTCAGAAAGACAGCATCGCATGGCGATAGATAAATGCTACCCGATGTTGCCTGTTTCCCCTTCTGATAATAAGAAAGATATAGAAGAAGATCCCCTAATGTCCCACTTATTGAGATTGCCTCCGCCCTATGCACAAAGTGCTAATGCACCTCAGCCGTTACAGCCTGTCCAGCCGCCAGCAGTACCTCCGCCTGCTCCGGCTCTTCCGCATTTGCCTCCCCCAGTATTACCGCCTCTGCCGGTTTTACCGTTAGCTTCAACTTCTTTGCACTCATCTCCTGATCTTAGATCTCCTTTGCCTTCCGCTCCTCCTGCAATTATCGTTTCTTCTCCTGGCAGTTCTCCTAATACTTTGTCTCCAATTCTTATGTCTAATTCTCCGTCTGTGCGTAAGTGTCTCACAGACACAAACACTGGTATTTTATCTCCTTTCTTTGGAGCTTTAAATGTGTCTCCGGCTTTTGCTCGAAGACAGTCTCGTAGTCAGTTCCCAGATTTTGAAGAACGAGAAAAGTTTGACTCTCTTGCACGTGGATCAAAAGGGGTCCTCAATACAGTGTGCTTGATATTATGCCTACTTTCTCGCAATGGAATGCGCCTACGCAAAGATATGTTTTTAATGTAATGTGCGACACACTCATTAAAGAATGGGAAGATGTGAGTTCGAGTCCGATCCCACAAGATCTGTTAGAGGTTCAGACCGATTTTGATAAAGGACTTATTGTGGGTTCTAAGGTTGAGAAAGCTGTAAGGACACTTATTTCTTATAGATACTTATTGTCCTCTCAGGCTTTCCTTGATTCTGATCCGTCGGTTAAACTGACACTGAAAAATTATCCTATGAGAGAGGTTCCTCCAGTATGGAAGGAGGCGGTAGCGGGAGTTGGTGGTAATGCACCTATTCCTGCTCATTTCCAGCGTATATGGGTACATGTCCCTTGGAAGAGATCTGAAGTTTTGGCCCTTAAGCAGACTCTACCGGATCCTCGTCAAAACCCTGCAGGTTATTACAAAGAATTATCACAGACAGTTGATGCTTGCATTATGAACCTAGCAGATATCGACATGTTGATGGGAAATGTAGTCCCACAGATAATATGGGCTAAGATTCGTAGAGAGGATCACGCACAGGAATTAGGTGCTACTTGGGATGTTATAACTACTACAGATAGAGACCAAGTGGGTGGTGCAAAGCCTGACGCTTTGATCTCGGAACTCCCTGGTAGGATTATTACATTAATGAAAACTATGATGCCTGCATTGAGAGTTAATTGGGATAAACTAGCAGCATGCAAACAAAAGAAAGATGAAAGTGTCTCTGATTTCTTTACTCGTTTCGAGGAGACATTTATTGATCACAGTGGTCAAGATATGGCTACAGAGGGTGGACAGCGACTATTTGTGGACAAATTCGTATTCAATTTGCTTCCCGAGCTGTCACACAAATTGAAAGATTCTGAAAGTTCATGGGCTATTTCTTCTTCTGCCCAGATATTGGCTACTGCACAATATTATGAAAATAGAGATAAAGAAGAAAAAGAAAAGCAAGAGAAAAAGACGAAAGAATTAAAAACGAAGGTTCTCTTGCAACAAGCCTATCCTCCACGTTATGCTCAGCCTCAATTTCAACAGCCTCCACAGTTTCAGAGGTTGTATCAAAAACCTGAGCCATACATTCCGCGACCTTTGTTAGGACCTAATCAATGTGCCTATTGTAGAGAGGAAGGTCATTTTAAGAATAGTTGTCCGGTTTTATTACAGCGCAATGGAGCCTTATCTGCTCCACGAGGTTGTGCTGGCTTCCAATCAGCAAACAGAGGTAGAGGTCGGGGTGTGTTGACTCAAGAACAGCGTTCCCTTCCTTCTCCCAATTCCATGAATTACTTCGATCAGCAAAATGTCAGGTCTACTCAGTATTACAATGAAGACCATTATATGGAAAACGGAAATGAAAGTCTTCATGCTAACTAGGACAGCCATGGACAAAGTAAGGGAGTTGTGTTGATTCCAGTAGATCAGAATGGACCTTATGTTAACATCACTACAATGGGTGTTTCAGAGCCATTTCTTGTAGATACTGGGGCAATGAGAAGTTCTATCATTCATTCTAAACTCTCTGGGGCACCTTTGTCTGGCTTAACGAATGTGTCTGTAGGATTTTCTGGCGCCCCTGTACGTAATCCAGTTTCTTACCCTTTGCCTATGTCAGTTGGTCCTTATGATTTGGAAGCTCCACTTCTGTTGACGAATGGTTGCGGTGGGAATCTGTTGGGTCTAGACCTATTGAAAAGAATGCATGCTACAATATATTGTTCTCCTTCTGGTGTACATCTTACTTTAGGACAGAAACTGATCTCTCCAATGTATTTGTCCAAAGATCAGTTTCCACCTGAATTACTTTCTCTTCCAGAAGCGCTTTGGGCCACGAGTCCGAATGATGTAGGGTGTCTTGAGATTCCACCTTATGTTGTCACTCTCAAGCCCAATGTTGAATTACCACGCATCCCGCAGTATAGAATTTCTACTGAAGGTGAAAAAGCACTTTTGGAAATCATTCATGACTTGATTCAGAAGGGTGTGGTTGAAGAAACAAGAGATAACACATGCAATAGTCCTATTTTTCCTGATCTTAAACGCACTGATCCTTCTCAACCACCTGTATATCGTTTCGTAATTGATCTGCTGGAGGTAAACAAAATTGTTGAACCACAATTCCCTGTTGTTCCAGATATCACTGCTGTGTTGACAATGATACCTTCCACAGTGACTTTGTTCTCTGTTATCGATCTAAAGAATGCCTTCTTTAGTATTCCTATTGCAGAAGAGAGTAGGGACATTTTTGGCTTCTCTCTTGAAGGCCGAAGTTTCCGGTTTAAGCGCGCACCTCAGGGCTATTGTGAAAGTCCCTCCATTTACAGTCAAGCTTTAAAATGTCATCTTGATACTTTTCATTTGCCGTCTGGTGCTGCTCTTATACAGTACATGGACGACTTGTTAGTCGCCGCTGATTCAGAAGATATTTGCAAAAATGTCACTGTTGCATTGTTACGCCATTTATTTAATCTGAATCATAAGGTTTCACCTTCCAAATTACAATATGTCTGTCGAGGGGTTACCTATTTGGGTCATCTCCTATCAAAGGAGGGACGACGATTGACACCAGAACGAATTCAGGCGATTACGCAAATGTCCGTGCCATCCACACAAAGGGAAGTACGTGCCTTTCTAGGTATTACTTCTTTTTGCAGGCAGTGGATCCCTAACTTCTCTCTGTTAGCCAAACCTTTGTTGGCACTCACTTTAAAAGATATGCCTCAGACCCTTCCTTGGACTGATGAGTGCCAAAAGAGTTTCACTGACTTACGTACTGCTCTGTGTTCTGCTCCTGTACTAGGCACCCCTGATTACACTAAGCCTTTTACGCTCTATGTTCATGAGAGAGAAGGTTGTGCATTGTCAGTTTTAACACAGCAATTTGGAGACAAACAGCGGCCATGTGCCTATTTTTCGGCTACGTTAGATCCTGTAGCTAAAGCATTGCCCAGTTGTCTCAAAGCGACAGCAGCAGCAGCAATTTCTATTCGACAGTCTGCTGGAGTGGTGTTGGATAACACTCTCATTGTCATGGTACCACATGCAGTGGATACCTTACTAAAGAGAATAAAAACGCAGCATCTTACGAGTGCTCGTCTAACTGGATACGAGCTGACGCTTTTGGCTAGTCACGTACATATTAAACAATGTAATACCCTGAATCCAGCTACTCTGTTGCCCCTTCCAGATGAGAAAAGTGTTGAGGAGCAACATGATTGTTTCTTCCGTACTGAGGAAGAGACAAAAGGAAGAATTGATTTGAAGGACACACCACTAGAGAATCCGGATGGAACTCTATGGGTAGACGGTTCTTGTTTTAAAATGCCTAATGGAGATACAGTTTCAGCCTATGCTGTAACTACTTTACATACAGTTGTGGAAACTGCACGCATTAGACATAATTCAGCGCAAGCAGCAGAATTGATAGCTTTAACGAGAGCCTGTGTATTGTCAAAAGGGAAGAGAGTGAATGTGTACACTGACAGCCAATATGCTTTTGGTGTAGCGTTCAACTTCGGGCGTCTCTGGAAGGAAAGGGGATTTCTCACTTCACACGGCACCAAAATACAACATGGTCAGTTAGTGACTGATCTCCTCGAATCACTTGCCTTACCCACCCAAATAGCAATCGTGAAGTGTAGTGCACACAAAAAGATTACAGATGATGTTGGTCGAGGAAATGCATTTGCAGACGAAATAGCGAAAAGACAGCGAGAGATGCAACAAGTCGAATGTATGTGGCGGGTCCTGCGAATTGGGTCAGAGAGAGAGGAATGTATGAGGATACAGTGGAAAGTATAAAAGCGATTCAGAAAGAGGCTTCAGAGAGGGAGTTAAGCAAGTGGAAAGAAAGTACAGGAATGTTGGATGAGATGGGTTGTTGGGTGGAATTATCTGAACATCAACGTTGGCTGTTACCAGATGCCTATGTACTCCCAGTGGTTACTACGGCACATGGTCCAGCCCACTTAAGTGCAAAAGGTATATGCAAACTTCTGGCTCCAGTGTGGAAAAATGAACAAATCCCAAAATGCGCAGACAATGTAGTGAAACATTGTATTGTTTGCTTAATGTACAACCCGGGAAAGGGAACCCCAACTCCAGCAGGTCACTTTGCTCCTCCGACATATCCATTTGAGGTGTTGCAGATCGATTATATTCATATGGAGCGATGCAATAACCTCAAATACGTTCTGGTGGTAGTATGCGCCTTTTCAAGATGGATAGAAGCATACCCCCTAAAGGATAACACAGCCTTATCCACAGCTAAAGTTCTACTAAAAGAATTTTTCCCCAGGTTTGGTTTGCCGCGCATTGTCTGGAGTGACAATGGGAGCGAATTTGTTGGCCAAGTCATGCAAAACGTTTGTGCAGGTCTTGGTATCAAGCAAAAGTTCCATGCGGCAAATCATCCACAGTCAGTGGGTTTAGTAGAATGTTACAACGGAACCTTGAAATTAAAACTAGCAAAGGTTCAAGCGAGTACAGGACTCAATTGGCCCAATGCTCTGCCATTAGCCCTGCTATCCACCAGAACTGCAGTACACTCTTGTTTGGGACTTAGCCCTTACGAAGTGGTTTTTGGACGCCCGGCTAATGTATGGGGAGTCCCTTGCCCTAAGAAATACTCAGACTTGCCATATCCAATGTTGATTAACTACCTGCATGATCTTACGACTAAATTGCGTGTTATCCATCAACAGGTTCAGAGTGCTCTGCCGAAGGCCTCCACAGACCCAGGTCATTCCATCCGACCAAGTGACTGGGTGTGTACCAAAAACTTCCAAAGGACGAGGAATTTGGAACCCAGGTGGAGAGAGCCCCGGATGGTTTTGCTCACTATGAGAACAGCAGTTAAAGTCGAAGGAAAGAAAAATTGGATTCACGGTGTGCATTGTAAAAAGGTGCCTTTGCGTTTGCCCTACGATCAATGGGTGCGCAGGGGTATTGGTGACTTTGAAAGTGAAAAGGTTCCACGATTCATACCCTTTAGTGATGCACACCTAAATGGGACACTGTCTGACAAAGAGGACGACGACATTCTTCAGGAAGCAGTACCAACACATTGTCGCTTAGATACGACTAATCCACGAACATTGTTTCAAGATCAAAGCACTCCTGGGAAGGAACGATACAATTTGAGACCTAGCCCAAAGAACACTTAAGATTTCTCTCTTGTGTAGTATTCTGTCCCGGTTGCAGGGTCACGGTAGGAGTCTAAATTGCGACCTGAGTAGTGGCAAGGCCTGCAGGACTTGCAGTGTCATAGGACGGCAGACAATCGTGATTGAGTGATTGAGGAAGATTGCCGTGAGCATCCATTAGAAAGATGGAAACTACACTTGGAAAAAGAGAGAGAAAGGATAAAATGAAGAAAGAATCCTGTAAAATAATGTACAGTCGTTTCAGTATAACTTTAAGTGTTATTATATTATTGTGTATTGTTTTGGCATTTATAGGTTGGATTATTTATGCTCTGCAGCAAAAAGTTGTCTCTCCGTCTTCCTCTTCGTCTTCTTCTACTGTCTCTCCACATCTCTTTCATACTCTTCCTCAACATGAACTCATTAGAAGAACTGAATATTATAACAATTCCTTTGTTCAGTTATTACATCAACATCAGTTAGTGGTCAATACAACTGACTGTTGGGTGTGTGGACTTATGCCACATACCACAGAGAAAGGAATGCCATATTTAGTTCTCCCGTTTTCTTATGAGGGTTCTGCTTGGGCTTATTTTGTCATCTTCTCCAATGCTTATCAAAGCAAATTCAGACGATCCATTAGTCCACGTTAGTGATCCGGATTTTAGTCTTCGTTTTTTGATTAAGGGAATGGTAGCTATGGCTAAAATCATGGAAAATAGTAAAATCTCCATTGACGAAAGAAAAGCGTACACTAACTGGAACGTCACCCAATATATGTCTAGTCTTAGTGATAAAGTTAAGAAAGGAAAGTCTTCACCAATTTGGACCATACCACATCAGGGCAATTTCTGCTTACAAATAAACGATCGCTCTTCTGACACTATACAAAGGAATAACTGCTCCCATACGTATGTTTATTCCTCTCAGAACTCGCCTCCTCTAGTGCCGTCTCAAGGCACCTATTTCATTTGCTATAATAGGGCTTATACGTGGTTGCCAACGGGTTTCTCCGGTACTTGTTATATAGCTTTCCTTCTTCCCCCTACTTACACCGCTTCCGCAAATCATCATTGGACCAGATACGGCAGAGGGATTATTGATTCGAAGGACACAGCAGGACAAGAGGGAGGAGATTTCCTCAAAGGATTTCTTCCCTTCTGGGGTCCAATGGCCAACAGCAGAAATATAAGGCAACTGGTCCGTGTCGTAGAGACCACAATAGACATCACTGTAGGAGCCTTAAGTAATATCACGGTAGAACTACAGGCGGATCGTCTTATGACCTTACAGAATCGACTTGCCTTAGATTTTGTTCTTGCAGATCGTGGTGGAGTGTGCAAATTGATCGGGTCAAGTTGCTGTATTTTCATACCTAATGACGCTCCGACAGTATACCAAGCTATCTCCAAGTTGCACATAATCTCTGAGTCTATTCACCAGGACGAAGGAGATTGGTCTTTTACGGAGTAGTTTTGGGGACTACTGTCCAAATGGGGTTGGAAAGCATTGACATTTCTTGGAATAATTCTGACCATTATTTTCTCTTGTTGCCTTTGTATGCACTGTGGTCCCGCTATCTGTGACCTTTGTGCTACTATGTGCATCCCAAAACCCAAACCACAAGTAACAGAAAACATAAGAATGATGTTACAGCAACAGCTCGATGACCTCATGACTATTGACATTGACTCAGATTAGCATGAGTCTATCTTGCCTGAGTTCTGGCAAAAGGAGGGTCTGAGGAACTTCGATTTCTGATCGCGATCGAATCGACCCGCCATTTTGTGCTCTACTGCCATTTTGTGTTGGCATCACTCAGACAGCACGGCGAACAAAGTCTATTCTGCTTTTTCTGCAGCCTGGTGTCGAAATACGCTTTCTGCCTCGTCTGGTTTTCTAATCCCCGTCTCAACTATCTGTTAATTCACACTATTCTTCCCTGACTTTATCTTATCGTCTGGCCTTCACTGTCTTCTGCTAGCATTCTCTCGTTTCACAACTGTCCTCCAACACACACAAACGTATCTCGCCACCTGCAAGTTAGTTACAAACTTGTTAATGAATTAGATTGAGGGAGGGGTGACAAACATAGTTGGAGGAGAGGTTTCTTCGAGTCATCCAACACTTTGTTTTCCAATCTCTCCTATTGGTTCTGTCCTATTTTTATCTAACTTTCCTTATTGGCTCTTTCTTGTATGCTCTGGGTGTGTATTTGGTTAATGTATATGTTTCTATATAGTATTTAAGATTGTGCGCCACAGAGTGAAGTGGCAGTCTCCTGAGAACCTACTTTGTGTACTTCTGGGATAACTGTACTAGCTGCAGCTAAATAAATCTGATCTTCTAACGCCGACAGAGTGTCCTGTGTCTCTGTGTAGCTGAGCAGGTGAACTCCGGAGGCTAGGGCGTACCCTGCGTCGCCAGGCCCAAACAGTTCTGGTTCTTCAGCGGCATGTCAATCAATCAATAAAAACTTTATTTCGGTTTTGTTAAAACAAACCATAAAAGTACACACAAGTACGACACAATAAGAGTAAATATTGGGAATAAGTTCATCATTAGGATAGATCAGTGCTGAGTTAGCAGGAATTTTAGGCGGTACATACTTATAAATCCAGGCATTTTCTATATTTAACAGCCGACTTTAAAAACTCTAATAAAAAAAGAATACTATCACTACATAGTAGTTGTAAATACATCATGGCAGGTCTGATCTGATAAAAATCAAGTTTCTTTAAAAGCGGGACCAGATAGCGTTTGCGGGGAAATTCGTAAAATTTACATAAAAACATAAAATGCAGCATGTCCTGCGGAGACTTTCCGTCGCAGCCACAGGATGCTGCTTCTTTATTAAAAAACGAAATATATGGTCTGACAAGCAAATGATGAAATAAATTCATCCGAAATCTAGTTAATAAAAACTTCTCATGAGAAGACAGAGATCCCATTAGGTAAGGCTCAGTATGTGGAGTTGTTTTTAACATAAGAAATGTCCTGACGCTTGATTTCTGTGCCTCCTTAGCTTCCCTCATCATTTTCCTGTCCATCATGAAGGCTTTTTTTGCTGCCTCCACATCCCCCTCAATAATACATTCGGTAGTTTCAAATAGCTCACCCCGCCCTAAGCTTAAAAAACCTTTCCTGATATATTTCAGCCAGGGTACAGCAGATGAGTTATCCATAGACAAGCAATCTTTTAAGATCATGTGCATTAGGGGGATATCTGGGTTTAACCATAGTTTTAACCAGCAAATCAATGGTCGCAGGGAAAAAATATAATTGATATACTGTACCCCCAACTCCTCATGAATAGCTAAATTAGATGTACCTTGTGGGAGACACAGTAAGCGTTTCAGGAAAGTATTCTCCACAATCTGTAACCACTCACCCGAGCTATACCCCCAAATTTCACTTCCAAAAGATGCCATTGCCACTGATTTGGCATTATATCATTGCAACAGGCGGCATGTCTACATGTGAGGTGAGATGGTATTGCTACTTTTAATCCTCTCACACTTGAATGGGATTAGAAGTGTTTCTTTATGTTAGCTGCCATTTATGGCTTTCCCTGACAGTGCTCTGTGGATAACTCATGTTCCTGCAGTTGGCAGATAATTAATTTCCAAATTCAGGGGCTCTGTGAGAGGCAGTGATCAGAGCTGGCTCACAACTTTTTGTGTATTAAGTTTTATGTGCAGGTCAGTAGTGTAACAAAACTTGAGCCTCCCCCCTCACCCACCGCAAAAAAACATGGATGTCCCCCTTCCCCCAGACTGTCAGGACCTTTCAAGCCATAATAAATTAATTGGAGGGTGTCATGTATTCATATTGTGATCTCGAATTGCATATAGATTTGTATTATCATGCTTCACATTCTAATCATGCAAAGTGTAATATTGTTTTAAACCTTCTTTGTCTAAACAATATAGCAATGTAACTTGCTTTTCATGCGCAGATTTTCATTCACTGCCCTGGGTAAAAGCAGCTCGTTCTGCTAATCATTTCCTAACTTTCCAGAAGTGTCAAAGGCAGACAGGCTCACTGAGTCATTCTTGATTACTGAGTGAATCTGTTACGTTTGCTACATTTCTTCCATGAGCCTGTTTATTCTTAAATGTATGGTGACAAGAGGCTCAGACAAGATTCTTTCTGTTTCTCTTGCTAAGCCATGGGAGTATTTTGCGAGCTTCTTCAGCTGCGCAGGGTGTGAGCATCTTGAAGGGCAGCTCGGGCTCTACCCCTCCCCCTCCCTCAATGGCCATGCTATGGTATAGCAAAAGAAACAGAAATAATCATATCTGAGCCTCTTGTCACCAGCCGCGGCCCGTGGAGGGAGTTCCGTGGGGCGGAAAGGCGGGGCAGGGGAGGGGCAGGGTGGAGGGTACTAAAAACCGGAATATGGATAATTGGAGGTAAGTAAACAATTAAATAAATAAAACAAATTTTGTTGCGCGCGCTGCATCGCATTTTGTGATGCAGGGCGCTCTACGAAATTCGTTTTCTTTATTTAATTGTTTACTTACCTCCAATTATCCATATTCCGGTTTTTAGTACCCCCCACCCTGCCCCTCCCCCGCCCCGCCTTTCCGCCCCACGGAACTCCCTCCACGGGCCGCGGCTGCTTGTCACCATACGTTTAAGAATGAACAGGCTCACAGAAGAAATGTTGCAAAAATGTAACAGACTCACTCAGTAACCACGATTGATTCAGCAAGCCTGTCTGCCTTTCACGCTTCTGGAAAGTTAGGAAAGGATTAGCAGAAGGAGCTGCTTTTACTCCCATGGGATCTCCGAGAGCAAAGGACATGCAGGTGCACTGGGGTGAAGTTACCATAACTAAGCAGTCCACGGTCTAAAATTCAAAAGCAGCGTCCGAGACAGGAAAGCAATGCCTCGTTAAAATATAAACACAAGGTCTAGCCTTAAAGCAAAATATAAACAATGTGTTTGCCAAAAAGGAGTGATGCCTTCTTTAACAAGCCCTCACCCAAAGGAAAACAAGCATTTGCAATGCAATAGGTCTCGCATTTGCGAGAGTATGAGCTATTGACATTGCAAATAACATGCCTTTTTTTTTGTTTTTGTTTTTAAAACATAAATAAAAGGCATTGTCATTTACAATGCCAATTGCTTAAACTCGCGGAAATGCAAGACCTCTTGCATTGCAAATGCTTGTTTGTTTTAATTACTGTAGTTTTTTTCTTGGTCATAAAACAGCAGGATGACCTGATTGCCTATGACCCAGTGGAAGCAAAATAACTACTTGACGCTGCCCTGGGATTTAAACGGCCCTTCTCGTCATTTGATCACATAAAGTTTTGGCCCGTCCCCAGGCCCATGCAGTACCAATAATTATGTTTAGTACTGCTTCGACCCGCTCCCAACAAGTCTGACTATGCTGCTGGTCATCTCTGCCAACAATATTATAATTTATATTATTTGTATGAAAGGCTGTGTGACCACTGGCTGTAATGGGGAGCAGAGTAAACAAAACATGAACATTAATTAACACGGCGCCGAAAGTAAATCAAAAAACATGCGGAAAGGACTGCAACGGAGATCGCGTGCTGCTCATAATAGAGAATGTATTTTAGATTCGGTGGATGTGAATTAGTGCCGTGCAGGAATGGGAGTTAGGAATGCTGCTATATAAAATAAAAGTAACGTGTGCATACCCTGGGGTGGGAGGTGGTGTTGGGGGAAGGCACAGGAAGATTAAGTGAATTGGAAGCAGCTCCCTGTCGAGGAAAGGGCTGCGCTGATCCTTCTGCTCCTCCGTAGTGCACCCACCTTTAAAATGAAGCGCGGTGTGCTGCGCTGATCCTTCTACTCCTCCGTAGTGCACCCACCTTTAAAATGAAGCACGGTGGGCTGCGCTGATCCTTCTACTCCTCCGTAGTGCACCCACCTTTAAAATAAACATGCTTAAGAGCAGTGCTTTTATTTAATATGCAATTTACTTTGCCGTAGTATGTGGCTAGCAACCTTAAAACAATCAACTGGACATGCCTGTGGCTATTTCACGATGAGATGCACACTCCGGGGCAGGAGCGGGTGTTGCGGGAAGGCAGGGGGAGATGTAAAAAGTGTTAGCAGCGCCGTGCGCTGTGGCGAGGAGAGTGCAGAAATAAATACAGATATGCTGAAGAGCAGTGCTCCTATTTAATGGTTAATTGAATTAGCGGCAGCATGTAGCTGCTGCCCTTTAGAAAAAGCTGGACTGGCATACGGCAAAAATGTGTATAAACATTCACAGGACACAGGACACCGGGCTCAATTGTTTTAATAAAGGGGCCTGGGTTAGGTGTAAATGTCTGATCACTGTTTAAAAAGGACAACTGATTTACAATAAAAGACTTTCTAATACTACAATAAAGATATACGACTGCTTGATGTTTTCGTCTGGGAAGCTATGTTGTTTGTGATATATTTCTTCATTTATCTGAATGAGTTGCACTAGAACAGTTTTATAAGTAACACTTATTCTTCTCGGGTGCAGGAACGCACTGAAGCCACAACAAAAACGCAGTGGCACATAAGAATCATGCATGTGCACGCAGACAGCGCTGCACAAAAGAGTGCACTGTAGTACGCAGGCAGTACGTACTGACAGCAGACTGGGACACAATGGTTGCTAACTGTGTGCCGCTATCAGCAAGTGCCTGATTAAGATGGGTCCTCCATAGTGCACCCACCTTTAAAACAAAGCGCGGTGTGCTGCGCTGTGTAGTGCACCCACATGGCAATCCTCCGGCTGCTGCGGGTGGGGGTGAACGTGGATGCAGGGGAGAGAGGGGCAAGAGAGCACGGACAATGGGAGGGGGAAAGCATTGCGAGCGGTGCGGACAGGGCAATACCAGAGTGCCTGGGGGCTGAGGCTCGGACGTGGTGGGGGCTGCAGGCGCTCGGCACACTCAGGGCACCAGATGTCCACGCAGCTCTCGGTGATCCCTATGCGAGACCTACAAAACAACAAAGTAGTCCCTACATCAAAAGATATCAGCCTGCAGTGTAAGTCTACTGAAGTTGGTCGATGCTGCTTCCCACAGAAACAGAAGAAAGCAGAAGGGACGGATGGGACCACTAGCCAACAATGAGCGAGGTAAGAAAAGCAATGCCAGATTGGATAAATGGCAAGCGACAAAACAAAAAGAAATGCAATGGGTGGAGTTTCACTGGTATTACTGATTACTTGATGCCTCGGAGAGGCAGCGCATGTGCTTCCTGTGCAAGACCTAAAAAAGGAGTGCGCACAAATCAACGTTCATTGAAGTACATAGAAATACACATGCAACTGCAGCGGTCACCAGGGAAGATCCAGCTCAACCAAAGGTGGGAGTAATTAGACACGAGAACGAAACAGAAGCATGCATCTCTAAAAGGCACAAAGAGTAACCAATGAAAACGATCATTTGCAATGCAATAGGTCTCACAATTGTGAGATTTTGAGCTATTGGCATTGTTAATGACAATGCCTTTTATTTCTGTGTTTTGAAGCTACAAGGCATTGTCATTTACAATACCAATAAGTCAAAGTATCTAAAATGCGAGACCTATTGCATTGCAAATGCTTGCATTATTGCAAAGTGCTCTTTTTTTAAATAATGAGAGATGTCCAAAAAGCGACGCTTAGAATAAGCAACCAAAACAATCAGAGCAATGAGGTGGCAGTGGTGTTCCCACAATGATGGCTTTGATAATAATTTAACTGTCCATCAATGTCAGCTACTTACAAAAAAAAATACATTGGCTAAGACTAGTTTACGCTACCAACCTTATAGTCAGTACAAATATAAGACACAGCCAAACATAAAAATTGGTGACAACAGGGTTATTTCAAATTACTTTTGTTAGCAACAACTAGTGCAATCAGTACAAGCACAGGTAATGAACACACAAGTTAGGGTCCACTCCTTGAGCTATCTCAGCAGAGAAGGAATAGAAAGGTATTTACAACCGGTTGCCAAATGACCCATGAAAAAAAAAAACAGCTGGTGTAAAACAGACAGTTGTACATACCCAAGGTCAGAGGCGCAACTAGAGCCAAATTTCGGGCTGGGCTACAATAAATTGGGGGGGGGGGCTAAGTCTTCCAGCAATAGGCAGAGTGGAGCTGCAGGAGCTCTAAGAAGGGGTGAACACACAACAAAGCCTTGTTAGAATGCAAATGGTCTTTTAAAGACCTGTGAAGTATTCGGGTGCAGCTGCAATAAGACAGTCACCAGCCAGGGAAGCTGTCTGAGCCTGGGCTGACACACATGACAGGGGAGTAGGGGTGAAGCCCTTTAAGCCCAATAGGCATTGCGCACCTGACCTTGAAGTATAATGAGTGTAAATGAACAGTTGCATCTAGCAGCACTGGCTCTTTGAAACTCATTTCCTAAACGTCATGAAAGGTTGGTGGGGGAGGGGTTAAGTAAGAGGGCGCTAAGATCGACTATATTGGTTATAACACCAGAAGATCAAGATAAAAAATACAACGACAACACTCGACCAAACTTGTAATACTGACCACATGAGATAGGTACTTTATTGTTCTGTTAACAAGGTCTACAAGAAATGCTTTGAAAACAGCAGTCAAAAATGAGGCAAGGTAGGGGGAAACTATGATGTGCTGGCTTCCGCTAACCTGGTCTGCCTTAACTGCTACTAAAAAAAAGTTGGGAAACTTGTATCTGCACACAAATTACAACTCAACACGTCATCGTGCAATCCGTCCAGAAAACATCACTATCATACTTTAAAACAAGGTTGGGATTTGAGAAAATGGTATCCTCTATTCGGTGGGATTATATTTATGATTCACAGGGAGACCGAGAGGGGTGGGGCAATCGCCGGTATGTGCTTTGGAAAAGCAGTGTATTCCCTCCTACCCCTGGTCGGCACTGTAAACCCATCAGACTGCTGCAGCTGCGCTGAGGGACACAGCATTTCTATGTTTCCGGGCTGCGTCTCAAAACAACTCATTCATTTCCCTCAAAGTGCCTAATCCCTGCATGCATCCTTACAGCCGTTACCCAACGGAACCGCAACTTGGAAGAAGATTTCTGCCGTCCAATTTAAGTCATAAAGAACAGGAACGGCATACCTTGCAGCCACCGAGTCCTCTTGCTAGCAACCTGGGCTGCCGCTGCAGCAGCACAGTAGGCACAGCTCTGTCTCTGCGAGTCAGGGACTTGAGGGGTGTATTGGAGGGATTCGTGGAGGTGGAAAGCGGGTGTTATAATGTATCTAACACTTTCCTGCTGGAGTACTCACCAATTTGCCCTCCTTGTCATCTACACGAGATGTATAGCGCTCATCATACGTGTATTCTAATGTACATGGGTCTTTTTATAGAAACCCTCCGAAATTAGGAAGAAGCGAAGAAGGACACGTCTGTTATTTATTGCTACAAACGTTAGCTTGTCAGTCGTGGAAACATAGGCTATTTATGTCAAGCACTCGCTGCTGTCATTGCCTGTTATGTTCATGTCACGGCTTTAAATATTGGAAAGGTCAACAAAGTGGCTAAGGACTGGCAAAAGCCTATGTGAAGGGCTAATGATGAAAGCGGGTGCCGCGGTGCCCATGCATATTAAACATATGCGCATAGCGGCCCATAAAGAGGACGCCATGGCAATTAAAAACAATTAGTCCCTAAACTAAACTGACAAAGCCCCAGAGCGAAACAAAACTGTAGTTGGTCGTTGCTGCTTCCAATAAAAACGGAAGTGATGCATCGGACCAGCAACCAATAGGGATGCCGGAAATAACAGTGCCGCATAAATAAGCCAATTGCAAGAAGCAGGAATGCAGAAGGCGGGATTACTCTCGCTATACAGGTTACTGTGTGTCTCGGAGTGACCGCGCATACGCGCTGCCTACGCGAGAATCAAAAAGATGGGGCTTTCAAGCCACAATATACATTACATCATGCCTCGCAGAGCAGCGCATGCGCGCTGCCTTTAGGCTTGACCTAAAAAGTTTAACCAAATATATTTTGCAGTTCATGCACAGACAGACTAGGAACTACAAGGGTGAAATACAAAATTGCTGCTGCTGTTGTGGAGCATATGTAAAACTTGCAGACTACGTATTACAGTCAGAGTTCACAATGTAACAGAGCCTCTGGGCTGAATGTTTTATTTGTATGAGATTGACGCCCTACCACTATTTCATCTGCTTTTTTAGTGGCCCACATTGAACTGTAATCTTTTCTTCTAGCCTCCATCTGACTGTTAGGTGTCGCTCATGTTATGTCTGGTTTGACAGCATAATACTCTTATTACCTTTTGTTGATAATTAATTAAAATATTCGTAGGCAGGGCTTGGATTCGCCTGTAGAAGTATTACACAGGTATGCACAAATGCTGTTTCCATGCAGAAGACAGGCCTATTGGCTTTGCCAATTTACGTTCTCACTGTTAGCGTTCTCTTTACTACCTAGTTACATTTGTAGGCAAGCACTGCAATAGGCGTCATAAATCATCGCATCGAGCCCCACTTAGGTTATGATACGGGAGAAGGTAGCAAAATGTGCTATGTCCTTTAAATTGCACACATTGTCAATGAAAGTGGTGGTGCGAGATAGCCTGACATAGAGTGAACAATTAAGAGTTTGGCTGAAGCAGGACAACTGCCAAAAACGGACATGTCTCCTCCACCCTATTTACATTAGCATACACATTGAATAAAGCGGATGTGACATCCATCCAATTTTGGCAGATGAACCTGACTCATCAAACTCTAAATGACCCCAGAGTCGTTTGCCTCCACAGGCAGTGATCACTCTGTTCTGCACTTCAACTCATAGCTGCCCCATCACACTGCTCTTCCAGTTTTGTAGCATTGCATAGGAGTAGAGGGGTGTAGACTGTCAGGGATAAGATGGTGGCTGTCTTTGTGGACCAAGGCAAAACCAAAGGGCATGATGGACGGTGTGTTGAACATTGCAAGCACTCACCCCCAGTCAACTGATCAGGGTTTAATCCATCATCATTCTTTAGCTCGCTCCACCACCCCAGCCTCATGGGAACAGTCCAGCCTGAACTGCCAAGCCATGTCTTCCCTGGACCGGAAACAAGCATCCTGGGACCTGTTTCTGGACAATCAGCCGTCATCAGCCAGGCTAGCTTGAATCCAGTGGCAAAGTGAGCATGGGACCCACGTCTAAGCATACCCTGCCAACTTAGGGCGAACAAAGCAAAACCAAAGGGGATGATGGACGGAGTGTTGAACATTGCAAGCACTCACCCCCAGTCAACTGATCTGGGTTTAATCCATCATCATTCTTTAGCTCACTCCGCTACCCCAGTTCAGACGTGGCCATATGCAAATCAGTCTGACCCTGTGCCTCATGGGAAGTCTTTGTGGACCGACATGCAAACAGCACTCCACGTGACCACCAACCTCCAAATCCAGGTCTTCAGGAGAAAATAATTTCAAGGAAGGATGTAGAAGGCCATAACTTTAATCTTGTTGATATACTGTGGTATGTGTAAGGAGATGCAGCTAAATAACAGAGACTAACAAGGGGCTTGCCTGATTGTTCTCCTTATCTCTCACTGAAATGTACAGAGCAACCAGGAAGTGGCGCCTTGATGTTGAAAGCACAGTTGAGTAGTTCACCAGTAGTCGATCCTGCAGGGCTGTGTTTGTAAGGCACCCCATCATTTTACCAGAGTGTGCACGTTAATGGTGTGATGGACACATTTAAGAACATGTCCTGCCAGAGATTCCCAATATCTATGGATGCTATACCATACATTAGACACAAAAGCAGAATGTTACAATGAGATGTGTTTAAACAGGTTTGATCACATGAACAGGGCAAACGCAGTGAGTGCACCATTAGGTTTAAATCAAAACTAGGTCACTGAAACTGTGTATCTGAGGAATCGATAATTGGAAGAGTTCAGAGTTTGAAACTTCGAAATACTCCTCAGGGATTCTGAAGATAGAGATGCCCCAGGGGCTGGGTGTACTTCATCTGGAGTTGCTCTGTGAATCCGTCTCTGCTAGTCAGGGAGAGAACTCTCAGGACCCATCTATCAACATTGTGGCAAGGTAAAGGCCCCATAATGGAATTAGAAAAGAACGAGAGAGTGATATGAGAAAGCATTATATCAGGCCAGAAGAAGAAAGGCCGACTGACTTGTCAGGCAACAATATTAGATTGGAGAATGGGAAGTATTTGAATGCTATAATTTGTGTTCACTTGGGAGCTACTCAAGCATGACTGTAATTCTCCAAGCTCCATTCTTCAGTCATTTGAATTGTATATTGATCTGAAAAAAAAGTTTGTTAGTTGAAGAAACAATACGGTTGTGATCCAAAACGAAAGATTTTTCGTGGGTCGAATTTTGGCTTCCCCAGCAATCATTGGCCAAGGCTTGTGCTAAACAGTCCTTCATCTAGAAGCCACTAGGCTCTACTTCTGAGTAAAAGCAAGAGACTTTGAGCACATGGTCTGACCTTTAATCAACACCTCAGTCGTATGCAGGAGGCTCTGGGTGCAGGGAGTGGCATCTGGTCACACCCTGGTCCCAGTGTCCCTGCTGCATAGCCCAGTGGATTGGAAGCACAGGATGAGTGATTTGGTGAAAGCCTGCACCAAGCTATCTGCCTCAAGGGGAAACAGCGTTTACAATGTAAGCGTTACAACGCATGTCGTTACAACGCGAAAGTCTTGTTGCAGGGGGTGGAAGGTGTTGGAGTTATCTCCAACACCTTCCCTACTGTTTCACACACTGGAGTTGGAATAGTAATTTATACTATTCCAACTTTCAGCGCACCCCCGACAGCAAGTCGGGGTAAAGGTATGTGTTGTAATGGCATGCCTCGTAATAGCATGCGTTGTAACAACATACAACCGTCTCAAGAGTCCACTTTTGACCATGTGAAATGGGCTCTGGGCACAGGCCCCACTATTTGTCTAAGCCAAGTGCCAAAAGCCCCTACCCAAAGAGATTGGTTTGGAGGGCCTAAGAAGATGGGCAGACAGCAATAGTCAAAGGGTTTGGCCATTGCCAATATCTTGTACCCAATACCTTGCAACAAGTACTCGAAGGACACTTCCTCCATCAATGCGGGAAGAGATCATACAATCATTGTTGAAACCTGGGAAGCCCCCTAACAGGCAAGACTCCTATCGGCCCCTATCATTTATCAACATTGACGCTAAGATTTATGCAAAATTACTTGCAAATAGACTGCCGCCACTACTTCCTTTGGTAGCCCGCCCCGACCAATCGGGCTTCATTCCAGGAAGATCCACAGCACATAATCTCTGTACCTTCTTCACAGTGCTACACTACTTGCAATCTCGGCACACAGGCACTAGTAGCATTTTTAGAGGCCACCAAGGCATTTGATACGCTGGAGTGGCCATATTTATTTGCCATACTGGAGAGGCTGCGGATTAGCCTGGTATTTGTAAAGCAAATACAACTGTTATACACCGAACCATGAATGGTATGCTCTCTAGCCCATTCCGGATCATGTGAGGTACAAGGCAAGGGTTACCTCTCCCCCTCCTTCCTTTTTGCCGCCATCACGATGGAGGCACTGGCAGCTCGGCTGAGATAATATCACACGGCCAGGGGATTGGGTTTCAGCACAAGAAGGCTCCTGATTTTGCTCCACGCTGATGATATTACTTTGTGCATTAATAATCTGGCCCGTAAATATATCTCCAATCCTTCGAGAAATTATTAAATTTGGAGGCCTATCAGGTATATATATCAACTAGACCTAGTCCACCCTATTTCCACTAACTGAGACGACTACACCTTTCTCCCTGGAGTTTCCACTTAAACAGGCGGTCGGTCTGGTGAAATATCTGGGCATCTGGCTCAGCCGTAATGAACAAGAGATCTGGAACATGAATTATGGCATCCATCTCATGGCTAGAGGGTAAAATGAATGCATGGTCCAAATTGCCTCTTTCCCTAGCCAGGAGGTTTGCGATAGCTAAGATGATTGTTCTGCCCAAATTCCTATACCTATTCATAAATATTCCACTCCCACTCACCCAAACCTTCTTCAAAACTATCAGTTCTTTATTAATCTCTTTGGTGTGGGCAGGGAAACAGGCGTAGGTATTATGGGAATTATTGACACTTTCCCTAACACAGGGAGGATTTGAAGCCACGGATATCCCGTTATATGAATACTGTGCACAATACTTACGTTACTGGATGCACCCTACCCCTTTTTAGCCTCACATAGCGCTGGAGGTTGACGTTTCGGCACCAGTTCCGCTTCGGGTGGCGCTCTACCAGCCCTATCGTCGGCCCGAGATGGAATCGACACGGTGGAAACTCGGCGGTGGGCCTGGGACTGACTTTGCAACAGAACCCGTTTGAGTGAGGTCTACCTGTCTCTGTCCCTCTAGCACACAATCCGTTAATTCCTTCAATGGCGGATGGAGGAAACGTGGCTCTGGCGAGGGCACTGGGTTTCAACACATTTGCAGATCTCTATCCAGAAGAAAATTTCTGTCCCCACCATCCTCAACTGACGGGAGCACACAGAGCTTTTCCGAACTATTTCAATATTAAAAAATCTGTGCAACATGCCAGAAAATACACAAAACTTTCCCTGCCCCCCCACCTTCACTACCAGCCCTTGAACACATTATAAAAAACACCACGTCACGCAAGCTCATCATGCGAATATACCGTCTCATGCAGAGCACTGCCCAGTTGGTCAAGCCCAAGGCCCTCCAAGGCTGGAACACAGAACTTAGTGTACAGGTAACGGAGGAACAGTGGACGTTCTGTTGTAGCAAACTCCAAATGCTCTCCCAAACTATAAATTATGGCTGATACACTTTACATTTCTTCACCGGTTTTACAGAACTCCCTCCCAGGTACAGCGCATGGGGATCGGCCCCGATGAGAGATGGAGTTGCCCCTCATAGCCATTTACTGGACAACCATATAAAGTAAAATACACAACATATTGGGCATATCAGACGATCCCACGCCACTTACATGGCTATTGGGACACGTAAAAGACACTGCTGCAAGAACCCGGAAGCTACATGCCATGCTCCTCTTATAAGTTCAACGCAGGGTTGCCATGCATTGGGAAAAAAAAGCCCCCCCGCGGTGAAGGCTTGGATACAAGATGTCACATTTGGCCATAACCAATTGTCCACCTTATGGGAATTGATGCCAGTGGCCTCCAGGCCGAAAGATATATGGAGCCTCTGCTTAGACTGGCTACGAACGTTCCAAGTATGACAATACTATTTCTCCGAGTCCAGTCGGAAACATTGCGACACAAGCATTAAACCCATAGATTACAAATGCCCCGATAAAGCTCCCCCTTGAAAGCTAGTGATGAACTGATGCTTGATTTTATTCACTAGTAGACCCACTGTCTGAAGTTCCTTCACATAATATCACTTTGTAGACCTAACCTAAGCTAGAACACTGCCACATGGTACTATTCTTGTCCTTTAAACGAAAACATGTTGACCTCTGACTATTATGTTTGATTTGATGTAATGTATATTCTGACCAGATACACTTGATGATGATTTTAATCATTAATTGCACAGATGTATGTGTGTGAGAAAGTGCCATCTTTCTGGCATGGTATGCCCCCACTTTTTGCTGAATTGCTGAATGTACTTTGACTGAGTGTGCCCTGGGCTCCTGCCAATCAGGTGCCCAGGGCCTATGTTCCTTCCCTAAAAACTGTGCAGAAACCTAAAAACCAAATTGGCAAACCCTGGCCACATGCCAGCCCCTGGTAAATGGTACCCTAGGTACCCAGGGCCTTGTGACTAGGGAAGGCCTCTGAGGGCTGCAGCACTTATTGTGCCACCCTTAGAGGCCCTGTACCCCAACACAAACACACTGCCCTTGCAGGCTGAGTGTCTAGGTATAGGACAAAACAGAGAGTCGACATGGCACACCTCCCTGTGTGCCATGCCCACAACATACACTGCCCTGGCATACATCAGCCACCCCTCTAGCGGGGTGCCCTATGCCAGTGGTGTGGGTACAGGAGCATGAGCCATGTGTCCCTACAGTACCCAGGTCCATTCCTGGGCACTGTAAGTGAAGTGCTGCCATTTAAGAGTATATGATGCTGGAAGATCGTCAAACACGAACTCCACAGCACCATGATGGCTCTACTGAAGCCTGAGAAGTTTGGTATCAAACTTCTCAGCACATTAAACCCGCACTGCTGCCAGTGCAGGATTGAATGTAAAATGCACGACAGAGGGCATCTTAGAGATGCCCCCTGAACCTAACCTACAATCCACGTCTGGTCTGAGGGGCTGCCTAGGCTGCCACACAGCAGACACGTTGCTGGACCCCTGGGCAGAGAGCCATCCGCTCTCCTGGGCCTGCAACAATGCACATCCTGGGCGAGGTGCTAGGTCTCCTCCCCCAGGATGGGCATGGGAAGCTTCAAAGGCATGCCGCCTTTGTGAGCTTCTCCAGGCCACTTGCTGTACTCAGCAACTGGCCCTTACCGGTTCTAAACCCCCACTCTGGCGGGAAGACTGGCCAGAAACCCCAAGGAAGGACAGGGGGTCTGCCAGCCTCTGCCAACCCCACCCCTCAGGTGGGGGAGCGAGGTGAAGCACATCTCGGGCTCTCGCCATCTTGAAGATGGAGAGCCCTGCCCAATCAGGACTAGGCCACTGCCCCCTCCCACAGGAGAGTGGCAGGATAGGGGGTGTACCCACCCCAGGGCAGGAACCCAGTGGTCCCTGCCCTTTACCTACCTGTAACACCCCTAAATTTAGTATTTAGGGCCACCCTGAACCTTCCTTCCTTAGATTCCAGATTCCGAAACAGCAAAGAAGATCAAGACGAAGAAAGAACTGCCGTGCAGCTGCTAACAAGAGGAAGACACTAACTGCTTTGGCCCCAGCCCTAACGGCCTGTCGACCCTCGAACCTGCTCCTGATAAATCCCTGCATCTCCCGTGGCCAGCAACCTCACAAACCCCGGAGGACTTGGCTACCTTGTGACTCTGAGCATCTGGGACTCCCACGAGCAGTGGCACTGCTCAAAGCAAGTAACTGACCCCTGGCACCAGCCTGGAACCACAAACCCAGCACACTCTGCATCCGCCAAGCCTGGCCTGTGCTGGAGTGGACAAAGACCCCGAGGACGTCCCCCTGGCGACTGTGACCCCGAATCCGGCAGCCAAGGACCCACCTCGACGCTCCTGACGATGCTTGTGGCCTCAGAACCAGGGACCCCCCCAAACACGATCAACAGAGGTTAAGATTTCCCGACATCAAAAGGCAACCCTGCACCCGGTGGCCTGCGGCCCCCTGTGCCCAACCCCTGGGTACCTACCTATCCTCCAACTACCCAACTTACCTCTCGAAGTGGTGGTCGCACCTGAAGAATCTCCGTCCTCGAGCTTGCAGCCTTTGTTCGTCCTTGAGCTTTTCCATTGCAATCCATTGAGCGCCCGATGGCTCAAAAGCACCCTGCACCCAGCCGCCCGAGTGGCCCTGGCAGTGCAGCTTCTACTCCTACCTACTTCCCCATTTGCCCTGAGCAAGTGACCAGGAGCCCAGCTCCCACAGCTGCGTGGCCTGCCAGTCAGCAGCCACCAACCAAGGGCCTCCTGCCTTCCATAGGATAACATTGGGCCTAACTCACTCTGCACCCGGCTGCCCCTGTGCCGCTGAGGGTGTAACAACTGTACTTACCTGACCCTGGGAGACCCCTGAGTCTATGCCCAGCACCTTAACTCTGTCAGTTGAGTACTTACCCAGAAGCCGATAACTCACTTTTCTTCCATAGGGTAACATTGGCTGGTTTCACTTGAAAATTCTTCTAAGTGTGGAGTTTCTAAACTTTAAAATATTCACCTAAAATCAACCGAGTAACGAAACTGAAAATACTCACCTGCTATTACGAGAGATCCCAGTGCTGGATCTTGGTGCCCAGCACTATCCCTGGAAAGTAATTACAAGCATACTTGCTGCTAACTCAATTTTCTCCCATATGAAACCATTGACTGTTTTTCTGTGAAATTTCTTCTAAGTGTCGATTTTTGCAAACTACAAATATTCTTTAAAAGTCGAACCAACTGTGAAAACGTAATTACTTACCTGTTTTAGATAGATGTCCCTGTACTGATCCTAGGAGCCCAGCACTGGATTACAAAAGTAACGAGAACATACTTTACCTGCAACTTGAATTTCCTTCCATAGGATAACATTGCCTAGTTTTTGCTGAAACATTTTCTTAGTGTCGATTTTGCAAACTTCTAAATAATCTTTAAAAATCGCCTGTATAACCTGATCGCATTCTCTCAACTGCTTGCAAGTGGTACACTAGTGCTGGATCCAGGATCCAACACTGAGCTAGAAAAAGTAACAATAACCCCACTTACCTGCTAAGAGAATTTCCTTCCATGGGATAACATTGGTGATTTCAGTAGAAAAAGTTTCAGTGTCAACTTTTAAAATAGCAAAATATTGCTTAAAAATCACAACAGTAACTAAAATGTATTTACTCACTTGTTTCCAAGAACTGTCCTAGGACTGAATCTAGGATCCAGTCCTGGAGTTAGAAAAGTAATCCTGAAAGTAATCAATTGCATATAACTTAAAATTCCCATTAAGCTCAATGTATTATTGTGTTTGAAATTGTGTTGCCTACTGCAACAAACTGTAACTATTGCATTCAAAAGTCAATTGCCTATTGCAAAGTATTTAACTAAAGCATCTCATTCTGAGAAAGTATATTTTGATACCTATTGTTGGTTCTAAAATAAAACAACCATATATTTTTTATATACAAACCATTGGCCTAGAGTTCAGTTCTTGAGTGTGTGAGACCATTTGCTGACTGAGTGTGTACAACAAATGCTTTACACTGTCCTCTGATACTGCCTTACTGCTCGACCAAGCTACCACTTTGGAGAGTAAGGTTATATCTAACGTTAGCCTCTGCCAAACCTCTGGGGACTGTGGACTCTGTACACACTGTACCTATTTGGGAACAGTATATACAGAGCCACTTTCCTACAATGTGAACCTATCTAAATGCCAATAAAAAATATATTAAAAAAAGTACTCGAAGGACAAAGGGCAAAGATTTGGTGGCACCATTGAGAGCATACAATAGCACATTACAAAGCACAAGTATGTGTAAATTACACATTGACCCTTTAGCCCACCTCGGAACTGAATAATAGGTGCTTGTGCCTCTTGGCCGTGCTCAGCACATACTAAACACAAGGTCTGGCCGTCCGTCATGCTCATTGTACTGTCTGCAAACCCTGAGTACACATTAAACAAAGAATGGAACCTTTGGGCATACACTATATCTTGAACCCCAAGCCGCATTGCCCACTAAGCAGAACCTTTGGGCATGCACTGCGCCAGTTCCCCACCATCCTCACAAGAGCCATACAAACCAAAAACACCCACCAAATGTAATGTTTGTGACCTCACAATACTTTTATCAATAAGTGACAACGCCTAAAAGCATAATGTCAATAAATATTTGCACATCTTTAACCCAATAAATAATAGTGTAATTGCAGCTGTCACATTTATAATGATATTGGTAATGTTGCATGTAAACTGAACTGAAAGCTGATTTATGAAATGTGTAATTATATCTGTTGCATCAGGGTGAGGTCATGAGCATTGCATTTGATGTGTGTGTTATGGTTTGCTAGGGTGCTGTGAGTTATGGTTTGTGTGTTTATCTATTTTAATTTTTAGCCATAAATTGTACTTTAATTGTATATTAAAGTGAATTTATGATAATTTTACATGTTATGGTGTTATAGCCACAACTAACAATACTACTGTGAGCAGAGGTTGGCCAGGCCCTGTGGGTTTGGCCATGCACAGTGGGTTTGGCCGCAGAGCCTGTCCTCCAGTCAGGCCCTGTGCCCAAACTGCAGCAATGGCCAACTTTCATTGTCCACAAACATTGACCATGAGCAGAAGGGACTGTCTGATAGGTTTGGATTCCTGGTCCTTTGTCCAGCTCTCCATGGGTGTCCAGACCACACAGCTCATGGTTACATTCAAGGTTTTGTGTGTCACAGGGAGAGAAGGTCCCAATTGGAGATGAAATGGAAAAGACTCGTTTTTTTTAATCACCTCATTAAGTGAGTAAGCTAAACACGGCGAGTGTCTACTAAGAGATGTACCTGCCATGAGTGATGCAATCTTTGAGGACATAAACAGAGCATGGTGGGGGGGCACGTTCTAGTTGGGTCAGTAATCTGCACCTGGTGAATTTTAGTGCTGTTTTTATTTTAAAATATAATGTTTTAGCTGACATTTTCACAGAACTATAACATTGCTATAACCATTGGCCTTTTCAGTGAATTTCTGAAGTTTTTTTAATGTAAAGTAAGATATTATAGCTATACCTAGCTATAGCGCCAGTTTAACCATCATTTTTTTCAGTGATTTATTTTTTATTTTTAATGCAAAGTAAGATCTTGTTGCAATACTGAATCACCCACAAACGTCCAACTCCCAACGGACACCCACCCCACATTTTTTTTTATACATAACTTTGTTGGTCCTGTGGAAGTCCCCCGAGAGGCTTAACATTTCTTCTGATGTTTTGGCCTGCCAATAAGAGATCTCGTTCCAGCAGGACCAATCTCGGTCCTGCAAGAGCGAAATAACCAACGGGATATAGAGCCTTCTTGGTCAATGGCCATACTTCATGTTTTTTCATTCCCATGGGACCCCCAAGGGACTCCTGGGGCCTCCCGAGGACCAACTGAATTTATCACTGTTTTTTTACCTTAGTTTCTCCAAATCTACCAAACGGGTGTATACCAAATAACAATAAGCACGCTTTATGAGTGAAGATCTACCGTTCTGCCAAATTTGATGTCATTTGGTTCTGCCGTGTTTCTTCTGTATCACTAATTTTCTCTATAGAAATTGCATGGAAAATGGTCTTTAAGGATATTCCGTTTAGGGACCCCGGCTTGACAGATCACCCTAGATCTTCCCTGCAAGAAGCTGAGGATGATCAACTTTTGGGGGGGAAAGTTTTGTGAAGATTTGTCAAATAGCACCAATGTTATCAGCAAAAGAAAAAAATGCTATTCCAACCGCATGGTGGTGACCGTCACTGTGTAATGTTTGTGTGTTGTATATGCATATTTTTGTTTATAATGATAGTTCAGGCACACTTTCCATTGAAATGGGATTTCTCAATTCGTTTTTTAACTTTTCACCTCATAGGCACATTTGCACAAAATCTGGAGTTCACAACAGAATATCAGAGCCAAAAATATCATGGGGACCGACTATCATGTCAAAAATATAGAGGACCAAAATATCGAGAAGGTAAGTGTAAATAGGCAAGTATAGATTTACTATTCTTAACTCCCCATCTACGTTCCTTGAAGATATATAAATCTTCAAGGCACATATATGTGAAGTTACGTATGGGAAAACTTTACTTCACTGCAGAATCCTACTTTCACAATATTTATGTACACAATGTTCTTGACACAATTTTTTGTCGCATGATATTTTTGGTTCCGGTATTCTGTCTAAACACCTAATCTAGCAATCCCTTGGTGTAGTCAGCTATGGTCTGGCTTGACAGTTTCCCGACAGATCCGTGCAGAGGAAAAAACATTTTGGGGAGGAGATGTATGTTTCTATTTAAGCTCCCATAGCAAACTATATGTGCCCCTCACGTGCACCAGGGGAATGAATTTACACTAAACGTGGCATCAAAGTAAAACTTTCTCAGATGCGTGTTTTTATTGGTTTCGTTTAAATCTGCTCATGATTTCAGATATAAGCATATTGAAAAGTTTGCCAAGAGGGTTTCAAAGGGGTAACTCCTTTGTATATCTTTACTCTTTGAGATCTGAGGATCCTCCATGAATCCACAAATTAAGAAACAATGGCATTTGATTGAATAATGAGGATATTCTCCTGTTGTCCCATTCGAACCAGTGTTTTCAGATTTGCTACCACACATCCTAGAGTTCACGTTGTTTGCAAAATGAGAAAGATTGGCCCACTCTGACCCCCTGACTAAAGTAAGGGGACTCTAAAAGTTTCCCCCCTTGGAAGAAATACAAAACAAAATAAAGAGTTGTGGGATCCACTGTACCTTTCTGGGAACAGTACATCACTGACACCTAAAATGGGGTAACAAAAGTACCACAGACCCTGACAGACAAAGGATATGTTGGGGATCTGGAGGTCCTAGAAAGGAGTGGCACTATACTAACAGACATAGAATATGCTTTGATTGGTCCTCCGAGGAATGGCATGTGAGCAACATGTAGGAAAGAAACATGCACTGATGACACAAGCTAGGAGTGACAAAGAATAGACACATAGGAATGGTTATTATTGAGTTGGTGACTAATGGTGGAAACAATTTAGTTAGATTAGGAATATTAAATGGAGTGACAAAAGGAGGGAATCAATGAAAGTGATATGTGGGGATTGGCCAGCGGTATTGAGTAGGCCAGGGCCCAATTTTTATTGTACTGGAGAAATCCAACAAAAGTTACTAGTATATAAGTATGTATTTGTAGAAACGGATTTACGAGATCGGAGTAACACCCGGTAAGCTGAATACACACCTCAAAATGCATGCAAAGATTCGCTGACTATTACTCTATGATGATTTTTCTCATTGTGATACGACAGTATGCGGTTAGTTGCAAGCCATTTAGAGGGTCATCACTCAATAACAAATTGACTTGCTTTAGAAACTTTGTAAATTTTATGCAGTGCTGATATTCTTTATTTGTTGCATCATCAATTCTCTTCTCTTGCGACACGAGCATAGGTGTATCCGCCGACGCTGACTACAGGGACCACAGTTCTTTGGGGTAACACGCAGGTAGGTCAGCAGTGTGCGACCACTTGGATGTAATTATTTAGTGGCTCCATGAGCCGGGGAGTCGACGGACTCAGGTTACGCACCTGCGTTGCTACGAGAGGTACTTTACCTGATAATGATTTTAGCAGCCTACACAGCAACCCTACACTCTTTCCTACTCTCTGCTGACGAGAGGCAACAACCTCGAAACACGTGTCAAGGGATGGCTAACGCTATTCACACTTGCACTCACGACACGAGCATAGGTGTATCCGCCGACGCTGACTACAGGGACCACAGTTCTTTGGGGTAACACGCAGGTAGGTCAGCAGTGTGCGACCACTTGGATGTAATTATTTAGTGGCTCCATGAGCCGGGGAGTCGACGGACTCAGGTTACGCACCTGCGTTGCTACGAGAGGTACTTTACCTGATAATGATTTTAGCAGCCTACACAGCAAACCTACACTCTTTCCTACTCCCTGCTGACGAGAGGCAACTACCTCGAAACACGTGTCCAGGGATGGCTAACGCTATTCACACTTGCACTCACGACACGAGCATAGGTGTATCCGCCGACGCTGACTACAGGGACCACAGTTCTTTGGGGTAACACGTAGGTAGGTCAGCAGTGTGCGACCACTTGGATGTAATTATTTAGTGGCTCCATGAGCCGGGGAGTCGACGGACTCAGGTTACGCACCTGCGTTGCTACGAGAGGTACTTTACCTGATAATGATTTTAGCAGCCTACACAGCAACCCTACACTCTTTCCTACTCCCTGCTGACGAGAGGCAACTACCTCGAAACACGTGTCCAGGGATGGCTAACGCTATTCACACTTGCACTCACGACACGAGCATAGGTGTTTCCGCCGACGCTGACTACAGGGACCACAGTTCTTTGGGGTAACACGCAGGTAGGTCAGCAGTGTGCGACCACTTGGATGTAATCAATTCTCTTAATTTTTGGAAATCTAATTTGATATATGTCTATGCTTGATTTTATGGACTGTTTTTGTTTCAGATTATACTATAAAAAAACATCAAATTTATATATAGCTCGCGAATTTTGAGCCGGCCATTGCTCTTCCTTAGAAGGTAGACAAATTCATCAGCTGTAAACAGAAGAAAAAACATCAGTTTTAAGAACAATCTGCCAAAATAAAAATCGTCCTTAAACCAATTTGGACATATATTCAATTGCACATATTGTAACATGATTATATAAAAAGCCATCTAAATTAAACATATGCATACTGAGGCTCATTCATTCCTCTGCTTGCACACTTAATGTTGTAATAGTGCGCTCACAATGTGCTGGGGCAAGCAGATGGTGCCAACAATAGACGTCGCCCCCCATGGGTACATGAGAAAACATAAACATCCATTGAATGAAAGTTTTCTCTCTGTCTCACAGAGGAATGTGAAATACACGCAGTTTGATCCTCAATTCTCAACACCAGGGCACCCCTTAATGCTCTGTCCCTTCCGGGGCACCTGTCACCAGTCGAAGTCCCCTTCAATCAACAAATCCAGGCAACTCAGAGTAGGGCAGAAAGGTCCCGACCACTACCAGGTCAGTCCCCCCTCCTGCCAGCCCCATGCCCCACAAGATCAAAACAACCCGACAAGGGGACAAAATCTGCAATCCAGTCCAATTTTTGGGTAGTTCCTCTTCTCTTCTGCTTAGCAATCCCGCCACAGGGTGATGACGTTACCAGCAAACTCGTCCATACAAGATGCGGCTCCTGCTGCGGGTTCACCAGTCTGCGCGGAGTTGCTCTGTGCGTGGTCGAGGAATGAGAAGGCCAATCCCCCATAAACTGCTGTTTAAAGCCCTTTGTCCATGGCGCACCCTGATGACATCACTCCAAAATGTCAACAGGCACTACCCACGGCTGCCTACAGCTTGCTCCTGCCCATGGAGCAACTAATGGCGCACCCCTGCTACATGCAGGGTGCGCCTGACCAGTAGGTGACTGTTTTGCACTTACTGCATGTTTCAATGAAGATTTTTTCGGGTGAGTTGTGCTGAACACTGAGGGGCAGATTTACAAGCCCCTTGCACCACTTTTGCGTCACTTTTAACATGGGAAAAGTGACGCAAAAGTGGTGCAAGGGGCCTGTAAATATGCCCCTGAATATTTATATTTGCATCTGATACATAAGGCCTCTGAGGAACAGCCATGCCAGACACAGAAAGCACGGAGGCGAGATAAAACTTGCTGTTTCATTTGAAGTATACCCAGAAACAAAAACAACCAGTGAAATCAAGAGCAGATCTATGTCGTAATGGAATGCAAGAAATACATGTAGATTATCAGCACTACACACAATTTACAAAAGTTCTGAATAAAGTAAGTCAAATGTGTTACTGGTTGGTTACCCGAAATTAAATATTTTTGCACCTAACTGAATTGATTTACAGGTAAACTTACAGTAGTGATTTAGGGGCTTTGAACTAGCAACTTATGGCTATAGTGGCATTGGTGTAGTGTGGGTATACAGTGCCTTTTTTCCCCATAAAAGGTGTGCTGCTTTGTACACTTTTTACACAACATTTTGTGGAGATTGAAAGGTCGGTATTTCTATTAAGAAAGAAGAAAGAAAACAGGAGCGAACCCGTTAACCCAGCTGAGACCGGGTAGATATGATAGCAAAAAACAATGTCTCAACTAGAACATTATGTCAAGGGACCATTAAACATAAGAAGTAATCATAACAACCAAAAGGGGACAAGGGAGACCAAAGGATAATGAAAATTGTTATTTGTAATTAGAAGCACAGTAAGTATGTCCAAGTTACAGTAACCATAACAATCATATGTGCACTGATAGTGAAGTGAAAAAGTGAACGGCGCAGTGACATAAGTGTTAAAATAACAACGTAGTACGGCAGGAGAACAATTAGATCATAAGGGTCAAACAGAAGTATTCACATAAATTTTGCAATTATAACAAAATTATTCCAATCATAATTGGCCCTTCAAAAAGCCGCAATTAACGTTGTCAGGTCGACGACGTTTCAACCTCCTTTCGTTGAGGTCATCATCAGGACTATGGTTACGAAGGTTTAAAATATACCTCTGTACTAGAAGAATAACTGAATTGAATTCTTAAGTAACAAGGTCGTAACAGGATACTGAGTGGCTTAGAAGGCGTTAGGAATCAGAGGTAAGGACTAAAGAAATAGTCAAGGTGCATTGAAGGCATCCAGGGGTAATAGCGTTTCTAAAAAGATGACATAATCAGAGGTAAGGACTAAATAATTAGTCAAGGTGCAGCAAGGGCATCCAGGAATAATAGCGTCTCGAAAGTTGTGACGTTCAGAATGGTGCAACTCTAAAGGGGGTCAGTCCAATCACTTAAGCACGGGCTCAGTCCGAGATGCAACGCTTCCTCAGAACGAACAAAGCGTCTGACCTCCTTTAGAGTTGCACCATTCTGAACTATGTATATTCTCAGCAGTACGTGGATGCTCTTTGTAGCAAGTGCAATTTGTTAGAAAATGTCAAATTGCTAACCAACAATGCCACAAACTATACAGCATATCCCACGTTTAATTATTTATTATGCCACATAATTTGGGACGAAGCTATCAATGTCAGTCAGTCAAAGCAATGTTTATTTAGACCTTGGTCGTAAACAGTCATAGAACCAATTATAAATGAAAGAGATAAAACAGCACAATTTATACATTCTCAACGTTAAAAGTTGATGAATTATCAAAAATGGAGTAACAATAATGACTTTTCTGCACAGGGCATCACGGCTCTTTATAAGAATTGTATATAATTTAAAAACACTCTTTAAAATACTATGCAATTCATCTATTAAAATGTTTTATATTAACCTTGTATAAAAATTAAGACAATTTAAAATCTCTAAAAATAACGGCTATCAATGGTGAAGAAGACACAGGGGCTCCAAGGCTCAGTGCTGTGATAGGCCCTCTTTCCCCCTTATTATGTTTACTGTAATACAATGAGTAAGCGGTGCCATCTTCCATGCTTGCATTAGGACCCATGACTACTTTGCTACACTACTACACATAATGTACCCTTCCATCTGTGGAAGAACAAAAAGTGTTTATATGCCTACTTGAAGCCTGGTCACATTTAGTAAGCAAAAATAAGCAAACTTCAGTTTTGAAATGCAAAGACTTCCCTTTATTTGCAACGGGCACTGAATGCAAACCACCTATTGTATTGGCTTTCTTTAGCCACACATCAAGCGTAATACACGTGCCAGAAACCAAAGCTCTGCTAATAATGCAGGTCCACAGCTTTTTCATGAGAAGAGCGAAAAAGTCCTTGTGAATTTAATTTCTAGATTCTTAGCTTGCTGAATTAAGAATTCCCACGTAGTTATCACAAAACGAGAGTGTGGTTAAATACGCCATAGGCGAAATAGCCTATGTATAACATTTGCCAACAAGATGGCAACAGATAAGCGGCATGGAGTATATTAAAATAAATTCGAAGAGAACACATGCATTTTTTTCACAGTCAATAAACCCGGATAAATTACGTGGCGCATTGAATTACCATTCCCGTTCCCTTGGTGATATACTACAATGCAGAGACCGCTTCCACCGGGCAGTACCACCCACACAATGCCATGCACACACTACTGATGTGGGTAAGTTGCATTTAGAACCAGGCAAAGAAAGGTATTTTCCTCAGGTGAGAGGCACTGAGAGTGCTGTGAATAGCCTTTCCTAACACAACCCACTAAAAAATGTTGACATATACGTCAATGGCAATGATTAATGAAAGATAAGCACAGAATATCACAACAGTAACACATTGCCATATACGCGCACACCTCAGCAGTGCAACATAGGGGGAACATGGGCTCCTCAGGAAACCCAAACTCCGAAACACGATTAAAAGCCAGGTGCAAATTGCGCCTTTCATAATTGTTTGCACTCTCGATTTTCACCAGGTAAAGTCAGTCGATTATCAAGAAGAGGGCAAGTAGCCCAATATGTCTGTTGGGGCACCTCAGAATGACAAGCCAGGCTTTCTACGTAGGCTCCATTCCAACGTCTACAACCTCGACTCGGGTGCCATTTGTACAGAGAAGCAACGCCTTTTTGTTAGTGAGGGCTGTATACATTAGTGGTTGCGCCGTTTGCATCTGATTAGAGCTTGCGTGCCCGCGATCGAGGAATTATACAGTTTATACCTGATTATTACCGTTCACGGATGTGACAAACGATATTTTGAGCAAATTGGGGTTTGAGGGAGGTTTTTCCTGCTGCAAATGCGAATCGCAGATGCGACCTTTGCACGTTTTACTCAAACTGTAGTCCTATTGCAAACATCAATAAGTAACATACGTATGTATATCCACGCTGCCTCGTATGACCGAGAGCAAGAGATAGTGGTTTCACTTCCACAGGGCGTTCGCTAACGAAACGAAACAAATGCCCAGATATGGTGAGAGTAAAAGCGTGCACAAGACTGGCCACATACAGTCTCCTCTGCGGTGCGATACAACCTATAGAGTCGTTCATACTCTTTGCTTTAAGAGCCTTTTCCTTACAGCAGGCCCCAACCAAGAAACAGAAAGCAATCCCCTCAAAAAGGAAGCCGACGAGCGCCAAAAGTCCACTATTCACATTTAGAAACGCGCGCACAATCGTGGATAGTCTGAAGTGACGAGGTCCTCTATTTGTAATTGATGAAACATGGAGACTTCTTACCCAAACGGACGCGAGAAGACAAGACAACTCTAAACAAGCGACGGAAAGGAACATTTATCTGCGCCACATCCAAATGCGTCAGTTCATTCGGCAGCCATCTCTGTCTGCTCCGAGCTCACGAATGAAGTCTTTGGTAATTTCATCAGAGCCCGAGCGAGGGGAAGGAAATGGAGGGTTGCAACAATCTCACAGGAAGCAGGAAGCTGCATTTACAGCAAGATAACTTTTCCTAATGGTTTATGTCTGATACCGCGGCCCACGTCCCCTGTTTGAAACAGTTAAAATTGTAGTCAAGCAAAATACTTTTAATTCATTGTGACGTCCAGGCTCGAACTGGCCTACAGGGCAAACAGGCAGTGGCTTAAGGCGGATATGACAGGTCGGTCTGTGGGTGGTTTCAGGGATATTGTAAGGATTTTGGGGGCCCTGGCCCAAACATATTTTGGCTGCCCCTTTTCGGACCATCGTTGAATTTATGATCCAATATCAGCTTTTTCATGGCCTCTTTGGCCAGGTCACTGACAGTACACAGGCACACTCGTCCAAATTCTACATGTGTTTGTTTACATCTAATATTCAGGGAAAGTGACTGTATTCCATGGTGTAACAGAGCAGCAACCCACTAATGTTATTGCAAATTATCTCTGTGACCCCCTCCTATGAACTGTTCTGTTTTGCTCTAAAAACTTTTTTTATGGATGTTGCATGAAATATAAACATAACATTTCTTTGCAGAATGTCTGTAAGACTCCTCCCCATCACCCACAGTGAAAATAAATTAAAGGAAAATGGTATTTCTAACAATTTGTTGAATAATTGTTAAACATCATCAGGGCAAATCTCTTAGCAGAACAGAGCTGGCTTTATCTGGGGACCACTCAAAGGCTGAAGCCCTGGGCCAGTGCCCACTTTGCCCATGCCTTAATGTGTCGCTGGGTGGCTTTTGGCAGTTTGTAGGCCTTTTTAAGGTGTTGTGGGCCAGATTTTACTGATAATTTACCTGATGTTAAGATAAACATTGCCTGTATTAAGCTCAAATTCATGCCATCTTTCATGCATCACAGCGTATCTTTAGAAGTTCAAAACTGCATCAATTTCAAAACCTAAGGCGCTTTTTTTGGCCATCTAAATTACAGATGGGGCCACTTTTATTTTGGTGCCCAGGCCTATTTTCTGTCCCAGTCCTACCCATGTAATATGTTTGATTATAACTTCTGGGTTGGTAAACGTAAAATGGAGTTTTTAAAAAAAAGATGAATACCTAAATGTAAGTCGTAAGGTTCTGTGCACTTTTAGTTCACTAACTATATACAATGTTAATTTACATAAATATAAACATCGCAGATTAATGGTTGAAAAGGTGTTAAAATAATTCGACACAAAAGCAACACGTTAAAATAACGGTGGTATTAATACTGATGAATCAGACCAGTACAATTCAATTGAGATGACTATTCTCCTCCCAGAGCTTAATAGACTGCCTTAAGAATTGTATAAGTTGCCCACAGCTTTAACACTACCACCCTTAAAGCAAAATCAGAGTGCCTATGGTATTGTTCCTATGCCTTCTGCTTCAAACATGGTCTTTAACTATTTTGTCCGAGTGTCTAGAAGGGCTAAACACAAGCACATGATGTGTTCCATGGACTCTTTGGCTGACTTACACATCCTACACAAACTGTCAAATGTGACCCCTTGAATTCCAAACACCATCGATATCCTTAAAAGGGAGATAAAAAAAACTAAACTGCATGAAAGCAATCTTTTCCTGGGGTTGCATACTAAAATCGAGATAAGATTGCCTGAAACAAGAAAAGGTTTCCATGGTGTACCTGCTATGCATCTATCTAGATGCTGCCTCAGTGTCCCTTGTCAGACTTATGGTTTTGACTCCCTTTTTCACCACTAACTATAGAGCTATTCTAGACATAGATCGCTAGTTTCTCAAAATAATATATTGAAAGCGGACAGAAGTCATATAAATCTTTAAATATATGCATATAATGAAAAAATATAATTGAAGCTGACAGAAATCATACATCTTTAAATATATGTATATAATGAAAACATTTTGGATTACAAAAATTACCAATAATTAACAGTAAAAAAATAATGACAACTCTAAAACTAAATACAATAAAAAAAAATCATAAATAGATATTACACAAACTATGTCAAATAACACATTATTAAATACTTTGGGGCTGATTACGATCTTTGCGGATGGAATACTACATCACAAACTTGACGGATATCCCGTCCACTGCATTGCAAGTTCCATTACATCCTGCGGAACTAGTTACATCCGTCACGTTTCTGACGGAGTATCCCATCCTCCAAGATTGTAATCAGGCCCTTAGTTATTTTTTAACAAAGTAAAAAACAGCATTCTTACCTGAAATATTATGTCCAACGATTTTCTTGTCATCATATTTTCCTAATAAGATTAATGCACAATGATACTTTTGCAATGAGATTGAGGACGAAAACTGCTCTACCACTAGGCAGTTCCACTCTTCAGATCTCTATTGGTCTCCAATTATGACTTTCAGTTTGTGTGTTTTTCTGTTTCTGTGTATTATGGGAATTATCCCCTTTGCCGCGGCGCGAATTCCGCCGCGGCGCTGGGGGGGGGGTTTCGGTGAGCGCGGCGCCGCTGTGCTCATGACGGAACCACGCCGTCATGAGTCAAGGGTGAGCTGTGCTCATGACGGAGTGGTTCCGTCACGGCGCCGCCCACTTACGTTACACGCCCACACAGGCGGGAAAAAGGCGCTGCGTGGGCGGAGCGGCAGCCAACGGCCACAGCATGACGGAACCACTCCGTCATGAGCACAGCGCGACCGTGGCTCATGACGGAGTGGTTCCGTCATGAGCAGGGAAGGGGTTAAATGACAACATCTGCTGAAAGAGTCGCCTTGACCTTACGTACAGTCTTTTTCACTCACTGGTGCCCATGTTTTAAAAATCATGGGTTGTGCAAGTGCCTGCCCAATAATCTAGTTTAAAGAAAAATACAAATATTTCTTATAGGTCTTTGAGAGGAAGAAGTTCCACAAAGTAGTTTGATTAAGGAAGACATTGAAGACTTTTCCATAATCACGCCAATCTAGGTTTTCGAGGCACTCTACAGATATCAGGCGAATAAGGTACAAATCCAAGAAGCTTTTGTCATGATATTAAGTACTGACCGGTGTAATAACATTTTCACATGTTGATTTAAATTCTGAACTTTCTTTAAATAGATTTAGATGCAGACATATTTTTGTACAATTAAAAGACTCATACTTCCATGGACTCACTCACCCATGATTCATATTTACACAAACTCATATATTAATCCATCCTTCCAATCACTTGCTCAATTGTCCACTCGTGGCTTCATTCATCCAATCACACACTCACCTATTCATCTATCGATTCATATATTTGTTTACTAATCCACCCATGCATTTGCTTGACCATTCACCAGTAGCGACTCCTGGAGGGAGTACTGCCGGGCGGTGATGCAGAGCGGGGGAGGGGTAGGGTGGGGGGTGGTAAACTCCGGATTATGGCCCAACGGAGGTAAGTATACAAATAAATAAATAAAACAAATTTATTTGCGCGTGCTGTATCACATTTGGCGATACTGTGCATGCAACAAAATTCATTTTATTTATTTATTTGTATACTTATCTCCGTTGGGCCATAATCCGGAGTTTACTCCCCCCCACCCTGCCCCTCCCCTGCCCTGCGTCACTGCCTGGCAGCACCCCCTCCAGGAGCCGCTACTGCCATTCACACAGGTTCATACTCATTCTGTCTTTTAGGCAGTCAGTCACCAATTCATACACTCATTTATTATGTCAGATACACTACCACACACTCAAACTTGCCCAATCAATGACAATGCATTTTCAAAGAAAGCTTGATATATTGACTAGGTCATAGATGGCCTTATTAACTGAAGAATATAAAACGAGGCTAGGCCTAATAAAGTGTGAAGGCGTATAGGCTAGAAACATGAAACACTTACAAAAAAGGATCCCCTTCTGCCATAAATAGAAGGTGAGTTTTTGAAAAACACAAGGAGACGTAGATTAGTTGTGTACCTGAGTGAACAGTTGTTACGTGTTAGCAATTTATTTTTAAGGTAAATTCAAAACATGGTGCATTACATACCAAAAGAGTTTATTTGGTACTGCCTTATTAATAGTCAATAAAAACAGTAATGAATATGTTAAAATGGGAAAAGATTCTGGAGCTGCAATGAGCCGAAATCCACTTTGAAAATCAAGCAGCACAGAAAACACAAATGGATTAGAAGTATATTACAATTATCAATAGGTTTTCATTCGACAATGCACTGTTGAGTTAAGAGGGGATATAGTCCCCAGTGGAAGAGCAAGTAAACCCTTGGAAAGTTTGCGAAGCATATGTGGGATGTGCTTTGGGTGCAGAGCGAATGCTTCTACGAGTCCAAGCTGGTGATTTGTGAAGCGCAGATGGGAACCCGTCATTGGCCAATTAATGGCCAAAGGTCCTAACCGGCTCCTTTGTTTCCCCTGAGTGGATTAGATCCTTCTTGGTGGATGTCTATACATTGCATTTCGATCCTGAAGGGCTAACTTTCCACGTTTTCCTCAGGATGAGGTCTTCAGTTCTGCTTGATTTGATCATGTAGACAAAAGGGGAGAGAATACGGAGTTGACCCAGAGTCTTTTTTGATCGGGAAATCCATAGGCACGTCTTCCGAGGGGGTGGAGGGTGTTGGTTCCCAATGTCAGAACTCGAACCAACCCCAAACTCTGCACCAGATGAGTGCTGTGGTTATTCCTTACCCTCAACTGCCTTCCGTCAAATATTGGCTGAAGGTCACATGGATTCTTCTGCATCTGCTGATCAAATAAAAGCCACTGGCTTTGATTCGTGCTTCTGCCCTCCAGCCACACCTGGCACATTTGAAACATATTGCAACACTATTGATTGTCCTGATGCATTTTGTTTTTGTCTGCCTATGACCGTGTTGTCCAAATGAAGCCACTGCAGTGCAGCTAATTGTTTCAGACGATACATGTGTGTTGGTTCACGGTGAAGCAGTGTGAGTTGGCTGGAAGTCATCAAAGACATGGTTTTACTCGGTATGGAAGCATGAGTCAAGTAATACAGTGCTGTTACCGAGTTGAGGCTAAAGTGATTCCACTGGTTTTTCTCAGCAGTTTTCCAAGCTGGCCATTTCATATTTGACTAGAAATTAGCACTATAGATGGATTGCATGTATGCATCACTAGATGCATGGGAATCATGCAGAACTAGAGTTTGTACTCACACATATTGTTTCTAGCTGGCCTAAAGTCTTGCCTCTAAAATGGAGCCAAAGCAGTGGAGTTCAGATTTTACAAATGGTGTATGGTAGTTCACAGTGAAGCGGTGCAAGTTGGCTGCAGGTCAATAATGATGGTCTCATTGATAGGCAACATCAGTACTTAAGGATCTGGCTTATCCAGATTTTGGATCTATAATAAAGAAAATAACTTGTTTCATCTCAGTAATAATGCATGACTTACGTGGCCTTAAGCAATACCCAAGTCTGAAATATTTTGAATATGATGACCACAATTGTTGTGTGTTTAACATGTAGTTTCCTTTAATGGATCATGCACATGGGTGTGTGTGGGAATCAAGGGGACTTCATATCTACTGATGAACAGATTGTGACATTTCTAAGTGCAGAGGTGATTTTTTAAATTGTGTTTTAAAGTAGCGGTACGGGTGCACTTTAAATCAGATAAAACCAGTGGAAACACGAAGACATACATTTATTAACAAATGCTGATTTCCTGATAAGTTTTAACTTGTGATCGTTATTAATCTCAGATACAGTATTCCCGGTCTGTTTTTTTAAGGTAAGTCACTGAGTAAATCTTAATTGTTGCAATATAATACATAATAAAACACCAATGCAAAACACATAAAATCGAACCATCAGCATAAATTCCCAACAATAAAATCAGTTAAAAAACCCATTAAAATTATAGGTACTCATTTGAGCGCTCTAAAACAGTACAATGAGAAACATTAACGTTCAGGGGTCGATTTATATGATCAGGTTTTTATAAAAGGCAATGAGCGAATGCTTATAATAGTGTTGAGTGTGAACACTGGGCTTGGGAACACTGACTGTTATGGAAATGAAGGTCCAAGGTGGTCGTTTAACCCCTTGAATGCCCATGACGAGATGGTCTCGTCATGGGCCGCAGTTGCGCTGTGCCCATTTATTTATTTATTTATTTATCTCGTCATGAGCCCCGCCCGCTAATGAAACGCCCGGCACAGGGCGTGGAAAGGGCGGGGCACACAAGGGGTTAAGAGGTCTTAAGTGGTGCGGTTTGTAATTAAATGTGCAAGTGCTTTCTCCTTCGAAAATTTGGGATTTAGACATGATTGCGGGCAATTGAGGATGCTGTGGAAGATTTAAGTATTTAAATGAACATTAAAATGCACATTAACAATATTTGAATGTGCATTAAAATGCACATTTAAAGTAACAGGAGCAGTTAATCTTCTCAAACAGTTCCCTCCTCTCCGCTGTTGTCTAAATCCTTAATCGCAGCCATCTTATCAAACCTCTGCAGGAATTTAACCTTTGCGCATTTCAGACCAATGTCTGTAGGATCAAAAAACATAAACATAAGTATTTGTAATGCGCACGTTCATGGCGCTGAATAGCAGATGTTGATTGTTACCCAACTCAATGGTACTCATTTTATCAACCTCAAACGGATGAAAGGCTAAGTTGAACTACCAGGATTTGAACCTGTGACCATAAGGTCAAACACAGGCCCCTCCTGTGGATGCATTAGTCCACTGAACCACCAGACCCGGCTAATAGACCAGCACTGCCTCCCTACATGACCTTATACCCTGATCTCTCCACTTCCAGCTCAAGAGCTCATGTCAGTACCCCTTGACAGAATAGCACAGGCACCATGCTCTCCGGCTCATGCAGCATAATCGAAAGATATTATGCCAGGGCCTCCTTCTCCAGGGGTGAAAATATCTTAATCAGAGTAATAGTCCCAGTCTGTACATCAGGAAGTGCACCTTGGTCTGGTTGCTATAAGTTTTGCTTAGGTAGTCCAGTGGTTTTAGCCTAGTGTAATTTTGAAGTGTCATTCACCCATGACTGCGCTTAGACAGTTTGTTTTTGTCCTCAAGCATTGATAACAACTGTGTACTGTATTTGGTTAGTTTTTTAACTCCAGCTAGCCTAAAAATAAGTCCCAGGCATTTGTTAGGCCAAGGCAATGCAAGGCCTGAACTAAGTCGATGCGTGCCGGAAAGCTCCGCCTGAGTTCCAATTCATGCCAAAGGTGACAGTCCAAAGAGCCCTCCGGTGCCATTCTTAGCCTATGACAACAGGAAGCCAATGTCGCCTCCCGAGCCAGAGACTGTTTGGCATGCCAGCCTAATTTGTGCAGGGGATGTGTTTGGAGGCTAAATCACAATATCAAAAGATTCCCTATATAGCTGCTTCCAAATATGTCTCACCCAAAGCATATACAATATAGGAATCTCAATAGGAGACTCATCACAGCACATGGAAAGAGATGTTTTGCAACTACTGAGAGAGTACATTGATTTATTGTTGCGACCATTGGCTCAGGAAACAAGCGCATTTAAATATACTGATGGCCGTTTTCTCCTCACAAGTTGTCTGGAGATGTATCTCCAGTGGAGAATACTGCTGCGAGCAACTGGAGATACCACTCGGGCAAAAGCAAGTTTTGTGTTGTCTTCACGCCCATAATTATCGGGCCTTCAAAATCCAGACCTGATAACTACAGGCCAAGAAACACCGGACCTGGAACCATCAGCTGAGCTGTTGGGCTGCAGGCCGCTGCTGTACCTGGCTCCCACCGGCCCTCATATTCCAGCACGTGGGAAGAAGAAGCAGCAGCTGAATAAAAAGAATACCTTGCCTCTTTCCATCCCCCAGCCTGCGTCCGTTTGCCCACTGGCAAAAGAGCAAGTCCTGAGAGCATTGGCCGGTTGATCCAACCAGATGGTATATGTTCGCGGATATGGGTGCATGGTTACCTCTAGAAGGGGAAAAACACCTGGATTGACCCAGTATTCATTATTTCACATTATATCCCAATCTAGGGGAAACAGCTGATAGTCCCAGTTAACTCAGGAGAGGACACCATGTGAAATCATATCTCCCTGCAGATGTGAAGGTAAACATGGAAAGAGGGCCCTAGACTGGAAGAAAAGAGAAACTATTACCTTTTGTTATGATTTCACTAACCTTTACATCTCATACCTGCATGCTGGAGGACTTAATGTAAAATGGCTATTCTTATACAGCGAAGTACATGAAACAGGAGGATACATTTTTTTGTGACACCATATTCTACTGGAATACAAATGTATTTAACACAGGGGGAAATATCTTCAAGCAACATTTGTAGCCCTGGAATTATGTTTAGCAATGCCGCGTGCAAAAACCTGCTTGTATGCGTATGAAATGAAATAAAAGAAAAATATCAAAATTATGGTTACTTTGCATGGGTCAGGTATTTGTCTCTTTTATTAGGAAAATTAAGGAATTGAGTTAAAGACAAGCACACAACAACAATTAAACCATGTGAAAAAACAGAACCCGTAACCAGCAAATACATAAACAGAAAAGATGGCACAGAGTATTATACTATATTCACATCAGGCTTCCTCCCAAAAATATTTATTTTGTACACACCATTTATATCGAAAGGAAGAGCATTTGTTTTTCAAATCAGTAACACAATAGTTTGTGAACTCAGCAGATAACTGAGCGGACGCCCTTAGTCAGCTATTGAGGTTCAGGAGCAGTCGACTCACAGTCTTTTAATTTATGAATAATGCTTTAAATTCTTCTTGGAATTCGAATTAGGTTAGCAGTTAAATTAGAATCATGATTGTTGTCGTCGGCATCGTACATTCCATTGATTTATCATCCCAGAATTTAGCAATATCATGCATCTGTAAACATGATACATCCACAGCTGATGTACCCCAATGATTGTCTACATTCACAATGGAGTTTAGTAAGCCTTTGTGTGAATGCAGTTTACCTGAATGGGAAGGGTTGCAAGCGACCGAATAGTAGACACCATCTCAAAATGTATCTTTAAAACATTATCAGTGGTGGCTGGCACGGATTGGGGGTGGCTGGGCAGAGAGCAGGGACGAGACGGGGGAAGGGAGTAAAGTAAAGAAAAAAAATAAAACTTGCCTTACCTCCTCACTGCACCTGTTATCGCTCGTTGTTGTCCCTCCAGTCTGCAGGAACCAGGACGCACACCCAGACTCTCCTGACCAATCACAACGCTGCAATGCAGCGTTGTCATTAATCTGTGCTGTGGTTTAGTGCTCAGCCAGAGAATGGCAGCCTGGGCATGTTCTCTGTGCAGACTGTAATGCAGCCTGCATGGAGTACATGCAAAGTGCGCATGACTGTTTGGCCAGCCCGAGAGGAAGCAGACCCACCCACCAAGCCGCAGCAGGAACAAATAAAATGATAATAACAACGACTTATCATTTTATTTTTCCTTTTCCTTTATTTCCACTGCTGAAAGCAGTGGGAGACACTCCTGCCCCTTAGCGGAGGAGCCGCCACTGAACTTTATTAGTGATGGATCATTGATGAGGCTTTGGTGCCCAAATTAATGCCCCAGTAGAAAGCAAATGTGTACACATTCCAGCCAACATAGTGCCAAATCACAGAGAAGTAGCTAGATAATCCATTAGAAACGTAGACACTACCAGGTACAAAAAGTCAGGGGAGTGTAATTTGAATCATGCTTTGGGTTGGAAATATTAGAAATACCCCCACACACAGACGCTGCAATAGGCAGAGGCTATCATATTTTGATTAGATTTTTTTACAGAGTTTTATATAGAGCGAACTTGACCCAAAGGTATCGGAGCACATTACATAGCACCAGTTGCGTCACATGAGGACACATTCATTTTTAGGTCTCGCTGAACCCAGCGCATGCGCTGGCTCTGAGAGACATTTTGTATGTGAGTTTTCAAAGTGCTGCTGGCTGGCCTAGCGCTTGCGTTCACGCGATCATGCAGGTGTGCAGCCGGCTGCCAGCAGCACTTTGAAAACTGTGCTTTAGCGCGTCATCGCGATCGTGATCACTTTCGCTTTCAGAGCGATCGCGATGACTTTCGCTTTTACGGCCGTGCGGCTGTACTTTTACTGCAGTGCGGCCAATGCTTGTTATCAGTGTTTGAACACGAGACACCCACAATGTTTTTGATGTGACGCAGAAACTTTATTTTTTTTGCATAACTCAGAACTGTTGTTACATCTGGTAGAGGAGTGCGAACCACTAACGACTCGAGCCAGATGCGAGTCTCTGGCCCAACTAGATCTCTTCTTGAACCCTCCAGACCAACTGTCATTTCGCTTCTATGCAAAGACGATCCGATCTCAGGCACCAAGAACAAAGCATGAGCCTTTGATGTGAAACCAGAGACAGAAAAAGATACACATCTAGTGCCTACTGCACAACTTGAAACAAGAAAACTTGTGATCAATCTTAGCTGCACTGCTCGCAAATTGTGTGATACGCTGGACATATTTCATTATCACATATAGAGTACATGTGACCACTGAGTTGCTTCTTAGTGCACCAACAGCATTTTTGTCAAGTCAGGAGGACAAGCATTTTCTTAATAATTAAAAAATATCACTTTTTATAAATACCTCAATGCAGTGATATAATCTAATGTACTGAAGTTAAAGTTTCCACGTCCTAAATAAATATACTTTTTATACAATGGTGAAGACACTTTATCATGTTTTCACACGCTGTTTGTTGCATGATTTGCTAAATAAATATATGGCAAATAATTTCAGGCTCGGCTCGTGCAATGGCTCTAGAGCCAAGCCAGACTCTTGGCTTGTCCCTTCCTAATAATGTGTTGGTTATCCCACCTCAAAAATATGGGAGATGAATGCTTGCAATTCGGGGAGTTAATGTGCTGTAGCATAGCATCCCTTTATTTGTCACAAAAAGTCTTCTTCACAGACCTAAGGGCTCACGCAGAAGTATTCCTGAGGCAACCCCACGTGTAACAGTGAGCAAAGATTGACAAGTCAAATGAAGTACAGCTGCGCGTGCGCCCCTATCCTCTTCTGAGTTTCGATGTCTGGAATGCTACGACTTGTTATTTTATGAGGAAATACGAGTTTATTTCCAGGCCTCTTCTGTGGAATGTGTGTATATCTATCAGCAGTAAATAGAGTTGTGTTTAGTGTAAACAAGTTCTAAGCTTGAAAGTCACGCACAAGGTCCTCCAACCCCCACAATGTATTTGTTTTGGAACTAATGGCACTCCTTTCATCCCGGTTCTTCTGCTTTTTGTGGCAAATATAAACATAGCTCATCAATCAAGGTGTAAGGTGCTGGATGCCTTTTTATTAGTCAAGTGATGTTGTAGTGCGATAAAAATTATGTTTCACACTTATACTGTGAAGTGCGTCAAATGGTATTAAGACAATTTTGAGAAAGTCCAACATTTTCAAGTGTATTCAGAGGAGATGTGGGAGCCCTTGAGAAATTTGTCTCTCTCATAGTGGGTAAATTACAATATAGAAGACATAGGATCAAAGCCCTAGTTTTTTTTTGAGGCATGCCTATGCTCATTACACATTTTAGTATTTTAAATATTTGTTTCCCATAGCACTTGGTATCCTATTTCTTCTCCCTGTTTCGTAGTTCTGTAAAAAAAAAACAGGTGTTCTTTTCACCCATTTTAATAGGGCTCATTTAGCAACCTCCTAAGTGTGAAAGTCAAAATCAGATATGCTGGGCTTTGAACCTGTCAGTTGCAGTTTGCATACAGACCTCCACAGCACGTGTGTAACTCGTTGAACAATCTATATATCTGTGTAATAGTAAAATTCACATGGCGGGTTACAAACAGTGAAAATCAAATTAAGCCATAACTATGATGCACACATTACTAGAGGTAGGTGAAATGCTATTGTTTCCATTAATTTCAAAATGGCCCTGCACTATCCCAGAATTCGGTACTTCGTATGAAATTGCTATGTCCAGGAACCAGGCATTTTAATATAGAAAACTGTGACTATTTCTAACATTTGAGACTGGAATACCAGGATATTGGTTTTATTTAAGTAATGTGGGTCCATTCTTTCTGAAATGTCCAGAACTTCACAATCATACACAGTTGTTATAAGAATATATTGTAATGTTTTTAAAATGCATCTTTTATTGTTTTAGGTCTGGCCTAGACACAGCTAGCCTCAAGTTCGACCCTTCCCACCCCCCAAAAAAAAATCACAAAGATATTAACATTTCCCTACATACAAGGGCTTATCACCCAGGCCTTTAGATCCATCGATTTGCTCAAGTTCCTTCTACATTTTGTTTTTCTCGCCAGAGGTCAACTCCCTTCATTCATTTGATGCCGAGTACTGTGAGTAGAGACATATTACATTACCTGATCACATGTGCACAGCAATCTGAAAAGAAATGTACTTCAGTGATTGGGCTGGTGTGCTTGAACTACTGAGCCACTAATTTATATTTATATAATTTATATTTTTGCATTTTATCCTTGCATATTGCAGATAACAGGATCAGAGTGTCCCCTACATGGTAAACAGATAGGCAACCCTGCTTGTGAGAGTATCCTGACTTTTGGTTGGGCCCTAGCATCATGCTAATCTAATTTGTGCACAGAGGTCCTGTCCTTTCTCTGGCAATGTAAGGTCCAAAGCCTGTTATGTGACTTGGAGGAATGAACAAAACGTTTCCTCACAATGGGCATAAGGCTACTGTCCACTCCGTAGTTTGACACGTAATACATCAGCGGTAGCTAACCGTGTTTTGTGAATCGTAAGTCTGACCAGGCCTTTTTTTAGGTCTCGCCTGAGCCAGCGCTTATAGCGCTGCTCTGGCAAGAGTTTTAGTAAGCTGGTTTTGGAAGTGCTAACCTAGTGGCTTTTTTCCAGGCTTCCAGCTTGCGTTCGCGATGTCGTGCATGCGCATAGCTGCTATCCTGGTTTCTAGCATTCCTTTCCTCGCATGGCCGGCTTTCCTCCCCCTCTCTCACCCGCTCCTCCCCCTCCCTTACTGCACGGAAGATCAGTTGTGTTTCTAATCTTAGACCGCTTTCATTCTCTGCCTCTGCTAATTACTTTCACTAAAGGCCCATAGGAATGAATGGGAAGACATTCACAATTTGTGATTCCTTAAATGCAATCGCAAAATTGGGAATCTCAAATTTTTAGATTCCCTATTTTGCGATGGCCTTTTAGGATGATACATCCCAAAAGGCCTTTTCCCGTTCGCAAATGGGACGATTCTGAGACTCTGCCTGTTTGAGAATGGGAAAAGGGCTTGATACATATGCCCCCTGGTCCTTACTCCATAGTTTTTTTGCTCCACATGCCATTCCAGTTTAAACCCAGCCATATGCAAATCAGTCTTAAACCTGCTCCCAATGGGACAGTCCAGCCCAAACTGCCAGGCCAGGTCCTCCCTGGACCGGAAACGAGCATCCTGGGACCAGTTTCAGGGTTTCACCCCTCATCAACCAGGCTAGCTTGACTCCAGTAACCCACGTCTGAGCATTAACGTCCCACTCGTGGAGACAAATGCAAAAAGAACAATTGATGGAGAGAATGTTGAACAATGTCAAACATTCACCCCAATACAGAGATCTGGCCTAACTCCATCGTTTTTTTGCTCCCCATGTCATTCCTGTTTAAACCCAGCCATATGCAAATCAGTCTTGACCCTGCTCTCCATGAAAACAGTCCACTCCAAACCCCCATGCAAGTCCTCCCTGGACCAGAAACAAGCATCCTAGGACAGGTTTCGCGGTTTCATCCCTCATCAGCCAGGTTAGCTTGATACCAGTGGCATATAGAGCACGGGACATACGTCTGGGCATACCAGTCCCAAAACGTTGTGTGTATTTTGCTTGTTTTCCCGTAAGTGCACTAGGTATGCCCAAACTATGGGTCCCGGGCTCACTGTGCCTCTGGATTCAAAGTAGTGTGGCTGATAAGGGGTGAAACCCCGAAACCTGTCCCAGGATGTGTGTTTCTGGTCCAGAAGGACCTGTCTTGGCAGTTCGGGCTGAACTGTTCCTATGAGAAACAGGGTCGAGACTGGTTTGCATATGGCTGGGTCTAAACTGGGGTGGCATGGTGAGAAAAAGAACAATGAAAATAACCCAGATCTCTGGATTTGGGGTGAATGTTTTGATTTGTTCCACATTCCATCCATTAAATGTATGTCTTTGGTCATGTTTATCAGGCATTAGATCAAAGATTGTTTTCCAAACCTGTCTACGGTTCCTAGTTACCGTAGTCTCAAGATATCTGCCTATTGAAAAACCTGGGAAAGAGTTTGTCGCTGATTTGCTCACATCAGTTATTTAGTCTTATTTATATAAAGCGTATACCCTTAGTTTTTTTACAAACGTTTGTGCTGCATTCGAAAAAGCTCACATGGTTTTATTGAACAATTGATTCAATATAGCAATATACATAATGTATGGCAGTATTACTATCAGCTTCTCACTCAGCTGGAAAAGAAAAATACCAAAAGTGGCTTATAGAGGGACAATTAAGAGTTCCGTTTACAGGACAAATAATGCAGGGTACATTGGAAAATCCTGAGGTATACCTCACACAAGGCAGGAGTAAAGTATTTTATTTGCTATTGTGAATTAAATGAATGAATCTGGAAAATGTTACTTGATCCAGTGTCTTTGACACTGCCTGCAATCATGATATAAAACGTAGTATTAAGGAGCATAATTGAAAGAGGAGTTTATATTATTGGGCAATATTTGAAAGTGTTAGAATTGCATTTGTGTTATTTACTGTGTCCTGCAATAAAACGTGTTGCTCATTTGACACCAGTTTAGTAGGAAAGTGATTCATATAGTTTGCAAGTATCTTGGCATATATCTTCACATCAATGTTTAATAAAGGATTAGGATGCTCTGAGTTGTTTAGTGCTGAATATTGTATCTTTTTCCCGAAAAAGAATATTATTGGATGGTATATATCACAGCAGTGTTGTCGATCACTAACTATGGTACTTGGATGCAAATATCTTGGAATTATTTGTAAATTTCCATTGTGAGAGACTGTTGTCCTCGGCAGCCTTATACAATTATATCTGATGCTTTGCATCAGTAAGGTCCTTCATTGTTAAGGATGAAGAAAAGTAGGATGTGGAGTAGAAGAATGGTTTCTTGGGGCAAATGATCCCCATAGTACAATAAAAAAAATAGAATTCTTGGAAACAGTGATATTGAGCTAAATTCATGCTGCTCATTGTTTTTTTGTATTCTTTATAACTTTAATTTATGACTGAGCCTGGTGCTTTCTTGTTATTAGTGCGAAATGTGATATGTGCATCCATCACATACAGACCCTTTTAGCAAGGGACATTGGAGCATTTCTGTATTTTTATCTAGGACAGCACTTGCTCTTTCATCGCTTCATTAGTTTCCAGGATTTTATCATGTGTAGTTTGGAGGGAGTGTAGATCATCCTAAACACACTGTCAGTGCCTGGTTGTCTGCCAGACTTCCCTAATAAAGTAACTCTTGCTTTGATCGCTGGTGTTTGCTCTTAACGCAAGTTAGACAGAGCTAATGCTAGCACTATATTAATTCGTCGAAATATAGGGTCTGATGTACCTATACCTGTATGCAAACCACTATGTGCAAATTGCATGCCAATTTGAATGTGAACAGGTCTGTCATTTGTAATGTGACCTATGTACAAAGAAGAAGCATCTGAGTGAGGGTAATCCATATCCTTAAGAGACATGTTGCAGAAGCCCGACCCCTCATGGTCCCAGGGTGAGAGTACCCAGCCATCACGTCCCAATCCAGGGGGAAAACTTGATCCCTACGCCCCAGTCACCAAAGAGGACAGTGAGCTTTTGCTTTCCGAATTCCGTAAAGACATTGCATCACTCAGGCAGAACATCAATTGGGCCTTGTCCGACCAATCCCTATGCCAAACAGCTCAGGGAACAGGTGGAGTCAATGGTGGTGGACCATGTTCAAGTAAAACATGGATCGCACAGCATGCACAGAAAAACTAGAACAGGACCATGTGGCACTACACAACAAGCTTGACGATCTTGAACATTTCTCCTCAAGGAACAATATTCAGCTCAATATACATATTGCATCAATAATTTCCCCCACAGATCTTGAAACTCATGTACAGGCCCACTTCGTTCATATACACTAACCAGCTGAAGGTCAGTCAGTCCTCCTCCTCCACCGATCTCACAGGGGTACTCGGCTTTTCAACAGCAAAATAATCTTTCACCGGATACTCTCAAAAGAGTCCACAATTTCCAACTTAAAGTGAAGATCACACTGGTGGCTAAATAACAAGAACCGATAAATGCCTATGTAGCAACAAATGGGGCTTTAATATCTGCTCCTTTGCGGACGAAATGCAAATGCTGATAGTCCTTAAAGAAAGGCATGAGGACACCAGGAATAAACTGATTAACTGCCTGTCAGAAATGGCTACTTAGATGTCAGACCATTGTCTGAAATTGAACGTAAAGAAGTCAGAGATGTTACTCTTTGGAGGAGATCACATAATCTGGGATGCAACCTGGTGGCCCCAATCATTAGGATCTGCCCCTGAGCCCAAACAGGTTGTAGAAAACCAGGGCATACTCATCTATAATGCACTAACCATGCAGGACCAAGTCCGATCACTGTATGGGAAAAGCTTCGCTACACTAATACAATTAAAAAGACGCTTCTTATGGATCCCCCGGGATTGCAGGAAAACCATCACTCAGGGTTTACTCACAAGCAAATTGGATTACGGAAATGCACACTATGTGGGCATGGCAGACTACTTCTTCTCTTGTCTGCAGGTAGTCCAGAACACAGCTGCCAAGCTGGTGTGTAAAAAAAGCAAATATAGCTCAGCATCAGAATGCCTGAGGGAGCTCCATTGGCTGCTTGTGCGCTAAAGAGCCAAATTCAAGCTCCTGGGCTATGCACACAAAGCCCCACACAAACATGGCCCCAGAATCCTACAAGATAAAATAGAATTTTATGCCCCTACACGAAATGTGAGTTCATGCTACCAGGCACAGGCAAAAACCAAACGCATTTAGAGCGCTAGGGCAGGGGGCCACTCTTTCTCTCATTTGGCAGCAACTCACTGGAACAAACTACTTCTAGAACTTCACCTTACCGATGACTATATGTTATTCACAAGGAAGCTGAACACCTATGTGTTCCCCAGATAGTAACTGCTGACACGTAGGACCCTAATATCATACCACCCTCATTCCGGTCTTAGCTTTTCTAGTGCTGTGATATTCTCTCGGATGAATGTTGCACTTAGAAATACATAACATAAATAAAAAATAAATAAATAAATGTCTCTTCCCAAATGTTGCCCTGACAGAGGGAATTCTGAGTAATAACTCTCCACCTTCAAAGAAACCAAATCCAATATCAATGGGAATTCCTTTCTGTCTCCACTTCAACTTGAAGGAGAAACTTGTCACAGTTCGACGTACAGGAAGCCCGTGACACACTGGGCATGCCCCACCATCACCCCGATTGAGGCGTGGCCCCTTTGGTGCAGAGAACTTGCACCAATGTACTGGGGTGGAGGGCTGGTGTTTCCAGTCAACACGCTCCACAGCACTCCCAAGGTAAAAGAGAACGCAGACCACCTTCATCAGTAGACGACAACGTACCATGAGCTCCTCCTGACGAACTTCTGAAGGGTACACAACGAACGCCCTCCTGGGCATCGAATTCATGGTTGCCCAGGAAGGTGCTACATTTTGAACCCTTCATTCCTTTTTGGACATTGATTCACTTCTCTGGAGGCTAACTGAGGTAGGGGGAGCTCTGTCCATTCCAGGACCTGAGCCTGCCCCTAACTTCCAAGATATTATCTGGTAGTTGCATTTTTCCTTCCTCCTTACCCCAGGCGCAGGTCTCCTGGGCCTAGGCCTTGCACGAGGTCTGGCAATTTGCAATGTTTATTGTTTTCCAGCTACTATTCTATTTTAAGTTGTTGTCTTGTTTACCTACAACCCAGTTGACGTGCATGAATGGGGCGGTAGGAAGTGACATCATTAATTAACATTTCCCAATCCATATCTTTAATGCAGGCAGGGATACCCAGACAGTCCGCCATGATGACCCTACACATAGGATCAATTAACACACAATGCTTCAACTCTCCAGTTAAATGTCCAGCTTAGCTGCATTGACTTAGGCAGACGGAGGTGGATGTAGCATTGTGATGCAATCCAAAAGAAGTCCAAAGGTAGCCATGTAGTAGGTTGTAGGTAAGAGGTTTATTAAGCTTAGTTACAGGATGTTAAGTAGGATATTAAGTTCAGCAGTTAAGCCCCACCAGGAGCAGCATCCTTGCTGCTCAGCCCGCAAACTCCAACTGTCTCTCTGTCAACCTCACCGGACTCCAGCATTCCACTACCTCATCAAGCATTCCAACATTCCACACACTTCACATTCATACTGGCTGAGCAGCAAGGGACAAATAGCTATGGGAAAGGATGGAAAGTAACATTACAATACATTGCTCCAGGAGGCTCACCTTCTTAAGGTAGGCACTAAGCGCTTTTGTTGGTACCTGACACAATTTCACTCTTCTTATACACGCAAGTCCCAGGGTGTGGCAATCCTCCTCCGAAGGGACCTATCCTTTAAATTGAACAGCACAAATCGGGACTGGGGGTTCGACAAGTGGAGATTTGTGGCATTCTGGGTACTACTCAGACGATCATTATTTCCATCTATGGCACCAACGAGGAAAGAGAGGTGTTCTGCACCGTCCTATTCCAGAGTTTCTCCTAATTTGTAGTAGGAAATATTATTTTGGGTGGCAACTTCAATACTCCACCAGACCCAGGGCTGAATCACTTCCATCTCTGACAGAGTGAACCCCTCCCCCCACTGCCCTAGCACAGGGGTTGCTAGATATGGCCTTGGTGAATGTCTGGCATCACCATTATTCCTCAAACAGGATTATGCATTCTACTCCAATGTTCATAAAATCAATTCACGCCTTGACTACTTTCTGGTCTCACAATCTCTGCTGCCCAGGCTAACAAACTCCAACATCGATGTCTAAGTCCTATCCGATCATGCCCCAGTGTGCTTGATGGTGGGCCCACTGACCCACAGAGACCATAGGTCCTGAACTAGGTGGCGCTTGGGGACCTAACCCTGCATGACCGAATCAAAGACACAATCGAAGACTACATTGCTGAGAATGATAATGGGGAAGTGTCCTCCGTAACCCTTTGGGATGTGGCTAAGGCAGTTTTCCGAAGGGAGCTCATCTCCCATACGATGATGTTAAAGAATGCAGCCAAAGTCCACAAGCAAGAAGTAGAAATTAGATATCTCAGGCTGAGACACAGCACAAGACGGTGTGTTCATACAGGACTCTATGAGAACTTTGTAGGCTTTGGGGGAAGCTTTAACAGATACTGATGAATTAGGCAGCCAAGAAACTACTTCGTGGTAACCAAAGTAATTACGAATGAGGTGACATGGCAGACAGACTCTTGGCACACAAATTAATTAGGCTAGCAACACAATAACATCAAGGAGGTCAGAGATGTGAAGGGCCATTTGCACAAAGTGACAGTGGAGATACTCGCCATTTAAAGCAATTCTACTCTACCTTGCTTCAGCCTCAAGACCTAGATGTGCAATTCCAAGATGATTATCTCTGTGATTTGGCGCTCCAAACAAAGCAGCTGAGTTACGCTTGCTAGAGGATGACATTACACAGGATGAGGTCCGGGCAGCAATTAACAGCCTCCCATCCTGAAAGGCCCCAGCCTGATGGGTTCCCAGCCACTTTTTACAAGGCCTATGCTCCCATACTGATAGCACCCCTCATGAATATTTTCAACTTGTTGTTAACATCCGGGGTAGTGATGGACACAATGCTAGGGTCCCACCTTGCCCTTCTATTAAAGTCTGAGAAGCTCCCAACACATTGCTCATCCAATAGGCCAGTTGCGTTATTGAACAGCGACATAAAACTCCTAGGGGCCGATTAGGGTGGCGGGTGGACTTTAGCCCACCCGCCACACTAGCGGTGCAGGGACCAGCCACCAGTGCTGCGGCGGTCCCGCACCTGCAATTAGGAGCCACCGCCACCGTGGTGGTGGCATCCTCTTCACAGCATTGTGGCAGGCGGCGCTCGCCACAATGCTGGGAATGCACCGTGTGCAATGTTATGCACAAGGTGACAGGCACCGTGAGGTGCCTGCCACCATGTCCATGACATTGCAGGGGGGTACCATAGGTACCCCCATGTGCACCCCCCACCCCTCAATAACCTGGGGCCCGCAACAGGCTCCCGAAAGCAGACTCCGCATGGCTTTCCATGGCGGGGTCTCCGCCATGGAAAGCCATGCACCGATGCCCATCCTAATATGGATGACGGTGTCTAGCAGACACTGCCACAATATATAGCCCCTTTTCTGCCCGGTCTTTCCGTCCTCCGGGGTCCCCCCGCCATACTAATATGGCGGGGGGAAATGGGTGGTGGGCGGGGAAGGATGTAGTGTGGATCCGCCCTACATTCTGATCGACCCGTTAGTGTTTATACTCATGGCCTGGCTCAACCTATCTGGCCTACCCTTATTGCCCCTCAGCAATCAGGCATCATCCAGCAGAGGCAGGAAAATGACAACATGAGACTGATGGTTGCACTCATGGATGTGGCCAAGTGTCATCACCAACTGTTGGCCCTTCTCTCCCTGGATGCCAAGAAGGCATTTGACTGAGTAGATTTGGCATACCTGTAGAGGGTACTAGAGAAGACCCACCAAGGCTCAAAAATGAAAGCTTTTCTCCAGGTAAACTACAAAAAGCTGTCCATCAAGCTTAAAATTGATGGAGACTTCATGCCAGAAATCCCTTTTACGAGGGGCACAAGACAGGGATGCTCCTTGTCCACTCTCATCTTTACCTTGGTCATGGAACCATTGGTGGCCAAGATCCTGAATAATCCTGCAATTCACTGCATGGTGGTGAATGGCAAAGACCACAAACTAGCCTTCTTCACTGACAATATACTGTGCTTTGTCACTGATTCTGAAATCACTATTCCAACATTGTTGGAGGAGCTAGACCGCTTTGCCCTGGTATCAGGCTTTAAAATCAACTACTCCAAATCCCAGGACCTTGGCGCAGCAGACCCCCAGGCACCCGTCGTGCACCCACCCAATGGGGTGGTTTTATATGGGCTGCGCTGCCATTCCATTCTTGGGGGGTCACCTTACGGCGTGCACAAGTTCACTTTACAATAGCAATATTCCTCCTCTGCTCACTACTTTATTCAAGGAATTCTATAGGTTGGGCAAGTTGGAAATATCCTGGTTGGGTTGGCTCAATAGCCTTCAAATGAATTTCATGCACAGCTCCTATATATCCTGCAAACCCTCCCTCTTGCAATCCCTAAACTGACTTAATAGCAAAATGCTTAATTTTGTATTGGAGGATAGATACCCAAGGGTGGCAAATTCTTCCCAATTTCGCTCCTCTGCCGAGAGGGGCAGGGGCCTGGGCCTCTTAGACATAACAGCATATATGCTAGTGGCTCAACTGCACCCTTAAAGGGATGGCCGTCTATTTATGTTTTAGCGTATTGATTATTGGGATTCAGATACTTTAAGGAATGGCATAAGAATTAATGTGTTTTACCTTTATGATTTAAAAAAATATATATATGTATTGTATTTGTTTGTGTACTTTTATGAGTGTAGAGCCTGAATAAAGTATTTGATTATGAAAAACAAAGCAGACATTATTAACAGTTTGGTGAGCAACCATGCAAATAGAACTTAATAACTTAATTATTTTCCTGCCTGCTGGTTAAATAGCAGACATAATATGCTATTTTACCAATAGTTTGGCAAATAGCAAAAAAAAAAACCCTTCTGCAAGCCAAATAGCAGAAATGATGTATTGTTTGGCCGGTGGCCTTGCAAAAAAGAAAAGATACTTCAATATTCACCTGGTACTTCACTAAATAGCAGACAGTATAAACAATGCGGCCAGTAACCATGCAAATAACAGGTGAACTTTACTATTTACCCTGCTGCTCTCTAAACAGCTTGCATTTTGTGTTATTATGTCTTAATACAGATTTTCATAGGTACTTACCACTAGGTAGAGCTGCAAACAAGGAAAGAATATAATTGGCATTCTTTTGGAACTTAGGTTCCTGATGTATTATTATCCCAGTCATAAAATACGGTTGCTAATTGCGCACACGCTGTTTGCGAATGGAATATTATTTTACAAACCGAACTATGTACTATTAAGTTGGTTAAAAAATGACGGAATCTCAGGGGTTATAGAATAACTTGCCTATGTAATAGTGATTATTCAGGTGCCAATTTGCAATACTCTGTGATTGGCTGTAATCGCAGGTATGGTGCCCTGCATGTGACAGCACACCACTATGACTGCATTCCAACTTGGAAACGTTTTTTCTTTTTTTAAACAGACAATTTTCCTTAAAGGAACAAGTGCAGTACAAAATAAAAAACAAGAATCCGAGGCTGGCAACATAATTCTGAGAGGGAAAGGGCTCACAAGGGGACCCAATCCTCTTTGCAAATTAGTTACCACCCTACCTTGGGCATCGTTAGCGCATTAATGGTTTGTGATAGCAATTGCAGTTATATACAATCAACATATTCTGTACCCAATTTGAAAGGGCTTATGATAAAACCCCTTTCATGGTCTCTCCTATTTGCAAAGCACAAACGATTGCAACATACATGTAATGAATCAAAATAATTTCCCAACTCGTAAAAGGGGTTTTGTACATAATGATAAGCACTTTTGTGGTCACAAACCCTTTTGAGGACATGTTAATGTTGGTTTAGATGCAAGTGCTAAAATATATGTATGCCTGAGCCAAATTTGAATTACTCCAGAGTAATTTGGGTAATTTAGTATTACTCTTGTGATGCAAAATTACCATAAATTAAGCGATTATGCCTGCTCGCATAATTAGGAGTAATTTAGGGCAGAAATCCTAACCCAAGAGCACAGGAACAATGAACTTAGTGAGTGAGAGGGGCTGCTGCTGTTCACGTTCTGATGCAGTTAGCGTGTTTTTTCTTAACACATCTTAATGCATCCCAGAATCTTTTTTTGATGCAAAGGTGTATTTCGCATTTAAAAAATAGCGCTAAATGCTGGATTATACTACAGGCAAAATTAGGCATACTTTTCAACAGCAAAGCATGCAAGTTATGCCCACCCTTACTTATAAGTCTCAAGGTCCCAAATGTTTGAATGTTTCCAAGTTATTTTGAATGACATGGCACAGAATGTCACTCCATTACACCATGGGCCAAGACCCAGTGACTTGGGAAGCCCTTTATGGATATGTCTCATGCTCCGAACATGCTACTTCTGCTTTCAGTTTACCGGCAGAGCTGGCTAATGAGAAAGATGATTAGAAACTTTGCAAGACAAATTGAAGCTGTTTACTCTTCTGCAACTATGCACACACTCCTACTCACAAAACTATAGGAATGTGCAAGATATAGGATTAATAAGAAGCTCTATGGGTTCCGCTTTTCCAGCCGCCACCTGCCGCCACTGGTCCAAGGAGGACCACAGGAACCTGCCTGCCCTGCTCTTTCTGAGACCTGGTGCCCGCCAACAGCGTCCGCAATTAGGGCCTGGAGGCGCTTTGAAATTGGACGCGGGCTCCCGCAGTGCGGGTCGCACATTTTCAGCCGCCACCTGCCACCACTGGTCCAAGGAGGACCACGGGAACCAGCCTGCCCTGCTCTTTCTGGCGCCAGGCATTCACCAACAGTGTCAGCAATTAGCACCTGGAGGCGCTATGAAATTGGACGCAGGCTCCCGCAGTGCGGGTCCCGCATTTTGAGCCGCCACCTGCCACCACTGGTCCAAGGAGGACCACAGGAACCAGCCTGCCCTGCTCTTTCTGGCACCTGGCACTCACCAACAGCGTAATGAATTAGCACCTGGAGGCGCATTGAAATTGGATGCGGGCTCCCGCAGCGCGAGCATGCCTGCGCCGTGCCCGTGCCACACCTGGACCAAGGGCGGGCCCGTCTGCGCCCGTCAGAGCCTGGATGAGGCTTGTGTGGGCAACCCCTCTGACATCTGATTATCAGGACATTTGAGCAGGTGTCTACACAATACGTAGTACTCATTCTTAAATAAGGTTATAGCCCTGTATTGTGATCAAAGCCAAGAGGGTCTTGGAGAAATGGAAGTCTTCACGAACAGCGGCGTACAGACATTGAGCCAAATTAATCTTGGTCTTACAGAGTTCTTAATTGTTTAATATTGTATTTTACACTTGTAAGGGCTATCCAGTATGGGGAGGAGGAAATTGTGTGAAGGTGGTACAGGTGATGCAAAGAAAAGGAAAGTTAAAAAGGGAAGAAGAAAAAGTCCTAGCCACAATGATGCTGAGGGTGATGTCATGGACAGGATAGGTAGTTTACTAACGGAATGTGAGGGTTTATTGGATTCTAAACACTCTGTCCAAGCCCCTAGGGATAGCACGCAACAGAGTCCGAGTAGCAAACAATCCAAAGGGCGTGTAGCTGACATGTTTAACAAACCAGCCAAAAAGCCAATAACACCAGACCCCCAGAATGTACCAGAATTAAGTACAACAGTAGAGGGACCCTCCCAGTGCCAGCCAGATGCACACGTAGCTTTCACCACTTTAGCATGTAGTAACAGATTTTCAATTCAGGCTGACCTAACTGTCCCATTGGCAAATACCCCACACAATGTAAATGAGAGATATCCTATGGGCCTGGATAATGCAGTGAGTAGCAGCCCCAACAATCATAGGTGTATGGGTGATCGAAGTGTAACCGTCACAGATAACAGTGCGTCCGTTGCTAGCAACATACAACAGGAAAGACCTATAGATGACACTGTCTATTAAACAGTGTCTAATAAGGTGGTAACATTGATGGATGAAATCAGGGCCCTCAAAGTGTCAGTTAGCACACTTAGTGACACTATAAGGTGCAAGTAGCAGGGGATTTGATTAAATCATCAATGGGCACCCATCCGAGTCGTAAATCATCTCTACATTCCGTTATGGATGCTAGCAATTATCCAGGGGTACAAAGTGTGGCTAAGACATCCCAGAGGCGAGGTATAAGTGGATTATCTAGACCCCTAAATACGGATACTTTGAGCAAAAGTCATGGGCACCCTGGGAGGAAAGAAAATTTGACGCCTGTTGCCCCCTGCTAAGGCTGTTGTTCCATCCTCTAACATCAATGCTAATAGATATGATAGACAGAGAGTGGTAGGAGCAGGGAGTAGCACATCAAGCACAGCAAATAAGGTGTACATGATTAATGTCCCCAAACTTCCAGGTGTATCCTATAGAGAAGATGAGGGATCAATCAAAAATAAGTTCACTCAGCGGATTCGCTATGGTAGGGGCTGTCGGTCAATAATAAGGGATGACATCATTGCAGCAGAAAGACACTCATATCCTAATGCCACATTTGACTACATTGCCATGACACTAACTCATCAACACTCAGTGGAAAACCTTGTAAGCTTTGATATACGTACACAAAATCTTACCTGTTTGAATATTAGACTAAAGTATAATCCGCCAGAGGTAGCTTCGATTTCCCACACATCACCACTAAGGGAGGTAGATTGAAGGTTTCTTCCACTCGCTGGTGACTTTTCGGAAAATACAATACAACTATCCCTCAGCTAGTGTGGAGCTCCTGTGACATTAAATTTAACATCTACTGAACCTAGGCATACATCTGACACTGCCCCATCAATAGCGGGAGGGTGGGCTAGTGGTACATTATCTACCAATGTGGGTGTTGGGGGGACTTTATGTGGATTAACTACACGTAGGATAGCAGTTTTGTCATGGAACATCGTAGGGTTGGGCACCAAGGTTACATACCCTGATTGGTTAACATTTATTGACCAGTTCGAAATCTGCCTTTTTCAAGAGACGTGGCTAGTCTCTATTGAGTGGGCTACCTGAATTATAATATTCCAGCCATCAAAGGGGGTAAAGGTCGACCTGCAGGGGGCCTTACAATCTGGGTGTGTCAGGAGATTAGCTATAAAATCTTGTCTCTTCCGACCCAGAATAATGATGTCCTTGCAATACGGCTGCGAGTAAGCCCACAATGTAGCATTGACATTTACAATGTTTACGCAAGGGGCCTTAGTGGGGGGAAGAAGTCTGAGGTTATAACGGCCTTCGACGATCTTCTGGATATACATTCTTGGGACTCCCTAGTGTTGGTGGCTGGAGACTTCAACTCGACCTTTGAGCCTCTTGGCATTGAGGATCAAGATCTCACAGGCGAGGAAGATACTCGGTGGGGCATCCCAAAACTGGAACTAGAGCCCATAAGAAACATGGACGGATGCAGCAATTCAAATTAAAGCACTTTGTCTTGTACAAGGGTTGCGGGCAGCAAATGGGCGCACAGTCTCCGATAAGAATGGGGCTAATACCTTTGACAACGGCCATAGTGCTAGCCATATAGATTATTTACTAATTAATCTAAAGTTATCGCACGCCTTAGGGGATATAATTGTGAGGGATCCTCTAGAGAGTGCTCATAATCCCTTATGCTCAACCCTAGATTTTCAGGTACAGAGCACAGTAGTTCAGCCAGTTCCTGAATTACTCACACTAGATTTGATCCCCACTAACGATATGCGGTGATTAAAATGGGCTAAGCTCGCTGAGAACCCAGATTTTCTAGATACTATTAATAGGGACATTGATTTTACTATAGCTGACCTAGAAGCCTGCAGTGACCACCCTGAGTTCTCCAAGATAATTACTGCAACTCATAAATAATTTGTTTCCCCATCTAAGATTGTATTTTTTAAAGCAGGATACAGACAAGAATATAAAAAAGAAAAAACCTAGCTCATGGTTAAATGAGGATTGTATGCTGGCTCGCACAATACTGGGAGAGGAACTTAAGACAGGGGTGCCAGACAAAGTAAGGGTGGCCAGGAGTAACTATAGGAAGATCCAGGAAAAAGCCAATAAACAATAGGATGAAAGCAGATGGCAGGATCTGAGACTGGCATGTGCTAGTAATAATTCCAAACAGTTCTGGAATATTGTAACATGAGATAGGGGAGGACAGCCAGTCCCTACCACAAAATCATGTAGCCCAGGATGAATGGGTTAATCATTTTAAACCCCAATACGCTTGTAGTCATAAAGAGGGGGACCCTGTCCTGCCCTTATATGTGTCCTACCAAGACACGGCCTTTACACTGGCTGATGTTAACATTGCCCTCGGAGCTGTAATAGGGGGTAAAGCTCCGGGTATAGATGGCATCCCGGCTGACATTTTCTTGCATGATAAACCGAAATGGTGCCGGTACATAATATTTCTGGCAAATGCCATTGCCAAAGGAGCCCCAGTGCCTGATTCCTGGAAAGGGGCTGAGATTATCCCGGTACATAAAAAAGGGTATAAATCCCACCCAGGTGTTTATAGGCCCATAAGCCTCATAGATTCACTGCGAAAGGTTATGGGCCGGTTAGTGCTGAACAAGGTCCAGGCCTGGATTGATGAGTATGACATTCTTTCACCACTACAGGCAGGCTTTTGGACCCATATCAGTACTATTGATCAGGTTTTTCGGTTTATTTTGATATATTGGCAGACAGTGGGTTTAGGTAAGGGATCCTTGTGTGCTGCATTTGTTGACCTTAAGTCAGCATTCGATTAAGTTTCCCGCAGCAAGTTATGGGCAGTGCTACAGGAGCTAGGGATGGCACCTGAGCTGTTATCGCTTATCATTCGCTTACATGAAGACAATTTCGCTCAAATACGGTGCGGGTCACAAGGTAGTGTTACTAAACCATTTCCCATTGATAGAGGTGTGCAGCAAGGTTGTGTTATGGCTCCCACATTATTCTCACTCTTCATAAATGGGATCGCTAAGTTCTTATCGTTAACCCCCACGGATGCTCCTGTATTTGCGGGAATTCATATCCCCATTTTAATGTTTGCGGATGGTACGCTGATTATTTCAAAATCTCCCAGCGGCCTTCAGCGTGACTTGCTGCTATTTGAAGAGTTTTTTCATCTTAGGGGCCTGGAAATTAACATAGCCAAAACAAAGTTTATGTCTTTTAATCAACACAAAACCTTTAAAGGTAGTGTATGTATGAATAACCGTCCCTTAGAACAAGTAAATGCTTTCACCTACCTAGGGGTAATCCTCCAAAAAAACATGAAGTGGAACTGCCAACTTGACATGGCTACTTTAAAACACTGGGAACTATCTGGGGCTCTACTTACCAAGTTCAAAACCTTGCTCACAAAGCCAATTAGCCCTGTACTTCAGATTTATAGCATGAAAGTTGTGAGCTCCTCTCTATATGGGGCTGAGCTCTGGGGTTTCGAGAACCTATTGTAGTTAGCCATTGCAGAAAACAGGTTTTCACGTAGCATCACGGGCCTTTCACGAAGTACTCCAGTGTGTCCAATGCTATTTGAATTAGGCAGAAAGTCTTTGGGTGATATTGCAAGAATACGCCCACTACTCTATTGGCGAAGAATCTGGTGCACGCCAGAACTAGCACCTTATGCTTCTGGCCTTAATGATTTCATCCGGGCAGATTGTTATCATAAAATCAAATGGCTACAGGAGATAAGAACCGTATTAGTTAAGCTTGGTTTGGCCATGTTGTGGGCAGACCCCGTTAATGTGTCTTTCTCCCCAAAAGAGTACCTGAAAGAAAAGTACTGGGAATTGGTTTCCGCTGATACCCATCGAAATAGTGCCACTTCAACGCTTACTGAAAGTTTTTGGGAAGTCAAGTTTCAGACAAATTAAGAGCAATATTGGGATTTAATACCCAAACCATTTGACCGGAAGCTGTACTTTCAATTCAGGGTGGGCACACTGCCAATAAGATCGCATACTACAAAATGGGTTCCATCTGGTAATAGTAGGTGCCCCTTGTGTCTGGACCAACAGGAGACCCTGGCACATTTATTGTTTACTTGTCCAGCGTATGTGGCCCCCCGTCAAGTGAGGCTTAAGCCAATCTGTAGGGGCTGTTTGGGCTTCAGAAGGTGCGCCGATGTATTAAGAATTTTACGTACTGAAACTTCTCCATGTATTACCATCGCAATGGCTAAGTTTTTGAGTTGGACATGGACCATTAGATCTCGGCGAAGCCTTGTAACCGGAAGTTTTAGGACTCCTAAACTGAGAAAAATCCTAACTTTAAGACTTTCGGTATTCACAGAAGGCATTTAGGAGTCCTAAAGTTAGGAGTCCTAACTTTACTACTCCTAAACTGAGAAAAATCCTAACTTTAAGACTTTCGGTATTCACAGAAGGCATTTAGGAGTCCTAAAGTTAGGACTCCTAACTTCTGTGAATACCGAAATGCGTAAGGGCCTTCTGTGAACACCAATTCTACGATTTTTAACTCACAGAAATGTTTTAATACTTGCTATGACAGTTAATGTGAATATTTAAAAATGTTTTAAAATGTATTTATTGCTTAGTGTGCTATGTAATATTTTATGTATGTGCTTTTATGAATTAACTATCGAATAAAGCTTTTTGGAACTGTCTATGTTATCAGAAAACCTATTTTTCTGCAGCATTTCAGGGTCTTCTGGATGTATTATTCTGCCACAGTTTAGTTAAACAAATCAGACTAAAACACCTGAAAACAATGGTTTGTAAAAGCAAATGTCAGAACTAGAAATGTTGCATCCCAATGGCATGGTGCAACATGATATTTAAAGTGATAATATTAAAAGAGAAACACTTCCATTTGACCCTTTATTAAGTCACCAATTAAGTATAATTGAGAGGCTCCATTCCAAATTCATGACTGAGGAAGAAAATCTATGGGCCTGATTTAGAATTTGGGAAGGGAGTTAACTGTCACGATGGAGGAGGACAATTCGGCTGCCATCCTGAGGGACCTATGCCTGCTAAATATAAGAATTATCTGCCAGACCTGTGGACAGCTCACTACATTGACAGGAACTGCTGTCACGGTGGTTCTTGTCTATGCAGGAAAAGTTTGACTTACAATACCATCAGACATGATGGCCGGCTGGCAATCTTTTCAAAAGTGTTTTGTTTTTTAAGAACAAACTTCCAAAGTGGTAGTCTGATTTTGAAAAGCACAAAGCCAATGGCCCTTTATGCTGGGAGGTTTCATGAAAGTTGGACATTTTTTACTCTAAATAGGGTGGGCAGTGTAAAGTCCGTCCTCCGATGATCCTTCCTCTTTCAGGCAACCAGAGGAAGTATTTCAACGAAAAGCCATGAGCAAAGGCATAGCACTGTAATTACTTGAACTGATGTAATTGGTATATAAATGATTATTCCCAGTAAATCAATTACATATAGGCATCAGAGACACAGGAGAAAAGAAACTCACAGAGATATTTTTATTGTTGGCTTTCTTAAAAATATTGTAAGAAATAAGACATTGAATAAACAAACACTCTGTTACCTCCATTCTTGTGACCTATGAATCAATCATTTCATGGTTTCACTTATATACTCATTTTCCAGACATGGAATAGGGATCCACTATTGAGGTTTCAGAACTGATTTGGGTTGATTCGCTTTCAAATGTCACTTTCTGGTTGCAGCTCAGGTATATGGTGATGGCTTTTACAGCAGTTGCAAATATGCTGCCTCCAAGCAGTGGTATCCATAGCAAGGACACAATGAAGCATCGGCCTTTATGAGCAGTCATCAGGCACAGAAAGAGGGGTGGCAGGCTTTAGAAACTTTGTCACCGTTAACAAGAGAAAACTCTGGCCTATCTCTGGCTACTAACATCTAGCCTACGTCGTTGCTCAGGAGGAACTAGTTTGCAGCCCTTTTCTAACAAGAACCTCATAACATTTCTGTGCAAAGCATTTTATTCATCATCACTCACTTCAGTGTCTGTCTCCGCCCTCCTGCCACAGGGATGCAGCCGGTGAGCTCCCACTGTCAAGGAAAGCTGTATCTACTCTCCACCACATCATGCAAAATGCATCCCATTGGTCCATGCACATAGACTTTCACCAAACATGGAGTATTACTGCTACACACTTGCTAATATCCACCATGTTAGAAATTGAGTTTCTGGCTGGCAGAGATATGTGCCCAGTCCAAGCAGAAACCACAACCCTAGTCAGGTTAAGTCACAACTCACCCTAAATTATCCTGTGCTCACCCTGAGGTAACTTGGCACAGAGCAGTCAGGCTTAATTTAAGAGGCAATGGGCAAGGTCAGAAAAATAGAGCTTAATTTTATAAATGAAACAAGACCAAAACAACAAATGCCCAACGAGTAGAAGTCGAGATATGAATTTTTAAAGAATAAATGTCAAATAGCTCTTAAAAGCAAAAAGCTCTATAATTGGATATCTGGACACGCTGGATCAGTGCAAAGTCAAAAGTTCAGGTCACCGCGGTGGAGTGTGGTCCAGACACAGGGACCTTCTTCGGCCCGCTGAAACAAAGTACCTTGATATTGGATGCGCCGTCATCGACAAAGATGAGAAGTGCAGCTGAAGCGATGCATTGGTGCCGAGCCATGCAGTGGACAAGATGCGTAGATTTTCTCCACGCACCTGCGACAATGCATTGGTTTGGAGTGCCAGGCACTAGTTATGAATGTGATGCGTTGCTGCTGCTCCCACAGTAGGTGATGTGTCGATTTCAAAGGCGATGCACTGGTTCCGAAGGCAAAGTGCTGGGTCCGCTCCACACAATGACAAGGATGTGCTGGTTCTAACTCATGCAAAGGCGAGGATGCCTCAGCTCTGATGAGGATGCATGGGTTCTGGTTTTAGCAGCCTTATATACCCACTTCTATGAGCCCAGGACTGGGTTGGTACCACTTAGAAGGGTAAGACTTGTAGCAAACAAAGTCCAGGTGTTGTAGCAGCATGTGCTGAAGTCTTTGATGGCCCTGAAACATAGAACAGGAGGCAAGCTAGCAAGTCGTTGGAGTCACTCTGGGTACAAGCAATGCAGGTCCAGTCCTTCTCACCCAGGCAGGAGAAGAGCAGGCAGCAGTGCAGCCCAGCAAGGCAAAAGTCCAGAAAAGCAGCAGTCCAGCAGAGTGGCACTCCTTTCAGCAGCACAACAGTCCTTCTTGCTAGCAGAGTTCTCACAGATCTATTCAGGGGGAAGTGTTGTAGTGTTGTAAGACAATGTGCGCTGAGACCCTTGTGGTTCTGGGCGGACTCAACAAGGAATTACGTAACTAGCTGCAAGGTGTTAAGGTGTGATTATTAACAGTTATGACGCAATGAGAGGGCACTGTTTGATTGCTTGCAGAGGAATAAAGATGTACAATCCAGAGCTCCATGTTTGACATATTCCTTTGCATGGTCCCGGGGCTGGGGAGTACGCTACAACTGGCGACGAGTAGGCGATCTGTGCCCCGAAGAAGAGAGACTTCTCCCTGAGAGTTTTCAATACTACAGCAAACTGCTTGTGTGTGCCACACACACCCAAGTCAATGAAAAGCAGTTAAATGTTTGGGTCTGTGGAGCCCAAGCCCCGCTCCAGCCCATATACAGCCCTCAAAGAAGTTGAAGGACCGGAGGAGGAGTGGATTCGGAATGCCCACCAGAAAACCCCCTGGTAAATTTAAAAAAAGATCATAACAATGAGCAATCATCAATACAAAGTGAAACGCTAAAGGCAGCCACAATCAGGTACGACTATAAAGGTAGCGATAACCTGGTACGAGAAATCAAAATGTACTCACTGGCGAAAACAGACAATGGCTTTAAGACCTTAAAATCGGGCATGACAACTCGAGCACTAACACAGGGTTTGTGCTCGCAGAAGTTTCAGGTTCCCCTAGAAACAACAAAAACCTTCAAAACACCCCTTTTTTTTAATTCAATGGCTTTAGAAGGAGATGTGAAGTATTGTCAAGTCGCATTTCTGAAACCACCACCACCATTCTACACCTTCACAAAGTAGAATATTGGTACCAGGTGAACTGCATGGATGGAGAAGTTCAATGATTGTATATATGCTCTAGAAGAAGTAGATGATAAGAAAAGCATTACAAATGTAAAGAACCTTGCTGGTGACAGAGTGAAAGAAGTAATAAAGAAAATATCGGAAGCTGATTCAGTGTCATACTATCAAATCAAGGAAGGATTAGAAGCCAAGTTCAATCCAATGCAGCATATCGACTATGAAAGGCACATTTTCAATCAAATGAGACCACAAGCTAGTGAAAAGATGGATGAGTTTGTTGAAATACTTGATGTGCTTATAAAACACTGCAATTTTAGTGAATGTAATGATGGAGAAGCCAAATGTTTTCAAGTCATTGATGGCTGTCTTTCAGACTCTTTCAGAAGACATATGTTGAGAGAGATGCTCAGCTTAGAGAAAGTACTAATGACTGCATAGAGCAGATTGACAAGCCACTTATATGGAAGCTGGAACAGCAAAAAATGAATCTGCATTGGTCATAAAAGGCAAGCCGACGCCAACAAAGAAGAAAAAGTTGTGTTTCCGTTGTGGGTTTTCATTTCCCAGTGAAGGCAAATGTCCAGTCATTGTATACATGTGCCAAGGTTGTGGTAAAGAAAACCACTTCATGACGGTTTGCAAAGCGAAAGAGAAACTAACTATATCACAGCAAGGAGAGAAATTGTACAGCAGAAGGTTCTAGAGAACTCTCACCATGCCCACAAAGCCAAAAAGAAACATCAGTTACGACAAGTAGAAACCAGACAATCATTGTCAAGTTCATCCTACAAAGGCTCGCCAACATCATTTTTGAGCGCTAGTAAAGAAAATGGATATGCGATGATGATATCAACAGGGACATGTAGGGTTGGCTGTCTGCAAAGCAGAACAAAACGCAAAGGCAAACCACTACATGAAACAACAAATTGAAAAATTGCCCCAAGATTAAAATAAAGGTCAGAGGTTGCCCCATAACCTTTATCATAGACAGTGGTGCTTCGATTAACATCATGCTGGTCGAAAAGTTCAACAGCATATCTCCTGTGCCATGCCTCAATCTGTTGAACACGAAAGAACACACATGGGCTGCTTCTAAACCATTGCAGAGTCAAGGATCATTCATGGTGATAATGAGACACAAAACAGTATCAGTGCAAATGCCAATTCACGTTCTGCAAAGAGCCTTGTCTAGTGCATGCCTACTAAGTTTTGCCACCGCTGCTGACATGGGACTGATATCGCTCAATTAAACCCTCCACATTCAATCTGAAGTTATGAGTCAGTTGTTATTTAATGCCTAGGCAGGCTCAAGACAATGAAGGACGTTGGACCTGTTGCCTAGTGGCATGAAGAGTCACTTTCGAGTTGCAAGAAGCTGTTGAGAAAGAACTAGAAACTCTGTTGAAGCATGACATCATTGAGAGCTCCACCGGTCCTACCCCATGGGTTTCACTTGTACTTGTTCTTGCCTAAATTGGACAGTGGAGGTGCAGTACACATCTGTGTTGATATGCGCCAGGCCAACAAAGCAATTGAGAGAGAAAGACATTCTGAACCACACATAGCGGACATGAGCATGCAACTGAATGGTGCCAAACACTTCTCACATCATGACCTGAACAAGGGATACCATCTAGTTGAGTTGGAAGAAACTGCAGGCACATCACTACTTTTTTGACTCATGTTGCCTTGTTCAGATACAAAAGTTTAAGTTTTGGAGTGTTGCCAGCTGCTGAAATATTTCAGGATGTTATACGTTGAATAGCTGAACCTGTTGCGAATGCTTATAATTACAGTGATCATATACTAGTATTTGGGATAAAGAGAAAGGAGCATAACGAGACTCTTACAGAAGTGTGCCAGTTACATGCTGATCTCAATCTAAATGCAGCAAAGCATGAGTCTCACAAGACCAAACTCAAATGATTTGGTCACATATTCTCTGATAGGAGAATGTCTCTTAACCCAGATAAATTGCGAGCACTATCAGCTACCTGTCCCCCACAAGATGTCACCATGCTACAATGCTTCTTAGGCTTGGGCAGTTATTCTCCAAGGTGCATTTGTGACTTTGCTACTGTGAGTGCCCCATTGAGAGACTTGACAAAACGAAATGCCCCTTTCCAGTGGTCTGCTGAATGTGATCAAGCTTCAAAGAATAAAAAATTCAATTGAAAAAACAACTGAGATTACCTATTTTGACCCTAACTTACATACTGAGATCACAGTTGATGCATGACTGGTGTGGCTAGGAGCAATCCTTGCTCAGCATAACGGTCATCCGAATGCTCAGGGACACATTGTGGTCTATGCCAGTCGATGTCTGTATGACACAGAACGTGCATATTCTCAGCTGGAGAAGTAGAGTCTGGCTGTAGTGCGGGCCTGCAAACATTTCCATGTGTTTCTATACAGAAAACATTTCACTATCATTACAGATCACCAAGCTCTGTTCACTATTTTTGGAAATCTGAATGCCAAGATGCCCTCTCGATTTGAGAGTTGGGGATTGCAACTGCAAGACTATGACTATGCAATTGTACACAAGCCAGGTAAAGATCAGAACCCTGTTGATTACTTTCATGAGTACCATTACGGTGGCACAGTTTAACATCCAAAACAGCTGAGGAGTACACTAACTTCATTGTGAGGTCCAGCAGGCCAGCAACCCTATCCATTGAACAGATCATTGCTTCTACTAATGCTGGTAAGAACATGCTTATCCTCAACGACATAATTTCAACTCAATTGCGGAAGAAGCATGTTTGACCTTTTGCTGACAAAATTATATTTCAGAGATTCAAAAATATACAGGATGAACTGTATGTTACCAAGGAAGGTTTTGTATTGAGAGGCTCACAAATCGTCATACCTGTGAGTCTAAGGCAGCAAGTCATTGAACCAGCTCATGAGCGCATGTACTTTTGTTTTCTTGTGCTTCATTTTAGCCACAATTGAATCTTGACTTTTTAATGGTGTTGACGCAGCCCATGCATAGACTTTAATTTTCAAGGGGGTAAACTGCGGCAGCGGAAGCAGCTCATGACATTTTTTCTCAGGCATTATGTTTGACGAAAGCACCACTATCAATGATGAAAGGTATCAAACATCCATTCATCTTTAATGTGATCTTTGGACAAGGTTTGAATGTCTTCGGTGCTTTTTCATGTCGACTTCTCTTTATCTGGTGTTTTTTCTCAAATGCGAGCAGTCCTACATGGGCAAGTCTTTCTGATCGAATCATTGATATCACACAACTATCATTGTCACTTTCAATGGAGACAAAGGAACTCATTGATGATGATATAGATGACGATCAACCTTGTTTGGTGTTGATTTGTCTCAAGTGGTGTTGCCACTTGGCCAGATGGACATGCGCCAAATGCCACTTGTGGAGAGTGCAGGCGAACATTTTCTTTTCATAACGCAATGCACGTGTTCTCTCTTTAGACCTGCACACCATCAACAAATGGTTCGCTTTACCACAACCGTTGTAAATCTGTACAATACAGGACACTTTTCTTCATGAGGAAACAACTGTCTGCACCTGAAGCACAACTTAATTTTCTTGGAGGCACTGCTCGGTATCTCTCAGCCTTCTGCCTTGGCTTACGTTTCATATTCAATACTGATTCAATCGAGACAACTCCAGCATAAATGTCAGCAGCTTGTCAATTAGCTTGCTCCTCAGGTCTAGCAGTCACAAGGACTCTCTCCAAGCTAAGGGTCTCTTTTATCATTTGTCTTCTAAATAAATCTGACAGACATCCATCAATTACTCTGAGATGTGTTGCTTCCTTATCATTAAACTCAGTGAATGTACAGTGTTTGATGAGCTATTCCAGTCTCTCTACAAATTCATCGATGGTTTCACCCACTTTCTGTCATTCCTGACTAAATTCATATATGTCATAGTCTATATTCAGCACTGGACTGAATTTTAGATTTAAGGCTGCTTTGATTATCATACGAAATTTCATCAACTCATGGTATTTTCTTTATGATGTCTTGTACACCATCGCCAGGAAGAGTTTGAGGTACTTTATAATCTTTTTGCCATCACATTCTTCGATTCCATCAATGACATCTTCAGATGCCTCTAACTATGCAGTCCATCGATTGCCAATTTTAGTTTCTTGGCAGCATCAAATGTGGTAGACGGTTTTAGGAATGCAACAGTATTGTACCCATTAAAGAGACTGGCTGAACCCGAGGGAGGAGTCCTTACTGACGGTGCAGGATGTCCACCAGAGCTTTCTTCATCACTGCTATCCCAGAGGCAGTGTATTGTGCTGGCCTGTGCATTACCTTTGACCACCAATGGAACGCTGACCTCCCTTGTGGTCTCCTTTAGCGTCCTTTACTTTGGTGGCGATCTGTAGAGTTGTTCCGAGCCATCACCCAGAAGCTTTTGTGGCTCATTGCTTCGCATATGGACAACTCAGTAAGCACAACCCTTGGTACTTCTCCTGGGGTTGTGGAGCCTGGCACTGAGGTCATACATCTCCCTCGATTTGGGATCTGGTGAGTAACCAATCTCTATTACATTTGAAACACATGACCAATCTTTGATGGGCAGCGCTTCCTATCTTAGATTTAGCTTGTTCATGGCTGTTTCTTTGATCTCAGTCACATCTGCTTTTAGCATTATCATTCTATATACTGTATTGTATTATGTTGCGTAGCAGTGCAGTGCCTTATTTTGTGGACTTCTCAATCAGTTCTCAGCCATCATCATACAGACTTCTCATCGAAGACTCCATTAACTTCAAATCCTTTATGCCGGCTGGGGGTCGTGCTGTAACTCCACAAATGCCAGTGCCGATTCTGCCCTTTGGCTGCGGCACACATGGCACGCACAAGCAGTTTGCTGAACCACAGCAAACTGTCTGGGAGAGCACTGTCGGTCTTCAGGTTACTTATCCCCGACTCGTTGCCAGTTGTAGCCTTCTCTCAGGCCAGGGCACTCGTAAATGACTGCGCCACACATGGAGGGTAGTTTTACACATCTTTATACATCAGCGTGTAAACACAAACTCAACATTTCAAACCTGGCTTACCTTCCCAACATTCGAACATTCACATAATCAGTCTACAGAGTCCATCCAGAACTAAAAGGGTTCTGTCACTTCTAACTCACAAGACACTACAGCCACCACCCTACCATTGCTTACTGTCCCATTTTTTTCAGGGCTGGCTAAATAAAGATCTACTGCACACTATTCGGACACCAGTCAAATTTTTTATCATCTTGACTGTGTAGTCTGTGGCCTGCTGAACAGAATAGAATATGTATTATTTTGCCATTCACTGGGTAAATAGCAGATGTTATGGAGTATGTAGATGGCAGCCGGGTAAATAGCCAATTCCATTTTATATGAGAAGTCTACTCAGGTGTGACGGGGAGAAACCTATATTCAACCAGTGGTAGTATATACTCCGATAGTTCCATTCTAGAGCCATCTACATAGACCTGAGAGGTGAAGTACACATTACAAAATTAACCTTGCTATATGTTTTGTGAGTCTTCCTAAAAGTCAGCCTCAGCTGGTACAGCTAAGAGCAGTGGGGCGGGGGCAGTGTGGGGGGGGGGAGTCCACAGACTATGACGAGAAAATTGAAATAAAAAAAGCCTCATTGCAAAGCGATGTGGCGAGCGCAAGGTAAGTGGTTTCCTTTATTTTAAATGTTATTTTCACTCGTCCTTATCTGTTAAGTCTCCCCTCTGCCCCCCCGCCTCACCGTTCTTACCTACACCAGGCGTGGCTGCCAGAAGCGGCAGGGGGTACCCTGAGGAATGGTCAGAACAGAACAAAATATTATGCTATATGTTTTGAGGAATTCACAGAGAAATAGTGCACTTCAGCACACACAATCCAATTTAACACAATAAATCAATTCTTGATAAAATTATGGAAAAACTCTTGAAAAAGTCTGAGAGGACGACACACGTGTCGGCTGTTCTGGTTTGGACAAATACTTTTTGAAATCTTCTTTTCGAAGTAAATACGCTGTGGAAGAACTTGACACCTTTGGATTGGATTTGATAATTTCTCCATAATTTTTTAAAGAATGGATTTAGTGTGTTAAATTGGATTGTGTGTGCTGGAGTGCATTATTTCTCTGTGGATATAGTCCCACAGTTTGTTCACAAGGTGCGGCTAATTGGCACCTAGGGTGGCTCGGTGCATATCTCGAAAGCACCACTATATGTTTGTAGACTTGACACTGTGGTACCCCAACGTATCCATAACTCTGTGATAGATGTGCAGCCAAAAGGGCGTAGTCACCAATTCTTGTAATTGGCTCACTGTATATGTTTTGAGGAATGGTTCGGGGGTGATAGGGAGCTACCAACTGGAAAAGGTATACAGCTAGCCTTTGAAATGCTTAGGAGGCCCCAGGAACAGAGACAGAGGGGCCAACTGAATGAACAGACCCCCCTCACATGCATGCATCTTTGAGGGTTACTGAAACACTTTGATGAAGAAGTCAGAGTACAAGAGAACTGATTATTTGATGAAAAATATAAGAAACTCAGAGAAATGTGGATGATATGATTCTTTATCCGTAGTTAACCGAATGAGCGCTCACTCTTGAGTTTTTAGTTTTCATGTATGATTTCTACCACTGGCTTTTCGTGGCACTTAGTGGATATAGGGTTGACACCACGTCTGGCCTGGCATGTATTTTCATGTCGTGGTTGGTAAAAAAAAAAAAAAAAAAAAGAGTAAGTCAGCAATAACCAGTGTGTTTCGCCTATGAAATGTACATCTAAAACAGGAAATAGAAGAAATCGTTTCAGAAGTGGTTTAGTGTTGACTAATCTATTCCCAAATAAATACATATGAAAACAAAATACAGAATAGTAAAAAGAAAAAAGAATATAGAAGCTAGAAGTGTTTCCAAATATTCTTAATCAGACCCAGACCGCTTCAGAATTTCAAAACATGGAAAAATGACTGATGTTACTTTCTGAGAAAGGTAATAACTCGAGAGAAAGACAAATATTTACCATTTCCCTCTGACTATTTGGAATCATGAATGTGGAGTCATAAGAGATTCATTAAGCCTCAAGGCAACACTTCTGATTTACATGGAAGACTCTTGCTTTTTAAGCCAAAATGGCTTTGTTGCAGCTTAATCACCATTGTTCAAAACAATTTGTTAGGTTAATTATTTTCACATGAATTGTTTTATAAATCACCCTTGTTTCTGTTCCTAAACGTTAACATGTATTTATAAGCATTAACCACATATGCTTAGCCAGTCATTCCATTGAAATGTGCTGCCTGTTTCAGTGAGTTGTATTATATTCTTTTGTAACATTCATATAGCGCTTACTACCCCTATGTGGGGCACTGAAGCACTTGCCTTTGTGGGTAGCCCACTACACCATGTAGGGTGTGTGGTTGGAAGCGAGTTATCTTTGTTTTGATCCTATGTGAGAAGTGTTTCCATATTGTGCGTGATGACCACTGAGGTGCAGTTGTTGAGTTATAGGACACAAGGCTAAGCAGTGTGATGAATGAAGAGGTGTGAGAAAGATGTGTGCAGCTTATGATTTTCAGTAAGCGGGCAGCTCTCCAGGTCCTTTTATGGTACTTCTTATGATAAAAGTCCACTTAGCTGGTTACTTCACTAGGTTGTCCATTCTGAGATATTTTGTTTAATGCTTATTATCCTGAGCAGGCATGGGTTGGAGAGAGAAATTGTGCATGGATCTGTCAGTATGAATTTTGTTAATGCCACCCCATATCTGATTGTCACTGTGAGATGTCAATAAGCGTTGTAGTATCTAGCTAGTAGGAACATGCAGTGGTGGACTAAATTGAAGTCTTCCTTTGGCTAGTGGCATGTGGCAGAGCTCTTCAGTATTCCGAGCTACAATTGACTGCCAGACTTTGGAGTGTTCTTACATTAGCGCTAGTGTATTTTAGTTGCATTATATAGCATTTACTGCCCTTGATAAGCACTTTTTGACAAGCAGCACGCTGCTCCTGAACTCAAAGTTAACTTTTAATCGCCAATGGTTATTGTTGTTATAAACTTTTAAAGGAGAGTTGATGATGTTTGAAATGATGTGTGAATGATTTGCACAAATACAATAACAGGGATCAGAAAGAAAAAATGCATGGGATTTAGAGTAAGCTATGCTTAGAGACAGCCAGCATGCAGAGGATGGAAAGTAAGTAAGGGATGGAAAGTTATTAGAGGGTGATTTAAAAGAAAAAAACAGGCAGCAGTTGAAGGTTTTATAGCAAGGTCAGTTTTCTTGTTAATACAGAGGAGGCTCTTTTGACATTGCATGAAATTTGAGAATGAAAAATTGTAATAGAAAACAATATTATTTGCATGTGAGATAGTGCTATATTAGGTACTTTTGATAAGCCCTAGAATCATGCAAACATTCTATCCCCTGAAGGGCTAGTGCTAGGAAACCACTTCAACAGGAACAACTGATCAGCTCAGTGGTTGGAAGCATAAATTAATGGCTGGCTGCATATGTTGGGAACCTTTGAGATGTTTAGGCCATGCTCAAAGGCAGCAGTAACCTCATGATCATAGCTAGGTGAGTTGTGGGGTCAATAATTCAGACAGTAAAAGGAGATAATGCTGGAATGGATGTCTTCTGATGTTGACCCTTAAACTTTGGCTCAGAGTCTTAATTACAAAAACCTTGGTTATCACGTCACAAGATGGGTGTGAGAGTTTCTTTCCAGACAGTGGAGGTGTATTGTCGGTGTTTCTTTGGCTAGAGGGTTGAGGCCGGGACGGTGACATGAGGAGATTGTAGGACTACTTTTAGCCATTCTATCAACTTTGTTTGCAAGGTGCTGCTGAGTATTTTTACTGGGCGCTATTGTTTGGTGGATTGCAGGGGTGAGGAGGTGGGGCTGTACTTTGTTCTTCAAGGTGAACGCGTTTCTAAGCCTGGCCTGCCCTTTGCCTGTCCATGATTGCAGCTTCAGAAATATTAGTGAGAATCCGATACAGAGACCTCACACTTCATTGTGGCCATATCGTTATGGCTGTATTATCCTGTTGCTGGAGGCCCTGCATTTCTTACTTATATGAAAAATGGGAAGAACACACGCAGGAATACACAGTGGGTCAAACAGTTCAGACAAGACCAATAATTAACCATGTTTAGCAGGTGAATCTTCAGCTGTGCCCAAATGAATTCAAGAGACTTTGGGGGATATTTACAGCAAAATGTGGGAGCGCACTGTTATGCCAAAATTGGCAATGCCGCACTCTCATTTTTTAAACGCAGGGATGCGCCATATGTACAAAAATATGGTGCACCCCTGTGTTTCCCCAAGCACTGACTCTAACAAAGCTGCCTAGCACAGGCACCCTTATGCCATGTTGCAAGGGTGCCTTCTCTACAGCAGCAATTATTTACATGCAGGAAGGGACACCTTCCTGCATATAAACAATCTTAAAAGGTGATTTGCTCTTTCTATGTGTGCTGCAGAATGCACCACACATGGAAAGAGCAAAAAACGAGGAGTAATTAATAATTTCTCCTCGCATCGCCCGATTAAGACCAGGTATTCCCTGGTCTTAGTTTTTGGTGCTGCCCCAGCCTTGAAAATATGGGAAGGTGTCAAAAAGCAATGGGTGTTGCAGCGGAATGGCCTCTGCAACACCCATTGCATGCCCCCTTTCACGCTAAGTGAAGCGTGAAAAGGAGCCTAATTTACAAGACGGCATTAAGCCACGTTAAGTGCCTTAACACCACTTTGTAAATAAGGAGAAGGGGATATCGCCATCAGGACGTCGCTAAAAGTGACGTTCTGGTGGCAATATCCCTCTTTAAATATGTCCCCTAGATTTACTGCACTTTCGAATGCTTGCCTATATGAAAACGATGGAGTCCTAAAACTGTGTAAAGCAAGGAGGGTGACAGGAAGTGCTATAAAGACCTTATTAATCGCATCCAGTTGCTTTTTTTTTTTAGAGGTCTTTCCTTTAAGTTAAAATGTCCCCGTGAATACATAGGTCTGACACAGCTTGGAGCACGGGGAGCAGCCACCAGCACAGCAGTCACAGAAAGAACAGAGAGACCTATCTTTCCTGTTGCAGTGTTAGCTCTGGTCCTCTTGTTCCTCTGGTTGCTAGCGCTATCTTTAGGCTCCTTTGACTCCTTCTCTTCTTCCTCTAGCCAGGCTTCACCACCCGTGCAGGCAGGGTATGTATGGCGTGTGTGAGGGTGGTATGGCTGTGCAGACCGGGCCATGAATACATTTAGCTGTGCGATGCTCCACCAGACAGACTATGGAAGATGTAAAGGGTTTTACAACAGTGTATGAAGATGGAAGGAGTAGTGCAGACAGTGTATGGGGCTGTGCATGCATGGTATGAAAGTGGAAGAGGGTGTGTAGGCAGAGCTGTGGAGTGTGCATGGGGTTGTGAAGTGTAAGAAGGTGCATAGCATGTGGAATTGATGTGAATATTTATGGGGCTATGCAGGTAGAGTATGAATGTGTTTGGAGCGGTGCAGACGGGGCAGCAGAGTGTGCTGACAGGGTATGAAGGTTTGCGGGGCTCTGCAGGCATGGTATGAAAGTGGAATTGGCTGTGCAGGCAGGGCTGTGGAGGGTGTAGAGTGTAAGAAGGTGTACGGTGGTGTGCAGACAGGGTATGAAGGGGTATGGAATTATGCAGACGGTTTATGAAGGTGCATGCAGCTGTGCAGACAGTAATGAAGCTGTGCACATAGGGCTACCAAAAGTGTACGGGGTATGCATTCCAGAGCACTGAGCTGAATATCCGAATTTCACTGCAACAGACCTTTTTAGATGCCTGAGAAATAAGGAGGAGTTAACACCATGGAAGAGTTCAATTTACAATGTAGCCCATTTGGCTACACAGTGAGGACCTGGAAATCAATAAATTGGATTAAATGTAGGTTTATTGCAAATTCAAAGCCAAACTAATGTACACAAGTCTCAAGAATATGTTGTAAAAATACAGAATCAATGCTGGTGGTGCAAATGGTCTGACATAAGTTTAGTCTTAACATCATAAAGCATACAAGGAATTCAGTGATAGCAATGGAGAAATAAGGAACAAAATCTGGTGATCAGTATATTATTTTCTGATCCTCTTGTCAATATGTTAGTATATCTAAACTACCTTAACTAAGCCTGAACTATGTAACATTAGTTGGGGAAAACCTAATTAGATCCCGTAAAGCAGGAAGGTATCAGCATTTTTGGAGACTTCTGTAGAAGTTCTCCAAAATCTGGAGTATTAAGTAGCATAAAGCCACAGAACCTAAATATAGCAAAGAGGTCTGCACCCCTCTGAGTCTAAAAGGAATCTGCCTAAAGCTAAAGTGTGAACGCGAATTAAAACTCCACAGAACATTCGAGAATCCCACATCATGTGTCCCAGTACTTTTCTACCTTCTCGCAGCAGAACTTGGCAACCTTCTTCGATACGCCCATCTCATGATCTTAACATCATGAAGTCCTTGGATTTGTTCCGTCTCTAGATATAACATGAATAGGAGTCTTCCCTTTGTTCCTTAGGACCTCCTGTCCTTGCCATAAGTTCTTCTCCTGAGCTTCACTATCTCTCATGCACAATGTGCCTTTCACTAACTATAAGTTTACATGAACACACTTGCAAAAAAGAAGAAAACATTGCAAGAGGGAGAGGTGTGGTGCTGCAGCCAGGGCAACTGACGCTGGATGCTGGGGATCACGGTTCGATCCCCGGCTCTGACGACAGGGGTCTGCCCAGTACCATGCGACTCTGGGCTTTAGCTCGCTTAATCTTCCCAACGGCCCCCAGCGCCGAGATACCCCTTCGGGGGTGATTTGTGCGCTATACAAGTACTGGATTTACATTTACATTTGACCCAAGCAAAACTTCACGTTGAAGATTAAGCATTAGAGTCCAAATGCTTAGGGCTTTAGGTCAAACTAATGTAGCAAACATTTCAATACACAATTAAATACATGGTTATGGATACGTATACATTCATAAACTAAATGCAGGATACTATTCAAATGAATATGTGAGTATATATATAAAGTTACTCAAACTACACAAATGCAGATAAATATGAAAACTGCAATTTGGTATCGCTATAAGGAAACATTGTAATGCACACTCATGTAAATGCCTAAATTATACAGCAAATGCAACATTAGTATTGTGGTCAAGTGCACCACTTTACGTTAATGATATTAAAGCACACAAATATATGGCACTACATGCACGTATATATGGCATAGTTCAAGACGTGAAAGGGTGGAGACAAAATTACGCATATCCAGTCCCCCCTCTGATGGTGAATCAAGCCATCACAATTTAGCATTTAAATCCATTATCCAAAACCTTGTGGTCTTTAGAATTTTCCTCTTAGATTCTTCCAGACATTTCATTTCATCATAGTATTTACTCTGACTCTCCTCCTGCTCTGCATCCGCTCTCTTCTCTTCACTCCCCTTTTGTCTTTCATGCCTGTATATCCCTTAAAGATCACAACTAAGATTATCATACAAAGGGGAATTATCACAAGAGGTTTCAAAATATCCCCCAAAATTCCACTTCCCGGATTCCAAACCATCTGCCCACTGAAGCACATCCTTTCCCAACTGCTTCCCAAGCACCTGTAGCCTCCAACTCTCTCAGCTCCCCCTTCAGACTTGTAATATTCTTAATATACTTCTGTAAGTCTTTATTCTTATCAAGAATTTAGGTGCAGCATTGCTGAACCTTTAACATCTGATAGACTGCACCCTCCTTTATAAGACGGATATCTACTACAAGTCTATTCTGCAAAACCATGGACCTAATCACTACCATTTTAGTATCCACAACTAATAAATCTCCCGCTGTACTAGCAGCCAATTTATCCATTATAGTGGAGTACTTTCTAATCTTGAGGTCATTCAAAATCACATCAAAAGATGGGATCATCCCAAAAAAGAAAACACTACTCCACCCCCTAATCCTTGCTTAGACCTGGAATTTGTTATCCACACAGGGTCATTGAGATGTTCCACATGATAAATCTTTGGAGAAACTACTCCTAGGTAGCAAGTACCATACCAGCCTCCTGACAATGTAAATAAGCACGTCCTCCACAAATATAGTAGACAAAAATGTATAGCAGGATCATCATCCTTCAAAAATAATTTCCAAATTCCCCTAACTTCAATCATATGTTCTCACTCACTCTTTCCCACACAATGATTGTCAAATGAATATCTCTCCACAAATATACACAATTTCCCTTTATGTTTCCAATCTAGAGCCAATGTTGCTTGATTTTCTGCCACTAAATGCTCTATGTCTTTCTTAGTCCACTTATGTTTATTCTTACTGTTCTTTGATCTATATTTCATACTTCTCCTCCTGTCTTCAACTAAATGTAGAAATGTCTTCTCACCCTCTGTGTGAGGGCAAGTCAGATGGTTTCTGTGAGCATATGCAGTGTCTATTGTCATGATGGGTTTAAAGAACCTTTCAATAATTCCACGAAACTTAACATTGGGGTCAATGCGTTGATTTATGTGCTCAAGTATGGGGACTTCTGGAAAAACTGAGGGCCAGGTTACAAGTACAGCAGTCCTGGGACTGCCTTACTTGTGGTGGTCTGACCACCACCACCCCAGCAGTGGGACTGCCACAAGACCATTGCCTCCACTGGGATCTAGGATCATTCTGAGGTGTTGGTTTTGTGCCCCCCTGGAATTGCACCATCATGTGTGCACTGTGTGGCATGTACAACATGGTGCATGCCACACGGTGCACCCAACATGGCAGCAGTCCCATGGTGGTGGCATGACTGCTGGCTGTTATCCTCAGTCAAAACATGCAGATGCAGTAGGACTGCTGCTGTGGTCCCACCATTCCAAATAAATTATCTTAATTGGATGTGCGGCGGGGAAGACGACGGCTTGGCAGTCTCCCTGGGATCGCCACGGCAGCGGTCCTACAGAATGACTGCCAAATTCATAATCTGGCCCTAAATCCTGTTTGAAAAAATATTATATTCAAAATGTTCTCTTCCATACATCAGGTTCATCAAAATACTACAGGTAACAAAATAAGTCAAAGGAATATGGTAATAAGTGACACCCTTAGCAGCTGATGCAGGCAATTGCGTGCACACGTAGCAATCCCTGCCATCTATAGTGTCAATATGCTCATCAAGCAGTTTAAAATTAGCATTTGCAGGATAATCACCTTTAAAATTTTCTATGTGTAACTCTGTCTCATTCAATGAATACAAGCTATTACCACTATGGTGTGAGGGTTTGGGAATAATTGCAGACTTATGTGCATATTTATGAGCCCCTTGCACTTCTGTAGCATCACTTTTTGTGATGCTCCTGTGGGGCAAACCACAAAATCATATTTATTAGGCCAGGCTAAGCCACTTTTTGTGGCTTTGAATAGCTTCATAGATATGGAGCAAGGCAAGTTAGCACAAATCGCTGTATTGCCTTACTCAGCACTAGGGAGGCATTCCATGGGCATTGCTGTGGGTGTTCCAACATCACATCCATGGATGTTGATGCTTTCCAAGATTTACAAGACCATGTAAACCTGGGGTTGCACCAAAAGCGTAAGACTCCCCAGGGGAGCCACAACGAGGAAAAACAACTTTATTTTTCCTTGTTTTATTCCTCTTTCTATGTGTGCTGCATTCTGCAGAACATGCAACGCATGCAAAAAGAGTAAAAAGCCTCCTAGATTTGGTTTTGTGCAGGAAAGTATCCCTTCCTTCACAAAAACAATCCTGCTAACAACACAGGCACCCTTGCACCACGGTGCAAGGGTGCCTGCGTTGATGCCACATGGCTCCAGCACAGGAGGAAAGAATAGGAAGGCACTACATTAGATACATATGGTTCATTCCTGCCCTTTCACTTTTATGTAGGGCAGCACAGCAAGGTGACTTGCTACGCTGCCCATAGCCAAATTCCCATAAATCTGCCCCAGAGTCTCTACATAATTAGATGTAGATGGATATAATCTTATAAGCAAAATGATTAGTTCTACAACTATTAGTATGCCTGCTATTATGAACCTAAGTCTACTAATATAAAGATTGGCTTCCATTACTTCCCTAAACCTAGAACCGTTGAGTGGAACTTAGCAGCAGCTTCTTCTCTGTTGATTTCCACCTGTGCAAATGGCAAAACTAAAGTCTAAATAATATGCAGTAAGATTTTGTACAAGGTCTTTGTGAGTCTTCCTTAGCTTACTCCGCACTCTTTTAAAGGACAACCTTAAACTCCTTCAGCTGCGACAGGCCTCTGTACTCTTCTTTCTTCTCCTACCAATGTATATAAATGTCTCTAATAAATGCACAGTTCAAAGTCACTGATAGTTACATCCAGAATAAAATGTCTCAGTCTTTTTGATGATAATATAAATTCAAATTGTGGGTCAAACAAAATGTTCAGTTTATGGAGGGTCAATTGGATCTGCACTAATATACCAGTATCCCCAGAATTCTCTCACTCTGTCATTTTTGGAAAAGTAAGTCCTTTTAGCAGATGAGTACCTCTGACAGGGTAGTCTAGCACGTTTTGATCTTCTGAGAGCAATCCCTTCACCTCCTCCATCACTCAAATCAGAATCCTCAGTGTCCCCTGGATTAGTGTGAAGCCCACCTTCTCTACACAAATTCAGTCTCCCTCTCTCCTGCCTTCTCAACGTTCTCCTGCTGCCACTGATGGTTCTCTGCACTAGGCCCTTTGTCAGGGTCTGAGTCTGACTCAGTCATCACCACAGGACAAAACTCTCCAGTTATTGACTTTTCAAGTACCCCTTCAGGACGAACATGTGCTGTTTCAGGCTCTGCCTGGTCCCCCACAGCTGGACTAACCTGCTCCTGTGATCTCCTGACCAACACCAGCACTTCTGGGAGAGGTGCTGTTACATCATCAAGGGGACATGGAACTTAGTGAGTATGGGTAGCATGAACCAAGTTGGGGAGACCTCTGCACTTCACAGCAATTGTCGTGACCAGAATCATATGAAAAGGACCACGCCAGCGGGGCTACAGACAACTCTTTGGACATGTTTACTCACCAAGACCCAGTCACCAGGACTAAGGTCATGGCACTGGTCCTGAGGAGGTGGGGCTATTGTGGCTTCAATCTGATGAGACAAGGAACGTACCACATCAGTCAGTCCTTAGTTGTAATCAAGTATCATTTCATCTGCAATGTTCACAAGCACATTTGCTGATACTGCTGGCAGCCTCATAGCTGTGCCTATGAGGATCTCTTGGGGGTACAATCCTGTCCTCCGATTATGTATGCTGTGAAGACTCATCAGCACAAGAAGCAAAGCATCAGGCCACTTTAAAGACATAGAAGCACACTTTTTTGTAAGCCTGGACTTCAGTGTTCCATTGATATGTTCAAATAGACCTCAAGCCTTAGGTCTATAGCTAAAATGCAGTCTATGTTCAATTTGTAAAGCTACACATAACATTCTCAAGAATGCATTGTGAAAATACGTTCCGCAGTCTGATTCCAGAGAAGTTGGAAAGCCAACCCTAAGTATTAACTTCCTCAAATGCAACTCTGCTAATGTGGGACTGGCATTCCTCCTGGTCTGATATATCTCAACCCAGCATGAACGGGTGTACACAACAACCAGGATATAGCTCAAACTATTGCACTTGGGCATTTCAATGAAATCCAACTACTTCCTGTTGAAGTGACCACCTGAACTCCCTATGTGGCTCAATATTACTGCAGTTCTTTTCCCTACATTGTTCTGTTGACACACAACACATCTATGACACAATGCTTCAGACATCATTCTAAACCTAGGATTACACAAGGTGTGTCTAAACAATCTAACTGGCATTTCTCCCTACATGAGTAGGACCACGATAATGCCTGTCCATCGGTGGAAATAAACTATTAGGCAACATGTCTTCCATCCCCTGAGACCAAAATATCATCTGTATCTCTCTTGACACAACCTGCCTTAATCCAACTTTGTTGTTTTGCCTCTGACAATTCTTCCTGAAGCCTCTTGACCTCCTACCACATATTAACAGTTGTTAACAAAAGGTTGTAGTTGGTCTCATCTGTCCCTTCATTAGTGTACTCACTATTAAAGGTAAAAGAATTATGAGCACAATTCCATGCAAACAGGTCAGCAAATCTGTTGCTGGTGGTAACATAATCATTCCCCTCACAATGAGCAACACATTTTATGAACGTAACTTGAGCAGGCATTTGCAATGCCTCAAGAAACTTTCTCAGTTGTTCTCCATTACAGATTTAAGATGATAAAGAGATCATAACCCCCTCTGGGACCATAACTGTCCGAAATCATGAACAACACTAAAGCCATACTGACTATCAGTGAAAATGGTTGTCACTCTCTGCTGGTCTAAGACAGAGCACACTCTTATAAGAGCGATTAATTCAGCCACTTGTGCAGAATATACTCCTTGAAGGCATGAAGCTTCAAGTACTCCTGACACTGGAAAGACTGCATAGACAGCCCTCAAATGTCCTCACTGGTCTCGCAAACATGAGCCATCCACAAACAATGTAAAATCAGACTCGGGCAATGACTCATCTTATATATCTGGTCTTGGCTTGGTGCACAGTTCAGTAACATCAAGACAGTCATAGTCCACTTGGACATCATCACTATCACTCTCAGGGAGAGGCAACAAGGTGGCAGGGTTTAAAACAGCAAAGTGCTTTAATGTGACATTCTCAGCTGCAAGTATGATTTGCTCATACTGGGTCAAGTGGCTCTTTGTCAAATGTTGAGTGTGAGTATGCGTTAACAATATCTTCACAAAATGAAGCACTCACTCAGTTAGACGATGACCCATAACAATGCCTTCACACCTCTCAACGCTGACACCAGCAGCAGCCATGGATTCGAGATACCTTGGCAAAGCTGCAGATACTGGATCAAGGGTAGCATCAAAATAGGCAACAGGCCTACAGGCACTTCCATGCATCTGTGTAAGCACTGAGAGAGTGCAGCCCTCTCTCTCATTGCATGAATGCAAAAACGCTGTGTTGTAATCAGGCATTTCAGTGCCAGGGCAGGCCGAGACTGTCTGTCAACTCTAGGAGGGCAATCAAACAATCGCTATCCCAGGGTACTGGATCCGACACATCCTTGTGTGTCAGCCTCTGTAAAGGCTTGGCCACTAGGGAAAAATTGGGTATCCATTGGCGACATTAGCCCACCATTCTCAAGAACATCCTGACTTCTTTCTGTGCTGTTGGAAGTTTCATTTGCAGTTTACCGTGATTCTTTGTTGTGACACCTTCCTGAGTCCATTCTCAATGTGATGTCTGAGATACAGGACTTTTATTAAATAGTATTGAACCTAATTGAGGGACACCTTATGTCCATCCTCAGCCAATGGTTCAAGAGATTAATAGAATCAGCCTTGTATGCTTCTTGAGTATTTGATACAACCGACAAGTCATCAATATACTGCACCATGATGGAGTTACTTACAGGGCATAACCAAGGACTCCAAGTCCTTTAAAAAAAAATCTGGTTGAAAACGGATGGACTCTCCGTATACCCTTGTAAGACTTGGCAACATGGCAAAACACAACTGCTGAACCGAAATGCAAAGAAGAAATGACTTACAGCTTGTAACATGTGTTCACATGGAACATACTTAGACAATAATTTCATTTTATCATAAAATCTTATTCTGTGTTGGTTTAGTCAGGGAAAGAAACAAGAAAAAACAATAAGGTATGGTTTATCTGATGCAAATCAATTTTAACAACACAAATATTTTCAAATAATGTAAACCGCAAGTTGCATTACATTAAACTAATTTCAGCTGAACTGAGTGATATATTTATTCATTAATTCATTTGATTAATAGAACACATATTTGTTATCTCTATACATGTATTTATTTCGATGTAATAGATTTAGTGAGTGGTGTTTCAGAGAGAAGAGTAATATCTGAACCCCAAGTGAAATGACCATAACCAAACAAAATTTTGTATGTGACATTGAAGTTACTTAAAATTGTGAAAGGGTTCTAGGTATATACAAGGATGTCTGAGTATTTTATTTTTTTAATCCACAAAAGATCAGCCAGACTGTTTTCTGGTGCTTTCTTTATAAGATTATCCTTAGGTGTTGTCGATGATGTTTCGACCCAACTTGAAATGAGAGGGTTTCTGCAGGACAGGAATATCCTGGGGACTAAGTGTGAGCTGTTCTTCTATCGCTGTGCACAGAGCGAGTTCTCTTTATACAAAACATGTAACCTCTGACACCATAGATCCAAATTTGTTTTAACTCCAAGAGGATTTTTTTTATTTATCCCTGGATTGTAACTTAATACATTAAAGCATTTTTTTAATTCATTTTTCTCCAAGACATGTTAGCCCTATTCAGGACTGATTAGACAATTTCCTTCTTGCCTAAGTTCTTCTATAAAGTGTATACATAAAACATAATCAATACATGAATAACATATTTACAATAGACAAACATGTATACAATTCTCAGACATAAAACATATTAGTGTTGTCGAGAAACTAGAATTGTGCGTTTCAACAAAAAATTTGTAGTCATACTCCTTTCTAAGTAAAAAATGCAGAGACTCCTCTCTTTGATGTCCTCACAGTGCGCTATTATTATATGCCAATAGGAGGACGCACCACAGTCTTAAACCTAGTTTAGGGCCATACGTCGTAGGCGCTATTATGTCCGAACCCAAGACCAAAACTTTTTTAAACTAGGTTCTTTTTGCGATCCTCTCTGAGAGACAATACCAATGTGTTTCGACCTTCTAACTTGCACTTCTTGTAACAAAGGTCTTCATCAGGGTAGAGTTTTATCGAGGCGGATCTTTATCAAGGAGGACTTGTAGTACCACATCCGATTTTTGTGGCCGACTTGACACTTCTTTATAACACACTCGGGATGGCACTTAGCCTGTGCACACGCACATCCCGTGTATACGGGTGCTGAGTGAGTCGGCTTTGACAAATGGGGCCGCTACTTCAAAAGATGGTTGTCCTCGACCCGCGGTGCTTCTAGTGTAGACACTCATGTTCTTGTACTTCCGCGCTGTTTAGCAACCCGAACTTGGGAATTAATCCTGGGCACTTATACAAGGTATGCTCGTTTTCTCATACGGCGGTCTAACTTGTCACGACGACCATAGAGATTAATCGGAGGCGTTACTCACGCTGTATAACGGCGGCACTTTTAAAAGCCCCGCCATTATACAGCGTGAGTAACGCCTCCGATTAATCCCTATGGCCGTCGTAACAAGTTACGCCGCGGTATGAGAAAACGAGCATACCTAGTATAAGTGCCCAGGATTAATTCCCACATTTGGGTTGCTAAACAGCGCGGAAGTACGAGAACGTGAGTGTCTACACTAGAAGCACCGCGGGTCGAGGACAACCATCTTTTGAAGTAGTGGTCCCATTTATCTAAGCCGACTCAGTCAGCACCCGTACACACGGGATGTGAGTGTGCACAGGCTACGTGCCATCCCAAGTGTGTTTTATAAAGAAGTTTCAAGTCGTCCACAAAAATCGAATGTGGTACTATAAGTCCTCCTTGATAAAGATCCACCTTGATAAAACTCTACCCTGATGAAGAAATTTGTTACACGAAGTGCCAGTTAGAAGGTCGAAACGCGTTGGTATTATCTCTCAGAGAGAATCGCAAAAAGAACCTAGTTAAAAAAAGATTTGGTCTTGGGTTCGGACATAATAGCGCCTAGGACGTATGGCCCTAAACTAGGTTTAAGACTGTGGTGCGCCCTCCTTTTGGCATATAATAATAGCGCAATGTGAGGACATCAATGAGAGGAGTCCCTGCATTTTTTACTTAGAAAGGAGTATGACTACTACATTTTTGTTAAAACGCACAATTCTAGTTTCTCGACAGCACTAATATGTTTTATGTCTGAGAATTGTATACATGTTTGTCTATTGTAAATATGTTATTCATGTATTGATTATGTTTTATGTATACACTTTATAGAAGAACTTAGGCAAGAAGGTAATTGTCTAATCAGTCCTTCATAGGGCTAACATGTCTTGGAGAAAAATGAATTTAAAAAATGCATTAATGTATTAAGTTACGATCCAGGGATCAATAAAAAAATCCTATTGGAGTTAAAACACATTTGGATCTATGGTGTCAGAGGTTACATGTTTTGTATGGATTTTTGGATTCCTACCTCTGAACTCCGGAACAGAATCTTTCCTCTGTTTTTTATCGGCTCTCAGAGCGAGTTCTCTTGGCATCTACAAAATTGTGGGTAAATGATCCTCCTTTTTTGACAAGGTCTTGAATTTACCATACAGTTAATGTCTTACGGACGTGAGCAATTACATTAGTTCTGGTCACATGAAGGTATTCAATAGAGCCACGACAGACAAACCAAATTTCTCTGTAGAATGTTAATGCCTGAAAAGAGCAAGTCCTCATGCAACGAAATAGAGAAAAAGGCATGACAAAGTTCAATTACAGTAAGCCACTGAGCCTCACATTGAATTTAAAACAAAATCACAGCAGAATTCAGTACCATGGGACAACAAGGAACTCCAATATTATTTATCTTTCTGAGATCTTGAACTATATAGTACTTACTGCTAGACCTCTATTAGCCCATACCAGGTGAATCACTTGGGCTCCCCATAATCTCTTTCAAAATACCCTGCTGGATCATTGTCTCGATTACTGAAATAATTCCATTAATCATTTCGGGGGTCAGATTATATTGCAAGGTTCTTGGGTATTCAACATTAGGCTTTCTCTGTATATGGCCAGATTCTAATTCTTTGATGAGTCCAATGCCCCTTCCTGTAAAATCCCAAACTTCTAACACCATTGAGATCTACAGGTAACTCTTCACTTGTCATCATATGGAACAGCGCAACTGTTGGATTTTGATTAGCACATTTAATAGCAACATCATCGTGAAATTTGGAACTCCATAGCCTTTGGGGTCCAATAAATGGTGCATTTCAGCTTGCACAAAAGATCCCGTCCCAACAAACTTGCATACCACAAATTGGTGATTTTCCATGAAATTCCCTATTTTTACAGGTATATCCTCGGTTATAGGGTTTGTGCTTATTTTCAATTCCTACAACTTGGATTCTCTTTCAGAGAGGGTTAGGTTTGGAGCTTCCACTGTTCTCACAGGAAAGTGGGTAGCACCAGTATCAACCAGAAATGATATGGGGTGGACATTTACCTCACCATCTATAAATGGACCACTCTGGTCGACCTCTAAGACTGTGCCAAGCACACAATCTACCTTCCCCCCTCGGGCACAGTCTGGTGGACGGATCAGAGCCATAATTGTCAACCTTATCAAACATGGGATGATGCTGGAAAGGCTTCTTATTCTGGAAAGCATTCTGTTTCATATTTGTAACTTGGTTTAAAATGAATCTAGGGCATTGGCAGCTTGTTGGGGCATTATGGGTTGTGAATTTGCATCTCCTGGGCTTGGAGGCAATTGAAATGTAGAGACTTTGGTCCATTCACATTTTGTGACTACACTGGGTATTCTGAGGCTGTGCAAACCCTGCATTTTGAGCCCGATTAGCAGGATTAAGATGACATTCGTGCTTCCAATGCCCCAACTTATTGCAATAGCGATGGGGCTGGACTTCTTCAAAGCAGCACCATCAATCCCAGTACTCGGTCAATTGGAACACCACAACCTCTACCTTGTGGCTGGAATCCACCGTCACCTTGCATCACTGGAGCTCCCTGCTGATACATTCCTTGCATAGGAGGAATATTTCCTATGAAAGACTGACTCTGACCTACTCACACATCAGCCTTCTTTTGTACCACCATCATCCTCCTTCAATTTCTTCTGCATCATTTCTATTTCATCTTTTAATTACTTTGCATATTTCAAAATCTCAACAACTGACTTATTCTGCCAATAAATCAAATGCTGCTTAATGCTTAATCATCATGGTAACTTCAGGCCTCAATCCCATCACAAATCTGGACACAAAATGTCACATATCCTTATGCTCCATCTTTTCCATCCCACTTACTGCTTATGCCTGCAGCAATCTCTCATAATATGCATGAATTGACTCTGGGTTCTCCCGTCGTCCTGTCAATCTTGATCCAGTCAATATCTTGGGGCGATTCCTTAGATTTAAACCACGTCATCACCTGGTTATACTTTTTCATTACTGTGGGTGACAGACTGTCAGTTAATGAATCTCTTAGTGGCTCCCTTTTAGGGCCATTCTGTGGCTATTTTACATTCTGTTCACAAATCACTTAAAGATACAATATCGAACAAAGTCATCAGATCAGTCCAAAAAACTTTCAAGACTGTCACAAACTGCTCAACTTGTTTGTACCATTCCACAGGCTTCTCTCTTAATCTTGGGAAGTCATTTGTGAATGATGCAAGATCACTCCTAATCCAAGGCACATAGATATAACCTCCACTGAGTACTTCCCGTAATGGGAAACTTGTAGTACCCGCTCCCCCGTCTACGAGAGAAGGCGGTTCTCCCATAGATCTCTTTGAACCAATTACCTTCCCACTTATCTAGCATACTACTAATCCAAATGTTTTGAATCATTTCCCAAATTTGCAATTCCATTCCTGGTATTCTCGTACACTCCTATCCCTTATTACTAAAACAGAGTCAGTGGCTTTTCTGTAAGGCTTTAGTCTGATCCAGATCTACCTCAAATTTCTGAGCTAATTCAGATAATTTATCATAGACTTGCCTCGCCCATCTTGTAACATACTTAACCATAAACAACATTTCAGGTCTCGGTAAGTATCTAATTTGGCTAATTAAAGATTTCCATTTATGATTTCATCTAATTCTAATTTTCATTTACCTACATCCAGCAAGTTTACCCTCAATGATGTCTGAATGATTCCTTGTCTCAATTATGAGCTTCCACTTTCATTCCAAGTGGTACTGAGAACCTTCACCCATTTGTCTATTTCCTGAGCGCTAAGGCTAGGCTGCACTCCAGGGGCTTTAGTTTCTGCCCTCTCTTTGGTCTCCCAGGAAAGAGTTCCATTATCTGGAAATCCCGGGAATGACCTTAAAGGTCCAAATCCTGTCTGGTTCATCGTTGAGTCTCCAGTAGCACCACAAGGGGAACTCGCATTAATTGGAATTAAAGGAACTAATCATCCTGCATTGTAGGAACATTCTCTGGGGCATTTAGCTTGGCAGGGACAGCAGAATTGTGTGTACATTTCTTGCAGAACTAGGAATATATATATAGGAACCACAGGACCAATGGTAACATGGACAGTGAGAGCATCTGGAGAGTTATGAGCTGTAGAGGTACCAGGTACTCAAATCCCTGAACTCCCTCCGATTGATTCATATTCACAGGGGTAGCTCCCATTGCATTCGAACTCAGATTTACCTGTGTGGTAGCCACTCCAGAATTTCCATGTGCAATAGCGTCTCCACCTCCCATTAATTGAGTCTCATTATATGAAGGTGGTCATTTTGACAACAACACATTTAGAAGACTGTCGCTAGAGTCACAGTCACTGTTTTCGCTTCTCTCATCTAATTCCTTTGACTTGTCCTTTTTTTCATTCCTTTTCCTCTCCTTCCCATTCTCAAATCATTCACTTGTTAATGCAGGGAATAATTGGGCTCCTTCCATCATGTCAGTTCTCCAATTCCTCTTTTCTGCATTCCACCTTGCTTCAGCGTGAGTACGCACTGCCATTCTAGTTCATCCCTGATGCCTTTCCTTCTCTCTGGCATGAGCCACATGCTCCCAAGCATTGAGCGCTTCAAACTGTGTAGATCTAGGTGGGTTTCGTCTCATATAATATCCTCTGCAAAGTTTCAATGATTCTCACATGGAATGTACCATAGAGTGGAAACGGCAGTGCACCTTTTTTCTCTGAGATCTTGTGCCATTGTTTAAGTCAAATACATGTGTGAAACCCTATATTTATCGCAATGTAATGACCTGGAGTATCTTCGGGTGGTACCTCTTATCCCTCTCTAAAAGGTTTTTGTCACATCTCCCCTAACAAATTTCATATAACCTTAAAACATTTAGGGCCATATATAGGTAATTTCTATTTACCGATTCCTAAATACCGAATTTTACCGATTCGGTATTTAAGAATCGGTAAATAGAATGTAGGTAAAAAATCGGTACATTTTACAGATTCAGTAATATTCATTATTACCGATTCGGTATTTACCGAATCGGTAATAAGGCATACCTTCCCATTCATTCCTATGGGCCTGGAGGCCCATAGGAATGAATGGGAAGCCATTCACTATTACCGAATCGGTAAATACCGAATCGGTAATAGGGGGAGCATATTCAAGGGTGGCAGGGTGTCACATTGACACCCTGTTGCACCCCTGAATCGTGCATGTGTGCACATGTGGCGCACATACATGCCCTAAGGGCATGTATGTCTGCCACATGGCACTTTTAAAAAAGCACAAAATTGCTTTTGAAAAGGTATTCGGTATTTACCATCAACTTGTAGTTGGTGGTAAATAACGAATCCTTAAACCAAAAATGCACTCACTTGAGTGCTCCCTACATAGGATTTAAGGATTCAGTAATTTACCAATTCGGTATTTTACTGTTTTCTTAAAATACCGAATCGGTAAATTACCGAATCCTTCAATCCAGCCTCCTACATCTCAAAGGACTAAATACCGGTCGGTATCGGAAAATTTACCGATTTTTAGCCGTTACCGACCGGTATTAGCCCACCTACATATGGCCCTTAATTTCTGGCATAACGTCAATAATCACAAATAGAATTTCATTTCAGAGAAGGAAATAATGATTCCCGTAGCTAAATATCTGGGATGGGCGTGGTCTCTACGGAGAAAAGCGATCAAGTATACCTTAGAAGTCCCCAAATTTAATTGGGGCTTGGGTCTCTTCTGTGTTTCAAGTCCTGTTCTATAATCTAGTGATTAAGATTTCACAGTAGTTTGTGAGTCTTTTTAACTTTGTACATCTTTTCGTCAGCATTTTGACTTGTTTAATGTTTTTTTAACACACTGTTTAATGTTTTTTTAACATACTTTTTATTCTATTTATTGATGTCTTGTATTTCTGTGGGCACAAAATATTGTGCTCTTTGTTTTATGTTTGTGTCTTTTATGATTCATTTTAAATCGAATAAAGACTGATGATGATGATTTACTCTCAATTCTCATTCAGAGTCAACAACCAATAACAGCGTGACACTCTATGACGTAGACAACCAATAACAGTGAGGCTTTATACCAACCAACCAATTTCAGCAAACACACTGTGACATCAGTCTCACTCCTTGCAGCAACTCACCCTCCTTTGCAATTTTCACGAACGCACTCTTCTCAGCAGTACGCATGCACAACAACTACAAAGAAATTGCTACAAACAACTCTGCTCCCCAGGAGAAATCAACAGTATTAAATCATACAAGGAATAGTTCAGAATAACACTTTTCGACCTACTCAGACACACTCGAATGAAACCTTGACCTGTGGGGAATCACCCCAATAAGTACAGCTTTTCCCTGAATAAAGGGTCCACCACACCAATCATACCTCACTTTCACACACCAAGATAAATGTCCCTATCTCAACTGTGTCGATGAATTCTCATGACAGGCACCACAAAACTTTAGCAGACTATTACAATCCAGTGTCTTCTACACTCTTTAATATTGTCCCGGGATCTTAGGCCACATTGGACACGACAACAACTTCAACTTCTCCACGTTAAGTACCACATTAACACGACATTCAAAACATCTCTGCCAAACATCACGCAATCTCCATGAAGACAGCAAACTAAGCTTCATCCAGTAGAATCTTCAACCCTATTAATAGTCTCACCTCTGCTCTTATAACTCTTTCTCAAACTGCTGCAACTCCGCTGATCTTCCAAACTGAAACGTGGATGTTAGAGCTGGGATTGGATCTGAACTAATCTAACATGAAGTAGTCTTACTCCTCAATTCCAGGATCCAAAGTTCGCCGCTATGCTGCCATCTGCCAGAGCACTGTGCTAAATATCTAAATTTCCCAGTGATAGACCTTTTTAGATGCCTGAGAAATAAAGAGGAGTTTACATCATCCAAAAGTTCAATTTACAGTCTAGCCCATTTGGCTACACAGTGAGGAACTGGAAGTTGATGGGTTTAAGTATAGATTTATCACAAATTCAAAGCGAAACTGATGTACAAAAATCTCATGAATATGTTGTAAAACTAAGTAGCATTAGTTGGGGAAACCCTATTTAAATCCAGTAAAGGAGGAAGATATCAGCAGTGTGGAGAATTCTCTAGAAGTTCTCCAAAATCAGGAGTATTACATTGCATAAAGCCATGCAAGAGAAATATATTAAAGAGGTTTGTAACCCTCTGAGTCTATTTTTGCCTGATGTGATTTCGACCTGTAAGCGCACTGGGTCCCTGCTAACCAGGTCCCCAGTGCCATATCTCTTTCCTAAAACACTGTACAAAAATTGGCACAACTTCAGCTACCCAGTCTGTCCCTAGTAAATGACACCCCTGGTGCCTAGGGCATGGATACTGAAGAGGGTCCTCTGGGGTTGCAGCACTGGTTATGCCACCCTTGGGCCCCCTCACCAAGGCTATGCACTTTGCCATTGCAGGCTGTGTATCTTGATGCAGGAAAATCTAATGAGTGGACACAGCACACAGTCCTGTGTGCCATGCCACCCATGCACTGCATAAGATATAGGTAAGTCACCCCTACTGCAGGCCTTACGCCCTAAGGCAGGGCACACTATATCCAATGTGGAGGCATATCAGCATGAGCAGATACTCCCCATAATGTCCAGTCCATTCTGTGATGTTGTAAGTGAACAGGGAAGCCATAAAAAGAGTACATGGGCTGGATACTTGTCAACACGAGTTTCCTAGCTCCATGATGGTTTCACTGATATCTGAGATGTTTGGTACCAAACACCTTGTCTCCTCTCTAAAACCAGTGTTGGATTCATTAATAAATTCACACAGGAGACCCTTTTAGAGGGTCCCCTGAAACCTAACCAAACACTAGTGTGATCACTGTCTGGTTTTCACGAGTCTGCCACCACCAGACATGTTTCTGATCTTTTTAATATTATTACTATTATTATTATTATTATTATTATTATTATTATTATTATTATTAATTGCTCTTATTAAGTATGTGCATTTCACCCTGCTAGGTTCTCATGGTGCAACTGCAAAAGCTCTGGCAGATATTAACAACAGAGTTAGGAACAATTAGAACATCCAGGTTTTTAGACCTTTCCTGAATAATCTGTGTTCCGTACAGGCCTGAAGGTGTATGGGGAGCTGGTTCCAAAATTGAGGGGCTAGGTAAGAAAATAATCTGCTGCCATTTCTAACAGTTCTTGCCCTGTGGGGGGGGAGCAGTAGATGTTTTCTTATGGGGTGAGAGCCAGAGCTCTCAGAGGATAGAAACAACACCTGCTCTGGGAGGGGGTGTTTCACACCTCCTCCAGGACAAGATGGCCTTCCCGGGCAAGAAGCTTCAAAGGCAATGCTGCCTTTGAAATCCAACCAATGAACCCCCAGATAGTGGGGGATGCCAAGCCCCCTTTCCTGCTCCACTTTTGGCAGGAGAAACAACAGTAGAATTGAGTAGCTGAGGAGAAGGGTCCCCACTCAGCCTGCACCACCCCTAGGGCAGGGCTGGTGGAGTGAACCCCTCTGCTGAAATTCCACCATCTTGAGATAGTGAGAAAACCTCCAAGCAAGGTAAGGGTAGCACCTCTTCCCACATGGAGTGGTCACTAGAGGGTATAGACACTCTAAAGGTAAGTAGCCCATTGGCTACTACCTGTCTCACCTTGTAACGCCCCTAAATTCAGTATTTAGGTGGCTCCCCGAGATCTGAACCTCAGATTTTATGGATCTGAAAAGACCAAGGAAAAAGACGCACTGCTAATCAAGGAACTGATCACTGCTGCAGAAGAAACTGCAACCACACCCTGCCAAATGCAAAACGACATTACATCTATGGCTTGTCATCCCTGCCTGAAACCTGTGCAGCCTCCAAGAAACCCCTGACAACCTTCGCCAATTGCCTGGGACCTACTTTGGACTAGTGGTTCTATTCCCTGGCATGCCGCCGGTAAAGACCGCCACCAGTGGAAGACCAGCACGGACCGTATTGACGCGAATCAACTTGTCATCCAAAAGTTGCAGCAGATAAGGCTTGTTGGTCACCAGTCTGGTAAACGACCCCTTCAGTGCATCCACCAATCTGATGGATCCTCACAGCGCCTGCAACCGATGCTGAAGACAGCCCCGCTTCTGTGAGCCTGTACCCAATTTCTGATGGTGTAAAATTCATGAGAGCAGCAATTTGGGAATGACCACCCCAGCTGCAACGGACGGCCCTCACTACACCGATAGCTGAACACCATCGGGGATGAACCAATTCTGCATCCTAAGACCTCTGGCACCTTCGACCCAGGAAACCCAGAACGTCCTGCTGTGCTCGAGCCCTGGGACTTCCAAAACTCTGGCCACCCTGGAGTACAACTTCCCCTAAATTCTGGGTGACCATTGTCTCCCAAAACTCCATGGAGGAGTTGCGCTTTCATTGACCACATCGGAAAATGTATTGGTGGTCCTCCACAATCTAACCCTATGCTTTTCTTCTCCCTGACCGCGACAGTCTTTGCCTGATGGTAGCGACAATTCTTGCTTGAGACAAGTAAGCAATTGTGTCTTGAACTGATTTTAGTTAAAAATCGTCATACAAAGCGTTTATTCACTGTTGGATGAAGTTCTTGGTTTCTAAAAATATATGTATATGACTTTGGGGCATATTATCAAGCACGGCGTTAAAATTATCGCCGCTTTAGCGGCAGAAAACTGCCGCTAAAGCGGTGATAATGGGCTTAATAATATGCCGCAGAGAATTCCAATAGATGCCCATGTTGACAACAGAACATGGGCTTCTATGGGAATTCTCAAGGGCATATTATCAAGCCCATTATCGCCGCTTTAGCGGCAGTTTTCTGCCGCTAAAGCGGGGATAATGCTAACGCCGTTTCTTGATAATATGCCCCTTTATTTTTTTCTAATTGGTCTCAGATTTGTTCTTGAGTGTGTGTTTCATATATTGCCTCTGAGTGTAATAATAAATGCTTAGAACAACCCTCTGAAAAGCCTAAGTGCTCGCCCACACTATCACAAAAAGAGCATTAGAATTATCTGTTTTTACCTCTGCACACCTTTTGGGGATCCACTCGACTCTCTGCACAGTGTACTTCATTTAAGTACACTATATAGAGAGCCAGCTTCCTACAGGGACCACCAATTAAAAATCCACAGAACATTTGAGAATCCCATATCATGGGTCTCAGTACTTTCCACCTTCTCACAGTAGAACTTGGAAACCTTATTTAATACTCCCATCTCTTGGTTTGAATATGGTATGGATTCCTCCTGTCCCTAGATTTAACAGGAATAGATGGCCTCCCTTTGTTCCTTCGCACCTATCTTCCTTGCCAAAAGTTCTTCTCCTGAACCTCACTATCTCTCATAAACAATGTGCCTTTCACTAACTATGAGATCATATGAATGCACCTGCAAATGAGAAGAAAACATTGCAACCCGAGCAAAATTTCACGTTGAAGGCTAAACATTAGAATTCAAATGCTTAAGGACTTTGGTCAAGCTAACATAGCAAACACTTCAATACACATTTTAATGCATTGTAATGGATACATACAGTTATAAAATAAATGCAGGATACTATTCAAATGAATATGTGAGTATATATATAGAATTAACAAAATTACTCAACCTACACAAATGCAAATATATTTAAAAACTGCAATTTGGTGTCACTATAAGTAAAACATTGATATGCACATTCATGGGGCAGGGCTGGGCTGGACTGGGATGTTCATGCGCAGAGTAAACTGCACAAGAGGCGGCAGACCGGTGGGTCCTGTGCACTGAGGCGGTGAGTAAGGCCTTGTTTAAAATTGCAGACCTAGTCCCGACTCCCTTTATGGGGATCGTTTCCTAAATGGCCCAGCTGTGTAATGAGCATCAGACGTGAATTCATAAAATGTCTCTTTGTATTAATCTGTCACACCAGCTTTAAAGATTACTTGCTGCTTATCAGGGCCGGCTTTAGCATTGGTGGCGCCCGGTGCAACAATATGTGTTGGCGCCCTCATGACTATTTCCTCCAAGAATCCTGTTTGTTTTAGAGCACCCGTTTGCCCCCGAGAAGTGCCGGAACTCTTTCATTAAATGTAATGCAGCAGTGTCCTAGAAACTTATGGTGGCACTCGTGTGTTGCATGGAAGGAGGAAGGCATGTGGTATTTATTCAGTGTGACCCCAATTTCTGAATATTTGAAACTTGGTGCCTGGACTGATGTTATGGTGTGAGGTGTTAGTGTTCTACCGATGTCTGGCTCAGTTCTGGGGCTTTTTTTGTTAAGCACATATATACACTAGAGGAATTTCTATTATAGTGTGGGAGAATCGCTGAAGTATGTACATAGGAGTTGATAGAGAGTGGAAGAACTAGATTTTGATTATGTTTCCGTGGATTTGGACTTTGCCGAATTTATTTTGGAATATCATATCACATTTGGGCAGGTACAGCTCTGAAAGCTTTCCCATCCAATTTCTTCCACTTAAATCTAGGGGTAGGTTGTAATGCAGCTGCTGTTGATCGTAGCTGTATTGAAGGCTCGTATTTAATACATAGCTGTGGTCGGAATCTGGGACCCCGGTCATGGTAGGCAGGGTAGACAATGAACGCTGTCTTGAACATTTTACGTCTCGCCTACACTGCACATACCTTGTGCTACGAGACATATTGTTTACTATCCAGTGGGCTTGCAAACTGCCCACAGCATACCATTGATTGTTTTCGTTGTTACTCTCATTTGCTATATTTCACTTGCTTAGGTCCCATAGGCTTCCCTTCCATTCTTGTGCTATCTCATCCTTGAGTCATGATCAAGGACGTGTTCTTCCTTGTCTTTGAACTTCCTAATCTTTTCGCAATGCTTAATTTTTTCATAGGTGGTTCGGTATTATTCATGGACGTGCAATGTGCTTTCCAAATTTTAGCACTGATATACGGCTTCTTATTTATGTTGCTTTCACCCTATTTGCCATCTCCACTGAAACTTTAGTAATAAGGAGACACAACTCAGGCACATTAACTTATGCTCTGTAATTGCAAAACAAGGAAGACTAATGCTTTCAAAAGATGCCCTTTTATTTTGAAGAATGCTTTCAAAAGATGCCCTTTTATTTTGAAGAATGCTTTCAAAAGATGCACTTTTATTTTACATTGGTTTCCTTTACAATTAATTAGTTCCTGACACTGCATGTATTTGCATGTCTATCCAGCAATTTCAAATGTTCTGATGTTTTATGGCTTTTTTATTTATGCTGTTTTCACAATCTGCCGTCTCTATCAAGGTTTTAGTTACTTACACACTGTACTACTCTATGCCACTACTCTACTCCAGTCTACACAACTCCAATCTATGCAACTGCACTCCACTCTACCCACTCCTTTACACTCTCCTCTATGCCTCTCTACTCTTCTCTATGCCAATCTACTCTATGCCACTTCTCTCTTTTCATCCCCCCTACTCGATTCTACTTCACTCCACTCTACTCCATTCTACTCTACTCTAAGCCACTCTACTCCACTCTATGCCACACCACACCCCTCCAATCTACTCTGGTCTATGCCACTGTACGCCACTCCACTTCACGCCACTTCACTCCATTCTATGCCACGCCATTCCTATGCCACTCCACACCACACCACTCTATGTTATGTTATGTTATGTTATTGAAGCTTATAGCATGCACGGATACTCCGAGGAGTGTCCCGGCGTGAACCTTAAAAAGTGAAGGGTGGCTAGTTAAATGGAAAGGAACGTTTTCAGTCTTTTTTTTCAAAGAGTAGGGTCCTGGATGCTGCGAAGAGCAAATGGAAACGAATTCCAGGCTGAAGCAGCCCTGAAAGCAAGGGAGCTGCCACCCATCCTTTGCAGGCGAAAACAAGGTATATGGGCTTGTAGCTGAGAGGCTGAGCAAAGCTGTCTAGCTGGAGTGTAAAACATAAAACGTTTCCTTAAATAGATTGGGCCGGAAGCATGCAGGGCACAATGCGCCAAGACCAGGGCTTTGAACTCAACTCGTTTGGCTACAGGCAACCAGTGGAGTATGCGCAGATGTGGTCTTACACTGCTTCTTATTGGGATGTTGAAAAGAAGCCTGGCCGCAGCATTTTGGACTACCTGTAGTCTGTTCAGCGAGTCACCTGGTAGACTGACGTACAAGGCAATAGCATAGTCGATATGCGAAAGTATCAAGGCCCGAGTAACCGTTTTCTTGTCTGCACTAGGGAGGCGCAGTAAAAATGTTCTGAGGGATTTGAGTAACCTGAAACAGTTCCTAGCAAGCCTCTTAATCTGATTAGAGAAAGACAGGTTCACTTCGAACCAGACCCCAAGATTCTTAGCTGGTTGCCCCGTTGAGGCCGGTGAGGGCTAGTCAGCCGGCCAAAGTGCTTCCATAAACTGGGGGACGGGGGGACTTCCATAAAGGAGGATTTCTGATTTTTCCTCGATTGCATTTTAGTTGTGCAGAGGAAAGTCAATGGAAAACTGCTGTCAGACAGTTTTTGCAGAGGAAGTGGAACACTCAGATTTTTCCCACTCCATGCCACTCCTCTCCACTCCACACAATGTCACTCAATGACATGCTATGCAACTACACGCCGCTCTACTATATACCACTCTACACCACTCAACTCCAAAGTACACCACTCTAATCTACACCACTCTGTGTGACTCCACTCTACACCAATCGATGTAATTCCACTCTATGCCACTCTACACCACTCAACTCCAAGCTACACCACTCAACTATGTCATTCCACTCTATGCCACTCTATTCCACTCTACGCCACTGTATTCCACTCTCCACAACTCTACGCCACTTTATTACACTCTACTCAACTCAACGCCACTCCACACAATGTCACTCTGTGCCACTCTACGCCACTCCAATCTATGCCACTCTACTCTATGTCACTCGACTGTATGGCACTCTACTGTACGCCACACCACTCTTTATCACTTCACGCCACTCAACATAATGCCAATCCACTCTATGCCACTACATGCCACTCCACTTCAATCTACACCACTCTACTCTATGCACCCCTCATCTATGCCACACCACTCCACTATATGCCACTCCATTCCACTCTACGCCCCATCATTCCACTCCATGCCATTCCATGCCAATTTCTGTTAATCTATTACACTCCACTCCACTGTATGCCACTCCAAATCACTCTACTCCACTCTACTCTATGCCACTGTGCTCCACTATTTGTGACGCTACTCTACTCTATTCCACTCCATGCCACTCTACATCACTGTACGTCACTCCACTCTATTCCAAACCACTCAACTCCACACCACTTTACACAACTCTACCATACTCTATGCCCCTGCAATCTTCGCCACTGTACTCTATGTCACTCTACACCACTTAACTCCACTTTACGCCATTCTAGCCTCTCCATGGCAGTCCACTCTACACTACTCCACCCTATGCTACTCCCCTCAATGAGACTCCACTCCACACAATGCCACTCTTTGCCACTCTACTCTATGCCATTCTTTGCCACTGTACGCTAGTCCACACAATACTACTCTGCATCACTCAATGCTAAGACACTATAATCTATGCCACTGTACTCTATGCTACTCTATGCCACTCCACTTCAATCTACTCTATACCATTCTACTCTATCTCACTCCACTATATGCCACTCCATTCCACTCCACACCAGGGGCGTAACACAGGCCCCCGCAGCCCCCGCATTGCGGGGGGGGGGGGGCCTCGAGCTACAGGGGCCCCCTCAGCGCACAGTCCAGTAATTTACAGCGGGATCCACGCTCCGCTCCATGCTGAGACTTAATTTAAAAGTTATGCTCCATTCCAGTCTCCTCAAATAAATGAAACTGTGCGTCATGCGCAGCGCACGCACAGCTTTGTGGCCTTCAACCTCAGGGTGGGAGCGGGGTAGGGCTGGACTGGAATGTTCATGCGCAGTGTAAACTGCACATGAGGCGGCAGACCAGTGGGTCCTGTGCACTGAGGCGGTGAGAGAGGCCTTATTTAAAATTGCGGACCTAGTCCCTTTATGGGGATCGTTTCCTAAATGGTACAGCTGTAATGAGCATCAGATGTCAATTCATAAAATGTCTCTTGTATTAATCTGTCACACCGGCTCTAAAGATTACTTGCTGCTTCTCAGGGCTGGCTTTAGCATTGGTGGTGCCCGGTGCAACAATCTGTGTTGGCGCCCTCATGACCTTTTCCTCAAAAGTATCCCATCCCTGCCCCTCTTCAGCACAGGGGTGCCGGTGCCCCTGATCATTTCCTAGACCCTCTTAAACATCTAGCGCTACTCACTGCAATGTAGGGTATCAAAGCATCACATCACACACGTAATATAAAGAAACAATGAGTGCCAGAGCTGTGGCAAATCACTTCCCCCATCCTCATTATCTTTGCATTAAGGAATGTAAAGAAGGTAATCTGGGAAAGTTCCCTACTCACAATGGTATGCACTGAACAGGATAATTACATGTGTACATACATTAAACTGCAATTAAAATCAATCGCCTACGCAAGCACTAACACCAGCAAACTCACCAAGAGGCATACACTCACATACAAGCATACAGTCACACAGAGAGGGAGTGCTTAATTTGAGCCAGTGGTTTCTGGCACTCAGGATCATGTCAGCGCTACCTCTACTGACAGTCTACCTAGATTCTACCACAAGCTGGTGCTGCATTCCTGATTTTGAGATGAGTACAATAACAGTGTTTAACAGGTCATTATACATTAAAAAGGAACAATAGCTGCTGCTTACATGACTCTTATTGTCTTGGGAGTCTTGTAAAAGTCGTAATTGTCATACTTGTAGGAATGGTTAGTAGTTGTGTTGTTACTGTCATTGGCAGAGCTAACAGGGACAATAATGGGTGCAGGCTGCAGTAGCCTCTCGAAGGGCCCTGGCGCTCATTTTTATTTACAAATTAAGCACTGCACAGAGGCCTATTCAGATGCACTGGTACAGTATTTAAACACAGCCAGGCACTCAGTATATACTTCACCATCAGCCGTAACCGTGAGCATGTACAGCACGGAAGCCCCCAAACGAGTATTCAAGCACTATAGACTGTCAAATCCAATAAGGATGAATCTCAGGATGAGTTTTGTAAGCTGGTGAACAAATAAACTGGCAGTGCATACTGATTTAAAGCATACAGTGCACTCAGATATCATTTCTACATACAGGCAAGTATCTCACAAACATACATAAAACTGATTTGCATAATCATAGAGTCACATACACACAAAGAAAGATGGAATACGAATACATGAGGGCACATCGTAACACACTCAACCACACATCTTCAAAAGGGATTTCCCTTTGTCTAATTGCACAACACAAATAAACAGATATTCCAAGAGCTACAGATAAACCATACAAGGATTTACTCTGCTGCAATGGCCGCAGTAGGGACTTATAAATAACTTCACTTCCTTTCACTCAATAAACCATAATTCCCAGGACATGTTACTCAGGAAGATAGCAGCACTGTAAATCCATACTTGCCCAGAGTGCGCAGATTGCTGCCCTGCAGGGAAATGGGGCGGTTCACAGGTGGGCTGGGAAAGAGTTGGAAACAAATAAAGTTGCCAGTGGCAGTCAGCCCAGTATTCCCTTAATGTTCATCATTGCACAACTTCAACATTCCAAAAGACCAAAATGCACGTCGGGACAACTGTTTTTTCAGTTGCCACTTTGATCTGTGGCATACTAGCCCCCAAGAAGTACCACTATCCATGCAGGAATCCCCTGTGTGAATGAGTTGTGCATGTGGATCTGTGCTTAATGTTTCTTTGGCTATGTGGCTCTGCCAGTGCTGTGTTCAGTAAGGCACATTACAAAAACTCGTGCGTTTCACTTGTGCCATCAATGCTACCAGGGGAATATCAAAGGACAGAAGAGATATATACCCATTTGACTCGCTGGCTATATTGCCAGTGCTGTGCCGCTGACCGCGGCCCCCACAGGGGGTCAATCGGCAGTCGGCGCCTTAGTGCCCCCGGGGCACCGGTCACCCCTCCCCACCCCCTCCCCACTGGGGGGGGGGGGCGGGGATGCAGACCAGAACCCCCTTCTCGGGATGGCCGGAAGTGATGCGCAATGCGTGTCACTTCCTGGCCCTGGTGTGAGGGGGAGGCTATTTAGCCTTCCCCCACCCTCCTCGCGACCTCTTTGTAAGATAACCCACCCATTACATATACTGGAATTATGTAATAAACCTGCAGCATTGTTACCCAACACCAACTGTCTTGTGTGTGTCATTTGGGTAACCTATTATGGGGGAGGGGAGACAGCGGGGTGCCCCTGGGGGTACTATGCTCTCTGCTAGTGTGGGTCCTGGGTGCCGCGCTCGCCTTCTGTCTGAAGCCCAGCTGCCAGGAGATGGAAACTGTAGGCAGCACGGAGCTAACCCCTCTGCTTGGAGGAGGTCTGCGCAGGAAGGAGGGAGAATGAGAGAGATACGAGTAGCACCAAAACACGCATTTCAGGGCATAATTCACATAAAATGTAGCTTGATGGCCGGATGCTGACAAAACAATTTTTGTCCTACTGGATGCCAACTATGACTACGTGAGCGCCGTTGTCAGTCTTCGATTACCAGAACTGTCGACATCATGGAAATGAAAGACAGACAACGGCACTTATTTCAGAAACAGTGGAAATGGCGCCCTCCCAAACTTGGTGCCCGGTGCCGTGGCACCGGTCGCACCGCCCTGAAGCCAGCACTGCTGCTTATTGGGATATTGGTTCACGTTAATACCGTACTTCCTTCCGCAGGAGAAGATAAGCAAAACTGATGTATGCAACAGCGAATAGGCAAGTTAAAGAATGCGAAATGACCAAATGTAAATTCTTCTCAATACAACGTTCTTGTTTGCTTTTAAAGTGTATTGGTTGTTGTCATTGGGCATTATGAGGCCTGAATTCAGAAAGTGCCGCTCACCAAATCTAACAAGACAGTAAAGGCTTAGAATGTAGAGCAAGTCAGCTGTTATATCCTACATCAGAGACTGGGAGCTTAACCTCTGCGTTGTTGTATTTAGTGCACTTAAAAAATATGGTCTCCTTATTATTATTCTTCTTACGTACGGTGATTGTTTGTATTTTTTTTACATATCTCCCCTTAGCCTGCGTCTGACCTACTGCCCAGCGTCCTGCCGCCGTTCCGCGAGTTTGGGGACCAAAAGAGTTCTGAGAGTTTTGATCCTGAGGCCGTGCTTTCATTTCCAACGGCAGATGGCGGCTCCATTCTCTCTCCCAGGCGCAGCAAAGCCTTATGTGCCATGCTTTATTTACAGCACTTTCATTGTGACTGCGGGCTTTACAGTAAGCTATTATTATCAGTGCTTTAAATGGACCGGTACTCACAGATACATAGTACCAGCACTTCTTAGTTTTACCGATCAGAGTACCGGCACTTCTCCACTGCCATGGAGAGTACCGGTACTCATTGAAGGTAAGCTCATTGGTGCTATTGCAGCTGAACTAGAGGCAGTCAGAGTGGAGTAGATCTGTACGGCACTCTGACAACCAAGCGCCTCTCTAGTCACTGCTTAACCATTCAGCAGCGGCTCATTCCCATTATGCAAAGATACCCGTGTTTTGGAAATTTCAGGTCCTGTCTGTTTGATAGAGTAGGGCCCATTTAGGCCCTACTCTGTCAATCCCTTTCACACTGTCGCTTACTGTGCAGTAACGCAGGAATTATCCCAAATTAACCTTTTTTGGTGTGTTTTTGTCTGCTTGTGTGTGTGTATTTGCCTACCTGTGTATGTTCGAGCTCAGTGAGGAAGAGAATCGGAACAGTATAACAGTAAGAAACTGCAAATATTGCTAAACAAGGAAACCTTAACATATCGTGTTAGGCCTTTATTTTGTGTAACGAGTTAACACGTTTTGTTTATATTGATACTTTTCTCACATCTTGTTATGTCCTGCAACTGGCGTAGTACTCATTATTAATGCGGCTATTCCAAAGTCTCTTTTGTTCTGAGGCACACTGATTATTAGCCTGAATAGTGCTGTTGATGGCTTGACTGTATTCATTTAAAAGCTGTTAATCTGCATATATGGGAAGTACTAGCAAGGGAAATGCAAGGGCAAAATGAATACTCCAAATGTCTTTGCATCATCATGTCTCGCCTGTCTCTAAACCCGCCCACTAGCCACGCCCCAGCTAAATTTAATTTACACTTATTTTTTTCCATTTAAAGGACTTATTATTATTGCTGTTCTCCAACTCGGATGACAGCAGTTGGGTTGGGGAATACATTTTGTTGCCCCTGGTGCACTTTCTTGGGTATAAACAACAAATGTTAGAGATATGAAAATGGTTGACCCATTTAAAATGTTTGCTGCTCAAAAGCAGCATCTTAATCACACACGGTGCTGTAGCCCAACTTGAGCCAGAAGACACATCACGTTTTTAATTTACACTCTAAAGCTTTTTAAAGACGTGACAACGGCCTCTGCAGCTGGCCTGTATTTGCTACGATATACCAAGCTTTCATAGGCAAGGCCTTTTTTATGCAATCCGGTCTAGCCTGCATGTAGTCCTGCAAGGGCATTGGATTGATTTATGTGTTTTTTAATGGAGGGTCAAGTGACTCCGGACGCTGCAAAGGAGGGATGGGGTAGTGGCGTACCTATGGGGGTTGTGATGGCACTGCTGCTTTTTTGGGGGGTTGCTTGCTGCTACTAGCTACATCGGAGTAGGACCCCGCCTCAGTATGTCTAGGCGGCATCTTGCTAGGGCCTCCTTTGTTTTCCCCAGGTCATGATTGCTGCCTTTTATTAAGCTGCCATTACTGGATGAGAGATTGTTGCAAACCAATTAAGGGCCGATGCCAGAGACGTTTTAAGGCATGGGCAAAGTGGGCTCTAGCCCAGCGCCCCAGCAGTTCAGGGGCCCCCTGATAGAACCAGCCCTGTTCTTTAGAGTCTTGCTTGCTTGATGGCTTTGAATGATTCTTAAACAGATTGTTTTAAATACCATTTTCCTTTGCTTTATTTTCACTGTGGGTGAAATGTGTGTCTATTAAATTTTGTAGAGAACTGTTGTGTTTATGTTTCATGCAACATCCATAAAATAATTTCTTTTGGATCAAATAATGACCTCACATATGGGAAATGGGAGTGTGTCACAGCGATTATTTGCAATATTATCATGAAGCACCTGCAGTGTTACAATATTGAAAACACACATCACGGTACCTGAATATTACATTTAAACACATTTAGAATTTGGACAAGTGGGTCTGGGCTCTGTCAATGACTTGGCCAAAGAGGGCATGAAAGAGCTGAAATAGAATCATAAATTCAAAACTGTTCCTTACAGGTGCCCCCAAAATATTCTTGGCCCAGGGCCCCGAAAATCCGTAGGATGTTCCTGGTGCCGCCATTTGCGAATATGAATGCTCCAATTACCACTTGTGCTGGCATGTCTAGGCCCATGGAAAAGACATTTTGTGTGCAAAGTTCAGCAAAAAAGCTTATTATAGCAAAGCTACAGAATGTTTCAATTCTGCATAAGTGTTTCTGAGGTTATATGAAATGCTACAGGCACTGTACATCAGTTCTCTTTGTAATACAAGTGCACTCACATCACCTTCCCTCAATATGAATTATTACCTTAGGGAAAGAGCATCATGATGCAGAAACGAACCCTACATCTACAGATGTACTTCATCCACACATCTCTTAGTAAATAAAGGTTGAGGAATTCTGAATTGCCCAAAATTCACAGAATTCAGAGTTGGTTGAACCTAAAAAGCCTTTTTCAAACGCAGGCTTGAGGTTTGTGGGTGTGTGACATGGGGAGTAGGCAGTCTGGCATTTATTTTAATATTTACTACACTACTCTAACATGTAAGAGAAATTGGTAGTATTCAGAAGTACCACACACTATTGATTGCACTAACCTCCTCTTTCGTAGACTGCCTAATGTCAATATAGCAAATATTCTCGCTTCATGTCATCAAGAATGGTACAACCAGATGAGCAGCATAAAGGCCTAAATTATAATCAAATGCATGTTTTTAATAAAAAGTATTTATCATTCACATGGGAGGTAATCAATTCCATCTCCTCCTACGTTATTTACCAGTAAACTCACGAGAAATAAGTTTAATGAACTTTGGCACTCCTGCAGGGAGTAACAGAATGTAAATAATGTTAGCCCAGCATAGTGTCTTAGTATCCAGGGATCAAGTGGGTGGTAATGATGGAACTCAACACTGCCTGGCTTCCTTAAATTTGAAATACACTCCAGGTATTTTTCTCAGCAGTGGGCATTAATGATGACAATAGTTTCCGTAGAGCTGCTGTGACAGTTTCAAGTTATTGTCCATCAATTTAAATTTTAATTCAGACCCTAGATAGTTGTTCTTTGTTGTTCAGCGATAGGAAGTCCCTGAGACAACAGGACCGCTCCTTGGCATTGTTCTGATAGCTGTCTCAGTTAAATAATCTGCTCTTGACAATGTTACAAATGGCGTAGTTTTATACGTTAAGAGTGTTTCCCACTTTCTCATTAGAACTTTGAGCAAGACAATATAGAGGCATTTCATTAAATGTTGGAGGTTTCAATTCAAATATACCAGATTTTTGGGCGGTGGGGCAAAGTGGTAGGTAGTGGGCTGAGCGGCTGGGGGGGGGGGGCCTCCTTGCACTTCGCAGGGGGGCCCCCTCAAGTTTTGTTACGCCACTGCAGCCAAGGTTAGGAAATGTGCACATGGCTGTACAGACGAGGCTATGGAAGTGGCAGGCAGGGTATGAGGGTGCATGTAGCTGTGTAGATGGGGCTGCGGAAGGTGCACGGCGCTGTGCAGACAGGGTAGAGAGGGTACAGGCAGGGGCGGCTCCTCCATAATGGCGGAGGAGCGTCACCCAATAACCCGCATCAGCAGATGATAAATAAAAGGACAATAATACAGTTATTGTCATTTTACTTATGCTGTCTGTCTGAGCCCCGCAATGACTACAGGGCAGGGCAGAACCGGGATTGCCAGCGAAGAGGAGCAGAGTGCACTCATAAGTGCGCATGTGCGATTGGCCTGCTGTCCTAGGCTGGCCAAACACACATACCCACTTATGTTTCTCCAACCCGGCTGTGTTACACAGACGGGTTGGAGAAAAGGCACAGGGTCCAATGCCCCATCTGAGTAGCAAATGAGGCCGCCCAGACAAATCGTGTTGCTGCTTTCATGTGACAGCAGTGTCTGGATTGGGTGTGGAGCCTGTCCCTTTAGGGCCCATCCCCTTCATACCCAATCGCAACGAGAGGAGCAGGGAGGCGGCCGTCAGCGGGAGCGAAGCAGCAGGTACGATTTCTTTTTTTTTTCTTCTAGTATTTCAAGTGGTAGTACGAAAATATCACAGGAAATAATTTTGGGGGTGGAGTAAACTGATGAAATAGAATTCCCCAGAAAGTGGCCGAATATGCAACTATGAGCCTTTTAGTGTGCCTCAAATAATTACTTGTTTTCCCTGATGTTCTTTGTAAATAAAAGAATCTCTTCTGATACATTTGATGGCTTTTGAGAGAAACATGGTAATCGTAGTGTTTGGTACACATGGAAAGGGGATACAACTTTAGCTACACAAGTAGGATGAGTTTTCAGCACTTCATTGTCTTAATATATTTTTAAGTATTGTTGATAATGCCTGCAATTCATTGACTCTTCTTAGGGACGTAATGTCTTGAAAGGCTATTTTAAAGGTGTTAAGAGAAGTCATACCTAGTGGTACACAAGGTGGTTTCATTAGTCCTGTTCGGGCTAGATTCACATTCTATTGGGGTGATAGAGGAGCATGTGAAGGGTGCTTTCAATTTACTCTCGAGGAATCGTTTGATTACAGGTATTGTAAAAATATGACTATTTTGCAATCACCTTATATATGTTGCAATAGTTGATAAGGGAACCCTCAGTGATGCATGACTGAGCTTACACTCAAGTAAATGTTCAATATATCCAAGTCAGTGTCTTTAGTTAACTGATCCTGAACGTTGTTCTGAGAACATCAACGAAGGTGTGTTATCTATTTTAGGATGTAACATTATCCTGTTAAGGGCCTAAGTTCATCCCTTATCATACAAGGTTAAGTGACTGAGATAGCAACTTCAGAAGCCCAGCTGTACATCTTTTGAGATAGGGTGCAATATTCAGCCCCTCTTGTGTCAGCACATCCTTGTGTGCAGGCATTGTGATACCATTCTACTGTGCTATTTGCATGAGTTGTAAAAGCCATGAATGGTGAGGCAACCTTGAGTCACTGTCATGAGTACACTGTTGGATGCTGTGCATTTATTACTGTAGAATATGCAGTAATGGTAAAAGGTCACAAGCAAATATTCCGCACCAGCTTATTAATGGTGGGACTGGGGATGGTAGTGTCTGGATACAAAGATTTGCTATTTTTTTTCTGTGGCGAACAATGTGTAGTGGTCCCCCATTATTTGAGCATCATTTGGACCACCGATTGGTAGGTCACGCTAATAGGGGCTGCTTGTCCGTCTGCTTAAGTAGTCAGCAAGCCATTGTCCGCTTTGGTGTTTGGTTTTCCACAATGGAGATGTTTCTGGCTATGACCCAGTTCCAAATGTCCTTCAGCAACTTTAACAGGGGACATGAAGCTGTGCATCTCTGTTTGCCAAGTTAAATATTGCAGTGGGGTTCTCTGTTATTACGTACGCTGCGTTGTGAATTTGGTATTGGAATGCATTCACAGACATACAATATCTGTAGTTCTAAGTAATTTGTCAATCATAGAAATTCTCGCTAGGGTCCCTTACACCTTATTTTTAGTTTCCACTATATGTGCACCGCAGCCTACATGTGATGCTTCTGTAATGATGGCTTGCAAGACTGGTGTTTTGAAAATGTCTAACTTGACTTTGTTCAACCATTTTCGTTCTTTGTTGACATCTTACTTGTAACAAATTTGGCCGCCAAGTCCCACTATATTTGTGCCCACAGGATCGTCAACCATTCCTGGATTGCTTCATATTTTGTCTTGTATTTGGAACCAAAAATATGAGACCATCATACCTATAACCTCTTCAATGCCTATGACGAGCTGGTCTCGTCATGGGCCGCGGTTGCGCTGTGCCCATGACGAGACCAGCTCGTCATAAACCCCGCCCGCTAATGAAAGCGCCGGCACAGGGCGGGGAAAGGGGCGGGCACTGAAGGGGTTAAGTTTCATTACAGTCCTCCCTGTCAGAGCCAGCAAAGGAGAATTTGATCATCCAGTGATTTTACCCACCATGGTATTGATAGGCTAATGCATGTCCTACTTGTTGAATTTGTTCTCAAATTGCTGATCCTGTATTTTACTCAAAGTTAGATCTTGCTTTGATTATAAAAAGTAGATGGATTATACTCATGGGTTTATTTCCTGGACCAAAACAACATATGTTGCATTCATTAAAAGAAGTCATTGAATCTCTTGTACCCAGATGTATATTTGGTCTGCTTCATAGTTTTGTCTTTTTTATTTTATTGCGGATGGTGTCTTTTGGAATTCTATGCAATAAGTTTAAGATTAAGTTTAGACGTCATTGTCATCTACATGCTATGGTAGTCGATTTTGCTTCCCCCTAATGGAGATGGATGCTGATTTGGGGGCGGGGAGGGTGTAAAGGATTAGATTGGTTAATGTTTGAGGAATTGGTCTGTGTCCTCACTTTGTTGGTGTTATGTAACTAATGACTAACTCATTGGAACTGGTTATGCCCCACTGATTTCCATTTCTCAGCTCAAATCCTCCTCTATAGTCCCTGTCTGGATGAAGGCTTTGAGCAGCTCTAACGTCTTCTCTTTCTCTCACCATCTTAAATGTAAGTCTAGATCAACATTTGTTTTTATGTATTGCGTTTCCTGAGAAGAGGATTTACTTTTTTTTTATCCAAGCGCATAATTGCCTTAGAGTTAGCAGGCTTCAAAAAACTTACTCTCGAGGAGAATGGTAGGCAACACTGACATTTTTAAATTATTGTTGTTTAGGGAGTTACAAGTAATAAACAAGATCCTTCCTGCTGTACCTCCATCTGAATTCAGGAAAGTATTCACTGCTCTCTTGATTACTAATGATATATGGATATATCGTTAGGTGGAGATTGGTTAGTAGGCTATATATGTACCTCCTTCCTGGGGGAATCAGTATTGACATTCTGTCATATTTCCTCCTTTAAAACAGAACACAGACTTTGTGCAGTGTATATTGAAACTGTAAAACTGCTCTTTTCCTCTACCTGTGACTGTTTATGTTTATATCTTGGTTTATGTGCAATTTGTACTTTTTAAGCTGCTCTTTTTCTCTACCCATGATTGTTTAAATTGATCTCTTGGTTTTCAGTGCATATTGTACTTTTAAAACTGCTGTTTCCTAATACCGTGACTGTTTAAATTGGTCTACTGGTTTTCCCCTAATCTGTGCTAAGACCTCCCGAAGGCAAAACCCCTCTTTTTTACTAGTTAAAAAGGCAACATACACACCTAAGCCTAACCAGAGTGTGTTCAAGAGGCTGCTTAATCTTTTTTTGTGGTTTCAATTGTGTGTGGATAGTATATCTAGCAGGAATTTCGCTAGAAAACGTGATTTGTTTAAGTCTGCAAAAGTAGTATTTTAGGGGCTTTAGATATGGGCATCATCTCCAGGGTTGAATAGGATCTATAAAGTGTGGATTGAGCTTGTCTGTTTTCAAGGAGATGCAGACTTCAGGAGGACCTCCTTGCCCCCTTGCACACCAGTTAGTGATATCTCTCATGCTTGTAAGCAGCCCTGAACTTTTCCCTCACTCCTGCACAGGCCCTTAGGTTCATGGAGGGAACCTCAGGACAGCCACCTACCTCCATGTTGTATCCCAAGCTTCTTTGAGCCCTAAACAGCCCAGTGAGAAAGGGAAATAAAGGTGGTAAGAACTCAGACTTTATGCTATGTATTTTCAAACTTTGATTCTGTTATTTTCCTCTACCCATGACCGTTTCAATGTACCTCTTGGTTTCTGTACAATTTGTACTTTTAATGTGCTCATTGAAACTTTGCGCTGTTATAGCCCATCATCTGGACTGCAAGACCCAGAATCCTCTGGGCAAGGGAGGAAGTGGGAGTGCTAGATGAGAGTCACCTGTAGTGCCTAAAAGTGCCCGCGATGCCTCGTTGGACGCACTCTTTGGAACTTTATGCTGTTGTAGACCATCATCTGGACCGCAACATCCAGATGGGCAATGGAAATAAGGGGAGCGCTAACAGGGGTAAACTGTAGTGCTTAAAAGAGCCTGCAATCCCCCATGGCGTAGGATGCTCTAATTGGCACTTTTTGCTGTTGTAGCCCATCATCTGGACCAAAAGACACAGTTTCCTCTGGGGAAAGGAGGAGCGGGGAGGGCTTACGAGTGTCTCCTGTAGAGCTGAAAAGCATGGGATGCTCTAATTCGAACTTTGCTCTTTTGTAGCCCATCATCTGTACAGCAAGACCCAGAATCCTCTGGGGAAAGGAGGAGGTGTGAGCGCTTACGAGAGTCACCTGTAGCGCTTACAAGCACCTGCCATCTCCTGTGGCGTGACATTATCAGAGATATATTTGGACAGCATCTAATAAGGTCAGTGACGTATTTTCTCTTTTGTGACGTTCTGTGTATTTATCTTTTATTATGGGCAAACGATATGCCTTTGACCCTCTTGTGGTGGGAGGAAGCAAGAAAAAAATGAGCACCTGGAACGCAACCATTAACTGTACTGTGCAGGATAATGATTTTTAATTGAAGAAGTAGACTTGTTGTTATCTAATGTGAACACTTCACTTCCATTCGACTCAGCGAGGCAGCCAAATTATGAGCTATATGAGAAGGCAGAGACAAAATCAAATACAAATACATCTGCTGGGGGAAGAGCCACAAGGCAAATTTAGCCGAGAGAGGGCAAGGGGAAAAAGCTAGTGCCCAGGGTATGGTGGCAGCCAATAAGCGAACCCACACTAAATGTTTAACTGAAGATGCTATTGAACAAACAAGAGGATCCAATAGTGCTCAAACAAAGGGGACAGCGGGTGCCCGTAGATCGTATAAGGGGAAGCAAGGCCCAAAGGAAGGTACGAAATAGAAAGCACATGAGCAGGCCCCATTGGTTGTAATCTCCACTGTTCCGTCCAAGTAACTAAACCAGCTGATGGAATAAGTAATAACAAGCAAGGGTCAAGTAATGAAAGCATTATGATTGAAGTAAACATTTTTATAACAGAAATACAAAATTTTAGGTCCCTTGTTTTAGTCCCTCATCGGGCTACTGAAAGCTGATAACATGCATCCAATGGTCTTATCAAGATCTGCTATAGATACTAATGGGTATTTAAATACTGGTGAAAGGGTCTGAGGAGCCAACCTAAGGACAAATACTTCACACAACTATAATTCAGTACAAGTCAATCAACCCAGAAAGGGAGCCTATATAGCGGACATTAAATATAATCAATCTGTTCGACAACGTGAATACGTGATATGGATATGCTAACTATACATAAGGAGGCTATCAAACCTAGCAATACTAACACTGTGCCTCATCAACTAAAGGGAAGTAACCCACCTTGAATACATCTTCCTCCTAAGTACACACCATACGTAATGCTGATTAGAAAATAAATGCCCCACATTCATCCAGTACAGAAACTCTTAGTCGCTAAAAAGTAAGAGTTTCTATCGGTTAAGGCACTATACTAAAGACATAAATTATCTACACAGTGGTTCTAGCAACCCGGGTGTTTTGGACTGGGGGTAGTCCAACAGACTGTGATGGTGACTGTATAATTATCAATTGATGTACCCCATAATATGTTCATTACATTTTAAGATCAGCTTATTATAATAACAAAATACAGAGGGGGTCTCCCAACTTGTACCTTTAGGCTTTATTTTTATAGTCCACACAATAATGGAAGCAGAATCAGTGAGAGGCCTGACCACTGGACTCTAGAACGTGCCTTGTATGATCTCAGCTGGGTTTCCCACTTTCCAGTTGTTTGAAAACTCTCCTTTCTGTAGAGGCTGAGGAATGGACTGGATAGACTGGGTGTTCTAGGCTGCACTCAAATAGGAGAGACTGTGGAGGGCCCTATCACTTTAGTCTCCACAGTGTTTAAATATGTAATTGGTGATAAAGTGGGGGAAGGAATGCAATTTGAGTGTGATGATGAATGGCTGGGAATGGAAAAATTGAGGGCCTTGAGTACCGACAGTTCATATCCACAGGACACTGTTATTTTAAAATCTGCTCTGATGGAATATGTTATTAAACACAAAAAAGGAGCTTATACGAGGTTACTCTCCTGGAATGTCGCAGACCTGGCATAAAAAATGAATGATCCTGAAAGGTGCCATTTCATTGACACTTTAGACTTTTGTCTTTTTCAAGAGACTTGGGCCTTAAGCTGTTATATCGCATAGGGTTTGCAAATTTTAGTATCCTTGCTATAAATACTGAGAGGGATCGTCCAGTGGGGGGCCTAAGTATATCAGTAAAATCGACCCTGCAATGTATGATTAAGGCTCCCCGACTTGCAGTGTATAAGTTTGCAAACTAGCGATAAATAAATCTTCCATATTTGCAATGTGTACAGTATATCTGTGGATTTTACCAGAATACTATAGTAATACAGCAACTCACTGGTCATCTGGCTAGTATCCCTCAGACTAGCTATAAAATACTTGCAGGTGAATTTATTTGTACATTTGAACTGCTCAATTTAGGACCTCCCGATATAGCTAGCAAGGAGAACCAGTCTTGGTCAATTACAGCACTTTCAGTAAAACCAGATACAAAATGGTCAGCCACAGTTATCCAGTTAAATGCCCAAACTTTACACCATGGTTTAAAGGTATGCAATGGGAGATCCAATTCAGATAAAGGGGGAGGCACACATACAACAGAACGAATTGCACTAGTCTCATAGATTATATTCTGTTAGATATCTGATAATGGTCTAACTTAGTGGACAAGGTGGTGAGAGCCAGGCAGGATTGTGATCCAAATGTGCTTGTCCTTGCCGTATTTATCATTGGATCCACTAACAAACCCTTCGATAGCAGGTTAAGATTTACTAGTAACCGACAAAGACTGACGTGGAGTGACATGGCTCAGTCTGAGGGATCTCTTGCAGAAGTTAATAAAGTGGTGGCATATGGCTTAGAGGCAATAGAGTTGTTGGATCCCTCTGACGCTAACGCAGATAAGATTATGGTTCTTCGTGCCCAATTGAGAGTTACCCCATGTAACATGTTTTATATATTTAGGCGAAGCAAAGGGTTCCGAAAACCACAATATACAACCTGTTATAACAAAAGCTGTAGACTGTCCAGGAAGGCATTATCTAAGGTCATTCAGGGTCAAGGTTAGTAGTCCAGAGTTCATAAAGCCAGATTCACATATAAACTCCCAATTTTATCTAAAAAAATAGAATGGGAAAACCCAAAGTGGCTAGATCTGTTGCAAGATTCCAGGGCGAAAGACCATCATACTTTATGGAATATTTTAGCTACAGGTACAGCGAATCTTCAGGCACAGTCAGACTGCAATGTAACAGCTGCAGAGTGGAGTGAGTATTTCTCAGGCCTCTACTCGTGCATACCCGAGGAAGAGCCTTTACATGAGGGGGAGTCAGGGATCTGTGGCTCAGCTTGTGTTCTCTTAGAGATAACACAAAGGAAACAGTGGGTGCTATATGCCAGATCGCCCACACCAAAGCATTGGGGTTAGACAAAATTCCAGGGGACCACTATCTATCGGAGATTAAACTTTGCGGACCCTATCTGACAATCCTATTTAATGCCATCTTGAAAGGGGCCCCTCTACCACCTACATGAGGGGGCCGGGATTTTTCAATTTTCAAGAAGAGTTTAAGGTCCCAACCCCCAACTATGGGCCCATTGGCCCATTCAATAGGGCTCAGAAATTATTCTGTAGACTTATTTTGATAAGGCTACAGGAATGGTTAATGGGCACAGGGGTTATCTCTCCATTCCAGGCAGGATTCCTGTAGTGCACTAGCACCCTGGACCAAGTGTTGCACTTACAGCTCCTGTTCTGGAAAGCGGTGAGCCTGGGGGATGGTCGTGTCTATGTGGTCTTTGTGGACCTTGGGTCTGCATTTGACCTAGTACCTAGAAAGACACTCTAGCGGGTGTTAGAAGACACAGATGTTCCCAAAACTTGTTGGGGATTATCATAAGGCTGCACCAAGATAACTATGCGCACGATATGTGTGGTCCTGGAGGAGAGGTGACAGGGCACATACCTGTGCAGAGGGGGATCCAACAGAGCTGTCTTCTAGCCCTCACACTGTTCACACTGTATATCACTGGCCTGGACTATATTTTACCCCCTACTTAAGGGTGTGCCATTGGAAAGAGTTCACGCATTCGAATAGCTGGGCTTTACATTGTCTAAGTAGTTTGATTGGAAACCACACCTACTTAAGTGTAGGATAAGAATGGAATAATATCAAGAACAAAAATATTGTTATACATGAACATTGTGTCAAAAATATCGATCACAAAAATCTCATTTTCCTATACATGTAAAGGTAAGTCTAAAAATATCGAAACAAATATATCGTTCCACACTAATATTGTTAAAAAAGACAAGAATATCGATTTTGTAGTAGAAATATATAGGTTAAAATGGTAAATATTAAATATTTTAATGTATAACATAAATATGATGAAAGATACCTGTAGCGGCTCGTGGAGGAAGTTTGGTGGGGCAGTGAGGTGGGGCGGGGGAGGGGCAGGGTGGGGAAATGTAAACACCGGAATATGGATGAATGGAGGTAAGTACACATTTAAATTAATAAAACGAATTTCGTTGCACGCGCTGCATCGTAAAATGCGATGCAGCACGCGCAAAGGAATTCGTTTTATTAATTTAAATGTGTACTTACCTCCGTTCATCCATATTCCGGTGTTTACATTTTCCCGCCCCGCCTCACTGCCTCACAGAACTCCCGCCACGAGCCGCTACTGCTTACAGCACATACCAAAACACATGAGAAATGTCTTTCAATAAACAAAGAAGGTTTGTTTACTCAGTACACAACGAAAGCCAAACGCGATGATATTTTAACATTTCCTTGTTTTTTAATATTTGCATCATCAATCTGTTCATTGCTGTTGCTTGGCACAATACTATATATTCTCGAACGACACCGAAACAAGCAGACATGCACATATCTTCCATGAGTGTCTCTATTCTCTCCCCCTTTCTCTCGTATTTCTCTCACACAAAAACAATCACAGGCAAGCAGACAAACATAAGCAGACTCCTACACAAAAGAATCAGGTGGGATTAAAGCCAGTTGAATCTGTTTACCTCCCACGGCTTTCTAAATACCCTGTCACTGGGCTGCCTCAATTTCTGTGTTTGCAACACTGCATGATGGTGAACACCCCGACGGTATGCAGATGAGCCCAAGCTGAATAGTTCAGGGGGGGTTTCGGCTAAGGTCTACAGAAGTGCCTTAGCTGTCAGAGTCAGGCCGCCAGCACCAGCGTTTAATGAGTACCGGTACTCTCCTCAGCAGTAGAGAAGTGCCGGTACTCAGAGAGATAAAACTAAAGTGCCGGTACTCAGTACCAGCACATTTAAAGCACTATAACCAACAATTCATGTTCCAACAGTTATATAAATACATAATTTAAGACACTATTCCGCCAACTAGAACATGCTTCATGGCGATGACTATATTTTTCGTGCGTCTCTGTATAAAGCGAGATGTCAAAAACCTGCTTGAACCTGCACGGTTTACTTTATGAGACACTAGAAGAAAAGTCTTGTGGAAACCAGACAGGCGCCTATAAACACGTTTGGAATTCGTCTCTGATTTGAAAAAGGAATATTTAGCACATTTCCACTAGACGGTGTTTAACGACAAAAATGCCCCAGAAAATATAGATAAATTGAGTCAAAAGTCACCGTGCCATCATATCATATCCCAAATTAAACACGCGGAAAAACTCTTTCGGGGGTTTACCTTGAAGCAGCCGCCACAATTCCACACCGAAGACGGGGGCACGGGTTTCCGCACTGTTCCACCAGCGTGCCAAGCGGCATACGTCAGGATTACATTCAATGAGTGTCACTCAGAGTGCTCTGCGAACTGGTAAGACTACAAAACGATACTCTCTTAGCATACAGTTGTTGAATATTAGGTAGGTTCTGTTTAAAGAGGGTAGGCAAAGAGTAATGATTGACAGACCAGTCACAGGGTCTGGTGAGGTTTATTATTTGAACACTTTAACTCCTGTGGTGCTGGAGGAAATGACATCTACTGTGATCTTTGTTCGAATCGTTCCCAAAGCAATTCAAGTGAGATGCTGGTGATAAAAAGAGTGTTTTCCGCATGATTATTTTAATATATATATATATTTTTTAATAAGAGACTGTATTTGTCCGGCCTTAACGTTTTTGGAACGTTGCAGAGAGAGGGTGATTATTTTAGGCCCCAATGATTCCCTGTTCAGGAAAGTCGTCAAACCAGTACTGATCAAAAGGAAAACATAGGGGAACAACAACTACCTCGCTCCGCGCATGACCAATTCAATCATTCACTTCGCTTTGTGTGACGCTCCCATCGTGAAGGGCAGCATCGAGCCGAACATCTCAACAGAAGGAAGGGCTCCCATCGTGAAGGGCAGCATCGAGCCGAACATCTCAACAGAAGGAAGGTTTCAACCGTCTTCTAACTCCAAAATGACCGGGTAGAAAAATGCAACCATTTTAGATCTCCAGACCTGACTAATTGCTTGCTGTTGACCGCAACTGTCACCCACACTATACTGAGACCCCACTCACTATAAGGAAGTCCCTGACCCAGGACGTCTGTGGGGAGCCATATGACAACTCGCACTTTAACGGAGGGTCAGGGGATGTTAGGGAGGGAGGGTCGGATCCTCATCATTCGCACGTTGCAGGAAGAAGAAAGGTACATTATTGCTGACACTTTGCTGTTAATAATTAATCGAAATAAAAATCAAAATGATGGGGGCGGAACCTCCATTGGAGTGGAGGGCCATCGCTCCACTTAAATTATTCCCAAAGCCCCCCAGATGAAAAATAAAATGGTCATTCATTACAATTTTATTTTTAATGCCCCGTCTAGAACAGAGCGTCAGGACAGGGGCGGGGCCACTGCTGAGTGACAGCGGCATGTCACTCAGCGGGAGGAGAGTGGGCTGGGAAAGCACTGTTTAAAGTGTGTATGCCTTTTTGGCCGACTGTCTTGCGACGGCCTGCCACACATGCGCTCTTTGAACAGCTCTAACCCCGCTGTCTTAAGATAGTAGGGTTAGAACATGGGTACCCACAAACATTTTCCCAGAGACCACAAACTATGGTCTGTGGCATGCCCGAGGGCCGCATTAATGCCAGCACAGTGGGAGTGGGTCTTTGTAGGGGGTAAGGTGGGCATAGGTGAAGCGAATCACATACAGGGTCTGGTCTGTGAGTCATGGAATTATTTTAAGTATTTCTTTCCACACTGCCCGCCAAATGAAGTCCCCAGTCTCATGTATAGTCATACATTTGACAATACTGTGTTATTCTATATCTGAATTGCTAGCCCTCTACCACACTTTGGTTAAGCCTTTCTGCTGGCTAAAGCTACCTTGGGAGACAGAAGTGTAAAAAGGAGGTAACCTGAAAATCATGGATCAATCCCGGCTTCCCCACTTGACCCAACTGTTTGATCCTAGGCAACTGCTTGATTTCACTTTACCTCTTTTTTTTAGGTCTCGCCTGACCCAGCGCATGCGCTGGTCTGGCGAGACTTATTGAGAGGGCTCCAAAAAGTGCTACCAGGCCAGCATGGAGCTACAGTGCATGTGTGCGGGCGCGTGCGCCACTTTTACCGCGATCACTTTCACTTTTGCGGCCGCGCGGCCGCTTTGATGTTTGATCGCGATCACTTTCCCGCCGCGGCCGCACGGCCGCTTTCATTATCTCCGTGAGGCTTCAATACATTGCAGCAGTTAAAACAAGCATTGGCATAGTCAATAGGTCTCGCGTTTGGGACCTTATAAGTGTTTAGTTATGCAACTGTTGCATGGCTAAACACTTATAAGGTCCCAAAGGCGAGACCTATTGGCTATGCCAATGCTTGTTTCATTATGGCAAAAAAGAGCAATTTGGAATACATGAGTTAATGATATATGCTGTACAGACCTCTTGTATTTGATTTAACAAACTACAATGTTGTCCATGTATAATAACAACCCTGGCCACCAAGAGGGTTCCAAGTGGCAACTGACTTACCACTTAGTTCACTACTAGTATTGTTGTCAGAGTGTGATAAGGCATGAATATTTCTACACTCATTTCTGAAAATGATGAGGTTTGAATAAAATACTTCTAAATGCACTTATCTGTTCTGATGTACTAAGTTGTAATGCTTCTCCATGTCAATGAAATACACTTTTCGAATTTTGAAGAGACTTTGTCATATTTTTACATGTTTGTAGAAAAATGAATGTGTTCCTAAAGTTACGTTTTGCAGGGCAGCTTTTTTGCTTCTTTTCATTTACTTCAGTTAGCCTGTAAATAAACCTGTTCCTGTTTATTTAACGTATTTTTTTAATGCTAGTGCTTTCTGATGTAAAAATCAACAGCCCAGTGCAATCACTCAGCTGGGGGCCACTGGGGAAGGTCAGGAGGGCCGCATGCAGCTCCCGGGCCGTACTTTGTGTACCACGGGGTTAGAGCAAGCCAAAGCCTCCAGAGCACTGTGGAGTGCCGAGTGAGGCCGCTCACACCAATCCTAGAGATGCTCTCATAGGAAAGCAGCGACAGGATTGGTTGAGGGAGTTTCCTGATGGCCTGGCTGCCAATGAAAAAAACAGAGGAAGGAAGAGTACCAATGGTAATATTGATTAGTATTAGTTTTTTAAATTTGCACTTATTTGCGCATGTCCACCTCTCCCAGAACATGCTAGCCTCCCATTTCCTACCAGAAAGGTTATTTTTAATTTGGACACAATAAGGAGACAGACAGTAATAATTTACAAATTCTTAATAACTTTACAAAAGAGTTACTTTTTTGATAAAACAACTTCTCTTATACAAGAATTTAAATAAATAAATAAATAAAATAGTGCATGATGTTGTTTCAAATGTTCCCAAAGCTGCTTTAGAGTAGTTTTGAAATGCTTTCCTCTTCAGGCCTCCTTTATTTTTTGAAGCATAGTGGTGGAGGAGGGGGGTTATTGAAAGCCATTTTTGCCAACTTTTTTTTGGAAAGCCCTCTTTAATTGAATGTACTATTTATTTAGATTTTCTTTTATTTTTGAAGACTATTGTTATATTTTAAAGATTTTTAATGAAAAGTGAGTCAGTGCCTGATATGAAAACTTTTTTTGCTGTGATGATATCCATGCAGGGCCGATATTAGCGCTGGTAGCGCCCAGTGCGCCAATCTTGTTTGACACCACCATATCACCTCCTCGGATTCCCTCACTGACAGCTGTCTGATGTGACCCTCATCTCTCCATAGCCCCTTTCTCGAATACATTCATTTATTTTAAAGCGCTGGTAAAGGCTGGCTTTACTAATGCATTCAGCTATATTCATAATATATAGATCTGTTCTTTGCAGGAGGCATACAGCGGTGGAGATTCAGGAGGGATGTTTGTGATGCTACACCCCCCCCCCCCCAATAAATGCATTTTCTGTTATAGTTGTGTGCAGGTGCTTTCATTCAGGTATTGTGAGATTCCAGTTGGATTTCTCCAGTAACTTTTACATACACTGAGAAAATAACACACACACCCTCTCCCTCTCTGTTTTGAAAGTCCTCACAAATATTGGTTATTTTACAAAATATTGTTTTTTCTTTCCTAGCACTGCAACAAATTCACATTATTCTGCCTTTCCACTGCCCCTTAGACCCCTCTCATGTACTCTGTCATATAATGTGTTTAAACATTATATGCCAGCCTGATTGTTGGAAAACCTGAAGCTCACCACCCCCCAAACTTACTGACCAAGCTACGCCCCTGCCGGCATATTAACCCTCTATGCTACTTTATGGTGAGGCAAAACTTCCACTAGACAAAACTCCATCTTTCTCTCTAGCAGGAACATTAATCAAAAGAGTTATCATGACATTTTTATTACTGTCTGAAAGTTGGACACACAAGCAGGTTCTTTTAAATTGAAATTTTATTGCTAAATGCCTTAGGTTAGTTCCCGGTCGCACCTCCATAAAGCCGGCTGTGTACACACGACTTGCAAAAACAGAAGCCTGGAGAAAGCAAACAGGCAAATTACATTGTAATAATAGTACTTTGAGAATCAGGAATTCCTTTCATGCTTGCAAGGTACACTTTGCTACTCATTGTGATCGAATGGTAAAATGTGTGAGAAGGACGCAACACCTTTCAAATAGCAATGCAAAGTATCAATGGTGTGCAACAGCAGCTGCCATCACAAACTGTTGATTAGATATCTACAATTGAAAGGGGGTAGCATCCATTCATAAGAAGGAAACTTTCCCTTAAGGGACAACTTCCTCCCAATGAATGTGGTCACTGATATGGGGATGTTGCAGACAATGGTTAAATGGCACTGCTGTATGTCTCCCCTAATGCAGTCACATAACATTAAAGGTCTTTGTTAGAGTTTGGTGGATGGGTACTCCACCACACACACAACGGATGTCCCATCTGCGCTGTTACAAGTGCATTAAGCACTTGCAATGAGATAGATGGGATATCCGCCACACTTGTGAAGGAGTTCCCATCTGCCAAACTCTAAATCAGGCTTTAACTTTTTTACTACCTCATCTGTAAATTGAATAGATATGGGCTTCGTTAAAAAATCACCTTGGCAATGCTAACAAATATGGCCTCTTTGCTACTGATAGAATTCACACACACACACACACAACTGCACACACACACAAACACACACGCACAAAATGTTTCTCACAAATATGCTCAAGTCACTATTTATCGTACTCTGTTCTACACACAACACTGTCAAAACAGACATTGGTCTTGCATGCACAAGTGAGTGAGTGGATATTTTGCGTACTTTTTGAGGGTACAGGTTTAAGTTCCTTGTATCTGTGGTTTTATTAGCAATAGGTTCTAGATTATGGGTGGGAAGTGTTTTCATTTTTGGGACAGATTTGTTGGTGATACAGGTTGACTTTTTTGATTCTAGGGTACATTTTTAAAGATTATATTGCATGTATTGTTAGTGGTGGTAGTAGTGCATGCAGAGTTTATAGGTAAGGGAGTAGCCAGAAAATGTAAATAACCCTCACTTTGAACCAAAGCTCCTATTGTGCCAAGCAAATGAAGCAAGTAATCAAAACCCTCACTAGAAAAGCTCTTTTATCTATTCCATCCATGCATCTATCCATTCATATTTCACTTCTTCATCCACCTGTTGATATCCCCAATTTCACCTTTACATTCTGTCATCCATTCATTCTTTCATCAATCATTCAATATTTCACCATTTCTTCTGTCCACCAAACCATATCCAAACCTATCCATCCACATCCAAACCTATCTATCCATCTCCAAACCCATCCATCTATCCATCCATCCAACCATTTATTAATCCTTTCATACATTCACCCACCATCCCTTTCACTCATCCATCCATTCATTATTTCACTCATTCATCCTTGCATTCACCCTTTCCCTCACTCATCCATCCAACATTTCACTCATCCATCCATCCACCGTTTCACTCACCCATTTATCCACACTTTCACTCACACATCCATCCATCATTCATCCTTCCACTCACTCTTTCACCTTTGTCTGCCAAGTTGCAGACAGAAGAGGTCCATCAAGAACTCCACCCCACTGAAGCAGGTAATGGGGGTTTAGAACCTCACAGCTCCAACCTTTCACTCACCCATCCATCCTTACACTCATCCATCCATCCAACTTTTCATTTGGTCCATCCTTCCACCCTTTCACCCCATCCATCCATCCATCCATCCATCCATCCATCCATCCATCCATCCATCCATCCATCCACCCATCCCCCCATCCATCCTTTCAATCCATGCATCTATCCATCCAGCCTTTCACTCATCCATCCATTCATTTACCCTTTCACTCATCCATCCATCCACTCACTCATCCATCCATCCACTCACTCACTCACTCATCCACCCACACTTTCACTCCTCCGTCCATCCATTCACTCTCCCTTTCAGTCATTCATCCACTCTTCACTCGTCCATTCATCTACCCTATCCTCCATCCCTTCCTGCCACTTCTCCATCAATTATTTTACTCATACATCATCCATCCTTTCACTCATTCATCCTTCCTTTTGCTCACCATCCATCCAACCTTTGACTTCATCCATCCTTTCACTCCTTCCATCCGCCCATCCTCCCTTTCACTCATTCTGTCCATCAACCAATTCAGCCATCCAACCAAGCATCTGACCATCCATCCATCCATTTATTCAGCCACCGTCTTTTTCACTTAGACATCCGCCCATCCATCCTCCCTTTCACTCTGTCATCCATCCTTTCACTAACTCATCCATCCATCCTTTCTCTCATATCCAACCACCCTTTCACTCACCCATCCATTTATCCATCCATTCATCCATCCACCTATCCACCCTCACTTTCACACATTCATCCACCCATTGCTTCATTCATCCATCCATTCATCCTTTCATCCATCCATCCACCCACCATCCCTTTCAATCATCCATTCATATTTTCACTCATCCTTCCTTGCATCCACCCTTTCACTCATTCATCCATCCATCCTTTCACTCACCCACCCATAAAACCTTTCACTCACACATCCATCTATCATCCCTCTTTTCACTCACTTTCACCTTTCCCTGCCAAATTACAGATAGAAGAGGTCCATTAAGAACTCCACCCCCACTGTAGCAGCTAAATTTGGGAGTTCACAACCCCTCAGCTCCATCCTTTCACTCCCCCATCCATCCTTATGCTCATCCATCCATCAAACTTTTCACTCATTCATGTACCCACCCTTTCATTCCATCCATCCATCTACCCTTTCACTCCATCCATCCATCCTTTCTCATCGCCCATCCACCCTTTCACTCATCCATCTATTTACCCTCCCTATCATTCACCCATCCATTGTTTCACTTATCCATCGATCCACCCACCCTCCATCTGCTCTCCTTTTCACTGATCCATCTATTCTTCAATCCATCAATCAATCAATCAATCAATCAATCAATCAATCAATCAATCAATCAATCAATCCATCCATCCATCCATCCATCCATCCATCCATCCATCCATCCATCCATCCATCCATCCACCCTTTAACTCCCCCAGCTACCCTTTCACTCACACCCATCCTTCTATCCTTTTACTCACTCATACATTAACACACCCACCCTTTCACGTTATTTATGATTCTTTATTTGCCATATTGCGGGCAGAAGAGACCCATCAAGAGCTCCAACCCGACTGTAGCTGCTAAAGCAGAGGTTTGATGATGCCTCTGTTTATGGGTGGGTAGTGTTTTAATTTTTTTGAAATTTTTTTGGCTTTCAGGGTGTTTGGAAATTATGTAGTTTTTTGGGGTATAGTTTTAATGATATATCATTGAGATTTCCTTTAGGAACAGGATGTAGTGCATGTTCTGATAATGGGTGCAAAGTGTTTACATTTTTGGGACATCATTTTTGGGGTTAAGTGTGTCTTGGTATTAATGGGGGTAAGGCAGAGGAGGAGGTCCTGAGGGAAGAGGAAGTCAAGGCCATCCGTAAGCACCCCATTTCCTTAGCATGGGCACAGTTATTACACACATTCACATACAAAACTACCCTGGTGCAAGTACCAACAGACTCCCAATCCCAGACCCCGCCTTTGTCCCCTACAGGGTCGGTAGCAATAGACCCACGACAAGCCCCACCAGTCTAGATTCAATGCTCCGCTAAAGTCATGGCAGGAGCTCTAATCTCATACACGGTAATAGCCGGCCATGAGGGCTCTGGGCTCCCCTTTCGCAGATGCACCATCATGCAATACGCACTAATACATCACACGTAGATGACAACACTGTCCGTAAGATCAATTTGTTTTTTTGGACACCCGGTCCGATAGCTCCCCAATGTTCCCCCTAGTTGTACCCCCATAGTTAACAATTTGCTATTTTACGTCGGCAGTTGCAATCCCGACGATGGTTAAAATCAGAATACATTCACACAAGATTGGACACAATGACACTGGGAAAGATCCTATAGGAGTACATTACTACATACCCATCGGAAATGACCCCAGCCAGACTTTCAGAAACTCCCATTGAACAGCACAAACCAGAAGGAGGGTTCCCCCCAGAAACAGTTTTCAATGTATAAAATATATAACGGCTGTGAGGCAGTAACAATATGTGTGTAGCTACTTACCATTATTCAGCTCCCAACGACAGGTTTGTGTCAATGTATGATAACAATGCAAGATATTGATTTGCGATAAAGAAATGTAAAAAAAAAAACCAAAAAAATTTTATACAAAAAAAAAAGGGTGTCTTGGTATTTTAATTTTTGGAGTACATTTTTAAGATTACATTAGGTGCTTTAAAAAGGGCCAGCTGATTATTCTTTGCTGAAAAAGAAAATATAAAACTTTAAAAAAAGAAAAGGGGGAAAAGTTCCACCCACAGAAGAATGTTAGTATTCATTATAAAAAGGGTGTTATGGAAACATTTACCCCAAACAACCAACACATATGTCGCTCATCATGCCAAAAAGTTGAATTCTAGTCAAAAGTCTTTAGTTCATTAAAAAAATATATATATATGTATTGTAGACTACTTGCACAAAATTGAGCTTCTCTAATTTCTTTGCTCCTTTTTCATAATTTCCAAGAATTTATAAAAAAAAGTATATGGGCTTTACCAATCGAAGATTTAATTGAGTCCTGTCATACTTCTATGGCATTGTTTGCTTTTGCACCTCCTAAGCAGCTTGTGTAGCAGTTCCACCACTTTCTTCCAAACAATGGTAAAACATGGTAACCTTCTATGGCACAACATGGTTAGATGACCAAGCAACTTGTCCTCAAAATAATTTTGAAGTGGTTCCAATTTTTCTTGTTTTGTTTGAGGAGTACTCACTTTGGATTACAGCAGTGAAATGCTCATCTACTGGTTTAAGAGGTACAAAAGCTAAAATAGAGATTTTTCTAACCTCAAATTGCAATTTACTGTCTGTTCTATAGTATGCAGCTAGGGATTTTTTTGAACCAAATTGCCAAATAGTCTGGGGAAAATGGAAAAACTATCCCTTGAAAATAGTTTATAGAAATTTGTTTTATTAACATTCAACAAAGTTAATTCAAAATCAATAATTATTTTTCCAGGTGCATTTTGGCTTGTTGTTTCATACCCTACGGTTAGAAATTGAATTTATGTTGTAGATTGTTTCCCACAAGGTGTTACGTACACTAATGGTATGTTATTATTTTTAATGTGAATATTTAGTATGTAAATTTGTCTGAATGAATTGGACACTTTTTGAGAGTTGCACCTATCATCCAAATATCCTTATATTCTAAGGTTAGAAGTTTATGTTGATTAGAGAAACTTATTACACATTTTTGTGAGTGGAGGTTATTATAAAGGAGAAAAGAATTGATAGTAAAAGCATTTTTGCTCCCCAGGAATGTTAATGAAAGATAATGTTTTGAGTTTGCGTGGGAGGTTCCTTTTTCTTGCCATTTTTTGTTTTTAAAATGTGTAAAATTTGGTATGGTAGGCATATTCTCTGCAACATTTGGAGGATATATTGGGCAACCTCCCGAAAAATAGATCCATACAGATCACTGGATGTGCTTGCAATAGTTTTCAATTCTTAATAAAAAATATTCTCTGGCCACACCTTCCAGTGTGGAGTGCTTTGTGCTCCCCTCTATATAGACCCCAGTGCAACCGCTGTGCCAACGAGTGACAAGATAAATAGCTCACAGAATTCCAGGGTTCCCTCAGTTCTAATGTTCTTTCCTTAAAATATATATAGCCTTTACATGGCAAAAGTCGGTGCAATTTTTTAGACAGAATATAATTTGCTGATTTACTATTCTTTATTTTTGAATGCTCTTTTGCTTTTGAAAATAGATTATAGTGTAATGTGAAAATTCTAGAAATTAATCGTTTTAGATTTTATATCATTTGAAGTATTAAACATTTTTACCTTTCATTGCTCATTCCTTGTAGTTGTTTCTCTGCGTCAAAGTTCTACACTAACATCAGGTGTTCGCAGAATTTCAGCATTTGCGATCGCAATTTAGCTGTGTGCAATGCAGGTAAGTAGAAATCCACTCGCTAAATAAGGAATCGAAAAAATTGCGATTCCCTATTTTGCGCAAACATTTAGAGAATCGCAATTTGCGATTCCCTAAATGCTATTCTTGTAGACATCGCAAATTGCGATTGTGTTGTAAGGAATCGCATATTACCACCAACTTCAGGTTGGTGGTAAATTGCGATTTCCTTGAAAAATGCAATTTCATGCATTTTTCAAAGTGCCATGTGGCACACATACATGCCCCTAGGGCATGTATGTGCACCACATGTGCACACATGCATATTTCAGGGGTGCAACAGGGCATCCTTTAGGAGACCTTGGAGCCTTGAAATTCCGTGCGCAATTTGCGAGTACCTATTGGTTACTCGCAAATTGCTTACCCTATATCCATTCATTCCTATGGGCCTATTGGCCTATAGGAATGAATGGGAAGCCATTCCTTATTTGCAACTCACAATTTGCGAGTCGCAAATAAGGAATGCGTAGGAATCGCTAAATAGTAGCAGATTCCTACATACATTGAATTTTGCGAGTCTATAATAGCGAATCGGTAAAATTCGCTAGTATAGACTCGCAAATTGTAATGTTGATACATCTGGTCCTAAATATGCTACCACGTTGGGATATGGAATGGAGCTGAGACAGGCAAAATAATAATATTGCACATTATGGGGCAGATTATGATGTGGTCGGAAAAGGTTCCGACTGTTGGTCAGAACTTTTCCGACCACATCGTAATATGTTGATTGAATTCCTTTATGACCACCTTATTACGATGGAGGTGATCAGAAAGGAATCTGATCGGTCATTCCGACTGGCTTCCGATGGCTCAGACAGCCCATCTGCCAGTTGGAATGCAGCCAGTAATCCCAAGGGTGGCTCTTTCCACCCAAAATATTACGATGTCGGGTTTCGGAAGCCGTTCCGTGCGACATTTCAGACACAGAAAGGCTGTTGGAACTTGACTTTGGGGGCCCCAGCCGGGCCCTCTTGGGTGCATGGCATCTGTTTGGAGGCGGTGCCCCTCTGTTGATCCCTGCACCCCATGGTACCCCCCTTGAGGTGCCTACCACGGGGTGCATCTATGAACTGCACCTCCTATTTTACAATGGGAGCATGTCTTCTGGCCAGAATACACTATCCCATTGTAAAGTACAGGAATGCGACCGAACAGTGCTCAGTGGCATCCTAATTAGGAGGTCGGGCCCGCTGACCGGGTGTTGGTCGGTCCCATGACAGAGACAATGTCAGGCATCATAATAGGGTCCTAATTTTTATTTTATTTTAACATTAATTAAAAAAAATTCTGTAAGAAATATCAAACATTTTTCAATATTATTCATGTAAACTTAAACATTTAAGTTTTCATTAGCCTGTTTTTATATTTTAAAAAATGCATCTTTGGGTTTATCTGTTTGCAGGTCATAAGAATATTGTTAGTTTTGGTAATGTTTTTTTCAATTGAGTTTTAGCAAATTTCTACTAACCTAAAGTTTATACTTTTTTAAATTTATGAATTTGTGTGGTTACATTTTGATTTCCTCTGATGTTTTTGTACTAAGGACTAACTTTTCCTATCTCGGCACCACTTCAGTTAAGCATAGCATTAGACGTGTGTACATTGTAGGGAGTAAAGAAAAAAACAATTACTGTACATGTTCTATATTTATTGCTAGGTTCTATTAGGCAGATTTTGTTTTATGAATGGTATATTAAAGTGCGCTTACTTCTATCTGTCTGTAAATGACACTGTGCTCCTATAGTAGAAATAGTATTTGGCTTCTTGGGATTCTCCTGAGAAGGTGCAGGAGAATGGTGGATGCACTCTAATGTATGTTTTTTTTAGATGTTACCGTTTTTTGTAAGTACGAATAATATTGAACTCCCTGAAAATGTTAATATTAAATCATGACAGAAATATATGTTTTTGTGAAAAAAAAGTGTTTTCCGAACAGTAGCCTTGTGCTATATTAATGCCACCATCTTTGCTGGGGAAATATATTTTAACGGGAAGTTGTTCAAAATTTGTTTCTTCTTCATGCAGTATGTGGATTTTTTTAAAACATATATTTTGAATTGCTTTCTGATATGTAAAATACTTCTTTATGGTTTTAAATATTTAATAGCAAATGTGATGTAAAAAGGCAATGGCAATGTAACTTACATTGACATATATTATATTGGAGTGTCATGATAACCGCGGTAAAATACCATGATGTAAAACACTGCAATGTAATGTTTAAGTTATATTCTGTGGAATTGTGATAGTGGGAATAGAGGTTGTAGTGGTGAGGGCTAAAGTAGTAGCAGTGGTGGTGGTGATATTGCTGGTGGTGGTGATAGTGCAAATGTTGGTAGTAGTGATGGTGGTGGAGGGATAGTCAGAATGGTGATAGTAGTGGTGATGGTGTTTGTGGTCATAGAGATGAAAGAGGTGAAGATAGTAATAGCACGGTGGTAGTGTTGATGGCAGTGGTATTACCAATGGTGGCATTAGTAATAATGGTAATAGTGGTGAAGGTGGTGGTGATGATAGTGGTGCTGGAGGTGATAATATTGGTGGTGGTGATAGCGGTAGTAGTGGTGATCATGGTGGTAGTTGTGGCTATAGTGGTGATAATAGTGGTTATGTTTGTGGTGACAATAGTGGTGATGATAATAGTGGTATACTCGCTCCAATAGTGATGGTGAGTGATAGAGGTATGGTGGTGAAGGTAATGTTGTTTTGGTGGTAGTAATGGGGGTGGGAGTATTGATAGTGGGGGTAGTTGTGTTGGTAATGGTGGTGATGGTGATGTTGTTCATGGTAATGCTCCTAACAGTGGAGGTAATTACGATTTTGGATAGATGTGGTAATAGAGGTAACAGTAGTGGTTTTAAAGATAACCGGGATAATAGTGGTAAAGTTGGTGGTGATAATGCTAATAGTAATGGTGGTGGTTATAAGGTACCAGCGTGAGCATCGATGACACCATCAAGACCATAAGCACAATCCACTCCGGCTCCCCTCAAGAACTTCCGGCCCATCTCTATGCTCCCGTTCCCGGCTAAGGTCATCGAGAAGATCGTCAACAGACAGCTAACCCGATACCTCGAAGAAAACAGAATCCTGGACCCGTCCCAGTCAGGGTTCTGCAGCAACCACAGCACCGAGACCACACTCATCGCAGCCACCGATGACATCAGGATACTGCTGGACAACGGTGAGACCACAGCCCTCATCCTCCTGGACCTCTCCACCGCCTTCGACAACGTCTGCCACCGCACACTACACGCACGCCTCCATGCCGTAGGGATCCGTAACAAAGTCCTGGAATGGACCACCTCCTTCCTCTCCGGCAGAACCCAGAGCGTCCGCCTCCCCCATTCCGATCTGAAGCCTCCGAGATCATCTGCAGCGTACCCCAGGGTTCCTCCCTCAGCCCGACACTGTTCAACATTTACATGACCCCGCTCGCACACGTCGCCCGACAGCACGACCTCAACATAATCTCCTACGCCGACGACACTCAACTGATCCTCTCCCTCACCAAGGACCCCATCACCGCCAAAGCCAACCTCCACAAAGGTATGAAGGCCGTCGCCGACTGGATGAAGGCCAGCCGACTGAAGCTGAACATGGACAAAACTGAGGTCCTCATCCTCGGCTCCAACCCTTCAGCCTGGGACGACTCCTGGTGGCCGACGGCACTGAGGACAGCCCCGGCACATACCGACCACGCACGCAACCTGGGAATCATACTCGACTCAACACTCTCCATGACAAAGCAAGTCAACGCCCTCTCCTCCTCCTGCTTCAACACTCTCTGCATGCTCCGCGAGATCTACAGGTGGATCCCGACAGATACAAGAAGAACAGTCACCCAGGCCCTCGTCAGCAGCAGACTCAACTACGGAAATGCCCTCTATGAGGGAGCCCCGACCAAGCTCAACAAACAACTGCAACGCATCCAAAACGCCTCGGCACGACTGATCCTCGACGTACCATGCCACTGCCACATCACCCCCCACCTGAGAAACCTGCACTGGCTGCCCGTCAACAAGAGGATCACCTTCAAGCTCCTCACCCACGTACACAAGGCACTGCACAAGACCGGGCCAGCCTACCTTAACAAACAACTTTCCTTCTACACCCCCAACCGCCAGCTCCTCTCCGCCGACCTCGCACTCGCCACCGTCCCACGCATCTGAAGAACAACCACCGGCGGGAGGTCCTTCTCCCACCTTGCTGCCAAGATCTGGAACACCCTCCCACTGAACCTACGACAGACCCAAGACCTGCTGTTCGATCAGTAGCGGCCCCCCCAGCGCCTTGAGACCCTCACAGGTATGTAGTGCACTCTACAAATGTTGTTTGATTGATTGATTGATTGATTGAGTGAGGTAAATGGTGGTAGTGATGGTAGTTGTGATGTCAATTGTGGTGGAAATAGTATTGGTGGTGAGTGAGATAGTGGCAGTAATGGTGAGGGGGTGATGGTAGTGCTAATGGTAATGGTGGTGGTGGTAACAATGAGGGTTGTAGCAACAGTGGTGGTAATGCAAGCAATGAGTGCTGATGGTAATGGTGGTGGTGGTAACAATGAGGGTTGTAGGAACAGTGGTGGTAATGCAGGCAATGGTGTTGCTGTTGTTGGTGGTAAGGGTAATGGTGGTGGTATAAGGGTTATGGCGGTGGTGATGGCAGTGGTGGTAATGGCAGTGAAAGTGGTAATAAAAGTAACAAATCTTTAAGTGGCAGTGGTAATAGTGGTGGTAATTATGGTGGAAGTGGTGATAATGTTAATGGTGATGTAAGTAGCAATTCAGAGTGTTATGATGTAATGTTTGTGGGGGCAGTGGATGTAATGATGGTGGTGGTAATTTTCATAAAATGAGTGAAGGCAATTGTGGTATTGGTGATGGGGTAATAGAGAAGTTTGTGATATTATGCTGGTGGTGGTTGGAATGGTGGTGCTAGTGTTATCAGTGGTAATGGTGGTTTTGTAGATGGTTGTAATGATCATGATATTGCTGGTGGTAATGTTGGTGATTATGCTATTGGCTGTATTTTTTAAAGTAAACACAAGGAGATGATGGACGGAGCCCTGAAACTTTTCAGACACTCACACTCACCCGCAGTCACAGATCTGAGTTGAATCCATCATCATTCTTTAGCTCACTTCGCCACCTCAGTTCAGACCCAGCTATATGCAAATCAGTCTTGACCCTGGTCCTCATGGGAACAGTTCAGCCCGAACTGCCAAGCCTGGTCTTCCCTAGACCAGAAACAAGCATCATAGAACCGGTTTCTGGGTAACACCCTTCATCAACCAAGCTAGCTTGAATCTAGTGGCAAAGTGAGCAAGGGACCCACGTCTGGGCATACCCTGCCAACTTAAGACAAACAAAGCATACACAAGGAGAGGATGGACGGAGTGCTGAAACTTTTCAGACGCTCACCCCCAGTCACAGATCTGGGTTGAATCCATTATCATTCTGAAGCTCACTTTGCCACCTCAGTTCAGACCCAGCTATATGCAAATCCAGTCTTGACCCTGTGCCTCATGGGAACAGTCCAGCCAGAACTGCCAAGCCAGGTCTTCCCTGAACCGGAAACAAGCATCCTGGGACCGGTTTCTGGGTAGCACCCGTCATCAGCCAGGCTAGCTTGAATCCAGTGGCAAAGTGAGCAAGGGACCCAGGTCTGGGCATACCCTGCCAATTTAGTGCGAAGAAAACAAGCGCAAGGAGATGGACAGAGCGCTGAAACTTTTCAAACACTCACCCCTAGTCACAGATCTGGGTTGAATCAGTCACCATTCTTTAGCTCACTTTGCCACCTCAGTTCAGACCCAGCTATATGCAAATCAGTCTTGACCCTGTGCCTCATGGAAACAGTCCAGCCCGAACTGCCAATCCAGGTCTTCACTGAACCGGAAACAAGCATCCTGGGACCAGTTACTGAGTAAGACCCTTCATCAGCCAGGCTAGCTTGAATCCAGTGGCAAAGTGAGCAAGGGACCCACATCTGGGCATACCCTGCCAAATTAGGGCGACCAAAACGCACACAAGGAGATGATGGACGGAACGCTGAAACTTTTTCAGACACTCACCCCCAGTCACAGATCCGGGTTGAATTCATCATCATTCTCTAGCTCACTTTGCCACCTTAGTTCAGACCCAGCTATATGCAAATCAGTCTTGACCCTGTGCCTTATGGGAACAGTCCAGCCTGAACTGCCAAGCCAGGTCTTACCTGAACCTGAAACAAGCATCCTCGGACCGGTTTTGTGGTAACACCCTTCATCAGCCAGGATAGCTTGAATCCAGTGGCAATTGTGTGTCGTTTGTATTTTTTAAAGTGGCTGTGATATTAGTCGTGATTGTTGATGCACAGTTCATGCAGATCCAGCTGTCACAGCAACACCGGGGAGGATTCAACCAGGAATGAGTCATTGTAGAGATTAGAAAAATCCTCACAGGTGTGTGTGCCAAGTGTATCTCAGAACAGCACATTAGTGATGTGAAACCAGAACAAGGTTATCAAAGAAGCTGTCTTGTGTGGACGGGTCAGAACAAATACTGTGAGAACTGAGAACCATAGTGAAACACTCACTCTGAGGGTGGGACAGTGCAGAAGTTGCGGATGCAGATAAATGCTTACAAAGAAGGCAAGACAGTGCTGGCACTGGGAATCCTGGGAATCACATGCTAGGAGGGTAGGGAAGAACATAAGTTTACAGATCAGTTAAAGCTCCTTTGCTTGTCAGTGCCTACATCCACCAGGAGTGGAAGCAGACATCAGTCATGCAAAATGCAACCACTCACAGTGCTTGACAAATCCAATTCTGTGAGCTGATCCCAAATGTGCCTGTAAGTCAAGGTCCAGCCTCCCACTGTGTAGCTCTCATTACTAGTGGCCCTTTAAAAACCCTGTCATTTCTCTTACCTAGAATTACAGTTACTGAGGGTCCATTTATCTCCATGAGCAGGGAAATGATGGAAACTATGGTGCTTATTTACAAACCCCATGTGGCCCCAGTATGTCCCTTTTTCTCATAATAAAAGCGGCACACGGGTGGCGTATGGTGCTTGAAAATACGACCCTACATGTTTTGGGGGAATTACTGGCAGGGATCTGTCTTTCTGTACCGACTGGGGCATTTTTTCACTCGAAGATTCACTGGGAGATTTCGGCTGCTTTCAGATAGAGCAGTCCCAGTCACCACCTATTGAAATACATGAGCTACCCTATTTTAACTTGGGTGAGCTCCACGTAAAGAGCAAACCCAGTTTAGTCTGTGGCAACTTTCCGTCATGTGAAAGTCCCAGTTGAGTCACTAGCTGATGTAGGGAGAAAGTGGTCTATATTTTGAATTCCCCATATCATGGTCATGTAAGAACTCAACATTGCCTTAGGGACATTCAGAGAGCTGGTCTTGACTGCATCAGCCTGAGAATTGAGGCTTGGGCTGACTATTACTGTTAGAATATAGGTTCCTGTATGTGAAATTAGAAGTTGGAGACAAGACTGTGTAGTAGGGGTGCGTGAAATTTGCGTAGTTTACTTTTGAGTAAAAACAGTGAATTTTAGCAAAATGTCTCAAAGTTTGAGTGAATTTCCATAATACAATTTCGTCATTATGAAATATATGTTAGCATGAAATGTATCCATATGTTTACTTTTTGAAAGATGCAATAAAACAAAAGCACCGCAAACAACAGTCTTTCGCATTTTGTTTTCCTGTGCGTTGGCAGTAACCTTTTATTGCAAATTCTGTGTTTGCAAAAAATCTGTAAATATGCAAAGTGATGTAATGCTGTAATTTGAAAAATTCGAAATACCCAAAACTCCACAGATCACGCTGGCGTAATTTAGATTTTGACCAGGTCTTCTGTGTGGCCTGATTTTTCATCAGAGAACCCAATATGCCCTCACCATGTGGGAAGGGAGCCAGATGCCAAAACCAGGGAGGGTAAAATGAGGCAAAGGAGTGCTTAATTTGAGCTGGTGGTTTCCAGTGCTCAGCCCAGTTACTTAATCGGTTTCCAATGCCTGGCACCGGCACTTAATTGTCAACATCACTCTGATGACAGTCTGCCACATGGTGGCACTGCTAATCTAATTTAGAGAGGAGCAGAACAAAGGTTGTTTATGAATACAATACACATAAAAAATTACTAAAACCTGCCTGGCCAGACATTCCTTTACCTTTGTGGAACTGCAATATTCTTAACTGTTGCACTTGCAGGTAAGAGAGATGGTTAGTAGCTGTTTGGTACCACCATAGGCAGTGATGTCAGGGGCAATGCTGCTCGCCAAGGCACCCACAGGGGGCCACTAGAGAGGTCAGCACTCTAGTGTCGCCTGGGCACCCCACACCCCCGCCCCCTTTGGGGGCAGGGACTCTGCTTGGAGTCCCTCCCATTATCCTGCCTGGTTGTGGCACATGAGGGGTGTCACTTCCTGGGTGCCCTGGACTTGGGGCAGGGTATATATCCCTCCCCCACCATTTTGGCAACCTCTTTTGATTGCCGTGCACGCCGTCTCGTGGTTGCCCCCTCTGTCATCGTCGCGGTCGTTCGCTGGAGCTGCTTGTAGTGCGGTGAGTGTTGATCTGCCCCACCTCCCCCCTGTCCCCTCCATCAAGGCGGGGATGCGTGGCCAGCCCTGGTGGGCGGTGGTCCGCGCTTGGATGGGGGATCGGTCAGCTCCGAGGGTGCTCTGATGGCGGCACCCTTCCCTGGCGGGAGGCCAGCGCTGTGCCATCCGGTGGGGGGGGCGAGGGGGCACGGAGCGGGAGACATGCCGAGTGCTTCCCGGCTCGGGCGTGCCTGCCCGATTCTGACTCGGGGGTTTTGGTGGTGGATGCCTGCTTGCTGCCCATGGGCTGGCCAATGGGAGGGGGACTGCTCTCGCTCCCGTGCCGGCAAGGTTATCTTTGGGTGGCGGAATGTTACCGATTGTAGGGGGAGAGAGCAGGCGATGCATCTGGGGCAGCCCATTTGCCGGTGCACGCTCCCTGTCCACACGGGCCTTCCTCCCCTGGTCTAGAAGGGAGCGTTTTCATCCCCACTTTGGCTCCCCCCAACACCCCGCTATCCAATAGGTATAGGCTTAGTGGGTCCGTGGTGCACCTTTCCACACGCGAGTACCGTGTGTGATCTTGGCCATGCAGTTGGCTCCTGGGTGCTGCGGGGATCGGGATCGTTGCCCCCAGGTGGTCAGCATCGGTGCGCCTGTCGGAGGGGGGGCCCTGGACACGACGGCAATTGTTCCACGTTGTGTCCCCGGGGACGGGGGGCTCGTGCGTGGTGGTAATATCAGAGGGGGTTGTCCTACCTGGTGGCGATGTCTGCGGCAGACCAGGCCCACAGGGGCTGGTCGTGGTGGCGGGTCACGTGGCCGGAGGGTGAGAGTCACTGGGGCAGACCTTCAGGTACTGCTGGGGGCTCCACCCGCTAAGCCGGTAGCGCTGTGCTTTCCCGGTTTCGGGCCAGGTGGCTGGTGCTTCCGGAGCAGGGGGGGAACATCCGGATTCGTGCTGCTTCCCCCTCCGGGGAATACCAAAGGGGATGATGGACGGAGCACTTGAGCAAATCAAACACTCACCCCCAGTCAACTGATCTGGGTTTAATCCATCATCATTCTTTAGCTCACTCCACCACCCCAGTTCAGACATGGCCATATGCAAATCAGTCTGACCCTGTGCCTCATGGGAATAGTCCAGTCCGAACTACCAAGCGGTGTGCAGGGATCGGCTGTCCTGACACTTGGGTCACGGAAAACGCCTGTGTCCTGGTTCTGTCCTGGGCTTGAGAGCCCTGTATTGACATGGTTCCTGCACTGCTCCCCTCCAGTGCTTGCGGCGCACTCCGCTCCGAACTCACCTCGGGGTCTCCCCCTGCTGGTACAGCGCCGTTCGGATGGCCGGCAAGCAGAGAGTCACTGTGGCAATGGTTCGGGGCTGTGACTCTTACTCTCAAGGTTACGTGTTCAATCCCCGGTGTTTCTGTTTCTACATTTAAAGGAGTAATCAATGGTTTCTTTCTCGTCCGTGGCACATCGTTCTGGGATCTTTGGTTCTGGATTCCAGAAAGCAGGCTTTCTACGCGTGATGACCCGGCGGTGCGTTAATGGGCCTCGGGTAGCGTTGCGCCATGCGGGGGCCGGACACCTGGCATGCCATATTTTGGTAACTTCAATTGAGGGAAGGCTCTTCTATCTAGTTACGACCAGAACAGGTCTTTCCCTGAAATTTCTTTCGCTCCACTGTGTTCTGTTATTTATTATTTAATCCTTAGAGGCCTAAAAGTGGTATGGTTTTTGGGTCACTGGTTGTTGTTGCTTTATTTCCTGAGCGTTCCGACAAATATGTATAAATACTTGTCGGTGGACTACACCTTCTCTCTGCTATTTCTAATTTTGGAACAAGTCATGATGGCAGACATTCAGCTTTAAACATACCGGCCAACAGGTGAACCGGTTCACTAACAATGTGCCCACTCCTACATACCCCAGGGTGATATATCAGGGCTTGCAGTTTTGCCGGTTCTGTCACTTCTGCAATAGCGTGCAGACGCAAAGGCCTGGCAGTAATGTGGTGGGCTGCCTGCCTGACATTCCTCACCCGCACTTTCTTTGTTTGTCAGTTGCTGAGGCACTTTGCAAGGTTCTAGGGGAGAAGTGCATGCTCGAACGTTTGGAGACGAGGTTAAGGTAACAAGACGGGGGGCACAGAATTTAAGGTGGCCTTCTGGGTGGAAAGGCACAACAGCAAAGGGAGCAGGGTTTCTCATCCACCAGACCCTTTGTGTAAGGGAGTGGACACTGTCCAGCGGTCAGTATTGGAGGACAGTACTGTGCCAGTTTGTGCCTTACTCTTGGTTTTGTCTCCACAAGCAGGTCTATATTGGACGGTCAGCGCAGATTATGCCGGATTTCACCGGGGATACATGCCCGCAGCAGGTATGGGCGCAGGGGGGATGATCTGGTGGAACGGGCAGCAGCGTATGAAAGTTTTAGCGAGCAGGGAGATATGCATGCCCTGTTCCGTTCCGCATGGTGGCGGATCAGGGTCACAGGTTGTGCCCGCGTTTTGGGGGTGTTGGGCCTGGAGGGCTGGTGCCTAGGGAGGCATGGGGGAAGTTCCTTAACCTCTACCTTCATCTCCACACACAGTGACTCCGAAGCACCTTCCGACCGGCACCAGCGATACGTTCATTATCCCTCTGGGCGTAAGTAAGTACGGAGCCAAAGGGAGGGGCAAAGCAGAGTTTACCGGGACAGAAGCAGGGCAAGCCTGGCACCTTGGTCAAGGCTTTTTTGGCTAAATATTTCACTTTTCTTCCAGATTGTGAGGCAGTCGCAGGAGACAGAATGGATAGTCACGGATCCCCACTGCTTTTCTCGCAGAAGTCCCAAATCGATGAGACCCAGCCAGGTACCTCCCAAGATGCGCGGATCGCAGCCTTCCTCGACTTGGCCAAGACCAAGGGATTGGCTTGGGCCACAAAACTTTTGAAGGCCAATAATCCAGAGGATTCAGCATTCGCCAGCAAGCTCCCGTCCACAGAACACAAGCCCAGTGATGAGGCAGGCCCCACTAGGTCTAAGAGGACAGGCAGACCCACAGTCAAAGACTTCCCGGCAGAACCGCTGCCAACCAAGAGCCGGACCATGGCCCCCCTCGTAGCACCACCCCTCTTTTATCTGTACCCCCGGCCCCGGGACCTAGACCAGTAACCCCCACGGCCAGCAGCTCACTACCAGTGGGCTACGCGACAACTGAAGACTTGGGTAAGCTCACAGACACTTTGCGTAGCTTCAAGGCGGAGGTCAGAGCGGGCCTAGCAGTGGCCAGGTCGCCCAATGGGGTGGAAGTGCTGTTTCAGCCCTTCCTGGTGGGGCGCCTGGGGTCCCGTCTATCACGCAAGTCTGGGGAGGGGGGTTCAGCACGGCTAGCACATCTCTTCCTCTGGGTAGGGGATTGTCCTTGGGCAGCCCCACAGAGGCGGGTGGGCAGCAACTAGCGGTGGTGGCCACTCCGTCGCCGGCCACTGTCCACCCCCATGGTACCGCCCCCTGTGGCGATCGTGCCCACCGCACCGCAGGTTATCTCTACGATCACGCGTCCTGCAGAGTTGTCCACTGCAGCAGTGGTGCCCAGGCCTCTGGTCACTATGGCGCCAATGCTTTCCGGACGATGCTTTTTGGGGTGGGAAGTTCCTTTGGCAGCCAAAGAGGAGATTTGGAAGAGAGAGTTCATAGACATTTTTACTCTGCTAATGCACGGGGCCGAAGGGTTCGATACTAGAAAGATGGGGGGTAAGGATGAGGACAAGAAAGAGCATTTCCAATCTTGGCCAGAGTAGAATATTGCCACGTGGGGGCAAGCTTTGCCATCCTGGCGGCAGTGATAATGAAAAAATACCCGGGCCAGGGGTTATTTCAGTACGCCAGCGTTATTACCAATGAGGCTGAGACAAGCGGGGGGATGGGATGGTACCGCTATGACTGTGAATTCAGAAAAAAGATGGCCATGTGTCCTGAATTGGAGTGGGACCAAATGGAGGTGAGACTTTGGGTCAAGTACATGGGAAAGCGCATAGTTGAAGGGACAGTCAAGCCTAGCACTTGTGGGGGTGATAAGCCCAACGATCAGAAGCAGGAAGCGAAGGGCCATTCCAAGAAGTCCTTTCGGGGGGGGGGTTGCGGAGGGGGCAGAAAGCAGGGAGCAAGAACAGTGTACAACGGGACCTGCAGGTTATACAACGCAGGGTCTTGCTCGTGGGGGAAAGCATACAGGTTCTCTCACAACTGTAGCAAGTGTGGGGCCACACATCCAGCCACCTCCTGCACCAAGTGAGAAAGCCCAGCGCCACTACTGGGAAGACAGGATAAAAAGACCAGTCTCTCCCTCCAGCCCCCCTATACCGCCTCCCTCCCTCCCACTCCCACCCATCAGCAATGGCCCTTCCTTGCTCTCTGGGGTGGGTCTGCTACCCTACCCTTGGCTAAGGGTCTGTCCCCCATCATCATCGCCAACCTCCTCCTCCTGATCCATGAGTATCCTAACCCCAAGGACAGACTGCTCCTAGCTGAGGGGTTTGTGGAAGGATTCAGAATTCCGTACCAGGGCCCACTAGTGAGCAGGGACACTGAAAACCTCAAATCAGCGAGGGATCAACCTGAGGTTGTGCTGGCAAAGATCAATAAGGAAGCTGCCCTGGGGAGGGTGGAGGGCCCCTTCAACCAGCCACCACTTAAGCACTTTGTCATCTCCCCGCTGGGGGTGGTACCCAAGAAAGAGCCTGGGGCCTTTAGGTTGATCCATCACCTGTCTTATCCGGAAGTGGATTCAGTGAACTCTTGGTTAGACGAGGGGATGTGCTCTGTGTCTTACTGCTCCCTGGACCTGGCAGTGGACATGGTCAGGAGGGCTGGGAAGGGAGCATGGTTGGCTAAGTCAGACATTGAGTCAGCCTTCCCCCTGCTGCCAGTCCACCCTGACAGCCAACACCCCCTAGTTTCAAATGGCAGGGCAAAGTCTTCTTTGATAAGTGTATGCCCATGGGATGCTCCGTGTCTTGGGCCTACTTTGAGGCGTTCAACTCTTTCCTGCAGTGGGTGCTGTTGAGTATGTTCAAGGTTGAGGGCGTAACCCACTACTTGGATGATTTCCTGTTCATCGGGGGCAGATACGCAGGAGTGCAGGAGAGGCTTGCAGTGCTTTCAGGACATGACTAGACACCTGGGGGTTCCATTTGCACCTGGCAAGACTAAGGGTCCGACGCAAGTCCTGACTTTTTTAGGCATCGAGCTGGACACGATCAAGGGCGAGTCCAGAATCCCTGCAGACAAGGTATAGGTGCTGCGTCAGGACATTCAGGCATTGCTGGGGAAAGACAAAGCCACACTGGGTGACATCCAATGCTTCTTGGGCAAGCTTAACTTTGCAGCAAAGGTGATCCCCGTGGGGAGGGTGTTTGCCAGGAGACTAGCGAGGGCAACCACAAAGGTTAAGAAGAAGCACCATTGGGTCCGTTTGGGGACAGGCTTGAAGAAAGACCTCACCATGTGTTGCAATTTCCTCACGCAGTTCAATGGGATGGTGATCTGGCGGGCACCCTGGGCGGACAGTCCGGAGCTCTGCCTCTTCACGGATACTTCGGGTAGAGAGGGCTTTGGGGCAATTTTTGGCACCGACTGGTGTGCCCAGGAGTAGTCCAATGCCTGGCGCAGGCGAAACATCATGGTGAACATCACTGTTCTTGAATTGTTCCCTATCGTCATTGCGCTACATCTATGGCCTGAGACACTATCAGACAGAAAGGTCCTATTCTGGTCTGATAACATGGCGGTAGTACAGGCCATCAATGGGCAGACAGCTAAATGCCCGTTGGTCCTCTGCCTGCTCAGAGAGTTGGTCAGGGCTTGCCTGACCTGTAATGTTGAATGCAGGGCAAGGCATATTGAGGGGGTCAAGAATGTGGCGGCTGATGCTCTCTCGTTTTCAGTGGCTCCGCTTCCGGGAGGCCTGGCCGCGGGGAAGAGCACAGATGACCCCCTTCCTGGTACACCTCTGGAGGATCTTGCAGTGGACCAACGACTGAGAGCAATGGGGGAATGCGCGCTGGCTCCAGGTACTAGGAAGCGGTATGGGGCACACCTGGCCAACTTTAGGACAGTGTCACAATCCCTGGGACTTTCTTCTCTTCCATTGGAGGGCAGAGTGCGGGCATTTGTGGTTTGGGCTAGGGAGCAGGGGAGGAGCCACTCGTGGGTGTGTGGCCACCTGGCTGCCGTGAGCCAGGATGCCAAGCTGATGGGGGGCTCGACCCAACTAAATCTTTTGTCATTCAGGCATCCCTCAAGTAGTGGACCAGGGACGAGCCCAGGGTCCCCGACAGCAGGGCCCCTATCGATTTTGACATTCTTAAGGGTATGCTGGGAGTCTTAGATAGGGTCACCTATTCGAAGTTTGAGGCGACTCTCTTTGCGGCAGCCTTCTGCTTGGCGGTCTTCGGCGCCTTTCGGATTAGTGAACTGGTGGCAAGATCCAAGACCGACGGTTTGGGGGATGCCTTAAGCATTCAAGATGTTGCCCTCACAGACACCCTGTCCATCCGCCTTCGGAAGTCCAAAACAGATCAGGCAGGACGGGGTGTTGATGTGGTGTTAATGCTGCTGGGGGACCTCAGGTTTTGCCCGGTCACCAAGGTCAGGGAGTACATTGCGTGCCGTCCCAACGCCCCCGGCTACCTACTGATACATGCAGACCAGGGCCCCTTGACTATTTACCAAATGGAACGAATAATTAGGGCGAGCTTATCTAGGGCAGGCCTGTCTCAGCCAGATAAGAGATACTCCAGCCACTCCTTCCGGATAGGGGCGGCCACGGCTGCTTTCAAGGCAGGTATGGAGCCAGGGAGCGTAAAGAAGATGGGGCGGTGGGAGTCTGATTGTTACAAACGCTACGTCTGCCCTTGTACTTTGTTTATTTGTAGTGTGCAGTGAATTGCAGTGTTTTCATGTCATATTTTGCGTGTTTTGGACAATCATTCAATGAGTAGAGCGTGTAAATCATGTCTCTTGTCTTACTAGGGCTCCCGGTATGGGTGATCGGGCATTCATGCATCTCCAGGGTGGCTCAGTGGGCATCGCACCGGAACTGGATGCGGTGTTTCCCACAGGCACAGTTTGAGTGGATGGGTTTCCATGGCAAGAGACGGAGCAGCCTCAGGAACAAATTGGAGCAGAGACTGGCAGCTCAGGGGCTCCCCCAAACATTTTAGTGATTCACTTGGAGGGGGAATGACCTCATTGCCATGGGTAGAAGGTTACTCATGCAGGCCATGAAAAGTGATTTAGGTGAAATCAGCAAACACTTGGGGCAATGTGAGGTTTTCTGGTCAGAGATGATTCCACGTAGAATGTGGCTAAGGACAAAATCTGGGGAGGCGGTCGAGCATTCATGGAAGCGACTTAATGGGGCAATGCGCAGAGAAGGTGAAAGGGTACTTTGAGGCCGATGGCGTTCACTTATCGCCGGTAGGCATGGACCTTTTTCTCTTAGACTTAAGTGAGATGCTAGAGATGAGAGGTTGCAGGTAAGACCATAGCTGTGGTGGGGGGCTCTGGCAGTGACGGGGGCCACCTCCAGAGCTGTGGCAGAGTTATGGAGTGATCTGGAAGCAGGCCGGTACCAAGGGTTCCTCTGCGCGGCACCATAGGGGGTGCCAGAGCCAAATCCGAGGAGCATCATGGGAGAGTCCATGAAACCGTGTTGGCGCCCCGCTAGTCCTTTGGGCGGTTGTGGGCCTGAACAACCGGGGGTTTGCTATGCGACGCTCTGCCCTGAAAGGGGCGTGAGTAAGAAGGTACCAACGGTCATGTGATCCGGGAAGAGGATCACTAGTAAGGGCAGCACAGGCGGGGTTTGCCACAGTGCTGCCTGGCTCATCAGGTGGGCAGGCAGCCCAGTTGGTTGCCTGCCCTTGGATCGCCTGTAAGATAACCCACCTATTACGGTGTATGTAATAAACCTGCAGCAATTTTACCCAAACAAAAAATTTGTGTTGTGTGTTTAATCATAGGAAATGTATATGTATGTATATTATGGGGCCGATTCCGATCCGGGTCGGAAGGGCACCGAACGCGATCCAGCCGGAAAAACTACGAGCTGTACGCGTGTTTTCCGGCCGACTCGTACAGCTGTACGAGCAAGAAAGTACGATGCGAGCTACGTGAAATTCACTGACCGAGTCGTTTCCGGGTCTGAACCGCTCCGTACGTCTCGGTCGGAAGCTAACCGTGGCGTGCAATGGATGCGATTTATAACCGAGCCAGTACGATGCACACCTCGGACAGCCTGTGCGAGCCGGAGTGTCCGGCTCGCAAAAGCTCCCGGAGTCGGACTTCGGGGGTCGGCGTCTGACCCCCTGACACCCGCAGCCCTACGACTCGGACACAGGGGGAGACCTGTGGGTCTCCCCAACACAGGCATGTACGGTGCGGATGGCACCGACTCGTACCCACTGTAGGGGGCGCACTTGTTCAAGATGTACCCATTCAGTCATTGGGAGCGCATGTACGCGTCGTACAACTGGCTCCCATTGACTTCCATGGGAGTCCCACCGAACCGAGTCCGGCAGCATACGGCCGCATCATACTCGCTCGTTCGGAATGTAGGTGTCCGGCTCGTTCGGAAAACACTCCGGATCCGACTCGGTCGGAGTGCTTTCCGACCCGGATCGGAATCGGCCCCTATGTTGGAGGGGTGGAAAAGGATGCCAAGGATGATACTAGGTGTGGTGCAAGCTGCAGTGACCTCCTGGTCAGGACCCTGGCACTTATCATTTTACAAATTAAGCACTGCACAACAAACACCATGATGGGCATTCTCAGCCACCAGCACCTCTGTCCAAGTGAAACAAGACCCTCTGAATATATGGACACTAGAAGATTGACTGTTCAAAGTCCGTTTACATTTCAATTCTGTATGTGTTTATGAGAGCATTGCTTCTACTCCACTTTTTAGGTCTCACCTACGCAGCGTGCATGCGCTCCAAAAGGAGGAGACCTTTAGTAATCAGTTCCCTTTTTCTACCAAAACCGTGCACGCTTTGCATTGCTTTCAATGGCAACACCTGCACGGGAGCGAGCTTTGAAACCATCTGTTTGTAATTAACAGATGGTTCCTGCTCCCTCTAGCAAGGGAAACAGGCGCAGGCCCCCTCCTCTCTCCCCTCCACCAGCTGCCTCCTCCTCTCCTCATCTTTTTTTTTACCTTCAGCGCGAGGCGCGTGCGCTTGTTTAATTTGGAATGTGATTAAATAAAGCACCAAACAGAACTTTTGCCAACTTTCCTCGAAATCTTCAATATAAAAAACTCCAGATATCTTGTATTTCCAAGAATTTTGAACTCCGCTGACCTTGCGCCTTCTCTGCTAACTAAGAAACCAGGCGACATTCTTCTGTGTAAAACAAGCTGTGCTAGGTAGCTTCTGGAAAATGGGACTATAAAGACAATTTGAGGGTACAGCGGCTGCCATTAAACACGTTCTCGCAGGGCAGGCCCTTCCCACAGTGAATCTGATTGAAAGACAGAGAGGACGCCATATTGGAACAGTTTCTAAGAAACGCACCCCACCAAGGACTGAAACGTGGGCACTTGTCCTGTATGGAAATGAGATTTACATGTGTGGGGAATCTGTGAAGGGGGAGAACAGGCTCCAGCAACATTTCCTATCCCCGGGTGCCTCTCACAACAAATCACCCAACCTGCGGGCGAGGCTTTGCATTAACACCGTGCAGGTTATCTCCTGTGCTCCGAGGACAACTTTAACATGCTTAGTGAGGGGTCAGAGGCCAGCCCTCCGGCGAAGATCCATGGCGGGAAACCTATCCAACGGGCAGGGGCTTGGATGACATATTTTTTATTTTATGCGTTTTTATATAGCGCGCACTTTACCCGAAGGTGGCAGAGCGCTTCACAATAGGAACAGTAACGTTACATGAGTGAAAGAACTTCCTTGAGGGAATAGAGAGGGCGTGAATTAGATTTGGAAGTGTCTATGAAGGAGTAGAATTTTGAGGTCAGTTTTGAAGGACTGGGAAGAGGTGGTGGTCTGGAGCTGAGGCAGAAGTGAGTTCAAGATTCTCACCATGTTGCCTGAAAAGGATTGGGCCATCGATCTTTCCTTTTTGAAAGTGGGAGGTTCAAGCAATAACTTTTCTGCATTATGTGATGGTCTAGAGCCTCTAGGAAGTTTCAGTTTATTCGCCAAGTTGCGAGGAGAGGAGGAGTGCAAGGCTTTGTGGGTGATACAGGCAGTCTTGTAGATATATCTTGCCTCGATAGGAAGCCAATGGAGGGAAGATAAAATGGGTGTGATGTGGTCGCTTCTTTTGGCCCCATATATGAAACGAGCTGCTGAATGGAGAACGGATTTAAGGGTGGACAGGTGGGATTTGGGGAGGCCAGTAAGAAGGGAATTGCAGTAGTCCAATCTAGAGAGAACCAGCGATTGGACCAGGGTTGTTAGGTCTTGCTCCAGGAAGAAGCAACGAATCCCCCAAAGAAGGCGCAGTTGGTATTGAGCAGACTTTGCAATGGAATTGATGTGGAAGAGTAGATTGAATTTTTTGTCGAGTATGACACCAAGGGATTTTGCGCTGTCGATAATGATGGGTTTATTGTTAAGTAGATTCATCTGATCCATCCATGATTGAACCGGAAGAGGAGAGAGTGAGGAGGAGAGGAGAAGGAATTCAGTTTTGGACGGATTCAGAATCAGTTTTGAATGGAGTCGAGAGTAGAGTTTAGGGTTGGAGAGATTGTGTGTGGAGGACACCTTAAGGTAGATTTGAGTGTCGTCTGCATGGAGATGATAGAGGATCCCAGATTTACTTAGGAGATTTCCCAATGGTTCCAAATAGAGCTTGAACAAAGTGGGTGCAAGTATAGAGCCTTGTGGAACACCTTGACCTACCGCCAAAGGAGATGAAAGACTGTTTGCTATTTTGATCATTTGGGATCTCTCAGAGAGGAAGGAAGCAAACCATTTAAGCACTGTGCCTTCCATGCCCATTCTCTGTTGAAGAGTGTTAAGGAGAGTGTTGTGATTTACAGTGTCAAAGGCTGCAGAACGGTCAAGGAGAATTAGAAGACAAGACTCCCCTGAATTGAGTATCTGCAGCGCGTCATTGATGACTTGCAGCAGGGCTGTTTCAGTGCTACAGTTTTGAATGAAGCCAGACTGGAAATTGTCAAGAAGATCATTGTCCTTGATATGACTGGAGAGTTGTTTCGCTACACATCTTTCTGTAATTTTCACAAGAAAAGGTAGGTTAGTGATGGGGCGGAAGTTGTTAAGGCCGTTCGCATCAGCGGTGGGTTTTTTAAGAGGAGGTGTAACCTGCCCAGTTTTGAAGGAAACAGGAAGGGAGCCTTGACAGAGGGAGAGGTTAACAAGAGTGGTCCAATAGGAGGGAGAATGGGTGTAGAAGTCGATGGCAATGGCACTAGGGATGGGGTCAAGGGAATGGTTGGAGGATGCATTTGAGGAGGGCATCTTCAGAGATGGAGTCAAAGTTTTGACAAATGGCTAATCATTTGCGCTCCTCTGGAGGGTAAGGATGAATGACCTGATCCACAAGTGATTTCACTTTTTCGTCAAAGAATATAGCGAGTTCCGCTGCTTTCTTTGTAGAATCCTCCAACTTATAGGTTGGGAGAGAAGTTTGGATTCTTGATGAGGTCGAATAGATTTTTGGGTCTTTTTTTGACTGAGTCAAGGAGGGCTCTGAAGTGCGATGCTTTTTCAAGGAAGATGTGCTTGTGGTACTTGGATCTTGCTGAATGAAGCATGGCCAAATTATTGGTGGAGGGCGCTTGTCTCCATTGTTTCTCCAGGATTCTTAGGTACTTTCTTTTTTCATAAAGGCATTTGTTGAACCAAGGTGCTGAGGGAGTAGGCATTTTCCTTTTGCTTTGAAGAGGAGCGACGTTATTGATTACAACTGCAAGGACTGAGAGGCATTGGGAGGTGAGTTTGTTAACATCCAGGTTCGGGTCTAACCTTGGGAGTGATAGCAAATCTGAATCACAGAGGGTACCGCCCGCATACCTAAAACATGGCGCTGGAGGGCACTGCCGCCGTAGGTGTTTGCACCTTTATGCCTTATTGCCACGCCTCCACGCAAAGCCCTCGAATAGCTCTGTGATCTGGCAGGTCCGGCTAATCTCGCGGCAGAGGAAATGATGCTTCGCCGTGTGGTTTACATCTGTTCTCGTTGATAGTCATAGATTTATAGCAGGGCATCGATTTTGCGTCTGGGGACAAAGTAGCCCCTGCGAAATTCACTCCTAAATCAAATCGTCATCCTTAGTGTTCCATATACGCGTCAATCTTACCACTTTTAGGGTGCACACCCCTCTGCATTCACAACTGCGAATTCAAACAAGCATTTACCATGTAATAGGTCTCGCATTGATGCAAGTTTGAGCTATTGGCATTGCAAATAAATATGCCTTTTATTTTTGTTTTATTTTTAAAAACATAAATAAAAGGCATTGTAATTTACAATGCCAATAGCTTAAACTCGCGTCACTGCGAGACTTATTGCATTGCAAATGCTTGTTTAAGTCAGTGTTGCAGTTTGTTTTGTTTCCTGCTATTTGTAAAGCATTTTATTCAAGTCAGCTGAGTAGTCCCAATAGTCTGTGCCTGATTGTTGGCCACATCTGCGTGGGAGGGAACTAGCATTTGCAGAGCTGCACCTACCCGGATTGACACTCACCAGTGGAGCTTTTTGGCTAAGAAGTACACAATTTGATATTTAATAATGTTGATAAGTTATGGAAACCTGCTGCTCATATACGTGACCTTACTTTGAACTTCAAAGTGACTCTCTTGGATAAAACACTGATTCTGTAAGTAACTCATGCCAAATTGTAATTTAGTAGATTATTTTTACATTCCTTGACATAAAAGGGAGCCAACTTGTTTACGTAATACATCAATGTAGATGATAACACAGTTTAACAGAGAGGCTGCACCTACGTAGATGAGGTTTCTGAATACTATGACTATGGGAAAAATAATATATCTGAAGACATATCTGATTTTGATTTCTTTGAATTCACGGAAAACCTGTCTATGAATACATTACAAGGCATATAGCTACATTCATTATTATTAACTAGTTATTCCATTAAAAAAATAAATGTGAGAAGTTCAAACTGTTCCTTGTAAAAAAGAAAAAATCTAAGAAACAATGGTGAATCAGTTTCGAAGTGTGAATCCAAACACTAAAATTAAGATAGATGTGATTTAATTTGTGCAAATCAAATTATGTAAAACCCCGCCATGGACTAATGCTTATCTATATGATTTTCCCTTAATAAAATACATCTTGGTTAAATATAATACACCAGACGTGAAAGTCTAATTTTCTAGCTCACAAATCATAGCTACAGTTACTGGAAATTATGCAATTGTGCAGTTGCAGGAATTCTCATATATTTATAGACCTGCGCATTTGCCACATAATCCATCACCTGCTGCATAAACTGCACATTTTAACAAAAACTAATTTTGTTTAAAGCTCAAACAGTTCGGAGGTTTCTACAAATGCAGCAACATGTGTTGCTGCACAGTGGAAAGCCCTTTGCAAATGTTGACTGGTCACCTTGCTGTTGCCTATTTCTATATTTGGGTGTTAAACTGGTACTAATGAGGTGCAACCAACGACCAGTCAGTGTTAGCAAGTGAAAAAATGATCAATAATGAGCTATTACTACCACAAATTGCGCTGCATTACGCTGAATAATTAGCCCTGTCTTGGCACATGATTTTCTTAACCATGCCGCATAATTTGACCCTCCCCCGATGCATAATTCCAATCTCCCTGATCATTGTTCAAGCCTAAAATGACTGCTAATACTTATACTACTACTGCTACTACTAACAATAATAATACTAAATACACACACATATGGAATGGTAGTGAAAAAATATATGTGGCACAATTGCACGGTATTTTGAGCAATTGTACTAGTTAATGCAAATTCCCACATTTATTACTGTAGTGCAATTGCCAAATTAGAGAGTAATACAACAGTTCAGCAAATTTAACATGAGTAAAACACCTTTTACCACCTCCCAGTTTGCAAGTCACAATTACCACTTTTGAGGGAGAATAGAGGAATCATGACTCACTTGTGCCTTTGCCTTTCGTAAGTCATGGCCCCCTCCCCGAAATTATTAGTGGTAATGAATGGCATATTACACCATGCACATTTATATATATATCTTAAACAATCATCAACCTACTAGAACATATTGCTTGGACGCTTCAATGGTGAATGATGCCCTGGATTTAGGCTCCTTGAAAATATATGAAAACTTTAATGACAACAAGGGGCAGAGATAGTGTTTGGTAAGTAGGCATACCCTATTCGCACTAGTTGATTGGACACTTCTGTCATGACAGCCATATTGAACATCTGCTCTATTGTAGCATCTAAATAATCCAGCGTGATTCCAGGCAAAATGGCCAATTTGGGCAAAGGATGTACAGCCAATGGCTAATCCCGCAGTAGAGTTTACTTCAAATGCCGATGCCACCAGCAGCATTTCCGCTGATAACTGTAGGAACCTCAACATGGGGGAGCGGTGTCTGTACACAATCATTTGTTCACGGGAGGGCTTGCTTTTAACAGTTTCTGCCTGTTTCAAAGGCAGATATGTACACTGGGAAATCCAGTACTGATGAGGTGGATTTTCACCTTTCGCCTTTCAAAACCGTGGAAATACTTATGCTTACTGATAAAAACCGTAGCAAATCCGTCAAAGGGGCTGATTCCGATGTCGGACAGACTCAGGTCCGTTCGACATCGGGCAGGAGCCGTAACCGACCGACCTGCTGTCGTCGGTTACGGCCCTGCAAGTTCGATGCGATCCAACACTGTTCGGTCGCATTCGTATAACTCACAATGCAGGCATGCATTCCGAGCGGAATGCATGCTTGCAGTGCGAAAAGCAGGGATGCAGGTCATCCCTGCACCCTGTGGCCGGCACCCCAAGGTGCCTGCAACTGGGTGCAGGGATCCACAGAGGGGCACCATAGGTGCCCCCAGGCCGCCATTCGGCAGCCTCACTCCCATGGGGGCCCCACTGGGGGCCCTCAAAGACAGTTTCCGACTGCCTTTTCGTGCCGGAAAGACCGGCACGAAAAGGCAGTGAAAAGCTGCCATCGTTCTCCCTCGATCGCAAATAGGCAGTACTGAGGGATTTCCGGACGGTGGACAGGCTCTCTTAGCCTGTCGTCCGCAATCCGAGTCGGATTCCTTTCCGACCGAGCCCATCAGAATGGCTCAGTCGGAAAGGAATCTGGCCGACACCTTCCGATTCGGTCGGAAGGGCTCCGACCATCGGTCGGAGCCCTTCCGGACGAAATCGGAATCGGCCCCTAAATTAGCAAGCTGGAATTTCTACCAAATCTTATAAATATGAACTAGCGCTTATTTCATTGCTGGAGGCATTCCTATGATTTTCTTGCAGCGATTTTTTCACCACTCTGTTTTAAATCACACCCAACAGCATTCTATATGGCATGCAAAATAAAAGCTATACTCGTCCTTGAAGTGCACACCGTGCATGTTGCTGGGCAACAGCTTGGTACTATTTTGTAACTTTGAAGTTCGTGTTTGAAATCCACTAAGAACGCAAATGTACCCAAAACGGAGCATTTACACCTGATAATTTAGCAATAGATATCCCCTAACATTATGCAGTCTCTAAATCCCCACGGGAGCATTTGCAATGAATGTACCTTCAATTAGCTGTCAAAAGTCCAAACTGTAAGTCCTTCAGCAGTGGCTATAAACAGCTCATCTGGGCAATGACCCACCGGATTTTAAGAGTTGACAGTGATGTAGGACGTTCTGTGAAATGATAAAAAGCGAAAACATTTTAGTTGCACAACTGTAAGGTAAGACATGGAGATCTCTGAACATGGTAACTAAGCAGACCTGACAACTAACGGGTTTGTAGAGAAGTTCATTAGTCGTTAGCAATATGGATCCAATTACGAATAAAATGTTCAGGTGTATGTCTGACATACTACTTTCGTATATCTGGAAAAACATGACCATTTGCCATCATAAACATTTGCCAAAAGATATACCCCACTTTGAGCAAGTGTGGATTACACTTGAAAGGTGTGGATTACACTTGAAAGACCGAGGCGTAAATTCTGTACAGAGGGCGGTAAAGCACACAGATTACTCCAATTTTTACATGAATGTGTGAAAAGGTGAACCATGTTCGAAAAACGGTTTCAGACCTAAAAATTATACTTTTACACTTTTTGAAAAACCTGAATGTCTAGTTTATGCAGTGCACATTCAATTGGGAGTCTGTTTTAAGGTGGTAACCATTTTGTGCAGTCATTTTCCATTTTACTCGTCATTCTAGTGACCGACTGAGCATGCGCAGTGGCCGTTTACCGTGATTAAAGAAAGCTGATGCATGCACACACAGCAGACACATGCAGCGGGTGCACCAAAGGAGCTTCAAACGCAACCTCATCTGTGCCGAACCATGGTCAGGAGGCAGTTATCATGCACAAAAATGTGTTTATACATTTGAAACATTACATCCCTCCAAAAAACCGGGCAGGATCCCGTTCAGGTAAAGAATACACTTACCTTGGGTACTACCTACCATTGTATGTCCCATTTAAAAATTGCACACACAAATGCACATTTGTTAATAATGCATGTGATTGAAGTCCATAAAACAGTATTAAAAGAGACTAGATAGATATACTGCTAATTAATAAAAGTGGCTGACAAAAGCTGCCCTACTGGAAATGTTATAGGCTGTACCGTCAGAAGCATAATAAGGATGCAATGAGCCCTGGTGCAAACAAGGAAAATGGCTCCTTTGACTGCTTTTGGGGTTAAGTGTCAAATTTCAAACGACCCCTGAGGATTCCGTGCCCTAGTGCCACTGCACCTGCTGCACCAATGGTATTTACACCCCTGTGTGCCATCAGGTTTTTTCTTCTTTAAACACAATCTACCTAAGGATAAGCATGGAGGTGGAGTACCAGCCCTTGAGCGTCAGTGTTTTACTGTATGTAATCGCTCATTAGCTGAAACTGAGTGGGTAGATACTCTCTTTGTACACATATCCATCCCCTTACATATACTTTCACGAGTTTTGCCACTTATCTCTATCTAGAATATAGTCTATGTCTATGTATAGGTATTTGTAGAGCGCACTGTTACTCAAAAGTGTCCTGGCACTAGACTGAAAAGATCGCAGTGTGGGAAAATAACTTAAGGCCAAGAAAACAGCCAAGTTTTTAGTTTTTTTTCTAAACAAGGGTGTAGATTCAATGCTTCTTAGCTGCAGAGGCATTTTGCTCCAGTGAAAGGGTCCCAGGAAGGAGAGAGGCTTGCCTCCTACCCTGGACTTTTTAAAACGGGGAACATTAGCCAACAACAGATCACCAGATCGAAGATTTCTGCGAGGAGAATAAAAGGAAATCCTGCTTTTGAGGTAGCTAGGTCCTTCCCCATAAAGTGCTTTCTGTGAGATAAGCAGAGTTAAAAAACTGATTCTCTTCCTAACAGGGAGCCAGTGCAGGCTCCTGAGAAAGTGTGACACACGCGAGTTTCGAGGGAGCTAAAAAATGGTGCGGGCAGCGGCATTCTAAACCAATTGGAGCCTGTCCAGCAGAAAACCAGGTATGCCGAGGTAGAGTCCATTCCCATAATCCAGCCTTGACATAATCAGAGCCTGGATCACCTGTTGTCTGGCTGCTATGGACTAAAGGAACAAAAATGTATGCAGAAGGCGCAACAGAGCAAAACAGGCGCCAACTACTTTATTGACCTGAGCGCGAAAGAGCAGCTGGTGATCCATTTTAAACCCCAGGTTCTTCACCACTAGGCTATTTGCTGAGGGGGCAGGAGCATCTGCTGGCAAAAAAGCATGTAAGGGAATTTCTGCCGCTTTACCAAAGAAAAGCAATTCTGTCTTACCAGCATTACATTTCAGCTGGTTGGCGGCCAGCCAACCGAACACAGCTGTAAGACAGGAACTGATCAATGTCCCCAGGCAGGGCTCATTAGCCTTCCATGTAAACAACAGCTGAGTATCGTCAGCATAGGACACAATTTTTGCCCCATGTGCTTCTGCCACCTAGGCGAGAGGAGTGAGGTAGATATTGATCAGGGTCGGGCTCAAGACAGAACCCTATGGGACCCCCACCTTCAGTGAGCGTAAGGAAGCTGAGAAAGGGTTGCACCAAACCCCCTGCCCTCTCCCCTCTAAAAAAGATGCCAGCCATTTCCAGGCCTGGCCCCGGATGCCAATCGTATAAAGCCTGGTCAGGAGCATCTGATGTGACACTGTATCAAAGGCAGCCGACAGATCTAACAGAATCAGCAACGCATTCTCTCCTGCCTCCTGACTCAGCCGAATGGAATCCACCACTTCTAACAAAGCTGTTTCCGTGCAGTGATGGGGCAAAAGCCCGACTGGCCTGTGTGGAGTAGGGCATTTTTCTCCAGCAGGGACGATATCTGCTGGTTCACATGTTTTTCCAGCAGTTTAGAAAAGGCTCGGAGTAGGGAGATTGGTGTGTAGTTGTCTGGCTCTGCTGAGTTAGCTTGGGCCTTTTTAAGCAGTGGAATAACTTTAGCTAGCTTTTTTAGTTGGGACCGTCGCATCTCGGAGGGAGGTGTTCAATAAGGGATTCATGTGAGAGTTATTTGCCTCTGCCTCCAATACCAAGATGGAGGCGGGTGCTGGATCCTGTGGAGAGCCAGATGTAAGACCTCTTAACGCCTTTAGAGAGTCTTCCAGAGAGATGGGGTCAAAAGCATTCAGGGGAGATACTTCCTAGTAGTGGGTCCAATGACTTTGGTTATTTGTTGAGTAATGGCCCCTTCTAAGGTCAGCCCTGACATGTTGGAAACAAACGCAGGTGGAGGGAGGCTAGCCTGGATGGACTCAATATTTCCTTGAAAGAAAGAGGCCAGCGTCTCACACCATTCTTTAGAGGGAGGCTCAGTGTTAGAGCCAGCCTCCGGCATGGAGAAAGACTTACAATTTTAAAAATCTCTCTGGAGTGATTGGCTGCCTTCAAGATTCTGGCTTCAAAAAAAGCTTTTTTTGCTATTCTAATTTCTTTATAATAATTACCCAGCTCTGCTTTATAATCCACTTTGGCTAAATGACAATAATTAGTCCTCCATAGCCTAGTTCTGTTTGCATAATTTTAATTCATCTGTTCATTACTTAAATGCATTAGTCATTGAAGATTTCAAACATTGGACTGATTATTCTAATAGTCGTAAGGTAGATACATTTTGTCAATTACAAAAGTTTCTAAATTTGCATTAATGTGTTAAACTACGTAGTCTTAAGTGGACGCAACCTTGACCATTTGTAAACAATTGATCTCAATATTGAAGATGCAATGGAGGAACCTTCTTTTAGACCAACCATGTTTTTATTACATTTAAAGTGCTATCTGAACCAAAATAAAGAGGCATCAATTGATGCCGATGTGTAGTTAGTCCTAGCTTGCCTTTTCTCTCTTTCAAAATATCCCCTGATGCAAATTCACATTATGAAAACTAATGTGCATATTTAGATGGGATAAAACAGACTGCTAATATCGGAGCCCCTGTTATGATTAAACTAATTATCAAGTCCTTGTTGGAGGTAATATAAGCCACAACAATTGTGTACCAAGCAGAGAATCCCTGGCACCAAGGATACATTGTTTCCAACAAAGAACAATTGAAACAAGCTATGAAAGACTAAAGAATCTGGCACTTGTAATAGGGTGAACGGGATATCCGTCACGTCACGGAGTAATCCATCAGCCAAACTCAAAATCAGGCCCTTAAACAGCATTTAATATCACAGGATCGTGAAACCCTAGAATGAGGACTTCAAGATCAGTAAGGAATTATCTGATGACTCCATAATCTTTCTGGGGATCAATTATTAAGTAATACCTTGAATTAGGTTTTTTAAATTAATACATTTAACGTGTTCAGAAATGAAATACTTTTCTACCACCTTCCCTGTAATGGTGCCTACTAAAAAGACTCTCCCTTCACTGGTGCCATTTCCAGAATAGCTTCACACAGCTCTGTTCAATTTAAAATCCTGAACCCCCACCGATCACTGTTCATATTACTATTTAAAATAGCTCCAGAACTTATCTCTAAATCATTTTAGATTGGCATCTTTTTCAGTGAGCAAGGCATTGTATCCCAACTCCAGAATGCAGTAGTAGACACCCCTATCTCAAAGGACCAGGTGTGGACCCAACCATTGTAAAGAATTGTTTAGGGGTGTGTGAAAATCACATAATCTGCTTTCGTGTAATTACTGGAAAGTGAAATGCGACATGTCAATTTGCACTATATTTTAGCCCTAATGCATCAGCGCAGCAATTTTTGGACCACGGATACATTTAAACAAAACCACCACAAACAACATTTGCCTGCCTTCTGTTGTTCCCTTGTGTTTGCAGTAAATTCTTTAAGTGAATGACACTACTTGTGTCATTTTTTTTACAGTGAATTGTGTGTAAATACACCAAGTGCATAATGGTGTAACTTGGGAATTGTGTATACCTTAACACATTATTCCCCAAATTATGTGAATTACTCTTGGGTGATTTAAATTTCGCCACGGCTCAGACTTTTTGCCCTAATGCTCTCCTGCTGGCAGGAAAAGTCTTCGAAAATAATGTGACATCATCTGATAGTAAATATTTAATAGCATCTGTAGTTCCTTTCCTAGCAATTCCCTGAAAGAGTGTCCCCGGTTTTTGAAGTCATGCTATCTAGTCTACATGTTTTTTAAGTATTCTGCTATTCCTGACACAATACGCTGCAGGTGTTCCTGACAGGGAGCTGTATAAACCTCAACATTTTTTTGCTATTATGTTGGTTCCTTCCTAGAGAATGCCAGTTTCTGATTTTTTATAAATATTTTTGATCAGATTGAAAGTTCTTCTAGACTCTATCTTCCAATCCAGAAACTTTCCATTGTTGTTATCTTCCTCAAATAATTTTTAATAAAGTGCTTGCTGATTTGCATTTTCTTTTCTTAATCAGACACTCGTGGGAGTCTTTGTTAATAATCTCCCATGAGGGGCTAACCCTATTTTTTTTACCTCAATTAATTACTGCTCAACTTATAAATGCTCTGAAAGCTCTTTTGTTTTGCAGCAACATGTAGTTATTTATCTCCCTGAAGAAAGCCTGTAAAGTGTCCAAAAATTCTGCTTTTGCTGACAGTACTTGTATTTGTGCCAACAGTTCTAACACTTCATTTTGACAGTTTCTGTATTTAACTTCATCACTAAAAGGGACATACATATTTTCCACCAATGCATTTTATTGGCTGTTTTTTCACCTAGCTGAAAAACCAAATATATAAGTGCACTACCAGACAGAATTAGAGTAATGATTTCAACATCCATATATTTGGTAGATCTACAGACGGAAAAAAACAAATTCTGTCCTTAGTCTTACACCATTGGATGAAATATATACACCCAGATTTTTTTCAATGGATCAGTTGCAAATTACACATTAGACCCAGACTATTGTGCAATATATTATGGTATCCCTCTGCACACCCACTTTTAATCACATGGGACATCCAAGTCAATAGTCTATCTTTTTCATAAAGTACAAAATCAAAGACTTCTCTATGAACTATCGAGTTAGGGAAGCAAGAAGCTCCATCATTAGGTTTTCCAGGGTTTAAGGAACATCTACTATTGGACCATAAAAGCAACTGATAGTTAGCTGATCTTGGCCCTTACATAATGGCAGCCATCTGCCTTGCTTGTCCTGTTTTTCCCCAACCATTAACCAGGATGATTTATTTTCTAAGGATAGTGGCAGCCTCTCTCACTGAAGAAGTATTATTTGAAAACCTTACCATCCACACATAAAAGAGTACCAATTATGTAGTTCCTTATTAGCAGTGGTAAGGTGATTCTCTTGTAATCATTTATTGAGTATAACTCATAAACATATTTAGTTTCCCATGATTATGCAACCAATACACATCAACAGATATTATCTTAATATTCAACATCCTTTGCCCATGATCTTATTGATAGGCATAAGCACATCCTGTTTCTCTTATTCCCATTTTGTATTGTTTTCCTATACCCATTATCTTGTGCTCCACACCCTCTCAGGCACCCACCCTCACCCTCCATATCAAGAATGTGCTCTCATCCTTTCCTAGATGGTGTGGTGGGAGAAGACAAGACCAAGTGGTCACTCAACTAAGTCTCCTGGAATGTAAGTCAACAGATGATGATGACCCATTTTAGCCCTTTTGCTTTTGTCCCACTAAAATGAACAAAAGCCATGTTTGTGACTATAAGATAACATCCCATAGACGTTACTAAAATGACAATTTAGAAGCTGGGGCACCCTGAGAGTAGAGAGAAGTGCTAACCTCTCACAACAAGGGTGTTCACTTCCTTTTAAGTAGAAATTATGTGACATCTGATATTTCTTTAAGTAGGCATCAGAAGGGAGACTGACAGGACCTTATCTGATACCTTGTCTAATCACTGAACACAGTTTACAGAAACAGAACTATGGTTAGAGAAGTACCTCCATTTCCTTTACCTATAATCACTCTGGCAATCTCTGGCAGAGTGTAGGTTGAGTTACCTTGATTACTGATCAAGATACAGAGATATATCAAGAAAATTATTATCTTTCCCACTGACTACAGAAAAGTCATCTTTCCAACCCGTGCACCAATATAGGCACCTCTCTTCATTGCCACTCAGGTTGACTGCGCAGCAAAGTACCAATATGGAAAGGTAGAGTAGCTGGGAAATGGATCCAAAAGAACCCTTGGGAAAAAAGCAACAAAAGAGTGACAGAGGAAATCTAAAACTGGCAAAGACTATAGAAGAAAGAAGCAGATGGAGTATGCAATTCTGCTGTATGTGTTCAGCAATACAATGAGAATTGATAACAGCATGTCAGAATCTTAAAGTTTAGGAGCAACACAGTTCGCTATTGACCAAGATTCCTTCTAGTGTTGGGGAATCACAGAACATCAACTCAGGATCTTATTCACAGGCTAGGATCTAGATTTGGATTCCATAAGTATGATCCCCTCACCAACAAGAACGCCAAAGAAGCTGTACTAAAGCAAACTCTACAATAAGGACAAAAGGATTTGTTTACACCTTCTGATATTAAACTAGAACTGATGCAGCCCATATCAGTAGAAATTCATAGATCTAACATCATTCATAAAAAGTGTGGCAACGATATTGCTGATCTACAATTTACAATGGGAAACTGACATCAGAAGATGACATTTTCTCATCTAGAATTGCTGAGGTTGAGAACAATGTGGTTATAATAAAACAGATTTGCAATAGCTTTAACATTTAGAGGGACTCCTCAAGATGTAGGTTTCAACTAAATAAGACAGGATAATAGAAATATCTGCCTGCAGATCCAACGTGCAACTTTTAAGACAGAAAGGAGGAGAAAATGGAAAGAACATGGATCTTTTTTTAGAACTTCAATAAAAGACATTATCCTTCCATATACAAGCGGGAGTTCTAGGATCTGACTATCGCAGGCATGCAGACTACACCAAGTCCCTTTCAAAACTATAGAAACACCGTGCTAAAGTTGTGGGGGGAAAAAAACTAAAAAGTAAAGCTGTCCAAAATGTTTGTTAGGAGGCTGCCACCCACATCCTCTGCTTGCACCATCCACAGAGATCACTAATGCCACCCAAAGTCAGGTGTGTGGCTTTGTCAAGCTTTTATGCAAAGATTACCCCCAGAAAATATTTTTTAAATGTTAAGTGAAATAAGTCATTTTACTAGGGGTGTGGGTAGATCATGATTTGCACCACCCTCAGTGTTAACTGTAGTATGACACTACAGTCAACACTGAGGGGTGCACACATCAGACTGAATGTAGCATGAAGCAAAGGAGCAAACATTTCTGGGATATGATGTAGTGTCCGGCCACAGCCTTTTCCCTGCCAAAACTGATTTTCATGACCTCCTCTATCATTAATCACATGTTCCTAATGTTCCTTTTTAAAAAAAGTGTATTCCAGTCCATTGATTACACTTCATCATTGATTACTGCTGGAGCTGGAGAGTATGGCTTGAGCCGGCGATACGGGTATATAGATATATACACATATATGTGCATGTTTTTATATATACATATATAATGTAACACATTTATCCCAAATATATATTTACATTATATACTAAATATTTTGTTTAATTCTTTACATTGGCTACTATAAAAAGCACTACACACACATATATATATATAATATATATTTCTAGATACATATATATTTATTACACACATATATATATATATATATAATATATAATATATATAATATATATTTCTAGATACATATATATTTATTACCTGAAACACTTCTCCTGACAAACTCAGGCCATGAGAGGACGTGCACTCCGACAGTGTGCTTCAAGCAAATTTAATTAATAGAATTAGCCACCAGGTAAACCAGTGGTACAGCAAAGACCACCCACCCTGCCATGCAAGGAATACTGGAACATGCACAGGCAATACAAAATCTAGACAAACAGTACCCTGTAGCTCATCATTTTAGCACAATACACAATAGGTACCCTTCCAAACTCAAATTCTTCATTATGACCATATTCCAGTACAGAGAAGAGGCGGGGGCAGGATACGCGCATTAAGAAAACTTGAGTCCAAATGCATCTTAGAACTCAGTACTAAAACCCCAAATGGATTAAACGTGGACAAAGAAATGTATATTCATTTAGAGTGAATTCACCACACTGAACATTTCAGTCTGTAAAATGTTTGTGCCAGCTGATTACTATGATTGGATCTGCCTAACACTTTGCTGTTTTCATCTCTCTCAAGAGTGTCTACTGTAGTATACTATACACAAAGTTTTTAAAAATGTTTTGATATATATCATTCCCATCATGAGTTTTTCTTCTTTTTGTACCCTACTGTCTTCACTTTTCATATATTTTCTCTTGTTTACCTTGCCGGGTTGCAGAATATAGGGATTGAGTACCTGTAACTATTGTTGCATTCAAAAGGGTTCAGCACCGTTCAAGGATAGTCAATGAATATTCAAAGAAATGTCCAAGACGTCAGTCAAGTTTTTCTTGAAAAGATTATTTTTCTTTATTGTATGATCACATGGAAACGAAGAGTCATAATCACATTAGACATGAAGGATCTCAGCCGACGCGTTTCGTCTCTTGCAAAGAGACTTCTTCAGGGCTAATAGAGAAACATATATAACATACAGTTATCACCGTGAAAAATAAGTCAACGTATACACAAATACAGCTGTCAAAATATACATGCCTAAATACCAGAACTAATGAAACAATTTCAATATGGAAACAACAGAACAAAATATGCGTCTGCGTTGTTTTAAAATAATCAGGCCTTCGAAATAACGAACCAAAGTTTGAAATACATATTACTCGAATGCAAGTAATTAATTAAACGTGTCCATGGGAGATATATTACAAGATGTTAACACATTGAGCACAGAAAATTTGTAGTCCGAGGTCGAGCGCCCTAGCCGTTAGGCCAACTCCTCTCCCCCTCTTACGTTTCTTCCCCCACTGTTCTTCCTTTCATTCCGGCTTCAGCTCTTGTTTGGAATGTTCTGTAACCTTTTGCTGAAACAAAAGCACCAGCGCACAGCTCCTAGAGGTCCCCGGCAGTTAAGGCACTGATTCTTATTGCGCAGCAGGCGGACGTTTTACATGAAATTCTTTTCGCTGTTTCTAATGCCTTTGTGCTAATGCAGCATGTTCCATTCAAAGATCTGAATAACATTACCAGTTACATTTGTGAAATTGTTTTATTATTACAACTTTTTTTCATTCTTTCTTTTCTCCTGCGTAGATCAGAGCCAAGCGTCGGTGTTTGGGCTAGGCAGGAGGTTGCCTCCCCTGAACAGTACTTTGTAATTAGCAACCTTTTTTTCCCTTTTTCCTCTTAAAGGTCATCTGGCAGTACACGGCTCCCACCCGCCTCCCCCACTTTACAGTACACCGCTCCTAACCGCCGCCCCCACTTTACAGGTGTCTGATAACTCATTCAGGTTTTTTAATTCTGATTCAAAAACTCGCGGTCGCCTGCTAGTTCTCAGCAACACAGGAGCCCCACAGCAGTCTCATCGCGGCAGCCAAGAACCAACTGACACATTCGCATTTCGAGATGTTAGAATTGAGGTCCGCCAATCATAACATCATTATCCAATAAGAATGCAAAAGACTCTTTCAGTGACGCCATAGATTCAGTGGTGTTGGGGCAGAATTGGACCAGTTTGAATGTAATCTGCATTCTGAGAGCACTTCATATGATTAGTATGGCACACTAGTGCTTTCTTCATGTGGTTTCCTAGTTCCTATGGTTCTGGGCTTTCCATGATGTTTTGCTTATGGCTGTTTGGTTGTCTTTCGTTGAGTATAGGTGTTAAAGGATTGTTTAATGCCTGGTTTATTAATGGCTCATGTAGGTTAATGTGAGAGCAAAATTAGTTTGATCATGGCACAGATCTCTGTAGTGTGTTGTCAGGGCACAAGTTCAAAAAACAAATAGTGAGGGCCGGCTCTACACAACACAGGTCCAGAAATTCTGAGACATATTTTCCTGTGGTACCAGTGGCGGCTGGTGACATTTGAAAGTAAGGAGGGTAAATGTTGGGTTTAAGTGTTATGTTGCAAGCATAACCATATCACCATGACACACTACTAAACTATTCCTTGGGAAACTATTAACTAATTGCATGATACTCTAACAAACAGTTCTGCAGGACATGTTCCGTGAGACACTATTAGCAATTTTTCTCAGACACTATCACCCAGTTTCTTAAGATACTTTTAACCAGATTGATTAGTATCTCTTAACCAGCTCCTTGAGGCCCTATTAACCAATTTATTGAGGCACTATTTACCAACTACATGAAGCACTATTAGCTAGTTCCCTAGGACACTATTAAACAGTTACTTCAGAATCACTATTAAGCAGCAGTTTCTATTAACAATTTCCCTGAGACACTATTAACCAGTGTCCAGAGATCCTATTAATCAAATATGTAACACACAATTAGCCAGTTCTTTTTTAGACTATTTTTATCTAGTTCTATCATACATACTTCACCAGCCTCTGTGAGTTGCTTGGCCGTTACTTTTACAGACTCCACAGCTACCACGGTGAGCAGTAAACTAGCCCCTTGGGACAGCCTCCCACAGGGTCAATGATTGACAGAGGTTGGCTTGTTTAGGGGCCGTTTCGCAGGCAGGGGAGGTCAGTGGCGCTGGCCTGTGTGCGCCCCAGCGGCCATTTGTGATTTTTCACTTCAAATGAGCCGAGTTGCTTAATTTGTAATGATACAGGTGACCCAGCGGTAATTAATAATCCTGGTCAAAATGTACGGTGTAGACAGAAAGCAACAGAAACATTTTGGAACCTGGTACGTTAAGTGTTTGTTTATTCGCTTGGCTCTATTTTGGCTTTGATGTTCAGCTCTTGCGCTCCCACACCCCGCTATCCATTGTAAAAGCACAGCAAACATCTGAGGGTTATTTCTCTAATCTGTGCTTATTTATGGATTGGAAAAAGGCAGATGTAAACTGTGATTCATCACCTAAACCAACAGGAAACAAATCTCTTTAGGCTCTATAAAGGTCCCTTTCGTTTCCATGTGCAGCTTGTGGTAAAGCATGACACGTACAAAAGTACGTCATTAAGAAGTGAAAGCACAAGAAGTTAGGGTGAAGGGGGCCTCTGTCCTGTGCTCTTTACTGCTCTGAGTGCCCTCTGACCTCAGAATGTCCGTATTGCAGGACACTTCACTAAAGCTGACCTGATCACTCTCGCCTATGAAACTGTACTCTTAAAGCAATAACATGCTACATGGCAGTTCTCAACAAAATTATTGTTGCTACTCATTTCTCAAACATGGATACCAAACTGGCAAACCCAATAGTCATGACACGTCTTTGTGCAGGAACAAAAAACAAAACAGAGCCAACAAAACACTTTCAGAGGTGGGTAAATGGGGTATCATTATACTTGGCAATAAAGGCCTATTGCACATCAGTTATTAGAAAGTTTTAATTAGATGACAGTGCAAAATACAAACACCTGTCAAGCACTAGAAAAGCCGGCGGACAGATGGAGACTCTTCAGATCATGGCCTTATAGACCCGCACACTAACCTGTTCTGTCTACCGAACATAACCAGTATGTTTTTCACGTGCCCCCTTCCCTGACTCACCAATAAGTCTGGGAGTAGAGGCAGCCAATGGTCCCCTGTTTGGGCTCTGTTACTCCCCAGAAGCACATGCGGGCACCAATGGAAGGCGAAGTCCTCCAGCTCTGCCAGCAGCTTCTCCTTGCAACTAGCGCTTACGATCTACTTCAGGCGGTATTGCACCTGTGCAAAGTGCAATGTGAGTGCCAGCAGAGAAGAATTAAGCTGTTCCTGCTCGTCTTCTAGCTGCCGCAGCTTGGCCGCCATTTCTACGGCCGCAACCAGAGAACCTGCCTTGGTGCGTTTCATCACCATATCATCTTCTTGCTTCAGTGTGGGGCAGGCCAGGGCTTTAAGTGGGGTGAAACACTTAAGCTAAAAATCTGTACTTAGCATTGTGTCCCACCCATCTGGTATTTTGCTGTTTCTGGCCATTTATACAGCTATTTAATACAACAAGTAACATAACACCTACAACAAGACAGGACTATTGGCTTTGTCAATGGTTGTAAATTGCATAAGATAAATAAGCAACAGCTATTACTTCGTTGTATATAATATTGAAAAGCCTTCTGTTCTTGTGGGCGAGGTTGTGGCGTAAAGCTAGAGCTGCCGACTTTCGAGCTGAGAAAGCAGGTTCGAGCCCGACTCCTTTGATTCAAAACATGAATATGTCCTTGTGTAATGCAACTGGTGCTCATGTTTGCTCCAAGTTTTCGCTATATAAAACTGAAAAGTGAGTCTCTTTGAAGCTGCATCAAAAGCAGTGAAGGATGATATTATCACAGAGTTAAGCTTTTTTCCACCGGCGGGACCCAGCCTACTTAAAGCCCTGGGGCTGGCCACTGCCCCCACAGGTGCCCAACGCTCCAAAGCTAGGCCCTCGCCTTGTCTCGCCAACTGCTCGTCAGTGGAGATGGTGTCTCTGCTGCTAACCGCAGGGAGGCAGACAGGCACTGTAGGCTGTCATCTGCCATCTTGGAAGTGGGAGTCCAACTCAGCTGTTCAGCCCACCTCAAGATGGAAGTCTGCGGTGGTAGGGCGGAAGGTACAAGGTGGACCCGAGTTGGCTGCCATCCGCTGTGACACGGTCTATATGTAACAGTTGTGATTTGGCCATTGAAGTCAGTTGTACAGTTTTCTTTTGGTGCCGTTTTGTTTTCAGTTCTCGCCATTTTGGTTGTGGCACATGTGGGAAATTGGATTAGTCAGTGCTCCGACGTCAATTCTTTCTATCCAATAGCGAAGTATATAGCTCAATTAAGCGAATGTTGTGTCACTAATTTATTGAAGTGCCATGGAGACCTAACACATCAGGCTTCCAATTACAGCACCGACTGATATTTAAAGTGCCAGATTAAACCCTGTGGAGGCCTTTAGGCAGTAGAAATGTTGGGCCCCTGTCGCAAATTATCTCCTAATACCCAATGAACCGGATTTTTTTACAAACTGACAGCGGCCAGAAGATGAGCTTTTAAGAGACAAACTGTTATGTGAATCTGATGTTCCTGATTTATGTACTTTAAGTTGTTAATGGGTACATTACATTGATACAGTATTTTTTATATAGAGTGTTTCATGTAAAGTTTTTGTTTCTTTGAGTTGATTAATTTTTAGGTGCAGCATAGAGGCAGCACGCATGCCCTGCTCTGCAAGGCATATATCCTGATTGCTCTAAATATTAGCTTGTGGGAAGGGCTCACAAGAAAATATTTAAAATAGTGGGACCGAATATGCATGCTCCAGAATCTTCAGTCAGTAATTCGTCAAAAAAAGTAATTTCTGAAGTTTTAATACGCACTTCAGTACAGAGGTGCTCCGTGAGAGCTTCGTCACGTATCGGTTTGGGGCTAACAGTGCGTTGAAGGGATTTCACAGCCCTCACAGCACACATGACGTCTGCCAGCCTATGGCAATCTGCTCTCAGCTCCACCAACCCACCGGTTCCCCCCACATGCCTGTATTCACTCTTCGGTGAATGCACGAGCATTGTGCTTTTTATCCTGCCACTTGGCGGCAAAATCATACTGTTTAGTAGCACTGTTAATGTACCCTCTGCACAGCAAGACCTGTACTTCCCTGCCGGTCACAGTTTCAGGTCTTAAGCTTACAGCTCAGGGGATTCACGCAGCTTCTGTAGAGATCTTTGTGTGACCTGCATGTCATAAGTTAAGATCATGTCAGACAGCAAAGTAGGTTGTGTGTCTTCTGCAAATATGACATTATTAAGTGGCAATTCTTCTGTTTGTGTGGTGTGCTAAATAACAAGCAACTAATAGCAACCTCGTGCATAGATGTATGACACAAAGCATATATTTGAGTGAAAGATTCATCATGCAACAAATCTCCCTCTGTTTCACACGGAGCCACCGGCCTTATGAGGTGCACGTGGTGGGGTTTGTTGACATCTTTTACACTGACAGAAAGGACTGAACTGACTGAACTAGTTCCCAATGGGAGTGAAAGCAACCCATATAATAAAGAATTTACATGTTGCATGGCTAAAGACTTATAAGGTCACAAAGGCGAGACCTATTGGCTATGCCACTGCTTGTTACTATAGCCAGGGATTTATTTGGGATTTAATCAATATTCTCTGTACACTCTTTTAAAAGATTATTAATGTACTTCAGACAAGGAATATTTTTACTGTGCTCAAGGATAAGGCAGTCCTTGATAATTTCCTATGTAAATCTAGTTCACTCCTGACCCCATGCCAGACAGTAAGGCTGGCTGCCCTTATATAGTCATTAATCTAAGGAGCAGGCAGCTCTTTATGAACGATATATGTGGAGGTAGAATTGGGGATGGCTAGCAATCTTCTTAAGAAGATGTTTTCTTGGGTTTGAAGGATGACATGGTTTGCCGTTCCCCATAGCGCAGCACCATTACAGGCTTCAGTAAGGCACTTACTCTTGTAAAGGGTTAAAATTTACCTAATTGGCTTATCCCCATTTAAAAAAAAATAATCTGAAAATAGCCTCTGTTGTCTGTATGAATTTTAATTTGCAAGAGTCAATATGGGGTCCCCAGTAGCCCTTTGATGTAAATAACAGACCTAAGTACAGAAATGAATGTGTTTCTGCAATGGCCACCCCGTTGACATGATGTCTCTTTGGTGTCCTTTTCCACAGACCATCCTGAATGTTTTTTTCAGGTTGAGTATTAAATCCTTTTCCTGCATATATTCGTCAAATTTCTCAATAAGGCACTGAAGCCTGTTAGCAGTTCTGGACAGCAGTACAGTGCCATCCGCATAAAGTAAATTGGGGGTGACACAGCTGCCAACTTTAGGGGTGTCGGCCTTTAACTTTTGCAGGCATTCATCCACTCCATTTATATATAGGGAAAACAGGAGTGGTGCACAGACACAACCCTGCTTAATACCACGTGTTCAATCAATCAATCAATCAATCAATCAATCAATCAATCAAGGGTTTATATAGTGCGCTACTCACCCGTGAGGGTTTCAAGGCGCTGGGGGGGGGGGGGGGGGGGAGCGGCTCTGGATCAGTCAAACAGCCAGGTCTTGAGGTTCTTCCTGAACGTGTGCAGGATCAGGGAGCGTCTGATGTTCAAAGGAAGCTTGTTCCAAGTCTTGGCTGTGATGTAGGAGAAGGCTGTCCCGCCAGTTCTGTTTCTGCGGATGCGGGGGACTTCTGCCAGAGCGAGGTCGGCAGAGCAGATGTTCCTCTTGGGTACGTGGAAGGATACTCTTTTGTTGGTATTTAGGTCCAATGCTGTTGAGGGATTTGTAGGCATGGTTGAGGAGTTTGAAGGTGACCCTCTTTTCGACGGGGAGCCAGTAGAGGTCTCAAAGGTGTTGGGTCATGTGCTCGTGACACGGTATACCGAGGACGAGTCTGGCTGCGGCGTTCTGGATGGTTTGGAGTTTGTGTAGAAGGGTCTTGTTAATTCCGGTGTAGAGTGTGTTGCCGTAGTCCAGTCTGCTGGTTATGAGTGCATGGGTGACGGTTCTTCTGCAGTCAGGGGGGATCCATTTGAAGGCCTAACGGAGGATGTGCAGACAGTTGAAACTGGGGGATGCAACGGCGTTGATCTGGCGGTTCATGGAGAGGTAGGAGTCAAGGATGATGCCAAAGTTCCCAGCGTGGTCTGTAGGGGTGGGTGGGTTGCCGAGGGCGGATGGCCACCAGGTGTTTTCCCAGGCGGAGGTGTTACTCTCCTCCAAGCCCATATCGAACTCTTGTGGTTAATCGTTTATATATTTGTGACAGATAGGCAATGATGTCACTTGGAACGCCCATCGCAGCCAGAGTCTGCCATAAATATACATGATTTACTAAATGAAAAGCACTTGTGAGATCGACAAAACACAAGTGCAAATTGCCCTTTTTTTACAGCTGTGTATTTACTAATTATTAGTTGATGGTTAATACCCTGCTCGACGGTCCCTATCTTCCTTCTGAATCCATACTGTGAATCTGTAAGAATCGAGTGATCAATTGCCCAGATTTCCAGTCTTTCCAGAAGGATTCTGCCCATCAATTATGACATTGTGTCAAGAAGGAAAATAGGGCTATAGCATTTGGCATCACCTCTATTTCCCTTCTTAAAAATCAGTACTATGATACTTTCTGTCCAAGATGCGGGCACAATGCCACTCGCGGCAGCGTTACATACTCTTTTTAAAATTGGGGCCAAAAATCTGTGTCAGTCTTAAAGGTAGCTACAGGGACCCCATCAGGTCCAGGTGCCTTCCCATTTACCCATCTATCTAGGGCAACTGAAACCTCATCCAGACTAATAGGGGTCAAATTAGGGGAATCCATAATTAATAAATCTCTATAGTCTGGTAGTATAATTTATTAAAAATCTGTCCATAGTACTTTAACCAGTCCAAGAGCTGGACCAGACTCGATTTTTGCTGCAGAATGGTCTTTAAAATAGGGCTGGTTAATTGTTTTCCAGAACACAGGGGCATTCCATGTGTAAGCTGCTTGAGCTAATTTTTCCCAATCCTGATCTTGTATTTCTTTTCTCCTTCTATTGAGGGTCTGTTTATATAACATCCTCTGTGTTTTTATTAATTAGCTATCTTTTGGTCTAACCTTTAAGGCATTTTTTAAGGCCTGGTTGGCTTTGGTGCATTGATAGTCAACCCGACTAGCATTTTTGAAAACTCTCTTTTTATTCTTAATTTTAAGGCCTCTTGCGATTGCAAAAGTAATATTACAGAAAGACCTGATGATGTGCAAGTCAGAGGAATCTCCCTTCTTGCAAATATCAATATTTTGACATTCATGCTCTTTTTTATCTAAGAAGACAATTGGATTAACACCTGACCCTTTGATACTGATGCCATTCTCTACTTGTGTTACGATATTGAGAGCTAAACGAACCTCCTCCCGGGGCATCGTATTAAGTTGAAGGGTCAGGAATAGCGGGTAATAGTTGCTAAAGGGACTTTCTATCACCTTCAATTTTACTATCAGCCCTTGTCTGGACTCTGAGGTCAATATATGGTCAATGGTTGAGGGCTGTCCAGGGCCTACATAGGTTGGTATCTGAGGTACACACTCTACAGTGGACTGTTCCAAAAGTTCTAAGTTATATTTGCATAACACCATTAATAGTGTCTCCATACAAGTTATGTGGGAAATGGGAACAGATTTCACCATACTCATCCTATAACCACAGTGTTCCCCTTCCAATATGTCACATTTCTTTCTATTAAAATCCCCAGCCCAAATAACAAAACAATCACTTCTAATGTGCTTTCTAAATGAATCTAGCTTTTTCTCAAGTGCCATTATACCCTTATTTCTATTATTATCAAAAATGTTATTATAAAAATTAATCATTAGAAAGTACTGGTTTTTCGGAAGTTAAAAACCACAAAAACTGAAGGAATTGTGAGTCAGTAGAAACTTTCTTTAAAAACAGGGGGAATGTGATGGAAACCAGAATAGCAAGTCCTCCTTTAGCAATTGCATTCCGTGAGGGAGCCGCTGGGGTAATGACCGTGGGAAAACCATCAATATGGAAAGGTTCTATGTGCCAGGTTTCTTGTAGACAAATGATTTGATAATTTTTAATTGATTCAAGCCATGCTTCATCGTTCAACTTGTTCTTTTATAACCACAATATTCCATGTTACTATCACTAAGTTTATATGTGGTAGTACATCGATTAAATCAGATTCTTGATTGATTAGATATTCAGTATTTTTTACACTTTTGTTATCATAAGATTTATATACGGCCTGGTGTAGTCAATCAGGTTCACTGCATTTTCTAAGAGTTGAGAATCTAATAGTCAATAAGAAAGTGGTACACCAGCCTGCTGAAAGTGGAACGTTACCTGGGTGAATAAGTTGCTCCATACCTGGTTTATAAAAGAACAACAATGGGACTGCAGTGACAGCATCATCTTGGTGTCTAAGTAGCATCACCTCACTAATGCAAAGTTCACTAATCAGTGCTCTTACCATTTTTGGCAAGCGAAAGGTTACAACAATCCAGTCCCCTTGGCAGATTTTTAGAGATTTCCCCACCCAGTTCACTCTTCTTACTATATTGATACTTTGAGAGAGAAAGTTAGAATTATAGTGACACTTTTTGGAAACCAATGTACAACCTTGTTCTTCAGGCCACCCAATTCTCTTTAATCCCATCTGGTAACTCTTGCACGTTTTTCAAAACAATTGTATAGGGGGTGGAGGGGTGGTTAGTGCAGGGGCCTCTCATAGTTTCTTGATGGTCGGAAAATGGAGGCGTGATCATCTGTATGTCTGTTGTTAATTGTCGTTGTGTTTGCCTTATTAGAAATCGGCAAGGTAGAAGGCCACTTACACCCGTCAGTAATCTCTTTTGCTCAGCAGGAAGCTGCTGGGTCTGATGGAGTGAGATTGGCTGTTGCCTGTTGACTTGTACAACTATACCACCGGTTTGAGCCTTCGGATGAATTATGCCAGAGGTTTTTTTAAGTAATAGTGACTCTACGATCAATTTTACAATCTGAGATACATCATTTTTGATATTCGTGATCTCAGGCAGTAATTTCCATTCAACAGTGTTGATTTTCCCATGTCATTTCTTGAATAAGATTTCCAGATTTTGTGAGTGGTTGGGAATTAATGCGCCCACTATACCCCTGGAGGATTATTTAGGATGCTGCTTTGTAGTCTGTATAGAATGTATAGGAGGCTCGTCTATTATTGTCTTGAATGGTTGTTTACTATTTTTTGCCATAGGGGATAACAGGTCAGCTATTTGTTAAAACTGATATCTCCAGTGGTGAAGTCAGTATGCATGGTGCTTTATTTATCTTTTGCCGGGACAATGTCATGCCCTTTGAAGAGGTGTTAGTAGTATTTAATTCCGGCTCCAAGGCAGCTATATCAGACCTGGTTTCTTTCGTAGCTACATTTAAAGTTGTCTTTGTGGCAGATAACCATTCCTCCGCAATGACAATTTCATTATTTATTAATCCCATTGCAGTCTTTAAATAGCTGGTTATAGGGGCGCTTATTTTTGTACTTTGTTTCTACTGCCCAGTGGGGCAGACGGAAGTTTACGTTTTCCCATAACTAGGAATGAGGCCACGGAAAGAGGCTGTACTACTGGATAATAGATATGATAATATCTTCTTACCGTGACTCAGGAGATCAAGATTCAGAACCAAGAGGGGTGGCCTAGCCTAGCCTCGAACGGCTGCGGATAGGAGCAGACGGTTCCGCTCTTGGTTCGGTCTTCCTCTGGGCACACGCCTGGGCGTGTTCAGCACTGTAGTAGCCCTTTCGGCAATTTAGTCTGCGCCTCCTGGTGCGGATGTGGCGGTATAAGTGTGCGGCTCCTGCAGCGAGTCCTCCTGGGGCGTATAGTCAGCCCCCGACCCGCAAACACAAGGCAAAGAGTCCTTCACTTATTTTGATTGTTTTTTCTTGTCACATGTCATGTTTAAAAATTCACGTAGTGAAATGCTTTGAACCCAGGGGCAAGGCAGCAGGTACGCTGAAACGTGTTGAGCGTTTGTCTCTGCGGTACCACTTGTTGTCCTGGTGGAGGATTCTATGAATTACATGAATTAAATTTGTTTAAAGTACACAGTCGGAGTGTGCCTCTTCTCTTGGCCTGAGCTTGTCATGCAAAGTGTTTTGTATAATACTTGGAGGCTGCCTCACCCGGACAAACACCGCTGCTATTTGGACTACAGGACGGGAGGCCCCTTGCATTACAACAATAAATATATAAAACGTGTTGGGCTTAAATTATCATGATTTTTGCACCTATTTAAACTTGTGAACTGGCATTTCATGAAATAAAATTAAACAATTCACGTATTGGATACCTTGTGTGAAGAAGTATCTGTGCTGTGCGGTCGTGTCGGAGAGTGGAGGTCTGGGAAGTTGACCAGGTGTAAAGTAAAATAAATATATATGTATATATATGTATCCTGCTCCTTGTTGCACCGAAAACCAGGGCACTCCGGGGCGGGTGCTCGTCGTGGCAGTGCTCCACGAAAAATCAATGCTCCAAGACAACACACCATACAGTGAAAGTCCAGCACTCGGGGGGTTGCTCCAAAGATGTTTTTTAATATGCCGTTCGGGAAAACAGACGCGTTTCGGGAATACCTTCGTCAGTGTTTACAATTCTCCCGGCGCGGCAGCATTTTAAATAAACGTACATGTGATTAGACAAGAGACTTCTGTGATCACAACCTCAAGTTAATCTATGAATGTGGCGGCCATCTTAACATGGTATGTTTGATATACATGAATACATGAAAGTTTATGTAGAGCAACCCTCAATCAATCAAACAACGGCAAATTAACAGGAAAATGTCACTGTTTCAAAACTGTATATTATCAAAAATGCTGCCTAAATTATGGGCTACTGATCAATTATATCATACCCCCAGTTGATATGAGGACTGTCTCCAACATCAATGATACCGTGTATCGATAAAATCATCAGTTAATACTAAATAGTACATTCGCCGTTGTTTTCGGTTGTGCTTTTACGGGATCAATTACAATATCGGCAACCCCCAGTCTTCATTAATCGAATTTTTCAACAATATCACACTGTGTATCGGTTAACATTTCATAATGCATTAGCTGTTGTTACAAATTAATATTGAAGCCTTATCCAATATGGATCAACGGTAGCAACAACAGTAATTGACTGAAGGGTTTGAGTATATATCTCTTACATCTCCATATCTTTCATGTTAAATGCCAACTTTCATCGATATATCAAAGATATATACAAAACATATATAAAGAACAAAAGGAACAAAACTGAAGAAACAGAAAAGGGTGAGAAACATCAATTTCCTAAATGTACTGTGAGTTTTTCCCCGCTATTGAGTCCTGTGGGTGCATTAGTCTGTAGATCAATAATATAACGGGATTCTAGTCTGCGCAGCTTAAGAACCCTATCACCTCCTCTTGCGTGTATCGGAACATGGTCTACCCCAAAGTATTGCAATAGTTCCCTGTTGCTTTGGTGTTTAAGTGCAAAATGCCGTGCCACAGGATAATTAGCATCCTTGTTTACTATGGCTCTTTGATGTTCAAGGATGCGTAGCTTTACATTATGGATGGTACTTCCGATGTGTCTGAGTCCGCAAGGACAGACTAAACAATACACTACATGTGATGTAGAACATGTAATGAATTTTTTGATCATTTTTTGTTGTATGGCACCTGGGATATCATATGTGAGGACCCTTTTGCTGTTGGTGAGTGAGGGATTACGTCCTTAAAGGGATCTGCCCTTATGCACATTTTGTTTAATAGTTTCTTTCCAGTTAGATTTACTATCACATAGGTTTAAGTAGTAAACTTAGAGGTAGTTTGTAGACCCTAGGATTCTTGTGTATGGTAAAAGGTATGATATAATTGATCAGTAGCCCATAATTTAGGCAGCATTTTTGATAATTTACAGTTTTGAAACAGTGACATTTTCCTGTTAATTTGCCGTTGTTTGATTGATTGAGGGTTGCTCTACGTAAACTTTCATGTATTCATGTATATCAAACATACCATGTTAAGATGGCCGCCACTTTCATAGATTAACTTGAGGTTGTGATCACAGAAGTCTCTTGTCTAATCACGTGTACGTTTATTTAAAATGCTGCCGTGCCGCGAGAATTGTAAACACTGACGAAGGTATTCCCGAAACACGTCTGTTTTCTCGAACGGCATATTAAAAAACATCTTTGGAGCAACCCCCCGAGTGCTGGACTTTCACTGTATGGTGTGTTGTCTTGGAGCATTGTATATATATGTATATATATATATTGATCACGGTGTCTTGTATGCCAAAATGCATTGGTAGTTGTAATTCCTGCATGTCTGTGGTATCAATGGAATGAACCATACATGTGCAAGAAGCTAATAATGGAGTGTGCTTTTCTTTTCGTTGTGAAGAAATTGGTAAACTACATCTATGTGTGTATATATATGTGTGTATATATATATGTGTGTATATATATATGTGTGTATATATATATATATATATATATATATATATATATACAGAGAGAGAGAGAGAGAGAGAGAGAGAGAGAGAGACTATATGTATCTCTATCTCTTTATTACCAACTGGCCATCGCCAGTAGGTAGTTATAGCAAGGACCTAGTTTCCATAGTAAAAGCGTTTTGTGATGTTCCAATATCTTTGCTGTTGTTTGAAGAATCAGATCAGCTGCAGTGTTGAAAGTTTCGGGGTGATTCGTCAAGCGGGGGCCGAGAAAAAGGGGGGTCCCAAACACGTTTTCTGCATGTTAATTTCGATAGAAAACTTTATCCCCTTTTTCAGCCCGAACTGCTGAACGAATTACACCAAATTTTGCAAAAAGGAAGCTCTTGGTTCAGAAAGCACTCTTTTTGTTAAATGGTATAAATCCATACAGTAGTTCCTGAGAAATTTAAATATTTCTCAGATATATAAATGGGGACACAGAGGATTTGTGTACCCTCCCAGTCTTGTGCTTGCAATCTGATAGGCTGCCAACACTTCAAACGAGGAAGTATTGGCAGCCATCTTGTGATTCGGTTGAGCTGATTCACAAGAAAAAAAGTTTAAAAAAAAGAATTAAAAAGGGGGCAGGGTGGAAGAACCCTGACCCCCTAGGCCTGCTCATGAGTACGCGGCCCTCCGCAGTCCCAGTGACCGCCACCTCTCCAAGGCCTTATTCTGAAAAAAAAGCATGGAGGCTCTGGCCCCGCCACACAGCCCGGTGACTGCCACCTTCCCGGGACTAATAATCTTAAATACGGGGAGACATGGCCCCCCTGCAGCCCCAGGGATCGCCACCTCCCCGGACTTTATTTTAAAAAAATGCATGGGGGTCTACTGCCCCCACATGCAGCCCCGGGGACCACACCTCCCCGGGCTCAATTCATAAATATGTATGGGGAGCTCCAGCCCTCCCACACAGCCTCAGGGACCACCACGTCCCTGGGGCCTAAATATTGTTGGAGGGGGGCCGAGCGGCCCCCCTTGTGTAGCTGTAAATGGCCCTGGGTGCTGCCACACCCCAGGGCCACCTCCAGCAATGCCCTGAGGTGCCCACCACCAGGAAATTGGAGTTTGCTATGCACTGCTCCCTCTAAGCCATAGCAAGCTCTGGTCCGCTTCATGGAAGTGATTCTATGAAGTGGAGCAGAATTGCTTTTGGGCAGAGGGAGCTCCCTTTGCCCGAAAGCAATGCTGGCTCAAGAAGGAGGCGGGGTGCTGGCAGGGACCACGGGGCCCTTGAGGCTCCCCATGCTGTCCTCAGTGAAGTGACCATGCCCCGGGTTGAGGTCCTTGGGTGCCCAGGCAGGAGGGCAGCACAGGCCTCCTACCCATGTCATTTGAGATGTCATCAGTGATGTCATCATTGATGTCACTGACCATGTAATGAGTGATGTAATATGTGATGTCATCAGCAGTGCATTGCGGGGGCATGAGTTGTAGTTACATCAGCTAACTATAATGGCCACATTTCTCTGATTTTGTACAACTGAAATGTCCAACTAACTGTAACGTCCGTGAAACCTGTGGTTTTTTCAGTGAATTTCTAAGGTTCTTTAAATGCTAATTTCTAACTACAACGTGCCTGAAACCTATTATTTCAGTGAATTTCTAAGGTTTGTTAAATGCTAACTTCTAACTATAACGTGCCTGAAACCTATGGTTTTTTCAGTGAATTTTTAAGGTTTTTTAAATGCTAATTTCTAACTATGCCTACATAGGTAGGATATATGCAGAAAGAGGAAGAAAGTCGCAGAAAGAAGCAAGAGAAATGCCGAAAGAGGCAACAGAAGTCCAGAAAGACAAAGAAAGGTGCAGAAAGAAGAAAGAGATATGCAGAAAGAACCAACAGAGGTACACAAAGAGGCCTTGATGCAAAGCCATCCTGTGCCCCCAACTTTTTGCTCACTGGTACTGGTGGTAAATGACTCTGACTAACCAGTCCCGGAGCCAGTGCTGTGCTAAAAGACTCTTAAAATAAAGTGAAAACACCTACAGACACTAGGGAACACTATGGGTTAGGGTACCCCTGTGATTGGCATGACCTACGCTGTAAGGCCCAAGTACATAATAGGGCAGGGGGATTAAAACTACCTCTAAGTCAGAGGTGCGGAAAGAAGCAAGAGCAGTGCAGAAGGAACCAACAGAGGTGCAGAAAGAAGCAAGAGGGGTACAGAAATAGGCAGAAAAGTGCAGAAAGAAGTAAAAGAGGTGGGGATAAAGGCAAGAGAGGTACAGGAAGAGGCAGGAAAGGTGCACAGAGGCAAAAGGGGTACAGAAAGAGGCAAGAGGGGTGAAGAAAGTAGCAACAGAAGTACAGAAAGAAGCAACAGAGGTGCTTAAAGAGGCAAGAAGTATACAGAAAGAGGCAAGAAAAGTGCAGAAAGAAACAAGAGAGGTGCCAAAAGAGGCAAGAGAGGTGCAGAAACAGGCAAGAAGGGTACAGAAAGAGGGAACAGGGGGGAAGAAAGAGGTAAGAGGGATACAGAAATTTACAAGAGGTGCAGAAAGAATCAAGAGCAGTGTAGAAAGAAGCGGGAGAAGTGCAGAAAGAGATGTGGCGAAATCAGGAAGAGGGTGCAGAAAGAGGCATGAGGGATGCAGAAATATACAAAAGATGTGCAGAAAGAAGCAAGAGCAGTGCAGAAAGACTAACAGGTGCAAAAAGAGGCAAGAGGGGCACAGAAAGCGGTAGGAGAGATGCACAAATTGACAAGAGAGGTACAGAAAGCAGCAGGAGGGGTGCAGAAAAAGGAAGAGAAGTGCAGAAAGAAGCAACAGTGGTGCTGAAAGAGGTACGAAGGGTGCAGAAAGAGGCAAGAGAAGTGCAGAAAGAAGCAAGAGAGGTACAGAAAGAGGCAACAGAGGTGCAGAAATAGGCAGGGAAGGTGCAGAAAGAGAAAAAATGGGTGCAAAAAGAAGCAAGTGAGGTGCAGAAAGAGGCAACAGGTACAAAAAGACGCAAGAGATGTGCAGAAATAAGCAAGAGAAGTACAGAAAGAGGCAAGAGAATTGCTGAAAGAAGCAACAGAGGTGTGGAAAGAAGCAAGAGAAGTACAGAAAGAGGCAAGTGAGGTGCAGAAAGAGGCAACAGAAGTGAAGAAAATGGAAAGAGAACAGCAGAAAGAGAAACAAAAAAAGGGAAGAAGGGTAAAAAAAGAAGCATGAGAGGTGCAGAAAGAAGGAAGAGAAGTACAGAAAGAAGCAATAGAGGTGCAGAAAGAGGGAAGACGAGTGCAGAAAGAGACAACTGGGGTGCAGAAAGAGACAACAGGGGTGCAGAAAGAAGCAAGAGAGATGCAGAAAGAGGCAATAGAAGTGCAGAACGAGGCAAGTGAGGTGCAGAAGGAGACAAGAGAACTGCAAAAAGAGGCAAGAGAGTTGCAGAAACAGGCAAAAGGGGTGCAATAAGAGGCAATAGAGGTGAAGAATGATGGAAGAGGGGCACAGAAATAGGCAAGAGGGATGCAGCCATTTGCAAAAGAGGTGCATAAAGAAGCAAGAGCATTGCAAAAAGAACCAGCAGAGGTGCACAAAGAGGCAAGACAAGTACAGAAAGAGGCAGGAGGGGTGCAGAAAGAAGCAACAGAGGTGCTGAAAGAGGCGTGAAGGCTGCAGAAAGAGCAAGAGAATTACAGAATGAAGCAACAGAGGTACAAAAAGAGGCAAGAGAGACCACAGAAAGAAGCAACAGAGGTACAGAAAGAAAGGTGCAGAAACAGGTAGGAAAGGTGCAGTAAGGGAACAAGGGTACAAAAAGAGAGGTGCAAAAAGAAGGAACAGGTATGCAAACAGAGGCAAGAGAGGTGCAGAAAGAGGGAAGAGGGATACAGAAAGAGGCAAGAGTGATGCAGAAATATGCAAAAGAGATACAGAAAGAAGGAAGAGCAGTGCAGACAGAACCAACAGCGGTGCAGAAAGAGGCAAGAGGGGTGCAGAAAGTAGGAAGAGAGGTGCACAAAGAGGCAACAGAGGTGCTGAAAGAGACAGAGAAGGGCACAGAAAGAGGCAAGAGAAGTGCAGAAAGAGGCAAGAGAAATGCATAAAGAAGCAAGTGAGGTGCAGAAAGAGGCAAGAGAGGTGCAGAACGAAGAGAGTGAGGTTCAGAAAGAGTCAAGAGAAGAGCAGAAAATGGCAAGTGAGGTGCAGAAAGAGGCAAGAGAGGTATAGAAAGAGGCAAGATAATTGTAGAAAGAGTCAAGAGAAGTGCAGAAAGCGACACTTGAGGTGCAGAAAGAGGGGTAAAGAAAGAGGCAAGAGAAGTGCAATAGGAAGAGAGTGAGGGGCAGAAAGAGGCAAGTGAGGTGCAGAAAGAGGCAAGAGACGTACAGAAAGAGGCAAGGGAACTCCTGAAAGAGGCAAGAGAAATGCACAAAGAGGCAACAGAAGAGCAGAAAGAGGCAAGAGAGGTGTAGAAAGAAGCAAGAGAAGTGCAGAAAGAGGCAAGTGAGGTGCAGAAAGAGGCAAGTGAGGTGCAGAAAGAGGCAAGAGAGGTGCAGAAAGAGGCAAGAAATCTATAGAAAAAAGCAACAGAGGTGCTGAAAGAGGCAAGTGAGGTGCAGAAAGGGGCAAGGGAAAGGCTGAAAGAGGGAAGTGAAGTGCAAAAAGAAGACAGTGAGGTGCAGAAGGAACAAGAAAGGTAAAGAAAGAAGCAAGAGAAATGCATAAAGAGGCAAGAGAGGCACAGAAAGAAGAGAGGTTTGTGCACCATTAGTACCAAGTTTAACACCCACATTATGCACTAAGTAACACATGACCATTCTAGCTTTGCAAGGGGCCTTCCACCACGCTGTACCACGTAACGCTGCATTTTTGTGAACATTTGAGCCGTTTGAGCTAGAAACCAGGCTTTTTTTGTTCAAATCTGCAGATTAGGCAGCAGATGATGGTATATTTGGTAAATGCGGAAAATGTTTATTTATGTGAAAATTGGTGCAGCAGAACAGTAACATAATTCCAGTAGCCCTGCTCATACCTCCAACTAGGTCCAGAAGTGCTCCTCAGTGGTTCCTTCTTTTTTTGTGTCTCATTGAGTTGATAGTTTAGCTTTTATGGAAATGAGGAAGACTAAACCTGAGGTTACCACTCCACAACACAGACTACAATACCACATAATTACTCTTGAAAACACATAATCCCACTCCACATAATTCCTATACACTAAATACCACATACTTTCTATCCAAATAATTTCACTGCACAACATACCACATAATTCTACTACACACAACGTACATCCACTCTACACCAAAAAACAGTAGTAAAAAACATTTACATTTACAATGTCAATAGCTCTAACTCACAGATGCAAAACCTATCACATTGCAAATGCTTCTTTAACTAGTAGTCCTGTTTGCAGAGTGGTGGAGAAAGTGTGCTGGGCCTCCGACCAGTGCTCAGGAGTTCCGCTGCATAGGACGTACCAGGAGGGCTTCTTGGCCCCCAAAGTCCCCCAGGAGTAAAGTGGACTTCATCCCCCATCCCGTTGTCTTCCAGAGGTGCTTTTGCAGAGTGGCGGAGAAAGGGGGCGTGGCCTCCAAAGACCACTTAGGAATCCTCCTGTGTGGGACTTTCTGGACGTAACTAGAGGGGTAGTTGGCCCCAAGGACATCCTTGGGGGCAACTACCCCTCCTACTCCAATAAGCACAACACAGCAGGACTGCTGAGTTCTCATACCAGGCCATGCCCCCTTTTCCCACCACTCTGCAAACGCACTCCCTAGTGCGCTCTTGGATGGGGATTGAAGTCCCATTCACTGCTGGGGTCCTTAGGGGCCAACTAGCCTGCCTCTTACCTCCAGTAAGCCCCACACAGCCAGATTGCTGAGAGTGGTCTGAGGCCACGCCCTCTTTTTACACCACTCTGCAAATGAGCCGCCTGGCGCCCTGCTGCTTGGGGGATGAAGTCCATTTTTGGCCTAAGGTCCTCAGGACACAGAGGACCTCATTGCCCCACCAGCAGTGTGCCAAGAGGCGCGTTTGCAGAGTGGTGTAAAAAGGGGCATGAGCTTGGACAACCTTTCAGCAATCCAGCTGTGTGGCTCTTACTGAAGGTACCTGGTGGGCTAGTTGGCCCCTAAGTACCCTCAGCAGTGAAAGGGACTTTAATCCCCATCCAAGAGAGCACCAGGGAGTGTGTTTGTAGAGTGGTGGGCAGAGGGGGCATGGCCTGCCCCAGGGACCCTCAATATTCAAGGGGACTTAATTCCCCAACTTAGAACATGCCAGGGGGCGCTTTTGCAGAGTGGTGCAGGGAGGGGACGGGAGATACCGGCTTTTTTTGTGTGAATATTTTTAGAAGGGGGGGGCTGTGTGACCTCCCTTCTTTTAGCATTTTGTGGGCCCTGGGGACCCCATCCTCCAGGGCTGAGCATTTTTTTTTAAACGGGATGGGAGCCGAGTGCCTCCCTTCCCTGAGCCGCTATTGGCCCTGGGGACCCCATCCCCCAGGGCCAGGCCAGCATTTTTTTTAATTTTTATTTTGGAGGCAGGCCCCGTGCCCCCCTCCCCTCCTGAGGCCTATAATGGCCACGGGTACCCCATCCCCCGGGGCCTGGCCAGCCTGCTTTTTTTTTGAGGAGGGTGGCCGTGTGACCCCCCTCCTAAGGCCAATTATGGCCCTAGGGCCCCCCCATCCCCTGGGGCCAGCCTTCAGTTTTTTAATAAAAAAATAAATAAAAGGCTGGGTGCCGCGTCGCCCGCCTCCTGGGCCACTTCTGGCTCTGGGGATCACATCCCCCGGGTCCGACCCTCAGCATTGGGGACCATGGGTGGAGCCCAATGCCCCCATGGTCCCTGCCGGTTCCCCGCCTCCTGCAAGAGGCGGCATTGCTTTTGGGCAAGGGGAGCTGCTAACATGCAGCTCCCCTTGCCCAACAGCAATTCTGCTTTGCTTCTTGAAAGCGAGAGCAGGTTTCCTGCTCTCACTTCAACAAAGCAAAGCAGGAGTTTGCTATGACAGGGCGGGAGCCGTGCTCCCGCACTGCCGTAGCAAATGCCAATGTCCCATGGGTGGGCACCCAGGGACATTGCAGGAGCCGGCCCTTGAGGGCTCCAGGAGGGGGGCCGTGCTGCCCCCTCCCTTCAAGTACAAAGCCCCGGGGAGGTGGTGGTCCCTGGGGCTTGGGAGGCCCACGAGGCCCCCCTCATTAATGAAGTAATCCCCAGGGAGGTGGTGGTCCCCGGGGCTTAGTTGGGCTTACGAGGCCCCCTGCCTATGATTAATCAAAGCCCTGGGGAGGTGGCGGTCCCCGGGGCTTGGAGAGCCCACGAGGCCCCCATTAATAAAGAAAGCTTTGGGGAGGTGGTGGTCCCCGGGACTTGGGGGGGCGCGAGGCCTCCCGCACTTAATTAGGAATGCCCTGGGGAGGTGGCGTTCCCCAGGGCTGCGCGAGGACGGCGTGCCCCCGCATATGATAAACAAAGCCCCGGGGAGGTGGCGATCACCATGGCTAAGGGGGCACCCATGGGCCCCCGCTAATTAGGCTTTGCCCCCAGGACCTGGCCCACCCAGGGGCCTATAGAAAATGAAGCATGGGAGGCCACGCTTCGTTTTTTTTTTTTTCGGCCGGATACGTGCACCCAGAGCAAGTTCAGCTGAAAATAATTTTTTTAATTCTTTTTTTGGGCCTGGGGGACACTCTGGGACCCCCTGAGCAGGCCTAGGGAGTCCGGTGTTTCTACCCTGCCCCCTTTTCTTGTTTTTTACATTTTTTAACTGTCACAAGATGGATGCCAACACATTCTGGTTTGCGAATCCTCCTCAGGGCTCAGATATATACATTTTTATTTTTTGAATTTTGCAGCAATTACTGAACGGATTTACACCATTTAAAAAAAGGGCGCTTTCTGAACCAAGAGCTGCCTTTTTTGCCAAAATCGGTGTAATTCCGTTCAGATGTTCAGGCTGTAGCCTGTTCCAAAATTTCCTATAGATATTAACATGGAGAAAACACATTTGGGGACCCCCTTTTTTCTTGGCCTCCACTTGATGAATCACCCCCAAACTTTCCAGACAGGAGCTGACGTGAGTGAACCATTCGTTTTGAAAATTTCACGAACATTCGTTAACCTGCACCAAAGATATTGGCAAAAGAAAAAACGCTTTTTGAATAGATACAAGTTCCTAACAATAACTACCTACTGGCGACCACCAGTAGGATATATATATATATATATATATTACCTACTGGCGGTCGCCAGTAGGTAGTTATAGTTAGGACCACGTTTCCATAGGAAAACCTCAACATTCTATTTTGAATAACTTTGGCGCCGGTCGACGAATCCTCGCGAATTTCTCAAAATAGGTGGGGCGCTACGCTTCGCTCCTACCCTGAAAGTCTCGGGGGGATTCGTCAAGCGGGGGCTGAGATAAAAGGGGGGTCCCAAAACGCGTTTTTCCCATGCATTTTTCCATAGGACCTTTAGAACGAGCTACAGCCCGAACGGCTGAACAGAATTACTAGAAATTTGGCAGATAGGTAGTCCCTAGGTCAAGGAAGTGCCTTTTGTAGGTTTGGTGTAAATCTGTTCAGTAGATTCTGAGAAAATAGCCTTTAAATCAATATATATATCTGAGCCCGCTTACGGTACGCTTACCGTACGCTTACCGTACGCTTACCGTAAGCTTACGGTGGCGTGCGCGAGCGCGATTCTGATTGGCTCTTAGATCTTGGTAAACATTCGAATCGGCCGAAACCAGGAAGCGGCGTCCGCCATTTTGTCTCTCGCACTGAGTGTTGTTTATCAAACATGATGGCCAAAAACATGTTACGGGGCTGTTTTGACAACTCCCTCCCACATAGTCATGTTGAGGGAGTCCCCAAACATCCCCCAAGAGCAAAAACGGTTTTATTTTTTTTTCGGCAATTTCGCGGGGTACGCTTACCGTACGCTTACCGTACGCTTACCGTAAGCTTACCGTACGCTTACGGTAAAAAAATAAAAATAAAAAAAACACTATCCACACTTACCCCACCCCCTGTGTTTTTTTCGGTGGCCGCAGGCCACCAAATGTGCAGGGCTTATTAATAGAGAAAAAAAACGTAATTTTGGCAACATGAAATTATAAAATCGAAATAAAAAAAACACTATCCACATTGACCTCACCCCCTGTGCTTTTGGTGGCCGAAGGCCACCAAATGTACAGGGCTTATTAAAGTTGATAAAAACCGTGCACGGAACGAACTGCGTTAAGTGGGCGCGCACGCCACAAATGGCGTAAAGTAACTTAGCATTTAAAAAACCGTACAAATTCACTGAAAAAACCATAGGTTTCACACACGTTATAGTTAGGAAATAGCATTTAAAAAACCTTGCTAATTCACTGAAAAAACCATAGGTTTCACACATGTTATAGTTAGCTGGACATTTTACTGATAAAAAACCAATGAAATTCCCCCGTTATAGTTACTGTAGGCAACTATAACTCACGCGACCGTAATCCTCTGCTGATGACATATGTGTCTTTATGAAAAAAAAATATTTGTAATATATGTATAGCTAAAATTTAATGGAAGAAGATATGGGCAAATAAGTGTCTAAATACAGTATTAGCATCAGCAGAGGATTGCGGTCGCGTGAGTTATAGTTGCCTACAGTAACTATAACGGGGGAATTTCATTGGTTTTTTATCAGTAAAATGTCCAGCTAACTATAACATGTGTGAAACCTATGGTTTTTTCAGTGAATATATATATATATATATATATATATATATATATATATATATATATATATATATATATATATATATATATATATATATATATATATTCACTTAAAAAACCATAGGTTTCACACATGTTATAGTTAGCTGGACATTTCACTTGTGAAAAACCATTGAAATTCCCCCGTTATAGTTAGTGCAGGCAACTATAACTCACGCGACCGCAATCCTCTGCTGATGACGTCAGATATTACATCACTGTATTTAGACACTTATTTACCCATGTCTTCTTCCATTAATTTTTAGCTATACATATATTACAAATTTTTTTTTTCTCAGAAAGACACATATGTCATCAGTGATGGAATATCTGACGTCATCAGCAGAGGATTGCAGTCGCGTGAGTTATAGTTGCCTGCACTAACTATTACGGGGGAATTTCAATGGTTTTTCACGAGTTAAATGTCCAACTAACTATAACGTGTGAAACCTATGGTTTTTTAAGTGAATTTGCAAGGTTTTTTAAATGCTAATTCCTAACTATAACCTGTGTGAAACCTATGGTTTTTTTCAGTGAATTTGTACGGTTTTTTAAATGCTAAGTTATGTATTTTTTTAAGGTTTTTCACCGTGCGCGTACCGTACGCGCACGGTGCGCTTCACGCACCGTGCGCGCGCCCACGTTACGCAGTTCGTAGAATTTTTCCGTTTCTACCGTACGCGCTCGCTACGCGTACTCCGTGATTTTTCGCAAAAAAATTAGAGGAAATTTTGGCACTTGGGGGTCCTTCTGGGACCCCCTGACAAAGGCTAGGGGGTCAGGAACTGTCCACCCCTGCCCCCTTTTCACGTTCTCCACCTTTGTTTTTCACCCCCTCAGACTGCAAGAGACAAAACGGCGGCCGACACTTCCTGGTTTCGACCGATTCGAATGTTAACTAAGATCTAACAACCAATCAGAATCGCGCTCGCGCACGGCAGCGTGCGCGTACGGTAAGTTTTACCATACGCGCACGGTGCGCGCTTATAGATATATATATGCTTTTAAATGCTATTTTCTCAGGAAATACTGAACAAATTTACACCAGACCTGCAAAAGGCACATCCCTGACCTGAGGACTACCTCTCTGCCAAATTTCAAGTAATTCTGTTCAGCCGTTCGGGCTGTAGCTTGGACTAAAGGTCCTATGGAAAAATGCATGGGGAAAACGCGTTTTGGGACCCCCCCTTTTTCTCAGCCCCCGCTTGACGGATCCCCCCGAGACTTTCAGGGAAGGAGCGGAGCGGAGCGCCCCACCTATTTTTAAAATTTTGCGAGAATTCGTCAATCGGCGCCAAAGTTATTCCAAATAGAATGTTGCGGATTTCCTATGGAAACACGATCCTAACTATAACTATCTACTGGCGACCGCCAGTAGATAATATATATATATATATATATATATATATATATATATATATATATATATATATATATATATAACACAAGAAATATTACCATTTCAGCTCTAAAACATTAAATAAATGACCCAAAAATTGAAGACAGACATTTAAAAAATATTATAAAGATTTCAAAACAGATGAAAATATAAAACAAATGCTATAAAATTACATTTATGAACAAATAGTAATAATAGATATATTTAACCAATATAAGAAATGTTTTGGAGTCAGGGAATGATAGATGTACTATTTCCACTAAAGTTTATGCAAAAGTAGACAAAGTGTTGGCCTTCAGAGGGGTTATAAATATTGTTTCAATCCAAACATTGCAACAATGGTGATTGGGGAACATGGCGGCTGGCTGACGCCGGTCGCGAGAGCTCCTGAGCAAAGAAGTGGAGAATCAAACATACAGTAACGGGTAATGGCACGGTATGCAGTAGCGGCAGTCCTAAAAACCAGAAAGTGAGTGAGTGTTTTTGTTTGCATGTGGGTATAGAAACGGTTGCGATTTCGGAAGGTGGCCCTGCCCTCCAGGGGAACTGGTGCTGGGCAGCGGCGTTTCTCCCAAGATCCTTGGCGGCGACGGCGCTGAGCGGGCTCAAGAGGGGCAGAGCTTGCATAGCCTTCTATGGGCTTGTAACCTTGGCGGCAAATTACAGGAGAGGCACAGATTTATTTTGCCAAGAGCAGGCAGCAAGTTGGGAGGGAGCGGTCCTTTCTTCCCCTGAAGAATATTGGCTACAGCAACAGAGATATAGCGCAATAGTCAAGGTAAAGTGGGGATGGAAGGAAAACGACCTCCCCTCCCAGGATTCCCCTCCTTGTGTGAACTTAATGAATGAGGAGTCAGAAAGTGGTGGTGGTAGGGGATTCACAACCCAAGTTTCCATAGGGGAGAAAAAGGCCACAGGGACTGCTGCGGCTGCGGCTCGGGAGGTGCAATTTCCGCTGGCGAGGAACCAGTATCTTTTGTGTTCTGTGCCTGAGAGGAAAAGTGTTGTTGGAAGAGCAAAAGTCCCTGGTGTTGGAGAGTTTCAATCTGTAACCCCCGTTAAAAAACACAACCAGAGGATCTGGGAAACCCAAAAGGTGTGGGCCTAGGGAAACACGTTCTTTTCCTAAACCTCCCCCCTCTCTCAGGTCATATTTTAAAATCATGGAGCAGGTTGCATGTTCTGTAGAGGGGGTGGGGAATAAGGCTGTGGAAAAACCACACCGGGCAGAGCCACTATGGCTGGAAAACTGTTTCTCCCCAGTGGCAGAAAAGCAAGAAGAAACCATATCCCACACAGAAGTAATTCAGAATGATATAACGGGTAAGAGCAATGAAGGTAATAGTCCCAGCCCGAGTAACGGTGAGAGCTCGGGGTCAGATCATAGCCCGCAGGGAATGTCTTCATCAGAAAACCAGCTGGCAGATCTGCTCTATACTTTGAGACAAGACATCTTGGTTAAATTTGAGACTTCTGAATATAATCAGAAGGATATTCAAGAAAAATGCGGGCTACTTAAACAAAAAATTTACGGAATAGCTCAACGGACCACATCCTTAGAAGGCAAGGTGAAGGCATTGGCAGCGGCGACGGCAGTGAACACTAGTGAAATTGTGGGGCTTAAAAAACAAAATAAGATGCTACAGGAGGACCTGGAGAGACTTGAATTGCAAGCCAGGCGTAACAATGTCCGCCTCTTGAATATCCCTGAAACTTCTGAAAAGGATGACATAAAAAATTTTGTGTGTAGGTTGTTGGGAGGTCTACTTCAGGATAGGTCAGATATTGACTGGGATAGAGAGATACAAAGGGTGCATACAGACCCATTTAGGTTACACCCTGGGAGGAAAACCCCAAGGAAGATTCTGATAAACTTCCTCTCATTCCCAGTCAAGGAGTTAGTGCTGGGGTGTGCCCTGAAGGATCGTTCTTTGAAGTTTGGGGATCTTGGTTATCAAATTCGATCTGATATGGGTAAGAGAACAGCCCAGAGGCAGTGGGAGCTGGGTGCAAAAATAAATGACCTAAGTTCCAAGGGGGACCAGGTACAGAAGAAGTTCCCCGCAATGCTGAAAATAATGTGGCAGAATAAAATGTACACTATCAGAGATCCAGAAGAGGTGGACTCCCTGTTGACGCAGATGGAAGGTTCAGAATAAAGGAATAAATAGGGAGTTAGAGGATCAATCTTATTTATAAGTATTAGTTATCCTTATACTTAGTATTTTTCGTTTGGTTTGGATTCTCCCTCCCCTAGCTCAGGGATTTCTCGAAAGGCGATTTCGTCGCTTAGGTATAGGAAGGAGGGTTCCCCAAGGTGGGTGGGTGATGGTGTGTATTGGGTGGTGGGAGCATGAGGGAAAAAAAGAAAAAATCGTCCTTATTCTGTCATATGGTAGTGTGACTCTAATCAAAATGAGTGGGCTTCTGTATTTTTTCAGAGAGGGTGTGGGTTATGAGTATAGGCTAAGATTAAGGGGGTCATTTTAGAGGCGGGTATCACAATATAATCATGAGTAAAAACCTGGTTTATTTCATATATTGGAATGTGAACGGTTTGAGATCCAGGAAGAAATTGTCTCGGGTTTCGGAATTTCTTAAGAATAGCGAGGCTAGTGTCATTCTGCTCCAGGAAACTCACTTAGAAAAGGGTGAGTGTGGTGCTGCATTTAACAATTTGATCTGGGTCCAGGAAGTAGTGTGTTCGGACCAAAGAGGTAGCACAAGAGGTGTGGCAGTTATAATACGATGTAATCTCGGCATTAAATTAGAAAACTATCTGACAGACTCCTCTGGGAGATGTTTGGTAGCTAACCTGAGGATACAAGGGATGCCAATAGTCTGTGCCAATTATTATGGTCCGAATGAGGATGTCCCAGATGCTTTAATTAAGCAACTGATGGCGCATGTCCTTCTGTGGCTCAAATGAAATTGTTTCAAGTTTGCAAACCCAACATTGTAAATCATTGTCTTGAGCCACAAACATCCACTGTATATATTTGTTCACATCCACACTTTGCGCCGTTTTCACTGATATCACAATTGTCACTTGCGTCGCCACCTGCTTGTGTCACGTACACAATTGAGCACCAAGTCCAATTTGGGTTGTCTCACGCATTACTTGCTTACAGTGCTGCTACAACTGTACCTTTTAATTTTGTACATAATTATATGATGCCATGTGCACATTTCAAAACCATCTCTGAGTCTCCCTCTTTCCTTTCCATGTAATTTATTATACACACATATCTAATTGTCCTCTTTAGTGCTACCAGTTGAGATATTGTCTTTTCCTTAATTAATTAAGCTCGAAGCATGTTTAATATTGGCTAATGCTCCAGAGATAGTCGGAGGCGATTTTAATATAGTACAGAATAAGGATTTAGACGGAACCTCCAAAGTTAAATATGTTAGTCCACCCAAAACATCTGCGGTAATCAAGACCATAATTCAGGAGCTAAATTTGGAGGACATCTGGAGAAGCAAGATGGGGGAGATGAAAATATGGTCACCACTCCCGTATCGACTATTTTCTAGTAGATCGGGAGGTGCTAACAGTGGTGGAAGAGGTCAAACATTTGCCTGCTATCCTCTCAGATCATTCGGCTGTGTTTTTTTCCATGAGGCATTATAATAAGGTTGGCACAAAAAGGTGGACTTTAGACAGGACTGTTCTGTTAAATGAAGGAGTGGTATTAAATATAAGGGATGAGGTTTCGGTTTTCTTTCAAGCTAATATGGGATCAGCAAAAATTCAAATTATCTGGGATTTGTTCAATGCGTGTTTAAGAGCTATTGGCACCTCTATAATGGTGAGAAAGAGGCGAAGTATGAAACAGCAAGAGGAGGAACTCTCCAAAAAGATTAAATATAAGGAATCGGAGCTCCAAAGTGCATCATTCAAGGGCTCTAGTAAAGTTTCTTTGTTCAGCAAAGAATTAGAACAATTTCAAGTGGAATATCAAGGAGTTCTCGATAAGAGACATTTAGATAGATGGAGGGTTAGTAAATTACAATATTTTGCATATGGGGAGAAGAGTGGCTCGCTTCTAGCCTGGAAACTCAAAGTAGATAACTCTAGAAATTTAATAGGTAGTCTAAGAGACAACGAAACAGGTGCCTTATTAGATACCAACTCAAAAATAGGCATGGAAGCCCTTAGGTATAGGAGTCAGCTATACAAAGACGATATCTCGCCAGGAAAGCAGAATATGAAGGCCTGGCTGGGGAAGACTGAACTCCCTAAATTAAATGAGGACCAAAGGCGGGCCCTAATGGCCGAGATAACGGAGGATGAAGTCCGGGTACAGCTGAGAAACATGGCTGGGGGAAGGCGGCCGGCCCAGACGGTCTACCGGTTGAGATATATTCTTGCCTTCTTGATAGCATAGTACCAGTGCTGACATGCTTATTCAATATAATACTGCTGGAAGGGGAAAAGGCCCCATAGTCCTGGGCGGAAGCCACAATAACATTGATCCTGAAACCCAATAAAGACCCTTTGGCAGTAGACTCCTATAGGCCAATATCACTTTTGAACACCGACTATAAGGTTTTTTCGGGGATATTGGCCGCCAGGGTCACCAGGATTATTAAATCGGTTATTCATCCAGATCAGAGAGGATTATCCCCGGGAGGCAGCTCAATGAGCTTACTTTTGGGATGCTTAGAGTCATCGATTTGGCGGAAGCCCATAATGTACCCATAACTGTTGGAGCTGTCGACACCGCTAAGGCATTTGATCAAGTCCACTGGCCCTATCTCTGGTAGGTTTTAATGATCTTTGGGTTCCCGGAATGTATAGTAAGGTCAGTTCAACATCTGTACTCTTTGCCCAGAGCCAGGGTATTGGTCAACGGGGAGCTATCAGATTGGTTCAATATAACTTGGGGAACTAGGCAGTGGTGCCCCCCTGTCCCTGCTTTTATTTAATCTTTATAATGAGCCGTTTGCTTCTTTGATTAGAATGGATGATATCATCGCCCCGATTAAGTATGCAGGTTTAGAGGCAAAACTGGCTTGATATGCGGACAATCTTATACTCTATACGGTTAACCCTGAGGTGGCTATTCCCAATTTAATGACTAAGGCAGAATGTTTTGGGAAGATATATGGGTACAAGGTAAATAGAGGAAAGACGGAAATATTGTTGGTTTGGTGGGCAAATTCACCCTTAAATATATATGGCTGGGTTAACCTCATTAAAATGACTGTCCTCTCACAGATTACGTTTCTTTTTAACTCTATACCCCTACCTTTTGATAAAGGAGAGATTGCCAAAATACAAGGGAAGATAGGCAGCTTTATCTGGTCTTTAAAGGGATCACAGATATCCTGGAAAAAGCTAAGGAGGAGGTTGGAGGGGGGGGGCTTGCTCTTCCGGATCTTATGACATATTGGTATGCATTTCATTTTAAGAACTTTCGCATGTTATTAAATAAAGTGGATGGGTAACCATTAGGAACACTCTTTGGGGCTATGCTGAGTGGACTGGGTATGGACAGGATCAGTTTTTGTTTACGGAGACCTGAAGTTTTTTAAGAAAGTGAGGTTGAAGATTTTGTTGGGGGTTTTGAGAATGTGGGTCTTCATTTGGAAAAAACTTGGAGTCCCGTACTATTCTTCCAAGGCGCCGATCTGGGTTTCACCAGGAACCCCTGAGTGTCTAAAGGATCAGTTTAGACTTCCATTGAAAGCTGCAGGGATGTCCCGATTGGGGGATCTTAAGTCGGAGTCATCTTTAGTTAGTTGGGAAATGCACTAGGGGTCAATTAACCAGATTAAATATTATCAAGTTTCTTCCTGGGGGGTAAGACAGGTTTGGGAGGAGGAAGAGGAGGTTAGATCAGGCAATGAAAACTAGCCCCATTAAAAAGGAAGTTTCTTTATGGTATCGTACTCTGCTCGAGGCGAATGATGAATTGGACACAAACATTTTAAAGCTTTGGGCAGAAGATTTTGTAAATCTAAATGTCAGGGAGGGTTGGCTTGATTCCTTTGCAATGCTCTGAGCAGTGGTAATACCCGCCTTTCTGAAGCGTAATCATCTCTTCACTTTGTACAGAGTATATTGGTCCCCAGCAAAATTATCAAGAGTCACAGGAACTCAGCATGCATGCCCAAGATGTATGTACCCCCTGGCGGATGACATACGTATATTTTTGACATGTCCCAGGATTACTGATTATTGGATCGAGCTGTGTATGTTTTTGACGGAAGTAACGGGCATACAAGTCAAGGTAAGCACTATGCTCATATTCTTTGGACTATATCAGGACTGTTCTAATCGACTTAACACTGTTATGTCAAGATTCGTATTTTACACAATGCTATTGGGGAGACGGGAGACATGCAGGTCCTTCAAATCGGGAGTTCACCCCCTTCCATCTGATTGTGTTCAAAATATAATATCGACAAGATAGTTCTACATAGCCTGTGGTCCTGGTAGTAAAGAGAAAGTATGGACAATGTTGGTTGATTGGAGTCAAAGTCCCAGGAGGTCCAATGATTAATGTGATATGTGGCTGCTTTTTGGGTTCAGATTTGTGTCTCCATCTATGGGGGGGTATTCGTATGTGTGATAAAACAGTGCATACTTGGTGATGAACTTGGTTGATTGTACACTTGATTATAGGTAGTTTTTTTTGTGTGTCCGAGAGAATTCTCACTTAATATTAACCGGTTGTTCCCTGTCTCTTGGCCAGTGTGGTCGCTCCCTGTCCTGTTTACAGGTCCAATGATTAAGCTAAATAATCGCTGTCTGTCCTGGTCCCTTCTTTGCTATAGGCATACTAGTGAACGGTTGGTCCTATCCCTTGCTATGGCATCTAGCAAATGGGAAAAGGGTATCACCAACAAGATGTAATGAACGGGAGGGAATTAACCCCTTGGGTGCTCATGACGAGCTGGACTCGTCATGGCACCCAGCACCGGAAATCCCTCTGGTGCGGGCACCAGAGTGATTCCCTTTTCTCCCCTAAACCCTCGGGAGCTGGGGAAGAGCTTCCCAAGCTCCCGAGGCCCCCCCGGTTTCCCTGAAATGACGATCGTCACGCAAGTCACGCTGATGTAATTTCAGTGAAACCGAAACTGAAATGAGGCTCATTTCAGTTTCTATATGCTCACGGGGCTATCTCAGCCCCCTGAGCACGTAGAAACTCAGGAGAGGTATCGTTGGAAAGGGGAGAATCTGCCCTTTCCAATGGTACCCATCTCTAGTGGATCCCTGCTTGGGGATCGCCCCAGGAGGGAGATCCCCAAGCAGGGATCCACCCACTAGGCAGCAGGAAGGGGGGAGTGGTCCCTTGGGCGAGGGCCTTTGCTCCTCCCATAGAAATGTTGGCATGATTAGTCTTTCTGCCCCCCCTGGGGGGTAGATGGGGGCAGTAGCCCCCAATCTGCCCCCCGGGGGGGTAGAAAGCCCATGAGACTCCAGGGATTTTTTATGGGATATTTATTAGGGGTGGGGACTGCCCAAAACGGGCATGCCAATGCCCCCAATCTGCCCCCCTGGGGGGTAGAACACCCACTTGATGCCACGGATTTTTTTTGCGCAATTGTTTTTAGGGTGGGGCTACCCGAAACAGGCACTACAATGCCCCCACCCAGCCACCACCATTACAGCCTTTCTGCCCCCCCAGGGAGGGCAACAAGCCCATTAGACATGAGGGATATTTTGGGGCAAATCTGAATTATGGTGGGGGCTGCCCAAAATGGGAATGGCCATGCCCCCGCCCCCTCCTTCGCAAAAATTACAGCATTCCTGTCCCTCCCTGGGGGGCAGATGGGGCAGAACCCCCAATCTGCCCCCTGAGGGGGCAAAAAGCCCACTAGATGCCAGGGATTTTTCGGGGCAAATTCTTGTTAGGGTGGGGGCATTGGAATGCCCGTTTTTGGCAACCCCCACCCTAATTAAAATTTGCTAAAAAAAAATCCCTGGTGTCTAGTAGGCTTTCTGCCCCCCCTGGGGGGCAGATGGGGGAATTAGCCCCAATCAGCACCCCCGGGGGGGAAAAAGCCCACTAGACGCCAGGGATTTTTTTGGGGCAAATTTGAATTAGGGTGGGGGCTGCCCAAAACAGGCATGGCCATGCCCTCACCAACTCCCCCACAAAAATTGCAACCTTCCTGCCCCCCGTGGAGCAGATGGGACAGTAGCCCCCAATATGCCCCCCGGGGAGGCAAAAAGCCCACTAGACGTCAGGGATTTTTTAGACATATTTGAATTTGGTTGGGGGCTGCCCAAAACAGGCATGCCCATGCCCCCACCCCCTCTGCTGCAAAAATTACAGCCTTCCTGCCCCCCCTGGGAGGGCAGATGGGGGCATAAGCTCCCAATCTGCCCCCCGTGGGGGCAAAAAGCCCAGTAGACACCAGGGATTTTTTGGGCAAATTTTAAGCAGGGTAGGGGCATTGGTATGCCCGTTTTGGGCTGCCCCCCCTAATTAAAATTTGCCCAAAAAACTCCCTGGTGTCTATGGACTTTCAGCCCCCCTGGGGGCAGATGGGGGCATTAGCCCCCATCTGCATCACCGGGGGGGGGGGGACAAAAAGCCCCCTAGATGCCAGGATTATTTTGGGGGCAAATTTGAATTAGAGTGGGGCAACCCAAAAATTAGATGCCCATGCCCCCTCGCCCACAAAAATTACAGCCTTCCTGCCCCCCGGGGGGCAGATGGGGCAGTAGCCCCCAATCTGCCCACCCGGGGGGGGGGGGGGGAAACCCACTAGACGCCAGGGTTTTTTTTGGGCAAATTTTTATTAGAGTGGCGGAATTGGGATGCCTGTTTTTGGCAACCCCCACCCTAATAAAAATATGCTCAAAAAAATCCCTGGTGTCTAGTAGGCTTTCTGCCCCCCCGGGGGCAGATGGGGGCATTAGCTCCAATCTGCACCCCTGGGGGGGGCAAAAAGCCCACTAGTCACCAGGGATTTATTTGGGACCCACTTGAATTAGAGTGGGGGCTGCTCAAAACAGGCATGCCCATGCCCCCACCCCTTCCCCCGCACAAATTGCAGCCTTCCTGCCCCCCTGGGGAGCAGATGGGGAAGTAGCCCCCAATCATCCCCCCCGGGGGGGCAAAATGCCCACTAGACACCAGGGTTTTTTGGGGAAAATTTGTATTAGGGTGGGGGCATTGGCATGCCCGTTTTTGGCAACCCCCACATGAATTAAAATTTGTTCAAAAAATCCCTGGCATCTAGTAGGCTTTCTATGGGGTCATTAGCCCCAATCTGCACCCCCGGGGGAAGCAAAAAGCCCACTAGTCGCCAGGGATTTATTTGGGGCAAATTTGAATTAGGGTGGGGGCTGCCCAAAACAGGCATGCCCATGCTCCCACCCTCTCACCCACAAAAATGTCAGCCTTCCTGCCCCCCCTGGGGAGCAGATGGGGCAGTAGCACCCAATCTGCACCCCTGGGGGGGGCAAATAGCCCACTAGACGCCAGGGATTTTTTGGGGAACATTTTTATTAGGGTGGGGCATTGGCATGCCCGTTTTTGGCAACCCCCACCCTAATTAAAATTTGCTCCAAAAAATCCCTGGCATCTAGTAGGCTTTCTGCCCCCCGGGGGGCAGATGAGGTCATTAGCCCCAATCTGCACCCCCAGGGGGGCAAAAAGCCCACTAGTTGCCAGGGATTTTTTTGGGGCAAATTTGAATAAGGGTGGGGGCTGCCCAAAACAGGCATGCCCATGGCCCCACCCCCTCCCCCGCAGAAATTGCAGCCTTCCTGTCCCCCCTGGGGAGCAGACGGGGTAGTAGCCCCCAATCTGCCCCCCTCGGGGGAGGCAAAAAGCCCACTAGACGCCAGGGATTTTTGGGGGAAACTTTCTATTAGGGTGGGGGCATTGGCATACCTGTTTTTGGCAACCCCCACCCTAATTAAAATTTGCACCAAAAAATCCCTGGCATCTAGCAGGCTTTCTGCCCAACCTGTGGGGGACGATGGAGTTTTTAGCCCCAATCTGCATCCCCGGGGGGAGCAAAAAGCCCACTAGTCGCCAGGGATTTTTTGGGGAACATTTTTATTAGTGTGGGGGCATTGGCATGCTCATTTTTGGCAACCCCCACAATAATTAAAATTTGCTCAAAAAAATCCCTGGAGTCTGGTAGGCTTCCTGCCCCCCTTGGGGGGCAGATGGGGGCATTAGCCCCCAATCTGGCCCTCCGGGGGGTCAGAAAGCCCAGTAGACGCCAGGGATTTTTTGGGCACATTTTAATTAGGGTGGGGGCATTGGCATGCCCGTTTTGGGCAGCACCCACCCTAATTAAAATTTACCTAAAAAACTCCCTGGAGCCTAGTGGACTTTCAGCCCCCTTGGGGAGCAGATGGGGGCATTAGCCCCCAATTTGCCCTGCTGGGGGGGGGCAAAAAGCCCTTTAAATGCCAGGAGTTTTTTAGGGCAAATTTGAATTAGAGTGGGGCAGCCCAAAACGGGCATGCCCATGCCCCTACCCCCTCCCCCACAAAAATTACAGCCTTCCAACTCCTCCGGGGGGCAGATGGGGTAGTAGCCCCCAATCTGCACACCCGGGGGGGGGGAAAGCCCACTAGTAGCCAGGGATTTTTTTGGGCAAATTTGAATAAGGGTGGGGGCTGCCCAAAACAGGCATGCCCATGCCCCCATCCCCTCCCCCGCATAAATTACAGCCTTCCTGCCCCCCCTGGGGGGCAGATGGGGGCATAAGCTCCTAATCTGCCCCTCCGCGGGGGCAAAAAGCCCAGTAGACACCAGGGATTTTTAGGGTAAATTTTTATTAGGGTGGGGGCATTGGCATGCCCGTTTTGGGAAGCCCCCAGCCAAATTTAAATTTGCCCCAAAAACTCCCTGGAGTCTAGTGGACTTTCAGCCCCCCCTGGGGGGCAGGTGGGGCAGTAGCCCCCAATCTGCCCCCTGAGGGGGCAAAAAGCCCACTAGACGCCAGGGATTTTTTTGAGCAAATTTTTATTAGGGTGGGGGCTGCCAAAAACGGGCATGCCAATGCCACCTCCCCCACCCGCAACAATTACAGCCTTTCCGCCCCCTATGGGGGGAACATGGGGGCAGTAGCCCCAATCTGCCCCCCCGGGGGGCAAAAAGCCCACTAGATGCCAACGATTATGCTGGCTTTTTTATATGTGGGGGTAAGGGCTCCCAGAATGGGCATACCAATACCCCCAACCAAATAGCCACTGTGTTTCTGCCCCCCTTGGGGGCATATCTGGGCAACCCCACCCCCGATATTCCCCACAGGGTGGAAGAAAGCAGACTAGGCACAGATTTGTTTTTAGCAATATGCCTACCTGTCGATTTTGGTATAGAAAACATATTGTGATAGGCAATTTTGATGTTGCCTCAATACGTTTTGGGCCCTTGCCTGTCGCGGGGACTTGGGCCTTCCACACGAGTGAGGCACCATTTTTTTGGGTAAACCCGGGGGAACACTGGGTGGTAGGAAATTTGTGTCAGCCCGTGATGCCACAACTTTCCCACATAAAAATGTGTGAAAAAAAGTGCTTCTTTCAGCTATAATGAGGTTTGCAGGGGATTGTGGGTAAGGAAACATTTGGGGATCCATGCAAGCCATACCTCCCTGGAATCCCCCGGGTGTCTAGTTTTCAGAAATGTGTGGGTTTGGTACGTTTCCCTAGATGTCCGCCGAGCACGGGGCCAAAAACCCAGGTGACCCCCCCTTGCAAAACCAGGTTGTTTGGTGATAGGCAATTTTGATGTCGCCTCAATACGTTTTGGACCCCTGCCTGTCGCGGGTACATGGGCCCCCCACACGAGTGAGGCACCATTTTTATTGGGAGACCCGGGGGAATGCTGGGTGGTAGGAAATGTGTGTCAGCCCGGTGATGCCACAACTTTCCCACACAAAAATGTGTGAAAAAAAAGATTTGTTTCTGCTAAAATTGAGGTTTGTAGGGGATTCTGGATAAGGAAACGTTGGGGGATCCACGCAAGCCATACCTCCCTGGAATCCCCCAGGTGTCTAGTTTTCAGAAATGTGTGGGTTTGGTAGTTTTACCTAGATGGCCGCAAAGCACGGGGAAAAAAATCCAGGTGACCCCTCTTGCAAAACCAGGTTGTTTGGTGATAGGCAATTTTGATATCGCTTCACTACGTTTTGGGCCCTTGCCTGTCGGGGGTACTTGGGCCTCCCACACAAGTTTGGCACCGTTTGTATCGGGAGACCCGGGGGAATGCTGGGTAGTAGGAAATTTGTGTCAGCCCGATGATGCCACACTTTCCCACACAAAAATGTGTGAAAACAGTGATTTTTTCACCTAAAATTGAGGTTTGCAGGAGATTCTGGATAAGGAAACGGGGGATACACGCAAGCCGTACCTCCCTGGAATCCCCTGTGTGTCTAGTCTTCAGAAATGTGTGGGTTTGGTAGGTTTCCCTAGGTGCCGGCAGAGCTAGGGTTAAAAAACTACAGCTAGGCACTTTACCAAAAAAGGGTCATTTTCACAGCAAAATTGAGGTGTGTCCATGTTGCGTTTTGCGCCGTTTCCTGCCGCGGGCACTAGGCCGAACCACACAAGTGAGGTACCATTTTTCTCAGAAGACTTTGGGGAGCACAGGGTGGGTGGAAATTTGTGGATCCACGCGGATTCCAGAATTGTCCACCACAGAAATGTGAGCAAAATGTGTTTTTTTGACAATTATTTAGGTTTGCAAGGGATTCTGGGTAACAGAACGTGGTGGGAGGCAGTCAAGTCACCCCATCCTGGATTCCCCTGTCTGTCTAGTTTTAAAAAATGTATAGGTTTGCTATGTTTACCTAGGTGCCGGCAGAGCTATAGTTCAAAAACTACAGCTATGCACTTTGCCAAAAAAGGGTCATTTTTTACAGCGAAACTGAGGTGTGTCCACGTTGCGTTTTGCACCATTTCCTGTCATGGGCACTAGGCAGAACCACACAAGTGAGGTACCATTTTTCTCAGAAGACTTTGGGGAACACAGGGTGGGTGGAAATTTGTGGATCCACGCGGATTCCAGAACTTTCCACCACAGAAATGTGGGCAAAATGTGTTTTTTTGACAATGTTTTAGGTTTGCATGGGATTCTGGGTAACAGACTCTGGTGGGAGGCAGTCAAGTCACCCCATCCTGGATTCCCCTGCGTGTCTAGTTTTCAAAAATGTATAGGTTTGCTAGGTTTCCCTAGGTGCCGGCAGAGCTATTGTTCAAAAACTACAGCTAGGCACATTGCCAAAAAAGGGTTATTTTTTACTGCAAAACTGAGGTATGTCCACGTTGCGTTTTGCGCCATTTCCTGTCACGGGCACTAGGCCGAACCACACAAGTGAGGTACCATTTTTCTCAGAAGAATTTGGGGGACGCGAGGTGGGTGGAAATTTGTGGATCCACGCAGATTCCGGTACTTTCCACCACAGAAATGTGGGGAAATGTGTTTTTGTTTTATAATGTTTTAGATTTGCAAGGAATTCTGGGTAACAGAACCTGGTGGGAGGCAGTCAAGTCACCCCATCCTGGATTCCCCTGCGTGTCTAGTTTTAAAAAACGTATAGGTTTGCTTGGTTTCCCTAGGTGCCGGCAGAGCTAGGGTTAAAAAACCACAGCTAGGCATTTTGCCAAAAAAGGGTCATTTTTCACTGCGAAATTGAGGTGTGACCATGTTGCGTTTTGTGCCGTTTTCTGTCGCAGGCACTAGGCCTATCCACACAAATGAGGTACCATTTTTCTCAGAAGACTTTTCGAAAGGCGGGGTGGGTGAAAATTTGTGGATCCACGTAGATTCCAGAACCTTCCACCACAGAAATGTGGGGAAAATTTGTTTTTTTTGACAATTGTTTAGGTTTGCAAGGGATTCTGGGTAACAGAACCTGGTGGTAGGCAGTCAAGTCACCCCATCTTGGATTTCTCTGGGTGTCTAGTTTTCAAAAATGTATAGGTTTGCTAGGTTTCCCTAGGTGCCGGCAGAGCTATGGTTAAAAAACTGCAGCTAGGCACTTTGCCAAAAAAGGGTCATTTTTCACTGCGAAATTAAGGTGTGTCCACGTTGCCTTTTGCGCCGTTTCCTGTCGCGGGCACTAGACCGACCCACACAAGTGAGGTACCATTTTTCTCTGAAGACTTTGGGGAACGCGGGTGGGTGGAAATTTGTGGATCCACGCAGATTCCAGAACTTTCCACAAGTGAGGTACCATTTTTATCAGGAGACTAAGTCAGAATTGTAAAGCAACTGTTATTACCTATTGACTTTCGATGCATTTCTGCCTTCCAAATGAAAGACATTGTGTAAAAAAGAAGTCATTTTGAAAAATGACTAATAATTCCCAAGCTAGTATGAGTATTCCCAATTTCGAAAATGTGCAAATATCTACTGTTTCTAAACTCTTTAATTTGTTCCCTTTTCAGAAACACATAGGTGTCTTTCATACCGATTTTTCCATGTTTACATTTTCCCACAATAATTGCTATATACCCAGTACATAATAAAAAGCCATTGCAAATTGCTGCTCAGTTCTTGTCTCTGGGTTCGTCGGGTTCTTGGTGAATCTACAAGTCCTAAATATCCCCACAACCAGAAAGGTCCAGCAGATGTAACGGTATATTGCTTTCAAAGAGCTGTCATAATTAGAAGAAGTTACAGGTGAAAACGTTGACTCAAAAGGCTGTTTTTTTCAACTAATTTTCAATTTTTCCTATACTTAACTGTTAGTTTCTATAAAGAAACCTTGAAGGATCTACACAAATGACCCCTTGCTGAATTCAGAATGTTGTCTACTTTTCTAAAATGTATAGCTTTCCAGGATCCATTATTGCTTTCATACCCATTTCTACCATTAACGGGAAGGAGGTTGAAAGCACACAAAAAAAAGCAGAAATAGGCTATGTCCCAGAAAAATTCCAAAACTGTGTAAAAAATGTTGGTTTTCTGACAAAGGTCTGTCATTCCCTAAAAGCTGGGAAAGTGGTGATTTCAGCCCTACAAACCCTTTTTTGATACCATTTGCAGGGAAAACCCCAGACACTTTCATTTGCAGCCCTTTTTTCCCATTTTTCCCCCAAAAAACAAAATTTAGCTGTATTTTGGCTAATTTCTGAGACCCCTCCAGGGGAATCCACAAACCCTGGGTACCTTTAGAATCCCCATGATGTTTGAAGAAAAGGACGCAAATTTGACGTGGATGTCTTATGTGGTCAAAAAGTTACAGGGGCCTAAGCGCGCACTACCCGAAATAGCCAAAAAAAGGCTTAGCACGGGGGGGGGGGGGGAGGGAGGCCTAGCAGCGAAGGGGTTAATACAAAAAAGAAAAGGACTTACCTAGAAAGGCTTGCCGCCACCTCTCTTCCGTCCTCCTCTTCTTTAGCTTCCTGCTTTATGGCTCCAGTCCAGACCGGCAATAAGAAGCACCCAGGCACATAGGCTTCCCTGAGCCAATCACAAAGCTGCAATGCAGCGTTAGGATTGGTCTAAGCGCCGACTGGGACAGAGAGCCTGTGCATGGTCCTCACCAGGCTATGTAATGCAGCCCGGTTGGGAACATGCAAAGTGCGCAGGACTCTTTGGCGGGCCCAAGAGGGCCGGCCAAAGAGTCATTAGCACTTAGGGAGTGCAAACCCCTCCTCCACCTGCTCTGTTCAGCCACGCCCGCCACTGACTGCGATAGGAAAAATAAAATGATAATAAGGTTACGTTATTATCATTTTATTTTTCCTTTTGACCAGTGGGGTGACACTCCTCTGCCTTAGCAGAAAAGCCTCCACTGCATAATTCCAGTGCCTCTTCATGCAGATGTCTGCCTGCTATTGGCTAAAAATCATCAACTTTAGTTTGAATTCATAATCCAAGAATCTTAATTGAGCTGATACAATACCTCAGTAGGTCAATAGACATCTACAGTGATCGGGGCGTACTGTGGCGGAAACAAATGTGAATCATGAGAAGGCTGATTATACAAATGAATTAATTGAACACATACATAAGTTGGGAAATTGAATCACATAGCATGTATGTATGTACCTTATGTGATGGGTGCAATGTAAATGTTTATGACTACTACAAGTCGGAAGGGCAGCGCATTCAAGTAATATCCAGTGTGAAGTAATTCCGTGTTTCACTGTGCTGGCAGAAACACACCTGTACTTTAAAGAGAGATTAGAGATCCCTTTGCAGGTGGCTGCAGGGAGTGACTTTACCAGCTGGCAAGGGGATGTCAGAGGGGTCCATAGGACCTCCTTCCCCCCCTTCAGAAGGCTGCCATCAAGGGGTGCACTGACAATGTGCCACCTTTTTGTGGGGCACTTTAAGTGCACCTGATGGCAGCATTTTTGCCTTTGCACCCGCGTCCATAATATGGTGCGGGCTCAGAGGTAAAGAGATTTTCTAATTTGCATGAGCCCACATCCCATGCAAATGAGAAAAAGCCCTATTTGGATAGCGCTGGTGTTATATGTGCACTAGCACTATCTGCATTACAGAAGCACTGCACAAACTTCTGAAGTCCCTTCCGTAATACCAAAGTGCCCCGGGAGTACAAAGTAGTACGTTCGATCCACTAATGCATTTGGTCAACGTACTCAACCCACTTACAGACATTTTGAAACACACCATGAGCACGTTAAATAGCAATGCTCAACTTTATTAAGGATGCATGAAAAACCCAAAATGTAACAGTATCTTAAATAGTTGTAGACTGCTTGCAGGAGAAAACCAAAGCTGAGCAGTCTCTTTCCAACTGAATTTCGAAATGAATTTGTTTTTTAGCCATTTAGGAAGAAATTAAAATGGTAGCGGTAATGGTGAGGGGTTACAATGAAAGATAGCAATAATATAGCTAAGCACCAGAATACCTTTCTTTAAATAGAATTTAGAGATGGATATAAATACAGAATACAAATTTAACATTGCTGATAAAAACAGTCGGTCAAACATACACTAGAAAATGACATGTATTTTTTAAACTGAAATGTAATCTTGGAAAAGAAATTATAGCTGTCCAGGATGTAAATAAAAATCATGTACTTCCTGCAAACTGACTCTGACATTTCATCCACACATACAAAATAGCCTGAGGACGCTTCCAAAAATGTGACACTTGCCACTCTCTCCTAGCAAAAGATTTGAAGCCACCTTTCTATCATGCTTGTAGTTAATATTTTCTTTGAACCCACTGCAGTGTGTTCTATTAGTGTTAAATGAAATTTTGCATTTTACTGTAGCGGCTAGTATAAAGGAGTAATAGCCTCCTTAATCCGTTGAGAGCAAATCTTGTAAATAGTTGATGATGCAACGCCTCAAGAGACATGTGCTCCCCAAAGATAACTGTGAACACGTCATGTGGAAATAACTGGCAGTAGTTGCCCTCTTGCCATATCTTTCCCTATCTCTTATTTATCACAAGTAGGGGTAGGCAGAACTTGCGGAGTTTCACTCTGTGGATTTCCACGGAATTATATAAAAACTCTACGGCATTCCATGGCGTTCAGCAAGCGGAAGCCACACATATTGCTGATTTTTAGTGCCAGGAGCTTGTTCTGTGCTGAAAAATCAGCAAGAACAACACCATGCGGTGCACCAGAGGGCACTGCTTCTGTGCTGCTGCTCAAGTAGATTTTCTACTCAAGCTGCAGCTTTCTCGCTACGAACGGTCGCGACTGCCCTCATTGAGAAAATCTCGCCTGGTACTGCCAATTCTCACTAGTGCTCGCCAACTTAACGTTGGTGAGCCATGTGCGAGAAAAATCTCCTCCATGCAGAGGTTGGCGGTGTTTTGCCAGAACTCCGTGTTACAAATGTAATGTGAAGTGGGCAAAACTCCACAAACTCCACTGGCAGGGTGGAATTTATTGCCTACCCCTAAACACAAGTATACTTGTTCCTAGGATGCTTATAGACATCAGTAAACAGTGCCAGATCCCTAGCAAGTAGAAGTAGATCATTAGCATAGTACCATTGCCATGAGCCCACATGCAAGCGATAAAAGTGAATCCCCTCAACCCTAGTTCTGGAAGACATCTATATTCTGGGCGCAGTAACTATTTTATACCATCAAGCCTCTATGCTACTGCTGTATTAATAGCCCCACTCCTGAGCAGCGTCCAACACTTAGAAGAATTGTGCTCTGACCCCTGCACAAATGCGTGCCGCCACAATTGATAAGTCAAAAGGCTCATACTAGAAAGTGCACACCTGAACTATCTATAGAAGCAACAACCCTCTGTTGGTACATCCTTATAATATGCCACCAGTAACAGATTGGGATACTAGCCCACCAACTCATATGCATTGTGTTTAGGGGAACGCTTTTGGGTGCGAGAAAGGCCCAAGACGATAGAGTGTTACCCAGCTTCGGCTCCTCCATTATGGCGGACGAGCACCAGCGCAGCAGGCACACACATCAATACAATGGTAATAAATACCATGGTATTAATGTGTTTAAGGCGCACGCTGTTACAGAGCGATGGCAGGGGGTGGGGCTAATCAATGTGATTGCACTAGTATGCAGCTCCCTGCCAGTGCACAGGTCAAATTGGCCAGCTGCCTACAGTTGACCAATCTGACCCTGCGCACTTCAGAGCCTACAATCCCAAGGCTGAGAAAACAACAGAGGGATTGCAGCCACAGGCCCCCAGCCTCAAAATGAGCACTGGGTTAGCCTGCTCCAGCCAATCAGGATTGGCTTGCTTCATGGTGTCCTAGATGGAAGTCCTTCCCTTTCTGCGCGAGGAGAGCCAGAAGGAAGAAGACTGCATCCAGAGCCTGCGTACATGGAAATGAGCATTGGGCGACAGGTAAGTTCTTCGTCTTTTGTTTTTTTAATGTTTTGTATGTTTTCCCCCCTCCTCCCCACCTCCCCATCACCCGCCCTCCTCAACATTCAGACTCCACACCAGCCGCTACTGGTGTTACCTACCTGAAGATCAAAGTAAAGTTAGGTCAAAAACAAGAAGTTTTAATATTTAGTTTTTGAAGCAGGTTGTGTTCCCGGCGGCATATTATTTATTATTTTATTATTGTAAATGAGAAAATGTACGAGAACAGAGTCAACACACTTATGCTGGTGATGGACAAAGTTTGGTGTGCACTTGATTGAAGGAGTCTTTGGCAGTTCCTGCAACCGTGAGGAGGAAGGGGACCAGACCACAAGCCCCAAGCTGCATCGCGGCAGGAGCCACACTGCCACACCACCCCCTGGAGGCGCAGTTTAATTTGCTCTGCAGGCTCCCGCAGCACAGGAGTCTTTGGCAGCTCCTGCAACCATGAGGAGGAAAGAGGCCAGACCACAAGCCCAAGCTGCATTGGGGCAGGAGCCACACCACCACACCCACGCCTGAAGACACACTTTAAATTGCCCACCGGGCTCCCGCAGAGCGGGACAGCCCGGGTGCCTGCCCGGGCGAAGACCGGGCCAAGAGCAGGCCAGTCTGTGCCCATCCATGCATGGATGTGGCCGGGTCGGGCCTACCCTCTGGGACCTCTGGGCCTCTTGAAAAATGTCCACCGAAGCTTGCCAGATTGCGGGGCTGACACAGGACACAGCGTCACCAGAGAGTACTATTTATCGATTTGTGAGTTATCTTGGGTACTTAAGCTGAACTTGAGCTAGTTAATATAGCCCTCTTTGAGTTTTCTTGGGTATTTGGGCGTATTGTTACTGGCTTCTGGTTTAGCCTAGAGCAATAGGAAAAAGGAAGACACAGCTGCTACCCCCCACAAGGCAGTCACGCCTCACCATTGACTCATTTTAGTCAAAGGATGTAGGGGTCATCAACAAGGAGATAGATCGGGCTGAGAGGCGGTTTTCAGTTGATATAGGAAGCTCAGGTTTGTGTCTTTCACCTTCCACACCATCGATCCCTGAGGTCCATGGCCTGGCCACCCCACCCCTAGATCCATCTCCACTGCCTTTAAATCCAGCACAAGCTGGGTCATGTTCTCCTGAGCTACCAACCTCCAGGTTTGTGCCCTCTCCTCCTCCATCTACCCCAACTGCTGATGCAGCGAGTTCTCCTGCTCCCAAACGGAAACGGAAGGCTAAGAAGGTGGCTGAAGCTTCTGTGGCTACACGTCAGGGACAGGTGAGAGCGGTAACCAGGAATAACTCGGAGGAGTTGCTGAACCATCTGGCGGCAGCTCTACTAACCTTTTATCCCTGATTTTGCAGAGGATAAGCTGGAGACAGCTTCCAGGGACTTGACAAATAAAATGGGCACTTTCCTAACTTCTTTGGCTAAGCCATCACAGCACCAACTATGAGAGTTCCCTCCTGTAGTTGATGCTAGGCCTTTTGCTGATCCTTTGAGTAGCAGTGGTACCTTGCATAGTAATGTTCTTTTAAAGTCCACGGTGGCACTGGCTCAGTGTACTTTGCAAGGTCCTAGCAGCAGGGAGATGGTGCACCCCATGTGGTTCGGTCTACCCGGGCCTTATGTCTGGTAGATGCCCCTAAACTCAGGGGTGCAGTTACTTAAGGACTCACAGCTCCCAGTGATTGACCTCCCCCAGCATGTGCACCCTACACTGTGGTCCTGTCGGGGGTTCCTGGCCTGTCTGCTCACAAAGAGGAGTCCACCGCCCAATTGATTAATAAAGCTTCTCACTAGTTAGCCTTGATCTCTGGGTACTCTGTCAGGGATAATCATGCCATTTTGATGGCGTGGAGGGTGGCATCGATAGGCCCCTCCAGGAAAACTTTGAGGGAGATTGCATCATCATTTCAGTATGATACCCAGAGCTAGCAAGGAAAATTCTCTTTGGCACATCTAAATCATTTTTCCCAGGCTCATATATCAAATTACTCCAGTTGGGCTTTTTTTACAGACCCCGCTGGGCAACTCAGGGACGGAACCTCTAATGAGGGGTAGGCTTAGTGATGGAGGCATAGGGCGGCCTCCACCACTTACAAACTCCTATGCTCCCTTAGCGGACTTGAATGAGTTGGATTGACTTCAGGAGGCTGAGGTGACACATACTCAGTCACCCCAACAATTAGGCTTTTCGCATCAGGGTGCCGAGGTAGCCAGTGCCCCATTAGTATCAAACCCAAATGAGACCTTACCAGATCCCCTTCTTTATGTGCATCCTTTGGACAATCTTGATCTCCAGGAGAGTCCCCAAGCGCCCCGTTTTTTTTTTTTACCCCCTCCCTGGGAGTACTAACCACAATCCCGGAAGAGAATTAAGCATTATCTCCTGGAATGTGGCATGTCTGTCCTCCAAGTTTTCTGACAAGTGGTTATAGTGCATTAGGTCATATAAAATTATATGTTTACATGAAACTTAGGAGATAAAGAATAACTTTTTTCTGGATGGGTGTAAGACTATTTTCTGCCCAGCGGCATCCCAACTATGAGACGAGTTAGTGGGGGCCTCATTACATTTGTTGACCTGGAGTTATGCGATGATTTACAGATTTTACAATGGGATTCTCAGGTGTTTCAGGGTATTAGATTGCACATGGGGAGAGCATTATCACTTGTTATAATCAACTTTTATAATGTAAAGTGGGGAAGGGTTGGCCCTCCAATCTCAATGCCTTAAACTTTGCCTTAGACTCCCTAAAGGGGGAGGGATTTGGGCACCTGAGCCTCATTTTAGTGGGAGAATTTAATTGCCACTTGTGCCCACCCTTTGTAACAAATCAGTCTTCTGTACAGCCCTGCCCACTTTCAAATGATCTCTATATGGAGCACACCATGGAAGGGGGGGAGTTAAACAACCTTTTACTCACTCATAACTTGGTTTTCACTCTAGACCATTGGCACACCCGGCCTATCTCTTATTTGCCTCCGACATACAAAGGAAGGGGTTCCGCCACTACTACAGATTTCATCTTTGTGACAGCCTCCTTGAGTGGGGTTCCTGGTTGCTTTTATGTAGAATATAACCACTTTAGTTACCATAATCCACTGACACTCTTGTTGATAGGGTTGGGTAACCATTCAATGGGCCCCCGAAAGCCCCAGGCACTTCCAACCCCCACGGACCAGGGTAGGCGTTTACAATGCGCGAGTATAGATGTAAAAGCCTTCAATCATAGCCTCTTTTCCTCCTGTCACCAAGAGATAGGTTTATGTTTGGATTTTCAAACATAGAGTGAGGACATTTTAAGCTTGTTTTCGGCCATCGCTCATGCATTTTCTCGCCTTTTAACTACACAGGCGGCGGGGTGAGGCCTTTTTTCCCCTTCATGGTCGACCGTAAGTGCTGGTGGGCTTTAAGAAGGTTAAAGGAAGCCCTGAAACAGGTGCCCCGGGATAAAGGCAGTGTGTCTCTGTGCCGGCGCATATATAAAAAACATTGAAAGATCATAGGCTCCAACTACAAAAGCAGGCATGGGAGGACCTAAATAAAGCGGGCAAATTGAGGGACTCAACATTATTTTGGAAGATCATTAATAGTCTCTGCTTTGCGGAGCCATTCAGACTGACCTTGTGCCACCACATCACGCCAGATCAGTTGGTCTCCCATTTTGAAAATGTATATAATGCAGATAGCCCGGTTGAGCCACGTGTAGATATACCTTCCAGCCTGGCTGTTACTCCCATTGGCTTCTTTCTGGATGAGGTACACTCGAGCATCGGGTTGTTGTCGCTAAATAAGGCCTCGGGCCCTGACAGAATACCCCCGGATCTTTTCCGTGATAACATTGAGGTGTGGGCCCCAATTTTGACCCAAGTTTTAAATGCGGTGGCCTCAAATGGGACGTTTGACCTCATGGTCTATGGCTACTATCGTACCAATTTTAAAAAAGAGGGATGAAGATAATCCACAATCTTATATCCCTATCTCCCATATTGATGCTGTAGTCAAGGTTTTAGGTCGGGTCCTTTTATCCAGATTTTCATTGTGGGTTATTGACAACCGATTTTATCTGACGTCCAATTTGGTTTCTGGGAAGGCATGTTAACTACAGATCAATGTCTTAACCTTTATCTTTTGATATCTAAATACACAGTGACACAACCGGGTGACTTGTTTTTTGACTTCATGGACCTTACGTCCGCTTTCTACAGAGTGAACCGGAGCAAGTTGTGGGACATATTGTCCTCCTTGGGAGTGGGTTCCCGCATTGTTCATCTTCTTATATCACTTCACACTCACCCGACAGCAACAGTGAGATATTCCCATGAGGGTGCTCTCACCAACCATTTTAATTGTACTCTGGGGTGCATCAAGGCTGTATTCTAGCCCCATTTTTATTCTCGGTTTATATTATTGGTCTTGAAGCTGCCCTTTTGGCTCCTCAGTCGGACTCCCCTAGAGTGGGTAGGAGATCTTTGCCAGTTTTAGTCTATGCTGACCACGCAGTATTCATGGCCCGTACGGCCCGAGGCCTGCAGGTTTAATACACAGCTTTGTTGCTTTTATGGACAGGCTGGACCTGTCAGTCAACTTTACTAAGACCTATGTTTGAGCTGCGGGTCTTTGGGGGCTACGCTCGAAAAGTTTTAAAGCTGGTCACCATCCTCTTGCTAAGGTCCTGCCTGTTCCGTACCTGGGAGTGTTATTTGATGACCAATTACACTGGAGAGGTCTTTTAGAGGGAAGGCTGAGCGAGCTGAATAAACTCATGGGGTCTATTACCAGCTTCACTAGCAGATTGGGTTCATGGGCTCTGGAGGCCATATTGGAACTGTACAAGTCCAAAGGCATTTCAAAAGTTTTATATGGTAATGAAATCTGGGGGTCTGTTCTCACTCCCAGGTTACAGGTGGCTGAAAATAAGTTTCTGCTCTGGATCCTGAGAGTCCCCCACCCTGGTCTGTGCACGAAGAGTTAGGGGTTTATTATTTGGCGGATCAAAGGGCAATTAAACCTTTACTGTGCTGGATAAAGATAGGGACATGTGAAAATAACGGTTTAAACTGCCTGATCCTTTCGGTCTGCCTGGCCTTGAAATATGGTAACAAAATTCCCTGGATCCGATATTTTAAGGAGTCTTTTCATGCCCTAGGGAGGCCTGACATCTTTTTGGCACATGAGACTTTAAGCTCATATTGTAATAGATTTACATCGTACATTTTCTACTGGGCATCCTGAAAATATTGAACTTAGCAAACCCTCAGTAAGGGCTTATGTTATGTTAACCCGTTGTGTGCTTATGACGAACCCAGCTCGTCATGAGGCACAGTGGAGCTGTGCTCATGATGAGCTGGGCTCGTCATAACGGTCGCGCTCCGTCCACGCGTGATTGATTTCCCGCCTGTGCGGGAGAATCAATTAGTGGGCGGAGTCGTGACGAGCTCCACTGTGCCTCATGACGAGCTGGGTTTGTCACGAGCACAGCGGGGTTAAAGTCTGTTTTGTGTATGGAACCTTATCTATCTGCCCTAACTAGCACTCATGACAGGTTTCTAATCAAAGGTTTCATATTTAATGACCTACATTTTCTTTTAGCATCCCTGGCTGGATTTGTTTACTAAATCAAAGAGGACCCTGTGGCTGCGATTTTAGATCTCCACAGGACATGTTACACTTTGTATTATTGTGCAAATTCTTCTTGTTGCCTTGAAGTCGATTTCTCCGTCCCTTCTAAAAAATTGGAAGTTTAGCCATGCTAAAGTGGCACTCCTATACTTACAGTTGCTCCCAAATGCTTCTAACCTATGTGCATTGATAAGCTTTCTGCAGGCCGCTTACAGATCTAGGCACTCTAGAATTGATTGACCGCTGTGGGGTCTGCACTTATGAGGTTCCTTTTAGCTTGATCGTGTGTACAGTTTATGACCCTCTGAGTTTTATCAATTTTACCTATTTTATAATTTGGTGATGTTTTAGTTGTATGAAATGTTTTTATTCTATGCCGTTTATTTCCTCTTTTTACTATATGATTGTGTGACTGTATCTTTTTATGGACGCTTTTGCATCCGAATAAAGAAATTATTATTATTATTACAAGAACATGCTCTCATTAAAAGTACATCCCTGCAGTTTGTTTGAAGTACATTTCCTACTCACATATTCATTGCACACCCTGTTACCTTGCATCAACACGTTCCTCACTGATGCAGTCTTTCTCACTGACGCAATCTATGTATTCCGGGGCAGATTTAGCAAATCAGCAAGGGGCTTGTAAATCTGCCCCTTCGAAATTAGGCTTGTCTCAAAGAGGATAAAAAAATCAACTTAATATCAATGCCTTCGAGAATAGCGCAGAAAAAAATATGATCGCTGCCATTGGCGGTTACTTAACTTCTCAATAACCATGCATGTCTAATGTTGCACATCAGCAATTTTTCCAACTGCAGATCGAAATACTCGGATTCCTATCTGGCAGTGAATAACTTAAGATCTCTAAATATACATAACACATATTGCCCACCTTGGAACTACGGGCCATCGTTCAGTGCTAATTTTATGAAAACAACATGCATTTAAGAGTTTAGTTAGGTTGCTTCTGTTTCATAACTTGCAGGAGGCTGTATGGGATACGCTTAGTAAATAAGCACTCTGCATGTAAAGGAAAGTAGTCTGTACTACTGCACAGTCAAAGGAAGCCTAGTATAACAATGCATCAATTGCAGAAATAAGTGTGTAAAACAAAGGACAAATATTTGCATCAATGTTGCCCAACCAGTATTTTTTCCTTCTGAGGTCGAGGACATGAGTACCACTAAATTGTTAGGGGCAGATTTACGTTTCCTGGCGCATCCCTGCAAATCAGCAGGGATGCGCCAGGAAACTTGCGACACGCAAAACTAGCCGTGCGCCACCACTGATGCGCCGCATTGTAAATGCGGCACACCGTGGCGCACGGATGAGCAGATGTGTGTCGCATCCGCGGCAGAAAAGCGGCACATTGCTGGAGTCGCGTCACAAGCGCGACGTGGCTCCAGCAAGACTCGGGGGTGCCCTATGCCTAACATGTTCCGTCACTCCTTACGCCTGCTTCAAGCAGGCGCAGGGGTTTGACGCAGCATGGCCGTAAAAGTGACTGAGTGAAATCTTGTAGATTTCACTCAGCCACTTTTGCGAAGCGTTCCTGCGCCGGAACGCCCCACCCTGCTCCGGAACACCCACATGAAACCTGACGCAGGTTTCATGTGGCGCAAGGCTTTATAACGTGACGCATCTCCCTAGATGCGTCACGTTGTAAATACCCCGCAGCATGGTGCTGGCTTTGCGCCGCCGTACCGTCACAACAGTGACGCAACGGCAGCTCAAAAGTGACATAAGTCCAACATAAACCTGCCCCAAAGTCTGCAGGATTGGAAAATTTGGTATGGATTGCGTGCTACTGAGATATACACAGAAGAAAAAACAAAGGGGCAGCTTTACAAGAAAGTGACGCATCTGTAAAGATGCGTCACTTTCTCTGCGCCACTTTGAGAAACCATAGCGCCACTCTGGATGCGCCGTATTTACAATACGGTGCACTATGGCGCAAGGATTGACCGATGCGTCAGAAATTCTGATGCATCTGTTGACGCAAAAGTCACTCATTGCTGGAGTCGTGTCGCAAGCACGACGCAACTCCAGCAATGCAGGGGGATGCCTATCCTCATTGTGCTGCATCACTCCTTAAGCCTGCTTCAAGCAGGCGTAAGAATTTGATGCAGTGGCGTCCTAAAAGTGGCGCAGTGAAATCTTGTAGATTTCACTGCGTCACTTCTACGAGGCTTTTTTGCGTTGGAACGCCCACCTTGCATACATTATACCTGACACAGGCATAATGTGACGCAGGGCTTTACAATGTGACGTATCTCCCTAGATGCGTCACGTTGTAAATGGGCCGCATTTTTACGCTGCTGCGTCACAAAAAGTGACGCAACTGCGGCGCAAAAATGATGTAAGGGGCTTGTAAATCTGCCCCAAAGATGTGATCATAAGGAGTTAAAATCAGGACCCCAGACGGGGAATCGGACTGTGCTCCTCACACAGGGAGGGGGGTTGGGAGGGGTAACTGGGCGTGGATTGATGCAGCGGGCGTACAGTTACCATAATGTCACCACGTCGGGATGCAGGGAAAGAAGTTTTTCCCTGCACCGGAAGATGAAAGAACGTTGGTCGGCCCCAGGAGCGCCATCAGGGACTGAGATTGAGTGTGGGGTTTCACAGTTACAAGCGGCAGGATGCCTCCCACATTTTTATGTCCACAAGGAAATTACCCATAAAGAGGGCTTGGGCCCCTGCCGCACGACCCATTATAGCATGCTGGTGAAACTGTTGCTTGTGGGCTGCCCCAAGAGAGGTAGGAGAGCTGTGGGCCTGCTTTGTTGATAAGTTGGCCTGGCAGGGTCAGGTTAGGGAGGAACACGTGGTGCACTCTCAGGCTGCCCCCATTGGTGAGGATATTTCATACGTAGTACTGCAGGATGTGTCTGGACCATTCGAGATACGACTGTCACCACCTGGTCGCAGGACTCGTGTTTGCAAGTGGGAGAGACACCAGTGAGCAGCTTTGAACTGAAAAAGGGGGTTGAGGATCAGCACCCTGGTGGCAGCACCCCAAGAGTAGGGGGCCACCATACAAAGATGGCAGCATACATAAAAAGGAGGCCAGTGCACTGATGAGGAAATGGGGGAGCTTGCATGGCAGCAGTGGTGCAGCATTGAGGGGTCTGACAGAGTCCCACCCACTCACCAGCATAGGCACAAGAGCAGGTTTGGAGACACAGGGCAGGGGGAGGAACAGTTTGGTAGGGTCAGGAGAAGTTGGAGGTCATTTTCACCAGTAAGCAGGAGCTGAAGGGCCCAAGGACAGTGCGGCATGAGGCGGCATGAGGCGGCAGCCCATGGCAGAGATGAAAAGAATGGAGGGCCTGTTGGACCAGGGGAGTGCCCGGATGGGGTGCTGGTGTTCAGGATTCAGATCCTACAGGGTAGGTGCACGAGGGCATGCACCATAGTAGATATTGGGACTTCTGTGATTTAGAGTTTAGGTGTTCACAATGACCAGATAGTCAGTTTCCTTTCAAAAGTAGTGTGGCAGATAGTGATGGCCATAAGAAGGTGTAAAACCCATGGCAGTGGTGAAGCGCAGGGTTGCACAGAGGTCACTCGTTGTGAGTTTACAAGGCAAGGTGAAGGGCACTGGGGGAAGTAGCAGATGGCGAGAACCTTCGTGTTGAGGGACAGATCACTGTCAGTGATAAATTGTGGAGTGGAGAAGATTGAGGAGAGTCACACCTTAGGTGTGAACTGGCAGTGAAGCCAAGTATTTGAAAAAGGCCCTCTCTGAAGGGTCGCCCTAAACTTGTTGCCTTCCTCCTACTCCTTTTCTGGCCTCATTTTTGTTGGCTTTAGGACTCTGGGCATTTTACTACTGCTAACCAGTGCTAAAGTGCATTTTCTTCTCGGCTTAAAATGGTTACATTTTGTGTATCCTCAATTAGGAAATTTAATGTATCTGTAAGTCCCTAGTAGAGTGCACATCCTTGCTCAGGGCTTGTAAATTAAATGCTACTACTGGACCTGCAGCACTGATTGTGCCACCCACACAAGTAGCCCAATAAACATGTCTCAGAGCCTGTGTGCACAGTTTTACTGTCATTTGGACTTGGCATTTAAAACCATTTGCCAAGCATTAAACTCCCTTTTATTATACATAGGTCACATCAAAGATAGGTACTAGGTAGCCCACAGGGCAGGGTGCTCTGTAGGTAAGAGGTAGGACATGTATTAAGTTTTGCATGTCCTGGTAGGGAAAAACACCTAAATTCATTTTTCACTACTGTTAGCCCTACTCAATCAATCAATCAAAGTCATTTATAAAGCGCACTACTCACCCGGAGGGTCTCAAGGCGCTTGGGGGGGGGGGGGGGGGGTGCCGCTACTGCTCGAACAGCCAGGTCTTGAGCTTCTTCCTGAAGGAGAGGTGGTCTTGGGTCAGGCGCAGGTCGGGAGGGAGGGAGTTACAGGACTTGGCGGCCAGGTAGGAGAAGGACCTTCCTCCTGTTGTCGCTCTTCGGATGCGGGGGACGGCGGCGAGGGCGTGGCTGGTTGATCGGAGATGGCGTTTGGGAGCGTAGAAGTTGAGGCGGTTGTTGAGGTAGCTCGGGCCTTGGTCGTGTAGGGCTTTGTGTGCGTGGGTGAGGAGACGGAAGGTGATTCTCTTGTTGACGGGGAGCCAGTGCAGGTCTCTCAGATGTCCGGAGATGTGGCTGCTTCGGGGGATGTCGAGGATGAGTCTGGATGAGGCGTTCTGTATCCGCTGGAGTCTCTTCTGGAGCTTGGCGGTGGTTCCGGCGTAGAGGGCGTTGCCGTAGTCCAGTCGGCTGGTGACAAGGGCCTGGGTGACCGTCTTCCTGGTCTCGGTGGGGATCCACCGGAAGATCTTCCGTAGCATGCGCAGGATGTTGAAACAGGACGAGGAGACGGCGTTGACTTGTCTGGTCATGGAGAGGGAGGAGTCCAGGATGAAGCCCAGGTTTCGTGCGTGGTCTGTCGGTTTGGGTGCGGTGCCCAGGGCGGGGGGCCACCAGGAGTTGTCCCAGGCGGAGGGCGAGGAGCCCAGGATGAGGACTTCCGTCTTGTCTGAGTTCAGTTTCAGGCGGCTGGTCATCATCCACTCGGCTACGTCTTTCATCCCTTCGTGGAGGTTGGCTCTGGCGGCGGTGGTGTCGTTGGTCAGGGAGAGGATCAGCTGGGTGTCGTCTGTGTAGGAGATGATGTTGAGGTGTGTTGGCGTGCGATGGCCGCAAGGGGGCTCATGTAGACGTTGAAGAGGGTGGGGCTGAGTGAGGATCCTTGGGGGACGCCGCAGATGACTTCGGTGGCCTCTGACTTGTACGGTGGTAGGCGGACTCTCTGTGTCCTTCCGTCGAGGAAGGAGATGATCCATTCCAGTGCCTTCTCCTGGATTCCGACGTTGCTGAGGCGCTGCACTAGGGTGCGGTGGCAGACAGTGTTGAATGCCGCGGAGAGGTCTAGGAGGATGAGGGCCGCTGTTTCTCCGTTGTCCAGCAGGGCTCGGATGTCATCGGTGGCAGCGATGAGGGCGGTCTCGGTGCTGTGGTTGGCTCGGAAGCCAGACTGTGAGGGGTCGAGGGATCCATTCGTCTCGAGGAAGGCGGCCAGCTGCTTGTTGACGGTCTTCTCGATGACTTTGGCTGGAAACGGGAGGAGCGAGATGGGGCGGTAATTCTTGAGTTCAGTGGGGTCCGCTGTTGGTTTCTTTAGTAGAGCGCTGAGTTCGGCATGCTTCCAGCTCTCAGGGAAGGTGGCGGTGTCAAAGGAGGTGTTGATGATGTCCCGCAGGTGGGGTGCGATGACAGCGTCGGACTTGTTGAATACGTGGTGAGGGCAGGGGTCGGTCGGAGATCCGGATTGGATAGAGTTCATCGTGCGGATGGTGTCTTCTGTGTTGATCGGGGTCCAGGCGCTGAGGGTGGTGGTGGGGGGCGTTGGTGCGGTCGTGGGGGGCGTTGTTTGTGGGATGAAGCTGTTGTGTATGTCAGCGATCTTGTTGTGGAAGTACGAGGCGAGGGAGTTGCAGAGGTCTTGCGATGGGGTGATGTCGTTGTTACCGGCGTTGGGGTTGGAGAGCTCTTTCACGATGTTGAAGAGTTCCTTGCAGTTGTGTGCGTTGTTGTCCAGCCGGTCCTTGAATGCAGTTTTCTTGGTGGCGTGGATTAGTCGATGGTGCTTCCGGGTGGCGAGCTTGAGGGTGGTCATGTTGTCTGGTGTTGGCTCTCTTCTCCAGGCTTTCTCGAGGGCTCGGCAGTTCTTCTTGGAGCTCTTGAGTTCGTCGGTGAACCATGGGGCCTTCTTGCTGCCGGGTCTGCTGGGCGGGGTCCTCAGTGGGGCGAGTTCATCCGCGCAGGTGCTGATCCACTTCGTGAGGTTGTCGGCGGCCTGGCTAGGGTTCGCTGAGCTGGCTGGAGGGTGCTGGCTCAGGGAAGCGGTGAGCTGGTCGGCTGTGATCTTGTTCCAGCTTCTTCGAGCATCCTGTTGCTGGCGGTGGTGGATCGTGGTTCTTCTGAAGGTGAAGTGGACGCAGCTGTGGTCCGTCCAGTGGAGTCCAGTGGCGTGGCTGAAGGCGATGTCTTTGCTGGATGAGAAGACGGCGTTGAGTGTGTGTCCGGCGAGGTGGGTGGGGGTGGACACCAGCTGCTTGAGTCCAAGGTTGGCGAGGTTGTCAAGCAGGGTGGTGGTGTTGCGGTCGTTGTTGTTCTCCAGGTGGAAGTTGATGTCCCCCAGGAGGATGTAGTCAGCGGAGGGGAGGGCGTGTGGGCTGATGAAGTCGGCGATGTCTTCGCTGAATGGTGTGCGTGGTCCCGGGGGTCGGTAGATGAGGGTGCCTCTGAGGGTGGTCTTGGGGTCGGTGTGGATCTGGAAGTGTAGGTGTTCGGCGGTAGTCAGGGTGTCGTCGGTGTTGGTCGTGATGCGGATGGTGTTCTTGTGGACGCTGGCGATGCCTCCTCCAGTCTGGTTGTCGCGATCTCTCTGGGTGATCTTGTATCCCTCTGGGATGGCGATGGCGATGTCGGGCGCTGAGGAGTCGTTCATCCAGGTTTCCGTGAGGAAGGCAATGTCTGGAGATGTGGTGTCGAGGAGGTTCCAGAGTTCGATGGCGTGTCTGTGGACGGAGCGGGTGTTGAGCAGGATGCACTTGAGGTGGTTGCTGCTGGTGTTCGGCTTGGCGGGTGCTGGTGCAGGGCAGGTCCGGATGCAGGTGAACTTGCAGGTGAGGCAGCTGAAGGGTCCGTGGGTGCGTCTCGGGGTGGCTTGGTGGCATCCCGGGGTTCGGCCGGTGTTGAGTGCGTTGAGGGTGGCGGCGTCGTACGTCTGGTGGGTGGGCTGGGGTCCTCGGGGGCCAGGGGTTCGGGCGCTGGGCGCGGGCCAGGCACAGACGGGCGCAGACGGGCTGACCTTCGGCGCACAATCGGCGCGCCCGCTGCGCGTCAACGCTGCGCGTATGCACGGTCGCCATTTATGGCGAAGTGGGAGGGACGGCGGAGCAGCTGGGAGGTGGGAGCGAGGAGGGCACAGAAGGTAAGGGGGCGTGGCCGCACGCAGGCAGCGGGAAGCGGGGAGCGGGAAGCGGGTGGGGGGGCACAGAGAGCGGCGCTAATACAATGCAGGCACAAAAAGGAAAATCAAGGGCACAGAACAGAAGGGCAAAACGATACAGGCAGCACAAAATGAAGGAAACTCACACAAAATGTGACGGCGGGGGGCGGGGTCGACGGGGCGAGCTCAGCGAGGCTGAGGACAGTGGCGAGGGGACGCACACGCTACAGCTGGTGGCCGTGCGGCGCGGGGGTGGCCTGAGGTCAGGTCACACTCACCTGCGCTGCACGGTCGCCATTTATGGCCAAGTGGGAGGGACAGCGGAGCAGCTGGGAGGTGGGAGCGGGGAGGGCACAGAAGGTAAGGGGGCGTGGCCGCACGCAGGCGGTGGGAAGCGGGGAGCGGGAGCGGGTGGGGGGGCACAGAGAGCGGCGCTAATACAATGCAGGCACAAAAAGGAAAATCAAGGGCACAGAACAGAAGGGCAAAACGATACAGGTAGCACAAAATGTACTCCTCACATAGGTTAACATTTGGAATATTTTATTACACTTTTAAGCTGTAATTCCTGACTAGAAAGGAGTGGCTCTGTCATGTTTAGATATTGAAATGGTAATGGCAAATCCTTTTGACTGATAAAGTTGGATTTGACATTTTTATTTTATAAATGCCCCTTTTAGAATGTACAAAAAGAACAGATAATAATAATAACAATAATAATAATAATAATAATAATAATAAATAATAATATTGCTGAACAATGTCAACAACTCACCCCCAATACAGAGATCTGGGCCTGAAGCCATCGTTTTTTTTGCTCACCACGCCATTCCAGTGGGCATCATCCATATGCAAATCAGTATTGACCCTGTGCCCATTGAAATCAGCCCAGCCCAAACTGCCAGGAAAGGTCCTCCTTGGGCCGGAAAATAGATGGATTAACCCCTTCAGTGCCCATGACGAGCTGGACTCGTCATGGGCTGCGGTGGCGCTGTGCCCATGACGAGTCCAGCTCGTCATGAACTTCGCCCGCTAATGTTAAGCGCGGCACTGGGCGGGGAAAGGGGCGGGCATGCAAGGGGTTAAACCCAGATCTGTGATTTGGGAGAATGTTTTAGTTGCTCAGCATTCCATCCATCATATGTTTTTTTGTTGCTTTTGTCCCCCTAAGTGGGAAGAGTATGCCCAGATGTGGGTCCTGTGCTCATTGTGCCACAGGATTCAAGTTAGCCTGGCTGATGTGGGGTGATGCCCCGAAAATGGTCCCAGGATGCTTGTTTCTGGTCCAGGGAGGAACTAACCTGTGAGTTCAGGCTTGACTGAAGCGAAAAAGCTGTGTGAATTGTTCAATACATTTGACATACCCCCTTTTGTTTTCTCTCCAATGCATGATAAAGACCATACCCTAGACCAGATTTTTTCGTCTCATACTATTGAGCTTGACAATCCCTTAGCTCTGACCTGGTCAGATCACTTTCTGATCACCTTTTGGATGTCTGTTGATTGCCATAAGCTATGGCCACTACCTAACACGCAATTTAAGGAAACCAGATCTTTTAAAAATAGTACCCCTGCTACCTTAGCGGAAATTTTAACTCACCACCCTATTCCAGTAGAAAGCCTTCTTGAGGATGCAGTAGCGACTCTTGATAATTGGCTTTATACATGGATACTCTACCTTGCTCCTCCTAAGGCACACAGGGACACGCGCAATAGCCCCTAGGCCCCCTGGTTCTCGGAGGAACTGAGGCAGAGTAAAAAAGCCTGTAAGTGCCTTGAGCGCTCTTGGAGGAAAAATTATCTTCCCCAGAGCAAGCTCATATATAAACGGGCTCTTAAAGCTCACTTCTTGAAGGTCCGCAACGAGAAGAAAAGGTTTCTGGGTAAAATCGAGTCCGCTAACAACTGCAGTAAAGTACTGAAAGACTTTATTGCCCCTGGTGTTACCCAGAATCCTTTCACTCCCACTGCTGAGTGGACTGCAAATATTGCCACATTCTTCTATAACAAGATCAAGTCCATCCAGGACAAACGTACTGGAAGAATTTCCACTGTTGTCCCTGGAGGCTTCCTTAACCATTATGAGAGCATTGAAATCTGGCTTGCCTTCTGACCCGTGTCCCGCTAAAATATTAGCATCTGTGGCAGAAGTTGTAAATCCGGCCGCTAATCATGTGCTCAACCTGTCATTGAGCACTGGTACGGTCCCTGTGAGATGGAAACGGGGGAAGGTACTTCCTCTTTTAAAAATTCCCACAGCCGATCCAGCAATCACTAACAACTACAGGCCTATCACACTGATTCCTTTTTTCGCTAAAACCCTGGAAAAATATGTGAATGCAGTTACTACTAAGCATTTAGAAACCACCAATGCTCTTCATGCGAGCCAATCTGGCTTTAGAGCTAATCATAGCACAGAGACAGCTCTGTTAGAAATCTCTAAAAGGATTAAGCACACTCTGGATAGAGGAGGTAAAGCAGTTCTTATACTGCTTGATCTCTCCGCTGCTTTCGATACCGCGCCCCATGACCGCCTCCTTCAGAGACGGAGGGAGTATGGCATGCGGGGCACGGTTTTCAACTGGTTCTCCTCTTTCCTTCAAGAGCGTCAACAATCTGTTTGGTCTCCTCCTTTTTTGGCTGTTATTCCCCAATTAAATGTGGGAGTACCCCAGGGCTCTGTGCTGAGCCCTACCCTTTTTAATATATATATATGGCCCCACTGGCCCCTCTCGCTGAAAAATTTGGGGCCAAAATTTTAACATACGCTGACGACTCTCAAATCCTGTTTACTTATGGGAAAGACGAACCTTTTAACGAATCTCTAATCAGGGAATGTCTGTCTAACATTTTTGGATGGTTTCATTTGAACCAGTTGTCCTGCAATTCGGCTAAGACTGAAATTATTTTTTTCGGACACACCCCTGGGGACGAGTGGAGAAATTTGTGGCCTCTGGATCAGCCCTCTCCACCCAATCCTCTGACTACAGTGAAGAATCTTGGAGTCTTACTGGATTCTGATCTCTCCATGCAGTCGCAGGTGAAATCTGTGACAGGCACTGGTTTTAGGCTTCTTAAAATGATGAGGAACTTTCTTTCTCTTCTTTCTATGCCCCATAGACAGACCGTTGTCCAGGCTCTCATCATCTCCAGATTGGATTATGCAAATGTTCTTTATTTGGGTATTCCAACATTTTTGCTGTACCGTCTGCAACGGGTCCTAATGCCGCGGCCAGGGCTGTCATGAGGGTTGGACCTAGGACACATTTGTCCAGCCTTTTTAAAACACTCCACTGGCTCAGAATGGAACCTAGAATCCATTTTAAGGCATTGGTCCTTGCTTTTAAAGCACTTCATGATATAGGGGCCTCGTCCCTTAAAAAGAGAATCACCCCATACTGCCCTGTGAGGACCTTAAGATCGTCCACTCTTTATCTGCTTCAGGTTCCCAAATTCTTTCTAACCAGGAGGGGTGGTCGATCCTTTCAGGTGATTGTCAGTAAGTTATGGAACACCCTCCCTCTGGCCCTCAGAGGCGACTCTGAACTCTTTAGCTTCCGACAGCATCTTAAGACCTGGCTGTTTCTACTTTAGACCGTCCGTTGTCGCCTGAATTGGTCATCAGGTCGTGTGTGAGTGTTTGTTGTCAGGCAGGTTACTTTTAGCGCCGGGACACTCTTTTTGAGTAGCCGAGCACTTTACAAATCCGTCTTAACATAACATAACATAACTGTTCCCATGGGGAGCATGGTCAGGACTGATTTGGATATGGCTGGGTCCAAACTGGGGTGGCCAGGTGAGCAAAAAAAACAATAGATTAAACTCGGGTCTGTGACTGGGGTTAAAGTTTGATTTGTTCAACATTCTGCCAATCATTTGTTCTTTTTGCTTTTGTCTCCCTAAGTGGTAAGGGTGTGCCCAGATGTGGATCTCGTGCTCATTGTGCTACTGGATTCAAGCTAGCTTGGCTGATGAGGGGTGATACCCTGAAACCAGTCCCAGGATGCTTGTTTCTGGCCCAGGGATGACCTGGCCTGGTAGTTTGGGCTGGACTGTTTACAAGGAGCCCAAGGTCAAGACTGCTCTGCATATTGCTGGTCAAAACTGGGGGGGGGGGCGTGGTGAGCAAACAAATTATGGATTAAACCCAGATCTGTGACTGGGGTTGAATGTTTGATTTGCTCTCCAATGCATCCATCGTTTGTTCTTTTTGATTTTGTCTCCCTAAGTGGGAAGGGTATGCCTAGATGTGGTCCTGTGCTCACTGTGCCATTGGATTCAAACTAGCCTGGCTGATGAGGGGTGATGCCCCGAAACTGGTCTCAGGATGCTCGTTTCCAGTCCATGGAGGACCTGGCCTGACAGTTTGGGGCTGGACTGTTTCCATTGGGAGCATGGTCAAGACTGATTTGCATCATTTGTTCTTTTTACCTTTAGAAGGTTGACATTTCTGTGCTCTTAAAGCTTTGTGTGCCTGCATCCTATCTCCAATACACACCTGGGGTGGGTGACAGCTTGACTTTGTGCATTTCATCTAGGCAGCACCACACAAAGGAAGGTTAAATGTGTTGTAGTGCACACCTGCATCCTGATGGCTCATCCTGGGCAGGATGGGAGTGAAGAGCTGACACTTACACCTGAATAGGCAGTGTTCTGTCACCACACAGAGGGTTGATTACCCCCTGTGATAAGTCTGGCGACAGGGCTGGAAAGAAAGGACCTCAATGTGCTTCAAAGAACCTTCCTTGAAGTCACCCCCACTTCAACAGCACAGCTGGGTATGAGTACTGGGTCTCTGACCCCACCAAGTCGGACACTTCAGGACCTGTAATGAAAATCTGTTAGAAGAACTGCTGTGCTGCTACAAGGACTGTCACTCTGTTGGACTGCTGCTCTGCGAGACCTGCTTTTCTGCTGTGCCTACTGCTCTCTGACACTGCTGAAGAAGAGCTGGACTCTGCTTTAAACCCAGAGTGATCTCCAAGGGCTTGTTGGCTTGCCTCCTGTTTTCTGAGACTCAGAGATATCAGAGTCCCACCACCTGCTCCTGTGCCTGGTTCACTCGAAGTGGAAGCAGGAGCTTGTTCCAGTCGTACCAACGCATCTCCTTTCTGTGTGCAGAAGAACCAACGCATCAATACTGTTGCAGGAGCAGAATCTGTGCATTGCAGTCGAAACCAGCACATCGCTTTGAAGAACTGACATTGGAACCAACATTTCACCGCCACTGCAGTGTGGGAAGATTGACGCATCCCATTGACTGCGTGGCGAAATCCGTCACGTCTCGGCTCAGCACATCATCTTTGGAAACAAATCATCACCTTGGTGGATGATTGTGAAAAGTGCAGTTAGCTATGCTGGAAAGGAAGCAAATATAGGAGAGTATCGAAGGAATCCTGGAAAAGGGAAGGCAGCAGCAGTGCAGACAGAAGAGGTGAGGGCAGTGGTGGAGTGGGGTGGAGTTGAGGGTGACATTGAAAGAAGATGTGCTGGGTTGAAGCGGATATGCGGTATGAGGTGTGTCAGCAGCAGACACCCCACAACTCCATCCCTCCCCCTCTGCTGCCAGCATGAGTTGTCCTGCCGGGGATACCGTGCGGCAACCCATGGGACTAGATAGGCCCTTAAGAAGTAATTTGATGTTGCCTTAGAAAAGAAAATATATGGGCAAATGAATACAGGGACATAATTAAGCTGCTGCATCGAGTGGCAAAATGTAAAGAGAGTTCGAAAAGAGGATGAAAGAGACTTGCCTAAAAATACCAAAGTCCATACCAATGTTGAAACCTGGAGAGCTGCATTCACAATTTACGCCAGCCTATTTACAGAAGCCACCAGATTGCGTTGTATTGCTTTGGAATTATCTGAATGTCATTAGGATGGCTAGCATAACTAAGACTTAGACCTTAGACTGGCTCTGCTTCAATGTGCAATTTCAGGAAGAGCGCATCCATTGGAAAATCGTGGGGTGAAATAGAGTCTGAGCTGTGAGGAAGTACCCAACCAGCCAGGCCAATGCAGTCAGCTCACACTGTGAGTGGGTTACCGATACTCTATCAGCCCTTTCCAATTGGTCCCACTCCAGCGGGTTTGGGAGGAGCAAATAGGCTGGGCCCAACTGGGGCATGTTGGAACTTCAACAAAGGGGCCAGCTTCCTCTACTCTTGTAAGATTTGACATGACTGCTCGAAGTGCAATGGGTGATATTCAGTGTTGAATTGTGGAGATGGAGCAGGCCAAGCATGACAGGAAGGGCAGGGAAGTGATGCCAGCGGGCCACGATAAAGAGTAGCTATTCCTGTTAGACCAACATCCATGCTTCCTCGGTCGTAGTGGTACCCAGGCGGGGCTTCAGCCACACTGATGTTGAATGGATTTAACAGGGGGTTCAGAATACCATAAACTGAAAGAGCTAAATGGCAACATGCAGTCACGCAAAATGACTAACATCACAATTGGACAGATTTGGGAAAGTCACTGTCAGCAAATCAATGGGTGAAAGGGCAGGACCAGATACCCAAGTAAGGTATGCTGTGTTGTGGACTTGGATATTTGTCCCTCTTATTTGTTGATTAACTCTCAAGATACTTATGTAGCAGACAGAAGAATATCCACCCCCACTGCATCCACATCACCATGTCAACCCCAGCAACCATCTCTATGGTAACGTATAATAACATAGACGAATGGGACCAACCCCTACTGGGTGCAAAAACTTTCCCCATACTAATGCACTCAGATCCCTGATTCATCATCCCCAAGCCCCTGATGTGGTATGTACTGCCTTGCTTCTCTACGGGGAAGAGAGCCTCGGGTCACTTCTTCGGATGTGTTGTCACTTGTTCTTGTATACAGGACTGATTGCAGCTGCATATAACTTCTAAGACTGTCTGAAACAAGCTGACTGCCAATCCGTTGCCTGGGTTTAGAGGACTTGATGCAATATACAAATTAAGTTGTAGACTAGACTATGAGAACAGGACACCGATCATCATCCTGCCTTCCTCATTCAAATGCGTGATCCTGAGCTCACATTTTGCTCTTTTTGCACTTCAGATCCCTTATCTGGCAAATACAGGATGCACAAGCAATGATGCAGGAGGTGGTTGGGGGGACAGTGCAAACAATAAAAATGGGCACAAACCCCCAAGAGGGGGCATTACCAACGGGACAGCAATGCATTAAAGCTAGGCGCTGTTTCAATATAACTTTAAATTTAGTCATAGTCATTTATTCTATAAAGTTGAGTGTAATTTTCTACTCTTCGTTCCCCTCTCAATGGCAGTGAGGTGTTCCAGGCTATTAAACACAATTATTTTTGTAAGAATATGTTTTCAGGTGCTCGAAGAACGATTCATATGCTTAGAAAGTGTTGTGAAAATGATAGTCTGTTGATGGAAGGGTGGGATTGGAAAGAACAAATATGGGAGAAAGCTGGTGCCACCAATGGCACTGAGGAACGCAAGAATTAAAACAAGCATTGGCATAGCCAATAGGTCTCGCCTTTGGGACCTTATAAGTGTTTAGCTATGCAACAGTTGCATAACTAAATACTTATAAGGTCCCAAAAGCGAGACCTATTGGCTATGCCAAAAGCGAGACCTATTGGCTATGCAAAGCGGCCGTCCGGCCACGAATGTTAAAGTGATCGCGAACACATCAAATATCAAAGCGGCCGTGGGGCCGTGAAAGTGAAAGTAATCGCGGTAAAGCGCGGTGCGCCCGCCCGCGCACATGCACTGTAGCTCTATGCTGGCCTGGTAGCACTTTCTGGAGCCCTCTCAATAAGTCTCGCCAGACCAGCGCATGCGCTGGGTCAGGCGAGACCTAAAAAGGAACTGAATCAGAGCAGTGGAAGGATACTAATAAAGCAAACAATATGCACTTGATCCATGATCCATTGAAGGGACAAACACACAACAAAGAAAGTGAAACCGGCAGGTGCTCACCAAAGAGAAGCAAGGAAAGGAGAGGGATGATCAAAGTGAACAATGGTTAGTAATGGGAGGGATGTAGGCCACATTTACATTTGAGTTAACAAAAGATCTCAGAAGTGACAGGGTATGCACTGTCCCAAGCGAGACCTATAGCGATGATAGCCTGACCCATAACGGCTTACATTAGTAAATTGTGGGCATAGTGACTCAAGGGGTGACTTTCTCAGGTACAAGCCCAGGTCCCTCCGTGGAACAATTTAATTTGATGCCTTGACAGGACCCGGCAAAGCAACGTATGAGTGCATGGTTTCTCTTGCAGCCAACAGGTAATTCCTTCTGTGCCCATCACCCAGCAATAACAAACACAAACATAATGAACCATAGATATTTAGGACTGGGGCTTTGAAACAACTCCCTGTGGTTAGACCCATGAAGCATTGGTCCCTCAACTTAAGTTCTGATGGTGATGTACTGGAGAGGCTTTTCTGTGTGAATCGTCATACCTGCCTTCAGGGTTTTAGGGTGAAAAAATGTTTTCCTGAGAAAAGCACATGTAGCAAAATCATTTAAGGACACCCCCAAAATCACTCTTTTCTAAGTAAAAGTCTAACAGAGGACATGCTGAAAGCGTGCCTAGGAAGACATTCTGCCCATTGTTACTATTGTCTGTGTGATTTGTCACTCCCAATTACTTGCCTTCTATTCACTGGCTTTAATTGTTTCAGCCCATCCAGCATATGTTTGCCCCTCTCGTGGAGCATATCCTGTTTATCACCGCTCGGATTGGTTCCTTTTATTTTTCCACAAGAGCTTGCGTTTCTGGAACTCATTTTTCTTTTTCCTGAAGCCCCCACATGAGTGCCCTTGTTTTTACTCGTCTCCATTGTATGTTTCTCCCCAATTCTCCATGCGATTCATGTTGCTCTGACAAACTTTGTGCTTAAGTGAACCCCCATATACCACGCTACAGTTTATTCGCATAGAAATGACACAGGCCTGGAAAATGTGATTGGAATTAGTGCAAAAAATGGCAGCATTTGAGGCAGATTAGGTTCAAGTGTATTCGACAATAATGATCACGATTTGGAAGCATCTAAGAGAAGCGTGCAGTCCTGTGCAGATCTCACACATCTGGGGCTCACCGATTAGGGCCGGACTGGGAACCACAACCGGCCCTGGCAAAGTGCTCGACCCCCCCCCCCCCCCCCCCCCCCCGACACTCTGCCAGGGCCGGTTTTCGGCCGATTTTGTTACAGGGCCCCCCGCGGCCCAAAACCGGCCCCCACCCATGCGCTGCACCGGGGGATTGCCCGGTGCCACTACGGCCAGTCCGGCCCTGTCACCGATGCTCCGTCTGAATCCTTTTTCAGGCTGGATTCATGGCTTGCAGACAGTGCAGTCTCCCCCTCCCAGCTCCCCTGTTAGGCTCCTTCGCTTCAGTGCCTGGAATGTAAAGTCTGAACTTATCGAGCCCACATAGCAGACATGGTTACAGATGTTGTCCTTTACGATGCCTGCTTCAGAAAGATGCATTCTGCACCATGTGAAGACATGTTTTTAAAAAGCATTGGCAAAGCCAATCCAATCAGTCATGGCAATCTGAGAGCTATAGGTGCTGTCAATGTTTTTAGGTCTAGCCTGAGCTATCGCGTAAGCGATGCTCTGCGAGACTTATTGTTATTGAGTGGGCTCCAAAAAGTGCTGCCAGGCCAGCCTAGCGATACAGTGCATGTGCGCGGGCGCGCGCGCGCGCTTGACGCGTTTACTTTCACTATGGCGGCCGCTTTGAAGTTTGATCGCGATCACTTTCGCGGACGCACGGCAGGCGTGTTTCAGTTAGCGCCCCTGTCACTGTGTCCTGCACTCTCTCCTACCACTTTTCCACATGCTTTTCACTCCCCATGGCTGTTACTCTGCTTTGCTTTCAGGGCCGTTTAAGCCGCTCATGTACCGCACACATATGCTACTGACCACGATCCAATCACAGGTAGCGCAGCAAGACACAGGTCCCTGGAAAGACAACTGACCTGTGACCTGTTGCACATAGGCAGCAAAACTTATCATTATTTCACATTCAAAGGCTTTCATTAAAATATTGAATAGAAGAGCATTACAGCTCATTGGATGTAATGTCATTAACTAATACATTAGGTTTTGCTTATTATGCTCACTAGCCAACACAAAAATCATTACATAAAAAAGTGATTTAAGATTCATCATTTTCGATCACATATGCATGTACTCTTAAAACAATATAGTTTCCATAATATCATATTAGTCTCAGCACCCTTGGCAGTGTCTGCACGTACACCAGTATCAGGCCTCACTCATAGACAGACTACGTGGGTGACGTGTAGACCTCGTACGTGGCAATGCATTACACAGTATCGTGCAATCACACACTGCCCTTGCCATACGTGAAGTCAAAGTAATACAACATTCTGATGCACGTGCACCACTCACCTGGCTCAAGCTGCGAGCACCCAAACAAATTGCAGGCCCCATTCAGTATAAAGCCTATGGATTTCTGTGGCATATATAGGAGTCTCGAGGGCCCTCGTCCTATTCTGTGGGGGGGCGGGGGGAGACAGGGTGAGGCAACACATTTCGTATTACGTAACCATGGTGATGCCTTATCGATATTTGTGCCTTATATGAACCCGTGATAAATTAAGAATGAACTTTTTTTAAACCCGGCCTTCTGGTAATACAGTGCTACATTATAAAACACACAACAGTATTAGGCACACAACATTAAACACACATAACAGTATCAGAGGTTTCGTGGCTGCACGTCTACTCTACATCTGAGAATATGTGTGATGGTTAAAATGTTTCCTAAAATAACACTCAAAATGTACGCATCCCGTTTGTATGAATTTCGGGGCATTCTTTAAAAGAACTTATACTAATGGACTGTGCCATGCCATCTCACACATGCGTAATTGTTTTAAGTTTTATATAGCACAAACTCGACCCGAAGGGATTGGAGCGCTTTACCTGAGCACCCGTTACATTACACAAGGACACATTAATTTTAGGTAGGCATGGAGAGCTTCAGTGATTTGTCCAGAATCACAGGATGCTGAGCCGACGCCAGACTCGAAACCTGGTTACCCAGCTCTAAAGTCGGCAGCTCTGGCCGTTAGGTGGCACCGGACCCAGCGTTCCCATGGGGAACACGGATGCTAATGGCGCAGGGCACAGCGTTCCCATGGATAACGCAGATGCCACTGTTCACATAGACAACATGCGAACTGCGAGGAGGCAGCAAGCGTTGCATTTTGCATGGGTTTCCGTTGACAGCAAGGGATCCGTTTCCATTTATCATTCAGGAAGCACATAAAAACAAGCATTGGCATAGCCAATAGGTCTCGCTTTTGGGACCTTATAAGTATTTAGTTATGCAACTGTTGCATGGCTAAACACTTATAAGGTCCCAAAAGCGAAACCTATTGGCTATGCCAATGCTTGTTTAGCTATGTGCTATGGAGTGGAGTAGATGTATGTGGTGCGGAGTGGCATTTTGAGGGTTGGATTGGAATCGTTTGGTGTGGCATTGTGTGGCACAGAATTGTGTGGTGTTGAGTGAAGTTATGTGTACTGGAATTATGCGGCACAGATTTGTGACAACGTCTCTGATAAACACATGTAAGTAAAATCTATATAATACACACACATAGCATTAAAAGAGATTTATTTCAACTTTTAGTACTGGGTTGGTTTGGTTACATTTAATTCCTCAGGCGTGGCTTGAAGGTGAAAAGCAAAATGCCTAAGGACAGCAGAGGTATTATGCGGAGCACCAAATAATAGCAGCCCATAAAAACACCTTTAGAAATTTGAACAAATAACTTGAACTCTTGTTTAATACCCAAGTCATTACAAGAGATCAGGCTGTAACATATTCAACAGGTGTGGCGGGATGGGCTCACATTGTTAACTGAAGAAAACGTTTCCTTTAACAAAGAGAAGTTTTTTATGCACAGGTCTTCTCACTGCAAAGCTATGTATTTGTTCTATTGGAAACCGAGCCCATAAGTCATAAAATAAACGGTCACCGACGTTTCTTTATGGATAGAGTGGAAGCACTTCTGTGTGTCCATGAGAGGGGTCAGCTTTGTATGTAGTATAAAGGGCATGTGTGTCTTCAAGAACTTTTTAATGTGTCACCGTTTTTAGTTTGGGAAGTACAAAGGCATGTCTGGATCTAAAAAATAATTAACAGAGTAAAACGGGTCACTCCAGACACACAACCAAACAAACCCCCATGTGATAAAACAAATTATGCAGAATTAACAAATACAACATGAGATTTCATGTACTCTTCAAATGTAACAAAGACAGTATAAGATTTCATGTACTCTTTAAATGTAACATGAGCAGCTATGGTGTCAAGAACAGAGACAAATTAGTAAACTGTGATTCGCATCTGTATGTTTTAATTATTCCATAGTGTGGAATCAATGGCGTGTTTGTAACCCCTGTGGCATCGATATCAACTGCCGCGAGTAGAGCCTGGGCCATTGTAACTTAGGAAAATGAATAGCCTTCCTCAATAAAACATTTTTTATTGAGAATGTACATTCAAAATCTAGTATCTGTTCAGGTGTGATTGTAAGGCAATTATTCTACCACAATTGGGCTGCAGAAAAAGAAACGTGTGGAAAATCGGTTACTTAGGGACCTCTGCTCCTGAGAAAGCACACTTTTTTCAGTTTGTAATTCTGCTGGATAAACTCATTGACTTTTTCATAATATTTGAATATGGCAGACTTAATGGGGTAGGCCTCTAATTCTACTGAGTGGGGGGGCCGTGGCAGATTTTAGGGCAGTGGATGGGGTTGGGGTAGTTTAAGGGACAGCACAGGTGGGGAGGGGGTACAGTTAGTGTAACTTAGGGTGCAGGGTTTTAGGCCTTAGGGCAGTAGGAGGGGAGGGGTAGTTGGGTTAGTTTTCTGTGTGGGGTCAGGGTAGGTTTTAGGGCAGTGGAATGGGTTGGGGTAGCTTAAGAGACAGCACTGGGCATGGGGTAGTGTAGGGTTTTAGACCTTAGGGCAGTGGGAAGGGAACGGGTAGTTGGGGAAGTGTTCAGTGTTGGGGGTCGAGGTAGGTTTTAGAGCAGTGGAAGGGGTTGTGGTAGTTTAAGGGACATCATGGGGGAAGGGGTGGGGGGTAGTTGAGGGGAGGCAGGGCAGTGGTGACCTTAGCCACACATACCCCTTTAATATTCATGCCTATATCACGAAACTTCGTGGTACAGGCATGCGTGGTAGAGGAATGCATTGTTAAGACACATTCGTGGTTGTGCTGCATGGTAGAGGCAAATGCAAAAACAACAACTGATGGACAGAATGCAGAACAATGTCATACATTCACCCCAGTACAGAGATCTGGGCCTAAATCCATCGTTTTTTTGCTCACCATGCCATTCCAGTTTGAACCCAGCCATATGCAAATCAGTATTGACCCTGTGCCCCATGGGAACAGTCCAGCCCGAACTGCCAAGCCAGGTCCTCCCTGGACTGGAAACAAGCATCCTAGGACCGGTTTCGGGCTTTCAGCCCTCATCAGCCAGGATAGCTTGATTCCAGTGGCATGGAGAGCACGGGACTCACGTCTGAGCATACCCTTCCCACTCGGGGTGACAAATGCAAAAACAACAACTGATGGACAGAATGCAGAACAATGTCATACATTCACCCCAGTACAGAGATCTGGGCCTAAATCCATCGTTTTTTTTGCTCACCATGCCATTCCAGTTTGAACCCAGCCATATGCAAATCAGTCTTGACCCTGTGCCCCATGGGAACAGTCCAGCCCGAACTGCCAAGCCAGGTCCTCCCTGGACTGGAAACAAGCATCCTAGGACCGGTTTCGGGCTTTCAGCCCTCATCAGCCAGGATAGCTTGATTCCAGTGGCATGGAGAGCACGGGACTCACGTCTGAGCATACCCTTCCCACTCGGGGTGACAAATGCAAAAACAACAACTGATGGACAGAATGCAGAACAATGTCATACATTCACCCCAGGACAGAGATCTGGGCCTAAATCCATCGTTTTTTTGCTCACCATGCCATTCCAGTTTGAACCCAGCCATATGCAAATCAGTCTTGACCCTGTGCCCCATGGGAACAGTCCAGCCCGAACTGCCAAGCCAGGTCCTCCCTGGACTGGAAACAAGCATCCTAGGACCGGTTTCGGGCTTTCAGCCCTCATCAGCCAGGATAGCTTGATTCCAGTGGCATGGAGAGCACGGGACTCACGTCTGAGCATACCCTTCCCACTCGGGGTGACAAATGAGGCACAGGGTCAAGACTGATTTGCATATGGCCATGTCTGAACTGGGGTGGCGTAGTGGGCAAAAGAACAATGGATTTAACCCAGATCTCTTGACTGGGGGAGAATGTCTGCATTGTCAGCATTCCGTCCATCATTTGTTTGTTGTAACGCTTTTCGCCCTAAGTGGGATGGGTATTCCCAGACGTGGGACCCGTGCTCACTACGCCACTGGAGTCAAGCTATCCTGGCTGATGATGGCTGATAGCCAGAAACCGGTCCTAGGATGCTTGATTCCGGTCCAGGGAAGACATGGCTTGGCAGTTCGGGCTGGACTGTTCCCATGAGGCTGTAACGCCCTGAACGTCTCAGGATCGTTTAACAGACACGATAATGAGAACGCAACCACTTGTGAAGGTTTAGTTATTTTAATGAAGGCAAAACTAATACAAGGAATAAACAAAGGTTATAGTCACTGGAATCCTCCAGGCTAAGTACGTTACCAGCCCACAGCACGGATGGTCCTAACCGTCCTCTGCATATACGCCGATCCCGGCGTATGCCAACAGAGGGCAGAAATGAAATGGCCGACAATGCCAATCGGTAGGCTGCGAGGGGCACGAAGAGTGTTGGGGAGAATCGAGGAGTCAGGGAAACACCCAGCCGGGGTCTCTACCTGAAGGGAGCAGCCGCTCAACCTCTTCCTCAGACTGCACCGGGACGCGGAGTCACCTCCTGGTGATGCGTCACCGATACCCCAATCACAAGCAAAGAAGAATGAACCGAGAGCAGCCGCTCGATCGATCCTGTGGACTTCCGAGTCTGTAACGCGGCAAACCCCTCCTGGTGTGCGTTACAGCTGGCAGTCCCTGTATCTCTGGTCGGGCTGGGAGTTACGACTCCAACCAGCAAAAGCGCACTGCGCTTTGACTCAGCCGAGTCAAAAAGCGAAGCTCAATGGTTATCCGGTAGAGCTTCCGGGTCCTTCACAGGTGACGATGGGGCAAGACACGGCCCAGGGAGTAACGACTCGACCTACCTCCGTTCTTGCCTTACTGGAGCACCACTCCGGAACACTGCTCTTCACTAAGCAGGTACGTCGGTGTAAACACAATATCCGACCGCGTTGTACCTCCCGGTTCCTCCCTTTATAGGGCGTGTTTTCCTTGAGTTATGTAACAGCTCTCCTGTTTACATAAGGGCGTGGTTTCCTTGAGTTATGTAACAGCTCTCCCGTTTACATAAGGGCGTGGTTTCCTTGAGTTATGTAACAGCTCTCCTGTTTACATAAGGGCGTGGTTTCCTTGAGTTATGTAACAGCTCTCCTGTTTACATAACCTCTCAACCGCTAAGCATCCTGGGAGATGTAGTCCGTTTTCGCTGGTTACCTTTTTCCTCCCCTCGCATGACAGGAATTCTTGACAGTACATCCTCCCTCTCAGCGGCTCCCCACGGGTCCAGCGCTGGCAGGAAAACGCCGATGGAACAAGGAGACCAAGCGCGGAGCATGAACCCCTTCAGCCGGTTCCCATGACTGCTCCTCCGGGCCATAGCCTTTCCATGCAACCAGGTACCACAGCTTCCCCCTGCGCCATTTGGACGCCCGTATGCCCGACACATCATACTCCACCTCCGACTCCACGCATACCGGCCTAGGTGTCCCAGACGGCTTGGAGGGTGCTGGTTTGAGCAATGATACATGAAAGACAGGGTGTATCCGCAATGACTGGGGCAAGCACACCTTCACGTTCACGGGACCCATACACTTGGTAATTCGATAGGGGCCCATGTACTTGGGATGGAACACACTGTTCTTTCTAAACCTCATGTTTCTTGTGGATATCCAGACGTAGTCTCCAGTGCGGTACAGTGGCCCGGGCCTTCTCTTCCTGTCTGCCGCAGCCTTGTATCTTCTCTTGGCCTCTATTAGGACAGCCCTTGAGCGCATCAACGTGTCTTTTATGTGTGCCACCCTGTCCGCTGTGGCGGGAATCCTGTCCTCTCTGAACGGATGTAGAAATGGCAAGAACCTGGGATGTTGGCCATAGTTGCTATAGAACGGAGATGACTGTGTGGAGCTGTGAGTGGCGTTGTTATAGGCTATCTCTGCAACCCATAGCAAGTCGACCCATTCTTCCCTGCCCTGGTCCACAAAACATCGCAGATACTGTTTGAGCGTTTGGTTCAGGCGCTCGGTTTGGCCGTCCGTTTGAGGGTGGTAGCTGGTGGACAGGGCGGTCTTAACATGCAGCGCAGTGCACCAAGTCTTCCAGAATTGCGCAGTAAACTGCGACCCCCGGTCCGACACGATCACCCCAGGTAATCCATGCAGTCGTACCACATTCTTTAGGAGTAGTGACGCCAATTCCCCGGCCGTAGGGACTCTCTTGCAGGGGATGAAGTGCCCCATTTTCGTCAAGTAATCCACCACCACCAGTATTGCCGTCATCCCCTGGTCTACCGGTAGGCCCACCACGAAGTCCAGTGATATGCTATCCCATGGTCTATCCGGGGTCGGAAGTGGATGTAAGAGCCCTTGGGTTCGGCCTTGGTCGGCCTTCATGGTAGCACACGTAGGACACTCCTGTCCCCACCTCCTGACATCCACTCTCATGGTTGGCCACCAGAAATGCCGTCCCATGCTAGCCACCGTTTTTTCAAAGCCCAAATGACCTGCGCATGGAGAGTCATGGCACCAGATGAATGCTTGTTTCCTTAGCCTAGGCGTGGGTATCAATAGGCACCTGCCCTTCAGGGGTATCCCGTCCTTCAGCTGCCATTCTCTGTGACTGAGGAGCCACCTCCGCCATGCGAATGACCTGATCCCTCTCTTTATTCCCCTCAGGAAAGTATCCGGTTGGATAACCCCCAATACCATCCTCGGGGAAATGATGGAATGCTCGGTCGCAGGCAATGGTTCCTTAACTGCAGATTGACGGGACAGGGCGTCCGCCTTCCGGTTTTCCGTCCCCGGCCGATATGTGATGCGGAAGTTGAACCCCGCAAAGAAGATCATCCACCGCAGCTGTCTGGGAGAAAGGTGTCTTGTGGCCGTCATGAACTGTAGGTTCCGATGGTCCGTGTACACCGATACCACATGTCTTGCCCCCATCAACCAATGCCTCCATTCGGTGAAGGCGTCCTTGATTGCGAGAAGCTCCTTCTCCGCAATATGGTAGTTGCGTTCGGCGTCGTTGAGTTTGCGGGACATGTACGCAACGGGATGAAGCACCCCTGTGTCGTGGTTGCGTTGGGACAAGATAGCCCCCAGCGCCACATCCGATGCGTCCGCTTCCACCACGTAGGGGAGATCCGGATCGGGGTGAGCCAACACCGGCGCCTTACCAAAGGCGCTTTTCAGGGCCTCAAAGGCTTTGTTCGCTTCAGGGGACCAGACAAACTCCTTGGACTTCCTCAGTAGCTGTGTGATTGGGGCCACCAATCCTGAAAATCCATCTATAAACCGCCTGTAAAAGTTGGCGAAGCCAATGAAACTTTGGACGTCCTTCACGCTTTGGGGCACCGGCCATTCTTTCACCGCCTTGATCTTTCGTTCTGCCATCTCCTGTCCCTCTGGACTCAGCATCACGCCGAGGAATTCCACGGATGTGACGTGGAAGTCACACTTGCTGAGTTTACAAAACAGCATGTTTTCCCTCAGCTTTTGGAGCACAGCTTTGACGTGGTGTACGTGCTCCTCCACACTGGACGAATAGATGAGGATGTCGTCGATATATACGACCACGTAGATATCCAACTCCTCTCTGAATACCTCATTCAAAAAGTACTGAAAGGCTGCCGGGGCGTTGCACAGACCGAACGGCATGACGAGGTACTCAAAAAGGCCGAACCTGGTCTTGAAGGCGGTCTTCCACTCGTCTCCGTCCCTCATGCGCACCAGATGGTATGCCCCTTTCAAATCCAACTTGGTGTAGATACGAGCTTTCTTGACCGGTTCCAGAAGTACACTGATGAGAGGCAAGGGGTACCGATTCTTTACGGTTATCGCATTCAATGCCCTAAAGTCCACACAGGCTCTCAGCTCCCCATTAGCCTTCGGGATGAAGAAGAGTGGCGAGGCGGCCGGAGACTTGGACGGGCGGATGAATCCTAGCTTGAGGAGTTTATCCAGGTACCCCCGGAGATGCACGTTTTCAGGCTCCGTCAGGGCATACAGCCTGCCGCTGGGAACGCTGGCCCCTGGCACCAGGTCGATCTGGCAGTCAAACTGTCTATGTGGTGGTAGCACTTCCGCCTTCACCTCATCAAATACATCCTCAAAACTGTGATAAGCCTGGGGGAGAGCCACATCTTTTTCTGCCGCTGTAGCCACCGTCAGACTCCCGCTCTCATCTGCGTCAAGGGATTCCGTTCTTATTCCACAATGCAGGATGCAATACGGTGACGTCAGTTCGATGCGATGTGTTGGCCAATCCACAGAGGGGTTGTGTTTCTGTAGCCACGGCAATCCCAATATGACGCCATATTGGGGCGCTCGGATGATGTTAAAATCGATTTGTTCCAAATGGTTCCTCCCACATCTCATCGGAAGGACCCCCGTGTGCTGCCCGATGGGCCCCGTCACCAATCGCCTTCCGTCTACAGCATAGACGTCTTCGGGTACAGCTTTGGGAAGAAGCACTAGCCCTAGCCTGCATGCCTCGTTGTGGTCCATAAACATGCCAGTGGCCCCTGAATCCACCATGGCCACAACGGGTATCCACTGGTCATGCACTCCCACGTGCACTGTGAGAAACAGGTGTCGTTGTCCCTTAGTGACCGAGTTGGAAAGTGAAGGGATGGATGAGTGACTCCGAGATGCCCCTTCTTTGGTCTGGGAGTCCTCTAGTTTTTCCGCCGGTACGTCCACCACGGCTGTTACCGACCGGTTGGCCCGATAACGTGACGTCTTCGGTTTGGCAGGGCATTCACGTACGTAGTGGCCTTTTTTGCCACAATATAGGCACAATCCTTGTTTACGGCGTGACTCTTTCTCCGTGGCTGTGAGGCTCGCTCGTATTGCGCCGATGTCCATGGGTTCTCCCTTGGATGCGGTGGAAGTTTCAGGACTTCCCACTGTCACATAGGATGGAAGGGAGTTTCCTTTTCTCCCACGATCCCCCTTTCTTTCACTTAGCCTATGTTCCAGCCGTAATACCAGGTTGATAAGGCCCTCACATGTCTTGGGGTGTGGGTCAATATGAGCCACGGCGTCCTTGAGCTCATCGCACAGCCCGTGATGGAAGAGCGCCGTCTGTTTAGCAACAGGCCACTTGGTTTCCGCAACCAGCCTTCGGAACGCGTTGAGATACTGCACCAGGTCGTTGGATCCCTGTCTCAACTCAAGCATTTCACGGTCCGCCGTGTACGAGTCAGCCCTTCTGTCGAAGACTTTCAGGAATTCCTCGCGAAAAGCACCCCAATCACATAAGATGGGGTCGTCCCTGCTCACCAGAGGTACGGCCCATCGTGCCGCGTTTCCAGCCAAATAGGATATAAGGAAAGCCACACGAGCCTGACTCGTGGGGAACGCCCTTGGTGTGCACGATAAATGTAGCGCCACTTGTGTGAGGAATACCTGCACCGTGTTAGGATCCCCACTGTACCTCTCTGGTGTTGCCAAGGGGACGGCTACCGGCATTTCCACTACTACCGCAGGGGTCTGGTTCGTGAGGGAGGTGCTGGGCGTGAGCGGGTCCAATTGGATAGCATCCAGTCTGGCTTTTACATCAGCTGTTTCCTGCCTGGAGGCAGCCAATTCAATTTGCACGGTCGCTAAAGCAGCCAGCACATCATCAAGTGTTGCCATGTCTGTTATCGACCGGGAGACAGTTAGTGTTATTAAGGTCGGATATTTTGTAACGCCCTGAACGTCTCAGGATCGTTTAACAGACACGATAATGAGAACGCAACCACTTGTGAAGGTTTAGTTATTTTAATGAAGGCAAAACTAATACAAGGAATAAACAAAGGTTATAGTCACTGGAATCCTCCAGGCTAAGTACGTTACCAGCCCACAGCACGGATGGTCCTAACCGTCCTCTGCATATACGCCGATCCCGGCGTATGCCAACAGAGGGCAGAAATGAAATGGCCGACAATGCCAATCGGTAGGCTGCGAGGGGCACGAAGAGTGTTGGGGAGAATCGAGGAGTCAGGGAAACACCCAGCCGGGGTCTCTACCTGAAGGGAGCAGCCGCTCAACCTCTTCCTCAGACTGCACCGGGACGCGGAGTCACCTCCTGGTGATGCGTCACCGATACCCCAATCACAAGCAAAGAAGAATGAACCGAGAGCAGCCGCTCGATCGATCCTGTGGACTTCCGAGTCTGTAACGCGGCAAACCCCTCCTGGTGTGCGTTACAGCTGGCAGTCCCTGTATCTCTGGTCGGGCTGGGAGTTACGACTCCAACCAGCAAAAGCGCACTGCGCTTTGACTCAGCCGAGTCAAAAAGCGAAGCTCAATGGTTATCCGGTAGAGCTTCCGGGTCCTTCACAGGTGACGATGGGGCAAGACACGGCCCAGGGAGTAACGACTCGACCTACCTCCGTTCTTGCCTTACTGGAGCACCACTCCGGAACACTGCTCTTCACTAAGCAGGTACGTCGGTGTAAACACAATATCCGACCGCGTTGTACCTCCCGGTTCCTCCCTTTATAGGGCGTGTTTTCCTTGAGTTATGTAACAGCTCTCCTGTCTACATAAGGGCGTGTTTTCCTTGAGTTATGTAACAGCTCTCCTGTTTACATAAGGGCGTGTTTTCCTTGAGTTATGTAACAGCTCTCCTGTTTACATAAGGGCGTGGTTTCCTTGAGTTATGTAACAGCTCTCCTGTTTACATAACCTCTCAACCGCTAAGCATCCTGGGAGATGTAGTCCGTTTTCGCTGGTTACCTTTTTCCTCCCCTCGCATGACAGGAATTCTTGACAGAGGCACAGGGTCAAGACTGATTTGCATATGGCCATGTCTGAACTGGGGTGGCGTAGTGGGCAAAAGAACAATGGATTTAACCCAGATCTCTTGACTGGGGGAGAATGTCTGCATTGTCAGCATTCCGTCCATCATTTGTTTGTTGTAATGCTTTTCGCCCTAAGTGGGATGGGTATTCCCAGACGTGGGACCCGTGCTCACTACGCCACTGGAGTCAAGCTATCCTGGCTGATGATGGCTGATAGCCAGAAACCAGTCCTAGGATGCTTGATTCCGGTCCAGGGAAGACATGGCTTGGCAGTTCGGGCTGGACTGTTCCCATGAGGCACAGGGTCAAGACTGATTTGCATATGGCCATGTCTGAACTGGGGTGGCGTAGTGGGCAAAAGAACAATGGATTTAACCCAGATCTCTTGACTGGGGGAGAATGTCTGCATTGTCACCATTCCGTCCATCATTTGTTTGTTGTAACGCTTTTCGCCCTAAGTGGGATGGGTATTCCCAGACGTGGGACCCGTGCTCACTACGCCACTGGAGTCAAGCTATCCTGGCTGATGATGGCTGATAGCCAGAAACCGGTCCTAGGATGCTTGATTCCGGTCCAGGGAAGACATGGCTTGGCAGTTCGGGCTGGACTGTTCCCATGAGGCACAGGGTCAAAACTGATTTGCATATGGCCATGTCTGAACTGGGGTGGCGTAGTGGGCAAAAGAACAATGGATTTAACCCAGATCTCTTGACTGGGGGAGAATGTCTGCATTGTCAGCATTCCGTCCATCATTTGTTTGTTGTAACGCTTTTCGCCCTAAGTGGGATGGGTATTCCCAGACGTGGGACCCGTGCTCACTACGCCACTGGAGTCAAGCTATCCTGGCTGATGATGGCTGATAGCCAGAAACCGGTCCTCGGATGCTTGATTCCGGTCCAGGGAAGACATGGCTTGGCAGTTCGGGCTGGACTGTTCCCATGAGGCACAGGGTCAAGACTGATTTGCATATGGCCATGTCTGAACTGGGGTGGCGTAGTGGGCAAAAGAACAATGGATTTAACCCAGATCTCTTGACTGGGGGAGAATGTCTGCATTGTCAGCATTCCGTCCATCATTTGTTTGTTGTAACGCTTTTCGCCCTAAGTGGGATGGGTATTCCCAGACGTGGGACCCGTGCTCACTACGCCACTGGAGTCAAGCTATCCTGGCTGATGATGGCTGATAGCCAGAAACCGGTCCTAGGATGCTTGATTCCGGTCCAGGGAAGACATGGCTTGGCAGTTCGGGCTGGACTGTTCCCATGAGGCACAGGGTCAAGACTGATTTGCATATGGCCATGTCTGAACTGGGGTGGCGTAGTGGGCAAAAGAACAATGGATTTAACCCAGATCTCTTGACTGGGGGAGAATGTCTGCATTGTCAGCATTCCGTCCATCATTTGTTTGTTGTAACGCTTTTCGCCCTAAGTGGGATGGGTATTCCCAGACGTGGGACCCGTGCTCACTACGCCACTGGAGTCAAGCTATCCTGGCTGATGATGGCTGATAGCCAGAAACCGGTCCTAGGATGCTTGATTCCGGTCCAGGGAAGACATGGCTTGGCAGTTCGGGCTGGACTGTTCCCATGAGGCACAGGGTCAAGACTGATTTGCATATGGCCATGTCTGAACTGGGGTGGCGTAGTGGGCAAAAGAACAATGGATTTAACCCAGATCTCTTGACTGGGGGAGAATGTCTGCATTGTCAGCATTCCGTCCATCATTTGTTTGTTGTAACGCTTTTCGCCCTAAGTGGGATGGGTATTCCCAGACGTGGGACCCGTGCTCACTACGCCACTGGAGTCAAGCTATCCTGGCTGATGATGGCTGATAGCCAGAAACCGGTCCTAGGATGCTTGATTCCGGTCCAGGGAAGACATGGCTTGGCAGTTCGGGCTGGACTGTTCCCATGAGGCACAGGGTCAAGACTGATTTGCATATGGCCATGTCTGAACTGGGGTGGCGTAGTGGGCAAAAGAACAATGGATTTAACCCAGATCTCTTGACTGGGGGAGAATGTCTGCATTGTCAGCATTCCGTCCATCATTTGTTTGTTGTAACGCATGGTAGAGGCAAGCGTGGTAAAACCATTTGTGCTTCTGTCATACAACCCCAGTGTACATGGGTCACATACTTTTTGCTGTGGTGTCCCTGAAGCTGTTTGTCTTGCTATGCTTTTTACCACGAGCAGCTGGTGTCTGGGGGTGTTGCAAGAGCGTCGACTCACCAGCATGCACAGACAAAGTGAAAGGAGCTGCTGTCTTCGCATCACGCACCATATGGAGCGGCTGGTGCCTAGGAGGCGCAAGAGCATTGACCCACCAGTGCACACAAAGACATAGAAGGTGCTGTTTGTTCACCACGTTCCTGAAATGTAAACAGACAGACCGTGGAGACAGATCACAGTGCGCATGGATGAGCATCACATGCAATGAGCATTTGAACAAACTAGTGCATTGCGCATGTGTGAGGAGCATCTTTCATTGTTAACTCTCTCACGCATTCACAATGCCATATTAGAGATGCTGCGCATGCCCGGTTCAGTGCAGAGTGTCTAAGGATAGGAGTCTGCTTGGCCTGTGATGTGACTTAGCCTCAGGCCCTACTAGAAGCAGGGACAGAGCAGGGGGCTAGAAATGATGTTCCTATTTATAGAGAGGGGGGCACTAGGAGCTGATTATAAGGCAACCCTGGGCGTAGTGGGGCTACGTGGAGCATCGCGTAGTGTGGCCAAATCTACGCACACTCGCGCGCTTCACGTAGCCCCACTACGCGCTGCCCGCCTCCCGCCCGCCCTCATTTTAAAATAATTTAAACTATTTTAAAGTATGAAAATTCCTTACCTGAGGTGCGGCGTCCCGGGGCTCCCTCTTCCTGGTGTAACCGCAACTTCTTCCTCACAAATGCGCATGCGCTGGCGTTATTAGGTCCAGTGAGATTTGAGGTCAGTTTTGAAGGCCCGGGTAGAGGAGGTGGTACAGAGTAGTGGAGGAAGTGACTTCCAGATTCTAACCGTATTGCCTGAGAGGGATTGAGCCATCGATCTTTCCCTTTTGAAGGTGGGGGGCTCAAGCAGTAGATTTTCCACATTACGAGAAGGTCTAGAGCCTCCAGAGATTGTAAGTTATATTGCCAGATATTGAGGGGAGGAAGTGTTCAAGGCTTTGTGGGTGATACAGGCAATCTTGTAGATTGATCTTGCCTCGATGGGAAGCCACCGAAGAGAAGACAAAATGGGTGTGATGTGGTCACTTCTTTTGGCCCCAAAGACAAAACCAGCCGCTGAATGAAGAATAGATTTAAGAGGGGAAAGGTGAGATTTGGAGAGGCCAGCAAGAAGAGAATTGCAATAATCCAATCTAGAGAGAACCAGAGATTGGACCAAGGTTTTTAAGTCTTTGCTGGGAAAGAAACGTTGAATCCCCCAGAGGAGGCACAGTTGGTATAGTGTATTCTTTGCAATGGAATTGATGTGGGAGAGTAGATTGAACCTTTTTTCAAGTATGACACCAAGGGATTTTGTGCTGTCAACAATGATAGGTTTATTGTTGAGTAAATTCAGCTGATCCATCCAAGATTAAACAGGAGAAGGTGACAGTGATGTAGAGAGGAGGAGGAATTCAGTTTTGGTAGAATTCAGAATAAGTTGATGAGCGAACATCCAGTTTTGAACAGAGTTGAGAGTAGAGTTGAGGATTGAGATATTGTGAGCGGAAGACATCTTAAGGTAGAACTTTTAGCACTGAGAAAAGTAGAGTACCAGAGCCTCTTGACCTGGAGAGGAGATTTTACTTTGGAATGTCGGGTCCAGGCAAAGCACGGAAGAGAAGGCATTCAGAAAGGAGCTCTGCCCCATCAGCTGCTTTCCAGAGCACCACAGAGAGCGTGATGATTTCACAGACAGTGGAACCTGAAACACTGGTCACAGGAAACAATGAGTCAGAGCATGGCCTTTATTGCTATGCACGCTTGGTAAGGTTGGCAAGTGAATGATGCTTTAAATGCTTTTTTGTGAGGTGATTAGCACACCATTCTGACAGGTGATATTGTTTTTAGCATCACGCTTCTTGACCTTAAAGTTGGCAGAATGGACCAGCTTCTTTCTAGTACATTCCAGAAAAAACGGGAGAAAGGTTTATAGGGGAATTATTTAGCAAGATTAACTGTGTTCGAAGAGTGGTAGTGACCAGGGCCGGCTTTAGGGCAGTGCGACCGGTGCCACCGCACCGGGTTCTGACTCTTTAAGGGGGAGCCATCATTGGAAATATTTTATAGCTTTAGAAGCATCTGCTGCTGCATTGCTAGCCTCCGGCAATTCTCATACAGCAATACAAATGTCAAGATAACTATAGTGATTCAAGTTCTTCCTGGAGAGAGAAGGAGTTTTGTCTAGTGGAAGTTTTAACTCATTTTATGGTAGCACAGAGGGTTTATATGCCTGCTGCCAAGAATGTGTACCATGCAGATCAGAAAGTGTATATATTTTAAATCAGTCAGTGCTTTTGACAGAGAGATCCTTTTGTTACTGGCAGTGTAAATGTTAAAATCCTAACATGGAACAGAAAGCTAATACCTATCAAAGAGCTGCATGCAAACTGCCAGATATAGATTAGAGCATTATGATTTTTCCTCTGTCTTTGATTATTCTAATGTTTCAAAAAGGGTTCATTTTGGTAAGAATACAAAATCTCTATTATTAAATGTAACCCCAAACCATGGGGATATGTTTTCAGTTATGAGTCTGTGCTGCTCCAGACCAAGCACTCTTAAACTAAAATGTCTACCAGTATGAATGACTCTCACACCTTGTTGTCTTCTGGCTTATGTAACATTTTCTATACACTGATTTACACACCTATGATTGATTATCTCTGTGTAGTAAACGATGTGCCCTCGTACTCTTCTGTCCTTGTTTTCATTCACTTGGCTTATCCACCACTCAGTAAACCTATACGATATGCAAATAAGATATTGTTCGAATCACACAATTTTTTTGACTTGCACTTAATGGCAATGTCAGCAAACAGTGAATACAATTAGTGTTTCAGTGATACCATGAGATTATAAGTAGGAGATTATTTAAATAAAACCATAATAAATAAGAGATTATATTTTAAGAAATCGAAGCACTGATGGCAGAGCCATAGCTGCGAGGAATAGTATAGGAGGAAAGGTCAGTGCGCAGCACACAGGTAGTTTAAGTTGAGAATGGATTAGTCGGAGACAGGAGCAGAGAGACAGACTACAGAGAAGATGGATAGCAAAAGAGCTATAGCTGGGTGGAATGGTAGTAGAGAGAAAGGTTAGCTGAGCAGCACAGAGGTAGAATTGACTGAGCAAGGATTGAGTGGAAATAGGAGCAGAGACTGCAAAAAAATTGATGGCAGGAAAGAGCGGAGATGGCAAAGAGGAAGTCAGAACACAGAAGACTACAGATAGTAATTAAATGAAATTAAAATTACATTTTTAAAGATCACTACTGCCCGGATGTTTCTAGGCGCTAGCCTACAGTGAAAGTAGAAAGAGAAGAGCAATTTGAACAAACAGCGGCGATAGTGAATAGCACAGGAGAGACAGAAAACAGAGGAATGGTAACATGGAAAACCAGTGAAGAGGGAGGGTAGCAGAGGAAAGACACACAAAAGAGAGGAAGGTTCTGCAGAGAAAAATAGCAGAGTTAAGGTCGAGGGACAGGTAAAAGAGAGGAATTTTAGCAGAAAGACAAACTGTTGAGAGGAAAGATAGAATAAACAGACTACGGAAGCATAGAAAAGACAGACATCAGAAACAGACTTTAGCTGTGGGGCGATAGAGACAAACCACAGAGAAGACATGTAGAGAGATAAATATATATATATATATATATATATATATATATATATATATATATATATATAAATATATATATATGTTTTTTTCATTAAAAATTAGGGATTGGGACTCTTTAGTCAGGCGCAGCGTGGTGTCAGTGGCACAGTGAGCATGGGATCCACTTGCGGGCCTATCTGTCGCACTGAAGGTGTCACCACAAAGTATACAAAACAGTAACAAGGTGGCATGCTTGAATTTATCTCAGCCACTGGTACTCAACCGTGACCCTATTGGAGCGTGGCCAAGGCTGCTTTGCAAATGGCCTAGGCCAAATTGAGGTGGCATAGTGTGCAAAATAACAATGTACAGCGATGTGACCTTGAGTAATTACCAGTGACTGAGATTATTTCAAGCATTACATCCATACATTTTTGTCTACTTCAGTGATTCAGCATAAGTGTGAAGGTTACCCAGATGTTGGTCTCGTGCTCACGGTGCCACTGGTACCAAGATACAGCCCACGGATGAGCCCCGATCAGGGCAAAACCAGTCTTAGTTTACTTATGTTCCGGTTCAGGGAGAACCTAACCTGGTATTACATGCTGGGCTGTTCCTGCTAGAGCATGGTCAAGACTGATTTCTATATGGATGGATCCAAGCTAAGTTGAAATGTTGTCCAAATAATGATCTACTTTCTGGAACCTTTGCAGATACTCGAGAGGCTCAGATCCCGACGCAATCCCCAACCACATTTCAAATCAAGAATGGTTCACTCACTTTTCGAACCTTTATTCAGATGATGTTGTCTTAGGCCCTTGTGTTTTTTCTTCTATTACTCCAGTGGACCCCACCTTGGCCAACTATGACCCTTTTACAGAGCTGGAAGTTATGTCTGCCATTAATAGATTGGTCCCAGCCAAAGCTGCAGGTCCCGACGGTCTGCCCGGTGACCTGTTTCGCTCCAACCCTAAAACCTGGGCTGTGTACTTTACCCTCTTACTTAATGCTTTCCTTAAGGGGCTACCCATCCCTGAGTCATGGAAGGGAGCGGAGGTCATACCAGTTTTTAAGAAGGGCTCCAGGGAGGACCCTGCCAACTACCGACCAATTAGTCTTATTGACGTTGGCCAGAAGGTGATTGGCAGGGTCCTACTGGAGCGTATTCTAGCTTGGGTTACTGAGAACGATATTTTGTCTCACTACCAGGCTGGGTTCAGACCTTACATGGGCACGATTGACCAGGTGTTTAGGCTGCTTTTGTTATACTGGAAGTTTGTCTTGATTGGCAGAGGCAGTCTCCATCTAGCCTTTATAGATCTCAAGTCGGCCTTTGACCTGGTCCCTCGTGACCGACTTTGGTCTGTCCTACAGGAAATGGGTGTCCCCCCTCCTGTTCTTGATCTCTTGGTTCGGCTCCACGAGGGTAACTTTGCCAGGGTGAGATGGGGATCCCAGGCTCAGAGAACTGATAAGATCCCAGTCAACAAAGGAGTCCGCCAGGGCTGTGTATTGGCGCCCACTCTTTTTTCACTTTTTGTGAACGGAGTGGTGAAGTTTTTGCTAGACGTCCCAGCTGATGCTCCAGCCCTGGCGGGGGAAAAAGTTCCCACCCTCCTCTTTGCAGATGACACCCTGCTGATCTCTAAGACACCAGCAGGGTTACAGAAGCTCTTAGATAGATTTCATCTGTTCTGTTCAATGAGAGGCTTGGCTATTAATACATCTAAAACCAAGCTTCTCTCCTTCAAATCACACAAATCTCCCAGCACAAACATTTTGTCTGATGGAATTCTCCTTGAACATGTCAAATTATTTGATTATCTAGGTATCCGAATCACCGACACTTTGAGCTGGAGACCCCATATTAACAAAATGCTGCTGAACCATAAGCGAGCTACGGGAGTAATTGCTAAAGAACATCGCTCCTCGAGGAGCAAGCCAATTACTCCCGCACTAGTGATCTATCAGGCTAAAGCGGTTGGCTCGGCCTTATATGGAGCAGAACTTTGGGGTTTTGACAGCTTAGATGAAATCACTCTGTCTGAGAATAAATTTCTGAGAGAATTAGTCTCAATGCCAAAGGGTACCCCTCTAAAACCGCTTTTTAGCGATTTGGGCAGGCGTTCGTTTAAAGACATTGCAAGGCTACGCCCCTTGTTATTTTGGGCCCGCCTATGGCGCACCCCGGAGCTAGCTAAATATACTGAGGGCCTGAGAGAAATTATTAACATTGCAGGCTCCCACAAAATAAGTTGGCCCCGTAACACTAAAAAATCCTTTATCCAGCTTGGATTAAGTGAAGCATGGGACCAGGGAGCCCCTGTGAGCAAGGGGGACCTTAAAAGAGCTTACTGGGCCTGGATTGATAATCAGGACCTCAGCAACCCTAACACAGGTAGGCTAACTGAAGCTTTTTATTCCCACAAACAGTCTGTTAGCTTCGAGCCCTACCTGGAGTATATACTAAAACCGAGGGACAGGTCTCTGTATTTACAATTTAGACTAGAGACTCTTCCAACCCGTGAATTTACTAACAAATGGAAGCCCCCCTACCAGACCACCGATACTTGCCCGACATGTGCAGACAAAGTTGAAAGTATAGCCCATATCATGTTTGAATGTCCAGCGTTCGTTAACCCGAGAAAAAGATGGCTAGGCCCTGCTTGCCGACTCTTGGGTGTTTCTAACTTCCGTATCGCTTTACGTATCTTACGTTCAGACACAAGTTTGGTCCTAGTCTGTGCGGTGGCCAAATTTTTAGGCTGGTCTTGGATTATTCGAAGTAAACTGATTAGCTCTATTTGTTGATTGGTAAATGTATTTCTTTTTATTGTCCTTTTAATCACTTTTTAAACAATCTTAAATATTCTATAGGGAGTTTTTATTTATCCCAGTCATCAAGCTATCATTGTGATTTGCTGAAAATTTTGCCATTCCAATGAACTGTTATTTTTTAATGTTTGTACGTACTTGCTTTTATGATAATTTTTTATCGAAATAAAGCTTTTTGACTGACTGTTAAACTGCAATACGCCCCAAGTAATTATCAGTGGCTGAAATGTATTTATACATTCCAACCATCACTTTTCTGTAAATCTCATGATGGAAGTGTTACTCCAAAATTAAGCTTGAGTACACTTACTGTAGTCTTTCAAGAACAACGAGATTACTATTCTGTGGGCTGATGGTTTTATTAGCATGTCTCTCCATAAACCCATCCTACCCTTCATTAAACTCCTGCTTAGTCATCCTTAAACTCTTCCTTCTTTATAGAAAATATTTCCATTCCCCCCCAAATCACTGGTCGCTCCCAATTCATTACTTAGGGCCTTATTAGGATGTCAGATGGACTGCCACCGATAGGCTGTCGGTGACATTCTCTAAAACATCGGTCTGACCACCGGTTTACGATGCTGGCGGTCGGAGCGATGTCGTTGCAGGGACTGCCTGCCCCTCGGACAGGATCAAAGATCCCATAAGGGTGTCAGTCGGAGGTCTAATCCCTGCACTGGAGGTGGTGCCTTCAGAGGCACCGCCACAGAGATTAGGCTGTCCTTTTCTGACAGCTTTCCCATGTCAGCCTGTCCAACATGGGAAGGCTGTCTGAAAGTGACTTTGGGGGTTCCTTAACAGGGCCCCCGTTCACCCGTAGGCCTCTGCTGTAGGCCTCTGCTGTGTGGCCTGGGGGGCACATGTGGTGCCACCAAACATCTATGCACCGTATACCAGGTACCACATGGTTCCTGGCCCACGGTGCATGGATGTTTAGAAACATAGCGTTCACTATTGACGCTTGTGCTGCGGCACTTTTCCGGGCCACAGCACAAGCTGCAATGTGCTGCACCGTGCTGGTGGTCACATCATAATATTAGGAGTGTAACCGCCGACTACTTGTCGGGTGGTGCCTCTCCCAAAATTATGTTGGTCGGACGTTCATCGGACCGCCACCATAATAAGGACCTAAGTAGTTAACTGACAATGTGTGGAGATCTCTTCATAGAAAATATTGGAGAGGTGCAAATGGAAATTTACACCAATAGGTTAGTGAATTGCATTGTGTAATAAGTAGTACTACTACACTACTACTTAATGCAGTTTATGAAATGGTGCCTGAGTGTTTTAAGTGTGGACCAATGGGCAGCACTGAAACCCTTAAATGTTTGGTCAAACTCTTCATTTCAAAGACAAAAATATTTCAGAAGGGCTTCGTGAAAAAATGAAGCTTGAAGGTACATGATTTTATTATTTACATCAATAAAAATTATTTTCTGCTCCAAATCTTGTCCTGTATGGACCCTGCAAATGGACTCGTCCTCAATCCTGTTTGCCGCTGCTGGCCCACATTGCCCACATGATAGTTACCATGTCGGGTAGCCCCCATTACATTACCCATTGGTGGGTGTGCAATATGAAAATGGCGAAGTTCTAACAAGCTCCTTTTCTACCTGATTTAAAAGAAATGATTTTTTGGCTGATTTGATATTCTCCAAGTAGCTCTGGTGAGTACTTCTCTATCTATCACGAGCCAACTGGCTTTTGCTTTTCCTCCATTTCCGTTCTGCTATCCTACAGGAGAGTTTTATTTCCTTCAGTTATTCCGTAAACCAGACGGCAGTTCTAGGTTTGAATTTAACTTTTGTGAGGGGGGCTATTTTATTGAGTGCGGATGTTATCGCTACCAAAAGAAAGATTGCAGCCAGGTCTATGTTATCTGCTTGACATTTAGGTGGAGGATTAAAATTAATTGAGAAGGAGGTGAGAGTCACTTTCCGCCATGATCTTCGCTTTTTAATTTAATTTTTTACCTCACTTTTACTTTTATGGACTGGGATGGTAAATTTCAATAGTTCATGGTCTGTCCATAATCACGGGGATGGAGGCTCTACCATGATACCCGTGGAGTTTGTAAAAATTAGATCGAGTGTATGACCTGCACAGTGAGCGGGTCTATCCACCAATTGTGAAAGTCCAAGTGAGCTCATATTTGTAATGAGCTGATGAGTGTCTGGGTTGGATAGGATCTCAGCCTGGTGGTTAAAGTCACCTATCAGAATAAAAAAGTCAGAAGCTAGCACATGTGGGGCGATATTCTCCAGCAGCTTATATGAGAAATCCTTTTTCGGACCGGGTGGTCTATATACCAAGGCTCCTCTCCAGGTAGCCTGGGAGAGGCTATAAATTCTAAAAATGCATATTTCGAGTTGATCTGTGCTATTGGATTCTAAAGTAGTGACAGTCAAACCAGTTATTGTGACAATTAACAAACCTCCTCCTCTTTTCCCCTTCCTATCTACCCTGGTTATTTTATATTGGGGTGGGAAGGCGATTTTCACATCTGTGGAGGAGTGTTCATGTAGCCTGGATTCTGTTATGAAACAAATATCCGGTGTCTCCATGTCCAAAAGGTTCCATATCCCCAAAGTGTTTTTTGGGATGGAACGCGCATTAAAATACATCCCTTTTAATGGTTTGGATATTTTAGAAATTTGCATGTGGACTCGGTTATTTAAAACCTGGGATGTGTTCGGGGAAGCTAAATCTTTGTGCCATGGTTTACCTTTCATGTTACCGGCTTCTGAGTTTCCCAAGGAACTTGATTGTTCTGAAAAGGGTTGGTTTAAGTTTTTGAGTTCTTGGCACGAGTATTTTATTCTTGCCATTTCAAGACCTCTCCCTGAACGTATAATAGGTGCAGGGTAAAGCTACTGGTCAGGCGACGGTCTGGCGCGGAAACGCAGACGGGATTGCCTTTGGTGCGCATTCGGCACGCCGCTGTGCGCGTCCGCTCCCTGCACCGCCCATTCCATTATGGAGTGGCTTCTACAAGCGGACCCTCATCCCTGCCTATCATAAATAAAGCTGCTGATCGAGTGCTACTCACCAGGTGGACAACCTTTGGAACAGAATGTAATACGCGTCCGTCCTGCCGCGGAGTGTGCACCACTCCGTAATGTTATGGGGGCCACTCGACATGGTAACTATCATGTTGGCAATGTGGGCCAGCAGCGGAAAACAGGATTGAGGACGAGTCCACTTGCAGGGTCCATACAGGACAAGATTTGTGTGCTATCCGGACCACATTTCCCACAATGCACAGTCTCATTCGAGCTTCCCATTGGTGGGTGTGCAATATGAAAATGGCGAAGTGGGTTCAGCATTTGCACACACCGTCTCCGTTCAAGCCTCTGAAGAGAAGCATATGGAGCTTCGAAACGCGTCAGGCAATCCCATTACGGAGCGGCTTCTACAAGCGGATCCTCGTCCCTGCCTATCATAAATAAAGCTGCTGATCGAGTGCTACTCACCAGGTGGACAACCTCTGGAGCACAATAAAAATTATTATGGGTTTAAAAAAATATTGAGCAGAGCAACCGAGTTTGACCAAAAATGTTAAAAATGAACTCAAACTGTTGTTGTTTTTATCCTCATGATGTTAAGGATTATAATTAAATGTTTAATTCAAAGTTAGGGGCAGATATTATCAATATATATTATTTCCATGGAGAAAGGAATACTTGGAAAATGCAAAACTTTATTATATGTAACAATTATATCTGATACCCTGGGTTGGTATTTTGTCTTTGAGTTATTTTTCCATTAAATGGTCCTCCGGATACTGTCAGGGATGCATATGTGATGTCAAAACGATTGAAGATGAGATTACTGTTCTATTTGTTGTCCAATAAATTCCAATTTATCTTTGTTACTTTTATCTGCATTGATAAATTACATCGTGAATGTAGGATGAATGATTATTTATTAAAGAATATAGTGATTTAAAACAAATTGGGGTTTGTCATTTTTACAATAAAAATGTGGCAGACAATGATGAATTTGGTAACTAAATAGTTTTATGTGATCGTATTTGACTTTTTAAATGGTGGGTGTATTTGATATGGGTATACTGTAACATTTGTGGGAGTGATTTTGTGGTAATAAATCTAAAATAAATTATATACTGGAAGTAGTTAATAATGTGTGCAGAAATGCCCAGGAATTGTTAAATGTACTTTTCATAAAATCTCTTTAAATTGGTTAGAGCTCCTTGAAAATCGATTAAAATGTGTGTTAAAACACCCAAGTAGAAATATTTTAAAACAATTAAATTAACATTCCTGTATTAAAGCAACTTTGTTCTGTTAATTGGTTATTTCGAACAATCGTATAGCTAATGCTACCTGTGAATAGATACGAGTCACTTTAGATTGGCATCCTGGTTTCTGTCTGCCAATGGTAACAAGGCATACATTTGATGAGTCCTTTTGTTCCCGTACTAACATTAATTATAAAACTAAAAGTAATTATATTTTTTTCGATTTTTATAACATTGCTTGAGTGACTAATGAGTAGTAAGTGGCCCAGTAGGATATGTCCATTTTCTGCTTATTCGGTGCCTTACAGAGCAGGCACAATATAGTGGTAGCCTGTTGGATGACTCAATATTCACTAGAAAAACACATCCCGGATTTTACATTATAATGGGTTTTCCAACCTTTCACTCCCTTTATTCTGCCTCTGTCCTCGTCACAATGTCTCCACCTCCTCTGCTCTACTTATATTATGAACTTCCTATTTCCTTCCATTTCTGACACTTCCTTCTTCCTTCACTCTCTACCTACCTAACACACACTTTGCCTTATCCTTCTCTAGCACATTCATTCCCCCAAAGTTCCCATCACCTACTCTACTCTCTCCTGCACTCCATCTTCTGCCCTGAACTCTCTCAACTCCGAAAAGTAATAAACTAAGAAAAATAAGGCGAGGCTAACCTAATGCATTGCATGTTCTTCCTCTCTGCGGTCTTGAATCTCGGTATGAATGCAAGCTTTCTGCTCTTTGCTCATAAAGTAAAATGTAAATAGCAACTGATAGTACAGGTAAGGTGCATACAATGAGGCTGTAGCGAAAAGGGTCAGTACACACACAGTGCAGTAGAATGCACATAATGTTTTCCTGTGTTAAACAGAGATTCTTATAATGTGTGTGGTATCCTAAGGCAGCTCGTGACCTTCTTTATCTCTGACTTTTCCCTTTTTTTCTTCACATTATTGGCAATCCATAGGTGTCATGATAATTTACTAACCAGTTTAGCCTCTTTGCTAACCTGAGGCTTTTTAGGAGGGAGGGTGGGTGCCTCCCTACCTCTTGTCTGCCACATTTATAATGTCTTACCTGCAGGGCCGGCTTTAGCGCTGGTGGCGCCCTGTGCAACAATGTTTGTTGGCGCCGCCCCAATAACCACCTCCACCACGGATTCTCTCACTACCACCCTTTAACAGTGACCAAGTCTCCATAACCACTCTCGCTCAGATGCATTGAATTAGTTATATAGCTCCACTCATACCATTGTAGGGTGTCAGAGCACTTTGCATCACACACACATTACGCAGAGACAATCAATCATACGTGTGTTAATCAGGGTATAGGATATATTACATAAGCCAAAGGACTAAAAGTGTAGGAGTCACATGTCATCCATACTGGTAGGCAGTATAGTTTAAGAGTGCTTGGTGTGGAGAAGCACAAACTTGAGTCCAAAAAGAAACAGCATAGTTGGGAGTTTTCTTTAATAATAAGAATCGATTTCTAGCCAAACAAACCCTTTTGCAATATTAATCAATGTTCAAATAATGTATACTTTGCAGTGTGTATGCAGTTGTTTGATGTAAGTTAATAGCTCACTGTTCTATATTAGGACTTTAAGTTATAAATTGCAAGTAACAAAAGGATGTCTCTTTTAAAAGCAGTAAACTCCATCTGCTCACATTGTATGCACTCTGTAATCTACTTGGTACACGTTCTTTGCAGCAGGCATAGTAACCCTCTGCACTAACTTCACATACATCAAAACCTCAGTTATACAAAACGATAATCTCTCTCAAGGAAGATAACTAATCACAGGAGTTATCTTGACATTTTTGTGAGGCCTGGTAATTGCCGGAGGAAAGGAACGCTGCAGCAGGTGCTTCAAAAACATAATAAACTTGAAAACACGGTGCCCCCAGGAACACAGCACCCGGTGCGTGGCACCGGTCGCACCGCCCTAAAGACGGCCATGCTTACCTGTTTCTTCATTTTCCCATTTTATGATTCTCAGGACATCTATTTCTATTTTGGATTGTTTCTAAACAAACATTGTGCATGCATCAATGCGTGAACTGTGGCATGAAAATGTTTAATTGACTTTGCTCAATGAACAGGAAAACAATTTGAAGCCCTACACTGACTCGATGGCTGATGTGAAATTTCCGAGAGAAACTCAGACTCCAAAATACGTGGGGCCTCATTTATGAAAAGTGACGCATCACTGCGTGAAAACAGTGATGCGTCACTTTTCACTGCGCCCTCCCTGCGACTCCAATGATGCGTCATATTTACAGTATGACGCATCATGTCGCAAGGATTCACAGATACGTCAGTATTTCTGACGTATCTGTAGGCGCAAAAGTGACGCATTGCTGGAGTGTGTCACAAAAGTGACGCAACTCCAGCAATTTGTCCTTTCACATGGGGCAAGCCCCATGTGAAAGGGCCTGCGTCAGTCTTACGCCTGCTGTGAGGCAGGCGCAAGATATTGACGCATTTGCACCCTAGAAGTGGCGCAGTGAAATCTCGTAGATTTCACTGCGTCACTTCTACGATGCTTACTTACGTGGGAACGCACACCCTGCATACATTATACCTGACGCAGGTATAATGTAGCGCAGGGGTTTGCAAAGTGACGCATCTAGGTAGATGCGTCACTTTGTAAATATGGCGCATCATGGCGCAGGTTTTACGCCACTGGTGCGTCACAAAAAGTGACGCACCGGTGGCGCAAAAGTGACGCAGGGGCTCATAAATGAGCCCCGTGGTTTCTCAGGTGTAAATGGGGCCCAGGTTATTTTTCGTTGCATCTTCACTATTGATTTATGCAACTGTTGTATTCACACCGTGCACTGAATAGTATCAGCACGCTTTTCATCAAAACAATTACTAAACAAACCCCCCTTCTGGCTGTCTGTCAACCATACAGAGTTAGGCAGCAGGCTTCAGCTTTACTGCCAGCCTTACTTTACACTGCATCCAATCACAGTTTTATAATGCTCAGGTAAGACAGCAGTTTCTATTTGATAACTGTTTTCTATTGGTTCATTCTTATATTTATGCATTTTAGAAATATTAAAATATAACTCTGTATGAGGGTATGTGCCCCCTTCCCTCTCTCTCTTTCCCTCTCTTCTGTTTTTCTCTTTTATGTTTTAACATTACCGTTTATGCTTATTGATTATTACCTATCTTATTGTCTTATGTTTTGCATATTTACCAAATAAAAATCTCTTTAAACTTAAAAAAGACAGCAGTTTCTGGCTAGTGCAGTGCAAATAAACAACAGTCACAGCACAACCTAAAAGAGGCTGCCCGAGACTGACCAGTCCATGTAGCCAATGAGCTATAGCATTACAATCTTCACAACCAATAGGAGGCTACGAGGAGAAGGGGGCACTTCTTTCTAGCTTGAAGCCCAGGGGCCACACAGTGTCACATTTGCTGCTCGTGTGTCTCTCTTACTTTCGTTTCGATGACCTGTAGCATGCCACCATGGGGCGCACAGCAGGAACAGAGCTGAGGAAGCTGAAGATGATGTACCAGCAGTTATGGGTGCCACCAGGCATTTCTTTTTGCAAGCCTTGCTTGTATTGTCAATTCCAGGCCAGTAAATGTATTTGGTAAAACAAGGAAATACTGTATTTTTTCTCTTTTGAAACATAAACCTATTACAGGACACATAAAGAAACAAGTTAAGAAGTTTTTGAAAACGGTCAAAATCGTTTAAGAAAGATTAATAGGGCAATCAGAGGAATAATTACCAATTTACTAAAGAAGGTTGACAACTTCACAAAAATCTTTTAAGAATCCTGGCCGTTATTTTTGCAGAGTTTTATTAAGCGCGAACTTGACCCGAATCCAATCGGGTAACATAGCGCTTTACATAGCACCAGTTGTGTTACATGAGGACACACACTCATTTTTTGTTAGGCACAGGGAGATTAAGTGATTTGCCCAGAATCTCAGGATGTTCAGCTTCACTACCGAGACTCGAACCCAGTTCCCCAGGTCCGAGGTCAAGCGCCCTAGCTGTTATGCCAACTCCTCTCCCCAATTTAAACAAATTACTGGCTATTCTAGAACAGCAAACCTAAACAAACCTGGACAATATATTTTGTAGTTTAGTGTTAATATCTACCTACAAAAACACAGGTGGGTGGATCCTCAGGTGCAACCAAGGAAATATCTAATATCTACCTAGACAAACACAGGTGGGTGGAACCTCAGGTGCAACCAAGGAAATATCTAATATCTACCTAGACAAACACAGGTGGGTGGATCCTCAGGTGCAACCAAGGAAATATCTGCGCCTTCCATAATTTTTCAGTTTGACCCTTTTTATTGGCTCAGTAAAGGCAGCCAGAAGCTTCTAAGTTCCTGAGAAAAGTCAGGCAGCTTGTTTTGTTTCTTTCACATGGTTTTCCTCATGTACACATACATTATTGGTTCCCTGGCTCGTTAGCTGCCACCCTCAGTTACTTTCACTTTTATTGAAGAACAAGAGCCCATATAGAGAAAAAAGAAAAGTAACCTTTATTGCTGGGTAAAAGAAATAGCTGCATTTTTTCAGTGAGTGGCAATGTGCACACAACCTGAAACAAATCAAGGATTGGTAGAAGCGAAAAGGGAGAGGGATGAGGAAGATAAACTCCTGGTACTGCATGCCTCCTGAATGGATGTGGCACTGAGGCTAGAGCCCTCTTCGCTCACAGGTGGGGACAGGATGTTGGGGACACAGAGGTTGTGGGGATAGATGTTCTGTAGGACTGTGGTAACTTGCACGAGTCCACATGCAACATCCTGACAGCACTGCCACAGGTCAGTCTCAATGTTCACAGTCTGCCTTGCTAGCATTGTTATAGCTACTACCAGGCAGGTGAGGGACCGGGTGAAGGAACCAAACCTTGCCAACGGGCCAGCGCTTTCTCTAAGTTCTGCGGTAACTTAGATATATACTGCAGCTGCCTACTGACTGACAGTATCTGTTTTGTCTGCAGGTGCTGTATGGAGATGAAGGACCTCTCCAACCCACCATACACAGGAGCACTATCCCACATGTTGCTCGACACTTTCTCATTATGGACAGCTGATCTTTGCCCTCTGCATTGTCTGTGTGTCCTGGCCTCTGTTGTTGTGGGGTCGCTGCTCTGTGATTGCCCCTCATCACTGTTCATAAATTCAGGCAGCAGTGAGATGGTTAGTCTCCTGCCAGTAGGAGTTGCGGTGATAGGCGGAGGGGTTGGTGGTGTTGTGTCCTGCATGACAACAGCAGTGTCAGTAGGCCTCTCGGTTGCAATGCATTGTAGCACGTCCAGGCTGTGATCTGTGTAAATGCAAGTGGATAATTAGTGTAGATATATTGCTACAGTTTGCCCATAATTAGGTTTTGACTCTGTTTCATGTGTTTACAACTTAGTAATGTTGTAGGGTTACGTTTGGGGTAGTAATCAGCACGCGGTTCAGCAAGCAGATGATGTGTACTATAACTCCCATGATGCATTGTCAGGGTGCGACAAACATCTCAATGGAGCTAAACATGCTGTGTGTATGATATGTGGATTTGCTAACATTCTATTTTGGTAGGCTAGTAAAGAGAAGATGCCTTACCCTGGATGGTGCCTACTGGATTGGAGGTGTTGATGTCACCTACTCCCACCGCACTCTCTGGTTCCAGAGTCCCCTTTATGAGTGTCTTCATGGGAGTTGGAGCAGAGTGTTTTTGGGGTCCTTCACCAGTTCCATGTCTTTCTGCTATCCTTCTGGACACCTTCTCCTTCGTATGAGACCTCAGGTCGTACCACCTTTTGCGGATCTCAGGGATTGTCCTCTGGGTGACTCCTAGGGAGTTCACCCTCTCCAGGATGCTGGTTCAGATCTGGGTCTTTTGGCTCTCTGGCACAAAGCATTTCCAAACAGTTGATCCATATGGGCTACACATTCCTCTGTCAGGAGCTCCATCTCTTTCTCAGCTAACTTAACTGAGTGCTTTCTGGGCCCTGAGACCTTGCTCCCATCATCTGTAGCCATGGTCTTCTCCTGGGATGATGTCATTCAGTGGCAGTGGTAATGCAGGGGCACTCCTTACTTCCACTGTAGGCCTCTGGTTTGTGGACACACCCTATATTTATAAAGTTCCTGCTCTGACATCTTCATTCTGCATCAAGAGAGCTCTGTTTCCCAAGTTGCGATTTCCTAACAGCGATTTCGACTCCGTAGGAATTGCTTTCAGGAATTCGCAGTTTATATTCATTCTGTTTTGCGATTCCCAAATAGCGATTTCTACAAATTCGCTATTTGGAAATCGCAAAACATGAATTTCGTACATATGAGGCAATATTTTGGTGTGTCATCAGCTGCAGAACTTTTTCAATATGCCATTCGACATATCACACAGCCTGTCATGAATGTGTTCAATTATAGCAATGACATTTTGGTTTTTGGAGCTATACAAAAAGAGCACAATAAAGCTCCCACACATGTATGTCATTTACTTGCAGATGCAGGTTTGACTTTGAATGCAGATAAATGTCAGTTCCACAAGACAAAGTTGAAATTCCTTCGCCATATCTTTTCTGATGGGGGTATGATACCTGTTCCTGCTAAAGAGCAAGCGCTGTCAAATGCTGATCCCCCACAAGATGTTTCTATGGCACAATTATTTCCTGGCATGGCCAGCTACTGATTCAGATATATGCAATATTTTGCCACTGTAAGTGCTCCATTGAGAGAGATTACAAAAAAAGAATGTTTCATTGCATTGGTCACATGAATGTGAGAAAAGTTTTAAGAAAATCTAACAAGCCTTTGAGCATACCACTGAGAATCGGTAACCGCATGTACATGGCATTTCCTAAATACAACTAGTCGTAAAATGGCCATTTAGGAAATGCAGTTACCACTGAATCTGATCAGTTGGTAACTAGGTGAAAACTATAAAAAGGCACCTAAAATGCCTCAGGCTCTTTCACAATGGTGGACCTGTAGGTTTTGCGAGAAAGGTGAGGATATGTGCGGTGTGGCAGAGAAAAAGGAGGAGACAGTAGAGGATATTTAGGGTGTGGCCACCCTGTTTAAACAGACAGAGGAGGAGATCATTGATAGGTACAGATTGAGTACATAGGTAACACTTAATTTAATACACTTCAAACTCGCCACACATCTAAATTCCTTCCACTACCCTGTTGCTGTATTTCTACTGCCAGCTACATGCTCTATCATTTTTGTATATATGTTATCAAGGGCGGTCAGGGCTGAAACTCATATTTATATACCTGTATCGGACTTCTTACTGTAAAGTTCTGTACAGTGCCATGACAACCAGCGTTTTCACAGCTCTGCATGAAACGTCCCAAAAGTGACAACAAATTGTGAAGATTTTAGTTTCAAGTGACAGTCTGTTTCTGAACGAGATGGTCTGTCAAGCTTGTCAGTAACCCATTTGGGCCACTTTTAATTTTTTCAAGAGAATATTGTGTTGCTGTTATGAGTCAAATTTGTCATCCCTAAAGGTAAAAAATGAACAAACTATGCAAAAATACACAATAGTGAGGGATAATTATTTGCCTCTATCTTGACTATATTTATTAGTAATCTCTAATTTTCCAGTAGTTGCTGCAACTATCTGTGCATTCAGTGAGAGAGTCAAGACAAGAAATAATTGGAGGCTATAGAAATTACCACGCATTTCAGACTTCAGATCAAAAAGGCACTGGTTACTGGAAAGAGATCAACCCTGAGATACTGGAAATCTACCAATGCAACAACAATTGAGACTGGATTTCAGAACTTAGAAAACTGGCTAAAAAGAGGGGAGAAAAAGATGAAGAGGAAGACAAAAGGACAGTGGCAAAGGGAGAAAACAGAGATTGAAATGAACTTGGTTTAGAGGGGCTATTAAAACGTTCCTTTTTAATAAAACAAAGTAATCCCTTGGCATGCTGTGTTGTTGTGTTCACCTTTGGCGCCAGGACGCCCCTTTGCTGGGGCAGCTGTGCGCGGTACAAAAATCAGTAACATAACATAACATAACATAACATAACTTGCAAGAGTCAATGAAAAGTACAGGAATGATCTAGTGGCATGATGAAAGAGGTATGCGGTGGAATCATGACTACACATCCTTGGTAATCAGCACCCTTGATATTCTTAGTGCTCATGGAGGGCTGCTGAGCAAACGTTTGGTCCCTGTCAGTTATTGTTTTACCAATTCAGCACTTCTTTGAATCCGCGTGGAACACTGTATAATACACACAATACATACTTTGCCTTCTGGCTTTGAGTCTCCTTCTGTTCTAATCATAAAAGCTGGGGGATCATCAGATAACACTAGCAATCCAGGTATGTAGGCCAGACCGCTTAGGTCTGACCTTAACAGAGAGCTTTTGATGTTACCAAAATTAGATATATACTGTACAGATAGGGGCTTTCGACCAACTATCGTCATCCATCGGTCTGTTATTGTGTTATTCACAATTTTCTTCCGCCCACTCCAGGATACTGTTTGGGGCAATGGCACAGGCCACTTCAGACATTGATTAACTTCACTGTGAGTGACGGCATTCTGAAATTTCACAAGGGGCACACCCAAACACAAAGTAGTGTGATTAACTGCGAGGAACTACAATGGTGAGGTATCCTTTTTGAAACTAAAAACATATTTAGATTTTTAGCCAATGTTTTTTTTTTAGATTGAGGAGAGGCAAAAACCTCCCCAAGAATAAAGTTTAGCAAACACCATGACAAGCCAAAAGAAAATAAGCATTGACAAAGCCAATAGGCTAGTGACTAAGACCAAACCAAAGGCTTTGCCAATGCTCTTTTGGAATTTCAGTCCCTAAGATGGGCCCTGTTGCCCGGCAAGGTGCGCCTTCTTTAAAAGCTATTTAAACTATATTGCATCACAATAAATTGTTTTATTTTAATTCTTTTAATTCAAGTTTTTTGTTTATGGCATCACATACAGGACCAGAAAAGAACGACTTGGAATACCCTGCCTGCCCTCACCCCACAAAATGATGCCAGCTAAACGGATCAGAAGGAATGGTGTCACAATGAATTGTTTACTACTAAACCATATTTTATAACTAAATACCCTGTTGGTCCAGCTATTGAATTGGCTGAGGTTTTGCAGGCAGTGGCAAGTTGTCCAGGTGGGCGAGCCCCTGGTCCAGATGGGTTTCCATCTGATGTATTTAAAACTAATATTTCATTGTGGGGCCCACTCCTGACAAATGTCCTTTATGCTACCCTAGCTACTGCCCCCGCAAAAAACGGTCACATGCAAACATTGCTCCTATTTTCAAAAAGGACTTATAAACCAATGCCCACTGTTATCGTCCAATTTCACTGATTAACTCTACTGCAATGATCATCGGGCACGTTTTGTTGGACTGATTGCAGTCATAGACCGAAGACCATAACATAGATTTAGAACTCCAGTTTGGTTTCAACTCTGGCCTAGGTACAGTTGAGCACTCCCTAAATCTTTATTTGCTACTGCTAAATATACTGTGGCCAAGCATGACAAGTTGTTGCTGACATTTATGGATTTGAGTTCTGCCTTCGACTCTTTCAATAGGTCCAAAATTTGGGGTATTATGACCGATATGGGGGTTGACTGTATATTTTATATTTTTTCGGGGAATTACACAATGACGCCACGCCACTGCCAGCGTAAGCTATGGCTCAGGGTGAAACTGCGCCAACCTTCAGCCTTAGTAGGGGCGTACACCAGGGCTGTGTCTCTGGCCTCTTCTTTTTTTCTATTTATATAAACATGTAAATCAAAAGAGAATGGATCACACATCCTGTTTATGCCAGGATCTGGGGTTCAAACATTGTGAAGACCCTCATTCATGTCAAATATATGGTGCGGTATATCTTGATTCTCTGCTTTGTTATTTATGTGAATAGCATCATCGGGTCTTTTTTATTACTTTAGTTAGTTGGTCCCCAAGTGATCTCCTTTCCTCCACCAGTAGGTGAACCGAATGGTTATTAACAGTAGTGATCAGGAGTGCAGTGGTGTACAGTGAACAGTGAGATAAAATTGCCACTTGTCCTCAGTTGTATTCTTTTATTTACCAAGGCTAGGGCAAGATTAGACGGTGAAGAGGTGGTGCTGTGGTGGAAGGGTTAATGTTCCACTGCACCTGGTTGTTGGTCTTGTTGGGTTGACATTTTTCAGCCCCTTGTAGCCCCCTACAGGTCTATGGGCCTTCTTCAGGACTGGGGTAATGTTGGCTACCTTAAGGAGTTAACTGTCCTGGGACCGATTGCCTTTGAAAAGTAGGGGAACTGATATCCTAAAATTGAAAAGGTATGGGCACGGGGTGCCCCTCGAACAACCCCCCCCCCCATCACCATCACTGCTCTAAGGCCAATTAAAATCGGCCTCTGTTCATGATCTCTGAATGGGCAATGCTAGGATTTCTTTTTCGTCCCGCAGCCGCTTCCTGTTACCAAAAAGAATGCAGCAAGTCTAGAACCACAACTTGTGCTTTTCAGATGATTCTGAAAGTACACGTCATGCTTCTAGTCTTGCTGCATTTCTTTTAATAATAGAGTGTGGCTGTGGGATGATTGTGTGCTTTTGTGAAAGCAGTGCATGATGGGCGCTGCGATTAGCATGAATACTTTCACAAAGCCACCCTTTATTACTAAAGGAATGCAGCAAGTGCTTGCTGCTGAATGCATACCACTACTTAACCTCAGTCTACTGTTGGAGGGATACTTACCTGCACCTTCTCTTGCAGGATATGCACGCTTCATACAAGACACTGCATGCTCGGGGGAGCATAGGTGCGCACATTACCGGGAATAGTGGTGACAATAGGGTAAAGGGAAATGAGGGTGATTTAAGGGTTCAGGGGTGGGCAGAAGTAAAGGGAAGTAAGGCTGATTTTAGGGTTTGGGGTGGGTAGAGCTACATGTAGGTAATAATGATTGCAGGGTTCATTGTGGATAGAGGTAAAATGACGTGAGGGATTTTTTTGGGTTTTGGGGTGGTTAGAAGTGAAGGTAGGTGATGGTGACTTGAGGGTTCATAGGTGGGTAGAGGTAAAGGGAGGGGATGGTGAATTGAGGGCTCAGGGGTGGGAAGAGGTAAACAGAGTTGAGGGTGATGAGGATTCATGTTGTGGGTAGAGGTAAAGGCAGGTGAGGATGACTTGATAGCTTAGGGCTGGGTAGAGGTATATGGAGATGAGCATGACTTAAGGGCTTAGTGGTAGATAGAGGTAAAACCAAGTGAGGGGACTGCAGGGCTCAGTAATGGGTAGAGGTAAAGGGGGGTAGGTATGACTTGAGGGTTCAGGGGTGATAGCAGCAAAGGGAGGTGAAGTCTACTCGCGGTTTTAGTGGTGGGCAGAAGTAAAGGCAGGTGAGGATGACTTGAGGGTTCTTGGTGGGCAGAGGTAAAGGGCGGTAAGGGTGACTTGAGAGCTTGAGGGTGGTGAGATGTAAAAGGAGGTGAGGGTGACTTGAGGATTTGAGGGTTGGTAGACATAAAGTGCCGTGAGGATGACTCTAGGGTTTGGGATGGGTAGAGGTAAAAAGAGGTGAGGGTGACTTGAGGAATAAGGGGTGGTTAGAGGTAAAGGTAGGTGAGGGTGACTTGAGGGTTCAGGGGTGGGTAGAAGTAAAGGTAGGTGAAGGCGACTTGAGGGTCAAGGGGTGAGTAGAGATGCAGACAGGTGAGGGTGACTTGAGGGTTTAGGGTGGTCAAAGGTAAAGGGAAGTGAGGGTTAATTGAGGATTCAGGGGTGGGTAGACGTAAAGGGAGGTGAGTGTAACTTAAGGGCTCAGGTGTGGGTAGAGGTAAAGGGAGTTGAGGGTGAATTAAGGGTTATGGTGTGTGTACAGGTGTAGGGAAATTAGGGCAACTTGAGGAGTCAGGGGTGGATTAAGGTAAAGGGACATGATGGTGACTTGAGGTTTCAAGGGTGGTTAGTAGGAATGGGAGGTGAGGGTGACTTGAGGGTACAGAGGTGGGTATAGGTAAAGGAAGATCAGGGTGACTTGAGCGTTCTTGTGTGGGTAGAGTTAAAGGCAGGGTAAGTGACCTGGAGCTCATGGGTGGAATGAGATAGAGGGATGTCAGGGCAACTTGAGATTTCAGGGTGGGCCGAGGTAAAGGGAAGTGAGGGCGATTTGAGGGTTAGGGTGTGGGTAAAGTTAAAGGGAAGTAAGATGAGGGCAATGTGAGGATGATGGTGTGGGGGAAAATGAGGGTTACTTGAAAATTGAGGAGAGGGTGAAGGTAAAGGGTTGAGAATGACTTAAAGGTTCAGGGGTTGATAGATGTAAAGAGAGGTAAGGGTGACTTAATGATTCTGGAGTGGGTAGAGGTGAAGGAAGGTCAGGGTGACGAATGTTCAGCGGTGGGTAGAGATAAAAGAAGGTGAGGGTGTCTTGAGGCTTTGGTGGTGGACAGAGGTAAAGGGAGGCAAGGGCGACTTGAGGATTATATTGGAAAAGAGGTAAGGATGACACTGGGGTTCGGGGTGGGTTGAGTTAAAGGGAGGTAAGGGTGATTTTAGGGCTTGGGGGTGGGTAGAGGTCAATCAGCACTGATGAAGTGCTGTAAATCACCTGTGAGGATCTCAAGGCTCTGGAATTGCCAGCAGCTTTGCGGTGCTCTGTTTATTCAAACAACCATGTTTTGAGTCTGTTTCATGGTTCCCAGAGCAAGCACATGCTTCTGCAGAGATAAATTGCTGTCCGAGATGATGCTGAGGTTGTGGGCGTGGTCTGTCAGGGCGGTTGAAGGGTTGAGTTTAGCAGGTCACCAAGCTTGAGCTTGAGATAGTTGTCCTACATCTGGTCGGTGACGTTCATCATTCTTCTGTGGAAGTTGGTTTTGGTGGTGGAGTGGTCTTGTGACAGTGAGAGGATGAGCTGGATGTCATCTGCATAGGAGATGATATTGAGTATGTGCGATCTGATGGTGTTGGTCAGTGAGGTCATGTACATGTTGAAGAGGGTGGGACGATCCTTGTAGGATGCCACAGATGGTCTCCTTGGGTTCTGAGGTGAATGATGGGAGATAGATTCTCTGGGTTCTTCCAGTGAGGCATGAGGCAATCCATTTGAGAGTGTCTTCCTGGATTCCGATTTGGTGGAGTCTGTTGATCAAGGTGTGGTGGGAGAGAGTTTTGAAAGTGGCTGACAGTTCCAGGGTGATGAGGGCTGCTGTTTTGCCATGGTCTAGGAGGGCCATAATGTCATCAGTGGCTACTATTGGGGCTGTTTTGGTGCTATAGTTGGCTCAGAATTCGGATTGAGAGGGGTCCAGGAGGTTGTGATGGTCCAAGTGTTTGGAGCGTAGCTGGTTGATTACCTTTTCAAGATCCTTTGCCGGAAAGGGGAGCTGGGAGATGGGCCAGTAGTTATTATGATCTGCTGGGCCAGTGGATGGTTTCTTCTGAAGGGTCCTCACTTCAGCATGTTTCCAGATCTAAAGGAAGGAGGCTGTGGTGATGGAGGTGCTGGGGACTTTCCTGGGCTTGTTGCCAATCGTCTTTACTGCCAAGGTTGAAGATGTGGTGGGGACATGGGTTCATGGCTGCTCCAGTGTACTGAGCTCATGATGGAGATTGTGGCTTGAGTTGTGAGATGGTCCCAATGGGTGACTAGGTGTTCGGGGTTTATGTTCGTGGGTGTGATTAGGCTGATGCTGGCAGCGGTGGGGTGTTGGGGTTTGAAGTTCATGTAGATGGCTGAGATCTTGTTGTGAAAACAGTCTGCCAGGGTGTCACGCAGTTCTTGGGAGTAGGTTATGTTGTTCCTTCTGGCTGCAGGGTTGGAGAACTCCTTCACAATGGTGAAGAGTTCCTTGCTGTGGTTTGTTCTGGCCTCTATGTGGTCTGAAAGAGTGTGCTTCTCTGTATCTCTCAGGAGGCGGTGGTACTTGTGGAGAGCTGTTTTGAAGGCGGTATGGTGTTCTGTCTTTTTGATATTACACCACTTCCCTACTAATTGCTGGCAGTTGCGTTTGGAGGATTTCAGCTCTGGGGAGAACCAGCTAGCGCTACTGGGCAGTATTTTGGGTTTGGCTGGCTTGGCGGGGGTTAATGTGTCAGCGCATTCTGTGATCCAGTGGGAGAAGTTCTTAGCAGCATGTTGTGGGCCGGTGATGTGCCTGGGTGGTAGGAATTGAGAGCGTTTTCCACTAGACTTCTAATACCGTTTTCCAGTTTCTGCGTGTGGAGCTGGTGGGTGTTGTGCCTGTGTTGGTAGATCCTGAAATGTTAAAGTGGACGCTGTAATAGTTGTTCCAGGTGAGCTGCGATACGTGGTTGTACTTGACTATGTTGCTGGATATATAAATGTGGTAGAGAATTTGTCCTGTGAAGTGGGTGGGGTCGGTGACAAGCTGTTGAAGGCCGATGTTGCTCATGCATTCCAGGAGGTCGGTTGCATTGGGGTTGTGTGTAAATTAAGGTCCTCTAGGAAGATTAGTGCTTGTAGTCAATGGCAATCTGGGCAATGAAGTCAGGGATGGTGTTGCAGAAGCTGGGGCATGCTCCTCCTGGTGGTCTGTATGTGAGGGTGCCTCTGATGGTGCATTTCCCATCTGTGTGGAGTTGGAAATTGAGATGCTCCATTATTGGGGTTAGGTCATCTACAGAGGTTGTGCAGTGGATGGTGTCCTTGTAGATAAGGGCAATTCCACCTCTGTGTTTGTTGATTGAGTCACAGTGTGTTATCTTGTAGCCTACAGGTGTGGCAATGGTGATGTCTGCTGTGGAGGCAGGATTCAGCCAGGTCTCTGTGAGGAAGATGACAATCAGTGTGAGGGATGAAATCATGTCCCAGATCTCTGTGGCATGTTTGCCTAGCGATCGTGCGTTGAGTAGAATGCACTGGAGTTGTGGGCACCGTCGTATTTGTGATGTCTCCGGTGTTGGTTGCTTCGGTGTTGTAGGTGAAGTGCCAGTGCTGGCAGAAGAATCGTCGTCTGTTGGTACATGGAGATGTGTGGCTGCAGTTGTTGTTGATTGGCCCAGGGTTCAGGGCTCGGAGTTCTGCGGTGCTATAGTTGCACGGGGTGAAAGAACCAGGGTTCCAGGCGCTGGGTGTGGTCCAGGCACAGATAGGCGCAGATGGGCTTGCTTTAGCGCACTGGCTGCACTGCCGCGCTGAGGCTTCCATTAAGTAGGTACTGAGAGAAGGGAGCGGCACTGGGAGGTTGTGGGTGAGGTTAGGCAGCAGGCAGGAAAAAGGGCAGCATGCAGGAGTGGCAAATTGGGAAAAACAAGGATAAGCAGTGAAAAAACGCTGGAAAAGGGATTGGGATCAGCTCAATGGGCTCCTGCTGCGGCCTCCATTAAGCAGGTCCTGGGAGGAGGGTGGGGCGTCGGAAGGCGGAAGGCAGGAAAAGGGAGGCCGGCGAGAGTGGCAAATAGGGAAAATAATGATAAACAATGAAAATACACAGGAAAAGCAGGAGAGAGTGCTCAGATAAACATGGGGAAAGGAAAGAGAAAGCAACAAAAACAAGGCAAAAAGCAGGAGAAAACACTCGTAAAAGGGGGAAGGAAGCAGAAAGCAATAAAAACGAGGCAAAAAGCAGGAGAAAGCACTCAGAAAAACGGGGGAAAGGGAAAGAGAAGGCAATAAAAACAAGGCAAAAAGCAGGAAACAGAACTCAGAAAAACAGGAAGGAAGCAAAGCAATGTAGTAGCATGGGAGAGCTGGGCCTGGGATGGTTAACAGAAGTAAGTTTGACTTGGGTGGGTCGAGGTAAAGGGAGGTGAGGGTGATGAGCTTTCACAGTTTGGGTAGAGGTAAAGGGAGGTGAGGGCGACTTGAGGATTCAGTGGTGGGTAGAGGTAAAGGAAGCTAGGGTAGGAGGGCTTGAGGGTTTGTTGAGGGTTGAGGTAGAAGGATTTTAGGGTGACCTGAGGGCTTTGGTATGGGCAGAGATAAAGGGAGGTGAGGGCTTCTTGAGGTTTCAGGATTGGATAGAGGTAATGGGAGGTAAGGGTGACTTGAGGGTTCAAGGGTGGGTAGAGATAAGGGAGATGAGGGTGATGAGGTTTCCTGGGTGGGTAGATGTAAAGGGAAGTGAAGGTGACTTGAATGTTCAGGGATGGGTAAAGTGGAAGGGACGTAAGACTGTTTTGAGGGCTCAGTGGTCTGTAGACGTAAAGAAAGGTGAGAATGACTTGAGGGTTCTGGGGTGTGTAGAGACAAAAGGCCAGATGTACAACCCGTTTTTGCATGAATAAACGGCTTTGCAAAACCGCTTGTGCATGCAAAAACATATTAGGCAATGTATTTAGCCCATTTAGCGAGTCACAATTTTTTTCCGACTCGCTAAATATGTTTTGGGACTCGCTATTTGGAAGGGGCTTTCCCTTCCAAATAGCGAGCCTCTAAACAATGTACTAACGTTTTGGGACCGCGGTCGCAAAACACTTGCAATTACCACCTACTTCAAGTAGGTGATAATGCACTTGCAAAGGGGAAGGGGTCCCCATGAAACCCCTTCTCCTTCGCAAATGCATGCAAAGTACTTTTTTAAGGGTAGGCAATGGTCCCAGGGACCACTGTCTGCCCTTAAAAAGTGAAACAAAACGTGTCATTTTATTTTTTTTCAAATGCATCCTGTTTTCCTTTAAGGAAAATGGGCTGAATTAAAAAAAAAAAAGCTGCATTATTAAAAAGCAATCCCAGACATGGTGGTCTGCTGAGCCCAGTAGGCCACCATCCCTGGGAGGGCTGGCATTCACAATGGGCTCGCAAATTGCGAGAGACTCATTAATATTAATGAGCCTCACAATTTGAGACTGACTTTAGGGTTCGGGGTGGGTAGAGGTAAAAGGAGGCAAGGGTGATTTAAGGGTTCAAAGGTCAGAAGACATAGAGGAGATGAGGGTGAAATTAGGGTTCCTGGGCACGTAAAGGTAAAGGGAGAAAAATTTGTATTTGATGTTTGGGTGGGTAGAGGTAAAGAGAGGTAAAGGTTATTTTGGGGGTTAACAGTGGGCACAAGCCAGGAACAGATCAGGATTTTCCAATGCTACAGTTGGCTGTCTAACTGAACTACTGTCTTTAAAGTCAAGAAATGAGAGTGTGCATGATTATGTCCAGGCTTGAAGCTGCTGTTTCTGTATGTGTGTGTGTGTTGAATCTAAAGAGGTGAAACCAAAATCCATCCAAAGCCGTCTGGAGCAATGACAAAATTAACATGCCTCCGTCCCTGATGAAGGAAAACAAAACAAATTGAGAGTGTCGAGGAAGCCAATCAACAGTAATTAATGGGTGGGCACAAAGCCCTTTTGGATTTTATGAAGAACAGTAGGTCTCGCAGCAAAAGTGTTTGTGCTGTCTTGGACGAGATCTAAAAGTGATCTGTACAAAGACCCGGAATCACAATTTTTTGTAATCAACGGATAAGGGACCATGTCCACTTGTGACCTATTTCTATATTTATTGCATCTGACTGAATTGGGCCTCTAACGCTCACCTTTTAAAGGTTTGGCAGTAATCCTCTAAGACAAGAGATAACTGGTAAAGCTACCTTGGAATCTCAGATTATCTAGAGATTTCACTAAACGACCACAGTACATAGTTATGACAAGCATTATGTGATTAGCTAATGACTGCCTCTGCAAAAATTAAAGAAAGCCATTTTGCTTTCAGTAAATTTTGGCTGTTTTCTGTGAAACAAGTAAGTATTAGGTTTGATATTTTTCCCTACCAATTACATCTTAGAGGTAATAGGTAGGGAAAATTACTAATACATTTTTATATATATTTTGTTTTAAAACCTGCAGTGCTGCCTTGGAAGTACTGCAATACTTACAAAATTTTTTGCAAAAAAATAAATATATTTTGAATTTAGAGATACAGTGCCCTACACTATATTTTAAAAATATAGCGTATTACAATCAATTTTCCCTCTAATTTTTTTCCTCTGCAGCAGTGTAAGGTCTCTGTGCGCTGCAGCCAAGGTTATGTGCGCCAGGAACCAGACCGCGTGTGTGGGTGCAGCGTCTAAAGAAAGGGACGCGGCCAACATTAAAGTGAAATTGCCTATGGGGAGCTTTTACACAAAGTGTAATAAAAAGAAAGAAAGACAGCTTTTGTAGCGCAGCCACTAAAGTGAAAGCGGTTGTGCTGTAAATTAAATAAATAAATAAGCTCAGCTGCTCAAGTGAAAGCGGACCACCCCTTAAATTAAATAAATAAGTGCAGCCACAGTAGTTAAAGTGGACTGCGCTGGAAATTAAAAAATACATGAGTAAATGACATGATATAAAAGGTGGCGGCGTGCTGCGATATCGTTTGTGGAATAGGGAAGATCATTAAAGAAAACAGTGCTCACCCACTAGATAAAGAAGACTGTGTAACAACACAAGTAAAAAGTCCAGTTGTTATGAGAGGATACAAATGCAGACAAGGCGGTACCAAGGAGGGACTACTAAGCCTATTCACAAATGAAAAGCAACGATTTCGAAAGGACAGTAAAAAGAGCTAATTAAATAGATGGGTGGGAAATGGGCGGAGCTTCTATGCCATACCTCAATATAGCATGCCTCGCAGAGCAGCACATGCGCTGCCCAAGCTCGAACTAAAAACTAAAACCAAACAGGCACTTGGCCTAAAATGATACGGCGCTGTGTGAAGAAAATGTGCACAAGCGCCAGTTGGGCCCCCAGGGCACTGTATCTAATATGTCCCCCGGATGGTTCCTTTTAAAGGGCGGAGGAGAGTCGTCCCACCTGCGGTGACTCTCCCCCACCCTCTAGACCATACCATTGTTACTACGTTATGATTATCACAGGCAGTCAGGCACGTACCCGCTGTTCTAGTGGCAAGTGTCAAAGTTTCAGGGTGGTCAGACTGGCAGCAGCAGGGTGATTTTTTAAGCTGGCTGCCAAGTGCGCATGTCGGAATGGGTGGCTGTCTTGCGACAGCCAGCTAGACATGCGCACTTCACACTGCACAACGCACAGCTGGTGTTAACCTGATGGATATTGCAGGCACAGGGACCTAGGCTCAAAAGGAGCACTAGGTTAGCATGCTCAAACCAATCCTGGGGCTTCTCTCATGCTGAGAGCAGCTGCAGGTTTGGATAGGTTCATGTTGGCACAAAGTCAACGTGAACCACTTTCCGTTTCTTTCCTACCCTGAGCAGGTGCACTATACACCACTTGGGCCTTCGAGGAAAGCAGAGGAGCTGGGTTAAGAAGGGGTGGAGCCAGGATCTGAAATGGCGATTGTGGGCAGTGAGCGAGGCTGGTAGCAGTTGAGGAGCCAGAAATCGCTGCACTCACAATGCTGCCAGTCTGACTCTGGCCTCCGTATTGTTGGCATCCTCGGTCTCCCAGACTAAGCTGGAACTTCAAGACAAGTAAGCGCTAATAAAGAAACTTCTGTGTGCTTGCTTTTGTTCTGCTTTGAACTGACCCGAGGTAGGGGGGTGGTGCACTGGGGGGCTGTTGAAGTCAATGCTCCAAGGTGCATGCTCACTGTATCTTGTCGCATTTAGCAGTCGACTTGCCCCCCTGGCACGTCCTCACTGAACAGCAGTTAACAAATAAATACGTTTCCCTATTAATGAACTTCAATGTTTGCCCTGCCACTCCCAGCAACGGGAACGATCTCCATAGCTGCCAAAGTTTCAGATTACTTATGTATGTCATTTTCACAATTTCAGTGTAATTATGAGTGACATTCAACTTCCTCGTGAGCAGAAATCAAGCAATGAAGACACTAGAAACATATAAATATCAGACATTACACTCATTGGGCAACAAGAACTCTAAGAACTTGCACAACCTACTCAAATCCTACATGATTTTACACCTCTTTGGACCACTGCAGCTAAGCTGACTCAGAAGGTCAAAGCACACGATGAAGGATAAGTCTGGAGCTCAGTGGATAATCAGGCGGGCAAGCAGCTTAGATGCTACCATCACCAGCTACCCTTGGATTGCTGGCAAGATAACACATTACTTGTGCCTAAGTTTAAATACAATTATGCCAATGTTTCTCCAACAACAAGGTGTTGTCTCTGTTTGTGCTCTTGTGTTCTTTTATATGGGTTTGTGTATACATCTGACTGGGACTACAAGTGTGGCTCTAGCTATGGGAGGTCAGCTCTATGATGGCAGAGCAGGAGTCTCCACTGACAGATGGATGCATTTGGAGTGTCAACATATCCGAGAAGAGAGAATGTTACATTTTTTACAGATTCTTGCTGTTCCCTCTTAAGTCATGTATTAACATAATAAAATCTAAAATAACATAAGTCACTGGGACAGCTCAGCTTCTTTATATGCAAAGTGAACATCCTAGCGATAGGGTTCTCTAGCACTCTGGCTCCTACCAGAGTAAACATCTATATATTGTTTCCCCGCCTCTTACCTGCTCTTATATTTCATGAAACCCCGTAAAATATCTCCACATCTGACCGTCCCCATAATTGACAGTGAAAGCCCTTCCTAACAGTCCTTGCCCGCTCTGACTGCCATTCCTGACACTCAAACCAGTCTGAGCCACTGGACTCCATGTGTTTCTGACATTTTCCATCAGATGTTTGCTTAAAAGGTCTTACGCCGATATCTCAAGGTTCACTAGTTTTAAGTCAAAACCTCCAATCACAGCCCAGTGCTGCCCATTTAGATAGGCGTTGAAATTATCTCTGACCCCTTCCCAAGAGGCCACCATGGCAATTTCTGAAATGTACCACGAAAAAGACGTGCAGAGTAGGAGGGGAACGGGACAAACGAGAACTGGAGGGATAGAATGAACAAAAAAAAAGAAGAAAAGCAGGAAAAAAGAAAGGAAAAAAGCCAGGAAGAGCACAAAAGAGAGCAATAAAGAACGGTTGAATGAATTAAGTGCTGGCTGTGGAGCGCGAGAGTTAGAGATAAGACAGGCAGAAAGGGGAAAGCCAGGTCGAGAGAAGAAGTTGTTTGAAAAGTACAGTCAGGGAGTTGCAGTTTCGCTATTAAGGTTGCATGTGTGGGTTCAGTCAGTGGTATGCACTTTCAAAGAGCTGTTAGGTTACTTAAAAAGCCAGTACTGGCTAGGGAGTCCACATGACATGATCTCAGTCAGTGGCGTGCTCACTTGCTGTTGTGTGCTTCTCTGCAGCGCGAGTACACTGCTTTACACTGTAATGTGACAGGCAGAGGCGCAACTAGAGCCAAATATCGGGGAGGGGGAGGCGATTTAAATTTCGGGGGGGGGGCTAATTCTTCCAGCAATATGCAGAGTGGAGATGTAGGGGCTCTAAGAAGGGGTGAGACAAAGCCCTGTTAAAAAGTTAATGGTCTTTTAAAGACCTGGTGCGGCTGCCAGCTGAAAAACTGTCTGTGTGTGTTTGCCCGGGAAGCTGTCTCAGCCCGGGCTGACACACACGACGGAGGAGGTGGTGGTGGTGGTGGTGGGGAGGGGGGAGGGGAGACGTAGCCCTTTGAGCCCTAAGGGTGAAGCGAGCCTGGACTGCCAGGCGACCCTGTTTCTTACGACCTACCTGGTGCACGGATATCTGTATTTGAGGGGGACTGAAAGGCTGAATGTGCGCGCGTTTGCACGCCCCATGAACAATTGTGTCTGGAGTGCCCTGGCGCCTTCTGTCAAGATATCAAACATTCATCTTTAGGTGAACACCAAATGGTCCAGATGGAGCCCTCTCATGGGTGAGTTTTATTGTATGGCCAGCGCAGATTCAGACATTTCTGCGGGGGCGGCAGAGGGGGCAGTCTCCATTCTGAAAAGTTGCAATGGTGCATGTGCTATGTTTAGGAGATTGGCAGATGAGTGCGTTGTCTTTGCGTGGATGACTGATGAACGACGTTAGGCCATCATATTAGGCGTCTTAATTGATTGTCACGTCGGTGCTAGTGAATTTGAATGTGCCACGCCGGGATGTCGCAGAGTGAGTGTTACGTTTGTTGTCCAGATCGAGCTGAGTGTGTTAGCCACCTGCTGCAAGCTGCTCGAGGGATCGGCTATGTGCGTACCTCACATAGGGCAATGCGCGCTCGGGGAGAAAGAGGTGGGCGCACGCACAGGCGCGCAGGTTCGAGGGAACACTCATTACAATGTAGTTTCACTTTTTAACATTTTTAATTCTAAAAAAAAAGTCTCTATGAAGTACCGTGATAATACGTTCAAATTACCGCAGTAAATAAATAAAAAATGTAAAGCGCGGTTCCCCATAAAGTGTGATCAAAACATATAGAAACATGTCAATACATTTCTCTACCTATTACCATTTTAATAAAGAGGTAATAACTGGGGAACAAGAATAAAGCCTACTACTTACCGATATTTAAGGCCCTAACCCAGAGCGCAGCAAACCTTTGCTGAAAACAACATGGTGCTTTTTACAGTTTGTAAAGATGGCCATCAGCCAATCACATACTGCCTTCTCATGCCTACTATACCTCAAAGATACCGTAGTATACCGCAGTGTACTGCTGCACAATATATGTTTTCAACACTTATAACTTTAACACTACTTACATCATTTACACCTAGTACCACCAATTACCATTTACACGTCACAATCTATATAACATCTAAATCCATTCACGCACGTTTACACTATGTCAGTTTCAACATCCACACGACACTCTACGCCAGTCCAATCTATGCCACTTCAATTTATACAACTCCAATCTACGCCATTCCACTATACGCTACTACATTCTATGCCACTCCACTGTACGTCCTTAGACTATATGCCACTCTACACTACGTTAATCCACTGTACCCTACTCCACTGCACACACTTCACTCTACGCCACTCCACTGTACACCACTCCACTGTATGCTATTACATAATACTCCACTCCATTCTATAACACTCCAGTGTGTGCCACTCTACTGTCTGTCCCTCCACTGTTCACTACTCAGCTCTATACCATTCCACTCTACGCAAGTGCACTCTACAACACTACACTGTACACTATTCCACTCTATACCACTCTACTGGACACCACTCCAGTTTACACCTCTACACTATACCCCATGCTGTGTATGCCCCTACACGCTATACCAATTTCAATCTATGCCACTCCACTATACCCCACTGCAGTGTACGCTATTCCAATGTACGCCACTATACTGTAGTTTAATTCAGTCTACACCACTCTATTGTAGGTCACTCCACTGTACTCCACTCTACGCTATTTCACTCTATGTCACTCTATGTCACCCCACTCTACCCCACTCCAGTGTACTCTATTTTATTCTATTCCACTCCCCTCTATGCTATTCTCCTGTACGCCATTACAGTATACCTCACTCCACTCTAAGCCGCTCCACTCTCAGAACTCCACTCTACACCACTCTACTGTATGCCAATCCACTCTACGCCACTTCAATCTGTTCCACTCCACCCTATGCTATTCCAATGAATGCTACTACACTCTACCTCTACCTCACTTTATTCTACAACACTCTACTCTTCACCAATCCAACTACACTACTACACTGTGTGCTATTACATTCTTCCCCCACTCCACTGTATGCCACTCCACTTTACGGCAATTCAACTATACACCACTCCAATTTACGCTATTCCACTGTATGCACCTTCACTGTACACCACTTCATTTTACACTATCCCACTGTATGCCACTCAACTTCACTGTACGGCACTCCACTGTTTCAATGTACAACACTGCACTCTATGCCTCTCCACTCTGCTTCACTATACTCTACCACTCTCCACTCTACGGCATCCCACTCTATGCTATTCCACTGTACATAACTCCACTCTATGCTATTGCACTCTACGCCACACCACTCTATGCTTCTCCACAGTATGTCACTCCACTATACTCTATTCCATTCTACGCCATTCCTCTCCATGCTATTGCACTGTATGACACTACACTTTACCTCACTCCACTATACTCCTCTCCACTCTACACCACTTCACTGTATGCTCCTACACTGCATACTATTACCCTCTATCCCACTCCACTCTATACAGTCCACTCTTCACCTCTTCACTGTATGCTATTCCACTGCAGGCCACTCCACGCTATGTCACTTCACACTATAACATTCTGTGCAATTTTCCACTCTAGCCCCCCCACTCTACACCACTCCAGTCTTTTCCACTCCACTGTACCTCACTCCACTCCACTCTACACCACTCCACTGTTCTCCTCCTATGTACGCAACTAAACTCTACACCACTAAACTCTACGCTATTCAACTCTATGGGCCTCATGTAGGTAGCCAAATACCGGTCGGTAACGGCCGATTTTCGGTAAATATGCCGTTACCGACCGGTATTCAGACAAGTGAGATGTAGGAGTCCAAAAACCACTTTTCGGTAAATATGAGGCGGTAAATACCGATTCATAGTTACCGAATTCTAAAATACCGATTCATATTTACCGAATACATTATTAACGAATCGGTAAATATGAAGTGGTAAATATGAAGTGGTAAAAATTGAAAATGACATGTAGGAGCAGTCGGTAATTAAGAAATCCAGGAAAATCGGTAAATAAGAGTCGGTAATTAACACGGATGGAAAGCAGGTGGTAACCATCAACAATGCACATAAGCAATCCCAAAATGCAACAGCGTGGACAACATGGCCGCCATGTACGTCATTGCAAGGCGCCTACGTCTACAGGCAGCAGGACTGAGGGTGTGGCGACGGGAGGAACAAATCTACAGACAGCGCATCACACTATTCCAGCTGACTGATGCAGAGATACATGAGAGGTACAGGCTACACCCCGAAACCATCATGGACTTAATCAGGGACCTTCACCCACTCCTGGACCAGCCAAAAAGAAGGGCGCACGCCATACCCCCACATGTGCAGGTGCTCTGCAGCCTACATCTGTTGGCATCCGGCAGTTATCAGGTGGTGATAGCTGCGGTGGGTGGGGTATCCCAGAGTTGCCTGTCACGTTTCTTCAGGAAGTTCCTGGATGCCATGATGCAGAGAATGCACCACTAAATCAGCTTCCCAAACACACAGGCTGCACTGCAGAAAACAAAAACAGACTTTTATCACATGGCACAGTTCCCCCATGTCATCGGCTGTATTGATGGTACACACATCCCAATCTGTCCTCCAGCTGACACAGAGCACATCTACAGGAACAGGAAGTCCACCCACTCCATCAATGTGCAGGTGATCTGTGATGCAGGGAACATCATCACAGATATTGTTGCAAAGTTTCCTGGGAGCACCCACGACTCTTACATCTTCCAGAATAGTGGGATCTACACACGACTGAGAGCCGGAGAATTCGGAGAGGGATACCTGCTGGGTAAGTAACAGTGACGCCCCTTGAAACCTGCAAATCAGAGTGTATAGAGGCATGTAACTGATGGTTCCCTTTTACTCATCCAGGCGACAGTGCATATGCATGCCGTTCATTCATCCTCACTCCCTACCTACACCCAGCAACCCAGAGTGAGAGACGATACAACGTGGCCCACAAATCTACACGCAATGTGGTGGAGCGCACGTTTGGACTGCTGAAGAGCAGGTTCCGCTGCCTCCACAAGAGCGGAGGCGCACGCCAGTACAAACCTATCACCTGCTGCAAGATAATTGCCACTTGTGCAATGCTGCACAACCTTGCCACGAAAAAAGGTACAGATGTGGAACTAACATATTTTGAGGACAACGAGGATGAGTCAGGCCAGCCAGAGGGCAGCGCAGCTAGAGTGCCAACTGCAATCGATGGGAGAGAGAGACGGGCAGAGATCACATGCAACTATTTCTGAGTAAGTGAGGGGACACAGCGAGTCGTGAGAAGTCATGACGTAGTTTAATGTGGCACCACGCCATGAACACATGAACAGGCCAATCTGGCAATATGCCATCTATACAATGAGTATGTCCAGGGTTACGTCACCCAATGGCAAGTGGATAAGCAGGGCCACATCAATGTTTGCGCATACGCGCTGCAGTGGTGGATTGCACGGCCTGTGCATCCTCACTAGAGCCAACCCCAAGCCGCCTGCTGCTCCTGCGTGCTTCGGGGACGGGGGGTGTGATGCTGCTGCTGGTGTCGATGCTCTCCGCAGCATCCCCTGCAGCAGTTGTCGACGCCTGACTTGTCAATAGCACCCCTAGTGCACTTGTCACCTGCACCATCCCCCGTGACAGGTCGCTGCAGCACTGTGTTAGGCCCTCCTGCATCGTCACAGAGCGCCGGCAAAGTAGGGAAGTCGCAGTTGCCAGACGGTTGAGTGCCCTGCTGGTAGTGTCCCTTCTCTGGCGTTCCCGGCGCCGTGCTTCGATGTCAGCATCTAATTTGCTGCACAACTGCTGGATTGACTGGGACATGTCCCGAATGCCCGCAGCCATGCCGCCAATGTTTGTGTCCATGTTGACTAAGCTTGTCCTCATCACCCGCATGTGCCTCTGGACTGACATTACTGCCTTTGATTGCAGGCGCTGTTGCTTCAACATTTGGCCCTCGAGCCCCAAGAAGACACCATGGCCGTCAGTGGGTGCTGGTGGACTCTGGACACGCGACCTGCGGCGCCCTCTTGCTCCCGTCTGTGCTGCCTGTGATGTTTGGGGCACAGTGGGATGGCTCCCTTCCTGGGGCCCGGTGCGGTCTTCTGGGCCCATGCTGTCGTCTGACGAGGTGTCTAAGGCTCGTAGCCTGGCTGCTGGACGCCTCCTCATTCTCACACCTGCAAGCGGAGATGTGGCCGGTGAATCGAACATGAGTGGCGATGCTGGCTCTGGTGGTGGTGATGCTGGCTCTCGGTGAGGTGATGCTGGCTCTGTGTGCGGCGAGGCTGGCTGCGTAGGTGGTGCGGCTGCAAGTGGGCCTGCTCCCTGGTCTGCACTCGTGCTGGCTAGAGGTGATTTTTGTGGCCGGTGTGCCGTCTCCCCTGCAGCATGCCCTGTACTGCATGATGTCACATCTGTGGACAGAAAAACAACATTGGCTCAGTGTCCCCGAAGGGCTGCATTGCAAGCGTCACAATAAATCATTTCACATTCCAATCTGTCCTCTGTCTCCTTGTGCCTCGAGTGCGTGACATGCCTTGTTGCCCTGTGACATTTACGTCATGGTTAGTGTTGCCCTGACTACATCTCCCGGAATGCATTGCCTGTCTGCACTGACACGTGTGGACTGCAGTGTGATTCTCGTGTCACAATGGGGGATGTGGGATAGGGGTAGGGGCGGCTACATTGCTGTGCTTTCGTCTTACCTTGGTGTGTTGCGGCTCTGGCAGAGCTGTCGGCGTCCCCAAGACCCACGACGCTCTCTTGCTCGAGTGTGGCCGCCACCAGCTCCTCCAGTTCGGTGAGGGCAGGTGCCCTGTTGGTTCCACCTCCGGTCTGGCTGGCCTCCTTCTGGATGTCGCCCATCTTCCTCTTGGTCACAATCCTCAGGTCATACCAGCGCTTTTTGAGGACCTCAATTTCCCTGTGGGTCACTCCCACAGCATTGACCTGCGCCTGGATGGCCAGCCATATGTTGCGCTTTTCGGCCTCAGGCACTTGCAGGGATTGCCTCCCAAACAGCTTCTGGTGCTGCTTCACCACCTCCTCCACCAGCACCTGGAGTTCCTTGGGGCTGAATTTGAGCTTCCTCCTCCTTTCCCCTCCGTCTTTCTGTGTGCTCTGGCTGGACATGCTGTTCGTTTCCCGCTCGCACATGCAACTGCTCCCTGCCTCTCCTCTGCACTCCGAGCCTCTCCAGGGTCGGCTAATTATGTACACCTGCCCGGGTGTGGCCACTTCGGCTAATTGTGTACACCTGCCTGGGTGTGGGCAGTTCCTGGTTGGGTGGGCTGTCGTTGCACAGGATTAGCTGTTTCGTCAAGTCATGTGATGTTATTTACCGAATCCGTACGTACCGATTCGGTATTTTCCGATTCGGTAGATACCACCTCGGTATTTTCCGATTCGGTAGATACCACCTCGGTATTTTCCGATTCGGTAATTATCACCTCGGTATTTACCGAATCGGTGAATTCCGATTCGTATTTACCGACTGTTACCGAATCGGTAACTGTTACCGAATTTTTACCTACATGTAACTTACCGATTCTAATTTACCGATTCGGTACGGCTCGGTATTTAAGAACCGGTAAAATTTATTTACCTACATGAGGCCCTATGACACTAAACTCTTCCCCACTCCACTGTTCACCACTCCATTATGCGCTATTCCACCATACGCTACTCTACAGTATCCCACTCCACTATATACTACTCCACTCTAAACTACTCCACTGTACAGTATTGCAGTCTATGCCACTAGAGTATATGCCAATCCGCTGCACGCCACTCCTATCTATGCTACTCCACTCTATGATATTTCAGTGTTCATTACTCTACTATTCCACTATATGCCATTCCACTCTACACCAGTCCCATGTACGACACTCCATTGTAAGCTATTCCACTGTACGTCTCTCCACTCTACCCCACTCCACTCTACATCTTTCCACTTTTCACTACTCCACTGTACACTATTCCAGTGGACACCACTCCAGTCTATTCCTCTCCTCTGTACCATACGGTACCACACTCTTCTCCATGCTACTCCACTGTGCAATTCTATAATCAATTCTGTGACATCCTTCTCAACTGCACTCCATGACACTTCATGACACTCTACAACATGTCAGTTCAATCCACTGTACGATACACCACTCCACTCTTCAACATTTTACTCCACTGTTTGCTACACCAGTCCACTCCACTCCACATCACTCTACTCAACAACACACTCCACCACTCTATGCAATGCCCCTCCGCTGGACTCTACTCCACTCTATTTGACGGCAGTAAACTTTACCCCACTCTATGGCACAGCACTCCATTCTACACTGTTTTATTTTGCCAAGCACTACTTCACTTTCTGCAACTCCACTGCAGAAGACTATATTGGTACTCTGTGCCAATATACCATACTGTACTCTATTCTATGCCTTTACACTACAGTGTACAACTGTCTACTTCACACTATGCCCCTACACTCCTCTGTACAACACTGTACTCCATTTTTGACACTTTTCAACACTCTACGACACACCACTCCACTGTAATATACAACACGCCACTCCATTTATGACAGTTTTCTCAACTTTTTATATGCCTGTCCACTTGAATGCATTACACACCATTGTACTATACAACATAACACTACACTGCATGATACTTTAGTCTACTATACACTATGCCACTCCACTCTACTTCACGTCAATCTACCCCACTTCACTCTATAACACTCCACTGTACGCCACTCCACTCTACTCCACTCTACTGCATGCTATTCTACTGTATGCCACTCCACTGCACCACACTCCACTTTACTCCATTCTACAACAGTACATTGTACGACTATCTCCTCCTCTCTATGGTACCACATTCCACTTAATGGCACTCCACTCAAGAACAATAAAATCTTCTATTCCAAACACATATTTTTTTAACTTCTTTGAAATTCAATTTAAAAAGATAGGTTAAACTTTTATTATACTTAGGAAACCTTTATTTATTCTTTCTATACCTATACAAACCAAACGTAAACTTAACAAACATTACAAATTTCACACTTATAGTTATACCTATAATTTATAATTTACACGCCACCTTTACAATATATAATGTATGCAGTGGATTCAAATTACTATAGCTCGCACTCCTCCTTCCACAGTGTATTTGAGTAAATAGACACAGTATATTAACTATAACTCACGCCTTCTCCATGCACTGCTTATATCTTTTTATATTATATCACTTATACCTCATAAAATCATAGCGTTTGCAATAACACTTATATTGCACATCATTTGTGAGAACATGGTAGGGTGGTGAGCTACAGTTAATGTAGTGTATCAAGTTGAATGCACTGTGCATGGAGGTGTGCGAGTGTAATGTTTTATTTACTATATGAACATGAGGTGGTGTACATTGAACAGGATGGTATGGTTGAGACGGGACTTCAGACACAGACACATCACTGGAGAACACAATGGCAATTATCTTTTTTTCATTACACTTGTTTGCATTAATTATGTCTAGTCATTAAAGAAAAGATATTTTTTACAATGTTAGGAACAAGGAGATGAACTGATTTTCCAAGTATCATATAATATCCGGTTGAGCACCAAAACTTCTAGGAAAACCCCAGGCCCCCCCATTTCCATGACCAGCTACTAAACCAACAGATAGTATCTCTCCCTCCAAACTAATGTTAAAACTGAGGACAATAATTCGATTTGAGGCTACTTCTCTTCCATGTAGTGTACGCCTGTCTCTGGTAACGATTACTGTATATAAATTCTGTCTCTCTGTGAAAGAGGCAGGTCTATGAGACCACTCAGGAAGTATGTGGACATCCCCTTATGATGATAACAGGATTAGGCATGGAAGCTGAGTGGGATTTACAGTGTTCACATTTCATATACATTTTATACCCTGTGGCCAGTAATAAGCTCTCCAATTAGAAAACTTTGGTGGTTGTGAATGGCCTGGGTGGAGGAGCGTCGCCCCCCTGCTGTCAGCACAGAAAAAGTGAAAAATAAACAGTAATAAAAAGATTTACATTTTATTTTTCACTGCTCTCAGCCCAAGCAGTGTTTGGGGGTGGGGCATTGCTGCAGACTGGCAGCAGGGGAGTAGTGCTCACTCCACCAGTTTACACTACACTCGTGTGCCTGCTGGAGCATTGAGGCAGCCCACTCCCACCACTCCTGGCACTGCTCTCATGCTGCTCCTCTGCAGCATGAGAGCAGAATCAGGATTTTCAGAAGGGGGTTGCCTGAGACTCCACAAGGTGGGGTCAAGCTGATGAAAGAAGAATACACGGAGTATGTTTTTATTACATTTTTTATTAATTTTTTAGCCCCCACAGGGTTTGTCACTCGTCCCCTCTACGCCCCTCCAGTAATGAGGGTCACCATCCACCACTGATGTACTAGGTTGGCTACTTGTTGAGCTACCAGTGATAACTCACTGTATGACCATACAATGAGTCTGTCAGTCTGTGAGAGAAAGATTATTTTTTCTGATAGTGGAAGAATGTGCAAGAGTGATTGTAAGGAGAAGATTTTGTGCAGTGTTGCTGTCTGGGAGCTGTTTTTGGGAAGTGTTCCCAATGAGGAAGTTCCTAGCAGCTTGTAGTGGGCCTCCCAAAGGATGGATGCTAAAGAAACTAGTTCCTTAGTGAACCATCATCACGAGTGTCCCATCTGGTTCTCAAGCATATAAACAAACCCACTTAGGTTTTGTTCTTAGGTTTGGGTCCCTTCATAGGGAGATCCAACATTAAGGCTTAAAGGGTACCTAGACAAGTGTAAAAGAGTTATGGAAACTGTATCCCAAAAACATCTGTCTCTCTCTCCCAGAACAACAGGAACTCGCTGGAGTAATAGTTTGTGAGGGTAGCTTTTTTTAACCACAAATCCTGTACCGAGGTGATGAGGCATCTCTTAACTTCCAATTTGGGGGTGGGAAGTCACTGCATGTTTTTTTTTAGGATTGACTAGGTCTCATTATCCATACATACCTGGTTTGTTTACCATTTAAAATAAAATAATGTTTTGAACACCTCCAGTGGAAGAATCTGCATGCAGCTGAAGAGGGTAAGAAGAATTCCTGCTTACCACACAAAATAATTCTTAACTGACTGAATGAATAGTGGTGTATGTTGTCTCATTTGCATTCCCGAACCTTGGCCTTCAGCGCCTCTCCCATAACGGGTGGTTTTAGTTTCTTGACATGGGGTTCATAGGGAAATTTGGACCTGGTTTTCTGTGAAAAGCATAGCTGCTGGAGGAACTTCCTCCAACAAGCTTATGTGCTAAGGAGGGTTGTATGACAGAAGCACGCATGGCTAAGCCACACATGCCTCAACAACGAGATCCCAACACTGAATGCATCTTAACCACACATTCCTTTACCACGCATGCCGTTACCACACAATTTCGTTGTAAAGGCATGATTGGTAAAGGATTACGGGGCTAAGACGCATTCACCCTAAAACTGCCCTCAGCCCTGAAAACTGTCCCTCCCCCCACTCTAAGCCCTGAAACTCATCCCCTTGTCTTAAAAACGAGCCCAGTTGCCCCACCCTTAGCCTTAAAATCTGAAGCCCACCCCTGAAAACTACACCTTCCCCCAAACCTGAGCCCTCAAAACTGGCCCCAGCCCTAAAAACTACCCGACCCCCAAGTCCTAAAACCAGCCCGCAGCCCTAAAAAAGTTCTCCTCACTTCCCACCAAAACCCGGCCCCAGCCCCATTTACCAGACCCTGTCTTGATGGAGCTTCATCTTCCGATCCTTCCTGTTCCTCTCCTTGCCCATCCACACATCTAGGCCACACACTGCCTTAACCACACATATGCGTGGTTAATGTTAAGGCATATCCATGGTTATGGAAAATGTAGTTCCGCTTGCGGGGAAATGACAAGCGTGGCTCAACCTGCCTTGTATAGGCCATTTTCCATTGGGGAGTCGGAGTACAAAAGCACCACCTCATAGAGACTGTTACTGTGAGCTTGTTTAATTGGAGCATGCACTAATGAAATTAGCAAAGGTTTGTTTGATTTATTAACTGACTGAAGTTAATGTCTTCAGAACTCGCAGCGATCTACCACCACCAGAACTACCTGCACAGAGTTGGAAAATTATGACCCACTTCTCTTTGACCCCCAAATGTTTAAACTGCCTGCGCCCAGAATTCATACTGCCTCGAGCAACTGACATACTATTTCGACATGCTGTTCAACACCTGACTGACGCTTAATTTCAATCTAGCTCTGTCAGGTCATTCAGGCATCAGATTCATAAAGCAAGCATTACCTCCTTGTAAGTCTTCCTCACCGCCAGAGTTACAAAGTGAGCTTCAGCTCCACACCAGAACCCTCCAAACCATGTCAGCATCCCATGCCTCCCATCCCTCTCCAACATGGCCCGCCTTCCGTCACCTCTGACCCAGTATAAGGGAAAGTTCGGCCCACCCCCTTCCTAAAGAACTACCAAGCTCCAAGAACCAATGAAGCTGATAGATAAAAAACAGGGAGGGAGAGATGGGAACTCATGTGGCGAGGAAGACAATACTCGGAGTAATGAAGATTTCTGGTAAGTAACTGGGGCTTTGCCTTTATTTCGGTGTTTCCTGACAAGACTGCCTAGTCAGTTGATTCCTGATGCCAGTTTATCTCTTCAAGTAGTGCTTTTAACCCCTAGCTGTTTGCGCCTTTAAGCTGGCTCACTGTAATAAACTCTTCAGTGCTTCACCTGCTGAGACAACGTGGTCTGACCTGCTGCCTTGAATTTAAACTGTACTTCCACCGGAGTTGGAACTCTCGATTCATTTGAACTGTTTTGTTTACATTTCATTCTGGAAAATTTTTAAGGTATTTAAACAGTATGCTATTGCATATATTTTGCTATATTTTCTCTAGTGTGAAAGGTGACATTTTAATACTTTTTGTACAGCTATCTTACTTGGCAAAGACATCCACGCCCTCTGTATTTTAACTGTATGAATGTTGCACACATATTCCACACATTTTCTCTAAGGAAAGACTTGTTGCTTTAGCGAAAATACCACAGGAGGATGAATTTGTGACCTCAGCCCTCCAGATTAAGAGCTATATGCCAGCCCTGAAGACAGCAACCGCTGTCATTGTTGTTGCTGTCAATGTAGGTAAATGTTGACAGATGGCATGGTCAGCCATGATGACTGGTCATCAAACTTTTCAAAAGTTGGGTTTTTCTTAGTGGCGATTGACAGGAAAATAAATACTTTAGGACTGCTTTATAGTTCGACAAAAGAGTACTCCATCACACACGTAACAGATATACTGTCACCTTATCACAGGTGCATTATATCCTATTGCCCTTGTAACAAAGAGGACGGGGCACCTGACACGGTCTTCCTGACTCTAAATGAGGTGAGCAGATTGTCAGTTTGGTGGAAAAGGTACTGTGTCGCATTTGGGAAAGAGTACCCTGTCCGCCACACTCTAAATCCTTACCTGAATGAGATGAACGTTCACTGCTGACAGCTGTAGAGTTATAGATGTTTGAATCCTGGCAAGGCAAATTTAGCCTTCTGAAACAGGTAAACTGAGTTAATTAAACTGATAGTAATTTCAGTTATTTGCAACAGTGTGGTATTCGGTGCTATTTAAAACCAAGTTATTGATGTAAGGGTGAGCTAAGGATTCCTTACAAATAGTATGTTAAAATTAGGAGTCACATTTTTGGGCCTTGTCAGACCTTAGACACAACTTACATCAGGACGACCGTGGCTTCTCTCCCCATAGCCCAACACTCTGGTGCGCTGCTTTTACTGCTAACCGCAAGTGACGGCGGAGCGTACTCAACCCGGCACCGAGGGGTGAGAGAGGTATTTTAAAGAAGTGGATACACCCTCCCAATTTAACAACCGTAAGGTATCCAGAACCATAAAGCTAAAAGTAAATTCTACGTGGCGTTCTCCGCTGGATGCGGGAAAGGCAAAGGATATTTATCTTTAGACCCCCTGGCCTACATCTCCTAAGCGCTACCTGAAATACGGTTGAGCCCACCCTGACCTTTAGGAGTCAGGGTGAACCCGATGATGAAGCATGACACCAATAGGGTGTGTGGGGGTTAATTAACAAAAAGGAATTGCCTCCTTTCCTGCATCAAGTGGAGTTCGCTCTGCTTTTAGTGTCAGGACCTCGGGCCATATTTATGAGAGATGACGCATCGCTCCGTGAAAACAGGCTGTTTGCGGGGAAACGCCCACCCTGTATACATTATTCCTGACGCAGGTATAATGTAGCTCAGGGCTTTACAAAGTGACGCATCTGCCTAGAAGCGGCACTTTGTAAATAGAGCGCAACATGGCACATTTTTTACACCGCCGGTGCATCACAAGAAGTGACGCACCAGCAGTGGCAAAAGTGTTGCAAGGGCTCATAAATAAGCCCCCTCCTTCGCATCTGAGGCCAGAAACGTGTTGTGCTGCTTGTCACCCCTGGAGGGGTAGAAATCAGGGACTGCTGCCGCTGCTACCGCTACTGTGGTCGGGGAAGAGCTTCGCACGGGACTCCATTGTCCAGGAGTCCGTGCGTGATCACACCTGCGTGGAGGTCCGCCCACCTGCTCACAACCCTTGAAAACAGCTCGCGGAACCCGCCGCCGCGGGTCCCGCTTCGCATCTGAGGCCAGAAACGTGTTGCGCTGCTTGTCACCCCTGGAGGGGTAGAAATCAGGGACTGCTGCCGCTGCTACCGCTACTGTGGTCGGGGAAGAGCTTCGCACGGGACTCCATTGTCCAGGAGTCCGTGCGTGATCACACCTGCGTGGAGGTCCGCCCACCTGCTCACAACCCTTGAAAACAGCTCGGGGAACCCGCTGCCGCGGGTCCCGCTTCACATCTGAGGCCAGAAACGTGTTGTGCTGCTTGTCACCCCTGGAGGGGTAGAAATCAGGGACTGCTGCCGCTGCTACCGCTACTGTGGTCGGGGAAGAGCTTCGCACGGGACTCCATTGTCCAGGAGTCCGTGCGTGATCACACCTGCGTGGAGGTCCGCCCACCTGCTCACAACCCTTGAAAACAGCTCGCGGAACACGCTGCCGCGGGTCCCGCTTCGCATCTGAGGCCAGAAACGTGTTGGGCTGCTTGTCACCCCTGGAGGGGTAGAAATCAGGGACTGCTGCCGCTGCTACTGCTACTGTGGTCGGGGAAGAGCTTCGCACGGGACTCCATTGTCCAGGAGTCCGTGCGTGATCACACCTGCGTGGAGGTCCGCACACCTGCCTATTGGTTCCCACCTATATAAAAATGTCTATCCTCCGCAGAGCGGGACGCGTGCGGGACGCCCAGGACGAAGCCCGGACAAAGGGCGGGCCGTCTGTGGCTGTCCGGGGCTGGCCGAGGCTGGGCTTGGTTACACTCTGTCTCAGTGTTCCTGTGAGACTTATTGATTACACTTATATTGTGTATGCACCTACCAGGTTGTATTTGGAATGAAGGGTGTATTTATATTTATATTTTAACTCTCATTGAGGAAGTCTGGTAGATTTTGCATGGGGCTTTTTTATTGGTGTTTATTTTTGTATAGATTTGTTTTGTATTTTTGTTGTGAGCCAACCATGTCCACAATCAACAAAGATAATGGTCGTTCCAATATAGCCACCCTTGATAATTACCTTGTGAAAGTAGTCGACAAAATTAATAAAGAGCGTCGACTTTCTTTGGGTCGGGGGTGTTCGTCGGCCCCCCCACTTAGCACTTCCAATTCACCTACCTCATTCCCTACTTTGTTAGGGGAAGGTAGCGACAATTTTGAATGCTTTGTTCCCTCTTTAATGGTTAATAATGAAGTACCAGACCCTACCCCGACCGCGCTAGATTTGCCTCTAGTACCAACAGCCTCATGCTCTCCGGCCCGAGAGCGCAGAGAGTATTAAGATCAGGGAAGGGTGGTGCGAGGTCAACTATCCCTAAACGGGGGGGGAACCACCAACATAAAAAAAGTTTGGACCCCCCTACTAGGAGTGCTATCAGTGATCCAAGTTTAGAAATTAATAATACCCAAGCAAAACTAGACCCTAAGCAGTTGGAATTTCTGATTAGTATAATTGATATGAAGCTTGATAATATTATCATGCCTCTCATGGATAGACTTGATATTCTTTCAGAGGAAATTAAGAGGCTGGGTGAGCTTTTGAAAATACATACAGGAACAAAGGTAACCATAGAGGACCCATCAAAGGATAAGGCTTCTGAACCAAAAACTTTAAGAATCCCCGATGGGGGATTATGTCCTAATATTGTAGACGTAGTTAACCCTATGGTGGGCCAAAGCTCTTTATTAAAATCTACGGTAGTGGACAAACCAGGGAACAACGTCATTAAACCTAAAAGTAATGGTTACTCTACGCCTATTTTACCCCCGGAATGTGCACCATATGTGGTGGTGCTAACTAACGTCCCACCACTTCTGGACATCGGGTCTCGTAATAATCGAGAATCTCACGAGTCCCTTAAAAACAAAACGGTGGCTTGGCTCAAGCGAGAGTGTGGTTACCCAATAGCACAGTCTGATCATATTTTAACTACGACCAGAGTTAACTGGATAGGGAATTCCCCCAAAAGTATTAATGGTGACTGTGTGATCGTCAATTTTAACAATCCCCAATTAGCTACTACTACTCTGCTTAGAGCCACATCTCGACCTTTGAATGATCAGCGAATTTTACTCAGACCGCTGGGGTTCTTTTATCAACATGTAATTAATAAACCATTTAATGTTTTGAAAAGGGGTAGTGGCAGTACCCATAAAGTGCCCAGCGGGTTTGAGATGGTTACATCCAACCGGTATCAATGTTTGAGCGGTTTGATTGTAATGATTGACTGGTTTCTGATGAGGCGTATTGTGAAGATGGAGTAGTATCCTGTGATGCAGTGTTTGAGGGAATCACCTCCGGGCCGCTAGGTAATGTTAATATTCCTTCTGACTTTTGCCCATTAATTGGCGTTGCAGGTGATGTTGAGGGGGCCAAAGGAGTCGTCCCCGCTACGGACAATTACAGTATGGGTCTTAGCATATCTCCCCAGGTTGAAGCTATCGAAACTTCATCTGGGTCTATGAGTAGCTTCCTTGTCAGCTGGAATGTTGCTGGCCTAGCATCTAAAGAAGACAGCCTGGGGTGGCCTGAATTTGTTAATCTTTTTGATATCTGTTGTTTCCAAGAAACATGGTGCAAAAAATTTCTGGGATACAATGGGTATGTTTCCTATAAGTCACCTGCTATTGCATCTATCTCCGGTAGAGCAAAGGGAGGGCTTTTAGTCCTGATTTCCATCAAAATCCCTATTTTGGTTAAAAAACATGTTCTAGTGGGGGCCCACTCACAGATTTTATGGTTATGTGAGAAGGATGGTAGAAACATTCTTCTAATTAATTTTTACAATAATATATTTGACAGCACCAGGCACTTGGTGGTAGATGCACTGAAAAGTGCACTTGATGATATTATCGAGGGCTCTAATGTTGTATTTGAATTTATTTTGGCGGGGGATTTTAACATTGCAGTTTGTCCCCTCTCTAATCAATGTTTGTGTGGGATTACTAACCGGTTTGGGGACGTGGACGTCCATTTTCCTCATAATAAGTATCGGGATTCTTTGAACCATCTCCTAGCGGCCCTTGATATGGAAATATTGGTTACCGAAAAGAATGATCGAGGGGAAAGTATCCCGACATTTACAGGGAGGGGGAAAACACTGTCATTGATTTTATTAGTTTTTCGTCTAGTCTTGTCCCTTGGAGTTTTACACCTAAGGTCGTGGATTTTGCGCTTAGCGACCACAACTGTATTGTTGTAGAGTTTGTTTGGTGGAACAAGAAACCCGTACTTATATCGGGGATCATAGATAATATTGAACCACATAGACCCAATGGTACTAGGTTAAGATGGAATGGTGACAAAGCGGTTATGACGTCGAATTCTATCATTTATAGTTGCCTATCGGAAATCGTTGTGATTCTTGAGCAGGCTGACGCCAATGCCGATGTTGTTCAACATTTCATCCGTATTAATTCCATCATAGACCAAAAATTTACCAAATCGACTGAGAACAAGTCTAAACAACATAAGGGATGGTTCGATCATGCTTGCACTTGCGCTCTTAAAGAGCTTAAAGATGCACTTGCTTTAAAACCAAGAATTAGGGACCAGGTGTCTCAGCTCAGATTAAACTATAAGAATACAGTCAAGCGCAGGAAGTTAGAATTACAACACCAGGCCTGGGATAAACTGACACAGGCCGCTGAACAGAAAGATTGTACCTTATTCTGGGCCACGGTCAATTGCCCTTTTTTAAAAGACGAGAAGGTTCCGGAACTAACCTCTATGGTTAGTATGGATTCATGGATTTCCCATTTCTCTATTATTTTTGATTCAGACAATGCTTTGGCCAACCAAAACGACTGTTGGCCTATAGTGCCCTTGGATATCAGTATCACGGAGGTTTTAGATAGCATTGGTGCCAGCAAAGGTGGAAAGGCCCAGGGCCCCGATGGGGTGCCAATCGACGTTTATAAGCAAGTGCCAGAGGTATGGGGTCCGATGCTGGTTAAAGTCTTTAATGCCGCAGTCTGCTTTGGGGTACCCCCAAGTTGGGAGGAATCAATTATTATACCTATTTTTAAGAAAGGTGATCGGGGGGAGGTGAAGAATTATTGTCCCATTTCCCTGCTGGATTCCTCTGTAAAGATAATGAGTAGGGTACTCCTGGTTAGGCTAGAAGAATGGGCAGAAAATAATGGCCTTTTGGCAAATTCCCAGTATGGGTTTAGAAAGGGCCGTGGGACGATCGAGCAATGCCTGAATCTCGAACTTCTGATTGGGAAATATACCCAGGCCAGGAAGGGTTCTATTTATCTCTGCTTGGCAGATTTAAGTAGCGCCTTCGATCTAGTAGATCATGCTATACTCTGGGCCAAGTTGATTGAAATGGGGGCCCCTGAGGGCATTATCTTTTTCCTGGCCAGGCTTTATGAAAAACTCCGTACTAGTGTACGGTACGGTTCCAATGGGGAGTGTACTACCAAATTCCAGATTGGGCGGGGTATAAGACAGGGATGCGTTCTTGCCCCCCTGCTTTATACCCTTTTTATTAACGACGTGGACTCTGTTTTACAGACAGTAGTGGCAGACGCCCCTAAAGTTATTGACACCTATGTTCCGTATTACTCTATGCGGACGATGCCGTTTTATTGTCCAGGACCCCGATAGGTCTTCAACGCTTAATGGATAGGTTTTCACAGTTTATTTCATCTAGAAAACTAGTGATTAATAAAACCAAAACTTATACCATGGTGTGTGGCCCGGGGAAGAGTAAGCCTCATTCTTATTATATTGATCAATATAGCGTCAAATCAGTGGATAATTTTAGTTATCTTGGAATTACTTTTTCCAAAAATGGTAGTTGGGCCAGTGAGCACACCAGTGTTAGAGCTAAGATGGCTAGAAGCTCTAACGGGGTGTTTACTTTTGCCACTAAACTTGGGGACAAACGGATTAGTGACATGCTCAAGATCTTTCAGTCTCGTTACCTTTCCACCGCCCTTTATGGGGCGGGGATCTGGGGCTTTGCCCCGGCTGGGTGTTTACAGGTGGAGGAGAATGTCTTTTTGAAAAAATTGCTGAATTTACCCAAATCCGTCTCTAATGATTTAGTTCACTATGAACTTGGTATCCCATTTTTAAATGATTTGATTCTTCTAAGGCCATTATTGTTGTGGCGGTCAATTTGGTTGAAAGAAGAAACGTCATTAAACAGAGCCATCATCAATGATTGTCTCACCGCTGATAATTATTTTAAGATCCCATGGATCAAATATATTGTCAACAGCTTTCAGGAGATCTATGGTATAGATATCAAAGTTGACAGAAATGGGGCCACAGTAATTTCTAAGGCAGAAATGAAGCATATCTTCTTGCAGTGTAAAACTGAGAGTCGGATTTGCAATAATGGTACTCTATCTACCTGTGTGCAATATAGCACTATGAATGAATTGAAGGGTTATCAACCGTATTAAACCCAGGTGACCAGAGTCTCTCATAGGTTTGTTTTAACTAGATTGAGGATGGGGATTGTTCATAAATTGGTCGCATTTCCTTCTATAAATAAGCAGCCCGTTGGACCCTGTCCGTGTGACATTCTGTCAGTACAAAGCATGATGCACTTTCTTCTGTTGTGTCCACTGTATAGAAATTTTCGTGTAGCTTTTTTAAAGCCTATATTTGTAAAATTTGGTGTCAGGACAGTGCGTGATTCTTTTAAATTGCTTTTTAATCTACATCATCCTGATATCTGTTTCTTTACTGCAACATTTCTACTAAAAGCAATCAATGTCAGGAAAAGTATGAGTTTTTAAGTATTTATTCTCCCCCGCCAGTATTATATGTCTTCATTTTTAGCTATATGTCATTTATTGTGATATGTTGTATTGTATTGTAATTAATTTTTTTATGTATGTGCTTATATGGACATTATTTTTTGTTCCGAATAAAGCCTTATGAAATGAAGCCCCCTCCTCTTTATTTTTATAGTGCCTCATCTACGTTATATTATTTGCTTAACTGGCAAAAAAAAGGCCAGAGAACATAATTCAATGTCTCCCCCCTTAAACTAGCATAAGGCCTAATCCATACAGTACCTTCTTAAAGCCTAAAACTCAGAAATCAGCCTTAACTCGGACCTCTCACTCCCCCTTCCATTGGAACGCTTCTGTTAGGGTGTTAAGGACAGCAACTTGCACTCTTGCTGCTCTGGAAAAGAATTCCCTTCATTCGAGCTGCCCATCAGACTAAACTAAGAAACAATCCTTGGTCATTGAGCTCTTGGTCCTGTGAAATGCAAAAATGTGGGGATGTCAAAGCAGCCCTGAAAGCACCTCACTTGCTCCCACTGATCAAATTCAATATACTCTGAATTATAAATCAACTGGGTTAATACCTTAAACTTTCTTTGTTTTTTTATCTAAAGTAAATGTCCTCTCACTGAATGCACACCAGAAAACATGTGTTCCTCATCACACAGGTAATCCCACAATCCTTCTTCCAAATGTCACATAAGAAGAATACAGGTCGATGGTTTGCACCTCACAGTTATGGACTGAAGGATCCACTGTCTACTATTGACTGCTCTGTTTTAGTTTGATGTTCTGTACGAAATCAATATTAAGAGGACAACAAACCCATCATAAAAACATCAATAAGAATGTAAAGTGGGGGCCGCTCGGCCCTCACGCCCACATGGCGGTGCGACGCCCCCCCTCCCCCGGCATTTCGGTGTTGGGGGTGTGTCGCGGGGCGATGTCGCGCGCAACGCGCCCCCAACCCCAATAGGCTGATGCCTCCCCCGTGACCCGGAAGCAGCTTTTCAGCTTCCGGGGCAGGGGGGCGGGACGGTCGGGGGGCGGGCCGTCTGGGCCGACGACCCCTGGTGCAACTGCTCATTAAAAGGCGCGGGGAGCGAGCTGGGCGCCCTCTTGCCCCTGGCTCGCTCCCCGCATCTAATTGATGTAATGTTTATATTCATCCTTTATTATTTTGTATAATAAATACGGCTGGGGGGTCCCTGACCCCCCACCTTCCAAAGACAACTTGCCTATGTCAATCCTTCAAGGTGTTGTGGAAAGCTGGGAGGGGAGGGGAGGGGAGCCAGTCACGGACCATGTATCTTTCTTAGTTTCCGTCAGATGTACATTTCTAGTTTATCTTTCGAAGACATCCTTATCTCCTCTCCTTTTCTTACCCACGCGGACACGGCTCTTTAGAGGTGTGTAACGCTTACAATCCTCTGCACAACCACTCAAAAGTATGAAAAGAGCCCTCGTACAGGATCTCGAAATTCGAAAGTTTTTCATGGAACATACAATAATACAGATTCAGAAAGATGTAAATTTAAAAAAACGGGGTAAATGAAACAAAAGAAATAGGACTGTGTGTGATAAAAACATCATGAAGGGTGGTAAGAAACAAATAGGTAGAGGGGAGAACATTAAGAAGAAGGGGGAAAGCAATGACATGGAGAAAGATAAATGAAATTAAAGTGATGAAAATGGAGGAGGTAGATGAAATTGAGGAAGAGAACAACATATGTAAATGCTGGAATGGGCATAAAGGGGCGGTGGTGTGAAACACCACAAACAAGTTAAGAGAATCTGTGACAGGAGGAGAAAGGACAGCAACGAAATAGGAAGACAGGGGAATGCTATGCTCATTGCATTGTTTTCTGGAGTGCACAGTCACACATGGACTGGGTGTCCAGGAGCTAATTTTGAATGGACTGGAAGACGAACCTTTTCAGAACTGGTTAGAGGATGAGAATAACAGAGTTTATGTTTTGGACGAGAAAGTGGCTAAGAGAAAGAGGTGGGACGCAAAGCGAAAGAAAGGGAAGAGAGAGGCAAAGGGGAGTGGGGAGAACGGAGACAATGATTGAGAGAGACGGAAGTGGAAAAGTAACAGAAGGCAAAAAAATAGAGCACAGTGAGAAAGGCGGGAAATGTGATTGAAAGGGACTAAGTAGACAAATATTCGAGTAGGGTAAGTCTAGAGAACGGAACATAATGGAGAGAACCATGTAGTGATTATAATGAAGGGTAAGGCTAGACAAGTGGAAAAACAGAAAACGATAGCTGAAATGTAGAGACGATATGAAGAACAGAAGAAGGTGAAAACTATACTGGAACACCAAGATAGGGGAGAAAAGGAAGGAGAATGGTGGAGGGATACATAGAAAAGAGAAAAAAACAAGGGAGAACAATGGGGAAGAGGAATTTGCACAATGAAGAGGAAGGAACAGAAGTAGTTAGAGCGGAATATAGAAAGAGAAGAAAGGAAAAAGAGATTTGGAAAAAAAAAGAAGGCAGGGGGAAAAGCGTTCACGGGTAACATGGGAAAAGAAAGAATAATAGAAAGCAGGGAGATGGTGACAAAAAGTGAAATGGAAAACTAAAACGGGTAATCGGGTAGCAGGGGAGGAGAGAAATGGGAAGAAACAAATCTAAAAAGTAAAAAACGCGAGATAAAAAAAAAGTTCCTGTCGCAGATATTAGAAGCAGTGGTAGAGAGTTAAAAAGAAACACACTTACGGGGTGTCAACTGGTTGAAGAAACACCTGTTAGGTGAATGGTCGGCTTCGCTCTGCGCCCACCTACCGATTGCTGTCGATCCTGCAGCCCCGTGGTTCTTTAGCACTTTTCTTCTTTCTTGGTGACTCACAGAAACTAACTGCACTCGGACTTGGCAGTACCTTTGAAGCTCTCTGTAACTAGGGCGCGGCTCATTCTTTCTAACACTCTCGAAATAAAAAAAAAGAAAACGCTTTTCCCTCTGAAATCAGCCACATCTATTTTGACAATGGTAGGCACAATAAAAAGAGGGGCAGCACTTTCGGAAAAGCACACCTATTGAAATATTTCACAGCGAGACCTGGGGGTGGGAGGATTGTATATCACTCGAACGAGTATCACCTTCAGGGGTGCTATATCAAGTTTTTTCACAACTCTCATATGCATTTGCAAAAAAAAAGTCAACAAACAGGTTCTAGATTTTCTACAAAGTCAGTAATAATGAACTAAATGAGCCAAATACACCAATGTTTATGATTTTTTTTTACCTCAATCTGATTTGGAATCGTCATCTACATGCGTTTTTATCTATTTTCTGTTTTTTGTATAGTGCTAACAAAAATGGAAATTGTCAAAAAAAATGAACAGTCACATACACTCCCGTTAGCAAAATCAGTGCGTTTGTAAACATTATTTTTTGGGGGGGTATGTTCTAATTCCATTTTAGGAGTTGTTGAAGTTTTACATACTCCTTAACTGGGTTTAGAGAGGGTGCGCGGCCACGATGTCAGCGGAGTAGCAGCCTTTCAGTGGAGCTCCGCCGTGTGTGGCCCTTAGGGCACCATTTGGACCAGAGCTACATTTTGGTGCTTATCGGGCACTCCCTGCGGATGTGAGACTTGCCGCAGAGAAGACATTTGGTGGGACGGCTCCCATGAGTCAGAGGCGGCAGCCTCCAGCAATCGCGGCACAGGAGTGGTGGAAAAGGAGTTTTTGGGGCAGCAGCCGGTCCCATTTTCGGGAAGGTGACACGCAGCCGGTCCGAGGTTTTTTTTAATGCATTTTGCAATCTTAGTTTGCAGTGGCCATTCCGTTGTCTAGGAGAATGGAGCATCCTAGAGTAGCCGAAGCCATTCACCTGTTCTCCGAGGCCGGGCCCATGGATTTACTAGTGCTGCTGGTGGTGCGGCTGTAGGGGTGGTGGCAGTGGTGTTAGCCTCCTCGGGCCCGCCGCACCAAAGACGAAGTCAGCAGTAGGTGGGGGCGACCGCAGACAGTCTGTGGCCATGTCAAAGCCTCGGGCGAGGGGCAGGGACGCAGCGTCCCGCGCTCGAGTTTGTGCAAGGGAGGGACAGGCCCGGCCATGAGGTCCCCGCGGCCAAGGTCGGCCACGTGTGACACGCCATGGGGGGAAGTGGGGGGCAGAGGCCAGCAGCAAGAAGGGGCAGAGACAGAGGGGCTGGGGAGCAATGAATGGGAACCAGGAGAAGTCTACAAAAAGGGGGTAAGACATGGGGTCTATCCCCACGTTTAGGAAATCCGGTGGGATTCAGGCAGGAAGGGTGGCCAAAGGACAGGGAGAGGGGTCCAAGGGACCAAGGGCAAAGCAGGGCAAGGCTTGGCTGGGGAGGGGCTGGGCACCAAGGAGCCGCAGGAGAGGCCGTGTTGGAGCTCCCCTGTCTCCCTGGCCCACGGGGGTTGGCTGGAGAAGGCCCATGGGGCTCAGATCCGGCTGGTCAGAGGAGGGGGTCTGGCGGCAGGGGGAGCAGACTGGGACTTCAAGGAGCTGGGAGAGGGAGGGCAAGGGGTGCCTGGGGGTTGAGCCAGGGGAGCAGGTCCGGGGCCCAGCATCTGCCTTGATGGTGGCAATGTTGGAATGGAGTGAAGGGGAAGAACAGGAGGTGCTGTGGGAGGAGGGATGGTTGCCAGGGCCACTCCCGGGGGGCAGGGTGAACCTGACATGGGGAGAGGGAGGTCCAGTATGGCGGGGAGGGCACTCGTCAGGGGCGGGGAGGAAACAGGCGTGGCAGGTGGGTGTGGAGGGGGAGAGGACAGCAGACAGGGGCAGGGGGTTCCTCAAGCATGGTTCAAGATGTGGGGGGGTTTTGGCATGGGTTCCCAGGGCCAAAGAGGGTAGGTGACGAAGGGGCTTCTAACCCCGGCTTACCGGACGTTACTTGTCATTTCCAGGAGTGACAGGATCATGAGATACGGCTCCGTGGTGAAGTGAAGGCACAGGCAAAGGCGGCAAGCCGGAATACACAACAGAATGGTAAAATCACTGCCAAACAACGGTCAGAGGCAGATGAGGCGGTACAACAACCCCGTAGGGTCAATGCGGCCTCAGGGACGGTGGTGAGAGGGCAATCATGCATGGCAGGGGCAGGAAGTTCTTTCGCACCACCACGGGCATCAGTAGTGGACCAAGAGGTGCTAATAAGAAAGAGGTGAGGCAGCGCAGAGGCGCAGTGGCACGAAGGGGCAGGTATCGAGGGTCTTGACGGGGACATACAATTAGATTATGAGGAAGACAGCCTTGAGTAAGGGGAGATTGTGGAGGAGGACGAATGGGGGTCACATCTGTGGGCGGCATAGTAACGATGTGCCTAGTATGTTGCAAATCCAGAAACATGGAGACCTCCCGGCCTACGATGAAGTGAGTCAACCCCCTGCACAACTGGTTAGGTGGCTGGATCCAGTGCGGATGCTGACCTTGACGCCAGGTAAGGGCACGAAAGGTTGGGGTGCACCTGTAATGCTTCGGGTCAGGGTGTCAGTGGGGACGGATGCCCTTTGCGGGGAGGCTGAGGGGGCTGTGCGTTTGCGAAAAGGCTGGTACGTCAGGGATACGGGGGTAGGCACAGAGAGGCAGATGGCCGGGGAGGGGAAGACGGAAGGGGACTTAGTGGACGATCAGTGAGAAAAAGGATGGGACACATGAGCCAATTGGAAAAGGCTCATACACCCATTAAGCTGGAATGCTTAGAGCGCTGGTTGGCTCACTACCCGTGTCGGTAGGATGCCACTTTATTGAAGGGTTCAAGTTGGGGTATGAAGGGCCAAGAGTAGCAAGGTGGGCGGAGAACTTGAGATCAGTGAAAGGACAAAAAGCAATTGTGTGGGACAAGTTGTGCAAAGAAGTTGAAGAAGGGCAAATGGCAGGACCATTCACACACCTTCCTATCACAGACTTGATAATTTCACTGATTGGGGTGGTGCCCAAGAAGGAACCCGGGCAATTTCGATTGATTCAGCACCTATCGTGGCCAGAGGGATCTTCAGTGAATGATTACATAGCAGGGACTTGACGTCAGTGTCATACTTGTCTGTAGATGTAGCCAGGGCATTAGTGGAGAAGGTAGGAAAAGGTACGGAAATGGCAAAATGCAACATTAAGTCAGACTTCCGCTTGCTGCTTGTACTCCCAGAGGATTTCCAATTGTTGGGAATACAGTTTGAAGGAATTATTTTTGTGGACAAGGCATTGCCTATGGGATGTTCCATTTCATGTGCGCTGTTTGAGCGTTTTAGCTCATTTCTACAATGGGTTTTCACATGGCAGACAGGCAAAATGACTGTGACACACTACCTTGATGACTACTTCCTTGTGGGTCGACCCGGTTCGACAGTCAACAACAGTTGAACAGTTTTCAAGAGCTCATGGGTTTACTGGGAGTGCCCTTGGCACCAGAGAAGACACAAGGTCTGAGTACGGTGTTGTAATTTCTGGGCATTGAGCTGGATTCGCTGGCAATGGAAGCACGCCTGCCGACAGACAAAAAATTGCATATGATTATGCTGATTGATGACATGCTGGCCAAATGGAAAGTGAACGTAATGGAGGTGCATGTGCTGCTGGGTCACCTTAATTTTACGTGTAGGGTAGTAGGGGCAGGTAGGACTTTTTGCAGGAAACTGGGCAGGTTCCAAGCGGGCATCACACTTCCTCATCACCACATGCGACTGTCTGCAGGGACAATGAAGGATTTACGCATGTGGCAAAAGTTTCTAGAAGACTTTAAAGGCATACCAATAGTGACGCCCAAAGAATGGGAATGGGATGTGCACATATACTCTGACCCAGCGGGGGCCCATGGTTTCGGACTGTATTGGCAGGGTAGATGCTGTGCAGAAGAGTGGCCACTACATTGGAGCAACGGGGGCAGGAGCATTGCTTTTCGGAATTATTCCCACTAGTAGTAGCAACAGCAGTATGGGGACAGGAACTGGGACACAAGAAGGTTGTCTTCAGGATAAACAATATGGCAGTGGTTCAGGTGGTTAACAGGCAATCTGCTAGGGATACACAGGCCCTCAAGTTGATGCAGGTTTTTGTTCTACTTTGTCTGAAACATGACATTACCTTTCTAGTCAGACGTGCCAGGGGTGGACAATGACATTGCTGATGCTTTGTCTTGTTCGCAGTGGGAGAGGTTCCATGGTGTGGCAACAGAGGCGGACAACTACAGGACACCGGTGCCTGTAGGGATGTGGTCCATTGAAAACATAGGATGCTTCAGTTGGTGATAGGGTCATTGGCTCTTTCCACTAGGAGGGCATATAGACTAGGCATGGGCAGTGAACTTCGCTCCGTTCACAGAGTTTGCAGAGTTTTCTGCACTCCGCACTCTGCGGAGCTCACAGAGTGCAGAAAACTCTGCTTCGCGATGTGCAACAGAGTTTTGTTCCCACTCGCAATTGTGAACTGTAAGTTCGCGAGCGCGAGTGGGTGCTCGGGTAGAATATCTACCAAGCTGCAGGAATACAAGCACAAACTGCAGCTTGCACTGCACTCCGCCACCCGTGGAACTTGGCAGAGTTTTTTTGTAACTTCGCGGAGGTCCGCGTAGCAAAACTATGCGAACTGCACCCAGGCCTAATTTAGACAGGAGGAGACCCCACCACAGATGCCGACAGAGCATCCGAAATGCAGATTGAGCGTTTGGGGGGGTCATAATTAAAAGGACAAAGAACAGGGAGTTCCCTGAAGAGATGAACGAAAGGACACTACACCAGATTAAGGTTTTAAAAGGACTGAAAAGGAAATAACCTTGTGGCTATGCTCGGGCATGCTGGAAAAATGATATACAGTTCAGATTTATAAAAACATACATAGTTTTGACACACTATTGCATGGGTTACCTTGAGAAATCTCTATGTTAAAAGGGTAACTGGGGACTGGACAAGTTCTGCATGAAATATGATTTGCTTGCCCTGAGGAAGTCCTGAGAAAAAGGGACGAAGCGTGTAGGCTGTATTGGATATATATCAAGCTGTCCATACTTTTGATGGAATGTTTACAACTAAAGAATAAAGAAAAAAGAAAGAAAAGAATATGAAGAAGTTTCTCTGCTCTTTTATTTTTCATGCCACCCCACTTGCTATTTTGATTGTGCTCTATGCACTTTATTGGAATTAATACCTTGGAATTACTTATTACTCTTGCACTGAATTATTGAAAACAATTCATTCATACCCCATAAAGTATTGGGTATTTATGGTTGTTTATGTGCTCCTCCATCCAGTGACGCAATTTGTATATCAGTGTTTTTTTTATAACGGTTGACCCAGAGAGTGAGCACATTGTTGTTTTGAATCAGATGCCAGGGTGCAGACAATTGAATGCCACAACCGTTAGCCTGTTCTTTGTTTAGTAAAGCTTCCCCTTTGTTGTTGCAGACAGCGTCAAGCGTCCTCAGTAGGGCTGCTAGCAGATCCACTCCTATTGGACGTCTCGAGTCGGGTGTAGTTCCCTGGATGCGCTGCCAACCCTTTAAAGCCTTCCTGACTGTGAAGCTATCAGTGGGATCCCCGTTGTCCCTGGTTCTGGCGAAGAAAGATATCCCTGCCACGTGGCGCCTGGCTGCCGCCACTGAGCGCCCCTCCTCATGTAAAACGCCTAAGTAAAGTAGCAGTGCCCCTGGGGAATGCCATTCTTCTGCCCAATCCTTTCCCAAGAAAGCACAATATGCCCAAAACGCCCCTTCATATGTTTTCCTGGTCCTGGGAGCTAGGCTAGCTGCCACGAGGTTCGGTAGTTGGGGGCACCAATCAGCCAAAGTACTCCTGGGAAGGGTGTTGGGTTCGCTTCTGCAGAAGGGAGGTGTGTTCTGAAGACCTGCATCTTGAAGCAAGAAAGTGCATCAACACCATTATTTAACACACCTGACACATGTTTAGCCTTAAACAGTATGTTCTCTTTCATACAAAACATGACTATCTCTTTTAAAAGGCAGAGGATCATCTTACATCTCGCTGCTTGCTGATTGATGCATTCCACCACAGTCATGTTGTCAGACCAAAATACTACAGATTGATTACAAAGTCTTTCAGGCCATACCGTTAAGGCCACCCAGATAGGAAACAATTCTAAGAAGCCAATGTTAGCCGTTAATCCATTCTGCACCCATGTGTCTGGCCACCGTTGTGCCACCCACTCATTGCCAAGTATTGGCACCAAATCCCACACTACCCGCAGCGTCAGTCCATAAACCTAACTCTGCAGAGGTAGTGGGTGGACCGGGCCAGACTACCCTGACGTTGAAGTCCTGCAGGAATGCCATCCAAATCCGCATGTCCTGCCTAACCTCAGCCGACAGCCTGGTGTGATGGTGCTTTTCTTGAATCCCGGTCATGGCTTGGGCGATGGAGCGGGAGAATGGGCGTGCCATTGGAATCACTCTGTTGGCGAAGTTCAACTGTCCTACTGTTTGCTGCAACTGATGCAAGATAACCTTATCCATGGCCAGGCATTGCTGTAAGGCTGCTCCGAATTTCTTAATCTTATTTTCCGGCAAACGGAAACACCCTTGGACTGAATCCAGCTCAACACTTAAGAATTCTATCGTTGTTGCTGGTCCAACTGTCTTTCCCGGCACCAGAGGAACCCCAGAAGCCCGCATGAGTGTGCAGAATTCCTGCAATGCCCATGCACACTTCTGAGAGCCCGCCGACCCCAGGATATGAAAGTCATCTAGATAGTGGATGACAAACTAGTGCCCGGTCACACGTCTAAAAACCCATTCCAAAAATGAACTGAATTTTTCAAAATAGGCGCAGGAGACCGAGCAACCCATGGGCATACACATATCCATGTAGAATTTTTCTTGAAACTTAAAGCCTGGCAAGTGAAAGTCCTCTGGGTGAACCGGTAACAGACGAAAAGCTGATTCAATATCAGATTTTGCCAGCAAAGCGCCAGTGCCCATCCCCCTAAGCATTTCCACGGCCTGATCAAATGATGCGTATTTCACACTATACATGTCATCACTGATGTAATCATTCAACGAGTTGCCTCTAGGTGCCGACAGATTATGGATCAACCTGAACTCGCACTCTTCTTTTTTGGGGACAACACCCAAAGGAGAACAAACAAAATTATGCACTGGAATGTGATCAAACGGGCCAATTATTCTGCCCAGGCGTAACTCTTTAGCAATCTTAGTTGCCGCCACGCCTGGGTTGGTCCTTACTGACAATTGATTTTTGCATTCAGTTGTCCCGATATAATCTGGGGCAGGGATCCTAAACCCATACGTAAAACCCTCTTGTAGTGTCCTAGCAGTAGAATGACAAGGGTATTTGTTTAGCCACAGGGTCATAGCTGTGATGTCAATGGGAGAATGTGTGACTTGGTGCACTCTACCATCAATCCTGCTTTCTCTTGCCTTTATCCCTAGATTTTTTGAGACAATTGGATTCTGGGAGGGAAGGATTTGCGCAGATAGAGCAGGTATGTTTAAACTTACATGTGACTGCCGCCCTAGTGCTCTCCTGTTAAAATCCCAACAAGTCCCCTTCCGCCCCCCTCCACCATCTGAGCCATGGGCAGGGCCTGTGTTCTGCGCAGGCCAAAAGGGCTGATAAGGCTGAAAAACTGGAGCTGCCTGTCCTCTGTTATTAGCCTGCATTGAGCTAAACTGATAATTGGACTGTGGTGCGCCAAACTGATCCAACCAAGATATCGTGTCAACCTGGTTCAAGGATAGTGCAGGGTCAGATGACTTCGCCCTCCTGAAATCTATGTCATACCGCTTCCAACCCCATCCCCCATATTTGTCATGAGCCATGGTAATGCGGTTCTGGTAACATGCCATCTCTGCCTGTATGTTAGGAAAACGTTCAGCCATTACTGCCATGAATACTGAAAAACCCCTGATCCAGTTGTTTAAGTTCTCCTCCACCCTGAATATTAACAACTCGCTTGCCCATTCTCTTGGGAGCATCCAGTCCTTCTGTTTCTTAGCTTCCTCTCTTTCTCTTTCATCCACTAGCAGAGAAAACACGCTAACATAGCACCCTGACCAAATGAGTTCCTTCAACTCGCGCAACAGATGCCTAGCCACATTCTCCCTCCCGGTGCGAGACTCTCCCACTCCCAGCATTGGCAGTGTCCCCTGCTTACCTGCTGTGGACACTCCAGCAGGTTGTGTCAGCTTCTCCTTCGCCTGGCTGACCACCGGTACTTCCTTGTTGACGTCCCCTGGTGTACCCCCATTGATGGGGTTGGGAAGAGAAGGAGGCGCCTGCCCTGTGCCTATTGGCTCCATTGGTGTTACCACAAACTGAGCAATCAACTTCCTTGCTTCTGCCTCAGGGTCCCCCTGTATGTACTTCACCCCTACTCTTGGCGACAAAATCCCTGCTTTCTCCAACCAAGGCAAAACCGCTGCTAAATGCGCCACCAAATCTGTTGGTACCGGATTAATGCCTGCTGGGTTCTCTTTAGGGACCCCACTGACTGGCACCCCTGGGCCCTGTGGCGTGATGGCTACTGGAACTGCTCCTCCCGGGACGACCGTAAAGTAAATAGACACAGTATATTAACTATAACTCACGCCTTCTCCATGCACTGCTTATACCTTTTTATATTATATCACTTATACCTCATAAAATCATAGCGTTTGCAATAACACCTATATTGCACATCATTTGTGAGAACATGGTAGGGTGGTGAGCTACAGTTAATGTAGTGTATCAAGTTGAATACACTGTGCATGGTGGTGTGCGAGTGTAATGTTTTATTTACTATATGAACATGAGGTGGTGTACATACAACAGGATGGTATGGTTGAGACGGGACTTCAGACACAGACACATCACTGGAGAACACAATGGCAATTATCTTTTTTTCATTACACTTGTTTGCATTAATTATGTCTAGTCATTAAAGAAAATATATTTTTTACAATGTTAGGAACAAGGAGATGAACTGATTTTCCAAGTATCATATAATATCTGGTTGAATACCAAAACTTCTAGGAAAAACCCAGGCCCCCCATTTCCATGACCAGCTACTAAACCAACAGATAGTATCTCGTCCTCCAAACTAATGTTAAAACTGAGGACAATAATTCGATTTGAGGCTACTTCGCTTCCATGTAGTGTACGCCTGTCTCTGGTAAGGATTACTGTATATAAATTCTGTCTCTCTGTGAAAGAGGCAGGTCTATGAGAGCACTCAGGAAGTATGTGGACATCCCCTTATGATGGTAACAGGATTAGGCATGGAAGCTGAGTGGGACTCACAGTGTTCACATTTCATATTCATTTTATACCCTGTGGCCAGTAATAAGTTCTCCAATTAGACAACTTTGGTGGTTTGTGAATGAGCTGGGTGGAGGAGCGTCGCCCCCTGCTGTCAGTGCAGAAAAAGTGAAAAATAAACAGTAATAAAAGGATTACGTTTTATTTTTCACTGCTCTCAGTCCAAACAGTGTTTGGGGGGGTGGGGCATTGCTGCAGACTGGCAGCAGGGGAGTATTGCTCACTCCACCAGTTTACACTACACTCGTGTGCCTGCTGGAGCATTGAGGCAGCCCACTCCAACCAATCCTGGAACTGCTCTCATGCTGCTCATCTGCAGCATGAGAGCAGAATCAGGATTTGCAGAAGGGGGTTGCCTGAGACTCCACAAGGGGGGGTCAAGCTGATGAAAGAAGAATACACGGAGAATGTTTTTATTACATTTTTTATTAACTTTTTAGCCCCCACAGGGTTTGTCACTCGTCCCCTCTACGCCCCTCCAGTAATGAGGGTCACCAACCACCACTGATGTACTAGGTTGGCTACTTGTTGAGCTACCAGTGGTAACTCACTGTATGACCATACAATGAGTCTGTCAGTCTGTGAGAGAAAGACTATTTATTCTGATAGTGGAAGAATGTGCAAGAGTGATTGTAAGGAGAAGATTTTGTGCAGTGTTGCTGTTTGGGAGCTTTTTTTGGAAAGTGTTCCCAATGAGGGAGTTCCTAGCAACTTGCAGTGGGCCTCCCAAAGGATGGATGCTAAAAAAACGAGTTCATTGGTGAACCATCAGCACAAGTGGCACATCTGGTTCTCAAGCATGTAAACAAACCCACTGAGGATTTGTTCTTAGGTTTGGGTCCCTCCATAGGGAGATCCAACATTAAGGCTTAAAGGGCACTTAGACAAGTGTAAAAGAGTTATGGAAACAGTATCCCAAAAACATCTGTCTCTCTCTCCCAGAACAACAGGAACTCACTGGAGTAATAGTTTGTGAGGGTAGTTTTTTTTAACCACAAATCATGTACCCAGGTGATGAGGCATCTCTTAACTTCCAATTTGGGGGTGGGAAGTCACTGCATGTTTTTTAGGATTGACTAGGTCTCATTATCAATACCTACCTGGTTTGTTTACCATTTAAAATAAAATAATGTTTTGAACATCTCCAGTGGAAGAATCTGCATGTAGCTGAAGAGGGTAAGAAGAATTCCTGCTTACCACACAAAATAATTCTTAACTGACTGAATGAATAGTGGTGTATGTTGTCTCATTTGCATTCCTGAACCATGGCCTTCAGCGCTTCTCCCATAATGGGTGGTTTTAGTTTCTTGACATGGGGTTCATAGGTAAATTTGGACCTGGTTTTCTGTGAAAAGCATAGCTGCTGGAGGAAATTCCTCCAACAAGCTCATGTGCTAAGGAGGGTTGTATGACAGAAGCACGCATGGCTAAGCCACACATGCCTCAACAACGAGATCCCAAAAATGAATGCATCTTAACCACGCATTCCTTTACCACGCATGCGGTTACCACACAATTTCGTTGTAAAAGCATGATTGGTAAAGAAATACGGGGCTAAGACGCATTCACCCTAAAACTGCCCCCAGCCCTGAAAACTGTCCTCCCCCACCCTGAGCCCTGAAACTCATCCCCTTGTCTTAAAAACTAGCCCAGTTGCCCCACCCTTAGACTTAAAATCTGACCCCCACCCCTGAAAACTACACCTTCCCCCAAACTTGAGCCCTAAAAACGAGCCCCAGCCCTAAAAACTACCCGACCCCCAAGTCCTAAAACCAGCCCGCAGCCCTAAAAACATTCTCCTCACTTCCCACCAAAACCCGGTCCCAGCCCCATCTACCAGACCCTGTCTTGATGGAGCTTCATCTTCCGATCCTTCCTGTTCCTCTCCTTGCCCATCCGCACATCTAGGCCGCACGGATGTATGACGTTACAACGCACACTTTTACAACGCATGCACTTACAACGCATTTTTTACAACGCATAATCCATTACAACGCATGACATTACAACGCATGACACTACAACGCATTTTAAAAAAATACCTTTACAACGCACTACCATTACAACGCATACTACCTTTACAACGCATTCCATTACAACGCATAATATTAAATTACATTTAAGGTAAGTATTAGATAGTATAGGGGTAAAAATTACTATTCTAACTGCAGGGGGTGCAACAGTAGGGTAAGTGTTGGATAGTATAGGGGTAAAAATTACTATTCTAACTCCAGGGGGTGCAACAGTAGGGTAAGTGTTGGATAGTATAGGGGTAAAAATTACTATTCTAACTCCAGGGGGTGCAACAGTAGGGTAAGTGTTGGATAGTATAGGGGTAAAAATTACTATTCTAACTCCAGGGGGTGCAACAGTAGGGTAAGTGTTGGATAGTATAGGGGTAAAAATTACTATTCTAACTCCAGGGGGTGCAACAGTAGGGTAAGTGTTGGATAGTATAGGGGTAAAAATTACTATTCTAACTCCAGGGGGTGCAACAGTAGGGTAAGTGTTGGATAGTATAGGGGTAAAAATTACTATTCTAACTCCAGGGGGTGCATCAGTAGGGTAAGTGTTGGATAGTATAGGGGTAGAAATTACTATTCTAACTCCAGGGGGTGCATCAGTAGGGTAAGTGTTGGATAGTATAGGGGTAAAAATTACTATTCTAACTCCAGGGGGTGCATCAGTAGGGTAAGTGTTGGATAGTATAGGGGTAAAAATTACTATTCTAACTCCAGGGGGTGCATCAGTAGGGTAAGTGTTGGATAGTATAGGGGTAAAAATTACTATTCTAACTCCAGGGGGTGCAACAGTAGGGTAAGTGTTGGATAGTATAGGGGTAAAAATTACTATTCTAACTCCAGGGGGTGCATCAGTAGGGTAAGTGTTGGATAGTATAGGGGTAAAAATTACTATTCTAACTCCAGGGGGTGCATCAGTAGGGTAAGTGTTGGATAGTATAGGGGTAAAAATTACTATTCTAACTCCAGGGGGTGCATCAGTAGGGTAAGTGTTGGATAGTATAGGGGTAAAAATTACTATTCTAACTCCAGGGGGTGCATCAGTAGGGTAAGTGTTGGATAGTATAGGGGTAAAAATTACTATTCTAACTCCAGGGGGTGCATCAGTAGGGTAAGTGTTGGATAGTATAGGGGTAAAAATTACTATTCTAACTCCAGGGGGTGCATCAGTAGGGTAAGTGTTGGATAGTATAGGGGTAAAAATTACTATTCTAACTCCAGGGGGTGCATCAGTAGGGTAAGTGTTGGATAGTATAGTGTAATATTATGCGTTGTAATGGTATGCGTTGTAATGGTAGTATGCGTTGTAATGGAATGCGTTGTAAAGGTAGTTTTTAAAAATGCGTTGTAGTGTCATGCGTTGTAATGTCATGCGTTGTAATGGATTATGCGTTGTAAAAAATGCGTTGTAATGGTAGTGCGTTGTAAAAGTTGCATTGTAAAGGTTGTTCCCCAGGCCGCACACTGCCTTAACCACACATATGCATGGTTAATGTTCAGGCATATCCATGGTTATGGAAAATGTAGTTCCGCTTGCGGGGAAATGACAAGCGTGGCTCAACCTGCCTTGTATAGGCCATTTTCCATTGGGGAGTCGGAGTACAAAAGCACCACCTCATAGAGACTGTTACTGTGAGCTTGTTTAATTGGAGCATGCACTAATGAAATTAGCAAAGGTTTATTTGATTTATTAACTGACTGACGTTAATGTCTTCAGAACTCGCAGCGATCTACCACCGCCAGAACTACCTGCACAGAGTTGGAAAACTATGACCCACTTCTCTTTGACCCCCAAATGTTTAAACTGCCTGCACCCAGAATTCATACTGCCTCGAGCAACTGACATACTATTTCGACATGCTGTTCAACACCACCTGACTGACGCTTAATTTCAATCTAGCTCAGTCAGATCATTCAGTCATCAGACTCATATTGCCAGCATTACCTCCATGTAAGTCTTCCTCACCACCAGAGTTACAAAGTGAGCTTCAGCTCCACACTAGAACCCTCCAAACCATGTCAGCATCCCATGCCTCCCATCCCTCTCCAACATGGCCGACCACCGTCACCTCTGTCCCAGTATAAGGGAAAGTTTGGCCCACCCCCCCTTCCTAAAGAACTACCAAGCTCCAAGAACCAATGAAGCTGATAGATAAAAAACAGGGAGGGAGAGATGGGAACTCATGTGGGGAGGAAGACAATACTCGGAGTAATGAAGATTACTGGTAAGTAACTGGGGCTTTGCCTTTATTTCGGTGTTTCCCGACAAGACTGCCTAGTCGGTTGATTCCTGATGCCAGTTTATCTCTTCAAGTAGTGCTCTTAACCCCTAGCTGCCTGCGCCTTTGAGCTGGCTCACTGTAATAAACTCTTCAGTGCTTCACCTGCTGAGACAACGTGGTCTGACCTGCTGCCTTGAATTTAAACTGTACTTCCACCGGAGTTGGATCTCTCGATTCATTTGAACTGTTTTGTTTAATTTTCATCCTGGAATATTTTTAAGGTATTTAAACAGTATGCTATTGCATATATTTTGCTACATTTTCTCTAGTGTGAAATGTGATATTTTAATACTTTTTGTACAGCTATCTTACTTGGCAAAGACATCCACATCCTCTGTAATTTAACTGTATGAATGTTGCACACATATTCCACACATTTTCTCTAAGGAACGACGTGTCTTTTTAGCGAAAATACCACAGGAGGATGAATTTGTCACCTCAGCCCTCCAGATTAAGAGCTATATGCCAGCCCTGAAGACAGCAACCGCTGTCATTGTGTTGCTGTCAATGTAGGAACATTTTGACAGATGGCATGGTCAGCCATGATGACTGGCCATCAAACTTTTCAAGATTTTTGGTTCTAAAAAACAAATTCCCAAAGCATGAACTTATATTTGAAAAACAAAGAAACAATGCCCCTCCTTCCCCATATTCTGGAAGTTTTCCTTTCCCATACTGCTGGGATTTTCTTAGTGGCGATTGAAAGGAAAATAAATACTTTAGGACTGCTTTATAGTTGGACAAAAGAGTACTCCATCACACATGTAACAGATATACTGTCACCTGATGACAGGTGCATTATATCCTAATGCCCTTGTAACAAAGAGGACGGGGCACCTGACACGGTCTTCCTGACTCTAAATGAGGTGAGCGGATTGTCAGTTTGGTGGAAAAGGTACTGTGTCGCATTTGGGAATGAGTACCCTGTCCGCCACACTCTAAATCCTTCCCTGAAGGAGATGAACGTTCACTGCTGACAGCTATAGAGTTATAGATGGTTAAATCCTGGCAAGGCAAATGTAGCCTTCTGAAGCAGGTAAACTGAGTTAATTAAACTGATTATTAGTAATTTCAGTTATTTGCAACAGTGTGGTATTCGGTGCTATTTAAAACCAAGTTATTGATGTAAGGGTGAGCTAAGGATTCCTTACAAATAATATGTTAAAATTAGGAGTCACATTTTTGGGCCTTGTCAGACCTTAGACACAACTCACATCAGGACGACCGTGGCTTCTCTCCCCATAGCCCAACACTCTGGTGCTCTGCTTTTACTGCTAACCGCAAGTGACGGCGGAGCGTGCTCAACCGGCACCGAGGGGTGAGAGAGGTATTTTAAGGAAGTGGATACACCCTCCCAATATAACAACCGTAAGGTATACAGAACCATAAAGCTAAAAGTAAATTCTACGTAGCGTACTCCGCTGGATGTGGGAAAGGCAAAGGATTTTTATCTTTAGACCCCCTGGCCTACATCTCCTAAGTGCTACCTGAAATACGGTTGAGCCCACCCTGACCTTTAGGAGCAGCCGCGGCCCGTGGAGGGAGTTCCGTGGGGCGGAAAGGCGGGGCGGGGGAGGGGCAGCGTGGGGGGTACTAAAAACCGGAATATGGATAATTGGAGGTAAGTAAACAATTAAATAAATAAAACGAATTTCGTAGCGCGCTGGCGCGCTACGAAATTCGTTTTATTTATTTAATTGATTACTTACCTCCAATTATCCATATTCCGGTTTTTAGTACCCCCCACGCTGCCCCTCCCCCGCCCCGCCTTTCCGCCCCACGGAACTCCCTCCACGGGCCGCGGCTGCCAAGGAGGCCACATGTGACACGCCATGGTGGGAAGGGGGGAGCAGAGGCCATCAGCAAGAAGGGGCAGAGACAGAGGGGCTGGGGGGCAATGAATGGGAACCAGGAGAAGTCTACAAAAAGGGGGTAAGACATGGGGTCTACCCCCACGTTTAGGAGATCTGGTGGGATTCAGGCAGGAAGGGTGGCCAAAGGACAGGGAGAGGGGTCCAAGGGACCGAAGGCAAAGCAGGGCAAGGCTTGGAAGGGGAGGGGCTGGGCACCAAGGAGCCGCAGGAGAGGCCGTGTTGGATCTCCCTTGTCTCCCTGGCCCACGGGGGTTGGCTGGAGAAGGCCCATGGGGCTCAGATCCGGCTGGTCAGAGGAGGGGGTCTGGCGGCAGGGGGAGCAGACTGGGACTTCAAGGAGCTGGGAGAGGGAGGGCAAGGGGTGCCTGGGGGTTGAGCCAGGGGAGCAGGTCCGGGGCCCAGCATCTGCCTTGAAGGTGGCAATGTTGGAATGGAGTGAAGGGAAATAACAGGAGCTGCTGTGGGAGGAGGTATGGGTGCCAGGGCCACACCCAGGGGCTGGGTAAACCTGACATGGGGAGAGGGAGGTCAAGTATTGCGGGGAGGGCACTCGTCAGGGGCGGGGAGGAAACAGGCATGGCAGGAGGGTGTAGAGGGGGAGAGGACAGCAGACAGGGGCAGGGGGTTCCTCAAGCATGGTTCAAAATGTGGGGGGGTTTTGGCATGGGTTCCGAGGGACAAAGAGGGTAGGTGACGAAGGGGCCTCTAACCCCGGCTTGCCGGACATTACTTGTCATTTCCAGGAGTGACAGGATCATGAGATAGAGTACTCGGGTGAAACACATGCTGCTCCGCGGTGAAGTGAAGGCACAGGCAAAGGCGGCAAGACGGAATACACCACTGTGAGAAGTTGGCCTGGTATATGATGTTCACTAGTTAAAGTGACCACCTTGTACCATGCCAGGCAACCCTTATGGTGTGGTTGTAAGTCAACCTTTTCGGACTAGCTGCCCTAGTGGTAGCGTAGGCTAAGCAGTCTTTGAGGCTAAACTCGTTAAAGCGTGTTAAGCAGGCTGTTTTACCATATGTAACCCCCGTTTATACCAATGAAAGGACACCACACAGATATATATTCAAAATATATATGTATTTATTACTCAAAGTATCCCCTAGACTCTTTATGAGCACAGGAGCACAAATTGTTAAACAAGAAAGTATTACAATATACAGAAGTTGCACTTTATATGGATGGGCCCTGGTGGCCACTCAAACCATATACTAAAATAGTGGTATAAGTACCACGACTAGGAAAGGAAAAAGGCCTAGGGCCTCTAGAATCGCTGGGCCTACAAGGAGCTAATGTCAGTTAGTGACCAGGAGGTCCACGGGTCGCGTGTGCATTGAGGAAAGTTACACGCGGGCTCCCATAGGTTTTCAATGGGTGCGTAAAAGTTCAAAAGTTACTGCTAGAAGGGTCTTCTGGATGGACTACGAACTTAAGATTTAAAATATAGACACTAGAGATGTTTCTCTACACTTGGGCACCGGAGTGCCAGCTTTACCTCACCCACAGGAAGCGGGTGCATAGGTCTCGAAGTGCGTCGGGTTTCGTCTATCTGTTCAATGGAGCCTGGTGACAAAGATGCTGCAGGCGGTCGGTCCAGAAGAGATGCGGTGGATCCAAGGGTGGATCGGAGTTGTAGAAGACCTGAAAGCAGAGGGGACAGTGTTCACAGTCACTAGCCAGTGACCGGCGTGGCACCAGGTAGGTACCAGGCGATGTTGGGTGCAAACAGGTGATGAGGTGTGGCTTGTCTCCGCAGCCACGTGGTCCCTGAAGGTCGACGACGTCCAGGAGTCGGTTCACGAGCTGACCCACGCAGGCTCTCGCTGTCGGCAGTGTCGGCGACTTGAAGGAAGCAAACAAGCCTTGGCAAAAGCAGGAGTCGTGAAGAATGAAGAAAGCTGATGGTTCTGACCAGCAAGGTCAGAGGGGCTGCTCCTTTGGAGGGCAGCAGGGGCCAGTCTGGAGCAACCAGACCAGCATTGTAGTTTTCAAGTTAGGTCGCCAAAATGGCCACTAGCCAACGGGCCAGGGACCAGGCAGGCGCGTCGAGATGCAAAGTGCAGAGGGGCCCCACGCAGATCGTGGAGATGCTGGAGGGCTCACCTTTGGTGCAGATGCTGCTCGGATGTTGGGCTTCTCAGGACCCAAAGCACAACTTGGAGGGAGCCTCTGTTGTCACGCTTGCAGCTCGTCGGGTGTCTTTTCAAGATGGCTGGCTCCACGTGTCTCGGTGCCTCAACGGGTTCCTTCTTTTCAGGGACTGTGGATCGGGCGGTGAGAGGTCTTGTCGGGCTCTGGGCTTGGGCTCCAGCAGGAGGCGGCGGCAAAGCAGACGTCGAGTAGCTGGTTGGTGCTTGCGTTAGCAAGATGGTCACTCCCTGACCATAGGGGAGATTTCCTTCTGTCCTCTGAGCAGCAGAGCGTCGAAGTTCCCGTCTTCTTCTTTGTAGTAAGTTGATTCCAGGATGTCTGAAGTCTTAGGACACAGCTCCTACCTTTAAGCGGATTCTAGGGGCCGGACTACCTGCTAGGTCCCTCCCTAAGGGTGGGACCAGGAAGGGGGGTGGTTACACCCCCAATCCTTTGTCCAGCTCGCCCCAGGTCCGGGGCTGGTGTGCCCCAGGACCGGTTTGAACTGGCATATGCACCGAGGCTCCTTGTGAGCCTCAGGCATGTCTGATTCTATTCAAGCCCTACCTGACCAATACACAAAATCCTGTCTGGGGTGGTGCACGCACCTCCCCTGGCAGGAAACCCTTTGTTCACGTCTCCCAAGCTGGAAGGACTCCCAGCAGCAGGAGGGCAGACTTGTGTCTGTGGTGGCAGCGTCCATTTTGTGGAGCTGAGGCTATGTTTGATTTTACCCGGGTTTCAGGATCTGTACATGTCGTGTCCCTCTAGAAGGGTGGAATGCTAACCCCGTCGCCAGAATTTGCAAGGGGTTAGTATAATAATTCGTATGACACCTTACTCGACATGTTTTGATAAAGCCAAACCAAAGATAGCATTTAACCGCGAGGTTCATAATGCACTTAAGAGTATATGGTATGGCGATATCTGGAAACGGTAGAAGGAAGTAGTTCCGACCACTGCAGACAGGCTCAGCTCATGCCAGAGCACCATCTCACATGGAACCAAGCACTCTGCCTTCAGGATTGTTAAGGCCTGCCATAGGAGTGACTTAAAGGTTACCATGTGTCCCATTTAAGGTTAGGTATAGGTATACTACACCTAAGTAAGAGGTGGTTACACCAACTTACCCCAGCTGAGTGATCAGCCAGTTGTGTCAAATTGCTAGGCCAAACCAGGGGTGGCACAATACATGCTTCAGCCCCTGGTAGGCCTTAGATGCACCAATGCCCTGGGTACCTAGTGTACACTGGAACAGGGGCTCACAGGGTGATCTAGTTCCAATGGGTTATGCACCTAGGGTACATGGAGTCCATTTTAAAGAGAGAGCAGATGGGCTGAGATCCTGAATGGCAGGATCTCAGGCCAACTAAGTCGAAAAACCAGCTATACACTAGGCAAAAAGTTGGGGGTAACCATAGTCAGATATCCACCTTCCTACAACCACGGAACGGTAAAATCACTGCCAAACAACGGTCAGAGGCAGATGAGGCGGTACAACAACCCCGCAGGGTCAATGCGGCCTCAGGGGTGGCGGTGAGAGGGCAATCATGCATGGCAGGGGCAGGAAGTTCTTTTGCACCACCACGGGCATCAGTAGTGGACCTAGAGGAGCTAATAAGAAAGAGTTAAGGCAGCGCAGAGGTGCAGTGGCACGAAGGGGCAGGTATCGAGGGTCTTGACGGGGACATACAATTAGATTATGAGGAAGACAGCCTTGAGTAAGGGGAGATTGTGGAGGAGGACGAATGGGGGTCACATCTGTGGGCGGCATAGTAACGATGTGCCTAGTATGTTGCAAGTCGAGAAACATGGAGACCTTCCGGCCTACGACGAAGTGAGTCGACCCCCTGCACAATTGGTTAAGTGGCTGGATCCAGTGCGGGCGCTGACCTTGACGCCAGGTAAGGGCACGAAAGGTTGGGGTGCACCTGTAATGCTTCGGGTCAGGGTGTCAGTGGGGATGGATGCCCTTTGCGAGGAGGCTGAGGGGGCTGTGCGTTTGCGAAAAGGCTGGTACGTCAGGGATACGGGGGTAGGCACAGAGAGGCAGATGGCTGGGGAGGTGAAGTAATCAAAATCGTGTCCCAAAGGCCACACTTACCAGTGGCCCGCAATGTAAGTCAAATAATGGGCAGTTGGCAACGTAGAAGGTTCAAGCGTTTATTGGCCACGAACAACACTCTACATAGAGGAGCCTCATCGATCCTCACCCATGAGGTGCGCCGAGGAAGACTGCTGGCTCCTTGACAAAATCACACTTTTATACATTATCAGCGCAACATACAAAGCCTTACAAGTGGAAAATTACCAGCCAGTCCAGGCGCTCCGAATGAGCTCATAGCCTATATCTAGTTTCAGCGATACAAAAAGGGTTACTATCTTTAAGGAGAGAAGGTCAACGGGGTGACTCCCTTCTCGTCCCAGGTTCTACAGGAATTTGTTTGATACTCCCTTTAGCAGATGTGACCTTGCTTCTTGGTCGTAAATACAATTCGGTCTGTCTTCTAAACTGGTGTCTGCTAAAGAAAGAAGTGGTGGGCTCAGGGAACCACATGATCATAATTCCTACAGAGAGGGAGAGTCAGAATCCAAGATGGCCGCGGTCCTGCTTTTCGGCCCCTTCCGTCGCATCAGACTAAGTTGCCGAAAAGGGACTTATTACGGGAGTGAATTGAATAGGCTAACCTTAGATACACTATGCTAATCATATATATTAATTTGATCCCTTCAGAACGGCCCTTTTAGCAAAGTGTAGCTAATAAAAGGGCTACTCCTCAAAGATGCCCTCATCTATTTGCATCATATCATGGATTTCTTTCTGGGTCATTTGGGCATCCGTTCGAGCATGGGTCGGCCGAGACTCAGGTATTGCAGAGCGAAATTGAGCGGCACAATAGGAACAACAAGCAGGACCGCACTGAATGCAGATACAACAGGTAAAGAGGAAACCCACTATGCCCAAAAGGATCATGAACAGTTTCCACCCCCAAGTAGTCAGAAGGTCCCAAAACCAGGTGGACAGGGACCAGGTACCGGTCTCCATATGAATCTCCGATGCCAATCGGTGGAGTTTCTGAATAGCTAAATGGACCGAAGGGGCGGAGTCAGGTATATATACACAGCAGGAGCTACCGATTACCCGGCATGCTCCTCCGCGATCCGCCAGTATGACATCTAAAACAAGACGATTTTGAAGGGTCACAAGCCGGGTTGCCTGAAGCTCAACAGTGATATTAGTCAATATCCCGGCAGTGGTGTTGACCACTCCTTCCACCACCCTGGACAGTCTTCTAATTTCCTTACTATTTAGGATAGGGCCCCACATAGGTAGGACCCCTTTTATAATATCAACAAAGTGCTGGGCAGGGGTATCAGTTTGATCAGTGGCATCATTATCAGTGGACGTGGATAACAGACTTCGTCGGTTTAGTGAATGGGATTTATGATAATCTGATGGGGCAATATAAACAGGAGGATAGAGGAAGGACAAGTAGCACCTGCCTGACCATCCCCTAGGAAGCCAAGTGTAAGCATTTTCTCCACATACGTAATATATGTTCGGGGGAGTCAATATCGGCGGACTACTAAAGGTTTGTAATCGATAAGTATAATTGCATCTACTAAGTCCTACGAACAAATGGCCAGTACCCTGGATGCAGAAAGAAGATGACGTATTTAATACGGGGACTGGTATAACCTTGTCATCTGAGACATTGCGTTCCTGGAAATATCTGAAATATTCAGTAAAATTGAAGAATACAAAATCTAATATCTCGTCCCTCAGCCAAGTGTCATTTTCATGTTCCATGTATACATTCATGCAGGCTGTTGGATCTAAGGTGCCATCAGTACCTTCTGCATTGGGAGTGAACCCCTGATGCCTCTCTATATAGGCCAATATTAGGTCATAATCTCTCTCCGAAAATCTGTGTGCGTCTACAGTGTAATGCTCATATATCATAGACAACAATTTAAACCAAGCTTCACAGCTCCCTAAATGTGATAAAGGCATTGAAATAAACAAATCATGCTTGTGCATTACTGAAGGGAGGAGGCCACATACCCAACAATCGGTAACATTCGTGGAACTGTGGGTTTGATGCAACATTTCTATGAAAGCATTATTTACAGAAGTCTGGCGATGCCTCTCTTTATGAGGGGCAAAGGTCTGAAAGTGGTGCTCCTTAGGAGCGGGGGTAGACATCACTAGGGTATGGACTGGGTGACGAAACTCTAGATAAATGAACAATCCTAAGCATAATATAAATGACACAGCTATTATAGAAATAAACACGATCTTAACACGCAAACTCCATGTCGAAAACATTGGTAAATATGGATACCTAGGGCGAGGGATTATGGGACGTTCTTCTTCAGGGACAAAACGAGCCATGGGATACATTCTCACTAAAAGTCCAGACCTAAGCTCGGAGAGGAAAAAAGGGGGGGGCTTATAAGCAGTCCAACCTGCCGGAGGGTGCTTCTTTCCTGTGTCCGTGTCAAGCCTCACAGGCAGACTCCCAGTGTTTCAAACCAAAAAATGAAAAAAATCAAGGGTACAAAAATTTCTCGCGTTGGAGCTGCACTTGACGCAACTCTTGCCGAAAGGGAAAGTCACCTGGGCTCCTTCTTATCGATCAATGTCTCTACCTTCTTTCTGAACAGGGCTATCACTCAAAGTTCCGCGCCCTCCACGAGCTCAGTCCAGTGTTTATATGATCCCCAGGTTCCTTAACTCAGACCTCGTTTTTCATTCTAGGCTGAACCCGGGATCTCATTCCTTTTTCGGGGCCGCAGGTGGTATCGACTGTGACCAGGGGTCTCAGGATTCACAAACAAGATTGGCACAGTGGGATCAGATAAGGAACAGGGCGCGCGGCCCTCCTGGTCACGTGTTTGGTCCCCAGGAAGGGCCTCATTCACCACAGCTGGCTCCGAACTTGTGGCACTCTCCCCCTGCCCTTCAACTTCTCTGTGGGCCTCGGGAGAGGGTGACTCTTCGGTATCGTGCTCGCCTCTGTGCCATACGCTTTCCTCCTGGTCCTGACAGTCCTCAAGCAAGGGAAGAGGAACACGATTCAGATGTGAAACATGAATCCAATGCTGTTTCCCTTCGACCTTTACCGCCGTCCTTGTAGCCAGAAGCACTTGATGCGGCCGGGTCCAGCGTGGGTCCAAGCTTGATTTCCACTGATAGTTCCGGATTAGGACCCACTGGCCCGGCTGAATGCTGTGTCCAGGACCCTCCGGCAGGGGCTGCAGTACTGCTGAAATCTGTTGGTGGATAGAACGGAGATCTTTAGTTAACGCATAAAGGTAGTCTGCTAACATAGGATATTCAATGTCCCTGAATGATTTGGGCCGGGCCACTCCCCATACATTGGCAGGCCTCCCGAAAACTACCTCATAAGGGGAAATCCCACTCCGAGAATGAGGGGTTGTTCTTACAGACAACAGGGCCAATGGTAGAAGATCGGGCCATTTTAAGCCAGTCGTGTCCTGTAGTTTGGCTAATTTTAACTTCAGGATCCCATTATACTTTTCAACTAGGCCTGCCGATTGAGGGTGTCGTGCGGCGTGGAATTTCTGTCGTATGGACAAACCCTTACATACATGTTGAACTAAATTAGCATTAAAATGTGTCCCATTATCACTCCAGATTACTCGTGGTAACCCATATCGGGTAAAGAACTCCTTTATTAAAGCCCTCGCAGTTGCTATGGCTGTGTTTTCTCTAGTGGGGTACGCTTCCACCCATTTACTGAAGGTGCAGACCACCACCCAAACATATTTGAGGTTGTTAACCCGTTCCAGCTGTATATAGTCCATTTGGAGTACCTCGAAAGGCAAGGTGGGTGGTGCAAAGCTACCTGACAGAACAGGAATACTACCCCCTGGGTTATGTTGTAGGCAGACCATACAATGTTGAACCAGATTCTTGGCTGTTTTGTGGATATTGGTATTATACCATACAGGATCCAATATCGCGCAAATGCCTTGAATCCCTACATGGGCAGGACCATGTGCCATGGCTACTACCCCATTCACAAATGCATTCGGCAGTAACCATCTGCATTTCTCTGACAGATCCGTCCAACACCGATTCTCGTCTAGCCGCCCCACCTGCTCCTGCCAATACTTCAGTTCCTCCGGGGTGACCTCCTGCTGCAATTCTCTCACACTATCTATGGTGTTACGAAAAATGTCTGCCTCTACCATCCTTCTACACTGGCTAACCACAAACATGGAGGGGGTGTCGGACTGGGCAGTTTCTTTGGCAATTCTATCTGCCAAGGCATTTCCCCTTCCTACATCATCAGTTACAGCTTTATGTGCACTACATTTTACAATGGCAAGGGTTTTCGGCAAAGTCAATGCAGCCAGCAGTCGCTCAACCAACTGTCCATTTTTTATCTTTTCGCCATGGGATGTAAGAAACCCTCGCTTTGCCCACAACCTCCCAAAACTATGGGCTACACCGAAAGCGTATTGGCTATCGGTGTAGACATTTAACCTCAATCCCTCACCTAATTCACACGCCCTCAGTAGTGCAATCAATTCAGCAGCCTGGGCTGAATGATATGGTACTTTGGCCGTTTCAACCACGGTCTGCAAGGTGGTGATTGCATAAGCCGCAACCGTAGTACCATTGGGCAATCTAAAACATGAACCGTCAACATACAATTCCCCTTGGGGTTCAGATAAAGGGATGTCTGTTAGATCTATCCGGCCCTTTGTTTCTTCTTCAGTCCGAAATATGCAATCATGTATGTCCTGGCCACTCTCCCCGGAGGGGAGGGGTAGCAGCGGGCAGGATTCAAAGTGACACATCTCTTGATCGTTATGTGAGGTGCGAACAGGGTCAATTCGTACCCCGTAAGACGCGCACTGGTTAAGTGCTGCGTTTCTGTCCTGTTTAATAGTACATCCACAGCATGTGGTACCATCACTGTGAGATCCGTATTTAGGACCAGCCCTTCCGACTGCCTGATCGCCACTGCTACAGCAGCCGTGGCTCTCAGGCAGCTGGGAAGCGCTCTGGCGACATTGTCCAAAACCGCCGAAAAATATGCACAGGGTCTTTGCTTACCACCAAAGTCCTGTGTTAACACTGAAAGCGAACAACCGCCCACCTCATGCACATAGAGCACAAAAGGCTTCCGGTAGTCTGGGGTGCCAAGCACAGGAGCAGAACATAAAGCAGTCTTTAAGGAAATAAAAGCCATTTGACACTCATCGGTCCAGGGTAGAGGTTCATGCACATTCTTAGTGGTTAGATACACGAAGGGTTTAGTCAAAAGGGAGTAGTTAGGAATCCATTGGCGACAGTAAGAGGTTATACCAAGCAAAGCACGGACATCACGTTGCGTGCGAGGAACAGACATGTTAGTAATGGATGCAATACGCTCCGAGGTCAACCGTCATCTCTCCTTCGACAGGAGATGATCAAGGTAGGTCACCTCCGGTCGACAATATTGGAATTTTGACAGTGACACCTTGTTATCCATGTTTCGCCAGATGCTGCAGCAAATCCACCGTCGCCGTACGGCAGCCATCCTCGGTATCAGAGGCCACCACGAGATCATCAACATACTGGAGCAATACATTACCTGGTGGCAAGCCTAACGTGTCTAGTATCTTTTTCAGTGTCTGACTATAAATACTGGGGCTTTCCGTATACCCCTGAGGGTCGCGACAGAATCTAAAGCTGCGGCCCCCCAATGAGAAGCCGAAAAGATAACGGCTGTCTGGATGAATAGGGATACTAAAGAAAGCATTCTTTAAATCTATCACCGAGAAAAATTGTGCCGTTGGAGGAATCATCGTTAAAATAGAATTAATATCAAGGACCACAGGGTACTGGGGTACCACAATCTTATTGATCTCTCGTAGGTCAATCACAAATCGATAGGTATCAGCATAATCAGGAGTCTGTTGTACTGGGGCTCGTTTAAGAATCGGAAGAATAGGACTATTACACATGTTGGAGGCCGTCTCTTCCACTACTCCGGTTCTAATCAAATCATGAATGATAGCCAATAGAGCTCGTTCCCCAGCGGGGGCAATTTTATACTGGGGAATTTTCGGCAACTGGGCATTCTGTTTTAAGGTGATCGATACTGGGGGAATTTGTAAATGGCCCACGTCTGTGTCTCCAGTTGCCCAGAGATTTTTCGGGATGCACGCCAGTTCTGGTGGTAAAGGATCCGTCTTAGACAAGCATTGCGCGGAGAGGGGTGAAGGATCCTTGATGGTCAAGTAAACCCCATCCGGGGAACAATAGATACGAGCATGTAATCTTTTCAATATGTCCATGCCTAAAAGGTTTTCTCCACACTGGGAGGTCAAAAGGAAAGGTGAATCTATTGATACCGGCCCCAGGGTAAGGGGAAGCGGTTGAGAGAAGGGGCTTACCACCGGAGTTCCAGAAAACCCCACGGACACATTATTCTGGCCAGACAGAGCAGCCCCCGGGACTAGGGCACGTGAAACAGAACTGTTCATGGCCCCTGTGTCAACTAGGAACTTACCTGATGCGTTCAATAATCGTGCATGGACATAAGGTCCAGCTTGATCAATTGGAATCGACACCTGCCCCTCACTCTGTCTTTGGCTGTCCTATGCTTGAGAATAACCTGATCCCTCGCCTGTCATATAACCATCATTGTAATACTGCTTCCCCTGACTGTGATCAAAGCAATTCTGACCAGTCTCACCTGTGGCCGAATGCTCTTGTCTCGTCGATCCCCCTCGCTGTCCACCAAACCGTCCCCTTCCTCGACCTCTCGGAACACTGTTCTGTTCATATAATAACGGGCACTGGGCTCGCCAATGCCCCTCCTGCTTGCAGAAGGCACATTGATTTATGCCCAAGTCTGTCCGTCCTGTCGTCTGTGCTGGACCCGCCCCTCTTGGAGCAAAATTCTGCGATCCTCGCCCTCTCCCCCGTCCTCTCTCTACTTGCTGTAACAATACTCGAGTATTCAAGTCCTTTGACTTTTTCTCTGTCCTGTCCTTGCTTTCATTCTCACGATGTTCATAATATTGAGAAATACTCAATATCGTCGAAGGGGTAGTAGTTGTCCAGGTGCTTTCAGCAGCCTGCAATCGAGCCGATACCTCCGGCAGCAGATTGGTCACCAATCGATTCACGAACAAACGTACCCCTCCTTCAGTGGCCAGGTCCTGTCCACTGAAGTCAATGAAAACTCCCTCAAATCTCGTAAAGAAATCTGATACACTCTCATCCTTCTTCTGCTTGCAGGCCGTCAACTTATCCCAATCCACCTTCCGGGGAGGGATCAGCGAATGCATATAAACTATTATCCTATCAGGAAGGGCCAATATTTCCGCCCGGGGCTTATTCCCCGGTTTACGATCTCTATCCCATTCCCGTAGCTGTTCCCAAGTTCCCCCAAATTCGGTTGCATGGTCCTGATCGTGTACCTGGCGCCAAATGTCCACCGGTACTAATAAAGCAAAGAATAGTTCAATGTCCGCCAACGTCATTACTGCGGAGGAAGCCGCTTAAGTAAGCTCTTTGTAATACGCGGTAGGATTCTTCCTGGGATCTGGTAACTGACTTTTGAGTGACAACACCTCACTTCGTTTCCAGGGGGTATACACCCATTGTTCCTGGAAACGCGCCTCCACTCTGGGACGAGTAACTACCCCGAGGGCATCTACAACTTCCGTAACTTCTGGATGGTAGATGGGGTGTACTTCCCGCATAGGGTACTGGGATAGCCCCGTAGGATTAGTCGACTGCAGATGGGTTCTATATGCCACCAAGGTCTTCACATTCCCGTACACTTCTTCTGGGGTAAGGCGAGACCTATGGGTTTGTGTGACAATATCGTATAATATGGCCGGGGCCCTTCCCTCCGTGTGTACCTGCTCCCATAATGATATAAGGCGGTTCGCCATATGTTCTAATGCATGCTGTTGCATTACCGGCTCGTAATCTCTCATGGTGCTCCAAATATCTGATAATGAATAAATGGGTTGCCGCATCCATTGGGATGCCTGTACAGCAATAGTTTCTTTTTCTTCTGTTCCCAAAGCCGAACGAGTAAACAACCTTTTACCCTCAGCTAAGGGGACCGGACGTGTCGGAGTGGTAGCAGCTGCTACTGGCGTAGTACTCGCGGAGGAGGAGGGCAGCACAGAAGGGGAAGTCATTGACCCGGATGGCAGCTGTGTTGTCCCAGCTGCTGCGGCTGTTAACAGTGATGGTAACATAGTCATCACCTCTGACACGGATGTGGACAGTCGGGAGAGTTCTGTCAAAGGAGAGGAACTGGGGGGAGCTGGAGGGGCTGAGGCCCCCGAGGTTCCTAAGGACGCGGCCGTGGCCGGAGCCGAGACTCCTGACACCTCCGAATACAGCCGTTGAGGCACATAAGGAGGCGGTGGCCGTATATCCAATAAGTCCTCTATCTCATCTTCAGCATTGGGTCGAGTCACATAGCTCTTATCTACCTTCAATCGGAATTCACGGTTCATACAGTCTATTCCCTTTTCTGCTCGAGACCTATCATAAGCTATGGCCTTCTGAGTCACATTCTGTCCCGCCTTAGCCCTGGACTGCTTTTCCTCTCTTATCCGCCGCTGTTTGGATTCCTTCAGCCATGAACCCAGGGCATCAAACATAGCCTGACGGCTATGCCTGGAGAACAGCTGTTCCTGTAAGAAAGCAATTTTCTTTTCATCAAACGAACCGGTCTTTGGCCATTGCAGTTCTTCATTACCTTTAGTATATTTATGCCACAGAGTACAAAACAATAAAGGAGTAATTCCATGCTTCACATACATATAGTGGCTAGGACTGCCTTCCGGCGGGGCAGGCTGACTCTCAGCCAACCGAGAGTCCCCTGTCCGACAACAGCAGCTAAAACAATTCAATTTACTAAAACAAGACATGATGATTAATTCAGACAAACACACATGACATAAACCACAAACAAAAACAACAAACTTTACCACCTCAATCAGTGGGCCAAGCCCACACTAATTCATATGATTTCCAACAATAGACATCCCCGACTGCACCACGGCTCCTCTCACTGCCTTCCTGGTTCACGACCGAGGCTGTCCCGAGGAGGTCTATGCCTCACCGCGGATATGCCTCATGGCTACCCAGCTCTGGTCGTGAGTTTCCCAGGTGCAACCGGGCTATATTCCGCGCGCGGTTTATCAAATCTGAAGAAAGGGCCCATCAAATCGTGCCAAATGTACATGTACTTCAAATCAATGCCCAGCCATACAAATTCGGGCTTCAAACCAACAGTGGCACCGCTCTCCAGCGCCTGCCTCAAAATCAATGCACCGCCCTAGAGCCTGTGCTTCAAATTCAACTACACACTCCACCTCGCGTGCTTCAAAACCAAACGTGCACTGTTTATAATCAGTGCTTCAAATCGAAATTCTACTCACCGGGTGCACCCTGGTAGGAATGTCCATTCTTCGCTGCCAACTCCTCTCGACCAACACGGTCCGTTTCCTGGGTTAAGCCCGTAGGACCCCGGTGAAGGGTGACTAGCAGCAGAGGGCATCCCGATCGGGCGCGCAGAGCGAAATTCTCGAGCTCCCCTTCCGCTCACCGGCCAAGACGTCCTCGAACCTACCACCCGATTACGGGGGAGGTCAGACCCTATCACGGGGTCCCTTCGTGGTCGCCAACTGAAGTAATCAAAATCGTGTCCCAAGGGCCACACTTACCGGTGGCCCGCAATGTGAGTCAAATAATGGGCAGTTGGCAACGTAGAAGGTTCAAGCGTTTATTGGCCACGAACAACACTCTACATAGAGGAGCCTCATCGATCCTCACCCATGAGGTGCGCCGAGGAAGACTGCTGGCTCCTTGACAAAATCACACTTTTATACATTATCAGCGCAACATACAAAGCCTTACAAGTGGAAAATTACCAGCCAGTCCAGGCGCTCCGAATGAGCTCATAGCCTATATCTAGTTTCAGCGATACAAAAAGGGTTACTATCTTTAAGGAGAGAAGGTCGACGGGGTGACTCCCTTCTCGTCCCAGGTTCTACAGGAATTTGTTTGATACTCCCTTTTGCAGATGTGACCTTGCTTCTTGGTCGTAAATACAATTCGGTCTGTCTTCTAAACTGGTGTCTGCTAAAGAAAGAAGTGGTGGGCTCAGGGAACCACATGATCATAATTCCTACAGAGAGGGAGAGTCAGAATCCAAGATGGCCGCGGTCCTGCTTTTCGGCCCCTTCCGTCGCATCAGACTAAGTTGCCGAAAAGGGGCTTATTACGGGAGTGAATTGAATAGGCTAACCTTAGATACACTATGCTAATCATATATATTAATTTGATCCCTTCAGAGGGGAAGACGGAAGGGGACTTAGTGGACGATCAGTGAGAAAAAGGATGGGACACATGAGTCCATGGGAAAAGGCTCATACACCCATTAAGCTGGAATGCTTAGAGCGCTGGCTGGCTCACTACCCGTGTCGGTAGGATGCCACTTTATTGAAGGGTTCAAGTTGGGGTATGAAGGGCCAAGAGTAGCAAGGTGGGCGGAGAACTTGAGATCAGTGAAAGGACAAAAAGCAATTGTGTGGGACAAGTTGTGCAAAGAAGTTGAAGAAGGGCTAATGGCAGGGCCATTCAGACACCTTCCTATCACTGATTGGGGTGGCACCCAAGAAGGAACCCGGGCAATTTCGATTGATTCAGCACCTATCGTGGCCAGAGGGATCTTCAGTGAATGATTACATAGCAGGGACTTGACATCAGTGTCATACTTGTCTGTAGATGTAGCCAGGGCACTAGTGGAGAAGGTAGGAAAAGGTACGGAAATGGCAAAATGCGACATTAAGTCAGACTTCTGCTTGCTGCTTGTACTCCCAGAGGATTTCCAATTGTTGAGAATACAGTTTGAAGGAAAAAATTTTGTGGACAAGGCATTGCCTATGGGATGTTCCATGCCATGTGCACTGCTTGAGCGTTTTAGCTCATTTCTATAATGGGTTTTCACATGGCAGACAGGCAAAATGACTGTGACACCTTATCTTGATGACTACTTCCTGGTGGGTCGACCCGGTTTGACAGACTGTCAACAACAGTTGAACAGTTTTCAAGAGCTCATGGGTTTACTGGGAGTGCCATTGGCACCAGAGAAGACACAAGGTCTGAGTACGGTGTTGTAATTTCTGGGCATTGAACTGGACTTGCTGGCAATGGAAGCATGCCTGCCGACAGACAAAAAATTGCATATGATTAAGCTGATTGTTGACATGCTGGCCAAATGGAAAGTGAACGTAAGGGAGGTGCATGTGCTGCTGGGACACCTTAATTTTACGTGTATGGTAGTAGGGGCAGGTTGGGCTTTTTGCAGAAAACTGGGCAGTTTCCAAGCGGGCATCACACTTCCTCATCACCACATGTGACTGTCCGCAGGGACAAAGAAGGATTTACGCATGTGGCGAAAGTTTCTAGAGGACTTTAAAGGCATACCAATAGTGACGCCCAAAGAATGGGAATGGGACGTGCACATATACTCTGACGCAGCGGGGGCCCATGGTTTCGGACTGTATTAGCAGGGTAGATGGTGCGCAGAAGAGTGGCCACTACATTGGAGGAACGGGGGCAGGAGCATTGCTTTTTGGAATTATTCCCACTAGTAGTAGCAACAGCAGTATGGGGACAGGAACTGGGACACAAGAAGGTTGTCTTCAGGATAGACAATATGGCAGTGGTTCAGGTGGTTAACAGGCAATCTGCTAGTGATACACAGGCCCTCAAGTTGATGCAGGTTTTTGTTCTACTTTGTCTGAAACATGACATTACCTTTCTAGCCAGACGTGCCAGGGGTGGACAATGCCATTGCGGATGCTTTGACTTGTTCGCAGTGGGAGAGGTTCCTTGGTGTGGCAACGGAGGCGGACAACTACAAGACACCGGTGCCTGTAGGGATGTGGTCCATTGAAGACATAGGATGCTTCAGTTGGTGGAAGGGTCATTGGCTCTTTCCACTAGGAGGGCATATAGACTAGGCATGGGCAGTGAACTTCGCTCCGTTCACAGAGTTTCTGGAGTTTTCTGCACTCCGCACTCCACAGAGCTCACAGAGTGCAGAAAACTCTGCTTCGCGATGTGCAACAGAGTTTTTTTCCCACTCGCAATCGTGAACTGTAAGTTCGCGAGCGCGAGCGGCTGCTCAGGTAGAATATCTACCGAGCTGCAGGAATACCAGCACAAACTGCAGCTTGCACTGCACTCCACCACCCGCGGAACTTGGCAGAGTTTTTGTGTAACTTCGCGGAGGTCCGCGTAGCAAAACTCTGCGAACTACACCCAGGCCTAATATAGACAGTAGGAGACCCCACCACAGATACAGACAGAGCATCCGAAACGCAGATTGAGCGTTTGGGGGGTCATAATTAAAAGGACAAAGAACAGGGAGTTCCCTGAAGAGGTGAACGAAAGGACACTACACCAGATTAAGGTTTTAAAAGGACAGAAAAGGAAATAACCTTGTGGCTATACTCAGGCATGCTTGAAATATGATATACAGTTCAGATTTATAAAAACATACTTAGTTTTGACACACTATTGCATGGGTTACCTGGAGAAAGCTCTACGTTAACCCCTTCAGTGCCCATGACGAGCTGGACTCGTCATGGGCCGCGGTTGCGCTGTGCCCATGACGAGTCCAGCTCGTCATAGACCCCGCCCGCTAATGCAACGGCCGGCACAGGGCGGGGAAAGGGGCGGGCACTGAAGGGGTTAAAAGGGTAACTGAGGACTGGACAAGTTCTGCATGAAATATGATTTGCTTGCCCTGAATAATCCTGAGAAAAAGGGACGAAACGTTGAGGCTGCATTGGATATATATCAAGATGTCCATACTTTTGATGGAATGTTTACAACTCAAGAATAAAGAAAAAAGAAAGAAAAGAATATGAAGAAGTTTCTCTGCTCTTTTATTTTTCGTGCCACCCCACTTGCTATTTTGATTGCGCTTTATGCACTTTATTGGAATTAATACCTTGGAATTACTTATTACTCTTGCACCGAATTACTGAAAACTAATCATTCATACCATATAAAGTATTGAGTATTTATTGTTGTTTATGTGCTCCTCCATCCAGTGAAGCAATTTGTATATAAGTGTTTTTTTTATAACGGTTGACCCAGAGAGTGGGCACATTGTTGTTTTGAATCAGATGCCAGAGTGCAGACAATTGAATGCCACAACCGTTAGCCTGGTCTTTGTCTAGTAAAGCTTCCCCTTTGTTGTTGCAGACAGCATCAAGCGTCCCCAGTAGGGCTGCTAGCAGCTCCACTCCTATTGGACATCTCGAGTCGGGTGTAGTTCCCTGGATGCGCTGCCAACCCTTTAAAGCCTTCCTGACTGTGAAGCTATCAGTGGGATCCCCCTTGTCCCTGGTTCGGGCGAAGAAAGATATCGCTGCCACGTGGCGCCTGGCTGCCTCCACTGAGCACCCTCCCTCATGTAAAACGCCTAAGTAAAGTAGCAGTGCCCCTGGGGAATGCCATTCTTCTGCCCAATCCTTTCCCAAGAAAGCACAATATGCCCAAAACGCCCCTTCATAGGTTTTCCTGGTCCTGGGGGCTAGGCTATCTGCCACGAGGTTTGGTAGTTGGGGGCACCAATCAGCCAAAGTACTCCTGGGAAGGGTGTTGGGTTCGCTTCTGCAGAAGGGAGGTGTGTTCTGAAGACCTGCATCTTGAAGCGAGAGAGTGCATCAACAGCATTATTTAACACACCTGGCACATGTTTAGCCTTAAACAGTATGTTCTATTTCATACACAACATCACTATCTCTTTTAACAGGCAGAGGATCATCTTACATCTTGCTGCTTGCTGATTGGTTCATTCCACCACAGTCATGTTGTCAGACCAAAATACTACAGATTGATTACAAAGTCTTTCAGGCCATACCGTTAAGGCCACCCAGATAGGAAACAATTCTAAGAAGCCAATGATAGCCGTTAATCCATTCTGCACCCATGTGTCTGGCCACCGTTGCGCCACCCACTCATTGCCAAGTATGGCACCAAATCCCACACTACCCGCAGCGTCAGTCCATAAACCTAACTCTGCAGAGGTAGTGGGCGGACCGGGCCAGACCACCCTGTCATTGAAGTCCTGCAGGAATGCCATCCAAATCTGCATGTCCTGCCTAACCTCATCCGACAGCCTGGTGTGATGGTGCTTTTCTTGAATCACGGTAATGGCCTGGGCGATGGAGCGGGAGAATAGGTGTGCCATTGGAATCACTCTGAGGGCGAAGTTCAACTGTCCTACTGTTTGCTGCAACTGATGCAAGATAACCTTATCCATGGCCAGGCATTGCTGTAAGGCTGCTCTGAATTTCTTAATCTTATTTTCCGGCAAGTGGAAACACTCTTGGACTGAATCCAGCTCAATACCTAAGAATCCTATTGTTGTTGCTGGTCCAACTGTCTTTCCCGGCACCAGGGGAACCCCAAAAACCCTGCATGAGTGTGCAGAATTCCTACAATGCCCATGCACACTTCTGAAAGCCCGCCGACCCCAGGATATGAAAGTCATCTAGATAGTGCATGACAAACTGGTGCCCGGTCACACGTCTAAAAACCCATTCCAAAAATGAACTACATTTTTCAAAATAGGCGCAGGAGACCGAGCAACCCATGGGCATACACACATCCCTGTAGAATTTTTCTTGAAACTTAAAGCCTGGCAAGTGAAAGTCCTCTGGGTGAACCGGTAACAGACGAAAAGCTGATTCAATATCAGATTTTGCCAGCAAAGCGCCAGGGCCCAGCCCCCTAAAAATTTCCATGGCCTGATCAAATGATGCGTATTTCACACTACAAATTTCATCACTGATGGCATCATTCAGCGAGTTGCCTCTAGGTGCCGACAGATTATGGATCAACCTGAACTCCTCTTTTTTGGGGACAACACCCAAAGGCGAACAAACAAAACTATGCACTGGAATGTGATCAAACGGGTCCATTATTCTGCCCAGGCGTAACTCTTTAGCAATCTTAGTTGCCGCCGCTCCTGGGTTGGTCCTTACTGACGATTGATTTTTGCATTCGGGTGTCCCGATATAATCTGGGGCAGGGATCTTAAACCCATACGTAAAACACTCTTGTGGTGTCCTAGCAGTGGAATGACAAGGGTATTTGTTTAGCCACGGGGTCATAGCTGTGATGTCAATGGGAGAATGTGTGACTTGGTGCACTCTACCATCAATCCTGTTTTCTCTTGCCTTTATCCCTAAATTTTTTGAGACACTTGGATTCTGGGTGGGAAGGATTTGCGCAGATAGAGCAGGCATGTTTAAACTTACATGTGCCTGCCGCCCTAGTGCTCTCCTGTTAAAATCCCAACAAGTCCCCTTCCGCCCCCCTCCACCACCTGAGCCATGGGCAGGGCCTGTGTTCTGCGCTGGCCGAAAGGGCTGATAAGGCTGTAAAACTGGAGCTGCCTGTCCTCTGTTATTAGCCTGCGTTGAGCTAAACTGATAATTGGACTGTGGTGCGCCAAACTGATCCAACCAAGATATCGTGCCAATCTGGTTCCAGGATAATGCAGGGTCAGATGACTTCGCCCTCCTGAAATCTATGTCATACTGCGTCCAACCCCATCCCCCATATTTGTCATGAGCCATGGTAATGCGGTTCTGGTAACATGCCATCTCTGCCTGTATGTTAGGAAAACGTTCAGCCATTACTGCCATGAATACTGAAAAAACCCTGATCCAGTTGTTTAAGTTCTCCTCCACCCTGAATATTAACAACTCGCTTGCCCATTCTCTCGTTAGCATCCAGTTGTTTAAGTTCTCCTCCACCCTGAATATTAACAACTCGCTTGCCCATTCTCTCGTTAGCATCCAGTCCTTCTGTTTCTTAGCTTCCTCTCTTTCTCTTTCATCCACTAGCAGAGAAAACACGCTAACATAGCACCCTGACCAAATGAGTTCCTTCAACTCACGCGACACATGCCTAGCCACGTTCTCCCTCCCGGTGCGAGACTCTCCTACTCCCAGCATTGGCAGTGTCCCCTGCTTACCTGCTGTGGACACTCCAGCAGGTTCTGTCAGCTTCTCCTTCGCCTGACTGACCACCGGTACTTCCTTGTTGACGTCCCCGGGTGTTCTCCCATTGATGGGGTTGGGAAGAGAAGGAGGCACCTGCCCTGTGCCTATTGGCCCCACTTGTGTTACCACAAACTGGGCAATCAACTTCCTTGCTTCTGCCTCTGGGTCCCCCTGTATGTCTTTCACCCCTACTGTTGGCGACAAAATCCCTGCTTTCCCCAACCAAGGCAAAACCGCTGCTAAATGCGCCACCAAATCTGTTGGTACCGGATTAATGCCTGCCGGGTTCTCTTTAGGGACCCCACTGTCTGCCACCCCTGGGCCCTGTGGCGTGATGGCTACCGGTACTGCTCCTGCCGGGACGACCGTAAATGGAGCAGTCCATGGTTCCCCCAAAGGTACCACCCCCACTGGCATTGTCGGGGCCGGGGCACTCAAAGGGACTCCCCCTAGTGGAACCACCCCTGATGGCCCAGGGACCTCCCCTTACCTGGGCTGAGACACTGGCACCGCGGCTTTAGTCTTAGCCCCCTTCTTTTTTGGCCCAACCCGCTTAGGCAAGGGATCCAATTCACCCCTGGGCTTGGGGGGTACTATTGTGCGCCTGGGCCTTTCCAACGCCCCCTCTTGACCCTCAACCCTCTCCCTGAGATCCGCCAGGTTTTGCACCAATCTATCTACCTTCTTCAATCTCTTGTCCATGGTAGCCATCTTTCTCATCAGTTTCTCCATCATGTATTCCATGCGAGAGCGCTTGTCGCCCCGCTTCATTTTTCCTGCCATTGTCACTTACGTTCCTGCCAAATGCTCTGACCCTTATACCAGCACCACGTATACAATGCTAGCCCTGTTTACCTTCTTATTTGTCCAAAGTCATTCAACTTAACTAAGTACTTCTGGATAAAAAAATTCTGTGCAGCACTCTAACCCTGGACTAGATCACCTGTGTGTTGTGCGTTGCTACTAGTACCAATAAAACACCAACCATACAGCACTGCACCTTGAGTCAATAATCTATTTTGACTTTATACTGGCCTTGTGCGTGCTGCACTCCCCTCAAAACTAGCTGCAGTCCTAAATGATTAACAGCAACAGTATGCGTATCTAAAGAACGCAGGAGCCTCAAACCTAACAGTATGTTCTGTTAACAGTAATATTCAGTGTTGAACACTTGATCTTGAGAGCAAGAACCTCCTTTATAAGAATTGCAACCCACAGAATAAGAACAATGGCAATTTAACACTGAACCTTGAGAGTAAGATTCTCAGGCTTCAATAATTATGAAGGCATTGAACACATCCCCTGATTGTACTGACATTCAATTGGACACGGGCTTGCTTTAAAACGATCTAACATACTAGGAACAATGGTATTGTGCACATGCTCATTGAGATTAAACTGTGTGCGAATCCAAGCATTTCAGTAAAATTCTCAGCGAGAGCTAACAGAACAGAAACATTGGGAATTAAACACTTAAGCCTGAGAGTAAGTGTCTCAGACCCTAACCATTAAGCCACAGTGACTCCCTCAAGCGGCACACAATATTTTGCCCACAAGCTTGTCAGCAGCACCGCTACAAATGCGCCCCCCCACACCGGGGATTACGCGCTACCTGCACTCCACTCGCTACCCGCGCTGGGAGCTGCCGAGCACTCCCTAACTGTACCCCGCGCTCTTAACAGATATGCGGGTGAGCTCTCACTGCCACCCCGCACGAGTACCTGGCCTGGGTGCTGCCACACGAACTGCCGACTCGCTTCTCCCTTCGCGGGACCCCTGACGCAAGAAGCCTTCTTCAACGATCGTCGTTCTTCCTCACAGCCTCGAGACCCTGAGTCCAGTCGCTTCGTCCACACCGCTCCAAACGCAGGCTTGGTCCCCACGACACAATCCTCCGCACTTCGCACGCAAAACAATACCTGCAGAAGGAGAAAAGGAACAAATATTAAATTACAACCTCCTAGCGAGGTCGCACTACAGGCTGGGGAGCGTGGAAGGCAAATAGGAAGATTTCTCTGCTCCCCAGCCTTTTATCGGCAACTACTAGCCCCCAGACCGGTTCTGTCCGGCCTGGGGGGGGGGTGACAACTTGCGTGACCCAGAAGTGATTCCTTTCACTTCCGGGTCACGACCCGGCCTGCCAATGAAAGAGGGGGCGCGCCTGTCGCATCACTGCTGTGCGCAACTGGCCCGCCTCCTCGGTCGTCGGGGGCCGGCAGGACCACCATATTATCGGCGGGTCCGATGCCGGTCCCGCCTTTTCTAGGGTCGGGGCTACGGTGACAGGCCCGGCCATGAGGTCCCCGCGGCCAAGGAGGCCACGTGTGACATGCCATGGGGGGAAGGGGGGGAGCAGAGGCCAGCAGCAAAAAGGGGCAGAGACAGAGGGGCTGGGGGGCAATGGATGGGAACCAGGAGAAGTCTACAAAAAGGGGGTAAGACATGGGGTCTACCCCCACGTTTAGGAGATCTGGTGGGATTCAGGCAGGAAGGGTGGCCAAAGGACAGGGAGAGGGGTCCAAGGGACCGAGGGCAGAGCAGGGCAAGGCTTGGCAGGGGAGGGGCTGAGCACCAAGGAGCCGCGGGAGAGGCCGTGTTGGAGCCCCCCCGTCTCCCTGGCCACGGGGGTTGGCTGGACAAGGCCCTTGGGTGCTCAGATCCTGCTGGTCAGAGGAGGGGGGCTGGTGGCAGGGGGAGCAGACTGGGACTTCAAGGAGCTGGGTGAGGGAGGGCAAGGGTTGCCTGGGGGTTGAGCCAGGGGAGCAGGTCCAGGGCCCAGCATCTGCCTTGATGGCGGCAATGTTGGAATGGAGTGAAGGGGAAGAACAGGAGCTGCTGGGGGAGGAGGGATGGGTGCCAGGGCCACTCCCGGGGGGCAGGGTATACTTGACATGGGGAGAGGGAGGTTCAGTATGGCGGGGAGGGTTCTCGTCAGGGGAGGGGAGGAAACAGGCATGGCAGGAGGGTGTAGAGGGGGAGAGAACAGCAGACAGGGGCAGGGGGTCCCTCAAGCATGGGTCAAGATGTGGGGGGGTTTTGGCGTTGGTTCCCAGGGCCAAAGAGGGTAGGTGACGAAGGGTCTTCTAACCCCGGCTTGCCGGACGTTACTTGTCATTTTCAGGAATGACAGGATCATGAGGTAGATTCCTCGGGTGAGTCAAATACGGCTCCGCGGTGAAGTGAAGGCACAGGTAAAGGCGGCAAGCCGGAATACACCATGGAACGGAAAAATCAAAGCCAAACAACGGTCAGAGGCAGATGAGGTGGTACGACAACCCCGTAGGGTCAATGCGGCCTCAGGGGCGGTGGTGAAAGGACAATCATGCATGCCAGGGGCAGGAAGTTCTTTTGCACCACCACGGGCATCAGTAGTGGACCTAGAGGAGCTAATAAGAAAGAGGTGAGGCAGCGCAGAGGCGCAGTGGCATGAAGGGGTAGGTATCGAGGGTCTTGACGGGGAAATACAATTAGATTACGAGGAAGACAGCCTTGAGTAAGGGGAGATTGTGGAGGAGGACGAATGGGGGTCACATCTGTGGGCGGCATAGTAACGATGTGCCTAGTATGTTGCAAGTCCAGAAACATGGAGACCTCCCGGCCTACGACGAAGTGAGTCAACCCCCTGCACGACTGGTTAGGGGGCTGGATTCAGTGCGGACGCCGACCTTGACGCCAGGTAAGGGCATGAAAGGTTCGGGTGCACCTGTAATGCTCCAGGTCAGGGTGTCAGTGAGGACAGATGCCCTTTGCGGGGAGGCTGAGGGGGCTGTGCATTTGCGAAAATGCCGGTACATCAGGGATACTGGGGTAGGCACAGAGAGGCAGATGGCCGGGGAGGGGAAGACGGAATGGGACTTAGTGGACAATCAGTGAGAAAAAGGGTGGGACACATAAGTCCATGGGAAAAGGCTCATACACCCATTAAGCTGGAATGCTTAGAGCGCTGGATGGCTCACTGCCCGTGTCGGTAGAATGCCACTATATTGAAGGGTTCAAGTTGGGGTATGAAGGGCCAAGAGTAGCAAGGTGGGCGGAGAACTTGAGATCAGTGAAAGGACAAAAAGCAATTGTGTGGGACAAGTTGTGCAAAGAAGTTGAAGAAGGGCAAATGGCAGGACCATTCGGACACCTTCCTATCACAGACTTGATGATTTCACCGATTGGGGTGGTACCCAAGAAGGAACCCGGGCAATTTCGATTGATTCAGCACCTATCGTGGCCAGAGGGATCTTCAGTGAATGATTACATAGCAGGTACTTGACGTCAGTGTCATACTTGTCTGTAGATGTAGCCAGGGCACTAGTGGAGAAGGTAGGAAAAGGTACGGAAATGGCAAAATGTGACATTAACTCAAACTTACGCTTGCTGCTTGTACTCCCAGAGGATTTCCAATTGTTGAGAATACAGTTTGAAGGACACATTTTTGTGGACAAGGCATTGCCTATGGGATGTTCCATTTCATGTGCGCTGTTTGAGCGTTTTAGCTCATTTCTACAATGGGTTTTCACATGGCAGACAGGCAAAATGACTGTGACACACTACCTTGATGGCTACTTCCTGGTGGGTTGACCCGGTTCGACAGCCTGTCAACAACAGTTGAACAGTTTTCAAGAGCTCATGGGTTTACTGGGAGTGCCCTTGGCACCAGAGAAGACACAAGGTCCGAGTACGGTGTTGTAATTTCTGGGCATTGAACTGGACTCGCCGGCAATGGAAGCACGCCTGCGACAGACAAAAAATTGCATATGATTATGCTGATTGATGACATGCTGGCCAAATGGAAATTGAACGTAAGGGAGGTGCATGTGCTGCTGGGACACCTTAATTTTATGTGTAGAGTAGTAGGGGCAGGTAGGACTTTTTGCAGGAAACTGGGCATGTTCCAAGCGGGCATCACACTTCCTCATCACCACATGTGACTGTCCGCAGGGACAAAGATGGATTTACACATGTGGCGAAAGTTTCTAGAAGACTTTAAAGGCATACCAATTTGCCAATTTGTGACGCCCAAAGAATGGGACTGGGACGTGCACATATACTCTGACGCAGCGGGGGCCCATGGTTTCGGATAGTATTGGCAGGGTAGATGGTGCGCAGAAGAGTGGCCACTACATTGGAGGAACGGGGGCAGGAGCATTGGTTTTTGGAATTATTCCCACTAGTAGTAGCAACAACAGTATGGTGACAGGAACTGGCACACAGGAGGCTTGTCTTCAGGATAGACAATATGGCAGTGGTTCAGATGGTTAACAGGCAATCTGCTAGGGATACACAGGCCCTCAAGTTGATGCAGGTTTTTTTCTACTTTGTCTGAAACATGACATTACCTTTCTAGCCAGACGTGCCAGGGGTGGACAATGACATTGCGGATGCTTTGTCTTGTTCGCAGTGGGAGATGTTCCATGGTCTGGCCACGGAGGCGGACAACTACAAGACACCGGTGCCGGTGGGGGTGTGGTCTATTGAAGGCAGAGGATGCTTCAGTTGGTGGTAGGGTCGTTGGCTTTGTCCACTAGGCGGGCTTATAGACTAGGCGTGGGCGGTGAACTTCGCTCCGTTTACAGAGTTTGCGGAGTTTTCTGCACTCCGCGGAGCTCGCAGAGTGCAGAAAACTCTGCTTCGCGATGTGCATCAGAGTTTTTTCCCCACTCGCAATCGCGAACGGTAAGTTCGCAAGCGCGAGCGGCTGCTCAGTTAGAATATCTACCGAGCTGCAGGAATACCAGCACAAACTGCAGCTTGCACTGCACTCTGCCACCCGCGGAACTTGGCAGAGTTTTTTTGTAACTTCGCGGAGGTCCGCGTATCAAAACTCTGCGAACTACACCCAGGCCTAATATAGACAGGAGGAGACCCCACCACAGATGCAGACAGAGCATCCGAAACGCAGATTGAGCGTTTGGGGGGTCATAATTCAAAGGATAAAGAACAGGGAGTTCCCTGAAGAGGTGAACGAAAGGACACAACACCAGATAAAGGTTTTAAAAGGAAAGAAAAGGAAATAACCTTGTGGCTATACTCGGACATGCTGGAAAAATGATATACAGTTCAGATTTATAAAAACATACATAGTTTTGACACACTACTGCATGGCTTACCTGGAGAAATCTCTACGTTAAAAGGGTAACTGGGGACTGGACAAGTTCTGCAGGAAATATGATTTGCTTGCCCTGAAGAAGTCCTGAGAAAAAAAGATGAAACGTGTAGGCTGTATTGGATATATATCAAGCTGTCCATACTTTTGATGGGATGTTTACATCACAAGAATAAAGAAAAAAGAAAGAAAAGAATATGAAGAAGTTTCTCTGCTCTTTTATTTTTCATGCCACCCCACTTGCTATTTTGATTGCGCTCTATGCACTTTATTGGAGTTAATACCTTTGAATTACTTATTACTCTTGCACTGAATTATTGAAAACTATTAATTCATACCATATAAAGTATTGAGTATTTATGGTTGTTTATGTGCTCCTCCATCCAGTGAAGCAATTTGTATATAAGTGGGTTTTTCATTTCATAACGGTTGACCCAGAGAGTGAGCACATTGTTGTTTTGAATCAGATGCCTGAATGCAGACAATCGAATGCCACAACTGTTAGCCTGATCTTTGTCTAATATAGACAGGTTTGGCTAGAGTTTATTGCCGGGGGGGCTATGAGTCTGGACAACAGGTGGGCAAGAGAGGAGGACGTAGTACAGTTTATTCTAGATATGATTGATAAGGGCCTATCCAGAGTTACGATTAAAGGCAAATTGGCAGGGATCGCCTTTATGGGTAAATTGTGGTGGGGTTATGCACCTTCAGGAGGCAAGCTAGGTAGGCGAATCTTGGAAGATTGTGCAAGGGAACAGGGGACCAGGCCCCTAATTAGGAGGCCAGTGTCTCGAACATTGATAGCAGCCATGTTGCAGTGGACACTGAGGATTTGCAGGATCGATGAGCTAACTGTACTATTTGTGACATTAATGTATTTTTGGGTATCAGATTTGGTGGGCAGAGCAGGCTGCGAAGGCCTTCAATGGAGGGAAGTGCGCATGACAGAAAGGGTGGTGGAGGTGAGGTTAAAACACTCAAAGACGGACAAAAGGGGGAGAGGAAAAGAGGTAGTACTGAGGGCCACAGAGGACACAGAGGTATGCCCAGTGAAATGGGGTGGAGCATGGAAGGGCATTTCAGGGTCAGCCACTGGAGGTGTGTTTAGAAGGGCATCTTGAAAGGTGGTCACGGCAGCACAGCTGCTTTGGGTGATGCGAAGAGCGTTGGGGCTATTGGGGGAGGTACCAGGGGGGTACGGCAGTCTCTCCTTACGATCGGAGTTATGACCGATGGGGCAAAGCAGGGGTGGAGGGAGGACAAGATCATGCATCTGGGGAGGTGGAAGTCGGATTGTTTTAAAACGTACATTAAAATGGGGGAGAGGGGCATGATGACGATTAGTGTATCCGTACTTATGCTTGTGTCTTTTCAGGTGCAGTGGCCAGGCAATCTTCGGCAGAGCTGTCTATATGGATAGTGGGGAATTCTTTGGTTAAATGTGCAGCGTGTCATGAACTTGCGCCCCCTGGGGTTTTAGGCCAGTGGTACATCCCGGAGCCTAATTAGGATCGGGTTGTGCGTGTATTGGGCTGGGAGTGCGGGGAGGTATATAATCGGACATTTTGTCTGCCATGTCACCATTTTCGGTAAGGTGACACAGCAGCTGGTCCGAGGGTTTTCTTTATGCATTTTCCCGCCATCTCTTGTCCCTTCCCTTTTTTGGACGGGGTGTGTGTAATGATTTTGTTTCCCAGTGGCAGGTTTCTTTTTCTTTGAAGGTTTTCGGGCCCCTTGGTTGCAAACAGGTGTGCTGTGGGGCTGAAGATGTCAATGGGTGTCGCTGGAAGCCGGTGCAAGGTGTGTTTTCCCAGTGTTTTTACAGGTTTTGACAGTTTAAATTTATAGTGGGCCACAAGTTAATCCAGGAACAAGCAATAACGGGAATTTAATTATGAGAGGTTTAGGTAGGTAGAGGTTTTAGAAACAGGTAAGAGGTTACAGTATCAAAAGTTCAACAGTTAAGGTTTGTATAAGGGTTGTAAACAGTTGCAAAGAATTGTAGAGGGGTGACCCTTAAGGGTGGGGCGAGGAGGCAAGATAAATGAAACTGTATAGCAAGGAAAAGTTTTGTGAGGCAAAGGCCAAGGTTAATGTTTTGTAAGGTGCAGCTGTCTTCAATAAAGCAGCCTTTTTCATACTTACACAAGCGTTTTGGTGGTCTGTGCTGTGCCCTCCTCTGACCCAATAGAACTAAAGGCCAGGGATTGCTGCATGGAGGAGGCGGAGAGCAGGCCAGACAACACCCGAGGAGTGGGGGAACATGTGGGCTGGCACAAAGCCCTGTACCCCCCCAACACGACCAGTGGACCAGAGGGGAGCAGCAATGACATTGCGGCCGATGGGGATCTCGCACCTGCTAGGTAGGAGCCAGGGGTCTTGAAGTGTGCCTCAGCAGGCCGTAGAGAGGTGAAACAATGGCACAGCATGATGCTTTTTATAAGTGAGTCAAGTGTGCAGCAAAGCACCTTGGACTGCCCTCTCCCCTTGGGCATACCTCTGGCTCTCCTGCGCTCCCCCCTCGCCCTGTTTATAGCAGAAGAGCCCTTTGAAGACCTTGCAGCGCCTGGCATGCAACGTTCCTTCGCCAACTGCTACTTTGGCTGCAGCCTGCTTCTGGAAAAACATAACACCCTTTAGATGGTGAAAACTTTTGAATTGAGGAGTACCTGGTGTATTTGTAATGTCTCTCTTTCGCTCCAGACAAACTGAAGAAACCGAAGTTACAGTCAGCCTATGTTCATAAAAAATCCCGAGCGCATTTTCAATCATCCAGTTTCTTGCCAGCATTGAACAGTCTAGTCGAATTTCTGTCAAAAGAATGTTTTTGTAAGAAGCCACCTTCTTATCCAATTTCAGTCAAAATAATTTTTTCATAAGAAGCCACCTTCTCAGTGTGCAATTGTCGTTCGGAATTCACAGAGTTCACAGCAAAATGTCTTAGTCAAAGTAAGCTCCTTCCAGAGTAAATGGAGGGTTTCCAGTTAGGAGGTATTTTCTACTCTTTTGAACTATTATTGAAGTTAAGCTTCTATAATAAAGATAAATCAGCTTAGAGGCTAGTCTGCATTCAACACGTGGTATTGCAATAGTATGCTTCCAGATAATTGCTGGCTCCTCTGACACAATATGCAGCTAGTTGAACACAAGTAAAAGTCACACAATTTACAAGAAGAAAAATACTTATATTTTAAAGACCAAAATCAAACAGTAGGAAAACTCTTCTAGAGTAATAATTTACTCAGTCGCCAGTAGGTAGTTATAGTTAGGACCTATTTTCCATAGGAAATTTGCAACATTCTATTTGGAATAACGTTGGCGCCGATTGACAAATCTTCTTGAAATTTTCCAAACTTTTGGCCATCTCTGGTCCGCTCCTACCCTGAAAATTTCACAGTGATTCATCAAGCGGGGGCGAGTAAAAAGGGGGGGCCCAAAACACGCTTTCCCCATGCATTTTCCCATAGGACCTGTTGACTCAGCTACAGCCCGAACTGCTGAACGTAATTACACTAAATTTGGCAAAGAGGTAGTCCTCAGTTCAGACTTGTGCCTTTTGCTTAAAAGGTGTAAATCCGTTCAGTAGTTCATGAGAAAACTAGAGTTAAAAATATAGATATATCTGGGCAGAGCCTAACCACACATCTCATCGTGAGATCTGATTGGCTGTCAGTACTTCATCCAAGAAGTGTTGGCAGCCAACTTGGGACCAATATACATGATAGCACCTCATTAAAAAGCATTGCAGTTAATAGAAGGTTTTAAGACTTTAGTTACATTATAAATCATTTGTTGATGGTACCATACTCATTTTAGGAATTGTGGTGTGTTCTAAGGTGATTTTACCATGTGAAAAAGCCTTCTGCTGTGATATCATAAATCATGTTTGAGAGAAAACTATTTTCTCATGCTTTTCCCACAGAGGTTTGGAAGGTGATCTATAAGCTAAACTGAGAGCATATTTTCTGTAAATTCACATTATCTTTCTCAGTCATGTGAGAATGAAGTCTGACATTCTCATTAAAACATGTACATCCAACAAGGGCAGAGACTGTCAGTTGATTCCTTTGTGTTCTACTGCAGCTTCCCAGAGTGTTCTAAAGAACAACTAGAGCGCTAACAGTCCTTCTTATGACAAACGTATTGCACACCTGAAGCCATCTTGATTGGAATAAAGTGGTAACTCTTAAAACATTTAGTTTAAAAAGGAACAAAATGAGGGGGTTCATTTTGCCATAGAAATTATGATTAGTGCTGCAGAAAGAAAAATTAGGGCACATTTTGACTTCTCAAGTCCTCTTCTATTTCATAAAAAAATTCTGACATGCAGACTGAAACATGCACTTTCAATACCAGCAGCAGACTTTCCTGGTGAGCAGTAGCTTTACGACAGTGATCTAATAAGCAACTAGAGTGCTAACATTCTGAATTTATGGCAAATGTGTGACACATCTGAATGCTTTCTTGATGGAATCAAAGTAAAAAACTGAAAGTATTTCCCACTGAGGAGACTGTAGTAAATGAGGAAATTAGGAAACTTCATAACAAATAAGTCTCCCAAAATGGCCACCAGAGACAAAAGAGCCCAAACGTAGCACAAATATCACCCAGATGTAGCCCAAGTATAGCCCAATGGCAGAATGTCCAAGAGTGTTCTAACGAACAACTAGAGCGCTAACAGTCTTACTTATGACAAAAGTATGGCACACCTGAAGCCATCTTGATTGGAATAAAGTGGTAACTCTTAAAACATTTAATTTAAAAAGGAACAAAATGAGGGGGTTCTTTTTGCCATAGAAATTATGATTAGTGCTGCAGAAAGAAAAATTAGGGCACATTTTGACTTCTCAAGTCCTCTTCTATTTCCTAAAAAAATTCTGACATGCAGACTGAAACATGCACTTTCAATACCAGCAGCAGACTTTCCTGGTGAGCAGTAGCTTTACGACAGTGATCTAATAAGCAACTAGAGTGCTAACATTCTGAATTCATGGCAAATGTGTGACACATCTGAATGCCTTCTTGATGGAATCAAAGTAAAAAACTGAAAGTATTTCCCACTGAGGAGACTGTAGTAAATGAGGAAATTAGGAAACTTCATAACAAATAAGTCTCCCAAAATAGCCACCAGAGACAAAAGAGCCCAAACGTAGCACAAATATCACCCAGATGTAGCCCAAGTATAGCCCAATGGCAGAATGTCCAAGAGTGTTCTAACGAACAACTAGAGCGCTAACAGTCTTACTTATGACAAAAGTATGGCACACCTGAAGCCATCTTGATTGGAATAAAGTGGTAACACTTAAAACATTTAATTTACAAAGGAACAAAATGAGGGCGTTCATTTCGCCATAGAAATTATGATTAGTGCTGCAGAAAGAAAAATTAGGGCCCATTTTGTCTTCTCAAATCCTCTTCTATTTCATAAAAAATTCTGACATGCAGACTGAAACATGCACTTTGAATACCAGCAGCAGACTTCCCTTCTGAGCAGTAGCTTTACTACAGTGATCTAATGAGCAACTAGAGTGCTAACATTCTGAATTTATGGCAAATGTGTGACACATCTGAATGCCTTCGTGATGGGATCAAAGTAAAAAACTGAAAGTATTTCCTACTGAGGAGACTGTAGTAAATGAGGAAATTAGGAAACATCATAACAAATAAGTCTCCCAATATGGCCACCAGAGACAAAAGAGCCCAAATGTAGCCCAAATATCACCCAGATGTAGCCCAAGTATAGCCCAATGACAGAATGTCTCAGAGTGTTCTAACGAAAAACTAGAGCGCTAACAGTCTTACTTATGACAAAAGTATGGCACACCTGAAGCCATCTTGATTGGAATAAAGTGGTAACACTTAAAACATTTAATTTACAAAGGAACAAAATGAGGAAGTTCATTTTGCCATAGAAATTATGATTAGTGCTGCAGAAAGAAAAATTAGGGTACATTTTGACTTCTCAAATCCTCTTCTATTTCATAAAAAAATTCTGACATGCAGACTGAAACATGCACTTTGAATACCAGCAGCAGACTTTCCTGGTGAGCAGCAGCTTTAGTACAGTGATCTAATGAGCAACTAGAGTGCTAACATTCAGAATTTATGGCAAATGTGTGACACATCTGAATGCCTTCTTGATGGAACCAAAGTAAAAAACTGAAAGTATTTCCTACTGAGGAGACTGCAGTAAATGAGGAAATTAGGAAACTTCATAACAAATAAATCTCCCAAGATGGCCACCAGAGACAAAAGAGCCCAAATGTAGCCCAAATATCACCCAGATGTAGCCCAAGTATAGCCCAATGACAGAATGTCCCAGAGTGTTCTTAAGAACAACTAGAGCGCTTACTGTCTTACTTATGACAAAAGTATGGCACACCTGAAGCCATCTTGATTGGAATAAAGTGGTAACTCTTAAAACATTTAATTTACAAAGGAACAAAATGAGGGGGTTCATTTCGCCATAGAAATTATGATTAGTGCTGCAGAAAGAAAACTTAGGGCACATTTTGACTTCTCAAATCCTCTTCTATTTCATAAAAAATTCTGACATGCAGACTGAAACATGCACTTTGAATACCAGCAGCAGACTTCCCTGCTGAGCAGTAGCTTTACTACAATGATCTAATGAGCAACTAGAGTGCTAACATTCAGAATTTATGGCAAATGTGTGACACATCTGAATGCCTTCTTGATGGAACCAAAGTAAAAAACTGAAAGTATTTCCTACTGAGGAGACTGCAGTAAATGAGGAAATTAGGAAACTTCATAACAAATAAATCTCCCAAGATGGCCACCAGAGACAAAAGAGCCCAAATGTAGCCCAAATATCAGCCATATGTAGCCCAATGACAGAATGTCCCAGAGTGTTCTTAAGAACAACTAGAGCGCTTACTGTCTTACTTAAGACAAAAGTATGGCACACCTGAAGCCATCTTGATTGGAATAAACTGGTAATACTTAAAACATTTAATTTAAAAAGGAACATGAGGGGGTTCATTTTGCCATAGAAATTATGATTAGTGCTGAAGAAAGAAAAATTAGGGCACATTTTGAGTGACTTCTCAAATCCTCTTCTATTTCATTAAAAAAGTCTGATATGCAGACTGAAACATGCACTTTTAATACCAGCAGCAGACTTCCGCGGTGAGCAGTAGCTTTACTACAGTGATCTAATGAGCAACTAGAGTGTTAACATTCAGAATTTATGGCAAATGTGTGACATAGCTGAATACCTTCTTGATGGAATCAAAGTAAAAAACTGAAAGCATTTCCTACTGAGGAGACTGCAGTAAATGAGGAAATTAGGAAACTTCATAACAAATAAATCTCCCAAGATGGCCACCAGAGACAAAAGAGCCCAAATGCAGCACAAATACCACCCAGATGTAGCCCAATGACAGAAATGTGCAAAACACTTATTTTTTGTGTATTTGCAGTTTTATATAGTGCAGACTTGTCAAGTATTGGAGTGATTTACATGAGCATTGGTTACATCACACAAGATCAAATTCATTTTGGTTGTAGACATGGGGAGGTTAAGTGATTTGACCAGAATCACAGAATGTTGAGCTGAAGCAGAAACTCCAACCTGGTTCCCCAGTTGCAAAGTCTGAAGCTCTGGAAGTAACACCACATCCTCTCCCCAAGGTGCAATATTTAATCAAGTGGTCAACTGGATAAAAAAACATAAAGGTTACAAATAATGTAAAAGTTCTTTGTCGCTATTTGAATACTCAGAAAATATGTCCTCATTTTAGTTTTTTAGAGCACTAACCATAATTTTGATGCAAATAAGACCCTCTCATATATGTAATTTCTAAAGGAAATTCTCTAGGTATTACAGTTTTGACTACATCTAGATGATGTCAGGCGTGCCACAATTTTGTAATAAATATAGAATGTTAGCAATCTAGTTGTTCATTGGGATACTGTTGAGAGGCAGAGGCCAGGGGCACGGACTCTGAAAATGGAAGGCAGGTAGGAGAGTGCAGAAGCAACAATTTGACCACACATGGGCAGGCAGAAAGGGCAGTGGCAGCACAACAGACTATGGAGGGAAGTGGAAAGGGGGGCAGGGGCAACAAACCAACAATACAGGACTGGCAAGAGAGGCTGTGGCAATATAATAGACCATTGTGGGCAGAAGGAAGAGGCAGTGGTAGTACAACCATACAACCATACATGCCAACAGACCCGTTTTATACAGGAAATGTCCAATGTTTTTAATCAAATGTGCTTTATTTGATCTGTCTCCTGTCTACAATCTCCTCTTTTTCAATGTAACTCAAAGGGGAAAATCAATACCCCAGTTTTTTTTCAAAATCTCCGTCTTACCAAGTTCAAAATGTTCGCAAGTATGGTACATTGGATCATGGTAGACAGGAGGAATTGGGGTAGGGACAGGAGGGACATGGAGAGGTGCACCAAACTGACCCTAGAGGGCAGGCATCAGGGTTTGCAGCAGCACAATACACCACACAGGGCATGTGGGACGGGAGTGCAGCACAACAATCCATAGAAAGCAATAGGGAGGGGACAGGACCATGCACATGGACAACAGAGAACAGAGGGGAAAGAGGCAATGGTAGCTAGCTGACCATAATGGACAGACAGGAGAGAAAGCTGCAGCATTACAGACCATAAAGGGCAGGAGGGACGGATCAGGGGCATTACAATGGAACAGACAAGCCAGGAGGGAGGGAATAGGGGTCTGCACATGGAAACAGAGGGCTGGGGGCAAGGGGGCAGGGCAGGAGCAGCAAGATGACCATGGAGGTCAGGCAGGATGGGCACTAGAAACAAGACACACCATGGAGAGCAACAGTGAAACTATATAAGTCAAATTCTGAGGGATAGTGCACAAAACCAGAGAGTACTCCCCTCTTTACTCCCTAAAATGTAGGATCAAGTCCTACAACAACATTCAAATGCAAAGAGGTTTCAGCACTATATACATTTATATAAGAATGATATAACAACAGCAACTTAATAACGAAGACATCTAGCACAAGATGTGTATTTCATGGAGAAATGTTCTTCTTTATTTTTCTCAGATGGAAATTCTTTACATTTCATATTTCATATTCTTATAGCCAACGTGTTTCGTCTCCCACGAGACTTCTTCAGGGCTATCAGAGAAATATACATGAAAAATTCTTTAATATTTATATACAAAATTCCCAAAACATACTTTAGAAGCACTTCTATATATTTTCTCTTTGTATATTATATAGATAGATAGACCTAAGCTCAGAAAGTATGCAATAAAAAACATACATATGATACCATACATTTATATTTTCATAAGAACATTTGTAAATGCTTGCAGACATATATACAAATAATTATTATCAGCTCCAAATCATTCATGATGTTCATAAGCTTTTCAGCAGTTTAAAAAAAAATATTATTGCACACAACATAGTCATGAAAACAATCTTTTCTCTAAACATATCCCATCTACAATTTGAATAGCTGGTACTAATTGTCAGGAAACAGTAACATATTGGGTTACAATGCAGAAAAAGGCCAAAAACATGAGAAAATGCTCTTTGTGATTATTGTCAAAACAATGAATACATTGCATACCTTGCATATGTGATGTATAGAATTTTTCTTAGGGGTTCATATAGTGCGAATTCGGTGGTCAACGTTTTCTCTAGATCACTCAGTCTTCTATGAAGAATATATCAATTCAAGCAATATCAGCCACGATATCTCATCTCATCATTTACCATAGAAAATACATAGCATTTTTATTTTTAATTGCCACATCTAAAATTCAACTGTATTTAATTGAGATTTGAACCATCCTGTTTATCCATACAATATTACTTACAATTTCTAAACTTTCTATTTTGCATCTAACTTACAGAGGTAAACTCTAATTGGTGTTTTTATCCCCAATACCATGTCAAGAATTATTATTTACCTGGTATAAAGCAGAAAAAACAGAGAAATAGATGCATACCGGGGTATATTATATTACAAGAATATTCATTGAATATTCTTGCATTGTATGTAAACTAAGATTAATGATGAATCATAAGTATTTGTTGTCTTTAAAATCCAAACATTTTAATGTTTTGGAATCAATAAATTCATCTAAAAGTACTGTGCACAGCCCACGAGATTAAAGGTAAGTCGTTATGTATCATAACAATGGACAGCATATGCATGGTCCGCGTACTTGTTTGTAATCTGAGCACATGATTATACGTATATATTATTTATCCTATGCATTATAACAAAGAGACAACATGTACATGGTCCGCGTACATGTTTGAAATACGAACACATGCAGATCTTTGTACTCACACGAGCTTGAAACAAACCCTGTACTTTATATATATGCGCTGAGTCACAGACAAACAACGCTACTATATTGAGTAAGATTATGAGTAAGAGACCAAGATATTCCCTCAAAAGATTATTAGAGACGAAATTGCTACATCTACTGCTGTATCTGCAGTTGTAGTTGCTCACACAAACTCCAATGAACCTTGAGCTTACTACGTCTATGCTGATTCACAAACGACCAGTACTATCATGTTAGAATAGTTACACGTTTATAATACAATGGTGGTACATGTCCTCTATTCTACCAGTGTCATGTTGACATTATTGCATATTCATAATACAATCATATTCAGTATCCCACGTTACTATTTATCCATACTCCATTTCAACAGGGCAAGCCCAATGCCCATGTACCATACTCCCTCTCAATCCGCGATACATATATGTACTGCTCCAAACAAAGTTTAAATTACAATGGCAGTGTCAGTTTTCAGGAGTTTTAATAAAACACCATCTAAATCACTGGTTATCTTCGAATGCATGTATAAAGCTCTACACAAAGCAGAACTTACAACGACATCATGTGTTTTTAACGAAGCTTTGCCAACATTCAATTTAGCGATCCCGAACCCATATGGTATGCATTATCGAGTAACTATTTGTACTGTGACTTACCGGCAACGGTTTGATGGCCGGCCGCATGCGAACTCATCACCCAATTTTGACAAAGCCGTAGATCCGTAAATCTCACCTTTTTAAATGCCGCGCCCGGAAATGAAATTATCATGTGACTAAAAATCGCTTTATACACATGCGCCGATTGACAAACAAAGAGCGCCGCCATGTTAAAGTTGTTTATAATGCGATCTTTCCTCTTGTCTCCTAATCTTCATTAACCTCCTCATTTATATATAGGAGGCAAGTACGATAGCCTAATAACCAAAAACACATTATAACAGAACATGTCAACTATTCACATATCACATTATATATTACAAAAAACAAGGCTGACAACTACATCGGCCATGTTTGAATGGCTAAATATCACAATATATCATTTATCACTCATAGAGATAGTTAGGTAAAGGTTTGTAATGGCAATGTTTATTTATATACTCATATCAATAGCTCATTATAATATGGCATGTCGATCATTCACATATCATATTGTGTGTGGCATAGAATAAAGCCGAGAATTACGGCAGCCATATTAGAGTGGCTAAATACCACATTGTATCACTTCTCGCTCATCAACATAGTTGAGTAACGGTTTGTGACAGCAGTGTTTATTCATATACTGACATTCAATAGAATAAATTGTGGTACGTTTAATTCGCAATTATGAATATGCTTAAAAAAATGTTTTTTAGTGAATTAAACGCTATCAGATCTTAATTTATAATCTATGTAACACCATATTTAAACGAGTAGATATAACATTATATCTCTTGTCACTCATCGACATAATTAAACAATGATCTGTACAGCAGTGTTTAGTCGTATACGGATACTTCATATCCAAGATTGTCTCATATAATCATGTACCGGAGATTCAAAGCCCCTTTATTAGCTAACTCACAATAAATCATTGATGTTCAAATAGATGAATTGATGATATTTCACAAGACACTACGTGATGATTATTGGACATATGTATATATACAATGCCCTTGAAACTTTTTGTAATAAAGAGAGAAGACACAAGTATTCTCCCTACAGATGTATATGTCTATCACTCCTGAATATTACAAAAAGTGGTGCATCTCATCATTGACATTAAGCCCAAATTTCACAGTCCTAAGACGACATATCCATGATGCCTCCCGTTGCCTCAGAAGCAATTCCCTGTCGCCTCCACGTTCTGGCATCCTTACATGATCAATACCATAGAATTTCAAATTCTTGTCATCTGGATGCTCACACTGTATGTGCATAGAAACCTGATATTTGTCATTACCATTTCTGATGGCTCTAGCATGTTCTTGTATACGCAGTTTAAGGCTGCGTGTACTGCTCCCAATATATTTTTTATGGCAGGCACAAATAATCATATATACTGTAAACACCGTGTTACAGTTGATGAAGCAGTTTATTGTGAATTCCCTAGACATGTTGTTACTAAATTTCTGTTCTTGTTTATACCAAATTTGCATATACAGCAATTGCCACAGATATGGAAACCTAAGGGTTTATCAGGTAACCACATTGATGTGGGAGTAGAGAGGTCTCTAATGTAGCTAGGGTTTAATACCTCTTTTAAGGTCTTGCTTCTACGGTAGACTATTCTGGGTTTCTTAGATGTTATCGTACTTATCGTGCTATCTTTTTCAAGAAGATGCCAATTCTTTTGTAGGATGTTATATATATGATAGCTAAGAACATTATATTCCGTTATGAAAAGTACCCCGGATTCAATTTTATCTTTATCAGATTTTCTCCCACCTTTTGCAATCAATATTTCTTCTCTTTTGAGGGTCATGGCTCTCCTTTCGGCCTTATCCAAACAAGCTCAATTATACCCTCTCTGTGAGAAATTGGTTTTGATTTTACTGATGTTTTTTTAAAAATCCTGATCCAGACTACAATTACGCCTAGGGCGGACCATCTCGCCATACGGTATTGCTTCAATGGTAGATCGTGGGTGTGCGCTTGTGGCATGTAAGTAACTGTTACGTGCCGTCTTCTTCCTATATATATCGCTATGTATGTCTCCATCCATAACGAATAATCTCAGATCCAAAAATTCTATATTAGTCTCAGAATATTAGACAGTAAACTTCACATTGAATTTTTTTTTATTTTTTTATTTTTTTAAGTATGTTTTGGGAATTTTGTATATAAATATTAAAGAATTTTTCATGTATATTTCTCTGATAGCCCTGAAGAAGTCTCGTGGGAGATGAAACGCGTTGGCTATAAGAATATGAAATATGAAATGTAAATTTCCATTTGAGAAAAATAAAGAAGAACATTTCTCCATGAGGCGGAGGGGTGACATGTTCTGTTATAATGTGTTTTTGGTTATTAGGCTATCGTACTTGCCTCCTATATATAAATGAGGAGGTTAATGAAGATTAGGAGACAGGAGGAAAGATCGCATTATAAACAACTTTAACATGGCGGCGCTCTTTGTTTGTCAATCGGCGCATGTGTATTAAGCAATTTTTAGTCACATGATAATTTCATTTCCGGGCGCGGCATTTAAAAAGGTGAGATTTACGGATATACGGCTTTGTCAAAATTGGATGATGAGTTCGCATGCGGCCGGCTATCAAACCGTTGCCGGTAAGTCACAGTACAAATAGTTACTCGATAATGCATGCCATATGGGTTCGGGATCGCTAAATTGAATGTTGGCAAAGCTTCGTTAAAAACACATGATGTCGTTATAAGTTCTGCTTTGTGTAGAGCTTTATACATGCATTCGAAGATAACCAGTGATTTAGATGGTGTTTTATTAAAACTCCTGAAAACTGACACTGCCATTGTAATTTAAACTTTGTTTGGAGCAGTACATATATGTATCGCGGATTGAGAGGGAGTATGGTACATGGGCATTGGGCTTGCCCTGTTGAAATGGAGTATGGATAAATAGTAACGTGGGATACTGAATATGATTGTATTATGAATATGCAATAACGTCAACATTACACTGGTAGAATAGAAGACATGTACCACCATTGTATTATGAACGTGGAACTATTTTAACATGATAGTACTGGTGGTTTGTGAATCAGCATAGACGTAGTAAGCACAAGGTTCATTGGAGTTTGTGTGAGCAACTACAACTGCAGATACAGCAGTAGATGTAGCAATTCCGTCTCTAATAATCTTTTGAGGGAATATATTGGTATCTTACTGATAATCATACTCAATATAGTAGCGTTGTTTGTCTGTGACTCAGCGCATATATATAAAGTACAGGGTTTGTTTCAAGCTCGTGTGAGTACAAAGATCTGCATGTGTTCGGATTTCAAACATGTACGCGGACCATGTACACGTTGTCTCTTTGTTATAATGCACAGGATAAATAATATATAAGTATAATCATGTGCTCAGATTACAAACAAGTACGCGGACCATGCATACGCTGTCCATTGTTATGATATATAACGACTTACCTATAATCCCGTGGGCTGTGCACAGTACTTTTAGATGAATTTATTGATTCCAAAGCTTTAAAATGTTTGGATTTTAAAGACAACAAATTCTTATGATTCATCATTAATCTTAGTTTACATACAATACAAGAATATTCAATGACTATTCTTGTAATATAACATACCCGGTATGCATCTATTTCTCTGTTTTTTCTGCTTTATACCAGGTAAATAATAATTCTTGACATGGTATTGGGGATAAAAACACCAATTAGAATTTACCTCCGTAAGTTAGATGCAAAATAGAAAGTTTAGAAATTGTAAGTAATATTGTATGGATAAACAGGATGGTTCAAATCTCAATTAAATACAGTTGAGTTTTAGATGTGCCAATTAAAAATAAAAATGCTATGTATTTTCTATAGTAAATGATGAGATGAGATATCGTGGCTGATATTGCTTGAATTTATATATTCTTCATAGAAGACTGAGTGATCTAGAGAAAACGTTGACCACTGAATTCGCACTATATGAACCCTTTAAGAAAAATTCTATACATCACATATGCAAGGTATGCAATGTATTCATTGTTTTGACAATAATCACAAAGAGCATTTTCTCATGTTTTTGGCCTTTTTCTGCATTGTAACCCAATATGTTACTGTTTCCTGACAATTAGTACCAGCTATTCAAATTGAAGATGGGATATGTTTAGAGAAAAGAATGTTTTCATGACTATGTTGTGTGCAAAACTGCTGAAAAGCTTATGAACATCGTGAATGATTTGGAGCTGATAATAATTATTTGTATATATGTCTGCAAGCATTTACAAATGTTCTTATGAAAATATAAATGTATGGTATCATATGTCTGTTTTTTATTGCATACTTTCTGAGCTTAGGTCTATCTATCTATATAATATACAAAGAGAAAATATATAGAAGTGCTTCTAAAGTATGTTTTGGGAATTTTGTATATAAATATTAAAGAATTATTCATGTATATTTCTCTGATAGCCCTGAAGAAGTCTCGTGGGAGACGAAACGCGTTGGCTATAAGAATATGAAATATGAAATGTAAAGAATTTCCATCTGAGAAAAATAAAGAAGAACATTTCTCCATGAAATACACATCTTGTGCTAGATGTCTTCGTTATTAAGTTGCTAACCTCTTTGCATTTCAACAGTGAGACTATGATGGCATACACACAGACCATGGAGGGAAAGTGGGAGGTGGTCAGGTTCAGCTAGCTGACCACACAGGGAAGGTGGGAGGGGCCATGGCAGCACAGAAGACCATGCATGGCAAGCGGGAGGGTTAGTGGCAGCACAATGGCTATGATGGGCAAGAAGGAGGGTGCAGGGGCATGCACAAAGGACCAGGGTGGATAGAAGGGAGGGTCAGGACCTTGGCACAGACAAGAGAGTTCCGGGGAAGGGGCCTCACAACAGACTGCGCAGGCCAGGCAGGAGGAGCAGTTGCAGCACAACAGACCAAGTAGGGCAGAAGGGTGTGGCAGTAAAATGGACCATGGAGGACAGGAGGAAGGGGATAGGGGCATGGCATGTGGACAGGTAGGGTGGAGGTGGCAGGGACAGGTTACAGTCATCTGACAATGCTAGGCAGGTGAGAGGGGAGTGGCAGCTAAACAGAACACTCAGAGTAGATAGGAGTGGCAGGTCCATGGAACATGGTGGGCAAAAAGGATGGAGCAGGGGCATGCACAAAGACATCGGAGGTCAGGGGGAAGGAGAATAGGGGCAGCACGCTATGCACAGAGGCTAAGCAGGAAGTCAATGATGGGCCATAGAATTGGGCAATGGAGGGCAGGAGGAGTGGACTGGTACATCATGATAAATGGAGGGCAGCGGCAGCACATAATACCATGCATGGCAGGAGGGAGGAGGCTAGTCCATGGATTCAGACAACAGAGGATAGGGAGGAGGTGGATGGGGCAGCAAGCTAACTGTTCAGAGAAGATGGGTATTAGGAACTTTATTGTTTTTAAAATGTGTGTCTGTGCGAACTACTTAAAACATGAACAAGTATGCAGCATAATCTCACTTTTATTCAGAAAGAAGAGGACGTTTGTGACTGCGACTCCGGGCTCACTTGGCAGAAACACCCCCTGACCCTCCACCCCCCATCGTAAAATGTAATGCCCGTGAAAAGGGTAGGTGGACGCAGTGTTATATAGAACATAGTCCTGAGAGCACTGCTCCAGCGTGGAGTTTCCTATCCTCCCTTCGTCACAGATCAGATATTATACTTACGCTTTCACTCAATACATTCATTGGTGGGGCCCATAACACGAACAAACACATTTGATCTGCTCTCACTGGAGAGATAGATTTCCAAACGCTGGCGTGAAAAGAATATCTTTAAATCTAATGAAATTCTATTTACATATACATACACTGAATATCCTTAATCCAGCACATCTTAATTCTGAATCTCTAGATTTCCCTTCCACTTTGGCGATGGATCAATTTAGTTGAATTTGGAAAAGTGATTCTAATCCTTCTCATTTATATTCAGACAATAATAAATAGCCCAACACATTTGCTTGTTAATCAATAATATTTTTATCTAATAAATGCAAATTTCTTTAGTAAGAATTTTATTCAATCCACAGAACATCATAGTTACCTAATCTGGCTATTAGTCGTCCTCTTAAGTAAATCAATTCGTCATGCAACACACTACAGTCCCAAAGATTGGTATGGACCATAAACGTGTCCGTATTAATCATTGCACATCAGAATAAATGCTCTCAGTTCGTCAGGCAAAATGGGCAGCAATCTAATCTGTCATAGATTCGGGAAAACATCTGTCCTGCAGTGTCACCGTCCTCTTCGTAAGCATAACGTCAGGAAACAGGAAGAGATCGACCACAACTCAATATTCTATCGTCTTTTATAATGAATTTAATGATAAAATGTTGCAAAAGTCAGTTTTAGGCACATCTGATTGGATGGTTAAGATCATTCGTTCCGGTTTCTCATAGTCTGTGATGTCACACTGGTCAGACATGACCCATCTGCTTTTACAAGGTTGTCTATTGTTAAAGGTCTTGGCAGTAGTCCAGTCACAACCTTGTCAGTAGAACAAACTGTGCGTGTCATCTTGAGGCCACTTGTTCAGGAGCCTGGGGCATGCGCAGTTAGTCGGAAACATCGTGGAATAGTAGCTGTATCGTCGAGTCCGTTGGTCAGCCATTTTAACGTAGGCCAAATTGGTCAACTTAAGCAAAACAAATACAGAAAGTAATTAAAACATGGAAATAACGAATAAAATGTTTAACCCTCACTAATTCCCGTATGTGTGTGCATTTATCCAGCATATTAGCGACATTCAAAGCGTTTATACTCACCCAGTGATGTCATCTGGTGCAACTTACAATTACGTCACAAAAGCAACATGTACCACGTAATATTCTATTATTCTAGCATTAATATGCGTACGTGTATTAGTTTACAATTATTTTAGCCATGCAAATGCAAATCCCGCGTGTAATTCATACATTAGTAGGTTTGATTAGATAACAAAACCAACACATTAATACTTATTATAATTAATTGATTATTCTAATTAGTATGAATATGCAGAATGGGGGGGGGGTATACAAAATGTTGTTTTACCCGCTCCATCAATCCCCCCTTTGGTGATTTTATCATCACACCATTAAAATGTTGTATTCCCTTTTTCAAGGAGTAAAAGTGAATTCTTGCTTTTATGGTTAGATTTCAGTTTCCCCAATTTCTTCAATTTTGGCTGTCTTATACATATCTTCTTTTATCTCCTCTAATTAAATTTCATCAAATTCCCTCTTTTGTCTCTTATTCTGTCTCCTTACATTTTCTCTTTTTAGCTTTTTCTGAATTTTCTTCCTTTTAAAACAAAGACATCCTAATTTTAATATTAATACTAGGAAAATCACACATGTTCATGGAAATAAAATTTTACCTATCAAGGTACTACCTAAATTTACTAAGAATTCTTGAATAGACATTATTTTCTTAACAACCTTTTCCCAAACACCTTCAACCTCCAGTGGTGCAATTTCGTCATGCAATTCAGTTATATTTTTAATATAAATTTTCAAATCTTTACTTTCATCGGGTATGTAAGTACAACAATGTTGGACTTTCAACATTCCACAGACTCCACCCTCTTTTGCCAATAAAATATCAAGGGCAAGTCGATTCTACATTACCATGGCATGCATGGCCACCATTTCAGTATTTACCAATAAAAATCCTCCAGCGGTGCTTGTTGACAAGCGATCCACTACTGTTGACAGTTTTCTAATTTTATTTGCATTCAGAGATATTCCCACCGCTGGTATCAATGCTCCAAAGATATCACCTACAATTACTGACCAAGATTCTCTCCTTCTACGGGCTAAATAACTACCTAAAGTATGTACACCATCTTCTCCCCTTTCCATGTGATAGATCTTTGGGAAAACCAGGCCTACATAATATGTGCCATACCAATGGTCTGGCAAACGATAATATGCCCTGTTCCCACAGATAAAATATAATCCTGGAAAAACTGGATCATCTCCTCCTTTAAATCCCCATCCACCCATGATTCGGTATGTATCATGGCACTCACTGTCACCTACAAAGTAATTGTCATATGCAGTCTTATTCCTCCTAATACACAAATTTCCTTTCTGAGGCCAATCCAAAGCCAAAGTTGGACTAGCCTTTCCTTCTAAGTGTTTTTCCATATCTACATCCCAAACTGTCTTTTCTGTTTTTCCTTCATGAACCTTTCTTTGCATTTTCAGTCTTCTTTCTTCAACCATATCTAAAAAAGTATTTTCTTCTTTCTTTAAACTGCAAGTCAAATTATTTCTATATATATATTCTAATGTTAATTCTTTAGTTTCTAAGAAAAATTCACCTAATACCTTTGCAGGTCTAACCTTATTTAGTTTGTTAATTGACGGTACTTTTGAAAATAAGTTATCTATATTTGAGAAATAATATTCTAACTTTCCTGTTTGATAAAATAAACTAGCTATTACACTACATGTTATTCCATAAGTTACAGGAAGGTGGTGATAAGTCACTCCCTCCGAAACAGAGGCAGGTAACTGCATACAGACATAGCAGTCCCTTACATCCATTGTCTTTACATATTCATACAGTAATTTGGAAAATACATTGTTAGAAAAATCAGTTATTGACCTGTCTTTATGCATATGAATTTTATCTACTCTAGTGTAAGCTGTCCTTTGAATCTGCTCTATATTAGTCTTGTTTTCTCTATGTTCTCCTATTGTGTCAAAGCTAATCTTAAATGTAATTATTAAAGCTAATATACTCCATAGAAGCATTAGTTATCCTGTACAACAACAACACATCTTGCACCATCGTTTCAAAAATATACATCTACTTTTTCTACTATCTGTGTCAGCTATATTCATAAAATGAACAGTGACTTTTGACTTAGCCTCTTCTACTCCACAACTAGTTTATCTAACCCAAGGCTCTAAGCACCTACTTGGTTCTACCAGTTTTTATCTTGTTTCTTATTTATTGTCTTTCCATCATCAGCATTCTTGTCTTATTCAGTTTGGCATCTCATCGTTCTTAACTTTTCCTTTGTTGTATAGGTATAGGATTTCCTGAACATCCGTCTCTTCTCCAATATCGGATAAGATGACTCTCAGGATTTCCGATTCTTCGTCTTCCCCAACCACTTCTGGTATAGTCAACTCTGGATTTTCTTGGCTCTCTGCCTCTTCTTTGATTTCAGGCAGGGCTACATATGTCCATTCTGGCGACTTATACTTCTGGTTAGGCTTTCTTGTTCTTTTACTTTCTTCAATTACAACTGGTCCTTCGTCTTTTGATTTTTCATGACTCATTATTTCATTCACCTGTTCAGCTCTTGGTGAATTTACTTTTGTCAGTCGGTATCTCAGCTTCTTTATCTTATTCGGCCAAACTTCATCTTTTGCTGATCTTTTCAGTTTATTTCCTTTACCATTCCTTTCAGTCCTCCAAGCTCTCTTTCTTAAGACTCTACCTTCTGGTATTTCGACTTCACTTTCTTCAGAGTCTGTTTCAAGTTGCTTTATCTTTCCAACCTCTTTTCTCTCTTTTCCTTCTTTCTTTTTCCCTACTTCTGTCCCTCCTCGGGTTCTTCGCGCACAATCTTCCTGCTGACTATTTGTCCCTTTCTCTAACTGGATGTTGGAATTCCCTACACCTCCTCAGGGGTCTTCCGCTAGAATCTTTCGCTCTCTCTCTGTATCTGGTACCTGTCCATCTAATTTCTCTCAATCTTTCATCAGGAATTTCTCTATCGACAGTTTCTTTAATTGTCTTTTCACTGTCTTTTTCTTTTCTCGAATGTGAAGTAGTTTGTTCAGTCTCTGAGTCTGAGCTGGTATCAGAAATTTGCAATCTTCTTTTTGAGGAAACGCTTCTTGGGACAACAGTTTGATTTATTTCCAATTCTCCCCTTTCAGGGTTTTCTTTTGTTTTTGTCTCATCTTCGTCTGATTGAGTACTCGATTCTGTCTCATCATAATATTCCTTTTCTGTGCTATCCACTGGATTTGGGATTCTCAGCGTGTGACTTGCATGAATCCAGTTTTTAATTCCAGCACACTTTACAGCTGTAGTTGTAGTCAAAATCACTTGTCGTGTTTTTCCCCACCTCGGAACCAAACAGTTTCTTCTTCTGTGTACTTTGATTCTTACCCAGTCCCCTGGGCTCAGGTCATGAGCTTGCTTCCTTTCATGGGTGGTGGCATCCGCTCCAACCTGATGAAACACAGAATGAACTGCGTCAGCCAGGCTTTTACAGTAATCCAACACCATGTCATCAGTTATAGGCAACAGCTTGTTGACTGGTATGAACACGTGGCGCACGGCTCTTCCCATGATGATTTCAGCCCTGTGGTTCTGTCTGGAATTGATCTAATTGTCATGAGTACTGGAGGCTAGGGGTGGGCGGAATTTGCGAAAGTGCCTTTCGGAAATTATCGCGAAATGGCAAAAAATCTCCGCGATCAAGTGAAATTTTGCGTGATCGCGGAGATTTTTGGGTGCTGCATTAAAGCGTTACTGAATTCCTTTTGGGGTTTCATTTTTGTGACAGGAGCATCGTGCCAGAATGAATCCTGCCCTGCATATTTACCCAAGAAGATGCCACCGTTTTGTGCAATACCTCTACTCAACTGCAGTACTTTCTACTGGCTAATCAGTAAGTGCTACCTCGTTGGGTAAATGTATGTGCTTTTCCCACACTACAGCTGCATAAAGGGCCAGAAGTGTTGTCTACGGTAAACGGTGACCATGTGTGTCTCTAACGTTGCCACCACGCCGACGGGCCCCAGGGTCCCTCGAGTCATCTGTCCATCGCAGTTCACATGCCTCTTGTTTATAAAGGGCCAGAGACCGATCAGAGCAGCAGATGAGGAGACAGAACCTCCTGGTGTCAGGAGCTACACGGGGATTGCGCTCGAGAAAGTCGTGGATGCACAGAGCTCCATCAAGGATCACAGCTAATTTTTGACGGTAGATGTGGGGAGAAAAGCACACCTGCCCAGCCTCGACCTAGCTCCCGAATGTTTTGTGCTGATTAATGCGTTACTGAATTTGAGCTCCAACTCGGGCACCTGCTTTATTTATATCTGTAAGTGCTTGCTGTTGAGGTTTAATTTTTGTGACAGGAGCATCGTGCCAGAATGAATCCTACCCTGCATATTTACCCAAGAAGATGCCACCGTTTTGTGCAATACCTCTACTCAACTGGAGTACTTTCTACTGGCTAATCAGTAAGTGCTACCTCGTTGGGTAAATGTATGTGCTTTTCCCACACTACAGCTGAATAAAGGGCCAGAAGAGTTGTCTAAGGTAAACGGTGACCATGTGTGTCTCTAACATTGCCACCATGCCGACGGGCCCCGGACCCCGGGGTCCCTCGAGTCAGCTGTCCATCACAGTTCACATGCCTCTTGTTTATAAAGGGCCAGAGACCGATCAGAGCCGCAGATGTGGAGACAGAACCTCCTGGCGTCAGGAGCTACACAGGGATTGCGCTCGAGAAAGTCATGGATGCACAGAGCTCCATCAAGGATCACAGCTAATTTTTGACGGTAGATGTGGGGAGAAAAGCACACCTGCCCAGCCTCGACCTAGCTCCAGAATGTTTTGTGCTGATTAATGCGTTACTGAATTTGAGCTCCAACTCGGGCACCTGCTTTATTTATATCTGTAAGTGCTTCCTGTTGAGGTTTAATTTTTGTGACAGGAGCATCGTGCCAGAATGAATCCTACCCTGCATATTTACCCAAGAAGATGCCACCGTTTTGTGCAATACCTCTACTCAACTGGAGTACTTTCTACTGGCTAATCAGTAAGTGCTACCTCGTTGGGTAAATGTATGTGCTTTTCCCACACTACAGCTGCGTAAAGGGCCAGAAGAGTTGTCTATGGTGACCATGTGTGTCTCTAACTTTACCACCACGCCGACGAGCCCCGGGGTCCCTCGAGTCAGCTGTCCATCGCCGTTCACATGCCTCTTGTTTATAAAGGGCCAGAGACCGATCAGAGCAGCAGATGAGGAGACAGAACCTCTTGGCGTCAGGAGCTACACGGGGATTGCGCTTGAGAAAGTCGTGGATGCACAGAGCTCCATCAAGGATCACAGCTAATTTTTTACGGTAGATGTGGGGAGAAAAGCACACCTGCCCAGCCTCGACCTAGCTCCCGAATGTTTTGTGCTGATTAATGCGTTACTGAATTTGAGCTTCAACTAAGTCCCCTGCTTTATTTATATCTGTAAGTGCTTCCTGTTGAGGTTTAATTTTTGTGACAGGAGCATCGTGCCAGAATGAATCCTTTCCTGCACCTGCATATGTCCGTTCCGGTTGCGGATCGCTGAAGTTTCGACATTTTCGCATTCCGCGCGGAACGCGAAAATGTCGAACTGTCGTAATTTCCGCGAGCAGAACGGAAATTGTCGCCCACCCCTACTGGAGGCAAGACATCTGGCCACTTCATACCTGTAGCTAAACACATTTTCCCTATCCTGTTCTTGATAGTACCATTCATTTGTTCCACCACACCAGAAGCTTCTGGGCGATAGGCACAATGTCGCTTTTGCTGTACACCCAATGCTTCACAAATCAGTTTTATGATCTTATTCTGAAAATGTCCCCCTCGATCTGATTCAATTGTCACTGGGAACCCGAATCTAGGAATAAATTCCCTCAAAAGCAATTTTGCCACTGTGATTCCATCATTTCTTCTCGTTGGATAAGCTTCTACCCATCTTGAAAACAAACAGACCATGACTAGAACATACCCCAACCTGTTACAAGCAGGCATTTCAATGAAGTCTAATTGCATTCTGTTAAAAAGGTCCTCCTTCTCGACCTATTGTTCCTAGACTCACCATTGTCTTTCTTCCTGGGTTATATTGCTGATATATAAGACATCTCTGACATAGACTTTCTGCTACAAGTCTAAATTCTGCATTGTACCAGGTCTGTTTAAACAACCTTATCATAGGATCTCTCCCTATGTGTCCCCGTCCATGATACATCCGTGCCATGGAAGACACCATGCTATCAGGCATAACTGGTCTTCCATCCCGATAGACCCATACATGATCCTTTTCTCTTGGTGCACATCCTGCTTTTACCCATTGTTTCATTTCCTTATCTCCTGCTTCTTCCTGCACTTGTCTCACTTCCTCCCAGGTACCTACAATGTTAGTAGTCAGTAAGGAGCAAGAAGTCACTTCCTTTTCCTTTCCCCTATTGATTGAATTCTGATTTCGTGCACAATATTGAGCCATATCGTTAGCATATTTATTGCCTACAGCAATATAATCGCCAGACTGATTATGTGCAGCACACTTCACAACAGCCAATTGCCTAGGCAGCTGTATCGCCTCAAGCAATTTTCCAACCACTTCAGCAATCTTAATGGGTGTTCCACTTAATGTTAGAAATCCTCTCTGTAGCCATATTTGGTCAAAATCGTGCACTACACCAAAACCGTACTGGCTGTCAGTGATCACAGTCACTCTCACACCTTTCCCAATCTTACATGCTCTAGTCAAAGCGACAAGTTCAGCTACTTGGGCTGATTTCACTCCTTTCAGATAGGATGCTTCCATTACTGTTGCAATCGTACATACTGCATATGCTGCACTCAACATTCCATCATCTGTTCTCAAGCAGGAACCATCTAAAAACATCACAAAATCACTTTCTGACAATGGTACATCTTTTATATCTGGACGTGGCTTAGTACAGAAATCTAGTACATCCAGACAATCATGATCCGCTTCATCTCTGACTTCCACTTTCTCAGCATCAGACAATAACATTAAAGGATTTACATTCAAACACCTCTCAAGGCTCACATTCGTTGCACCTAATATGACTTTCTCATATTTAGTCAGCCGACTATGTGTCATGCATTGAGTGCGACTCCTTGTTAAAAGGATTGCCACATCATGAGGTACAAACACTTTCACAGGATATCCCATCACAATCCCTTCACTTTGTTCGAGGCTTCGACAGGTAGCAGCTACTGCTTTCAAGCATCCAGGTAAAGCTACAGCTACTGGGTCTAGCATTGATGAAAAGTATGCAAATGGCCTTCTTAGTTATCCATGTTTCTGAATTAATACAGAAAGTGCACATCCATTTCTCTCACTGCGGTACAATTCAAATTCATTCTCATTGTCCGGCATTCCCAACGCTGGCGCTTCATGCAAACTATCTCTCAATTGTTTGAAAGCTGCCAATTCTTCTTTGCTCAAATCAATGGGATCTCTCACATCACTTTTTGTCAAACGTATCAATGGCTTTGCGATTAGGGATAAATTACTTATCCACTGACGACAATATCCAGCCATTCCAAGAAACATCCTTACTTCTCTTTGTGTCATAGGGGCTCTCATTCCTTTGATTATCCTGATTCTGTCTATTGTTATTTTCCTCAGACCTTTCTCGAGGTTATGGCCTAAGTATTGTACTTCTTTCTTACAAAATTGCAATTTTGTTGGTGACACCTTAAGTCCTTCATTGGCCAGATGATTCAACAATGTTATAATGTCCATTACACAGGCCTTGCGAGTCTTCGACGCCACATGGAGGTCGTCGAAATATTGCACTAGCACTGAATTCTCGGGTATCTCTAGGCTTTCTAAAGATTTCTTCAATATCTGATTAAAGATGGAGGAGCTTTCTGTATACCCCTGTGGAATTCGGCGCCATGCCAAAATACGCTCGCCAAAACGAAACGCAAAAATCTGCTGGCTGTCATGATGCAATGGAATGGAAAAGAAAGCATGGCATAAATCAATTACTGTATACCATTCCGCTTCATGGGGAATCTGATACAGAATCACAGATGGATTCGGTACAATGGGACAGCAAGACACAACAATTTTGTTTATTTTTCTCAGATCGTGTACTATCCTGAACTTCCCATTAGGCTTTTTCAGTCCCATATTTGGTGAATTACATGGACTACTCATTATTTCCCTCAAAATACCTTGTTTTTATCATTTTCTCAATTATAGGGTTAACTCCTTCAATTATCTCAGGTGTCAATTTATACTGTGGAATATTTGGATAATTTATTCCCTCTTTTACTGTTATTTTTACTGGGTCTACAATTCTCATTAGTCCTACATCTTCTACTGTGAAGTCCCAAACTTCTGCTTTTACAGTTTGTTTCAATACTTTTGATAGGTCATCAGGGTTAAAAACCGCATAGGCTTCAGTAACCTCAGTTTCTCAGTTTGCTATGGTCATTTTATACAACACATCTTCATCAGGGGTCTCAAATGCTATACCATCAGGAGTACAGAATTTAGTGCAATTCATCTTGCACAATAGATCCATTCCTAATAAGTTCATAGGACTGGGATCACACACAACAAAACGGTGCATTTCAGAAAATTTCCCCATGCTAACCTTTACAGGTTCAGTCAGATAAGTTTTAATCTGTCTGTTGGATACACCAACTACTTGGATCGTTTCATCCGAGAGAGGAAGATTCTTAACATCAGCTGACCTAACAGTTGATCTAGTAGCGCCAGTATCTACCAGGAAAGTAACATTTTCATTGTTTATCTTTCCATCCACAAATGGGCCTGTCTGGTCTACTTCTAGAGTTGCGCCAAGTACGCACTCCTCTTCCTCCCTTCGGCACTGTCAATAACCTTCTTTCGAAACGCTTGCATCGCGTTGTAGCCAATACTGCGAAACAGCGTTAGCGCCCGGCAGTTTATTTACCTGTTCTTCGTTGTAGAAGCCCGTTTCACTACTATATTTCTGGGAGTTTTTGTTCTGTGGAAAAGGCGGTTTTGGCACCTGATTCTGTTGGGTTACAACCTACTGCTGTCGCTGCGGTTGACCCCTCACCTCATTCTGCACCTGTGGATTCAATGATGCATTTTCGCTGTTAGTACAAGTGGGAAATTTACACTCGGATGTCCAATGCCCTATCCTACCGCAATTATGACATGGGAATTTCTTTTTGGCTTCTTCTATATTAAAATTTCCCTTACCTTTCCCAGGAATTAATTTTTTGGGACCTGTATTATTCGCTTGTTCTACTAACTGGGCTTCCCTGTCTCTCTGCCACTTTTACTTGTGCCCACATGGCCTTTTCTTTTAGCTTTCATTGTTTGGCCTCAATTTCGTCACTGAAATATTTTGCATGTCTCAATACCTCATCTATTTTCTTATTTTGCCAATCTACGGTATGTTGTTTGATCATTTCACTAATTTCTGGACGTAGACCATGCACAAATCTATATACAAAATGACTCAGGTCTTTTTCACTCAAATTTTCATCACCACTAAATTGTTTAAAGGCCAAAATCAACCTCTGATAGTAGGCATGTACTGACTCCTTACTTTCCTGATGAGTTCTGTCAATCTTTACCCAATCTGTTTCTTTAGGAGGTACCTTGTTTTTCAAAAAGACAATGACCTGTTCATATTTCTTCATTACCTCGGGGTCTGGGGCTCCTGTCTTTGGATCCCTAGGATACTCTTGCGTAGGCCAATTTATCATAAGTTTGCATTCTGTCCATAAATCTGCTGGTACTATTATGTCAAACAGACTGTTTAGATCTATCCATAATACTTTGGACAATTTTACAAATCTGTCTACCTGCCTATACTACTCGACGGGTTTTTCATGTAGTCTAGGGAAATCATTTGTGAATGACAAAATATCTTGTCTAGTCCATGGGACATGTACATATCCTCCTCCTGGAATTTCTCTCTTGGGGCATTCTGTTACTACCTTCTCTTTTTCTCTTACAGGAAAAGCTGCAAAGGTTTTATCTGAGGTATCATCTCATTTCCGATACCATCTGCTTCTCCATTTGTCCACACCGCCCCATTTTCTCAGCAGGATAATTACTTCTTTAATCAGACTCATTCATCCTGCAGTATTCAAGCTTTCAATGTCCTTTTCAGTGAAATCTATTCAATATGGTTTCTGTAGGGCCTTTACTTTCTCAATGTCTATACCCATTTCATTTGCTACTTCCTCTAATCTTTCATGGAGACTTTTTGCTCTCCAAGTTATGCTTTTACACGGAAACAACAACTCCTCATCCTGGTAAGTTTTTAATTTCTCTGTGGGAATACTTCCTACTATTAACTCTTCTAATACCATTCGTAGTTTGGCTACATCTATTGATTGTGATGCTTTGTCTTTTCTCTGCAGACTTCTCAACCATTCACTCAGTTCTTCTGAAGATGGGCCTACTGGTCTCTCTACATTAGTTTGTTCTAAGTTCTTTTGGTTTTCAAATACTGATTCCATTTTTTCAGTGGGGCTTTCTGCTGCTTTTGGGCTTAGAAATGGGCTATTTGAGGCCTTTGGCTCCATCATACCAATCGTCTGTCTCCATTGATTCTCATTTGAGCTCTGTCTTGAATTTTCAATTTTGTTTATTACTGTTATAAGGGACCATTAAACAATGTTCACTATCCTTCTGTTTGTCAAAAATAGGCATCACAGGGCCTATAGTCACTGGAACAGTTCCAGCTTCTACATTTTCAGTCAATTCTCTTATCTTTTCAGTTAATTCTAAAGTTGTTTTCGCTAACTCTGCTGAATTTTCGCTACTCATTTTATCATTTGATTTCCTCTCTATTTCTCCCATTGTTTTACTTTCCCTTATTTCTTGAGGTACTTGTTCTGTTTTAATGACTCGCAAGGTTTCTCTCATTGGGGCACTTGGTGTCAGTATTTCAGATTCTGGTTGATACGGAGGTGGATTTTTATAAAACAAATCATCAAGAACATCATCCTCTAGTTTGTTCACTTCATACCCTTTTGGTTCCAAATTATGTCTTTTTTCGGTACATTTTTTCCCTCCAACTCCTTCAATCATTCTTACAGGAAACAACACTTCGGCCATACTCGCACTCTGCCACCTTCTCATTTTCTCATCATGAGTATCATGCCCATCTCTGCCAAACATGTATTTATACCTTCCACTACTCCTCTGTCTTTCCCTGTCATGCATCTCAATTTCCCATTCTGTCAGTGCTTCAAACTGTGTTGGTCTAGGTCTTGGCTCTAGATTCATCATTCTTTCTCTCAAATTTCTCAAAACCGCTAAATTAAATGAACCATGCTCTGGAAATGCTAAAACTCCGTCACTCCTAGTATACTTTACACAATTGTCTAACCAAATACAAGTGTGATATCCATGTTTTGCAACCATAAAGGATGCAGGGGTTTTCGGTGGGGGAAGCAACTGTCCTTCCCTAGTCACAATTGGTTTGTCCTTTTTAAACCACTTCTTGATTTTTCCAAACCAGGACTTTTTCTCCTTTTCAGGTGAATCGTAATACATCATTTTGTCTTTTCGTGTATCGCTAGTCTCTCCTTTACGACTATTCTGTTATTTTAGCCAATCATAGCGTGACTCACACTAACGCACCAATCCGGGGCGTCTACGTCACTCTGCAATTCTCCACTCCTAGCGCGACCCACACTAACGCACCAATCCGGAGCGTTTTCGTCACTCTGCAATTCTCCACTCCTAGCGCGACTCACACTAACGCACCAATCAGGAGCGTTTATGTTTCTAACTGACTGGCCAATCCCAGAACAGTCTTTCTGACATCGGCTGCTCTTACTCTGGCTTCTCCTGACCCCTCCTTTACAAAACTTCTCGGTAAGCTCTTTTCACTTTTTCTAACTTACAAATCTGTTAGTAACAACATAAAAACACCACCATTGTCCGCTTCGCTAACCAAGAATAGTTAATGACCTTTTTCACAAGAAATCCGTCTTTCCTGAGAGCAGCGCTTACCTCTACCCTACTACGGAATCGTTACTTCCGTTGATAAAGTAGCACATCCCTCTACCTTACCCTTCTATCAAGCATTAGCTAACCGTTTCTCCAGAGTTAAGACACCTAGTTGGAGACCCAATGCTCCTGAGAAATAAAACCAGAGTTTCACGATTAACCCGACTACTATTTCATTCACGAGCTTTCATACAGAAAATGTAGTTCATTCACACAGAATTCTGTCTTTCCTGAGAACAGCTAACAGTCTGTCCTACTACAGAATTATGACACTTGTTAACAAAGTAGCACTTCCCTCTACTTTATCCTTTGATCTAGCTTAGAGAGAACCTATTTCCTTTCCAGTGATAAGCGTTATCGGAGTGCCATCTGGACCCCTGATACCTAAGACCAAAGTTTCACAGGTGACCTTCGCTACCATACACTCCTCTCATACAGAAAATATATCTAATGGCAACACGCAACGATGTTACCGAACCGAACACAGACAATGCGTTGTGCAACTTCAATCGTCACACATTTTCCCTGTATACCTACAGGGCAACAACAATTCCGTCTTTCCTGAGAGAAGCGCTTACCTCTGCTCTACTACGGAACTGTTACAAACTTCTGACTTCCTACATCCCAGAAGCCGTGCAAACAACATAGAACTCGACGCGACTCAACATAAAGTGTTAATACATAAACCAATACCTTATCTACAATCAATAATCAATAAGCTATTTTACAAGCAATAATCACCAAACCAAAACAATAAAAACCCTAACTCTGCTACCAAGAAAAACTGCTCCAGCGTGGAGTTTCCTATCCTCCCTTCGTCACAGATCAGATATTATACTTACGCTTTCACTCAATATTTTCATTGGTGGGGCCCATAACACCAACATTTAATTTAGCGGTTTTGAGAAATTTGAGAGAAAGAATGATGAATCTAGAGCCAAGACCTAGACCAACACAGTTTGAAGCACTGACAGAATGGGAAATTGAGATGCATGACAGGGAAAGACAGAGGAGTGGTGGAAGGTATAAATACATGTTTGGCAGATATGGGCGTGATACTCATGATGAGAAAATGAGAAGGTGGCGGAGTGCGAGTATGGCCGAAGGGTTGTTTCCTGTAAGAATGATTAAAGGAGTTGGAGGGAAAAAATGTACCGAAAAAAGACATAATTTGGAACCAAAAGGGTATGAAGTGAACGAACTAGAGGATGATGTTCTTGATGATATGTTTTATAAAAATCCACCTCCGTATCAACCAGAATCTGAAATATTGACACAATGTGCCCCAATGAGAGAAACCTTTCGGGTCATTAAAACAGAACAAGTACCTCAAGATATAAGGGAAAGTAAAACAATGGGAGAAATAGAGAGGAAATCAAATGATAAAATGAGTAGCGAAAATTCAGCAGAGTTGGCGAAAACAACTTTCGAATTAACTGAAAATATAAGAGAATTGACTAAAAATTTAGAAGCTGTAACTGTTCCAGTGACTGTAGGCCCTGTGATGCCTGTTTTTGACAAACAGAAGTATAGTGAACATTGTTTAATGGTCCCTTATAACAGTAATAAACAAATTGAAAATTCAAGACAGAGCTCAAATGAGAATCAATGGAGACAGACCCACTGAAAAGATGGAATCAGTATTTGAAAACCAAAAGAACTTAGAACAAACTAATGTAGAGAGACCAGTAGGCCCATCTTCAGAAGAACTGAGTGAATGGTGGAGAAGTCTGCAGAGAAAAGACAAAGAATCACAATCAATAGATGTAGGCAAACTACGAATGGTATTAGAAGAGTTAATAGTAGGAACTATTCCCACAGAGAAATTAAAAACTTACCAGGATGTAAAAGCATAACTTGGAGAGCAAAAAGTCTCCATGAAAGATTAGAGGAAGTAGCAAATGAAATGGGTATAGACATTGAGAAAGTAAAGGCCCTACAGAAACCATATCGAATAGATTTCACTGAAAAGGACATTGAAAGCTTGAATACTGCAGGACGAATGAGTCAGATTAAAGAAATAATTATCCTGCTGAGACAATGGGGAGATGTGGACAAATGGAGAAGCAGATGGTATCGGAAACGAGATGATACCTCAGACAAAACCTTTGCAGCTTTTCCTGTAAGAGAAAAAGAGAAGGTAGTAACAGAATGTCCCATGAGAGAAATTCCAGGAAGAGGATATGTACATGTCCCACGGACTAGACAAGATATTTTGTCATTCACAAATGATTTACCTTGACTACGTGAAAAACCCATCGAGTGGTATAGGCAGGTAGACAGATTTGTAAAATTGTCCAAAGTATTATGGATTGATCTAAACAGTCTGTTTGACATAATAGTACCAGCAGATTTATGGACAGAATGCAAACTTATGATAAATTGGCCTATGCAAGAGTATCCTAGGGATCCAAAGACAGGAGCCCCAGACCCCGAGGTAATGAAGAAATACGAACAGGTCATTGTCTTTTTGAAAAACAAGGTACCTCCTAAAGAAACAGATTGGGTAAAGATTGACAGAACTCATCAGGAAAGTAAGGAGTCAGTACATGCCTACTATGAGAGGTTGATTTTGGCCTTTAAACAATTTAGTGGTGATGAAAATTTGAGTGAAAAAGACTTAAGTCATTTTGTATATAGATTTGTGTATGGTCTACGTCCAGAAATTAGCGAAATGATCAAACAACATACCGTAGATTGGCAAAATAAGAAAATAGATGAGGTATTGTGACATGCAAAATATTTCAGTGACGAAATTGAGCCCAAACAACGAAAGCTAAATGAAAAGGCCATGTGGGCACAAGTGAAAGTGGCCGAGAGACAGGAAGCCCAGTTAGTAGAACAAGCAAATAATACAGGTCCCAAAATATTCATTCCTGGGAAAGGTAAGCGAAATTTTAATATTGAAGAAGCCAAAAAGAAATTCCCATGTCATAATTGCGGTAGGATAGGGTATTGGAAATCCGAGTGTAAATTTCCCCCTTTTACTAACAATGAAAATGCATCATTGAATCCACAGGTGCAGAATGAGGTGAGTGGTCAACTGCAACAACAGCAGCAGGTTGTAACCCAACAGAATCAGGTGCCAAAACCGCCTTTTCCACAGAAAAAAACCTCCCAGAAATATAGTAGTGAAACAGGCTTCTACAACGAAGAACAGGTAAGTAAACTGCAGCGCGCTAACGCTGTTTCGCAGTTTTGGCTACAACGCGATGCAAGCGTTTCAGAAGAAGGTTATTGACGGTGCCGAAGAGAGGAAGAGGAGTGCGTACTTGGCGCAACTCTAGAAGTAGACCAGAAAGGCCCATTTTTGGATGGATAGATAAACAATGAAAATGTTACTTTCCTGGTAGATACTGGCACTACTAGAGCAACTGTTAGGTCATCTGATGTTAAAAATCTTCCTCTCTCGGATGAAACGATCCAAGTAGTTGGTGTATCCAACATACAGATTAAAACTTATCTGCATGAACGTGTAAAGGTTAACATAGGGAAATTTTCTGAAATGCACCGTTTTGTTGTGTGTGATACCAGTCCTGTGAACTTATTAGGAAGAGTATCTATTGAGCAAGATGAATTGCACTATATTCTGTACTTCTGATGGTATAGCATTTGAGACCCCTGATGAAGATGTGTTGTATAAAATGACCGTAGCAAACAGAGAAACTGAGGTTACTGAAGCCTATGCTGTTTTTAACCCTGATTACCTACCAAAAGAATTGAAACAAACTGTAAAAGCAGAAGTTTGGGACTTCACAGGAGAAGATGTAGGACTAATGAGAAATGTAGACCCAGTAAAAATAACAGTAAAAGAGGGAAAACATCATCCAAATATTCCACAGTATAAATTGACACCTGAGATAATTGAAGGAGTTAGCTCTATAATTGAGAAAATGATAAAACAAGGTATTTTGAGGCAAATAATGAGTAGTCCATGTAATTCCCCAATTATGGGACTGAAAAAACCAAATGGAAAGTTCAGGATAGTACAGGATTTGAGAAAAATAAACAAAATCATTGTGCCATGTTGTCACATTGTACCAAATACATTTGTGATTCTGTATCAGATTCCACATGAAGCGGAATGGTATACAGTATGCTATACTTTCTTTTCCATTCCATTGCATCATGACAACCAGCATATTTTTGCGTATCATTTTGGCGAGCGTATTTTGGCATGGTGCCAAATTCCACAGGGGTATACAGAAAGCCCCTCCATCTTTAATCAGATATTGAAGAAATCTTTAGAAAGCCTAGAGATGCCCGAGAATTCAGTGCTAGTGCAATATATTGACGACCTACTTGTAGCGTCGAAGACTCGCGAGGCCTGTGTAATGGACACTATAACATTGTTGAATCATCTGGCCAATGAAGGATTTAAGGTGTCACCAACAAAATTGCAATTTTGTAAGAAAGAAGTACAATACTTAGGCCATAACCTCGAGAAAGGTCTGAGGAAAATAACAATAGACAGAATCAGGATAATCAAAGGAATGAGAGCCCCTATGACACAAAGAGAAGTAAGGATGTTTCTTGGAATGGTTGGATATTGTCATCAGTGGATAAGTAATTTTTCCCTAATCGCAAAACCATTGATACGTTTGACAAAAAGTGATGTGAGAGATCCCATTGATTTGAGCAAAGGAGAATTGGCAGCTTTCAAACAATTGAGAGATAGTTTGTGTGAAGCGCCAGCGTTGGGAATGCCGGACTATGAGTAAGAATTTGAGTTGTACTGCAGTGAGAGAAATGGATGTGCACTTTCTGTATTAATTCAGAAACATGGAAAACTAAGAAGGCAATTTGCATACTTTTCATCAATGCCAAACCCAGTAGCGGTAGCTTTACCTGGATGCTTGAAAGCAGTAGCTGCTACCTGCCGAAGCCTCGAACAAAGTGAAGGGATTGTGATGGGATATCCTGTGAAAGTGTTTGTACCTCATGATGTGGCAATCCTTTTAACAAGGAGTCGCACTCACTACATGACACATAGTGTTAGAATGCAAGTGGACTTCATTGAAATGCCTCCTTGTAACAGGTTGAGGTATGTTCTAGTCATGGTCTGTTTGTTTTCAAGATGGGTAGAAGCTTATCCAATGAGAAGAAATGATGGAATGACAGTGGCAAAATTGCTTTTGAGGGAATTTATTCCTAGATTCGGGCTCCCAGTGACAATTGAAACAGATCGAGGAGGACATTTTCATAATGAGATCATAAAACTGATTTGTGAAGCATTGGGTGTACAACAAAAACTACATTGTGCCTATCGCCCAGAAGCTTCTGGTGTGGTGGAACAAATGAATGGTACTTTCAAGAACAGGATAGGGAAAATGTGTTTAGCCACAGGTATAAAGTGGCCACATGTCTTGCCTCTAGTACTCATGACAATTAGATCAATTCCAGGCAGAACCACAGGGCTGAGCCCCCATGAAATCATCATGGGAAGAGCTGTGTGCCACGTGTTCACACCAGTCAACAAGCTGTTGCCTATAACTGATGACATGGTGTTGGATTACTGTAAAAGCGTGGTTGACGCAGTTCATTCTGTGTTTCATCAGGTTGGAGCGGATGCCACCACCCATGAAAGGAAGCAAGCTCATGACCTGAGCCCAGCGACTGGGTAAGAATCAAAGTACACAGAAGAAGAAACTGTTTGGTTCCGAGGTGGGGAAAACCACGACAAGTGATTTTGACTACAACTACAGCTGTAAAGTGTGCTGGAATTAAAAACTGGATTCATGCAAGTCACACGCTGAGAATCTCAAATCCAGTGGATAGCACAGAAAAGGAATATTATGATGAGACAGAATCGAGTACTCAATCAGACGAAGAGGAGATAAAACAAAAGAAAACCCTGAAAGTGGGGAATTGGAAATAAATCAAACGGTTGTCCCAAGTAGCGTTTCCTTAAAAAGAAGATTGCAAATTTCTGATACCAGCTCAGACTCAGAGACTGAACAAACTACTTCACATTCGAGAAAAGAAAAAGACAGTGAAAAGACAATTAAAAAAACTGTCGATAGAGAAATTCCAGATGAATGATTGAGAGAAATTCCACCTGAAGTAACAAAATTAGATGGACAGGTACCAAATACAGAGAGAGAGGGAAAGATTTTTGCGGAAGACCCCCGAGGAGGTGTACGGAATTCCAACATCCAGTTAGAGAAAGGGACAAATAGTCAGCAGGAAGATTGTGCGCGAAGAACCCGAGGAGGGACCGAAGTAGGGAAAAAGAAAGAAGCAAAAGAGAGAAAAGAGGTTGGAAAGAAAAAGCAACTTGAAACAGAGTCTGAAGAAAGTGAAGACGAAATACCCGAAGGTAGAGTCTTAAGAAAGAGAGCTTTGGAGGACTGAAAAGAATGATAAAGGAAATAAACTGAAAAGATCAGCAAAAGATGAAGTTTAGCCGAATATGATAAAGAAGCTGAGATACCGACTGACAAAAGTAAATTCACCAAGAGTGGAACAGGTGAATGAAATAACGAGTCAAGAAAAATCAAAAGACGAAGGACCAGTTGTAATTGAAGAAAGTAAAAGAACAAGAAAGCCTAACCAGAAGTATAAGTCACCAGAATGGACATATGTAGCCCTGCCTGAAATCAAAGAAGAGGCAGGTAGCCAAGAAAATCCAGAGTGACTAAACCAGAAGTGGTTGGGGAAGACGAAGAATCGGAAATCCTGAGAGTTATCTTATCCGATATTGGAGAAGAGACGGATGTTCAGGAAATCCTATATCTAGACTACCAAGGGAAAGTGAAGAACGATGGGATGCCAAACTGAATAAGACAAGAATGCTGCTGATGGAAAGACAATAAATAAGAAACAAGATAAAAACTGGTAGAACCAAGTAGGTGCTTTGAGCCTTGGGTTAGATAAACTAGTTGTGGAGTAGAAGAGGCTAAGTCAAAAGTCACTGTTCATTTCATGAATATGGCTGACACAGATAGTAGAAAAAGTAGATGTATATTTTTGAAACGATGGTGCAAGATGTGTTGTTGTTGTACAGGATTACTAATGCGTCTATGGAGTATATTAGCTTTAATGATTACATTTAAGATGAGCTTTGACACAATAGGAGAACATAGTGAAAACAAGACTAATATAGAGCAGATTCAAAAGACTGCTTACACTAGAATAGATAAAATTCATATGCATAAAGACAGGTCAATAACTGATTTTTCTAACAATGTATTTTCCAAATTACTGTATGAATATGTAAAGACATTGGCGTAAGGGACTGCTTTGTCTGTATGCAGTTACCTGCCTCTGTTTCGGAGGGAGTGACTTATCACCACCTTCCTGTAACTTATGGAATAACATGTAGTGTAATAGCTAGTTTATTTTATCAAACAGGAAAGTTAGAATATTATTTCTCAGATATAGATAACTTATTTTCACAAGTACCGTCAATTAACAAACTAAATAAGGTTAGACCTGTAAAGGTATTAGGTGATTTTTTCTTAGAAACTAAAGAATTAACATTAGAATATATATATGTAGAAATAATCTGACTTGCAGTTTAAAGAAAGAAGAAAATACTTTTTTAGATATGGTTGAAGAAAGAAGACTGAAAATGCAAAGAAAGGTTCATGAAGGAAAAACAGAAAAGACAGTTTGGGATGTAGATATGGAAAAACACTTAGAAGGAAAGGCTAGTCCAACTTTGGCTTTGGATTGGCCTCAGAAAGGAAATTTGTGCATTAGGAGGAATAAGACTGCATATGTCAATTCCCGGATTATATTTTATCTGTGGGAACAGGGCATATTATCGTTTGCCAGACCATTGGTATGGCACATGTTATGTAGGCCTGGTTTTCCCAAAGATCATTCACATGGAAAGGGGAGAAGATGGTGTACATACATTAGGTAGTTATTTAGCACGTAGAAGGAGAGAATCTTGGTCAGAAATTGTAGGTGATACCTTTGGAGCATTGATACCAGCAGTGGGAATTTCTCTGAATGCAAATAAAATTAGAAAACTGTCAAAAGTAGTGGTTCGCTTGTCAACAAGCACCGCTGGAGGATTTTTATTGGTAAATACTGAAATGGTTGCCATGCATGCCATGGTAATGCAGAATCGACTTGCCCTTGATATTTTATTGGCAATAGAGGGTGGAGTCTGTGAAATGTTGAAAGTCCAACATTGTTGTACTTACATACCCGATGAAAGTAAAGATTTGAAAATTTATATTAAAAATATAACTGAATTGCATGACGAAATTGCACCACTGGAGGTTGAAGGTGTTTGGGAAAAGGTTGTTAAGAAAATAATGTCTATTAAAGATTTCTTAGTAAATTTAGGTAGTACCTTGATAGGTAAAATGTTATTTCCATTAACATGTGTGATTTTCCTAGTATTAATATTAAAATTAGGATGTCTTTGTTTTAAAAGGAAGAAAATTCAGAAAAAGTTAAAAAGAGAAAATTTAAGGAGACAGAATAAGAGACAAAAGAGGGAATTTGACGAAAGTGAATTAGAGGAGATAAAAGAAGATATGTATAAGACAGCCAAAATTGAAGAAATTGAGGAAACTGAAATCTAACCATAAAAGCAAGAATTCACTTTTACTCCTTGAAAAACGGAATACAAAATGTTAATGGTGTGGTGATAAAATCACCAAAGGGGGGATTGATGGAGCGGGTAAAACAACATTTTGAATACCCCCCCATTTTACATGTTCATACTAATTAGAATAATCTATTATTTATAATAAGGATTAATGTGTTGGTTTTGTTATCTAATCAAACCTACTAATGTAGGAATAACACGCAGGATTTGCATTTGCATGGCTAAAATAATTGTAAACTAATACACGTACGCATATTAACGCTAGAAAAATAGAATATTACGTGGTATATGTTGTTTTTGTGACGTAATTGTAAGTTGCACCAGATGACATCACTGGGTGAGTATAAACACTTTGAATGTAGCTGATACGCTAGATAACTACACACACATACGGGAATTAGTGAGGGTTAAACATTTTATTCGTTATTTCCATGTTTTAATTACTTTTTGTGTTTGTTTTGCTTAAGTTGACCAATTTGGCCTACGTTAAAATGGCTGACCGACGGACTCGACGATACAGCTACTATTCCACGAGGTTCCCGACTAACTGCGCATACCCCAGGCTCCTGAACAAGTGGCCTCAAGATGACCCGCACAGTTTGTTCTACTGACAAGGTCGTGACTGGATTACTGCGAAGACCTTTAACATTAGACAATCTTGTAAAACCGGATGGATCATGTCTGACCAGTGTGACATCACGGACTATGAGAAACCGGAATGAACGATCTTAACCATCCAATCAGATGTGCCTAAAACTGACTTTTGCAACATTTTATCATTAATTTCATTATAAAAGACGATAAAATAGTGAGTTGTGGTCGATCACTTCCTTTTTCCTGACGTTAGGCTGACGGAGAGGACGGTGACACTGCAGGACAGCTGTTTCCCGAATCTATGACAGATTAGATTGCTGCCCATTTTGCCTGACGAACAAATTATACTGATGGGCATTGATTAATGCGGACACGTTTATGGTCAATACCAATCTTTGGGACTGTAGTGTGTTGCATGACGAATTGATTGACTTAAGAGGACGACTAATAGCCAGATTAGGTAACTATGATGTTCTGTGGATTGATTAAAATTCTTACTAAAGAAATTTGCATTTATTGGATACAAATATTATTGATTAACAAGCAAATGTGTTGGGCTATTTATTATTGTCTGAATCAAAATGAGAAGGATTAGAAACACTTTTCCAAATTCAAATAAATTGATCCATCGCCAAAGTGGAAGGGATATCTAGAGATTCAGAATTCAGATGTGCTGGATTAAGGATATTCAGTGTATGTATATGTAAATAGAATTTCATTAGATTTAAAGATATTCTTTTCACGTCAGCATTTGGAAATCTATCTCTCCAGTGAGAGCAGATCAAATGTGTTTGTTGGTGTTATGGGCCCCACCAATGAATGTATTCAGTGAAAGCGTAAGTATAATATCTGATCTGTGATAGGAAACTCCACGCTGGAGCAGTGCTCTCAGGACTATGTTCTATATAACACTGCGTCCACCTACCCTTTTCACGGCCATTACATTTTGCGATGGGGTGTGGAGGGTCAGGGGGTGTTTCTGCCAAGTGAGCCCGGAATCACAGTCACAAACGTCCTCTTCTTCCTGAATAAAAGTGAGATTATGCTGCATACTTGTTCATATTTTAAGTAGTTCGCACAGACACACATTTTAAAAACAATAAAGTTCCTAATACCCACCTTCTCTGAACAGTTAGCTTGCTGCCCCATCCACCTCCTCCCTATCCTCTGTTGTCTGAATCCATGGACTAGCCTTCTCCCTCCTGCCATGCATGGTCTGATGTGCTGCCACTGCCCTCCATTTAGCATGATGTACCAGTCCACTCCTCCTGCCCTCCATTGCCCAATTCTATGGCCCATCATTGACCTCCTGCTTAGCCTCTGTGCTTAGCTTGCTGCCCCTATTCTCCTTCCCCCTGCCCTCCGATGTCTTTGTGCATGCCCCTGCTTCATCCTTTTTGCCCACCATGTTCCATGGACCTGCCACTCCTATCTACTCTGAGTGTTCTGTTGAGCTGCCACTCCCCTCCCAACTGCCTAGCATTGTCAGATGACTGTAACCTGTCCCTGCCACCTCCACACTGCCTGTCCACATGCCATGCCCCTATCCCCTTCCTCCTGTCCTCCATGGTCCATTTTACTGCCATACCCTTCTGTCCTCCCTGGTCTATGTGCTGCAACTGCTCCTGCTGCCTGCCCCGCGTGGTCTGTTGTGAGGCCCCTTCTCCTGAACTCTCTTGTCTGTGCCCAGGTCCTGAACCTCCCTTCTATCCTCCATGGTCCTTTGTGCATGCCCCTGCACCCTCCTTCTTGCCCATCATAGCCATTGTGCTGCCACTAACCCTCCAGCTTGCCATGTATGGTCTTCTGTGCTGCCATGGCCCCTCCCACCTTCCCTGTGTGGTCAGCTAGCTGCCCCTGTCCCCCTCCAACGTTCCCTCCATGGTTTGTGTGTATGCCATCATAGTCTCAATGTTGCTCTCCATGGTGTGTCTTGTTTCTAGTGCCCATCCTGCCTGGCCTCCATGGTCATCTTGCTGCTCCTGCCCTGCCCCCTTGCTCCCAGCCCTCTGTTTCCATGTGCAGACCCCTATTCCCTCCCTCCTGGCTTGTCTGTTCCATTGTAATGCCCCTGATCTGTCCCCCCTGCCCTTTATGGTCTGTTATGCTGCAGCTTTCTCTCCTGTCTGTCCATTATGGTCAGCTAGCTACCATTGCCTCTTTCCCCTCTGTTCTCTGTTGTCCATGTGCATGGTCCTGTCCCCTCCCTATTGCTTTCTATGGATTGTTGTGCTGCACTGCCATCCTGCATGCCCTGTGTGGTGTATTGTGCTGCTGCAAACCCTGATGCCTTCCCTGTAGGGTCAGTTCTGTGCACCTCTCCATGTCCCTCCTGTCCCTACCCCAATTCCTCCTGCCTACCATGATCCAATGTACCATACTTGCGAACATTTTGAACTTGGTAAGAGGGAGATTTTGAAAAAAAACTAGGGTATTGATTTTCCCCTTTGAGCTACATTGAAAAAGAGGGGATTGTAGACAGGAGACAGATCAAATAAAGCCCATTTGAGCTTAAAAACATTGGACGTTTCCTTGCTGAAACGGGTCTGTTGGCACGTATGGTTGTATGGTTGTACTACCACTGCCTATTCCTTCTGCCCACAATGGTCTATTATATTGCCACAGCCTCTCTTGCCAGTCCTGTATTGTTGGTTTGTTGCCCCTGCCCCCTTTCCACTGCCCTCCATAGTCTGTTGTGCTGCCACTGCCCTTCCTGCCTTCCCAGTGTGGTCAAATTGTTGCCTCTGCACTCTCCTACCTGCCTTCCATTTTCAGAGTCCGTGCCCCTGGCCTCTGCCTCTCAACAGTATCCGAATGAACAACTAGATTGCTAACATTCTATATTTATTACAAAAGTGTGAAACGCCTGACATCATCTTGATGTAATCAAAACTGTAATACCTAGAGCATTTCCTTTAGAAATTACATATGTGAGAGAGTCTTATTTGCATCAAAATTATGGTTAGTGCTCTAAAAAACTAAAATGAGGATATCTTTTCTCAGTTTTCAAATAGCGACAAAGAACTTTTAAATTATTTGTAATCTTTATGTTTTTTTATCCAGTTGACCACTTGATTAAATATTGCACCTAGGGGAGAGGATGTGGTGTTACTTCCAGAGCTGCAGACTTTGCAACTGGGGAACCAGGTTGGAGTTTCTGCTTCAGCTCAACATTCTGTGATTCTGGTCAAATCACTTATTCTCCCCATGTCTACAATAAAAATGAATTTGATCTTGTGTGATGTAACCAATGCTCATGTAAAGCACTCCAATACCTGACAAGTCTGCACTATATAAAACTGCAAATACACAAAAAATACGTGTTTTGCACACTTCTGTCATTGGGCTACATGTGGGCTACATCTGGGTGATATTTGTGCTGCATTTGGGCTCTTTTGTGTCTGGTGGCCATCTTGGGAGATTTATTTGTTATGAAGTTTCCTAATTTCCTCATTTACTGCAGTCTGCTCAGTAGGGCATGCTTTCAGTTTTTTACTTTGATTCCATCAATAAGGTATTCAGATATGTCACACATTTGCCATAAATTCTGAATGTTATCACTCTAGTTGCTCATTAGATCACTGTAGTAAAGCTACTGCTCACTAGGGAAGTCTGCTGCTGGTATTAAAAGTGCATGTTTCAGTCTGCATATCAGAATTTTTTAATGAAATAGAAGAGGATTTGAGAAGTCAAAATGTGCCCTAATTTTTCTTTCTGCAGCACTAATCATAATTTCTATGGCGAAATTAACCCACTCATTTTGTTCCTTTGTAAATTAAATGTTTTACGTGTTACCACTTTATGCCAATCAAGATGGCTTCAGGTGTGCCATACTTTTGTCATAAGTAAGACTGTTAGCACTCTAGTTGTTCGTTAGAACACTCTGGGACATTCTGTCATTGGGCTATACTTGGGCTACATCTGGGTGATATTTGGGATACATTTGGGCTCTTTTGTCTCTGGTGGCCATCTTGAGAGATTTATTTGTTATGAAGTTTCCTAATTTCCTCATTTACTGCAGTCTCCTCAGTAGGAAATACTTTCAGTTTTTTACTTCGGTTCCATCAAGAAGGCATTCAGATGTGTCACACATTAGCCATAAATTCTGAATGTTAGCACTCTAGTTGCTCATTAGATCACTGTAGTAAAGCTACTGCTCACCAGGGAAGTCTGCGGCTGGTATTCAAAGTGCATTTTTCAGTCTGCATGTCAGAATCTTTTTATGAAATAGAAGAGGATTTGAGAAGTCACTCAAAATGTGCCCTAATTTTTCTTTCTGCAGCACTAATCATACTTTCTATGGCAAAATAAACCCCCTCATTTTGTTCCTTTTTAAATTAAATGTTTTAAGAGTTACGTCTTTATTCCAATCAAGATGGCTTCAGGTGTGCAATATGTTTGTCATAAGTAGGACTGTTAGCGCTCTAGTTGTTCTTTAGAACACTCTGGGAAGCTGCAGTAAAACACAAAGGAAACAACTGACAGTCTCTGCCCTTGTTGGATGTACATGTTTTACTGAGAATGTCAGACGTCGTTCTCACAAGACTGAGAAAGATAATGTGAATTTACAGAAAATATGCTCTCAGTTTAGCTTATAGATCACCTTCCAAACCTCTGCGGGAAAAGCATGAGAAAATAGTTTTCTCTCAAACATGATTCATGATATCACAGCAGAAGGATTTTTCACATGGTAAAATCAACTTAGAACACACCACAATTCCTAAAATGAGTATGGTACCATCAACAAATTATTTATAATGTAACTAAAGTCTTAAAACCTTCTATTAACTGCAATGCTTTTTAATGAGGTGCTATCATGCATATTGGTTCCAAGATGGCTGCCAACACTTCTTGGATGAAGTACTGACAGCCAATCAGATCTCACGATGAGATGTGTGGTTAGGCTACGCCCAGATATATTTATCTTTTTAACACTAATTTTCTCGGCAACTACTGAACGGATTTACATCATTTAAGCAAAAGGCACGAGTGTAAACTGAGGACTACCTCATTGCCAAATTTGGTGTAATTCCGTTCAGCAGTTCAGGCTGCAGCTGCGTCAACAGGTCCAATGGGACAATGCATGGGGAAAATGCATTTTGGGACCTCCCTTTTTTCTCGGCCCCTGCTTGACGAATCACTGTGAAATTGTCAGAATAGGAGCGGACCGGAGCTGGCCAAAAGTTTTGAAAATTTTGCGAAGATTCAACAATCGGCACCAACGTTATTCCAAATAGAATGTTGCGGATTTCCTATGGAAAATAGGTCCTACCTATAACTACCTACTGGCGACTGCCAGTAGGTAAAATATATATATATATATATTCACATAAAAAACCATAGGTTTCAGGCACGTTATAGTTAGGAATTAGCATTTAAAAAACCTCAGAAATTCATTGAAAAAATCATAGGTTTCAGGGGTGTTATAGTTAGCTGGACTTTTCACTTGTACAAAACCATTGAAATTCCCCAGTTATAGTTAGTTCAGCTAACTATAACTCGTGCGCCCGCAATGCACTGCTGATGACATCACATATTACATCACTCATGGCATGGTCAGTGACATCACTCATGACATCACTGATGACATCTCAAATGACATCACTGATGACATCACTGATGACATCATCCAGTGAATGTGTGTTTTTCTGAAAATTAAATATGTTTTATATATGTATATCTCAAGGTCGATGGAAGAATAAATGGGTATATAAGTGTCTAAATGGATGATTTGTTTTTGAAAAATTGATTGTGTAACTGACTGATTAAGTGTATCATAGTGAATACATGGCTTAGTGAGTAATGTTTAAATATGTAAATATCTGTATCAGTCTCTCACTCTGTGTATAAGTGGCTGCATGGGTTGGTGAGTAGCTACATGGGTGTCTATATAGGTTACTAGTTGTTTTTTTGAGTATCAGTCTGAGTGTCTGCATGGTTCGGTGGGGGGTATTACGTAGTGCATAGGTGCATGAATGAGTGACTCACTGTTTGTATGTGTTGAAGACAGCATGTGTGCAGGACTGTATGGGTGGATGAGTGTGTGTATGGGTGTGTTAGTGAGTGAATGACTGTCTCAATAGTGTCTTTATGAGTAACTATATATGTTTTAAACTAGTATATGTGACTATTGGTGTATATAAGTGAGTATATGTGAGAGTGAGAGATTGAAAGAGTTCCTGTATGAATAAGTATGTGTTTCTATAAGTGATTGTTTAAAAGACTAAGTATGTGTAAGTTTCTGTAGAAGTAAGTGTGGTGGTGTGTATATAACTGTATATGCAAGTAAATATATGTTTGATTCTTCATTAGCATGAGTGACTATGTGTGTGAGTAACTCTATGGCTGAGTGGCATTGTGTAACAGGATGTATAGGTGTATGAGTACATATGATGAGTGAGTACATGTATGAGTGACATATAGGACTGTTGGTGAATGAGTGGATGTGTATGTGGATCTTAGAATTACTGAAGAGGTTGTTGTAACTGGTATTGGTATGTCCATTGTTTTGAAAATTTTAGTCTCTATTTTTGAATGTGTGTATCAAAGGTTATATTAGGGTGAGAGGAGGTCTGCCACTCTATCACAAGGATGATGTCATCAGTGATGTCATGAGTGATGTCATGAGTGATGTCACTGACCATGTCATGAGTGATGTAATATGTGACGTCATCAGCAGTGCATTGCGGGCACGCGAGTAATAGTTAGCTGAACTAACTATAACGGGGGAATTTCAATGGTTTTGTACAAGTGAAAAGTCCAGCTAACTATAACACCCCTGAAACCTATGGTTTTTTCAGTGAATTTCTGAGGTTTTTTAAATGCTAATTCCTAACTATAACGTGCCTGAAACCTATGGTTTTTTCTGTGAATTTCAAAGGTTTTTTAAATGCTAATTTCTAACTATGCCTACAGAGATAGGACATGTGAAGAAAGAAGAAAAAATGCACAGAAAGAAAAAAAAGAAGTGCAGAAAGAAGCAACAGAAGTCCTCAAAGACGAAGAAAAGTGCAGGAAGAAGGATAACGTGCAGAAAGTACAAAAAGAAGAGCAGAAAGAAGCCTTGTTGCAAAATCATCCTGTACCCTCAACTTTTTCAGATGGATACTGGTGGTAACTGAGTCTGACTAACCAGTCCTAGAGCCAGTGCTATGTTAAAAGACACTTAGAATACAGTGAAAACACCTACATACACTAGGGTACATTATGCGTTGGGGTCCCCCTGTGATTACCATGACCTCCTCTGTAAGACCCTAGTATATAATAGGGCAGGGGGATTAAAACTACCTCTTAAAACAGACCACAGGGCGTTTTTGCACACGTTAACTCAGGCCCCGTCCCCTCCCTTCACCACTGTGTAAACACGCCCTGTGTCCGTTTTTAGTTGGGAGATTAAGTTCATTTGAATCCTGAGGGTCCCTAGGGTCCAACTAGCCCACTAGGTACCTCCAGTAAGTGCCACAGAGCTGTGTTGCAGAGAGGTGTAAAAAGTGGCACGGCCTGGACCACCTCTCTGCAATGCAGCTCAGTGGCGCTTACTGGAAGCACTTGGTGGGCTAGTTAGCCCCCAGGGGCCCTCAGTATTGAAGGGAAATTATATCCCCAATTTAAAACGTGCCATAGTGCGTGTTTGCACACATCACCTCAGGCCCCGTCCCCTCCCTTCACCACTGTGTAAACGCGCCCTGTGGCTGTTCTAAGTTGAGAGATTAAGTCCCCTTGAATCCTAAGGGTCCCTAGGGTCAAACTAGACCACTAGGTACCTCCAATAAGCGCCACAGAGCTGCGTTGCAGAGAGGTGTAAAAAGGGGCTTGGCCTCAGAACACCTGTCTGCAGTGCAGCTCCCTGGAGCATACTGGAGATGCCTGTTGGGCTAGTTGGCCCTCAGGGACCCTCAGTATTGAAGAGGAATTAATTCCCCAACTTACAATTTGCCAGGGGGCGCATTTGCAGAGTGCTGCAAGGAGGGGGCGTGGACTCCGGCACGATGCCAGTCTTTTATTTATTTTAATTTTTTTAGAAGTGGGCTGTGTGGTTCCCCTTCTTATTCTAATTTATTGGCCCTGATGACCCCATCTCCCAGGGCCTGTCTCCTAATTATATTTTTTTGACCCCAATCCCCAGGGCCGGCCACTGTTTTTTATTATTTTTAAAAAATATATATTTATAGACACACCTAGGACATGCTGGACAAACCGTACGTATCTATCACCATGACGATTTGCGTGATATTCATTAAAAGGCGACTATGCATACAATGAATCCACGTGGAATGTATTTACACCACTAGTGAAGCTCTGACATGTCTGATGCCCTACCGTGCCTAATCCCGGTAGACACCCTTGTCGTTTATTTATACAAACATGGGTAGCTATTGACGGGCACATTTAATACACATGCACACCAAGCCATTCAAAGGGGATTCAACAAAAATTCGACCAAAACTATGCAAGAAACCCCCCTCATGGTCAATAAAACACACATCCACTGCCAGATGTGTAATACTTTTTATTTTACTCTCTGGAAAGGGGACAAACATCACTTGAGAGTCACAGCGCGCTCCTAGCAGAGCCCAATGCTGTGTTACACCCACCATTGCCTGCTGAGTGCCACACACCTCTGTGTTGTATTCCACTAGCTAGTGCATATGCTATGACACTCTCTAGCCCATGTGCACTGTAACACCACCCCGTGAATATGTCATGCCACACTTGTCTTCGCACGGGTTATATTGGCCCATCTAACGTGCCTTCCTCGATGCCTATGTTATAACGCACAGTGCTATGCCATACATATTACAATCTGGGATCCATATCTTTGTCACAGTGCATATGCAACGTTACACTCCCCAGCACATATTTTATATTACAACTTTAGAGACTAGTTAGGTTACACAACACTGCCCTGTGCATATTACACTCCAAGGCACATAACGCATAGCACGCGCTAGTGCCTGTGCTATCTCGCACTCTCCAATGAATCTGTAATTGCGCACAATGTATTGCATATTATATTTCACGCCCGGTTTATCTTATATCACACTTTTTGGTGCATAGTTTATACCATACACTATATCTAGTTTTCATTTTTAATCATGCTCTCAGGACTATGTTCTATATAACACTGTGTTCACCTACCCTTTTCACGGGCATTACATTTTGCGATAGGGGGTGGAGGGTCAGGGGGTGTTTCTGCCAAGTGAGCCCGGAGTCACAGTCACAAACGTCCTCTTCTTCCTGAATAAAAGTGAGATTATGCTGCATACTTGTTCATATTTTAAGTAGTTCGCACAGACACACGTTTTAAAAACAATAAAGTTCCTAATACGCGCCTTCTCTGAACAGTTAGCTTGCTGCCCCATCCCCCTCCTCCCTATCCACTGTTGTGTGAATCCATGGACTAGCCTCCTCCCTCCTGCCATGCATGGTCTGATGTGCTGCCACTGCCCTCAATTTAGTATGATGTACCAGTCCACTCCTCCTGCCCTCCATTGCCCAATTCTATGCCCCATCATTGACCTCCTGCTTAAACTCTGTGCTTAGCTTGCTGCCCCTATTCTCCTTCCCCCTGCCCTCCGATGTCTTTGTGCATGCCCCTGCTCCATCCTTTTTGCCCACCATGTTCCATGGACCTGCCACTCCTATCTACTCTGAGTGTTCTGTTGAGCTGCCACTCCCCTCCCACCTGCCTAGCATTGTCAGATGACTGTAACCTGTCCCTGCCACCTCCACCCTGCCTGTCCACATTCCATGCCCCTATCCTCTTCCTCCTGTCCTACATGGTCCATTGTACTGCCACACCCTTCTGCCCTCCCTGGTCTGTTGTGCTGCAACTGCTCCTCCTGCCTGCCCCGTGCGGTCTGTTGTGAGGCCCCTTCCCCTGAACTTTCTTGTCTGTGCACAGGTCCTGACCCTCCCTTCTATCCTCCATGGTCTGTGTGTATGCCATCACAGTCTCAGTGTTGCTCTTCATGGTGTGTCTTGCTTCTAGTGCCCATCCTGCCTGACCTCCATGGCTTTCTTGCTGCTCCTGCCCTGCCCCCTTGCCCCCAGCCCTCTGTTTACATGTGCAGACCCCTACTCCCTCCCTCCTGGCTTGTCTGTTCCATTGTAATGCCCCTGATCCGTCCCTCCTGCCCTTTATGGTCTGTTACGCTGCAGCTTTCTCTCCTGTCTGTCCATTATGGTCAGATAGCTACCATTGCCTCTTGCCCCTCTGTTCTCTGTTGTCCATGTGCATGGTCCTGTCCCCTCCCTCTTGCTTTCTATGGATTGTTGTGTTGCACTCCCGTCCCGCATGCCCTGTGTGTTGTATTGTGCTGCTGCAAACCCTGATGCCTGCCCTGCAGGGTCAGTTTGGTGCACCTCTCCATGTCCCTCCTGTCCTCTGTTATCCAAGTCCATATCCCTACCCCATTTCCTTCCATGATCCAATGTACCATACTTGCGAACATTTTGAACTTGGTAAGAGGGAGATTTTGAAAAAAAACTGGGGTATTGATTTTCCCCTTTGAGTTACATTGAAAAAGAGGAGATTGTAGACAGGAGACAGATCAAATAAAGCCCATTTGAGCTTAAAAACATTGGACGTTTCCTGGCTGAATCGGGTCTGTTGGCATGTATGGTTGTACTACCATTGCCTCTTCCTTCTGCCCACAATGGTCTATTATATTGCCACAGTCTCTCTTGCCAGTCCTGTATTGTTGGTTTGTTGCCCCTGCCCCCCTTTCCACTGCCCTCCATAGTCTGTTGTGCTGCCACGGCCCTTCCTGCCTGCTCATTGTGGTTAAATTGTTGCCTTTGCACCCTTCTACCTGCCTTCAATTTTCAGAGACCGTGCCCCTGGCCTCTGCCTCTCAACAGTATCCTAATGAACAACTAGATTGCTAACATTCTATATTTATTACAAAAGTGTGGAACGCCTGACGTCATCTTGATGTAATCAAAACTGTAATACCTAGAGCATTTCCTTTAGAAATTACATATATGAGAGGGTCTTATTGGCATCAAAATTATGGTTAGTGCTCTAAAAGACTAAAATAAGGACATCTTTTCTGAGTTTTCAAATAGCGACAAAGCACTTTTAAATTCTTTGTTATCTTTATGTTTTTTTATCCATTTGACCACTTGATTAAATGTTGCACTTAGGGGAGAGGATGTGGTGTTACTTCCAGAACTGCAGACTTTGCAACTGGGGAACCAGGTTGGAGTTTCTGCTTCAGCTCGACATTCTGCGATTCTGGTCAAATCACTTAGTCTCCCCATGTCTACAACCAAAATGAATTTGTTCTTGTGTGATGTAACCAATGCTCATGTAAAGCACTCCAATACCTGGCAAGTCTGCACTATATAACACTGCAAAAACACAAAATAATAAGTGTTTTGCACACTTCTGTCATTGGGCTATATTTGGGCTACATCTGGGTGATTTTGGGCTACTTTTGGGCTACATTTGTGCTCTTTTGTCTCCGGTGGCCATTTTGGGAGATTTATTTGTTATGAAGTTTCCTAAGTTCCTCATGTACTGCAGTCTGCTCAGTAGGAAATGCTTTCAGTTTTTTACTTTGATTCCATCATGAAGGTATTCAGATATGTCACACATTTGCCATAAATTCTGAATGTTAGCACTCTAGTTGCTCATTAGATCACTGTAGTAAAACTACTGTTCACCATGGAAGTCTGCTCCTGGTATTAAAAGTGCATGTTTCAGTCTGCATGTCAGAATTTTTTAATGAAATAGAAGAGGATTTGAGAAGTCACTCAAAATGTGCCCTAATTTTCTTTCTTCAGCATTAATAATAATTTCTATGGCAAAATGAACCCCCTCATTGTGTTCCTTTTTAAATTAAATGTTTTAAGTGTTACCAGTTTATTCCAATCAAGATGGCTTCAGGTGTGCCATTAGTTTGTCATAATGAAGACAGTAAGCGCTCTAGTTGTTTTTAAGAACACTCTGGGACATTCTGTCATTGGGCTATACTTGGGCTACATCTGGGTGATATTTGGGCTACATTTGGGCTCTTTTGTCTCTGGTGGCCATCTTGGGAGACTTATTTGTTATGAAGTTTCCTAATTTCCTCATTTACTGCAGTCTCCTCAGTAGGAAATACTTTCAGTTTTTTACTTTGATTCCATCAAGAAGGCATTCAGATGTGTCACACATTTGCCATAAATTCAGAACTTTAGCACTCTTTTTGCTCATTAGATCACTGTAGTAAAGCTACTGCTCACCAGGGAAAACTGCTGCTGGTATTGAAAGTGCATGTTTCAGTCTGCATGTCAGAATTTTTTAATGAAATAAAAGAGGATTTGAGAAGTCACTCAAAATGTGCCCTAATTTTTCTTTCTGCAGCACTAATCATACTTTTTATGGAAAAATTAACCCCCTCATTTTGTTCCTTTTTAAATTAAATGTTTTAAGAGTTACCACTTTAATCCAAGCAAGATGGCTTCAGGTGTGCCATATGTTTATCATAAGTAGGACTGTTAGCGCTCTAGTTGTTCTTTGGAACACTCTGGGAAGCTGCAGTAGAACACAAAGGAATCAACTGACAGTCTCTGCCCTTGTTGGATGTACAAGTTTTACTGAGAATGTCAAACTTCATTCTCACATGACTGAGAAAGATAATGTGAATTTACAGAAAATAAGCTCTCAGTTTAGCTGATAGATCACCTTCCAAAACTCTGTGGGAAAAGCATGAGAAAATATTTTTCTCTCAATCATGATATCCCAGCAGAAGGCTTTTTCACATGGTGAAATCACCTTAGAACATACCACAATTCCTAAAATGAGTATGGTACCATCAACAAATGATTTATAATGTAACTAAAGTCTTAAAACCTTCTATTAACTGCAATGCTTTTTAATGAGGTGCTATCATGTATATTGGTCCCAAGATGGCTGCCAACACTTCTTGGATGAAGTGCTGACAGCCAATCAGATCTCAGGATGAGATGTGTGGTTAGGCTCCGCCCACATATATATATGATTTTACTTTTGATTTTCTCAAGAACTACTGAACAGATTGACACCAGACCTGCAAAAGGCACTTCCCTGACCTGAGGACTACCTCTCTGCCAAATTTCAAGTAATTCTGTTCAGCCGTTCGGGCTGTACCTTGGACTAAAGGTCCCTATGGAAAATTGCATGGGGAAAACACTTTTTGGGACCCCCCTTTTTTCTCAGCCCCCGCTTGATGAATCCCCCCGAGACTTTCAGGGTAGGAGTGGAGCGGAGCGCCCCACCTATTTTGAACATTTCGCGAGGACTCGTCAACCGGCGCCAAAGTTATTCCAAATAGAATGTTGCGGATTTCCTATGGAAACACGGTCCTAACTATAACTATCTACCGCCAGTAGATAATATACATATATATATATATATATATATATGACGTCAACATGTGTGAAACCTATGGTTTTTTAAGTGAATTTGCAAGGTTTTTTAAATGCTAATTCCTAACTATAACGTGTGTGAAACCTATGGTTTTTTCAGTGAATATATATATATATATATATATATATATATATGTATATATATATATATATTATGTTAAAAAATGGGACACAGTCTCTGATTGGTTTAAATTTCGTCACCTTCATTGTTATTGGTGGATCTGTGGCCAATGCCCAGTGCCACGGAAGTGTGGCTCAACATGGATGCATGGACGGACAATGAGTCACTAAAAACATCGTATTGGCAACAACATCATGGCGATACACGCGGCATCCATGCTGACCGAAGCTAGCAAGAAAAATGTCACCAGGATTGCAGCTCCTCCATTGGCCACAGATCCACCAATAACAATGAAGGTGACGAAATTTAAACCAATCAGAGACTGTGTCCCATTTTTTAACATAATGAAAGCACTGAAGAAGGCTCAACTGCCGAAATGCATTTGCTGTACATTGCGTTATTAAATAAGTAAATTACCCCGTGAGTGCTCCTTACCTGTGGACTAAGTTGTTGTGTGACACGCGAGTCCTACCCTCGCGACTAAAGGATGCACCCGTTTTGAGTTCAGCAGTGGCTTTGGTGGGAAACGTGGAAAGATGTGCAAGCGCTATACTGCTTGAACCGCGGCCGCCGGATCTTCTCGCCGATCAATGAGGTCGCTAGCTATCCAAGTTGGTGGTTGTCTGTTTATTCAAATGGCACCAGCGAGAACGCCTTGGAATCATCGTGCGGCTGTTACGAGGGGCTGAGGGACACAGAATCGGCAAAGTGGAAGCCCATTTGGGAAGCGATGGAAGGTGCCCGGTGCCACAGAAGTGTGGCTCAACATGGATGCATGGACGGACAATGAGTCACTAAAAACATCGTATTGGCAACAACATCATGGCGATACACGCGGCATCCATGCTGACCGAAGCTAGCAAGAAAAATGTCACCAGGATTGCAGCTCCTCCATTGGCCACAGATCCACCAATAACAATGAAGGTGACGAAATTTAAACCAATCAGAGACTGTGTCCCATTTTTTAACATAATGAAAGCACTGAAGAAGGCTCAACTGCCGAAATGCATTTGCTGTACATTGCGTTATTAAATAAGTAAATTACCCCGTGAGTGCTCCTTACCTGTGGACTAAGTTGTTGTGTCACACGCGAGTCCTACCCTCGCGACTAAAGGATGCACCCGTTTTGAGTTCAGCAGTGGCTTTGGTGGGAAACGTGAAAAGATGTGCAAGCGCTATACTGCTTGAACCGCGGCCGCCGGATCTTCTCGCCGATCAATGAGGTCGCTAGCTATCCAAGTTGGTGGTTGTCTGTTTATTCAAATGGCACCAGCGAGAACGCCTTGGAATCATCGTGCGGCTGTTACGAGGGGCTGAGGGACACAGAATCGGCAAAGTGGAAGCCCATTTGGGAAGCGATGGAAGGTGCCCGGTGCCACAGAAGTGTGGCTCAACATGGATGCATGGACGGACAATGAGTCACTAAAAACATCGTATTGGCAACAACATCATGGCGATACACGCGGCATCCATGCTGACCGAAGCTAGCAAGAAAAATGTCACCAGGATTGCAGCTCCTCCATTGGCCACAGATCCACCAATAACAATGAAGGTGACGAAATTTAAACCAATCAGAGACTGTGTCCCATTTTTTAACATAATGAAAGCACTGAAGAAGGCTCAACTGCCGAAATGCATTTGCTGTACATTGCATTATTAAATAAGTAAATTACCCCGTGAGTGCTCCTTACCTGTGGACTAAGTTGTTGTGTGACACGCGAGTCCTACCCTCGCGACTAAAGGATGCACCCGTTTTGAGTTCAGCAGTGGCTTTGGTGGGAAACGTGGAAAGATGTGCAAGCGATATACTGCTTGAACCGCGGCCACCGGATCTTCTCGCCGATCAATGAGGTCGCTAGCTATCCAAGTTGGTGGTTGTCTGTTTATTCAAATGGCACCAGCGAGAACGCCTTGGAATCATCGTGCGGCTGTTACGAGAGGCTGAGGGACACAGAATCGGCAAAGTGGAAGCCCATTTGGGAAGCGATGGAAGGTGCCCGGTGCCACAGAAGTGTGGCTCAACATGGATGCATGGACGGACAATGAGTCACTAAAAACATCGTATTGGCAACAACATCATGGCGATACACGCGGCATCCATGCTGACCGAAGCTAGCAAGAAAAATGTCACCAGGATTGCAGCTCCTCCATTGGCCACAGATCCACCAATAACAATGAAGGTGACGAAATTTAAACCAATCAGAGACTGTGTCCCATTTTTTAACATAATGAAAGCACTGAAGAAGGCTCAACTGCCGAAATGCATTTGCTGTACATTGCGTTATTAAATAAGTAAATTACCCCGTGAGTGCTCCTTACCTGTGGACTAAGTTGTTGTGTGACACGCGAGTCCTACCCTCGCGACTAAAGGATGCACCCGTTTTGAGTTCAGCAGTGGCTTTGGTGGGAAACGTGGAAAGATGTGCAAGCGCTATACTGCTTGAACCGCGGCCGCCGGATCTTCTCGCCGATCAATGAGGTCGCTAGCTATCCAAGTTGGTGGTTGTCTGTTTATTCAAATGGCACCAGCGAGAACGCCTTGGAATCATCGTGCGGCTGTTACGAGGGGCTGAGGGACACAGAATCGGTAAAGTGGAAGCCCATTTGGGAAGCGATGGAAGGTGCCCGGTGCCACAGAAGTGTGGCTCAACATGGATGCATGGACGGACAATGAGTCACTAAAAACATCGTATTGGCAACAACATCATGGCGATACACGCGGCATCCATGCTGACTGAAGCTAGCAAGAAAAATGTCACCAGGATTGCAGCTCCTCCATTGGCCACAGATCCACCAATAACAATGAAGGTGACGAAATTTAAACCAATCAGAGACTGTGTCCCATTTGTTAACATGATGAAAGCACTGAAGAAGGCTCAACTGCCGAAATGCATTTGCTGTACATTGCGTTATTAAATAAGTAAATTACCCCGTGAGTGCTCCTTACCTCTGGACTAAGTTGTTGTGTGACACGCGAGTCCTACCCTCGCGACTAAAGGATGCACCCATTTTGAGTTCAGCAGTGGCTTTGGTGGGAAACGTGGAAAGATGTGCAAGCGCTATACTGCTTGAACCGCGGCCGCCGGATCTTCTCGCCGATCAATGAGGTCGCTAGCTATCCAAGTTGGTGGTTGTCTGTTTATTCAAATGGCACCAGCGAGAACGCCTTGGAATCATTGTGCGGCTGTTACGAGGGGCTGAGGGACACAGAATCGGCAAAGTGGAAGCCCATTTGGGAAGCGATGGAAGGTGCCCGGTGCCACAGAAGTGTGGCTCAACATGGATGCATGGACGGACAATGAGTCACTAAAAACATCGTATTGGCAACAACATCATGGCGATACACGCGGCATCCTTGCTGACCGAAGCTAGCAAGAAAAATGTCACCAGGATTGCAGCTCCTCCATTGGCCACAGATCCACCAATAACAATGAAGGTGACGAAATTTAAACCAATCAGAGACTGTGTCCCATTTTTTAACATAATGAAAGCACTGAAGAAGGCTCAACTGCCGAAATGCATTTGCTGTACATTGCGTTATTAAATAAGTAAATTACCCCGTGAGTGCTCCTTACCTGTGGACTAAGTTGTTGTGTGACACGCGAGTCCTACCCTCGCGACTAAAGGATGCACCCGTTTTGAGTTCAGCAGTGGCTTTGGTGGGAAACGTGAAAAGATGTGCAAGCGCTATACTGCTTGAACCGCGGCCGCCGGATCTTCTCGCCGATCAATGAGGTCGCTAGCTATCCAAGTTGGTGGTTGTCTGTTTATTCAAATGGCACCAGCGAGAACGCCTTGGAATCATCGTGCGGCTGTTACGAGGGGCTGAGGGACACAGAATCGGCAAAGTGGAAGCCCATTTGGAAAGCGATGGAAGGTGCCCAGTGCCACAGAAGTGTGGCTCAACATGGATGCATGGACGGACAATGAGTCACTAAAAACATCGTATTGGCAACAACATCATGGCGATACACGCGGCATCCATGCTGACCGAAGCTAGCAAGAAAAATGTCACCAGGATTGCAGCTCCTCCATTGGCCACAGATCCACAATAACAATGAAGGTGACGAAATTTAAACCGATCAGAGACTGTGTCCCATTTTTTAACATAATGAAAGCACTGAAGAAGGCTCAACTGCCGAAATGCATTTGCTGTACATTGCGTTATTAAATAAGTAAATTACCCCGTGAGTGCTCCTTACCTGTGGACTATGTTGTTGTGTGACACGCGAGTCCTACCCTCGCGACTAAAGGATGCACCCGTTTTGAGTTCAGCAGTGGCTTTGGTGGGAAACGTGGAAAGATATATATATATATATATATATATATATATATATATATATATATATATATCATCCCAAAGTTAGCCCAGAAACTTGAAGCCGCACTCCCTGGCGGGTTTAGGAAACATCCTTTATTTGTGAGAGACAGGCAGCTTTGCATCCCGTAAGGAAGTCCTTTGGCCAATGCGTTTCGGAGATTCCTTTCTCCTTCTTCATGGGCCAATGCGAGCATTTGATTAATTATTTACAGCAACCCAAACCTTGCATGCTATTTAAATGTTTTTTAATTGGCCTCCGGTGTGCCTTTCTTTTTTACGTTGGTTCTTTTTTTCTTTAGTCCCTTTGCATGCTGGTCGTTGTAGTTCGCCTTATTGTACTTTTAACCCTCCAGTGGGCTCCAATGCTTACATACCATCAAGGACACTTTCACGGCCCTCCATTGAGCCCCCGGATGGGACTCTGCCTGGCTGATTAGATAACCTACCACGCCGTTACCGAGATGATTTTTCACCCGGCAGGTCCCCTGTTGAATTAGGGGTGGTGCGTAGCTCCTGCGGCCTGGAACCGCCGCATATAAATCATCCCAAAGTTTGCCCAGAAACTTGAAGCCGCACTCCCTGGCAGTTTTAGGAAACATCCTTTATTTGTGAGAGACAGGCAGCTTCGCATCCCGTAAGGAAGTCCTTGGGCCAACGCGTTTCGGAGATTCCTTTCTCCTTCTTCATGGGCCAATGTGAGCATTCGATTAATTATTTACAGCAACCCAAAACCTTGCATGCTATTTAAATGTTTTTTAATTGGCCTCTGGTGTGCCTTTCTTTTTTACATTGGGTATTTTTTTCTTTAGTCCCTTTGCATGCTGGTCCTTGTAGTTCGCCTTATTGTACTTTTTACCCTCCAGTGGGTTCCTATGCTTACATACCATCAAGGACACTGTCACGGCCCTCCATTGAGCCCCCGGATGGGACTCTGCCTGGCTGATTAGATAAGCTGCCACGCCGTTACCGAGATGATTTTTCACCCGGCAGGTCCCCTGTTGAATTAGGGGTGGTGCGTAGCTCCTGCGGCCTGGAACCGCCGCATATAAATCATCCCAAAGTTTGCCCAGAAACTTGAAGCCGCACTCTCTGGCAGGTTTAGGAAACATCCTTTATTTGTGAGAGACAGGCAGCTTCTCATCCCGTAAGGAAGTCCTTTGGCCAACGCGTTTCAGAGATTCCTTTCTCCTTCTTCATGGGCCAATGCGAGCATTCGATTAATTATTTACAGCAACCCAAAACCTTGCATGCTATTTAAATGTTTTTTAATTAGCCTCCGGTGTGCCTTTCTTTTTTACGTTGGTTCTTTTTTTCTTTAGTCCCTTTGCATGCTGGTCCTTGTAGTTCGCCTTATTGTACTTTTAACCCTCCAGTGGGCTCCAATGCTTACATACCATCAAGGACACTTTCACGGCCCTCCATTGAGCCCCCGGATGGGACTCTGCCTGGCTGATTAGATAACCTACCACGCCGTTACCGAGATGATTTTTCACCCGGCAGGTCCCCTGTTGAATTAGGGGTGGTGTGTAGCTCCTGCGACCTGGAACCGCCGCATATAAATCATCCCAAAGGTTGCCCAGAAACTTGAACCCGCACTCCCTGGCAGGTTTAGGAAAGATCCTTTATTTGTGAGAGACAGGCAGCTTCGCATCCCGTAAGGAAGTCCTTTGGCCAACGCGTTTCGGAGATTCCTTTCTCCTTCTTCATGGGTCAATGCGAGCATTCGATTAATTATTTACAGCAACCCAAAACCTTGTATGCTATTTAAATGTTTTTTAATTGGCCTCCTGTGTGCCTTTCTTTTTTTTACGTTGGTTCTGTTTTTCTTTAATCCCTTTGCATGCTGGTCCTTGTAGTTTGCCTTCTTGTACTTTTAACCCTCCAGTGGGCTCCAATGCTTACATACCATCAAGGACACTTTCACGGCCCTCCATTGAGCCCCCGGATGGGACTCTGCCTGGCTGATTAGATAACCTACCACGCCGTTACCGAGATGATTTTTCACCCGGCAGGTCCCCTGTTGAATTAGGGGTGGTGCGTAGCTCCTGGGGCCTGGAACCGCCGCATATAAATCATCCCAAAGTTTGCCCAGAAACTTGAAGCCGCACTCCCTGGCAGGTTTAGGAAACATCCTTTATTTGTGAGAGACAGGCAGCGTCGCATCCCGTAAGGAAGTCCTTTGGCCAACGCGTTTCGGAGATTCCTTTCTCCTTCTTCATTGGCCAATGCGAGCATTCGATTAATTATTTACAGCAACCCAAAACCTTGCATGCTATTTAAATGTTTTTTAATTGGCCTCCAGTGTGCCTTTCTTTTTTATGTTGGTTTTTGTTTTCTTTAGTCCCTTTGCATGCTTGTCCTTGTAGTTCGCCTTATTGTACTTTTAACCCTCCAGTGGGCTCCAATGCTTACATACCATCAAGGACACTTTCACGGCCCTCCATTGAGCCCCCGGAAGGGACTCTGCCTGGCTGATTAGATAACCTACCACGCCGTTACCGAGAGGATTTTTCACCCGGCAGGTCCCCTGTTGAATTAGGGGTGGTGCGTAGCTCCTGCGGCCTGGAACCGCCGCATATAAATCATCCCAAAGTTTGCCCAGAAACTTGAAGCCGCACTCCCTGGCAGGTTTAGGAAACATCCTTTATGTGTGAGAGACAGGCAGCTTCGCATCCCGTAAGGAAGTCCTTGGGCCAACGCGTTTCGGAGATTCCTTTCTCCTTCTTCATGGGCCAATGCGAGCATTCGATTAATTATTTACAGCAACCCAAAACCTTGCATGCTATTTAAATGTTTTTTAATTTGCCTCCGGTGTGCCTTTCTTTTTTACGTTGGTTCTTATTTTCTTTAGTCCCTTTGCATGTTGGTCCTTGTAGTTCGCCTTATTGTACTTTTAACCCTCCAGTGGGCTCCAATGCTTACATACCATCAAGGACACTTTCACGGCCCTCCATTGAGCCCCCGGATGGGACTCTGCCTGGCTGATTAGATAACCTACCACGCCGTTACCGAGACGATTTTTCACCCGGCAGGTCCCCTGTTGAATTAGGGGTGGTGCGTAGCTCCTGCGGCCTGGAACCGCCGCATATAAATCATCCCAAAGTTTGCCCAGAAACTTGAAGCCGCACTCCCTGGCAGGTTTAGGAAACATCCTTTATTTGTGAGAGACAGGCAGCTTCGCATCCCGTAAGGAAGTCCTTTGGCCAACGCGTTTCGGAGATTCCTTTCTCCTTCTTCATGGGATAATGCGAGCATTCGATTAATTATTTACAGCAACCCAAAACCTTGCATGCTATTTAAATGTTTTTTAATTGGCCTCCGGTGTGCCTTTCTTTTTTACGTTGGTTCTTGTTTTCTTTAGTCCCTTTGCATGCTTGTCCTTGTAGTTCGCCTTATTGTACTTTTAACCCTCCAGTGGGCTCCAATGCTTACATACCATCAAGGACACTTTCACGGCCCTCCATTGAGCCCCCGGATGGGACTCTGCCTGGCTGATTAGATAACCTACCACGCCGTTACCGAGATGATTTTTCACCCGGCAGGTCCCCTGTTGAATTAGGGGTGGTGCGTAGCTCCTGCGGCCTGGAACCGCCGCATATAAATCATCCCAAAGTTTGCCCAGAAACTTGAAGCCGCACTCCCTGGCAGGTTTAGGAAACATCCTTTATTTGTGAGAGACAGGCAGCGTCGCATCCCGTAAGGAAGTCCTTTGACCAACGCGTTTCGGAGATTCCTTTCTCCTTCTTCATGGGCCAATGCGAGCATTCGATTAATTATTTACAGCAACCCAAAACCTTGCATGCTATTTAAATGTTTTTTAATTGGCCTCCAGTGTGCCTTTCTTTTTTACGTTGGTTCTTGTTTTCTTTAGTCCCTTTGCATGCTTGTCCTTGTAGTTCGCCTTATTGTACTTTTAACCCTCCAGTGGGCTCCAATGCTTACATACCATCAAGGACACTTTCACGGCCCTCCATTGAGCCCCCGGATGGGACTCTGCCTGGCTGATTAGATAACCTACCACGCCGTTACCGAGACGATTTTTCACCCGGCAGGTCCCCTGTTGAATTAGGGGTGGTGCGTAGCTCCTGCGGCCTGGAACCGCCGCATATAAATCATCCCAAAGTTTGCCCAGAAACTTGAAGCCGCACTCCCTGGCAGGTTTAGGAAACATCCTTTATTTGTGAGAGACAGGCAGCTTCGCATCCCGTAAGGAAGTCCTTTGGCCAACGCGTTTCGGAGATTCCTTTCTCCTTCTTCATGGGCCAATGCGAGCATTCGATTAATTATTTACAGCAACCCAAAACCTTGCATGCTATTTAAATGTTTTTTAATTGGCCTCCAGTGTGCCTTTCTTTTTTACGTTGGTTCTTGTTTTCTTTAGTCCCTTTGCATGCTTGTCCTTGTAGTTCGCCTTATTGTACTTTTAACCCTCCAGTGGGCTCCAATGCTTACATACCATCAAGGACACTTTCACGGCCCTCCATTGAGCCCCCGGATGGGACTCTGCCTGGCTGATTAGATAACCTACCACGCCGTTACCGAGATGATTTTTCACCCGGCAGGTCCCCTGTTGAATTAGGGGTGGTGCGTAGCTCCTGCGGCCTGGAACCGCCGCATATAAATCATTCCAAAGTTTGCCCAGAAACTTGAAGCCGCACTCCCTGGCAGGTTTAGGAAACATCCTTTATTTGTGAGAGACAGGCAGATTCGCATCCCGTAAGGAAGTCCTTTGGCCAACGCGTTTCGGAGATTCCTTTCTCCTTCTTCATGGGCCAATGCGAGCATTCGATTAATTATTTACAGCAACCCAAAACCTTGCATGCTATTTAAATGTTTTTTAATTTGCCTCCGGTGTGCCTTTCTTTTTTACATTGGTTCTTTTTTTCTTTAGTCCCTTTGCATGTTGGTCCTTGTAGTTCGCCTTATTGTACTTTTAACCCTCCAGTGGGCTCCAATGCTTACATACCATCAAGGACACTTTCACGGCCCTCCATTGAGCCCCCGGATGGGACTCTGCCTGGCTGATTAGATAACCTACCACGCCGTTACCGAGATGATTTTTCACCCGGCAGGTCCCCTGTTGAATTAGGGGTGGTGCGTAGCTCCTGCGGCCTGGAACCGCCGCATATAAATCATCCCAAAGTTTGCCCAGAAACTTGAAGCCGCACTCCCTGGCAGGTTGATGATGTGCTGATCATTTGGCAGGGCTCTGAGGATCGCCTCCAGGATTTCTTTGGATGGGTAAATACTTGTGATCCCCATCTTAGATTTACCCATACACACAATAAGGATGAGATGATTTTCCTGGACGTGGTCATCACCAGAACAGGCAACACCCTCCAAACCAAAACTCATCACAAACCTACGGCAAAAAACAATTTGTTACACTTTTCCAGTTACCATCCTCGCCCACTGAGGGAAAACCTCCCCTTTGGGCAATATCTGCGTCTACGTCGGAATTGTAGCGAAGTGTCTGTATACAAAAAACAAGCACAAGAACTTACTTGGAAACTGAAATCCCGGGGTTACCCTGACAAGATCCTCTCCAAGAGCAACAAGCGGGCCCGTAACCAAAATCGGGATGCTCTATTAGAAGACCATGTGAGAGATGAACAGGACTCCATACCTCTCACTTGTGTGACTACTTTCAATGCAGCATCGAACGCAGTCAGCAAGTCCATTAAAAAACATTGGAATATCCTGACGAGCAATAAACACAACTGGGAAAAACCCATATTTTCCTACAAAAGAGCGAGAAGTCTGAAGGATGCCTTGGTCCATACTCGCCCGAAGCCACTAGACAAAGATCAGAATCAGTCTATCACCAGCACGTGGGGCCTTCCCCCTATTGTTGGCCACTACCCTTGCGGTTCATGTAGTGTCTGCCACCTGACTTCCCCTTCAAAATATCTTGAACTTGAACCAGGGAAACAATGGGTGCAGAGAACGCACACAAACTGCAATTCCACAGACGTTGTCTACCTCATCACCTGTCCCTGCGGACTAAGATATGTCGGAATGACAGGGAGGAAAATAAAACAGCACATCTGCGAACATCGCAGCACCATTCGCTGTCGGAAACTAAGTACTAAATTGACAGAACATTTTCTTTTGGCCAATCACACAACAAACGACATGACTTGGTCAATCATTGAGAAACTGAAACCAGGACAAAACACTCAGCGGCTACTCTTTGAAAAAGAGCAGAGATGGGTCTATCGCCTTTCGACTCACCTCACAGGTCTGAATGATAACATCCCGTGGAACTCCATCTTCAAGAATTGAAGTGTTGGTTGATTTCCACCTACACAGGATAACACCCTGATGGCCTCCTTGCAGCATAGCCTACGATTTCATAACACCCCCCCTCTGTAAATTCATCCACCTGATCAATGGGGTTGTTTGAAAATAGGTATGGACTTCACTGTGCCTCACATCGATATGTCCTTTTAGACAGCTGTCAATTTGGAGACCCACATAAGACGTACAATCTTTCGAAGGGTTTTAGACATTACGTGCCATTCACAAACAGTCAGTAATTACCTGTCATTCCAAAACATTAAATACCGGGACAAAGGTTTCGCAGTGAGAGTGCCCCTTTCTTCAATAATAAACTGGCATGTCACCCCCTCTCTTTTTTTCACTAAAAGACCAATCCCGATTAGATCTGGGAGCACGTCCGATACTACACGCCCCTCCGGATGACGTCACACGTTGACGTGCGCTGTTGCGATCACGTGACACGCGTTGTTGGCATCACGTGACGGGTTTGCGTTAGTATTTCTTCGGGTTTCGCTTCACACTCACCAATATCCGGGCCGAGCAGGACTGATCCAGGTATTTTACGGGAGTGTGCGAGCATGGAAGTAAGTAGATATTCTTCACTACCACATCCTTTTGGTCCCAGTGAGGTTCACTTATGAGTACCTAGACAAACAAGGTTCTCCTGTTTATCTATCCCCACAGATACTATAGCTCACTACCCCCCTCTCGGACCCATGACGCAAACAATACCAATTTATTGAGTAAGAGTTCAGCCCCTTTTTTCCATGTTGTTGTTGTTTTTAACATACTCTATTGATAGTCATGCACTGGAGCAACGGCGCCTGGCAAACACTACGTGCGCTCGTTTCAGCATGTACTTCACTTGCACGAGTCTGCTAGTTTTTCGGCATACACAACGGCTAAATAGCCTTCGTCGACTGCACATCGCTGGTCGGCCAGTTAATATATTTTTATTGATCCTCTTCACAGGCACAATTAGTGCGTAGGACCGTAACGAAACACAATCATAAATGTACAGGTCCTCCAGCTCTTACAGAGCACCACACTCTACTGTGGGAGTTTTTATAACCACATAACGTTATTTGACACCCACTCCCGCTTCACAGCATGGGCCTACCATTTGTGTTCACCTGAATCACGTAAAGTATAAGCAATTCAAGTGACATAAAGTGTCTGTCTGTATATGTCTTTATGTGTGTTATGTCTGTTTTTTCCTTTACAGGCGTTACTAGCCCCTGAATTATAGGATGGCTTTTGCGGTAAAACAGTGAGTTTTACCGTTTAAACACGCCACTGGTTAGGGTGCACCTTAGCGTGTGCATACCGCCGTGGTGTTCCACATGGTCCTGACGAATGCTTAGCCAACTGGGCCTATTAAGTTGAAACATGTTGACCTCCCTCTAAAATGGACGAGCCTTGTCCCACCTAATTGGCCGGCTCTTGTCCAACTCACTTGTTTTTATTCGGTTTTTGGTTTGCCAGGATTAAATTGGTTATTGGTTAAAACCATTCACCTTTTAAATTTTCACTCCCCTTTCTATCAAAACCAGCTCCGCTGTAGTTCAGGCGTTGCAGCACACCAGAGAGGCATTCGGCCTCTCTGGTGGGAACCCGATGATGAAGCATGTCACCAACTAGGTTGGTGAGTGAGGGTTCTTTTAAAACACTATTTTGGTTTTTGCCCACGCTGTTACTCTTAGTTTGCTCCTTACCCTGTTCACTCTTTTGTTGTTGATTTATCATTAACCAGGGGGATCAAGAGTGATTTTCCCTCACCCTCTTGTTGTTATTGTGATATTTGGCAGCGCACAGCTGCGAGGGTATTTTCCCTTCGTTTTGCCTTTCTATTTAGCGACTCTTCAACACAGCATCATGGATAATCTGGGCCTCTCTTACTCAAATGAGGAAGTAGATGCCCTTTTGGCAGATCCCTCACTTTTTTCTGATCCTTCTATTGCTCAAACTATCTCACAAACCACTGAGTGGGATAAAGTAAGTGAGCAAAATAGAGGGCGGATACGCACTATTCTTCACGGCACAATTCTCACTGAATATCTCAGAAACAATATAGCACCCAAGGGTCTACTTGTCACCAATGCCCCCCGCATTTTCCTAGATGATGCACAGTTTAGGAAGGAATGGGCCAAAATCGCCTGGCACTGCACCAGGGATTGGCTGGTGCTGATTATCAAAACGGCACTGAGGCTCTCGGAGGCCATAATGGTGGAAATCCAACTAACGGAAACCCATTTCAAATCAACACTAATTGGCTATAAGAAACGGCTCGATGAACTAAATAAAGAAATGAATGAATACAAAGATTCTCTTACTCATTCCAAAGCCCAAAAATTCCAGAAGGATCTGGCTAAATGGTCCTATGTCCGAGCATATCCTTATACCAGCCCAGACTACACCCCACCGACCAAGAATGACTTTGGTACTGACAGCTCACTTGATGGTTCCACTGGAAGTGATTCAAGCAGCGGCAGCTATAAGGCTCGTCAGCGGGGGAGAGGAAGAAACAGACGACAACACAACAATCAGTCTTGGCTTCCCTACCAACAACCCCCATTTCAACCACCCCCGTTCCACCCGATGATGGGTTGGAACCCCGGTTTCTTTCCACCTCCACAGTTCCAACAGAACCAATACCGCCCCCCTTTTTTAGAGAGGGGCAGGAGAGGCCGGGGCCGAAGAAGAGGCTCCACCCAAGTCCACTGGCAACAAGACGAAGCAGTGGGGGACAATACGAGGAGCAAGACACAACGGGCAGGCCCCAGCAACCAATGAGTCTGATCACGAACCTTTCATCCGTGGCACTCACGACCGACGAAACTTCAGTCCTGGAAAAGGGGCTGGGTTTTATACCCACAGCCAGTTTTGATCGCTTCAAACTGAGATGCGAACTCTCTAACTTTTTCAGGAAACTTAAGCTCAAGAGCTTTTTTGAAAGACTACCTTTGGACAGCACCGAATCTCCGTCGAGTGATACAGGATTTAAGGTCAAATCCAATTTTACACCTCCCCCTCACTCTATTCCGCCCGAAATCACAGCATTTGAACAGGCGGTATCTAACGATGTTGAAGCTTTCATCGAACCCAACCGCTTCAAGAACATGACGGCTGGCGAATTCCAAGCACTACTTTCTCTGAAATCGAACACGGATATCGTGATTAAATCAGCAGACAAGGGTGGGGGAGTAGTCATTCAGGATTCCACTGCCTATGACAGGGAATGCAGACGTCTCCTAGATGATCCTATTAGCTATACACCTCTGACTACGGATCCATCCTTGGAACTCCAAGGTATCATTCATGATTTGGTCCAGGACGCCGAAGCTAATGGTAGTATCACCAAACAGGAAGCGACTTTCCTCACTACCAGTGAGGGCAAGATCCCTTACTTTTACACCCTGCCCAAAACACATAAGAACAGAACACCTCCTCCTGGCCGACCCATTGTGTCCGGTATCGGTTCATTGCTGGAACCCCTGTCACGTTATTGTGATTTCTTTCTGAAACCACTGATTCAATCAACCAGCACTTATCTTAAAGACACTAAGAGTCTGTTAGCACTACTTCAAGGGATTGTTCTCCCAGATGGGGCATCCTTCCTGGTGACAATGGATATTGAAAGTTTGTACACCTGTATCCCCCAGGATGACACCATCAATGTTGTAAGGCGCACCCTTGAGTCCAGTGACTGGAACTACACCACCCCGCGAGAATTCATTGTTAGTTGTGCTACTCTCGCACTAAAAAGGAACTTCTTTGAATATAAGGGTGACCTTTTTCAGCAAATCATAGGAACTTCAATGGGCAGCACATTTGCGCCTTCGGTAGCAGGGCTGTACGTGTTCGATTTTGAAAGCAAGTTCATCTTGGCCCCACATAACCCCTTTCTGTCAAACCTTTTCTTTTGGAAAAGGTACATTGATAATGTGCTGATCATTTGGCAGGGCTCTGAGGATCGCCTCCAGGATTTCTTTGGATGGGTAAATACTTGTGATCCCCATCTTAGATTTACCCATACACACAATAAGGATGAGATGATTTTCCTGGACGTGGTCATCACCAGAACAGGCAACACCCTCCAAACCAAAACTCATCACAAACCTACGGCAAAAAACAATTTGTTACACTTTTCCAGTTACCATCCTCGCCCACTGAGGGAAAACCTCCCCTTTGGGCAATATCTGCGTCTACGTCAGAATTGTAGCGAAGTGTCTGTATACAAAAAACAAGCACAAGAACTTACTTGGAAACTGAAATCCCGGGGTTACCCTGACAAGATCCTCTCCAAGAGCAACAAGCGGGCCCGTAACCAAAATCGGGATGCTCTATTAGAAGACCATGTGAGAGATGAACAGGACTCCATACCTCTCACTTGTGTGACTACTTTCAATGCAGCATCGAACGCAGTCAGCAAGTCCATTAAAAAACATTGGAATATCCTGACGAGCAATAAACACAACTGGGAAAAACCCTTATTTTCCTACAAAAGAGCGAGAAGTCTGAAGGATGCCTTGGTCCATACTCGCCCGAAGCCACTAGACAAAGATCAGAATCAGTCTATCACCAGCGCGTGGGGCCTTCCCCCTATTGTTGGCCACTACCCTTGCGGTTCATGTAGTGTCTGCCACCTGACTTCCCCTTCAAAATATCTTGAACTTGAACCAGGGAAACAATGGGTGCAGAGAACGCACACAAACTGCAATTCCACAGACGTTGTCTACCTCATCACCTGTCCCTGCGGACTAAGATATGTCGGCATGACAGGGAGGAAAATAAAACAGCACATCTGCGAACATCGCAGCACCATTCGCTGTCGGAAACTAAGTACTAAATTGACAGAACATTTTCTTTTGGCCAATCACACAACAAACGACATGACTTGGTCAATCATTGAGAAACTGAAACCAGGACAAAACACTCAGCGGCTACTCTTTGAAAAAGAGCAGAGATGGGTCTATCGCCTTTCGACTCACCTCACAGGTCTGAATGATAACATCCCGTGGAACTCCATCTTCAAGAATTGAAGTGTTGGTTGATTTCCACCTACACAGGATAACACCCTGATGGCCTCCTTGCAGCATAGCCTACGATTTCATAACACCCCCTCTCTGTAAATTCATCCACCTGATCAATGGGGTTGTTTGAAAATAGGTATGGACTTCACTGTGCCTCACATCGATATGTCCTTTTAGACAGCTGTCAATTTGGAGACCCACATAAGACGTACAATCTTTCGAAGGGTTTTAGACATTACGTGCCATTCACAAACAGTCAGTAATTACCTGTCATTCCAAAACATTAAATACCGGGACAAAGGTTTCGCAGTGAGAGTGCCCCTTTCTTCAATAATAAACTGGCATGTCACCCCCTCTCTTTTTTTCACTAAAAGACCAATCCCGATTAGATCTGGGAGCACGTCCGATACTACACGCCCCTCCGGATGACGTCACACGTTGACGTACGCTGTTGCGATCACGTGACACGCGTTGTTGGCATCACGTGACGGGTTTGCGTTAGTATTTCTTCGGGTTTCGCTTCACACTCACCAATATCCGGGCCGAGCAGGACTGATCCAGGTATTTTACGGGAGTGTGCGAGCATGGAAGTAAGTAGATATTCTTCACTACCGCATCCTTTTGGTCCCAGTGAGGTTCACTTATGAGTACCTAGACAAACAAGGTTCTCCTGTTTATCTACCCCCACAGATACTATAGCTCACTACCCCCCTCTCGGACCCATGACGCAAACAATACCAATTTATTGAGTAAGAGTTCAGCCCCTTTTTTCCATGTTGTTGTTGTTTTTAACATACTCTATTGATAGTCATGCACTGGAGCAACGGCGCCTGGCAAACACTACGTGCGCTCGTTTCAGCATGTACTTCACTTGCACGAGTCTGCTAGTTTTTCGGCATACACAACGGCTAAATAGCCTTCGTCGACTGCACATCGCTGGTCGGCCAGTTAATATATTTTTATTGATCCTCTTCACAGGCACAATTAGTGCGTAGGACCGTAACGAAACACAATCATAAATGTACAGGTCCTCCAGCTCTTACAGAGCACCACACTCTACTGTGGGAGTTTTTATAACCACATAACGTTATTTGACACCCACTCCCGCTTCACAGCATGGGCCTACCATTTGTGTTCACCTGAATCACGTAAAGTATAAGCAATTCAAGTGACATAAAGTGTCTGTCTGTATATGTCTTTATGTGTGTTATGTCTGTTTTTTCCTTTACAGGCGTTACTAGCCCCTGAATTATAGGATGGCTTTTGCGGTAAAACAGTGAGTTTTACCGTTTAAACACGCCACTGGTTAGGGTGCACCTTAGCGTGTGCATACCGCCGTGGTGTTCCACATGGTCCTGACGAATGCTTAGCCAACTGGGCCTATTAAGCTGAAACATGTTGACCTCCCTCTAAAATGGACGAGCCTTGTCCCACCTAATTGGCCGGCTCTTGTCCAACTCACTTGTTTTTATTCGGTTTTTGGTTTGCCAGGATTAAATTGGTTATTGGTTAAAACCATTCACCTTTTAAATTTTCACTCCCCTTTCTATCAAAACCAGCTCCGCTGTAGTTCAGGCGTTGCAGCACACCAGAGAGGCATTCGGCCTCTCTGGTGGGAACCCGATGATGAAGCATGTACCCAACTAGGTTGGTGAGTGAGGGTTCTTTTAAAACACTATTTTGGTTTTTGCCCACGCTGTTACTCTTAGTTTGCTCCTTACCCTGTTCACTCTTTTGTTGTTGATTTAGCATTAACCAGGGGGATCAAGAGTGATTTTCCCTCACCCTCTTGTTGTTATTGTGATTAGATAACCTACCACGCCGTTACCGAGATGATTTTTCACCAGGCAGGTCCCCTGTTGAATTAGGGGTGGTGCGTAGCTCCTGCGGCCTGGAACCGCCGCATATAAATCATCCCAAAGTTTGCCCAGAAACTTGAAGCCGCACTCCCTGGCAGGTTTAGGAAACATCTTTTATTTGTGAGAGACAGGCAGCTTCACATCCCGTAAGGAAGTCCTTTGGCCAACGCGTTTCGGAGATTCCTTTCTCCTTCTTCATGGGCCAATGCGAGCATTCGATTAATTATTTACAGCAACCCAAAACCTTGCATGCTATTTAAATGTTTTTTAATTGGCCTCCGGTGTGCCTCTCTTTTTTACGTTGGTTCTTTTTTTCTTTAGTCCCTTTGCATGTTGGTCCTTGTAGTTCCCCTTATTGTACTTTTAAACCTCCAGTGGGCTCCAATGCTTACATACCATCAAGGACACTTTCACGGCCCTCCATTGAGCCCCCGGATGGGACTCTGCCTGGCTGATTAGATAACCTACCACGCCGTTACCGAGATGATTTTTCACCCGGCAGGTCCCCTGTTGAATTTGGGGTGGTGCGTAGCTCCTGCGGCCTGGAACCGCCGCATATAAATCATCCCAAAGTTTGCCCAGAAACTTGAAGCCGCACTCCCTGGCAGGTTTAGGAAACATCCTTTATTTGTGAGAGACAGGCAGCGTCGCATCCCGTAAGGAAGTCCTTTGGCCAACGCGTTTCGGAGATTCTTTTCTCCTTCTTCATGGGCCAGTGCGAGCATTCGATTAATTATTTACAGCAACCCAAAACCTTGCATGCTATTTAAATGTTTTTTAATTGGCCTCCGGTGTGCCTTTCTTTTTTACGTTGGTTCTTGTTTTCTTTAGTCCCTTTGCATGCTTGTCCTTGTAGTTCGCCTTATTGTACTTTTAACCCTCCAGTGGGCTCCAATGCTTACATACCATCAAGGACACTTTCACGGCCCTCCATTGAGCCCCCGGATGGGACTCTGCCTGGCTGATTAGATAGACTACCACGCCGTTACCGAGATGATTTTTCACCCAGCAGGTCCCCTGTTGAATTAGGGGTGGTGCGTAGCTCCTGCGGCCTGGAACCGCCGCATATAAATCATCCCAAAGTTTGCCCAGAAACTTGAAGCCGCACTCCCTGGCAGGTTTAGGAAACATCCTTTATTTGTGGGAGACAGGCAGCTTCGCATCCCGTAAGGAAGTCCTTTGGCCAACGCGTTTCGGAGATTCCTTTCTCCTTCTTCATGGGCCAATGCGAGCATTCGATTAATTATTTACAGCAACCCAAAACCTTGCATGCTATTTAAATGTTTTTTAATTGGCCTCCGGTGTGCCTTTCTTTTTTACGTTGGTTCTGGTTTTCTTTAGTCCCTTTGCATGCTTGTCCTTGTAGTTCGCCTTATTGTACTTTTAACCCTCCAGTGGGCTCCAATGCTTACATACCATCAAGGACACTTTCACGGCCCTCCATTGAGCGCCCCGGATGGGACTCTGCCTGGCTGATTAGATAACCTACCACGCCGTTACCGAGATGATTTTTCACCCGGCAGGTCCCCTGTTGAATTAGGGGTGGTGCGTAGCTCCTGCGGTCTGGAACCGCCGCATATAAATCATCCCAAAGTTTGCCCAGAAACTTGAAGCCGCACTCCCTGGCAGGTTTAGGAAACATCCTTTATTTGTGAGAGACAGGCAGCTTCGCATCCCGTAAGGAAGTCCTTTGGCCAACGCGTTTCCGAGATTCCTTTCTCCTTCTTCATAGGCCAATGCGAGCATTCGATTAATTATTTACAGCAACCCAAAACCTTGCATGCTATTTAAATGTTTTTTAATTGGCCTCCGGTGTGCCTTTCTTTTTTACGTTGGTTCTTTTTTTCTTTAGTGCCTTTGCATGTTGGTCCTTGTAGTTCGCCTTATTGTACTTTTAACCCTCCAGTGGGCTCCAATGCTTACATACCATCAAGGACACTTTCACGGCCCTCCATTGAGCCCCCGGATGGGACACTGCCTGGCTGATTAGATAACCTACCACGCCGTTACTGAGATGATTTTTCACCCGGCAGGTCCCCTGTTGAATTAGGGGTGGTGCGTAGCTCCTGCGGCCTGGAACCGCCGCATATAAATCATCCTAAAGTTTGCCCAGAAACTTGAAGCCGCACTCCCTGGCAGGTTTAGGAAACATCCTTTATTTGTGAGAGACAGGCAGCTTCGCATCCCGTAAGGAAGTCCTTTTGCCAACGCGTTTCGGATATTCCTTTCTCCTTCGTCATGGGCCAATGCGAGCATTCGATTAATTATTTACAGCAACCCAAAACCTTGCATGCTATTTAAATGTTTTTTAATTGGCCTCCGGTGTGCCTTTCTTTTTTACGTTGGTTCTTTTTTTCTTTAGTCCCTTTGCATGTTGGTCCTTGTAGTTCGCCTTATTGTACTTTTAACCCTCCAGTGGGCTCCAATGCTTACATACCATCAAGGACACTTTCACGGCCCTCCATTGAGCCCCCGGATGGGACTCTGCCTGGCTGATTAGATAACCTACCACGCCGTTACCGAGATGATTTTTCACCCAGCAGGTCCCCTGTTGAATTTGGGGTGGTGCGTAGCTCCTGCGGCCTGGAACCGCCGCATATAAATCATCCCAAAGTTTGCCCAGAAACTTGAAGCCGCACTCCCTGGCAGGTTTAGGAAACATCCTTTATTTGTGAGAGACAGGCAGCTTCGCATCCCGTAAGGAAGTCCTTTGGCCAACGCGTTTCGGAGATTCCTTTCTCCTTCTTCATGGGCCAATGCGAGCATTCGATTAATTATTTACAGCAACCCAAAACCTTGCATGCTATTTAAATGTTTTTTAATTGGCCTCCGGTGTGCCTTTCTTTTTTACGTTGGTTCTTGTTTTCTTTAGTCCCTTTGCATGCTTGTCCTTGTAGTTCGCCTTATTGTACTTTTAACCCTCCAGTGGGCTCCAATGCTTACATACCATCAAGGACACTTTCACGGCCCTCCATTGAGCCCCCGGATGGGACTCTGCCTGGCTGATTAGATAACCTACCACGCCGTCACCGAGATGATTTTTCACCCGGCAGGTCCCCTGTTGAATTAGGGGTGGTGCGTAGCTCCTGCGGCCTGGAACCGCCGCATATAAATCATCCCAAAGTTTGCCCAGAAACTTGAAGCCGCACTCCCTGGCAGGTTTAGGAAACATCCTTTATTTGTGAGAGACAGGCAGCTTCGCATCCGTAAGGAAGTCCTTTGGCCAACGCGTTTCCGAGATTCCTTTCTCCTTCTTCATGGGCCAATGCGAGCATTCGATTAATTATTTACAGCAACCCAAAACCTTGCATGCTATTTAAATGTTTTTTAATTGGCCTCCGGTGTGCCTTTCTTTTTTACGTTGGTTCTTTTTTTCTTTAGTCCCTTTGCATGTTGGTCCTTGTAGTTCGCCTTATTGTACTTTTAACCCTCCAGTGGGCTCCAATGCTTACATACTATCAAGGACACTTTCACGGCCCTCCATTGAGCCCCCGGATGGGACTCTGCCTGGCTGATTAGATAACCTACCACGCCGTTACCGAGATGATTTTTCACCCTTTTTTTTTTTCTTTCAAAACCAATTTTATTCGAAATATCTTTAAAAGCACAATAGGTTTTAACGGTAACGATGGAGCTGAAGGGTGTTGCGTCTCCTCCAGGCAGCACGACGTGAGCCTCCAATGGTAAGGTGGAACTTGTGTCCCTTGCCCAAGCCACGGCTCTTCTTGCCAGCTGAAGTGAGCCCGCGCATCTCCCTGTGCTTGTGGACTGCTTTGGTGATCCATTGGATCTCTGGTTTGCGTCTGATGGCTTTGTGGAAGGTATCAATCAGAACCACTTCAAAGAACTTGTAGGTGGAGTCTTCTCCGACCCAGTACAAACTTAGCACTCTGAGACCTCCACAATGGCGACCAGCACGCTCCTCAGCAACAGACTGAAGGCTGCGGGCAAACTTGATCTGGTTAACACCATGGTGCACAGGTTTTCCATAGGTAGCTCCTTTGGGGACAGGATGTTTACGACCACCACGGCGAACACGGACACGATATATCACATAACCCTGTTTGGCCTTGTAGCCTGCCCTGCGAGCCTTGTCTGGGCGGGTGGGACGGGGTGCTCGGTGGAGAGCAGACAGCTGGCGATACTGCCAGCACCGAACACACAGGAGGAACCGCATGTCGTCCGACTGCTTCTTCCTCCATAGCTCCTGCATATATTTGTAGGCACCCATCCTGGATTGTTCTGAGGCTCACCAGCTATTTAAATGTTTTTTAATTGGCCTCCGGTGTGCCTTTCTTTTTTACGTTGGTTCTTTTTTTCTTTAGTCCCTTTGCATGCTGGTCCTTGTAGTTCGCCTTATTGTACTTTTAACCCTCCAGTGGGCTCCAATGCTTACATGCCATCAAGGACACTTTCACGGCCCTCCATATATATATTAGCTACTGGCGGTCGCCAGTAGGTAGTGATAGTTAGGACATATTTTCCCTAGGAAATCCGCAACATTCTATTCCCATCCTGAAAGTTTCGTGGTGATTCGTCAAGCGGGGGCTGAGAGAAAAGGGGGGACCCAAAACGCTTTTTCCCCATGCAATTTCCCATAGGACCTGTTGACGCAGCTACAGCCCGAACTGCTGAACGGAATTACACCAAATTTGGCAGAAAGGTAGACCTAGGTTCAGAGTCGTGAATTTTGCTTAAATGGTGTAAATCAGTTCAGTAGTTTCTGAGAAAATCAAAAGTAAAATCACATATATATCTGGGCGGGGCCTAACCACACATTTCATTGTGAGATCTGATTGGCTGTCAGCACTTCATCCAAGAAGTGTTGGTTGCCATCTTGGGACCAATATACATGATAGCACCTCATTAAAAAGCATTGCAGTTAATAGAAGGTTTTGAGACTTTAGTTACATTATAAATCATTTGTTGATGGTACCATTCTCATTTTAGGAATTGTGGTACGTTCTAAGGTGATTTTACCATGTGGAAAAGCCTTTCTGCTGGGATATCATGAATCATGTTTGAGAGTAAACTATTTTCACATGCTTTTCCCACAGAGGTTTGAAAGGTGATCTATAAGCAAAACTGAGAGCATATTTTCGGTAAATTCACATTATCTTTCTTAGTCATGTGAGAATGAAGTCTGACATTCTCAGTAAAACATGTACATCCAACAAGGGCAGAGACTGTCAGTTGATTCCTTTGTGTTTTACTGCAGCTTCCCTGAGTGTTCTAAAGAACAACTAGAGTGCTAACAGTCCTACTTATGACAAACATATTGCACACCTGAAGCCATCTTGATTGGAAGAAAGACGTAACTCTTAAAAGATTTAATTTAAAAAGGAACAAAATGAGGGGGTTCATTTTGCCATAGAAAGTATGATTAGTGCTGCAGAAAGAAAAATTAGGGCACATTTTGAGTGACTTCTCAAATCCTCTTCTATTTCATAAAAACATTCTGACATGCAGACTGAAAAATGCACTTTGAATACCAGCAGCAGACTTCCCTGGTGAGCAGTAGCTTTACTAAAGTGATCTAATGAGCAACTAGAGTGCTAACATTTAGAATTTATGGCTAATGTGTGACACATCTGAATGCCTTCTTGATGGAACCAAAGTAAAAAACTGAAAGTATTTCCTATTGAGGAGACTGCAGTAAATGAGGAAATTAGGAAACTTCATAACAGATAAATCTCTCAAGATGGCCACCAGAGACAAAAGAGCCCAAATGTATCCCAAATATCACCCAGATGTAGCCCAAGTATAGCTCAATGACAGAATGTCCCAGAGTGTTCTAACGAACAACTAGAGTGCTAACAGTCTTACTTATGACAAAAGTATGGCACACCTAAAGCCATCTTGATTGGCATAAAGTGAATCATGTTTGAGAGTAAACTATTTTCACATGCTTTTCCCACAGAGGTTTGAAAGGTGATCTATAAGCTAAACTGAGAGCATATTTTCGGTAAATTCACATTATCTTTCTTAGTCATGTGAGAATGAAGTCTGACATTCTCAGTAAAACATGTACATCCAACAAGGGCAGAGACTGTCAGTTCATTCCCTTGTGTTCTACTGCAGCTTCCCAGAGTGTTCCAAAGAACAACTAGAGCGCTAACACTCCTACTTATAATAAAAGTATGGCACACCTGAAGCCATCTTGATTGGAATACAGTGGTAACTCTTAAAACATGTAATTTAAAAAGGAACAAAATGAGGGGTTCCTTTTGCCATAGAATGTATGATTAGTGCTGCAGAAAGAAAAATTAGTGCACATTTTGAGAGACTTCTCAAATCCTCTTCTATTTCATGAAAGAATTCTGACATGCAGACTGAAACATGCACTTTCAATACCAGCAGCAGACTTTCCTGGTGAGCAGTAGCATTACTACAGTGATCTAATGAGCAACTAGAGTGCTAACATTCTGAATTTATGGCAAATGTGTGACACATCTTAATGCCTTCTTCATTGAATCAAAGTAAAAAACTGACAGTATGCCTACTGAGGAGACTGTAGTAAATGAGAAAATTAGGAAACTTCATAACAAGTCTTCCAAGATGGCCACCAGAGACAAAAGAGCCCAAATGTAGCACAAATATCACCGAGATGTAGCCCAAGTATAGCCCAATGACAGAAATCCCAGAGTGTTTTAAAGAACAACTAGAGCGCTAACAGTCTTACTTATGACAAAAGTATGGCACACCTGAAACCATCTTGATTGGAATAAAGTGGTAACACTTAAAACATTTAATTTGCAAAGGAACAAAATGAGGGGGTTCATTTTGCCATAAATTATGATTAGTGCTGCAGAAAGAAAAATTAGGGCACATTTTGACTTCTCAAATCCTCTTCTATTTCATTAAAAAGTTCTGACATGCAGACTGAAACATGCACTTTGAATACCAGCAGCAGACTTCCCTGGTGAGCAGTAGCTTTACTACAGTGATCTAATGAGGAACTAGATTGCTACCATTCAGAATTTATTGCAAATGTGTCACATCTGAATGCCTTCTTGATGGAACCAAAGTAAACAAGCATTAAAAATGCAAAAGGTCTTGCCTTCGTTTAAGTAAAAGCAATTCTGTTTGTAATTAGGTGGCTTTTTAGCTTTGCTTTTATTAGTGTTTTTCAAAATTTCATGTACATAACATGCATATATGTATATGTATGCATGCATTTATATTTGTATTTATATAGATATGCAGATTATATATATGTTTATATATGTATGTGTAAACCGTCAGGGTAGGGGAGGTAGGACAGAGTGGAAGAAGTAAGCGGAGTCGAGAGTTGTGGCTAACGGAGTTCTTTATTTATCCTCTGTACAATAGGCGTGGTGTGCATTCCTCTACGGCGTTCTTCTGTGGTACGAGTCGTCGTCCGGTCTCCTCTCTCGGGATGCAAGAGTCCGTTCCCAGAAAAAAGAGGAGAGGGGGGTTTTAGTGTTATGTACTCTGCTTACAGCGGATAACAGGGAAGGGAGTGAGGGGTTTCCAATGCTTTCACCGGCCACCACCGAGTGGAACTTAAGATAAGACAACCAACGGAAGAAAGGACGCTGCCGTCCCAAGTGACCTCCCGCTAACCCCTACCCATTCCCTCCCGTGCTGTGTATTATGCCCCGGAGTTTTCTCCGTACCTGTTGCAGCCACACTTCTCCTGAAGTGTGGCTGGGAGCTACGCGTTGTCGTTGGCCTCCCGGCTTCTCCACCCACGATGTCTCCCTGCACTCGTCCTCCGTGGAAGGGCCCTGGATCCGCTCCTCGGTTCGCTGCACTCCTCCGGTTTCGTTCTCCTGCACGTCTTCACCTGCTGCTCTCCCGGCTTTCGCCCTGGCGTCTTCCGCTTCCACCTTCTTTACGACCAGCGAGGTGTGGGATTGGTCGGTCACTGGTGACGTCACAGGGGCAAACTCCACCTCCGATGGGTCGGGATCGTAGTTAAAGGGGCCGTCCCATCCCTGTGGGTGAAAAGGACAAGTAGCTTCACACATGGGGCCACACGACCCCGTGGCCCCGTGACACATCTCCTCACCCGGCTTTCCCCGCTCGGGGGAAAGTGGGTAGCGGGACGAATAGTCGGCATTTGTCTGATCGGAGCCCTTCCGATGGTGAACGACAAAGTCATAGGGCTGAAGGGCCAAACACCAACGGAGGATGCGGTCATTGCGACCTTTGTTCTGCTGTAGCCAGGATAGGGGGGCATGATCAGTGAAAAGAGTAAATCGACGTCCCTCCAGGTAGTACCGTAGTTTGTCAATTCCCCACTTTAGGGCCAGGCACTCTTTCTCAATGGTGGGATAAGCGGTTTCCCTGGGGAACAACTTACGGCTTAGATAGAGGATGGGTCGCTCTCTATTCTCCTCATCTAACTGGGAGAGTACCGCCCCCAGTCCGACCCCTGATGCATCTGTTTGTAAGAGGAAGGGTTTGGTAAAGTCCGGAGTGATCAAGACGGGAGCTGTCGTTAAGGCCTTTTTGAGGGTCTGAAAGGCGCCCTGTACCGGGGGAGAGGGATGGGTGAGGTGTGATGAGAGAGCCGATTTCTTTAGCAGATCAGTGAGGGGAGCAGAAATACTGGCGAAGTGGGGTATAAACCGGCGGTAGTATCCCACCAGTCCCAGAAATGCCCTTAGGTCTCTTTTCGTCGTAGGGAAAGATTGGGAGCTTATGGCCTTTACCTTTTCTTGTTGGGGAAAAATACGGCCTTCGCCGAGAACATACCCTAAATAATTGACACGAGTGAAGGCGAACCTAGACTTCTTTGCATTTATGTGTAACCCTGCATCTTGAAGGGCTCGTAGGATTTGCTTCAGGTGTTGCATATGCTCGGTCCAAGATGGACTGAATACGACAATGTCGTCTAGATATGCTGAAGCATATTTAAGGTGGGGGGTCAAGAGAGTGTCCATGAGGCGTTGAAAAGTCGCCGGGGCCCCATGTAATCCAAAAGGGAGAACTGTAAAGTGGAAGAGGCCATCAGGGGTTGCAAATGCTGTTTTCTCCTGGTCGTGAGGGTGAAGGGGAACCTGCCAATACCCCTTGGTGAGGTCGATAGTTGTTATATATCGAGCCTCACCAAGGCGTTCTATAAGCTCGTCTACCCGGGGTAATGGATATCCGTCTTGTTTAGAGACCCGGTTAACCGCACGAAAGTCAATACAGAATCTCGTGGTTCCGTCGGGTTTCGGGACAAGAACCACAGGAGAAGACCAGTTACTTTTTGAGGGTACGATAATACCCGATGCCAGCATCTGTTCCACTTCCTTTTTAAGCGTAAGGCGACAGGCTTCGGGGACCCGGTAGGGTTTTTGTTTTACGATTACCCCTTTGTCCGTAGGAATGAAGTGAGTGGCTAGTGTGGTTCTCCCAGGTTGATCTGAAAACACTGTCTGGGCTTCGAAAAGGACGGACAGTACTTCTTCCTTCTTCTCTTTATCTAAGTCGGGGTTAATGAGGGTATCACCCACGGTTGTTATAACCGGGGCCCCGGTGGCTACCGTATGTTGTGCGCGAGGGATTGGTCCTAACCACTTCTTTAGTATGTTTATGTGGTAAGTTTGGGTACGTGAGGGGGAGAGTTGTAACACATAGGATGTTTTCCCTATCTTTCGCTGAATGGGATATGGTCCTTGCCACTCATTCTTAAGTTTGTGGGTCGAGGAGGGCAAGAGGATGAGAGCCCAATCTCCCACATCTAATTCCCTCCATTTTTTTCCCCGGTCATAAAAGGTTTTTTGTTTGTGTTGGGCCTTCTCTAACGACTCATGAGCGAGAGTCCTTAATTTATGCAGTCTTGTTTTGAGGTTTCGCGTGTAGTCAATCAGGTCTTGGGAGTCTATGGCCCCTTCTCGTTCCCAACTATCCTTAGTGATCTCCAGGAGGGTGCGGGGTTTTCTACCAAACAGAAGCTCGAACGGGGAGGAGCCCAAACTGCTTTGCACCTGGCTTCTCAGAACACACAAAGCCAGGGGAAGCAGCTGGTCCCACTGCTTTCCATCTCCTGTTAGGATTTTTTTTAGTGTCAACTTCAGAGAGCCGTTGCAACGCTCCACCAATCCGTCGGTTTGAGGATGATAAACCGACGTACGTAGATGTTTCACGTGGAGCAGTTTACATACTTGGTTCATCAGACGAGATACGAATGGAGTACCCTGGTCTGTAATTAATTCCCTCGGAAACCCCATCCGAGAAAATACTTCGACCAACCGTTGTGCTATGGCCTGGGAGGTGGCCGATCGTAAAGGAAATGCCTCCGGATATCGGGTGGCATAATCTACGATGACCATGGCGTATTGAAACCCTCTGGATGATTTAGGAAGGGGACCTATGATGTCAATCCCCAGTCGGTCAAATGGTTTTCCTATGATTGGCATGGGTACCAAGGGGACCTTAGGGGGAATGTAGGGATTCCGTTTTTGGCATATGTCGCATTCTTGGCAATATTTCCTTACTTGAGCATATATGCTGGGCCAAAAGAAGTTCTGGACAATGGAGTCCGTGGTTTTCTCGGCCCCCGAATGTCCTGCCAAGAAATGGGCATGCGCATAAAACATGACTTGATCCCTAAAATCAGTGGGTACAATCAATTGGGGTTGGGCGCTCTCACTTCCCAGCCGATATAGGAGTCCGTTTTTCTCAATAAACCCAGGATAGGCCCTCTGGGGGTTGGTTTTGTTATCCTGGGCATTCTGCCAAGCATTCGCAAGACTTGCTTCATTCAGCTGGGCTGTCCTAAAATGCGTGTCACTGGCCCAGGGCTCTGCTGCTAAGAGGGATGAGGACTGCTTGGTCGTCCCGTCAGTCGTACGTAAAGTTTCTAACATTAGGGTGGGGAAACAGGGAATGTCAGCGACTAGGATAAGTGGTTCAGGCAACTCAGGGAGGACACCTAAAATACACCGGTTCCCTCCCCCTCTCGGGCCTTTTATGTGGACTCTAGCTACGGGGTAGTTCCTGACATCCCCATGCACACACTTGATACCTACGGTACGTCCTGGTATGATGGAGGAGGGGGAAATAAGGTGTTCTTTCACAACTGAATGATGACACCCCGAATCCAACAGAGCTCTTACGTGCCTGCCATCCATGGTCACACTTACATAGAACGTGGGTCCAGTTTCTTGAGCGTACATGAGAGCTCGGGGCATATAGCCGACTTCCATGGGTTCCTCATCCCCTTTTTCTTTCCTTTTTCTACAATACCGGGCTATGTGCCCCCATTCGCCACACTCATAACACTGTGGCCCGGAAGGGGCTGGAGTCTCCGGTTTGTTGTACTGTATCCTAGGAGGTGGCTCAAGGTACGGTTTTCCGAGTCTTTTGTCCTGCCTGGGGGGCGGTTGGGGACCCTTACTCAACTTCTCCCGTTCCTTGCTCAAGTTACTGGACTGTGCTCTGGCATAGGAGTTGGCCAGGTCGATAGCCTGTTCTAAAGACAGTCCGGCATGTTGGCGGAGCCACCGTTGAGTCCCATATGGCAAGGCTTCGAGAAACTGCTCCAAATACACTTTATTCATGACTTCCTCCATCGTTGATTCTAGGGGCTTCAGCCACCTATCGGCAGCGTCTTTGATCTTAAAGAAAAGGGCTTTTGGGGTGTCCCCTGACAACCCTCTCTCCTGTCGGAATCGTATACGGTGGCTTTCATCGTCTACCCCCAACCTGTCTAGGATGAATTGCTTTATGTGTCCGTACGTGGCAGTCCCGTCTCTGTTGGCCATCTGATAAGCGGCTTGTGTTTCTCCTGACAAAAGGGGGGCCAAATAAAACGGCCACCGTTCCCCAGGCCATGCACTTGCCCTTGCTGCCCTTTCAAAATTTAAAAAAAAGGACATGGGATCGTCACCTGGGACATACTTTTGGAGGGGGACGACGGCCCCAGGGGGAGCGGCAGTACGTGTTTGCCCAATTGCTGCTATGAGTTGAGACTGTCCTTCAGCCAGGGCAACGATATTGTTCAACTGAGTCTGTAAAGCAGATGTAAAGACTGCTCGATCCTGTTCTGCTTGACTCGAGGTTTTTTCCACAGCCCATTCGAGTTTGGCCTGTCCTTCTCTCATTTGCGCAAGTAAGGCTTCCATCTTGGCAGATGGCGGTCTCCTATCTGGCTCGCCACTTGTAAACCGTCAGGGTAGGGGAGGTAGGACAGAGTGGAAGAAGTAAGCGGAGTCGAGAGTTGTGGCTAACGGAGTTCTTTATTTATCCTCTGTACAATAGGCGTGGTGTGCATTCCTCTACGGCGTTCTTCTGTGGTACGAGTCGTCGTCCGGTCTCCTCTCTCGGGATGCAAGAGTCCGTTCCCAGAAAAAAGAGGAGAGGGGGGTTTTAGTGTTATGTACTCTGCTTACAGCGGATAACAGGGAAGGGAGTGAGGGGTTTCCAATGCTTTCACCGGCCACCACCGAGTGGAACTTAAGATAAGACAACCAACGGAAGAAAGGACGCTGCCGTCCCAAGTGACCTCCCGCTAACCCCTACCCATTCCCTCCCGTGCTGTGTATTATGCCCCAGAGTTTTCTCCATACCTGTTGCAGCCACACTTCTCCTGAAGTGTGGCTGGGCGCTACGCATTGTCGTTGGCCTCCCAGCTTCTCCACCCACGATGTCTCCCTGCACTCGTCCTCCGTGGAAGGGGCCTGGATCCGCTCCTCGGTTTGCTGCACTCCTCCGGTTTTGTTCTCCTTCACGTCTTCACCTGCTGCTCTCCCGGCTTTCGCCCTGGCGTCTTCCGCTTCCACCTTCTTTACGACCAGCGAGGTGTGGGATTGGTCGGTCACTGGTGACATCACAGGGGCAAACTCCACCTCCGATGGGTCGGGATCGTAGTTAAAGGGGCCGTCCCATCCCTGTGGGTGAAAAGGACAAGTAGCTTCACACATGGGGCCACACGACCCCGTGGCCCCGTGACAGTATGCATATACACATACATATATATAAATTCATATACATATATGTGCATATGTGTGCGTGTAGAGAGAGGTAGAGAGAGGTAGAGAGGTAGAGGTGTAGAGGTAGAGAGGTAGAGGTAGAGAGGTAGAGAGTAGTAGAGAGAGGTAGAGAGAGGTAGAGAGGTAGAGAGTAGAGGATGAGTAATAGAGAGTAGAGAGAGAGTAGTAGAGAGTAGTAGAGAGAGTAGCAGAGAGTGAGCAGGAGAGAGTAGTAGAGTGAGTAGTAGAGAGTGAGTAGTAGAGAGTAGTAGAGAGTGAGAAGTAGAGAGTAGTAGAGAGTAGTAAAGAGTGAGTAGTAGAGGGGTAGTAGAGAGTAGTAGAGAGTATTAGAGAGTGAGTATTAGAGAGTGAGTAGTAGAGAGTATGTAGAGAGTGAGTAGTGGAGACTGAGTAGCAGAGAGAGAGTAGTAGAGAATGAGTAGTAGAGTGAGTAGTAGAGAGTAGTAGAGAGAGAGTAGTAGAGAGTGAGTAGTAGAGAGTAGTAGAGAGTGAGTAGTAGAGAGTAGTAGAGAGAGAGTAGTAGAGAGTGAGTAGTAGAGAGTAGTAGAGAATGAGTAGTAGAGAGTGAGTAGTAGAGAGAGAGTAGTAGAGAGTGAGTAGTAGAGAGTAGTAGAGAGTGAGTAGTAGAGAGTAGTACAGAGTGAGTAGTAGAGAGTGATTAGTAGAGAGTAGTGGAGTAGTAGAGAGTGAGTAGTAGAGAGTAGTAGAGAGTGAGTAGTAGAGTGAGTAGTAGAGTGAGTAGTAGAGAGCAAGTAGTAGAGAGTGTGAAGTAGAAAGTGAGTAGTAGAGAGAGTAGTAGAGTAGTAGAGAGTGAGTAGTAGAGAGTGAGTAGTAGAGAGTAGTAGAGAGTGAGTAGCAGAGAGAGTAGTAGAGAGTAGTAGAGTAGTAGAGAGTGAGTAGTAGAGTGAGTAGTAGAGAGTAGTAGAGAGCGAGTAGTAGAGAGTGAGTAGTGGAGAGTGAGTAATAGAGTAGTAGAGAGTGAGTAGTAGAGAGTGAGTAGCAGAGAGAGAGTAGTAGAGTGAGTAGTAGAGAGTGAGTAGTAGAGAGAGTAGTAAAGAGTAGTAGAGAGTGAGTAGTAGAGTAGTAGAGAGTGAGTGGTAGAGAGTAGTAGAGAGTAGTAGAGTGAGTAGTAGTGAGTAGTGGAGAGTGAGTAGTAGAGAGAGTAGTAGAGAGTGAGTAGTTGAGAGTGAGTAGTAGAGAGTGAGTAGTAGAGAGTAGTAGAGAGTAGTAGAGTAGTAGAGAGTGAGTAGTAGTGAGTACTAGAGAGTAGTAGAGTTAGTAAAGAGAGAGTAGTAGAGAGTAGTAGAGAGCAGTAGAGTGAATAGTAGAGAGTAGAAGAGAGTGAGTAGTAGAGAGTGAGTAGTAGAGAGTAGTAGTAGAGAGTAGTAGAGAGTAGTAGAGAGAGAGTAGTAGAGAGTGAGTAGAAGAAAGTAGTAGCGAGTGAGTAGTAGAGAGTGAGTAGTTTAATTTAAAAGGAACACAATGAGGAGGTTCATTTTGCCATAGAAATTATGATTAGTGCGGAAAAAAGAAAATTGGGGCACATTTTGAGTGACTTCTCAAATCCTCTTCTATTTCATTAAAAAATTCTGACATGCAGACTGAAACATGCACTTTCAATTACAGCAGCAGACTTCCCTGGTGAGCAGTAGATTTACTACCGTGATCTAATAAGCAACTAGAGTGCTAACATTCAGAATTTATGGCAAATGTGTGACACATCTGAATGCCTTCTTGATGGAATGAAAGTAAAAAACCTGAAAGTATTTCCTACTGAGGAGACTGTTGTGAAGGAGGAAATTAGGAAACTTCAAAACAAATAAGTCTCCCAAGATGGCCACCAGAGACAAAAGAGCCCAAATGTTGCACAAATATCACCGAGATGTAGCCCAATTATAGCCCAATGACAGAATGTTCCAGAGTGTTTTAAAGAACAACTAGAGCGCTAACAGTCTTACTTATGACAAAAGTATGGCACACCTGATGCCATCTTGATTGGAATAAAGTGGTAACACTTAAAACATTTAATTTGCAAAGGAACAAAAGGAGGGGGTTCATTTTGCCATAGAAATTATGATTAGTGCTGCAGAAAGAAAGATTAGGGCACATTTTTACTTCTCAAATGTAGTAGAGAGTGAGTAGCAGAGTGAGTAGTAGAGAGTAGTAGAGAGAGAGTAGTAGAGAGCGAGTAGTAGAGAGTAGTAGAGAGTGAGTAGTAGAGAGTGAGTAGTAGAGAGTAGTAGAGAGCGAGTAGTAGAGAGTGAGTAGTGGGCAGTGAGTAGTAGAGAGCGAGTAGTAGAGAGTGAGTAGTAGAGAGTGAATAGTAGAGAGTGAGTAGTAGAGAGAGAGTAGTAGAGAGTGAGTAGTAGAGAGTAGTAGAGTGAGTAGTAGAGAGCAGTAGAGAGAGAGTAGTAGAGAGTGAGTAGTAGAGAGAGAGTAGTAGAGTAGTAGAGAGTGAGTGATAGAGAGCAGCAGAGAGTAGTAGAGTGAGTAGTAGAGAGTAGTAGAGAGTGAGTAGTAGAGAGTGAATAGTAGAGAGTAGTAGTAGAGAGTAGTAGAGAGAGAGTAGTAGAGAGTGTAGTAGAGAGTGAGTAGTAGAGAGTAGTAGAGAGTGAGTAGTAGAGAGTAGTAGAGCGTGAGTAGTAGAGTAGTAGAGAGTGAGTGGTAGAGAGCAATAGAAAGTAGTATAGTGAGTAGTAGAGAGTGAGTAGTAGAGAGTGAATAGTAGAGAGTAGTAGAGAGTGAGTAGTAGAGAGAGTAGTAGTAGACAGTGAGTAGTAGAGAGTAGTAGAGCATGGGTAGTAGAGAGTGAGTAGTAGAGAGAGAGTAGTAGAGTAGTAGAGTGAGTAGTTGAGAGTGAGTAGTAGAGAGTGAGTAGTAGAGAGTAGTAGAATAGTAGATAGTGAGTAGTAGAGAGTAGTAGAGAGTGAATAGTAGAGAGTGAGTAGTAGAGAGAGAGTAGTAGAGAGTAGTAGAGAGTCAGTAGTAGAGTAGTAGAGAGTAGTCAGTCAGTGTCAGTCAGTGTCAGTCAGTCAGTGTCAATCAGTCAGTCAGTGTCAGTCAATCAGTGTCAGTCAGTGTCAGTCAATCAGTGTCAGTCAGTCAGTGTCAGTCAATCAGTGTCAGTCAGTGTCAATCAGTGTCAGTCAGTGTCAGTCAGTCAGTCAGTGTCTGGCTCTACAGCAGCTCTGCTGACCTAGTTCTTAGGCTCTAGAGCAGCTCTGCTGACCTGGTTCTCTGGCTCTACAGCAGCTCTGCTGACCTGGTTTTCTGCACTCACGATGCACGCACACGACTTCGCGAAAATATATTTAAAAATAATATAAGTTTATTATAAGTACAAATATATTATTTTGATGAATATCTTACATAATCTCTTGCCTTAATATTATATTAAAGACACATACATATCATTTTGGAACATAAATGTTTTTTGCTGGGGTCACGCACCCAGCGCGCCCCAGCACGTATATGATGTCACGCGGGACCCGCAACCGCGCAAACATCTCGTACCGTAATGCGCATGTGTTACAAATGCGTGGGAGCAGGTGTCGTAGACTGGTCGCATACCAATCGCGCATATCACGTGATATGAAATGTATATGATGTAACTGAAAAACACGCAGCCGTCGCACACCATACACAGATCCTTCATGACTTTTCTAAAATGGCAGCTAGAATGTGCGCACCCACCGTGACGTGTACACTTTGAGTGCGCGACTCCGAAAAAAATTTGATTTTTTTTTAAAGAAAATATTATATATATATTAAAATAAAATAAAATGGAAACAAGAAAATTAATCAATATTTCAGTTTCAATTAAGCATTTTTTTTGCAATTTTCAGAAAAATATATAATGTTATTTAATGTATAAAATATTTATAAATAAACAGTTAAAAAACTGTAGAAAATCAGCATAAAAAAATAGATATATCTACTATCACACTTAAAAGTTAGCATTTAAAAAACCTTTGAAATTCACTGAAAAAAAACATAGGTTTCAGAGACGTTATAGTTAGAAATTAGAATTTAAAAAACCTTAGAAATTCACAGAAAAAACCATAGGTTTCAGGGGTGTTATGGTTAGCTGCCCATTTCACTCATACAAAACCATAGAAATTCCTCCGTTATAGTTAGTTCTGCTAACTATAACTCACGCGCCCACAATGCACTGCTGATGATGTCACATATTGCATCATTCATGACATGGTCAGTGACATCACTGATGACATCACTGATGACATCTCAAATGACATCACTGATGACATCATCCACTTGACAATCTGATACACCTCATTATACACTAGTATAACCTTTCATCACTCACTGTAAAATACAGAGTACCATATTTGAAACCATTGACACACCAATACCAGTTACTACATACCCACTCTTTGATTCCTAAGTCTACACACACAACTACCCATTCAACAACAAAATCATCTATACATGCAGTCATTAATTAATAGAACACTATCAAATGCACTTATACACATATATAGACATTGACACATCATCAGTCATCTTAGTCGGTTATGCAGTCATCCTACTCACTCATGAAAAAAATGTATCGCACTTAAATTTACTCACTTACACAATTATCCAACAACACCTCCTTTATTCAAACACATAGTAACTCATCGCTAATATGTTAAAAAAGCACCATTACAATTATACACTCATTCATATAGTTACTCTCACAATCACTGACACTTACACCAGCTCTAACATACAATGCCTTTTATTTTTTTACTTTGTTGAAGATGTACAACTAAAACATATATTCGCTCACCAACACACAAATAAATACACTCAGTCACCCAAACAACTGTTTCCACATGCACTCTTAAACCCATGCACCTAGTCAATCAACCATTCACACACCTACGCATAGAGTTACACACACCCCATCCAACCACACACAAACTCAGTGTCCCATACAAATACTCACCCAACTAATCAATAACTAATATACACACTCATGTAGTTAGTGACCAACTGATGCAGCATGTTATACAACAACAGAGACAGTGCTGCACACTCACATAGTTTAGTTACTAATCCATGTATTAAGTGAGACACTTTTAATTACTCACTTAAAAAGACAGTCAGACATCTACTAAATCCTCCATCCAGACAGTTATATATCCACTCAATCTTCAATACAGATTGGTATATATATAATACATATTTAAATTTCAAACTAAACCACATTCAGTGGATGATGTCATCAGTGATGTCATCAGTGATGTAATTTGAGATGTCATCAGTGATGTCACTGACCATGTCATGAATGATGCAATATGTGACATCAGCAGCAGTGCATTGCGGGCGCGTGAGTTATAGTTAGCAGAACTAACTATAACGGAGGAATTTCTATAGTTTTGTATGAGTGAAATGGGCAGCTAACTATAACACCCCTGAAACCTATGTTTTTTTCTGTGAATATATATATATATATATATATATATATATATATATATATATATATATATATTCACTGAAAAAACCATAGGTTTCACACATGTTATAGTTAGCTGGACATTTCACTCGTAAAAAACCAATGAAATTCCCCCGTTATAGTTAGTTCAGCTAACTATAACTCGCGCGCCCGCAATCCACTGCTGATGACGTCACATATTACATCACTCATGACATTGTCAGTGACATCACTCATGAGATTACTGATGACATCTCAAATAACATCACTGATGACATCAATGATGATGTCATCCAGTGAATGTGTGTTTCTGACCAATTTTAATATGTTTAATATATATAGGGAAAGGCCTGTTGAAGAATGAGTGGGTGTATAAGTGTGTGAATGGATGATTTTCTAGGTGCGTAACTGACTCTGTAAGTGAGTCATTAAATGTATCTTATTGCAGACTAGTGACTAAACTGTGTGAATGTCTGTATGTGTCTGTTGGTGGTGTATAAGTGGCTGCATGGTTTTGTGAATAGCTATATGAGTGACTATATGGGCTATTGATTGGTTGTCTGAGTATCTGTATGGGTGCCTAAGTGTTTGTGTGGGTAGGGTGTGTGTGACTCTATGCATATATGTGTGAGTGGGTGATTCTATGGGTGCATGGTTTTAAGAGTGCATCTGTGATGGACTGTATTGTTGAGTGAGTGTATGTATGGGTGTGTTAGGGATTGAATGTATATCTCAGTAGTACATTTGTGACTACCTACATATGTAAAAGGCAGTATATGTGCGTGTAACAGTATATAAATGAGTAGATATGAGAGTGTGTGATTGTGAAAGTGACTGTATGGATGAGTGTGTGCTTGTATGAATGATTTTATAAGAGGGTAAGAATGTGGTACTTTTTTTATGACTAAGTGAACTTGAGTTTGTATAACCACATAGGTGAGTAAATGGGAGTGTGATTATTGACACGATTGAGTACGTCTGAGAGTACCTCTATGCATGATTGGTAGTGTGTGAGTGTCTTTATAGGTGTATAAATGCATATGATAGTCTTGTATGGAGTGACTGTAAGTATGAGAGACTGTACAGGTGAATGAGTGGAAGTGTATGTAGACCTAAGAGTTAATAAGTGGGTATGTAGCTATTGGTATTGCAGTATGTATGGTTTTGAGAATGGAACTCTTAAATTTTGAGTCAGTGTATCAAAAGATATATTAGGGTGTGAGAAGATGTGCTAATTTTTCACATGGATGACATCATCAGTGATGTCATCAGTGATGTCATTTGAGATGTCATCAGTGATGTCATGAGTGATGTCACTAACCATGTCATGAGTGATGTAATATGTGACGTCATCAGCAGTGGATTGCGGGCGCGCGTGTTATAGTTAGCTGAACTAACTATAACGGGGTTATTTCATTGTTTTTTTACGAGTGAAATGTCCAGCTAACTATAACATGTGTGAAACCTATAGTTTTTTCAGTGAATTTGCAAGGTTTTTTAAATGCTAATTCCTAACTATAACGTGTGTGAAACCTATGGTTTTTTCAGTGAATTTGCAAGGTTTTTTAAATGCTAATTCCTAACTATAACGTGTGTGAAACCTATGGTTTTTTCAGTGAATTTCAAAGGTTTTTTAAATGCTAATTTTTTATTTTTTTAATATATTTTTTATATATTTCTTTTTCAAAAATTTCCCTATGTATACATTTATAAATTATCTGTTTCCTTTAATTTTGTGTGGGTCATTTTTTTTTTTACTTTGAATTTGGATAAAGTTGAACAGCATAGTTAATATCTTCTATTAACTTATGTCCACTTTATTTTTTTTTTGTTTTCTATAAATTCTTGGGGTGTGCGCTCAGAGCGCGCACCTAATACGTTTGCGTACGTTTTTCATGTATGCAGGCGTACGTTATCTACGTACGCATACATACGTTTTAGTGCGCACTCGCAGCGCGCACCTAGTACGCATGCGTACGTTTTTTGTGTACGCATGCGTACTAATACGTACGCATACGTACGTTTTAGTACGCGCTCGCAGCGCGCACCCAGTACGCATGCGTACGTACGCACGCGTGCGTCGTACATGCTCCACGCGCTACACTCGCGTATACGCGTAGAGTACGCGCGCTGACGTTCGCGCATGCGCGCGTGCTGCGTATGCGCATTACGTACGCGCATAATACTTATGTGCATGCGTGCGTACGCGTTCGCGCATGCGTAATTGCACGGTGCGCGCTCTGAGCTTGCTCCGTGTGTGCACCTCGGGTTATGTGAATAATAAAACAAAACTTTTAATTGGTTTTCATTACTTTCAGTTTCATATTGTTTCAACACCACACCCAATCCCCTCATGGCAAGTCATGTGATCAAGAAACATCACTTTTCATTGGTTCAAAGTACTTTCTGTTCCACATTCTTCCAAAACCACACCCACTCCCCTCATTATTAGTTCTGATTCCCTTGGAGAAGGAGCTACTCAGTTTTTGTGAGACAATGGCAGAGCACCAGCCACCTTCTGAGAGTGAGCAGGACACTCTTGAGAGACAGAGGCAGAGGAAGCAGAAAGACTCCTTTATATGGCAGTTTTTCACTTTTCCTGAGGGACAAAAGAAGGTGAATGCACCAAAGGTCACCTGCACACTGTGTCAGCGCACCTTGTCATGTGGGAATGCTAATAAGAAGTACTCTTTTAGTATTCACACTATGATGAGGCACGTTGAGGCAATGCATCCTGTGACTTTTCGTCAAGCTTCTGGAGCAAACCCTCCACCTGTTTTCTCTTGTTGAAGCACTCGCAAATTAACCATCCACGTCTCCTGTTACAGTCACAAAACTAGAAACACATTAATGTGGGCTTCTCTTCTTCTTTTATTTTTCTTTAGAATCTCCAAACTTCTTTATTCATAACATTCTTCCACTCCCAACGCGTTTCGTCGATAGAGATTAACCCATGCAACTTCCTCAGGGCTGGAAGCAATAAATAATATACATTGGAGTATAGAAACACAGTTGTTTCAAGTCCAATAGCCCACATTACTTCCAAGTGAAAAGGAAAAACATGCTGTGTGACTTCACACTACTATTATAATCACATATTTACATTTAATCGATATATTAAACACTTTGACCCATCAATTGGATATCCAATCCAGATAAACCTCCACCATTTTAACAGTGAACGCTAAGCACTTTCGTGATGGCACCATTCTCCAAACAGTGAACCACACCCTATATTCATGCCTCTAAATAAATCCAATCGGTACCTTAATCTTGTGTAACTGTCTCCTAAGTACCAAAAAGTACAAAAAACACACCTAGTAAAACACACTGCGGAGCACAAGAGGCAAGAATGGCGAGGATAAACCGAACTTTGTAATAATAAACACATACCTTCGTGCACTTTAACAGCAATATTGGCCGTAGCTCCTTCCTAATGATCTATTTCAGTCATCCACATTCACCTACAATATAAATTACGCTCTCAAAAATTGCACTAAAAGATATTGTGTCATTCAGTCCTCAAGTCTACAGAAACGACTGAAATATAGTCTCACCTTCTTTCTATGAACACTCTTCGTGACCATTAGCGAAATTAATTTTTGCAGCCTTAGTCAGAATTATTCATCCGAGTCTCTGAAGTACGGAGACCTGTAAATAATAATAATCATCAGATTCTTAGTAAGAATCCTAATTATTAACACTACTACAAGCCACCCCCCAATAATATATTGTACCACTCTCATAGTACTTACTATTCACTCTGGCAACGTTCCCGAATCCTTCGTAATTTGAAAAGCGCCATTTTGGATAGGTTTAACATCCATATTCAAGCGCCATTATGGATTGGTTTCAATCATATAAATGAAACCTAACGTAATATATTGTACCACTCTCATAGTACTTACTATTCATTCTGGCAACGTTCCCGAATACAGGAACAATCTTCGTGTCAGCTCGCGTCGCGTTTCCCACTACCTGTTATCTACGCCAGCAAAATAAACGAGGTGACTCCTTCGTAAATTGAAAAGCGCCATTTTCGATAGGTTTGACATCCATATTCGAGCGCCATTATGGATTGGTTTCAATCATATAAATGAAACCTAACGTGATACCAAACTAATAAATCGAGCGTATCAATTTAGACACCGGATATATAAAAGAACCCACGATTATAGTCGTGCCCAATTCCTATTTTATAGTATAACCTCGCCATACCTGCAATTTAGATACCTATATACACCATATTCGCATACCAAGATAAGGTTTAAACAGTAATGCCCGTCTTAATATGGCAACCTTATTCATTTGAGGAATCAGTGATTTTAGTTGTTATAGCAACTTCCAAATGAAAAAAGAAAAATATGGTAATTTTTAACACCAGGGAAAATAACCCAAATTACTCCTGCCTGCAGTCACAAATTGTGTGACAACTCCCCATTCCTCAACTAATTAAGTAAAACATATGCATCTTACTTCTCTATTTCCATTTTACTATCTCCTCAAACCCTCCACCTGCTCAGTCGACGACATCTGCAGCAGCTCAGCCGAGCACATCTTCGGCAGCTCAGGCGAGCACTTCTTCTGCAATGGTGCCTTCACCTTCTAACACACCTCTGGATATTCGTCCTTGTTTTGGGAGGATGAGTACGCGGTGCATGGATTGTGGTACTCTTATTACTGTGGGTGACAGCAGTATTGATCTCATTCAGAGGAAATTTGAGGAGCACCCTTGCACTAGGCCATAGTTTTGTTATTTTTTTCCCCGTTTTTCTCTTCCTCTGTACCTACATTAACTCAAGGGCTCTTTTTAGAGCCACCTAAAATCAAAACACAAAAACTTGTTTTTTGAATCTATTTGCCTTTTTTTTTTTCGGCACACCCAACGACAAAAAAAAACAAAACATTTTTCTCACCTTTAGTAAACCTTCAGGGACTCCCTGACAAAGAGAGGGGAGTGGCAAAGTAATTAAAAAAGAGATCGTGTACATTTGACACATGAAGGGAAGAGAGTTTTCCTATTAAACTTTAAACTCTGCATCAGTACTTACCTATAGGTACCCTAAACCTATCAAAAAAGATAATAGCTCATTTTAGTGCTGCATTTGAATTGGCTGTATTTACAAGGAGAGGAAAAGACACACAGAGTGGCTTATCCTCTACTTGTAAATATGGAAAAGCACCCTGCGCCACTAGTACGTCAAGAAAAGTGACGTACTGGTGGTGCAGGTGGCTTGTAAATGTGCCCCAGAGATGTTAAGGAAATTAAGGGTAAAACAGACAAACTGAGAGTGACAGATACAGAGACAGAGAGCAAACAACTGAGAAGGAGTAAGGCAGTTAAAAAGACTAAGACATATGGATACAGAGAAAGAAACATGGATGAAAAATTAGTGATGGAGGTAGTAAAGGTAGGGGAGTAGTAGAGAAGCAGTGAGGGAGTTACAAAAGAGTAGTAAAGCAGGAAGAGAGAGTGAGAAGAGAAATGAGAAAAGCAGAGTAAGGAGAGGTGAAGAAAAGGAAGCATGAAACGAAAGCAGTGACACATACAGATATGTTAAACTTACCTGACCATCAAAGTAAATTATTTAGAAATAAATGTTTTTATTTAATTGCAAGGAAACTGAATTACATCTTCTAAATGTTCTTTCTAGTTCTGAAAAAAAGAAAAAAAGTATTAATATTCAACAATACACTTTATGAAACAGTACATGTTTTTTCATATTTAGCAAAGCAATTATTTGCCCTTTTTTTTGCTGTTTTCAGAATGTTTTGATTTTCACTGAAAATAGTGAAATCAATTGTATTCATCATTTAACAGCGGGCAAAAAAAAAAACCAATCTGAAAGATTGTTTAAAAAAGCCCCAAATGTATCCTCACTAAAACATACCTTGATAGAAATGTCAAAAATACCTTTTAAGAACAATAACAATTTTCAAGAAATAACGTCTGTAAACCTTGTTGCAAAAGAACATTTTCCAAAATAATATCTGTCAAAGAAGTCCACAATTGTTTGTTTTACCTTTCCTTGAGGCCAAATGGTAAGTTTAAAATCCCTTTTGAGTGAAATATCCAATTTTAATCCTTTTAAATTTTAATAATGCTTTCTTCCGATGCTGATTTTGGTATTTAAAATTTGGGTTTCAGAAAAATTAAGTAACAATTGTGTGAATCATAAGGCAAACGTTGCTTGAAAATCAATTGAGAATCATTACACAGTGTCCATCCTTTTTCACATTTAAGATAAACTGTGTAATGACCAGAAGTTATAGAAGGACCATCATGAAAAATTATTGCAACTGCTACAAAAGTTTATCCAGATATAGATAATTGGTTGCCAACAAACTTCTTTAGTAAAGTTTCCAATTTTGTTCCATCAGCTCTACAACGTTGTACCATTAAAATTACATACTGTCCATATTTCTTTAAAAATAACGTTGACAACATTTCAGATTTACATTTAGAACATTCCATGTTGTGATTAGCATCTTTAACTAATTTACTAAAAGTCACTGTTTTACTTTCTGGTAATGGTAAATATATGAACCTTTCAGAATCTACATTACTACTGCTTGTGTTCATACAGTTATCACAACAATGTTCCCATGTATAAGAGTATGTAGAGAGTGAGTAGTGGAGACTGAGTAGCAGAGAGAGAGTAGTAGAGAATGAGTAGTAGAGTGAGTAGTAGAGAGTAGTAGAGAGAGAGTAGTAGAGAGTGAGTAGTAGAGAGTAGTAGAGAGTGAGTAGTAGAGAGTAGTAGAGAGAGAGTAGTAGAGAGTGAGTAGTAGAGAGTAGTAGAGAATGAGTAGTAGAGAGTGAGTAGTAGAGAGAGAGTAGTAAAGAGTGAGTAGTAGAGAGTAGTAGAGAGTGAGTAGTAGAGAGTAGTACAGAGTGAGTAGTAGAGAGTGATTAGTAGAGAGTAGTGGAGTAGTAGAGAGTGAGTAGTAGAGAGTAGTAGAGAGTGAGTAGTAGAGTGAGTAGTAGAGTGAGTAGTAGAGAGCAAGTAGTAGAGAGTGTGAAGTAGAAAGTGAGTAGTAGAGAGAGTAGTAGAGTAGTAGAGAGTGAGTAGTAGAGAGTGAGTAGTAGAGAGTAGTAGAGAGTGAGTAGCAGAGAGAGTAGTAGAGAGTAGTAGAGTAGTAGAGAGTGAGTAGTAGAGTGAGTAGTAGAGAGTAGTAGAGAGCGAGTAGTAGATAGTGAGTAGTGGAGAGTGAGTAATAGAGTAGTAGAGAGTGAGTAGTAGAGAGTGAGTAGCAGAGAGAGAGTAGTAGAGAGTAGTAGAGTGAGTAGTAGAGAGTGAGTAGTAGAGAGAGTAGTAAAGAGTAGTAGAGAGTGAGTAGTAGAGTAGTAGAGAGTGAGTGGTAGAGAGTAGTAGAGAGTAGTAGAGTGAGTAGTAGTGAGTAGTAGAGAGTGAGTAGTAGAGAGAGTAGTAGAGAGTGAGTAGTTGAGAGTGAGTAGTAGAGAGTGAGTAGTAGAGAGTAGTAGAGAGTAGTAGAGTAGAAGAGAGTGAGTAGTAGTGAGTACTAGAGAGTAGTAGAGTTAGTAGAGAGAGAGTAGTAGAGAGTAGTAGAGAGCAGTAGAGTGAATAGTAGAGAGTAGAAGAGAGTGAGTAGTAGAGAGTGAGTAGTAGAGAGTAGTAGTAGAGAGTAGTAGAGAGTAGTAGAGAGAGAGTAGTAGAGAGTGAGTAGAAGAAAGTAGTAGCGAGTGAGTAGTAGAGAGTGAGTAGTTTAATTTAAAAGGAACACAATGAGGAGGTTCATTTTGCCATAGAAATTATGATTAGTGCGGAAAAAAGAAAATTGGGGCACATTTTGAGTGACTTCTCAAATCCTCTTCTATTTCATTAAAAAATTCTGACATGCAGACTGAAACATGCACTTTCAATTACAGCAGCAGACTTCCCTGGTGAGCAGTAGATTTACTACCGTGATCTAATAAGCAACTAGAGTGCTAACATTCAGAATTTATGGCAAATGTGTGACACATCTGAATGCCTTCTTGATGGAATGAAAGTAAAAAACCTGAAAGTATTTCCTACTGAGGAGACTGTTGTGAAGGAGGAAATTAGGAAACTTCAAAACAAATAAGTCTCCCAAGATGGCCACCAGAGACAAAAGAGCCCAAATGTTGCACAAATATCACCAAGATGTAGCCCAATTATAGCCCAATGACAGAATGTTCCAGAGTGTTTTAAAGAACAACTAGAGCGCTAACAGTCTTACTTATGACAAAAGTATGGCACACCTGATGCCATCTTGATTGGAATAAAGTGGTAACACTTAAAACATTTAATTTGCAAAGGAACAAAAGGAGGGGGTTCATTTTGCCATAGAAATTATGATTAGTGCTGCAGAAAGAAAGATTAGGGCACATTTTTACTTCTCAAATGTAGTAGAGAGTGAGTAGCAGAGTGAGTAGTAGAGAGTAGTAGAGAGAGAGTAGTAGAGAGCGAGTAGTAGAGAGTAGTAGAGAGTGAGTAGTAGAGAGTGAGTAGTAGAGAGTAGTAGAGAGCGAGTAGTAGAGAGTGAGTAGTGGGCAGTGAGTAGTAGAGAGCGAGTAGTAGAGAGTGAGTAGTAGAGAGTGAATAGTAGAGAGTGAGTAGTAGAGAGAGAGTAGTAGAGAGTGAGTAGTAGAGAGTAGTAGAGTGAGTAGTAGAGAGCAGTAGAGAGAGAGTAGTAGAGAGTGAGTAGTAGAGAGAGAGTAGTAGAGTAGTAGAGAGTGAGTGATAGAGAGCAGCAGAGAGTAGTAGAGTGAGTAGTAGAGAGTAGTAGAGAGTGAGTAGTAGAGAGTGAATAGTAGAGAGTAGTAGTAGAGAGTAGAGAGAGAGAGTAGTAGAGAGTGTAGTAGAGAGTGAGTAGTAGAGAGTAGTAGAGAGTGAGTAGTAGAGAGTAGTAGAGCGTGAGTAGTAGAGTAGTAGAGAGTGAGTGGTAGAGAGCAATAGAAAGTAGTATAGTGAGTAGTAGAGAGTGAGTAGTAGAGAGTGAATAGTAGAGAGTAGTAGAGAGTGAGTAGTAGAGAGAGTAGTAGTAGACAGTGAGTAGTAGAGAGTAGTAGAGCATGGGTAGTAGAGAGTGAGTAGTAGAGAGAGAGTAGTAGAGTAGTAGAGTGAGTAGTTGAGAGTGAGTAGTAGAGAGTGAGTAGTAGAGAGTAGTAGAATAGTAGATAGTGAGTAGTAGAGAGTAGTAAAGAGTGAATAGTAGAGAGTGAGTAGTAGAGAGAGAGTAGTAGAGAGTAGTAGAGAGTCAGTAGTAGAGTAGTAGAGAGTAGTCAGTCAGTGTCAGTCAGTGTCAGTCAGTCAGTGTCAATCAGTCAGTCAGTGTCAGTCAATCAGTGTCAGTCAGTGTCAGTCAATCAGTGTCAGTCAGTCAGTGTCAGTCAATCAGTGTCAGTCAGTGTCAATCAGTGTCAGTCAGTGTCAGTCAGTCAGTCAGTGTCTGGCTCTACAGCAGCTCTGCTGACCTAGTTCTTAGGCTCTAGAGCAGCTCTGCTGACCTGGTTCTCTGGCTCTACAGCAGCTCTGCTGACCTGGTTTTCTGCACTCACGATGCACGCACCCGACTTCGCGAAAATATATTTAAAAATAATATAAGTTTATTATAAGTACAAATATATTATTTTGATGAATATCTTACATAATCTCTTGCCTTAATATTATATTAAAGACACATACATATCATTTTGGAACATAAATGTTTTTTGCTGGGGTCACGCACCCAGCGCGCCCCAGCACGTATATGATGTCACGCGGGACCCGCAACCGCGCAAACATCTCGTACCGTAATGCGCATGTGTCACAAATGCGTGGGAGCAGGTGTCGTAGACTGGTCGCATACCAATCGCGCATATCACGTGATATGAAATGTATATGATGTAACTGAAAAACACGCAGCCGTCGCACACCATACACAGATCCTTCATGACTTTTCTAAAATGGCAGCTAGAATGTGCGCACCCACCGTGACGTGAACACTTTGAGTGCGCGACTCCGAAAAAAATTTGATTTTTTTTTAAAGAAAATATTATATATATATTAAAATAAAATAAAATGGAAACTAGAAAATTAATCAATATTTCAGTTTCAATTAAACATTTTTTTTGCAATTTTCAGAAAAATATATAATGTTATTTAATGTATAAAATATTTATAAATAAACAGTTAAAAAACTGTAGAAAATCAGCATAAAAAAATAGATATATCTACTATCACACTTAAAAGTTAGCATTTAAAAAACCTTTGAAATTCACTGAAAAAAAACATAGGTTTCAGAGACGTTATAGTTAGAAATTAGAATTTAAAAAACCTTAGAAATTCACAGAAAAAACCATAGGTTTCAGGGGTGTTATGGTTAGCTGCCCATTTCACTCATACAAAACCATAGAAATTCCTCCGTTATAGTTAGTTCTGCTAACTATAACTCACGCGCCCACAATGCACTGCTGATGATGTCACATATTGCATCATTCATGACATGGTCAGTGACATCACTGATGACATCACTGATGACATCTCAAATGACATCACTGATGACATCATCCACTTGACAATCTGATACACCTCATTATACACTAGTATAACCTTTCATCACTCACTGTAAAATACAGAGTACCATATTTGAAACCATTGACACACCAATACCAGTTACTACATACCCACTCTTTGATTCCTAAGTCTACACACACAACTACCCATTCAACAACAAAATCATCTATACATGCAGTCATTAATTAATAGAACACTATCAAATGCACTTATACACATATATAGACATTGACACATCATCAGTCATCTTAGTCGGTTATGCAGTCATCCTACTCACTCATGAAAAAAATGTATCGCACTTAAATTTACTCACTTACACAATTATCCAACAACACCTCCTTTATTCAAACACATAGTAACTCATCGCTAATATGTTAAAAAAGCACCATTACAATTATACACTCATTCATATAGTTACTCTCACAATCACTGACACTTACACCAGCTCTAACATACAATGCCTTTTATTTTTTTACTTTGTTGAAGATGTACAACTAAAACATATATTCGCTCACCAACACACAAATAAATACACTCAGTCACCCAAACAACTGTTTCCACATGCACTCTTAAACCCATGCACCTAGTCAATCAACCATTCACACACCTACGCATAGAGTTACACACACCCCATCCAACCACACACAAACTCAGTGTCCCATACAAATACTCACCCAACTAATCAATAACTAATATACACACTCATGTAGTTAGTGACCAACTGATGCAGCATGTTATACAACAACAGAGACAGTGCTGCACACTCACATAGTTTAGTTACTAATCCATGTATTAAGTGAGACACTTTTAATTACTCACTTAAAAAGACAGTCAGACATCTACTAAATCCTCCATCCAGACAGTTATATATCCACTCAATCTTCAATACAGATTGGTATATATATAATACATATTTAAATTTCAAACTAAACCACATTCAGTGGATGATGTCATCAGTGATGTCATCAGTGATGTAATTTGAGATGTCATCAGTGATGTCACTGACCATGTCATGAATGATGCAATATGTGACATCATCAGCAGTGCATTGCGGGCGCGTGAGTTATAGTTAGCAGAACTAACTATAACGGAGGAATTTCTATAGTTTTGTATGAGTGAAATGGGCAGCTAACTATAACACCCCTGAAACCTATGTTTTTTTCTGTGAATATATATATATATATATATATATATATATATATATATATATATATATATATATATTCACTGAAAAAACCATAGGTTTCACACATGTTATAGTTAGCTGGACATTTCACTCGTAAAAAACCAATGAAATTCCCCCGTTATAGTTAGTTCAGCTAACTATAACTCGCGCGCCCGCAATCCACTGCTGATGACGTCACATATTACATCACTCATGACATTGTCAGTGACATCACTCATGACATTACTGATGACATCTCAAATGACATCACTGATGACATCAATGATGATGTCATCCAGTGAATGTGTGTTTCTGACCAATTTTAATATGTTTAATATATATAGGGAAAGGCCTGTTGAAGAATGAGTGGGTGTATAAGTGTGTGAATGGATGATTTTCTAGGTGCGTAACTGACTCTGTAAGTGAGTCATTAAATGTATCTTATTGCAGACTAGTGACTAAACTGTGTGAATGTCTGTATGTGTCTGTTGGTGGTGTATAAGTGGCTGCATGGTTTTGTGAATAGCTATATGAGTGACTATATGGGCTATTGATTGGTTGTCTGAGTATCTGTATGGGTGCCTAAGTGTTTGTGTGGGTAGGGTGTGTGTGACTCTATGCATATATGTGTGAGTGGGTGATTCTATGGGTGCATGGTTTTAAGAGTGCATCTGTGATGGACTGTATTGTTGAGTGAGTGTATGTATGGGTGTGTTAGGGATTGAATGTATATCTCAGTAGTACATTTGTGACTACCTACATATGTAAAAGGCAGTATATGTGCGTGTAACAGTATATAAATGAGTAGATATGAGAGTGTGTGATTGTGAAAGTGACTGTATGGATGAGTGTGTGCTTGTATGAATGATTTTATAAGAGGGTAAGAATGTGGTACTTTTTTTATGACTAAGTGAACTTGAGTTTGTATAACCACATAGGTGAGTAAATGGGAGTGTGATTATTGACACGATTGAGTACGTCTGAGAGTACCTCTATGCATGATTGGTAGTGTGTGAGTGTCTTTATAGGTGTATAAATGCATATGATAGTCTTGTATGGAGTGACTGTAAGTATGAGAGACTGTACAGGTGAATGAGTGGAAGTGTATGTAGACCTAAGAGTTAATAAGTGGGTATGTAGCTATTGGTATTGCAGTATGTATGGTTTTGAGAATGGAACTCTTAAATTTTGAGTCAGTGTATCAAAAGATATATTAGGGTGTGAGAAGATGTGCTAATTTTTCACATGGATGACATCATCAGTGATGTCATCAGTGATGTCATTTGAGATGTCATCAGTGATGTCATGAGTGATGTCACTAACCATGTCATGAGTGATGTAATATGTGACGTCATCAGCAGTGGATTGCGGGCGCGCGTGTTATAGTTAGCTGAACTAACTATAACGGGGTTATTTCATTGTTTTTTTACGAGTGAAATGTCCAGCTAACTATAACATGTGTGAAACCTATAGTTTTTTCAGTGAATTTGCAAGGTTTTTTAAATGCTAATTCCTAACTATAACGTGTGTGAAACCTATGGTTTTTTCAGTGAATTTGCAAGGTTTTTTAAATGCTAATTCCTAACTATAACGTGTGTGAAACCTATGGTTTTTTCAGTGAATTTCAAAGGTTTTTTAAATGCTAATTTTTTATTTTTTTTAATATATTTTTTATATATTTCTTTTTCAAAACATTCCCTATGTATACATTTATAAATTATCTGTTTCCTTTAATTTTGTGTGGGTAATTTTTTTTTTTACTTTGAATTTGGATAAAGTTGAACAGCATAGTTAATATCTTCTATTAACTTATGTCCACTTTATTTTTTTTTTGTTTTCTATAAATTCTTGGGGTGTGCGCTCAGAGCGCGCACCTAATACGTTTGCGTACGTTTTTCATGTATGCAGGCGTACGTTATCTACGTACGCATACATACGTTTTAGTGCGCACTCGCAGCGCGCACCTAGTACGCATGCGTACGTTTTTTGTGTACGCATGCGTACTAATACGTACGCATACGTACGTTTTAGTACGCGCTCGCAGCGCGCACCCAGTACGCATGCGTACGTACGCACGCGTGCGTCGTACATGCTCCACGCGCTACACTCGCGTATACGCGTAGAGTACGCGCGCTGACGTTCGCGCATGCGCGCGTGCTGCGTATGCGCATTACGTACGCGCATAATACTTATGTGCATGCGTGCGTACGCGTTCGCGCATGCGTAATTGCACGGTGCGCGCTCTGAGCTTGCTCCGTGTGTGCACCTCGGGTTATGTGAATAATAAAACAAAACTTTTAATTGGTTTTCATTACTTTCAGTTTCATATTGTTTCAACACCACACCCAATCCCCTCATGGCAAGTCATGTGATCAAGAAACATCACTTTTCATTGGTTCAAAGTACTTTCTGTTCCACATTCTTCCAAAACCACACCCACTCCCCTCATTATTAGTTCTGATTCCCTTGGAGAAGGAGCTACTCAGTTTTTGTGAGACAATGGCAGAGCACCAGCCACCTTCTGAGAGTGAGCAGGACACTCTTGAGAGACAGAGGCAGAGGAAGCAGAAAGACTCCTTTATATGGCAGTTTTTCACTTTTCCTGAGGGACAAAAGAAGGTGAATGCACCAAAGGTCACCTGCACACTGTGTCAGCGCACCTTGTCATGTGGGAATGCTAATAAGAAGTACTCTTTTAGTATTCACACTATGATGAGGCACGTTGAGGCAATGCATCCTGTGACTTTTCGTCAAGCTTCTGGAGCAAACCCTCCACCTGTTTTCTCTTGTTGAAGCACTCGCAAATTAACCATCCACGTCTCCTGTTACAGTCACAAAACTAGAAACACATTAATGTGGGCTTCTCTTCTTCTTTTATTTTTCTGTAGAATCTCCAAACTTCTTTATTCATAACATTCTTCCACTCCCAACGCGTTTCGTCGATAGGGATTAACCCATGCGACTTCCTCAGGGCTGGAAGCAATAAATAATATACATTGGAGTATAGAAACACAGTTGTTTCAAGTCCAATAGCCCACATTACTTCCAAGTGAAAAGGAAAAACATGCTGTGTGACTTCACACTACTATTATAATCACATATTTACATTTAATCGATATATTAAACACTTTGACCCATCAATTGGATATCCAATCCAGATAAACCTCCACCATTTTAACAGTGAACGCTAAGCACTTTCGTGATGGCACCATTCTCCAAACAGTGAACCACACCCTATATTCATGCCTCTAAATAAATCCAATCGGTACCTTAATCTTGTGTAACTGTCTCCTAAGTACCAAAAAGTACAAAAAACACACCTAGTAAAACACACTGCGGAGCACAAGAGGCAAGAATGGCGAGGATAAACCGAACTTTGTAATAATAAACACATACCTTCGTGCACTTTAACAGCAATATTGGCCGTAGCTCCTTCCTAATGATCTATTTCAGTCATCCACATTCACCTACAATATAAATTACGCTCTCAAAAATTGCACAAAAAGATATTGTGTCATTCAGTCCTCAAGTCTACAGAAACGACTGAAATATAGTCTCACCTTCTTTCTATGAACACTCTTCGTGACCATTAGCGAAATTAATTTTTGCAGCCTTAGTCAGAATTATTCATCCGAGTCTCTGAAGTACGGAGACCTGTAAATAATAATAATCATCAGATTCTTAGTAAGAATCCTAATTATTAACACTACTACAAGCCACCCCCCAATAATATATTGTACCACTCTCATAGTACTTACTATTCACTCTGGCAACGTTCCCGAATCCTTCGTAATTTGAAAAGCGCCATTTTGGATAGGTTTAACATCCATATTCAAGCGCCATTATGGATTGGTTTCAATCATATAAATGAAACCTAACGTAATATATTGTACCACTCTCATAGTACTTACTATTCATTCTGGCAACGTTCCCGAATAAAGGAACAATCTTCGTGTCAGCTCGCGTCGCGTTTCCCACTACCTGTTATCTACGCCAGCAAAATAAACGAGGTGACTCCTTCGTAAATTGAAAAGCGCCATTTTCGATAGGTTTGACATCCATATTCGAGCGCCATTATGGATTGGTTTCAATCATATAAATGAAACCTAACGTGATACCAAACTAATAAATCGAGCGTATCAATTTAGACACCGGATATATAAAAGAACCCACGATTATAGTCGTGCCCAATTCCTATTTTATAGTATAACCTCGCCATACCTGCAATTTAGATACCTATATACACCATATTCGCATACCAAGATAAGGTTTAAACAGTAATGCCCGTCTTAATATGGCAACCTTATTCATTTGAGGAATCAGTGATTTTAGTCGTTATAGCAACTTCCAAATGAAAAAAGAAAAATATGGTAATTTTTAACACCAGGGAAAATAACCCAAATTACTCCTGCCTGCAGTCACAAATTGTGTGACAACTCCCCATTCCTCAACTAATTAAGTAAAACATATGCATCTTACTTCTCTATTTCCATTTTACTATCTCCTCAAACCCTCCACCTGCTCAGTCGACGACATCTGCAGCAGCTCAGCCGAGCACATCTTCGGCAGCTCAGGCGAGCACTTCTTCTGCAATGGTGCCTTCACCTTCTAACACACCTCTGGATATTCGTCCTTGTTTTGGGAGGATGAGTACGCGGTGCATGGATTGTGGTACTCTTATTACTATGGGTGACAGCAGTATTGATCTCATTCAGAGGAAATTTGAGGAGCACCCTTGCACTAGGCCATAGTTTTGTTATTTTTTTCCCCGTTTTTCTCTTCCTCTGTACCTACATTAACTCAAGGGCTCTTTTTAGAGCCACCTAAAATCAAAACACAAAAACTTGTTTTTTGAATCTATTTGCCTTTTTTTTTTTCGGCACACCCAACGACAAAAAAAAACAAAACATTTTTCTCACCTTTAGTAAACCTTCAGGGACTCCCTGACAAAGAGAGGGGAGTGGCAAAGTAATTAAAAAAGAGATGGTGTACATTTGACACATGAAGGGAAGAGAGTTTTCCTATTAAACTTTAAACTCTGCATCAGTACTTACCTATAGGTACCCTAAACCTATCAAAAAAGATAATAGCTCATTTTAGTGCTGCATTTGAATTGGCTGTATTTACAAGGAGAGGAAAAGACACACAGAGTGGCTTATCCTCTACTTGTAAATATGGAAAAGCACCCTGCGCCACTAGTACGTCAAGAAAAGTGACGTACTGGTGGTGCAGGTGGCTTGTAAATGTGCCCCAGAGATGTTAAGGAAATTAAGGGTAAAACAGACAAACTGAGAGTGACAGATACAGAGACAGAGAGCAAACAACTGAGAAGGAGTAAGGCAGTTAAAAAGACTAAGACATATGGATACAGAGAAAGAAACATGGATGAAAAATTAGTGATGGAGGTAGTAAAGGTAGGGGAGTAGTAGAGAAGCAGTGAGGGAGTTACAAAAGAGTAGTAAAGCAGGAAGAGAGAGTGAGAAGAGAAATGAGAAAAGCAGAGTAAGGAGAGGTGAAGAAAAGGAAGCATGAAACGAAAGCAGTGACACATACAGATATGTTAAACTTACCTGACCATCAAAGTAAATTATTTAGAAATAAATGTTTTTATTTAATTGCAAGGAAACTGAATTACATCTTCTAAATGTTCTTTCTAGTTCTGAAAAAAAGAAAAAAAGTATTAATATTCAACAATACACTTTATGAAACAGTACATGTTTTTTCATATTTAGCAAAGCAATTATTTGCCCTTTTTTTGCTGTTTTCAGAATGTTTTGATTTTCACTGAAAATAGTGAAATCAATTGTATTCATCATTTAACAGCGGGCAAAAAAAAAAACCAATCTGAAAGATTGTTTAAAAAAGCCCCAAATGTATCCTCACTAAAACATACCTTGATAGAAATGTCAAAAATACCTTTTAAGAACAATAACAATTTTCAAGAAATAACGTCTGTAAACCTTGTTGCAAAAGAACATTTTCCAAAATAATATCTGTCAAAGAAGTCCACAATTGTTTGTTTTACCTTTCCTTGAGGCCAAATGGTAAGTTTAAAATCCCTTTTGAGTGAAATATCCAATTTTAATCCTTTTAAATTTTAATAATGCTTTCTTCCGATGCTGATTTTGGTATTTAAAATTTGGGTTTCAGAAAAATTAAGTAACAATTGTGTGAATCATAAGGCAAACGTTGCTTGAAAATCAATTGAGAATCATTACACAGTGTCCATCCTTTTTCACATTTAAGATAAACTGTGTAATGACCAGAAGTTATAGAAGGACCATCATGAAAAATTATTGCAACTGCTACAAAAGTTTATCCAGATATAGATAATTGGTTGCCAACAAACTTCTTTAGTAAAGTTTCCAATTTTGTTCCATCAGCTCTACAACGTTGTACCATTAAAATTACATACTGTCCATATTTCTTTAAAAATAACGTTGACAACATTTCAGATTTACATTTAGAACATTCCATGTTGTGATTAGCATCTTTAACTAATTTACTAAAAGTCACTGTTTTACTTTCTTGTAATGGTAAATATATGAACCTTTCAGAATCTACATTACTACTGCTTGTGTTCATACAGTTATCACAACAATGTTCCCATGTATAAGAGACACCAAATAAATTTTCTACTTCTACTCCTTCATCTTCCAGTACCATCAGGATATACATCAAGAATTCCTGTGCATCTTGCTGGACATTTTGTGTAAACTGTGTACATACAGAACATACATCTAAAAGATTTCTAACATCAGAAGCACTTTCTATTTTATTTTTATCATTACTCAGCTTCTCATAAAGGAGACTCAGCAAAGAACAGAATCTTTTTTCATGATTTAGTATTATCTGCTCTTGCAAAGTTTCAAGATAAAATACAACATTCAGCACTACATTTGCGTAGCAGTTGACACCAGAGCTATTTTCAAAATGACAACCAACAACCTCTTCCACACTGTCCTTTTTCTTTTTGCTTGCAGTCACATCACTATCGTTTTGTTTTCTCTTCTGTACATCCTCATTACAGATATTCTCAAATCTCCTTTTCCGACAAACAACACGTTTTTCAAACAAGGGATACTGACCTAAATGAGGAGCATAGCTTTTTCTTAATCTATTATACTCCTTTACACAGTTTGCATCAGCACTTACTTTTGAGTCATCAAAGTCTATCATGAATAAACTAGATAATTTTTTCACGCGTGACAAAGCAACATATGCCATACCTTCTTTGAACACAGTAGACCCAATGTTTACAAAAGCACTATCAACAGTTAATCCTTGAGACTTGTGAATAGTTACAGCATATGCTAGAGAAATCGGAAACTGCTTCCTACGTACATATAAGTCTTTCACTAGCAAAAAACAAACTGAACAACGACTAATGACTTTAACCTCTTCAATCTGATCAAATTTTATTTTTAAGAATTCAATTCCATCTTTTTTCTGGTACTTTACAAAACCCACAACTTTACCCATAGCTCCATTCACTAAACATTTTTCTATATCCAAATTGCGTCTTAAAATTACTCTACAGTTCATACACACATAAAGATTCTTTTCCAAACCAGCTGTTTTTGAAATGTTTTTCTCCAGAGAATCCAATTTAGTAGCCAATTTGCCTGTCAATATAATAGTTATTCGTTCATGTTGAATTTTATCCACAGCTTCCAGTTTTATGATCTCTTCATTTTCCAATTTCAAAAGTTCTTGATTGAATACAGAGCATTCAAGTAGTGTTGGCATTAAGCAGATTACAGTATTTTTTTCAGCAATTTTCTTGTATATTTTCTCTGGAACTATTTCTTCTGTTGTAAACAAATTACTCAGCAATCGACTCTGTAATGCTTTTCTGCCATGTTCTGTGAGTAGTACAATTCTTATATCTTTCAGAATACTTGCATAGTCCTCATCATTGGCTTGCCTCATATTGGTAATGAGTTCCTTATACTCAAAATATGTCCAAATATTTACATTACCTATACTTCCTAACAACTTTTTCGTGTCTTCATGTGTAAGAGTATGGAATACCGGTTGTCCTTTAACTGGAGTAAGTTGCAAAAGATCCCCAAAAACTATGACGTGTTTTCCTCCAAATAACACGTCATACTCTGTCTTCAGAATTTGCTGCATTCTTAAATGCACAAAGGCAAGCATTAAGTTTGATACCATGCTTACCTCATCAATAATGAGTACTTTCAATTTCTTCAATACTCTTGAAACTTCCAAGCATGCTTCTCCTGCTAGTTTGTGGTACTGTATTTTGTTCTCATGCTCTACTGGTAACATTAGCAAACGATGTAAGGTAACTCCTTTTATCTTATACGCTGCTAACCCAGTTGGAGCAGTAACAACACAAGACAAAATGGAATCCATTTTCTTCTGTAGGTAGCTTCTAATTACATTAATTAAGAAACTTTTTCCAGTTCCAGCTTGTCCACTTACATACATTCTCATTGGTTCAAAAGATGTGCATGAGCACTCTTTATTTTCATGTAGTAATCCGTGATCATTTTTTTTCCTGACTTCTTCATAAATTTGTTTTTGTTCTTCATTCAGTTGCTGCTCCAAATATGTTAAGTCTACTAAATCTTCCTGAGATTGATTCATAGCTGTTTCCACTTCATTCATGGCTATTGCTGCTTCATTTTCTACGATTGGTTGTCCTAGAGGATCTTGACTGAATGTCCCAGAACTTTGACTGTCTTGAGAACTGTCTCTAGCTACTTCAGCTGCAATTGTTGCTTCTTGTTCAATTTCTTCATTTAACATTTGAACATAAGTTGTGAAAGTACTGCATTCTATGCAGTCTTTCCTAGCATTGAAGGAATCTTCATAACTCTGGAATTCTCCAAGTAGTTCGTCCTCTGAACGCCATGGTTTAAACAGCTGCAAAAGTGCCAAGTAGTAAAATTCCTTTTTGTCAGGAGTGTCGCAACTCAGCTTCCGGTGATTTATCAAACTTCCTTTTGTTTGCTTCACCAAACATTCCTCCTCACTACTGACTTTATATTTTCCATTGTTGAAATCTTCTGTGGCATTCCGTTTAAAAATGAAGTTCTGCAGCACTTCAAAAAGACACATGTCCTCAAGGTGATGACTTCTTTGTGGGTAATATGTGTCCAACATGTTTGTTCTTAAAATGTCTGTACTTTCTGGTTCGAACTCTGCTAAATATTCAATTTCTCGAATAGATTTCAGTACCCGATTTCGCATTCCTGCAAGGCCTAAACTTACCCAAATTATTCTTCTGGATTTCAAGTACAGACTTGCAGATGATAACCTATCTGAGCATTCGTAGGATCTAATTTCTCGATTCGATAACATCTTTAAACTGAAACTGTATAGCTTCTTACTGACAGTCTTCTCGTGAGAAATTTCTTCCCACATTTCCTTCAATTCCGTTTTCTCAGATTTAGTGATGTAAGATGTGACATACCGAGCAACAGCAATAGAATTGTCAGCCACATACTGTATATCCATGTTAGCATTCCACATGGATAAAATGACTGGGTTGTAGTCATTTATATATTTTGACTCTTCTTTTCTTCTTAGGTTGTAGGTATTCTTAGGCGATTTTCTTGTAATAGTATGTCGCACAGCTGGCATAAAACTGTTTACTCTTCCTTTTGAAAGAACAGGTTGTGGAAATCCAAATCGACATTTTGTGTAGAATTTATCTTTACTCTTGTACTTTCGTCGACAGTATTTTCCACACCGATGACTTTGGAAACGTAAAACTTTCTCTTTTAAGTTTTTCTCTTCTGTGCTTTTAGGTATAGCACATGTTGCATATCCTTCAATGAAAGATAAAACTGCTTCATCAGCATCTGTTCCAAATTTTGGGGCATCCTTGATCCACAACAGCATATGAATATGAGGAGCACCTCTTGCTTGGTACTCTTTTCTCCAAAAGAAATCCACAACTTCTCCAAGAGGTGGATTTTTTTTATTGCAGATGAAGGACATCATAGCCTCAAATCTATGATTTAAATATCTGCAAACATTAACCGGATCTAATGAGCACAATTCTCCTGCTGTCTTGTATTGGATGTTTTCAATGTTTGAATTTGCCTCTCGGAGAAAATCCAGTAAATCATCCCAAGCGTACTCAGCACAGCTCAGGGTAAGGAACCATGTAGGAGTTCCTAAATTCCGTAACATACACTTCAATTCTCCATGGCGTCGGTACCAATATTCATTAGTTCCACGCTGACAAGCCATCAAATTGATCAATTGAGATTCCAAATGATCATCTCGCTGTTGCACTTTGTTCATAAAATCCTTTGCTGACACATTATGTAGATGTACTCCAGTTTTTAAAATGTGATTTACTGCATAAGATAGTGCAGACAAGTCACTTTCAAATAAAAGATGGAACAAATAAGGAATACTTTGACGAAATCTGGGATCTTCTGCATATAATCTTGTAGTCCGATACTTCGAAGCAGGAATCTGTACTGGACGTTCATCATATCGTCCACCTTCTCCTGTAGGAAACAGTTGGGGAAAACAACGAGCTTCCAAGCTCTCCTCCCATACACTCACAGGAGTTCCTTTTGCTTTCTTCATCTGAAACAGATCAATAGCGTTTCCCATAACTTCTTTAGAATGAAGAGGATGTATGCTGAAATGTTCATAACTTTCTTCTTCTTTTGACTTATCCACTTTTTCAATTTGCCCAGTTGGTATTCCCGTGTCTTCTAGTATTTCTTCTTCATCTTCATCCATATAAATGGCTTCATACCATTTTTTTTTTTTTCAAATACAAATTTGCTCGTTGTACTTTTCGTACATCCACCAGCTCCTGCCAAATTTTCTTATTCTTTGTTGGTACTCCATTAACCAGAATAACTAATGGTTCAGTTTCCAATCTATCTGCATCAATTGTTTCCATATTATTTTCAAATCCAATGGCAAATAGACAACTCTTCCTTTTAAACCTCTTTGTAAATCCGAAGGAGGTAATTTACCTGTTTTTGGCTCCATACGCACTATGGTCTGAAACGGATGGACACATTGAATGAGTATAGACTCATACGTATTTAAATCAGAAAGTTCTGGAGGAATATCAACCAAATTCTAATCTATTATGTATAGCTCTTGCTGGCATTCTATTTTCTTCTAACTTGTTATAACTGTATTTACAAATAAGCTGATCTTCACCCAAATCAAAACTATTTTCCAGAAATATATATGTTGCAAAATCCTTCCACTTATAATTATCTTCATTTTCACTTTTTTTATACAAATCAACATTCCTTGTTTGAATTTTGTAATGGCTTCTCCGGCACAAATACAAGTAATATTTGGTCTTTCATTAGAGAGGATAGCAAATTTTGTCATTTCATCTTCAAAAGTTTTACTAACAGTAAGTTCTACATTCTCTTCCACATTTTCATCAATAACTGTGTCATTTTCTGCACTTTCTTGTTCTGGACCAAAGTAACAAAACTGAATCTCATCAGTAACCTTCACTACATCTGTTACAGATCCACGGAACAGAGCATTATTCAACTCATTCAACTTTAGTGCTGGACTTTTAGTAAAATACAATGTTCTCACAAACTTTCTCATTTCAGTATGATGAACAGCGAGCATCCTAAAATGGTGAAAAACACTTTGACACACTTTCCTAGATAGACAAGCCAGAGAATGTCCTTGCAAACCAGTATTCTGTCTCACTCTGCATGGATCTAGTCTTTGAAGCACCTTAATTTTCTGTTTAACACTCTTTTTACTATATTCTCTTAGAAAGTCACGTAATTTATCAATAGATTCCTGACGCACAGTACAAATACTACTACAATTCCAAGTGTACACTGGGGCTTTAGGACGTCTCCCCATAACCTCATCAGCCATCACTTCTTCCTCATTTCTTGGAACCATTTTCTCCTTTTCCATTACACAACCATCCTTAACTTCATATGCTCTTCCATTGGTGTCAACTGCATGCAACAAACTATTACTTTGAAGATAACTCTCTTCATTAAAAAATGGTTCAGTACTTGAACTATGCTTCCATTCTCCTAAGAACACTTTACAAAAGTTATTTTTTTTTACTTCTCTTTTCCTTTTGCTTTGTGACTTCATTGCATTGACTAATTTATCTAATCTACACATCCTGTTCAAAATTAAAATGAATAGTTTTTTTTTATTTCTAATGCCTTGGTAACAATACTTTCAATTAATTTCTTTTTCTTATAAAATTTGGTTTTTTTCTTATATTTTTTCACATCCTTTAGCAAATTTAACATCACTCTTCTCTGAAACATTTTTCGACTAATGTTTTTAAAATCTATTTTCCGTGTTAAGTCACTCTTTCTTACTTCTGAGTCTACATTAGCATTTTGTTTTTGCTGTCGACTCTGTTGTTGTTTTGTACTTGAAACACTGTTTGAATTTATCTTTAGATCATTTTTTTTTTTTGGAAGATATTTTTTAAAAATTCTTTAGTTTGCTTACCAGAAGACTTTTTCTGTTTTCCAACACACGCTTCTCCTCCTATTTTTTTTTACCAGTTGTCTTCAAATATAGTTGTTGTTTCTTTTCTTTTCTCTTTCTTGACTTTATAGGCATCTTTATATTTTTTCACTGTTGCTCAGCAATACCTGCAAAAAACTTTTCAAATCCTATCACATGAGCTGATCCTTTCCTACGAGTCCAAGTCTTACAAAACAAGAGAAACATGAATTAAATCTCTGACAACAATTCCTGTGTGCACACAGACTCATGGTGTGATTCTAGGCAGAAAACGATATTTGATTTGCAATTTGAAAGCACATTTACTTCTGTTGAGGAGCAAATGATAATTACTGTGACAGCCTGACACATTTTTCTTATATTTTAGAGAAGCAGAAAAGAGCACATTTCCTTACACCTATTTGAGACCATGACCATGTGTTACAGGGTGAGTGATTAGACTAGAGCAAAGGAAAAGAGCCTTAGTGACATTCAATCTGTTTGCGTTACACACTGCTATCTGAAACACAACACAGAGCTGAGTATTATGCAAGGAAGTGTAGGAGAAGCTGCTGCATGTGTGCAAAGAGTGTGTTTCTGGAGACTGTGTATTGTCAGTTGCAAAAGAGATCTGCATGGAGACTTTTTCAACTGCATGAAGACTGCAGATATGTGTGTAAGAGTACATGTTTGGTAAACGTTAATTGGAGTTTTGTACATGTAGGAACTACCTCACCCATTACAAGATTTGATGGAAAATCTACCTAGTTAATTTGAAATGTGCTACCATTTGCCTCTCATTTTTCTGATACTGATTTGTGCTGAGTGCTAACCAACACATTTGAAGAAAACAAGCTGGCCCTTTCCTGAAAGTGCAAGTTTTACAGAACAACAACAACACAAATTAAATCTCTGACAACAATTCCTCTGTCCACACAGACTCATGCTGTGATTCTAGGCAGAAAACGATATTTCCTTTGGCAATTTGAAAGCACATTTAGTACTGTGGATGGAGCAAGTGATAATTACTGAGACAGCCTCACACATTTCCCTTATATTTTAGAGAGGCAAAAAAGAGCACATGTCCTAATAGCTACTTGAGACCATCAGCATGTGTTACAGGGTGAGTGATTAGAGTAGAGCAAAGGAAATGAGTCTTGGTGACGTTGAATGTGTTTGCGTTATACACTGCTATCTGAAACACAACACAGACCTGAGTATTACGCATGGGAGTGTAGGAGAAGCTGCTGCATGTGTGCAAAGAGTGTGTTTCTGGAGACTGTGTATTGTCAGTTGCAAGAGAGATCTGCATGGAGACTTTTACAAGTGCATGAAGACTGCAGATATGCGTGTAAGAGTACATGTTGGGTAAAGGTTAATTGGTGTTTTGAACATGTAGGAACTACCTCACCCATTACAAGATTGAAAGGAAAATCTACCCTGTTGATTTGAAATGTGTTACCATTTGCCTCTCATTTTTCTGATAGTGATTTCTGCTGAGTACTAACCAACACATTTGAACAAAACAAGCTGCCCCTTTCCTGAAAGTGCAAATTTTGCAGAACAACAGCAACACAAATAAAATCTCTGACAACAATTCCTCTGTCCACACAGACTCATGCTGTGATTCTAGGCAGAAAACGATATTTCCTTTGGCAATTTGAAAGCACATTTAGTACTGTGGATGGAGCAAGTGATAATTACTGAGACAGCCTCACACATTTCCCTTATATTTTAGAGAGGCAAGAAAGAGCACATGTCCTAATAGCTACTTGAGACCATCAGCATGTGTTACAGGGTGAGTGATTAGAGTAGAGCAAAGGAAATGAGCCTTGGTGACGTTGAATGTGTTTGCGTTATACACTGCTATCTGAAACACAACACAGAGCTGAGTATTACGCATGGGAGTGTAGGAGAAGCTGCTGCATGTGTGCAAAGAGTGTGTTTCTGGAGACTGTGTATTGTCAGTTGCAAGAGAGATCTGCATGGAGACTTTTACAAGTGCATGAAGACTGCAGATATGTGTGTAAGAGTACATGTTTGGTAAAGGTTAATTGGAGTTTTGAACATGTAGGAACTACCTCACCCATTACAAGATTGAAAGGAAAATCTACCCTGTTGATTTGAAATGTGTTACCATTTGCCTCTCATTTTTCTGATAGTGATTTCTGCTGAGTACTAACCAACATATTTGAACAAAACAAGCTGCCCCTTTCTTGAAAGTGCAAATTTTGCAGAACAACAGCAACAGAAATAAAATCTCTGACAACAATTCCTCTGTCCACACAGACTCATGCTGTGATTCTAGGCAGAAAACGATATTTCCTTTGGCAATTTGAAAGCACATTTAGTACTGTGGATGGAGCAAGTGATAATTACTGAGACAGCCTCACACATTTCCCTTATATTTTAGAGAAGGAAAAAAGAGCACATGTCCTAATAGCTACTTGAGACCATCAGCATGTGTTACAGGGTGAGTGATTAGAGTAGAGCAAAGGAAAAGAGCCTTAGTGACATTCAATCTGTTTGCGTTACACACTGCTATCTGAAACACAACACACAGCTGAGTATTATGCATGGGAGTGTAGGAGAAGCTGCTGCATGTGTGCAAAGAGTGTGTTTCTGGAGACTGTGTATTGTCAGTTGCAAGAGAGATCTGCATGGAGACTTTTTCAACTGCATGAAGACTGCAGATATGTGTGTAAAGGTACATGTTTGGTAAAGGTTAATTGGAGTTTTGAACATGTAGGAACTACCTCACCCATTGCAGGAGTGGAAGGGAAATCTACCCTGTGGTTTTCAAATGTGTTAGCATTTACATCTCATTTGTGAGATAGTGATTTCTGCTGAGTGCTAACCATTACAGTTGAAGAAAAAAAGCTGCCCTTTTCCTGCGAGTGCAAGTTTTACAGAACAACAGCAACACAAATTAAATCTCTGACAACAATTCCTGTGTGCACACTGTCTCATGGTGTGATTCTAGGCACAAAACAGTATTCCTGGGTGATGCCAGGCCCTTTCCTGAAAGTGCAAGTTTTACAGAACAACAGAAACACAAATTAAATCTCTGACAACAATTCCTGTGTGCATGTTGTCTCATGGTGTGATTCTAGACAGAAAACAGTATTCCTGGGTCATACCAGTACACCTTAACTTATGGTGAAGACATACTCCATAATATCTTTCAAGTTCAAGGCACTTAAATATCTTCCTTAACATAAAATGTAAAACACAACTTTTAAATTGATAGGAAAAAGTACCATGCTATTTTCCAATGTGTTTGCATTTGCCTCTCATTTTTCAGATAGTGATCTCTGCTGAGTGCTAAGCAACACAGTTGAAAAAAAGAAACTGCCCTTTCTTAAAAGTGCAAGTTTTACAAAACAACAGCAACACAAATTAAATCTCTGACAACAATTCCTGTGTGCACACAGACTCATGGTGTGATTCTAGGCACAGAGCGATATTTTCTTTGGCAATTTGAAAGCACATTTAGTACTGTGGTGGAGTAAGTGATAATTACTGTGACAGCCTGACACTTTTTTCTTATATTTTAGACAAGCAGAAAAGAGAACATGTCCTAACAGCTCCTTGACACCATGACCATGTATTACAAAAAACAAGCTGCCCCTTTCCTGCGAGTGCAAGGGTAATAGAGCAAGACCAACACATATTAAATCTCTGAAAACAATTCCTGTGTGCACACTGTGTCATGGTGTGATTCTAGGCAGAAAACAGTATTCCTGGGTGATACCAGTACGCCTTAACTTATAGTGAAGACATACTAAATAATATCTAACATGTTCAAGGCACTTAAATATCTTCCTTAACATAAAATGTAAAACACCACTTTTAAAGTGGTAGGAAAATGTACCATGCTATTTTCAAATGTGTTTGCATTTGCCTCTTTTTTGTGAGTAACTAATTTCTGCTGAATGCTAACCATCACACTTTAAGCAAACAAACTGCCCCTTTTCTGCGAGTGCAAGGCTAACAGAACAAGAGCAACACAAATTAAATCTCTGACAACAAATCCTGTGTGCACACAGATTCATGATGTGATTCTAGGCACAAAACAGTATTCCTCAGTGATACCAGTACACCTTAACTTACAGTGAAGACGTACTCCATAATATCTTACAAGTTCAAGACAGTTAAATTTCTCCTAAATCACAAAATGTAAAACACAACTTTAAAACAAGAATGACAATTCTATTATTTATATCAAAATACACCACATACTTCCCCTCTCAAACTCATAACTCACCTTTCAAATTAACTAGTTGAGAAAGAAATGTGGCACTCAAACAGCAGATTATCAGAGCCAGAATCTCAGAGCTGTACACCTCTCTCCTCTCTCCACAACCAGTAAATGGCAATTGTTCCCTCTCTTTTTTCCCACATATACATGTTAATGTAAAATCACAGTCCTTCCCACATTTTTTCAAATGGAATCACACATTTCTATTGGTTGCAACTTTCAGCCCCTTTCCAAATCATCCCTTCCCCCAACATGACTTCTGCCTGCTACCATAGCAACAGGTCATGGAACACTGGTGTGAGCAGAGAGGTCAGAAGTTCAGCACACAATGTTTCTAATCCTTAGACCAAGACTGCTTGACTTTTCAAACCTAACAGCAAATCTAAAGTAATGTTCAGTGGGAACACATTTTTCTGTACCAATCCAAAACATGCTTTTAAAAATGTAAACATACAGCCTAGTTTTAACTGTAAAATGGTTTGAATCAGCCAATGAGTTCTTTTTATTAAAAAAAGGTATGTATGCCTCCATTTTTCAACTGTCTTTCTTTTCATATTGCCATTCTACTGAAAGACACCTCCTGAGTGCATCCTGTTCTCCTTGGAAGATGTTCACAGTGTGGATTGTAGGTCATAGCTATGTCTTCTGGAGTGAAAAGTATGCAGAAAAAAGAGGTCTTTTCAAAGACCTTGCTTTGCCAAATGTAGACATTAAATGGATTGGTCAGAGAGGGTTAAAGTGGCACCAATTAATGCCTTTGGTGAAAACCTTTCTACATCTCCCACAGCCTAACCTTATTATTGTGCACTGTGGTGGTAATGACCTAGGCACTTTAACTGGGGTAGGTCTGGAAATGCTTATTAAGGACACCTTTCTGCAACTGATGTCACTTTTTCCACAAACTGCCTTTGTATATTCTAATATATGCCAAAGGCAAAAGTGGAACTGGTCCAACCAATTTTGTCCGCAAATTGACAAAGCAAGAAAGCACATCAATAAGTCTGTTTCTGCTTTCCTCAGAGACTATGGTATGGGTTCTATATACCACAACAACTTGCGTTACAACATGCAAGACATTTATAGAGGAGACGGTGTACATTTCAATGATGAAGGGAACAGCGTCTTCCTCTTGAACTTTAGACTCTGCATCGGTACTTACTTGTAGGTACCGAAAAACACTGAATAAACACAAGGGCTCTTTTTAGAGCCACCTAATATCTAAACACTTAAACGTGATTTTTATTTCTATTTTTTTTAATGTTTTTTTTCGGTGCGCGCACCTCACGATATTTAAAAAACAAAATTAAAATCTTTTTTTTTCCCCTTCGTGCTCCTACTGTGACCCCCTGACAATGGCTAGGGGGTCAAGAACTCCCTACCCTGCCCCCTATTCACGGTCTCCACCTTTTCTTTTCAGTGCGACAGACAAAATGGCGGCCGACACTTCCTGATTTCGACCGATTCGAATGTTTACTGACATCTAACAACCAATCAGAATTACGCTCGTGCACGGCAGGGTGCGCGCACAGGGCTTGCACAGTGCACGCACCCTGCGCATGTATAGATATTGATATGCTTTTAAATGCTATTTTCTCAGGAAATACTGAACAGATTTACACCAGACCTGCGAAAGGCACTTCCTTGACCTTATGGCTACCTCTCTGCCAAATTTCAAGTAATTCTGTTCAGCCGTTCGGGCTGTAGCTGTGTCTAAAGGTCCTATGGAAAAATGCATGGGGAAAACGCATTTTGGGACCCCCCTTTTTTCTCGGCCCCCACTTGACGAATCACCCCGAGACTTTCAGGGTAGGAGCTGAACGGAGCGCCCCATTAGTTTTGAAAATTTCGCAAGGATTCGTCAACCGGCGCCAAAGTTATTCAAAATAGAATTTTGAGATTTCCTATGGAAACACGATCCTAATTATAACTATCTACTGGCGACCGCCAGTAGATAATATATATATTGATCAAGGTTCATTTTTCGAACCGAAACGCGTCAAGACCATACAGGCTAAATAAATCACGCATTCTAGCACTTAACTGTGGTCTGTCTCCGTCCTTGGCGCGAAGCTGCAGATTGACGGTGTACTCTGATATATATATATATATATATATATATATATATATATATATATATATATATTCACTGAAAAAACCATAGGTTTCACACATGTTATAGTTAGCTGGACATTTTACTGATAAAAAACCTATGAAATTCCCCCGTTATAGTTAGTGCAGGCAACTATAACTCACGCGACCGCAATCCTCTGCTGATGCTAATACTGTATTTAGACACTTATTTGCCCATGTCTTCTTCCATTAAATTTTAGCTATACATATATTACAAATATTTTTTTTTCATAAAGACACATATGTCATCAGCAGAGGATTGCGGTCGCGTGAGTTATAGTTGCCTGCACTAACTATAACGGTGGAATTTCATAGGTTTTTTATCAGTAAAATGTCCAGCTAACTATAACATGTGTGAAACCTATGGTTTTTTCAGTGAATTTGCAAGGTTTTTTAAATGCTAATTCCTAACTATAACGTGTGTGAAACCTATGGTTTTTTCAGTGAATTTGTACGGTTTTTTAAATGCTAAGTTACTTTACGCCATTCGTGGCTTGCGCGCCCACTTAACGCAGTTCGTTCCGTGCGCGCACGGTGCGCTTTGCGCACCGTGCGCGCACAGTGAGCACGCGGTGCGCTTCGCGCACCGCGCACCCACTTTACGCAGTTAGTGCCGTGCATGCACGGTGGGCACGCGGTGCGCTACGCGCACCGCGTGCCCACGTTACGCTGGATGGGCCATGTACGCACGATGCGCTTCGCGCACCGTGCGCACATGGAGGGCATATTATGCGCTTCGTTGTGCAAGGTAAACTTTTAAATTTTCATTTAATATATATGCTATGCACAAATGGTGATCTTCGGGCACCATTTGCACACGGGGTGGGGAGAGTATGGTTGATTTTTTTAAAAAAAATAAAATTTTACCGTACGCGTACGGTAAGCGTAATCGGCGATTTTTCGAAAAAAAATTATATTTACTTTTTGGCCTTGGGGGTTCTTTGGGGACACCATCAACAAGGCTAGGGGGTTAGGAGCTGTCTAAACAGCCCCTTTACATGTTTTTTGCCTTTGTTTTTCCTCTACCCCTCAGAGTGCGAGAGAGAAAATGGCGGCCGCCGCTTCCTGGTTTCGACCGATTTGAATGTTTACTAAGATCTAACAGCCAATCAGAATCGCGCTCGTGCACGTCACCGTACGCGTACGGTAAGCTTACCGTAAGCGCACGGTAAGCGCACCGTAAGCTGCCACAGATATATATATTGATTTAAAGGCTATTTTCTCAGGAACTACTGAACAGATTTATACCAGACCTACAAAAGGCACTTCCTTGACCTGAGGACTACCTCTCTGCCAAATTTCAAGTAACTCTGTTCAGCCGTTCGGGCTGTAGCTGTGTCTAAAGGTCCTATGGAAAAATGCATGGGAAAAACGCGTTTTGGGACCCCCTTTTTTCTCAGCCCCCGCTTGACGAATCCCCCCGAGACTTTCAGGGTAGGAGCGGAGCGTAGCGCCCCACCTATTTTGAAAATTTCGCGAGGATTCGTCGACCGGCGCCAAAGTTATTCCAAATAGAATGTTGCGGTTTTCCTATGGAAACAGGGTCCTAACTATAACTACCTACTGGCGACCGCCAGTAGGTAATATATATATATATATAGTGAGAAGTTGGCCTGGTATATGCTGTCCATTAATTAAAGTGGGCACCCTGTACCAGTCCAAAGAACCCCCTATGGTGATAGGTTAAAGACAACCTTTATTGAAAGCTATCCTAGTGGTAGCTATGCAGAGCAGCCTTCAGGCTGAGTCTTGAAGGAATGTAAAGCAGTTTGTTTTACCAGTCTATAATCTCTTGAATAACCAAATGAAAGGACAACCACACCAGGTATATATTCAAAATATATGTATTTAAGATAACACACACCCCTCTAGTCTCTTTATGAGGCTGGAGTTCGAAGTACTTAAGTTACAAGTCAGTATTCAATAGTAAAAGCACAAATACTTGTTTGGGCCCTAGGGGCGTACCAAACCATATACCAATAAAGTGGTATAAGAACCATGACTGAACTAGACACAAGGCCTAGAGTCTTTAGACGCGCTTGGGCCCCAAGGAACCACCCAATGCAGTGACATAGGGGACCCACGGGGGATGCGTGCAGTGTTAGAACACAGGCGCAAATCGCCATTAACTTCTATTGGAAAATCGCAGTTGGAAAATTACAAGTTAAGGACTCTTAGAGGATGACTACAAGCGAACCCTTTTGGACTTAGAGGTGTCTAGGTCCAACACCCATGGGAGCACCGGAGTACTCGAGTTACTTCACCCAGGGAAGCCGGGTGCATAGGTGTCTTTTGGTGTCAGGTCGTGGCGTTGTTTTCAATGGAAGCTGGCAAAGAAGTGCTGCTGCCGTGAAGAAGAGAAGTGTCCGAAGAGATCCAAGCCTGGATCGAGGATGGAAGGAACCAGAAAGCAGAGGGGATAGAGTCTGGGTCACTTACCAGTGACCAGGGGCACCAGGGGCACGATAGTCCAATGCCCACAGATGTCGGGTGCTTCAGGTGAGCTGACCGGGGTTTTGACTCTTCAGCCACGAGGTCCAGAAGGCGTTGATGACAACCAGGAGCTGGATTCGAGCTGTCCCACAAAGTCTGTCGAGTGCTGCGGTGTCGGCGACCAGAATGGACCCAACAAGCCTTGGCAACGGCAAGTCAAGTGGAAATGAAAGAAAGATGTTGGTGCAGGCCAGCAAGGTCAGGGGGACTGACCCAGTGACAGTAGGTCAGGGCACGTCTGGAGCAACCAGGAAAGCCCAATCAGAAAAGGAGTTGCCTTCGTGGGGACCCACTAGCCAACAGGCTAACGATCGCGAAGGAGCCACGAGCAGTCGCACTGGAAACTGTCCCACGGGTCACTCGTGGAGTGGAGGCCAGAGATCTTCGATGCAATTGGTGCCCAAGGCAGGGGCTTGGAGCCCAAAGCACAACTCTGAGGAAGACCAGGAAGATGATGTACCGGCAAAAGCTTACGGTGTCCAGGGGTCACGGTTCCACATCACCCACGATAGCCATGAGCCTCAGCTTTGCTGTGGACTCAGGGTAGCCTCGGGGAAGTCTGCAAATTCACCTCTGGTGATGTAAAGACTTTGGCGTCCGGCAGGAGCTTCAGAGTTGTAGACCGGACAGTTGCTTCTTTGGTGCCTTCCAAGCAGGGGAGTCACTCCTTGACCCCAACGGAGATTTCTTCCATCTTCTAGTTGAAATAGAAAGTCGAAGGTCCAGGATATATGTTGCAGAGTTTCGTCCAGGGTAATCTAAAGTCTCACGGACTGGGTTCCTATACTTATACTAAGATAGGGGGTTGGACATACTCTGGGGACCCACCTATGGGAGGGTTTGAAAAGAGGGGTGGATACACCCATTTCCTTTGTCCAGTTTCACACCAGAGCAGGGGCAGGTAGCCCCTGCAACCGGTTTGAACTGGACTATGCACAGGGACACCAAGTGTGCCCCTTAGTGCAGGACTTCAAAGCACCAGAGAGTGCTCCCGCCCAGCCCCAATACACATCTGCCTGTCTAGGGAGGTGGTTCCACCTCCCTGTGACAGGAAACCTATTCTCCAGGCCTCCCCTGCCGGAGTTTGGGTCAGCAGCAGGAGGCCAGACCCGTGTCTGTGGCAGTGGCATCCATTTTGTGATGCCAGGGCTCTAGAAAGTCTTTACCGGTTAGACCAGTGGGTACATGTCTCTCCCTCTAGAAGGGTTGAATGCTACCCCCGCCGCCAGAACTGGCAGGGGGGTATGGTATTCCAAAGTGTTTGACACCAAACACAACATGTTTCCGTGCAGCCAGTCCAAAGTTAGCATTTACCGCAAGGTTATAATGCACTTAAGAGTATATGGTCAGGCTGCACCACAAACAGCATCCGAGGAGGTACTCCGAATTCTGCAGAGGGGCTCTGCTCATGCAGGGGCACCCTCTCACATAAAAACCAAGCACTCTGCCTTCAGGATTGTTAAGGCCTGCCATAAGAGTGACTTATAGGTTTGATATGTGTGTGCAATGGTAGTGATATAGGTAGCCTATACCACTGTAAGGGGTGCCTTCACCACCTTACCCAGGCTGCAGTAGCAGACCTGTGGTGCCATTTTGGAGTGCTTCCCAGGGGTTGCATAATACATGCTGCAGCCCCTGGTAGGCCTCTGAGGTACCTATGCCCTGGGTACATAGTATACCATATACTAGGGACTTATAAGGCACTCCAGAATCCAATTAGAGATGTACCTAATGTACATGGAAACCATTTTAGAGAGGAAGCAGCTAGGCTGGGGTCCTGATTAGCAGGGCCACAGCCAGACTAAGGTCGAAAAACAGTGAAACACCAGCAAAATGTGGAGGTACCCATGTGAAGCAGATCCGAGTTACAAGAAAAGGGGGCAGGGTAGACACACCCTGACATCCTAGGCCTGTTGAGAGGCAGGGTTAGAAACAAAATCAGCAGAATTTGCGCTGGGTGCGTGAATCCTGCCAAAAAAAAAATAATGAAGCGTGACCTCACGTGCTTTATTTTAATGAGGCCCCTGGGTGGGCCAGGGCCTGGGGGCGATGTCAAAATGAAATTGCAGGGGCCCATGGGGGCACCCACAGCCCCGGGGACTGCCACCACCCCGGGTCTTCTTTGATAGTGAATGTGTGGGGGGTCCCAGCCTCCCCATGCTGCCCTGGGGACCGCCACCTCCCTGGGGCACTGTATAATTGTATGTAGGGGGCACACGGCCCCCTCTGCAGCCCCGGGGACTGCCACCTCCCCGTGGTTCTGTTTTTTTTTTTTTTAAGATGTGTGGGGGCATGAGCCCCCCACACAACCTGGGGACTACCACTTTTCCGGGGCACTCTATTCAAATTCAGGGGTCTGTTACGAACCCCCAGCCCTGGGGACCACCACCTCTCTGGGGCAAAGAAAACAAAGAGAGGGTGATGGCGCGACCCCCCTCCAAGAGCCCTTGATGGGCCTGGGGACCACCACCCCCCAGGGCTGACTCTTGCAATGTCCCAGGATGCCCACCCCCAGGAAAGTGCTGTTTGCTATGGCAGGGCGGGAGCCATGCTGCTCCCGCCCTGCCATAGTACACTCTGCTTCGGTTTTTGGAAGCGAGAGCAGAATTGCTTTTGCACAAGGGGAGCTGCATGTGAGCAGCTCACCTTGTGCAAAAGCATTGCTGGCTCCCGCAGGAGGCGTGGAGCCGGTGGGACTGTGGGGGCATTGGGGCTCCCCCCACGGTCCCTAACACAAAGGGCCAGCCCCGGGATATGGGATCCCTGGGGCCAGAACTGGCCCCGGAGGGGGCCATGCGGCCACCTCCTCTTTATTTAAAAAAATTAATAAGTGGCCAGGCCCCGGGGATGGGGCCCCTGGGGCTAATAGTGGCCCAGGGAAGGGGGGCTCATGGCCTCCCTCCCATATCACCATTAAAAAAAAAGGCGATGCCCCAGGGGATGGGGTCCCCGGGACCAAAATCGGCCTCAGGAGGGGGACCGCACCGCCCCCTTCAACTTTTTTTTTTTTTAAATGAGGCAGGCTCTGGGGGATGGGGTCTCCAGGGCCCAAAAATAGATTTAAAGAAGGGGGTTCACACAACCCCCCTTCTAACAAAAATAAATTTTAAGAAGCTGCACCTCGCAGGAGGCCCCACCCCCTTTCCGTACCACTCTGCAAACGTGCCCTCTGGTGCGTTGTAAGTTGGGGGATTAAGTCCCCTTGAATACTGATGGTCTCTGGGGGCCAACTAGCCCACCAGGTACCTCCAGTAAGCGCCACAAAGCTGAGTTGCAGAGAAGTGGTCCGAGGCCACGCCCCTTTTTACACCTTCCTGCAATGCAGCTCTACGGCGCTTACTGGAGGTACTTGGTTGGCTAGTTGGCTCCTAGGGACCCTCAGGATTCAAGGGGACTTAATCCCCCAACTTACAACGTGCCAGGTGGTGCATTTGCACAGTGATGCAAGGAGGGGGCGGGGCCTGATATAACAAGAGTGCAAACACGCCCCCTGGCACATTGTAAATTGGGGGATTAATTCCCCTTCAATCCTGAGGGTCCCTGGGGGCCACCAAGCCCACCAGGTACCTCCAGTAAGAGCCACAGAGCTGCATTGCAGAGAGGTGGTCCGAGACCACACCCCTTTTTACACCACTCTGCAAACACAGATTCTGGTGCAGTGCTGGTGGGGTGATGAGGTCATCTTGTGTCCTGTGGACCGCAGGACACAAGTGGACTTCATCCTCCGAGCAGCAGTGCGCCAGAAGCCATGTTTGCAGAGTGGTGTAAAAAGGGGCTTGGCCTCGGACCACCTATCTGCAATCCAGGTGTGTGGCACTTACTGAAGGTACCTGGTGGGCTAGTTGGCCCCCAAGGACCCTCAGTATTCAAGGGGACTTAATCCCCCAACTTAGAATGTGCCAGGGGGCGCATTTGCAGAGTGGTGGAGAAAGGGAGTGTGGCCTTTGTCCACCTCTCAGCAATCCCACTGTGTGGTGCTTACTGGAGGTAAGAGGTAGGCTAGTTGGCCCTTAAAGGACCCCCAGGAGGGGGTCCTTGGGCACCAACTAACCCTCTTGTTACCTCCAGTAAGTCCCGCACAGTGGGATTGCTAAAACGTCTTCAGAGGCCATGCCCCCCCTTTCTCCACCGTTCTGCAAACGCACCTCCTGGCAGACTAGGGGATGGGGGATGAAGTCCAATTTACTCCTGAGGGACTTTGGAGGCCAAGAAGCCCTACTGGTACCTCCTGTAAGCCCTACGCACCGGAATTCCTGAGCGCTGGTCAGAGGCCTAGCACCCTTTCTCCACCACTCTGCAAACGTGACTACTAGTTAAAGAAGTGTTTGCAATGTAATCGGTTTTGCATTTGCGAGAATTAGAACTATTGGCATTGTAAATGCAAATGTTTTATTACTAATGTTTTTTTGGAGTGGGGTGGATGTACGTTGTGTGTAGTGGAATTATGTGATATGTTGTGCAGTGAAATTATTTGGATAGAAAGTATGTGGTATTTAGTGTATAGGAATTATGTAGAGTGGGATTATGTGTTATGGAGAGTAATTATGTGGTGTGGTAGTCTGTGTTGTGTAGTGGTAACCTCAGGTTTAGTCTTCCTCGTTTCCATAGAAGCTCAAGTATGAACTCAGTGAGACAAAAAAAGATGGAATCACTGAGGAGCACTTGTGGACCCAGTCAGTGGTATGAGCAGGGCCACTGGAATTATGTGACTGTTTGGCTGCACCGACTTTCGCGCAATTATACATTTTCTGCATTAGCCACATAATTTATCATCTGCACCCTAATCTGCAGATTTGACAAAAAAAGCCTTGTTTCTAGCTGAAACGGGTCAAATGTTACTAAAAATGCAGTGACAAGTGTTACAGCGTGGTGGAAGGCTCTTTGCAAACCTAGAATGGTCACCTGTTACTTATTGCTAAATGTGGGTGTTAAATTGGTACTATGGTGTGCAAGCCACTCTTGCTTCCCTCTGCGCCTCTCTTGCCTCTTTCTGCATTTCTGTTGCTTCTTTCAGCATGTTTCTTTCTTTTTCTGCACTTCTCTTGACCTCATTCTTCAAATCTCTTGTACTTTCTGCACCTCTCTTCCCTCTTTCTGCACGTCTGTTGCCTCTTTCTGCACCTAATTTGCTTCTTTCTGCACCTCTGTTGTTTCTTTCTGCACTCGTCTTCCCTCTTTCTGTACATTTCCTGCCTGTTTGTGCCTCTCACTTGCCTCTTTCTGCACTTTTCTTGCTTCAATCTACACCTCTGTTGCTTCTTTTAGCAATTCTCTTGCCTCTTTCTGCACTTCACTTGCCTGTTTCTGCACTTCTCTTGCCTGTTTCTGCACATCTCTTGCCTCTTTTTGCAACTCTGTTGGCTCTTTCTACACCTCACTTGCTCCTTTATACACTTCTCTTGCCTCTTTCTGCACTCCTGTTGCTTCATTCTTTACTTTCCATGCTTCTTTCTGCAACTGTCTTGCTTCTTTCTGCACCCCTGTTGTCTCATTATGTACCTCTTTTGCCTCTTTCTGCACTTTTCTTACCTTTTTATGCACCTCTATTCCCTCTTTCTGCTCCTCATTTGCTTCTTTCTGCACCCCTGTTGTCTCTTTCTGCACTCGTCTTCCCTCTTTCTGTAACTTTCCTGCCGGTTTTTGCATCTCACTTGCCTCTTTCTGCACATTTCTTGCTTCTTTCTACACTTCTGTTGCTTCCTTCAGCAATTCTCTTGCCTCTTTGTGCACTTCTCCTGCCTGTTTCTGCACTTCTCTTGCCTCTCTCTGCACCCCTGTTGCTTCATTCTGCACTTTCCATGCTTCTTTCTGCACCTGTATTGCTTTTTTCTGCACCCCAGTTGTCTCTTAATGTACGTCTTTAGTCTCTTTCCGCACTTTTCTTGCCTTTTCTGCACCTCTCTTCCCTCTTTCTACATGTCTGTTGCCTCTTTCTGCAACTCATTGGCATCTTTCTGCACCCCTGTTGTCTCTTTTTGCACTCATCTTCCCTCTTTCTGTACCTTTCCTGCCTGTTTTTGCATCTCACTTGCCTCTTTCTGCACTTTTCCTGGTTCTTTCTACACCTCTGTTGCTTCTTTAAGCAATTCTCTTGCCTCTTTCTGCACTTCTCTGGCCTGTTTCTGCACCTCTCTTGCCTCTTTTTTCAACTCTATTGGCTCTTTCTACACCTCACTTGCTCCTTTCTACACTCTCTTGCCTCTTTCTGCACCCCTGTTGCTTCATTCTGCACTTTCCATGCTTCTTTCTGCACCTGTATTGCTTCTTTCTGCACCCATGTTGTCTCATTAAGGACCTCTTTTGCCACCTTCTGCACTTTTCTTGACTTTTTCTGCACATATATTCCCTCTTTCTGCACCTCATTTGCTTCTTCCTGCACCCCTGTTGTCTCTTTCTGCACTCGTCTTCCCTCTTTCTGTAACTTTCCTGCCGGTTTTTGCATCTCACTTGCGTCTTTCTGCACATTTCTTGCTTCTTTCTACACCTCTGTTGCTTCTTTCAGCAAGTCTCTTGCCTCTTTGTGCACTTCTCCTGCCGGTTTCTGCACTTCTCTTGCCTCTCTCTGCACCCCTGTCGCTTCATTCTGCACTTTCCATGCTTCTTTCCGCACCTGTCTTGCTTTTTTCTGCACCCCAGTTGTCTCTTTATGTACCTCTTTTGCCTCTTTCTGCACTTTTCCTGCCTTTTCTGCACCTCTCTTCCCTCTTTCTGCACGTCTGTTGCCTCTTTCTGCACCTCATGTGCATCTTTCTGCACCCCTGTTGTCTCTTTCTGCACTCGTCTTCCCTCTTTCTGTACCTTTCCTGCCTGTTTTTACATCTCACTTGCCTCTTTCTGCACTTTTCCTGCTTCTTTCTACACCTCTGTTGCTTCTTTTAGCAATTCTCTTGGCTCTTTCTGCACTTCTCTTGCCTGTTTCTGCACCTTTCTTGCCTCTTTATGCAACTCTATTGGCTCTTTCTACACCTCACTTGCTCCTTTCTACACTTGCCTTTTTCTGCACTTCTCTTGCCTCTCTCTGCACCCCTGTTGCTTCATTCTGCACTTTCCATGCTTCTTTCCGCACCTGTCTTGCTTTTTCTGCACCCCAGTTGTCTCTTAATGTACCTCTTTTGTCTCTTTCCGCACTTTTCTTGCCTTATCTGCACCTCTCTTCCCTCTTTCTACATGTCTGTTGCCTCTTTCTGCAACTCATTGGCATCTTTCTGCACCCCTGTTGTCTCTTTTTGCACTCATCTTCCCTCTTTCTGTACCTTTCCTGCCTGTTTTTGCATCTCACTTGCCTCTTTCTGCACTTTTCCTGGTTCTTTCTACACCTCTGTTGCTTCTTTAAGCAATTCTCTTGCCTCTTTCTGCACTTCCCTTGCCTGTTTCTGCACCTCTCTTGCCTCATTTTTCAACTCTATTGGCTCTTTCTACACCTCACTTGCTCCTTTCTACACTCTCTTGCCTCTTTCTGCACCCCTGTTGCTTCATTCTGCACTTTCCATGCTTCTTTCTGCACCTGTATTCCTTCTTTCTGCACCCATGTTGTCTCATTAAGTACCTCTTTTGCCACCTTCTGCACTTTTCTTGCCTTTTTCTGCACATATATTCCCTCTTTCTGCACCTCATTTGCTTCTTCCTGCACCCCTGTTGTCTCTTTCTGCACTCGTCTTCCCTCTTTCTGTAACTTTCCTGCCGGTTTTTGCATCTCACTTGCGTCTTTCTGCACATTTCTTGCTTCTTTCTACACCTCTGTTGCTTCTTTCAGCAAGTCTCTTGCCTCTTTGTGCACTTCTCCTGCCGGTTTCTGCACTTCTCTTGCCTCTCTCTGCACCCCTGTCGCTTCATTCTGCACTTTCCATGCTTCTTTCCGCACCTGTCTTGCTTTTTTCTGCACCCCAGTTGTCTCTTTATGTACCTCTTTTGCCTCTTTCTGCACTTTTCCTGCCTTTTCTGCACCTCTCTTCCCTCTTTCTGCACGTCTGTTGCCTCTTTCTGCACCTCATGTGCATCTTTCTGCACCCCTGTTGTCTCTTTCTGCACTCGTCTTCCCTCTTTCTGTACCTTTCCTGCCTGTTTTTACATCTCACTTGCCTCTTTCTGCACTTTTCCTGCTTCTTTCTACACCTCTGTTGCTTCTTTTAGCAATTCTCTTGGCTCTTTCTGCACTTCTCTTGCCTGTTTCTGCACCTTTCTTGCCTCTTTATGCAACTCTATTGGCTCTTTCTACACCTCACTTGCTCCTTTCTACACTTGCCTTTTTCTGCACTTCTCTTGCCTCTTTCTGCACCCCTGTTGCTTCATTCGGCACTTTCCATGCTTCTTATTGCACCTGCCTTGCTTCTTTCTGCACCCCTGTTGTCTCTTTATGTACCTCTTTTGCCTCTTTCTGCATTTTTCTTGCCTTTTTCTGCACCTCTCTTCCCTCTTTCTGCACGTCTGATGGATCTTTCTTACCTCATTTGCTTCTTTCTGCACCCCTGTTGTCTCTTTCTGCACTCGTCTTCCCTCTTTCTGTAACTTTCCTGCCGGTTTTTGCATCTCACTTGCCTCTTTCTGCACATTTCTTGCTTCTTTCTACACTTCTGTTGCTTCCTTCAGCAATTCTCTTGCCTCTTTGTGCACTTCTCCTGCCTGTTTCTGCACTTCTCTTGCCTCTCTCTGCACCCCTGTTGCTTCATTCTGCACTTTCCATGCTTCTTTCCGCACCTGTCTTGCTTTTTCTGCACCCCAGTTGTCTCTTAATGTACCTCTTTTGTCTCTTTCCGCACTTTTCTTGCCTTTTCTGCACCTCTCTTCCCTCTTTCTACATGTCTGTTGCCTCTTTCTGCAACTCATTGGCATCTTTCTGCACCCCTGTTGTCTCTTTTTGCACTCATCTTCCCTCTTTCTGTACCTTTCCTGCCTGTTTTTGCATCTCACTTGCCTCTTTCTGCACTTTTCCTGGTTCTTTCTACACCTCTGTTGCTTCTTTAAGCAATTCTCTTGCCTCTTTCTGCACTTCTCTTGCCTGTTTCTGCACCTCTCTTGCCTCTTTTTTCAACTCTATTGGCTCTTTCTACACCTCACTTGCTCCTTTCTACACTCTCTTGCCTCTTTCTGCACCCCTGTTGCTTCATTCTGCACTTTCCATGCTTCTTTCTGCACCTGTATTCCTTCTTTCTGCACCCATGTTGTCTCATTAAGTACCTCTTTTGCCACCTTCTGCACTTTTCTTGCCTTTTTCTGCACATATATTCCCTCTTTCTGCACCTCATTTGCTTCTTCCTGCACCCCTGTTGTCTCTTTCTGCACTCGTCTTCCCTCTTTCTGTAACTTTCCTGCCGGTTTTTGCATCTCACTTGCGTCTTTCTGCACATTTCTTGCTTCTTTATACACCTCTGTTGCTTCTTTCAGCAAGTCTCTTGCCTCTTTGTGCACTTCTCCTGCCGGTTTCTGCACTTCTCTTGCCTCTCTCTGCACCCCTGTTGCTTCATTCTGCACTTTCCATGCTTCTTTCCGCACCTGTCTTGCTCTTTTCTGCACCCCAGTTGTCTCTTTATGTACCTCTTTTGCCTCTTTCTGCACTTTTCCTGCCTTTTCTGCACCTCTCTTCCCTTTTTCTGCACGTCTGTTGCCTCTTTCTGCACCTCATGTGCATCTTTCTGCACCCCTGTTGTCTCTTTCTGCACTCGTCTTCCCTCTTTCTGTACCTTTCCTGCCTGTTTTTACATCTCACTTGCCTCTTTCTGCACTTTTCCTGCTTCTTTCTACACCTCTGTTGCTTCTTTTAGCAATTCTCTTGGCTCTTTCTGCACTTCTCTTGCCTGTTTCTGCACCTTTCTTGCCTCTTTATGCAACTCTATTGGCTCTTTCTACACCTCACTTGCTCCTTTCTACACTTGCCTTTTTCTGCACTTCTCTTGCCTCTTTCTGCACCCCTGTTGCTTCATTCGGCACTTTCCATGCTTCTTATTGCACCTGCCTTGCTTCTTTCTGCACCCCTGTTGTCTCTTTATGTACCTCTTTTGCCTCTTTCTGCATTTTTCTTGCCTTTTTCTGCACCTCTCTTCCCTCTTTCTGCACGTCTGATGGATCTTTCTTACCTCATTTGCTTCTTTCTGCACCCCTGTTGTCTCTTTCTGCACATGTCTTCCCTCTTTCTGTACCTTTCCTGTTTGTTTTTGCATCTCACTTGCCTTTCTGCAGTTTTCTTGCTTCTTTCTACACCTCTGTTGCTTCTTTTAGCAATTCTCTTGCCTCTTTGTGCACTTCTCTTGCCTGTTTCTGCACTTCTCTTGCCTCTTTCTGCACCCCAGTTGCTTCATTCTGCACTTTCTATGCTTCTTTCTGCTGCACCTGGCTTGCTTCTTTCTGCACCCCTCTTGTCTCTTTATGTACCTCTTTTGCCTCTTTCTGCACTTTTCTTGCCTTTTTCTGCACCTCTCTTCCCTCTTTCTGCTCCTAATTTGCTACTTTCAGCATCCCTGTTGTCTCTTTCTGCACCCGTCTTTCCTCTTTCTGTACCCTTCCTGTCTGTTTTTGCATCTCACTTGCCCCCTTCTGCACTTTTCTTGCTTCTTTGTACAACTCTGTTGATTCTTTCAGGAATTCTCTTGCCTCTTTGTGCACTTCTCTTGCCTGTTTCTGCACCTCTCTTGGCTCTTTTTTCACCTCTGCTGGCTCTTTCTGCACCTCACTTGCTCCATTCTACACTACTCTTGCCTTTTTCTGCACCCCTGTTGCTTCATTCTGCAGTTTCCATTCTTCTTTCTGCTGCACCTGTCTTACTTCTTTCTGCACCCCTCTTGTCACTTTATGTACCTCTTTTGCCTCTTTCTGCACTTTTCTTGCCTTTTTCTGCACCTCTCTTCCCTCTTTCTGCTCCTAATTTGCTACTTTCAGCATCCCTGTTGTCTCTTTCTGCACCCGTCTTTCCTCTTTCTGTACCCTTCCTGTCTGTTTTTGCATCTCACTTGCCCCCTTCTGCACTTTTCTTGCTTCTTTGTACAACTCTGTTGATTCTTTCAGCAATTCTCTTGCCTCTTTGTGCACTTCTCTTGCCTGTTTCTGCACCTATCTTGGCTCTTTTTACACCTCTGCTGGCTCTTTCTGCACCTCACTTGCTCTATTCTACACTACTCTTGCCTTTTTCTGCACCCCTGTTGCTTCATTCTGCAGTTTCCATTCTTCTTTCTGCTGCACCTGTCTTACTTCTTTCTGCACCCCTCTTGTCACTTGATGTACCTCTTTTGCCTCTTTCTGCACTTTTCTTGTCTTTTTCTGCACCTCTCTTCCCTTTTTCTGTACGTCTGATGCTTCTTTCTGCACCTCATTTGCTTCTTTCTGCACCCCTGTTGTCTCTTTCTGCACTCATCTTCCCTCTTTCTGTACCTTTCCTGTCTGTTTTTGAATCTCACTTGCCTCTTTTTGCACCTTTCTTGCTTCTTTCTACACCTCTGCTGCTTCTTTCAGCAATGTTCTTGCCTCTGTGCACTTCTCTTGCCTGGTTCTGCACTCCTCTTGCCTCTTTCTGCACCCCTGTTGCTTCTTTCTGCACTTTCTTTGCTTCTTTCTGCTGCACCTGTCTTGCTTCTTTCTGCACCCCTCTTGTCTCTTTATGTACCTCTTTTGCCTCTTTCTGCACTTTTCTTGCCTTTTTCTGCACCTCTCTTCCCTCTTTCTGCTCCTAATTTGCTACTTTCAGCATCCCTGTTGTCTCTTTCTGCACCCGTCTTTCCTCTTTCTGTACCCTTCCTGTCTGTTTTTGCATCTCACTTGCCCCCTTCTGCACTTTTCTTGCTTCTTTGTACAACTCTGTTGATTCTTTCAGCAATTCTCTTGCCTCTTTGTGCACTTCTCTTACCTGTTTCTGCACCTCTCTTGGCTCTTTTTTCACCTCTGCTGGCTCTTTCTGCACCTCACTTGCTCTATTCTACACTACTCTTGCCTTTTTCTGCACCCCTGTTGCTTCATTCTGCAGTTTCCATTCTTCTTTCTGCTGCACCTGTCTTACTTCTTTCTGCACCCCTCTTGTCACTTGATGTACCTCTTTTGCCTCTTTCTGCACTTTTCTTGTCTTTTTCTGCACCTCTCTTTCCTTTTTCTGTACGTCTGATGCTTCTTTCTGCACCTCATTTGCTTCTTTCTGCACCCCTGTTGTCTCTTTCTGCACTCATCTTCCCTCTTTCTGTACCTTTCCTGTCTGTTTTTGAATCTCACTTGCCTCTTTTTGCACCTTTCTTGCTTCTTTCTACACCTCTGTTGCTTCTTTCAGCAATGTTCTTGCCTCTGTGCACTTCTCTTGCCTGGTTCTGCACTCCTCTTGCCTCTTTCTGCACCCCTGTTGCTTCATTCTGCAGTTTCCATGCTTCTTTCTACTGCACCTGTCTTGCTTCTTTCTGCACCCCTCTTGTCTCTTTATGTACCTCTTTTGCCTCTTTCTGCACTTTTCTTGCCTTTTTCTACACCTCTCTTCCCTCTTTCTGCATGTCTGTTGCCCCTTTCTGCTCCTCATTTGCTTTTTTCAGCATCCCTGTTGTCTCTTTCTGCACTCGTCTTCCCTCTTTCTGTACCCTTCCTGCCTGTTTTTGCATCTCACTTGCCTCTTTCTGCACTTTTATTGCTTCTTTGTACAACTCTGTTGCTTCTTTCAGCAATTCTCTTGCCTCTTTGTGCACTTCTCTTGCCTGTTTCTGCACCTCTCTTGGCTCTTTTTCACCACTGCTGGCTCTTTCTGAACCTCACTTGCTCCTTTCTACACTACTCTTGCCTCTTTCTGCACCCCTGTTGCTTCATTCTGCACTTTCCATGCTTCTTTCTGCACCTGTCTTGCTTCTTTCTGGACCCCTGTTGTCTCTTTATGTACCTCTTTTGCCACTTTCTGTACTTTTCTTGCCTTTTTCTACGGTTCTCTTGCCTCTTTCTGCACCTCTGCTGCTTCTTTCTGTACTTCTCTTGCCTCTTTCTAAACCATGGTGCTTCATTCTGCACTTTACATGCTTCTTTCCGCATCTGTCTTGCTTCTTTCTGCACCCCTGTTGTCTTTTTATGTACCTCACTTGCCTATTTCTGCACTTCACTTGCTTTTTTCTGCACCTGTCTTGCCTCTTTCGGCACCTCTGTTGCTTCTTTCTGCACTTCTTCTGCCTCCTTCTGTACCTTTTAGTTAGAAGTTGTTTTAATCCCCCAGCCCTATTATGTACTAGGGCCATACAGGGGAGGTCATGACAATCACAGGGGCACCCCAACCTATAGTATACCCTAGTGTATGTAGGTGTTTTCACTGAATTTTAAGTGTCTTTCAGCATAGCATGTTAGTCAGAGTCAGTTACCACCAGTATCCATCAGAAAAAAGTTGGGGGCACAGGATGACCTTGCAACAAGGCCTCTTTCTGCTCCTCTGTTGGTTCTTTGTGCACATCTCTTGCTTCTTTCTGCACCTTTCTGGACTTCAGTTGTCTCTTTTTGCATTTCTCTTGCTTCTTTCTGTGCCTTTCTTCCTCTTTCTGCACATGTCCTACCTCTGTAGCCATAGTTAGAAATTAGCATTTAAAAAACCTTTGAAATTCACTGAAAAAACTAAGGTTTCTGGGACGTTATAGTTAGTTGGACATTTCCCTTGTACAAAACCAGAGAAATTCAGCCGTTTTAGTTAGTTCAGCTAACTATAACTCGCGCCCCCTCAATGCACTGCTGATGACATCACATATTACATCATTCATGACATGGTCAGTGACATCACTGATGACATCTCAAATGACATCACTGATGACATCATCCATGTGATAATCTGATTCACCTCCTCATACCCTAATATAACCTTTGATACACCCACTCTACAATACAGACTACCATTTTCGAAGCCATATACACATCAATACCAGTTAGTACATACCCACTCACTCATTCCTAGCCTAGTCTACACACACATCCACTCATTCACCCATATAGTCACTCATACATGAATGAATGAATGAATGAAATAGATTTTATCACGCGCAACTTAGCCCAGTGGGCATCAAGGCGCCTAAATCAAAATAATACAGCTCGCAGATCAGAACCAGCAGAATCTCATTGATAAGCCATAGTAAAAAACCACGTCTTCAGAGCCTTTTTAAACAAGTCAATTGAGGGAAGGGTTTTAACCTCAATTGGAAGAGAATTCCAGAGCTTGGGGGCGACTACAGAAAAAGCTCTCGCTCCCCATCTGGCTAATCTTGTACGAGGCACTACCAATTGAGATAGCCCAGCCGACCGAAGTGATCTGGAAGGGATGTAACGAGTCAGCAGAGATCCCAATGCATCGTTAGAGCCAGCCATAAGGGCTCTATAAGCAAGACAGAGAATCTTGAAGGAAATTCTGTACTGAACAGGGAGCCAGTGAAGCTTTTTTCTAGCCGTCGTGGCTGAGGACGCCAAGGGAAGGGCTAGGACAAAGCGTGCAGCGGCATTCTGCACGATTTGCAGTCGATGTATAAGGCCCTTGTTGGACTCCACATACAGGGAGTTACAATAGTCGAGCCTAGAGCCAACAAGGGCAACTGCAACCTGCATGCGTGCCTGGGGAGAGAGATAGTCACGGATCCTATTCAGGATCCTGATAACCCCCCAACATGTGGCTATTGTCCTATTCACTTGAGGGATCATAGAGAGTGAGGTGTCAAAGATCACACCCAGATTCCTGGCTGATTGGGAGGGGGTGGGGCAAACACCAAGAGATGTAGGCCACCAATCACTCGACCAAACATCATGGTCTTTCCCAAAGACCAAGACCTCAGTTTTATCGCCATTTAGCTTTAGTGAGTTGAAAATCATCCAGTCTGCAACAAGTTGCATGCAAGACCTAAAGCCAATGGCGGATGTATGAACAGAGGAATGAGCCAGAGACACCATGATCTGGGTGTCGTCAGCATAGGAGACCACCTCCATCCCCTGAGATTTTACTAGTCGGGCAAGGGGGGCCACATAGATATTAAACAAGGTCGGACTAAGAGCCGACCCCTGTGGCACCCCACATTGCAATGACTTTGCAGGGGAGAGAAAGTCTCCGAGCTTCACTCTCTGTTCTCTCCCAAGAAGGAAGGAGTTGAGAAGATCCAAAGCCTGCCCAGTAATCCCCGCCTCCCTTAGCCGAGATGTTAAAATGGCAGGAGACAGGGTATCGAATGCAGCTGTAAGGTCCAACAGGACCAAGATCGTAGTTTGGCCGCCATCCACTTTACGACGGATGGTATCGACTACTACAGTAAGTGCGGATTCAGTGCTATGATGTTTTCTAAATCCGTGCTGTGTGTGGTCGAGATATTCACTGGTCTGAAGAAAAGTGGAAAGATGGAGATTAAGATGAGCTTCCAATATTTTTGCAGGGGCAGGAAGCAATGAGATGGGCCTAAAGTTTTTAAGGAGGCCGGGATCTAAAGAGGGTTTCTTTAGAAGAGGCTTTACAATAGCCTTCTTCCAGATTGAAGGAAATAAACCCTGAATAATGGCCCTGTTCATAACTCCCAGCATAAGCGGAACAATGCTGTTTCTGCATTCCTTCAATGATTTTAGCGGAAGCGGGTCCATAGGGGAGGAAGATTTTGTCTTGTCAAGAAGAAGGTTAAATCCTTCTAACGACAGTAATGGAAACTGCCTAAGAAATTTAGAAGGTCCTTCATCCAAACTGTCCAGCCTAGCTATAGCGGGAGGAATGCTCTTGTCTAGAGAGCGGCATTGGGCTTCCAAAGCAATATGTATATCCGAGATTTTACTAAAGAAAAAGTCAGAGATATTATTGCAAAGATCTTGGGAGCTGACTACAGGATCCGGGAGTTGGAGAGAGCAAAGTGAGTCCGCAATTTTAAAAAGTTCACTAGATGAAATAAGGGAGCTTGTAAGATTAGAGAAATATTCTTTCTTCTCCACTAAAACTCTCTGTTTATATTCTCGTAGAACAGATTTATATGTCTCACGATCATTCAGGTCCCAAGACTTCCTCCAGCATCTCTCGCTACGCCTACATTTCTGTCTCAAAAGTCTCAAGTGTTCAGAAAACCAGGGTGCAGTTGGTTTCTGTCGCGCTACATATCGGAGGGAGGCAGGAGCAAGCTCCTCCACTACTTTGATGATAGAATCCGTGAGTTCTTGAGCTGCCTCATCAGCATCTTTCAAAGAAAAAGATTCTGATATCCCAATATGAGAGCCCACAGTATCATCCGTGATATTTCTAAGATTTCTCCTAGGGATAAATCGAGAGTTGATACGCTTAGCTGAGGACAAGGAGGAGAACTCGAATTTAAGTGGAACAGCAAAGTGATCCGTCCAAATCAGAGGCAGAGGCAGTCCAGCAGATAGCCTAAGATCGCTAGAAAATACCCCATCAAGGGTATGGCCAGCTATATGAGTGGGGCTGCTCACCAATTGAGACAAATCACAGGCCCCAAGTGACTCTAGTAGTGTTAAAGTATCCTTGGAGTTGATTTCATCAAGGTGGAAGTTGAAATCACCCAAAACGGAAAAATCCGTTCTCCCAAAGTAGGGCTCCAGAATTCGGAGCAGATCAGAAGGAAAGCTGGCCCTAGGGCTGGGGGGTCGATATAGAAGAATCCCAGTAAAGGAGACGGATGGAGTGCAATGAATGCAAAAATAAAGTGCCTCAAAACAATCCCCGGGCAAGGATATAGATTTAACAGAGCATGATAAGGAAGATTTAAAAAGAACAGCAATTCCTCCACCTCTACGCAGTTGTCTATCCTGCCTCAGTAATGAGTAGCCATCAGGGATGGCCAGCAGTAGGTCCGGGCCAGAAGAATCTGAAGCCCAAGTCTCTGTGATGAAAACCCAATCAGGCTGTCTTTCCAATACAAATTCATGAAAGACAACATTATGCTTAATCAACGATCTAGCGTTGATTAAAAAGCCAGTTTTAAGCTGCAGAACCGGCAAACGTCCAGAGTAAGAATGGGATCTGGTAATAGTAGGGGTAGGACAGCAAAAGGAAACCTTGCAAGTCCGGCATCGCTGAGAATGCAAAATACCTTCAGGAGAGAAGCGGTGAGCGCATCGCTGCGCTATAGGTCTGTAGGTCAAGAGTTCCGAGATGGAATAGTGTCTATACGCCTCATTAGATGAAGAACTACAATCCGCCGAGTCCAGCCCGCCCTGCAGCGCGTCCTCAGCGTGGACGGGCGCAGACGGGCTGAACTCTGGCGTAACTCCGGCGGAATTCAGGCGATGATGCTGCGCGATGACGCTGCGCGAGGGCATGGCTGCTATTTATACAGGTCGAGCCTCCTAAACGAGGACTAGACCAGGATCTATCTCACCCCTCACCCAATATGGCCGCCAACGAGACAGTGGCGAGGGACCCGCGAAATGCGGTGAAATCAAATTACTATGCAGGTGAGAGTGACTGTGTGCAGGTAAGCGAGGCCAGCACAGTTAAAAACAGGGTAAATAAGGGCTAACAAAAACACAAACCTAAATAGCAAAAACGGGATATTTTAAAAGCACAGCCAAAGCTAAGCAATGAGAAAACGCTGCAATGAAATGCGCGAGAGCCAAATGGAAGCTCGCCTCAAGATTGCCTACTATTTATACAGGTCGAGCCTCCTAAACGAGGACTAGACCAGGATCTATCTCACCCCTCACCCAATATGGCCGCCAACGAGACAGTGGCGAGGGACCCGCGAAATGCGGTGAAATCAAATTACTATGCAGGTGAGAGTGACTGCGTGCAGGTAAGCGAGGCCAGCACAGTTAAAAACAGGGTAAATAAGGGCTAACAAAAACACAAACCTAAATAGCAAAAACGGGATATTTTAAAAGCACAGCCAAAGCTAAGCAATGAGAAAACGCTGCAATGAAATGCGCGAGAGCCAAATGGAAGCTCGCCTCAAGATTGCCTACTATTTATACAGGTCGAGCCTCCTAAACGAGGACTAGACCAGGATCTATCTCACCCCTCACCCAATATGGCCGCCAACGAGACAGTGGCGAGGGACCCGCGAAATGCGGTGAAATCAAATTACTATGCAGGTGAGAGTGACTGCGTGCAGGTAAGCGAGGCCAGCACAGTTAAAAACAGGGTAAATAAGGGCTAACAAAAACACAAACCTAAATAGCAAAAACGGGATATTTTAAAAGCACAGCCAAAGCTAAGCAATGAGAAAACGCTGCAATGAAATGCGCGAGAGCCAAATGGAAGCTCGCCTCAAGATTGCCTACTATTTATACAGGTCGAGCCTCCTAAACGAGGACTAGACCAGGATCTATCTCACCCCTCACCCAATATGGCCGCCAACGAGACAGTGGCGAGGGACCCGCGAAATGCGGTGAAATCAAATTACTATGCAGGTGAGAGTGACTGCGTGCAGGTAAGCGAGGCCAGCACAGTTAAAAACAGGGTAAATAAGGGCTAACAAAAACACAAACCTAAATAGCAAAAACGGGATATTTTAAAAGCACAGCCAAAGCTAAGCAATGAGAAAACGCTGCAATGAAATGCGCGAGAGCCAAATGGAAGCTCGCCTCAAGATTGCCTACTATTTATACAGGTCGAGCCTCCTAAACGAGGACTAGACCAGGATCTATCTCACCCCTCACCCAATATGGCCGCCAACGAGACAGTGGCGAGGGACCCGCGAAATGCGGTGAAATCAAATTACTATGCAGGTGAGAGTGACTGCGTGTAGGTAAGCGAGGCCAGCACAGTTAAAAACAGGGTAAATAAGGGCTAACAAAAACACAAACCTAAATAGCAAAAACGGGATATTTTAAAAGCACAGCCAAAGCTAAGCAATGAGAAAACGCTGCAATGAAATGCGCGAGAGCCAAATGGAAGCTCGCCTCAAGATTGCCTACTATTTATACAGGTCGAGCCTCCTAAACGAGGACTAGACCAGGATCTATCTCACCCCTCACCCAATATGGCCGCCAATGAGACAGTGGCGAGGGACCCGCGAAATGCGGTGAAATCAAATTACTATGCAGGTGAGAGTGACTGCGTGCAGGTAAGCGAGGCCAGCACAGTTAAAAACAGGGTAAATAAGGGCTAACAAAAACACAAACCTAAATAGCAAAAACGGGATATTTTAAAAGCACAGCCAAAGCTAAGCAATGAGAAAACGCTGCAATGAAATGCGCGAGAGCCAAATGGAAGCTCGCCTCAAGATTGCCTACTATTTATACAGGTCGAGCCTCCTAAACGAGGACTAGACCAGGATCTATCTCACCCCTCACCCAATATGGCCGCCAACGAGACAGTGGCGAGGGACCCGCGAAATGCGGTGAAATCAAATTACTATGCAGGTGAGAGTGACTGCGTGCAGGTAAGCGAGGCCAGCACAGTTAAAAACAGGGTAAATAAGGGCTAACAAAAACACAAACCTAAATAGCAAAAACGGGATATTTTAAAAGCACAGCCAAAGCTAAGCAATGAGAAAACGCTGCAATGAAATGCGCGAGAGCCAAATGGAAGCTCGCCTCAAGATTGCCTACTATTTATACAGGTCGAGCCTCCTAAACGAGGACTAGACCAGGATCTATCTCACCCCTCACCCAATATGGCCGCCAACGAGACAGTGGCGAGGGACCCGCGAAATGCGGTGAAATCAAATTACTATGCAGGTGAGAGTGACTGCGTGCAGGTAAGCGAGGCCAGCACAGTTAAAAACAGGGTAAATAAGGGCTAACAAAAACACAAACCTAAATAGCAAAAACGGGATATTTTAAAAGCACAGCCAAAGCTAAGCAATGAGAAAACGCTGCAATGAAATGCGCGAGAGCCAAATGGAAGCTCGCCTCAAGATTGCCTACTATTTATACAGGTCGAGCCTCCTAAACGAGGACTAGACCAGGATCTATCTCACCCCTCACCCAATATGGCCGCCAACGAGACAGTGGCGAGGGACCCGCGAAATGCGGTGAAATCAAATTACTATGCAGGTGAGAGTGACTGAGTGCAGGTAAGCGAGGCCAGCACAGTTAAAAACAGGGTAAATAAGGGCTAACAAAAACACAAACCTAAATAGCAAAAACGGGATATTTTAAAAGCACAGCCAAAGCTAAGCAGTCATCCATCAAAATGGTACTATCATATGCAATCACATATCCATACAGACACACACCACCACTGTGAGAAGTTGGCCTGATATGTAGTGCTCACTATTCTAGTGATCACTGTGTATCATTCCAAACGACCCTTATTGATGATTGGTTGTAAGTCAACCTTATAGACCAGCTATCCTAGTAGCGTGGATACGAGCAGTCTTAGGCCAAACTCTAGAGGGCGTGTTAAGCCAGCTGTTTACCATCACATATACCCCTTGAACACCAAGTGAAAGGACACCACACAAGTTGTTATGAAAATAAAAGGATATTTATTTATAACAAGACTACCTGGCTCTTTATGAGTCAGGGAGCTAAGCACACTACAAAACTCTTAGGAAAATACTTCAGTTGCACAATTTACACAAATGCCCGAGGGGCACGAGAAACCATCTACACTAACAACGAAATCTGAATGGTCAGAGTCTGGAGGTACTGATTCCGGAGTGTTCCAATCAGTGGGACTAAACGAAAAAGGAACCGGACACTTGTAGAGCGAACCTGCGATGGGGCACCGAGATGCTCGAGTTACCTAGCCCGGAGGCTGCGGCTGCGTGAAGTTCGGCAAGATGTCGGGAGTCCTCGTGTAGTCTCAGGAGCCTGAAAGAAGAAGTTGCTGGCAGGCGACCAGTGACGATGTTCAGAGCGATCCAAGCCTGGATCGGTGATGAAGGAAACCTGAAAGCAGAGGGGACTCAGTTCTCAACCGCTAGCCAGCGATCGTGTGGGTACCAGGGGGGGTACCGGCTGAAGTCACCTCGACCAGGTGAGTGGGTGACGTCGGACTCGGCTGTTCCTCGGACCAGGAGGCGCGGCGGCGACCAGGATGGAGGGCGAGCTGTCCCACGAAGGTGTCTGCTGTCGATGATGCTGGGCCCAGGCGGGGGCAGCGGATCTTGGCAGTGGCAACCCAAGCGGGGGAGTCAAGATGGCGTCGGGAGTGGACCAGGAGGGTCCGTGGTACTCCTCTGTTGAAGGGGAGCAAGAGCCAGTCTGGAGCAACCAGACCGGGGATGCGAATAATCTTGGAGCGTCGTGAAGAGGGCCACAAGCCGGTCGGCGAGTGGTCGGACAACGCTGGGAACAGCAAGAAGCGGAAGGGCCCCCACGCCGATCTCGTGGATGCTGGGGAGACAGACTTCGATGCTGGAGCTGCTCAGGGTTTAGGGCTTCTCAAACCCTAGGTGCACTCACTCGAGGGTCCCTCGGTGGCGTGCTAGATAAGCGTCGTGCAGGTTCTGAAGATAGCCGGTCCCGCAGGTCTCGTCACACCTACGACTCTCAGCTGGGCTGATGAGGTAGGTAAAAGGTCAGAGATGGCAGGGAACTCGGGTCTCGTCGAGCTGGGCAGTCTTGATCCGTAGGAGACGTACAGCAAACCGCAAGCGCTTAGGTGGTGCCTGCTGGTGCAGGGTGGCTACTCCTTAGCCACAAGGGAGAGTCTTCAGAAATAGTCAAGAGTTCCTTTCGTGGAAAGTGGTTCGTGATTCGGAGTTATCCGATTATCTGATTATCCAATTTGGGAAGGGGACTCGCTCCTACCTTTATTCTAAGAAAAGGGGCTGGCCCGTGACTAGGTTATACCTATGGGTGGAGCCAGGAGGGGGGTGGTTACACCCCTATCCTTTGTCCGGCTTCGCGCCAGCTCAGGGGCTGGTTTGCCCCCGAAACTGGTTTGAGCCGGGCTACGCACGGTGAGCACCGGGGTGCCACTTGCAATCACCTTCCTTTCAGCCCTGCCTACCTGGGATACACAAACCCTGTCTGGGATGGTGCTAACACCGCCCTCGACAGGAAACCCTTTGTCCAAGCTCCCCTTGCTGGAAGGTCCCCCAGCAGCAGGAGGTCAGACTTGTGTCTGGTGGCAGCATCCATTTTGTGATGCTGAGGCTTGAGTCAACTTTAACCGGGGTTCAAGGTTACTTCCATGTCGTGTCCCTCTAAAAGGGGGGAATGCCAACCCCGTCGCCAGGACTGGCGAGGGGTTCGTATTCCCATTCGTATGACACCTTACTCGACATGTGTAGGTGATGTGAGGCCAAAGTTAGCAAATAACCGCAAGGATTATAATGCATTAAAAGTAGTTGGCCCGCGTCACCATGGAACGGCTATTAGGACTTGGTTCCGCAAGCCGTCGACGGGCTCAGCTCGCGCCAGAGCACCGTCCCACATGGTTCCCTGCACTCTGCCTTCAGGATTGATAAGGCCTGCTATAGGAGTGACTGATAGGAATCCATGTGTCCATTTTAGGGTTTAGGTGTAGGAATACTACACCTACAGCAACGGGTGATTACACCACGTGGCCCCAGCTGTCGTGCAGCCAGTTGTGTCAGATTTGGGCGGCCATTCCAGGGGTGGCATAATACATGCTTCAGCCCCTGGTAGGCCCTGGGTACACCGATGCCCTGGATACCTGTGGTATGCTGAGACAGGGACTGACAAGGCGGCCCAGTTCCAATTAGTGGATGCACCTAATGTACATGTGTGTTAATTTCGAGAGAGAACAGCTAGGCTGTGGGTCTGATTGGCAGGCCCACAGCCGGAGAAAGTCGTAAACCAATGAAGCAAAAGCAAAAAATCTGGGTGATCATAGGATTGCAGACCCTACTCTCCTACATGACCCCCCCCCAAATTTTGGGACAATAAGCTAACCTTGACCAGGTGAGTCTTCTTGCTCTAAGTGGAAATACCTGGAGAGCCCATCTGCATTGCCATGATCAGTGCCAGGTCTATGCTCCACTGTGAAGTCCATCCCCTGTAGGGAAATGGACCACCTAAGTAGTTTGGGGTTTTCACCCTTCATTTGATTTAGCCACAAGAGGGGCTTATGGTCGTTCTGAATCTTGAAGTGAGTGCCAAACAGGTATGGCCTCAACTTCTTCAGGGCCCAAACCACAGCAAAGGCCTCCCTCTCAATAGCTGACCAATTCTTCTCTCTGGGGGTCAGCCTCCTGCTAATAAAAGCTATGGGCTGGTCATGACCATCAAAATTCAGTTGCGATAGAACAGCTCCCACACCCAGCTCCGAAGCGTCTGTTTGGACAATGAATGGTTTGGAGTAGTCTGGACTCTTTAGGATAGGTGCTGTGCACATGGCCTGCTTTAGGTCATCGAATGCCTTCTGACAGCTTGCTGTCCACTGAACTTTTTTTGGCATCTTTTTACTTGTCAGGTCGTTTAGCGGGGTCACAATGGATCCATAATTTCTGACAAATTTCCGGTAATAACCAGTCAGGCCCAAGAAAGCTCGAACCTGAGTCTGGGTGGTTGGAGGAGCCCAGTCCTGGATGGCCTGTATTTTGCTCTCCAATGGTTGAACCTGGCCTCCACCTACAAGGTGGCCCAGGTATACAACCTGTGTCTGCCCTATCTGGCACTTGGTGGCCTTGATAGTGAGGCCTGCCTTCTGCAGGGCCCCTAACACTTTCCTCAGGTGGACCAGGTGATCCTCCCAGGTGGAGCTAAAGACAGCGATATCGTCCAGATACGCCGCACAGAAGTCGTCCAACCCAGTGAGAACTCGATTCACCAGCCTTTGGAAGGTGGCAGGTGCATTTTTCAAACCAAAGGGCATTACCACGAACTGATAATGCCCACCCGGGGTAGAAAATGCTGTTTTGGGCTTGGCCTCCTCAGCTAACCTGATTTGCCAATACCCAGCTGTCAGGTCAAACGTGCTTAAGTAGTTGGCCGAGGCCAACCGGTCGATAAGTTCGTCTGCTCTTGGTATCGGGTGGGCGTCAGTCTTAGTGACCGCATTGAGACCTCTGTAGTCCACGCAAAACCTCATCTCTTTCTTACCGCCCTGGGTGTGAGGTTTCGGCACGAGCACTACGGGACTAGCCCAGGGGCTGTCCGAGGGTTCAATGACTCCCAGCTCCAACATTTTCTGCACCTCTGTCTTGATGCAGTCTCTGACATGATCAGGTTGCCGATAGATTTTACTCTTTACGGGCAGACTGTCCCCAGTGTCGACCTCATGGGTACACCACTTGGTCTGACTGGGTGTCAGAGAGAACATATGTCGAAAGGATTGAAGAACCTGTTTACAATCCTCTTGTTGATGTCCAGAGAGGCTGCCACAAAAGACAACACCATCTACTGATCCATCGTCAGGGTTCTGAGAGAGCAGGTCTGGGAGAGGGTCACTCTCCTCCTCCTGTCCCTCATCTGTGGCCATGAGCAAGCCCATGCCCTCCCTGTCGACATATGCCTTGAGCCTGTTTACATGGAGCACCCTGTGGGGGCTCCGGGGAGTTCCCAGGTCTACCAAGTAGGTGACCTCTCCCTTTTGCTCAATGATCGTGTGGGGCCCAGACCATTTGTCTTTGAGTGCTGCTGGGGCCACTGGCTCCAGCACCCACACCTTCTGTCCAGGCTGGTACACAGTCAGGACAGCCTTTTGGTCGTGCCAAGCTTTCTGTAATTCTTGGCTCGCCTCCAGGTTTTTCGACGCCTTTTCCATGTACTCCGCCATCCGCGAGCGGAGACCGAGCACATAGTCCACAATGTTTGATGCCGGCTTTCTGAGAGGTCTCTCCCATCCTTCCTTTACCAAACAAAGGGGTCCCCTTACAGGATGTCCGAACAGAAGCTCGAAAGGGCTGTAGCCAACCCCCTTCTGCGGGACCTCTCTGTAGGCGAACAAGAGGCAGGGTATCAGGACATCCCATCTCCGCCGAAGCTTTTCAGGTAGTCCGTGAATCATCCCTTTTAGGGTCCTGTTGAATCTCTCAACAAGCCCATTGCATTGTGGGTGATAGGGTGTGGTGAACTTGTAGTTGACACCACATTCCTTCCACATAGCAGTCAGATATCCCGACATGAAGTTTGCACCTCTGTCGGAGACGACCTCCTTAGGGAAGCCCACTCTGGAGAACACTCCAAGTAGGGACCGTGCCACCACAGGTGCTGTAGTGGTCCTAAGGGGAATAGCTTCAGGATACCTGGTGGCGTGGTCCACCACCACCAGTATGAACTTGTGCCCTGATGCTGTCTGGGGTTCCATTGGTCCGACAATGTCGATCCCCACCCGTTCAAAGGGTACCCCCACCACTGGTAGTGGTATGAGGGGGGCCTTTGTTGTGCCACCTGACTTACCACTGGCTTGGCAAGTGACACAGGAGCGGCAAAACTCCTTCGTATCTTCGGACATGTGGGGCCAGTGAAAGTGTGGAACAATTCTGTCCCAAGTCTTATTCTGGCCTAAGTGACCTGCAAGGGGAATCTCGTGGGCCAAGGTGAGAAGGAAACCTCTCAGAGACAAGGGGATGACCAGCCTCCTGGTCGCACCAGGTTTGGGGTCTCTTGCCTCAGAGTACAGGAGTCCATCGTCCCAGTACACTTTGTGGGTACCTGTGGCGTTCCCTGCAGCCTCAGCAGCGGCCTGCTGTCTGAGGGGTTCAAGTGAGGGGCAGTCTAACTGTGCCTTCCCCAGGTCTTCCCTGGAGGGTCCCCCTGAGCCCAGAAACTCAACCTGACCAGGTTCAAGCTCTTGCGGCTCAGTTTCCCTCAGTTCTTTAAGGTCAGCCTCCTCGGAGACTTGATCCACGACCTGGGGCAAGGGGGAAGGCGAAGCCTTACCCTTACTGCTCCTTTTCTTGGAAGGTGTCTGGTCCGTTCTTCCAGGATCCAGCACCTGTTCAGTGGGGCATCTTTTGGCCTGTGACCTGGTCACAGCAAGGACATGTGCTGGCAAGCCTAACATCTCCATGTGAGTCCTCTGTTCCACTTCTGACCATTGTGACGTTTCCAAATCATTGCCCAACAGACATTCTACGGGGAGGTCTGAACTAACCACAACCTTTTTCGGGCCACTTACCCCTCCCCAGGAGAAATCAACAACTGCCATTCTGTGATTGGTAGTGACGTTGCTGGCATTGGTCACTAGGTAACTGGTACCTAGCATGATCTGTCCAGGGTCCACGAAGTTAGGCGTCACCATGGTGACACTGGCACACGTGTCCCTGTAGGCCTGAGCCACTTTTCCATTTATCAAAGGTGTCTGTCTGTATTTGCCCAAAGTATTGGGACTGGCATCAGGGGACATATCCATATCCCCTGTACAGACAAGGACGGCCTGAGTGAGCGTGCCGACTAAGTCGTCACTCCCCTCGGTTCCCAAGGTTAACCCAACTAATGCCTTGGGAGGCGCACTACCACTGCTGACTGTACTAGGGGGCGCAGGTGCCTTAGGGGCTGCAGTGGCAGGAGTTTGCCCTCCTCTCTTGGTGCACTCACTAAACCAGTGAGTCTTACTTTTACAGTATTGGCACCACCTTTTTGACTGGCCTTCTTGAGTCTTCTTCTTCTGTGTAGCCTGACCCCCACCCTCTTTGGTTTGTTGGGGACCTGTCGAAGACTTCTGGTCATTTTGTTCGTTCTTGTTACCCTTTTGGTCTGCTTTCTTCTGACCACCCTGGTTCTGATTCTGGTTCTGCTTGACCCTTGTTCTGACCCATCTGTCTGCCTTCTTTCCCAATTCTTGGGGAGAGGTCAGATCCGAGTCGACAAGGTGCTGATGCAACAATTGGTTCTGACAGTTGTTTGAAATCTGTTCTCGCATGATAAGATTGTACAATCCTGTGTAATCAGTAACCTTGCTACCCAGCAACCAGCCTTCCAAAGCCTTAGTGGCACAATCGACAAAGTCAGCCCAATCCTGAGACTGAATTTTCTGGGTGTCCCGGAACAGCACCCGGTACTGTTCCGTGGTTAAGCCGAACCCATCAATCAGTGTGTTCTTCAGGACTTGGTAGTTGTTAGCATCCTCAGCTCTTGTAGTGAGGAGCTTGTCCCTTCCTTTACCTTCAAAGGAAAGCCACAGTATAGCTGCCCACTGACTTGGGGGGACGCACTGGACAGTGCAGGCCCTCTCCAAGGCAGTTATCCACTTGTGGATGTCGTCCCCTTGTTTAAAGGGGGGCACTATTTTACTCAGGTGTCTAGTGTCTATACCCCTGTCTTTCTCTCTATTGAGAATGCTGCCACCAGTGGGATCTAACCCACTTAATTTCTGCTCTCGGGCCAAGGCAAGTCTTTCTTTGGCGAGGGCAAGTTCTTCCCGCTCGATCCTCAGATTGACCTCCCGCATCTTCGCTTCATGCTCCCTCCTCTGAGGGGAAGTCATTCCTCTCTGAGAAGATGCCTGAGAGACATGTGTATGAACCGATCTGCCAGAGCCTCTGGAGAGAGACCTAGCTCGTCCGTTCCCAAGGTTAAGCCTGCTTGAGCGTGGGCCCAGGGCTCCCCCAGTTCCATTCTCATGCCTGCTTAAGTTGGTCCTTGTAAGCCTGCCGACTACCACTGGACCTTTGTCTGCCTCGTCTCCCGATAACTCGTCCTCGTCCTCCTCCTCTGTGTGGAGGTCGAGGTCTGGGTCACCGAGGGTTCCCTCTAAGGGAGGCATGTTCCCATCTGCACTGGGGGGACCTGGGTTAGAGGACCTCCTAGCATCGTACGCCTCTAAGAGACCTATCAGTATTGCGATGGTAGGGTTAGAACCCTGGTTTAGCTTCCTGGAGGCACACAGTTGTCTCATCTCCTTGAAGCTAAGAGTTGCATATCGTGACACGACCTGTGGAGGGTCACTGACCACTAAGGGAGTCTGCGAAGACTCTCCGTGGACCGACATGCTTTTCTAGTGAGGTGTAAGTGATGCACCTACCTACACTATGTGTTTACCTACTGATCCCTTGCTAAGAGTTGTAGTCAGGGTGTGCTAAGCCCTGTTACACTACAACAGCCGGTTCAGTAGAACTCGGAGTATTCTAAGTTAAGTTATATGTACCTGGGTACTTATGTGATCTTTCACTGCGATATTCTTAGGATACGTGTGTGGTAAAACAACAGCAAGCTCAAATCCCAACCGCTGCTCACCAATGTGAGAAGTTGGCCTGATATGTAGTGCTCACTATTCTAGTGATCACTGTGTATCATTCCAAACGACCCTTATTGATGATTGGTTGTAAGTCAACCTTATAGACCAGCTATCCTAGTAGCGTGGATACGAGCAGTCTTAGGCCAAACTCTAGAGGGCGTGTTAAGCCAGCTGTTTACCATCACATATACCCCTTGAACACCAAGTGAAAGGACACCACACAAGTTGTTATGAAAATAAAAGGATATTTATTTATAACAAGACTACCTGGCTCTTTATGAGTCAGGGAGCTAAGCACACTACAAAACTCTTAGGAAAATACTTCAGTTGCACAATTTACACAAATGCCCGAGGGGCACGAGAAACCATCTACACTAACAACGAAATCTGAATGGTTAGAGTCTGGAGGTACTGATTCCGGAGTGTTCCAATCAGTGGGACTAAACGAAAAAGGAACCGGACACTTGTAGAGCGAACCTGCGATGGGGCACCGAGATGCTCGAGTTACCTAGCCCGGAGGCTGCGGCTGCGTGAAGTTCGGCAAGATGTCGGGAGTCCTCGTGTAGTCTCAGGAGCCTGAAAGAAGAAGTTGCTGGCAGGCGACCAGTGACGATGTTCAGAGCGATCCAAGCCTGGATCGGTGATGAAGGAAACCTGAAAGCAGAGGGGACTCAGTTCTCAACCGCTAGCCAGCGATCGTGTGGGTACCAGGGGGGGTACCGGCTGAAGTCACCTCGACCAGGTGAGTGGGTGACGTCGGACTCAGCTGTTCCTCGGACCAGGAGGCGCGGCGGCGACCAGGATGGAGGGCGAGCTGTCCCACGAAGGTGTCTGCTGTCGATGATGCTGGGCCCAGGCGGGGGCAGCGGATCTTGGCAGTGGCAACCCAAGCGGGGGAGTCAAGATGGCGTCGGGAGTGGACCAGGAGGGTCCGTGGTACTCCTCTGTTGAAGGGGAGCAAGAGCCAGTCTGGAGCAACCAGACCGGGGATGCGAATAATCTTGGAGCGTCGTGAAGAGGGCCACAAGCCGGTCGGCGAGTGGTCGGACAACGCTGGGAACAGCAAGAAGCGGAAGGGCCCCCACGCAGATCTCGTGGATGCTGGGGAGACAGACTTCGATGCTGGAGCTGCTCAGGGTTTAGGGCTTCTCAAACCCTAGGTGCACTCACTCGAGGGTCCCTCGGTGGCGTGCTAGATAAGCGTCGTGCAGGTTCTGAAGATAGCCGGTCCCGCAGGTCTCGTCACACCTACGACTCTCAGCTGGGCTGATGAGGTAGGTAAAAGGTCAGAGATGGCAGGGAACTCGGGTCTCGTCGAGCTGGGCAGTCTTGATCCGTAGGAGACGTACAGCAAACCGCAAGCGCTTAGGTGGTGCCTGCTGGTGCAGGGTGGCTACTCCTTAGCCACAAGGGAGAGTCTTCAGAAATAGTCAAGAGTTCCTTTCGTGGAAAGTGGTTCGTGATTCGGAGTTATCCGATTATCTGATTATCCAATTTGGGAAGGGGACTCGCTCCTACCTTTATTCTAAGAAAAGGGGCTGGCCCGTGACTAGGTTATACCTATGGGTGGAGCCAGGAGGGGGGTGGTTACACCCCTATCCTTTGTCCGGCTTCGCGCCAGCTCAGGGGCTGGTGTGCCCCCGAAACTGGTTTGAGCCGGGCTACGCACGGTGAGCACCGGGGTGCCACTTGCAATCACCTTCCTTTCAGCCCTGCCTACCTGGGATACACAAACCCTGTCTGGGATGGTGCTAACACCGCCCTCGACAGGAAACCCTTTGTCCAAGCTCCCCTTGCTGGAAGGTCCCCCAGCAGCAGGAGGTCAGACTTGTGTCTGGTGGCAGCATCCATTTTGTGATGCTGAGGCTTGAGTCAACTTTAACCGGGGTTCAAGGTTACTTCCATGTCGTGTCCCTCTAAAAGGGGGGAATGCCAACCCCGTCGCCAGGACTGGCGAGGGGTTCGTATTCCCATTCGTATGACACCTTACTCGACATGTGTAGGTGATGTGAGGCCAAAGTTAGCAAATAACCGCAAGGATTATAATGCATTAAAAGTAGTTGGCCCGCGTCACCATGGAACGGCTATTAGGACTTGGTTCCGCAAGCCGTCGACGGGCTCAGCTCGCGCCAGAGCACCGTCCCACATGGTTCCCTGCACTCTGCCTTCAGGATTGATAAGGCCTGCTATAGGAGTGACTGATAGGAATCCATGTGTCCATTTTAGGGTTTAGGTGTAGGAATACTACACCTACAGCAACGGGTGATTACACCACGTGGCCCCAGCTGTCGTGCAGCCAGTTGTGTCAGATTTGGGCGGCCATTCCAGGGGTGGCATAATACATGCTTCAGCCCCTGGTAGGCCCTGGGTACACCGATGCCCTGGATACCTGTGGTATGCTGAGACAGGGACTGACAAGGCGGCCCAGTTCCAATTAGTGGATGCACCTAATGTACATGTGTGTTAATTTCGAGAGAGAACAGCTAGGCTGTGGGTCTGATTGGCAGGCCCACAGCCGGAGAAAGTCGTAAACCAATGAAGCAAAAGCAAAAAATCTGGGTGATCATAGGATTGCAGACCCTACTCTCCTACAACCACTCATCCATAGAGTTACTCACACACCTAGTCAGTCATGCAAAGAATCAATCACACTCCCATTTACTCACCTATACAGTTATACACAGACTATATATATATATATATATATATATATAATATATATATATATATATATATATATATATATATATATATATATATATATATATATATATATATATATATATATATATATATATAGTGTGTATAAGTGTGCAGGTGAGTAAATGGAAGTGTGATTGATTCTTTGGGTGACTGACTAGGTACGTGAGTTACTCTAAGGGTGAGTGACGGTGTGTGACTGTCTGTATGGGTATATGAGTGCATATATCAGTAGCAGTATTGATGAGTGACTGTGTGAATGAGTGACTGAATGGGTGGGTGAGTTGATGAGTGTGTAGACCTATGAATCAGTGAGTGTGTATGTATACTAACTGGTATTGGTGTGTCTATGGTTTCGAGAGTGTTAGTCTGTATTTTAGAGTGGGTGTATGAAAGGATATATCTGGGTGTGAGGAGGTGCCTCAGATATTAAGTGGATGATGTCATCAGTTATGTCATTTGTGATGTCACCAGTGATGCCATCAGTGATGTTACTGACCATGTCATGAGTGATGTAATATGTGACGTCATCAGCACTGCATTGCGGGGGTGCGAGTTATAGTTAGCTCAGCTAACTATAACGGCTGAATTTCTCTGCTTTTTTACGAGTTAAATGTTAGCATAACTATAACATCCCTGAACCCTGTGGTTTTTTCAGTGAATATCTAAGGTTTTTAAAATGCTAATTCCTAACTATAATGCCCATGAAGCCTGTGGTTTTTCAGTGAATTTGTAATGTTTTTTAAAAGTTAATACTAACTATAACATCCCTGAAGCCTATGATTTGTTCTATGAATTTCTATGGTATTTTAAATGCTAATTTCGAACTATGGCTACATAGGTAGAACATGTACAGAAAGAGGAAGAAAAGCACAGAAAGAAGCTAGAGAAGTAAAGAAAGATGATGCAAGAGAGGTGCAGAAAGAAAAAACAGAGGTGCAGAAAGAGGCCTACTACGACTTTGCCTTTCCACAGACTCATACAAAGTAGCCTAATCACTAATCTTTCTCCCAAGATGTCTTAAACCTCACTTTTCTCTTGAAGGTTCACTATTCATCGACTGCTCAGAATGCTGGAACCTACCAAATGTAAAACAGCAATCCTAACCATATCACTGTTGTAAGTCTGACCACATTTGTGAAGGTATGAATGCATGTGTCTGCTTTTACCTAGTGACATGTTCCATAAAAATAAACATACAAATACTTGAACACCTGTGTTTCAAACAACATACTCTATAAATTTGTGTACAAAAAGGTAGAAGCAAGAGAAGTGCAGAAAGGAGCCACAAAGGTGCAGAAAGTGGGAAGAGGGGTGCAGAAAGAGGCAAGAGAAGTGCAGAAAGAAGCCACAAATGTGCAAAAAGAGGTAAGAGAAGTGCAGTAGGAGGGAACAGAGGTTCAGAAACAGGCAGGAGAGGTGCAGAAAGAGGAAAGACAGGTGTAGAGAGGCAAGAGAGGTGCACAAAGAGGGACTAAGGGTGCAAAAAGATGTAATAGGGGTGCAGAAAGAAGCAAATGAGATGCAGAAAAAAGCAAGAGAAGTGCAGAAAGAACCAACAGAGGTGCAGAAAGAGGCAAGTGGGGTACAGAAAGAGGCAAGAGAAGTACAAAAAGAAGCAACAGAGGTGCAGAAAGAGAACTGCAGAATGAGGCAAAAGAGTTGCAGAAACAGGCAAAAGAGGTGCAGAAAGAGGGAAGAGGGGTGTAGAAAGAGGCAAGAGGGGTGCAGAAATGTACAAGCGAGGTACAGAAAGAAGCAAGAGCATTGCAGTTAGAACCAACTGAGGTGCAGAAAGAAGCAAGAAGGTGTGGAAAGAGGCAACAGAAGTGCGGAAAGAAGCAAAAGATGTGCAGAAAGAGGCATGCTCTATAAAAATAAACATACAAATAATTGAATAGTTGTGTTTCAAACAGCATACTCTGTGAACAAAAAAGGTAGAAGCAAGAGAAGTGCTGAAATAAGCAACAGGTGCGGAAAGAGTGAATATGGTTGCAGAAAAAGGCAAGAGAAGTGCAGGTAGAAGCAACAGAGGTGCAGAAAGAGGCAAGAGAAGTGCAGAAAGAGGCAACAGAGGTGAGAAACAGGCAGGAGGAGTACAGAAAGCGGGAACAGGGGTGCAACAAGAGTCAACGGGGTGCAAAAAGAGGCAAGATGGGTACAGAAAGAAGCAAATGAGGTACAGAAAGAGGCAACAGTGGTGCAGAAGGAGGTAAGAGAACTGCAGAAAGAGGCAAGAGAGTTGCAGAAACAGACAAAAGAGGTGCAGAAAGAGTCAAGAGGGGTGCATAAAGAAGCATAGAAAATGCAGAAACAGGTGAGAGGGGTGCAAAAAGAGGCAAGAAAAGTACAGAAAGAGCAAGAGAAGTGCAGCAAGAGGTAAGAGGGGTACAGAAATAGGCAAGTGAGGTGCAGAAAGAGGCAAGAGAAGTGCAGTAAGAAGCAACAGAGGTGCAGAAAGAGACAAGAGAACTGCAGAATGAGGCAAGAGAGTTGTAGAAACAGACAAAAGAGGTGCAGAAAGAAGGAAGAGGGGTGCAGAAAGAGGCGAGAGGGGTGCAGACATTTACAAGTGAGGTATATAAAGTAGCAAGAGAAGTGCAGTTAAAACCAACAGAGGTGCAGAAAGAGGCAAGAGGGGTGTAGAAAGAGGCAAAAGAATTGCAGAAAGAAGCAAAAGAGGTGCAGAAAGAGGCATGTTCCATAAAAATAACCATACAAATAATTGAATAGCTGTGTTTCAAACAGCATACTCTGTATATGTGTGAACAAAAAGGTAGAAACAAGAGAAGTGCTGAAATAAGCAACAGAGGTGCATAAAGGGTGAATAGGGATGCAGAAAGAGGCAAGAGAAGTGCAGACAGAAGCAACAGAGGTGTGAAAAGAAGCAAGAGAAGTGATGAAAGAGACAAGAGAGTTGCAAAAAGAAACAAGAGATGTGCAGAAAAAAGCAGGAGAATTGCAGCAAGAGGCAAGAGAGGTGCATAAAGAGGCAAGGGAGGTACAGAAACAGGCAAGAGGGGTGCAGAAAGAGGAAAGAAAAGTGCAGAAAGAACAAGAGAAGTGCAGAAAGAGGCAAGAGAGGTGCAGAAATAGGCAAGGGAGGTACAGAAACAGGCAAGAGGTGTGCAGAATGAAGCAAGAGAACTGCAGAAAGAAGCAAGAGAGTTGCAGAAATAGACAAAAGAGGTGCAGAAAGAGGGAAGAGGGATGCAGTAAGAGGCAAGAGGGGTGCAGAAAGAAGCAAGAGAGATGCAGAAAGAAGCAAGAGGGGTGCAGAAAGAGGCAAGAAAAGTACAGAAAGAGGTAAGAGAAGTGCTGAAAGAAGCAACAGAGGTGTGGAAAGAAGCAAGAGAAGTGATGAAAGAGACAACAGAGTTGCAAAAAGAAACGAGATATGTGTAGAAAAAAGCAGGAGAATTGCAGAAAGAGGCAAGAGAGGTGCAGAAATAAGCAAGGGAGGTACAGAAACAGGCAAGAGGGGTGCAGAAAGAGGCAAGAAAAGAACAGAAAGAACAAGAGAAGTGCAGAAAGAGGCAAGAGAGGTACATAAATAGGCAAGGGAGGTCCAGAAACAGGCAAGAGGTGTGCAGAAGGAGGCAAGAGAACTGCAGAAAGAAGCAAGAGAGTTGCAGAAATAGACACAAGAGGTGCAGAAAGAGAGAAGAGGGATGCAGTAGGAGGCAAGAGGGGTGCAGAAAGAAGCAAGAGAGATGCAGAGAGAGGCAAGAGGGGTGCAGAAAGAGGCAAGAAAAGTGCAGAAAGAGCTAGAGAAGTACAGAAAGAGACAAGAGAGGCGCAGGAATAGGCAAGTGAGGTGCAGAAAGAGGCAAGAGGACTGCAGAAAGAGGCACAAGAGTTGCAGAAATAGGCAAAACAGGTGCAAAAATAGAGAACAGGGATACAAACACAGGGAAGAGAGGTGCTGAAAGAAGGAAGAGGGGTGCAGAAAGAGGCAAGCGGGGTGCAGAACTTTGCAAGAGAGATGAAGAAAGAACCAAGAGCAGTGCAGAAAAAAACAACGGATGTGCAGAAAGAGGTAAGAGGGGTGCAGAAAGAGGCAAGAGAAGTGCAGAAAGAAGCAATAGGGGTGCAGAAAGAGGCAATAGAACTGCAGAAACAGGCATAAGATGTGCACAATGAAGACAGAAGGGTGCAGAAAGAAGCAAGAGAAGTGTAGAAAGAAGCAACAGAGGTGCAGAAAGAGGCAAAAGGGGCACAGAAAGAAGCAAGAGAGGTGCAGAAAGAAGCAAGGAAGTGCAGAAAGAAGCAAGTAAGGTGCAGAAAGAGACAAGAGAAGTGCAGAAGGAGGCAAGAGAGGTGCAGAAAGAGGCAAGAGATATACAGAAAGAGGGAAGAGGGTACAGAAATAGGCAAGAGAGGTACAGAATGAAGCAAGAGTGGTTTGCACACAATTAGTACAAATTTAACACCCACATTAAGCAATAACTAACTGGTGACCATTCTTGCTTTGCCAAGGGCCTTCGACCACGCTGTGACACTTGTCGCTGCATTTTGGTGCCTTTAGAGTTAGAAAAAAGATTTTTTTTTCAAGTCTGCAGAATATGCGGCAGATTAGAGATTATATGGCATATCTGTAAAATGTATAATTATTAGGCCTGGGCGGTAAATTCCGCCCCGCTTGCGGAATTTAGGCAATTTTGCGTTCCGCGGAGACTGCGGAATTGCCGAATATTTTCTTGTTCGTGCTTTAAAAATGCTTTCTCGCGCACCAGGATATCTGTGTTCGCCAGCAAGTTTTCCTATCCGCTTGCGTGCGCCACGAGATTTTGGTAGCCGGCTGCGCGATCCCGCGAGAGTGTGCGATCTCGAACACGTCATTCGCTGCGCCATCGGGCACCACGAGAGAGAGCGTGCGATCGCGAACACATCATTCGGACGCGCCATCGGACATCCGGTGGAAGTTTGGTGAAGCTCGCTATCCCGAACACGCAAAATTTTCAATCTGGAGACGAATAATATCTCGAGCAGCATAAAACCTTCTATAAAATAATGATTTGGATGAAAAAAAACTCAGATTGACATTTGGCTATCCTTTTTTGTGCAAGGAGTCCTTTTTTAAAAAATCTTTTATTTGGGGGAGGGAGGAACTACCACAGAGTCTCCAACTTCCTGTTCCTGTCCAGCAGGCTTCTCCCAGTGCTTTGTCCATCTCCTGTTCATTTTTAGGTCTCGCCTAGCATTGCTGCGCACATGTGCAGCACGCTCGGCGAGATTTAATGCAGATGAGTACTTTGAGAAAAGGGCTTTAAGCCCCACCCCTTATTTCCTATTGGCTGGCATCACCGTTTATGCTCAACGGTGGCCAGCCATTGGAAATAAGCTATCTGTGTTGCCTTCCTTTGGCTTTTTGTTCCGGCCCACTTGGACTGGGTAGCCTGCTTTGTGTCTGTCATAAGCGATTTCTTATCTTTATGGGGCCATGTGTTTGAAACACATGGCCCCATAAAGATAAGATATCGGTTGCAGCGTGGTCCTCTTTCACTTTCAGGACCGCGCTTGTTAAGTTGTATGTGCCTGTGTCTGCCCCCTCCCATGGTTGAGACTCCACTCTGTGTGCGATGGAGACGGGGGATGGGGGAGGCAGAGATCACACGCCGAGATCTTACCGAGACAATCGCAGGAACTGCAGATCATGCAGCAGCACGGGTGACCATGCCGTCGGATCTGAAAGGTACGTGGGGGTTCTATCCAAATACACCCCTCAGGGATTCTGCGATTTGTGCTAATATTTAGTGATGCGGGAATAATTCTCCTAGGGTCCGGTGCAGTGTTGTGACTGTGTGTTTGGCAATCAGTCAAGTTGGTGATAAAGCTTTATCTGTGTCTTTAAATTTAAAGCATTAACTCGCTTGCAGTAGGGACGTCAACAAAAAATGCGCACAGTACCCCCATTTAAGCGCGTGATCACGTTTCAGGAGGATTGCTTTGAAATCAGGTCTCACGAAAGTGGAATCATGCTTCCCATTGACGTGCTGAAGACTTGTCCGTTCTAGAAAGCAGGTTAGCCCACTTAGAAAAAACATATTCCCAAGCATGTTCACAGGGGTTGCAAAACAATGTGTTCCGCATACCACAAGTCACGTGATGCGATGCCTGCTCTCTCTAGGTGTTTTTAACTGTTAAATAATCTCTGTTTTGGAATACCTGTTCACAAACTGTCCTGTCAGTTGACTCTTCAAGTACAAACAGTTTTGGGCCTGGGGTGGTGGAATGTGGCTTTATTGTTCAACTGTCACTTGTCTCTAACCAGCATCCTTTAAAACAGCTGTCCATTTACAAGAAACGCTAGTAGAAAGAAATGTGAGGCAAGTTCCCAGCAGGCTACTCTTGTTCGCTCTCCGCTGTGAGAAGTTGGCCTGATATATGCTGCCCACTATTTATAGTGGGCACCCTGTACCAGTCCAAACAACCCCTTATTGATGATAGGTTAAAGACGATCTTTATTGAAAGCTATCCTAGTGGTAGCTATGGAGAGCAGCCTTCAGGCTAAGTCTTGAAGGAATGTAAAGCAGCTTATTTTACCAGTCTATAATCTCTTGAATGGCTAAATGAAAGGCAACCACACCAGGTATATATATTAAATATATGTATTTAATATTAAACACACCCTCCTTGTCTCTTTATAAGGCTAGAGGTCAAAAAGTTACACTTCAAATATTACAGTAAAATAGCACAAATACACGTAAAGCCCTAGGGGGCAAGCCAAACCATGTACTAAAATAGTGGTATAAGAACCATAACTTAACTAGACACAAGGCCTAAGCCTGTAGAATCGCTGGGACCCCAAGGAACCACCCAAGGTAGAGAACACAGCCGCGAGCTCCCGTTAGCTTCTACGGGGAAAGTTTCGGTTAGATTTTTAAAGATTAGGGACACCTAGAAATGAGTCAGGACCAAACCCTTTGGGACTTAGGAAGTTCTAGGGTCTACACCCATGGGAGCACTGGAGTAATCGTGTTACCTCATCCAGGGAAGCCGGGTGCACAGGTGTCAAATGGTGTCGGGTCGCATCGTTGATTTCAATGGGAGCTGGAAAGGAAGTGCTGCTGCCGGGAAGATGCGAAGTGTCCGAAGACATCCAAGCCTGGATCAAAGTCGAGAAGAACCTGAAAGCAGTCTGGGTCACTTGCCAGTGACCAGGAGGATGATAGGCAGATGCCCACCGATGTCGGGTGATATCAGGTGAAGAAGGTGAAGCTTGACTCTTCAGCCACGAGGACCAGGAGGCGTCAAGGACAATTAGGAGCTGGATTTGAGCTGTCTCACAAAGGATCTCGAGTACTGCTGTGTCTGTGCCCGGATTAGACACAACAAGCCTTGGCAACAGCAAACCACACAGAAAAGAGAAAGAGGCTTCGGTGCAGACCAGCAAGGGGTGAGGGACTCACCACTTGGTAGGAAGTAAGGGCACGTCTGGACGAACCCGGGAAGCCCATGGAAAGTCAAAGTTGCTTTCTCAGGGACCCACCAGTTGACGGACTAGGGATCGCAAAGGAGCCTTGAGAGGAAACACAAAATGGCAGACCACGGGTCACTCGTGATGACTAGGCCAACAATCTTCAGGAGATTCTCTGCTCGAGGTCGGGGCTATAAGTAACCCCAAGCACGACTTCAAGAGACGTCAAGAAGTCCATGCACTTGCAAAAGTGCACGGTCAATAGGAGTTCTGGTCCCACGCTACTCACGAGGGCTGCAGGTCTCAGTTTTGCTGGGGACTCGGGTCGGCCTCTGAGACGTCTGGAAATCCTCTTCCTGTGCTGCAATTACTTCAGAGTCTGGCGGGAGCTTCAGAGATACAGACTGGCAAAATGCTTCGTTGGTGCCTGCCAAGCAGGGGAGTCACTCCTTGACCCCAAGGGAGATTTCTTCAGTCCTCTAGACTTTAGAAGAGCGTCGAAGTTCCAGGATTCAGCTTCCGAGTTTCATCCAGGGATATCTAAAATTCTGGTTGCAGAGGTTCCTTACTTATACCTATGGGAGGGGTCGGACTAGCTCTAGGGACCCACCTATGGGAGGGCTTGGAAAGAGGGGTGGCTACTCCCATTTCCTTTGTCCAGTTTCACGCCAGAGCAGGGGCTGGAAGCCCCTGAACCGGTTTGAGCTGGACTATGCACAGGGACACCAAATGTGCCCCCAGTGCAGGACTTCAAAGCACTCTGAGAGTTCTCCCACCCAGCCCCAATACACATCATCCTGTCTGGGAGGTGGTTACACCTCCCTGTGACAGGAAACCTATTGTCCAGGCCTCCCTTGCCGGAGTTTCGGTCAGCAGCAGGAGGCCAGACCCATGTCATGACATCCATTTTGTGATGCCAGGGCTCTACTAGATTTCTACCGGGTATACCAGTACTGCCATGTCTCTCCCTCTAGAAGGGTGGAATCATATCCTCACATCAAGAACTGATGTGGGGGTATGATTCCAAGGTGTTTGACACCAAACACGACATGTTTCTGTGCAGCCAGTCCAAAGTTAGCATTAACCATTTAAGATATAATGCACTTAGGAGTATATGGTCAGGCTGCACCACTGACAGCCCCAGAGAAGAGATTCCGGAGGCTGCAGAGGGGCTCAGCTCATGCCTGAGCACCCTCTCACATATAACCAAGCACCCTGCCTTCAGGATTGATAAGGCCTGCCATAGGGGTGACTGATAGGTTACTATGTGCAGTGATAGGTGAGGTATAGTGAACCTATACCTCAGTGAGGGGCGCATGCACCACCTTACCCAGGCTGCAGTAGCAGACCTGTGGTGTCATTTTGGAGGACTTTCCAGGGGTGGCACAATATATGCTTCAGCCCCTGGTAGGTCTCTGGGGTACCTATGCCCTGGGTACATACTATACCATATACTAGGGACTCACAAGGGTACCCCAGAATCCAATCTGGAGAGTACCTAAAGTACATGCAATCAATTTAGAGAGGAAGCAGCTAGGCTGGGGCCCTGAATAGCAGGGTCCCAGCCAGACTAAAGTCGAAAAACAGTGAAACACCAGCAAAAAGTGGGGGTAAACATGTGAAGCAGATCCTACTCTCCTACATCCGCCCTCCCCCTTATGAAGCCAAGGCATTCTTTCATCACAGCTCTCTTCACTCCCCTCCCTCACACGTAAGCTCTTTGGGGGGAAAAAAGGATAAATGAAAATATCGAGGCTGGCTCACTAAAGAAAAACCTGCCTTGTTTCCTCAAAAAACGCAGATGCTGCTTCAGAAGAAAACACTTCAGACTTGTTTATTTATTCTTCCTGATGTAAGCTTCAACATCTTTATCTTAAATGTATTATCACAAACACTTGCATCTTTGTAATTTCATTAGATCGCTGCTCACATGAGTAATCACTTTAATCTACTCTAGCTCTTGGATTACAGAGAGCTCCTCCCCATTTGCTTTAGTTACCATGACCTTTATGGATTGCACATTTGCTAACAGCCACTGCTCCCCTCTCTGGCAGTTTGCTGTCTTCCTGCCATTTCCACACAGCAGGCTTTAGCAGCCTGGCCCCTCACGTGTGTCTCAGCCCAGGCTGATGCAGTTTCCAAGACACCCCCCTCCTCGTCTCCCTGCCCTGCTGTGGGCTCCGTGACCCTTTACATCCCATTGGAAATGGTTAATAAGGCTTTGTACAACATTTAGTGAATACCTGCAGAAATGGTTTGTTTTGCAGAGCCGCAAACCTTTTAAAATCATGCTTCTTTCACTAGTCACATGTTATTTACCTTTTTACATGTCTCTGCAGTCCCTAATTCACTCCTGCCGTTGCTGCTCCGGTGCTTATGTTGTTTTACCCCAGCCTCCTCCCAGCTGTTTCTGCTTCCTTTACGCCCCTTCCTTCCCCCCGTCCAGCTTTAATTCCCACCAAAATCCCTCCCTCCTCCCTTGTGTTGCTGGTTAAAGCTGGCACCGTAGTAATCAGTGTATCAGAATGCCTTCTTTTTGCATAGCGCCTACTGCCACAGCATTTGTTTCTTCATAGCGCTACTAAAATCATGCTAATGTATCCGTCTACTGAGGCTTTCCTAACATGTTCAAACAAACACTTTGAAAGTCGCAAAGCCTCGATACGAAGTACAAAGAAAAAATATAAAAACGGTGTTTTGTAGATCTCAAGCACATCTCTGAGGCTGGGGTAGTAATCTGCCGGGTGTCCTACCCTGACATAGCTGCCTCTATTATGTGCCACCGTCAATCATCCACTTTATAGACAATCATTGGATGCACTGTGTTCACTCGTGGGCTCCAGCTTTGACAAGTTCTAAAACCCCAGCATGCAATGTTCTTTAGGTTAGAAAGCTAGTACTGAATTTGTGGGCCACACACAAACAGCATTCACCAGCGGCTTGATTAGGCTGACAGCTATAGCCTGCAGGTTGCACTGAGTTAGTGACCTACAACAGGTACATTAACCTGCTAAATTATAATATAGGACGGTAACAAGTGACTTGCAGGCTTCTCTACAGGACCTGCAGTGGGATCTTTGACCGAGTGAGCTATCCTCATGGTTATCCTTCTCGCTTCTCTGTTAGGGAACCTTGTTTCATCCTCTGATTGTGTTGTACCAGTTCACCAATTAGATCATAATTGGCCAGTTGTCATGTAACTGAACCTTTGCTGTAAACAACGGAACCACAGGAGATACCTGTCTTCCACTCTTTGGAAATAGCCTTTGTCAATTAAACACCCAGCTGCGCATCCCAAAGAGAACAAGCATTAAAAATGCTATAGGTCTTGCATGTCATTAAGTTAAAGACATTCGCTTCGCTATACAATACCATTAGCAAGCAAATGGCTTTAACTTAAACAAAGGCGAGACCTTTTATTTTTTTAAATTTTTTAACACAGTTTATTAATGACTTCTTTGAATTGTACATAACAGAAATCTTTAAGCTTAGTCATTTTAAACTTTAAGCAAATAGACCGAAGCAGCGTACAGGTATTATGACACTTACTTTCCTGGAACAGACATAACCTATTTCCGCTTGTATCAGAATACAAGTATTACCTACGCAATTATTGTTACTGTATCGGAATTGAGCATTTAGTACATTAATTTGTATGACAAAGAACAGCAATATCGATCCACTCCCCAAACTATCCCAAACAAAGGCGAGACCTATTGCATTTTCAATGCTTGCACATTTGGATTTTGAGATGGAAGGATCACTCTTTGTGTCTGATGCATCATTATCATTGAATTTGAGGACTTTTGGATTTGAGATCTTACAAGTAAGTTGGTGTTGTTGTTTGTTTGATAGGGGCATTGCAATTGCTGCAACTACAATTTTGGTACTTTTCATCATTTTTGTAAAAAGATTGTTGTGGGTAGCCAGTAGGCCCAGAGCTAGTCTTGGGTGGGTGAATGATGAAACAATTGTTCCTTTGCTGTGTGTTGCATTTATTTCAAACATCATTTAGGGCATGGATGGCATTGGATTGAATTGCAGAATGTGTATTTTTGGGGGTATTTCAGTTTTTAGGAGTGTGTTAAATAAATGCTTTTGTTGTGTGTGGTGTGTGTGTACCTTGCAGACCTTGTTTAGCCCTGTAGATTTTCGTTTTTGCATTTTATTGCATTAAAGGCAAAGCAGTGTGGTTGCATGCATCCTTTGCCTGGCTATTATAGGCCTTTTTCAGTACATTGTTTTCCAGGCCTCCTGCTTGTTGCTTGTGATTTGTGAATGTCCATGTGGCCATTTCTGGTGGTAGTTTTAAGTGTGCTGCTTTTGCCATATAGGCCTGCATGTGTTTCCTTTGTGGCCAAGGCTTCTTGTTGTTGTGGGCCTGACCATGAGGCTGGCGGCCATTTTGAAGCCAGGCAGTGTGCTTTTTGCCATAGTCCTGCATTGTCTTCAGTTTCTTGTAGTTATGGGCCTAGCCATGTGGCTGGTGGCCATTTTGAAGCCCAGTAGTGTGCTTTTGCCATAGGCCTGCAAGCTTGTGGCCAAGTCTGCCCACAGGCCTTTCATCCAGTAGGCTCAGAGGTAGTCACGGGTGCGTGAAACAACTGTTTCTGTGTGGTCTGTTGAATTTAAACATCATTTAGGGCATGGATGGCATTGGATTGAATTGCAAAATGTGTATTTTGGGGGGTATTTCAGCTTTTAAGTGTGTTGTGCACCTTGCAGACCTAGTTTTTGCATTTTATTGCTTTAAAGGCAAAGCAATGTGGTTTAGCATGCATACTTTGCCTGGCTATTATAGGCCTGTTTCAGTTCACTGTTTTCCAGGCCTCCTGCTTGTTACTTGTGATTTGTGAGTGTCCATGTGGCTGGTGGCCATTTCTGGTGGGAGCTATAAGTGTCCTGCTTTTGCCATATAGTCCTGCATGGTTTTCCTCTTGTTTTACTGCTTCCATCCATCCCCTTTGCCAGCTGCAGATCCCTGAATGATGTGATGAGCAAATAATTTAATGTCAAACAGGGTCCACTTCCATTACATTTGTATTTTTGTTGTTCTTCGTCTTCTTTCCTATCCTTCCTGAGTGTGTACCCAGTATAGTATACCATGAAAGCCCTTGTTGTCTCACAAATGGCTAAACTAAGTTATATATTTTATTTGTTTGTTGGTACTAGTAGTAATTGAACCACAATAACAAATGCAACATTTCACTGATGTTCTTCTCCTGGCTTCTTTGCTTTTAGGTGCACAAAAAGACAGAGAAGGAGGTGTTATCATCACCCGTTGAACTGCCAGACAGAAGTCCTGCTGCGCACCACGTCATGTCCATGTGTGACCACAGACATCTCTGCAACTTGTGCACCTGCGTCCTGCTGACATCTGAAGAAGATGGCCCCAAAGAAAGGTAATAGGTCCTCCAGTACCAAGAAAATTGTCAGTGAGAAGAAGGAACAGAAGAAGGAAGTGGCACTTACCAAGACTGGTGTGCCGCCCGAGATGTTTTTGGGGAAATAAAAAATTATGCCTGTATCAGCGTTGTCCAGGGAACAAGCTAGGAGTAGCACCTCCGCATCAGCGGGCCAGCCCCACCAACCTAGGCCCAAGCCCATGAGTGTCGCAGAGGTAGCCAGTCTACTAACGAGCAGTGATGTTGAAATGTCATTATCGCACAGTAGTACCTAATCAACGCAGGCGAAAACTCAGCTGATAAGTGGGCAGCAACAGCTGCAGCAACAGCCACAGCAAAAGCAGCAGCAGCTGCAGCAGCAGCCACAAGAACAGCCGCAGCCGCAAGAACAACCGCAGCCGCAAGAACAGCCTCAGCCATAACAACAGCCGCAACAGCCCACAATAGTAGTTGTTCTGAGGAACTTCGATTTCCGATCGTGATCGAATCGACCCGCCATTTTGTGCTCCACCGCCATTTTGTGTTGCCATCACTCAGGCAGCACTGCGAACAAAGTCTATTCGGCTTTTTCTGCAGCCTGGTGTCGAAATACGCTTTCTGCCTCTGTTTGCAAAGCTGATGTTAGGACTAGCCGAGTACACTAATCCCTGTCTGGCTCTTCTAATCCCCGTCTCAACTATCTGTTGGTTCACACTATTCTTTCCTGACTTTATCTTATCATCTGGCCTTCACTGTCTTCTGCTAGCATTCTCTCGTTTCACAACTGTCCTCCAACACACACAAACATATCTCGCCACCTGCAAGTTAGTTACGAACATGTTAATGAATTAGATTTAGGGAGGGGTGACAAACATAGTTGGAGGAGAGGTTTCTTCGAGTCATCTGACACTTTTGTTTTCCAATCTCTCCTATTGGTTCTGTCCTGTTTTCCAACTTTCCTTATTGGCTCTTTCTTGTATGTTCTGGGAGTGTGTTTTGGTTAATGTATATGTTACCTATATAGTATATAAGTCTGTGCACCACAGAGTGAAGTGGCAGTCTCCTGAGAACCTACCTTGTGTACTTCTGGGATAACTGTACTAGCTGCAGCTAATAAATCCGATCTTCTAACGCCGACAGAGTGTCCCGTGTCTCTGTGTAGCTGAGCAGGAGAACTCCGGAGACTAGGGCGTATCCTGCGCCGCCAGGCCCAAAAGGTTCTGGTTCTTCAACTGGCGCCCAATGTGGGGCGGCTTCAGTGGTACCGGTTCTGCCTGAAGGTCGTGAGGAACCCCGCAAGAAAATTCTGGAGGGTTCGCGAGCCACATTAAGCGACCCCTGTATGTCGAAAGTGGTCCGAAGGTCTTTTGCAGCGCGGTTACTCCTTCCTGACGGCTACTAACAACCGCTGCCCTGACTGCCGCCCTGCTTTGGCCCTTCCTTTGATGATGTATGTTAAGGCGAGACGATAGACGGGCCTCTGTTGGCGGGAGAAGACGTCCTTAGTTAAGTATTTTCGTGGGTCGCGCCCACAATTTTTGTTCTTTGGTTTTCTTGGTATTTGTAGTACTTAGATTCGACTATTGCAATAGCCGAAGCCGAGGGTAGGTGCATTTGTGCTGCGTAAACTGAGTTTTACCCCCTTGAAGTTTGTGAACAGTCCGGTGATATCACGAGATACCTGGTCTGACTAAGTTTGGAAGAATTTGTAGTTTTGGTTGTAATGGGGATTCCCGACTTGAGGACTCTTGTCCGATTCCTTCTGTTGGAACTCCCACATATGAGCTCTATTCGAAACATGGTATTGGCCCCATTGCCTTTAGCGAGGCATGGACCCGATACACGAAGAAAGATGGTGTTCTATAATGGCCAGAAAATGGTAGTTTTGATCCTGATGTGCTAGACAATTTGGAAGCAGTTTTATTCAAAAGAAAAGCCCGGCCGGCAATGTTTGACTCTTTCCGCCTTTGGCGTAAGGAAGCCAAACAGAAAGAAATTAAGCAAGCAAAACGAGATAGGAAAGCACAGGGTATGACAATTATACAGGCTGCCCAACAGTTTAAAGACGATGAAATTGATAATGCGACTGAAATTTCAGAAAGACAGCATCGTATGGCGATAGATAAATGCTATCCGGTGTTGCCTGTTTCCCCTTCTGATAATAAGAAAGATATAGAAGAAGATCCCATACTGTCCCACTTATTAAGGTTGCCTCTGCCCTATGCACAAAGTGCCAATGCACTTCAGCCGTTACAACCTGTTCAGCCGCCAGCGGTACCTCCGCCTGTTCTGGCTCTTCCGCATTTGCCTCCTCCAGTATTACCGCCCTTGCCGGTTTTACCATTAACTTCGACTTCTTTGCCCTCATCTCCTGATCTTAGATCTCCTTTGCCTTCTGTTCCTCCTGCAATCATCGGTTCTTCTCCTGTCAGTCCTCCTAATACTTTGTCTCCAATTCTTATGTCTAATTCTCCGTCTGTACATAAACGTCTCACAGACACAGTCACTGCTATTCTATCCCCTTTCTTTGAAGCTTTAAATGTGTCTCCGGCTTTTGCTCGAAGACAGTCTCGTAGTCAGTTCCCAGATTTTGAAGAACGAGAAATGTTGGACTCTCTTGCATGAAAATGGATCAAAAAGGGTCCTCAATACAGTGTGCTTGATATTATGACTACTTTCTCGCAATGGAACGCGCCTACGCAAAGATATGTTTTTAATGTAATGTGCGATACACTCATTAAAGAATGGGAAGATGTGAGTTCGAGTCCGATCCCACAAGATTTATTGGAGGTTCAGACTGATTTTGATAAAGGACTTATTGTGGGTTCTAAGGTTAAGAAAGCTGTAAAGACACTTATTTCTTATAGATCCTTATTGTTCTCCCAGGCTTTCCTTGATTCTGATCCGTCGGTTAAACTAACACTGAAAAATTATCCTATGAGAGAGGTTTCTCCAGTATGGAAGGAAGAGGTTCCAGCAGCAGGCAACGTACCACTTATTCCTGCTAATTTCCAACGTATATGGGTACATGTCCCTTGGAAGAGATCTGAAGTTTTGGACCTTAAACAGACTCTACCGGATCCTCGTAAGAACCCTGCAGGTTAATTTAAAGAATTATCACAGACAGTTGATGCTTGCATTATGAACCTAGCTGATATTGATATGCTAATGGGAAATATAGTCCCACAGACAATATGGGCTAAGATTCGTAGAGAGGATCACACGCAGGAATTAGGTGCTACTTGGGATGTTATAACTACAACAGATAGAGATCAAGTGGGTGGTGCAAAGCCTGACGCTTTGATCTCGGAACTCACTGGTAGAATTATTATATTGATGAAAACTATAATGCCTGCATTGAGAGTAAATTGGGATAAACTAGCAGCATGCAAACAAAAGAAAGATGAAAGTGTTTCTGATTTCTTTACTCGTTTCGAGGAGACCTTTATTGATCACAGTGGTCAAGACATGGCTACAGAAGGTGGACAGCGATTATTTGTGGACAAATCCATATTTAATTTGCTTCCCGAGCTGTCACACAAATTAAAAGATTCAGAAAGTTCATGGGCTGTTTCTTCTTCTGCCCAGATATTGGCTACTGCACAATATTATGAAAATAGGGACAAAGAAGAAAAAGAAAAGCAAGAGAAAAAGACGAAAGAATTAAAAACGAAGGTTCTCTTGCAACAAGCCTATCCTCCACGTTATGGTCAGCCTCAATTTCAACAGCCTCCGCAGTTTCAGAGGTTGTATCAAAAACCTGAGCCATACATTCCGCGACCTTTGTTAGGACCTAATCAATGTGCCTATTGTAGAGAGGAAGGTCATTTTAAGAATAGTTGTCCGGTTTTATTGCAACGCAACGGAGCATTATCTGCTCCATGAGGTCGTGCTGGCCTCCAGTCAGCAAACAGAGGTAGAGGTCGGGGTATGTTAACTCAAGAACAGCGTGCCCTTCCTTCTCCCAATTCCGTGAACCACTTTGATCAGCAAAATGTCAGGTCTGCACAGTATTACAATGAAGACCATTATATTGAAGGCGAGAATGAAAGTCTTCATGCTAACTAGGACAGCCATGGACAAAGTAAGAGAGTTGTGTCGATCCCAGTAGATCAAAATGGACCTTATGTTAACGTCACTACAATGGGTGTTTCAGAGCCATTTCTTCTAGATACTGGGGCAATGAGAAGTTCTATCATTCATTCTAAACTCCCTGGGGCACCTTTGTCTGGCTTACCAAATGTTTCTGTAGGATGTTCTGGCGCCCCTGTTCGTAATCCAGTTTCTTGCCCTTTGCCTATTTCAGTTGGTCCTTATGATTTGGAAGCTCCACTTCTGTTGACGAATGGTTGCGGTGTGAATCTGTTGGGTCTAGACCTATTAAAAAGAATGCATGCTACAATATATTGTTCTCCTTCTGGCGTACATCTTACTTTAGGACAGAAATTGATCTCTCCAATGTATTTGTCCAAAGATCAGTTCCCACCTGAATTGCTTTCCCTTCCGGTAACGCTTTGGGCCATGGGTCCGAATGATGTGGTTTGTCTTGAGATTCCACCTTATGTTGTCACTCTCAAGCCCAATGTTAAATTGCCGCGCATCCCGCAGTATAGAATTTCTGCTGAAGGTGAGAAAGCGCTTTTAGAAATCATTCATGATTTAATTCAAAAGGGTGTGGTTGAAGAAACAAGAGGTAACACATGCAATAGTCCTATTCTTTCTGTTCTTAAAAGCACTGATCCTTCTCAGCCACCTGTATATCATTTCGTAATTGATCTGCGGGAGGGAAACAAAATTGTTGTACCGCAATTCCCTGTTGTTCCAGATATCACTACTCTGTTGACAATGATACCTTCCACAGCGATTTGGTTCTGTTATCGATCTAAAGAATGCCTTATTTAGTATTCCTATAGCAGAAGAGAGTAGGGACATTTTTGGCTTCTCTCTTAGAGGCCGAAGCTTCCGGTTTAAGCGTGCACCTCAGGGCTATTGTGAAAGTCCCTCCATTTACAGCCAAGCTTTAAAATGTCAGCTTGATACTTTTCATTTGCCGTCTGGTGCTGCTCTTATACAGTACATGAACGACCTGTTAGTCGCCGCTGATTCAGAAGATATTTGCAAAAATGTCACTGTTGCATTGTTACGCCATTTGTTTAATCTGAATCATAAGGTTTCACCTTCCAAATTACAATATGTTTGTCGAGAAGTTACCTACTTGGGTCATCTCCTATCAAAGGAGGGACGGCGATTGACACCAGAAAGAATTCAGGCGATTACGCAAATGTCTGTGCCATCCACACAAAGGGAGGTACGTGCCTTTCTAGGTATTACCTCTTATTGTAGGCAGTGGATCCCTAACTTCTCTCTAATAGCCAAACCTTTGTTGGCACTCACTTTAAAAGATACGCCTCAGCCTCTTCCTTGGACTGATGAGTGCCAAAAGAGTTTTTCTGACTTACGTACTGCTCTGTTTTCTGCTCTTGTACTAGGCACCCCTGATTACACTAAGCCTTTTACGCTCTATGTTCATGAGAGAGAAGGTTGTGCATTGTCAGTTTTAACACAGCAATTTGGAGACAAACAGCGGCCATGTGCCTATTTTTCGGCTACGTTAGATCCTGTAGCTAAAGCATTGCCCAGTTGTCTCAAAGCGACAGCCGCAGCAGCAGTTTCTATTCGACAGTCTGCTGGAGTGGTGTTGGATAACACTCTCCTTGTCATGGTACCACATGCAGTGGATACCTTACTAAACAGAACAAAAACGCAGCATCTTACGAGTGCTCGTCTAACTGGATACGAGCTGACGCTTTTGGCTAGTCATGTACACATCAAACGATGTAATACCCTAAATCCTGCTACTCTGTTGCCCCTTCCAGATGAGGAAAGTGTTGAGGAGCAACATGATTGTTTTTTCCGTACTGAGGAAGAGACAAAAGGAAGAATTGACTTGAAAGACACACCGCTAGAGAATCCGGATGGAACTCTATGGGTAGACGGTTCTTGTTTTAAAATGCCTAATGGAGATACAGTTTCAGCCTATGCTGTAACTACTTTACATACAGTTGTGGAAACTGCACGCATTAGACACAATTCAGCGCAAGCAGCAGAATTGATAGCATTAACAAGAGCTTGTGCATTGTCAAAGGGGAAGAGAGTGAACGTATACACTGACAGCCAATATGCCTTTGGTGTAGCGTTCAACTTCGAGCGTCTCTGGAAGGAAAGGGGATTTCTCACTTCACATGGCACCAAAATACAACAAGGCCAGTTAGTGACTGATCTCCTTGAATCACTTGCCTTACCCACCCAAATAGCAATCGTGAAGTGTAGTGCACACAAAAAGATTACAGATGATGTTGGTCGAGGAAATGCATTTGCAGATGAAATAGCGAAAAAGACAGCGAGAGATGCAACAAGTCGAATGTATGTGGCAGGTTCTGCAAATTGGGTTAGAGAGAGAGGAATGTATGAGGATACAGTGGAAAGTATAAAAGTGATTCAGAAAGAGGCTTCAGAGAGGGAGTTAAGCAAGTGGAAAGAAAGTACAGGAATGTTGGATGAGATGGGTTGTTGGGTGGAATTATCTGAACATCAACGTTGGCTGTTACCAGATGCCTATGTACTCCCAGTGGTTACTATGGCATATGGTCCAGCCCACTTAAGTGCAAGAGGTATATGCAAACTTCTGGCTCCGGTGTGGAAAAATGAACAAATCCCAAAATGCGCAGACAATGTAGTGAAACATTGTATTATTTGTTTAATATTCAATCCAGGAAAGGGAACCCCAACTCCAGCAGGTCACTTTGCTCCTCCAACACATCCATTTGAGATGTTGCAGATCGATTATATTCATATGGAGCGATGCAACAACCTCAAATACGTTCTGGTGGTAGTATGCGCCTTTTCAAGATGGATAGAAGCATATCCTCTAAAAGATAATACAGCCTTATCCACAGCTAAAGTTCTACTAAAAGAATTCTTCCCCAGGTTTGGTTTGCCGCGCATTGTCTGGAGTGACAATGGGAGCGAATTTGTTGGCCAAGTCATGCAAAAAGTTTGTGCGGGTCTTGGTATCAAGCAAAAGTTCCATGCGGCAAATCATCCACAGTCAGAAGTCAGCGGGTTTAGTAGAATGTTACAACAGAACCTTAAAATTAAAACTAGCAAAGGTTGAAGCTAGTACAGGACTCAATTGGCCCGATGCTTTGCCATTAGCTCTGCTGTCCACCAGAACTGCAGTACACTTTTGTTTGGGACTTAGCCCTTACGAAGTGGTTTTTGGACGCCCGGCTAATGTATGGGGAGTCCCTCGCCCTAAGAAATACTCAGACTTACCATATCCAATGTTTATTGACTACTTGCATGATCTCACGACTAAATTGCGTGTTCTCCATCAACAGGTTCAGAGTCCTCTGCCGGAGGCCTCCACAGACCCAGGTCATTCCATCCGACCAGGTGACTGGGTGTGTACCAAAAACTTCCAGAGGACGAGAAATTTGGAACCCAGATGGAGAGAGCCCCGGATGGTTTTGCTCACCATGAGAACAGCAGTTAAGGTCGAAGGAAAGAAAAAAGTTGGATTCACGGTGTGCATTGTAAAAAAGTGCCTTTGCCTTTGCCCTACGATCAATGGGTACGCAGGGGTATTGGTGACTTTGAAAGTGAGAAGGTTCCACGATTCGTACCCTTTAGTGATGCACACCTAAATGGGACACTGTCTGAGAAAGAGGACGACGACATTCTGCAGGATGCAACACAATCACATCGTCGCTTAGATACGACTTATCCACGAACATTGTTTCAAGATCAAAACACTCCTGGGAAGGAACGATACAATTTGAGACCGAGACCAAAGAACACTTAAGATTTCTCTCTTGTGTAGTATTCTGACCCGGTTGCAGGGTCACGGTAGGAGTCTAAATTGCGACCTGAGTAGTGGCAATAGGCCTGCGGGACTTGCAGTGTCATAGGACGGCAGACAATCGTGAATGAGTGATCGAGGAAGATTGCCGTGAGCATCCATTAGAAAGATGGAAACTACACTTGGGATAAGAGAGAGAAACGATGAAATGAAAGAAAGGATCCTGTAAAATAATGTACAGTCGTTTCAGTATAACTGTATGTATTATTATATCATTGTGTATTGCTTTGGCGTTTATAGGTTGGATTATTTATGCTCTGCAGCAAAAAGTTGTCTCTCCTTCTTATTCCTCCCCGTCTTCTTCAACTGTCTCTCCACATCTCTTTCATACTCTTCCTCCACATGAACTCATTAGAAGAACTGAATATTATAACAATTCTTTCATCCAGTTATTACATCAACATCAGTTAGTGGTCAATACAACTGACTGTTGGGTGTGTGTAATTATGCCACATACCACAGAGAAAGGAATGCCATATTTAGTTCTCCCATTTTCTTATGAGGGTTCTGCTTGGGCTTATTTTGTCATCTTCTCCAATACTTATCAAAGCAAATTCAGACGATCCGTTAGTTCACATGTTAGTGATCCGGATTTTAGTCATAGTTCTTTGATTAAGGGAATGGTAGCTATGGCTAAAGTCATGGAAAATAGTAAAATCGCCATTGACGAAAGAAAAGCTTACACTAACTGGAACGTCACCCAATACATGTCTAGTCTTAGTGATAAAGTTAAGAAAGGAAAGTCTTCACCGATTTGGACTATACCACATCAGGGCAATTTCTGCTTACAGATAAACGATCGCTCTTCTGACACTATACAAAGGAATAACTGCTCCCACACGTACGTTTATTCCTCTCAGAACTCGCCTCCTCTAGTGCCATCTCAAGGCACCTATTTCATTTGCTATAATAGGGCTTATACATGGTAGCCAACGGGTTTCTCTGGTACCTGTTATATAGCTTTTCTTTTTCCCCCTACTTACACCGCTTCCGCAAACCATCATCGAAACAGATACGGCAGAGGGATTATTGATTCAAAGGACACAGCAGGACAAGAGGGAGGAGATTTCCTTAAAAGATTTCTTCCTTTTTGGGGTCCAATGGCCAACAGCAGAAATATAAGGCAACTGGTCCGTGTCGTAGAGACCACAATAGACATCACTGTAGGAGCCTTAAGTAACATCACGGCAGAACTACAGGCGGACCGTCTTATGACATTACAAAATCGAGTTGCCTTAGATTTTGTTCTTGCAGATCGTGGTGGAGTGTGCAAACTGATCGGGTCAAGTTGCTGTATTTTCATACCTAATGATGCTCCGACAGTATACCAATCTATCTCCAAGTTGCACATAATCTCTGAGTCTATTCACCAGGACGAAGGAGATTGGTCTTTTACGGAGTGGTTTTGGGGACTACTGTCCAAATGGGGTTGGAAAGCATTGAAATTTCTTGGAATAATTCTAACCATTATTTTCTCCTGTTGCCTTTGTATGCACTGTGGTCCCGCTATCTGTGACCTTTGTGCTACTATGTGCATCCCAAAACCCAAACCACAAGTAACAGAAAACATAAGAATGATGTTACAGCAACAGCTCGATGACCTCATGGCTATCGACATTGACTCAGATTAACATGAGCCTATCTTGCCTGAGTTCTGGCAAAAGGAGGGTCTGAGGAACTTCGATTTCCGATCGTGATCGAATCGACCCGCCATTTTGTGCTCCACCGCCATTTTGTGTTGCCATCACTCAGGCAGCACTGCGAACAAAGTCTATTCTGCTTTTTCTGCAGCCTGGTGTCGAAATACGCTTTCTGCCTCTGTTTGCAAAGCTGATGTTAGGACTAGCCGAGTACACTAATCCCTGTCTGGCTCTTCTAATCCCCGTCTCAACTATCTGTTGGTTCACACTATTCTTTCCTGACTTTATCTTATCATCTGGCCTTCACTGTCTTCTGCTAGCATTCTCTCGTTTCACAATTGTCCTCCAACATACACAAACGTATCTCACCACCTGCAAGTTAGTTACGAACCTGTTAATGAATTAGATTGAGGGAGGGGTGACAAACATAATTGGAGGAGAGGTTTCTTCGAGTCATCTGACACTTTTTTTTTCCAATCTCTCCTATTGGTTCTGTCCTGTTTTCCAACTTTCCTTATTGGCTCTTTCTTGTATGTTCTGGGAGTGTGTTTTGGGTAATGTATATGTTACCTATATAGTATATAAGTCTGTGCGCCACAGAGTGAAGTGGCAGTCTCCTGAGAACCTACCTTGTGTACTTCTGGGATAACTGTACTAGCGGCAGCTAATAAATCCGATCTTCTAACGCCGACAGAGTGTCCCGTGTCTCTGTGTAGCTGAGCAGGAGAACTCCGGAGACTAGGGCGTACCCTGCGCCGCCAGGCCCAAAAGGTTCTGGTTCTTCAGTTCCTCCTGAAGTAGGGGCAGTTCAGGAAATCGAGCTTTTTGCAGATGAAGAGGAGCAAGCCACTGTTTCAGAAGATCAATTGTCTTCCAGACCCCCAGCAAGGAAAAGAAGGGTTAGTCCATCAACTTCTTCTTCAAGCCCTGCTTCTGATGATCGAGATGCCACTTGGAAGCCCCCAGCTCAGTCTGAGAGTGATGCATGCCACAAGACAAGGCTAGTGAAAAGGAAGGTTCCAGAAAGCCTTAGAGTTATGGAGGTAGATGTAGAAGAGGGAGATGATGATGATGAGCCAGTCATCATGAACATCACTCCTGGCCCAGAGGAGATGGAGACCAACATTATTACCCTATCCAAAATCGCTGGGAGGGATGTAGCACGGATACCACCAACACAGGTAACACCAACACGATCTCCAGCTTCCATGTTTGAATTTGCAAAGGCCCGGTAGAGACCTACATCCAGCTCAACGACCACCTCAGTAGGTAGTGGCATTGTAACTGCACAGAGTTAAATTCCAGGCACACCCTCAAGTTCAGCTGGTATTGAAAGTGGCACCTCCAGCAGCGCCAGAAAGTTCTCTTCCTCAGTTTGGCACTTCGTTTTGGTTAGCATAAGGAGGAGAACATTGCCATATGCTCAATTTGTCAACTCACTGTTAGGTGGTGTAAACTTGGTACAAACTATGGTACCGAAGGCCAAACAAGTCATCTCAAAAAACACCACATCATCCAGTGGGAGGCTCACCTACTTCGCTTACAACAAAGTAAAACTGCACCCATTGCTGTCGGTGGGGATGAAGAAGTAAAAGAAGATATGATTGCAGTGGAAGGTCAACAAGAGGGAGACATTTGGAGCCCTGTCCCCAGCAGTATATTGGTACCGCCCATATCCTCAGCAACAACTCAGCGGCACCATAGTATGAATAGTAAGACTCAAAGTCACACCGAGACACCAAGGCAACCGAGTACTGCAATGAAAAGCTGTGTGTATTGTTGAGCCTAACTGGGTTCAAGAAGACAGATGCACCACAAAGGAAAATAATCCAGCCTACCACTGACAGTATTCTTAGGTCAAAGGGGCAGTACCAACGCAACCACCCAACGGCACAGTTGTACAATGCGAAGCTGGCTAAAATGTTAGCGCTGAACCGTCTCCCTTTTTCATTTGTGGAAGGGGTGGGTTTCCTTAAATTTGTGTCAGCCATCAGCCCTAAATGGAAGGTTCCCAGCCGGTCCTATGTCGCCAGAGTTGCTGTTCCAGCACTACATCACGATGTGCTGGAATTGCTTGGACAAGCTTTGAAGCAGAGTGCTGTTCAAAATATCCACCTAACAACAGACATGTGGACCAGTTGCCAAGCCACTGATTACATGTGCATTACTGCACACTGGGTCTCTTTTGTGGGGGTTAGAGAAAAGCTATCTGAAGTAGGTGCTCTTGACACAGCTGATATTTTTAATGCTATTCTGAAACATGCAACTGTAGCCATGTTCGCCATGGAGAAATCTTATACTGCTGCAAACATTTTGGAAGAGTTTAACAGCGAGGCATTTGAATGGCTGTGTCCAAGAGGGCTTAATATTGGTTTTGTTGCCACGGATAATGGCAGTAATGTACTTAATAAACTCAAAACAAGTATGGATAACCTGCACACCAAACTTATTACAAAATTAAGCACAAGTATGATTGATTATTGTAAAGTAAACCTATATATTTTTCGGTGCTGCCCTCAGTAAAACCTGGCCGGCTCCTGCCAGGTAACCAAAATTCACTTAATGTCAAACAGAACCTGTCTGAACCTGAGGACGCACTTTACACAAGCCCAGTATGGTGCTTACAAATTCACAAAGTTTGTTGCGGCAAACAAGCAAAATTACATCTGAGTATTCAAGCAATCAAATTATCCTCACAATATATTCAATGGTGAATACAAACAGTATTTTTCAATGAAAATTAGTAGCCCAAAAGTTCTTGGTACAAAAAGACAATGGGGCTACATAGATTGGAATTATAAATGCACAAACACAAAAATAACAGTTCAAAGCACTGTGTTCTTGTTTATTTTCCTTTTCGTCTTTTCATTTCTTGATAGCATAGAGCGACATCAAAAAAGGTTCCCAATGTATTTCGGTTTGAACACCTTCGTCAGGGGAATGCTGCAAAAATATATACAAAACAAATGTTTATAATGTTCAAAATTGCTGAAAGTGATAAAACTAATGAACAGTTACAGTGGCAAATCGCAGCGACAATACAAGGAGTTGTCAGGCCAAGCCAATAGTCAAAGTTGTGACAATAGTGAAAAACCAGTAAATGAAAAAGAAACAATCACTGACCAAGCGTATGCTGTGTTTCTTTAAACAACAAATCTCAAGTGTTTAAAATCACGCAGAATAGACAGTGTACCAACAACCTGTGCACCATAGAAACCATATCTGTGGCAGAAAGCGGCGAGCAAAACTAGAGCAAACATGTTCCTTCGTCTCCCCTAACCAGGTCCTGAGAGACTCCCCTAGACGGATGCCTGAGTGTCATCAGAACAAATCCGTCTGACCCTGATAAATTGAGACAATGGCAGGTGATTCTTGAGAGTAGGTGAATGAAAGCTATTATAATGCAAAGTATTATTCCTATCAGTAGGTTTTTTGTACACCCTCGTGACCAAACTGTTGCCTTTTTTTTCAATCAAAATATCCAGATAGTTAACCCCTTCGATGCTTGTGACGGAGCGGTTCCGTCATGCGCATCGGTCGTGCTGTGCGGATGACGGAACCGCTACGTCATGGCCCCACCCGCGCACGAACCCTTCAGCACAGCGCTGTAATCCGCGCCGCGCTGAAGGGGTTAATAGTAGTGGAGTTGATTGAGTAGGTAAACTTGATTTGGGGATGACAATTGTTCAACATGGCTAATGCATTTTCTAGTTGTGGTTTTGATTGAAAAAAAAAGGCAACAGAGCAAACATTGAGGAATTATCCAAACAATATTTAAGGAGAGGTTATCCATCCGAAGTTGTAGAGGTGGCCAAACAAAGAGCGGTTAACTTAGATCAAACCCATTTATTGAGCAAATCTGTTAAACCTGTGTCAACCAGAGAAGTTTGTGTTTTAAAATATTATACAGCTGCAACAGTGATTAAACGTTGCTTTCAAAAACGTTGGGAAATTATTGAGCAGGAAGATGACTTCAAGGAAGTTTTCAAGGGTCGTCCAATCATTGCCTTCTTCAGATCAAAAAACATAAAGGAGATGTTAAACAAGCAAGTTACAGCAAGCACCCATACTGCTATACTGGGTATGCGGAAGTGCCACAACTGCAGTCACTGTGGCAATGTGATCATAGGTGACAAATTCGCACACCCACATACAGGGCAACAAATCAAATTAAGACATACATCCGACTGCAATACGGGTATGGTCATATACGCCATCAAGTGTCCATGTGGGCTTTGTATACGTTGGTCGTACAACAAGGAAAGTCAAAATTAAAAGTGTGATTCGCATGGCCAATTTCAAGTCATGTTTAGCAGTACATTGGGCAGAAAAAAAAAACCACACCATACCCCAGTTGCGTTTCATTGTAGTTGAGCAGGTGTCAGTTTTACCGCATGTTGATGCTGACAGACATCTGGCACAAAGAGAAACATTCTGTATTCGTTTTTTAAATGCTATGAGTCCTTGTGGGTTGAATGATAAAATTGAATTTACCTGTTTTTTATGAACACAACTTTATTGTTCAAATATGCAACCATTTGTTTTCAGCAATAGGTATTCATAGACCATGTAATTCCCTTTTGTTTATTTTTAATTTTATTTTGTGACTGACCAACTATATAGAGTTTATTTTCTGTTTGGAAGCACCCAGAATGTTCAGTTTCAAATGTATGTACATCGGACTATGGAGGGCACTCTGACTTTTTATGTGTGCATAATGTTCCCATCATGATTCACTTGAGGCAACCTTTCCCTTCTCTTTTATTCATTATTTCTTTGGTTGGGATCACCCTCACAATTCGTTTTCACATGACATGTAACTAGTCAATCACGCAGTGATTGATCTTTACTGCAGGGCTGTTTATTCGCAAACACTTGAGAATAATTATATACCAGGTATTAGCAGAGTCTCGGTCTTCTATTTAGCGTATTTATTTTTAGACATTTTCATGTCACTATCTTTTTATGTTCCTATATAGTTATCTGTGGAATCTGTTTTCGTGTTCTATTCTGGCACTTCCTAGTTAAGACGACAATATCAGTAGTCTGTCTTTGGTGTTTAGTGCTCTTTGACGTCACCCGCCGAAGTTTAAACCCAAGCGAAGAGGCACTTCGGGGCAATACGTGCGCGAGGGAGAGAGGAGCTTTTTTCACACAAAGAACTTCTATTTTTAAGGTAGGAGCATGGGGATCCACTAGTTTGTAAGACTACTTATAAACCCGGACAGCCTTATTAACCTGGTTTTCCAATTCTGCAGTACAGCGTGTCCCTCAAGGTTTTGAATCCACGGGAGTAAACAGAGTACAGTCACTCACAATCTCGAAGTAGGTTGTATTTTATTATTGTCTGGTATGGTTTCCGTCACACCTGATCTATATGGTCACTTATACTTATTTTTCGTTTGTCACTTCCCTTTTAGCGTTGAATACGTGCACTGCCTTTATTTTGCAGTTTTTTATGGCATCCGTCTAGGTGAGTCTCTCAGGACCTGATTAGGGGAGTCGATGCAACATGTTTGCTCTATTTTTGCTAGCCGCTTTCTGCCACAGATATGGTTTCTATGGTGCACAGGGTGTTGGTACACTGTTCATTCTGCGTGATTTTAAACACTTGAGATTTGTTGTTTTAAGAAACACAGCATACGCTTGGTCAGTAATTGTTTCTTTTTCATTTACTGGTTTTCACTATTGTCACAACTTTGACTATTGGCTTGGCCTGACAACTCCTTGTATTGTCGCTGCAATTTGCACTGTAACTGTTCATTAGTTTTATCACTTTCAGCAATTTTGAACATTATAAACATTTGTTTTGTGTATATTTTTGCAGAATTCCCCTGACGAAGGTGTTCACACCGAAATGCATTGAGGACCTGTTTTTGATGTCGCTCTATGCTATCAAGAAATGAAAAGACAAAAAGGAAAATAAACAAGAACACAGTGCTTTGAACTGGTATTATTGTGTTTTGGCATTTATAATTTCAATCTATGTAGCCGCATTTTCTTTTTGTACCAAGAACTTTTAGGCTACTACTTTTTGTTGAAAAATACTGTTTGTATTCACCATTGAATATATTGTGAGGATAATTTGATTACTTGAATACTCAGATGTAATTTTGCTTATTTGCCCCAACTAACTTTGTGAATTTGTAAGCACCATACTGGGCTTGTGTAAAGTGCGTCCTCAGGTTCAGACAGGTTCTGTTTGACATTAAGTAATGCACTTAATGCCATGGAGGATGGTGCCTATTTCAGGGTTCAGTATTTGGCGCACTGGATTAACATTATAGTTCAAGACTTTCTGAAAAAAGAAGCCATAGTCACCAACTTACTGACCACCTGCCGAAGGATATGCACTCATTTCAGCCATTCTTTTAAAGCCCGGAAGCAGCTGAGGATCATTCAACGTGACTAAAGAATGCCAGTCAAAGCACTCATCCAGGAGGTGGCAACACGTTGGAATTCAACTTATTACATGCTTGACCATCTGTTTGAGCAGTACAGACCAATCAATGAATATGTCATGCAAAGAGGGGATGCTACTGTGAAAGGCATGACCCTTCAGATTGACCAATGGTGCCTAGTTAAATGCCTGACAGAGATGCTTCTTCTTTTCTAGGTCTTCACACATGAAGTCAGCAACGAGGACTGTACTATGGGCCAAGCTATCTCATTGTTGCACATGCTAGAGCAACAGCTGAAGGAGGTGTCTCAAGCTTACAAAGATGTGGAGGAAAAAAAGAAGCATATGAGTTGGTGGAGAGCTTATCCAGTCGCTTAGCTGACAATACAAGGGTGCAAACTAAGATTTTGCCACAAGAACATTACAGTTGTGCCACAATTCTGGATCCACGGTATAAATCAGCACTGAACAGTAAGACATTACTTCTTTTTTCAGAAGTGGATGTTGCCCGGTACAAAACTTGGATAGATGAGGCAGCCAGTAAATTGGAAAATGAATGACTGGTAATTAAAGGCCCGCTACTCAAACCCACAGCAAGTACTGCGGCAGGGCATCCAGCGTCAAGTTCAACTTCAGAGACTGGGGGCAGTGCATTTAGCTCAGAGCTGTCACTAGCACTATCGACAACAGCAAACCCCAGATCATCAGCCCTTGTAAAAGCGTCAAAGGATTGGTATTTACAGCAAGGACTTGCTAGTTCCAGTGTTGATGCAAAGACAAAAGAGGCCGAACAAAATGTAGCACCTATTGAACATTGAGTAGATGGTCTAGGCCTATCTGGATGATCCAACAGAGGTCTACATTGATCAAAACCCATTGCGGTATTGGTATGGGAAAAGGGGCCAATGACCAGTGCTCAGCAGGCTGGCGATAAACTATCTGGCTTGCCCTGTCGCAAGTGTCTCTTCTGAACGTGTTTTCAGTGCTGCTGGTTCTATTGTAACAGTGAAAGGGACCAGTCCCTTGCCCAAAAACGTAGAGAGGATAACCATGATCAAAATGATTCAGCACTTTATATCATCGAATTACACAATACATGAATCAACTCAGGAAGATGAGGACAGTGGCTCAGGTGACAGAAGTAGTGTGTTAGATGATGATTACCTACTTCTGGTTGAACCCCCAGAGTTTGAGGACGAGCTATACTTCCCTGACAACTAGGCTTGCACTTCTTCCTGTCTTCCTCCCTTATTTACTTTTATTTGTGTGTCTGTCTTTCTGGTTCGAAACTTCGAATCACAACAAATCCATCACCACCGTCTTCTAGTCTTTTTATTGCCATATATGAGTTTCAGCTGTCTGCATTTCCGTCCACTCCTCCGAGTCCTGCTCATCCATCCTCCTGAATCACACTCAAATCCATTGCCTTCAAGCCAATTGATGATTGGATGTAGCATAATAGAAGAAAAAGGAAAATCTTGCCTCGTTGAGTCCCTCCAAAAGAAGTGGAACATGATGATGACTGCTATAGCTATCCTCCTTTCCAAGCCGAGAGAGACTACCCATTAACTGAAGATGAGAAGGAACAGGTAATGAATGATGCCATGCATTGGACGCTGACTGAGTGATCTGTGTTGTTTGTTGTGCAGGAAGTTAATTCATTGTGTACTATTATCTAATCTGCACACTAAAAGTAACCCAAGCCAATGTTTCCCTTCTTGTTTTTTAGAACCAAATTTGTACTTCTACTGCAGGTTGATCCATTGTGTTTTGAATATGGAAAGGGGTCTTAATCTATACACTGCACACTGAGTTGGACAACACCATGATGATGACTCCAGTGACATAATATCTTCGCAGTCACTCAGTAGGATCGGAGATGATTGATGGAATAAGTCAGGGAGTTTCATGAGTGGCATAAAAGGTAAACAAGTCGACAACAACCACAGCAGACCTACATGTTTGTGCAGTGGTGGAGTCGAGTGTAATGGTATGACTGACAGCGGTGCATTGATTTAGTCACTTAATTTGTAAAATGCTATGTTGCTGTATATGTGCTTTGGCTGCCTCTGTCAAAAAATGTACGATAAATGGAGGATGGGTCACGGGTGCGTGGGCCTGCTCTGTCCTGTTGTTGTTGTAGATTAATGCTGGAAACAGACTAGAGTAGACATGATGTATCCATGCCGTCTCTGAAAGTGTTCTTGTTGCACTCCACCGTAATTTATGCATTTGTTTTCTACTTGATTTCTGAATATCCTTTTTGTTTTTCCATCTACAAATGCAGGCCGGCCCTTACCCTGTGCTATACTGGGAAAAACAACTCACACTTACCTTACCAATGAATCTACATCTGCCAGGCAGGCAGTGGCGTCACCCAAGATTTGATGGACGGAGCGTCCATGGAAGGGAGGGCCAAGAGGAATGCCGAGATGCAACCCTGCATTTTGACCAGGATAACATACAGTAACAGTATCAACTTTCATCATCTTTTAAATAATTTGATTAATTTTTTGTCTTCAATCATTACTACTGTGTGTTGTTGTTATTATTATGTTTGCTCTCTGCTTATAATTCATTCCTACAGCTATTTTTGAATTTTCTTTGCTATCTTTAAAAGTAAGCCCAGTACAACAGAACAGAAACTGTACATAATTCGAGTCTCTCTGAGGGCAGACAGGCAAGGCAAATTGCATAATATACTGCTGCCCTGTACTGTCTAATTGTCTAGTAGTAATTAGTAAGTACTACTTATCATTAACCATCAAGTTATCATCATCATGCATGCATTTCCTTTTTCTCCCTTAACAGATTTCTGGATATGGTCATCTGCCAAGATTGTGTTTTGTTGTTTGTACATGCGTACTGTCTTTCTTTGTCAAACCTTTCCCCAAACCCCCCTTTCCAACCATTCATCAAACCCTAACCCTCTTCCCCCGGGCTGTGTGATTTATTGAGGTGTGACTAAATTAAATGTACACCAATAATTGATCACACGCTTTGCTGGGGCAGATGTGGCAAAAGCAACACTAATTCAATTTCAAGGCAGGGTGAGGACCTTCTTCTGCTTGCCCACCCGTGATCCTTATATTTGCGAGGTAATTTTTTTACCAAAGGAACCTAATCCATCATCATTAATTACCGGCATTGATTGGATTTGTCATCCTACTACACACAGCACTAAAGGTTACGCTTGTGTCGAGTGTAGGCCTAGTCGAGTGACTCGACACAACTGTAGTCTGTAACTTGTTGTACTAGGCTATCCCCGCCGCCATTATGTTTTATTTACTTCATTCTACTACTACTCCCAGAGTCTCAGGCGACTGACTGTCTCATTTTCTTTTTTTGCAAATGCTACTACCACCACATCCATGGCATCTCCATTCTCTTGGGAAACAGAACCATCATCGCCATGCAGCCATCGCTGTGCCTAACTTAAACATCAGTCACAGGTAAGATAAGAAGTTTGGGGAGGTGCAATAATGGACTAGGAGGAGAGACTGACAGTCTAGTAAGACAAGTCACTCAGCGAGGGTTACCGCATCTATCTGTTTGTGTGTTACAAATTCGGCAGATTATTTAAATCAAAGACTGACTGCGGCCCTGCAGCAGCAACGAAACCATGTGACGTAAAACAGTAACCCCTCAACAAAACATTAACAATGTATGCTATGTTTAAGTAATAATATAATTTATACCCTTACAAAAATAAACTATGTAAAAAAAATCCCACAACACCTTACCCACCCCTCTTCCTAACCCCAACCAATGTCCAAAACGAGAAAGACCAACCAATGTCCAAAATGTCCATAAACCCCAACGCCCAATTCCCACCCACCAAAAAAAGGATTAAAAAAGGGGCAATCTAACAGGGTCTTAAACTCTCAATGTTGTTAGCGGGCTCTTCTGCAGGACCTTGATCCTCCTCTGTAGCTCCTCTACCTGCTCCTCTAGACGTGCATTCCGAAGGAGCATGCGGCACGCATATGCCCTGCAGTTCCATCCACGGGGGGAGGAAGCAGTCCAGGATGCTGAACGTCGGCGGGCGTCTGCCTGACCGCGGCGCCGTACCACTACAGGGGCCTGGCTGGGGCCCGGGGCATTGGAGGAGGCTGCAGCTGCTGCTGCCTCCTCCTCCGCCAGAACCACCAGCAGTCGGTACTCTTTGCAGATGGCCTCCAGCTTCCGGCACCAGGCCATGGCTGCCAAATCCTTCCTGGTTGGTTTTGCTTTGGAAGGAGGAGAAAAAAAGACTATTGAAACCAATACTCTTAGCAAAACAGTAACACAAAATTAATTCAACACATAGTGGCACAGTAGCACTAGCAAGCACAAGACATAACATTTGTGATATGTATCTATACTCCCACTTCCCCGGCCTCTAACATTTGTGGGAGATTCAGGTATTATACTAGCACTATGGACTCGAGTACACAGTACACCAGTCTTCTACTTCTCTCTTGTTTAGCGAAATTACGTAACCTTGTTGTAGCTGGCATGCCAGCTCAGTCAGCTTGCACCAAAGAAAAACATACTCGAGTCATGATGCAGACTCACGTTAGTTTTATTTACTACTGTCTGCAGGTGCGGAAGCTGACATTTTTCTATTATGGGTGGTACTGGCCATACTCTGTTACATCAAGGGCAACTGCTCAATTTCACTTTCACCCTGCCCTGAGTACTTCAAAAAGGCAGATGATATCTGTTCCAATGCTCAATGCTTATATATGGGACGACATGAGGTTCTTTGTTTTGATCAATTGTGTAACCAGCCCATAGGCCATCCATGGTAGGGGTGGGCGGAATTTGCGTAATCGCGTTACGCAAATCTCCGCGAAACGGTAAAAAATCTCCGCGAACATGCAGAAATTCCGCGAACACGCGGAAATGCTTGCTCGCGATGCTTTTTTCCTGTTCACAGTTGCTGTTTGCGTGCTCGGGGAGAAATATCTCGCGAACACGCATTTTGAGAACGCGAACAAAAAAAAATTTCGCGAAGTCGCGGAAAGCAGAATTTTGGGCAATTTCGCGTTCCCCGCGGAACGCGAAATTACCGAAATTCCGCAAATTCCGCGAGCGGAACGGAATTTACCGCCCAGGCCTAATCCATGGCAGGCTGGCTGACAAAGTCGAAAATAAATTAACATAGGTAGGGAGTGGTCCTCGGAGTTGGAGGAAGGCGCTTGATAACTACATACATACACAATATATATATCTGCTGTGCTTGCAAACTACTGTGAGTCAAGGGAGTATTCTGAAATTACAACTTATATTTTCAGCGGCTTTGCTGCTCTGGCATGGTTTCTTTTACATTCTGTTCAAACTAAGACTCTTCTTCCAGTGACAGTCTCCACCTATGCTATCTATGATGAATACCATCCAGGCATCCATCCATTCAAAGTAAACCTCTATCATTCTTCTTAATCTCTCAACAAACCTTAGTTTGTTTCACCAACAACAAACCTTTATTCTTTTTTTTCAAACCACCACCCATGCGTTCTTCCTTGCTTGCCTTGGCTTTGAGTTTGACCCAAACAGCACTGACGATTCTTGCTATCCACCCATACAGTTTCACCCATACAGTTTCACCCACCCAGGCAGGCGTCTTTTCTTTCACCTTCCACCCATTCTTCAACCACCCATGCATCTGATTCCTAAATTCCTATCAGCCACCTATGCATGCTTCTCACGTATCCTTCTCTGCCAGTCATATTACACCTCGCCCGTCCTTCCTCCTTCCACCCTTCTTTCCCTTTTCGTTCAACACATCCATCAAGGTCATCTGATCTGACTTTTAGTCTTCTCCATAAAACCTTTCACAGTTGAGTCAGATAGAAGAGGCCATTTGTTACTCAACTCCCGCCGCTAATGCTATTGCTAATGCTAAGTAAAGGGTGTCTTCTTCAACCGTTGTTCACTACAACTTCATACTTACTAAGTCTCAACAGTACAGTAAGTGTACACCCTTGCGAGTGTAATTTCAATAAGTAAGGAATATAACTTACCACCGCCCACCACTGCTGCTGGCTCACCACCTGTAGCTCCTGCAGGTGCCGCATCTCCTGCTCCCTCCAAAATGGCCGCGTCGCCATTGCCACTGGTGGTCAGTAGTACGCCTAGGAAAAACATTACACATTTTTTAGATGCCATATACACCTCTCCCCATTTATAACAAGAATTTAGAAACAGAAAGTCTAGATCGAAGAAGATTTTGCAAAATATAGAATTAGGAAACCGAAATAGTAGTTCGAAAAAAAAAGGTGCAGTAAAAGTTAGGGAAATATAATTATTAGTATTCACAACTGGCGGACTTACTGGGGCCAGCAGCAGAGCCCTCAGTAGAGGAGCGGTCCTGGCCCTGGGAGGCATCTTGTTCTTGTCCCGCTGACTCTGACCCCGTCTTCTTGCCCCTGGGTGCTGATTATGTAACATATAATAAAGAAAGAGACAAACATTAATGATTGGTGTGAAACAAATAAAATATTTTATAAAACGCTCCAAAAACATTTTAGGAAACAACAATTGCAATAAAACTGACCCGTCTAATCTGATCGACTAGTAGTATTGCGGGATTCACGGACAGTCTACTTATTAATTATGAACTAATCCAGTGTTCCATTCTGATTCCAGAATACTAACTAAGCCTAAGTACCACCTGACCTAGCCCACCTATTCCAGACAGGCCAATTGTTCACTAAGTCTGCATTTCCATTGATTTTAGCCCTCAAAAATGCATAGATGGAGCACACATGCATACATTTTTGCATACACCAAATTGTTGGTTGATTGCTGCTGATGTTCTGCTAGTGATAAGCCTATTACCACTCACTAAACAAACTACAAAAGATTCTACTAAGGACTGGGGTAAGCAGCACTCAGCAGCATATGACTTGACAGAGGATGCGTCAGGCAGACGACTAAAAAATTACCAACTAATACTAATAAGTAACTAAGGGCCTTATTATCAAGAACAGCAATAACATTATCACCGCTTGCCACTAAAGCGGCTATAAGGGGCTTGATAATATGCCCTAGAGAATTCCAATAGAAGCCCAGTTTCTGGTGTGAAGGACCACAAACCTGGGCTTCTATTGGAATTCTCTAGGGCATATTATCAAGCCCCTTATCGTCGCTTTAGCGGCAGTTTCCTACCGCTAAAGCGGCGATAATGTTATTGCAATTCTTGATAATATGGCCCTAAACCTATCAATCCAGCACTATCTCTTTTTAGTGGCAGGAGGACAAAGGAAGGACTAGAGTCTCTCTAGCATAACTTAAGTTCTGTAAAGTAAACTCTTACATAATCAGGCCAAGTGAGCCCAAAGTTGCAAACAAGTAAGATTTGTAGTGTCGAGCACCTGTGTCATAACAATCACAGAAGATTTTTAAACCTAATTTACCTGCAATGTAAGCAGCAGTATTCTTGCTGTTCGGAAAAAAAAGTATATTCGCAATATAATATAACACAGAGCAGAAGAACACAAAGTAGTACTATTAAATAGCTATACACCAAGCCCCGGGACCTTCACTCCTAGCAGGTCGAGCAGGTCCTGCTCCGGGTCCAGGATATCGGACCGCCGGTGTGTCAGCTGGGTATCGGTGCGCCGGACACCAGAGCAGCAAAACACTGCCTGGCGCACCTTTCCCCACCACTGGTGACGCTCCCGGAGCCCTTACCCGGACCCAGGCCTGCCGCCTGCTGCTAGGGTTAATGGTAGGTGGTGCGGCCACCTCTGCCTCACCAAATAAGGCTCATGCCTGCACCCCTTGAGGGCGCTGCCTTCCACAGGGAAGGCGGTCGCGGCTGTGGCTACGGGCAGCCTTGCCCTTTCCCTTGTTGCCCTTGCTCTCTCCCTTGGGCATGGTTCTGGGACTCGGGGAGGGGGCGGAAAAGAAAAGGGAGGAATTAGAAAAGTCAGTAAAAGAAATGAAAAAAGCAAGTTATAGAAAAAGAGTGAAAAAGTAGTAGAAAAAGTCACAAAAAAGTAAAAAAAACCTCAAAAATAGATTCAGGAAAATAGAGAGATAGATTATAAACAAAAAGGATTTTTAATAATTGTACAGAAACAAAGGATTGCAAAGATAGAGGGAGGATAGAAAAGCAGGCCCAGAACCATAGCAATAGAGTGAAAAGCAAGATGGCCGCACCCATTGCCTACGCATGGGCAAGTTTGCCTGATATTTCCCCCCGAGCACGCAAAAAGCGTCGCGAACACGTAATACGCATTCCCGAACAGGAAATACTCATCGTGAACGGGCTGGAGAATGCAATACGCGACCCGGAACAGGAAATCAGCATCGCGAGCAGGCTGGACAAGTGAAAAACAAGATGGCCACACCCATTAGCGACCGCATAGGCAAGTTAGCGATATATTTCCCCGCGAGCATGCGAAAACACATAGCGAACGGGCAGGACAAGCAATTCCGCATGTTCGCAGAATTTCCGCGTGCTCGCCGGGGATTTTTTACAATTTTGCGACAATTTGCATAACGCGACTATGCAAATTCAACCCACCCCTAATAATTATGCAAAAATCGCTGTGGCCAAACAGTCACATAATTTCAGTGGCCCTGCTTATACCTATGACTAGGTCCAGAAGAGCTTCCTTCTTTTTTTGTGTCTCTTTGAGTTCATAGTTTAGCTTCTCTGGAAACAAGGAAGACTAAACCTGAGGTTAGCAATCCACAACACAGACTACCATACCACATAATTACTCTCCATAACACATAATCCCACTCTACATAATTACTATACACTAAATACCACATACTTTCTAGTCACATAATTTCACTGCACAACATAACACATAATTCCACTACACACAACGTACATCCACTCCACTCCAATAAACATTAGAAAAACAATGCCAATAGCCCTAACGTTCGCAACTTTAACTAGTAGTCATGTTTATAGAGTGGTGGAGCAAGGGGGCTAGGCCTCAACCAGCACTCAGGAGTTCCACTGCATAGCACTTACAGGAGGTGCCAGGAGGGCTTCTTGGCCCCTAAAGTCCTTCAGCAGTAAAGTGGACTTCACCCCCCAACCAGTAGTGTGCCAGGAGGTGCTTTTGCAGAGTGGTGGAAAAGGGGGGGGGGGGGAGTGGCCTCCGAAGGCCTCTTAGCAATCCCACTGTGTTGGATTTACTGGACGTAACAGGAGGGGTAGTTGGCCCCCAAGGACATCCTTGGGGGCCAACTACTCCTCCTATTACCCAGAGTAAGTCCTACACAAGAGGGTTGCTAAGTTCTCATAGCAAGGCATGCCCCCTTTTCCCACCACTCTGCAAACGCGCTCCTTTGGCACGCTCTTGGATGGGGATTGAAGTTCCCTTCACTGCTGGGAGTCCTTAGGGGCCAACTAGCCTACCTGTTACCTCCAGTAAGCCCTACACAGTGGGATTACTGAGAGGTGGACACATGCCATGCCCCCTATGTCCACCATTCCGCAAACGCACCTCCTGGCACGCTCTTGGTTGGGGGAAGAAGTCCCCATGTCTCCTGAGGGTCCTTGGGGGCCAACTAGCCCTTCTGTTATCTCTAGTGAGCCCCACACAGCTGGATTGCTGAGAGTGTTCAGAGGCCATGTCCCTTTTTGCACCACTCTGTAAGCTCACCTCCTGGTGCACTGCTGCTTGGGGGATGAAGTCAACTTTAGTCCTGAGGTCCTCAGAGCACAAGAGGACTGGGAGTGGGTGGGGCCTCCGGCGGGTTGCCAGTTTCTTTTTTTTTTTTAAGAAGAGGGACCCCTTTCCTTTAACCCTTTTGGGCCCGCGGACCTCATATCCTGGGGCCTTAGCCATTTAAAAAAAAAGATTGAAAAAGGAGAGGAGCGTGTGCTGACCCCCCTTCCTAGGCCCATTTCAGCCCCGGGACCAGCAAATCCATTTTTTATAGAAGGGGGCCACATGGCCCCTTCCCATGGCCCCTTTTGGCCCCGGGGACCCCATGTTGCATGACACCCCTCCTGAGGCTGTTTTCAGCCCCAGGGGCCCATCCCCCGGGGTCAGCTGTACTTTTTTTCTTTTTTTAAATTACATTTTATTTAAAAAAGGGAGGGGTCTGCGTGGCCCCCACCCTGGGCCCTGCCCCGGGGTTTGGCCTCTTTGTTGGGACCACGGGGGGAACCCCCAATCTCCCCTCGGCCCCTGCTGGCTCCTCAACTTCTGCGGGAGCCGGCATTGCTTTTGGGCAAAGGGAGCTGCTAACATGCAGCTCCCTTTGCCCATAAGCAATTCTGCTTTGCTTCATGGAATCGAGAGCAGATTTCCTGCTCTCCCTTCCATGAAACAAAGCAGTGTTTGCTATGGCAGGGCGGGAGTCATGCAATAGCAAATTGCAATGTCCTGAGGGTGGGCACCCCAGGACATTGCTGGAGCCGGCCCTGTGGGTTGGTGGTCCCCAGGGCCATGAAGGGCTCTACAAGGGAGGCCACGTGGCCGCCCTCGAACATGTGTGTAGCCCAGGGAAGGTGGTGGACCCCAATATTAGAATAATTAGTGCCCCGGGAGGTGGTGGTCCCTGGGGCAGTGTGGGGTGGCTCGAGCACCCTCACACTTAGATTATTTTTTTTATTGGTTTTCCGTACAGATTTAAACAGTGTGTATTTCACAATACCAAAGTAAGGACATAACGAAATCAGAAAAGAAAACCTCATGATCGATCATATCAGTGTTACCTTTGCCCATAGATGCATTCAAATAATCTGTTCTGCATATTAAAGTACATTTCATACACTACCAGAATTATCCTTCTGTGGATTCAGAAATTGTTTCTTGTTCTTTAGTCTGTAGATATTGCACTAGTGGTTCCCAGATGTCTTTTGGTCTAGATGTTGTTGATAACTGCTCAACATATAATTCAAGTTTCTCCCTGCAGTACACAAGGTCCTTAATCCAATGATCTGGTCGTGGAGCAACTGAACCCTTCCATGTCATCACCACTCTTCTTATCGCCAGGAACAAAGCTACTCTTATAAAATCACCAATGGCACCTTTTAGTTGTGGCTTAAAACACAGTAGACATGTCAAAGTGATATTGGTCATGACCTTAAGTCTGTTTAGCACCTCTGTCCAGAATTCAGCCACCCAGCCACATTCCCAGGTCAAGTGCCAGAAGTCTGCACCGAACACCCCACATCTTTTACATGCATCACTGTCACGTAGACTGCATTTAAACAGTTTAGCTGGTGTACAGTATATTTGGTGAAGGTATTTGAAATGAATTATACGTAAATTGCCATTTGATGTAAACGCACTGGTGAGTTTACAGCAATATCCCCATTCTTTTTGTGTTATCTGAGGGTGTACCCTAGCGTTCCATCTGTCCAGGCTTTTGTGGTCCGTGATTGCCTTCTCCTCCCTGGCTGCCCTGTATAATTTAGTTATTAGCTTTCGTCGCGTGGGGCTAACCAAGAGTAGCTGGAGAGTTTGCAATGGCTGCAACTCATACGGAAAGGTGTGGTAGTGTACTTGTATCGCCTTCTTGAGCCTATGGAATATATATAGGAAGAGCGGTGATCTGTTTTGAACATGCCCCATCTCCTCTTCCGTGAGGAAACTGCCATTAGGAAATAGGCCCTGCATACTGTCTATACCTGCCAGTGCCAGTTTGTGCATAGCGCCTGCTTCTTGAATTACTGATAGTGCTGCATGATGTGCTAGTGGGAGCGAAGGGGTGTACAATGGGAGTTTTGCAGCTGGCCGGCCTATATACTGCCTGGCCGCAATTGTGGTGTCTATGGTGTTGATTTCTTGTTTAGGGGTGCCTCTGCAGGTGTGCGATAGCATACACTTTAGTGGAACAGGGTGAGCGTCCCCATCTTCAACCGCAACATGCGGTATAAATTTGTGGTGACTGCGCCAGTAATAGACATACTGCGCCTGCACACAGAGATAGTATTAATGCATGCCATACACACTGAACCCACCTTTGCTATAATCCAGTGTCAGGCTGTCCCAGCTCACACAGGCTTGTTTCCCTCCCCAGATCAGCCGCCCCAGTAAAGAGTGCATGTATTTGAAAAAATGTTGTGTCAACTTTACTGAACAAGTATAGAAATCGGGGCAAGATAACCATATTGATGAGGGCTATACGGTCTGCCAGTGACAGCGGCATCGCTGACCAGCGATCAACTTGCTGCTCAAGCTTGGTGCATGCAACACCATAGTTCTCCCATATTACCATGTTTGGATCATGATAAATCCACACCCCTAAGTATTTAACAGAATCAGAGGACCATACAATAGGGAAGTCCAGGGCGTGGGCCGCTGTGTTCTTGGTCAGTGAGACCACTAGTGACTTATTCTAATTTATGCTGATCCCTGAAAAATACCCAAATCTGATATATTCTCACAATATGGGCGCTAGATAGACCTGCGGTTCTCTAACAAAGAGCAGCATATCATGGGCATTTGGAGATATGCTCACAGGTCTTTGTGCGAATCGTAAAGCCATTGCCTAATAAAGCAAGCTAATGACACCAACATTAAAGAGAAGAGGAGCGGCGATGGAGGACACCCCTGTCTGGTGCCTCTTCCGATCCGAATTGGGCTCGACGTTAACCCTCCCACTCGGATACGTGCCGTGATGTTTGTGTATAATAAACTCACCCATCTGCTGTAGCCCACGGAAATTCCTATGCTTTGTAATATGCAGAACATGTATCCCCATTCTATACAATCAAATGCTTTAGCAGCATCTAACATGATGCCGCTTGCAGGTCAGGGTCAAGTATATCAAACATCGCAAAAATTTAGCATAAATTGTGTGATGTGAATCTATCTGGTATGAATCCAGATTGGTCCGGTAGGACCAGGTTCGGCATTAGTGGTTGAAGTCTTGTGGCTAAACTTTTTGCCAAAATGTTTGCGTCTATGTTAATAAGTGACAGTGGGCGATACGAATCACAACACAAGGGTTCCTTATCTTTTTTTAATAGAGTTATGATTAGCGCTTCCCTGAGGGTTGGTGGCAGGGTTCCCATTTCATAGGCTTCTGTATACATTTCTAGCATGTACGGAATTAATTTATCTGCAAATGCCTTGTAGAATTTGCTTGTGTGGCCGTACGGCCCTGGTGCTTTCCTGTTTGGCAGTGAGCGGATAGCCTCAGGGATATCAGCAGCTTCAATCGGCTGACACTGATATTCTCGCTGATCAGAGGCTAGCCAGGCCAAGGCAATATCTTCCAGGTAGTCATCTAGTTCCGTGGGCTCTGTCTCTCCTTTGGATATGTACATTTCAGAATAACATTTGCAGAATTTCTCCGCGATTGCCTGTGTGTAGAAGTGATCCTGCCCAGCGTTATCCATGATTTTTGTTATTACATTGTTTTCGGTCCTAATCTTAATCTTCTCAGCCAGATTATGTCTCAGCCTGACCCCTCACCATAGGCACAAGCTACATGCCTCTTACATAGATATCACACCTCCCTGATTGCCAACTTATTATATTCAGTATGAGTTCTTTCATGCGTGCTAATGTAGCCGCATTTGGGGTGTCCGCATATTCTCGTTCCAGCTGCGCTAGTTCAGATTATTTCGGGATATCTGACCCCGAATATCCTTTAGGATACCTGATGTTGTGCTTATGCAGGTGCCCCTGATTGTGGCCTTGAAGGCCTCCCACAGTGTAGAAGCAATTTCCACTGTCAGCTTATTTAAGTCAAAGTATTGGATCATTGCTTCTTTGATTGTGTTGGTGTACAGCGGATCTAGTAGTGCCTCAGATCTGAAGCGCCAGGTGAACTGACGTGGGACGCTCGATGGGATGTGTAGGGTAAGCCTGACTGGGTTGTGGTCAGAAAGCGTTCTAGGTAACGTGGCTACTGATTGAATCCATGGTTTAACCGCCTCACTCACCAACCAGTAGTCCAGCCTCAACCAGCTGCCATGCGCCGTAGATGCGTGTGCCTTCTAGTTTGTCAGTGTTGCGGTGTCGCCATGCATCAATGAGTCCCATCTCGTCCATTCCATTATTTATGACCAGTGCTGCCTTGGGTGAGTGCCCTCCCTGTTTGCTCAATTTATATCTACTGGGGTCTAGATGTGTGTTCAGGTTACCTTCCCATATAATCTTCACTTCAGGCCACTCCCTCAGGATAGTAAATATATCCTCAAAGATTGCAGGCGTAAGTGCTGGGTCCATAGACATTCACTATGGTGAATATCAAAACCAAAAAGTAAGCAGAAAAGCGTACCACCCTTCAACGTCTGTGTAGGATTTTATGACAGTGAGCGGGATACCTCTCTTCAACAATGTGAGCACCCTTCTTGCATACAACGAGTACGAAGATGCCAGTCGATATCCAGCCCATCTGGCTCCCACCCTGGCCTCTGTCTGTTTGGTCTCTTGGAGCAGAGCGATCTTGACATCATGCCTGTCTACATAGGCTAGCACTTGTTGTATTTTTTGGGAGTTTAAACCACGGACGTTCCACGTCATGCATGTGATGCTAACTTTATCACAGTTTGTCATGTAGGCTTACTTGCAATATCTCGTATGCATCTATACAGTAAGGCAATCTCATACATATTCTTATCCTCCGATCGATCACATATAAACAGTTGTATGTTCTCCCCACCCACTTCCTTCCCTCTCCCACTGCAGCACCCCCAACTTTGCTAAAACCACCCCAAAAACAGCACTCAACCCCCGATGTTAAACAAAATCACAATCAGCTGCGAGGTACACCCACTGGGGAAATGCTAGAGCGCAGTCAGCCTCCCAGGTGAGAAGGAAGGTGGCTGAATATATATATATATATATATATGTATGTGTATATATATATATATATATATATATATATATATATATATATATATATATATATATATATTATCTACTGGCGGTCGGCAGTAGATAGTTATAGTTAGGACCGTGTTTCCATAGGAAATCTCAAAATTCTATTTTGAATAACTTTGGCGCCGGTTGACGAATCTTCGCGAAATTTTCAAAACTAATGGGGCGCTCCGCTCAGCTCCTACCCTGAAAGTCTCGGGGTGATTCGTCAAGCGGGGGAAAAAAGGGGGGGTCCCAAAATGCGTTTTCCCCATGCATTTTTCCATAGGACCTTTAGTCGAAGGTACAGCCCGAACGGCTGAACAGAATTACTTGAAATTTGGCAGAGAGGTAGTCCTCAGGTCAGGGAAGTGCCTGGTGTCAATCTGTTCAGTATTTCCTGAGAAAATAGCAATTAAAAGCATATAAATATCTATACGCGCGCACCGTGCGCGCACGGTGCCGTGCGCAAGCGAAATTCTGATTGGTTCTTAGATGTCAGTCAACATTCGAATCGGTCAAAATCAGGAAGTGTCGGCCGCCATTTTGTCTCTCGCACTGAAAAGGAAAGGGGGAAAAAAGGTGGAAAACGTGAAAAGGGGCAGGGAAGAGAGTTCGCATGGTGCACGGCGCGCGAAGCGTAACGTGAGCCCAACGCGTGCGCACAGTGCGCGCACTGTGAAAAACCTTAAAAAAATATCTATATATTAATAAATACATAAATTAGCATTTAAAAACCGTACAAATTCACTTAAAAAACCATAGGTTTCACACACGTTATAGTTAGGAATTAGCATTTAAAAAACCTTGCAAATTCACTTAAAAAACCATAGGTTTCACACAGGTTATAGTTAGGTGGACATTTCACTCATAAAAAACCAATGAAATTCCCCCGTTATAGTTAGTTCAGATAACTATAACTCGCGCGACCGCCACTCTATCACAAGGATGATGTCATCAGTGATGTCATGAGTGATGCCACTGACCATGTCATGAGTGATGTAATATGTGACGTCATGAGCAGTGGATTGCGGGCGCACGAGTTATAGTTATCTGAACTAACTATAACGGGGGAATTTCATTGTTTTTTTATGAGTGAAATGTCCACCTAACTATAACCTGTGTGAAACCTATGGTTTTTTAAGTGAATATATATATATATATATATATATATATATATAAACACCAGGTGCTCACTTACTAAGTAAGAAGTAGGCAGGACACATGCTCCGGGGTAAAACGATTTATTTGAGCAATCGAAGCGTGCAAAAAAGTTAATGAAGCGCTGGGGCAGACGCGTTTCTAGCCGGGACTCGGCTTTCATCAGTGCCAGAATCACAGGTATGATTATTTCACCTGAAGTTTTTAAAGCCTTAAGAGACCACTCCCAATGTTCGAGTCTCTTGGCTCCTCCTACTGTGACCAGGTTTGTACCTCCTCTCACAGCGTTTCAAAGTAGGCTGCATGCTGGTTCATGAAGTCGCTCGTGGAAACTTGATCCAGTGATCTAGAAAATCCAAGAACACACAGTGGTGTCTCCAATCTTTGGCGAGATTCCACATGATTTCGCCACAGCTTTGTAAGAACAGAAATTTTGTCCGATTCTTGCCATACGTTTCCCCTTCTCAGGCTGTACAGATACGCCTCCTCTCTCCCCTTGCAGTGAAGTGATGCTCCGTGGCAATAACCCGCATGGGGGGGCTCTGCGTGTGCAATTTCATTGCGGAAACCAAAAGAGATCGTTGACTGTCGCAGGGCGCCTGATCGAGAGGGCGTGTCCTTGCCGGTGTCAACTACCGGCTATACATCAACACCAGGTGCTCACTTACTAAGTAAGAAGTAGGCAGGACACATGCTCCGGGGTAAAACGATTTATTTGAGCAATCGAAGCGTGCAAAAAAGTTCATGAGGCGCTGGGGCAGACGCGTTTCTAGCCGGGACTCGGCTTTCATCAGTGCCAGAATCACAGGTATGATTATTTCACCTGAAGTTCTTAAAGCCTTAAGAGACCACTCCCAATGTTCGAGTCTCTTGGCTCCTCCTACTGTGACCAGGTTTGTACCTCCTCTCACAGCGTTTCAAAGTAGGCTGCATGCTGGTTCATGAAGTCGCTCGTGGAAACTTGATCCAGTGATCTAGAAAATCCAAGAACACACAGTGGTGTCTCCAATCTTTGGCGAGATTCCACATGATTTCGCCACAGCTTTGTAAGAACAGAAATTTTGTCCGATTCTTGCCATACGTTTCCCCTTCTCAGGCTGTACAGATATACCTCCTCTCTCCCCTTGCAGTGAAGTGATGCTCCGTGGCAATAACCCGCATGGGGGGGCTCTGCGTGTGCAATTTCATTGCGAAAACCAAAAGAGATCGTTGACTGTCGCAGGGCGCCTGATCGAGAGGGTGTGTCCTTGCCGGTGTCAACTACCGGCTATACATCAACACCAGGTGCTCACTTACTAAGTAAGAAGTAGGCAGGACACATGCTCCGGGGCAAAACGATTTATTTGAGCAATCGAAGCGTGCAAAAAAGTTCATGAAGCGCTGGGGCAGACGCGTTTCTAGCCGGGACTCGGCTTTCATCAGTGCCAGAATCACAGGTATGATTATTTCACCTGAAGTTCTTAAAGCCTTAAGAGACCACTCCCTATGTTCGAGTCTCTTGGCTCCTCCTACTGTGACCAGGTTTGTACCTCCTCTCACAGCGTTGCAAAGTAGGCTGCATGCTGGTTCATGAAGTCGCTCGTGGAAACTTGATCCAGTGATCTAGAAAATCCAAGAACACACAGTGGTGTCTCCAATCTTTGGCGAGATTCCACATGATTTCGCCACAGCTTTGTAAGAACAGAAATGTTGTCCGATTCTTGCCATACGTTTCCCCTTCTCAGGCTGTACAGATACGCCTCCTCTCTCCCCTTGCAGTGAAGTGATGCTCCGTGGCAATAACCCGCATGGGGGGCTCTGCGTGTGCAATTTCATTGCGAAAACCAAAAGAGATCGTTGACTGTCGCAGGGCGCCTGATCGAGAGGGCGTGTCCTTGCCGGTGTCAACTACCGGCTATACATCAACACCAGGTGCTCACTTACTAAGTAAGAAGTAGGCAGGACACATGCTCCGGGGTAAAACGATTTATTTGAGCAATCGAAGCGTGTAAAAAAGTTCATGAAGCGCTGGGGCAGACGCGTTTCTAGCCGAGACTCGGCTTTCATCAGTGCCAGAATCACAGGTATGATTATTTCACCTGAAGTTCTTAAAGCCTTAAGAGACCACTCCCAATGTTCGAGTCTCTTGGCTCCTCCTACTGTGACCAGGTTTCTACCTCCTCTCACAGCGTTTCAAAGTAGGCTGCATGCTGGTTCATGAAGTCGCTCGTGGAAACTTGATCCAGTGATCTAGAAAATCCAAGAACACACAGTGGTGTCTCCAATCTTTGGCGAGATTCCACATGATTTCGCCACAGCTTTGTAAGAACAGAAATTGTCCGATTCTTGCCATACGTTTCCCCTTCTCAGGCTGTACAGACACGCCTCCTCTCTCCCCTTGCAGTGAAGTGATGCTCCGTGGCAATAACCCGCATGGGGGGGCTCTGCGTGTGCAATTTCATTGCGAAAACCAAAAGAGATCGTTGACTGTCGCAGGGCGCCTGATCGAGAGGGCGTGTCCTTGCCGGTGTCAACTACCGGCTATACATCAACACCAGGTGCTCACTTACTAAGTAAGAAGTAGGCAGGACACATGCTCCGGGGTAAAACGATTTATTTGAGTAATCGAAGCGTGCAAAAAAGTTCATGAAGCGCTGGGGCAGACGCGTTTCTAGCCGGGACTCGGCTTTCATCAGTGCCAGAATCACAGGTATGATTATTTCACCTGAAGTTCTTAAAGCCTTAAGAGACCGCTCCCAATGTTCGAGTCTCTTGGTTTATCCTACTGTGACCAGGTTTGTACCTCCTCTCACAACGTTTCAAAGTAGGCTGCATGCTGGTTCATGAAGTCGCTCGTGGAAACTTGATCCAGTGATCTAGAAAATCCAAGAACACACAGTGGTGTCTCCAATCTTTGGCGAGATTCCACATGATTTCGCCACAGCTTTGTAAGAACAGAAATTTTGTCCGATTCTTGCCATACGTTTCCCCTTCTCAGGCTGTACAGATACGCCTCCTCTCTCCCCTTGCAGTGAAGTGATGCTCCGTGGCAATAACCTCCATGGGGGGGCTCTGCGTGTGCAATTTCATTGCGAAAACCAAAAGAGATCGTTGACTGTCGCAGGGCGCCTGATCGAGAGGGCGTGTCCTTGCCGGTGTCCACTACCGGCTATACATCAACACCAGGTGCTCACTTACAAAGTAAGAAGTAGGCAGGACACATGCTCCGGGGTAAAACGATTTATTTGAGCAATCGAAGCGTGCAAAAAAGTTCATGAAGCGCTGGGGCAGACGCGTTTCTAGCCGGGACTCGGCTTTCATCAGTGCCAGAATCACAGGTATGATTATTTCACCTGACGTTCTTAAAGCCTTAAGAGACCACTCCCAATGTTCGAGTCTCTTGGCTCCTCCTACTGTGACCAGGTTTGTACCTCCTCTCACAGCGTTTCAAAGTAGGCTGCATGCTGGTTCATGAAGTCGCTCATGGAAACTTGATCCAGTGATCTAGAAAATCCAAGAACACACAGTGGTGTCTCCAATCTTTGGCGAGATTCCACATGATTTCGCCACAGCTTTGTAAGAACAGAAATTTTGTCCGATTCTTGCCATACGTTTCCCCTTCTCAGGCTGTACAGATACGCCTCCTCTCTCCCCTTGCAGTGAAGTGATGCTCCGTGGCAATAACCCGCATGGGGGGCTCTGCGTGTGCAATTTCATTGCGAAAACCAAAAGAGATCGTTGACTGTCGCAGGGCGCCTGATCGAGAGGGCTTGTCCTTGCCGGTGTCAACTACCGGCTATACATCAACACCAGGTGCTCACTTACTAAGTAAGAAGTAGGCAGGACACATGCTCCGGGGTAAAACGATTTATTTGAGCAATCGAAGCGTGCAAAAAAGTTCATGAAGCGCTGGGGCAGACGCGTTTCTAGCCGGGACACGGCTTTCATCAGTGAATAAATATATATATTCACTGAAAAAACCATAGGTTTCAGGGGCGTTATAGTTAGCTGGACTTTTCACTCGTACAAAACCATTGAAATTCCCCCGTTATAGTTAATTCAGCTAACTATAACTCACGCGCCCGCAATGCACTGACGTGATGTCATTTGAGATGTCATAAGTGATGTCATTAGTGATGTCACTGACCATGTCATGAGTGATGTAATATGTGACGTCATCAGCAGTGCATTGCGGGCGCGCGAGTTATAGTTAGCTGAACTAACTATAACGGGGGAATTTCAATGGTTTTGTAGGAGTGAAAAGTCCAGTTAACTATAACGCCCCTGAAACCTATGGTTTTTTCAGTGAATTTCTAAGGTTTTTTAAATGCTAATTCCTAACTATAACGTGCCTGAAACCTATAATTTTTTCAGTGAATTTCAATGGTTTTTTAAATGCTAATTTCTAACTATGCCTACAGAGATAGGACATGTGAAGAAAGAAGAAAAAACGCACAGAAAGATAAAAAAAATGCAGAAAGAAGCAACAGAAGTCCTCAAAGACGAAGAAAAGTGCAGGAAGAAGGATAACGTGCAGAAAGAACAAACAGAAGAGCAGAAAGGGGCCTTGTTGCAAAATCATCCTGTACCCTCAATTTTTTCAAACGGATACTGGTGGTAACTGAGTCTGACTAACCAGTCCCAGAGCCAGTGCTATGTTAAAAGACACTCAGAATACAGTGCTACACCTACATACACTAGGGAACACTATGCGTTGGGGTCCTCCAGTGATCAGCATTACCTCCTCTGTAAGCCCCTAATATATAATAGGGCAGGGGATTAAAACTACCTCTTAAAATGCGCCACAGGGTGTGTTTGCACACGTCACCTCAGGCCCCGTCCCCTCACTTCCCCACTGTGTAAACACGCCCTGTGGCCGTTTTAAGTTGGGAGATTAAGTCCCCTTGAATCCTGAGGGTCCCTAGGGTCCAACTAGACCACTAGGTACCTCTAGTAAGCGCCACAGAGCTGCGTTGCAGAGAGATGTAAAAAGGGGCACGGCCTAGACCACCTCTCTGCAACGCAGCGCAGTGGCGCTTACTGGAAGCACCTGGTGAGCTAGTTGGGCCCCAGGGTCCCTTAGGATTGAAGGGGAAATATTTCCCCAACTTAAAACGCGCCACAGGGCTTGTTTGCACACGTTAACTCAGGCCCCGTCCCCTCCCTTCACCACTGTGTAAACACGCCCTGTGGCCGTTTTTAGTTGGGAGATTAAGTTCATTTGAATCCTGAGGGTCCCTTGGGTCCAACTAGCCCACTAGGTACCTTCAGTAAGCACCACAGAGCTGCATTGCAGAGAGGTGTAAAAAGTGGCACGGCCTAGACCACCTCTCTGCAACGCAGCGCAGTGGCGCTTACTGGAAGCACCTGGTGGGCTAGTTGGCCCCCAGTGTCCCTCAGGATTGAAAGGGAATTATTTCCCCAACTTAAAACGCGCCACAGGGCGTGTTTGCACATGTTACCTCAGACCCCATCTCTGTGTTAATGCGCCCTGTGACTGTTCTAAATTGAGAGATTAAGTCCCCTTGAATCCTAAGGGTCCCAAGGGTCAAACTAGCCCACTAGGTACCATCAGTAAGCGCCACAGAGCTGCGTTGCATAGAGGTGTAAAAAGGTGCGTGGCCTCAGAACACCTGTCTGCAACACAGCTCCCTGGCGCATACTGGAGATACCTGTTGGGCTAGTTGGCCCTCAGGGACCCTCAGTATTGAAGGGTAATTAATTCCCTAACTTACAACTGACCAGGGGGCACGTTTGCAGAGTGCTGCAAGGACGGAGCGTGGCCTCCGGCACGATGCCGGTCTTTTATTTATTTTATTTTTTTAAGAAGGAGGGCTGTGTGGCCCCCCCTTCTTCTTCTAATTTACTGGCTCTGGGGACCCCATCCCCCAGGGCCTGCACCCTATTTTTTTTTGTTGAAAAAAAATAAAATTGGCCCTCCCAAGGCCTTAATCGGCCCCGGGGACCCCAACCCCCGGGCATGGCCTTTTTAAAAAAAATTCTTTAGGAGGGGGCTGCGTTGCCCCCCTCCTCAGGCCTCTTATGGCCCAATGGACCCCATCCCCCGGGGCCGGCTTTTGTTTTTTATTATTTAAAAAAATATATATATATTTATAGAAACACCTAGGACATGCTGGACAAACCGTACGTACCTATCACCATGACGATTTGTGTGATATTCATTAAAAGGCGACTATGCATAGAATGAATCTACATGGAATGTATTTCCACCGCTAGTGAAGCTCTGACGTGTCTGACACCCTACCGTGCCTAATCCCGGCGCCCCCGCCGGTGGGTACTCTCCAAGTAGACATCCTTGTCATTTATTTATACAAATATGGGTAGCTATTGACGGGCACATTTAATATACACGCACACCAAGCCATTCAAAGGGGATTCGACAAAAATTCGACCAAACTATGCAAGAAACCCCCCTCACGGTTAATAAAATACACATCCACCGCCGGATGTGTAATACTTTTTATTTTACTCTCTGGAAAGGAGACAAACCTCACTTGAGAGTCACAGCGTGCTCCTGGCTGAGCTTAATGCTGTGTTACACCCACCTGTGCCCGCCGAGTGCCTCACACCTCTGTGTTGTATTCCACCAGCTAGTGCATATGCTATGACACTCTCTAGCCCATGTGCACTGTAACATCCCCCCGTGAATATGTCATGCCACACTTGCCTTCGCACGGGTTATATTGCCCCATCTAACGTGCCTTCCTCGATGCCTATGTTATAACGCACAGCGCTATGCCATACATATTACAATCTGGGATCCATATCTTTGTCACAGTGCATATGCAACGTTACACTCTCCAGCACATATTTTATATTACAACTTTAGAGACTAGTTAGGTTACACAACACTGCCCTGTGCATATTACACTCCAAGGCGCATATCGCATAGCACGCGCTAGTGCCTGTGCTATCTCGCGCTTTCCAATGAATCTGTCATTGCGCACAATGTATTACATATTATATTTCACGCCCCAGTTCATCTTACATCACACTTTTTGGTGCATAGTTTATACCATGTACTATATCTAGTTTTCATTTTCAATCGTGCTCTCAGGACTATGTTCTATATAACACTGCGTCCACCTACCCTTTTCATGGGCATTACATTTTGCGATGGGGGGTGGAGGGTCAGGGGGTGTTTCTGCCAAGTGTGCCCGGAGTCACAGTCACAAACGTCCTCTTCTTCCTGAATAAAAGTGAGATTATGCTGCATACTTGTTCATATTTTAAGTAGTTCGCACAGACACACATTTTTAAAACAATAAAGTTCCTAATACCCACCTTCTCTGAACAATTAGCTTGCTGCCCCATCCACCTCCTCCCTATCCTCTGTTGTCTGAATCCATGGACTAGCCTCCTCCCTCCTGCCATGCATGGTGTGATATGCTGCAATGCCCTCCATTTAGCATGATGTACCAGTCCACTCCTCCTGCCCTCCATTACCCATTTATATGGCCCATCATTGACCTCCTGCTTAGCCTCTGTGCTTAGCTTGCTGCCCCTATTCTCCTTCACCCTGCCCTCCAATGTCTTTGTGCATGGCCCTGCTCCATCCTTTTTGCCCACCATGTTCCATGGACCTGCCACTCCTATCTACTCTGAGTGTTCTTTTGAGCTGCCACTCCCCTCCCACCTGCCTAGCATTGTCAGATAACTGTAACCTGTCCCTGTCACCTCCACCCTGCCTGTCCACATGCCATGCCCCTATCCCCTTCCTCCTGTCCTCCATGGTCCATTTTACTGCCACACCCTTCTGCCCTCCCTGGTCTGTTGCGCTGCAACTGCTCCTCCTGCCTGCCCCACGCGGTCTGTTGTGAGGCCCCTTCCCCTGAACTCTCTTGTCTGTGCCCAGGTCCTGACCCTCTCTTCTCTCCTCCATGGTCCTTTGTGCATGCCCCTGCACCCTCCTTCTTGCCCATCATAGCCATTGTGCTGCCACTAACCCTCCCACTTGCCATGCATGGTCTTCTGTGCTGCCATGGCCCCTCCCACCTTCCCTGTGTGGTCAGCTAGCTGCCCCTGACCCTCTCCCACCTTCCCTCCATGGTCTGTGTGTATGCCATCATAGTCTCATTGTTGCTCTCCATGGTGTGTCTTGTTTCTAGTGCCCATCCTGCCTGACCTCCATGGTCATCTTGCTGCTCCTGTCCTGCCCCCTTGCCCCCAACTCTCTGTTTCCATGTGCAAACCCCTATTCCCTCCCTCCTGGCTTGTCTGTTCCATTGTAATGCCGCTGATCCATCCCTCCTGCCCTTTATGGTCTGTTATGCTGCAGCTTTCTCTCCTGTCTGTCCATTATGGTCAGCTAGCTACCATTGCCTCTTTCCCCTCTGTTCTCTGTTGTCCATGTGCATGGTCCTGTCCCCTCCCTATTGCTTTCTATGGATTGTTGTGCTGTACTCCCGTCCCGCATGCGCTGTGTGGTGTATTGTGCTGCTGCAAACCTTGATGCCTGCCCTGTAGGGTCAGTTTGGTGCACCTCTCCAGGTCCTTCCTGTCCTCTGTTACCCAAGTCCATATCCCTACCCCAATTCCTCCTGCCTACCATGATCCAATGTACCATACTTGCGAACATTTTGAACTTGGTAAGAGGGAGATTTCGAAAAAAAACTGGGGTATTGATATTCCCCTTTGAGTTACATTGAAAAAGAGGAGATTGTAGACAGGAGACAGATCAAATAAAGCCCATTTGAGCTTAAAAACATTGGACGTTTCCTGGCTGAAACGGGTCTGTTGGCATGTATGGTTGTACTACCACTGCCTCTTCCTTCTGCCCACAATGGTCTATTATATTGCCACAGCCTCTCTTGCCAGTCCTGTATTGTTGGTTTGTTGCTCCTGGCCCCCTTTCCACTACCCTCCATAGTCTGTTGTACTGCCACTGCCCTTCCTGCCTACCCAGTGTGGTCAAATTGTTGCCTCTGCACTCTCCTACCTGCCTTCAATGTTCAGAGTCCGTGCCCCTGGCCTCTGCCTCTCAACAGTAACCCAATGAACAACTAGATTGCTAACATTCTATATTTATTACAAAAGTGTGGAACACCTGACGTCATCTTGATGTAATCAAAACTGTAATACCTAGAGTATTTGCATCAAATTTATGGTTAGTGCTCTAAAAAACTAAAATGAGGACATATTTTCCGAGTTTTCAAATAGCGACAAAGAACTTTTAAATTATTTGTAATCTTTATGTTTTTTTATCCAGTTGACCACTTGATTAAATGTTGCACCTAGGGGAGAGGATGTGGTGTTACTTCCAGTGCTGCAGACTTTGCAACTGGGGAACCAGGTTGGAGTTTCTGCTTCAGCTCAACATTCTGTGATTCTGGTCAAATCACTTAATCTCCCCATGTCTACAACCAAAATGAATTTGATCTTGTGTGATGTAACCAATGCTCATGTAAAGCACTCCAATACCTGACAAGTCTACACTATATAAAACTGCAAATACACAAAAAATAAGTGTTTTGCACACTTCTGTCATTGGGCTACATGTGGGCTACATCTGGGTAATGTTTGGGCTGCATTTGGGCTCTTTTGTCTCTGGTGGCCATCTTGGGAGATTTATTGTTTATGAAGATTCCTAATTTCCTCATTTACTGCAGTCTCCTGGGAATACTTTCAGTTTTTTATTTTGGTTCCATCAAGAAGGCATTCAGATGTGTCACACATTTGCCATACATTCTGAATGTTAGCACTCTAGTTCCTCATTAGATCACTGTAGTAAAACTACTGCTCACCAGGGAAGTCTGCCGCTGGTATTCAAAGTGCATGTTTCAGTCTGCATGTCAGAATTTGTTTATGAAATAGAAGAGGATTTGAGAAGTCAAAAAGTGCCCTAATTTTTCTTTCTGCAGAACTAATCATAATTTCTATGGCAAAATGAAACCTCTCATTTTGTTCCTTTGTAAATTAAATGTTTTAAGTGTTACCACTTTATTCCAATGAAGATGGCTTCAGGTGTGCCATACTTTTGTCATAAGTAAGACTGTTAGCGCTCTAGTTGTTCGTTAGAACACTCTGATTCATTCTGTCATTGGGCTATACTTGGGCTACATCTGGGTGATATTTGGGCTACATTTGGGCTCTTTTGTCTCTGGTGGCCATCTTGGGAGATTTATTTGTTATGAAGTTTCTTAATTTCCTCATTTACTGCAGTCTCCTCAGTAGGAAATACTTTCAGTTTTTTACTTTGGTTCCATCAAGAAGGCATTCAGATGTGTCACACATTTGCCATAAATTCTGAATGTTAGCACTCTAGTTGCTCATTAGATCACTGTAGTAAAGCTGCTGCTCACCAGGGAAGTCTGCTGCTGGTATTCAAAGTGCATGTTTCAGTCTGCATGTCAGAATTTTTTTATGAAATAGAAGAGGATTTGAGAAGTCAAAATGTACCCTAATTTTTCTTTCTGCAGCACTAATCATAATTTCTATGGCAAAATGAACTCCCTCATTTTGTTCCTTTGTAAATTAAATGTTTTAAGTGTTACCACTTTATTCCAATCAAGATGGCTTCAGGTGTGCCATACTTTTGTCATAAGTAAGACTGTTAGCGCTCTAGTTTTTCGTTAGAACACTCTGGGACATTCTGTCATTGGGCTATACTTGGGCTACATCTGGGTGATATTTGGGCTACATTTGGGCTCTTTTGTCTCTGGTGGCCATTTTGGGAGACTTATTTGTTATGATGTTTCCTAATTTCCTCATTTACTACAGTCTCCTCAGTAGGAAATACTTTCAGTTTTTTACTTTGATCCCATCACGAAGGCATTCAGATGTGTCACACATTTGCCATAAATTCAGAATGTTAGCACTCTAGTTGCTTATTAGATCACTGTAGTAAAGCTACTGCTCACCAGGGAAGTCTGCTGCTGGTATTGAAAGTGCATGTTTCTGTCTGCATGTCAGAATTTTTTAATGAAATAGAAGAGGATTTGAGAAGTCACTCAAAATGTGCCCTAATTTTTCTTTCTGCAGCATTAATCGTACTTTCTATGGCCAAATAAACCCGCTCATTTTGTTCCTTTTTAAATTAAATGTTTTAAGAGTTACCACTTTATTCCAACCAAGATGGCTTCAGGTGTGCCATACGTTTGTCATAAATAGGACTGTTAGCGCTCTAGTTGTTCTTTAGAACCCTCTGGGAAGCTGCAGTAGAACACAAAGGAATCAACTGAAAGTCTCTGCCCTTGTTGGATGTACATGTTTTACTGAGAATGTCAGACTTCATTCTCACATGACTGAGAAAGATAATGTGAATTTACGGAAAATATGCTCTCAGTTTAGCTTATAGATCACCTTCCAAACCTCTGTGGGAAAAGCATGAGAGAATAGTTTTCTCTCAAACATGATTCATGATATCACAGCAGAAGGCTTTTCACATGGTAAAATCGCCTTAGAACACACCACAATTCCGAAAATGAGTATGGTACCATCAACAAATGATTTACAATGTAACTAAAGTCTTAAAACCTTCTATTAACTGCAATGCTTTTTAATGAGGTGCTATCGTGTATATTGGTTCCAAGATGGCTGCCAACACTTCTTGGATGAAGTGCTGACAGCCATTCAGATCTCACAATGAGATGTGTGGTTAGGCTCCGCCCAGATATATATGTGATTTTACTTTTGATTTTCTCATGAACTACTGAACGGATTTACACCATTTAAGCAAAAGGCACATGCCTGACCTGAGGACTACCTCTTTGCCAAATTTCAAGTAATTCTGTTCAGCCGTTCGGGCTGTACCTTCGACTAAAGCTCCTATGGGAAAATGCATGGGGAAAACGCATTTTGGGACCCCCCTTTTTTCTCAGCCCCCGCTTGACAAATCACCCGAGACTTTCAAGGTAGGAGCTGAGCGGAGCGCCCCATTAGTTTAGAAAATTTCACGAAGATAAGTCAACCGGCGCCAAAGTTATTCAAAATAGAATTTTCAGATTTCCTATGGGAACTCGTTCCTAACTATAACTATCTACTGGCGACCGCCAGTAGATAATATATATATATATATATATATATATATATATATATATAAATATATAGATATATATATTCACTGAAATAAAGGTTTCAGGGGCGTTATAGTTAGGAATTGGCATTTAAAAAACCTTAGAAAATCACTGAAAAAACCATAGGTTTCAGGGGCGTTATAGTTAGCTGGACATTTCCCTCGTACAAAACCCTAGAAATTCCCAGTTATAGTTAGTTCAGCTAACTATAACTCACGCCCCCGCAATGCACTGCTGATGACGTCACATATTACATCACTCATGACATGGTCAGTGACATCACTCATGACATCACTGATGACATCCCCGCATATTTTTTTTTTATTTTCGGCCGAAATTCGCACTGGGTGCGCGAATCTCGCCCATTTTTTTATTTTTTAAATTCTTTTTTTGGCCCTGTGGGTCCTTGTGGGACGCCCTGAGCAGACCTAGGGGGTCAGGGTGTTTCTACCCTGCCCCCTTGTCGCGTTTTTCACGTTTGCTTTTTAGGTTTCTTGTGCCTCGGTTTTACCGAGGCACAAGATGGCTGCCAACACTTCCTGATCTGGAGTGTTGACAGCCAATTAGCATTCAGCTCGTGCACGGCAGGGTGCGTGCTGGGTGCGGTCCGGTGTGCGGGGAGGGTCCACGGATCCTCCTCGGCCATAGATATATATGTACTTTTAACTGTAATTTTCTCAGGAACTACTGAACGGATTGACACCATTTAAGCAAAAGGCACGAGTCTGAACTGAGGACTACCTCTTTGCCAAATTTGGTGTAATTCCGTTCAGAAGTTCGGGCTGTAGCTGCAACAACAGGTCCTATGGGAAATTGCATGGGGAAAACGCGTTTTGGGACCCCCTTTTTTCTCAGCCCCCGCTTGACGAATCACCGCGAAACTTTCAGGGTAGGAGCGGAGCGGAGCTGGCCAAAAGTTTGGAAAATTTCGCGAAGTTTCGTCAATCGGCGCCAACGTTATTCCAAATAGAATGTTGCGGATTTCCTATGGAAAATAGGTCCTAACTATAACTATCTACTGGCGACCGCCAGTAGATAATATATATATATATATATATATATATACCTCCATCTAGGTTTTGAAGTCTCTATGTGTAGAGGGATATACAACACATATTCACTGGCTGTACCAGCATGCAATGCATACAGTGTGATAAAGTAATGACTGGCTCGGTAGGCGAAACCAGAACAGAGTAAAAGAGAAATAACTGTGCTGCACTCCTCCTGTGTCCCCCCGCAGGAGCAGTCATGTTCCATTTCTCTATAACATTTCAATAAAGAACTGTGTCATTTTAGCGAGTACATCACCACATGTGTTCTGCAAGTATTCAGTCTTCTTCATCCTGTGCTTTGGGTTGTGCTTCGAGCTTGACGCTTAAAGTTCTTCGCGTACTCCATAGCTGCTTTAGGGTTTGCGAATATTTTCGATTTGCCTTCTGCTCCGATTCGCAGGTGAGCCGGGTACAGCATAGTATATGGGACATTTTCTGCAATCAGTATCTCCTTTACTGTGTGATATTCCCTTCTTGCTGCCTGGACTGCCATTGTGAAATCCATATAAAACGTCAAAGCATTTCCTTGGTAGATTATAGGGCCTTTTTCACAGGCCATGCGCAGAACTGAATTGCGGTCCCTGTAATTCAGGAGCCGGGCGATGATCGGGCACTGCGAGGCGCCCGGGGGCCGGCGAACAGACAGTGATCGATGAGCTCTCTCAATTATCAAGACCTGGGATAGGTGTTCTGGCCCAAATAACTCACGCAGCATCGTCTCTACGTACGTTTCCAGTCTGCCGGTATTGGTTGACTCCGGCAGGCCCTTAATTCTTATATTGTTTTGCCGGGACCTAGCCTCCAAGTCTTCATTTTTCACCTGTATGATTGCAATTACCTTCTCCATGTCAAGAATCTTGGAGGTTACCTTCTGTAGATTGTCCTCTGTATCCGATATGCGCTTCTCTGCCTCTCCCAAACTGACAGCATGCTTTTCAAATTTGGCAGACATATGGTCCATCGTGTATTGAGGGCGGCTATATTCCCATTGATGGACTGTAGACTGTTCTGTATGGCGATGAGTGTCGCCTCCAATGCTGGTGGGCTCTCGGAGGGGGCGTCAAGTTTTGAATCCGATATGGCACGCTGTCTTGATTTTTCTTGCATGCGGGTCTCAAATGTGAGGTGGGGCTGAGTTTTATCAGACTTGCCCATGTCTTCTTTGGTATGGACTTCTGTTATGTTTAGCAATTAAGAGCAAGCTTCTGCGTAATTGGTCTGCTGGCTTGCTATCCAAGTGATTTACCATCCGCAGCTCGCAAGCTTCCAGGGGGGGCAGTGTCGCTTAGCTTCAAGTCACGCATCAACGGGGCCCGAGGCCTTAGCTAACGGTACCCCTACCTGCTGTGAACTGCTTAAGTGCAGACCCACCATTCGTAGCTCCGCGCCTGTTGAAAAAACGAAGCAGCTCTGTCTTTACCCCTTAATGAAGCGTGCAGAGTAATGTTACTACACAGCAGGCCTGCCTCAGCTCCAATCCACATGCGCTGTGTATTTGTTGGGCCTTATGGCCCGAAGCTCGTGCCCCCACAGTAACAAGCCCACAGTTAGTTGCCAGGGTCGGGATGGCTCACCTCGCAGAACATTTCTCTCCATCCAGCTCGATAGCAGCAACACATGTGCAGCGGAGACCGTAGGCCGCACTCTCAGGCCTTCATAGAGCGCCTTGCCAGGTCTACAACCCTCCTGCTGCAGTGGTGCTGCCACAGTGATCGCTCACCAGGTTCCGATTTCTCTGGCCTGCTTTAAATCGCACCCTGACTCACCGGCTGTCACACGGCAGGCAACAAGGAAGGAGCTGCAGCGTCTCCACTAGCCACCTCACACCCAGGCCCTCACACCTGGGGCCTCCAATGGAGAGCAGATCACGGTCTACAAGTTCCTGACTGCAGGAGTGATGCTGCAGCGAGCGCTCCCCAGGGTACTTTTGTTTGTCGAACCACAGGTATTTGTATTCCAGCTCACCGGGACATGCTGGCTGGGTTCTCTGGTGGTCTCCCGCTCAGCAACAATGAGGGATTGGCAGTATTTCAACTTTATGTCTCACTCAAGGGGCACGCCGCTGACCTCAAAGTTCTGTCACTGTTCACTGTTGGCGAGCGTGGGTTCTCTCACCGCTGCCAGCAGGTTCGTTTAAACCCCAGGGGCGACTCAGTGTTTAAGCGCTGTGCAGCTCTGTAGTCTCTCACTCGGCCGCCATGTTATTCCGTTAGGCCGCTAGCACGCTGGGATACTGTTCGGGCTGCCAGACCAGCCCGCCGTCCAGAGCTCACCTCCGGATCAACCACCTCGATTTCACTACACCTCCTTCCTTTTTTTATGCTCCGGATTGCACATAGGGAGCAGGATTACTGACGGATTATGTATTCAGCTGGCGGAGCTGCACTATGGTGCAACCATCTTGCCGCGCACTCACTAGCGCCCCCCACTTAGTTTTTAAAAGTAGCCCATGGGAGGTGGTGGTCCCCGGGGTTGCAGGGCGGGGCGCGTGACTCCCCCACATTTTAAGCATATAGCCCCGGGGACGTGGGGCCCCAGGGGCTGGGGGGGGCCGCGAGTGTCCCAGCCCAAAATAAATTAAAGCCCTGGGGAGGTGGTGGTCCCCAAGGCTTGGGGGCCCGTGAGGCGCCTCCACCCAAAATAAATGAAAGCCCCAGGAAGGTGGCGGTCCCGCCCACCCCACCCCACTCATTTTTAAGAAAAAGCCCCAGGGTGTTGGCAATCCCCGGGGATGTGGGGCCCCTGCAGGCCCCCTACATAAATATGTATTGCCCCAGGGACCTAGCCTACCTGGGAGCTTAAAACAGATGAAGCGCAGGAGCCAACACTTTGTTTTTTTTTTAAGTTTTCAGCCGGATTCACAGACCATACGTGAATCCCACCTAATTGTTTAAATAAAATGCTTTTTAGGGTCCTATGGGTCCCTGTGTGACCCCCTAACAGGCCTAGGGGGTCAGGGGGTTTCTACCCGCCCCATATTCTTGTTTTTAAAAAAAAAAGAATTCACCTTTTTTCTTGTGACTCTGTTCAACCAAGTCAAAAAACGGTTGCCAACACTTCCTGGTTTGAAGTGTTGGCAGCCAATCAGAATCAAGCTCGTACTCGGGAGGGTTCGCAGATCCACTGCGGTCACCAGATACTAATATTTTTTTATGGATGTATTTCTCAGGAACTACTGAACAGATTTACACCATTTTGAAAAAAAGGTCGCTTTCTGAACCAAGACCTACCTTTTTGCCAAATTTGATGTAATTCCGTTCAGCAGTTCGGGCTGTAGCCTTGTCTAAAGTTTCCTACTGAAATTAACATGAAGAAAATGTGTTTTGGAACCCGAAACATTCAAAACAGGAGCTGACCAGAGCACCCCATTAGTTTTGGAAAATTCGCTAAGATTCATCAAACAGTACCAAAGATATTGGCAAAAGAAAAAACGCTTTTTGAACAGAAACAAGGTCCTAAACTAAGCCTGGGCGTAGTGGGGCTACGCGGAGGGACACGGAGCTGAAAAAAAAATCTGTGGTTCTCCGCGTAGCTCCGCTATGCCACCCGCCTCCCACCCACCCTATTTACAATTAATACAACTTTTCAAAGAAATGCACATGCGTGGGCGCCCGCGCATGTGCAGTTTTCACCGAGAACGCGATGAAGACGAGGAGGGCTGCCCGGGGACCCCGCAGCTAAGGTAAGATTCTGTTTATTTGTTTTAAAGCCGTTTTTGAAAAGTTGTATTAATTGTAAATAGGGCGGGTGAGAGGTGGGGGTTGGCCAGCTCCGCTCCGCTGCGGAGTGTGCAGAGATTTGCGTTCTCCGCGGAACGCGGAGAAGGCAAATCTCTGCACACTCCGCAGGCGGAGCGGAGCTTTCCACCCACGGTTACTCCTAACTATAACTACACTGCCACAGAACATTCTTACTTGCCTTTACTCGTAGAAACAAAAGTATTTGAGCATGTCATCTGTCAGAGACATGCCTGTTATATCTTTTGATGGTGCAATGGTCAGCATATTTCAGGATCTCTCACCCTCCAGCAATGCGAAACACTGAAACCAGCAACGGCCTTTTTGCTTGAAAAGGGAATCTGCTATAGATGGGGCCACCCCTTTTGCTTAATGTTTGTTTGGAACCAAGAAACACATGCCTTCCGTACACTGGTGGAGGCACATGCCTTAAAGGGCTTCGAGCTTCCAGCAGAGGATGAAACTCACCGGCTGTGCTGGGACTCTCCATCCCACCTCAACACGAAATCGAGATACCGACACCGTACTGTCAATGAATCCCAAGCAAAACCATCTGCATCTGACAGTCACTGAGAATGGGAGGCACTTCTACGTCAACTTCAGCACCGAGATGATACATTGAGTATTCAAAAGGATTGATGACAGAGACAGAGGAAGCTTGCCTTTAGCCAAAGAACGGCTCCAGCTAGCACGGTGGCCCTGGTGTCTGGCTTGACTGGTACAATTCGCAGCTCAGAATGAGAGGTCTTTGCATGGTGGGCTCCCACTTCCTTTTAAGGTGCGGTGCAGCGATGGTTGGCTGTGTTATGTTGCCCTGGGGTCCTCTCCTCGGGATGACGATGATGCTAGTTATGGGTCCACCTCCCATCCGTCCCCAGTCCGGTGTATGTATAGCACCCTCGGACTTGGGAGACAGGTGGGCGAGGGAAGGAAGGGTAGGGACCGCAGGGAAGGAGACCTGAAAAGAGAGAAGAAGACCGGTTACTCCAAGGCGGTCTTTTCGGGTAGTTCCCCCCCACCCTGGGCCTGAGGCCACTGCTCACCTGAGCTCCTGTTCTCCCTGCGTGGGAGTACACCAGAACTGTTCAGTCCCGTGTGTGGATAGGGGAACGCCTCCAGGCATTCAGTGGACCGCGGAACTGGGTCCGATGTCTACCTCGTTGCTTCACGGGTAGCCGGGTGGTGGGTCAAGGGTCTCGAAGAGGTGTTTGTATTTTCTAGGTAGGCGCTGCCACTCTACGCCTCTTGGAGTATAAAGGGCGGAGGAGCGCTGGGAGTGCTCTGGGTTTCTACCATTCCGTCACGGAGAAGCCCAGAGGTGCACTATGTCTGATCCTAGCGCTACGACGTCACGCCCTCAATCCTTGGGCGGAGGAGCGCTAGGAGCCGGCTCGGGATTCTCCCGAGCCGGGAACGATGGAATCCGCAGGGAATGCGGTGAGGAAGCCCGGCGCTACTACGTCACGCCCAGAATCCAGGGGCGGAGGAGCGCTGTTTGGGCTTCTCACCCGAAAGCTGAAGGAAGCCGTGTTCACTTCTCGGTCACTGCACGGGAAGCCTCGCGGAGACAAGTCTTCGGAAGGGCAGACGGCGTCTACGGCGAAGGAGGGCCTCAAGGCGCAGCACTCTCCGAAATCTGAGAACGTTACCTGTTTCACTCGCCAGCGGGGAGTCACTCTGGAAACGGAGGAAAGCGGGTAACCAAGAAAGCGTCCGTGTTCAAACGCTCAGCCTCGATGAATGGAATCATTGGCCCCGCCTCCTGGGAGGAGCCGCGTTATGTGCCTTTCTGGAGACCACGTGTTGTCGGCGGGCTCCGGGGACTCCGGATGTTGGTGTCCTAGCGCCGCTTGGGTGCGGGGCGCGATTCGAATCATGACAGGCTGCCTGGCAGTTGGACTCCTATCCTGCAGATGGTGACAATGTCTCCCATGAGAGGAAATGTTTTTGTATTGTCTCTTTCTTTTTTTATTTCCTTTTTCTTGGTCTTTATGTATTTCCCTGGATCATTGACAATAGCACTCTTTGGTTCCCCTGGGTGTAGAGACATCACTTATCTTCTGTTACGTTTATGGGCTCCAGTGCTTTGAGTTCTCCATTACATGTTGCATTATGATTGCTAGATAGTACTTGTTAGTTCAGTGCCTTATTTTCAGGATATTGTTTTCCCAGCATGCTAGTATACTTGTGGATGATGCCTTACACAGGTTAATGCCATGTCATTTTTCCACGCCGTTCTTAGATGGGGTCAGGAATATCTCAGTATGGGCCCGCAATGACCCTAGTTTGGAATTCGTTCTAGTTTTGGTAGTGAGTGATTCTTGTTTTTATCTTGACACTCTTTACCTCTCAATTACAGCTTTATACCCGTCTTCCTGTGTTTGCTAAGGTTGAGATTAGTATATTATCCTCCTCCCCGCCAATTCACATGCAAATTCCTATTAATTTACTATTAAGATATTAAGCTTCAATGTACAGGGTTTAAATTCTCCAACTAAGCGATTAGCCCTTCTCTTTCTTCTCAGAGACTCCAAATGTGACATATGTCTATTACAAGAAAAAAAAACTCCTTCGCTCTGATTGGAAACCCCTACATTCCCGCTGTTTCGATCGCCAGTTTTAAATCTAAGGGCCCTGGAAGAAGGCGGGAGTGGCCATATTGATTCCCTAACATTTTCCAGGTTCATGTGCCAAATTATCACAAAGACATTTTTCTTAAAAATGCACTGGGGAGGGTGGTGTCATCCCCAGATTAGGACATATTGATGGGGGTGATTTTAATGTGGTGAGTGACACACTTCTGGACAGATCCTCACAGCAGGCTGGACGCAAATTCAGAGTTAATGCGGGGGTGGTTGGAGGATATTGTATTAGTAGATGTGTGGCTCCAACACAATCCAAATATGAGAGCGTACACATTTTTTTCTGCCGTCTACCAGACCTATGCATGAATAGACTGCTTCCTGACCTCCCTTCATCTAACTTTAGCTACTACTTTGGCTGATTTAGGAGTAGTGGCTCTGTCGGACCATTCGCCTATTACTTTCTCACTGCGACGCTGAGAGGGGCTCACTGACAATGCACTTGGCTCTTGAATCACAACTTGCTCACATACGACACTAGCATTGCTGAAATTGAGAAGGTCATTCATGCCTTTTTAGACATCAATGACATGAATGACACTCCCATTTCATTGGTCTGGGATACTCTGAAGGAGGTTGTGCTAGGTCATTTTAACGCCATATCGTCCAAGCTTAATAAGAATGGATGAGACAATTGGAAAGTGCAATTAAGGAATTGGAGGGGGTACACTTACACACCAGCTCTCTCAAACCAAGGCGGCAACTCAAGGCGTCCAGTAAACAAATAGAAGTGTTAGACATGGATACAGCAGAATATGCACTTTTGCTCACTAAACAGAGATACTATGCTGGGGGTAATAAAAACCGGTTGATTACTTGCTCAGCAGCTCCGGGCCGAAACCCTCCAACAACAGGTTTCTGAGATTATGGATTCACTTGGGACCTGGGTGTACAGTGATGAGCATATTGTGGCAGAATTCGAGCAATTTTACTCCACCATATATACTGCAGAGGCACTCAGTGATGACACTGATGCAGATTATATATCACCTTCTCTTACGACCCAACTCCCTGAAAGTGAAGCGTCCGAATTGGATAAAGATATACAACCATAGTAGGTTCTTCTGGCTATTCAAACTTTTTCCTCACATAAAGCCCTGGGGAATGATGGCTGCAGTTCATATTTCTATAAAGCATTGAAGCCACACTCGCCAACCTTGTGACATGCCTCTACAACTCCTTTAGTGATTCCATGACTCTCACTACTTCTATGTGGACGGCCACGATTGTGGTTCTTCCCAAACCATGGAAGGATCTGATGTGCTGTGCCTCCTAGGACCCCATATCAATTTTGAATGTGGATATAAAGATCTTCACTATCATCTTTGCATCCGGCATAGGGCCATGTGTGCAGGGATTCATTGACTCTGATCAATCTGGGTTCATTCTGGAGAGGAACTGCGGTGACAGCAACAAGCTCCTATGCCACCTCCTTGACAAAACATGACGATCCCAAACTAGCTTTCTCCTGTTAGTTGATGCCGAAAAGGCCTTTGAGAGGGTTCACTAGTCTTATCTTCACAAAGATATCACTCAATTTGTGTTGAAGAGAGATTCAGGCACTGGATAAATTGCAACTTTGTGGCTCCCGAGGTCAGAGTTAGTGTTAATGGCGTACTGTCTCAATCATTTTGGTTGTTACAAGGCACCCAACAGGGATGCCCTTTATCTCTGCTATCTTTTGCTCTTTATATGGAGCCTTTTGATGAAAGGATTCGCCAACATGGCTCTATAATGGGCATATTTATGGGAGGCAGGGAGCATAATGTGTCCCTCTATGCTGATTATGTTATGCTAACACTGATCCAGCCCTTCATCTCCCTATACCCTCTCCTACGGGAATTGGAGGAATTCAGGAGAGCATCTGGGTTTAAAATTAACCTGCAGAAATCCCGGACCATCAGTTTGACTGACCCTAGAGAAGATCAAGTTTACCTAGCTACTTTGTTCCCTTTTGACTGGGCTACGCAATGGTTCACTTATTTGGGGCTTCAAATATACCCCATGACCGACCGCTCAGATCTGGAGAATTACTCCACACTCCTCCTTAATGCTCTATTAGACCTTTCCTTGTGGAAAAAGGGACACGTTGTCCTGGCTGGGCAGACTGGCTGCAGCTAAGATGAACTTGCTCCCTAGAATTCTTTATGTTCTGCAAACCCTGCCTTTGCAACCCCCGGGTAAAATCTTAAGTAAATTGCAGCACCTTATACAAAATTTCATCTTGGGGGGGAGAAGGCATGCATTGCTCAAAAGAAGAACTATCTTCACCAAGCTCAATGGGGGCTGGGTATTTCGCAACTTCAAAGGTACTACCAGGCAGCAAAGATGCGCTACATGGTAGAATGGTATAAGACCAGCTCTAAGAAACACTGGTGTTTCATCGATCAAGCGATTGCAGGGATTCTGCTATAGAAAGTTTTGTTGGCTTTCTAAGAAACACTACCCGCTGGGCAATTATATTTCACGGGTCACTGGTGGGAGTGTGAGATAGAGTACAAGAGACGCATCGCCTCTCTTCACATGTCTCACCCCTAACTCAATTCTCAACAAATCCAGATTTACCTCCGGTGGCAAAGGGAGACTCTTACCTTACCCCAACTTTGGTTTCACTACGAACTACCCCTATGGTTTATTGGCAATATTTAGCTCTCCGCCACACAGGATTATCCAGCCTAACATCCACCCCTATGCTGGTCGTCCCCTTACACATTTTGAGAAATGGCTAATGACACCACCATCTGATAAACACATTCTCTCCAATATCTATGCATTCCTTCTCACTTCCACTTCTCAGACCAAAACAGCAGCACAGAGTGGGTGGGAGATACAATGTGAGTGGGAATTCACATCTATGGAATGGCATAACATGGTACACAGGGCTAGGGCATATGTTTGCAGTACAGCGGGCAGAGAGATGTTCCTTAAGCTAAGCCACTATGGGTACCACACCCTGGCCAGAATGGCTCAATGACCCAGGGGAGATCCTCTTTTCTGGAGATAATGCGGCCAAGCGGGCCCTCTCACACATATATTACGGCATTGTTCAAAACTACAATCCTTTCGGACTGAGGTCCTGGAAATTAATGATGAAATTCATAAGAATGAATTGTCCAGATTCCCCAGCTAGATATTGCTAGGACTCCTGAACACATTGACTTATCCCTTGAAATCACACCGGGGGCGAGCCATTACTTTAACAACTGGAGTGGCTAAATAAGCGCAATTGTCCCGTTTTGGTGTTGATGCAATCTCGACAAAATTGGATTAGCTTCATAAATTATGGGAACACTTGGGTATGGAAAAGATAATGGCAACAGATACACATACTCTCCTCCGGTTTGATAAAACATGGGGTTCTAGCATTCAGTTTTTAGCTAACAAATTTATGGAGCTGACCTGTTCTGTTAATTTACCTCTACTCTGTCTCACACAATCTACCGCTTCAGATGGGTGACCTCCATTCTGTGTGTTCCCTACTCATCCTCTGTGCAGACCTAGCTATTCTTTTTAAGGGTATTAGCCGAATTTGTCGAGTGTATAGATTTTCCTTCCAGTGGCGGCTGCTGCCAATCCGACGTGGGGGTATATCAAAAAAATATATAGACTTACCTTTCCTGCAGGCCACTTCGAACTTCTGCTCCAGTGCCGCATGGTGCCGCTCCTCTGCTCCAGTCCTGGCACTGCAATTCCCATGAGCACAGGCTCCCAGACCATAGCAGAGGAGCTGCCCCTGTTTCCTTTTTTCTTTTGCCTCTATTTTCATCTCTTTATGTATCTGTTCTTTTTTTTCATTATCGATGGTTTTTGGCCACTTGCCGGCCTGTGGATCTAGGTGGGTAGATGTTGTATCTTCTTGCTAAACTAATAAACAGAGTTAAATCATAAAATGGGTTTAAAAATGGATCCTCAATTACAATCAGAAAGAGAGGGTGTTATGGGTACCCCTTCCAAACTTTGATTCCTATCAAAGTTTTGCTATTGGTATTCCAGTAGCAAACCATTGAAAAGTTACCTACTCCCAAGCTGGGGTAGTAGCTCATTCGCAACAGGAAAGAAGCCCCGTTTGGACCCATTCCTCTTTTTTGAACTGTAGAAAGCATTTCTAGCAAAGTAGGCAGTGGTCCAAGCCCCCTGACAACTCTCAGAGAAGATTTAAAAAATATGTAAATTTTGTAAGTTTCTTTATTTAAACTTCATTACGGGCAAAGAGGAGTGCAGACCATTGCTGCCACCATCCCTGTTGTTACAATTAGCGCTCTAGCGTTTAACGCTAGAGCGCGCTATGTGGTTACGCAACGCGTACGCCACGTTCGTGGCGTACGCCTGGTTATAAATAATAAAGGGGCGTGGCCTGAGAGTCAGTCACGCGCCGACACGAGAACCCAGTGTGGTGTCCGTTCCTGCAGCGGCGGCGCGAGCATCAGGGGGTCCACACCAGCGCACGCGGCCCCCACAACACTGGCGACGAGAGCGGAGAGTACACCACGTGTGCCCCAGCTGATCGACGCGCTCCGCGGCAGTCCCGCGCGCGCGCACGTGCTCCTGACGGGCCGACCAGAAGGATCAAGCTCGATCTCATGCAGGCAGTGCAGCTGGGCCTATTTAATCACCGGTGAGTGCACGTATGCACCAAACACAGCCCATCCTGGCAGATGAACATCCCTGCCATTGAACTGTAGACCTCTGTGTCCCTGCTGCGTCCTGGCTGGGCCTTGAAGCCCTCTGCCCCAGCTGCCTGCTGCACCCGGGCTGAACCCTGACGCCCTCTATCACCACCAAGAGTGGGCATCTCCTGCCACTGCAGCCTCCTCTGCCTGCTGCCGTCCCGCCTGCTGTGCTGTGCCCCAGGGAGCCATGGGGGATGATGAGCGCCCCGCCCAGGCAGTGCCACTGCACCCCGCGTCCGGCGTTCTGCCGCCGTTTAGTGAAGCTGCTGACCCTGCCACAGCCGCCCCACGCTGGCAGACGTGGATTGGCCGGCTCGACAACTACTTTGCGGGCACCAGGGAGACGGATGGCACCGTGAAAAGATCCCTACTACTCCACTACGCAGGGGAAGAAGTCTATCTCCTATTCAAGCACCTCCCCAACACAGGGAACGCGGACGACTATGATGCGGCAGTGAGAGCCCTCAATGCGCATTTCGACCCCCAGCTGAACCCAGACTTTGAACACTTCAAATTGCGCCAAGCGAGACAAAAGGAAGGGGAGTCGGTGGACGCATTCCACGCTCGACTGAGGGTGCTGGCAGACACACACCTCGTGGGTGATAGAGCCAAGGAGGAGATCAGGGCCCAGATAATATGCGGCATACGCAGCAAAAAGCTGCGGACACTCATCCTCCGCCAACCGAACATCCCGATGGCGGACATTCTGGTGCTGGCACGGTCCCATGATCTATCCGACGCCCGCGCGGAGGAGATGGAGATGGCGCTCACAAGAAGCGCCGGATCAGGAGTAACAGTCAAGACAGAGCGGGCCGACGCAATACAGTCGCGTGGAGCTTCCCGCCGGCCGGCGGCAAAGAAGCCTGCAGCCCCGTGCGGGTACTGCGGGTATGATGAGCACGGAGGCAGACCGTGCCCCGCGAAAGGAAAGGTGTGTGACAACTGCGGCGTGATGAACCACTTTGCGTCTGTTTGTCGCAAACGCGCCACGCAACGAGACCGGAGAGGAAAGAGGCCGGAGAAGGCCATGGTGAGACAACTATCCCAGCTGTCGCTGTCCTCTCCCACCAACCCAAGGGGCAAGCAAGCACAGGCCCTGCAGGAAAACGCAACGGAGTCCGATGATGACGAAGGGGAGACATACCTGATCTCATTCACCAGAGCCCTCAAGAGTTCGAGGAGACCACAACCGAGGTGCGACATCCTAGTCGCCGGGTCCCGGATAAACGCAGTGATCGACACAGGGGCGTCAGTCACCGTAATGGGAGTGCAACAATACAATCGCCTCCGACCCAAGCCGGAACTCCGACGGTCAAAAGCTCAAATTTATGCCTACGGGAGCGACACACCCCTGCCGTTGGCAGGAAAGATGACGGTGCCGGTGAAGTCAGATGACGCAGAGATAACGATTGTCATACACGTGATCAACCAAGAGGCCGACACCCTCCTCAGCGGGCACGCAGCCGAAGACCTAGGGTTGATCGCATTCCTCCGGAAGGTACAAGAATCCCAGACGACTACCCTGCTGGACCAGTTTCCAGAGCTGTTCACTGGTCTGGGGAACATCCGACGACTACCAGTCAAGCTCCACATTGACCGGTCGGTCACCCCCACAGCGCTGAAACACAGGAGGATTCCCTTCCACCTACGCCCGTTGGTAGAGGAGGAGCTGAAGAGGTTGGAAGAGCAAGGGGTCATAGAGACAGTAACCGGACCCACCCCCTGGGTATCACCCATGGTGATAGCGGAAAAGCCCCGGCAACCAGGCAAGATTCGAGTGTGCATCGACATGAGGCTGCCCAACAAGGCCATCAAAAGGGAGAGGCACATCACACCCACGATGGATGACATAATCGCAGACCTTAACGGAGCACGGTGGTTCTCCAAACTAGACCTCAACGCGGGGTACCACCAACTAACGCTGGCCGAAGAGAGCAGGTATATTACCACATTCAGCACGCACCTGGGGCTACGCAGATACCGACGCCTCAACTTTGGCATTTCTTCAGCGGCCGAAATATTTCAGAACACTATTAGAGACATCTTGCAGGGGCTACCGGGAGTGCTAAACGTCAGTGATGACATACTGATACACGCCACAACCGTGGATGAACACTACCGACGAGTCCGGTCCACATTGATGAGGCTGAGAGAGTTTGGAGTCACGTTGCACAAGGAGAAGTGCCAGTTCTTTCAACAAAGCATCGAGTTCTTCGGATACACGTTTACCAACCGTGGCATTCAAGTAGATCCAAGAAAATCCCAGGCCATCAAGAACGCCCCACCACCAACTTCGGCATCGGAAGTCCGCAGTTTTCTCGGGATGGCCACGTACTGTGGGCGGTTCATCCCGAACCTGGCCACCACGGCGGAACCTCTCCGACGCCTCACGAAAGCAGAGGCCCTATGGCGCTGGGGGCAAGAGGAAGAAGACGCCTTCAATGCGATCAAGACCACGCTCCTGGACCAGGCCACCCTGGTATACTTTGATCCGACCAGGAAAACAGAACTGCTTGTCGACGCCAGCCCGGTGGGACTGGGCGCGGTCCTTACGCAAGAGCAAGAGCCAGGAACGTGGGCCACCCTGGCATACGCCAGCAAGGCGCTCACCCCGACTGAACAGCGGTATTCTCAGATTGAACGCGAGGCACTAGCCATCCGATGGGGTTGCCGGCATTTCCACCTATATGTCTGCGGACACCCGTTTACTGTGGTGACAGACCACCAGCCTTTGGTGCCCCTGTTCAAAGGGACAGCACCCCACCCCCCCCCGAGGATCGAGAGGTGGGCCATTGGCCTACAGCAATACCAGATGGAGGTGACATACCGGCCAGGTGCGAAGAACCCGGCAGACTTTCTGTCACGACACCCGGAAAAGGGGGTGACATCTTCGGGCGGGAAGGAAGAAGAAGAAGAGACCGAGGCACACATCGACCTCTTAGCTGCTCTAACGTGCCCGCGGATACTGACAATCCAAGAAATCATACGTGCTGGGGAGCACAACGCCGTGCTTGCAAGGACACGGGGAGCTCTTCAAAAAGGGTCCTGGGTTGATTTCCTGCACACCGCCAACTCGTGGGCAGATGAGGACAAGAAGGACCTGCAGCAGATGTGGCGAGTGCGGAATGAACTAAGCATGACCCGTGACGGTGTCGTCCTGCGAGGGTCTAGAATCGTCATGCCCACCGCACTACGCCGTCAGGCCACGGCAATTGCTCACGAGGGCCACCAAGGGACGGAGAAGATGAAGACACGGATGAGGGCGAAGATATGGTTCCCAGGGCTAGACGGCATGGTGGATGAAGTGGTAAGAAGCTGTGCCGCGTGTCAGGTGACGAGCGGCCCGGAACCTCCGGCCCCCATCGTGACAGAGGAACCAAGAAAATACCCGTGGGACAAGATTATTATAGACTTCGGGAGCCTCCCAAACGGAAAAGTGTCGCTGGTGGTCATGGACAACTTCTCGAAGTATCCCCTAGTGGAAGTTCTGCCGTCTACAGCCTTCATGTTCGTGGGACCAGCGCTGGAGAAAATATTTGCCATGTTCGGGCGGCCCTCGGAGGTGAAGAGTGACAATGGGCCACCCTTCCAGGGTTATGAGTTCCGGGAGTTCCTTCAGCGTCAAGGAGTACAACATCGGCGAATCACTCCCCAGTGGCCACAGGCCAACGGAGAAGTAGAGCGTTTCATGAGGACCCTGAATACAGTAATCCGAATAGCCGGAGTAGGGCAACTAGACCCCGAGAGGGAAATCCAGCGATTCCTGGGAGAATATCGGAGTACGCCCCACTGCTCCACCAAACAAGCCCCGTGGTCTCTCATGCTCAATGGGCCCCGCCGCGATGGGCTACCCACAGCCCCAGGGTGGGCGCCCCCACCGTTCGAGACGGAGGAGGTTTTCCAAAGACGAGCACACCGCAACCGAAAAGTAAGCCGAGCCAGAGGCAGTCAAGACCGCGACATCAGACCAGGGGACAACGTCCTCGTGAAGGACAGAAGGCCAGGAGGAAAATTCAGACCCCGGTATGAACCAGGCAGTTGGACTGTGGCACAGAGGCGGGGTACAATGGTCACAGCAGAAAGAGGGGCGGAGTCGACCACCAGGAACATCTCGTGGTTCAAACGCATTCCGGAGGCCACCGACCGCGACCCGAGGGGACTGGACGGAGCGGAGGAAGAGATCTCAACCCCAGAGTTGGGACCAGGACTGACGTCCAGTGGGGCCTGCAGCGCCCCAGAGCAGAACCATCATACCCCCACGGAAGGTGAAGCCCCGAACAACCACCCACCCAGCTCCGGCACTCGTGCCACTGCCAGGTATGGTCTGAGAGCGAATCCTACGCCCAGCAGCCGCCTTAAAGACTTTGCCTGCCACGCAAGTGAGTGACTATTATGGACTTTAGTTTATTTTGTTGTCCAAGTTGGGGAGGGATGTTACAATTAGCGCTCTAGCGTTTAACGCTAGAGCGCGCTATGTGGTTACGCAACGCGTACGCCACGTTCGTGGCGTACGCCTGGTTATAAATAATAAAGGGGCGCGGCCTGAGAGTCAGTCACGCGCCGACACGAGAACCCAGTGTGGTGTCCGTTCCTGCAGCGGCGGCGCGAGCATCAGGGGGTCCACACCAGCGCACGCGGCCCCCACAACACCTGTGACTGTATCCAATCGACGTGAACTGCAATTTGCGACCTGCCCAATAAAAATTAGGTAGGTCGGTTTGTTTGTAACCCTCTCTGATTTTGAATTTTACTAACCGACCTAGTTGTACGTAGCTCACTTCACAAAATTCAATACTGGTAACAAAAATAGCGGTCGCAAATTGTAATGAGAATTTGTTTCGATAAACCAAGGTGTTGCTAGTGAAAATGCAGCATACCATATTGATTGACAGGGCTGAGGTGTGTGGGGTGAATGTCGAGTTCACAAATATTCTTTTATGAGATTCAGGTCATACTCATTGTAGTATGGTCAATGGGGAATTCAAATTTAGACTGCAGATGTAGTGTGTTTTATTATCAAAAATGTTCCATGCCAGCCCAAAACATACTTTAATTATGTATTGAGGACACACTGATTTTGCTGCTCTGTAAACACATGTGCCAACTTGTGAAATCTGCACACAGCGAGTTAAAGAGTGAGCAAACTGAGGGGGGGCGTGGCCTGCAATATGACCGAGTAGACGCGTCTGTCGGCGGCTCTGAGGTCCCAATAATATTCCTGTCTTCAATCCTGCCTTCCTAGCGCATCCATTCCACACATGAATCCAGTGCACGAGTGTGGAAGAAACCACTTCACAAAGGTGTCAAAATGAAAAAAATGCAAACACGCACCGGAGAAATGTAAATTTCACTGAGAGCGCTCCTGAACCAGAGCCCGCAGCTCAAAATGCGGTGTCCCTCAGCAGATCCCACCTGCACTAGAGAGGTAAGCCGGGGGATCCAACGCCCAAGCAGTCCTGCTGGGAGTGTCTGTGGGACCTCAGAAAAGATAAGTCCCTCCAACTGGGCAGAAGCCTCCCCTCCAAAATCACCCATCTTCTGTTACAAAGAGACTGGGAACTGTTGCTGTGGGCCCGTGCAGGTGACAGGGGCAGTGCAGCCCAGTGCGGGACATAGGATCGAGGGGGTCCCTGAAAAGCACCTCAGCACACCCTTGTGAGAAGTAGAATGTCCCCCCAGGAGGTGCAGAGATGGCGCAGGCCCACGACTACTGCAGTACTGGGCCAGGTGGGGCTCCGACACGCAACCTATGAGCTGCCCTCCGGGTTGGGTCCAAAAGTGATCCGCAACACACAAAGGGGAAGAGCCAGCGGAAAGCAGGACAGGACTACCAACCCAGATCCGAGTGACCCATAGAAATCAATACCTGTACTTCGCTCCAGGTCACGGAGAAGTTAAGAGAGGCACATCACTCATGAGCTGCGCCCGTGGGTGGAGGAATGTTGGATGTTCTGCCCATATGAGCTGCCATAACAGTTGGTAACCTGAAGGAGCTGTCTGGGCTCAAGCTGGCGAGGCAAACCTCGCGACTACCCGAGAGTGAGAGAGGTCAAAAATACCAGGGGATACAGCTGTGGAGTAGTCCTTAAATCCTGACACAGAGACCATGAGGAGCCAGACCAGCCCAGAGGGAAGGGCAACCGGGAACCTCACAGAAGAGGCTGGTGAAGATGCTGCTGCACCTGAGGAGATCAGTGGACTCAGGAAAATGGATCACTGACCTACCCTCTTCTACGTGACCGAGCCTCAGACAAAACACCAACTGCAGCACATGACAGGGGGCCTGAGATACAAGGGTGTGGTGCCGATATGCCTGGCCAGGCGGTCATGGAGAGGTTGGGCCCAAGTACAGACTGAAAGATCCAGAGAGATGGCCTCAACCTTACTGGGACATGGCTACAGGGACACCACCCCAGGTTCACAGCTACACTACATTAAGGCACAAAAGGGGTCAGTGAGACGCTACAGGAGCCAAGAGAAGAGCATTGGTAAAACCCTGGGAAGGACCCAGAGACCTGAATGATGAACTCCCAGAGATGAATGCGGGGAAAAAGGGGTTCCAGATGGATACCCATAGCAGGGCATCTGACGCCCTAAAAGTACCTGAGCAAAAAAAACCTCATCTGGGAGGCAGAGAGCGGAGAATTGGGTTGCACCACGGAGAAGAGTGACGTCTACCTAGACAAAGGATGCTAGGCAAGGGCATCAAATTACTCCTACGACAGAGCCCTATAAAGAAATATAACTCAGGAGAAGCCCATGGGTACCACTCTAGCAACTAACAAGAATGCCAGGCCCCTCCGTGAACCCAATCTTATCCATAGCCAGATAAGCAGGTAATAGCCAAGGACTGGGCTCCTAATTAGATGTGGCTCAGACACACAATCAGCATGCAGCGACACTCGAACATAATCAACCTAAATGGCCAGAGACAAGTAGCTGAAGCCACAGAAACAGGGTAAAATGGACAGATATGCAAAAGTGGTGGCCCTTCCTCCAGGGGCGATGAGCAAAAATGTACCTATGTGAGACAATGCTACCCTCCTACTGGTGATACAGTCCTCCAGAGAAGCACTGGAAGGAAGAATAACGGAAGTCTGCTCAGATGTAACCCTACTATGACAAGACCTATGCAATGTATCCAAAAAAGTAACACTGGTGGAACAGCGCATATCGCAAGTCGAGGATGTATCGCACACCCTAGGTAAGGAAGTTACAAACCTTCAATCTGTGGGGTGCGGCCCCCAGGGGGGTGTGGAGTCCTGGGAAGGGGGTTGCGCATTCCCCAGCTTCACTTATGCCTGCAATCCAACGTTTGCTTCCGTTTTGAAAAAACAGCCATCCTGGGACGGCTAATTTAGATGGTTATCAGCTGAAGTTTTATTAATTGAGTCTCTAGTGCTGTGAAAAGCTTCTATGTCAGGGTACCTGCTTGCTTGAATGAAATGCAAATGTGCCTATCAGGTAATCAATCAATCAATCAATCAATCAATCAATCAATCAATCAAACATTTGTAAAGCGCACTACTCACCCGTGAGGGTCTCAAGGTGCTGAGGGGGGGTGCTGCTACTGCTCAAATAGCCACGTCTTGAGTAGCCTCCTGAAGGTGAGTAGGTCCTGCGTCTGCCGTAGAAGGGTGGGGAGGGTGTTCCAGGTTTTGGCGGCGAGGTGGGAGAACAATCTGCCACCGGTGTTCACTCTTCGGATGCAGGGGACAGTGGGGAGGGCGAGGTCAGCGGAGCAGAGCTGGCAGTTCAGGGTGTAGAAGGTGAGTCGTTTGTTGAGGTATGTCGTTCCGGTGTTGTGGAGTGCTTTGTGTGTGTGGGTGAGGAGCTTGAAGGTGATCCTCTTGTTGATGGGAAGCCAGTGCAGGTCTTTTAGGTGGGGTGTGCTGTGGCTGCGGCGAGGGATGTCGAGGATCAAGCGTGCGGAGGCGTTCTGTATGCGTTGTAGTCGTTTCAGGAGTTTGGCCGAGGCTCCTCTGTAGAGGGCGTTGCCATAGTCTAGCCTGTTGCTAACGAGGGCCTGTGTGACCGTTCTTCTTGTTTCAGTGGGGATCCACCTGAAGATCTTGCAGAGCATGCGGAGGGTGTTGAAGCAGGAGGACAAGACAGCGTTGACTTGCTTGGTCATGGAGAGTGTTGAGTCGAGGATGAGCCCTAGGGTGTGTGCGTGGTCGGTGGGTGTAGGTGCTGCTCCCAGTGCGATCGGCCACCTGGAGTCGTCCCACACCGAGGGAGTGGAGCCGAGAATGAGGACTTCCGTCATGTCTGAGTTCAGCTTCAGGCGGCTGAACTTCATCCACTCGGAGATGGCTTTGATTCCTTCGTGAAGGTTGGTTTTGGTGGTGAGGGGGTCCTTGGTGAGGGAGAGGATCAGCTGGGTGTCATTGGCATAGGAGATGATGTTGAGGTTATGCAGTCGGGCGACGTGAGCTAGTGGTGCCATGTAGATGTTGAACAATGTCGGGCTGAGGGATGATCCTAGGGGTACGCCGCAGATGATCTCGGTGACTTCGGATTGGAAAGGGTGGAGGCGGACGGTCTGGGTTCTGCCGGAAAGGGAGGAGGTGGTCCAGTCCAGTGCATTGTCTCGGATCCCAGCGTTGTGGAGGCGTGTGTGTAGGGTGCAGTGGCAGACACTGTCAAAGGCAGCTGATAGGTCCAGGAGGATGAGGGCCGTGGTTTTGCCGTTGTCCAGTAAGATCCTGATGTCATCAGTGGCAGTGATGAGGGCAGTTACGGTGCTGTGGTTGCTGCGGAACCCGGACTGGGACGAATCCAGGATGCTGTTTTCCTTGAGCTAGCAGGTCAGTTGTCTGTTGACGGTCTTCTTGATGACCTTCGCTGGGAACTGGAGCAGGGAGATGAGTGCTTGGGATCTGCCTTGGGTTTTTTGAGTAGGGCGTTTATCTCAGCTTCTTCCTGCTTTCCGGGAAGGTCGCGGTCTCGAAGATGTTGATGGCCTTGCGGAGATGGGGTGTGATGATGGAGCTGGCTTTGTTGAAGATGTTGTCATGGGTCTGACGGAGAGCCGGAGTGGATGGTGTTCATGATTTTGATTGTGTCGTCGTCGTTTATGTTGGTCCAGGTGAGCAGGGGATCGGTGGGGATGGTGGCTGTGAGGTCGGAGGTCTCGGTGATTGTCGGGTTGGTCTGGGTGTTGAAGCTCTCGTGGATGTGTGTGATCTTGCAATGGAAGAAGGTGGTGAGGGTGTCACATAGGTCTTGAGAAGGTGGGATGTTGTTGGTGTTGGAGCTGGGGTTGAAGAGCTCCTTCACGATGTTGAAGAGCTCTTTGCTTTGTGTGCGTTGTTGTCTAGGTGGTCTTCGAAGGAGGTCCTTTTGGCGGATCTGATGAGGTAATGGTGTCTGCAGATGGCGTTCTTGTGGGCTGCGTAGCTGTCCGGTGTCTGTTCGCGGTGCCATTTCTTCTCTAGTTTTCGGCAGTTTTGCTTGGATGCCTGGAGTTCCGTGGTGAACCAACTGGCTTTCTTGTTGGTCTGTCTGTTGGAGGGTTTCTTGAGCGGGGCGAGGGTGTTGGCACAGTCATCGATCCACTGCCTAAGGTTGCGGACAGCGGTGTCATGGCCGGCGGGGTCGACGGGTGGGCTTCGGTCGAAGGTGGTGCTTAGCTGGTCTTCAGTGACTTTGCTCCAGCATCGGCGAGGGTTCTGTTGAGTGCGGTGGTGCGTCGTGGGTTTCCGGAAGGTGAAGTGGATGCAGCGATGGCCAGTCCACTGGAGTTAGGTGGTGTGGCTGAAGGAGACGTGGGAGCGTGTAGATGGCCGAGTGGCTGGGTGTTGTGATGAGCTGTCTGAGTTCGAGGTTGGCGAGGCTGTCAATCAAGGTGGTGGAGTTGGTGTCGTCGTTGTTCTCGAGGTGGAAGTTCAGGTCCCTGAGGAGAATGTAGTCTGTGGAGGCGAGGGCATGCGTGCTGATGAAGTCGGCGATGGCGTAGCTGAACTGTGGCCATGGTCCGAGGGGTCTGTAGGTGAGGGTTCCTCTGAGGGTGGTGTTGGGATCAGTATGGATCTGGAAGTGCAGGTGTTCGGTGGTGCTGAGGGTGTCGTCGGTGCTGGTCGAGACTCTGAGGGTGTTCCTGTGGACGATGGCGAGTCCTCCTCCTGTTCCGTTGGTGCAGTCCCTGTGGGTGATCTTGTAGCCGTCAGAGAAGGCTATGGCGATGTCGGGTGCCGAGGAGCGGTTCAACCAGGTCTCGGTCAGGAAGGTGACGTCTGGGGAGGTGGAGTCGAGTAGGTCCCAGAGTTCGATGGAGTGTTTCCTGGTGAAGCGGGTGTTGAGCAGAATGCATCTGAGGTGGTTGCGTCCTTTCTCGGTGGGTGGTTTGGTGGCTCAGAGGCTGGTGAAGCTGCAGCTCCGGCAGGAGAAGGGTACTTGGGTGCGCTTTGGGGCGGCCAGGAAGCAGGTGTGTGATCGTCCGGTGTTGAGTGCATGAAGGGTGCTGGCATCATAGCGGAGACGGGCATTGTGGCGTTCACGGGGGCAAGGGGTTCTGGCGCTGGGCGCAGTCCAGGCGCAAACGGGCTTGTCTTAGGCACTCCTTTGGCGTGCCAGTGGTACGGCCACACAGCAGCTGCCATAAGAAGGGGAGGTGGGAGGTAGGAGCAGTCGGGAGGAGGGTGGGAGCGGAGGAATGGGTGAGCGGGGGGCTGGGCCACAGGGGGTGCAGCGGCGGGAAAAACGGGAGGGAGGAACGGTGAAGGAAACAGAAGGCAAAAGGGCACAGGGCACAGTAAAAGTACAGGAGGGAAGGAAAAACGATAAAACCAATAGAAGCAGATAAACAATCACAGTACAATTACAAATATAATAAAAAAAGAGCAAAACCTACACCCTACCACTGGCCACCAGGGATGAGGCGCAGGTGGTAGCCTGCGGATGGAGGAGGGCCTTGAACTCCGTCAGCAGCGGCAACTGGGGCTCAGGACATGGGCACACAGGTGGTGCTGTACGGCATGGGGAGCAACCTGCCTGTAACAGGGTCTAGGATCGCTCTCCTCACCGTGCAGCAGCCGCCATAAGAAGGGGAGGTGGGAGGGAGGAGCAGCCAGGAGGAGGGTGGGAGCGGACAAATGGGCGAGCAGTGGGGTGGGGCCACAGGGGGCACAGCGGTGGGAAGAACGGGAGGGAGGAACGGCGAAGGAAACAGAAGGCAAAAGGGCACAGGGCACAGTAAAAGTACAGGTGGTGCTGTGCGACGTGGGTAGCGACCTGCCTGTAACAGGGTCAAGTTAATCTGCAAGTGTAAAGGGTGCTTGGGAGCCGGTTCTGACTTTAATTGATCAAATCACTCCAAATTTTTTGATGACAAAGATTTGGTTTTTTGAGTGGTAGTGCAAAGAGTTAACAACTGGGCTGTGAAGTGCTTGCTTTTAATTTTAACTGTATTTACACAACCCTTAGTACCCCTAAAGAGGTTTTGAAGGAACAGTTATGTAAAAGAGAAATTGCATTACATATGCTCTGATAGAACTAAAGTCTACATTTTAGAATCACCTTTTTATTATAAAACTATTTGCATGTTTTGCAGCACTCTATTCTACACTGTGGGTGCTGCAAGTATAAAATAATGACTTACATATTCACAGTGCTTTCTGTCATAGGCTGTGACATCATAGCACTAAAATACACATCACTATTCTCCACTGCATCAATCAAGATTTAATTCTGTGGCTCTCTGGTTACACATAGACCTCTGCACTGCATTTACTAATAGATGTTTCATAATGAACTACAATGCATTTCTCACTGAGTAGAACTTTTAAAATGTAATTTTCATTACGCTGCCCATTATTTTATTTGTAGATACAAGATGATGAAAGACCTAAAAAACGTACAGAATATATTTGGGCTTATTTATGAGAGGTTTGCATCGCCAGAGCATCACTTTTTTTGACGTTCCGGCGGCGCAAGAATCTCAACCATACCTATGAGGCTGTGCAAAGTCACCCTGCATGGCTATGCATGGCCTCATAGATATGGAGTAAGACATAGCAGCATAAGTCACTGCGATGCATTACTCTGCGTCAAGTAGGTGTTCCATTGGCTTTGCGTGGGGTTCCCACGCAACACCCATGGATTTTGAAACTGCCCCATATTTACAAAATCAAGTAAACCTGGGGCAGCCCCAAAAATGGACGCCTCCCCAACGGAGGCGTAACAAGTAGAAATGTTTTAATTTCTCCCTGTTTTTTTCTCTTTCCATATGTGCTGCATTCTGCATCTCCCATAGAAAGAGAAAAATGCCTCTCGGGATCGTTTTTGTGAAGGAAAGTGCCCCTTCCTGCACAAAAACAATCCTGCCTATGTTGGTGCTATGCGGCAATTTGTGCGCCAATGCAAGGGGAAAAGACAGGAATGCACCATATTTCAGAAATATGGTGCATTCCTGCCCTCTCACATTGGTGTAGGGCAGCGCAGCAAGAGGTCTTGCAGTGCTGCCCTACACCAATTCCTCATAAATGAGGCCCTTTGATTTAAACCACACATTTGACCATGCCCCCACTCTCACTGACCTCTGGTTTGCTAAACACTGTTTACTATTATTTCCCCACCGTAAAATGTATTTGCTGTGGGAATTTGGAGCGTTTATGATTGTCAATAGTTGTTGATGATGAGTACCAGGTTCTAGACGGTCCTTAAGCCTAAAAAAGTTTGTCAAGGGGGTCTCTGCACCAAAATGTTTCAAGACCTCTGCCTTACAACCTCCATGAGGGAGATCCCCTGGAAGGTAGCTGATGCAGAAAATCAAACATGCAGGAATAACCTATGATTCATAGGCTTCCCGGAGGGAATTTAGGGATCAGATGTGGGGGCCTTTCTATACAAATGGCTCAAACACATTCTCCTGAAGGCGCAGTTCTCGTCATGCTTCATCATTGAACATGCCCACAGGATGCCCAGCTATAGACCACCGGGGGGGCAACCCCATGGCCTCTAATCACCAGCTTGTTAAACTATCAGGACTGGGACTTGTTATCCTGTGATAGGAGACACACTGGGGATGTCCGAGCACTAACACCAAAATAATGATGTTTCTAGACCACTCCCAGGAAGCCCAAAAGCAAAGGAGGACCTTTGACTCGGTCAAAGAAAAATGATCAAATCTTCATATTACATACATGCTGCTCTTCCCAGCGAAACTAAAGGTCATCTTCCAGAGCAAATCATTCTTCTTGCAGACCCCAGAGGAGACATGGGACTGGATAGAGGAACGCCCTCCCCTGAAACATAGAAATGAAATGGTGGGGACCCCTTGTCTAGATCCGCTGCCAACTATTGAGCCCTGACCACAAAGGCTGAAATTGAAGCACCGATCCGACTGGACGGATAAGCCGCACCAGTACACTCCCCTACGACCAGATCGGAACCCAAAGGAGAGGGCCCACACCTCAGATATGGATGATGGACAGGTACAGACAACGACCGGGAAGAAACCCTAAAGGCTGACCAAGAAGGCAAGTTACCCCTGACCCGTCAGAACAGGAACACTCAGTAAAAATGGACAGCGACCATTCACTCCTGCAAAAGATTACCAGATTTGAGGAGCCAAACTCAGACACCACCGCCCAAGACATTCACCTGCAAGCAATACACAAAGGGAGCATGGAGGGATGAGGTGCATGGGCCCGTCGGAGGCCAAAAGGACAGTAAGTTGGCACCAGGTGCCTTTGGAGACTCATATACTGCATGTAGCAGGGTTCCAGTGTTGCAAGGCACAACCCCCTTTTTTGTTGGTTCATTGGTAGGGAGAGAGGTGGGGTATACAGACCTCTCAAGCTTAACCTATGACACAGTTGTCATGTTGACTGTTGACTGTTGAGGAAAAGTGGGTGGGCAGTGGGAGAGAGTGGTTAGGAGTGGGTGGGTGGGAAGGGGGACAGTGCTGCAAGATGACAAGGGGCAGTTTATTGTTTGATACAGAACTAGGGGGCATCAAAACTGCAAGCTTAGAAATAAACCCACATTTCCAGCCCTACACTCACACAAGACATGGCAGGAATGTCTCCACATGCACAGGGTGAGGGAGGATACACCGTAATTATGTAGAATGTCAACAGTCTTGGTTAAAAAATTAAGAGGGGGTTGGTGTCCAAATATTTCAAAAAATGAAAGCCTGATATAGTCCTCCTTCAGGAAACATACCTCTGTGGTACCCATTGCACCTTTCTTGGGAGAGGCACATACACAAACCTTGCTTGTGCAGAATGTTCCTCGGGATCCAGGAGGGTTGCCATCCTTATTAGAAAGACGCCACCCTTTCATACTCACAAAACTTGGGTAGACACAAGCAACACATTTGTCATGGTACAAGGGACCTGGGGTGGAAGCAAACTCACTCTAGTTAGTGTCTACTCACCCCCATGACTGCAATAGCAAACTCTTGACAAGGTAGAAGAGATTCTACTGTAATCCGATTCCTTAACACACATACTGGGAGGGGACTTTAACAATGTAGTAGACCCCTACCTAGACAGCACACGGAGAAGGGGGTAATACACCACTGGCTGGGTTCATATGTACACAAGGTGTGACTGACCTCTTGTGCCAAAAACACCCATCAACCACACCTACTCATCTTTTTCTGGTGCCCACAGAATATTCTCTAGGCTGGGTTACCTTCTTACCCAGTCAGGAGAAATAGTAGACAAAGTGGAATATTTGGCAAGGGGCCTATCGGACCAAGCCTGCTTGTGGCTTGCAATAGGAGGATGACCCATTAGAACGCAGAACGGGTGGAGGAACAACGCTTGGGATTTACGAGACGTAGAAGTCACCCGCAAAATAGTAGTAGACTCCGAACTATATTTCAATGAAAATGAGGGCTCACTGCCCTCTGCAGTGGTCCTTTGGGAAACTTTCAAATCCTTAGTGAGAGATAGAGCACAAAATGCAATAGCACATTAAAGTAAGAAAAAGGTTCAGAGGATTGAAGCACTGGAAAGTAGGCTCCTAGAGCTGGAAAGAGAAGCAGGCCCGGATGCTGATTACCGCCTCCTACGCCAGAACGCAGCCTCATGCAAGGAATATCAAGCGTTAGCCCACCAAGAGACAAAATAACTTCTAGCCACACAACACCGCCTATACAAGACTAGAGATAGAGCAGAGAGGCTCCTGGCATGGTTAGATCGGAAGGAGAGGGAAACTAGGTGGGTGACTGCCATCCAAAAGGGGGTGTCATGTTAACAACAGCACAGGGCATAGCAGACACCTTTGTGAGCTACTATGCTGACCTCTATGGGGCCACGACATTGGCATATGACTCCCAGATTAACAGTTACCTGTGCACCATCAATTATCCCACCTTATCCTCAGATAATCAGGAAGCTCTCGAAAAGGAACTTACCCTGGAGGAAGTCGCGACAGCAATAGGTAAGGAAAAAGTAGAGAAAGCCCAGGACCCAATGGACTGCCGTCAGAATTCTTTAAGACGAATTCCCGTTTACTGCGCCCATAACTCCTGAAGATGTGCCTAGAAGCACAAGCAGAGGGCACACTCCCACCTGACCTCCGTAACGCTACAATGGTAGTCATCCACAAAGCCGGAAAGCCCACTACAGAGTGTGTATCGTACCGGCCGATCTCGCTACTGAATGTGGAAACTAAAATACTGGCCACCAGCCTGGCGACTCGGTTGCTACCAGTCATTACCTCCCTCATCCACTCCGACCGGTCAAGATTCATGCCAAAAAGTTCGACAAGGCTTAAACTTAATCAATTATCTTACTGGTTAGACAGGATCAAATACAGAGCTGACCCACATATACTTCTATCCCTTGACGCCGAGAAGGCATTTGATTCCATGCACTGACCAGTCATGAAGCAGGCTCTAAGGAAGTTCGGATTTGGGCCTGTATTCCTGACGTGGCTAGACCGATCATATATTTATACGTGGGCAGGGCATGGGTCAATGGAGCGATGTCGGCTGAGTTTCCAGTGGAACAGGACACTAGACAGAGCTGTCCGTTGTCCCCACTGCTATTTGCTCTGAAACTGGAATCGCTAGCATGCCTAGTCCAAGCCCACCCAGACATAGGGGGATTCACAGCCAATAGAGAGATAGGTCGAGATGAGCAGATTTCACTCTTTGCCGACAACATCCTCCTATATGTCACCAACCCCATAGTGATGCTTCCAACCGTACTACACATATTTGAGGAGTATGGACGACATGTGGGTTATAGAATTAACTGGAACAAATCCAGCCTATACTTAGAGCCCCATTACGATGGCAGGCGGACAAAGTTCGCCCGCCACCGTAACGGTGAACGGGACTGACTGCCAGAGGTGCGGCGGTCCCGCCAGGCCCATTAGGATTCGACCGCCATCCTGGCAGTCGCATCCCGCATATTTTACATTGCGGTGGGCGGTGCTGTAAGCAGCACCCGCCACAATGCAAAAGATGAATGTTGTGCATTGGCATGCACAATGTGATGGGCACCGCACGCTGTCTGCCACCATGTGCATGCCAATGTAGGGGGGTACCATATGTACCCCCCAAGTGCAGCTCCCCACACCCCGGGGGCCCGCAGCGGGCTCCCAAAGTGATCACTGCATGCCTTTCCATGGCGGAGTCTCCACCATGGAAAGGTATCCCAAAGGCGGCATAGTAATATGGATGGCGGTGCCATATTGAATGTCTTTTCCTGCTGGCAATCCGACCAATGGATAAGCGGCGGACGGTCTTTTCGTCCGCCGCTGTGCCCCTCGCCATACTAATATGGCGGGGGTGCAACAGGGGCATTTGGTGGGTGGATCGCCTCCGCCGGGCCAGCTGTGGCGATCCACCTGTTTTGCTATTGGGCCCCAATGTTGGAATACTCATAGATGCACAATAGCTCCACAGTCACCTCCTCATCAACTATGAGAGATTCAGGTACCTAGTCCTCTACATAACCACTAACACCTCACTAAGCCTCGCCCACAACATCCAGAGGGTAGTAGCAGAATTCCATAGAGACGTTGAATGATGGAGACTGTTGGCCCTTGCACTACTAGGAGTAGCCGCTATGCATAAAATGATCACACTCCCAAACTACTATATATCCTTCAAAACACACACTGTATGGGTTACCTGAAGATGTCTTTAGGGCAATTGATAATGAGGTGTTCCATTATTATGGACTAGGGGCAAACCTAAGGTTGCGCTAAGACCCTTCAGCATAGCCAATATAATGGCGGGATCACCCCCCCCAGACATACGATCATATTATCGTGCAGCGCACCTGATAGCTGTTAATGAATGGGGATACATGCCGGGCGACCACTCTGGAAAGGCGCCAATTTAAACCACACACTTACCTCCACTACATTTATGGGGCAGGGGACTCAGACAACTTTTATCGGCAACCCAGAGGATGATAGAGGCTTGGAAGAGGCAGAGAGTCAAATAAGGTGGGATAAGAAACTCACATGGGGAAACCGATGTGGGAAGGTACACGTCAGCTAGAAATGGGGAAATTGCAGGGATTCGGACCATGGGATGTAATCGGGATATCTAGGTTAGGTGATCTCCTTGAGGAAGGATCCCTGATTACGTTCAGCTCCCTTCAATGGGAATACCAGCTGAGCGATAACCAAAGGTATAAATACCTGCAACTACAACACACTTGGCGGGCAGAGAGTGTAGACACACTCGACATACCCGAATATGCACTACTGGAGGGAAGACTGCTTCTCGGAGAAATAACAAAGAAAACCTTTTTGTATGGACATATAAGACCCTAATACATATAATTTGATATAAATTGGAGGAAGTGGACTGGGAATCCGCCCTAATATACCTGAGAGATGTGGCCATTAAATTAAGACTATGGTTGATACTATTCTAAATCCAGTGCAGGGTATATTTTGATAAGTCCCGCCTCCACAAAATCAAGAGGACTGAAACTCCGAGTGTCTTCGCTGTAGAGTGGAAAGAGGAACATACATTCATACTCTGTGGTAATGCTCCTATATACAATCATACTGGGCCAAAATACTAGAGGAACTTAGCAAGATCTTGGGGTCACATCTGCCAAGAGACACCAAATATGCCCTGCTGGGTATACTCTCAGAGGTCGATGTTCCCAGAAATACTCTTATACTCTGCAACAGAGTGCTAGCCAAAAGAGAAATAGCCAAATATTGGGGCGCCTCAAACACTGTCTGTGTGGAGAACAGGTATGGACTTTTACATTGGGGCAGAAAAGGTGACATATAAAGTGAGAGGGTGCCCAAATAAATTTTTCAATAGCTGGGACCCTTGGCTAAGATATTATGGATTAGAGATGAGTGGAGGGACTAGCGAATCTCAACCATTAACCATAGACTAAAAGGAGAGGAAAGTGAGACCTCACCGCTCAGGTCTATACTGGAGACCTACACCAAATAAGTGAAGCCGTCTGATGTGGATCAAACTTGTAACAATTTGTAATTGTACTACCACTGATTTGATTCTATGTACTTATTGCCTCACAGTGCTCTTCGTTTACATAGCAAAGTTTTGTATTCTTAGAAAATGTATCAATAAAAACATTCCAAAAAAAGAGTGAGCAAACTGTTGCCACATTAGCAATGTCAGGTGTTAGTGGTTTTTCCAGTCCTGGTTCACCCTCTTGTTTTCGTTCTAATATTTGTAGTTTGCGTTTGCATTAAATGTGCAGGACCTCAGATACCACATGGAATTAAACATTAGTCTGCATGATTCCAAACCCCTTCACTCCGAGTTCCCCGATGATATCTCCACAATTCTAGTCATCAGAAGCAAACAACAGAAATTACACAGTTCAGACACCCTTCCAGTTGACCTGCCAATCAGCATAAAGAAAGAGGACACTGGAACTATGATTTTCAGGAGTGCAATAAAACCAACTGGAACTGTATAATGCTGGACATTAGAATAAACTCCACTTATGAAACTTTCAAGCAGGAAATGGTAAAGCTCATTTCCGAACAATACTTCTCAAGGGGACTTAAAAATATCTATGGCTGTCTGCTCTGAAAGTAGTCTTCAACAACCAGATCCTTCTTCCCAAAAGATGAGACTGTAACACACATCCACATTGGACATTATAATGATACATATTATACCCACCTTTGTGTCAATGAATATTTGCTCACTACAATTCTAACTCCATGAAGTTATCTATGCTGTTTCATTTTGCTTATCTGTTGACAAAGATGCAATATATTATAAGATCTGGAATCACCTTATTTCCTATAGTCCTATTCTATGTTATCCTTTACCTCTATAAAGTGGTCTAACACCCTTGTGTTTGGTGCCATTCAAAACTACAAATAATAAATCAATATGAAAATAAATAAATACATTTCATTTATAGCTTCTCCCAATTAAAACTCTCACAGAAATAAACCTTCCCCTGATTGGGAGTGGAAAATGAGCCAAAGACAAGATCTTTACAATGGCTTTTGTTAGTAATGGGGGTCTCTAGTTGGCAATGGTTTGCATCTTTGTCCAAATAGGACCCTTCCTTCTAGTCAGGATAAGGGGGATACCCTCCTTAAACTTGGCACAAGCAGTCAGGCTTATCTCAGAGGCAGTGTGTAAATCATTTGCACATAACCAACAGTAATACAGTGAAAACACTACAAAAGGATACCATATCAGTGTTAGATAAATAACCAATATTATATCTGTGCAAACAAGACCAAAAACAATAAAAATCCACCATCCAGCTCATACAAATATCAATAGTCAAAAATAGACTTAAAATACAGTTGCTTGAAGTCGATAGCTCTGTACAGGGCTATCAGGGCATTGTGAACAACAAATCCAAACAATTCTGGCTGACAGGGGCCCTCAGGTTGCGGTTCAAGTTGCAGCTCGGTGACGGTTGTCCAGTGGCGTCGGTGAGACTGGGGCTGCTGTGTGAAGTGATGCAGAGCTTGTCAAGGTGCTGGCAGGTCATGGTGCAAACTGCGGCGTTGTCATTGAGGAAGCGCTGTCGTTGGCTGACTAACTGGAGTCGATGGTGCTGGTGTCAGTAGGCAAAGGCTGCGGTGCAGGATGAGGGTGGTGCATCGTGTAACTTACAAGCGGTGTATCAAACCACATTGCAAGCATCAACAGCGTTGTCAGCATGGAGCGTCATTGTCAGTGATACTAGGGTGGCAACTTGAAGCAAGGCGCTGCGGAGAGCGGTGCCCAGAGGTTGCATTGTTAGCAGCAGCAGTTTCGCAGCATTAGGTGGTGTCATTGGTGAGACCACGGTTGCTGTGCAAAGTGTGGCGGTGCCCTCTGCTCTGCCTTCAGGACACGGAGTTGACAGCAGCGTTGTCGATGGCATTGGGTTGCTTTTTCTTCTGTTGCAGCACAAAACACCTAGTCCCCAGTGCTGGTAGCAGATGAACTTGAAGCCTTTGGTGTTCCTGGGACTTTTTGAATAGGGGGCAAATTCTACCTCGTGCCCTTGGAGAAACTCACACAAAGAAGTTTCAGAAAGTTCAGTCCAGCCCTTTCACTGCCCATGACAGAAGCAGTCACTGCAGGCCAACACAGCAAATCACACAGTACAGTGGTAGTTCCTCCTCACAGCTTCTCCAGATCTTCTTCTTGGCAGTCTTTTTAGTGCCAAAAGATTTCCAAAGTCTTTGGGTTTGGACCCCAATATTTATACTCAAAATTAATTTGTTCTCTTGTGGCAGAGAGGGTCTGTACTCAGCAAAAGTCTCTGGCCCATCTTCCAGGCAGGAGGTAGAGACAGCATTGTCCAAGGTAGACCAGGCACATTCAGGTGCAAGGAAATCGCCTCCCACTACTCTAAATGCAGCCCCAAGTCTATTCAGACAGCCCTGACTCAACCAGGAAAGGCAGGACACACATCGACCCCCCAGTGGCTGTCTGAAGAGAATGCACATCTCCAGCCCCTTTCACTCCAAAGACAGACAGTCAATCCACAAACCCAGCAGAGGCACACAGGATGGCTAAGCAAGAAAATACCTACCTTCTAAAAGTAGTATCTTCAAACACAGAACATAAAAATCATCTTTACTAAAAGGTGCATTTTTACATTCTGAGAACAGCCATACTAAATTCCAACTTCCCATCTTGTCCCAACGGTAAGTTTTGATTTTAAGATGTTAAAAGTAAATTTTTATTCTATCCTATGGGACAGATGGCCTTTCCATGGTGAAAAACGAAATACATTGTAATTCACTACCAGGACATGTTACACATACCAGTACATGTCCTACTTTTAACTTACACAGCACTACACAGCACCCTGCCCACAGTGGCACCTTGGGCCTACCTTATTATTATTATTAGTTTTATAATGCGCATGGCTGCCCCAGCAACGAGGCGTCCCAGCGCAGCAGCGAGAGCCCGGGTGCGAGAACCGGAGCAGATCAACAAAGGGTTAGATGATGGAAAGGGGGAAGAGCCACGTCTTCAGGGCCTTGCGAAAGGTCAGATGGCTAGGAATAGTTCTAACTGCAGTCGGGAGAGAACTCCACAATTTTGCTGCTAGGTGTCGGAAAGAGCGCGCCCCTGCCCTGGCCCTCCGCACCCGAGGGACACAGACCAGAGCATGGTCGGCGGAGCGCAAGGGGCGCGTGGGAACGTAAGGTTCCAATAGATCCAGGAGGCCTGACGGGGCCTGTTTTGCAAGAATTTTATGTGAAATACATAGTGCTTTAAATTGAATGCGTTTGCACACTGGCAACCAGTGAAGTTTCGGGAGCACATGGGCAACCGAACAATGCTTGGGTAGAGACACCAGAACCCTAGCTGCAGCATTCTGGATCCTTTGAAGGCGGTTAATACTAGCCCTTGTTGCTCCCAAGTAAAGGCACTTCCCATAGTCCAATCTGGCAAGAACAGATGATTGGATGATGGACTGCCGCACCGATGGGGGAAAGAACCCAAGCAGTGGTTTGAGGCTCCGCAGGAGACCGAAACAGACCCCCGCAACAAACTTAGTTTTTTTTTCGAAGGTTAGACCACGGTCAAACCAAAAACCAAGGTTCTTTACAGAGTCCTTGGAGACTGGGGCAGGCCTCAGACGTTCTGGCCAAAGAAGGTCAGTCCATAACTCCCTATCCTTACCGAAAAGCAGTATTTCGGATTTCCCGGAGTTCAGCTGAAGGCAGTTTGCTGCCATCCAGTCGGAAATACCCAATAGATCAGCCCCGAAGTTGTTTAGGTTGGCGGAACTTTTTTTAGAGAAGCTGATCATTAATTGGGTATCGTCGGCATATGAGACCAATGAAAGCCCCCTTCTCTTGGCCAGTGCCTCCAATGGGCTGACGTACAGGTTAAATAGAAGTGGACTTAGTATAGAACCCTGTGGAACTCCCTGGTGCAATGCACACTTTTGAGAGGAAAAGGGGGGAGCCAGGACCTGAAAAGATCTCTCTGACAGAAAGGATGTAATCCAGGCCAAGGCCGAGTCCCTAACCCCGATGTCCTGCAGGCGTCTCAGAAGAATTTTGTGCGATACAGTGTCACATGCGGCACTCAAATCTAATAGGACCAAGGCCGCGGAGTCACCTGCATCTAGATGATTTTTAATAGTTTCCGATACCACCAGGAGCGCGGATTCAGTGCTATGTCGAGGACGAAAGCCATGTTGAGTGGGGTCAAATAAAGCATGTTGCTCGACAAAGCCTGCCAGGATAGAGTTCACGTGTGCCTCCGTCACTTTGGCCAAGAAAGGCAGTTGCGAGATGGGACGGTAATTACTAGGGTCGGATGCAACTAAGGAGGGTTTTTTCAAAAGAGGGATAACTTTGGCATGCTTCCAAGCTCGAGGGACTGATGCCGTGAGTAGTGATCGGTTGACCACTTCAAGGCATAGTTCGGAGATGGAGGATACAAAAGACGGAAACAGGTGGGAGTCACTGGGTCCGCCGGGGAGCCTGACTTGATTTTGGAGCTGAGAGACGCAAACTCCAGAGCCGTAATAGGAGGAAATACCCCCAAGCTATGATCATTCAAAATCTCACCCCCAGAGGGGGCCGGCTCTTCAGACAGGGGAAAAGTTTGTGGGAGACCCTGGTAGATTAGTTCCACTTTATTAATGAAATATGTAGCTAACGCACTACACTGGTTATCAGAGGTTATTGGAGAGCCCTCATTACCACCGGATTTCTTCATATTGCCCAATAAGGAACAGATTGTCTTAGTAGGGTTGGAGCTCACCATAATTTTATTGGCCACAAAGTCGGCCCGTGCTCTGTGGATCTCTTTGTGGTAAGACTTAAGGGCTGCTTGATATTCGAGTTTGGCAGTCATATCGTAGGAGCGCCTCCAAGCACGCTTCAACTTTTTACAGCCCTTTTTGGTGACTTATGTGTAAGAAAAGGGAAGATTTGGGCCTGGCAAGAGGGTGCACTTGCCAGATTGACATGGCAGTTACAAACTGCATGCAGACACTGCAGTTGGAGTTCTGAGAACCCTTTTCAGGGCTGATTGTATGGGTGGCACAATCAGTGCTGCAGGCCCACTTGCAGCATTTCATTTACAAGCCCTGGCACTCTCAGTACACTTTACTAGGGACTTACAAGTTAATCAAATATGCCTAACATGGAAACACTGTTCTATAACACAATTTACAACCGGAGAACTTGCACTTTAAAACAAAATGGCAGTGAGAAAGTGCGCAGAGACACTAAACCAACAAAAAAAGAATTAAAACCGGGAGGTCAGAAATCAAAAAGGCAGGGGAAACACCCCAAAAGATGCAGGGTCTAACAGCCTTTCTATGTATGTCAATAGGGATAGTCAGAGGAAACAGTTGCTACCCCTTGTAGTAACTGTATTTCCCTTTGGTAACTCTGGGCTTGCCTTTTCTACCAATGCTTTCACTGAACTCTCAAATGGCCTAACTCAATGTGATTAGCTCTTCCATTATAGGCCTGGGTGAAATAAAAATTACACCGGTGTAGTGAAGACTGCTATCTATATACGTACAATGCTAAGTTAGCACAACCGCGTTAGATGTTAGAAAGCCATCTTGCCGCTTTTGCTGCTTTTGCACACAATACTGTAGTTACATGTTATTAATTGAGAAATGCTTGCTCGACTTTGCTTCACATGAGAACTGTCTGTTGTTCACATCGCTAACAGTGAACAGCGACCTTGGTCTGAACATTGTGTAAAGAAACAGTCTGGGTCGCTAGACGGTGCATGTTGTTGGGTTCAGGTTGATCGGCCCACTATTTAGCCATAACACGCACGCAGCTGCAAATACCTGAAAGTCGAGTGCTTTTAATATTGCAATGCTGCATGTTTTGCACACATTCGGAAGAAGAGCTTTCCCAGGAGCAGAGTCTAGCTGATCCTGTGATGTGATTCCACTAAACTGATCTTTACGGTATGGGGTTCCCCATTCAAGCCTAGAGACCTTTTATTAGTCTAATAATAGTAATATTAGTTTACTAGCGAAAGGAAGGTGGTGGATATCCACTGTCATTTTATTATGATTACTCCTTTCATTTTCTATGGTATTGTAACTATGCTGATGGTTTTGATCTTAATTATCTGTCTGCTTATGTTAGCCAAAGTACTGCATCTTAGGACACGAGGTTCATAAAATAAACTCTTTAAACTTTACCGTGTCTCTGTTTATTCTGTTGTGGACTGATATGAGAATAATTACGAACAGGTATTTCTGATTCCCACCATTCCTGAGAATACCCTAAGTCGCTTGTTCTGCGTTGTCTATACATTGGGACCGCCGAGATAAAACTCGGATAACGAATGGGACACTGATGCTGGTCGGATAAGGGGTTCTGGGTTCTGAGGTGAGTTTTTGGTACACCACAATTCACTGAGGTCCTGGTTCTGTGCATAAGCAGAATCCCTGCAACATGGCGCACCTAACGTTTGGTCGATTGATTTGAAACACCTTAGTAGTGCTTATATTAGTCCACAACCCCCTCACTCTGGTTTCCGTTTAACGGGAGCGACGGTTTAATCTACCTGTGTTTTGACTAATAGGTTCTTTCAAGCTTGATCATTAAAAAGGTTATTTTTACTGAACCCCAGTGCTACTGTTGATATCATTGATACTCTTTAGTGCGTCCTTACGGCGGTTGCTATAGCCGCACATAGTCGTGCACCTCTACACCGTCATTTGACGACGTATGGGGTGCCGGATGATGGGATGGCTGTTATTTTTGTGGTGAGCGCTGATGCGTCATAGCCTTATGAGTTGTTTTACTCTTGGGTGACTTTTCCGGCGGTGGATGCCGACGATGATACGTTTCATTCCTATACTCCCACGCAGCTACCTGCGATCTATACGCCGTATAGGACACAAGAAATTCCTATTTCTGCCTGGCAGCATACCATTTGGTTTAATGGTGCCCTTCCCCATGCGGTTGCACCGGCTAGAATGGGCCCGTTGTCTATTGCAGGGGCCACATGGCCGGTGCTGGCCGGATTCTCACGGTGGCGGTGGCTGAGTTGCGGGTGCTACACACAGCCCTGATTACAGCTCATAGGGCTTTAGTGCAGTACGTGTCACGCAATGTGCAGGTGGGGGCACCTGCTGTTGCAGAACAACCAATGGACCACCACACGGTGGTTATTAGTCCTGTAATGGTTAATTCGGTAATGGGCAAGCGCCCCCAAAGTAAGGATGATTTACCTTATTGGCTTGCTGAGAAATTTGACCAACTGGAGGCGGTTTTTCCGCATACCTCTCCTGTGGAGAAACACAGGATTCTCACCATTAGTTTGCCGAAAGACTTGGTCCCAGATATGGCCGATTGCGCAAACTGGGGCAAGGTCTTTGCTGCGACCTACTCGAAGTGCTTCGGCACTCCGTCTATGTCTGTACTACCCTCCGTCATTAAACGTGTTCAAGCGGAGGCTGCTGTTGAATTGGGAATGAGGCTTGTCGGAGTGTTCGATGTGGTGGCTTCCATGGTAATGGGCAACCTCAAAGGCGATGCCATGCAGTTCCAAGTAGCTAATAAGCTGGACCGCGTAGATGAACTCGACAGGCCTAAGGAGTTCGATAAAATAATTGCGCAAGCCTATAGGACCATAGGCCGTAGTGCCTTAGGTGTTAAACCAACTGTGATAATTCCTGCTATAGTACAGCAAACTAAGGTGAGCTCGTCTACTAAAGACGATCGCCCAAATTTTCCTAAACAAAATTGGCGAGCAAAGAAACAGGGGGAGCAGCAACAGAAACAGGGGTCTCGTCCTGCCTCACCCGTACAGTCGTCTAGCGAACGCACATATGATCTGCGCGATCGATCTAGTATTAAGTCACCTGATAGATTTCAGGTTTCTGAACAACGCTCTCCTCGTTCTTCACAGGAAACATCGGCTTCACAATCCGGTGGCGGAGACCGTGGGAAAGGAAGGGATGCCAAAGGCCGTGAGCAACACCGTCAGACTGACGGCAAAGGCAAGCAGGACGAGTCTGCACGTCAACGACCCCCGTTTCAGAAGAAGAAAGTTGCTGCGCTAACAGCGAGGTATGCCACAGATGGTGCGGACGCAGCTTCAGAACCTGACATGGGCACTAACGCTGCTCGACAACGCGGCGGAAGTTACAGTAGTGCGACAAGCACTGCGTCCATATCTGGTGGCGACAGCAACTGATACGTTCATAACTGTAGAAACTGCGGACACTAGAGTGGCTCCCCCTGACAGACTGTATTATATAGTCCTTTTAATTGAAGATGACATACAGTGCACGATTCAAGGGATTTTTTGGGATAATCTGACCTCTTCCTATGATATTTTATTGGCAGCGGCTGATTGGCCCCTGGCTTTCATTTTAGATGCTCCTAGAGGGGAGGAGGTGATCCTCCCGTCCTTTGCGCCCACAGTGCCAAAGGACCAAGCTAAGAAGTTCGCCGAGGAGTGGGCTCTGGTGCTTGCACCTGCTTTGCATCGTAATCAGGTAGGCTGGGATAAATTGTCTCCCAGCCATGAGATTCCGTTGTGGTCCACGCCCCAGCCACAACCCCAATATCCCATGCGTCGCAAAGCAAGACCTCACGTCGCGGCTATCCTTGAACAATTGGAATATCAAGGTGTAATTGAAACATGTGACTCAAACTTGAATAATCCTTTATTCACTGTGACGAAGCCTGATGGGTCGTACCGCCTGGTTTTGGATTACCGGCATTTAAACTCTCATTGCCGGACATGCGCAGTACAAAATATTCACAGTTCGGCTCTCGTCGATAGTCTCATGAGAAAACGGTTTAAAACCACATTTGACATTTCCAATGGCTTTATGCCTTGGTACAACCTACTTTTTCCAAATCATGCAGGTTGCCGGAGCATTCAGCTATTTTGCAATCGTTGCAAGCTGATCTTCTTGCTTCAAAATACTTACTGACGCGTGACAACCACACTAACCTGGTCATAAGAATTGTGCCAGGCGCAGTGGGTTTCACGTACTTAACGTTCAATGAGGGTGACACCGTCCCCATTGCCTACAAATCACACCTGTACACTTCGGCTGAATTGCGATTTTCCGCTGTCGAGAAAGTTCTGACGGCAGTGCAGATGGCGATTCTGAAAGAACGAGCGCTATCGCAAGGAAAACGCATGTTGGTGGTAACACCATATCCTGCCCTTGAGGCGGTGACGAAAGCAAGTGTACCTAATTCTAAGGCTTTGCATCCACGGTGGATACAATGGGCCACTTCCTAGACATCGCTCGACGTCACATATATCTTTGACGCGGCTCTACAGACACAGGAGTTTTTACAGTATGAATTCGTTCATCCAGCTCCTCTGTCCTTGCGCCCGCTCGAGGATTACCACTGTGTAATTTACACTGACGGTTCTGCGCAACCGGCTACTGGATCGAAGCATGCCTACTCAGCGGCCTGCGCAATTGTGGTTGGTACTTTCGTGAATGGTGAATTCCAATCCGATGTCGTGCATACGCAGTCATTGGGTGATTGTACCGCACAGTTGGCGGAGCTTCGTGCTCTAGTGCTTGCACTGGAGTTTGCTGATCCTCGAGTCACTACTCTTATAGTGAGTGACTCGTTTTATTGTGTACAATCTTACAACGGCAATCTACATTTTTGGTCTCAAAATGACTATTGTGATTCCAAAGGTAGCACAATTAAGCATAAAACGCTTTGGGTTCAAGTGGCAGAACTTAAAGAACATCTGCCTCTCGTGAATGTTATTCACACTCTTGGTCACCAACGAGTTGGTGTCCATGCTGTCGGCAACAGCTTAGCTGACGAGGTAGCAAAAACAGCAGTGGCGACATACTTAGTAGCAGCTGTTACAAGATCACAAAGTAAGATCAATGATGACATCTTGGCAGCTATTGCTGCTACAGGGAAGGGAACAAAATATCCAAGAGGTTTCCCTTCTCGTTACCATTATCGCTTAAGTCCTGATAACGTCCCATTAGTGAGGAATAAGCTCTTCACTGCGGCACAAATTCCGACGCAGCGCTACCGCAGTGCTGACATTCCAATCACGGGCGTGATCATGACGTCTCCCGGCCGTTGTCCGCACACGCCCATCGTGACTCATGACGGCCGGGAGACGACATGAGAATGGAAGAGGTTAACGACGTTGGTGACAGATTGATTCCCAACGCGGACTGCAGACCATCTTTGATATTAGCGGCTCACGAGGGCATGGGGTCTGCGCATGCCGGCGTTGCAGCTACTGCATCTCTGTTACAACAACGTTACTGGTGGTGTGGTTTATATAAACAAGCTCGCGCTTATGTTCTTAATTGTGATATTTGCCAGCAGATAAAACCTTCAACTGCGGCGCGCCCACCACAAACTCAGTTGTACATATCTAATAAACCACTTTTATTTAGATCACTGCGGTCCATTCACCTCTGATGCTGCGTACAAATACATCTTGGTTGCAGTGGATTTGTGCACACGTTTTCTGTGGGTGTGGCCACAAAGGAATGCTGATGCCCGTACTGTCATCAAGGATTTGCGTGTCTTTGTTGGAAGTTTTGCATGTGGTACCTTTCATTCTGATCAGGGCCCTGTGTTTGCCTCTAAGGCGTGCAAAGAAGCCATGAGAAATTTGGGGGTCCAAGTCAAATTTTTGTCTCCATACCGACCTGAGGGTAATAGTGTGGTGGAGCGAATGAACCTTGACTTAAGGCAATCTTTGACAGCCAGGGTTTTAGGTACTGGCCGGAACTGGCTAGCCCACTAGTATGAAGTGCAACGTGCACTTAATAATCTCCCTAGAAGATCTCTGGGTGGGCGGACCCCATACATGATGCTCTTTGGTATACGAATGTTTGTCCCGGACCTTGATGGTCTAGACATGGCGGCGTCGGCCGCACCCTTTGACGTAGATGATCACTGTGCTGTATTGCAGAATCTACAAGAAGCCAGGGACAGTCTAGCAAAGGAACACGTACCCTCCACATCTGATGCTGTGCTTCAGATTCCGGTAGTTGGCTGGCTACCTCGAGTTGGTGATCTGGTCCGTGAGAAGGTGGAGAACAAGAAGGAGTTCAGCCCCTCTTATCGTGCACCAGTTCCGGTGCTTGGAGTACAGGGTACACGTACAGTCATTTTACCTCCACTTCCTGGTCGCAAGGATAACAGGTACATCTCTATTGACAATGTCAAGCTACAGCGAGTGGCCGATTCTTCTTAGTATGACACCAGCGGTTTCTTGCCCTTCGATGCTGAGAAATTCTGTTGTGGCCCCAGCTTCTAACACCTTGCCTGATGTTGCCGTCGAGATGCATACAGTTACTGGTCCTTTATTGCCACCGACACCTGGTGGTCTACCTGAAGATACTGAGTATGCTTATCCTGCGGATGTCCCGTTGCCTGTTTTACAATCCACCATAGTTGGCCAGTCGCGCTACTCCTTTGACTCTAATTCAATGACTTCCATTGCCCCATCAAATGTTTCGATTTTTGTTGCCTGGTTCAAAAGACATTTTTTAATTCCCCCTTGGACTTACATTTGGCTGGTGCTCATATGTATTTTTTTGTTTATGTCCATTGGTTTTGTGGTAGTGTTTTTTAGACTTATAAATGGACACTACCTGAAAGAAAGATCTACAATTAGACTAATTAATGGAACTTTGGCCCCCCACTCCTCATCACATATTATGAAAAGGGACCAGACTTTTGTGAACATTTCTGCCTGGCCTGTATTGGATGGGATCGCTTGGGATGCTGTAAAATTTCAAATTCATGGTCCCACTGAAGTGATGTGCCAAATGTATTTCGTGTTTCTATGGGTGATGTAGTTAAGCAGAACATCCACTTGGATGATTGGGATGTACAAGCAATAGAAGCACTGTTTTCTGATTTGAAATATTATGCTGCATTTGATGCTGAAGATTTGTATTTAGACACTTCTAATTATGATGAGCAATTCTGCTATCAACATTATGGCACGCATTTCCTACACAAAGCAAATACGTTTAGAAATGTTGCACATTATACACAATGGGAACACTGTCCAGCCCCTAGGCTGGGCAGCTCCACCACGTTAGTGGACAAATTCACATATTTTTCTGATTTCAGTGTGTCAAATCCGGCATCCTTTTATTTTAAGGTTGCGGCTAAGTCTGCTTCTAAAGTTAGACTGACACACACCAAATTGTTATATTCCAAGTCCTTTATGGATGAGTTGGCAATCGGAGGCTATGATCTGTGGAACGCTACTATCGATCTTAAATCGGTTTGGGGTTCTAAACCGTTGCAGGTACAGGGAACAGAAGCTTTGCATCGTGACTGCCTCATCCCGAACCACATGTTATTTTTGAATTCGTCAATTTTTCAGACCACCTGTTTTGGATTGGCTACTTCTAAAAAATTTAATTCTCCCTCCACTCCGGGTCAGGGTGCTTATCCTAATTGGGATAATCATACGGATCTGTCCCTTGCTACGTTGCATTCATACATTTCCAACACATCCTTCAATATTTCTGAATTGAATCCGGAAGGGTGGTTAGTATGGCAAACGAGCTCAGATTCCTGTCAACATCGGTTTCTGGATTTGGCACCGGGGTATACACAAGGTCGTGTAGACCCCCGTTTTGAATCTTCTCACACAGTAACTACCTACTCGGTAGGGAAGTTATGCCAATTTTGGCTGCAACATTCCACCTTAGCATCTGTTAAACTTCATTTATCACAATTGAACGACAAAATAGATTTGAATGACTTTGTTAAGGGTCCTGCGGTTGGCAGGTCCAAAAGATGGGTACATGCTGTTTACAACAAAGTTTGGAAGCTATCACAGATTGAAGCTGCATCCAGATTACGAGCTATTGATCAAGCCAATATGGAGAAGGTGTTGGCTGTAATAGATAATAGCATTAACACCCTGTTTTCCAGATTTTATACCTTAGATAATATTGTTTGATCTGTGGTAGACATTGTGCAGCATGATTTGTCTTTTTTGTATCATGGTAAAAATCAATTGCGTTCCATTATGCAGTTTGCATGGACGTTGCAAACATTAAAGGCAGGGAAAGTCCCTTGGGATTACATGAATACTTCATCTTTTTTCCTTCCTTTTAATTTAACTGCGAATCAACAGTTCATGTCCATGAATGATGCGACATACTCATTGCTGCACATTGAAAAGTTAGAACCTTTTCTCTGTTGCCGAATTAAACTCCGCTGTGTGGCTTATCCACGGGTTGATCACATTACCATTCCCCCTGTTTAAGTTTAGTTCGTACATGAAACATTATGCCCTTGGCAGATATGAAAAGCTGGGTACTGCCTTCCTGCACGAAGTTTGGTCACTCCCATTCACGTACAGATGCGTGAGGGACGGAAAACAGGTTTACTTAAAAGGTAAAGAGTGCACTTCCACTCCAGATCATTCTGTAGTGTGTAGGCACATTCAATTACATGGTGCATGTAATGTGCACTCTCCTAATTTAGCTTGCGTTCTGAAAGGGATCCCGGTGCCAGTTATAACACCGTCTTTTACGCTGCTTGCTAACGGTAGTTATTTGATATTAAATAATGAAGCTTGCTGTGGGATGTTAGTGGGAATTCCCTACATAGTGACTGTATCACAGAGAGTTGTCTGCTGTAATAAGGTCCTTTTCCCAACCCCGCATGGACGGCTCGATGTATCCATCTGGCCTTCCATTCCAACCTTGAAAGCAGAGTTCAACAAGATGAGCAGAATACGGGCTCTATTGTCTCAAAAAGAAGTCGCGTTGACTTCGTCCCGGTAAACATTTGTCCTTCACGTAGCAAATACGCACACTGCGGTGCAAGCGCTTTTGAATACTGATCTCCCACTTGATTTTGGGGCCCTGATTCAGACTATCTTTAATGCCTCGTCAACAAGTGACCTGGCACATTTTTTTAAAATTGTGGGCTCCGGCCTCGTGACCTCCTTTCAAACTATTTTTTCCAGCGTCTTCGGAGGTCTCCCTTTGATTCTCGCCCTAGTAGCTGGGGTACTTTTGTTGATCTGCATACTACGCTATGGATGCACAACTTGCGTCACACGACAGCATGTCACGGCTGCTCCATCTTCGTAACCGGATGCTTGAATACTATGGCACTTTACCACTGGCAACTTTAAGCATAGCCTATGGATTGTCCTTCCGGTTTCCCTACTTTACTTGTGTGCAGCCTGACTTTCATTGCCTAGATTGTCCATTCCAATGGACTCTGGATTTGTGCCTGTCGAACTCGGTGTCTCCTGTCCCGGATTATGATCGGCTAATGAGCCCCTTAGTGGCTCATGAGTTGGACTGTTCTGGCGTCAGGATTATGGCTTGTGGAGCAGCACATGGAGTCCTAGGGAATTGGGACATCGGAACGGCTGCAGCTGAATTCTTGGCGAGAAGTTATCTTGAAGAACACACCAGTTGTCCTCTGATGGTGCTAGAGGCTCCGGTTGTCGAGGAACATGTGTGTTCCTTCCCCTTGCTGAACTGGATGGCAGATAATTTTGCTGAACGTTCCAATGATTTCCTCTTGGAAGCTGTTGCAACTTATTGTGCTTATACCTTGCCGGATAAACTTGGAGGTGATCCAGAATTTCTGTGGAATGACTTTGTATTTTTTTTCTTTTTCTTTCTTTCTTCTCCATTTTTATTTCGTTGGACATCTATAGATGAGAATTTTTTCGCCTTTAAATGGTTTTTTCTCTCCCTTTTTTTTCTTCGAACTTTTCACTTACCTTATATGGACTCACAATTTATGCGCTTGGTTCAGTAATATCAAACTTGAACTCTGCGTTCTTGAAAGTGCGCCCCTACTGGTTAGTGGGGGTGTAGTGAAGACTGCTATCTATATACGTACAATGCTAAGTTAGCACAACTGCGTTAGATGTTAGAAAGCCATCTTGCCGCTTTTGCTGCTTTTGCACACGACACTGTAGTTACATGATATTAATTGAGAAATGCTTGCTCGACTTTGCTTCACATGAGAACTGTCTGTTGTTCACATTGCTAACAGTGAGCAGCGACCTTGGTCTGAACATTGTGTAAAGAAACAGTCTGGGTCGCTACACGGTGCATGTTGTTGGGTTCAGTGAAAGTCGAGTGCTTTTAATATTGCAGTGCTGCATGTTTTGCACACATTCGGAAGAAGAGCTTTCCCAGGAGCAGAGTCTAGCTGATCCTGTGATGTGATTCCACTAAGCTGATCTTTACGGTATGGGGTTCCCCATTCAAGCCTAGAGACCTTTTATTAGTCTAATAATAATAATATTAGTTTACTAGCGAAAGGAAGGTGGCTGATATCCACTGTCATTTTATTATGATTACTCCTTTCATTTTCTATGGCATTGTAACTATGCTGATGGTTTTGATCTTAATCATTTGTCTGCTTATGTTAGCCAAAGTACTGCATCTTACACGAGGTTTATAAAATAAACTCTTTAAACTTTACCGTGTCTCTGTTTATTCTGTTGTGGACTGATATGAGAATAATTACGAACAGGTATTTCTGATTCCCACCATTCCTGAGAATACCCTAAGTCGCTTTTTCTGGGTTGTCTATACATTGGGACCGCCGAGATAAAACTCGGATAACGAATGGGACACTGATGCTGGTCCGATAAGGGTTTCTGGGTTCTGAGGTGAGTTTTTGGTACACCACAATTCACTGAGGTCCTGGTTTCCTGTGCATAGTTCTGTGCATAAGCAGAATCCCTGCAACACCTGCATATTTCACATAATTCTGGGGATTTCAAGTATGGATTGGTATGCAAAATTCCCCAAATTATGCCAATTGTCAGAATTACCTACTATCACGAAAATGTTACAGTGGACATGCTATTTGTGATGAACATTTACTGCGAATGAACATTGTTAGAAATTGGGCTGTAGGTTGACTGGGGTATGAGCCCTAGTCATGCAGCAACCACAATCCTAGTCAGGGTAAGAGGCAGGCAAACCCTAAATTAACCTGTTCTCCCCCTTTGGTAGCTAGGCAGGCTTGACTTTAGAGTCAATGTGTAAAGCATTTGTGCAACACTTCAATCAGTAAAACAGTAAAAGCACCGCACAAAAAGATTCCACTCCAGGTTAGACCAATATAACTTAATTTAATAAATACAATAGGACCAAAAGGACAAAAATCCAATAAGTGTAATTGAGTTATGAATTTTTGAAGAATAAACTTTAAAATAGTGCTTAGAAGAAATAAGCACTTACTTGGGATATCTGTTGGCACCGGACCGGGGCACAGTCAAAGGTTCAGGCTGACAGCAAAGGGGTGCTGGCCGCATGTAGGGATGCACTGAGGCCCACTTAACAAAAGTACCTTAATCCTGGTTGCATTGCCATCGAGAATGTGGGGTGAAGCTAAGGCAATGTGCTGGTGCTGATCCCAGCCAGCGTGGCGATGCGCCGGTCTTGATCTGTGCAGCAGTGACAATGCATTGGCTCCGATGAGCGATGAGCTGCGATGCTGAGATTATCCATTGTAATCAATCAATCAATCAATCAGGATTTTGTAAAGCACGCTACTCACCCGTGAGGGTCTCGAAGGCGCTGGGGGGAGGGTGTGGTGCAGCTCCGGTTCATTAGAAGAGCCATGTCTTGAGGTTCTTCCTGAAGGTGTGCAGGGTCGGGGAGCATCTGATGTTAACCGGGAGCTCGTTCCAGCTTTTGGCTGCGACGTAGGAGAAAGCTCTTCCACCAGCTTTGTTTTTGTGGATGCGGGGGGTCTCTGCTAGGGCGAGGTTGGCGGAGCGGAGCTTCCTTTTGGGTGCGTGGAAGGAGACTCTCCCATTGAGGTATTTGGGACCGATGTTGTGGAGGGCTTTGTAGGCATTGGTGAGGAGTTTGAAGGTTAATCTCTTCTCGACGGGGAGCCAGAGGAGGTCTCATAGGTGTTGGGTCATGTGTTCATGTCGCGGGGTTCCGAAGATGAGTCTGGCTGCGGCGTTCTGGATGGTTTGGAGCTTGTGTAGCAGAGTTCTGTTGATTCCAGCGTAGATAGCATTGCCGTAGTGATGAATACAGGCCCCAGCTAGGCCCGCAGAGTACAAGGGTTCGCTCTCCTGTAACAAAAACTGGAAGGAAGTTGGCACGGAAACTGCAAAGTACAAAGACAGAGTTTATTAACCCTTAAGGGTGGTCCTACAACCTATACAACACTCTTCAGTATTGCATAGGGTAGCACAAAGAACTTGCGTACATGGCCCCTTTTTATACACAAAAGAGGGGTTCATAAGTGGGTGGATACAACATGAAGCGAAATTCATTACCTTTTATGGGCATTTTCGATACAGAATCAATATGTGGGCGGAGTAACTAATTTCCTGAGCCCGCGAAAACATGTTCAAGCAAGGACTAACTGATTACAGATGTGGTCAAGTCTGGGCATGCGCCAGACGGACAAAGGAGCTATTTATAGACTGTTACTAGGCAGATTACTAGAACAACTAGCAAAGAGGTAGGACTCTTCTCATGCTGAGCACGTGGAGACACGACAATACAAAATGGAGTCCGGACATTAGTCAACATAAGACAAGAAACATGTTTCAACTAGAGAGAATTCATGTCTTTAGTGAATGCTTAATCATATCGCTGTGTTAGTTTTCAACAGACGACCCTTTCAGCATTTACTGAAGACATTCGGCTTATTAGGATAATCATCATATATGTCAATTTTCATCATCTCTTCTACCTCTTTAGTTAAATGTTTCTGATAGGTGACATTGGCGATAGCTTTCTTATCAGGAATACAGAATGATACACATAGGGAACAAAGTAAAGGACCACATTGGACACAAATGCAACAAGAAAACAGAATTGCTACAATAATACAAAGACCAGTCAAAACCTTCCACCCCCATGTGGTGATCATTGCCCAAAACCATCCAGACAACGTCCAAGTGCCATTTTCTGTATGGATTTCAGCTGCAATCTTATGTAACCTATTGATAGCATTATAAACTGATGGCGTATGGTCAGGAATAAACACACAACAACTACTTCCAATAATTTTACACGCTCCACCTTGGTCAGCTAACATAACATCTAATACCATACGATTCTGTAATGCAACAATTCTAGTAATTTGCAATTCTTCCGTAAGATTCCCAAGAGCAGCAGCGGTCTGATTTGTCACAGCCTCTACAACTCTTGTTAACCTTCGAACTTTCCTACTATTTAGGGCAGCTCCAACAAAGAAAAACAATCCTAAATTAAAATCAATATACTGCTGTAAGCTAGTATCAGTTTGGTCAACGTCATCAATAGATAGAGTACGTTTATACCTATTTACAGTCACATTATTCAACAACTTCAAATCTTTATGATAAGATGCAGGTGCTAAGAATACGGGAGGTAATAAGAATGCTACATAGCATACTCCGGACCAACCGGCCGGTAAACGATAGTAACCCTTATTCCCACATGCGAAGTATGTGTTATGGGAAGCTAAGAAAGTACTGTTATTTAACCCGTCAATGTTCAGGATAATGATACAGTCACTAACACCAACAGGAATATAACCCACACTCTGGACACACAGGTCCGCTTGAGCTTGTGCCACTTGAATCACAAAGCGCTTTTGTCCTGTAGTGTCTCTGGTGTTCGTGAAGATGTAGGGAATTGATTCATTGTCCGGTCGATACTCTTCCCATTCCCATATTGTCCCATTCGCTTGTGGATAACCATCCTTATCTTGATGACACTCCCTATTAAGTCTAAAAAGTAATCGTCCCACTGTAGGTTTCCGTGTGGCAAACAGCAAAGTGTACCATGCTCTACAGGAGCCATTATGAGAAAAAGGAAGAGGTATGAATGGCGTTCCTCCTTTCTTCTGATGAGCTGGCATCATACCACATATCCAACAGTTCGTAGCATTCGTGGCAACGTGGTTATGATGCAACATCTGGATGAAAGTGTTATTCAAATAAGACTGACGATGCTTCAGTTCTTGATACGGAAGTGTATAAAAGTAGTGCTCCTCAGGCACTGGAGTAGTCAAAACAAGCAACTCCCGGGCAGGAGTCACATCCTCAACAAACCATGTGGTTATACCAACAATAGCTACTGTAATGATAAAACCTGTTGCGCAAAGAATCTTCTTCTTCTCCATCTTAGAGTAAAAAGTCAATATCTTCCTGAAACTAAAAGGTTGTCAGAACTCTTCCCCTTTGGCAGCGGTTGATTTCTTCACCAGCGGGCCAAGACGGGTGTCGCTACACTAATGCAAGGCTGATCCCCCCCCCTTGCCACATTGGCTCTCAGTTTCACTAACCTAAGGGCCGTTCTGACAACTTTGGATACAGCAGTCACTTCCTCGGTCTGAGGTGATATCTTCTTCCTCCAGGAATCGCTTGGTCCGGAAAGAGCTCCTCAGTGTCGTTCGGTTCCACAGCACGGCCTTTCTCCGCAGTCAGAATTTCTCGATGGTCGGTCAATACAGCAGGCTCCACCAATCCGGGCGGCAATTTGTGACAGTGCAAGGAATGGATCCAGTTCTTTCGATTGGAAACTCGCACAGCTGTCCTCGTTGCGAGCAAGACTTGCTCAGGACCAACCCATCTCGGCTCCAGACTGTTCGACCTTTCGAAAACCTTCAACATCACCTGGTCCCCAGGTCGGAGATTATGACCTTCACCTGTGGACCGATCAGGGAGCGCTTCTCGAACCTGTTGATGAATAGAAACCAAATTATCCGTTAACTGTGCCAGATAATCATTCATCATTACACAAGGTACATCATGCAGTGACTTAGGTTTTGGTGGACCCCAAATATTCATTGGGCGTCCAAAGACGATCTTATAAGGTGTGAGACCGGTCTGAGAATGCGGTATCGATCTAATTGACAATAATGCCAGCGGTAAAGCATCTGGCCAAGTCAAAGAAGTCGAAGCTTGGATCTTTGCGATCTTAAGCTTCAGAGTACCGTTATATTTCTCTACCAATCCCGCAGACTGAGGGTGAAATACTGCATGGAACTTCTGGGTAATGCCTAGACCCTTCAGGATATACTTTATAACATCTGCTATAAAATGAGGTCCGTTATCACTCCATAGCAATCTGCAAACACCGTATCGAGGGAAGAACTCCTTCAATAGCATTTTGACTGTAGTCATTGCAGTATTGTCTTTCGTAGGGTATGCCTCAACCCATTTGCTGAAGGCACAAACCACTACTAGAACATACTTCAGATTGTTACAGCGCTCAAGCTGAATGTAATCCATCTGTAAAACCTCAAAGGGCGCAGTAGGTGTTGCAAATCCTCCTGCTGGAGTTTGTGTACCCTTTCCTGGGTTATACCTCAGGCAAATCATGCAAGTCTGCACTACCCTCTTTGCCGTACTAGCGATCTCCGGATGCTCCCAAACTCATGTGAGTAGTTTAACAATTGCGGAAGCTCCGACATGCGCTAGTCCATGTGCCATCTGAACCATAGGTTGTACGAAGGCTGTGGGTAACTTCCATTTATCCATCTGCTTATTTCTCCAACATCCTTCGTCATCTAATTCTCCATCATTGGACCATTGCTCCCGTTCCTTATCGGAAGCGGTCCTCTGTATTTCCAGCACCTCTCTCCTAGCATCGTGCCATCTTTCTGCCTGTGACTTCACAACATACATTGCAGTAGCACCAGGCTGCATCGCAGTCTCTCGTGCCACCCGGTCTGCCAAAGCATTCCCTTCTCCAATTTTATCAACCACTTTCTTATGGGCACTACATTTAATTATAGCAATCTTCTTTGGGTATGTTAATGCAGTCAAGAGGTTGTGGACTAACTCCCCGTACATTATCTGTGCTCCATGTGACGTTAGAAACCCTCTCTCCTTCCAGAGTAGGCCGAAATTGTGCGCTACTCCGAAGGCATAGCGGCTATCTGTATAAACATTCACACACAATCCTGCACTGAGCTCACATGCTCGTGTTAATGCTATCAGTTCCGCTGCTTGAGCTGATTTCTGTGGTATGCGTGCTGTCTCCACTATTGTTTGCAGTGTGGTGATTGCATACGCTGCTGAAGTCGTACCATCTGGTAGCTTCAGGCATGATCCGTCCACCCACAGTTCTCCATCTACATCTGTAAAGGGCGTATCCTGGAGATCAATACGACCCTTTGTCTGTTCCTCAGTCACAAGAATACAGTCGTGTGCCTTCCGTGCTTCAGACTGAGTTTCCGGGAACGGCAACAATGTGGCCGGGTTTAACGTTACACACCTCTTTAACGTAATATGAGGAGCCAAAAGCGTCAACTCATATCCCGTTAAACGGGCACTGGTCAAATGCTGCGTCTTTGTCTGATTAAGCAGGGCATCAACAGCATGGGGGACTAATACCAACAGTTTGTGAGATAACACAATTCCCTCACTTTGACGTATTGACACAGCTGTCGCCGCAACCGAGCGAAAACAACCAGGCAATGCTCGGGCAACAGGATCAAGTACGGCTGAAAAATATACACAAGGGCGCTGCTTGTCGCCGTGCATCTGCACTAAAACTGATAATGCACATCCATCTTTCTCATGCACATACAGTGAAAAGGGCTTCGTATAGTCAGGGGTCCCTAACACTGGTGCTGAACAAAGGGCCTGTCGCAATTTCTGAAATGCAATTTCACACTCGTTCGACCAGGGAAGAGGAATTGGTGCGTCCTTTGTCAAAAGGGCTAACAATGGTTTAGCTATGTGTGAAAACCCCAATATCCATTGCCTACAAAAAGAAACAAGACCCAAAAATGCACGCACGTCCTTCTGTGTGGAAGGCACTGGCGTGTCCAAAATTGCTTGAATACGATCTGACGTAAGTGCACGCCCCTCCTTAGACAAAAGGTGACCCAAATAAGTCACCTTTGGTCTACAGAATTGCAATTTCTTCTTCGACACCTTGTGATTGTGGGATGCCAAAAAGGAAAGCAAGGATAACGTACTCTTCTCACACAGCTCAGGAGTGTCAGCCGCCAACAAGATGTCATCGACATATTGTATAAGGGCGACACCCTTGGGCAGAACAAAGGAATCCAATTGCCTTTTCAATGCTTGACTGTAAATACTAGGGCTTTCTGTATAGCCCTGAGGGACTCTACAAAATCTATAAGACCTATTATTCAGAGTAAAACCGAAAAGGTATCGGCTATCAAGGTGAATAGGGATCGAAAAGAAGGCATTTTTCAAATCAATAACTGAAAACGTGGTCGCCGTTGGCGGGACCAAAGTGAGTAACGTCGTGATGTCAGAAACCACTGGATACTGAGGTATCACAATCTTGTTCACTTCCCTTAAATCAATGATAAACCGATAAACCCTGGTATCCGTATCTTTCTTCAAAATGGGTAGGATAGGACTGTTACAAACATTATAGGGAACTTCTTCCACTACTCCCGCCTTAATCAAATCCTGCACAATCTGTATGAGTGCCTACTCCCCCTCCTGGGAAATACGATACTGAGGGAGGCGTGGTAGCACCGCACCCTCCTGGACACTAATGTGGACAGGCGGAATCACCATCTGTCCCACATCAGTATCCGAAGTGGCCCACAAAGAACGAGGGACGGAAGCTAATGCCTTCTCCTCCGCAACCACACACATCCGGTCTGTCATCGGGTGATTATCATTTAATATCACACGTACTCCAGCGGGGGAGCAGCGGATCGTAGCTCTGAAGTGCTTGAGCATATCAAGACCCATAATGTTATCAGGCGTATTCGGGGCAAGCAGGAACAGACAGGGTGCAGAAAAGGGATCAACATGGAATGCAAGGGGTCGGGAAAGAGGGCTTCGAGAGAGTGTACCATCAAACCCTACCGATGTAACCATTAAGCCAGATGGGGGAGCCCTCGGAACCAATTGTTTGGATAGCGCACTGTGGGTCACCCCTGTATCAACTAGGAACGGATCAGTAGAACCCAAAACCTTTGCTGAAATATAAGGACCCTTCTGATCAACCGGCACTTCAACTGATTCCAACCCCCATCCAACGCATTCCTATGCATGCCGCGAATCATGGTACCCAGAGCTGTCAATCCCTAACATTTGGTACTGGTGCTGTCGATCAAATACATTGGGTCTATCTCGCTGCTGCACGTTAGGTTCAAAGCGAGCACGATCATTAGAGTTCCCTCTATAATTCGAAAAGCCCCCTCTTCCTCTCGGCGGTCCCTGACCACGTCCCGGACGAGATGCATACAACACCGGACAATCTCTGGCCCAATGACCCAACTGTTTACAATACGCACATTGATTTCTATTTACATCTGACCGACCCGAAGGGGGACCATAGAATCCTCCCCTACCTCTATCGACACCCCGACGAGGCGGACCATACTCTTGCGCTAACATCACCTTTGTTTTCAAATCTTTCAATTTCTTCTCCTCCTGCCCCTTCGCTTCTTGTTCCTGACGCTCATAATACTGAGCCATAGTCAGGAGGGATGCCGGAGACGAAGTGGACCAGGATCTTTCACTCGCTTTTAAACGAACTGCTATTCCCGGTAATAAATTCGCCACATATTTATCCACAAAAAGATGTCTACCCGTATCATCCGTAAGTGACTGACCACTAAAATCGTGAAATGTCTCCTCAAAACGCGTAAAGAAATCTGAAACTGATTCATCAACCTTCTGTTTACATGATGCTAACATATTCCAGTCAATCTTTTTAGGGGGAATAATCGTTTTCAACTTAGACAAGATAGCAACGGGAAGATCTAAAATAATCTGCGGTGGTTTTTTCGCGGGTTTTCTTTCCCTATCCTCATCCTCAATTTCAGACCACTTAGCCTTAAAAGCGGGAACATCATCCACCTTCCGCACAGATCTCCACATATCCGGTGGTAATATGAGCCCAAAGAACAAATCTATATCTGCTAAAGTCATAGTACAAGAATTCAAGGCCCCTTCGACCTCTTCATAAAAGGCCGCTGGGTTTTTGCGGGGGTCAGGTAAAGCATTCTTCAATGCCATAACATCAGCCCTATGCCAGGGAGTATAGACCCAATTATACACAAAATATCCCTTAGCATCAGCGGAAGTAATATCCGAACTAGTTCCCGCTCCTTTAGGAGGAACATACAAAGGTGCTGCCTCTCGCATCGGTTTAGCATGCACTAGTTCGCTCTTATCTGAGTGGGAGGTAGATGACTGGTCGTCGCCGACACATGGATTCGACTGCTCCTGTTCCCCTGCCTTTTGGCGCGCTCTCTCCTTAAGGTCACTCACCGCGTCCCGTAATGCAAACAGTCGTCGAACCGCCTCAGGTGCCTTAGAGGGAGAAAAAACACCGTTACGCAATGCTTTAGCATCTAATACCACATCATCAGGCTCAAAAACTTCTGAATATTTCCGAAAGGCAGAAATCACTTCATCAGAAAAGTGTCCCAAAAAATACAACTTCTCTCTATCCTGCCACTTTTCCCAAGAGTCCAACAATTCAGTGAGGGATAACTTGCCCTTAAGTGCACGGAGAGAAATTTTCCGAAGCTCACTCATACGCTCGACTGACAACATAGACCGCGTGTCTACCTTATCCGAAACCAATCCAGACTCCTGCGATCTCGGGGCGGACGCGCCAACATAAGGGGGCGGAGAACGATCTAATAAAGAAAAATCATCTTCAAGATTAGTAAGGACAGGATAAAGTGGCTGGCGGACAGCATATTGACCCAAAACTTGCAACCTACGCTCTTTCTCTTGCCTCTCCGCCAGTTCTCTTTCCTCCTGACGCTTCGCTTCCTGTGCTCGCACATGATCATTCTTCCGTTGCTCTTTATCAAACAGCGCTTTCTCACGTTTCTCTCGCTCACGCACTTCCTTCACCCATAACCGTACACATTCAAACATGTCTTGCCGAGCACGCCGTTTACACATACACTGTTCCACATACTCAATCTTACGCATATCAAACGATCCATACAAAGGCCAGCGCAACTCAGGATCCTTTTTGGTGTATTTCCTCCATACTGTGCTGTACATTATAGAAGAAAGACCATGCTTCACATACATATCCCTATTAGGAGTCCCCTCTGGGGGGCTGGAGCAGATCCCTCGAGGTTTAACCGGTTTCCAAAACAGCAGCACCACTTACGGAGTGTGCTAAAAGCAGGCATGCTCAAAAATAATGCAAAATATGCAGTATTATCAAAAATGGCACTTAAACGTTGCGCCGTTCAAATTTACACAGCTCCGGAGAAATATCTCCACATTACCTGCCTATATGTGTTGCAACGCATATATTCTCACAGTAATCAATACAAAGCATGACCGGTCATCACAAACCCAAACTCAAATAGCCAACCCAGGCTTCAAAACTTGGAGCAAGTACCGTACAACGGTTCTTACCAATCAAGAGTATCCAGATTCCAACTGCCAAGCTCCAAAACTCGCCCAAACGGCTGTCACGGCAAAACCGACAGAAGAGGTCTCAGTCGAGGACCGGCGCCACCCAGAAGGTCAGTTTGGAAGGAGAGGAAGAAAACCTCGGGATGCCAGGGCTAAAAGACGCCACTGGCAGTGATCACATCCCCGGCCAAATTCCTCACCTTCGTCACGACCAGTCCTTCGAGCATCCGAGTCGCCGATGAGCCCCACGTGACGGGCGCCAATTGATGAATACAGGCCCCAGCTAGGCCCGCAGAGTACAAGGGTTCGCTCTCCTGTAACAAAAATTGGAAGGACGTTGGCACGGAAACTGCAAAGTACAAAGACAGAGTTTATTAACCCTTAAGGGTGGTCCTACAACCTATACAACACTCTTCAGTATTGCATAGGGTAGCACAAAGAACTTGCGTACATGGTCCCCTTTTATACACAAAAGAGGGGTTCATAAGTGGGTGGATACAACATGAAGCGAAATTCATTACCTTTTATGGGCATTTTCGATACAGAATCAATATGTGGGCGGAGTAACTAATTTCCTGAGCCCGCGAACACATGTTCAAGCAAGGACTAACTGATTACAGATGTGGTCAAGTCTGGGCATGCACCAGACGGACAAAGGTGCTATTCATAGACTGTTACTAGGCAGATTATAAGAACAACTAGCAAAGAGGTAGGACTCTTCTCGTGCTGAGCACGTGGAGACACGACAATACAAAATGGAGTCCGGACATTAGTCAACATAAGACAAGAAACATGTTTCAACTAGAGAGAATTCATGTCTTTAGTGAATGCTTAATCATATCGCTGTGTTAGTTTTCAACAGTAGTCCAGTCTGCTGGTTATGAGTGCGTGGGTGACGGTCTTTCTGAATTCGGGGGGTATCCACTTGAAGGTCTTGCGGAGGATGTGAACGCAGTTGAAGCTGGTGGAGGCGACTGAGTTGATTTGGCGGGTCATGTTGAGGGAGGAGTCGAGGAGGATGCCGAGGTTCCAGGCATGGTCTGTGGGAGTGGGAGGGCTCCCGAGCGTGGTGAGCCACCAGGTGTTGTCCCAGGCAGAGGTGGAGGGTCCAAGGATGAGGACCTTGGTCTTCTCTGAGTTGAATGACCTTCTTTAAACCCTCCTTGATCAACTGAGACAATAGATCCCTCTTCAACCCAATATTTTATTCTGCTTAAAATTATTTTTGCAAAAATCTTTTGTCCTATATCTAACAGGTTAATAAGTCTGTAGTTCTTAGGTGCGTATACATCCCCTTTCTTGTGAATTGGCCTGATTATTGCACCCTTCCAATTTGTGGGTATGTTCCCTGATTCCAAGATTACTAAAAACATCTTAGAGAAGAATTCTGCCCACCAGGACTGATTTGAATTTATTATCATAGCTGGGAGGTTGTCTGGGCCTGCTGCTCTTGTTAAATTCAACGTCCTTATTGTACTACGAACATTTACTATTGAGCAGTCCAATTTTAAGTTCTCTACTAGGCCACTCCAAACCCTTCGTCTCTCCTCCTCGATTCCACTCTCCTGGGGGTATAATTCCCGGAAATAATCTTCCCATATCCCCTCTTCCACTACGCAACTCATTGGGGCAACTGAAGATTCTGTTGCTGATTTTATTAACAACCAAAACTGACAAATATTCTTAGATTCTATTGCCTCCAACAATTTTCCCCAGCATGATTCTTTATGGGCCCTTTTTGCATTACGGATTAATAAAATATATTCTTTCTTAATTTTGGCAAGATTTTCAACCTTTGCCTGGTCAAATTTTTTACGTAGACTACATTTTTCTCTTCTTAGTTCTTTTTTCTTATTTAAGCAATCTATATTAAACCAATTTCCTTGTTTGACCTGCCTCCTTTCTTTATCCTTGGCTGCTCTTACATCTGTTCTTAATTTTATTGTTATTCATTTAACTACTTGATCTATTTTATCAACATACCAAGATAAACATTGGCCGCTCACGCATCCTAGCCTAACCTTTTGTTGTAACCTAGTTTACCTTTCTATAAATACATCCGATAACCGAGTAGTTATCCGCCTCGGATATTCCATCTCTTGAAAGATAACTTTATCACGAGTTGCCTGTGGGATTTTAACCAGCTCTAATTCTATTTCTAAATTATGGTCACTACAATCCGAAGGACTAATCATAAAATCTGCTATTAATTCAAAGTTCCATGCCAGCATGAAAACATAATCAATAGGGCAATTTTGAGACCCATATCTAAAAGTTTTCTTTGCCGGACAATCTTGGACTAGCCTGCCATTTAAGCAAAATAGACTTTTTAATGCTAAATAATTTCCCAGTTTTGCATCCTCTGTCGATATTTTATTTTCGGAAAACTCTGCTTTTTTTATATCATGTGAATCCAAAATATCTGTATACCACTGGTCTAACAGTTTTGGGTTTAATTTATGATTAAAATGTCCCACCAACAAAATTAAATCAGTCCCATACATATCACAAAATAAATCCAAATCGTTCTTAAAATGTCCCAATTCACGCCCATATTCTTCCTGTGAGCCCCATTGCATATAACCGTTTATAATCAAAATGTTTTCATATTTTTTGTCCATGAACATTGTCAATGTCCTACAGGCCAAGAGCCACTTACATGTCACAGGTAACTGGGATACCCTTGTCGCTAAGTTTGTAGATAATAAAATCAATAAGCCGCCTGCTGCGCGGCCAGAACTAGATCTTTTCGCTGAACGATGGATTTGACGAAACCCTTCAACTACATGGGGCTCACCACAAAGCCAGGTCTCTTGTAAACAGATAATCTCATTATTTTTCGAGAGCTTTTTTAAAACTTCCTGTTTTAGCTGTGTTCCGAGGCCATTTATGTTCCAAGAGACCAATTTTATGCCTTGTGGCTGCCCCATTACCTATTCTACATCGCTCAATTGCCCGGTAAATTCTGTTCCCTCCGCATAATACTGAGAAGGACCTGCCGGGCTTGTACAATAGCTCCAGTTCTCCCTAGCTTTCATCAAGTTTGAATTATTTATTACTATATTGAAGTTTTCCAACCCTTGGTCTACTTCCTTTCCCGGTAGCTGTACTTGTCTCTTTACTAGGCCTGCATGAAAACGTAAGAAAGTTTTCTGTTGTGGAGCATTAACTTCTGTGGCGATTTCTTCTTTAGGCACTATCCTGATCCCTTCTTTTCGTATCTCCTTCTCTGCGTTTATCACTGCTGCTTGGACCACGTCGGAATAAAACTGTACCCTAGTGAATTCCTTACCATCACAGGTTGTTTGGAAACCCACCTGTCGAAGATCCTTGGATCCTATTCCTTTTCAATTTAGGCAGTGGGCAAATGAGTTAAGTAGGTGGGATCTGTTTAAATAAGAGTTTTTCTTAGTTCTTTTCCCTCCCCTTTCAAATTGTAACTTTTTCGAAGTATAACCACTTATTCTCTTTATCCTCCTCTCCTTCCAATCCAGATCCCCTCGGAGGCAATTGGGAATTAATTCTTGTCCCTTCCTCCGAGCTAATACCTCGTGATAACTTATCGTTAGAAAAAGTCATAAGATCTGATTTTCTTACTACCTTAAGAGGCATTTGATTTAGATTTTTTAACTCCTTATCCTGATGGTTTTGCTTCCTATTACTGATCTCCTTTTCCACTACCACCCTTGCTGATTTCTCTGCCCTTATTCTTGTCAATCCTATTTCTCTCGCTACTTCTCTCACGACATTAAGGGGTACAAACTTAGGTGTTTGATCATGTACTCCTAATTGATCGTTCTTCTCCCTTCTCTTTTTCATTACTCTTATTTTATCCTTTCTTTGTACATTTCTTCCTACCATTCTTGCACATTTCGACATGCCATATCTTAAATGATCGCCCCTTCTCTTTACCAGCATCGGCCATCTTGAAACATAAACTTCTTGATTGGGGTTAATGATTGAACATTGGAGTTAATCAACGTCGCGGGGGGATCAACATTTCCAGTCTCCCCCCCCCCCCCTCCCTCACCGGGGCTTTCAATACTGGGTCCGAAACAGGTCTTAACATTAATGGCATTTACCCCCTAATACCATGTAATTCCCCCTCAATTTTAAAAAGTTGCGTTTTCTGAGTTTTTAACAAGGTCACTTTCAACAGGCCTTGGAGTGATTTTTGTAACATCAACATTAACTCCGGTATTGAAAAAGCTGTTGTTGCTGAAGTTTCCATATTTGACTCCAAGGGTTGTTTTCATCATTAATATCACCAGTATTCATCACATGCCCTGATCCCTTGGTTCCGTGTGAGACTGAGCCATCTGTCCCATTTAATCTCCCATCTGAGATTAGGGCTGCTTCTTCATTTTTTCTTTGGACCGGACTTTCTACTTCATCAAACGACTGTAAAAGCGGTCTTGGGGATGAGGAGAGTCGCGGTGACATTATTGCCCCCTTAAGTCCTATCAAAGACTGTACTGATTGATTAGCCAAATTCATCGAATCCATTGTATGTTCGTCGAATATTAGGGAGGACCCCCTTTCCATAATTCATCCCCTTCTTCTGAAGCCAGGGATTTAGCCGGAGAAAAGACCCTTTTAAAGTGCTTCCCAACGAATTCTTTAAGGGAGTTAGAAGCCATACCTCCCTTACTTCCTCCAAGTAGAGTCTCTTTAGAAGCTTTCCCTTTTTTCTTTTGAATGCGTTTGGATTTCGGCTCTACCCCTGGGCCGATCAAATTCCCCCCGGAGGTATTTTGATCTCCTGCGGTTGCCCTTTCTCTTTGCTTTGGGCCCAATACGCTTTTATTTCTCCGAGGGGCTATTTAAGCACTTCAAAATGAACTTGGATGCCCCAATATACCAAACACAGTCCAAACACAGTCCTTCAGGCGCGGAGGGTGACCACAACTTAGTATTAGTTTCTTCCACTTAATAAGATTTATTTATTTTTTTCACTTTTTTTCTTCACTTACCTCTGTTGTGCCTTGTACTTATGCCGTGCGCCGTGCCCTTCTTCGCCTACTTCCAGCCTCCAATATAGTCGAAAGATCCTTCTTGCACATCAACTACAAATATTCATTTAAGTTGTATCATATGGAGCATATGTAGAGTCTGATTCAGACCACACCTCAAAAAGGCGCCTTTCCTCCACCGTGCTTGAAATGATTAAAATGCGCTCTCACCTTCCCCCCCCTCGCCTCAATCTCCGCTAAGCGAGGGATCACACTACGCTTTGGTGGGGGGGAGGATGAGTCAATGACGCTGTGGCCCAATAGGGGGGATAACTCCACAATCAAAAAATATATCCACGCTCGATAGTCTGCAGACTTCAGTCTGCAGTCTTGTATACAAAACTTGCGAGCATACGAGCTCGCAAAGAACGTGCTAGGCTCCGGCGTTTAGATTACCGGCTCCCGGCTCCAGCTCCAAGCCCCAAGCTCCGACTCGCATCGACGGCGTCAGGGTCACGTGATACGGCAATGACGGCAGACGGCAGTACGGCAACAACAGAGGTAACCTAGAGCCTTGTCCAGAGTGAGTAGTATTGAGTTGGCTATTCCTAATTTTCTAAACCTAAGCCCTGTTCCTAATTTCCTAAACCTAAACAACATTTGGAGCTACTAATGCATTGCAAAGAATGATGTTTTCTTCTCAACCCCCTTTTATGGGCCAACACAGTCTCACTTTTCAGTGTATAGATGCATACTACACATCCTTGGGAGAGTGGGACTGTATGAGCTACATAAGGAAAGGCACAGAGAAAGCTAACTCAATCACATTACTATTGCTATCTTAGTTACAGTACAAAGCAGTCTGCATGACTTCTTAAGTAATCAGTCCAAGCAAGCACTGACAAGTACGATTAGGTAGCGCCGAGCACCTGGCTGATTTAAGCTGGATTACATAATATTCGGAACGCTACATAAACTTAACTTTTCTCTGAGTGTGAGCAGCATGCTATTTAAAATAAATAGCATTTTATTAAACAAACAATAAATAATTACTCACTCAGCACCTCAACCTTGGCAACCAGCAGGTTGAGTAGGTCCTGTTTGTGGCCGATGGTGTCCGCCCAGGGGTGTGCCCGCTGCTGCACCTTGAGCAGCACCCAAGTGTTCCTGCACACAAACCAGCTCACTCTCCCACGCAACAGCCAACGCTCCCAAGGAGCCTACACCCTCCCAGGCCTTCCACCTGGTGTCAGCATGGAGGAGAAGTGGCGCTTCACTTAAAAAAAACAAGTGTGGCCAGCTCTGCCTCAGAAAAAATGGAGCAGGCTTCACTCTTGGCAATGCAGGCGACCACAAGGTGTGCGACTTGTAGCAGCCTCACTGGCATCACTGCTTGCTCCCTGGTGCTTTTCAGACATGGCGATGAGGTGGAAAAATAGAAAAGAAGAAACAGAAGAAGAAAGGAAGAGCTAAAGGAAATAGAAAGTGAAAAGAAATAATGAACAAAAAGTCACAGAAGCATCAGACACACAGAAAATACAAACATAAATACACACTGATAAAAAAAAGTGAATGAAGGGTGGATGAGTGAGATGGGGGAGGATTGAAATGGACACAAAAATCAGGCCCAGCACCATGTAGAGAACAGAAAGCATGTAAAACAAAATGGCCATGCCCATGTGGACCTTGCGGTGCCGTACTCGCTGATTTTTCAATGCAGAAGCGCTGATCGCACTATTTGCATGTAAAAAGGCAGCGCGAACAGGAAGATGAGCACTTCCTCCTGCTCGACTAATTTCATGGAAGTAGCGTCTTTTTCTTTGTACTGGTAGCCGTTTAACACTTTTTCGGTTTCCCTGAATGTTGGGCTGTGCCTAAAAAATCTCTAGTAAATAAAAAAGAAATCTTAAAAGGAGCTTAGAACCTCCCATTACTTACCTTTACATACCATTGGTTTGCTCAACCATTGCTCTCTGTTGGAAAATGGCCCTATCTGAAGGGTCACCCCAAACATTTCACTTTCTTCCTCTCTTTTACTTACCTTGTTTTAGTTGGCTTTAGGAATCTGGGCACTTTACCACTGCTAATCAAGTAGAAAAGAAGAACTTTATGTTTAATTGATTAAATCATTACAATCCGTATAAAAGAAACGAAGCTTAAAACATTATTCAAACGTTTTTCACTGGACTGCTCCCATCATTCTCAAGATTCTGCTGTTATCTGAGGGGGCACAGACCTCTAGTATAAAGGATAGATTGAAGTTCAATGTTGTGAAGCTGGGCCAGGGTACACCAGTTTTACTGGAAAGCAGCTTCAAAAATGTACCATTGTTATGTCTACCTGTGTTTGTTTCCTAGTTTTGACACAGGACCTGAGACTTCTTACGATATATACGATGGATGAAAAGTGTGAAGCTGATGTTTAGAGCCGTGTTCTATGAGTTCAATGCCATGATGATACCCTGCCTTCAAGACCAGATTCCCAACCTATTCCACTCAGACCTCAGTTTTGATATATGCAGGGTCACCAATGCTGGGCAGAGGCATACAACATGCTCGAAAGACTCAACCAATTCCCCACAACCCCTGCACACAAGCTCATCTGAGTGGCACCGCCAAAGGGGGTAGATGTTATAAAAAAATGCCACTCACCTAGTCTAAGTGCCAGAAATCTCTGTTTTAAATATAAGGAGTATGTAGAAGCTAGATATGAAGGAAGAGAGGCCAACTGATAAGATTTGATTACTGCCCATGTGTGCTTGCGTTTGGCTAGGGTCACCTTGTCAGAAGAGTAGGAACAAAATTGGGTGCACTTCTTGCTACAATTTTAAAAGCTGCGTTACTTGGGTTAAGGTTCCAGAGGTCACTTGCTGATAATTGCTGCACACATTCGTAAATGAACTGACTGTTGACCCACCTGGATTGCTAGAGCTGATATATAACCATTGCAGAGATTCGAGAGAACCAGCTCTGGCCTGCCTTAACTTATGGCACAATTTTAAATAAGTACCTGCGCTTAGCATTTCGTAGTTTAGGAGGCCTAGTTCTAATCTGATCTGAGCTGCAGATGCAGTTTTTGGCAGCTGAAGGACATTTTTATAGATCTTGGTCACATTAATGACAAGATTTATTTGATTTAAAAATAAATCATAAAAGCACATGATCAAAATGTTTCTTCAAAGAACATACTTAAAACATTTAAGGAGATAAAATGACAAAATTCTTCGTGGTGAAAAGACAAAAAAAGTGACAACGCCCACCATTAAGGCAGAACTACAGTCCAAGCAGTCTAATGGCGCCCACAATATCTGCCTTTGTAAGCCTCAACAAAGCTGAATTGAATTAGAGACTTAAAAGACCTTGAATTGTCGATAAGACTAGTGGATAACAATTGTGAAGTTAATGTTTAAAACCGTGTTCTCGCGATTCAGGGCAGCTGTCATGCTCTGCCTGCATGTCCGGACTCCCAATTTGTTCCACTCAGGCCTCAACTTTGCTCTGTGCAGTGCTGGGCATATACATGCAACATGCTTCAAAGATTCATCTGATTTGTCAAAGCCTCTAAACGAAAGATCGTCTGAGGACTGCCGCCATAAAGGTAGGTGTTTCAAGAAGAGCCACTCGCCCATCCTAAGGGCCAAGAATCTTTGTTTTAGATGTAAAGAATAAGAGCAGGCTAGGTGTGACAGGGGAGGGGCCAGCTGGTACGAATTGATTACTGCCCATGCGTGCTTCCTTTTGGCTAGGATCGCTTGGTTTAACAGTCTGCAGCATAGTTGGATACGCTTTTTGATGCTTAATTTGAAAGCTTTATTTCCAGGATTAAGAGACCAGAAATCGTCTGCTGATAGTTGCAACCTGCATTAATTGAAGCACTGGCTATGTGGACCGCTGCTGTTGTTAACACTTATGTCCAACTATAATAGGGACTCAAGAGTGCCAGCTCTCGCCTGTCTCAGCTTGTGACAAAGGTTAAGGAAGGACCCCATCCTTTGCAAGGTATAGTTTGAGAGGCCCAACTGGATCTGGGAGGCAGACAAACTACTTGGTAACCGAAGCACCCTTTTGTAGATTTTAATTGTGTGTTGATTAAGCATAGTACTGAACTTGCCGAGGGAGAACTCAAAACCATACGACAGGGTAGGGCCTACCTTGGCTCACATAACTTCCAACATTGCAGCTAAATTAGGTCCGATTTTTAGAGAGATTGGAGAAGCTAACTTGGAGAGTTGTGGCTTTCATGGCAATTTCGTGGCGATGTTTCATTAGTGTGCCCTTGAGTCGAAATGGAGTCCTAGGTACCTGTAGGTTTTGCCAATGGTTATTTAAACGTTATTGTATATCCAGCCACCACCTCTGTGCTTCTTCCTGCCCAATAAGGCCACTTGGGTTTTCTTAAGATCACCACCAATTTGTTCATGGTGGCGTACACATGGAGGGAGTATAATGACCTTTGCAGTCCAAAATCTTGTATGACTGAAAAGAGTGAGGTCATTAGCTTATAAAAGATTACTGATCTGTGCACCGCCAATACTGTGGGGGTGGCTATTTATTGAGTCCAGGTCTGCTGAGAGATTGGCTAGGAAAAGATATCTTGGTCACATGTTGGTTTAGTGTACTGCTGAGTTTACCTAGGGAAATTTCAAAACCGTATGACAAAGTGGGGCCTATTTTAGCTTGCGTAACTTCCAACATTGGAGCAAGGCTTGGACTTGTCAGCTTTTTGGAAAGTTTAGAGAGGTTGAATTGAAGAGCCGTAGCTTTCATTACAATGTTGCTACGATGCTTGACAAAAGTGCACCTGGAGTCAATGTTAATCCCCAAGTATTTATATGATTTTCCCACGGAGAGTTCAGAGTTGTTGTATGACCAGCCACCACCTCTGTAGCGTTTCCTACCAAATTGTGACTAGTTGGGTTTTCTTTAAACTTACCTCCAGGTTGCTCATGGCGGTGTAAGTGTTTAATCTATTTAGCAGTCATTGCAGCCCAACCCTCGTAAGGCTGAGGAGGGCAAAGTCGTCAGCATACTCAAGATTGCTGAACTGAACCCCACCGATCTTGGAGAGGGGGTGACTGTTTATTGCAGCTAGCTCTGCTGAAAGGTCAGCTGTAAACAGATTGGAGAGCAGCGGCGCTAGCACACATCCCTGTTTGACTCCCCTCGACGTCATGATTTTTCGAGATAGGTGTGAGCTGGTGCCAAACTTAACTTGGATCCAGGTGTTGGTGTGCAGTTGAACTATTGCATCCAGGAGTTTAGCCGGGATTCCCCATTTTGTTAGCTTGGCCCAGAGGGCCTCTCTTGGAATCCGGTTGAAGACTGCTTTGAAATCTATAGAACAGCAAAAAAGCCCCTTGGAAGAAACAATCGCTTCATCAATAAGTATTGATAGGGCTAATAGATTGGACGTAGTGCCCGAGTTTGCTATGAAGCCTGTGTGTTTTTTTGGGACTAGTCCTTTCGAATCAGCCCAAAGCTCAGCTCTTCAAGTAGGAGACTTGCAAAGTGCTTTGCCTCATTGTCCAATAAGGCTATCAGCCTGTAGTTGTTTTGGATGAATGGGAGCCAGACTTAAAAATTTGATGGATTATTGCCCGGCGCCAATAGTCAGGTATAATCGAGCTCCTTAGTGAGCAATCGAAATGGATTGCTAGCTGTTTTGACCAAAAAGAGGTATTTGATTTAAGCAAGGCCTGTGGCAGGCCATTTGGACCTGGCGCTCCATCTGATCTTGCTTTGTTTAGTATTGTAGCCAGCCTTGTTTGGGTGATAGAGATTTCCTCGCTTAGGTGTTGCTGCATCTCTTGCGGGTGGTCCAGCCACTCCTTAAGGGCGACTTTTGTCAGTGTGGCATTGTTGATCAGTGTGGGTTCAACTCTATCATCAGCCTGAAAGTGACCGGTCAGGAATGTTACCCATTCTTGCTCTGAGATGTTTGCACTCCCCTGGCTGATGTTTCAGTTGGTTTGCCTATTCACTAGCGGCCAAAATATTTTTGGGTTCTGGCTTTTACATTCCGAGAAGAGCATACATCGGAATGGTTCAAGGTGGTGTTGCTTGTCCTTTTGGTAAGCCCATCTATAATTCTTTTGTGTGATTTTGTACTCATTCAATAGTTCTTCAGATTCAGGATGATTTCCTGGCTGCCCTGAGGGTGGTATTTCTAATTTTCTTTAGCGCCATGGTTTGGTTTGAAGTAGGGATCTGTTTGCTGCATGAATCAGGATAGGATAATGGGGTAATTGAAATTGTTTTTAAAGTTGGGAAAAAAATGTGTCCAGTCAGCTGTTGGGAAGGCTTTCAACAGGTAACGACCTGCAGTGAGTAACAGACATTCCTTCATGATGTTTATACTGATGTCGTCGTTCCATCTTAAGCATTTTAGATTTTCGATGTGAACTCCCCCGTTTGTAATTTTGGCAGGGTCATGATAAATTCTATTTAGGGTAACAGTAATGACTTGTGGGTGGCGATAGCTCTCAGAATGTGCATTGATACTATAATTTTCTAGGTATGGAATCAGGTCTAAATTACAGCTGGTATAGTCCAAGTAAGAGTGCTTTCAACAATTTGTCCACGTCCAATTTGGTAGGATGTCCTGTGAAAATATGCTGTTTATTACAATGAAACCGGCACTGTAAAGTTGCAGCAAACAATGTTCCCTTAGGCTACGATGCGGTTGGAGTTTAGGTTTAACCTGTACCTTCAATACTGGCAGAGGAAATGGAAGGAGGCTTGCTGAGTCCACGGGGTTCCCCGAAAGAGGTTGGTGTTGAAGTCCCCGGCAAGCAGAGAATCTTTGTGAGGAAATTCCCCAGCCAGATCACTCAGAACTGTGAACAACCGATTTAGGTGAGAACTTTTTGTTCGGGCACTCGGATGAATCTAGTCATTGAGAAGTAGCAGAGGACACTGCTTTCTCCATGGATTGATTTTAACTCCAAGCAGCCAGTCTTCGTCAAAGTGTAATGGCTCAATAGAACCTTTTAGGCTGCATGTGGTGTATATGGACAGTCCCCCCTTAGGCCGACTGAAATTGCAATCCTTTACACCCAGTTTCCAGTGCTCGATATATCCAGTTAAGGGAGAATTTTGAGTGTCCCATGTTTCCTGGAAGGCAAGGAGATCATATCTGGAAATAAAGTTTCAAGTCTCTGGTGAGGCCATTTTGTGTTGAAGGCCACTGATGTTCTAGAAGCATAAAGATTAGAAGGGCTGCTTCTACAATTTAATGAGAGCTATGGGTTGAGGGTGAGGTTCACCATGTTTAGCGTCTTCCTTTTACTTCAGTTGTTGTAAATATTGCCCATCAGGTCAGACTGAACTTTTGTTCGACAGTGCTGCTGGCAACCACTCCCAGTCTTGGTCTTTAATAAAATTGAGAGTTGTGGTCCGCAATCTGTCTTTTGTGACTGCATGACCTACAGCGTTATTTAAGATTGAGTACGGCTTGATTCTATCACCATCCGGTGTCCGGCAAGAACTTGGCTGCGTAACTGATAACTTTGCTAGCGCAGTTGGATAGCCTGGTTTCTAATAGGGGTAAATTTTGATTCCCACTGACCGGAAAATATCTTTGCTGGCTAAGAGGGCTTGAGCCCAGGTGGAAGATTTAAACGTTGCCAGTGTTACTTCTGAGGGTAGTAGCCCTGTTTGGGGAAAAATTCAATGTACGCGATATCTCCAGAAACCAATGTATCAAACCCCGCTGCTCCTTTTAATAGTTTGATGATGTTACTTCTATTTAGGACATCATGTGGTCCTTTCGACTTGCATTCAGGTGCGAGAAGAATCTTGGTGTTCTTGAGGTCGTGGGCAACTCCCTGTTGCCGAGTGCCCGAGTCGAATGGATCATAATTTTTTGTTAATGAACCTGAGGCTGTTCCCAATTTGTACAGACAATTTTCTCGAACGTCTGGCTGACTAATCAGGCATTCTCCAGATGGCCATGGTACATTCTTGAAAGTTACTTTAAATTGGTTGTCTCCAGCAATCGGTGGCCCTGAGGTCGATGATGAGTAAAATATTGAGTTAGAGTGATCAATTCGGTTGTCAAGTTCGTGTCTACTTGTTGTTGACCATTTATTTTTTCCTTACCAATTAGGGGCCCTTTTGGTTCTTCAATGGCTACCATGTCGTAGGGGTTTGATGAAGGTCTCCTTCAATGAGAAGAGAAGACATAATGAACCTTGTAGTGTGCAATTGTGGACTGTTGTTGTTGGGTTCACAAAAGTAGTTTGCTGTTCATGTTCCTGTAAAATGGGACTTGAAGCTTGTTTGTTGTCTGGTAATTTAAATAAGGGGTACAGCTTGAGGGAATCAACTGTGGTTTTTGTTGTTAACTTGTTTCTCTGCTACACTGACATTGCCTTTCTCTGTTGCTGAGAAGGTGAGATGGTTGGGAATTGAACTTAAAATGTTGTGAGGTGAGTGTGGTTGGCATAGGGACCACCTTTGGGTCAACTGGAACAATTAAGTGACTCCCAACTTGAAGACTCTGCAACAATATTATTGGCCTCGTGTCTGTCGATGTCAAAACTTGATCATTGTTAAGAGAATTTGATACTACACAGGGATTTGCCTCACTGCTCACTGTCATCCAATGGTCCACTTGTGCCTGTGCTTTTTTATTTATTGTAACAGAGTTTGGTCCTGTACAGTTTAGTTGGTCCTGATCCTGGCGCTTACTATCTCTGCCTCCAGTCAATTATTTTACTTCATCCAGAACACAGTTAAAAAAAGCTGGAAGTGCTGATAAACTGTAAATGATGGATGAACATCAACAGACTGATTGCAGCAAGTTTGAAGGTGTTTGACATCTTATTGTTAGGTTGTTCAGGTTCTCAAGCTTGCTGGCGATGCTTGCCGTAAAAAGGGCTAGGGTGTTCAGAAGATCAACTTGTATGTCCAGTTTATCTGAATGATAATTTAATACTGTGACTATGGTTTGGAGAGTTTGCAGCAGTTGGGACCATGCTGCCGATATTGGTGAGGAAATATTGACCCTTGTAATGGGTTCGGTTTTTTGACTAGGCAGTCGGGCTGTGTCTTTCAGAAAAAAATATAGCTCCAATAATGATTGTTCATTTAGGTTGGCTCCTATTTGTTGCGTGACTGAGTCAATTACTGTGACTGGGTTTGGAGGAGTTTGGGGCAGAAGCGGTTTAATATTTCCATTCAGTGATCTGTCCCATTGAGCTGCAAGAGGACTGTGTTGTGTAGTTCCTATGACCCCCAGGACCAGTGCATTTTGGATGACCTAAACTGAGGGCTTGGTGTGCAGACAGACTCTGGACAGCCCCACAGGATGAGTCAGCTGTTAGACCAGCTAGCTCTATGGTGCCACTCCCACCCCCCTGAATTCTACAGTGGCGTTTGTAGTTTCTGCCAACCACTGAACATGACCACCCTGATTCCTCAGGTATCATGGAAACAATACGGTATCTTACACTCAGTAACTTGTGCTTGCTTTTCTCAGAATACAGAGAATGACGATTGTAACGGTTTCAATAATTATTTATTGGTCAAGCATCAGTCGAGTATGAAACATGTTAGCTGCGACAATCAAAAGACAGGAGCAGACAAATGTGATCACTAGTACCAATATCTTAAATAGCAGGTACATTTCTACCATAGTGCTAGTGATCCAGCGCAAAAACCCTAGCAACAGGAAAACAACCTGTACCGATATCCTCCCTGCGTCACAGACCCGACGTCACTCTAACTCATTCACACATACAGTCATTGGTGGGGCCCATAACACCAACACTCACACGTTACTTCCACACCGGTCTGCACACACAGGAGGGATGAGTGATTTAAGCGCTGGACATGTGGGGGAAACACCTTATAACCTAGAGGGAAGGAAAAGTCATTTACAAAATATACATTAACACCCTTTCGCCTACAGATCCTTAATCCTAAAACATCAAGGCACTCCTCCCACTTCGGTCAATGGACCAAATTATTTGGATTGGTTGATGGTGATTTAGAACCAGCTAAAACACATTTTAAGACCTCAGAATCTATCTCTTTAAATGAAACTCGCAACTCATGAATTCTCGTTAATAAATAATTGTTTATCTAAAATTCATAATGATCTAAATTCGCATTTGTCTCGTCAAAGTTTTAGAAAGTTTATATCAAATTTTTATTAAATCGCAGAACATCATATTTACCTAATCTTGCTATTTAGAGTCCTCTAATTAATTGGCTCTGCATCATTTTGTCATAAATCGTCCGAAAGCAAGCCAAAGCTCAAAGTTCTTTGCTCAGCATGCTACAGTCCCAAAGATCGGCAAAGGACCAGAGACGTGCAAGCATCTATCATTGCCCGTAGATTTAGGAAAAGTTTGCAGTCATCAGATAATCGTGCAGCATCCGGACCTTCAAGAATTCAGGAGAACGTGCAAAACAAAGCAAGGCAACGTAAGCGACAAAGACCCAAAGGTAAGAGCGAAACGAACGAACACTCTCTATTCTACTACTTCTTTTATAATACAATAAAGTCAAGAAGATACAATATAATTTTTTAGAACAATCGTGATTGACTGGTTGAGATCGTTCGATGTCAGTTTTAAGTTTTCAGTTCAGTTCGAGGGGTGAGATCATGAGATAGTCCGAAACTCAGCTTGTTCTCTGGTCTTGGCAGACATCCCACTCTGTCCTTGTTCGGGTACATGGTGAACAAAGGACGTGACAAGGTTTAGGAGAATTATTGCGCATGTGCAGCTCACTCCGCGCCTTGTGGGACAGTGGCCACTTCGTCGTGTGGTGTCAGCGGCCATCTTGGATTTAGGCCCAAATGCTAATTTAAGCAAAACAAACACAAAAGTGTAATTAATACATAGAAATAATAAATCTAATGTTAAACCCTTACTAATCCCTCTATGTGCTTGTATTTAACTAACGTATAGCAACATTTAAAGCCATTATATTCACCTTTTCGGTCCTCTTCTTGGGCAACATTACAAAAGCAACATATATTATGCAGTATTCTATTTACCACATATACTACTGTTAATATGCGTACAGATTTTAGTTATACAGGTTATTTTAGCCATGCAAATGCAAATGCCACGTATAATTTTGATATTAATAATGTTGGTTAATAAACATGCAAACTCATTTAATAATATTATAGTTAATTGATTATTTAATTAGTATTTTCATGCAGAATAGAGGATTTATACAAAATGTTGCACTACCCGCTCCATCAATCCCCCCTTTGGTGATGTTATCACCACACCATTAAAATTTTGTATCAATTTGTCATAAAAAGCTAAACGAATTCTTTAGTTTAATTCACATTTCTGTTTCCCCAATTTCTTCTCTTCTTGCTGTTTTATACATATTATCTTTCATCTCTTCTAATTCTACTTCTTCAAATTCCCTCTCTTGTCTCTTATTCTGTCTTCTTTTCCAATTTTCTCTTGTTAACTTTTTCTGTATTTTCTTTCTTTTATAACATAAACATCCTAGTCTTAAAATTAATACTAGAAAAATCACACATGTTAATGGGAATAAGATCCTACCTATAAATGTACCACCTAAGTTTAATAAGAAATCTTTAATGGAAGAAAGTTCCTTTCCAATCTTTTCCCAAACACTGTCAACCTCCAGTGGTGCAATTTCCTCATGCAATTCAGTTATATTTGTAATGTAGATGTTCAGATCTTTACTTTCGTCTGGAATGTAAGAACAACAATGTTGAACTTTCAGCATTCCACAGACTCCACCCTCTTTTGCCAATAATATATCAAGGGCAAGTCGATTTTGCATTACCATGGCACACATGGCAACCATTTCAGTATTTACCAATAAGAATCCCCCAGCGGTGCTTGTTGACAAGTGATCCACTACTGTTGATAGCTTTCTAATTTTGTGTGCATTCAGAGATATTCCCACTGCTGGTATCTATGCTCCAAAAATGTCTCCTACAATTTCTGTCCAAGATTCTCTTTTTCTACGTGTTAGTAGACTACCTAACTTATGTACACCATCTTCTCCTCTTCCCATGTGGAATATCTTTGGGAAAACCAGAACTACATAACATGTGCCAAACCAATGATCTGGCAACCGATAATATGCCTTGTTCCCGCAGATAAAATATAACCCAGGAAAAACTGGATCATTTCCTCCTTTAAATCCCCATCCACCCATGATTCGGTATGTATCATGGCATTCACTGTTACCTACAAAGTAATTATCATATGCAGTTTGATTCCTTCTAATACACAACTTCCCTTTCTGAGGCCAATCTAAAGCCATAGTTGGACTAGCTTCTCCCTTCAAGTGTTTTTCCATTTCAACATCCCAGACTGTCTTTTCCTCTCTTCCCTCAGATGCTTTCTTTTGCATTTTCAATCTCCTTTCTTCAACCATATCTAAAAAAGTATTTTCCTCTTTCTTTAAACTATTATTTCTAAATATATATTCTAATGTTAGTTCTTTAGTTTCTAAGAAAAATTCACCTAACACCTTTGCAGGCTTTACTTTGTTCAATTTGTTAACTGCAGGTACTTGTGAAAATATGCTATCTACATCTGAAAAATAGTATTCTAATTTCCCTATTTTGTAAAACAAACTAGCTATAACACTACATGTTATTCCATAGGTTACTGGAAGGTGATGGTAGGTCACTCTCTCCGATACAGATGCAGGTAACTGCATACAGACGTAACAATCCCTTAAATCCATTGTCTTTACGTATTCATACAATAGTTTCGAAAATACGTTGTTAGAGAAATCATTTATAGACTTGTCTTTATGAAGATAATTTCTATCTATTTTAGTCGGATATACTTTCTGAATCTTTTCTATATTAGTTTTATTCTCACTATGTCCTTCTATTGTTTCTAGCGTAACTTTAAATGATATCATCAAAGGTAATACACTCCACAGAAGCATTAGTAATCCTGTACAACAACAACACATTTTAAACCACCTTCTAAGAAACGTACATTTAGCTTTTCTACTTTCTGTGTTTGCCATTTTCGTAAAAATGATCAGTGTCTTTTGACTTAGCCTCTTCTACTTCACAACTAGTTTTTGTCTAACCAAGGCTCTAAGCACCTACTTGGTTCTATCAGTTATGTTTTTTTCCGTATTTTATTGTCTCTCCATTAGCAGCATTTTTGTCCTATTCAGTTTGGCATTTGATCGTCTTTCACTTTTCTCTCGAAATCTTGATACAGAACTTCCTGAACATCCGTTTCTTCTCCAATATCGCACAAGACAACTCTCAGGATTTCCGATTCTTCGTCTTCCTCAACCACTTCTGGTACAGTCACCTCTGGGTTTTCTTGGCTATCCGCCTCTTCTTTAATTTCAGGCAGTGCCACATACGTCCATTCCGGCGACTTATACGTCTGGTTAGGTTTTCTCGTTCTTTTGTTTTCCTCTGCTGTAGTTATTTTCTCATTTTTCGGTTTTTCTTGACTAGATGCTTCATTCACTTGTTCTGCTCTTGGTGAATTCACTTGTGTCAGTCGGTATCTCAATCTTTTTATTTTGTTTGGCCAAATATCATCTCTTGCTGATCTTTTCGATTTATTTCCTTTATCATTCTTTTCAGCTCTCCATGCTCTCTTTCTCAGGACTCGACCTTCTGGTACTTCTTCATCACTATCCTCTGATTCTGTTACAACTTGCTTTTTGCTTTCAGCTATTCCTTTTTCCACCACTTCTTTAATTTTCCCTACTTTTGTCCCTCCTCGTGGTTCTTGCACACAATCTTCCTGCTGACTAACTATCCCTTATTTTAACTGGATGCTTGAATTCCCTACAACTCCTCGGGGGTCTTCCGCAAGAATCTTTCCCTTACTTTCTGTATCTGACACCTGTTCATCTACCTTTGTAATTTCAGGTGGAATTTCTCTCAGCTTCCCATCAGGAACCTCCTTATCAACAATTTCTTTGATTGTCTCTTCACTGCTTTTCTCTTTTCTCCAATGTACCTGTGCTTGTTCAGTCTCTGAGTCTGAGCTGGTATCAGAAATCTGTAATTTCCTTTTCAAGGGAATATTTTCTTGGGCAACAGTCAAATCTGGTTATGATTCCCCCCTTTCAGGACTTTCTCTTGTTCTTGTTTCCTCAGCATCCGATTCAGAACTAGTCTCTGACTCTTCAAAATATTCTCTTTCCTTGTTATCCACTGGATTTGGGATTCTCAATGTGTGACTAGCATGTATCCAGTTCTTTATTCCAGCACACTTCACAGATGTTGTTGTGGTCAAAATCACTTGTCGTGGTTTTCCCCAACGTGGGACCAGACAGTTCCTTCTTCTGTGTACTTTAATTCTCACCAAGTCTCCTGGGCTCAGATCATGAGCTTGCTTCTTTTCAAAGGTGGTGGCATCCGATCCAACCTGATGAAACACAGAATGAACTGCGTCAGCCAGCCCCTTACAGTAATCCAACACCAAGTCATCAGTTATAGGCAACAGCTTGTTGACTGGTATGAAAACATGTCGCATTGCTCTCCCATGATAATTTCATGGGAACTCAGACCTGTGTTCCTATCTGGAATAGATCTAATAGTCATGAGTACTAGAGGCAAGACATCAGGCCATTTCAAGCCAGGCCTGGGCGTAGTGGGCGTAGTGGGGCTACGTAGAGCAGCGCGTAGTGTGGCAAAATCTACGCACACTCGCGCTCTCCGCGTAGCCCCACTACGCGCCGCCCGCCCTAATTTAAAAATAATTTAAACAAGGTTAAATGTAAATAGAAACCTCCTTACCTTGAGCGCGGCGTCCCGGGGCTCCCTCTCTTTCTCGCGAAAAATGCGCATGCGCGGGCGTCCGCGCATGCGCATTTGAATGAAGAAGTTACTGTCAGCAAGAAGAGGGAGCACTGGGATGCCGCGCTCAAGGTAAGGAGGTTTATTTACCTTTACCCTTCTTTAAATTATTTTTAAATTAGGGCGGGCGGGAGTCGGGTGGCGGGCAGCTCTGCTTCGCTACGGTGTGTACGTAGCGCTGCCTGCTCCGCCTACTTCGTAAATGGCGAAGCAGGCAGCGCTACGTGCACTCCGTGGGCGAAGCAGAGCACGAAGCCCAGGGTTATTTCAAACCTGTGGCTAAACACATTTTTCCCAATCGATTTTTAATGGTGCCATTCATTTGTTCCACCACACCAGAAGCCTCTGGGCGATAGGCACAATGTAGTTTCTGTTGTACATTCAATGCTTCACAAATCAATTTCATGATCTCATTATGGAAATGTTTTCCTCTATCTGATTCAATTGTGACTGGGAACCCAAATCTAGGGATGAATTCCCTCAAAAGCAATTTTGCTACTGTGATTCCATCACTTCTTTTTGTGGGATATGCTTCTACCCATCTAGAAAACAAACAGACCATCACTAGAACATACCTCAACCTGTTACAGGGAGGCATTTCAATGAAATCAATTTGCATTCTGATGAAAGGCCCTCCTTCTCGACCTATCGTTCCTAGACTTACCACTGTTTTCCTTCCAGGATTGAACTGCTGACATATAAGGCATCTTTGACAAAGGCTCTCAGGTACAAGTCTGAATTTTGCATTTTACCATGTTTGCTTAAATGACCTACTCATCGCATCTCTCCCTATGTGTCCTTGTCCATGATACATCCGTGCCATGGCAGACACCATGCTATCAGACATAACTAGTCTTCCATCTCGATAGATCCACACATGATCTGTTTCTCTTGGTGCACATCCTGCTTTTACCCATTGTCTCATTTCCTCATCTTCTGCTTCTTCATGCAATTGCCTCACTTCTTCCCAAGTACTCACAACATTAGTAAACAGTAGGGGACAAGAATTCATTTCCCTTTCTTTCGCCGTGTTGTTCGAATTCTGATTACGAACACAATATTGAGCCATATCATTGGCGTACTTATTACCAACTGCGACATAGTCTCCCGTCTGAACATGAGCAGCACACTTCACATCGGCCAATTGCTTAGGCAGCTGTATCGTCTCAAGCAACTTCCCAACCACTTCAGCATTCTTTATAGGAGTTCCACTTGAAGTCAGAAATCCTCTCTGCAGCCATATCTGACCGAAATCATGCACAACACCAAAGCCATACTGACTATCAGTTATCACACTCACTCTCACATTCTTTCCCAACTTGCAAGCTCTAGTTAAGGCTACAAGTTCAGCAACCTGGGCTGATTTTACTCCCTTCAGGTAAGATGCTTCCATTACTGCTGCAACTGTGCATACTGCATATGCAGCACTTAGAATTCCTTTGTCCGCTCTCAAGCATGACCCGTCCACAAACATCACAAAGTCACTTTCTGACAATGGTACATCTTTTATATCAGGACGTGGTTTGGTACAGAAATCAAGTACATCCAAACAATCATGATCCACTTCGTCTCTGACTTCTACATTCTCAGCATCAGGCAGTAACGTTGAAGGATTTACATTCAAGCATCTCACAAGGCTCACATTTGTTGCACCTAATATGACCTTCTCATATTTAGTCAGCCGACTATGTGTCATGAACTGAGTGCGACTCCTTGTTAAAAGGATTGCCACATCTTGAGGTACAAACACTCGCACAGGATATCCCATCACAATTCCTTCACTCTGTTCCAGATGCTTACAAGTAGAAGCTACTGCTTTCAAACAACCTGGCAACGTGTAACGCCCTGAACGTCTCAGGATCGTTTAACAGACACGACAATGAGGACGCAACCACTTGTGAAGGGTTAGTTCTTTTAATGAAGGCAAATAAAATACAAAGAACAAACAAAAGTTATAGTCACTGGAATCCTCCAGGCTAAGTACGTTACCAGCCCACAGCACGGATGGTCCTAACCGTCCTCTGCATATACGCCGATCCCGGCGTATGCCAACAGAGGGCAGAAATGAAATGGCCGACAATGCCAATCGGTAGGCTGTGAGGGGCACGAAGAGTGTTGGGGAGAATCGAGGAGTCAGGGAAACACCCAGCCGGGGTCTCTACCTGAAGGGAGCAGCCGCTCAACCTCTTCCTCAGACTGCACCGGGACGCGGAGTCACCTCCTGGTGATGCGTCACCGATACCCCAATCACAAGCAAGAAGACTGAACCGAGAGCAGCCGCTCGATCGATCCTGTGGACTTCCGAGTCTGTAACGCGGCAAACACCTCCTGGTGTGCGTTACAGCTGGCAGTCCCTGTGTCTCTGGTCGGGCTGGGAGTTACGACTCCAACCAGCAAAAGCGCCACTGCGCTTGGACTCAGCCGAGTCAAAAAGCGAAGCTCAATGGTTGACCGGTAGAGCTTCCGGGTCCTTCACAGGTGACGATGGGGCAAGACACGGCCCAGGGAGTAACGACTCGACCTACCTCCGTTCTTGCCTTACTGGAGCACCACTCCGGAACACTGCTCTTCACGAAGCAGGTACGTCGGTGTAAACACAATATCCGACAGCCTTGTACCTCCCGGTTCCTCCCTTTATAGGGCGTGTTTTCCTTGAGTTATGTAACAGCTCTCCTGTTTACATAAGGGCGTGTTTCCCTTGAGTTATGTAACAGCTCTCCTGTTTACATAAGGGCGTGTTTCCCTTGAGTTATGTAACAGCTCTCCTGTTTACATAAGGGCGTGTTTCCCTTGTATGACAGGAATTCTTGACAGTACATCCTCCCTCTCAGCGGCTCCCCACGGGTCCAGCGCTGGCAGGAAAACGCCGATGGAACAAGGAGACCAAGCGCGGAGCATGAACCCCTTCAGCCGGTTCCCATGAATGCTCCTCCGGGCCATAGCCTTTCCACGCAACCAGGTACCACAGCTTCCCCCTGCGCCATTTGGACGCCCGTATGCCCGACACTTCATACTCCACCTCCGACTCCACGCATACCGGCCTAGGTGTCCCAGACGGCTTGGAGGGTGCTGGTTTGAGCAATGATACATGAAAGACAGGGTGTATCCGCAATGACTGGGGCAAGCACACCTTCACGTTCACGGGACCCATACACTTGGTAATTCGATAGGGGCCCATGTACTTGGGATGGAACACACTGTTCTTTCGAAACCTCATGTTTCTTGTGGATATCCAGACGTAGTCTCCAGTGCGGTACAGTGGCCCGGGCCTTCTCTTCCTATCTGCCGCAGCCTTGTATCTTCTCTTGGCCTCTATTAGGACAGCCCTTGAGCGCATCAACGTGTCTTTTATGTGTGCCACCCTGTCCGCTGTGGCGGGAATCCTGTCCTCTCTGAACGGATGTAGAAATGGCAAGAACCTGGGATGTTGGCCATAGTTGCTATAGAACGGAGATGACTGTGTGGAGCTGTGAGTGGCGTTGTTATAGGCTATCTCTGCAACCCATAGCAAGTCGACCCATTCTTCCCTGCCCTGGTCCACAAAACATCGCAGATACTGTTTGAGCGTTTGGTTCAGGCGCTCGGTTTGGCCGTCCGTTTGAGGGTGGTAGCTGGTGGACAGGGCGGTCTTAACATGCAGCGCAGTGCACCAAGTCTTCCAGAATTGCGCAGTAAACTGCGACCCCCGGTCCGACACGATCACCCCAGGTAATCCATGCAGTCGTACCACATTCTTTAGGAGTAGTGACGCCAATTCCCCGGCCGTAGGGACTCTCTTGCAGGGGATGAAGTGCCCCATTTTCGTCAAGTAATCCACCACCACCAGTATTGCCGTCATCCCCTGGTCTACCGGTAGGCCCACCACGAAGTCCAGTGATATGCTATCCCATGGTCTATCCGGGGTCGGAAGTGGATGTAAGAGCCCTTGGGTTCGGCCATGGTCGGCCTTCATGGTAGCACACGTAGGACACTCCTGTCCCCACCTCCTGACATCCACTCTCATGGTTGGCCACCAGAAATGCCGTCCCATGCTAGCCACCGTTTTTTCAAAGCCCAAATGACCTGCGCATGGAGAGTCATGGCACCAGATGAATGCTTGTTTCCTTAGCCTAGGCGTGGGTATCAATAGGCACCTGCCCTTCAGGGGTATCCCGTCCTTCAGCTGCCATTCTCTGTGACTGAGGAGCCACCTCCGCCATGCGAATGACCTGATCCCTCTCTTTATTCCCCTCAGGAAAGTATCCGGTTGGATAACCCCCAATACCATCCTCGGGGAAATGATGGAACGCTCGGTTGCAGGCAATGGTTCCTTAACTGCAGATTGACGGGACAGGGCGTCCGCCTTCCGGTTTTCCGTCCCCGGCCGATATGTGATGCGGAAGTTGAACCCCGCAAAGAAGATCATCCACCGCAGCTGCCTGGGAGAAAGGTGTCTAGTGGCCGTCATGAACTGTAGGTTCCGATGGTCCGTGTACACCAATACCACATGTCTTGCCCCCATCAACCAATGCCTCCATTCGGTGAAGGCGTCCTTGATTGCGAGAAGCTCCTTCTCCGCAATATGGTAGTTGCGTTCGGCGTCGTTGAGTTTGCGGGACATGTACGCAACGGGATGAAGCACCCCTGTGTCGTGGTTGCGTTGGGACAAGATAGCCCCCAGCGCCACATCCGACGCGTCCGCTTCCACCACGTAGGGGAGATCCGGATCGGGGTGAGCCAACACCGGCGCCTTACCAAAGGCGCTTTTCAGGGCCTCAAAGGCTTTGTTCGCTTCAGGGGACCAGACAAACTCCTTGGACTTCCTCAGTAGCTGTGTGATTGGGGCCACCACTCCTGAAAATCCATCTATAAACCGCCTGTAAAAGTTGGCGAAGCCAATGAAACTTTGGACGTCCTTCACGCTTTGGGGCACCGGCCATTCTTTCACCGCCTTGATCTTTCGTTCTGCCATCTCCTGTCCCTCTGGACTCAGCATCACTCCGAGGAATTCCACGGATGTGACGTGGAAGTCACACTTGCTGAGTTTACAAAACAGCATGTTTTCCCTCAGCTTTTGGAGCACAGCTTTGACGTGGTGTACGTGCTCCTCCACACTGGACGAATAGATGAGGATGTCGTCGATATATACGACCACGTAGATATCCAACTCCTCTCTGAATACCTCATTCAAAAAGTACTGAAAGGCTGCCGGGGCGTTGCACAGACCGAACGGCATGACGAGGTACTCAAAAAGGCCGAACCTGGTCTTAAAGGCGGTCTTCCACTCGTCTCCATCCCTCATGCGCACCAGATGGTATGCCCCTTTCAAATCCAACTTGGTGTAGATACGAGCTTTCTTGACCTGTTCCAGAAGTACACTGATGAGAGGCAAGGGGTACCGATTTTTTATGGTTATCGCATTCAATGCCCTAAAGTCCACACAGGCTCTCAGCTCCCCATTAGCCTTCGGGATGAAGAAGAGTGGCGAGGCGGCCAGAGACTTGGACGGGCGGATGAATCCTAGCTTGAGGAGTTTATCCAGGTACCCCCGGAGATGCACGTTTTCAGGCTCCGTCAGGGCATACAGCCTGCCGCTGGGAACGCTGGCCCCTGGCACCAGGTCGATCTGGCAGTCAAACTGTCTATGTGGTGGTAGCACTTCCGCCTTCACCTCATCAAATACATCCTCAAAACTGTGATAAGCCTGGGGGAGAGCCACATCTTTTTCTGCCGCTGTAGCCACCGTCTGACTCCCGCTCTCATCTGCGTCAAGGGATTCCGTTCTTATTCCACAATGCAGGATGCAATACGGTGACGTCATTTCGATGCGATGTGTTGGCCAATCCACAAAGGGGTTGTGTTTCTGTAGCCACGGCAATCCCAATATGACGCCATATTGGGGCGCTCGGATGATGTTAAAATCGATTTGTTCCAAATGGTTCCTCCCATATCTCATCGGAAGGACCCCCGTGTGCTGTCCGATGGGCCCCGTCACCAATCGCCTTCCGTCTACCGCATAGACGTCTTCGGGTACTGCTTTGGGAAGAAGCACTAGCCCTAGCCTGCATGCCTCGTTGTGGTCCATAAACATGCCAGTGGCCCCTGAATCCACCATGGCCACAACGGGTATCCACTGGTCATGCACTCCCACGTGCACCGTGATAAACAGGTGTCGTTGTCCCTTAGTGACCGAGTTGGAAAGTGAAGGGATGGATGAGTGACTCCGAGATGCCCCTTCTCTGGTCTTGGAGTCCTCTAGTTTTCCGCCGGTATGTCCACCACGGCTGTTACCGACCGGTTGGCCCGATAACGTGACGTCTTCGGTTTGGCAGGGCATTCACGTACGTAGTGGCCTTTTTTGCCACAATATAGGCACAATCCTTGTTTACGGCGTGACTCTTTCTCCGTGGCTGTGAGGCTCGCTCGTATTGCGCTGATGTCCATGGGTTCTCCCTTGGATGCGGTGGAAGTTTCAGGACTTCCCACCGTCACATAGGATGGAAGGGATTTTCCTTTTCTCCCATGATCCCCCTTTCTTTCACTGAGCCTATGTTCCAGCCGTAATACCAGGTTGATAAGGCCCTCACATGTCTTGGGTTGAGGGTCAATATGAGCCACGGCGTCCTTGAGCTCATCGCACAGCCCTTGATGGAAGAGCGCCGCCTGTTTAGCAACAGGCCACTTGGTTTCCGCAACCAGCCTTCGGAACGCGTTGAGATACTGCACCAGGTCGTTGGATCCCTGTCTCAACTCAAGCATTTCACGGTCCGCCGTGTACGAGTCAGCCCTTCTGTCGAATACCTTCAGGAATTCCTCGCGAAAAGCACCCCAATCACATAAGAGGGGGTCGTCCCTGCTCACCAGAGGTACGGCCCATTGTGCCGCGTTTCCAGCCAAATAGGATATAAGGAAAGCCACACGAGCCTGACTCGTGGGGAACGCCTTTGGTTTGCACGATAAATGTAGCGCCACTTGTGTGAGGAATACCTGCACTGTGTTAGGATCCCCACTGTACCTCTCTGGTGTTGCCAAGGGGATGGCTACCGGCATTTCCACTACTACCGCAGGGGTCTGGTTCGTGAGGGAGGTGCTGGGCGTGAGCGGGTCCAATTGGATAGCATCCAGTCTGGCTTTTACATCGGCTGTTTCTTGCCTAGAGGCAGCCACTTCAACTTGCATGGCCGCTAAAGCAGCCAGCACATCATCAAGTGTTGCCATGTCTGTTATCGACCGGGAGACAGTTAGTGTTATTAAGGTCGGATATTTTGTAACGCCCTGAACGTCTCAGGATCGTTTAACAGACACGACAATGAGGACGCAACCACTTGTGAAGGGTTAGTTCTTTTAATGAAGGCAAATAAAATACAAAGAACAAACAAAAGTTATAGTCACTGGAATCCTCCAGGCTAAGTACGTTACCAGCCCACAGCACGGATGGTCCTAACCGTCCTCTGCATATACGCCGATCCCGGCGTATGCCAACAGAGGGCAGAAATGAAATGGCCGACAATGCCAATCGGTAGGCTGTGAGGGGCACGAAGAGTGTTGGGGAGAATCGAGGAGTCAGGGAAACACCCAGCCGGGGTCTCTACCTGAAGGGAGCAGCCGCTCAACCTCTTCCTCAGACTGCACCGGGACGCGGAGTCACCTCCTGGTGATGCGTCACCGATACCCCAATCACAAGCAAGAAGACTGAACCGAGAGCAGCCGCTCGATCGATCCTGTGGACTTCCGAGTCTGTAACGCGGCAAACACCTCCTGGTGTGCATTACAGCTGGCAGTCCCTGTGTCTCTGGTCGGGCTGGGAGTTACGACTCCAACCAGCAAAAGCGCCACTGCGCTTGGACTCAGCCGAGTCAAAAAGCGAAGCTCAATGGTTGACCGGTAGAGCTTCTGGGTCCTTCACAGGTGACGATGGGGCAAGACACGGCCCAGGGAGTAACGACTCGACCTACCTCCGTTCTTGCCTTACTGGAGCACCACTCCGGAACACTGCTCTTCACGAAGCAGGTACGTCGGTGTAAACACAATATCCGACAGCCTTGTACCTCCCGGTTCCTCCCTTTATAGGGCGTGTTTTCCTTGAGTTATGTAACAGCTCTCCTGTTTACATAAGGGCGTGTTTCCCTTGAGTTATGTAACAGCTCTCCTGTTTACATAAGGGCGTGTTTCCCTTGAGTTATGTAACAGCTCTCCTGTTTACATAAGGGCGTGTTTCCCTTGTATGACAGGAATTCTTGACACAACGCTACAGCTACAGGGTCTAGCATAGCTGAAAAATATGCAATTGATCTTCTCAATTTTCCATATTTCTGTATTAGTACAGAGAGTGCACATCCATTCCTTTCACTGCAGTACAACTCAAATTCCCTATCATAATCAGGCATTCCTAATGCTGGTGTTTCACACAAACTGACTCTCAATTGTTTAAATGCTGCTAGTTCTTCCCTATTTAAATCAATTGGGTCTTTTGCATCACTTCTCATCAGGCGTACCAAAGGTTTTGCAATCAGGGAAAAGTTACTTATCCACTGATGACAATATCCTACCATTCCAAGAAACATTCTCACTTCTCTTTGCATCATTGGGGCTCTCATTCCTTTTATTATCTTGATTTGGTCTGTAGTTATTTTCCTCAGTCTTTTTTCAATTTTGTGGCCTAAATATTGTACTTCTTTCTGACAAAATTGCAATTTCGATGGGTATACTTTAAGTCCTCCATCTGCCAAATGGTTTAGCAATGCTATGGTGTCCATTACACAAGCTTCTCGTGTCTTTGACGCCACAAGTAGGTCGTCAATATATTGAACTAGCACTGAATTCTCGGGCATTTCTAGGTCTTCTAAGGACTTTTTCAATATCTGATTGAATATCGAGGGGCTTTCTGTATACCCCTGTGGGATTCGGCACCATGCCAATATACGTTCGCCAAAACGGAACGCAAACATTTGCTGGCTATCATGATGCAACGGGATGGAAAAGAAAGCATGACACAGATCAATCACTGTGTACCATTCTGCATCATGTGGAATCTGATACAAAATCACAGATGGATTTGGTACAATAGGACAACATGATACAACAATTTTGTTTATCTTTCTCAAATCTTGCAGTATTCTGAACTTTCCATTAGGCTTTTTCAGTCCCATAATTGGTGAATTACATGGACTACTCATTATTTCTCTTAAAATACCTTGTTTAACCATTTTCTCAATAATAGGAGTAACTCCTTCAATTATCTCGGGTGTCAATTTATATTGTGAAACATTTGGGTAGCTTATTCCTTCTTTCACTGTTATTTTTACTGGATCCACATTTTTCATTAATCCTACATCTTCTCCTGTGAAATCCCAGACTTCTGCTTTTACTGTCTGTTTCAATTCTTTTGGTAGTTCGTCAGGGTTAAATACAGCAAAGGCTGCAGTAATCTCAGTTTCCATATTAGCCATAGTCATTTTATACAGTACGTCTTCATGAGGGGTCGCAAATGCTATACCATAAGGGGTACAAAATATGGTGCAATTCATATTGCACAGTAAGTCTCTCCTTAACAAATTTACAGGACTTGAATTGCACACAGCAAAGCGGTGCATTTCGGAAAATTTCCCTATATTGACTTTTAATGGTTCTGTGAGATACGTTTTAATCTGTCTGTTGGATACTCCAACCACTTGGATTGTTTCGTCCGAGAGAGGAAGATTCTTAACATCAGCTGACCTAACAGTTGATCGAGTAGCACCAGTATCTACTAAGAAAGTAATATTTTCATCATTTACCTTTCCGGTCCAAAAAAGAGCCTGTCTGGTCTACTTGTAGAGTTGCGCCAAGTATGCACTCTTCTTCCTCCCTTTGGCACCGTCAATAACCTTCTTCTGACTCAATCTCATCACGTTGTAGCCAATACTGCGAAACAGCACTAGCGCACGGCAGCTTAGTTACCTGTTCTTCGTTGTAGAATCCTGTCTCATTACTGTATTTCTGTGAATTTACGCTCTGTGGAAAAGGCGGTTTTGGCGCCTGATTCTGTTGAGTAAGAACCTGCTGCTGTCGCTGCGGTTGACAACTCACCTCTTTCTGCACCTGCGGATTCAATGATGCATTATCACTGTTAGTATTCAGGGGAAATTTACACTCGGATTTCCAGTGTCCTATTCTTCCGCAATTGTGACATGGCCATTTCTTTTTCACTTCTTCTATATTGAATTGTCCCTTTCCTGTTAAATTTAGGTTTTGGTCCTGCACCATTTGCTTGTTCAATTAGCTGAGCTTCCTGTCTTTCTGCCACCTTTACCTGTGCCCACATAGCCTTCTCTTTTAACTTTCGCTGCTTGGCTTCAATTTCATCACTAAAATATTTTGCATGTCTTAGTACTTCATCTATTTTCTTATTTTACCAATCCACTGTATGCTGTTTAATCATTTCACTTATTTCTGGACGTAAACCATATACAAATCTGTATATAAAATGACTTAAATCCTTCTCACTTAAATTTTCATCACCACTAAGCTGCTTAAAGGCAAGGGTTAACGTCTCATAGTATGCGTATACTGACTCCTTAGTTTCTTGATGACTTCAGTCTATTTTTACCCAATCAGTCTCTTTGGGAGGTACCTTGTTTTTCAGTAAAACAATTACTTGTTCATATTTTTTCATGATCAGGGGCTCCTGTTTTTGGATCCCTAGGGTATTCTTGTGTAGGCCAATTTATCATAAATTTGCACTCTGTCCATAGATCTGCTGGTACTATTATGTCAAATAGACTATTTAGATCAATCCACAAAACTTTTGATAATTTTACATACCTATCCACTTGCCTATACCACTCGACTGGCTTTTCGCGTAGCCGAGGGAAATCATTTGTAAAGGACAAAATATCTTGCTTAGTCCAAGGAACATGTACATATCCTCCTCCTGGAATTTCTCTCATGGGAAATTCTGTCACTACCTTTTCTTTTTCTCTTACAGGAAAAGCTGCAAATGTTTTATCTGAGACATCATCTCGTTTTCTAAACCATCTACTTTTCCATTTATCTACATCTCCCCATTTTCTCAACAAAATGATTATGTCTTTAATCTGAGTTATTCTTCCTGTGGTGTTCAGATTTTCAATATCTTTTTCAAAAAAATCTGCTCTTTAGGGTTTTTGTAAGGCTTTCACTCTTTCAATGTCTATACCCATTTCATTTGCCACTTCTTCTAGTCTTTCATGTAGACTCTTTGCTCTCCATGTTATGCTTTTGCATAAAAATAGTAATTCTTCATCCTGATAATTTTTTAGCTTTTTTGTGGGGATAGTCCCTACTATTAATTCTTCCAAAACCATCCTTAGCTTGGCCACATCTATAGATTGGGATTCTCTGTCTTTTCTCTGTAAACTCCTCAACCATTCACTTAATTCTTCTGAAGTAGGACCTACTGGTTTCTCCTCATTACCTCGTTCTGGGTCTCTTGGAGTTTCTGATTCAGATTCTGTAGTCATTATCAGTCTTTCCACTAAACCTGGATTTGTTGTCAAATTTTTAGGCGTACTCTGTTCTGATGTACTTACTGTTTGCCTTCATGGGTTCTCGTCTGAACTTTTTCTTGGCCTCTCAATCTGTCTATTACTGTTATAAGGGACCGTTAGACAATGCTCATTATCTGTCTGTTTATCAAAAATAGGCATTACAGGACCTATAGTTACATGAACAGTCACAGCTTCTAAGTTTTTAGTCAATTCCCTAATCTTTTCAGTTAACTCTAAAGTGGTTTTCGCTAATTCTGCAGAATTTTCATTACTCATTTTGCCATCCTGTTTTCTCTCTATTTCTCTGAAAGAATTATTTCTCCCTATCTCTTGGGGTACTGATTCAACTTTCATGTTTCGCTAAGTCTCTCTCACTGGGGCACTTGGTGTCAACATGTCAGAATCTGATTGATACGGGGGTGGAATTTTATAAAACATGTCGTCAAGAACATCATCCTCCGATTCATGCACTCCATACCCTCCCGATTCTATATTACGTCTCTTTTCTGTACATTTTCTTCCGCTAACTTCCGCAGCATGTCTCACAGGAAACAAACCATCAGTCATATTTGCACTTCGCCATCTCCTTATTCTGTCATCATGATTCTCCTCTCCATGTAATCTACCAAACATGTATCTATACCTTCCGCCACTCCTCTGTCGTTCCCTGTCATGCATCTCATCTTCCCATTCAGTCAATGCTAAAAACTGTGTTGGTCTAGGTCTCGGTTCTAGATTCATCATTCTTTCTCTCAAATTCCTCAAAACCACTAAATTAAATCAACCATGTTCTGGAAATGCCAAAACTCCATCATCTTTTGTATACTTTGCCCAATTGTCCAACCAAATACAAGTATGATATCTGTATTTCGCAACCATAAAGGATGAGGGCGATTTCGGTGGAGGAAGCAACTGTCCCTCTCTAGTCTTAATCAGTTTGTCCTTTTTAAATAAACTCTTGATTTTTCCAAACCAGGACTTTTTCTCTTTTTCTGGTGGATCGTAATACATCATTTTGTCTTCCGTGTATCGCTAGATTTTCCCTACGACTATTCTGTTGTTTTTAACCAATCGTAGCGCGACTCACACTAACGCACCAATCAGGAGCGTCTACGTCACCCTGTAATTCTCCACTCTCAGCGCGGCATACACTAACGCACCAATCAGAAGCGCCTACGTTTCTTACTGACTTAGCCAATCCCAGCTCGGTCTTTCTGACGTCAGCTTTTCTCGCTACTCCTGCTTCGGCTGACCCCTCCTTTACAAAATCTATCGGTGAGTTCTTTGCGTTCTTTAAACTTACAAATCTGTTAGTAACGACATAAATACGCCACCATTATCTGTTTCGCTAACCAAAGAATAGTTAATGACCTTTCTTACAAGAATTCCGTCTTTCCCGAGAGCAGCGCTTACCTCTGCCCTACTACGGAATCGTTACTTCCGTTGATAAAGTAGCACATCCCTCTACTTTACCCTTCTAGCAAGCATCAGCTAACCGTTTCTTCAGAATTTAAGACACCTAGTTGGAGACGCTCTGCTCCTGAGAAATAAAACCAGAGTTTCCCAATTAACTTGAATGCTATTTCATTCACGCACTTTCATATGGAAAATGTAGTTCATTCACACAGAATTCTGTCTTTCCCGAGAACAGCGAACAGTCTGTCCTACTACAGAATTATGACACTCGTTAATAAAGTAGCACTTCCCTCTCCTTTACCCTTCTAGCAAGTTTAGGGAACACCTATTACCTTTCCAGTGATAAGCGTAATCAGAGTGCCTTTTGAACTCCTGGTTCCTAAGACCAAAATTTCACAGGTGACCTTCGCTACCATACACTCCTCTCATACAGAAAAATATCCCTAATGGCAACACACGACGATGTTACCAAATCGAACCCAGACAATGCGTCGTGCAACTTCAATCGTCACACGTTTTCCCCATGTACCTACAGGGCAACAACAATTCCGTCTTTCCCGAGAGCAGCGCTTACCTCTGCTCTACTACTCAACCGTTACAAACTTCCGACTTCCTACATCCCAGAAGCCGTCAAACAACATAGAACTCGACGCGACTCAACATAGAGTGTTAATACATAAACCAATTCTTATCCACAATCAATAATCAATAAGCAATTTACAAGCAATAATCATCAAACCAAAACAATAAAAACCATCATCCTGCTACCAGAAAAACTGATCCAGTGCAAAGACCCAAGCAATAGGAAAACAACCTGTACCGATAGCCTCCCTGCGTCACCGACCCAACGTCACTCTAACTCATTCACACATACAGTCATTGGTGGGGCCCATAACACCAACACTCACATGTTACTTACACACCGGTCTGCACACACAGGGGGGATGAGTGATTCAAGCACCGGACATGTGGGGGAAACACCTTATAACCTATAGGGAAGGAAAAGTCATTTACAAAATATACATTAACACCCTTTCGCCTACAGATCCTTAATCCTAAAACATCAAGGCACTCCTCCTACTTCGGTCAATGGACCAAATTAGTTGGATTGGTTGATGGTGATTTAGAACCAGCTAAAACACATTTTAAGACCTCAGAATCTATCTCTTTAAATGAAACTCGCAACTCATGAATTCTCGTTAATCAATAATTGTTTATCTAAAATTTCATAATGATCTAAATTCGCATTTGTCTCATCAAAGTTCTAGAAAATGTATATCAAATTTTTAGTAAATCGCAGAACATCATATTTATCTAATCTTGCAATTTGGAGTCCTCTAATTCATTGGCTTTGCATAATTTTGTCATAAATCGTCCGAAAGCAAGCCAAAGCTCAACGTTCTTTGCTCAGCACGCTACAGTCCCAAAGATCGGCAAAGGACCAGAGACGTGCATGCATCTATCATTGCCCGTAGATTTAGGAAAAGTTTGCAGTCATCAGATAATCGGGCAGCATCCGGACCTTCAAGAATTCAGGAGAATGTGCAAAATGAAGCAAGGCAACGTATGCGACGTGACCCAAAGGTAAGAGCGAAACGAACAAACCCTCTCTATTCTACTACTTCTTTTATAATACAATGAAGTCAAGAATATACAATATAATATTTTAGAACAGTCGTGATTGGCTGGTTGAGATCGTTCGATGTCAGATTTAAGTTTTCAGTTCAGTTCGAGGGGTGAGATCACGAGATAGTCCGAAACTCAGCTTGTTCACTGGTCTTGGCAGACATCCCACTCTGTCCTTGTTCGTGTACATGGTGAACAAAGGATGTGACAAGGTTTAGGAGAATTCTTGCGCATGTGCAGCTCACTCCGCGCCTTGTGGCACAGTGGCCACTGGGTTGTGGGGTGTCAGCGGCCATCTTGGATTTAGGCCCAAATGCTAATTTAAGCGAAACAAACACAAAAGTATAATTAATACATAGAAATAATAAATATAATGTTAAACCCTTACTAATCCCTCTATGTGCTTGTATTTAACTAGCGTATAGCAACATTTAAAGCCATTATATTCACCTTTTCGGTCCTCCTCTTGGGCAACATTACAAAAGCAACATATATCATGCAGTATTCTATTTACCACATATACTACTGTTAATATGCGTACAGATTTTAGTTATACAGGTTATTTTAGCCATGCAAATGAAAATCCCACATATAATTTCGATATTAATAATGTTGGTTAATAAACATGCAAACTCATTTAATACTGTTATAGTTAATTGATTATTTAATTAGTATTTTCATGCAGAATAGAGGAGGTATACAACATTTTGCACTACCCGCTCCATCACTACTAAGATGAATAAAAACATAATACATAAAATATTAGCGTTGGTGTACTCCTACGATGTGTATCCCACCTAACTGTGCCTAGCCTAGATGTGTAGGTGACGCATATATGTGTAAGTGCTAGGATATGTCCTAAGGGAACCTAATGGAACCTAATGGAGCCAAGAATTCCCCGGGGAAGTACTAACCCCTCATCTGATGGTTCTGAATGAAGGACCCCGTCTCTGCGTTGAGGATGGCACCCTGCAAGGGAAGTCAGATCTCTGCTTGTCGAAGGATCAGCTGGCAGGGCCTTGTCTCAGCTTGGAAGGAATTCTCCTCTGTGTTTCTAAGACGGAGTGTGGGTCTTTTATACTAAAGTGGTCACTCCAGGGTTTTTCCCAAATCAATGTTTTGAAAACATTAGTTAATCCCCTGTTAATCCTTTTCTAAACAAATATGATCATGCACTACTGGCTGTTGGCCATGGATTAAAAGAGTGGTGACTCTGCACAGAATAAATCTACCATGCCTGAGGACATGTTTATGTACATCAGGTACAGGGATTAAGATATGGTACCAAGAGCCTGGTTGTCGAAGACACTGAAGTAAGCTACTAGGTAAAAGGTCACCTGTGTAAGACCGTTATGTATGTGTGGATGGGACAAAATGTATGCAATCGGTATGTACATAATGGGACTAACCTAAAAGACATGACACCCACTCTTCATCAAAAGGTCAACAAGGTCAGCTTAGGTAAAGAAAGTAAATGCTAAAAAAGGCATAAAAGTCCTTCATATTAAAAGCATACTAAAAAACGTTTAAAAAGTCTTTAAATGTGTTCATAAAAGCAAGGTCTAATGAAAGGTATTCTTCCCTAAAAAGAGTTTATGAAAGGTCTTCTATATCTTGAATATAATGTCACTGTTTTTCTCAGCACCTTGCAAGCCACTATGTTCAGATAGAGCAGAGAAGAAAAACAAAGTCTGTTCAACCTTCAATTTGGTACATGTTTAAAAACTGCCCAATCGGTTCCCAGAACAGGAAAGGCCAGATTGTTTAAGAATCCTGCGCTGAAGACTCAACATCACTGTACATGCATGGCATCCACAGGAGGCAGGTCTTCTAGTACCTCCAGTATGATGTCAAGTGTGCAGAGGTGGTCATCATCGTTGCTTCCCATGGCAGCCGTCGGGGAAGAAGTAGATGCCCGCGTGCCTGAGACTAGTGCTTGCACATCCTTTGCAGAGCTGTTCTATGGTCCAACAGGAGCTGAAGCGTCCCTTGGAGGCTCCAGGAACGCCATCATCAACATGAGAATACGCTGTGGACAACTGTGCACATGGGCCTGCAAAGGCGCCAGGAGCATGTCTATGTCTAGTGGCGTAACCGATGGAAGTGTCACACAGAGGTCCAATATGCATCCGAATCCGCAAAAGAGGTAGCGTTATAATGGTAGGATGCTGTCAAACCAGGCTGGTCTGGAAGACAGAAACCAATGCTCACTCAGCTCTTGAAGCCGAGGTAACCCCATTAAGAACACCAATTGCTCATGACAGCGTCGCTTCAGTAGTGCTCTTGCCATGTCTTGAGTGATGCTGACATCCATTGCGAGGCAATATAAGTAAAATCAGGAAGCCTGATACTGAAAGCAGTACCAAAGGCAGCCCTCCAAAAACACTTCCAAGTACGGAGTGTTTAAATGATGGAATCACACCAAAAATGTTTTGAAAGGTGATTAACAGACCTGATCCACGGCTCTTACATAAGTGTATGATACCACTCGCATCAGACATGTTAAAGATACGATGGACCATTTCCACAAAATGGAGAGGGAAGTTCGTACGGACCAACGCCTGTATCTCTGCCGAAGAACTTGCCACTTGGAGATCAAAAGTCTCTCGGGCTGAAGTTAAGGCCACATTATGCTGAAACAACGTGGCTTTCAGTCTGCTCAATGAATCAAACCCTATGTTGGATACATTTAGTTAAGGCCACAGTGGTGCCTCCCTAACTGTGCGAACTGCGGGAAACAATACTTGCTTACAACAAATAACCCTGGAGTTGGCGTCACTAGATAAGTAATGCCGAGTGTCATATCACAGCAGCCTTGATCATTCAGCATCAAGTATCTCCCATTTGAAAGTAACTCGAAAACCGGATGAATTGTGGCAGCTGGAGAACCTTTAAGGTAGCAGGACAAGTTTGCTATTGACGCACTACATGCACCATCCAGTGATATTTCTTTACACACTAAAGACCCACTTAAGGCCTTTTCACAGTTTGAACCACTGAGAAAAACTTCCTTGTCTTTGTTCCTGCACATATGTGCACGGTAACTCCCAGGTTTCTCGTATGTACCCTTTGCCCAAGGCTTTATACCTGTCTACTGGGCAATATTTCAGGCAGTACTGGAATTTGAATGTCGTGATTGGCCATGTGATATAGCCATGGATTAACCATTCCGTAGGTGGTGGCTCTGCTACAGTAAAAGGTAACTGCTCTAGTTTTTCAATGAGCAGCAGGGTGTACTTCGCATCTCTGCATGCCATGGTCAATTTTCTATCGGTCAGATTGTAATCCGAAAACAGATTTGTGTCTTTAATGTGTCGCCATGGAACATGGCCAGAATGCAAAGATTGAAGCATCCAGCTTAAAAGCATAATAGCATGTAGCTGTGATTGCCCATTTTGTAGAATAGACAAATCTTGTTCCAATATGTCGATAGCTGAGGACACAATTTTGCCCAGTGAATAAATATGACACAAATGTGTGGTCATGCCATCGTCTACCATAGCTACAGCCTTTTCTAGGTTAATTCTATCTATCTCACGTAGTCTCTCTACAGCTTCCTGTTGGGAGACTTTCCAAACCTCATTATAGATGGTGTTTAAGAAGCTTTTCCTACGTGGTTTCTTGGGACCTAAAAAGAAATCCCTAAGATCCATGTTGTCTGACAAAAGGGACAAGTGTTGTTTCAAATGTGATAATGTTGAGGTTTTTAGCCAATCTAGGCACAACTTTCTGACACTATAGAAAGTCACTACCCCTGGGCTGTCTATGTGTACATAGCATGGGTCAGGCCTATGGATACTGAACCCTTTGGTTGCACCCCTGAATCTTGAGTGACACCTATTTGTGTCTACTGGCCAAACCATCCAACCCTTCCAATCGGGAGATGATGAATTGCACGTACTTCTACCTTGTTTCCCTTCACTTGGTATTGTGAAACCTTTACCAGGTGTGGGTGAAGGGGTGCTTGGTGTTTTGAGGTCTTTGATTTTTGCAAACCCATAACAGGTAGTCTGTTGCACAGTTCTGGTCAGGAAAATCATTTGTAATGGTGTGAGGCAAGCTCTAAATAAAGCCTCTGTTCCCTGAACCAGCCACTCTCATGAACCCAGATGGATTTTGTGGTCTATTGTGACTCTCCCTTTATTGACAGTTGGGAGATAAAAGGTGTTGAATATATCAGCTTTGTGTTTGTTAGCATAATTTTCTTCGTTGTTGCATTAGATTGTGCAAGTTTGTAGTAAAATGATTTTGGGTCTAATGTGTTGAACCCTGAAAATTATGCAAACTTCTGTGTGAATGTGGCAGAACTACCTTTTGGTGGTGTTGGGCAATGTTCCAATTGATGGTACACAATGGCAATGCGTGGTGCACTTGCTCTATACAAAAAATGATGACCATAATGCTGGTAACAAAACATGGTATCATAGTCAGTTGTATCCTCATACATTTCTCTGTAAGAAAATGCAGCAGATTGTTATAAATCTGTAAGCATAGTATTTACTACTACTCAATGTCCCAATCATCAGATAGTATAATGGGGGTAATGAAATCATATAAAGAAATTTTAAACAAATTTGGTAACTATTTTCAAATGTTCAGTGGGGCAATAACTATTTGTGAATAAATATATAGGAAACTATACTAAACGTGGTAGACTAATTCATAAAATAAAAGTGCATTTCATAGTCACAATGACCAAGCAAGACCCCAAAAAGGTACAATTGTGTGTCTTCATTTATTAATGCAAATCTATAATCTTGTGCATATACATACAGTGTATCTGTATCATTTTCTCATTGCCCTATATGTGGATACATCTCATTTTACTTTTTCCTTTTCATTAAATTATTTCTTATGTTAATCACATCAATTGTGCATTTATTTACACATTTGTGATTCTTTCCATGTCATGTATCTATATATTCACAGTCGACATAGGGAGGAAAACAAGAAAAACAAGAAAAACAAGATAAACACGAATTATTGACACATTATCTGTCCAATTTCGTCCATTAATCACAGTATATTTGATTTCATTTTTTGAACATGGCTAAACTTAATCATACTACGCGCGTTTCGGCGTTCCGCCTTCCTCAGGTAGCCATGATTTCTTAACTCCTAAAACATGATAGAAAAAAACAACCTATAATATTTATATACATTCAAAAAACCCAAGGGACTGAAGTGCACAATACTAATAAAGAATGTCTACTCTCTGTACAATATTTACAAATTTACAAATTATATCTCCAAGTCAGTTGTCACATCACCAATATGTTATGAGCACTCATATGTAACTCATACGACAGAACACAATGTAGTCTTATCAATGCAGGATATACAAAGCTAATATTCACCTATCAACCCAATGAGTGGTTCCGCATATAGAACTAACCAGACAATTCAATCCCACTACAAAGCTGCAGTGCATTGGCTACCAGATTACATTGAAAGCTAAGGAATGGCCATGTACCTTGTTAAAGAGAGCCTGTTGGCAGGGTATGCTCAGACGTGAGTCCCTTGCTCACTTTGCCACTGGATTCAAGCAAGCCTGGCTGAAGACGGCTGAAATGCCAGAAGTTCGGGCTGGACTGTTCCCATAAGGCACAGGGTCAGACTGATTTGCATATGGCCATGTCTGAACTGGGGTGGCAGAGTGGGCTAAAGAACGGTGATGGATTAAACCCAGATCAGTTGACTGGGGGTGAGTGCTTGCAATGTTCAACACTCCGTCCATCATTTCCTTTGGTGTTTGCTTTGTTCGCCATAAGTTGGCAGGGTATGCTCAGACGTGAGTCCCTTGCTCACTTTGCCACTGGATTCAAGCAAGCCTGGCTGAAGACGGCTGAAATGCCAGAAACCGGTCCTAGGAAGCTTGTTTCCGGTCCAGGGAAGACATGGCTTGGCAGTTCGGGCTGGACTGTTCCCATAAGGCACAGGGTCAGACTGATTTGCATATGGCCATGTCTGAACTGGGGTGGCAGAGTGGGCTAAAGAACGGTGATGGATTAAACCCAGATCAGTTGACTGGGGGTGAGTGCTTGCAATGTTCAACACTCCGTCCATCATTTCCTTTGGTGTTTGCTTTGTTCGCCATAAGTTGGCAGGGTATGCTCAGACGTGAGTCCCTTGCTCACTTTGCCACTGGATTCAAGCAAGCCTGGCTGAAGACGGCTGAAATGCCAGAAACCGGTCCTAGGAAGCTTGTTTCCGGTCCAGGGAAGACATGGCTTGGCAGTTCGGGCTGGACTGTTCCCATAAGGCACAGGGTCAGACTGATTTGCATATGGCCATGTCTGAACTGGGGTGGCAGAGTGGGCTAAAGAACGGTGATGGATTAAACCCAGATCAGTTGACTGGGGGTGAGTGCTTGCAATGTTCAACACTCCGTCCATCATTTCCTTTGGTGTTTGCTTTGTTCGCCATAAGTTGGCAGGGTATGCTCAGACGTGAGTCCCTTGCTCACTTTGCCACTGGATTCAAGCAAGCCTGGCTGAAGACGGCTGAAATGCCAGAAACCGGTCCTAGGAAGCTTGTTTCCGGTCCAGGGAAGACATGGCTTGGCAGTTCGGGCTGGACTGTTCCCATAAGGCACAGGGTCAGACTGATTTGCATATGGCCATGTCTGAACTGGGGTGGCAGAGTGGGCTAAAGAACGGTGATGGATTAAACCCAGATCAGTTGACTGGGGGTGAGTGCTTGCAATGTTCAACACTCCGTCCATCATTTCCTTTGGTGTTTGCAAAGAGAGCCTCGTATCTGATTATGTGGAAAGGCAGTTGATCCACAATTTGTCACGGGAAGTGAAGCGAAGACAGGTCACCTTATGTTGGATATCCAATATATCCTAAAGCACATCTAGAATAGGGAAACCAGCTTATTTTAAAATCAACAATTTATTCAAAATACTTTTGTATTGAGTTTAAGTTACTCAGATGGAAGATTTCTTATGCACTTACTATTTGTGGGTGACACGTATGGAATACTAGACAACTTGATATATTCAGGTAGCTAGATGCACCAATTATTTATATTTTGGGCGCAGCGGCAGAATCTAAGAAGAGATAATAATAAATATCGACATGTTAGTGCTATTGGCATTCTGAACTCTATGGGTCGCTATCTGTTGGCATGTGCAATCGATTATCTGCCTTAAAGGACGTCACCATATACCAATAAATACTAGTACTAAATGCTCTAATTTACGGCATATTTCTATCGAGTTGTTCCCCCCCGAGCGCATTATTCAGTTGTTATATTAGTGGCCAACAGTTCCTTGTTTTTGTTTATGTAATGAGCATACCTGATGTTAAATTTAGGTCGAGTGTTCGTAGAGTCAATGTAGCGATGACGCTGATGTAACAGATTCAATTTCGTTAAGCGTTCTCACCAGTCGTCCATCGTACTGGTTTTCAATACATACACCCCCGTGACCAGAGTTCAAACGTGGTTTTGGCACCAGTACTCATATATATCGCCATAGATAACCGTGATTGGTTCTGAGAATAAACATAAACCCCGCCCAAGATCGAAGCGTCCGATGACGTATACCGGATGGTAAATGCAACTCCTTTGACTGAAAAGGCCTGAACCCGGACGCCATATTGGACAAGTTGTGTATGCAACATTTCAAAAGTCTGTTAAAACGATACTCCCAGTTTGTTTTCATATTACCCTAGTTACTCTTATGTAAATATAAGAGAATTCATGTTAGCGATCAACTCACTGAGAATGGAGAATAAACGGAAATATTTTATTCTCTTTTCTCCAGAATACAGACCCATCCCGTATATACAACTGGTCCTAGTGGACAAACGATCAAAGATATTGAAAATATGAGAATGCTACTGTCAATGGATGACAGTATTGAGCTTGTACCTAGTATGAATGATCTATTACAGGACTTGAACATTGATACCAATACAGCTACGGACAGTGGTTTGAGGCCAAAGTCCACCTTTACTCCAGTATTATTACCAAATAACATGATTGATTGCTTTTATAAAGCGGTCACCAAAGATCTATACAAACTGGAAGATAGGATGTATATCAAATCACATAAGTTTAAAGACAACATTAGTATTAATGAAAGGAAAGCTTTACGGGAATTGTCCGATTGCCCCGACCTTGTCATAAAGGAAGCTGATAAGGGGGGCAACATTGTTGTTATGACACAAGAGTACTACATTGGGGAAATTGATAAACAACTATCTGATATCAATTCATACACTAAGGTATCTACTAATCCAATGAAGGATGTCAATGAACTCATCCAAAAAACACTGGGGTATTGGCATAATGCTGGTATCTTATCTGATGCCGAGGTTAAATATCTGTACAACCCTACACCCAAGGCAGCATATATTTATACACTGCCCAAAATTCATAAGAACTCCAACACTCCCCCTGGTAGGCCCATTATATCGGGGATAGGTGGACCGACTGAATGTATCTCTGAATTCATAGACATTTATCTTCAGCCAATTGTAAGGAATCTTCCTGCTTTCATTGAAGACACTAAGGACCTTCTCAACAAACTAGAGGATGTAATATGGTCTAGTGATTTAACCTTTGTCACTTTGGATGTAAATGCTTTGTATACAAGCATCCCATTCACCAAAGGTATGGAAGCACTTACCTACTATTTGTCTAAACGAGATGCCACTTTGTATGAACACACTGCTATGCTTCTTGAACTTACTCGTCTTGCATTGGATAATAATTATTTCATGCACAACAACCACTGGTATAAACAACACTCTGGGGTGGCGATGGGAGGAAAATTCTCACCATCTTTTGCAAACATCTACATGGGCTATTATGAAGAACATCACATTTGGAAACAATGTCCCCATGAACTTACTGATTGTATCATCTATTGGGGTAGATTCATTGATGATGTTATCATGATATGGGGTGGTAGTGTAACAACATTGGAATGCTTTATGAATCACCTCAACACCAACGAGTATAACCTAAGCTTTACACACGAGATTGACACAAAGCAGATTAACTTTTTAGATATTACACTCTACATTGAGGATGGCAAGCTAGAAAGTAGACTGTTTCGAAAAAATACTGCATGTAATTCTGTCCTTCATGCAAACAGTGCACACCCCAAATTTCAGATCTGTGCTATACCTTTTGGTGAGATGACTCGTATAAAACGCAATTGCAGTAAGGAGGATATACTACAGAGAGAGGTTGAGAATCTTAAAAATCGCTTCAAAAGCAGGGGTTATGATCATGATCTTCTTGAAAAAGCTCATAACAGGATTAATCATACTGAACGCAAGAAATTGCTTAAAGTTCAACACAAAGCAAAGAACAAGAAAGGTGAGATACGCTCTAAACAATTGACACTTATAACTGAATACAACTCACATAGCAACTTGATTTTCAAACTTATGTCAAAACATTGGCACATACTCAAGTTAGATTCAGATATAGTGCCATACATTGCTGACAAACCTAGAATCACCTACAAAAGGGGCAGAACTTTACGCAATTGGCTTAGTCCATCCATAATCAAGGCCAACAAGGTGGAAGTGAAAAATACATGGCTACCGGAACAGCCCACGGGGTTTTACAAATGCACCATGTGCAATGTGTGCCAATTTGCGGAAAACAAACTTAAGAGCTTCAGTTACAACAATGGGCAGACACATAGACTTTATCAGTTCATAAACTGTAATACTAAGTTCACAGTGTATTGTATCATTTGCCAATGCAAACTGATCTATGTGGGGAGTACCATCAGGCCACTGAAGGAGCGGATTCAGGAACACATCAGAGCTATCCGAAACAATAACAGAGAATATCCACTAGCAGCACATTATAACACCGTACACAAGGATTCTGAAATTCTAGGAATTAGATTCCATGGGATTGCGACACTTAAGCATGACCCCAGAGGTGGTGATAAAACTCTGGCCTTAAGGAAACTGGAAGCCAAATGGTTGATAAAGTTACGATCGGTCGACTTAGGTCTAAATACAGATAGAGAACTTCATGTATTTCTAAAAGATTAAAGGATAACATGGGAGATGATTCTCCTCGTACTGTATAACATCTGTTCAAATTGTTAGATGATTGGTTTCATTGTGTTTTCATACTCAAGTCATGTTATCCATTATTTATTGTCGGATAGGTCCTCTTCAGTGATGATATCTGTCAGATTACAAGTGTTTTACAATTGATGGTACACATACATTATGATTTGTTGTCAAAATGCTTAATAGATACACTCACATTTGACTGTATGTATAAACTGTGATCATTTTTGTCAATTGTTTATATGTTCACCTTCGGTGACAATTTATGATTTACAAGTGTAATCTCACTGTACCTTTTATAGAAACTGACTGTGTTATATTTTCTTGTGTTATCCAATGAACTCACATAACAAGATCATGAATGATATGCAAAATGTAGATGTAATTTAACATTTTTAATTCTTACATTATGAGCACCGAAACTAACCACCATTACATTTAACATAGGCATCTCTACCTTTGCTTCTTCTTCCTTTTTTGTATTTCATTTTATAGACACTCCAGTAACTCATCCAATACTGATGATTTATGCACTTGGTTCACATGCTATACATACGTCTGAGCCCATAATATTTTGATTAAGCTGATTCCCACAATACGTCTTTTTTATTCTAACGGCTCCTAAATTTGATTATGATTAACCATTCAATACGTGGTTAACCGATGTGGGATGTGGCCATGTTTTATTGGCTCGTTTTATTTGCGTTAAACCATGATAGGTCACCATTTCGTCCTTCGTGTGGATTTTATTTGTGAAATTGACCCTAACATTACAACATTATACAATTTACATTATTCGCGTTTTGTTACGCATTTATATTAAACTGGGATTTTTTACTTGGTCTTGCAGTGCATTTTTAGCATACAACGCACTGGTAATACCGATCACTCCAATATGGCGGCGATTATTTTAAGCAGTCCGTTTTCCCTTCTTTAAAGCTGGCTTTGTGAAACGTAATCACACGTGATATATCACGTGACACCGGCAATCTATCCTTTAAACGGATGTACTTTGTGGCGTTCCCGGAGTAGTTGAACGGGACGGAAGGCTGTCAGATCTCTCGACCGGCGGTAACAAGTAAGAAGTCTTGACTGTGTGTCTATACCCAATGATAATGTTTTTCTGTTAACGTAACACGTTACGGGATGACCTTGTTTCTTATATATTTATGTTTGATCCTAGGCAGTGAGTGCACTCGTATCAAGGAGATAGCACGTCACTTACATCTAACAACACATTGGAAGATACTATTTGATGCTCTTTTTTTACGCTTTATTGAACTTTGGAGACAAAACAGCGCACATATTACTATTGGGTATGTTTATTATTCCCTATGCGGGACTACCTGTTCTCGTTCGAGTTGTTTACTCTAGGTTGGGAGGATATTCTTATCTAGGAAATAGCATTGCGTGCACATGTTCATTATATTGGAGTAATACATAGTTGAGTTTGTACGTAGTTTTTACTAGTAGACAGTCAATTTCATATAGTTTTACAGGGTGTAGTTGGTTATATGAGTGTTCTGAAAGGGTCTATTATACCGCCATTTCCACCGGCACCTTTGGTCTATTAATTAAATCCATCCACCACTGATACCATAGTAAGCTTTTTTACGTAGCAAATTACCTTGTTTGTTGATTATTCATGGAGGATACATTGCTACATAATATTAACAGTGCCTATGTTCATTTCGCCCAGTTAGGTGTACTTATGTTGGGACATCACTGTGCGTATGCACAATTGAGCCATAATATATGATCCTTTACTGTGAATGTTTAGCTTTTATCTATTGCTCTGTCCGTCTTTTAGATGGTGTGATCTCACACAGGATGGTTTTACATGGGAATTCGTGTTTACGAACTACATGACTGGATACTTTATCAACTACCGCATTGAATTTATTGGTGGGTTGATACATCAATCTAATCCCTGATTTTTGAGTCTCTACTTTTGTTTGTTTAAGACACACGTCTAACACTTTTAATTTTCGTTTTGTCAGTATTGACCCACTAGAATTACAGGCTTTGGGTGTCTTCAAAAGGGTACTTACGCTTCGCGACCAAAGTTCTTTTCATCTTCTGCTGGATTCTAACACCAAACAATTGATTTTGGGAAGTTTGGTTCTTTTCTTACCCACGTCTTCTTTCTCCGACTATCACCTATCAGGGTGAACACTTAGTTATGATTTCGTGTATAGTGAATTTTTTATCCTATTTTAAGATGTTGTACAAGAAATGGTTGCATTTAGTTCTTGTATTTACTTTTTCCAGCCTTGAAAAAGTCTTTTGTAAGACGAAACACGTGTCGGCTGGTCCGTGTATTTGGAACTTACTATCATGCGTCAATAAACAAAGGATGAAAAACAACTATTACTCCAAGGGTCCTGGATTTATCATGTGACAGCTTAATCATTTGAAGAAATTAACTCTATCTCCCTTGACATCAGGACAGGCATATATGATTTGATTAAGAACTGACAACTTGTATCAGTTGGGTACTTTACCCGTATATTGTGTGGGAGTGCTATATTAGTCTTCTAAAAATTGCAATAATTTACAGACCCATTGGTATTTATACGGCCGATCTCCCATAACAGTATAGTGTCATAGCTACTAAAAATATATGCTCTAACTCATAAATAATGTAGTTGACCTACAGACTTAAAGTCGCAAAATGCACTAGAAAATACCGTAATAATGGTCCTTTCTCTCATCGATGTCGCTGGTATGGGACAATCGGTAGAAGGGGGCATATATAGTCAAAATAACAGAATTCAAATAAGGGGAGGGAAGAATATGTTATACCAACCTTATTGAACACGTATTGGTGAGCATATCCAATTACATAAAACTATACACTAAGTCAAGGAGGACTATAGTGCAGGATATACAACACTAAATCCTGGTATGGTAAAAGATGTTAGAACACTTCATATAGTTAACCCGTATTAGTTAAGGTAACGACCAATTAGTTGTGATAGCGGATTGCTTGACTCCACGGAAATTCATTGTTTAGACCTCTTTTATAGGTGTCCAGAGAAAATATCCAAAACACCTCCCTCCGTTTTCGAATCTCTGTCCCTTTAGACCCATTAGTGTGAATTTTTTCCAGGATCAGCCATCGTATATCTTCTGTAGTGTGGTTCAGGTCAACATAATGTTGTACCAAAGGGGCTTGTAATTTTTTCGTCCTGATGGCGGATCTGTGTTCTGTAAAACGTGTCACCATAGATTGCGATGTTTCTCCTATATAGGTTTTATTGCATGGACACATTATTGCATAGACAATGTTCGTTGTCTTACAGTTAGTCAGGCTTTGTAGGTCTACATTAACCCCATTGATGGAGTACTGTTTAGCTTCTATGGCAAATTTACAAGCAATGCATGACATGCATTTGTAATTGCCTTTCAGGATGGGCAGTCCACTCAAGGTGGTCTGTGTCAAAAGAACTGGGGCCTTCGTCATGCGAGATCGTGTTATCAAATCTTTTAGATTCTTGTTCTTACGGTACGCAAACATTGGTTTTGCTATATGTTCAGATCTGTCTCTTGTGACATTCAGAATATGCCAGTTGGAATTGACAATATGGTGTAAAGGTGTCATTCATAGTCGAATGACGTGTGATGAATACTAAACGATCCTGTTGTTTAGGGTTTTTTTCTGCAAGTAAGTGTTGACGGTCATAATAACGTGCTCTTTTATAAGAGTCACGGATCAGTCTGTTAGGGTAACCCCTAGCAATACATTTATTCATGACACAGGACTGTTTATCATATTCAGTCAGATTGGTACAATTCCTACGAAGACGTAGGAACTGTCCGAACGGAATGGTAGTTTTTTGTGCCCTAGGGTGATAACTAGTGAAGTGCAACAATGTATTGCGGGCAGTTGGTTTCGTAAAAAGGTCAACTAAGAGTTTTTGTTTGTTGGCTTTAATAGTTACATCCAGGAATTCTACACTGTGCTTGTCAGTAGTTGATACAAAACGAATGTTTGTATCACATAGATTAAGCCATGAGAAAAAATCAGCAAGTTCTTCTTCAGTTCCATTCCAGATAAAGAAGACGTCGTCTATGAACCTGGACCAGCTTGTAATAGATTCACTGAATGGTGCAACGTCATTATGAATATACTTGTGCTCATAGTGTGCCATAAAAATATTTGCCACTGTAGGGGCACAAGACGCCCCCATACTGACTCCTTTAGTCTGTTGGAAAAATAACCCATTAAATTCAAAAGTATTCTCCTGCAAGATGATGGTCAGGCAATCCAAGATAAAGTGGCTAGGGCAATCTATGTTAAATGCTTCAATAAACCAACCAACAGCTTCTAATGCAGCTAATTGAGGAATGTTACTGTACAAGGCCTCTATATCCATAGTGACCAAGATTTGTGTTGCCTCATGGAAGGATAGCTGTTCCACTTTATTGATGATGTCTGTAGTGTCCCTTATATATGATTTTATTTTGGGGACATGCGGTCGTAACATAGCATCCACGTACTTGGATAATGTTTCTGTGGCTGACCCAATGGTGGTTACAATTGGCCTATATGGTGGATTAGTGGTACTCTTGTGGATTTTAGGAATCCCATATATAGATGCCATTCTAGGTTTAGTAACATTCAGGTATTGCCACTCTTTCTCACATATGAGACAATCCTCCAAGGCTCTATCGGTCATGTCTGCGATCATCGTCGATACCCTTTTAGTGGGATCTGAGTGTATGGGGGTGTAATGATCTGTGTTGGAGTGCATAGTTAGCATATTAGCAACATATTGATCGGTTTCCATCAATACAATGCCACCGCCCTTGTCACACCCCTTGACGGTAATATCTTTGTTGTTTTTCAAGTTGAGTAGGGCTTTATGTTCTTCCCGAGAGAGATTGTAGGTGGGTGCAGGGATACATTTTAAGGCAGTGGTTAATTTATTAAACACCACATGCTCAAAGATAGCAATTTCAGGTCCTACCTGTTCAAGGGTGGGGACAAATGTAGATGGGGTTGTTAGACCCGATCTATTTAGAATCAATGATTCTTGATTAGATTGTTCTTCGAAGAAGGCACAAAGTCTGATTTTTTGAAAGAAAGATACCAAGTCCTGGAAAAGTTCAAACCTGTTTGCTTTGGTATGTGGAACAAAGGAAAGGCCCTTCGTTAGTAGAGATTCAGTCTGACAGTCAGTCTCATGCAAACTAAGATTAAAGATAGGAATTTGATTTACTCGCGCCAGTATTGGGCATGTCTCATGACTAGAACTTGAGGATCGTCTTGATTAAAGTTCTGTCCCTGTGGGTAATTGTGTGGTTGTTGATAATTGCCCCGTTGACGTCGTTGGTATCTGGGGTGCCATCTGGTTCTCTGTGTCCCTCGTCTGGCTAATAAACCAGGACGTTCACCTCTGTTATTACCTGGCATTTGACGTCCAGGGGTGTGTGCCTGATATTAATTATAACTGTCCCCTTCGGAATCTGACGTGTCCGAGAAAGTAACAACTTTCTTTGCAAATCTGTCCGATGGAGGTTGATATTGATCTTCTTCAATGGGTTGTTGTTGGTAAAAATTATCAGCCAGATATGGATATATTTTCTCTTGACTAGTGTTCCTCACATCTTTTTTAAGTTTGTCTGTTTTACGTTTCATCAAATACTCGTGATAAGAAGACATTTCCATTTCTACTTCTTCTAACTTCTTTTTAGCTTCCTCAATCACCTGACTACTTTTTATCCCTTTTTCTAATTCCTGTATCTCATCTACCAGTGTTTGGACCATTTCCTTGGCTGTCTCCACGATCAGGATCATTAAATCCCAGGAGCATCTATTAGCAATATGCGACCAACGTTCTAAGAATTTTCGAATTTTAACAAAAAGTCCGGGGATGTTCCTAACTCTTAATCCTTGTGGGCAATATACATCATAAGAAACCTTATCCCAAACTATACCATCAGTTATTGGAATTGCTATAGTATTCACCAGGGACAAGTCTCTTTGTTCATGGTGTGATGACGTATGTGGTTTCAGGACCAAGTTCACGTATTGCACTGCAGAGCGTTCTGGGAGATAATGGCCGTTCAGAAGCAGAAAAAGTCAGTCACTGTGCCGAATCAAATCAACTACCCTATTGCGAACCAAATATGCAACCAAGGTGGCACTAGTAAGTCTTTTTGAGCAAAAGATAGAATTGGCAAAAATGTTCTTTCTTTGAAGTCGGTGGCGTTTGATCAGTTTTACTGGGATCTGAAAAGAAATAATTGAAGTTAATGAAGTAGCCAGACGCCGTTCGATATATCTTTGGTAGCTCTGCAGTTTTTGTAGACCTGGCAGATGTGTCGTTTGAAGGCACATTAATGTAGACATTATTGTTGGGCCGAATTGCATCATGCATTGTTATTTCTTCTTGACGTTTATTAATTTCAACTGGTGTGATTTGTACTCCATTATTCCTTACTCCTTCACTGTGTGTAGGTGAGTCTTGAAAGGCTATTAGTCTTTCCATCTGAACTTCCTGTGTAGTAGCAAGAGGAGGTCTGCGACTACTCAGGACCCCACGTGGCCTACTGTTGAGAATCGGACAGATGATGTGGTTTGATCAGATCAATAGAGACAAATCTTTTTTCTTTTGTGCCTGCAAGAGGCGGAAGTAGTACTGTTCTTGTTCCCACAACCACCAGGACAGGTACAGCTGTTCTGTAAGATGGCCCAAAGTCTTTTCGGTCCAAAATATTTTCCCTGACCAAGTCCCCAATCTTTGGGACCCGGGCAGGTCTTGCCAGAACTGGTTTCACTTCCCCAGTGGTGTTGCGTTTGACTTCTACGTTGCTTTGTTACTCTCGGATTTCATTGAGTTCCTGTAAGACAGACAAACGGTCATTCAGTTTAAATGGTTTTGCATCTGCCACTGTGCTGGTACAATCGAGATCAGGTACCCACATTTTTGTCCCAAACAGGATTTCATAAGGGATACGGCCTCCCAAGGACTTTCTTGGCATGTTGTCAAGTGCCCTCTCAACCTAATAGGTGATTGACCCATGTACCACCCGCGCCTAATACCCTTGCTGGTAAGGATTGCTTTAGGTCCTGGTTTTTCCTCTCCACCACTGAATATCCCTCGGGGTGGTAGGGGGAGGAGTACCCCAAGGCCACGCCCATACCTTCCATGGCTTCCTTGTAAGCCCTAGAGCTAAACACAGGACCACAGTCAGAAGGTAACATGCCAATTGGGTATCTCCCAATGAAGACTTGCAAATCCTCTATAACAGTTTGAACATCAGCTGAGCACTAGGGCCAAACCCAGAGGAACCTAGAGCATTAATCCACTGCCACCAAGATGTACTTGTAAGCCCCGTCAGAATTTAAGGGGCCGCAGTGGTCAAAATAGATACATGCGAGAAGTCTGTCTGAAATCAGTAATGGTGTTTGTGGTGGCTTGTGAATGGTGAACCATTCATTTGCTGACAAATATCAAACGTCAGAACATAGTCCTTTATTAGTTTCGTCAGCCCCGACCACCAGTAATGCTGCTTCAATAATGAAATTGTTGCAGCGACTCCTGGTGTGCTGAGCCCAGACCCTCGTGTGCAGCTAGTATTAAACCTAATCTGCAAACTTTATTTGGTACTACTCTATCTCCCACTCCTGGAATTTGAGCATACGGTGTGTTATACGCATCTAACTTGTAGGAGTACTTGAGTGGAAAACCTTTTGGCAGGATGGGTGAGCCGTTCTTTGAGGCATTGATAGCTACTATTATATCTCCGTCTAGTCTCATGTGTGAATGAGTTATTGCGGCTACGGCAGCAGTTCGCACTGTCGCCTTGGTGGCTTCATCAGCCAGTGAATTCCCTTCAACGTGTATGCCAACACGCTGATGACTCAAGGTGTGAATAACTTGAGCCCATGGCAGGCCTGCTTTCAGCTTTGCCACTTGTTCCCATAGCAATTTATGTTTTATCATGCCTTGGCATCTATAAACCCATTCTGACCCCAGTAGTGAAGATATTAATTGTAAGATTGCACACAGTAAAACGAATCGCACACAATTAGTGTGGGTAATTCCGGATCCATATACTGTAGTGCTAGTATCAGGGCTTTCAGTTCTGCTAGCCGCGCTGTACAATCGGAATTGCTTGAGTGGAACTTACCAACCTACATCTGACCTTTTATTATAGCGCATGCAGCTCTATACTGCTGTTCACGTCCTATGGCAGGTTACACAGAACCACCAGTATAAATTATGTATTCATACTGATCAAGACAAGAGGAAAGATTTCATTTGGGAGAGGGTATTCTTGTTCGTACTGCAGGAATGCGTGTGTTTTTTTTTTATAAACATATTTTATTGTCTCAAGTTGACCATCACCACGCAGGGCTCTATTATCCAGAGACGTCTGCCACATCTCTTATACATATACATGCAGGCAAATGACAATTATATATGCAAAAACTCTTAATTTACCTTCCCCAAACTCCCCCCTCCGACCCCCAACTCCCTATGATCGCACTACCTCCGCCTAATCTTGCTCTCCCACTTCCACCAATCAGTGTATCCACTCGCATTACTCGCACCCCCGTGTACCCCCCCCCCATGGCCACTGACTCCTACTAACAACTACCCCAATGTATTGGTCTCCTCCTCCACCGGTGGCTCTAACCAAATTCCCTGATAGTCTGCCCACCGTTTAAAGATCTTATAATGTTTGCATGGGCACCCCCTGGCCACAAAGATGGGCTGCTCTATTCCCATACAAAAATCTAACCCGTTCTTCCATACCGTCATGGATGGGGCTCGTGACGCCTTCCACTCCCTTGCGATATCCTGCTTGGCCAGTGTAAACCCCAGCAACATAAGATGTCGTTTGTAGATGTTACACCCTATGTCTTCCATGATGTGAAGTATTGCCAGCCGCGGCGATCGGGGGAGCTCCCACCCCAGCACCTCCGAGAGGCACACCAACACTCCTCTCCAAAAATTATCTAAAGATGGGCACTGCCATATAGTGTGCAGGAATGTGCCTTCCTCCCTACCACAGCGCAAGCACTCCGGGGATGCAATCAGTCCCGCCCTCCACAATCGTGTTCTTGTGAAATACACCCTGTGGAGGTACTTAAACTGAACCAGACGGAGCCTCATGGCTATTGCTGTGCCTCGCGGTGCTGCCAGCGCCTCCCTCCAGTCCTCCTCCTCTAGGGCGCCCACATCTGCCTCCCAACTCCCCCGAAGTTTACTCAGTGTGGGGGAACTGTGTATGACCAGGGATTGATATATCTTGGAGATCTTTTTATCCTGCAGGTCCCCCATAAAGACTTTCGCCTCCAGTGGGCTAAAGTCCGGAAGCGACTCCAGGCCCACCAAATTGGGTGATAGGGCGTGCCGGAGTTGGAGATATCTAAAAAATTGCTCTTGTGGCATATGGAACTCCCTCTGCAAATCCTGAAAAGATTTAAGTATCGCCCCTCTCATTACATCACCCAGTGTTGAAATACCAATGTCGTCCCATCCCTTGAAGCCCTGTAGTGCCGCCAATTGGGGCAGGCGCCCATTATGCCACAGGGGGGTCTCCCGAGTCAGGGTATGCCACCATCCCATGCGGTGCAAAGCCTGCCTCCAGATCTGAATCACTACCCGTGTGACTGGTGGCAGTGCACCTCTCAACAACACCGAGTATGGGAGCGTATGTAGCGTGTGACGCCCCATAAGCTGCCGCTCCAGTGCATACGCCGGATCCCCCCTGTCCCCGTACCACCATTCATTGAGAAACAGCAGATGCGATGCTTAGTAGTATGATAGGATATCCGAGGTCGCCTGCCCTCCACAATATGTGGACAGGAAGCACGTTCGTATAGCCACACGCACCCTACCCCCCTCCCACAAGAATTACCCGAGCACCGAATTCACCAGTCTAAACCAACCGGGCCGGATCCGGTAGGGGTGATTCTGTAGCTGATAGAGGAGCCGAGGGAGCGCCACCATCTTAAATATTGCTGATCTCCCATACAGAGTCAGGGGCATACGAGACCAAGATTTAATGTCTGAGCGGACTCGCTCCCACACCGGGACCACATTCCGCTCCCATGCTACCGCCGGCACAACCGAAAGAAACACCCCCAGGTACTTCAGAACCCCCACCACCAACTGAACTGAGGATGCCCACGCACCCACTCTTGTGCGCTCTCCCAGCGCCCACAAGGTGGACTTGCGAGGGTTCATATGCAAGCCCGACGTTTCCCCAAAGATTTGCATGATGCGCAGAAGCCGCGGCCCCGACCTGTCCACATCCGTAAGAAAAAATAGGACATCCTCTGCATATAGCGCGATCCGATCGGACAGACCTGTGGACCACTCAAATCCCCGGACCTGCGCATCCATGCGTATCCACCGTGCCAGTGGCTCCATAGCCAGAGCGAAGAGGTACGGAGACAGGGGGCACCCCTGCCTCGTACCGCGCCCCAAGGGGAAGGTGGGAGAGGACACCCCAGCCACCCGAACCGCTGCCGTGAGCTCCGTGTAGAGGAGCGTTATGTACGAGAGAAAACGGGGACCCAGATTGATTCTACGCAGCAATGCGAATAGGTAAACCCAGCTGAGGGAATCGAACGCCCTGTCCATATCTGCCAGTAGCAAAGCCGCCGGCTCTCCCGTCGTCTGTATGGCTGCCACTGCCACTTGCGACCTCCGGATGTTGTGTCTGGTTGCCCGCTGTGGCATAAATCCCGCCTGGTCCGGGTGCACTAGGGCGGTGATATGAGGCAGAAGACGATTTGCCAATGCCTTCGCCAATATTTTAGCCTCTACATTTAATAGGGATATGGGGCGATAGGAGGCATGCTGATCCGGGGGCTGACCTGGCTTATGAAATACCACCACTTCCGCGTGCCTCCAATCCGCCGGGAGCACCCCCCTTTCACAGGCCTCCTCCATAACTGCTCGGTAGTATGGGACCACTTGCGTATTGTACCGGCGGAAGAATTCACTGGGAAACCCATTGGGTCCCGGTGCCTTACCCGAGTTGAGCTCCCCCAACGCCACGCCCAGCTCCTCATCTGTCAAATGGGCCTCCAACTGGTCCCTCACCACATCTGACACCCCCAGGGGAGGCAAGTCCGCAAGGAACTTATCTATGGTGGCTCCCGGTAGACACTACCGCGGGGCATACAATTCTGCAAAATAGACAGCAAAGCTCTCAGCTAAGGCTGGGGGATCCGTAACCGGCCTCCCAGCTGAGTCCCGTATACCCGGTAGTTCCTGGACATGGAAGGTACCCTGACAGAGACGATTCAGCATTTTACTAGACTTCTCCCCCCATTGATACACTCGGCTACGCGTCGCCAGCCAGACCTGACGTGCCTCATCCAACAAGAGGGCTGCAGAGGCCTGTTGCGGCTATAGCAATTGCCGCACAGTCTGTTCCCTCCCAGCCCCTTGGCACTGGCGTTCAAGTGCCTCCACTTTTGCCTCTGCTTGGACCAGTTCCTCCCTACGCTTTCTACGAGCCACCACACACCAGGATATATAAACGCCACGCAAGGTGGGCTTCATTGCTTCCCACAAACTCGCACACTAGTGACCGATCCCTCGTTATCCGACAGATACCGAGCAATCGCCTCGCTCATGTGGGACCCATACTCTGCATTTAGCAGGTGCCAGGTGGAGAGTCTCCAACGAAACTGTTGCTTCCCCCTACCGATACAAATCTCAATAGATACCGGGGAGTGATCCGAAAGGCCGCGAGGCATAATTTCTGCTGCCACCACCCTATCCACGTCCGCCCGAGGAACAAAGACATAGTCAATCCTAGATAGTGAGCGATGAACCGCCGAGAGATATGTGTATCCCCGCTGATCGCCATGTTTTCGCCTCCATACATCTATCCAATCCATCCCCCTTACTAGCGAGTGTAGTTTTGTTGGAATACTACTCCTGGTGTTACCCCCAATTCTAGTCCTGTCTTCAGTCAGATCCATCACATCGTTCCAATCCCCACCCACTACGGATACTCCATCCGGCATATCTGCGCGCAAGGTGAGCAGTTTCTCTACCAGGTTCCACTGTAACGGAGGGGGAGCATAGACACTGCCCAGAGTTAGGAAATCCTCCCCATTTCTGTCCCTGATAAATAGATACTGCCCCTGTGGATCAACCCACTGTCGTATGTGGACATATGGAACCCTTCGATGTATCAAGATCCCCACTCCTCTCGATCCCCTTGTGAAGCCAGCGTGAAATACCTGCTGAAAGCCATACCGCTGGAAACATAGGGCCTTTGTACCCAGCAGGTGCGTTTCCTGTAGCATTAAGACATCCGCCCCTGCCCTCTTCGCCTGATGAAGTATCGCCCCACGCTTGATTATGTCCAAGGCCCCCCTTACGTTCCAACTAATAATCCGGAGACAGCCCGGGTTTAAGTGGCTACCCTGTGGCATACCTGGCATGATAAAACCTATGTCCCAGCCCAGCAAGCCGAGAATCGTGATGGTGCAATGGTAAGGTACAAGTGTCTAGCAGAAGTGCGATCTGAGAACTAAAACAACCCCTCCCCAACAAACCCCCCACCCCATACCTAAAAAAACTGAAGCATCTGTCGCGGCGGGATCGGGCCACATCCCCAAGAGGCGAATGAAGCCCGCCCCGACCAATGGATCCCCAACTCACAGCCCATATCCGCTAAGTAAGTCCCCCGCCCCCACTGTCGCGGCTGAGAGACCCACCCACATCGTATCTCCCCCTAAGTACACAGCTACCACGTCCCCGCAATGCCCCATCAACATCCTATATTAGGGTTCAAGAGTCTGGCGCCCTGAGACAGAGTACCCCCGAGAGGAGACGCCGCAGGACCGGGAGCGCCTCCGGGATCTAGATCTTCTGTTGCTTTTCTGGGGTAGTCCCCGGGGGCCCTTCCTAGCCTTCCCGCTCGATGACAAATCAGACTCCCCTCCTGGCGGGGAATGAGGCCTCACTCGCACCGTCTCATCTGTCCACCTAAACACTTGCTCCGGGGTGTCGAAGAAATGGGTGCGGGAGCGGGATACCACCCTAAGGCGCGCCGGATAGAGCAGGGCATATGGGAGCTTAAGGTCACGCAGACGGGCCTTCGCCTCAGTGAAAGATTGACGCTGCTGCTGAACCAGTCTCGTGTAATCCGGAAAGATAAGAATGCGGGCATTATTATAGTGCACGGATTCCTGCGCCCTAGCTTGCTTCAGGATATCGTCCCGGTCCAGGTAATTTAATAACTTGGCAATGATGGGCCACGGCCGAGCCCCGACCGGGGGCTTCTGCACTAGTGCTTTGTGAGCCCGCTCCACCACGAAACACCGGGACAGGGCCTCAGGAGGAAGCCAGCTCTCCAGCCAAATCGTTCTGTGTTGCCCTCTTCACAACCCTCCGGAAAGCCAACAAACCAAAGGTTGTTGCGTCGTGCCCTCCCTTCTGCGTCCTCCACACGAAGTGCAAGACCCTTCTGGACTGTCTCCAGTTTAGCGACCTTCTGCTTCAAGGGTGTAACATCGTCCTCCACCCCTGAGATCCGGGATTCAGCCTCAGTAATACGAGTCACCGCCGAGCGCAGACCCTGCCTCAACAACATGACGTCCGCGCCAACTGCCCCAATTTTCGCATCCAGCATATCCCTTGACTGGGTGATGGCCGCCAGAAGGGCTGCATTATCCAGTACGGCCCCCGTTGAGCCCCCTGAGGCCCCTGCCCCCGTGAACTTGTCAATAGGGCCCTGCTTGCCCGATCCGCCCCCCCCCCCCCTTTGTCTCTTGTCATGATTGCTCTCGAGGCCCCACGCAGTACCAGGGAGAGACAGGCAGGGCACAGGCGTGAATACCACTAGCTCCCGCGGCCCGACCCCGCCGCCGAATGGGAGCCCACATGCAGCCTCCGCAGCTCCCCCTTACCTATCCGCTCCCCGTAGGGCCCCTCCTCTCCAGGAGGCCCCGATTTAGGTATATCCGTGGATCCACTGCCAGTGCCCGGGCTCTATATTCAGAGGGAGGAGACGCACCGATACTCCTGCTGTGCGGTGCACAAGCGCCAGTCCCTGAGGCCCAACCGAAGCCCACACCGCACCTCTCCTGGGAGGATAGGGAGCACACGTAGATAGTCAATCCGTTGTTGCCCCGTTCTTCTCTACATCGCCTCAAGTCCCCCACCTCCAGCACACACTCTGGAAGAGCGTACACTAGGGGACGCAGGGCCTCCTTCCACCAGAGCCTCGGATGGCCCAGCGCAGGCAGGGGGGAGAGGGGGAAAGCCACAACCCAGCTCGAGCCGCCGGATCCCTGCCCCTGTGGCCCGCTCCAGCCGATCCCCCACCACTTCTCCAGAAGGTCGAGGGTGCCCCCAAGTCTGCAGGCCAGTCCCACGCGGTCTGCCCGACCGCCAATATGTGATTAGCGCCGACCCTCACTTAGCCCAAGTGGGGGGAAGGGAGCCCCTGCCTCCCCTCCCGCGCGGGCCGACCGCACCGCCGACCCCCCAGCAATAAGATGTTCCGAGGGGGGGGGAAAGAGAGGGCCCACACCCTGACAGTCAAACCTCTGTGCCACCGGACTCCCAGATAGTGAGGCAGACAAGGGGCACGGGAGCGGAGCCACTCAAACGCCAACCCCTGCGGGCCGACTGCACCGCCGGACCCCCGCACAGGGAAAGCAGTGGCTATGGGGGGGGCACACCTCCAGGCCCGGGCCCACAAGCCTGAGCGGCAAGCACCAACACCGCCTGCCGCCCACACCGCCACAGGGCCCAGTCACAGCTCCCCGCTCGCTCCTTACCAGCGCGGCCCGATCAGACCGCTGAAGCCCCGCTTCAGTCTGCGTCGTGGGCCACCCACCGGATCTCAGGGCCACCTCCAGCCCGCGCGCCGGCCCACCCGGTCCTCCGCTACCATCCAGGCTGGCCCACGTTGTCGTGCGGCAATGGGCGAGCCCCGTAGGCGGCGCGTCTCCCGATCGGCCCCGGCGGAGCCAGCTGCGACACCCCGGCTCCACCTCTCACAGCTAGGCTGCTCCCGGGCGCCACGCACTCGGTCCCCTCAGGATGTCCTCAGGCTCCCAAAGGATTCTCGGGGCGACTGCAGGGACAATGCAGCTTCAAATTATCATCTCCTCTTCAGCGCCGAGCGCGGGGAAGGTAGGATAAGTGTCGGATAATCGGTGGGCTGGACGGAGCTCACTCAGCACACGTCCGCCATGTCTGGCTGCCAAGCCACGCCCCGAATGCGTGTGTTTTAAGTCCTGGATTGCATCTATACTCTACATCCGTTGCAGTGAGAGGATTAGCCCATTAAATCCATCATGGAGGCAGTGCCTTTGCGTTTGGAATGCTGGCTTTAGTTACCACTTCTAAAGTCGGTATCGGGGTCACAACAATGATGCATTTCCCCTGTGCTAGTGCTCTTTCTCTCCCTACAACAGTCTGTACTGCTGTCAGAAATGTTTCTCTTGCTGCAAATCGATTTTCAGCATTTGTGTACTGATGAGATTTGTATGCGATCAGAACAGTCTCACCTTCATTGAACGTGATATAGGTATACTCTGATAACCTGGGGAGGACCCGAACTTCTGAAATTTGCTGCCAATCAGTGCTAAAGTGTATGTTGTCTCTCCCTAAACTATATCTATATGTCCCTCTTAAAGTTCACTACATGTGCCCAACGCCTGTAAATTAAATGCTTTTATTGGGCCTGCAGCACTGGTTGTGCACCCACTCAAGTAGTCCTTTAAACATGTCTCAGGTCTGCCACTGCAGAGCCTGTGTGTGCAGTTTTACTGCCATTTCGACCTGCCATTTAAAATCTTTTGCCAAGCTTTAAACTTCCATTTTATTACATACAAGTCACCCCTAAGGTAGGCCCTAGGTAGACCATTGGGCGGGCAGGGTACTGTGTAAGTAAAAGGTTGGACGTGTACTTTTAAGTTGAAATGTTCTGATAGTGAAAATGCCACCCTTTAATTTTTCACTACTGTGAGGCCTACTCCTTTCATAGGTTTACATTGGGAATTCCGTAATACCCGTTTAAGCTGTAGTTCCTGATTAGAAACAAGTAGTTGTGTCATGTTTTATATCTTTGGAATTGTAATGATGAATTCTCTTTTTTACTGGTAAACTTGAATTGAACATTACCATTTTTGAAATGTCACTTTTAGAAAGTGGATAGTTCTCTGCTCTTACAGCTATGTGTGCCTACAGCCTGTGTCCAATATCCACCTGGGGGTGAATGCCAGCTACACTTTGTGCATTCCCTCTAGACAGCCTCAAACACAGGAGGGTTAGGTGTATTTGAGTACTCACCTGCATTCTGATGGCTCTTCCTGAGCTGAAAGGGAGGGAAGGGCTGACACTTATGCCTGAATAGGCAGTGCCCTGTTCCCACACAGAGGGCTGTTTACCCACCTACCGATAGTCTAGAGCCAGGGCAGGAAGAACGGACCTTTGTGCACTTCATATACCCTTTCTTGAAGTTACCCTAAGTTCAAAGGCACAACTTGATATCATTCCTGGGATTCTCACACCAACAAATCAGACACTTCTGGACCTGATTTGTCAGAAGAACTGCTATGCTGCATAAAGGGCTGACACTCTGCTGGACTGCTGACTGGGAATGCTTGCTTTTCTGCTATGCTGCCCTGCTTCCTGCTGCTCTCTGAACGTGTTGAGGAGAGCTGGATTCTGCCTTTCAACTGAAGTCATTTCCAAGGACTTGTTGGCTTGACTCCTTTTACTTGAGACTCAGGGCTATCAAAGTCTCCACCCCTGCTTCTGTGCCTGGTTCACTGGCAGTGGATCCTGATATTTGCACCAGAGCCAACGACGCAGCTCCAGTCTGCATGTGGCAGGACCTGCACATCGACCCTGTTGCAGGAGTAGAGTCTGCTCATCAGACTTAGAGCTGCTGCATGGCAACCGGAATCACCACTTCAGAACCAATGCATTGCTGCCACTGCCTGAAGAAAATAAACGCATCACAGCCACTGTGGGCCCAACATCAACACATCACTTGTCTGGACCCCGCATCTCGCTGTTGTGCCTAAGATTTGAATACTCTGTTCCCCGAGCCTGCATGACCGTTGTCCCTGCCCTGCGCTACATCCAAGTTGGCTGAATTGTTGACAATTTTCCGATCCAGCACGACCACATAACCCACATTGGTGCTTATTGCTTCTAAGCTCTAGATCTCTTTTTAGTCTTTACAAATTCATAACTCACCTTCTACCACTTCTACTTATTGCAGTTTTGTCAATTGGAGTCTTTTTGTGGTGTTTTTATTGTGTTACTCTGTGTGTGTTGCACAAATACTTTACACATTGCCTCTTTGAATAAACCTGACTGCTCTGTGCCAAGCTACCAGATGATGAGCACAGATTAACTTTTATTATGTATTTAGCTTGCCCTGACTAGAGTGGTGGTCCCTACTTCGACAAGGTGCATGCCTCAGCCAAATAGAGACACAATTTTTAATACTCCTGTTTCATGGCTTCCCATGGTTCTGCAGCTCCTCCTGCCTCCGGCTTCCTCCTACTCTTTGCATTCATCATCCATGCTGTGGACCTTGGACCAAGTACTGCTTCCTGTGGCCAGTATCCTTCCACTGGCCAGTAGGTACCCTTTTTAATTTACTTTGCAGATGCACTGAGAGTGCATGTGTCCGCAGTCTCTCTACTTCAGCCCTGCATTCCTCCCAGTCGCCGACACCCAGTTGTGTTTTCATCCATCCCCCACCCTCCTCCTTCTTTTTGTTGTTTTTTGACCCACCCCAACACTCCCATTGCTCCCCCTTCTCGCCTTTAAATAAATCTGTCCTCTCTCCTTCATTAGAATCTACTCTCAATTTCACTTGCCTTCCCACGCTGCCCCACTGCTTCCTCCTTCCTGCACCCCATCCTCCCCCCCAGGGAAACAGCCTTTACTACGCAACCGTTACAACACATGCCATTACATCGCATGGCGTTGCAACAAAAAAGGTGTGCAGCAGTGGGTAGGAGGTGTTGGATTTAACTCCAACACCTTCCCTACTGTTGCACACACTGGAGTTGGAATACAAAATTAATCTATTCCAACATCCAGCGCTCCCCCGACTGAAAGCCGAAGTAAAGGTTGGCATTGCAATGGCATGCGATGTAATGGCATGCGTTGTAATGTCACATATTCTCCCCCCCCCCCCCCCACACTAGTCAGGCTCTTTTCATTCTTGTGCCTCTCTCTTATCCCATGGGTTTCCACACTGGTGCAAATGTGTGAGTTACAATCGTGATGAATCTGTTCACATTTATAGCTGCTGCTGAGTCTACAGGCCTGGCTGCATAACAGGAAAGAGGATCTCAGCCCGGGCCGGCAGTCCACAAAACATGGCATGGAGGCAATTAATAAACTTCAAGCTGCTACAGCAGAGAGCTTGGTGCATACTGGCTGGGGTGCGTGTGGTCGCCATAGCTTGCTAATGTTGGGAGACTAGAACCGCCCCCATCGTGTTTCAGGCAGCTGAACAATGCGGTCACTGAGTGACAGTGAGGGCTGTCTTCACTCCAGGGTAGCCACGGGCAGAACAACTTGCAGTGGTGCCACACCACACAATAAGAAGGCACATTACGCAAACATCACTGGTATGTGGACAACCGTGACAAGGATGATTGCTGATTTACAGTTGAGTCTGTTAGGCACGCATGCCAGCTGAGATTTCCATCCCTTTTTATTTTTATATTTTTGTTTGCATGCTCTGAAAAACAACTTTTGCTTTCTTTTGTTTTTAAGGGTGTTGCTGCAGAAATACAAATCGCCATTGCATGATCTAAGGAATTACATTGCCAAAATGGCACAGTTCAGGCATTTTAGTTGGCCATTTCGAAGGGTTGCTCGAGCTCATCCACGTTGCTGCTGCCAATAACACATATGGCAGTCACATACGCAGAATAAAAAAAAAAATCCACCGAATGGTCACGATTCATGTGGTGCATGGTATTAGGCATGGCTTTACAGCCATAGAAACATGCAGCATTTCGTTCTGAGTTGCCTAATTACAGTGTTTGTTGAGCTTTGAGGTACAGCCAGGGATATATATACCCTTTGACACTAATTGTTCGTTTTTGAGAACTCATCTGAAAGGCAAAACAAAACAGTTGTGGAGAACATAAACTGTTGCTTGGCTTTTACGGATAAGTGCCTGTTAGCTCACAGGTGGTGCTAACTTCTGGCCCCATAAGCCAAACATCAGCTCCTCTAGAAAAGGAGGTGCTGCATACCATTCACAAGCCTGTCTCATTGCATGCAGGGTAATAAATCATGGTACACAACAATATGAATCTCCTTGTTCTTATACCCTCAATGTCACTCAATATTGTCACCTTTCAAAATGGCAGTTTATATGGACTATGACCAGTGTCTAATCTGGTTCATAAGGGGTACTTATACTTTCAATACCCACAATGCTGCTGGGTGCTTTGCCAGGATGAGATAAGGTAGTTGATGCCTCGTGTAAGTGATGGAGCAGGAGTTCGAAAAAAGAAACCTGCTCGAATTGATACTCCCATAATACGTACTAACAGTAAGTAATAAGTGAACTAACGTTCACCAGACACAAACACGAGGGAAATAGCTTTGCGCATGTATGTACTAATAATTAAACGTATTTGCAGTATGCTTTGAAGAAAAACGAGAAAAAAAAGCATGACTAGGCCGCATGTGCATCTTGTAGATTGCATGGTGCATTTTGCTTTTAAACAAAGAATAATGCTGTTTTGCACTTAAAGCTTATGGTAGGTAACCCTAATAAGGAATAGTGCAAGGGACGGGGGTATGCAGTGAAAACTATTTGTCATATAATTAATAAATGTTTGTTTGCATTTAGTTAGTGAACAGGATGGAAACTCCATTTTGTCTTACATGGACCAAAGTGGGAAGGATGAGATGAGGAGTTGATCTGAAATGTCAGCAGCGAGGTAGACACGCTGTGCACAGCAGAAAAGATAAACGGTGTGAAGGTCGGAATGACGTTCGTCTGCCAAGTGACAGAATCGACCGTAGGACCAGAGACTTGTTCTGCGGACATTGACAATGTTATGAATAAAAGTCTTTAAAATGTATCTTATGGAAGAAAACATGAGCATGAGTTAAGAACATAACTCTGAGAAAGGATGATGAATAATAAAGTGACTAAATTGTACGTGAAGTCACCATGGTGCGACAGAGCCACCCCCAAAGCCCACCAATCATTTGCTTGGATTTTAGTAATGTTTCAATTCATGTATGTGGGACGGACATGTAAGTTTTAGGGTATAATTGGGGTGCTTTTAGGGGTGTGGTTTAGACTTGCGGGGAGGAAGAGAAGACAGGTGAATGCGTCGCTGTACATCGGTTTGCAGAGAGGCCTAGCTGTGTTCCTGTCCCTGTCCTACCTTTGGGACTAATCATCTTTGTACCCTGACCCTATTTCAGGGAACCCCCACCATCCCCTAGGCTGAGGGGGTGGTTTTCCAACAAACCGATAGGTTTGTATTCTGTCTCTGACTCATACATGCAATTCATTTGCAAATGTATTTTGACTCTGAAAAGTTTGTCTCTCCACCTGTCCACTGAGTTATAGATACAATGAACGTATTATTTTAAATGAAACTAATGTCTCTTCATCTATCCCCTCTGATAAGTTTATTCTGTTTTTGCATATGATTTTGCTGAAACGTCTGTCTCTTAATCTATCCACTCCTTCATGCATAAGGTCATTATTCAAGAGATGAGTTTGTATTCATTTGATGCTGCTGATGTTTATCTCTCCCTTGTGAGTTTCATTATTTACATTTGTGACTGTATGCAAATGAGCAATCTGCATTTCAATTAAGATAAAGCTTCATAACTTTACAGAGTGTCTGTGGTTATTTGGTTAACTGTAGGGTTGATTTAGATAAGATAATCATTAACATCAACTATTCAACTAATTGGTCCATCAACCACGTAGATGGAAAGTTTGTATAATTAAATTGGTAGGCATTCTAATGACGTTTTACATGGTTTAAAGAAAAGATACGTAATGAACGTAACAAATTGACCGCAGCGCATCAGGTATTCTGGGTGAATGTGCATGGGCCATTGTAATTGTACAAATTAAGTATTGATCCCTGATCAGGTTTTGACCTCGCGCTGGATCATAAGCAACCACTATGAGCCTGTTTTTGTTTTTTTAGCAGTTTTATATAGAGCAAACTCGACCCAAAGTTATTGGAGCCCTGTACATGAGCACCAGTTAAATTACACAAGGACACATTAGTTTGTTGAGTTTCGCCTGCACAGCGCTTGCTGATCTATTGTTTTCAATATAAACTTAAATGGGGCTTACATCCCGCCCCCTCTCTCTCCTGGCTTTTCATTGGTTCCTGTGCTTGCCACTTCTTATTCCTCCACTTCTATTGGCTGTAGCATATTTTCCTGCATTTACCAATGCTTGTTCCTCATCTGTTTCTCCTATCAGTTTCTCGTAACCAAAATACTTTTAACATCCGCTTTGGGGGAACTATTTTTGACAACCTTTTGCCTCTTTCTGCTTTCTCATGTTGCAGCACATTTATAAAGCACAACTTATCACCTGGAAAGATTAAGAATCACTTGATGTTGCACTGCTGTAAGACTGTTACTGGTAGGGGCGTGCCACTCAGTGTTATGTAAAAAAAAACACACTGGGGAGATTTCTTTCTTGCGGTCTCCTATGAGGAGGTCTTTGTTTTATTTTAAGGAGATGTAAGTAATACAAACAACAACAAAAAACTATAGCGTCCTGCTTAATGCCCTCCTGGTCCGGATTCAGGGCTGATTTGGGGCATAGGGTAATAAATAGGGTAAAGCTCAGTTCAAGTCCTGTTGGGGTTCTTTTCTTCTCTTGCTACAGAGATGTTGTCTGGTAACACTGAGCGTCCTCGGGAGGTGACGGGAGACTGTGGCTTGTCAGTGGACGTCACGGGGGCGTGGTAGAGAGAAACAACAGAAGAGAAAGAAAACAAGAATCAGATCTCTGGTCTGAGGTTTACAGAAAAACATTAGGGGGGGGAGTACACCCTTCACCGGTGTCCCTGTCGTGCTGTGCCTAAGTGCAAGGGGGAGGCTTAGTGTAGGAAGGGGTTGTGAGCCTTGACTCCTGCCCACCAGCCCCGCAGAGAAAAGAACCCAGCCTTGGGTACTTGCCTTAACCCACGACCCTCCTGGGCCGTAGGGGAGGGAGTCCCAGCTTCTTCATCACACGTTGGAGGGCTGGACTCAAGCGCGTTGCTCCTGGAGCGGCCGTCGGTGTACTGCTTCTCCTGGGTTGGGTGCTGTTTGTCCCCGGACACCGTCTCCTTCTCCGCCTGTTCCTCCGATGTTCATCTCCTTTTCCGCGTCCGTGTCTTCTTCTTTCACTGTTGCACTTCCTGGTATTCCCTGCTCCGCCTTCATATCCCCCATAGCTCCGCCCGAGTTGGCTCTGATTGGTGGCTCGTTAGGAAAGTTCGGTTGGTCTGCTAGACTGATAACCTGACTTCCTGTTTGCCGTGTTGCGGCCGCCATCATACATTTCTCGGGTGTCACGGTGTGTAGAGGGGACTCCTCACAACTGCCAACACTCGATCAGTAGCTCTGGCCACTACCCCGCATCCTTTCCACTCACGTGATTCTTGTTTTTTCTTTCATTTATTATTAAATAAGGCTTGGAACGCATTGTGTTCCAAGCCTCGATTTCTGCCCTGCATCCTGCCATCTGCAAAGCAGTGCTTAATTTGAGCCGGTGCTTTCCGGTGCGGAGCACCGGCACTTAATTGGTTTCCGCTCGGCACCGCCACCTAATTGTCAACACCACACTTAGGGCAGTCTGCCACAAGGTGGCGCTGCTCATGTAATTTAGTGATGAGCAGTATAACAGTTGTTTAGGAAAACAATATACATTTAAAAAATTGCTAATACCTGCCTCCCCAGTCATTCCTTTAGCTTTGGGGACCTGGAATAATCTAAACTGTTGCATTTGCATTCAAGAGAGATGGTTAGTAGTTGTTTTGGCAGCAATGACAAGGGCGATGGGTGGTGCAAGCTGCAGTGGCCTCCTGGTCACAGCCCTGGCACTTAATATTTTACAAATTAAGCACTGCTGCAAAGCCTGGTTTATCGCTTTCTTCTAAGAGGATATCACAGCGCACTATGTAAAAGGATGATCGACACAGCAAAGAGAAGTCCCTCCTGCCACAGATTCTAGGTAAAAGAGGAATCCAGAGCACAATAATTCATTACAGGGAGAGGTCACAAATGAGATAAGAAGTGAGGCACAGGACGCCTCTAGTAAATGCTCAATTGTAAATTGATGTTACTGCATAATGCAATTTTAATCCTTTAGCACACCGCGTCTGCTCTGGGAACAGAGAGAGCTTTAGGGGAGCAAGCCTTCCCTGTGACCCCGAGTGTGCGAAGGCTTGGAGATTAGTATAGCGCAACAACCTCTGCAAGGTGCTTATTAGCCCACCAGTGCTGTCCACAATTTACTGGATGTAACACCTCAAGTACTACCTGTTTTATTCATTTTTACTCTTGCTTCTTGCGTAGTGCTTAACACCGTAGGTTTGACTTTGTGTTGACTGGCACTTATTTAATGGAAGTGTATTGACCTAAGAGGACAACTGGCTGAACTTCACAGCTCTAGACACCCTGAGACACCCGGGCCTCACTGGGCATGTAAATGCTGCTCGCGACTTCCCTCATGTATCAGGGCTCCAGTGTGCATATCAGTGTAGTGATCAGTCCCAGATATATCACACAGATCATCTGCAGATAAGGCATAGCCCTGCGTCCACAAGCATTACTGATAATTGCCCTTCACTCAGATGGCAGCAGCCAAAACACAGTAAACAGGGCCACTTTAGCAGAGCTGTGAAGAAAGGTGGCTGGCTGAAAGGCAGGGAGTTCTCAACTTGCCACTTCAGACCAAAAATGCAAGAACAAATCATATTTTTAATTGCTACTTTTTTATAACCCATTGCTTTTTTCTATGTATTCACAACTACTAAACGTTGATAGCCATTTTATATCATCCAGTTTCAGCACAGCATGCAAGCAACTAAACAGAGGGCAACCCAGGTTGCAAGATCGATTTATTTTAAATGATTAAGGAAAGAATTATATTCTGCTACCAGACTTCAACTTTTCAGGGTGCTTTTCCATGATTGTCATTTTGGAGCACTGCGTATGTTCACACTTTTGGTTAGGTGATGTCATTGTGAATACAATAGTTAGTAATGCTGTTTTCTTGTTGTCATTGTGAAAAAATAAACACTGTCCACACCTGATATTATCTCATGTTTGATGATTGACAGTGCCTGACAATTAGGTACGGTAGTTTGATGATGTCAAATGATTAGCATTTTATCTTTCTGAGTTGTTGTTATCTCAGGGTGTTGGAAGATGATAATGTTTGATGATTGGCTGATGTTATCTGATGTTATCCAATGATTAATATTGCCTGATAATTGGGTGGCATTGTTTGAGGTTGTTATCAGATGATCGGTAATATCTGATGATTGGCTGATGTTATCTAATTATGTCAGATGATTGTTATTGACTCATAAATGGGTAACTTTACATGTCGATGTCAGATGATTGTGTGAGGATGTCTAATGTCAGAATATTCATAATGTCTGCCGATAAATGGTTTCCATTTTCTAATAATATTTTCAGGTCTACTGATATTGTCTAATGAGTGTATGATTTTGTCAGATGATTGTATCATACGGTTAACCAATGATGGCGAGCAACCTATAAAACATTCATATGTTATGAGGGTAGACTAAGCATTGGCACTGCTTATCCTTATAAAATCAATTTATTGAAATCAGACAGAAATCCAGCATTATACTGGGTATTTATCGAAGGTCAAAGGTTCTGTTAATTAAATAACCAGCTTCAAATTGTGCTTACCTTTTAAATACTGGTGCAACGAAAATTCAAAAAGCAGTACTTATTCTAATGATAGAAGCTGTTTACCATAAAAAAGTTCTTTTAAAGAGGATTTTGTTTCTTTTCAAAAGTAGTGCTATTAACAGACTTGGAGACACCTGGAAAGATGTTGGGTTATGCTCGGAATTAAAATAAAGGTGTCTCTGTTTAGGCATTAATCCTTTAACAGATAAATATTATGTCACATTACATAGCGCAGGGCCAGTGCTATGAGAAAGCACGTTCAACTTGTGTCAGGAAGGTGATGTGACCTTGGAATTGCTAGAGTAATGTGTTCTGATTGACTGTGTAAACGCCAAGGGCCGTATTACAATAAGTGACCCAGGGGCGCAATAGGCATTTGCACCCGCTTTGCGCGGCACAGGGGCACTTTAGTATTATAGAAGGGGGCGCAGATGCTTGTGCGTCCCCTTCTATAATACCAATAGCGCTGGTGCACTTAAAGCGCCAGCTCTACCTTCAGAGGGTGTTCCCTCATTTGCTTAGGGGCGTGCCTTATGCAAATGAGGGAATTCCTTTGACTCTGTGCCCGCACTATTTTACAGATGTGGGCACAGAGTCAAAGCAGCCCTCGGGAGGCGCACTGACAGTGTGCCATTTAAAAGGTGGTGCACTGTCAGTGCACCTCCTGGGAGCAGCCATCTGCAGGGGGTAAAGGGGGTCCTATAATTCCTCCAGACATCTCCTTGAAGGTGGGTGCAGTCACTGACTGCACCCGCCTGCAAGGGGATCTCTATTACCCGGTAAAAGTGCAGGTGGGTGCCGCTTGCACTGTGAAAACACGGGCGCCAACAATCACAATGCATAATATGGCCCCAATTGTTCATTGGCTGTGGGTCCTGTGAAGAGAGACGCTTACTCTTTGGTAACCCTGGGTGGAGTATGCGGACTGTTGCTCCGCGTAGTTCCACGAAATAAAAAAAAAACTCTGTGGACTACGCTCCGCTCCGCCCCGCCCCGCCCCAGGCCCACGAAAGGGTTAAAAAAAATTAAAAACCCACTTACCTTCTCTTCTGCCCTCCCTCCTCCTCGCTGAGGTGTCACCTTTTCTCCATCATCCTCCTCCTTGCGTCCCCATACGTATTACATCTTAAACGTACATATATGTACGGGGACGCAAGGAGGAGGACGACGGAGAGAAGGAGACACCGCGGCGAGGAGGAGGGTGGGCAGAAGAGAAGATAACTGTTTTTTTAAAAAAAATAATTAAAAGGGCTGGCCTCATGCTCTGCCACAGAGTCGGAGTTTTGCCGCAAATTTGCGTTCCCAGTGGAGCACAGAGTTGGTAAAACTCCACAAACTTCACTGGTAGAGTGGAGTACTTGGCCCGAGGTTACTTTTTAGGTTGAATCCTACCAGACAGTACAGCTGTCTTGCTTGCTAAAGACATCTTGGGTACATTCTGAAATTTACCTGGTAATGAATTTGACCCATTGCTTGCCATTGTCTTTATGGTTTGTAACTGACATTTTCTGGATTTCTATTTGCTGGCTTGATTTGTTTTATGCTGTCCAGATTCTGTTTGTCCCTCCTACAGAGCAAAGCCTTTTTACAGTACCTCTCCTTGTATTCTTTCATGAGTTTCCCTTTCTGTAAACTGGCCTGTAGCTCTTGTCACATTTGCTGGGCATTTAAAGACAGGGGACAAATGTCAGGCTCTGTCTTCCAAGGAAACTTGAGGTTTACTTTTCTTTATTCAACTTAAAAGTGAGAGGATTTATGTGACAATCTTGCTGGATAATGGGGGTTAAGGAAAGGTTTTTTTTCTACCACACAACAACATGTAAGTGAATTGTGAAAGTATTTCACAATATCTCAGAATTACCAAAGCACATATAAAGCATATGTTTTGTTCATTCTGAGGTATGTTGGAAACAAATACTTTAATATGATCTAAACAAGTCAATGCACTAAATGATGCCATTTCCATACCTTATCATTCATGAGCTGTATAGTTTTATTAGTAAAACTGTACGTCTGTGCAAATCTAATGGTCATTTCAATTGAAAATGTTGTGTCTGTGATGGCAGTGTTCTACCACACCATGCATTTTCCATTCTACTTTACTTCAAGCCACTGCACTTTACTCTGCACCTCTTCACTTTACACAATGCCACTGCACTCTACATCACTCCACACTACGCCACTTCGCCATACGACAATTCACTCTGCACCTCTCTACTCTGCACCACTCTACTTTATGCCAGTGCACTCTCCTCTGCACGCTTCAGTCTAGGCCACTCCATTCTACTCTGCCCAGCTCTACACTACGCCACTCTGCAACACTGCACTCTATGCCACTGCACTCCATGCCAATACTCTCTACGCCTATGCACTTGACTCTGTATCACTTCACTCTATGGCCATGCATTCTAAGCCAAATCTCTGTACACCACTCTAATCTACTTTGCATCACTGCACTCTATGCCACTTCATTCTACTCCACTTTATGCCATTGCTCTGCACCACTGTACTCTACCTTGCACCACTCCACTCAACGCCATTTAACTCTACTTTGAAACAATCTACTCTATGCCATTTCACTCTACCCCACTCCATGCCACTGCACTCTACGTCACGCCACTGCACTCTATGCCAATGCACTCTACACCAGTGCACTCTATGCCACAACACTCTATTCTGCACCTTTCTGGTGTACGCCACTCTACTTTATGTAACTGCACTCTACTCCAATGCACTCTACGCCACCCTACACGACTGCACTCTACTCTGCAACACTGCACCCTCCTTTACTGAACTCTATGCCACTCTACACTGTACCACTGCATTCTCTGCCACTGAACTCTATACCACTATAATCTGCACTACTGAACTCTACGCCATCAATCACCATGCATTGAGACACTTTCATCATGCACTCACATGCTTATGAAACTTCATTCATGCACCACTCACCTTACACAGAGAGCATCCACTCCATTATTCCTGCACTCATACACTGCTTCCACACCTCTTATTATTAACGAAACCTAATGCATTTACCAATTCTTGTTTTGTTTAGGCGCAGGGAGATTAACTAATTTGTCTGGAAACCCAGGAGGTTGAGCCCTCGCCGAGACTCGAGCCTGGATATCCAGTTTCATTGCTGACAGCTCTAGCTATTGCGCCACATCCTAGGGTGATTCTTAGTCTTTGCTTTTCATCGTAGGCGTGCTTCCTATACGTGCACTGATGCCTGTGGCTAAATTTCACCCTGCTTTTAAATATGTCAGTCCCCCTTGAAGAGGGGTGCTGATCCACACACACGCGGTCACTTGACTCCTCCGTAACAAAAAGTGCTAGGGAACTCTAATACACTTTATTCATGCATATTGATGCATGTTTAATACCACGTTATTCATACCAGAAAGAGCATGTTCCCACAAGTATTTATGCTATTCACAGACTGCTATATATTTTGCTCATGTCATGTATTTTTGGTTTTTCTTCTGGCAATGAACGTCGCTCATTTATTTCAGTTCGCCATATTTGAAAAAGCAGCTGCATTATAAAAAAAATAGCACTGGCACCTGGCCAAGCAAGGCAGTGGGAGAGGCTACCAGTGATTCAGTGGCATTTGCAAGAAATTCACTCAGAAAGAGATAACATTGTGTGCGAGTAACATTTCTCACGCACGATTCTAAGTGTCATCATGACATAACAGTTGGTTGAATGATTAATAGATACATAACATTAATTTAACTTTAAGGGAAAAGGGTACATTTAATTTGAAAACCCAATGTTAGAAATGGGGGTCTCTAGTTGGCAAGGGCTTGCACCTTTGTCCAAATAGGAACCCTTCTTCCTAGTCAGGGTAAGGGAGTTACACTCCTAAAATAACCCCTGCTCACCCCCTTGGTAGCTTGGCACGAGCAGTCAGGCTTATCTTAGAGGCAGTGTGTAAAGCATTTGCACATAACCAACAGTAATACAGTGTAAGCACTACAAAAGGACACCAGACCAGTTTAGAAAAATATCCAATATTTTTATATACTTAAGACAAGATCAAAACGATAGAAATCTACCAGACAGTACTTAAAAATCTTCAGGTATCATAATGACCGTGTAAAACAGTTCCTTGATGTCAATAGCTCCGTCCGGGGGTTTCACGGCATCGTGAGCAAATAAATCCAAACAGTTCTGGCTGACCGCGGCGTCGCAGGCCAGCTACGGTGTCGGGAAGACCCGCAAATAGTACCTTTCAGAAAAGCAGGGCGTCGATGATCTCTTGTTGAGCTTCCGAACACACGGCGTCCTCAGGCGTCGGTTCCGGAGGTCAGTGCAGGAGTCGTCGGGGTCCTCGAAGTCACACGCGTTGCAGATCGAACTCCTCTTTGTTGAAGTCAGGAGTACTGGCATCTGCCAGCGTCGGGTGCTGCGGTGCAAAGTGCAGCGGTGCGCTGCCCTCAGGCTGCGGTGCGAGCAGCGGCTTGGTGGCGGTGTCAGGTGGCATTGTCGGTGAGACCAGGGTCGTGGTGTGAGATGAAGGAGGTGCTCGTCACGGTGCTGTCAGGTCACGGTGCAAGCAGCGTCGTTGTCGTTGCTGAAGCGCTGTCGTCAGCTGATGAAATGCATTCGATGGCACCGGCGTCGGTAGGCCAAAGCTACGGTGCGTGCGTGCAACTTTACGAGCGGTGCTCAAACCACGGTGCAAGCAGCGGCGTTGAGTTCGGCGTGGAGCAATGTCATCGGGTAAACCACGGCATCGTCGTGAAGCGAGGCGGTGCGGAGTGCGGTGCCCACAGGTCCCAGTGTGAGCAGCAGCTCGGTGGCAGCAGCAGCAGGCGTCGTCGGTGAGACCAGGGTCACGGCGTTGCGGCAGTGCCCTCTGCAGTGCCTTCAGGACACGGGGTCGGCAGTGGCGTCGTAGACGGCATCAAGCTTGAAGTCTTTGCTGTTCCTGAGACTTCTTGAACAGGGGGCAAGCTCTACCTCAAGCCCTTGGAGAAACTCAGAAAATCCAGTTCAGTCCTTTCCCTGCCCAAGACAGAAGCATCCACTGCAGGCACACACAGCAAAGCACACAGCAAAGTGGTAGTTCCTCCTCACAGCTTCTCCAGCTCTTCTTCTTGGCAGTCTTCTTGATCCAAAAGAGTTATTTGAAGTCTTTGCTATCCACGAGACTTCCAACAGGAGGCAAGCTGTACTTCAAGCCCTTGGAGAAAATTCTAATAGCAGGATGATGAAAGCACAGTCCAGTCCTTTCCCTACTCAAGACAGAAGCAACCACTGCAGGCCAACCCCTCAACACGCAGCATAGGGGCAGTAGTCCTCCTCCAGCTTTCCCGGTTCTTCTTCCTGGCAGGTTCCTTAGTTCAGAAGTAATCTAAAGTTCTTTGGTCTGGGCCCCAATATTTATACCACAAAAGCCTTTGTCTTTTGCAGGCAGAGGGTCCTGTACCTAGTTCAAACCAGTTCTGGTTGCATTCTGCCAGTGTGCACCTTCTTCCTTTGTCAGTGTAGGCCAGGGTCTTCAGACACACCACAGAAGGTGGAGCCAGCATTGTGGAAGGCAGGAACAGCCCTATGCAGGCCCAGGTGCGACTCCTCCCACCCATCTATGTGCAGATAGGTCTATTCAGGCCTGTGCTGACTCATCCTTTCTCCTGGAGTCTCCCCCAGCCCCTGTCACTCACAAACCAGACAGACAATACACACGCTAGCAGAGGCAGGCTGGATGGTTAGGTAAGAAAATACCTACTTTCTAAAAGTGGTATTTTCAAACAGAATGTTAAAACGATCTTCACTAAAAGGTGTATTTTATCATTCTGAGTTCAGTCATACTAAACTCGAATTTCTACCAAGTTCCCTGGATCAGTTAGGATTATAGGATGTTATAAACAAACTGCCCATTCTGGCCTATGGGAAACAGGTAGCCTTGCAATAGTGAAAAACAAAGTAGTCTGTAATTCACTATCAGGACATGCCACACACACCAGGGCATGTCCTACCTTTCACATACAATGCACCCTGCCCACAGGAGTACCTTGGGCCTACCTTTGGAGTGACTAACATGTAGAAAAGGGAAGGTTTAGGGACTGGCAAGTGTGTGCACTGGCCAAGTCAACATGGCAGCCCCAGGCTGCACACAGGCTCTGCAATGGCAGGCCAGAGTTACACTTTACGGGCTATTTGCGTGGGTGGCACAATCCAGTGCTGCAGCCCACCAACAGCATTGGATTTATTTGCCCTGGCACTCGCAGTGCACTTTACTAGGGACTGACACATAAATCAAATAGGCCAATCAGGGAAAAACCAATCCATAACACAGTTTATACAGAGAGCATATTCACTTTAGCACTGATTAGCAGTGGTAAAGTGCCCCGAGTCCTAAAACCAACACACACAGGTCAGGAAAAAATAGGATGAAAAAGCAAAAAGTTTAGGGATAACCCTGCAAAAAGGGCCATTTCCTACACCCAAGGAAACACAAATTGAACGAGGAATTATAAATGTTGCTCAATCTGATTCTGGTCTGTGTGTTTGGAACAGAAGGAGTCAGCTAGAGTTATGTGTGGGGATGGGAAGGGTAAGACCCGGAGTAGTATGTGGAAAGGTTAATGTCCACTGGAATATCCCCACAATATGCCTACCATCATCCAGTGTTTACATTTTCACGGAAGTATACGCGTTTTGTAAAGTCGCGGGTTGCCAGTGTAAATATGCCAAAACTCTGGTTTATTGAAGGCTGTAAAGTGCTTGGGACTCCCTGGTGATCTCTTAGAGGCAGGTTATCTCGGATTAAGGTAATCTCAGAGTTAATCCATTTAAACCTGCTCCGTTGAGGGTTACTTCCCAACCGTCACAAAATTGCACCCAACAGAATGATTTAATTCCTAACATTCTAACGCAGACCAAGCGAAAGGGGTGGAGGAGAGGAAAAACGTGAACAGAAGGTAAAGGAGGTTGATGAAAGAAAGAAATGTGTGCAGTAAAACGTATTGCAGACTAAGGGCCTCATTTATGAAAAGTGAGCATCGCTGCGTGAAAACAGCGATGCGTCACTTTTCATTGCGCCCTCCTTGCATGTGTCATATTACAGTATGACACATATTTACAGTATGACGCATCATGTCGCAAAGAGTTACAGATACATCAGTATTTCTGACGTGTCTGCAGGCGCAAAAATGACTAATTGCTGGAGTGTTTCAGAAAAGTGACGCAACTCCATCAATGGGTCATTTCACATGGGCAAGTCCCATTTCAAATGTGCCTGCGTCAGTCTTACACCTGCTGTGAGGCATACGTAAGACATTGACGCATTTGCGTCCTAGAAGTGACGCAGTGAAATCACATAGATTTCACTGTGTCACTTCTACGAGGCTTACTCGCATCAGAACGCCCAGCATGCATACATTATACCTGATGCAGGTATGATGTGGCGCAGGCGTTTAAAAAATTTGAAAATATGATGCAACATGGCGCATTTTTACGCTGCTGGTACGTCACAAAAAACGGCAGCGCAAAAGTGACGCAAAGGCTTATAATAAGCCCCTAACAATATATGACAACCTCTTCAAAACACAGATGAACTTTCCCAACATGACAAATGAAGCTTGTAAAATCCTCCATGAAGAGGTTCTAATTCTGGCAGATGACTTCACACATTGAGCTATAGAAGCATCAGATATTTCTTCAATAAGTGAGGGTCTACTAGAGTTTCATGTGTTATAAACACTTCACAAGGATCCTTGTTATTAAGAGATGGGCTAGATCTGAAGTTATGAATAGTAATAGAATTTCCCACATCGTTACGCCCCTTTCTACCATAATATTCTGGTTCAACAATTTCAGTGTCGACATTTACATCACTGCCCTTCACAGCTTCTGCCAAGCGTTTCATTCTCCAGCATTTACTATCCTAGGCAATCACATTGCCTCTGTTAACCCTAACTATCTTAATGGGTTTGGTATGCCTGGGACTCTCTTTCCCAACATGCCTAGAAGTTTTAATTCTTACAGATTTTCACAAGAACCGCATGTTTGTAGTCCTATCTCATTTTGGACTTTATCTGATAGGACTTTACTCCCTTAGAAATACTCCGGCAGTCAACCAAGCGGTCTCTTCCCTTGCTTAATGAAACATTGTTCCGGAGCTGCCAGGATCATAAATCAGAAAAGCTTGCCTACGCTTCAACTTTCCTCTCTCAAGATCTCAACTGCATACCGTTGTCAGTAACCAGTGTCTCAGGCCAACCTACCTTGCTAAAGTCTTCCATCAAAAAACCAATTACCTCACAAGTGGGGATATTCTACACAAACTTTATCTCAGGCCACTTCAAATGGTAAGCAACAATTATATAGAAAATCTCCTAGAGAAAGGAAGCTTTCTAAGTTGTGCCACAATGCCAAGACAGAGATTGTGCCAGGGATTTTACGGTCATAAAACAGCCTGGATAGTTTGAGTATGGCACCGTGCATACTTGTTATAGTGCATACAAACTTTGCAATCTCTGACAAAATGCTTTCTCTCAGCATTCAAGCACAGCCACTAAAAATAGAACCATACAAAATTCTTCCAGGCTACCATCCCCATATGGCCAAAATGACTGGCTTTAAGGATCAGGGGACAGGTCCCTTCAGGTGGAATGCACATATCTCTACAGAACACCAATCCATCTCAACCCTCAATTCATCACAAACCTGGCCATAGAGATGTATTTGAGTCTGCAAAGACTCAACAGATGGCCAACCATGCTTCATATATTCGCAAACCAGCTTCATCATAGAACCTTGGAATCCTTGGGTGTCCGCATTGTTTCAGTCATCTGAGGTTCAATCACAGAACATACATCAAAAATATTCCATACTACACCCACGTCCCCTTCATACTCATGGTCTACTGTACTCTCACACAGCAGGTGTGACAAGCAATTTGCAGTGCAATGAATTTTTCCAGGCACATATCTCATCTCAAAGCAACATTCCTGCAGCTCAGAACTGTAGGAAAGCCATCCCTTTTGCCCTGATCACCACCATTGTTAGACTGATACTGGTGGTTATTGACTCTAAAAGTGCCCTGGGCTCTTTTAACCAGGCCCAGGGCCAGTGCTTAAAAGTATATGGTTTTGGGCATAATTATAATTGGCCAAGACACCCAACTGTAAGTCCCTAATGTATAACAGGAGCTTTAGGTACCCAAGAGGGCTTAACACACTCAAGTGTGCACTACTGTGGTGTCTAGTGTCATTGTAAAGCCAGCACTGCTTGCTACTACTTTTTAAAAAACCTATGTCCAAATTCGACTTTGAAATTAAGGAACTTCCAAAGTTGTAAACTACCTTTTTATTACATATAAGTCACCCTAAGGTCTACCCTAGGAGCCCCAAGCATGTGGTGTATTGTTATAAAGGCAGGAACATTTTAAAAGGTGTTTTATATGCCTTGGTGAGCAAAGAACTGCTAATTCATTTCCCCCCATTGTAGTGGTGCTAGCTTCATAAAATAGGCTTTATTAAACTTCAATAAAGTCAGTAAGCTAGTACTATAATTCAATGTATCAAAATAATAGTAACAATAACTCGAACAACTTGTCAGGATTGGATTCATTATAACTATTGCAGGAAAGTAGTTTTAGTTTTGCTTTCCTGAAATTACCCCAAACAGGCCTTTAGAAGTCTCTTATGATTGCCCAGCTTTTGACAGCCTGAGCCAAGCTGCTCCCTGATTATGTGTGAAGAGGCCTGGGGCTGAAACAATGGAAGTTTCTGGTGGGAGAAGATCTACTGTCTGCAGAGGCCAGGGCAGGAAAGAGGCTGGGTATCCAAGCTGGTCTTCAAAGGGAGAAGCAGAGATAGCACATCATTCAGGCCCACACCAACTTCTTGTACCCCCCAGCCAGATGGGAGCCTCTCTAATTAGACTAGGTGAGGAATGATTGAAAGGGGAGTGTAGGGAAAGACTAGCGTGTGGGTTGGGTTAGCTAGACCTGCACTCCAAGGAGATATTTTCTCAATTTTGACTTTTGGTGAGATGTGCACTCTGGGTCAGAAATATGCCACACTTCCCAGAAAGTGGTCACAACAGAGACTGGAAACCTGGACCCTATTGGCTGTTGCCCCCCCCACCCTCCGCCAGCCCAGAATATGGAATAAATATGGGAGAGCTGCCACCTCAGAATCCTCCATAATGAATGCACCTTATGCACTTTCAAGGCTTCACAAAGAGAAGACTTTGCCTAGCTTCAAAGATCAAGGAGTGAACTCTCTGACCAGCAACAGGAAGAAAAGTGCAAGAGGAAATCACCTACATCATCTCCGACAATGACAAGTCCAGCTGACCAGCTGCACTTCAAATGTATGGGATTTGACCAGGTACATTGTGGGAATTGTAGTCCCAAACTCCGAAAGGCAAATCACAGCTTCTGGACCCCTGGCTGGTGTTGTGAATCCTCTAAGACCCTCAAAGGACCTTTTAGAAGAAGTTCTGAAAGTTTGGGTACTTTTAGACAATTTTGGGGGAAAAGCTCCATAAGGTGACCGACCTCGTCAAGGAGACTCAAGCTGGTGACGTTGAACTGTGACTTGGCCTGACCGTGCAGGTCTGCCCACAGAAAGCTCCTGAAGCTCTTCAATATCGATGACAAAGACCTCCAGGACTCATGAGGCAACATGCTGGAGCAGGCCTCTACCATCAAACCAAAGTTCTGATTGCGAAGCCGAATGCTCGACGTCGAGAGAAAAAGTTCTGAAAAATTGACTAAGTGTGAAGATAGAAACTTGACTGGCCTCAACCACTCAATGCTTCTGATCCTACGCTCCATCACGGTCACCCTGAAACTTTGACTTGGTCCTAGTCCAGCAGAACCAGATAACCGCGGTTGGTGCTTTTCACTTGTAGGCACTAGAAAGCACATGTTTGCATTTAATCTTTAAAAATGTATATCTTGGATTCCCTACATTGGATTATTTTTGTTTTGGTGTCATTTCAAAAATAAAAATATTCCGTATTGTTATAAATTGGTGTTGAATTTGTATTCTGTGTTACTTATTTACTGTTTTGGTTATATTAAATGTTTACACATGTCTCCTAAGTTAAGCCTGACTGCTCGTCAGCTAAGCTACCAAGCCAGGATTCATTTATTGAGACTTGACTGGATCTTATTTGTGATTGTGGTTTTATTACTAGTTGTGGGTACCTACGTGAATCTACTAAAATACCACCTTCCAACAAGAACATAACCTTGCAATCATGCCAGTAGCAGAAAAACAATCCCAAGAACTAGAATTTAAACAAGGGGTCTGTGGTCAGCCTGTAAGGTGACTGCTCAAATAAAGTGACCAAAATACTTCACAGCCTACACAGGAGCAAGCAATTCCTTTTCTATGACATTGTCTTTAAGCATTATTCAAAGTTATTGATGATTAAGCAACCATTCAGCTGTCACTGACATTGGTTCTTTTGGAAAGTACAGTCTCAAATCATAAGCGCTGGCATCCACTGTAATGAGACATTACTTCCCAACAAGAAGGGTTTTAATGTGGGAGTAGAACCCATTTCATTTTTATCTTTCCCAAAAATTATCTGTTGGTCATTACCCCATTGGTGCAATTCCCATGTATGCAAAAGTCTCCTCATTGGCTTCATCAAGTTTGTAAAGTTTGGTATAAGCCCCAAGAAAAAAAATGTATCCCTATCATCAGATGAAGGTTCTTTCTTCATGGCATGTACCAGAGAGTGTTTGGGTACAACTCCTTTTTCACATATAGTGTGCCCTAAGTATTCCACTTATGAGCAAAATACGTTGCATTTCTCTGGTGCAAGGATCAAACCATTTTCCTCTCAGCAAGCACACATATCCTTGAGCACATTATTATTTTCTGACTCTTGGTAAAACACAAAATGTCATCTAGGAAACACTTAACACCATTTTACCTGTCTTTAAAAATATAGTACAGGGAAAGCTGGAACACTGAGGAAGCAGATGCCAGTCCAAATGTAACACTTCTGTACCTATATAAGTCAAATGGGGTTATAGAGTTAGTTAAAGTCTTTGATTCCTCCACAAGTTCTATTTGATAGTACACTTGATGGAGGTCAAGAGTTGAAAAACATTAGCCCCATAAAATGTGGATATCATTTAATTTATTTTAGGCGATGGAAGTGTGTCAGAAATTATATGCGCATTGATTCACCTTAAGTCAACATATATTAGCAACCCCTTGTTGTCTTTCTTAGCCTGAGCAATAGGAGAAATCCACAGGATTTTGCTTCCTTAATTATGGTCTGTCAATTAAGGTGGTCTTGAAGTTCCTTACAAACACATATTGGCACTCCTCTCAATTTTTGCCTGGGAGGTATATTCCCCTTATTCGGTTGAATTGTATGTAAACAAATTTTAATTTGGCCAAAGTTTCATTTAAAATCTTGTGGCACAACTTTAATAGTTGATTATTGCAAATGAGTTCACTGAGGGCCAACACAGGATCAGAAGATGAGGGATTCAAGAATCTTTTTAACAATCTCTGATCTCACCACCCAGGACATCCACTCCATTATTGGTGATATAGATTTTGTTTATGGCTTGTCTTCTTTTGAAACCCACAAGAGTGGAAAAATATTAAACACAGTCTGTACACTTGCCTTTAAAAACACTGCCCTGACATTAGGTTGTTCTTATTTCACTTTGTACTCAGGAAACAACACTTGAAATCTGTCCTTTGTGATATGTGTTTCAGGGAGCCAATGTTGTGTTATGTTATATGGAGCTTGATATAGTGCACAATTCATCCTTGTGGGGATAGCTCGGTGCTGTGAACATCAGGTAGATAATTTAAAGACAGCATTAAAACAACCAGGTTTGTAGGTTTCTTTTGAAGCCAGACAGGCTAGTGCATGCATGGATGTACAAGGGAAGCTCGTTCCAATGATCGGTCCAAAGTAAGAAAATGCTCGGCCACCATATTTGGCTGTGTGGATAATCTGAGGACATAGAAGCAATTGATTGCTGGGTCATAAGTTCCTGTTCGTATAGTACCCGGTTAGTCAGTCCGAGAAGACTAACCTAGTGTCGTCTGCATAAGAAAAACTTTCGAACCTGCATGACTTAACTAATCAGGCTAGGGGGACTACATATATGTTAAAAAGCATAGGGCTCAAGGAGCACCCTTGAGGAATCCTTTTGTCCACGATGGTGGTGTTAAAATGAAACATGTCTAGAGAAACTGTTTGGACCCTATCCTTCAGCAAATCTATCAGCCAGTTGAGGGTGGCCCCGGGATGGCTATCTGATGAAGACTCTGCACCAACATGTAATGAGAAATGGTGTTGAATGCCGCCAATAGGTCAATCAAGAACAGCATGGCAGGTCAATCAAGAACAGCATGGCGAGGTTACCTGTGTACAAAACTAACCAAATAGTGTCTACCAATCCAAGAAGTGCTTTCTCGGTGCTGTGGGATGGTCTGAAGCCCAAATAGAAATGTCCAACATACTATTGCCCTCCAAGTAAGAGGAGAGATGCTTGTTGATGTGGAACTCCAAGACTTTGCCCAACAGTGGAAAGAGAGATATAGGACTGCAGTTAGTTGGATCCATAGGGTCTGAATTAGGTTTTTAAAGGATAGGTGTTCCATGGGCTGCTTTCCAGACCCGTGGGACCGAGACTTGGGTCAGGGACTGCTTCCTCAGTGCTGTAAACACTGACGCACGAAGTGGGGAAAGAGTTGGCATGATCTGAGGACAGAGATCAGAAGGGGAGCCAGATTTGGCTTTCACTAGCAGATCAAGCATCTGAGTTAGAGAAATAGGTACAAATCTTTTGAGTACCACCAAAGCAAAGTTTTGTGGTAGATCAATGATGCAAGGGTCAGTTTAGGAGGTGATCATGGAATGAAAAATACTGTAGATGTTATACATTTTGGTTTGAAAATGGCTGGCCAAGGTGTCACAAAGAATCTGGGAGGCAGGAATGAAAAAGGAACCTGTGCTGCAGATCAGAGCTTATAAATTCTCCCTACTTCCACAGAAAGAGTAATTTCACAGTCATGCGCACATACACTCATCATACGCTGGTGGGCCCATTACACCAACATTCATTCTATTACTCTAACCACACTGAATATAAGAGAGAATTTCCAAATCAATCTGCACCTAATTAGAGGTCAATGCAACCAAATTGAATTGCCTTGAGTCATGATTTAAACAGTTTAACACATTTGAGATCTCAATAACTTGACAAAGAAATAACCACCCGACACTGTAATTCAAACAGGAATTATTTCATATAAATTAGTTTAAATGAAAAGCTATTCAATTGCAAAATCATTATTCTCATATTTACCTATTCTGGCTAAATGTCGTACTCTAAATCAGGACAGGTCTCTCAATAAAGAATCAAAGTCTCTCGAGTCGCCGTCCTCTCAGTCAGCATCGGTCTTCTGAGCATAAGTTCAGGAAGAAGTGGCCCTAGACCCTCTCTAGTCTAGTAATATTTATACTAAAATTTACATACTAAAAGTTACAAACAAGCTCTAAAACGTCCATTGAGCAGAACAGGAAAGGATGTTAGCTTGCAACATTAGAAAAATCTCTGCTCTCGGATATCTCAAAATTCAAAACAAGGAAATAGGAAGTCCAAAACTAGTTTGCAACATCCATGGATGCTCTTCTCCGGAATTGTATCACTCGCAGTGAAACCACCGCAAGTTTATCAAAAATGTTCATTTGTGACAAATGTTCTCTACCAAGGATAATTGGCGACCATCCCAGAGTTGTCGTTTTTTCATAACTTTTAGTTCAGGCAGAGGCCGAGGTCACAATCAGCGAGGCCTCTCTTCATATTTCATCTACTCAAATGCAGGCTGTAGATATCGGCCATTTTCTTAGCAGGCCAAAATGGACAACTTAATTAAAAAGAAACACAAAACATCGTTACTACATTGTATTGATTATACAGTGTTAATTCCCACTAATACCCTTATGTGTATGTATTTATCTAGCCATTTGCGACATAAAGAAGCATTAAAGCATATTATTTTAAAGCGCAATCACATAACAAATATCACATAAGCCACATTTATTTAATTAATTTGCTCACCAACTTAGTTCACTTATTAATTTAGCCATGCAATTGCATTCCCACGTATAGTTCTTTCATTAGTAAGGTTGATTAATAAAGAACTCGACAAAACTTAGTACTTAATAATTAATTATTAGTATTTTAATTATGACATACAAAAATATAAACTGATGTTTGGGTTTAAATAGAAAACCCTGCTCCAGCAATCCCCCCCTTTGGTGATATCTCATTACCACAAAAATCCAACCCAAAAAATGTACTTTCCCCTTTTAGGAAAAAAATCCAAATGTCTTTTTGTTCTTACATTAAACTCCAGTTTCTCTTTCATCATCTCTTTTTGTTTCTAAGTACATGCTCCCCCTAAATTCTTCCAATTCTATTTCTTGTGCGTCTCTTTTTGACCTCTTTTGTCTCTTTTCAACATTTTCTTTTATTATTTTCTTTTTATTCCTCCTATATCTACAGCATAAACACCCTAATCTAAGAATCAATAAAGCAACAATCACACATGTCAAAGGAAATAATATCTTACCAAAAATGGTACTACCTATCTTAGCAATACAATTCTTAACAGCAATCATCTTATTAGCCATTTTAGTCCAGATACTTTCAGCTTCCAGTGGTACTAATTCTTCATGCAAATCAGTAATATTTTTGATATAGACTTTTAGATCTTTGCTTTCATCAGGAATGTAAGTGCAACAATGTTGAACTTTCAGCATTCCACAGACTCCACCCTCTTAAGCCAATAAAATATCAGACATGGCGCGTAAGGCAACCATCTCTGTATTTACCAATAGAAACCCTCCAGCGGTGCTTGTCGATAAGCGATCCACCACTGTTGACAGCTTCCGAATTCCATATGCATTTAATGAAATTCCCACTGCTGGTATCAAAGCTCCAAAAATATCTCCTACAATTTCTGTCCAAGTTTCTCTTTTAAAACGTGTTAGTAGATTAATTTGTTCTGCATCTTCTATTCTATCCATATGAAAAATCTTTGGAAAGACCAGGCCAACATAACATGTGCCATACCAATGGTCAGGCAACCTGTAATAAGCCTTATTGCCACAAATATAATACACTCCCGGGAAAACTGGATCTTCTCCTACTTTGAATCCCCATCCCGTTGCAATAAAGTATGTATCATGGCACTCACTAGTCCCAACAAAATAATAATCATATTGGGATTTCCTTCTGGTAATGCATAGTTTACCCTTCTGTGGTGCATCTAAAGCCAAAGTTGGACTGGCCCCATCCTTCAACTCCTTTCCCATCTCAATGTCCCACATTGTCTCACTCATTTTATATACTCCCGCCTTTTCATGCATGTTCATTCTCCTTTTCTCTACCATGTCTAGGAAAGCTTTTTCCTCTTCCTTCAAACTACAAGTTAAATTGTTTCTAAAAATGTAATCTAATGTTAATTCTTCTGTTTCAATAAAAAATCTCACCAAAAATGTTAGCTTCTTTAGCAGGATTCAGTTTTTTATTCATAGGCAATTGCCCAAAAATGTTATCCTTATTAGACATATCATAATCTATTTTCCCTAATAGATAAAAAATACTAATCAACACACTACATGAAATTCCATACGTAGCTGGAAGATGATGATAAGTAACTCCCTCTGAAACGGATGCAGGTAACTGCATACAGACGTAGCAATCCCTTACCTCCATTGTCTTTACGTATTCATACAATAATTTTGAAAAAACATTGCTAGAAAAATCATTAATTGATCTATCCTTATGTATGTATATATTACTAATTCTAGTTGGTACTACTTTTTGTGAACTCTTCTCTATGTTAGTCATATTCTCAGTATGTATTCCCAAAGTATCTACTGTAAATCTAAAAGTAACTAATAAAGCAAGTACACTCCATAGTAGCATCAATAGTCCTGTACAGCAGCAGCACATTTTGCACCATCTTTTCAGGAAGGTACATCTACTTTGATTATTCTCTGTGTTAGCCATCTTATTACTTTGACTGTGTCTTTTGACTTAGCATCTACTACTACTCCACTACTGAATCTCTAGGACAGATCGTTACAATCTGTTAATTTTTCTTTCAGATTTCCTTTTCTTCACTCTTCTCCAAGTGACTCCTTTAGTTCACTCAATTTGGATTTTCATCACTTTTCACTCCATCTTCATCAACATCAAATTGTATCAAATCCTGAACATCTGTCTCTTCTCCAATGTCAGACAAGATAACTTTCAGGATTCCAACAGTTTCCTTCTCCTCAACCACTTTTAGTAAAGTCTCCTCTGGATTTCCTTGACCCTCTGCCTCTTCTTCTCCTTCAGGCAGTGCCACATACGTCCATTCTGGTGACCTATACTTCTGGTTGGGCTTTCTGATTCTTTTGATCGCCTCTGGTTCCTTTGGTTCTTTTGGTTCTTCTTCTTTCGCTTGATTTTGGCTTGACACCTCGTTCACCTGTTCAGCTTTTGATGAATTAACTCGTGTCAGTCGATATCTCAACTTCTTTATCTTGTTAGGCCAAAGATCCCCTTTTACACTTCTTTTCTGTTTCACTTCTCGATTGTTTCTTTCTCCAATCCAAGTTCTCTTTCTCAGAACTCGACCCTCTGGTATCTCATTCTCACTCTCATCCGATTCTGTCTCATTTGCCTCTTGTTCATCAACAATTCTCTCTTTTTCCACAGTCTTCTTCTCCACCAATTGAGATTTCCCTGCTACTGTCCCTCCTCGGGTCTCCGACACGCAATCTTCTTGCTGTCTACTTGTCCCTTCACCTAGCTTATCAGGAATGTTCCCTACACCTCCTCGGGGGTCTTCCGCAATCTGTCCCTCTCTATCTTCTTCTGACCCTTCTTCTTCAGAAGTTATCTCAGATGGATTCCTCTCATCTCTTTATTTGACTCAGTTGTAGTCTCTGTGGAATTGCTCTTTTCTTTTCTTTCTTTCTCTTTATTTTCTCCACTGCTTGTTAGAACTTCAGGCACTTTTCCAGAATCTGAGTTCTCTTCTGAGGTTCGCAATGTTCCTCTTGAAACTCTTGAAACTTCTTCTGGTAAGAAAAAAGAATCACCTGACTCTCTTTCTGACTCTCTTTCCCCCCTTTCAGGATTCTTTTTTCTTCTCACTGTTTCAGTGTCTGCATCATCACTGGAATCCGACTCTTCAAAGTACTCTTTCCCAGTCCCATCCTTTGGATTTGGAACTCTCAGAGTATGACTTGCATGAATCCAGTTCTTCACTCCAGCACACTTCACAGCAGTCGTCGTTGTCAGAATGACTTGTCTTGGCCTTCCCCACCTTGGAACCAAGCAATGTTTTCTTCTGTGCACTTTTATTCTCACCCAGTCCCCTGGGCTCAGATTATGGGCTGCCTTCTTTTCAAGTGTGGTGGCGTCTTCTCCAACCTGGTGAAACACAGAATGAACTGCGTCAGCTAGGCCTTTACAGTAATCCAAAATCATGTCATCAGTAATAGTCATCAGCTTGTTAACGGGCACGAATGCATGTCTCATTGCTCGTCCCATTATTATTTCATGTGGACTCAACCCCGTAGTTCTGTCTGGAGTAGATCTAATAGTCATCAGCACTAGAGGCAAGACATCAGGCCATTTCATTCCAGTGGCTAAGCACATCTTGCCAATTCTGTTTTTGATCGTGCCGTTCATTTGCTCAACAACGCCAGAAGCCTCTGGCCTGTATGCACAATGTAGCTTCTGCTGTATACTCAATGCTTCACAAATTAAACTCATGAGTTCATTATAGAAGTGTCCTCCTCTGTCTGACTCAATTGTCACTGGGAACCCGTACCTAGGAATCAACTCTCTTAACAGCAACTTGGCCACTGTTATTCCATCATTTCTCCTAGTCGGATATGCTTCCACCCACCTCGAGAACAAACAGACCACCACTAGAACATACCTCAATCTATTGACTTGTGGCATTTCAATGAAATCTATTTGCATTCTGGTAAAAGGACCTCCTTCTCTGCCTATTGTTCCTAGGCTCACCACTGTTCTCTTTCCAGTATTGAATTGCTGACACATCAAACATCTTTGACAGATGCTCTCTGCTATCAGCCTGAACTTTGCATTGTACCAGGTCTGTTTAAAGGACCTAATCATAGCATCCCTCCCCAGGTGTTCCTGGCCATGATACATTCTTGCCATTGTTGACAACATAGAATTTGGCATGACTGGTCTTCCATCCCTATAGATCCACACATGATCTTTTTCTCGTGGTGCACAACCTGCCTTGATCCAATCTCTCACTTCCTCATCTGCTGCTTCATCCTGCAACTGCCTCACCTCATCCCATGTTTCCATCACATTAGTAAACATCACAGAACAAAAAGAAATTTCTTTCTCTTTTCCCCTGTTAATGGAATGATTGTTCTTTGCACAATACTGTGCTATGTCATTTGCAAACCTGTTACCAAGAGTAACAAAATCATCACCCTGTCCATGAGCAGCACATTTTACAACTGCTAACTCTTTAGGCAGCTGTATCGCCTCAAGCAATTTCCCAATCACTTCAGCATTCTTTATAGGAGTTCCACTTGAGGTCAGGAAACCTCTCTGTAGCCAAGGTTGGCCAAAATCATGAACAACCCCGAATCCGTACTGACTATCAGTCATTACAGTCACTCTCACATTTCTTCCAATCTTGCAAGCTTTTGTCAATGCCACCAACTCCGCTACTTGAGCAGATTTAACTCCTTTCAAAGGTGAAGCTTCCATAACTTCTGAAACTTTACACACCGCATATGCAACACTCAGCACACCTTCTTCTGTTCTCAGACATGATCCATCCACAAACAACACATGATCACTCTCAGGCAGTGGCAGATCTCTTATGTCTGGTCTTGGTTTTGTACAGTAATCAAGCACATCCAAGCAATCATGATCAACATCATCTCTCACACTCACGTTTTCAGCATCTTGCAACAGGGTTGCTGGATTTGCATTCATACATCTCTCAAGAGTCACATTTGATGCTCCCAGAATGATTTTCTCATATTTAGTCAGCCGACTAAGTGACATATATTGAGTTCTGCTTCTTGTCAAAAGAATTGCCACATCATGAGGTACGAACACCCTTACAGGATTTCCCATTATTATACCCTCACTCTGTTCCAGGCTTCTGCATGTAGCAGCTACTGCTTTCAGGCAACCTGGTAAACCCACAGCTACTGGGTCAAGTGTTGATGAGAAGTACGCAATTGGCCTTCTCAGACGTCCATGTTTCTGGATTAACACTGAAAGTGCACATCCATTCCTCTCACTACAGTACAGCTCAAACTCCTTCTCATAGTCTGGCATTCCTAGAGCAGGAGCTTCACATAATCTGCTCTTTAATTCTTCAAATGCTGCCATTTGTTCTGCATTCAATTCCAATGGGTCTTTTATTTCACTTTTGGTCAATTTAATCAGTGGCTTTGCTATCAGGAAAAAATTACTTATCCACTGACGACAATAACCCACCATTCCCAGAAACATTCTCACTTCTCTCTGGGTCATTGGGGCTCTCATTCCTCTGATAATTTTGATCCTGTCAATGGTCACTTTTCTTAGACCTTTTCCAATATTGTGTCCAAGATAATGTACTTCTTTCTTGCAAAATTGCAATTTGGCTGGAGATACCTTTAATCCTCCATCAGCCAGATGATTCAATAAGGCTATGGTATCCACTTCACATGCTTCACATGTCTTCGATGCCACAAGTAGGTCATCGATATATTGTACTAGTACTGAGCTTTCAGGCATGATCAGACTTTCCAATGATTTCTTCAGCAACTGATTGGATATTGAAGGGCTCTCTGTATACCCCTGTGGGATTCGGCACCATGCCAAAATACGCTGTCCAAACCGAAATGCAAAAATCGGCTGGCTGTCATGATGCAATGGGATTGAAAGGAAAGCATGGCACAAATCAATTACTGTGTACCATTCAGCATCATGAGGCATCTGATACAAAATCACTGATGGATTTGGCACAATGGGACAGCATGATACCACAATTTTGTTAATCTTTCTCAAATCTTGTACTATTCTGAACTTCCCATTAGGTTTCTTCAGTCCCATTATTGGTGAATTACATGGGCTACTCAGTAACTCTCTCAAGACACCTTGCTGAATCATTTTGTCAATTATAGGTGTTATTCCTTCAATTATCTCTGGTGTCAGTCTGTATTGTGGAATATTAGGATAAGAGATTCCTTCTTTCACTGTAATCTTTACTGGATCTACATTATTCATCAATCCCACATCCTCTCCAGTAAAATCCCAAACTGCTGCTTTTACTGTGTGTCTCAATTCTTGAGGCAAATCATCTGGATTAAATACAGCATATGTTCCAACAATCTCATTTTCTCTGTTATCTAGAGTTACTCTGTATAAGACATCCTCATCTGGTGTCTCAAAGGCTATTCCATCCGGAGTACAAAAAATTGTGCAATTCATTTTACACAACAAATCCCTACCTAACAAGTTCACTGGACTAGTGTCACACACTACGAACCTGTGCATGTCTGAAAATTTCCCTATCCTTACCCTTACTGGTTCAGTAAGACGAGTCTTAATCTGTGTATTAGACACACCAACCACTTGGATTGCTTCGTCCGAGAGAGGAAGATTTCTTATATCTGCTGACCTGACAGTTGATCTCGTCGCTCCTGTGTCTACTAAAAAAGTAACACTTTCCCCATTTATTTTCCCATCTACAAATGGTCCTGCCTGGTCTATTTCTAGAGTTGCTCCAAGTATGCACTCTTCCTCCTCTCTTCGGCACCGTCAGTAGTCCCCTTCAGACTCACTCCCCTCATTCCTTAGCCAGTATTGTTGTTCCGGATTTGTACGTCTCGGTTTGTTTACCTCTTCCTAATTGTAGAATCCCGAGTCTTGATTGTATTTCTGAGATCCTCTGTTCTGTGGCAAAGGCGGTTTTGGCTCTTGATTCTGCTGCTTGACAACCTTCTGCTGTTGCTGCGGATGATTACACCCCTCGTTCTGCACCTGTTGATTCAAGGATTGATTGTCATTATTCACTAATGGTGGATTCGTACACTCGGATCTCCAGTGCCCTAATTTTCCGCAGTTGTGGCACGGAAATTTTTTCTTCGCCTCTTCAATGTTCCCCTTTCCTTTTCCTGTACCATATCTGGGCCTATTTCCTGGATTATTTGCTTGTTCAACCAGCTGTGCTTCTTGTCTTTCTGCAACCTTCACCTGTGCCCACATCGCTTTTTCCTTCAGCTTTCTTTGCTTTGCCTCAATTTCATCACTGAAGTACTTCGCATGTCTCAAGATCTCATCAATCTTCTTACTCTGCCAATCAACTGTGTGCTCACGTATCATTTCACTGATTTCAGGTCTCAAGCCATATACAAATCTGTATACAAAATGACTCAAATCCTTATCACCCAGATGTTCATCTCCACTGAACTGTTTAAAAGCCAGTATCAACCTTTCATTATTTATTTATTTATTTATTAGATTTGTAAAGCGCAACAGCTACCCAAAAAGGGTTTCCCGGCACATAGGTACAGCAGGAAATGTCAGGAGAAAAATTGCAAACTTTTCATGTTATTGTTCGAATAGCCAGGTCTTAACAAAATTTCGGAACCTGACGTGGTTTTCCTCCTTTCGGATGAAAAGGGGGAGTGTATTCCAGATGGATGGTCCAAGGTGGGTGAAAGATCTGCCACCCACTCTTGCCAGTTTAAATCTTGGTACACAGAAGTTAGACGCTGCAAGCGAACGAAGATTACGTTTGGGAATGTAAGGATGGGCCAGGTCTTGAAGGTACTTTGGAGCTGTACCTGCTTTGATTTTAAACATATAATTCAGGGCTTTAAAGCGGATTCTGCTTTCCACCCTGAGCTAATGGAGTTCCCGACGAGAGCTTGAGACCCCGGTGTTTCTAGGGATTCTGCACAGTAAACGAACAGCAGCGTTCTGGGCAAGTTGTAGTCGATTGACTACCGTTTTGTTTGAACCGAGGTACAGGATGTTGCCGTAATCCAGCCGTGATGTTATAAGGGCATTAACAACGGTCTTTTGAGTGGAAACGGGCAACATCCAAATTACTTTCCTCAACCATTTGATGATGGTGAGGCATAGACCCACGACTTTATTTGCCTGTTGGCTCATGGACAGGGAGCTATCCAAGTTGACTCCCAGATTGCGAACTTGTGTCACTGGGGTAGGGAAAGTGGCCATCTGGTCGGGCCAGTGTGAAGGAGTCCAAAGATCTTGATGTTTCCCTAAGAGTAGAATCTCTGTCTTATCTCCATTAAGTTTTAATTGGTTTCTTGTCATCCAGTTAAGGATGTTTTGAAGCCCTAATTTAAGGGGAGAAGGGGATGTCGGATCGGCTTCAGATAGGGAGAAGATGATTTGGGAATCGTCAGCGTAGGTCATAAGGGTGAGTCCAGATTCTTCGGCTAAATCAGCTAGGGGTCTGAGGTAAAGATTGAAGAGTAGGGGACTCAATATGGATCCCTGTGGCACGCCATGAGGGGCATTGAAGGTGTCGGAGCACGCCGATGAGGATGCTATTTGGAAGGTCCTTTCCTCTAGGAAAGATTGAAACCAGTTAAGCGCTTTTCCACGTACACCATTTCTGAATAATGCCTTGATGAGGATATCATGGGATATGGTGTCAAAGGCCGCGCTCAGATCTAAAAGCACGAGCGCGACCGTTTGGCTATTATCGAGGAGATATCGGATGTGTTCCGTAACTCCGAGAAGAGTGGTTTCTGTCGAGTAACCTACTCGAAAACCCGATTGAGAGGGGTGCAAGAGCGAGTTTTCTTCTACAAAGGTGGATAGGACTGCATGGACGTGACGTTCCAAGCATTTAGAGAAGGCGGAAAGAAGGGATATAGGTCTGTAATTAGCCAGACATTCCGGGTCAGCTGTGGGCTTTTTTAACAGTGGTGTAATCATGGCGTGTTTCCAACAGGAAGGGACTGTGGAGAATTCAAATGAGGCGTTAAGTGTGTCAACGATGACTCCAAGGGAAAAATCATCCAGTTGTTTGAAAATTCTAATTGGGATGGGATCTCTGGGAGAGCCAGATTTGATGTTTTTAAGTATAATTTTCAGTGATTCTACTGAGATGGGAGGCCATACTTCCAGGGTATTTTCGCAGGAGGAGGTCTGTTCCTGGACAGAGGGGGATGGTGGTACGTTATTGTTGGTGTTAATGTCCCTAATGATTTTCACAACTTTCTCAGAGAAGAAGCAAGCCAGATTTTGACATTGTTGAGTATCCAGAGGGGGAGCCGAGGCTGTGGTTTGGGCGCCAGCTAATTCCTTGAATAAATTAAACAAGGTTTTCGGCTTGTTAGTTGCTTCCGTAATAGTGTTTGATACAAAAGAGGCGCGTGTTTTTGCACAGGCAGAGTGATATAACTTCCTGGCTTCATGATAGGTTTTTTTAGCATCAGGGGCGTAGTCTTTACGCCATTTGCGCTCCAATGCCTTGCATTTAGATTTTTCAATTTTTAGAAGGTCATTGAACCAAGGGGCAGGGTAGCGGTGTCTGTTTCCTTTGGTAGTCGTAGAAGGTAAACAGAGGTCAGCGGCATCATTAAGCCATTTGTTAGTGGCTGCCGCCAAGTTTTCCAAATTTTGGCTGTTCTTAGGAGGGTTATCAAGTAGTGCAGAGTTGAGTTCGGCCAAGTCTAGTAGTTTCCAATTTTTTCTAGACGCGGCTGAGATATCCGGTTGCGTGTTACAGGTGGAGGGAAGAGTTATGCTGAATTTTATTAGGTGATGATCTGACCAGCAAGTGGGAGTAGAGTTATGCCATTTTAGCTCGTTAATATTAGAGATGATGGGGTCGAGCAGATGGCCCCCTTTATGGGTTGGTCCGGTGTTGAGTAAGGTCAAGTTAAGGGCCTTCAGGTCCTCTAACAGATTGGAGCTTTCATAAAAAAGCATGAACTGATTCCTTTACTTCCTGATGTGTTCGATCTATCTTAACCCAATCTGTCTCTTTTGGAGGTACCTTATTCTTCAGGAACACTATGACCTGCTCATATTTTTTCATAACCTCCGGGTCTGGAGCTCCTGTTCTTTGATCTCTCGGGTATTCTTTAGCAGGCCAATCTACAACTATTTTACATTCTGCCCACAAGTCTGCTCGAACAATTATATCAAACAGACTATTCAGGTCAATCCACAGCACTTTTGACAATTTCACAAACCTATCAACCTGCCTATACCACTCGACAGGCTTTTCTCTCAGTCGAGGGAAATCATTTGTAAATGACAAAATATCCTGCCTAGTCCATGGGACATGTACATATCCTCCTCCAGGAATCTCTCTCATAGGATAGGCATCCACTGTTTTTTCCTTTTCTCTCATGGGAAACGCTGAGTAAGTCCTGTCCACTGTATCCTCTCTTTTCTTTTACCACCTATCCTTCCACTTTTCCACATCACCCCATTTTCGCAATAATCCAATCATTTCCTTAATCTGCCCTGTTCGGCCAACATCATTTAGATTCTCAATATCCTTGTCCGAAAAATCCACTCGGTAAGGCTTCTGTAGAGCTTTCACCTTGTCCATGTCAATTCCCATTTCACTCGCTATTCCTTTTAACCTGTCATGTGTATTCCTAGCCCTCCATGTGATGCTCTTGCACATGAAACCAACTCTCCATCATGATGATCTTTTAACGTCTCTGTAGGAATTGTTCCTGCTATAAGCTTCTCCAGCTCTATACGCAACCTGGCTACATCAATTGCCTGAGAATCTTTGTCCCTCCTTTGGAAAACTTTCATCCAATCATTCAAATCCTCAGCCGTTATTTCTGTAGATTTCTTCCCGGTACTCACTTGTTCTGCCATCCTCTGTGGTTCCAAAATTGATCCTCCCATCACAACATTTCTTTCCACACAACCAGTATTCAATCCTGAATTAGGCTGTACATTTAACTCTCCACCATATTGTACATTTAACTCTCTACCACATGCGGCATGTCTCAACTGATTCTCTCCTGTCCTCATTCCTGACTGTTCTGGAGAACTAATTAGTCCATTTCCTACATATGGAACTGTTAAACCACTTTCACCTATTCTCTGCTTATCAAAAATAGGCCTAACCGGACCTATGGTTACAGGCACTGTAACAGCTTCTAGATTCTTGGTTAATTCCCTGATCTTCTCTGTCAACTCAGATGTGGTTCTTGCTAATTCTCTTGTATTTTCATCCTCAATTTCATTCTCTCTTTCTCTCTCTCGCTCTCTCTCTCTCTCCCTTTCCGCGAAAGAGCTACCTCTTTTCAGATCAGGTGTCACAACTTCTGTTTTTATGATTTGCAAAGTATCTCTCATTGGGGTGGCAACTGGTGTTCTCACTTCTGGTTCCGGTCTATATGGAGGTGGTCTCTTGTAAATCATGTCATCCAAGACTTCATCCTCATAGTCATTAGCCCCATACCTTCTCAATTCTGCATCATGTACCTTTTCCGTACCTTTCCTCCCTTCTGCTTCCTCAACAGTTCTCATCGGATATAGTCCCTCTGTCATACTAGCATCTCGCCATCTCCTCATTCGATCATGATGAGTTTCACGATCATATTTCCTTCCAAAAATATACCTATAATTGCCTCCACTCCTCTGTTTTCCTTGCTCATGCACCTCATCTTCCCATTCTACCAATGCTTCGAACTGTGTCAGCCTTGGTCTGGGCTCTAGATTCATCATTCTCTCCCGTAAATTTCTCAACACGGCCAGATTAAATGAACCATGTTCCGGGAATGCTAGAACACCATCTTCTCTAGTATACCTAGCCCAATTGTCTAACCAAATACAGGTATGATACCCATATTTCGCAACCATGAAGGATGCAGGGGTTCTTGTCGGAGGTAGTAACTCACCTTCTCTAGATACTATATCCTTATCCTTGTCAAACCATTTTTTAATTTGACTGAACAAGGATTTCTTTTTCTTTTCCTCTGTTTGGTAATACATTTTTGCGTTTACCACAACTCTCTAGTCCTTTCTACAACTGTACGATCTTTTGTCCAACCTACACTAACGCACCAATCCCGGAGCGTCTACGTCACCCTGTACTTCTTCCAATCCCTGCGCGGCTCACACCAACGCAACAATCACAGTGAAAGCACTGTTCTAACCCACTGTCCAATCACTGCGCGGTCTTTTCTGACGTCAGTAGAAGCTGCAGTCGCTTCTACTCCTGTCTCCTGTCACTCGTCCACCCCTCCTTTACAAAACCTTCTCGGTAGACTTTGTTTCAGATTCTACAAATCTATTAGTTACAACATGTAAACATCTCCATTGTCTGCTCCGCTAACCACAGAATAGTAAAGACCTTTCCCACAAGAATCCCGCTTCTCTCTAGAACAGCGCTTACCTCTGCTCTATCACGGAATTATTACTTTCGTTGACACAGTAGCACATCCCTCTACTTTGCCCTTCTAACATGCATCCATTAATTGTTTTCTCCCGGAATGTTCCTAAGAGCTTCACAATCAACTAAATGCCCATACATTCACGCACTTTCACACCAGAAAATGTAGTACATTTACACAGAATCCTGTCTTTCCCGAGAACAGCGAACAATCTGCCCTACTACAGAATCATAACATACGTTAACCAAGCAGCACTTACCTCTGCTCTGTCCTTCAAACAAGCTCAGAGAATACCTATTACCTTCCCAGTGATAAGTGTTAACGGCAATCCTAAAAAGGATCCCTGATACCTAAGACCAGAACTTCACAGATAACCTTCGCAACCATACACACTTCTCTTATACAGAAAATATGTCTCTAGTAGTAACATACGACGATGTCACTGAATCGAACCCAGACAATGCGACGCGCAACTTCAATTGTCACACGCTTTTCCCTGCATTCGTACAGGGCCAACAATCCCGTCTTTCCCGAGAGCAGCACTCACTTCCCTCTGCCCTACTACGGAACTGTCACCGACTCCCTACGTCCCAGAAGCCGTACACACTACATATAACTCAATACAACAACTTCAACATTTAGTGTTAGTACATGTATCAACATCAATCAATAAATCAATAAATCCAAAGCCTATGTACAAGCAATCTATCAGATCAAGACAATAATCAAAACCATCATACTGCTACCAGGAAACTGCTGCAGATCAGAGCTTATAAATTCTCCCTACTTCCACGGAAAGAGTAATTTCACAGTCATGCGCACATACACTCATCATACGCTGGTGGGCCCATTACACCAACATTCATTCTATTACTCTAACCACACTGAATATAAGAGAGAATTTCCAAATCAATCTGCACCTAATTAGAGGTCAATGCAACCAAATTGAATTGCCTTGAGTCATGATTTAAACAGTTGAACACATTTGAGATCTCAATAACTCGACAAAGAAATAACCACCCGACACTGTAATTCAAACAGGAATTATTTCATTTAAATTAGTTTAAATGAAAAGCTATTCAATTGCAAAATCATTATTCTCATATTTACCTATTCTGGCTAAATGTCGTACTCTAAATCAGGACAGGTCTCTCAATAAAGAATCAAAGTCTCTCGAGTCGCCGTCCTCTCAGTCAGCATCGGTCTTCTGAGCATAAGTTCAGGAAGAAGTGGCCCTAGACCCTCTCTAGTCTAGTAATATTTATACTAAAATTTACATACTAAAAGTTACAAACAAGCTCTAAAACGTCCGTTGAGCAGAACAGGAAAGGATGTTAGCTTGCAACATTAGAAAAATCTCCGCTCTCGGATATCTCAAAATTCAAAACTAGGAAATAGGAAGTCCAAAACTAGTTTGCAACATCCATGGATGCTCTTCTCCGGAATTGTATCACTCGCAGTGAAACCACCGCAAGTTTATCAAAAATGTTCATTTGTGACAAATGTTCTCTACCAAGGATAATTGGCGACCATCCCAGAGTTGTCGTTTTTTCATAACTTTTAGTTCAGGCAGAGGCCGAGGTCACAATCAGCGAGGCCTCTCTTCATATTTCATCTACTCAAATGCAGGCTGTAGATATCGGCCATTTTCTTAGCAGGCCAAAATGGACAACTTAATTAAAAAGAAACACAAAACATCGTTGCTACATTGTATTGATTATACAGTGTTAATTCCCACTAATACCCTTATGTGTATGTATTTGTCTAGCTATTTGCGACATAAAGAAGCATTAAAGCATATTATTTTAAAGCGCAATCACATAACAAATATCACATAAGCCACATTTATTTAATTAATTTGCTCACCAACTTAGTTCACTTATTAATTTAGCCATGCAATTGCATTCCCACGTATAGTTCTTTCATTAGTAAGGTTGATTAATAAAGAACTCGACAAAACTTAGTACTTAATAATTAATTATTAGTATTTTAATTATGACATACAAAAATATAAACTGATGTTTGGGTTTAAATAGAAAACCCTGCTCCAGCACCTGCAAAGGGTTTAACAAAGGTATTTAAGATTTTAAATAGCTCCTTAGAGGAATGATGCATGTGTGTGTGTGTGGAATGTTGGAATGCCTGATTACTGAGTAGAATGTTGGTGTGCCTGGTGGACTGGGGTGAATGACAGTTAGAGAGAGTGGGCTGAGCGGCAAGGATGCTACTCCTGGTGGGGCCTCTTAACAGCTGAACTGACGAACAACCAACCTGTATCTTCCATCCTGTGACTAACCTGAAACTAAGTGAATAAACCTCTACTTTGGTTTACCTCATGGCTACCTTTGGTCTTCCTTGGATTCAACATTGCATCCTTACATCATTGGCAATGATCTGGAAGAAAAGACCCTACGTGATTGACTACAAATCTACATGAGATGAGGAAACTTCAAACAGGAAACAAACTATGTATACTGGAAACTACTTCAAGTGAAACTACTTCAAAATCAAGGAAAAGAACGCCCATCCCAGCCCCACCAGTGTCCTTCACCAATTGGACAGCCTGCCCTGGGTGCTTCACGTTCCTTCCATGAATTTAAGTTAACCAGCTTGCTGTGAATATTTAAACACCTGTATGGTGCCAACCTAGCATTGACAACAACAATAAAGACTGGCAAACTACTGATCTATCTGGAGCTGGAATTTGCCTCAACAGAGACTAACAGTGTTTATACTGCAGCGGGCACCAACTGTATCTGTATTTGAGGCGTTTTTTTAACGCAGCCAGTGACACCATGAAACGGCACTATTAACTTTATTTTGTGCACTGAAGGCTGTTTGGGAACCCTTATTCGCATCAGTGAGTGCCCCTGAGGTGTGTGACCACACCTGAACAGATCACAGTGAGCTGCCTATTTCTCCTTGGGAAAAACCAAAGGAAATGATGGACGGAGTGTTGAACATTGCAAACACTCACCCCCAGTCAACTGATCTGGGTTTAATCCATCACCGTTCTTTAGCCCACTCTGCCACCCCAGTTCAGACATGGCCATATGCAAATCAGTCTGACCCTGTGCCTCATGGGAACAGTCCAGCCCGAACTGCCAAGCCATGTCTTCCCTGGACCGGAAACAAGCTTCCTAGGACCGGTTTCTGGCATTTCAGCCGTCTTCAGCCAGGCTTGCTTGAATCCAGTGGCAAAGTGAACAAGGGACTCACGTCTGAGCATACCCTGCCAACTTATGGCGAACAAAGCAAAAACCAAAGGAAATGATGGACGGAGTGTTGAACATTGCAAACACTCACCCCCAGTCAACTGATCTGGGTTTAATCCATCACCGTTCTTTAGCCCACTCTGCCACCCCAGTTCAGACATGGCCATATGCAAATCAGTCTGACCCTGTGCCTCATGGGAACAGTCCAGCCTGAACTGCCAAGCCATGTCTTCCCTGGACCGGAAACAAGCTTCCTAGGACCGGTTTCTGGCATTTCAGCCGTCTTCAGCCAGGCTTGCTTGAATCCAGTGGCAAAGTGAGCAAGGGACTCACGTCTGAGCATACCCTGCCAACTTATGGCGAACAAAGCAAAAACCAAAGGAAATGATGGACGGAGTGTTGAACATTGCAAACACTCACCCCAGTCAACTGATCTGGGTTCAATCCATCACCGTTCTTTAGCCCACTCTGCCACCCAAGTTCAGACATGGCCATATGCAAATCAGTCTGACCCTGTGCCTCATGGAAACAGTCCAGCCCGAACTGCCAAGCCATGTCTTCCCTGGACCGGAAACAAGCTTCCTAGGACCGGTTTCTGGCATTTCAGCCGTCTTCAGCCAGGCTTGCTTGAATCCAGTGGCAAAGTGGGGGCACAATATGGAAAGTGCATCTACTACAAGAGATGTGCAGAGACCTTCCCACGTTGGTCCTGCGCAAAAGTGGACTGTCTGCTGTGGACGACGGAAAGCTCTAGACTCTTCACAGAGTCTACTTCCTATGGTGTGGTACCCTGGCTGTGGCTAGTTGTGTTGTGCTTTGTTCCGTTAAGAGGCGAAGTCAGATGAGACATGTTTTTTTTTTTTTTGTTTTGACTTTCACGTTTGGTTTATGCTGAGACCTGTTGCCTGTACCTGTTGCCAACCGCCTCTTTCAAATTTAAATGAGCCCCCAGCACGCACCTACCTTCATCCCGAGGACGCGCTGATATCTCCTGGCTCCCTTAGTGACGTTTTGGGCACTGCTGAAAGGACGTCTCAATGCACTGGCGTGCAGTGAACCACCCGGTGTGACGTCAAGAAGCGTGCCACCATCTTGGGTTTGTACTGAGTCATGCGATCCTCTTCTGTTTCTGCACGATTTTTGACAACCACGTTTCTTTATGTTGTTGCCGCAGCTAGCACTAACCATGTCTCTCGAAATGCTCCATCAGTGCTTTTCATTCATTGTTTTCTCAAGGGTGGAGGATGTGTTGTACCTAGATTCCCTGCTGCTCAGCCAGTATGCATGAGTGTGTGTGTGGAATTTTGGAATGCCTGGTGACTGAGTAGAATGTTGGGGTGCCTGGTAGACTGGGGTGAATGACAGTTAGAGAGAGTGGGCTGAGCGGCAACGATGCTGCTCCTGGTGGGGCCTCTTAACAGCTGAACTGATGAACAACCAACCTGTATCTTCCATCCTGTGACTAACCTGAAAATAAGTTAATAAACCTCTACTTTGGTTTACCTCACGGCTACCTTTGGTCTTCCTTGGATTCAACATTGTATCCTTACATCAAATGACCTGCCTCGTCTATTTTGGTAACAATGTATTGTCTTCATGCAGTGCTAACTTTGCTGTGGTATACGCGTAGTGTAGACTTAAATATTTGTTTATCTGTGCTCATTTTTGATGCCCTCCATTTGCGCTCTAACTTCTTACATCATGTTTTATCGCCTTTCAATTCTGCCAAATATCAAGGAGCCCTGAAACTAAGTTGCTTACTGGGAAAAGTTTATAGGGAGCCATGCATGAGAGAGGGAGTCATTGAGCAGCGCTAGGGCTGCATTTATATCAAGTGACTCATCAGGAGTGGAAATGAAAATAGCAGATGGAAAAGACTCCTTAGTGATCCTTTTCCATGGCCGCAAGATGGTTTGCTTTTGGGCCATCAGTATTGCGGAAAGGGTCATAATGGAAATTTGAAAACTCATCAGAAAATGATCAGTCCAGGTTAGGGGTTGTAGGGTATCCATTTGAGGTAACATAACAGCGGAGAAAACGGAATCTATGGTATAGCCTGCAAAAGGAGAGTGGCCAGTCGTATTCAAGTGAAGATCAAACATTTCAAGAATTTATAACAAAATGAGGACATCAGGCTCATTAGCTACATCCATGTGGTAGTTTAAATCTCCTAAAACAAGAATTTTTGTGGCAATAGTACATAAGGAGCTAACCGATCAACTAGATTATTGATCTAAACTCTTTTTTTTTGGCCTGGGGAGGGGGGCAATACACTAAAGCGCCTTCTCCGCCCCTGCTGTCACAACTCGCTCCATGGTGCCCCTTTCTTCCTTCCTCTCTGACTTCTCTATTGCCAAATTCTCCTCTTCCAATCCTCTTGTTCTGGCATCCTTGCCTTCAGGTGTCGCTTCCTCCACCTCCTCTTGTCTGTGCATCCTATACGATACATGCTGTGGCCCATTAACGTCCGCAGAATGCTCCAAAGGCGTATCCTAGAAAAACACTTGAACCTGCATTCTTCCCATACCTCCGGGACCCAGCGGAGGCTAGTGCCAGTTGTATCTCTGGGTTCCCGATCACAGTACATCCCAACCAGGCATGGCCGATTGGGCCATGCGGACACAGGAAACCGGGACAAGAAATCTGCTTTGCCGTGCTGAAGCACACGGAAGATGCTGAGTCTGGAACGAGAATGGTTGGAGGGCTAAGAGCCAGCACAGCACTCTCATGTTAGTGCCCCTGTTGCGTGCCAGCTACTCCAAGGATGCATGGTCAGTCAACAGTGTGAAAAGCCAACCCAACAAGTAATATTGAAGGGCCTACATGACCCACTCAATGGATAAGCGTTCCTTCTCTATGGTGGGATAATGTGTTTCCTGGGGAACCAGCTTACAGCTAATATACATCACAGGATGGGGATGACCTGACTTGTTTGGCTAGAACAGGACAGCCAGAGACCACTGTTAATAGCGTCAGTTTGGAGCACAAAAGGATTTGCAAAATCCAGGCACATCAGCACCGGGTCACCCCACAAGGCCTCTTTCAAACAGTCAAAGCTTTTCTGATGGGTTTTTCTGTAACAAGTCAGTAAATGAAACAGCCATCTCCAAGAACCTGGATATAACTGGTGATAATAGCCTAACAGGCCCAAAAAGGAACCGACCTCGACCTGACCCCTCTTTTATCCTTGGAGCATGGCAGGTCTCTAATTGCTTTCACTTTATCAATTTGGGGACTGATTTTACCCTTCTGTATAGGAAACCCAAGGCATTTTATGGAATTAAAGGAGAGGGTACATTTGTCGGGACTGGTGGTGAGACCAGCCTCTCAAAGAGATGTTAGAACCATCTCCAGATGGGCTAGGTGCTTATCCCAAGAAAGGCTGTAGATGACTATGTCATCTAGGTATGCTGCTGCATATCCATGGTGGGGTCCTAGAAGGATATCCATTAATCTCTTGAACATAGCTGGTGCCCCATGTAACCCAAAAGGATGCACACTGAATTGACATAGCCCCAGAGGGTGTGGAGAATGCTGTATTTTCCCTGGCGCTTGGGGTCAGTGTCATGTAGATATGCTTTTTCCGTGGTTAGGGAATTTTAATGTCTCAGAGTGCTCCCTGCCTCCCCGTGCTTGTGACAAGAATTGTGATTTCTGTGTAAAGCGCATCCATGCAGATCAGAGCGCTCTTGCTGGTGCCAATCAATCAAAAGGGGGGCCGCTGAGTTTTAACAACTATGGCTCTGGGAACATCTAATGGCGTATGAGGACAATAAAATAAAATTTTAAAAAATTGTGATTAGGGAATTGCAAAAAAATTGTGTGGTCATGACTTTGCAACCTTAACCAGATATTTCAGCGACACAGCCCACCAAACCATTTGGAGCAAACACTGCTGCTGCATTTTCCTGAGGCCATGGCTCTGCTTCAGAGTCACAGCGGGCTTGTCTGTTTCGCCTTTCCCTGGTGCTTGTGGTTCGTCATCCTCCTCTGAGGATACTTTTCATTGGCTCTTGCTGCTGTGGTGTAGCCTCCTCCCATGCTGCATCTCGCTCCTTGGTGTTCCTGTATTCCTTCCTCTCCGACTCCTCTGCTCCAAATACTCCTTTTCCAATCCTCTCATCCTGGCGTCCTCGCCTTCAGGAGCTACTTCCTACACCTCCTCCTGTCCATGCACCCCATATTCTACATGCTGTGTCCGACATATGTCCACAAATCACTCCAAAGGCATGTCCTGGGAAACCGCTAGAATGCTTGCCTGCTTTCTTCCCATGCACCCGGGTCCCCACCGAGGCTGGTTCCAGTTGTATCCCTGGGTTCCCTATCATAATATTACAGCCTAGAAATGGTCTTCCCCACATGAAACAGTGCAAGACAACATGGACTTCCAATTCCTCTTTGTCCTTTGTCAACGAATCCGCATGCGTGATTCGTCCGTCCAATGTAAGATAAGACCCTTTATGGGCCTAAAACATTTACAAAAAAACCACAGGTTTAAAATGCAGGTTTTATCCTAAGCACATTGTTCTTCATTTGAAGATGGATATTGGCAAACAAACAACTCCATGGTCTGTTATTTTACATTCGCTCTGGTAAAAAAAAAAAGTGGCCACTAAATTGAATAGTAATTCAATATGCTGAAACAACAAATCCATAAATTCAAGTGCTGGGTTAAAGAATGCTTGCATGTTAGAGTGTATGCAGACATGAGGTCCTATGCGAACAAATATGCAAAAGTCATGCCTCGCTGGTAAATGGGGCATATATTTGGCCATGCTAACATGCTATAGTATATGCAGACATGAGGTTTTATGCACACAACTGCGAGAAAGATACCCGTGAAGTCGTGCCGCGCTGCTAAATGGGGCACATATTTGTCCATGTTCACTTCCATGCCCTGAAAAACGACACAACGGCTAACGTTCTGAGCCGTGAAGAACCAGACATCTTCTTTGTGAATGGAATAAGTATGTCGGTCAGCTTGTCCGGATCCGGCAGGATGGCGGACGCGGCTCCGCTGCTGAGGCGCGCTGCCTAAGGGGTTCTCTCTCCGCGTCCGACTGATGGCCGACTGACGGCTATGCAAATTTTCCCCCACCTGACGTCCTCTGAAGCAGGAGAGTGGTGCGAGCCGAAAAGGTTGAGACGCGAGGCTAAGACGCAAGGATACTGAGGCTGTTCCCAGCTGTCTCCAATGTGCCGCCAGACACAAGCTAGCGCTACAGTTTTTGGTGCTCGCAGCGCGAGGTGGCGGTCCGGTCGCGTACCTACGAAGACTCTACCAGGGGAAGCGCGGAGTGCATTTCTCCATTTCAGGATGGCCCCCCCTCGAAATACTCGACGAATCCGGGCCGGTCAAGAACCTCCTCATGAGCCCGCTACGGAGATTAACGAGGAGGAAGACTCAGAGGCGGTAAGCACCACTGCATTACATAGTCCTGTGGGGCCCCTTAGAGAAGGCAGGGGGGGTCTCATTGGAGCCGCTGGCTGCCCTCCTTCAAACATTAGCACTACTTGCAACCTTGGCAACCTTGGCAAACCCATTGTGAATTTCTTAAAGTCTGGGCAAGCCTCAGTTTTATTTCAAGCTGTCGGTTTGTAAGCCTCCACTCCGGGATTTCCAATAGCCGAGACTCTTAATGCCGCTATTGAGTGCGGGATGGCTAAAGATAGGGGTGAACCCTGTACTGTGTGTCCTGAAAGTACAGATAACGGTCACACTCCAGCAAGTCCACTGTCCGGGAGCGTAGATGTGGAAAACGCTGGCTTGTCCCCGCTTTGCGACGCAATGCTGGATGGTGCTGGTGCTGATGTCGAGTGCCTTGAATCACCAGGAGCAGATGGGGGAGCGACTGGGGGAGCGAAAAATCCAGCTCTACCACCAACGGAGCCTATGGAGTCAAAAATACATAAAAGTAAAAGCTCAAAAACTCATGGCGTCGGAGGCAGGGGCGGAAGGGGCCACGGGCAGGGGAAGGTCCAGGCAGCAGGATTCACTCTCGGGGCTAAAAGCTCTAGAAAACTATCTGCCAACACCCCGAATAAAGATCTAGGAGTAAGTCCATTACGTAAATGGGTCTCTACTAAAGGCGAGGTGAAATCCCTGGTTGCCAGACTTTCCAATATCGGCTTACCTGCCAGACAGAGCCATCTATCAACAGGATCGGCAGGATCGGCAACTAGGCTTGAGAAGTCTAGCTCAGCTCCTGCTACCCCGGACTCCTCGGTAGCACTTTGCTCTCCGACGGATGACCAACTTAGTAACGACGTCACTGATGGTGTATCACCCCCTACCTATGGCGCAGAACCGGAAAGTGATAGGCCTCCTGCTGCTCCTCTACAACGAAAAGAAGATCAGCTGAACGAAGCAATAGCACTACAACTTTCCTCAACCACCTTAATTACTCCCGGCCTATCACCCGCGTGTCTGGCGGCGGTCCTTGGACCAACCAAGGACTCTAGTGGTGCCGTATCGGATTGTTTGACAACCCCGCAACCGGAGCCTACCCTCTCTACTGTTCTCTCAGTACTGGCAGCTCAACATGAGGAGACACAGCACTACTTTCAACAGGCCAGTACAGACATGCAGGAGATCAAACATGCCCTGGAAGAGGTTGTCACGAAAGTCTCTAATCTTGGTATTGAAGTAACAGACCTTCAACAACGGGTCGCTGAAGTGGAGGAGGTTAATATCGCTACATGCGCCTCAATTAAAGCTCAGGAGCAGCTGATGTTGACCATGCAATCCAAAGTCGAGGATTTGGAGAACCGGCAGAGACGTCAAAACCTGAGGGTTTTTGGGGTACCTGAGGGGAGAGAGGGAAATGACGCTCGGGCATTTATTGTCAACCTCTTTTCTAAAGTATTTACAGATCTCACTGACTGGGACATGGATTCGCAAGTACAAAGAGCGCACCGGCTCCCTCTCTCAGCAAGCACTTCCCGGTCCTCAAAATTTCCTCGACCAATCCTGGTTTATATAGGGAACTTTTTGTTGAGGCAAGCCATTTTCTTTAAGGCTAGACCAACTACTCCAATACAATATGAATCCATGTCGATTTTTGTCCGCTCCGACCTGTGTAAACAAACTATGGACAGAAGGTGGCAGTTAAGGCAGCTCATGGATCCATTTAAGGCTGTCGGTGCGTCAGTGTTTTTGCAGGATCCTGCCCGCCTCAAAGTGATCAAAGATGGTCACTCGCACATTTTCTTTAATGAACAGGAGGCTAAAATAAGTTTACTCAAGTGGCAACATCCCTCGAAGAAATGAAAGTGGGATTTGTAATGGTTAATGCATATGGGGGGGTTCTTTTTCTGGATCTCGCCCTCAGGAGTTAAGATATATGTGGTACTTTTTTGGTGGGGACTCTTGTAATACACATTTAGTTTTATGTTTGGATGTCGGTTCTCGGTTGGATGCGGGGGGGGGGGCCCTTGGGGGTGCGTTCTGGTGCAGTGCTGTCCTGACGACAGCGGGGAGCCTCTTGGGTGCCCAGCCACTGTGGCTGCCCTTCCAGCGGCAGCTGTTACTCAAGGGCAGTTTTTCCCCGGCGGGGGTAGGAACCAGGGGGGGGGAGAGAGGGAGAGGGGGGAGGTTGGGGGGTGGAGGAAACACATTAAAAAAAGGTATGCAGGCTGACGAAGATGGATTTTGTGAATTTATATCAGTTCTTTTCTTTTCTTCTCTATTTTTGCTCATATTACAAGTAATAGGAAATGTATTGGGGTATCTCATGCCTGATCTTGCGCTGGAAGGTAGGCTTTGCTCCTCTCTTAAACAATGAATGAAATAAAGTGTTTAGCCTGGAATGTAGCAGGACTGAATAGCAGAAATAAGAGATCCCTAATCACAGAAGAATTAAAATTACACAACCCTCATATCGTTCTTCTTTCTGAGACACATATAGCCGGGAAAGACAAGAAACTACTTAATCAGTTGGGTTATGATACTGTGACCTATTCGAGCCTGGGAGATTCTATTAGAGGAGTGGCTATTCTAAAGGATAAACGCTTCAGAGCTGAGGTATTACAGACTCTTAGTGACAATGATGGTAGATGGGCGATTGCCCAGCTCTGTTTCGAGAATTTTAAATATGTCCTATGTGTGGTCTATGGCTCTAATACAGATGAACCAAGGGTTTTTGATCATTTGAATATTAAACTCTTGGACTGGGAGGGAGAACTTTTCGTTATGGGGGATTTTAATTGCATAATGGATTATAAAATAGACACAACTAGGCCCGGCTCCTTTCAAAGGATGCGTAAAACTAGGTCATCTATTCTTGACCTATGTCGTATCCATAACATCAAAGATGCTTGGCGACACTTATACCCAAAATTACCAGGTTACACATATTACTCAGCACCCCACAAAATGTGCTCAAGATTGGACATGGCACTAATAAGTGATAATTTGTTAAAGATTACCACTATGATTTTATGCCCTCGCATCTCCTCTGATCACAATGCGATAATTCTTACAATTGCCAAACCACACAATAAGACTCTACCTAGACCGTTCTCTTTTCCCAGATATTTGATCTCAGACTCGCAATATTTGACACAGCTTAAACTACATCTCATAGAATTCATAGACATTAATATAGACTCAGCCTCGTGCAGTACGGTATGGGATGCTTGTAAAGCAAGTATTAGGGGCTTCACTCAAGCATATACATTTAGACAAAATTTGGAACGTAAAAATCGTAACGCCCAACTCATATTAAAAATAACCACCCAAGAAGAATTATTGGCTTCAGCGCTTCAATCAAACTCACCACTGACTACAGAAGTAGGACTAAAACTTGGAATTTTAAAAAACGAAGCTAAAACTAAGCTCATTCAAAAGAGCAGCATTAATATACATAAATTTAAAATAGCACAATATGAGGGAGGGCACAAAATCGGGAAAATTTTGGCTTATAAAGTTGCTGAGGACAGAGCCCGTACTCTGATTACAGGAATTCGAGGGGATGATAATAAAATTTATAATCAACCAACAGATATAATAAAACAATTTGCTGACTATTATAGAAAGTTATATACTCCAGAAAACACCCCCAACCCAGATGCAATTAGGGACTATCTGGACAAACATATAATTAACTTACAACTCATACCGGGGATTGACTCTCTGTCGGACAGCATCACAATGGCAGAACTACATCAGGCTATATCTGTGCTACCCGCAGGGAAGGCGACGGGGGAGGACTTAATACCTCTGGAAATATACAAAGTATGCTTAGCTGAACTGGAGTGTCTCTTTTTGAAGGTATTGCAATCAGTTGGGCTCAATGGGAAAACACCTAAGTCATGGAATAGGGCGAAAATCATTTTTTTTCTAAAGAAAGATAAACCAAAGGAGGAGAGGGGGTCATACCGACCCATATCCTTGATAAACTCTGACGCAAAAATATATGCTAAAATTCTGGCACTGAGACTGGCCCCTATTCTCCCCAAAATCATCAATCCACAACAACACGGATTTATAACTGGGAGAGACACTACCATACATGTTAATATGGCTATCACGGCATTCGATGTAGCAGAGCAGGAGTCCACCCCACTCGGTATGATCCTGCTAGACGCGGAGAAAGCTTTTGACCGAGTGGGGTGGGACTACTTATGGTCCGTCTTGTCTAAGATGGGGTTCAGGGGTCAATTTCTAAGGGGTGTACAGGCTTTATATGACAACCCAACGGCCTGTATTGGATACGGGGGTTTGACCTCTTCAGAGTTTTTAATACTTCGTGGCACACGGCAGGGATGCCCTCTATCACCTCTGCTATTCGCCCTTTCATTAGAACCGTTTTTGTCTGCTCTTCAGTCCCAAACCCAAATTGCACCTTTTAATTCCGGCTTACAAACGCTTAAAATAACCGCATACGCTGATGATATCGCAGTTTACTCACAAGATATTAAGGAAGCATTGAAAGGTATTGTTTTCGAGGCTAATACATTTGGGGATATATCTGGGTATAAACTTAACTATCAAAAGACTCAGGTTATCGCTAATTACACCCCAGCCTCTTCGGTCCCCGAGATTTGCAAAAATGCTACATACCTAGGTGTTAAATTCACAGCTAAAATTCAAGAAATCAACAATTTGAATTATAATACACTTACAAAATCGACTATCTTATTACTAAAAAAATGGCACAGATTACCCTTGAATCTAATTGGGAGAATCAATTTGATAAAGATGAAAATATTACCTAAATATTTGTATTTATTTCGTTCTATTCCACTGATTTTAAATAATATGTTCTTTAAACAATTAGATGCTGCATTTAGTAGATTTATTTGGGGCTTTAAAAAAGCAAGAAGATCGCTGAATCATCTGAAAAACAACTTAAACATGGGAGGTCTTGACTTTCCTGATTTTAAGATGTATTTTTGGTCCGCTTTTGTGTTGCGTATTCGCTCTCTACTTAAAAAAGAAGGAACACTTTTTTTTCACACTTTTATGTTAAAACAGGATTCAAATATGTTTCTGCTACGAGCTAACGACCCGAATTACTACAAAAGAGTGAAATTTAAGACTGCTAAAGCTCTAATAAAGATTTGGGGCAATATATCAAAACACTGTAAAATCATCTATTTTCATTCAAAGTTACCATTATGGGGCAACCCGGGTCTGCCGGGAATATTCAACGATAACAGTGCTTATAGCTGGGCTAGGGCGGGTATCAGTGTCTTAGGAGACCTTTATGGTACACATGGGTTTTTAGATTTTAATACCCTTAAGATGCTATATGATATTCCTGAAACTATGAGATATAAACATTTACAGATACATGACTACTTGATTAATAAAAAACATCTTACGACGGTCTTAGATAGCGATATATTGAACTACCTATATTCAGCTAAAAATAAATCAGTAATAAGTGACACTTATCGTCTTCTAACCAGCTTTAAAGCAAATGACTGCTCTAAATTAGCTGATAAATGGGGAAAGTTAATAGGCGTAAATATTACACCGAGGGAGATAGAGTGTTCCTTGTCAAATATCAATAAAAGGGTCCGCTCATCTAGTTTAAGACTTCAACAGTTCAGAACGAGCTGTATGTTATATTACACGCCCAAAATAATAGCTAAGTGGTCTCACAACAATTTATATAGCGATCGAACAAAATGCCCTAAATGCTCGGCCGAGGCCGTTGATCTGGTACACATGCTGTTCTCATGCCCTACTTTTGGGACCTTTTGGGGGGACATTCAAAGAGTTTTAAAAATTAAGATGGTTCAACTACCCTCATTCAACGCTGCCTCGGTCTTGCTGGATATATATCCCATCTCTTTTCCACAGGCAGGCCTGGCCTCAATCCTCATGTCTTGCGCTAAGTTAACATTGGCAAGAGCTTGGACTCGCCCTGATCCACCTATGGTATGGGATTGGTGGACATTGGTAACTGAGATTCACTCGATGGAGTTAGCATTAGCAAATTTAAGAGGGATAAGCTCCTTGAGCAAATACGAAAAGAATTGGGGAACTTTTATGGAATGATCCGGCTATTGTGATTTGTTTAGTACTACGAAACATTCTTCTTTATTTATTTATTTTTTGTTATATTTACAAATGTATGCATCAATGTATATTGTCTCTTTTGCCTTTTGTCAGCCTGTTTACAAATAAAAAATAAAAAAATAAAAAATAAAAAAAGGAATAAGTATGTCAGTTACGTGCTGCAGCCTTGCCCTAATGTCCAGAACGATAAATGATATGTAACATACAAACCGTAGTTCTTTACAAGACACAGCCCTGATCAGGGTATAGCGTGAAGTAACAAGATAACAAAAACTACATGCCTCCCACGTATTAAAAGTCAATGATGACGATCCATCACAACCCCAATTAACGCGGGCGTGAAATGACAAAACATCAAAAACTGCATGCAGCCCTCGACAATGAAGGCATCCTGTGGGTCAAGTCCTCTTCTGGCCGGGTAGCCACTGAGACTACCGCTAGATGCACTATAGCTCTGTGGCCTATAAATGCTTGAGAGTGAGCTGAACAAATCCGATGGACCCCATGACCTTTATGCTGTAGGCCTTGTCCCTTGCACCCCCTGGCTTATCCGTGTGAGGCCAGTATCTGTTTAGGTCTAGTCTGACCCAGCGCATGCACTGGTCTGGCGAGACTTATTGAGAGGGCTCCAAAAAGGCTAGCCTAGAGCTACAGTGCATGAGCGCGGGCCCGCGCTTTACCTTTATCAATTCAATCAGCTTTATTCGGCAATTAAGTCTTAAAAGCACATTTACAAACATTACATATAAATACATATACATTACCTAAAAAGATAAAAATTACAATTAAATCTTTAAACAACCGTCAAGCATAAATTCTTGATAAAAGATAAAATCTGAATAAAGTCAGAAACATGGAGATGAGGCCAGCCCATATCAACTTATGTTACACAGATAATAGCATGATATAATTTTATGGTCACGGTACTTAGCTACCTACATGTGGTAGCTACAACAGATGGTATTTACAAAATGCAGTGTTGCTTTAGGGAGAACAGTTTGCAATATGCCTCAGGGCTTTTGTTCTTATACTCCAAGCCCACCCTAGAAATTTGGCCACCGCTATACAAGTCGGGGGTGTAGAATCGGTGCATAGAATGCGAAGGGCAATGGCATATCTTCTAATACCCAAAAGTTTGCAGATTGGTTTTAACCATTTTTTCCGAGGTCCTACGTACATTGGGCAGAAGAATAATACATGACCTATGCTCTCGCATACTTCAACACATCTATAACACTTATCATTATTGGTGCCTTGTCTCCCCCATCTGGAAGTGAATTCTGCAACGGGTAGTGTGCCCACCCGCAACTGGAAATATAGCTTACGATCTGGTTTTTTTTCGATAATGTCCCAGAACTTCTCTAAAAAGGGATGGGCTTTTAAATCAAGAAAGCGGGACGTTAAATGGGTAGAAAGGCCTTGGGTGATTTCCAACTTGTAAACCCATTCCCAATACATCTCTTTCAATTTTTCTTTAGATGGAAAAACAGTGTTTGCAGGGCTTTTCCAAAGTTCGATCAGGCCTATACTGCCCAAGAGAGATTTTATCCCAAGCAACCATGTTATTTTTTGGGACCTGTCAGATTCTATTATGTCCACAAACCCACTCCTGTAGTGAATAAGTTCATCAGTACACCAGAGTCGACGCCAATATAATATTGGACGTAGCTTCACCAGATGTTCCAGAGGTTTTTTGCCAAGGTCCAATAATAAAGGTCGCAGTGGCGTACTGGAAGGAAGACTTGTGACTTTGCGTAAAAACGCAATTTCTAAGGCCTTCAAACTATTCAAATTACTAAAGCCCCAGAGCTCAGCCCCATAAAGGCATGAGCCCAGGACTTTAGTTCCATAGATTTCTATGACTGGAGAAATTGGCTTTGTGAGTGAAGTTTTGAATCTAGTCAGGAGGGCCCCTGCTTTTTGTTTGTGTTGTAACACTGCTCGGTCTAGATGGCATCCCCAGCGCATATCTTTTTGTAATGATATCCCCAGATATGTGAATGAGGTAACCTCCTCCAAAGGAAGCTTGTTCATGTATATTTTTCCTTTAAAGGATTTTGATCCATTGAATGACATGAACTTCGTTTTTTCCGTGTTAACTTCCAGACCCCTTTCTGTGCAAAATTCTTCAATACACCCGAGGGCCTTTTGTAGGCCACTGGGGGTCTTCGGAATAATCAACGTGTCATCCGCGAACATGAGAATAGGGATGCGTACACCTGCCAGGGCAGGTGCATCGGTGGGGGTCAGTGAGAGCCGACCGGCCACCCCGTTGACAAAGAGCGAGAACAGGGTCGGCGCCAAGACGCACCCCTGCCTCACTCCCCTGCCAACCGGGAATTCCTCGGTCACCTCCCCCACACCCCCCCACCGCTCCCGGGCAACATTTTCCTCATGTAAGCGGATAATCACGGTGAGAAGCTCAGGTGCAATTCCCATTCCCCTCAGGACCTGCCAAAGCTTTCTTCTTGGGGCCAGATCAAAAGCTACTTTTAAGTCCACAAAAACCGCACATAGGGCACCGTTCCCCAAGACCACCGTCTTCCAATATAAGTTGACAAAACGGAAGACTTGGTCAATTGTGCTTGTCCGGGAACGGAACCCTGCCTGCATTGGGCTCAAAATATCGTGATCGTCCATCCAGGCTTGGGTTATGTGGAGAAACATACGGCCTATAATCTTTTGGACTGAGTCTATTAGACTGATTGGTCTATAGTTGCTAGCAATTGATTTGTCCCCTTTTTTAAATACTGGAACGATTGCAGCACCCTTCCACGAGGGCGGGATGTCCGCTCCCTGAGCAATTGCATTAGCAAGTCGCATGATGTAGCTGGACCAGAGACTTCTATCATTGATAAACATGTCCGCAGGGATTCCGTCCATACCAGGAGCCTTTCCCCGGACAACCCCATCTAGGGCTCTATCCACATCCTTTAATGAAAATATAGCCTTTTTGTAGTACACATGGGGAAAGGTCTCAATAGGGGTATTTTCATGGGGTGCAGCATACTGGGGTTTGAAATAATCAACCCATGCGTTCTGCGCCACGTTGTTTTGTGGGCGTTCTGCTATGCCACCCATGTCCCATTTGTATGTGTCCCAAAAGACTTTACTATTCTGATTCCTGGAGGCATCAAGAAGATCCTTCCATATTTCGTTTTCCCAGGTTGCCTTTGCCTCCTTCTGTGCCTTCCCATAATATGACCTAGCAGACCTTACGAGTAATGGATCTTTCTGTTTGAGTGCGCTGTCTAGTTCGTCCCGGGCTTTCCTACACTTGTTATTGTACCAGCCCGCTTTTTTGTAAAGTTTGGGATTTCTATTAGAGGCAGGTTTTAGGAAATATTTTCGCAGGCCCGCAAAAAGCCTTGCGTGGATTTCCACTACTAGTTGATGAGGATTTTGGCCCTCTACCAATATACCCGGTTCTTCTAATGCAGAGATGACTTCTTCTTTTATTGCTAAGAGAGCCTTCGGGTCTTCAACGATCCGATCCCATTTTAGATGGCGCATGTCATTAGACAGGTGGTGCTCTGGCTCGTATATGCCTTGTGGCATTAATGTGTGGCCTAGTAAGGACGTATTAAATGATGAAACTAATGGGTGATGGTCACTCTCAAGGCGATTAACTACCTTCATATCTGTAAGGTGGGGCCAGAGTTTTACATGAATCAGTATATAATCGATTCCACTTGCCCTGCGACTATTGTCAAAAGTATTTATTCCATGTTTATCAGACAAACTCCTACCATTAGCTGCTCTCATATGATTTCCTAGACATAGACCACTTAACTGAATTGCTGCCTCCGTCCACCTTTTTACTGGTGCAATCTCAAGAGGTGGGATTCCCCAGCTAGCATCCTCTTCTGCAGTAAGCTGAGATATATCATGGTCCAGGGGCTCAAACGATGTATTAAAATCGCCTGCTATAATGTGTAAGCAGTTCGAGGGCAGGGAATCGATAGTTTCTTCCAGTAATTGTACTACTGGGGACCTTTTTCCTCCCGGCAAACCTCGTGCATAGACGTTAAAGATTTCTAAATTTGTCCCAGACTTTGGAACAATCTTTACAGATAGGATATCGTCACTGATGTTAGATCTTTGGGTGACTCGATATCCTAAATCTTGTTTGAGCCATATGGTTAGCCCGCCAGACGGGCGACCTCTTACATTTTTTAAGGCTGGGATATAATAATTAAGGAATCCGTTACATAGCAGAGGATCTGTTAACCATGTCTCTTGGAAGAGACATATATCAAATTTGGATATGAAGCCCAGCCAGTCAGGGTCTGCAATTTTTTGGCCCAAGCCTGCTATGTTCCAAGAAATTATAGTCAGTTGGCCATGCTCTAACAATCCTCCCTTGTTAGGTCTTGGGTTCCATCGTAATGAGCTTGGGCTTTCCCTTACTAAATAAATCAGATTGTTAATGTTAGGAGTACTCACACTAGTTGTAGTACCAAGCACAGTTTTGCCAGCTAAACCATCTAATACTGTAACAAGACTCAGAGGGGATGTTGTCCTGGTCCCATTTATTGGCCGGTGTTTTTCCCCATTCGGGTACTGGTCCAATATTATTTTCTTAATGGATTTAATACCAACATTATCATCCTCAGTTAAAGTGGTACAAACTGCCCGTTTTTCTACAGGGGTTATAACTGATTTGCTTGTATTGTTCCTCATACAGTGAGGGTTTAATCGTCAATCGCAGTCTTCCAGGCCGGAAGACCCAATTGACTCATACTGTACATTGGGACCTCTGTTATTTCTGGGCCACATATCAGTGCCTCTCTGACCAAAATCCACTAGGTTGGGCTGTTGATATTCACCATAAAAGAAGGACAAGGGCAGGGAAAGAATGGGGGTACAAGAGTTGAAGTTCTGCCACTGACAGATATGCTCCACTGCCCTTATATCTCTAAAATTAATTATAATGCAATCTACTTCTATTGTTTTCTTTTTCGGGCCTACCCAATTAACTCGACGCGCAAAAAGAATTTCTGTTGATACATTCTGGGGTAAGGGGCGATTGGAGTTTAACCAGTACACACACTTGTTCTTCAATTCCCTGTAGTCCTCCCTTGTGTCTAGACCCAGGGGCTTAACCCCTGCCAATATTATCACGTAGGGTCTGGACTCTGGGGGGAGATGTATACTTGGAGGTTTCCTTGTGACCAAAATACTGGATACTTTCCTTCCTGGTTCTTTTACTGCTAGGCTGCTACTAGCTGTTGCCAATACATTCCCCCCGCTCACTGAATTACCCATAGTAGGGGACATAGTGGTATCCCGAGTTACCTTGCCTAGCACTGGCGGATTCATTTTTGTAATAGTTGGGGTAGAGATGGATGCAGCATCGACAGTTGAAACATTTTTGTTAGGAGGCATAACAGATAATTTATCGCACCCCTGGCAATTGGTGACATTTTTCTGCCGAGACTGCGCTGACGAATACATCAGCTCCAAACAAGTCAATCTGTTTTCAATACCGTCCAGTCTGTCATAGATTGGTTGGCAAGTTTTATAAAATATTATCTCCATTTTTCCCCAAAAATCGTCACCCACATTTTTCAAGTCCTTGGGTGGGACTAGGGGGGGCGGTATTGAGACGCTCTCATTCCCACTGACTACAGTTACTCCTGGCAGAGCAAGGGATTTCTCAGGGATATCCACGGGGTGATTCTCCTAGCCTTTGCTGTATGTCCAACATTTTGCGGTTCTCTGCGCTTCCTCTTGGTTTTCAGATTTTTCATACTCTCTTTGTTCTAATCCAATCCAAACAGCTTTATTCGACAAAAGTCATAAAAGCGAGACAAAACAAGTACAGGTACAGAATACACAAATAAATTTAGCATAAAGACAGTATAAAAACGATACTGTTTAAAATATTTACAAGTTTTAAAAATGCATATGATAAAAAATCATTGGGTGTAACATACCGGACATCTGACTTTACTAACTGTTACACTTGGTTCTTATAATCCATGCCCACCCCAGGAATTTAGCAACAGCCACAACAATTACCGGGTCAGTGCAGGTGCGAAGAAGTCTTCCTGCTTCAGCACTCTGTCTAGTACCCAATAGTTGGCAAACGGGCTTCAACCATACACGCCTCGGGGCCAAATAGGCAGGGCATACAAAAAACATATGCGCTAAGGTTTCCACCTGGGATTTGCAGAAGGAGCATAAATTACTTTTCTTAGGTTCCCACCGGGCTACAAATGAATTTAAGGGCAACGCTCCCACCCGCATCTGGAAAAATAATTTCCTATCTAAAACTTTGGTTACAAGGTCCCAGAAATGTTCTAGCCTAGGGACAGATTTGATATTCATGAATTCGTCAGAAAGCGAAAGGGGTTTAGTGGCAAGAAATACCTTTGTGTTGGTCAACTCCCAATATTTCTCCTTCAAGAGAGCTTTAGATGGGAAAGTAGCTACCGTAGGGTTCTCCCAAAGATCGCTCAACCCCAGAGCCTCAAGGGATTTTCTAGTTTCATTAAGCCAAGCAATCTTCCGGGAGCCCACCAGAGACATTATATCAAGAAAACCCTCTGCATACTGTGCCAATGCCGGAGTGGTCCATAGGCGACGCCAATAAAGGATAGGTCGAAGCCTGGCTACATCAGCTATAGAGTTCTTCCCAAGGTCATACCTTAAGGGAACTATAGGTGTGCTTACTGCTTTAGCACTATAGACCTGTAACACAGGTCTAATAGGCTTCGAAGGAGACTTTTTAAATTCAGCGGCTAATACTCCAACAAGCTGCCTATGTTTTAGAGTAGTCAGATTTCTCTGTAGCTTCCATGCAAAATTGTTTTGGATATTGACTCCAAGATAATTAAAAGCCTGTACTTGGTCTAGTGGATTATTGAACAAAACAAATTGATTTCTAAAAGATTTATGTGGCCTGAATACCATAAGCTTAGTTTTTTTAATATTGACCTCCAGGCCACGATCAACACAAAAGGACTCAAAAATATTTAATGAACGCTGAAGTCCGCCAGGTGTTTTAGCAATTAGAAGCGTGTCGTCAGCGAACATTAGAATAGGGACCTTTGTGTTGCCAAGAATGGGAGCATCAACGTGAGCTTTCAAAAGACGATCCGCTATGTCGTTGATATATAGGGAAAATAAAGTGGGGGCCATTGCACAACCTTGCCTGACACCTCTCTGGACCGGAAAATCCTCAGTCAACGTGCCCTGGCCACCCCATCTGATTCTAGCCGAATTATCTGCGTGAAGCCTCTGGATTAAGGACAACAATCCGCCATGAAGCCCCAGATCTTTTAGAGTCTGCCATAGTTTCGAACGAGGGACTAAGTCAAAGGCGGCCCTTAGGTCCACAAACACTGCATACAAATTTCCCTTGCCCAAGACCACAGTCTTCCAATAAAGGAGGATAAAACGGAAGACTTGGTCAACAGTGCTAATGTGCTGGCGGAATCCTGCTTGAAATGGGGATAAAATATTATTTGACGCAATCCAGAGATGGACACGATTTAAAATCAGTCTACCAGTAATCTTCTGGATAGCGTCAATCAAGCTGATCGGCCGATAATTCTCAGGAAGCAAGCGGTCTCCCTTTTTGTACACCGGAATTATTTCCGCCGCTTTCCATGAGCTTGGAATAGGGGCACCATGTGCCATCGCATTAGCATTCAGCTGTATATATCTCCCCCATTTTAGCTTGTCATACAGGAAGACATCCGCAGGAACACCGTCCGGGCCTGGAGCCTTGCCAGACGCCACTCCTACCAATGCTAGATCCACCTCAGAGATAGAAAAATTATCTTCTGGATTAAACAACTGGGGGGACCCATAGCTATCAGAAAGATCAGTAGGGGAAGCATACTGCGGTTTAAAATACTCCACCCACTTCTCTTGCGAGACATTGTTTTGGGGACACTCAGGCTGCGCACCAGAACCCCACTTTACAATGCTCCAGAATAATTTACTATCATTCCGAAGACTTGCTTCGAGGAGGTCCTCCCACTTTTTACCATCCCATTGGCGTTTAGCCTTAGCGACACAGCTCTTGTAGATGATTCTTCTGTGACGAACCAGGCTTACATCGCCACCCTTCAGGGCAGACCCAAGCGATAGCCTTGCCTCCCTGCATTCTTTATTATACCAAGAGGCTTGTTGGTTAACGCCTCTTGGTCCTGGACTCGCTTTTGTGAGGAAATAGGATTTCAGACTTGCAAATAAACTATCGTGCGCTGATGTTACATCCCTCAAGTTCCCCTCAGAGGCAAAAACTGACTCAATAACAATGATGGAACCATCCACCTCCTCAATAATTTTTGATAAGGTGGTAGGGTTCCCCATAAGTCCGGACCATCTCAAACGGCGCATGTCGTTAGATGACACCACCGCGGGAGGGGATAACTCCCTGGCCTCAACAGGACCACAGTCTACCTTCCACCATTTATGTAATAAACAGAGAGGGTTGTGATCGCTCTCTGGAAGGGACACTATTTCCATATCAACAAGGGAGTGCCATAATTTCATATCAGCCAAAATATAATCAATTCGACTCCTACTCAGCCCGTTGTTAAATGTGCAGGCACCCTCACGATCGCTTGGCATCCTACCATTCAGAGCCCTCAGGCCCCTTTCCATACAAAGGGAATTAATCTGAATGGCAACTTCTGGCCATCTTGATATAGGGAACAACTCCAGGGGAGGGATACCCCAACATAACTCTTCACTATCCTGTGGGTCCCACTTATTATCGACAAGAGGTTCAAATGATACGTTAAAGTCACCTGCAACGATGATGAAGGTGTCAGCTGAATAAAGATCAAACAGGCGAAGTAGGTCATCAATGACCGAAGATTTTACACCTCTGGAGCCCCTTACGTACACATTATATATGTCGATTATACCTAGTGAACCAAGATCTAACCTCAACAGTTGAATGTCTCTACTTCCCGTGTGGAGAAGCTTGGTGGTCAAACACAATTCACTTCTTAACCAGATAGTTAAACCCCCTGATGGACGCCCATGGGATCCCTTGGTTGCCGGGATGTGAAAATTTAGGTAGCCCATACAAAAACGTGGTTCGAGAAGCCAAGTCTCCTGGAATATACAAATGTCCATTGAGTTAATAAAAACTACCCAATCAGAAATAGCTAGCTTGGAATTTAAACCAGCAATATTCCAAGAACAAAGAGAGCCACCAGCCAGAGGAAAACCGGCAGTATCAGGGATGGTAAGTTGCGAATCTGCTAAAGGGCTAATGGCGGGTGGATCAAGCCCCTGACAGGATTCCGGGGCAGAGACAGAATGACTGCTACTCAAGGTTATAGCCACTTGGTGGACGGGTATAGAATAGGGGTCAATACAAGGGTCAGCCATAGTGGACTCCTGGTTCTCAGTGTCCCTCACCCTCTCACCCCTATCCCAAAAACCAGCACCCCCCTCATTGTATAGTCAGTCATTGATATCCAGGGATGAACCATCTACGTCCCTATCGCTGCATTGGCCAAGCTTCCACCCCCCTAGATCATGCGAGGGGTAGCTTCGCAGTTGGATGAAGGAACCTTCTGGGGGACAAGTTCTAAACTCAAGAGAAAGAAGATTTTCGGCGAGGTAATTGCTTTTAAGAGTTAGTTCGATGCAATCAACAGAGACCCTGGATGAAGAAAGTCTAATAGCTCTGGAGATATCCTCCCTAATGACTGAACGACAGCCCCTCACATGTCTCAACCAGTGGATCGCCTTGTTAGTCAGCAACTCGGGAGACTCGGTGCCGCCGTTAGATGGCAGTTTGGGAACATTGGTCATATAAATTTTGTTGGAACAATCAACGGCGTGGCCCTTGGGTGGGACATTACGATCACCCCGGCCTACCAGGGACCCTTGTTCTAAAGTGTCAGGGTCACTTCCCACGCCCAGCCTCTTTGTACGACTTGTTCTGTCCTGCAAAGTACATTTGGTATTGACTGTTGAGTGAACCAAAATGTGGTTCGTGTCGGCCTGAACAGCATGACTATAGGTAACATAACCTTTAGAGCGAGGATTAAAAAGTCCTGGCCTGTCAGCCTGCGTTCCTAAGGGTTTTTCTGGAGCTGGAGAGGGGTTAGGTATAATAATGCCAGAGGCGGGGCGTGGGACAGCAGAACACAACCCTGCTTTGCTAGACAAAGACTCTATCACTAATTTCAGTGCACTGACTTCATCTCTCAACAAGTTAACCCTTTTTATAAGATCTAATAAAGGATTAACAGATAAGTCAATAGAATTACCTAAGGGGATTGTGGGGGAATGCGACAAAGGTTCAGATGGAACCCCATTGGTAACAACCTGCTCATTCATCAAAGGAGAAAACCTGTTAAAGCAAGGAACAGCAGGAGCACTGCTCTGAGTATCAGCTGGAGCAAACAATGGAGGGCTATCCCCAACAATCGAACTCTCGGGCACATCCACTTTACTAACCCCTTTGGCAACTCTTGCAGTGGGCTTACAACGAAACATTTCTGGCACAATAAGTGCTGGCAGAGAGTTAACATGTCCAGAGTCAGCAGAAGATGGAACAGTGACCATAGTATCGTCCGCCGGTGACTGGTCGGATCCCAAAATGGCCTCACACTCCCCCACTAGGACACCAATACGTGACAAAGTCCCCTCCGGGTCGGGCTGTTTGCCAGCACGTCGCGGCTTCCTGATTTTCCGGACTTTAGGCAAAGAACTATTACCCCCTGTTCCCCCATAGCTCTCGGCTAGCTTTCTCTTGCCCATTCGGGAAGCAGTGGCAGCAACGTTGGAAATGTCAAAGGGGCACAACAGCAAGCAAGCACCACACAAGATATCAAATCACCTTAGATTGGAGAGCCACTCCTCAGAGGCTTTGCAGAATACAGCCAAGGGGGGTTGCCCAGCCCGGCCTCCTCCGGCCCCTGACGGCCTAAGACGGCCCGCCCTTTGCCCGGGCTTCACGCGCGTCCCGCGACGCGGAGGGAGCCGTTCGATTTTAGCGCCTCCGGGCGCGGAAGTGCCTGCGGGTGGGGGCGGAGTCTCCAGGAAACCTGGGAGCCGTAGTCCTGTGCTCCCAACGTGTAGCAGCAAACCAACAGTGGCAGCGTCGGTCGAGAAAACAAACATCAGCCGCCCCAGCACAAGGAAGAGAGCGTCTGAGCCCTCGGGCTCCACTATGATGACCAGGTAAGGAGCCTGCCTCTCGCGCTCAAATTCACAAAGGGCTCCGTATTCTCCCGGAGCTCGTCCCTCCTCTGAAGGCCGGGAAACGACCCCTAGTTCAAAATTGCTTAGTTGAACAGATTCCTCCTACCTCCTGGATTCCGCGCTTCACAGCCAGTCTATACACCCTTCACCTCGTTCACCTTTCACCTCTCCGATCCCTCTGGCCTGCAGCCTGCCTCTGAAAAGCTCCAGGTGTTTTTCCAGGTCTTTTCCCTTGTCACTGGTTCCTTACACCATTCACGTTTTCAGGCGCTTTTCACAAATGTCTCCTGCTTGCTCTGATACCGGTTCGGAGAAAGAAGCTGACAGCTGCGGCAGGATTCACCCACTGCAATCTTCATCCGCCTCCATCTCCACCGTTAGCCATCTGCCCGCAATATCCATTACCGCCAGGCTGCCAGTTGGGAAGGAAGGAAGGAAAACACTATTGTGTCGAAAACTACCACGTTTCGGTTTTTAAAGCCGCAGGGGGCTACCAGCATAAGCTTCGTGCTTTCTATGGCTTCTTTTTCTTTTGCTTTTTCAGGGGGCGCAGGCCGGACCTACACAAGCGTGACTCGAAGACGCCGAAACTCCATTGCTTGGGGGCGGGTAGCTTTGCCTGCGTCTCCCTACGCAGCCCCCTCTGAAAAGGAAAATGCTGTAGATCTCTTTGTTGTTTGGGATAGGTATTTTTGCCTTGGGGTTCGTGGCGGACCGGGTCTTTACACTCTCAGGAACACCAGTGGTTTGAATTAGCTTTGGTAGTCCCTTTTTTGGTCTAGTATTAAGGTTGACTCCATCAGAATCTGGGATGCAATGCATAGGTCTTTCGTGAGAGGGAGAATTATTTCCCGGTACCTCCATCACAAAGCTTACATCATTAATATCTATTCCCTGTTCCATGTTTCGAGCCGGGGAATGTACATGAGACAGGTAGCCCAGCGAGGAGCGCTTGTCTGTGAGAGAACCCAACGACAAGCGCTTCTCGGTAAGATCGATCTCCTTGTCCAGGATAGATGATACTCTTACCAGAAATTGGTCTAGTGTGCCGACCAGAGACTTCCGACCAGTTACAGGAGCAGTGGTCATTGTTCGAGAGTGCTTTTGTATTACTCCTTACTTATGGCCACTATACACTCTATGCACTCTATATGGTAATGCAGGTACAGCACAATAGAAGGTTATCCCTTTGGTTCCAGTAGCACAATAATAATCAAATGTGACTGACCTTTCAACGTTTTTCAAAGAGAATTGGCCCGACCCGACCTTACTCGGCCTCTAACGGGCTCAAACGGGCCTGCCCTTGGCCCGGGCTTCGCCCCGCGACGCGGGGGGTGGAGCTGTTTTTGTAGCGCCTTCGGGCGCGAGACGCTGTGGTCCACTTCCTGTGGCAAGGGAGCCTGGGAGATGTAGTGTACTGCTGCTCCCCCCGCGCTCCTATCGCTGATGACACCAATGCTATTGCGGGGGGGAGAAACGACCCAGACCAGCGAGGCAATGGCGAGAACACAGCTACCCCAGAGAGCCAAGCCTATGGATAAGAGGTGAGCGTGGCAGATGCGTGAGGTTTCGTAGCGCTCCAAAGATTCCTGGCGGCCCTTTTACCTTTATCACTTTTACTTTACTTTTGCAAAGCCAATAGTTCTCGCTTTTGGGACCTTAAAAGTATTTAGTTATGCAACTGTTGCATGGCTAAACACTTATAAGGTCCCAAAGGCGAGATCCATTGGCTATGCCAATGCTTCTTTTTTTTGTATTTCTTCCCTACTGGAGCTGCGTGTAAATCCTAAATTTTTCATTGCGAGAAGATTTGTGACGAGCCCTCTAGCCTTGATTTTGTCCTTATTTTCATTTACCTCAGTGGCGATCTATACCCCAACACCCTCTTCCTCTGCCCAGGTTGATCGCCCCCCCTGGCCCTCCCATACGATGCCTCCCCCCTGTTCTCCCCTTTGACCAGGGCTGCAAGGCAGCCCACTACAGCCTCTGCCCCCTCCACCTTTCAGTTTAAAACCCATGGATGCCCGTGTGTTATTGGATTTTCAGGGTTCCCTGACCACATTCAGCAGGGGGCCCCATCACTTTGCGTCGTGGCACGGTCTCACCATATCCCCCTTTACACTTGGCCCTGGTACAACCTTAACCCGGGGGTTAGATTCTGGTGAATAACAAACGCATCACCCCGCTGATTTGTATCCATTACTGTTCTGGTTCTGCGCAGCTGTGCTTTTTATTATGTTGATATTAAAAAAAAGTACCTACATCACAAAGAATGACTGCTGCTCCTGAAAAACTAGAATGGCACATACTATTTACTGTCATGGTAGATAGGGGAGAGAGCACCATGACCCTTTGACCTCGGCCTCTCCCGCACTCAGAAGTGATCATTTCATATTCCACTCTGCACACCTGCGCTCACAATAATAATTATATGTGCCATACCGCTGAAAATAGATGTTACCCCATGAAGCGTGTTTTTGAGGCAAGTGCACTGGTAAATGCAGATTCAGACACGTACTACAGGGTATTCTATTGCAACATTTATAATGCGCTTACTACCCCTGTGAGGCACTGAAGCGCTTACCTAATTGTGTAAAGATAAAACTCGTTATCAGTACCATAGAGAAGGGGAGAGGTTTCTAAATGAGAATACTCTTAACTTCACTGTTTCACACTAAGGGTCTCTGAAGTCAAGATAAACTGTGTTCTAATTCAGTTTATAAATCTTTACTGCGATGGAACTATTGTGGAGGGTGGAGGGGATTCGTGTAGTAAAGTTTGATCAGAGACACTTGGGGCCCGTCCACTGTAGCAATGCTGGCTTGGAACAGAGAAGGTTTTTCAGGACATGCCTGTGCTAGTCTGCTAGGCTTTGTTTCACAGCAGAGGTCAGTCCTACAGCCCTGAATTCCTGCGACCTCCTTGGCAGTGGTCACCCGCATTCCTCGCGACAAGAGAAAGAATGACCTCATACTTTACGCGGGACCTCCCTGGAGCTCCTGCGCAGGGGTTGAGGCCCCGCCCTCCTGAGGGGGGCCCCGGCTGCCTGTTGTGGTAGTCTGTGTTTTGGCTGAAAAGAATACGTCCTCTAATTGCACAGTGAAAACCTCTTCCTTTCACTAGTGCTGAGCAGGTGGCTTTAAATTACGCCCTTCTCGCGTTCCAAAGCGAAGGGAGGAGGTACTTTGGTACCTGGAGTGTGCCCAGGGGCCAGTCAGCTCTTACCTCGCATTGTCTCTGCACTTGCCACACACTTCGCACCTTGTAAGACTGCACAAATGTTGGATTGGAGGGCTTTGCACAAAAAAGGCAATGCTCTAAAAGGTTAAACATTACTAGTTTTCGGATACGATTACCATCAATTGGAGGCCGAGATGGACAAATAAGGGTGTGCCCCGACGAAAGCCTAGCACCCTTTGGGTGACACCTGAGGTTTGTGTTCTCGACACCATGTGACAGGAGCACCGTGAGGACTTTGATAGTAGACGCTGGTTGCTTTAATGTAGCTTTCCACAGCGATCTCTGAGGATGTGTATCCAGTTTGAGTGAATTCCCTGACCTGTCGAGATAGGTTTACTGGGAGTCATTCGGGAGCAGGCCACCAGCTCGCTTGTGTTGCATTGTGCGGTGGCAGAACAGTCCGATACTGCGACAGGAGATGTACCTCAATAGTGGGTTGCGCTTGAGTAGAATGATCACTGGACCACGGTGGCCTAGCTGAACCTCATGATGGACGTGGTAGTTGAGGAAAGCTTTGAAAGTGATCACCACCCCTTAGTTCTACATCTTCTAGCATGTGTCTTTAGGCATCTATGTCTTCACACCAAGGATTGTAATAACTTGCTAGATGAAAATCGGCGAAGGTTGAAATGGGATCATGTAAAGTCAGTGTTCCCTCTTATACCAAATGTTATTGTACCTGTAATGATGTCACCCAACCTCAAATTCTATATCCATACGTCTCAATCATCTGCAAATGAATAACTGTGCACCTCTCCAAATCTGCCCCCAGCAGGAGGCCATTACAGCCAAAAGTGATGGTTCAACAGAGATGGTAGATTGGCCACGCCCTCCCTTTAGGAGGCCATAAAGAGCAGGTTTCCAGGGACGTTAGAGTCCACAGGAGATGTTACAAAAGTATCTTGGCCGGGAAAAGGGGAATAGTGTAAATACACTAGATGACCTAACCTACTCAAGGTAGCCACGTCAATGGATATGAAGTTATTCTAGCAAGTTGAGGTAAATGACAGTATTATCACAACTGCAAGCCCGAAACTCCTATAAGACAAGACTGTTGGATGTCACTCTGTCTGCTTCTGTATTATGAGGTTACGGACCAGTCCGGAAATGATCCCCCTTGTTTTGCAGTGCCTGCCAACAGTTCTTCTTTAGAACCGTAATTCCGAAAGGAGATATCTAGCCAAATTCTGATTGGGTGTCAAAATTGTGTTTCTATAAAAGGGGTGGCAACAATGATCCAGCAAGTTACTTCCCAATTAGCCTATTAATCAAAAATAACCATGGGGCAAACTTGCATACCCAGGAACCAGGGTAATTACCGAAAATCAGCCTAACAGGGGATTCTTTCAAATTCATTTTTACTCCAGTAGTTATTCGGGGCGGGGTGGGGGTAGTTACATGCTAGAGCAACCAGTCCTTTGAATTTATGAAAACCAGAAGAAATAACAAAAGGACGTATTTCGGGAAAAACAGAAGTCAAAAGGTAAATCACATTGATTGATAATAGGTGCTTCTGGTGAAGGTGCAGTGCAAGTGGGAAGTGACCACGTGAGGGCTGCACAAAAGAGCGCTTTACATAGCACCAGTTGCGTTACATGAGGACACATTCATCATTTTTTGTTAGGCATGGCATTTGTGATCCAGCAAAAGACTGTCGATGTTTCAACCCTCAAAATGATTTAGGACAGGTCTTCAGGACAAAGCGGGTAGCAAATCACTATGTGGGTGGCGAGATGTGATGTTGAGCTGCTTAAGGTTTACGCAGAAATGTATTTGAGAAGGTGATGAGTGAGACTATGAAGACCTTTCTCAGCAAAACGTTTAGAAGCTTTAGTACCGACCATCAGAGGTTGCTACCTGTTGGTGAACTTTTTGGGCTGTGACAATGTCACTGCTAATGTGAGTCTGGCTTTTTAAATTGCCTTCTGTTCTTGCTACTCGGAGAGCCCAGTACGTCCTGCTGAGGGACTATGCCATTGCTGAAATATCTTCTTTAGCTATGCTCTGACCTCTGCTCTGTTAGTGGTAAGCTCACAATTAACCCATCAGAGAGATTACTTGTGCAGTGTATTGGATTCTTTTGGAGGGGTAGTTCATGCAAGTAGTTTAGATTTGATTGTAAACTAGCGATACAGGTAGACATGCTTAGTAGCTGACCTACGGTGACTCTATTTCCACCGGAATGGAAATTAAAATCAAAGATTGTTTAGTACGTGGCTAAAAGTAGACTGTCACAAATTCTTCCAAAGGCTCTTTGACAGATTTATTCCTAATAAATCAGAAAACCCCAAAGTTCGAAGCATTACTGGATGAAGTTGAGATTTTATCATCAAAGGTTTTGTACATCAAGTTCATACTGTGCACTGCCCCTCAAAGGAGTTTACTTCTAGTTGGGGCTTTAATCCCAATCTAGTCATGCGCCATTTTAGCTGCACTGATTGATTCTAGGATGAAATATTTTTTTGGTTCCTTTTGGCCACTGTATCCCACCCCTAGGGTCAAGTGGTTAAGCCCTTTGATCGGAAACATGGGAACAAAAAAATGGATTTTTATGCTTGGGCCATACCAAGTATGTACGTATTCAGGTTTGTGGTGGCCCTTTAACTCTTTTTGACCATACTTAAAATTAGGCATCCGGACTGTGATCTTTTCCTAGAGATAGAAATGTGATGATTATAAGAATATAGTTTCTTCTACATAGCATGAGGAGTATTGTTATGTATTATGTTTTTATATTATACATGCCTATTTACCATGCGTTAAATTTGCAGACAGTTTGTTCTAAACCTTACCAGCTCCTTGGTTATTTGCAAAGGGATGTGATGGCACCACTCATCGTCTGCGATGCCTACTACGGGAAACTACATCCGACAGAACTACATTACATTAGGGTAACGTGACCTGAGGAGCTGTATGTTCTAACATCCAGTTGCACAGCAATCCTGCATAATGTGTCTCCTGTGCCAAGTCTAGTCACCGCCAAATCATGTACAGTCATATTTAATCAAGGTGCAGACGTATGTACCTCCCTGTAATGAATTGCTGCTTTAGGTTTAATTTCCTCTGTTAAAGCACCCAAACTATAACAAGCATTGGCATAGCCAATAGGTCTCGCCTTTGGGACCTTATAAGTTTAACTATGCAACAGTTGATGTTGTTGCACCAAGGATATTGTGCTGCATAACTAAATACTTATAAGGTCCCAAAAGCGAGACCTTTTGGCTATGCCAATGCTTGTTTTGTTATATGTGCAGAGTGACATTACTATTTTGGTCCTGGCGAGTGCCTCTGAGCCTGACACCTAGATGGGGTCTTCTTTAGGAAGAAACATGTTGACCTTTTAAAAGGGGTATTTTTCCAAACCCATCGTCCTCTCCTGCTTTTTAATCCTATCTACTGGGGGCACCAGAACAAAATTTATACCTAGCCCACCAGGAGAACGTTTTAACCATACCATACCAAACCATACTTCTGCTTGCACTCTGCCCCTCTCTCTGAACTGAATGCTCATCTAGCCCAAAACACCTCTGCTCCTCTCCATTGGAGATTTGAAGCCCACACCAGTACCTTGCGACCCTGGTGTGAGGAGGGTACCTGATTATGAAGCATGTCACCCCTGGGTGAGTGGGGGTACTTTTCCTATGAAAAGCATCTTCCCACAGGCACCTTTCTTCTTTTCCCTCATTTTTTTGTGAGAGCCTAGACGTACTTGGTGTGAATGTTATGTGGCCAGGGAGCAGTACGCTTTTGGGTGGTTTTCCTTACCCCATTAGACCCCCTGTGTGTATATTGTTCTTGTCAGTCCCGTTGTCACACTGATATTTCTTTCATTAGCCATTTCTCCTGCTTCTGGGTCAAGGGTAACATGTCCACTGCCATTATGGATGATGGTTGTTCAGTATTTAGGGATCCATCCACAAATGAAGATTATGCAAGGTAACATTCCATTTTATCTCATATGTATGAACATATATTTACGAACATGTTACATTGCAATTAAAAATCAAATGTTTCTTTCATTTATGTTAAATTGTCGTCTGTAATACAACATGTCTATTTCTGGCCTTTACACAACCTTTAATGTCTATCTTACATATTACATTATTACCACCTCTTGCAGCTCATGGGGACCAAGATCCTTTTGTTGATGCCATACCATCTGTGAGCCTGGCTTGGTGTGTGATCCTGAGAGAAAACCCTATCATACTACAAGCTGCCATCTCTCCGGTGTCCACTGCAGAAGAGAAAAGGAAGATTGTTGATCTCACCAAGGACACACCCAGCAGTCTGAATCCTAGAAATCTCGTACGAATTGTAAATCCCTGGGCTTCCATTGGATAAACAGTCAAAATACTCTTCCTGGCTATGTAGGACTCCCCTCCTGTCATGCTGTATGGATCAAGTCTTCCAGCAGAGAGACCCCTTTTTAAATTCAGTTTGAAGACATGTGTTATTGAACACGTAACAACTGATGAATTGCGATCTCATAAAATGCACATTTCTGACATGCACTTTTATTCTATATATGTTTAATAAATAAGTCTGATAAACAAGATCAATCAAAAACCCATTCCGGGATAATTTAGTGAATTTTTAGCTTAGAAATTGTTAAAGGAATGTCGTACATCTTCTGACAATTATCCTCTATAAGTCTATTATTTTATCTATTTTGCTCTCTTGCTTTTAGGCTTATTCTTTTAGGTTCTTAAACACATTCAGGACAGGTTGCAGTTTAGCTATAGTCTCCATTTTAGTTAGCTTGTCCAACTTATTTACCTTTGGCCCCGTATCCGTTATAGGTAATGGAGGCTGCCATTTTTCCTCAAATGATGCAGAATCATCAACATATCTGCCTTTGATGCAGATATCTTCTGTGCCTATCTTTCCAGGAACTGTGAAAGTGTCAAGTCATTCAGATGTAGACATTAACAAAACCCACAGTGCAATATCAGTCTGGGACAGGTGCCGTTTATGAAGGTCATATAACATTAATAGCCAAAATAGTGTAGTCTAAAGTGACATCCTCTCATCTTATATATCAATAAGAAACCTCTCTAACCCAGCAGTCTTAGACAGCTGGGTTACAGAAAGCACAGGCCTCCAGTGCTCTTGAGAGCGCTGAGTGAGGCCACTCCCTCCAATCCTGACGCTTCTGTCATGCTGGTCACCAGCATAACAGCAGTGCCTGGGTTGGTAGGGGAGTTGGCTGGAGCCTGCACTGGAGCCTGGGGGAGACAGTGAAGAAGAACACAGACGGGAGTGAGGAGGAGATTGGACATGTCCTACAGCAAGCAAGGTAAATTACTATTTTTATTTATCTATAGTTGCTAATCGCCTTACATGCATGCACCCACTCACCCACCCACCACTGATTTGCCCGCCTAACCACTCTTCATTGTTGCCAGCCGCCACTGCTAGCATGTGCTTTCCAGCCCTCTTTTTTGCCTCCATGCCCTTTGGCTAGATTCAGTTGGATTAGGAGCAAGAGACTGTCCTGGTAGGTGCACCCTTACTGCGTATGGATTCACCATCATACTCAGAAATAGGGATGTCATCCTATGCCCTCCTAGTGGCCAATACCATTCCTCTAATTTTCCCATGGCTCTGCTCTTTTCAGCTTCATCCTTGACTGATGAACATCTAATGTGGGAAATGAAAAAAGTGCATATGTCCAGAATTTATGTATAAAAATGCATCTTTCTTCAATATAATACTGAATGTGATAATGACATTGTCACATCCCCCATCCCCCTTTGCTTTGCAAGGTTGCAAACTCCACGTTACTTTTGACAGTGGGTACTATGTTTAAACAAGCATTGAAAATGCAATAGGTCTCGCCTTTGATTAAATTAAAGCAATTTGCTTTGCTAATGGTATTGTATAGCAAAGCAAATGTCTTTAACTTAATGAAAAGGCGATACATATTGCATTTTTAATGCTTGTTAATTGTTGTAAAAGTTTTAGTTAACTGATCAATAAACTTAATAAAGAATCAATCACCCCATGCGAAGGGTGGAGTTTCAAGTTACTTCCTGTTCTTCTTCATACCTGATGTGAGACCACCTAAACAGTAATGAGGAAGGGATGTGTTGTAAAGATGTCAAAACGAAACACGCAGGCCCACTCTGTGTAATAAAGATGCCAAAAAGAAACACGCAGGCCCACTCTGTGTAATAAAGATGCCAAAACAAAACACGCAGGCCCATTCCGTGTAATAAAGATGCCAAAAAAGAAACATACAGGTCTAGTCTGCAATGAAGCAGGACAGAAAACTGTCACAGGACTCCTCTATGAAAGAAGGCAAAAATCACTTTAGAGCGCCTCTTGGCCAAAGCCTTGAAAGTATGGCAAGATCCTGGCGGTAGAGCAATCGTGTTTCGGCGGTGTTCTGTATCTATGTAATAAAAGTTTATTTAAACTTCCGGCATGCTCCATGCCCTTTCTATATGGGACCTGTTTTCGGAAGAAGGCGTCTGCTTGGCTCTGGGAGGGCACGAGCGGGGGTGGATTTGGGGAGAGGTGGGTGGGGCGAGAGTGCAGACACCTAGCAGCTACATGTTCTAACCCGAGTTTTGGTGGGGAGGGAGGTGCCGCCACCTACTAGTGTCACCCCATAAAGAGCCGTCGTGTAGGCGGGGGCAGTAACTCGTTGCGCCACACGCGGAGAGAGCCCCCCTCCCTTGACAACACAAAAGAGAGAAGACTATCTCTCAAACTGGTGGGGGCAGGCATTTGTGACCGGAATGTTACCCCAGCTCCCCCTCCCCCACCAGGACAACAACAATTTGTTTAACATGTCCCATGACAAAACTGCCCAGAGCCACCACGGGGCCTGGAGTAACGTCTCCTTGTAGAAGAGAGACCTCCAGGGTACACCCCTGCTGTGTGTAAATATGTACCACTCTGAACGAAATTCATGCTTGGCGCTTGAATAACCGAATAGCACGATGGTAAATGAAACAACGTAAATGTCGTCAACATATTTATTTTATCCACCTCAGAAGTATGACAGTCAGCGTCAAGCCTGCAATAAGAGGCATTAACACCTGCCTCAACAGCAGGTGCTCCACCCACTGAGCTAAGTCTCCAGTTATTAACATGGGCAGGTGTCATGTCCCCGCAGCCCTCGAGAGTCAATGCGGGCGAATCAGAGCCTGAGGCATGCAATGTGGAATGTACCTGGGACAGGTGTGGGTGCCGCTGTAGGACACCTGGTGCTGATGACACTCCTTGCTAGAACAACAGCCCCCTGCAGAGTCACAGAAGACACACGGAAGAAAACTGGTTTGGGCTAAAACAAACACATTTTTTTTCCTTTTCTATACTTCTGCCTCGAACTACAATCCCCAAAACCATTGGGCTGTCAAACAAGAGTGAGCGGCTGGAAACATGATTTTCCCTCGAGCAAGAAGACAAACAAAGGGCTTGGTTTGTTGCTTACATCACTCCGGGTCTCTCTCGCCCCTCTGGAACCACACCCCAAGCCTCAGATGCTGGATTCTGCCTTTTAAGATACTTTCTCATGGTATTCTACACTACAAGTCCCAGCATGCTTAGCAATGCGGCCTGAAAAACTAGGGCTTGATGAACATCACCCTCACGACGGGTGGTCAGCTGCCTGTTTAAGTGGTGCTTCTTTACCACCACAAGTGTATCTTCTCATCCAAGTTACGAAACATCGGCCCATGGTTGTCATCAGTCTCCCTCGCCGCTAACCCACTCACTCCTGCCTTTACTTTGTACTCTGGGTACACTAGACGGAGGATGTCAGAGCTATACATAAAATGTAGAGAGAGAGGGATATTAGGATAGCGCGGATGTCTGCCCCGGTGCCACTGCACCTGCTGCACCGAAGCTAGATACATTCGTGGAGCCGAGAGATATTCCATTCCTTCTTTGGGGATGGTAAGTGCAGCAGGTTGATTTCCCAGGGACGTCAAAGGGGGAAAAAAGAGCACGCAATAGGAGGGTCTCTGTAACAACGCCAGAGGATATATAATGTTTACTAACATAATCTGCCCATACATTTTTGGGGCACAGCATCATCAAATATAGTAAAACGGTGCAGCAGCAAGAGGAGTGTTTAATATCACAGAGTGAGCCCCCGTGAAGGTGCTAGCATAAAGGGCTCGGGTTGCGCCAGACTGGCGCCCAGTTGCGGATGTCGGACCACGGCTCCTGCCAACCCCTGCTAGGAGTTTCAGCGGCCAGAAGCTGTTAGTCAGCCTCGAGGAGCCAGGAGCATCTGGGCGGTCAGTCAGCCTCGAGGAGCCAGGAGCATCTGGGCGGCCATTTCTCAGAGGCTAAAGTGGTGTGAACGGCCCATCAACGCGCCTCCTCAGCCAACGGGACGGCCGGGGATAATCGGGCGACTCACATGGTATTATACCGAGCAATAACACAGGCACAGACAGCAGCACCGACAAAGACACACAACATAGTACATTACACACAACCACACAGTTACAGAACAGGACACAACAGAACAGCCTATTTGATACAATCACACCTGCACACTCACTATACCGCTGACAGTGACACAAACTGCACACAGAGCAGAACCGAGGAAACCAAGCATACTAACACAACCTCAAGTGACACAAGGCACAAAACACGAGCGGCATTACTGACGGTAACCCAGTCACCATTCATAGTGCCAATATCGGCAACACTCACCATCCCCCCATACAGCAATCTCTTAGCGAAATAACCAGACAAGACACCTTCTTTGTGGAGAAAATTGCTGCAGGTTTATTAGCATTACAACAATGCCAAGATTGGTGGGTTAGCTTACGGGCGATCCCAAGGCAGGCAGCCCCTCGCCCCCTGCCGCCTGATGAGCCAAATTACACCGTGGCCAATTCAATCGGTGTTAGTCAGATTTGGGGGAGGGGGACTCCTCCCACCGGTGGACCGCCAGTCCACTCCCTTGCTCACGCCCCAGAGGGGGATGGAGCCTTCCAGGCAACCCCCGGTTGCTCAGGTCCACAACCGCACGTAGGACTAACGGGGCGCCGTCGCTCCTCCAGGGTCCAACACGAGGACCTCCCTGTGGATATTTGGCTTTAGCACCCTTACGGTGCTTGTGCAGAGGGTACCCTTCTGTACCTTACAGCCTCTAGATCGCCCTGTAACTCCGCCTGCAACACAAAAGAATACATTAGACAAAAACTCCCCCCGCCCACACCCTGTCTTAACGCCGGGTATGCGGTAGGGAGGGAAACGGCATCAGGGGTAGTGGGCAAAGAGGGCGCCCAGTGGGCAGGGAAAGGTATATATACCTCACCCCGCCCCCTCTACCCGGAAGTGACGCTGCATACCGGACCCCTGAGGGTCCCAAACACTAGGAGGCTGCATCCTGTGCCCTCTTGTGGCACTAAGGGCCGCCGCCCTCTTAGCGGGTCTCCTGTGTGGACCCCGGGCAGCCCCCATAGTGCCAATATTGGCAACACTTACCATCCCCCCAAACAGCCATCTCTTAGCGAAATAACTAGACAAGACACCTTCTTTGTGGAGAAAATTGCTGCAGGTTTATTAGCATTACAACAATGCCAAGATTGGTGGGTTAGCTTATGGGCGATCCCAACACAGGCAGCCCCTTGCCTCCTGCTGCCTGAGTGATGAGCCAAATTACACCGTGGTCAATCCAATCGGTGTTAGTCAGATTTGGGGGAGGGGCGACCCCTCCCACCGGTGGACCGCCAGTCCACACCCATACTCATGCCCCAGAGGGGGGCGGAGCCTTCCAGGCAACCCCCGGTTGCTCAGGTCCATAACCGTCCGTAGGACTAACGGGGCGCCGTCGCTTCTCCAGGGTCCAACGCGAGGACCTCCCTGTGGATATTTGGCTTTAGCACCCTTACTGTGCTCATGCAGAGGGTACCCTTCTGTACCTTACAGCCTCTGGATCGCCCTGTAACTCCGCCACAGCTCTGGGTGTGGCCACCGTCACCCCAGAGCCCCCCACCAAGATAGGCTTCATTACTTACACCCTGCTGTCTCTAAGGACTCCCCCAGATCAAGTAAGAACAGGTCCATACCCACTCTGGACAGGTGTACCCCATCTTCATCAAAACACCCTGTGGCCTTAGTGTGCAGTAACCCATGACGGATGAAGGCAAACCCCCTTTCTCAGTAAATTTCCTCATGGCGCTGTTACATTCCTGCGAGAGACCTCCATGGCTTCCCTGAATTGTGCACCCTGCCACACCCCGGGGCGTAATCTCAGACCACCATATCTCACAGGTCCCCAGCTGATTGCTAAACTTACACATGGTGACCGTAATGCTTGAAACAGTGCCCTTCTCCCCAGAGATGCCAGATTATTTTCTCCCAGGTGTATGGCCAGCACATTAAGAGGAGGAATCCCACCACCCCCAAGACTCTGCTGTAGCTTCTTCAGCAAGCTGGTCCAGCGCATGCCTGGGTATCCTAGCCAAATAATGTCTATTTTGTACAGTGACTTTACGTATGGCGTGGTAAACTCTTTGCGTGAGGCGGCTTGGCCTCCCTTGACCGGGCTCCTTGCTTCACTAAGCAAGGGGTTATCCTTGACCCCTATAACTCACATGTCCCTTGTGCCACCCATGAAGACGCACAAAAGGCCATATACCCAACCATTGATCCTGGCAAAATAAAGAAATGCTGGATTGCTTAACACCCTTAATTGAGCACTGCACACCTTTCTGTACACTCCAGTTTGCACCTAAACCTATTGACCTACATCCTGCTTGCTCGAGCCCCTCTCCAGGTCCAGCAAACATGTCCATGCCCCCTCTGGACAAGGGTAGGCATCTTTACCTACATTCAGCTGATACCCGGGCCTCTCCCCGGTCCAGCAAACACTTTTAGCAGGTGTAACCCCATCTTCTTCAAAACACCCTGTGGGCTGGCAAGCAAAACTCACATGGCCCCAATTGTAGCCTAACTTACACATGGAGGACTTCATCTCTTGCACAGATCCCTCTTCCCCAAGAGAGTCAAGTGGCTCGAGGCTAGTGAAGCCCTGTAGTAAATAATCCAAATAACTTGCCTGCCATTTCTTTTCGATGCAGGAGAGAAAAAGTAGGAGCACTAATACACTATCATCCAGAGTTCTCCCACAAGTGTACCCACACACTGAGGATCTTTCCCCCCTTCAAGGGCAACCGCTCCTACCCATCTGGCACACCGGGGTACCTTCGGTATACTCACAATTCGCCTGTACATAAAATGCTCAACCTGTCTTCCGACCACTCCCCTGGGTGGCTTGCGGTTGGATGTACCTCTTAAAACCATGGGATTCCTATCGTCCCATCTGTAAGCTGTGATCCGCGGGCAAGCCAGCCCTGACTGCTGGGGTTGCTGTCCCTATCCTAACCGAGTGACTGCACCATCGCTTGCCTGGACACGCATTGCCTGACATATTTAAGCATGCCTACATTACCTGTATAATCTGAAAATCGGAAAGGGTCATGCCTAGTATTCTGAAGACATTGTAGCCCCTATGTGCTTTTACCGCTTGTTACCAGGGTGCCGGGGGAGTAAGTAAATGCTGTGGATTTGAGGATGGAGAACATAAAGCAAATTTACTCACCCCATCTAACTATGACTGCAAATGTTTTCTGGTAGTAGTGTTCTTGGTGCTTCAAACCCATATTTTCAACACTTGCAGCACCGACACCTATCTTTAGCGTGACAATCTAAGCAACCCCCCTGGCTGGCATGGTGGATCTAACAAATGTAGCTCATAAGCCAGCGTTCGCTAGAGGTATACAAGTGTGTCCCACAGGGCCAGTGCTCTTGGCTAGTGGAGCCCTGGAGTAAATTGTACGCATTACTTGCCTGCCCACTTATTTGATTGCCTGCAAGTCCATCACCGCCTGAAAGCGATCTAAAGATGGGGAGTCACCTTGCTACTGTCCCCACCCTGGCGTGAGTAGTCCCTTGCCCAACTTCTGGTAATGAAAACCAGGAAGCAGACCAGTGGATGGTGAGAACGGGAGGCAGTCTGCACCGAATCCAAACCCAGTCTGACTGCGGACTTTGATGGATGTTGTGTAGCCGTGCCGGTGCACCCTGGTGTGGATTACCCAGCCCCCAGGTTGGACTATCGCTGGGATGCAGGAGAGGAAATATAGGATCTTTAATACACTTAGTCAGCCAGAGTCGTCCAACAAGTGTACCCCATACCTTGAGGACCCTGCCCCCCTCTTAAAGCAACCACTCCTACCCACCTAGCTGGTCCAGCTAAGGGGCAGGCAGTCACCTAACCATAAGTGAAGTGTCCTGTGGTACCCGCTGCTTATGCTGAGCGACATCCCCGTTACTGGCCACTTCATAACCTGCCCATTGCGAGCTAGCCCCACACCTTCTGCCTGTGAATATAAGTGCTGGGATTCCATGCTGCTGTCTCCTCCTAGCGCAGTCATTCTCAACATTTGCACAGCCCTCTTGATTGCTTTAAACTATTGGATGGTGTCCAATCTGGTTAGAAGGAACGTTTGTATTGTGCCCACATTGCCGACACTGCACCCTTGTAGGACTGACAACTTATACCGCCCACCAGGCTTACTTACTGTAATCTGGGACAGTTTTACTCCGCTTAGCCAAAAAGTCTTGTGATGTTAAAACCATGATAATGTTGGAATCTAATGTTTACATCTTCATGTTTTGCCGCACCCCACCTTCTGTGGGTCTGCTGAGACCCCACTGCAAGTAACCTCGTAACTTAAAACATGCCTCCTTACTGCACTTGCCTGCCTCGCCAGGACCTCTGGTAACAACCTGCCGCAGCAGCTCGAGAGGGTTATTGGCCAAATGTACCCCCGTGGTTTCAGTATTTGTCCTTTAACGAGGTTCCAGTTTGTATGACGTGTGCGTCGATGTCCTGGCAAGGCATACTTAATAGCCTGTTCCAAGCTGGTGACTATCCTACTATGGTGTGTAAAGGCTCAACCATCCAAAGAGCTTAGGAATATGTGGCTTGCCATGTACCGCTCCATGATGTGCTACGTAGCGAGCTATTAAGTACCTACCATATCTCTTCCCCTTGGAAAGACACAACATCCACTTTGTTTTTGGGAACCTCACTACGCACAACATTTTCCTGGACCTACCTCTAGAGAGGTAACAACCCATCAGCCTCTGAAACCCAACTGTGATCAGCTGACTGAAGCCGCTGCTAAAAGTCATTACAATTGTTTGAGCGCGGGCCTGTCGAAAGTAAATGTTATTTTATATTAATATTGTTCAAGATCTAAACCCATTGGCTCTCCATGTGTTTGTTTCGTGTCCTTGCCGCATGGTGAGGAAGGCTTGCCAACCGGGTTGGCATAGGCAGCAACATAACCTGAGTGTGGTTGTGCACCCTCTCTCTGAATGATATCCTGGCACTGATAACAGGTGTTTATTGCTACCCCATTCAATGGTTCTCATTTTATCGACCTCAGGAGGGAGAAAGGCATTGAACACGCCTCGCATCCAGCGTTGGATACAGCAGGGAGCTCTGCCATATCCCTGTCCACCTGTTACACGCCCAAATTGCATTACCTAACAGCAGCCCAGCTGCGCCCAAAGACCTCACTGATTTCACCCGTAAGTGCTTAATATGTAGAAAACTATCTGTCAGGACTGAAGTCAGGCGGCCACTTCAGTTTGCACCATACCTTGCTCCTGCTGTGCTGCCAATCATAAATATCACCGCTACTGACCCTGACACTTGAGCAACTATCTGGTCAGGACTCAAGTCATGGCAGCTAACTACTAACCCTGACACATGTGCAAGTGTGACCAATCTGACTATTCCTGGCCCCCACAGCTGAGAATAGCTTGAGCAGCAGGAAATAGTAACTTCAAGCATAATGGATAAACAATGCCTGTTGTTGTGGCCTCTCAACCTAGGACAAGCATCGCCAACCTTGGCAGACTGTCACAAGCACCGGTGTTGAAAAATAGTGACAGTGCTGCGCACCTGGAACAACCCGGTCAAATCTAGCACCTGTAAACTTGCCGCTGAAAATTAGCATTGGTAAGCCATAGTGCACCATTGAAAATCCAGGGTTGCCTTTCTTGCATTGCATATTAAACCACCCTCACAATGTTAGTCAATTTCACGGACAGGCGACCGAGGTTGCATATTAAACCTTTACAATCCCCTGAATTTTTAGTTCTTTCTAAAGTGTATTACTTCACTACCCCCCCTTTGTCCGGAAATCCTCGTCAAGGAGACGCTCGGGGGTTATGACAAACCCACCAGTTATGCAACAATCCTGTCACAAAAGACATAGATGGGTTGCAATTTAAACCAATTCTATAATGTAGTCCGCACAATGGAGCATTCTGAGCTGGAGTTATGTAGGGACAGCCTGGTTTAATTCTCAGGATAATAGTGCAGATCCTAATATCCTTAGTGTGCTATTGCAGTGAAATTAAAGTGTAAGTGCCCTTTTACGGTCCTACTAAGCCCACATACGTACTTCGCAAGACCGCCTGTGTGGTCTAGTTGGCTCAACCAATGCCAGAATGTGGTCTAGATCTCAATTGAAATTGCACATCACCTGGTAAAATAGCTTTGTGCTTTCAAGTGCTTCCTGCAAGAATCTGCAGGTAACCCAGAGATCATGTGCTCTACTCCAGTCTAGGCCGCATGAGCCATTTCCAAAATATAAGATGTTTACCACTGATTTGGGAGTGGTGACATACGTTATCACCCCAGAAAGACAAATTAAGGCTCAGTGGACTTGCATGGTCACTTTCAGGACCAGTCACACAAGTACCAGGCCAACGAGCACAAAACACCCAACTTGTTCCCAGGGTATTTACTGCCGCTTATTAGACGTGTTACTAGGCTCTCCATTGTAAATGCGTTGATTTTCGGCCCCAAAACTGTTCCCCCTACTCCCCACCCTGACCTGTTATTTACTTGCCTTAGCTGTGAGGGGTGAGAATTGAGGCCCATGGACCCTTGTATGTTCCTAGTGTGAAAAAAGCAGCCTCTTAATTGGCCAGCATGTGTTTCTGAATGCCGTTGATCCTGTAGACTAAATTCTGGTAATGACTGACTAGCCAGGAGTCGCGTTTTCAACAAAGCTGCTTTCAGAGCCTCCGACTTCCTGGTGGCAGAGTCAGCACTGTGGCACACTGACCCCTAAAGTGTGGGCACGAAACATAAAGCCTGCGGGGCACTTTAATGATGAGTACTACTGTAATAAATTGCCAGTGAGGCTTAAAATTATCACAGTAAATCCATACTTCGAGAACAGACAAAGGATGGTCTGGCAGAGTGAATTTTGAAGTTGTTTGGCTTGCTTGAGACCTGCGCGTAGTAGCAAGGAAGTAATTGGGGGCTGAGGACAGACACCAGCAGCCCAGTAACTGCTGCTTGGGTACTGGCAACCTTCCTGCCAGACCTGACCATGCCCTTGTGTATCCCTATCTCCCCTGTTACCTTGTACCCAGAGTCAACCAACTAGTACAGCTTGCTCGGTCTCCTGAAACCTGGGTTTACCCCAGAGTGCCCTCCTGTGCCTGTGTCCAAACCGTATTACTGAATAGGCTGTGAGCCAGATGCCTCTCCCTCAAAAATTCTCCCACATTAGGCCACCGGTTGCTCATTGGCGACTACTTTCCTCTTTTGAACTGGGGCATTCGTGCATCACCCCCTGACTATGACTCAGCTACCTACCCCTGGTGGGCCGTCACCAAAACCCTGCCCCAATCTAGGAGCAGAGGAGGGGCCATGCAGTGCTTGCTGCCCCCTCCCCCCCAAGTCCAAACCTGCCCCACCAAGGCCAGCAAAATGAGGAGACAAGCGACGCTGCTGCCCCCCTCCAAGAAGCACCCCTTCCAGGCATAGTGCAGACCAAAACTCGGGGGGGGGGGGCAGGCCCGCGCGACACACCTGCACCTCCGGCAAGCCCCCAAAACCCCCCTGCAGACTCCAGCCCCGAAAAAGGTAACCACAGGGCTGGAAGCCAAACGGGACTCACAGGCCGCCTGCAACCCCCGCGGGCTGAAGCTCCATGCTAGCCCAGGCCGGCCCTGGACACGTTGCACGTTAGGGATTCCTTGTGCCATTCCCTGTGTCCGGGCCGCAGCACAGCACCTCTGCCCTTCCTATTGGGGAGGCAAGCCTGCGGCGCTTGACCGGAAGGAGTCCGCAGTACACAGTCCCTGCCCCATCCCGTTTAGGTCCTGTGATCCAACGCTACTGGGGGGGAGGGTGATACCCGGCAGACCTGCTGCCACCCTCCACAGTCAACAAGCACTAGCGTGCTGAGGCCTGGAACCAGCTATGGCGCATGGGCGCAGGAGAAGGGTGAGGCCCGCAACCTCGCTGCCACCCCCTCGCACCCCACATGACCGCCGAAACCCCGAGTCCGGCCCCGCCGGATTGGTGCAACCCAGGAGGGCAAGAGAGCAACGCGTGCCTGCTTCTCCCCCCCCCCCCCCCCGGTCCCTGTGGCACGTGGGCCGGGCCACAGAAACCGCATGGATTGCAGGCTTGGATTGCGGGCAGGACCTGGTCTGCGGGTAAGGCGTAACGCGAGTGATCAATCAATCAATCATCGCATTTATACAGCGCGCTACTCACCCAGAGGGTCTCAAGGCGCTGGGGGAGGGGGGTCCACTACTGCTCGAACAGCCAGGTCTTGAGTTGCTTCCTGAAGGCGAGGTGGTCCTGGGTCAGGCGGAGGTGGGTGGGGAGGGAGTTCCATGTCTTGGCGGCGAGGTAGGAGAAGGACCGTCCCCCTGTGGTGGCTCTTCGGATGCGGGGGACGGCGGCGAGGGCGTGGCTGGTCGATCGAAGCTGGCGTTTGGGAGCGTAGAAGTTGAGGCGGCTGTTGAGGTATCCTGGGCCTTGGTTGTGTAGGGCTTTGTGTGCGTGGGTGAGGAGACGGAAGGTGATTCTCTTGTTGACCGGGAGCCAGTGCAGGTCTCTCAGGTGTCCGGAGATGTGGCTGCGACGGGGGATGTCCAGGATGAGTCGTGCTGAGGCGTTCTGGATCCGCTGGAGTCTCTTCTGGAGTTTGGCGGTGGTTCCGGCGTAGTAGTCCAGACGGCTGGTGACGAGGGCCTGGGTGACCGTCTTCCTGGTCTCGGTGGGGATCCACCGGAAGATCTTACGTAGCATGCGCAGGATGTTGAAGCACGACGAGGAGACGGCGTTGACTTGTCTGGTCATGGAGAGGGAGGAGTCCAGGATGAAGCCCAGGTTGCGTGCGTGGTCTGTTGGTTTGGGTGCGCTGCCTAGGGCGGGGGGCCACCAGGAGTCGTGCCAAGCGGCGGGTGAGGATCCCAGGATGAGGACTTCCGTCTTGTCCGAGTTCAGTTTCAGGCGGCTGTTCTTCATCCATTCGGCTACCTCTTTTATCCCTTCGTGAAGGTTGGCTCTGGCGGTGGCGGGGTCGTTGGTGAGGGAGAGGATCAGCTGGGTGTCGTCGGCGTATGAGATGATGTTGAGGTTGTGCTGGCGTGCGATGTCTGCGAGGGGGCTCATGTAGACGTTGAAGAGGGTTGGACTGAGCGAGGAGCCTTGAGGGACGCCGCAGATGACTTCAGTGGCTTCAGATCTGAACGGAGGGAGACGGACTCTCTGTGTCCTTCCGGCGAGGAAGGAGATGATCCACTCCAGTGCCTTCTCCTGGACTCCGATGTTGCTGAGGCGTTGTACTAGGGTACGGTGGCAGACAGTGTCGAAGGCCGCGGAGAGGTCGAGAAGGATGAGGGCCGCTGTTTCTCCGTTGTCGAGCAGCGCTCGGATGTCATCGGTGGCTGCGATCAGGGCGGTCTCGGTGCTGTGGTTGGCCCGGAAGCCAGACTGCGAGGGGTCGAGGGATCCGTTCGTCTCGAGGAAGGCGGCCAGCTGCTTGTTGACGGTCTTCTCGATGACTTTTGCAGGAAACGGGAGCAGCGAGATGGGGTGGTAGTTCTTGAGGTCGGTCGGGTTGGCCGATGGCTTCTTGAGTAGGGCGCTGAGTTCGGCGTGCTTCCAGCTCTCCGGGAAGGTGGCGGTGTCGAAGGAGGTGTTGATGATGTCCCGCAGGTGGGGTGCGATGACAGCGTCGGCTTTGTTGAAGACGTGGTGAGGGCAGGGGTCGGTCGGAGATCCGGAGTGGATGGAGTTCATCGTGCGGACGGTGTCTTCGGTGCTGATCGGAGTCCAGGCGCGGAGGGTGGTGGTGGGGGGCGGCGGTTCGGTCGTGGCGTTCGTCGGTCGAGTGCTGAAGCTGTTGTGTATGTCCGCGATCTTGTTGTGGAAGTAGGAGGCGAGGGAGTTGCAGAGGTCTTGTGAAGGGGTGATGTCGTTGTTTCCGGCGTTGGGGTTGGAGAGCTCTTTAACGATGTTGAAGAGTTCCTTGCTGTTGTGTGCGTTGTTGTCCAGTCGTTCCTTGAATGCAGTTTTCTTGGTGGTGTGGATCAGTTGGTGGTGTTTTCGGGTGGCGAGCTTGAGGGCAGTCATGTTGTCCGGTGTTGGGTCTCTGCGCCAGGTTCTCTCGAGGGCTCGGCAGTTCTTCTTGGAGCTCTTGAGTTCGTCGGTGAACCATGGGGCTTTCTTGCTGCCGGGTCTGCTAGGCGGGGTCCTCAGGGGGGCGAGCTCATCTGCGCAGTCGCTGATCCACTTCGTGAGGTTGGTGGCCGCCAGGCTAGGGTTCGTTGTGCTGGTGGGAGGGTTCATGTTCAGGGAGGTCGTGAGCTGGTCGGCTGTGATCTTGTTCCAGGTCCTGCGTGCAACCTGTTGCTGGTGGTGGTGGGTCGTGGTCCTTCCGAAGCTGAAGTGGACGCAGCTGTGGTCCGTCCAGTGGAGTCCGGTGGCGTGGCTGAAGGCGATGTCCTTGCTGGATGAGAAGACGGGGTCGAGTGCGTGTCCGGCATAGTGGGTGGGGGTGGTCACCAGCTGCTTGAGTCCCAGGTTGGCGAGGTTGTCCAGCAGGGTGGTGGTGTTGCGGTCGTTGTTGTTCTCCAGGTGGAAGTTGAGGTCCCCTAGGAGGATGTAGTCAGTGGAGCAGAGGGCGTGCGGGCTGATGAAGTCGGCGATGTCTTCGCTGAATTGTGTGCGTTGTCCCGGGGGTCTGTAGATGAGGGTGCCTCTGAGGGTGGTCTTGGGGTTGATGTGGACCTGAAAGTGCAGGTGCTCGGCGGTTGCGAGAGTGTCGTCGGTGTTGGTCGTGATGTGGATGGTGTTCCTGTGGACGATGGCGATGCCTCCTCCGGTGTGGTTGATGCGGTCCTTTCGGATGATCTTGTAGCCGTCTGGGATGGCGATGGCGATGTCAGGCGCTGAAGAGGCGTTCATCCAGGTTTTCGTGAGGAAGGCGACGTCTGGTGAAGTAGTGTCCAGCAGGTTCCAGAGCTCGACGGCGTGTCTGTGGACGGAGCGGGTGTTGAGCAGGATGCACTTTAGGTGGCTGCTGCTGTTGCTCGTCGAGGTCTTGAGCACTGCTGGAGTGGTGCAGGTCCGTATGCAGGTGAACTTGCAGGCGTTGCAGCAGAAGGGTCCCTGGGTGCGTCTCGGGGTGGCCCGGTAGCACCCCGGGATTCTGCCGGCGTTGAGTGCGTAGAGTTCGGTGGCGTCGTAGGTCCAGCGGGTGGGCTGGGGTCTGCGGGGACCAGGGGTCCTGGCACTGGGTGCGGTCCAGGCGCGGACGGGCGCAGACGGACTTACCTTTGGCGCACCTTCGGCGCTCAGTCAGTGCTCCCGCTGCGCGCGTCCGCTGCGCGGTCGCTGAGGGGGCGCCATAAGAAGGGATCCGGGAGGGCGGGTCAGCTGGGAGGCGGGGTCGCGTCCACCAATCCTCTGGCAAGGGGGCGGGGCCGCAGGCAGGAAGCGGCGGGAAACGTGATCAGGCTGAGCGGGCGGCCCTGCGGCGGCTGGGGCGCTGCTATCGGTGGCGGTGAAGAACACACTCAGCAAGGAGCTCTGGAGCAGGAGCGTAGAGGAGCGAGGGGGCAACCAGGCCAGAGGCGCAGTGGTCACTCCCCAGGTGCGTGCAGGGTCCCCTTAAGAAGGGATCCGGGAGGGCGGGTCAGCTGGGAGGCGGGGTCGCGGCCACCAATCGTCTGGCGAGGGGGCGGGGCCGCAGGCAGGAAGCGGCGGGAAACGTGATCAGGCTGAGCGGGCGGCCCTGCGGCGGCTGGGGCGCTGCTATCGGTGGCGGTGAAGAACACACTCAGCAAGGAGCTCTGGAGCAGGAGCGTAGAGGAGCGAGGGGGTAACCAGGCCAGAGGCGCAGTGGTCGCTCCCCAGGTGCATGCAGGGTCCCCTTAAGAAGGGATCCGGGAGGGCGGGTCAGCTGGGAGGCGGGGTCGCGTCCACCAATCGTCTGGCGAGGGGGCAGGGCCGCAGGCAGGAAGCGGCGGGAAACGTGATCAGGCTGAGTGGGCGGCGGCTGGGGCGCTGCTATCGGCGGCGGTGAAGAACACACTCAGCAAGGAGCTCTGGAGCAGGAGCGTAGAGGAGCGAGGGGGCAACCAGGCCAGAGGCGCAGTGGTCGCTCCCCAGGTGCGTGCAGGGTCCCCTTAAGAAGGGATCCGGGAGGGCGGGTCAGCTGGGAGGCGGGGTCGCGTCCACCAATCGTCTGGCGAGGGGGCGGGGCCGCAGGCAGGAAGCGGCGGGAAACGTGATCAGGCTGAGCGGGCGGCCCTGCGGCGGCTGGGGCGCTGCTATCGGTGGCGGTGAAGAACACACTCAGCAAGGAGCTCTGGAGCAGGAGCGTAGAGGAGCGAGGGGGCAACCAGGCCAGAGGCGCAGTGGTCGCTCCCCAGGTGCGTGCAGGGTCCCCTTAAGAAGGGATCCGGGAGGGCGGGTCAGCTGGGAGGCGGGGTCGCGTCCACCAATCGTCTGGCGAGGGGGCGGGGCCGCAGGCAGGAAGCGGCGGGAAACGTGATCAGGCTGAGCGGGCGGCCCTGCGGCGGCTGGGGCGCTGCTATCGGTGGCGGTGAAGAACACACTCAGCAAGGAGCTCTGGAGCAGGAGCGTAGAGGAGCGAGGGGGCAACCAGGCCAGAGGCACAGTGGTCGCTCCCCAGGTGCATGCAGGGTCCCCTTAAGAAGGGATCCGGGAGGGCGGGTCAGCTGGGAGGTGGGGTCGCGTCCACCAATCGTCTGGCGAGGGGGCGGGGCCGCAGGCAGGAAGCGGCGGGAAACGTGATCAGGCTGAGCGGGCGGCCCTGCGGCAGCTGGGGCGCTGCTATCGGCGGCGGTGAAGAACACACTCAGCAAGGAGCTCTGGAGCAGGAGCGTAGAGGATCGAGGGGGCAACCAGGCCAGAGGCGCAGTGGTCGCTCCCCAGGTGCTTGCAGGGTCCCCTTAAGAAGGGATCCGGGAGGGCGGGTCAGGTGGGAGGCGGGGTCGCGTCCACCAATCGTCTGGCGAGGGGGCGGGGCCGCAGGCAGGAAGCGGCGGGAAACGTGATCAGGCTGAGCGGGCGGCCCTGCGGCGGCTGGGGCGCTGCTATCGGCGGCGGTGAAGAACACACTCAGCAAAGAGCTCTGGAGCAGGAGCGTAGAGGAGCGAGGGGGCAACCAGGCCAGAGGCGCAGTGGTCGCTCCCCAGGTGCGTGCAGGGTCCCCTTAAGAAGGGATCCGGGAGGCCGGGTCAGCTGGGAGGCGGGGTCGCGTCCACCAATCGTCTGGCGAGGGGGCTGGGCCGCAGTCAGGAAGCGGTGGGAAACGTGATCAGGCTGAGCGGGCGGCCCTGCGGTGGCTGGGGCGCTGCTATTGGCGGCGGTGAAGAACACACTCAGCAAGGAGCTCTGGAGCAGGAGCGTAGAGGAGCGAGGGGGCAACCAGGCCAGAGGCGCAGTGGTCGCTCCCCAGGTGCGTGCAGGGTCCCCTTAAGAAGGGATCCGGGAGGGCGGGTCAGCTGGGAGGCGGGGTCGCGTCCACCAATCGTCTGGCGAGGGGGCGGGGCCGCAGGCAGGAAGCGGCGGGAAACGTGATCAGGCTGAGCGGGCGGCCCTGCGGCGGCTGGGGCGCTGCTATCGGTGGCGGTGAAGAACACACTCAGCAAGGAGCTCTGGAGCAGGAGCGTAGAGGAGCGAGGGGGCAACCAGGCCAGAGGCGCAGTGGTCGCTCCCCAGGTGCGTGCAGGGTCCCCTTAAGAAGGGATCCGGGAGGGCGGGTCAGCTGGGAGGCGGGGTCGCGTCCACCAATCGTCTGGCGAGGGGGCGGGGCCGCAGGCAGGAAGCGGCGGGAAACGTGATCAGGCTGAGCGGGCGGCCCTGCGGCGGCTGGGGCGCTGCTATCGGTGGCGGTGAAGAACACACTCAGCAAGGAGCTCTGGAGCAGGAGCGTAGAGGAGCGAGGGGGCAACCAGGCCAGAGGCACAGTGGTCGCTCCCCAGGTGCGTGCAGGGTCCCCTTAAGAAGGGATCCGGGAGGGCGGGTCAGCTGGGAGGTGGGGTCGTGTCCACCAATCGTCTGGCGAGGGGGCGGGGCCGCAGGCAGGAAGCGGCGGGAAATGTGATCAGGCTGAGCGGGCGGCCCTGCGGCGGCTGGGGCGCTGCTATCGGCGGCGGTGAAGAACACACTCAGCAAGGAGCTCTGGAGCAGGAGCGTAGAGGATCGAGGGGGCAACCAGGCCAGAGGCGCAGTGGTCGCTCCCCAGGTGCGTGCAGGGTCCACTTAAGAAGGGATCCGGGAGGGCGGGTCAGGTGGGAGGCGGGGTCGCGTCCACCAATCGTCTGGCGAGGGGGCGGGGCCGCAGGCAGGAAGCGGCGGGAAACGTGATCAGGCTGAGCGGGTGGCCCTGCGGCGGCTGGGGCGCTGCTATCGGCGGCGGTGAAGAACACACTCAGCAAAGAGCTCTGGAGCAGGAGCGTAGAGGAGCTAGGGGGCAACCAGGCCAGAGGCGCAGTGGTCGCTCCCCAGGTGCGTGCAGGGTCCCCTTAAGAAGGGATCCGGGAGGGCGGGTCAGCTGGGAGGCGGGGTCGCGGCCACCAATCGTCTGGCGAGGGGGCGGGGCCGCAGGCCGGAAGCGGTGGGAAACGTGATCAGGCTGAGCGGGCGGCCCTGCGGCGGCTGGGGCGCTGCTATTGGCGGCGGTGAAGAACACACTCAGCAAGGAGCTCTGGAGCAGGAGCGTAGAGGAGCGAGGGGGCAACCAGGCCAGAGGCGCAGTGGTCGTGAGGGGGTGAAATATGAAAATCCCTTTGTCATTTCTGCCGGACTAGGCCCCAGGTATTAGCAAAGCCAGGGAGGGGGCCCAGTGATGCCGCTGCCCCCCCCACCCCTGCAGAGGGGCCAGTCGATAGGTGCAATCCCAGAGGAGGAAGAGCCTCACAAGCCTGCAGCTCTTCTCCCCCCCACATGGTAGGCCCACACCGGATCAGGCAACCCACGTTAAAGTGGCAGCGGAGAGGGGGGAAGTCTTGCCCTCCCCAGCCCCCGCGAACCTCCAGCTCCAACGGGCCAGAGCCCTGGATCCGACTCCGCTTCAACATTAATGCGGAGGGGATCCTGGTTGCCCTGTCCACGACCATACAAGGGGCCGCTGCTCCAATGTGCCAGGGAGCTGAAATACACCCCCCTCCCCAAGACAGACTGCAGCCACGGAGATGTCCGGGCTCCGCAGCCCTGCCTAAGGAAACAGAAGGGAGGGGGTTGGCACTCGCCAAAAGTCAAGCTCCTGAGAGCCGCTGGGGCACATCAAACGGCATCTGGGGTGGTGGGCAAAGAGGGCGCCCAGTGGGCAGGGAAAGGTTTATATACCTCACCCCGCCCCCTCTACCCGGAAGTGATGCTGCATACCGGACTCCTAAGGGTCCCAAACACTAGGAGGCTACCTCCTGTGCCCTCTTGTGACACTAAGTGTGGCCGCCCTCTTAGCCGGTCTCCTGCGTGGACCCCAGGCAGCCGGCATACGTCTTCACTGACAGCAACAGACACACCAAAGTATCACAGACTGCATCACTAACAAAACACACACAGCATTCCTATCATTAATACGCACGCACAGTAACAGACATACTAGCACACATACATTGTTGCGAAGACACAGTCTCAGACATAGACAGCAACAAGCCAAATGCTTTACTGCCAGCGCTAGGAACCGGGGCACAATTTAAAAACCCATTTACAGCATCGCTGAATAGCAAAACAAAAAAACAAATTTCCTTTTCTATACTTGTGCCTCCACCTCTAAGTCAACCAGCAACTAAAACGCATCAGCATGTGTCTTGAAATATGTCCCTTCGTCGTCTAAAATGTGGTATAAAGCGCTATATAAATAATATAATATCTCCCCTTCCCTCGTCGAGAGCACGGAGCTCGCAAGCCTGTCAGAGTACCTCAATCGGTCTGTGGTTTCTCGCGTGGGGGGGAATAGAAAAGCTCTTGTAAGACCAACAGTGCCAATGCAAGCAGACTCGAACTACAATCCCCAAAACCACTGGGCTGTCAAACAAGAGTTAGCGGCTGGAAACATGATGTTCCCACGAGCAAGGAGACAAACAAAGGGCTTGGTGTGTTGCTACCATCACTTCGGGTCTCTCTCGCCCCTCTGGAACCACACCCCAAGCCTCAGATGCTGAATTCTGCCTTTTAAGACACTTTCTCATGGTATTCTACACTACAAGTCCCAGCATGCTTAGCAATGCGGCCTGAAAAACTAGGGCTTGATGAACATCACCCTCACGACGGGTGGTCAGCTGCCTGTTTAAGTGTTACTTCTTTACCACCACAAGTGTATCTTCTCATTCAAGTTACGAAACATCGGCCCATGGTTGTCACCAGTCTCCCTCACCACTAACCCACTCACTCCTGCCTTTACTTTGTACTCTGGGTACACTAGACGGAGGATGTCAGAGCTATACATAAAATGTAGAGAGAGAGATATTAGGGTAGCGCGGATATCTTCCCCGGTGCCACTGCACCTGCTGCACCAAAGCTAGATACATTCGTGGAGCCGAGAGATATTCCATTCCTTCTTTGGGGATGTTAAGTGCAGCAGATTGATTTCCCAGGGCCATCAAAGGGGGAGAAAGGAGCGCGCAATAGGTGAGTCTCTGTAACAACGCCAGAGGATATATAATGTTTACTAACATAATCTGCCCATACATTTTTGGGGCACAGCATCATCAAATAAAGTAAAACGGTGCGGCAGCAAGAGGAATGTTTAATATCACCGAGTGAGCCCCCGTGAAGGTGCTAGCATAAAGGGCTCGGGTTGCACCAGACTGGCGCCCTGTTGCGGGGGTCGGACCGTGGCTCCTGCCACCCCCGCTAGGAGTGTCAGCGGCCAGAAGCAGTCAGTCAGCCTCGAGGAGCCAGGAACATCTGGGCGGCCATTTCTCAGGTGCTGAAGAGGTGTGAACGGCCCATCAACGTGCCTCCTCAGCCAACGGGGTGGCCGGGGATAATCGGGCGACTCGAAGCGGGAAACTACTCTATTTAACATGAATAGTCAGTAAAAGCATACCAGTGTAACTTTCTCACGCGGATTTTAATAAGTCAAACAATGCTTTCTACAGTTGGCTCACCAATAGAACTAGATGGCAAAGACAAACCCGGAGACCACGGTGCTGGTGGGCAGCCCCATGTTTACTTTTGCATTGCGCTTTCCCTTCAAGTGAAAGCGCAATGCGAAACTAAACATGCGGCTGCCTTTACCAAAGCTGAGTGAAAAGTGAGAAGAAAAAAGTGCGTGGGGACAAATAAACCTGAGAGTGTCACGCCGCCGGTAAAAGATCAAATCCCGGTGGGCGTGGCCAAAAGGAGACAAGGCGGCAGCAAGGAGGGACTAAGAAGCCACCTTTCCAATGAAAAGCCTACGTTTTGCATGCAACATGACGAGAACCAATAAGAAAGAGGGGCGGGGCTTCAACTCCGCCTCCGAGAGCTTCGGAATCAGAATTAATTCTAAGAAGCTCTTGATGCCAAGAGTAGCGCATGCGCTGCTTACGTCACGAGACCGAAAAAGGTGGAGATGGAGCACATTACTTCTCATCAAACATTATCCTTTGGGTATGACCTACATACAGAAATGTCACATTAGCACATGGGATGCGTTCCTGCTGCTGCTTTCCCACAATTAAATATTTTGTCTCAAAATGTATTGATGCAGCATTATTAGTGTGAAATACTGTGCCCATATAAATTGATTGTGAGCTGTGCACTGAGCAGGGAAACTGATTCAGACTGCGTAACTTCATTATTTAGCTTTTGCTGCGACTTCCTGATCATTCCAGGGCCCAAGAGCGCTCATGGGCTAAGCGCCATGTCTCCTGTGCCACCCCCTCCTTGTGAGCTTCTAACACGTGCCACACTACAATGTCAGCAGCTTGAAAAGTGTTAGTTCACTTTGCAGTGCCATCTGGGTGGGAATTGGGAGAACCTGTGGTGAAAAACAACAGAGCACGTGCCCCGGTCATAGGGCACCAGTGAGCAGACAGCCACAGACTTAGGGGACTGGCATGGTGACTGTGTACCCTTGATAGAGCGTTACTGATGCGAAAATTATAGGGGTGCACCATATTCATTGTTAGTCAGCACCCGCATATAAATAAGCATGTTATCAAAGAGTAATAGAAATGTATTCATTGAAATAGAAAAGTAGAATGTAAACAGGCCTCGAGAGAAGAGAAAGGCCACCAGTTATTCTGAAATGCATTGGTGTATGTGTAATGCTTAGTATAATAATGTCATGCATTAAGAGACATTAAGTCGTGTTAGAAGAATGAAGAAGATAGTTCTCATAAGTATGAGACGAATAATTAGAAGTTGGTAATTGTAGTGTGTTTAGTTTGAGGCCTAACCATGTATGTAAAGTGAAGGCCTTCGTTTATTTTAGCCATGTTTATTAGGACGACAGGATTTTAGCAAAGCTTACATTGCAGTGAATTGTGAAACCTCATGATGTTAGGGGTTTTTTCTGTTCAGCGTTTGGCTGCAGGTACAAGGCCATGTAGCTCGTTAGTTAGAATAAGTCTTTGTTCAAATGGAATGGAGACAGAAGGAGTAGACAGGAAGGGAGTGGATTGGAATGTAAAGTTGCAACTCCTGGTACAGAAAAGGCCTGGGACCCAAGGTCGAATTCATGGAGAGGAAGATGAAAGGATCCAAATGGAAATCTACTGAAGGAAGAAGCTGCCTGAAGGGGTGTGCTGAAGGGCGTGTACAGCTTTTTGGGGTTTTGTATTAGGGACAGAGCCCCGTGGGTTGAGCAGACGAGACTTAGGAGAGGGACTGAAAGGAGCACTATAGATCGAGCTCTCATATGGTGAAGACTTCTTAGGAAGTTTCACTGCTGACACCTTTTATCCGATCCTCACCTGGAAGGGAATGTTGTGTTGGGATGTCACTTTAGAATAGAGTAGGGATAGAAATGATTTGATTCATGACTTTAAATTTCGATATCACAATTGCCATAGGGTATTTGATGCTTTTGGAAGCTGTAATCCTGTTTATCTTTAGTCGTATGCGGATACTTCGTAGACTAGCATTTGTATTAATCCCCATTTATCTTTTGTGCCTTGTATTGAGGTGCCTATATATTCAGATGTTTTTGCTGATAATAAAAGGTCATCCTCCCAGATTATGAGTCTTCCTTTTTGAGATGTCCAATTGCGGTAAATACGATTTGATAATTGTGTTTCTTCCCTCTACGCTATTTTGCAAGTAAAAAGATCCTGGCGACCTGAGTAGGTTCTGGTAGATAATCAGTTGAGAACAAGAACCGGCGTTCCCAGTTGGTAGCAGACACGGATGGTTTATTTCTGATAGCGAGGGAAGATTGAGATTCGGGTAAGTGATCCTTGAGGCCCATCAATGATAAGTAAGGTTGAATCATCGGAGGGCGAACGGCAGACGGCCTGGTGGACGGACGTAGATGGCGAGTAGCAGTGCGGCAGCAAGCAGAAGCTCGAAGAGTGAGTATGAACAGGATACGATGTTGTAGATTGCAGTGTTGTATTGTGTGAGATGTTTTGCGGAGTTGGTGTGAATGTTGTGTGATTGTGAGATCAGGCTGTGAGCGCGCGCAGCCCGGGAAAGTCTTAGGCGATGAGAAGCCTAAGCGAGAGGGTGTAGAAGACACCCCTGGTAGATTTTGTTGACCATTGATCGTGAGGTACCATTGATCACCTGGACCGAGATAGGGGGAGCGAATGTATGAATGTGTGCCAACCTGACGCTGGTCGTGGGTTGTTGTATGTGGAATCGAGTATTTGTAACCTATCAGAGGCGATCTGTCTGCCCGGCAGGGACAGATAGTAACCAACCGAGGTCGACAATTTCGAGAGACTGTGGACGGACAGTCAGAGGCTGTGGACAGACAGCCAGAGGAGTAACTTGTTTGGGACAAACGGTTATTTCAGCGTGTGACTGAGACGAATGCAAGGGTGAGACGAGCGGTGTGCAGGAGGGGAACTGCTGCGAGTGGAGGAACAGTGACGTCAGAAGGTGTCGCGCTGCGATAGGCTAGTTGGTGTAGTTCACGCTGTCATTGGCGGACAGATACCAGGAAGTAAACAAAGATTGTGTGCATCTAGCATTTGGTCATTATGAAATGTTTTAAAGTTTTCCGAGAATTGTGTCGAGGGGATGAACATGTGGTTACTCGAGAGGGTGCGGAGGCCCCTCCGGATGACACGCCAGCACACTACATGGCAAGAAATGTAGGGTTGCATACCATAGTTTGGCTTGATAATTGGCATAAAATGACTCAAGGTGAAGGAGTGTTAGCTTTCCCACGGTATGGTTCATTCAGATTAGCGGTGTTGTATCAGCTGAAGACTGTAATGGCAGCTTTACGACCGATGCCGAGGCCCACACAATTTGAAGCACTACATGCGTGGATTAGAGCAGCGCATGATAAGGAGAGAGGCAGAAATCAGGAAAGGGTGAAAAGAGCGGTCCAGGCTTTCCAAGATGCTAGATGGGATGCAGCGGAGAAAAGATGGAGAATGCAGGCAATAGAGGGGAATAAATTATATCCCTTATTGGAGACGACAGGAAAGTCGAAGGAAAAGACAGTAGATCAGGAGGAAGACAGTGACACGGATGATAGTCTGGTAGAAAGGATGTTATCCGAGAGACCACCTCCATACAATCCAGATGCCTCAGAAGGCAATGAGACAAAGGAAGAAAAGAGTAGGGGAGCAGTACCCCGATCAGAAGTAAGAGTAGAAGGAAAGATCTCGATAGGAACCGAGAATACCCGGTATAAGTCTGTAGGTAGCTCAGAGGTGGAGAAAGGAGTGAGGTTACCAGATGCGTTGAAAATACCGGTTATCATCGGACCTATTGAGTCGATGTATGAGCTTGAGCCAGAGACAGCAGGAAGTTTAGAACAATCAGAGGCCAGGACGAGAAACGAAGTTGAGGAAAGTGACTCGGTGAGGAGACTGGAGCGGACTCCAAAGCCTATAGAATGGAGTACGCTGATGCCAGCTACAGCTGACTCCTCAGGAGGACAGGGAGAATCGAGACCTACTAGACCGAGGTCTTTAGTGGAGTCAAGATCAGATTTAAGAATGTGGACACCACCGGTGAGAACCCAAAGTCAAGGTGTGTTAGACACAGAGAGGGGACGAGGGACGATTGTAAATCGTTCTGTTCCCATGGGAAGGACAGGAGAGGGTAGGCCACGCGAAAGAGAATGTGAGTACGATGACAGAGATGGTACAGCCTGCCGAGAGGTTTTGAGGGGAGCTTTGAGAGGGAAAATGTTGGATGTCGTAAGGCTAAAGGAAGAGTTGGATGAGATAATAGGTGGAAATCTACCCCTAGAAAGAATACTAACGTACGAACAAGATGAGTTAATCTTTTTAGCGAAAGATGTGACTCGTAAAGCACGCACGGCTCATGAGAAATTGTCAGAGCTGGCAAAGAGATATGGGGTGGATTTGTCGAAAACTAGAGCGTTGCAAGGAGATCACCGGCTGCAGTATAGTGATCAGGAATTGGAAGATAAGAGACTCATGGGGTTGAGGACCCATGTCAAAGATCTGATTATAGCAATGCGGGCATGGATCATGCTCGATAAATGGGAAGAAAGATGGTCCAAGAAGAAAAGCTCTAGAGGAGTAGTGGGAGAGACGCCACCTCCGGGTGGAGGTACGACGGCGATAGGGAATTTCCCTTTAAGGGAGGTACAGAATGGAGGGTACGTTCATATACCCTGGAGTAGAGGGGACTTGGCTGCCTTCACAGATGATTTTCCCCGGTTGAGGGAAAAGCCTGTGGAGTGGTACAAGCAAGTTGATCGCTTTGTCAAAATCTCGAAAGTATTGTGGATTGATTTGAACACTTTGTTTGACATAGTGATCCCGGGGGATCTGTGGTCGGCATGTAAAGTTGCGATTGAATGGCCGGCCTCAGAGCCTGACAGGGATTTGATTACACATGGCCCGTCGCCGATAGTGATGAAAAAGTTCGAACAGATGATCACTTGGTTGAAATCGAAGGTCTCACCTCAAGACACCGATTGGGTGAAGATAGATAGGACTGTACAAGAGCCTAAGGAGACAGGGCATGAATTTTACGAGAGGCTTTTGCAGGCTTTTAAACAGTACAGTGGTTTGGAGGCGTTGGATACCAAAGATATGGGACAATTTGTGTCCAAGTTTGTGTTGGGATTGAGGCCAGAGGTTAGTTTAATGATACAGCAACATTTGATTTGTTGGCAGAATAAGCCTGTGGATGAGATTCTCCGATATGCTAGATATTGTAGCGACGAGATTGAGTCTAAGCACCGGAAATTAAAAGATAATCTGCTATTAGTACAGATGCAGACCGCAGTTCAGGGACAGTCTACCGGAGGAACGTTGGGAAGGAGGCAGGGAAATTATCAAGGAGGAGCACAGAATGCTCAAGGACAGGCGAGGCCGAGAGGAGTAGATCCTAAGACCGGAATAGATGTGGCAGTGTTGAAAAAGACCACAGCTTGTCATCTTTGCCATCAGATTGGACACTGGAGACGCGAGTGTCCTTTTAATCCGTTAAATCAAGTACAGCAGGAAGAAGAATTGACCCATGTTCCAGTGGCGGACACACTCCCTGTAGTGACGCAACCTAGAATGACAAAAGGGGGGACGAATGTTCCGCAGGTGCAGGTTCCCCGACCGCCTAGAATACAGAACATGCAGCAGGGAGCTCGGACGTATGTACAGATGCCTCTATTCGAAGTGAATGGGAAAGATGATTCCGATCCAGCAACAAGATCTTGCTGGGTAGGAGAAGATGATTGTACGCTTAGAGCGGTCCTAGAAGTAGATCAGAAGGGACCCTTTGTAGAAGCAGAGATTGATGGCCACCCTACGACCTTTTTGGTTGGTACGGGGGCTACAAGATCGACTGTAAGGTCCGCAGTGATCCCAGATCTACCCCTTTTTGGCCAAACAATCCAAGTTGTTGGGGTAGCGAACAAGAAATTGACTAGCCCACTGACGGAACCAATACCGATTAGGATCGGGAACTTCAGTGACAGACACCAGTTCGTGGTGTGTGATTCTAGTCCAGTCTGTTTGTTAGGAAGAGATCTATTGTGCAAGCTTAATTGTACCATCTATTGCACCCCGAATAGAGTGGAAGTCCAGACAAGAGACGATGATGCGACCTTTAAGGTTGCGAACCAGCGTTGGTGCGTGGAAATGTATCCTGCACTCACGGTGGAGGAACTCCCATTAGACCTGAGGGAGTCTGTGTCAGTTGATGTATGGGACCTTAGTGGGGAAGAGATCGGACTAGTTAAAGGCGTAGATCCAGTGAAAATAAGAGTCAAAAAGAATGTAGAATACCCGAGAACTCCCCAGTATAAATTGTCACCGGAAACTATTGAGGGGATTAGACCTGTAATTGAGTCCATGCTTAGGCAAGGAATTTTGAGAGAAATCAGGGGTAGTCCATGTAACTCGCCCATAATGGGATTGCAGAAACCGAGCGGGAAATTCAGGATTGTGCAAGATTTGCGAAGAATTAATGAGATCGTAATCCCATGTTGTCCCGTGGTACCGAATCCATCCGTGATCCTGTTCCAAATCCCATGTGATGCGGAATGGTTCACCGTGATTGACCTGTGTCAAGCCTTTTTCTCGATTCCTCTGCATGAGGAGAGACAATTTCTTTTTGCGTTCAGGCTGGAAAATCGTGTGTTAACATGGTGTCGTATCCCACAGGGGTACACGGAGAGCCCGTCTATTTTCAATCAGATTTTGAAAAAGAACCTTGAAGGTCTGGTGCTTCCCCAAGAGTCTGTTCTCGTCCAGTACATTGATGATTTGCTTGTGGCGTCAAAAACTGAGGATGCTTGCAGGATTGATACAGTAGCACTGTTGAATTTCCTAGGAGAGAATGGGCATAAGGTGTCTCCAAATAAATTACAGTACTGTCTGAGTGAAGTACAGTATTTGGGTCATCGGATTGAGAAAGGTAAAAGAAAAATATCACCAGATCGCATACACGCGATTTTGAGAATGCCCGTCCCAACGACTCAGAGGGCAGTTCGAATGTTCTTGGGAATGGTTGGCTATTGTCGCCAATGGATCCCGAACTTCTCCTTTGAAGCAAAGCCCTTACAGCGGCTGACGCGCAAGGATGTGAGTGATCCGGTACCATGGGATGAAGACTGTTTAAGGACATTCTTGAAACTAAGAGAATCCTTGTGCTGTGCGCCAGCTCTGGGAATGCCTGATTACAAGAAGGCATTCGCATTGTTTTGCTGTGAAAAAGAACATTGCGCATTAGCAGTGTTAACTCAAGTTCATGGGAATGTCCGTAGACCAGTTGCCTATTTTTCGGCTACACTAGATCCAGTAGCCTCTGCGTTGCCCGGATGTCTCAGATCCGTTGCTGCAACAGGTGTCAGTATTGAAAGATGTGAGAGCATTGTAATGGGTCATCCGCTTACTGTGCATGTGCCACATTCTGTTGAACTGTTGATGACCAGGACTAAGACACAACACCTCACGAATAATAGATTGACACGTTATGAACAAGTCATCCTAGCTGCTGAGAATGTAACGTTGAAGAGGTGTTTTGTTTTAAATCCTGCCACATTGTTACTGATCCCGAATATAGATGATGAAGATTGTGAGGATCATGACTGCCTCGATGTGACTGAATTGTGCACCAAACCCAGACCTGATATTGTGGATGAACCACTTTCAGAGCCAGATGAAATATTCTTTGTGGACGGTTCATGTTTAAGAGACAATACGGGTCAGTTGAGAGCAGCCTTTGCTGTTTGTACCATCACCGGAGTGGTCGAAGCCGCTTGTCTAGAAGGAGTATACTCCTCACAGGTGGCTGAGCTTGTTGCTTTGACTCGTGCCTGTGTGGCTGCTAACCAGATCCGTATAACGATTTATACGGACAGCCAGTACAGGTTTGGTGTCGTTCACGACTTCGGACAGTTATGGTCCCAGAGGGGGTTCATGACATCATCTGGGTCGCCCATTAGAAATGGAGATTATGTGAGACAATTGTTGGAAGCATTGCAAGGCCCAGATGAAATCGCAATGGTAAAGTGTTCTGCCCATACGAAAGGAAATGATTTTGTATCACTTGGAAATAATTATGCAGATAAGGTTGCTCGATTTTGTGCAGAACAGGGATGTGACTTCACGGAACGACATATAAGGGGAAATGAGGAGACAACTGACCTCAGTGTGATGCTGGCGATGGCAGATACCTGGGAAGAGCTAAAACAGTTGCAGGACGAGGTGTCTGATCAGGAACGGGATAGTTGGGTGCGAGCTGGATGTGAGAAGGGAGATGTGGATGTTTGGGTTTCGAGTGATGGAAGAGCGGTGTTACCGGAATGTCTGTTGAATCCAATGGCACGATTGATACATGGTGCTGTGCATCTTGGCAGGGATGCGATGGTGCGAGTGTTTCGTCAAACATGGTACAATACGAAGTTTCGGGCAGCAGCCGAAAATGTATGTCAGAGATGTGTCACCTGTCAACAAATGAATGTAGGGAAGAGGACAGCTGTGACAATGAGTCACATAGGGAGGTCAGGTGGCCCTTTCAACAGGATGCAGTTAGATTTCATTGAGATGCCAAAATGTAATGGGTTGAGATACATATTAGTCATAGTGTGTGTCTTTTCTAGATGGGTGGAGGCTTACCCAACACGCAGATGTGATACTCTAACTGTAGCTACGTTACTGTTGAGAGAGCTCATCCCGAGGTTCGGGTTCCCGACCTCTTTGGAATCGGGCAGAGGAACGCATTTCCACAGCGAATTAATGAAGTTGCTTTGTGCTGCCCTGAACATAGACCAAAGGTTACATTGCAGTTATCGACCAGAGGCTTCTGGGATAGTAGAACAAGTTAATGGGACATTGAAGGCTCGAATGGCAAAAGTGTGCTCCTCAACTCCTCTGAAGTGGCCAGATGCCTTACCTTTGGTTCTTATGAGTCTCCGGAGTGTGCCTGATAGGAGAACTGGATTGTCACCCCACGAAATATTGATGGGGAGAGCAATGCGTGTGCCAGCAATACCAGCCTCTGCATTGATAAATATCACTGATGATGTAATTCTCGACTACTGTAAAGGCCTGGCTGATGTGGTTCATTCTGTGTCCCAGCAGGTGCAGGCGGTAGCTGTTCCAGCCGCAAGTGATCTGTGCCACGACCTGTGCCCAGGGGACTGGGTGTTGGTACGGAAGCACGTGAGGAAGAGTTGCTTGGACGTTCGCTGGAGAGGCCCTTACCAGATTATTCTGGTTACAAATACGGCAGTGAAGTGTGGGGGACTACCGAACTGGGTGCATGCCTCCCATACCCGTAGAGTTCCAGCACCCTTGGAAGATACAGCCCCTCTCGTGAACGAAAACCCAGCTGAGGTGGCAGGGCCATCTGAGAGGGCAAGTCAAGCTGTAAGGGTGACTGACGCAGCTGGTTGTGCACTGGAACACGCTGTAAGCGAGAGTGAGAGAAACTCCGAATCAGAACCAGAAGCGGAAGAAGGTGCAGTAGGCAGAGTGGAGCCTAATTCTGCCGAGGAAGAAAGCAGTGCACAGGGGTGTCTCAGAAGCAGAAAGAGTTTGGCCCGTGAGTCTGAGACGGGTAAATTCGAGAGGGACACCGAGGAGAGATCTTGCCCCAGTATCTGAAGTGACAGAGTCAGAGCAGAGTGAGGAAGATCAAGATCCGGAAGCTCCGAGAAGGTCGAGGAGAGCAAGAGTGCCGTGTCACAGGTACGCTTCACCTGAGTGGACGTACGTAGCAAGGAATGCTAGGACCGATGAGTACGGGGAGGCTGAGGTTGATCATTCTTGTCAGCGATCCACCGGCTCTGAGGGCGGAAGTGTTGCTGAAGGTCCCAGGATTGGAGATCGAGGGAGTACTGACTCTCCATATTCCAGATCCGCCGCTCCTGAGTAACATTCGTGGTCTGATTTTGGATACATTGGCTTTCCCGAACTTTGCTGTTGTACCTTCTCCCCAAGAACTGAAAACTCTCAAACTTGAAATTTTGCAAGGAGTCCCAGAGTTGTTGGGACCTGCAGTTATTTTGGATTAGAGAGGAACTTTGTCGAAAAGGAGCTAAAAGAAGGAAGTCTTTGTTGATCCGAAAGAAGGTAGAGAACTGAACCGTTAGAAGAGACTATTAGCTACAGGGGACAATTGTTGCATTGAGATACAAGTTTGTATGAGGAAGAGACTCTCGCCCATTGTTATTGAACTGGATTCTGAGCGTGGAGGAAAAATGGTGGAGCCTAGAAATTCGCACCGTAGGGCAAAGACAGTGATAGGCACACTTTTGGGAGTAGTCATAGCTGTTATATTCGCAGTAGTCATAACTTCGTAAGCAGTGGCCCACAGGGAAGAGGGGAAGATGCTGGGAACACCTACACCTGTCACTCCCAGTACCAAGAAGGATATTTCAGGAGATAGAAGGGCGATGATGCTAGAAGAGAGTCGTATGCTACACATGGATTTGTCGAGAGGTGATTTCAAACTCAATGCGTATGCAAAACTATTGTATGAGTACGTTGATGCGATGGATGCGAAAGATTGCTATGTGTGCATGCAGTTGCCTGCTTCTGTAGATGAGGGTATTAGATACCATCACCTTCCATTGACTTATGGGATTTCTTGCAGTCTATTGCTTAGTCTGTTTTAGGAAAGGAAACAGTTTGAGTACTATTTCTCTAATTATGACACAGTACTTCCTGACGTACCAGCGTTTAAGCATTTGAATAAGTATGATTATTATAAGTCAGAAGAAAGACTTCGGACTTATTTCATACCGACTACAAGTTTGGATACAGCTTATGCACATAGACATAATTTGACATGTTCAGTGTCCGACACTGATAATAAATTCATTGGCCAAGTTGAGGACAGATATAGAAAATTAACCCAAGATAAAGATGGGGGAAAGAAGTCAACAGATTGGACAGATGAAGAGAAACTACATAAGTCAAGGGGAAGTTATGGACCCATAGCTTTAGATCAAGTACAGAGAGGAAATCTGTGTGTTGCTCGTCCGCAGTCGGACAAGGACAAAATCTAGGTTGGACATAGCACATGTGCCCATACCTTTACTATGGAAGATTCAGCTAGGAACTTCTTGCAGGGTCAGATACAGGTCATCCCGACAGTGTATTATGTGTGTGGAAGGAATGCATACGTGAAGTTGCCTGAGCAGTGGTACGGGACTTGTTATTTGCCTGTTATTTTCCCGAAGATATACCATGCCGAGGATTTGACTCTGCTAGAGACAGGACACCACTCTAGAGCACGGAGAGATGCAAGTGCAGGAGTTGTGATTGGTGATATCTTCAGAGCAATCATACCCGGTCTGGGTGTGGTTTTGAATGATGTGAAAATATGAAGAAAAAAAAAAAAAAAATATGAAAGCTAGCAACTGTGGTTGATGAGTTGTCAATGAACATGGCGAAGTCGTTGTTGTTGGTGGATGGAGAAATGTTATCGATCAGGACAATGGTTTTACAAAATCGTCTTGCATTAGACGTATTATTGGCAAAAGAGGGCGGAGTCTGTAAATTGTTGAAGGTTCAAGAATGTTGCACGTATATTCCAGACAACAGCAAGGAGCTGAGGAAATATATAGTCAACATTACCACACTTCATGAAGAGGCTGCAATATTGGCAGAAGAGAATGTGTGGGAGAAGATTGGGAAGGGATTTGGACATGTGGGAAGCTGGTTTGCAGATTTAGGGAAAGGAATTCTCGGATATGTGCTGAAACCAATCCTGATTGTGGTGGTTTGTGTGATCTATTTGTGGGGACTTGTAAGAGCATACAAGTGGTACCGAGGAAACAGAGCTGAGAGGATTCTCAGGGGATATGAAAGACGAATGGCGCATATGCAAGATAATCAATATCAGGACCTAAAAAGAATGGAGGGTTTCCGACATAATGGGATGGTTACCACCTCTGTATAAATGGATTTGTGTGATGACAAGTTGTCATCAAAGGGGGGAACTGATAGAGCGTTACTGATGCGAAAATTATAGGGGTGCACCATATTCATTGTTAGTCAGCACCCGCATATAACTAAGCATGTTATCAAAGAGTAATAGAAATGTATTCATTAAAATCGAAAAGTAGAATTTAAACAGGCCTCGAGAGAAGAGAAAGGCCACCAGTTATTCTGAAATGCATTGGTGTATGTGTAATGCTTAGTATAATAATGTCATGCATTAAGAGACATTAAGTCATGTTAGAAGAATGAAGAAGATAGTTCTCAAAGGTATGAGACGAATAATTAGAAGTTGGTAATTGTAGTGTGTTTAGTTTGAGGCCTAACCATGTATGTAAAGTGAAGGCCTTCGTTTATTTTAGCCATGTTTATTAGGACGACAGGATTCTAGCAAAGCTTACATTGCAGTGAATTGTGAAACCTCATGATGTTAGGGTTTTTTTCTGTTCAGCGTTTGGCTGCAGGTACAAGGCCATGTAGCTCGTTAGTTAGAATAAGTCTTTGTTCAAATGGAATGGAGACAGAAGGAGTAGACAGGAAGGGAGTGGATTGGAATGTAAAGTTGCAACTCCTGGTACAGAAAAGGCCTGGGACCCAAGGTCGAATTCGTGGAGAGGAAGATGAAAGGATCCAAATGGAAATCTACTGAAGGAAGAAGCTACCTGAAGGGGTGTGCTGAAGGGCGTGTACAGCTTTTTGGGGTTTTGTATTAGGGACAGAGCCCCGTGGGTTGAGCAGACGAGACTTAGGAGAGGGACTGAAAGGAGCACTATAGGTCGAGCTCTCATATGGTGAAGACTTCTTAGGAAGTTTCACTGCTGACACCTTTTATGCGATCCTCACCTGGAAGGGAATGTTGAGTAGGGATGTCACTTTAGAATAGAGTAGGGATAGAAATGATTTGATTCATGACTTTAAATTTCGATATCACAATTGCCATAGGGTATTTGATGCTTTTGGAAGCTGTAATCCTGTTTATCTTTAGTCGTATGCGGATACTTCGTAGACTAGCATTTGTATTAATCCCCATTTATCTTTTGTGCCTTGTATTGAGGTGCCTATATATTCAGATGTTTTTGCTGATAATAAAAGGTCAACCTCCCAGATTATGAGTCTTCCTTTTTGAGATGTCCAATTGCGGTAAATACGATTTGATAATTGTGTTTCTTCCCTCTACGCTATTTTGCAAGTAAAAAGATCCTGGCGACCTGAGTAGGTTCTGGTAGATAATCAGATGAGAACAAGAACCGGCGTTCCCACCCTCACCCCTGATTCTAGCCTATTTCTGGCCTGTGTGACTGCCAGCCCTTGATGAGCCACCCACCAGCCTGCAGTATGGAGTTATCTTCAATGAATTGTGACATCTGGTTGAATGCTGCTCTGTCAGTTTGCCCAGGTATTCTAGTAAACCTGTCAACCATATACGTCAGAGCGGTTCAAACGACAGCTCTATACAGAGCCTTGACAAAGAATCTCAGATGAAAGTTCTGTTGGCTTCTTTCTGTATGGCTGCTTGCTGTAAGTGGAACAATTAACCTACGAAAAATCACAAACCACTACGGCCTCTTCTGCTAAATCACTAAATATCGGAATACTCGTCTGTGTCCTTCAATATCTTGTGTTTGGTATCGCTGCAATACAGGCCTGACCCACAGGCAGCATCATTGGATGAAGAGCACACGGTCCACTGCATGTGGAGACACACGCGTGTGACACCTTTCAAGTGGTGTTGGAGTGGATTGCCAGAGGGAGCGGTGTGGTCTTCTGATGATCACATACTGCTGAATGTGCTTGCATCACTTTGCATAGTGTCCTTTCATTATATATGCATTACACCAGCAACGAGATCTACAACATTATCCAAAGCCGAAAACTAGTTAGACTGAATGTCAATTTATTTTGAAAAGAGACGCCCATTGGATAATCTGGGCTGCTATGCACGCTCTAAACTGCAGCTTTGTACCTCGCCTCTAACCCTGAGTACAATTAGGGCAGGAGAAGAGTTATTCCCCAAGAGGCACATTTGCCAGAAAGAGCTATTTCTGACCTGTGTTGCTGCCGCCCTTCACGAAGAGGCTCCCACCTGCCCCGCACTTTAAATTCCGCACAGATTAACTTCCAGGGCACACCCAGCTTGCAGCGTCACGTGCCTCTAGTGAGAGCGGAAATGATATACCCTAGCAGGTTAGCGCCCCCTTGGAGCCCCGGTCTACGCTCCATAGCATGGAGCTTGAGGACAGTTTTCGTGCATCCCTCAATTCTAACATCTGGTTTTCTGTAAACATAGCCTATCAAAAAGACAGGTGTACCAGTTAAAAACTTCCATAACACTAGCTCACAAAAAAACACAAAATGTACATGTGAATTATACGCGTTTCTACCATTTAAAACATTAATCTTTTTGTTGGGTCTATTAAAAAAGTTGGGGGTTTTGCTAACATCAGGCTGGTATGTATTGCACTATTTGTCGTTTGACTTTTTCAAACATGCCAACGCTAATGTGTAAAATTTTTATCAAAATGGCAGGTATCACTTTATCTCTTTACAATGCCCGCTGCACGTGTATTGTGCACTCTGACCAGTCGCTAAATTATCAATATGAACGGGAAAGTGTGCACAATGTATCTGAAGTCCTTTGTGATGAAACTGGAAGGACCTTTCCTTGGTTCCAAAGGCTCGGTATGGGCCTCAAACCAGAAAAGCAGCATTTCAGGCTATAACCATTTGCTTATTGAAAGTAGTAAACTGTTGTCCTAAATGGGAAAAGCTAAATGGTGTATCACAGAATGCAAACACCCTTGACAAAAAACTCCAGGGCAGGAGATATCAAACATAATCTAAGATCAGTTGGCAGCTGTCCTCTGTCTCCAGGCTCAACCAGCAAGATTGATTTCGCCTTTGTTTTAAGACAGACAGACCCAGTCTCAATGCTTGCTCTATGCTCTATGGGTGAATTGATACCTTCTTTTCTGGAGGCGTTCCAACTTAATGTATGGGTGTACAATTCTAGGAGATTTGTTACATTTGTTTCGTTGAGATAATATCCATTTTTGAAAAGACATTTCTGTAATTAAAGCCCTTGCATCAAAAGTTAGTTCTTAACCACAAGGTGACAAGTTACATTCCTGGCAGCCCCTACTCGGCTTTTCAGCTGGTGTGCTACCATTAATTTGCAGTGGTCCATTTACCACAATGTTTTTACTGCTCAGCAGTCAGCACATTGCTTGATATTACTTCGCTTTACTTTGTAATGATAGTTGTTACATCGCGATGATCAGTTTAAGACAGGTGAGGGTGTTGGGGAGCTTTGTGGTCATCAATTAAATGAGTTTAGGTGGGGCAGAGTCTGGCCACAACCCATGTGATGGTGTGGGCCCTTGAGCCTACAGCAACCTAAATAGGCAGCCCCGCACTATTGCAGCCAGGGCAGACAACAACACTTTGGTGTAGAATTGTGTGCCTGGTGCATTGCAGCTGCCCCGAGGGATAGAGAGGACGTGGTGGGAAGAAGCAGAGGCTGGTGCGATCAGCACCTTTGGCAACACAAGGTTTGGGGTGCCCGGGACAGACCGTGGCCAACCCCTCCCCGCAAAACACGCGGCCGCTTCTCGGCCTAGGGAGCTACTAGGTGCCTGGCAAGCTGCTTGCCCTGGCCCCCCCAGTACACCTTGGCCTCACACTGATCTAGGTCGGACTTAGTGGGAGTGACTGGCCCGCCCTGTGTCTATAGCTTAATGGGGTTGGGGCGCCCTGGACATATAGTGCCCCCATGCCCCCCTGCAGTGCTTTGTTGATGTTTCCCGACTAGGGGGCTGCTCGCCCAAGCCACAGATACTGGCCTACTATTATGCTTGTGGGGCTCTCCATATCAGTCTTGGTGGCGCCCTCTGAGCCTATGGTGAGGGACACTCTCCGCACACCTCCCCCTATCCAGGAGACCTCAAGGCTGAAGGGCTAGCGATGAGGAGACCACAATCGAGACCCCCATGGAGTCGAGTTGAGGGGTGAGAGGACTACTAGGGGGTGGCCACATCTGAGGATATGGATAATTAAACACATCGCCCTCCTCACCCCCATTACTTCTCATCAAACATTATCCTTTGGGTATAACCTACATACAGAAATATCACACTAGCACATGGGATGCGTTCCTGCTGCTGCTTTCCCACAATTAAATATTTTGTCTCAAAATTTAATGCTGCAGCAATAGTAGTGTGAAATACTGTGCCCATATAAATTAATTGTGAGGTGCGCATTGAGAATCGAGACTTAGTGTAACTTCATTGTTTAGCTTTTGCTGCGACTTCCTGATCATTCCAGGGCCCAAGAGCGCTCATGGGCTAAGCGCCATGTCTCCCGTTCAACCCCCTCCTTGTGAGCTTCTAACACGTGCCACACTGCAATGTCAGCAGCTTGAAAAGTGTCAGTTCACTTTGCAGTGCCATCTGGGCGGGAAGTCGGAGAACCTGTGGTGAAATACAACAGAGCATGTGCCCCGGTCATAGGGCACCAGTGAGCAGACAGCCACAGACTTAGGGGACTGGCATGGTGACTGTGTACCCTCACCCCTGATTCTAGCCTATTTCTGGCCTGTGTGACTGCCAGCCCTTCCTGATGAGCCACCCACCAGCCTGCAGTATGGAGTTATCTTCAATGAATTGTGACATCTGGTTGAATGCTGCTCTGTCAGTTTGCCCAGGTATTCTAGTAAACCTGTCAACCGTATACGTCAGAGCGGTTCAAACTACTGCTCTATACAGAGCCTTGACAAAGAATCTCGGATGAAACATCTGTTGTCTTCTTCTGTATGGCTGCTTGCTGTAAGTGGAACAATTAACCTACGAACAATCACAAACCACTACGGCCTCTTCTGCTAAATCACTAAATATCGGAATACTCGTCTGTGTCCTTCAATATCTTGTGTTTGGTATCGCTGCAATACAGGCCTGACCCACAGGCAGCATCATTGGATGAAGAGCACACGGTCCACTGCATGTGGAGACACACGCGTGTGACACCTTTCAAGTGGTGTTGGAGTGGATTGCCAGAGGGAGCGGAGTGGTCTCCTGAGCATCACATACTGCTGAACTTGCTTGCATCACATTGCATAGTGTCCTTTCATTATATATGCATTACACCGGCAACGAGATCTACAACATTATCCAAAGCCGAAAACTAGTTAGACTGAATGTCAATTTATTTTGAAAAGAGACGCCCATTGGATAATCTGGGCTGCTATGCACGCTCTAAACTGCAGCTTTGTACCTCGCCTCTAATCCGGAGTACAATTAGGGCAGGAGAAGAGTTATTCCCCAAGAGGCACATTTGCCAGAAAGAGCTATTTCTGACCTGTGTTGTTGCCGCCCTTCACGAAGAGGCTCCCACCTGCCCCGCACTTTAAATTCCGCACAGATTAACTTCCAGGGCACACCCAGCTTGCAGCATCACGCGCCTCTAGTGAGAGCGGAAATGATATACCCTAGCAGGTTAGCGCCCCCTTGGAGCTCCAGTCTCCGTTCCATAGCATGGAGCTTGAGGACAGTTTTCGTGCATCCCTCAATTCTAACATCTGGTTTCTGTAAACAAAGCCTATCAAAAAGGACAGGTGTACCAGTTAAAAACTTCCATAACACTAGCTCACAAAAACATAAAATATACATGTGAATTATACGCGTTTCTACCATTTAAAAAAAGTAATCTATTTGTTGGGTCTATTAAAGAAGTTGGGGGTTTTGCTAACATCAGGCCGGTATGTATTGCACTATTTGTCGTTTGACTTTTTCAAACATGCCAATGCTAATGTGTAAAGTTTTTATCAAAATGGCAGGTATCACTTTATCTCTTTACAATGCCCGCTGCACGTGTATTGTGCGCTCCGACCAGTCGCTAAATTATCAATATGAACTGGAAAGTCTGCACAATGTATCTGAAGTCCTTTGTGATGAAACTGGAAGGACCTTTCCTTGGTTCCAAAGGCTCGGTATGGGCCTCAAACCTGCAAAGCAGCATTTCAGGCTATAACCATTTGCTTGTTGAAAGTGGTAAACTGTTGTCCTAAATGGGAAAAGCTAAATGATGTATTACAGAATGCAAAGACCCTTGACAAAAAACGCCAGGGCAAGGAGATATCAAACATAACCTAAGATCAGTTGGCAGCTGTCCTCTGGCTCCAGGCTCAACCAGCAAGATTGATTTCGCCTTTGTTTTAAGACAGACAGAACCAGTCTCAATGCTTGCTCTATGCTCTATGGGTGAATTGATACCTTCTTTTCTGGAGGCGTTCCAACTTAATGTATGGGTGTACAATTCTAGGAGATTTGTTACATTTGTTTCTTTGAGATAATATCCATTTTTGAAAAGACATTTCTGTAATTTAAGCCCTTGCATCAAAAAGTAGTTCTTAACCACAAGGTGACAAGTTACATTTCTGGCAGCCCCATCTCGGCTTTTCAGCGGGTGTGCTGCCATTAATTTGCAGTGGTCCATTTACCACAATGTTTGTACTACTCACTAGCCAGCACATTGCTTGACATTACTTCGCCTTATTTTGTAATGGAAGTTATTACATCGTGATGATCAGTTTAAGACAGATGAGGGTGTTGGGGAGCTTAGTGGTCATCAATTAAATGAGTTTAGGTGGGGCAGAGTCTGGCCACAACCCATGTGATGGTGTGGGCCCTTGAGACTACAGCGACCTAAATAGGCAGCCCCGCACTATTGCAGCCAGGGCAGACAACAACACTTCGGTGTAGAATTGTGTGCCTGGTGCATTGCAGCTGCCCCGAGGGATAGAGAGGATGTGGTGGGAAGAAGGAGAGGCTGGTGAGATCAGCACCTTTGGCAACACAAGGTTTGGGGTGCCCGGGACAGACCGTGGCCAACCCCTCCACGCAAAACACGCGGCCGCTTCTCGGCCTAGGGAGCTACTAGGTGCCTGGCAAGCTGCTTGCCCTGGCCCCCCCAGTACATCTTGGCCTCCCACTGATCTAGGCCGGACTTAGTGGGAGTGACTTGAACACCCAGTGTCTATAGATAAATGGGGTTGGGGCGCTCTGGACATATAGTGCCCCCATGCCCCCCTGCAGTGCTTTGTCGATGTTTCCCGACCAGGGGAGCTGCTCGCCCAGGCCACAGATACTGGCCTACTTTTTTGCATGTGGGGCTCTCCATACCAGTCATAGTGGCGCCCTCTGAGCCTATGGTTAGGGACACGCTCCACACCCCACCCCCTATCCAGGAGACCACAAAAGCTGAAGGGCTAGCAATGAGGAGACCGCTATCGAGACCCCCGTGGAGTCGAGTTGAGGGGTGAGAGGACTACCGGGGGTGGCCACATCTGAGGATATGGAGAATTAAATACATTGCCCTCCTCACCCCCAGCCGTGTAGAGTGCTACTGGGAGCTGATTGAACCGAGTGTGGCCTCTTGCAATTTGGGTATTAGAGAGCCAGGTGGCTTGGCCTGCTTGGCAGGACAGTGGGGCTAGCAAATGCAACAGGACTGTGCCCCTGTGCAGTGGCAGCTCCAGATAGCGAATAGGCCCCTGAGTGTGAATGGCCCAGGCGCCCTGGAAACAGTCAGCAACTTCCTGTGGTGCCTGCCTGGACTGATACTTGGAGACCTCTGTGGAGTATCCCGTAAACGGTGAGGAGTAGTTTGGCGGTAGCCTGGTATCCTAGAGGCCATTCGGCCCTCGCCTTGCAACTCGGGGCTCTGCAGCTGCATCAGCTGCACTGCATGTACACCCCACCTTTCCCATCAATACTGCAGCTTTCTAGGGGTGGACAAGTGCATTCAGGGGAGCCTCCCCTCCTCCACTGTACTCCATATCCTGTGGTCCCCATCATATACACAGTGGTGTCTGCCTTATAGTCCCTCCTTAGCTTCTCTCTTCAGCTCGATGTTACTTTCTTGTTGACCACTATCTCGAGGGGTGTCCTCTGAGCAGTGGCCTGCTGCAGACATACGCTCTCTCCTATCCTTTGGTCCTTTGCACTCCCTGCCATGGCCTCCAGGAAGTTGACTAGGCCGGTGCTCATCAGGGAGGATGTCTCCCAGACCAAATCAATGCCTCTCATGCATGCCCCTCAGAGGCAACAAAGAACATAATCCTCAAATAAATCACAGTGGTGAGGCACGGGCAGGAGGTCATGGATGCTAAGATGTCTGACCTCATGGTGGAGATAAAATCTATCCGAGCAGATATTACCTGCTTCCATGATAAGGTGGGGGGACTGGATCAATGCCTGTCCTCCGTGGAAGCCAGGATCAATCTCGTTCCAGACAGGGATCAGGAACTCAGGGTCTTGCGAGACAAGATTACTAACTTTTAGGACAGAAGCCGCAGACTACATCCGCTTCTTTGGAATCCCAGAGAGGCAGAGGAAACCGACATCTGGGACTTCCTATATGACTTTCTGATCACCCTCCTAGGATTCATCTTCTTGCCCCGCTGGGAATACAGAGGGCCCACAGAATTCGGTTGTGCCGATCCTTGGCGCCGGTGGGAGTGAGGCCCGTCATAGCTTACTTCCTCCATAAAAGCAGGCCTGGCAGATACTCGTATCCGTGAGGTCACATGAACCCTATGACTTTGAGGGTCACAAGATACAAATAACAGCTGAATTTCTATGGGGACGAATGAGAAACAGAGGGCCTTCCTGTACCTCATGCCTCAACTACATATGTGGGACATTAGGTTTGGACCCTGTGAGCCCACGTGCATATGAATCATACTGGATGGCAAATGTAGGGACTTCTATGACCCAGAGGCATAGGAATCCTTCTTGAATGATCTGCGCAACTGGGCCTTGGATACGGCTCTGATGTTTTCGACCCCCTCTATTACTGTCCTGGGCGTGCTGCTCACCATGCACAGTCCTGTGGGGCCAGACAAAAGGACAGGCTGCCCCACCTTCAGAGTGTCAAGGAGAAGGGGATCCAGGCTGTGGCAGAGATTATGCTGGACAGAGGCCACATCAAGTTCCGATTTCCACTGAAGGCTGGACCACCCAATTATGGAGTTGCCCAGATTGTGTTGCTGCACACTTGACCCCATGAACCTTCCAGTCTGAAGGCTGAGTATGGCATGTTTGATCACTGTTGTTGGTTTAATGTTCACTGTTTACTGTTCATGGCACCTTCCCACCCCCAGCTGCCTCATTCACCAGGAGATCTTTTTACATACTTTCAGGGGGCGTGCAGTAGGCTGGTGCTTGGGTGGGGTGGGCTTGCCATACCCCTTCTGCCTCCCCAGCAATGCATCAGGAATCTGGGAACCCCCCCTGAATCAAGGCACCTTCCTCTCCAGGGGAGGCTCTGCTGGAGCAGGTAATTCTAAAAAAAATTGTATACCCCCCATTTTGCATGATTATACTAATTAGATTAATTAATTAATTATAATCGAACTACTGGATTGGAGTGATGTGGAAAATACTTACCAACCTTATTAATATATGAATTACACGTGGGATTTGCATGATATATGTTGCTTTAAGTGGTGTAATTGTGATTTGTGCTTTATTCAGTAAGTATAAACCACACTGAGTGTTGCTTTTCCTAGATAAATACACACACATATGGGTATTAGCGAGGGAATAACATTTAATTAGCCATTTTTATGTATTAATTAAGTTTTTGTGTTTCTTTGCTTAAGTTGACCATTTCGAGTGGCCACAAATTGGCTGACTTCTGTATCCGATGAAACCGGCTCCATTGCACAAGTTTCTGGGTGAAGTGCGCATGCGTCACCACTAGCAACTGTGGCCTGGACCTGACCCCAGATGAACATGTACCCTCCAAGGACAGCCTGGGACATCAGCCAAATATTTTGAAAGACTGTTGTGTGAACCGGAACTGACAAGGTTTCATAACCCAAAAGACACTTTCGTGAGAAGCCAAAAGGATGATCCCTGATTGTCCAATCAGTGAACTCAGATGCCCATACTTTGATACTTTTTAACATTGATTTTACTATAAATTATGGTAGAATAGAGAGGTAAAAAGGTTGTTTTCCAGTTTCCTGATGTTATGCTGACGGAGAGGACGGTTACACTGCAGGACAGCTGTTTCCCTGAATCTTTGACAGACTGATCTGATTTCCCATTTTCCTGATGAACTGAACTTTCAAATTTGACGGGCATAGATTGACGAGACTACTAGATTTGCCTTAGAAGACGATAATTAGCCAGAATAGGTAAATATGATGGTCAGCTGCTTGAACAACTAATGAATTTACTTGCATTAATTAGATAATGAATTGATTTGATTCATTACAGAAATGAGTTGGTTTGTTTATTTATGAAAATGTATTAAAGCGAAGGGAATAGAGAATTAGATAATCATCTAAACAGCAACTAGCAGATCCACTGCCAAAATTATGAGAGGAATACTAAAGATGGAATATAGGGCCTAATGAGCAACAGAAGGTGGTGTTGATTTGTCAATCATTAGGGTAAAGTGGTATTTCCTTCTCATACCAGCGTCTGGAAGATAATCGCCTCCCACACGGATTAATGGTGAGTGACTGTTGGTGTTATGGGCCCCACCAGCGAATGTATGGATGATTTGTGTATGTGAGATCTTTGGTCTGTGATAGAGGGAGGGATTTTGCACTCCACGCTAGAGCAGTTTTTCTGGTAGCAGAATGATGGTTTGCTATTGTGATGGTTTGATGATTATTGCTTGTATATAGCTTATTGATTATTGATTGGTATTGATTTATGTACTAACACTCTATGTTGAGTTGCGTCGAGTTTAATGTTGTTGGTACGGCTTCTGGGATGTAGGAAGTCGGAAGTTTGTAACGGTTCCGTAATAGGGCAGAGGTAAGCGCTGCTCTCGGGAAAGACGGAATTGTTGTTGCCCTGTAGGTACACAGGTCTAAGGTACCAGGGATCCAACTGGCATTCCGATAACGCTTATCACTAGAAAGGTAATAGGTATTCTCTGAGCTTGTAAGAAGGACAAAGGAGAGGTAAGCGCTGTTTTGTTAACGTATGTCATAATTCTGTAGTAGAACAGATTGTTCGCTGTTCTTGGGAAAGACAGGATTCTGTGTGAATGTACTACATTTTTCTTGTGTGAATGTGCGTGAAGGTAAAGGCATTCGGGTTGATTGCGAAACTCTGGGTTTATTTTTCAGGAGCATTGGGTCTCCAACTATGGTGCCGATTAGGATCCTGGAGAAACCGGGTACGAACCGTCGGACGGAGGCTTTTCTCCGTCGACTCGTACCCGGTTGTAAAACTTCACAAACATGCAAGTACGATTCGCACAGAAACACCATTTCCGTACGAGTCGTACAAAACACCGACCGACGAAAATATACATACGAATGTGATCCGGGAATGCTCCGACGTGACGTCGGGACGCTTTCAGGCAGCGTTTCACGACCCAGGAAGTACGAATCGAACCGACAGCAGTCCGGACGGCAATATATTTACGGCACCCAAAAAGTGCCGGAAAAGTGAAGTACGCCACGAAACGACCATATTAGGGGGCCCGGTACGTGCCGTACCCCCCCCAGCCCCCGTGAGTACGCGCCGTACCCCCCCAGCCCCCGTGAGTACGCGCCGAACCCCCGTGTATGTACACCCGTGTACGTACGAGTCGAACCCCCACCCGTGTATGTACACCCGTGTACGTACGAGTCGTACCCCCACCCGTGTATGTACACCCGTGTACGTACGAGTCGTACCCCCACCCGTGTATGTATGGTGCTACGTGCTGGGGGTACGCACCGTACATACACGGGTGGGGGTACGACTCATACGTACACGGGTGTACATACACGGGGGGTTCGGCACATACTCACGGGGTCAGGGGGGGGTACGGCGCGTACTCACGGGGGCTGGGGGGGTACAGCGTGTACTCATGGGGGCTGGGGGGGTACGGCGCATACTCATGGGGGCTGGGGGGGGTGTTCGGCGCGTATGTGGGCACATGTCTCCATGGTTGCTATGGGAGTTCGGTGCGGACGGTGTTTTTTCCATACGGTTGTAACATCGGACGCACGGGTTGGATCGTACTTGCGCGGTCGGACTTCACTTTTCACATTTGTACGGTAAATCGTCCGGGGACATGTCGGACACATTTTCCGACCCGAGGACGTGTGGGGAATTATTCCCAATGCGATTCGTATGGACTTTTTCCCATGCGAATCGTACTTGGTCGTTTGTACGGCACTTGTACGATTCGTACGGTAAAAAGACCGGATACGAGTCGTACGGCGAAATTTTTTACAGGATCGTAATCGGCACCTATGTGTCTTAAATACTTGAGAAACAATTAGCTAATGCTTGTTAGAAGGGTGAAGTAGAGGGATGTGCTACTTTATCAACGGAAGTAATGATTTCGTAGTAGGGCAGAGGTAAGCGCTGCTCTCGGGAAAGATGGAATTCTCGTGAGAAAAGTCTTTTTGCTGTTCTTTGGTTAGCGAAGTGGACAATGGAGATGTTTCTATGTTGTTACTAACAGAAGTGTAAAAATTGAAACAAAAACTTACTGAGCAGATTTGTAAAGGAGGGGTAGACAGAAGCAGGAGCAGGAGCTGCCGCAGCGGCTGCTGACGTCAGAACGACCACGCTGGGATTGGACAGTCGGTCAGAATTGTGAAACGCTCTGGATTGGTGCATTAGTGTACGCCGCGCTAGGAGTGGAGAAATACAGGGTGACGTAGACGCTCCTTATTGGTGCGTTAGTGTGAGTCGCGCCGGGATTTGAGGATTGTGACAGTGACGTAGACGCTCTGAGTTGGTGCGTTAGTGTGAGTCGCGCCGGGATTTGAGGATTGTGACAGTGACGTAGACGCTCTGAGTTGGTGCGTTAGTGTGAGTCGCGCTGTGATTGGATAGACTAGCGGCACAGTCGTAAAGAGAGACTAGTGATACACGAAAGGCAAGAAAATGTATTACGATCCACCAGAAAAAGAGAGAAAAACATGGTTAGGAAGAATCAAGAAGTGGTTTAAGAAGGACAAACCAGTAAAGACTAGGGAAGGACAGTTACTTCCTCCACCGAAAACCCCTGCATCTTTTATGAGTGCAAAATATGGGTATCATACTTGTATTTGGTTAGATAACTGGGTGAGATATACGAAGGAAGACAGAGTATTAGCTTTTCCAGAGCATGGTTCATTTAATTTGGCTGTTTTGAGAAATTTGAGAGAGAAAATGATGAATTTAGAACCAAGACCTAGACCGACGCAGTTTGAGGCTTTGACGGAATGGGAAGACGACATGCATGAATGAGAGAGACAAAGAAATGGTAGAGGATATAAGTACCTATTTGGAAAACCTTACGGACATGAAACTCATAATGATCGAATGAGAAGATGGCGGGATGCGAGTATGACTGAGGGTGTGTTCTCTGTAAGAACTGTTGGAGAGAACGAAGGACGAAAGTGTGTAGAAAAGAGGCATAATGTGGAGTCGAGAGGGTATGGAGTGAATGAGTCCGAGGATGATGTTCTTGATGATATGTTCTATAAAAATCCACCACCGTATCGATCAGAATCAGAAATATTAACTCCAAGTGCCCCAATGAGAGAAACCATGCAAATTATAAAATCGGAACCAGAATCCCTAAGTTTGAGTAAAAACAGTGCTATTAGGGAAGTAGAAAAGAGGTCGGAAGAAAAAACAGATGGAGGAAATTCTGTAGAAGTAGCAAAAACGACCCTGGAATTAACTGAGAAAATAAGAGAATTGACTAAGAATCTAGAAGCGGTAACTCTTCCAGTAACAATAGGTCCAGTAATGCCTGTTTTTGACAAACAGAAGGACCATCAGCATTGTTTGACAGTCCCTTACAAAAGTAATAAACCAGTAGAACAACCAGGAGTGAGTCAGAATGAGAATCCATGGAGGCAGACTATGAGTGTAATGGAACCGAATTCTACAAATAATCCATTTGTAGATCAGAATTGTGCAGAGAGACGTATGACAATGATAGAGACAGTGTCAGAAACACAAAAAGATTTTGGACACAGAAGTATAGAAAAACCAGTAGGACCATCAACAGAAGAGTTAAGTGAATGTTTAAGAAGCTTGCAGAGGAAAGACAAAGAATCCCAATCAACTGATGTGGCCAAGTTACGAATGGTATTGGAAGAATTAATAGTAGGGACTATTCCAACAGAAAAATTGAAAACGTATCAGGATGAAGAATTACTATTTTTGTGCAAGAGTGTGACCTGGAGAGCAAAAAACTTACATGAAAGGTTAGAAGAAGTAGCAAATGAGATGGGCGTTGACATTGAAAAGGTAAAAACCATATCGAGTAGATTTCACTGAAAAGGACATTGAGAATATGAACACCACAGGACGAATAGGTCAAATTAAGGACATAATCATTTTGCTGAGCAATGGGGAGACGTGGATAAATGGAGAAGCAGGTGGTATAGAAAATGCGATGATGCCTCAGATAAGAAATTTTCAGCCTTTCCTGTAAGAGAAAAAGAGAAGGCAGTGACAGAATGCCCTATGAGAGAGATTCCAGGAGGAGGATATGTACATGTCCCATGGACAAGACAGGATATTTTGTCTTTTACGAATGATTTCCCTCGACTACATGAAAAGCCCGTCGAGTGGTATAGGCAGGTAGACAGATTTGTGAAATTGTCTAAAGTATTATGGATTGATTTGAATAGTCTGTTTGACATAATTGTACCAGCAGATCTATGGACAGAGTGCAAACTAATGATTAATTGGCCAACCCAGGAATATCCTAGGGATCCTAAAACAGGAGCTCCAGACCCCGAGGTAATGAAGAAATATGAGCAGGTTATGGTATTTCTGAAAAATAAAGTGCCCCCCAAAGAGACAGATTGGGTAAAAATTGATCGAACACACCAGGAAAGTAAAGAGTCAGTACATGCATATTACGAGAGGCTAATACTAGCTTTTAAGCAGTTTTGCGGAGATGAGAATCTGAGTGAAAAGGATTTGAGTCATTTTGTGTACAGATTTGTATAAGATTTACGTCCAGAAATTGGTGAGATGATTAAAAAGCATCCGGTAGATTGGCAGAACAAGAAAATAGATGAAGTATTGAGACATGCTAAATACTTCAGTGATGAAATTGAAGCACAACAGCGGAAGCTAAAAGAGAAGGCAATGTGGGCACAGGTAAAGGTAGCAGAGAAACAAGAAGCACAATTAATGGAACAAGCATGGTCAAAGCCGAAATGTAATACTGGGAAGTATAAAGGGAATATTGAAGAAGCTAAAAAGAAATTTCCGTGTCATAATTGCGGCAGGATAGGGCATTGGAAATCCGAGTGTAAGTTTCCCCCGAGTAGTAACAATGAAAATCCATCATTGAACCCACAGGTGCAGCATGAGGTGAGTGGTCAACTGCAGCAACAGCAGCAAGATGTTCCCCCACAGAATCAGGTGCCCAAACCGCCTTTTCCACAGAGCAGAAACACACAGAAGTATAGTAGTGAATCGGGATTCTACAATGAAGAACAGGTAAATAAGCCGTCACGTGCTAGCGCTGTCTCGCAGTATTGGCTGCAACGCGATGAGAGTGACTCCGAAGAGAGCTATTGACGGTGCCGAAGGGAGGAAGGAGAGTGCGTACTTGGTGCAACTCTAGAAGTAAAATAGACAGGACCTTTTGTTGATGGGAAGGTTAATGATGAAAATATTACTTTCCTAGTGGATACTGGTGCTACTCGATCAACTGTTAGATCAGCTGATGTTAAGAATCTTCCTCTCTCGGATGAAACGATCCAAGTAGTTGGTGTGTCCAACAGACAGATTAAAACATATCTTACAGACCCAGTGAAAGTTAGCATAGGGAAATTTTCAGAAATGCACCGCTTTGTGGTGTGTGACACCAGTCCTGTGAATTTATTAGGTAGGGACCTGTTGTGCAAAATGAATTGCTCTATATTCTGTACTCCGGATGGAATAGCTTTTGAAACACCAGATGATGATGTATTGTACAAGATGACCATAGCTAATAGAGAAAATGAAGTTACTGAAACATATGCTGTATTCAACCCTGATGAATTACCTAAAGAATTGAGACAATCTGTAAAAGCAAAAGTTTGGGAATTCACTGGAGAAGATGTAGGGCTAATGAGAAATGTAGATCCAATCAAAATAACCGTAAAGGAAGGAGTAACATATCCAAATGTTCCGCAATACAAACTGACACCTGAAATAATTGAAGGTGTAACTCCTGTAATAGAGAAAATGATCAGGCAAGGAATTTTGAGAGAAATAATGAGTAGTCCATGTAATTCACCGATAATGGGACTGAAAAAGCCTAATGGGAAATTCAGGATAGTGCAAGATCTGAGAAAGGTGAATAAAATTGTGGTATCATGTTGTCCCATTGTACTAAATCCATCAGTGATTTTATATCAGATTCCCCATGATGCAGAATGGTATACAGTAATTGATCTGTGTCATGCTTTCTTTTCTATCCCATTGCACCACGACAGTCAGCAAACCTTTGCATTTCGTTTTGGTGAGCGTATTTTGGCATTGTGCCGAATCCCACAGGGGTATACAGAAAGCCCCTCAATATTCAATCAGCTATTAAAGAAGTCTCTGGAGAGTCTATAAATGCCTGAAAGCTCTGTATTAGTCCAATACATTGACGACCTTTTGGTGGCGTCAAAAACACGTGAAGCTTGCGAGGTAGACACAATAGCCTTGCTGAATCATTTGGCAGATGAAGGATGTAAAGTGTCACCAGCGAAACTACAGTTTTGCAAGAAGGAAGTGCAGTATTTGGGACATAACATTGAGAAAGGACTAAGGAAAATAACCATAGACAGAATCAGAATAATAAAAGGAATGAGAGCTCCCATGACTCAAAGAAAAGTGAGAATGTTTTTGGGAATGGTTGGATACTGTCGTCAGTGGATAAGCAACTTTTCCTTGATCACAAAACCTTTGGTGCGATTAACGAGAAGTGATGTGAAAGATCCCATTGAATTGAATAAAGAGGAATTGGCAGCATTCAGAAAACTGAGAGATGGTTTGTGTGAAGCCTGACTATGAGAAAGAATTTGAGTTGTATTGCAGTGAGAGAAATGGATGTGCACTTTCTGTGTTGATCCAGAAACATGGAAAACTGAGAAGACCAATTGCATATTTTTCATCGATGCTTGATCCAGTAGCTGTAGCTTTACCTGGATGTTTGAAAGCGGTGGCTACAACATGTCGTAGTTTGGAGCAGAGTGAAGGAATTGTGATGGGATATCTATTGAAAGTGTTTGTACCTCATGATGTAGCGATTCTGTTGGCAAGGAGTCGTACTCAGTATATGACACACAGTCGGCTGACTAAATATGAGAAGGTCATATTGGGTGCAACTAATGTGAGCCTTGCAAGATGTTTGAATGTGAATCCTGCAATTTTGTTGCCTGATGCTGAGATTGTGGAAGTAAGAGATGAAGTAGATCATGATTGTTTGGATGTACTTGATTTTTGTACAAAACCACGACCAGATATAAAAGATGTACCTTTGCCAGAAAGTGATTTTGTGATGTTCGTTGATGGGTCATGTCTGAGAACAGATGAAGGAGTGCTGAGTGCAGCGTATGCAGTATGCAGAGTCGCAGCAGTAATAGAAGCATCATATCTGAAAGGAGTGAAATCCGCCCAAGTAGCAGAACTTGTCGCTTTGACTAGAGCATGCAAGATTGGGAAGAGTGTGAGAGTGACTGTGATAACTGACCGCCAGTATGGCTTTGGAGTGGTCCATGACTTCGGCCAACTATGGCTACAAAGAGGTTTCCTGACCTCGAGTGGAACTCCTATTAAGAATGCAGAAGTGGTTGGAAAGTTGCATGAGGCGATACAGCTGCCTAGACAATTGGCTGTTGTAAAATGTGCTGCTCATAGTCAAGGTGGTGATTATATCGCCACAGGGAACAGGTACGCCAATGACATGGCACAGTATTGTGCACGAAATCAGAATTCGGTCAATCGGGCTAAGGAAAGAGAAATGTCTTCTTGCTCATTGATGTTTACTAACATTGTAGGGACTTGGGAAGAGGTAAGGCAGTTGCAAGAAGAGGCAGGAGATGAGGAAATGAGACAGTGGGTAAAAGCAGGATGTGCCCCAAGGGAAAAGGATCATGTGTGGGTCTATCGTGATGGAAGACCAATTATGCCTGATAGCATGATGTCTACCATGGCACGGACGTATCATGGCCAGGGACATATAGGGAGAGATGCCATGATCAGGTCATTTAAGCAGACCTGGTTCAATGCAAAATTCAGACTTGTAGCAGAAAGTCTTTGTCAATGGTGCTTAATATGTCAGCAATACAATCCTGGAAGGAAGAAAGTAGTGAGTCAGGGAACAATAGGTTGGGAAAGAGGTCCTTTCACCAGAATGCAAGTAGATTTCATTGAGATGCCTCCCTGTAACAGACTGAGGTATGTTTTGGTTGTGGTCTGCCTATTCTCTAGGTGGGTGGAAGCATTCCCAACAAGAAGAAATGATGGGTTGACAGTAGCCAAGCTATTGCTGAGAGAGTTCATCCCTAGGTTCGGGTTCCCAGTGACAATTGAGTCAGACCGAGGAGGACATTTCCATAATGAGATTGTAGGATTCATTTGTGAAGCAGTGAATGTACAACAAAAACTACATTGTGCCTACCGACCAGAGGCTTCTGGTGTGGTTGAACAGATGAATGGTTCTATCAAAAATAGAATAGGGAAAATGTGTTTGACCCCAAGTATGAAATGGCCTGATGTCTTGCCTCTGGTACTCATGACAATTAGGTCAATTCCAGACAGAACTACAGGATTGAGTCCTCATGAAATAATCATGGAACGTGCTATGAGGCATGTGTTTATACCAGTCAACAAGCTGACGAATATAACTGATGACATGGTGTTGGAATACTGTAAAGGCCTGGCTGACGCAGTTCATTCTGTGTTTCATCAGGTTGGAGCAGATGCCACCACACTTGAAAAGAAGCCAGCCCATGATCTGAGCCCAGGTGACTGGGTAAGGATAAAGGGCCACAGAAGAAGAAATTGTTTGGTTCCAAGGTGGGGAAAACCACGACAAGTCATTCTGACCACGACAATGGCTGTGAAGTGTGCTGGACTGAAAAACTGGATCCATGCAAGTCATACATTGAGAATTCCGAATCCGGCTAGAAGTTTACAGTCGAGATTAATGAGGGAGATAGGCCTATAATTCTTTGGCAGCGCCGGATCTTTCCCTTCTTTCGGTAGTACTGCAATGATGGCTTCCGATAACGTTCCCCTCACCTCCCCCACCTCACTGATTTCTTGGAATAGATGTAGTAGTGGTTGTGATAGAAGTGCGGAAAAACTCTTGTAAAATCTAGCGGTGAACCCATCTGGACCGGGTGCCTTACCGCATTTTAGCGCTTTAATGACTTTCTCTACTTCCTGAAGAGTAATGGGTTTGTTAAGGCCATCACGATCTACATTGGACAGGGATGGGAGTTTGCAGTCCTCCAAGTAACCGTCTATTTTGGAATCAACTACCTCCTTGTTCTTGGCATAAAGTTGCTCATAAAATTGCTTGAATACTTCCGCTATCTCCACTGGGTCAGAGTGTGCCGCACCCCCTTGGTCTTTGATGGAAATTATCGTATTCTTTTGGACTTTAAACTTGAGGTATGCCGCGAGGCTTTTCCCTGCCTTGTTTGACGCACAGAGTTTGAATTGTTTCCTCTTAGTCAACCAAGTCCCTGCTCTCTCACTGACTATTTTGTTATATTCATACTTTTTATTAGCTAGTTTATTCATTGTGTCCTCTTTCCTATCTGACAAGTGCTTCTTTTCCAATGCTGCAATTTCTCTTTCCAAGACCTCCAGAGCTTTATTGTGTTCCTTATTGATAACAGATTTTATTTTAATAACTACTCCCCTTATTGTACTCTTTAGCGCCTCCCACCGAATCAGATCCGAAGTGTCCCCCCTACCATTATGCTCTAGGTAGTCACCAATCGCGGTCTCTATCTCCACCCTATATTGTTCTTTATCAAGGACCTCCTCATTAAACCTCCAGATTGATTGTCTGACAGAAGATTTAACATTGGAAATGGACAAGGAGATACATGAGTGGTCGGATAAGACCTTTGGCTCTATGGATGTTTCCTCCATTCTGGGAATGCCATTCTTTGTTATAAATAGATAATCTATCCTGGAGAATGAGTCATGTGGTGGAGAGTAAAAGGTATAATCCCTTCCATCAGGGTTCTGTAACCTCCATGTATCTACCAGTTGGAATCGAGTGCACAGATTAGTGAAGGCCTTATGAGATTTATTACTACGAAAGGAGCATCTAGAGTCCCTGTCCAACACCGGGTCAAATGGGAGATTAAAGTCCCCTGCCATAATGTGAATGGCTGAATCCGGGATATTCTCTAGTTGTTTAGCCAGATCAGACCAGAACGTTAGATCACAGGTATTAGGGGCATAAACATTTGTCACATAAAATTCAGTGTCGTCCTTCGACAGCTTGGTCGTAACCCACCGCCCTTTTGAGTCCGACTCAAAGGAGAGTAAATCCATACACGCCTCACAGGCGGGATTTTTAAAGCATAGATTGTCGAGCGACAATACCAGAATATTGGCGCATGTCCTCGAAAGGGCAAGACTGTTACCTACACCCACGGTTGCTATCACGCTTGACGCAGAGAAGGCGTTCGATAGGGTGGATTGGAACTATCTGCAGGCAGTCCTAAATAAATTCAACCTGGGTCAAACTTTTACAAAGATGGTGATGTCTTTGTACTCTTGTCCCTCGGCGAGAGTTAGGGCTGGCGGATCATTTTCCTCCTCGTTTAATTTACACCAAGGCACCAGACAGGGTTGTCCTCTCTCGCCATCACTGTTCCTATTGGCCATTGAACCCTTTCTCTATCGATTGAGAAATAACGATGGTATTGCTGGTATCCCATTTGAAGAATGTACAATAAAGTTGACGGCATATGCGGATGATGTCTTAATAGTTTCGGAAAGGGCGGAAGAGGCTATACCGGCTCTTCTTTCTACCATTGACGATTTCTCCAAGGTATCAGGATACAAGCTAAATAAAGATAAAACAGAGGTGAAATTGTTGAATAATTTTGGTAATAAGGAGATCATGGGGGACTCAGGATTGACGTGGCAGCCAGGCTGCTTTAAATACTTGGGACTGGAATTTGAGAAAGATCTAGTCACAACGTTAGGGGTGAACGAAACCTTGATTCTGAAGAAAATTTCTAAATTATTGGAAGGATGGTCTCCAAAATTCCTTTCATGGTGGGGTAGGGTGGAAACCCTAAAAATGATGGTGACACCACTGGTAAATTATCTGGCGTCCATGTTACCAATGACGTTCTCGGAAGCCTTCTTGACAAAGGTGGATGGGTTGTTTGGGGGGTTCCTGTGGCAGGGGAAGAAACCCAGGATATCTATGAAGAAGCTACAGCTATCAAAAGAGAAGGGCGGCCTGGGTCTTCCTAGCTTTAGGAATTACCAGACAGCATTTCTGTGTAAACAAGGGGCGCAGTGGTTGTGTCGAGATACGGAATATACCCCCCTGTGGATTGAGATTGAAAAATCTCTGGCTGGTGATGCCCCCCTAACAGCATTTCTTTCAATGGATCTGGCCCATCTGCCCCATTCCAAGTATATACTACTGAATACGAGAAGAGCGCTTCTGAGACTAGATCAGACCCATAAAACAGGTTTGTTATGGAGGAAGTCTACTATGGGATCGTTATGGCATAATCCGTTGTTTAAAATGGAAGGGAGGCCTTTGCAGTGGGAAGAATGGTCTAGGAAAGGCATTAATCTGGTTAAGGACTTATTTGAGGAAAAACAACCACTACCGTTCTCCTCGCTCCAGGCTAGCCACAACCTGTCACCAATGGATTTTTATGACTTTTTGAAACTTAAGGTTGTTTTGTCTAATCGCTCTCTTAACCCTAGTGACCCTTGGCTTCTGACCCAGGTTCCACGACTCTTGAGGTCAGGTCACTTTGTCTCTAAAATCTATAAATTACTCCTTCCCATCCCAGGGAAGGCATACAAGAAGAATGAATCCAGGTGGGAATCTGAGCCTAACTCTACTGGTTTGGTATTTGATTGGGACTTGATCCATAATACTGCTCTGACGAATAAGATTTCCCCGATTCTGGCCCAAACCAAATACATGCTCCTTAACAGGACATATTGGACGCCCGAAAAACTCCATCGACTGCATCTGAGGGACAGCCCCCTATGTTGGAATTGTAATATAGCGGTTGGTGACTTGGCTCATATGCTTTTTGGGTGTTCTGCACTAGGTCTGTTTTGGGGGAAAGTGTTCGACTGCATAGACCATACTTTTAAGATCAAATCCAAGAGGGAGTTTGTATATGTTCTGTTGGGGGTGCTAGATAACAACCTTCCTAATAACAATGATCGTCAGTTGTTAGACATCATGCTTACTCTAGCATGCAAAGTGGTGTTATGTAAATGGAAGAGCGCCTCTGAGGTCTCATTCAGGGTGTGGCAGGATTGGCTTTCGTTCCTAAGAGGGGCTGATAATCCAGCGCTACACTCCTCCCCGTGGCGCGCTCCCAATAGGAGGCTCTGGAAATCCCTGGACAGCTCATCGTTCTCGTTTGACCCGCCCTGAGGGGAAGGGAAGAGTTATGCCCTTTGGATCATAGAGTATAGGGTGTGGCAGCTGCTGTAGTAAACGTATGATATAAGGCATGGGCTGATATGATGCTCACCCACCATAATGCAAGCGGAGTATTTGGTGCGGGTTGGAATTCGTGACGTCCTTCAATTACTTATTTATTTTGTTTCATTTCATTTCTTTCACTTTCACTTAGGTGTTTTATTTAATTCATTTAATTCAGCTAATTCATGTGGTTAATTTATGTAATTCATCTCATCTAACTCGTATACTTCATTCAATTCATCTAGCCCCAGTTTCAGTATTTCCAAATTCAGTTTCATTACTAGTCTCACTATAGGATTGCTCATGTTATTCGGTTGCAAGGTCAGAACTATAGTCCTGATGAGAATTTTATGTACAGTTTTTATTGCTATGTACTCAGGACTATGAATCCATGTTAGTCTGTGAAGGGGCGAGTCCCCTAGCGATTAGCCAGTTCGATTCGTCAGTGCTCAGGGGCTCTGGATTACATATGTCATTATTGTCATTTATAATTCTTTATTGTCATTATTGTCTTTTATTGTATGTCTTTGATTTCTTTCTCAATAAAAAAAAAAAAAAAAAAGATTTGAAATTAAAAAAAAAAAAAAAGAATTCCGAATCCGGTGGACAGCACATGAAAATAATATTTTGATGAATCAGAATCAAGAACTGAGTCATATGACGAAGGGTCATAGACACAAGAAAACTCTGAAAGGGGGGAAACAGAACCAAGTCTAGCTTTGGTCCCCAGAAGTAGTTCTCGGAGAAGAAGATTGCAGATTTCTGAATCCAGCGATTCTGGAAACGAGCAAGAAGCGCAGGGTTCTAAAAAAGAACACAAAAGGAAAGAGTACTGAAGATACAATAAGAGAAATTCGTGAAAATGAAGTACCAGACGAGAGACTGAGAGAAATTCCACCTGAAATAACAAATTTAAGTGAACAAGGGACAGGTACAGAGAGAGAGAGGGGCAGATTTCTACGGAAGACCCCCGAGGAGGTGTTGGGAACTGCAACATCCAGTTAGGTGAATCGACAAGTAGCCAGCAGGAAGATTGCGTGTCGGAGATCCGAGGAGGGACAGAAGTAGGGAAAACAAAACAAGTGGTGGAAGAAGAAGTCGTTGAAAAGACAAAGCAAGTTGAGACAGAGTCTGAAGAGAGTGAAAATGACATACCTGAAGGTCGAGTTCTAAGAAAGAGAGCTTGGAGGAATGAAAAGAATGACAAAGGGAGCAAAGTAAAAAGAGTTGCGAGAGATGATGTTTGGCCCAATAAAATAAGGAAACTGAGATATCGACTGACACGAGTGAATTCACCAAGAGCTGAACAAGTGAATGAAGTCACAAGTCAAGAAAAATCTAAAGAAGACAAAATAATTGAGGATAAAGAGAGTAAAAGAACAAGGAAACCTAACCAGAAGTATAAGTCACCGGAATGGACGTACGTGGCTCTGTCTGAAAAAGGAGAAGAGGCAGATAGTCAAAGAAATCCAGAGGAGGCTGTACTGAAAGTGGTTGAGGACGAAGTAGAATCAGAAATCCTGAGAGTTCTCTTGTCCGACATTGGAGAAGAAGAAACGGAAGTTCAGGAAAGTCTGCATTTAGATGACGAGAGGAAAGTGAAGAATGATGAGATGCCAAACTGAATAAATCAAGAAAACTATTGATGAAGAGAACAAGATATTGAATCAAAAGATAGAGACTGGTAGAACCAATAGGTGTTAAAACCTTAGGTTAGGAAACTAGTTGTGAAGTGAAAGAGGCTAAGTCAAAAGACACGGTCCATTTTAACAAAGATGGCTAACGTAGATAGTAGAAAAGGTAGATGTACATTCATGAAAAGATGGTGTAAAATGTGTTGTTGTTGTACAGGATTATTAATGCTTTTATGGAGCATCCTTGCTCTTGTCATTTCTTTTAAGGTCACTATAGATACATTAGAAGGACATGGCGCAAACAAAACTAATATAGGGAAAATTCCAAAGGTAGTTCCAACTAGAATAGATAATAAATATTTGCACAAAGACAGGTCAATAACAGATTTTTCTAATAATGTGTTTTCAAAATTATTTTATGAATATGTAAAGACAATGGACGTACGGGACTGCTACGTATGTATGCAGTTACCTGCATCTGTTTCTGAAGGAGTGACTTATCATCACCTCCCGGCAACGTATGGAATAACATGTAGTGTAATAGCTAGTTTATTTTATCAGACAGGGAAATTAGAATATTACTTTTCAGATGTAGATAACATTTTTGCGCAAGTGCCTTCTTATAATAAATTAAACAAAGTAAAACCTGCTACGGTATTAGGTGAATTTTTTTTAGAAACTAAAGAACTAACATTAGAGTATATTTTTTAAAAACAATTTGACATGCAGTTTGAAGAAGGAGGAAAAGACATTCTTAGACATGGTTGAAGAAAGGAGATTGAAAATGCAAAGAAAGGCAGCAGAAGGGAAAGTGGAGAAAACAGTCTGGAATATAGCGAAAGAAAAACATTGAAAGGAGAAGCTAGTCCAACTACAGCTTTAGATTGGCCCCAGAAAGGGAAATTTTGCATCCGATGGAATCAAACTGTGTATGATAATTATTTCCTAGGTAATAGTGAGTGCCATGATACATATCGAATCATGGGTGGATGGGGATTTAAAGGTGGTAAAGATCCAGTCTTTCCTGGATTATATTTTATTTGTGGGAACAGGACATATTATCGTTTGCCAGACCATTGGTATGGCACATGTTACATAGGCCTGGTCTTTCCGAAAATCTTTCATATGGATAGAGGAGAAGATGGTGTACATAGTTTAAGTAATCATTTAGCGAGAAGTAAGAGAGAATCTTGGGCAGAAATTGTAGGTGACATTTTCAAGGCATTGATACCAGCAGTGGGAATAACTCTGAATGCAAACAAAATTTGAAAATTATCAACAGTAGTGGATCGCTTGTCAACAAGCACCGCTGGAGGATTTTTATTGGTAAACACTGAAATGGTTGCCATGCGTGCTATGGTAATGCAAAATCTACCTGCCCTTGATATATTATTGGCAAAAGAAGGTGGGGTCTGTGGAATGCTGAAAGTTCAACATTGTTGTACTTACATTCCTGACGAAAGTAAAGATCTGAAAATTTATATTACGAATATTACAGAATTGCATGATGAATTTGCACCACTGGAGGTTGAAGGTGTTTGGGAAAAGATTGGAAAGAAAATAGCTGCTATTAAAAATTTCTTAGTAAAAATAGGTAGTACTTTTATAGGTAAAATATTGTTTCCATTAACATGTGTAATTTTCATATTATTAGTGATTACATTAAGTTGTATGTGCTGTAAAAATAAGAAAAATAAGAAAAGAATAAAAAGAGAAAAATTAAAAAGAAAGGACAAGGATCAAGATAGAGATTTGGAAGAGATTACATTGGAAGAATGGAAGGAGAGTATGTATAAAACAGCAAAAAGAGAAGAATTGGGTGAAACTAAATTATGAATAAGAGCAAGAACACATTTTGAAAATTCCGTAAAAGAGAACAGTAAAATGTTATGTTGTTTGTGGTGATAAAATCACCAAAGGGGGGATTGTTGGAGCGGGTAATTCTAAAAATGATTGTATACCCCCCCATTTTGCATGATTATACTAATTAGAATAATTAATTAATTATAATCGAACTAATGGATTGGAGTGATGTGGAAAATACTTGCCAACCTTACTAATATATGAATTACACGTGGGATTTGCACTTGCCTGGCCTAATTAATACATGAACTAAATTCTGTTCGCATATTAATGATAGACAATTAGAAAATTGCATGATATATGTTGCTTTAAGTGGTGTAATTGTGATTTGTGCTTTATTCAGTAAGTATAAACCGCACTGAGTGTTGCTTTTGCTAGATAAATACACACACATTTGGGTATTAGCGAGGGAATAACATTTAATTAGCCATTTTTATGTATTAATTACGTTTTTGTGTTTCTTAGCTTAAGTTGACCATTTCGAGTGGCCACAAAATGGCTGACTTCTTTATCCGATGAAACCGGCTCCATTGCACAAGTTGCTGGGTGAAGTGCGCATGCGTCACCGCTAGCAACTGTGGCCTGGACCTGACCCCAGATGAAAATGTACCCTCCAAGGACAGCCTGGGACATCAGCCAAATATTTTAAACAAAGACTGTTGTGTGAACCGGAACTGACAAGCGTCATAACCCAAAAGACACTTTCGTGAGAAACCAAAAGGATGATCCCTGATTGTCCAATCAGCGAACTCAGATGCACATACTTTGATACTTTTTAACATTGATTTTACTATAAATTATGGTAGAATAGAGAGGTAAAAAGGTTGTTTTCCATTTTATTTATTTATTTTATTTTATTTATTTATGTAGTTTATAGAGCGCGCAGCTACCCCCGAAGGGGTGTCCCGGCGCTAAAATCCTGAGCCTCCAAGGGAAAGTAGGGAGTAAAGAGCAGGAGAAGCAGTAGAGTGACTCAAAGTCCGGAGAAGAGCCAGGTTTTGAGTTTGGCTCGGAAGATGGATTCAGAGGGACAGAATCTCAGCTCGATTGGTAGGGAGTTCCACAATTTGGCAGCAATGACACTGAACCCTCTGCCACCCATTCTAGATAATCTAAAACGGGGCGAGATCAGGAGGCGAAGGTCATTGGATCTCAGGGATCTGGTGGAGTGGGATATCGAGGCACGTTTTTTCAGATAGTTAGGTCCGCGGTCGTTTACGGCTCGGTAGGTGAGGGTGAGGACCTTGAACTGGATGCGGCTAGCCACTGGAAGCCAGTGGAGTTCCCTCCGGTAAGCAGAGACAGATTGGCGGTACGGGATGTTACCAATCAGTCTGGCTGCAGCATTCTGGACAATCTGCAGCCGGCCTACCAAGTACTGGGGGGCACCAGCATAGAGGCTGTTGGCATAGTCCAAGTGGGACGTGATGAGGGCTTGGGTAACTGTACGGCGGGAATCCAGGGGGAGATAGGGGAGAATTTTTCTGATCATGCGCAACTTCAGGAAGCAGGCAGAGGTGACTTTATTAACCTGAGTTTTGCAAGACAGGGAGTCATCAAACTGGAAACCCAGGTTCCGAGCCGAGTGAACAGGGGACGGGGCGGGATCAAGCACCGTGGGCCACCACCAGGAGGAGGGGATGGAGGCTCTCTGATTGAAAAACAGTACCTCCGTTTTGTCTGCATTCAGTCTGAGGTGATTCGCGGTCATCCAGATACTGATGTCGTTGAGGCATTGGCGAAAGTTGGCGAATGCGGAGTCCGAGTGGTCCCTAAAAGAAAACACCAACTGTGTGTCGTCAGCGTAAGAGACTACCCTGACTCCGTAGGACTCCACAACGTCGGCCAAGGGGGCAAGATAGACGTTGAAGAACAGGGGGCTGAGGGCAGAGCCTTGTGGCACCCCGCATGACAGGGGTTTTTTCTCTGACTTGAAGGGGCGCAACAATACCCTCTGACTTCTAGTCGAGAGGAAGGACTCGATCCAGCTGAAGGCAGTGCCACCAATGCCTATCTGCTTAAGTCGGTCAAGGAGGATAGGGTGGGAGACCGTATCGAAAGCTGCGGACAGGACCAGCATGGCCTCCTCGCCCCTGTCCACGCATTCTCGGATTGTTTCGGAAACTTCCAGCAGGGCCGTCTCAGTGCTGAATCCGGCTCTGAATCCGGATTGTGATCCATGCAGCGGAGAGTGATTTTCTAGATATTCCGTAAGTTGCAGCTGCACGGCTTTTTCCAGGACTTTAGCGGGTTTAGGGAGAAGGGAGATGGGGCGATAGCTAGCGAAAACAGTGGGATCTGCGTCCGCTTTTTTTAGGATGGGGATCACCAAGGCCTCCTTCCAGGTGGTAGGGAAGAAGCCATGGTGGAGGGAGGCATTCCAGATGGAGAGGAAGGGGCAGGCAAGTGAAGGCGCCAGTTCTCCCATGATTTTTGCGGGGACAGGATCGGAGGGGGCGCCGGATTTGCAGTGGATGAGTAGCCTGATAGCATCATCCTGGTTAAGTTTGTTAAATGAAAGAAAGGACGGTGATTCTGGGGGACTTGTGGGGGAAGGCATGGGGGCAAGCCCTGTGGGGAAGGAGACACGAAGTTTATTAATCTTTTCGAGGAAGTAGTCTGAGAGTCCCTCGCAAAGAGCCTGACTCGCGGTGTTCTGAGGAGCCCTGGCCGGAGGGTTAATAAAATCCTTAACGATGCTAAAGAGGGTTTTAGATGAGTTTTTGGCCTTAGTAATTTGAGAGGCAAAGTGATCTTTCATAGCGCTTTTTTTTTGTTTAAGGAATTTTTTCAGGGCAGATCTATATAAGAGTTTGGCTTCGAGGTCGTAGTTTAGTCTCCACTTACGTTCGAGAGCTTTACATCTGCTTTTCTCCTCACGGAGGGAGGTAGAAAACCAGGGGGCAGAGGGTCGCGATCTAGTGGAGGTGATGATTTTCTGGGGGGCGATAGAATCAATCGCATTGACGAGGGCAGCATTCAGCCTAGAAACATTTTCATCTATGTCCGAGGAGAGGTACTCTGTCTGAAAATGGAATACCGGGTCCAGGGTAGCACATGTAACCTTGTGCCATTTTCTTCCCAACTCCTTCCTTGGGGCCATAGGGCCAGATTTTCGTCCGAGGGCAAGAGAGAAGGGGATGAGGTAATGGTCAGTCCAGGTGAGAGGGAGGGGTGGGAGGACAGTGATATTCGAGAAATTGGCGAATATGAGGTCCAGGGTGTGACCAGCCACATGAGTGGGACCTACGACTAATTGTTTGAGATTCAGGCTGTCCATAGTTTCCAACAGATTGTTAGCCTTCACGCAGAGCGGGTTGTCTACGTGGAGGTTAAAATCGCCCAGGACAATGAAATATTGGTGTTTGAGAGATAAGTCAGCCAGTTGGTGAAAGAGGGCAGTGAGAGAAGGGGAAGTGGTTTTCCTGATGTTATGCTGATGGAGAGGACGGTGACACTGCAGGACAGCTGTTTCCCTGAATCTTTGACAGACTGATCGGATGCCCAATTTCCTGATGAACTGAACTTTCAAATTTGACGGGCATAGATTGACGAGACTACTGGATTTGACTTAGAAGACGATAATTAGCCAGAATAGGTAAATATGATGGTCAGCTGCTTGAACAACTAATGAATTTACTTGCATTAATGAGATAATGAATTGATTTGATTCATTACAGAAATGAGTTGGTTTGTTTATTTATCAAAATGTATTAAAGCGAAGGAAATAGAGAATTAGATAATCATCTAAACAGCAACTAGCAGATCCACCACCAAAATTATGAGAGGAATACTAAAGATGGAATATAGGGCCTAATGAGCAACAGAAGGTGGTGTAGATTTGTCACTCATTAGGGTAAAGTGGTATTTCCTTCTCATACCAGCGTCTGGAAGATAATCGCCTCCCACACGGATTAATGGTGAGTGAATGTTGGTGTTATGGGCCCCACCAGCAAAAGTATGGATGATGTGTGTATGTGAGATCTTTGGTCTGTGATAGAGGGAGGGATTTTGCACTCCACGCTGGAGCAGCTCCACTCTCATTGAGTGGGACAGTATTGTTCGCTACTTATATTTATCCACAGGCGTCCCCTCCCCTTCCCCTTTCCCTCCCTTGGTCCTTTTAGTGTCATCATTGCCTGCTGTGCCCCATCTTTGTGTCACTGTACGCTCATTAGATTTTGTGGCGCTTGCTTCTAGCATGTTTTCCTTTTTCTCTGTACTTCTTGGCCTCATTGTTATGATTCCTACTCACTTTACCCCCCACTCGTTCAGTGTTGTGGTGCGGGGGTTTGCTCTCTCTTCCCACTGCCCCCCTGTTTGCCATTTTCTCCCCACTCATCTGCCCACTCATTCTCATCGCCAGTCTGAATATACTTCCCGGGATCACGGTCCGTTGTCCTCCCCCCCATCCTTGGTACTCCCTGGCCCTGATGACTCCACAGGCTTGGACCTTCTGATTACAGTTTTAGTGCATTCTGTCCAGAGCCATAGGAAATGTTTTGATTTTTGCTATTCTTCTCTCTCTTTTCCTTCTTCTTTTCCCTATAATATTTCTCCCACCCATTCACTGTACCATGGCCTCCCTACCCTTCTTATCTGTATCCACCGGCTTCCCTTTGACCCTCCTCCCGATCTTCAGGTGGGACCCCATGTGCAGCTTTAGTGGGGGCCTACTCGTCGTACATAGAGGGATATGCCGACCCCTCCCTATGCCCTCCTCCCGCCTTTGCCTCCCCTTAGGCACATACTTCCGAGATCCCCCCACAAGGAGCACTGAACGTCATCTCTTGGAACGTGAATGACATTACACACTATATCAGATGCAAGAAGGTGCTTATGTGGTTCACTGACATTTTGAAACCAGAAATATTGCGGTATATAAATTTTGAGTCAAAATTATTGAACACAAAAATATAGTTAGCCTATACTTATAATGTATATAACAAAAATATCAAAAATAAATATTCTTGAACACTCATATCAAATTAAAAAAACAAAAACAAAAAAAAATACATATATATATATATATATATATATATATATCAAAATCCAAAGTTTGCCAATTCAGGAGAGCCACATACAGGTAGGTTTAAATTGCGTTTAATTTCAAAGGCTGCAGCATGTCGAAGGTCAATCTTTACAAAGAACTAAACTGCCTGACGCGTTTCATGCTCTGCGAGCATTTCTTCAGAGGCATTCGATTAGCACACACAGCATGGGAGGCAGTACTTATCTCCTCGATCACCTGCCACAGTGGGCGTCGGCTCCCGCTGAGCCTGATGGTCCGTGTAGTGCCTCGGGTTAAACTCCAGTGAGCTGCTTTGCGTTATGCCAAATAACGAAACAAAATTTAAACCCCAGTGGGTGTCTGCAAAGCGTCCTTTCAGTACAAGTTGCACCTTATACCCCTTGAAAAACGACCTCCTGTCCAACAACTGGTTGCCAAGTAGCTCCAGCCTGGTCCATCACAACATGGCAGGGCTCCTCCCACGACCGGGCCGGCCGTTTAAACATCAAAATCCAAAGTTTGCCAATGCAGGAGAGCCATTGAAATTCCCCCGTTACAGTTAGTTCAGCTAAGTATAACTCGCGCGCCCGCAATGCACTGCTGATGACGTTACATATTACATCACTCATGACATGGTCAGTGACATCACTCATAACATCACTGATGACATCTCAAATGACATCACCCTTGTGATAGAGTCCTCTCACCCTAATATAACCTTTGATACACACATACAAAAATAGAAACAAACATTTTCAAAACAATGGACATACCAATACCTGTTACAACAACCTATTCAGTAATTCTAAGATTGCAGTGCATTGCGGGCGCGTAAGTTATAGTTAGGTGAACTAACTATAACGGGGGAATTTCAATGGTTTTGTACGAGTGAAATGTCCAGCTAACTATAACGCCCCTGAAACCTATGGTTTTTTCAGGGAATTTCTAAGGTTTTTTAAATGCCAATTCCTAACTATAACGCCTCTGAAACCTATGGTTTTTTCAGTGAATTTCAAAGGCTTTTTAAATGCCAATTCCTAACTATAATGTGCATGAAACCTATGGTTTTTTCAGCGAATTTCAAAGGTTTTGTAAATGCTAATTCCTATCTATAACTTATCTCTAAAGATATCACGTTTAATGATTTTCATTGGATTTCTATATTTTTCAATTTCAGTGTCAATTTCATTAATTATCTTTTTTTAAAATACTTTTTTATCACCATTTTTTAAACTTATTTTTTCAATTAATTCTTTTAAAAATTAAAAAATATTATTTGTTTTTAAAAATATTTTTGTATATTTTTTTAAAAAAAATTGTAAACTATATTTTCAAAACTTTATCTTTCATTTTTCCCCCTTTTTTTGGGATCCGCACACCCTATGCACACCGTTCTCGATCCCTACGCGAAAGCATCTGCGCACGGTACGCATTGGGTACGTGTTTGATGCGCGATTCCAATGCGTCTGGTACGCGACTCCAAGCCTATACGCGACACGTACGATTACGTTACGCGACGCTTACATGCTTCCGCGATGCGTCACATGCGTGTATGATGTGGTGGGTGCGCAGATCCCACGAAATATTGAACATTTAAAAAAACATATATATATATATTTCATGTGAATATTAATTGAAGAGAAACTCCAAACTACTCTTAAAAATAATATATTTATACTATATTCCTTTTAAATTCAATTTCGCGGATGCTCGCTGGGTGTGTGCTGCATAAGCACAGGGTGTGCGGATCCCATGTGACCTGCAAAAAACGAGATTTGATTGGTTCATTACACTTCCTGTTCTAACTATTGAAAGACCCCACCCATTTCAATCATTCCTCTTTGACCTTCTTCGGAAGAGCATCTCCTTGCAGAGAAGAATCTTTTTTGACTAAGTTTTTACTTAGCTCAAACTTTTTTTTCAGAACAGATAATGGCTTAAGGGCAGCAGGCATCTCCTGCATCTCCTCATACATCTGAGGATGATTTTGTGGAAGAGCCACCACCCACACCACGTTTTTCATCTGTGGTGTGGAAATGATTTACCTATTCTGAGGGGCAAACTAAAACCAATGCCACCTTGGTGACGTGCAAGATCTGCAAAAGAGTGCTGTCTCGAGGGGATCCTAACAAGAAATACTCTTGTGGGACAGCTAGTATGATGAAGCACCTGAGGACCCTTCATCCAGTAAATCTTGCTCGGGAGGAATGCCAAAGGATGAGAGTCCGGAATTAGCCCATTATGCTGCAGCCCTCTTGGATATAAAAGGAAATGATAATTCCCATAAGATCAGCTGGTTACAGCAGGTAAAAAGATCACTGGTGGATATGGGCATGAGACACCTATGGGATGACCCGGCTCATAATTTATTTCCGTCCAAAAAAGAATTTAGGGATGCGTACTGGGCTATGATAAGATCAAGCACATTGAGACATTCAGGGGCAATATCACTGACCAATGCCTTCCTGGAACATAAACTGGATCCACACTACGAAGAATTCTGGGATATTTTAGCTAAACCACTGGATAGGAAACGGTATTTCCAGTTTAGGGTAGGATCTTTACCCACCAAAGCATTTACTAAATCATGGTATCCCGCCCTAGACAGTAAATGTTCACTTTGTAAAAACATGGATGAAACCATTTCCCATATACTTTTGTGTGCCCAGCTTGCTGTTCCCCAAGGAGGACATGGCTAAAACCAATCTGTCAGAAACTTGGTACTAGGTCTAGTATGACTGCCCTAAGAATACTAAAATCCAGTACCCAAGAGGCATTTGTAATAGCTGTAGCAAAATTCCTGGGCTGGGCATGGAGAATAAAACAACAGTTGGAAAAAAACAAGCAGACTGCGACAGTAAATTCCAGTGCTCTGTCTTCTGCTTAGTTTCACTTACTTGTTTTTGTTACAACAGTGACTATAAATACCTATAAATGTTTTACATTTGCATTTTTGCACAGGGGCACTCTGGTATTTCCTATTTCAAACAAAGGTCCCCACTATACAGGTTTTTTAAAATGCTCCTGTTCCTTTTTGGGGGTTTACTTTGGAGTAGATCCTGACGGATTTTAATACGTTTTAACATATGTGTTATTTATATTTGTATAAACCCTAAGGAATATTGGATTTTATCTTGTGATGTTGTAAATATTTGTGTCTTTTATGATCAATGTGGTCGAAATAAAGACTAAGAAAATGAAATGAGAAGCATAGATTTACAACATATTTATGTACACATGTTGCATACCTGTGCTTCGGAAGTACTACAGCACACTGCAGTTAAAGAGGTTACTGTGTGCTGCTGCAGCACTTCCTCATAGTTCTGCACTTATACATTCACCATACGCTACTAATGCATTCATTCAGTCAATTACGTACTACACATGCATTCATCTAAACTTTCACACACAAACAAATATAGCTCTTTTTTTAAACCAGGAAAGTTAGTTCTTACAAGAACTTCTTTTTCTTCTTTCTTCTTTTATATTCTTTTTTTGGGGTTTTCTGAACAATTTTTATTTTTTTTTGGTTTTTCTGCAAAAGAAAAGGGAAAAAACAGAACAGGAGGAAAAAAACAATGAACTTCAGGAAAAAAAAAAACTAGCAATGGTGACTTTCTTGCCGACGGCAGATCAGATCGATAGTCTGCTCTCCGTAGCATAATGTCACATTGCATTTAGTGCAGAGCACTTTAAAAAATTGGAATTGTGGACGGATGTCCACATTTTGTGCTGAAGGATGCACTCTTGAAGTGCTCGGCTGCGATGAGTCAGAAGGAGCAGGAGCAACTCTCATCCTTCGGCATTCCTCCCGAGCAAGATTTACTGGATGAAGGGTCCTCAGGTGCTTCATCATACTAGCTGTCCCGCAAGAGTATTTCTTGTTAGGATCCCCTCGAGACAGCACTCTTTTGCAGATCTTGCACGTCACCAAGGTGGCATTGGTTTTAGTTTACCCCTCAGGATAGGTAAAACATTTCCACACCACAGATGAAAAACGTGGTGTGGGTGGTGGCTCTTCCACAAAATCATCCTCAGATGTATGAGGAGATGCAGGAGATGCCTGCTGCCCTTAAGCCATTATCTGTTCTGAATTTTTTTTTGAGCTAAGTAAAAACTTAGTCAAAAAAGCTTCTTCTCTGCTAACTTTTAAGATTTGGGGTGTCATGGAAAGTTCAGGAAGGTTTAAAAAAACACAGGCTAAACAGGCTGGCCAGGGTATTTTTCAGGTTTAATTACGGGAGCATTCAGCTCCGTGTTTAGAGGGAAAGTGCTGCACATAGGTTAACTTCACACATAACATAGCGTTGTTGGTATAAAAATGTACAGTGTTAAATAGAGTGATTTGAAGTCTGATTTCAATAAGCAACGTTCTTTTATTTTGCAGCGAACCCCTGAGGAAGGACTCTTTATAGTCCGAAATGCATTGGGTATTATAAGATCTTGCAACCTAGGATGTTTTATGTTTTTGGCGTGCCCGGAAAAAGGCCTGGATGGGCATATCCATTGGCATGAGAAGTTGTTAAAACATAAGCAAATCACGTGTGAAAAGAACAATGAAAATAAAATGGAACTAAGCAAAAAACTTTGGATTACATGGAATAATTAATGACAAAAGTTATGAAGCGATTGCTACAAAATGTGTGATAATCACGACACCGCTGTGCACCTGGATTGGAGTGCAGTATCGCTCCATTTTTGATGTTGTAACTGTTGACGTGAAAAGGGGCAGATCACGTATTCCAGGGAGCACGCACATAATTTAGAGTTTGAAAAACCTTGTCAAAAAAAGTATAACTGTCAAAAACAGGAGTGCACGGCAATCTTCGATAGTGATAATTCCGGGGTGGACCATATCCTTCTCCAATAGGCCAATGGTTTAAATCTAGCAACCTCTGTAAGCTGATGGCACCCTAAGTCAGAGTGTAAGGGAATTAGGGGGGTACCCTGAGGGAGGTCAGTCAGACCCCTCAAAAAACTGTTTTGGGCCTGAGCTAATACAGACAGGTTTTCAAATCCCCACAGCTCTGCCCCATATAAGATAGTTGCCATGGCTTTGGCCTGATAAATCGGTAATGCGGGCCTATTGGCTTTGTTTGAGAAAGCCTATGTTCTTTCAGAATCACCCCTGCTATTTGTGAGTGTTTTAATGCCTATGCTTCTCTCTGCACGGCTGCTTAAACTGCAGCCAGGTGGTGACACAGGCACCCTTGCACTATAGTGCAAGGATATCTGTGTCATGTGCTGTTTGTTTTTGTGCAGGAAGACACACCTTTCTGCACAAAAACAATCAGTAAAGGCATTTTTCTCCTTCAATGTATGCTGAGCATTGTAGCATGCATTGAAGATATAAAAATTTGGAGAAATGAAAACAATTCTCCTTGTTGTGCTTTCCTACACCAATTTTAGAATGGTGCAGCATTCACACATATCGAGATTTATGATCTCTGATAAATCTAGAGATGTGTCTTGTTCTATGAGTATTCAGTGCAATCATGCACAACAACACTTATAGAACACCCTTTCAACGCAAAGTGGTGTGTATGATGACGTTGTATTTACATGGAGTAGAAAAAGTGCACAGAGTGCCTTTTCCTCTCTTTGTAAATATGAAAGACTGTCTTGCGCAATAACTATGTTACAAAAAGTGACATATTTCTGTTTTTAAAATTGCTTGCGAATGATAGAAGGTAAGCACAGAGTTTTGTCTGCAAAGATGTTCAAAGTAGAATGATTGAAATGATTGCGGTCCTTCAATAGGTACAATGGGAAATATTATGAACCCCTCACATTTTTTTGCAGGTCACATGATATCCGATGACGGTCAGATTTCAAAACTACACAGGTATAAACAGAGTGTTTTTAAAAACGTGTTTAAACTTTATAGCTTCTTGCAGATCTCTCCAGTCTGCATATTGATACTTAGTTAAACTTACCTTCACAGTAATAGAAATTAAAAATGGTATACATTTTTTTCAGATTTTCTTTGCAATCTAAATTGATGTAAATTGCTTATTTTAAAATTAGGATCTGTCAAAGAAAATAAAAAAATAGTTATAACATGTAATATTAAATTTTTTACAACACAGCATAATTTCCACAAAGTAATTTGTTTGCCTTTTTTGCTGTTCTCAGAATATATTGAATTTCACTAGAAATAGTGATTTCAATCGTACTCATCACTTAACAGCGGGCAAAACAAAACAATCAGAAAGATTGTTAAAAAAACAACAACATTCTATTCTCAGTAAAATACCAGAAAATACAAATCACACATATATGAAATGCTTACGGCTAATAAAATTATATAAGCTTAACTTATAAAAACTGTAAATGTTGCCGCTTTAAAATATTCACCGAATCAATGACCACCAAAAAGTCCATAATTCAAACATATACCTTTCTTTGAGGCCAAATGGTATTTTTGCACTCCTTTTTTATGTAAATTGTCCAATGGTAGTCCTATTAAATTCTAATAATAAAATTCTCAGAGAGTGAATTATCTTCCTAAAACTTTGGCTTTAAAAATATTAGGTAGGAATTTGGTAATTCACTAGGCAAACGTTGTTTGAAAACCAACTGGACATCATTGCAAAGTGTCCAGCCTTTGTCACATTTTAGATAGGCAGTGTAATGTCCAGATGTGGTGGAAGGACCATCATGGAAAATTATAGCAATTGCTACAAAAGTCCTTCCTGATATTGATAGTTGTGCTGCTACACATTGCTTTATTAAAGTATCCAATTTCCACCCGTCAGCTGTACAACGTTGCAGCATTAAAATTATGTATTTGCCATATTGTGGATAACATTTCTGATTTACATTGGCTACACTCCATGTTTTGATTTGCACCTTTAACTAATTTATTAAAAGACACTGATTTACAGTCTGGTAATGTTAAATACAGAAACCTCTCAGTGTCTACATTAGAGCTACATGTATACATGCAATTTTCACAATAATGTTCCCATTTGTAAGAAAGGCCAAAAATATTTTCTATTTCTACACCTTCATTTTAAAAAATGGTAAGCATATACATTAAAAATTCTTGAGCATCTTGTTGGATATTTAGTGAAAATTGTGAAGAACCAGAACACACATCCAAAAGATTACGAACATCTGAAACAGATTGTATTTTACTTGTGTCTGTTGTCAATTATTCAAAAACAGAATGCAACAGAGAACAAAATCTTTGTTGCCGATTCTGCATAATTTGTTCTTGCAAACCTTCAAGCTAAAAAACAACATTGACCACTACATTAGCATAGCAGTTGACACCTGAACTATTTTCAAACTGATATCCAACAACCTCTTCAACAGTGTCCAATTTCTTTTTACTTGCAATCACAACATTATCTTGTGCTATTCCCTTCTCAACACCTTCAGAACAGATACTGTCAAACCTTTTTTTTCGACCAACCACACGCTTTTCAAATACAGGATATTGACCTAAATTTGGAGCATACACCCTTCTTAACCTATTATACTCTTTTACACAGTTTGCATCTGCAGTAACCTTTGTCTCATCAAAATCAATCAAAAACATACCAGATAATGTTCTGACACACGACAAAGAAACATATGCCATACTCTCTTTAAATACAGTAGATCTAATGTTCACCAATGCACTGTCTACACTTAATCCTTGAGATTTATGAATAGTCACTGCATATGCCAGAGAAAATGGAAATTGTTTCCTAAGGACATATAAATCTTTAACAAGCAAAAAACGAACTGAACAACGACCAATTTATTTAGCTTCTTCATTCTGATCAAATTTAATTTTTAAAAATTCAATTCCTTCTTTTTCTGATAATTAACAAAATCTACCACTTTACCCATTGCGCCATTAACTAACCCTTTTTCTACATCCAAATTTCGCCTTGAAATTACCCGACAGTTTACACACGCATACAGTGTCTTTTCTAAACCAGCTGTGTTAGATATTTTTTTTTCTAAAGAATCCAGTTTTTGTTTTCAACTTTCCCGTCAAAATAATAGTAATTCCTTCATGCTCTATTTTATCGATGGCTTCCATTTTTATAATTTCTTCATTTTCCAGTTTCAATAGTTCTTCGTTGAATATGGAACACTCTCGCAGTGTTGGCATTAAACAGATCACTGATTTATTTTCAGCATTTTTCATGTACACGTTTGCAGGAAGTACATTTTCATTTGCAAAGACATTGCAAAGTAATTGACTTTCCAAAGCTTGTTTGCCATGTTTTGTAAGAACTCCAATTCTTATATCTTGAAGAATACTTCCATATTCAGCATCATTTGCCTGTCGCATATTTGTTGTCAGTTCTTTGTATTTAAAATTAGTCCAAATGTTCACATTACCAACACTACCAAAAGACTTTCTGGTATCTTCATGTGCAAGTGTTTTAAATACCGGTTGTCCTTTTACCGGAGTAAGTTGCAATAAATCTCCAAAAACTATGACGTGTTTTCCTCCAAATAACACGTCATACTCTGTTTTAAGAATTTGTTGCATTCTTAAATGCACAAAGGCAAGCATCAAGTTATACACCATGCTCACCTCATCAATAATGAGAAGTTTCATTTTCTTCAAGACTCTTGAAACTTCACAACAAGCTTCTCCAGATAGCTTGTGGTATTCCAATTTGTTCTTACGCTTTACTGGTAGCATTAGTAAACAATGTAAAGTAATTCCTTTAATGTTATGTGCTGCCAACCCAGTTGGAGCAGTGATAACACAAGACAAATGCGATTGTTTTTTGCAGATAACTCGTAATTACTTTAATTAAGAAACTTTTTCCTGTTCCAGCTTGACCACTCACATACATTCGGATAGGTTGAAATGATGTACAGGAGCACCCATTCTTTTCATGAAGTAATCCATGGTCAATCTGCTCTTTCACTTGTTGATATATTTGTTTCTGTTCAACATTTAGTTGTTCTTCCAAGTTTCCTAACTGTACTCCATCTTCTTGAGCTTGATACATTGCTGTTTCCACCTCATTCATGGCAGTTGCTGCTTCATTTTCAACAATTGGTTGTCCTAGTGTATCTTGACTCAGTGCAGCAGAACTTTGACTTGAGAACTGTCTCTAGAAATCTCATCTGCAATTGTAGCTTCTTGATCAATTTCATCATTCAACATTTTCACATAATTTGCAAAAGCACTGCATTGTATGCTATCTTTACAAGCGTTAAATGAATCTTCATAGCTCTAAAAATCTCCAAGTAATTCCAGTTCTGAACGCCATGGTTTGAACATTTGCAAAAGGGCTAAATAGTAAAATTCCCCTTTATCAGCAGTGTCGCAACTCAGTTTCCTGTGATTAATTACATTTCCTTTCCTCTGTTTCACCAGACATCCTTCAGAACCAATAACTGCATATTTTCCATCATTGATGTTCTCTGTAGAATTCCGTTTAAAAGTGTAGTTTTGCAGCACTTCATAGAGACACATGCTCTCAAGATGATGACTTCTGTTCGGGTAATATGTGTCCAACGTATTGGTTTTCAAAATATCTGTACTTTCTGGTTCTTTTTCTGCTAAATATTCAATTTCTTGAACAGATTTCAGTACCCGATTTCGCATTCCTGCAAGACCTAGACTCACCCAAATGATTCTTCTACTTTTTGAATATAGACGTGCAGATGATAACCGATCTGAACATTCATATGCTCCAATTTCACGATGCAATAACATCTTCAAACTGAAACTGTATAATTTCTTACTTAGAGTCTTCTTGTGAGAAATCTCTTCCCACATTTCTTTCAATTCCGTCTTTTCTGATTTAGTCATGTAGGACGTTACATATCGAGCGACAGCAATGGAATTGTCCGCAACATTCTGAATATCCATGTTAGCATTCCACATGGATAAAATACCTGGATTTTAGTCATTTATGTAATTTGATTCTTCACTTCTTTTTAAGTTGTAGGTAGGCCTGTGAGGTAAATTCCGTTCTGCTCGCGGAATTTGCAGAATTTGGGTAATTTCGCGTTCCGCGGAGAACGCGGAATTGCCCGAATTCTGCGTTCCGTGGCTTCGCGGAATTTTTTGCTTGTTCGCGTTTTCACAATGCGTGTTCGCGAGATATTTCCCCTGAGCATGCAAACAGCGTTCGCGAACAGGAAAAAGCATCGCGAACAAGCAATTCCGCGTGTTCGCGGAATTTCTGCGTGCTCTCGGAGATTTTTTACTGTTTCGCGGAGCTTTGCTTAGCGCGACTACGCAAATTCCGCCCACCCCTAGTTGTAGGTATTTTTCTGAGACTTTCTTGTGATAGTATGTCGCACAGCTGACATAAAACTGTTCACTCCTCCTTTGGATAATACAGGACGTGGAAATCCAAAACGACATTTGGTATAGAACTTATCCTTTGACTTGTACTTTCGTCAACAGTATTTTCCACATCGATGGCTTTGGAATCGTAAGACTTGTTGTTTTAAGTTTTTATGTTCTTTGCTATTGGGTACAGCACATGTGGCATAATCTTCAATGAAAGACAAAACAGTTTCATCTGAATCTGTTCCAAATTTGGCGGCGTCCTTGATCCATAACAACATATGTATATGAGGAGCACCTCTTGCTTGATACTCCTTTCTCCAAAAGAAATCCACAACTTCTCCAAGAGGAGGATTCTTTTTATTGCAGATGAAAGACATCATTGCTTCAAATCTATGATTGAAATATCTGCATACATTAACAGGATCCAAAGAGCACAATTCTCCAGGTGTCTTGTTTTCAATATTTTTTATATTGCAATTTGCCTCTCGAAGAAATTCAAGTAAATCATCCCAAGCATACTCAGCACAGCTTAGTGTAACAAGCCATGTAGGAGTTACCAAGTTACGTAGCATACATTTCAGTACTCCATGACGACGGTACCAATATTCATTAGTCCCTCTCTGACATGCCATCAGATTAATCAACTGAGATTCTAAATGATCATCTCTCTGATGCAATTTATCCATAAAATCCTTAGCAGTTACATTTTGCAGATGCATTCCAGTTTATAAAATGTGATTTACTGCATATGAAAGTCCAGACAAGTCACTATCAAACAGAAGATGAAACATATAAGGGATACATTGTCGAAATCTTGGATCTTCTGCATATAATCTTGTTGTCCGATATTCAGATGCAGGAATCTGCACAGGACGTTCATCATATCGTCCACCTTTTCCTGTTGGAAACAACTGCGGGAAACAACGAGCTTCCAAACTCTCTTCCCATACACTCATGGGACTTCTTGTTGCTTTTTTCATTTGGAACAACTCAATCGTATTCCCCATCACCTCTTTGGAATGAAGTGGATGTACACTATAATGTTCACAGATTTCTTCACATCTGGACATGTCCACTTTTTCAATTTGTCCACTTAATGTTTCAGTATCTTCTGCTAAATCTATTTCTTCTTCTCCTACAAACACATTTCTATAGTACTCATTATTTTTTAACAGATACAATGATGCCTTTTGCACTTTTCTAACATCCACTAACTCTTGCCAGAATTTCTTATTCTTAGTAGGAACACCATTAACTAGAATGACTAGTGGCTCATTTTATGCATGGTCTACACCAATAGTTTCAATATTTTTCCTTAAATCTAACGGTAAATACACAACTCTTCCTTTCAATCCTCTTTGCAACTCTGATGGAGGTAATTTACCTGTTTTAAACGAACAATAGCCTGAAACGGGTGAACACATTGAATGAGAATAGACTCATACGTATTTAAATCTATCAGCTCTGGATTAATAGCAACCAACTCTAGATTATTATGAACTGCACTAGTAGGCATTTTATTCTCATCTAATTTGTCATAACAATATTTGCAAATACACTGCTCAGATCCCAAATCAAAACAATCCTCTACCAGCAAATAAGTTGCAAATTCCATCCACTTATCATTATCTTCTATTTCACTTTTTAAATACAGATTGACACCCCTAGTCTGATTTTTATAGTGAGTTCGCCAACAACAAATGCAAGAAAAATTTGGTCTTTCACCTGAAATTAAATAAACTTTGTGATTTCATCCTCAAAATTTTTTGTAATCACAGGCTCTACATTGTCTTCAACATTTTCTTCTACTAATGTCACAGTTTCTCCACTCTCTTGCTGAGGACCAAAGTAACAAAACTCAATATCCTCACAAACCTTCTTCACATCTGATACTGAGCCACGTAAAAGAGCACTGTTCAACTCATTTAACTTTAGTGCTGGACTTTTCGCATAATACAATCTTCTCACTAACTTCCGCATTTGATTATGATGTACTGCCAGCATCCTGAAATGGTGAAAAACACTTTCACAAACTTTCCTAGAAAGACAAGCCAGAGAATGACCTTGCAAACCAGTATTTATTCTCACTCTGCAAAGGTCTAGTCCTTGCAACACCTTAATCTTTTGTTTAACACTTTTTTTAGTATATGCTCGTAAAAAACTACATAATTTATCAATAGATTCCTGTCGTACACTACAAATACTACTGCAATCCCATGTATACACAGGGTGTTTAGCATGTCTCCCTAGAACTTCATCAGCGATCACTTCTTCTGCATTTCTTTCAACCATTTTCTCTTTCTCAATTGGACAACCATCTCTAACTTCGTAACCTCTACCACTGGTGTCAACTGCAAACAGTAATTTTTTGCTCTGTAAATAACTCTCTTCATTAAAGAAAGCCTCTGAACTGGAACTATGTTTCCATTCTCCCCAAAAAATATCACACTTTTTTTTTCTATTAATTACTCTTTCCCTCCTACTTTTGGCCTTCATTAAATTGATTGGTTTATCTAGTGATCGAATTCTGTTTAATACTAAAATGAATAGTTTCCTTTTTACTTCAAAAGCCTTTTCAACAATGTTTTCAATATGCTTCTTCTTTTTATATAATAGAGCTCTCTTTTTATATTTCTTCACATCTTTCAGCAAATTATGTACTACTCTCTTGTAAAATATTTTTTTCGTAATTCCTTATACCGATTTTGATTTCTTTTAGCACACTTTGTCTCCTTTGACTGAATATTTATTTTTTTGCTTTTCCTCTTATTTTGAATTTTTTTTCTAGTTGAAACATTCACAGTGGATTCAGCGTTCTGTACATTCTGTTTCCTCCTACAAACATTTTTATTAAATTGCTTTGTGATCTTACCAGAAGATTTTTTTTTTTTAGCCACATTATCTTGTACAATCAACACTTGTGGTTGACTTTTCTTCAAGTAATTCTCCTGTCTCTGTTCTTTTTCTTTTTTTTTCAGGCATGATTTCTCTATTTTAACGTCGAAAAACAGTATCTGTAAAAAAGAATCACAAATAAAAGTATATTAATAACTTTCAAATTCACACTATTCTATTACTGTAAAAACACATTTCATATAAAAACTGTCTAAGAAACTATAGCCATGAAGCACAAGTGTGACGATGGTTAAAACACTACACGCATAGTGCATACTATTTTGAAACAGTTTATGCCCTTAAGCCTACCTCACTAAAAGAGTACATGCTAACTGACTGAATGATTACAATACTTTTAGGAAACAAACTGGGTGTGTGACAGGGTATTTCCTCGAAGTGTATGAATACTGACATGATTATTGATGGTGTGAAAGACAAGTGTGAAGGTGATTAGAGACCTACATGCATACTGGACACATGTTTCAATCCATTCATACATTAAGGCCTGTCTCAGTCCAATAGTACTTGGGTACTGACTGAATGATTAGAGTACTGCAAGGAGAGTGCCTGGGTGAATTTATAAGTGGTTGGCTTTTGGCGCAGTGAATGGATTAATACATGGTGCTGAATGGGTCACTGGAGGAGTGCAAGGAGAATGAGAGGGTGTTTGCTGGAGTGTATGTATACTGACTGGGGAATTGAAGGTGTGAAAGACAAGTGTGTAGGTGGTTAGAGGACTGCATGCATAGTGCATAGGTGTTTGAAGCAGTCCATGTGCTAAGGCCTGGCTCACTGCATGAGCACTTGGGTACTGAGTAAATGATTAGAGGACTGCAAGGAGAGTGCCTGGGTGAATTTATAAGTGGTTGGCTTTTGGCACAGTGAATGGATTAGTACATGGTGTTGAATGGGTCAGTGGAGAAGTATAAGGAGAGTGACAGAGTGTTTGCGGGAACTGTATGAATACTGTCTGGGATATTGAAGCGGTGAAAGACAAGTATGTAGGTGGCTAGAGATCTACATGCATAGTGGATAGACGTTTGAAACAGTCCATAGAGTAACACTTGGATCACTGCAAAACTACCTGAGTACTGACTGAATCATTAGAGTACTACAAAAAGAGTGACTGGGTGAATCTTTTTAAGATTTTGGATTCTAGTGCAGTGAATAGATTAGTACTTACTGCCAAATGAGTCAGTGGAGGTGTGCAATTAAAGTGACAGAGTGTTTATTGCAGTTTATAGATACTGACAGAGAAATTGAACGTCTCAAAGACAATTGTGTTGGTACTTACAGGCCTCCATGCATACTGGAAACACATTTGAATCAATCCATGTGCTAACGCCTGCCTCACTCCATTAGTACTTAGGTACTGACTGAATGATGAGACTATCGCAAGAAGCGTACCTCGGTGAATTTACAAGGGTTTCAGTTTTGACACAGTGAATGCATTACTACATGGTGCTGAATAAGTCACTAGAACACTGCAAGGGGAGTGACAGGATATTTGCTGAAAGTACATGGATACTGACTGGGGAATTGAAGCTGTTAAGGACAAGTGTATAGTGTGTTACAAGACTGCATGCATACTGCATAGACATTTGTAGCCCTCTATGTTGTAATGCATGGTTCACTACATGAGTACCTGGAAACTGACTGAATCATTAGACTACTGCTAGAAGAGTGCCTGGGTAAAACTGTTCAGTTTTTCAGTTTTGGCACAGTAAAAAGATTAGTACATGGTACTGGATCAGTCACTGGATGAGTGCAAGATGAGTGACAAGATGTTTATTGAAGTATATAGAAACTGACTAGTTAATTAAAGAAGTGAAAGACAAATGTGTAGGTGACTAGAGGCCTGTATGCATACTGCATAGAGGTTTCAAGCAGTCCATGTTGTAAGGCCTGGCTCGCTGCATGAGCACTTGGATACTGACTGGATGATAAGAGTACTAAAAATAGAGTGCCTGAGTGAATTTATAAGTGTTTGGGTTTTGGTAAAGTGAATGGTTTAGTATATGCTACTGAATGAGTCACTAGAGGAGTACATGGGGAGTAACAGAGTGTTTGCTTGAAGTGTATGAATACTTTCATTCATTCATAGACTTTATTTCGGCCCGAAAGGCCATAAAAGCAACATAGATTATTACAAGTCACAGTATTGAAATATCTGAATCAAATCACAATTACAGAATATAATATAAAAACATTCAGTAGTTACAAGAATATGTTACAACTACAAATTAATTACAGAATTTCCTACGTTGTGTCCACATGGCATTTAGAAACCGGGAAACTGCAAAAACAATTGGAGGGTGGGTGTCGTACTTCAAGACTCTCATAGCTTTTTCACACTCTCGAAATCCCAAATTTCTACATATGGGCTTAACCCAGCGTTTCCTTTGTCGGTGGTATATAGGACAGAAAAAGAAAACATGTTTTTCATCCTCTAGTCTAAAACCACAGGCTGGACAAACAGTGATTTTATTAGCATCCCACCTAGAGGTGAAGGACCTAAGCGGTAGACTGCCCATTCTCAATTGGAAGTACAGCTTCCTGGCAGCCGGGGGGGGGGAGATCGAATCCAGAAATGCCTCTCTCCTATAATTATCTTTGATTAGGAGAAACTGAGCAGTCAACCTTCCAATGCCTGTGCTCTCGTGCAAATGTGAGAGATGGAAATTTCTAAACTGTTCAGCCAGTTTTACCTTCGAAACGGCCAAACATGAGGCCTCTGGGGAGACCCATAAATCAGGGAGGCCGATCTTAGTACAGGTGTCCTTCACAAATTTCAACCATGGAATATTTTTATTTTTGATTAGAGGCCAAACCCCCTTAAGTTCTTCTCGGTAGGAGGCCAGCTCAGCATTAGACCAGAGTCTCCTCCAATATATCACTGGACGCAGTGTTGCCACCTCTTCCATGGGTATCAGCCCAAAGTCCAACCTAATAGGGACCAACGGAGAGCTAGGGGGCAGACCCAGCAGACTCCTCATAAAGGAGTTTTCCGTCCTCATCAGGCTAGGGACCCTGGAATGTCCCCATAGTTCAGCTCCATAAATGGAGGCTGCTCTTACTTGGGTCTTGTAGATTTCTAATGCTGGTGCTACAGGCTTGGAAACCGAGCCTCTAAAAAATTTGGAGATTCCTCCTGCAGTTTGAGATAGTTTGAGTACAGAGTTAGCGATTTGACCCCCCCATCCAAAGTCTTCTTGTAATATAATCCCCAGATATCCGAACGTTTTTACCCGCTCAAGGGGAGTGTCATTCAGCACTGGGTTTGGATGTGTGTGCTTGGGGGGGTTGAGGATCATAAATTTCGTTTTCGCTAAATTAATCTCAAGGCCTCTTTCGCCACAGAAATCCACAAAACCATCCAGGATGCGCTGGATGCCAGTTGATGTTCGCGACAACAGCAAAGTGTCGTCAGCAAACATCAATGCTGGCACCAGACCCGTAGCAAGTCTTGGGGCATCCGTGTCCTTAATACCTTCCAGATGTTTTATAAGCCCGTTAATGTATAGACAGAATAACGTGGGTGCCAGCACGCATCCTTGACGGATTCCACGGTTGACAGGAAATCGATCGGACAACTCTCCATGTTTCCCACATCTGACCCGGGCGAAGTTTTCTGTGTGGAGTCTTCTCAAGGCATCCAAGAGATATGGAGGAACATTTAGTGCCCGGAGAACACTCCACAAGTTTTCTCGCGGTACCAGGTCAAATGCCGACCTCAGGTCGACAAAGATGAGGTAGAGGCTACCACCCTCTGAACACACGGTCTTCCAGTGTAAGACCTGGAGTCGGAATATCTGGTAAACAGTAGAGATTCCCTTTCTGAAGCCCGCCTGCAGGCTACTTAGAATGTTATTGTCTGACTCCCACGTCTGTAATCGCTCCAAAATTACACGACCAAACAGCTTCTGGGTAATGTCAATTAGGCTGATAGGCCTATAATTTTAAGGTTGTAAAGGGCAGCCCTTTTCATATATTGGCACAATCTCCGCACCACGCCAGGACTCTGGGGGTTCCGCGCCCGACAGAATGGAATTAAACAAGGTGCAGAGATACGGCGCCCATATCTTGGGTTCCGACCGATAAAGGTCACCAGGGATTTTGTCCAGACCCGGTGCTTTATTGGGTATCAACAGATGTATGGCAATTTCCACCTCCTTTATCGTTATCGCCGGCACATCCTCAATTCGCCATACTGGGCTGGGGGGAGAAGTATCTGTGGATGGTATGCTATGGTTTGTGCCCAGGTAAAGGCCCCCATAGTGATCTTCCCATGCTGCTGGAGCTATATTAGGGAATGTGGTAGTTCCAGGTTCTTTTCTGCCACTACTGACAATGGACCAAAAGCCTTTAAAGTCTTTGGACTGCAACGTTAATCTTAACTCCTCCCACATATCATCCTCCCAGGACTTTCTTGCCCTTTCCAATATTTGTTTGTACTGAGCCCTGAGTAATTTGATCCTGTCTTTGTCCATGTTCTTAATTGCCAGGATCAATTCGCACTTTGACTTCCTACACTCAGCAGTATACCACATTTGTCTTTTGGCCGAGTGGGCCCTCGCATTCCCTGTTGGACAAAACACGTCCGTAAGTTTGGTTACTAACTGAAGGTGAATATCTACAGGCCTGGTCGCCCTCTCTGGGGAAGAACAAATAAGCCCAACTTCAGCCATTCCGCTGAGGAGGGGCAGAGCAAGGCTGTAAATTTCTGCCATTTTGTTTGGGCAGGCAACAATGCAGGGCCATCTTACTCTGCGTCTGTTATTGTGCAGGATGAGGGGTTGTGCAGTGGGGGATACTGCGGTATCATAACTACTCATGCCCCAACTACCTGGTTTTAGTGTCATGACTAGGGCGTTATGATCGCTATCAACCCGATCTGACACCCTGAAATCGAGCCCCTTATCCCATGATCTAGTTTCAATAAGGATATAATCTAAAATAGAGGATTGGCCAACTCTGTTAAAGGTGTCACGTCCAGGTCTATCGGAATCGAATCTGCCATTGCGTGCCCTCAAAGATAGGGAGAGAGTGAGTGCAAAGATCTTAAGAACCAAGGGAGTCCAGGCTTTGACCATAGGGATCATCGGATCAGGGATATTCCGGTAAGCGTTTTCCGCTGTTGGATCCTCTAAGTCCAACACACTAAGTGGTTCGTATTGGCAATTAAAATCGCCACCCACTATCACGGAATATCCAGGGTCCAAGGACAAGATATATCTGTTTAGATATTCTATAACCTTAGATTCCCGGCCACCTTGGGAGGGTCTAGAGTAGACATTCAGGAGAGCCAGATTATTGTTTTCTGGCAGCTCAAGTAGGACACATTGGATGTCATCTGAGCTAGTTTGGAGCTGCCTAGCTGTAACACCTAGGGGCAAAGCCACCCAGGTGCTAAGACCCCCTGATGGTCTCCCCCTGCCACTTGTTACTGCAAGAGTGTTAAAAGACACAAAACCAGCCCTTTGGAAATTTTCAAGAGCCCATGTCTCTTGCATTAGGCAAACATCAAAAGTGTCTATAAAAGTTCCCCAGTCTTCGCATATCAATTTGCTCCTGAGACCTGCCACATTCCATGAGAGCAAACTGATATTCGATTTTAGTTTACTTATCACCGGCATCAAGTCGCCAGCAGGTCTATTAGTAGCTGGAGAAATAACTACACTGACCGGAGTTTCCTGCACACACCCATTTGCCAACCCATCCAATGCTGTCACCCCCCCCAGCACTGGGAATATATAAGGCTCACTAGGGGGACTCTTATTGTTATTCCGGGATGGAACCTCCAAGACATCCAAACTGTGCGATGTTTCTGGTAATCCCGGGTGGGAAAAGTTAAATTTCCGATCCCAGGAACCTGTGTTGGTGACGGGTAACCCTTTCTTTACCCTGGTCAAAACAGTCAGGGCACTATAGCTTGTACGTCAATCCACCTGGTCAAGAGCACTAAATCTGTTGTTATGGTGGAATGTTTCAAGAGGAGGCGGGCAGGACTGGTCGTGGACTTGGTTTACATTAAAAGGGCAAAGGAGAGGTCCAACCTTGCCGATTCTCGAACTGTCCACCCAGCCCCTACGGGAAGCATCACACCCAAAATTCGAGGATTCCGGGTAAAAGTAGGTGAGTGGGAGAGCTTTTATAACTGATTGGGGACTATCATAACTACCAGACTGTAATGTACAAATGTACCTAACTGTACTAGGATCTCTAAAATTGATTACAACACAGTCGCCCAGGATGTCCTTGACTCTTGGACCAACCCAGTTCATCCGCCTAGTGAATAGTATCTCGCTTCTGCACTGAAACGGGAGGGGTTTGTTACGATTTAACCAGTGCATACACTTGTTTTTTAATTCGAGAAAAACCTCCCTAGATCCATGGTTCAAGGTGGGAACTCCTACGAGAACCACCACATAGGGTACAGATTCAGGTGGGAGATCCAGGCAAGGTAACTTAGATTCGAGGGAGTACCCTACCTGCTTAAGAGAAGTGGGGTCAGGTTCTCTCATCTCAAGCAATGGATTTACAGTAACATGACTCACCCCACTCCTTAGATTTCCAGCTGAGTTCGATGGAATAGGGTCATTGGGTTCTGCTTGTGTGTCGATGCCCAGTCAATTTCCCTGCGAAATAGGTTGTTCTGTTGTAACGATTAATACATTGGGTATATTGGGAGCAGGGCAATTTGGTTCAGCTGAGTCTACTTTTGACCCCCCCCCATCCCTTGTTTCCTTAACCCCAGGCAATACAGCACACATGGATTCAAGATTACTGACTGTGGAATTACAGGTGTGAAAGAGAACTGTATAGATGGTTAGAGGACTGCATGCATACTGGATACGCATTTAAATCAAAGCATATGCTAAGGCCTGCCTCACTTAGTTACTACTTGAATATTAACTGAATGTTTACAGTATTGCAAGGACACTTCCTGTGTGATTACATAAGCAATAACTGCCTTCTAATTCTAACAAAACCTGAGAACAGGAACGTTTTTAAGCAGTTATGCATATTCAAACATATGAAGTACCCAAATGCTTCTCTCACAGTGGTTCCCAAATGCACACAGACTCACAGTGTGATTCTAGACAAGCAACACTATCCCTAGGAGTTTACCAAACCTCATTCACTACTGTGCAAGGGGTAAGGGGACTGCACATAATCTAAATATTTAAGTACTGCACTTTAGTGTCAAAGCCTAACTCATTTTATCAAAGCATAAGCAATGACTGTCTTCTAATGCTACTAAAACTTGACAACATGGCAGGTCTTAAAACAGTTATCTGTCAGCAAATACATGATGTTCCCAAATGCTTCTCTCACAGTAGTTCCCAAATGCACACAGACTCACAGTGTGATTCTAGACAAGCACCACTATTCCTAAGAGTTTTTCAAAACTCATTCACTACTGTGCAATGGGTAAGGGAACTACACACAATCTACATATTTAAATACTGCACTTTAGTGTCAAAGCCTAACTCATTTTATCAAAGCATAAGCAAACACTAGCTTCTAATGCTACTAAAACTTGACAACATGGCAGGTTTTAAAACAGTTATCTGTTCACATATACATGATGTTCCCAAATGCTTCTCTCACAGGAGTTCCCAAATGCACACAGACTCACAGTGTGATTTTAGACAAGCAACACTATGCTAGGAGTTTACCAAAACTCATTCACTAGTCTAGAAGGGGTAAGGGTACTGCACACAATCTACATATCTAAGTACTGCACTTTAGTGTCAAAGCCTGACTCATTTTATCAATGCATATGCAAAGACTGGCTTCTAATGCTACTAAAACTTGACACCATGGCAGGTTTTAAAACAGTTATCTGTCAGCAAATACATGATGTCCCAAATGCTTCTCTCACAGTAGTTCCCAAATGCACACAGACTCATAGTGTGATTCTATACAAGCAACACTATCCCTAGGAGTTTACCTAAACTCATTCACTACTATGAAAGAGGTAAGAGGACTGCACACAATCTACATATTTCAAGACTCCACTTTAGTGTCAATGCCTGACTCATTTAATCAAAGCATAAGCCATGACTGGCTTCTAATGCTACTAAAACTTGACAACATGACAGGTTTTAAAACACTCATCTGTCAGCAAATACATAATTTTACCAAATGCTTCTCTCACAGTGGTTCCCAAATGCACACAGACTCACAGTGTGATTCTAGACAAGCAACACCATCCCTAGGAGATTACCAAACCTCATTTACTACTGTGCAAGGGGTAAGGGGACTGCACACAATCTACACATGTAAGTACTGTACTTTAGTGTCAAAGCCTGACTCATTTTGCAAATTCATAAACAATGACTGGTTTCTAATTGTACCAAAATATAAAAACAGCACTGTTATCTGTCTGCAAACACATGAAAAACACAAATGCTTATCACAGAATGGTTTCTACATGCACACACACTGTCAATAAGATTGTAGACAAAAAAAAGTACTCCCTACACTTTAGCAGGAGAAATACATTAGTCTGATTAAAATCAAAATAGTCTACATACATCCCCTCACAATTAAATAACTCACCTTTCAAGTTGTTTTGCAGATTAAGAAGTATATCAGTCACACACCAGATATCAGTCACACACCAGATTTTCTTATACAGAATCTCTGCACTGCGCACCTCTCAGCAAAACCAAAGAATGGCAAAGTTTCCCTCTCATTGTCCATACATATACATGTAAACATCAAATCACATTCCTTCCCACATAAATTCAAAAGCAAATACACATTTCTATTGGTTAAACATTTCAACCCTTTCCAAATGACATAAATTTGAACCCTACCCCCATTCTGCCTTCTGCCTGTTACCATAGCAACAGATCATGGAACACTGAACTGAGCACACAGGTCACAAGTTCAGCACACAATGTTGCTAATCAAAACAGCAAGTGTGCTTGACTTTTCAACATATCAGCTTATCATATATAATGTTCCTTTCACGCACTTTTTGTTAACCAATAAGAATCATGCGTTTAAAAAACAGAAACATGCACCCTAACTTTCAGTGTAGAAGGTTGTCAAACAACCAATGATTTCTTGTCTTTTTTCAAAACTGCATCATAGCCACCATTTTAGAAAAATCTTACTTTTCAAACTGCCATTTCATTTACAGAGACAATCTGAGTGCATCCAGACCTCCCTTCAAGATGCTTAGAGTGTGGATTGTGGGACACAGCTACATTTTCTGGAGCCAAAGGTATGCAGAAAACAAAGGCATTCACAAAGACCTAGGTTTGCCAAATGTAGACATTAAATGGATTGGACAGAGAGGGTTAAAGTGGCACCAATTGATGCCATTGGTGAAATACTTCATGCAAATCCAACACCCTGACCTCATAATAGTGCACTGTGGTGGCAATGACCTAGGCACTTTGACTGGGGTAGGTCTGGAAATGCTTATGAAGGACACCTTTGCAGAACTGATTTCACTTTTCCCTAAAACTCAGAGTCTTCCTCAACAACTTTAGACTCAGTATAGGTACTTACTTATAAGTACCAAAAACTCTCAATGAACACAACGGCTCTTTTTAGAGCCACTCAAGAACAAAACACTTAAGGTTAATCTTCATCTCCCAACAATTTCATTTTTTTTCCCCTTGGATCCGCGAACCCACCGCGAGAGGATCCGTGCATCGAACGCGATAGGATGCGCGCATTTCGCTGTTTAAAAAAAAAAAGGGGGGCCCCAGAGGGTCCTTCTGGGACCTCCTAAGCACCTCTAGAGGGTCAGAGTATTTCCACTCAGCCCCCTTTATATGTTTTACACACTTTTTTCCCTTGCTTCTTCAGCCTTGCTTCTACCGAGGCAGAAAATGGCTGCCAACAGTTCCTGGTTTCGAATGTAGAGAGACACTCGACAGCCAATTAGCATTCAGCGCGCGATCGGGAGGGTGCGCGCTTGGTTCGGGGAGGTTGCGCTTACGGTGCGGGTAGGGTCTGCGGATCCTCCCCGGCCATAGATATCACTAACTTTTTTACCTTAATTTTCTCAGGAACTACTGAACAGATTCACAATATATGTGCAAAAGGCACGACTCCGAACTGAGGACTACCTCTTTGCCAAATTTGGTGTCATTCCGTTCAGCGGTTCAGGCTGTAGCTGCGACAACAGATCCTATGGAAAATTGCATGGGGAAAACATGTTTTGGGACCCCCCTTTTTTCTTGGCCCCCGCTTGATGGATCACCATAAAACTTTCAGGGTAGGAGCGGAGCGGAGCTGGCCAAAAGTTTGGAAAATTTTGCGAGGATTCGTCAATCGGCGCCAAAGATATTCCCAATAGAATGTTGCGGATTTCCTATGGAAAATAGGTCCTAACTACAACTATCTACTGGCGACCGCCAGTAGATAATATATATATATACATATACATATATACATATATATACATGGGAGCTGTCTAGACTCTCTCAGTTATTTTGTGGTGGACATGGTTCCACCATTACGCCGAGGGGGAGATTGTGAGGTACAGCTTAGGCAACTCGAAACAAAATACATTCTCGAGTTGGATACCAAAACGCCAAACGGCTTGAATTCTAGTGAAGACCTCTTTACTTGCCTTCATTAAACAACAGCATGATACTCAGTGATGGCAGATGAACAATCAAAATAAAGTAACATACATATACTGCATTATACATTTTTCTAATATATTGGTATTTAAGACAACTCAGACAATACTGCAGATATGTTATGAATTCTGGAACACTTTTTTAAGTTGTAATTTGCTTTCCCAATCACCATACCCCTCCCTGCACTATACACTTTATACAGGTGATCCTGTGAGCAGATTAGTCATATATGCTGGTAACATCATATGTATAAATAGAATTTTTCTTAGTGATATTATTATTATTGTGGATTCCAACTGGTCAGGGAGGAAAATTTGATTCACAATATGTAAGAGAGCTAGCAAACTGAATAACAGTTAAAAGCAGACATTTTATCTCAGCAGGCAACAGTAAAACAGTAGCTCATCTATCCCACAGCCATACTAGTCAGTGGAGCAAGTCGGCTCACTTGAGCAGTGACACAGCTTGTGTAAATCAGGTTCTTGGAGGGTCCAAATGGAGTATTAGATAAATAAATGAGCAGTGGTGATTTTATTGACACCAGTTTATCAATCTAAGGGGGTTACATGTATGCAATCTGCACTTGCGTTATTTGCACATATACAACCGCCATTTGCACTTGCATAAACTTTGCACATTTTGGTCTATACCCAGCAACTGCAGTATATTATACAGACAAACGAGCTGTGGTGCCATTATTGAGACCACAGTATCAACCTCAGGGGGTTACATGTATGCAATTTGCACTTGCGATTTTTTGCACATATGTATCCGTCATTTGCACTTGCACATTTTGCACATTCAGAACTATACTGAACAATAGAAGTGTGGGTATTTCAGTAGAATCACTTTGCTTGGTACTCATTATTACTGTAACAATCAATTACGACCTGCAAGCTCATGATTATCGTTCTGTAATCTGACTGGCTGGTGAACATTTGTTTCCCCTTTGCTCTCTCTTTTTTCATGAAAAAAACAATAATTGTGTTTTTCGATTGTATTATCAGCCATTGGTGTATTTGACCTTGTATATTGCTAAATGTGATGTTTGAATACCAGCATTTGATGTATTGATACAATGTATGTTTTTTATGTCTATTGGCTTAACGATCACCTGACTTGCACCTAAGCACTTTATAAACCTATGGGCTGCCTGAGTCAGCGTCATGTGATCAAGGCCTTTCTGAGGCCGAAACCCGTCATGGCGGTGCTTGTCATACCTGTGGATTAAATTATTTGCACCGATTATACTGGGTCCTCTTCGTCCTTTTCTACCAGCTTGAATACTGCGGCGAAGTTTCTGTATATTTTGCACCGATCAACTTCCTCGGTGTCAAGCGGACCCCTCCTTCAACAGGGCCGAACGGCAGGAAGTCAGCTTCTGTTTACCCGGAAGCATCGTTGGATCCCGTGTGGAGCAGCCGCGGAGGCCCCTGGCCAACCAGATCCGCTTCAACTGCAAGGTACGGGCGGGAGACTCTCACGGCTGTGATCGAGTCTGGATACGCTTGACCTGCAGGTAGGAGCCCTGGGGGTATTTTGCTGGTGAAGGAGTGTGCGAGGTGTGACGCACAGGACTATTAAGTTTACTGTTACGTCTGCGCTTACGAAATATTCCATTACAAAGAAAGGGTGTGTCATGGCCGCTGATGCTGTTAGGAGCCGCGAGGACGCGGCGGTTGAAATGTTTGATGACTCACCAGTCACCGAAGGATTGTTGAATGCCAATACAAGCTTGTTGAGAAACAGAACTGGTGATTGTGAACTGAAAGAAATATTTAAACAACTGGAAAAGGCAATGCGTTCAGAGCAGGCTAAATGGTGGGAGCATAAATCTCTTTCCCGCTATTTAGAAGTAGGCAGAGTACCGCGTGGACTTTGCATCATGCTAGTCCCCAGTTACGAGAATCCTGACCCTAAAATGTTATCAGAATGGGCAGAGTGTAACTTGGATTCCTCGTGTCGTTTACTACGAATACTGGTGAAGTATGCTGAGAGCGATAGAGCTGCCTTACAAATCAAGATTAATGATTTGAATGAACAAATAGCCAAAATTGGAAAAGGTGAACAAGAAAAGAAATATCGGGAAGAGATGCATGCCAGATTAATCAAGGAGGAAGACATCATCAAGAAGCGCAAAGCGTTTAAATTTCAAAGGGACAAAATAGATTATCAGAATGGGCAAATATTCACGTTTGCGAAGAAATATGACTTCATGAAGAAGACTAAAATATCAACGCAGGCACAGCCCTCTAGCTCCAACATGGGAGATAGGGTGCAATCGTCTACTTCTGTGTCCGACCTGAGTTCAGCGCCTGGCAGTGAGTCTGAGAATGAGCAAGCAATGACAAACCCTCGGTTGGGGTTTATGAAATTCTCATTGGCCCAGGAGGTGGATTGCCTACGACAAGATCGCAGACAAACCTTAAGACCCCGAGCAACCAATCAAAAACAAGACAAGGAGCCAATATCAAACGCCGCGAACGCAGACGCTGTCGCACAATCAGACAGCAGAAACAGGACAAATTACAAGAAGCCACAAAGAAAATGGAACCGCAAGTGATTAGCCCTCCTTCAAAATCCCTGTCAATCATCAACCTTACTGACATGCCACTCACTCCTAGTGAGATCAATACTCTTTCACTGGGATTAACATATTGCCCTCCAAACAATTTCAACTACGCTCAAACACGCATTGACTTTTACAAATATATTCGGAAAATAAAATTGCGTAAATACTTTCTGCTCAACAGAATGAAACAAACCACAGTACAACCATTGAATGCCATTGCTGGTTCGAAGCCCCCGACAATGACTGCAGGGGAATATGAATTATTATGTGATTTACAAGATCTTCATAATGAAGGGACCCTTGATGAAATGACATTTGGTGCCGACATAACACCTAAATTAGACATGCCAGGGCTCACAAACTTTAAACCAAAATCCATTTTCAATCCAATCTTGTTACATGATAACATTGATGTTTACAGTGATCTTGTGACCTCTCAATTGAAGATTTTGCATAGAACGACTTTGCGGGCCCAACAAAAACTTCGCAGACAAAACAACTGTTATGGGAGTCTGATGAAGAAGCTACAAAGCAATGATAATGTCATAATACGGCAATCAGACAAGGGAGGTAACATTGTTCTGTGGTCCAGGTCTTTGTACATGGAAGAGGCTTTACAGCATTTGAATGATCGGCAATGTTACAAGCGCAGTGACTGGCAAACAGTAAAATCAGCCTGGAACAGCTTCAACACCAAATTACTGTCCTGGAAAAGTCTAGGATTGTTGAGCAGTGATGAATTTAAATTCTTGAAAATCAATCACCCAGTTATTCCTGTTTTTTATCTAATACCCAAGGTGCACAAAAACCCTGAAAAACCTCCGGGAAGACCTATTATTTCCGCTAAGAACAGTATTATGGAGAATACTTCTGGGTACATAGAATTTTTTCTCCAGGAACATGTAAAGAAACTACCATCCTATTTACAGGATACGGGGGACTTCTTAAGGAAAATTGAATCAATTTCTTGGCAAGATGATTTTTTGTTGGTGACGTTAGATGTCACAGCTCTATATACCAGCATACACCACCTTGATGGTATTAGAGCTGTGGAATACTTTCTGCGTTCAAGACCTGCCAATATGCTGGAACACAACAGAATGTTGGTATATATGATTCACACTTGTCTTTACCACAATTATTTTCTGTTTCAAAGACAGGTGTTTCAGCAGATGCGAGGTGTGGCTATGGGGTCTTGCTTCTCCCCCAGTTATGCCTGTCTGCATATGGGTCTGTGGGAGGAGCAGGTCCTCAAAGTTCAATTTGGCCACATCCTCAGCAATCATATTGTAGCATGGCATCGTTATATTGACGACCTATTCTTTATCTGGCGGGGATCAAAATCGTCAGTCAACCTGTTTATCGAGGGTATAAATAAGAACAAACTTAATCTCGAGTTCACAGGCCATGTGAGTAGGACCGCTGTGAATTTTTGGGACGTAGAAGTCTATGTGGACAATAACAATCTGGAAACTCGATTGCACCGTAAAACAACAGCAGGTAATACGGTTCTGCATGCCACTAGTCACCACCCTGACCATCTGATACACAGCATCCCCTACGGGGAGATGCTGCGCATCAGACGGATCTGCAGTGTAGAATCAGAATGTACAGAGGCACAGTTGTCTAGTAAAATGAGGTTTTTGGCCAGAGGATATGCTGTGGAAACAATTGACACAGCAATCAGAAAAGCCAATTCAGTTTCCCGTCATGTAACATTGACAAAAGCCAATGTGCAAATTAGCACATCAGAGGAACCCTCAACAAGTACAGAACCTCCCAGATTGATAACCGCCTATAATCGCCAACACAGAGCATTACGCATGATTTTTAACAAAAACTGGCCAATTGTTCAAAATGACCCAATCATCGGTCATCTCCTTAAGAAAAACCCTGAGATGACTTTTCGGAGGGCTAGATCCATGAGTGATATGCTTGTTAAAAGCAGTCCTGAAATTTGCACTAATAACACCTGGTTGCAATCCACCAAAGGCTTCATTAAATGTGCCTCATGCAAAGCCTGTAAATTTGGTAGGAACAAGACTTGCTACACAACACCCTTTAGCGATATCACTGTGCCCATCTGTAAAAAATTGACATTGCGGTGTATGTGCTGGAGTGTACGTGTGGCCTGCAATACGTTGGTAGTACCAAGTTGCAGGTTCACAAACGTATACTCCAGCACATGCGGGCCATCAGCAACAACGATGCAACATACCCGGTCGCAAGACATTTTAAAGAGGCACATGGGAGCTGTCTAGACTCTCTCAGTTATTTTGTGGTGGACATGGTTCCACCATTACGCCGAGGGGCAGACCGTGAGGTACAGCTTAGGCAACTCGAAACAAAATACATTCTCGAGTTGGATACCAAAACGCCAAACGGCTTGAATTCTAGTGAAGACCTCTTTACTTGCCTTCATTAAACAGCACCATGATACTCAGTGATGGCAGATGAACAATCAAAATAAAGTAACATACATATACTGCATTATACATTTTTCTAATATATTGGTATTTAAGACAACTCAGACAATACTGCAGATATGTTATGAATTCTGGAACACTTTTTTAAGTTGTAATTTGCTTTGCCCTTCACCATACCCCTCCCTGCACTATACACTTTATACAGGTGATCCTGTGAGCAGATTAGTCATATATGCTGGTAACATCATATGTATAAATAGAATTTTTCTTAGTGATATTATTATTATTGTGGATTCCAACTGGTCAGGGAGGAACATTTGATTCGCAATATGTAAGAGAGCTAGCGAACTGAATAACAGTTAAAAGCAGACATTTTATCTCAGCAGGCAACAGTCAAACAGTAGCTCATCTATCCCACAGCCATACTAGTCAGTGGAGCAAGTCGGCTCACTTGAGCAGTGACACAGCTTGTGTAAATCAGGTTCTTTGAGGGTCCAAATGGAGTATTAGATAAATAAATGAGCAGTGGTGATTTTATTGACACCAGTTTATCAATCTAAGGGGGTTACATGTATGCAATCTGCACTTGCGTTATTTGCACATATACAACCGCCATTTGCACTTGCATAAACTTTGCACATTTTGGTCTATACCCAGCAACTGCAGTATATTATACAGACAAACAAGCTATGGTGACATTATTGAGACCACAGTATCAACCTCAGGGGGTTACATGTATGCAATTTGCACTTGCGATTTTTTGCACATATGTATCCGTCATTTGCACTTGCACATTTTGCACATTCAGAACTATACTGAACAATAGAAGTGTGGGTATTTCAGTAGAATCACTTTGCTTGGTACTCATTATTCCTGTAACAATCAATTACGACCTGCAAGCTCATGATTATCGTTCTGTAATCTGACTGGCTGGTGAACATTTGTTTCCCCTTTGACCTCTCTTTTTTCATGAAAAAAACAATAATTTTGTTTTCCGATTGTATTATCAGCCATTGGTGTATTTGACCTTGTATATTGCTAAATGTGATGTTTGAATACCAGCATTTGATGTATTGATACAATGTATTTTTTTTTATGTCTATTGGCTTAACGATCACCTGACTTGCACCTAAGCACTTTATAAACCTATGGGCTGCCTGAGTCAGCATCATGTGATCAAGGCCTTTCTGAGGCCGAAACGCGTCATGGCGGTGCTTGTCATACCTGTGGATTAAATTATTTGCACCGATTATACTGGGTCCGCTTCGTCCTTTTCTACCAGCTTGAATACTGCGGCGAAGTTCCTATATATATATAGATATATATATATATATATTATCTACTGTCGGTCGCCATTAGATAGTTATAGTTAGGACCGTGTTTCCATAGGAAATCCGCAACATTCTATTTGGAATAACTTTGGCGCCGGTTGACGAATCCTCGCGAAATTTTCAAAATAGGTGGGGCGCTCCGCTACGCTCGTACCCTAAAAGTCTCAGGGGGATTTGTCAAGTGGGGGCTGAGAAAAAAGGGGGGTCCCAAAACGCGTTTTTCCCATGCATTTTTCCATAGGGACCTTTAGTCCAAGGTACAGCCCAAATGGCTGAACAGAATTATTTTAAATTTGGCAAAGAGAAAGTCCTCAGGTCAGGGATGTGCCTTTTGCATATCTGGAGTCAATCTGTTCAATAGTTCCTGAGAAAATTGCAGTTAAAAGTAAATACATATCTATAGCCACGCACCGTACGCGTACCGTACGCGCACCGTACGCATACCGTACGCGCACGCTGCCGTGCGTGAGCGTAATTCTGATTGGTGGTTACATGACAGCAAACATTCCAGTCGGTCGAAATCAGGAAGTGTCTGCCGCCATTTTGTGTGTCTCGCACTGAAAAACAAAGGTAAAGAACGTGAAAAGGGGGCAAGGTAGAGAGTTGCAGACCCCCTAGCCTTTGTCAGGGGGTCCAAGAAGGACCCAGAAGTGTGAAAAATACATTTTTTTTTTTAAATCGCGGGGTACGCGTACTGTGCGCGTACGGTAAAAAGAATTACAAATCAAAATTATATGTTTAGATGTTAGGTGGCTCTAAAAAGAGCCGTTGTGTTTATGAAGTGTTTTTTTGGTACCTACAAGTAAGTACCAATGCAGAGTCTAAAGTTCAAGAGGAAGACTCTGTTCCCTTCATCATTGAAATGTACACCGTCTCCTCTATAAATGTCTTGCATGTTGTAACGCAAGTTGTTGTGGTATATAGAACCCCTACCATAGTCTCTGAGGAAAGCAGAAACAGACTTATTGACGTGCTTTCCTGCTTTGTCAATCTGCGGACAAAATTGGTTGGACCAATTCCACTTTTGCCTTTGGCATCTATTAGAATATACAAAGGCAGTTTGTGGAAAAAGTGACATCAATTGCACAAAGGTGTCCTTAATAAGCATTTCCAGACCTACCCCAGTTAAAGTGCCTAGGTCATTTCCACCACAGTGCACAATAATAAGGTTAGGCTGTGGGAGATGTAGAAAGGTTTTCACCAAAGGCATTAATTGGTGCCACTTTAACCCTCTCTGACCAATCCATTTAATGTCTACATTTGGCAAAGCAAGGTCTTTCACAATACCTCTTTTTTCTGCAAACTTGTCACTCCAGAAGACATAGCTATGACCTACAATCCACACTGTGAACATCTTTCAAGGAGATCTGGGTGCACTCAGAAGGTGTCTTTCAGTAGAATGGCAATATGAAAAGAAAGATAGTTGTAAAATGGAGGCTAAAATACTTTAAAAAAAAAAAGAACTGATTGGCTGATTCAAACCATTTTACAGTTAAAACTAGGCTGTAAGTTTACATTTTTACAAGCATGTTTTGTATTGGTTCAGAAAAATGTGTACCCACAGAACATTACTTTGGATTTGCTGTTAGGTTTGAAAAGTCAAGCACTCTTGCTCTAAGGATTAGAAACATTGGGGCATATTAATAAGCCAGGCGATACAATTATCGCCGCTTTAGCGGCAGAAAACTGCCGCTAAAACAGCGATAATGGGCTTGATAATAGGCTCTATGGAATTTCAATTGAAGCTCAGGTTAGACGTCCTTCACATCTAACCTGGGCTTCAATTGGAATTCCATAGAGCATATTATCAAGCCCATTATCGCCGTTTAGCGGCAGTTTTCTGCCGCTAAAGCGGCGATAATTGTATCGTCTGGCTTGTTAATATGCCCCATTGTGTGTTGAACTTATGACCTCTCTGCTCACACCAGTGTTCCATGACCTGTTGCTATGGTAGCAGGCAGAAGTCATGTTGGGGGAAGGGATCATTTGGAAAGGGTTGAAATTTCCAACCAATAGAAATGTGTGTTTCCATTTGAAAAAAATGTGGGAAGCACTGTGATTTGGAGTTAGCATGTATATGTGTGAAAAAAAGAGAGGGAAACATTGCCATTAACTGGTTCTGGTGAGAGGAGAGAGGTGTACAGCTCAGAGATTGTTGCTGTGATAATCTGCTGTTTGAGTGCCACATTTCTTTCTGAACTAACTACTTTTAAAGGTGAGTTATGACTTTGAGAGGGGATGTATGTGGTACATTTTGATATAAATAATAGAAATGTGATTCTTCTTTTAACCCCTTCCATGCTGCGCAGATTCCGCCGCTGTGCTGACGGAATCTTGCGCGGGCGGGGTCATGACGGAACGGTTCCGTCATGAGCACAGCTCACCCGTGGCTCATGACGGAACCGTTCCGTCATGAGCACCGAAGGGGTTAAAGTTGTGTTTCACATTTTGTGTTTTGGGAGATATTTAACTGTCTTGAACTTGTAAAATAATATTGAGTATGTCTTCACCATAAGTTAAGGTGTACTGGCCCAGGAATACTGTTTTCTGCCTAGAATCAAACCATGAGTCTGTGTGCACACAGGAATTGTTATCAGAGATTTAATTCGTGTTGCTCTTGCTCTGTTAGACTTGCACTCACAGGAAAGGGGCAGCTTGTTTTCTTGAACTGTGATGGTTAGCATTCAGCAGAAATCACTTTCTCACAAATGAGAGGCAAATGCCAACACATTTGAAATTAACATGGTACATTTTCCATCCTCTTTTAAAGTTGTGTTTTACATTTTATGTTAAGGAAGATATTTAAGTGCCTCGAACTTGTAAGATATTATGGAGTATGTCTTCTCCAGAAGTTAAGGTGTACTGGTATCACCCAGGAATACTATTTTCTGCCTAGAATCACACCATGAGTCTGTGTGCACAAAGGAATCGTTGTCAGAGATTTAATTTGTGTTGGTCTGGTTCTGTAAGAATGGCATTCGTAGCAAAGGGGCAGCTTGTTTTTTTAGAACTGTGATGGTTTGTATTCAGCATAAAACAGTATCTCACAAATGGGAGGCAAATGCTAACACATTTGAAATTGATATGGTAGATTTTACTTTTAATCATGCAATGTGTAAGGTTGTTCCTACATGTACAAAACTCCAATTAACCCTTACCACACATGTACTTTTATATACATCACTCCAATGTTTATGCTGTTGTGGAAGCGTCCATGCACATGTCTATTGTAACTGAAAATACACAGTCTGCAGAAGCAGACTCTTAGCACACACCCAGCTGCTTCTCCTGTACTATCATGCTTAGTATTCACAACTGTGTGGTGTTTCAGATAGTGGTGAGTAACGCTCATACATTCAACATCACCAAGGCTCATTTCCTTTGCTGGAGTGTAGTCAGTCACCCAGGTTACACATGTTCATGGTCTCAAAAAGCTGGTTGGGCATGTGCTCTTTTCTGCTTTTGAAAACTATAATGAAAATGTGTTAGACTGTTAGAGTAATTATCACTTGCTCTACCACAGTAGTAAGTGTGCTTTCAAATTGCAAATCAAATTTAGTTTTCTGCCTAGAATCACACCATGAGTCTGTGCGCACACAGGAATTGTTGTCAGAGATTCAATTCGTGTTACTCTGGTTCTTTTAGAATTGCATTCGTAGGAAAGGGGAAGCTTGTTTTCATGAACTGTGTTGGTTAGCATTCAGCCCAAATTAATATGTCACAAATGAGAGGGCAATGCTAACACATTTGAAGTCTACATGGTAGATTTTACTTCCACTCGTGCAATGGGTCATGTAGTTCCTACATGTTCAAAACTCCTATTAACCCTTACCACACATGTAGTCTTACATTAGGGGTGGGCGGAATTTGCGGAATTGCGTTACGCAAATCTACGCGAAACGGTAAAAAATCTCCGCGAACACACAGAAATTCCGCGAACATGCGGAATTGCTTGTTCGCGATGCTTTTTTCCTGTTCACAATTGCTGTTTGCGTACTCGGGGAGAAATATCTCGCGAACACGCATTTTGAGAACGCGAACAAGCAAAAATTTCGCGAAATCGCGGAAAGCAGACTTTTGAGCAATTTCGCGTTCTCCGCGGAACGTGAAATTACGCGAATTCCGCAAATTCCGCGAGCGGAACGGAATTTACCGCCCAGGCCTATCTTACATACATGTCTCCAGTGTTTATGCTTTTGTGCAAGCGTCTATGCAGATCTCTCTTGCACCTGACAGTAGACAGTCTCCAGAAGCACACTCTTAGCAGAGAGCAAGCTGTTTCTCCTGTACAGTCATGCTTACTATTCAGCACTGTGTGGTGTTTCAGATAGCAGTGAGTAACGCTAATACATTCAACATCAGCAAGGCTCATTTCCTTTGCTAGAGTGTAGTACGTCATTCAGGTTACACATGTTCATGGTCTCAAAAAGCTGTTTGGACATGTGCTCTTTTCTGTTTCTGAAAACTATAATGAAAATGTGTCAGACTGTTAGAGTAATTATCATTTGCTCTACCACAGTAGTAAGTGTGCTTTCAAATTGCAAATCAAATTTCGTTTTCTGCCTAGAATCACACCATGAGTCTGTGCGCACACAGGAATTGTTGTCAGAGATTCAATTCGTGTTACTCTGGTTCTTTTAGAATTGCATTCATAGGAAAGGGGCAGCTTGTTTTCTTGAACTGTGATGGCTAGCATTCAGCCCAAATTAATATGTCACAAATGAGAGGGCAATGCTAACACATTTGAAATCAACATGGTAGATTTTCCTTCCACTCGTGCAATGGGTCATGTAGTTTGTACATGTTCAAAAGTCCTATTAACCCTTACCACACATGTAGTCTTACATACATGTCTCCAGTGTTTATGCAGTTGTGCAAGCATCCATGCAGATCTCTCTTGCACCTGACAGTAGACAGTCTCCAGAAGCACACTCTTAGCAGAGAGCAAGCTGTTTCTCATGTACAGTCATGCTTACTATTCAGCACTGTGTGGTGTTTCAGATAGCAGTGAGTAACGCTAATACATTGAACATCACCAAGGCTCATTTCCTTTGCTAGAGTGTAGTACGTCATCCAGGTTACACATGTTCATGGTCTCAAAAAGCTGTTTGGGCATGTGCTCTTTTCTGTTTCTGAAAACTATAATGAAAATGTGTCAGACTGTTAGAGTAATTATCACTTGCTCTACCACAGTAGTAAGTGAGCTTTCAAGTTGCAAATCAAATTTTGTTTTCTGCCTAGAATCACACCATGAGTCTGTGCGCACACAGGAATTGTTGTTCGAGATTTTAATTCGTGTTACTCTGGTTCTTTTAGAATTGCATTCGTAGGAAAGGGGAAGCTTTAATTTGTGTTGGTTTTATTGTGTTTTTCACTCGTAGGAAAGGGGTAGATAGTATTATAAGATTTGAAAAGCTCCAAAAAAATATAGTAATATATTTAAATTATATAAAGGTATTTTTTTTTAGTTTCTTTCAGGTATTGCTGAACAACAGTGAAATAAATTAAAGATGCCTATAAAATCAAGAAACAGAAAAGAACAGAAAAAACATTTATATTTGAAGACAACTGGAGGACCCAAATTAGTTGAAGATCCTCATGTTGGAAAAAGGAAAAAGTCTTCTGGTAAGCGGACTAAGGATTTTTTTTAAAATATCTTCAAAAAAAGAAAAAATTTGAAAAATGTCCCCACTGCAAATAGTGTTTCAAGTAGAAAACAACAGGACAAAAGTGAGAAATTACTTATTACTAATGTACAATCAGAAGCAATAAAGATTGGCTTAAAAAGAAAAACAGCATTTAAAGACATTCGTAGAAAAATGTTTCAGAGAAGAGTGATGTCCAATTTGCTAAAGGATGTGAAAAAATATAAGAAGAAAGCGAAATTTTATAAGAGAAAGACAGATATTGAATCAATTGTAGCTAAGGCTTTAGATTTAAAAAGAAAACTATTCATTTTAATTTTGAACAGGATCCGTACATTAGATAAAATGGTCAATGTAATGAAGTCACAAAGCAAAACGAAAAGAGTAGTGAAAAGAAATAACTTTTGTAAAGTGTTTTTAGGAGAATGGATGCATAGTTCAAGTACTGAACCATTTTTTAATGAAGAGAGTTATCTTCAAAGTAATAGTTTGCTGCATGTAGTTGACACCAGAGGTCGTGCTTATGAAATGAAAGATGGTTGTGTAATGGAAAAGGAGAAAATGGTCCCAAGAAATGAGGAAGAAGTGATAGCTGATGAGGTTATGAGGAGACGTCCTAAAGCCCCAGTGTACACTTGGAATTGTAGTAGTATTTGTACTGTACGACAAGAATCTATTGATAAATTATGTGAGTTTCTAAGAGAATATAGTAAAAAAAAGTGTTAAACAGAAGATTAAGGTGCTTCAAAGACTAGATCCATGTAGAGTGAGAGAGAATACTGGTTTGCAAGGACATTCTATGGCTTGTCTTTCTAGGAAAGTTTGCCAAAGTGTTTTTCACCATTTTAGGATGCTGGCAGTTCATCATACTGAAATGAGAAAGTTTGTGAGAAGATTGTATTTTGCTAAAAGTCCAGCAAAAGTTAAATGAGTTGAATAGGGCTTTGTTCCGTGGATCTGCATCAGATGTACAGAAGGTTACTGATGAAATTCAGTTTTGTTACTTTGGTCCGGAACATGAAAGTGCAGGTAATGACACAGTTATTGAAGAAAATGTGGAAGAGAATGTAGAACCCACTGTTAGTAGAAATTTTGAAGATCAAATGACAAAATTTACTATCATCTCTAATGAAAGACCAAATATTACTTGTATTTGTTGCCGGAGAAGCCATTACAAAATTCAAACAAGAAATGTTGATCTGTATAAAAAAAGTGAAAATGAAGATAATTATAAGTGGAAGGATTTTGCAACATATATATTTCTGGAAATAGTTTTGATTTGGGTGAAGATCAGCGTATTTGTAAATACTGTTATAACAAGTTAGAAGAAAATAGAATGCCAGCCAGAGCTGTAGATAATAATTTAGAATTGGTTGATATTCCTGCAGAACCTATTGATTTAAATACTTATGAGTCTATACTCATTCAATGTGTCCATCCGTTTCAGACCATAGTGCGTATGGAGCCAAAAACAGGTAAATTACCTCCTTCGGATTTACAAAGAGGTTTAAAAGGAAGAGTTGTCTATTTGCCATTGGATTTGAAAAAAAATATGGAAGCAATTGATGCAGATAGATTGGAAACTGAACCATTAGTTATTCTGGTTAATGGAGTACCAACAAAGAATAAGAAAATTTGGCAGGAGCTGGTAGATGTACGAAAAGTACAAAGAGCAAATGTATATTTGAAAAGAAATAATAAATGGTATGAAACAATTTATATGGATGAAGATGAAGAAGTTTTACTACCAGACTCAGGAATACCAGCTGGGCAAATTGAAAAAGTGGATAAGTCAAAAGAAGAAGAAATTTATGAACATTTCAGCATACATCCTCTTCATTCAAAAGAAGTTATGGCAAACACTATTGATCTGTTTCAGATGAAAAAAGCACAAGGAACTCCCGTGAGTGTATGGGAGGAGAGCTTGGAAGCTCATTGTTTTCCCCAGCTCTTTCCTACAGGAAAAGGTGGACAATATGATGAACGTCCAGTACAGATTCCTGCTTCTGAGTATCGGACTACAAGATTATATGCAGAAGATCCAAGATTTCGTCAAAGTATTCCTTATTTGTTCCATCTTTTATTTGAAAGTGACTTGTCTGCACTATCTTATGCAGTAAATCACATTTTAAAAAGTGGAGTACATCTACATAATGTGTCTGCAAAGGATTTTATGAACAAAGTGCAACAGCGAGATGATCATTTGGAATCACAATTGATGAATCTGATGGCTTGTCTGCGTGGAACTAATGAATATTGGTACCGACGCCATGGAGAATTGAAATGTATGTTACGGAATTTAGGAACTCCTACATGGTTTCTCACCCTAAGCTGTGCTGAGTACGCTTGGGATGATCTTCTGGATTTTCTTCGAGAGGCAAATTCAAATATTGAAAACATCCAATACAAGACAGCAGGAGAATTGTGCTCATTGGATCCGGTTAATGTTTGCAGATATTTCAATCATAGATTTGAGGCTATGATGTCCTTCATCTGCAATAAAAAAAAATCCACCTCTTGGAGAAGTTGTGGATTTCTTTTGGAGAAAAGAGTACCAAGCAAGAGGTGCTCCTCATATTCATATGCTGTTGTGGATCAAGGATGCCCCAAAATTTGGAACAGATTCTGATGATGCAGTTTTATCTTTCATCGAAGGATATGCAACATGTGCTATACCACATGTGCTATACCTAAAAGCACAGAAGAGGAAAACTTAAAAGAGCAAGTTTTACGTTTCCAAAGTCATCGGTGTGGAAAATACTGTTGACGAAAGTACATGAGTAAAGAAAAATTCTACACAAAATGTCGATTTGGATTTTCACGACCTGTTCTTTCAAAAGGAAGAGTCAACAGTTTTATGTCAGCTGTGCGACATACTATTACAAGAAAATCTCCCAAAAATACGTACAACCTAAGAAGAAAAGAAGAGTCAAAATATATAAATGACTACAACCCAGTCATTTTATCCATGTGGAATGCTAACATGGATATACATTATGTTGCTGACAATTCTATTGCTGTTGCTCGGTATGTCACATCTTACATCACTAAATCTGAGAAAACGGAATTGAAGGAAATGTGGGAAGAGATTTCTCACGAGAAGACTGTCAGTAAGAAGCTATACAGTTTCAGTTTAAAGATGTTATCGCATCGAGAAATTGGATCCTACGAATGCTCAGATAGGTTATCATCTGCAAGTCTGTACTCCAAATCCAGAAGTATAATTTGGGTAAGTTTAGGCCTTGCAGGAATGAGAAATCGGGTACTGAAATCTGTTGGAGAAATTGAATATTTGGCAGAAAACGACCCGGAAAGTACAGATATTTTTAAATGAAACATGTTGGACACATATTACCCAAAAAGAAGTCGTCATCTTGAGAACATGTGTCTCTATGAAGTGCTGCAGAACTACATTTTTACACGGAAAGCCACAGAAGACATCAACAATGGAAAATATAAAGTCATTGGTGAGGAAGGATGTTTGGTGAAGCAAACAAAAGGAAGTTTGATTAATCACAGGAAGCTGAGTTGCGACACTCCTGACAAAAAGGAATTTTACTACTTAGCACTTTTACAACTGTTTAAACCATGGCGTTCAGAGGATGAATTACTTGGAGATTTTCACAGCTATGAAGATTCCTTTAATGCATGTAAAGATACGATTGAATGCAGTACTTTCACAAATTATGTACAAATGTTAAATGAAGAAATTGAACAGGAAGCTACAATTGCAGCTGAAGTAGCTAGAGACAGTTCTCAAGACAGCCAAAGTTCTGGAACGCTCAGTCAAGATCCCCTAGGACAACCAATCGTAGAAAATGACGCTGCAATAGCAATGACTGAAGTGGAAACAGCTATGAATCAAGCTCAGGAAGATTTAATAGACTTACCAAATTTGGAACAGCAACTGAATGAAGAACAACAACAAATTTATGAAGAAGTCACAAAAAAAATTGATCATGGATTACTACATGAAAAGAAAGAGTGCTCATGCACATCATTTGAACCAACCAGGATGTATGTGAGTGGACAAGCTGGAACTGGAACACGTTTCTTAATTAAAGTCATCAGAAGCTACCTACAGCAAAAAACAGATTCAAATTTGTCTTGTGTTGTTACTGCTCCAACTGGGTTAGCAGCATATAACATAAAAGGAATTACCTTACATCGCTTGCTAATGTTACCAGTGGGGTACAAAAGGGGGTGGTGATGGACGGAGCATGAGAGCCAATCAAACACTCACACCCAGTCAACAGATCTGGGTTTGACCCATCACCGTTCTTTAGCCCACTCTGCCACCCCAGATCAGACATGGCCATATGCAAATCAGTCTGACCCTGTGCCTCATGGGAACAGTCCAGCCCGAACTGCTAAGCCATGCCTTCCCTGGACCGGAAACAAGCTTCCTAGGACCGGTTTCTGGCATTTCAGCTGTCTTCAGCCAGACTTGCTTGAATCCAGTGGCAAAGTGAGCAAGGGACTCACGTCTAAGGATACCCTGCCAACTTATGGCGAACAAAGCGGTACAAAAGGGGGTGGTGATGGACGGAGCATGAGAACCAATCAAACACTCACACCCAGTCAACAGATCTGGGTTTGACCCATCACCGTTCTTTAGCCCACTCTGCCACCCCAGTTCAGACATGGCCATATGCAAATCAGTCTGACCCTGTGCCTCATGGGAACAGTCCTGCCCGAACTGCCAAGCCATGCCTTCCCTGGACCGGAAACAAGCTTCCTAGGACCGGTTTCTGGCATTTCAGCCGTCTTCAGCCAGGCTTGCTTGAATCCAGTGGCAAAGTGAGCAAGGGACTCACGTCTGAGCATACCCTGCCAACTTATGGCAAACAAAGCGGTACAAAAGGGGGTGGTGATGGATGGAGCATGAGAACCAATCAAACACTCACACCCAGTCAACAAATCTGGGTTTGACCCATCACCGTTCTTTAGCCCACTCTGCCACCCCAGTTCAGACATGGCCATATGCAAATCAGTCTGACCCTGTGCCTCATGGGAACAGTCCAGCCCGAACTGCCAAGCCATGCCTTCCCTGGACCGGAAACAAGCTTCCTAGGACCGGTTTCTGGCATTTCAGCCGTCTTCAGCCAGGCTTGCTTGAATCCAGTGGCAAAGTGAGCAAGGGACTCACGTCTGAGCATACCCTGCCAACTTATGGCGAACAAAGCGGTACAAAAGGGGGTGGTGATGGACGGAGCATGAGAACCAATCAAACACTCACACCCAGTCAACAGATCTGGGTTTGACCCATCACCGTTCTTTTAGCCCACTCTGCCACCCCAGTTCAGACATGGCCATATGCAAATCAGTCTGACCCTGTGCCTCATGGGAACAGTCCAGCCCGAACTGCCAAGCCATGCCTTTCCTGTTACCAGTGGAGCATGAGAACAAAATAGAATATCACAAGCTAACAGGAGAAGCCTGCTTCGAAGTTTCAAGAGTGTTGAAGAAGATGCAAGTTCTCATTATTGATGAGGTAAGCATGGTATCAAACTTAATGCTTGCCTTTATGCATTTAAGAATGCAGCAAATTCTAAAGAGAGACTATGACGTGTTATTTGGTGGAAAACATGTTATAGTTTTTGGGGATCTTCAACAGCTCACTCCAGTTAAAGGACAAACAGTGTTTAATACTGTGACACATGAAGACACGAAGAAGTCATTAGGAAGTATTGGTAATGCGAATATTTGGTCATTCTGTGAGTACAAAGAACTCACTACCAATATGAGGCAAGCAAATGATGAAGATTATGCAAGTATTCTGAAAGATATCGAATTGGACTACTCACAGAAGTTGGCAGAAAAGCATTACAGAGTCGGTTGCTACATAATTTTATTTGCAAGTGAAGAAATAGTTGCAGAGAAAATATACCAGAATATTGCAGAAAAAAATACTGTAATCTGCTTAATGCCAACACTACGTGAATGCTCGATATTCAATTAGAAACTTTTGAAATTGGAAAACGAAGAGATTAAGAAAATGTAAGCAGTGGACAAAATTCAGCATGAAGGAATTACTATTACATTAACAGGCAAATTGAAAAATACATTGGATTCTCTAGAGAAGAGCATTTCGAAAACAGCTGGATTAGAAAAAAATCTTTATGTTTGTATGAACTGTCGAGTATTTTTAAGAAGAAATTTGGATGTAGGAAAAGGTTTAGTGAATGGAGCTATGGGTAAAGTTGTGGGTTTTGTGAAATACCAGAAAAAAGATGGGATTGAATTTTTAAAAATAAAATTTGATCAGATTGAAGAGGTTAAAGACATTAGTCGTTGTTCAGTCCGTTCTTTGCTTGTAAAAGACTTATGTGTACGTAGGAAGCAGTTTCCGTTTTCTCTAGCATATGCTATAACTATTCACAAATCTCAAGGATTAACTGTAGATAGTGCTTTTGTAAACATTGGTTCTATTGTGTTCAAAGAAGGTATGGCATATGTTGCTTTGTAACGAGTGAAAACATTATCTGGTTTATTCATGATAGACTTTGATGACTCAAAAGTTAGTGCTGATGTAAATTGTGTAAAGGAGTATAATAGATTAAGAAGAACCTATGCTCCTCATTTAGGTCAGTATCCTGTGTTTGAAAAACGTGTTGCTTCTCGGAAAAGGAGAATTGAGAATATCTGTAATGAGGATGTACAGAAGAGAAAACAAAAGGAGAGTGATGTGATTGCAAGCAAAAAGAAAAAGGACAATGTTCAAGAGGTTGTTGGTTGTCATTTTGAAAATAGCTCTGGTGTCAACTGCTACGCTAATGTAGTGCTGAATGTTGTATTTTATCTTGAAAGTTTGCAAGAGCAGATAATAGTAAATCATGAAAAAAGATTTTGTTCTCTGATGAGTTTTCTTTTTGAGAAGCTGAGTATTGATAAAACTAAAATAGAAAGTGCTTCTGATGTTAGAAAACTTTTAGATGTATGTTCAGGATGTACACAGTTTACTCAAAATGTCCAGCAAGATGCACAGGAATTCTTGATGTATATCCTTATGGTACTGGAAGAAGAAGGGGTAGAAATAGAAAATATGTTTGGTCTCTCTTATAAATGGGAACATAGTTGTGAAAACTGCTTCAACACATGCAGCTCTAATGTTGATTCAGAAAGGTTTATATATTTAACATTACCAGAGACTAAATCAGTGACTTTTAGTAAATTAGTTAAAGATGCCAATCACAACATGGAATGTTGTAAATGTAAATCAGACATGTTTTCAACGTTATTTTTAAAGAAATATGGACAGTATGTAATTTTAATGATGCAACGTTGTAGAGCTGATGGTTCAAAATTGGACACTTTAATAAAGAAGTTTACAGGACATCAATTATCAATATCTGGAAAAACTTTTGTTGCAGCTGCAATAATTTTCCATGATGGACCTTCTATAACTTCTGGTCATTACACAGTTTATCTTAAATGTGAAAAAGGCTGGACACTGTGTAATGATTCTCAATTGATTTTCAAGCAACGTTTGCCTGCAGAATTACCAAATTCCTATTTAATTTTTCTGAAACCAAAATTTTAGATACAAATTGCAACATCTGAACAAATCATTTTTGCGATTTTATTGGATTGCCATTGGATATTTCATCAAAAAAGAATTTAAAAATTACCATTTGGCCTCATGGAAAGGTAAACATTTCTCTTGTGGACTTCTTTGACAGATAATATTTTGGTGTATGTGCTTAAGCAACAAGATTTACAGACGATATTTATTGCAAATAGTTATTGTTTTTAGATGATGTTTTAATTAAATATGTTACATTTCTATAAAGGTATGTTTTACTGAGAAGAGATTCAGGGCTTTTTTTAAACAATCTTTCAGATTGTTAATTTTTTTGCCCGCTGTTAAGTGATGAATGCAATTGGTTTCACGATTTACAGTGAAATTCAATATATTCTGAAAACAGCAAAAAAAGGGCAAAATATTGTTTTTTTAAATATGAAAATATGTGTACTGTATTCTAAAATGTATTGTTAAATATTAATACTTTTTTTCTTTTTTTACAGATTGAGAAAGAAAATTTAGGAAAATTAATCCTTTTTTCTAGCAATTAAAAAAAACCATTTATTGATAATTAAGTTATTTTGTTGGTCAGGTAAGTTTGAAATATCTGTATTTATCACACATTTACTTTCATACTCCCTTTTTTTCACTTCTCCTCACTCTGCTTTTCACATTTCCCTTGTGGTCCCTCAAGTACCTTGAAGGGTGAAATAAAGATTTTATTTAAAAAAAAAAAAAAAAAAAATGGGTGCGCACGGTAGAAAAAAAAAAAAAAAAGTGATTAAAAAAATTAAAAAAAATTGTGAGGTAAGGTGGCTCTTTAAAGAGCCGTTGTGTTAATACAGGGACAGAGGAAGGAAAGAATGGCAATATTATAAGGTACCGCACTTGTGCTGCTCTATCTTATTGTCTATTAGAGGAATACTAGACTCCCCAAAAGCAATAAGAGAGTAGCAAGTATTGTACCTTATATGTACTCTCTGAAACCGAGGGTAAATGTCCAGAGGAGCAGAAGAGGGTGACGCTCCCACTGCAGAGGAAGGGCTTGGCTGAGCTGCCGAAGATGTACTCGGCTGAGCAGCTGCGGATATGCTCGGTTGAGCTGCTGAAGGGGTTGCTGCAGTAGCTGGAGCAAAAGTCTTGGTATGTACATCCCTAATGTGTCTGAACATAGTGAAGATTCCAAAAGAGTACTTCTTCTTTGGATCTCCTCTAGACAAGACACGCCCACAAAGTTTGCAGGTGACTAATGGAGCATTGACTTTCTTCTGCCCCTCTGGAAATGTAAAATATTGCCAGACAAAAGAATCCTTCTGTTTCCTCTTTCTCTGTCTGATAATGCTGTCCTGCTCACTCCCAGAAGAGGACTGCTGCTCTGCCATTGTTTCCCAAAGACACTTCAGCTCCTTCTCCTAGGGAATCACAAGCAATAATGAGGGGAATGGGTGTGGTGTTGGAAGTTTCTGGAAATGAAAGAAGTTTAAACCAATGAAAAGTGTTGTTTCTGGATCACATGACCTACCGGTCGCGCTCCGTACGCTTACCGTAGGCGCACGGTAAAAGTACGCATGCGCGTACGTAAGACACGCGCACGCGCGCATGCGTATTAGAGGCACTCGCGCATGCGCGTACGGCGGTTCCGCGTAAGGTGCACGCGCGCATGCGCAAAAAATGAAACGCGCGCATGCGCGTAGGAAGCAAGCGCATACGCGTAGCAGACGAAGTACGGATGCGTACGTAAATCGCATACGCACACGGAGCATAGATATTACGTACGCGTACCGTACTTATAGCGTACCGTGCGTGTACCGCAAGCTTACCGTACGCGCACGGTAAAAAATCCTAAAAAAAAAAAAAAAGTATAAAGGTTTGTAGAAGATATTAACTATGTTGTTCAACTATATCTAAACATTTATTCAAAAAAGGTGAACCATTCCATATTGCAGGATACAGTAAATCTATGATTAGATACATAGGTAGCATATTGTTTAAAAAAAAATCTCAAAAGAAATAATAAAAAAAAAAATTGGATTTAAAAAACCTTGCAAATTCATTAAAAAAAACATAGGTTTCACACACGTTATAGTTAGAAATTAGTATTTAAAAAACCTTGCAAATTCACTGAAAAAAACATAGGTTTCACACACGTTATAGTTAGGAATTAGCATTTAAAAAACCTTGCAAATTCACTGAAAAAACCATAGGTTTCACACACGTTATAGTTAGGAATTAGCATTTAAAAAACCTTGCAAATTCACTGAAAAAACCATAGGTTTCACACACGTTAGAGTTAGGAATTAGCATTTAAAAAACCTTGCAAATTCACTGAAAGAACCATAGGTTTCACACATGTTATAGTTAGCTGAACATTTCGCTCGTAAAAAACCCTGGAAATTCCCACGTTATAGTTAGTTCAGCTAACTATAACTCGCGAGCCCGCAATCCACTGCTGATGACGTCACATATTACATCACTCATGACATGGTCAGTGACATTACTCATGACATCACTGATGACATCTCAAATGACATCACTGATGATGTCATCCATGTGATAAATTACCACATCTTCTCACACCCTAATATAACCTTTGATACACCGACTAAAAATTTCAGAGTTCCAATCTCTAAACCATACATACTGCAATACCAATAACTACATACCCACTTATTAACTCTTAGGTCTACATACACCTCCACTCATTCACTTGTACCGTCACTCATACTTACAGTCACTCCATACAAGACTATCATATGCATTTATACACCTATATAGACACTCACAAACCACCAATCATCCATAGAGCTACTCTCACACCTAGTCAGTCATGCAAATAATCACTCTCCCATTTACTCACCTATGCGGTTATACACACTCAAGTTTACTTACTCAAAAATATTACCACATTCTTACGCTCTTATAGAATCACTGATACAAGCACACACTCATCCATACAGTCACTCTCACAATCAGACACTCTCACATCTACCCACTTATATACTCTTACACGCATATATACTGCCTTTCAACTATGTAGTTAGTCACAAATGTACCACTGAGGTATACATTCAATCACTAGCATACCCATACATACACTCACTCAACCATACAGTCCATCACAGATGCACTCTTAAAACCATGCACCCATAGAATCACCCACTCACACATCTATTCACAGAGTAACACACACCCTACCCACACAAACACTCAGCAACCCATACAGATACTGAGACAAACAATCAATAACTCAAATAGACACTCATATAGCTATTCACAAAACCATGCAGCCACTTATACACCAACATACAGACACATAGAAACATGTACACAGTTTAGTCACTAGTCTGCAGTAAGATACATTTAATGGTTCACATAGAGTCAGTTGCGCACCACAGAAAATCATCCATTTACAAACTTGTACACCCACTTATTCTTCAACTGGCCTTTCCCTATATATATTAAACATATTAAAATTGTTCAGAAACACATACTCAATCGATGATGTCATCAGTATTCACTAAGATACTGTTAATAAGTCAGTTATACAATTAATTTTACAAAAAAACATCCATTTAGACACCTATTTACCCATTTATTCTTCCATTAACCTTTAGATATACATATATAAAATATATTTATTTTTCAGAAAGACACATATTCACTGGATGATGTCATCAGTGATGTCATTTGAGATGTCATCAGTGATGTCATGAGTGATGTCACTGACCATGTCATGGGTGGTGTAATATGTGACGTCATCAGCAGTGGATTGCGGGCGTGCGAGTTATAGTTAGCTGAACTAACTATAACGGGGGAATTTCCAGGGTTTTTTACGAGCGAAATGTCCAGCTAACTATAACATGTGTGAAACCTATGGTTTTTTCAGTGAATATATATATATATATATATATATGTGTGTATATATATATATATATATATATATATTACCTACAGTTGCAGTTGCCAGTAGGTAGTTATACATAGGAAATCCTCAACATTCTATTTGGAATAACATTGGCACCGATTGACGAATCTTCGCAAAATTTCCCAAACTTTTGCCCAGCTCCGCTCCACTCCTATCCTTTCACGGTGATTCGTCAAGCGGGGGCCGAGAAAAAAGGGGGGTCCCAAAACGCATTTTCCCCATGCATTTTCCCATAGGACCTGTTGACGCAGCTACAGCCCGAACTGCTGAACGGAATTACACCAAATTTGGCAAAGAGGTAGTCCTCAGTTCAGAATTGTGCCTTTTGGTTAAATGGTGTAAATCCGTTCAGTAGTTCCTGAGAAAATTGAGTTAAAAAGATAGATATATCTGGGCAGAGCCTAACCACACATCTCATCGTGAGATCTGATTGGCTGTCAGTACTTCATCCAAGAAGTGTTGGCAGCCACCTTGGGACCAATATATATGATAGCACCTCATTAAAAAGCATTGCAGTTAATAGAAGGTTTTAAGACTTTAGTTACATTATAAATCATTTGTTGATGGTACCATACTCATTTTAGGAATTTTGGTGTGTTCTAAGGTGATTTTACCATGTGAAAAAGCCTTCTGCTGTGATATCATGAATCATGTTTGAGAGAAAACTATTTTCTCATGCTTTTCCCACGGAGGTTTGGAAGGTGATCTATAAGCTAAACTGAGAGCATATTTTCTGTAAATTCACATTATCTTTCTCAGTCATGTGAGAATGAAGTCTGACATTCTCAGTAAAACATGTACATCCAACAAGGGCAGAGACTGTCAGTTGATTCCTTTGTGTTCTACTGCAGCTTCCCAGAGTGTTCTAAAGAACAACTTGAGCGTCAACAGTCATACTTATGACAAACGTATTGCACACCTGAAGCCATCTTGATTGGAATAAAGTGGTAACTCTTAAAACATTTAATTTAGAAAGGAACAAAATGAGGGGGTTCATTTTGCCATAGAAAGTATGATTAGTTCTGCAGAAAGAAAAACGAGGGCACATTTTGAGTGACTTCTCAAATCCTCTTCTATTTCATTAAAAAAAATTCTGACATGCAGACTGAAACATGCACTTTCAATACCAGCAGCAGACTTCTCTGGTGAGCAGTAGCTTTACTACAGTGATCTAATGAGCAACTAGAGTGCTAACATTCTGAATGTATGGCAAATGTGTGACACATCTGAGTGCCTTCTTGATGGAACCAAAGTAAAAAACTGAAAGTATTTCCTACTGAGGAGACTGCAGTAAATGAGGAAATTAGGAAACTTCATAACAAATAAATCTCCCAAGATGGCCACCAGAGACAAAAGAGCCCAAATGTAGCCCAAATATCACCCAGATGTAGCCCAAGTATAGCCCAATGACAGAATGTCCCAGAGTGTCCTTAAGAACAACTAGAGCACTTACTGTCTCACTTATGACAAAAGTATGGCACACCTGAAGCCATCTTGATTGGAATAAACTGGTAACACTTAACACATTTATTTTAAAAAGGAACACAATGAGGGGGTTCATTTTGCCATAAAAATGATGATTAGTGCTGAAGAAAGAAAAATTAGGGCACATTTTGAGTGACTTCTCAATCCTCTTCCATTTCATTAAAAAATTCTGATATGCAGACTGAAACATGCACTTTTAATACCAGCAGCAGACTTCTGTGGTGAGCAGTAGCTTTACTACAGTGATCTAATGAGCAACTAGAGTGCTAACATTCAGAATTTATGGCAAATGTGTGACATATCTGAATACCTTCTTGATGGAATCATAATAAAAAACTTAAATGCATTTCCTACTGAGGAGACTGCAGCAAATGAGGAAATTAGGAAACTTCATAACAAATACATCTCCTAAGATGGCCACCAGAGACAAAAGAGCCCAAATGCAGCACACATATCACCCAGATGTAGCCCACATTTAGCCCATTGACAGAAGTGTGCAAAACACTTATTTTTTGTGTATTTGCAGTTTTATATAGTGCAGACTTGTCAGGTATTGCAGTGCTTTACATGAGCATTGGTTACATCACACAAGATTAAATTCATTTTGGTTGTAGACATGGGGAGATTAAGTGATTTGACCAGAATCACAGAATGTTGAGCTGAAGCAGAAACTCCAACCTGGTTCCCCAGTTGCAAAGTCTGCAGCTCTGGAAGTAACACCACATCCTCTCCCCTAAGTGCAACATTTAATCAAGTGGTCAACTGGATAAAAAAACATAAAGATTACAAATAATTTAAAAGTTCTTTGTCGCTATTTGAAAACTCAGAAAATATGTCCTCATTTTAGTTTTTTAGAGCACTAACCATAATTTTGCTGCAAATAAGACCCTCTCATATATGTAATTTCTAATGGAAATGCTCTAGGTATTACAGTTTTGATTACATCAAGATGACGTCAGGCGTTCCACACTTTTGTAATAAATATAGAATGTTAGCAACCTAGTTGTTCATTGGGATACTGTTGAGAGGCAGAGGCCAGGGGCACGGACTCTGAAAATTGAAGGCAGGTAGGAGAGTGCAGAGACAACAATTTGACCACACTGGGCAGGCAGGAAGGGCAGTGGCAGTACAACAGACTATGGAGGGCAGTGGAAAGAGGGCAGGAGCAACAAACGAACAATACAGGACTGGCAAGAGAGGCTGTGGCAATATAATAGACCATTGTAAGCAGAAGGAAGAGGCAGTGGTAGTACAACCATACATGCCAACAGACCCATTTCAGCCAGGAAACGTCCAATGTTTTTAAGCTCAAATGGGCTTTATTTGATCTGTCTCCTGTCTACAATCTCTTCTTTTTGAATGTAACTCAAAGGGGAAAATCAATACCCCAGTTTTTTTTCAAAATCTCCCTCTTACCAAGTTGAAAATGTTCGCAAGTATGGTAAATTGGATCATGGTAGGCAGGAGGAATTGGGGTAGGGACATGGACTCGGATAACAGAGGACAGGAGGGATATGGGGAGGTGCACCAAACTGACCCTACAGGGCAGGCATCAGGGTTTGCAGCAGCACAATACACCACACAGGGCATGCGGGACGGGAGTGCAGCACAACAATCCATAGAAAGCAATAGGGAGGGGACAGGACCATGCACATGGACAATAGAGAACAGAGGGGAAGGAGGCAATGGTAGCTAACTGACCATAATGGACAGACAGGAGAGAAAGCTGCAGCATGACAGACCATAATGGGCAGGAGGGACAGATCAGGGGCATTACAATGGAACAGACAAGCCAGGAGGGAGGGAATAGGGGTCTGCACAGGGAAACAGAGGGCTGGGGGCAAGGGGGTAGGACAGGAGTAGCAAGATGACCATGGAGGTCAAGCAGGATGGGCACTAGAAACAAGACACACCATGGAGAGAAACAGTGAGACTATGATGTCATACACACAGACAATGGAGGGAAAGTGGGAGGGGGTCAGGGGCAGCTAGCTGACCACACAGGGAAGGTGGGAGGGCCCATGGCAGCACAAAAGACCATGCATGGCAAGCGGAAGGGTTAGTGGCAGCACAATGGCTATGATGGGCAAGAAGGAGGGTGTAGGGGCATGCACAAAGGACCATGGAGGATAGAAGGGAGGGTCAGGACCTGGGCACAGACAAGAGAGTTCAGGGGAAGGGGCCTCACAACAGAACGCGTGGGGCAAGCAGGAGGAGCAGTTGCAGCACAACAGACCAGTGAGGGCAGAAGGGTGTGGCAGTAAAATAGACCATGGTGGACAGGAGGAAGGGGATAGGGGCATGGCATGTGGACAGGCAGGGTGGAGGTGGCAGGGACAGGTTACAGTCATCTGACAATGCTAGGCAGATGGGAGGGGAGTGGCAGCTCAACAGAACACTCAGAGTAGATAGGAGTGGCAGGTCCATGGAAAATGGTGGGCAAAAAGGATGGAGCAGGGGCATGCACAAAGACATCGGAGGGCAGGGGGATGGAGAATAGGGGCAGCAAGCTAAGCACAGAGGCCAAGCAGGAGGTCAATGATGGGCCATAGAATTGGGCAATGGAGGGCGGGAGGAGTGGACTGGTACATCATGCAAAATGGAGGGCAGTGGCAGCACATCAGACCATGCATGGCAGGAGGGAGGAGGCTAGTCCATGGATTCAGACATCAGAGGATAGGGAGGCGGTGGATGGGGCAGCAAGCTAACTGTTCAGAGACGGTGGATATTAGGAACTTTATTGTTTTTAAAATGTGTGTCTGTGCGAACTACTTAAAATATGAATAAGTATGCAGCATAATCTCACTTTTATTCAGGAAGAAGAGGACGTTTGTGACTGTGACTCCGGGCTCACTTGGCAGAAACACCTCCTGACCCTCCACTCCCATCGCAAAATGTAATGCCCGTGAAAAGGGTAGGTGGACGCAGTGTTATATAGAACATTGTCTTGAGAGCACGATTGAAAATGAAAACTAGATCTAGTATATGGTATAAACTATGCACCAAAAAGTGTGATATAAGATGAACCGGGTCGTGAAATATAATATGCAATAGATTGTGCGCAATGACAGATTAATTGGAGAGCGCGAGATAGCACAGGTACTAGCGCGTTCTATACGATATGCGCCTTGGAGTGTAATATGCACAGGGCAGTGTTGTGTAACCTAACTAGTCTCTAAAGTTGTAATATAAAATATGTGCTGGGGAGTTTAACGTTGCATATGCACTGTGACAAAGATATGGATCCCAGATTGTAATATGTATGGCATAGCGCTGGGCATTATAACATAGGCATCGAGGAAGGCATGTTAGATGGGGCAATATAACCCGTGCGAAGGCAAGTGTGGCATGAGATATTTACGGGGTGGTGTTACAGTGCACATGGGCTAGAGAGTGTCATAGCATAACCACTAGCTGGTGGAATACAACACAGAGGTGTGTGGCACTCGGCGGGCACTGGTGGGTGTAACACAGCATTGGGCTCAGCCAGGAGCACGCTGTGACTCTCAAGTGAGGTTCTTCTCCTTTCCAGAGAGTAAAATAAAAAGTATTACACATCCGGCGGTGGATGTGTGTTTTATTAACCGTGAGGGTTTTTTTTTGCATAGTTTGGTCGAATTTTTGTCGAATCCCCTTTGAATGGCTTGGTGTGCGTGTGTATTAAATGTGCCCGTCAATAGCTACCCATGTTTGTATAAATAAACAAAAAGGGTGTCTACTTGGAGAGTACCCACCGGCGGGGGCGCCGGGATTAGGCACGGTAGGGCGTCAGACATGTCAGAGCTTCACTAGCGGTGTAAATACATTCCACGTGGATTCATTGTATGCATAGTCGCCTTTTAATGAATATCATGCAAATCGTCATGGTGATAGGTGCATACGGTTTGTCCAGCATGTCCTAGGTGTTTCTATAAATATATATTTTTTACAAATAATAAAAAACAAAGCCCGGCCCCGGGGGATGGGGTCCCCGGGACCATAAGTGGCCTGAGGAGGGGGGTAACGCAGTCCCCCTCCTAAAGAGTAAAAAAAAAAAAAAGGCCATGACCCGGGGGTTGGGGTCCCTGGGGCCGATTAAGGCCTTGGGAAGGGGGCCACGGGCCCCCCTTCCAAATTTATTTTTTTCAACATAAAAAATTAGGGTGCAGGCCCTGGGGGATGGGGTCCCCAGGACCAATAAATTAGAAAAAGAAGGGGGGCCACACAGCCCTCCTTCTTAAAAAAATAAAAAAAATATTAGGGGGCCATGCTCCCTCCTTGCAGCACGCTGCAAAGGCGCCCCCTGGCCAGTTGTACGTTGGGGAATTAATTCCCCTTCAATACTGAGGGTCCCTGAGGGCCAACTAGCCCAACAGGCATGTCCACTATGCGCCAGGGAGCTGTGTTGCAGACAGGTGTTCTGAGGCCACGCCCCTTTATACACCTCTATGCAACGCAGCTCTGTGGCGCTTACTGTACATACCTAGTGGGCTATTTTGCCCCTAGGGACCCTCAGGATTCAAGGGTACTTAATCTCCCAACTTAAAACGGCCACAGGGGGTGTTTACACGGTGGGGAAGGGAGGGGACGGGGCCTGAGGTGATGTGTGCAAACACACCCTATGGCGCGTTTTTAAGTTGGAAAAATAATTCCCCTTCAATCCTGAGGGCCCCTGGGGGCTAACTAGCCCACCAGGTGCTTCCAGTAAGCGCCACTGAGCTGCGTTGCAGAGAGGTGGTCCAGGCCGTGCCACTTTTTACAGCTCTCTGCAACGCAGCACTGTGGCGCTTACTGGAGGTACCTAGTGGGCTAGTTGGACCCTAGGGACCCTCATGATTCAAATTAACTTAATCTCCCAACTAAAAACGGACACAGGGCGTGTTTACACAGTGGTGAAGGGAGGGGACGGGGCCTGAGTTAACGTGTGCAAACACGCCCTGTGGCGCGTTTTAAGTTGGGGAAATAATTCCCCTTCAATCCTGAGGGACCCTGGGGGCCAACTAGCCCACCAGGTGCTTCCAGTAAGCACCACTGCGCTGCGTTGCAGAGAGGTGGTCTAGGCCATGCTCCTTTTTACATCTCTCTGCAACGCAGCTCTGTGGCGCTTACTGGAGGTACCTAGTGGTCTAGTTGGACTCTAGGGACCCTCATGATTCAAGGGGACTTAATCTTCCAACTTAGAACGGCCACAGGGCGTGTTTACACAGTGGGTAAGGGAGGGGATGGGGCCTGAGGTGACGTGTGCAAACACGCCCTATGGCACATTTTAAGAGGTAGTTTTAATCCCCTGCCCTATTATATACTAGGGGCTTACAGAGGAGGTCATGGTAATCACAGGGGGACCCCAACGCATAGTGTTCCCTAGTGTATGTAGGTGTTTTCACTGTTTTCTGAGTGTCTTTTAACATATCACTGGCTCTAGGACTGGTTAGTCAGACTCAGTTACCACCAGTATCCATCTGAAAAAGTTGAGGGTACAGCATGATTTTGCAACAAGGCTTATTTCTGCTCTTCTGTTTGTTCTTTCTGCACGTTATCCTTCTTCCTGCACTTTTCTTCATCTTTGAGTACGTCTGTTGCTTCTTTCTGCATTTCTTTTTTTTCTTTTTGTGCGTTTTTTCTTCTTTCTTCACAAGTCCTATCTCTGTAGGCATAGTTAGAAATTAGAATTTAAAAAACCTTTGAAATTCACTGAAAAAAACATAGGTTTCAGGCATGTTATAGTTAGGAATTAGCATTTAAAAAACCTTAGAAATTCACTGAAAAAAACATAGACCCACAACAGCAGAGCATTGTGGGCGCGCGAGTTATAGTTAGCTGAACTAACTATAACGGGGGAATTTCAATGGTTTTGTATGAGTGAAAAGTCCAGCTAACTATAATTCCCCTGAAACCTATGTTTTTTTCAGTGAATATATATATATATTGTAAACATTAAGTATATTAACAAGTAACAGATTCATTGTTTGTGCTGCTGATGTGCTGATGTGCTGCTGGCGTCCTCTGCCAATTGCCGCTGTTGATTGAGCTGCTGCACCCGGGCTTAACCTGCACTGAACCAGGGCCAACCGTTGTCCATTTCCCCCCACACCGTGGGGATTTCTGGCGGGGGCGCTGGGTCTAGGGTGTCACTGACAGGCGTTACCAACAGAGAGGAGCAGAGTGCTGGCCGCATCGCAGCGGTTGCTTCAGCCCCATCACAGGCTCTTGGCAGCCAGAATGCCCTCTGTGGGGTGGGCAGGGAGGCTCAGCTGCTGGGTGTGCGAATGATCTATGGCCCCACAGAAGCAAGAAAGTGAGCGACCCAGCTGGTCGGGTGGCTATTGATAAAGTCCTGCAGCCACAGCCCCACGGGATAGAAAGGCCTTGGGTAGGGGCAGTCTCTTGCTTTGGGGCACTGATTTCTTTAGGCTCCATTCTTGTTTTGAGTGAGGAGCGAGGAGTGGGCCCAAGGGACCAAGCAGTGAGCACTGGTTGGGTGGCTATCAACCAAGTTGATTTAATTGCGGCCATAGTCCCGCAGGTCAGAAAGGCCAGGAGCGGGGGCAGTGATTTGTCTTGTTTGATCTACATCATAACATTTATCTCCTGCAAGTATACGCAGGTACTCCCTTTAAGCTGTAGGCACAGGCAATATCAAAAACAACCTCAGAGGAGTGAATAGGCATAAAGAGGCTGCAACTGCCACAGGGTTCTGTCCACAACCTGAAGAGCAAAGCAAAAGAAGACAGGAGAGGCTAATGTCACGGGCCCCTCCACCTGTTGGTGGAAGCGATCAGTGTCAGGCCAGCGCAGCTTGTCTCACAGGTAAGGGCACTTAGTAAAAAAAACACCTTGGGATCTCATCTACATAATATAGAAGAAGGAGTAGCCAAACTTCCGCCAAATATCCAGGAACCAGTAATTAGCCTCAGTAATCATTTCTGACAAGGCGGAGTTCGAAGAAGCTTCCTAAACAAATGAAATTAAATATCCATCATCAGATTGTAGTTGGATCCTCTTCCATAAGTTTATGGTGAAGTTATGGCCTACAGAAAATTACGAAGTAGAACAAACAGTGTATATGAAAAGATTGGGCACAGCCCAATCACAGCGAAGAAGCAAAACAAGATTAACACACATAGGGGCACTTCCGAGATCACTCACAATACTAGAGTTTTTTTGTTTTATTCTCTCCACCTTCAAAAAAGTCTCAAGAAATATTTAATCAAGAAGACCATAGGTACCTCATGGAAATAATGAAGAATACCTCAGACCTGTCTGCAAACTATCAGAACTTTGCCGCTGAAGGACTGTCAAAATCATGCCCAGAGGCAATGGCTCCTCAGAAACAATTGTCACTGACAATTGCGACCAAATGCACATCTGTAATGTACTTCACCCTTCCAGGCAATAATTTGAGCTGTGCAATCATCATCCCCCCCATAAAACACCAAGGGAGATGCCACAATTGTTCAGCACTTTGGATGTAATTGATAATCTATTCTTCTCTCCTGACTTTCCTATTGTTTCCAGATCCCCACAAAACAGAGCATCCATTGCGAATTCACTGTGTTCTTCGCAAAGTTTTCTGGCAGCAATCCAGGCATTATTAGGAAAATAGATAGCAATTTCCGACCACATCTTGGAAACTCAATCGTCAGTCCTCCAACTTCTCTTGGACCAGATACCTTCCCAAATATCCTCAGATGCAAACAAAAATTACAACAAAAAAATCATATCAACAAATTGAAAATAAATTTCAAACAGAGGAAAACGGAGACTCAACATCATGTATAATAATGAGGTGGATGCAAACAAATAGTAAAAAACCAAATTGCAAAATAAAAACAGAGAATAAGTTGACATCATCTATTCTCTAAAAAAGCTATTTGAGGCACCGATAGAAAGTAGCTCATGAACTGTAACTCCCACATTTTACCCAATCTTCACTTGCAAAATAACACAGGAGATTGCCCAAAACCTTCAGCACTACCCTATGTAAGTTTCTTCCCAGCAATCAATGATTTCACCCGGAGAAATCCCAAAAATAAAGAGAGGCTTCTTTAAAAAAATCAAAAAATTGTAATCTCAGAAAACAAGCAAGGGAAACTGCAAGTCTTCAAATCAAAAGCACGAAAAGTAGAAGGAAAAGGTCTAAACGGCAATTTGCAAATGCAAAACCTCACAAAATAATGTTTTCCCAAAGAGACCGGCTAGGCTCAGACACACAGACAGAGGTGAAAAAATTACCGGGGGACATGCTAAGTAACATCGACAACAACAATGTGAAGGGACTTTCTCCTTCATCTTTACAGGCAGTATCATTAAGTCCATTGAATTCCCTGGCTATTTATTTCACAAGCAAAGGTTTTCAACTGACCACAAGCTTTTGAGTCAAGGGCTATGACAGGAGGCAAAAGCCCAAACCAAGATTTTAATTTAATTTTAGAGGTATCTGATATTTTTCCTGTAGGAAAGACCCATTAAATCAGGAAAAGGTACTTAATCTCATGCATACACTCCCCCAACTCCAAACGCTTTCCTCCTCTGAATTAAAATTACTTTCCTTCCCAGACAAGACTGACATCTTTATAGTGTAAGTTGATTTTTGGTCTGGGTGATCCCTGCAATAATTTTAAGTGAGAGAGAAAGCCTTCATAAGTATTGGATTAGGCATGGTGGTAGTTAGACAAAAAACTTTGCAGGCTTTGTTGAAGGAACCATCGCTATCAGAAAGGGATCTTCTTTATATCTCCTCGACATTTTACCAGAACAAGTTGTCACAAAGCTCATTAGCCCCACAAGTCAATAAGTTAACAATCTATATAACAGATGGAGAATGATTTATATGGAAGAACCGCCTTGAAACCACAAAATTAAACAAGGATAACTCCTGGTTTTGGCTTGCGGATAACTTCATCGCAAATAGGCAGGGATGAGGTGTAAAACTCCCTTTTTAGCAAAGATTCTTCTCTTACTAGAACCATCATCTTTTTTTCATCGAACATTGCAGGCTTGAAATCACAAAAAATCGACACCGTCTTCTTAAGAATTTGTCAGCAATGGTCTGCCTTCAGGAAACCTGGGGGCAGATTTATGACGACTGGCGCATCCCTGCATATCAGCAGGGATGCGCCAGTTATTATGCGCCACAGCTACGCCACCATGGATGCGCCGCATTTATAATGCGTGACGCATCTGTGCCGAAAAGTGGCGCATTGCTGGAGTTGCGTCGCAAGCGCGACGCAGCTCCAGCAATGATCGGGGGGCCCTATCTTTACAATGCTGCGTCAATCCTTATGCCTGCTTCAAGCAGGCGCAGGGTTTTGACGCAGCATGGGCCTAAAAGTGACTGAGTGAAATCTTGTAGATTTCACTCAGCCACTTTTAGGAGGCGTTCCTGCGTCGGAACGCCCCCACCTGCCCTGGAACGCCTACATGTGGCGCAGGGCTTTACAACATGACGCATCTCCCAGATGCGTCACGTTGTAAATACCCCGCACCATGGCGCAGGATTTGCGCCGCTGCTGCGTCACAAAAGTGACGCAACGGCGGCGCAAAAGTGGCGCAAGTGCAACATAAATCTGCCCCCTGGTCTTTCGGAAATTTTAGCCAAAAGGATTACTTCTCTTTTGAAATATCAGCAATAAGGAAAAAATTAGGTCATGCAAAGGGGGTCTGATGATCCTACTGAAGGAAACATAAAATGGAACTTGGAAAGAATTGATGTAGTCAGTAATAACTTCCAATGTATAATGATAAATGTAGGCAACAAAAATCTTCAACACACAGACCCCGTATTTCTGTTTAATGCCTATATCCCACCCGGCCCTGAATTAAATCTTATGCTGGTAAAAATATTCAATCAAATAGTCTCAATATTAGAATCATGTGGTAGACATCAAATCCTCATTACAGAAGACTTCATTGCAAAAGTTCCTAACCACGCGATAACATCTTGTAGAAATAAAGACGAAGAAGATGCCTGGTTTATACCAACTCGTATTTTCATGGATGATATTAAAGCAGATAAACGGGGAAAAATCCTACTTGAATTAGTAACTGGAATCAGCGGAGTGATCACAAATGGAAGGCTAGATGGGGATATACCTGCAAGCTACACAAAAAAGAAGTCTATGGCAGCTTTATATTGTACTATATAATATGTAACCCAGTGTTATTCCAAAAATGTAATTACCTTGACTCTGATTTCACACCAGATAGCAATCATGCTATACTCCACCTGAATCTCAATCTAAACCTCTCTTTGACTTCTCCATGGGCGCTCTATTGGATGAATAGTGAGACGATCCTAGACTCTAATCAGGGTTCAATAATCTGGAACATGGCAAGCTTCAATAAAATTAATGAAGTGATAGCCTCTCAACAGCTATAGCTGCTAGATAGTACCCTTAATCTAATCAAGCACTTTGAGCAACCTCTTTTTTCCATTACCGACGAGTTACAAAATAAGGTCTCTTTATAGAAGTCTTCTCTCAAAGCTAAGAAGGTCACTGGAGGGGACAATATCTCCAAAAGAAGGAATCTATTAATTAGATGGCAATTTATCTCTTTCTCAAGTACAAGAAAAGCAGAAATAGCCAGTCTGAAGAAAAGACTGAAAAGACTTACAAAGGAAAAAAACAGCTACCTCAGATAAACACTGGATGAATCTATATATGCCTGCTACTAAAATAAATACTAAACAATTTTGACATTTGATTGCCAAAGGAATGGAAAGCCATGAATCTATAAAAGCACAGTATCAGAGACCGAGTGGGAAAGCTACATTCTAGGACTTTATAAATTATCTATAGAGCATTCTGGTTGTAGGAAAACACCCAATTGAGACTTTCTGATTGGATTGTACAATCTTTGCCTTTTCCGTCAGGTAAACAAATTGAGCTACAAGAAGGCAAGAACTTCAGCAGCCATGGGCCCAGACATAATACCAATAAATGTCGTTCAAAGCAGCCCAGTAAGGTGGAGCATGTTTTTCGGCACCCCTTTTTCAACATTGTTATGCCACTGCTCAAATTTGTTATTAATATACTGGGAATATCATCCTTCCAATACTGAAAAAGGGCACTCGACTTAACCCTGGGAACTATCAGTAAATTGCACTTCTGGTGCCTAGAGAAAAATATGTGCCGCAAGTATTCTTGTGCATTTAGGAGACTGGGCTTTTCCATCCCGAATTTCCAAGTGGAATTTCAGCCCAATGATTCCATGATTGATAATGTAGGGATTCTACTGTCAATTATTGATAAATATGTCCTATCTGAATCTCAAGTAATATATTGCCTTTTTGCCGATGTTTCAACAGCTTTTGATAGGGTCGTCAGACCATCTCTCTGGAGTAAATTAAAGGAAATGGGGATGCCGGCCTCACTTTGAGGCTGATAGCAGGCCTGCACACTTCAACATGATGTAAAGTCCAGATGGGAGGTGACAAAGGCCTGACTCACAAGATATCCACTCAAAATGGTCTAAAGCAGGGTTGCCTATTAACTCCCCTTTTGTTCTTGATTTACATAAGTGATCTACCTGAGAATTTCCAAAATGTAAATAACTTTCCAGCTAAAATAGCTTCAGAAAATATACATGTGCTAATGTATGCTGACGATGTGGTACTTTTTGACGTTACTACATTGGGTTTACAGAGAAATATAGATGCCCTCACAAAATACAAAGAAACAAACCACCTAAAGGTGAATATCTCCAAGACCAAGGCAGTTCATTTAGGGGTTGGAAACAACATACCCAATACAAATGGAAATTAGGTGATAGAACAATTGAGGTGGCAAAAGCCTATACCTATCTTCATCAGATGAGCCAAAAAGCAGTGGAACATACAAATGCACTAAGGAAATTTTACTCCTACTTGGGCAAGAGGCACTTTCAAGCTCTATTTGAAGTTTATAGTGTAAAAAGTCTGCCAACCATAATCTACGCGATAGAGTATATCCCCCATAGCTAGATGGAATGTACTGAACAACAGTGAAGGCAAACTATTATGACAAATCACCTCATTGAGTCAGGCTGTTCCAGTACAGATCCTCTGCTTAGAATTTGTTATAGTAATCAATCAATCAATGAAAACATTTATAGAGCGAGCTACTCACCCGTGAGGGTCTCAATGCGCTGAAGGGAGGGGGGGTGCTGCTACTGCTCGAAAAGCCAGGTCTTGAGGTGTTTCCTGAAGGTGAGATGGTCCTGGGTCATTCGTAGGTGTGCGGAGAGGGAGTTCCATGTTTTGGCTGCCAGGTAGGAGAACGATCTTCCTCCGGTGGTGGCTCTGCGAATCCGTGGGATGGTGGCGAAGGCGAGGCTGGCGGTGCGGAGTTGGCAAGTGGGAGTGTTGAACGAGAGGCGGTTGTTGAGGTATTCGGGGCCCATGTCGCAGAGCGCTTTGTGTGCGTGGGTGAGGAGCCTGAACGTGATCCTCTTGCTGACAGGGTGCCAGTGCAGGTTTTCCAGTTGGCCAGATATGTGGCTGTGGCAAGGGATGTCGAGGATGAGATGTGCAGAGGCATTCTGTATGCGTTGTAGTCGTTTCTGAAGTTTGGCGGTGGTTCCTGCGTATAGGGCGTTTCCGTAGTCCAGTCGGCTGGTGACGAGGGCCTGGGTGACGGTCGTTCTGGTTTCGGTGGGGATCCACCTGAAGATTTTCCGGAGTATGCGCAGGGTGTTGAAGCAAGAAGACGAGACGGCGTTGACTTGCTTGGTCATCGTGAGGGAGGAGTCCAGGATGAATCCCAGGTTGCGTGCGTGGTCTGAGGGGGTCGGCATGGAGCCCAGCGCTGTGGGCCACCAGGTGTCGTCCCAGGCGGATGGGGTTTGTCCGAGGATGAGGACCTCCGTCTTGTCTGAGTTCAGCTTCAGGCGACTAAGCTTCATCCATTCTGCGACGTCTTTCATTCCTACCTGGAGGTTGGTTCTGGCGGTGGCTGGGTCTTTGGTGAGGGAGAATATCAGTTGGGTGTTGTCGGCGTAGGAGATGATGTTGATGTTGTGTTTGCATGCGATTGCAGCGAGGGGGCTCATGTAGATATTGAAGAGGGCTGGGCTGAGCGAGGAGCCTTGGGGTACGCCGCAGATGATCTTGGTGGCTGCTGAGCGGAAGGGAGGGAGGCGGACTCTCTGGGTTCTGTCAGAGAGGAACGAGGTGATCCAGTCCAGGGCCTTTCCTTGGATCCCGGTGTTGAAGAGGCGGGATATTATGGTGCGATGGGATACGGTATCAAAGGCTGACGAGAGGTCCAGTAGGATGAGGGCGGTCGTTTCTCCGTTGTCCATCAGGGTCCTGATGTTTTCGGTGGCTGCGATGAGGGCAGTCTCGGTGCTGTGGTTGGCTCGAAATCCAGACTGGGATGGGCCGAGCGAGTTGTTTGCCTCGAGGAAAGCAGTCAGCTGTTTATTGACGGTCTTCTCGATGACTTTAGCTGGGAAGGGGAGAAGAGAGATGGGGCGGAAGTTCTTGAGGTCTTTTGGGTCCGCTGTGGGTTTCTTCAGAAGGGCGTTGATTTCTGCGTGCTTCCAGCTCTCGGGGAAGGCGGCTGATGCGAAGGAGATGTTTATGACATTCCGGAGATGGGGTGCGATGATGGTGTCGGCTTTGTTGAAGATATGATGGGGGCAAGGGTCAGAGGGGGAGCCGGAGTGGATGGAGTTCATGACGTTGGTGGTGTATTCAGTGCCTTATGGGGGTCCAGGCGCTGAGTGTGGTGGTGGGGGTCGCTGGTTCGGTGACTGGAGGCGGAGTCTGGGGTCCGAAGCTGTTGTGTATATCTGCGATCTTTCGGTGGAAGAACGTGGCAAAGGAGTTGCAGAGTTCTTGTGACGGTGTGATGTCGTTGTTGCTGGCGCTGGGGTTGGAGAGCTCTTTGACGATGTTGAAGAGTTCCTTGCTGTTGTGGGTGTTGTTGTCTAGTCGCTCTTTGAAAGATGTCCTTTTGGCGGTGCGGATCAGCTGGTGGTGTTCGCGGGAGGCGTTATTGAGGTCTGTCATGTTTTCTGTAGTTCATTCATTGCGCCAGGTTTTTTCAAGGGTTCGGCAGGATTTCTTTGAGTCTTTGAGGGCGTCTGTGAACCACGGGGTTTTCCTGTTGCCGGTCTTGCCTGGGTGAATCTTCAGTGGAGCGAGGTCGTTGGCGCAGTTGGTGATCCACTGTGCGAGGTTGTGGGCTGCGTCGTTGGTGTCAGTGGTGTCGGTTGGCGGGTTCTGGCTTAGTGATGAGAGGAGTTGGTCTGTGGTGATTTTGCTCCAGCGTCTTCAGGGGATTTGTTACGTGCGGTGGTGGGATGTAGTCTTTTTGAAGGTGAAGTGGATGCATCTGTGGTCGGTCCAGTGTAGTTCGGTGGAGTGGCTGAAGGAGACATGGTTGCTGGCGGAGAAGATGGGGTCGAGCGTGTGGCCAGCAAGGTGGGTGGGGGTGTTCACCAGCTGTTTGAGTCCAAGGTTGGCAAGGTTGTCGAGCAGGGTGGTGGTGTTGTTGTCGTTGTTTTTCTCCAGGTGGAAGTTCAGGTCCCCTAGGAGAATGTATTCTGGTGAGGCTAGGGCGTGCGGGCTGATGAAGTCGGCGATGGTTTCGCTGAAATGTGTGCGCGGGCCCGGGGGTCTGTAGATGAGCGTTCCTCTAAGGGTGGTCTTGGGGTCGGTGTGAATCTGGAAGTGTAGGTGTTCGGCAGCAGAGAGTGTGTCTTCGGCATTGGTTGTGATGTTGATAGTGTTCCTGTAAAGTTTTTGAAAACTTTAATAATATTTATATCTATATATATATATTCACTGAAAAAAACATAGGTTTCAGGCACGTTATAGTTAGGAATTGGCATTTAAAAAACCATAGAAATTCACTGACAAAACCCATAGGTTTCAGGGGTGTTATAGTTAGCTGGACTTTTCACTCGTACAAAACCATTGAAATTCCACCGTTATAGTTAGTTCAGCTAACTATAACTCGCGCGCCTGCAATGCACTGCTGATGACGTCACATATTACATCCCTCATGACATGGCCAGTGACATCACTGATGACATCACTGATGACATCTCAAATTACATCACTGATGACATCACTGATGACATCATCCAGTGAATGTGTGTTTTTCTGAAAATTAAATATATTTTATATATGTATATCTCAAGGTCGATGGAAAAATAAATGGGTATATAAGTGTCTAAATGGATGATCTGTTTTTGAAAAATTGATTGTATAACTTACTGATTAAGTGTATCTTAGTGAATACATGGCTTAGTGAGTAATGTTTAAATATGTAAATATCTGTATCAGTCTCTCACTTTGTGTATAAGTGGCTGCATGCGTTGGTGAGTAGCTACATGAGTTGCTATATAGGTTATTAGTTGTTTTTTTGAGTATCAGTATGAGTGTCTGAGTGTCTGTATGGTTCGGTGGGGGGGTGTTACGTGGTGCATAGGTGTATGAATGAGTGACTCTCTGTTTGAATGTGTTGAAGACAGCATGTGTGCAGGACTGTATGGGTGGATGAGTGTGTGCATGGGTGTGTTAGTGAGTGAATGACTGTCTCAATAGTGTCTTTAGGAGTAACTACATATGTTTTAAACTAGTAGATGTGACTATTGGTGTATGTAAGTAAGTATATGTGAGAGTGAGAGATTGGAAGAGTTCCTGTATGAATAAGTATGTGTTTCTATAAGGAATTGCTTAAAAGACCAAGTATGTGTACGTTTGTGTAGAAGTAAGTGTGGTGGTGTGTGTATAACTGTATATGCAAGTAAATGGATGTTTGATTCTTTATTAGCATGAGTGACTATGTGTGTGAGTAACTCTATGGATGAGTGGTGTTGTGTAACAGGATGTATAGGTGTATGAGTACATATGATGAGTGAGTACATGTATGAGTGACTATATAGTAGGCCTGGGCGAAAATTTCGTTCCGTTCACGGAAATTGCGATAATTTGACATTTTCACGTTCCGCGGAGAGCGCGAAAATGTAAAAAATTCCGGTTTCCGCAGCTTGGCGATAATTTGTTTCTTGCTCGCGCTGTAAAATAATACATTCTCGCGCGCGCGCGATCGCCTTACCTGAATCCCTGCGTTCGCCGACAAGTTTTCTTGATCCGGTCGCGTTCTCCCTGAGATGTTGTATTGTTTTTAGCCATTTGCGCTGTCTCGCGACAGTTCGCGCCGCAGTGACGTCATGCGTCGCGCGATCACGTCTTTCTTCTCGCGATCATGCACCGCGAGACAACTCAAAACAAGATGGCCGCGCCCGCAAGCAATCACTTGGGTAAGTTGGCGACCCACAACCATGCAGAAAATCTCGCGAACATGCCGGAAAAAAACTTCCGCATCTTCGCGATATTTCCGCTTGTTTGCGATAATTTTAAACATTTTCGCGATAATTTGCGAAAGTTAATTTCGCAAATTCCGCCCACCCCTACTATATAGGACTGTTGGTGAATGAGTGGATGTGTATGTGGATCTTAGAATTACTAAATAGGTTGTTGTAACTGGTATTGTTATGTCCATTGTTTTGAAATTTTTTGTTTATATTTTTGGATGTGTAATCAAAAGGTTATATTAGGGTGAGAGGAGGTCTGTCACTCTAGCACAAGGATGATGTCATCAGTGATGTCATCAGTGATATCATTTGAGATGTCATGAGTGATGTTATGAGTGATGTCGCTGACCATTTCATGAGTGATGTAATATGTGAAGTCATCAGCAGTGCATTGCGGGAGCGCGAGTTATAGTTAGCTGAACTAACTATAACGGGGGAATTTCAATGGTTTTGTACGAGTGAAAAGTCCAGCTAACTATAACGCCCCTGAAACCTATGTGTTTTTTCAGTGAGTTTCTAAGGTTTTTTAAATGCTCATTCCTAACTATGCCTACAGAGATAGGACATGTGAAGAAAGAAGAAAAAACGCAAAGAAAGAAAAAAAAAGAAATGCAGAAAGAAGCAACAGAAGTCCTCAAAGATGAAGAAAAGTGCAGGAAGAAGGATACCGTGCAGAAAGAACAAACAGAAGAGCATAAAGAAGCCTTGCAAAATCATCCTGTACCCTCAACTTTTTCAGATGAATACTGGTGGTAACTGAGTCTGACTAACCAGTCCTAGAGCCAGTGCTATTTCAAAAGACACTCAGAATACAGTGAAAACACCTACATACACTAGGGTACACTATGCGTTGGGGTCCCCCTGTGATTAGCATGTCCTCCTCTGTAAGCCCCTAATATATAGAAGGGCAGGGGGATTAAAACTACCACTTAAAACATGCCACAGGGCTTGTTTGCACTCCCTGTGGCCGTTTTAAGTTGTGAGATTAAGTCCCCTTGAATCCTGAGGGTCCCTAGGGTCCAACTAGACCACTAGGTACCACCAGTAAGCGCCACAGAGCTGCGTTGCAGAGAGATGTAAAAAGGGGCACGGCCTAGACCACCTCTCTGCAACGCAGCGAAGTGGCGCTTACTGGAAGCACCTGGTGGGCTAGTTGGCCCCCAGGGTCCCTCAGGAATGAAGGTGACTTATTTCCCCAACTTAAAACGCGCCACAGGGCGTATTTGCATATGTTAACTCAGGCCCTGTCCATTCTCTTCACCACTGTGTAAAAACGCCCTGTGTCCATTTTTAGTTGGGAGATTAAGTTCATTTGAATCCTGAGTGTCCCTAGGATCCAACTAGCCCACTAGGTACGTCCAGTAAGCGCCACAGAGCTGCGTTGCAGAGAGGTGTAAAAAGTGGCATGACCAGAACCACCTCTCTGCAACGCAGCTCAGTGGCGCTTACTGGAAGCACCTGGTGGGCTAGTTAGCCCCCAGGGGCCTTCAGGATTGAAAGGGAAATATTTCCCCAACTTAAAATGCGCCATATGGCGTGTTTGCACACGTCTCCTCAGGCCCCATCCCCTCCCTTCACCACTGTGTAAACGCGCCCTGTGGCCATTCTAAGTTGAGAGATTAAGCCCCCTTGAATCCTAAGGGTCCCTCGGGTCAAACTAGCCCACTAGGTACCTCCAGTAAGCGCCACAGAGCTGCGTTGCAGAGATGTGTAAAAAGGAGCGTGGCCTCAGAACACCTGTCTGCAACGCAGCTTTCTGGTGCATACTGGAGATACCTGTTGAGCTAGTTGGCCCTCAGGGATCCTCAGTATTGAAGGGGAATTAATTCCCCAACTTACAACTGGCCAGGGGACGTGTTTGCAGAGTGCTGCAAGGAGGAGGCATGGTCTCCGGCGTGATGCCGCTCTTTTATTTATTTAATTTTTTTAAGAAGGAGGGCTGTGTGGCACCCCTTCTCTTTCTAATTTATTGGCCCTGGGGACCCCATCCCCAAGGGCCTGCCCCCTAATTTTCTTTTTTTAAATTTTATTTGGAAGGGGGCCGCGCGGTTTCCCTCCCAAGGCCTTGATCGGCCCCGGGGACCCTAACCCCTGGGGCATGGCCTTTTTAAAAAATAAAAATCTTTAGGAGGGGGGCTGCGTTGCCCCCCTCTTCAGGCCACTTATGGCCCCGGGGACCCCATCCCCCGGGCCGGCCTTTGTTTTTTATTATTTTTAAAAATATATATTTATAGAAACACCTAGGACATGCTGGACAAACCATATGTACCTATCACCATGACGATTTTTGTGATATTCATTAAAAGACGACTATGCATACAATGAATCCACGTGGAATGTATTTACACCGCTAGTGAAGCTCTGACGTGTCTGACGCCCTACCGTGCCTAATCCCGGCGACCCCGCCGGTGGGTACTCTCCAAGTGGACACCCTTGTCGTTTATTTATACAAACATGGGTAGCGGGCACATTTAATACACACGCACACCAAGCCATTCAAAGGGGATTCGACAATAATTCGACCAAAACTATGCAAGAAACCCCCCTCACGGTTAATAAAACACACATCCACCGCCGGATGTGTAATACTTTTTATTTTACTCTCTGGAAAGGAGACGAGCCTCACTTGAGAGGCACAGCGCGCTCCTGGCTGAGCCCAATTTTGTGTTACACCCACCAATGCCCGCCGAGTGCCACACACCACTGTGTTGTATTCCACCAGCTAGTGAGTGTGCTATGACACTCTCTAGCCCATGTGCACTGTAACACCACCCCATGAATGTCATGCCACACTTGCCTTCGCACGGGTTATATTGCCCCATCTAACGTGCCTTCCTCGATGCCTATGTTATAACGCACAGCGCTATGCCATACATATTACAATCTGGGATCCATATCTTTGTCACAGTGCATATACAACGTTACACTCTCCAGCACATATTTTATATTACAACTTTAGAGACTACTTAGGTTACAAAACACTGCCCTGTGCATATTACACTCCAAGGCGCATATCGCATAGCACGCGCTAGTGCCTGTGCTATCTCGCGCTCTCCAATGAATCTGTCATTGCACACAATGTATTGCATATTATATTTCACGCCCCAGTTCCTCTTATATCAAATTTTTTGTTGCATAGTTCATACCATACACTATATCGAGTTTACATTTTCAATCGTGCTCTCAGGATTATGTTCTATATAACACTGCGTTCACCTACCCTTTTCACGGGCATTACATTTTGCGATGGGGGTGGAGGGTCAGGGGGTGTTTCTGCCAAGTGAGCCCGGAGTCACAGTCACAAACGGCCTCTTCTTCCTGAATAAAAGTGAGATTATGCTGCATACTTGTTCATATTTTAAGTAGTTCACACAGACACACATTGCAAAAACAATTAAGTTCCTAATACCCACCTTCTCTGAACAGTTACCTGGCCGCCCCATCCACCTCCTCCCTATCCTCTGTTGTCTGAATCCATGGACTAGCCTCCTCCTTCCTGCCATGCATGGTCTGATGTGCTGCCACTGCCCTCCATTTAGCATGATGTACCAGTCCACTCCTCCTGCCCTCCATTGAACAATTCTATGCCCCATCATTGACCTCCTGCTAAGCCTCTGTGCTTATCTTGATGCCCCTATTCTCCCTCCCCCTGCCCTCCGATGTCTTTGTGCATGCCCCTGCTCCATCCTATTTGCCCACCATGTTCCATGGACCTGCCACTCCTATCTACTCTGAGTGTTCTGTTGAGCTGCCACTACCCTCCCACCTGCCTAGCATTGTCAGATGACTGTAATCTATCCCTGCCACCTCCACCCTGCCTGTCCACATGCCATGCCCCTATCCCCTTCATCCATGGTCCATTTTACTGCCACACCCTTCTGCCCTCCCTGGTCTGTTGTGCTGCAACTGCTCCTTCTGCCTGCCCCACACGGTCTGTTGTGAGGCCCCTTCCCCCAAACTCTCTTGTCTGTGCCCAGGTCCTGACCCTCCCTTCTATCCTCCATGGTCCTTTGTGCATGCCCCTGCACCCTCCTTCTTGCCCATCATAGCCATTGTGCTGCCACTAACACTCCCGCTTGCCATGCATGGTCTTTTGTGCTGCCATAGCCTTTCCCACCTTCCCTGTGTGGTCAGCTAGCTGCCCCTGACCCCCTCCCACCTTCCCTACATGGTCTGTGTGTATGCCATCATAGTCTCACTGTTGCTCTCCATGGTGTGTCTTGTTTCTAGTGCCCATCCTGCCTGACCTCCATGGTCATCTTGCTGCTCCTGCCCTGCCCACTTGCCCCCAGCCCTCTGTTTCCATGTGCAGACCCCTATTCCCTCCCTCCTGACTTGTCTGTTCCATTGTAATGCCCCTGATCTGTCCCTCCTGCCCTTTATGGTCTGTTATGCAGCAGGTTTCTCTCCTGTCTGTCCATTATAGTCAGCTAGCTACCATTGCCTCTTTCCCCTCTATTCTCTGTTGTCCATGTGCATGGTCCTGTGCCCTCCCCATTGCTTTCTATCGATTTTTGTGCTGCTTTCCTGTCCCACATGCCCTGTGTGGTGTATTGTGCTGCTGCAAACCCTGATGCCTGCACTGTAGGGTTAGTTTGGTGTACCTCTCCATGTCCCTCCTGTCCTCTGTTATCCGAGTCCATGTCCATACCCCAATTCCTCCTGCCTTCCATGATCCAATGTTCCATACTTGCGAACATTTTGAACTTGGTAAGAGGGAGATTTTGAAAAAAAACTGGGGTATTGATTTTCCCCTTTGAGTTACATTGAAAAAGAGGAGATTGTAGACAGGAGACAGATCAAATAAAGCCCATTTGAGCTTAAAAAAATTGGACGTTTCCTGGCTGAAACGGGTCTGTTGGCATGTATGGTTATACTACCACTGCCTCTTCCTTCTGCCCACAATGGTCTATTATATTGCCACAGCCTCTCTTGCCAGTCCTATATTATTGGTTTGTTGCCCCTGCCCCCCTTTCGATTGGCCTCCATAGTCTGTTGTGCTGCCACTGCACTTCCTACCTGCCCAGTGTGGTCAAATTGTTGCCTCTGCACTCTCCTACCTGCCTTCCATTTTCAGAGTCCGTGCCCCTGGCCTCTGCCTTTCAACAGTATCCCAATGAACAACTAGATTGCAAACATTCTATATTTATTACAAAAGTGTGGAACGCCTGACATCATCTTGATGTAATCAAAACTGTAATACCTAGAGCATTTCCTTTAGAAATTACATATATGAGAGGGTCTTATTTGCATCAAAATTATGGTTAGTGCTGTAAAAAACCAAAATGAGGACATATTTTCTGAGTTTTCAAATAGTGACAAAGAACTTTTAAATTATTTGTAATCTTTATGTTTTTGTATCCAGTTGACCACTTGATTAAATGTTGCACCTAGGGGAGAGGATGTGGTGTTACTTCCAGAGCTGCAGACTTTGCAACTGGGGAACCAGGTTGGTGTTTCTGCTTCAGCTCAACATTCTGTGATTCTGGTCAAATCACTTAATCGCCCCATGTCTACAACCAAAATGAATTTGATCTTGTGTGAAGTAACCAATGCTCATTTAAAGCACTCCAATACCTGACACGTCTGCACTATATAAAACTGAAAATACACAAAAAATAAGTGTTTTGCACAGTTCTGTCATTGGGTTACATGTGGGCTACATCTGGGTGATATTTGTGCTGCATTTGGGCTCTTTTGTCTCTGGTGGCCATCTTGGGAGATGTATTTGTTATGAAGTTTCCTAATTTGCTCGTTTACTGCAGTCTCCTCAGTAGGAAATGCTTTTAGTTTTTTACTTTGATTCCATCAAGACGGTATTCAGATATGTCACACATTTGCCATAAATTCTGAATGTTAGCACTCTAGTTGCTCATTACATCACTTTAGTAAAGCTACTGTTCACCATGGAAGTCTGCTGCTGGTATTAAAAGTGCATGTTTCAGTCTGCATATCAGAATTTTTTAATGAAATACAAGAGGATTTGAGAAGTCATTCAAAATGTGCCCTAATTTTTCTTTCTTCAGCACTAATCATACTTTTAATGGCAAAATGAACCCCCTCATTGTGTTCCTTTTTAAATGAAATGTTTTAAGTGTTACCAGTTTATTCCAATCAAGATGGCTTCAGGTGTGCCATACTTTTGTCTAGGCCTGGGCGAAAATTTCGTTCCGTTCGCGGAAATTGCGATAATTTGACATTTTTGCGTTCCGCGGAGAGCGCGAAAATGTCAAAAATTCCGGTTTCCGCAGCTTGGCGATAATTTGTTTCTTGCTCGCGCTGTAAAATAATACATTCTTGCGCGCGCGCGATCGCCTTACCTGAATCCCTGCGTTCGCCGACAAGTTTTCTTGATCCGGTCGCGTTCTCCATGAGATGTTGTATTGTTTTTAGCCATTTGCGCTGTCTCGCGGCAGTTCGCGCCCACAGTGACATCAAGCGTCGCACGATCACGTCTTTCTTCTCGCGATCATGCACCGCGAGACAACTCAAAACAAGATGGCCGCGCCCGCAAGCAACCACTTGGGTAAGTTGGCGACCCGCAACCATGCAGAAAATCTCGCGAACATGCCGGAAAAAAACTTCCGCATCATCGCGATATTTCCGCTTGTTTGCGATAATTTTAAACATTTTCGCGATAATTTGCGAAAGTTATTTTCGCAAATTCCGCCCACCCCTACTTTTGTCATACGTAAGACAGTAAGCGCTCTAGTTTTTCTTAAGAACACTCTGGGACATTCTGTCATTGGGCTATACTTGGGCTACATCTGGGTGATATTTGGGCTACATTTGGGCTATTTTGTCTCTGGTGGCCATCTTGGGAGATCAATTTGTTATGAAGTTTCCTAATTACCTCATTTACTGCAATCTCCTCAGTAGGAAATGCTTTCAGTTTTTTACTTTGATTCCATCAAGAAGGTATTGAGATATGTCACACATTTGACATACATTCTGAATGTTAGCACTCTAGTTGCACATTAGATCACCATAGAAAAGCTACTGCTCACCACAGAAGTCTGCTGCTGGTATTAAAAGTGCATGTTTCAGTCTGCATATCAGAATTTTTTAATGAAATAGAAGAGGATTTGAGAAGTCACTCAAAATGTGCCCTAATTTTTCTTTCTGCAGCACTAATCATAATTTCTATGGCAAAATGAACCCCCTCATTTTGTTCCTTTGTAAATTAAATGTTTTAAGTGTTACCACTTTATTCCAATCAAGATGGCTTCAGGTGTGCCATACTTTTGTCATAAGTAGGACTGTTAGCGCTCTAGTTGTTCTTTAGAACACTCTGGGAAGCTGCAGTAGAACACAAAGAAATCAACTGACAGTCTCTGCCCTTGTTGGATGTACATGTTTTACTGAGAATGTCAGACTTCATTCTTACATGACTGAGAAAGATAATGTGAATTTACAGAAAATATGCTCTCAGTTTAGCTTATAGATCACCTTCCAAACTCCTGTGGGAAAAGCATGAGAAAATAGTTTTCTCTCAAACATGATTCATGATATCACAGCAGAAGGCTTTTTCACATGGTAAAATCACCTTAGAACACACCACAATTCCTAAAATGAGTATGGTACCATCAACAAATGATTTATAATGTAACTAAAGTCTTAAAACCTTCTATTAACTGCAATGCTTTTTGATGAGGTGCTATCATGTATATTGGTCCCAAGATGGCTGCCAACACTTCTTGGATGAAGTACTGACAGCCAATCAGATCTCACGATGAGATGTGTGGTTAGGCTCCGCCCAGATATATCTATCTTTTTAACTCTAATTTTCTCAGGAACTACAGAATGGATTTACACCATTTAAGCAAAAGGCACAATTCTGAACTGAAGACTACCTCTTTGCCAAGTTTGGTGTAATTCCGTTCAGCAGTTCGGGCTGTAGCTGCGTCAACAGGTCCCATGGGAAAATGCATGGGGAAAATGTGTTTTGGGACCCCCCTTTTTTCACGGCCCCTCTTTGACGAATCACTATGAAATTTTCATGATAGGAGCGGACCGGAGCTGGCCAAAAGTTTGGAAAATTTAGCGAAGATTCGTCAATCGGCGGCAACATTATTCCAAATAGAATGTTGCATATTTCCTATGGAGAATAGGTCCTAACTATAACTACCTACTGGCGACTGACGATTGTATTGGGGATATATATATATATATATATAGAACCTACTGGCGGTCGCCAGTACGTAGTTATAGTTAGAACCTAGTTTCCATAGGAAAAGCTTTTATTGATTTGCTAATATCTTTGGCACTGTTTGACGAATCTTCGCAAAATTTTCAAAACTAATGGGTCGGCCCTCTCAGTTTCTCTTTTTAAAGTTTTGGGGTGATTCATGAAGCGGGGGCAGAGAAAAAAGGGGGGTCCCAAAGCGCATTTTCTCCATGTTAATTTCCATAGGGAATTTTGGAACAGACAACAGACCGAACTGCGGAACGGAATTACATCAAATTTAGCAAAAAGGTAGCTCTTGGTTCAGAAAGCGCCCCTTTTTTTAAATGGTGTAAATCCGTTCAGTCGTTTTTGAAATATTACATTAAGAAGAAATATAGATATCTGGTGGGAGCCTAACTACACAAGCTCGAGCTTCATTCTAATTGGCTTCAAACACTCCAAAACAGGAAGTGTTGGCAGCCATCTTGTGCCTCGCATCGAGTGAAAATCAAAAAGGTGAAACATAAATTGCAAACAAGAAAAGGGGACAGGGTAAAAACACCCTGACTCCCCAGGCCTGCTCAGAGGGTCCCACATGGACCCCCAGGCCCTAAAAAAGCATTAAAAAAAAGAATAATAATTGGGTGGGGTTGTGCCAGTGCGTTAATCCGTCCGAAATTTAAAAAAACAAAACGCTTGCTCCTGTGCTTCGTTATTAAAAGCCCCTTTGTGGGCCAGGTCCCGGGGGCAATTTGATTAATGTAGCGGGGGACAGCCACCTCCCGGGGCTTTCTAATTTATTCGCGGGGGCATGGGGACCCCCACAGCCCCAGGGACTGCCACCTCCCCGTGGCTTCAAATCAATAAGGGCGGGGGGGCCTCGTGTGCCCCCCAAGCCCCGTGGACTGCCATCTCCCCGGGGCACTCTATATTTAAATACCGGGGACCCCGGCCCTGGGGACAACCACCTCCCCGGGGCTTTAAAAATATAAGGAGGAGGGCAGCGCAGCCCCCGACAGGAGCCGTTGATGGCCCTGGGGACCACCACCCCCCAGGGCTGGCTCCTGCAATGTCCCGGGGTGCCCACCCCCAGGACATTGCCATTTGCTACGACAGAGCATAGCAAACTGCTTCGGTTTTTGGAAGCGAAAGCAGGAAACCAGCTCTCGCTTCCAAAAACCAAAGCAGAATTCTTTTGCACAAGGGGAGCTGCATGTTAGCAGCTCCCCATGTGCGAAAGCAATGCTGGCTCTCGCAGGTGGTGGGGAGCAAGCGGGACCGTGGGGGCATTGTGGCTCCCCCCACGGTCCCCAACAGTGAGTCCAGGCCCCGTGGGATGGGGTCCCCGAGGCCAGAAGTGACCCAGTAGGTGGACCACACGGCCCCCTTCCCCTTTATTTTTATTTTTTTAAATGGCTGGGCCCTGGGGATGGGGTCCCGAGGCCAATTGTGGCCTGAGGAGGGGGGCCACGTGGCCCCCTTCCTGTAGCTCAGTGTGAGAAGAGCCTGCTGCAGAGACCACGTGTTCTAGCGCTCAGCCTTTCATCTTTTAGGAGCAGGCAACCATGCTGCTACATCAGTTTGGCAATTTTAGACTTTAAACTACTGCTTAATTTGCGCTGGGGTCTAACAGTCACTTAATCATTTATAACACACAACACACAAACCGGCGAGTGTAATGATGCTACGGCACAAGCCCACATGGACGGACAGCTCAATGTGAAAAGAGCCTACTGCAGAGACCACATATTCTAGCGCTCAGCCTTTCATCTTTTAGGAGCAGGCAACCAATCTGCTACATCAGTTTGGCAATTTTGGACTTTAAACTACTGCTTAATTTGCGCCGGGGTCTACCAGTGCGCACATGGGCACTAAATCATTAGCACTTGCTCTTTGGGCGTGCTGTGTAACAGTATAAGTATAAAGTATAAAGTATTTTATTTAGCATAGTTACTTAAACTCATTGCTACAGAGCACCTCATAGCATTTCATTTCATTATAATTATATAATAATATATATATATTTTTAAATCGTATAAAACAATTTACTAAAAATCAATAAAATCAGTGCAAAAATATTTGTTTAGCAGCATCCGACACAGTTCTTTATGACTATAATGTTTTTCTGTCCACAGTTAGTGGCCGGGGGTCAGCATCTTGATTTTGTGGCATTCTCTTCTCTACTTGGCTCAAATATTTTACCAGGTGGCAGTTCAGCTGCGTGTCCTCTGGTACAAAACACACCAGTACGGCCTGCCTCCATATGCAGATGCCTCTCTGGTTAAAAAGTGGCTTTAAAAGTTGTTTTTCTGTTCCTGTGTTAGTTTTTTGCATGTACAGAGCAGGTGCAGCATATCTTCACACACTGCGCTGCACAGGCGACAGATGGAATCGGATTGATTTTTTAGCCAGTGTGGATAATGCTTTATGCATGGTAGCAAGCCAAATCGGTACTTTAGGAATTGTATTTTAATGGATTTGGCAAACCCTAAGGCTGGATTCTTTTGACCAGTGAGATAGGTATAGGAGCTCAGGATCATCCAGCTGTGCGATCTTCTGGATAGGGCTGCCTTGTCTTCGATCCAGGATTGACTCTTTACTGTTTTCTTTGTTATTTTTTTGAAAAGGCAGTAGCTTATGGGTGTTTCCCAAAGCTCGTTAAGACCCAGGGTGGTCAGACTTGATAATAGGTATTTTGTCGCTGGTGATGTGTTTTTCTGTTGTAGTTCTGACCACAAATACCAATTTAGGGTTCCTGGTTTTGATTTTCTTACTTTGTCCCAAAAGTCGCACCTTGTCTTGCAACGGTCTGTTTTTGAACACCAAACTCGAGCCTAATCTGTGCTGGAGAGACTCTTGTTGGTAAACCAAAGATTATTCTATACACTTTTGCAACCACACCATCCAAGATCTTAAAGTCCCTTCCTTTCTGCGCCTCACTCGCATAGGTTATTTTAGGCAGGAGTTTTGCACGTATTACTTCGACCAGTGGGGAAAGTGAGGGGCCGCTCAGTTTAGAGTTAAGGATTCTCAACGAAATTGCTAGGGCTGTTCCCTTCTTTTTGATTGAATCCCTTTGGGCAGCAAAATGCCCGCCTTTATCGATGATCACCCCCAGATATTTACACTCTTTTACTGAGTCTATGCGGGTCTTGCCCCAAAACCAGACAGGTGTTTTCTTAGAATTCTTTCTGATTGTCATAGTTTTGGTTTTCTCCAAGTTGATGCTCAGATTATTAATCTCAGAGTAATCAAATGTAGTGTTAAGAAGATTCTGTAGCCCCACCTTTGTTTGACTGATCAGAACTAAGTCATCAGCATAAAGTAGACATGGTAAACCTAAAATCCCGACTTTTGGAGAGTGTGAGTTGCTGGCATTTAGTAGCGGGATAAAGTCTGCAAGAAATAGGTTAAATTGGGTCGGGGCCAGCACGCAGCCTTGCTTAAGACCTTTTGCTGTTGGTATCTTTCTTGATAAAGTTGACCCGACCCCCAACTTTACTTGGATCCAGGTCCCAGTATGCAGATTAATTAGCAGATTTAGTAGAGCCTGTGGTATGCGTCAGCCGGCCAATTTTGACCAAAGTCTGTTGTGGTTTACGTGGTCAAAAGTGGCCCGGTAATTGATAAAGCATAAGTATATTGGCATTTTTGTCGTCTCTGCCTTATCTATTAACAGAGCCATGGTGATTATGTTTATTACCGTTCCAACAGATTTGGAGAAGCCAGTTTGGTTTAAGAGTATAATGTCTTCTGCCCAAATTTTAAATTCATCTGCAACGAATTTTGCCTCATTATCCAAAAGGGCAACTAAACGATAGTTCCTGGACAGAGTCTTATCGCCCGACTTAAAAATGGGTGAAAATATCTAAGCCCGCCAGGACAAAGGAAGTAGGTCTGTCTGCCTTTCTTCCGAGAACAGTGGACTAAGTGCTTTTGACCAATAATCTGCATCTTGTTTATAAAGCACAGGTGGTATTCCATTTGGGCCCGGTGCTCCTTCTTGTCTTCCCTTCCTAATAAAGCTTTTAATTGCTTTGGGGTGATCATTTGAGGTTGTGAATACCGGCAGTTCTCCTTGGTTCCTTTATTGTACTAATAATTTATCCTCGTTGGGTTGATGCTTCATAGTAGTGGACCACTGTATTGTCTCTGAACTGGTCCCAATATGTGATAAGATATTTTCTTGGTGAAAGTGATTTCCAAGGTAGGTAGCCCAATCCTCCTCAGATATATTTGAAGACAGACCCTTGTGTGTTGGATGGGTAAAACTTTGTATTGTCTCCCAGAACCTTGCACTGTCATTCCTCTTGGAATCTGCATGAAGTTTTGCCCATAGAGAATCCTCATTATCTCTCCTGGCCTTGCTAGCTTTAGCTCTTTTTTCTGCTGTTGTAATGCTGCTAATTTTAAGGTGTTAGTTGAAGACCACCGTACCTGCCGTAACATATAAATAATATTTTTTTTTTATTGATCTTATCTTACTCTTTTGGATCCTGGTAAAGTTGGAATTGCCTCTGCAGCTTTGCTGAGTCCTTGATTTAATTGGGACGGCAAATCATTTTGCCAAGGCATTCATATAGTTTGTCCATTTCTTCGTCTCATTCTCACCTTTACGAGATTCGAATAAAAGTATTGCTGCTTGCTGAAAGTTCTCTTGCATCGCTTGCACAAATTTTATTTTCCTATAATTAATTGTGGTGGTCATACCTGGCTGGCCCTTTCATCTCATGAGTTTTGGCAAATTTCTGTGAAGTGTGAGCTCCTGAGGCCGGTGATCACTGTTGGCTTTGTCACCCATACTGAATGAAAAGTTTTCGTTAAAAAGGGTTAGATACAATAATGTATAATCTAGCATCGAGTTTTTGGTTAGTGAGTGATGAGTGAATGCCGGGGGATTGTCACCTGTGCTTCTGCCATTCACAGCTCTGAGGTTTAGATGTTCAAGTTCCTCTATTATGCGCTGGCTGTTTTTTTGTGTAATTCTGGTGAATTGTTACACTGTGGTGGAATGTTCCATAACTGGTTCTGTATAGTTACTTCCTCCGCTAGTGATGAGCCAAGTAGATGTAGATTAAAATCCACTGTGAGTATTGTGTCTTGTGTATTGATCTCACTCATACAGAGCTCTACAAAATTAGCCAATTGTTTTGTATCCTTAGTTTTCCTGTTGGGGTGGATATAAGTGTTTATTATTGCGATATCGTTATACCCATTCCCTGATGGCCCAAATGAGGTGGAGATTTTTATGGCTATGGATTCTGGTGTTATCAAACCAACTGTGAGAGCTGAGGTCGTACATGTATTATCCACATAAATTGCCATGCCTCCCTGCAGATATCCGTATCTTGCCTTTTTAAGTGCTGGTGAAAAAAAGGGTAAATATCCTTGCAAGTGTGGCGGGTCAGTCAACCATGTCTCCTGTAAGGCAATGATGTGAATTGACCTTTGATAGTTTATGAAGACCCGGTCTGCAAACCTGCTGTTTAGCCGGTTGATGTTCCATGAGCATATTCGTAATAAATTGATTTCACCTCCTGGTCGATTGTGCCTGCTATTCTGTCAATTGTTTCTTGTTTGGTTAGAAATTGTCCTTATCGGCTATCTCGGACCCTCATGACAAATTCCTTGTTGTAGAAGATCTGGACGGTATATCCGTATCTCCTGTGACTGCCTCCTGGCGGCCGGTGAACAACCTCTTGCCCCTCTCAGTACAGACGTTGGGATCTTGGTCTGTTCTATTGACCTTCTATCTGCATGCTGCTGGGCTAGCGGCTCGGGGTAGCCTGGTGTGTTAATAGGTATGACCTTTATGCCCCAGTTTTCGAATGTTGAACATTCCAATAATATTTTTTGTGCAGTGATTGCTAGTGTCCAGGTGGTCTGTGTGACCTCACCTCCCTTGGGGTCACCGTGATTGGCAAACTTCACTGAGTTCAGATCTGTAGAAGTTACCTCTGATAACGAAGGTATATGTGACTGTAAACACAGTATGTTCTCTCGGTTTAGTATATTGTATGTCCCTCTTGATCTATATGCTGGTATAAACTCCAGTGTTTTCCTGTTCTTATTAGGGGCATTCACTCAATTATCAAGTTGGTGCCAATTGATGGACTCACAGTTATTCGTTCCTGATTGGATTAGATTTGTTACTCCTCTGCCTTGCTCCCATCACTAAGAATTATATCCGATGAGGCGGCCTTGATTCTTATGTTACCGTGTTGTGGGTCTATACAGTTTGCTGGACGCTCGTCTCCTCCGATATTGGAAACTGTAAAGATCGAATAATTGTGGCCCCTTACTGGTTGATGATCTGGCTGAGCGATAGGGAAGATGATCTTGTGGTGTTTATCGACTTCAGCAGTGAACCCTACTAAACTTGGATTAAGTAAGTGCCATTGTGTGAAGGTCACTTCCGGTTTCAAGCTGCATTGCTATTTTTGATGTGCACCTTCCTCCCTGTGTAATTTGTTGGACATGGAGGAGCAAGTTCCTTCAGTTTCATCCAACGGTGTCTGCATTGATGGGCTTATGGTGTTGAGATGTTGGTTGGAGTCAGAGGCAAACCCTTCTTCAGAATGCGGTACCATTGTATGGGGTGTGCCCCTTTCCTCTGGAGATTGTTGATTTGGAAGATCAGGCTTTTCAGGCAATGTCAATCTAAAGAAGCAAGCAAAATCCTCCTTTTTGGGGATAGATTTTTGATTTCGACCCTTTCTCCTTTTGGCTCGCCTTTGTTTGGCGTTTGAAGTTGCTTCTGGGACATCCAACTCTTCCATTAACTTCCTGGTGGGTTCAGATACTAGTGCCTGAGGCTTGTTACATCTGTTATTTTTTACGATGCTTCTTTTTGGTGGTTTTAGAGTAGAAGGCTTGAGAGCCAAGTTTCCCGCATCTGATGTGCTTGTTCTTATTCTGGTTCCAGTGTGATCCTCAGTAGAGAAAATACTCTTTGGCTTAAGGTCGCTAGAATTCTGTGATGAATCTTTGATTTGTGCACATAAGTTGCTCAGTATTGAGGGGAGACAGGCCAGTTTGTCAACTATCGGGCCACACCCGCAATTTAACTCCCTGACTTGAAGTTTTCCATGTGAGCTCTGAAAAAGCATGTTCAAAGCTCCAAGTTTCTCATCAATGGCCACCCCAAACACTGCCAAAGTGTTTAATAGAGTCAGCTGCGTGTCCATTTTATCTGATTGGTACTGGAGGGCTTCAACCAGAAGTTTCACTGTTTTAAGTAGGCTGGCCCAGGCATTTTCCGAGTTCAATGTTTGCTGATGTCTAGTTGAGTTTTCTAAATCAGACCTCGATGATAGGGCTTCACCTTCATGGTTCAATTTCAACTCTTTGTTCTGCGGTGTGGAGGGATTTTGAGAGTCCGACACGTGCCTCACCGGTGTTTGCTAGGTGGGATTTATCCATAGTTCTTCCCAGTCCCTTGTGTCAATGTTTGAAAACTCCTCTAATTTTCCAGGCTCTTGTCCTAGTTCTGTTTCTGTTTTGGGAGATGTTGTAGACAGTAGCAGATGGGGGTATTGTGGAGGGGTCATTTGGGTCTTGGCTTCATTGATGGCGATAGGTGATGTACCTAGCTCTATTATGGACAGATCCTTGTCTGTGGTGCAATTGTTCATCATTTTCCCTTTATGGCCTTCCTCGTCCTGCGTTCCTATGCGATCTCTTTTGGCTCGTCCAAGATACTTTGACAGTTTTGTTGTTGTATCTCGGTCTCTGAGTATTTTTCCTTGTGCTTTTGTCAATTCCACTTCAACAGGGCCTTGGGGACCTTGCATTGAGTTAGCATTGCCTTCCGGATCTGATGTTGAGGCAAATGTATTAAGTTTTGAGTGAGGAAATGATAATAAATCATTCGACCCCAGGTCGCCTTTTGTGCTGGGTTTTGCACATTGGTCAGTTGTCTGAGTCCTCCTGTTCCAATCATCCAACGATTTAAGAGGTGAGAGCGGGGTACTAAGGCCTTGTGCTGCAATTGAACTTGACAAAAGAGCGTCCCCCAGGTTTTTTAGGAACTGAAATTTTGTATGAATTTTGGGCTGTGTCAGTTTATAACCGCTCTGCGCTGGTTCTGCCTCTAGCTTGTTACCCCTTAAGTCAGGGCTAATGTCAGGAGAAATGTTGCCTGCTCTAGTTTTTGGTTGGGGCTCAGCATGCAGCCCTTCGGCGACAGGGATCCTCTTTTGCTTTTGCTAATTTTTCTTTTGGGTGGGCACCCTCTAATCCTGCCGGATCACATTTCCTTTTTTCGCTTTTCTTTCTTATTTTCTCATTTTTTTAGCTGGTGATCCTTTTGACCCCCTGTGGTCCCCACAGCTCCCTCTACTCTGTGCTGTACTCCAGGTCGGATTCCAGATCAGATTCCAGTCCACAGTTTTGTCGCAGGCTCCAAAGGGAAACGGTTAACTTGATGGTGAAGTGGCTGGTGACAAGACTGCTGCCACTATCGCTGTTGTTAATGGGAGCAATGGTCAAAGCTGCCCCATGTCAAAGCTGCTCCGTCTCTCCCCACACTGCAGGGAGTCAGAGGGCACTCACGTGCCTAGATCTGGTCTGGAGTCCGTGGTAGCCGATATTAGCCGGTAGCCGATAGTAACCAGATCGTTTTGTCCGGTGTAGGTGTGTAGGTGTTGCAAAGTGAGCCAAAGTGAGACAATGAGGCAAATGAATGGGCAGAGCGGTGGGTGCGGGGGTGGGGTGGAGGTAGGGGTAAGATAGAAACACCCACCCACTCACTCACCACACTCACCACAACAACCACAACCCCAATCACACTGCACCGCACGCCGTGTTCACCTCACTCTACTCCACCAACCAACCAAGTTCGCTAGATCCTGAGGTCAGCCTCTCACCTGGCTCTTCTGACATCTTTATTAGCATGTAACACCTACGCCAGCACCAAACATCAAACGGAAAAATGGTAAAATGGCAAAGCGGGAAACCAGCAATCCACTCCCAGACCAGCCTGCTCCACCACAGCCTCCGCCAGTGATGCTGTTTGTTTGATGTCCGGGCTGTGGGTTGCATTGCGGGCATGCAGGTGTATGAGGGTACCTGAGAAGGTTAGCATCTCTGGACACCCACTCCTTTGGGATCCTTTACAGTTCCTGTTGCTCTGCAGTTCTGCGGCTTCGCGGCTCACTGACCTATCGACGGTGTAACTCCTGCCGCTCACCACTCGCCTCTCACTGCTCGCTCCTGAGCTCTCCGCTGCACTCTGCTGGCCACCAATTCCTGGATACAGTTTTACTTTTTGTCCCAGGATTTAGTAATCCTTTGTTGTAGGTTGTAGGTTGTTGTAGGTTTATTGGTTTATAAGTTTGTAGGTTTGCAGGTGGGAGCAGAGCTGCAAAATCCACAGATCCGCTACTGATCCGCCGCAGCAGTCCAGGCCCCCGCGGCACTGGCAACAGCTGCCGTGCCCGCAGCACTGCAGCACTGGCAACAGCCGCCACAACCACAGCTATGGGAGTCGCAGGAGTCCAGAAATGCCGCAGGACCAGTGCTGGAATGCCAGCGAAACCGCCAGGAAAGACAGGAGCGAGAGCGGGAACCAGCTGTGCAACAACAACCCGGCAAACCCGGAAAACCAAGCCATCGCAGCTCTCCTCCTCTCCTCCCCTTCTCCGCTCAATGCGGAAACCGGAACTGGAACAGTCCAAAACAGATAACAGGTTTCAGGGACGATATAGTGAAATATTAGCATTTAAAAAACCTTAGAAATTCACTGAAAAAAATCATAGGTTTCAGGGACGTTATAGTTAGTTGGACATTTCACTCATACAAAACCAGAGAAATTCAGCCATTATAGTTAGTTGAGCTAACTATAACCCGCGCCCCCGCAATGCACTGCTGATAACATCACATATTACATCATTCATGACATGGTCTGTGACATCACTGATGACATCTCAAATAACATCACTGATGACCTCATCCATGTGAAAATCTGATGCACATCCTCAAAGCCTAATATAACATTTATTACATCCACTCTAACATACAGACTGCCATTCTGGAAAGCATAGACACACCAATACCAGTTACTGCATACCCAGTCACTGATTCATAGTTCTACACACACATCTACACCCTCATCCATACAGTCACTCATAAATGCAGTCACACATCAATACAGCTACTATAATATGTACTCATATACCCATACAGACACTCACACACCACCACCCACCCATAGAGTTATTCAAACAGCTAGTCAGTAATGCAAATAATGAAGCACACTCCCATTTACTCCCCTACACAGTTATACACATACCACCTCACCTATTCATACAGATACTAACACATACTTACTCTCTTCTGCAATCACTGACACAAGCACACACTCATTCATACAGCTACTCTCACAATCATTCACTCTCAAATATAATAATTTATATAATCTAACACTCACATATACTACCTTTCACATATTTAGTTATTCACACATGTAGCACTGAGATATCTATTCACTCACCAACACATCTTTACACACACTCACTCATCCATATAGCCCCTCACAGATACACTCTTGAAACCACACACCCAGTAAATCACCCACTCACACATCCATACAGGAGTCACACACACACCACCCACCCACACAGACTCTGAGACACCCATTTATAGACTCAGACAACAAATCAAAAAGCCATATATAGATACTCATATAGCTAATCACCAACCCAAGCAGCCACTTACACAATAACTGACAGACTGATACAGACATTCATACAGATTAGTCAGTCACCCATGTATTAGTAAGACACGTTTAATCACACACTTATACAGTCGGTCATGCACCTATTAGATCATTCATTCAGATACTCATATACTCATTCTTCAATATACCTTGGCATATATATGTATAAAACATATTTAAACTCTTTAGAAACACTCAGTCACTGGATGATATAGTCAGTGATGCCATCAGTGATGTTATTTGAGATGTCATCAATGATGTCACTGACCATGTCATAAGTGATGTAATATGTGGTGTCATCAGCAGTGCATTGCGGGGGGCGTGAGTTATGGTTAGCTCAACTAACTATAACGGGGGAATTTCCATGGTTTTGTACGAGTGAAATGTCCAACTAACTATAACGTCCCTGAAACCTATATTTTTTTCAGTGAATTTCTAAGGATTTTCAAATGCTGATTCCTAACTATAACGTCCCTGAAGCCTATGGTTTTTTCAGTGAATTTCAAAGGTTTTTAAATGCTAATTTCTAATTATAACGTCCTGAAACCTGTGGGTTTTTTAGTGAATTTCAAAGGTTTTTTATATGATAATTTTCAACTATAACGTCCCAGAAACCTATGTTTTTTTAAGTGAATATATATATATATATTCACTGAAAAAACCATAGGTTTCACACACGTTATAGTAAGGAATTAGCATTTAAAAAACCTTGCAAATTCACTGAAAAAACCATAGGTTTCACACATGGTATAGTTAGCTGGACATTTCACTCGTACAAAACAATTGAAATTCCCCCGTTATAGTTAGTTCAGCTAACTATAACTCGCGCGACCGCAATCCACTGCTGATGACGTCACATATTACATCACTCATGACATGGCCAGTGACATCACTCATGACATCACTGATGACATCTCAAATGACATCACTGATGACATCATCCAGTGAATATGTGTCTTTCTGAAAAATAAATATTTTTTATATATGTATATATAAAGGTTAATGGAAGAATAAATGGGTAAATAAGTGTCTAAATGGATGTTTTTTTGGGTAAAATTAATTGTATAACTGACTTATTAACAGTATCTTAGTGAATACAAGTATTAGTGAGTAATGTTTAAATATTTAAACATCTGTATCAGTGTCTCACTTTGTGTATAAGTGGCTGCATGGGTTGATGAGTAGCTACATGAGTGTTTATATGGGTTATTAGTTCGTTTTTAGAGTATCAGTATGAGTGTCTGTATGGTTCAGTGGGGGATGTTACTTAGCATATAGATGCATGAATGAGTGACTCACTGTTTGTATGTGTTTTGAAGACAGTATGTGAGCAGGACAGTATGGGTGGATGAGTGTGTGTATGGGTGAGTAAGAGAGCGAATGACTGTCTCAATAGTGTCTTTATGAGTAAGTCCATATGTTTTAAACTAGTATATGTGAGTATTGATGTATATAAGTGAGGATATATGAGAGTGAGAGATTGGAAGAGTTCCTGTATAAATAAGTATGTGTTTCTATAAGTGATTGTTTAAGAGAGTAAGTATGTGTACGTTTCTGTAGAAGTAAGTGTAGTGGTGTGTGTATAGCTGTATATGCAAGTAAATGGATGTTTATTTGCATGTGTGAGTATGTGTGTGAGTAACTCTATGTATGAGTGTAGGTGTGTAACAAGATTTATAGGTGTATGAGTACATATGATGACTGAGTACATGTATGAGTGACTATATAGAAGTGTTGATGAATGAGTGGATGCGTATGTAGATTTTGGAATTACTGAATAGGTTGTTCTAACTGGTATTGGTATCTCTATAGTTTTCAAAACTTTAGTTTGTAAATTTCAATGTGTGTATCAAAGTTTATATTAGGATAAGAGGAGGTCTGCCACTCTTACACAAGGATGATGTCATCAGTGCTGTCATCAGTGATGTCATTTGAGATGTCATCAGTGATGTCATGAGTGATGTCACTGACCATGTCATGAGTAATGTAATAAGGGACGTCATCAGCAGTGGATTGCGGTCGCACGAGTTTTAGTTAGCTGAACTAACTATAACGGGGGAATTTCAATGGTTTTGTACAAGTGAAATGTCCAGCTAACTATAATATGTGTGAAACCTATGGTTTTTTCAGTGAATTTGCAAGGTTTTTTAAATCCTAATTCCTAACTAGAACGTGTGTGAAACCTATGTTTTTTTCAGTGAATTTGCAAGGTTTTTTAAATGCTAATTCCTAACTATAATGTGTGTGAAACCCATGTTTTTTCAGTGAATTTGCAAGGTTTTTTAAATGCTAATTTCTAACTATAACGTGTGTGAAACCTATGGTTTTTTTAGTGAATTTATAAGGTTTTTTAAATGCTAATTTATGTATGTATTATTATATTTTTTATATATTTATTTTACAATAAACTACCTATGTATATAGTTATAGATTGACTGTATCCTGTAATATGGAATGGCTCAGCTCTTTTTTTTTTTATTTGGATAAAGTTGAACAGCATAGTTAATATCTTCTATAAACTTATAAACAGTTTAAAATGTTTTTTTTTTCAAGGGTTTTTCACGGTGCGCGCACTGTGTGCGCACCAGCAATTATTTTAAACGAAATGATTATTTTTTATTTACGAGGTCCTTTAGGGACCCTCTGAGAAGGTCTAGGGGGTCAGGGAGTGTCTTCCCTGCCTCCTTTTCATGTTTTAGAAATCGGGTTAAAAGTAATTCATTTCTGGGACCTTAGGGGTCTTTCATGGTCCCCCTGAGAAGGCCTAGGGGTCAGGGTCTCTCTACCCTGCCCCCTTTTCACATTCTCCACTTGTGTTTTTAGCTCTCTTCTGCCTCTAAAACTCTAAATGGTGGCTGGGAGGTGCGCGCACCGTGCGCGCACCCCGCGATTTTTTGAAAAAAAAAATTGTTTTTTTACCCTTCGGGGTCCTTCAGGGACTCCATGACAAAGGCTAGGGGGTCAGGAACTCTCTACCCTGCCCCCTTTTCACGTTCTCCACCTTTCTTTTTCACTGTCACACACAAAATGGCAGCCAACACTTCCTGATTTTGACCGATTGGAATGTTGACTGACATCTAACCACCAATCAGAATTACACTCGCGGACATTTGGTGCGCACCCCGTGCAAGCACTGTGGGCGTACGGTGCGCGCATATAGATATTTATGTACTTTTAACTGCAATTTTCTCAGGCACTACTGAACAGATTGAAACCATATATGCAAAAGGCACATGCCTGACCTGAGGACTACCTCTTTGCCAAATTTCAAGTAATTCTGTTCAGCCGTTCGGGCTGTACCTTCGACTTAAGGTCCTATGGGAAAATGCATGGGGAAAACGCGCTTTGGGACCCCCCTTTTTCTCAGCCCCGCTTGACGAATCACCCCGAGACTTTCAGGGTAGGAGCTGAGCGGAGCACCCCATTAGTTTTGAACATTTCACGAAGATAAGTCAACCGGCGCCAAAGTTATTCAAAATAGAAATTTCAGAATTCCTGTGGGAACTCGGTCCTGACTATAACTATCTACTGGCAACCGCCAGTAGATAATATATATATATATATATATATATATATATTACCTACTGGCAGTCGCCGGTAGGTAGTTATAGTTAGGACCTAGTTTCCATAGGAAAAGCGTTTTTTGTTTTCCCAATAACTTTGGTGCCGGTTGATGAATCTTCGTGAAATCTTCAAAACTAGTGGGGTGCTCCGGTCAGCTCCTGTCTTGAAAGTTTCGGGGGAGATTCAGCAAGCGGGGGCAAAGAAAAAGGGGGGTCCCAAAATGTGTTTTCTCCATGTTATTTCCCATAGGAAATTTCAGACACGACTACAGTCCGAACTGCTGAACGGAATTACACCAAATTTGGCAAAAAGGTAGCTCTTGGCTCAGAAAGATCCCTTTTTTTAAATGGTGTAAATCCGTTTAGTAGTTCCTGAGAAATTAAACAAATAGAGGTCGGAAAATCAATTTTCCATTGGAAACTTTAGACACGGCTACAGTAGGAACTGCTGAATGGAATTACACCAAATTTGGCAAAAAGGCAGTGCTTTGTTCATAAAGCGACCTTTTTTATAGTGGTGTAAATCCGTTCAGTATTTTTCGAGATATTAAAGGAAAAAAATCTTTATATATCTGGTCGGGACATAACTACACAAGCACGAGCGTGGTCCTAATTGGCTACCAACACTTGAATCCAGGAAGTGTTGGCAGCTATCCTGGTGCAATGTTTTTAGGTCTTGCCTAGCGATACAGCCATTGCGCTGCCCACTACACAAACACCACTGCATTGCCCGAAACCCTAAAACACTACCCCATCACAACCCCCTACACTGCCTGAACACCGCTGCACTGCCATACACCCTAAAACACTATCCCCAGCACGACCCCCTACACTGCCCGAACACCACTGCACTGCCCTAAACCCTAAAACACTACCCCCAGCACGATCCCCTACACTGCCCGAACACCGTTGCACTGCCCTAAACCCTAAAACATGACCCTGTACACTACACAAACACTGTAGCACTACCCTAAACCCTAACACACTACCCCCAGCATGACCCGCTACACTACAGAAACACCACTGCACTACCCTAAACCCTAAAACACTACCTCCTACACTACACAAACACCACTGCACTACCCTAAACCCTAAAACACTACCCCCAGCATGACACCCTACACTACCAAAACACCACTGCACTAGACTAAACCCTAAAACACTACCCCCAGCAGTACCCCTACACTACCCAAACACCACTGCACTACACTAAACCCTAAAATATTACCCCCAGCAGTAACCCCTACACTACCCAAAGACTACTGCAGTACCCTAAGCCCTAAAACACTACCCCCAGCAGTACCCCCTACACTACCCAAAGATCAATGCACTACCCTAAACCCTAAAGCACTACCCCCAGCACGGACCCTACACTACCCAAACACCACTGTACTACCCTAAACCCTAAAACAGTACATCCCAGCATGATTCCCTACACCACCCAAACACCACTGCACTACCCTAAATCCTAAATCTACCCCCAGCATGACCCCTACACTACCCAAACACCACTGCACTATCCTAAACCCTAAATCTACCCTCAGCACCACCCCCTTCACTACCCGCACACCACTGCAGTACCCTAAACCCTAAAACACTACCCCAGCACGACCCCTACAATACACAAACACCACTGCACTGTCCTAAACCTAGAAACACTACCCCCAGCACGACCCCCTACACTGCCCAAACACTGCTGCACTGCCTTAAACCCTGAAACGCCACCCCCAGCACGACCCCCTGAACTGCCCGAACATCGCTGCACTGCCCTAAACCCTGAAACACCACCCCCAGCACGACCCCTACACTGCCCAAACACCGCTGCACAGCCCTAAACCCTGAAGCACCACCCCCAGGACGACCCCCTACACTGCCCGAACACTGCTGCACTGCCCTAAACCCTGAACCACCACCCCAGCACGGCCCCCTACACTGCCCAAACACCGCTGCACTGCCACAAACCCTGAAACACCACCCCCAGCATGACCCCCTACACTGCCCAAACACCACTGCACTGCCCTAAACCCTGAACAACCACCCCCAGCATGACCCCCTACACTGTCCGAACACCACTGCACTGCCCTAAACCCTGAAACACCACCCCCAGCATGAACCCCTACACTACCCAAACACCTCTGCACTACCCTAAACCCTGAAACACCACCCCCAGCATGACCCCCTACACTATCCAAACACCAAAGCACTACCCTAAAACACTACCCCCAGCATGACCCCCTACACTACCCAAAGACCACTGCACTCCCCTTAACCCTAAAACACTACCCCCCACATGACCCCCTACACTACCCAAAGACGACTGCACGACCCTAAACCCTAAAACACAACCCCCTACACTAAACAAACATCACTGCACTACCCTAAACCCTAAAACACTACCCCCAGCGTGACCCCCTACACTACCCAAACACCACTGCACTACCCTAAACCCTAAAACACTATCCCCAGCATTGCCCCTACACTACCCAAACACCACTGCAGTACCCTAAACCCTGAAACACTACCCCCAGCAGTACCCCCTACACTACCCAAACACCACTGCACTACCCTAAATTACTACCCCCAGCACAACCCCCTACACTACCCAAACAATACTGCACTGCCCTAAACCCTAAAATACTCCCCGCAGCACGACTCCCTACACTACCCAAACGCCACTGCACTACCCTAAACCATAAATCTGCCCCCAGCACGACCCCCTACACTACCCAAACACAACTGCACTACCCTAAACCATAAATCTGCCCCCAGCACGACCCCCTACACTACCCAAACACCACTGCACTGCCCTAAACCCTAAAACACTACCCCCAGCACGACCCCCTACACTACACAAACACCACTGCACTACCCTAAACCCTAAATCTACCCCAAGCACAACCCCCTACACTACACAGACACCACTGCACTACCCTAAACCCTAAAACACTACTACCAGCATGACCCCCTACACTACCCAAACACCACTGCACTTCCCTAAATCCTAGAAAAGTAACCACCACCCCATGCCCAATCCCCCTTACCTCTCACTCCTCATGGTTCCTCTCTCCTCATGGTTCCTGCTTCATGTCGTCTCTGAGGGGTGGTGCACTTCGTTGTGAGGAAACGGAACAGCCTCTATTTCCTTACAATGATGTGGATCATCTACATTTTTTTTAGATCTCATGGTCATTTACCATAAAAACCTTTACAACAAAATGCGTTGTAAAGGCATGCGTGGTAAATGACCATGCGTTCTAAAAAAATGTGTAGTAATGACTTTGTGATGTACAACGCTTGCGTGGTAATGCATGCGTTGTAATGGTATCGCAAAGTAAAAAAGTCATTGTAACGGCTGTTTACCGATCGCAGCTGACCCCTGTTCTTTAGTGAGTCGTTTATTTGATAAATTAGGAGGAAGGAATGTGTTTTTTTTACCGAAAAGTTCATTCCCAGCTGTTGTATTGTGAAAGTGACCGTGTGGCCTAGATTCACTTCGGGTGAGAGAGTGGAAGAGTCTGTTTAGATCCAAAGGGTTTCTGCTGTTGGACGGGGCCGGCGAGACACGTCATCAGAAAACACAGCTAATGGCAAGCGTTGTCCCTGAAGTGTGGGGCAGTGCCATGAGAGGTCAACGAGTGTGCATCCCACCGCAGTATGACCGTATCGCATGACCAATGTGCCGCCTCCAGTGTACGGAAGGCAGAAACGGCATTCATCGCAGGTCCTCTTGAAGACTGTTTTAGCACTAATTCTACATTTTGGAACTAGGGCATTTTAACCTTGTTGTTCCTGCCAGATACAAAGAGAAGATCCTGTGTTATTCAGTGCCCTCGTTACCTTTTTTGTGGGTAGTGGTGCTTGTCACTTAGCTGCCCCGCTGGTGCACACGACAGGGCCCCCACCTTGTGTGCCATCTGAAGGGCCTCTGCCCTCGGATCACTGGTTTCGGTTTCTGGAGTGACAATATAAACAGTTGCTCCTAAAGGACCAACCTGAACACTTTGGTGAATATCTCCTGCGCCAGCATTCTGGGGAAATTCTTTCCTAGCTCTGCCACGTCGATGACGATGTCATGATAGCACGGCTCCGCTCGCGACACCGTATGACATCATAGGAGCCATAAGAGGACCTCGTCGGCGTGCTGACGTCAGTTCCACCCATTTTTTCCGTGCCACCGAGGTACAGGTGGAGCAACACATTTTCACATGTATACATAGTATACTAAAAATATATATATATATATTCACTTAAAAAACTAGGCCTGGGCCAAAATTCCGTTCTGTTTGCGGAAATTGCGATATTTTGGTATTTTCGCGTTCCGCGGAAAGCGCGAAAATGTCAAAATTTCCGCATTCCGCAGCTTAGCGATAATTTGTTTCTTCAGTCAGTCATAACCACTTTAATCGATTAGTTAAAATCATAAAAGTACATCACAATAATTCATACACATAAAAAACATTACATTACAAAAAACAGTTTAAAATAGTTCTCATTGTGGGCAACCAAGCCAATAAATATGCCCCTAACAACAGTATACAAACTGAGCATCAAGTTTTTTCCTTTTCCTTACCGCAGTTACTAAAAAATTAGCAATATTAAAAATTATCCATGGGGAGTCAAGTAATTGAAGGTACATCATTGCTGGTTTTACTTGATAAAAACCTCTCCCTTGTAACAAAGGTAAAATGTATTTTGTTCTAATTACTGTGTAATGGTTACAAAATAGGAAAAAGTGCGCAGTGTCTTGAATTGAACTGTCGTCGCAATTACACAAAGCAGCATCTTCTGGTTTGCACCAACCTTGAAAACTACCTAGATTAAAATGTATTAAATTAAAACGGAATCTTGTCAGCAACCAACGGCGAAAATGATTCGAAACTATCCTAAGATAAGGCTCAGTCTGGGGGGAAGTTATTAATAAAAAATGTGTCCTTACTGATGCTTTATTGAGTTCCTCCCCCTCCCGCTCTAGAGATCTTAGAGTCAGGAATTGCGCTTTAATCTGCTTAACATCCCCTTTAGCAATTGTTTCTGAATTGTCATAGAGCTCAGGGCGCCCTAAGGTGTAAAATGATTTCTTAATATACAGGAGCCACGGAATATCTAGAGCTCTATCTAGACCCATACAGTCTTTTAAAATCAATCGATTCAGAGAGAGTTCGGGGTTCAGCCATGTTTTCAACCAGAATACCAGGGGGGCCAGACTAATACGGTCAGACACATAGTCCATTCCCAGTTCTTGATGGATTGAAAAGGTCGGGGTAGACTGGGGGACGGAGAGGATAGAGCGAAGAAATTTATTTTCTACAGTTTGTACGCCCTCTGCTTTTTTGTACCCCCAGATAGCAGCTCCATAGGTCGCTATGGCCAGACATTTCGCTCTATAGATGGCAAGAACTGCCTCACATGGTTTGCCACCTAGCCGTCGAGCAAAACTTAATATAGCTGAGGAGGCTCTACCTACGCTATTCTTCTTAGCTAAAAGCTGGGGGGTCCAAGAACACCTATCATCAAACAGGACCCCCAGGTAAGTAAAAACCTTTACCTTTGTAACCTCAACTCCATTGCAATAAAAGATTTTTCCTCTGTTTTTACACATACCCAGGGACATAACGTGTGACTTAGTGCTATTTACTACTAAATCGAGAGAATTCATGAACTCCCCAAAGGAGTTCAATAGTCGCTGCAAACCCAGAGGGGTACGTGCCAATAACACGGAATCATCCGCGTACAGGAGAACAGGTAAACCACTTTTCCCTATACGCGGGGTGTCCAGGCAGGCCTTACCTAGGATAATATCCAATCTATTAATATATAAAGTGAAAAGTATAGGGGCAAGAATGCAACCCTGGCGAACCCCTCTAGATGATTTAAAGTGCTGTGTGCATTTACCCTCATGAGAAACCCTTATAGCAGCATGTAGGTCTCGGTGCAAATCCGCAAGAAAAAAGACCAAGCAAGGGTCGATGCCCATTTCCAATAGGATCGTCCACAATTTGTTTCTTGCTCGCGCTGTAAAATAATACATTCTCGCGTGCGCGCAATCGCCTTACCTGAATCCCTGCGTTCTCCGACAAGTTTTCTTGACCCGGTCGCGTTCTCCACGAGATGTTGGATTTTGGTAGCCATTTTGCGCTGTCTCGCGAGAGTTCGCGGCTGCTTTAACGTCATTTGTCAAGCGATCACGTCATTTGTCGCGCGATCACGTCTTTGTCTCGCGATCATGCACCGCGCGAGTATGAGAAGATTGAGATCTCGAACATGTCATTCTACATCGCGAGCCAGAGGATGAGGACACGGGCACGTGTAATCGAACGCGAACAGGAGAAAGAGACCGCGAACACGTCATAACCAACGCGACACGGACAAAGAAGAGAACGCGATAATGTCGTTTTCGTCACTCCGGCGGAAGTAATGTGAAGCTCGAGAACTCAACAACGTAAAATTTTCAATTTGGAGAGGAATATCGGCTGTAGCAGCATGAAACTATATGCAAATGCTGATTTTGGATGAAAAGAACTCCTTACATTGACATTTGGCTTTCCTTTTTTGTGCAAGGAGTCATTTTTTTAAAAGGTGGAGAGAGGGAGGAAGTGACACAGAATCTCCAACTTCCTGTTCCTGTCCAGCAGGCTCCTCCCAGTGCTTTGTCCATCTCCTGCTCATTCTGCCTTTGGATTTGGAGCTGGAAAGATCACTCTTTTTGTCTGCTGCGTCATTGCAATTGGATTTCAGGATTTTTGGAATAGGATATTTTACAAGTAAGTGGTTGTTGTGTTTGATTGTGGGCATTGCAGTTGTTGTAACTACAATTTATTTTTGATAATTAATTAATTATCATCATTCCTTTTTTTTTTGTGGGTTGTAGTATAGTAGTAGGCCCGAGCTAGCCATGGGCATGGCCTCATGGGTGTGTGTGTGCATGATGAAGCAACTGTTCCTTTTGTTTTTTGAATGTATTTCATTTTCAAGCACATTTAGGGCATGGATGGCATTGGATTGAGTTGGGGAAGTGTGTTTTTTTGGGGTGGCCTTTGTGATGTTGTTGGGCCTGGCCATGTGGCTGGTGGCCATTTTGAGGCCTAGGCCTGCAAGCTTGCCTGGCCTTGTCTGCCAACAGGCCTGCTTTCATCCACTAGGACCAGAGAAGGTAGCCACAGCTTTATTAATCTACTGTTTTCTGTGTGCTCTGTTGAATTTCGACTTCATTTAGGGCTTGGATGGCATTGGATTGAGTTGGGGAAGTGTGCTTTTTGGGGGTGGCCTTGCTGATGTTGTTGGGCCTGGCCATATGGCTGCTGGCCATTTTGAGGCCTAGGCCTGCAAGCTTTCCTGGCCTTGTCTGCCAACAGGCCTGCTTTCATCCACTAGGACCAGAGCAGGTAGCCACAGCTTTATTAATCTACTGTTTTCTGTGTGCTCTGTTGAATTTCGACTTCATTTAGGGCTTTGATGGCATTGGATTGAGTTGGGGAAGTGTGCTTTTTGGGGGTGGCCTTGCTGATGTGGTTGGGCCTGGCCATGTGGCTGGTGGCCATTTTGAGGCCTAGGCCTGCAAGCTTGCCTGGCCTTGTCTGCCAACAGGCCTGCTTTTTCATCCACTAGGATCAGAGCAGGTAGCCACAGCTTTATTGATCAAGTGTTTTCTATGTGATCTGTTGAATTTAGACATCATTTAGGGCATGGATGGCATTGGATTGAGTTGGGGAAGTGTGTTTTTTGGGGTGGCCTTTGTGATGTTGTTGGGCCTGGCCATGTGGCTGATGGCCATTTTGAGGCCTAGGCCTGCAAGCTTGCCTGGCCTTGTCTGCCAACAGGCCTGCTTTTTCATCCACTAGGATCAGAGCAGGTAGCCACAGCTTTATTGATCAAGTGTTTTCTATGTGATCTGTTGAATTTAGACATCATTTAGGGCATGGATGGCATTGGATTGAGTTGGGGAAGTGTGTTTTTTGGGGTGGCCTTTGTGATGTTGTTGGGCCTGGCCATGTGGCTGGTGGCCATTTTGAGGCCTAGGTCTGCAAGCTTGCCTGGCCTTGTCTGCCAACAGGCCTGCTTTTTCATCCACTAGGATCAGAGCAGGTAGCCACAGCTTTATTGATCAAGTGTTTTCTATGTGATCTGTTGAATTTAGACATCATTTAGGGCATGGATGGCATTGGATTGAGTTGGGGAAGTGTGTTTTTTGGGGTGGCCTTTGTAATGTTGTTGGGCCTGGCCATGTGGCTGGTGGCCATTTTGAGGCCTAGGCCTGCAAGCTTGCCTGGCCTTTTCTGCCAACAGGCCTGCTTTTATCCACTAGGACCAGAGCAGGTAGCCACAGCTTTATTAATCTACTGTTTTCTGTGTGCTCTGTTGAATTTCGACTTCATTTAGGGCTTGGATGGCATTGGATTGAGTTGGGTAAGTGGGCTTTTTGGGGGAGGCCTTGCTGATGTTGTTGGGCCTGGCCATGTGGCTGGTGGCCATTTTGAGGCCTAGGCCTGCAAGCTTGCCTGGCCTTGTCTGCCAACAGGCCTGCTTTCATCCACTAGGACCAGAGCAGGTAGCCACAGCTTTATTAATCTACTGTTTTCTGTGTGCTCTGTTGAATTTCGACTTCATTTAGGGCTTGGATGGCATTGGATTGAGTTCGGGAAGTGTGCTTTTTGGGGGTGGCCTTGCTGATGTTGTTGGGCCTGGCCATGTGGCTGGTGGCCATTTTGAGGCCTAGGCCTGCAAGCTTGCCTGGCCTTGTCTGCCAACAGGCCTGCTTTTTCATCCACTAGGATCAGAGCAGATAGCCACAGCTTTATTGATCAAGTGTTTTCTATGCGATCTGTTGAATTTAGACTTCATTTAGGGCATGGATGGCATTGGATTGAGTTGGGGAAGTGTGCTTTTTGGGTAGTGGCCTTGCTGATGTTGGTTGTCTTAAAGACAATCCATGCTTTTTTTATGTGTCTGGTCACTGGTGTGTTGGTGTGCAATGCATGCACCCTGCATAGCTTTTTGGGGCCTGTGAATGTTCCTACATTTTGTCGCATTAAAAAGTCAGAGCAGTGTGCTTTAGCAGGCATCCTTTACCTGGCTTTTAAGGCCTTTTGTCAGCTCCTGGTGTTTCCCAGGCCCCCGGCTTCTTTGTGATTTGTGTGTGTCCATGTGGGTGGTGGCCTTTTTGGGTGTTTGGACTGTGAGTATTAGTGTCCTGCTTTTGCCATAGCCCTGCATGGTTTTCCTATTGGCTCTTTGGCTTACTGCTTCCATCCATCCATCCCCTTTGCCAGCAGCACCTCCATGGATGCTGAGATGCTCAAATAATGCAATGGTCCACCCCACTTCCATTAGATTTTTATTTTGTTGTTTATTATTAAATTTCCTATCCTTCCTGAGAGTGTAGTGTGTGGCTGTACACAGTACTAGTAGTATAACATAGCTCTAGTTAAAAAAAATAGTCATAAATGGCTAGACTATCTTTTGTTTGCACTAGTACAGTACTAAGTAACTGAACCACAACAACAAATGCAACATTTCACTGATGTTCTTCTCCTGTCTTCTTTGCTTTTAGGTGCACAAAAGACAGAGTAGGAGGTGTCATCGGCATCACCTGGCTACCCGTTGTACTGCCAGCCAGACAGAAGTCCTGCTGCACATCACGCCCACGTGTGACCAGAACTTGTTGTGCATCTGCCTCCTGCCTGACATCTGAAGAAGATGGCCCCAAAGAAAGGTACCAGGTCCAGTACCAAGAAAGTTGCCGGTGAGAAGAAGGAACAGAAAAAGTAAGTGCCATTAACCACGACTGGTGGTGTGCCAGCCAATGTTTTTTTTGGCACCAAAGCATTGTCCGGGAACCAAGCTGGGAGCAGCACAGCGGTCCAAACCCACCAACCTAGGCCCAAGGGCTTTTGTGTCGCAGAGGTAGCCAGTCTACTAACGAGCAGCGATGTTCAAGAAATGTCATTACCGCAAAGTAGTTCACAATCAAGTTCAACGCAGGCGCAAACTCAGCAGATCAGTGTCAAACCGCCGCAACCAGAACAGCAGCAGCCGCCGCAACCAGAACAGCAGCAGCCGCCGCAACCAGAACAGCAGCAGCTGCCGCAACCAGAACAGCAGCAGCCGCCGCAACAGCCCACCATAGTAGTTGTTGCTCCTGACGTAGGGGCATTTCAGGAAATCGAGCTTCCTGCAGACAAAGTGGAGCGAAGTCAGACCACTGTTTCAGAAGATCAATTGTCTTCCAGACCACCAGCAAGGAAAAGGAGGCTTAGTCCATCATCTTCTTCTTCAAGCCCCGCTTCTGATGATCGTGATGACACTTAGGTCCCACCAGCTCGGTCTGAGAGTGATGTACGCCACAAGACATTGCTTCTGAAAAGGAAGGTCCCAGAAAAACTTAGGGTTATGGAGGTAGATGTCGAAGAGGGGGGTGATGATGTTGATGAAGACGAGCCAGTCATCACGCACATTACTCCCGCCCCAAAGGGATTGGAGACCGACATTCTCACCCTATCCAGAAAGGCTGCTACTGAGCGGGATGTAGCACGGATCTCACCAACACAGGTTACACCACCACTACCTCCAGCTGCCATATTTTCCAAGGCCCGGCAGGGACCTACATCCAGCTCAACCATCTCAGTAGGTAGTGGTAGTAAAAGTCACAGTGTAGGTGGACAGGGTCACATATTTTCAAGCACCCCCTCAAGTTCATCTGGTGTTGAAAGTGGCACATCCAGCAGTGCCAGAAAGTTCTCCTCCCCAGTTTGGGACTTCTTTTCTGTTAGCGCCAAGGAGGAGAACGTTGCTATATGCTCAATTTGTCGCCAAGGTGTTCGGCGTGGTAAGCTTGGTACAAACTATGGTACCGGAGGACAAGCAAGTAATCTCAGAATACACCACAATATCGTGTGGGAGGCTCACCTACTTAAGTTAAAAGAAAGTAGAAAAACTCAACCCATTGAAGTTGGTCAAGGTGAATCAGGGAGCGATATTATTGTGGTGGAAGGTGAAGAAGAGGGAGGCATTTCTAGCCCTGTCCCCAGTACTGCAGTGGTAACGCCCACATCCTCCTCAGTAACATCAGAGTGGCACCGCAGTAAGAGCCATACTCAGAGTCAGGCTGAGACACCAAGGCGACCGGCGACTACCTCAATGAGACAATCTGTGTCGTTGAGCCTTAGTGGGTTAATGAAAACAGCACCACTAAGGAAAGTAAGCCAGCCTACCATTGAGAGCATGTTTAGGTTGGAGGGGCAGTTCCAACGCAACCACCCAACGGCACGATTGTACAATGCGAAGCTGGCTAAAATGTTAGCGCTGGACCTTCTTCCTTTTTCATTTGTGGAAGGGGTGGGTTTCCTTGAATTTGTGTCTGCCATCTGCCCTAAATGGAAGGTTCCCAGCCGGTCCTATTTTGCACGAATTGCTGTTCCGGCACTACATCATGATGTGCTGGAATTGGTTGGTCATGGTTTGCAGCAGAGTGCTGTGCACAATATCCACCTGACAACAGACATGTCGAGCAGTTGCCAAGCCACAGATTACATGTGCATCACTGCACACTGGATCTCTTTTGTGGGGGTTAGAGATCAACTATCTGCACGAGGTGTTGTTGACACAGCTGCGATTTTTGAAGGTACTCGGAAACATGCAACTGTAGCCATGTTCGCCATGGAGAAATCTCATACGGCTGAAAACATTTTAGAAGAGTTTCGCACCAAGGTTTTGGAATGGCTGCGGCCCAGAGGGCTTGGTATTGGTTTTGTTGCCACAGACAATGGCAGTAATGTACTTAAGGCCATGGAACTTGGTTCCTATTTCAGGGTTCCATGTTTGGCACACTGCATAAACATTATAGTGCAAGACCTTCTGAAAAAAGAACCCATAGTCAGCAATTTACTGGCCATCTGCCGAAGAATATGCACTCATTTCAGCCATTCTTTTAAAGCTCGGAAGCAGCTGAGGATCATCCAACGTGAATTTAGGATGCCAGTCAAGGCACTCATCCAGGAGGTGGCAACATGTTGGAACTCAACGTATTACATGCTTGATCATCTGTACGAACAGCACAGGTCACTCCATGAATATGTCTGGTACAGAAGCAGTGATGCTAGTGTTAAAGGCATGACCCTTCAGAGGGAGCAATGGACCCTAATTAAATGCCTGACTGAGATGCTGTCTCCTTTTGAGGTCTTCACACGTGAAGTCAGCAAGGAGGACTGTACAATGGGCCAAGCTATCCCATTGTTGCAAATAATAGAGCATGAGCTGAATAATGTGCCTGAATCCTACAAAGGTGTAGAGGACAGAAGGCAAGCCCATGACTTGGTGGAGAGCTTATCCAGGCGCTTAACTGAAAATGTAAGGATACAAAATAAAATTTTGTCACAAAAACATTACATTTGTGCCACAATTCTGGATCCACGTGCAAAATTAGGACTAGTGAAGACATTCCTTGCTTTTTTCGACAATGATGTTGCCCGCTGCAAAAGTTGTATAGCTGAAGCAGCCATTAAGTTTGAAAAGGAAGGGCTGCTAATTAAAAGCCCGCCACATCAACCCACAACAAGTACTGATACTGAAGCAGGCCATGCAGAATCAAGTGCAACTTCATCGGCTGAGGGCAGTGCGGTTGGCTCACAATTACAACACTCACCATCACCATCGACTACAGAAACAATAACTGGATCATTAGGCCGATTACAATCATTATCAGATTGGTATGTAAAGATGGGCTATTGTAAGCACAATGCTGATGCACAGAAAAAACAGCACAAAAGCTTACCAGCAGCAACCCTGAACATTGAGCGGATGGTCCAGGCCTATCTGGACGACCCGACAGAGGTGTACGTTGATCAAAACCCAGTGCAGTATTGGTATAGGAAAAGGTCTGAATGGCCACAGCTCAGCAGGCTGGCGATAAGCTATCTGGGTTGACCTGTCGCAAGTGTCTCTTCCGAACGTGTTTTCAGTGCTGCTGGTTCCATTGTAACCTTGAGAAGGACCAGTCTATCTCCAAAAAACGTGGAGAGGTTAACAATGATCAAAATGAATCAGCACTTCATACCACCGAATTACACAATGCATGAATCAACAGAGGAAGATGAGGACCGCGGCTCAGGTGACGGAAGTATTGTGTCAGATGATTACCTACTACTGGAAGAACCCCCAGAGTTTGAGGACGAGCTATACTTCCCTGACAATTAGGCTCGCACTTACTGTCTTCCTCCCTTTTTTCCCCCTTTGTTTATGTGTCTGTCATTCCGGTTATAAACTTGTGAATCGCAACAAATCCATTATCATCGTCTTCTACTCTTCTAATTTAAGATACAAGTTTCAGGTGTCTGCCATTTGACACTAAAGTCCTCAGAATCCAGCTCCTCCGCTCGATCATACTGAATCTCCTGCTCAATTCCATTTCCCTCATGAATGATGATTGGATGATGGTAACAACAAATTCAAACTTTCCTCGTGCTTCCAAAACAAGTGGACCAGGAATCAGATGACTACTATAGCTATCCTCCTTTCAGAGCCGAGAGAGACTGGCCATTAACTGAAAATAAGATGCAACAGGTAATGATTGATGCCATGCATTGGCCGCAGAATCGCAGACTGAATGATGTAGATTTTGTTGTGTGTGTTGCGCATGAATTGATGTAATTGTGCACTGCCACTAATCAACTTTCTACAGAACACACTAATTTTCCCCTTCTTGCAAACAAGAAATGTGTACTTCTCCTGCATCTTGGTGATACATTGCTTTTAATTCAATACAGGAAGGGGACTCACTCAATCTGCGCAATGCAAATGACTGTGACTTAACAGCACCGTCCATCATGATGATGGCGAAAGAGATGGCCTGCAGCGTTAACAAGATGAGATGGAACAGGTAATGATTGATGCCATGCATTGGCCGCAGAATCGCAGACTGAATGATGTCGATTTTGTTGTGTGTGTTGCGCATGAATTGATGTAATTGTGCACTGCCAATAATCAACTTTCTACAGAACACACTAATTTTCCCCTTCTTGCAAACAAGAAATGTGTACTTCTCCTGCATCTTGGTGATACATTGCTTTTAATTCAATACAGGAAGGGGACTCACTCAATCTGCGCAATGCAAATGACTGTGACTTACCAGCACCGTCCATCATGATGATGGCGAAAGAGACGGCCTGCAGCGTTAACAAGATGAGATGGAACAGGTAATGATTGATGCCATGCATTGGCCGCAGAATCGCAGACTGAATGATGTAGATTTTGTTGTGTGTGTTGCGCATGAATTGATGTAATTGTGCACTGCCACTTGTTAGAAAGGATAGACGGACCGGGAGGGTCGGCCGGGGTCAGGAGGAGAGGTCTCCGGGGAGAGCCGTCTCCAGCGATCGTACAGACAAGTAACTTCCCCCCCACAGACAGATACCACACACGGATAAGGTTCAGAGTTCTTTATAAGCACTTCTTAAGGTACGGTTGAATGGTACAAGGAGGTCTGGACTCAGGGGTCCCCTCGATTCAAGTCTCTCAAAGCAGGGTAAGGGGTAGCGGGACAGTCTGTCTACCAGTCAGGTAGTTTGGATGAGATGATGTTTAGCTCACAATCCTCGAGCTTAGTTGGTACGGGCCGCGGCAGCGCCAGCAGGTCCCGGAAAGATGGTCGATGTACGGTCCGCGGCAGCGCCAGCAGGTCCCGGTGAGCATGGTCGTTACAACGGGCCGCGGCAGTGCCAGCAGGTCCCGGGAAGATGGTCGATGTACGGTCCGCGGCAGCGCCAGCAGGTCCCGGTGAGGATGGTCGTTACAACGGGCCGCGGCAGCGCCAGCAGGTCCCGACGAGGATGGATGTTGTAGAAGGCCGCTGCAGCGCCAGCAGGCAGGACGATGGTTCACAAGAGCGGGCTACGGCAGCGCCAGTAGTCCGTCAAGGCTGAGTTCTCTCGGTGTCTCTCGACTCCAGGATACAACTGCCTTCCTGCTCCGGAGTTGCCCCAGTTATAGGGCAGGCGCTCTTTGATGTCCGGACCCTCGCACTTGGAGGTCGGAGGGCCCGGGATGAAGGTGTCCAGACAACCAGCAGGGGGTGGAGCCCGCGCCTGGGGGAGCTGGAGGCGATCGGCACCTGGCGGGGGAAGAGCTCTTGACACTTCGTCCTCCCATTGACCTGCCAAGTGGTCCGCTCACCTCCCGGGTGGATGGTGGTGCCGGGATGTCGGGGCCGGCCAGGCCCGGGGTTAGGGTCGGGGCGAGGCCACGCGGCCTCGTGGTGCAGGGCCCAAGATGGCGGCTTGAACCGGCCGGGGGAGCCGGTGGGGCTGGGCCCCGTGATGAGTAGAGGTCCGAGGGCAGAAGATCCGTCGGGAGACGGGGTACAGGTGCTTTTCGTGGGTTATGCCTGGTGGGCCGGAGCTCGGGCCCTGTCGTGCGGGGAGGGAGCAAGCCCTTCGTGTGGCCTGTCCAACATGCGTCCCCCCCAGCTGAAGGCGGGGAGAGTCACCCATCTCCTTGGGGACTCTCTTCGTCGAGGCGGAAAAAGCGGGACAGGCCATCCGCATTGGCGTGGTCTTGGCCTGGTCGGTGCTCCACAGTGAAGTCCATTCCCTGCAGGGAAATGGACCAGCGCAAGAGTTTTGGGTTCTCCCCCCGCATCTGCATCAGCCACTGCAGGGGTCGATGGTTGGTTTGTACCCGGAAGTGGGTACCGAAGAGATAGGGCCGGAGCTTTTTGAGGGCCCACACCACTGCGAAGGCCTCCCTCTCGATGGTGCTCCAGCGCTGTTCTCGTGCCAGGAGACGTCGACTAATGAAGGCCACCGGTTGGTCATGACCTTCGGGGTTTAACTGAGAAAGGACGGCTCCGATGCCGTGGTCGGAGGCGTCGGTCTGTACCATGAATTCCCGACTGTAATCGGGGGCCTGGAGCACAGGGGCGGTGCATAGAGCGGCCTTCAGCTTCTCGAAGGCCGCTTGACAATCGGGGGTCCAGTTAATCCGCTTCGGCTGGTTCTTGGACGTGAGACCCGTGAGGGGCCCCACGATGCTGCCGTAGTCCTTCACGAACCGCCGGTAGTAGCCGGTGAGCCCCAAGAAGGCTCGGACCTCGGTCTGGGTGACGGGGGGCTGCCAGGACTGGATGGCAGCAATCTTAAGTTGTAGCGGGGCCACCAGCCCGCTTCCCACTTGGTGCCCAAGGTAGGTCACAGACCCTTGGCCAATTTGGCACTTGCCGGCCTTAATTGTGAGGCCGGCCCGCTGGAGGGCCTGTAGGACTTCTTGGAGGTGACGGAGGTGGTCGGGCCAGTGGTGGCTGTACACAGCGATATCGTCCAGGTAGGCAGCGCTGAACTCTTCGAGCCCCGCCAAGACCTGGTTCACGAGGCGTTGAAACGTGGCGGGGGCATTCTTCATGCCGAACGGCATGACCTTGAATTGGTAGTGGCCATCGGGGGTAGAGAAGGCTGACCGTTCCTGAGCCCTGGGTGTGAGGCCGATCTGCCAGTAGCCCGCTGTTAGGTCGAAGATACTGAGGTAGCGGGCGGCCCCCAGCAGGTCGATCAGCTCGTCTGCTCGGGGGATCGGATGAGCGTCGGTCCGGGTGACAGCGTTCAAGCCCCGGTAGTCGACGCAGAATCTCAGTTCAGGTGCGGTGCCGGGGGCAGCGGCTTTGGGGACCAATACAACCGGACTGGCCCAGGGACTGTCCGAGGGCTCGATGACCCCGATTGTGAGCATCTTGGCCACCTCCTCCTGTATGCAGGCCCGTACCCGATCTGGTACGCGGTAGGCCCGGTGTCGGACAGGGGGACTGTCCCCGGTGTCCACGTCGTGCAAACACCAAGGGGTGACCCCGGGGGTGAGGGAGAACAGGGTAGCGAACTGCAGCAGGAGGTTCCGGCAGCCCTGGCGTTGCTCCGAAGTGAGGGCGTCAGAGAGCCGGACCCCATCCACGGAGCCGTCATTCTCCTGAGTCTTCAGAAGATCCGGAAGGGGTTCGGAGTCTTCCTCTGCCCCACTGTCCGTAGCCATCAGGAGGCTGAGTTCTGAGCGCACAAAGTGTGGTTTGAGTCGGTTGGTGTGGAGGACCCTAAGGGGGTTCCGGGAGGTCCCCAGGTCGATGAGGTAAGTGACGGGGCTTTTGCGCTCGACCACTTTGAAGGGCCCCGTCCACTTATCTTGCAAGGCACATGGTTCGGTGGGGGACATCACCCATACTTGTTGTCCAGGCTCGAACTCAACGGAGGAGGCATTGTGATCATACCACTTCTTCATGTCCTCCTGGCTGGCCTCGAGGTTCGCCTTGGCCATCTCTCTGAAGCGCCGGGTCTGATTGCGTAGGGCCAGGAGGTATTTGAAGACGTCTGGAGGGGTCTTTAGGGGGGCCATCTCCCAACCTTCTTTCACTAGGCTGAGGGGCCCTCGCACAGGGTGCCCGTACAGGAGTTCGAAAGGGCTAAAACCGAGGGACTTCTGGGGAACTTCGCGGTAGGCGAAGAGGAGGCACGGGAGTAGTACATCCCACTGGCGACGGAGGGGCTCTTCCAATCCCCCAATCATCCCCTTGAGGGTGCGGTTAAAACGCTCCACTAGTCCGTTCCCTTGGGGGTGATAGGGGGTCGTGAATCTGTAGGTGACCCCGCATTGTTGCCAGAGGGACTTCATGTATTTGGATATAAAGTTCGTGCCTCGGTCGCTGACGACTTCTCGGGGGAAGCCTACCCGGGAGAAGATCCCCATTAGGGCCCGGCCAACCACCGGAGCTGTCACGGTCCGTAGGGGCACCGCCTCGGGGTAGCGGGTGGCATGGTCCACCAGTACTAAGATGAACCTGTGTCCTTGTGCCGTGCGGGGGTCCAGAGGCCCCACGATGTCTATCCCCACCCTCTCGAACGGGGTGGTGACCACAGGGAAGGGTTGCAGAGGGGCTTTCAGCTTCCGACCACTCTTCCCGCTGGCTTGGCATGTGGGGCAAGATCGGCAGTGGTTCAGGACGTCGTTCCTCATCTTCGGCCAGAAAAAGTGGGTCACTAGGCGGCTGTACGTTTTATCTTGGCCCAGGTGTCCAGCCAGGGGGACATCATGGGCCAGGTTGAGCAGAAAGTCTCTGAAGCGGAGAGGTACCACCAGTACTCGACCGGCCCCCAGCTCGGCGATTCTTTGCTCGCTGTATAGCAGGTCGTTATCCCAGTAGACCCAGTGAGTTCCGGTGGAGTCCCCTGCGTTCTGGGCGCTGGCTTGTTGGCGGAGTCCCTCGAGGGAGGGACAGGTCTTTTGTTCCTGGCGGAACTGTGCTTGGGTGGGCCCCCCCTCTTGACGCCACTGAGCCAGGTCAGGAAGGTCCTGGGGTTGCGCGTCCCCTTCGGCCGTCGGGTCTGGGAGGCTGGCCTCGTCGTTGTCTTCTACTGGGGCGACTGGGGGCGGAGGTGCTGGCCATTCTGGTTCTTCTGATCGAGGGACGGCACGGGCGGCCATGGACCGGGTGGTTACGCAGGCCCAGTCCGGGAGGCCCAGCATCCCCAGGTGCTCTCTTCTCTCAACGGTGGCCCACGGGGAACTCTCGAGGTCATTCCCCAGGAGGCAGTCCACGGGGGCATCGTCCCGGACCGTCACCTTCAACAGGCCGGAGACCCCTCCCCATTCGAATGGAACGCAGGCCATTTGACACATACTTTCAGAGTTGTCTGCCGAGCGGACGGGGCAGAGAATGTTCGGCAGGATCTGCTCGGGCTTCACCAGGTGACAGCGGACGGCCGTCACACTGGCGCCTGTGTCACGCAAGGCCTCGGCTCGCTGTCCATTAATGGTCACCCACTGACCGTATTTCCTGGTGTTAGCGGGTAGGGGAGCCCGCGGGACCATGTCTCTTCCCCCTAAGCATGCCAGGACCATGGCGGCCGGTTCCCACTCTTGCTGGGCCGGCTCATACTCCTCTGGTTCCTCCAATGATCGCTCTTTCCCCAGGGCGGCGGCAGCTACCTGGCGGGGCTTGGGTGTTTGGTTCTGCGGGCAGCTCGGGTCATTGGCGTAGTGGCCGACTCGCTGGCATCGGTGGCACGTGACGTTGGCTCGGACCCCAGGACGCCACGGGGGGTTGCCCCGACCGGCCGGAGCCGGGGTACTGGCCACGGGTGTTGCGGGCAAGGCGTCTCTCCCTCGCCCCTGGCCCCCTCCTCCTCCCCGAGGACGGTGCTGGCCTTGGTTGTTTCTGTTCTGTTCGTGTGGCCCCCTCCGGCCCACTCGGGTGCTTTCCCATCGGTCAGCTTCGGCGGCGAGCTGCCGGGGGTCAGTCAGCTTACTGTCGAGGAGGTGCTGCCTGAGCTCGACGAAGCAGTTGTTGGACAGGTGCTCCCATACCATCAGGTTAAAGAGTTGTTCGTAGGTGGTGACCTGGCTCCCCTTTATCCAACCCTCGAAGGCACGGCTGAAATAGTTCACGTATTCCACCCAAGTTGTACCTGGGATCCGGGTGCAATCTCTGAACCTCTGGCGGTACATCTCGGGTGTGAGGCCGTAGCGGGTGAGGAGGGCAGCCTTCATGTTTTCGTAGGACGACATTTGGAGATCTGGGAGCTGCAGTAGGGCATCGCGCCCCTCGTTGATAAACCTCCCCCAGAGTCCGGCTCCCCAATCACTCCGGTCGATCCGGTGGGAGGTCATGGCGATCTCGTAGGCTTTAAACCACTGTTGTATGTCGTCTTCTCGGACATACTCGCGGACAACATCCTTGGGGATGTGGACTTTTTTCTCGATTGGCCCCGGGGAGTGTGGTCGCTCAGGCACCCCCAGTTCTTTATTCTGTTTCCGAAGTTCTATTTCCGCCAGTTTGCGCTCGTGCTCGAGCGTTATTTTTTTCTCCTCCAGCTCTCTCTGTCTCTGCTTCTCTTCTCGTTCATCTCGGAGCCGCATGTGCTCGAGGTTGAGTTTCTGTTCAGCTAACTTGAGTTCCCCATCCATCTTGAGTCGTGCCATTTCCAACTCGTGCAATCTGGTTCTTTCTCTTTCTCGGATCTCCTCCTGCGAGAGGCCCGTTCCCCGCTCCTCGGGAGCCGTGGCGTTCCCCTCTGGTGTGATGCTGCTTTGGTCGGAGGGTCCGGCGACCCCCGTTTCTGTCCACGACTCTAGGGCGTGCTTTAGATCATCTTTGGTACTCAGGCCGGTGGTAGCGATGCCAAGTTCTATGCAGAATTGTCTCAGTTCGCGGTGGTTGTATTCTTCTAATTTATCCATTTGGAATTTCTCGGTGGAGTTGCTATCTTTGGCTGACATCGTGTTGTTGTCGTGGGGTGAGCTACTCTCTGTACGATTACGCGTTGATTCGGATCGCGCCGCTGGCCACCAATGTTAGAAAGGATAGACGGACCGGGAGGGTCGGCCGGGGTCAGGAGGAGAGGTCTCCGGGGAGAGCCGTCTCCAGCGATCGTACAGACAAGTAACTTCCCCCCCACAGACAGATACCACACACGGATAAGGTTCAGAGTTCTTTATAAGCACTTCTTAAGGTACGGTTGAATGGTACAAGGAGGTCTGGACTCAGGGGTCCCCTCGATTCAAGTCTCTCAAAGCAGGGTAAGGGGTAGCGGGACAGTCTGTCTACCAGTCAGGTAGTTTGGATGAGATGATGTTTAGCTCACAATCCTCGAGCTTAGTTGGTACGGGCCGCGGCAGCGCCAGCAGGTCCCGGAAAGATGGTCGATGTACGGTCCGCGGCAGCGCCAGCAGGTCCCGGTGAGGATGGTCGTTACAACGGGCCGCGGCAGTGCCAGCAGGTCCCGGGAAGATGGTCGATGTACGGTCCGCGGCAGCGCCAGCAGGTCCCGGTGAGGATGGTCGTTACAACGGGCCGCGGCAGCGCCAGCAGGTCCCGACGAGGATGGATGTTGTAGAAGGCCGCGGCAGCGCCAGCAGGCAGGACGATGGTTCACAAGAGCGGGCTACGGCAGCGCCAGTAGTCCGTCAAGGCTGAGTTCTCTCGGTGTCTCTCGACTCCAGGATACAACTGCCTTCCTGCTCCGGAGTTGCCCCAGTTATAGGGCAGGCGCTCTTTGATGTCCGGACCCTCGCACTTGGAGGTCGGAGGGCCCGGGATGAAGGTGTCCAGACAACCAGCAGGGGGTGGAGCCCGCGCCTGGGGGAGCTGGAGGCGATCGGCACCTGGCGGGGGAAGAGCTCTTGACACTTCGTCCTCCCATTGACCTGCCAAGTGGTCTGCTCACCTACCGGGTGGATGGTGGTGCCGGGATGTCGGGGCCGGCCAGGCCCGGGGTTAGGGTCGGGGCGAGGCCACGCGGCCTCGTGGTGCAGGGCCCAAGATGGCGGCTTGAACCGGCCGGGGGAGCCGGTGGGGCTGGGCCCCGTGATGAGTAGAGGTCCGAGGGCAGAAGATCCGTCGGGAGACGGGGTACAGGTGCTTTTCGTGGGTTATGCCTGGTGGGCCGGAGCTCGGGCCCTGTCGTGCGGGGAGGGAGCAAGCCCTTCGTGTGGCCTGTCCAACACCACTAATCAACTTTCTACAGAACACACTAATTTTCCCCTTCTTGCAAACAAGAAATGTGTACTTCTCCTGCATCTTGGTGATACATTGCTTTTAATTCAATACAGGAAGGGGACTCACTCAATCTGCGCAATGCAAGTGACTGTGACTTAACAGCACCGTCCATCATGATGATGGCGAAAAAGATGGCCCGTTAACTTAAGATGAGAAGGAACAGGTAATGAATGATGACAATTAATGGCATGCATTGGACACCTGACTCTGAGCTATTGGTCTTTGTGTTTGCGTTGTTTGTTTGTTGTGCACAAAGTGATGTCAAAGTGTACTAGTAGTAATCTATCTTTCTGTACACAATAAAGAATGACTCAAGTCAGTAATATTTATATTTCTACTCTTGTTGTGTCATAAAAATTATACTTATACTGCAGGCCGATCTTCAGTCAGTAAAAGTATCAGAGATGATGATGAAGTCAGGAGGAGGATGTTTCAGGAGTGGCATAAAACGGAAAAGCCTAAAGGTAAACACGTCAACAACAACCACTGCAGACCCAAATGTCTGTGTAGAAGTTGAATAGGGTGTAGCGGTGGGATGACTGCAGTGCATTGATTTTACTAACTTAAACTGTAAAATGCTATGTTTGGAATGGATAATGTGCTTTGCGTTTGTCCAACTCTTTGAGAGAAAAAAAAAGGACTCTAAAGTGTTAACGTAGGATGTGCTAATGCTAAGCACTGTGGGCCCGATCTCTCCTGTTACTGTTGAAGGTCAATGCTGGAAACAGACTAGAGTAGAGATGATGCATATGCATACATGCCACCTCGGAAAGTGTTCTTGTTGCACTACACCATCACTTGTGCATTTGTTTTCACTTTCTTTCTCAATATCCCCTTTGGTTTTCAATCAAAAATTACAGGCCGGGCCTTGGCCAAAACTTTGTAAAACATTACAATGCATATTAATTACCTTACCAATCAATCACCTTTTTTTTCCAGCCGGGCAGTGGCGAGTGGCGAGGCGACACACCCAAGATTGATGGACGAGAGGAGCAAGAGGAATGCCGAGATACAAAAATCCAGTCCACATTTTTGACCAGGATAAGACAGTAACAGTATCCACTTTTAACTTCTTTTAAATAATTTCCTTAATATCTTGTATACAATCTTTACAACAGTGTGTTCTTGGAGTTGTTATTATCAATCATCATTAGGTTTGCTCTGTGTTTACGATTTTTCACTACAATGATTGTCGTTTGTTTGTCTATGTATGCATACTGTTTTTCTATGTCAAACCTTTCCCAAAATCCCCCTTCCCATCCATTCAACAAACCCTAACCCTCTTCCCCCGGGCTGTGTGACTTATTGTCGAGGTGTAACTAAATTAAATGTACACCAATACTTAATCACACACTTGCTGGGGCGGATGTGGTGAAAGCGACACTACTTCAATTTCAATGCAGAGCGATGATCTTCTTCTGCTTGCCCACCCATGAGTAGGATATTTCAGAGGTTATTTTATTTAACAAAGGAACATATACCTCAGCATGAATTGCCGGCATTGATTGGATTTGTTTGTTGTCATTCCTCATATACAGCACTAACTGTTAGACTGTAGGCATAGTCAAGTGACTCGAGTCGACACAACTATAGTTTGTAACTCTGTCTAGTAGGCTATCATCCTAACCACCATTCCGTTTTTTTGTCAAATATTTGAGCATATAATTGTTGCTCGGTAAGTTCTGTAATGTACTTCATTCAACTACTCCTCTAACAGTCTCTCAAAGGCGATTGACTGTCTCCTTTTCTTTTTTTGGAAATGCTGCCACCCTGCCAGTGTCTACTACTACTACTATACTACCACCACCACCACCCCAATCATGGCATGTATGAAAAAGGAAACCATCTTCACCATGCAGCCAGTGCTGTGCCACAGCTGGACATAAACATCAAGCACCGGTAAGAGAGAAGTTTGGGGGAGGCAGAATTAATAATGGACATGTTGTCAATGATTTCATTTTCACACACCACTCCAAAGAATGCATAGACTAGAGGACAGACTGAAAGTACTAGAAGGACCAGTCAATGAGTGAGGTGTGTCGCATCTATCTGTTTGTGTCTTATACAGTCAGAAAATTATTGAAATCAAACACAGGCTATGGGCGGCCATGCACCAGCAAGGAAACAGTATGATGTAAAACAGTTACCCCACCTACAAAACATTAACAACATTGCATGTAACATAGAAAAATATATTTAATTTACCCTAACAAAAATAAACTGAACCCACAAAAGCTGACCCACCCCCCTCCCTAACCCCAACCACTGTCCACAGTAGAAAAAAGTCTAACGGCCAAACGAGTAAAGAACAAGAACAGGAATTAAAAAAGGGGCAGTGACAGAGACTAACTGGTGGGGCGGGACTGGAGGAGGACACGCATCTGGCGCATCTCGTCCTCTAAATGGGCGACGCGGCGTCTAAGGCCGCGGCAGTTGCAGCCACAGTGGGGGGGGCACCGGAGATGGCACGGTGGCGGCGGGCAGCTGCCAGACGGTGGCGCCGTACCGCTGGAGGGCGGTGGCTGGGGCCCGGGGCACTGGAGGAGGCTTGAATTGCTGCTGCAGTCTCCTCCTCCTCCTCGGCTAGGACCACCAGCCGCCGGTATTCCTGCTGGATTGCCTCCAGCTTCCGGCGCCGTGCCTTGGCGGCCAACTCCTTCCGGTTGAGTTTCGGAGTAGCTGTGTATCAAAAAGAAAAAAACAAAACAATTGTAAAATATAGTCTTAATAAAACAGTAGGACAAGGTAATTATTTATACACATAGTGGCATGGTAGAGTAGCACTATAAAATAAGGCACAGTAGTACATAACATTTTAAATGTCGCCCGTCCTTCTTCCTTCCACCTGTCTTACACTTTTTAGTTGAACAGTGCACCAGGTGCTCTTCTCCATAAAACTTTCATACCGGAGTTGAAATCAGATAGATGAGGCCATTACTCAATACTCCTATACCAATTAAAGGGAATTCTAGTCTTCTAGTTCACTCTTCAAACGTCCCCAACAACTCATACTTACTTACGACATCGGATAGCGGGCAAACTTTGTCCGCCCGCCATCCGACTGCTAAAAAGGGTGGGGGTCCCGTGGGGACAATTAATTAGGATGATGCGCCCGGGCACAGTGGCGGGCGCACCCTGTTTTTTTAAATTTAAATTCTGGTTGGCTTTGCTGAAAGCAATGCTAAAATGTTGTGCTGCTTTTCCAAGCACAACATGACGGGCCCCGCATGGAGCCTGTCACGTTTTGCTTTGAAAGGCCGGGGGGTACCATAGCATAGGTAGGTACCCTCCATGGGGGCCCCCCAAGCATACTCTGCAATGTGTGCATGCCTTTCCGTGGTGGACGGCAATGCTGCCACGCAAAGGCATTCCAAAATGCAGATTATATGTCTGGCAGTGTGGTGAGAGAGACACCACCGCCATATTGAACCCTTTTCCGCCTGGTCGACATGTCTGAATATTTTCTACAGGGATGGCGGGAGGTTTGCCCCTGCGGTGACGGCAGTGAATTCCAGCCGGCCCGGCGGGGGCAATACGCCCACCATCCTAATGGGGCCCTAAGTCACAACTGTACAGTATACATATACATACAGTACACCCTTGCAGTGAGTGTGCTGTCAAGTTCAACAATAGTTAAGGATTATGAATCTAACTTACCACCGCCTGCCACTGGTGCTGCCACTCCCCCTACCGCTCCGTTGCTATCTGCAACTGCCGCATCCTCGCCCTCCGCGTCGCCTTTGCTGGCCCCGGCAATGGTGGTCGGTAGTGCGCCTAGAAAACATTACACATTTATTAGGCGTCATATACACCTCCCCCCTATTGATCAGTAGCAAGGTTGAAAAATGAGTTAATACTAACATACATCACTAGTACAAATCAGGTAGTAGTAGAATAGACACTAATAGTTATATGATCATTGTAGCCTTTGCTTGATTAGCCCTAGCCATGCACATGTGACGTTACCTTTACCTTGCAGCTTCTTAAGACACCTTTGAGCCCACATGACCTGCTTCACACTGCTACTGTCTAGTCTACGCGCTGCGTACAAGCGGTCAACAAACATTAACAAGCCACTTTTTTAGGAAGAACTGGTGTACTACTGTTACTGTTAGTCCATATTGCTTATTCATAGATGTTACACTTTTTGGCACGGCTGAGAAATGCTTGCAAGTTGCAATATACTATCGCACACCATTTCTTTTTTCGCATTACAGACGCAAGATTCCCTTCTACGAACCAGAGCTTCTGAACGATGCACCAACTGACAGTACTAGGTTCTTCTGAGGTGAGGGGTCCCTTCACTCACATCTTCATTTATAAATTTATATAAACTAAATTGCTATGGGATGGTGGTGCTGCCTTCCACCACTGTTCAGTTATCATGATTTAATTCCCAACTGTATAAGTGTAACAATGTATATTGTTTTAATGTTATTGATTTGCCGGTTGGTGCTGCTAAGAAAACAGTGTACAGACCTTCTCAAATTGAAATAAACATTTTAAACTTACATAGACTTGGTGGTATTTGGTGTGGACTAACTTACACGAGTGAGCAAATTAAAGTAAGGGTGTGTATGTGAATTGCTTCCACGACAGAGGTTGGGTGTGTTATGTTCTGGGTTGTCTACTTGTTGGGTATCTTGGGGGAAGGGTTCCGAGACCTAATAGGTATGACAAGACAGTACTATAGTCAAGCAGTGGAATTGTGGTGGGTGCGGAATTTCTGATTGAGGTGTGCAAGGAAGGTCCAACCTACCATCACCAACATCCTATTTTCTGGTGCAAATGTATGTGCAAGATCCCTACAACAGTGGTATGTCCTATAGGGTATCATATCAAAATATTAAGAAATCTGGTAGGGCTGTTGTTGCTGTGAATTTTCAAAGCCTCAACATCAATAAGAGTAAAAGTAGTACAAGACAACGACCCAACGGATTGTACGAGCTACTGGTGAATATGAGTTTTATATTACAACCTTTCACAAAGAGTGGCACTGGCCAACTGGGCAAGACTAGCTACTACAGTACAGACAGACTGATAGTATGTAGTAGTAGTAGTAGTACTCAGAGTCATCATAGCGGAGGCAGGGATAAGATTTTTGAAACCGTACAGATCGAAGGATAATTGGTGGGAAAAAAATAGCATTTGGAAACACACTATAGTTCGGGAAAAATGGGGCAGTAAAAGTTATGGAATAAGAAATATTATTAAAAACAAAAAGACTTACTGGGGCCAGCAGAGGAGCCCTCAGCGGTGTCCTCCTGGTGGTGTTCCTGTCCCGCCGACTGCCCAGTCCCTGTCGGTCTGCCCCTGGGTGCTGATGAACAGGAAAGATATAAGAAAGAGACAAACATTGATGGATGGTGTCAAACAAATACAATATTTTTCAACAACGGTCAAAAAACACTTATGTAAACAACAATTGCAATAACTACATTGACCGATCTCATCTGGTCAACATGTAATATCGGGGGATTCGCAGTTCGACTACTTAAGTTACTATTTATTAACAGTAATCCAGTCTTCCATTCTGATTCCAGAAAACTAAGTTACAACTAAGCCTAAGTAGTAGTACAACGTACCACCCAACCTAGCCCACCTATTCCAGGCATGCCATTGTACATTAAGTATGCATTTCCACTGTATTCCTCAACAATGCGTATGGTCCAATCATGGAGGACACATGAACATGACTACATTTTTTGTATACACCAAATTTTGGTTTGATTGATGCTGATCTGCTACTGCTAAGTAACTGCTAAGCCTACCTCCACTCATTGAACAAACTAGAAAAGGTTCTAAAGACTGCCGTACTAGCAGCACGTCACGTAACTGAGTGAGGGGGGGCATCACGTATACTGTTAGAAATGAGGGGGCTCTGGTTGACGCAGGTGTGTACCTACAACAAGCAGGGACCCTTTACTTCTTGTCAGGGCGAAGGATGACTCCTCAGAATAACCCCTGCTAACCCTCTAGGTGCGTGGCGCGAGCAGTCTAGGCTAAGTCTCAGGCGTACACGGTTAAGCAAATGCAATTACACATACAGTAAACCCCTTGCATGCACCACAAACGGACACCAATCCGGAAGTATATAAAAATAAGCTTTTATGTAGATTCAGCAGATTCAAATACAAGGCCCAGTAACGTTGAACTGATGGGGCCACAACTCTTGGAAATACAGTAAAGTCTCTTTGTTACGGAAAGTTCTTTAGGCGGGCACAAGGTAACTGTGGGCCTCAGCGCACTTCGTGCTGAGGTGGCGCCCGGGAAGCACATGGCAGATGACAGGGAAATCAGAACGTTGCGGACCCTGGATCCGATGCGAGCTCGCGGTCGAGTTCGTAAGTACAGTACCTTGTTTCTTGACGCAAAGGCGGGTGCGGGATTTCAGCGGCTCTTCGACAGAAGGGCGAGGCGGCGTCCGGGGCTCCCACACTTCACGATGGGGGTCTGATCTTCAGGCTCACGACAAGAGCGGGGTGTTGCAGGTGGCGGGTGAACAAAGCGGGGCAGCCGGGCACGCAGATTACATCCGAGCCGTCCGAGGCTTGGAGATGCTCACAACGCCGATTCCGGCGGGAGGGTGAAGGTGCGCAGCGAGCCTCCAGAGAGCGAGGTGACAGGGGCAGCCCAGCACAGCCTAGGGGGAGCGGCTCCGATCGAGCGAGGCTCTTCCCAAGGCGGGGGCGGCTAAGCAGTCCTGGTCACGGCTCAGGGAGGGACTGGGGCACGAGGGTCACAGCTCCGGCGAGGGAAAGGACACCACAGTCCAGCGGCAGGCGAGTGAAGATCAGGTAGAGCCCAATGGTCCTGGGGCTCAGTTCAGGGGGCAAGCTCAGTTCCAAGCCCTTGGAGATCGTTTTGGAAAAGCACAAGTCTTGAAAGTAAAAATAAAGCAAAGTCTTCAGCAACAGTTTCTCTTCTCCCCTTTGGCAGCAAGGTCACCACTGTAGGCCAATCCCCCAGGATAGGGACAGTCTTCCTCCTACAGCTTGCCCGGTGCCTACTCCTCAGGCAGAGATTCTTCTTGGTCAAAAGCGGATCTAGTTTCTTAGGAGCAGGGCTCCTATATTTATACAGCAAATTTTATGTTCTCCCAGGCCAGGGGGGCCCTTGCCTAGTCCAGTCCGGTTTCTGAGCACTTTGTTTATGCGATGCAGGCTTCTTCTTTCAGAGTGCAGGGCAGAGTCATCAGACGCTCCGCAGGGGGCGGAGCCGGCATTGAGGTGGCAGAGCACTGTCCTATTCAGAGCCTAGGAGTACTCCTCCCCCCATCTACCTGTTGATCGTGCTATTCACCACCAGGCTACCTAGCCCTGCCCATCTGGGTTCCCCCAGCCCTGTCACTCATACCAGCCAGACATCAGATACACATCACGCAGAGGCAGGCTGAAATGTTTAGGCAAGCAAAGGCCAGCTTTCTAAAAGCGGCATTTGCAAACCCGGAATATTAAAATAAACCTTGGAAAAAGATGTACCTTATTATTCCGAGTTCAGGCATACTAAACTCGATCTTCTACCATGTTCCCTGGGTCGGTTAGGATCATAGGGTGTAACAATCCAGGCCGCCCATACTGGCCTATGAGAACAGGGTAGCCTTGCAGTAGTGAACAACAAGATGCCGGTAATTCACTACTAGGACATGCCACGCATCTAGGGTTGTCCTACCTTATGCTCACAACGCACCCTGCCCGTGGGACTACCAGAGGGGTGACTAACATGCAGCTAAGGGAAGGTTTCAGGGACCGGCAAGTGTGGGCACTTGCCAGTCAGCATGTCAGTACCAGACTGCACGCAGGTTCTGCGATGGCAGACCTTAGACATATTTTACCGGCCGCTTCTGTGGGTGGCACAACCCGTGCTGCAAGCCCACCAGCGGTGTTTACATTTACATGCCCTGGCGCTCCTGGCGCACTGTACTGGGGTCTGACAGTAAATCAAACAATCCAATCATGGAATCCAACCAACATATACAATTTACATAGGGAGCACTTGCACCGCGACACTGGTTGGCAGTGGCACAGCGCGCTGAGCGGCCAACACCATAAAAACACATGAGGCACAGCGACAAAAAGAGGGAGGGAGACTCACGCCAAGGTGCCATGTCTAACACGTGTCCCCTCCAGCTGAAAAGTGGGGAGAACTACCCTACCCCAGGGAGTTCCTCATCACTAAGGCGGAAAAATCTGGACAGACCGTCAGCATTGGCGTGATCTGTACCAGGGCGATGTTCCACCATGAAATTCATACCCTGTAGGGAAATGGACCACCTCAACAGCTTTGGATTCTCACCCCTCATATGCATCAACCATCTGAGGGGCCTGTGGTCCGTCCGAACCCGAAAGTGAGACCCAAACAGGTAGGGTCTTAGCTTCTTCAGCGCCCAGACCACAGCAAATGCCTCACGCTCAATAGCACTCCACCTCTGTTCCCGTGGAAGTAACCTCCTGCTAAGAAAGGCTACAGGTTGATCTAGGCCCTCCTCATTAATCTGTGAAAGAACAGCCCCCACACCATGCTCTGAAGCGTCTGTCTGAACGATAAACTCTTTGGAGAAGTTGGGAGCCAAGAGCACGGGCGCCGTGCACATAGCAGTTTTCAAGGCCTCAAAAGCTTTCTGACAGGTGTCAGTCCAAATCATTTTCCTGGGCTGCTTCTTCGAAGTCAGCGCTGTCAAGGGGGCAACCATGTTGCCATACCCCTTGACAAACCTCCTGTAGTACCCGGTGAGACCTAGGAAGGCTCTCACCTCTGTCTGGGTTTTGGGCGCCTCTCAATTCAGGATGGTTTCTATCTTGGGCTGAAGGGGTGCCACCTGGCCACTCCCAACTTGGTGTCCCAAGTACACCACGGAACCCTGCCCGATCTGGCACTTACTCGCCTTGATCGTGAGGCCTGCCTTGCGCAGCGCCATCAATACTTCCCAGAGGTGTCGCAGGTGTTCTTCCCAAGTGGAGCTGAACACCGCAATGTCATCCAGGTAGGCTGCACTGTCCGAATCCAGCCCAGCCAACAGCTGGTTGACCAATCTCTGGAAGGTGGCAGGGGCATTCTTCATCCCAAAGGGCATAACCCGGAACTGGTAGTGCCCATCTGGGGTGGAAAATGCTGACCTCTCTTTGGCCCCCTCGGTCAAGGCGATCTGCCAATACCCAGACGTTAAATCAAACGTGCTGAGGTAGTTGGCAGCCCCTAGCCGATCGATGAGCTCATCAGCTCTGGGGATGGGGTGTGCGTCAGTCCTAGTGACTGAATTGAGTCCTCTGTAGTCCACACAGAACCGGAGTTCGGGTGTGGCTCCCGGCGCTGAAGCCTTTGGGACCAAGACCACGGGGCTGGCCCAAGGACTGCTAGAAGACTCAATTACCCCGAGTGCCAACATCTTGGAGACCTCCTCCTTTATGCATGTCCTCACCCTGTCAGTCACCCTGTAGGCCTTGTGCCGCACAGGTGTACTATCCCCAGTGTCCACATCATGGACGCACCAATCAGTGACACCAGGGACCAGGGAAAACAGATCAGAAAATTGTCCCAGCAACTGGCGACAATCATTCTGTTGCTCAGGGTGGAAGAGAGGATGACACCATCCACTGACCCATCTTGCTCCTTGGCTGACAGGAGGTCAGGAGGAGGTTCTGTCTCCTCTTCCATCCCAGCATCTGTTGCCAAGAGCATGCCCACTTGGGACCTCTCCAAGTGGGGTTTGAGGCGGTTCACATGTAGGACCCGTATGGGGTTCCTAGGAGACTTCAGGTCCACCACGTAGGTAACAGGACTCTTGCGCTCCACCACCTCAAAGGGACCGGTCCACTTATCCTGGAGCGCACACGGCTCCACGGGGGCCAAGACCCATACCTTCTGTCCAGGCTGAAGCTCTACCAGAGTGGCGTTCTGGTCGTACCACCGCTTCATCTCCTCCTGGCTGGCTTCCAGATTTGCCTCAGCAAGTTGCCTGAATCGCCTAGTCTGATTCCTGAAGGCCAGCATGTAACTATATACATTCTGGGGAGGTTTCCTGGGAGATTGCTCCCAGCCTTCCTTGACCAGACTTAGAGGTCCTCTGACTGGGTGACCATACAGAAGCTCAAAGGGACTGAACTCCAGAGACTTCTGTGGCACCTCACGGTAAGCGAAGAGAAGGCATGGTAAGAGGACGTCCCACTTACGCCTCATGGGTCCTTCTAGGCCCATTATCATGCCTTTGAGGGTTTGGTTGAATCTCTCAACCAACCCGTTTCCTTGTGGGTGGTAAGGGGTGGTGAACTTGTAGGTTACACCACACTCTTGCCAAAGAGATTTCATGTACTTGGACATGAAATTGGTACCTCGGTCAGACACCACCTATAGAGGGAATCCCACTCGGGAGAAAATTCCCATCAGTGCACGTCCCACCACGGGGGCCGTCACTGTCCTCAGAGGAATGGCTTCCGGGTACCGGGTGGCATGGTCCACCAGGACCAGGATGAACCTATTGCCCATCGCTGTCCTGGGGTCCAGTGGCCCTACAATGTCAATCCCCACTCGCTGGAATGGGGTACCGACCACAGGGAATGGCTGGAGTGGAGCCTTCTGCTTCCTTCCACTCTTTCCACTTGCCTGGCAAGTCTGGCAGGTCCTGCAGTGAGTATCTGAACTCCTGCGCATTTGAGGCCAATAAAAGTGGGTGACAAGCCTTTCAAAGGTCTTGTTCTGCCCCAAATGCCCTGCCAATGGCACATCGTGAGCCAGCCCCAGTAGGAAGGCTCTGAAGTCCTGGGGTACCACCAGCGCACGGGCTGACCCAGGCTCAGCAACCTTAGGCTCTGTATATAGGAGGTCGTTCTCCCAGTAAACGAAGTGTGATCCTGACTGATCACCTGCGGCCTGGTCTGCAGCCTGCTGCCGCATACCTACGAGAGAAGGGCACTCCTTCTGTGCCTTACAAAAGTCCTCCCTGGTGGGACCCCCTTCCTGCTGCCAATGGGTCAGCTCCGGCAGGTCTCCCAGTTCAGCTATCTGTTCCCCTGTAGGCTCCAGAGCATCCCCCTCAAGGTCTGCTTCCTCCTGGACCGTGGGAACTTCAGGGGCCAGCTTCCCGCGCCCCTTGCTCCTTCTCTCTGAGGCCGGTTCCTGGGCCTCCCTCTCAGGCTCCAGAACCTCTTGAGTACCTCTACTGGCTGCCATGGACCGTGTGGTGACACACGCCCAATCCGATATACCCAACATCTCCAGGTGAGCACTCCGCTCCACCTTAGCCCAAGGTGAGCTCTCCAAATCGTTCCCTAACAAACAGTCTACAGGCATGGCGGGCCTCACAGCTACCTGAAGAGTACCGGAGACACCCCCCCCCACTCAAAGGGAACCTGAGCCACCTTGCAGTGCCTCTTTGTGTTGTCAGCGGCAACAACGGGATAGAATGCATTGGGGACCACCTGCTCCTGAGACACCAGGTGACACCTGACAGCTGTCACACTGACTCCTGTATCTCTAAGAGCTTCCACTCTATGGCCATTTATGGTCACCCACTACCTGTACTTCTTAGTGTTCTCAGGCAGCTGGGTTGGAGGGACCACTTCACGGTCTCCTAGCGAGACCAGGGACATCTCTGCGGGACCCCACCCACCCTGGACACCCCTCTCCTCCCCCAAGGCTACACTAGTCACCTGCCGGGGTGGAGCACCAGTGGGTGCTGGTTTACCAAACAATGGACACTTTACATCAGAGGCAAAATGCCCCAAATTGTTACACCTGTAACACCTGACGGGCCCCTTCTGAACAGGAGGACCTGTCGGGGCCCCGGTCGGTTTCTGGGGTGGGGGAGGCTGAGAACCCTTCCCTTGGTTCCCTTGGGGACTACTTTGGGGCCCTTTTTGGAACTGCTTCTGTTTACCCCTGTCCCCCCCACTCTTCTGCTGGGGACCCTGCCCACCTTTGGCGGAATCTCCCACGGGACCCTTGTGGACCCTGGTACTGACCCAGCGGTCCGCCTCCTCAGCAAGCTTCCTAGGGTTAGTGAGCCTACTATCTATCAGGTGCTGGCGTAGCTCAGGAAAACAATTACTGGACAAGTGCTCCCATGCCATTAAATCAAGAAGCCCTTGATAATCATTTACCTTACTACCCTTTACCCAACCATCCAGCGCTCTGCAAAAGAAAGTCACATACTCCACATACGTTCTATTGGGAATCTTAGTGCAACCCCTGAACCTCTGTCGATATAACTCAGGGGTCAACCCATACCTAGTCATCAAGGCTTCCTTCATATGGGCGTAAGAATTATGAACATCAGCAGGTAAATCTAACAGTGTGTCCCGCCCTTCACTCAGGAACCGTCCCCACAACCCCGCTCCCCAATCTCTCTCAGGGACCCGGTGGGAAGACATGGCTACCTCGTAGGCTCTGAACCACTGCCCGATGTCGTCATTCTTGAAGAACTCCTTCACTACATCCTTGGGAATATAAACTCTTGGTTCCGCCGGTACTGGCGGTGTGCTGCCACCAGAGGGATTAAGCTCCAAACTTTTTGCTTTCAGCTCCAGCTCCCTCAGCTTCATGTCATGCTCTAATTGTAGTTTCTTTTCTTCCATGGCTAATCTTTGTTTTTCCATATCCATTTGCCCATGAAGTTTTGCCATCTCCACTTCGTGTGCCCGGGTTGCTGCCCTGTCTGCCAACTCTTCTGGCGACAGGCCTCTGCCAAACTCATGGACACTTTCTGGTGGAACCATTTCCACCTGATTCTCTGGTGCCTTTGACTTATACCAGGCCCTCAGCTCCTTCACGAGTTGGTCCTTCTTTTTCAATCCAGTTTGGGCAATTCTGAACTTGGAGCAAAAACCTCTCAACTCTTCATTGGTACGATCCTGAAGTGCGCTTTCTTCCCAATCTATGTCCTCAAATCCAGAGATTATAGAAGCTGCCCTTCCGGCGGGAAGTGAACCAGGCATGGCTCTAACAACGGAGATTCTTGGCAAAACAAAAACAATTGCTAGTCTTGTGGCTGTGTTACTGGTCTGCTCTCACTACGTGGTGATCAGTGGTTCACTATACGCAAACCACAAATGCAAATCCGTAAATCCTCACCGCTGCCACCAATGTTAGAAATAAGGGGGCTCTGGTTGACGCAGGTGTGTACCTACAACAAGCAGGGACCCTTTACTTCTTGTCAGGGTGAAGGATGACTCCTCAGAATAACCCCTGCTCACCCTCTAGGTGCGTGGCACGAGCAGTCTAGGCTAAGTCTCAGGCGTACACGGTTAAGCAAATGCAATTACACATACAGTAAACCCCTTGCATGCACAACAAACGGACACCAATCCGGAAGTATATAAAAATAAGCTTTTATGTAGATTCAGCAGATTCAAATACAAGGCCCAGTAAAGTTAAACTGATGGGGCCACAACTCTTGGAAATACAGTAAAGTCTCTTTGTTACGGAAAGTTCTTTAGGCGGGCACAAGGTAACTGTGGTCCTCAGCGCACTTCGTGCTGAGGTGGCGCCCGGGAAGCACACGGCAGATGACAGGGAAATCAGAACGTTGCGGACCCTGGATCCGATGCGAGCTCGCGGTCGAGTTCGTAAGTACAGTACCTTGTTTCTTGACGCAAAGGCGGGTGCGGGATTTCAGCGGCTCTTCGACAGAAGGGCGAGGCGGCGTCCGGGGCTACCACACTTCATGATGGGGGTCTGATCTTCAGGCTCACGACAAGAGCGGGGTGTTGCAGGTGGCAGGTGAACAAAGCGGGGCAGCCGGGCACGCAGATTACGTCCGGGCCGTCCGAGGCTTGGAGATGCTCACAACGCCGATTCCGGCGGGAGGGTGAAGGTGCGCAGCGAGCCTCCAGCGAGCGAGGTGACAGGGGCAGCCCAGCACAGCGTAGGGGGAGTGGCTCCGATCAAGCGAGGCTCTTCCCAAGGCGGGGGCGGCTAAGCAGTCCTGGTCACGGCTCAGGAAGGGACTGGGGCACGAGGGTCTCAGCTCCGGCGAGGGAAAGGACACCACAGTCCACCGGCAGGCGAGTGAAGATCAGGTAGAGCCCAATGGTCCTGGGGCTCAGTTCAGGGGGCAAGCTCAGTTCCAAGCCCTTGGAGATCGTTTTGGAAAAGCACAAGTCTTGAAAGTAAAAATAAAGCAAAGTCTTCAGCAACAGTTTCTCTTCTCCCCTTTGGCAGCAAGGTCACCACTGTAGGCCAATCCCCCAGGATAGGGACAGTCTTCCTCCTACAGCTTGCCCGGTGCCTCCTCCTCAGGCAGAGATTCTTCTTGGTCAAAAGCGGATCTAGTTTCTTAGGAGCAGGGCTCCTATATTTATACAGCAAATCTTTTGTCCTCCCAGGCCAGGGGGGCCCTTGCCTAGTCCAGTCCGGTTTCTGAGCACTTTGTTTATGCGATGCAGGCTTCTTCTTTCAGAGTGCAGGGCAGAGTCATCAGACGCTCCGCAGGGGGCGGAGCCAGCATTGAGGTGGCAGAGCACTGTCCTATTCAGAGCCTAGGAGTACTCCTCCCCCCCATCTACCTGTCGATCGTTCTATTCACCACCAGGCTACCTAGCCCTGCCCATCTGGGTTCCCCCAGCCCTGTCACTCATACCAGCCAGACATCAGATGCACATCACGCAGAGGCGGGCTGAAATGTTTAGGCAAGCAAAGGCCAGCTTTCTAAAAGCGGCATTTGCAAACCCGGAATATTAAAATAAACCTTGGAAAAAGATGTACCTTATTATTCCGAGTTCAGGCATACTAAACTCGATCTTCTACCATGTTCCCTGGGTCGGTTAGGATCATAGGGTGTAACAATCCAGGCCGCCTATACTGGCCTTTGAGAACAGGGTAGCCTTGCAGTAGTGAACAACAAGATGGCGGTAATTCACTACTAGGACATGCCACGCACCTAGGCTTGTCCTACCTTATGCTCACAACGCACCCTGCCCGTGGGCCTACCAGAGGGGTGACTAACATGCAGCTAAGGGAAGGATTCAGGGACCGGCAAGTGTGGGCACTTGCCAGTCAGCATGTCAGTACCATACTGCACGCAGGTTCTGCGATGGCAGACCTTAGACATATTTTACCGGCCGCTTCTGTGGGTGGCACAACCCGTGCTGCAAGCCCACCAGCGGTGTTTACATTTACATGCCCTGGCGCTCCTGGCGCACTTTACTGGGGTCTGACAGTAAATCAAACAATCCAATCATGGAATCCAACCAACATATACAATTTACATAGGGAGCACTTGCACCGCGATACTGGTTGGCAGTGGCACAGCACGCTGAGCGGCCAACACCATAAAAACACATGAGGCACAGCGACAAAAAGAGGGAGGGAGACTCAAGCCAAGGTGCCAGGTCTAACACATACCACTAACCAATTAGAAGCTCATACAAAGTACCTAAACCTAAGTATCAATCCGCCCCTATCTATTAGTGACAGGACAAAGTAAGGAGTGGAGGTGAGTCACTGTAGCATTACGTAACTTAATTTCTCTACAATAAACTCGTAAAGAATCACGCTAAGCAAGCGCAACCGCAAAGCTGCAAACAAGTAAAATTAGTAGTAGCGCAGAAGAGCACCTGTGTCATAATCACAGAAGACTTTTAAACGTTATTAACCTGGAATGTATTGTAAGCAGCAACATTCTAGCTGGTTGGAAGGAAAAAAAGATATTCGCAATATATAACATAGAGCAGAAGAACAGACACAAAGTTGTAATAATTAAATAGGTACTCACCAAGCCCCGGGACCTCCACTCCTAGCAGGTCCAGCAGGTCCTGCTCACGGTCCAGGATGTCGGACCACCGGTGCGTCAGCTGTGCCTGGGTGCGCCGGACCCCAGAGATGCGCAACACTGCCCGGCGCACCTTGCCCCACTGCTGCCGACGCTCCCGGAGGCCGTACCCGGACCCAGGCCTGCCACCTGCTGCCAGGGTTGAGGGGAGGTGGCGCTGCACAAAGAAAATTAGTTCAGCCAACTCCACCTCCCCAAATAAGGCCCGTGCCTGCACCCCTTGTGGGCGCCGCCTTCCGCAAGGAAGGCGGTCGCGGCTCTGGCTGCGCCGGCGAACAGCCCTACCCTTGGACATGGTTCTGGGGACGGGGCGGGAAAGAAAAGGTAAAATAAATAAAGGAGTAAAGGAAATAAATAGCAGGCAATAGAAAGAGAAAAAGTAGCTAAAAAACAAAAAAAAAGTAGACAAAAACCAAAAATATAGAAGCAGGAAAATAGTTAGAGAAATAATAAGTAATAAAGATCCCAAAAAAGTGGCTATAAACAAAGGATTGAAAAGATTTAGGGAGGATTGAAAATCAGGCCCCAGAACCATGCAATAGAGTGAAAAACAAGATGGCCGCGCCCATTGCGACCACGTGCGCAAGTTCGCGCGATATTTTCTCCCCGAGCAAGCAAAAAGCAACGCGATCAAGTAAAAGCGGGCGCGAACAGGAAATATCGACCGCGAACAGGCGCAAACATGCATTGCGCGACCCGGAACAGGAAGTAAGCATCGCGAGAGGGCGGGACAAGTGAAAACAAGATGGCCGCATGGGTAAGTTGGCGACCCGCGATCACGCAAAAAATACCGCGAACAGGCGGCAAAAAAACGTCCGCGTCTTCGCGATATTTCCGGCGTGTTTGCGGAGATTTTCTGCATTTTCGCGATAATTTGCGAAAGTTAATTTCGCAAATTCCGCCCACCACCCTAATTCCGCAAATTTCACAAGCAGACGGAATTTACCACCCAGGTCTACTCTGAACCCACCCACATTGAGGTTTGAGAGGGTTGTAGGGTCAGCTAGTTGCTTTTTTGGAGGGGTTTGACTGAAGCGATTTTCCAATTTGCTTCTACTGTTGCTTGCCTGAGAGAGGAGTTTATTATTTGGTTGTTGGTTGGGTTTATTGTATCAATGATTCCATGCAATATTTTTGGCGGGCAGGGATCAAGGTTAGCCCGATTTACATGATAGGATAGCTTGGCATGGCTGTTCCAGACTAATCTCCTTGAAGAAATTAAGCTTAGGTCTATTATCCAGGTTGACTTAAAGTCTTTTTTTATCAAAGTAATCAGCAATCTGATCACATATGATTTCTGAAGGTTGAATCTCATTGATAGACCCGGGATCCCTGGTTGGCTGAGGTAGGTACCTTAGGCAAAGTAGGGACCCGCGTTCCAACATCAGGGAAAGGAAGGTCACCTTCTTAGATAGCCCCGCTCACCCCCTCGGTAGCTTGGCACGAGCAGCCAGGCTTATCTTCGAGGCACATATGTAAAGTATTCGCAACCACGCTCCCAATAATCCAATTATGACACCACAAATTGACTCCACACGAGTTTTGTAAAAACGAGTATAAACTTTATGTAAAAAGATATACGATAAGAGCACACGATATAAAACCAACATATGAGTTTGTTTAATATTTCTCCTGGCCAGGTGTTAGGCCAGCCAGCCCTTGTAAGTTCTGGCGATATCAATGAGCACTTCTAAACATTCTCCTGTACTCCAAAAAATCATATCATACAGTCGTAATGCAAGAATCATATACATTTGCAATGCAATAATACTGTCATGCGTAACGTAACAATCAGGCACTTTGCAAGATCAAATATTGCAATGCTTGATACCACCACCAGATATGTCGTTCTGCAAAAACTAACGCAATGCATATACACTAATCAGGTATTTTGTTATTTAGGACAAATGCAATGCTCAATATGCTAATCAGGCAGACCGTTGTTCAGAAACAATGCAATGCGTCATATGACAATCAGGTAGTTTGTTATTCAGATAAAAATACCATGCGTCATACACTAATCAGGTAGTTCGGTATGCAGGAATAATGCAATGCATAATACTCTAATCAGGTACTCCATTATACAGAAATGATGCAGTGTGTAATACGACAGTCAGGTACTCCGTTCTTCAGAAATGGTATAATGCGTAATACACTCAGGCCCCGTTCATGGGCCTTTAGGCAATCTCTCCGCCTCTCACAGTTGCCACTCACACAGTATGATGTAATCCCAAAGTGCAGCTTCGCACTCCGGCCCCTGTACCACCACTCCTTTGGCGATAGGGGCCGCGACACGACCCGAAGCAGAGGCTCACACTGCCAACACGAGAGAGAGGCCGAGAGCGTCTCCCTCCGAGCTCACGCCCCGCCCCAGGATTCGACACATGGTACCTGGGGGCGCGAACCCACTCTCCTCTCCTTGGTCAGCAGCTGGGCCTTCAATGCAGCTTTGCGAATTGGTAACGGCGGCTCGGGCCGGCAAGTCAGCTCCACCGGGACTGCCGGTCCGGCCGCTTCACTTACGAAGATCTCAGGCTGCCAGAAAGCACATGCACACAGCGTCGCTGATTCTTCCTTCACTCCGTGTGCACGATCACTGGGCACTCCACACACGAGTCTCTGAATGCACGAAGATCACATGCACAGCGTCGCCGAGACTCACTTTACCCCGGTAAACACGATAACACGACAAATCCTCATGAAGGCCTCACGGTGCCCCACGCACCCGCACACAACGGCGTTGAGACTCACTTGGATTCCGGTGCACACGATCACAAGGCCAATTCTCACGAAAGTCTTGTGGTGCACAGCGCACTCGCACACAATGGCGTTGAGACTTACTTGGCTTCTGGTGCACACAATGACAAGGCCAATCCTCATGAAAGTTTTGTGGTGCACAACGCACCCGCAAACAACAGCGTTGAGACTCATGTGGATTCCAGTGCGCACCGTCACTGGACAATCCTCACAAAGGGGTCAGGCTGCACAAAGCACACGCACACCATGTCACTGATCCTTGCTTGGACTCCAGGTACCCCCGATCACAGACCAATCCTCCTGAAGATCTGAGGCTGCACAAAGCACGCACACACAGTGCCACTGAGACTCATTTGGACGGTAGGTGCCTACGATCACAGGTAGTCCTTACAAGGGTCTCAGACTGCAACAGGCTTGCTCACAGAGCGCCGCTGAGACTTTCCTGGAAACTTTTATGTTCCTGTGTTTCTGAATAGGGAGCCAGCTCACCTCAGGCCCTTGGGGATAGTTACTTCAGGACACAACACACTGCAAAGTCCTTCAAGCAGGGGGACACAGCACACAGCAAAATCCCTTTAGCCTTTCCTTGGTTGAAACAGCAAACTGCAGGCCAGCCCCAGATCACACAGCAAGAGCAGTCCTACCCATCAGTCTCTTCAGTTGTTTCTGCCTTGGCAAAGGTCCTCTTGACCACGAAGTAGCTCCAGCCTTGTTCACACTTGATCAAACCATTCTCCAAAGTTCAGGGGCTTCAGTTCTCTTAGTTATACCCCTCAATGGCTTTGAAGTCTTTGTGCTCCAGGGGCCACTGACTCTAGCTCAAACCAGTTCTGGGTGCCCCCCTGCCAGTGACACCTCTCTTCCTTTGATTACTGGGGGTCTGGATTCTCAATCACTCAGCAGGAGATGGCACAATTGTTTTATAGCAGCAACCCAGGCCTCTTCACCTCTAGGGGCTTCTCCTCCCCTACACTCCAGATGCAGGTCAGCCTGTTGCTGTCTCACTTCCTCCCCTGGGTCAAGAAATTCCCCAGATCCTATCGCTTTGAAATCCAGACAGTCAATCCACAGCCAGGCAGAGTCACACAGAAATGTCAGAGCACAAAAACACAGCCACTTTTAAAAGAGTGGCTTCTGAACACACTATGCAAAAACCACCAACATACAAAGATGTGTTATTCCATTTTGAGTTCAGGCATACTAAACTTCACCTTTCCATCTTAAACCTTTGGGAGGACAGGCTGGAAAACATATTGCACAGCCCTCCCATTCTGTCCTATGGGCAAGCTGGCCTTTCAACAGTGACAACGAAATAGAGAATATTTCACTGTCAAGACATGACACACACCTTAGTACATGTCCTACCTTTCACATGCACTCCACCCTGTCCAGGGGGGACCCTAGACCTATATCAAAAAGGGTACAGAGTTCCTCAATTGTTAGAAAAAGGAGATGCGATCAGTAAATGGCATGCTCATTTACCAAAGTAGTTGATAGAAGGTAAAGAACCAGGGCAATTCCTTAAGGTGAAACTAATGCTCTCACACACCCAGCAAGCTAGGTGTCATGCTTCATCATATGAGCATTGCCCCTCGTCAAGGCGGCGCTGCAATCCTTGACGGGCACCCGAAACCGGGGCTCTAGACCTACCATAGGGGAGTCTTAGGTGCACAGAAAGGGAAGGGTAAGGTCTGGCAAGTGAGTGCACTTGACAGAACAACATGGCAGTTTCACAAACTGTGCACAGGCCCTGCAGTGGCAGGCCTGAGTTCCCTTTTTAAGGCTACTTGTGTGGGTGGCACAAATAGTGCTGCAGACCCACTAGTAGCATTTGCATTACCAGCCCTGGCACACATAGTGCACTTTACTAGGGACTTTACTAGTAAGGCAAACATATCAATCATGGACAACCAATTATCATTACTTTATACAGGGAACACTTACACTTTGACACTGTTTAGCAGTGGCAAAGTGTCCAAAGCATCTAAGTTGGAAACACTATGCCAGAACAAGCATTTGCAATGCAATAGGTCTCGCATTATTAAAGTTTGAGATCTTGGCATTGCTCATAAAAATGCAACACCAATAGCAATAGCTATTGCATTGCAAATGCATTTTTTTTTGCATGCGCGCTGCTACAGGTTCGACCTAAAAATTAGCAGAAACACTGGCGAGGAGAGAGGGAGAAGAGAGAATAGAAGGCATTAGTGATGAGACAGAGGGGATACAGAAAAAAGCATTGTGCAAGGACGAGAGCGAGCGAGTGGCAGTTGAGAGGAGGCTCGAAAACGAAATTGTAGTGAGACAGCTGCAGTAAAAAGAGTAGAGAGGGAGAGAGAAGGAAGGATAGAAATAAGGCAAGGCCAAACATATGTGTAAGGAAACATCCATCTGGAATTTGGGGGAAGAGGGCTAAGAAATACAGAAATAAGTGAAGGGAGCAACAGCGGAAAGAGTGGTGGTGGGACGGTCAAACCAAGAAATATCAGACAGACAGACAGACAGACAGACAGACAGACAGACAGACAGACAGACAGACAGACAGACAGACAGACAGACAGACAGACAGACAGACAGACAGACAGACAGACAGACAGACAGACAGATAGATAGATAGATAGATAGATAGATAGATAGATAGATAGATAGATAGATAGATAGATAGATAGATAGATAGATAGATAGATAAGAGAGCACAGAGAAAGTGGAGCACAGAGAAGGGCAAAGTGTGACAGAGCTAAAAATACAAGAGGGACAAAACCATATCTAATTTAGGGAAGGTCAGAAAAAGAGCAAATCGCAGAATAAATATACTGCTGCTGCTGTTGCTGCTGCTGGGCTGCTCCGGGGGCAGCACCGGTTCCTGGTAAGCCTCTTTTGGCCTTTCCCAGCAGCCCGGAGCAGGGGGAGGGGTGAGGCGCAGAGGCAGGCAGCGAGTGCCGTTCAGTACATCCGAGATAGGAGGGGGTGCGCACACACTCACATACACACTCACTTACACCCATGCATTCACATGCAGACACTCGCACACCCACCTCCCCATTTTACAACACTCACGCACAAATACACATACACTCATACATACAAACACACACAAACCAAACAGTCAATAAACAAGCTGGGATTTCTGTGAGAGAAATGGAAAAAAGGACAATGGCCACGGCTGGTCTTTCCGTGCTAATACGAAAAGGAAATGCAATTTTCCAATTCAGTTATAGAATAAGCATATGTATGTGCTAATATGTTGTGCACACATTGCATGTGCGTGCACATACATGAAGTTAACAAGAAGCATTAACAAAGTACATTACTCAATGTTTTCTGCTTGGGTTTTTCCGTTTTATAAACCTCGTTATTCCATCACGCCTCATCTTGGCGATTGTTTTCCTGTGGTCACTTTGCACAAAATGAATGTGTGGTTTTAAACTTCAATGTCGTATCAAACACTGCCATAACAGATGTTTGGTATCACAGACAAGGGTTTAGAATGTCTGTGCTAAACATATTTACTGAGGTGATGGACCCAGCTATTCTGCAAGAACCCCTTGAAGACCCATGTCAAACACTAAACAATAAGCACAGCAGCCCGCTCGCAGAATGTGACTAACGTGCAATTCCACTGCTATGTGCAACGAGCACCACTCCCTTTTCTCTACAACAAACGCCCCATGTCTTGTGTGTCTGAAAGAAGAAGCAAGCCCTGGCAAAGGCAAAACAACAGAATACCAGTTATGGGGTGGGGAGAGGCTGCAGCTTGGCACACAGCACCAGTAGCAAACATTGAAATTAGGCAAAGAGCTCTCCCAACATGTTGACATCCGCAGCACACTGCTGTTGGGATATCATTTCCATGCTGCGGTGGTTAGGGCTTCGTGCAACAAAAGTCAATCCCTCCTGTGAAATACACTAGATTCAGTACGAAAGGCACACATACCCGGCACACAGTGCACACACAGCATCAGCAAACTTGACAGCAGCATCGTTTCCATGAAGGAAAGGTACAATAAAGCACAGATTGTCTTCGTGCTCCTCTACTGGAGAGAAGGTGGCATCAAAACAAGCTGCCGCTGTCTCTTTGCACGCAGTGTCTGTCTATTCATAGGCCACTTAAAGATTCGATGAAGCATCACCACAATGTGTCCCTGCTTTTGTGCATTCATTGCCCCTCCATATACTTCCCACAGGCGAGATGAGGGCATCGGCACGGTCTAGGGCGGACTGTGCATGCAGTATCCTCTACATCGCCAGTCAATGGAGATGGATAGAAAAACAACAGTTGATGGACAGAATGCAGAACAATGTCATACATTCACCCCAGTACAGAGATCTGGGCCTAAATCCATCTTTTTTTTGCTCACCATGCCGTTACAGTTTGAACCCAGCCATATGCAAATCAGTCTTGACCCTGTGCCTCATGGGAACAGTCCAGCCCGAACTGCCAAGCCAGGTCCTCCCTGGACTGGAAAGAAGCATCCTAGGACCGGTTTCGGGGTTTCACCCCTCTTCAGCCAGGAAAGCTTGATTCCAGTGGCATGGAGAGCACGGGACCCACGTCTGGGCATACCCTTTCCACTTGGGTGACAAATGCAAAAACAACAGTTGATGGACAGAATGCAGAACAATGTCATACATTCACCCCAGTACAGAGATCTGGGCCCAAATCCATCGTTTTTTTGCTCACCATGCCGTTCCAGTTTGAACCCAGCCATATGCAAATCAGTCTTGACCCTGTGCCTCATGGGAACAGTCCAGCCCGAACTGCCCAGCCAGGTCCTCCTTGGACTGGAAACAAGCATCCTAGGACCGGTTTCGGGGTTTCACCCCTCTTCAGCCAGGATAGCTTTATTCCAGTGGCATGAAGAGCACAAATGGAGTCAATGGAGATGGGGCATCAGCACCGACACCATATCGGTGCACACAGATCTTTATAGGCTGCTCAGGGAGCCATCAGTATTGCTAGGCTCTACATACAGGTATCTAGTACTGGCGCAGGCGATGAGACACGCTGTGCAGTGGCATGCAGCAAGCATTGCGTGCGATGTCTGTGCCCCTCCATGGTTTCCTGCTGCCAGTGTGCATGCAGGGGCACACAATGAACATGACAAACATTAGCGGCAGGGACTCCGGGCAGCCATGCCGGGGGTTGCCCTACCTTTCAGACGAGGACGACTTCTCGGAGTTAACTGACATTAGCAGCTCACTGCTTCCGCTGGCCGTGTGAAGAATGTTGGTGGAGTTCGAGGCCGGGCCGCTCTCAGACTTGCTCTGTGTGGGGTTGTTTCATGCACTGTTGCGGGTGCCGCATCTGGGTTCACGGGCGCTGCGGCGCAGGGAGGCTTTCGAGCAGGAACCAGAGGCGACGGCGGCGGACTGGCTCACCATGCACATGACTACCGGGGAGGCGGACGCTACCACTGTACGCGGCGTGAGGGAGGTCATTCCCACTCGCACCACCTCACACTGCACACGGGGGGTGGATGCATGATTTGAGTAACAGTGAAGTCGCAGCGAAGCTCGGGTGCGTGCACACATTCACAGAAATACTAAAATGGGGTGGGCAATTTATGTATATATGTATCAAGTAAAGAGGCTGTGATATACCCTCCATCCCCGTGTTTATGTTTAGTACCCCACATATTTCACTGTGGTGTTACACCTTAGTAAAACTCACACCCAAAATACTGTACACCATTGCAGTAAGTGTATGCCAAAGGCAGTTGCTTTACCTCACTCTGCTCCTGGGTGCGTGTAGCAACACGTCCTCCTAAAAGAGCCTAAAGGTGTTGACGCAGGTGATGCCAATGGCGGCCTGCAACCCTGTGCCCCCAGAGGCCTCTCAATGATGAGGCTGGACCTGCGGCCGCAGCTGCACGGAAGGAGGCCTGGAGCGCAGCACCGAGAGCCGGCCGAGCTCTGGAAAGGTTGGCCGTGGATGCCAACGCCTCTTGTGGCATTACTTCATGCCCGAAACATTACCATGTGAAATCTTTCGATCCACCGCACATTGACGATCAAAGGCAGCTTGCTGGCTCTCTCTAATGCAGCCTACATACCAACATTTGTAAGAAGGAACGTGGGACATGCCAACATTTATAAGTAGGAATGCAGGAGATTACGAGCAAAATAAGACAAGTGCGTTTGCGAGTAACAGTAATACTTGTGGCATATTAAGAAGATGTGAAACCAGTGGTGCGCGTGAACCACAGAGGAGCGGGCTAGGAATAGAAATCAGTGGTGCAGGCGCGCCACAGAGGGGCGGGGGTGAGGGGGCGCGGCAGTGAGGCGAACGCGTGCTGCTGCGCGTGCTAGACACCAGTGGGAATGGGTGGAGCAAAGGTGGGACATGCGCCCGCCTTTGCCCAATTGCGTGCTGTATTTTATTTTTAAAAGCACGCTAAAGCCAATGGCAGCCGGCGAAAGCAAAACCACACGCACAAGCGTGTGGTTAGCTTTCTGAAACCCGTACAAGAGGTCTCGCGCTGCGTGAGCAGTGCTGCGCACTGCAACTCTAGGCGCGAGACCTAAAAAGGTCTGGGGGAAAGCAAAAACTTTAGGGACTTTAGCCAAAAAGGGCCAAGTCCTACACTCATGTTCAAGCATTTTAGCGTGTGTAAATTATTTAACAATTTTAAACATTGTTTTCGGATCAGGTGCTGCCTGACTAATAAGATTTGCATAGTTGTCTTTCTTTCCTGATTTAATTTGCTGATGGTAGTTTTTGAGAGCATGTTTAAAAAGAGTGAGCTCTTCGGGTTTTTAGCTTTTCCTCCAACTACGTTCCAGTTTTCTACAATGACATTGTAATTCGTTTAGCTGAGGGGTAAACCAGGAAGCAGAGGCCCTATTTGAAATATTTCTATTTGGTGGGGCAGGTGGTGCGAAAATGTTGCCAAGTGAGGTCATCCAGTCATTGAAGACGTGAGTATCTAGCAAGGGGTACCCTGTTAGGGTAGATCTACCTTGTTCTGCCACTGTGTGTGGATTATAATTAGTTAAAACCAAAGGAAATGATGGACGGAGTGTTGAACAATGCAAGCACTCACCCCCAGTCAACTGATCTGGGTTTAATCCATCACCGTTCTTTAGCCCACTCTGCCACCCCAGTTCAGACATGGCCATATGCAAATCAGTCTGACCCTGTGCCTCATGGGAACAGTCCAGCCCGAACTGCCAAGCCATGTCTTCCCTGGACCGGAAACAAGCTTCCTAGGACCGGTTTCTGGCATTTCAGCCGTCTTCAGCCAGGCTTGCTTGAATGCAGTGGCAAAGTGAGCAAGGGACTCACGTCTGAGCATACCCTGCCAACTTATGGCGAACAAAGCAAAAACCAAAGGAAATGATGGACGGAGTGTTGAACAATGCAAGCACTCACCCCCAGTCAACTGATCTGGGTTTAATCCATCACCGTTCTTTAGCCCACTCTGCCACCCCAGTTCAGACATGGCCATATGCAAATCAGTCTGACCCTGTGCCTCATGGGAACAGTCCAGCCCGAACTGCCAAGCCATGTCTTCCCTGGACCGGAAACAAGCTTCCTAGGACCGGTTTCTGGCATTTCAGCCGTCTTCAGCCAGGCTTGCTTGAATGCAGTGGCAAAGTGGCTGGACTGTTCCCATGAGGCACAGGATCAGACTGATTTGCATATGGCCATGTCTGAACTGGGGTGGCAGAGTGGGCTAAAGAACGGTGATGGATCAAACCCAGATCTGTTGACTGGGTGTGAGTGTTTGATTGGTTCTTATGCTCTGTCCATCACCACCCCCTTTTGTACTGCTTTGTTCGCCATAAGTTGGCAGGGTATGCTCAGACGTGAGTCCCTTGCTCACTTTGCCACTGGATTCAAGCAAGCCTGGCTGAAGACGGCTGAAATGCCAGAAACCGGTCCTAGGAAGCTTGTTTCCGGTCCAGGGAAGGCATGGCTTGGCAGTTCGGGCTGGACTGTTCCCATGAGGCACAGGGTCAGACTAATTTGCATATGGCCATGTCTGAACTGGGGTGGCAGAGTGGGCTAAAGAACGGTGATGGATCAAACCCAGATCTGTTGACTGGGTGTGAGTGTTTGATTGGTTCTTATGCTCTGTCCATCACCACCCCCTTTTGTACTGATTATAATTAGTTAGCATTTTGTTCCATTTTCACCTAGTTTTGTGGCAGGTTTGACTAGAATCTTTCACATGATTTTTATTAGGGTGTGCGATCCTGAAAGGGTTGAATTTATCGTCGGACCAGGTTATATTGACTGGGGGGGTCTACTTTGAGACTGGCAGAGTTAGTACAAATTCCATCATGGGTATGCCCTGCGCAGTGTGTAGGGCCAGCTATCCTCTGCTTGAGTCTCAGAGTCTCTACAATCTCCCCGAAAATGTTTGCACTCGGGTATCTGATTATTCCAAAAGTAGGTTAAAATCGTCTCCCAGTAAAGTAAAATTTGAATATTTAACCACCAGAGTGCTCAGATTTTCTCCCTGGGTGTGTAAAAAATTAAGACTAGTGCCTGGTGGCAGATAAATCAAGACTCCTGTGAAGAATACAGAGCTTTCTAGTTGGTAGCAGAAGCCAAGACTTTCTGCCCCTTTAACATCTGTGAGGTCAAATATAGAGCATTTTAGCGTATTACAATATATTATTGCCAGACCACCTCCTCTTTGGACAGGTCTGTCATGTCTGGATATGAGGTATCCTGGGAGAAGGGCTTGTGTGATATCTGGGTTAGACCAATCTTCCAGCCAGGTTCCTGTGATAAAGAGACAGTCCGAATTTTGGCTCAAAATCAAGTCACAGATGTGTTGTGCATCCTTGCTTAGGGATCTGACATTGACTAAGCCCCCTCGTAGTTGCTTTAGGTTGAGGTCTATTCTAGTGACAAAGTCAAAGGGAGAGCTAAGTTCATAACTGCACCCTCTACATGTTACTGGGCCGTTCAATTTGTGTATTTGTAGGTGGACGAGGCATTTACTTACATGTGTATTAAGCGCCAAAATCGCGTCTCTTGAATAGTGGTAGCCTAGATCAGAAAGGGCAGCATTTCTGGCCCTGGCCGCCTTCCGGACGCAAACGGGCGCAGACTGGCTTGCCTTAGGTGCGCCACCGGCGTGTACGCTGCATGTCCGCCTCAGCATCGTTACTATTGCTGGCCGGAGGCAACCTATGACCTTCACTCCGAAAGTGCCAAGAAAGGGGGAGGGCCTGTATCCCTACGCAACAAACGGCAAGCTGTGGGACAACAGACACAGAGCAGACAAAATAGCAGTAAACTGCCCAAAAAATAAGTTGACTCTGCAAATGTTTCAAATGTCTTAAAAACAGTTAAACAATACAATGAGGGTTAAAAGAAAAAATGCCGCTACACAATAGCTAGCACTAGCACGGAGGACTTTCTCCTCCACACTCACCCACTGCGTGTCCGCCTCAGCATGCGTTATTATTGCTGGCCAGAGGCGACCTATGACCTTCACTCCGGAAGTGCAAAGGAAGGGGGAGGGCCTGCACCCCTATGCAACAAACGGCAAGCTGTGGCGGAACGGGGCACAGAGCAGACAAAATAGCAGGAAACTGCCCAAAAACAAAGTTGACTGCAATGTTTAAAAGGTCTTAAAAACTGTAAAACAATACAACAAGGGTTATTAGAAAAAAAATTCTACACAATAGCTAGCACTAGCTCAGATGACTTCCTCCTCCACAGTCACCCTCTCTAGTTCCCATGCTTGCATGGGTACTCACAATTTTGCAGACGTGCAAATAACACTGTTTATAAAGTCTACATTTTGTCCCATTTCAGAAATATATAGGTGTCCTTTGTACCTATTTTTCACTCTTTATATGTTACCTAATGAATTGCTATATACCCTGTATATAATGAAAAACCAAAGCAAGACGCAACACAGTTATTGGCTCTGGGTTCCTTGGGTTCTCGGTGAATCTACAAGTACTATGTATCCCCACAACCAGAAAGGTTCAGTGGTATATTGCTTTTAAAAATCTGTCATACTTAGAAGAAGTTACAGGTGAAAACGTTGGCACAAAAGGCTGTTTCTTTTCAACTTATTTTCAATATTTTTTATTTTTAACAGTTAGCTTCTACAAAAAAACCTTGAAAGATTTACACAAATGACGCCTTGCTGAATTAAGAATGTTGTCTACTTTTTAGAGCTGTATCGCTTTTTTTGATCCATAGTTGCTTTTACACCCATTTCTACCACTAACTGAGAGTAGGTTAAAAGCACAACAAATAGCAAAATAGGCTTTGTCCTAGTAAAATGCCCAAACTGTTTAGAAAATCTTGATTTTCTGACAGTAGTCTGCATGTGCCTGAAAGCTAGGAAGATGGAGATTTCTGCACCACAAACCCTTTGTGGATACGGTTTGCCACCCCAAAAACAAATGTTGTTTTATTATGGCTAATTTCCTGGTCCCCTCCAGGGGAATCAACAAACCCTGGGAACCTTCAACATCCTCATAATGTTAGAGGAAATGGATGCAAATTTGGTATGGATACCTTGCGTGGACAAAACGTTAGAGGGGCCTAAGCCCGAACTACCCCAAATAGCAAAAAAAAGGCTTAGCGCAGGGGGGGAAAGGCCTAGCAGTGAAAGGGATAATGACTTTAGTGGTTCACCCTGACAAGGATAGTGTTTATCATTCGAGTGGGACTCTTTCCCTCTCACCTAATAACCCAATTGCTTACATGCATCATACTGCCTGTAATGGCTTTAACCAAGGTTGAGAAATAATTTCCTGGACTAGTATTTGGAATAAATAGAGAGGCATAAATAATGATAGCTTTTGTTTATTTATTTTGCCTGTGCTATATAGATGAAGAAGGATCTGGTGCAATTACTAGCAATGTCACTTTAATTAGGTTTCATGATCTGAGAACACCTATGAAGAATGCCCTCAATTCCAGGGAGATATTGTGCAAGACTTTTTTAGGTCAGGGGCGGACAATATATAAACAATTGGACTGTGTCCAAACCTCAAGCTCAACACCAAATTTCCGCCAACAACCATCACTCAAAGACAATGCTTGGCCAACCGTGCCTAATTAATGAAGTAGCTTGTTACTTGGCCGTTTGGAAAGCACTTTCAACCCTGCAAAGGGGTAGGAAAGCATTAAAATGAAAGCTGCATGTGCTTCTGGATGTAGGGTTGACTCCTGCCTCTTCTCCGGTGAATATCTGTCTGTGAAAGTGGGTAATAATATTCACAGTGTAGTTGAAAGCTGTTGAAATTGTAACACATGCTAGGTTTATTAATAACTCCTGTATTCATGTTTACTGTGCAATGCCCTACTGTCATTTCTAAGCCTTCTGAAAAGATTTATTGATAAATATGATGTACACACAGACATGGATTCCCAGGGCCTCATTTATAAGGGTTTGCCAACGGGAAGCACCACAGGCTGTCCTGCTGCACTGCCCTACAGCAAGAGCAAAGGGCAGAAAGGGCAGGAATGCACCGTATCTATCAGATACAGCACATCCCTGTCCTTTTCCCCTGTGCCGGCGCACAATGGGCTGCCATGCCCCAACACAGACACCTTTACACAATGGTGCAATGATGCCTGTGTTGCGGGATGATTATATTTGTGCAGGAAGGGAAACCTTCCTGCACAAAAACAATCACAAGAGGCTTTTTCCTCTTTCTATGCATGCTGCAGAATGCTGCACACATCGAAAAAAGAACAAGCATTGGCATAGCCAATAGGTCTCGCCTTTGGGACCTTATAAGTGTTTAGCCAGAGATATTGACATTGCCTATGTCTTTAAGCTGTGCTGTACAGACGTCTGCAGCATATTGAAAAGTTATATTAAAGAAGTGTCAGAAGCATTTTTGTTACCTTATGTATGACAAAGAAAGCATTATATACAACTGAACGGCCATAATAAAAAAGTATTAACAATAAATAATGTCTTGAGTTTTTTTTGCCCTTTCAATGCTGGCAACTTCTATCTGTGCTGATTACGCTCGACCTAAAAAAGGGGAGTGGGTCTTCGGAAGAGAAGCGAAACACTCCTGCTGGGCCAGTAAAGATCGTGTCAGGCAGGAAACACTTTGGGGCAGATTTACAAGCCCCTTGTGCCACTTTTACGTCACTTTTCCCATTTTAAAAGTAACGCAAAAGAGGCGCAAGGGGCTTGTAAATCTGCCCCTTTGTTTTCAGTTTCTTGTTTTACAGAGAAGAGTCGGCAGGGATAAAGCTGTGCGGTGTTTCGATGGTTGTGCGTTCTGACATCAGCTCTCCCAGGGACAGGAAGGTGCCCTGTAAACTCGCAAATTAGCAATCCCTCCTTGCCCGGATATGGTTTCTGTGAGCTTAAACCACTTCGAAAATATGAAAACCCAGGAAATGCGCGCGAACGTAGCACTCAGTAATAAGTGGGTTGGTCGTCTTGAACCAAAACAATATTATTCATTTTGAAAAGACAATACACAGGAACACAACCACATATCCACCCACTGCAAAGAGACTGCATAAACGCTGCAGGGAGTTGTTCAGATAATACACAAACATGCTGGGAAGGGCTAAAACCTACACAATCAGGCTTGGCAATTCGTAAATATCTACTTTAGATAGATACGAGGTTTGCCAGAGATTTCCAAACATAAACACGTAGGAATTAAACAATAGACGGGTATTGGAGACTGGATGGGTTAGACAACATAAAGGATACCCAAGCTCAACCCAGAACAATTAAAAATACATGGAGGGACGTAAAAGAAGGTTAAAAATTACAAAAGGTCATTAAAAACTGCAGTAATAAATATTGAAGTAATCCCAATAATGGTATTTAAGTTATTGGTACACTTAACACAAACATCATAACAAAAGCAAGTGCATCAAAGTTTTTGACAAATGGAAGCAGGGGCTCATACCAATTTATGTTATTAATATAATTTCACAAGCGCGCTCACAACTGCCCCATGTATCAGAATCATACAAATGCATGCATTTTACACGCAAAGACATTCTTACCCAATCCAGATTGTCACTCCAAGGAAAATACATGCCATCGTCACTAAAAAGATCAGTTTTCCCAAAAAATATATTAAAAATGTCGTGCAAAACTTTTCCCTGTGCACTATATTCCTTCCTTTCTTGAGCAAAGTGAAGTGACAAATAATGTCTTAGCATAGTTTCTTCATTTTTTTGGGGAGGGGGTGCTTGTGGGAGGAGTTAAAGTGTGACGCACGCAGTTATATGGAATTTTACTAAAATGGTGACACACTTGCACAACCATCTTCCGACTCTCCACCTTTAAAGTCTAAAACTGCGACCGCCCAGCAGCTTTTCAAAAAAACAAAAATATTGATTTCATTTTCCGAGTGAAAGAATTTTAAGACGATTCTATGAGAAAAATGCGACATAAATCAGATTCCTGACATTCAGAAAATGTGAAACAGTCGATGAATTGTTCGACACATTTTAGATAACAAACCAGCCACACGCGTTCTCACAGGAACAAAAGATATGGCATGATTTCGGGTTTGGAAAAAAAGCTTTCAAGTGTGATCGCTTTTGTTTTTAATATAATTTTAGATATGTCCCCTTGCGAATGCATTCTTAGAGGCAATGCTTAATTCGAGAAGGTATGGTCTAACCAATATTATCGACAAGTTAATGCAGTAAATGGCCAAAGAGTTTGCGCCGCTCGAGAATTGAGATTTACAACAACAACAAAAAACACGCCACAAGGTCGGCGCTTGCTAGGAAATCTCGATCAGATCGCGTACAGGCTCCCTCTGCAGGCGACGAGCCGGGCTAGCAGCGAGAGGCGAGCAGAGGGCAGCCCCCGGCGACCAGCACCGCAGGCAGCCGTCCCTTCTAGGGGCTGCTCTTACCAGGGGCCCGACCTATAATTAGCACGTGCAGCACGGGCGGACGCTGCATGCAGCACAACAGCATTACTCATGGCAGAAACCTGCCCTTCAGACACAAGACATTAGTGTCAAAGCCACCGAGATCTGCAGGGGAACAACAACGCCGAGGTGCTTACACAGTGGCAGCAGCAGCAGGCTGCAGAGACAGACCACCCAAAACAAGCCAACAGAGCCGATTCATCCGCCTGATCTGCCCAACTCAAAACAAACAACAACACTAGGAGGCGAGCTTCGGTTACAGATAGAGAGACTAATGCTCCGCGGCAGGCTCTGTGTGTGCAAGTCTGTTATTTCCAACCGATGGAACGGCGAGGGGACGTGAGCGCATAACAACACGCATCCGAACCACTGCATCCCACAGGCGGCAGCCGATCAAGCGCAAAGTCCACTCTTGAGCACCAACGGGCCACGTGACCGGGTCTAAAATGCAGCACTGGATGGGTGACCGATTGAGCTATCAAACCACAGGCGCGTTGATAGATTACAATACATACGGTGTATGTATACACACACACAAACACACACTTAAGAGACTTAAGTAACCCCAAAATACCGCAATACAATGACACCAACAGAGAACGTTGAGTTTTTTTAATGAAATTATCATACAAAGATCATAATCTGGGCATCACCGACAATCCCTGAACATATGACCCTGTAACACACTAGCAACGGACAGAGCTGCTGTCGATCTGACGGGCACACATCCCAGATTCAATGTGCACGAAGCAGTCGCAATAATTTAAGTCTAGACGCCTTACACAATTGGCGCACTGAGCAGCATTTCCTTTTCATGCCCTGGCACAATCAATCTTACATTCTATGTCACGTCACTCAGGAGTACAACCTCGAATGCTAAACACTGACCAATGAAATTACGTGGCGAAACAGCAGCCTTTTCAGTGTCATGGACCCCAGGGAAAGTAAGTAAATGATCCCCCAACCTCCTCAATATGCTACAGTTATATTAAATACACGAATTATCAGCGTTCCGTGGGCCCTGGTGCCACTGTACCTGCTGCACCAATTGAACAAATTCCCCTGGGCAAAGAACACAAACAAGGAATCAATGACTGCCAGCCTACCGGAACCACTGCAGAAAGATAAAATAAAAATAAAAATACTTTCCACAGAACATTTACGATGGAATGCATAGAAGTGCTGCCATTATAGCATTAGTAATACAAGATCGTTGCTACACGTTTGTTTTTGAAGTGTCGAATTCTAACTTGGAGAGTGAGGATGGTATATTTTAGGAGGGCTGAAGAGGCGCATGGCGTGGGATCGCGCTAGCATGCATCACAGCTCACAAACCTCGGACACATTAGGGGCAGTGGAATGTACAACATGCAGAAAGTATGTGCATCACCACGTCGTTACAAAAATGCAGAAAGCCGATGCTTTGGTTAAAACATGGCCACAATGTTATCAACTACTGCAGAAGAAAAGATGGCCGAATGGGAAACGTGTGGAAGGAGAGGAGTTTTCTTGTTTGAGCACAAGGCTGTAAGAGTACGACGACATTTAAAAGTCAATTGCTTCACTTAACGCAAGAGTTTATTATTAAAGTAAATTAAAGTGAGTGGACAAAAATAACCGGTTCCTAGTCGGGAAAGATGGGTCTAATGAAGCAAAGGGGACCCAAACAAGTTGGAATTGCCAAGGGATTTAAGGACAGTGAAAAGGAACGCAAGGCCTTCTGCGACAGAAAATGAACGAACAGGCCCAGAGAAGCAAAGGAGTTAGGCCCGAATCCCTCTAGAAACACAATAATCATTGGCCGCGCGGCCGTAAAAGTAACGCCCGCGCGTCCGCGAAAGTAATAGCGAGGACGGGAGGCGCTGTGTAGCAAGCACGCGAGTGGTGCACGCGCAGCAGTGATTGGCGGCTGCGCGCGTGCACGCTCGCGTGCACTCAAGCTTTAGGCCACAGGCAGCACTTTAAAAATCCCAGATACAAAATGTCTCTCCGAGCCAGCGCATGCGCTGGGCTCAGCGAGACCTAAAAAGGAAAAGAAATAAAGACTCCTCATTGGGCCTCCCTTGCTCCTCCACCTGGGAAGGCATAAGAGTTTGGCGCTAGCTCAGATTTACGATTTCTTGTAAATCTGGGGCAGTGGCCACTAGCAAAACCCTTTGCACGCCGAGGCAGCATTAAACCAAAAAAGGTGGCTTAGTTCTGCCTTGTAAATATGGAGCAGGCTCCTGCGCCATGGAAACTCACAAAAAAGTGAAGTCCTGGCGGCATAAACCCTATGTCTTCCTAAGGATGCATGTGAACTGTCACTGTGTGGGATGGCAAGACAGCTCAGCAAGAATGCTTGCAACGGACACCTGATGCTAATTGTAAGTCAGAAAATATGATTTGGACATGCCCAGCTCAACATTTCATTCCTATGAGATCGGTAAAGCAAGTGCACTGAAATTACGAAACATTAGCACCTAGTATTTAGAGAACTTATAGAAGACAGGTGTGCATTATGAAGCAATACCTAGAAAATATATTTTGAATTGAAAAAATAAAGACATTTCTGCTTTAAAAGCATACAGATAGAAGACACTTGGGTTTGTTGCACTGGCCTGATTGATCCACATGTCTGAAAACACGTAGAGGAGCAGCAAGACGAGCACCACCCAACACCCATACTTAGCGCCGGATTTAGAGTATGGTGGAAGGGTTACTACGTCACAAACAGGACAGAAATCCTGTCTGTTTTATTATAAGTGCATTATATTCTATTGCCCTTGTAATAAATCTCTCATGTTTGAGACGGAGGGGCCAGTCTGCTACGCTCTAAATCTTCCAATGCTACTCACCACATTCACCAGAGAGGTTCCCAGTGCTCGTGTAATCTGCACTGCAATAGTCCTTTTTCTGCCCAGTGTAGAGACATTGCAGCAATGCGCACTTACACATAGGAAAGCCCAGACCTCTTGGCTTTGCCAATGCTTGCTGTTATTTTTATTATTTTAGCACTGATCTAGCAGTCCTCAGAATGTCAGCACAGCCTTTTCCAGCAGTTATGCGTAAGTTACGGGTTATGGGGCATATTATCAAGCCAGGCGATACAATTAAATTATCGCCGCTTTAGCGGCAGAAAATTGCCGCTAAAACGGCGATAATGGGCTTGATAATATGCTCTATGGAATTCCAATTAAAGCCCATGTTAGATGGGAAGGACATCTAACATGGGCTTCAATTGGAATTCCATAGAGCATATTATCAAGCCCATTATCGCCGTTTTAGCGGCAATTTTCTGCCGCTAAAGCGGCGATACTTTTATCGCCTGGCTTGATAATATGCCCCTTTGTTACTTATCTTAGGGGTAGCATGTCATCGAATGATACTTGGACCTGCTTATTACAGATACATGGGGCATATTATCAAGACAGGCGATAAAATTTTCGCCGCTTTAACGGCAGAAAACTGCCGCTAAAACGGCGATAATGGGCTTGATAATATGCTCTATGGAATTCCAATTGAAGCTCAGGTTAGATGTCCTTCACATCTAACATGGGCATCAATTGGAATTCCATAGAGCATATTATCAAGCCCATTATCGCCGTTTTAGCGGCAATTTTCTGCCGCTAAAGCGGCGATAATTGTATCGCCTGTCTTAATAATATGCCCCTAGGTGTTGAAACATGCGTTTCTGCGTTTTGCAGGCCCCCGTCTTTCACTTGGTATTGCTATTTTATCCATACGCCTTGTAGCCATGGAAGAACATGCACAATGCCGTGCTTTAACTCCAAACAGCAGAAATGCTTTCCAAACGCCGGAATGCGATTTCATCCCCATCTTTCACATCTGAGTAATGTCGACACGTGCATGTAAATCCTTCCCACAGCAAGTGCCATGAGTCAATTGCTCGTTTGTAGTAATAGGAAACATTTACAGTGCACCCATCACAAAAGGTGCATACATAGTACAGTTTCCCAAATGATCTATATATTCAATTAATTGACTTATATATTAAGCCCTCTCAGGTTTCGAACTTGTTTCCAGCACCTTAAGCACCGGTCGCAGTAGCTGTGCATTGACCCACTGAGGTACTGTAGAAGTCCAATAAACATTGTTCACTTATGAATTCAAGTTAAAGTCGATGATTTTCTTGTGTTGTGTTTTCACTTCATTACTCTTTGAGTGCTGCCTAAATGTTAGCCAAAGGGTTACACCCAGGTTTATTTTGTGACTTTTGTGTTTCAGCCGAACAAGGATTGTGAATATTATTTCAGGTGGATTCTCACCCCCTTCAAATAATAATCCAATTTTCTTGCCCTGTGCTTCTAAGAAATCTTGGGAACCAACGCATTTTTATTTAACAAATTAATGAATAGAGCCTAAGCAGAGAAGCTATCTGACAAGACAGATTTAAGGTAATTCATTGCAATGAGAGCGTATAGTACATCTTTAATTCTGAGAAAATGAAGAAAATATTGACTACATGTCCAAACGTGTGTTGGAAATGCAGCGAGGCTGTCAACTGTCGGTTACCATTGGTAACGTGTTAATCTGTTAATCCGATTTCCTCGGTTGCAACTTCCTGGTGTCACTCTATTTAATTTTATTGGCCATCTGCCATATAGCAAGAATGTAAGCTACGTAAATGAAAGGCCACTCTTTGAAAAATGCACTTTTCTCACGAGAGGGGAAAATACAGCATCACCTTTTAGATCCGAGTCGTTGGAACGGAAAAACTTTACGAAAAAACCTCGGCCGAGAGATGTGTAAAGGAGGTTGAGAGCGAACATTTTAGGGAAGATATTGTTTATGCAATATGAGATTCATTTCTAGATGTGAGTGAAGATAACTCGGCCTCGCGGCTCTATTAGGAGCCTGTGTTAGGCTGATTGTTCATAACATGAAATGCAGCTGTATTAGGTATAGACTCTCTCACTGCTTTAGGTGCGCAAGTACCCTCGGTACCTATACTGAAAGGGAGATTTTTATAAGAAGTACAGGCACTTTTTGGTGGCAAATACTTACGTTCCATGTCACGTGATGGCCCCTGGAAAATCTAGTATACTGAGTGCATTAAAACATAAAATAGCTAGTTGAATATAGTATTCTTTGCAATCTGTTCAGTGACAACTCTTGGCTGCATCAATGACTTAAATGCCACTACCTACAAAAGAACTGTAATGGGCAGGTTACTGTACATGGACCACTTTGGCACAGAAACTGGTACTGATAGAGCCCTCTACTGCACTCAGCACTTTTACGCCTCTCCGGGGACTCCAACCCCCATCAGTCCTCACTGCAGGTGCCACCAACGCGCCGGAGTCGCGCCTGGAGCAGGGCCGGACTGGCTGTAGCGGGCACCGGGCAATCCCTCAGTGCCCCGCAAGGGTGGGGGCTGGTTTTTGGCCCCTGGGGGCCGGTTTTGTTACAGGGTCATTTTTGCATCCCTGGCAAAGAGCTCGGCGGCAAACCCCACCCCCCTCCCGCCGGGAGGTGGGGGCCGGCCAAGCACTTTGCCAGGGTCGGTTGTGGTTCCCAGTCCGGCCCTGACCTGGAGGTGCACAAAGACTGCTAAGGGCTCTGGCAGCGCGAGAGCACTCTACTGTACTCAGCACTTTTCACCTCTATCGGGGACTCCAACACCCATTAGTCTTTGCGGCAGGGGCCGCCAACGCGCCAGACTCGCGTCCCATGGCGCACAAAGGCTGCTAAGGGCTCCTGCAGTGCACTATGAACACGGGCATGCCTGGGCCAACGGCAGGCCCGTCTGTGCCCATCAGTGACAGGAAGAGGCAGGGGGGCACCCCCTTGGCCGTTCAGGCGCCATTGCTAAAACTGTAAGTGTCTACCACAAACTTCTTCAGGCATTCCCCCTATATTGAATGTAGCAGTGGCCGCGTTTCTTTAAAATCTTTTTGTGGCTTTTGCTAATCTATAACAGTGACCCAACAGTATCTCTTTGGAACCTTTGCGGTGGGAGGGGGCTCCATTTACACTTCATTTGGACTCCGACTTAGCGTCTCTGGTGCCCCTGGTGAGACTGAAAGCTACAACACATAATACAAGTGATGGGTAAAAGAAAAGACCCGGGCCCCGTATCGCACAACAAGAGGCCTTCTAGTGTGGTCTGCCATGAGACAATGGAAAGGATTGAGACTATTCTAACCAAATGCCAAGACATAGCCTGCTCTGGTTCACCATGCCCCACCGCTCCGTTTGGCAGTCCCACTAGCCTACCAAATGTCCCTGGTTCTATGATAGGCACCTCGCCAGAACCACCCCCAGTAAAAAAGTCAGCCGAGCAGATACCGGTAATGTTTAAAAAGCATAACAAAAAAACACAGCAAGGCCCCAGTTAAGGCCCCAGTCATTGGGCCCCATGAAGCGGAGTCCAGCGTAGCTATTTTTCCACCTTGTAATGTTCCGAAAAGAACGTCTAGCATAACTCCGTCTGCACACATTGAGTGCCATAACAGATTTGATGTACTTACAACTGAGGAAACCTAGGAAACTGGAGTGGGGTGGTTGGTTGTGACCCCAAAGAGCTATGTACAATACCTGCTGGTGTATTCCGGTTACTAAAAGATCAAATTGAGTCACTGAAAGATGAAGTAATTCTTTTAAGATTGAAGGTTGCTAGCCTGTTAGAGGGTAAATGGTGAGAACCCGGCCCTGTTAGAAACCACAATACTAATGACCAGTTTGACCACTAGGGGGTTGAAGAAAGTAGACTGGCCAATACAAATCCAACCCAAGATTCCACACAAAGTAGGTGTACTCATCTGTTGACGCGCACTACTGAGTACGGCAGCCCTAATGATACACCCAGAATAATTCCTAGGATCACACCAAGCCTTGTCCAAGACAGTGGGACACAGAGGAGAGGTAGTTATAGATGAGGGGAACTTATCCAAGCAAGACTATGAAAGGGCACTATATAAGGGCATGGGACAATCAAGCAGTGATCTACCTCACAGAAGTCCCAAAACTCCCCTGGGGAAGTCGAGAAGATCAGGACTCGCTTAAGAACAAAGTTATCTACTGGTTTAAGTCTACTAGACATTGTTACTCAATCATTAGAGACGACATACAATCAGTAAAAAGAGTCCCTATGAAGAAATCAACTTGGGACATGATTGAGGTTAGCTTCTATGATGATGGTATAATCTCTGGATTGTTGTCAATTGATTCACGTGTAATTTCCCAAGCACTTATCCGCATCTCCATTGAATACAGATCCTCAGCTGGTACCCCATTAGGCTTCTGCTATCATCCTGTTCTGGAACCCTCATTAGTCCACCATTGACATCTTGTGGGTCAGTCCCTTTAGGAATGCCCACATTTCATAGGGGCGATTGGAGAGGGCAGAGTTGACCACTCTCAGAGGAGCAGATAAAATCAGTAAATAGGGAAGAGTCTTTAAGTGCCTTAGTGACTCTACCCCATAGCTCCTCACTAATAAATACCCCTGCACCGCTTGATCTGGTCATTGATCCAGCGGTAAATTGTGACACTGCACCACTTGACCTTGTTACTGATCCAGAGGTAATTTGTGAGCCTGTCTCGGTGGATGAAAGAAGGGGGGTGATCGCCCCAATTCCTGTTGATTCTCCCAACCACCCCTTTAAGGTTATTGTGTGGAATGTGGCTGGGATCTTAAAGCTACTGGTTGATCCCGAGCGGTGCTTATTTGTAGATTACTTTGATGTAATTTTATACCACGAAACTTGGAGTCTGCACTGTCCGCATAGAAGTGACTTCTACGCCTATGCTATTAATGCCATGAGAAAAGAGCTGGGCAGACCCTCGGGAGGGCTAGCGGTATGGGTAAAAAATGAACTAGGGGTTAAAGATAAAACCCCTAAATGTTGATTCCCAAGATATTTTAGCATTGGAGATCACCTTTCATAGTGGATAGAAGATAAGGATATTTAATGTATATAATAGAGTGCTGCAAGGTCAGGAGGAAACTAATACACTGTGCACCCTTGAGCTCGCTTTGTCTCACTATCCAGATAATATCCCTTTACCAGTTGTGGGTGATTTTAACTGTACATTTGAACCGCTTGCCCGGATCCCCTCAGACCTGACTGATGATTGGGATAGAGATAGCAAATACCACAGTTAAAGTTCCCCACAGTTAGGTGGTCCAAAAGAGGTGCCCAGTTGTTGGATCTAATTATGCAGCATGATTTAAGAGCCACAAACACGGTGTGTGAATGAACAGGCCTGTAAACCTCAATAAACTTTGTTTACTAAAAACTAAATGATTTGAGAGCCACAAATGGGTGGACTACCTCTGATCCAAATGGGGACCCTACTTTCAATAGACTGGGCTACAAAAGAAGAATAGATTATTGCTTGGTATCTTTCAACCCTTGGCACTTAGTCCAAAACATCAAACGGTGGCTTCATTTGGACATCACAAAATATGGCTGTGGTCAGCTTGAAAATTAGGGGGTTTTATGCAGACCAGTTGGGATAAGTCTTGACAACCCTATTCAGTTTATTGAGGCCCAAATAGAGGAGATTCATAAATTAAGTTCTAGTTTTGTTGGCCCTTCCTAGTCTCAACAGGGCATATCCCCTTTGAAAATATTAAACCAAGAAATAAATCGATTAATACGCAAACAGCACTTGCAGTTTTCCATGGGTCCCCAGCAGGAAATGAATCATCTTAAATGAGTAAATATCTGCCATAAACTTGGTGAAAGGAGATGGGATTAGGATTTTAAGTGGATCAGTTTGAGGGAGGCAGCAAGGGCTAAAGTTTCAAGGAAGCACTGGAGTCTGATAGCGGAGTATTGCGATTCAAGACAGAAGGCTCTGCCTATCCTGATTTCTGAAAGAGATTGAGTGGATTATATCTCCCTATTGTATGCAAACAATAGACCAGTAATGTCTGTGATGCTTTGTGCAGATGAGGCCTCTCTCTCCGTATATGGTGGGGTTTATGAAGAATGCTCGGCAATCAAGTGCACAGGGCCGTGATGGAATTCCTATTTTGATAATCAAAAAAGATGCTATTGCCTGGGGAACCATTCTTGTCCTATTGTTTAATTACTCAGTTTTCAAATTGGGAAAATTGCCCATTCTTGGAAGGGGAGTGTTGTAGTCCCTCTCTATAAGAAGGGCCCTAAACCCTCTGCATCTAGTTTTAGACAGATTACTTTGCTGGACGCTTTGGGCAAATTATTTGCAAAGAGCATTCTTTGCAATTTACACCAATGGGCTCAGGATCAGAATATCATACCCCAGAACAAGCTGGTTTCAGAAAGAAGCATAGCTCTTTAGATAATATTGCGCTCCTTCAGACTATGGTAGAGAGATATGTCTTCCTTTGGGGTTTGCCAATGTTTATGGCATTTATCAATCTCTCTACAGCGTTTGATAGAGTAGACCATCAAACGCTTTGGAGAAAGATTCTTCTATTGGGTGTCCCTCACCATCTTCTGGGGCTCATTATGGAGTTACATTTGGATGCCTGGTACCAAGTCTTGATGGGAGGATCGCAGGGATTATCCCGTAGGATTAGAACACACAATGGGCTCAAGCAGGGCTGCCTGTTGGCTCCTCTCTTGTTTACTTTATATATATCTGGTCTATATATCTGGTCTCCCTGACACACTAAATTCTATGAAGGGGGATGCCCCCAGAATGGGAACAATGTCCGATGGATCTCTATTATATGCTGATGATGTGGCCATTTTTGATTTAATGCCAAAAGGTTTGCAACGCCGTTTGGAAGCCCTTGTTAAATATGCAGAAACCCACTTCCTGAAAATCAATATTGCCAAAGGTAAGATCTTGATATTTCATAAGAAAGGGCCCCTAACAAAGAGTTGTTTCAAGCGGTGGTTGGGTTCTGAAAAACGTGAACTGGTTGATTCTTATCTATATCTTGGAAAGATCTTTTCAACAACTGGGTGGGATACAGAACATATGAAGTTCTGTGCAAGTAGGGCTTTTCCCAGGCTATCGCACTGCACAGATTCTATAGAGTCAACATTCCTCTCTCCTTGACCTATGCCAATGAGGTGCTGGATATGAGATACTGACTTTGCTTTGATAAGACTGAAGGAAGAATTTGGTGGCAAATTTGCAATTTAAACACTTTGGCTGCCCCCCAATGCTTTGCCCCTTGAATTTGGCTTAGTTTCCTCATATGTCCCTTCCTTGGCAGCGGTTTTGAGGTGGGGCAATTCCCTCCTCTGATAGAACACTTAGGGTAGCCTTGAGAGTAAAAATTTTCATTAGGCTGAAACAACAGTCGACATTTATTAGGCCCTTTGACTGAGCAAATGATACATTTGGGCTTAGCTTTACCATCGATTCCCCCATGTTAAAGCCTGTGTGTGAAGGTGTATGTAAAGAGTTCTGTGTCTACTATCGGTTTGACTAGAGCCATTGCCTTAAGTCAAGCCTAAGTCGCACAATGAGGTGGTCTGTGGTAGTGCTTTGGTGAACAAACCACAGTCTTATTTAACTTGGAACTGACATCATGGAGCCAGAAGACTGATGCTCTTGTTGAGACTGCATTTGTTGCCCTTAAGAGAAATTACTGGCATTTGGGATACAATACCGAAAAAGCAGAGGATTTGTGAGTTGTGTTACCTACGAGAACAAGATATTAATCATGTTCTATTTGTGTGTCCGGAGTTGCAAAAGGCTAGGCGCTATTTTGTAGGGCCTTTATTCCTTACATTTAACATTCACTTTGCCCTTGAAGCCCGTTCATTTATTTTGTCCCCCCAAATGAAATGATTTGTAACAGGATTTATATATATTTGAAAACGTTTCTGGTTATCTATTAGGAATTTGAATGTTATTTTTAATGTAGTAATATTTTTACTTCTCCTCATTTAGGTATATGTTTGTTGTAATATTTTTGTGAGTGTTTTGTCGCTACCTGCACTTTTTTATATTGCATTCTGTACTTTGCTGTTTTATAAGATTGCTTTATTCTCTCCTATATTTGGCATAGTATTTATGGCAAAATGTTTTTAGGAGGTATTTTGTTAGATATAAGAAAATTATTTATTGGAGGAAATTTATTTTTCAGTTCATCTGTGGTATATGATTATGTGGATCTCCATAGGAGTTGCGTATCATAAAAATAAATAAATAAATAGAGGATAACAGGGTTAAAATCAGGGCCTTCATCTTTTTTAGTTTTCAACTTAATTTCTGGTACATGAATTTAACTAGGGCATAGGAAATTTGCTGTTTACGTCCGTTCAAGTGTACCAGTAAGCCTCATTCACCTTATGACACCCAACTTTCAAGAAGCCCGATCTTAACCATTTGGTTCTCTAGCCTAACAATTGGGGACATATACATACAATGTGTACTAGGGATTCAGACTTATACCCACATAAGTGAAAGCTAATGTTGGAATGGTTATATCTGGCAAACACTTTCAAAGTGGAACTAAAAAGAGCGTCAGACTTATGAAAAAGCACCTAACTTGCATGGACATGCTCGAGACCAAATATGCCTGGGTTACATATTCTATGTATAAAGCAGCTGTATAAGACAGCATCTTTTTATGATTGAAAGTCTCCAGATCTAGTATGTGAGTGATAACTTTCCCTCTTATCTTGAGCAGCATCTTAAGTTGTGCCTCTGATGTGGGTAAACTCCAAAGAGTTTCTGCCTGCAGATTGATCATTGCAGTTTTAAAATAATTTTTTCAGGGAGAAAAGCTGGTGGAGTATGATAATATAGCTGCCCAAATTGCCACTTTCAAAGGAGAGACTATAGAGTGTTTTTATATTTCACTGTCCAGCTGCATCTGCCTGGAAAAGTCCACTGTGGGCTTGTCTTTCCCAACCATGAAATGTACATAGTGTATCTCTATGCCCATTGTTCTTTAGTTCCCTCTGTAGCACTCTCATAGACTGTACAGATGGGGTTCCACTCTGAGTGTACATGAATAAGCAGTTATTGGTTCATATTTTTTACTGTCTGACCGACTCTTCATTTGGTACGGAAAGCTGAGAGGTGGTCATCAGTGTCCCGGGTAGACCCAAGCGGTTCACTTTCTTCAGTTGGTGCCCGAACAGGGACTCTTTCAGATTATTGATCTATACCTTTCCACGGATGGAGGGAAAGACGAGTACATCATCAGGTCAGATGGATGGCTCAGGGTCCCTGCTCGAAGATTATTGTTTCTCACAGCTGCTGCCTTCATCCCTCCGGAGGGTACCTTACCTAGCGGTCATCCCGACTTGAGTCCTGAATGGTAAAACCCTTGATTTGACTGTTTGGTCTGAAGAGTCGGCAGTGGAGAACTGGTTTGTTTGTACTTCTGATATCAGGTGAGTCTGTTTTGGTTCTATGTGGATATGGTACCCATGTAGCTTGTGTTTGTTTCAGTCTAAAGGCTGTTTTGGTGAATAGTGTTTGCAAATACTGTGCCAGGTAAAATAACAATTCAATTTTTCTTTTGCAAAGCCTGGGTTTAGTAAAACTTGGACTTTGTGGTGTTGTTGTTCTGCAGAGGCTTGGTTAGAAGAATCTCAGCCTGCGCCTCCTGAAGGCAGCCCTAACTTTGAAATTTATGGGAAACTTGGCCTTGGCCCTATTATGTTTAGTACGTTATGGCACAAATATACGAGGGACAATGCCAATTTGCAGTGGCCTTTGACAGGCTTTTTTGATGAAAAGAAGTTTGGATTTCTTCAGGAGCAGTTGTTTAAGAGACATAGTAGACAGTCTATGTTTGACTCTCTTCGGACCTGGCAGAAGGAGGGTAAACAAAGGCGGGTAAAGATGGAAAGGTATGTACAGAAAGGAAGGATGCAAACACTTACACAGAAGGCTGTAGCATGTGACAAAGAGAAATTAGAGACAGGAATAGAATGTGAAGATAGGAAATTCCGGTTGCATATAGATAAGTCTTACATGGATAAAAAGAAGAGGATACTTTCTTGGAAGCTCTGTTAGATACCTGACCCCCGCCCCCTTATGCCATGCAAAGGATATATCCTGTGGTCCCCCCTCAGCTGCAGCTGCCTGCCCAAAGTGTCCCCGTATTTATGGCTGTTGTACACACCGCTCCGGCTACTGTGCCCTTTACTCTTCCTTCTCCCTCACTATTATCGATGACAGTAACATCTGCTACATCTGTTGCTCCGGTTTCCGTGTCCTCTATTCCTTCTTCTCCGTTACAACTTCTGACCGCAGCCCTGCCTACCACTCCTGTTTTGGTTATTTATCCTCCATCGTCTTTGGGTGCTAACACAGCTGTGCATAGTTTTGAGGACAGGGATTTGATGAGATTTGGGGAACGAACAGGCCCGCTAGTACGATCTGAAGTGGTGGAAAAGAGGGTAATAACGAGTCAGGCAATGCAATGGGCTCATAATGCAATATATATTCTTGAGGATATTTGGCAGGTTGGACATGATTGCAAACCATTTTTACAGCAGCATGCCATTAAGCACATGTTTGCCTCATTGATTGGTCTCTGGCATACGCATATTGAAATGGAAGCTCCTCAAATATTATTTGATATTAGAGATCGCGTTTCTGTTACTGATCTGGCACCATAACAAGTGTTTGGTAATATCTCCACTATACTTTCTTATAGAAGCAGGTTATATGATAAGAGTCCTACTCAAATATCTCAGTTCCCTGTGTTTGAAGTCCATCCAATTTATCATCCGGAAATACCAGCATTGACGGATCAGCACAGAACGGTCACTAGGCCCGCCGTGGCTGCTCACTTTCAGGAGCAATGGGTTTTTACCCCTGGAGAAGGAGTGAGGTTTTAGCCCTTAAAACTAATTTGCCCGATCCTAGAAAAAAACCCTACTGCTTATGATAAAGAACTGGCAGAGGCTGCTTCTTCTACTGTAATGACTCTTGCTGACATTGAGATGTTCTTTGGTCTCCTTTTCCCGGTTGACATCAGGCAGCAGGTACATTCTCTGGATCATGGTGCCTAGTTGGGCGGAACATGGGATGTGATTTGGGGATGGGACCGAGATAGGAAACCAGGAGATTAACCATATGCTGAGATACTTGCCTTGCCAGCTCGTTATATTACATACATGCATACACTTATTCCACCTAAGAAGGTAAGCTGGGATAGATTGACTGCCTATAGACAGAAGACAGAAGAAGGATGAGAGTGTGTCTGTACTAGGTTTGAGGATACGTTTTTGGATTATAGTGGGCAGGATATGTCCACAGAAAGGAGAGTTTGTTTGTTGACAGATTTGTTAATAATCTCCTTCCTGAAATAATGTCCCATTTGCAAGCATCTGAAAGTACCTGGTCTACATTTTCCCCCTCTGTTATTCTTATTATGGCCCAATATTATGAGCACCGAGATAAGGAGGAAAAAGATCAAAAGCATTAGGATTTAAAAACAAAGGTGTTGTTGCAACAGGCATATCGGACAATACCAGAGGACAGGAAGGTCCTTTATGGCAACTCCCACATACTAGTCAGCCATCAACGACAGCTTTGGGCCAGAATCAGTGTGCCTATTGTAAGGAAGAGGGACATTGGCGTAGCCAGTGCCCTATACTTTTGCATAAGGTGTAGTCTCCTAGAGGACGAGGCTCTGGTGGTAGGGGCCGTGGGGCTGATTGACGCCAAAATAATGTGGCTCCTGTGGGCCATTCTGATAACAATTATTTTGATGACCCAAGAGATGGACAGTACTACAGTGATGATTATGATTTTGATGAAGTGGCTGGTATGTCCTATGGCTAGGACAGCCAGAGACAGGGAGAGGAACCGGTTCAAATACCTTTAGATCAGCATGGTTCATATTAGGGGTGGGCGGAATTTGCATAGTTGCGCTACGCAAAGCTCCGCTTAACGGTAAAAAATCTCCGCGAGCACGCAGAGTTCTGCGAACACGCGGAATTGCTTGTTCCGCCAGTTCGCAATGCTTTTTTCCTGTTCGCGAAAGCTGTTTGCGTGCTCTGGGGGAAATATCTGCCAAACACGCATTTTGAAAGTGTGAACAAGCAAAAAATTCTGCAAAGCCGTGGATCACGGAATTTTGGGCAATTCCGCGTTCTCCGCAGAATGCGAAATTACCCAAATTCCGCAAACTCTGGGAGCGGAACAGAATTTACCGCCCAGGCCTAGTCCATGTGTCAAAGCAGATTTGCAAGGTTCGACTAATGAATTTTTGGTGGATACAGGTGTCACAAAAAGTTTTGTTTCCTGACTTCTGGTCCCCTGGCGGCCCTAGCTAGCCATAATAATATTTTATGGGTTTTTCAGGAGTACCAGTTGTAAGCCCCATTTCAAGACCCCTCGTACTTAATGTTTTTCCTTTTACTGTGGAGTCCCCGTTTTTACTAAATTCAAATTCTGGAGAGAAATTAATGGGTTTGGATTTATTGAAAAAATTGCATGCTACTACCTATTGTTCACCTGATGGTGTTCATTACCATGGGCCTGGATGTGAGTGCTAGACAGTGTCTGTCTCAGGATACACCCCTTCCAGCTGAGTTTCATCAGGTGCCACCCACATTATCCGCCACTGGTGATACTGATGTGGGTCTATTACATATCTCACCAGTTTCTATACAGGTCAAAGACAATGCCATTTTGCCTTGCATTCCCCAGTATAAAATACTGCAGGCGGGAGGCAGGCCCTTCTCCTGATTATTCAGGATGTAATATGTAAGGGAGTGGTCAAGGAGACTACTGGCAACATTTGTAATAGTCCTATTCTCCCGGTCCTTGAAAGGGCACCCTTACGTTCTGATGCTACTGATGACGTTTATCATTTTGTGATTGATTTGCGAGAAGTCAATAAAATAGTGGTTCTGCAATTTCCCATGGTTGCTGATATTACTGCAACTTTTGACACTGATTCCATCTACCGCTAAGTTCTTTTCTGTTATTGTCTCAAAAAATGCTTTCTTTAGTATTCCTATACATCAAGATAGTAGATGTTTGTTTGGATTTACACTGGCCGTTAGGAGCTTTCAATTTTGTCGCGTGCCTCAGGGCTATACTGAGAGTCCTAGTATTTACAGTCAGGCATTAAGGAGTCAGTTGGATTCACTCTCGCTGTTCCTCTTGCAATGGCCAATTTCACGGATGTCACAGCACCGCTGGTTTAGGATCCCTCACCGGCGGGGCCCGTTGGTTGCCACCGTGGGCTAAATTCTAGATTTCTCCCGGCTTACCAGTTTCTTTTCTGACCCGCAACCCCAGTCTCTCAAAGCCCAGAAGGCGGATCGTCACTCTTTCTCAAGTCTAGCCTGAACTTCAGAGGGTTGTGCATCTAGCTTCTGGGCCCAGCAATGTCTCCCCGGGGGTGTCCTGCCGGCAGAAACCCCCCACCTGCGTCCCATCACAAGCATCAACTAGCCCACCAAGGCCCAACGCCAGCCAGGAGACCTCTTATCACCTGCCTCGTACTCCCTTCTCACCTGGGAAATCTGCAGGGGGGGGTACTTGTTCATCTCAGGTCCCATCAGGTCTTTTGATTAGGTTTTTAGGCATCAGTGCCCCCCTCCGGACGTGGAGGCCCGGATTCTAATATTTTAGATTCAGCTGGGCAGCAGGGACCTGAGGGAGCGTCCCCACCCTCACCTCCACCGCAATCAGGGACAGCAGTCTCTCTCCCCCTTTTTAGGAGGGGAAAGAGGGGAAGCGCATCAATCTCTGTGGGGCCAATTTCTCACGTGTGGTCCCGGCGACAGGTGCCCTCACTGTCCCACACCTCCAGAGAGCACCCACTGTCACCTGGACCCCGGAGGCGGGGCCCGCCCTTCACAGGGGAGGCCCAGTTGCCGAGGGCCCACCTTGTGGGGCAAGGCTGCAACTTCAGCAGGCCGCAGCAGGCAGCATGTCCTGTCGATCGCAGGCCAAGCCCCCACCACCAAAGCCCACGGCCTATTTGGGGCATTCTGTTGGGTCCCTTGTAGGCCGAGGAGATGGCGCAGCGCCCATAGTAACAAGCCCCACACCTCTCCCTCATTCCCACTTCTCATCGTCCCCCTCACCGTAATTGGGTACCTCAGCCTATCCCCCTCTGGGAGGGGGAACAGGGGAAGAGTATCCACTGCTGAGGGGCCAATTTCCCAGACACAGCCCAGGCGGCAGGTGCCGCTCCCACTTCGTGCTTCTGGACAGCTCCAGCTGCTGCCCGGACACCGGAGGCGGGGCCCGCCCTTTACCTGAGGAAGTCCGGTTGCCGAGCGGTCTAACTTGCGGGGCAAGGCCGCAACTTCCCTAAGCTGCTGCGGGCCACATTTCCTGCCGTTTGCGGGCCGAGCCTCCACCATAAAATCCCGCAGCTTTATCAGGACAGTCTGTTGGGTCCCCCGCAGGCAGAAGAGACAGCACGGCACCCACAGCAGCAAGCTCCGTCCCTCTCCCTCACTCATGCGTCTCGCTGGGGATCTCTGCACTCACCACTGGCATTGGCACCACCGGTGTGTCTACCACTCTGATAGGACCGGTGTCTTCCTGCTCACCTGCAGAATATCGCTTTTGGCGCCACCAAACTTCATCAGGCTACGGGGAGCCGGGGTGGCACCACAGTTCTCCTCCGCTCCAACCCCTGATATCAGGTAGGCACCATTTTGTTGCGTTCGTCTTGGGGAGGTCTCGGGTGTCTACCAGGCGTCTCTGACGTCCTCAGCAAATTTTGTGGCTGGTCACTGGAGCACCACCACCACCTTCACCGCCTGGCAGTGTTTTCTGCCCTTATTGATGCCCGCCAGAGTAGCAGGATACTGGCAGATTTAGAGGGGTCTGGAGCACTCCAAGAGTGCGACCGCCATCTTGGCCTGTCAAGCCACGCCCCCCTACTATGGTTTTTCAATGTGATTTCCTAACTGTTACCTGTAATCTTTGAGAGTGAGTGTGTGATTGAGTGCATGACAGCCTCACTGGGTGTGTGAGTGGGTGCATGACTGTCTGAATGGGTCTGTAAATGAGTGAGAGTGTCTGAGTGTTCTGTAAATAAGTGCATTACTACCTGAGTGGGTTCTGCTCATTTTCTGCTCCTTTGCTGCCTTTTTTCTGCTCAATTCTGACCTTTATTTCATCAGTTTCTGCTTGTTGCTGACCTATCTTTTTCCTCTTTCTGCTCATTCCTGACCTCTATTTTATCTCTTTCTGCTCGTTTATGTCCTTTATTTTGCCTCTTTCTCCACATTGTTGACCTTTATTCTGCCTCTTTCTGCTTGTTTTTGACCTTTATTCTGTCTCTTTCTGCTCGTTTAACACCTTTATCTTGCCTCTTCCTATTAATTTTTACCTCTATTTTGCCTCTTTCTGCTCATGTCTGACATCTATTTTGCCTCTTTCTACTTGTTCCCCTACTTTATTTTGTCACTTTCTGCTCATTGCTGACCTTTATTCTGCCTCTTTCTGGTCATTTCTGACCTTTAGTCTGCCTGTTTCTGCTAGTTTATGACCTTCATTCAGCCTCATTCTGCTCCTTTCTGATGTTTGGGACAGCTGTGCCTCAACACCCCATGAAGCCAGCTACCTCTGCGCCTCCACTGTGAGTCGGTATTGCTGCTGCACGCAAGGAGTTGCTGCAAATGAAGCTCCCTGCATGCAGGAGCCATACTTTCATATCTTTCCCTGCCAGCCTGTCTGTGGGCCGGGGAAGAAATGGGAACTCTGCTTCCAATGGGCAGGAGAGCTTTGACAGCTCTCACCCCCGGGAACCGGAGTGTTTGCTTTGGCTTGGTGAGAGCTTTCACAGCTCCTGCCAAATAAAAGTAAACAGCTATGTCCCGGGGGTGGGCACCCTACAAAACATAGCAGGAGCAGGCCCCGGGGGATGGCGGTCCTCGAGGCTATGTATGGATCCAGGAGGCGGGCAGCCCTAGCCCCTCCTTTACTTTTCAGGGTTAGCCTCAGGAAGGTGGTGGACCCTGGATCACCTACATGGCCCAGGATGGAGGCCTTTCAGCCCCTCTTCCAATTTTTAATACATATTTGGCTAGGGGGAAGTGGTGGTCCATCAGTCCCAGGGATTCCACAGGGCCCCTATTAGGTGTTTTTTTAGCCCTGGAAAGTGGTGATCCTTTGGTTCGAGGGCCGGGCCTTCATCAGTGTTTTATTAGCCCTGGGGATGTGGTGGCCCCAGGGCCAAGATAGCCCATGAGGGATGCTGCATGGGCCCACCTCTTTTTTAACCAATAAATGCCAGGGGAGGTGGCGGCGAACCGGGGCTCAATGTGTTTTAGGAATGGTGCCACAGAAAAATGTTCTCTTGGAGACAAAATAACATCATGGTTCTAAGCATCATAACATGATCCAGCTTGTCAAGACATTGTCTTCTTAAATAATACATGCATGCTTCAACTCCGTTCACTTGGTCTATACATGTATATAATGAGCATACATCTAAAGAAATCATAAGATACCCTTGCTCCCATTTAATGTCATGTATGCGTTTGAGGAACTCCGAACTGTCCTTGCAATAGGATCTTAAATCTGTAACAAAGGGAGCTAAAAAATGATCCAAAAAAAGGAAGTATTTTCCAAAAGGGCTCCATTGGATGAAACAATAGGCCTTCCTGGTGGTCTAGTGGGATATTTATGCACTTTAGGCAAAAAATATAGGCATGGTACTTTAGGGTTAGTATTTTTCAAAAATCTATGTTCCTCATCGTCAAGAAGTCCTTTCTTCCACCAGTTGCTCAACATATTCAGGTATGTAATCATAGTTTTATCATATGTGTCCCAATTGATAACCTCATAACATTTGGTATCTGTGAGTTGGCGGGTGGCTTCCATCCTGTAAGCTTCTACATCCATTACAACAGTATTTCCCCCTTTGTCAGAGGGCTTTATCACAATTCCAGGGTATTCCATTAGATTTTTTATTGCATCCCTTTTGTGAGATTATCCCTTATGTAATAGGTTTGATTGTCTCTCAATTTTGCCAATTAATGGATCATCACTTGGTGAAAGGCTTCAATGCTGTCATATGCCACATTGGGATTGAATATGGATTTAATCTTCATGCCACTTCTGCAGGGTTTATCTACAGTGAAACCAAAATTCTGTAGGGTTGAGCCAACATCATTGCCAATTGAACTGCTGCCACTAGTTTCAAGTTTGTGAATAGCCAGGATCGATTTGACATCTTTCACTGTGAAATTTGTGACTGGTTGTTGTTGTGTCATATTGGAAATTGTAATACCCCTTTGTTTATTTTGCTTAGGTATCAAGTGTAATTTCATCAGCTTTAATTTCCTTGTAAATAGGAATAGATCGATGCGGGTACTAACATAGTTCCAATCTGTTACGTGGCAGAAGGATTAACCTGATTTAAGCATAGATTCCTCGTCAGGTGTTAATGTTCATTTTGATAGATTAACAATCGAATTGTCCATGTCGGAGGGCATTGGTTTGTTCCTGAAATAATATTTACATTGTCCTCCTCTTCTCGTTAATCTAGATTTTTCTTTTTGATGGTGCCCTTTCCTCTTGGCCTTCCTCTCCCTTTTCCTTCATCATTTGGTGTTGCCCCCTGTTTTTTTTGTTCCTTCTGCTGCTTCAATAGTTGAAATTCGTGCAGGAAGTTTAGGGGGCGCACCACTAAGGGGCAGCTGGAATCTGCCCTTTGGTATCTGAGCTCAAATCCGAGCTTGGACCTGTGGACACTATTTCATTTGGGGTGTTGGAGGAATTGGCGATCATGTTGGGCTCAGTCAAAGCGCTTGGCGTAAATCAGTATTCTACCCTCTGCATAATCCTTTTTGTCGCAAAGTAATTTACAATGTTTTTTTCACTTTAATAGTATCTTCGTAGTTTTTTAGGCGACCCTCCGAGGATTTTAAAAAGTCAATCATCAATTTTTCTTCCTTATGTTTGTCTAATTCGGCACGCAGTGTTGTTAATTCCTGTCCAGTTTTGTCAAGGTCGATTTTAGCATATTTTATTAGCATTCCCAGCATGCCCTTACATGTTTTGACCATGAAGGCTGCCCATTCCTCCAATAGTTCAGGGTTGGGATTTTCATACGTTGGGATTGAGGAGATTCTCAAGCCATGAGGCACTCAACCAACTTCCACATAGCTGATCAAAGATGTCCCCTCCCACTATTTGTTTAGCTCACGCTTTGCTAGTTTCTCCAAAGTGTTTAAATTTTGTTCTAATGTTGACTCAGAGGTTCCAGCTATAGCTCCAGTTGATACGGTTGTGCTGTAAAAATCCGTGTTCTCATCAAAGAGTGAAAGCGCAGCAGCCTGTCGCTCACTTTCCCATGTGCTCATTATTCCGTATATTATAAACAAACAAATGTTTCTTCGATGTGTGGAAATGACACGGCAACAAGATCTATGCTGTCGTGTAACGCAGCTCCAGGGTAGTAAAGTTCACTTAGTTGGGGATGCGGTTATAAGAGAAAATGCGGGGGAGAAGTATGCGAGCCAAAGAGGTTAAACGATTTCACTGAGCCCTCCAACCCACGTGATCACACCACCACCCGGGGCACCATGACTCACTCACCGCATATCTCCTAATTCCCAGCACCTCCTCCAACAACTTGTTCATGGGATGCTTCCCTCCTGGGGTGGCTGGGACGGCATATAGAAATCCTTTCACAAGTGTCTGCCCAGTAAACACCGTTCGCCTGCCCTTAAGCGTTGGTGCCAGCCGTGGTGTCAGTCTGCCACAATACATCCAAAATTCAATCGACAGGTGAGGAAAGAGGCGGCACACCAATCCACAATCGAATACTTTATTCGTCACCAACAACTCATTTCAGCCGGAAGCGGCCTTTGTCAAGTTGGTTAACACTTCCTTGGTTACCATTTTATGCTATATGATAGACATAAAAGTGAAAGTAACATTGTGGCAGTAAAGATCCCAAAATCAGTAATGCATCTTTCGGAAAATTCCCATCGTACATTATAGATGCATAAATTATAAGTTCATGTTTTTTACTTTTGTAAAGAAAAAACACAACAAGAAACACAACACTATTACGAACTAAGTTAAATGTGCTACTACCGTTTTTACGGATACACTTAATATTGAATTATTTGCTCCTTGGTCTTAAAATTATATGCTATTTCAACGTATGTCACATGACAGTAATTACACAGTATTTTACTTTCATTGAATCCATTGCGGCATCTGTAAATTGATCAATACAAATGCGGAGACTTCATTAGAATTGTATTATCAGGGTAATATATTGGCACTTGCCAATTTTTTTGCTAGAATTTACCGTGACACAATCATGCTTAATTGCGTCATGAATTTTCATGCTGTTCATTAATATTGCTATGATGTGGCAATATGAGCGCCTATGATCACAATGAATTTTAGTGTATGATTATCCTTGAATGCATTAATAATCTTGTGAAACGGTTAGCCGCTTTTGACAAATGGGAAGTATTTTTTCCATTTCAATGAAATCCGTGACAACGGTAGTAGCACATTTAACTTTGTTTGTAATAGTGTTTTGTTTCTTGTTGTGTTTTTATCTTTAAAAAAGTAAAAAGCATGAACTTATAATTTATGCATCTATGATGTACAATGGGAATTTCCGAAAGATGCATTACTGATTTTGGGATTTTTACTGCTTTAATGTTACTTTCACTTTTATGTCTATCATGACAACACTAGCATAAAATGGTAACCAGGGAAGTGTTAACCACTTGACAAAGTCCGCTTCCGGCTGAAACGAGTTGTTGGTGATGAATAAAGTATTTGATTGTGGATTGGTGTGCCGCCTCTTTCCTCACCTGTGGATTGAAATGTGAGTATCGTCAGTACGGGGATAATTGCAGAAGAGACCAGAAGCAAGGGAGAGCTCTGATAAGGTAAGACAAATTAAAATGATTAAAAAGCATAGTGTAGTGGTAAAATATATTGTAAGGAGAGAGGAGGAAGGTAGATAGATCTAGGAAATGTGTTTTAGGTAATTTTGATGTGTGTTAACCAACAATTTGACTCCATTACAGGTTGCCATAGCAGGCCCATGTTGGGTCTCGTTTTTTCAAAACTATTATTGTTTACTTAAGGTAATAACAAGATATAAGTTATGAACTTAAGTAAAAAACAATAACATTTTGAAAGGTATGCTTTTTCATCGTCGCAGTTAGATTAATTTTTAATACGATTAAAAGAGAATAGTTGCTGACGTTGAACCCCTCCGCCAGACGGTCTATGTGGTGTGGCGTTAGCATACTCGGGGGCTGCATCGTCTAGATATGAGGAAAGGAAAACATCTTCTGCGGTTCTGGGATGCCCCTTTGGATGTACCTTAATTGGAAATAACGGGGGTGGCAAGTCTTTTGGCACCTCCGTAACAGCCTTAGGTAGTCCTTCGGCTAGAAGGGGATACATACCATTCATAAGAGCATTTCTTTGTCTATTTACTTGTTCTGATTTCACTCGGATACCTTCCTCAATTAATAGATTTTCTTGAACTTTATTTGAACTTTCTTTACTCCTCTCTTCTTGTCTACGTGCTTTTTCTGTTCGTCTGTGAGATTCTTTACGCCATAACTCAACGGCGTCTTTCTGTGACTGTCTGACCTTTCTTTTCCATAACTCTTCCTCCACTTTCATGATGCACTCTGCATCCCAGGTTCCCGCTATGGGCCACCTTTGACTTTCCGGTAATCCTTTGGTATAATCTACCCATAGATCAAGAAACAATATGGCATCTAAGCCATGTTTATGGTACATGAAATGTCCTGGAGTGTCTCTAGGAGGAATAGGAACTGCTTCTTCAAGCACCCCTTTTCTGGTAGTAATCTGTCTTAACTTCGAGAAGAGCGGCATATTGACAACTGACCTGATACTTACTCTTGAACTTACTTAATACGAGAAACACAATAATGAACAGTGAACTATGAACAGTCATTCATACCACAATATGCAAGACATTTTCTGAATACTTTAAACATTAAACATTAAACATTATAACAATGATCGACAATGATGACAGTCTGCCTAACTAATCACCACGCTGAATTCTTGACAATAACTGAATACTTCGGAATACTTGATATACTGCTAAACAGTACATATACACTGCTAAACAGTGCAGACCGGATTTGTGTACCCAAATCCGTCTTGACCGGCACAACCTATGTGCGCGTCAACACGCCTCCCCGGCGATGGTACTCACCGAGTAGCTCCTTGAAACGGAAGGCCTCAGAGAATGGACAGGACTCGATAACTGCGGACATCGGACCCTCTGGACGTCGGAATTTCGGAAAACCTGGTGGGCCTCTGTATACCTCGGATCTTGCTCTCTCAGCTAGGCTCTGGTCGGGATACTTCGCACTTCTCACCGCCTCGTCTGGGTTGATCGCAGCCTCAGTCGCCCCCGCTTGACCGGAGGGAGCTTACAGGAAATCCTGCTGGTACGCGTTTATGGTCCGTCCAGCTGTGGCAGGAGACCGGGCCTGCAACGCACCGCCGGCGCGTGAGATGAGAAAGTGTCCCTGTTCGGGCGCCATTATGTGGTAAATAAAATAAATATTACCGGACTGAATTTCATGCGGAATCTTAAATTAAAGTAAAATAGCTCAAAATAACGAGAGGCAGAATCCGTGGTATAAGAGGTTTTCTAATGGGCTTTATTCCATTCAAAATGGCCGACTCGAGTCGCGGCCCTCAGGTTCCGTCACCACGAAGGTTCAGGAAGTGAAGTACAATAATTTATTAACAGACATGTATTTTTATAATAAGTACATTACAATGAAACGAATGTAGAAGGCGTAACATTTGATAAGAAAAATGACGTGACAGTGACATAATCGAAACTAGGCGTAATAAGGAATAAAAGAAACATGATTGGTTAGGATTATCAGACATAGGTGGATCTATAAGATAATACTTGGCATAGATGCGCGCGCGGCAGCATGACGTGTAATTGACGTGTAACTAGGGGGTGAAGGGGACTTGACATTTAGCTCTACATGTGGAGACGAGAAGTCTGGGGTCAAGTCATCCTAATCCCAAATCATATCTAACATCCTATGTTTAAAGAACTATGTTATCCACAAGGAAGAGACTCTCGGACAGAATCTATTCTATACTGACTGTGTGCGTGTACAAGCGTCTAAGTGTCTATATGAGATGCGAGGGGCAGAAAACTTTCCATGGCAACAGGGCTATGAATCACTTGCAGGAGGACGGAAAGGCTGAGTCCTTTGCTTGTGAGCTAAAGGAAATGTTTACCTAAATCACTGGACAGGAATGCATCGGCTGAAGAGCAAAATAGATAATTCGAAGGTGAAATACAACTTCTTGGTAGACAGGCGAAAACTGGCCGAGGCAGGCACCGTTAGCTGCACAGGGAGTAGGACAAAGTTCATGGATACAGATGCGAGCTCAAGCTGAAGCTGTCAGAGACAGAGAGCAGGGAAAGGCTTTGAGGACAGAATCGGGCCTACTCGCCTGAACTGTAAAAATGGAGTAACTTAGCCATATAAAGTCGGTGGCCTTTCATACTTAGGAATCGAATATCCAGCCCATTGATGGCGGATCTGACAGAGAACATGTTGACGGTAGACACACATATGTTTGCGTCTTAGAAACTGGAACTGGAGGGAACATACATGTACTTGTAACATGCATATAGAACCGTTGGGGTCCAAGATAGGGGACATAACTGATCAGGAAAATCCACATTTCCACATTCCCTCCTTGTCCCCTTCTTGCCCTTCACGAGACATCAATCTTCATTATTCCATCGATTTGCTCATAGAGCATCATTTCTTCTTCTTTCTTCTTCCGAGATCTTGAGCGAAAACCTTGATGTGGAATACACGATGTGGCACACAGACCACAAATCGCTGGTCCACATTGCAGGCATAAACAACAACTGAAGAGCATAAGAAGGCCAATACCTAGGAAGGATAGAACTCTCCATCCCCAGGCTGATATCACACTCCAAAACCACCCGGACCACGTCCAAGTGCCTGAATTCTCGTGTATCTGGCTTACAATCTTATGAAGGCGTGTTATAGCTTTATATACAGATGGCGAATTTTCTGGTATGAATATGCAGCAGCTGGATCCGATGACCCTGCAAGCTCCGCCCCTATCGGCCAGGATGACGTCAAGGACAAGACGATTCTGGAGAACAACAATTCTCATCACAGATTGTTCCTCTGTCAGATTGCCTAGGGCGGCTATAGTCTCGTTTACTACAGCTTCAAGAGTCTTGGTGAGTCTGCGTATCAGCTTACTATTTGATATAGTACCTATATAGGGAAAGATACCTTTATTGAAATCTACATACTTGTCCCATGCTGTCTCAGTATAATCGACAACTGGGAGATCTCTTTGCTCTCTATTGTGTACTAAATGAACATTTCGATAATAATCAGGGGGAGCTAGGAAAACAGGTGGCAGAAGGAATGCTATGTAACAGGTACCATCCCAATCTAGAGGCAGACGCATATATGCCGTTTGACCACATATAAAGTAAGAATGGCGAGAAGCTCTAAATGAAGATTTGCCTTGATCACTATATTCTACTGTAGTAACGCATTGGCTATGGCCCATATGTATGGAACCAACTTTTCTCACACATAATTCACCCTTAACTGGAAATACTGACATAGTGGGCAAAATTAGTTCAACTTCGGATTTGACATTCAAAATCATAAGATTAGGCGTAAAATTACCTAATTTATACACTTCATTTTCTAAATCAGTTCCTGTTCTACTGGGGTGACCCTCCTTATTAGGGTGACAGACTTTGAATAAAACTAGATTCAGATTTCCCCATATCCAATGTTGTTGATAAACTGCTGTGTCTGGGTCTATGGAATTTAATAAACTAAACCATGCTCCACAGGAGCCATTGCGTGTGAACGGATGTGGAAAGAAAGGCAGAACTCCTTTGTTATTCTGATAGGGAGGAAGTCGGCCACACACCCAACAATTGGTCGCATTACTAGTCTGATGGGAATGATGTAACATACTAATGAATGTGTTATTGCGCAGCGCAAGTCTATAAGATAATTCATGTGGCGGTAGGTCACTAAAAGAATGTTCATCAGTTATATTGAAAACACGTTTAGAAACAGGATGATATATGTGCAAAATCATACTCGTAATAATTACTAAAATACTCAATAAAAACAAAATTAATAATGTCACAATACAGTGGTTACGCAGTAATTTACAATAAGCATGTCGTTTCATTATGATTCTGGACTCTACATGATTCAGACCTAAAGGGTACATGTCGGGACAGATTCAACCGCTTCACCTTGGAGAGGACTTAAACAATCAAATCGTCCGACAGTTTAGATCTGGACCTGAGTTTCTGTTTATAGCACTGAGAGTCATTCAGTTCAACAAAAGGAAGTTTTGAATCAGTCTGTGAGGGAGTGCAGGGCACAGTGTCTATATCTGAAGGTAGTCCATGAAATTTTTTTACGTGACTGGAATGAATCCACCCTTTTCGTCCCTCGATCTTCACGGCTGTTCTTGTGGTCAACAGGACCAACTTGGGTGCTTTCCACCTGGGCTCCAATTGACTCTTCCTGTCGAAATTTCTCACAAAGACAAGATTACCCGGAACAACGTCATGGGGTTTCGCCTCAGTGTTGTCGGGAAAGGCTGCAGCTACCTGTGAACGAGAAGATTGTAGTGCAGACATCAAGGAAGCCAGGTAATCTGTCAGCATATTACAGTCAACATCAGTTATTTTACGGGGTATAGGCGTCCCCCACATATTCGGTGGTCTACCAAAGATCACCTCATACGGGGATAGCCCTGTTCTAGAGTGTGCTACCATTCTCATGTAAAAGAGTGCAACTGGTAATGCTACTATCCAGTCGACACCTTTCTCTCTACATATTTTGGACAGTCTGATTTTCAGTGTCTGGTTATGTCTTTCTACGAGACCTGCTGCCTCGGGGTGTCGGACACAGTGGAATTTCCACTGATATCCCAACAAGAGTGAGACATGTTTCATTAATTCGGATGAGAAAGGCTGACCGTTATCTGAATATACAACACGTGGTAAACCGTACCGTGGGAAGAATTCTCGAACTAGCTGCTTGGCAGTAGTCGGGGCAGTGTAATCTGATACGGGATACGCCTCTGTCCAACGGGAGAGAGCGCAGACAACTACGAGGACATATTTGAATCCTCGACAACGTTCCATCTGAATATAATCCATCTGGAGGACTTCAAAAGGATGGTCAGGAGGCTGAAATCCACCCTGCTCTACGGGAACACTCTTTCCTGGATTAAACTGACAACATATCATACAGGTACGAACTTTTTGTTTAGCTGCTGCTCGTAAATGTTTGTTGAACCAAATGTGCTGAATGCTGTCTAGCATAGCCTTCTCTCCTAAATGTGCTGGACTGTGAACTGTAGCTATAATGGCTTGAACCATGGAATCAGGGAGAAACCATACAGATTTCTCCTTCGTCATCCATCCTTGATCTGTCTGGATCCCTCCTAGTTCAGTCCACTTCTTTATTTCTTCTGCTGTGGCATGTGTCTGTATGTCAATTACGTCAAGTGCGGGATCCTTAATTGTCATACACTGTGTTGGTGTCTGAACTATTGGCTTTGTCATGTCTAATGTGCGATTCTGAGCAGTCTGTTTAGCTGTTCTGTCAGCTAAGTCATTGCCTTGAGAAATGGTATCAGTAACCTTCGTGTGTGCTTTACATTTCATAATTGATATAGCAGTGGGTAGATGTATTGCGTCTAACAAGGCATGAATGAGGGGTCCGTGCTGAATGTGGGCACCATGGGACGTTAAATAACCTCTCTCTCGCCATAGTACGCCGAAGTCGTGTACAACTCCGAATGCATAACGTGAGTCAGTGTATACATTAACTTTCTTATTTGTGGCTTGAATACAGGCTTGTGTTAGAGCAATAAGTTCTGCTGCTTGGGCTGACAAAGTATCTATACAATTTGTCTCAATAACTTCAGTGTCTGTTGTGACTGCATACGCGGCCACTAAATCTCCTGTATTTGTTCTCATGCACGATCCGTCTACATACAACGTCAGGTCTGGATCTAACAATGGAACGTCTGTCAAGTCTTGTCTAGGTTTCGTCTTTATTTCAATGATTTCAACACAATCATGAGCTAGTGGGTCTGTTCCAATTACAGGTAATAGTGTAGCAGGATTCAATGTATTACACCGTCGGATCTCTATGTGTGGTTGAAACAATGTCAGTTCATAACCGGTAAGTCTTGCTATGGTCAAGTGTTGTGTTTGTGTTCGGTTCACAAGAATCTCTACTGCATGTGGTACTTGTACTGTCAATGGGTGTCCTAATACTATGGCATCGCTTTGTCTGATTGCTAAAGCTGTCGCTGCCACTGATTTCAGGCATGCAGGCAAAGCCTGAGCTACGGGATCTAATGTACTGGAAAAATAAGCACATGGCTTGCGTGATCCTGCTTGATCCTGAGTGAGTACTGACAAGGCAGTACCTTCGCGTTCTGTAACAAAGAGTGTAAAATGTTTGCTATAACATGGTGTTGCTAAAACAGGTGCTTGACATAAAGCTTCCTTTAGGCTTTCAAAAGCTTGTGTATGTTCCTGAGTCCAAGGGAGAACAGTCGATGTGGCTGCCTCCTGTGTGGTTAACTGAATGAGTGGTTTTGCTAGAAATGCGTACTGAGGGATCCACTGTCTACAATATGAAGTGAGGCCTATGAAAGCCCGCACCTCCTTCTGTGTCTGGGGTATTGACATGTTAGCAATTAACTGGATACGGTCTGGTGTAAGCTGCCTTCCCTCCTTGGACAGCGAGTGACCAAGATAAATAACTCGCTGAACACAGAATTGCAGCTTAGAAGGGGACACCTTGTGCCCCTTGTCGGCTAGGAAATGTAAAACTGTCAGAGAAGCTTTTTCACATTCTGGCTCGCTTCTCGCGGTGATCAGCAGATCATCGACATATTGAAGCAGTGCTGTATCGACTGGCATGTGGATACTGTCAAGTTCTCGTTTCAGTGCTTGGCTGTAGATGCTGGGGCTTTCTGTGAATCCTTGGGGAGCGCGTGAGAATTTAAAGCTGCGCCCATTTAAACTGAATCCGAACAAGTATTGGCTTTCCGGATCTATTGGGACGCTGAAAAAGGCATTCTTGAGATCAATTACAGTAAAGAATGTTGCTTCGGAATCAATTGCTGTCAACAATGATGATATATCAGGGACCACAGGGAATTGTGGTACAATACACTTGTTTAGTTCACGCAAATCAATAACCAATCGGTATACTGGCGGAGCAGTAGGATCAGTTCGTTTAAGAATCGGAATTATCGGTGAATTACATACATTGGAGTCTGTTTCTACAACTACTCCCTGGGCAATTAGTTCATCAATGATTTTCAACAAAGCCACTACAGCATCATGCGGTAACTTGTATTGTCGCATTCGTGGTAGTACCACTCCTGCTTTCAGTGTGACTCGATAGGGTGTAATGTTCATGCAGCCAACATCCGTAGGGCCTTGTGCCCATAGATGTACTGGTAAAATCTGTAGTCGGGGATCCATGTCTCTAGACACATAGTGACCTTTAAAATCACGCAAAAACAACCTTACTCCTTCCGGAGAACAACATATTATGGCTCCTAGTGCTTTCAGAGTTTTAATTCCTAGCAAATTTTCTGGGCATGATTTAGTAAGCAACAAATCTGTAGTTCGTGTCAAAGGTCCTATCGTAAGTGGTAGAGGCTGTGATACTTCATTAACAATAGGTTTTCCTGAAAAACCAAGGGAAACATTTTTAGAGCCTGAGAGGGGTGCCCCTGGAACTTCACTACGTTTTATTGTTGTTCGACTTGCCCCTGTATCGAGTAAGAATTTTCTATCTTGACCTAATAATTCACTATGTACATAAGGTCCTTCTTGATCTACCGGAATCTCGATAAGCGGTAAGTCAACTTCCCTCTCTAGGCTGGTTCATGCGTAACGCTGATACTCAGGGTATTCATACTGTGCAGTCTGATACATTTGTTGTGTTGTGGTTTGTGTGGCAGTAGTAGGCAACGGTGGTGCAGCTGGCACAAACTGTATGGGTTGCTGTGAGGCTGGCATAGACTGTTGCTGAACTGGCACGGACTGTCCATGCAGCATAGCTCCTTGTTCATTCTGATCTTGTCTAACTAATCGTGGTCTCTCTTTTGCAATACCTGTAGCTATATTACGTTTCAGGACTTGACAATCATGTACATAATGGCCTAGTTGTTTACAGTAATTGCAGGTTCCTTTTACAGGAACTGCAGAATCACCAGAATGTGTCACACCCTTTTTGTGACCATCTGCTGGTACTGTCTGAGAAACTAGCATTTTCATTTTTGTATCCTTCATGCGTCTATGCTCGTGTTCTTGTTCATCCCTAATTCTATTGTGATGATACTGTAACATTTGTAGCATTTGCGACGGAGTGTTACTTTGCCAGGTACTCTCGAATTTCAATATTCTATTCTTCACTGGAGGCAATGCATTTTCCACTAATTTTGTCACAAATAAATGTGGATATGAGTCACTACTTGCTTTTATACCACTATTTATACCAAAACATTTTTCAAATCGAGCATAATAATCGCTTGTGTCTTCATCTTGCTTTTGTTTGCAGGCTGTGATTGCACCCCAATCTTCCTTTTTTGTAGTTAATAAACGTGGCAGTACCTGTACTAGTAAACCTGGTAATAGTTTAACTTTATCCCCGAGCCCTGAACCTGCGGCTCGGCCCCTTTCTTCCTCTGCTAATGCTGTCCAGTCTATCTTTTGGTCTCCCACTTCCCACTCTTTTTCTTTCAGTTTTTCATATATGCCAGCAGGCAAAAGCACTTTTAAAATCGTCATAATATCAGGAAAGGTGTACTCTCCCATCAGTAACATGTCTTTAATTTCTCGGTGGAAACCCGCTGGGTCTTTGTCATGACTAGGTACTACTTTTTTCATTTCTAATAATTCCATTTTTGATATGGGTGTGTAAACAAATACACGGTGAAACTCATTGTCTTCGCCTTTTATTGGGTGCACTTCTCGTAGAGGATTTTGTCTATCCATGTAGTACGGTGCTCTTTCTCTGGGGGGCAAGGAGAGAGAATCTGGATTTACAAAAAGGACGTACTGCTTACGTGACACTAATATCTCTTTAATTAGCTTGTTACTAGAACCTCTCCATCTGTACGTAAGTAGTTCCGTTAATATATCAGGTAAAGGACCAGGGTCAGCATGTTGGCTCTTATATAATATGAGGAGTTGCTGAATCATATAGATTCCAGCTAAACGTTGTTCATCTGTACTGAGGTTGAGAAACGTGTGTGCTACGGTCTCATCACCGTATTTTTCAGGACTAACAATCCAGTGAACGGCTGATCTGGCTAATTCTTGCTCATCCATGGAATCGAGGAGGTGATAACCCCTTCGTTCTCGTAGTATTTTATCTGCGGCTTGAAACGAATGTTCAGGAGATTTCAGATTTATTACAGGCGTCGGATACGTTCTGCTATTATTTGGACATACAGAGTGTATTGGATCAGAAAAACATCTAGTATTTTCACAAGATCTTCCTCTGCCTACATAGGCTATGGTCTCTGACTGTCTTGCAGGGTTCCCTGATTCGGACACTTCATCTTGCTCAAACTCGTCTGTTCCCAATCTCTCTTCATGAATACGCTCTATTTCTTTACGTATTTTTCGGCACATGGCTATTATACAATTTTGCTTATCGTGTCTCCCTTCTGATATATTCTGACTCCATCTTGTAAGAATAAGCATTGCATTCCGGTCTACCCCCGGACGATCTTGATTTCTGATCACACAGTTTATGAGGAAACGTAACAGTTCCCCTTGTATCTCTACTTTCTGGAATTCCATAGCTCTGTTAATACATCCTGGATCTCGTCCTGTTTGAACAAAATGATATATGTTATCTAGATGCGTAGCCATCCCTGGTAACCTTGCTAAATACTCTGCGGCTCGTCTGATACGTAATGATGCCAGGACCATTTCGTCCTCTTTACCAACCACCGGGTCATATCTACAATTTACAAGAAGTTCCTTAAGCGTACGTTCATTTACGAACTTAGGTGTACGTGAATGTGCTGACTCTTGAAAAACAAGTTTATTTATTCTAGGTGGTGTAAAAATACTGCTAGCACCTCCCGTGGCCCCATCTGGGGCGTCGGGTGTGAAAGGGTTCGTCGAACGTGATACAGCAACTATGGGTGTCGATACCCCTGTAGAGTCGACTGCGGAAACAGATGCGGAAACAGATGTGCTTGCCGATGCTTGTATCGGGACTTGCTGTTGCACGGGGACAGATACCTGATCCTGACGTTGAACCCCTCCGCCAGACGGTCTATGTGGTGTGGCGTTAGCATACTCGGGGGCTGCATCGTCTAGATATGAGGAAAGGAAAACATCTTCTGCGGTTCTGGGATGCCCCTTTGGATGTACCTTAATTGGAAATAACGGGGGTGGCAAGTCTTTTGGCACCTCCGTAACAGCCTTAGGTAGTCCTTCGGCTAGAAGGGGATACATACCATTCATAAGAGCATTTCTTTGTCTATTTACTTGTTCTGATTTCACTCGGATACCTTCCTCAATTAATAGATTTTCTTGAACTTTATTTGAACTTTCTTTACTCCTCTCTTCTTGTCTACGTGCTTTTTCTGTTCGTCTGTGAGATTCTTTACGCCATAACTCAACGGCGTCTTTCTGTGACTGTCTGACCTTTCTTTTCCATAACTCTTCCTCCACTTTCATGATGCACTCTGCATCCCAGGTTCCCGCTATGGGCCACCTTTGACTTTCCGGTAATCCTTTGGTATAATCTACCCATAGATCAAGAAACAATATGGCATCTAAGCCATGTTTATGGTACATGAAATGTCCTGGAGTGTCTCTAGGAGGAATAGGAACTGCTTCTTCAAGCACCCCTTTTCTGGTAGTAATCTGTCTTAACTTCGAGAAGAGCGGCATATTGACAACTGACCTGATACTTACTCTTGAACTTACTTAATACGAGAAACACAATAATGAACAGTGAACTATGAACAGTCATTCATACCACAATATGCAAGACATTTTCTGAATACTTTAAACATTAAACATTAAACATTATAACAATGATCGACAATGATGACAGTCTGCCTAACTAATCACCACGCTGAATTCTTGACAATAACTGAATACTTCGGAATACTTGATATACTGCTAAACAGTACATATACACTGCTAAACAGTGCAGACCGGATTTGTGTACCCAAATCCGTCTTGACCGGCACAACCTATGTGCGCGTCAACACGCCTCCCCGGCGATGGTACTCACCGAGTAGCTCCTTGAAACGGAAGGCCTCAGAGAATGGACAGGACTCGATAACTGCGGACATCGGACCCTCTGGACGTCGGAATTTCGGAAAACCTGGTGGGCCTCTGTATACCTCGGATCTTGCTCTCTCAGCTAGGCTCTGGTCGGGATACTTCGCACTTCTCACCGCCTCGTCTGGGTTGATCGCAGCCTCAGTCGCCCCCGCTTGACCGGAGGGAGCTTACAGGAAATCCTGCTGGTACGCGTTTATGGTCCGTCCAGCTGTGGCAGGAGACCGGGCCTGCAACGCACCGCCGGCGCGTGAGATGAGAAAGTGTCCCTGTTCGGGCGCCATTATGTGGTAAATAAAATAAATATTACCGGACTGAATTTCATGCGGAATCTTAAATTAAAGTAAAATAGCTCAAAATAACGAGAGGCAGAATCCGTGGTATAAGAGGTTTTCTAATGGGCTTTATTCCATTCAAAATGGCCGACTCGAGTCGCGGCCCTCAGGTTCCGTCACCACGAAGGTTCAGGAAGTGAAGTACAATAATTTATTAACAGACATGTATTTTTATAATAAGTACATTACAATGAAACGAATGTAGAAGGCGTAACATTTGATAAGAAAAATGACGTGACAGTGACATAATCGAAACTAGGCGTAATAAGGAATAAAAGAAACATGATTGGTTAGGATTATCAGACATAGGTGGATCTATAAGATAATACTTGGCATAGATGCGCGCGCGGCAGCATGACGTGTAATTGACGTGTAACTAGGGGGTGAAGGGGACTTGACATTTAGCTCTACATGTGGAGACGAGAAGTCTGGGGTCAAGTCATCCTAATCCCAAATCATATCTAACATCCTATGTTTAAAGAACTATGTTATCCACAAGGAAGAGACTCTCGGACAGAATCTATTCTATACTGACTGTGTGCGTGTACAAGCGTCTAAGTGTCTATATGAGATGCGAGGGGCAGAAAACTTTCCATGGCAACAGGGCTATGAATCACTTGCAGGAGGACGGAAAGGCTGAGTCCTTTGCTTGTGAGCTAAAGGAAATGTTTACCTAAATCACTGGACAGGAATGCATCGGCTGAAGAGCAAAATAGATAATTCGAAGGTGAAATACAACTTCTTGGCAGACAGGCGAAAACTGGCCGAGGCAGGCACCGTTAGCTGCACAGGGAGTAGGACAAAGTTCATGGATACAGATGCGAGCTCAAGCTGAAGCTGTCAGAGACAGAGAGCAGGGAAAGGCTTTGAGGACAGAATCGGGCCTACTCGCCTGAACTGTAAAAATGGAGTAACTTAGCCATATAAAGTCGGTGGCCTTTCATACTTAGGAATCGAATATCCAGCCCATTGATGGCGGATCTGACAGAGAACATGTTGACGGTAGACACACATATGTTTGCGTCTTAGAAACTGGAACTGGAGGGAACATACATGTACTTGTAACATGCATATAGAACCGTTGGGGTCCAAGATAGGGGACATAACTGATCAGGAAAATCCACATTTCCACACTTTGTCAGAGGGCTTTATCACAATTCCAGGGTATTCCATTAGATTTTTTATTGCATCCCTTTTGTGAGATTATCCCTTATGTAATAGGTTTGATTGTCTCTCAATTTTGCCAATTAATGGATCATCACTTGGTGAAAGGCTTCAATGCTGTCATATGCCACATTGGGATTGAATATGGATTTAATCTTCATGCCACTTCTGCAGGGTGTATCTACAGTGAAACCAAAATTCTGTAGGGTTGAGCCAACATCATTGCCAATTGAACTGCTGCCACTAGTTTCAAGTTTGTGAATAGCCAGGATCGATTTGACATCTTTCACTGTGAAATTTGTGACTGGTTGTTGTTGTGTCATATTGGAAATTGTAATACCCCTTTGTTTATTTTGCTTAGGTATCAAGTGTAATTTCATCAGCTTTAATTTCCTTGTAAATAGGAATAGATCGATGCGGGTACTAACATAGTTCCAATCTGTTACGTGGCAGAAGGATTAACCTGATTTAAGCATAGATTCCTCGTCAGGTGTTAATGTTCATTTTGATAGATTAACAATCGAATTGTCCATGTCGGAGGGCATTGGTTTGTTCCTGAAATAATATTTACATTGTCCTCCTCTTCTCGTTAATCTAGATTTTTCTTTTTGATGGTGCCCTTTCCTCTTGGCCTTCCTCTCCCTTTTCCTTCATCATTTGGTGTTGCCCCCTGTTTTTTTTGTTCCTTCTGCTGCTTCAATAGTTGAAATTTGTGCAGGAAGTTTAGGGGGCGCACCACTAAGGGGCAGCTGGAATCTGCCCTTTGGTATCTGAGCTCAAATCCGAGCTTGGACCTGTGGACACTATTTCATTTGGGGTGTTGGAGGAATTGGCGATCATGTTGGGCTCAGTCAAAGCGCTTGGCGTAAATCAGTATTCTACCCTCTGCATAATCCTTTTTGTCGCAAAGTAATTTACAATGTTTTTTTCACTTTAATAGTATCTTCGTAGTTTTTTAGGCGACCCTCCGAGGATTTTAAAAAGTCAATCATCAATTTTTCTTCCTTATGTTTGTCTAATTCGGCACGCAGTGTTGTTAATTCCTGTCCAGTTTTGTCAAGGTCGATTTTAGCATATTTTATTAGCATTCCCAGCATGCCCTTACATGTTTTGACCATGAAGGCTGCCCATTCCTCCAATAGTTCAGGGTTGGGATTTTCATACGTTGGGATTGAGGAGATTCTCAAGCCATGAGGCACTCAACCAACTTCCACATAGCTGATCAAAGATGTCCCCTCCCACTATTTGTTTAGCTCACGCTTTGCTAGTTTCTCCAAAGTGTTTAAATTTTGTTCTAATGTTGACTCAGAGGTTCCAGCTATAGCTCCAGTTGATACGGTTGTGCTGTAAAAATCCGTGTTCTCATCAAAGAGTGAAAGCGCAGCAGCCTGTCGCTCACTTTCCCATGTGCTCATTATTCCGTATATTATAAACAAACAAATGTTTCTTCGATGTGTGGAAATGACACGGCAACAAGATCTATGCTGTCGTGTAACGCAGCTCCAGGGTAGTAAAGTTCACTTAGTTGGGGATGCGGTTATAAGAGAAAATGCGGGGGAGAAGTATGCGAGCCAAAGAGGTTAAACGATTTCACTGAGCCCTCCAACCCACGTGATCACACCACCACCCGGGGCACCATGACTCACTCACCGCATATCTCCTAATTCCCAGCACCTCCTCCAACAACTTGTTCATGGGATGCTTCCCTCCTGGGGTGGCTGGGACGGCATATAGAAATCCTTTCACAAGTGTCTGCCCAGTAAACACCGTTCGCCTGCCCTTAAGCGTTGGTGCCAGCCGTGGTGTCAGTCTGCCACAATACATCCAAAATTCAATCGACAGGTGAGGAAAGAGGCGGCACACCAATCCACAATCGAATACTTTATTCGTCACCAACAACTCATTTCAGCCGGAAGCGGCCTTTGTCAAGTTGGTTAACACTTCCTTGGTTACCATTTTATGCTATATGATAGACATAAAAGTGAAAGTAACATTGTGGCAGTAAAGATCCCAAAATCAGTAATGCATCTTTCGGAAAATTCCCATCGTACATTATAGATGCATAAATTATAAGTTCATGTTTTTTACTTTTGTAAAGAAAAAACACAACAAGAAACACAACACTATTACGAACTAAGTTAAATGTGCTACTACCGTTTTTACGGATACACTTAATATTGAATTATTTGCTCCTTGGTCTTAAAATTATATGCTATTTCAACGTATGTCACATGACAGTAATTACACAGTATTTTACTTTCATTGAATCCATTGCGGCATCTGTAAATTGATCAATACAAATGCGGAGACTTCATTAGAATTGTATTATCAGGGTAATATATTGGCACTTGCCAATTTTTTTGCTAGAATTTACCGTGACACAATCATGCTTAATTGCGTCATGAATTTTCATGCTGTTCATTAATATTGCTATGATGTGGCAATATGAGCGCCTATGATCACAATGAATTTTAGTGTATGATTATCCTTGAATGCATTAATAATCTTGTGAAACGGTTAGCCGCTTTTGACAAATGGGAAGTATTTTTTCCATTTCAATGAAATCCGTGACAACGGTAGTAGCACATTTAACTTTGTTTGTAATAGTGTTTTGTTTCTTGTTGTGTTTTTATCTTTAAAAAAGTAAAAAGCATGAACTTATAATTTATGCATCTATGATGTACAATGGGAATTTCCGAAAGATGCATTACTGATTTTGGGATTTTTACTGCTTTAATGTTACTTTCACTTTTATGTCTATCATGACAACACTAGCATAAAATGGTAACCAGGGAAGTGTTAACCACTTGACAAAGTCCGCTTCCGGCTGAAACGAGTTGTTGGTGATGAATAAAGTATTTGATTGTGGATTGGTGTGCCGCCTCTTTCCTCACCTGTGGATTGAAATGTGAGTATCGTCAGTACGGGGATAATTGCAGAAGAGACCAGAAGCAAGGGAGAGCTCTGATAAGGTAAGACAAATTAAAATGATTAAAAAGCATAGTGTAGTGGTAAAATATATTGTAAGGAGAGAGGAGGAAGGTAGATAGATCTAGGAAATGTGTTTTAGGTAATTTTGATGTGTGTTAACCAACAATTTGACTCCATTACAGGTTGCCATAGCAGGCCCATGTTGGGTCTCGTTTTTTCAAAACTATTATTGTTTATTTAAGGTAATAACAAGATATAAGTTATGAACTTAAGTAAAAAACAATAACATTTTGAAAGGTATGCTTTTTCATCGTCGCAGTTAGATTAATTTTTAATACGATTAAAAGAGAATAGTTGCAAAAAAGCAATTAGAAGATTTAATATTTTTATATCAAACTATACATAGAATTAGGTTTTACGATAAGTGATTTCGAAGTTATCGAGATGGATTTTGATCGATGGATTAAGGAACATGGAATAAAAAAGGGATTGTGATCGAAAAAGATTGGATTGCAACGTTGGAATTTGTTGCGTTTTTTGCTCCAAAAAAAATAATTTTTCTGGATTTATTTGGGGGGCATTTTTTATTAATATGCACATATTTTGAAAAAATACATTTGTGCACATTTTTTTTATTAAAAACGGGAGATGGACTTCGAAAATGGAATGTGGATTATTGGTTATGGATTACAATAATGGAAAAAGGACTCTTGGTGAACAGAAGAAAGGAACAAAAGACCAAGAGTTGAATAAAGAAAACATCAGAAGGTAAGGAAACCCGAAATTTTTTAAAATATATTTTATAAAAAAATGCCAATGTATTTAGGATACGTTTTTTAGGGCAAAACAGGCAAGTAAAAAGATAGTGTGGGTTAGAAATGGAGGATGTGTGCAAGTTTATCAAGGTAGTCTGAAGCCACACACAACGTAAACTGTTGTATTGCTCCCAATATTCTGTCTGACATTTCCTTTGTTCTTTTTGAAGTACATGGATTCACACTACCTGTTAATGATTGCAACATTCTAATTTCTTGGAAATTAGAGAAATTAGCATGAGGTTTGGCAATTGATTTATTGAAGGAGTTGTGCCATCCCTCTATGACATTGTTTGTTTTTTACTCCTCCCTCTAAACATGTTGAGTAGCAGTTCCACCACTCTACTTGGAAACGTGGCTTCCTCCTGCAACCCGACCTGCTTATATGGCCAATCCATGGCGCATATTATCAAGGGCCTATCACCGCTTTAGCTGCACTTTTTTGCCGCTAAAGCGGCACTAATCTTATCTCACTATTAGCAAGCTGCAGCAAACGTACCTTAGCTTTTTGGGCGATAGCAGCCCGTTTTTTCATCTCAAAGCATGCTAGCGATATTTATCGATAAAAACATGCAAAGTAGGCGCTCCCTTGCAAAAAGGCACTTAAACACCACTACTCCGTATTATCAAGGGGCTCCATGAAATTCTGAAGAGCCAAATAACTGGCTCAAACTGCAGTTAGAGCCTGTTACTTAAGACCAGAAAATAGCTAGTCTTAAAAATCGTGATAAAACTTGGGCCCATATCTCTGCAGGTTTTGGCGCTGGCCAGCGCTGCAAGCAATGTTGCAGGGCGGCCATGCAACAAAACTACAGTGCAGGAATGCACACAATCAATAAGATAGTGCGCATACCTGTGCCCCAATCATGAAAAGTGTTGCTGCGCTGCGACAAGACAGCGTTGCAACACTTCTCACTATTCCCTTCTTGTGACAGCATGGATGCGCTGTAATCAATGGCCAGCGCTCCATGACGCAAGTAATGACAGATACATCAGGACTCCTGACGTATCTGCCTGCACTAAAGTAACGCATTGCTGGTTGTGTCACAAACATGACGCAACTCCAGCAATGCATGGGGCCAGCCTATCCCTGTGGCATTGCCTCATCCTCACGCCTACCATCCGGCAGGAGGAAGGTACTGACGCAGTGCTGTTCATAAGGGGTGCCCGAATGTCGGTGCTGTTGGAGACCCATCGATGGTGGTTGTGCGCTGCGGTGTCATCGTTTGGAAGCATAGGTGGAGTGTTGGTGCAGAGGGAGTTGACAAGATGTTCTTCGCTGGCCTTGATCCAGCTGCGAAGGGGTGCATGATGGTGGTGGCATCCGGTCGGCAAGGGGAAGAAGTGATGTTACCAAGGATGGTTAGTCCAGGAGAGTCCAGTGTTGTGGCTGTAGTTGAAGTACCCGCTGGCGGAGGTGATGTGTTCGACCGTTTGTCCTGCTATGTGGCCTGTTGAAGTGACTTGCTGCTTGCGTCTGATTTCGGTGAACCTCCCCAGGAGGGGGTGGTGCTCTGGTCACTGGGGTTGTCCAGGTAGAACTTGAGTTCACCGAGTTGGATGTCGTCGGTGGATGGGAGACCCTGGGGTGCAATGAGGTCTACAATGGCGTTGGAGAATGGGGGGCCATGGCCCAGGGGGCCTGTACATGGGGGTGCAGCAGAGGATGTTCATGGGCTTGTTCCGGATCTGGGAGTTGACGTGGTCCATGGTCACCCTTGGCACATTAAAGTGCATTGTCAGTCAGAGTGTGCCTCTGTAGGTGACGGCAATGCCTCCTCCTTGACGGTCAGGGTGCTACTTGTAGGTGATACTGCAGCTGTCAGTGATGGTGAAGGTGATGTCTGGCATGGAGCAGAGGTTGGTCCTGGCAGGGGAGGTGGCGCCAGGGTTGATGGCGAGGAGGGTGCTAGCGTCGTAACGGTGGAGTGTTCAAGAAGAAAGCTCCTTGGTGCTGAGCGTGGTCCAGGGGCAGACAGACACAAACGGCGTAGCCTATGGGTTGCCTTCAGCACAGGAGACAACCATTACAACGCAGGCAGTACATCGTTAACAATGCAACTTCGACAACGCGGGTGCCTTAACATCGCATTTTATCACAACGCATTGTAAGGTCAGTAATGGGGTAATTTAAAGTTTCTCAGGTGTGTATGTGTTTTGGGGTAAAGTTTGTTAATGTAAGGATTTTTTGCGGTGCAATATGAAAAATGGGGTGTTTTTTGTGGTAAAATATGAAAATTGGGTGTTTTTGCGGTAAAATATGAAAAACTGGGTGTTGGGGTAAAATATGATAAATTTGATTTTTTGGTGGTAAAATATGAAAAATGGGGTGAATATTGGGGTAAAATATGAAAATGAGATGTTTTGGGGGTAAAATATGAAAAATGGGGTGTTGGGGTAAAATATGAAAAATGGGGTGTGTATCTGTCTCAAATGTAATTTTTGTGTGTTTTTTAGGGGCTCAAAAAAGGAATTCCAGGGTTCACGGTTGGGTTTGTGGTGCAAAGGTTAGTTTTGGGTTGCACTCACTGAAGTGGGAACAGTGATCTTTATGCCTGCGCTATGGAACACCCACTCTACTGTTGCAATGTGCCTAGTAATAGTATGCATTGGAATGGAATACGAGGTGATGGCATGCGTCGCAACTACGTATGAGCCTTTGGCACGTGGTACGCCCGCTGTGCATGCGCACACAGCGGCCACCATTTAGAAGTGTGGCGTGGCTGGACAGCTGTGAGGTGGTAAACGCCAGAAATAACACTGGATGGTGCGTGGACACAGGGATGTGTGTGTGAGCATGTGTTGTTGAGAATTTATTGAGGGAAGTCTTACCTCGAAGCAGTGTCCTGTGTCTTTGTAGCTCCGGCTCTCCTGCATCTGCTTCAAGCAAAAGGAAGTAGGCAACCAGGCTTCCTCCCCAGAGTCAATCACAATGCTGCAATGCAGCGGTGGGATTGGTAATAGGCCATCGGTACAAGTCACGCAGCCAGGGGCCGGAGGGGTGGCCATGTTCTCCATGCAGGCTGTAATGCAGCCTGCATTGCGAACAAGGAAGTGCGCTTGACTGCTTTGGGTGGCCTGAGTGGGCCGACCAAACAGTCATTGCTCACTTGAGTGGGCATGCCAATCCGCCCATGCCCTGCTCTGTGTTTGGAGTAGTCCTACCCACCCTCCCACCTCCTGAGGATACATAGCATGATTACATCAGTTAGTTCTCCCTTGTTTTTAACTTTTGATCTGTTTTTTTTGGCTTCTCGGAGCCCACTCTCCCCGCTTCCTGCCGCTGCTGCCCCTGTGGCCCGCACCCCTGTCCTTGCCCATTGTCGCCTCCCAGCTGATCGTTCCTCCCCTACTAAATGGTGGACGCTGTGCGGTTGCGCAGCGGACGTGCGCCACTGGTGCGCAGAAGGTGCACTGTCTCGACAGGGAATGGTTAACCACTAACATTGAAAGCCGGATACATCGGGAGCGATGGAAGATGCCAGATAACCTTTTCCCCTTGTATGGAATCACCTGCGAGTCTATATATACCCGCTCCCTAGGTCACACCATAGTAGGGGAAAGGGAAAAAAGGGACAAACGAAACAATAAAGGTGCAGCAGCTAAAACACTCAATGGAGTAATGTTCTGGAGTTGTAGACCTCACTCCTATGGTCGCCCCATGTTCCCTGTAAGTGAGACACAACACAACACACATGAGTCACCGTCCTAAGTAACTACAATATATCAATATTCAATATGTGACACACTTACAGTTAATACTGCTGCACATATCCAGATAAAAAAGGCACAAAAGGTAAAAATAAAGAAAAGAAATCAAAGCATTATTTCACCACTGTATCCAAAAGTAAAGTACACTACGTAGCAAGAGACACTGCTATAAAATCCAGCAAGAATCCACAGTCAAGGTACTTATCTGAAGCCAGACAAACCTCTGGTAGCTGTGAGTATTTCCACAAGGGTCCAAGGGGAGTCTTTTAGATATAACACGCGGTTCCAGTGTGTGTGTGGCAAACAACCCAAAAATAAAGGAAAATATAATAAGGAAAGATACTCAGAGCCTCTTAGCGGCTCTTGAAGGATTACCTGAGCCTATCTTGGCTCGTAATCGGGCTCCAGCGTGTTTTCACTGAGTCGGATTAGCTCCAGAGAAACACTTTGTCATGCGCTTCAGCGCGAAGATTCATTCAGGCACAATCTGCTGTACACAGCCTGTCACGGCTCATTAACGCGCTCCAGCGCGAGTTCACTGAACGGGGCCAGTAGACAGGGGGAAATGCGCTCCAGCGTGAGCACGAGCAGAAACTTGCTCGAGACAGTCTCCCGCACATCCAGGAAAAGCCCCCATGCAGCAAGAGAAGACGTGGGCTTTAGAGTTCCAGTATGATAGCAAACGTAGCAGGAAACAACCTTCCAGGCAAAACGCCGGATCACAGGTGACAAGCATCGGGTTGTTTGTGAGTGGTGCTTAAGTAGAGTGAAAGAGGTAGGACAAGGAAGTACTCCCTTAGCCTTATGGGGGATGTAGTTTCATGTCATTCACACTTCGTTTTTCCTCATACTTTCATGTGGGCTTTCTACAGTTGTAGAAGTGGGCCTCAGCTAGGCCTACCAGTGCAAGGGGTTCACCCTTCTCTGCACAGAGTCCTCAGACCAATAGAAAGAAGTTGGCACAGAAACTGGAATAGAAAATACAAAGTTTAATAAACCTCATGAGGTGGAACTACATTCACAAAGCACCCTTCGGTATTGAATGAAGTAGCACACTGAACAGAAGGAGCATGGTCCTTTTATACCCACACAGGGGCTTAAAAGAGGGCAGTGCAAGTACAGGAGAAGGTTTTATGTACATATAAGGTCATATAGAAATGCACAGTCGACAAGTAGGAGGAGTTAAGAGTTTGCCAATGCTAGTAAACACTAACCCTGGGCGTAGTTCGCGAAGTAGCACTTCGCGAAGCTACGCAAAGTGCAGTTCGCACTACGCGAGCTACGCGTAGCACTTCGCGAACTGCGTAGTACCTTGTTCGCACTGTGCCAGATGTCGTTTTCAATGATTGCACAGTACGGACAAGCAACCGGTACTGTGCAATCATTGATAATGGCATCTTGCACAGTGCGAGCTGTAGTTTTCTGCTGCTCGAGTAGATTTTTACTCGAGCAGCAGCTTTCTCAACGCGAACTGGTAGTTTCTCATCGCGAGCGGTCGCGAGCATACGCGACCACTCGCAATGAGAAACCTGACCTCCTCGCGTTGGGAATCTCGCCGGGAGGTTTATTTTCCATGCTCGCGATCGCCAACTTGATGTTGCTTTTCGCGAACAAGGAAAAAGTCTCGCCGGATGTCATTTTGCTTGCTCGTGGTCGCCAACTTGACGTTGAGGACCGCGAGCAAGCAAAAAATGACCGCAGCACTACGCAACACTACGCTACGCGTGTTCGCACTGTGCTACGTGCAGTTCGCGTAGTGCAAAGTAGCGCGAACTTCGCAAACTACGCGAGCGTAGCGTAGTGCTTTGCCCAGGCTTAGTAAACACATCCCGACAGTTACATACTACTAACAGCTGCAAGGACAGCTGAAAACTCACTGGGCATGTGCAAAGGTGGAAGATGCTAAATATAGTTTGTTTCTAGGCAGATTACACGAGCAGTCAACACTGAGGGAGGACAAAGCACATGGTGAGCCCTTGGCAGCACATGGCAAACAAAATGGCTGCCAGGAATACAAAATGGATTCCACAAAATAGACAAGATAGCCTCTAAATACAAGATGGATTCCGCTAATGCTAATCCAATCGCTGCCAATTTACAACAGATGACCCTTTTAGCATTAGCTGAAGACATTCGTTCCTCTGGGGTAATCTAAATATGCATCCCGTACATCTATTAGCATTATTTCGGCCACCTCTTTATTCAGCATTTGTTGGGCCTTTGTTTCTGCAACATTCCTTTTGACAGGTATACAGACAGATATGCAAATGGAGCAAAGCATTGGACCACATTGGATACATACACAGCATGTAAAAAGTATCGTAATCATTACACAGGATAGTCAGTAGCTTCCAGCCCCAAGCAGAAACAAGAGTCCAAAACCATCCAGCCAAAGTCCAAGTACCAGTCTCTGGATGAATTTCTGCCGCAATCTTATGCAGTTTTGATATTGCGTCATATACTGAAGGTGAGTGATCCGGTATGAATACGCAAAAGCTGCTACCGATGATGCAACATGCACCACCTCGATCAGCCAGAACCACATCTAGAACCATTTGGTTCTGGAGAGCTACAATCCTTGCAATTTGCAGCTCCTCCGTAATGTTCCCAAGTGCCATAGCTGTCTGATTGGTAACAGCTTCCACAACTCTAGTCAATCGTCTTATTTTCCTACTGTTTAATGCAGCACCCACAAAGAAGAACAAACCTAAATTAAAATCAACATATTGTTGCAGAGTGGTATCAGTTTGGTCTACTTCATCAGCACTTATTGTCCTTTTGTATCTATTTCTAGAGATATCGTCGAATAATTTAAGGTCCCGGTGGTAGGATGCAGGTGCCAGAAACACAGGGGGCAATAGAAAGGACACATAGCACACACCTGACCACCCAGCAGGTAGTTGATAATATCCGTGGCTGCCACAGATAAAGTGGGTATTATGTGAGGTTACAAAACTACTGTTGTTTACACCTTCAATAGTCAGAATTACAGTACATTCGCTTTTCCCCACTGGAATTCTTCCAATACTGCTTACACATAGATCTGCTTTAGCTCTAGTAACAGAAATCACAAATTGTTCATTACTGGTAAAAGTTCTCATATTTGTGAAGACATATGGTGTTGAAATATTGTCCGGTTGATACTCTTCCCATTCCCATTTGGTCCCTTTGGCTTGAGGATAACCATCTTTATCTTGGTAGCATACTTTATTAAGGCGAAAAAGAAGCCCGCCTACTGTACGTCTTCCAGATACAAACAAAAGCGCATACCAAGCTTGACAAGAACCATTGTGAGAAAAGGGAAGAGGAATAAGAGGTGTTCCTCCTTTCTTTTGATGTGCAGGTATCATCCCACACACCCAACAGTTGGTAGTATTTGTGGCATTATGAGTATGATGCAACATCTGGATAAAGGTATTATTTAAGTAGGATTGTCGATGCTTCCGCTCATGGTAGGGAAGCGTAAAGTAGTGGTGTTCAACTGATACTGGAGTAGTGGCGATCAAAAGCTCTCGAGCAGGAGCCACTTTCTAAACGAACCAAGTTATTACTGCTACAGCCATCATAGCAACAACAAACCCTCTAGCACAAATAATCTTTCTCTTAGCAACAGTTGATCTCATTGTGGACATGATCAGCTTGTCGTTGGAAACAATCGTTGGAGCTCTTATCCCTGGGCAGCCGTTGGTTTCTTCACCGAGGGTCAAGATGGGTGTCGCTACACTATACAGGACTGATCCCCCCCCTTGCCACATCGGCATTCCGTTTCACTAACCCAGGGTGGTTGCTCAACCAGTCTATTTCGACGATGCAGGCTCTTTCCGTTGTCTCAGTTGGTATCGGGATACACCAGAATTCGTGTGGTCCGGGAAGACTCCCTCAGGTTCGTCAGGTGATATGGCTTGGCCTTTCTCTGTATCCAGGATGTCCCGATGGTCGATTAAGGTAGCAGGATCCACCAAGGTAGACTGCACTTTCGTGCAGTGGGTGGAGTGCACCCAGTTCCTCCTGTTCGTCACTCGGACCACAGTTCACGTTGAAAGGAGCACCTGCTCTGGGCCGTGCCACCTCGGTTCCAAGCTGCTCGACCTCTGGAATGATCGGATCATCACCTGCTTTCCAGGTCAAAGTCCATGTCCTTCACCTGCAGACCTATCAGGAAGAGCTTCTCGAACCTGTTGATGAATAAAAATCAAACTGTCAGTCAATTGTGATAAGTAGTCACTCATCAATACACATGGTACATCATGAATGGGACGTGGTTTAGGAATTCCCCAAATGTTCATAGGCCTTCCGAACACCACCTCATATGGTGTAAGACCAGAATGCGAATGTGGCACTGATCTAATGGACAACAGTGACAAAGGTAATGCGTCTGGCCAATTCAAGGATGTGGAAGCCAGTATTTTCGCCAGTTTCAATTTAATTGTGGCATTATACCTTTCCACTAGCCCTGCTGATTGTGGATGGAAAGCAGCGTGGAATTTTTGCTTAATTCCTAGTCCCTTCAGGACATATTTGACAACTTGCCCAATAAAATGGGGTCCGTTATCACTCCATAAAAGTTTACAAACACCAAATCCAGGGAAGAATTCCTTCAAAAGCACCTTTGCTGTAGTGAGAGCTGTATTGTCCTTCGTAGGGTATGCCTCTATCCATTTACTGAAGGCACATACCACTACCAAAACATACTTTAAGTTGTTACAGCGCTCAAGCTGGATGTAATCCATTTGCAAAACTTCAAAAGGTGCGGTTGGCGTAGCAAACCCTCCTGTAGGAGTTTGTGTCCCTTTACCAGGATTATGCTGAAGACAAATCAGACAAGACTGCACCATCTTTTTAGCTGTGCCGGCAATTTCTGGATGCTCCCAAACTTGAGTGAGCAGTTTCGTTATTGAGGAGGCTCCAACGTGTGCCGGCCCATGTGCCATATGAATCATAGGTTGTAAATAGGCTGTAGGCAATCTCCACTTGCTCATCTCTTTATTCCTCCAACAGCCCTCATCGTTCAATGTTCCCTCCTAAGACCATTGCTCAATTTCTTCTGCAGAAGCAGATCTCTGCATATCTAGCACTTCCTGTCTGGTATCATGCCAGCGTTCAGCCTGTGACTTCACTACGTACATAGACGTGGTGCTTCGCTGCATGGCAGTTTCATGGGCTGTTTGGTCTGCAAAAGCATTGCCTTGTCCTATCTTATCAGTTACTTTCTTATGTGCGCTACATTTAACAATTGCTATTCTCTTCGGGTATGTTAAAGCAGTCAAGAGATTATGTACTAATTCTCCATGCATTATTTGCATCCCGTGGGATGTAAGAAAGCCCCTCTCCTTCCAGAGTAGCCCAAAATCATGAGCCACTCCGAAAGCATAGCGGCTATCTGTATAAATGTTCACAGATAAGTCAGTACTAAGTTCACACGCTCGTGTCAAAGCTATTAGCTCAGCTGCCTGAGCTGACTTCTGTGGAATACGAGCTGTCTCAACTACCGTCTGAAGTGTTGTAATTGCATATGCAGCTGACGTTGTACCATCTGGTAACTTGAAACAGGACCCATCAACCCATAGTTCCCCATCAACACTTGAAAGGGGCGTGTCTTGCAAATCGACACAACCCTTTGTCTGTTCCTCAGTAAGGAATATACAATCATGAGACTCCTGTGACTGAGACTGAGTTACCGGGTATGGCAACAAAGTGGCTGGGTTTAGTATCGCACATCTCTTTAGTGTAACGTGAGGGGCCAACAATGTCAATTCGTCTCCTGTCAGACGAGCACTAGTTAAGTGCTGCGTCTTTGTCTGATTTAAAATGGCATCAACCGCATGGGGTACTAGCACCAACAGTTTATGTGACAAAACTATCCCTTCACTCTGACGGATTGACACAGCTGTTGCTGCGACTGACCGGAAACATCCAGGTAACGCACGAGCAACAGGATCAAGTACTGCTGAAAAATATGCACAGGGAAGCTGTTGGTCACCGTGTGTCTGCACTAAAACTGACAATGCGCATCCATCTTTCTCATGTATATAGAGTGTAAAAGGCTTCGTATAATCTGGAGTACCCAACACTGGTGGGGAACAAAGAGCTTGTTGTAACTGTCGGAAAGCAGTCTCACATTCATCTGTCCATAGGAGGGGCATTGGAGTATCTTTAGTCAAAAGTGCTAGCAAGGGTTTAACAATGTGTGAAAACCCTAATATCCATTGCCTACAAAAAGAAGTAAGACCAATGAATGCACGGTCATCTTTCTGAGTACGGGGTACTGGTGTGTCTAAAATAACTTGAATACGATCTAGTGTGAGTGCACGGCCCTCCTTAGACAGAAGGTGACCTAAGTAGGTTACCTTCGGTCTACAATATTGCAATTTCTTTCGTGACACTTTGTGATGATGGGAAGCAAGAAAAGAAAGCAAGGACAAAGTACATTTTTCACACTGTTTAGGGGTATCGGCTGCCAACAAGATGTCATCGACATATTGTATGAGAGCCACACCTTCAGGCAAAACGAAAGAATCAAGTCGTCTTTTTAATGCTTGACTGTAAATACTAGGACTCTCACTATAGCCTTGAGGAACTCTACAAAATCTATACGATCGATTATTCAAAGTGAAGCCGAACAAATATCGGCTATCAGGATGAATAGGGATCGAAAAGAAAGCATTCTTCAAGTCTATCACAGAGAATGTAGTTGCTGTCGGAGGAACCAAAGTAAGAAGTGTCGTTATGTCAGAAACCACGGGGTATTGTGGTACTACAGTTTTGTTAACTTCTCGCAAATCAATAATGAATCGGTAAATCCTAGTGTCAGTATCTTTTTTCAGAATAGGAAGAATCGGACTGTTACAAACATTGTAAGGAACTTCCTCAACAACCCCCACTTTAATGAGATCATGGACAATACGTATGAGTCCTTCTTTCCTTCCTGTCGAATTTTGTATTGAGGCAAACGTGGCAGCACAGCGCCCTCCTTGACACTAATATGTACTGGTGGAATAACCATTTGCCCTACATCAGTGTCTGAAGTAGCCCACAAAGTACTAGGGAGTGAAGCTAATGCAATATCCTCTTTAACAAGACAAGCTCTCTCCTTCACAGGATGGTTGTCATTCAAGATAACACGTACACCTTCTGGAGAACATCGTATCGTAGCCCTGAAATATTTGAGCATTTCAAGACCCACAATATTATCTGGTGTATTCGGGGAAAGCAAAAATGGACATGGAGCAGTAAATTTATCCACATGGAATGCAAGTGGTTGTGACAGTGGGCTAAGGGAAGGGGTTCCATCGAAACCTATCGATGTAATGGTTAAGCCAGACAGGGGAGCCCTTGGAACCAATTGTTTATACAAGGTGCTACGAGTAGCTCCTGTATCAACCAGAAACTGGTCAGTAGAACCCAACACATTTGCTGTAACATAGGGACCCCTCTGATCTAATGGATCTTCAACTGATTCCTTACCCCATCCTAGGCAATCCTATGCATGAGCAGAATCTTGAAAATCAGACGGCACATAGTCAGACATTTGATATTGGTTCCTTCTCTCAAAAGTGTTAAACCCATCCTCCCCACGTATATTAGCATCAAACCTAGCACGATCACCTGTGCTTCCTCTAGGCCCTGAATATCCTGAACGATTTCTCATTTGTCCCCGACCACGTGGACACTGCTGAGCACGCAGTGCTGGACAATCGGAGGCCCAATGCCCAAATTTCTTACAGTACGCGCACTGGTCAACAGACAAATTCAAACGAGTATAAGAAGGGAAAGACGAACCATAAGATCCACATCCACCTCTATCACTACCTCTAAAAGGCGGACCATAAGCCTGAGCCAACATAACCTTCGTTTTTAATTCTTTAGTCTTTTTATCCTCATTACCCTTTGCTTCTAATTCCTGGCGTTCATAATACTGAGCCATAGTCAAGAGAGAAACCTGAGAAGAGGAAGTCCATGAACTCTCACTGGCTTTTAGGTGACTAGCTATTCCTGGCAACAGGTTAGCAACATATTTATCGACAAACAGATGTCTGCCCGTGTCATCTGTCAATGACTGGCCACTAAAATCGTGGAATGCTTCTTCAAAATGTGTAAAGAAATCAGAGACCGATTCATCTGCCTTTTGCTTACAAGACGCTAAAACAGTCCATTCTATCTTTTTAGGGGGAATAATCGTTTTTAACTTAACTAATATAGCTGCGGGAAGATCTAAAATTAACTGACATGGCTTCTGTGCGGGTTCCCTTTCTACATCCATTTGTTCTAAGTCTTTCCATAACGCCCCAAAAGCTGCACGATCATCAATTTTACGAACAGTTCTCCACATATCAGGTGGTAATATCAATCCGAAAAATAAATCAATATCAGGCAAAGTCATAGTACAAGAGCTAATAGCACCCTCAACTTCCTCATAAAAAGTGGCTGGATTTTTCCGCGGATCAGGCAATGCAGTTTTAAGTGCCATGACATCCGTCCTATTCCAAGGAGTGTAAACCCAATTATAAATAAAATAACCCTTTTCATCGAGAGAAGCCTTATCATCACTTGTACCCTGTCCTTTAGGAGGAACATACAAAGGCGCGGCCTCCCGCATAGGTTTCGCATGAACTATCATAGTCTTATCTGTTCCGGAGATAGAAGCTTGTGCCATGCCGGTCTGAGATGTCTGTGCAGCTACGTCTGCAGCCTTTTTCTCCTCTCGCAAACGGACTGCATCAACACGCAGTTTAACCAAACGCCTGATTGTATCAGTCACCTGGGAGAAAACAAAAAGACCATCACGCATTTGCTTACAATTATCTGCTACATCGTCGGGCTCTAACTCCTCAGAATATTTCCTAAACAGCTTAAGGACCTCTGCGGCAAACACCTCAGTAAAATACAGCTGCTCCCTTTCCTGCCACCCTTTCATACTATCTATAAGTTCAGAGGCGGGGGCAGTGCTACGAACTGCTTTACGAGCAGCAGATCTAAGCTGGGACGCACGCTCAGCGGTCAAAATAGAACGAGTTTCTCGTGCCTTGTGTTCCTCCGAACTAGAGTCCTCATCTGACTCATGAGGGGCAGAAGGAACAGTATACGGAGGTGGAGGACGATATAATAATAAGAAATCATCTTGTGGTTTATTAAGTATAGGATAAAGGGGCCGCCGAACAGCGTATTGGCCAGTTACCTGTAAATTGTGCTCCCTATCTTCTCTCTCTTTTAACTCTTTTATTTCTTTGTTTTTCAACTCTAATGCTTTCGCATAAATGTTCTTTCGCTGTTCTTTTTCAATCAAGGCTTGCTCCCGCTTCATTCGTTCACGCACTTCTTTCTCCCATATTCGTACACAGTCAAACATATCTTGCCTAGTCTTTCGCTTAAACATACATTGTTCCACATACTCAATCTTTCGTGAATCAAATGACCAATGCATGGGCCAACGCAACTCAGGATCCTTACGAGTGTATTTATTCCATAATGTGCTGTACATTATAGAAGAAAGACCATACTTAATATACATATCCCTTTTAGGCGTCCCCTCCGGGGGGGCCGGTAGTGCTTCATCGAGTCTCAAATTGGTACCACTACAAAAGCAACACATCCTACGAAGTGTGCTAAAACAGGCATGCCAAATATAATGCAGAATATGCAGTATTATAATCAAAGTAGCACTTAAGGTACCTTTAGTACGATGTGCCGTTCAAATCAATTCAGATAGAGAAAATTCTCCTCATTACCTGCCTATATAAATTGCAATTTATATATAAGTCACATAGAAATCCAAGTTGGCCAACACAAATTCCAAAATACAAAAGCCGCAGTAAGTGTTACTAAACTACCTTACCAATCCCAGGCATAAAAACCAACAGCAAGCGCCACAGAATGACACTTACCAATCACTTGGTGTCCAGATTCCAACTGCCAAGTTCTAAAATCGACCAAATGGTCACTGCACGGCGAATCAACAGAAGAGATCTCAGTCGAGGACCGGCACCACCTGGATGGTCAGATCAGAAAGAAAAGAAAAACGCAGTGGTTGCCAAGTCTCGGGTCTCATCGAGCAGCGATCGCGTCCAGAGCGAGATTCCAATCCTTCGTCGCGACCAATCCTTTGGGCATCCGAGTCACCGATGAGCCCCACTGGTTGGGTGCCAATGTGTAGAAGTGGGCCTCAGCTAGGCCTACCAGTGCAAGGGGTTCGCCCTTCTCTGCACAGAGTCCTCAGACCAATAGGAAGAAGTTGGCACAGAAGCTGGAATAGAAAATACAAGGTTTAATAAACCTCATGAGGTGGAACTACATTCACACAGCACCCTTCGGTATTGAATGAAGTAGCACACTGAACAGAAGGAGCATGGTCCTTTTATACCCACACAGGGGCTTAAAAGAGGGCAGTACAAGTACAGGAGAAGGTTTTATGTACATATAAGGTCATATAGAAATGCTCAGTCGACAAGTAGGAGGAGTTAACAGTTTGCCAATGCTAGTAAACACATCCTGACAGTTACATACTACCAACAGCTGCAACGACAGCTGAAAACTCACTGGGCATGTGCAAAGGTGGAAGATGCTAAACATAGTTTGTTTCTAGGCAGATTACAAGAGCAGTCAACACTGAGGGAGGACAAAGCACATTGTGAGCACATGGCAGCACATGGCAAACAAAATGGCTGCCAGAAATACAAAATGGATTCCTCAAAGATGGATAAATACAAGATGGATTCCGCTAATGCTAATCCAATCGCTGCCAATTTACAACACAGTGTAACCCCCTCGCTACCTATGCCTAAACATGACAGAACCCCCTCTCAATGACCGACATCTCAGCGGTCCACTATGCTTGGCGGGAAACCGGTAGTGGAAACGCCTAAGAATCCCAGGGCAACGAAGGTTGTCACTCGGTTCCCATGAGCGATCCTCGGGGTCATATCCCTTCCACTCAATGAGGTAGTGTACCCGTCCCCTGATGAGTATGGAATCGAGAATAGTCTTTACCTCATACTCCTCCTCCCCTTCAATCTCCAAAGGCCTTGGTCTCTCAGGTAATCTGGTGTGAGGGAGACAGGGCCGTAGGAGGGAAACATGAAACACAGGGTGGATGTGCCAAGCAGAAGGGAGTTTTAACCTCATGGCGACGGGGTTGACTACGCTGTCGATGGGATAGAGACCCACAAACTTAGGTGGTAACTGAGTGTTGCCCTTGAATTTCAGATGTTTTGGGCTGAGCCAAACTTTATCTCCTACTTCATATGAAGGCTCTAGAGTTCTTTTCCCATCTGCATAATGTTTATCACAATCTTTTGCTACTTCTAAGTGTGTTTTGGCATTCTGTAATAGCAACTTGAGGTGTGCATGATGTTCTTGGATCGTGGGATGTCTAGACACCACTGGCTGTACGAAGGGCAACATGTTAGGATGGTATCCATTGAGGCAAAAGAAGGGGGAACATCCCAGAGATGAATGGTCTGCATTGTTGTATGCGAACTCAGCTGTCCATAGAAGTGTGCTCCATTTCTCCTCGTGTTGTAGTGTAAAACATCGTAGGTACTGCTGTAAGATTTGGTTTAGTCTCTCTGTTTTGCCGCCTGTCTACAGATGGTAACGTGTGGAGGGACGGGCATCTACTTTCATGACAGCACAGAGCGCCTTCCAAAACCTTGACGTAAATTGGGTCCCTCTGTCCATGATGATGGCTGATGGTATTCCGTGCAGGCGCACTATGTGCTGTAAGAATTAAGTAGCCAGTTCCCCCGATATGGGCAATTTGGTCATTGCAATGAAATGTCCCATTTTAGTCAAGTGGTCGATGACCACCAGTGTGGTGTTATGTCCTGAGCTGGAAGGCATCTCCACGATAAAATCCATATACCCTGTGTGCCAAGGGGCTGGGGGTATGGGTATAGGTTTGAGCAATCCGCTAGACCGTTGGTGCTGTGCCTTGGCATGTGCACAGATGGAACATTCAGAGACGTATTTTGCAGTGTCCTTCCGTAGCGTACCCCACCAAAAGTATCTGGACATTGTCTGTAGGGTTTTCTGTGTTCCCAAGTGTCCACCCAATGTGGAGTCGTGGATCCATTTCAAGGCTTGCCGTTGCAAAGGACCTTCCTGTATGTATTGCCTTTTGTCATAGTGCAGCAGTTTGTTCTGGAAAGAACAGTGTTGAGGTTCTTCGGTAACCCATGCATGTTCATCTAGACTCTCGGTTTGTTTCTTTACGTCTTCCAAAATATCTGAAGTTGTTGTCAAAGCCATTATCTCTGTTGGAAAGCAAGCCTTCTGGAATATTGTAGGGGGTTCTTCTGCTGGGGCTAGGCTGAGTTCAGGAGTAGGCATGGGTCTTGATAGTGCATCAGGCTTACCATTTTGTGGTCCTGGGTGGTATATGATCACAAAGTCGAATTCGGTGGAAAACAGTGACCATCTGAGCTGCCGAGGGGTTAAGGCTCTAGCACTCTTCAAAAAGAGCAGATTCCGATGGTCGGTGTATATTTCCACCGTGTGTCTGGCCCCCATTAGATGGTGTCTCCATTCCTCACAGGCTCTCTTTATTGCCAACAGCTGCTTATCGGTGATGCTGCAATTCACCTCACACGTAGACAGTTTCTTGGAGAAGAAGGCAACAGGATGGAGTTGGCCGGTGTCTGGATGCCGTTGGGAAAGGATCCCTCCAATGGCATAGTATGAGGCATATGATTCTACCACAAACGGCTGACTGGCATCAGGATGTCATAATACCGGAGCTCTCGTGAAGTAGTTCTTTAACATTTGGAATACCTTTTCCGCAGATTCTGTCCAGAGAAAAGCAGCTCCTCTCCATAGAAGGTGTGTCAAGGGTTGAATGATTCTGGAAAATTCTTTTATAAATCTCCTGTAAAAATTTGCAAAGCCAAGGAAACTTTGCAATGCCATCACACTGGAGGGTGACTCCCATTGGATGATGGCTTGTATCTTCTTTTGAGCCATGCGGAGGCCTTTTGGTCCGATGACATACCCCAAGAACTCCACTTCTGTGGTGTGAAAAAGGCATTTTTCCAGCTTGGCGTAGAGAGCGCCCTCTGAAATCGTTTCAATACGGCTGGCACATGAGGGATGTGTTCTCCTACGGAAGCCGAGTATATCAGGATGCCATCAATATACACAATACATGATACATCCAACAAGCCTCTTAGTACTTCGTCCATGAAATACTGGAATGCGGCAGGGGCATTACAGAGTGTAGTATCCTGCATATTTATTGTAAGGTGTTTTACCTTCCCTGCTCAGCCAGTGTCTGTGCTCTGACCCATTGGAATGTTGGAGTCTGATGATGCCTCGGAATGTTGGCAGGTGCACAAGATCACACAGATCACACAACATAAGCAGCTGTATGACACCAATAAATGCCGCATTGTGGATGGATTTCCACAAGGTCGTAAAGTGTGAGCTTGGGAGTAAACCAACGTGATGGAGTAGAATTTTCAACCAGTAGAGTTGATGTGCGTGTAGGCACATGCTGTAGATGTAGGACAGAGTCCAAAATGGGTAGAGTAGATGAGCACAACACACCTGTCTTAGGGCTAGCCGATGGTGAGGCCACTGGTGGGGCTTAAAGGCGTAGTGCTTTGTGCTTACTTGTTTCTTGTTGTCTTCTTTTCCTTTCTTTGTAGTAGTTTTTCTTCCACGTAGTCATCTTTTAAGTTCTGTGTTAAATACGTCTGTTTCTTGTTCGTAGAAATTTCCATCTTGCGGATACCTCCACTTCCAAAAATTGTGGTAGTTGCCACTGTAGTTACTGTAAATTTTGCCATCTCTAGGTCCTCTTGTTTGTCAGGTACCAAATATCTGCTTGTAGCTGTAGGTTGGTCACCTTGTCGCCAAAAATGTAGTGATGAAGGTCCACTCAGAAAGGTGTATATCAAGACGTTTTATTCAAGTGGTTATCAGGTAGTACAGTCCATAACATAAAGTAGGTATGTAGTAGATCAGAGCCCCACCAGGAGCTTCCTGTCAGCTGCTCAGCCCATGACCAACTGTCGCTCAGTCTCTCACAGTCCCAACATTCCGAGGCATCATCAGACTCCAACATTCCACTGGGTTAGAGCACAGACACTGGCTGAGCAGGGAAGGTAAAACACCTTACAATAAAGATGCAGGATACTACACAGAGTCCATTGTTAAAGCTTGAGTGATTGGAAAAAAGCAAGTGTACTGATGAGGTGATAATATTAGTGCAAGAGTATTGCCTCAGTAATTGAATGAGTGCATAGGTACTGGATGGTTGATAAGTTCACTCCAATGGTACTGCCTGTGTAATTAGATGAGTGCATGAGTAGTGCTTGAGTGTTTGGATAAGGGCATGGGTTATGCCTCAATATTTTCATGAGTACATGAGTTGTAAGGGGTTGTTTGGGTGAGTGCATTGGTTGTGTCTGGGTGTTTGAATGACTGCATAGGTGCAGCCTTGGTGAGTGGATAAGTGAATGGTTAGTGCCTGGGTGATTGGATAACTGCATGGTTAGTGCCTGCATAGTTCTATAACTACATAATTAGTGCCTGTGTGATTGCAAGAGTGCATGTGTAGCCCATGGGTGATTGAATAAGTGCTAGATAGTGCGTGAGTGATTCAATTACTGCCTGAGTGGTGGCTGGGTGATTAGATGAGTGCCTGAGTAGTGCCTGTCTGACTGTGAAAGAGCCTCCATTGCTATTAGATCCATAACAGTTGTGACTATATCTGTGACCCATTGTTTAAGTCATTCTATCAGTATCAAACTAACTATTTTAGTGTATCTATCCTTTTCGACTGAGCTATGTGTGAGTGAAGCCTACATATCACACTTATATAGAATTGCATACATGGCTGTCTAAGAGCATACTTTGATCTGTTACTCAGTGTGCACATGCATCAGTAACTTTATAAAACTGAAAACAACAATTCTCACTTTTCCAAAGCACATAACCTTTTCTTAATTGTATACCTACATCATATCTCAAATATTTCTTGTGTCTTTACAACATATATTCAGCATTTCTCAAAGAAAGGTTACGCACCAAGTACAGCTAGCTCAGGTACTCTTAAGAGACATTGTGCACTATTAACCCTCCTCAATTTTAACCCCTTCGCTGCTAGGCCTTTTCCCCTCCTGTGCTGAGCCTTTTTTGGGCTATTTGGGGTAGTGCGCGCTTAGGCCCCTGTAACTTTTTGACCACATTAGGTATCCACGCCAAATTTGCGTCCTTTTCTTCCAACATCATGGGGATTCTAAAGGTACCCAGGGTTTGTGGATTCTCCTAGAGGGTTCCCAGAAATTAGTCAAAATACAGCAACATTTTGTTTTTTTTGTGAAAAATGGGGAAAAGTGGCTGCAAATGAAAGCGTCTGGGTTTTTCTCTACAAATGATATCCAAAAAGGGTTTGTGGGGCTGAAATCACAATTTCTCCAGCTTTTAGGTAATGACAGTTTTTTGTCAGAAATCCAACATTTTTTACATAGTTTTGACATTTTTCTGGGACATACCCTATTTTTGCTATTTTTTGTGCTTTGAACCTCCTTCCAGATAATGGTAAAAATGGGTAGAAAAGCAATAATGGATCCTGGAAAGCTATACATTTTTGAAAAGTAGACAAAATTCTGAATTCAGCAAGGGGTCATTTGTGTAGATCCATCAAGGTTTCTTTATAGAAACTAACAGGTAAATATAGGAAAAATTAAAAATTTGTTGAAAAAAGCAGCCTTTTGAGTCAACGTTTTCACCTGTAACTTCTTCGAATTATGACATCTCTTTGAAAGCAATGTACCGTTACATCCGGTGGACCTTCCTGGTTGTGGGGATATATAGGACTTGTAGGTTCACCAAGAGCCCAACGAACCCAGAGTAAAAAACTGAGCAGCATTTTGTAATGTTTTTTTTTTTTGTTCCGGGTATATAGCAATTATTGTGGGAAAATGTATATATGGAAAAATCGGTATGAAAGACACCTATGTATTTCTGAAATGGGAACAAATTACAGAGTTTAGAAACAGTGCATATTTGCACATTTTCGAAATTGGGAATACTCATACTTGCATGACAATTATTGGTCATTTTTCAAAATGACTTTTTTTTTACACAATGTCTTTCATTTGGAAGGGAGAAATGCATCAAAAATCAATAGGTAATAACAGTTGCTTTACAAATCTGAACTACCCTAAATCTCCCGACAAAAATGGTACCTCACTTGTGTGGGTAGGCATAGTGCCCACGACAGGAAGTGGCTCAAAACCTAAGGTGAACGCACCACATTTTCACACTGAAAATTTACACTTTTTTTGCGAAGAGTCTAGCTGTAGTTTTTGAACCCTAGCCCTGCCGGCACCTAGGGAATCCTACCCAGAATCCCTTGCAAACGTAAAAAAATGACAAAAAAAACACATTTTTCCCACATTTCTGGGATGGAAAGTTCTGGAATCTGCATGGATCCACAAATTTCCACCCACCCCGCGTTCCCCAAAGTCCTACGAGAAAAATGGTACCTCACTTGTGCGGGTCAGCCTAGTGCCCGCGACAGGAAACGGTGCAAAACGCAACGTGGTCACACCTCAATTTTGCAGTGAAAAATGACCCCTTTTTGGCAAAGTGACTAGCTGTAGTTTTTTAACCCTAGCCCTGCCGGCACCTAGGGAAACCTAGCAAACCTATACATTTTTGAAAACTAGACACCCAGGGGAATCCAGGATGGGGTGACTTGACTGCCTCCCACCATGGTCTGTTACCCAGAATCCCTTGCAAACGTAAAAAAATGAAGAAAAAAAAACACATTTTCCCACATTTCTGGGATGGAAAGTTCTGGAATCTGCGTGGATCCACAAATTTCCACCCACCCCGCGTTCCCCAAAGTCCTACGAGAAAAATGGTACCTCACTTGTGCGGGTCGGCCTAGTGCCTGCAACAGGAAACGGTGCAAAACGCAACATGGTCACAGGAAAGTTCTGGAATCTGCGTGGATCCACAAACCATTTGATCTAGATCACCCCCTGAAGTGGGCAGAAGGACCGGTTAAGCATTTGGGCATTTGGCTAAGCCGTAATTAACAAGAAATATGTAATTACAATTTTGGCCAATCTATTTCTTGGCTGGAAGGGAAGAATAAAATTTGGGCTAAGCTGCGATCTCTCTTGCTCGTAGAATCGCCATTGCCAAAATTATAGTGCTTCCCAAATTCTTATATTTATTTCTCAATATTCCGATTCCTCTCACCCAAGCCTTCTTTAAAACTCTACGATCTCCCTGGCCTGGGCAGGGAAGTAGGCATGTGTATCCTGGGAATTACTCCCACTCCCCCTTGCTCAGGGTGGGTTGGGGGCCCAAGACATGTCACTATACGCTTATTGCGCACAAGCTAAACCCGTTTCAACCTCATGTACCTTCAGTAAGCGCCACAGAGCTGGGTTGCAGAGAGGTGTAAAAAGAGGCATGGCCTCGGACCACCTCTCTGTAAGGCAGCCCTGTGGCGCATACTGGAGGTACCTGGTGGGCTAGTTGGTCCCCAGGGACCCCAGTATTGAAGGGGAATTAATTCCCCATCTTAAAATGCTCCACAGGGCGCGTTTGCAGAGTGTTGCTGGGAGGGGGCGGGACCGCCGGCATGATGCCGGTCTTTTTTGAAATTTTATTTTTTAGAAGGGGGGCTGTGTGGCCCCCCTTCTTTTTTCGAAAAAAAAAATCTAAGCAGGAAGGGACATGGCCTCATATATGTATTTAATTAATGAGGGGGCTGCGAGGCCCCCCACCTGAGGCCTCTATTGGCCCAGGGGACCCCATCCCCCGGGGCCTTTATTTATTTTTTTAAATTGGCAGGAGGGGGCCGCAAGGCCCCCCTCCCGGGCCACTTCTAGCATTGGGGCTGGCCCTATCCATTGGGGACCGTGGAGGGAGCCCCAATGCCCCCACGGTCCCGCCAGCTCCCCGCCTCCTGCAGGAGCCGGCATTGTTTTTCCACACAGGGAGCTGCTGACATGCAGCTCCCTGTGGCCATAGCTTGGACACCTGTATCCCAGCTCGTCTGGGAGTAAAAAGCAGAGGGTCCTCGAACTCCTGGTTTGACGCTTCTCTCGTTTCAGCCAAAAAGGGCTGTAAGCATCTGGATCGTGTTTGGAGACATTTTTATGACGATTCAGCTAAGCGGGAATTCCGGGCCGCCATAAAACAATATAATCGTCTTATTAAGAAGGCTCGGACTGAGTATGTGGCAAAGGAAATCGTGGCCAGTACTAACCTTTCCAAGTCGGTGTTTGCCCTACTTAAGAGCATGAGAAGTGCTGGATCTATGGTCGCCTCACCGATTGCTTCCAACCAGCAGTGTAGTGAGTTGGACAGCCATTTCCTGGCTAAGGTTGAGCAGATCTACTCTAACCTGCCTCTGGTGGATCAATGTGTGGGGAGTGAGGCTTCCATCACCTCTGGCCCCTTGGTGGGTAGCAGCTTAACTTCTTTTCCATCTTTATCTCTCAATGAGTTCACTGCTCTCTGTTGGAAGATTAAGTCTGGATCCCAGTTGACCCTCTCACTCCTGCTCTATTTTGCCAACTCCACTCTGTGATTTCCCCATGGGCTTGGGGGTTGGTAAACTTATGTCTTTCTTCTGCAGTGGTTCCTAGAGCATGGAAACATGCTAAAGTTATGCCACTGCTTAAGAAGCCTTCCTTGGACCCCCGGGAACCGGCTAATTACAGACCCATTTCCCTTCTTCCCTTCCTGGCCAAGGTGACTGAGTCCCATGTTAATGCTATTCTCTCGGAGTATGTAGTATATATAGTTCACAATGCCATCCCTGACCCTTCGCAACATGGGTTCCGCGAGCATCATGGGACTGAGTCTGCACTGTTGGCAGTGTCGGAGGCTATCAAGGACAGTCTGGATAGGGGTGATTCCGTGGGTCTGGTCCTATTGGACCTTAGTGCCGCCTTCAACACCATTTCACATGCAATCTTACTAACCCGCTTGCGGGAAATTGGTGTCGAAGGTGAGGCCTTAGGCTGGTTTCGCTCCTTTCTGAATGATAGGTCATTTCAAGTGTCTATGCCTCCGTTTTATTCCCAGGAGCATGCCCTGCCGTGCCGCAGGGCTCAGTTCTTAGTCCCCTCCTGTTTAATCTCTATGTTCGCCCCCTGGCTGCGGTAGCTAAGAGTAAAGGTCTTGCATTGGTGTCATATGCTGATGATACCCAGCTGTTGACCTCCTTCTCTAAGAACTGCAATGACAACTTGAAGAAATTTAAGGAAGATCTCTTAGCAGTGGCGGACTGGATGGCGAGTACTTTTCTGCAGCTCAACGCCAGCAAATCCGAGATATTATTGCTTGGGAAGGACCAAAATATATGGTCCGAACGATGCTGGCCGGAACGTCTTAAACCCTCTCCTAAGAAAGTCATAAAAAACCTTGGGATTTGGTTTGACCAAGGTTTGACGTTTGATGCGCAGTCCAAGACTGTTGCTGGGGTGTGTTTTGGGCTCCTTCGTGGCCTAAGACCCGTGATTGGCTTTTTTCCACCCAAAGTACGTCAAACCATAGTCCAGGCCCTCATTTTGTCCAGGCTGGACTATGGGAACGTACTCTATTTGGGCACCAACAGAACCAGCATTCAACGTCTGCAGCGGGTCCAGAACGCCGCTGCGCGATTGCTGGTAGGGCTTCCTAGGTCTAGTTCAGTGACTGCCTTGCTCCCTAAATTGCACTGGCTCCCTGTGGAAAAACGTGTCCAGTTTAAGGCTCTCTGCTTGGCTCACAAAATGTTATCGGGTCAGGCCCCTTTGAGCCTTGCCATCTCTTAATGACCTACACCCCTAGCCGCTCTCTGAGATCGGCGGGCTGTGCTTTAGTCTGTGTCCCTCGCATCCAAAAAGCTAGAGCTGGCGGTCGCTCCTTTCGGAGCCTTGCCGCCAAACTCTGGAACTCTCTACTGTTTTCTATCAGATCTATCCAACAGCATTTTCCTTTTCGTAAAGCGATAAAGACTTGGTTGTTCTCTGGTCCTGCTAAGTCTTTATAGACTGTGTGGCCTGCTGTGTCTGTCGTTGGTGACTGGTCCTGGTCAGGGTCGCGCTGGGACGCCCCGTTGCTGGGGCAGCCATGCGCGTTACAAATTGAACTAATAATAATAATAATAATTGCTATCAACCTCACTGCACCATGTTGCGTGTACCCTCCCTGGCATTATAACAAGCACCCTTATGGTTCGGCGCGGTGAGTGTGGGTGTCACAGCAGCCGAGTTCACAGGTCACGTGATCTCCGACGCACCCCTTCCTTTACACCCAAGCAACAAAAGTCTTTAACGTCCACCCTTTCACTAGCCACGCCCCTGTCCTTGTGTGCCTGCGCTGACCCCTCGTGCACACTGATTTAGGAATTAGGAAAGACGGACTGGGGTCACCACCTCCTACCAAACTAGACGGGTGTGTACAAAGCCGCCGTGCACCCAATGTATTGAAGATATTAAGATCACGAACTGACGTGCGACACAGTTCCCCCAAAGGCCCGTTTATAATGGCCGAATACCAATCAGTGCCCTCAGAGCCGAGAAACCCCCACCCCGCAGACGAGGCGCTTGGCACTGAACACCTTGGCACGCTCTGCAATCTCAGATTTCGGGCCTTCGGTGCTATTGAAATGAAAACAGGACCTGGGATTACTGCCACCGAAACCTCAACTTTCTGAAGAGTCGCCAGCCTGTCCCCGGTGCCGGCAGCCATGAGTGTGGTGAGGCCCAGGCCCCGGCCCCCACCCTCCTCTGGTGGACACCGGAGCTCCGCGGCGCAGCTCTGTGGGCACTGAGTACAACACAGCCTTTTTATTTGGAACCGCGAAATACGCCTCACTTTAAATGAAAACCCCTAGTTTGTAATGAAAAGAAGGCCCTTGGCATATATTTTTCGGTAATGCCCACCCTGGGGCCTCAATTAAATGAATCGTGGAAGCCCGCGCTTCATTTTTAAAAACATTTCAACGGGATTCGCGACCCCAGTGCAAATTTCACCGATTCTTTTTTTTAAAAAAATGCTTTTTTTGGGCCCTGGGAGTCCTTGTGAGACATCCTGAGCAGGCCTGGGGGGTCAAGGTGTTTCTACCCTGAACCCTTTTCTTTTTTTTCACCTTTGTTTTACTGTTTTCTTGTGACTCGGTTTTACCGAGTCACAAGATGGCTGCCAACACTTCCTGGTTGACAGTCAATCACAGTGAAGCTTGTGGTCCGGTGGGTTCGTGAATCCTTCTCGGCCATAGATATCGAAACTTTTCTTTTTTGAATATCTCAGCAACTACTTAACGGCGTTGCACCATTTAAAAAAAAAGGTCGCTTTCTGACCCAAGCACTAGCTTTTTGCCAAATTTGGGGTAATTCTGTTCAGCAGTTCAGGCTGTAGCCTTGCCTAAAGTTTCCAAAAGGGAATTTTTTTTTTTTTTTTTTTTCCAAAGGGGAAATTGATTTTTTTTTACACTTATTTTTGGAATTTCTCAGCAACTACTGAACGGATTTACACCATTTTAAAAAAAGGTCGCTTTCTGATCCAAGCGCTACCTTTTTGCCAAATTTGGGATAATTCCGTTCAGCAGTTCGGGCTGTAGCCTGTCTCAAAATTTCCTATAGAAATTAACACACGAAAAATGCGTTTTGAGACCCCCCTTTTTTCTTAGCCCCCACTTGACAAATCACCCCCAAACTTTCAGGATAAGAACTGACCTGGATAGACTTTTGTGGGGGAGAATTTCGCGAAGATTCGTCAAGCGAAGCCAAAGTTATTAGCAAATCAAAAAATGCTTTTCCTATGGAAACTAGGTTCCAACAATAACTACCTAGTGGCGACCACCAGTAGGTAATATATGTGGGTATATATCTATATATCTATCTATATATATACATATAGATATATCGGCGTTTACTCCATCACCACTTCAAAATACCTTCCATACGAATGAACAGAGCACGGACCACAACGTTGTGCAGCAAAACAATACTTTATTGCTTGAAGACCTCTACAGTCATGACACATTTCAGCCCGTCGTGGGCCTTGATCACATGACACGCTCTGTCAGGTGAGCAGTTTTTTAATACCGTTTTTTTATACCGTTTTTTTCCCCTCTTTCTGTTTTTTCTGTTACTCAACCAGTGTTTTTAAAGTGACAGGTGCTTAAATTCAAGAACCATGGAAACAGAAGAACAGTACAAATTAGAACGGAATTGGGGAAATAGTAACAAAAACCTTTCTTTTTCATAAAAAGTAGATGTTCCGGTAAAATATCTTAACTCAATTGATTTTTTTTAAAATTGCCCACAATTGATCAAAAGTTATATCAAGCAATTTCATTCCATCTGTACTGTACATATGCTAAAAAATCTTTTTAAACTTATTGTTAAAAGGTCCAATTCTTGTATTACATAAAATCATTCATGTAAAACATTTTGGTATGAATACCTAATTAGAATAAATAGTCCTTCAACAAAGTGCAACTTTCGCAAATACAGTACAGTTCACTTTTAGTTCCAAGTAAACTTGTAAATTTAAAGTGCAAGTGCTCTGCAAATATATTGATTTTGAGATAAAAATCGTGTTAAAAACCCTATAAAAAACTACTAATTCACCCTATGTGTTAAAAACTTGTGTAAAATGCGGCAGACACAGTGTGTTGATTAATATCTAGAATATAGGACATTTAGTAGACACCAATTAGCAGTTTGTAGATGGCCTATTGAAAGTGTGACTTTGAAATAATAGTCTCTCGCAGGAAAATTATAAACAAGTATACAACTCCTCTGTGGCATTCAGACCCCTTGGGTATTTTGTATTGAGGTTGATTATGTAATTGGCCTCTAATAGTCTGAGTGCTCTTTCTCTGTCACCCCCTCTCTTGTTGGGAGTGACCGCATCTATCAGAAAGTCTCTCAGGCCGTTGGCAGTTGGGGTCCGCTTTGTGTGATCACTGAAATGCCGGACCACTGAATATGTCTGATCTTGATTTATTATCGTCCTTAAGTGCTGGAGTACCCTCTTGTGTGCTTGAAATATCATGCTACCAATGTAGCACAGCCCACAAGGGCCCTCCAGCACATAGACGGCATAGTCTGTTTTACAGTTGAGAGACTTGGTTATGAGATTTTCCTTGTCACTGAAAGGGGTTTTGTATGTAGTCTGGTTGTTGCCATTCTGGCACGCCTTACATACTCAGCATTTTAAAAAAAAACGTTCCTTGTGTCAGCCACAAGCTTTTGCTGGGACCTGTTGGGTTATTCTGGACCTAAATATCTTTCATGGATACTGCTCTGCTATAGGTGATAGCTGGTTTTCTGGGAAGCAGGTGCCCAATCGTAGGGTCACTTAAGACCAAGGGCCAATTTTTGATTATGAGCTTTCTAACTTGTTTGTCATGTTTGTTGTACTTTAAAATGAATCTAAAGGTGTCTCCATCTTTTTGTTTCACTGCGTCCTTTACTGTTTGAGTGTGTGCCTCGCTATCTTTTTGGAGGAGGGTCTCTCTAGGTTGGGCCCTGCTTTTGAGGATGGCTGCATCAATGCAGTGTTTAGTATATCCCCTTTCTAGGAATTGCTGCTTACTGTTCTCTTGCTCTGTGATCAGATCTTTTTCAAAGCTGCAAATGCGTCTTAGCCTAAGCATCTCACCATAGGGAATGCCTCGGATGAGATGTTTAGGGTGTGAACTACCAGCGTGCAACACTGCATTGCCCACTGTTGGCTTCCTATGTAGTTTTGTTTCTAGCTTGCCATCCATAACAAAGACGTGTACATCTAGGAAATTGACACTTTTGTCACTGATGGAGGTTGTGAAGTGTAGGTTCAATGAGTTATTATTCAGTCCCTCTGTGAATCCCTCTGCTTCATTAATAGATCCATCCTAAATTAAAAAGAGGTCAACAGTGTACCTCCACTCGGCCTTTATATTGTTGTTTACGAAGGAAGTATGTTCTTTGGATAGGACCAGCTCCTCGTGCCAGCCCTTATGAAGACAGGCATAGCTGGGGGAGAAGCTGGGCCCCATCGCTACCCCTTGCGACTGCTGGTATAGGGTGTTCTGAAACATAAAGTAGTTATTGTGTAAACAAAATTCTAACATGTTTAAAAGCATGGAACTGTGTTGAGCATAGTCCGGTCCTCTCCTGGCCCGATAAAATTCAAGGGCCCTTAGACCATCCCTATGGTTTAAAGACGTACATAGGAATGTTACGTCTAGTGTGATTAATAGGTATTCATTTCGCCATGGATAGTCAATCAGTTTTGCTAAAGTCACTTGTGTCCTGACTATAAGATGCCAAATTCTGGAAATGGTTCTGTAGATAATAGTCAATATATCGGGAGGTGTTCTCAAGCAAACTTTTGCACGCGGATATAATGGGTCTGCCTGGTGGTACTTTGGCATTTTTGTGAGTCTTCGGGATAAAATACAGAATGAGGACAACTGGCTTGTCATTTTTCATGTATTTGAATTCATCCGAGGATAACAGTCCTGTATTTTTCCACCCTATTAATTTAATGTAAAATTCATTTTTACTTTTCGCCAGTTTGGGTAATCGCTGCATCGATAGCATTCTGTGTCCTTAAGTTGTTTCATTGCCTCTGTAATGTAGTCAACGTTTTTCCATAAGACTACATTGCCGCCCTTATCTCCATTGTGGACGACAATATCTGAATTCCTTTTAAGTTTGGACATCAGTTCATTGAATTGGATCTCCCGTCTATTGACCTTTTGTTTGGTGGCATTCAGTATTTTGTAATTTAAGTCTTTTAGACCTCCCACCACATTGTCGTGAAAACTGTCAATTGAATCCTTGATCATCAACGGATTGAAAGTTGACCGGGGCTTGAAGGAAGTTTGATTTGTATTTCTCTGTCCTTCCCATTTTCATCTCCCGCTGTGTTAGACCCGGAGATTTGATTTTCTTCCATTAGTTCTTGCATATCAGTCAATAGTCCCATATCTGATGGAGTAAGATTGTATTGATTGTCTTTTTGGTCATCTAAAATAGCTTGCTGCGTTACTGTTCTCAGCCTATCTTGCTATTGATTATGTTGTAAAAAGTGTTTTTTTTTATTTTAACTTACGAATGCCTTTTTATATATCGAATCTTGTGGTGGCATAGCTGAAGGAACTGACAGGGCAGTAGGAGAGTCCCAGAGAGACGAGTTGTTGTTCCGCTTTATTGAGCAAAACATCTGTAAGATTCAGGACAGTGGGATTAGTATCCGATTTACACTCTTCTAGCGTCTCCAATTCCTCTGTTGTTGTTTCTTTTGTTGCGCTTTGCTGCTTGTCACTTTGTTTCCTGGTCTGCCTTCTTTCTCGGCATTTTGGTGTTCTGCTTTTGATTTGTTTTGGTGTGGTCTTGGGCGCAGGGTCTGCCTGCACTCTTCTACTAAAAAATAAACTTCAAATCCCTGCGACAGTGAGGATGGGACCTGTCGAAGCATCTGGTTGCGAGTTTCTGTTTCTGTTTCACTTTCGGGGGCTGAGCTCAAGTCTGAATTTGATGAGACCTCCACTGTGTTTGACCTAGCAGCAGGTGCTCGTTTGTCAACGTGCCCTCCTCCATATTTAGAGACCTTTAAGGAGTCGTATTTCTTAGTAAACGTCATTTCCTCCTTCAATTTTGTATTTTCATCCTTCTGTCCCATATTTTCAGTTTCCCCATTTAATGTATCAATTTGTTCCAGAAGCTTTGCCCGGTCTTTCTCTGCATATTTTACCAATATGAGTAACAGCCTGCGCGATGAATCCAGATTGGCCTCCGCCCACTCCTTCATCATATCCCTGTCTGGGTCTTCATAACTGGGTGCCAGAAGAATTCTTAAACCGCGCGGCACCCTTCCAACATCCACATATCGTTGGAGAGATTTGGCCTCCCACCACTTTTTTAGTTCCGCCCTCATGAGCTTTTTCAATTGCCTGAATTTATCTCTTATACTTGTGTTGCGAGACCTCGCTGGTGCATTGTGGGTTATGGAGTCCAATATTGGCCGTTTGGTGTCATATATATATATATATCACCAACAATCCCGATAATGGAGAAGGCTGTCAGATAGGGCGGTCCGAGTTGGGGTAATCGGCAGCCCCAATTATGAAACTCCAAACTTTTCTTGTACGAAAGTAAACACGGACTCCCAGGAGATTTGCAGTTCTAAAGCTTGTTTAATAGACTGCACACAACACAACGCGTTTCAGCTTTCGCCTTGTTCACGTGAACAAGGCGAAAGCTGAAACGCGTTGTGTTGTGTGCAGTCTATTAAACAAGCTTTAGAACTGCAAATCTCCTGGGAGTCCGTGTTTACTTTCGTACAAGAAAAGTTTGGAGTTTCATATATATATATATATCCAGTAAGGTCAGGTTTCTACAACGTGGCTACTCTGAATCAGTGATTGACAAGGCCATAACCAAAGCTCAGGCAAGGGAGAGACAGGGGCTATTGGTGAAATATGGTCCACCTGCTATCAGTGATCTGGTACCTGTCAGTACCGACAATCTATCTAATGAATTTAGATTTATTGTGGGGTACAATAATCAACATCGGGAATTGTACCGTATAATTAACAGAAATTGGCCAACATTAAAAAGTGATTCGGTACTAGGTCCTAATCTGCCTCGAAGGGCTACCCTCACCTTCAGTCGGGCTCCCTCAATGAGGGATAGCCTTGTCAATACCAACCCTGAGACCATAGAAAAATCCACGTGGCTGCAAACCAATGGGGGTTTTTATAAATGTAAGATATGTAAGGCTTGTACACACGGGGTAAACACAAAAACTTACAAAGATGGATTCAGTGAAAGAAAAAACAAAATTGAGAAGGTACTAACCTGTAAAACAGAGTATGCTATATATGTCCTTCAGTGCCCCTGTGCACTTAGATATGTGGGCAGCACTAAGCTAGAAGTACACAAACGTATTCTGCAACATCTTAGGGCCATCACGAACCAAGATAATACGTATCCGGTGGCCCGCCATTTCAGGGAGGCACACCACAGTAACAACAAAGAATTATCATTCTTTGTTATTGATGCAATACCAGCTAGCAGACGAGGAGGCAATAGGGAAGCATTGCTTCGCAAGTTAGAAACAAAATATATACTCCGTCTTGACAGTAAATGGCCTACTGGTTTAAATGTTACTGAGGATTTGTATACTGGCCTCCACTAGAATTAGTAGTCTAGCTATAATATACATAACTAGGAAAGGCTGCTGTTTTACTGTAACTTCTTGATATATTGGTCCAAATGTGCACACTGATTTTATGGAATGTCTTATTGAATATTTTATGAATTATATTATGGAATATTTTATGGAACATTTTAGTAATATTTTAAGGGTTTTTTAAAAACGCAGAGGTTGATATTTTATCTTCTCATGTATTATGTACTATTTATTATTTTAGGTATAATAATGTTTACCAATTCTTTATTTTAGGCAATGAATTTTTATGATCTATAGGCGGTTTTACATATTGAGTTACAACTAATGAATGCGTGATAACTTATAAACCCTTGCACATTTGCACACTCTGCACTTTAGCACTGCAGACACTTTATTCTAATTTATTCTAATTTAACCTCGTGATTGACAAAGTATCTGTCTACATACACAGTGACTTATGACCACTAGCAATAGCAAAGATTGAAGCTATAAGACCCACTATTCTCATCTGTTCATCGAGAAGTTATCTACTGATAGCACATTTATACATATATATACTGGAGGTAAGTCTGGGCTCAGACTACCCACTATATTTATTACCTGAAACAGGTAATTGCTGCTATCCTGGTTTTTAAAAAAAAATTTAAAATTTTTTTTTTAAATTGTTCAAAAAATTTTTTCTTAAATTGTTAAAATTCGAATCAATACAATAAGTAAAAATACACTAATAGCACATTAGGTTGGTTCTCGTTTTTCGCTATTTGAACATATCACTAGGCACTTTATCACACCCTTTCAGGCTGACATAACTGCAGGAATCAGTAGATTGATGCAAATGCTAATTTAAACAGTGGCAATATAGAGGGATTGATCCCGTCAGAAACTGTCATTCATAGATGAGATCAAACATATAGTTTGAAAGTACCAACACGAAAGGCATATTGAACTTACAATACAATATCTGTTATTGACAGCAGTGAATTGACGAAGATAATAATGTATTCACATATCTGTAACCTGGATTTAACTATGTTACGGTCTTTTCATGAACTGCCACAAATGTATGTTTGCGTGTTGTAATCTCTTTACACTTACCTGTGGTAAGAGTATTCCTCATATGAATGATGCACTACTCGCAATCTTTCTTCCATGTCTATGCGTCTGTGCCAGCATCACGTGCAGAGTGAGTTACGCCTACATAAGGGTGGTTCTTTATTCAACACGTTGTCATGTGAACAAGGCTCAGGTGGAGCCGAAACGTTATGGCGACTAGCACGCGAGATTTATAAATAAAAAAAATTGCACTGAAGACCGAGGTCCGTGTCTGTATTGTTGTGGACTGGCACCAGAAGCGGGCGGACGCGACGCAAACTACGGAAAGTAACGGATATATATATATATATATATATATATATATATATATATATATGCATGAAAAATCCCGTTCTCCACAATATGACAGGAATAAAGACTCACACTCCAGGGTCAATGTATCCAAGTAAGTTAACTGGCAACGCGTTTCGATCAAACGATCTTCTTCACAAAGCCAAAGTTCCACCACTAGTGATCATCATTTTAAAGAGCATTTACTAAACATAAAAGAAGGACCGTCATGACGTATAAACTGGCAAAAATAAATACAATCATTGCAGTTCTTATGCTTGTCGTGTAGAGGACAGACTATGTGTTATATATATAAAAACACACACATAGAAAATTATGATATAATTAATTTCATTATGCGTCGCCCTGTTTTTCTCTGGCCAAGTGGCCTGTTAGAGTGCTGGGCGATTAAGAGTTCGATTTGTACATCTTTACTGCAAGCTTAAATTAAATCCAGTCCAGACCACTTAAAGAGAACAAAAGGATTACATAGTCATGGCCCGACCCCGTTAGGAGAGGAGCCGGTTCCATGTCGGAGCTTTTCCTTGTATATGTATATATATATATAGAGAGAGAGAGAGAGAGAGATAGAGAGAGAGAGTGAGAGAGAGAGAGAGAGAGAGAGAGAGAGAGAGAGAGAGAGAGAGAGAGAGTAGTAAAAACTTTATTTGGTTATCAATGACCATCAAAGTGTACACAATCAAATCCATTAACAGAAACAATTACACCTAATACATAGAAAATATTACATATCAAACTCATTATTTAAAAGATACATATAGACAAGATAACAATATTGTTACAGCTTCCAGTTTAAAAGTACAATTCATTAACTCCTCTTGATTAGACTATCTTAATTACCTCATGTAAGGTAGGGACATATTTAGTTAGCAGTCATCAGTCAATAACGTTTACATATTTTGTTCTCTTAAACCACACTGCTTGTAAAAATTTGCTAACAGCAAATACTATTTTTAACAATGTGTCACTTTTTAAAATTCTAAATGCTACCAAGTGACTATGAATGTCCATGTTGCGGCAAATTAGAACTAACCATTTAAGACGTAAAATACAATACTCTGTACAAAAAAAAATTATATGCTTCTTATCTTCATTGCTTAAACCACATGCAGGATAGATTATAAAATCTTGATTTGTCCACCATTTACTTGTAATAGACCTTAAAGGAAGTGTTCCGTAACAAAACTGTATGTACAAATTCCTAGTTGGAGGCCGGAATATTACATCAAAGAATTTTTCTAACGTTGGAAAAGGCTTAAAATGTAAAGATTTAGTAATCGTGGTCAGCTTGGGCTGTTCATCACGTATCGGTAATTTATGTAGGCCCAAAATCGATCTCTTATCAATTTGTGGTAGTTTTTACTAATAGTAGTTGGGTCATCCCACAAATTCTGCATACCAAGCTTCAAAACCAGCTTGAAATGGATTTATCCCATGGGATATTCCTAACTCCTGGGAGTTTTAATAGCCCTATCAGTGATTCTTTGAAGACTCCAAGTTCAGGTGTGGACCAGAGTCGGATCCAATATGCTAAAGTTTTTAAATCAGCCATCAGCAACTCTTTTCCTCCCAACATCAAAATACAAAGGGGTAAGAGGTATGCTGGATGGTAAACCAAGTATGTATGAAATTATTTTCAGCAATTGTCAACGAATGTGGGATGGCACAGCCCCAAATCTCTGCCCAATAAAGAGCCACTCCCTGTGCTATAGCACAATAAGTTTCCAGGGCAAATTATACGTGACATGGTTTGGTTGTAGAACCTTAAAATGGCATTAGATCTGTGGTGTACATCTATTCAATTGACGTGTCCACCGTAGGATCTCCATGAGTCAAACACCTAAGTTATCAAAATTATGTACTTTATAAAGATACTCGCTTCCTACATAGATAGTACAAATTTTCTTTTTAGTCTTCTCAAACACCATATACTTGGTTTTACTTATATTTAATTGTAGGCCTCTGGGTTTAAAAAGCTTAATAATGTATCAATTAAAAGTTTGGAGACCCATAAGTGTTTCAGATATCAGAAGAGTCGTCTGTAAAATGCAGAGTTGGTATCTTCCTTTTGATTAGAGCCAGGTAATCGTTTCTACAGTGCTCTAGAACTTCTACAACATTGTTAATGTACAGGGAGAATAAAGTGGTTGCTAGAACACAGCCCTGGTGAACTCCTCTCTTAATAGGGATACAATCTGTTAGTTTACCATTGGGGCCCCCGCGAACTTGGGTAAAATTGTTTACATGTAATTTGTTAATTAATTGTACTAAATTGCCTGGGAGCCCCATGTTTATCAGGACTTGCCATAGGGTCGAACCTGGTATAAGATCAAACACTGCTCTATGGTCAATGAAAGCCACATAAAGTTTTTGATTCTGTAATAAAACATATTTTGAGTATAAAACAACAAATCAGAAAATCTGATCTATTGTGCTAATTATAACTCTAAAACCAGCCTGAAAGGGAGACAAAATGTCATTGTATTTTTCCAGTCAAGAACTCTCTGTAAAATTTGACAGGCAATTTTTTTGGGTTCATTATCAATGAAGCTAATTGGCCTGTAATGTGATGGTTCACCTGTGTTACCTATTTTATATATTGGTATAATTACGCCCCCAAGCCAGGAATCTGGAACCATACCACCAGCTGCTATAGCATTTGACAATACATTTAAATATATGGACCAGATCAAGGGTTCAGATTTGTACAGGTCTCCTGGAATGTTCTCTGGGCTGGGGCTTTAACAGATTTCAACGAGTCAATCGCTCTAGTTGTATCTTCCAAACTGAAAACAACAGGAGTAGTGGGATCCTAGGCTATCAGTATGTTAGAAGTATCACTACATTTAAAATCATGTGAGTCCCCTGGAGCATAAAGAGCAGAAAAGAGTGCCACCCATGTATCCGGAGGAATATTGAAATGATGTGATTTGGACTTATCCGGCTTTGTTTGAGCCACAAGACACCAAAATAATCTGGTATCATTAGTTTTACTGGCGTCCAAGATGTCCTGCCATAAATTATTGTCTCAATTCTTTTTTGCCTTGGTCAAAGTTGTCTTGTAGGTAATTCTTGCTTCTTTAATACTAGCACAATCACGCTAAATCATAGCCTTCCTCGGAGATAACTTTGCTATTTTACATGCTTGATCAAACCATTTTTCAACCTTAGTGGGATTAGATATCTCATTAGAAATATCTTTATAAAAACCTTTCGTAATGCCTCAAATCAATCAATATGTATTTTTAAAATAGGAATTTCGTTCTCACTAAGCCCTACGTATGTCTCCAGATAAAGGAGTTTGCTGGGCCCAACAGTGAGACCACAGACGTTGCCCCCTCTCAAGACCTCTGCAACAAACTCAGCACCTTCTTCCACCACAAGATCAGGCAGATCTATGACAGCTTTGACACCCAAGACCCCGCCACAATACCCGTCACCACCACATGCAACCACACCACACCCCAACAGGTCCTGCTCCACTGGACTCTGCTCACCCCAGATGACACACTCAAGACTATGAAGAGCATCTACTCCGGAGCTTCATTGGACCCTTGCCCACATCACGTCTTCCATAGAGCAGCCAACTCCATTGCCCGCGAGCTCCTCCACAACATCAACTGCTCCATTGAAACCGCCAACTTCCCCAATGACTGGGAACAAGCCAAGAAGAAGCCATTGGCCCACCCGACAGACCTCAAGAACTTGAGACCCATTTCTCTCATTCCCAGCCAAGGTCATCGAGAAGGCCATCAATGCCCAACTCTCCGAGTTTATCAAAGAAAACCATATCCTGGACATCTCCCAATCTGGCTTCTGAAGCAACCACAGCACTGAGACCGCACTACTCGCCACCACCGACAACATTCGCGCCATCTTCAACCAAGGTGAAACCACAGCCCTCATCCTGCTGGACCTCTCAGTCGGGTTTGACACCGGCTCCCACTGCATCCTAATCAGGAGACTTCATGACACCGAACACAGCGAGTCAGACTACCTCTGTTCCTCTCAATACCCACAGAGATCTGTTGTGGAGTGCCCCAGGGTTCCTCCCTGAGCCCCACCCTCTTCAATGTCTACATGTCCTCTCTCGCAGCCCTCATCAGAAGCCAGGGAATCAACATTGTCTCCTATGTCAATGATACTCAGCTGATCCTCTCCCTGAGCAATGAACCCACGGACGCCAAAATTAACTTTCACAGCGGGATCAAGGCCGTTGCCACCTGGATGAAAGATAGTTACCACAAGATCAACTCGGACAAGACCAAAGTACTCATCCAGGGACCCATCCCCTCAGCATGGGATGTCTCCTGGTGGCATGCAGCACTAGAAACCCCCCATACCCATGGATCACACACTAAACCTCTGCATCACACTGGACTCATCGCTTACAATGAACCACCAGATCAACACTGTCTCCTCATCATGGTTCCACACACTTCACCTGCTTTGAATGACATTCAGATGAATTCCCACGGAATATAGAAAGATGGTCACCCGTGCACTCATAACCAGCAGACTTGACTACAGTAATGCACTCTACACCGGGGTCACCCAGAAACAGCTTAGGAAACTACAGAACATTCAAAATGCCTCAGCCAGATTGATCCTTGACATCCCTTGCTGCAGCCACATAACACAACACCTCTGTCAACTCCACTGGCTCCCAGTCAACAAGAGAATCACCTTCAAGCTCCTCACTGATGCCTACAAGGCTCTTGATGAGGCAGGACGAGTATATCTAAACCACCACCTCTCATTCCACGCACTAGCCAGACAACTTCACTTCACTCAACTGGCAATGGCCACCGTCCAACGAATTCACAAGACCAGAACTGGAGGAAGATCCTTCTCCTGCCTCATCGTCAAGACCTGGAACACCCTGCCCATCCACCTCAGGCAATCCCCATCGCTGATGCAATTTAGGAAGGATCTCAAGACCTGGCACTTCAACTGAACCTCCACGCCCAGACTGATCAGAAGCCTACCACCCCCTCGGTGGGGGGTGGAGCTTGCCAGGCTCTAAGATGGACGCACTGGTGTAAGCTCCCACAATCTGGCATAAATATCCTTTATGATCCTGCAGCATCTGGCAACAGAAAGAAACAGCCTACCTCACTGAAGTGTGATGTTGCTATCCTGTTTGTGGCGGTGGTGATAGCTGGTCATCGAGTGCCCTGTGGGATGACTATGACTGATCCTGGCTGGCAGCCGAGACGAGGCCTTGGTGGATCGGCGGAGAGCACGGTGGATGAGAGGTGACAGGTCCTGGGCCTGCTGACTTCCAGAATAACTGCCTGCGCAATGCAGTTGGCGGGACACGGCTGATAGATTCCCTGAAGCTGCGGCTGCCTGAGTGATGATTGAGTCCTGCCTTCTTCCTGGGGAGGTGCAGGCACGCGGTGGGCTGGGCCGCAGCTGGGTGGGAGATACGGCCGCGGTGAAGGTAGGAGGCGTGCCCCCACCCCACTGTAGTGGTGAGGCTGTCCTTCCCTGTGACCTGCCCTGAGATCTGCAATCAGCCCTCTGAGATGCACCTCACAGGGCCCTACTTGTTGAAGGGCTTGCTGTGGCAGAGGGCTGCGGCGCTCTGGGCAACTAAATAGACGTCCTTCCTCCTGAGTCCCCGGGGGGATTGAATGAGACGAGATTTCTCCGATAGCCAAATATATCCAAGGCTGATGTCTGAAACTGGTGCAGTGAACTGCTGAGGGCCAAGGGAAATTCATATACTCCAGGCTATATACCTGCATACAGTTGCTGGGATGCCCAGACTGAGTGATTTGCTTCAGACAGCAGGGAACGTGAATAGGCAGAGGCACCCTCAAAGATAGTACTTGACCTCACTGAGGGTGAGTCTGCTGGTGGAGACGAGTGGCCTGAATTCTCCGCAATTAGACTGTAGGACCCCGGTCTCCCTCCATTTTACGACACAGAGCTGCCACTCAGAAACGGTGCCCTGTGACCAGGAGGGCCCTCTATGACTCCCTGGGCTTGGGCTTTAGCTGCCGGTAGGGCAGGCCACTGAAATAGTGAGTTGCCCGCATTATTGAATTTCACACTGCTACAGTACTTCCTGGGAGCTGGTGGTGCCAGCAGAGAGGCGCTGTAGAGAGATCTGACAAATCACAATCTAAATTGTAGTTTGAGCCATGGAAATCGGCCAGACAACAAGATGTGGACAAAGCTGCGTTTGAGTACGGCTCGGAGACTGGGGAGCCGTCAGAAGACCCTAACCGAAAACAAATCCTAGCAGCAATGCAGAGGAGCTTGACCAAGATAGATGGGAAAATTGATGCCATATCATTCTGCATGGACAGAATGTTGGAGCGCTTAGATAAGCACACTGAGAGACTAGATAAGGTTAAAAAACGGGTGTCAGACGCGGAAGATACTTCAACCACTAGCTCCCTGGCACACAGTAAAATCGATAAACTACTGCAGACGGTCCAGGCCAATATGGATGATGTGAAGGCGAGATCCTGACGGAGCAACATTAAACTGCTGGGGATTGCGGAGTTGACCAATATCCGTAATATGGAACTCTTCGTGGAACAACTACTGGTCTCACTTATGGGCAGAGAAACTTTCTCAAATGTGTTTCTTGTGGAGCGCGATCTTCCGCTCCCTTGTGCCAAGCACAGTCCCAGGGGCCCCTCCACGACCCATAACTGCTAAACTGCTTAACCATAGGTATCGGGACGCTGCCATACGCAAAGTCAGAGAGCTGGGCACACTGCAACATGAGGGCATAGATGTCTCTCTACACCCTGACTTCACACAGCAGGTTCAGGATGCCAGACGTATGTTTCTCCCCGTTAAGCGGAAACTCAGAGACCTTCATTTTGATTACAACATGATGTACCCAGCTAAACTGCGCATACAAGCTGATGGCACAGCCTTTATTTTTTCTGATCCAAAGCAGGTGCTGCAATTCATAAATAGATGAGAGGGAGGAGGATCTCGCCAGGGAACCTTCTAGCTCCTCTTCTTCCTGGAGGGATGAGGACCCGAAACTAGACGAGCAGTGAAATTAGCGGGTTACTAACCTAGTTCTGCCAAGCTGTAACTAAATTGAAGATCCTTTGGGCTGTGGTGAGGTGGGACCTGTCGTTTGGGAGTCTGCAACGTGGGCTGCTGGTCCTTGTGAACGGAAATGTGATATCAAAAGTTGTGTTTGATGACTCTGCTAGGGTGGTCAGTTAGATCCATGCATAACTCATACACTATGTACCCTCTAGGTGATACAGCCAAATTGGCTTTTCTAGATGTATATTTCTAACTGTGTTCAACAATAGAGATGCTTTAAATGACCTGTGTGGTGTGCCAGAGTGATGGCATGCTTGAAGTGTTCTTGTTCATGATGCCGGATGCCGGAATAAGTTTGCTGCCAGAAACATCTGCCCCTGTTCGTTACTCACATATGGCTAATGTATCCGTATTCAGGATGGGGAGGGGGTAATCTGTTTTGGGGTTTGTTTGCCTGCAGGGTGGTGTTGAATTACTTGACTATTCTTAGTTGGGGTCTGTATAGCATGGGAGAGGGGAGTGTTAATGATACAAGTACAACAACAAAGAGAACTGTCAGATTACACTGTGCTGACTGCTCATGTGGGTAATTAAGAGGCTGAGAACGCTGATATGACGGACGCATCTTCTGCAATAGACGTAACACCTAAATTGCAAAATAGAGTTTGATTTATGTCCTGAAAGGTGAGAGGGTTGAATGACTTCAGGAAACTACGTAAAGTAGTAGCATACCTTAAGTGACACCATGGAGACTTAGCTTTTATTCAAGAAACTCATCTAGCCCCCAATAGTAATATGCTTACTCATAGACAACTGCAGGGCAATTTCAATGCAGCTGGGTTCACCTCACATGCTAGGGGTGTATTCACGTGGGTTAACTCAAAGTCTTGAATTACTCTACAAGAATTGGATGTGGACCCGGGTGGTAGATTTGGAATTTCTAGATGCTACAATGAAGGGCTGAATGTCAAACTAGTTAACATCTATGACCTAAACTATGATGACCCTCTCTTTTATCACAAGGTTGCCTCACACATCCATATGGGGCCTAATCTCCCTCAGCTCTGGGGCGGTGATTTTTGCATGCTGGACCCGACCAGAGATCGCTCCAGGGGCCCTCCAGAAAGCCTTCTGCAGCAGCCAGGGCAATAAAAAACATTACTGAGCAACTAGGCCTACTAAATGTATGGCGCTGATATTTACACCGGGATTGACTTCTTACTTGTCTCAAAATCATTCTGCTCTAATGTTAGTGACTGCGGCCACTCCCTCTCACTTACTTGGACCACTCCCCTATTCTTCTAGACTTGACTTTACCCCCAGGGGCAGCGCACATTTTACTTAGAGGTTATCCCCCATACTCTCTACTGGACCCAGTGTTCAAGGATGACCTGGCTTCTTCTACTGAAGAATTCTTTGCCAACAATATAGGCTCAGTTGACAATTTTTCTACAATCTGGGAAACATTTAAGGTTTTTATCAGAGGGGTTGCCATGTCCAAACATTCTGGGGTTCTTATATCGCTAAGAGATAGACTCGCTGCGCTGAAAAACAGACTGTCGGGACTAGAACATGTTTACCAGATGAAGGGAGAGCTGCATACACTCAAGGAAATTTAAACTACTCTAGAAGACTATCAGGAAACAGCAGATAGCAAAGTGAAACATATAGGCAAATTTTCCATAGCTATAACATATGGCGAGGGAGAACGCCCTAGTGCGGTTCTGGCAGCCATGCAATGCCGTAAAAGGGAAACTAGCACAATGACAGAGATTCTGGGAGAAGATGGGAGTCAGATACAGGAGACAGCGCTCATTGCGGATAAATTTGGCAGATACTACACTGAATTGTATGTCTCTAAACTGGAACCGAATAAGGAGAGTACCAGGGACTATTTGAAACATATACAATTGCCCTGGCTCACTAACTCGCATAGAGAACATCTTATGGTGCCTTTGGACCCTGGTGAGATCCGTAAAGCCCTGCAGTCAATGAGAGATGGCAGTGCCCAAGGCTCTGACAGCCTGACTGTAACCGTTTACAAAATATTTGCGGACCTACTAATACCGCATTTAGTTACCCTCTATGAGGAGGTCGTGAAGGCTGATAGGATGCCACCTACCATGAGAGAGGCCTTGATAATTGCTATACTGGAGCCAGGGAAACCAGCAAATGAATGCACCTCCTATAGGCCTTTATCTGCTAAATGTAGACACTAAATTGTTCGCAAACATACTAGCTAACCGTTTAGCCCCCCTCGTGCCCATTCTGGTCAGGCCAGAACAGGCTGGCTTTGCTCCAGGGCAGTGTCTAACTTATAAACACATGACATTTTTTGGTACTATCCAATATATTAACCCGGAGGTCAGAGCGGCTGCAGTCTTTTTGGAAGCAGAAAAAGAGTGTCACTCGGTGGAGTGGGCATTTATGAGGGCGTTTCGGGGTGGTAGATGTCTTTTTGCGTCCAGTGGGGGTCTTGTACAGTGCTCCAGTAGCTAAGATTAGGGTGGGCATTGTGGTAACCTCTCCTATTTCAATATCCAGGGGTACCAGGCAGGGGTGCCCGTTGTCGCCTCTACTGTATGCTTTGGTGGCTGATTCTATGGCTTGCACTTTAAGGGAGTACCATGGCCATAGAGTCCTGCAATATCCTAGATATCATCTGATTATCTCTGCCTATGCAGATGACACTCTTTTATATGTACCGGACCCAGGGAAAAATCTTACACCAGTGCTTACGGAGACCATGAATTTTGGTGCAATATCGGGCCTTAAGGTCAACTGGTCAAAATCTATTATTTTTTCACTCACTTCAGTCATGACTCCTGTGGAGCCTGACGTCCCATTACAATGGACCACGGAGCAGGTGCATTATTTGGGCATACAGGTGCAAACTGACCCTAATGTAGTATTCTCTGAAAATTACGGGAGGGCGATTGCTAAACTGAAGTATGATGTGATGAGGTGTATTCATTTGCCACTCTAGCTGATAGGGCGTATTTCCTTAATGAAAATGATTGTCCTTTCTAGATTACTGTTCTTGTTTCTGAATAGCCTGATGATTCTTCCTACTTGGACACTTGATGTCCTCCGTTCTTTACTCATTAAACTTGCTTGGGCTGGGAAACAACCAAGGGTCAAGTGGGGTTCATTGACTTTGCCCTACTCGATGGGTGGCCTTAGTGCACCTGATTTGGATCTCTATTATAGAGTGGCTCAGAGCTCGCATGCCTGATATTGGATATGTGAACCACAGAATTTTCCGCACCTATTGAGGCAGTTGCTGCCAACCCCTACCCATACCCCCAGATGTTATTCCAGACCCCTGCCAGAAAGGCTGGTGTGTTGGACTCTATAAACACTCCTGTCCATGCTGGGCATAACCTGTTAAACAGACCGGCAGGTGCCCTTTTACACTCTCCTTGGATCCTGATTGACTGGTGTCACTGGTTTTTGACTGATCATGATAGGGAGGCGGCTGCTGATCTGAGGCAACTGGGCATATTGCGGACGGGCAACCTGTTCCGGGACAAGGTGGCACGCAAGTATCACTTCCAAAGAACTAGGCACATGCTGGAGCAGGGTTTTCTACTTAAACCCAAACATCAGTTTATATTTTTGTATGTCATAATTAAAATTACTAATGATTAATTATTAAGTACTAAGTTTTGTTGAGTTTTTTATTAACCAACCTTATTAATGAAAGAACTATACGTGGGAATGCAATCGCATGGCTAAATTAATAAGTGAACTAAGTTGGTGAGCAAATTAATTAAATAAGTGTGGCTTATGTGATATTTGTTATGTGATTGCGCTTTAAAATAATATGCATTAATGCCTTTTTATGTTGCAAATGGCTAGATAAATACATACACATAAGGGTATTAGTGGGAATTAACACTGTATAATCAATACAATGTAGTAACGTTGTTTTGTGTTTCTTTTTAATTAAGTTGTCCATTATGGCCTGTTAAGAAAATGGCCGACATCTACAGCCTGCATTTGAGTAGATGAAATATGAAGAGAGGCTTCGCTGATTGTGACCTTGGCCTCTGCCTGAACTAAAAAGCTATGGAAAAAAAAGATGACAACTCTGGGATGACCGGCAGTTATCCTTGGTAGAGAACATTTGTCACAAATGAACATTTTGATAAACTTGTGGTGGCTTCACTGCGAGTGATACAATTCTGAAGAAAGACATCCGTGGATGTTACGAATTAGTTTTGGACTTCCTATTTCCTTGTTTTGAATTTCGAGATATCCAAGAGCGGAGATTCTTCTAATGTTGCAAGATGACATCTTTTCCTGCTTAACGGATGTTTTAGAGCTGTGTTTGTAACTTTTAGTATGTAAATTTTAGTAGAAATATTACTAGACTAGAGAGGGTCTGTGGCTACTTCTTCCTGAACTTATGATCAGAGGACCGATGCTGACTAAGAGGACGGTGACTCTACATGACAGCTCGAGAGACTTTAATTCTTTGCCGAGAGACCTGTCCTGACTTAGAGAACGACATTTAGCCAGAATAGGTAAATATGAGAATAATGATCTTGCAATTGAATGGCTTTTCATATGAATTAATTTAGATAAACAATTCTTGTTTGAATTACAGTGTCGGGTGGTTATTTCTTTGTCATGTTATTGAGATCTCAGATGTGTTTAATTGTTTTTATCAAGACTCAAGATAATTCAATTTGGTTGCATTGACCTCAAATTAGGTGCAGATTGATTAAAGAGTTCTCTCTTATATTCAGTGTGGATAGAGTAATAGAATAAATGATGGTGTAATGGGCCCCACCAGCGTATGATGAGAGTATGTGCGCATGACTGTGAAATTACTTTGTCCGTGGAAGTAGGGAGAATTCATACGCTTTGATCTGCAGCAGTTTCCTGGTAGCAGAATGATGGTTTTGATTATTATCTTGATCTGATAGATTGCTTGTACATAGGCTTTTGGATTTATTGATTGATGATGATACATGTACTAACACTAAATGTTGAAGTCGTATTGAGTTATATGTAGTGTGTACGGCTTCTGGGACGTAGGGAGTCGGTGACAGTTCCGTAGTAGGGCAGAGGGAAGTGAGTACTGCTCTCGGGAAAGGCGGAATTGTTGGCCCTGTACGAATGCAGGGAAAAGCGTGTGACAATTGAAGGTGCACGTCGCATTGTCTGGGTTCGATTCAGTGACATTGTCGTGTGTTACTACTAGAGACATATTTTCTGTATAATAGAAGTGTGTATGGTTGCGAAGGTTATCTGTGAAGTTCTGGTCTTAGGTATCAGGGATCCTTTTTAGGATTTCCGTTAACGCTTATCACTGGGAAGGTAATAGGTATTCTCTGAGTTTGTTTGAAGGACAGAGCAGAGGTAAGCGCTGCTTGGTTAACGTATGTTATAATTCTGTAGTAGCACAGATTGTTCGCTGTTCTCGGGAAAGACAGGATTCTGTGTGAATGTGCTACATTTTCTGGTGTGAAAGTGCGTGAATGTATGGGCATTTAGTTGATTGTGAAGCTCTTAGGAACATTCCGGGAGGAAACAGTTAATGGATGCATGTTAGAAGGGCAGAGTAGAGGGATGTGCTACTGTGTCAACGAGAGTAACAATTCCGTAGTAGAGCAGAGGTAAGCGCTGTTCTAGAGAGAAGCGGGATTCTCGTGGGAAAGGTCTTTACTATTCTGTGGTTAGCGGAGCAGACAATGGAGATGTTTATATGTTGTAAGTAATAGATTTGTAGAATCTGAAACAAAGTCTACCGAGAAGGTTTTGTAAAGGAGGGGTAGACGAGTGACAGGAGACAGGAGTAGAAGCGACTGCAGCGACTACTGACGTCAGAAAGACCGCGCTGTGATTGGACAGTGGGTTAGAACAGTGAAAGCACTGTGATTGGTGCGTTGGTGTGAGCCGCGCAGGGATTGGAAGAAGTACAGGGTGACGTAGACGCTCCGGGATTGGTGCGTTAGTGTGGGTTCGCTGTTATTGGACAAAAGATCGTACAGTTGTAGGAAGGACTAGAGGGTTGTGGTAAACGCAAAAATGTATTACCAAAAAGAGGAAAAGAAAAAGAAATCCTTGTTCAGTAAAATTAAAACATGGTTTGACAAGGATAAGGATATAGTAACTAGAGAAGGTGAGTTACTACCCCCGACAAGAACCCCTGCATCCTTCATGGTTCCGAAATATGGGTATCATACCTGTATTTGGTTAGACAATTGGGCTAAGTATACTAGAGAAGATGGTGTTTTAGCATTCCCGGAACATGGTTCATTTAATCTGGCCGTGTTGAGAAATTTACGGGAGAGAATGATGAGTCTAGAGCCCAGACCAAGGCCGACACAGTTCGAGGCATTGGTAGAATGGGAAGATGAGGTGCATGAGCGAGAAAAACAGAGGAGTGGAGGTAATTATAGGTATATGTTTGGGAGGAAATATGATCGTGAAACTCATCATGATCGAATGAGGAGATGGCGAGATGCTGGTATGACTGAGGGACTATATCCTGTGAGAACTGTTGAGGAAACAGAAGGGAGGAAAGGTACGGAAAAGGTACATAATGCAGAATTGAGAAGGTATGGGGCTAATGAATATGAGGATGAAGTCTTGGATGATGTCAAGAATTCCTGTCATGCGAGGGGAGGAAAACGGTAACCAGCGAAAACGGACTACATCTCCCAGGATGCTTAGCGGTTGAGAGGTTATGTAAACAGGAGAGCTGTTACATAACTCAAGGAAAACACGCCCTTATGTAAACAGGAGAGCTGTTACATAACTCAAGGAAAACACGCCATTATGTAAACAGGAGAGCTGTTACATAACTCAAGGAAAACACGCCCTTATGTAAACAGGAGAGCTGTTACATATCTCAAGGAAAACACGCCCTTATGTAAACAGGAGAGCTGTTACATAACTCAAGGAAAACACGCCCTATAAAGGGAGGAACCGGGAGGTACAACGCTGTCGGATATTGTGTTTACACCGACGTACCTGCTTAGTGAAGAGCAGTGTTCCGGAGTGGTGCTCCAGTAAGGCAAGAACGGAGGTAGGTCGAGTCGTTACTCCCTGGGCCGTGTCTTGCCCCATCGTCACCTGTGAAGGACCCGGAAGCTCTACCGGATAACATTGAGCTTCGCTTTTTGACTCGGCTGAGTCAAAGCGCAGTGGCGCTTTTGCTGGTTGGAGTCGTAACTCCCAGCCCGACCAGAGATACAGGGACTGCCAGCTGTAACGCACACCAGGAGGTGTTTGCCGCGTTACAGACTCGGAAGTCCACGGGATCGATCGAGCGGCTGCTCTCGGTTCAGTCTTCTTTGCTTGTGATTGGGGTAACGGTGACGCATCACCAGGAGGTGACTCCGCGTCCCGGTGCAGTCTGAGGAAGAGGTTGAGCGGCTGCTCCCTTCAGGTAAAGACCCCGGCTGGGTGTTTCCCTGACTCCTCGATTCTCCCCAACACTCTTCGTGCCCCTCACAGCCTACCGATTGGCATTGTCGGCCATTTCATTTCTGCCCTCTGTTGGCATACGCCGGGATCGGCGTATATGCAGAGGACGGTTAGGACCATCCGTGCTGTGGGCTGGTAACGTACTTAGCCTGGAGGATTCCAGTGACTATAACCTTTGTTTATTCCTTGTATTATTTTTGCCTTCATTAAAATAACTAATCCTTCACAAGTGGTTGCGTTCTCATTATCGTGTCTGTTAAACGATCCTGAGACGTTCAGGGCGTTACAAAATATCCGACCCTAATAAACACTAACTGTCTCCCGGTCGATAACAGACATGGCAACACTTGATGATGTGCTGGCTGCTTTAGCGACCGTGCAAATTGAATTGGCTGCCTCCAGGCAAGAAACAGCCGATGTAAAAGCCAGACTGGATGCTATCCAATTGGACCCGCTCACGCCCAGCACCTCCCTCACGAACCAGACCCCTGCGGTAGTAGTGGAAATGCCGGTAGCCGTCCCCTTGGCAACACCAGAGAGGTACAGTGGGGATCCTAACACAGTGCAGGTATTCCTCACACAAGTGACGCTACATTTATCGTGCAAACCAAGGGCGTTCCCCACGAGTCAGGCTCGTGTGGCTTTCCTTATATCCTATTTGGCTGGAAACGCGGCACAATGGGCAGTACCTCTGGTGAGCAGGGACGACTCCATCTTATGTGATTGGGGTGCTTTTCGCGAGGAATTCCTGAAGGTCTTCGACAGAAGGGCTGACTCGTACACGGCGGACCGTGAAATGCTTGAGTTGAGACAGGGATCCAACGACCTGGTGCAGTATCTCAACGCGTTCCGAAGGCTGGTTGCGGAAACCAAGTTGCCTGTTGCTAAACAGACGGCGCTCTTCCATCACGGGCTGTGCGAGGAGCTCAAGGACGCCGTGGCTCATATTGACCCACAACCCAAGACATGTGAGGGCCTTATCAACCTGGTATTACGGCTGGAACATAGGCTAAGTGAAAGAAAGGGGGATCATGGGAGAAAAGGAAAATCCCTTCCATCCTATGTGACAGTGGGAAGTCCTGAAACTGCCACCACATCCAAATGAGAACCAAAGGACATCGGCGCAATACGAGCGAGCCTCACAGCCACGGAGAAAGAGTCACGCCGTAAACAAGGATTGTGCCTATATTGTGGCAAAAAAGGCCACTACGTACGTGAATGCCCTGCCAAACCGAAGACGTCACGTTATCGGGCCAACCGGTCGGTAACAGCCGTGGTGGACGTACCGGCGGAAAACTAGAGGACTCCCAGACCAAAGAAGGGGCATCTCGGAGTCACTCATCCATCCCTTCACTTTCCAACTCGGTCACTAAGGGACAACGACACCTGTTTCTCACGGTGCACGTGGGAGTGCATGACCAGTGGATACCCGTTGTGGCCATAGTGGATTCAGGGGCCACTGGCATGTTTATGGACCACAACGAGGCATGCAGGCTAGGGCTAGTGCTTCTTCCCAAAGCTGTACCCGAAGACGTCTATGCTGTAGACGGAAGGCGATTGGTGACGGGGCCCATCGGGCAGCACACGGGGGTCCTTCCGATGAGATGTGGGAGGAACCATTTGGAACAAATCGATTTTAACATCATCCGAGCGCCCCAATATGGCATCATATTGGGATTGCCGTGGCTACAGAAACACAACCCCTCTGTGGATTGGCCAACACATCGCATCGAACTGACGTCACCGTATTGCATCCTGCATTGTGGAATAAGAACGGAATCCCTTGACGCAGATGAGAGCGGGAGTCAGACGGTGGCTACAGCGGCAGAAAAAGATGTGGCTCTCCCCCAGGCTTATCACAGTTTTGAGGATGTATTTGATGAGGTGAAGGCGGAAGTGCTACCACCACATAGACAGTTTGACTGCCAGATCGACCTGGTGCCAGGGGCCAGCGTTCCCAGCGGCAGGCTGTATGCCCTGACGGAGCCTGAAAACGTGCATCTCCGGGGGTACCTGGATAAACTCCTCAAGCTAGGATTCATCCGCCCGTCCAAGTCTCCGGCCGCCTCGCCACTCTTTTTCATCCGGAAGGCTAATGGGGAGCTGAGAGCCTGTGTGGACTTTAGGGCATTGAATGCGATAACCGTAAAGAATCGGTACCCCTTGCCTCTCATCAGTGTACTTCTGGAACAGGTCAAGAAAGCTCGTATCTACACCAAGTTGGATTTGAAAGGGGCATACCATCTGGTGCGCATGAGGCACGGAGACGAGTGGAAGACCGCCTTTAAGACCAGGTTCGGCCTTTTTGAGTACCTCGTCATGCCGTTCGGTCTGTGCAACGCCCCGGCAGCCTTTCAGTACTTTTTGAATGAGGTATTCAGAGAGGAGTTGGATATCTACGTGGTCGTATATATCGACGACATCCTCATCTATTCGTCCAGTGTGGAGGAGCACGTACACCACGTCAAAGCTGTGCTCCAAAAGCTGAGGGAAAACATGCTGTTTTGTAAACTCAGCAAGTGTGACTTCCACGTCACATCCGTGGAATTCCTCGGAGTGATGCTGAGTCCAGAGGGACAGGAGATGGCAGAACGAAAGATCAAGGCGGTGAAAGAATGGCCGGTGCCCCAAAGCGTGAAGGACGTCCAAAGTTTCATTGGCTTCGCCAACTTTTACAGGTGGTTTATAGATGGATTTTCAGGATTGGTGGCCCCAATCACACAGCTACTGAGGAAGTCCAAGGAGTTTGTCTGGTCCCCTGAAGCGAACACAGCCTTTGAGGCCCTGAAAAGCGCCTTTGGTAAGGCGCCGGTGTTGGCTCACCCCGATCCGGATCTCCCCTACGTGGTGGAAGCGGACGCATCGGATGTGGCGCTGGGGGCTATCTTGTCCCAACGCAACCACGACACAGGGGTGCTTCATCCCGTTGTGTACATGTCCCGCAAACTCAACGACGCCGAACGCAACAACCATATTGCGGAGAAGGAGCTTCTCGCAATCAAGGACGCCTTCACCGAATGGAGGCATTGGTTGATGGGGGCAAGACATGTGGTATCGGTGTACACGGACCATCGGAACCTACAGTTCATGACGGCCACAAGACACCTTTCTCCCAGACAGCTGCGGTGGATGATCTTCTTTGCGGGGTTCAACTTCCGCATCACATATCGGCCGGGGACGGAAAACCGGAAGGCGGACGCCCTGTCCCGTCAATCTGCAGTTAAGGAACCATTGCCTGCGACCGAGCATTCCATCATTTCCCCGAGGATGGTATTGGGGGTTATCCAACCGGATACTTTCCTGAGGGGAATAAAGAGAGGGATCAGGTCATTCGCATGGCGGAGGTGGCTCCTCAGTCACAGAGAATGGCAGCTGAAGGACGGGATACCCCTGAAGGGCAGGTGCCTATTGATACCCACGCCTAGGCTAAGGAAACAAGCATTCATCTGGTGCCATGACTCTCCATGCGCAGGTCATTTGGGCTTTGAAAAAACGGTGGCTAGCATGGGACGGCATTTCTGGTGGCCAACCATGAGAGTGGATGTCAGGAGGTGGGGACAGGAGTGTCCTACGTGTGCTACCATGAAGGCCGACCATGGCCGAACCCAAGGGCTCTTACATCCACTTCCGACCCCGGATAGACCATGGGATAGCATATCTCTGGACTTCGTGGTGGGCCTACCGGTAGACCAGGGGATGACGGCAATACTGGTGGTGGTGGATTACTTGACGAAAATGGGGCACTTCATCCCCTGCAAGAGAGTCCCTACGGCCGGGGAATTGGCGTCACTACTCCTAAAGAATGTGGTACGACTGCATGGATTACCTGGGGTGATCGTGTCGGACCGGGGGTCGCAGTTTACTGCGCAATTCTGGAAGACTTGGTGCACTGCGCTGCATGTTAAGACCGCCCTGTCCACCAGCTACCACCCTCAAACGGACGGCCAAACCGAGCGCCTGAACCAAACGCTCAAACAGTATCTGCGATGTTTTGTGGACCAGGGCAGGGAAGAATGGGTCGACTTGCTATGGGTTGCAGAGATAGCCTATAACAACGCCACTCACAGCTCCACACAGTCATCTCCGTTCTATAGCAACTATGGCCAACATCCCAGGTTCTTGCCATTTCTACATCCGTTCAGAGAGGACAGGATTCTCGCCACAGCGGACAGGGTGGCACACATAAAAGACACGTTGATGCGCTCAAGGGCTGTCCTAATAGAGGCCAAGAGAAGATACAAGGCTGCGGCAGACAGGAAGAGAAGGCCCGGGCCACTGTACCGCACTGGAGACTACGTCTGGATATCCACAAGAAACATGAGGTTTCGAGAGAACAGTGTGTTCCATCCCAAGTACATGGGCCCCTATCGAATTACCAAGTGTATGGGTCCCGTGAACGTGAAGGTGTGCTTGCCCCAGTCATTGCGGATACACCCTGTCTTTCATGTATCATTGCTCAAACCAGCACCCTCCAAGCCGTCTGGGACACCCAGGCCGGTATGCGTGGAGTCGGAGGTGGAGTATGAAGTGTCGGGCATACGGGCGTCCAAATGGCGCAGGGGGAAGCTGTGGTACCTGGTTGCGTGGAAAGGCTATGGCCCGGAGGAGCAGTCATGGGAACCGGCTGAAGGGGTTCATGCTCTGCGCTTGGTCTCCTTGTTCCATCAGCGTTTTCCTGCCAGCGCTGGACCCGTGGGGAGCCGCTGAGAGGGAGGATGTACTGTCAAGAATTCCTGTCATGCGAGGGGAGGAAAACGGTAACCAGCGAAAACGGACTACATCTCCCAGGATGCTTAGCGGTTGAGAGGTTATGTAAACAGGAGAGCTGTTACATAACTCAAGGAAAACACGCCCTTATGTAAACAGGAGAGCTGTTACATAACTCAAGGAAAACACGCCCTTATGTAAACAGGAGAGCTGTTACATAACTCAAGGAAAACACGCCCTTATGTAAACAGGAGAGCTGTTACATATCTCAAGGAAAACACGCCCTTATGTAAACAGGAGAGCTGTTACATAACTCAAGGAAAACACGCCCTATAAAGGGAGGAACCGGGAGGTACAACGCTGTCGGATATTGTGTTTACACCGACGTACCTGCTTAGTGAAGAGCAGTGTTCCGGAGTGGTGCTCCAGTAAGGCAAGAACGGAGGTAGGTCGAGTCGTTACTCCCTGGGCCGTGTCTTGCCCCATCGTCACCTGTGAAGGACCCGGAAGCTCTACCGGATAACCATTGAGCTTCGCTTTTTGACTCGGCTGAGTCAAAGCGCAGTGGCGCTTTTGCTGGTTGGAGTCGTAACTCCCAGCCCGACCAGAGATACAGGGACTGCCAGCTGTAACGCACACCAGGAGGTGTTTGCCGCGTTACAGACTCGGAAGTCCACGGGATCGATCGAGCGGCTGCTCTCGGTTCAGTCTTCTTTGCTTGTGATTGGGGTAACGGTGACGCATCACCAGGAGGTGACTCCGCGTCCCGGTGCAGTCTGAGGAAGAGGTTGAGCGGCTGCTCCCTTCAGGTAAAGACCCCGGCTGGGTGTTTCCCTGACTCCTCGATTCTCCCCAACACTCTTCGTGCCCCTCACAGCCTACCGATTGGCATTGTCGGCCATTTCATTTCTGCCCTCTGTTGGCATACGCCGGGATCGGCGTATATGCAGAGGACGGTTAGGACCATCCGTGCTGTGGGCTGGTAACGTACTTAGCCTGGAGGATTCCAGTGACTATAACCTTTGTTTATTCCTTGTATTATTTTTGCCTTCATTAAAATAACTAATCCTTCACAAGTGGTTGCGTTCTCATTATCGTGTCTGTTAAACGATCCTGAGACGTTCAGGGCGTTACAGATGACATGATCTACAAGAGACCACCTCCATATAGACGAGAACCAGAAGTGAGAACACCAGTTGTTACCCCAATGAGAGATACTTTGCAAATCATAAAAACAGAAGTTGTGACACCTGATCTGAAAAGTAGTAGCTCTTTCGCGGAAAGGGAAAGTGAGAGAGAGCGAGAGAGAGAAAGAGAGAATGAAATCGAGGATGAAAAAACAAGAGAATTAGCAAGAACCACATTTGAGTTGACAGAGAAAATCAGGGAACTGACTAAGAATCTAGAAGCTGTTACAGTGCCTGTAACCATAGGTCCGGTTATGCCTATTTTTGATAAGCAAAGAACGGGTGAAAGTGGTTTAACAGTTCCATATGTAGGAAATGGACTAGTTAGTTCTCCGAAACAGTCAGGAATGAGGACGGGAGAGAATCAGTTGAGACATACCATATGTGGTGGAGAGTTAAATGTACAGCCTAACTCAGGATTGAATACTGGTTGTGTGGAAAGAAATGTTATGATGGGAGGATCAATTTTGGAACCACAGAGGATGACAGAACAAGTGAGTACAGAAAAATCTACAGGAATAACGGCTGAGGATTTGAATGATTGGTTGAAAGCTCTCCAAAGGAAGGAAAAAGATTCTCAGGCAATTGATGTAGCCAGGTTACGTATGAAATTGGAGGAGCTTATAGTGGGAACAATTCCTACAGAAACGTTAAAAAATCATCATGATGGAGAGTTGTTATTCATGTGCAAGAGCATCACATGGAGGCCTAAGAATACACATGACAGGTTAAAAGGAATAGCGAGTGAAATGGGAATTGACATGGATAAGGTGAAAGCTTTACAGAAGCCTTACCGAGTGGATTTTACAGATAAAGATATTGAGAATCTAAATGACGTTGGCCGAACAGGGCAGATTAAGGAAATTATTGGATTATTGCGAAAATGGGGTGATGTGGAAAAGTGGAAGGATAGATGGTATAAGAAAAGAGAAGATACAGTGGACAGGACTTACTCAGCATTCCCCATGAGAGAAAAGGAAAAAACAGTGGATGCTTATCCTATGAGAGAGATTCCTGGAGGAGGATATGTACATGTCCCATGGACTAGGCAGGATATTTTGTCATTTACAAATGATTTCCCTCGACTGAAAGAGAAGCCTGTTGAGTGGTATAGGCAGGTTGATAGGTTTGTGAAATTGTCAAAAGTGCTGTGGATTGACCTGAATAGTCTGTTTGATATAATTGTTCCAGCAGACTTGTGGGCAGAGTGTAAAATAGTCATAGATTGGCCCACTAAAGAATATCCGAGAGATCCAAAGACAGGAGCTCCAGACCCGGAGGTTATGAAGAAATACGAACAGGTCATAGTGTTCTTGAAGAATAAGGTACCTCCTAAAGAGACAGATTGGGTTAAGATGGATCGAACACATCAGGAAGTAAAAGAATCAGTTCATGCCTTTTATGAAAGGTTAATACTGGCTTTTAAACAGTTCAGTGGAGATGAACATCTGGGTGATAAGGATTTGAGTCATTTTGTATACAGATTTGTATATGGTTTGCGACCCGAAATCAGTGAAATGATACGTGAGCACACAGTTGATTGGCAGAGTAAGAAGATTGTTGAGATCTTGAGACATGCGAAGTACTTCAGTGATGAAATTGAGGCGAAACAAAGAAAGCTGAAGGAAAAAGCGATGAGGGCACAGGTGAAGGTTGCAGAAAGACAAGAAGCACAGCTGGTTGAACAAGCAAATAATCCAGGAAATAGGCCCAGATATGGTACAGGAAAAGGAAAGGGGAACATTGAGGAGGCGAAGAAAAAATTTCCGTGCCACAACTGTGGAAAATTAGGGCACTGGAGATCCGAGTGTACGAATCCACCATTAGTGAATAATGACAATCAATCCTTGAATCAACAGGTGCAGAATGAGGGGTGTAATCATCCGCAGCAACAGCAGAAGGTTGTCAAGCAGCAGAATCAAGAGCCAAAACCGCCTTTGCCACAGAACAGAGGATCCCAAAAATACAATCAAGACTCGGGATTCTACAATGAGGAACAGGTAAACAAACCGAGACGTACAAATCCAATACAACAATATTGGATAAAGAATGAGGGGAGTGAGTCTGAAGGGGACTTCTGACGGTGCCGAAGAGAGGAGGAAGAGTGCATACTTGGAGCAACTCTAGAAATAGACCAGGCAGGACCATTTGTAGACGGGAAAATAAATGGAGAAAGACACAGGAGCGACAAGATCAACTGTCAGGTCAGCAGATATAAGAAATCTTCCTCTCTCGGACGAAGCAATACAAGTGGTTGGTGTATCTAATACACAGATTAGGACTCGTCTTACTGAACCAGTAAGGGTAAGGATAGGGAAATGTTCAGATATGCACAGGTTCGTAGTGTGTGATACTAGTCCAGTGAACTTGTTAGGTAGGGATTTGTTGTGTAAAATGAATTGCACAATTTTTTGTACTCCGGATGGAATAGCCTTTGAGACACCAGATGAGGATGTCTTATACAGAGTAACTCTAGGTAATAGAGAAAATGAGGTTGTTGGAACATATGCTGTATTTAATCCAGATGATTTACCTCAAGAATTGAGACACACAGTAAAAGCAGCAGTTTGGGATTTTACTGGAGAGGATGTGGGATTGATGAATAATGTAGATCCAGTAAAGATTACAGTGAAAGAGGGAATCTCTTATCCTAATATCCCACAATACAGATTGACACCAGAGATAATTGAAGGAATAACACCTATAATTGACTAGATGATTCAGCAAGGAGTCTTGAGAGTGTTACTAAGTAGCCCATGTAATTCACCTATAATGGGACTGAAGAAACCTAATGGGAAGTTCAGAATAGTACAAGATTTGAGAAAGGTTAACAAAATTGTGGTATCATGCTGTCCTATTGTGCCAAATAAATCAGTGATTTTGTATCAGATTCCCCTTGATGCTGAATGGTACACAGTAATTGATTTGTGCCATGCTTTCTTTTCAATTCCATTGCATCATGACAGCCAGCCGATTTTTGCATTTCGGTTTGGACAGCGTATTTTGGCATGGTGCCGAATCCCACAGGGGTATACAGAGAGCCCTTCAATATTCAATCAGTTGCTGAAGAAATCTTTGGAAAGTCTGACCATGCCTGAAAGCTCAGTACTAGTACAATATATCGATGACCTACTTGTGGCATCGAAGACACGTGAAGCATGTGAAGTAGATACCATAGCTTTATTGAATCATCTGGCTGATGGATGTATCTCCAGCCAAATTGCAATTTTGCAAGAAAGAAGTACATTATCTTGGACACAATATTGAAAAAGGTCTAAGAAAGGTGACCATTGACAGGATCAAAATTATCAGAGGAATGAGATCCCCAATGACCCAGAGAGAAGTGAGAATGTTTCTGGGAATGGTAGGTTATTGTCGTCAGTGGATAAGTAACTTTTCCCTGATAGCAAAGCCACTGATTAAATTGACCAAAAGTGAAGTAAAAGACCCATTGGAATTGAATGCAGAACAAATGGCAGCATTCGAAGAATTAAAGAACAGATTATGTGAAGCCCCTGCTCTAGGAATGCCAGACTATGAGAAGGAGTTTGAGCTGTACTGTAGTGAGAGGAATGGATGTGCACTTTCAGTGTTAATCCAGAAACATGGACGTCTGAGGAGGCCAATTGCGTACTTCTCATCAACACTTGACCCAGTAGCTGTGGGTTTACCAGGTTGCCTGAAAGCAGTAGCTGCTACATGCAGAAGCTTGGAACAGAGTGAGGGTATAATAATGGGATATCCTGTACGGGTGTTCGTACCTCATGATGTGGCAATTCTTTTGACAAGAAGCAGAACTCAATATATGTCACATAGTCGGCTGACTAAATATGAGAAAATCATTCTGGGAGCATCAAATGTGACTCTTGAGAGATGTGTGAATGTGAATCCAGCAACACTGTTGCCAGATGCTGAAAATGTGAGTGTGAGAGATGATGTTGATCATGATTGCTTGGATGTGCTTGATTACTGTACAAAACCGAGACCAGACATAAGAGACCTGCCACTGCCTGAGAGTGATCATGTGTTGTTTGTGGATGGATCATGTCTGAGAACAGAAGAAGGTGTGCTGAGTGCTGCATATGCGGTGTGTAAAGTTTCAGAAGTTGTGGAAGCTTCACCTTTGAAAGGAGTTAAATCTGCTCAGGTAGCGGAATTGGTGGCACTGACAAAAGCTTGCAAGATTGGAAGAAATGTGAGAGTGACTGTAATGACTGATAGTCAGTACGGATTCGGAGTTGTTCATGATTTTGGCCAGCTTTGGCTACAGAGAGGTTTCCTGACCTCAAGTGGAACTCCTATAAAGAATGCTGAAGTGATTGGGAAATTGCTTGAGGCGATACAGCTGCCCAAAGAGCTGGCAGTTGTAAAATGTGCTGCTCATGGACAGGGTGATGATTTTGTTACTCTCGGAAATAAGTTTGCCAATGACATAGCACAGTATTGTGCACAGAACAATGATCCTATAAACAGGGGAAAAGAGAAAGAAATGTCTTTTTGTTCTGTGATGTTTACTAATGTGATGGAAACATGGGAGGAGGTGAGACAGTTGCAGGATGAAGCAGGAGATGAGGAAATGAAAGATTGGATCAAGGCAGGTTGTGCACCAAGAGAAAAGGATCATGTATGGATCTATAGGGATGGAAGACCAGTCATGCCAAATGCTATGTTGTCAACAATGGCAAGAATGTATCATGGCCAGGGACACCTGGGGAGGGATGCTATGATTAGATCATTTAAGCAGACCTGGTACAATGCAAAGTTCAGGCTGATAGCAGAGAGCATCTGTCAAAGATATTTGATTTGTCAGCAAATCAATCCTGGAAAGAAAACAGTGGTGAGCCTAGGAACAATAGGTAGGGAGGGAGGTCCTTTTACCAGAATGTAATAGATTTCATTGAAATGCCCCAAGTCAATAGATTGAGGTATGTTCTAGTGGTAGTCTGTTTGTTCTCAAGGTGGGTGGAAGCATATCCAACCAGGAGAAATGATGGAATAACAGTGGCCAAGTTGCTGTTAAGAGAGTTGATTCCTAGGTACGGGTTCCCAGTGACCATTGAGTCAGACAGAGGAGGACACTTCTATAATGAACTCATGAGTTTAATTTGTGAAGCATTGAGTATACAGCAGAAGCTACATTGTGCATACCGACCAGAGGCTTCTGGCTTTCTTGAGCAGATGAATGGTACAATCAAAAACAGAATTGGCAAGATGTGTTTAGCCACTGGAATGAAATGGCCTGATGTCTTGCCTCTAGTGTTGATGACTATTAGGTCTACTCCAGACAGAACTACAAGGTTGAGTCCACATGAAATAATTATGGGACGTGCAATGAGACATGCATTCGTGCCCGTCAACAAGCTGATGACTATAACTGATGACATGATTTTGGATTACTGTAAAGGCCTGGCTGACGCAGTTCATTCTGTGTTTCACCAGGTTGGAGAAGACGCCACCACACTTGAAAAGAAGGCAGCCCATGATCTGAGCCCGGGGGACTGGGTGAGAATAAAAGTGCACAGAAGAAGAAATTGCTTGGTTCCAAGGTGGGGAAGGCCAAGACAAGTCATTCTGACTACGACGACTGCTGTAAGGTGTGCTGGAGTGAAGAACTGGATCCATGCAAGTCATACTCTGAGAGTTCCAAATCCAAAGGATGGGATTGGGAAAGAATACTTTGAAGAGTCAGATTCCAGTGATGATGCAGACACTGAAACAGTGAGAAGAAAAAAGAATCCTGAAAGGGGGAAAGAGAGTCAGAAAGAGAGTCAGGAGATTCTTTTTTCTTACCAGAAGAAGTTTCAAGAGGAACATTGCGAACCTCAGAAGAGAGTTCAGATTCTGGAAAAGTACCTGAAGTTCTAACTAGCAGTGGAGAAGATAAAGAGAAAGAAAGAAAAGAAAAGAGCGATTGCACAGAGACTATACCTGAGTCAAATGAGGAAGTTGAGAGGAATCCATCTGAGATAATTCTTGAAGAAGTAGGGTCAGAAGAAGAGAGAGAGGGACAGATTGAGGAAGAACCCAAAGGAGGTGTAGGGAACATTCATGATGAGCTAGGTGAAGGGACAAGTAGACAGCAAGAAGATTGCGTGTCGGAGACCCGAGGAGGGAAAGTAGTAAGGAAATCTCAATCGGTGGAGAAGAAGATTGTGGAGAAAGAGAGAATTGTTGATGAACAAGAGGCAAATGAGACAGAATCTGATGAGAGTGAAAATGAGATACCAGAGGGTCGAGTTCTGAGAAAGAGAACTTGGAATGGAGAAAGGAACAATAAAGAAGTAAAACAGAAAAGAAATGCAAAAGGAGATCTTTGGCCTAACAAGATAAAGAGGCTGAGATATCGATTGACACGAGTTAACTCATCAAAAGCTGAACAGGTGAATGAGGTGTCAAGCCAAAATCAAGCGAAAGGAGAAGAACCAAAAGAACCAAAGGAACCAGAGGAGATCAAGAGAATCAGAAAGCCCAACCAGAAGTATAGGTCACCAGAATGGACGTATGTGGCACTGTCTGAAGAAGAAGGAGAGGCAGAGGGTGAAAGAAATCCAGAGGGGACCTTACTTAAAGTGGTTGAGTAAGAGGAAACTGTTGGAATCCTGAAAGTTATCTTGTCTGACATTGGAGAAGAGACAGATGTTCAGGATCTGATACAATTTGATGTTGATGAAGAAGGAGTGAAAAGTGATGAAAATCCAAATTGAGTGAACTGAAGGAGTCACTTGGAGAAGAGTGAAGAAGAAGAAATCTAAAAAAATTAACAGATTGTAACGATCTAGTGGATGTTTGCTGTCCTAGAGGTTCAGTAGTGGAGTAGTAGAGGCTAAGTCAAAAGACACAGTCAAAGTAATAAGATGGCTAACACAGAAAATAATCAAAGTAGATGTACCTTCCTGAAAAGATGGTGCAGAATGTGCTGCTGCTGTACAGGACTATTGATGCTACTATGGAGTGTACTTGCTTTATTAGTTACTTTTAGAGTTACAGTAGAGACTTTGGGAATACATACTGAGAATATGACTAACATAGGGAAGAGTTCGCAGAAAGTAGTACCAACTAGAATTAGTAATATATACATACACAAGGATAGGTCAATTAATGATTTTTCTAGCAATGTTTTTTCAAAATTATTGTATGAATATGTAAAGACAATGGAGGTAAGGGATTGCTACGTCTGTATGCAATTACCTGCATCCGTTTCAGAGGGAGTTACTTATCATCATCTCCCAGCTACGTATGGAATTTCATGTAGTGTGTTGATTAGTATTTTTTATTTATTAGGGAAAATAGATTATGATATGTCTAATAAGAATAACATTTTTGGGCAATTGCCTATGAATAAAAAACTGAATCCTGCTAAAGAAGCTAACATTTTAGGTGAGATTTTTATTGAAACAGAAGAATTAACATTAGATTACATTGTTAGAAACAATTTAACTTGTAGTTTGAAGGAAGAAGAAGAAGCTTTTCTAGACATGGTAGAGAAAAGGAGAATTGGTATGCATGAAAAGGCAGGAGGATATAAAATGAGTGAGACAATGTGGGACATTGAGATGGGAAAGGAGTTGAAGAATGGGGCCAGTCCAACTTTGGCTTTAGATGCACCACAGAAGGGTAAACTATGCATTACCAGAAGGAAATCCCAATATGATTATCATTTTATTGGGACTAGTGAGTGCCATGATACATACTTTATTGCAAAGGGATGGGGATTCAAAGGAGGAGAGGATCCAGTTTTCCCGGGAGTGTATTATATTTGTGGGAATAAAGCTTATTATAGGTTGCCTGACCATTGGTATGGCACATGTTATGTTGGCCTGGTCTTTCCAAAGATTTTCCATATGGATAGAATAGAAGATGCAGAACAAATTAATTTACTAACACGTTTTAAAAGAGAAACTTGGACAGAAATTGTAGGAGATATTTTTGGAGCTTTGATACCAGCAGTGGGAATTTCATTAAATGTATATGGAATTCGGAAGCTGTCAACAGTGGTGGATCGCTTATCGACAAGCACCGCTGGAGGTTTCCTATTGGTAAATACAGAGATGGTTGCTTTACGCGCTATGTCTATGCAAAATCGACTTGCCCTATTGGCAAAAGAGGGTGGAGTCTGTGGAATGCTGAAAGTTCAACATTGTTGCACTTACATTCCTGATGAAAGCAAAGATCTAAAAGTCTATATCAAAAATATTACTGATTTGCATGAAGAATTAGTACCACTGGAAGCTGAAAGTATCTGGACTAAAATGGCTAATAAGATGATTGCTGTTAAGAATTTTATAGCTAAGATAGGTAGTACCATTTTTGGTAATATATTATTTCCATTGACATGTGTGATTGTTATTTTATTGATTCTTAGATTAGGGTGTTTATGTTGTAGATATAGGAGGAATAAAAAGAAAATATTAAAAGAAAATGTTGAAAAGAGACAAAAGAGGTCAAAAAGAGACCCACAAGAAATAGAATTGGAAGAATTTAGGGAGAGCATGTACTTAGAAACAAAAAGAGATGATGAAAGAGAAACTGGAGTTTAATGAAAGAACAAAAAGACATTTGAATTTTTCCTAAAAAAAGGGGAACTAAATTTTTTTGGGTTGGATTTTTGTGGTGATGATATATCACCAAAGGGGGGATTGCTGGAGCAGGGTTTTCTACTTAAACCCAAACATCAGTTTATATTTTTGTATGTCATAATTAAAATTACTAATGATTAATTATTAAGTACTAAGTTTTGTTGAGTTTTTTATTAACCAACCTTATTAATGAAAGAACTATACGTGGGAATGCAATCACATGGCTAAATTAATAAGTGAACTAAGTTGGTGAGCAAATTAATTAAATAAGTGTGGCTTATGTGATATTTGTTATGTGATTGCGCTTTAAAATAATATGCATTAATGCCTTTTTATGTTGCAAATGGCTAGATAAATACATACACATAAGGGTATTAGTGGGAATTAACACTGTATAATCAATACAATGTAGTAACGTTGTTTTGTGTTTCTTTTTAATTAAGTTGTCCATTATGGCCTGTTAAGAAAATGGCCGACATCTACAGCCTGCATTTGAATAGATGAAATATGAAGAGAGGCTTCGCTGATTGTGACCTTGGCCTCTGCCTGAACTAAAAAGCTATGGAAAAAAACGATGACAACTCTGGGATGACCGCCAGTTATCCTTGGTAGAGAACATTTGTCACAAATGAACATTTTGATAAACTTGTGGTGGCTTCACTGCGAGTGATACAATTCTGAAGAAAGACATCCGTGGATGTTATGAATTAGTTTTGGACTTCCTATTTCCTTGTTTTGAATTTCGAGATATCCAAGAGCGGAGATTCTTCTAATGTTGCAAGATGACATCTTTTCCTGCTTAACGGATGTTTTAGAGCTGTGTTTGTAACTTTTAGTATGTACATTTTAGTATAAATATTACTAGACTAGAGAGGGTCTGTGGCTACTTCTTCCTGAACTTATGATCAGAGGACCGATGCTGACTGAGAGGACGGTGACTCTACATGACAGCTCGAGAGACTTTAATTCTTTGCCGAGAGACCTGTCCTGACTTAGAGAACGACATTTAGCCAGAATAGGTAAATATGAGAATAATGATCTTGCAATTGAATGGCTTTTCATATGAATTAATTTAGATAAACAATTCTTGTTTGAATTACAGTGTCGGGTGGTTATTTCTTTGTCATGTTATTGAGATCTCAGATGTGTTTAATTGTTTTTATCAAGACTCAAGATAATTCAATTTGGTTGCATTGACCTCAAATTAGGTGCAGATTGATCAAAGAGTTCTCTCTTATATTCAGTGTGGATGGAGTAATAGAATAAAGGATGGTGTAATGGGCCCCACCAGCGTATGATGAGTGTATGTACGCATGACTGTGAAATTACTTTGTCCGTGGAAGTAGGGAGAATTTATAAGCTTTGATCTGCAGCACAGGCTTTGCACGACCTTCTCAGGGAAGAATTTCTAGAACCCATGGAGATCCCATAACTCACTTGCATACTGCAAGCCATTACTCCCACTAAGATAGTTTCTGGTATTTACAACCAGACACAAGACTCCAGCAGACCGACACAAAATTAGCCTCGAAGGGACTGGCCGAACGACTTAGATTTGACCATTGACGATAGCACCTTGAGATACTGCTGTTAAATGACCAAGTGGATCTTGCTAAAAGGCAAACATCAGCTAATCCATTTTAAATATCTTAACAGGGTTTACTACACCCCGGAAAGGCTGAAGCAATATGGGTTGCGGGAGTCGGCTACGTGTCAACGCTTTGGAGAGGGAGAGGTGGGTTTCTACATGTGGCCTGGCTGTGTCCCCAGATTGCTGAATTCTGGGACAAGGTATTCTGTACGATAAATACAATCACAGGCCTCTCACTGGCTCCAGACCTGTTGCTTGCCCTCCTGGGTAATAGTAAAAACACATCTAAACAGACCAGAAGATTGGTGGGCATGGGACTACTTCTTGCTGAGCGCAGGGTATCTATGCGCTGGGCCACTGGACCGATCCTGGCAAAAGCTGAATGGAAGAGATATATGTATTGCAATATACAATAAGATATTTATAGTGAACTCCTACCCCCGCAGAGTCGGCCCACAGGGGTTTTGGAGAGGGGACAGTTTACAATATCTCCAAAAGGGTTTACTGACAGAATATCAAGACCTAAAATATCCCTGTACCACAATATCGAATTTTAAATATCGATGTCAAAAATGTAGATATCCTATATTTAGAATGGTAAGTACAAAAATATCAGGAAAAAAAATCGGTCATAAATAAAGTTGACCAAAATATTGTTTTTTATATATGTAAAATAAAAAAAGAATATTAAATATATTAAATTATACAATTAATTTAAAAATAAATAAATTTGATTTAATATACACTTTAACAAATATAGCAAATACACTTAATCTAAAAGAGATAAACATACATATATAATAATTAAATATATATATATATATATTTATATACTTTGGCGCCGGTTGACTTATCTTCGTGAAATTTTCAAAACTAATGGGGCGCTCCGCTCAGCTTCTACCCTGAAAGTCTCGGGGTGATTCGTCAAGCGGGGGCTGAGAAAAAAGGGGGGTCCCAAAACGCGTTTTCCCATGCATTTTCCCGTAGGACCTTTAGTCTAAGGTACTGCCCAAACGGATGAACAGAATTACTTGAAATTTGGCAAAGATGTAGTCCTCAGGACAGGCATGTGCCTTTTGCTTAAATGGTGTAAATCCGTTCAGTAGTTCCTGAGAAAATCAAAAGTAAAATCACATATATATCTGGGCGGAGCCTAACCACACATCTCATCGTGAGATCTGATTGGCTGTCAGCACTTCATCCAAGAAGTGTTGGCAGCCATCTTGGGACCAATATACATGATAGCACCTCATTAAAAAGCATTGCAGTTAATATAAGGTTTTAAGACTTTAGTTACATTATAAATCATTTGTTGATGGTACCATACTCATTTTAGGAATTGTGGTGTGTTCTAAGGTGATTTTACCATGTGAAAAAGCCTTCTGCTGTGATATCATGAATCATGTTTGAGAGAAAACTAATTTCTCATGCTTTTCCCACAGAGGTTTGGAAGGTGATCTATAAGCTAACTGAGAGCATATTTTCTGTAAATTCACATTATATTTCTCAGTCATGTGAGAATGAAGTCTGACATTCTCAGTACAACATGTACATCCAACAAGGGCAGAGACTGTCAGTTGATTCCTTTGTGTTCTACTGCAGCTTCCCAGAGTGTTCTAAAGAACAACTAGAGCGCTAACAGTCCTACTTATGACAAAGGTATGGCACACCTGAAGCCATCTTGGTTGGAATAAAGTGGTAATTCTTAAAACATTTAATTTAAAAAGGAACAAAATGAGGGGGTTCATTTTGCCATAGAAATTATGATTAGTGCTGCAGAAAGAAAAATTAGGGCACATTTTGAATGACTTCTCAAATCCTCTTCTATTTCATTAAACAATTCTGACATGCAGACTGAAACATGCACTTTCAATACCAGCAGCAGACTTCCCTGGTGAGCAGTAGCTTTACTACAGTGATCTAATAAGCAACTAGAGTGCTAACATTCTGAATTTATGGCAAATTTGTGACACATCTGAATGCCTTCTTGATGGAATCAAAGTAAAAAACTGAAAGTATTTCCTACTGAGGAGACTGTAGTAAATGAGGAAATTAGGAAACATCATAACAAATAAGTCTCCCAAAATGGCCACCAGAGACAAAAGAGCCCAAATGTAGCCCAAATATCACCCAGATGTAGCCCAAGTATAGCCCAATTACAGAATGTCCCAGATTGTTCTTAAGAACAACTAGAGGGCTTACTTTCTTAATTATGACAAAAGTATGGCACACCTGAAGCCATCTTGATTGGAATAAACTGGTAACACTTAAAATATTTAATTTAAAAAGGAACACAATGAGGGGGTTCATTTTGCCATAGAAATTATGATTAGTGCTGAAGAAAGAAAAATTAGGGCACATTTTGAGTGACTTCTCAAATCCTCTTCTATTTCATTAAAAAATTCTGATATGCAGACTGAAACACGCACTTTTAATACCAGCAGCAGACTTCCGTGGTGAGCAGTAGCTTTACTACAGTGATCTAATGAGCAACTAGAGTGCTTACATTCAGAATTTATGGCAAATGTGTAACATATCTGAAAACCATCTTGATGGAATCAAAGTAAAAAACTGAAAGCATTTCCTACTGAGGAGACTGCAGTAAATGAAGAAAATTAGGAAACTTCACAATCAAATAAATCTCCCAAGATGGCCACCAGACACAAAAGAGCCTAAATGCAGCACAAATACCACCCAGATGTAGCCCACATGTAGCCCAATGACAGAAGTGTGAAAACAATTTCTCCTGCATCAGCCAACAACTCTACCTTGTCGTACTTTGAAATTTGGGATCGCGTAGGAGGCAGGGCCCTACCCCTGTCTATCCCGGTATTAGCGAACCGCGAATGGTCAATGCGGTATGTACAAGTGCTTTGTATATCATTTTAGCTATGAAAGCACTGTGTATACGATATTATACATCACTACGTGGGTTCCATCTTAGAGCGGTGGCCATCTTATGGTTGCCCTCACATAGGCTACATATTATGAAGCAAATACGGGCCTTTAGAGCACATGTGCCTTCCTTTGACTTCTCTGTGACCTGGGCAGCTTGGCTCCGCTGCCCCAGGTCAGTCCGGTCTCACGAGCTCCCCGTCCCCTGGCCACCTGTGATTAGCTTCAGGGCTTGACACACCATAAAGCCTTTGCATCCCACACGAGCCTCCAGCTAATCTCTTTCACACTTGACTGTTCCTGCTTTATGGCTTGTTTTCCAAACAGGAGATGCTCGTGTTTATTGGGGCCTGTTGATATCTGATGTGGGATCTGAGCCTTGCTGGGTAAATAATTGTGGGCTGGCTTAACTGGAACGTGGGATGGTCATCATGACTCTGCCTTTTCGTTTGTAATGTATACATTTATATGGCCATATCATAAAACAAAGAATGTGTGCCTGAAGCATGATATTTTGTATTTAAGGAGAAGCTCGTTTCAGTAATTTTAAGCAGTCTCCTGAGAACATACACGCTGTTGTACTTCTAGGATGCCTGTAATTGGTCTGCAGCCAATAAACTGATCTTTGACTTCACCCAGAAGACTCTGTGTTTCTGTAGGTCTGAAACAGGAAGAACCCGAAGTCATAGGGTGTGTTCCCCTGCACCGCTGGGCTTAAAATTCCCAGTACTTCATTTGGCGCCCAACTCGGGACGATTTCAGCGGTACCGGTCCAAGCCAGAGGTTCGTGAGGAGCTTCGTGTGGAAATTCTGGAGGAAGGCTGCCACTTCATCGACCCCTGCATGTCGACGTGGTCCGAAAGTCTTTTCTGCGAGGTTCTCCGCGTCCCGACGGCTACGAAGGACTGCTGCCCTGATTAATCGCCCTGTTTTGGACCCTTGACGATTTTGGTAGAGCGAAACAATCGAGAGAGTCTTCTGGTGACGCCATTGATCATCGATATTCAGTTAAGTATAAGTGGAGCGTCTCCCAGTTTGAATTTGGTATTCTTCGGGATCATTTTGATTTGGAGTTTGCAAACACCAAAGCCAGAGGACTCGTGTATTCACGAGACTATCGTAATCGATAATCTTTTGAAGTTTGGAACTAGACTAGTGAGCAAAGATGGCTGGTGCTAGTGTATTTGGAAGATTGTTTTGTTTGGGTTGTGGAAGGGATTTCCAGTTAGAGGATTCATGTCCGGTTCCTCCAATTGGAACTCCAACTTATGAGCTTTATGTAAAACATGGCGTGGGCCCCATTGCATATAATGAAGTATGGATCCGATACACCAGAGAGGATGGTGTTTTAAAATGGCCCCAAAATGGTAGATTCGATACAGATATCTTAGATAATTTGGAAGTTAAATTGTTTAAAAAGAAAGCCCGGCCGGCGATGTTTGATTCTTTCCGCCTATGGCGAAAGGAAGCCAAACAGAAGGAAATTAAGCTAGCGAAAAGGAATAAGAGAGAAAGAGGTATGTCAGTGATGCAAGCAGCTGTGCAATTTAAAGATAATGAGGAGGAACAAATGAATGAACAGTTGCATAGACAGCGCAAACTAGGGATTGATAAGTGTTACCCTGTTTTGTCACCCCTTGTGCAACATGAAGCAAAAGAGAAAGAAAAAGATTCCCTAATGTCCCATTTACTAAGTTCGCCACCCCCGTATGCGCAAAATGCCACAGCACCTCCACAGCTTGTAAATGTCCAGCCTCCAGTGAATATGCCGCAAGCCTTCCCACAGCCGCCAGCTCCTCCTCAGCTGGCTCCTATCCCTGCAGTGCAGCCCTCTCAAGGGCCGCTAGTTTTGCTACCTGTTGCCCCTGCGCTTCCTGCGACTTTGCCTAGCACGCCAGCGGCCTCCTCTGGCGCTCCTTCTTGCACTACCCCGGTACCTGTATCTGAATCCGTTTTTCTTCCCTCTGTCTATCCCCCGTTTTCGCCTCAACTTCTCCTTCAGCACGACAACGACTAGCTAATGTAGTTACTAGTTTAATGTCGCCTCTCTTTGGGTCATCTAGTGCGACTCCTGGCTTACAGCGTAAACAATTGCGTAGTCAGCTGCCTGGTCCTGACGAGAAAGAGGTGTTAGATCATCTGGCGCGTAGGTGGATTGGTTTCCCTTCACTCTATAATGTGGAATCAGTTGTTAACATTTTTCACCAATGGGATGCCCCGAAACAGAGGTATGTCACAAAATGTGTGAATTCCTCTGTGAGGAATTGGAGGATCATGGTTCAAACCCCAACCCGCAGGAATTGTGACGAGTGCGATTTGATTTTGAAAAAGGTACAATTGTGGGTCCCAATGTAGATAAAGCAGTTGCAATTTTACTGTCCTTCAGAAATGATGATTGTCAGCAATCATTGTTCGAACAGGAATTCCCTGTGGGGAAGAAGGGAAAAGCGCAACAATACCCTATGAGAGAAGTCCCTCCGGTATGGAAGGAAGCCTTTGCGGCTAATGCCGCTCTAGGTATTGTTGCTGCTCCAGCACATTTTCAGCGTGTTTGGGTGCATGTCCCTTGGAAACGATCTGAAGTGTTAGCGCTTAAACAGACATTGCCTGACCCCCGTAAAAACCCTACCGGATATTACAAGGAGTTATCACAAACTGCAGAATCGTGTGTAATGAATCTGGCTGACATAGATATGTTGTTTGGGAATGTGGTTCCACAGCCTCTATGGGGATCCATTCGTAATGTAGATCACGCTGCAGAATTGGGTAACACATGGGCTAATATTATTGCTGCAGATGCTGGACAAGTTGGTGGTGCGAAACCTGACCCTTTAGTAGCAGAACTCCCTGGTAGAATTATTACATACATGAAAACTATAATCCCTGTGATGCACGTAAATTGGGATAAACTGTCCGCATGCAAGCAGAAGGATGAGACAGTGTCAGATTTCTTTACAAGGTTTGAAGAAACGTTTATCGACCACAGTGGTCAAGACATGAGCACTGAAGGTGGCCAGCGGTTATTTGTTGATAAATTTGCACAGAATCTACTTCCCGAGTTGTGTAAGAAATTAAAAGATTCAGAAAGTTCTTGGGCTGTTTCCTCTTCAGCGCAAACACTGGCTACTGCACAGTATTATGAAAATAGAGACAAAGACGAGAAGGATAGAACAGATAAGAAAACGAAGGAACTGAAAACAAAGGTCCTCTTACAACAGGCTTATCCGCCACGTGGAGGACAGAATAATTATAGGCAAACCAAGGTATCTATCAGCAGCCCCAACAGTTTCAGAATAACCAGCAAATGAATGGGTATTATCAACCATGTATCCCTGTAGGTCCCAATCAATGTTCATATTGCAGAGAGGAAGGTCATTTTAAATATAGTTGCCCTAAATTAATGCAGCGTAACAGTAATGCGTATGGCGCAAGAGGTAGAGGTGGTCAGCAAGCTCCTAGAGGCAGAGGGTGTGGAAATGTTCCCCAGAGCGCGCGTCCTCTTCCGCCTCAAAATACCATAAATAGCTTTGATCAGCAAGCCAACGCGACTGGTAATACAGCTCAGTACTACAATAATGATTATTATGCAGAAGACGACAATGTAGAAGATAATGATTACTAGGACAGCCATAGACAGAGAGAGGGAGTTGTTTCAGTGCCAGTGGATCAGAGCGGACCTTATGTTAAAGTAACTACAGCAAATGTAACGGAGCCCTTTCTGCTGGATACTGGTGCTGCAAAGAGTTCAATAATGCATTCAAAACTCCCTGGCGCGCCTTTGTCTGGCGAAATGAATGTTTCAGTAGGTTTTTCTGGCGCCCCAGTTAGGAACCCGATTTCTAGTCCTATGTCACCTTCTGTTGGACCTTGTGAGCTAAAAGCACCCCTCATCCTAACGACAGGATGTGGTGAAAATCTGTTAGGATTAGATTTGCTAAAAAGATTGCATGCGACGTTATACTGTTCTCCCTCAGGAGTACAACTTACATTAGGTAAGAAAGTGATTTCCCCAATGTATTTGTCTAAGAATGCAATGCCACCTGAATTGTCATCCCTTCCAGATGTCCTTTGGGCTACTGGTCCCAATGATGTGGGTCTCTTGGAAATACCGCCATATGTGGTAACTTTAAAAGCCAATGTCAGATTGCCACGCATTCCCCAGTACAAGATCTCCAATGAGGGTCAGAAAGCTTTGTTAGCAATTGTCAGCGATTTGGTTAAAAAGGGTGTAATTGAAGAGACAAGAGGCAACGTTTGCAATAGTCCTGTTTTACCTGTCTTAAAACGAACGGACCCTTCACAGCCACCTGTTTACAGATTTGTGATTGATCTTAGAGAGGTTAATAAGATTGTTGTGCCACAGTTTCCAGTTGTCCCTGATATAACTGCCTTGTTAACCATGATTCCAGCCTCCGCTGCATGGTTCTCAGTGATCGATTTAAAGAATGCTTTCTTTAGCATCCCAATAGCAGAGGAGAGCAGAGACATTTTTGGCTTCAGTTTAGGAGGTCGCAGCTTCCGCTTTAAATGCGCTCCCCAGGGCTACTGTGAAAGTTCATCAATATACAGTCAAGCTTTAAAAGCGCAGCTTGATGCACTGGTTTTACCTAGTGGCGCTGTCCTTATTCAGTATGTTGACGATTTACTAATCGCCGCGGATACTGAAAAGATTTGCAAAAAAGCTACATTGTCATTGTTGCGTCATTTGTCTGCCTTTCATCACAAAGTGTCCCTCTCAAAGATGCAATATTGTCGACAAGAAGTGACCTACTTAGGTCATCTCTTATCGAAGGAGGGAAGGAAACTGACCCCAGAAAGAATTCAAGCCATTGCACAGTTAAGTGTGCCAAGAACACAGAGAGAAGTGCGTGCTTTCTTGGGCATTACTTCATACTGTAGGCATTGGATTCCGAATTTCTCTTTGCTGGCAAAACCTTTGTTAGCATGCAAAGACACACCGAATCCTATTCCATGGTCTGAAGAGTGTCAGAAAAGTTTTTGGGAATTGCGCAATGCATTATGTTCAGCTCCTGTGTTGGGTACCCCTGACTACAGCAAGCCTTTTACATTGTATGTTCACGAAAAGAACGGTTGCGCATTATCAGTGTTGACACAGCCTTTTGGCGACAGACCGCGTCCATGCGCATATTTTTCGTCAACCTTGGACCCGGTAGCGAGGGCATTGCCAAGTTGTCTGAGAGCTACAGCTGCCGCAGCTATGTCTATTCGACAATCTGCTGGACTAGTAATGGATAATACATTGATTGTTATGGTTCCACATGCTGTGGACACATTGTTAAACAGGACCAAGACACAACACTTAACTAGTGCGCGTCTGTCTGGATATGAGTTGACACTGTTAGCAAATCATATACACATAAAGAGATGCAACACGTTGAATCCAGCTACATTACTACCAATTCCAGCAGACCTAGATGAGATTGAGCAACATGATTGTCTGTTCAGAACAGAAGAAGAGACAAAAGGGATAATAGATCTTAAAGATACTCCCCTGACTGAGTATGATGGTACCTTATGGGTGGATGGTTCGTGTTTCAAGCTTCCAAATGGTGATACGACTGCTGCATATGCTATCACGACTTTGCACAAGATTGTGGAAACTGCACTTGTGCCACAAAATTCGGCTCAAGCAGCAGAATTGATTGCCCTTACAAGAGCATGCGTGTTGTCTGAAGGAATGAAAGTGAACATATATACGGATAGCCAGTACGCCTTTGGCGTGGCTCATAGTTTTGGGCGATTGTGGAAAGAACGTGGGTTCCTGACTTCGCATGGAGCTAAGATTCAGAATGGCAAGTTGGTGAATGATCTTCTTGAGTCACTGACCCTACCGTTGCAAGTTGCGATTATGAAATGCAGTGCGCACAAGAAAATCACTGATGATGTTGGTCGTGGTAATGCGTTTGCTGATGAAATCGCGAAAGAAACAGCAAAAGATGTGAAGACTCGAATGTATGTTGCAGGCCCTGCAAGATGGGTTGGTGATGTTGGAATGTGTGAAAACACGATAGAGAGTGTAAAGTCCCTTCAAGCTGAAGCCACAGAGAAAGAGTTGAGCAAGTACGGGTAAATTGGATGAGAATGGTTGTTGGATTGATCTGTCAGAACATAGGCGATGGTTGTTACCTGATGCATATGTGCTTCCAGTGGTTACTATGGCACATGGAATGGCACATATCAGTATGAAAGGAATTTGTAAGTTGTTGGCTCCAGTATGGCAGAATGCTGGAATTCCCAAGTGTGCAGAGAATGTGGTCAAGAATTCTATGGTATGCTTGAAATACAACCCTGGTAGGGGAACCCCAACTCCAGCTGGTCATTTTGCGCCTCCATCATATCCATTTGAAGTTTTGCAGCTAGATTTTATCCACATGGAAAGGTGCAACAACCTGAAATATGTGTTGGTGGTTGTCTGCGCTTTTTCAAAGTGGATAGAGGCATATCCCCTGAAAGACAACACTGCTCTGTCCACAGCCAAAGCCCTTGTGAAGGAATTTTTCCCTAGGTTTGGAATGCCAAGAATGGTGTGGAGTGATAATGGGAGAGAATTTGTGGGCCAAGTGATGAAGAATGTGTGTGAGGGATTAGGGATCAAGCAGAAGTTCCACGCTGCAAATCACCCCCAATCAGCTGGATTAGTAGAGCGCTACAATGGCGCTCTAAAACTCAAGCTGGCCAAAATCCAGGCGAGCTCCAGTCTTAAATGGCCTGACGCTCTGCCTCTAGCACTCCTGTCCACCAGAATGACTGTGCATTCATGAGTGGGACTTAGCCCATATGAAACAATTTTTGGTCGCCCGGCCAATGTATGGGGTGTGCCAAGACCGACGAAATTCAGCGAAATCGAACATCCAGTACTGCTTGATTACTTGTATGAATTGACGGCTAAATTGCGTGTTTTACACCAACAGGTGCATGATACTCTCCCCCAGGCCTCTGAAGCTCCAGGACACCCTATCGACCCTGGCACGTGGGTTCTGGTGAAGAATTTCCAGCGCAAAAGCAACGATGAGCCCCGTTGGATTGGCCCTCATCTCGTACTTCTGTCCACAAGATCAGCTGTTCGAGTAAAGGGGAGAAAGAACTGGATCCACGGTGCCCACATCAAAAGGATCCTTTGCCTCTGCCGTATGACCAGTGGGTCCAGGAGGGTATCGCTGACTCTGAAACAGACACTGTACCTCGTTTTGTGCCGTTCAGTGATGCACGAGTAAGAGGCACAGCTTCAACACAAGAAAGTGACGATATTTTGCAAGAAGCTGTGCCACCGTCAATTCGATTGGACACCACAGAGCCTGAACTCTTATTTCAAGATCAGACAGTACCTGGCCGTTTCCGTTATAACTTAAGACCAAGGCCTATGGACAAATAAATATTCTTTTTCCTTACCTTTCTGTTTTTGATACCATAGCTCTCCCATCTGAAGGACTTTCTTGATTTTTGTTTTTCGAACCACCATCCGGGTTCAGCCGCAGGGTCGCGGTGCCAAGACTTTGGGGTACAGGCTGAAGACGTTAGGTCAACGGTTCTGGTTGGTCTAGGGCGTTCCCTGGACCGACAGGCGTACTCCTTAGCAGAAGATACTCACCCGCCGCGAGCGGCACGATTGGAGGATGGAGTTTTTCAAGATGGAGAGACTCGCTGAGGAAATGAACTTGAAAACGAGAATGTGTAAAATAATGAAGAGCAAACGTTTTGTATTATTATGTCTGTTTATATTATGTAGTATGATAGTGTTTACTGTAGGATTTGTATTCTTCTCCTCTCAAGAGCCCATTGCACCCACTATACAGCCTATACCTCCTCCTACTGTCTCCTCACACTCTTTTCACCCTCTGCCTGAACATGAACAAGCTAGACGATCAGAGTTTGTAAACAACTCGTTTATTCAGCTCCTGCACCAGCACCAACTAGTCATGAATACAACCAATTGCTGGGTGTGTGGTTTAATGCCACATACCATTAATAAGGGTATTCCTTATCTAGTGCTGCCATTTAGTTACAATGGGTCGTCATGGGCATTCCAGACCATGTTTCTCTTTGCACTAGATGCCTACTCCCCGCGACAACCGCGTTCCAGCAGACCTAGCACCAATAATAAAGCTTTAATGAAAGGAGTTGCCGATATGAGCAGAGATATCGATGCATACTCATCTATTCCCAAAGAAGAATTGAGAGCTTATGTAGGGTGGAACGCGACGGGGTATAGTATTAGTCTGGGTGAAAGACAGCGAAAAATGTCATCCCCAATCTGGGTCGTACCCCACATAGGTCGGTTCTGTTTACAAGGTAATGGTCAGTATCCAAGAGCTCAACTGGGGAGAAGTGACTGTACTGAAACGTACACTTTTCCATCGCAGTTTTCCCCTGCGTTTTTGGCTGCCAAGGGTACATATTTTGTCTGCAATGACCGAGCATATACATGGTTGCCCCCTGATTTCTCAGGCACATGTTATATTGCAAATTTGCTACCGCCAACATTTACTGCTGCCTCTGACTATCACAAGACCAGAGTTGTGAGAGGCGTGATTAGTAAGGAGGATACTGCCGGTCAGGAAGCGGGAGACTTCTTTTTGGGTTTCCTGCCGTTTTGGGGACCTATGGTTAATAGTAGGAACCTGAGACAACTGACTCGTGTGGTTGAATCCACTGTTAATGTTACGGCTGGTGCCCTTGGTAATTTGACAGCTGAGCTCCAAGCGGATCGCCTCATGACTTTGCAGAACCGCATGGTTCTAGACGTTATACTTGCAGACCGCGGTGGGGTATGTAAGGTCATCCAATCTAGTTGTTGCATTTTCATACCAGATAACGCTCCAACAGTTTATCAAGCCATCTCCAAACTGCATAAAATATCTGAATCCATACACGTGGATAAAGGAGATTGGTCACTGGTGGGGTGGTTCTGGGAACTGATATCTGCCTGGGGTTGGAAGATTCTGATGGTCATTGGAATGATCTTAGCCATCCTTTTCCTGTTCTGTCTGTGCATCCAGTGTGCTCCTGCGATATGTGGCCTCTGTGCTACATTATGTGTAAGGAAACCTGTATCGAGGGACGAGCTAAGTTATAGGATGATGCTACAGCAACATCTCCATGACTTCATGAATATTGACTTAGACTCGGATTGATGTGAGTATAGTTATTGCCTATGTAAGGGCAAAAGGAGGGTCTGTCGTACTTTGAAATTTGGGATCGCGTAGGAGGCAGGGCCCTACCTCTGTCTATCCCGGTATTAGCGAACCGCGAATGGTCAATGTGGTATGTACAAGTGCTTTGTATATCATTTTAGCTATGAAAGCACTGTGTATACGATATTATACATCACTACGTGGGTTCCATCTTAGAGCGGTGGCCATCTTATGGTTGCCCTCACATAGGCTACATATTATGAAGCAAATACGAGCCTTTAGAGCACATGTGCCTTCCTTTGACTTCTCTGTGACCTGGGCAGCTTGACTCCGCTGCCCCAGGTCAGTCCGGTCTCACGAGCTCCCCGTCCCCTGGCCACCTGTGATTAGCATCAGGGCTTGACGCACCATAAAGCCTTTGCATCCCACACGAGCCTCCAGCTAATCTCTTTCACACCTGACTGTTCCTGCTTTATGGCTTGTTTTCCAAACAGGAGATGCTCGTGTTTATTGGGGCCTGTTGATATCTGATGTGGGATCTGAGCCTTGCTGGGTAAATAATTGTGGGCTGGCTTAACTGGAATGTGGGATGGTCATCATGACTCTGCCTTTTCGTTTGTAATGTATACATTTATATGGCCATATCATAAAACAAAGAATGTGTGCCTGAAGCATGATATTTTGTATTTAAGGAGAAGCTCGTTTCAGTAATTTTAAGCAGTCTCCTGAGAACATACACGCTGTTGTACTTCTAGGATGCCTGTAATTGGTCTGCAGCCAATAAACTGATCTTTGACTTCACCCAGAAGACTCTGTGTTTCTGTAGGTCTGAAACAGGAAGAACCCGAAGTCATAGGGTGTGTTCCCCTGCACCGCTGGGCTTAAAATTCCAAGTACTTCAACCTGGGCTCCAGAGCTGTGTCTTCTAGTCGGGGCGCCTACGCTGTGTGACTCCCCCGCCGCCTACACGACATCGCAGGCCGCTGCTGGGGGAGACTACAGCTCCCGTGAATCACCACCGCCCCGCCCCCTTCCGGCTGTCAGCGCGCCCGGAGGCGCTTCAAAATTCGCGGCTCCCTCGGTGGAGCTGGGGGTGACAATTTCTCCTGCATCAGCCAACAACTCTACCTGGGCTCCAGAGCTGTGTCTTCTGGTCGGGGCGCCTACGCTGTGTGACTCCCCCGTCGCCTACACGACATCGCAGGCCGCTGCTGGGGGAGACTACAGCTCCCGTGAATCACCACCGCCCCGCCCCCTTTCTGCTGTCAGCGTGCCCGGAGGCGCTTCAAAATTCGCGGCTCCCTCGGTGGAGCTGGGGGTGACAATTTCACCTGCATCAGCCAACAACTCTACCTGGGCTCCAGAGCTGTGTCTTCTGGTCGGGGCGCCTACGCTGTGTGACTCCCCCGCCGCCTACACGACATCGCAGGCCGCTGCTGGGGGAGACTACAGCTCCCGTGAATCACCACCGCCCCGCCCCCTTCCGGCTGTCAGCGCCCGGAGGCGCTTCAAAATTTGCGGCTCCCTCCGCGTCAGGGGACACGCGCGGGCGGCGCCGGGCTGAGCCCGGGCAGAGGGCAGGCCGTCTGTGGCCGTCCGGGGCCTGAGGAGGCCGGGTCGGGCCATATACCCAACATCTAAGACCCCTGGCGGATGCTGCACCTTAGTTCTACTTCGTTGACTGACACTTAAGGTACTGTGCCAACTTTTAGGGGCTTCCTGTCTCGTCCTAGCCACCAGGATTACTTGAAGTAACAAGCCACTTATTGTGTGGCTAACTTACGGTTACGATGGGTAAAAGGAAAATGACGGATATGTTTGGGGGTCCCGCCGCTCTGGCTGGCAGCACGGCTAAAAGAAACAAGGCCAGAAAATCTAACAAAAAACATTCGCAAGCTACTACGTTAGAGCGTATTGACTCCTTAGTTGATGAATGTACCTCCATTCTAGATTCTGACTCAGCTGCTATGTCCACGGCCCCACTGCCCCCAACTATCCAGCGCCCAGGCTCCGTTACTATCCCACAAATGTTTAGCAAAAAAATTGCTCCATGCCCTTTATTGGCATCACCTCAGGACACTATGCAGAGCTGCAACGCTAACCCCGTTCCAACACCCGAAACAGTAAGCCCTTGTGTCCCCGCTGCAAATCTGGTCCCTCTTGAACCTATGGTCATTGTTTGTTCAAATCGCTTTGAGCTACTAAGTGATATTGTTAATGATGTTGTTGAGTCTTCTAGTACTATTGCTAGCCCTGACATTTCTGTAGCATCCAAAGTAGGTAGTGAACGAGATTGTGGACCTGAGCTACCATCAGGAGGGGTTAGGCAATGTCAAGAACTACTGGGAGAAACTGTCCCAGAAACAGGTCCAATTTTGGAAACCATCAAGGCTTTGAAAGCTGAAATTAGCGAACTAAAAGCACTAGTTAATGAACTACTATTACTGGCCAAAAGACCTTCTACGCAATTGCCACAACTTCCATCTATCCTGCCTAACTCTGTCCACCACTCTAGCACACTCACACTGCCTCACTCGTCAGCTTTATCTTCGCAAGCTCGACCAAATCCCTCACTACCCAATAGAGTAGGGACTAATTACTCCAAGCCCAACACGAAGACCCAGTCAACCTTGAATTCTATCACTGCGGTTAGTCACCCTCTTCCCCCCCAACCATCTTCTGCCCCTGGCCAGCCGCTCCTATCTCCCATAGTGCAAAGAGCCAGAGCCAATTTACAGCCTACTGTTTATATGGTGGGAGTTCCTTCGACTGCTGGCTACGAGAACGAAGATTCTCTAAAAAACAAGGTGACTCACTGGATCCGTCATGTCAGAGGTTGTCGATCTCTTATAAGAGACGACTTATTAAGGGCCCGTAGACATAGATCTCTTAACTCCTCTACGGATACAATCGAGCTGATTTTAGCCAATCATAGCTTAGCAGATGACCTTCTTGCCCTTGAGTTTAGATCCTCCTCCCCGGATTCATCTTTGATCCAATTCAGACGTTTCCCTATACCATCTAAGGTCCCTGTAGGGAGGAGGGGCGGCCTGCCATTCCATCATCCTGAAGGCTCATCAACCCTGGGGCAAATTGACTGACTAACATCAGCGCCAAGTTTACCAACAATCCCAAGCAATGTCCCCTATGCAACTTCGACCTCTAATCGCAGACTGTCCACCCACATACATTCTTCCGCTAATCCCTGTGGGCTCTGGGAGGCAGTTGGGTCACAACCGATAGCCCCAATTTCACATCCCCTGGACCTGGCCACTTCCCCATCGTTAGTTCCAAACATGAACTTAAAAATTATCTCATGGAATATTGCTGGTCTAAAAGCCAAACTTTTACTACCTGACTGGAATAATTTTATTGCCACCTTCGATCTCTGCATATTCGAAGAGACTTGGAGCCTCACACCTCTGCACAAATCCGGTTTTTCATGCTACTGCCTTCCCGCAGAGTCCTCAGGCCGTGGACGCCCTTCTGGAGGCCTCATAATATGGATTAACATTGCCCTCTCCTGTAGAGTCCGCCATGTACATAGCCCTTCCCCGGATGTGTTGCATATAACCCTGAGTGGGCTGAATGGAGGACCCACTATTGACCTTTTTAACGTTTATATCAGGGGCACGCAAGGAGGAACCAAGTCTCCTATCGTTACCACCTTGGCCGAGGAGCTTTCCTCTTGTCCTCCTAATTCTCTCTTATTGGTCGCTGGAGACCTGAACTGTACCTATGAACCCCTTGCCTCCGAAGACATTCTGGAGGTCGAAGAGGATGACGCCAGGTGGGGTATACCCTCCCTTACTGCTCCCCCAGTAAAGAGATGGTCACCGGTGATAATTCAACTGAATGCCTTGGTCCTCGAATTTGGGCTGAGAGCTGCCAATGGTCGACTTCCTTCCGAATCGATTACATTTTAATTGATCATAGGCTTTGGCATTATACAGTGGACCTGGTTATTGTCCCTACCACCGATAGTGACCATAACCCCCTGTGCCTTACTTTAAAGAATCTATGGACCCCCGATCACTCATCCCTTGACCACTGTTCCACATTGCTCACTAGAGATGTCATCCCATCCAACTGTAAAAGATTTCTTAAATGGCCTAAAATTGCATTAGATGAACAAAAACTCTCATCCATTAATGAAATACTGCTATTAAAAACTGCAGAACTTAGGCAAGCATGTGTGGATCCTAAAGAGATCACTAAGGCTGCATCTTTACATACAGCCACTACTGAGTTAATTGGGTCTTTTTTTTATCCTCTTCTACTAACAAAACCAAAAAACACAAATCACCTGGTTCTTGGTTCAATTCTGAGTGTAGAGCTAGCAGGAAGGAGTTAGCAATTGCCATTAAATCTAAGGATTGCTCCTCAATTAAAAATGCTAGATCTGTTTATAAGAAGGCTGTAACCAATGTAAAGTGTGACTGGGAGGAATCCCACTGGCTGGCTCTAAAAAACGCCAGTCTGGCTAGGGACGGATCTACTTTCTGGAACCTTTGCAGGTACTCGAGAGGTTCAGATCCCGATGTAATCCCCAACCACATTTCAAATCAAGAATGGTTCACTCACTTTTCGAACCTCTATTCAGATGATGTTGTCTTAGGCCCTTGTGTTCTTCTCTCCACTACTCCAGTGGACCCCACCTTGGCCAACTATGACCCTTTTACAGAGCCGGAAGTTATGTCTGCCATTAATAGATTGGTCCCTGCTAAAGCTGCAGGTCCCGACGGTCTGCCCGGTGACCTGTTTCGTTCCAACCCCAAACCCTGGGCTGTGTACTTTACCCTCCTACTTAACGCTTTCCTTAAGGGGCTACCCATCCCTGAGTCATGGAAGGGAGCGGAGGTCATACCAGTTTTTAAGAAGGGCTCCAGGGAGGACCCTGCCAACTACCGACCAATTAGTCTTATTGATGTTAGCCAGAAGGTGATTGGCAGGGTCCTACTGGAGCGTATTCTAGCTTGGGTTACCGAGAACGATATTTTGTCTCACTACCAGGCTGGGTTCAGACCATATACGGGCACGATTGACCAGGTGTTTAGGCTTCTATTGTTATACTGGAAGTTTGTCTTGATTGGCAGAGGCAGTCTCCATCTAGCCTTTATAGATCTCAAGTCAGCCTTTGACCTGGTCCCTCGTGACCGACTTTGGTCTGTCCTACAGGAAATGGGTGTCCCCCCTCCTGTTCTCGATCTCTTGGTTCGGCTCCACGAGGGCAACTTTGCCAGGGTAAGATGGGGATCCCAGGGTCAGAGAACTGATAAGATCTCAGTCAATAAGGGAGTCCGCCAGGGCTGTGTATTGGCGCCCACTCTTTTTTCACTTTTCGTGAATGGAGTGGTGAAGTTTTTGCAAGACGTCCCAGCTGATGCTCCAGCCCTGGCGGGGGAAAAAGTTCCCACTCTCCTTTTTGCAGACGATACCCTGCTGATCTCTAAGACACCAGCAGGGTTACAGAAGCTCTTAGATAGATTTCATCTGTTCTGTTCAATGAGAGGCTTGGCTATTAATACATCTAAAACCAAGCTCCTCTCCTTTAAATCACACAAATCTCCCAGCACAAACATCTTGTCTGATGGAATTCCCCTTGAATACGTCAAATTATTTGATTATCTAGGTATCCGAATCACCGACACTTTGAGCTGGAGACCCCACATTAACAAAATGCTGCTGAACCATATGCGAGCTACGGGAGTAATTGCTAAAGAACATCGCTCCTCGAGGAGCAAGCCAATTACTCCCGCACTAGTGATCTATCAGGCTAAAGCGGTTGGCTCAGCCTTATACGAGCAGAACTTTGGGGTTTTGATAACTTAGATGAAATCACTTTGTCTGAGAATAAATTTCTGAGAGAATTAGTCTCAATGCCAATGGGTACCCCTCTGAAACCACTTTTTAGCGATTTGGGCAGGCGTTCGTTTAAAGACATCGCAAGGCTACGCCCCTTGTTATTTTGGGCCCGCCTATGGCGCACCCCGGAGCTAGGTAAATATACTGACGGCCTGAGAGAAATTATTAACATTGCAGGCTCCCACAAAATAAGTTGGCTCCGTAACATTAAAAAATCCTTTATCCAGCTTGGATTAAGTGAAGCCTGGGACCAGGGAGCCCCTGTGAGTAAGGTGGACCTTAAAAGAGCTTACTGGGCCTGGATTGATAATCAGGACCTCAGTAACCCTAACACAGGTAGGCTAACTGAAGCTTTTTATTCTCACAAACAGTCTGTTAGCTTCGAGCCTTATCTGGAGTATGTACTAAAACCGAGGGACAGGTCTCTGTATTTACAATTTAGACTAGAGATTCTTCCAACCCGTGAATTCTGTAACAAATGGAAGCCTCACTACCAGACCACCGACACTTGCCCGTCATGCGCAGACAAAGTTGAAAGTATAGCCCATATTATGTTTGAATGTCCAGCGTACGTTAACCCGAGAAAAAGATGGCTAGGCCCTGTTTGCCGTCTCTTGGGTGTTTCTAACTTCCGTATCGCTTTACGTATCTTACGTTCAGACACAAGTTTGGTCCTAGTCTGTGCGGTGGCCACATTTTTAGGCTGGTCTTGGATTATCCGAAGTAAATTGATTAGCTCCATTTGTTGATCGGTAAATGTATTTCTTTTTATTGTCCTTTTAATCACTTTTTAAACAATCTTAAATATTTTATATGGAGTGTTATTTATCCCAGTCATCAAGCTATCATTGTGATTTGCCGAAAACTTCGCCATTCCAATGAACTGTATTTTTAATGTTTGTATGTATTTGCTTTTATGATAATCTTTTATCGGAATAAAGCTTTTGACTGACTTATTTTTTGTGTATTTGCAGTTTTATATAGTGCAGACTTGTCAGGTATTGGAATGCTTTACATGAGCATTGGTTACATCACACAAGATCAAATTCATTTTGGTTGTAGACATGGAGAGATTAAGTGATTTGACCACAATCACAGAATGTTGAGCTGAAGCAGAAACTCCAACCTGGTTCCCCAGTTGCAAAGTCTGCAGCTCTGGAAGTAACACCACATCCTCTCTCCAAGGTGCAACGTTTAATCAAGTGGTCAACTGGATAAAAAAAACATAAAGATTACAAATAAATTAAAAGTTCTTTGTCGCTATTTGAAAACTCAGAAAATATGTCCTCATTTTAGTTTTTTAGAGCACTAACCATAATTTTGATGCAAATAAGACCCTCTCATATATGTAATTTCTAAAGGAAATACTCTAGGTATTACAGTTTTGATTACATCAAGATGACGTCAGGCGTTCCACACTTTTGTAATAAATATAGAATGTTAGCAATCTAGTTGTTCATTGGGATACTGTTGAGAGGCAGAGGCCAGGGGCACGGACTCTGAAAATTGAAGGCAGGTAGGAGAGTGCAGAGGCAACAATTTGACCACACTGGGCAGGCAGGAAGGGCAGTGGCAGCACAACAGACTATGGAGGGCAGTGGAAAGGGGGGCAGGGGCAACAAACCAACAATACAGGACTGGCAAGAGAGGCTGTGGCAATATAATAGACCATTGTGGGCAGAAGGAAGAGGCAGTGGTAATACAACCATACATATCAACAGACCCGTTTCAGCCAGGAAACATCCAATGTTTTTAAGCTCAAATGGGCTTTATTTGATCTGTCTCCTGTCTACAATCTCCTCTTTTTCAATGTAACTCAAAGGGGAAAATCAATACCCCAGTTTTTTTTCAAAATCTCCCTCTTACCAAGTTCAAAATGTTCGCAAGTATGGTACATTGAATCATGGTAGGCAGGAGGAATTGGGGTAGGGTCATGGACTCGGATAACAGAGGACAGGAGGGACATGGAGAGGTGCACCAAACTGACCCTACAGGGCAGGCATCAGGGTTTGCAGCAGCACAATACACCACACAGCGCATGCGGGACGGGAGTGCAGCACAACAATCCATAGAAAGCAATAGGGAGGGGACAGGACCATGAACATGGACAACAGAGAACAGAGGGGAAAGAGGCAATGGTAGCTAGCTGACCATAATGGACAGACAGGAGAGAAAGCTGCAGCAGAACAGACCATAAAGGGCAGGAGGGACGGATCAGGGGCATTACAATGGAACAGACAAGCCAGGAGGGAGGGAATAGGGGGTCTGCACATGGAAACAGAGGGCTGGGGGCAAGGTGGCAGGGCAGGAGCAGCAAGATGACCATGGAGGTCAGGCAGGATGGGCACTAGAAACAAGACACACCATGGAGAGCAACAATGAGACTATGGTGGCATACACACAGACCATGGAGGGAAGGTGGGAGGGGGTCAGGGGCAGCTAGGCTGACCACACAGGGAAGGTGGGAGGGGCCATGGCAGCACAGAAGACCATGCACGGCAAGCAGGAGGGTTAGTGGCAGCACAATGGCTATGATGGGCAAGAAGGAGGGTGCAGGGGCATGCACAAAGGACCATGGAGGATAGAAGGGAGGGTCAGGACCTGGGCACAGACAAGAGAGTTCAGGGGAAGGGGTCTCACAACAGACCGCGTGGGGCAGGCAGGAGGAGCAGTTGCAGCACAACAGATCAGGGAGGGCAGAAAGGGTGTGGCAGTAAAATGGACCATGGAGGACAGGAGGAAGGGGATAGGGGCATGGCATGTGGACAGGCAGGGTGGAGGTGGCAGGGACAGGTTACAGTCATCTGACAATGCTAGGCAGGTGGGAGGGGAGTGGCAGCTCAACAGAACACTCAGAGTAGATAGGAGTGGCAGGTCCATGGAACATAGTGGGCAAAAAGGATGGAGCAGGGGCATGCACAAAGACATCGGATGGCAGGGGGAAGGAGAATAGGGGCAGCAAGCTAAGCACAGAGGTTAAGCAGGAGGTCAATGATGGGCCATAGAATTGGGCAATGGAGGGCAGGAGGAGTTGACTGGTACATCATGCTAAATGGGGGGCAGTGGCAGCACATCAGACCATGCATGGCAGGAGGGAGGAGGCTAGTCCATGGATTCAGACAACAGAGGATAGGGAGGAGGTGGATGGGACAGCAAGCTAACTGTTTAGAGAAGGTGGGTAGGAGGAACTTTATTGTTTTTAAAATGTGTGTCTGTGCGAACTACTTAAAATATGAACAAGTATGCAGCATAATCTCACTTTTATTCAGGAAGAAGAGGACGTTTGTGACTGTGACTCCGGGCTCACTTGGCAGAAACACCCCCTGACCCTCCACTCCCATCGCAAAATGTAATGCCCGTAAAAAGGGTAGGTGGACGCAGTGTTATATAGAACATAGTCCTGAGAGCACGATTGAAAATGAAAACTAGATGTAGTATATGGTATAAACTATGCACCAAAAAGTGTGATATAAGATGAACCGGGGCGTGAAATATAATATGCAATACATTGTGCGCAATGACAGATTCATTGGAGAGCGCGAGATAGCACAGGCACTAGCGCGTGCTATGCGATATGCGCCTTGGAGTGCAATATGCACAGGGCAGTGTTGTGTAACATAACTAGTCTCTAAAGTTGTAATATAAAATATGTGCTGGGCAGTGTAATGTTGCATATGCACTGTGACAAAGATATGGATCCCAGATTGTAATATGTATGGCATAGCGTTGTGCTTTATAACATACACATCGAGGAAGGCACGTTAGATGGGGCAATATAACATGTGCGAAGGCAAGTGTGGCATGACACGGGGTGGTGTTACAGTGCACATGGGCTAGAAAGTGTCATAGCATACGCACTAGCTGGTGGAATACAACACAGAGGTGTGTGGCAATCGGCGGGCACTGGTGGGTGTAACACAGCATTGGGCTCAGCCAGGAGCACGCTGTGACTCTCAAGTGAGGTTCGTCTCCTTTCCAGAGAGTAAAATAAAAAGTATTACACATCCGGCGGTGGATGTGTTTTTTATCAACCGTGAGGGGGGTTTCTTGCATAGTTTGGTCGAATTTTTGTCGAATCCCCTTTGAATGGCTTGGTGTGCATGTATATTAAATGTGCCCGTCAATAGCTACCCATGTTTGTATAAATAAACGACAAGGGTGTCTACTTGGAGAGTACCCACCGGCGGGGTCGCCGGGATTAGGCATGGTAGGGCGTCAGACACGTCAGAGCTTCACTAGCGGTGTAAATACATTCCATGTGGATTCATTCTATGCATAGTCGCCTTTTAATGAATATCACACAAATCGTCATGGTGATAGGTACATACGGTTTGTCCAGCATGTCCTAGGTGTTTCTATAAATATATATATTTTTAAAATAATAAGAAACAAAGGCCGGCCCCGGTGGATGGGGTCCCCGGAGCCATAAGTGGCCTGAGGAGGGGGGCAACGCAGCCCCATCCTGAACAATTTAAATTAAAAAAAGGCCATGACCCGGGGATTGGGGTCCCCGGGGCCGATTAAGGCCTTGGGAGGGCCAAATGTATTTTTTTCAACAAAAAAAATTAGGGTGCAGGCCCTGGGGGATGGGGTCCCCAGGGCCAGTAAATTAGAAAAAGAAGGGGGGCCACACAGCCCTCCTTCTTAAAAAAATAAAATAAATAAAAGACCGGCATCGCACTGGAGGCCACGCCCCCTCCTTGCAGCACTCTGCAAACGCGCCCCCTGGACAGTTGTAAATTGAGGAATTAATTCCCCTTCATCTGAGGGTCCCTGAGGGCCAACTAGCCCAACATGTATCTCCAGTGTGCGCCAGGGAGCTGCGTTGCAGACAGGTGTTCTGAGGCCACGCCCCTTTTTACACCTCTATGCAACGCAGCTCTGTGGCGCTTACTGGAGGTACCTAGTGGGCTAGTTTGACCCTAGGGACCCTTAGGATTCAAGGGGACTTAATCTCTCAACTTAGAACGGCCACAGGGTGCGTTTACACAGTGGTGAAGGGAGGGGACGGGGTCTGAGGTGACGTGTGCAAACACGCCCTGTGGCGCATTTTAAGTTGGGGAAATAATTCCCTTTCAATCCTGAGGGACCCTGGGGGCCAACTAGCCCACCAGGTGCTTCCAGTAAGTGCCACTGCTCTGCGTTGCAGAGAGGTGGTGCAGGCTGTGCCCCTTTTTACACCTCTCTGCAATGGTGCTTACTGGACGTACCTAGTGGGCTATTTTGCCCCTAGGGATCCTCAGGATTCAAGGGGACTTAATCTCCCAACTTAAAAAACGGCCACAGGGCATGTTTACACAGTGGGGAAGGAAGGGGACGGGGCCTGAGTTAACGTGTGCAAACAAGCCCTGTGGCGCGTTTTAAGTTGGGGAAATAATTCCCCTTCAATCCTGAGGGCCCCTGGGGGCTAACTAGCCCACCAGGTGCTTCCAGTAAGTGCCACTGAGCTGCGTTGCAGAGAGGTGGTCCAGGCCGTGCCACTTTTTACATCTCTCTGCAACGCAGCTCTGTGGCGCATACTGGAGGTACCTAGTGGGCTAGTTGGACCCTAGGGACCCTCAGGATTCAAATGAACTTAATCTCCCAACTAAAAACGGCCACAGGGCGTGTTTACACAGTGGTGAAGGGAGGGGACGGGGCCTGATTTAACGTGTGCAAACAAGCCCTGTGGCACGTTTTAAGTTGGGGAAATAATTCCCCTTCAATCCTGAGGGACCCTGGGGGCCAACTAGCCCACCAGGTGCTTCCAGTAAGCACCACTCCGCTGCGTTGCAGAGAGGTGGTCTAGGCCGTGCCACTTTTTACATCTCTCTGCAATGCAGCTCTGTGGCGCTTACTGGAGGTACCTAGTGGTCTAGTTGGACCCTAGGGACCCTCAGGATTCAAGGGGACTTAATCTCCCAACTTAAAACAGCCACGGGGCGTGTTTACACAGTGGGGAAGTGAGGGGACGGGGCCTGAGGTGACGTGTGCAAACATGCCCTGTGGCGCGTTTTAAGAGGTAGTTTTAATCCCCTGCCCTATTATGTACTAGGGGCTTACAGAGGAGGGCATGCTGATCACAGGGGGACCCCAACGCATAGTGTTCCCTAGTGTATGTAGGTGTTTTCACTGTATTCTGAGTGTCTTTTAACATAGCACTGGCTCTAGGACTGGTTAGTTAGCCTCAGTTACCACCAGTATCCGTCTGAAAAAGTTGAGGGTACAGTATGATTTGGCAACAAGGCTTCTTTCTGCTCTTCTGTTTGTTCTTTCTGCACGTTATCCTTCTTCCTGCACTTTTCTTCGTCTTTGAGGACTTCTGTTTCTTCTTTTTGCATCTCTTTTTTTTTTCTTTCTGTGAGTTTTTTCTTCTTTCTTGACATGTCCTATCTCTGTAGGCATAGTTAGAAATTAGCATTTAAAAAACCTTTGAAATACACTGAAAAAACCATAGGTTTCAGGCACGTTATAGTTAGGAATTAGCATTTAAAAAACCTTAGAAATTCACTGAAAAAACCATAGGTTTCAGGGGCATTATAGTTAGCTGGACTTTTCACTCGTACAAAACCATTGAAATTCCCCCGTTATAGTTAGTTCAGCTAACTATAACTTGCGCGCCCGCAATGCACTGCTGATGACGTCACATATTACATCACTCATGACATGGTCAGTGACATCACTCATGACATCACTGATGACATCTCAAATGACATCAATGATGACATCATCCATTGAATGTGTGTTTTTCTGAAAATTACATATGTTTTATATATGTATATCTCAAGGGCGATGGAAGAATAAATGGGTATATAAGTGTCTAAATGGATGATTTGTTTCATGGCAAAACTTTGATTGTGCAGATGGAGTCTGTTGTCGAGCTGCCTGGCAGAAATAAAGAAATTCAAACACTGCATGTGGGCCTCCAAGTTTGGGTGTTTTCATATGGAATATATATATATATATATACACAAAATTGTGCTTCAAAAAGACAAAATTAACAGCCAAATTCATGTCAGTCCCCAAACAGTGTGCTTGGTGTGTGGCGTCCCTGGCTAGTTTTAACAGCGCACCGTGGTGCCACAATGCATAGATTGGGAACCACTAGGGTACACAGATATTTGCGGGAGACCATTCACCCACAGGGCCGCCTTGTCCTCTGAGATGAGAAAGGATGGACAAGTTGAGAGCAGAAGAGTGAAATGCTTGAAGACACACTGTGAGGACCTCACAGCAGTTTCAGAGGGGCATGTAATGCCTGCTTCAGATTCTAGGAATTTTGGGCAGCATAGTTACCAAGGGCTGCTATCTGGTGCTAGTAAGCGCGGCATTACATAACACCAAGGGACTCTCGCCCTGCCCAATCCACAATGTCAGCTACCCTGGTAGGAATTATGCAGCTTTGTGTGCACAGCACAGGTCTGTGGGCACTAAAGGGAGAACTGTAGACACCATCAATGAGAGCGACTGACCCGAAGAGGTATTGTAATAAACTGGGTACACAAAGATGGGTTGAAATAGTTCATTTTGTAGGGGGTTTTCATGGAGCCATTTCTGAACTACTCACTACAGTCCTGACAGGTTCACTCCCGGTGTTCAATAACATGGGATCAAACATCTATAAGTTCCCTATGCAATGAATTAATGGGGAAAGGCAAGAACTTGGGGACAACACACCTCTATTGGTCCAAACTCAGGACATGGTACTATTCAACGCAGTCAAGGAGAGTCGGGCACATTTATTTCCAAGCCCTCTTCAAACAGTCATTGTTAGCGCTCACGGACCTAACACTGAGACAGGGACCCAATTTATGCCTCCTGATAAGGTGGGCTGTGGGCAGCCAATTAAGTGTTAGGAAGCAGTAATCCAGCCCAATCCGTGACCCACCATTGCCAGTGCTAATTTTTCCTGCACAAATCAGAAAAAATGTCACCCATTTGTCTGGGATCTGCCCAATCTGACAATACTGACCATGACATGGAATTACTGTGGTATAGGCTCTTCACGGGGAAACCATGTGAAGTGAGCTGATATTGTGTGACACACTGTGGCACTGTGTAAATTGGCAGGTCTGCCAAACTTATTGGGCTTTGCAAATGCAAAGCTAATGTGTTTGCTTGGCAATTCCATTATGAAAAACAATTTGAAATCCTTGATACAGGTGAATGCATCATTGGTCTGTCTGTGCACAATCTCCTTTGTGATGAATGGGTTATTTCTTGTCATCCCCTGGTGAGAACAGAGTGCCTGGTTTCCCTATAAAAAAAATGAGTATGCCAATGCAAACAATCACTTACAAGCACCACCCCTTTGGCCCCATCCACCTTAGTAGTAGGCAATGGTCTTCCTATCTTTTCCCATGTTTATAGACAGCTTACCAAAAGGCCCCCCAAGCCTGTTTCCCACCTATTTTGGTGAGGCGTTCTTGATGCAAAGGAATATGAGGACATCTCCACCAAACAAAGAAGTACTTACTTCCATTGGTTATGAGGAATTACCCTTCTCTGATGGAGATTTACCTTTTTGCAGTCAGATTACCTTCTCTATACAAGGATTCATATTATCACAGATTTCTGGAAGAAGACACTTGAGGAACAATCGCATTGCCAAACTAAATGCACACAAAGTCACTTGAGACATTTCCTCCTGGTCCATTATGCAGCCTGTAGTGTAAAATATGCACTGGACATTTACCCAATGAGGTAGCACTTCCTAATTAACCAGGAGAAAGTATTCCAGTTGGGTAGACATTGTGTGCAAATCTGTGGACTCTTTGGATAAACAGGCAGGTGTGGTTCTGTTTTGGCCCAATCACTTACACAGCTACTGTACTGATACACCCATACAGCAATTCACACACCAATACAGTCACTCACACACCAACATAACAACTCACACACCTACTCACAGACCCATACAGCCACTCACATACCTATTCACACATCCACAAGCCCACTCACACACCCACTCACTGAACCATACAGCCACTCATACACCCATATAGTCACCCAAGCAAAGGCCCCCAAAATCACTCACAGACCCATACAGCCACTTACACACCCACATAACAACTCATATACCCATTCGCAGACCCATGTAGCCACTCACACACCCACTTACAGCCCTATACAGCCACTTACACACCTACTCATAGAACCAAACAGCCACTCATATCACCAGTCACTTAAACATGCAGCTATTTACTCACCAACTCATAGCCCCATACAACCACTCACAGACCCATGCAGCCACTCACACACTCACATAACAGCTCACACACCAACTCACAGTCTCATGCAGCCACTCACACACCCACTTACAACCCCATATAGCCACTCACACACCTACTCACAGAATAAGAATGACGCTGCACTCAGTAATCCACTTTCCTTATTTATTCATGCTCAGAGCTTGACTTCACCTACACGTTTCGGCCTCACAGGGCCTTTGTCACTGTGGTGAGTATTATTTACTTCACTCCCACTCCTGCCCATTATGAGGCATCGTGGGATTTGAAGTTTGTCACATATTCAAAGTTAACTATTTATGACAATTTCTCTTTGAATTTAATACAACAGAGTCTGTTATCATTAGAGTCTTTTAGCAATAGTTTGCAGTACTTCAGTATATTCTCACGTTTCATGGCACAGCGACATGTTTGTGTCTCTTGTTCTACATGTGTGTTTGATGTTCTGTTTGTCAGATATTGCACGTGCTTGTATAGTACCTTTCCCTTTATCATTTTGCTTGTTACGCATGTATGTTATTTTACGTGTATCTCACGATAAAACATGAGAATATACGGTCAAAAAAAGCATTTATTTTTTTCGGTGGAAGTCGGACTGGGTGCGCGAGTCCCGCTGACAAAATAAAAAAAAAAAAATGAAGTATGGTCTTCTGTGCTTCATTTTAATGAGCCCCCGGGTGGGCCAGGTCCTGGGGGCATTTCTGAGTATTTATGCGATGGCCCTGCGGAGGCCCCCGCAGCACCGGGGACCGTCACCTTCCCGGGTGAGTATTATGGAAATTTGGGGGACTGGCGGCCCCCCCACAGCCCGGGTACCACCACCTCCCTGGGGCTGTGTCAAAAATATAGTGTGGGGAGGTCGAGCCTCCCCACACACCCCAGGGACCACTAATAATGTTAATACAGAGGTCTGTTGCGTAGCCCTCGCCCTTGGGACCACCATCTCCCCAGGGCTTTAATAATGATGGGAGGGGGGCCGCACAGCCCACCTGGAGCCTTCAATGCCCCTGGGGACTGCCATCCCCCCAAGGCCGGCTCCAGAAATGTACTGGGGTTACCACCCCCAGGACATTGCAGTTTGCAATATCAGGGCTGGAGCACAGCTCCTGCCCTGTCATTGCAAACTATGGTTTGCTCCATGAAGCGAAGCAAATTGCTTTTTGACAAGGAAAGCTGCATGTCTGCAGCTTCCCTTGTCCAAAAGCAATGCCAGCTCCTGCAGGATGCAGGGAGCCTGTTGGGACCACAGAGGCATTGCAGCTCCCCCACGTAAGGCCAGGCCCCTGAGCATGGGGTCCCTGGAGCCAATAGTGGCCCAAGGAAGGGGGATCACATGGCTCTCCTCCCACATTTTTGTAAAAAAAACAGAGGCAAAGCCCTGGGGGGATGGGGTACCCAGGGACAAAACTGGCCTCAGGAGGAGGGCCATGTGGTCCCCCTCTTTATAATTTTTACAGTAATTTATTTAAAAATATAAAAATAGATGGCCATGCCCCGGGGGATGGGGTTCCCGGGGCCGAAAGTGGCCAAGGGAAGGAGGGCCACAGGGCCCACCTTCCATAATATTTTTTTTTTTAAAGAGGTAATGCCCAGGGGATGGGGTCCCGGGGATGAATACTGAATAATGGAAGTTGGGCGTTTTTCTTTTTTCTTTCGAGTTTGAAGTTGCGACCCCAACGCGGCACTTAGCGGGGCACCCCGTGTAACGTTGCGTCGGATTAGCGGATCCTCCTCAAATAAATAGTTTAGTAGCATATAATTTAGATGGGAGTGTTGCATCTGTGAAGTTGTTTTCAAAAGGGAGTGTGATTGAAGTTAATGATAAGATTAAAATTTATAGAGTTAGTAAAAAAATATAAAATTAATATTTAAACTTGTAAAGTGTATTGCGTTGTAGTACATTGAATTCATGCTTTTGTAGATTTGCTACGGGTGCGCGAATCCACCAAAAATTAAAGGAAAGTATGTATGTGTTAAAAAAATATAGATTCACTATTGTGGAATAGGGTGGCTCTAAAAAGAGCCCTTGTTTTTATTATGGGTTTTTGTAGCTACATGTATGTGCGGATGCACAGCTTTATGTTGTTGAGAAAGACTCTGTTTCCTTGATCAGTGAAGTGTACTCCATGACTTCTATAGATGTCATCCACATCAAAATATACATTATTGTTATATATGGAGCCCAGCCTATGGTCTCTGAGGTAAGCAGAAACAGCTTATTGACATTCTTCCTAGCTTTCTCAGTCTGTGAACAGAATTGATTTAACCACTTCCATTTTTGTTTTTGGCATATATTAGAGTATACAAAGACAGTTTGATGCAAAAGTAACATCAATTGTGCAAAGGTGTCCTTCATTAGCATTTCCAGACCTACCCCAGGCAATGTGCCTAGGTCATTGCCACCATAGTGTACAATCATGAGGTCAGGGGGTTAGAGATGGAAAAAGTTTTTAACCAAAGGCATCAATTGGTGCCACTTTATTCCTCTCTGTGCAATCCATTTAATATCCACATTTTGTAAAGCTATTACCTTGTTAATACCTCTGCGTTCAGCATACCTTTTGCACTGGAAAACATAGCTGTGTCCAAAAATCCATACTGTAAGCATCTTGAAGGGATGTCTGGAAGTAATGAAAAAATGTCTGTAGCCGAGGTAGTCAGTTGGTAGAATGAGAGGTATGTAAAATGGTGGACAAGATGCTGTTTTAAAAATAGTAAATAATTGATTTCCAGTTTCTGAACATTGTACACACAAAAATAGGGGGCATGTTACTTTCTTTAAAAGCATGTTTCTTATTGGTTATTTAAAAATGTTTGAAAGGTACAGTAGATAGGATAAGGTAATATTTTGCAAAAGTCAACCACCCCTGCTGTTTGCATTTGTAACCTTGTGTGCTGAAGTTGAAAATATGGTGAACTTGTGACCTGCCTGTCCAGTTGAATGTTGCAAAAACTGTTACTATGGAAACTCAGATTAAGCAGTATGGGGGAAGGGTTGAATCTTAAGTGTGGTTTAAAAATATGGAATTGTAATTTATATATAAGTAATATGTTATTAAAGTAAGCTTTCCCAAATCAGTATTGTGTTTAGAAGTGGTGTGTTCTTAAAAAGGAGTGCTATTATTATTAGTAGTTTGTTTTTGAACTCCGGTGTGAATTCGCGATGATGCACGGTAGAGTCACGACTCTAGAAAATTCCAGAATCAGCTTGGGCACTTTTAGAAGTCAATTGGTAAGGGTAAGGGTTACTATGTCTAACCAACAGAAATTTATTTTGCAATTTGAAATAATGTAGGAAGCAATGTGATTTGTTACTTACATGTATTTCTGTGGAGAAAGAGAGGGAAAGTTTGCCATTACTGGTTTCACCTTGTTGAGAGTGGTCCATTACATTGATTGTGTGCATAAGAAATTTTGTAATGAGTTTCTGATATTGCATATCCTACAAAACTATGTGGAAAGTGCGTTATATATTTGAAAGGTGTATTATGCATTAATCTTATTTTCAAACTTTAAAAATTATTCAAGAACTGTGATGTTTTAAAATATATTATTAAATGTGGAGATGTGTATTGTAATTTGTTTTATTGTACATAAATGATGTTTGAAATAGATTGTGTATAGTAATATGTGTATATTGGAAGATGGATTAGTGATTATGGAAGTTTGTATTGGTTTTTGGAAATGTAGAATTGAAGTATACCTCAAAACAACAAGAGAGAGAGGGTGAAACACAAGGAACCACTCTTAGTCCCCCTGAATAATCATAATCATACAACAAAAGAGTGTGTCCAAAAAACAAAGAAAGAGTTTATGAAAGAACGGGTCACTTTAAAGAGGTAAAAGAACCCTCACTCACCAACCTGGTTAGTGACATGCTTCATCATAGGGTCCCCACCAGAGATGGCGAATGCATCTCTGGTGTGCTGCAACGCTTAAATACAGCGGAGCGTGTTGTTTTAGTATACCTTCAATGAAGTGTAATAAGTGCAAAAATAATGAATTTAAAAAGGGCTGTTGTTTTATCCACAAAAAAACGTTTTAATGGCGGAAAACAAGGCACTGGTTAAAATGAAGTGAAGTGGATGTCCCTAACTGGTATTTAATTGACCAGATACATCCTGAAAGGTGAAAAATCGGTCAACACGTTTCAGCTTCTATGTGTAATTTGTTGAAGCTTTCGTCAGGACGATAAACACCAAGGCGGTAAAAGCACGCTAAGGCTTACCCTAACCTGTGGTGCAATCATAACAAACAAACTCATGGTTACGTGGAAACCTTCAAGTATTTCTTGAAAGCCAAGGGAGTCTGAAATAACAAAAACAAGAAAGCACTTGTGGCATAGACATGGGTTAAAATTGATGTAATTGCATTCAGAAATACTGAGGTAACTGGTCCTAACTTCAAAAACTCTTCACAAGCCACTGGCCAGGATACAAGACAATTGGTTTTCATTCGTTTAACCAAATTCTTTCCACAACTGCACTAAACTACAAGTAAGGCATATATGATTTATTGCCAACATGTGTTTAGTGCAACATTAGGCATATTATCCTGGAGGAACCAGCGACAATAATGCTGGTAAAATAAATGATCAAGGAACATGACTCACTCATTCAGCATCCTAGATGTTGGTTGAAAAATGGCAGACTAAAAAACCATGATGCATGGAAATACGATAAATTCAAAGAGAACACAGGGCTTACATTAAAATTAGTAAACCTCCGCTCCTTAGGTACTGCTGGGTGGAGGGACCCTCATTCAAAATCTAGGAATGAATAACACTAAAAACGTGTTGGCATTACAAAACCTCTACATGTGAAAAACACCGTGCAGAGCCTGCCGGCAAAGGAGGCATCAATCGGCAACCGGTACTTACTCAGCGGAAGATCAACCGCCGGTCGAAAACCTAGTAGGCCCCAACACCCCTGGAGGCAACCAGTGTCTCTCAACAGGGAAATAAATACTGTCAGATTTTCACCGAAAAGGTCAATTCTCGGAGCACTTCCGGATTAGTGCAACGCGTGACCTCAACGCGATGCCGTCGGTCACGTTGATGTTATTACAAAGAGTGGAGAGACCGCGAGAGAGGCTAGAGCACTAACCTCAGATAGCGATCGTGTTGAAAACAACTTTGTTTAAAAATCAAAGATCAGACCAGACGATAGCACAGTTCAGTGAGGGTAAATTATTAATTAATTCCAAAAATGTTCAAATCAGTAAATGAAATATTTGAAAACATGATTAGGATGTCGTCATGTACATGTTTAAAGGAATTGGAAGATCGATGTTAAGAAATCGATTAGTAACAGACAACACCAAAAAGGAAAGTGTTCTTCACTAATGGCTCAATAAAAGTTGTCCTGGGGTGATCGAGTAGTTAGCCTTGGGTCAGATCACACTAGAAAGGGAAAAACTATGTGGTAATCAGAAATGACTAACACTAATATGTGTCTCAGCTCACATAATGTATTTAAACTTCCACCAGTATTCCCAAATCAAAAATAATAATAAATGTCTGAGGGTCATCAGTAGTTCCCCCATGGGATATTATCATTGAGGCCGTGAATATGTGTGGACAATCGATAAATCCACCGTTGTTCTTTCTCAAACAACAGGTGCAAAGATTGATTCCCTTGTTTAATATGCTCAATAACAGTCCACTGCAGGTCATTAGGTGTGTGATTGAACTTTAGGGAGTCAGTTTAGTCGTATTTCTCTTACACCGGATATTACTCCGGTGTTCACAAACGCGTTGCTTAATTTTCCGAGAGGCCATGCCCAAATATCTTAAATCACAAGGGAATGTAATTAAATAAACAACGTTCATCGTGTTGCAGTTCGTATGTGAATGTTGAGTCCATATTTTGCCAGTCTCTAGATCTAAAGTTTTTGTAGACATGGTTAAATGAAAAACGCTATATGAACCACAAGGGAAATGTCCTATGACTCGGGGCAAACCCCAAGAGCTAAGAACAGAAGGGTCCTCCATAGTGGTAGTCTTCCTTGGTCTAGTGTGTGCCAAAAATCCCTGATACTTCTCGCTTTCCTGAAAGAGAAAAGGGGTTTCTCCCATTTAATGTTATTGCTCTCTAGAATACGCCAGTGTTTCTTGATGGAATTAGAGATGGCATTAGATGCCACTCTGTACGTTGTGACACAAGTAAGAGAAATCTCCTTGGTTGGTTTATGTATATCCTCTAGGAGAGCCTCTCTTGGTTTATTTCTGGCTCTTTTACTGCTCCTTTTCAGTATCTTCTCAGGGTAACCTCTATTCCACAATTTCTGAGTCAGATCATTAGATTGTATGCGGAAATCCTCAACCTTACTACAATTATGTCGTATTCGCAAATATTGTCCGTAAGGGAGATTCTCTCGTAGAGGTCTCGGATGAAAGCTGGAGAAAGTTGACAAATTATTCTTTGTTGTTGGTTTGTATTATGTTCTTGTGAGTAAACAATCTTCTGTCTTGGTTACCACAACATCAAGGAACACCATCTCATGTTTGTAGAAAGAGTTAGTAAATGTCAAATTTGAATCACAAGTGTTGATCCAAGCAAAAAACTCCAAAAGACTACATTCAGAGCCCTGCCAGATGACAAAAACGTCATTTATGTACCTCTTCCAAAAAATTATATTGGATGCATAATGATTGGTTGACGCCAAAATGTATTTACATACAAAATCATAAACGTACAGACCAGCCACACTAGGGGCAAAGGAACAGCCCATCGATGTACCGGTGGACTGGAGATACAAGGTACCTTTGTATTATAAAACTAAATCTTGAGTGCCAGAGTTGCGCATTCAATAATGAACTTTTTAGGGGTCTGTAAGTCCCAAGCAGTGGCCCCGAAAGCTTCACCAAGGCCCTTGATAGTGTCGTCCTGGGGAATGCTCGTATACAAGCTCTCAATATCAAGAGACACCAGGATGGTAGATTCAGTATCCACCCTTAAATCTTGTAAAAGAGCCAAAAAACTCTTGGTGTCTTTTAAATAGGTTGAGGTGTTTTGGATAAGAGGTTTTAGAAAAAAGTCACAATATTTCGATAAGGGCTCTAACTGTGACCCTATACCCGAAACAATCGGGTGTCCCGGTGGTGGTGTCTTGTTCTTAGGGGTCTTCGGTAACGTATAAAAGTAAGGAATAACACCTTCTCCTTTTGTTAAAAAATCAGCCTCATGTTTAGTAATAGAGCCAATGGACTCTGCATGGTCTACCAGGCTAGCAATGGTTATTTTCATTTGTGGAGATGGATCCACAATCAAAGGTGTGTAGTTCCCAATGTCACTTAGCAGGCGTCTGCATTCCTTGTCATAATCTGTGACATCCTGAATCACAATCCCATCCCCCTTGTCAGCTGGTTTTATGACAGTGGAGGAATTCGACTGTAAGGATTGTAATGCCTGAAATTTGGCTGCGCTCATATTTTTTAACCCATTCTCTTCCTGAAAAGATTCCATATCATTAAAGACTGCCTGTTCAAAAGCAATAATTTCAGCGGGAATCGCGTGTGGTGGAGGTGTAAAGGTAGATTTCAAGTGGAACCCTGTGTCACAGAAACATTCCATTAAAGCATCAGTCTTCTGCTTTTCAAAAAAGAATTTCAACTTCAATTTTCTGAAAAAGTATGCAAGTTCACAATGAAGACACAACCGATCTAAACTGGCAGTAGGGAAGAAAACTAATCCCTTTTCCAGAACTGAGGGTTCAGTCTGCGTCAAGTCTACAGATGAAAGATTTGTGATTAGACTCTCTGGTTGCTGGTTCCTGCCTTGCTGCGTGTGTTGTTCCCCACTTCCTCCTCCTGTTCCCAATGGACCTGGTTGTTCCCTCTTCTCTTCCCCCGACCTCTCCGGCCTCTGTCTAAAAAAGGCAGACGAAAGGTGTTCTGTGGGAAAGGGGGCATAGGCATGAAATTGGGATTCCAGCCCATCATAGGGAACTGATGATGTTGAAAAGGGTTCTGAAAACCACCACCTTCCGGATTAGGATAGGATTGCCAATTCTGCTGGTAATGATATGGTTTGCTTCTACCTCTTCCCCGTTGTCTAGATCTAAAACTTTCGCCACTGGACCCACTTGTATTAGACCCATCCTCATCTGATGTTTTTACCTATTCAGTGTTTCTAAGTGGAGGAATATAATCAGGGTGGGCATAAGGATATACCTCAGTGAAAGCAAAATGTTTTAAATCTTTCTGGAATTTTTGAGCTTTTGATTGTGTAAGATTGTCTTTATACTCATTGACCTCCTTATTCGATTCCTCTAGTCTTTTCTTGTAGCCAGTCAAAGTTGTCCTGAAATGTGTTTCGGTGAGCTGAATTTCCACCATTAATGCTTCAGAAAGTCTGAGTGCTGTTTTTATGATCAACATCAACCAGTCGCGGGTGCAGTGCCACGCGATCTGGGCCCATTCCTTTCTGAAGACTGGGTCTTTAAGAAAAATACGGGGAGCATTTGTAACTAAGAGTCCCTTAGGTAGGCTGTGGTTCCGTAAATACTCAGTCAGTATCGTACCATGTAGAATAGTATAAATACGGTTGCGTTTTTGTTCAGTAAGTTTGTCCCATTCCGTAGTCTGGGATATTGTCTGTGCTATCGAAGGGTCAGAAAACAGAGAGGGGTCTGCCAGAAGAGCATCCACCTCCTCGTCTGTATATGAAAGGCCTGTGTTCTCCATGATGCTGCCAAACAAAAAGTCAGAGGTTCATGAGATCAAAAAAGTAAGTAACTCTCGCAGCTGTGCGCTGCCTGGGTACCTCAAAACAACAAGAGAGAGAGGGTGAAACACAAGGAACCACTCTTAGTCCCCCTGAATAATCATAATCAAACAACAAAAGAGTGTGTCCAAAAAACAAAGAAAGAATTTATGAAATATCGGGTCACTCTCAAGAGGAAAAAGAACCCTCACTCACCAACCTGGTTGGTGACATGCTTCATCATAGGGTCCCCACCAGAGATGCCGAATGCATCTCCAGTGTGCTGTGACGCTTCAATACATGAAACGTATTGTTTTAGTATACCTTCAATGAAGTGTAATAAGTGCAAAAATAATGAATTTAAAAAGGGTCGTTGTTTTATCCCCAAAAATCTTTTTCATGGCGGAAAAAAAGGCACTGGTTAAAATAAAGTGAAGTGGATGTCCCTAACTGGTATTTAATTGACCAGATACATCCTGAAAGGTGAAAAATCGGTCAACATGTTACAGCTTCTATGTGTACTTTGTTGAAACTTTCGTCAGGACCATAAACACCAAGGCGGTAAAAGCACGCTAAGGCTTACCCTAACCTGTGGTGCCATCATAAACAACAATCTCACGGTTACGTGGAAACCTTCAAGTATTTCTCGAAAGCCAAGGGAGTCTGAAATAACAAAAACAAGAAAGCACTTGTGGCTTAGACATGGGTAAAAATTGATGTAATTGCATTCAGAAATCCTGAGGTAACTGGTCCTAATTTCAAAAACTCGTCATAAGCCACTGGCCATGATACAAGACAATTGGTTTTCATTTGTTTAACCAAATTCTTTCCACAAATGCACTAAACTACAAGTAAGGCACATATGATCGATTGCCAACATATGTTAGGTTTAGTGCAACATCAGGCGTATTATCCTGGAAGAACCAGCAACAATAATGCTGGTAAAATAAATGATCAAGGAACATGACTCACTCATCCAGCATCCTAGATGTGGGTTGAAAAATGGCAGACTAAAAAACCATGATGCATGGAAATACGATAAATTCAAAGAGAACACAGGGCTTACATTAAAATTAGGAAACCTCCACTCCTTAGGTACTGCTGGGTGGCGGGACCCTCATTCAAAATCTAGGAATGAATAACAGTAAAAACGTGTTGGCATTACAAAACCTCTACACGTGAAAAACGCCGTGCAGAGCCTGCTGGCAAATGAGGCACAGTCAATCGGAAACCGGTACTTACTCAGCGAAGGATCAGCCGCCGGCCGAAAACCTAGTAGGTCCCAACAGGCCTGGAGACAACCAGTGTCTCTCAACGGGGAAATAAATACTGTCACATTTTCGCCGAAAAGGTCAATCCTCGGAGTACTTCCGGATTAGTGCGACATGTGACCTCAACGCGATGCCGTCGGTCACGTTGATGTTATTATAAAGAGTGGGGAGACCGCGAGAGAGGATAGAGCGCTAACCTCAGATAGCGATCGTGTTGAAAACAACTTTATTTAAAAATCAAAGTTCAGACCAGACGATAGCACAGTTCAAAGAGGGTATATTAATAATTAATTCAAAAAATGTTCAAATCAGTAAAGGACTATTTGAAAACATGATTAGGATGTCGTCATGTACATGTTTAAAGGAATTGGAAGATCGATGTTAAGAAATCGATTAGTAACAGACAACACCAAAAAGGAAAGTGTTCTTCACTAATGGCTCAATAAAAGTTGTCCTGGGGTGATCGAGTAGTTAGCCTCGGGTCAGATCACACTAGAAAGGGAAAAACTATATGGTAATCAGAAATTAATAACACCAATGTGTGTCTCAGCTCACATTATGTATTTAAACTTCCACCAGTATTCCAAAATCAAAAATAATGAATGTCCGAGGGTCATCAGTAGTTGTTATCGCCTCATCACTGTACCCCATGGGGTATTATCATTGAGCCCGTGAATGTGTGGACAATCGATAAATCCACTGTTGTTCATTCTCAAACAGCAGGTGCAAAGATTGATTCCCTTGTTTAATATGCTCGATAATAGTCCACTGCAGGTCATTAGGTGTGTGATTGAACTTTAGGAAGTGGTCAGTCAGTTTAGTCGTATTTCTCTTACACCGGATAGTACTCCGGTTTCACAAAAGCGTTGCTTAATTTTACGAGAGGTCATGCCCACATATCTTAAATCACAAGGGCATGTAATTAAATAAACAACGTTCATCGTGTTGTGGAATTAGAGATGGCATTAGATGCCACACTGTACGTTGTGACACAAGTAAGAGGAATCTCCTGGGTTGGTTTATGGATATCCTCTAGGAAAGCAAAAACCAAAGGAAATGATGGACGGAGTGTTGAACATTACAAACACTCAACCCCAGTCAACTGATCTGGGTTTAATCCATCACCGTTCTTTAGCCCACTGTGCCACCCCAGTTCAGACATGGCCATATGCAAATCAGTCTGACCCTGTGCCTCATGGGAACAGTCCAGCCCGAACTGCCAAGCCATGTCTTCCCTGGACCGGAAACCTTTGGTTTTTGCTATCCTCTAGGAAAGCCTTTCTCGGTTGATTTCTGGCTATTTTACAGCTCCTTTTCAGTATCTTCTCAGGGTCTCCTATATTCCGCAAAGAGTCAAATCATTAGATTGTTTGCGGAAAACCTCAACCTTACTACAATTGCGACGTATTCGCAAATATTGTCCGTAAGGGAGATTCTCTCGTAGAGGTCTCGGATGAAAGCTGGAGAAAGTTAAATTATTCTTTGCTGTTGGTTTGCAGTATGTTCTTGTGAGTAAACAACCTTCTGTTTTGGTTACCACAACATCAAGGAACACCATCTCATGTTTGTGGAAAGAGTTAGTAAATGTCAAATTTGGATCACAAGTGTTGATCCAAGCAAAAAACTCCAAAAGAGTACGTTCAGAGCCCTGCCAGATGACAAAAATATCATCTATGTACCTCTTCCAAAAAATTATATTGGATGCATAAGGATTGGTTAACGCCAAAATGTATTTAAATTTAAAATCATAAACGTACAGACCAGCCACACTGGGGGCAAAGGTACTGCCCATCGATGTACCGGTGGACTGGAGATACAAGTTACCTTTGTATTCACAGTGCTAGAGTTGCACATTCAATAATGAACTGTTTAGGGGTCTGGAAGTCCCAAGCAGTGGCTCCCAAAGCTTCACCAAGGACCTTGATAGTGTCGTCCTTGTGTCAAAACGTACAGTGTGTCATCTAATGCCATCTCTAATTCCATCAAGAAACACTGGAGTATTCTATAGAGCAATAACATCAAATGGGAGAAACCCCTTTTGTCTTTCAGGAAAGCAAGAAGTATCAGGGATTCTTTGGTACACACTAGACCAAGGAAGACTACCACTATGGAGGACCCTTCTGTTCTTAGCTCTTGGGGATTGCTCCAAGTCACAGGACATTTCCCTTGTGGTTCATGTAGCATTTGTCATTTAAGCCTGTCTACAAGGGGCGTGGCTAACCGCCGGCAATGGTGGACCTGATTCAGTAGAGCTCCGGACCCTCCCGGGGGGAATCGACCATGAAAAGCCGTTTTCACGGCTCCATCTGAGAGGGGGTTGCAGCGGTGGATGTTCCGGACCCCCGGTGTTGGCGAGAGGGCTGCAGAGAAGCGGGAGAGCAACCACTGCGACCGCAGGTCTACCTGTCCCGTGACGCCGTGGACTGGAGTGCGGAGCGGGCTGCCGACTGAAGTGGTGACGCTGAGCCCCAAAGGCGCCTGGAGGCGGACTCCCGATCCCCTGCGCCCCTGCGCGGGATGCAGAGCGGGACGGCCGGATCCGGGGAGACAGCCGGAGGCCCCGCTGGACGACAAGGGGCTCCTGGCAGGGGCGAGGGGGCCTGGAAACGATCAGAGAGTGGCGAGGAGCTGCGAAGGTGAGCGTGACGGCTGGAGAAGGTGGGCAGCGAGGCCAGACAGACTGGCTCTCTCCGGGACGTGCCCCCCCTTCGAGATAGAGATTGGGGCGGTCGAATCCATCCCCTGCCGCCAGCCTGGACGACGGCGCAGGGCCTGCGCCGAACTCTGAGGGCCACACGCGCGACTTACCCCAGGAGCTGCTGCCGGACAGCACAGGAGCAGAAGTCAGTGCCTGGGAGGCGAGGAGGAGCCGTGGGGCAGCAGCAGCAGATCACGCGAGCCAGAGCGTGCCGCTCAGTGAAAGCTCTACCTGGGCCCCCCTTTCTTCTTCCCCCCCTGCCCTTCCTGGAGCTGCGGGGTGAAGCTGGCAGGGGTCTTGGGAGGTGGTCCGGCCATCGTCTCCCACCCCCCAGACCATAATGGACAAAACCCTCTTGTACGCAGTGGGACGGCCTAGGAGACGAGAGCAGCGGCACGACGGAAATTTGAGAGGCGAGTGGAAGAGGACCTGGCCGGCCCTGGTGACCGCGGTGCGTGGTCTGCTGAGGAGATTGGCGCCTTTGTGGTTGGGCCGGAGCCTGAGACTGAACTGGGAGCGGAGTCGGGGGTCTCTTCCCCCCCCACAGATACCCACTCACATAGCAGGATTGAGTAGCAATTGTCTGGGGAGTGCGAGAGAAGCTCTCTTGGATCCACTACGAGGTGGGGGAGTGGAGGTGTGGGGCAATGGGCAGGACCAAGACTAAGGAGCATCAGCGAGATACCGGCCCCCCCTCCATGGCAGCGGCCCGGACCGATGGCCCCCCTCACGGGGAGTGTCTGTGGCGGCTGCCACGCAGGACGCGCCGGATAAGCTGGACTTCATCCTGCAGGAGATACGAGACTCACGGGCTGCAATGGAGTTCCAAATAGGTACGCTGACCACGGGGCTGCAGCTGCTGAAGGCAGATCACGCCAAACTGGCAGACGCAGTCAAAGACCATGGCCAATCCATCGCGGACCTTACTCCTGCGGTGGCGGAACACTCCTCCTCCCTACGACGGCTACAACAGCAGGTTACCTCGCTCCTGGACCGGGTGGAGGATGTGGAAGATAGAAACCGGCGCAACAACATACGCGTCATAGGGCTACCGGAACGCAGTGAGGGGAACAAGGCGGCTGACTTCATGGAAATGTGGTTCTGAGACTATGTAGCCCCAGAGGGACTCTCACCCTACTTCTGTGTAGAGAGAGCGCACAGAATACCGATGGGACAGCCGAGGCCTGGGGCGCTACCCCTACCCCTAATTGTTAAAATTCTCAATTATAGAGACCGCGACATGCTCCTGCAGAAGGCTAGGGAACGCACGCTGATACAGTACGAAAACCAACGTGTCTCCTTATACCCGGATTACACTGCAATGGTGCAGAGACAGAGGTCATCCTATCAGACAGTAAAGAAAAAGTTGCAGACTGCACAGCTCAAATATGCACTCCTTCACCTGGCACGCCTCAAGGTAATGCATAATAAGAAGACTCACTTCTTTGAGAGCCCAGCAGATGTGGACGAATGGATGGAGGTCATGGGCATCGGTCCCAGTCAGGCGATTAGTGGGGAGAGCTCCTCACAGAACTCGGAAAAGCTCCGGCAGCGGACCTCTGGAAGATCACGAAGCGCTAAAGACGGGAAAGGCGGAGCGGGACCCTCGCAAGAGCAGCAGCGGAGAGAGCAGGAGGGGGCGCTGTCGGTGGCTGGCTCCTTCCGCGAGGATTCGAATAAGGCCACCACGGACTCAGAGGATGGCACGGCTCATTCTGACACTGATAATAGTGTGATACTCTTCCCTACCATCACGCCGAGAGCAGCTGACGATCTGCTGGATGAATGAGGAGAGCAGCTGAAACACTGACTGTTGAGTCTCCTGATGGTGCCTTCAACGCAAGGCGGCCAGGCACACGGCGGCCGAACAAATACTATATCCTTTACTGAACTGATAATTTGCTGGGTGGGATGTTGGGGTTGGTGATTGAGCGGAGTGTTGTTGGCCATGGGCTCTGCCACCGTATCAGTTATGGGCTACCCATATGTGTCTGACGCTCACCGGGGACCTCTATGAAATGTACTGATATCCTACATATGCTAATGTTGGCACCCCACTGAACCTGCAGCCCCTCTCTCTTCTCTCCTCTTTTCCTTCACCTCCCCCCGGGAGAAGGGGTACCGTTGAGCCGCTGAGTACGGGTCCATCTAAGAAAACATGTTCGGATGTAGAGTTGGCCGCCCCCCCTATGGCGTATGCACTGTTAATCGTTATGTACCATTTGTGCACTCTTGTTGGGCCCAACGCGGTTTAGGCTTTGTGCCACGTTTTGTTCAAGTTGTTGAGGAAAAGGGTCTCCTGGTCGGTACTGCCTCACTGGGGCCACGCGGAGATATGATCCGCTCTTACACGAGACGATGCTGGGAACTGCTGCTAGAATAGGATTGTACAACCTGCTGACATGGAATGTAAGGGGACTGGGGGCAATACAGAAAAGACACCGCATACACACATTCCTCCTCAGACATAAGACTCAAATAGCATTCCTCCAAGAATCTCCCCTCACTGACTCTGAAACGCAGAACATGAGGAGAAAATGGAGAGGGACCCTATATTCCACGAATTACTCTGCCTTTGCTAGAGGGGCGACCATTTGGATACGTTATGAGGTTCCCTTTGTCCCACTGAAACGACGGAGAGATGATCAGGAACGGTACATACTGATAAAAGGAACACTAGATGGATCTTTGGTGGTCCTTGGGAGTGTCTATGTCCCTAATTTCGATCAGGACCGCTTCCTAGATCGACTGAGTGGAGTGTTGGCTGATTGGGTTGGAATCCCTTGGGTGTTGGGTGGAGACTGGAACGCGGTGCTCGATATTGGCCGAGACAGATCACCCCCCCCCTCCGGGGAACGACCGTTAGTAAGATCACAGACCGCTTCACCACATGGGTAGGTGGGTGGACTCTCTCGGATGCGTGGCGTTGTCTGTATCCGGCTCACAGGGAATACTCCTTCTACTCCCCGGTACATGACCTGCACACCAGAATTGACAGGTATCTATGCTCCCGCTCACTTATGGAGAAAATACACAGCTCCACATACTTAGCTAAGATTTTTTCCGACCATAGCCCCTTAGAACTTACACTTCAGTGGGGTGTGGTACCTACCCCGGTACCTACCTGGAAACTACACCCACACCTCCTAGAAGACGCCCCTTTCCGCACAACACTTTCTGACGCGGTTACTAATTACCTGACCGATAATTGGAATACTGCGACATCGCGCTTGATAGAATGGGACGCTCTGAGGGTAGTGATTAGAGGTGTGGCTGTAGGACAATTGGTGGGGGCCCGCCAAGAGACACACCAGAGGCTGCGAGACGTCGAGAATGAGTTACATGCCCTGGAGAGGGACGTGATATCAGACCCTACTAAGCGAGAAAGGCTGCAATCTGCTCACATCAAACATGCGGAAACTCTAGAAACACTGAGAGTAATAGACCACAAAGCTTACTTGCAGCGTAGACATGTAGAGGCGGACAGAGCAGGTACCCTGCTAGCCCGCATGGTCAGAGACGGACCTGATCCGCCGATTATAGCTAGCATTTGCACTAGGACGGGCCAAATAGTCCACACACAGGCGGATCTAAACACTGCCTTCAGAGACTACCTTGTGGACCTTTATGGACCCCCTCCCCCGACAGACGACTCTTTGATTGTTGACTTCTTCCGGGACCTCCCTTTCTCGACCCTCCTGGAGGAAGTACGGAAAAGCATAGACGGATCAATCACCCAACAAGAGATCCAAACTGCAATTAAAGGCTTAAACCGTAATAAAACGCCGGGACTTGACGGACTACCAGTCGAGTTTTATCTTACATATGCGGAGTCCCTTGTGCCCATGCTGGAGGCTGTCTATGAGACGGCCATGGAGATGGGACGCTTACCAGATTCTACGATGCAGGCGCTGGTTCTGTCCATACCCAAGCCTGGGAGAGACGGGTTGGACATGGCAACCTATAGACCCCTGTCTATGCTGGCTACTGAATACAAAATACTGAGTAAGGCCCTAGCCTACCGCGTGCAGCCGCACCTTTGTGCACTTATACACGGTGACCAGTGCGGTTTCCTCTCAAACCGCAGCACCTCCCTGAATATCAGACGGCTGCACGCGGTTATGGCGGCTACCCTAAGGACTCATCGTCGGGCAGGATGTATTGCGCTGGACCTTAAACAAGCGTTTGATTCCCGATCTTGGGATTTTATGTTTGCAACGCTCCGCCGCTTTGGGTTTCCGGACACATATTTACAATGGGACCGTTTATTATATACGTCCCCGAAGGCCATGGCCCGTACGGGCTGCTATATCTCTGAGGCCTACAGCATACCTCGCGGCACAAGGCAGGGATGCCCTCTGTCCCCACTGCTGTTCGTGCTGGCATTAGAACCGTTAGCCCTGACACTCCGACGATCGGCTGACCAACTTGGTATCTGTATCGACGGAGTGTACCATTTGCTGTCTATTTATGCAGATGACATGCTGCTATATTTGCGAGACCTTACCGCAGATGCGACCCCCCTCTCGGATGCATTCACGGCATTTGAGCGCTTATCGGGTCTGGCTATCAACCCTGATAAATCGATATGCTACTTCTTCCAAGAAACAGCACACGTGACCCAGGTGCGTTTTGGCACTTACTCCTTCAGGGTGGCTCCCACTACATTTAAACGCAGGAGGACCAGATAGATGGCAACATCCAACGGGCAATAACGGGGCTCTGGGCCAGTGTGGGCTTTTGGTCCTCTTTGCCCCTTTCCGTAATGGGACGGATTACCATTGCTAAGATGGTGATGTTGCCTCGTCTGCTTTACTACTTTGTGAATCTGCCGGTGAACCTTCCACAATCTATTATTAAGACGCTTGACAGCCTGTTGCCCACCCTTATATGGGGTACGGGTCGGTGACGGATAAGTCTTAGAAAGCTCCAGCTGGGGACGCGGAGTGGCGGCCTGGGGGTCCCGGACTTCAGAGGATACTATTACGCTAGTCAACTACAGTGGTTATCCTACTGGACGGCGGGGAGGAATCTTGGCGAGATTGGGTTTACACCGCAGAGGCTGCACAGAGGTGAACTACATGCACTATTACTGCCGAGGGCTTGTGTTCCCTCTGACTGTCCCCCTCTGTTGAGGACTGCCCTGGTTTGCTTGAGGAAGGCCCTGACATACACATCGGTAGCAACCCCGTACGCCGGGAATATACCTCTCTTAGGCATGCCCACGCCACAAGGGAGACTCACACAGACTAGACTCCAGGCATGGACGGATAGCGGGATAGAGGAGGTAGGAGACTTTTTTGGGGATGGCACACTGATGGACCACGACACTTTCCTACAAGTCACGGGGGCGCCGTCAAGACTGTATCTTCTACACGCAGCTACCACACACTACATTAGAGATACCTGGGCCCCACAGCGGACTGAGCCTCCGCAGCACGCCTTAGTACACCTCCTATACTATATGGGACCTGGGAGACACTTAGTGCGATGGTTGTATACTTAAGAACGAACACACACGGCAATAGCTCTCACCTCCCTTAGGGAGCTATGGACGACGGACACAGGCATGGAACTCACTGACCAGGCATGGAAATGCATCCTGGATCATCCCAAAAAGTGTCGCGCAACGAGCGGCTTAAATTCATACTGACAATGGTGCTACACAGATCGTATCTCACGCCGAAACGACTTCATCTTATGTTCCCGGACTCACCCCATAGCTGTCCCAGATGTAGGGAGGACGAGGCGGGATTTCTCCATATGCTATGGACCTGCCCCGACTGCGGGAGTACTGGGAAGGGGTACGGCATTCCCCGGCCACAGCAACACACCTACCGATCCCAGACGATGCCCTGAATTGCCTGGTGGGCCTTCGTAAACGTCCTAAAGTTGAGAAGGCGCAGCTAAGGTTTGTGGATCATGCCCTCATCTTAGCAATTAGGGCGATCACTATGAGGAGGAAATCCCCCAGAAGTCCTGCGGTCACGGTATGGCAGACGGACATGCTGCAGTGGGGCAGGGCGGAGGGGGTGGCCATCAGGAGGGAGGAGGAAAGAGGGCTGAGGAAGCGACATATCTCCCTAGAATGGGAGGCAACACTAATAGCACTAGAAGCAATGGATCTGGCCCCCATACCTGACACCACGCCATTGTAAAATAATCAGGCAAAGTCTATTTGGGGCGGTACGACTGGAGGAGTTGAAGGTTGGGACCTGGATCAGTACGTGATACTCCCGAAGCAATAGCTCTCATAATGTTTTTCCTGTTAGTGAGGATGCTGCGACAGCTCGACTGACCAGGAGAGGGCTAGGGTGGCATAAGAGGGGGGGATGGGGGCAAGTTGGGGGTTGAATTTCATAAACACACTATTTTTGGATACTGATGCAATATGCAGGACTCCCCTCTCCGATACGATGGGAGACATTAGCTTCTTATAAATATCTGGGGGATAAAGGACATGGGAGGGGAGGAAAAACCAAAAAAACTGTATTTTGCATGGTTATATGTTGTAAACATAAGAACGTACAACAGTCACCAATAAAGTGTGTTAAAAAAAAAAAAAAATCCTGTCTACAAAAAATTTAGATCTACAGACTGGCAATATATGGACTCAACGTTCACATACGAACTGCAACACGATGAACGTTGTTCATTTAATTACATGCCCTTGTGATTTAAGATCTGTGGGCATGACCCCTCGTAAAATTAAGCAACGCGTTTGTGAACACCGGAGTAATTAATATCCGGTGTAAGAGCAATACGACTAAACTGACTGACCACTTCCTAAAGTTCAATCACACACCTAATGACCTGCAGTGGACTATTATCGAGCATATTAAACCAGGGAATCAATCTTTGCACCTGTTGTTTGAGAAAGAACAATGGTGGATTTATCGATTGTCCACACATATTCACGGCCTCAATGATAATATCCCATGGGGTACAGTGAGGAGGCGATAACAACTACTGATGACCCTCGGACATTTTTTATTGTTTTTGATTTGGGAATACTGGTGGAAGTTTAAATACATTATGTGAGCTGGGACACATATTAGTGTTAGTCATTTCTGATTACCACATAGTTTTTCCCTTTCTAGTGTGATCTGACCTGAGGCTAACTACTCGATCACCCCAGGACAACTTTTATTGAGCCATTAGTGAAGAACACTTTTCTTTTTGGTTTTGTCTGTTACTAATCGATTTCTTAACATCGATCTTCCAATTCCTTAAAACATGTATATGACGACATCCTAATCATGTTTTCAAATATTCCATTACTGATTTGAACATTTTGAAATTAATTATTAATTTACCCTCTTTGTACTGTGCTATCATCTGGTCTGAACTTTGATTTTTAAATAAAGTTGTTTTCAACACGATCGCTATCTGAGGTTAGCGCTCTAGCCTCACTCGCGGTCTCCCCACTCTTTGTAATAACATCAACGTGACCGACGGCATCGCGTTGAGGTCACGTGTTGCACTAATCCGGAAGTACACCGCGGATTGACCTTTTCGGCGAAAATCTGACAGTCTTTATTTCCCCATTGAGATACACTGGTTGTCTCCAGGCCTGATGGGACCTACTAGGTTTTCAGCCGGCGGTTGATCCTTCGCTGAGTAAGTATTAAGTAACAGTTTCCGATTGACTGTGCCTCCTTTGCCGGCAGGCTCTGCGCTGCATTTTTCACGTGTAGAGGTTTTGTAATGCCAACACGTTTTTACTGTTATTCATTCCTTGATTTTGAATGAGGGTCCCGCCACCCAGTAGTACCTAAGGAGCATAGGTTTCCTAATTTTATTGTAAGCCCTGTGTTCTCTTTGAATTTATCGTATTTCCATGCATTAAGGTTTTTTAGTCTACCTTTTTTAACCAACATCTAGGATGCTGGATGAGTGAGTCATGTTCCTTGATCATTTATTTTACCAGCATTATTGTTGCTGGTTCTTCCAGGATAATACGCCTGATGTTGCACTAAACCTAACATATGTTGGCAATCGATCATATGTGCCTTACTTGTAGTTTAGTGCATTTGTGGAAAGAATTTGGTTAAACGAATGAAAACCAATTGTCTTTTATCATGGCCAGTGGCTTGTGAAGAGTTTTTGAAATTAGGATCAGTTACCTCAGGATTTCTGAATGCAATTACATCAATTTTAACCCATATCTAAGCCGCAAGTGCTTTCCTGTTTTTGGTATTTCAGACTCCCTTGGCTTTCGAGAAATACTTGAAGGTTTCCACGTAACCATGAATTTGTTGTTTATGATTGCACCACAGATTAGGCTAAGCCTTAGCGTGCTTATACCGCTGTGGTGTTTATGGTCCTGACGAAAGCTTCAACAAATTAAACATAGAAGCTGAAACATGTTGACCGATTTTTCACCTTTCAGGATGTATCTGGTCAATTAAATACCAGTTAGGGACATCCACTTCACTTCATTTTAACCAGTGCCTTGTTTTACGCCATTAAAAAGATTTTTGTGGATAAAACAACGTCCCTTTTTAAATTAATTATTTTTGCACTTATTACACTTCATTGAAGGTATACTAAAACAACACGCTCCGCTGTATTTAAGCGTTGCAGCACACCACAGATGCATTCGGCATCTCTGGTGGGGACACTATGATGAAGCATGTCACCAACCAGGTTGGTGAGTGAGGGTCCTTTTACCTCTTTAGAGTGACCCGTTCTTTCATAGACTCTTTCTTTGTTTTTTGGACACACTCTTTTGTTGTTTGTTTAGAATTGAAGTATGCAAAAACCAAAGGAAATGATGGACGGAGTGTTGAACATTGCATTTTAGTTCAATGCCATCCGAAGTCTTAAAAACAACAGAGACATCATCATTAAACCAGCTGATAAAGGTGGAGGTATAGTCATTCAAAACCGTAATGCTTATCATCTAGAATGCACACGCCTCCTAGATGATCCAAAAAACTATAAAATACTGGACGAAGATCCCACAAACAGAGTCAAGACCAAAATTGACATCATGGTTCACGAAGCAGAATCTAATGGCCACATCAGCAAACAAGAAGCATCATTCCTTACCTCAGGTGGCAAAACCATTCCATACTTCTACACCATTCCAAAAATACATAAAAATAAAACACCACCTCCGGGCAGACCCATCGTCTCTGGAATAGGTTCTCTGCTTGAACCCCTGTCCCGCTTCTGCGATTTCTATCTACAGCCTATTGTTCAGTCGACTCCTGCTTACTTAAAAGACACTAAAGACTTACTGAACCAAATTAACAACCTAGAGTTTAATCCTACTACATCCATCCTTGTAAGTCTAGACATAGAAAGCCTCTATACCAGCCTACCCCAAGATGATACCCTAGAGGTCATCCGCACCTCCCTTGACAAAACAATCTGGGAGTATAACACCCCAAAATCATTCATAATGGAATGTGCGGAAATAGCCCTCAAAGACAATTTTTTCGAATATGAAGGCACCCTCTTCCTCCAACAGTACGGAACATCTATGGGGAGCACCTTCGCTCCCAGTGTAGCGGGGCTATACGTGTCCAATTTCGAAGATTTACATATCCTCAACCCTCAATCAACATACAATCAGGATATCACCTTCTACAAAAGATACATCGATGATGTATTCTTAATATGGACAAGTAACAACCAAAGACTGAATGAATTCCTGAATTGGATTAACATACTTGACCCAAACCTACGATTCACTCACACCATAAGCAATACCAAAATCACCTTTCTAGATTTGGAGATTGAAGCACGAAATGGAATACTGATGACCAAAACCCACTTTAAACCAACAGCGAAAAATTCTCTTTTACATTTCCAGAGTTTCCACCCCAGGCCTCTAAGGGACAATTTGCCATTTGGTCAATACCTCAGACTGCGCCGAAACTGTAGCGAACTTAAAGATTTTAAAAAACAATCAGATGATCTAACTACAAAACTCCAAAACCGTGGATACCCCAACAAAGTTATCTACACAGCACAAAAAAGAGCCCGTAACCAAAATCGTGAAGGGCTACTGGAACCCAAGATGAACTTGTCAACTACCATACCACTTACATGTGTAACTACCTTTAATTCCATCTCTAATCTAGTAGCCAAACTGATACAAACCAACTGGAAAATTGTAACTTCAGGCAAGCTACAATGGGAAAAACCTTTATTTTCCTACAAAAGGTCACATAATCTCAGAGACAGTCTAGTGCCGACCAGACCAAAAAAGACTCTGACCACTCCTAGCACAGTACTGAATGCATGGGGACTACCAGAAGTGACAGGCCACTACCCATGTGGCAACTGCAGCATCTGCCATCTTACCCAATCCACGAAAACACTACATCTTGAACAAGATAAAATCTGGACAATTATGAAACATACCAACTGCAATTCGGCAAATGTCATCTACCTCATCACATGCCCATGCAAATTACGATATGTCGGGATGACCACCAGAAAGGTCAAAACCAGAATCTGCGAGCATCGCAGTAACATCCGCTGCAAACGCAGCACGACAAAACTTACAGAACACTATCTAGCCAAGGGGCATACCACCAATGACATGTCGTGGGTCATAATTGAACAACTTGATCCCAATCCTACCGACATCCAGGAACGTCTGTTCGAAAAAGAACAACGCTGGGTATATAGACTTTCAACCCACATCTCAGGACTTAATGATAATGTACCCTGGAATAGTATACATCGGTATTGATGACAGCAAATATTTACTGCATTCGATCACTCTCTAGCCTGCAACATATATCTTGCGCAGTCTTGTGCACCCATTCCTGAAACTGTGCAGACTCCTACGGTTTTTTCACCATAGCTACCATCTGATCTGCACACAGTACACAGTACCGCTACACTTAGAACTCCATACGCAGCTTTAAGAGGCAACTATTATCCTTTCTCTAATCTCTCTCTTTTAACATACAGGCATAGATCGCCCTGTATGCAATCACACAGACACATGCCTGTTATTATAGTCCGCATGTAGCCATATATTTACCAATACTGTTTAGCTGCACCACATTGGGACGGATATACATATTTCTGAATTTCGTGTTGTTTTTACAATAAACTCACAACACGTGACATCAAGTAATTTCTTCCCTTTCTATCACACATAGGCTACGTCTGCACCACTCGCGGCGTTCTAGTCTTTCTCAGCCGCAACACACAACTTCCTGTTTGCCGGCTTCTTTAACCACTCCCATTTCTGTATCGGCGCTGAACAAGCGGACCCGAGCGCCGTTCTAGGTACTACGGACCTGTCCTCCCTTACAACTGTGAGTACAATGACTAGGACGGGTTAATATTGAGCGACCTTTGGTCCCGTTTAGACCCAGAAAGCTACGCCGCTTTAATTTAATTTATTACGGTAATGCTCATTACCGGTAGGCGTTTACAAACAATTCTCCCCGCCATTTCGTTTCCATTAAGGTCAAGCGGAGAAACATACGGCGTTCTAATCCTAGAGGCATAACAACCTCTCTATTCAAGTGAGACCGCGTTTCATGTTGTTTGTCATTTAGCTGTTGTTTGTCTGTCATTTTTATTTATCTGTGTCTGTTTGTTGAACTCCACACACAGTGGACACCATGTTAATATATGCCACCATATCAACAAATAATCACCATATTGCACGCGCACTTGGCCACTTAGCATATTGGCCCCCTGTTTCTTCATGACTTGTATAGTCACACCTAATATGAACAATATGTGTATGACTGCGCCACAGGCACGCACACAATGGATAAAGAGTATGCGCACCTTGTGCCCCAATATTACGATATCTACTCACTCACGGATCCTCTGGGACACATTGTAGCCACGCAAGCCTTTATAGTGTTCATGCACACTCACAAAGTCATTTGGCTTTAGTTGAAAGGAGCATGCATCTAGTGTATATGCATGATTCACAACTGTTCTCCATATCTAAATTAATTCTTCATTTTCAGGTAATCTCAAACGGAGTTACTGTGAGTACCGTATCACTACACTCACAGCACACTTTAGGGTGTGTGCTGATATTTACACGTGGCCTATACCTTGTGTATATGGCCATTCACAATTTTTTTTTTGCTGGTCCTGACGAAAGCCTCTAGAACCATCGAGAAGGCTGAAACTAGTTGACCTTAGTTACAAGGGATACCAGGAAAATAATCTTCCTAATTACATATCCCGCCAAACTTTTTTACATTAGTCCTGGGACCCTTATAATTAAAGTTTTTCCATAGGGCAATTCCCAGAGACTTTTTTAACTCTTATACACATCACACATAGCACGCCACTTTCTGCTCAAAACCCTGCTCCGCTGTATCTCAGGTGTTGTAGCACAACTGGATTGTGCTAGACAATCCAGTTGGGCCCCGATGATGAAGCATGCCACCTACTAGGTAGGTGGGTGAGGGGTTTCTTTCACAGCAGTTGTGCTCTCTCTCCTTTCACGTTTATTACAACAATGATAGCAAAAAAAGTTTGCTCTGAATCATAAAACTTGTCCACTTTGGTTTGTCGAACATTGCAAGCACTCACCCCCAGTCAACTGATCTGGGTTTAATCCATCACTGTTCTTTAGCCCACTCTGCCACCCCAGTTCAGACATGGCCATATGCAAATCAGTCTGACCCTGTGCCTCATGGGAACAGTCCAGCCCGAACTGCCAAGCCATGCCTTCCCTGGACCGGAAACAAGCTTCCTAGGACCGGTTTCTGGCATTTCAGCCGTCTTCAGCCAGGCTTGCTTGAATCCAGTGGCAAAGTGAGCAAGGGACTCACGTCTGAGCATACCCTGCCAACTTATGGCGAACAAAGCAAAAACCAAAGGAAATGATGGACGGAGTGTTGAACATTGCAAGCACTCACCCCCAGTCAACAGATCTGGGTTTAATCCATCACTGTTCTTTAGCCCACTCTGCCACCCCAGTTCAGACATGGCCATATGCAAATCAGTCTGACCCTGTGCCTCATGGGAACAGTCCAGCCCGAACTGCCAAGCCATGCCTTCCCTGGACCGGAAACAAGCTTCCTAGGACCTGCACTTCATTGAAGGTATACTAAAACAACACGCTCTGCTGTATTTAAGCGTTGCAGCACACCACAGATGCATTCGGTATCTCTGGTGGGGACGCTATGATGAAGCATGTCACCAACCAGGTTGGTGAGTGAGGGTTCTTTTACCTCTTTAGAGTGACCGTTCTTTCATAGACTCTTTCTTTGTTTTTTGGACACACTCTTTTGTTGTTTGTTTAGAATTGAAGTATACCACATAATTTAAGTATACCACATAATATTAGCCTAATCACTAATACCTTATGTAAACATGTTTAAAACCACAATTTGTGCTACAATTTCACCATTCTACTACTACTCACAGTCTTGAGCTTAGCCACATACAAAGCAACAACACCTCTTTGTTATACATCATGCATCTACAAATGTATAAGAGATATGAGAATACATTTACAAATATAGACATACTTTAATCACAACTACATGCACACCTTAAAACTTAAAAGAGTGCATATCCTATTTGAAAGAGACACCTACAATTATGTGGTATACTTCAATTCTAAACAAACAACAAAAGAGTGTGTCCAAAAAACAAAGAAAGAGTTTATGAAAGAACGGGTCACTCTAAAGAGGTAAAAGAACCCTCACTCACCAACCTGGTTGGTGACATGCTTCATCATAGCGTTCACACCAGAGATGCCGAATGCATCTCTAGTGTGCTGCAACGCTTAAATACAGCGGAGCGTGTTGTTTTAGTATACCTTCAATGAAGTGCAATAAGTGCAAAAATAATTAATTTAAAAAGGGTCGTTGTTTTATCCACAAAAATCTTTTTAATGGCGGAAAACAAGGCACTGGTTAAAATGAAGTGAAGTGGATGTCCCTAACTGGTATTTAATTGACCAGATACATCCTGAAAGGTGAAAAATCGGTCCACATGTTTAAGCTTCTATGTGTAATTTGTTGAAGCTTTCGTCAGGACCATAAACACCACGGCGGGATAAGCACGCTATGGCTTACCCTAATCTGTGGTGCAATCATAAACAACAAACTCACGGTTACGTGGAAACCTTCAAGTATTTCTCGAAAGCCAAGGGAGACTGAAATAACAAAAACAAGAAGGCACTTGTGGCATAGACATGGGTTAAAATTGATATAATTGCATTCAGAAATCCTGAGGTAACTGGTCCTAATTTCAAAAACTCTTCACAAGCCACTGGCCATGATACAAGACAATTGGTTTTCATTTGTTTAACCAAATTCTTTCCACAACTGCACTAAACTACAAGTAAGGCATATATGATTTATTGCCAAAATGTGTTAGGTTTAGTGCAACATCAGGCATATTATCCTGGAAGAACCAGCAAAAATACTGCTGGTAAAATAAATGATCAAGGAACATGACTCACTTATCCAGCATCCTAGAAAAACGGCAGACTAAAAAACCATGATGCATGGAAATACGATAAATTCAAAGAGAACACAGGGCTTACATTAAGATTCGGAAACCTCCGCTCCTTAGGTACTGCTGGGTGGCGGGACCCTCATTCAAAATCTAGGAATGAATAACAGTAAAATCGTATTGGCATTACAAAACCTCTACATGTGAAAATTGCCGTGCAGAGCCTGCTGGCAAATGAGGCACAGTCAATCGGAAAACCAGTACTTACTCAGCGAAGGATCAACCGCCGGCCGAAAACCTAGTAGGTCCCAACAGGCGTGGTGACAACCAGTGTCTCTTAACGGGGAAATAAATACTGTCACATTTTCGCTGAAAAGGTCAATCCTCGGAGTACTTCCGGATTAGTGCAACACGTGACCTCAACGCGATGCCGTCGGTCACGTTGATGTTATTACAAAGAGTGGGGAGACCGCGAGAGAGGCTAGAGAGCTAACCTCAGATAGCGATCGTGTTGAAAACAACTTTATTTAAAAATCAAAGTTCAGACCAGACGATAGCACAGTTCAAAGAGGGTAAATTAATAATTAATTCCAAAAATGTTCAAATCAGTAAAGGACTATTTGAAAACATGATTAGGATGTCGTCATGTACATGTTTAAAGGAATTGGAAGATCGATGTTAAGAAATCGATTAGTAACAGACAACACCAAAAAGGAAAGTGTTCTTCACTAATGGCTCAATAAAAGTTGTCCTGGGGTGATCAAGTAGCTAGCCTCGGGTCAGATCGCACTAGAAAGGGAAAAACTATGTGGTAATCAGAAATTACTAACACTAATGTGTGTCTCAGCTCACATAATGTATTTAAACTTCCACCAGTATTCCCAAATCTCAAATAATAAATGTCCGAGGGTCATCAGTAGTTGTTATCGCCTCATCACTGTACCCCATGGGATATTATCATTGAGGCCGTGAATATGTGTGGACAATCGATAAATCCACCGTTGTTCTTTCTCAAACAACGGGTGCAAAGATTGATTCCCTGGTTTAATATGCTCGATAATAGTCCACTGCAGGTCACAGGTCATTAGGTGTGTGAATGAACTTTAGGAAGTGGTCAGTCAGTTTAGTCGTATTTCTCTTACACCGGATATTACTCCGGTGTTCACAAACGTGTTGCTTAATTTTACGAGAGGTCATGCCCACATATCTTAAATCACAAGGGCATGTAATTAAATTAACAACGTTCATCGTGTTGTGGAATTAGAGATGGCATTAGATGCCACACTGTACGTTGTGACACAAGTAAGAGGAATCTCCTTGGTTGGTTTATGTATATCCTCTAGGAAAGCCTCTCTCGGTTGATTTCTGGCTCTTTTACAGCTCTTTTTCAATATCTTCTCAGGGTAACCTCTATTCCGCAAAGAGTCAAATCATTAGATTGTATGCGGAAATCCTCAACCTTACTACAATTGCGTCGTATTCGCAAATATTGTCCATAAGGGAGATTCTCTCGTAGAGGTCTCGGATGAAAGCTGGAGAAAGTTAACAAATTATTATTTGCTGTTGGTTTTCAGTATGTTCTTGGGAGTAAACGACCTTCTGTCTTGGTTACCACAACATCAAGGAACACCATCTCATGTTTATGGAAAGAGTTAGTAAATGTCAAATTTTGATCACAAGTGTTGATCCAAGCAAACAACTCCAAAAGAGTACGTTCAGAGCCCTGCCAGATGACAAAAACATCATCTATGTACCTCTTCCAAAACATTATATTGGATGCATAAGGATTGGTTGACGCCAAAATGTATTTACATTCAAAATCATAAACGTACAGACCAGCCACACTGGGGGCAAAGGTACTGCCCATCGATGTACCGGTGGACTGGAGATACAAGGTACCTTTGTATTCACAAAAAAAATTCTTGAGTGCTAGAGTTGCACATTCAATAATGAACTGTTAAGGCGTCTGGAAGTCCCAAGCAGTGGCTCCCAAAGCTTCACCAAGGACCTTGATAGTATTGTCCTTGTGTCACAACGTACAGTGTGGCATCTAATGCTATCTCTAATTCCATCAAGAAACACTAGCGTATTCTAGAGAGCAATAACATCAAATGGGAGAAACCCCTTTTCTCTTTCAGGAAAGCGAGAAGTATCAGGGATTCTTTGGTACACACTAGACCAAGGAAGACTACCACTATGGAGGACCCTTCTGTTCTTAGCTCTTGGGGTTTGCCCCGAGTCACAGGACATTTCCCTTGTGGTTCATGTAGCGTTTGTCATTTAACCATGTCTACAAAATCTTTAGATCTACAGACTGGCAAAATATGCACTCAACGTTCACATACGAACTGCAACACGATGAACATTGTTCATTTAATTACATGCCCTTGTGATTTAAAATATGTGGGCATGACCTCTCGTAAAATTAAGCAACGCGTTTGTGAACACCGGAGTAAATAATATCCGGTGTAAGAGCAATACGACTAAACTGTCTGACCACTTCCTAAAGTTCAATCACACACCTAATGACCTACAGTGGACTATTATCGAGCATCTTAAACCAGGGAATCAATCTTTGCACCTGTTGTTTGAGAAAGAACAACGGTGGATTTATCGATTGTCCACACATATTCACGGCCTCAATGATAATATCCCATGGGGTACAGTGATGAGGCGATAACAACTACTGATGACCCTCGGACATTTTTTATTATTTTTAATTTGGGAATACTGGTGGAAGTTTAAATACATTATGTGAGCTGGGACACACATTAGTGGTAGTCATTTCTGATTACCATATAGTTTTTCCCTTTCTAGTGTGATCTGATCTGAGGCTAACTACTCAATCACCCCAGGACAACTTTTATTGAGCCATTAGTGAAGAACACTTTCCTTTTTGGTGTTGTCTGTTACTAATCGATTTCTTAATATCGATCTTCCAATTCCTTTAAACATGTACATGACGACATCCTAATCATGTTTTCAAATATTCCATTACTGATTTGAACATTTTGGAATTAATTATTAATTTACCCTCTTTGTACTGTGCTATCGTCTGGTCAGAACTCTGATTTTTAAATAAAGTTGTTTTCAACACGATCGCTATCTGAGGTTAGCGCTCTAGCCTCTCTCGCGGTCTCCCCACTCTTTGTAATAACATCAACGTGACCGACGGCATCGTGTTGAGGTCCCTTGTTGCACTAATCCGGAAGTACTCCGAGGATTGACCTTTTCAGCGAAAATCTGACAGTATTTATTTCCCCGTTGAGAGACACTGGTTGTCTCCAGGCCTGTTGGGACTTACTAGGTTTTCAGCCGGCGGTTGATCCTTCACTGAGTAAGTACCAGTTTCCGATTGACTGTGCCTCCTTTGCCGGCAGGCTCTGCACAGCGTTTTTCACGTGTAGAGGTTTTGTAATGCCAACACGTTTTTACTGTTATTCATTCCTAGATTTTGAATGAGGGTCCCGCCACCTAGCAGTACCTAAGGAGCGGAGGTTTCCTAATTTTATTGTAAGCCCTGTGTTCTCTTTGAATTTATCGTATTTCCATGCATTATGGTTTTTTAGTCTGACGTTTTTCAAACAACATCTAGGATGCTGGATGAGTGAGTCATGTTCCTTGATCATTTATTTTACCAGCATTATTGTCGCTGATTCTTCCAGGATAATATGCCTGATGTTGCACTAAACCTAACACATGTTGGCAATAAATCATATATGCCTTACTTGTAGTTTAGTGCATTTGTGGAAAGAATTTGGTTAAACGAATGAAAACCAATTGTCTTGTATAATGGCCAGTGGCTTGTGAAGAGTTTTTTAAATTAGGACCAGTTACCTCAGGATTTCTGAATGCAATTACATCAATTTTAACCCATGTCTAAGCCACAAGTCCTTTATTGTTTTTGTTATTTCAGACTCCCTTGGCTTTCGAGAAATACTTGAAGGTTTCCACGTAGCCGTGAATTTATTGTTTATGATTAAGGCTCCCGGTTTTCCGTTTAAACTGGTTTTTACTTATAAATGCAGACGGAAAACGTTTTGTCCTTCGTCTGTATTGATAAATAAAAACTGAAAAATACTGCCAAAGTGCTTTAGCTCAGGGTTGCCTGATCTGATGCATAGAATGCAGGCTGCTCTCTGCACATAAAAGGCGCGCCCTACTTAGAGGGCGGACTCTTAGCACAGCATTTGGCACTCTCCCTTCACAGGTCATTACTCAGGACCCCTGGGGGGAGCCTAGGATAGTCATCCCCATCCAGCATGCTCACACTGCTCGGCAGAGGCACAATAAAAATTTCGGGGGGGGGGGGGCTAATTCTTCCGGCCGAAGGGGTGAAAAAAACAACAAAGCCTCGCTAACAAGTGAAGTGATGATCTTTCAAAGACCTGTGAAGTACCTGGTTGCGGCTGTGTGTGCCCGGGAAGCGCCCCAGCCCTGGCAGACAGCAGACACACACGACAGGGGGGTGGGCTATGCGCACCTGCATTGGAGAGATAAGATCGGAGAGACATGGTGACTGCAGTGAAGGAGACCAAGGTTAAAGGGTACGGAAAGAGAAGTGAGGGCGGGTAACGGCCGAGGGTAAAGACATGGGGTGAGAGTACCAGGAAGAGATGAGAGACGGTGTAATGGGAAGGGTAGAAAGTAAATGGGAGGCGCTGGTTCCAGCAGAGGCAGTGAAGAGGTCACAGCCAGCAGAATCCAGAGCCCGCACGCTCGCTACAGTGCCTCAGCTGTACCCTGCTCAGTACTGTATGTTACCTTTGCTAGGCCAGTACATGCTGTGGACTCGGAGCCGCGGGGAGGGGTGAGGGGCCGAGGACTCGTGTCAATGGCACATTAGGTACTCAGTGATGTGGCGCCCCCTTGGCTCCTATCTGGCCGCTTTAGGGGTCAAAGAGCCTCTCTGGAGAGGGGCCTTTTCGACATCCTGGCGCACAGATGGGGGGATGCTTGTCTCTTGGTCATTTGGAGCATGTTTAGGCCCGGGGGCCCCCCCCCCGACTTCCAGTGGATTTCATCCACTCTCAGCCTTAGACCCCACTTCTCCTTGCGTTCCCTCACTTCACTCATGCACAGCTGGCACAAACATGGTCTTACAGCTTCTAGTCACAGCAAAGAGTCCTAGTACTAAATGGGCATGGAGTCTGATGGGCAGTGTCAGCTATTGGCATACGTAAACAATGTGACGAACCGACCCTGTCGGGCAGTGTGAGATGCTGTCACTGATAGACAGCATGAGGGACTGGCAATTGGCGGCATGTGAGGATCTCCCCAAGTGGGCAGTATGAAGAACGGGTAGTGGGGACAAAATGTGTAGTTGCAAGTGATGGGCAGTTTAAGAAGCTGCCACAATGAAGCTTGTGAGAAAGAGGCTGTGGGGTCAGAATAGTAAAGTTACACTGGTGAACAGTGTTAGAATGTGGCACTGTTGGGCAATGTGAAGTACTGGGGTGGGCAGTGTGAATATCTGGCACTGGTGGCTAGGGTGAGGAAAAGACAGTGATGTGGGGGGATGGGGGGGGGCTGAAGCCAGTTGAGCCCAATGGGTGTTGCGCGCCTCCTTCAGGGGGAAGACTGTTTCCGATGCAGACACAAAGCATTTTGCACCCTCCTCCCTTCAAAAATATGAACAGACACCTTGCGTTTTAGCAAGTTATAAATCGATATTTATCATAGTGTACGCTGGAAAATTATCTCCTCCGTTTAAAAAAAATGGAAGAAAAATCTGCCAAAATAATTCCTAGGTAGGCCTAAATAATCCCAGGGAAATTGTTCTGCAATGAGAAAAAAGAATGGTTTACTCCCTCAAAAACACAGCTTGACATTGGACCTCTGTCTTTGAAGGCACATCAAATGTGACAAGAGAAGAGCAGGATTTAAAGGTCCCTACGTTGTACAGCCCGCAGTAAAGGTTTCATCATGCAAGTTACACAAGGTCTGTTAAGGCCTGTTTTCTCTTTAAATTATTTTGGCAAAGTTTTCAGATGAATATATTGTGTTTACATATATCTAAACGTATTACAACTGAGTGCAAGTGTGCAGTGCCTACCTAAATAAATGTGGAAAAATACTGGCTGCAGCGTCTTCTTTTGCTTGCGACAAAAATAAATGTGGATAAATACAGATAAAATGACCAAAAAATAAATATGGATAAATACAGACGGAAATGTCAAAAACATAAATACCATAAAACCGGGAGCCCTATTTATGATTGCACCACAGATTAGGGTAAGCCTAAGCGTGCTTATACCGCTGTGGTGTTTATGGTCCTGACGAAAGCTTCAACAAATTACACATAGAAGCTAAAACATTTTGACCGATTTTTCACCTTTCAGGATGTATCTGGTCAATTAAATGCCAGTTAGGGACATCCACTTCACTTCATTTTAACCGGTGCCTTGTTTTTCGCCATTAAAAAGTTTTTTGTGGATAAAACAACGGCCCCTTTTAAATTCATTATTTTTGCACTTATTACACTTCATTGAAGGTATACTAAAACTACACGCTCCGCTGTATTTAAGCGTTGCAGCACACCAGAGATGCATTCGGCATCTCTGGAGGGGACGCTATGATGAAGCATGTCACCAACCAGGTTGGTGAGTGAGGATTCTTTTACCTCTTTAGAGTGACCCGTTCTTTCATAAACTCTTTCTTTGTTTTTTGGACACACTCTTGTTTTTTGTTTAGTATTGAAGTATACCACATAATTGTAGGTGTCACTTTCAAATAGGATGTGCACTCTTTTAAGTTTTAAGGTGTGCATATAGTTGTGATTAAAGTATGTCTCTATTTGTAAATGTATTCTCATATTTATTTATTGGGCTTATTGAGCGCGACAGCTACCCAAAAAGGGTTTCCCAGCGCTAGAAGATACTGAACCATAAAGGCAAGAGAAAGTCTCAGGAAAGAGACCGGAGCAGGTTACTGGTTGAAAAGCCAGGTCTTAATGGCTTTGCGGAAATTAGTGTAGCGAGTTTCCAAACGGAGAGGTTGCGGGAGGGAGTTCCAGAGCTTGGGGCCTAGAAGGGAGAAGGATCTTCCTCCCATCCTCACTCGGCGTGTTTTGGGGACACAGAAAAGGCCTTGAGTGGAGGACCTCAGGCATCGAGCAGGCGTGTAAGTATGCACGAGGGTTTGGAGGTATCTGGAGGCATTGCCCCAATTTATTTTATGCATGAGGCTAAGAGTTTTGAATTTGACCCTATTTTCGATTCTTAACCAGTGGAGTGCTTTAGGGTGACCGGACATGCGTTCCCTCCTATTGCATTTGCATAGCAGTCTGGCTGCAGCGTTTTGTACCAGTTGGAGGCGTCGCATGACTGCCTGTGATGCCCCTAAATAGAGGACATTACCGTAATCTAAACGGGAGGTGATTAGTGCGTTGACCACAGTCTTTTGTGTATCGTCCGGGAGCATCCAAATGATTTTTCTGAGCCATCTCAGAATTGTAAAACAGGTAGCTGTGAGGTTGTTGACCTGGGGCTCCATAGTTAGGCCATTATCAATGGTAATGCCAAGATTACGGACTTGTTGCGACGGGGTTGGTAAGGGGCCCATTTCAGATGGCCAGTGTCTAGAATTCCAGAGGTTTTAGTTAGGACCCACTATTAAGACCTCTGTTTTGCTGCCGTTGAGTTTAAGCATATTAGTGCTCATCCAGGTGGCGATGTTCCTGAGGCCTGTCTGCAGGAGGCAGGGGGAATCGTTATCACTATTAGAAAGGGAAAATACGATTTGTGAGTCGTCGGCGTATGTGAACATTTTGAGACCAGCTGCTTCAGCGATCTGGGCGAGCGGGGTTACATAGAGGTTAAAAAGCAGGGGGCTTAACACCGATCCTTGTGGCACTCCATAGGGGGAAAGATGCACATTAGATGCCACACTGCTGGAGGAGATTTGAAATGTCCTGAGAGTCAGGAAAGATGCGATCCAGTCTAGTGCATTACCTTTAATGCCCATGTTGGAGAGTGAGGCAAGCAGTATGTTGTGAGAGATGGTGTCGAATGCTGCGCTGAGGTCGAGTAGAATCAGCGCAGCTGAGTCCCCTTTATCGACCAGTAGGCGGAGATTTTCCATCACTCCGAGTAGTGAGGGGTGCAGGATGTCGTTAGCCTCCGCAAACCTTGCGAGGTGTTCATGGACATGTTTCTCCAAGATTTTGGAGAAGACGGGCAGGAGGGATATTGGACGGAAGTTTGCCAGGATTTTTGGATCAGCCGATGGTTTCTTGAGTAGAGGTGAGACCATGGCATGTTTCCAGGATGACGGGACCTTAGCCTTGGAGAGGGATAAGTTCAATGTTTGACATATCACGGCAAGTAGTGGGGTGTCCAGGAGTCTGAGTATTGAGATCGGGAGGGGATCGGCGGGTGAACCAGATTTTACTTTCCCTAAGATGTCTCGCAGACCCTGAACATCGATCCCGGGCCACGCTGTAAGTGGCTCATAGGACGGATGATTATTAGGAAGTGGTCTGACCAATCTAGGGGCAGAGCAGGTTGGCAGTGTAGCAGGGGAAGGCTGGAAAAAATAGGGTCCAGGAGGTGGCCCCCTTTGTGTGTTGGGCCCGAGTTCCATAAGGTGAGGTTCATGGCGGCCAGGTCATGAACTAAATTGTTTCCTGGTTTGTTTGTTGGGTCGTCGAAATGAATGTTCAGGTCGCCTACGATAGATAGGTTGTTGTAGTTTACCCTTACTGAAGCGGTCCAATCCACTAGTTGGGTGGCCCAAGGTTGTATAGGGCCAGGTGGACGGTAAATCAGGAGACCTGTGAAGGTGAAATTCGGGTGGAGTTGGAGTTTAAAAAGGGCCATCTCACAGGCGGTTAAGGGAATGGGTTCCAAAGTACATTGCAGCGATTTTTTGAAAATGACTGCTAACCCACCTCCAATGCCGGTGGTTCGGTCTTTTCGGATGATGGCATAATTCGATGGTAGGGCTTCAGCAATGTCTGGGCCAGAGCTGACGTGTAGCCATGTGTCCGTGAGGAAAAGGGCGTCTAGTGAGTTGTCGGACAGGAGGTCAAATATATCTCTTTTGTGTTTGCTGAGTGACCTGCAGTTCAGGCTACCAAGACGCCATGTGTGTGCCGACTTACAGCCATTGGATCCGGGCCGACAGAGCTGTGGGACGTCAGGTTGAAAGTTGCATGCAGGGCATGCAATACAGGTGTTCCTATAGTTGGGTAAGATTTCACAGTTATGTTTAACAGGGGGTCGCAGTGAATGTAGCAGCTCAGGCGTATAGATGTTAACTATACTGGAGTTTCCTCCAGGGTTTACGGGCCCTGGGCCTGGCCTGGCGCGGACGGGCGCAGACAGGCTTTCCTTTGGCGCGCCTCTGGCGCGCAAACGGCGCTCATGCTGCGCTCGTCCGCTGCGCTTCCGGAAGATGCACATTTTTATACAGAGAGGGAGAAGGTCGGTGTGGGCGTGGCCTCTCGTAAGGGGCGTGGCCTGTGGGCTCGCCGGGAAAGCGGCAAAGGACTTTGGGGTTTGTCCCGCGGCAGCGCTAATATCCGCTGCGCGGGTGCGACAGGAGCGTGGTAGAGCCCCGAAAACAGAGTGCAGGTAGGATTAAAAACAATATAATCGTGACACTCAAATTTTAAAAAATTTGCTTTTGCGGTCGTGCACCCGGCTTCCGCCTCAGGAGATTCAGTGCTTCATATGTCTTATACATTTGTAGATGCATGATGTATAACAAAGAGGTGTTGTTGCTTTGTATGTGGCTAGGCTCAAGACTGTGAGTAGTAGTAGAATGGTGAAATTGTAGCACAAATTGTGGTTTAAAACATGTTTACATAAGGTATTAGTGATTAGGCTATTATTTTTATAAGTCTGTAGAGAGGTACAGCTGAAATATGCCACATAAGTTTGGGTGTTTGCTTGAAATGGAAAGTGTGTTCTGTTAATTTTTTAGATGTACGTCGTGTTGTGATTGAAGAAAGTCTTTACTAGGAGATATATTGTGATGTGTGTTATGTATCTAAAGATGGTAGATGTATAAAATACATGTATGTATCTATGTGTGTGTTTCTTTTATATATGATGCTGCTAGCAAAAGGTACAGACACGTGCATGCATGCTTTCAGGAATATGGTGAGACTTGCAGTTGAGACATGTGAAGGGTTTCTGCTTTATTTTTGGCTAGGTATAACACTCTAAGTAGTTGTAAACTGGTAAAACTGTAGCAAAAATGTGAGGTTTAAGACATGTTTGCAGAGAGATTAGATATACTATTTTTTGTGAGTCTGTGGAAAGCTGCACTTCAAATATACTGCATAATTTTCAGTGTCTGTTTGAAATTTGGAGTGTAGTCTGTCTAGTTTCAAGATGTGGATGGTGTTGTGAGTGAGGTATGTCTCTACTTGCACATGTATTATGGTACATGTTATACGACTGGAGATGTTAGATTTATAAAATACAAGTATACATCTATTTGTATGTTTCTTTTATATATGATGGCACTAGGAAAAGGTACAGACATAGGCATGCATGCTTTTAGAAATATGGGAAGACTTACAACAGAGATATGTGAAGGGTTGCTGCTTTGCTCTTACCTATGCTCAATACCTGATTAGTAGTAGAATAGTGAAGCAGCAGCAGTAGAAAAGTGATGTTTAAGATATGTTGGGTGAGGAATTAGTCATAATGGTACTTTATTAGAGTCTGTGTAAAACTTTACTTAAAATATGCCGCATAATTTTAGGTGTGTGTTTTAAATGTTAAGTGTAGTGTGTCAAGTTTTAAAGCTTTTATGGTCTTGTGAGTGAGGTATATCTCTAGTTACACATGTATTGGCTTCCTTTTGGCAATAGGTACAGATACAAGCATGCATGGTTTTATGAATATGGTGAGACTGATGACAGAGATATCTGATGGGTTGCTGTTCTATATTTGGCTAGGCATAACATTGTGAGTATTCGTAGAATGGTGAATCTGCGGCACAGAAGTGAGTTTTAAGATATGTTGGGAGAAGGATTAGTGATTAGGCTACTTTATATGAGTCTGGGGAAATGTATACTTGAAGTACAGTGTAGGTAGAAAGGTAGGTCTCTCTTTGAAATGTTAAGTGCAGTCTGTCAAGTTTTAAGTTTAAGGTCTGCATGATCTTGTGATTGCTGTATATCTGTACATGCAAATGTATTCTCATGTCTGCTATGCATGTGAAGATATTAGACGTATAAAATACAGGTACACATCTATTTGTATTTTTCTTTTAGATATGATGATGATGTGAAAAGGTACAGACATATGCATGCATTCTTTTGACAATATGGAGAGACTTACAGTTGAGTCATGTAATAGACTGCTGCTTTATATTTGGCTAGGCCTGACAACCAAGCAGTTATAAAATCACCCAAGCACTACCCATGCAGTCTTCAAATCATCCAGGCACTACCTATGCACTGCTGCAATCACCTAGTCACTAGCCCTACTCTCCTTCAATCACCCTGCCACTACCCAGGCACTTAGATAATCACCCATACACTACCCTTGCACTCCTCCAGTCACTCAGGCACTCCCACAGTACTTCTCCAATCACCCAGGCAGTAGCCAAGCACTTATAAAACCACCCAGGCACTTTATATGTACTCCTGTAATCCCCCAGACATTACCCCTGCACTCATGCAATCCCCAATGCATTAGCAATACACTGCTTCAATCACCCAGGCACTACCCTTGCACTCCTCCAATCACCTTGTCAGTATCTATGCACTCCTCCAATCACCCAGGCACTACACTTGTCCTCATGCAATCACCCAGGCACTACCCTCCACTCATGCAATCACCCAGGAATTATGCCTTCACTCATGCCATCACCAAGACATTACTCATGCATTCCTCCAATCACCTACACATTATCCCTGCACTCATGCAATCACCCAGGCATTACTCATGCACTCCACCAAACACTCAGGCAAGACCCATGCACTCCTCCAATCACCCACACATTATCCCTGCACTTTGCAATCACACAGGCATTACCCAAGCACTCCATTAATCATTTCAGCTACTACCATGCACTTATATAGTGACCTAGGCACTACCCTTGCACTTCTCCAATCACCCAGGCACTACCCTTGTACTCATGCATTTACCCAGCCAGTACCCATGTACTTATAAAATCACCCAGGCACTATCCTTGCACTCTTCAAATCACCCAGGCTTTACCCCTGTACTCCTCCAATAGCCCAGCTAGTACCCATGCACTTATAAAATCACCTGGGAAATACCTACAAAACTCATACAACCACCCAGACATTACCCCTGCACTCATGCAATCACCCAGACATTACTCATGCACTCCTCCAAATCACCCACATATTGCTCCTGCACTCATGCAATCACCTAGCCATTACCCATGCACTCATTCAATCACTTAGGCAGTACCCATGCACTTATATAATCAGTTTGAGATTACCCCTACACTCATGTAATCACCCACGCATTACTTGTGCACTCTTTTAATCCCGCAGACTTTACCCCTGCACTCATGCAATCAGTAATGCATTTCATATGCACTGCTTCAATCACCCAGACACTACCCTTGTACTCCTCTAATCACCCAGGCAGTATATATGCACTCCTCCAATCACTCAGCCAGTACCCTTGCACTTATAAAATCACCCAGGCACAACCTATGCACTTATGCAATCACCCAGGTACTACCCCTGCTGTCATGCAATCACGCTGGCTCTACCTATGCACTCATGTAATAACCCAGGCACTACCCTTGCAGTCATAGAATCACCCAGGCCCTGCTGTTGCACTTATCTATTCACCTAGGCACTACTCATGCACTCATCTATGCCTTCAGGCACTATTCATACACTTATCCATGCACCCAAGCTCTATCTCTGCACTCATGCAATTAGCCAGTCATATCCATCCTCTCCTCCAATTAGCCAGCCACTAGCCTTGCACTAATACAATCACCCAAGCACTATCCATGGAGTTATGCAATCACTCAGTCAGATCTATTACATGTCTCAGTTGTAGGTTTCACCATATTCCTGATACATTGTATACATATGTCTGTAACTTTTCCCAGCAAATTCATATAAAAAGTAATATGCAAATAGATGTATACCTGTGTTGTATGTGTCTATCAACTTCACATGCATGATATGTCAGAAAATGCATATGTAATTAGAGACATACCTCAGTTACAAGACTATAAAGGGTTGAAAACTTGACAGATTTCACTTCACATTTCAAACACACATCTAGATTTATGTGGCATACTTCAAGTGAACTTTTCCACAGATTCTTACAAAGTACCATAATCAGTAATTTGTCCCCCATCTTATCTTAAACATCACTTTTCTACTGCTGCTGCTTCACTATTCCACGACTACTCAGGTATTGAGCATAGCTAAGAGCAAAGCAGCAACCTTTCACATGTCTCTGCTGTAAGTCTCACCATCTTCATAAAACGTGCATGCGTCTGTACCTTTTTTCTAGTGCACCATATACAAAAGAAACATACACATAGATGTATAATTGTGTTTTACACTTATAGCATCTTCAGATGGATAACACATATAAGAGTACATGAGTAAGTAGAGACATATGTACATAGACCCCTACATTAATGCGGCGTACAAACATATGCCTGCATGCTTTCAAGAAGATGGTGAGACTTACAGCATCGACATGTGATGAGTTGCTGCTTTATATTTCTCTGTGGAAAGGCTTGCTTAAAATACACCACATGATTTTAGGTCTCTAGTTGAAATGAGAAGTGTTGTTTCTTACGCTTTAAGGTCTGAATGGTCTTGTGACTGAGGTATTTTTGTACTTGCAGATGTATTTTTAGATGTGTTATGCATCTGAAGATGCTAGATGTATAAAATACAGGTATATATCTATTTCTATATTTGTTTTATATATGATGGCACTAGGAAAAGGTACTGACAGATGTATCAATGCTTTCAGAAATATGTGGAGACTTAAAAGAGAGGTATGTGAAGGGTTGCTGCTTTGTATTGTGTTAGGGTCTACAACTGAGTAGTAGTAGAATTGTGATGCATCAGGAGCAGAATAGTGATATTTAAAATATGTTGCATGTGGAATTAGTGATTATGGTGCTTTATAAGAGTCTGTGTAAAACTTTACTTGAAGTATGCCTCATAAATCTAGGTGTTTGCTTGAAATGTTAACTGTAGTCTATTAAGTTTTAAGGTCTGCATGGTCCTGTGATTGATGTATGTCTCTACATACAAATGTATTCTTATTTGTATTATGCATCTGAAGATTACAGACATATAAAAGATAGATATACCTTTATTTGTATGTTTCTATTACGTATGGTAGTTGTAGTGAAAGGTACAGGCACATGCATACATGTTTTCAGGAATATGGTGACATTGATAACAGACTGATGTATGTAAGTTAGCGCACACCAACTGTTGTAATAGCAAATGACAATTGATACAATTAGAAACATGAAGCGTGCAACTCAGAAACGAGGAAGCCCACCTCGCAAAATTACATGAAAACTGCTGGTGAACTGACACCAGTGTACTGAGTGCACAGCTGAGACACTGCAAAAAACAAATATATCACATTCACAATCTCAAAATGAGTAGAATTAACGTGAGCTTTAACTCTCTAGAGCAACAGTCTACTAGACAATAAACCCAAAGTTTTTGGAAGAAACTCTTTTTATGAGTCAATCAAAAAAGAACAAAAGAATTGCACATGGCATCAATGTTAAAACGACATACAAAACAAGAATACATTCAATGTGAAAACTGCACAATGGCAATAAAGTTGAACGTCAATTCATGAGGAGGTGCCCAATGCATTTCGGGATGAAAAGCATCCCTTCTTCAGGGGCAGCTGTGGAAAAAAGAAATTTAATTGAAACAAATGAAACTGTGGAAAATCTTTGTCACAATCACTGACGCGGGTACAAGATGCATCATTGGAGGGACCATGGAAATGAGCAGCTAGTCTGAGTCAAGCCAAGACAATTCAACATGCACACTGCATGGAAATGGAAGGGAATAGAAGCACACATTAAGCGTGTGTGTAGAACGCAAGCGAACCCATAATATTAAGGAGAGCATGAGAGGTTGAAATCGTGCGCAAAGTGACAGCAATGACTGAAAGGAGTGTTGAAATAAACGTGAAAGATAGCTGCTGTGCGCTGATAGTGGACCATCATGCAGGCAAACTGTGAAACACAAAGAAAACACAACAGACTCTTACTGGATATGAAGAGACGAGAAAAAATGTTCCTTTGAACAAGAAGTTCACAGTGTCAATCAAGTGGATGGGAAGCTTCAAGGATAGTACGCTAAAACACAGAGAATGCACAAATGAAGCCCAAAAACAGAGGAAACAAAAGGGTTACAAAAGGAGAGGAGTAATGGAGGAAACTTACTGAAAACAATCCAAAGATGGCTGGTCAACATAATAATGGAACACTGAAAAACAGCGTAGCAGGAATGTCACTGCTCTGAAATCAAAATGACAGAGATGTGTGAAAGTGCAGGAAAAGGTGAGAATGAAAAACGTGTTTACATAAGAGTGCGTGCAGGGAAAAAAACGAATAAAGTACCTGGACAAGAATCAGCCCGTACTTTGTATGTTGAAGAAGCTGGAGCGAGGGAAAAAAGAAAAGAAATAGAGACTGTTGCCAACGAGTTCAAGGTAAAACACGGGCGAAAATGTCTAAGGAAACTGACAGAAACTTACCAACAGGGCGTGAGAAAAAACAGGATCAATCAGACTACTGCGGACCAACCGAGGAAGAAAGCAACACTTGCGTGTGTGTCCAGTGAATAAAAAGTGGCGCACACGTCCTCACGTGATGCCGGAAGAAAAATTGTGAAGATCAAAAGAGGACTACGTAACCAGGAAGTATAACAAAGACCCAGAGAAGTGCTCACACCGTGGTGTGAAAAGCTTGTGAAACAAATAAAAACAGAAAGGAATGGTGTGAAATAGTTGCACAATTAAGCCCAAAGAGTGTAAATCACAATATGCGCACATGAGACGAAGGGCGTCACGTAATGCCTGAGAGACACCATAGAAATGAAAAAAAGACTGCGTAACCAAGTAAAAAGACCCAGAGTGGTGATCGGAACGGAATGCACACAACTGGTAAAGCAAGATATGTAAAAGTGAAACACCATTTGATTCGAGTGATCCAAATGGACAATGTGCTCACATGGTGGAAAAGGAGTATAGTCTGAATAAAAAGGAAAACGTGATTGAAAACAGGGAAAAAATACTGGTGGCATAAACACAATGATGGATGAGGGAATCGGGTAAAAATAGTGTGGAAACAAAGACAGGTGGGTAGGAAAACAAAATGTGACTAGAGAGAGACGGAAGCGGAAATGTGAAGGCGAGTAGAACATCAGGTGCCAGAGGGTGAAAAAATGATGATGTCAGCAAGGAACAACTGCTGTAGACTAAAGGACATGTGTAAAATGAGAAAAAGGAACATGCTTGCGAAATACAGACACAAGAATGATAAAGATAGTTAAGAGAAACGCAATGAAAAGAGACTCACAATAAAAAAATGAGGAGAAAAATAAATAACTAGCGGGAAGAATGAGAGAAACGGTAGACATGTGGGGACGTGAACAATGTGAGGAAAGCAAACAAACAGCAGAAAACGTGAGACGACACCCGGCGTAAAAAAAAGAGAATTGTGTGATGGTGAGAATAACATGACTGGTGAGGGGAGCAGAAAGTCGTGGCTGATCAGAGGAAGGAGATTGTTGAATTGTTTGGACTGAAACAGACGTACAATCTGAAAGGGATGAGGGAAAGATGAGACACAATGGCGAACAAGAATGTTACAGAAAACATTGCATTTCTAATTTGTCATTGAGCCCATGGGGTAACAAGGTTTGCAAGAACTTGGTCCACCAAACTTCTCTCTGCGCTAATAGCCTCTCAGTGTTGACTAACGTTTTGCAAGGCATCATTTCAAGAATGGTAAATCTCAATTGTGCAATGGTGTGATGGTGTTCTAACCAATGTGTGGTTAAAGGATATTTAAGGCTTTTAGTGCGGATTGAACTTTTGTGTTCAGAAATCCTGACTTTCACTTTGCGCGAGGTTTTGCCAACGTACAATAGACCACAAGGGCATTTGATAGTATAGATGACATTGGTACTGTCACAGGTGCCAGTGTATCTAAGGTTGATGGTTTTACCTGAACGTGGGTGGTGAATGGAATTACCAGTAATGACATTGTGGCAATTAACGCAATTGTGGCGTCTCTGCATGCCTTTAAACTGGTCAGGATTAGCTGTAGAAGTGAATGACAGCATGTCTTTAATGTTTTTGCTGTGAGTGTATGCAAATATTTGATCTGTGGAGAACAGCCCATTGAAATCTGGCTCATGTTTTAGAATGTCCCATCTGTTTTTGATAATTTGATGAATACGTCGGGAACTAGTGGAAAATGTAGATACAAAGACATGACGGTTATGGACACTTTTCATTGCAGGAGTAAGAAGTTCTGTGCGAGTTTTGGTGGAAGTTCTGGATATGGCAGACTCAAGGACAGTCTGAGGATAACCCCGCTCTTTAAATTTAGTGACTTGTCTTTGGAGCGCTGGGTGCAGATGTTGGCTCTCAGAAACAATCCTCTTGATCCTGATAAGCTGGGAGTACGGCAGGTTGCGAATGAGAGAAGGTGGATGAAAACTAGAATGCAACAGAAGGTTACTTCTGTCAGTCAGTTTGGAGTAGACTGACGTGGACAAAGTGTTGGATTTTTTTGTGATCAATACATCCAGGAATAACAAATGCTCAGTGCTGATGTTGTGCGTGAACTGGATACGTGGGTTTTTGAGGTTCAATTCACCAATTTGTTTGACCAATGAAGCTTCAGAGTTCTGCCAGATCAGAAAGATGTCATCAATAAATCTTTCATAGAATGCTAGGTTGTCACTCCATGTGGTGTTAGAAAAGATGTGATCATGTTCAAACTTGGCCATGGACGTGTTTGCGTAGGCAGGTGCGCCAGAAAAACCCATAGATGTACCGCTTATCTGCAGGTAGAAGTCGTCTTTCCATTGTAGATAGCTGTGTTGAAGACAAAAAGTAAGGAGCTCAAGGACAAAAAAAATTTCTGTGGCAATTTCTGGTAATTGGAGTAGGGCCCATTCGCTGGCTTCAATGCCCTCAGACAATGGAATCGATGTATATAAAGATGTAACATCAATCGAGCACAGCAACCATGATTCTGAAAAATTGCTGTTTACCTCACTCAGGAGGGTTAAAAAATGAGTGGTGTCCTTAATGAAACTTTTCCACGTCTGTACAAACTTTTGAAGAAAGTAATCAACAAATTGACCCGCAGGCATAAAAATGGAGTCACACCCAGAAACGATAGGTCTGAATGGCGGATCTTGCTGATTTTTGTGTATCTTTGGCAGCATATAGAGTTTGGGTCGTCTGGGATGAGACACAGTCAAAAAACTCCGGATTTGTTGGGTGATCCAAGAAATTTCTTCCGCATGATCAAGAATTTGAGCCAAAGTATTTTGAAGTAAAGTGGTGGGATCTTGGTCAAGTTTTATGTAGGTGGTAGTATCTTGCAAATGAAGACAGACTTTCTGTTCATAGAATGTGCGATCCATGATGACCAAGGCACCGCCTTTATCTGCAGGTTGAAATGTGAGTCTATCATCCTTGGCTAATTTGTTAATGATAGCAACTTCATGTTTTTTCAAATTGGTGGAAAATGGTGGACGGAATTTTAGTTTAGAAAAGTCACTGCGAATAAGCGTTTCAAACGAATCAAGGGTTTTGTGAGAAACTGGTGACATGAAGGTGGATTTGGGTTTGAATCGTTGCATTTCTTTATATACATCGATTCCATTGTCTGAGGGCATTGACGCCAGCGAATGGGCCCTACTCCAATTACCAGAAATTGCCACAGAAAAAGTTTTTGTCCTTGAGCTCCTTACTTTTTGTCTTCAACACAGCTATCTACAATGGAAAGACGACTTCTAACTGCAGATAAGCGGTACATCTATGGGTTTTTCTGGCGCACCTGCCTACGCAAACACGTTCATGGCCAAGTTTGAACATGATCACATCTTTTCTAACACCACATGGAGTGACAACCTAGCATTCTATGTAAGATTTATTGTTGACATCTTTCTGATCTGGCAGAACTCTGAAGCTTCATTGGTCAAACAAATTGGTGAATTGAACCTCAAAAACCCACGCATCCAGTTCACGCACAACATCAGCACTGAGCATTTGTCATTTCTGGATGTATTGATCACAAAAAAATCCAACACTTTGTCCACGTCAGTCTACTCCAAACCGACTGACAGAAATAACCTTCTGTTGCATTCTAGTTTTCATCCACCTTCTCTCATTCGCAACCTGCCGTACTCCCAGCTTATCAGGATCAAGAGAATTGTTTCTGAGAGCCAACATCTGGACCCAGCGCTCCAAAGACAAGTCACTAAATTTAAAGAGCGGGGTTATCCTCAGACTGTCCTTGAGTCTGCCATATCCAGAACTTCCACCAACACTCACACAGAACTTCTTACTCCTGCAGTGAAAAGTGCCCATAACCGTCATGTCTTTGTATCTACATTTTCCACTAGTTCCCGACGTATTCGTCAAATTATCAAAAACAGATGGGACATTCTAAAACATGAACCAGATTTCAATGGGCTGTTCTCCACAGATCCAATATTTGCATACACTCGCAGCAAAAACATTAAAGACATGCTGTCATTCACTTCTACAGCTAATCCTGACCAGTTTAAAGGCATGCAGAGAAGCCACAATTGCGTTAATTGCCACAATGTCGTTACTGGTAATTCCATTCACCACCCACGTTCAGGTAAAACCATCAACCTTAGATACACTGGCACCTGTGACAGTACCAATGTCATCTATTCTATCAAATGCCCTTGTGGTCTATTGTACGTTGGCAAAACCTCGCGCAAAGTGAAAGTCAGGATTTCTGAACACAAAAGTTCAATCCGCACTAAAAGCCTTAAATCTCCTTTAACCACACATTGGTTAGACCACCATCACACCATTGCACAATTGAGATTTACCATTCTTGAAATGATGCCTTGCAAAACGTTAGTCAACACTGGGAGGCTATTAGCGCAGAGAGAAGTTTGGTGGACCAAGTTCTTGCAAACCTTGTTACCCCATGGGCTCAATAACAAATTAGAAATGCAATGTTTTCTGTAGCATTCTTGTGCGCCATTGTGTCTCATCTTTCCCTCATCCCTTTCAGATTGTACGTCTGTTTCAGTCCGAGCAATTCAACAATCTCCTTCCTCTGATCAGCCACGACTTTCTGCTCCCCTCACCAGTCATGTTATTCTCACCATCACACAATTCTCTTTTTTTACGTCGGGTGTCGTCTCACGTTTTCTGCTGTTTGTTTGCTTTCCTCACATTGTTCACGTCCCCACATGTCTACCGTTTCTCTCATTCTTCCCGCTAGTTATTTATTTTCCTCCTCATTTTTTTATTGTGAGTCTCTTTTCATTGCGTTTCTCTTAACTATCTTTATCTTTCTTGTGTCTGTATTTCTCAAGCATGTTCCTTTTTCTCATTTTACACATGTCCCTTAGTCTACAGCAGTTGTTCCTAGCTGACATCATCATTTTTTCACCCTCTGGCACCTGATGTTCTACTCGCCTTCACATTTCTGCTTCTGTCTCTCTCTAGTCACATTTTGTTTTCCTACCCACCTGTCTTTTTTTCCACACTATTTTTACCCGATTCACTCATCCATCATTGAGTTTATGCCACCAGTATTTTTTCCCTGTTTTCAATCACGTTTTCCTTTTTATTCAGACTATACTCCTTTTCCACCGTGTGAGCACATTGTCCATTTGGATCACTCGAATCAAATGGTGTTTCACTTTTACATATCTTGCTTTACCAGTTGTGTGCATTCCGTTCCGATCACCACTCTGGGTCTTTTTACTTGGTTACGCAGTCTTTTTTTCATTTCTATGGTGTCTCTCAGGCATTACGTGACGCCCTTCGTCTCATGTGCGCATATTGTGATTTACACTCTTTGGGATTAATTGTGCAACTATTTCACACCATTCCTACTGTTTTTATTTGTTTCACAAGCTTTTCACACCACGGTGTGAGCACTTCTCTGGGTCTTTGTTATACTTCCTGGTTACGTAGTCCTCTTTTGATCTTCACAATTTTTCTTCCGGCATCTCGTGAGGACGTGTGCGCCGCTTTTTATTCACTGGACACACACGCAAGTGTTGCTTTCTTCCTCGGTTGGTCCGCAGTAGTCTGATTGATCCTGTTTTTTCTCACGCCCTGTTGGTAAGTTTCTGTCAGTTTCCTTAGACATTTTCGCCCGTGTTTTACCTTGAACTCGTTGGCAACTGTCTCTATTTCTTTTCTTTTTTCCCTCGCTCCAGCTTCTTCAACATACAAAGTACGCGGCTGACTCTTGTCCAGGTACTTTATTCGTTTTTTTCCCTGCACGCACTCTTTGGTAAACACGTTTTTCATTCTCACCTTTTCCTGCACTTTCACACATCTCTCATTTTGATTTCAGAGCAGTGACATTCCTGCTACGCTGTTTTTCAGTGTTCCATTATTATGTTGACCAGCCATCTTTGGATTGTTTTCAGTAAGTTTCCCCCATTACTCCTCTCCTTTTGTAACCCTTTTGTTTCCTCTGTTTTTGGGCTTCATTTGTGCATTCTCTGTGTTTTAGCGTACTATCCTTGAAGCTTCCCATCCACTTGATTGACACTGTGAACTTCTTGTTCAAAGGAACATTTTTTCTCGTCTCTTCATATCCAGTAAGAGTCTGTTGTGTTTTCTTTGTGTTTCACAGTTTGCCTGCATGATGGTCCACTATCAGCGCACAGCAGCTATCTTTCACGTTTATTTCAACACTCCTTTCAGTCATTGCTGTCACTTTGCGCACGATTTCAACCTCTCATGCTCTCCTTAATATTATGGGTTCGCTTGCGTTCTACACACACGCTTAATGTTTGCTTCTATTCCCTTCCATTTCCATGCAGTGTGCATGTTGAATTGTCTTGGCTTGACTCAGACTAGCTGCTCATTTCCATGGTCCCTCCAACGATGCATCTTGTACCCGCGTCAGTGATTGTGACAAAGATTTTCCACAGTTTCATTTGTTTCAATGAAATTTCTTTTTTCCACAGTTGCCCCTGAAGAAGGGATGCTTTTCATCCCGAAATGCATTGGGCACCTCCTCATGAATTGACGTTCAACTTTATTGCCATTGTGCAGTTTTCACATTGAATGAATTCTTGTTTTCTATGTCGTTTTAACATTGATGCCATGTGCAATTCTTTTGTTCTTTTTTGATTGACTCATAAAAAGAGTTTCTTCCAAAAACTTTGGGTTTATTGTCTAGTAGACTGTTGCTCTAGAGAGTTAAAGCTCACGTTAATTCTACTCATTTTGGGATTGTGAATATGATATATTTGTTTTCTGCAGTGTCTCAGCTGTGCACTCAGTACACTGGTGTCAGTTCACCAGCAGTTTTCATGACATTTACAACAGACTCATGTGAAGGTTTGATGATTTATATTTGGGCATCCCCAACAGCCTGAGTAGTTACAGAATGGTGAAGCTGTAGTACAAAAGTGTACACCATGTCATAAACCTCACTTTTGTGCCACAATTTCAGTATTCTGCGACTACTCAGGATGCTGGGCCTAGTCAAATATAAAGCAGCAAACCATCACATTCCTCAGTTGTTTGTCTGCAGTCACTACCCATGCAGTCATCTGTGCACTGACACACTATGTATGCAGTCTTTCAATCAGCCAGGCACTACTCTTACACTCATTCAATTACTCGGGTATCACAAATGCAGTCCTTCAATAACCCTGGCACTACCCTGTACTCATGCAATCACCCAGGCACTATGTAAGTACTCCATCAATCACCCAGGCGCTACCTGTGCACTCATACAATCTTCAAGGCCATATCTACCCACTCTTCCAATCACCTAGGTACTACCCATGCATTCCTTGAATTACCCAGACAGTACCCATTCACTGATGCAATCACTTAGGCAGTACTCATGCAGTCATACATGTCCTCAGCCACTATCCCTGCACGAATACAATCAGCCAAGCACTACCCATGCAGTCCTCCAATAATTCAGGCACTACCCCTGCACTCATGCAATCACCTAGGTATTACACATGCACACCTTCAATCATGCAGGCACTACCCACAACTCCTCCATGCACCCAGGCACTACCCATGCACTCCTCCAATGACCTAGGCATTACCCTTTAAGTCATGCAAACACTCAGGCATTAACCGTGAACTCCTTAAATCACTTAGGCAGTACCCATGGCTCCTCCAATCATCCAGGTACTACCCTTGCACTCATGTAATCACTCAGGCACTATCCATGCACTCATCCATGCATTTAGTTACTACTCCTGCACTCATTCCATTTACCCATGCACTCATAAAATCACCCAGGTACTACCTATGCACTCATCCATGTACTCAGTCATTACTCCTGTACTCATTCTATTTATACATGTACTTATACAATCATCTGGGCTGTACCTATGCATTCTTTCAAACAGCCAGTCACTATTCATCCTCTCCTCCTATTAGAGAGGGACTACCAATGCACTCTTCCAATCACTCAAGCATTTTCATGCACTCATGCAATCACTCAGACACTACCCATGCACTCATACATGTACTCAGTCACCATCCTTGCACACATGCAATTACCCAAACACTACCTGTGCAGTATTCCAATCATTCAGGTACTACCCCTGCACTCAAGTAATCACCCAGGCACTACCCATGCATTCCTTAAATCACCTAGGCTCTACCCATGCACTCCTCCGTGCACCCAGGCACTACCCAGGTACTGCTCCAATCAGCCAGACATTACTCCTGCACTCATGCAATCACCAAGGCACTACCCTTGCACTCAGTCACTACTCCTGTACTCATTGCATTTATGCATGCATTCATAAAATCATCAAGGCATTATCTATGCATTTATGCAATCAGCCAGTCAGTATTCATCCTCTCCTCCTATTACCTAGGTACTACCCTTGAACTTATTCAATCAGCCAGGCACTACTGTTGCACTCATTCATTCATCTAGGCACTACCCATGCACTCATGTATGCCTTCAGGTACTAATTATGCACTTATGCATGCACTCAAGCCCTACCTCTGCCTTTATGCAATTAACCAGTCACTATCCATCCTCTCCTCCAATCACCCAGGCACAACGGTTGCACTCATCTATTCACCTAGGCACTACCCTTGCAATCATTCCATTAACACATGCACTCACAAAATCATTCAGGCAGTACCTATGCATTCATGCAATCAGCCAGTCAGTATCCATCCTCTTCTCTTATTACTCAGGCACTACCCTTGCACTCATAGAATCCCACAGGCCCTACTGTTTCACTCATCTGTTCACCAAGGCACTTCCCATACACTCATCTATGCCTTCAGGCACTATTCATGAACTTGTCCATGCATTCAAGCTCTGTCTTTGCACTCACACATTAAACCAGTCACTAGCCATCCTTTCTTCCAATCACCCAGGTACTACTGTTGCACTTGTCTATTAACTTAGGCAGTACTCCTGTACTCATTCCATTAACCCATGCACTCATAAAATCATCCAGGCAGTACCTATTCATTCATGCAATCAGCCAGTCACTATCAATCCTCTCTTCCTATTACCCAGCCACTACCCTTGCACTTATACAATCACCCAGGCACTACCTATGAAGTCATGCAATCACTCAGGCACACCCATTACATGTCCCAGTTATTGGTCCCACCATATTCCTGAAATAATGTATACATATGTCTGTACATTTTCCTAGCAAATTCATATATCCAAGTGATATACAAATAGATGTATACCTGTGTTTTATATGTCTATTAAGTTCACATGCATGCAATGACATACATCAGTCACAAGACTATAAAGGCTTTAAAACGTGACATATTTCACTTTACATTTCAAATACACACCTATATTTATGTGGCATACTTCAAGTGAACTTTTATACAGACTCATACAAAGTAGTATAATTATTAATTTCTCACCCAACTTATCCTAAAAATCACTGTTCTAATGCTGCTGCTTCACTATTCTACTACTACTCAGATATTGAGCATAGCTAAGGGTAAAGCAGCAACCTTTCACATGTGTCTGGTGTAAGTCTCACCATTTTCCTCAAACCATGCATGCATGTGTTTGCACCTATTTTAGTAATATCATATATAAAAGACGAATAAAAATGGATGTTTAACTGTGTTTTACACATCTAGCATCTTCAGATGGATAACACATATCAGAATACATGTGAAAACAGAGATATACTTCAGTTAGAATACCATAGAGACCTTATAACTTGAGAGACTGCACTTCATATTTTAAACAGACAACTACATTTATGCGGTGTAGTTTAAGAGTATACCTTTCCACACACTCATACAAATTAGCTTAATCACTAATCCATTTCCTAGGATGTGTAGAACCTCACATTATGACTCATTATGGTGTTGGGACTAGCCAAATATAAAGTAGACATGTATCACATATCTCAGCTGTAAGTCCCACCATATTTCTGAAAGTGTGCATGCATATGTCTGTACCTTTTCCTAGGAGCATCATATATAACCCTGGGCGTCGAACTCTGCTTCGCACACAGAGTGCACGTAGCGCTGCCTGCTTCACCATTTACGAAGTGGGCGAAACAGGCAGCGCTACACACACAACGTAGCGAAGCAGAGCTGCCCGCCACCCGCCTCCCGCCCGCCCTAATTTTAAAATATTTAAAAGAAGGTTAAGTAAATTTAAACCTCTTACCTTCAGCGCGGCGTCCCGGGGCTCCCTCTTCTTGCTGACGGTAACTTCTTCATGCAAATGCGCATGCGCGGATGCCCGCGCATGCGCCCTTTTCTTGCGAGAAATGCGCAGGCGCGGGTGTCCGCGCATGCGCATTTGTGTGAAGAAGTTATCGTCAGCAAGAAGAAGGAGCCCCGGGATACCGCGCTGAAGGTAAGAGGTTTAAATTTACTTTTTAACCTTCTTTTAATTATTTTAAGATTAGGGCGGGCGGGAGGCGGGCAGCGCGTAGTGGGGCTACGCAGAGCGCGTGAGTGTGCGTAGATTTTGCCACACTACGCGCAGCTCCACGTAGCCCCACTACGCCGCCTACGCCCAGGCTTAATCATATATAAAAGAAACATCCAATTAGATGCATACTTGTGTTTTATACATGCAGCATCTTCATATGCATAATATGTATCAGAATACATGTTGAGGCAGAGTTATACCTTAGTCAGAATACCATGCAGATGTTAAAAGTTGACAGACTGCACTTCACATTTGAAGCAGATAAAGAAAATTATGTGGTATATTTGAAGTGTTCCCTTCCTCAGACTCATACAGAGTAGTTTAATAACTAATTCATCTTCTACCATGCCTAAACCTCACTTTTGTGCTGCTGTTTCACCATTCTAGTAATGCTCAGGGGTTTGGACCTAGGCAAATATAAAGCAAAAACCTATGGCATGTCTCAGTTGTAAGTATCAAAACAAGACCAAAGGGAATGATGGACGGAGTGTTGAACATTGCAAGCACTCACCCCCAGTCAACTGATCTGGGTTTAATCTATCATCATTCTTTAGCTCACTCCGCCACCCCAGTTCAGACATGGCCATATGCAAATCAGTCTGACCCTGTGCCTCATTTGAACAGTCCACCCCGAACTGCCAAGCCATGTCTTCTCTGGACCGGAAACAAGCATCCTGGAACCGGTTTCTGGCTAATCAGCCGTCATCAGCCAGGCTAGCTTGAATCCTGTGGCAAAGTGAGCAAGGGACCCACATCTGGGCATACCCTGCCAACTTAGGGCGAACAAAGCAAAACCAAAGGGAATGATGGACAGAGTGTTGAACATTGCAAGCACTCACCCCCATTCACCTGATCTGGGTTTAATCCATCATCATTCTTTAGCTCACTCCGCCACCTCAGTTCAGACATGGCCATATGCAAATCAGTCTGACCCTGTGCCTCATGGGAACAGTACACCCCGAACTGCCAAGGAATGTCTTCCCTGGACCGGAAACAAGCATCCTGGGACCAGTTTCTGGCTAATCAGCCATCATCAGTCAGGCTAGCTTGAATCCAGTGGCAAAGTGAGCAAGGGATCCACGTATATATTCCAAAAACCATATATGCATATGTCTGTGCCTTTTAAATTAAAAGTATTTATTTATTTATAGATGAGAATATTTGTATATAATTATTTTAATTATATAAAATAGTTTTTAGAATTTTTTTTTACCTTTTCTTCTTTTTCAGATATTCTGCATTATTATTAAGAAAGATTCAATATGACAAGAAAAGTTCAAAAGAAAAGATAACAAAAAAACAGTACTATTTGAAGGACAGAGAAAAAAGCAGAAATTAGATGAAGTACAACATGTGACATTGAAGAAAAAGACATCTGGTAAGAGAACTAAAGAATTTGTTAAAAGACTTTTAAAGAACGTAATGAATTTACACAATGAGGAAAAGAGAAAGAAAAGTTGTACAACCAATCAGAATGAAACAAAAAAGGACAAATTAATGTAAAATCAGGTTATTGGAAAACAATCTCTGTTGAAAGAAGGATGAATGAATATAAAGACATTAGAAAGAGAATGTATAAAAGTAGAGTACTACAACATTTATTAAAAGATTGTAAAAAATATAAAAGAAGATGAGCATCTTACAAGAAAAAAACAACAGATTGAAAATGTAGTCGAAAAGGCTTTTGAATTGAAAAGAAAATTGTTTATGTTGTTATTCAAGAGAATGAAAACATTGACCAAAATATGCACTTTTGAAGGAGAAAAGAAAAAGAAAAAGAAAAAGACTGGTTAATAGAAGTAACTTTTACAAAAGCAATTTGGGGGAATGGTAGCACACTTCTAGTACTGAACTTATTTTTATTGAAGAAAGCTATTTTCAACAAAGTACATTAGTGCATGCAGTTGATACCAGTGGTCGTTGCTATGAGTTAAAAATGGTTGTCCAATTGAAAAAGAAAAGATGGTTCCTAGAAATGTGGAAGTAATAGCTGAAGAAGTTCAAGGGAGACGTACACAAGCTCCAGTGTATAAGTGGGATTGTAGTAGTATTTGTAGTATACGACAGGAATCTATTGATATATTACACATTTTTTCTTATGGGATGATGGTAAAAAAAAGTGTTAGACAGAAAATTAAGATGCTGCGAGGACTGGATCCTTGTAAAGTGAGAAAATATGCTAACTTGCAGGGTCATTCTCTGGCCTGTCTTCCTAGAAATGTGTGTGCAAGTACTTTCCATCATTTAAGAATGTTAACAGTACATCATTCAGAAACACGTAAGTTAGCAAGAAGATTGTACTATGCAAAAAGCCTTGCATTATCCTTAAGTGAGATAAACACAGCTCTTTTGCATGGTTCAGTATCGGATGAAAAAAAAGTTGCTGATGAATACAGTTTAGTTTCTTTGGTTCACAAGAGGAGTGTAGAGAAAGTGAGTATTTGATAAGTGTAGGTGCTGAAGAAGAGGTGGAAGATATTACTACTGAGAAGCTTGCAGAAAAAACTACAAAGTTTAAGGTACTTTCATGTGAAAAACCGAACTATGTTTGTATTTGTTGTCGACGAACTCACTATAGAAGTCAAACTAGGAATGTAGATCTATATTTAAAAAGTGAAAAGGAAAACAATGATAAGTGGGAGCAATTTGGTGCTTATTTGTTGCCAAAAGGTCGTTTTGAGTTGGCTAGTGATCAACTTATGTGTAAATATTGTTACAAAAAAATTAGAAGGCAAAATGCCAGCTAGAGCTGTACATAATAACCTAGATTTGTTAGCTATTCCTCTGGAACTGGTAGATTTAAATACGTAGGAGTCCTTTCTTAGTCAATCTGTGCACCCGTTTCAGGCTATAGTTCATATGGGGGCAGATGTAGTTAAAACAAATTTGTGAGTTCTTAATAGCGATTTTTACCGAATAGCTATTAAGAACTCGCAAACCGCAATGTAGAAAAATAATCGCAAAATATCTGCGATTCGGTAAAAATCGCAAAACCCTGTCCGAATTAGTATTACCGATTCGGAATTAGCAAGATCGCAAATTTAAAAATTCGCAAATTACCGAATCTGCCATTCACATGCACCCTGATGACATCACAGACAGGAAGTGGCCACACCCATGCTATTTCTCAGTGCCTGAGGCTGTGGGAGAGGCAGAGAGCAGGAGCACACACCCAGGAGCTGCACAGGAGTTACCAGGCAGACGCCAAATACCAGGATGGAGACACAGGAGAAGGGAAAGGAGCCTGCAGAGAGGAAGAGGAAGCAGACATTTAGCAAAAGGAGTTGGAGGTGTTAATTGAAGAGGTTGTGAAGACTCACAACCAACTATTTGGGAAGAAATCTCTGCATGTTCCAGAATCCCAGAAAAGGAAGATCTGGCTTGAAATCCAAGGCAAAATTAATGCCATTGGTGTCACCCAGCGCTCCATCAAAGAGCTGAAGAAGTGCTGGTATGATCTGCGCTCACGTGCGAAGGAGAGGGTGGCTGACAGGCTTAAACAAGCCAAGAAGACAGGTGGCGGAGCATCCACAGGGCCTGCAAGCACACCCCTGAATGAATTGGTGGAGTCCACCCTCCAGCCTGAGACCATCAGTGGGATAGGAGATGTGGACAGCTCAGCCAGAAAAAACAACAGACAAGGTAAGATGCATGCACAGCATGACCTGACCCCCCCTTCCCAATCCCCCATGAGTAAGTCAGAATTCCACTCCAGTCCATATTTTGTAAACAACCTGCAATGCCTCATGGGTGATGCAGTCCTGAAACCCATATGGCATATCAGTGAGTTAAATAAACACGAGTGTAGGGCCCAAACATCAGTCAATAAGCAAGCGGAGGACTGTTATTGTGAATAGTAACATATGTAATTTAATGTAACACAAATGCTTTTAGGGAAGTCAGTAAATGGATATTCTGCATCCCCAAGCAAACCTGCGCCACAGACTGCTAAGAGGGAGACACAAGAGGCACCTGGGGAACACCATGCTCAGGAGGAAGAGACCCTGTCACCCACAGACATCACACCACCACCACCCCTCAGACCCAGGAGGTACATAGTGGGTAGCCTGCAGGAGATGGAGGGGTCAGAGGAGGAGAGCACAGGAGCCCCACAGACCCTGCACGACGAGCAAGCACAGTCACCAGAAACACAGTCACCCATGCAGCGTAGCCACACCAGTGGTCCCCAACACAGAGCAAGGGCACACAGTCCAGATGCGCAGGGTGGAGGATCCAGTGTCTTTGCAGGTCTGGAGGGCACAAAGGTGAAGGTGCAGCGACAGCAAGGGAAGACAATGCGGTCAATGCAACTACAGATGGTGTCCATGAACAGGAACCTTAAGGACATCAAGGAGGGCATCGATGGCTTGAACCAAACTGTTGCAGAGGGCATGCGGGACATGGCTGAGGCAGTGAGGCTGTTATACATAAAACTGGACAGTGAACGTGGTGCAAGGCGCAGGGAAAAACAGCGCCAGGAGGGTTTCACCAAGGCGGTGAACCGCCTAGCCAATGCCAATTCTGTCCTCAGCAGGCGCGCAGTGGCCATGCAATTGGAAATGGCCCACTGCAGCCAGGATTGTGCTAGGGGGTTGGTGCAGGTCACCACTGCAGTCAAATTGCTCCAGACAACAAACATTGCTGCCACAGGGTCTGGGGATGGTGGAGACAGTGAGGAGGTCACCAGCCACAGCAGCCTTCCTCCGCACATTGCTGAGCCCAGACGGCGTAGCGCAAGGCAGGAGCCATCAGCCGAACAGTTCTCTAGGGAGGGCAGTGTGCAAACTGAGCGGGGCACTGCTGTGTGTGGTCGCAGGAGATGAGTTCATGCTGCCGCAGACATTTGCAGATGGGTGAGGTAACCCATGGGACACACTGATAGTGGAATGCAAGTTGCATGCAGTGTGTTAACGCCACAGGGGCTACTCAGGGCACTCAGAGGCCAATATGGTGAGGCAGTGTGCATTACTATTGCCTGATGTAAGGTCAATAAAACAACATTACACAATTGTCATCAATAGCTTATCTCATTACTTACTTAGAAAAAGTTGTGTGTGATCTCAGCACGTCTGTGTCTCCCATCTGCAGCTCCTACGCTACCTGCTGCGCTGTGCAGTAGCTGTGGGCATTCCTCATCCTCTGGGTCTGAGTTAGTGATTTCAACTAGTGTCCCCTGCTTTGTGGGCAGGTCATGTAGCATGGCACAGGTGGCAATGATTTTGCAGCATATCTCGGGCGGTACTGCCATGCACCCCCACTCTTGTGGAGGCAGCGGAACCTGCTCTTCAGGAGTCTGAAAGTCTGCTCCATCACATTCCGTGTAGATTTATGGGCAGCATTGTATCTCCTCTCACTTGGGTTAGACGGGTTAAGGAATGGGGTGAGTATGAATGCACGCACCGCATATGCACTGTCACCTAAGTGGGAAAGGATGAGACGTCAATCACAGGCACTAACAGATACAACAAAGGTATACATCAGGGTGTGTCTCATGCATTTACCTAGCAGGTATCCTTCACAAAATTCACCCCCAGCCAGACGTGTGTAGATTCCGCTGTGTCTGAAGATGTAGAGTCATGAGTGCTCTCAGGGAATTTCACAAGTATATCAGTTATGATGTGTGACACATTACAAATGACCTGAACGTTGATCGAATTATATGACTTCCTGTTCTGATATATGTACTCAGTGGCAGAGGGGGGGCAGATTACGATATGTGTCCCATCGATGCACTCTATGACGTGGAAACTGGGCCAGCTGATGAAAATCCCTCTTGGTCTTATGCAGTTCCATTTGCATTGTGGTAAACAAGATATAATGGTGCATTCTCTGAAGCATGGCATCCAGGAAGGTTTTGAAGAAGCATGACAGGCAGCTTTGTGAGACCCCTCCAGCCACAGCTATCACCCCCTGGTAACTACCGGATGCAAGTAGGTGCAGGGAACAAAGGACCTGCACATGTGGTGGAATTGCGTGCACCCTGCGTGTCTGCTGCTCCAGGATAGGGTGCAAGTCACGTATGAGGTGGATGGTTGTGGGGTGAAGCCTGTACCTGTCATGTATTTCATTTTCTGTGAGTTGGAAAAGGGTGATGCATAGTCTGTATATGCATTTCTGATGCCTCCTCATCCTCAGTGCTGCTGCTTGGATCTGTATCCGCCTTGCAATGACATAGAGGGCCTCCATTGTGTTTGAACTGCTGCATTCTGGGGCTGGTTTTATGCAGTGTACCTGGTTACCACCTGCTTTGAGTTGGTGGTAATTTGCGACTCGTAAATAGTGATTTTCTGAGAAATCGCTATTTGCGATTTTTCTTACATTGGTCTGCGAATTCATATTTGTGATTTCGCATTTTCGAGGCACTATTTTGGGAGTCAGTGGGTCTGATTCGCAAAATAAGGAATTGCTAACTGATTTAGCTTTTTTAAGCGATTCCTTATTTTGCGCTTGCCTTTACATTCCACATGGGTCTTTTGCGATCGCAAACGTAGAAATTCTGCGAATTCCTGCGTTTGCGATCGGTATTTTGCTTCCTACATCTGGTCCATGGAACCTAAAACAGGTAAGCTGCCTCCAACAGATTTCCTCCCTTGTCAATGAATGTATTAATTCATGAATATTTTATACATTGAAGAATGGCTTCCTATTGTTAGAAATATGTCTGAACAACTTATATCAACATGTGATGTAAAGTCAAGTTTTTCTAATCACAAATCTATGTGTATTTATAAAATCGATGAAAATGTATATATATGTTATTTTTATAATGTATATATTGTAAATATTGGTTTTTTGTAATTGCTTCTAGCCCTGAGGAAGTCCCATGGGGACGAAACGCGTTGGCAAGGCAAAGCAATTGTGTGGAGATTTTTGACATTTACTATCTAGATTTTTGTGACTTTTTGCTTTGGGAAGCTATTCATTTATGTACAAAATGTGCTTTTCATTATTAGAATATGTACTATTGTAACACGACAATTATACACTAAATACCTAGCTTGGGTGCAGGGTTAAGTCTTAGGTTTGGATAGTGGTGGTTTGATATCACCTTCTTAGGGTGTATGTGGGTCACATCCTAAACCCGTTGCACCAAGACTTATTTTGGATTTAATAGGCCAATTACTTGGTTAGGTTTGGTGCTGTGTCTCTATAAGGTTTGACCCTGTTCGTTTGTATAGATTTACAAAGAGGTCTAAAAGGAAGAGCTGTGAATTTACCTTTAGATTTTAAGAAATATATTGAAATATATTGAAACTGTTGGTATAGAGAGAAAGGAAATTGAACCTGTAGTTATTCTAGTTAATGGTGTACCAACAAAGAGTCTGGAAATATGGCAAGAGTTAGTAGATGTCACCAAACTTCGAAAGGCTACATTATATCTTGTACAAAACAATATTTATTATAAAACTGTAAATGTGGAAGAACAAGAAATATATTTAGAAGATTAAACAGAAATTTCAACTGTCCAGATAGAAACATGGGACAACTTCAGGAGTGAAGAATTGTATGAACATTACAGTATACATCCTTTACATTCAAAAGAAGTGATAGGAAACACTATTGAATTATTTCAAATGAAGAAAGCGAAAGCAACTCCCATGAGTGTATCGGAAAAAAGTTTACAAGCTTGTTGTTTTCCACAGCTCTTCCCCACTGGAATAGGTGGACGATATGATGAATGACCAGTACAGGTTCCAGCTTCAAAATATTGAACCACAAGTTTGTACTCAGAAGATCCAATATTTTGCCAGTGTATTCCATATATATTTCATCTTCTGTTTGAAAGTGATTTGTCTGGACTTTCATATGCAGTGAACTACATATTAAAAACAGGAGTTCATCTTCAACATGTTTCTGGAAAGGAGTTCTTGGATAAAGTTCAACAAAGAGACTATCCTTTAGATTCTCAGTTAATTAATTTGATGGCATGTAAAAGTGATACTAATGAGTATTGGTATCATCGTCACTGAGAAATTAAATGTATATTAAGAAACTTAGGTACCCCTACGTGGTTTGTTACGCTTAGCTGTGCTGAATATGCATGGAACGGTTTACTTGGATTTCTACGAAAAGCAAATTTAAATGTAAAAAACAATGAATTGAGGGCAGCTGGAGAACTGTATTCCTAGGATCCTGTAAATGTGTGCATATATTTTAATCATAGGTTTCAAGCTATGATGTCTTTTATCTGCAATAAAAAGAATCCACCTCTTGGAGAAGTTATTGATTTCTTCTGGAGAAAGGAGTACCAAGCCAGAGGTGCTCCTCATATACACATGCTATTATGGATCAAGAATGCACCTAAATTTGGAACCGATTCTAATGAAACTGTGTTGTCTTTCACTGAAGACTATGTTACCTATGCCATTCAAAAAAAGGAGGAGAAAACAGCTTACGACAACAAATTTTACGGTTTCAATGTCATTGTTGTGGAAAATATTGTTGCTGAAAATACACGTCAAAGGTAAAAGTTTATACAAAATGTTGTTTTAAAATTCCCACTTCCAATAATTTCAAAAGGAAGAGTCAATAGTTTCATGTCAGTAATAAGGCATACTATAACTAAAAAATCTCTGAAGAATACATACAACATAAAAAGAACTGAAGATTCAAAGTATATTAATGACTACAATCGAGTGATTTTGACAATGTGGAATGCAAACATGGATATCCAGTATGTTGCAGATAAATATTTTTTTTTTAAAGTTTTTTATTGAGTCATTGAAAATTAACAAGTGGTCATGGCAGATAAGAAAATCAAAAATAAACAAAAGAAACATCAGCAAAATCAAGCAGTGGAGCTCCCACAAATCGCATTCCCACCACAAGAGAAAAAGAAAATAAAAAAAGAGAAAGAAAGAGGGCAAAATCTGAGGTCATGAGAAAGCAAGAAGGATAAAGAAATTAAGCAATGAGGATCTAGACAGATATGCAAATATACAAAAGCAATGCTTGAAGATATTTACCCAATCCAGCTAGCAATTGACGACCAGATCCTTCTCCCCATTTCCCCTTTCCTGCGCCCTTTCAGTCTGTAAATGGCTGACTCCATATCATAGGTGGCTAATAACTTCGCCCGCCAGGTTATAAATGTGGGAGTCAGTGCTAAACCAATGGGAGGTAATAAATGTTCTAGCAATAGCCATTGCAACAAATAGAAATCCACTTTCAGATCTAGACCGAGACATGGTCTCCTGGCTACCGTCTACCCCCAAGATGATCATATCAGCTGTCAAAAAAGCCGATATGCTGAGTATATGATTCAGAAAAAATTCAATTTCCTGAAAGAATTTGATCAAATTGGGGCAAGAGAAAAACATATGTATCGTGTCCAGCCCATGCTCCACACCTACTGCATGACTTACCCCGTGGACTTGCCCATTTAGAGATCTTCTCCGGAGTATAATATAAGTCAAATACTGGCATGAAATGTTGGGACCTCAGGCTGCCTGTAATTAAAATCTGGTTGGCAAATTCCAGAGACAGCTCTAAGTCAATACCTTCTTTACCAAACTTTCTTCCCCATCTATCCGTCTGAGTAAGCAGGTCGTCAGAAAGACCAGCCAACGGCTTTTGATAAATTGTCCCAATACGGGATCTATTCCTTATAGTGTCGACCATGGGTATTTTACCCACGTTTACTTCTGTTTGTGCCATGATTTTATCCAGGTAGCTCGTGATCTGTAGGAATTTGAAAAAGTGACTCATAGGCAGACCAAAGTTTTTTTGTAGGTTAGTGAAGGAAGTGATTTGTCCCCCACAACAGACATCCCCCAACACGTTAATCCCTAAATTGCCCCAACTAGATGCGATTGAATCCTGGAAAATTGGAGGTAGGGGTCTGATTGATGAAAACGGGGCATAAGCATTATTATATGAAATGACGAGCTTGCACCATAACTTTTTCCAGATAGAATAGGCTGATTGAATGATTTTAAATTTAGTTTTTTTATAATAGCTTGGCTCCAGAATTTTTACTAGACATTGACCAGCAGCCTCACCAAGTGCTACCTCATAGATGGTAGGTCTAGCAGCGGCGGGGACTACTGCGTGAGCCCCAACCAGCAATATCCCCATATGCTGTAATAATGCAGCCCAGTGATAGAGGAGAAGGCTGGGCATCCCCCATCCCCCCTAAGTCTGGGTAAGATTATCCATTTAACGGCTCTTCTGGCTCTATGGTACCCCCAAAGAAATCTGACACATACCCTCTCGGCCTTAGAAATACAAGATGCCGTAAATTCTAAGGGTATAGTCCGAAATAAATATAAAAGTTTGGGAAAAAACATAATTTTGATGACATTGCATCTGCCATGCATTGATAAATGCAGATGATCTAGTCTCTCAAGTGTCTTATTAATGTCATATGTTTGGCAAGATGTTTAACTTGGGTATATGCTCCACTGAGGCCATAATCTTTACACCTAAATATGTTGCTGCGGATACGGTTGGAACTTCTTCCGGAAATAAAGTGGCTGAGTGTAGTATCTGGGTTTTAACGATGTTTAATTTGTAACCCGAAACAGAGCCAAATATCTCTGCCGACTCCTTTAATGCCCGAAGAGCTGAACTTATATCGGACGTAAAAACGGCAATATCATCAGCATACGCCAATGTTTTATATGCACTACTGTTAACCATAACAGCTTTAATCGCTGTATTAGCATCAAGTCTATTCAGAAAGGGATCAATGTAAATTGCAAATAATAGCGGGGAGCAAGGACAACCCTGCCGAGTTCCTCTACTTATAGTAAACGATTTAGATATTTTATCAGATATCCGAAAACAGGCCTCAGGGAGTACGTATAGTGCCTGCACTGCTTGTATAAAATCCTTAGGTAGGCCTTTTGCGTACTGGGCGGACCAAAGAAACCCCCAGGAGATCCTGTTGAACGCTTTCTCTGCGTCGAGCAGGATCATCCCAAGAGGTGCCTTCGTGGCCTGAGCCCAATCAAACAGAGCTATAGCACGCCTGACGTGGTCCGCTGTGCCTCGACCCGGGATAAACCCGTGTTGGCAGATATTAACCAATAGAGTAATGACCTTACCCAGCCTTAGGGCAATTATTTTAGAGTAGATCTTGCTGTCAGCACAGATCAAGGAGATAGGTCTGTATGATGATGGCCTGAGCTCTGGTTTGTCCTTTTTTTAATACTACTATAGTGGTTTTGCGCTAGGAGTTGGGAGTCTGGCCCTTCTGGGCCAATTGGAATAAAGATTCAAGCACACCTCGAAATATTTGCCGAAATGTGCGATAAAATTCAAGCCGCAACACGTCAGGGCTGACAGCCTTACCAGCTGCTAGCAGAGTTAGAGCAAGCTCGACCTCATCCCCCGTGATTGGAGCAGACAGCATCATGCTTTGTTCCGGGGTGACCTTCAGGGTTTCATGGCCCAGCAAAAATTCCTTCCCAGATGTCGCTTCTACATGACTATCAACGGTATATAGCTCCTGATAGTATTCCTGAAAAACCTTCAGGACCACCCCCGGTGAATCCTGGATCTGACCTGACTGATAATTCAATTGCTGTTGCTTGCTATGTTACATCATATATAACCAAATCTGAAAAGACGGAGTTGAAAGAAATGTGGGATGAAATTTCTCAAGAGAAGACTCTCAGTAACAAATTGTACAGCTTTAATTTGAAGATGCTTTCCCATCGAGAGATTTGATCCTATGAATGTTCGGATCGATTGAGCTCTGCCAGTTTATATTCAAAGTTAAGAGGAAGCATTTGAGTAAGTCTAGGTCTTGCTGCAACACGAAATTGAGTATTGCAATCTCTACAAGAATTGTAATACTTAGGATTGAATGAACCAGAAAGTACAGATATTGTTAAAACTAATATGTTGGATACGTACTATCCCAAAAGGAGTCTACATCTGGAAAACATCTCCATGAAGTAATGCAACATTACAGCTTTAAGAGAAATGTTACAGAAAATATAAATGAAGAAAAATATGCAGTAATTGGATATGATGGATGTTTGGTGAAACATGCCAAAGGAAGTCTTATTAACCACAGGAAACTCAGTTGCAAATCTCCAGAGAAAAGGGAATATTTCAATTTAGCACTTCTGCAACTCTTCAAGCTTTTGCGTAGTGAAATGGAATTACTTGGAGATTTTGACTGCTATGAAGATTCTTTTAATGCATGTAAAGATAGCATTCAATGCAAACGTTTCCCAACTTATCCTCAAATGATAGATGAAGAGATTGAACAAGAAACTACTATTGCAGCTGAAATAGCTAGAGACACTTCTCAAGTTAGTCAAAGTTCTGCTCCAGTAAGTCAAGATCCACTAGGACAACCAATTATTGAAAATGAAGCAGCAATAGCCATGAATCTAGAAGAATCGGCAATGAAACAAGCACAGCAGGATATTATAGAGTTGGGAAACTTGGAAGAAAAACTAAATATTGAACAAAAATGAAAATATCAGCATGTGACACAACAGATACAGCATGGTTTACTGCATGAAAAAAAATGCCCATGCACATTATTTAAACCTAGTTGAATGTACATCAGCGGGCAAGCTGGAACAGGAAAAGGTTTCTTAATTAAAGTTTTGACCAGTTATCTACACAAAACTACTGAATCACAACTATCTTGTGTTGTAACAACTCCAACTGGATTAGCATCACATAACATTAAGGGATTACATTACATTGATTACTCACACAACCAGTTAAACATGAAAATAAGTTGGAATATCACAAGCTATCTGGAGAAGTTTGTTATGAAGTTTCAAGACTACTCAAGAAAATGAAACTTCTAATCGTTGATAATGCGAGCATGAGGTCAACCTTAATGCTTCCCTTTGTACATTTAAGAATGCAACAGATTTTGAAAACAGATTGTGATGTTCTATTTGGAGGAAAACATGTAAGTCTATTTGACGACCTACTCCTGTAAAAGGAAAACCTTTTTTTTTAAAACACTTGTTTGTGAATACACTAGGAAGTCTTTGGGAGGTATTGAAAATGTCAATATTTGGTCTCATTTTAAATATAAAGAATGTATTAAAAATATACGACAAGCAAGTGATGAACATTATGGAAACATTCTTCAAGATATAAGAATTAGTGTTTTGACAAAACATGGAAAAGAAGCTTTACAAAGTCGGCTTTTAACAAACTTGTTTGCAAATGAAAACATAGCACCTGAAATAATATACAATAAAAATAGAGAAAATTAGTCTATAGTTTGCCTAATGCCTACACTGCAAGAGTATTCTAAATTCAATCAATATCTTTTGCGATTGGAAAAACAACCAATACTGAAAATGGAAACTATTGATAAAATGGAACACAAAGGAGTTACTATTCTTCTCTCAGAAAAATTGGATTCTTTGGAAAAGTTGGTGTCTAAGACGGCAGGTTTAGAAAAGACTTTATATGTATGTGGAAACTGTTGGGTAATAATAAGGCATAATTTGAATGTAGAAGAAGGATTAGTAAATGGAGCAATGGGAAAAGTTGTTAATTTAGTACATTTTCAGAACAGAGATGGAATTGAATTTTTGAAGATTAAATTTGATCAGATTAAAGAGGTAAAACAGATTAGACATTGTACTTTTCGTTTTATGTTTGTAAAAGACGTGTATGTTCGTAGAAAACAAGTTTTCTCTTTCTTTAGCATATGCAGTAACCATTCATAAATCTCCAGGTTTAAGTGTAGACAGTGTTTGGTAAATATTGGAAGTACAGTGTTCAAAGAAGGCATGGCATACGTTGCATTGTCTCGAGTAAGAACATTATCTGGTTTGTATATGATTGATTTTGATGAGAAAAAGAATAGTGCTAATGTAAATTGTGTAAGAGAGTTCAATTGGTTAAGAAGACTTTATGCTCTTAACTTAGGTGAATATCCCATATATGAGAAACGTGTAGTGTGTCTAAAATTGAAATATGACAAATATTCCACTGAGATTCAAAAAAAGAAAACAATTCAAGAGAATGATGAAACTGCAAAGAAATTAAAAGGGACACACTGTTGATGATATTGTAGGATACCATTTAGAAAATAGTTCATATATCAACTGCTATGTTAATGTAATTGTGATTGTTGCGTTTTATCTTGAGGATCTTCATCATGAAATAATGAAAAATCGAGAAAAAAGTTTCTGTTCTTTGCTACATTATATTTTTCAAAATTTAGTAACTGATAGAACTACAATCCATACTGCTTCTGGCATTCGGCATCTTTTGGTTAAAAGTACTTGATCATTGCAATTTACATTGAATATACAACAAGATGCACAATAATTTCTCATTTTTATGCATGCAGTATTGGAAGATGACGGAATAGAAATTGAAAATGTGTTTGGACTAAGTTACAGATGGGATCATAAATGTGAAGAGTGTTCATTTTCTGCTACCTCTGAAATAGACACTGAACAAATCATATACTTGACAATACCAGATTGCAAATCAGTGTTTTTTAACAAATTCATAAAAACAGCTAATCAAGATATATAATGTTCTCATTGTAAATCAGAAATGTAGTAAACATTATATATAGAAAGATTTGGACAATATGTCATTTTAATGCTACAACGTTGTAGAGCAAATGGATCAAAATTGTAAACCAAAATTAAAAATGTTGTGGCAAGTTAAGTATCAATTTCAGGAAGAACTTTTAAAGCAGTGGATAATATTTTCCATGATGGATCTACTACAACATCTGGACACTATGCTGTGTATTTAAAGTGCAAAAAGGATGGACACATTGCAATGATGCCCATTTGGAATTCAAATGTAGGTTGCCTTACGAATTACCTAATTCATATCTGATATTTTTGATGCCAAAGTTTTGAAAACATCATTTTGACTATTGGGAAGATGTGAACACAAAATAACGAGTTTATTTTGGATATTTCAAATGCAAATGGATTTGGAAACATTGGAAAGATGTGAACAATTAGTGTTTGGATTATTGTTTGTGCTAATTCATATTGCATTTGGAAAATTGTGTTTGTAAGAAGTAGTTTATATATTTGATCTTTATATTATACGCTATGTAAATGAGAGTGTATATTTTACAAAATGTACTTGAGAGAAATAAAACACTTAATGTAGTTGAAGAATGTAATTTAGGAACTGTAAATAGGTAAACACATAGTTACACTTGTTCTCGATAACACTCAATGCATATATTTTTTTTTAGAATCTCATTGATTGTTTTTCCCCCCGCTGTTGTACGATGATCCACATTGAAATCACATTTGTATGGTGAAATTCAGTAGAATCTGAGAACAGTAAAAATGGGAAAGTGAAAATGTTATGTAATTCTAAAATTATGTTGTGTTCCTAAAACTATAATATTATATTCGATAACAGTTTTTCTTCTTTACAGAAGGTAATGGTAAAGTTTGAAAAGATTTTAAATTCAGTTTACAACAAAACTACTGTAAAATAGTTCCACTGAGTTTTGTATCTACATTAGTAAAAAAGGTAAGATTCAATAATGTAACAAGCATGATAATGTGAAATAATGTTTACAGCCGCTTTTACTGCACTCATCCATTCCTTTAATCACTACCCATGCACTTATCTATACATTTAGGCACTATTCCCACACTTCTCCAGTCACCTAGGCACAATCCATGCATTCCTCTAATCACCCAGACACTACACTTACACTCATGCAATCAGCTAGACATTACCCCTACAGTCATGCAATCATTCAGGCATTACCTATGCACTCCTCTAATCCCCCAAACATTACTCTTGCAGTCATGCAATCACCCATGCATTAGCTATGCACTCCTTCAATCACCTAGACACTATCCTTGCACTTCTCCAGTCACACAGATAGTATATATGCAGTCCTCCAATCACCCAGGCACTACCCTTGCACTCCCCCAATCACACAGGTGCTACCCTTGTACTCATGCAATCACCCAGGCAATACCTATACAGTCATGCAATAACCCAGGCAGTACTCTTGCACTCCTGAAATCACCCAAGCACTATCCATGCACACCTCCAATGACCCAGACATTACAACTGTAGTCATGCAATCACCCATGCATTAGCTATGCACTCCTCCAGTCACCCAGACATTACCCCTGTACTAATGCAATCCCCCATGCATTAGCTATGCACTCCTCCAATCACCCAGGCACTACCCCTGTACACATGTAATCAGCAAGGATTACTTGTGCACTCCTTCAAACACTCAGGCAGTACCCATACACTCCTCCAATCACCCACACATTATCCCTGCACTCATGCCATCACCCAGACATTACCCATTCACTCATATAATCAACCAGGCACTACCCTTACACTCCTCCAATCATGCGGGCACTACCCTTGTACTCATGCAATCACCCTGGCACTACCCCTGCACTCATGCAATCACCCTGACATTACTCATGCACTCCTCCAAACACTCACACAGTATCCCTGCACTCATGCAATCACCCAGGCATTACCCAAGCACTCCTTCAATCACCTAGCCACTACCCATACATGTATATAATCACCCAGGTACTACGTTTGCACTCCTCCAATCACCCAGGCACTACTCCTGTACTCCTGCAATTACCCAGCCAGTACCCATACACTTATAAAATCACCCAGGCACTAACTATGCACTCATGCAATCACCCAGGTACTACCTTTGCACTCATGCAATAACTCAGGCACTACCCTTGCACTCATGTGTTCATCCAGGCACTAGTTATGCACTTATACAATAACCAAGGCACTACCCTTGCACTGCTCCAATCACCCAGGCAATATCCATGCACTCCTCCAAACACTGAGCCAGTCCCCATACACTTATAAAATCACCTAGGCACTAACTATGCACTCATGCAATCATCCAGGCAGTACCGCTGCACTCATGCAATTACCCAAGCACTACCTATGCACTCCTGCAAGAAGCCAAGCACTACTCTTGCACTCCTCCAATCACTCAAGTGCTATCCATGCATTCCTCCAATCACGGAGATATTACCCTTGCACTCATGCAATCACCCATGCATTAGTTATGCACTCCTCCAATTACCCAGGTTCTACCCTTTGCTCTCCTTCAATCACCCAGGCAGTATCCATGCACTCAGCCAGTACCCATGCACTTATAAAATCACCCAGGCACTACCTATGTACTCATACAATCACTCAGGCACTACCACTGCACTCATGCAATCACCCAGGCACTACCCTTGCACTCATGCAATCACCCAGGCACTAGCTATGCACTCATACAATAACCCAGGCACATCTCTTGCATTGCTCCAATCACCCAGGCAATATCTATGCAGTCCTCCAATCACCCTGTCAGTACCCATGCACTTATAAAATCACCCAGGTACTACCTATGCACTCATGCAATCACCCAGGCACTACTGATGCACTTCTCCATGCACCTAGGCACTACCCATGCACTCCTTCAATCACTCAGGCAGTACCCATGCACTTATAAAATGACCCAGGCACTACCTATGCACTCATCTAATCACCTTGGCACTACCTCTGCACTCATGCAATCACACAGGCATTACCTATGCATTCCTCCAATCACCCAGCCAGTACCCTTACACTTAGAAAGTCACCCAGGTACTACCTATGCAGCCATACAATCTCCCAGACAGTACGCCTGCACTCATGTAATCACCCAGGCACTACCTATGCACTCATGCAATAACCCAAGCACTACCCTTACACTCCTCCAATCACCCATGAATTAGCTATGCACTCTTCCATTCATCCAGACACTATCCTTGCACTTCTCCAATCACTCAAGTACTATCCATGCATTCCCCCAATCACCCACACCATACTCTTGCCCATGCATTATCTATGCACTCCTCCAATCACCCGGATCTACCCTTGCACTGCTCCAATCACTCAGGCACTATCAATGCAGTCCTCCAATCACCCTGGCAGTACCTATGCACTTATAAAATCACAGAGGCACTACCTATGCACTCATGGAATCACCCAGGAACTACTGATGCACTCCTACATGCACCTAAGCATTGTCTATGCACTCCTCATATGACCTAGGCACCATCCATGCACTCCTTCAATCACCCAGGCACTCTCCATGCATTCTTTCAATCACCCAGGAACTAACCTTGCACTGCTCCAATCACCCAAGCACTATCCATGCACTACTCCAATCACCCAGGCACTACCCTTGTACTCCTCCAATCACCGAGGCACTATCCATGCATTCCTCCAATCACACAGCCAGTACCCATGCACGTATGCAATAAGTCAGGTACTACCCATACACTCCTCCACTCAGGCACTACCCGTGCACTCTTGCACTCACACAGGCATTACCCATGCACTCCTTCAATCACTCAGGCAATATCTATGCACTCCTCTAATCATGCAGGCACTTCCCCTGCACTCATGCAAGCACCCAGCCAGTATCCATTCATTCTTGCAATCACCCAGGCATTACTCATGTACTCATGCAATCACTCAGGTAGTACAAATGCACTTCTCCAATCACCCAGGCACTACATATGCACTCATGCAATCACAGATGCACTACCCATACACTTCTCCATGTATTACACTCGCTGAAATTCATACAACACATACAAATTTGTCTATTTTTAACCAAATAGGCAGTTCTAACAAGATCCATTTTGTTCTTCTTTTTGTTCTTTTTTAATTGTTTTGTGTTAACTCTTTTTTGTATTTTTTTGTTTAAAAAAAAAACAGAATAAACTGAGAAAACTTTCTCTAACATTTTGCACTTAAAAAAACATTGGGAAAAAATTAACAATGGTGGTTTTTTGCTGCAAAAACAATAACATTGACTTATTGCTCACCATTGCAAATACGTTTTTTACATTTCATGCAGCGTTGTTCAAGCCCAGCAAACTCTGGTCTAAGGTCTGGTCCTTTGTTTGATGAAGATGAACCTGCCAAGGTGCTCGGCCCTGGGACCTAAGCATCTTGCTGACATTGACCTTCCAGCTCTTGACGATGTTGTTCTAGCTCTAGATGACGAGGGAGCATAGTTTGCAGGTGCTTCATCTTGGAAGAGGTGCCACCTGAGTATTTCTTCTCAGAGCCCTGAGATAAGATTCTTTGACACAGAGTCCAGGTCACCTTTCTTGCATTAACCTTCTTTTCGCCGGGTGGAATGGAAAAGAAGGCCGAAACAACACTCTTCTTGCACTGTTTTGTTGGTTCTTCTAAGTCATCTTCTTCACCAAAGATGTTCTCAGATGGATTTTGAAGTAGCTCTCTGTTGTGTGAGACAGTCTAGGAGGGGTTCACAAAACCCAATTGTCAGCTACACCCAGTCATGTCACCCAGAGACAGACTACAAACACTAAATGGCTAGGGCAGGAAAATTTCAACTTTCTAACACAGTCATTTTCAAAATTGTAATTTAAAATCTGACCTCAACCGTAAGTTAAGATTTTTCATTACAATTCCAGAGACAACAAACATGAACTGGGTCCTGCTCCTACTTGGAAGTACAGCTTATTCAATGTAATAAGCTAACTCCAATGTTATACTATGGGAGAGGTAGGAATTGCAGTAGTGAAAATGACTTTAGACTTTCACTTCCAGGACATGTAGAACTTGAAAGTACATGTACTACTTTTTAAATACAATACACCCTGCCCTCAGGGCTGTCCAGGCCACACCCTATAGCTGACATATCTATTATAAAGGAAGGGTTGTGCCTGGCAAAAGATTGATCTTACCAGGTCGACAAGGCACATTAAAACTGCACACACAGGTTGCAATGGCAGACCTGAAACATGTTTCAAGGAGCTACTTGAGTGGGTGGAACAAGCAGCACTGCAGGCCCACTAGTAGCATTTAATTTACAGGGCCTGGGTGCAAGCAGTACTACTTAACTAGGGACTTATATGTAAATTAATTATGCCAATTGGGGATAAACCAATGTTACTATGTGCACTCTAGCACTGGTCTGCAGTGGTAAAGTGTGCAGAGTCATGAGGCCAGCAAAAACAAGATTGGCAAAAGTGGAGGAGGAAGGCATACTGTTTGGGGGAATATACCCTGGGCTGAGAGGTTTTGGAGGAACTGAGTGTTGAGAATGGATTGGTATTCATTCTGGTCATATGGGGATATAGGAGGGGGAGAATCTTGCCCAGTTGCATTTTTGGTGCCTACACATGGATGCTGAGGCAGAGCATTTTGTCAGAAATTGCTAAGTATGCTTGAGCTGTGACAATTGCGCACAATGCCATACTCCAACTCTCCAGCCCATTAAATAACCTTAGAATCCCTACCAGAAGCTTGGTCTTGACATTGTGAGATAATTTAGAAGGCTTCCTCCCTCTTTGAGATTCTCTATTTTAACTGATGCTTAAAACTTGAAGTGGCCTAAGGTTAGGTTTGTGGAGAATATCTCCACTTTTGAGGTGTTGGACCTCACCCTTTTGGCAGGGTTGTCCCCAAACGTTTTGCCTTTTGCCTCCTATTTTTTGTACCTGTTTTTGTTGACTTTAGGACTCTGGGTACTTTACCACTGCTAATCAGTGCTAACGTGCAAATGCTCCCCGTGTAAATTGTGATTCTGATTGGTTATCCATGATTGGCATATTTGATTTACCGGTAAGTCCCTGGTATAGTGCACTATGAGTGCCCAGGACCTGCTAGTAAAATGCTACCAATGAGCCTGCAGCACTGATTGTGCCACCCACACCAGTAGCCTTTCAAATGTGTCACAAACTTGTCACTGCAGTATCTGTGCATGCAGTTTTAAACTGCTGTGTTGACCTGGAAAGTGCACCCACTTGCCAGGCCCTAACCGTCCATTTTTCTAAATGTAAGGCACCCCTAAGGTGGGGCCAAGGTACCCCTCAAGGGCAGTATGCAGTGTATGTTTAAGGTAGGACATGTACTGGTGTGTTTTACATGTCCTGATATTGACATTCTACTGTGTATTTCGTTTTTCACTATTGCAAGAACTAGCTCTTCAATAGACTATCATTAGATCTCACTTCAAACATATTACAGGTGTAACTTTCAATTGGGAAAGGCTAGAGATTTGGAGTTTAGGCTCTCTGAATTCAGAATTTATTAACACACCTTTTAGTAATGGTGGTTTTTAAATTGCGTGTTTGAAAATGCCACTTTTAGAAATACAAAAACAACAGTTGATGGACAGAATGCAGAACAATGTCATACATTCACCCCAGTACGGAGATCTGGGCCTAAATCCATCGTTTTTTTGCTCACCATGCCGTTCCAGTTTGAACCCAGCCATATGCAAATCAGTCTTGACCCTGTGCCTCATGGGAACAGTCCAGCCCGAACTGCCAAGCCAGGTCCTCCCTGGACTGGAAACAAGCATCCTAGGACCAGTTTTGGGGTTTCACCCCTCTTCAGGCAGGATAGCTTGATTCCAGTGGCATGGAGAGCACGGGACCCACGTCTGGGCATACCCTTCCCACTCGGGGTGACAAATGCAAAAACAACAGTTGATGGACAGAATGCAGAACAATGTCATACCTTCACCCCAGTACAGAGATCTGGGCCTAAATCCATCGTTTTTTTGCTCACCATGCCGTTCCAGTATGAACCCAGCTATATGCAAATCAGTCTTGACCCTGTGCCTCATGGGGACAGTCCAGCCCGAACTGCCAAGCCAGGTCCTCCCTGGACTGGAAATAAACATTCTAGGACCTGTTTCGGGGTTTCACCCCTCTTCAGCCAGGATAGCTTGATTCCAGTGGCATGGAGAGCACGGGACCCACGTCTGAGCATACCCTTCCCACTCGGGGTGACAAATGACGGGCTGGACTGTTCCCATGAGGCACAGGGTCAGGACTGATTTGCATATGGCCAGGTCCAAACTGGGGTGGCATGGTGAGCAAAAGAATGATGAATTTAACCCAGATCTCTTGACTGGGGGTGAATGTTTTGATTTATTCTGCATTCCGTCCATCAATTGTGTGTCTTTTGCTTTCTCGCCCTAAGTGCGCCAGGTATGCCCAGACGTGGGTCCTGGGATCACTGTGCCACTGGAATCAAGCTATCCTGGCTGAAAAGGGGTAAAACCCCGAAACCGGTCGTGGGATGCTTGTTTCCGGTCCAGGGAGGACCTGGTTTGGCAGTTCGGGCTGGACTGTTCCCATGAGACACAGGGTCAAGACTGATTTGCATATGCCCAGGTCCGAACTGGGGTGGCATGGTGAGCAAAAGAATCATGGATTTAACCCAGATCTCTTGACAGGGGGTCAATGTTTTGATTTATTCTGCATTCCGTCCATCAATTGTGTGTCTTTTGCTGTCTCGCCCTAAGTGCGCCAGGTATGCCCAGACATGGGTCCTGGGCTCACTGTGCCACTGGAATCAAGCTATCCTGGCTGAAGAGGGGTGAAACCCGAAACCGGTCCTAAGATGCTTGTTTCCGGTCCAGGGAGGACCTAGTTTGGCACTTTGGGCTGGACTGTTCCCATGAGGCACAGGGTCAAGACTGATTTGCATATGGCCAGGTCCAAACTGGGGTGGCATGGTGAGCAAAAGAATGATGGATTTAACCCAGATCTCTTGACTGGGGGTGAATGTTTTGATTTATTCTGCATTCTGTCCATCAATTGTGTGTGTTTTACTTTTAGAAAGTAGGCATTTTCTTGTTTAACCATCCTGTGTACCTCTGCCTGTTTGTGTATTCACTGTTTGGTTATGGAGTGACAGGAGCTGGGAATGTCCATTCACTCTAGACAGTCAGTATGGGGATGAGGTGAGTCCTGTCTTTCCTGGGTGACTCATAGCCAGGCTGAATATACCTTTCTGCATTTAGGGAGGTGGGAGGAGTTTTTTATCAGCAACTGAATGGGCTGTGTCTGCTCTGCACAATGTTGTCTCCACCTCCTGTAGTGAAACTGGACCAGGGAGGACAGAACTGGTTTTACTGAGCAAGAGAGACTTTCTGAACAAAGACTACAAAGAGATAAAGGAGTATTTGACCTAAAACCTCAGAACTTTAGATTACTTTGGACTAAGAGGACCTTGCCTAGAAGAAGAGCTGTCAGGAGGAGTACTGCCCCTTTGCTGTATGCAACTTTGCAGGGCTCGCCTGAAGTTGTTGCTTCTCTCTCTGGGCAGGGGAAAGAACTGGACTGTTTCCTTGCTGTGGTATCCTGCTTAAGAAGGTTCTCCAAGGGCTTAAAGTAGAGCTTGCCTTCTGTTATGAAGTCTCGGGGAGACAACGAGTTCACCAGCAACTTGCCAAACAGCACCTGGACTCCTCTGCTGGACTCCTGAGTGCCAAAGGGTGCCATTCCAGTTCCTTGGCCCCTGGACCCATGTAGCTGGTGCTGCAAACCAGGAAAAATAACACCAATGCCATCAGTGACGCCACCAGTGCCGCCACAACCTGCACCGAGACAGAGGGCACCACTCGTGAAGTGCACGATGCTCCACCCACCTGCACTGCAGCTCTGATTCCCACCGATGCCTACCGATGCCTCACAATGCCTGCCAATGCCTTTAAGTTATTGGACTCCCTGACACCAGCGCTGACACTGGCACTTGTTGCCACCAGCATCTGCATCTCGTCGTCGTGCCGCTGATAACTGACGTGGGTGACTAACTCATCAACACTGCACCACCGAATGGAACCGACACCTCACCATGGTCGTCTCTTCACCTCCCATACCGGCCCAGACTCAATGTCTGGCATCCTCGCAGACCCAACGCATCCCCTCCCCTGTGGCAGTAAGGAGCCGGCCTCACCTTGGCCCATCAACACCTCACCTCCATGACACTCTGCACCATCTATTGACTTTGTTTTCCAAGATACTGTTACTTGAGGGGCAGTATGACACAGTGGCCTGCGCTCGTCACAGTTGGCACTGTACTTTGGATTTGTGACTTTCACAACATTGTAATAGCCCGAGTTAGCGCTATATGTTTATATAAGCTTTCTGTCTGCAATACTTATACTAAAGGTGATATCCTGAGATCTGTACCCTGGATTTTTGTCGTTTTGGTCTTGTTTGGTTTAGCTAAAGATACCTTATTTTTCTAAACTGGGGTGGTGTCCATTTGTAGTGTTTCCACTGTGTTATTGTATGGTTATGTACAAATGTTTTACTCATTTCCCCTGAGATAAGCCTGCTGCTTGTGCCAAGCTACCAAGGGGATGAGCAGGGGTTATCTGGGTGTGTAACTCCCTTATCCTGACTAGACTGAAGGGTCCCGACTTGGAGAGGGTACAAGCCCCTGACAACTAGAGAGCCTATTTCTAACATGAGCTAATTGATTTTTTTTATGGAAGTCTCTAGCAAGGAAAGTTACCCTGAGCCACTGGTTACTGACAATGATGTGCACTTGATATCTTGAGAGATTACGACATTTTTTGGAGCACATGGTATATCTCTTGTTACTATTGCTCTATGAGACCCACAGTTCCATAGTAAAATGGAATACTTTAACCTGATGAATAGCATCCAACTGGCTCTGACTAATCACAAATCTGTAATCTAAACTTTAAGAGAAAGATTGTGGTCCTAAAGAATATCAGCTACTTCTATTAGCAAGAAGAGCCCTGTCCTTTTGCTGAAGTGTAGACTGCTCTTTTCTGATCTATGTACCTAGCAGCTCAGGAACAACATTTCAGTAAGCAAAGAAAGAGATTGCTTGGTCGACTGCTGGAGTATTTCTACTAGAGTAAAGTCCAATCAGATGAAGTCCAAAATGAGATATCACCACAAGCATGCGGTTCTACACCCTGAGGTCCCCATTGTAGAATCAGCAAGAATTGAGATTCCTGGGCATGGAGACGAAGGGAGTCCCAGGTATCCACACACATGAAAATAGCCGAGGTTAACAGAGGAGGTGTGATTACCTAACATTGTAAATATTGGAGCATGGAACGCCTGGCAAAAGTTGGGCAGAGCAGTGATGTAAATGGTGACACTGAAATTGTTGAAACGGAAAATTATAGGGACTTCGCGTGGCTTCTATTACTCAATGTGTGAAGTCATCTGCCAGAATTTGGAACTACTTCATGGAGGATTTTACAAGAGTTATTTTTGATGTTGTTAAAGTTCATCTGTGTTTTGAAGGGGAAGATGTGTTCTATAATGTTATTGGCACAAAAGGTTTTACTGCTCAAGTTCCTTTCTTCCACCCCCGTCCTTTTCCTCCTGCCCCCCCCCCCCCCTTGGCCTGCGTTAGAATGGTGGGAATGACAGCATACTGTTGAGGGACATTTTGTGACAGTTTGGAAGTATCCCTCAGGGGAGCACCCTGGGAACGGATTGCCTCTAAATGAATTATTATAATCCTACCTCGCTTGGTCTGAATTACTGCACCCCCATATGTATCTACTTATAGACAATTCTAGACTCTTCAAATGGTATTAGATATATAGAGCAGAACCGTCTGAAATAGGTATAGAAATCTGGGTAAAAGTATGATATTTATAAAGTTACATCTAACGATCAACAACATGGGAGGTGAGCCTTCCACTCCATTAACGGACTTCTTCCTGTTGAAACAGGCTCACAATTAGCAGAAAATATTACTTTAACTCTGGGATTACTTTAATCCGAGATAGTCTGCCTCTACGAGTTTGTCAGAGAGTTCCGAGAACCTCCAGGGCTGTCCCAAAACCTGAGTTGTGGCATCATTACTGTGGCATGATCTCGAGACTTTACAAAACGCAGACGCCTCTGCGAAAATGCAAGTTAAACCGGCTGCATTTTTGTGTATGATGCGGGTACATTGTTGGCAAATTACAGAGCATTAGATTTTCCACGTACCACTTCGGTCGCACCCTTTCCCCCCCCCCCCCCCCCCCCCCCGCACATAACTCTAGCTGACTCCTCCTCTTCCAGAAACACAGATTGAACAACAATTATAATTCTTCTTTCACTTTGTGTTCCTTGTGGGTTTGTCTTAAATGGGCAAGATTTGACCAAAGTTAAACTAACAATGACGTGTATCTATGAATCATCCAAATAACTATCAAGTCCTGACAACACTTAAAATCGAGCTTGACATCTGTTTAGTCACACCGTGTTATCTATTTCTGTGCAAAATTCTTGGAAAGACTACTGCAATACTGGTAGCCTCTCCCCTGCTTCTCTGGGACGGGCGCCAAGACTTTATTTCGCAATGTAGCTGCTTCTTCAGAACGCTGATGAACTGAACTAGCAACGTGCCTCGCCCAAAATCTGAACGAAAAACACACGACGTGGGCAAAATATATATATATAGTAGTCTGTGAACAGTATCAATGCTTGCGGCAGCAGGGTCTTTCTGGTAAGAATACATTGGTTTTATGGTGGGTTAACTAAGACTACAAGTGGGTACATTCTAAGCCAAAAAAGTGGACTAACTAGTCACAAGTGGACCTACGAAACTTGGCCGCATGGCTTTGGGCCCGGTACCTGTTCCTAGCCCTGGTGGAATGGCCGAAACATTCCCTGGCAATGAAACATGTTGGCCGTTCATAAAATTTGGCCAGAACATATAATGAGGTATTAAACATGCACCAGGGTCTGCACAAATAAAGTGCAGGACAGTTCCTTGGGCACATTTGTAGTTGAGGGGTCAAGTGACCGAGTGAGTGTTGATGGGCACCCCTGTTCAATTGGGCCTGACATATTCAAGCCGAGGGAAGTTTAGCTACACACTTTAGATACTCCTGCATGATTGTTAAAAGGGGGAGGCATCCCAGCACGTATATGATGAAAAGCAAATACAGTTGTAATTGCCATCCAATCGGCTCATGCATGGACGTGGATTCACAAAAATATCAGGGGTAGCAGAAGTGAGATCCAGCCGCGGCCAATGTAGGTAAGAGCCGTGGGGCCGTGTTGGGGGGGATTTGACAGACGACCATGAGGGAAAATGTAAAAAATAATTAATTTTCCCTTGTCGGGGTTTAGGGTGTGCTTGGAAAACACTGCAGCGGATTTTGGTAGAGGGGCTGATATGGCAGCACTGCTGCAAAACCGGCCCCTGTGCCAAAAATGGCACCCACCTGCCCCAAACCAGGCCCTTCTTTCCTGCCCACCAAGAAAACGCCCAGTGCCCGCTTAGGGTGACCAACCGTCCGTACATTTCACGGACCGCCCGTTATTTGGGCCTCTTGTCCGTTGTCCGTGAGGAATTCCTTTACGGACGCCGTTTGTCCGTGATTTCGGACATCAGAGTGATCTGACCGCCCCCCTGCAAGCAGCCTTAGAGGTATGTAACTCACTGCAGGGGCCAGCTCGCGCTCCTGCAGTGATCAGTGGCCTGCAGCGCCCCCTCGCCAACCTGACACAGACTGCTGTCGGCCCATTAGCATTCTGTATGTCGGCCTCATTATCACATTCAGAATGATAACGGGCCTCTCTCTGCAGTGACTCATTTGCTGTGTCTCCTCCTGCCCCAGCCGAGGGCATGGCATTTTTCTTTGTTTAGTGGCTGGTGTCAATTGAAAATCCAGTTGAATAAAAAAAAAAGCCATACTTTATAAATCCTGTTGTAAATGGGTCAAGAAGCATTTTAAAATAAAGAGGATAAGTGAAACACAAATAAATTAAAAAAAAGAGGAATCTTTTAGGAACATTTATGAAACAGCGCGAGCTGTAGAAGCATTTTGAAATGATAAAACAGGCACATGTCTGTTGTAAGAGGTGTGTTGGGTACATCACACCGCTTGCTGGTGTTTTGTACATTAGTATGCCCTTAATACACCTTGGTCCGTGCCGAAGAGGGAAGTTTAAGGAAGAGTTTGTTTAGCGAAAGTAATTTCAAATCGGCTTTTCACAAACCTACTGGATGTTTCAAGTGACAGGTTGAAACAGCCCAGCGGAAAGGAGATTTTTTTCTTGGCATGCGGCTGTATAAGCATAAAAATTCCGAAACCAAACTTTGTTAAAGCAATACAGCATGTCAAACAAAGTATAAAAAGGCAATAAATGCAGCTATTAAAATGAGTGTTGGAAGTCCATTTCCTACAATCTTTGGCATCTTCTACTTTCAGAGTTCACAGACCTCTTTGCAATGCTGAATTTGAGAATTTCCTACAGTTCGGCACCAGAACTTTAATGGATCACCTGTTCTTCAACGAAAAATGTGCCTTTATGATTGCCCTGATTGTGAAAGGCCATACAGTCATACATGTTGAATGTTGTATTGCTTATTGTGAGTGCTACTTAAGTGTATTTCAAGAATGTCACTATTACTACAGTAAAGGAGCAGCAATAATGCCACACGAGCCATCCCCTGGCGCCCCACATGAGCCAACCCCCTGGCGCCCCACACGAGCCATTCCCCTGGCGCCCCACACGAGCCATCCCCCTGGCGCCCCACACAAGCCATCCCCCTGGCGCCCTACACTCGCAAGCAGGAAGAGACACTAACTCTCTATTGGCTGATTTCAATCAGGGTGGGGTAGGTCAGCACTCTCCTAGCAGGAAGAGACACTAACTCTCCATTGGCTGATTTCAATCAGGGTGGGCTCACTGAACCATTCTGACTGACTGGCATTGATTGGTGTGCAGGGTCAAACTAGGGCAATCTGGCAGTGGAGAAGGGCTGGCCTGGCAGGTCAGTGTTTTTGTCTGCTTTTTGGCCTGTTTTTGTGTCTGGTGGGCATGTTGTTCTTCTGATGTGTCTTCAGTTAGATCAAAACTGTACCGCTTTGTAAATATGGACTACTGTTTTTTGGCTATCTGCTTCGCTGATGGGAGCCACATTTATTCTTGATGCTTGGGCCTATTTTCTATCCTAGTCCAGCCCTGTTGATGTGGCCAGATATAGATTTAGAACCACAGTGAAAACCAAAGGGACTACTCAAGATAAACCAGGGCAGGCAAGTAAACAATCCATTTATACATGTTTTCATTTAAATCTGATATTTGTAATTTATTTTCTATTATGAACGGTGAACTACAGATACCGGGATGTAAAGAAAAAACAGCAAAGACATTAAGAGCCAGGTTTTCAGCTTCTTGCGGAACACGAGAATTGAAGAGGAGGCTCGGACGTGGAAAGGGAGGTTGTTCCGTGCTTTGGGGGTTACATGGGAGAGGGCAAGGCCTCCGCTTGCTAGTGAGAGTCTGGCTGAGTGGAGGTTTCTGGGAGGTGTGTCGAAGTGTATGTTGATATGCAAGTATGCAGAACTGGTTTTGTGAAGTGCTTTGTGTATGTGTGGGAGCAGTTTGAATCAGGTTCGTTTGTTGATTGAGAGACAGTGTAGTTCCCTTAGGTGACAGGTGGTGTGGGTGTGGCAAGAGAGGTTGACTGTTTTAGAACTTAAAATTATTGTGCCTGTGCTTCTTAAGGTGGGTCTCCATGTGCAGCTGGGTGTAGGTGCTGTACAGCATCTGTGCACTATCGTAGACTGCACTCATCAAGTGATGACATAGAGCAGCCGGACACATTTATGTTCAACTGTGGACAAAAAGGGAAGGTAGTTTATAGCTGGTATTGACTTTAAGCCATGACTGTAGGGAAAGAACGCAGGTACTGGGAACCTGGACAGCAGAACCCAGTACACCTGCATCAAAAGCCAGGCAAAATGTGTGTGTGGGGGGGGGGGGGTTTGGGGGTACTGCACCAGAAACCCTGTTTCTTCCGGCTGGCCACTTGGAGAACTGCACTCTAGTCCACCACTACTGATCCCAATTAGCTATATTCTATATATGCTGCTGACCACTTCTCTCACCAACCATGCCTGCTCAGGACCATGAACTGTAAACAAAATATCAGACTGGACAACCCAGTGCAGTAACCATATAACTAGATCATGATTATATGAAAAACCTCAAAAAGACCTACACAGTTGATCAAAGCTGCATGCCTACCAAAAAACCATGAAATGCACGATTGTCTCAACCTAATATAAACTATGTTTGACTTGTACTTGTGTTGGTTGTCTATTTACTTATGTAATATTGCGCGACCTCCTCTGATGTGTTTGTAAAACTTACCTTTTGTCTTGAATTTTTTTCCTGAATTTTTGTCCTGAATTTTGACCCTTTGTCCTGAATTTTTACATTCACCATCCTGAATTTGCAGCCATGCCAGTTGGTCACCCTATGCCCGCTACGGCCAGTTCTGCCCTACCTGCAAGGCACAAACTGAAAGAGTAACAATCTTCAACTGCTACCTGTTCCAAAAGTAGCAGCTGCCTGGAGCACTGCTAATTTGTTTACATACATGAGCTGAGGCCGGGCGTCACATGAGCAATGCCAGGGGTCGCAGTTGTGACCCCCTGGTGACCCTCATATGACATCTATGGGCTCATTGTGGTTGCTTACGTGGGGACTTACAAACATTTGCCTCGCCAAGGCACAGCACCCCATAGTCTTTGGGCTTTGAAAGTATAGGTACCCTTTGTGAGAAGGTGGCTTGGTATATGCTGTCCACTAGTTAAAGTGGGCATCCTGTACCAATCCACACGACCCTTATGATGTATGAGGTCAAAGATAACCTTTATGAAAGGTATCCTAGTGGTAGCTATGGAGAGCAGCCTTCAGGCTTAATCTTGAAGAAATGTAAAGCAGCTTGTTTTACCAGAATATCACCTCCCCAATGACTAAATGAAGGAGAACCACACAGTAGTTACATAAAAATATGTATTTAGTACTATAACACTCTCTACTAGCCTCTACACGAGGATAGAACACAAAGCACACAATACTGGATCTATAGAACAGTTGTAAGTAGCACAATACACAGCGGGCTCCAGGGGGAGACTGAACCATATACTAAAATAGTGGTATAACAATCACGACTTGACTAGATGCAATGCCTAGAGCTCGTAGAATCGCTGGGACCCCAAGGAGCCATCCAAGGTGATGACAGGAGACCCATGGAGGACGGGTGCAGTGAGGAAACACGACCGCGTGCTCCATACAACTCTATGGGAAAGTCGCAGTTACAAACTTAAAGTTTAAGGACCCTTCTAGGAGGACTTCAAGCAAACCCTTCGGAACTTAAGAGTGTAAAGAGCCACCCCACCTGTGGATACTGTAGTATCACAGTTACCTAACCCAGGGAAGCCGGGTGCATAGGTCTGAAGTGGCGTCGGAAACTCTTGTCGTTCTCTACGGAAGGAGGTGAAGAAGTACTGCTGCCGTGAAGGTGAAAAGGGTCCGACGGAATCCAAGCCTGGATTCTGGATGGAAGGAACCTGAAAGTTGAGGGGGACAGAGTCTGGGTCACTTCAGAGTGACCAGGGGCTCGATAGACGAATGCTCACTGATATCGGGTGCTTCAGGTGCGAAGAAGGGATGCTTGACTCTGCAGCTATGAGGTCCTGGAGGCATTGAGGATGACCAGGAGCCAGATGTGAGCTGTCCCATGAAGGATGTCAAGTGCTGAGGGGTCAGTGTCCGGCGGGAGCACCAACAAGCCTTGGCAACAGCAACCCACGCAGGAAGGACAAACAGGTTACTGTGTAGACCAGCAAGGTCCAGGGCACTCCCTAAGCAATGGAGAGTCAGGGCAAGTCTGAATCAACCAGGAAAGCCCAAGAACAATCAATATGACCCTCAGGAGGACCCACAGGCCGAAGGACCAGGAGTCGCGAGGGGACCTCAAGCAAGATTGAAAAGTACAAGCCCACAGAGCACACAGTGCAAGGAGGCCGGAGTTCTTTGGTGCAAATACTGCTCAGGGTCAGGACAACATGGGTTCTAATGCGCAAGCACAGGAACCACCAACAGGCATATGCACTTGCAAATGGACTTGGTGCACAGGGGTTCGGGTTACGCAGCCCCCACAAGGGATTCTGGCCTCAAACTCAGTGAGAGGGCAGATTAACCTCAGGGACCTCTAGGAACCTACCTCCTGTGTTGCTGAAACCTTCGGAGTCCACAGGAGCTCCCGAGCAGCTACTGGTCAGTCGCACTTTAGGTCCCTGTGAAGCAGGATAGTGACTCCTTCACTCCAAGAGAGACTCTTCTGTTGTCTTAAGTGCCCCACAGGTCCTGCACGAAGCCTGTATGGAGTCACGGCACAAACTAAGCTTTGGACGGAAAGGGGGACAAAGTCAAACCCAGCAAAGTCCAGGTGTCCAGACGGTCGAAGGTCAGTGGTTTCTTCTTTGGAGAATCTTGTCCACGTAAAATCCAATGTCCTTTAGCCAGGTAACCCATTTTATACCCACGGGAGAGGGTTGTACTGATTTAGGGGACCGTCCTAGGGGACGGGCAAGGCAGAGGGCTGGCTACACCCATGTCCTTTGTCCAGTTTTGCGCCAAAGCAGGAGACAATGGCTCCCAGAACTGGTTTGAGCTGGACTATGCACAGGGATACCAAATGTGGCCCAAGTGCAGATTTTCAGGCACTCTCAGAGTGCAACCACTCAGCCCCAATACACTAAATCCTGTCTGGGAGGATATGCTACTATTGACCAAGTCTGGCTGGCCAATGGACCCATTCCCCCCTTCTAATCTGCACCTGGTTTCTGGGAAAATTAGTACTAACTTGACTCCCTTCATAAATGAGGTTATTATTTTGAGGTTTATCCCACAATCATGGAAAAAGGCTTGTATCAAGCCTATCCTGAAGAAACCTACATTGGACCTCACTGAGGTGAAACACTATCGCCCAATATTGTGTCTACTACTACCGACCAAAATCTTAGAGAAAGCTATTAATATGGAACTCACTGACTATCTAGATTGCAACAACCTCCTAGACTCTACCCAACATGGCTTTAGATCGCGACATTCCACTGAGTCTGCCTTGATCATGGCCACAGAGGAGATCCGTAGACTGATGGATAGGGGGGGAGAGCCGTCCTCATCGTGCTTGACCTATCAGCAGCATTTGATGACGTTAACCATGCAGTATTACTGCGGCGGCTGAAGGCAGTAGGTATCAGAGGAGCGGCTCTAGCTCTACTATCTTCCTTCATGGCACCCAGGGAGCAGTTGATCCACTGGGATGGTCTAAAGTCAGCAAACCTTTGCCTCTCGTGCAGAGCCCCACAGGGGTCAGCTTTGTCACCAACGCTGTTTAACACATATGTCACCCCTCTGGCAAGATTAATCAAAGATTGTGGCCTTACACTAATCTCATATGCAGACGATACCCAGATAGTGGTATCAGTCATGCAGAGGGTGGACACCACAGCTGTCAGCTTTCGTTACTGCCTTAACTCACAGTTATGCCTTGGATGAACTCAAACTTTCTTAAGCTTAACACTGAAAAGACTGAGGTCACTGAGTTTGGGTTGGGTCCTTCAGTATGGAGCCAATTATGGTGGCCTTCCGAGGCGGGGAATTGCCCTGTCCCTGTGACTAAGGCTAGAAACCTCGGTTTCATATTTGATGATGAACTAAAGTTTGCAAACCAAATCAATCAGCTAACCTCCTCCTGCTTCTTCACTTTGAAAATGTTGCTTAAAATTCTACCATTTATTTCACTAACCCTCAGGAAAATGGTGATAGGAGCTCTTGTCCTTTCAAAGATCATACAGAGCACAGACTCATCTTCCTCGACTTCCAGGTTCCTTGAGATTAAAGATCAATATCAGCTGGAGTCGGTTTTAGACAGTGTCCAACCTCTAATGGCCAAGAAGTTATTTTTACAATTTAGACACGGGGCGCTCACGTTGCGTGCATTCACGAACAAATGGAAAGGAGCCATTAAACAATATTGTCCTGGGTGCTCCCTAACAGAAGAAACCAAACTCCAAGTTATACTCTTTTGCCCTGCATATAAGAAGACAAGGTGTAAGTGGGTTCTTCAGTTCTGTAGGAACATGGGGATACGTAACTACATCGAGGTTTTCAGACTACTTAAGAACGATATGCACCCATTATTTGTAGCTGTCACCTCCAAATTCTTATTTGCGATGTGGTGCATTCGTAGAGGCATCATAAAGGCTAATCAGCTGGCTAGTAATGTAACCATGGCCTCCGACTAGATATACTATGGCCCAAATAATTTCATATCCTCCACTCGGGGAAATTACCCGAAATCTCTGTATAATCATTTGTTCTTAAATGTTCTTATTCCTAAATTATTCTTTCTTTTTTATCTGTACAGATTTTTAATGTTATTATTGTCTTAAATGATTGATTGGCTTTTGGTAATCTTTATAGAATTGTGGAATAATAGCCCACTTGGCATCAACCTTATCTTGTACAAACTGTTATAAGCTTTTAACTGAAGTTTTATAATTCTTGTAGTATTATTTAATGTCCTAATAACTTGTGCTTTTATGGCTGAAAAGCCGAAATAAAGTTTTTTGACTGACTGACTGACCTTTCAAAGATCGACCATGGTAACACTTTATACCTGGGAATTGATAAAGGCCAGACAGCCAAACTGCAGTCCTTGCTGAATGCGGCAGCACGACTGCTGCTTGATATTCCTAAACATCACCCTACGTTTGCTAGTATCGAACAGCTTCACTGGCTCCTAGTTCAACAGCGAGTAGAATTCAAAGCCCTCTGTCTTGTGCATAAAGGACTATATGGAGAAGGAGCCATGGATATTCAAAAGCTTTTCTCCTGGTACTTGCCGCAGCGGAATCTTAGGTCAGCCAACACAGGGCTGGTACTGGTCCCTAAGATAAGAAAAGCCAGATGGGGTGGCAAGAGCCTCTCCCATTGAGCTGGCAAATTGTGGAATACTCTCTCAATCACTATTAGATTACAGTCCAATAGGTCTCTTTTTAGGAAATTGGTTAAGACCTGGCTCTTACCCAGCACTTCGGCCAGCGAGCATGTGCAATGGTACCTACTCACCTCAGCGTCAAGACGCCTCAGCAATAGAGCGCTTTATAAGTATGTCAGTCAGTCAGTCACACCTCCCTGTGACAGGATGCCTATTGTGCTGCCTTCCTCTGCTCAAGTTTGGCTCAGCAGCAGGAGGGCAGAAATGTGTCTCTGGTCGGCAGCATACATTTTGTGCTGTCCGGGTCAAGAAGGCCGGCACCGGTGAGACCAGTGATCCCACGAAGCTCAATTCAGAAGGGCGGAATCAGACCTCCCACACCCGTTACTGACACAGATGGTCAGAAACAGATCGACCTTTACAGCTACAGCCATGTTTCAGCAGTAATGGAAGTAACAGGTGTCTGTATTCATGGATTACTTAGTGCTCGTTTTTATCGACTTCAGAAGGATGTAAGTTCAAGTCAGATTGAAACCTGCAACATATTGGTTCCAGGAGCATTTTTTGCAGGATGTGCTTTAACCGCCCGAGCTATCCTCTTGGGAAAGATGCAGCAGCAGCCAGTGCATGGGTGTCTCCTGTAAAATGCCGCCATGTCGATTCGATCTTTTCTCCAGACTGAATGTTTAGAGGAAGGGTGCTTGCCCTATTGGCATCCTGAAGGGCTGGTTAATACAGGCAGAGATCTGAAAATCGATTCCAGGCAGGCCACCGTAGCAGCGGATGTCCTGCCTATTTACATAATTTAATGCTTATTTACCTTATTCAACCGTAACGTTTACATATTTCCACCTGATGAGCAAGGTCGTAGGTCACATTCGCCATTAGCGGATGCTTTGCATATGTGGCTGAAGAGGGGTGAAACCCCGAAACCGGTCCTAGGATGCTTGTTTCCAGTCCGGGAAGGACGTGGCTTGGCAGTTCGGGCTGAACTGTTCACATGAGGCACAGGGTCAAGACTGATTTGCATATGGCTGGGTTCAAACTGGAACGGCATGGTGAGCAAAAAAACGATGGATTTAGGCCCAGATCTCTGTACTGGGGTGAATGTATGATATTCTTTTGCATTCTGTCCATCAACTGTTGTTTTTGCATTTGTCACCCCGAGTGGGACGGGTGTGCTCAGACGTGAGTCCTGTGCTCTCCATGCCACTGGAATCAAGCTATCCTGCCTGAAGAGGGGTGAAACCCCGAAACCGGTCCTAGGATGCTTGGTCCCAGTCCTGGCAGTTCGGGCTGGACTGTTCCCATGAGGCACAGGGTCAAGACTGATTTGCATATGGCTGGGTTCAAACTGGAACAGGCATGGTGAGCAAAAAACGATGGATTTAGGCCCAGATCTCTGTACTTGGGTGAATGTTTGACATTGTTCTGCATTCTGTCCATCAACTGTTGTTTTGCATTTGCATATGCAGCCGCCACGGGACCCTTATTACTATCAGGGCACGTTAACTACATCTCACAGTGGAATCTAAAACAGGGCAAAACATGTCTGTAGTGTGCACTTAAAACGACGCGGTATATGTAACAAAGGTCTACGAATGGGGGGGGGGGTTATTTGACATTCCATTTGAGCACCAGCAACATAAAGAACTCCTTCATGACAGACTGAATCCCTTTTCTAAAGCAATAGGAGGTGCCTCAAAGCGCTGTTTGGCACTTGAATGATAATACAATTATTGACTCATTTTATAGAGAGCTGCCACCATTTTAAATGCATTTTGCCACTTAAGTGTTAATGCCCTCTGCTCGTTCTCTGATTAGAATACTCGACTGTTGGCAGCTCCTCGGAAGACAATGGATTGGCCCAGGGCCGATAATGACTATCACAGACCGTCGACTACAACCTTCCAATTAGTGTCTTCTTGTTTACCCTTGTTTATTTTAGAACATTCTACCCTCATTGGGTTGAAGGGTCTAATCACAGCCCTTCTTTCTACCCTGGGCTATACTGGTTGTTAAAGGCCCACTCCATTGCTATAAGAACTTGTCTGTATCTCAGGCTTAAAGCGATGATCATAGTACTCGGCAGTGGTTTTAATACTTAAATCGACACTCTCTGCAGTGGGTTTAACTCTTTGCCGCGAAATATAGGCCTTCGACAAAGGTGTATAATAAGGGAAAGGGCAATTAACAGCTGTTAACACCCAAGGGCATCTGGGCAGCAATCTCTCCCAACATAGGTGGATAATCACACAACTGTCGCTGCCTGCTGGCATACAAGTTTCAGTCACGGCAGTGCAGCAGGTGCTGAATCCACCAGACTACCTTCCCAGCACACCATGCCGGATGATGTTAATGGTTGCACCCAGAGAGGAGGTAGGGGGCACCCTGTCATTCTGCGCCCTGTTGTAACTCCAGGCGAAGCTGCTGACGCTGAAATGACAATTTGGAGTGCTTCCAGAGCTCGAAAAAAAAATTCTTATTTTAATGCATCCCTCGAGGGCTCTGCGGGTGTGACCGGGCGGGGTTTAGCCTGTCAGGTCATTGTGGTGTATGCAAAGAGCACAGGCAGCAGGGAGCGTTAGGAGACGAGAGGTGTGGAAAGGAACAAGATTTGTGTCGAAATGTGAAGAGAAAGAAAGCATTGATTGTGTCTGGGATGTGAGTCATGGCGGAGGGGGTTGGCAAGTCTACAACTCGACCCGGCCGCTGTCAGTCGTTTTGAGAATTATACAAGCTGATAAATAATAAAAAGCAACCGAGAGCACGAGACATGGCAAGGGTAAAATGATTTGAAGAGGGGCACACTGTGTGTCAGTGACTGGACGGAAGTCCCGTGAATCAAGGAAATACAAGACTCTAGATTTACAGCGTGGGGGGTCAGCGATTACCTTTTGCCGAATCCATGCGCAGCATGAGGTAAGAGTAAGTGCCTAATTCGGCAAATAAATGAGTGCCAGGGTTCTTTTTAGGTCTCGCCTGAGCCAGCGCTTTAGCGCTGCTCTCGCGAGAGCTTTTGTAAATGGGGGATCTGGAAGTGCAAACGAGTGCTTTCAGGCCTCCCAATACAGTGCATGTGCGCCGGGCGCGCGCAGCATTTGGCAGCCTGCACACCATTTGCTTTCACTTTCGCAGCCGCACGGCCGCTTTGATGTTTGATCACGATCGCGATCACTTTCACTTTCGCGGCCGCACAGCCGCTTGTTTATCATTGCCAATCCTTATACCCGTGCGCCACCAGGCCAAGTTAGGACCCACTGCCCCTATCCGTGCGCCACCATACCAGGGTAGGAGCCATGCCCTCCTGTCCGTGCGCCACCAGACAAGGGTAGAAGTACTCGGGACTGTCTTGACCAGAAGTGCTTTACAGATTGTACAAACGCACGTTTACAGAGACAAGTGCCCATATTACACCCGCCTGCCCCCGAGACAATCACAGCACCTCTGGAGGAATCGCCAACATTACACACTCCCAGTGTGAATCCGGCTGGGAAACGTGTTAGATGTGCGCCTGCTGTACAGTTGTAATATAACTAACTAGCGTGCGACGGAGGAGCAGGTTTAACATGTCAGTATTTGGAAGCCCCTGAGTTATGTGTAACCATGGCCGCTTACCCAAAGCTCCATCTAAAACTGCCCCTTAAGCGTGGCATATTAATACGGTGGTGCAGTGCATATGGCTAGATAGTTTGTGGAAGGGGCATTACTTTGGGGTGGCAGAAAACTTGGAGACGGCCATACACCGCCAATTATTATACGTGAATAACTCGTGAGGCTAGGACAGTCGCCTTTTTTTGCAAATAATAAATTAACTCGCTGAGCTAGCACTTGCTTAGTTCGTCACCTTCTGAAGGCTGAGAAGCAGTGTGAGTGAGCCAGCAACGATTCGAACCTTCGACCGGCAGCTGGCGGAGCTCCGCAGCAGGCACATTGACCCACCCCGGCTGCCTTGGACCCTGAAAGCATGTCTCCTTACCATGATGCGGGAGCGCTTTCCTTCCAGGCACAGGGCGGCTCCTTGCACGAGATCCGTGTCTTGGGACATCACCCTTCGGGAAACGACAGAAAGAAGCGGCCTAAAAAAACAGGTGGCTCCGAATTTCTCCAAGTTCTGCTTCAAAACCACAGGCTTATGGGCGCCGCGGCCTATATAAACCAGCTCCAAACAATAAATTAGAACTTTTCTAGTGGGCATTGAAACCCCCTTTATGCAACAAAAGCTGTGTCTTTTTAATGAAGCAATTTGGATGTGGATTGTTTATTTTTTTCCCTGCACTTAACCCAGGGCCTCTTGAGGTAATCGCTCGGTTCCCGTGCAATCCAAGGCAGCGAAAAAACAAACTACCTGCAATTACAACTTGCCGTAAATGCCCGACACAAGAGGCTTCCGGAGTATCAATTTCAGCTGTCAGTCAGCCAATCCATCAGGCCACCCAAAGAATTGCAAATTTGATTTTTTAATGGCGGTAATTAAAAATCGAATTTTTTTCCCAGCGCACAAAACGCCGAGAGGCAGAGAGGCTGCATGGAGCACGTCTACTATTCACAACAAGCATTTGCAATGCAATAGGTCTCGCATTTATATGAGTTTGAGCTATTGGCATTGTAAAAGACAGTGCCTTTTATTTATGTTTTTAAAAAACCAAACTTAAATAAAAAGCATTGTCATTTACAATGCCAATAGCTCAAACTCTTGTAAATGCGAGACCTATTGCATTGCAAATGCTTGTTTTTTTAGGTCTCGGTTCTAGACGGCGGGCATGTGCAGTCTCAAGCCGAGACATACTGTTTCTTCTTCTTGGCTTACAGCCTGCCCATAGGCTTCCCATTTGCTGGCACCATCGTCACTCCATTTTTCATTCTCCTCATTTGTCAAGGGCATGCATACGTTATGCCTCTTCTGGTGTTTTGCCCTCCCCGAGCGCACCGCCCAACTACTCCTAAACCTATGCTGTGGCTGTTTTAGGGCATTGTTTCTGCACTACTTTTTTATTATTTCTTTAATAGTGCTTTTCACAATCGCTTTTCACAAGGGCTCCGAGCGCTTTCTGTTTTTTTTTCTACTCGCACCACAAGAAGGGTCTGGTGGAGAAGAGAAAAAAGAAACATGAGCGCAGTGATCCATCCAAACTCCTGTGTCCCCAATAAATTGTAACACTAAAACAGTCTTGGATGCTGCAATCCTCCTTTGCCCCAGTAAGAGCTGAAGTTCCCGGCATTGTTTCCTCCCCGCATTTGTGAAATCTGTCAGAGTCCAGTCACAACAAAGTGAGTTCAGAAAGACAACACTGCAAGATCAGCTGGCTTGATGCACAAGTCCGGGCAGGGGGTGGGGTTGGGGGGCTTAGCTGGCATTGACGTCTTCCGCCTAAGCATGGAGTAAGAAAGGACAACAGAAGCGTATGAAGAATGGATTGCCCCAAGGGACAGCAGCCTTCCCTTCTTATCACTCTAAAAACATTGTTAATTTTCATTCACACATTTGTTTCACTCCCCCTCTCTAGAGAGTGGTTGAGTCCAAAGCTGTTCGGTTCTTGTTGGAAGTGTTATCATTGTTGTGGTTCTGCACCTGGGGCTCCCACGCGACGGTTGCACGTTGCAGTGATGGTGAGGTCTGCCGTCTTTGTTTTGGCCAGATTTGCGCTGCAGTGATTTAACTCCACCAGCGGCCTTCCTTGACAATTTTCCACCCCCTTCACCCGCTCACATGCGCGTCACCTATTGCTGCATGCGTCTATATGGTGGGAGAAATTTGTACTCTTAATGTAGAGTACTTGCTCACCCTTGTCCTTTTGCTGCCTCCTATATGTGTTTTATTTGTATATAATAATAATTTGTTTCAGGGAAGCATTTACTTATGATTCCCCGGAGCTCATATGCGGCACTTTTCCCACTGATTTTGCTCTGTAGATTGTCTGGGCTTCCGATTCACGGATCTAGGCTTCAACCTGCTACCGACTTGGAGGGTGTCCGTCAGACCTGCCCGGGCTGCAAGTGCCGTCCCGCTCACCCTGGACCCTTTCACGGGCCTCCCTGCTCCCAGGGGTCCCTGCCATGTGGCATCCCTAGGACCTTGCTTGAGCATCTACTCTATCCTTCCTGAGGCTGAGTCCTTTCATTTCACTCCTTCGGTACCCCTGCATTGAGGCATCCCAAGGGTCCAGCGGGAGCATTACATATACTCTTTTCTATGGCGGCACGCCGCCCTTGGCTCGCTCAGTGCCCCTGCCGTGAGGCATCCCAAGGACACTGTGTGAGCCTTCCATCTACCTCTAGTAATTTTTCTCTCTTTTGTGTTTATTTCCTGGGTTTCTTCCGCCTCACCTCTGACTTGCCCATGTTTCAACCCCTCCCAGGGGCGAGTCCTCCTCACCCCCTTCTGCCCCATGACTGCGTCCCTTTCACCTTTTAATTACTCCACTGACAACGTGATTTGGTGCCTTAAAAGGTCGCAGTTTATTCAAACATACCATGGTTGTACATTTTGCAAATCATATGGTCATTCATAAACATCCATGTTATCGCATCCTTTTCATTGATTGTCTTTGTACATTAATTGTTGTTCGTTCACAGACAGTGTATTTTACGAGGTGCCCCTTGTGCGGGGCCTTTTTGTCTGCAGTTCCAGGCTTCACCTTTCTACCGAATTTTGTGGGCTCCGTCAAGACCTGCCAGGGCAAGTGGCGTTCTGCTTGCCCTGGACACTTTGTTGGCCACTCGCCTGCTCCTCAGGGCCCCTGCCGTGTGGCATCCCAAGGACCCTGTTGAGCATTTCATCTACTCTGCCTGTGGCTGTGTCATTCATGCTCGCTATATGGACCCAGCCTCCTTAATTTCCAGGGAACGGATGGGCTTCTGATTCACGGGTCTATACTTCAACCTGTTACCGACTTGGAGGGTGTCCGTCAGGACCTGCCTGGATTGCAAGTGCCGTCCCGCTTGAACTGGACCCTTTCACGGGTCACTGTGTGAGCCTTTCATCTACCTCTAGTAATTTTTCTCTCTTTTGTGTATCTTTCCTGGGTTTCTTCCGCCACGCTACCTACGGTTTGACGATAGGAGGGAGCTCCCCCCTGTTCTCCGCTCCCCCCTCATCTCCCAGAGAAACCCCTGCTCTAAGACCCCTATAGTGTTTAAGTAAAAGCGTGGCAGTCCCCTCCCCTGTCAGCAGTCCCCCTAGCCCAACTACCAAATTCTGCTGACTTGCCATTGTCAGCCCTGACTTGCCCAGACTTCCTCGTATGCTAACCTGTGTATGTTCCTCCTGTCCTGGAGTACTCCCTTTGCACTACCACTCACCTTTGCATCGAGGGGAGTCAGTGGGCTACCAATGAGGTCAAATGCGCTAGGGATTAGGCGGGTTGAGCGGTCCTCTTTATCTTAAGAACCGACTTCTACCCCACTCAACCCTTTATTCGGGTGACGCAGGATTGGGGGAATCCTCTAACCATTGCCTTAACGTTCCCTACAGCTCTCTGCTGTCGGTAATGGCTCACCGTTCTCACTTAGCCGGCTTGTTATGACTGTCAGTCGTGCCCAAATCTCCTTGCCAATGCAGTGGCCCCTGCAATACCTTTCTGATTTGCCTGGCACTTAGCCTTTGGTGCAGACGTATTAGACTCCTGCACTGTTCCTTTATCCTTCAAACCCCCCTACCAGGCAAACATTGTGTCCTTCCTCTTGGCATGACGAGACTCAGCCATATCTCCATGATGCCTCTTATTCCTGCCCTACCGCTATCTGCGGCTTAGTGTAGACTGAGTTGTCACCTAGAGGCATGAGATGGTTAGTAGTTGAGTTGGTATTGTGACATGCAGCACTGTCAGGGGCGGTGGGTGGCGCAAAGCTCAGGGCCCCCCTGCCAAGGACCATGGCACTTATTTCAAATTAAGCAGTGGACGCAGGAGGCTGGTCTCCTTTGTCCATGGGTGAAGACATGCTTTACTGCCAACCTCTCCCTGCCTGTTTGTCTTCCATTGAGACCATGCAGCTAACTTAAGGTGCAGCAGACGTCAAGATGAATTAAATATTTGCTTGGAAAGTGCCTAATGTCAGCAGGCCTTCTGCCCCTGACCCGGTTTAATTTCTTGCTTGGGGAGAATCAGTAGCATCCTTGCTCCTATATGTAAATGAAATTGATATTTTCCAACTGTGTTTATTCGTGACTCTGGCAGCTGACATGGCCTTGATTTAGCCCTGATGAACTACTTAACTCCCAGATGTCCAGCTTTGTTAAATATTGCCATTTAAGCGACTTGGGGGCATATGTATCAAACGATTTTGTATTCGCAAACGCTGCGAATCGCAAAAAAACAGCGTTTGCGAATACAAAACCGCAAAATGAGATGTATGAGGCATTTCAGCCTCGCATTCTTAAGGAATCGCTAATTTTGCGATTTCTTAAGTTTGCGTAAGCATTTAAGAAATCGCAAATTGCGAATTCTTAAATGCTATGTAACACGCACCCAAGTTGTGCGAATTCTCCTTAAGAAATCGCAAATTACCACCAACTTCAAGTTGGTGGTAATTTGTGATTTCTTTGAAAAATGCACTTTTTTGCATTTTTCAAAGTGCCATGTGGCGCACATACATGCCCTTAGGGCATGTATGTGCGCCATATGCGCACACATGCTGATTTCAGGGGTGCATCAGGGTGTCATCATGACACCCTTGCACCTTTGAAAATATTCTCAATTTGTGATTAGCAAACAGCGATTCGCAAATTGAGAAGGACTTCCCATTCATTGCTATGGGCCTCCTGGCCCATAGGAATGAATGGGAAGGTATTCCTTAATTGCGATTTCGCAATTTGCTAATCGCAATTAAGGAATTTTAAGAATTCGCAAAATTTGTGCGAATTTTTAGATACATCCCGTTTTGCAATTCTCAAATAGCGATTCTCAAAAAATCTCTATTTGAGAATCGCAAATGGAGATGTTGATACATAAGCCCCTTAGTTATTGCCGTTTAGACAATTTTAAACCATAACCTATCCATTCCATGTCTATACTTGGTTCCTGTAATTGATGAAACTATGTAACCTGTAACTCGCTGATACTTATGTAAAGCGCTCTGATACCTCCGGGTCTAGCCAGTGCTATATAAAACTTTGCAAATAAATAAATACATTTGTTAGATCTGTTGCCCTTAATTGGCTTTTTAACATAACTACAATTCTATCTGGACCGTAAATGGTTGCAGCAGAACTTCGCACGCTGCAGGGGCTGGGTAACAACTAAGATGGATTGACCCTTCCCCTTCCGATTCTTGCCGCATAACTTTATCCTGTTTCTCCTTTACTTTGCATAAACAACTCATCGCTTTCTCAATGCCAAAGGATGGTTTTGGCTGGTGGTTGTAAAATAAATAAAGTGTGGCATTTGCTTTTCCCATTTAGCAAAGCCATCAGTCCTTAACAGAACTTCCCATCCTCTATGCGACAGGTAGTTTCCTCCAAAACTACACTACAATTGTTAAACTGGTTCTTATGCGTGCTAACTTCGTCACCGACCGCAGACCCACAAGACTTGGGTAGTCAGATCTTTGCTCGCCAATATCACTGTTACATGTACATAATATTTATCCGGCTCTGAAAGAGTTTGCTGTGGAACATTGTGTCTGCGGGGTTGCTTACTAGTGTGAGGGTTAAATGCCTCTATTTGCTTGCCATTCTAGGGGCACCAGTGTGCCTGCTTCTGTGCAGGATTCGATGCCGTATCTGTTTCATTCCATCTACTTGTTGTACACACGGCAATCTTCCATGTTACCTAAACCTGCACTGAGCTGTACTTATACCCACTCACTTAAAAATTTCTCTGGCCCCTCGGTGAATCTGATGACCATGCTAGAAAAACAGTCAAATAAAATAACCTCCATAGGCCTCTGTGTACTCAAGCCTTTGGTTAACATGCAACTCTCATTCTCTGTCGCCTCCCGTGTGTCACGGTTTTGCGTGCGTGTTTCTCACCCCTCTTATTACCACGCAGTACAATTTTTAATATCCGATGGGCGCCATCTTAGCAGTATTTTGCAAACAGGGATTTTGGGGCATATCAGCAACAACCGGGGATAATTATCGCTTAGCGCTCTTAGCGTGAGGATAATTATCGCCGGGTAACGTGGATTTTTATCGCTGAGATAGCATGCTATTAGCAATGCTTATCTCCTCAGCGATAAAAATCCTCACGCTAACTGCCTGACGTGAGATTATCGCTGGAAACCCAGCGATAATGTCACGCAATGTGGCGTTAGCTTGCTGATAGGGACTCCCAAACTCAGCCATGATATCCACCCTCCATAGAATATCATGGCTAAGTCAGTCCTGAAGCAGGTGTAAGGAAAGTAGCGATAACAGGGGTTATCGCTACTTTCCCTGACGCTATGCTTCATAGTGTGGGGCTTGATGATAGGAGAAATGTCGCTTAGCGACATTTCTCCTGTCATGTTAGGTCAGGAACGCCCACTTTGCATCTCATTAGAGATGCAAAGCTGGGCGTAAAGAATCCCCACGCTAAAGCAAGGTTTCACGCGTTAGCGTGGCCTTGCTAATTAGGCGATAAAATTATCGCCGCTTTTCGGACGAAAACGGCCGCAAAAGCGGCGATAATTGTTTAACGCCTGCTTGTAAATATACCCCTAAGTCTCTTAACTATGTGTATAATATAACGTCCCTTGAGAAGAGTGGCACCCTGAAGTGAATGTGATCTCAACAACTGACCTGGTCCTTTTCACCTTGACCTTAGTTTATTTAATTCTTAGCTGCCTCAGCTTTACTATATTTGAGAGGTTCCTCAGCTTCCTTACTCCGTATCAGCAGAAAACAATAAAAACGTTTCCTCGTCCCGATCTTCTCCTCGATCTGAGAGATCAAAGGCCTACTCAACCAAAAGCAAATAATCCGCAGGATTTGCATTTCCCAATTGACCTTCCATGCCACGAGCATATTTTATTGGTTAGACTCGCAGGATGTTGAGCCGACGTGATGCTCGGACATGTTATCTCAGCTGAGAAGTCAGCTGCTCTAGCCCCTACGCCTCACCATCTTAGTTGGTGCCCTTAACTTATAACGCCTCCGATGAGGGCCTTCCTATCCGTTCTCCCTTTAACGCTCTCTATTTCTGCATTCCCGCCCATAAGTATTCTGAGCCCTGCCATGCGGGAATCAACCCTCTACCCTGGCCCTTTATTCGACTCCACTGTACACAATAGTTTAACAGTAAATCTGCAAAGCACTGTTAAGAAAAGAAATCAACAGCAGTATTTAGAGGTTGTTCACTATTGAAATGGCATTCACTGTCCTGCCATCTTCATTTATTGATCCACACTATAAAACAAAGAGGGGGAGAAGGATACACCCTACCTCGTCCTCCTCAAGCATCATACCAAAACACGAACAAAGAGGGAGGGCAATTCAACTGTCATCTAAGTTTTGTTTATCTGGACGCCGTCAAACATGGGAGCACACCTCATTTGTTAAAACTGCCCTCACCCACAACAAATTGTGGCATGCTTCATCATAGGGCTGCTACTAACGTCTCTGCGCAGACCAACGCTAGAGATGGAAGGGGGAAGGGTAGACAATACAACAGTGATAAAGACACAAAGGAAAAAGAAAGGATCCTATAAAGGTGCAGAAACTAGTGATTTTAAAGCTGACTTAGAGATATCAGTATAATAATTGTATTCGTTGATTCCCTAGTCAGAGCTAAAAAGATTTACGGATGATGGTGGTGTGAGTTCATTAAGTACTCACCACCCCCCGTCTTCATTTATTCCCAGCAAAGACCTGCGCCATGAACCTCAGAAGCCCGGGGATTTTGTGAGTGGCAAGTGCCTGTATTCTAAAGCTGAAATGGGAGGGCTCCGGGGTGCTGAGGGGGGTGACTGCTGCTAGCCTTGATCTAGCAGTGTGTAGTTCAAATTCTGGCGACTCAAACCCTGCTCTGATATACGGCTTTTGTCACGAGACCAGATACCATGTCACTGCTTCGAAAATATAACAAATTCAGTGTGCATCAAGAACTGGAGAATAAATAGAATAAAGCACTATGTATAACATATTCATCTGATCCCATTAGGTGGTAAGTTGTACAGAGGGCTGCTAATAACTGTCTTGTTTAATTATGGGACAGCTGTTCCTCAAAGGGGAAATGCCCTCCGCTGGGATCACAGAGGAGCCAAGTTGCCGAGTGTTTAAAGAGACCGACGCTGTCTGCATGCTTGTGGTAAAGAGCTAATAAGCTTGTTTTGCACAGGATGAATTGTTAGAAATAATTTCAAAATTTGCATGCTTGTTGCCTAAAGCATCCAAGTCGAATCTTATGAGGCAACCTTGGCTATTGAAAGCTTTGTTGCGCATTTTGGGGTGAAACTGCTGCAATTTGGCTGAAAATCAGCTCTTGACCTGGTGGTGGAGGTGTTTCTGCTTCCGGTGACAGCTTTGGAAACTGCAGTTAATGAATGGATGACCTGCTGGTTATGAAAGGTGTATCCTGTACAACACATAGGACCAAAACGGCCGGTGACATGTCATGATCAGGCCGAGTTTAAGTCAGATTCTGCATTGATCACAAAGCCTACCCGCCGATAACGACCAAACGTGCCCCGCCTGTCGCCTTTCTCTCAGCTATTCACCTGCCACTTTAGAGAGATTATTTTAACCCAAAACGGCGCAGTTTCTACCCCTTAGCAAATGGGGGAGGGGCGCCGAGGTAATCCCTCTCAGCCGCGTTGAGGTCTATAATGCCAGGCTAGATTCTCCCGGTTTTCAGTCTTAGAGCCTCCTGGTAAATCTCGTGCTCTAACAACTCTTCACATGTCCGAACAGCTATGCCCAGTACGCCGCAGCATTGACCCCAAGGCTACACTGCGCCCCCGTGTCCTTCATTGCTAACCGTGGCCTTGCTATTGTGCTTACCTCCACTCCATGATTTTATCCCTCGTTCCAGGGGCACAAGCGCCCGCACCGGCACACAATACCATCTTATGGTAATGCAGGATGTCCCGCTCAGGTTAACTTGTCCCCTCATCAATGCTGCTCTGTCCTTGTGCCTCGTTAAGCCTGCCGCCATCTTTTTCTGAGCACTGCCGTTCTGGCTACAGGTGCTGGTAAGTTCAACTGGAGTGATTCTGCTTCTTCCATCCATGTTCGCCGGTAGAGGGGATGTGGCCACGCCCGATCGGCTCCCCGATCACATGAAAGGGCCACCCTCCAGGTTGTCCGTTGACACTCCCGAATTTTTCCTGCCTGGGGCGGTGAGGTCGCCTCCAAGCCGGTGAGGTCACCTCCAAGCCAATGCCCGCTCCTATTCCTGGCTCTCATCACGGGCAGCGCGCATTCCGTGTTCCTCTTGCAGGGGGGGTTGTGTGTTATCTCTGGGCCATGCGCCCCTAGTTAACCCCCCCCCAGCTGCTTTCCGCCTCGCCCCCTGATTGGCGGGGCCGTTGGCTACCTTGGGGTGACCAATCCTGGTCCTCCCCTTTTTCGCTGGCTTCTGTGACGGGGGTGTAGAGGTGCAGAACCAGGGTCGCAGTTACGGTAAGGGTGACAGTAAAGGACACAACGCAGTTATCAGTTACTGGGCTACACCATAGAGACCACGTGCGATCTCGCCCACCTTTATTTATCCCCTCGGGGCGAGCCCACCCCCAGGGGTGTGTGGATGCGTATATTAGCGCAACATTGTAGTGGAGAGCCCGGGTGGCTCTCTACATCCCTCCTTTGTTTTAGCTATATCGTCCACACAAAATCCACACTCATGGAAAAGTATATACATAGTCTCTTAGTCTCTGGCTAGGCGCCGGATTGGGGCGCAGCCCATACCTCGGGCACCTGGAGTACAAGTCGAGTGACCTGTCCCGATGTCTTGACTCCCAGACTCCTGGTTGACCTCCTCACCTGACTCGGACGATCGTCCACCGGCCAGAGGGGAAGCTGTGCGGGTGGGAGATGCTGGAGCCCCGTCCATGGCCCCGCCCCGGGCCAGATCAGGATCTTCGACCTCCAGGCCCGTCTCCGGCACCACCTTGAAGCTCGACACATTACTTGTAAAGGCCTGCGGGCCCCGACATGCCGTGATCATGGTTCCCTGCACCCCAGTCACTGTCCACTTCTCGGGTTCATAGGGGGTTCGGAACTTCCAGCCGGGGTGCCGGTCTTTAATGACCACACAGTCTCCAACCTTGAGCTCCATGTCCTGGGCTCGGCGCGCTTCACTCGCCTTCCGGTTCGTCACCTCTCGCCTGGATGGCAGCTCCGTCTCGCTCTGCGGGAGTCCAGGCGGGATCCGTCGGGATGCTGTCCCTCGGGGCTCTTTTGAACAGGAGGTGCGCGGGTGCACATTTCGTGGTGCTATGGGGGGTCTGACGGTACACTCCCAAGAACTGACTTAAGGCAGCTTCCGGATCCTCCCCGGCCTCCACGGCGATCTGCAGTGCCCGGTTGAGTGTCCTCATCAGCCGTTCCACCTCCCCATTAGCTTGCGGCCACAGGGGCGTGATTTTCCGGTGGTGGATGGCTTGACTCGTCAGGTACTCGTGAAACTCCCGCCCCTGAAATGGGGGCCCGTTGTCTGACTTTATCTTTTCGGGCAGTCCCATCGTGGCAAACACGCGGTCCAGAGCTCTCTTGACTTGGGGAAATGCGGTGGACGCAATGACTTCCACTATCGGGAACTTTGAAAAGGAGTCAATCAGAACCATCATCTGCCGTCCATCCGGAAAACTTCCAAAGTCTATGCTGAGATGCGTCCATGGCGACGTGCTTGCCTCCTCAGTGATCACCCGGGCGGGGGCTGGATCCCCTCCAGTGATGGTGCAGGCATGGCACTGCCTGACCATTTCATCAACCTTGGTGTCCATCGCCGGGAACCACACCTTGTCTCGTAGTCGTGCCTTGGTCTTGGCCGTGCCTTGGTGGCCCACGTGCGCAAGTGCTAAGACCTTCTGCTGGAGGCTCTCTGGGACCACTATCAGCCGTCCCCTCAGGATGACGTCTTTGTCCCCCACGCTGAGCTCACTCCGGATGTGCCACAGTTGCTGGCGAGCATGGCTGACGTCTGGCCGCAGAGCCCGAGCCCCATCGAGGAAATGGGTCCATCCCTCACGATCTAGAGCTTTCCGGACTCGGGTAAGAGTGGGGTCTTCCCGGGTGACTATGCTGATTTCTTCTAGAGTCATTGATTTAGGACAGGCTCCTTGCGACACCATATTCACGAACGCCTCCGTGTTGCAGGTGTCTTCCTGCACTCCTACATCGGGGCTGGACTTTGGATGTCTGGACAGGTAGTCCGCAGGGTTGTGGGCCCCTGGCCGGTAGACCACCTTGAACTGGTACCCCTGCAGTTGGACAGCCCACCTTTCAATTCTGGGCGGGGCTAGCCTCGCCGATCCCGTGAACAGGGGGAGCAGAGGCTTGTGATCGGTGACCACTGTGAAGTCTTGTCCGCAGAGATACAAATGAAAGTGCTGGCACGCCCATTTGATTGCCAGCGCCTCTCTCTCAATTTGGGCGTACCTCGTTTCAGTGTCTGTCAGTGCCTTGCTGGCATATGACACCGGCTTCCATACTTCGGGGTTGTGCTCCTGCAGGAGGACAGCCCCCAGGCCCACCGGGCTGGCGTCCACCACCAGTTCCGTTTTCCGTCTCGGGTGGAAGTATGCCATGATTGTCTTGTCGTGGAGCCCTTCCTTGATCTCTTGGAACGCTTTATGGGCCTCAGGGGTCCATTCCCATGGTCGATCTTGGCGCGTGAGGGCACGCAGTGGTTCAGACATCGCGGCTAACCGGGGAATGAACCGCCCACAGTATGTAGCCATTCCGAGGAAGCTTCGCACTTCGGTAGGGCTCCGAGGGGTGGGTGCCGCTCTGATGGCCTCCGCTTTCTTCGGATCTACCAGCAGTCCGTCGCGCGTGAACGTATATCCGAAGAAGTCCACCCTGTCTTGATAAAACGAACATTTCGCCTTGTGCAGGGTCAGCCCGCACTCCTCCAGCCTCTTGAGCGTGGCTCTCAGGTGAGCATGGTGCTCCTCCAGGGTGTTGGAATAGACCAGGATGTCATCACTGAGGTTGATCACCCCTTGCAGTCCCGACAATGTCTCTCGAATGGCGTTCTGGAATACTTCTGCCGCAGAGGAGACGCCAAAGCTTAGCCTCTTGTATCTGCGGAGACCTACATGTGTTGAAAAGGTTGTTATGTATCGGCTGCTGGGATCCAGTTCCAGCTGGTGGTATCCCGCATTTAGATCCAGCTTCGAGAACCACTTGGCCCCGTTGAGATCTGCCACTATGTCGTCCATCGTGGGGGTGATGTGCCTTTCCCTTTTTACCGCGGTGTTGGGCAACCGCATGTCGACACAGAGTCGAATGGCTCCGGGCTGTTTGGGCTTGGGCGCCACAACCAGCGGGGACACCCAGGGCATGGGGCCGGATACCTTCTCAATTACATCCAGTTTCTCGATTTTCCTCAGCTCCTCTTCCACTTGCGGGCGCAAGTTGAACGGTACCCTCCTGTGTCTAAGGGCTACCGGCCTCACGGTGGGGTCTATGTGCAGTTTGAACCTCTTGCCCTTCAGTTTGCCCAGGCCGGTGAAGAGGGCTGGGAATTCTTGTATGTCCTCCGCGTGGGAGTCGTGAACTTGATTTGCAAAGAAGACCAGGCCAAGGTCCTCGGCCGTGTGACAGCTGAGCAGCGTCCCCTTTTTGCCCTCCGTGACATAGAATTGCGTCTGCGTGGAATACCCTCCGCTGGCGATGGTGGTGGTAATGACACCACGGAGCGGAAGGGGGTCCGTCCCTCCGTATGTGTATATTTGCGCCTTCGACGACGCCAACGGGGGTCTTGGAGATAGTCGGTCATACTGGTCGGAGTCCATGACGTTGACCAACGCGCCTGTGTCGATGGGGGCCTGGATCTCTGCACTTCCCACGGAGACTGAGCACATGGGCGGTGGCCTCCGCCGGGAGCTTGTCCTGCTGACGAACGACACCACAAATACCTCGTCGTCTTCGTCCTCGTACACCGGGTCGTGCGCCTGGTGCTGAGGTCTTCCGCTCGGAAGAGGATCCTCGTATTCGATCTGACGCACCTGTTGTTGTCCAAACTTCGGCCTCGCGGACTGCCGCCTGAAACGTCCACCCCTGCACACCCGGGCGTAGTGGTTCATTCTCCCGCTGCGGGAGCGCGTCTTGCCTTTCGCTCCGCACACTGGCGTCGCCGGGTGATCCTCCCCACAGTATCCACACAGGCCCGACGTCGTGGGCTTGGGCGCCGAGCGAGGCGCGGGTGGCCGCCTTTGTATTGCCTCTACCCTTTCTTCCTTGATGGGCACGCACTTGAGCCCCGGTCCTGCCGCCACGGGCGTGTGGAGGGCGGCTTCCATTTCTTCTGCCCTGGCATCAGAGAGTTCGTGGGACCGGGCCAGTATTAGGATGTCATCTAGCGAGATCCCTGGCTGCCGAAGGATCAGCTTCCGGAGTAGCTTGAAGCGACATCCTAAAATAATTTGATCCCTTATCTCAGCCCTTTGATCAGTGAACGGGCACATGCTGGCCAGCCGGCGCAGCCGCGCATAGAACATGTCCACCGACTCCACGTCAGTTTGACACGCCCTCCTGAATTTAAATTTTTCGAAGTCCGGGTTCAGTTGGGGATAAAATGCTTGTTCAGCGCTGCGACTGCGGCGTCATAATCATCCTCGTCCCCGGTGTCGGGAAGCATGTCGAACAGTTCGTATATTTCAGCCCCTCCATAGTAAATCAGTAGCGATCTCTTCACCGCTCCGTCAGTCTCTCGGGTCCCTCTGAAGTAGTGATTCAAACGACCTACCCATGCTTTCCATCTTGGGACGGCAGTAGCTGGGTCTGATGCTTCGCTGAAGGGGGGTAAAGGCGCTACTGCTGTGTGGGTGACCACTGAAGGCGGCGGGGGATTGTTGCCATCCACCGCGGCGGGTCCGCTCCCTTGCGACATCCCTGCGCCCGTTGCCGGCCTCGTGGTCATCTTGTGGCTTGGGGCTGCCTGTATTTTACCAGTGCTGGAGTGTTACCCTGATGGGGTTATGTGTTTCCCCCTTTCCTTATGCTGCTGTCTTTGTGTGGTCAGACAGTGTCCTCATGCGCCTTGACTTGGATGTGCCAATGCTTAGTGGCCGTTGACCAGGCTTCCCTGCCTTGGGCCGTCGAGTTCCGCCCCCCAGGGAGTCCTCACGCTGCAGCCGGCAGCCGAGAGCGGCACAATCGGGGATTTCCCCAAAGGCAGCGCGAAGGGCAGGCTGCCTAGGCCCCCTCGCCGGAACTGAGGCGTTGCAGAGCGCCGGGGAGCGCGCGTGTGTTGCCACTCACCCGGCCAGGTATCGAACGGCACCAGCAGCTCCAGGCGAGCGCTCTATCATGCGGGTGGGCTCCGCCGACAGCAGGATTCCGCCGGAGGCAGGCCGCCTCCTCCACCACGCGGGTGGGCACCGCAGGCAGCGGCAGGGACGATCCCGAGGAAGGAGCGTGACCAGCGCGGGTGGGCTCCGCCTGCTCCTCTCGCTTCTCCAGCAGCGTCGCACGCACGGGCACGACCGGCCTCATCGCCAGTGTAGAGGTGCAGGCCCAGGGTCGCAGTTACGGTAAGGGTGACAGTAAAGGACACAACGCAGTTATCAGTTACTGGGCTACACCATAGAGACCACGTGTGATCTCGCCCACCTTTATTTATCCCCTCGGGGCGAGCCCACCCCCAGGGGTGTGTGGATGCGTGTATTAGCGCAACATTGTAGTGGAGAGCCCGAGTGGCTCTCTACAGGGGGGAGGGCTTCCCGCCTCCGGGTGGTGTTTGTCCCGGGCCTCCATCGGTTCCGGCTGTGCCTTCCCTGGCCCGGGTTTCAATCCCTGCTGTACCACCAGACACTTTATATTATCACTTACTTTGGAAATGCGGTAGTTTTGACACATGATCTTGGAACAGCCAGAGGCAACACTTGGTTTCAAGATGTCTGCCTTGATTGATACATAAAGGGGTGAACTGGCAGTAAACTGTGCTTATTAAAAAACTAAATCCAATGGCAAACAACTTTCCATGTCATGCTAAACAAGGAAGTGCAGACCAAGAGAACAGGATGTCACCACATCAAAAAAAGTACATGAGAATTAAATTAGTTATCATAAATTATTAACAGTTACAGGAGGAAACAATGTACCGGCCGGCAGTAGGGGTTTTTGGCATTAACAACCCAGAAGCTCATAGATCAGACATTATCAAGACCTATTGGCTTCGCCAATGCTTGTCTTAGTTGGTAGCCACAGGCTTCACCCACATGCCACAGTCAGTGACATCCACTCCCTTCCCCGTACTCGGTGCCAGCCCCTCTAATCATGAGTTTGGGGCTTACTAGTGAGGGCAGCTTCTTGATCATGCAGCTAAGAATAGGTAGTCTCACTTATTGAAGTTGGCAAGTCCCCCAGAGCACCAGCGATAGTTACTCTGGACTTTGTCTTTACAATTTATCATGATCCTTCCTCCCCGCGTACTACTTGTGCACTACCTGGCAATAGCCCCCAGGGGCCTTATTTACACTCACCCCCTTTCCCCCCTTCTCTAGCACAGACCTGATTTGTCCTAGGCAGGCCAGCTTATGCCACATAACACTTCTCTGTAAAAGGCAGATAAAGTGACCACCTCACTCCATGTCTGTGCGGACACCATTTGCAGTGCAGGACTTTTCGCCTGCTATTGCGGTCAGGTGTGCTAGTCTAATTCGGTCAATAGCCTCAAAAGAAGACTACAATACCCAGAATGCATTAGGTGGGGGCACAAAAGTCTAAGACAAGTGAAAGTGTCAATAAAGACATGTAGAGTGGTGGTCACCCTAAACACAGAGCATATTTCTTTGAATAGCTGCACGAGCCATGGCTTGAAATTTTAAAAAAACATAGCACCATAAACATATGATGTAAAACCATGTGCTCTTAAATGTGTCCAAGATATCACCACTTCTGTGACCAGCACAAATGAAACACTAGGGATTTGAGTCAGTCTGCTTCTAAATTACCCAAAATGCACTCATCCAATAATGGCATAATTGGTCACTTAAACAGCTAACCCCACAAATTGCATTACCTGCCAAAACCAGCTGTTGGTATTAATCTGAGGCCATGCACTGGTGTACCTAACATCTATGATGTGCAAGTTACATGTGCATCAACCCACTGAGCTAACAGAGGTGCTTAGGACGTGCTTTCTATCATTTGCATTGTGCATGTGCTGGAGCGGGTAGTACAAAATTTTGTATATCCCCCCATTCTGCATGTTTATATTAATCTGAATTATCAACTAATAGTAATTTTATTAATTTGTTTGAAGTGGAAATTTACCAATTATATTATCAGAAGAATTATACGTGGGATTTGCATTTTGCATGGCTAAACTAATTGTATACTAATATATGTACGCATACTAATGGTAGAAAATTAGAATATTGCATGATATATGTTGCTTTTGTGATGTAATTGTAAGTTGCGCATCATTGGTGAGTATAAACGCTTTGAATGTTGCTATTCTGCTAGATTAATTACTTACACATAGGGGAATTAGTGAGGGTTTAACATTTTATTAGCCATTTCCATGTTTTAATTACGTTTTTGTGTTTGTTTTGCTTAAGTTGATCATTTTGGCCTTCCTCAAGATGGCTGACTAAGACGTACAACGTTACTGCTGCTGTCACACGAGGTTCTGGGTGAAGTGCGCATGCGTCACCAACAGCAACAATGGCCTCGACCTGACCCCATGAGATGATGTTCCTATCAAGGACACTCTGGGTGCTTCGCCAAGACTACAACAATGGACTGTCTTTAAAACCGGAACCAGCAAGTGCGATGACTTAATCTTGCGGACTATGTGAGAACTTTACGAACGACCCCAAATCCACCAATGAGGACTGTCTAAAACTCCAATCTTGATACATTTTGACATTAGTTTCATTATAAAAGTAGGTAGAAAAGTGAATTCGAAAACTCTCTCCTTTGACGAACTTGATTTCCTGATGTTATGCTGACGGAGAGGACGGTGACACTGCTGGACAGCTGTTATCCTGAATCTATGAGAGACTGAATTGCGGTCTGACTTTGATGAATTTAAAGATTTTTCCCCTACTTGACTGACTTAGAGGACGACTATTAGCCGGATTAGGTAAATATAATGTTCTGTGGTTTGGACGATGATTTTTCTAACAACTTGCAATTTAATTAGATAAATGATGTTTGATTAATTGAAAACCGTGTTGTGTCAATTATTTGAAGAAACTAGAATAAGAGAAGAGTATAGATAAATGAATTGAATCACTAAATCATATATACAACTAACTGATTCATCCCACAATGAAGGGAATATCACAAGGTTAGAGTTAATAAAGTATTCAATACATTTAGGTTTTAGGTAAAGATATTCCTTTCATGTCAGCGTTTGGAAACTTATTCCTCTAGGAAAGCAGATTAATGAAGTATGAGTGTTGGTGTTATGAGCCCCACCAATGAATGTATTTGAGTGAATTTGTTATTGCGGTATTTGGTCTGTGACGAAGGGGGAATTTGATGTTCCACGCTGCAACAGTTTTTCTGGTAGCAGGATGATGGTTGTTATTGTTTTGCTTGTACATTGCTTATTGCTTATTGCTTATTGATTGGTATTGGTTTATGTATTAACACTATGTTGAGTCGCGTCAAGTTTTATGTTGTTTGCACGGCTTCTGGGATGTAGGAAGTCGGAAGTTTGTAACAGTTCCATAGTAGAGCAGAGGTAAGCGCTGCTCTCGGGAAAGACGGAATTGTTGTTGGCCTGTAGGTACACAGGGAGAAACGTGTAACGATTGAAGTTGCACGACGCATTGTCTGGGTTCGATTCGGTGACATCGTCGTGTGTTGCCATTAGAGACATATTCTGTGTGAGAGAAGTGTGTATGATAGCGGTCTTAGGTACCAGGAGTCCAAATGGCATTCCGATAACGCTTATCACTGGAAAGGTAACAGGTGTTCTCTGAGCTTGCTAGAAGGATAAAGTAGAGGGAAGTGCTACTTTGTTAACGTATGTCATAATTCTGTAGTAGGACAGACTGTTCGCTGTTCTCGGGAAAGACAGGATTCTGAGTGAATGTACTACATTTTCTAGTGTTAAAGTGCGTGAATGTAAAGGCATTCGGGTTAATTGTGAAACTCTAGTTTTATTTCTCAGGAGCATTGGGACTCCAACTATGTGTCATACTTCTGGAGAAACGGTTAGCTAATGCTTGTTAGAAGGGTAAGGTAGAGGGATGTGCTACTTTATCAACGGAAGTAACAATTCCATAGTAGGGCAGAGGTAAGCGCTGCTCTCGGGAAAGACGTAATTCTCGTGAGCAAAATCTATTGCTATTCCTTGGTTAGCGAAGCGGACAATGGTGGTGTTTTTATGTTATTACTAACAGAATTGTAAATTTGAAACAAAAATTTACCGAGTGGATTTTGTAAAGGAGGGGTAGACAGGAGCAGGAGCTGCGGCAGCGGCTGCTGACGTCAGAACGACCGCGCTGGGATTGGACAGTCGGTCAGAAACGTAGAACGCTCTGGATTGGTGCGTTAGTGTTCGCCGCGCTAGGAGTGGAGAAGCACAGGGTGACGTAAACACTCCATATTGGTGCATTAGTGTGAGTCGCGCTGGGATTGGAGAATTGTAAAAGTGACATAGACGCTCCGGATTGGTGCATTAGTGTGAGTCGCGCTATGATTGGACAGAATAACGGTACAGTTGTAAGGAGAGACTAGTTATACACGGAAGACAGGAAAATGTATTAAGATCCAACAGAAAAGGAGAAAAAGACCTGGTTCAGTAGAATTAAAAAGTGGTTTAAGAAGGACAAACCGATTGTAACAAGGGAAGGACAGTTACTTTCTCCACCGAAAACCCCCGCATCCTTTATGGTTGCGAAATATCGATATCACACCTGTATTTGGTTAGACAATTGGGTCAAGTGTACCGAAAAGGACAGAGTGTTGGCTTTTCCAGAACATAGTTCATTTAATTTGGCAGTTTTGAGAAATTTAAGAGAGAAAATGATGAATTTAGAACCAAGACCTAGACCGACACAATTTGAAGCATTGACAGAGTGGGAAGATGAGATGCATGACCGAGAAAGACAGAGAAGTGGCAGAGGGTATAGGTACATATTTGGTAGGTCTTACGGACATGAGACTCATGATGATCGAATGAGAAGGTGGCGGAATGCGAGTATGACTGAGGGTTTGATTCCCGTAAGAACTGCAGGAGAGAATGAAGGAAGAATGTGTGTAGAAAAGAGACATAATGTGGAATCGAGAAGGTATGGAGTGAATGAGTCAGAGGACAATGTTCTTGATGACATGTTCTATAAAAATCCACCCCCATATCGATCAGAACCAGAAATATTAACCCCAAGTGCCCCAATGAAAAAAACAGTACAAATCATAAAATCGGAACCAGAGTTCTAAGATTTGGGAAGAAACAATTCCATTAGAGAGGTAGAGAAGAAGTCCAGAGGTAAAATAAACGATGACAATTCAGCAGAACTAGCAAAGACAACCCTAGAATTAACAGAGAAAATAGGAGAATTGACCAAATATCTGGAAGCGGTAACAGTCCCAGTAACGATAGGTCCAGTAATGCCTATTTTTGATATACAGAAAGATAGCGAACATTATTTAACGGTCCCTTATAAAAGTAATAAACAGGTTGAACAACCAAGAATGAGTCAAAAGGATAATCCATGGAGACAGACAATGAGTATGATTGAACCGAATGTTTCAAATAACCCGTTTGAAGGCCAAAACTTTGCAGAAAGGCGTATGACAATAGTGGAGTCAATATCAGAAACACAAAAGGATTTTGGACAAGGGAATGTAGAGAAGTCAGTAGGTCCATCTACAGAGGAATTGAGTGAATGGTTGAGAAGCTTGCAAAAGAAAGAAAAAGAATCACAGTCAATAGATGTAGCTAAACTACAAATGGTACTGGAAGAGTTAATAGTAGGAACTATCCCTACGGAAAAGTTAAAAACTTACCAAGATGAGGAGTTGTTATTTCTGTGTAAAAGCATAACGTGGAGAGCAAAAAGTCTCCATGAAAGATTAGAAGAAGTAGCAAATGAAATGGGTATTGATATTGAAAAGGTAAAAGCACTACAGAAACCATATGGGTAGATTTCACTGAAAAAGACATTGAAAACATGAATACCACAGGACGAATGGGTCAGATTAAGGAGATAATTATTTTGTTGAGAAAATGGGGAGATGTGGACAAATGGAAAAGTAGATGGTATTGAAAACGAGATGAAGTTTCAGATAAAACCTTTTCAGCTTTCCTTGTTAGAGAAAAAGAGAAGGTTGTGACAGAATGCCCTATGAGAGAAATTGCCGGAGGAGGATATATACATGTCCCATGGACTAGACAAGATATTTTGTCATTTACGAATGACTTCCCTCGACTACGTGAAAAACCCGTCGAGTGATATAGACAGGTGGACAGATTTGTAAAATTGTCCAAAGTATTATGGATTGATCTAAATAGCTTGTTTGACATAATAGTACCAGCAGATCTATGGACAGAGTGCAAAATCATGATAGATTGGTTGACTCAAGAATACCCAAGGGATCCGAAAACAGGGGCTCCAGACCCCGAGGTAATGAAGAAATACGAACAGGTTATGGCATTTTTGAAAAACAAAGTACCTCCTAAAGAGACAGAGTGGGTAAAAATTGACAGAACACATCAGGAAAGCAAAGAGTCAGTACATGCCTATTATGAGAGGTTAATTTGGCCTTTAAACAATTTAGTGGAGATGAAAATCTAAGTGAAAAGATTTGAGTCATTTTGTATACAGGTTTGTATATGTTCTTCGTCCAGAAATTAGTGAGATGATAAAACAGCATACCGTAGACTGGCAAAATAAGAAAATAGACGAAGTACTGAGACATGCTAAATATTTCTGTGATGAGATTGAAGCAAAACAGTGAAATTTGAAAGAAAAGGCTATGTGGGCACAAGTAAAGGTTGTAGAGAGACAGGAAGCTCAATTAGCAGAACAAGCAGGGTCAAGACAAAAATGTAATCCTGGGAAAGGTGAAGGAAATATTGAGGAAGCTAAGAAGAAATTTCCGTGTCATAATTGCGGTAGGATAGGGCATTGGAAATCCGAGTGTAAATTTCCTCCGAGTAATAACGATGAAAATGCATCATTGAATCCACAGGTGCAGAATGAGGTGAGTGGTCAACCGCAGCGACAACAGCAGGTTGTAACACAACAGAATCAGGTGCCAAAACCACCTTTTCCACAAAACAAAAATTCCCAGAAGTATAGTAAGGAAACTGGATTCTACAACAAAGAACAGGTAAATAAACCGCCACGCGCTAGCGCTGCTTCGCAGTATTGGCTGCAACGCGATGAAAGCGATTCAGAAGAGGGTTATTGACGGTGCCGAAGGGAGGAAGAAGAGTGCGTACTTGCCGCAACTCTAGAAGTAGACCAGACAGGCCCATTTGTAGATGGAAAGGTTAATAATGAAAATATTACTTTCCTAGTTGATACTGGTGCTACTCGATCAACTGTTAGATCAGCTGATGTTAAGAATCTTCCTCTCTCGGATGAAACGATCCAAGTAGTTGGTGTATTCAACAGACAGATTAAAACGTACCTTACAGAACCAGTGAAAGTTAGAATAGGGACATTTTCTGAAAAGCACCGTTCTGTCGTGTGCGACACCAGTCCTGTGAACTTATTAGGTAGAGATTTATTGTGCAAGATGAACTGCACTATATTTTGTACTCCAGATGGAAAAGCATTTGAAACACCAGATGATGATGTGCTGTATAAAATGACAATGGCAAACAGGGAGAAGGAGGTTACTGGAACCTATGCTGTATTTAACCCTGACGAATTACCTAAAGAATTAAAACAATCTGTTAAAGCAGAAGTTTGGGATTTCACAGGAGAAGACGTAGGATTGATGATAAATGTAGACCCAGTAAAAATAACTGTGAAAGGAGTAAGTTATCCAAATGTCCCTAAATATAAATTGACACCTGAAATGATCAAAGGAGTTACTCCTGTGATTGAGAAAATGATAAAACAAGGAATTTTGAGAGAAATAATGAGTAGCCTATGTAATTCACCAATAATGGGACTCAAAAAGCCTAGTGGAAAGTTCAGGATAGTACAAGATCTGAGAAAGATAAACAAAATTGTTGTACCATGCTGTCCCATTGTACCGAATCCATCTGTGATTTTATATCAGATCCCCCATGACGCAGAATGGTATACAGTGATTGATCTATGCCATGCTTTCTTTTCCATCCCCTTGCACCATAACAGTCAGCAAATTTTTGCATTTCGTTTCGGTGAGCGTATTTTGGCGTGGTGCCGAATCCCACAGGGGTATACAGAAAGCCCCTCAATATTTAATGAGCTATTGAAAAAGTCTTTGGAAAGTCTAGAAATGCCAGAAAATTCTGTACTAGTTCAATACATTGATGACCTGCCTGTGGCATCGAAAACCCGTGAAGCTTGTGAGGTAGACACGGTCGCCTTGCTGAATAATTTGGCAGATGGAGGACTAAAAGTGTCACCATCAAAATTACAATTTTGTAAGAAGGAAGTACAATATCTAGGACACAACATTGAAAAAGGACTGAGAAGGATAACCATAGACAGGATCAGGATCATAAAAAGAATGAGTCCACCTATGACCCAAAGAGAAGTTAGAATGTTTCTGGGAACGGTTGGATATTGTCGTCAGTGGATTAGCAATTTTTCATTGATTGCAAAACCTTTGGTACGACTGATAAGAAGTGATGTGAAAGATCCCATTGATTTGAACAACGAGGAATTGGCAGCATTCAAAGGGTTGAGAGATGGGTTGTGTGAAGCACCTGCATTGGGCATGCCTGAATATGAAAAGGGATTTGAGTTGTATTGCAGTGAGAGAAATGGATGTGCACTCTCTGTTCCAGTACAGAAGCAAGGAAAACTGAGGAGACCAATTGCATATTTTTCATCCATGTTGGACCCAGTAGCTGTAGCCCTACCTGGGTGTTTGAAAGCAGTAGCTGCTACATGTCGAAGTTTGGAACAGAGTGAGGGAATTGTGATGGATTTCCTGTGAAAGTGTTTGTACCTCATGATGTGGCGATCCTTTTAACAAGGAGTCGTACTCAGTATATGACACATAGTCGGCTGACTAAGTATGAAAAGGTCATAGTGGGTGCAACAAATGTGATTCTTGTGAGATGCATGAATGTGAATCCTTCAACACTATTGCCTGTTGCAGAAAATGTGGAGGTAAGAGATGAAGCAGGTCATGACTGTTTGGATGTACTTGATTTCTGTACAAAACCACGACCTGACATAAAAGATGAACCCTTACCAGAAAGTGATTATGTTATGTTTGTCGATGGATCTTGTTTGAGGACAGATGATGGAGTGTTGAGTGCAGCATATGCGGTATGAACAGTTGCAGCAGTAATGGAAGCATCCTATTTGAAAGGGGTAAAATCGGCCCAAGTAGCTGAACTTGTTGCCTTGACGAGAGCATGCAAAATTGGGAAAAGTGTGAGAGTGACTGTGATAACTGATAGCCAGTATGGCTATAGAGTCGTCCACGACTTTGGCCAGATATGGCTGCAGAGAGGTTTCCTAACCTCAAGTGGAACCCCCATTAAGAATGCTGAAGTGGTTGGAAAGTTGCTTGAGGCGATACAGCTGCCTAGGCAATTGGCTGTTGTAAAATGTGCTGCCCATAGTCGCAGTGGTGATAATATTGGCACTGGTAACAAATTTGCAAATGACATGGCGCAATACTGTGCACAAAATCAGAATTCAATCAATCGGGCTAAGGAAAAGCAAGTGATTTCTTGCTTTCCAATGTTTACTAACACGGTGGGAACATGGGAAGAAGTAAGACAATTGCAGGAAGAAGCAGGAGAGGAAGAAATAAAACAGTGGGTAAAAGCAGGATGTGCACCAAGAGAGAAAGATGATGTGTGGGTCTATCGAGATGGAAGACCAGTCATGCCTGATAGCATGATGTCTGCCATGGCACGGATGTATCATGGACAGGGACACATAGGGAGAGACGCTATGATTAGGTCCTTTAAGCAAACCTGGTATAATGCAAAGTTCAGACTTGTAGCAGAAAGTCTTTGTCAGAGATGTCTAATATGTCAGCAATACAATCCAGGAAGAAAGACAGTAGTGAGTCTAGGAACAATAGGTCAAGAAGGAGGGCCTTTTACCAGAATGCAAGTGGATTTCATTGAAATGCCTCCCTGTAAAAGGTTGAGGTATGTTTTGGTTATGGTATGTCTATTTTCCAGGTGGGTAGAGGCATTTCCCACAAGAAGAAATGATGGGATGACAGTGGCAAAATTACTTTTGAGGGAATTTATCCCTAGATTTGGGTTCCCAGTGACAATTGAATCAGACCGAGGAGGACATTTTCATAATGAGATCATAAAACTGATTTGTGAAGCATTAAATGTACGACAAAAACTACATTGTGCCTACCGACCAGAGGCTTCTGGTGTGGTGGAACAGATGAATGGTACTATCAAAAACAGAATAGGGAAAATGTGTTTAGCCACAGGTATGAAATGTCTTGATGTCTTGCCTCTAGTACTCATGACTATTAGATCAATTCCAGACAGAACTACAGGGTTGAGTCCACATGAAATCATCATGGGACGAGCCATGCGCCACATTTTTATACCAGTCAACAAGCTGATGACTATAACTGATGACATGGTGTTGGAATACTGTAAAAGCCTGGCTGACGCAGTTCATTCTGTATTTCATCAGATTGGAGTGGATGCCACCACCTTTGAAAAGAAGCCAGCCCATGTTCTAAGCCCAGGGGACTGGGTAAGGATAAAAGTCCACAGAAGAAGAAACTGTTTGGTTCCCAGGTGGGGAAAACCAAGACAAGTCATCTTGACCACAACAACAGCTGTGAGGTGTGCTGGATTGAAAAATTGGATCCATGCAAGCCATACTTTGAGAATTCCAAATCCAGTCGACAGCACAGAAAAGGAGTATTTTAATGAATCAGAATCCAGTACTGAGTCAGATGACGGAGAGCCAAAAGACAAAGAAAACCCTGAAAGGGGGGAAACAGAACTGAGTCCCCAGAAGTAATTCCCTGAGGAGAAGATAACAGATTTCTGATACCTGTTCAGATTCAGAGACAGAACAAAGAGCACAATCTTCCAGGAAAGAACAAGGGAAGAACAAAGAAAAGGACAGTGGAGAGACGATAAAAGAGATTCATGAGAAGGAAGTGCAAGATGAAAGATTGAGAGAAATTCCACCTGAAACAACACATTTAGATGGATAGGTGGTGCCAGATACAGAGAGAGAGGGAAAGATTATTGCGGAAGATCCCCGAGGAGGTGTAGGGAACTCCACCATCCAGTTTGAAGCAGGGACAAGTAGTCAGCAGGAAGATTGCGTGCTGGAGATTCGAGGAGAGGCAGAAGTAGGGAAAACAAAAGAAGTGGTGGAAAAAGAAACTGTTGAGAGTAAAAAGCAAGTTGAAACAGAGTCAGAGGAAAGCGAAGATGAAGTACCAGAAGGCCGAGTTCTAAGAAAGAGAGCTTGGAGGACTGAAAAGAACGATAAAGGGAATAAATTGAAAAGAGCGGCAAAAGACAACATTTGGCCGAATAAAATAAAAAGATTGAGATATCGACTGACACGAGTAAATTCACCAAGGGCTGAACAGGTGAATGAAGTGACGAGTCAGGAGAAATCAAAAGAAGAAGAAACAATTGTGGTTAAAGAAAGCAAAAGAACAAGGAAACCTAACCAGAAGTATAAATCACCGGAATGGACATATGTGGCCCTGCCTGAAGTAAAAGAAGAGGCGGATAGCCAAGGAAATCCAGAGGAGGTTGTACCGGAAGTGGTTGAGGAAGATGAAGAATCGGAAATCCTGAGAGTTATCTTGTCCGATATTGGAGAAGAAGCGGATGTTCAGGACATTCTGTATACCGAAAACAAAGGAAAAGTGAAAGATTATGAAATGCCAAACTGAATGAGACAAGAAACTACTGATGGAAAGACAATAAAATACTGAAAAAGACAAAAACTGATAGAGCCAAGTAGGTGCTTAGAGCCTTGGGTTAGAAAACTAGTTGTGAAATAGAAGAGGCTAAGTCAAAAGCCACGGTCCATTTTAGCAAAGATGGCAAACATAGATAGTAGCAAAGGTAGATGTACATTTTTGAGAAGATGGTGTAAAATGTGTTGTTGTTGTACAGGATTATTAATGCTTCTATGGAGTAAACTTGCTCTACTAATCTCATTTAAAGTTACTATAGATACATTAGAAGGACATAGTGAAAACATAACTAATATAGGGAAAATTCAAAAGGTAGTTCCGACTAGTATAGATAAAATTTATTTACATAAAGACAGGTCTATAACAGATTTTTCTAATACTGTGTTTTCAAAATTGTTGTATGAATATGTAAAAACAATGGATGTAAGGGATTGCTACGTATGTATGCAGTTACCTGCATCTGTATCTGAGGGAGTGACTTATCATTATCTTCCAGTAACTTATGGAATAACATGTAGTATAATAGCTAGTTTATTTTATCAAACAGGTAAATTAGAGTATTATTTTTCAGATGTAGATATATATTTTCACAAGTACCGTCAATTAACAAACTTTACAAGGTAAAACCTGCAAAAATATTAGGTGAATTTTTCTTAGAGACTAAAGAACTAACATTAGAATACATATTTAGAAATAATTTGACTTGCAGTTTGAAGAAAGAAGAGAAGACATTTTTAGATATGGTTGAAGAAAGGAGATTGAAAATGCAAAGAAAGGCTTCAGAAGGGAAAGTGGAGAAAACAGTTTGGGATGTAGAAATGGAAAAACACTTGAAATGGGAAACGAGTCCAACTATGGCTTTAGATTGGCCTCAGAACTGGAAATTGTGTATTAGAAGGAATCAAACAGCATATGATAAATATTTTGTGGGAATAGTGAGTGCCATGATACATACCGACTCATGGGAGGATGGGGATTTAAAGGTGGAAAAGATCTAGTTTTTCCAGGACTGTATCATTTGTGGGAACAGGGCTTATTATCGTTTGCCAGACCATTGGTATGGCACATGTTATGAAGGCCTGGTTTTTCCAAAGATTTTTCATATGGATAGAGGAGGAGATGGTGTACATAGTTTAGGTAGTTATTTAGCACGTAGTAAGCGAGAATCTTGGACAGAAATTGTGGGTGACATTTTTGGAGCATTGATACCCGCAGTGGGAATATCTCTGAATGCAAACAAAATTAGAAAACTTTCAACAGTAGTGGATCGCATGTCAACAAGCACCGCTGGAGGTTTCTTATTGGTAAATACAGAAATGGTTGCCATGCGTGCTATGGTAATGCAAAATCGACTTGCCCTTGATATTTTATTGGCAAAACAGGGTGGAGTCTGTGGAATGCTGAAAGTTCAACATTGTTGTACTTACATTCCTGACGAAAGTAGAGATTTGAAAATTTATATTAAAAATATTACAGAATTGCATGACAAAATTGCACCACTGGAGGTTGAAGGTGTTTGGGAAAAGATTGGAAAGAAATGATCAGCTATTAAAGATTTTGTAGTAAAACTAGGTAGTTCATTTTTAGGGAAGATAATATTTCCATTAACATGTGTGATTTTCTTAGTACTAATACTTAGATTAGGATGTATTTGTCGTAAAAAGGATAAAAATCAGAAAAGATTACAAAGAGAAAATTTAAGGAGAAGAGATAAGAAACAAGAAAGAGAATTTGAAGAAATAGAATTGGAAGAAATCAAAGAGAGTATGTAAAAATCAGCAAAAAGAGAAGAAACGGGAAACTGAAATATGAATAGAAACAATAAATCACTTTGAAATTCCGTAAAAGGGGATTCAAAATTGTTGTTGGTGTGGTGATATAATCACCAAAGGGGGGATTGCTGGAGCGGGTAGTACAAAATTTTGTATACCCCCCATTCTGCATGTTTATATTAATCTGAATAATCAACTAATAGTAATATTAATAATTTGTTTGAAGTGGAAACTTACCAATTATATTAACAGAAGAATTATACGTGGGATTTGCATTTTACATGGCTAAACTAATTGTATACTAATATATGTACGCATACTAATGGTAGAAAATTAGAATATTGCATGATATATGTAGGCTTTTGTGATGTAATTGTAAGTTGCGCATCATTGGTGAGTATAAACGCTTTGAATGTTGCTATTCTACTAGATAATTACTTATACATAGGGGAATTAGTGAGGGTTTAACATTTTCTTTGCCATTTCCATGTTTTAATTACGTTTTTGCGTTTGTTTTGCTTAAGTTGACCATTTTGGCCTTCCTCAAGATGGCTGACTAAGATGTACAACGTGACAGCTGCTGTCACACGAGGTTCTGGGTGAAGTGCGCATGCGTCACCGCCAGCAACAATGGCCTCGTCCTGACCCCAGAAGACGATGTTACTACCAAGGACACTCTAGGAGCTTCGCCAAGACTACAACAATGGACTGACTTTAAAACCGGAACCAGCAAGTGCGATGACTTAATCTTGCGGACTATGTGAGAACTTTACAGAACAACCCCAAATCCACCAATGAGAACTGTCTAAAACCCCAATCTGGATACATTTTGACATTAGTCTCATTATAAAAGTAGGTAGAAAAGTGAATTAGAAAGCTCTCTCTTCTTTGATGAACTTGATTTCCTGACGTTATGCTGACGGAGAGGACGGTGACACTGATGGACAGCTGTTATCCTGAATCTATGAGAGACTGATTTGCAGTCTGACTTTGATGAATTTAATGATTTTTCCACTACTTGACTGACTTAGAGGACGACTATTAGCCGGATTAGGTAAATATAATCTTCTGCGGTTTGGACGATGATTTTTCTAACAATTTGCAATTTAATTAGATAAATGATGTTTGATTAATTGAAAACCGCGTTGTGTCGATTATTTGAAGAAACTAGAATAAGAGAAGAGTATAGATAAATGAATTGAATCACTAAATCATGTATACAACTAACTGATTCATCACCCAATGAAGGGAATATCACAAGGTTGGAGTTAATAAAGTATTCAATACATTTAGGTCTTAGGTAAAGATATTCCTTTCATGTCAGCGTTTGGAAACTTATTCCTCTAGGAAAGCAGATTAATGAAGTATGAGTGTTGGTGTTATCGGCCCCACCAATGAATGTATTTGAGTGAATTTGTTATTGCGGTATTTGGTCTGTGACGAAGGGGGAATTTGATGTTCCACGCTGCAACACATGCATGTAACAGCACACACTCATAGCTGAGAATGCAAACAGCTCATTCAATTGGCCCTTGCTATTCCATCTTAATTTTTCTAAACGATAACCACACAATTATTTATGACACGTTCTATATAGCGTGCTTGTAAAAGGAGGGATTAGACTGGGGCTGGGGAGAGCGATTTGCTTTTTTTCTAAAGCACCCAGGGACTCAAAAAACTGAGCCTAACTGTTCATTCTGAGTGTTTCTTAGAGTAACGCTGTCTGTGATATGATAACTCCAAATAAAAGAGAGGGCAGCCTTTTTCTGTCGACACTCATGTCCTTGGGACTTCATGATCCGATTAATAAAGAGTTCATTAGGCTTTCAACAGTCTTCAGACTCTCTTAAGCAAGGAACAATGAGTCAGCTTTATGGAGAGGTTTGTCCTGGCTTAAGGCAAGCTTACATGCTACTGATTTAAGACAGTCTTAAGAATGCCCCACGTCAGGCAACATGGCTTACATCGGGTCGATGTTCCATGGCTTGTGGAATCATTAAACCAGGGAACATGGTAGGAAATCAGACTATAAATGTTCAACATCACACGTGTCACCTTGAGTCACTGGTGGACACATAGGGGCATATTCTCAAGGAGCTAACACCAAGCTATCAGCACTTTAGCACAGCCAAAGTCGCGTTAAAATTACTTCCCAAGACCAGATCACCACAGAGGCAGCGCGGACAAAGACGGCAGACACCCAGGAAACGCACCAGCCTCACAGACCTAACACTTGACAATGTCATTGCCCACCACAGGCTCCAAAGGACAACCGTTCTAAGCATCTTGACCATTACCGCCCAACAGGCTCACGGCACCAACACAGCGGACAACCAACATCCCACCCCAGACAAAGCTGCTGGCTGTGCTGCATCTGTTGGCCTCTGGTACCTCCCAACCAACAACCACCAGAGTCGGAGGAGTCTCACAACCAGCCACATCCAAGTCCCTCACACTTGTCCTGGATGCCATCATAAGCTTGGTACCCCAGTACCTATACATCCCCCACAATGCGCAGGAACAGCTGGAGACCAAGCAAGGACCATACGCCATAGCTGGATGCACGCACGTGTTGGGGGCAATCGACAGCACACATGTCCGACTTGTGCCCCCTGGTGACACTGCACACAAATACCACAACAGAAAGCACATGCATTCCATCAATGTGCAGGCAACATCTGAACACCGTGGAATCTCCACCAACGTCGTCGCCAACTACCCAGGCAGTGTGTATTATTCCTTCATCGTCCGACAGTCCATCATCAACCAGCGCTTCCAGGATGGCACTATTAGAAATTCACAGCCCCTTGGCAAGTACCAAATGAACACCCTACACACCTCAACTCCACAACCATGCAAATCACAACTCTGGCAATGCACACATCACAAACTCACATACAACATGCAAAACAACATGCCAACCCACCAGACACGACAGCACAACTTACTAAGGTAACCTGGGCTAGCCTTGAACATGAGCCATCAACTTCATGGCACCTTAGTCACACAATAGCGGAATGTGGGGAGAGGTGGGAACCAGGCATGTGTGAAGTAGGCAAGTGAACCATGAATGGGTAAGTACACAATGCCAAGTGTGGCGGAGATGTGCTGGACAGACCGCAGTATGCAGAACACACCCATATCCATGGCGACATACACCACTGGTGTATGGAGTGTAGTGGACAGTGGACGCAACCATGTCCCCCCAGCCAGTGGGGGAGTTCGCAGAAATGTAGCCTGTTACGTCCCCCCGTAAGCCTGAGCGGAGTGGGCTGGCCCGGCGTACGACAGGCCAGCATAGCGGTTTGAATAAAAAGCACGTTGCCCTGGATGTGGTTCTCTTCCGGAATGCACAACGTCTCTGCCAGGGGAGTGCCTCTCACACCGCCACGAGGCCGACGCCTTCATCGTGAGCAGAGTTGCCTGCGATCCTGTGTGCCTGCTGTACCCTGGGCCACCGAACCCCAAACCCGTCAGGCCCGCCCCTGCACAGCCAGGCCACACTGCCCACCTGCCAAAACTGCCATGTGTCAAGGAGGGCCCACCACGTGCCGGCGCCAGCTCCAAGCCCGAGGCCCGTGATCTTGGCAGGCTCCTCAGACCATCACGGCACAGGCCCGCTTTACTCCTTTCTCATTGACGTACACTACTGCTGCCTCCGGCCTACACTATGGTCAGGTAGGTCACACATTTGGAACTGTGTCTTGATTATGCAATGGCAGAGTACACACATCATGGCTAAGTCATATCTGTGTTCTTCCTTCTATGTGGGGCCACCAACTCCGTGCATAGCATTCGAACTACACCTGTCTGTGGTCCCTTGCTGACTACTGCCTTTGACCTACACTGAGTCTGAGTAGGTCACACGCTTGGAACTGAGTCTTGATCCATGTATGCCAGAGTTCATATCATTGCCCGCAGGAAGAGGTGTAAGAGGAGGACGTGGTTCATTCCGGAGGAGACATTGATCATCGTTACAGAGGTGATCAAACACTGCCGACAACTACTCTGGTGTCATTAACTCTGTGCATCGCGGGCCAACGACACATGCCTGTGTGCCCCAGCTGGCCGCTGCCACAGGCTGACACTGCAGTGAAGTTAGTCACACATATGGAACTGTGTCTTGATTACATGATGTCCGAGGCCATACATACATGGCAGCCTAACTTCACTGTACACCCTTCGATCAGGTGGCAGCAACTCTGTGCATAGCATCCCAACCACACGTGGCTGTGGGCCCATGTGGCCAGCTGCCTCCGGCCTACACTGCGGTCCAGTTGGTCACACATTGGGAACTCAGTCTTGATTTATTCATGGCAGACTGTAAATCTTTGCACTGGCCTCATCACAGACTGCATCCCCTTTCAGGTCCAGGGCCACTAAGTCTGTTCCCCAACATCCATGGACACTTTCTGGATGAACTTTGGTGGCGACTGAGTCTATGGACTGGGGGTTGTCTTCATCATCATGGTTGTGATACCGACTTTGTTGCAAAAATGAGGGTGTAGCATTCCACTCCTCAATTTGCTGCTTCCGGACAGCTTCTGCCCTCTGCCACATCCACCTTGGACATCGACGAGGACCCGGTTAGCACTTCATGTGCCCCTATCTCAGTGCACCACAAGTCACCATTCCTTGCGGGTGTGCCTGTGCCTCCCGCAGTGCATCCGGGGCCACTAACTCTGTGCAGAGATATTGGATGGTCTCTGAGACGGTGGCCTTGGGTCATCAACGTCATGTTTCTGTGGCCCTGCGCTGTCCGCTGCATCCGGCCTCAACTGCGGGCCACCAGGGCTCACACATCTATTCGAGTCCTGACCGGACCGGGCATCGCATCACCGCAGGAGGCACACGCTTCCACTACCAGGGCCACTTCCAGATGACAACTGCCAGAGTTGAAAGTGTCTTGCTGCCAGACTATCAGAGTTGGCCACACCTGTTGTAGATGCCATCATCTGCCTGATACCCTGCTCTGCACTCCAGGTGCCACTGACTCAAATCACCACGAGTCATGGACCGTTTCTGATTGAGTTGTGTGCTGTGGATAGGTCATGCAGCAATGTCACCCCAGGCAGTGTGGGAGACCTGGGACGATGATGAAGAAGATGATGCAGGTGTAACACACCCCACTGCAGCTGCATCAGGTGTTTCCCGAAGGGACACAATTATAGACATTTTCTTCACATGAGCAAGCTCAGCTCTAGTCACCCAACATCAGTGCACTGCAACTCACGGACACTTCGGTTTGCATGTTGGGTGACCTCTGTACTTGCTCCGGCTACCACCATGATGCTCTGCGCTTGTCTCTGTAATACTGGTGTTTTCTGTTTCCGTTTCCATAGTGTTGACTGTACAAGTTGTTGCCAGCACCAGCCACTCTGTGCGGGCTGGCTTACAATCACCCCATACCCATCCAGCACAGGCGACACTGTACATGTGTCCCAGCCAATAAAGGATCTGGGCGCACGTGCCTTTAGCTAGTTCCACAAACTATCTCAGTGTGTCTGTGTGGTCATGATGTATGCATGATGGTCCCTGGGACTACAACATTACATTGAGCTAGTACAGCGGGCGCAACCATGTCACCTCTGGCAGCGGGTAAGACCTTGGACATGCAGCTTTGTTGTCACCCGCTCAATGCGTGGGAGGAGTGGACTGGGCCATCGTACGGAGGTCCTGTCTGGGGGTGTATATGATGTTTCCTGGGCTTTGGGTGTGGTTTATTGCAGGAAGTATGCATGTGTCTCTGACGAGGTGTGGGTCTCCTTTGTGGGGTGTAGGTGGTCCCTGGTGGGACTTGATCACACACAAGTGTGATCTAGTTCTGCTTCCATATGCTCTGACCCCACCCGCACCTGCGCGGCCACCTCCTTTTGGCATTCTGACACGTGGCGTTAGAATGCGATGTGTGCCGAGGTGGAGTGTTGGGAGCCAGACGTGGAGGCCGGTGCTCCCTGCTGTGTGGTCTGGGCAGGGGTTGGTGTCTCCTCTATGTGGCTTGGCTGAACTGCTCCTGGGGGTGGGTTGCATAGGATGTCCATGGGCTGTTGTAGGGCATCGGTGTCGAAGGTGTGGTGGTCCTCCCCAACATCACTGATGAGTAGTCTGGTCTGCTCTGCTGGAGGTGTTGTTGTCCCTCTGCAATATGAAGGGGATATGCATGTTGACATTGTGTTGACATGTGTGTTGACGCATTCTTCTGGTTTACAAGCAGTTTGTATGACGATGTTCATTGTGACTGTTTGGGAGGTGCAGTATATTTGATGCAGGACAGTGGACATTTGGACTACATGACGTAGGTGAGGTTGTACACATAGGTTTCCATCTCGCAGTTTCCTGCCATGTCAGATGTGATTGGCCTGTTTCTGCGCATGGGCAGACCCAGTTGTGTCCTCTGTTCTGCAGTGTCCGTGTTGCACTTTGTTCCACATTGTCGTGGGATGTGCTGTTATTGCTATGTGTGTGTGCTGCGGTGTGCCACGGGGATCAGGGACATGATCCAGGGTCCTTGTGGTTGTGCAGTGTGCTACACATCGTCGTGCGTGTGTGCCATTGTGCCCATCTCCCCCTGTCCCCCCAGTCCCTAGTCGTTACTCACCCAGTTGATGTTGTGTCAGTTCCTATCGAGCTGTGTCTAGACTCCTGACTCCTTGCGCCGTCTCCACCCTGATGACTGTGGCCTCCATTTACTCCAGCTCCTTCTGTAGCGCAGGCCTCCCACCTCCTGTCGCCTTTGCTGCCTTCCTGTTGGCAGCGGGTTTGTACTTAGTTTGGCTCTTCACATCATGCCAGCGCCACTTGTCCTCCTCCATGGTCGTCCTCGACACTCCGACTGCATTCATTTTTGTCATATTGTCGTTCAGTGACTGGTGGTGTTCTGTCACCTCCGTGCCGCTGATCTGGTTTTCCTGTGGACTGCACCCGTCTGCCTCTTCCTCTTCTCCTTGGCCTTCCACAACCACGGGGTTCCTTGCTGGTGGCCTGTGGGGCTTGTGGGGTTCGCGTTGGCTTCTGCACTCGGTCCAGGTGCATCCATGGTGCTCCGCAGTCACTTTTTTTCTCCCTTTTTTTTCCAGTTGATTTTATAGTGCATTTTCCCGCATGACGCATGGGATATGCAGGCCTGTGGCTGTATTTTGCTGGTTTTTGTATCGCGATTGGCCTCATTGCAACTTTTTGGGCGTTCGTGTTTCGCAGTTTTGCGGCATCGCGTTGACTTTATCGCAGACATTTGACGCGTTATCGTGGGCCCATCGCATGGTTCCGCCGTCTTAAATTGATTTATTTAGGGGTTTATAGAGCGCGAACCAGACCCGTAAGGGTATCAGAGCGCTTTACAGGATTGATAAGTGGTATACAAAAGACAAGGGAGGGGTGAATACATTTGGGATCATAACAAAACAGATAGTTACATATACAGGAGACAGGCGATCTCAAAAACCCGGGTGGGGAGTTCATAGGTGCCGGGTAGGTACCAAATCAAGGAACCATGGAGAGGCTGTGGTAGGAGGTAGAACAAAGTCACTGAAGTGAATGCATTGCAGGCGTTAGGTGAAGAATTTACCCATTAGGAAGGTTTTGGCCTCCTTTTTAAAGTGAGCCAGCGAAGGAAGTCTTCTAATGGCGGGCGGGAGAGAGTTCCATATTCTTGGAGCGGCTTCAGAGAAAGCCCGATTGTAAGTTTTTTCTTTTACACAAGCGTGCTGGTTGGAGCAGGAGGTTACTGGCAGATCGGGAGTTTCTGGCCCCTCCAGATACCACAAGTTTCTGGGAGAGAAATACAAGGGAATTCGCGTATAAGGCCTTGTGAGTGATGCACACCAGCTTCAGGTGGATTCTGGCTTCGAGAGGAAGCCAGTTCAGAGCTTTTAGGTGTGCAGAGATGCGGTCAAACTTCTTAGAGACAGTTAGGAGTCTGGCTGCCGTGTTGAGGCAGGCTTTCAAAGGGGCCAAAGAAATCTTGGGAAGACCTGCGAGGGTTGAGTATCTATATTCTAGTCTCGAGATGACTAGTGCCTGGATTGTCATTTTCAGGTCGGGGGTGTCAAGGAAAGGTTTTAGGTTTCTTAGGTAGTTTAGGTGAAATCTGGCTTTTTTTGGCCATTGTGTTGATATGGCCATGCATATTCAAGTTGCAGTCGAGGGTTATTCCAAGGAATTTAGCAGAGTCTACTAAGGTAGGAGTGCAGTTTAAAGCTGTGATAGTCTTAATCCATTCCTGGGTGTCCGGGCTGGTTTTGGGTGGGGAGATTAGAAGAAATTTGTATTTTTTTGCGTTGAGTTTAAGCTGATTGGAGGAAAGCCAATGGGCAGTCAACATCAAGCCCTCAATCAGGGAGATAATGTCTGCAAGAGATGAGATTTTGATGTAGATCTCGGTGTCGTCGGCGTACATATGGTAGGCAATGTTGGCGGTGCGCAGTACTTCTGCGAGCGATTCAAGGTAAAGATTGAAGAGGGTAGGGGACAAGGTTGATCCTTGGGGGACTCCAACCGTGATCGGGGTGGAGGCGGATAAGCTACCATTAACTAGGACTCTCTGCGAGCGATTCTGGAGGAAGGATCTAAACCATTCAAGAACGGCGCCATCCAATCCCATCTTGATATTGAGGCGTTCAAGGAGTTTTTCATGGTTGACCATATCGAAGGCCAAGGAAAGGTCTGGGAGGATTAGGAGACAGGTTTTGCCTTGGTCAAGGGCTTTGAGGGCATCATCCACGAGGTGGAGGAGGGTGGTTTCGGTGCTGTGTCCAGGCCTGAACCAGGATTGGAAGTCGTCTAGCAAGTGAAAGTTAGTGATGTGTTGGCTCAACTGTTGTTGCACACATTTCTCCAGGACTGTAGCTAGGAAAGGGATATTGGATATAGGCCTGTAGTTGTTGGGGGAGGCAGGGTCCAACATAGGTTTTTTTAGGATGGGGACAACTTGTCAGGCTTTGAGAGAGGCAGGTATCGATCCCTGATGGAGGGATGCGTTGATGATTGCAGTCCAAGACGGGATGATAGCCTGAGAGGCGGCGGCTAGGCAATTGGAGGGGGGAGGATCATTAAAGTGATTGTTTGGGTTTAGGGAGGATAGAATTTTTGAGATGGACTGTTCGTCATATATTTTGAAGCTGGACCAGTGTGCTTGGTTTTTGGGTGGGGTCTGGGCAGGTAACACGGAAGGAGGAGGCCGAGCCTCAGAGGTTTGGGAGTGAGTGGCTGATCTGAGTTCATTTTCTAGGGCAGTGATTTTGTCACAGAAGAAGGAGGAGAATTCCTCACCTGGGACTAGGGATATAGGGGTTTCTTTTGAGGTTTTTGCCAGTCTGTTAGATTGGTGTTTGACCAATTCGAATAGCTTGCGAGGTCTGTTCTTGGCGTTGTCCAGTTCTGTTCTGAAAAATTCTTTTTTTGAGTTGAGGATTTTCCTATTGTTGGCATTTCTGGCCTGGCAGAGAAGTTTCAGATGGACTGCTGATGGGTGCTGTTTCCAGTGTCGTTCTGCCTGTCGGAGGGATCTCCTCTCATTGTTGAGGGATCCGTTGAACCAGGGGTTTCTGTCTTTGATTTGGGTTCTTTTTCATTTTAGCGGTGCAAGGTCATCAAGAATGTTGGATATAGTCTTAGAATAGTGTTCAGTGAGGTTGTTGACCGTATTGATATGAGGGGTGTGAAGTCAGTCTCACAGCAAGCAGCCAGTTTCCCAAGATCAAGGTTCTCGGTGTCTCTAACTCACCGTTGGGGAATCCTGGGTTGTGGAGCCCATGTCTTGTGGGTGCCAGGTAGGAGGAAGGTGATAGCATGGTGGTAAGACCAATCACATGGTCTATAGAGATAATCTTAACCGCTGATTCCTGGGCGATGATCCAGTTAAGAGTGAGGAGGGAGAGTGCACGCTTAGGTGAGAGCTTGGTCAGCCAGGAAGTCTCTAATGGCACTGATCTGCGGGTCCTTGGAGTCGTTCCAGTGCAGGTTGAAGTCACCGAGGAAGATGTCTTTAGAGTTGGGGGAGACCTTGGCTGTTATGATTTCCATGAGGTGGTCGGTGAAAGCGCAATTTTTGCTTGGGGGTTGGTAAAAGATGTGCAGTTTGCACAGTTGAGTGGTGTTGCTGCCTATGGAAAGTGCAAGGTATTCGCCAGAGTCTGTGGGATCGGCCAGAAATTCAGTAACCCGGAGGTTAGATCGGTAGATGCAGGCAATGCCTCCCCCCTTTTTGTTATTCTGCCTGTCCAGCCTCACGATGTTGTAGTTGGGTGGAACTAAGAGATCCAGGCAGGGCGATGAGGATTCATTGAGCTAAGATTCGGTCGAAATCGCTAAGTCCGATTTTTGCCCCAGGATGAGGTCAGCGACATCAGCGGCATGTTTTACTGCTGAACAGCAGTTAATTCGGAGACCAGATAGAGGGGGGTCGGGGTGCGTGTCGAGAGTAGTGGCAGAGATGGGTACTAGCGCAAGGTTGCTATTGATAACTCCTCTGCTGCGGAGAGTGGCTGGTCTGTTGGGGTTGGTTACGACCGTGCGGATAGCGTGTTCGTCATTATCCAGGGCAGATTTGTAGCTATTGAGGAGGTCTAGAACTTCGTCCTCTATGAGGTCTACCAGGCTGGGGGTAACGGGCAGATTTATCAGAAAGGTGGAGGGCCCGGGTTTCCTCCTCCGAGAGCGGGCAGGACTGCTTGCGAGGGTGCTGGTGTCTCAAGGATAGTGGAAAAGGGTGAAGGAGGGGTTCAGTGGAAGGGGGGTGAGTAGGGTTTTGCGAGAACATGAGATTTGAAAAGGAGAGTTTGGTGAGGTGCAGGAGGTTTTTTTGGTACAGGATGGAGTTGTGGATGCTCTGGGTTAGATCGATGGCTCTGCAGTGGAGAGTGTCAATATCTCTATGAGTGGGATGCTCTTGCGGGCAGGGGGCCGAAGGTGTGGCGATTCTGATGGCATGGTCAGGCAGGTTAGTAGAGGAGCTAGCACGATCAGTGTCATGAGCTCTAGGGGGAGTTTCAATATCAATATCGTAGGGAAGAGTTTGCGGGCCTGAGTTCAAAGGCTTGGGAGAGGTACCAAGGGCAAGTCCTGGAGGCACGGAGGAGGGGCCTGGTCGACAATAGACATGGTCCCTTGAGGGAGTTTTAACAGCCAAAGATGAGTGAGGAGATTGCAGGCAGGAGGACAGAGGAATAGGCACGAGACCGTTAGTATGTGTTGGAGGCATGGAAGTGGGGCAAGGTCGGCCTGTGTCGTGAGCCCTTGGGGAAGGTTTGTATGAAGCTAGGCACCCTTGGGGGATTGGCCGAGGGATGGTGCAGGGGGAGCGTGGACTGAGGAGGGTCGTGCACATGTTTTTTGAGGAGGGTGAAAAGGTCCGCAAATTTGTTGAGGTCCTTGGGTGGGGCTTGGATCAGGACAATGCCACTTTTGTATAGGGTGATGGTGAGATCAGCCCGCAGGGTGGTGGATGGGCGATCATGAGCTTATTGCCGTATGGAATGGTCTTGGCTTCGTGTACGTAAATGAGCTTTGAGATGGCATTGCGCCAAAGAGATGTTTTTCTTGAGTAGAAGATAAGGTCATTGACGACAGTGCCCTTGTCCGCGCTGTCGGAGGTCGGAGATCAGGGTCTCGGTATGACTTTTCAGGAAGGAGTGTTTGAAGGATTTAGCGGTGGTTTTGTAGAGATTAGGAGGATAGACAATGGTGTAAGTGTTGTCGCCCATAGCGATTAAGCAGGGTCCAGCCTTGGTGGGTGAGAGGGGGAAAATTTTGGACTGGAGGAAACTAAGGGGGAACTTTGGGGAGCTGGAGCTGCGGGTGTTTGCTGGTGTGACTCCAGGAGGCCGCGGAGTAAGGTAGTCAGGGGCCAAGTAGGAAGGGTGCTGCCCTGTGTGTGTGGGGTAGGCAGCTAGCGTGGTAGGATACTGGGCAGATTCACCTGCACGCAGGAGTCGCTGTTGTAGGAACCCGTGGCAAGGGTAGGCGTCCCCAGGTGCGAGGCTGTCGCCGGTCACATGGCCCCCCTCCCAATTGGTTGGAAGGCGTAGATGGTAAGCGGGAGCATTGTACGCAGTGCTCTGTCTTGCATGCGTGTCAGGTAATTTCCGTGAAAAAAATGCAGAAAGGAATTTTTCAGGAGGGGATGGTCACATGAGGTGTAAAGTGGGTTATAGAGCCCTGAGTACGAAATACTGGCGTAACTGTTACCAGTAGATTTAGAGACCAGATGAGCTGGGGAAAGACAGATTGAAGCCTCTATCTCTGTGGGATCTTAGACTAGTGGGAGGTGGCCATCTTAGGGTCAGGCTGAGAGAAAAGGCCTCGAACTGAGTCTGCCCTATGTTAATGCCGAGTAGAACGCAGTAGGTGGTCGGTGTTTGATATCCTGGCGTAACTATTAGTTGTAGATTAGTGGCCAGATGAATTGGGTAAGGTTAGATTAGGTCTTCTAATTCTGTCGGATCTGAGACTCATAAGGGGTGGCCATCTTAGGGTCTGCAGGAGATGATAGCCTAGAACCAGGTCTGCCCTTTGGCTATGCCGAGGGGAGCGCGGTAGGTGGCCAGCCTTCAGGGGGGTTGATTGAAAGCAGGTGAAGGAAAGAAGGGCGGTGGTCTTGCTTACCACTTATGGGCATCGCCTGTTGCCTGAGATAGTGCTATGGCAGCCGCCCAATTGAAGGACCAGGCATAGATTTTACCGTTGCCCTCTGTGGCTTGGGAATACCATGTCACCACGGTGTTATTTTGCCGCGATAGACTGCGGTGTGAAGAGTTGCGTTAAGCAACTTTTGCGGTAGTTTTCACACATTCTTGAGAATATCCCCCACAGTCTTTAGTAATAATGAGTCATGTCTGTAGGAGAGTAGGATCTGCTTCACATGGGTACCCCCACTTTTTGCTGGTGTTTCACTGTTTTTTGACCTCAGTCTGGCTGTGGCCCTGCTAATCAGGACCACAGCCTAGCTGCTTCCTCTCTAAAATGGTTTGCATGTACATTAGGTACATATCTAATTGGATTCTGGAGTGCCTTATAAGCCCCTAGTATATGGTATACTATGTACCTAGGGCATAGGTACGTCAGAGGCATACCAGGGGCAGCTGCATATTATGTCACCCCTGGGAAGCACTCCAAAATGGCACCACAGGTCTGCAACTGCAGCCTGGGTACGGGTGTGCTTGCACCGCTAACAGTGGTATAGGCTACCTATACCCACACATATATACAGACCCATATAAACCTATAAGCCACTCCTATGGCAGGCCTTGACAATCCTGAAGGCAGAGTGCTTGGTTTTATGTGAGAAGGTGCCCAAGCATGAGCTGAGCCCCTCTGCAGCTTTCTGAAATCCTTCCTTATGGCGGTTCTGTGATACAGCCATACCATATACTCTTAAGTGCATTATAACCTCGCGGTAAATGCTAACTTTGGAATGGCTGCATCAAAACATGTCGTGTTTGGTGTCAAACGCTTTGGAATACTACCCCCCCCCCCCGCCAGTTCTGGCGGCAGGGGTAGCATTCCACCCTTCTAGAGGGAAAGACATGTTCACACTGGTCAAACCCGGTAGGACTTTGCCTCTGCCGCAGACACGGGTCTGGCAGATGTGTATTGGGGCTGGGCGGCAGCACTCTCTGGTGCCTTGAAGTCCTGCACTAGGGGCACGTTTGCTGTCCCTGTGTAACCACCCCTCTTTCCAGGCCCACCCAGAGGTGGGACCTTAGAGTTAGTCCATCCCCTAATCTTACTATTAGTATAGGAATCCAGTCCCTAGGACTTTAGATTACCCTGGACGAAACTCTGCATCATATATCCTGGAAGATCGGCGTTCTATCCTGACTAGAAGACTGAAGAAATCTCCCTTGGGGTCAAGGAGTGACTCCCCTGCTTGGCAGGCACCAAAGAAGCAAATGACCGGTCTGCATCGCTGAAGCCCCCGCTGGACGTCAAAGTCTTTGCACCACCAGAGGTGGATTTCCAGACTTACCCGAGGCTACCCTGAGTCCACAGCAAAGCTGAGGCCCGTGGCTATTGTGGGTGATGTGGAACCGTGACCCTGGACGCCGTGAACGTTTGCAGCAACACTATCTTCCTGGTCCTCTTTGAAGTTGTGCTTTGAGCTCCTAGTAGCCCCAGCCTTGAGCACCTCCTGCACCGAAGATTGTTGGCCTCAACTCCACGAGTGACCCGTGGGCCAGCTCCAAGTGCGACTGCTCGAGGCTCCTTCGCGATCACTAGCCCGTTGGCTAGCAGGTCCCCACAAAGGCAACTCCTTTTCTAATTGGGCTTTCCTGGTTGCTCCAGATGTGCCCTGACTTGGCCTCACTGAGTGAGTCCCTCAGACCTTGCTGGTCTGCACCGCAGTCCTTTCTCTGAATTCCAGTGACTTGCCGTTGCCAAGGCTTGTTGGGTCCATTCTGGTGAACGACACTGCAGTACTCGACAGACTTTGCAGGACAGCTCGAATCCGGCTCATGGACTTTGTCGACGCCTCCTGGACCTCGTGGCTGAAGAGTGAAGACACCCATCAACTCACCTGAAGCACCCGACATCTGTGGGCATTGGTTCATCCTGCCCTTGGTCACTGACTAGTGACCCAGACTCTGTCCCCTCTGCTTTCAGGTTACTTCCATCCTAGATCCAGGCTTGGATCTCTTCAGACACTTCTCCTCTTCACGGCAGCAGCAGTTCTTTGCAGGCTTCCATTGCAATCGACGACACGACCCGACACCAAAAGACACCTATGCACCCGGCTACCCTGGGTGAGGTAACTCGAGTACTCCAGTTCCCCCATGGGTGCTAGCCCTAGAACTTCTTAAGTCTAAAAGGGTTTGGTCCTGACTCGATTAGATTTGTTCCTAATCTTTAAATTTCCAACCGCGACTTTGCCCATAGAAGATAATGGGAACCCGCGGTTGTGTTTTCATACTGCATACAGTCCTCGTGGGTCCCCTGTGTCACTACCTTGGGTGGTTCCTTGGGGTCCCAGTGATTCTACAGGCTATAGGCCTAGTGTCTATTCCAGTCGTGGTTCTTATACCACTTTTTTGGTATATGGTTTGGTACGCCCCTAGGGCCCAAACGTGTATTTGTGCTATTACTGATAATTGCTGACTTGTAAACTAAGTACTTCGAACTCCAGTCTCACAAAGAGACTAGAGGGGTGTGTTTTATCCTAAATACATATATTTTGAATATATACCTGGTGTGGTTGTCTTTTCATTTGATCATTCAAGAGATTATAGACTGGTAAAACAAGCTGCTTTACATTCCTTCAAGACTTAGCCTGAGGGCTGCTCTCCATAGCTACCACTGGGATAGATTTCAATAAAGGTTGTCTTTAACCTATCACCATAAGGGGTTGTTTGGACTGATACAAGGTGCCCAGTAGAACTAGTGAATAGCATTTATCAGGCCACCTTCTCACATTGGTTTGCAGCGTGTGGGATTCCAGCTTGCTATTGTTTTAGATAATCTCAATTGAATTGATCAACTGAAAACCACTAAAGGTGCCTATGGTACATATAATATCAAGTTTAGCTACAGTAAGTTCTACTGAACTTAGAGTTGTGTGTTAAGGGATAGCACACCCTTTCTACAACTCAAGAGAGTTTAGTAGGCCACACTAGCATAGGTAGTGCAATACACCACACCATGTTAGTAATGTCTAACCAGACAAAAACCAGTGGGTCCCTACCAGGAACCAGTGAGCTCCTTCCCTATAAATATGAGGATCTCTCCTTTGCTTAGCTTAGGGCCTTATGTTCCATTAGGAAGCTGAAGACAGGCAAAAGTCCATCCACCCAGCATCTCATAAAGAAACTTAAGCTGGATGATATCACAGGGCCTAGTGGGCCTGATGATGTAGACAGTGTAGGTGGGGCAGCAGGTGAGGGTGGGCCTAGGGGTAATAATTCCCCTGACCCTACCTCTAATGCTGACCAGACTGGTGACAATGACCAGACTCTGATGAACACAGATCTCCTGGATGAGGATGAGGAGGATGACAATAATGCCACTTCCTTTATTCCTCCAGGTAGGCCTGACAACAGGGCTGGAAGGGATAGATCTCTGTCAAGGGGATCTATCCAGTCTAACTCCTCTATAGGAACCTCTGTTTCTTCTCACAGAGGGAGGGAAACCTCCCAGGAGAGGAGAGAGAGACTGCTGAAGTATGAGCAAGACAAGTTCAACCTCAGAAAGCAGTAGATGGCCTTAGATAGGGAAGCCCTAGAGCTCTAGAGAGCTAGTAAAAAGAAGGGACTAGAGTCCCTTGGTGGCAGCAATTTCCCTAGAGATAGGGAGAGGTCTTATGACCATAGAAACCTAAGTAAGATTGTCCCTCCCTACCAGAGTGGGGATGACATCCACAAATGGATAACTGCCTTGGAGAGGACCTGTAAAGTACAGAAGGTCCCTCAAGGTCAGTGGGCAGCAACCTTATGGCTCTCCTTTGCAGACAAAGGTAGAGATAAGCTCCTCACTGTAAGAGAAGAGCATGCTGATGATTACAAAGTCTTGAAAAGTGCACTGATAGATGGGTTTGGCCTAGCCACTGAACAATACAGGTTAATGTTCAGAGACACAAAAAAGGCACAAAATCAGGACTGGGTTGACTTTGTTGACTGTGTTGCTAAGGTTCTGGAAGGTTAGTTATTGGGCAGTAAAGTGTGTTACTTCAAAGGATTGTACAATCTAATAATGAGGGAGCAGATTCTTAATAACTGTCAAAATCAGCTGTTGCACCAGTAACTGGTAGACTCTGATCTGACCTCTCCCCAAGAATTGGGAAAGAAGGCAGACAAATGGGTCAGAACCAGGGTGAGGCAGAAGGTACAGAACCAAGGTGGTGACCCAAAGAAGCAAGATTCCAAAAACTCTGACAAGGGTGGGGACAAGGGTAAAAACCAGAAGTCTTCTCAAGGGCCTCAAAAATCTTCTTCAGGTGGGGATTCACAGTCAGGAAAGGGTAAAGGCCAAAATAAACCTTGGTGCAAATTCTGTAAACAGAAAACTCACTGGACTACTGACTGCACCAAGGCCAAAGAAAATACTCCAGCCACCACCAATGCCCCTAAGGCACCTGCTCCCCCTAGTGCAGTTATAAGTGGTGGTGGGAATACACAGAATAAGGGTGTAGTAGGGTTGACCCTGGGTTCTGAGATGGACTCTGGCCTAATCACAGTACCAACTCAGACTGTGCTTGTCAGTGATGGGGGCATGGATATGTCCTCCTTTGTGTGTCCCAGTAACTTGGGCAAATACAGACAGCAGCCTTTAATGAATGGAGTAGAAGCGTGGGCATTCAGGGACACAGGAGCAAGTGTCACAATGGTGACAAAGGATCTTGTGGATCCTGGGCAGATTATACTTGGTGAAATGTACCAAGTGACCAATGCTAGCAATGTCAAAACAGACCATTCTCAGGCAGTTGTCAACTTCTCCTGGGGAGGGGTAACTAGCCATAAGAAGGTTGTGGTAAGTGCAGTCCTACCGGTACAGAGCTTTCTTGGCAATGATCTAGAGACTTCAGCTTGGGCTGAAGTGGAGCTCAGGACACATGCAGAAATGTTAAGGATCCCTGCACATGTCTTTGCTGTGACCAGGTCACAGGCAAAAATGTCTAAAACTGGACAGGCCCTGGATTCTGGAATAATGGACCAGGTGCCTCACAAGAGGAGGAGCAGTAGGGTCAAGGCAGAGCCTTCCCACCTGACTCAGAATGCCAATCAGTCTCCGCGGGGAGATGATCTTGAGCCTGAAGAAGGAACTGTCCCAGACGAGCTTGAACCTGACCAGGTTGAGTTCTTGGGGACAGGGGGCCCTTCCAGGTCTGATCTGAGCCAGGAGCAGAAAACCTGCCCCTCTCTTGAAACCCTCAGACAGAAAGCTGCTGATGAGGCTGCTGGGAATGCAAGTGGAACCCATAAAGTTTATTGGGATGATGGACTCCTATACGTAGAGAGTAGAGACCACAAGCCTGGTGCATCCAGGAGGTTGGTTATACCTCTGAAGTTTAGGGGTTTCCTATTGACACTCGCCCATGATATTCCCTTAGCAGGACTCCTGGGCCAGAACAAGACCTGGGACAGAATTGTTCCTCACTTTCACTGGCCCAACATGTCTGAAGACACAAAGGAGTTTTGTTGCTCCTGTGTAACCTGCCAAGCCAGTGGCAAAGCAGGTGGCACTACAAAGGCCCCCCTAATACCACTACCTGTGGTGGGGGTGCCCTTTGAAAGGGTAGGGATTGACATTGTTGGTCCCATGGATCCCCAAACAGAATCTGGGCACAGATTTATACTGGTGGTAGTGGATCATGCCACCAGGTATCCAGAAGCAATTCCCCTAAGGACCACTACAGCACCTGTAGTGGCAAGAGCTCTCGTGAGTGTATTCTCAAGAGTAGGCTTTCCTAAGGAGGTAGTATCTGACAGGGGTGCAAAGTTCATATCTAGTTACTTGACTGCTATGTGGAAGGAGTGTGGAGTGAACTACAAGTTCACCACACCCTATCACCCACAATGCAATGGTTTAGTTGAGAGATTCAACAAAACCTTAAAGCGCATGATTCAAGGACTTCCAGAGAAGCTTAGGCGAAAATGGGACCTGCTCTTGCCCTGCCTTTTATTTGCATACAGGGAGGTGCCTCAAAAGGGGGTTGGCTACTGCCCATTTGAACTTTTGTTTGGACACCCTGCCAGGGGTCCATTGTGTTTGGTGAAGGAAGGATGGAAGTTACCTCTCAAGCCCCCAAAGCAAGACATAGTGGACTATGTACATGGTTTCCGCTCCAGGATGGCTGAGTACATGAAAAAGGCAATCAAAAACCTTGAGGCTAGCCAGGAACTGCAAAAAGCCTGGCATGACCAAACGGCTGTACTGACTGTTTACCAGCCAGGACAGAAAGTGTGGGTGTTGTGGGTGTTGGAGCCTGTGGCCCCAGCAGTTCTCCAGGACAAATGGAGTGGACCTCACACTATTGTTGAACAGAAAGGGGAGGTTACCTATTTGGTAGACCTTGGAACCCCTAGGAGTCCCCATAGGGTACTTCATGTCAACAGACTAAAACCATATGTTGACAGGCCAGACATGGGCTTGCTCGTGGCTACTGATGAAGGACAGGAGGAAGAGAGTGACCCACTCCCTGACCTGCTTTCTCAGAACCCTGATTATTATGAAATCTGTTAATTGGCATTTCGTTAGTATAGACATAGCACATGGCATAAATGAAATATCACACAGGCAATGAGTCAGTTACTCGGAGGAGTCCCCGCCAATTGTGAGTACAGCGAACAACAGGATCAAACGCCACCCCCATGTGCGAAGGACCACCGCCCGTATTTAAACAGTTCCATAGAACAACAAAAAGAAAGAGGCAAAACAACAGAAGCCCCAGCATAACAGCAGCAGCAGGTTCAGTCTTTAACCATATGATCCCCAAGGTACTTCTCCCAGTCCAGCCCCCCCCACCCGGTCCCCACCCCCGGTACAAACAGTTCCATTAAGGGCAATTTTCAATGTCCGCACACCTGCCCGGTGCGATGAGGGCCTCCACACCAGTCCCCAAATTAGACCCCCTGGGCTCACCTCCGTTCCCCTCCCCCTCAGGGAGTGTCTCCGCAGTACTCGTCCCACAGAGTCCCAGGGCATCCCCATCCAGCTGCATCAGGGCCTGCAAGTGTACGTCCCACTGGTTCGCTATAGGTGTGCGCCTAAGTTCCAACGTTTCTTCCCGCAAAAGGGCCGTACCCTCCGCCCCCGCCCACACCAGCAGGGAACTCAGCCACGCTTGCGCTCGGGGGGGCTCAGCTGCCTTCCAGCGCTTGGTGATTAACCGCTTCGCCACTACTAAACCCAGGTCGAGGAAGCGACAGGCAACCTTCGTGGGGGGAGTTCTACGAAACAAGTGTAGCAAGCAGGCCGGCCATTCCCGAGGCGCCAGCGGGCCGGCACATTTACTTAACGCTCCATGCACCGTCCGCCAATACGAGTCTAGTGCTGGACAACTCCATAACATGTGCACCAGTCCAGCATCCAGAGCCTTGCAGCGTGGGCAGTCTGCATCCGCACGATGGAAATATCGGTTGATAGAATCAGGAGTGAGATATGCTCTGTGTAGTATAAAGTACTGAATTTGGCGAAACCGCAAGTTCCTGGGAACCCGCGTTGGCCCCCGTAGTGCATCCCTCCATTCCTTGTCAGCCATGGGGCGATCCAAATCCGCTTCCCATTTACCACGCAAAGGAGACAGGTCGGTCGCCACCTGTGTGCGCAGGGAGGCCGCGAACCAACGAATCATGTGACTGCCCCGTCCCATGACATGGAGGTACTGCATCATGAGGTGTTGTGCCGGCTCCTCCTGAAGAGCTCCCCACCGGTTTGTCAATGTCGCGATCAGCGAGCAGTGACGGAGGAACTGACCGGCTGGTAGCCCCGTCTCCTCCGCTAGTTGAGCAAACGGGATAAGCGCACCATCGCGGTAGAGGTCCCCCAGTGTGCAGATGTCCGCCGCGTGCCATTCCGTAAGCTCCATCGAGCGCAGTATCCCCCGACCACTAGGCGAACCCTCAATCGGCATGGCGGGAGCGTAAGGGACAATCGGCCGGGTCAAGTAAAGGGCACGCCGATAGCACTTGTAGGCCACTGCCACAAGGAGGGGACCCGGCTTTACCATTCTGGCCGTCGGGTGGAATGACGCTATGATATCCGCCAGGGGGAGCGGCGGCTCTGTGGACGCCGTGTCATCCCTCTCCCTATTGGCCAACCACCTGGCCACCCATTGCAGCTGCGCTGCTAGGTAATAGTGCACAAAGCACGGCATCACGAGGCCCCCCTGACCCGTGGGGAGGTATAACTTAGAGAGTGCCACTCTGTGGCGTGCGTTACCCCATACAAAATCCCGGAGGGAGCTCTCCAGGGTGGCGAAGAAGGACGCCGGGATGTAGATCGTCAAGTTAGCAAAATAGTAGAGGAGTCTGGGTAGAGCTACCATTTTGACCAAGGCAATGCGGCCTGTGACCGCGAGAGGAAGGGTGCCCCAGAAACGCATCTGGGCCCTGATCGCCGTATCCGCCCTGCCCAAGTTGCCCTCCACCAGGTCAGCTGGCTGCCTATACACCTGGATGCCCAGGTAACGGAAGGTGTCCAGCTCCAACCTGACAGGCACACCCCAGAGATGAAACCGGGGATCCAGAGTTTCAGCACAGAACGGGTAAAGGCACGATTTGCCCGCATTCACCCTCAACCCGGATAGCGCTGCAAATTCTGTGAGAACTCGCTCAAGGTCCCCTGAAATGTTCATCACATCCCTTACGAAGACCAGGAGGTCATCCGCATATAAGGAGACCTGGTGTGTTGCATCGCCCATGGGAATGCCGTCCGTCAACACCCTCCGCAGGGTGGCCGCTAAGGGCTCTATGGCAAGCGCAAAAAGGAGAGGCGAAAGAGGGCACCCCTGCCTGGTACCTCGGCCGACCGAAATGGCCTCAGAGATGTATGGGCCAGTTCTCACCCGGACCACAGGATTCTTGTAGAGAAGCGCCGCCATTTGTAGGAACCCGAGGCCTAGTCCATAGTGCGACAATGCTGCCACTAGCTACCCCCATTCAAGGCAATCGAAGGCTTTTTCAAGGTCTAATACTAAACAGCCCACTCGCGGCCAATGCTGTGCGCCATGCGCGACAACGCGGAAGAACCGGCGGAGATTAAGCGAGGTGCTGCGCTTCGGCACGAACCCATTCTGGTCCCTGTGCACCAGCACAGGTACAGTGGGGGCCAGCCGCTCCGCCAGGACCTTGGCCAGGATTTTATAATCGGTGTTGAGGAGGGCGAGGGGGCGATAGGACCCCAGGTGAGTAGGGTCACGCCCTGGCTTGGGTAAAGAGATCAGGTAGGCCTCTCTCATGGAGGCGGGCAGGGTAGCTTCCTCAAGGGCCGAGAGATAACTCGTGCAGTCTGGGCACCAGAGACTCCCGATATGCTTTGTAGTACTCCGCCGGGAGACCATCCGGCCCAGGCGCCTTGCCAAAAGCCAGTGAGGCCACCGCTTCCCCTATCTCCTCCAGCGTGAGACCTTCTAATGTTTCCTGATGGGCATCCGGAATCGTGGGTAGGCAGGCGGCCCCTAGAAACTGATCGAGATCCTGTGCCTGTCGGCGCCCCACTGAAGTGTACAGGGCCTTGTAATGCGCCGTGAGTATCTGATGGATCTCCCGTTGCGTGTGCACCAGCGTCCCGTCCGATCCACGGATGGAGGCTATTGGCACGTAGCCTGATTCCTGCCTGATCAACCAGGCCAGCAACCGCCCCGCCCTATCAGATGTAGCGTGGACCCGAGCCGAATGGGCAGCGTAGTTATGGCAACGCAATATCTCCAGCAGCTCAGCATGGCGTGCCCGGAGCTGCGCCAGCTGGGTCTCGACCTCCTCCCTCACCATGGCGTTCACACGACAATAGCCGCGATTCCAGAGTGGTGAGCAGTAACGTAAGCTGCTTACGAATATTCCCCGTCGCCCCTAGGCAATGTCCCCGCATGGTGGATTTGTGCGCGTCCCATTCCGTCAGCGCGCTCCCTGCCGTACCCTCATTGAGATCAAAGAACTGTTCGACCGCTGTGCCGAGCGAAGCTAGAAACTCCGCGTCCTCAAGAGCGGCCGGTTGCAGATGCCATGTGGGAATGGGGGGCCTCCCCAGGTCCCAGCAGAGACGCAGCCTAAGAGGATTGTGGTCCGAGTGGGTCCGGCCCAGGTAGTCCGCCTGGGCTATCAATGGGTCCAGCGAAGGAGAACCCACCACCCTGTCAAGGCGGACGTGAAGGTCATGTACCACCGAGTAATATGAATAGAGTCGGTCAGTGGGGTGTAAGGTACGCCAGACATCATGCAGGGCCCATCGCGACAGCCAATCAGGAAGGTTCCTCGCGTTCGAGACTGCCTGTGTGCTACGGAGCGGCGGGTAGGATCTATCAAGGCTCGTGTCCAACACCGCGTTAAAGTCCCCACCCAGTAACCAGGGAAGACCCACATACGGGGTTAAGGCCACCGAGAGTTGGTCTAGGAACGACGGTTGGTCAACGTTCAGGGCATAGATTGAGCCCAGGAGCATAGAGTGCCCGTTGAGCCTCCCCCGAACCAACGTGTATCGGCCAGCAGGATCAATCACTACTTCGGAGCATGTGAAGGGTGTACCTGCCCGTACCCAAATCAACGTACCCCGAGCATGCGCAGAATATGTGGTCCCAAAAAACTGCCCCCTCCACCGGGCGCATAATTTGTCCAACTCTGGCCATGTCATGTGTGTCTCCTGGAGAAGGGCCACCGCTATCCTATGCCGCTGCAAGTAGGCAAAAACAGAGTATCGGCGGGCCGGTGTGTGCATGCCTCTAATGTTCCATGTGACTATTGCAGTGTCAGCCATCAGTGTTGAGTGTGGACAATACGAGGCCCACAGGCCGAAGCGGGCCAGCCGGGGGGAGGAAGGGGACCAAGATCACTGTTGCCCAGACCGCCTGCTGCAAGAACATAGTGTACAAGAAAACTGCAGAACACTGCAGAGTGTGAAATTGAATAGACAAAGGTAAAAGTAAGATTAACAAGAGGAATTCCATAACCGCAAGGGCAAACCCCAGAACGGTCATTCGTCCAAACATGTAAGACTCAATCGCCTGTGAGCTACCAGGCCAAATATGTGCTAGTGGGGGCCAAAGGGCAATGCTGCTGGTCCCGGTCTGCAAGAGCCCCATGTTACCCCTGTCAGAGCCTCGTGTGCCTATAGGGCCGCCAGTCGCTCAACCGCTCCCCAGAGGGATGTGTGTGGGCATCGCCGCCACCCCGCTCCCCTGCGACCAAGACATGTGTGGACTCCCGACCCCGTCCCACGTGTAAGGGAACCCACACTGTCCCTCCAGCCCCCGTGACCCCCACGGCACCCCAACCTGCCCAGTCGTGTAAGCATGAAGAGCCACAAAACCACAATCCAGGAGGCAACAGAGGCAGGAAACCCCCCTCCCCTCAAGAGTAGTCCGCAGCACTCAGCCCACCACCTCAGGGTACCTGCATTGAACACAGTGCAATCAGACAAGAGTTCACCCCAGAAGGTCGGCCGTCTGGGGAGTCACCACCGGCAACACCTGGTCTTCCGAAAGGATGATGGACGGGGAGGAGGACTGGTCAGTCTCAGTGTCACTGTGTGCGCGAGCCACCATGTCCCCCTGGCTGCTCACAGATCCCAGGGTGGCCACCGCCTCAAGAGCCTCCAGCCGCTCCACGCGCATCCTCTCCGGACTCGGGGCCGCAGGAGGACTCGGCCCCGCTCCACCGCGTCAGTCCCTCTGTCTCCGTCGTCTCAGTCGTTTCTCCCGTCGCCCCACGGGGCCCGGGTCCGCGGGCCTGGGGCCACCATGTTGGCCCGTTTCCTCCAGCCAGTCTCAGACATCAGACGGGGCATCGAAAAAACGTGTCCCATCCTTCGTGACCACCCTGAGGCGCGAGGGGAACAGCAGCGAATATTGGATTTGCAATTCACGGAGTCGGCGTTTCACCTCCAGATAGTTGCTCCTCCGCTTCTGAACGGTCGCAGTGTAGTCCGGGAACAGCATCACTGCGCCACCCCCTACCGTCAGGGCACCCATTTTCCTCGTTTCCCGGAGGATCACGTTCCGGTCATGGTAGTTGAGGAGCCGAAACAGGAAAGGACGCGGCCGGGCCCCAGAGACAGGTCTCCGCATCGGCACTCTGTGCGCCCGCTCCACCACAAACTGCGGGGAGAGCACCCCCGGTGGCAGGATGTCCCGCAACCAGCCTTCAACGAACTGCTCCGGTCGTCGACCTTCCTCACCCTCCACCAGACCCACGACTCGTATGTTCTGGCGCCGAGAGCGGCCCTCTGCATCCTCTGCACGGTCCTCTAGAGTGTTAACGCGGTCCATCAGGTCCTGCAAAGTGGCAGAGTGGTTGCGCACTATCGGCTGAACATCCTGTAGCGCGTGACTGTGACTGGCAACGGTGTCCGCCAGCTTGCGATGGTCGGCGTGGAGCAAGGTGAAGTCAACCGTGACTTTGTCAATCCGGGATTCCAGGGAGGTTCGAGTTTGTTCCAGCGTGTTGCCCAGTCGGTCGACCGCTGCCAGCATGGCATCCATCTTGGCTTCCAGAGTCGACGCAGGCGGTGCCCCAGCCCCAGCAGAGTGTCCCGGCGCCGCGTCAGGACCTTCCGCCCCCAGCCTGGTCTCGGCGTGCTTGTTCCGAAGCCGCCCCATGGCCAGTTGCTGCGCCGATGGCATTCGGAGAGTCCAGTGGTGTGCGAGATCGACCAGGACTCCAGGCACCTCCAGATGCCGGTAGTAAAGGGCCCAGTCCCACTACCACGAGTCGGGCCAACGCCAGGGGGTCAGTGGGCAGGGCAGCGTCACTGCCGGGGGAAGTGCGTCGCAGTCCGTGGGTCAACCGACAGCCCGCATCGGGATCATGGCCATCCCCCAGCCCGCGCACCGCCTAGTCCACAATGGCCAGACCACAGCAACGCACCCAGCAGAAGGCAAGCGGCCAGTCCCCCATGCTCCTCACGCTGGTCCTGTCCGTCCGATCACTCCCACGGCGCTGTTCTCAGGGCCACATCACGCTCTCCAGGGTCGCCTCCGCCACCACAGCAGTCCCCCTTGCCCCCGAGGGCAGCAGCCAGGCGCTCACCAGGTTCCCGTCCACAAACTCGTATCCAGAGGGGGGTCTCTCACCAGGTCACTCACCGGTCTCTCGGGCGCTGCAGGATCCCATGTCTGCCACCATCGCCCCCGTCCGTAACGGCCACCACCACCGACCACCACAGCAAGCGCCTGCAGGCTCGGCGCTCTTAATCAGGCAGGGCAACAGTGCAGCCGGTCATCAGCCCCTCCGGGTCCCCTCGTCGCGTGGGAAACCCTCGCGGGTCGCCTGTCAGCCAGCCGTCGATCCGCAACGCGCTGCGCGGCCCAGCCTCCTCGTGGCAAGCCGTGGTGTAGAGTGACTCTCGCGGCCGGGCGCCACCTCCAGCTCGTCCCGCACCGCTCGCCAGGCAAGTCACCAAGGGGGCGGCACGTAGTCGGAGGCCGCCCCCGCTTTCAATTCGGGCCCCACAGGGCCGCCGGGACCTCACGGGCAGAAGCAGGCAGCATCGGCAGCGCCGGGGCACATCCCGGGTAGGAGAAGCAAAGGATAACGGCTCTGCAGCTCGGGAGCCTCACTCGAACACGGCCATCTTGGCCACGCGCCCTCTAGCGCCCCCATCCTTTCTCAGAACCCTGATGATGGGTCAGTGGATGGTGTAGCCTTGGCAGGCTGCCTCACTGCCCAGCAGCAAACTGACAGCAGGAATCTCCTCAGCCAGTTTAGATATATGTTTTCTCTGACTCCAAGTCAGACCACCTGGTGCACTCATGAAGTGAACACTGGGGACAGTCTACCAGTGAAGAATAGGATCTACAGGCAACCTGACCATGTCAGGGACTGTATAAGGACAGAAGTCCAAAAGATGTTGGATCTGGGTGTAATTGAACCCTCAGTTTGCCCTTGGGCTAGCCCAGTAGTCCTGGTACCTAAACCTCACACCAGTGGTGGAAAAAGAGAGATGAGGTTTTGTGTAGACTACATGGGTCTCAATGCAGTTACTAGGACTGATGCCCATCCCATCCCCAGGGCAGATGAGCTAATAGATACTTTGGCCTCAGCCAAGTTTCTAAGCACATTTGACCTGACAGCTGGCTACTAGCAGATCAGACTAGCTGATGATGCAAAGCCAAAGACAGCATTTCCTACCCCTAGTGGGCACTATCAATTTGTGGTAATGCCCTTTGGCTTGAAGAATGCACCTGCCACTTTCCAAAGGTTCGTGAATCAAGTCCTTACAGGCCTGGAAGACTTTAGTGCAGTGTATCTAGATGATATTGCGGTCTTTAGCTCCACCTGGGAGGAACACCTGGTCCACCTGAGGAAGGTTTTGGAGGCCCTGCAAAGGGCAGGCCTCACTATCACGGCTACTAACTGTCAGATAGGGCAGAGTCAGGTTGTGTACCTGGGCCACCTTGTAGGTGGAGGCCAGGTTCAACCATTGCAGAGCAAAATCCAGACCATAATGGAATGGGTTGCTCCAACTACCCAGACTCAGGTGACAGCCTTCTTAGGCCTGACTGGGTACTATAGGAGATTTGTCAAAGGGTATGGATCAATAGTGACACCCTTGAATGACTTAACTTCTAAAAAGATGCCCAAAAAGGTTCAGTGGACAGCTAGCTGTCAAAAGGCATTTGATGACCTGAAGCAGGCCATGTGCACTGCTCCCATTCTGCAGAGTCCTGACTACTCCAAGAAGTTCATTGTCCAAACAGATGCATCTGAATTGGGGGTAGGGGCTGTACTGTCACAATTGAATGATGAAGGTCAGGATCAGTCAGTAGCTTTCATAAGCAGAAGGCTGACTCCTAGAGAAAAACGTTGGTCAGCCATTGAGAGGGAGACCTTTGCTGTGGTTTGGGCTCTGAAGAAGTTGAGGCCATACTTGTTTGGTACTCACTTCCTTGTTCAGACAGACCATAAGCCCCTCTTATGGCTAAAACAAATGAAGGGTGAAAACCCCAAACTGCTTAGGTGGTCCATTTCCTTACAGGGGATGGACTTTACAGTGGAACATAGACCTGGGAGTAGCCATGCCAATGCAGATGGACTCTCTAGGTATTTCCACTTAGAACATGAAGACTCAGATTATAGAAAAACTTTATTCGGCATCATAAAAAACAATACCATAAAAGCACAGGTTAAAAGAGAGACAATACATTCATAAACACTCTCATTACCATAAAAACACGATGTAAAAGGCCAAGGTGAACTCACTAACATTTCATCGCTAGAATAGTACCCCCAACTCCACGCAAGTCTTTTACAAAACAGTTTTCAGATAGTGCTAGGGGCAGGCCACGGGCTATTTATACCAACCCAATGGTACTTCTAAGGCGCATTGCCAACCGTAAAAATGTTACCATACAATACAAAGTTAAAATCTCAGAGGAGAGTTTAAGATACAAAAAGGGCCACCTTTGCCTGCCTAAACCCTGCCTTCTTTAAAATTCTGTTTAAAAAAAGCCTTCTGGGGTATATATAAAAAGGGCATAACAGTACAAAATGAAGGGTATCCTGCGGAGATCGTTGAATGCAGCCGCAGGGACCCTTCTGTTCTAGCGTCCTCGTAAAACCTGCCGGCACCGCTAGGCTGTGGTGTATTAGATCCAGCCTAAAACGTGTCATTAAAAATCTAACTTGGGCATTGTGGATAAGACAAAGATAAGATTCAGTGCCCTGACATGATTTAGTAAAACCTCACTGTGGGTTTTCTAATCTCATTGTCTTCGCTACACGAACCCAAATAGTTCAGAAACTCCCCCTTGACACTCTCCTTGTCCTTGGCCAACAATTTCATGGGGTCAATGAAGAGGTCTAAACGGTCCAAGGCCTCAAGGGATTCCTTTACATAGTTTAACCATGGAATGGTCATCCCTTTTTCTCGGAGCAAAAAATCATTAATGATTTCCCTAGTCAAAGTAGCCTCAGGGTTTGTCCAGATTTTGATCCAGCAACTGAAGGGCTTTAGTTTCAAATTATCATTTATGTACATGGCACCCAATTCCTCATGAATGATGGTTGACGAGGTACTCTGAGGGACTTTTAACAATCTCCTGCGAAATTTGTTCTCTTCAATGTTAAGAATTTTTGTTTCAATAAATCCCCATACTTCGCTACCATAGAGTAGCTTGGCGCAGCATATAGAATTATAAAGTTTCAAAATCTGGTCCGGAGACCAGCAGCCCAACCTGTGAGCGAAGTTCATAATCGCACCCGTACTTCTAGTTAGGGTGCAACATTTCTCCTCTAACAGAGATTTAAAATTGAGCCTGGTGTCAACCCGCATTCCTAAATATGAGAAAGGCTGAAATTTTTCTATATGGTGTGCCCCAATCATGTACTCATATTTCTTTTTGGGCGGCTTCCCTAACTCCATGATGTACGATTTGGCAAGGTTTGCCGACAGATCCAAGTTCTCCATAAACTGCACAAACCCATCTAAGAGTCTTTGAAGGCCCAGAGGGGTCCGGGCCAAGAGAACTGCATCGTCTGCATAAAGCAGAACCGGAACCCCTCTGGTGCCTATCCTGGGTGGGTCGACTCCCAGTTTCACCAATGCATTCTCCAGGCCATTTATATACAAGGTGAATAAAAAGGGTGCCAGACTACAAACCTGTCTGACTCCCCTTGTGCATGGGAACTGGTCGGTCATGCTCCCCTGTTCATTATACCTAATCTGGGCTAGCGTGTTCCAGTGTAGAGATCTCAATATATTTACTAGGGCCTGATCCACTCCCAGCTCTTCCATGAGTTCCCATAGTTTCCTTCGATTCACTCTATCGAAAGCTGCTGTCAGATCCATGAAAGCCAAGTACACAGTATCTTGACTTGCGACCGTGTACTTGGCAGTCAACAGGTACAAATTAAGACATTGGTCAGTAGTGGAGCGTCCCGTTCTAAAACCATACTGTGTGTCGGTAATATTCTTGTTTTCCTCTGCCCAATCTAAAAGGCGATTTAGAATGGCCCTGCCTAAAACTTTCACAGTCACGTCTATAAGGGAGATGGGTCGATAGCAAGATGGGCTTTCCTTGTCTCCTTTTTTAAAGATTGGCACACTTATTGCAGTTGACCATGAGGCAGGCATGCCCGTATTTACTGCGGCATTTATGACCCTAGTCAGTATAGGGGCCCACAAGTGCACCTGGCTAAGAAACAAGTCCGGGGGGACCCCATCTGGACCGGGCGCTTTGTTTCTAGACAGGCCCTCTATGCCCGCCTTAATTTCACTCAGTGAGAAGTTTGTATATCCCACTCTTCCGGAGCCCTCCTCATTTGCTGGGTGGTTCTCCTCAGTACAGTGATTATACAGGCCATTAAAGTGCACAAACCAAGTCTCTGGCAGGATGTGATTTACGATCTTGGGTTTATCCCTATCTTGGAAACATGGGTCATTAATAACTTTCCAAAATGCCGTCATATTTTTTGCATCCACTGCTTCCCTCAAATTCTCCCATGCCTGCTGTTGCAGGGCAGTTTTTTGGCATTTGACAGCCTCTTTGTATAGGCCCCGGCAGGCGGCAACCCTGATTTTATCCCTGGGGAGAGTTTGCAATGCCAATTTAAACTCTCTCAGGGCCCTAGAACAAGCATGATCGAACCAACCATGTTCATTCGACCCCTTTTTCCCGGGATTAGTCCGGAGTAAGCTGTCAATGTGCATTGTGACCCCTTCGTAAGCCTTAACTAGGTCAACCCCTTCTACTGTAGAGCTCAAACACCTCCAGACATTCTGCTGCTTATGAGTGCACAATAAAATGCATCAACATTCATATGGGCCCATCTGAGTCTTCTCCCTTGGTCAGCTGCCATTAAAACCCCATTTGCACCCCTCTTCTCTTGTGGGCTAGTCACGCTAGGATCCATGAGTGCAATTACAAGGGGGTTATGATCACTAAAGATACTCGGTTCTATGTCAAACCCCAGTACCGCCTGCTTCAATATGTTGGATACAAAAATAAAATCTTTGAAAAAATCACAGCCTCTCCCTTTAAAGGATGGATGGACCCGGCTCCGTACCCCTCCTATTAACAGGTCCATGGTGTTTTGAATTTTGCAAATTTTGTAAATTCCCAGCACCTTGTTTAGCTCGTATCCCTCCTTTGAATGTTCTAAGTAGGGGCCCTTTTCCAGTGTGCAAGATGACCAATCACCGCATCTAGTTATTTTTACTTTGGGACAAAGGTGGCAGTTAAAGTCCCCCACGAGCACCAACTGGTGCATATACGCCCTCCCTGGTCCACCTCCCCGCCAATCTAGTTTCTAGTTCTTTCAGGCTATTTAATGGGAATCCCACTTTTTTCGCATTATAAAAATTTACAAGGAGTATCTTCTGTCCCCTCATACATAGTGTTAGCCCCTGTAGGGCGCCAGAATCCAAACACAGGTCTTCCCATCTCCCCTTAAGTTTAAGATCCACATATGTGACAAGTCCACCCCTAGTTCTGCTCATGAGTCCTTTCTGTGCCGGGACAAAAAACATTTTGTAGCCTTCCAAAGCGAGCGAGTCCCTATCCCATTCCCATGTCTCCTGCAGACATATGACCTGGACATTTTTTAGATATACCAGCCAGTCACTATTTATTAACTTAGCCGAGAGTCCCGCTATATTCCACAAAATGATCTTTATGGAGCCCTCGGTTAAAATGACTGAGCTGGCCAATATCAGGTCGCTTATGAGCGCGGACTCAGCTTGTAATATATGGGCCTTCTCTATGGGATGGGAGGTACCACAGGCTATTTCCCCGTGGGTGGTGATTAAAGTGTTCCCTGATGTTACTAAGGGGATTCCACCCACATAACTGGGGAAATCAATGACCTCAGCAGAACCCTCCCCCATGCAAATACTTTGATTGAGTCAATCAATGTCATCTAGTCCCAGAGTGTTTACCAATGTAGCAAAATGATTAGTTAAGACAAGCGGAGGCCCTGCTCCCGCACTCCCCCTGAGCTCGCTCCAGTCCTTCGCGTTTGATATTCTTCTCCTTGGATCCCTATAAAAGAAACCCAGTGGTAGTAGCTGGATGGCTGCATCTCCCCCCTCCAGGAGCCACCCCTGGAATGGGCAAGGAGGTCCTGGACCAGCCCCGGGAATCTGAAGTTTTAAATCACGGTATGTCCCGCGAAGCACTTCCTAGTCCCGCCAATCCATGAAACCCTTCTCTCCATTAAAATGTGCCTATAATTCGCCAGGCATTTCTACTTAACCAATGGGCTACTTTATTGATAAGCATCTGGGTAGTTTCTTCTCGAGTAACGGTGGGGGCTGGAACCCCTGTCATGACTATGGTGTATGGGCTAGCTGCTGGCAATAAATCAAGAACAGGCAGATCCTTTGAACTCCTAACGCACAAGGGGCCATCAGGCGTGATGGACTGTGCAATGCCAGGACCAACCCCCAGGCCCCCTTCCTCCCTCGAGCTCATCGATGGATTTATTGGGTGCCCTACCTGTCCTTTTTTCCTCCAATTTGTGGCCATCTCCTCCCTTCTCGATCTATCCTCACTGTCAGTGTCAACCCTCGTCCGCTCTGCATGAACGCTAACCCTGGCACCCTCCCTTTCCCTTTGCTGTCGATCTGGCTGTGTTTCACCCCCCAGCCCATCACTATATTGTGCTGGCCTAGCCGTGATCAGCCTATCTGCCACCTCTGTGCTATGGGAAATAGTAGGGGCCACTGTGCTGGTTTGACCCTTTTTCTGTGCTAAAAAAGAGGACACTTTCTCTTCAAGGGAGGTAATTTTCTCACGAAGTGGAGCTAGATGGCAATTTAGTAGAGTTTCCAGCCTCAACCAGAATGTGCCATCAGCCCCATCCCCGCTTTCTATCCCTCTGCAGTTAGTGCAATATGATTTCCCTCCAAGCGCTTGGGTGCCTATGCTCCTTCCCTCTTTTGATAGATCTTTTTTATTAGTTTTACCATTGGCCGTATTTCGCCCCCCACCTCGTGAGCGTTTCGCCAGTACTGGGGAATCACTTGCTAGAACAAGTATGCTGCTCAACCCGCTTTTATCAATAAGCGCCCTTTTTGATTGAGTCACCACCTCCCCTACTCCCCGTATGGTCGTTTCATTTACCTTCAATATATCTACTTGTGCCGACCCTCCCGCCAATAAAGCCGCCCCATGGAGTGGTAATGATCCCATATTAATTTCCACACCCTCCAGCCTCTTCTCTGTGGTGGCTCAATTTGGTAATGTCTGTCTCGAACGAACTCCAATATGGGATTTTCCCCTGTATCTGCGCTCACCCCCTGCGACGCGAGCTCAGACACTTCATCCTTGGCATCAATAGTCCCAGCATCGCTGTGGGGCGTATTCTCTCCTTCTTTCACTCCCGGGGTGAGTGACTTTGGAGATCTCACCAATACGGCGGCCCCCATGGACGACCTCTTCTGTGCTGTCACAGAGTCCATAGAGAGTCTTTTCTCAACCACAAGAATTTCTTGGGCCAGGGCCGACTTAGCTCTTACAAAAAACGCATCAAGTGTCCCTTTTAACTTTCCTGCCCCTTTTTCCTCCAGCACTCTCCCTTTGTTCATCGCAGTAAAGTTCGTGAGTATCCTAACTGTGGAGGAACCAAGGGACCGATGTATACCTCCCAGGCAAACAACTAAATTTCTTTCGTTAATCAGTACAGTGACCCCCACTACCTCTCACCTCTTGATGGTATGCTTGCTCCGAGACAGGCTTCAATCAGGTGTATTAGACAGAGCCTAAGACGTTAGAGCCGTGGCCCAGCCCTGCCTCTTCCTGGCTACGACAGGCTTAGACGGGCCCGCCCTAGGCCCGGGCTTCGCCCGGCACGTCCGCGCGCGTTCCGCTAAGCGGATGTCGTAGATAATTAAATAGCTGCTGCTGGGAGGTGTGCCGGAGGTAGGGCAGCTGGCGTGAGCCCCGTGCAGTCCTGGGACTTGAAGTCCTGATGGGGGCCAAATTCCTTGCGCCTTGGTACTCAACGAAGCGTCTCAACTGGTGAAGGTTAGTTTAATGTCCCTGCGTTTGGTGGGGGGTTGTGTAGGAGAGTAGGATCTGCTTCACATGGGTACCCCCTCTTTTTGCTGGTGTTTTACTGTTTTTCGACCTTAGTCTGGCTGTGGCCCTGCTAATCAGGACCACAGCCTAGCTGCTTCCTCTCTAAAATGGTTTGCATGTACATTAGGTACATATCTAATTGGATTCTGGAGTGCCTTATAAGCCCCTAGTATATGGTATACTATGTACCTATGGCATAGGTATCTCAGAGGTCTACCAGGGGCTGCAGCATATATTATGCCACCCCCGGGAAGCACTCCAAAATGGCACCACAGGTCTGCTACTGCAGCCTGGGTAAGGGTGTGCTTGCACCCCTTACAGTGGTATAGGCTAACTATATCCACACATATATACAGACCCATATAAAACTATAAGCAACTCCTATCGCAGGCCTTGACAATCCTGAAGGCAGAGTGCTTGGTTTTATGTGAGAGGGTGCCCAAGCATGAGCTGAGCCCCTCTGCAGCTTTCGGAAATCCTTCCTTATGGCTGTTCTGTGATACACCCATACCATATACTCTTAAGTGCATTATAACCTCGCGGTAAATGCTAACTTTGGAATGGCTTCATCAAAACATGTCGTGTTTGGTGACAAACGCTTTGGAATACTACCCCTCCCACCAGTTCTGGTGGTGGGGGTAGCATTCCACCCTTCTAGAGGGAAAGACATGTTCATACTGGTCAAATCCGGTAGGACTTTCCTGAGCCCTGGCGTCACAAAATGGATGCCTCTGCCACAGACACTGGTCTGGCCTCCTGCTGCTGACCGAATCTCCGGCAGGGGAGGCCTGGACAATAGGTTTCCTGTCGAAGGGAGGTGTAACCAACTCCCCAGACAGGCAGATGTGTATTGGGGCTGGGCGGGAGCACTCTCTGGTGCTTTGAAGTCCTGCACTGGGGGCACGTTTGCTGTCCCTGTGCATAGCCCAGTTCAAACTGGTTGCAGGGGCTACCTGCCCCTGCTCTGGTGCGGAACTGGACAAAGGAAATGGGTGTAACCACCCCTCTTTCCAGGCCCACCCATAGGTGGGGCCTCAGAGTTAGTCCATCCCCTAAACTTTCTATAAGTATAGAAATCCAGTCCCTAGGACTTTAGATTTCCCTGGACAAAACTCTGCATCATATATCCTGGACCTTCGATGTTTTATCCTGACTATCCCGAGAGAAATCTCCCTTGGGGTCGAGGAGTGACTCCCGTGCTTGGCAGGCACCAAAGAAGCAACTGACCGGTCTGCATCGCTGAAGCCCCCGCCAGACACCGAAGTCTTTGCATCACCAGAGGTAAATTTCCACACTTCCCTGAGGCTACCCTGAGTCCACAGCAAAGCTGAGGCCTGAGGCGATCGTGGGTGACGTGAAACTGTGACCCCTGGACACCGTGAACTTTTGCAGCAACACTATCTTCCTGGTCCTCCTTGAAGTTGTGCTTTGGGCTCTCAGTAGCCCCAGCCTTGAGCACCTCTTGCACTGAAGATTGTTGGCCTCCACTCCATGAGTGACCCGTGGACCAGCTCCAAGTGCGACCGCTTGAGGCTCCTTCGCGATCACTAGCCCATTGGCTAGCAGGTTCCCACAAAGGCAACTCCTTTTCTAATTGGGCTTTCCTGGTTTCTCCAGACGTGCCCTGACTTACCCTCACTGGGTGAGTCCCTCAGACCTTGCTGGTCTGCACCGCAGTCCTTTCTCTGAATTTCAGTGACGTGCCATTGCCAAGGCTTGTTGGGTCCATTCTGGTCGCCGACACTGCAGCACTCGACAGACTTCATGGGACAGCTTGAATCCGGCTCATGGACTTTGTCGACGCCTCCTGGACCTCGTGGCTAAGAGTCAAGACACCCATCAACTCACCTGAAGCACCCGACATCTCTGGGCATTGGTCCATCCTGCCCTTGGTCACTGGCTAGTGACCCAGACTCTGTCCCCTCTGCTTTCAGGTTCCTTCCATCCTAGATCCAGGCTTGGATCTCTTCAGACATTTCTCCTCTTCACGGCAGCAGCTGTTCTTTGCAGGCTTCCATTGCAATCGACGACGCGACCCGACACCAAAACACACCTATGCACAGGGTCGGACTGGCCGTAGCAAGCACCGGGCAATCCCCCGGTGCGCCGCACAGTTGGGGGCCGGTTTTGGGCCCCTGGGGGCCGTTTTTGTTACAGGGCCGTTTTTGCAGCATAGCTGCAAAATCGGCCCTGTAACAAAATCGGCCGAAAACCGGCCCTGGCAAAGAGCTCGGCGGCACCCCCAACCCCTGGGAAGGGGGGGTGGGGCCTGCCGAGCACTTTGCCTGGGCCGGTTTTGGTTCCCAGTCCGGCCCTGCCTATGCACCCGGCTTCCCTGGGTGAGGTAACTCGAGTACTCCGGTGCTCCCGTGGGTAAGTCCAAAAGTGTTTGGTCCTGACTCGATTAGAAGTGTCCCTAATCTTTAAATTTCCAACCACGACATTGCCCATAGAAGATAACGGGAACCCACTGTTGTGTTTACACACTGCATACAGTCCCCGTGGGTCCCCTGTGTCACTACCTTGGGTGGTTCCTTGGGGTCCCAGCGATTCTACAGGCTATAGGCCTGGTGTTTATTCCAGTCGTGGTTCTTATGCCAATTTTTTGGTATATGGTTTGGTACGCCCCTAGGGCCCAAACGTGTATTTGTGCTATTACTGATTATTGCTGACTTGTAAACTAAGTACTTCGAACTCCAGTCTCATAAAGAGACTAGAGGGGTGTGTTTTATCCTAAATACATATATTTTGAATATATACCTGGTGTGGTTGTCTTTTCATTTGATCATTCAAGAGATTATAGACTGGTAAAACAAGCTGCTTTACATTCCTTCAAGACCACTAGGATAGCTTTCAATAAAAGTTGTCTTTAACCTATCACCATAAGGGGTTGTTTGGACTGATACAAGGTGCCCACTAGAACTAGTGGACAGCATATATCAGGCCACCTTCTCACAATTTCATACAATAGGTTCAATGCTAAAGCATTTGAAAAAACGAAAAAAGAGAAAAAGCCATTTTGGAGCACAGTGCGACTTGGTCAAAAAAGACTAGCTAATGAGCAAGATGGATCAAGAAAACAGAAGTGAAAAAACTACCTTTTAAATGATGCTTAACGTTTTGACTGTGATGAAATATTGGGTCTCCATCAGCATACATCAGTGAATCTGTTTTACGTTTCACCACCTTGATGTTTGACTATTTGTGGGGAAAATATGTGTTGATACTTTGTAGATCTGCTTTTAGATTAAGTCTGCAAAGTGCACGTTTAATTAGATACTTTGTGCTTCTTTCATGTATCAGACACTAATGTTAACCTACACCCTGTCATGGTGATATTGCTAAAGCTGTGTCCTCGCTCTGCTGCGTCAGCTCAAGAAAGCCAGTTTCAGTGTGGCTGAATCTGATACTGAAGAGAAACTCTGAACTCTGACCTCTGCCTCCTGGAATAGGTGCTCGGGTCTGCTACTATGTTACTTCTGCTCCTTTGCTCCTACTTTTGAACTGATGTTTGAGAACATCTCTTTAGCACTGCTGACATAATAGTGCCACAAAAGAAGAACTGCTCTGGTACACAGGATGAGGTATGGGCGCCATGTTAAAATGTTACTGCTACAGTACTGTTAAGTCACATTTGTACTATAGTAGCAATAGGATAGTGATTGTGAAAGGAGAAGGAATAGGTGGCAGGCCTGAGGGAATGGAGCACTTCTCAGCCTCTCTACCCTCCACTCCAGCCACTATAAAAGTAGAAACATGAAAAAATTGTGAAGAGGGCAAAGGATGGCTATTAAAACAAGCATTTGCAATGCATTAGGTCTCGCATTTACTAGAGTTTGAGCCATTGGCATTGTAGATTACAATGCCTTTTATTAATGTGTTGGTTTTTTAAACAAATATATAAAAAGCATTGTCATTTACAATGCCAATAGCATAAATTCTCGCAAATGCGAGACCTATTGCATTGTAAATGTGACAACCTGCTTTCATCAGACTGCTCAGATGCGCGCACACACAAACACATTGAAGTGCACTCGGATAACCCAATTAGACGCAAGAGTCAAATTAGAAGATAACATGCATTAAAACACCTCAATTTTGTCCCGAAAACGTTTTAACTGTAAGAGGCTGAGAGTATGCTTTTTTGGAGGTGAAGCGCGCACACACAAACACATTGAAGTGCACTCGGATAACCATACTAGACACAAGAGAAGAAGAAGATGTCAGGCACTAAAACCATCTCAATTTCATCCCGATGGCGTCTAAACTGAAAGAGCCTGAAAGGATGCTGTTCGGGAGGTAAAAGTACATATAGAAACTGAATTTGTTTTTACTGACTATTATATAACAGACCAAGACTAACTTCCTGTGTGTGCTTTTTAAAATGAAAGTGTAAACGAATTACCTTGAAATGTACACTTTGTTGTGTGTTAGTTTTGGTATGCTGCAGCAGCGGCACTGTCTATCAACTTCTTGGCACTGCATGTCTTTCTTGCCGTACCACTCAACATGGTAGGCTGCAGCAGCAGGGACTAGTGGGAGGTGGTTTAGTGGCTCCCAATTATATAAAATGCTGTATGTGAAGTAGTACAATCCTCTCCGCCTACTTCAAAAAGTAAGAGCAGAGGCACTGTAAAGACGGAGTGACTCTATGTCACTCCCGCGCCCGGATGCATCTGTTTCCATTTGTAGGGACGCTGTCGATACCTCGCCTGGTCGAGCCACTGGGTCCCCAGACAGTATAAGTGCAAACACAGAATTAACTGATTGAGGGTTTCGAGCCCCTGCTGTGTGCTGTAGTCTGTCAGCAAATTCTCAAGGAGGGTTAATCCCCTGCCAATGGGGATGTTATTGTAACCCTGTGAATTGTGAGGAGGCGCAGGGCGGAAGCAGCTTTCTGACCGGGATGCCTGAGCACAAACAACACAAATAAAAGTCCTCAGCGGACTAATGCATCCACTGCTCTTAAAAACAAGACCGGAGGGGTGGGGGTGGATCGGTCAGCAACATGCAAAGTGGTGGGTGGGAGGGGAATGCAGCAACACGTGTAAAAAAAATTAGCACTTCAATTGAAGAGCACTTTAACGAAGGCACGAGCGAATGGAGACCAATTAAATGTAATGAATCTGTGCCTTGTCCCTGTGCCAGACAAAGGAATGGAAGTGACACATGGGCTCTGGTGGCTATTTAGCTTGCAGTAAAGCAGAATGACAGAGATTCCAACAAAGTGCCAAGCAATGGCTGGGTTAAAAGCCCAATACTGTATACAATAGAGGTGAGCCCTCATCTTCTGATAAGTAAGTAATTAATATACGCCACACTACCAGAGCTGCCGACTTTTGGAACTGAGAATCAGGTTGATTCCTAGGATAAGCTGAATATACTGTGATTGTGGGAAAATCACTTAATCTCTTTGGGCTAACTCAGATTATTATCCTCTTTACGGTGATAAAACCAGTACATTTGAGAGTAGTAATAATAGCATGTGCTATTAAACGTGCAGAGTGTCGAAATAGCTTTTAGTGAGCCGCTATTTACAAGGAGATAAAAGATCCCCGAACTTGAACCAGTATTTTGCTGTAAATGTGTGCTCTAAGCAAACACGTTTAAAGTTTACTCGTTACCTGCTAATCTACTTTTCCGTATATAAAAGTGAATGATTAGCGTATTTTTTCGTCCACAGCCTAACGCCCAGGGCAGGTACATGAAATGGGGAAGTTGGCGTTCTGGTTTGATATGTTGCCTTGTGTAATGTAAAAAACAAACTGTTAGAGGTGGGGACTGACGCCGGTGTGAGGTTTGGAATGCAAAGTAAAAGCTGCACAAACTAAGCTGCCAAAAGTGTGAGAGTAGCTGGCGCACTGTGTGAATCTTGCAGATGAGTGCTGTTTTGGCCTAGTTGTGGTGTGTGGAGTGTTTAAAAAGATGGCAGACGACCTGGGCAAGCAGTGGTGGCAGAAGGAGCAGGAGCTAATGGTGAGGAAGCATAAGGTATTGGAAAAATGTTGTGGTGCGAGGCATGTGCATGCAGTCAAGCATTTTCTGTAAAAGTCAGACTTCTCCCTGAAGATATTAGTCATAAGATCGCGTTTACTCAACGAATGGCTAGTAAATAGATACTGCTTTCAAGAACGCAATGAACAGAAATAAAAGCATTATGTGAATTTGAAGATAGGCAGTATTTGCCTACTTTCATGTTGTACTTTGCTTACTGGATAAACCGTTTGCTTAACTATGAATTGTGTGGCAAGTTAGAATAAGGTACAATTTCCATTGTGCAATGAACTAGGCGAGAACTAAAAACAAGGGGGAGGAGGAAGCTTTTATAAAATCTACACGCGAGGAAGCCAAACGGGCCTAGTGAAAGCAGGGGAGCGAGCGCTGCATTTCATTAAAGTGATCGCAGACACGGCAAAAGTGAGAGCAGGGGCATGAGCGCTGTAGTTAAAGTGATCGGAGATGCGATCAAGCAAGCAGAAAGGAAACTGATTAGAAGGGAGGGGGTAGTGTGAAAACAGCGGGGAGAGAAGGGAGTGTGTAATAAAAAACAAAGGAGCCAAAGCTATAGAGAAGGGAGGGGGGAGTGGGAGCAGCTGTGCACGTGAATTTGATCGTGCACTCAAGGTTTAGGCCAGCCAAAACTGTGGGTAGCACTTTGAAAATCCCACATATAAAATGTCTCTTCGAGCCTTTGGCTCGCGAGACCTAAAAATAGGGGGGAAAGGGACGAGGGTTATAAAAAATGAACACAGGGCATCAGTGTCTCTCTCCAGTGTAAAAGATGGAAATTGATGAATCCATGTCGATGCCATGGGTGTTCCTCAGGTTGACTTTATCAAAGTTGACAATTCGGTTATAAATGGACATTCATTCAAAATGAATTGTCGAGAGTGATTCGTCAGCGCCGCTTTGGGTACTTCCCAGTTTCCGCCTCAGCACAAAATATAGTACAATCCAGTAATTTTAAAAAACAGGGTTTGTTGCGACATTCACATAGCGTCTTCCACTGAAGTAAGGTAAGGCAGATCTATCTATCTATCTATCTATCTATCTATCTATCTATCTATCTATCTATCTATCTATCTATCTATCTATCTATCTATCTATCTATCTATCTATCTATCTATCTATCTATCTATCTATCTATCTATCTATCTATCTATCTATCTATCTATCTATCTATCTATCTATCTATCTATCTATCTATCTATCTATCTATCTATCTATCTATCTATCTATCTATCTATCTATCTATCTATCTATCTATCTATCTATCTGTCTGTCTATCTGTCTATCTGTCTGTCTGTCTGTCTGTCTGTCTGTCTGTCTGTCTGTCTGTCTGTCTGTCTGTCTGTCTGTCTGTCTATCTATCTATCCACACACACAGAAGCAGCTTATTACTTTATGTGATGTAGATCTGCACACATAGTGTATACTATGTTTTTTTCATGTGTAGCACTGAGTAAAACCCAAACCTGGATAATAGGAAATAAAACATGCAGCGACAGATAAAATCACATTGATGTGCCTTTGTGACTACGATCAGAGTTGTTTTCCTGGATAATAACATTATAGCGTGCAATATGTGGGGCAATAAGCAGTATTTTCCCTTGCCAGTTTCAACATACTGTAGTAGTGTTAACATGAAATTCGACCTTTGCACTGTAGTAAAAAATGTGTGAATGCGCATTTAGTCACATGTTTGTGTGTGTATATATATATATATATCAATTCAAAGTTGTCCTGTGCTTTGCAGCGCACTCCACCACAGGCAGATTCACTGAATCTTAAATGCAGGGGAACCGGCAAATTAATTCCCGAGTTTTCATTTCAGAGCCCCCAGCTCCATTTTCAAAGGCTTACTGCAGCAACACGCAAATGAACATTCAAGGTGCACTTGTTTTTTCCAAACAATTTATTGCCCTCTAGTGGACTTCAGGTGAGTCCTTTCTTCCACAGGATTCTGGTATCCGTGGTGTTCCTTGAGAAAAATAAACCCCTCCAGTGGGTTTTGCGAGGCTGCAGACTTTTAATTAAAATATTACACCCTCCAGTGGGCCTCAGAATATAATTTGCACAGTTTATTTTCAAAGCGCTGTGGTGCCGCCTCAAGATTAAAGACAATTCTTTTACCTTGCGCCCCATGTCTTTATTGGGTGGTGCTGTCGCCCCACAGCCGGACTGCCGTGTATGAATGTAAATTCAAATTTGTCCTGTGCTTGGCAGCACACTCCACCACAGGCAGATTCACTGAATCTTAAATGCAGGGGAACCGGCAAATTAATTCCTGAGTTTTGATGTCGCCTGACACGTTTCAGAGCCCCCAGCTCCTTTTTCAAAGGCTTACTGCAGCAACACGCAAATGAAAATTCAAGATGCACTCGTTTTTTCCCAAAAATGTATTGCCCTCTAGTGGGCTACAGGTGAGTCCTTTCTTCCACAGGATTCTGGTATCTGTAGTGTTCCTTGAGAAAAATAAACCCCTCCAGTGGGTTTTGCGAGGCTGCAGATTTTTAATTAAAATATTACACCCTCCAGTGGGCCTCAGAATATAATTTGCACAGATTATTTTCAAAGCGCTGTGGTGCCGCATCAAGATTAAAGACAATTCTTTTACCTTGCGCCCCATGTCTTTATTGGGTGGTGCTGTCTTCCCACGGCCGGACTGCCGTGTATGAATGTCAATTCAAAGTTGTCCTGTGCTTGGCAGCGCACTCCACCACAGGCAGATTCACTGAATCTTAAATGCAGGGGAACCGGCAAATTAATTCCTGAGTTTTCATGTCGCCTGGCGCGTTTCAGAGCCCCCAGCTCCTTTTTCAAAGGCTTACTGCAGCAACATGGAAATGAACATTCAAGGTGCACTCGTTTTTTTCAAACAATTTATTGCCCTCTAATATTTTATATATGGATGAAGTGACATATATATATATATATATATATATGTATATATATATATATATATATATATATTCACTGAAAAAACCATAGGTTTCACACAAGTTATAGTTAGCTGTACATTTCACTCGTAAAAAACCAATAAAATTCCACGTTATAGTTAGTGCAGGGAACTATAACTCACGCGACCGCAATCCTCTGCTGATGAGATATGTGTCTTTATGAAAAAAAAATATTTGTAATATATGTATAGCTAAAATTTAATGGAAGAAGACATGGGCAAATAAGTGTCTAAATACAGTATTAGCATCAGCAGAGGATTGCGGTCGCGTGAGTTATAGTTGCCTGCACTAACTATAACGTGGAATTTTATTGTTTTTTTACGAGTGAAATGTACAGCTAACTATAACTTGTGTGAAACCTATGGTTTTTTCAGTGAATTTGCAAGGTTTTTTAAATGCTAATTCCTAACTATAACGTGTGTACAACCTATGGTTTTTTCAGTGAATTTGTACGGTTTTTTAAATGCTAAGTTACTTTACGCCATTTGTGCCGTGCGCGCCCACTTCACGCAGTTCGTTCCGTGCGCGCACAGTGAGCACGCGGTGCGCTTCGTGCACCGCGTGCCCACTTTACGCAGTTAGTGCCGTGCACGCACGGTGGGAACGCGGTGCGCTACGCGCACTGCGTGCCCACGTTACGCTGGATGGGCCATGTATGCACGATGCGCTTCGCGCACCGTCCGCACACGGAGGACATATTATGCGCTTCGTTGTGAAAGGTTATCTATTAAATGTTCATCAAACACAGGAAATGCCATGCACGAAAGGTGCCCTGCGGCCACCTTTTGCACACGGGGGGGGGATTATGTGGAGTTTGTTTTTTTTTTATTTATTTTTTTTATTGTTTTTCCTACCCCCCTCAGAGTGCGAGAGAAAAAATGGCGGCCGACACTTCCTGGTTTCGACCGATTCGAATGTTTACTAAGATCTAACAGCCAATCAGAATCGCGCTCGCGCACGGCACCGTACGCGTACGGTAAGCTTACGGTGCGCGCTCAGAGCGCGCTTACAGATATATATATTGATTTAAATGCTATTTTCTTAGGAAATACTGAACAGATTTACACCAAACCTACAAAAGGCACATCCTTGACCTGTAGACTACCTCTCTGCCAAATTTCAAGTAACTCTGTTCAGCCGTTCGGGCTGTAGATGTGTCTAAAGGTCCTATGGAAAAATGCATGGGGAAAATGCGTTTGGGGACCCCCCTTTTTTCTCAGCCCCCGCTTGACGAATCACCCCGAGACTTTCAGGGTAGGAGCGGAGCGTAGCGCCCCATTAGTTTTGAGAATTTTGCGAGGATTCGTCAACCGGTGCCAAAGTTATTCAAAATAGAATTTTGAGATTTCCTATGGAAACACGGTCCTAACTATAACTACCTACTGGCGACCGCCAGTAGGTAATATATATATATATATATATATATATATATATATATATATATATATTCACTGAAAAAACCATAGGTTTCAGGGGCGTTATATAGTTAGCTGGACTTTTCACTCATACAAAACCATTGAAATTCCCCCGTTATAGTTAGTTCAGCTAAATACAACTTGCGCGCCCGCAATGCACTGCTGATGACGTCACATATTACATCACTCATGACATGGTCAGTGACATCACTCATGACATCACTGATGACATCGCTGATGACATCATCCAGTGAATGTGTGTTTTTCTCAAAATTACATATGTTTTATATATGTATATCTCAAGGTTGATGGAAGAATAAATGGGTATATAAGTGTCTAAATGGATGATTTGGTTTTGAAAAATTGATTGTATAACTGACTGATTAAGTGTATCTTAGTGAATACATGGCTTAGTGAGTAATGTTTAAATATGTAAATATCTGTATCAGTCTCTCACTTTGTGTATAAGTAGCTGCATGGGTTGGTGAGTAGCTACATGACTCACTGTTTGTATGTGTTGAAGACAGCATGTGTGCAGGACTGTATGGGTGGATGAGTGTGTGCATGGGTGTGTTAGTGAGTGAATGACTGTCTTAATAGTGTCTTTATGAGTAACTGCATATGTTTTAAACTAGTATATGTGACTATTGGTGTACATAAGTGAGTATATGTGAGAGTGAGAGATTGAAAGAGTTCCTGTATGAATAAGTATGTGTTTCTATAAGTGATTGTTTAAAAGACTAAGTATGTGTAAGTTTCTGTAGAAGTAAGTGTGGTGGTGTGTGGATAACTGTATATGCAAGTAAATGGATGTTTGATTCTTTATTAGCATGAGTGACTATGTGTGTGAGTAACTCTATGGATGAGTGGCATTGTGTAACAGGATGTGCAGGTGTATGAGTACATATGATGAGTGAGTACATGTATGAGTGACTGTATAGGACTGTTGGTGAATGAGTGGATGTGTATGTGGATCTTAGAATTACTGAATAGGTTGTTGTAACTGATATTGGTATGTCCATTGTCTTGAAAATTTTAGTTTCTATTTTTGAATGTGTATATCAAAGGTTATATTAGGGGGAGAGGAGGTCTGCCACTCTATCACAAGGATGATGTCATCAGTGATGTCATTTGGGAGGTCATGAGTGATATCATGAGTGATGTCACTGACCATGTCATGAGTGATGTAATATGTGACATCATCAGCTGTGCATTGCGGGCGCGCGAGTTATAGTTAGCTGAACTAACTATAACGGGGGGATTTCAATGGTTTTGTACGAGTGAAAAGTCCAGCTAACTATAACGCCCCTGAAACCTATGGTTTTTTCAGTGAATTTCTAAGGTTTTTTAAGTGCTAATTCCTAACTATAACATGCCTGAAACCTATGTTTTTTTCAGTGAATTTCAAAAGTTTTTTAAATGCTAATTTCTAACTATGCCTACAGAGATAGGACATGTGAAGAAAGAATTAAAAACGCACAGAAAGAAAAAAAAGAAATGCAGAAAGAAGCAACAGAGGTCCTCAAAGACGAAGAAAAGTGCAGGAAGAAGGATAACGTGCTGAAAGAACAAACAGAAGAGCAGAAAGAAGCCTTGTTGCAAAGTCATCCTGTACCCTCAAATTTTTCAGATGGATACTGGTGGTAACTGAGTCTGACTAACCAGTCCTAGAGCCAGTGCTATGTTAAAAGACACTCAGAATACAGTGAAAACATCTACATACACTAGGGAACACTATGCGTTGGGGTCCCCCTGTGATTAGCATGACCTCCTCTGTAAGCCCCTAGTATATAATAGGGCAGGGGATTAAAACTACCTCTTAAAACGCACCACAGGGCGTGTTTGCACACGTCACCGCAGGCACCATCCCCTCCCTTCCCCACTGTAAACACGCCCTGTGGCCGTTTGAAGTTGGGAGATTAAGTCCCCTTGAATCCTGAGGGTCCCTAGGGTCCAACTAGACCACTAGGTACCTCCAGTAAGCGCCACAGAGCTGCGTTGCAGAGAGATGTAAAAAGGGGCACGGCCTAGACCACCTGTCTGCAACGAAGCGCAGTGGCGCTTACTGGAAGCACCTGGTGGGCTGGTTGGCCCCCAGGGTCCCTCAGGATTGAAGGGGAATTATTTCCCCAACTTAAAACGCACCACAGGGCTTGTTTGCACATGTTAACTCAGGCCCCGTCCGCTCCCTTCACCACTGTGTAAACACGCCCTGTGGCCGTTTTTAGTTGAGAGATTAGGTTCATTTGAATCCTGAGGGTCCCTAGGGTCCAATTAGCCCACTAGGTACCTCCAGTAAGCGCCACAGAGCTGCGTTGCAGAGAGGTGTAAAAAGTGGCACGGCCTGGACCACCTCTCTGCAACGCAGCTTAGTGGCGCTTACTGGAAGCACCTGGTGGGCTAGTTGGCCCCAAGGGTCCCTCAGGATTGAAAGGGAATTATTTCCCCAAAAACGCGCCACAGGGCGTGTTTGCACATGTCACCTCAGGCCCCGTCCCCTCCCTTCACCACTGTGTGAACGCGCCCTGTGGCCATTCTAAGTTGAGAGATTAAGTCCCCTTGAATCCTAAGGGTCCCTAGGGTCAAACTAGCCCACTAGGTACCTCCAGTAAGCACCACAGAGCTGCGTTGCATAGAGGTGTAAAAAGGGGTGTGGCCTCAGAACACCTGTCTGCAACGCAGCTCCCTGGCGCATACTGGAGATACCTGTTGGGCTAGTTGGCCCTCAGGGACCCTCAGTATTGAAGGTGAATTAATTTCCCAACTTACAACTGGCCAGGGGGCGCGTTTGCAGAGTGCTGCAAGGAGGGGGCGTGGCCTTCGGCGCGATGCCGGTCTTTTATTCATTTTATTCTTTTAAGAAGGAGGGCTGCGTTGCCCCCCTCCTCAGGCCACTTATGGCCCGGGGACCCCATCCCCCGAGGCCGGCCTTTGTTTTTCATTATTTTAAAAAAATATATATTTATAGAAACACCTAGGACATGCTGGACAAACCGTATGTACCTATCACCATGACGATTTGCGTGATATTCATTAAAAGGCGACTATGCATACAATGAATCCACGTGGAATGTATTTACACCGCTAGTGAAGCTCTGACGTGTCTGACGCCCTACCCTGCCTAATCCCGGCGCCCCCGCCGGTGGGTACTCTCCAAGTAGACACCCTTGTTGTTTATTTATACAAAGATGGGTAGCTATTGACGGGCACATTTAATACACACGCACACCAAGCCATTCAAAGGGGATTCGACAAAAATTCGACCAAACAATGCAAGAAACCCCCCTCACAGTTAATAAAACACACATCCACCGCCGGATGTGTAAGACTTTTTATTTTACTCTCTGGAAAGGAGACGAACCTCACTTGAGAGTCACAGCGTGCTCCTGGCTGAGCCCAATGCTGTGTTACACCCACCAGTGTCCACCGAGTGCCACATACCTCTGTGTTGTATTCCACCAGCTAGTGCGTATGCTATGACAGTCTCTAGTCTATGTGCACTGTAACACCACCCCGTGAATATGTCATGCCACACTTGCCTTCGCACGGGTTATATTGCCCCATCCAACGTGCCTTCCTCGATGCCTATGTTATAACGGACAGCGCCATGCCATACATATTACAATCTGGGATCCATATCTTTGTCACTGTGCATATGCAATGTTACACTCCTCAGCACATATTTTATATTACAACTTTAGAGACTAGTTAGGTTACACAACACTGCCCTGTGCATATTACACTCCAAGGCGCATAACGCATAGCACGCGCTAGTGCCTGTGCTATCTCGCGCTCTCCAATTAATCTGTCATTGCGCACAATGTATTGCATATTATATTTCATGCCCCGGTTCATCTTATATCACACTTTTTGTTGCATAGTTTATACCATATACTATATCTTGTTTTCATTTTCAATCGTGCTCTCAGGACTATGTTCTATATAACACTGCGTCCACCTACCCTTTTCACGGGCATTACATTTTGCGATGGGGGGTGGAGGGTCAGGGGGAGTTTCTCCCAAGGGAGCCCAGAGTCACAGTCACAAACGTCCTCTTCTTCCTGAATAAAAGTGGGATTATGCTGCATACTTGTTCATATTTTAAGTAGTTCGCACAGACACACATTTTAAAAACAATAAAGTTCCTACTACCCACCTTCTCTGAACAGTTAGCTTGCTGCCCCATCCACCTCCTCCCTATCCTCTGTTGTCTGAATCCATGGACTAGCCTCCTCCCTCCTGCGATGCATGCTCTGATGTGCTGCCACTGCCCTCCATTTAGCATGATGTACCAGTCCACTCCTCCTGCCCTCCATTGCCCAATTCTATGGCCCATCATTGACCTCCTGCTTAGCCTCTGTGCTTAGCTTGCTGCCCCTATTCTCCTTCCCCCTGCCCTCCGATGTCTTTGTGCATGCCCCTGCTCCATCCTTTTTGCCCACCATGTTCCATGGACCTGCCACTCCTATCTACTCTGAGTGTTATGTTGAGCTGCCACTCCCTTCCCACCTGCCTAGCATTGTCAGATGACTGCAACCTGTCCCTGCCACCTCCATCCTGCCTGTCCACATGCCATGCCCCTATCCCCTTCCTCCTGTTCTCCATGGTCCATTTTACTGCCACACCCTTCTGCCCTCCCTGGTCTGTTGTGCTGCAACTGCTCCTCCTGCCTGCCCCGCGCTGTCTGTTGTGAGGCCCCTTCCCCTGAACTCTCTTGTCTGTGCCCAGGTCCTGACCCTCCCTTCTATCCTCCATGGTCCTTTGTGCATGCCCCTGCACCCTCCTTCTTGCTCATCATAGCCATTGTGCTGCCACTAACCCTCCCACTTGCCATGCATGGCCTTCTGTGCTGCCATGGCCCCTCCCACCTTCCCTGTGTGGTCAGCTAGCTGCCCCTGACCCCCTCCCACCTTCCCTCCATGGTCTGTGAGTATTTCATCATAGTCTCATTGTTGATCTCCATGGTGTGTTTTGTTTCTAGTGCCCATCCTGCCTGACCTCCATGGTCATCTTGCTGCTCCTGCCCTGCCCCCTTGCCCCCAGCCCTCTGTCTCCATGTGCAGACCCCTATTCCCTCCCTCCTGGCTTGTCTGTTCCATTGTAATGCCCCTGATCTGTCCCTCCTGCCCTTTATGGTCTGTTATGCTGCAGCTTTCTCTCCTGTCTGTCCATTATGGTCAGCTAGCTACCATTGCCTCTTTCCCCTCTGTTCTCTGTTGTCCATGTGCATGGTCCTGTCCCCTCCCTTTTGCTTTCTATTGATTGTTGTGCTGCACTCCCATCCCGCATGCCCTGTGTGGTGTATTGTGCTGCTGCAAACCCTGATGCCTGCCCTGTAGGGTCAGTTTGGTGCACCTCTCCATGTCCCTCCTGCCCTCTGTTATCCGAGTCCATGTCCCTACCCCAATTCCTCCTGCCTACCATGCTCCAATGTACCATACTTGCGAACATTTTGAACTTGGTAAGAGGGAGATTTTGAAAAAAAACTGGGGTATTGATTTTCCCCTTTGAGTTACATTAAAAAAGAGGAGATTGTAGACAGGAGACAGATCAAATAAAGCCCATTTGAGCTTAAAAACATTGGACTTTTCCTGGCTGAAACGGGTCTGTTGGCATGTATGGTTGTACTACCACTGCCTCTTCCTTCTGCCCACAATGGTCTATTATATTGCCACAGCCTCTCTTGCCAGTCCTGTATTGTTGGTTTATTACCCCTGCCCCCCTTTCCACTGCCCTCCATAGTCTGTTCTGCTGCCACTGCCCTTCCTGCCTGCCCAGTGTGGTCAAATTGTTGCCTCTGCACTCCACTCTCCTACCTGCCTTCAATTTTCAGAGTCCGTGCCCTTGCCCTCGGCCTTTCAACAGTATCCCAATGAGAGGGAGGAGCCTAGCGCGCAACCAAGATGGCCGCGTAGGTGCGAGGCTCCCGAGGACCTCCGCGACCTCCTGAATTAATCCTGGCGATATCCTGTCCTTGTTGAGGGGACTGTGTTGGGGAACCGGAGCTGAGGCGCCACCCGTTTTTTGGGCTCGAATCGGACCCCGGACGCCGGTGGGAGCATCGATCGAAGGTTGCGGCCTTCTCCTCGCCGGCCCCCCGGATTGGAGTAGTGGGGCGATCCGGGGACAAAGTGAATAACAGCGGCGAACGGGGCTGGGCGACTGGCGTACCCCGCACTTTCACTTTCGCTTTTGCGCCCTCCTAGCTCTCAAGCGGGGTCGGACTGCGGAGCGGGGTGCGGTGGTGTGGCCTTGTCCAGAAGCCCGGCTGACCCGCCGGCGGTGGGTTGACCCGCGGTTCGGTGGTCGCCCCTGCCCCCCCCCTGGCACCCGTGACTTGGTATAGCGGCCCGTTTGGGGTGCTTGGCACGACGGTGGAAGAGCCAGCATGTCCACCAAACAAGATGGCGACCGGGCGAAGGTGAAGACGACCCGCCGTGGCACGGCGCACCAGGCCAACAGTATGGACCGCTACACGCTCCAGAAGGGTTCTCCGGAGACATCGCGTGCATCCCCGGTGGGCCCGACGGAGGCATCCGCTCATCCAGTGGATCTGACCCTCCGGGACGTCATGGGCGCCATCGCAGAGATGAAGGCCTCGGTGGACCAGCGTTTCGACACCTTAGCGCAAAAAATAGACTCGGTCCTGGTGGATGTGAGCCTTGTGAGGGCAGACTTGTCCAAAACAAACGACCGAGTCGACTCCCTGGCCCACACCACAACGAGCCTCACGACAGACGTGGTGGCCCTCCAGAAGGAGGTGCGCCGGCTTGGCCAGGCGAGCGCCCTAATGGACCGGCGACTGGAGGACTCCGAGGGTCGGGCCCGGAGGAATAATGTCCGTATTGTGGGGGTGCCGGAGGGACGAGAGGCGGAGGCGGCGGATCTTTTCGTGGAAGAGTTGATCCTGACCCATCTCCAGCCCCGGGGGCTGAGTAAGCTTTTTGCGGTGGAGCGTGCTCACCGGGTCCCCGGGGGCAGACCTAAGACTGGTGCCCTGCCGCGGCCTCTCATTGCCCGGATTTTTAATTTTCGGGACAGAGATGCTATCCTCCAGACCTCCAGACAACAGGGACTGGTCAAGCTTGACAACATGGAGGTACATTTCTACCCAGACTTTACCCCGGCGGTCCAGAAGCAGCGGCAGAGCTTTCTTGGTGTTAAACGTCGCCTAAGGGACCTGAACCTCAAGTACTCAATGCTCTTTCCAGCTAAGCTGAGGGTAGAGGTGGATGGTCGCACGCACTTCTTCGACCGGCCCGAGGCGGCTGGGGACTGGCTGGACACTCTGCCTGGAGATCGGGGCCGGGGGGGCGGGGGGGGCGCGGCTGGCGAGGAGGGCCCGCCGGATCAGAATTGAGGGGTGACTGCATAGGCCTTGCTCTGGACGTTGTTCCTTCACCATTTATTGATTGCGTATTTTCCCCTCCTATGGAGGTCGTGCGGGGTCTGTTGGGGGCTTCCCTCCTCCTCTGGGGGACTAGTTAGTATTTTAGCTATGGGGCGACAGGCACACTGCACTTTGGGGGGGCTGTCTGGGCTCATGCAGGGGTGCAGGGAGGGGGGAGTTTTGTTGGGACCGGGGGGTGGGGGGGGTGTGTTGTTTGTTAGCACCGCAGGGCAAACCCGCTACTATGTTGTTGTTTTTAGGATGCTCGATGGGGGACGACCGATTGTTTCGCCGTATGATGGGGGGTAGGGATTTGGCTGTGTTGTCATGGAATGTTAACGGCCTGGGGGATAGGATTAAGCGTGGTGTGGTCCTGCAGTACTTAAAACGTATTTCACCAGATGTTGTCTTCCTGCAGGAGACGCACCTTATAGGTAACTCCTTTCATGCAATGAACCGGCGGGGATATCGTTTGGCGGCCCATTCTGGCTTCACCTCGGGCTCGCGGGGGGTGGGTATTATGATCAAGAACTCGCTCCCGTTGGAGATTGATGAGGTGCGCCATGATGAGAGGGGACGCTACACGGTTCTGGTGGGAAGAATGGAGGGTAGAGTGTTTATCTTTATATCAGTGTACGTCCCGCCTGGGTTACAAGCCACCACATTTGCGGACCTGGGGCGCCTCCTTCTGGACCTTCCGAGTGGCCTGCTGGTGGTTGGAGGGGATTTTAATGCGGTAGCCTCTGGGTCTATGGATCGCCATCCCCCTAGGGACCTCCCCCGGGCACAGGCGTGGCTGCCCGGCCTTCTGGACACGCTGGGCCTGGTGGATTGCTGGCGATTAAAGCATCCTGCATTGCGACAGTACACCTTCCACTCGGGTGCCCATGGTAGCCTCTCGCGGCTTGATTACATCCTTGTCCCGGCGGCCCACGCAGGGAGGGTGGGGGAGGTGCGCCATCTGGCGCGGGGTATCTCAGACCACTCCCCATTGTTGTTGCATCTCGATGTCTTCCCGAGGGGGGATGGCAGGGTGGCCCCAATCAATGCATGGTATTTGCGCGACCCCACCATTCGTGCCGATTTGATCAAATCCCTACAGCGATATTTCGATGAGAATGTGGGGTCGGTCTCTTCGGCCATCTCCCTGTGGGAGGCTTTCAAGGTAGTCCTTAGAGGGGAGGCCCTCTCCTTTATCTCCCATGCCCGGCGGCGCGAGCGGGAGGAGGTGACCCGGGTAGAGGCCGAGATTGCAGAACTGGAGGGTGACCTGGGAAGCGGGGTAACAGACGACAAGTTGCATGTTCTACACCTAAAGCAGGCGGCCTATCGGGCCCTCGTCACGGAGGCGGCCAGGGGCCTCAGTAGAGAGCAGCAGGGGCGATTGTATGATGTGGGTGATAAGGCTGGCAAATTGATTGCGTGGTTGGATAAGAGGGAGAGAGCGAGCCGTGTGGTGCCTTTGATTGAGAGTGTTGATGGTGCGTGTGTCACTGAGCCGGAAGCCATTGTCTCCTGCTTCGCGGATTATTTCCGCGAAGTCTACTCCCCGGTTTCCCCCTGCTCGGAGGCAGATTCCCATGCCCTGCTTCGGGACATCGCACTGCCCTCCCTAACGGTGGAGGACAGGGATTCGCTGGACGCCCCTCCCACCTCGGACGAAATTGCCTTGGCTATTCGCTCGGTTGCATCCGGCAAGGCCATGGGCCCCAATGGTATTCCCATCGAGCTCTACAAGCTACGCCCGGATGTGTTGGCGCCCCACCTGCGCGCGATGTTCCTGGCGGCCCACTCGCGGGGTTCCCTCCCGCCGGACCAGCGTCTGGCCACAATTGTGGTGATCCACAAGGAGGGGAAGCCCCGTGAACGGGTCACATCCTATAGGCCGATTTCGCTTTTGAACGCGGAGCCCAAAATTCTCGCCAAGGTGTTGGCCAACAGGTTGGTTGGCGTGGTGGGCGATTTGGTCCACCAAGACCAATCTGGCTTTATACCGCACCGCAACACGGCGCTCAATCTGCGGCGCTTGCACGGGGTGCTCGCGCGTGTCCCATTTGTGCGGGAGCCGGCCATCTTGGCGTCCTTGGACGCCACCATGGCGTTTGATACGCTTGAATGGCCATACATCTGGGCGATGCTGGCAAAATTCGGGTTTGGCCCGGGTTTCATTAGCTGGGTCAAATTGCTATATTCGGGCCCATTGGCGCAGGTGGTAGTGAATGGGCGAGTCTCGGCCCCATTCGCGCTGGGGAGGGGTACGCGACAGGGTTGCCCCCTGTCGCCTCTCCTGTTTGCCCTGGCCCTGGAGCCCCTGGCGGAGTGGCTGCGGTGGCACCCTTCTATCCGTGGTCTCCGCTGGACCCCCGAGCATGAGGACCGTGTGTCCCTCTATGCTGACGATATCCTTCTGTACCTCGCCTCCCCGCGTAAATCACTGATCGTTCTGGTTGATGTTTTGCGCTCATTCGGTCGCAACTCAGGCCTGGTCATCAACTGGGCGAAATCCTGTGTATATGTGCTTTCCGGGGAGGCTCCGGCCCTACCACGGGACTGTCCGATCCAGATTGCCTCCCAAGGTTTTCGGTACCTGGGTATCTATATCACTCTTGACCCGGAGGCCCGCTATGAGCGGAATTTGCTACCCCCCCTCCGGCGTTTGAGGGAGGACGTGGTGCGCTGGCGGCGTTTGCCGCTCTCGCCGCTCGGCCGAGCGGCCTTGTTTAAAATGATGTCCCTGCCACGCTTCCTCTACGCCCTCCAGAATACTATGGACTTGGTCCCGGCACGCTATTTCCGTGAGGTGGAGGGCCTCCAGCGGCGCCTGTTCTGGGACGGGAGGCCGCGCATTGCTCTGGCTAAATTGACGCTCCCGTGGTACGATGGGGGGGTCGCCCTCCCTGACATTAAACGGTATTACTGGGCCTCCCAACTAGCTGCAATTAATCATGGCCTTTACGGGCCCGCCTTGAACCCGGCATTTGAGATGGATAAGATGCTCCTGCCCGGTGGCGATTACAATCGAGCGCTCTACGCTGGCGCGCCCGACTCCCGTTTGACGGGACCGACGCGTGTCATGGTGCGTGTCTGGCACGCGGCTAATGCAGCTATGGGGTGGAAGGACCGTTTGACCCGGGCGTCACCGCTGTATGCGTCTGAGAGGTTGGGCTCCCTGTGGACGTCGAAGGGCTTCGAGAAGTGGGACACGATCGGAATCAGCACGGTGGGAGATCTCTGGACGAGGGGGGGATTCAAAACTTTTGAGACGCTGCAGGCGGAGTTCCAGCTGCAGGGCAGTGAGTACTTTCGGTACCTACAGGTCCGCCATGCGCTGGGCTCCGTCTTCCCGGATGTCGCATCCATTCCGGAGTCTTCCCCCCTGGAGGACAGAGTCCTAGATGGCCATGTCCCGGACAGCACGATCTCCCTCATATACAAAAAACTGATCAACGATAGATCGTGCCTGCTGACTAGTCTCCGCGAGGCTTGGGTTGCCGACGGGCTGGAGCTGGACGATGAGGATTGGAGTTCCGCGGTGGCCTCTCCGAAAGAGGTGGCCATCCCGGCTCGCCTTCGTTTCGTCCAGCTCAAGATCCTTCACCGGGTTTACGTGACGGGGCCAAGGCTTCTGCGTATGGGTTTTGCTGGTGACGGAATGTGTAAGCGTGGCTGTGGTGCGTTGGCGACTTTCATGCATATACTGTGGGAGTGCCCGAAGGTGGAGCGATTCTGGCGTGGTGTGCATGAGGTCCTGCGTGTGGTTACGCGTGTCGCGCTGCTGCCTGAAGCGAGGAGATGCTTGCTGAATGTATGGGAACCGAATGACTATTCGGTCCCGCAGACGCGGTGGGCGACTCTGGGATACATGATAGCCAAGCGCGACATTGCTCAATTGTGGGGATCCCAGAGGCCCCCTGCGGTGTCGGCCTGGAAAGAGCATATGGATTGGTGTATGTTTCGTGAAAAGGTGGTGTATGTGGCGAGAGGTAAGCCTGGGGCGTGGGTGAAACTCTGGGGCCCCTGGAACGCCTACCGCGGGGGTATTTGTGAGCCACCACTGCTACCGGCTGCCTCGCCTGCTCCGTCTCCCTAGACGGCCCCCCTCCCTCAGCCGCGGGCGCGCGGTCCCCCAGTCCCTGATCTATTCCCATTCCCCTCTCCAGAGTTCTGCTGCTGGTTTGGATCCCCCACTTATGGAGCACGTGCTGTTATTTTGGATCGCGGGTTGCCTTGCGGGTGCGGTTTTTTGGTGTTGTTTTGTTTCAAGAAAAGGGAACCGTACTGTGGGCTTGGAGCTGTGTGGCCTGCACCATTGATTACTCCTGTTTCACTGCTCTGCACTGCCTAGAGACTTTTACTGTATGTATGCGATATGTTTTTGTCATTCTAGCGGCCGGCCGGATGGTTGTAGGCCCGTACCTGTAACCTTTACGAACTGCAATAAACGGTTTAAAAAAAAAAAAAAAAAAAAAAAAACAGTATCCCAATGAACAACTAGATTGCTAACATTCTATATTTATTACAAAAGTGTGGAACGCCTGACGTCATCTTGATGTAATCAAAACTGTAATACCTAGAGCATTTCCTTTAGAAATTACATATATGAGAGGGTCTTATTTGCATCATAATTATGGTTAGTGCTCTAAAAATCTAAAATGAGGACATATTTTCTGAGTTTTCAAATAGCGACAAAGAACTTTTAAATTATTTGTAATCTTTATTTTTTTTATCCAGTTGACCACTTGATTAAATGTTGCACCTAGGGGAGAGGATGTGGTGTTACTTCCAGAGTTGCAGACTTTGCAACTGGGGAACCAGGTTGGTGTTTCTACTTCAGCTCAACATTCTGTGATTCTGGTCAAATCACTTAATCTCCCCATGTCTACAACCAAAATGAATTTGATCTTGTGTGATGTAACAATGCTCATGTAAAGCACTCCAATACCTGACAAGTCTGCACCATATAAAACTGCAAATACACAAAAAATGTGTTCTGCACACTTCTGTCATTGGGCTACATGTGGGCTACATCTGGATGATATTGGTGCTGCATTTGGGCTCTTTTGTCTCTGGTGGCAGTCTTGGGAGATGTATCTGTTATGAAGTTTCCTAATTTCCTCATTTACTGCAGTCTCCTCAGTAGGAAATGCTTTCAGTTTTTTACTTTGATTACATCAAGAAGGTATTCAGATATGTCACACATTTGCCATAAATTCTAAATGTTAGCACACTAGTTGCTCATTAGATCACAGTAGTAAAGCTACTGCTCACCACGGAAGTCTGCTGCTGGTATTAAAAGTGCATGTTTCAGTCTGCATATCAGAATTTTTTAATGAAATAGAAGAGGATTTGAGAAGTCACTCAAAATGTGCCCTAATTTTTCTTTCTATAGCACTAATCATAATTTCTATGGCAAAATGACCCCCCTCATTGTGTTCCTTTTAAATTTAAATGTTTTAAGTGTTACCAGTTTATTACAATCAAAATGGCTTCAGGTGTGCCATACTTTTGTCATAAGCAAGACAGTATGCGCTCTAGTTGTTCTTATGAACACTCTGGGACATTATGTCATTGGGCTATACTTGGGCCACATCTGGATGATATTTGGGCTACATTTGGGCTCTTTTGTCTCTGGTGGCCATCTTGGGAGATTTATTTGATATGAAGTTTCCTAATTGCCTCATTTACTGCAGTCTCCTCAGTAGGAAATACTTTCAGTTTTTTATTTTGGTTCCATCAAGAAGGCATTCAGATGTGTCACACATTTGCCATAAATTCAGAATGTTTGCACTCTAGTTGCTCATTAGATCACTGTAGTAAAGCTACTGCTCCCCAGGGAAGTCTGCTGCTGGAACTCAAAGTGCATGTTTCAGTCTGCATGTCAGAATTATTTTATGAAATGGAAGAGGATTTGAGAAGTCAAAATGTGCCCTAATTTTCTTTCTGCAGCACTAATCATAATTTCTATGGCCAAATGAACCCCCTCATTTTGTTCCTTTGTAAATTAAATGTTTTAAGTGTTACCACTTTATTCCAATCAAGATGGCTTCAGATGTGCCATACTTTTGTCATAAGTAAGACTGTTAGTGCTCTAGTTGTTCGTTAGAACACTCTGGGACATTCTGTCATTGGGCTATACTTGGGCTACATCTGGGTGATATTTGGGCTACATTTGGGCTCTTTTGTCTCTGGTGGCCATTTTGGGAGACTTATTTGTTATGAAGTTTCCTAATTTCCTCATTTACTACGGTCTCCTCAGTAGGAAATACTTTCAGTTTTTTACTTTGATTCCATCAAGAAGGCATTCAGATGTGTCACACATTTGCCATAAATTCAGAATGTTAGCACTCTAGTTGCTTATTAGATCACTATAATAAAGCTACTGCTCACCAGGGACGTCTGCTGCTGGTATTGAAAGTGCATGTTTCAGTCTGCATGTCAGAATTTTTTAATGTAATAGAAGAGGATTTGAGAAGTCACTCAAAATGTGCCCTAATTTTTCTTTCTGCAGCACTAATAATACTTTCTATGGCAAAATGAACCCCCTCATTGTGTTCCTCTTTAAATTAAATATTTTAAGAGTTACCACTTTATTCCATTCAAGATCGCTTCAGGTGTGCAATACGTTTGTCATAAGTAGGACTGTTAGCGATCTAGTTGTTCTTTAGAACACTCTGGGAAGCTGCAGTAGAACACAAAGGAATCAACTGACAGTCTCTGCCCATGTTGGATGTACATGTTTTACTGAGAATGTCAGACTTCATTCTCACATGACTGAGAAAGATAATGTGAATTTACAGAAAATATGCTCTCAGTTTAGCTTATAGATCACTTTCCAAACCTCTGTGGGAAAAGCATGAGAAAATGGTTTTCTCTCAAACATGATTCATGATATCACAGAACAAGCATTTACAATGCAATGGTCTCGGGCATTGTTAAAGTTAGAGCTATTGGCATTGCTCATGACATTATTTTTGTTTATGTTTTTGTTTTTAAAACATTTAAAGCAACGGCATTGTTATTTACAATGTCAATAGCTTAATCTCTCTCAAATGGTGCGTATCAGTAAATGCAGCCTACTACACTCTTTCAACAATTACATTGAGACTGCACCGCAAAGATCACACCCTGAGCAGGTCACCTCTTCTGCTTTAAGAATACAGATTGGCCTATGTGTTCCGCTGCCAATAACTGTACTAAGCGCAGGGCTTTAAGTGGGCCAGGTCCTGCCGGTGGTCAGCACCAGTAGTTTTAAAAAGTAGATGCTGAGGTGAGGCTATCGGGCTCTCCATGTTTGCCCTCTCCATCAGGGTGAAACAAAATCATAACTCTGCAGCAGGAACATCCTTCACTGTCTGTGATGTAACATCAAAGAGACTTGTTATAGTTCTTCCACAGCCTCATCCTTTCAGAACTGAAGCATTTTCAACATTATATACAACAAAGCCATAGTTGTTCCTTATTTATCTTATGCAACTAACAACCATTGACAAAGCCAATAATCATGGCTTGTTGTAGGTGTAAGTTACATGTTGTATTATATATCTAGATACAATTAAAAAAGAGACAAAATACTAGTCGGGAAGCACACTATGCTAAGCACAGAATTATTTCACTTAAATGTTTTAAGCCACACCCTTAATTAAATCGACCACGCCTCTCTGAAAGACCCCTGTATATGTGCATGCCTCCTGCTTTTATGAAAACTGAATACCACCGCAACGCCGAAAAGCATGAGGAAATTAAGAGTGCATTATTAATGACAGACTCTAGTTGTAAGTCCAGCACAAGAAGTGTGCATTGTACTGTAGTGTATTTTCAAAAGACATCACACGTCTTCATTCCAGGTCTCTGCAAGTTTCTTCTTGACAACCTGAAATTACCGGTGATTAAAAAAAGAAAAGATGGTATCAGAAATATGCCGGAAATAAACTGTCTAATTAATAGAAAGTGCACTGGTTGCCATGGAAACACAGCCCAAACAAATATTAGCCGCCGTTCAATCCCAGAAGCCAATGCAATTACGCAGTCTTTTGTACAGAGGCCAGGAAGTTGCGAAACTTCTGGTTGTTCGCGCCTGTCAGAGGTCTCACACTTGAGGTCTGTGAGTTTAAATACCTGGCGAACCCATATCACGGCGTTCCCGATAGCGCTTCGAGGAGGGCGTGGGTGACTTCTGCTTGCGTTTGTCCCATTTCGTGGCTCGCGCAGAGCACTGTTGCCCGGGTTAGTTACCTTTCCATAAACCGATCACAAATGCTTTATTTTGGAGGGGGGGGTTGGGGGAGGGGGAACGTCCATGCCCTAGAATTACACGAGACGGGACTGATATTTGTTATTTTAAAAAAGTTTAGACACTGTTTAGTGATTCGGAGTGACAAATTACTCCTTTCCATAAAATATTTTGTAGTCCTGTGGGAACAAAGGATTCACATAACCTCGTGAGATTGCAGCCTCGAACAAATAAGGCCGCAGGGGATCTTTTTTTACTCGCAGCCTTCGCTAGCCGAGACCTTAAAACGTCATCCAGTGCGACACCCTAACTAACCCAAAGACTCCTTTGGATAGCAGGCATGTATTACCACATGATCCCTAATCAGCTCTTTTTGCAAACCCCCCCAAAAAACCTTGCAATCAATCAACCAACTTCTGTAATTTCGACACATAGTCAGTAAGTCTCAAGTCAAATGGGCACTAGCGATACTAAATGAGTGAACATCCCACGAAACACCAGTATTAGGTGATTGTACACACGTAAATCCATGGGGCCCAAATAATGTAATTAAGTCAGAGACAGAATAAAAAGATCCGCAGGGGAAACGCAATGTGGATGTTCTGCCATAGCTAATGTTATGTAAAAGTAGCCTTGTAAATTTCTGTGCGTATATACACATAAATATACAATGATTTCAATGGGCCGGTACTGAGTTCCAGCACTTTTTTATTTTGAGAGGGAGAGTATCTGCACTTCTCACGAAAAACAGAACACTGTTAATTGGAAAGTACTGGCACTTCCCAGAAACGAGATATAACAGTGAGACTAGAGGCTTTAGTCCTGCTTTTATGACTGACCTGTCCCAGTACTTGCTTCTCAACATTTGGTCACCCTAATCAAGTGACACATAAAGCTCTGAACTATCACACATAAGTGTTGTCAAAAAAGAAAACATCACAAATAAGCAGACTGAAATCTTGGCGGCTATGTGCTGATGACCGGCTGCGTTTGGCAACCAAGCGGCACTGGGGTGACGGTCAGGAAGCTATGCTGCGGAGAGTGCTCCTTGACAGTGACACACTCAACATGCGTGTCAACTAGACTGCTTCTCTAATGAGCTACTGTAGACACACACAACCTCTGTAAAAGACGCACTAGAGTGGGCCTAGCTCTTCCAAAAGCAGTGGACTACTTACCCAAGGGCTCCACGGTGAAGGCTGACATGGGATACGTCGGGGAGCAGGGGAGGAATTCTAGGTGGCGGTTAATTTCGGGAGCAGGAAGCGACCAATTCTCCGGTGCCGGAGCCACGTGATAAGGAGAACTCCATGGATCCCCGCTCCTAACCACGCCTATCCAGTGACAGCAGCTTCCCATTGGTTAGTAGTTTCAGCTGTCTCTTTGATTTAATTTTCTTGGGTTGGCGCGAAAGAGCAGGCTGGAAGGAGAAACGATAGAGTTCACGAACGGGACAGAGCGCCCCTGCTTCCAAATGCGGATGCTCAAAAGCCGCATTGAACGAAGGGATAACTATGGGCTTTTGAGAGGTGTGCAGGAGGAACGGGCAACTCAAATTTTAAGGAAATAGAGCTGTTACTAAAGCTTACATGATCTGACAACCACCCAACACGGGTGCCTTCCTCAATAGTCCCAGACATTTCAAAACACTGAGCTCGTGAATTTTTTCGATCTAAGTATACCCAGGATGACTTCTTAAACTTCCGTGCTAGTAATATGGCGTACCTGACTGATTCATGTTTTTTCCTCAAATGATAGCAGAACTAACTATAACAGGGGAATTTCTATGGTTTTGTGCGAGTGAAATGTCCAGCTAACTATAGCATCCCTGAAACCTATGGTTTTTTCAGTGAATTTCTAAGGTTTTTTAAATGCTAATTTCTAACTATGACGTCTCTGAAACCTATGGCTTTTTCAGTGACTTTCAATGGTTTTTTAAATGCTAATTTTTAAGTATAAAAGTAGTTATACCTATGTTTTTTGTACTGAATTTGAAGATTTTTTTAAACTGTTAATTTGTAAGTATATTATTTATTAAACAATATTATATACTTTTCTGAAAATTGTTAAAACTGAAATATACTGTAATTATTTTGTTTTATTTTTGTATTTTAATATATTTATATTATTTTCTTTAAAAAAAAAAAAAGAAAGAAATTCTGGAGTCGCACACCCAAAGCGTACCTAACGCGAAAGGTGCGCATATTAAAGCCGCGTATGGTGTGCGACGGGTGCGTGTTTTCCAGTTACGTGATATACGTTTAATATTACGTGTTGTGCGTGATAGGTATGCGACCGATGTGTGACTCCTGCTCCCGCTAATTCGCGACACATGCTCATTACGGCACACGACGCTTGCGCGGTGGTAGGCCCCACGTGATGTCATATGTGAGGCGCACTGGGTGCGCGGTTTCCACAAAAGTTTTTATATATTAAAATGATATATAAGTGTCTTTAATGTACATATTAGGGCAAGAGATTATCTAAGGTGTTCATAAAAATAATATATTTCTACTTATAATAAACTAATATTTTTAAATATATTTTTGCGGAGTTACGTCGGGTGCGTTGTTCGTGAGTGCAGGGTGCGCGATTCCCATGTGACCTTAAAAAAAAGGATTTGATTGGTTTATAACATTTCCCACTGTAACTATTGAAAGACCCCACCCATTTTAATCATTCTACTTGGACCATCTTCAGAGAAGCATCTCTTCTCCAACTTGAACCTGTTTTTTTTGTTGGTGCTTTTTTCTGAAGTCTGATCAAATATGGCATTTGGAGAGCAGCAGGTACTACTACTTTCTGAAGAAGAAGTGTTGGAGGAAGACCCACCCAAGAAGAGACCAGAGTCTGTTGTCTAGAAATTCTTTACTTTTCGAGATGGAGAGAAGAAGGTGAATGCAAGAAAGGTGACATGTTTGCTTTGTGGGAGGGTCCTGTCGTGAGGCAGTGAGAAGAAATACTCCTGTGGTACAGCAAGTATGTACAAGCATTTGCGCACCATTTACCCCCGGAATCTTGCTCGGGAGGAAATGAGGTGAGCTGCGGAAAATCCTGCACCAGCAGTTGCTAGCACCTCAGGAGCATCACAACCAACACCTCCTATGGACATTAGGGCAGAATTTGCATGTTTGGAACAGCACTGTGTGATGTGCAAAAAAATTATCTGCTACGCCGAGAAGTCGGTGGATGCAGTTTGTGCTGCCCAACGCAACCACCGCTGTTAATTTTTGTTGTTGTTGTTTTTGGAATGAAAACTAATTCCAAAAGTTACCTGTTTACTTTGTTCCTTTCTTTGTTCAGTTTTTGAAAAAACACCAAAAAAAATACAAAATTGTTCAAAAAATAAAAAAAAAAACGAAAAAAAAGAAGAAAAAAAGTTCATTTCAGAACTACCTTATCTGGTTAAAAAAAAGAACTATAATTGCATGGTAATGTGTGAAAGTTTGGTTGAATATATGTGTAGAGCATGATTGACTGAAAGAATGCCTTAGAAGTGTATGGTGAATGTATTGGGGCAGATGTATGAGGAAGTGCTGTAGTGTGGCATTGCAAGCTTTTTTGCTGTACTGCGCTGCAGCACTTCTGAAGCACAGAGATGCAATATATTTACATGAATATGTCACAACTCTGTGCTTCCCTCTGCACTGGTGCACAAACTGTAACCATGTGCTGGCTCAGGCACCCTTGCACCATAGTGCAAGGATGCCTTCATCATGGGGAGATTGTTTTTGTGCAGGAAGGGACATGTTACTGTACAAAAACAATCAGTAAAGGCATTTTCCTCCTTCAATGTGTGGTGTAGAATGCAGCATGCATTGAAAGAGGAAAATATGAGGAGAAATGAAAACATTTCTCCTCGTTGCGTCTTGCTATGCCACCTCTAGAGTGATGCATCATTCACAAACATGTCTCGATTTATGATTTCTTGTAAATCTAGAGATATATCTTGCTCCATGGGTGTTGTGTGGGAACATACACAGCAACAGCCATGGAACGCCCCTTCAACAGGAAGTGTTGCGTATGAAGGGGCTGTATTTACAAGGTGAGGAAAAGCCATGCAGGGTGGCTTTTCCTCTCCTTGTAAATATGGAGCTGCCCCCAGCACCACCACTACATCACAAACAGTGATGTACTAGTGGTGCAGGGAGCTTGTAAATCTGCTCCATAAGAGCTTACGGATTGGCAGAGTAATACGATAAGTACATAGTGCTCGATGGATGATTGAGGAAGTGCATAGCAATAACAGTAGGATTGCTAGACTGCATGGGTAGTACCTTAGTATTTAAAGGAGTGTTCCAATAGTATGTATGTGGTTAGAGGTGTGCATGCATAGTGCAGTGAATGCTGTGGGTGTACTTGTGTTAGTGGCTAGGCCACTCTATATGTATATCTTTAGTCAGGATAATTACAAGAGTGGAGAAAGAGTGACAGTGTGATTGGAGCACTGCATGAGTACTACCTTGATTATTGCAAGAGTGAATCAATAGTCTACAGAGGGTTAAGGGCCTGCATAGATTGTGCACATTTGACTGTAGCACGCTGTCTCTTCATGCCTGAGTCATTGTCCAAGTGCCAACATGGTAATTGAGTAGATAGAGTGCTGGTAGTTGACAGCAGGGTGAGTTTATAAGTGTTTGTGTTGCAGCCCAGAGATTAGATAAGGGCATGGTTCTGTGAGGATTATTGCAAGAGTGGAGAGAGAGTGACAGAATGATTGGGGAACTGCATGTGTACTACGTAGATTATTACAGGAGTGAATCAGTAGTCTACATGGGGTTAGAGGCCTGCATACATTGTGCACATTTAACTGTAGTACAGTGTTTCTTCATGCCTGAATCATTGTACACTTGCATAGATAGTGACTGGGTAGATAGAGTGCTGGCAGTTGACAGTAGGGTGAGTTTATAATTGCTTGTGCTTTGGCACAGAGATTAGATAAGGGCATGGTTCTTTCAGGATGATTGTAAGAGTGGACAGAGAGTGAGAGTGTTATTGAAGCACTGCATGAGTACTACCTAGATTATTACAAGAGTGAATCAGTAGTCTACAGGGGGTTAGGGGCCTGCATAGATTGTGCACATTTGACTGTAGCACTGTATCTCTTCATGCCTGAGTTCTTGTCCAAGTGCATACATAGTGACTGAGTAGATAGAGTGCTGGTAGTTGACAGCAGGGTGAGTTTATAAGTGCTTGTGTTGCGGCACAGAGATCAGATAAGGGCATGGTTCTGTGAGGATGATTGCAAGAGTGGAGAGAGAGTGACAGTGTGAGTGGGGCACTGCATGAGTACTACCTAGATTATTACAGGAGTGAACCAGTAGTCTATAGGTGGTTAAGGGCCTGCATAGATTGTGCACATTTGACTGTAGTACTATATCTCTTAATGCCTGATTCAATGAGTCTACAAGTGCATGGACAGTGATTGGTTAGATAGAGTGCTGGTACTTGAGAGCGGGGTGATTTTATAAGTGCTTGTGTTTCGACACAGGGATTAGATAAGGACATTGTTCTGTGAGGATGATTGCAAGAGTGGGCAGAGAGTGACAGTGTGATTGGGGCACTGCATGAGTACTATCATGATTATAGCAGGACTGAATCAGTAGTCTATAGTGGGTTAGGGGCCTGCATAGATTGTGCACATTTGACTGTAGCACAGTGTCTCTTAATGCCTGAGTCATTGTACAAGTGCATAGAGAGTGACTGGGTAGCTAGACTGGTGGTAGTTGAGAGCAGGGTGAGTTTATAAGTGCTTGTGTTTCGGCACAGAGATTACATTGGGACATGGTTCTGTCAGGATGATTGCAAGAGCGGACAGAGAGTGACAGTGTGATTGGGGCACTACATTTGTACTTTTTGGATTATCGCAGGAAGGAATCAGTAGTCTACAGTGGGTTAGGGGCCTGCATAGATTGTGCACATTTGACTGTAGCACTGCGTGTGTTATTGCCTGACTCATTCTACAAGTGCATAGCCAATGACTAGGTAGATAGAGTGGTGGTAGCTGAGAGCAGGGTGAGTTTATAAGTGCTTTTGTTTCGGCACAGAGATTAGATAAGGACATGGTTCTGTCAGGATGATTGCAAGAGTGGACAGAGAGTGACAGTGTGATTGGGGCACTGCATTAGTACTATCTAGATTATCACAGGAGTGAATCAGTACTCTATGAGGGGTTAGGGGTCTGCATAGATTGTGCACATTTGACTGTAGTACTATATCTCTTAATGCCTGACTCAATGATTCTACAAGTGCATGGACAGTGACTGGCTAGATAGAGTGCTGGTACTTGAGAGCGGGGTGATTTTATAAGTGCTTGTGTTTCGTCACAGAGATTAGATAAGGACATGGTTCTGTGAGGATAATTGCAAGAGTGGACAGAGAGTGACAGTGTGATTGGGGCACTGCATGAGTACTACCTAGACTATAACAGGAGTGAATCAGTAGTCTACAGTGGATTAGGAGCCTGCATCAATTGTGCACATTTGACTGTAGCACTGTATCTCTTAATGCCAGAGTCATTCTACAAGTGCATACACAGTGACTGGGTAGATAGAGTGCTGGTAGTTGAGAGCAGAGTGAGTTTATAAGTGCTTGTGTTTTGGCAGAGAGATTAGAAAAGGACATGGTTCTGTAAGGATGATTGCAAGAGTGGACAGAGAGTGACAGTGTGATTGGGGCACTGCATTAGTACTATCTAGATTATCGCAGGTCTGAATCAGTATTCTACAGTGGATTAGGAGCCAGCAAAGGTTGTACACATTTAACTGTAGCACTGTATCCGTCAGTGCCTGACTCAATGATTCTACAAGTGCATGGACAGTGACTGGGTAGATAGAGTGCTGGTAGTTGACAGTACGGTGAGTTTGTAAGTGCTTTTGTTTCGGCAGAGAGATTAGAAAAGGACATGGTTCTGTCAGGATGATTGCAAGAGTGGACAGAGAGTGACAGTGTGATTGAGGCACTGCATGAGTACTATCTAGATTATCGCAGGTCTGAATCAGTAGTCTACAGTGGATTAGGAGCCTGCATCAATTGTGCACATTTGACTGTAGCACTGTATCTCTTAATGCCAGAGTCATTCTACAAGTGCATACACAGTGACTGGGTAGATAGAGTGCTGGTAGTTGAGAGCAGAGTGAGTTTATAAGTGCTTGTGTTTTGACAGAGAGATTAGATACGGACATGGTTCTGTCAGGATGATTGCAAGAGTGGACAGAGAGTGACAGAGTGATTGGGGCACTGCATGAATACTATCAGGATTATTGCAGGACTTAATCTGTAGTCTACAGGGGGTTAGTGGCCTGCATAGATTGTGCACATTTGACTGTAGCACTGCATGTGTTAATGCCTGAGTCATTTTACAAGTGCATACACAGTTACTGGGTAGATAGAGTGCTGGTAGTTAAGAGCAGGGTGAGTTTATACGTGATTGTGTTTCAGCACAGAGATTAGATAAGGACATGGTTCTGTCAGGCTGATTGCAAGAGTGGACAGAGAGTGACAGTGTGACTGAGGCACTGCATGAGTACTATCTGGAGTATTGCAGGACTGAATCAGTAGTTTACAGGGGGTTATGAGCCTGCATAGATTGTGCACATTTGACTGTAGCACTGTATCTCTTAATGCAAGAGTCATTCTACATGTGCATACCCAGTGACTGGGTAGATAGAGTGATGGTAGTTGAGAGCAGAGTGAGTTTATAAATGCTTGTGTTTTGGCAGAGAGATTAAATAGGGACATGGTTCTGTCAGGATGATTGCAAGAGTGGACAGAAAGGGACAGAGTGATTGGGGCACCGTATGAGTACTATCTGGATTAATTGCAGGAGTGAATCAGTAGTCAACAGGGGGTTAGGGGCCTGCATAGATTGTGCACATTTGACTGTGGCACTGCATGTGTTAATGACTGAGTCATTTTACAAGTGCATAGACAGTGACTGGGTATATAGAGTGCTGGTATTTGAGAGCAGTTTGAGTTTATAAGTGGTTGTGTTTCAGCACAGAGATTAGATAAGGACATGGTTCTGTGAGGATGATTGCAAGAGTGGACAGAGAGTGACAGTGTGATTGGGGTATTGCATGAGTACTATCTGGATCATGGCAGGAGTAAATCAGTAGTCTACAGGGGGTTAGGGGCCTGCATAGATTATGCACATTTGTCTGTAGCACAGTGTCTCTTTATGCCTGAGTGATTGTACAAGTGCATGGACAGTGACTGGGTAGGTAGACTGCTCGTAGTTGAAAGCGGGGTGAGTTGATAAGTGCTTCTGTTTTGGCACGTAGATTACATAAGGATATGCTTCTGTCAGGATGATAGGAGGAGTGGGCAGAGACTGACACTGTGATTACTAAACTGCATGGCTAATTCTTAGTTTTTTGCAGGAGTAAATTAGTAGACTGGAGAGAGTTATTGGACTGTATAGATAGTGCACATTTACCTACATACTACCTATGAAATTAGACATTATAGAACCACAGAAACACTTCTCATGCACTTATAAAATCACGTATTCACTACCTTTGCACTCTTGTAATATATCAGGTACCTCTCATTAATTCAGTAAATATAGATACAACTATATAAATGTAATCTAAACTAATACATGACTCATGACATACTATTCTCTTTAAGGAGACAACTGCTACATACCAGAAAGAGTAAAATGTAGTGTTTTTCTTTTGAAATACATATTGCCAATTGCATCTAGAAATATGCAACATCATCAAACTGTACCTCTCAACAGACTTAATTAAGAAGAGTAATCAACAACACCTTTTTTATGAGGATTTCTAAAACCACACACACTGTACAAACTAATTACAGAATTGTAATCATTAACACCTTATATGATCATCTAGCAAACAGCACAGTTGTACCTCATTTTACCAAACTATCTATACTAATGCTATTTTATTAAACTGTTGTCAAGGCCAGTACCTCCAATTTATGTATATCACACAGGAGCAGAATGACGCTAAGTACCAATGCTCCTCTCAGAACCTCCCCTGCTAGACATTTAGAATTCCATCGCAGGTAAATTTCAAAGGGGGGAAAGGGGTTGGGACAGAGAAGAGATAGCTCCAAAACTCTGCTAGTACTGCTTCGTCTTCCTTCTTACTCTCCGTCTGGATTAAACATTTACATTCATAAATTTCCGTGAAAACCTTAAACTTACTTTTATATTTTACAATGGATTACTTATCTTACCAGGAAGAAGTTTTGAGCTTGCCCCTCTTCTTACTTCTCCTTGTTGGTAGACTATTCGTTTGAGAAGTCTTCACTCAGTTCTCTTCACTTGTCTTTTTCAGGTTTCTTCAGCTCCTGATCTACACTGTCGTGACGTGAGAAATAACCGGTGAGTACGAACGTCTATTATCTACTCATTGCATATGTTCCTTATTGTTTCTTTCTTTTGGCCTACTCACTGTGAAGAACTGAACGTGAAGTCTTTTATTGGAGTAACAGGAATGTATTTCTGACCCTTCTTCTAATCAGCAGGTTCCAAATCTCCAGCTAGTTAATAACTCAGAGAATCTGGAAAAACCTTTAATTGATACTTTCGTTTTAGGGCAGCAGGTGGCGCTATATACTAAGTTTGTGCTTGCAGTTATACAATATTTTCTTTTGCTGCATTTAAACTAGTCTCGATAAATAATGTGAAGTTTCAAATTTGGAAGGCACTTACACATTAGCGTTCTCAACAAAACAAGCTCACCACAAACTGAGCTATATTTAGCTAGTAATATAACGCCCTTGCTGATTTGATAACAAAGCGTCTTATTTCTCTAGGCTTCGCATTTAACGCGGACTCGGAATTCTTCCGAGGACGCGTGAAAATTTAATTTTAAGTTTCCTAGAAATGCTGCCGAAAGGCAACCCTTCGCATTCTTTTCTTTTCTTTTTTTTAAAAAAGCTATGGGAATATCTCGAGAGCCGTCAGAGGAGGGCTCACAACAGGTGCGTTCTAATTTTGAACTACCTTGCTCCTCATACAATTGTTAATGCGGCACGAAGGCTTGAAGTGCCCGCATTCCAGTCAACAAACCTTTCGCCAACTCGGAATCTCCTGACAGACGCTGCAGGAAGAAGACAAGCGTCAGTCAGGTGCTATAACTGTTCCAAACTGCCAAAGAAGACTGACTAAGAAATGTCTCAGGAATACAAATACCACAAGGTCTTTTCTACCGGCTTGCATATAAAACACGCCAACTATTTAATTCCTCACAGAATTTTTAGTTTTAAATTAAACAGAAATAAACGTGCTAACCTTTTCTCTAAGTATGTAAGTTGACCGGCGAATCTAACCCCGTGGAACCACGACTACCCTGACTAACTTCCACGACGCTGTGATAACAGGTGCTCTTCCTATGAATTCCTCAGTGAAGTGCACAGAGGAATGTTGAAGAACATTCCTCAGGCAGTTGATGCTAGAAACACTAGACTGCTAAACAGCGGAGTGCTGTTGCAGTGTCAGAATGTTGGCAGCCATGTTGGAATTTCTGCGGTGCCAACAAGTACTCCAACTAAAGGGATTACTTGCTTTTTGATGGGTTTGAAGTGAGAAAATGGTAGCCACTGTGGAGGTGGTGGGAGGAAACCTCCCGTGATTCCTGACAACTGTACCTTTTTTACTGAGAAGAAATATGCATGCCTAATAAACTGCACCTTATATAAACTTTTTGGAAATACACATTCTTTATCCATATGAAGCAATTATTAATAAATAAGAAGCATCATTCAACTATACCTTTAAAAAAACTTAATAATATATATATTAGTGCACATACTAGTTTTTTAAACAAACTTCAAGTACAATAGACATTATCCCAATATATATCTGTACATTTAATAAATTAATTTAACCAGCAAAGTTTCATAAAAATGTCAAATTTATATTACATAAATCTCTTAAAAATATAACTCACCTTTTAAATAAATCTGTTGAATGAAAAATCTCACACACTCAATCAGGATTTTCTTTTTCACACAGAGAATGTAGATGAGCACACTCTCCAATGTAAAACCAGTAATGGCAACCTTTCCCTCTAATTTTCCATATATATACACATAACCCACAAATGGCATTGCTTCCCAGTGTTTTTCAAATTGAAAAATGATTTTCCATTGGTTACAGAGAATAATACTTTTCAACTGACATCTTCACCCCTTGTCCTTAATATCACTTTCCATAGCAACAGGTCAAGCAACATTCAGCTTAGCTGCCAAGTCACAAGTTCGCTACACAATGTTGCAAATGACAACAGCAGGTGTGGTTGGCTTTGCAAAGCATGCCCTAATCCTTTCTGCTGTACCTTTTAAACATTTCAAAATAACCAATAAGAAACATGCTTCCTAAACAAAGTAAAGTGCATGCTATATTAGAATGTAGAGTGTTTTGAAACAGCCAATCAAATCTCTACTTTCTTAAAAACAGCATCTTGTCCACCATTTTAGATGGATTTCATTCTACCACCTGTCTACCTCAGGTACAGACATCTTCCGATTACCTACAGAGATCCCTTCAAGATGCTTTCAGTGTGGATTGTTGGACAGAGCTATGTTTTCTGGTGCAAAAGGTATGCTGAAAGCAGCGGTATTAACAAAGACCTAGCTTTACAAAATGTAGATATTAAATGGATTGGAAAGAGAGGATTGAAGTGGCACCAATTGATGCCATTGGTTAAATCCTTTATGCACTTCCAACCCCCTGACATCATGATTGTGCACTGTGGTGGCAATGACCTAGTCACATTGACTGGGGTAGGTCTGGAAATGCTAATGAAGGACACCTTTGCAGAATTGATGTTGCTTTTCCCCCAAACTGCCTTTGTCTACTCTAACATATGCCAAAGACAGAAATGGAAGTGGTCCATTCAATGTTGTCCACAGATTGAGAAAGCTAGAAAAAATTTAAATAAAGCTGTTTCTGCTTATCTCAGAGACCATAGTATGGGGTCCATATACAACAACAATCTGCGTTTTAATATGGATGGCATATACAGGAGAAATGGTGTACATGTCACAGATGAGGGAAACAGAGTCTTTCTCAACAACTTCAGACTCTGCATCGGCACTTACATGTAGCTACAAAAATCTCCCAATAAATACAAGGGCTCTTTTTAGAGCCACCCAAGATGCTAACATATAATATAGCTTTTTAATGAAAAAAAAATCTTTATTTTTTGTATAAGGAGTCATGCACCCAGCGCGATTTGGAGTCGCGCACCCCTCGTGTGCACACCAGGGGGCCGCGCTGGGCATCGCACACCCCTCGCGTGCACACCAGGGGGCCGCGCTGGGAGTTGCGTACCCCTCGCGTGCACACCAGGGGGCCGCGCTGAGAGTCGCGGACCCCTCGCGTGCGCACCAGGAGGCCGTGCTGGGAGTCGCGCACCCCTCGCTTGCACACCAGGGGGCCACACTGGGAGTCGTGCACCCCTCGCGTGCATGCCAGGGGGCCGCACTGAGCGCCGCGCTAGGGTCGCGACTCCAAATTTTTCGATTAAAAAAACATCTCCTACCAGTAATTTATATTCGCCCCGGGGACCCCATCCCCCGGGGCTATGCACTTCGTAGGGGACCGTGGGGGAAACCCAAATGACCCCACAGTCCCTCCGGCTCCCTGCATCCTGCGAGAGCCGGCATTGCTTTTCCACATGGGGAGCTGCTAACATGCAGCTCACCGTGTGGAAAAGCAATTCTCCTTTGGATTTTTTCCAAAATCCAAACCAGAGTTTGCTACGGTAGGGCGGGAGACGTGCTCCCTCCCTACCATAGCAAACACCATTGTCCCAGGGGTGGGCACCCCGGGACACGGGGCCAGGGCCCAAAATGTTTTTTTGGGCACTGGGGTCCTTGCTGGAACACCTGAGCAGGCCTAGGGGGTCAGGATGTTTCTACCCTGCCCCCTTTTTTTCTTTGTCACCTTGGGTTCCCTGTTTTCTTCTGACTCGGTTCTACCGAGTCACAAGATGGCTGCCCAACACTTCCTGGTTTGGAGTGTTGACAGCCAATTAGAATAAAGCTTGTGGTCGGGATGGTGCGCAAATCCACCGCATGGGTCCGCGGATCCTCCGCGTCTGTAAATATCGAAACATTTATTTTTGATTTTCTCTGCAACTACTTAACGATTTACACCATTATTAAAAAGGTCACTTTCTGAGCCAAGCAGTACAGTTTTGCCAAATTTGGGGAAAATCCATTCAATAGTTTTGGCTGTAGCCTTGCATAAAATTTCCTATGGGAAATTGATTTTTTGTAGTCTTATTTTTTGAATTTCTCAGCAACGACTGAACGGACGCACCATTGAAAAAAAAGGTCTCTTTCTGAACCAAGGGCTACCTTTTTGCCAAATGTGGTGTAATTCCATTCAGCAGTTCTGCCTGTAGTCGTGTCTAAAGTTTCCTATGGGAAATAACATGGAGAAAACGTGTTTTAGGACCCCCCATTTTTTCTCGGCCCCCGCTTTGCGAATCACCCCAAAACTTTTGAGATAGGAGCTGACCGGAGCGGGCCATAAGTTTCGAAAATTTTACGATGATTCGTCAACTGGCGCCAAAGTTATTGGGAAAAGAAAAAATGCTTTTTGAATAGGAACAAAGTCCTAACTATAACTAGCTACTGGCGGCTGCCAGTCGGTACTATATATATATATATATATATACATATATATATATGTATATATATATATATATATATTCACTGAAAAAACCATAGGTTTCACACATGTTATAGTTAGCTGGACATTTCACTCGCAAAAAACCAATGAAATTCCCCCGTTATAGTTAGTTCAGCTAACTATAACTAGCGCGCCCGCAATCCACTGCTGATGACGTCACATATTACATCACTCATGACATGGTCAGTGACATCACTCATGACATCACTGATGACATCTCAAATGACATCACTGATGACATATATATATATATATATTCAAGACCCGGTTGGGAGGCAAGCTGACACCTTAACAGGAAGATGTCAGTTTGAAGCTCACTTGGCAGCTGGAAAGCGGAGCAGTTGCCTTCAAGAATTGTATGCATCATTATAAGGATTTATTTGGACTTGAGAAAACGCACCCACTGGGGTAGCAATGGTGTGGACTTCATCGCCCAGAATGCCGTGAGGCCACGCCCATCGGCGCAGGTGCGATAAATTGGACTAGTTTGCAAAAAAAACGCTCTTCCTCTTGTCTCCCAAAATGCCACTGAAGAAAGGATTAGGGTCCTGAAACGCGTCTGGCATGAGAATTGATGTCGTTTTCATGAAGTGTTCCTGCTGGCAAGCTGTCATTAAAGTAATTTGAGCACAACTTACCTCCGTGTGGCTTCATTCCAAAGTGGGTTCCTGTTTGATGTGGATTTAAAAAGGCCCCAACCCGGTCGTGGACGGAGCCCACCGCTTCAACAGCGGGTCCGTGACGGCACCACGTGGTGCTGCAACTAACGGGACGGAGGCAAGCTGACGCCTTAACAGGAAGATGTCAGTTTGAAGCTCACTTGGCAGCTGGAAAGCGGAGCAGGTGCCTTCAAGAATTGTATGCATCATTATAAGGATTTATTTGGACTTGAGAAAACGCACCCACTGGGGTAGCAATGGTGTGGACTTCATCGCCCAGAATGCCGTGAGGCCACGCCCATCGGGGCAGGTGTGATAAATTGGACTAGTTTGCAACCAAAACGCTCTTCCTCTTGTCTTCCAAAATGCCACTGAAGAAAGGATTAGGTTCCTGAAACGCGTCTGGCACGAGAATTGATGTCGTTTTCATGAAGTGTTCCTGCTGGCAAGCTGTCATGAAAGTAATTCGATCACAACTTACCTCCGTGTGGCTTCATTCGAAAGTGGGCTCCTGTTTGATGTGTATTTAAAACGGCCCCAACCCGGTCGTGGACAGAGCCCACCGCTTCAACAGCGGGTCCGTGACGGCACCACGTGGTGCTGCAACTAACGGGACGGAGGCAAGCTGACGCCTTAACAGGAAGATGTCAGTTTGAAGCTCACTTGGCAGCTGGAAAGCAGAGCAGGTGCCTTCAAGAATTGTATGCATCATTATAAGGATTTATTTGGACTTGAGAAAACGCACCCACTGGGGTAGCAATGGTGTGGACTTCATCGCCCAGAATGCCGTGAGGCCACGCCCATCGGGGCAGGTGCGATAAATTGAACTAGTTTGCAACCAAAACGCTCTTCCTCTTGTCTTCCAAAATGCCACTGAAGAAAGGATTAGGTTCCTGAAACGAGTCTGGTACGAGAATTGATGTGGTTTTCATGAAGTGTTCCTGCTGGCAAGCTGTCATTAAAGAAATTCGAGCACAACTTACCTCCGTGTGGCTACATTCCAAAGTGGGTTCCTGTTTGATGTGGATTTAAAACGGCCCCAACCCGGTCGTGGAGCGAGCCCACCGCTTCAACAGCGGGTCCGTGACGTCACCACGTGGTGCTGCAACTAATGGGACGGAGGCAAGCTGACGCCTTAACAGGAAGATGTCAGTTTGAAGCTCACTTGGCAGCTGGAAAGCGGAGCAGGTGCCTTCAAGAATTGTATGCATCATTATAAGGATTTATTTGGACTTGAGAAAACGCACCCACTGGGGTAGCAATGGTGTGGACTTCATCGCCCAGAATGCCGTGAGGCCACGCCCATCGGGGCAGGTGCGATAAATTGGACTAGTTTGCAACCAAAACGCTCTTCCTCTTGTCGTCCAAAATGCCACTGAAGAAAGGATTAGGTTCCTGAAACGCGTCTGGCACGAGAATTGATGTCGTTTTCATGAAGTGTTCCTGCTGGCAAGCTGTCATTAAAGTAATTCGAGCACAACTTACCTCCGTGTGGCTTCATTCCAAAGTGGGTTCCTGTTTGATGTGGATATATATATATATATATATATATATTCACTGAAAAAACCATAGGTTTCACACACGTTATAGTTAGGAATTAGCATTTAAAAAACCTTGCAAATTCACTGAAAAAACCATAGGTTTCACACATGTTATAGTTAGCGGAAATTTTACTGATAAAAAACCAGTGAAATTCCCCCGTTATAGTTAGTGTAGGCAACTATAACTCACGCGACCGCAATCCTCTGCTGATGCTAATACTGTATTTAGACACTTATTTGCCCATGTCTTCTTCCATACATTTTTAGCTATACATATATTTCAAATATTTTTTTTTCATAAAGACACATATGTCATCAGCAGAAGATTGCGGTCGCGTGAGTTATAGTTGCCTACACTAACTATAACGGGGGAATTTCACTGGTTTTTTATCAGTAAAATTTCCGCTAACTATAACATGTGTGAAACCTATGTTTTTTTCAGTGAATTTGCAAGGTTTTTTAAATGCTAATTCCTAACTATAACGTGTGTGAAACCTATGGTTTTTTCAGTGAATTTGTACGGTTTTTTAAATGCCAAGTTACTTTACGCCATTCGTGGCGTGCGCGCCCACTTAACGCAGTTCGTTCCGTGCGCGCACGGTGCGCTTCGCGCACCGTGCGCGCACAGTAACCACGCGGTGCGCTTCGCGCACCGCGCGCCCACTTTACGCAGTTAGTGCCGTGCACGAACGGTGGGCACGCGGTGCGCTACACGCACCGCGTGCCCACGTTACGCTAGATGGGCCATGTACGCACGATGCGCTTCGCGCACCGTGCGCACATGGAGGACATATGATGCACTTCGTTTTGAAAGGTAATATTTTAATTTTTCGTAATTTTTATAAGTGGGGTGGAGAGAGTGTTGTTAATTTTTTCTTTTATTATTTTTGTTTAAAATATTGTGGTTTTTCACACCTCTAATAAGCCAAGCACATTTGGTGGCCTGCGGCCACCAAAAGCACAGGGGGTGGGGTGAGTGTGGATAGTGTTTTTTTTTTACATTTTTTACCGTAACGGTAAGCGTAATCGGCGAAATTAGCGAAAAAATAAAAATTGCATTTTTGGCCTTGGGGGGTCTTTGGGGACTCCCTCAACATGGCTATGAGTGTGGGAGCTGTCTAAACAGCCCCTTTACATGTTTATTGGTTTTATTTAACAACCTAGCTCTCAGTGCGAGAGAGAAAATGGCGGCCGCCGCTTCCTGGTTTCGGCTGTTTGGAATGTTTACTAAGATCTAAGAGCCAATCAGAATCGCGCTCGCGCTCGCGCACGCCACCGTACGCGTACGGTAAGCTTACGGTAAGCGTACCGTAAGCTGGCTCAGATATATATATTGATTTAAAGGCTATTTTCTCAGAATCTACTGAACAGATTTACACCAAACCTACAAAAGGCACTTCCTTGACCTGAGGACTACCTCTCTGCCAAATTTCTAGTAATTCTGTTCAGCCGTTCGGGCTGTAGCCCTGTCTAAAGGTCCTATGGAAAAATGCATGGGAAAAACGCGTTTTGGGACCCCCCTTTTATCTCAGCCCCCGCTTGACGAATCCCCCCGAGACTTTCAGGGTAGGAGCGGAGCGTAGCGCCCCACCTATTTTGAGAAATTCGCGAGGATTCGTCGACCGGCGCCAAAGTTATTCAAAATAGAATGTTGCGGATTTCCTATGGAAAAGGGGTCCTAACTATAACTACCTACTGGCGACCGCCAGTAGGTAATATATATATATATATATATATATATATATATATATATATATATATATATATATATATATATATATATATATATTAATCAAATATGCTGAAATTGACCGCCAAGCGCTATTGATAGAAATTGAAACAATCAATAAAGAATTAAGCAAATCAGATAAAAAGGAATTCATTGTAGCTAAGAGGAATGAGATTAATGAACTTCTAAAAAAACATGAAGAGAAAATAAAAGCCAGAAAAGTACATAAATTTGCTCGTGACCAGGCGGATTATGAGCTGGGTCAAATCTACACATTTGCACGCAAGTATGACAACGCAAGGAAATTAAAAACAAGCAGCACAAGCAAACCGAACATCTTAAGTCGTGCACAAATATGTGAAACTGAGACCAATATTGTAGGAACAGACACTGAGTCATTAACCAGCGAGTCAAGCGTCGAAAGTTCAAGTACTGATAGAGCATTCAATAAAGTTATCTTGAGTTTGGACGAAGAGGTTGATTTTTTTGTGGAGGCACGGAGGCAAACACTGAGGCTACAAGGCGGAACACAATCAGAAGAACGCGGCGCCGTAGGCGAAAACGCGAAGCGGAGAGGGAATCAAAGAAACTATTGGCGCAAGCGGTAGAACCTGATGTAAAAACTATCATTAATCGTTGACTAAAGCTGAGGAACAACTTTTGGCCTTAGGACTTAATTATTGTCCGGAAAGCAACTTTGACTATGCCACATCTAGAGTGGATTTTTTCTGCTTCATACGTAAGTTAAAATTAAAGAAATTCTTCATGATTAAAACAGGATTGGAAAAGAAGAAAAAGAATTCCGGGGATGTGACTAATCAACCAAAGTTACAGGCCTCTTATGTACAAACATTATTAACCATGCACGACTTAAGAAATGATGAGCAAGAGGAACCTATAGACTCTACTCAGCAGAGGTTACATGCAATTGATCTGCTCCAAAAGGGTGCAGGGGAAAGCCCGTATAAACCTAAATCGACATTTTTGCCAGTAATGCCTAAAGACGCTGTGGATATTTTTCATGAGTGTATTACAGAAGAAATAAAAAAACTCCACCGCCATGTTAACTACAAAAAAAGCAAATTACATTTCAATCAAGTACAATATCAAAATCTAATGAAAAAACTTAGCAATGACATGGAGGTTATTGTGAAGAAATCGGACAAAGGTGGGAATATTTTTCTTTGGCCTAGGAAACAGTATGTACAGGAAGCCATGCGCCAACTAGACAATATGGATTGTTATGAGAAATCCACAATGACAGCTTACAACAAAGCAAAGGTAGCTTTAAAGAAAGAGTTAAAACAGTGGAAACAAGATGGACTAATATCGACAGATGAATATTATTTCATGTTTAATGAACATCCAGTTCTTCCCTTTCTTTATTTATTACCGAAAATCCACACAAAAACCTTTCCGATTCCCGGATTCCTCATCATTTCGGCGATCAAAAGTATGACCGAACATGTGGGGCAATATGTGGATTTTTACCTACAAGATTTAGTAAGAACATTACCTTCCTTTGAGAAAGATACTGGGGATTTCTTGAATAAATTGAAGAACATTGCATGGACGAGCAATATGATTCTTATGGCTCTGGATATGGAATCGCTATATACCAGTATTGAACATTCATGTGGTATTAATGCAATCAAGTACTTTCTAAATTCTAGGCCTTGTGAATACTTCATGCATAACAAAATGTTGATATCCTTGATTACATGGTGTTTAGAAAATAACTACTTCTTATTTGGCAAGGATATATACAGGAAAATACAAGGTGTTGCGATGGGGGCCTGCTTCTCCCCTAGCTACGTGTGTTTACATGTGGTCTATTGGGAGGAGCGGGTCCTCAGAGTACAACACAAAGACATTTTTGATAATAGGCTCATGCATTGGTTGCGTTACATCGATGATATTTTTATTGTTTGGAATGGAGATACTAAGAGTGCAGAAGATTTTATTAAAACAATCAATGTTAATTGTTTTAACCTACATTTTACATCATGCATCAGTCCAACCAAAATTGAATTCTTAGATGTTTGCATTTATGTTAATGACAATGAGTTAGCCACTACTGCTTTTAAAAAATCTACAGCAGGAAATGCAACACTTCACGCAACCAGTGCACACCCCAAACACTTAATTGGTAGCATCCTTTCTGGAGAAATTTTAAGATTGAAACGCATTTGTAGCACATCAGAAGACTTTGAAAGCTGCCAAAATGAAGCTCTATCTAGATTAAGGAAAAGAGGTTACTAACAGAAGCAGTATTGAAAGCTAGTAAGAGATCTAGGGCATCACTCCTATCGCAGGAGATAGAAGAAGAAGGGTTAGAGAATATATCAGAAGACCCACCTAGACTCATTACGACTTTCAGCCGTCAAGAAAGGAAAATTAGAGCAATAATCAATAAGAACTGGCCCATTATCTTGACAGATAATGTTCTCAGTAACAGACTGCCTGAGAAACCTATGATTACATTCAGAAAACCTCAATCCATTTGAGGGCAACTCTCAAGAAACTGTCCCGAGTTAGAGCATAGGGAAGTATGGTTGAAACCTAGAAAAGGTTTTTACAAATGCACAACTTGTCGTGCATCTAAGTTTGGAATAAATACAACTAAATACAGCACTCCATTCAGAGAAAATGAGGTGGACATGAAAGGCAATTACAACTGCCGCACTGAATTTGCGGTATATGTGCTCACGTACACCTGTGGATTTAGGTATGTGGGAAGTACCAAGCTCCAGGTGCACGTGAGGATATTGCAACATCTTTGGGCCATCATCAATAGCGATCCGGCATATCCGGTCGCTCCTCATTTCAAAGAAGTCCATAATAAGGACATAAATTGCCTATCTTATTTTGTCATCGATTCAGTTCCAGCTCCGCGGAGAGGAGGCAATAGAGAAAGAGCAATTAGACAGCGGGAAACTAAATATATTTTAGAACTTGATAGTAGATTCCCTAATGGTCTTAATAATACAGAAGACATGCACACCTTCTTATAGATTGAAAAGTTTTTACATCTGCAGTAACATATGATTGAATGAATATACTCAGGAGGTGTTACATATATGATACACCTATCCCCACAGGCTTGTGCGATATAGGGTTACCGTCCTATCAAGAAAATAACCGCTGTGACTCATACAATTAACATTATAACATCCGTCCAGCTTGCCCCAATTTTAAAACTATTTTATAAATATTTTTAATTTGATACACTTTTTTTATAGATATTCTGTATAGTGACAGTTTGAATCTATTAGTTTTCTTTTCCTTATTGTTTTGGTTCAGGATTTAGAGGTATTTTTGCACTAGGCACTTTAAATGTATTAGCAAATACAAAATATAATCATCAATATAAAAACTTGTATTATGGGTGGCTTTGTGTATTCATATATATGAATTTTCCACTGTTACATATTTTCAAAATAAATTGAAATCAAATGCATTAAGGCAGCTATGTATAAGAATAACGGTCTTTTATACATGGTAATTGTACCCAACATGTTGATTGAATCCATTCATAGACATTTGCTGTATCATGCAGTAATTTGCACATACTTTGCATAATTTGCACATTAGTTTCACATTTAGGCAGGAAGTTGCACGTATATTTGCATATTTTGCACATGTTATGTCATGCGTAATCTATACGATTGATATCCTTGGAGATTCAATACTATTATATGTATATACTGCGTAATTTGCACATGTCAGTTGCATATTTTGCACAATTTTTGCATTTATGCTGTAATTTGCACACATGTCTGTATATCTGGCACATGTTAAGATATGCATGATTTGCACAGGAAATGACTTTGGAGATTTAATGATATTGCCTCATAATGGGCTAACATTGCGCAATTTACAAATATTTGTTGCTTAATTTGCACAGGGCAAAATAACTCTGTGTGATTTGCACATAATATGTTGGCAATATTGTTTGGGTACTGTATTTGAATATATGTATATATTTTGTAATTATGTGTAAACATTATAGATTCAAACAACGATTTGATTTATGTAAGGTTACACAGAAGAAAGCCCCATATCACAAATGTTTCTTCACTGTCTATCATCACGTGGTGTAGCAATGAAAAAAAGAGTGTATATAACAATAATGACGTACCGCTGTCTCACTATGTGATCAAGGGCACTTGATGCCCGAAACGCATCATGTGAGGAGTGGGAAATGCATTTTCCTGTCATTTCAAGCTTCCTTGGTGGTCGTTGATTTCCATGTTCGCCGAAAGGATGTGCTGGAAGTGGTTGCTGGTATATATATATATATATATATATATATATATATATATATATATTTTCAAAAGCAAAGAAAAGCCGCACTCTTTCTGGATCTTCGTTTAGTAAATTTTAATGACCATCTCTATTACCAACGCGTTTCGAACTCCACTGGTTCCTGATCACGGTATTGACAAGAGTCCATCATTTGTTTTCGCTTTTATACCCACTGATCCGTCCTGCTCACAATGAAGCATTCTGGGAGTTGTGGTTTCAAGGCACAACAATACATATGCTTCCCAAAAACATACAAGGATATTTACATTTTTACATTTTACGCTATATTAATATTGATTGGCATGGAAGTCCGTAGTTTATGACTGATAAGTTCAGTTATAATCAATTACACGTATAAGCGGCAAAGTGCCGAGGACGATTGGACACCCTTGTAAACAGTCATTTTCAAAACATCAAGACGCAATCTTGGCTGGAAAAAAGACAGAGTGGTTTTACGAAATGCACTTCCTGCAAGGCATGCAAGATAGGCAGAAATTTAAGAACACTAAAGGATCCTAAAGATCGGACCTTCAAAATTGAAAACTCGATAAATTGCGAATCACAGTTTGTGGTATATCTGATTGAATGTTCGTGTGGGAAGCGATACATAGGCTCAACCATTTGTCCACTTAAGAAGCGTATTTTGGAGCATATACGCGCAATCCAAAATAAAGACATGTCCTATGCTCTGACGAAACACCTGCAGAATCATGTCGGCTTAACATGGAGAAACATTAGCTACTCAGGCATTGCCATAATCTCTGACCATGAGAGAGGAGGGAACAGAACTGAAAGACTGAGACGCCTGGAGTCTAAATTAATAATCCGCTTCAAAACTCGAACCCCTCATGGGCTCAATGGGGATGAGGAACTTTATGTACACTTATAAACGTCATTTAGAGTGTAAAATCTACCTCCAACATTGGTTCTTATAAAGTGTATTACTGAGAAATTCAGCATGTAGATAGAGCTACTAGCAGACAATTCAAAATGTATCAATGTTAATTTTCCCCAAAATTTTTTGTTTTCATAGCTGTTACCACCTTTTACACATTACAGGATGATAAAACTGAATAACAGGGGCACTCAGCCCGCATTAAAACACAGAGCAACCTGTCAAACAAATGGCACTTAGCCATACCATTAAATTAAGATAAATTGGTTGACGCACAATTATTTGACAAAAACAATCGTCCTCGGCACTTTGCCGCTTATACGTGTAATTGATTATAACTGAACTTATCAGTCATAAACTACGGACTTCCATGCCAATCAATATTAATACAGCGTAAAATGTAAAAATGTAAATATCCTTGTATGTTTTTGGGAAGCATATGTATTGTTGTGCCTTGAAACCACAACTCCCAGAATGCTTCATTGTGAGCAGGACGGATCAGTGGGTATAAAAGCGAAAACAAATGATGGACTCTTGTCAATACCGTGATCAGGAACCAGTGGAGTTCGAAACGCGTTGGTAATAGAGATGGTCATTAAAATTTACTAAACGAAGATCCAGAAAGAGTGCGGCTTTTCTTTGCTTTTGAAAATACTTGTGAGGCTGTCCTACCTCACGGCCGGCACCAGCTTGAAGCGCTCCCCCCGCAAGGACACTTTGCTCATTCATATATATATATATATATATATATATATATATATATATATATATATATATTATCTACTGGCGGTCGCCAGTAGATAGTTATAGTTAGGACCGAGTTCCCATAGGAAATCTGAAAATTCTATTTTGAATAACTTTGGTGGCGGTTGACTTATCTTAGTGAAATGTTCAAAACTAATGGGGCGCTCCGCTCAGCTCCTACCCTGAAAGTCTCGGGGTGATTCGTCAAGCGGGGGCTGAGAAAAAAGGGGGGTCCCAAAACGTGTTTTCCCCATGCATTTTCCCATAAGACCTTTAGTCGAAGGTACAGCCCGAACGGCTGAACAGAATTACTTGAAATTTGGCAAAGAGGTAGTCCTCAGGTCAGGCATGTGCCTTTTGCATATATGGTGTCAATCTGTTCAGTATTTCCTGAGAAAATTGCAGTTAAAAGTACATAAATATCTATATGCGCGTACCGTGCGTGCACCAAATGTCCGCGAGCGTAATTCTGATTGGTGGTTAGATGTCAGTCAACATTCCAATCGGTCGAAATCAGGAAGTGTCGGACACCATTTTGTGTGTGACAGTGAAAAAGAAAGGTGGAGAACGTGAAAAGGGGGCAGGGTAGAGAGTTCCTGACCCCTTAGCCTTTGTCAGGGGGTCCCTGATGGACCCGAAGGGTGAAAAACACATTTTATTTTTTTTCAAAAAATCGCGGGGTGCGCGCACAGTGCGCGCACCCCCCAGCCGCCATTTTGAGTTTTAGAGGCAGAAGAGAGCTAAAAAGACAAGTGGAGAACGTGAAAAGGGGGCAGGGTAGAGAGTCCCTAACCCCCTAGGCCTTCTCAGGGGGACCATGAAAGACCCCCTAAGGTCCCAAAAAACCAAAAAAAAATTATAAATATTGCGCTGTGCACGCACGGCGACAAAAAATTCATTAAAAAAATAGAATTAAAAATCAAGTTTAAGTGTTTAGATGTTGGTTGGCTCTAAAAAGAGCCGTTGTGTTTATTGAGTGTTTTTTTGTACCTACAAGTAAGTACCGATGCAGAGTCTAAAGTTCAAAAGGAAGACTCTGTTCCCTTCATTTGTGAAATGTACACCGTCTCCTCTATAAATGCCTTGCATGTTGTAACGCAAGTTGTTGTGGTATATAGAACCCATACCATAGTCTCTGAGGAAAGCAGAAACAGACTTATTGACGTGCTTTTTTGCTTTCTTAATCTGCAGACAATATTGGTTGGACCAGTTCCACTTTTGCCTTTGGCATATATTAGAATATACAAAGGTAGTTTGTAGAAAAAGGGACATCAATTGCATAAAGGTGTCCTTAACAAGCATTTCCAGACCTACCCCAGTTAAAGTGCCTAGGTCATTTCCACCACAGAGCACAATTATAAGCTCAGGCTGTGGGAGATGTAGAAAGGATTTCACCAAAGGCATTAATTGGTGCCACTTTAACCCTCTCTGACCAATCCATTTAATGTCTACATTTGGCAAAGCAAGGTCTTTCACAATACCTCTTTGTTCTGCATACTTTTCACTCCAGTAGACATAGCTATGACCTACAATCCACACTGTGAACATCTTTCAAGGAGATCTGGATGCACTCAAAAGGTGTCTTTCAGTAGAATGGCAATATGAAAAGAAAGTTAGTTGTAAAATGGAGGCTTACATACTTTTTTTTAAATAAAAAGAACTCATTGGCTGTTTCAGACCATTCAACACTAAAAACTAGGCTGTATGTTTAAATTTTTAAAAGCATGTTTTGTATTGGTTCAGAAAAATGTGTTCCCACAGAAGAGTACTTTGGATATGCTGTTAGGTTTGAAAAGTCAAGCACTCTTGCTCTTTGGATTAGAAACATTGTGTGCTGAACTTCTGACCTCTCTGCTCACTCCAGTGTTTCATGATCTGTTGCTATAGTAGCAGGCAGAAGTCATGTGTGGGGTAGGAATCATTTGGAAAGGGTTGAAATTTGCAACTAATAGAAATGTGTGTTTCCATTAAAAAAATTGTGGGAAGCTATGTGATTAGAATTTAACATGTACATGTGTGAAAAAAGAGAGGGAAATGTTGCCATTTAGTGGGTCTGGTGAGAGGAGTACAGCTCAGAGATTCTGGCTCTGATAATCTGCTGTGTGAGTGGCACATTTCTTTCTCAACTCACTACTTTTAAAGATGAGTTATGAATTTGAGAGGAGATGTATGTGGTGTATTTTGATATAAATAATAGAAATGTGTTTCTTCTTTTAAAGTTGTGTTTTACATTTTATGTTTTGGAAGATATTTAACTGCCTTGAACTTGTAAGATATTATGGAGTATGTCTTCACCATAAGTTAAGGTGTACTGGTATCACCCAGGAATACTGTTTTGTGCCTAGAATCACATCATGAGTCTGTGTGCACACAGGAATTGTTGTCAGAGATTTAATTTGTGTTGCTCTTGTTCTGTAAGACTTTCACTCGTAGGAAAGGGGCAGCTTGTTTTCTTGAACTGTGATGGTTAGCATTCAGCAGAAATCACTATCTCACAGATGAGAGGCAAATGCTAACACATTTGAAAACAACAGGGTAGATTTTCCTTCCACTCCTGCAATGGGTGAGGTAGTTCCTACATGTTCAAAACTCTAATTAACCCTTACCACAGGTGATCTTACATACATCTCTGCAGTTTTCATGCAGTTGTGCAAGCGTCCATGCAGATCTCTCTTGCACCTGACAATACACAGTCTCCAGAAGCACACTCTTAACACACAGGCAGCTGTTTCTCCTGCACTCCCATGCTTACTATTCAGCACTGTGTGGTATTTCAGATAGCAGTGTGTAACGCTAACACATTCAACATCACCAAGGCTCATTTCCTTTGCTCTAGTCTAATCACTCACCCAGGTTCCACATGCTCATGGTCTCAAGTAGCTGTTAGGACATGTGCTCTTTTCTGCCTCTCTAAACTATAAGGAAAATGTGTCAGGCTGTTACAGTAATTATCACTTGCTCTACCACAGTAGTAAATGTGCTTTGAAATTGCCAATCAAATATCGTTTTCTGCCTAGAATCACACCATGAGTCTGTGTGCACACAGGAATTGTTGTCAGAGATTTAATTCGTGTTGCTTTTGTTCTGTAAGACTTGCACTCGTAGGAAAGGGGCAGCTTGTTTGCTTGAACTGTGATGGTTAGCATTCAGCACAAATCACTATCTCACAGATGAGAGGCAAATGCTAACACATTTGAAAACCACAGGGTAGATTTTCCTTCCACTCCTGCAATGGGTGAGGTAGTTCCTACATGTTCAAAACTCCAATTAACCCTTACCACAGGTGATCTTACATACATCTCTGCAGTCTTCATGCAGTTGTGCAAGCGTCCATGCAGATCTCTCTTGCACCTGACAATACACAGTCTCCAGAAACACACTCTTAGCACACAGGCAGCTGTTTCTCCTGCACTCCCATGCTTACTATTCAGCACAGTGTGGTATTTCAGATAGCAGTGTGTAACGCTAACACATTCAACATCATCAAGGCTCATTTCCTTTGCTCTAGTCTAATCACTCACCCAGGTTCCACATGCTCATGGTCTCAAGTAGCTGTTAGGACATGTGTTTTTTTGCTGCCTCTCTAAACTATAAGGAAAATGTGTCAGGCTGTTACAGTAATTATCACTTGCTCTACCACAGTAGTAAATGTGCTTTGAAATTGCCAATCAAATATCGTTTTCTGCCTAGAATCACACCATGAGTCTGTGTGCACACAGGAATTGTTGTCAGAGATTTAATTTGTGTTGCTCTTGTTCTGTAAGACTTGCACTCGTAGGAAAGGGGCAGCTTGTTTTCTTGAACTGTGATGGTTAGCATTCAGCAGAAATCACTATCTCACAGATGAGAGGCAAATGCTAACACATTTGAAAACAACAGGGTAGATTTTCCTTCCACTCCTGCAATGGGTGAGGTAGTTCCTACATGTTCAAAACTCCAATTAACCCTTACCACAGGTGATCTTACATACATCTCTGCAGTTTTCATGCAGTTGTGCAAGCATCCATGCAGATCTCTCTTGCACCTGACAATACACAGTCTCCAGAAACACACTCTTAACACACAGGCAGCTGTTTCTCCTGCACTCCCATGCTTACTATTCAGCACTGTGTGGTATTTCAGATAGCAGTGTGTAACGCTAACACATTCAACATCACCAAGGCTCATTTCCTTTGCTCTAGTCTAATCACTCACCCAGGTTCCACATGCTCATTGTCTCAAGTAGCTGTTAGGACATGTGCTCTTTTCTGCCTCTCTAAACTATAAGGAAAATGTGTCAGGCTGTTACAGTAATTATCACTTGCTCTACCACAGTAGTAAATGTGCTTTGAAATTGCCAATCAAATATCGTTTTCTGCCTATAATCACACCATGAGTATGTGTGCACACAGGAATTGTTGTCAGAGATTTAATTTGTGTTGCTTTTGTTCTGTAAGACTTGCACTCGTAGGAAAGGGGCAGCTTGTTTGCTTGAACTGTGATGGTTAGCATTCAGCACAAATCACTATCTCACAGATGAGAGGCAAATGCTAACACATTTGAAAACCACAGGGTAGATTTTCCTTCCACTCCTGCAATGGGTGAGGTAGTTCCTACATGTTCAAAACTCCAATTAACCCTTACCACAGGTGATCCTACATACATCTCTGCAGTCTTCATGCAGTTGTGCAAGCGTCCATGCAGATCACTCTTGCACCTGACAATACACAGTCTCCAGAAACACACTCTTAGCACACAGGCAGCTGTTTCTCCTGCACTCCCATGCTTACTATTCAGCACAGTGTGGTATTTTGGATAGCAGTGTGTAACGCTAACACATTCAACATCACCAAGGCTCATTTCCTTTGCTCTAGTCTAATCACTCACCCAGGTTCCACATGCTCATGGTCTCAAATAGCTGTTAGGACATGTGCTCTTTTCTGCCTCTCTAAACTATAAGGAAAATGTGTCAGGCTGTTACAGTAATTATCACTTGCTCTACCACAGTAGTAAATGTGCTTTGAAATTGCCAATCAAATATCGTTTTCTGCCTATAATCACACCATGAGTCTGTGTGCACACAGGAATTGTTGTCAGAGATTTAATTCGTGTTGCTCTTGTTCTGTAAGACTTGCACTCGTAGGAAAGGGGCAGCTTGTTTTCTTGAACTGTGATGGTTAGCATTCAGCAGAAATCACTATCTCACAGATGAGAGGCAAATGCTAACACATTTGAAAACAACAGGGTAGATTTTCCTTGCAGTACTGTAATGAGTGGGGTAGTTCCTACATGTTCATAAGCCAAATTAACCCTTACCACATGTGCTCTTTCATACATCTCTGCAGTCTTCATGCAGTTGTGCAAGCGTCCATGCAGATCTCTCTTGCACCTGACAATACACAGTCTCCAGAAACACACTCTTAGCACACAGGCAGCTGCTTCTCCTGCATTCCCATGCTTACTATTCAGCACAGTGTGGTATTTCAGATAGCAGTGTGTAACGCTAACACATTCAACATCACCAAGGCTCATTTCCTTTGCTCTAGTCTAGTCACTCACCCAGGTTCCACATGCTCATGGTCTCAAGTAGCTTTTAGGACATGTGCTCTTTTCTGCCTCTCTATACTATAAGGAAAATGTGTCGTGCTGTTACAGTAATTATCACTTGCTCTACAACAGTAGTAAATGTGCTTTGAAATTTCCAATCAAATATCGTTTTCTGCCTAGAATCACACCATGAGTCTGTCTGCACACAGGAATTGTTGTCAGAGATTTAATTTGTGTTGCTCTTGTTCTGTAAGACTTGCACTCGTAGGAAAGGGGCAGCTCATATGATAGAATTTGAAAAGCTCAAAAAAAATATAGTAATATATTTAAATTACATAAAGGTATTTTTTTTTTAGTTTCCTTTAGGTATTGCTGAACAATACTGAAATAAATTAAACATGCCTATAAAATCAAGAAAGAGAAAAGAACAGCAAAACATCTATATTTGAAGACAACTGGACAACAAAAATTAGTTGAAGAACCTCATGTTGGAAAAAAGAAAAAGTCTTCTGGTAAGCAGACTAAGGATTTTAAAAAAAATATCCTCAAACATAGAAAAGATGTACAAAGTATATCCACTGCAAATAGTGTTTCAAGAAGAAAACAACAAGACAATAGAAAGAAAATACTAAATGCTAATGTACAATCAGAAGCAAGAAAGAATGACTTAAAAAGAAAAACAGAATTTCAAAACATTCGTAAAAAAATGTTTCAGAGAAGAGTGGTGTTCAATTTGCTAAAGGATGTGAAAACCTATAGGAAGAAAGCAATATTTTATAAGAAAAAGAAACATATTGAATCAATTGTTGCAAAGGCTTTGGAATTAAAAAGAAAACTATTCATTTTAATTTTGAACAGGATCCGTACATTAGATAAAATAGTCAATGTAATGAAGTCAAAAAGCAAAAAAAAAAGAGTAGTGAAAAAAAATAACTTTTGTAATGTGTTCTTAGGAGAATGGAAGCATAGTTCAAGTACTGAACCATTTTTTAATGAAGAGAGTTATCTTCAAAGTAATAGTTTGCTGCATGGAGTTGACACCAGTGGTCGAACTTATGAAGTTAAAGATGGTTGTGTAATGGAAAAGGAGAAAATGGTTCCAAGAAATGAGGAAGAAGTGTTAGCTGATGAGGTTATGGGGAAACGTCCTAAAGCCCCAGTGTACACTTGGAATTGTAGTAGTATTTTTACTGTACGACAAGAATCTATTGATAAATTACGTGACTTTCTAAGAGAATATAGTAAAAAAGTGTTAAACAGAAGATTAAGGTGCTTCAAAGACTAGATCCATGCAGAGTGAGAAAGAATACTGGTTTGCAAGGACATTCTCTGGCTTGTCTTTCTAGGAAAGTTTGTCAAAGTGTTTTTCACCATTTTAGGATGCTGGCAGTACATCATACTGAAATGAGAAAGTTTGTGAGAAGATTGTATTTTGCTAAAAGTCCAGCACTAAAGTCAAATGAGTTGAATAGTGCTCTGTTGAGTGGATCTGTATCAGATGTAGAGAAGGTTACTGATGATATTCAGTTTTGGTACTTTGGTCCAGAACAAGAAAGTGCAGGAAATGACACAGTTATTGAAGAAAATGTGGAAGAGAATGTAGAACCCACTGTTAGTAAGAATTTTGAAGATCAAATGACAAAATTTACTATCATCTCTAATGAAAGACCAAATATTACTTGTATTTGTTGCCGGAGAAGCCATTATAAAACTCAAACAAGGAATGTTGATCTCTATAAAAAAGTGAAAAAGAAAATAAGTATGAGTGGAAGGATTTTGCTACATATTTGTTTCTGGAAAATTGTTTTGATTCGGGTGAAGATCAGCGTATTTGTAAATACTGTTATAACAAGTTAGAAGAAAATAAAATGCCAGCTAGAGCTGTACATAATAATTTAGAATTGGTTGATATTCCTGCAGAACTTAGTGATTTAAATACGTATGAGTCTATAATCATTCAATGTGTCCATCCGTTTCAGACTATAGTTCGTATGGAGCCCAAAACAGGTAAATTACCTCCTTCAGATTGACAAAGAGGTTTAAAAGGAAGAGTTGTCTATTTGCCATTAGATTTGAAAAAAAATATTGAAACAATTGATGCAGATAGTTTGGAAACTGAACCATTAGTTATTCTGGTTAATGGTGTACCTACAAAGAATAAGAAAATTTGGCAGGAGCTAGTAGATGTACGAAAAGTACAAAGAGCAAATTTATATTTGAAAAGAAAAAATAAGTACTATGAATCAATTTATATGGATGAAGATGAAGAAGTTTTACTAGCAGACACAGGAATACCAACTGGGCAAATTGAAAAAGTGGATAAGTCAAAAGAAGAAGAAATTTATGAACATTTCAGCATACATCCTCTTCATTCTAAAGAAGTTATGGGAAACACTATTGATCTGTTTCAGATGAAAAAAGCAAAATGAACTCCCGTGAGTGTATGGGAGGAGAGCTTGGAAGCTCGTTGTTTTCCCCAGCTGTTTCCTACAGGAAAAGGTGGACGATATGATGAACGTTCAGTACAGATTCCTGCTTCTGAGTATCGGACTACAAGATTATATGCAGAAGATCCAAGATTTCGTCAAAGTATTCCTTATTCGTTCCATCTTTTATTTGAAAGTGACTTGTCTGCACTATCTTATGTAGTAAATCACATTTTAAAAACTGGAGTACATCTACATAATGTGTCAGCAAAGGATTTTATGAACAAAGTGCAACAGCGAGATGATCATTTGGAATCTCAATTGATTAATCTGATGGCTTGTCAGCGTGGAACTAATGACTATTGGTACCGACGCCATGGAGAATTGAAATGTATGTTACGGAATTTAGGAACTCCTACATGGTTCCTTACCCTAAGCTGTGCTGAGTACGCTTGGGATGATTTACTGGATTTTCTTCGAGAGGCAAATTCAAATATTGAAAACATCCAATACAAGACAGCAGGAGAATTGTGCTCATTGGATCCGGTTAATGTTTGCAGATATTTCAATCATAGATTTGAGGCTATGATGTCCTTCATCTGCAATAAAAAAAATCCACCTCTTGGAGAAGTTGTGGATTTCTTTTGGAGAAAAGAGTACCAAGCAAGAGGTGCTCCTCATATTCATATGCTGTTGTGGATCAAGGATGCCCCAAAATTTGGAACAGATTCTGATGATGTAGTTTTATCTTTCATTGAAGAATATGCAACATGTGCTATACCTAAAAGCACAGAAGAAAAAAACTTAAAAGAGCAAGTTTTACGTTTCCAAAGTCATCGGTGTGGAAAATACTGTCGACGAAAGTACAAGAGTAAAGATATATTCTACACAAAATGTCGATTTGGATTTCCATGACCTGTTCTTTCAAAAGGAAGAGTAAACAGTTTTATGTCAGCTGTGCGACATACCATTACAAGAAAATATCTGAAAAATACCAACAACCTAAGAAGAAAAGAAGAGTCAAAATATATAAATGACTACAACCCAGTCATTTTATCCAAGTGGAATGCTAACATGGATATTCAGTATGTAGCTGATAATTCTATTGCTGTTGCTCGGTATGTCACATCTTACATCACTAAATCTGAGAAAACGGAATTGAAAGAAATGTGGGAAGAGATTTCTCACGAGAAGACTGTCAGTAAAAAGCTATACATTTTCAGTTTAAAGATGTTATCGCATCGAGAAAGTGGGTCATACGAATGCTCAGATAGGTTATCATCTGCAAGTCTGTACTCCAAATCCAGAAGAATAATTTGGGTAAGTTTAGGCCTTGCAGGAATGCGAAATCGGGTACCGAAATCTTTTCGAGAAATTGAATATTTAGCAGAGAACGAACCAGAAAGTACAGACATTTTGAAAACAAATATGTTGGACACATATTACCCAAACAGAAGTCATCATCTTGAGAACATGTGTCTCTATGAAGTGCTGCAGAACTACATTTTTACACGGAATGCCACAGAAGACATCAACAATGGAAAATATAAAGTCATTGGTGAGGAAGGATGTTTGGTGAAACAAACAAAAGGAAGTTTGATTAATCACGGGAAGCTGAGTTGCGACACTACTGACAAAAAAAGGAATTTTACTACTTAGCACTTTTACAGCTGTTTAAACCATGGCGTTCAGAGGATGAATTACTTGGAGATTTTCAGAGCTATGAAGATTCCTTTAATGCATGTAAAGATAGCATAGAATGCAGTACTTTCACAAATTACGTACAAATGTTAAATGAAGAAATTGAACAAGAAGCTACAATTGCAGCTGAAGTAGCTAGAGACAGTTCTCAAGACAGTCAAAGTTCTGGTACGCTCAGTCAAGATCCCCTAGGACAACCAATCATAGAAAATGAAGCTGCAATAGCCATGACTGAAGTGGAAACAGCTATGAATCAAGCTCAGGAAGATTTAATAGACTTAGCAAATTTGGAACAACAACTGAATGATGAACAACAACAAATTTATGAAGAAGTCACGAAACAAATTGATCATGGATTACTACATGAAAATAAAGAGTGCTCATGCACATCATTTGAACCAATCAGAATGTATGTGAGTGGCCAAGCTGGAACTGGAAAAAGTTTCTTAATTAAAGTAATTAGAAGCTACCTACAGAAAAAAACTGATTCAACTTTGTCTTGTGTTGTTACTGCTCCAACTGGGTTAGCAGCATATAACATAAAAGGAATTACCTTACATCATTTGCTAATGTTACCAGTAGAGCATGAGAACAAAATAGAATACCACAAGCTAACAGGAGAAGCATGTTTTGAAGTTTCAAGAGTGTTGAAGAAAATGAAAGTTCTCATTATTGATGAGGTAAGCATGGTATCAAACTTAATGCTTGCCTTTGTGCATTTAAGAATGCAGCAAATTCTAAAAACAGACTATGACGTGTTATTTGGAGGAAAACATGTTATAGTTTTTGGGGATATACTGCAGCTCACTCCAGTTAAAGGACAACCAGTATTTAATACTCTTGCACATGAAGACACGAAAAAGTCATTAGGAAGTATAGGTAATGTGAATATTTGGTCATACTTTGAGTAAAAAGAACTCATTACCAATATGCGGCAAACAAATGATGATGATTATGCAAGTATTCTCAAAGATATCAGAATTGGACTACTCACAGAACATGGCAGAAATGCTTTACAGAGTCGATTGCTATGTCATTTGTTTCCAACAGAACAAATAGTTCCAGAGAAAATATACAAGAAAATTGCAGAAAAAAATACTGTAATCTGCTTAATGCCAACACTACATGAATGCTCTATATTCAATGAATAACTTTTGAAATTGGAAAATGAAGAGATTATGAAAATGGAAGCCGTGGATAAAATACAGCATGAAGGAATAACTATTATATTGACAGGCAAATTGAAAACTAAATTGAATTCTCTAGAGAAAAACATATCGAAAACAGCTGGTTTAGAAAAGAATCTTTATGTATGTATGAACTGTCGAGTAATTTTAAGACGTAATTTGAATGTAGAAAAAGGTTTAGTGAATGGAGCTGTGGGTAAAGTTGTGGGTTTTGTTAATTACCAGAAAAAAGATGGAATTTAATTTTTAAAAATAAAATTTGATCAGATTGAAGAGGTTAAAGACATTAGTCGTTGTTCAGTTCGTTTTTTGCTTGTGAAAGACTTATATGTATGTAGGAAGCAGTTTCCGTTTTCTCTAGCATATGCTGTAACTATTCACAAATCTCAAGGATTAACTGTAGATAGTGCTTTTGTAAACATTGGATCTGGTGTGTTTAACCCCTTCAGTGCCCGCCCCTTTCCCCGCCCTGTGCCGGCCGTTTCATTAGCGGGCGGGGTTTATGACGAGCTGGTCTCGTCATGGGCACAGCGCCACCGCGGCCCATGACGAGACCAGCTCGTCATGGGCATTGAAGAGGTTAAAGAAGGTATGGCATATGTTGCTTTGTCCCGAGAGAAAAAATTATCTGGTTTATTCATGATAGACTTTGATGACTCAAAAGTTAGTGCTGATGCAAATTGTGTAAAGGAGTATAATAGATTAAGAAGAAGCTATGCTCCTCATTTAGGTCAGTATCCTGTGTTTGAAAAACGTGTTGTTTGTCGGAAAAGGAGAATTGAGAATATCTGTAATGAGGATGTACAGAAGAGAAAACAAAAAGAGAGTGATGTGATTGCAAGCAAAAAGAAAAAGGACAATGTTGAAGAGGTTGTTGGTTGTCATTTTGAAAATAGCTCTGGTGTCAACTGCTACGCTAATGTAGTGCTGAATGTTGTATTTTATCATGAAAGTTTGCAAGAGCAGATAATACTAAATCATGAAAAAAGATTTTGTTCTCTGCTGAGTTTCCTTTATGAGAAGTTGAGTAATGATAAAACTAAAATAGAAAGTGCTTCTGATGTTAGAAATCTTTTAGATGTATGTTCTGGATATACACAGTTTACACAAAATGTCCAGCAAGATGCACAGGAATTCTTAATGTATATGCTTATGGTACTGGAAGATGCAGGGGTAGAAATAGAAAATATGTTTGGTCTCTCTTATAAATGGGAACATTGTTGTGAAAACTGTATGAACACATGCAGCACTAATGTTGATTCTGAAAGGTTCATACATTTAACATTACTAGAGAGTAAATCAGTGACTTTTAGTAAATTAGTTAAAGATGCAAATCACAACATGGAATGTTCTCAATGTAAATCAGAAATGTTATCAATGTTATTTTTAAAGAAATATGGACAGTATATAATTTTAATGATGCAACGTTGTAGAGCCGATGGAACAAAATTGGACACTTTAATAAAGAAGTTTGTAGGAAATCAATTATCAATGTCAGGAAAGACTTTTGTTGCAGTTGCAATAATTTTCCATGATGGACCTTCTATAACTTCTGGTCATTACACAGTTTATCTAAACTGTGAAAAAGTCTGGACACTGTGTAGTGATTCTCAATTGATTTTCAAGCAACGTTTGCCTGCAGAATTACCAAATTCCTTCTTAATTTTTCTAAAACCAAAATTTTAGATACAAATTGCAGCATCTGAAGAAACCATTATTTCGATTTTATAGGATTACCATTGGATATTTCACCTAAAAAGGATTTAAAAATTACCATTTGGCCTCATGGAAAGGTAAATGTTTCTATTGTGGACTTCTTTGACAGATATTATTTTGGTGTATGTGCTTAAGCAACAAGATTTACAGATGTTATTTATTGCAAATAGTTATTGTTCTTAGAAGATATTTTTAATAGATATGTTACATTTCTATCAAGGTATGTTTTACTGAGGATAGATTCAGGGCTTTTTTAAACAATCTTTCAGATTGTTTATTTTTTTGCCCGCTGTTAAGTGATGAATACAATTTATATCACTATTTTCAGTGAAATTCAGTATATTCTGAAAACAGCAAAAAAAGGGCAAAAAATGACTTTGTTAAATATGAAAATATGTGTACTGTATTCTAAAATGTATTGTTAAATATTACTACTTTTTTTCTTTTTTTTCAGATCTAGAAAGAAAATTTAGGGAATTGAATCCATTTTTCTTGTAATTAAAAAAACCCATTTATTTCTAATTAAGTTATTTTGTTGGTCAGGTAAGTTTAAAATATCTGTATTTCTCACCCCTTCACTTTCATGCTCCCTTTTCTTCACTTCTCCTCACTCTGCTTTTCTCATTCCCCTTCCCTCTCTATTCTTCCTTTACTGCTCTTTCGTAACTCCCTCGCTCCTTCTCTACTACTCCCCTAGGTTTACTGCCTCCATCACTATTTTTTCAACCATGTTTCTCTCCCTGTCTCCATATGTCTCAGTCATTCTAACTGCCTTACTCCTTCTCAGTTCCTTGCTCTCTGTCTCTGTTTCTGTCTCTCTCCCTTTGTCTGTCTTACCCTTAATTTCCTTAACATCTCTTTTTCTACCACTCCTCCTCTCTCCATCACTCATTTTCCATCTATGTTCATTTTTTAACCTTCTCCGTCATTCAACCTTCCCTCGCCTTCCCTAACTGTCACTATCCTTTACTCATAGTCACTCCTATTCTCCTACTTCACTTCCTCCTGTCTGTATCTCACACCCCTTCACCTTTTCACATTCTTTCCTTCACTCTCCCTCACTCTCCTTTGCTCATTGAAATCCTGACTCCCTTTCTCTCACTCCAGTTTCCTAAATCCCTCCATCCCCTCACTCCCCATGTTTCACTTTCCCTTACCCCCCTTTTCTAATCCTCATACCTCTTATCTCACCATCACTCCACTTCTCTTACTTTCAATCCCTTTACCCTGCTGTACTTCATCCGCTTCATCTGTTACTCCCTTTTCCTATCTCCGTCCCTTACTCCCCTTTTCTCACTCCCCCTCCATCACTCTCCATTGCTCACTGCCATTCCCTTACTCATTCACTCTTCTTACCTGTATCCTCTACCCTTAGACCTTTTGTTGCAGTCAGTCAGTCTTTCACTTCCCTTTCATGACTGATCATACTTTCCTTTTCTCACTCATTCTGTCTGTCCTTTCCTCCTCTTCACTCAGTCATTTCAATCATTTCAATCATTCATGTATACACTACACATTCATTCAATAAAATTACAACACAGTATATTAGGAATATAGCTCTTCTTGGAGAAGTGAAGTGAGTTCTTATAAGAACTGGGTTTTTTGTCTTTTTTGTTTTGTATTTTTTTTTCTTTTTTAACAATTTTGTATTTTTTTTATTTTTTTAGAGCATCAAAAAAAAAACTGGTAATGAAAAACTGTTCAACAGGAACAAAAATAATAAATGAAAAAAATTATGGGCTGGAGCATGTGTGCTGCTGTATTTTGTTTTCGATCAAGTTAATACTGGTCTCACCGTAGCAAAGAACAGCATTGCACACATTACAATGTATGTGCACCTTCTGGAAAAGTGGGCGGATGTCCAGTGACCTGGTACACGGAGAATCTGCGGCCGCAGATGATGTGCTCGGCTGAGCAGGTGGAGGGTTGTCTCTTAGGGCTCTAGTTGTCTCTCGAGCATAAGGTACAGGATGCACTGTCTTGAAGTGTCTCAACATTGAGTAAATACTAAACGAGTATTTCTTCGTGGGATCTCCTCTCGATAAGACACTTCCACAAATAGTGCATGTCACCTTCGGTGCATTGACCTTCTCTTGGCCCTCTGGAAAGGTGAAGAATTTCCAGATGAAAGAGTCTTTTTGTTTGGTCTTCCTTGGTGGTACCACAAAGGTCTCCTCCTCACTCCCTGAAGTAGACTGCTGTTCTGCCATTTCCAAGTGAAATTGTAGTAGAATAGCTGTTCAGCTCCCTCTCCCACGAAATAAGAAGAAATAGTGAGGAGAGTGGGTGTGGTGTTTGAAGATTCTGGAACAGAAACTACTATGAACCAATCAAAAGTGTTGTTTCGTAATCACATGACTTGCCGTGCGCGCACGGTGCGTGCACGGTGCGTGCACGGTGCTCGCACGTATGCACGCACGGTGCACGCACGCATGCGTGCACGGTGCACGCACGCATCAGAAATTAATTACTTTTAACCCGATTTGTAAAACATGAAAAGGAGGGAGGGAAGACACTCCCTGACCCCCTAGACCTTCTCAGGGGGTCCCTAAAGGACCTCGTAAATCAAAAAAAACCATTTTGTTTAATAAAAAAAACGTGCCGGTGTGCACGCGCACTGTGCGCGCACAGGTGAAAAACCCTTAAAAAAAAAAACATTTTAAACTGTTTATAAGTTTATAGAATATATTAACTATGCTGTTCAACTTTAACCAAATTAAAAAAAAAAAGAGCTGAGCCATTCCATATTACAGGATACAGTCAATCTATAACTATATACATAGGTAGTTTATTGTAAAATAAATATATAAAAAACATAATAATACATATATAAATTTGCATTTAAAAAACCTTACAAATTCACTAAAAAAACCATAGGTTTCACACACGTTATAGTTAGAAATTAGCATTTAAAAAACTTTGCAAATTCACTGTAAAAACCATAGGTTTCACGCACGTTATAGTTATGAATTAGCATTTAAAAACCTTGCAAATTCACTGTAAAAACCATAGGTTTCACACACGTTATAGTTAGGAATTAGCATTTAAAAAACCTTGCAATTTCACTAAAAAAACCATAGGTTTCACACACGTTATAGTTAGGAATTAGCATTTAAAAAACCTTGCAAATTCACTGAAAAAACCATAGGTTTCACACATGTTATAGTTAGCTGGACATTTCACTCGTACAAAACCATTGAAATTCCCCCGTTATAGTTAGTTCAGCTAACTATAACTCACGCGACCGCAATCCACTGCTGATGACGTCACATATTACATCACTCATGACATGGTCAGTGACATCACTCATGACAACACTGATGACATCTCAAATGACATCACTGATGACATCACTGATGATATCATCCAGTGAATATGTGTCTTTCTGAAAAATAAATATTTTTTATATATGTATATGTATATATATTTATATATCATGGCCCCCCCGCTGCCCCGGGGGCCGCCAACCCCCGGGGCTTTTTAAAAAAACAAAAAAAAAAACCTGTGTGGGGTGCTCGAGCCCCCCCCACATGCCCCGACAACTGCCACCTCCCCGGGGCACTGAATATGTAAAATAGGGGGTCCGTTACGGACCCCCAAGCCCCGGGGACCACCACCCCCAGGGGCTTTAACTTAAGTGGGGGGCCGCATGGCCCCCCCTGGAGCCAATGATGGACCTGGGAACCGCCACCCCCCAGGGCCGGCTCCTGCAGTATCCCAGGGTGCCCACCCCGGGGCACTGCTGTTTGCTATGGCAGGGTGGGAGCCTCGCGGCTCCCATCCTGCCGTAGCAAACTGCTTTGGTATTTGGAAGAGAGAGCAGGAAACCTGCACTCTCTTCCAAATACCAAAGACAATTGCTTTTCCACACAGGGAGCAGCATGTTAGCTGCTCCCCATGCGGAAAAGCAATGCCGGCTTCCACAGGACGCGGGGAGCCGGCGGGGCCATGTGGGGATTAGGGACCCCCCCATGTCCCCCAACGGAGGCCAGGCCCCGGGATGGGGTCCCTGGGGCCACGCGGCCCCCCTCCCCAAAATTAAAAAAAAATAAATGTAAAAAAATGGCCCCGGGGGATGGGGTCCCTGGGGCCATAGGTGGCAAAGGAGGGGGGCTATGCAGCCCCCTCCATAAATTTTTTTTTTTTAAAAAGGGCAATGCCCTGGGGGATGGGGTCCCCGGGGCAAATTATGGCCTGGGGAGGGGGGCCACGCGGCCCCCTTCCGTTTAAACAAAAAAAAATCAAAATTGGGGGCAGGCCCTGGGGGATGGGGCCCCCCTTCTAAAAAACAGAGGGGGGAAAGGATCGGGCCGGAGGCCACGCCCCCTCCTTACACCACTCTGCAAACACGCCCCTGGCACGTTTGCAGAGGGTAAACAAATTCCCCTTCAATAATGGGGGTCCCTGGGGGCCAACTAGCCCACCAGGAACATCCAGTATGCTCCAGGCAGCTGTGTTGCAGAGAGGTGAAATGAGGCCACGCCCCTTTTTACACCTCTCTGCAACGCAGCTCCCTGTTGCTTACTGGCGGTACCTGGTGGGCTAGTTGGCCGCCAGTGGACATCAGGATTCAAGGGGACTTAATCTCCCAACTTAAAACGCGCCACGGGGCGCGTTTGCACAGTGGTGAAGGTAGGGGGCGGGGCCTGAGGTGATACTGTGCAAACACGCCCTGTGGCGTGTTTTAAGTTGGGGAATTCATTCCTCTTCAATCCAGAGGTCCCCTAGGGGACAAATAGCCCACCAGGTACCTCCACTAAGCACCACGGAGCTGTGTTGCAGAGTGTTGTAAAAAGGGGTGTGGCCTCTGAACGCCTCTCTACAAGGCAGCTCCCTGGCGCATACTGGAGGTACTTGGTGGGCTAGTTGGCCGCCAGGGGACCTCAGGATTCAAGGGGACTTAATCCCCCAACTTAAAACACCCCACGGGGTGCGTTTGCACAGTGGTAAAGGTAGGAGGCGGGGCCTGAAGTGAGATCTGTGCAAACCCGCACTGTGGCGCTTTTTAAGTTGGGGAATTAATTCCTCTTCAATCCTGAGGGTCCCTGGGGACCAACTAGCCCACCAGGTACCTCCAGTAAGCACCACGGAGCTTTGTTGCAGAGTGTTGTAAAAAGTGGCGTGGCCTCTGAATACCTCTCTGCAATGCAGCTCCCTGGCGCATACTGGAGGTACCTGGTGGGCTAGTTGGCCCCCAGGGGACCTCAGGATTGAAGAGGAATTAATTCCCCAACTTAAAACGTGCCACAGCGCGTGTTTGCACACGTCACCTCAGGCCCCTCCCCCTTCCTTCACCATTGTACAAATATTCCTCTAAAATCAGCCGAACTACGAATTCCGATTTACTCACCTGTAATCAGGAGAGAACGCAGTGCTGCATCTTTTAGCCCAGCAATGACCCTGAAAAGTAATTCTAAGCGTACTTACCAGTAACTTGTATTTCCTTCCATAGGAATCCATTGTGTGGTTTTCACCCAAAAAATTTCTAAGTGTCCATTTTTGAAACGTACAAATATTCCTCTAAAATTAGCCGAACTACGAATTCCGATTTACTCACCTGTTATCAGGAGAGAACCCAGGGCTGCATATTTTAGCCCAGCACTGACCCTGAAAAGTAATTCTAAGCGTACTTACCAGTAACTTGTATTTCCTTCCATAGGAATCCATTGTGTGGTTTTCACCAGAAACGTTTCTAAGTGTCTATTTTCACAAACTAAAAATATTCCTAAAAAATCGTCTGTATGACTTAAACACATTCTTTCAACTGTTTACAGGAGGTTGGCCAGTGCTGGATCCAGGATCCACCACTGAGTAAATAACGATAACACTACTTACCTGCTAAGTGAATTTTCTGCCATAGGATAACATTGGTGATTCTATGGGAAAGAGTTTCTTAAGTGTCAACTTTTAAAATACAATAATATTCCTTAAAAATCACTACTGTAACCAAAGCACTTTTACTCAATTGTTTACAGGAGATGTCCAAGGACTGAATCTAGGATCCAGTCTTGTGGTTAGAAAAGTAATCCATAAAGTAACTAATTGCATTTAACTAGAAATTCACATTAAGCTCAATGTTGCTTTGTGTTGCCCAATGCAACAACTATAACTACTGTACTTAAAAGTCTGTTGCCTATTTGCCAAGTATTTAAACTAAAGTAATTCATTCTGAGAAAGTATATTTTGTATTGTAATGTATAATGTAATTATAATGTAATTAAAAAAAATATATCTAAGAATAAATAGTTTAAAAAATGTAGTAAATCAGTATAAAAAAATTAAGTATAACAATTAATACATTCAAAATTGTCATTTAGAAAACCTTTGAAATTCACTGAAAAAAACATAGGTTTCAGGCCTGATATAGTTAGGAATAAGCATTTAAAAAACCTTTGAAATTCACTGAAAAAAACATAGGTTTCAGGGGCGTTATAGTTAGGAATTGGCATTTAAAAAACCTTGGAAATTCACTGAAAAAACCATAGGTTTTAGGGGCGTTATAGTTAGCTGGACATTTCCCTCGTACAAAACCCTAGAAATTCCCCTGTTATAGTTAGTTCAGCTAACTATAACTCGCGCCCCCGCAATGCACTGCTGATGACGTCACATATTACATCACTCATGACATGGTCAGTGACATCACTGATGACATCACTGATGACATCTGAAATGACATCACTGATGATGTCATCCATGTGATAAATTAGTGCATCTTCTCACACCCTTTGATATACTCAATCAAAATTTCAGACGTCCATTCTCAGAACCATAGATACTCCAATACCAATAACTACATACCCACTCATTGACTCTTAGATCTACACACACATCCACTCACTCACCTGTACAGTCACTCATACTTACAGTCACTCAGTACAGGACTATCATATGCATTTATACACCTACATAGACACCACCAATCATCCATAGAGGTACTCTCACACCTAGTCAGTCAGGCAAATATTTAATCACACTCCCATTTACTCACCTATGCAGTTATACACACACAAGTTCACTTACTCATAAAATAGTACCACATTCTTACGCTCTTATACAATCACTGATACAAGCACACACTCATCCATACAGCCACTCTCACAATCACACACTGTCACATATACCCACTTATATACTCTTACACACATATATACTGCCTTTCACATATGTAGTTACTCACACATGTACCACTGAGATATACATTCAATCACTAACACACCCATACATACACTCACCCAACCATACTGTCCATCACAGATGCACTCTTAAAACCATGCATCCATAGAATGACCCACTCACACATGTATGCACAGAGTCACACACACCCCACCCACACAAACACTCAGGCACCTAATCAGATACTCAGACAACCAATCAATAACCCATAGAGACACTCATATAGCTATTCACAAAACCATGCAGCCGCTTTTACACCAACAGACAGACAGATACAAACATTCACACAGTTTAGTCACTAGTCTGCGTAAGATATGTTTAATGACTCACTTATATAGTCAGTCACGCACCTACTAAATCATCCATTCACACACTTATACACCCACTCATTCTTCCATAGGTTTTTCCCTATATATATATTAAACATATTTAAAATGTACAGAAACACACACTCACTGGATGACATCATCAGTGATGTCATCAGTGATGTCATTTCAGATGTCATCAGTGATGTCATCAGTGATGTCACTGACCATGTCATGAGTGATGTAATATGTGACATCATCAGCAGTGCATTGCGGGGGCGCGAGTTATAGTTAGCTGAACTAACTATAACAGGGGAATTTCTAGGGTTTTGTATGAGGGAAATATCCAGCTAACTATAACGCCCCTGAAACCTATGGTTTTTTCAGTGAATTTCTAAGGTTTTTTTAAATGCCAATTACTAACAATACCGTCCCTGAAACCTATGGTTTTTTCAGTGAATATATATATATATATATATATATATCTATATATATATATCTATATATATATATATATATATATATATATATATATATATATATATATATATATATATATATCCAACAAAACTCCCATCTTGCAGAAAGAAGCACGCCGGACCAGGTCATCGGGGGTAACTCTGTGCATTTATTTCGCCAGGAAAACAGCCATTTCTTTAAACCTTACGCGTTTCAGCCGCTTGCGCAGCCTTGATCACAGGTGAGCAGACATCATTGGATTTGCGGCGTAACATGTGACTTTTATACGCCTACGTCAAACTACTCAGGTTTCACCGTAGTTTTAACTTCATACAATTCCCAGAATGCATCGAGTAAGCTAAAGTCTCATAATCATGTATTTCACTGCTATGCTTGCTCATGATTAATGTTCATATTGAATTACAGATGCAGTGAATATTGTATTTTCAGAGTCACTTACTCGATGTAGCTTCTGCTCAATTCAAAAACCGGCTGTGAACCTCTTACCGATTCCTGCTTGCACTTGAAACAATCCCAAAGTCCATAGTTACAGCACCCGTGTGCTGCACATTCCCTAAGCCTGAAGTGTCTTCCAGAAAAATATCGGCTGGAAACCTCCGAGCCTCGCTACTGGAACACTGCAGGCGGGTCCCACTCCTTTTAATATCAGTCCCAACTTCTTTTGCCCACAGGGAGCGACGGACCTCTTTCCAGGGCGGTCACAGCGCTGAGGGCGGGCAACCTCATACAAAATCCAACAAAACTCCCATCTTGCAGAAAGAAGCACGCCGGACCAGGTCATCGGGGGTAACTGTGTGCATTTATTTCGCCAGGAAAACAGCCATTTCTTTAAACCTTACGCGTTTCAGCCGCTTGCGCAGCCTTGATCACAGGTGAGCAGACATCATTGGATTTGAGGCGTAACATGTGACTTTTATACGCCTACGTCAAACTACTCAGGTTTCACCGTAGTTTTAACTTCATACAATTCCCAGAATGCATCGAGTAAGCTAAAGTCTCATAATCATGTATTTCACTGCTATGCTTGCTCATGATTAATGTTCATATTGAATTACAGATGCAGTGAATATTGTATTTTCAGAGTCACTTACTCGATGTAGCTTCTGCTCAATTCAAAAACCGTCTGTGAACCTCTTACCGATTCCTGCTTGCACTTGAAACAATCCCAAAGTCCATAGTTACAGCACCCGTGTGCTGCACATTCCCTAAGCCTGAAGTGTCTTCCAGAAAAATATCGGCTGGAAACCTCCGAGCCTCGCTACTGGAACACTGCAGGCGGGTCCCACTCCTTTTAATATCAGTCCCAACTTCTTTTGCCCACAGGGAGCGACGGACCTCTTTCCAGGGCGGTCACAGCGCTGAGGGCGGGCAACCTCATACAAAATCCAACAAAACTCCCATCTTGCAGAAAGAAGCACGCCGGACCAGGTCATCGGGGGTAACTGTGTGCATTTATTTCGCCAGGAAAACAGCCATTTCTTTAAACCTTACGCGTTTCAGCCGCTTGCGCAGCCTTGATCACAGGTGAGCAGACATCATTGGATTTGCGGCGTAACATGTGACTTTTATACGCCTACGTCAAACTACTCAGGTTTCACCGTAGTTTTAACTTCATACAATTCCCAGAATGCATCGAGTAAGCTAAAGTCTCATAATCATGTATTTCACTGCTATGCTTGCTCATGATTAATGTTCATATTGAATTACAGATGCAGTGAATATTGTATTTTCAGAGTCACTTACTCGATGTAGCTTCTGCTCAATTCAAAAACCGGCTGTGAACCTCTTACCGATTCCTGCTTGCACTTGAAACAATCCCAAAGTCCATAGTTACAGCACCCGTGTGCTGCACATTCCCTAAGCCTGAAGTGTCTTCCAGAAAAATATCGGCTGGAAACCTCCGAGCCTCGCTACTGGAACACTGCAGGCGGGTCCCACTCCTTTTAATATCAGTCCCAACTTCTTTTGCCCACAGGGAGCGACGGACCTCTTTCCAGGGCGGTCACAGCGCTGAGGGCGGGCAACCTCATACAAAATCCAACAAAACTCCCATCTTGCAGAAAGAAGCACGCCGGACCAGGTCATCGGGGGTAACTGTGTGCATTTATTTCGCCAGGAAAACAGCCATTTCTTTAAACCTTACGCGTTTCAGCCGCTTGCGCAGCCTTGATCACAGGTGAGCAGACATCATTGGATTTGCGGCGTAACATGTGACTTTTATACGCCTACGTCAAACTACTCAGGTTTCACCGTAGTTTTAACTTCATACAATTCCCAGAATGCATCGAGTAAGCTAAAGTCTCATAATCATGTATTTCACTGCTATGCTTGCTCATGATTAATGTTCATATTGAATTACAGATGCAGTGAATATTGTATTTTCAGAGTCACTTACTCGATGTAGCTTCTGCTCAATTCAAAAACCGGCTGTGAACCTCTTACCGAATCGGTAAGAGGTTCACAGCCGGTTTTTGAATTGAGCAGAAGCTACATCGAGTAAGTGACTCTGAAAATACAATATTCACTGCATCTGTAATTCAATATGAACATTAATCATGAGCAAGCATAGCAGTGAAATACATGATTATGAGACTTTAGCTTACTCGATGCATTCTGGGAATTGTATGAAGTTAAAACTACGGTGAAACCTGAGTAGTTGACGTAGGCGTATAAAAGTCACATGTTACGCCGCAAATCCAATGATGTCTGCTCACCTGTGATCAAGGCTGCGCAAGCGGCTGAAACGCGTAAGGTTTAAAGAAATGGCTGTTTTCCTGGCGAAATAAATGCACACAGTTACCCCCGATGACCTGGTCCGGCGTGCTTCTTTCTGCAAGATGGGAGTTTTGTTGGATTTTGTATGAGGTTGCCCGCCCTCAGCGCTGTGACCGCCCTGGAAAGAGGTCCGTCGCTCCCTGTGGGCAAAAGAAGTTGGGACTGATATTAAAAGGAGTGGGACCCGCCTGCAGTGTTCCAGTAGCGAGGCTCGGAGGTTTCCAGCCGATATTTTTCTGGAAGACACTTCAGGCTTAGGGAATGTGCAGCACACGGGTGCTGTAACTATGGACTTTGGGATTGTTTCAAGTGCAAGCAGGAATCGGTAAGAGGTTCACAGCCGGTTTTTGAATTGAGCAGAAGCTACATCGAGTAAGTGACTCTGAAAATACAATATTCACTGCATCTGTAATTCAATATGAACATTAATCATGAGCAAGCATAGCAGTGAAATACATGATTATGAGACTTTAGCTTACTCGATGCATTCTGGGAATTGTATGAAGTTAAAACTACGGTGAAACCTGAGTAGTTTGACGTAGGCGTATAAAAGTCACATGTTACGCCGCAAATCCAATGATGTCTGCTCACCTGTGATCAAGGCTGCGCAAGCGGCTGAAACGCGTAAGGTTTAAAGAAATGGCTGTTTTCCTGGCGAAATAAATGCACACAGTTACCCCCGATGACCTGGTCCGGCGTGCTTCTTTCTGCAAGATGGGAGTTTTGTTGGATTTTGTATGAGGTTGCCCGCCCTCAGCGCTGTGACCGCCCTGGAAAGAGGTCCGTCGCTCCCTGTGGGCAAAAGAAGTTGAGATATATATATATATATATATATATATATATATATATATTCACTGAAAGAACCATAGGTTTCAGGGACGTTATGGTTAGAAATTATCATTTAAAAAACCTTTGAACCTCCAAGGCCCCCCAAGCCCCGGGAACCACCACCCACCGGGGCTTTTCTTAAATATGCATGGGGGCACACGGCCCCTGTAGCCCCAGGGACCGCCATCCCCGGGGCTTTTGTTAAATATGCGTGGGGGCACACAGCCCCCACGCAGCCCTCGTGACTGCCACCTCCCTGGGGCTCTATTTCTTTCTTCAAATAAAACCTCTGTGGGGGGGCTAGAGCTGCCCCACATGCCCCGGAGGTCCGTTACAGACCCCGAGCCCCGGGGACCAACACCTCCACGGGGCACTAAAAATGTAAATGCGGGGGTCCGTTACGGACCCCCCAGCCCTGGGGACCACCACCTCCTCGGGGCTTGGCACACATTGGGAGGGGGCCATGCAGCCCTCCATGGCCCTGGGGACTGCCACCCCCCAGGGCCTGCTCCTGCAGTGTCCCGGGGTTCCCACCTCCGGGACACTGCTGTTTGCTATGGCAGGGTGGGAGTTGTGCTGCTCCTGCCCTGTCATAGCAAACTCTGCTTTGGATTTTGGAAGTCAGAGCAGGTTTCCTGCTCCCGCTTCCAAAATCCAAAGCAGATTGCTTTTCCACAAGGGGTGAGAGCTGCATGTCAGCAGCTCCCTGTTTGGAAAAGCAGTGCCCGCTCCTGCAGGAGGCTGTGAGCTGGTAGGACCGCGGGGGAATTGGGGCTCCCCCCACGATCCCCAATGGAGAGGAGAGGCCCCGGGGGATGGAGTCTCCAGGGCCAGAAGTGGCCAGGGAGGGGGGCCACGAGCCCCCCTCCCCAATAAAATAAAAAAATAAAACGAGGCAGATCTCCGGGGGATGGGGTTCCCGGGGCTAACAGAGGCCTCAGGAGGGGACCCACGCAACCCCCCTCCTTTAAAAATATATATATATATATATATATTTTAAAAATATATATGGCCATGCCCCAGGGGATGGGGTCCCCGGGGCAAAAATCGGCCTCAGGAGGGGGGCCACGCAGCCCCCCTCCCATTTATTTATTTATTTATTTATTAACAATAGGGGTCAGGCCCTGTGGGATGGGGACATCGCTCAGGCATCACGCCCCCATCCTGCAGCACTCGTTGTAAGTCGGGGAATTAATTCCTGTTGAATACTGAGGGTCCCTGGGGGCCAGCTAGCCCACCAGGTACCTCCAGTATGCGCCAGGGTGCTGTGTTGAAGAGAGGTGGTCCAAGGCTATGCCCCTTTTTTACACCACTCTGCAACGCAGCTCTGTGGTACTTACTGGAGGTAGCTGGTGGGCTAGTTGGCCCCCCAGGGACCCGCATGACTCAAGGGGACTTAATCCCCCAATTTACAATGCACCAGGGGGCGCATTTGCACAGTGGTGCAGGGAGGGGGTGTGGCCTGATGTGACAAGTGTGCAGACACGCCCTGTGGCGCGTTTTAGGTTGGGGCATTAAGTAACCTTGAATCCTGAGGGTCACTGCAGGCCAACTATCCCACCAGGTACGTCCAGTAAGCGCTACAGAGTTGCGTTGCAGAGAGGTGTAAAGAAGGGTGTGGCCTAGGACCACCTCTCTGCAAAGCAGCTATGTGCCACTTACTGGAGGTACCTGGTGGGCTAGTTGGCCCCCAGGGACCCTCAGAATTCAAGGGGAATTAATTCCCCAACTTAAAACCCGCCAGGGGGCGCGATTGCACAGTGGTGAAGGGAGGGAGCAGGGCCTGATGTGACATGTGTGTACTTGTCCAATCACTCTGCCAAAACCCAAGCATTTATAAATTCACCATGCACTCTCCTTGCAGCACTCTCAGCATCCAGTCAGTACCCATGTACTCATGCAATGACCCAGGCACTAATACATGCACTGCTACAATCCCCTGAGCACTACTCATGCAGTCCAGGCATCTCCTTGTCACTATTCATGCACTCCTCCAATCATCCATTCAGCACCATGTACTTATTCAATCACTCCGCCAAAACCCAAGCACTTATAAATTCTTCATGCACTCTCCTTGCAGTACTCTAATCATCCAGTCAGTACTCAGTTACTCATGCAATGACCCAAGCACTTACACATGCACTGCTACAACCCCCTGAGCACTACCCATGCAGTCCAGCCATCTCCCTGTCACTGCCAATGCACTCCTCCAATCACCCAGTCAGCACCATGTACTTATCCAATCACTCTGCCAAAATCCAAGCACTTATAAATTCACCATACACTCTCCTTGCAGCACTCTAATCATCCTGTCACTACCCATGCACTCATGCAATGACACAGTGCACTGCTACAATCCCCTGAGCACTACCCATGCAGTCCAGCCATCGCCCTGTCACTACCCATGCACTCCTCCAATCACCCAGTCAGCACCATGTACTTATCCAATTACTACGCCAAAACCCAAGCAGCTATAAATTCATCACACACTCTCCTTGCAGTACTCTAATCATCCGTTCAGTACCCATGTACTCATGCAATGGCCCAGGCACTAACACATGCACTGCTACAATCCCCTGAGCACTACCCATGCAGTCCAGCTATCACCCTGTCACTACCAATGCACTCCTTCAATCACCCAGCCAGCACCATCTACTTATGCAATGGCCCAGACACGAACACATGCACTGCTACAATACCCTGAGCACTTCCCATGCAGACCTCTAACCTCCTACACACTACTGATTCACTCCTCCAATTAACCAGGTAGTACCCATGCGCTCCAGAAATCCCTCTGTCATTACCCATGCACTCCTCCAATCACCCATCCAGCATCATGTAGTTATCCAATCACTTTGCCAAACCCAAACAGTTGTAAATGCACAATGCACTGTCATTGCAGCACTCTAATCATCCAGTCACTACCCAAATACTCATGCAATGACCCAGGTACCAACATGTGCACTGCCAAAATCCCCTGGGCACTTCTGATCCAGTCCAGCCATCTACTTGTCACTACCCATGCACTCCTCCAATCACCCAGCCAGCACCATGTACTTATCCAATCACTCCGCCAAAACCCAAGCACTTATAAATTCACCATGCACTCTCCTTGCAGTACTCTAATCATTCAGTCCGTACCCATGTACCCATGCAATGTCAAGGCACTAACACATGCACTGCTACAATCCCCTGAGCCCTACCCATGCAGACCTCTAATCACCTACACACTACTGATTCACTCCTCCAATTGCCCAGGTAGTACCCATTATAGGAGAGTACGATCTGCTTCTTATGGTTAACCCCCCCCCCCTTTTTGCTGATGTTTCACTGTTTTTTTACTTTAGTCTGGCTGGGGCCCTGCTATTCAGGACCCTAGCTTAGCTGCTTCCTCTCTAAATTTATTCCTAGTACCTTAGGTACACTACAAATTGGATTCCGGGGTGCCCTTATAATCCCTAGTATATGGTATACTATATGCCCAGGGCATAGGTACCGCAGTGGCCTGCCAGGGGCTGCAGCATATATTATGCCACCCCTGGGAAGCCATCCAAAATTACACCACAGGTCTGCTACTGCAGCCTGGGTAAGGTGGTGCATGCATCCCTTACAGAAATATAGGTTCACTATATCTCACCTATCACTGCACATATAAACCTATCAGTCACCCCTATGGCAGGCCTTATCAATCCTGAAGGCAGGGTGCTTGGTTTTGTGTGAGAGGGTGCACCTGCATGAGCAGAGCCCCTCTGCAGCCTTCGGAATCTCTTTTCCGGGGTTGTCTGTGATGCAGCCTGGCCATATACTCTTAAGTACATTATCACCAAATGGTAAATGCTAACTTTGGACTGGCCTCACGGAAACATGTTATGTTTGGTGTCAAACACCTTGGAATCATACCCATGATCCCACCCTTCTAGAGGGAGAGACATGACAGCACTGGTATACCCGGTACCAGCTAAACAGTGCCTGTCATCACAAAATGGATGCTGCCAGCCACAGACACGGGTCTGGCCTCCTGCTGCTGACAGAAACTCTGGCAGGGGAGGCCTGGACAATAGGTTTCCTGTCACAGGGAGGTGTTACCACCTCCCAGAAAGGCCTTAGTGGAATAGGGCTGGGTGGGAGCACTCCAGGAGTGCTTTGAAGTCTGCACTGGGGGCATATTTGGTGTCCCTGTGCATAGTCCAGCTCAAACCAGTTGCAAGGGCAACCAGCCCCTGCTCCGGCACAAAACTGGACAAAGGATATGGGTGTAGCCACCCCTCTTTCCAAACCCTCCCATAGGTGGTTCCCCAGAGTAAGCCCAACCCCTTCCTTGGGTATAAAGAAGGAACCCCTGATTACAGGACTTTAGATATTCCTGGACGTAACTCTGCAACTGAATCCTGGACCTTCGACAATCTGTTCAACACCAGATGACTGAAGAATCTCCCTTTGGGAAAGGAGTTACTCCCCTGCTTGGCAGGCACCAAAGAAGCATCTGTCCAGTCTGCATCTCCGAAGCTCCTGCTGGACGCCGAAGACTTTGCAACACCAGAGGTGGATTTTCAGACTTCCCCGAGGCTGACCCAAGTCCCCAGCAAAGCTGAGACCCATAGCCCTCGTGGGTACCATGGAACCAGAACCCCTGGACACCGTGCACATTTGCAAATGCATCAGCTTCCCGACGCCTCTTGAGGCTGTGCATTGGGTTACTTGTAGCCCAGACCCGAGCACCTTTTGCATGGAAGACTGCTGGCTTACACTCCACGAGTGTTCCGTGAGCCCGCTCTGTGCATTCCTTCACGAGGTACCTTTGCGATCCCTGGTCCGTCGACTGGTGGGTCCCTGTGAAGGCAACTTCTACTTCTATTGGACTTCCCTGGTTGCTCCAGATGAGCCCCGACTCTCCATCACTTGGGGAGTCCCCAGGACCTTGCTGGTTTACACCGAAGCATCTTTCTCCTTTCTGCATGGGTTGCTGTTGCCGAAGGCTTGTTGTGTCCAATCCGGGCACCAGTGCTGCAGCACTCGACATCCTTTGTGGGACAGCTCGAATCCAGCTCCTGGTTGTCCTCGATGCCTCCTGGTCCTCGTGGCTGAAGAGTCAAGCTTCACCTCTTTCACCTGAAACACCCAACATCGGTGGGCATTCGTCTATCGTGCCCCTTGTCACTGGCAAGTAACCCAGACTCTGTCCCCTCTGCTTTCAGGTTCTTCACATCTCTGATCCAGGCTTGGATCTCTTTGGACACTTCGCATATTTCCGGCAGTAGCACTTCTCTGCAAGCTGCCATTGAAAATGACGACGTGACCCGACACCATTTGACACCTAAGCACCCAGCTTCCCTGGGTGAGGTAACTCGAGTACTCCAGTGCTCCCGTGGGTGTTGACCCTAGAACTGTCTAAGTCCAAGAGGGTTTGGTCCTAGTCCATTTCTAATTGTCCTTTAACTTTAAAAATCTAACCGCGACTTTCCCCATAGAAGCTAACGGGAGCTCGCAGCTGTGTTCTCACACTACACACGTCCCCCGTGGGTCCCCTGTGTCACTACCTTGGGTGGTTCCTTGGGGTCCCAGCGATTCTACAGGCTATAGGGCTTGTGTCTAGTCAAGTCGTGGTTCTTATACCACTTTCTTAGTATATGGTTTGGTCCGCCCCTAGGGCAGAACATGTATTGTGCTAATTTACTGTAATATTTGGAGTGTAACTTATGTACTTTTACCTCTAGCCTCCTAAAGAGACTATTAGGGTGTGTTTAGGAATAAATATATACATTTTACATATATATACCTGGTGTGGTCTCCTTTCATTTAGCCACTCAAGAGATTATAGACTGGTAAAACAAGCTGCTTTACATTCCTTCAAGACTTAGCCTGAAGGCTGCTCTCCATAGCTACCGCTAGGATAGCTTTCAATAAAGGCTGTCTTTAACCTATCATCAATAAGGGATTGTTTGGACTGCATGCCTTCTCTTTGTTCCTCATGCCTTCTTGCTTGTTCCTGTGACCATGTGGCTGGCAGACATTTTGTGTAGCTAGCCAGTGGGCTTGTGCCATAGTACAGCATGTCTACTTATCGTTTCCCATGTCTTCTTACTTGCTGTTTGACCATGTGACAGGAGGCCATTTTGCGTAGGCATCCAGTGTGCTTTTTCCATAGGCCTGCATGTGTTGTTCTTTTATAATTATGTTGTGAGCATGCCTCTGTGGGATCCTGGTTGTCATAGCAATGTCTAGCTTATGTCATCTGGATTCTCTAGCTTGTCTTTATGATGTAGGGGTGCTCAGACTGTTACCTTGGTTAAAGAATGTGTTGATTTGAAGGTGGGTTCGGGGACCAGGGACGGTTGGGAGAAAACAACTGAATTGCTGTTGAGTTGGATGTGTGATTGGATGGGTCCTCTTACTTGGATTAAACCTGCAATTGTTTCATGGAACTCCTGTGTCCAAGCATCTTATTACGTCTAAGGGAGGTTCCTACAGCCTCCTTGCTTGCTGGTTCACCATGTGGTCGACGGTCGGTGGCTATTTTGTGTAGATAGCCAGTGTTCTTTTTCCATAGCCCTGTATGTCTCCTCTTTGTTCCCAATGCCTTCTTGCTCAGTGTTCTTGTTGTTGCTGACCATATGGCAAAGGCAGGCAGCCATTCTGTGTGGCAAGCCAGTGTGGCGTTTTGCCATATGCTTGCATGGATGGTTAAGCAATGAAATAGCAGATTAATAAATTAAAATGATATGCTTGAGAATAATTTTACTTATTTATGTATTATTATTTCTATGTTAGTTTTGTTAATTTTAATTTTTAGATTTTTTAATTTTTAACTGTTTTATTCTTTTAAATTTGTTTTCAATTACTTTTGTTTTACATTTGCATTTATTATATATTTTTTGTATTTCATATTTTTATTTTTCTATTTGTCTTTTTTAACTATTTTTATAATACCTTGTATCAATAAATCAACCGCATGTCTGCTATAGGTGCAGAACAGCATCCATTGTCTAAGGATTATTCCATTCTCATTTGCCAGCTGCTCCTCCCTGAGTGCCACATCTCACAAGACGTGATGCACATAAAGCAAACAGTTACATCTGCATGTTCTGTTGTTGTTGTTGCTCTTTCTTATCCTTCCTGAGTGTACACCATGAAATTTTATGTTGTTGGTGTATTTTCCGTTTTACAAATGGATACAATGTATTGTTGATTAAATAACCAGTGACCACACTAAATGACGTTGCAAGGATTCTGCGCATACACAGAACTATGTGCAGGAATATTGGTCCTTGGTGTATAGGGGCTAAGCCTTCACACCACCTTACTTCCCACAAACCCAGGACCAACCAGCTAAAGTGTCTCACTCGCTCTCCTACACACTCATGAAGAAGCAAATGATTAGACACCCCAAAACACAACACTCCAGAATATCTCAGGATTCGCGGTAAGAAGACCTACCTTTTCATTAACTATCTCGTACATGTCCACAATAAGGACTGAAAATCAAAGGAAGTCAGCGCACTACTATGATTATGACAACGATTTACTGTAAACATGTGGTAATGACTCTAGAACATGATGTGCGTGCAAAACGGAAAAGGTAGCCAACCTGGAAACATGCGAAGAAGCAGGTGCTGACGCACCTGTATACCGGGTGCACAGCTATAATAGTACTTGTTGATTATTACTTGATATACATAAAGTTGAGTGAAATTGACATTACTTAAATGAACCACAAGAAATCAATGCAACTTCTCATAACAAAAAGTTATACTCATTTACTTGATGAGTTTTCAAACATCATAAGTAGAAAAGAATTCAAAACAAAATTCTTTAGTAGAACCAAACATGATAGAAGAATCAAATTAAACAAGTCAATTATGTATCTCACCATTCTTATATTAACACTAATTTCTACCAGCAACTTACAGCGGATGCCTGAGGATTATCACATTCATGATTACCACTGTTTAGTTTAGTCAAGGGTTTTGTCATCTTCACGAGTTTTCTATTCTGTCTACATATTTTTACTGTTTAAACCAGTTCACTTATCATATGATCATTTTTACATTTTTTAGTTGGCTTTTTCGATGCACTTTGATGATTCGTAGATTGCATGACCTCAGGATTGAACTCAGTTATTGCATGAGTATCTACCATCAAGGAGGTTTCTGAGCACCATTTTAGTTCAGTTCAGTTTCCCTTACAAGCAAGGCATCTTATGAGAATGCATTTGTTTTAGTTCTCTTTCTGTTGTGACTACGAGCACGCGCGTGGTGACGGTAGACGCGGCATCAGGATTTTTAAAGTGCAGCAGCTTTATGCCGCTTTTCCATACTATGCGTCATGTCTCTGTCTCGCTGATCAGCTTTTTCCAGATTTATTTATCTTCTAGGTAAGGGGAACTTCCTTCCCAATATTAGAGTTTACTGTTGACGCATACAACAATGACAGTTTAGCGGTTGATTAGGGTTTTCGGTTTTGTTTATTTTGTTCACAGGTTGTATCGTTGCCAGTCATATGTGCATGGTCACGTTGGGGACCTATTCCTACAGCGTAACGCGTCGTCTTTCGGATCCTGTTAATGCCACGGTTACTATAATTTTCCATGGTCCTAGCTACGAGTCTTCGGGTAATTGAAACATTAGCTTTTTCATATTTCCCTTCATATGTTTGTATTACATTAGTGTTAGAACAGTGAGTTTTAGTTTGCTTTGTCTCCACAGTATATGTGTTGAAGTCGTTGTACACCTCCAAGTGGAGCATGGTCTACAGTTTTTTATAGTAAGTACACGATTCTGCACTGAGCTATTTCACATCTAGGTCTTTCGGTTGCAGCTTCCATTACAAGCATGGTTGCTTTGTTTTTCTAGTTGAGAGGAAACAAACTTCTGCACTTATCATCAATTCAGTTAACTACGGCGATGTCCCGTAAGGTTCATTCACTTATTATCATTTTTTCTTTTTCTTTTTTTCTTTTTAATCTGTTTTTCCTGAGTTTTCTTCTATTGAGCACACTATCTGTCACTAACAGGGAGCGGTTCACATTGGTTTTTGGTCTTATTTTCTGGCTCATTTCTATCGATCAAAAAGACACCAATGTTTCAAGACACATCTTCACTTCATTTGCTTTTGAGCATTCATTAGGGCACATGACACCTGCATGGTTAAGGACAAGTACAGGTGTGCTAGCACCACTCTGGTCTTGTACGTTGGAACAATGAATAATCTATGTAAATTGATTTTCTTTATTGCATACAGTGAATCGTTGAATATGTTCTTTATTTTTATCTCTTTGAATACAGGTCCCTGAAGAAGGGATTGCGTGAGAATCCCGAAATGCATTGGGCATCATTAACTACAATCGCCATTTTTTTCAGCATTATAAGTTTATTGCTGATGTTTCCAAAGTGTTGAGATACATAATTGACTTGTTTAATTTGATTCTTCTATCATGTTTGGTTCTACTAAAGAATTTTGTTTTGAATTCTTTTCTACTTATGATGTCTGAAAACTCATCAAGTAAATGAGTATAACTCTTTGTTATGAGAAGTTGCATTGATTTCTTGTGGTTCATTTAAGTAATGACAATTTCACTCAACTTTATGTATATCAAGTAATAATCAACAAGTACTATTATAGCTGTGCACCCGGTATACAGGTGTGTCAGCACCTGCTTCTTCGCACAATAAGAACTGACCAAAACACGAATAGAGTTTAAAATGTTTATTTTAACTATTGTGCTCTACAACGTAGTATATTTGCCACAACCAGCAGAAAAATGCATAAAGTTAGCATTGCAGCAAGGCCATACATCATAAAGGGAGATGTCATCATATAAAGACAGTGGATAAAGGACTATAAGGCCTAGCTACCCTCCCCTTGGTAAGAAGAAGTTTTATTAGATAATAGAAGATCTCTGGGCTTTGTCAGCAGACTCCATACCTTAGCGCCTAGATGGTATGTCTACATCATAGGAACCACATTTCTCTTCTCCCTGCAAAGCTTCCTCTCCCAGTGTGTGTTACCTAGCATGCATCTCAATAATATCAAAGTGCAAGTTTCCTGCAGCAGCTGCAGTAGCATGTTTTGTCTAGGTGCTAGGGACTGACCAGAACAGAATAACAAGGGGCATTGTTTATCGATCTTGGTCACAGTGTTCAGACTAAACTCCAGGAACAGGCAGCGAATGAACAAAGCAGACGGTTCTCATGTGAAAGGCATAAACAGAGTCCTGCAAAAATAAAGCCATGTAGTAACCTGCGCAAAAGCAGCATCATGGTTGTTGGGCTCATGCTAACTTAGCGATGTCCACAATGTACCTATCGGCCATGTGACACCCTCCCCTTGGTAAGTTTGTAGCTTATAGAAAAAACAGAATGCAACTGTGAGCAGAATAAAAATGCTTGGAAAAGGGGACAAATTGGAAAATGGCAAAATTCTTTAGTAGAATGTTTTTAAGGCAAGTCCGGAAAATTCATCAGATTACGTGAACTGGGGAATGCAAGCCGTTCCGAAAGGTTATCCCTGTTGTTCATATCAAAGAGGGACGCCATCCAGTTGAGCAATTCAAAGGAACATACATGCTCCTCATAATCAGATGCCTCCAGGAGCATATCCGGGCAAATTGAATGATACTGGATGAATCTCCGTTGCAAGAGGCGCTGTGCATCCTCACACATATTCCAGTCTGCCAACACTCTAAGTGCAGCCACACACTTCAAACGGCCATCCCCAGAACAGGCCTGGTCTGTGGGCCAGTATTGGACCCATTAACAGATCATAATCCAGGTCAGGGCTGGATGCATTGGAGAGGCATATATCCAAGGCCCAATAGAAAGGGCACCAACGGCAATAAAATACACGTTGCACGCAAGTGAAGTAGGCAAAGCGAAAAGTAAGTCCATAACTCACTCTAAGCGTCGCCGATGGCAAACATCCAAATAGTTGTCGCATTCGGACATGGTACAGTTGCAACTGGCCGGGCCTGTGCAGTACTACAAGATGGTCAGCCATTGTGTAACAGGAGCAGAAGTACCAGCACGCCGCATGTCAGTAAGAGGATCAATGGAAACCCTCTAAAGGCGCTGGAAAAACTAGAATGAATAAAAGACGGTATTACTCCAAAAATCGCCTGAAAAGGGGACACAAGGCCGGATCCCACAAGTTTAAAAAAATGAGCGAATCCTTCAGTATCAGATGCATTAAATATTTGATGTATTAATTTTACAAAATGGATTGGGAGATTGGTCTTTAATAGTGAGTGTATCTCACTTGTGGAGCCTCGCCACCTGCAGTTTGAACGTCTCTCGCGCTGATGTGAGAGCCACTTCTTGTTAAAACAATAGGGCTTTGAGTCTGCTTAGTTTATTGAAATCTGCTTTCAAAGTTGGAATGGAAGGCGGAAGCGAACTATCTACAATCCCATGCGGGGGTGGAAAAAGGACATTGCTGCAACAAGTAACACGTTGCGAAACCGTTAGTATATACGGGATGCCGGCCCGTAAGACACAGCATTTGTAAATTCAAAAAAGGAAAACTGCCATTTGAAAGCAACGTGAGCATGGGAATAGTATCTGGGATGGGCATACCTTTTAAAAAACAAGACAGATTAGGTGCCGACACGTTACAGGCGCCGTGCAATTGAACTTGTTTGCAAACTAGGGAATGTCCTACTGTGGAATAGCAATCCTCCCCTGTAAGGAAATCTTCCTTATCTGCACGCTGACATCTGTAGGTGAAAGGGAATGACCATAATTCATGGATAAAAGCACTTCCCTGGGGCTCTAAGCCCCCAACCGCAAAGTGTTTCATGCAAGATGTAAACTGAAATAATGAGAAGGGCAGCAAAATATCTCCATGTATTAACCACACAGCTGAATCTGTCTCAGCTACAGAAAAAGGTAACTGTTCTAATTGTTCTATATGTAACAGTGTGTACGTTGCATCTTTCATGGACATACATTTCTGTTTATCAGTCAAATTAAACAGTAAAAACAGTGCAGAAGCGTTTAAATAATCCCATGGAACTTTGCCCATTTTGAGCGTTTGTAACATCCAGGAAAAATTGCATTACAGAGAGCAATTGATTTTGACCATGATACAACACAGAAAGATCAGTTGGTACAATATCAATAACCGATGAAACAATGTTATCCAAGGTGTATATAGGGGAAGATAATGTATTAATGCTATTATCCACCACTGCCATCACTTTTTCCAAATTAACTTGGTCAATTTGGTGCAGATGCACCTCAGCCTCCATCTGTGATAGTTTCCATAATTCATTATATGCCTCATAAATAAATCGTTTTGATCTAGGTGACTTAGGACCTAACAGAAAATCAGCCAAATTGATGTCACTCGACAAAAGGGACAGGTGTTGTTTCACTGACAACAGTGTGGAGTGTCCCAACCATTGCTGACTCAATTTCCCCACCAAATATGTGGTGACTGAATGAGAATGTGGGAAACGTGGATCAGGTCTAGTTTGTGGAAAACCTGTCATTGCATTAAGAAAATACAGTTGACATGAAATGGAACTTGTTGGCCACAACAACGATCCCAAGGGGTTGAAGTCAGAAACATTTATACTACCATTTTTGAACAGGGCAAGCAATACATCAATAGTGTGATTGGTGTATGTACTCCACATATCGTACTCAGCCAATAAAGAAATTGAAGGAACATTCAGATTTTTGGCTGTAGCCAAACAAAAACAAGTAGTCTGCTGCACCGTGTCATTTAAAAACAAAATTTGAGTCGGAATTAGACATGCACGATGCAGAGCTTCAGTACCTTGGACTTGCCATTTTTTGCGCCCCAAATGGATTCCAAATCAATTGTCTCTTTCTAATGTTCGTAACCATGTAAGACCAAATCACTTCTAAAGGAATTAGAATAAATCAACTTAGTCTGAGTCAATATGAACTTAGATTGAGACGGCAATATTTACTTATAGAAATAGGACTCTGGATTGGACGTTTTATAATCGGAGAAGTGTGTGAACTTACTCCGTAGAGCATTAGAACTCCCCTGTAAAGGAGTCGGACATTGCTTCTACTGAGTAAAATTTGATATTGGTCTTAACATGTTCATTTTTATGCAAGAAATCATGGACATAATGTTGGTAACAGAATAAATTGCATATTTGGCCGAATTCAAGTACAAATCATCAGCATCAAATGCAGCATAATATTTTAAATCGGAAAACAATGAATGAACTGTCTGAACATTCCAGTTGTTTGAGTGTATGCCCTGTGATACCACATCTCCTAGTGAAATGCGGAACATGTATGGAATATTCAGGACCTCCGTCGGACCGTGGATATCGAATGCAACTTTATCACAAACGATGCCATCTGCAACAAGGAAGGCCGAAATGTTCACCAGGGCTTGATCTCTTTTCATGATATGTGACAATGTATGGGGAGCCAGAACTCCAATGACCAACTTCAGGGCAGAGCGTTCAGGCAAATAATGACCATTGATCAGCAAGAAGAATACTGTAACAAATCCAATCCACATGAAAAGGAAGATAAGTGTGATCACCATCCAGATGTATGTCCAGGGTGGGACCAGGTAAGTCTTCTTGAATCAGGCAATGAAAAGACTGATACGTGTCGGTGGAGTTGACACTGATGAGGATGAAGAAGATGAATCGTAAGAGAAACTTGTATGATCCATCTAATAACCGCTTGCTCTAAAATGCAACAATAGAGGCTGTGCAGCATCAGATGGATGATATATAGTACTGTCAGGAACATCAATGAGGACCTCAGCAGAAGGAGAGTCATTCTTGATGTCTGCATTAGGGTAAGATGAAGGTACAACAGGCAAGTAATCAATAGAGGTTTCCAACTCCCCCTCCATAACATGGGAGGGTTTGTGGGCAGCTTAGCTTGAGCATGTGCCTATACTAAAATGAAGGAAGTAAAACGTGTGAATCACAGAGACCAAGCAAAAAACTTTCAACCAATTTATTAGAAGGCACAGCTTCAAAGAAATGATAACTGAAAACAGAATCAAATCACTTTGTTTTCACAGATAATCACATGATCAGAAGGCATTACTTTTGTGTGACTCTCAATTAAATTCAAAAGGCATTTGAAATTTTTTTAAAAGATAAACTCTTAAGAGAAGCAATCTGAAGTGAACAGTTTAAACCATCAAAGACATATTTGTAGAAACACTGTGATGGAAGCTAAAAAAAGACACAAGGTTAACGTAAGAAAAATTGCTTTGCAATTGCAATATAAATCTTAAATGTCAAACAAGAAAGCATCAATTTAAAGACTACTTGGCAGATATAATGTATGGCAAGCTAAATTGAATCTTAACACAAAAAAAAATCAAGAGCTCTTGGGGAAAGCACATATGGTCTGTGACCTCTAGCACAAGACAGAGTGGTAGTCCAAACAGTGACTGGTGGGTTTCATTCTTATACCCCTTAAAGCAGAAATTAAATGCAGAACAGGTCAGTTGTACTTACGTCAATAATACCCACAGGGTGTACATTTTAGAGAAATAAAACAAATATTTACAAGAATGTGGAACTTCACCTGGTTAGGTGTCAGTATTTCACGCTAATTGCACGTCTTCTTTTCCATAGGGCTAGCGAGAAATTGGCAATATTGTGATAAACAAATAGTTAGGTCAACGCCTTGTTTGCCACAGCACCTACTTCCCTGTTCCCTACTTCATGAGAAGTTCTGTATTCTCGTGATCAGTTGTTGTCTTGCGGTCAAAACTTCTGTGTTCTTGCGGTGTAAGAAGGTGTGAGAAAGAGGAACGATCACTGGGCTTCACAAGAGAAAGTTGACGACACGAGAAAGCAGGGGCGTGGGCCAGGGTGCCTCGCAGAAAAACAAGCTGCTTGTGATTCTAAGTCACAGAGGCTTAGAGCCTGCTGTGTTCAGAAAAAATGGGTACAGAAGTCTGGTCAATTTACAAAGTCCTACCAATCAGGCAGGCAGGGCCTATATAAGTGCTTCATGCTGACTGTTGTGGCAAGGATGGCCCAGGGCATTTTATATGGTAACGCAGGACCCTGTCTCAGTCGAAGAAGCTGAAGCCATCGGATTTAGTGAAACAGCTTTACTTGGAATACTGGGAGTCATACTATTCAGTATTGGCCTTATGGTGTAGCTTGACATTGTCAATGGAAATAAATCTGTTTTCCATGAGGCCAGGCAAAGGAGGTAAAATTACTGTACAGATACCCTTCAATCCAAGAACTGGAACAGGTGCATGATAAGAGGGACCAACATTTTTGTTCTCCAGCTTTTCTCGTACCAGACCACCAATTTTAGGAAGCCAACCGGTAACAGGAATCAGCACTGCTGTTTCAGTGGACGAGGGTGAATGATCTTTAGCCAGTGTGTCACAGGTCTTTTGAAGTTCCTGCAACATAGTAGAATGGTTATCTATGTCAAATGTTGTGTCAGCCACCACAACGTTTAGCCCATAAAGGTTTGGCACAAACATTTTAATGCCACATACCATTTTGTATGGTGTCCCCCCACTCAAAGATCTTCTTGGGAGATTATTTAGTGCACATTGAACCCCATACAAATGAGTTAGACAACCCCTGCCAGTACCTAAGACTCTAGCTGATTGCTTTAGGTCAAGGTTCATTCACTCGACTATAGAATTGCCCTCTGGCCTGTATGGAGATGAAAACTGCACCAGCACCCACAGAGACCTCAGTGCGTCCTTGTAAACCTTAGAGGCAAACATAGGACCATGGTCAGAATTAAAGGTGCGACAGGCAAAAGTTGAGACAAAAACATGCAAATCTCTAATAACATTTAAAACGTCAGCACTGTGTTGTGGCCAAACCCAAAGGAACCTAGTGCACAAATCAAGTGCAACTAAAATATGTTTATATGCAGTATCTGAAGTCAAAGGACCGTAGTGATCAAGATAAATACAACCAAACGGTTGATTAGAAATGTATAGCTGTGTATGTGGTGGATGTGCACCCGCAGATGGTTTAATCTGTTGCCAAATGTCACAAGACAGTACATAGTTACGGGTTTGTTTGGATAAAGCACGCCACCAATAACGCTGTTATAAAATAAAAACAGACGCTGGAACTCCGGCATGTGCAGAAGCCATGCCTTTGTGTGTGGCTATGATCAAAAGAAGTCTGTGGTACTCGTCGGGAATCAGCCAATCCCTAACAGACGGTATCTTAGCAAATAGGACTTGCTTAGGAGACAAACGATAAGAATACTTAGAAGAGAAACCTTGTGGGAAGTCTGTCCCACCCTTCGTAGCAGCAATTACCCCCAGAATATCATCAATCTTAGTCATAGACCTAGTAACTGCTGCTTCTGAACATGTGGTCACTGCAGATTTGGCTGCCTCATCAGCCAAAGAATTACCAACAGCATGTGATCCCACACGCTGATGGCCAAGAGTATGAATAACCTGTGTGAGCAGCAAAATGTTCTTTAACTTCTGCCACACTCGGACCCAAAGCATTTTATGCTTTACTGCGCTACCTTTAGAGTCTCGATAATCATTTAGAGACCAAAAGAACAAATTGTCATTGAAAGCCTGCACATAGTAGTACAAATCACACACAACAGGAATGTTCACATCAGGATCAGCAAATTCTAGAGCTCAAATCAAAGCATGCAGCTCCGCTAATTGAGCTGCACAGTCCCCAAACACTTGCGTATGTACTATAGAAGACTTAAATAAACCATTTACAATTGAACCAGCCACAATAAAGCTACCCGCCGAATAAGCATGCTTTGACCAGACGGTTGGTTGAGCAGATCCGTCGGTATAGACGATACATTTGTACTGATCCAAAGGAAGCAACGACAACAGAGGAGGATAAACATGTTCATATTGTAAAAACTCCTGTCTCTGCAACGAGAGATCAAAGATAAATGTGACATCAGCCGATGTCAAAGAACTCGCCCAGTGTATCCAACGTGGATGCATAGCTTTAGAATTGGAACCCTCGCCTTAGTCACTGCTTCTGAAATTGGTACAGGCGAAACCATAAGAATGCATTTTCCCTGTGCCAGAGAGAGTTGTTTCAGAATCGCCATCTGGACCGCTGTCAAACTGATGTGCACAAAAGCGATTTATAAGCTATTGGTACTGTGTCACCTTCATTAAATGTCAAATATGTGAAGCCTACAGTCCCTGGCACAATTCTTATGACCAAGTTCATATAATTATCACATGTTAACAAGAAGTTGGTCGCAAGCAGATCAGACTACAAAGACCGAAAAACAATATGTATGTTCCGGAAGCCAACTGGAAGACGAAAAAGAGGGTTGTATCAATGCGTAAAGTGGTTTGATACGCTAGGCATAATCAGGAATGTAGGTCCTCCCAAAGTTAAAAAATCCCAGCAAGGATGGCAGTCTTTCAATGTGGACGGGGGTTGCAATTGCCCAGAAAGTGGGGTTCTAAACCCCTATCCTCGTTATTGAGCTAGTAACCCAAGAAAAGTACCACCAGACAGGCGATGTGTGACTTAGCAAAATTAAATTTGTTCCCCAAGTCGGCAAAAAAACAATACGATGCGATCAACACATACAAGATGCAGTATTAACTTATCATCTGTCAGATAAATGTCATTAAAGTATGAGAAAGCATCAGGTTCAATGTTGTACAAAAGAGACACAACCCGCGCAGCAAAAGCCCCTGGACTGTTCTTATAGCACATAGGTAAATATGTAAATCACTACTGATTGCCGACCACAGTAAATGCAGTCAACTCACGGCTACCAGGAGCCAAATTGTGACTATAAAAACCAATGGAAATATTCAGGGTTGTTTTGTATTTTTTGCGAACAATATTATTCACTGTGTGTGTTTTGTACTGCAAATGTTCGAACATGACTGTTTAAATGTCTGTAATCCAAAACTATATGATAAAAATGTTGGTTTCGATATCAGAAAAAGAGGATTATTCATGGATGAAACACAGGGTTCATTAACACCCTGATATTCCAACTGGGTCAAAATTTCACTTACGGATGCCTTCGCTTCACTGTTGATCGAATATTGAGCCTGCCGCTGTGGCATAGAACGTAAAGGAATTTCATGTGCTGGTAAATCCTTATCTCAGCCCACCTGATTACGATATGCAGCCGGCGCTATTGCCAAAGCCCATTCCAAAGCCTAAGCTTGCTTAGCCTCTTCAGAGACGTAACGGGAAAAACTCGGGAGTATCACGTCTTCCCCTTGGGAGGATGACAAAACAAATGAAGGAGGCCAATCTGTCTCAGTCAACAAAATGTCATAAGAGGAAGTAATGTTGTCCCAAAAGACTCCCTTAATTTTGAATTTTTTTTCAATTTGGAGGACTATCTCATATAGCCTATCAGGGGGTGCAACTTGTGTATCTGCTGTTTCCACTGTAATAAAAGTATCAGGTGCTCTCACCTCTAGACAAGGATGGAGTGCCTCCAGCACTATGGTAACTTCCGCTGCGCTGTTGAGGCGTGTCACCACCCGTCTCCAATCGAGGGTCAGGGTTCTCTCCATCTGAGGCATACTTCGCTGTCAAAGCGGCAACTTTCTTGTTCCGAAACGGGGCTCGAAAAGGAGGTAGTCCTTATGGTTTGGCTTTTACGTAAAACTTGCGTGGCAGATCACATCGTTGCTGGGTGGTCTTGCCTTATCTGCGATCCTGTCACTCTCCACCACCGAAATGTGGATCCAATGATTCCTGGAAGGAATAAGGAGAGCGTGGATCAGGAACCTGTAACCTCTCAGGTTTCTTAATTTTAGAGGCGGTCACGCAAATCATATCTACGTTCAGAAGAATCCAGTGTCGGTGAACTGGCAGGCAAACCTTGCTTCTGCTTTTGCTGCTGCTGATTTCTGTTGCAAGCCTTTGTAGGAAAGACTGATGCCCCTCCTTTTCAGGAGGCAGCTTAGTCTGCGATTGAGTAAATGGTTTAATTCCCATATTATTGCATCCTAAAGATTTATGTACTTTTGCAATAATCTTCGGTAGTTCACATTGTTTATCCACGTCAGCTACGGCCTCTAGGCACTGACTCACCTGCAAGATAACTGCTTCCCCCTTGACGTTTGCAAGGATCATGCCGGAGAAAATAGAGAATGCACCCACTAATCTCATCCCCAACTCTAGAACGGTCATTGAGGGCTTGCCAAAACACAGCGAATAAACTGCTGCAAACACCTTCCCCCAAGTGGTGCAATATGCCAGATTGGGACTAAGACCTTTAGGTAAGCTCATGTTCAGTATCCTGTATTTATCCACAGAAGATGTATGTGGAAAAACAGCTTTGAGTTGCTCAAACTTCTCGGCCAACCAGATGGGAAAATCATCCCTATTATGTAGATGTTTCCCCATCACTGAAATAATTATGATAGGACTAACAACCATGCCACCACCATGCCCTGGTGGCAGAGCGGCACCAGAAGGTGCCACCAGTATATTAAGAGACATATATTGTATGAAACCTCTGTGTATACGTAATAAAGATATGTGTAACACATGCAGCTCTACAATAGTAACTCCAAGATAATTTGGATGAGGAGTAAATCCCGCCAAAACGGGCCATGTTGCTCCGTAGACCGATAATGGGCCGAAACAGACCAGAGAGTTAGGATGAGGAAGGGTGCCATTAAACCATATGGTATGCTCCCAAGCTGACAACTGAACTTCAAGCAAATGATATGGACGGTATACTTGTGGAATCGCACCGTGCTCATAATCATGAAAGAAGTGATTGTTCCCGTCAACAGCCGGAAACATAACTCAAGGATAAAAGACTTCGAAATGGATGTTTTCATCAGGCTCTGATGCAGCGGAGTTTACCAGCTCTAAACATTCATACACACAACACTCATTTGGGCCCATATACATTCATGCATTCAATGAGCTAGCAAATATCTGCTGGTCATCAATTTTGATTTACCTTAGAGAACCTTTACACCAGTATTCTTACCATCCCTGTCTCCTAAGTAAAGGTCTAGTAGTAGATAAGAATAGGGAGGAAATAATAATACATTTAACCTTGAATTAAAGAACCACAGACTCAGTAGGAGTTTTAAAGGTTTATCTGAATTAATAATTTTGTGAGTCAAATCAAAATACACGTAGATACACCAAAATTCTCCATCAGGAAAGAAAATAGAGTTAGCTTAAGATCAATATTGGCTAGAATCTTTGTGATGACAGTACCTGAGGAGAGAAAACAACAGAGAGCAAATACGAAGCATAACCCCACAGAGCTCTATTTACCTAGAATGGTGTGAGGACCTAGACATCAGAGTATCAAAGATGCAGGACAGGTTCAGGACCGGGAAGGTGACCTCTTCTAGTGTAACGCCAGCGTTACACCCCTCTGTGATGCTTCTCTCTCCGGCTCGGGCTCGTCCGGACCCCTTCCTAGATGTGCCTCCTTGGTTGTTCCGCGATTCTTCCCTAGTGTTGGATTCTTCAATCAGATTGCAGCAGAATCGGGCAGCATCTCAACATAGCATCAGCATCTCGGCATCAAGTGTGTCTAACTAACTAAACTTACCTCTGTTATACCAAATTGAGTGTATGATCCACCCCCAAATGTTTCAATTCCATGTACACCCCTCAATTTGATTGGGCCAGGCAGTGGGGTGAGGACATCACAACATACTAAGTGTAATAACTTTCTTTAGTTCTATTGTCTAATTCCCCGCCCCTTAATTTTAATACCCACAAGCTTTATTCCCACAAGCATTTCATATGTGGATCGATAAATCTGTAATACAATGTTTCGGCTTCTTCCTCTCGTAGGGTCAGAAGTTGATCTTCATTGGTCTCAGAACAAGGAGGTAGCACGCATGCGTAGTTGCCGCAAAGGAACAGGGACGTTGGTCACCCTCCAAGGCCCAAATACGAGCTATTAATAAAGTCAGAGAATAACATGTTAGAATACAAAATTAAATGAATTATACCGCTTATTTCTACTCTAACCCCATTTACTTAATATATCTTTTGCATTATTGGCTTAGTAAAACTTGTATAGATTAGTTCCAGCACGGCATGTGCGTTAATGCAAGGGTTTCGAGCAGCCATGTTAAAAGCTACTGCGCAGCTGCAAAGATTTCCCACCAAGCGACAGGAGACATCATACTACGTAGATGCAGTAGACGCATGCGCAGAAAAGTTCCTGCAGTTTTTGCCGGCTATTTTAAGGACACTCGGGTTACTGGTTAGTAAATACATAGAAAAGTTTCCCCTAGATACAATATGTAAAGTGTAATGCAAAGTTAGTACTCACAAACATGTTGATTATAATGTTACAGGTTATTCGAGAGGATTGCATACGAGCAAGTTGCCTTTTGTACGAAACCTTGTTCCATCAACTCTACCACAAATATAAAATCTGTTCCCGCAGCCAGGACTCCATGTTGAGTCAAATGACAAGTAACCGTGGCGCGGTTTGGCGCAGCAATGTTAATTGGTTGCGCCACTATAGACACTGTAAATCAAATCAGAAAAAAGGTAGCGTAACACTAGGCAAAGAAGAAAGAAAATTAACCTTTTAAGAATTCAAGCTTGAAAAAACCTATAAATCTCATATATATGAGGTTAATCCCTCACACCACGGACGTCTCTGTAACTGGTGAGAGGGTATTGTGGATAAGCACAAGCACTACTCAGGGGTCTTGTGAATAAGTACCAGACCAAACATTGGTGGCGCCATGTTGCAGGGATTCTGCACTTACACAGAACGATGCGCAGTAATATGGGACCTGGGTGTATAGGGGCTAAGCCTTCCCACTATCTTAGTACCCACAAACCCAGGACCAACTAGCTATAGTGTCTCACTCGCTCTCCTACACACTCATGAAGAAGCAAATGACTAGACACCCCAGAACACAACACTCCCGGATCTCTCAAGAATTACGGTAAGAAGACATACATTTTCGCTCACTTTCTCGTACATGTCCACAATATGAAGTGACCAAAACACGAATATAGTTGTAAAGGGTTATTTTAACCATCATGCTCTAAAATGCAGTATACGAGCCACAACCAGCAGAGAAATGCATAAAACTAATACAGCTAGCATTGCAGCAAGGCCATATATCATAAAGGGAGATGTCATCATATAAAAGCAGGGGATAAAGGACTATAAGGCCTAACCACTTTCCTCTTGGTAAGAAGAAGTTTTATTATGTGATAGAAGATCTCTGGGGTATGTCAGCATACCTTAGTGCCTAGATGTTATGTCTATAACATAGGAACCGCCTTGCTCTTCACCCTGGAAAGCTCCCTTCTTCAAGTGTGTGTTCCATAAACATGCATCCCCATAATATCAAAGTACGAGTTTCCAGCAGCAGATGCAGTAGCATGTTTTGTCTAGGGTTTAGGGACTGACCAGAACAGAATAACAAGGGGCATTGTTTATCGACCTTGCTCGCAGTGTTCAGACTAAACTCCAGGAAGAGGCAGAGAACGAACAAAGCAGACGGTTCTCATGTGAAAGGCATGAACAGAGTGTAGGAGAGTAGGATCTGCACTTATGTTGCCACCACTTTTTTTCTGATGTTTACACTGGTTTCTGGCTATAGTCTGGCTGGGACCCTGCTAATCAGGGCCCCAGCCTCTCTGTTCTCTCTAAACAACTTGGAGTGCATATTAGATGCACTAGTGATTGGATACTGTGGTACCTTATGAGCCTCTAGTATATGGTACCTTAGGTACCAAGGGCATAGGTACTTCACAGGCCTACCAGGGGCTGAAGCATGTATTATGCCACCCCTGGGAAGCATACTAAATCTGACACCACAGGCCTGCTACTGCAGCCTGGGTGAGGTAGTGTTTGCACTCCTCACTGAGATATAGGTACACTATATCTCTACCTGCTCACACATAGAAGCCTATCAGTCACCCCTAAGGGAGGCCCTATCAATCCTGAGGGCAGGGTGCTTGGTTTCTATGTGAGGGGGTGCCTCTGCCTGAGCAGGGCCCCTCTGCAGCTCTCAGAGTCTATTCTCTGTGGCTGTTTGTGGATGCAGTCAAACCATATACTCTTAAGTGCATTATAACCTAGCGGTAAATGCTAACTTTGGAATGGCTGCATCAGAGCATGTTGTGTTTGGTGTCAAACGCTTTGGAATAATACCCCCACGCCAGTAACTGGTGTGGGAGTATGATCCCACCCTTCTAGAGGGATAGACATGTACCCACTGTGGAAACACGGTAGAATCCTGAAGAGCCCTGGCATCACAAAATGGATGCCACCAGTCACAGACACTGGGCTGCCCTCCTGCTGCTGACCGAAACTCGCAGTGGAGGAGGCCCAACGATAGGCATCCTGTCACAGGGAGGTGTGGTCACCTCCCAGACAGGATTTAGTGTATTGGGGTTAGGTGGGTGAATTCCTAGAGTGCTTTGAAGTCCTGCACTGGGGGAGCAGTAGGCTCCTATGTACATATGCCAGCTCAAACCGGTTCAGGGGCTACCAGCACCTGCTCTGGCACGAAACTGGACAAAGGGAAGTGGGTGTAGCCACCCACTCCCCTGACTCTCCCATATGAGGGGTCATAGAGCTAGTCCCTCCCTTCTTTCTAGTATAAGTTAGGGAATCCTTGCCATTGCAAACTAGATATCCCTGGACGACGCTCTGAAGAAGAATCCTGGAGCTTTGACGTTCCACTACCTTTGGAAGACTGAAGAATCTCCCTTGGAGTCAAGGAGTGACTCTCCTGCTTGGCAGGCACCAAAACTTTGCATCAACCGTTGCAAACTTTCCTGCTCCTGCTGGAGTCCGAAGTCCCTGCAGCTCCGGAAGTTGATTTCCTGACTTCTCCAAGGCCATCGTGAGTACCCAGCAATGCTGAGGCAAGTGGACCCCACGAGTGACGAGGAACTGCAATACCTCGGTACCGGGCACTATTTTCAAGTGCCACCCCTTCACGACATTCTACAAGCTTATGCTCTGGACCATGTATGGTCCAAGTCTCCAGCAAGATGTCCTCCAAAGATCAGAGGCCTACCTCATCCCGAGTGACCAAGGGCTCCTGGTGAGTGAATCCTCCTGAGGCATCTTTGCAATCCCTTGCCGGTTGGCTTGTGGGTCCCCAGACAACCTTTCTACAGAACCAAAGGGCTCCCCTGGTTGCTCCAGGCCTGCCCTGACTTACCCTTGCTGGGTGAGTCCCTCAGACCTTGCTGGTCTGCACCGCTGACTTTCTTCACTTTTCACAATACTTGCTGTTTCCAAGGCTTGTTCGCTCCAATCCGGTTGCCGACACCTCAGTAAGCTGCAGACTTTGTGCGCCATGCTGAATCCAGCTTCTGGTCATCGTTGCCTCCTCCTGGACCTCGTAGCTCAAGAGTCAAGACACCTGTGATCACCTGAAATCACTCGACGACAGTGGGCATCCAGCTTCCTTGCCCCGGGTCACTGCCACGTGACTTTGAACACTGTACCTTCTGCTTTCAGGTCTTCTTTCTTCTGAATCCAGCCTTGGATTCCACCGGACACTTCTCCTGTCTTCACAAGCAGCAAGTCTTCTTTTGCTCCCATTGAAAACGACGCCGCGACTCGACACCAAAAGACACCTATGCACCCGGCTTCCCTGGGTGAGGTAACTCCAGCACTACAGTGCTCCTGTGGATGTTGGCTCTAGACCTACTTACCCTGTAAGTGACTTGCTTGTAGACTCTCCCGAAGTATCCTAAAACTTAAAAATTCCAACCGCGACTTGCTCCATTGAAGTCTATTGGGATCCGTGGCTGTGTTCTCACACTGCATGCGTCTCCTGTGGGTCCTTTACTTACCTGCCTTGGGTGGATTAGTGAGGCCCCAGCACTTCTGAAGGACCTAGGCCTTATCTCTTCTCAAGTCGGTATTTCTAAACCTCTTTTTTAGTATATGGTCTGGGACGCCCCTAGGGCCCCAGCCATATTTGTGCTTAACTTGTTGTGAAATGTTGATTTGTGCATATGTCCTTGACTTCTAATCTCATAAAGAGATTAGTAGAGTGTGTTAGAAATAAATACATATGTATTTTATATATATACATGTGTGGTGTCCTTTCATTTAGTGATTCAAGAGTTTATAAGGTAAAACAAGCTGCTTTACATTCCTCTAAAGACTTAGCCTGAAGACTGCTCTCCACAGCTACCACTAGGATAGCTTTCTTTAAAAGGTTGTCTTAAACCTACTACCATAAGAGTTGAATTGTACTGGTGAAGGTGTCCACTTTAACTAGTGAACAGCATATACCAGGCCAACTTCTCACACAGAGTCTTGCAAAAATAAAGCCATGTAGTAACGTGTGCAAAAGCAGCATTATGGTTGCTGGGCTCATGCTAACTTAGTGATGTCGACAATGTCCCTGTAGGCCACGTGAAAATGATGTTGTTTTTGACTACTAATTGAACTGCATTTTTAAGTTTCACTGATGTTCTTCTTGCTTCTTTGCTTGTAGATGCACAAGAGAAGAGACATCATCCATAGTGCTGCCAGACAGAAGACTGTGCACAACGTGGCTCGTATCTACACATAACAGACATCACCTCAATTTGTGAAGCTAAGTGCCACTGCTAACTGACAGCTTCAAGATGTCCTCAAAGAAAGGTGCTTCCAAGAAAGTGGCCAGTAAGAAGAAGAATGAGCTTACCACCACTGGTATGTCGAACAAGACCTTTTTCAGGAAAGAACTGCGATTGCCACGCTGGCCTCTGGGACGCAAGCTGGGAGCAGCACCCCCACAACAGTGGACCCACCCCAACCTAGGCCCAAGCCCATATCTGTCACAGAGGCAGCCAGTCTAATCACAGCAACACTGATGAGCAGTGAAGTTGAAAAGCAGTACCTAATTGATGCAGGAAACTCAGAGAAGTGGACAACAACAGCCCCAACTACAAATAGTAGTTCCTCCCAAAGTAGGAGCATTTCAGGAGATTGAGCTTCATGCTGAGAAACTAGAGGAAGACACTCTTTCAGATGATCCATTGTCTTCCAGATCTCCGGCAAACAAATGGAGGGTTAGTGCATCATCTCCTTCTCCAAACCCCCCTTCTGACCATCTAGACACCACTTGGATCCCAAACGAGTCTGAGAGTGAGACACCCCACGAGAGGGTACGGAAAGGGAAGGTTTCCCAAAAGCCTTAGACTTATGGGTGCAGATGTAGATGCAGAGGATGACGACAATCCAGTCATCATAGATGTCAGCCCAGCCCCAGTGGAGACTGACGTTACCACAACCCAACTTGCTGTGATGTATGTGGCACCACAGATACCACCACCACAACTGCCAACTGCTATATTTGCAAAGTTTTGGCATTGACCTACACCTCAGTAGAAGTAGGTCCTGCAGAGATTCAATCATTAAAACTCCCATCTACGGCCAGTTCATGTGACATTTGCAGTGGCACCATCATCAGAAAGTTGACCTCCCTAGTTTGGGACTTCTTTACGGTTAGACAGAAGAAGGCGAACATTGCCATATGATCCATTTGCGGAGCAAGTCTTAGTTGGGGTAAGCTTGGTACAAACTATGCTACTGCAGGCCAAACAACACATTTGAGAACGCACCATATGATCCAGTGGGAGGCACACCTTAGCAGCCAAAAAACTGCAAGTGTTGTTGGTGAAGGGGGTGAAAGGCTGAGCAGGGAATCCAATCCAATCATGGTGGAAGGTGAAGAAGGGGAAGACATTTGTGTTACACAAAGCACCCCTGTCCCCAGAAGTGCATTAGTATTGTCCACATCAGCAACATCACAATGGCACAAGACTCAGGTCAAGACACCAAGGCAAGAGAGTACAGTGACTGCCCAACTAAAAAGCACATTGAGCCTACCAATGTATGCTCTCAAGAAGTAACCTGCATCAGTAGCACCAGAAAATAAATTAATCCAGGTTACTATTCCTGACATGTCCAGGCAGGAGGGGCAGTATGAATGCAACCACCTAACAGCAAGTTTGTACAACACAAAGCTGACTAAAATGTTAGGGCTGGACCTCCTACCTTTTTCTTTTGTGGAAGGGGTAGGTTTTCTTGAATTAGAGCTAATCATCTGCCCGCAATAGAATGTTCCCAGTCGTTCCTACTTTGCCAGAGTTGCGGTTCCAGTGCTACATCACATTTGTGGAGGTTAGAGAAATGATATCTGCAAGTATTGACACTGCTGAGATTTTTAATGGCGCTTGGAAGCATACAACAGTAGCCATAGTCACCATGGAGAAATCCCATACTGCTGCAAACATTTTGGAAGACTTTAACAACAAGGTCTTTGAATGACTACGACCATGAAGGTTTAACATTGGATTTGTGGTCACGGACAATGGCATTTATATAGTTATGGCCATGGCCGATGGTGTCTATTTCAGGTTCCTGTCTGTGGAGCACTGCATCAACATCATTGTACAGGACTTTCTAAAAAAAGAAGACCAAGTAAGCAATGTACTGTCCACCTGCAGAAGAATCTGCACTCATTTCAGCCATTCATTTAAAGCCTGGAGACAGCTGAGAGTCATTCATCGTGATAATAGAATTGAAGTTAAAGCACTCATACAGGATATGCAAACACGTTGGAACTCGACTTATTTATTACATGCGTGAACACCTGTTTGAGCAGTACAGACTGATCAATTATTATTCAAATACAATAAAGAAATCCGAGGTCTATACCTAAGCAACTCTTGATACAATTCAAGAAGGTTGCCATTTAGCAATTGCTCCAGAAAATAAAATAATAGGTAAGCATGCAAAATATCAGATGCAGAAGGTGAAGAACAAAAAAGATACCGCGGACTTTGGTCCTTAAATGCCATTTGTTGCTTCTCTGACAGGCTCCACATTCGAATACTGAAATAGTAAGGGACCTGGCCAAGCGCTTGTGTTTTGCATTCTGCTTTTTTGAGTTAAGAGACTGCATTTTTCTTTTTCTTTTCTCCTTATTGGCTCACGTTTATTTTCAGAGCGGGGCCTTTTTCTTGACTTGAGCTGGTGCCAAGCGAGGTGAGGTCTTTTCCTCAAAATGTATTGGTAAGCATTATTATCACTATTCTTTTTAGATACTTTGATAAATGGGGTCAAAAGGTGTAAGCACAAAATACTATGTGATTATCTGCACAACTTAAATTTTAACACACGTCTCTCTGTTGCTTTTAGATGTCATAATACATCAATATTTACAGTGAGGAATTGGAAACAGCTATGAGGGTATAGTAATAACCCATTATTTCTTGTGAAGCCTACTACTAGAAGCTTTGGTTATGAGGTCCTGAAGAAAGCCAGGGATAGTCTTCCCAAAGGCTGAAACATGTCGACCAGCAAACAGGAGCAGTAATCGTTTTCAACTGTTCCTTCTTGTTTATTTTCTTCCATACACAGCTTTTAGACAGGAATGCGATTGACTAGACACAAGCAAGAAATATATACTTGTTGTTGGTCTTTGGCTTATTCTATTTTTAAAAAAAACACAAAAAAATTATTTCCCAGAAATTTGCACTGCACTTTAACAGTCCTTTCCTCTTTTCTTTGATTCATACTTGGTAAGAGGACTCAACTCGTTCATATCTCCTCTATGTTATAAGAGGTTGTTGAGAAGAGTTGTTTTGTTACCCCAGATGATGACACTGGGCATTTTGAGAGTGTAATGATGGGATGCTGATTATCCTTATCAAGTTCTTTTCTCTCATCTTTTTTGTTCTTCACCTTCTGCATCTGATATTTTGCATGCTTACCTATTATTTTATTTTCTGGAGCAATTGCTAAATGGCAACCTTCTTGAATTGTATCAAGAGTTGCTTAGGTATAGACCTCGGATTTCTTTATTGTATTTGAATATTCGGAAAGGGGGATTAAGAATCCGTCAAGGTCTTTAAATATTTTCCCTCAGACCATATCTGTATTTGTTTTGATCAATTATTATGTCATGCAAAGAGGGGATACAACTGTAAAATGCATGATCATCAAGGCGGACCAATGGGACCTAGTCAAATGCCTGACAGAGATGCTGCTTCCTTTTGAGGTGTTCACATGGGAAGTCAGCAAGTGGACAGTACCATGGGTCAAGCTATCCCATTGTTGCACATGCTACAGGAACAGCTAAATAAGCTGTCTGCACTGTATGCAGGTGTGGAGAGAAAAAAGATGTGTATGAGTTGGTGGAGAGCTTAGTCCTTCACTTATCTTTTAATGTCAGGGTGCAAAGAGACTGTCTGGCACATGCATCAACAAAGACTTTTGCGATTCCTTAATTGCGATTTCTAAGGAATCGCAATTAAGGAATTGCAAAAGCCTATGCATGTAGGAATCACTATAAAAATAGCGATTCCTGCAAATTCCTTAATTGCGACTCGCAAATTGTGAGTCGCAATTAAGGAATGCCGTCCCATTCATTCCTATGGGCCTCCAGGCCCATAGGAATGAATTGGAGATTGCATGAGCAATTTGCGAGTACCAGTAGGTACTCGCAAATTGCTCATGCAATTTCAAGGGTGCAAGGGTGTCAAAATGACACCCTATTGCACCCCTGAAATTGATCTGTGCACATAAGTTGCACACACACATGCTCTAAGGGCATGTGTGTGCGCAACATGAAACTTTGAAAAATGCAAAAAAGTGCATTTTTCAAAGTTTTTGCAAATTACCATGAAGTTCAACTTCATGGTAATTTGCTCCCCCTAGTAGCGAAATCGCTAATTATTTTACTTTAATGCATTGCATTTGAGGAATCTCAATTTGGGATTCCTTAAATGCAATCGCAATTTAAGGAATCACAATTTAGAGATTCCTTAAATTGTGATTTTTGCATTTGGGATGATGCATCCCAAATGCAAAAATACTGGTCGCAAAGGGGCAGATTCTGAGAATCTGCCCGTTTGCGACCGGTTTTTACATTGATGCATGTGCCTAAATGTGTCATCCAAACATTACATCTGTGCAACAATTCTTGATCCACGGTACAAACCATTACTGTCCACTTTCATACCTTTTTTAGATGGAAATGTTGCAAAATACAAAGCATGGATAGCTAAGCAAGCCAGTGAGCTAGAAAAAGAATGGCAGGAAATTAGAGCCCCACTCCACCAGAGCACAAGTTCTGTGGGGCAGCCTTCAAGTTTAGAGCTTGAGGGACGTGCTGTTGGCTCACAACAGCCACAACCAACAACAAGAACACCATCAACAACAAAAACAGGAGCATCAGCCCCAAAATCTGCAACTGAATAGATTCTACTGGCAGGGCTTAAATCCAGTGCAGAGACAAACACAAAAGAGGTCAAGCAATGTGGATCACTGATGACCATTAAGCAGATGGTCCCAGCCTATCTGGATGACCCAACAAAGGTCTATCTTGATCAAAACCCATTAGTGTAATGGTATGGGAAGAGGTGCCAGCAATCAGCAGGTTGGTAATAAACTATCCGGCTTGCCCGTTAGCCAGTGTCTCTGCTGAGCATGTTTTCAGTGCTGCTGGTGCCGTTGTCACAGTGAGAAGGACCAGTCTCTCACCCCAAAACATGGAGATATCAACCATGATTAAAATGAATCAGCACTTTATACCACCAGATTTCTCCATACCTAAAGTACGATAGGAGGAAGATGAGGTAGACGACCTACTAGTGAGTGAGACGAGATAGATGACCTACTTCTGGGTAAACCACCTGAGTTTGAGGACCACCTCTACTTCCCTGACTACTAGGCCTGACCTGATAGCCATAGAACGTTTTCTTGCAGTCTCTATCACTGATCTTCTTTGTTTGATGCCACAAAAACCAAAAAGATATGGCTAGTGGAACATTATTCAATTTTATTTGTTTGCATCTGGTTGACTAATTCAGCCCCACCGTCTTACTCTTAGACACATTTTATTGCCAGATTAGAATAGCAACAGTGTGCCGTGAAAAAGTCCATCCCCCAACCATTTCCCCCAAGGACACTGGAGATACAAACAAATGTGTTCCTACCTCCAACCTTGGGCCGTGACTATCTATCTTTTCCTAGTTTATTATTACCCTAGCTGGACATCCCCACAACATTTGATTTAGATTGGCCAATGTACTTTTCATGAACAATGAATTGACAATGTACCAGTCACGGTGAACACACCTGCATTAGAAGAACAGGTAAATGCCAAGCATTGTGCGCTGAGCGATTGTTGTTTGTGAGTGTGTTGAGATGACGTGGTGGCAGGCTGTGACAATGGGTGTTTGTTCATCTGTAACTATTACGCTTAAATGTGTTTGTGATGATTTACAATGTTGGTGACCTACCTATGGCAGATAATTTTTTCCCTAAAAATATATTTTTACCTTCCTCCTTGAGAGATAGCGAGATTTTTTCACCGTGTCCACTCCACACTGCTTTGTTTCATTGTTTTCTGCTTTATACTTCCCAAAGAATCAGACCTGACCAGTCCCTTTAGAATAGATAACACAAACACAAATCTAGCCTACAGAAAAAAGGACTCACTGTTTCACTTGTTGTGCTTCAACAGCATTGTACTTCAGGGCTATTGCATTTGAGTCGGGACACAGTATATATGGAGTTGGACACCATACTTGGAGTCAGGAAGATCAGGGATGATAGAAGGACTCAGGCCGTGGGTGCGACTACTTCGAGAACTGCCACTAGAAGAAGGAAGTTTTCAACTTCACTGAAACCTGTCGATTTGAAGATGACTTTAAAGTGGTCTAAACAGGCATGTAGAGGGTGGTTAGTGGTGAGTGGTGACAGCCGTGCGTTGATTTTACTTTATTGGAAAAATCCAATGTTGCTGGTTGTGTATGCTCAGTGCTGTCTGGCTCAAATTTGAAGCTAAGTTGTGGTTGGGTTGGGGGACCTTCTTGTTGAAGGTAACTGGAGACAGGCATTTAGTCATAAATGCGATACCAAAGGGGATGATGGACGGAGCGTTTGAGCAAATCAAACACTCACCCCCAGTCAACTGATCTGGGTTTAATCCATCATCATTCTTTAGCTCACTCCACCACCCCAGTTCAGACATGGCCATATGCAAATCAGTCTGATCCTGTGCCTCATGGGAACAGTCCAGCCCGAACTGACAAGCCATGTCTTCCCTGGACCGGAAACAAGCATCCTGGGACCGGTTTCGGGTTAATAACCCTCATCAGCCAGGCTATCTTGAATCCAGTGGCAAAGTGAGCAAGGGATCCACGTCTGGGCATACCCTGCCAACTTAAGGCGAATTAAGCGATACCAAAGGGGATGATGGACGGAGCGTTTGAGCTAATCACTCACCCCCAGTCAACTGATCTGGGTTTAATCCATAATCATTCTTTATCTCACTCCACCACCCCAGTTCAGACATGGCCATATGCAAATCAGTCTGATCCTGTGCCTCATGGGAACAGTCCAGCCCGCACTGACAAGCCATACCCTTCCCACTCGGGTTGGCAAATGCAAAAACAACAGTTGATAGGATGCTTGTTTCCGGTCCAGGGAGGACCTGGCTTGGCAGTTCGGGCTGGACTGTTCCCATGGGGCACAGGGTCAAGACTGATTTGCATATAGTCCCCCTCGTGTCTGCAACAGCTTTCAGGCGGTCAGAGCGTCCCGCGCTGCGGTGTTTCTGGGCGCTTTTATGGTGCGAGTGCAGCTAAGGCTCCTCCCTCCGGTTGACAATGGCTTCTGGGACAGGTAGTCCCCCTCGTGTCTGCAACAGCTTTCAGGCGGTCAGAGCGTCCCGTGCTGCGGTGTTTCTGGGCGCTTTTATGGCACGAGTGCAGCTAAGGCTCTTCCCTCCGGTTGGCAATGGCTTCTCGGACAGGTAGTCCCCCTCTTGTCTGCAACAGCTTTCAGGCGGTCAGAGCGTCCCGCGCTGCGGTGTTTCTGGGCGCTTTTATGGTGCGAGTGCAGCTAAGGCTCCTCCCTCCGGTTGGCAATGGCTTCTGGGACAGGTAGTCCCCCTCGTGTCTGCAACAGCTTTCAGGCGGTCAGAGCGTCCCACGCTGCAGTTTTTCTGGGCGCTTTTATGGCGCGAGTGCAGCTAAGGCTCCTCCCTCCGGTTGGCAATGGCTTCTGGGACAGGTAGTCCCCCTCGTGTCTGCAACAGCTTTCAGGCGGTCAGAGCGTCCCGCGCTGCGGTGTTTCTGGGCGCTTTTATGGCACGAGTGCAGCTAAGGCTCCTCCCTCCGGTTGGCAATGGCTTCTGGGACAGGTAGTCCCCCTCGTGTCTGCAACAGCTTTCAGGCGGTCAGAGCGTCCCGCGCTGCGGTGTTTCTGGGTGCTTTTATGGCGCGAGTGCAGCTAAGGCTCCTCCCTCCGGTTGGCAATGGCGTCTGGGACAGGTAGTCCCCCTCGTGTCTGCAACAGCTTTCAGGCGGTCAGAGCGTCCCGCGCTGCGGTGTTTCTGGGCGCTTTTATGGCGCGTGTGCAGCTAAGACTCCTCCCTCTGGTTGGCAATGGCTTCTGGGACAGGTAGTCCCCCTCGTGTCTGCAACAGCTTTCAGGCGGTCAGTGCATTATCATTCAGGCACAGTATTGCATCAAAGCTTACCCTTGTCCACTTCGTAGTTGGAGTCCATTTCATTTTGTAACTTTTATCAGCTCACCATTGTTCTGAATAATTGAATTTAGCATTGCTTATTATATTTTCTCTATTGTGTCTCTTCTTATGTACTAGTAGTCTAGTCTGGTGACTGTCTCAATTTCTTTTAAAGCTTGCATATAATTCTGCCATTAACTCAGTTTTTATTTCAATTTAGTTAGTTCCCTTTAATGAATAGTCCTAATCCTACACTTTAAGTTCACCCAAGAGGGAGTGGGACCTTCCTTCTGATGCCTTCACTGTTATTGCACTAGCATGCTACCAATACCACCAGCATGGCACCTTGGGAAACCAAGCAGCCCACCCTTCATCTATTCAGGTCAGAGAGCTGTGGTTGATTGTTGAACTGCAATCTATATACAATGTAAATCCACCTCCCCATTTTTAGTCCTTATGGGTTAAAATAGTTGCAGACTGCAGAGACTAGGAAGAGAGGGTAGTAGGACAAGGGAGAATACCACATAAGTAATTTGTTGTTATACACTATTAGCAGATTTTTTTAATGGGCTGCGGCAAAGTCAGTAGTGCGAAGTAAAACAGTAACACCCCAAAAAAGATTTAAAACATAATGTAAAACTAGGAAAAATGTATTCCCCACACAATATAAACTAAACCCACAACTGGCCCACCCCTCTTCCTGTCCCCAACCGATGTCCAAAGAAGTGTCCAAAGTAAAGTCCCAAACTAAATTGTCCATAAAGACAACCTAAAAACAACCCAACTCCAACATTCATTCCCTCTCCCCACAACAAGTCTCTCCCACCAAAACAGGACTAAAAAAGGAGCAGAAGAGGGCACAAATGGTGGGCTAGGAGTATCTTCTAGGAGTTCATGGGCCATTCCATTTGTTCCTGTCTGGCTTCTAGGTGCGCCAGCCTCTGCATGAGCGGTGCTGAAATGCACAGAAATGGGGGAGAGAAACAGTGGTGGAATGGTGGCGGGCAACTGCCATCGATCTGCAGCAACAGGGGACTGGAGGCACTGGGGTCTGGCTGTGGCCCAGGGAATCTGCTGCTGGTGTCACCTCCTCGTCCTCCAGAGCTACCAGTCACTGGTATTCTACCCTGGTGTTCTCCAGTTTCCTCTGCTGGGTCTGGGCTGCTATCTCCTGCCTGTTAGGAGTAGGACCAGCAGGAGTAGCCATATCAAAATAGAAAAAAGACACATTGTGAAGAATACTCTTAGCTAAACACATGAAATTATGTAGTGGCACAGTAGCAGTACATTTGCTGGTATTCTTGGGCAATTTGAGTTTGATGTGATTAGAGTTTCAAACAATATGCACTATGGAGTACACAAGTATTATTGTCTCTCTTGATGAGCTAAATTAATGGAGGCATGCTACCTCAGCTAGCTCCATAGTTTGTGGTACTTTACTACTGTCTACAGGAGTGGGCAACTTTACTAGACAATTCGCTTATTCTTATCATGGCCATGCTCTGTTAAATGCCTTTTAATTTCACCCTGACAACGAGGCAGATAAAAACTATGAATGATATACATCACATGAGGTACTATAGCAAATCAATTATGCAGACAGACATCCTCCTGTCTGCCTGTTAGTAGATAGTGGGAAAAGCATTGCACTACAATACAGGGAAAGGATTAAGGAACAGGTTATTGTATTTCGCACATTCGTCACAGACTATTCCATCCGCAAAAGTCAAGGCACTTGCTCTTATTCCCACTTTGCGCCATGGTCTCACCCTCCGTCACCCCACTTTGACATTACTTTTTTTCCAACAAAATAGATTTGCTTCGCAGTAAGGAAAATAATTATTAATTTACACTACTGTGGGTAAGTTAGAGGGATTAGGCCGGGTAGGTAGACGTTCCACTGATCATCATCATCAAGTGCCTAAGCTTTTGCTAGTAGTGAGTCACTTTGTTTGGCAAATGTTGAAAGGGAAAAATTTGAACAGACGTAATCCGTTATGGAAGCCACAATAAAATATATCACTTGGCCAGAAGAATGTAGTGCATGCGAAGAATTTCTTTTTTCAAATTTTATGGAAGGCTGGTACAGAAGGAACTTAGAAAAGGAGTTATGGTATAGGAAGTGCCTGAGTGTGCACTGGGAGTGAAGGGAAGCACAACTATTTTTTGCATTGCCATTAAATTTGTAGATGGGCCTACACATCAACTGAAGCAGATTCACATTGCACAGCCAACAATGCAGTGCCACCAATGTAACCATGAAGCTGTTAGGTCACCATGGGTGTCACTGGTAAAATGCCATGGGTAAGGAGGGAGGGAGGTGATTGATGATGGGTGGGTAGGTAGGATAAACAATATGTGTTGCACTTGAAAACTGCTGTGAGTCAAGGGAGTATTCTGAAATACCACCTCAACCCTTTGAATCAAAATCTTCATAAAACCATTCCAAGCAAGTAAAGTAGGTGAGAAGAACGCCACTCCAGAGTAGCACCCTAGTCCCTTGTTTCTTCTTCATTCCAAGGATGTTTCCATTCATCATTGTATTGTTCTTCTAGCAATATTATTATTCACCCTTGGCTTTGCTACTCACTGTTTAAGTTTTACATTGTCTCAATCCAGTCTTAAGTATTGAAAACCATTCATCCATATATCCATCTATCCAAACATGGCACTCAGATCTCAGCAAACCTTTCACCAACATACCTTTACCCACGCATGCATCCTTTCAGCCATCAAACTCACCCGACTATTCCTTTCACACACTCAGGCAGGAATCCTTTCAACCGTATACCCTTTCATCCATCCTGCACCTACCCATGCATCCGATCAGTCACCTATATGCATCCTTTCAACCATGCACCCATCTCTTCCAATCATATTACATTTCACCCACCCTTTCTTCTTCCATCATTTTTTCCCTTTTCCTTCAACCCATCATAGTTAAAGGTCTTTATGAACCTTTTTTTCGCTGAGTTGCAGATATAAGAGACCATTACTCAACTCCCGCTGTACATGCTAAAGGGGCGTGTGTTCAACTGTTCACAAGTCAACAGTATACCCTTGCAGTGAGTATATAATTAATTATCAATAGGCAAGCAATATGACTTACCACCGCCAGCCAATTCCGCTGGCCTAGCCCCTTTTCCCACTGCCGCATATGCTGTCTGACTGGCGCCGTGACTGCTGGCCCCGGCACTGGTGGTCGGTGCGGCTTAAAAAAACATTAGACATTTTTTCGTTGCCAGATTCGCCTTGCCCATTATTTTTTTATAGCAAAATACACAACACACATCACTACAATTCAGTTACAATATTTTCTAACAAAAATATCAGGCTGGGCATTTTGTTGGTGGCAATTTTTGAAAAGTCTCAAGACAAACTCTTATGGAGTGGCAGAGCTATTGATGATTCTGAGTTTTTGTAAAGAAGTACAGGGATGGACACAACTGTACAAGTGGTCTTGGTTGGCAAATGCAATGGGGCCGTCCTCCTCATACTTATTTCCAGCCGTAGCTCACAGTCATCACCAACCGCCACTAATACACAACTTTAGGGTGTCCAATGTGACCATGGCCAGTGTCTGGTTTTACTGATTGAGCATGAGCAAGTAAAAGAAAGCCTTCTCATCTCAATACACATGTGTAGAATACCTCACTTGGGCATGCAATCTTGACTGACAAAGCAGAAGAAAGTAAACAACAGACAGACTAGTACAGAGAGACAGTTTGAAGTAAAGTAGAGAAACTTGAAATATAGAAAATAAATATTAGAATAAGATAAGCAGGGATCACAAGAATTTTGAAACGGATAGATTAAAGATGATTTGGAAAACAATTAGCAAGCTGGTATAAATAATAATTCAAAATAAGGAGGAGTAAAAGTTAGGGAAATAAATATTAATGTTAACAATAGTAGAGCTTACTGGGGCTAGCAGAGCCATCGGCAGAGGAACTATGGGAAGCAACCCCAGCAGCTCCCTCACCTGCCTCAGTTCTCTTCTTGCCCCTGGATGCTGATGTAAGACATAAAGACATAAAAGATTGGTGGTATATAAAATAATCTCTCCAAAAATATTTTTGATCAAGAAAAGGCAATCACAATAACAATGAACTTATCAAAATTAGATCGACTAGTAGTATTGTGGACTATCCTATCCTATTCCAAATTTTTTAAACCTACCTAGCCCTAGTCCAAATTTAGTAAACTAGATTTTGGAATTACTAACTAATTGCAATGAATGATGTTTGCTTCATATCTAATTCTCAATCTCTCAACCCCCTTTGACAGGCAATTAACTTAGGGCCAGATTACGAGTCTGACGGTCCTCCCACTGCCAGACTCGTGGAGGCACGGCGGTTGCAGATCCAGCCACCGCTGCACCCATTTTCTGGCGGCCCGATTACATCAGGCAATCAGACTGCACTAGGACTGCCGGCTCCACCAGGGAACGGCCGTTCCCTGGCGTAAGAGCAGTGGTCAGAGGCCGCAATATTCTGGGCGGTACCACCATGGTCATGACAAGCATGCCATGCCTGGAAGTTTCTTCTCTGCCAGGCATTTCATGGCGGTTCAACTGCCATTAAAAGCCTGGTGGAGAGGAAAGAAGGGGGCCGTACAAGGCCCTCCTGCACCTCAGACATATGTGGATGCACAGGGGGCATAACATGGGCCCACCTGTGTGCAGGCGCATAGTTTTCTGCAGAGCATGGATTTACGAGTCCATTCCGTGGAGGAACCTTGTGAGGTGTTCCCATAGCGGTGCCTTTTTAAAAGTTGCTGCCACCTTTTAAAGGGCACCACAATGGGAACCACCACACCGCCCGCCTGCCAGACTACGAATAAATTTTAATCTGGTGGGCGGGCAGCACGAGTTTTGGAGGAGGGGATGGCGCAGCAGTTTGCACCATTGTTCCATCGCTCCACCAAATTCTCGTAATTTGGCCCTAATTCTCAATTTTTTTTCTTAAATGCTTTGATGGATGCATGCATACACCACATGCATCACTGGGTAATTGGTTATTTGACACTTTATGAGCTACAAAAAAATTAAGGCTTTATGAACTGAAGTGGGAGGACGCACTAAATTACTAATTCTAACTAGCGCTATCTTAGTGACAGGGCAAAAGAGTCTCTGCATTACTTCTTACATAATCAGCCCAAAGGAGCGCCAACAAGATTGATCAGGTAGCACTGAGCACTTGTCTAAAATAACTATCACATATTATATGTAAACTTAACTTACCTGCATATGAGCAGCATGCTTGCTATTTGGAAAAACTGCTAGTAATAGCATAGAAAACACATAACAATATTATTAATAATTCCTCACCGAGCCCCGTGACCTAAACCCCTAACAAGTGCAGCAGGTTCTGGTCTCATTCCAGGACATCTGACCACAGGTGCATCAGCTGCAGCTATGTGCACCGGACCAAAGAGGAGTGGTACACTGCCGGGCAGACCCTCGCCCAATGCTGCTGGCAGTCCCGTAGTCTATACCTGCACCTGCTGCTAGGGTAGAAGAGAGGTAGCACTGGACATAAAAGACCGTGCAGCCACCTCCAACACTGAAAGCAAGGCATGGGACTGCACCCCATCCTGCCACCGTCTTCCGCAAGGCAGTCGGCTGCTGCTCTTTTTTTTGCATCCTGCTCTGCCATGGTGCTGGGGGGGGGGGGAGAGAGAAAAAAAGAAGCAGGAAAAAGAAGAAAGGAAAGTAAAAATAAAGAAGTAAAGCAAAAAAACAAAAAAGTACAAAGCTCACAAAAAACATTCAAAAAATAGAAAAAACTTAAAATATACACCCACAAAGACAAATGGCAATATAATAAATAGAAATGAGGGGAAACAAAGTTTTATAAGACAAGGATTAAATAGATTGATTAAAGATGAAAAAGTAGGCACCAGCACCGAGAACAGAGTGACAAACAAGATGGCAGCACCCATGGCAACCCCATGGTGCCATTCCCATGAGATTTTTGCCTGAGAACGCACTTCACGTTGATGTACGGTGCAAAATCATGTGAACGGGTGAAACAAGGATCTCCGCCAGATCGCGGAACTCCACATGGCAAGACAGAGTTTTTTTACAACTTTGCGGTGTTCCGCATAGTGCAGCTATGCGAACTCCGCCCGGACCTACCTTTGTCTTATGTAGTGTAAGGGTGGCATGGTGCACAGGGCTGTGTGCCATGTCAACTCTTTGTTTTGTCCTGCACCTGGACATGCAGCCTGCAATAGCAGCACTGCTAGGTCCAGGTGAGGGGTCCCTAGAGGACCTTCTTCCATCCCCATGCCCTTGGTACTGGGGGTGCATTCTACTGGGGGCTTACAGTGAACACAATAGTTGAGCCAATCATGGTACAGTTTTAGGGAAAGGAGATCTGACACTGGGAAGCTGGTTAGCAGGGACTCAGTGCACTTACAGTTCAAATTAGATCAGACATCAGGCAAGAAATGGGGGCTGACCTTGTCAAAAGAGGGCTTAACTCACACCCTCTCTTGTGTGACCCCCTTTGTGCTGCCAATTGACCAGCTCAAGTAGGTTCCCCAGGGTGGCAACATCCCCTCCTGTAGGCTCCAGGATATCCCCTCAGATTCAGCCTCCTTCAGGATTGTGGTAGTTTCAGGAGTGAGTTTCCCATACCCCCTGCTATTCCCCCTTTTGCCGGCACCTAGGCAATTCTTCCAGGCTCCAGGTCCTCCTGACTACCCTTTTGCGCTGCCATGGACCTTGTGGTCAGGCACATCCACTCAGGCAACCCTAACATCTTTAAGTAGGACCTGATCTCCACCTCCTTCCAGATGGTGTGCTCCAGGTCATTGCCAAGCAGATAATCCACAGGCATGGATGTACTCGCAGCTACCCTCAAGGAACCTGAGACCCCCTACTCAAAGGGAACTAGAGCCAATGGATGGTGAGTCTCACGGTTGTCAGCTGCAACAACTTGATGGATTCCATTAGGGACTACCTGCATGAGGTCAATAGATGACATCTGACAGTTGTTATGCTGGCTTCAGTGTCTCTCAGAGCCTACACCCTTTGCCCATTGATGGTAACCCACTGACTATATTTCGTAGTGTTACTAGGCATATATATTCTCTGTACCATCTCTCTGTCAGTCCAGTCCAGTTAGTCTATATTCGATAATTTTCAATCATAAAAGACACAGTACAAACATAAAAGTGTCGTAAAATATCACATGGACATTTAAAATAAATGAAAAAAAAAAAACACACCAATTTCATTTCCTGAGGAGATATCAATTATAAAAGATAAAAGGTATATTTTCCTTTTCATGCCCTAAAATCATAAAATTCTGTACAAAATGTAATATCATCATTATCAAAAAAAAAATCCTAACAATTACTTAACAGTTAATATCCAAACCATAAAAATTAATGATTAAAAAGAAAGTCCATATAGAAGACATTTTCCTTAAGATTCTAACATGAGGGCAGTCCACCTAGCCAGAAATACATGATTAAGCACTAGGTAGGGTTACTGAAACAGCCTCCAAATTTATTCTTCGCAGTGCCCAGGTCCAGCTAAGAAATTTCGCCATGGCAATGACTATGTCTTCTCGAGTACCTGTATCGCGGACCATCTCTCTGTCATCCTGTGACACAAGGATAACCTCTACACTGTCCACCTCACTAACTGGGACATTCTCCTCCCCAGGAGCTATACTAGCCAAAGTACAACACACACACAAACAATAAAGGGTGGGAGGAAAATATGCCTCACTTTGACCTCCACTATCTCCGTTTAACACACCAAAGACTATACTAGCCAAACCCAGTGACTTCCCACCGGAGGGGGATGTCTCTGCTTAGGACACTTGACATCCTCCTTGAATTGCCCTTCCTGTTTGCACTCATAGCACTTGGAGGGTACCTTCCCTGAAGACTTACTGACAGGAAACCATCTCTTCTTTTTCTCGGTTGGGGATGGAAGTCCCGACCTGTGGATCTAGTTTTGGGCTCTTTAGAGAACTCTTTGTTTTTGTGTATATATCCTATCCTCCTTCTGATGGGGACCCTGCCCACTCTTGTAGTGATCCCCACCAGATACCTTCTTGTGGATCCTGGTGCTGACCCACAGGTTGGCCTCCTTAGCAAGCTCCCTGGGGTCTGAGAGCTTACTGTCAATCAAGTGTTGACACAGGTCTGCAAAACAAAGACTGACCATGTGCTCCTTTGCAATCAAGGTGTGCAGCCCCTTGTAATCCTGATCTTCACTGCCCTTCACCTAACCATCCAGTGACTTGCAAAAGGAATCTACACAATCCATCCAGGTCTGTTGGGCCAGTTTCTGACTGTCCCTAAACTTCTGTCTATACTTCTCTCTGGGTTCAGACCATTCTTTCTGGTGAGGGCTTCTTTAATGGGGTTATGCCTCATTTTGTCTCCCTTCTCTAGGGCCAGTAGGGTGTCACTCCCTTCACTAGGGATATGCTTCCACAGACTAACCCCCCTAACACCCTCAGGGAGCTTCAGCATATGGTAAGCAATCTCACTGAGGTGTCCCTACCTGCATAAAATCAATCAGCCCGCAACACAGACACTTTTACATCATTGTGCAAGGGTGCCTGCATTAGCGCATGGCAGTCCATTGTGCGCCAGTGCTGGGGAAAATGGCAGGAATGCACCGTATATTATAGATATGGTGCATTCCTTCCCTTTTCGCTTGACTCTGGGCATAACAGCAAGATTCCTTGCAGCACTGCCCTGCGCGAAAACCTCATAAGTGAGGCCCGTATTATACAAGTGTGTTAGCGTCATTTTTAAGACCGGGTAATTCCTAGCTGTAAGAAACTGCTGCAAATGTGACTTCCCTGCAGTTTTTCGTTTTTAGCAACATACAAGGAAATCCTTGTACATATTGTGTTGTGTGTTTTGCAGGAGTTTTTTCGTGGGGACGCCTACGTTGCATCTTATTTTCGATAAGTCACACTAAGCAAAGTGGTGCTATGAAAAATTGACGTCAAGGCTTAAAAAATGCAGCTAACTAGGCTTCGCAGCAACTTCCCGTCCCGTAGCATCAAAAAATTGATGTTACGGCAGCAATATATTCTTGTAAATATGCTCCTTTTGTTTCTTAACTATTCCTTCTAGGGAATTCTTAAACAGTTTGCCATGGAAATACATTGATGACAATTCAAATGCTGTGCGGTAAAACAGATCACAACGCCAGAAATTACCCTTTCCAGCAATCAGAGGTAGCAAAAGGCAACTCTATGGTGGATGCGGTTCAAAATGAGCCTGTGAACCTCTTAGGCCAATGATATCAAAAAGTGTTCAACTCAGTGAGGTAACATAGGCCCCCGCAGCCCCTGCGGTGGGGGGGGGGGGGGGCAAACTCCAGGTGGCACCCTCAGCACCGTGCCCTGACGGAGAGCTCCTGTTTGAGTCTGGTGGCCCCTCCACGGTACTTGCAGGGGAGGCTCTCTCTCAAGTTTCGTTATGCCACTGGTTGAACTGCTACCACCAGTTCAGTGAAAAAAGGTGCTACTTCTCTCATCGTTATCTATATTTAGTTATGCCATTCTTCAAGTTCACCTTTTTAGGCAAAGGAACAAACCCCATTTAAAAAACATCTTTCACGCGAGGACGGCCCTCTTTCGTCTCACTCGGTATTGTGATGACGTAAACGTATAATGGCCAGAGCCAGTGTCCATTGATGTAACTCTCATCATAGCTTCCGATTGGCACCCTATGTCACCCCAATCCCCACATTCCAAACTGGACTGTTGCGTGTGTGAGGCTTGGCAGTTGCCAGACAGACAGCTCTTGTATTGGACGTGCTGGGGCTTGCGTAATTAACTTACCTTTCCAAAAGGTTTCCTGTCATCTCTACACTCGGTTTGACTTACATGAACGCTCTAGTAAGAGTTATTTTTTAACTACAATATTCATTCTGGAATAGCTCACGAGAACGTGTTGCTGTGGGAACCATAGCTAACAAACAACGAAATTAAGACGTTGTGCCTGAAGCAGCAGCCATTGTCACGGACAGTTAACTTGCTTTTCAACTCGTTCGTTCACATTCCATTGTCAGAAAAAGTAGCAACGTCATTATATGTATATATGTTAAAAAAAAACTACAAAAAAAACAATGCCCTCTTCAGATCTAGTTTTCTACTTTCCTTGATTTACTTTTGTGCAGTTGTTTAAGGAACTTTATCATGAGCTCTGTTTAGGAAAAACACTTTCAAATTAACAGGTGAAAGTCAAGATAAATTAATGAAAACTTACACTGTGTGCGTGCAGCACCTGCTGGAGAATGCCAATATTGCTTTATTTCAAATGAACTTTTCTGCTTATTGTGTTGCAGCATTTATAATGGGTTTAGTCCTCGATGTGTGGGCACCAAGGCTTATATTTGGACAGCTAGCATGCCACACTATGGGGGTGTTAGTGGTTGGCATTTGTATGGTATTTGTTGTGCTCCTACGTGGGTAGTATTGTGTGTGTGTAAGCAAAAAAAGTGCTCTCCTCTTACGGCGCAGTGCCTAGTAATATGATGGAGAAGGAGGTGTAGAATATAGGCGTACTAATTATAATCATAGTAAAGACTTGCATTCAAGAGCAAAAACCTAGCCATAGGGGCAGCAGGTACTTTACACCAAAATATGTGGGGGCAGATTTATGTTAGACTTGCGTCACTTCTACGCCGCCGTTGCATCACTTTTGTGACGCAGCGGCCGCGTAAACCATGAGCCATGTTGCGCCTTATTTACAACGTGACGCATCTAGGGAGATGCGTCACGTTGTAAAGCCCTGCGCTACATTAAACCTGCGTCAGGTTTAATGTATGCAGGGTGGGCGTTCCATCGGAAAAAGCATCGGAAAAGTGACGCAGTGAAATATACAAGATTTCACTCAGTCACTTTTCCGACGCTGCTGCGTCAAAACCTTGCGCCTGCTTGAAGCAGGCGTAAGGCATGAGGCAGCATGTTAGGTATGGGCAGCCCCTAAACATTGCTGGAGTTGCGTCGTGCTTGCGACGCGACTCCAGCAATGCGCCGCCCTTACGCCATCAGATGCGTGACGCATCTGTTTATCCTTGCGCCACGATGCGCTGCATTGTAAATGCGGCGCATCTGTGGTGGCGCAAGGGTAAACTTGCATGACGCATCTTTCCTGGCGCATCCCTGCTGATATGCAGGGATGCGCCAGGAAACATAAATCTGCCCCATGGTCATCAGAGTAGGCCAAGTAATCAATATAAAGTGCAAGGCACAGATAGTGTGACATGATACAAATGATGCTGAATTAGTAAGAATGAGTGTTGGCTGGGCTTTAAGTGGGCCGGGTCTCACTGGGTCTGAGCACCGGCAGTTTTTTTTAGGGGGGCCTCGAAACGGGTCTCTATCGGGCTCTGTTTTGTGCCCTGGCGCAGGCGGTCCGTTTTTTTTCTGGACTGCAGTGACCGCAGGCATATCTTTGTGTGCGTGCTCACACTGCTCACTTCTCACTAGTGGAGAAGTTATGGCATGACGTCATGCAGGTGAGCGTTGTTGGGGAAGGAAAATCCTTTCAAGAGTCATTTTCTCTCTGAATTTCCCTTCTCTTTTTGAAACTCAGGGGCAGCAACTTTGTCTTGGAGTCACCAGGGCTTTAAGTGGAAGCTTTTTCAAATATTATATGCAAGCCACAGTTGCTGCTTGTTTATCTAATGCAGCTAACAACTATAGACAAAGCCAATAGTCCTGACTAGTTGTAGGTATGATAATACTTGTTGTATCATGTATCTGGATGCAATGACAGAAACCGCAAAATACAAGTCGGGCGAAACACTATGTTAAGCCAGGGTGACCAGAATTTTTAAGCCAAAAACCGGGACATTTCCCAAAAATAGAAGAAGGACTACAATTTTCCTTTAACCCAGCGCACAGAATGACTGTTCTCCTTAACAGAGAATTACAGAAGAGGCAGTAAGAACATACATAAAATGCAATTTTTAAAGCCAGTAGCATGCCTGTTAATTAAATTGCTTTCTTATAACAGCTGCTAACTCTCCCTGCTTTGCAAAATATAAAAAGATACCTCCCGTCGTTTTCAGCCGACCCTCTCTAAAAATCGGGACATGAGCTTAATTTCCTGAAATCTGCCGGGACAGCTGGCGAAAAACCGGGACTGTCCGGGCAAATCAGGGACACCTGGTCACCCTATGCTAAGCACAAATTTTTAGCTTATGTGTTTTTAAGCCACACCCTTAATTACATTTGAGAGACCCCCGTGTCGGTGACATGAGCAGTATCCATTCAACATTTTAAAGGTAGGTGCTCTGAGTATTGCAAATATATGGCAACATGAGCAGAATTACTCATTGCCTACGACACCAATATTTCGAGCATGGGTTCTCACCACAAGCATCTTCCATGTTGAGAAAGGCTCCCAAATGCAAACTAGCACCAGGGGTTCATTGCTTAGACACTAAACAGACTGATACCCTACACACAGACAGACAGGGCCGGACAGGGAACCACAACCGGCCCTGGCAAAGTGCTCGGCCAGCCCCCACGGGTGCTGCCGAGCTCTGTGTCAGGGCCGGTTTTCGGTCGATTTTTTACAGGGCCGATTTTGCAGCTATTCTGCAAGAACGGCCCTGTAACAAAAACGGCCCCCAGGGGCCCAAAACCGGCCCCCACCTGTGCGGCGCACCGGGGGATTGCCCGGTTCCGCTACGGCCAGTCCGGCCCTGCAGACAAAGCAAGGAATTGGCTGACTACTGCCTTGTCAGTTCAGGACCAAACTGCAAGCCTGTGTTACCATCCTGTCCTCATCCCTTCATATAATATCAGTATGTGTTTTTTAGATCCCCAGGCCCCTGCTCTTGCTGGTTTACATGCTGAGGCATCTCTTGTCTTCTAGAATTTCTTACCAGACACTTTCACTTTCACTATTAGTCACAAAGGACCCTTACGGGGAAAAAAAGACAATGTGGTGAAAGAAGACTTACCATGCTTCCATTGTTTCGGCTAGCACAGCAGCAGAGCACAGACGTGCTTCTGTTCATTTTGTTCAATCTTAGCTAAATTCTACTCTCACTTGTGTGGCTTACAAAAAGCAGTGTTCAAATGTCTCCGAAAGTTAACTTTCAATCCTCCTCTGCCTAGTATACTCTCCCTTCAATATCCCTGCTCTCAGCTGTCACAAGAGCCCTTTAATGAAAAACAATCATAGCCAAAAGGTGACATTTGCCTTTCACTCACAAAGGGGCATATCTGCAGCCCTTACAAATGAAACTGGGTGTCACTTGTACACAGGGCACAAGTCCTAAAAAAAGAAGTGGGGGGACGCTCCAAGTTAGGTGGTGTCACCGGAAGTGACCTCACGGCAGGAAGTGACGTCACGAGATGTAGTCCCCACTAATTAACAAAGGTTAGAAGGTGATGGGGGCAGGTTCAAAGGGCAAAGGAGAATGTTTACGTTGGAATTAGTCACTGTATTGACACTCAAAGGAGCGGGGAAATTAAAGATGCTCTTGTTCGGTGCGTATTTATTGCCCACAGTAAATTTGCCGGTCTCCGTCTGAAATGCATAAACACATACTGACCTTTTCTAATATACGGCCACGAGCGCCCGTCTGTCATACTGAACGGCTCCATCAACGTGAAACAACTTAAAGAGCTCTGTTCGTCCTCTCTCGACAATAGAAGGTGGGGTTTGGTGAGTGCTGAGCGCGCGCGCAGGCTCGGGTACCGGCTCCATCTTTTGGGCAGGGGGGACGGCGTCCACCAGGTAAAAACCCGGTAAAATAAGTGGGTGGACGCCGTCCACCCACGTGGTACCCCGACTCGAGCCCTGCTTGTACAATGAAAGGTGGAATTGTGGCTTCAAATAGGTGGTAAGTCTATAACTCATACTCTGCGGGCTTGGCAGGCAAAGATTAGCGCCTGGGATGAGGGCAGTGTGCTCATTGCGACAGGGCACACTGACGTAGTATGTGCCCTGCGCACCCTGTTACCGTCGAGCTTCAGACCAGACCAGACCATTGCACCCTATCTGTGATATGGGCCCTGGTCTCCTAGCATCAGCCAGATCAATTCCCAAAGAAGTCGGGTGAAAGTAATGGCTACAGGAGAATAACATAACGTGTATTTGTAAAACGCACATTCACCCGGAGCCATCTTGGTGCTCAATAACAGATATTTATTGTTACTCAACTCAATGCTACTCATTTTATCGACCTCAGATGGATGAAAGGCTGAGTGGACTTGCTGAAATTTGAACCTATGACCTGTGACCGTGAGGTCGAAAAGAGGCCCCTGCAGTGGACGCATCAGTCCACTGAGTTACCCGACCAGGGAATAGAACACTGCAGTGCCAAAGTGCTGTCAGTTCCCTCCACCTGCTACTGCTGAATTGACTGAGAGCACATTAACTACCTCATGCTATTTCCAGTTCTATTGAATTTGTCTTTACTCTAGATAGTGCAGAGAGCAGATCACATCATAAGAGTACTGATTGCCTGCTATTCTATCAAGCATTTGCAATGTAATAGGTCTCGCATCCACGCAAGTTTGAGGTTGTGGCATTGTAAATGACAATGCCTTTTATTTATGTTTTGTGTTTTTACAATATTAATAGCTTAAACTCTCACAAATGCGAGACCTATTGTGTTGCAATAAAGGGCCTTCTTGACCGCTTGCTAGATTGTAAATATCAGAGGAAGAAACTGGCCTGCGACGTCTTCAAAGTAGTGATAAATAGTGCAGTGGTGGCCAGTATATTTACTTTCTTTATCACATACGCAGAGTGACTATTTAGTTAAGGTCCAGACAAATGCCTCCAGACCTCTTTAGGGGACCAACAAATAACAAAAACATGTTGACCTTGAACTAGGGATATATTTGTTTAAATCCCTAGCCCTCTTGCTCGTTAATCATGTCCCTGTGACCACTAGTAACATTCAGTGGATCCAGAGAGACATTTATAAATCACTCACTAACATTCTCTGCACTCCGCCCCTCATTCATCTGTTATTCTCTTATGCTCATCTTTTGAGAAAACACCTCAGCTCCTCCCCTTGGGGAGTTGTAGCCCACAACACGGTATGAGGAGGAAACCCATATGATGAAGCATGTCACCTGACGGTGACTGAGGGTTCTTGTCCTGAAGGAAATTTCTCCCTCCATCTTTTCCTCATACATAACACAGACTCTGACTTCCTTATCCTGCTGTTCACGTATAGCCAGACGGACTTTTGTGTGATTAGGACATTTCGTACTAGGACCATCTTCTCCAGAGACATATTCTATCAGTGACTGTCTGCTCCAGATAAATACCCCACTAGGGACTATCTGCTCCAGAGACATCTTCTACCAGATGACATCTTCTCCAGAAACATCTACTACTGGGTCATTTTCTGTAGAGACATCTCCTACGGGTGCACTCCTCTCCAGAGATATTTCCTACCGGGGCCATCTTCTCCAGAGACACTTCCTATTGGGTCCCTCTTGTCCAGAAATATCTTCTGCCGGGGTCCACTTACTCCTCATCCCTTCCACTTGGTGTGGATATAGTCAGAACTCTGGTCTCTGGTTTGTTCAATGCAAGCAGTGTACATCTGTCTCTCACTTCAGGCCTACACTCTAATCTACATCTACATCACTTTGTAATAAACTCATGCTAAATGCATTTTCCTTTACTGATATCTGCATAATCTTTGAGGTGTGAAGAACTTTAAATACACGTAGATATTAAACACATAACACTAAATGATAAATATATTCCCTATGCAGCTTCCACTTTTAAAAGCGCTTTACCAACAATTTGTCCTCATTTTGACCAAAGCCGTCTCACACCATGAACAAACTTAACTTTGACTTTTCCACCTTTATAAGCAGGATGTCGATGCATCGCTGGACAGTGGGTCAGTACAAACAAGAATCTTCTTGGTATATCCCTGGCTCCTGCAGGCCCAGGTGGCTCAGTGCCCCCACAACAGCCCTCCTGCTCCCCCTCAATCTAACTTGGGGCCCCACCATCCGTGCGCCTAGTGTGACTGCTGAGAGGCGGGTTTGTCTAGCTCGCCCACGGCCGCAGAGTGTTAGTGCCATTTGGGCCATTCTATATATGAAAGGTACCAGTTTGGGAGTACTGGAGGCCGACCCCCACCCCCTTCCCGACACACACACATGCACACCTCAGCGGGACAAGCCTTTTAAGGTGAGCACCTGTACGGTTATATAAGTAAATGCGGTCTTCATCACTAGAGCAATTCATTTGAACAGCCCCTGATGGCCAAGCCGAGAAAATTTCACAATTCAGCAGCCAGTAACTGTGAAAAGACGGTGCGAGTGAGAGAATAAAAGAGAGAAAAGTTTCACTGCGTAGTTTGTGCATAACTCCTGTAATTTGCCAGATTCCCTTCCACACGATCACCCTTGACACCCGCTAAAGCGCACCAAAGCGCGCGTCAGGCAGCACACGAGTAGTCCTTGGATGCCCACAAACACGCAACAGATGCAGCACCGAAGGGCCTTGGCTGGCGGTAAATGGATGCAAGCGAGCCCTCTGGGAGGGGGTGGAAATTAACAGTATGTGCCCAAAATTCTTATCTGAGCATGAATCCTAGAGCCGGCCAACTTGTCATTTATTCCGTGCACAGTGCAGATCACACGCTCCCTCTATATGTACTTTACATTGCACACCACAGATGCGGGGGTCCATGACACGGCTGTCTCCGCCCATGTCCTATCTACGCCAGGAGCAGACTTAAGTTTACATAAATATCTCTGCCTGGGATGATACGGTGACAGTACATGTACAATCATGAATGTATTTGCGAATCAAAGCAAGCATTTGCAACGCAATAGGACTCGCATTTACGAGATACCTATTACATTGCATCACGGACAACAGGAGGGGGGAAGCACGGACTATGGGAGTGCGGGTAGGGAGGGGGGAGAAAGGGGCGAGAAGGCACGGACAAAGTAATGCTCACAGTCTCAATAACACGTACTGTACCATGTAACACTCGAAGTAAAGGGGCCAGAAGCCATGGGAGGGTACAAATGACGACATGGCCATAATAAAGAGGGACAAACAAGCCTCATAATCAATCAGAAGGCCGCATTTATGAAAGACAATGACAAGAGCCAATTAAAAACATGGCCGGAGAGTTGGCGGAGCTCCCACTGCATACTCCATTTCTGCATGTCTCGCAGAGCGAGCAGCGCATGTGCGCTGCCACTAGAGGCTCGACCTGAAAGCATGAAAGTATTTTATTAACCGTTCGATTAATTAAAATCTATACAGTAAAAACATCTAAAATCAATGCTCACCCCCCAAGCCTCTCCCTTCTTGTTGCAGGATCCTTTTTGCATTTAAACCGGAGGTTGGTTTCATGTTACACCAATATTACAATGAACCAATTAAAATAACTGTCTGTCTTTTCTTTACCCATTAACGTTATTGCTGGTCCTTTATTGTCCAATAAGCTGTCTCTGTGTTTCAGGAGCTCACGAATAGTGCAATTTTTTAACTTGCTTCTAATGCCTGTCTAATTAAGTCAATAAACTTTGCCACTCTTGCGAGGATATACGTTTTTGTCTCCGAAAGACACCAGTCTGATGCATCCTTACACGATCTGATGCCAGAGTCCCTTAGTATAGGATGAAGCAGCCTTTGGCGTTCACTCATCAGTTTGGGGCAGCAACATTAGAGGTGAAACTAGGATTCCCTGTAATAGTTACATAGCCGACAGGAGACTGCACCATCTTCTCGCGCCCAGACTGGATTAAAATCCGAAATTCTAAGGACCGTGAGCCTCATGAAAAAGAATTTTCCTGTGGGCTTGGGCCCCTAGTCCTTCCCGTAAGTACTGTTGAGCTTCCCCCAAGGTGTAGGATTCGTCCAGTGCTAACGTGATGGTATTATGGCAGAGTGCAGCTCGGACCTTTTCGAACGAAATGTAGTGGACTTGCCGTTTCATGATATTTTACTAGGCCTTTTGCGAGATTTCAGGTAGAGACAAGCTATTAGCTTCAATATTTAGGGTTTCTAGTGCTTTGCCCAACTTGATAAGCCAGGGGGAGTCCTCTTCTTTGAAGATTATTGCCAGATGATATTTCAAAGTGTTATTTGAGGCTTTGAGAACCCTGATGTAGTACTTAATTAGGTCCCCCTGAAGAGCCAATTCTGGTCTACAGAGCCCTAATTCCAGCCGTAGCCTAGTATTCTTTGCACACCTAGGTGCTTGTAACACTGACTTGCGGGCTTTAACTTGAGCGGCTGCTACTAATTTGTCTAAAGCACCCGGGAATGGAGGAAAGGAGGAGTCCGTGTTGGAAGGCATTTCTTCCAAAGATCATCTGTCAGAGCTTCCCAATGAGCCATCCCCGTCGGATAGGCCTCCCACAGCCTGCGAGCTTGTCACATTGATGCCCACTCCTGAATTTTAATTCCGAGTTCAGTTGACCATTTTATTCTTTTCAGTGCTCTAAAGTGTTTGTCTCTTGTGGGTTTGCCCATTACTTTCTGGAGTTCTGCAGATTCCATTCCAAGGTTGAATGTTGAGCATAGAGGCCGTGTAATCATTCAACTTGTTAGCCCATTTCTCTTTGATTAGAATATAGTCAATGGTGGATATGTTCCTGAATGACGGTTTGGGACACCAAGTAGTTGAACATTGTTTCTTTATATAGTGAGTAGACTGAAGTTTGAAGTTTTTAAGAAGAGAGAGCAGTGGGCCTGCCTTGTGTCCTTTATTTTGCTTGTCTAAGGGCCTGCCTTGTGTCCTTTATTTTGCTTGCCTAAGACCCCTTCCAGTACTCTCAAGTTAAAATCCCTGGCGATGATCACATTATAGTGCTCATATTTAATCAATATTTCTTCCATTGTGGTGATGAGTGATTCCATGCTGGCTAGTGTCAGTGCCGGATTAATATAACAGTTTATTAATAGCAGGCTGAACGGCTGGCGACTTGTCCATAGCCCGGCAATTGTCATAGCTTGCAGGTCTGGTGCGGTTACTCTTATTTCTGAGATTCTAAGTTTACTGGCATGACTTATAAAGATTGAGAGGCCCCCCGAAGGACGTCCAAAGATGGGTTTTTTGTAGCCTTTACCCAATGTCCATGGAAGCCTGCTAGGGGGATTGATATCATTGTCCATGTTTCTTGGCAGCATATAATATCCCCTTTTGCAAGTAAATCCAGTACTTCCTTATTCCCTGCATTTTTGCTTAACCCTGTGATGTTCCATGAGATGAAAGTTATTTTTTGATGGAAGTCAATGTTATGTGGTTGATGTTGGTCTTTCCCCCCAGAACTCTCCGGTCGGCAAATAAACTTCTGCTTTCAGTGCCCAGGATACGTAAGGCTAGGTGGGGAGGTAGAGCTTTTTCAACTCTTGCTCCCAGGCAGTGGAATTCCCTGCCTTTGGAGATAAGATCTCTTCCATCGGCTCTGGCTTTTAGGAAGGCCCTTAAGACCTGGCTTTTTGCCAAGGCCTACGCTTAGATACGATCTGCCTCTTTTTCGAACTGTTTTGTTTAGGCGCCTTGATGCCTTCGGGCTAAGTAGCGCGATTACAAGTTTCCATTCATTCATTCTCGCCCACCGTTTTCCTTCCTGCACTGCCAAGAAATTGTCTTAGGCTAGGGATACTGTTGTCAGTGATCCAATCTTATAGCCTACTTGGATTGACCCATTAACACTCTTCGCACATTATCTCTATGAGAGATGGAGATGCTTATTGGTGTACTTGGGCATTATAAAGTGTTTTCCCCCATTTTCTGTAGTGGTTTGTGCCCTTCAAGATTGATACGACCCCCTGCCTCTCTTTGTGAGGTATGAGGATGGAAGGATATTTTGGTTGAATGGGTTCTGTTATATCTATGCCCCAGTCTACTAGTTGTTGAGCTTCATCAAGGACTAAACGTTGAAGAGATTGTTCACTGAATCCCAAGAAAGTTGAGTTGCTATGACTATCACCAGGTGTCCTTTTGAAGTTTACCCACTCCATATTTTCCGAAGTGATCTGGGACAAGGAAGTAACGTGTCCAAAAAGTCGAAGGATGTTGGTTTTATTTAGAATGTCATAAGGGCCTTCCACATGATATCTGGGGGTTAATACCCCCCATATATTGTGGGATTTTCCTTGGGGTGTATTTGTGTGGTCCCCCCAGACCTCTGGCTACTTAGTCCCAGGTTTGGGGAGGACTTGTTGGGAATTTGCCACTGTTGTTCGCCATCAATCTGAGGGATAAAAATTAGATTTCCCGTGCTCAAGTGGTATTGGACCTATGTCATGTTAGCATGATGTATCTATATGTATACTTTCTGCTTGATATACATGTCTTTTGCTAGGAAGAAACCCTCCTTTCCTTCCATGTAAATCTGCTGCTAGACGAATAGGCCAAGAACCATACCAATGCCATTTTCTTAACATGTGCTGATCACGTGCTGATCACGTGCTGTTTTCAAGCTCCCTGTTCATCTGAGTTATTGGTATCAGCTGAAGGTAGCCTGTTTACTTTACTGTTTTAGACTCAAGGTTGCATCTGGCTTTGGGAGTGATTAGAGCATTCCTGAAGGCGCCACCTCTTCTTTCCCAAGCACAGAGACGACAGGGAGTCACCCCTCCTGCCCTCCCCAGTAATAGATAGCTGTGCCTTTGTTCTTATCCAAGCTGTGCCATATATGGTCCTTTCCTGGAGCTCCAGGGCCAACTGGTGTTTTTCCATTTACTGTATTATATGTGTTGAACTGAAAAGTATATAACCTCATGTTTGAATATGAGTCTTCAGTCTTCCTCGGCGCACCTGATGGGTGAGGATCGATGAGGCTCCTCTATATAGAGTTTTGCTTTGGCCACTAAAGAGTTTGAACCTTCTCCGTTGCCAACTGACTATTATTTAGAGAAGATATTGTGGGCCATCGGTAAGTGTGGCCCTTGGGATTTTTGTTAAGTACTTCAGTTGGCGACTCCGCCGGGACCCCGTGATAGGGTCTTTTCCTCCCCCGTATTCGGGTGGTAGGATTGAGGGCGTTCTGGTCGGGCGGGCGGGGGAGAGGGATTTTATTTTTTCCTCCTCCCTGATCGATATTTTTTTTGGGCCCGTCCACTCCGCACTCCCGATCAGGGTGTCCTCAGCTGCTAGTAGCCCTTCACCGGGGTCCTACGGGCCTAACCCAGGAGCTGACCGTGTTGGTCCCAAGAAGTTGGCAGTGGAGAATGAACATCCGTACCTGGGTGCACCCGGTGAGTAATTTGTTTGTTTTGGCGCGCGCTACTTGAGCGGTGCATTTGGAACAGTTAACTGTATTTTGATTTGGGGGTCATGAGTACCCTAGGAGAATTACGGAGGTCTTGCAGGGTGGTCCGGTAGGGACTGACTGTAGAGACTCCACGGATCTTTTGTGATTTAGAGACACTGATCAGATGCCTAGTTGTTACCTGTGTGTAACACACGGCCGGATGGTATTCGGAAAAGCCTGTGGCTGTAATTGGGTAGCCATGAGACATACCTGAGGTGAGGATCGCACCACATCAGAACAGTTTCAGTGGTGAACCAAGGAGGTCATATGATGGTCTGTAGTCCAGTCCGTGGTTGCACCTGTCTGACTGCCTCTTGCCAGTCTTTTTTGGAAGACTGCTCGTTGTGATTCTGTCGGTCCGGTATTTTGAATAATTCTCCACGAACGAGAGTCGACGGACTCGGTTTGTTTGTTTGGATGCATCAAGTTTGAATAAGTAGGTTGAGGTTGAACTGCAGAAAACGTTATATAGAAACAATCAATATGTGTTATATGTGATACAAGAATTTGTTTGTATGTTGTTGGTGTTTGTCTGCTAACTAACATGCAGTGTTTCAGTAAATTGAATTGTTTTGGTTGTTGTTGTCGGACTAGTGGCTCTCGTCTGGCCGAAAGCCAGCCTGCCCCACCGGAAGGCAGTCCTAGCCATTATATGTACATAAAACATGGAATAGCTCCTTTTGTTTAATGCATTGTGGCTGTGAATGTGTGAGAGAAGTGGAGAAGTGAAATTGTCAAGGAGTGAGTTTAATTTGGCCTCATCGCAATCAATGCGTCGCAAAAGGTAATAGAAAGGGGTGTAGCTAGGAAAAGAGCACCCCCTGTGACTTGATGATACCCTTGATGTACAAAAAGTGCTAATGAAAAGTAAATATGGACAGATCAAAAGTTCAGTTTAAGAAAAAAAATGTGTGCATTTGGAATTTACATGTTGTTCTCATCTGGGGTTGTTTTTTATTTTGGTGACTCAGTGAGCCAATGTGCCTGGTGTAGAGGTTTGTGTTTAACATCATGGTTGTAGGTTCTAATTCTAGCTGGACCTACTGAGACTTTCATCAATTTGAGGTTGATAAAATAAGTACCATTGCTTGGGGTAGTAACAAACATCTGTTCTATGCTGGTATGTTATGTTATTATGTTCTGTGAATTATTCACAGTAAGTGTTTTCATAATTTGAGGATAGAAATAAGTTGAGGCCCCTAAAAGGAGACAGTATATAAAAAAATAAAATAAGAAAAAGTATTTTTAAATAGGGTTAATTATTGAAGGTTAGAAAGAATTATGAAGGCTTTTTGTCTTTGACAGCTTCAGAGTGAGGAGAAGGTGGGGGCTAAAGAGCGCAGAATGTGATGCAGAAATTGAAGGCAGATTTTGACCTTGTAGTCTGTAAGGTGGGGGCTAGAAATAGGAGCGAGTAAACCAGGAGGTGAAATCATTGCTTAGAAAGCTTCTCTGACATGGAAATGTGTAATGCTTGCAGCAGGAGAGCCTTGGAAAGAGGTGGGGGCCAGGAGTGCTTGCAGTGACTGGCTAACAGCCCAGAAAGTTCCGTGCTGAGGTGCTATTTTTAGCTTTTCTGATAAGATAGGACAGCAGAGAATCGAAACTTACGGAGCCTTGTCTGTTCCCATATTGTTCAAGACAAATTAAAAAAAGAAAGGGTGCTGAGAAGAAAAAGATACATTCGTATTTCTGCTTTTGAAAAATAATGTCCACGTAGTTGCCTTCATTTAACAAATGTGGCATTATCCTTAGACAAAAAGTAAGATGAAGCTCTTTCTTAGAATTTTGTGGGCTACATGCCTAGGTAAAAATGATCAGCAAATTAAGATTCATTTTTCACAGGAGGAATTGTGGCGCAAGGGAACACAGCGTGTCTGTAAAAATGCTTTCCTTTTAGACAGTCAAAATTAAGGTGGCTTAACATGCTTACATGTTTTAGTCATTGCAAAATTGACAAGATGGTTACAGTTAAGTACCACTAGGTTTGTATTTTCTATTTTGTGTTTTGTTAATGTGTGTTATGTGTGTCTTCTGATTAAAAGTTACAGTTGATATTTTTGGTGTGTTATATGAAGTGTTTTTCTTTTGTGTGTTGTGTTTTTTTCTTTTTTTTACTTCTGCCCTCAGATCATTCATGGATTGTTCTGGCTGGTTCTAGGCCTGGCAAGACTACAGTTGGACACGTGAGTTGGTTTGACGAAGACGTCATAGTTGTGAAAGGATAATGGTGAAATGAGCGCCCTGAATGGCTATAGGCAGGAAATCAGGGTAAGAGAAGTCTAGAACAGACTGAGAATGTTACAGTAGGTGCAGAAGAGTAGTGAAAAAAAAAGCAGGTGTCAATAGCAAACGCAACAGCGATGGTCCATATCATGAGGTGGTGGAACGAGTGTTCCATATGTACCTGTGGAACCTAATCAATGTGAAAATTGCAAAAAGGAGGGTGCTGTCAACTGTGTGTTGAAACAGATGTGTTTTTTGCATAACTTCTTTGGAAAGAAATGTTTGTGTTTATTTTTGTGCATTGTGTCTTTCTGTGAATTGTTATTTTTGAGCCTGACAAATTAAGCAGACAAGAATATTAGTTGTTGGGTTGCAGGTTCATTGTGCATGAGGTGCATTCCATAGTGTTGTGCGTCACCGCTCATTTACATATTATATTGAAATTTGTCTATGCTTTCTGTGCTTGGTATACAGCAAGTATACCTGATGGCTTAGCATGTGTGTTTTTATTTTATGCACGTTTTTTGTTTTTGGCATTGTTTTTATGCTTTTGCTTTTAATACTATTACAAGCTCCCCTGTATTGTGAGGGGATGGTCATGACGATGCCCATCGCTACGCAACTGTTGGTTGGACTTGTTCTGGTTACTAAATTTCACAGATATGATATTTCATGCTGTGAACATGACAGACAACACTTCACCAGTGCATGTCTATTTGGCCATAATGGTATTGAAAAATAAACAAAAGAGATATACAGGATTAAAGGTTTGTCACCTGCAGTTAGTCATGTTACTGCTCCTTCCTTTAAGGGACGAGCAGCCTGGATTGATGTTCCCTGATTGGACCCTAAGGATGAACTATAAATCTGTGGCTCTTGCTAAAGGTGACCTAACTTTCCTTATGATATTGCACTTCTACATGTAGTCATAAGAGACACCAAGAGTTTCTTATTTGCTGTCCTGAGTAGCAGGACTGTGATTTTAAGTGGTATAGTGCCCCCTCCGGACAGGTGACTAGTGAAAGGATAAATTGTAGATCAGACACCAGAGACCTGAGAATTATTAGACTAGGGTGACAGGTATTCTCAGTGATCATGAGGAGACATTGCTTAGCCTGTGTATTGCATAGTGCACTTGATGCACAATTATTAAAGGGAGGTATCTGCATGCCCCAGATAATTTGTATCATGCGTTTCCCCTTTTGAGGTGTTCTGGATAAGGAATGTAAAGACACACAGATGTAGTAATTTTAGAGATGTTTATCTCATTAGATAATGTTGCTATGTGTGTTAGGTACAGTCAGGATACAGCCCCTGGGGAAGACCCGCCTGCAGGAGATATAAATTACCCTCATTGCACCAGGGTCTCCCCCAGTGGGCTTGTACCCGAAATCATCACAGCCTGCCTTTTCACAGATGAATGTTCTCTGTGCCCATCAGAAAATCATGAAATGAATATTTGTAAATCCATAAGGGACTGGCTTATCTGTAAAACTGGTGCCACTATGAGCCACGTCCAGTTTTACTAATGATACCAGAATGTTTAATTGATTGGTTATTGACTTTGCCTTTTGGATTACCCTCCTTTATATCTGTCCTACCTTATGAGCACTTTCCTTTTTCACACTCCCCTTGGAGCAACCTTTTTCTCTATTTGGAAGCATTTAATATGGTGATCTGTTCCAAAAGTCTCTTAATTTTCTCTGGTCTGTATCATACCCTGTTCTCCTCAGACTTTGAGCTTCCTTAAAATAGGCACCTACTCTGAAATTGATTTTGTGCTTGACTTCACCTCAGAGTGCTACTTTGAAGATAAGGCCGAGCTATCAGTGGCTCCCGAGCTACTCGTTGGAGACCCCCGGACTAGAAGTACTGCCTTTGCCCTTGCATCCTATGAGAGTGACTGTGCATTCTAAACCAGAGTTGTCCCATGGCTTCTGGCCACTCCCTTGAAGATTGCAGGCCACCTGCCTGCAGTCCTATTGTTAAATACAGTGAATTCTTTTTGTACTAATTTGAAGGAAACTAACAACTGTGTTACGTTCTTATATCACCAGGTTCTGCAGGATCTTCCAGAGTAAAAGGAAGAGTCATAATAACCTGCAGAACGATGATTAAGATGAGTCCTAATTCCCATCAGTGTCAGCTACATATGAAGGGCGGATGTCTTGGACCTACAGTCCCAGCACCCAGAAAGTAGCAAGGCTGGACAGCGATCGCCAGTGCACCAGCAATGGCATCTCCAAAGCATCGTGCTTGCTCCACCAGACGGCATTGGATATCAGAGAAGAAGAAGGGGCTGTCTCCCTGTTTGCCACAGAACCAGAATTTCAGAGCAAAAGAGCGAAAGAGAAGGATCCCTGTTGTTGACGGCAGGGCTGGTTTGAGGCTTCAGTTTTTCTATCTGTCATGTGCTGGTAACCTCTGACAGAGCGTAGTACATTGAGTCCCTTGGCCTAGGTTTGGCCACCCCCCCCTTTTCCCTTTGCTCCAATGGGAGGGCAGTGCACTGGAGGATCCGAGATTGGCAAAAGGCACTACATTGTGGTACCCATGTTGAAAGGAACAATAAAGTAAAAGAGCAGCCCGAGTGTCCTCTGACACTGAATAACGAGTGTTGGAGTCTGAGGGTGTAGCTGACCCTGAAACTTTATTGCCTTTTTCCTGTTTAAGCAGTACCTGGGTCTGCACGATATGATCTGTGCCCAGGACCAACGAAAAGCACAAATATCTGTAGTGCCTGCCACAAGAGGAGAGATACTGGTGCACTGCATTGAGACATTGAGACTTTCGAGTGAGCTGTGAGTGTTTGCCAGGAGGGCATTCCAACAGATACTAAGAAGCACTATTTTCATGGAAAGGCCTGGATCAAGAGGCCCAGCGTGGAAGAAGACAATGGAAGCAGATTTGATGGACGATAGAAGCCTACCAAAGAGGCTTAGAATGGACTTTGGGCAAAGTTGCACAAGTGATTCCAGTGCAATTGTATAAAATAGGTGTTAGATATGTTCTCATTTGACTGAATTGCCATGGAAGAGGAATGGCCTCTAGTAGCTCCGCCCCTAGCATCCAAAATTATCCCCCAGAAGTGAATTTGTGTGACCGTTCTTACTGTTCTGCTGGCACTGTTTTAGAGTAGTGTTCTGTTTAGTAGGAAAGCATCAAGTCCGTACTCTGATAAAGAGTATCTCCATTTCACCTGAGAGCATTGATAAGGATCGCCACTGTTTTACCTGAGTATATCTATGACACGTTTGATTCCGCACAAGGACGGACACAGATGGAGTGATGATAGTATCTACTAGCTGTAGGGCCCATGGATTGCTTCCCATTCTGATTAGCAAAAGATGATCTTGTTTTGTCCCTATTCTTGCTATATGTGAGTAGGTTGAGAGGCCTAGTTATGGTGGTATGTATTTATTACACTCTAAGTTAAGTAAATTAGGTTATAAAGATGTCCTGGAGTACAGTGCATTGCATTAGAGTTAGATCCTGAAAGAAGGACGGAGAAAAGGGTATCATGCATCTAAGTGCTTGCCTGAATGTAATGAGGGAAGCATGAATGTTTCCTGGCTAGATAAGAAAATGAAGTGTAGGGTTTCCAGTGGTTCAACATCACTCAGTACTTCAGGTCTTTACATGAGCAGAGTGTTTCCCATGAGAAAAGTCATACCTATCCTAGTAGTGGATACAGCAACCCTGTTGTGTGCAGAAGGGGTTGGGAGTATTTCTGTAGGAAGAAGTCATGATAAATAGCCCATCCTTGTTCATACACCCTGAATGCATATTGTCTGAAATGCCCATGTTGATGTCACATTTTCAGTAGATTGTTCAGGTTGTGCTATGTTTAATTTCTCCTACCCTCAGTTTATTTAGCCCCATCCAATTATCATACTTGTCAATTCTTTTGTTGGGAGTCATCAAAGCATGTAAATGGCGAAGAGCCAGACATCAAGAAAATGCCTTAAAGAAACGAGAATAGCAAATGGAAAGACTACATAACAGTCATTACCAGCATCTGAAAGTTTAGAGAGATTTAGACAGGGACAGCAAGCTACATCCTCTGTTTAGGTCAGTCAGTTTTACAGAGAGAAGTACACTAAAGTAAAAGAGTGTTGGTGTTATGACACAAGTCATTAGGGGGGGAACTGATAGAGCGCGTTCCGCACTCTATTTGTATAGGTGCCTCATATTCATGATCTTCAGGCATCTACTTTAATCATAACAGGTATGCAGTGTTTTTGTGTAATAGCGTGTGTATTCAGTTGAATCAATTAGACATATATAATGCGAAATGTCATTATTTGTATATGTATCCGGATATCTGCATATAATTAAGCAGAACAATATTATTTCATACATGTCATCCAACAGTATAAGTTGACCTAGGCCTTAGGCCTCAATTAGTATTTTCCTCATGAAATCTCCTTGGCTTTCAGTGAAATAATTAATTAAATGAAGAATGGTTTTGTGCAAGGTAATTGTGATCTCACCCCTCTGCAGGCAATTAAACTGATAGAGAGATATTTGAAGACTGAACTGCTTTAGTTAGCTACATCATGCTAAAAGGGCCGTTCTGAGGGATAAAAATTAGATTTCCCGTGCACAAGTGGTATTGGACCTATGTTATGTTAGCATGATGTATCTATATGTATACTTTCTGCTTGATATACATGTCTTTTGCTAGGAAGAAACCCTCCTTTCCTTCCATGTAAATCTGCTGCTAGACGAATAGGCCAAGAACCATACCAATGCCATTTTCTTAACATGTGCTGATCACGTGCTGATCACGTGCTGTTTTCAAGCTCCCTGTTCATCTGAGTTATTGGTTGCAGCTGAAGGTAGCCTGTTTACTTTACTGTTTTAGACTCAAGGTTGCATCTGGCTTTGGGAGTGATTAGAGCATTCCTGAAGGCCCCACCTCTTCTTTCCCAAGCACAGAGACGACAGGGAGTCACCCCTCCTGCCCTCCCCAGTAATAGATAGCTGTGCCTTTGTTCTTATCCAAGCTGTGCCATATATGGTCCTTTCCTGGAGCTCCAGGGCCAACTAGTGTTTTTCCATTTACTGTATTATATGTGTTGAACTGAAAAGTATATAACCTCATGTTTGAATATGAGTCTTCAGTCTTCCTCGGCGCACCTGATGGGTGAGGATCGATGAGGCTCCTATATGTAGAGTTTTGCTTTGGCCAATAAAGAGTTTGAACCTTCTCCGTTGCCAACTGACTATTATTTAGAGAAGATATTGTGGGCCATCGGTAAGTGTGGCCCTTGGGATTTTTGTTAAGTACTTCAAATCCTATTTTTACTTCCTGCCCATCTCTCCTTTTTCTTCTGCTCTGTTGAGGAAAGTGTGGTATACTCTGAAGTAAGTAGCCACTCAGGAATATGTCGAAGTACTTTATTCAGTTACAAACGTACTGACACCCTCAGCTGCTGGCAGTCATTTCTCAAGGTGAAGGCAGCCTGTCAACATTCCAAAGCTGCCTTCACTGCAACATTCTAAACTGTACCAATGCGAAGGGTAGGGGAGGGGGGAAGCGGAACCTACCAAGTGGCACATTATAACACATCTTCCCCCTTTAATAATTGCAATACAAAGAAACTGAACGTTATGTTTAAACATTAGGCAGGGGCAAAACAGGTAAGACCGGCAGGGTACCCACTCTGTTCATACCATTCTGAAATCCTTGTGCCAACTAGGGGGATTGCGTTGTCTGAACCCCCTTCCCTCTGGGGTCGCCCTTGCTCTGGGTCCTGTTTCCTGATTCCCTCTTCGCCCCTCTTGGTCAGTCTCCCTCGGACCTGTGGCCACCCAATCCATGCTCCACTTCCTCCCATCTTCCATGATGACAACATTTCTCTTCACCTCCCTTATTTTTTCTGGGGCGTAGAACTTGTCCTCTTTGCCTCCCCTACTCACAGGTTTCCGAATATACACTCTTTGCCCTCTGCTAAAGGGTCTTTCCTTTGCACCCCATTTGCTGTCATATCTTTCTTTGTACATCTTTTGCCTTGAATCCACTTTCCTACTGTACTCTTCTGGATTGACCAACACCGGATCCTTGGGCTTCATCCAATTTGGTGACAGTTTAGAACCCGCCTTTCTACCTCTCAACAGTTCAAAGGGTTTATGACCCGTGGATAGGCTGGGTGTAGTGTGGTAGGACCAGAGCATGTCTCTCAGCGCCGCTTCAATGTTCCCTCCAGACTTGACTGCTAGTTGGATACACTCCTTCAGCATCCGGTTGGCTCTCTCCACTTTGCCATTGGCTCTAGGGCAGTACAATGGGGTACGTATGTGCTTTATGGACATGTCCCTTAGGAACTCTCTCATCTCCTCCGACACCAATTGTACTCCGTTGTCCGTGATCAAAGTGGAAGGTATGCCCTCCTTTGAGAATACGTCACTAAGTGGGGGTCGCCTAGTGCATTTGGATTTGTCGCTTACTCCACACGCGTAACACTCTTTCACTCTCTCTTCCATGCTCGAATCCATGCCTGGGAACCAATATTCTGATCTTAATCTTGCCTTGCATAGACTCCTCCCCAGGTGACCTTCATGGGGTAGGTCAATGATTTGTTTTCTTAACCCCTCAGGGGGGACAATTCTGCCGGCCTTGAGGAGATACTCTCCTTCTATTGACAGTTCGTTGCGTACGTTCCAAAATGGTTGTAAGTGCTCCGGTAGGACTCCACATTTGTTTGGCCACCCCTTTACTACCCATGTTTTCACCTCCCGGAGGGTATTGTCCTGTTCCATGTGTTCATTCCACTGTTCTCTAGTCATGGTCGGGAGTTTAATTTCTAGGAACTTCTCCCTGCCACTGACTTCTTCCTCCTGTCTCTCCACTGGGGCTCTGGATAAAAAGTCTGCTACTTTATTCTGTTGGCCTGGTACATATGTTGTTCTGAAATTGTAGCCTTGCAACCCTAGCACCCATTTCGCTATGCGGGGAGTAATATTTTCTAAAACCTTGCTACCAAACAGGTTGACCAAAGGCTTATGGTCTGTGCATACTACGAATGGCAATCCCCAAACATAGAAACTGAAATGTTTAATTGCCCAATACACCGCCAATGCCTCCTTCTCGATGGTGGAGTAGTTGGACTCCGCCCCAGACAAGGACCTTGATGCGAGTGCTACTACTTTCACCGTATCGTCCACTCTCTGTGAAAGCATGGCTCCCACACCTTTGCCGCTTGCATCTGTTGTGATTATGGTGTCCTTGTTTATATCAAAATTGCCAATAAATGGTGCTGACACAATTGACTCCTTTATGTTTTCGAAGGCCTGTTCCTGTTCCTTCTCCCACAAGAATGGCGTGTTTTTCCTCAAAATTTCCCTGAGGGGATGTGCTATCATTGCAAAGTTCTTAATGAACTTAGCCATGTATTCGGCTAACCCCAAAAATGAAAGTACTTCTTCCTTGCAAGATGGAGTGGGTGCTTTCCTTACTGCCTCCACCAGATCTATTTTGGGCTTTATCCCCTCCTCCGAGATGGTGTGCCCTAAGTAATCCACCGAGGTTACTCCCACTTTGTATTTGCTCTCTTTTGTGGTGAAACCCACCTCCCTTAACCGTCTGAGTACTCTTTTTGCATTTTCATCGTGCTCCGTGTCGCTTGACCCATAAATCAATATATCGTCCTGAAAACACATTGACTTTGGACAATCTCTCTACACATGTTGCATTGCTCTTTGAAACGCTGCTGCCGCCGACGCCAACCCAAACGGCATTCTCAAAAATGTATAGTTGCCAAACGGCGTGGTGAAAGCGGTCAATGGTTGGGACTCGGGTGCAGCATGATTTGGTGGTAGGCCGATGAGAGGTCGAGCACACTAAAAAACTTAGCTCCCTGCAGTGTACTCAACATTTCTTGTATCCTTGGTAGGGGATGCCTGTCCACCACAATGTTGGCATTCAATGCCCTCAAGTCCACACATAGCCTAATGCTTTTACCTCCATCCTTACTCGTTATTACAATGGGCGCCAACCATGCTGAGCATTCTATCTCTTGTATGACCCCTTGTTCAACCAATTTCTCCAATTCCATTCTTAAAGGTTCCCTCATCAATAAGGGAATGGAGCGTGTTTTGTGCACAGTAGGTGTTGCCCCTTCCTTGAGCTCTATCCTATGCATGTAGTTTTTTAGTACCCCCAGTTTTTCATTAAACACTTCTGGGAATTCTTTTACCAGGTTTGACCCCTCGCCCGGGGGATCTATGAGAAGTACCTGCTCCTGGTTGTTTGGATCGAGCCTTATTCCCAATTCTTTTTGGTGTTTCCACCCTAAAAGACTTGATCCTTCCCTGGTCACATATACCTTCCCCATAGTGTGCCTGTCTTTGAAGGATATTCTCATTCTCACCATCCCTTCCAACTGGATTGGCACTCTGTTATACCCTGAGGGAGCTATATCCGCTGTCTCTAATATGATATTGTGCTTTGCAAATTTTTCCCTGAACACCTGCTTGTCTACTAGGGTAAACGGAGAACACGAGTCAGCAAACACTTTGAACTTCTCACCATCCAGTCTTATCTCACACGTGGGGTACTGTGTATTATCCTCCTTGCTTACGTCCTCTATCTGACATATACAATTTTTCTCCTCCCCCACCACTTCTTCTGGGTTTTCCACCATATGCACCTTTGTACTACTAACGTTGCACACTTTAGCAAAATGACCCTTTCTGTTGCACCTCCTACATGTGACATTCCTTGCTGGGCATCGCCAATTGTTGGCTAAGTGATTGTGGTTCCCACACCTAAAACATTTCAGACCTTCCATCTTATTGCTCGCACCCTCTCTGTACTTGTTCTCCACTTTACAAACTGCTTCCCCATTCAATGCCTCTTTAGACATGGACTTCTCTTTACTTTCCTCTGACACCTTCATCTCTCTCATACATAGTGCTGTGTGTTCCAGACCTTTCACTATGCTTATAGCTTCCTCAAGATCAGGATTCCTTGTGAGCAACTCCTCCTGCACCTTCTCCTCATTGGTGCACCTTACTAGTTGGTCTCGGATAAGGGAATCCGTAAGCGCCCCAAACTCACATGTAGCCGCCATTCCTCTCAACACAGCTATATAAGAAGACACTTTCTCCTCTTTCCTTTGAACTCTTTTGAAAAATTTGTGCCTTTCTAGAACCACATTTATTTTCACTTTAAAATGTGCCTCTAATTTTCGTAATGTGTATTCATACACGTCAACCCCTTCATCCTCATCCTGAACCTCATCCTCCACCAATCTTCCAGTTATGTCCTCATAAATTTTCCTACCATGTATTCCTAAATTATGTAATAGTATATGCTGTTTCCTTATGTTAGAGAAGTTCCCACCCCCGATGGCTATCAGGTAGGACTTAAAAATACCTTCCCATCTTTTCCAGGGGATGTCTGGTTCTCCTAACTCATTCAAGAATGGTGGGGGTTGACTCATTCCTGCCCCTGCCATTATGCAGAGGATACTCTCCTTATCACTGTGTAATTACCTCTTGAACCTCTGCTGCTCTCCACAGGGGTGATTCCCTTATTTTTTCCTTGGGATTACGTGTAATGGGCAGGTGGGCTAGATAGGGGTAGTCAGGCTACCTGGCAGATGAAAACTAGTGGTTCTCTCTACTCTTCTTAAAGATGTCTGACCAAAATACAAATAACACCTAAGTTGGGAAACTTTCACTTTCTCCTACTCAGTTTCACACCCTGTGTACAGTCCCCTTTCTATTTCCTTTGTGGTGAGCTCCCAGAGTTCCCTCAGTGAGTCATAGACGCTCCTTCCTGTTGCTTGTCAGTCCGTGAGAGAAGATCGTGCTTCTGAGGAGAAAATTGTGGTACCTTTAGAGAAGCCAGTCAGAGCAACGCGACTGTCTTCCTCACCGACCTTGCAGACCTGGGAACAGCGCACAGACTTAATCCCGCGATGATGCTTCACCGGCGGCTTCTCCGCTGCTCAGAACTCCCGTCGACGCTCCGCTGTGACTCGCTGCTCCACAGTTGTTCGCTGGAACAGCCTGGACTCCCCAGTCGCTGCTGTGCGTTGGATGCAGCCGACGGGATTCCCGGACACACCGCTGTCGCTGTACGAGGGTGGGACCTCCCCCTCAGTGCCGCGAAGAAAGCTACCGGCAAGTCCCGCCTCCTGACAGCTGATCCCCACAACAAACTCTCGCAGCAGCTTCAGCTCCGGTAACACCTCACTCTGTCACCGTGTCAGGGGCGCACGGAGGCACCTCACACCCCAGCAAACAGATGTGCGCTTTCGCCGGCCCAACTTGCTTCACTCGATTCGTGGGGCTTCTGTGGACACTCCACCTTCATTCGCTCATGCCGTTCCGCCTGTCGCGGTTTAAAATTACTGTGATTCTCCAATTAATCACCAACCACACCAGTCTTGATCCTCTCACCTTCGGAGACGGCAGCAGCAACACGTGACACAGTTAACTGCCCATACAATGTCTCTCAACTGGATGGTCACTTCGCATCGCCAGCAAGCTGAAATTCACGCAGGGAAGGGTGCCACGCTGTCCCTGCCACAGCCGCAGTTTCCCTCGTCGCCAAGATGAAGTAAGTAGCCACTCAGGAATATGTCGAAGTACTTTATTCAGTTACAAACGTACTGACACCCTCAGCTGCTGGCAGTCATTGCTCAAGGTGAAGGCAGCCTGTCAACATTCCAAAGCTGCCTTCACTGCAACATTCTAAACTGTACCAATGCGGAGGGTAGGGGAGGGGGGAAGCGGAACCTACCAAGTGGCACATTATAACATACTCCTTTGGGCCTTTGTAATTCTCTGGTCTCAGTGAATCCTATGGCCTTATTTGTGTGCAGGCCTCCTCCTTTCTCAGGTTGTCCCTATATGTTGCCGCCTGACCCGTGTTTGATGTTAGCCCTGTTGGTCGTTGGGCTGCCTGAGACCTACTTTGTTGCGTTGGGCCATCTCTTTTTTCGGCATTGTCTTTGTCTTCTGGGGTTCCCCGGGTCCTATTCTGCTGTTTAAAATTAAAGATTGGGTAAAGTGGCATTGGATTGCTTTTCCCCTCAGGTCTCTGACTATTCAGCATTACTGGCAAGATTGATATTCTTTTCAATTTTGATCTCTTCAGCTGTTTTCTCAGCTTTTTCTTTGCCCTCCTTGATAAGAGGGTGTAAAATTAAGTAAATAAATCCATGGAGAGTTCCAATATAAACAGGAACAAGTTTAATCCAGAGAATACAAAGTCCCATCCATCAGTGAGCAGGAGCCAGATGCAACTGGCTATCCACAGAACAGTGACATTCTATTTCCATGGTGCTAATCAAAGAGAAACCCACAGGCATAGGGAAATTCACATTGAGCATACCGAGTCACACATGAAACACTAAATAAGTACTATATTACATACCTTCCTTCCACAAAACCAAAGTTATTTATCCATAATAAAGTCTTTGAATTTCGTAGGCATGGTTTTGACTCTGACACTTCTCTCCTTAAGATGACTGGGTGGAAGAGATGACTCATTAAAAGTAGGATGAACCAAGGAACCATTTTCCAGGAGAGAAGAGTTCTTGATAACAACGACCCTATTGAGATTCCATATGTGAGAATCTTCAGTCTTAATAGCCTTAGTAAAAACGTTTATGAGCTTATGGGGTTTTTGAAACCAACCAGAAGACTTCCGTCCAAGACTTCATGACCAAATCACCAACATTCACAACTGTAGTTTTAACTGCTTTCCTGAGATCATAATTCTGTTTGCGAGCTTCAATTTTATCCTTTTCTTTACGTTTCCAACCTCCATCCTCAGATATACTCCCCTTTTTAGAAACCATATCATTGACCCATAAAGGCGCCACAAGAGTGTTGGGATGTCTTGCTTTAAGAAGATCAAAAGGTGTACGCCCTGTCGTGGCATGGGGAGTAAATCTATCAACTTCAACCTTTTTGTCTAACTCTTTTTTCCAATCTAAACCATTCTGTTTTGACAAAGAAATTGTTTCTTTAAGCACACGAACAAAGCATTCCACCATGCCATTCGTTTCTGGATGGTAGAGCGAACATCTTTTATGCTTTATGGAACATTTTTCTAAAAACTTTTCGATCTCACCAGAAACAAATTGAACACCATTGTCCGTTAATAAAACTTTCCTTTAAGAAAGAAATAACATGTTTGGAATCGACGGATCTAGTCAACTTAATCTCTGGCCACCTAGAATACATGTCAATCAATACAAACACATATGTCTCACCCCCATCACCAGTGACTGGACCTAATATGTCCAAAGCTAATTCTTGCCATGGACCTTCAGGGCGCTCCCTGACAACCATGGGTTGCACCCTAGGCTTCAGACTTTTTTCACTAAGAGCGCAAGGTATACACTTCCTGATAGAACGCTCAACCTGAAGATCAACACCAGGCCACAAGTAATTGAGCCTCAACCTCTCTTTTGTTTTGGACATTCCTTGATGACCCTTGTGTGCTAACTCAATCAAATTTCCACGAAAAGCTGAAGGAGGAATACGTTTGACCCCCTGAAAATGAGGCCATCGACTTCAGATAATTAGTTTCTAACATTCCAATATTTCGCTAATTCTCCAGTTCCTTTTTTATTCCACCCCTTTTTTATTAGAGTCCATAACTCTCTCATAACACTGTCATTCTTACACTCCTCTCTCCATTTCTCTTCTTTTATGCCATTGTGTTCTAATGTTACACACCCACTCATTGACCTTGTCATCTTCAACAATAGACTCATCCAAATCAGTACACACAAGTCTCGACAGGGTATCTGCAATGCAATTTCTCGCACCAGGTAAGTACTCAACATCAAAATTATAAGCCTGAAGAGCCACGACCCATTTGGATATGCGACTAGATATAGAATCAATACCCTTTTTATTAAAAACCTCGCAGAGGGGTTTATGGTATGTTTATGGTATGTCCTTACACTAAACTTAGAACCCCAAAGTAAGTTCTTTAACTTTTTTGTAGCCCAATGTACAGCTAGAGCTTCTCTTTCTATTACAGAGTACCTGAGTTCTCCCCCTTTTAGACTCCTCGAAAGAAATAGAATCACGTTCACCTAATCCCCTTTTTCTTGCTGGAGTACCGCCCCAAGACCCTTCATGCTTGCATCTGTAATTAAGACAGTCTTCAACGCGGGGTAAAAACTTCTCAACTTTGGGGTGTCTTTTAAATGTGCCTTTAAATCGTTAAATTCCTCTTCACCTTACGAAGACCATACAAAATCAACCCCTTTGCATAAAAGGGTCCTCATATTAACACTTTTTTCAGCAAACCCACGCACAAATTTGCTGTAGTATTCGGCCATACCCAGGAATTTCATTAATTCATCTTTATTAGATGGAGAGGCTACGTTATGTATGGCTTCAATCAATTCTTGGTTTGGTTCTATTCCTCTCTCAGAAATAGTATGCCCCAAGTAATTAATTGAAGACTTTTTGAATTTGCATTTGTCTAGTCTGACAGTGAGATTAAACTGACTAAATCTCTCGAACACTTGCTTCACTCTCAAGTCATGTTCATCATCATTACTTCCAAAGATTAACACGTCATCTTGATAGATTTTGACTCCAGGTAGATCTTGTAACACCTTTTCTAATGCTCTTTGGAAGACGGATGCTGCTGAAACCAAATCAAAAGGTAACCTAACAAATCTGAAGGTACCAAATGGAGTGATAAATGCAGTGTAATCTTTGGAATCCTTATCTAACAAAATCTGATGATATGCAGATTTAAGATCTACAGTAGAAAAAACTCTAGCGTCTTTAAGTAACATGAGCATTTCAGAAATTTTTGGAATAGGGTACCTATCAACAATGACCTGCTTGTTCAGAGCTCTCAAGTCTATGCACAGATGCAAACTACCATCGGATTTGTGTGCTGCGACTACTGGCGCCAACCATTGCGTTCCTTCCACTTCCTCTATGATACCATCAGATTTTATCTTAACTAGCTGCTTTTTCATCTCCTCTTTTACTGAAAAAGGTACACTGCGCACTTTACTTGAGACAGGCACAGCACCCAACACTAATTCGATTCTATGTGTGTACCCTCGTAAGCAACCCAATTCACTGCTAAAAACATTTGGAAATGATGTTCTGAGGTTGGAAATGTAGTCCACATTGTCATCAATGGAGTTAACTAAATTTACTTTGAAATTTTCTTTTAACAGGATTGGAGGATTGTTATTAGGGTCTAACATGACACCAAGGTCTTCTTGGTGAAGCCAACTTAAAATGCTGTCACCTTAGTTAGAAACATAGACCTTACCAGCAGTAAATCTCCCTTTGTATTCTATCAAACCCTCAAAATAACCTAAAAGTTTGATGGGCTCGCTACCATAAGCATAAGGTTTGATATTTGGTTTATTCATTTTAACCTTGTCTTTTAGACATTGAGAATAAAATTGCTTGGAGATAATGGAAATTTTTGCACCAGAATCGAACAGCATACGAGTCCCTTTACCTTCAATCATAACTATATCAAAAGGCCCCTTTTTACTCTTTCCAAAAACTTGTGAGACAATGTGACAGTCTACGACCATCCGACGGTGGCGGCGCCCATCTCAAGATGGCCGCCGCCGACAGAACCGGAACTGCAGTCAGCGGTCTAGCTGACGACGGGGGCGGAGCAGAGGTGTCCGCAAAAACGGAGGACAGCGAGGGGAAGGCGCGCGAGAGTTGGAGGGAGACGACGCCAGCCGGTGAAGAGTGGAGAGCGTTCGAGAACAAGGAGGAGGACAACGAGACCGTCGCCTGGTACAGCGGGACCACCGACAACGAGAAGTATCGGCCTCCGGATCGGGAGGACACCGACAACGAGAAGTATCGACCTCCGGATCGGGAGGACACCGACAACGAGAAGTATCGACCTCCAGATCGGGAGGACACCGACAACGAGAGAATCAGCTCAAGGAGCAACGCGCTCGGGACCCCTGATCTCCGGGACGCCGAGGAGACCGGGTCTCCCCTCACCACGGCCCATGGGGGTCGTGGAAGCAGGCAAGTGACGGGCGTATGCTCATCTGCATTACAGGGGTTGTGGGCACGCGTGAGGGGTGCACCTAGGTAATTCACCGATGCTCCCACACCCTAGACACATCACGAGTACGAGGGCTTGGTGAAGGTGTGCACTTGTCCCCTTCCCTTGTTGTTTTCAAATCTGGTCACCATCCTAAAGCCATTTCTATTTTCCTTTTTCCATTTTTGGGTCCTCGAGAACCGGCTTCCGGACGGAGACTCCCCTATCCGTGACGACAGCATTTTCAAGAGGCGATTTGGCTCCCTTACCTGACCTTCCACCCGGATACTGTTCCCTTCTTATGGCATGTGTGACTCTAAAACAACGTTGCCAATAAAAGAAAAGAGTAACCCTTCCCACAGCAGTACACGTTATTTCCCAGGTTCTTGAACAGGGAGGAAAGGGAGGGGGTCCGGAATAGGGGAACCAGGACAAGTGGTGTCAGAAGTGGGGTCTCTATCTGTCTGGAAAAAGACAGAACCCCGAAATGGAGGCCATCATCACCCAGTTAGCAGAAGGGCAGCGACATTTGCAGCTTGTCTTTGAGGAGCAAACAAAACAGGCACAAACCGAGAGGGAGGCTCTACAGACGGCCCTAAAAGACCAAGCTGTCCTGTTAACAACAAATCAGCAGGTACAGGACACGGCCGTAATGCGCCTTACGGATGCCATTGCAAGTGCCCGGGTACACCCCAATGTCCCAGGGTCAGTACTCCAAAAGTTCCAACAAGGAGATGACCCGGACTACTTCTTTGTTAATTTCGAAAGGGTTGCTTCCACGGCTGCCTGGCCACCCGAACGCTGGGGACAATATATCGCGCCTCTGTTATCCGGCGAGTTACAGGCCGCGTACCAAGCAGCTAATCCAGCCGGGCTTACCAGTTATGTTGATGTAAAAAGGGCTATCCTCGAACGACTGGGTTGCGACCAGGAGTATTACAGGGCTCGGTTTCGAAAGGAGAAATGGGCTGTGGGCGACAATCCGAGGGCTCTATATTATCGTATTAGGGATCTAGGTAATAGATGGTTACAACCCACCACGTCATCCCCAGAGGAAATCACCGAGAGGATTTACCTGGAACAATATTTGGACGCCCTTCCCTACAACACCAGAGCCTGGATCAGACAACATCCTAATCTCTCGGTGGCCCTGGCAGTTGATCTGGCCTGTGCATATCATCGCTCACCTGAGTTTAAAGCCCCTTCCAATAGGATACCGGTAGGAGCCCCAAAAGCACCAAGCAAATCAACCCCAACATTTCCCGAGCCCCGTAGCCTATCGTTTAGCAGGCCCCAACCTAAACCAATGCCCCCCGGTTCAAATCCACCCGGACCCCAATGCTTTCACTGCGCTGAATGGGGACACATAGCAAGAAACTGTCCTTCCCGTCCTGCCCCTCCTGAGCCCATGGAGGTTGGGTATACTCGGGGTAGGGTTATGGTAACCGGACAAACCCCTGAAAAGTATAGGAAGAAAATACACTTAAACGGGAAACCCGTGTTGGCGTTTCTGGATACAGGGTGTCATCATACCGTGGTCAATAGGACCCTTGTCAGGGACTCCCAAGTCAGGGATAACGAAGTCATACAGGTAACCTGCGTTCATGGTGAAAAGAAACTGTACCCCCTGGCCGAAGTTCTATTGGATATAGAGGGGGAGTCCCTACTGAGGAAAGTGGGGGTGGTATCTAATCTTCCGGAAGCAGTCCTGTTGGGAACAGATCTGCCTAGATTCCATGAATACCTCCAGGCCAGCTCCACTTCTCCAACCCCGGTGTCCTGGTTGACTGATGCACCATACCACAATACAGAAATACACTCCACGTCCCCTAGAACTCCCAAGACACGCAGAGAGAAAAGAGGAGAAAGAGCCCGGTATGTGCAGACCAAACATGTGTTATCCCCACGTATTTTTACCTCCTCAGAAACACCTCAAGGGTCCGAACGGAGTTTCAGAACAGCCCAGAGAGAGGACCCTACGCTCCAAAACGCCTGGGAACAGGTCCAAGAAGACCAGCCAGATAAGGTAGGCCCCTTCTTTTGGGTAAACAAGGGACTCTTATACCGGGTCTCTTATGAACGGGGTAACCGAAAGGAACAACTACTGGTTCCTCGTTCCTTCAGGGAGCAGGTGTTGTGTCTAGCACATGGTCAAGCGGGAGGTGGACATTATGGCAAAGAACACACTCTACGGTATATGTTACCTAGGTTCTATTGGCCCGGGGTGTATCAAGAGGTAGCCCGTTACTGTGCTGCCTGTCCCAGGTGTCAGTTAATCAATACCCCTGTCATACCCAAAGCGCCACTTCAGCCTCTCCCAATCATAGACGTCCCCTTCAAAAGGGTGGGGATGGATTTGGTCGGACCTCTGATTCCGTCAGCCCGAGGACATCAATATATATTAGTCCTCGTAGATTACGCAACTCGCTACCCCGAGGCTATTCCTCTCTCATCCACCACAACCACAGCAGTTAGCCATGCCATGGTGTCATTTTTTTCCCGAGTAGGGTTTCCTCTTGAACTGTTAACGGATCAAGGGACACCCTTTATGTCACGCTTAATGAAGCAAGTATGTTCCATACTAAAAGTGAAACAGATACGCACATCAGTGTATCATCCCCAAACGGATGGTCTGGTGGAGCGCTACAACCGAACTATTAAGACTATCCTACGGAAAAGTATCGACAGGGCCGGTAGGGATTGGGACCGTCAACTGCCTTTGGTCCTCTTTGCCATCAGGTAACACGAACAAAGTTCAACCGGGTTTTCCCCGTTCGAACTCCTGTTCGGACGGCGCCCCAGAACTCTACTGGATATGGCAGTAGAACAGTGGACCGAGGAGGAAGACGAAGGGAAATCCCTACTGCAGTACTCTTCCTCCCTAAAAGAGACCTTGTCAACACTATGGGAGGAGGTACACACCAACCTCGAAAAAGCCCAAGCAAGACAACAGCAACAGTACAACCGCCAGGCTAAACTCAGGGAATTCCAGCCCGGGGATCGAGTATTGATCCTGCTGCCAACGACCGAGAAAAAGTTGCTCGCCACTTGGCAAGGCCCTTACACGATTCTTCAAAAAGTAACTCCTGTCACATACAAAGTAGATGTACCACATAAACGGGGTGTTGGGCAAATATATCACGTCAATCTTCTCAAAGCTTGGGAGGAACCAAAAAAAGAAGCCACAACCGCAGACGCCCCTGTCCATCACATAGCCGTGGACAAACCCCTTGAGGTAACCTTCCCTCCTCAGAAACAGGAGGAGGACCCTCCCATACAGCTAGGCCCCCAAGTCACAAAGAGACAAAGACAGCAGATCACGTCCCTGTGTGCCCAAATACTCCTCGGTCGTATCAAAAACTCCCGAGAGAACTACGTTAGTCGAACATGACATAATTACCAGAACCTCCCAACCGGTGAAGCTAAAACCATATCGTATCCCGGAGGCTAGGAGAAAGGCGGTAAATCAGGAAGTACAGGACATGCTGAAGGCAGACATAATCGAACCCTCACACAGCGAGTGGTCTTCACCTATTGTACTAGTGCCAAAACCAGACGGAAGCATTCGCTTCTGTATTGACTTCCGCAGGGTAAACGCAGTGTCCCAGTTCGACGCCTACCCCATGCCGAGAGTAGATGAATTAATTGAGAGGTTAGGAGAGGCCCGAGTGATGTCCACCATAGACCTAACAAAAGGTTATTGGCAGATCCCATTGACTCCTGCAGCAAAAGAAAAGACTGCTTTTTCAACGCCCTCTGGCCTTTACCAATTTAAAGTACTTCCCTTTGGTCTCCACGGGGCCCCTGCTACTTTTCAGCGTCTGATGGACACCATACTGGCACAGCATCGCCAGTTCGCTGTAGCTTATCTGGATGACATCGTCATATATAGCCCTGATTGGGACACCCACCTACGACATCTAGAGGCTGTCCTACAAACGTTAGAACAAGCCGGTCTTACCCTCAACCCACAGAAAACAACCTTCGGCACCAACCACATAGAATACCTAGGATATGACATACAGGAAGGGTGTATTAGACCTCAAGTAAACAAAATAGAAGCCATCTCCAACATAACCCGACCAAACTGTAGAAAGAGCATCCGTTCCTTCCTGGGGTTGGTGGGCTACTACAGGAGGTTCATACCCCACTTTTCGGAAATTGCCAGTCCTCTCACGGACCTTTTGACAAAAGCTCACGCAGGAAAGCATCTACCGTGGTTTGATGCCCAAGAACAGAGTTTTCAAAGACTAAAAAGGGCCCTCTGTACGGCCCCTGTCCTCGTCTGCCCAGACTTCCAGAAAACATTTGTTCTCCAAACAGATGCCTCAGGAAGAGGCCTTGGGGCAGTCTTATCCCAACCTGACGACGCAGGAGACTTACGGCCCTTGTTGTACCTCAGCAGGAAGTTGTTTCCTCGGGAACTCAAGTATGCCACGATTGAAAAAGAGTGCCTCGCTTTGAAATGGGCTATGGAATCACTTCAATACTACCTCTTGGGACGTTCTTTTCTGTTGTTAACCGACCATGCTCCTCTCACCTGGTTAGCCCTCCATAAAGACTCAAACCCCAAAGTTTTACGTTGGTTTCTCTCATTGCAGCCCTTCACCTTCGAGGCCATACATCTACCGGGGAGTCTCCAGACGAACGCAGATTACCTCTCCCGGTATCCTGTCCTTGAATGGCCTCGGGAATGGCCTCCATTCCCGAGGGGAGGGCAGTGTGACAGTCTACGACCATCCGACGGTGGCGGCGCCCAACTCAAGATGGCCGCCGCCGACAGAACCGGAACTGCAGTCAGCGGTCTAGCTGACGACGGGGGCGGAGCAGAGGTGTCCGCAAAAACGGAGGACAGCGAGGGGAAGGCGCGCGAGAGTTGGAGGGAGACGACGCCAGCCGGTGAAGAGTGGAGAGCGTTCGAGAACAAGGAGGAGGACAACGAGACCGTCGCCTGGTACAGCGGGACCACCGACAACGAGAAGTATCGGCCTCCGGATCGGGAGGACACCGACAACGAGAAGTATCGACCTCCGGATCGGGAGGACACCGACAACGAGAAGTATCGACCTCCGGATCGGGAGGACACCGACAACGAGAGAATCAGCTCAAGGAGCAACGCGCTCGGGACCCCTGATCTCCGGGACGCCGAGGAGACCGGGTCTCCCCTCACCACGGCCCATGGGGGTCGTGGAAGCAGGCAAGTGATGGGCGTATGCTCATCTGCATTACAGGGGTTGTGGGCACGCGTGAGGGGTGCACCTAGGTAATTCACCGATGCTCCCACACCCTAGACACATCACGAGTACGAGGGCTTGGTGAAGGTGTGCACTTGTCCCCTTCCCTTGTTGTTTTCAAATCTGATCACCATCCTAAAGCCATTTCTATTTTCCTTTTTCCATTTTTGGGTCCTCGAGAACCGGCTTCCGGACGGAGACTCCCCTATCCGTGACGACAGCATTTTCAAGAGGCGATTTGGCTCCCTTACCTGACCTTCCACCCGGATACTGTTCCCTTCTTATGGCATGTGTGACTCTAAAACAACGTTGCCAATAAAAGAAAAGAGTAACCCTTCCCACAGCAGTACACGTTATTTCCCAGGTTCTTGAACAGGGAGGAAAGGGAGGGGGTCCGGAATAGGGGAACCAGGACAGACAATTTGCCCACAATCAAAGTCAGAATCAGAATCATCTTCTGCGCACCCAATTGGAGCAACTGAGTTCACCTTTGCTTTAGACTTTTTTGTCCGACAAGCACTCGTGAAATGACCCGTTTTCTTACATTTTGCTCTTTAACGCGGGACATCTTTTATCATTAGCTAAATGACCAATATTCCCACAACGAAAACATTTAGGTTGAAAGGCATTGTTCTGAGATGAAAGCAAACTATCCCCTTCCGCGTTATGCTTAAAATCTTTCTTCATAACATTCCTTTTAAAGCCTAACTTAACTTCATGTACTATTTCACAGTTCTTCTCATGCTTTGTAATGATCTCCACACATTTCTGGGAATGTTCTATTTGTTTGGCAATCGTAATTACTTCGTCTAAAGAAGGTTCATCTTTCTGCCAAATGTCATCCCTAACTTTTTGTATGTTACACCCAAGCATGAATTGATCTCTCATTATTTCCTCAATCAAAGCACCAAATTTACACGAAGACCCTAATTTCCTCAAAGCAGTGATATAATTCTCAACAGTTTCACCATCATTTTGATTCCTTCTGCCAAAATGATACCTTTCTAAGATGGTGCTCACTTTTGGTAAGTAGTGCTTATCTAATTTTGTAATACATATCTCATACTCATTTAAAGTTGAGTCGTCAATCTCAGGATGATGGTCAAACACTTCTTGACCTTCTGATCCCAGACAATGTAATAATAACGCAGTTCTTCTTTCAGCACTGAGGTTAGTACCACATACCTTTGCATACCTTTCAAACACCTTCTTCCATTTTTGTCACTTGATGGGTGGGTCACCCGGTGAGGACAAAATGAAAGGAGGTGTTGCAACATTTTGCATTATGTAAAAATGTATATATATAATAAGAATACAGTTGAAATAAAGTGTAAATAATTTGTCAGAGAAAATTAATCAAAGCAAAAAATAAGCCTTTCACCCTTCCAGGACCAAAACACTCCCCTTAGATAAACAAATGTTGTGAAATACTTTGTTACTCTCTTTCACTCTTTCTTTTCCTTTTTTTTTTTAAAAAAAAAAAGGAAAAGGAGACAGAATATATGGCGGATAAGAAAGTATAGGAAGGTTGGGAAAAATCAGGTTGAAAATTGTAAATAATAGCCACTGTTAAAATATCAAAAATCAGTAGGTGGCAATGTTACATCACATAATGCACTCAGTTACTTGTTTGTCTCCATTTCTCACAACATTCGGTAATATTGTTTGAAGATATTTTTCACAGGCGTTCGATGATTCCTTCTCTCCCAGGACAACAATGGAATGGAGGAACACACGAAGGGTGGAATCCTCACGAATCCTAGCAGCAGCGAAATAGGCGGTATTCTAGATGCAGGTAGGCAGTTTAAATTTCATGTAGTAGTGTACTTTGAATGATGCCAAGTACCCGAGGGAGGTAGTTGAAGTTCAAAGGATGCAGAACGATGTTACAGCGACCTTTGGTAACATTAACAGTTACCCATACAACATTTTCCTCTCAATTTCCCAGCTCTTTCTTTGAATATTATTTAGCGGTGACAGTAATTTACATGCCAAATCTTAAACACTACTGAAGCATAAGGTTAAAAATACCAATCTTAATGAAAATCAAAGAATGAGAGGGAAAACTAAAAACGGCATGTTGCCTTCAATTTCTCACTGTTGTAGAAGGTTTATACAGTCATTTTAAATGTTGTTGAAAAGCAGAAAGGAGCAATTTCTTCGTGCTAAAGATAGTTATCAATATTAAGGTGCCGATTCCGATCCGGTAAAACCCGGGTACAAATGGTCGTACGGAGCGTTTTCTCCGTCCGACTCGTACCCGGGAAAAACACCTTCCAAACTCGCAAATACACCATTTCCGTACGAGTCATAAAAAACACCGACCGGCAAAAAAATACATACAAATCTGAGTCTGGACGGCGCAGACGTGACGTCCAGACGGAGTCAGGCAGCGTTTTACGGACCAGCAAGTACGAATCGTGCCTACGTCACTCCGCACGTAGCATTTTTTACGGGAGCCAAAAACTGCCGGGAAATTGAGGACGACACGAAAAAGGAGCACCGGTACGTGACGGACAGCGATGGACCCCAACCTACGCGTCATCCCGGCCCTCATAGCCTATGACCTCGTGTTCAGAAACCACCGCAGACGCCGCAGAAGGTCAGAACAACCCCCAGGGGCAAAGGGGGGGGGGGTGCAAGGGGCAGGAAACATAACCAACACCCCACAAAATACAAATACAACCTGCACATTAATTACCTCCATGGTCTGGTCACTTCAGGGGGCGTGTCCACCTATCCCACGTCCCGCCACAACGGAAGTGGACGTGGACACGTACCCGTCACCACCATAATGGTGTTACGGGACGTACCCACACCCCCAGAGCATGGGTACGGTCCATACACGCGTACCCCTACATCACCACTACAATGGTGGTACGGACCGTACCCACGCCCCCAGAGCGTGGGTACAGTCCGTACCACCATAGTAGTGGTACGCATGTACGGACCGTACCCACGCCCCCAGAGCGTGGGTACGGTCCGTACACGCGTACCCCTACATCACCACTACAATGGTGGTACGGCCCGTACCCACGCCCCCAGAGCATGGGTACGGTCCGTACACACGTACCCCTACATCACCACTACAATGTTGGTACGGCCCGTACCCACGCCCCCAGAGCGTGGGTACGGTCCGTACACGCATACCCCTAGATCACCACTACAATGGTGGTACGGCCCGTACCCACCCTCCCAGAGCGTGGGTACGGTCCGTACACGCGTACCCTACATCACCACCACAATGGTGGTACGGCCCGTACCCACGCCCCCAGAGCGTGGGTACGGTCCGTACCGCCATAGTAGTGGTGATGTAGGGGTACGCGTGTACAGACCGTACCCACGCCTCCAGTCGGAGGGACTGGGGAGTGGGGAGTGAGTCATGTGGACGAGGACTGTGGCTGCGTGCCTGCCTGTGTGCCCCAGACCCATTGGGTGTGCCTGCTTCCCCCTGAGTGTGCATGTCAGGAGGTGTGCGCTTGCCCTTATGTGGTGGTGTGCTGCTACTGTCTGGTGGGGTGCCTGTGTGTAGATGTCTTGGTGTGCCTGGGACAGGCACACTTGTGGGACTTGTGGATGGGGCAGGGGTAGGGGGGACGCAGCGCTGCAGGTGATTTGCTACTGCCGTCAGTGTTGAGTCCATGGACCTCAGCAACCTCCGTTGGTCAGACATCGCTGATGACATGCCCTCCATGTACAACACCATCTGTGTCAGCAGTCTGGTGTGGCCATGGAGGACAGTCAGAATCGATGTCTGCCCAACTTGCAACTGCCGCTGAATGTCCACAGACTCGGCAGCGAGGGCAGTAGGGGGGACAGGGGTAGGGGGTGCGGTGCCTGGCACGAAGGAGACATGTGGTTGCCTAGCACGGACAGAAGGGACCGAGCAAGTGGGAGGGCGGTCATGGGAATGGGGGGGGGCGGCGAGAGATGTACTGCTGCTTTCAGCTGTGGGAGCAGCCTCGGCCCCCTCTGGGAGCTCAGCCTCGGACCCGTCTGCCTCATAGTCAGTGTTGGTACTGGGCAGGTCCTCCGCCTTACTCCCCTCGCCCTCCGTGCCACTGGATTCCACCGACTCCTCAGCAGTGGTGGCACCACTGCTCGATCCCTCCTCGACGTCCGTGCCGTTGTCTCCCTCGGTGTCCTCAGATAATGCTGTGGGCAAGGTGAAGAGACAGGAAAAAATCAGTCACCTGTATACATCTGACACATGAGTCCAAACAAAATAGGCAACACTGCATATCAGGAAAGGCATCATGAGTAACATCTAGGATACTCCCCACATATGTAAGCCCTGCACTCCCCAGTTGGTTGACCCACCATGCCACTTGGATAAAAATAAAATTAGGACACAACAGCAAATAACTTGAAATCACAAGATCATGAGAAGCTAGTGTCTGGGATCAGTTGAGCACAGCGAGACTATAGTGGCATGCCACCTCTTGTTCACTGTGAAACAAACAGTATTGTAGCAACGAAGGCCAAATACCACATGCCAATGCAGAAGGTGTCCCCACACTCAGAGACCTGTGAGTACTTTTGACACCCCAAAGCAATACATTGTGACTCCTGGAGATTCACAACCCTTTACATAATGGACATGTCTAGCATGTGTGAATGTGGCACTCTGTGAACACAACACACATGTGTCTGTATAGCAGAAGTCACACAAGGAGGTGCACACCAAACTACATGTACACAGTCATTGTCTGAGCTGCCAGACTCATTCAAATCAGCCACTGTTAGGCAGAAATGGCGTATCAGTAAGTACATATACATGGCACCAGGGTGGTCTGGATGACTTGACACTCGTAAGCTGGTATCAGCAACAACCAAGGACTAACCCAATTGCTAGCACACTGTGGGAAGATGTATATGTATGAACTCCAAACAAGTTTTGTTCAAACTGTGTCTTACTTTAAAATGTGCCATTGTGTCCCTGGAAAGTGTAAAGGTGGTGTCTTGTGCACTTCCTTGGGAGACATCTGGCATGCAGGCACATCATTGTCCTTCACAACAAAACAACAAGGTCACACATATGAAACATTGAGACATGTTGACAGGTGTAGTGAGTGCCAATGGACATTTTCTCTGAGTAACAACTTGAATCATGTCATTTGTCACATGGCTATCCGTCACCTGATCATACAGTTGGCTACACATATGACCTACTGACTGTCATCTGGAGTGGCACACATGTCCACACCCAGGACAATGCATAAGCTAATGGGCCTGCAATTGTTTAGCAAAAAAGCCTAGCTGTACTGTGGGTTCCCCCTCATGGCAAGCCAGAATGTACCCACAGATGTCAGCACACAAAGTCACAACTGTGTAGCATCTGAACCACACACAGGTGGCAACAATGTACAACCAGGATACATGATTGTCAAAAACTGACACTGGCAATGATGCACGAACATTAAGCACTGGCCAACATCACGGGGGCACTGCACGATGACTGTCTGTACTACGACTCATCACACACAAGTCAGAATTGGCAATGAAACATCAGGCTTGAACATGTACGCCCCTCCCGCACACACCCACCCATACCTGAGTCAATGTGACTGATTCCGATCAAGAAGTGACACCTCTTATTCAGGGTTACAATAACTGTGCTTGAAAACTAGCTTCATTAACACGACATCACCTTGTAGGGCTGGCAAAACATATTGGTCAGAAACAAACATCAATAGATTGTTGTAAATAGCCACACAGGCACTGCCCAGTGTGAGTATGCACAAGCAAACTGGTGTATCCCTGTCCAGTGGACAAATGTATCACACATGTGAAAAATACTACCTAGGCCAGGGAACAATGCCACAGGGGCAGAGCCATGATGTACCCACAGTGAATGTGCACAGTGTTGGATGACACACATGAGTAGGAGGGCAGGCTGTGTCAGGGGACTGTAGTGTGCACACTGCTCCATGGTCCTGGAATGAGCTGACTGTCACAGGAGCAACCGTCCCGGCACTAAGCATATGTCCCACTCATGCACATAATGTCTGAGGCCACAACATTGGTAATGCATGCTGCAAGTCTGTTCATTTGAACCCTCACACGCCTATGTTGAGACTCAGCATCAATGCCAACAATTAAGCACCCCAAAATGACCGAACAGGACAGGGCACAGGCAGACCACCCCCACACATGATGCTGAAAGCAGTGTGCACCTTGATAAACTGGCAGCCTAGATGACCATGTGCAATAGTGATGGCACACAGACCAGGTAACACATGTCAAGGAGGAGAAGGGAGGAAGAACAGCACAGGTTGACTTTGGGGAACTGGATAGGCACTGCACATATATAGCCTGGCAGTGTATCCAGGCGACTGAGCAGATCCAAAAGCTGGGTACACACAACAAACACACATGTACCTACCCCCTTCCTGCTGCTGTAACTCCCGTATCCGCCTATCCAGGTCAGGGAAGACCACCGCCAGGACACGCCGCATCTGGTGGGTCAGGCGCCGGCGCCCGCCATGCTTGCGAGGCTCCGCCTCCTTCAGCATGACCCGGGCGATCCTCCGGTTCCAGCACCGGATGTCCTGCCATCTCTTCCTCACTTGTGGCAGGCGCCGCCTGCGACCCTCCACCGATTGCACGGCCTTGACGGCATCCTTCCAGATCTTCCCCTTGTGGTAGGGGGATACCTGTGTGTATGACAAAGTGGGACAACATCACTACACCTGCACCATGTCACACATTTGAACATCTTTGATCTGTTGAACAGGGCATAGTATGCTGGCAAGTAATAGCACCTTAGTCATAGTGAGGTTCTGGACTTTTAAGAGTCCAGAGGTGTCAGGGAAACAACACCCAAAGACCCATGAGTTCCTTCCTGTCTTGGTGCAAAAATAAACAGAGACGCGGGCTTCTCGATGGTGGCGTCAGAGACCAAGATTTATTTACTGCAGGGACACAGAAGTCATAGGAACCACACAAAGGCAGAATCTACGAGACTGTTCGATTTGCAAAAAGTGGGTTGCTCCTTAAATACACAAAATATGTCTTCAGGCAACATTACACGAATATCTTTCATGCCCAACCCGGTATCCCAAACAGACAATAAAACATACACCAAACAATAATTAGTCGTAGGTTTTCGGTATTCGATCAAGTCTCTTTGTCAGTTTTCCATTCTTTGACCGATCCTCCCCATCATAAAAATCGTATCCTCCCCATTGTAAAAGCCCAGAAGGAGAGGAGCAGAGCCAGGTGCAAGGGATAGAAAAGTTGGATAAGAGGTGTTTATGGATCATAAACGGGCAGGGCTACCGTCTTCGGCCTCTCAATCAGGACAATGGGCACGAGGACCAGTATAACAGGGTTGGCCTCAGGCAGGGGAGGCAGCTTGATTCTGCCTAGTCACGCAGCGTCAGCTTCCTTGGGCTCGAGCCTACGTGTCCTTAACAAGGTGATTCCGCCGGGGTCATCGCTCGTCCATTGACTATGTGAGGGCAAGAAACAAAATGGGCACCGCATCTAAAATGGATGCCATGATTTTTACAACAGAATGCCCTATTTCTCAGTGAATTCATGCTCGTAGCGCAGCGAAAACACTGTCATGCATTAAATGGATCATTTACGGTTCATTGGTACCAAAATCTTGTCTGTACTACGATACCGAATACACGGGTTCGGATCGCTGCAGAACCTCAATAGGGACTTTTTCCACTGTGGGCACACCAATGCACAACATGGCATAGTAAGTGCACAGGTGGCATGAGGGGTGCAAAACAATCCCTGATCATGGCACACACTGTGCATCCCAAGCAACAGAAGGCTGATGGACAGCACCGAAAATCAGTCACATGCCCAAGGCCACTGACAAAACCTCAGCAGAGTACACAGACACACACTGGCACACATCAATCACCTGCAATTGCCAACTGCAGATGCACACCTCACTCTGCACATGTGCCACTTGCTAGGGGGGGTCACAGGTGTGGGGCTAGCTCAGCAAGTCAGACGCACAGCACGGCTTACTTCACACATCAGATGGATTGAGCAGTTGCCTCCTCCATGCAGCTGTGGTGCAACACTCCACATGGACACTCACCCACATGACAAGAAACATTCACACACATCAATGTCCAGGGGGCGTACACATCATTTGGACACTCTCACCACAGCTCCACTCAACTCTCACACACATCTGTGGGTGCAGTCACCTGTCACACCGGGGTGACCACTGAATCACCGCAGGACAATAGAACAAGAATGCCCAAGAGGATTAGGCTGGCAAGTGAGGAGTGCACACATGAACTACATCAAGCCCTGCATGAGATACATAAGCCCCCCCCTCCCTGGGACCCACTACAACCAACATTGCATGTCTGTCACACCTGGCCACAATGCCAGAAGTGACAGACACAAGAAAGGTGCACAGGCAAAGGTAGTGGAGTCAGCACTCACCTGCTCCCCTGGTCGACCATACAGCATGGGGTACTGTGGGAGGATCACATCCAGCAGGGCCTGGTTCTCCTCCTGGGTGAAAGGCTGGGCCCTCTCCACAGTCCTTGACATGGTGCCAGAGGGAGACAATACAGCAGCAGTGGTATCGACTGACATGTTGTGCAGGCAAGTGCCCTCTCATGGGTTCTGGCTGCCTTATATCTGCCTTGCTGGCCTATTTCATTTACAGGAGGCCAGAGTGATTGGTCAGCTAAACAGACACCAGTGACAGCCTTTGCATCTTTCGATTTTGCAGCATGATGTCAAGTCAACAACCACTTTGCAACATTGTTAAATGTGGCCAACTGATTTTTCCAGACCACATGATGTTCAATTTTGAACGTGAAACTCGGTATCCATGACAACCAGCATGCATTTAGGCCCTAATACTTGTCCCTCATGTGTCCCCATTGTAATTCTTAACTCCCCACACAGGTACGGCGCGTTTCACACGTACCCCTAGGGCACCATCACTACAGTGATACGGGCCGTACTCACGCGTGTACGGGCCGTACACGTGTGAGTACGGCCCGTCTCACTATAGTTGGGGGTACCGTAGGTCCTAGTGATACGGGCCGTACTCACGCGTGTACGGCCCGTAGACGCGTGAGTACGGCCCATATCACTATAGTTGGAGTTACCGTAGGTCCTAGTGATAGGCACGTACTCACGCGTGTACGGCCCGTACATGCATGAGTATAGCCCGTATCACTATAGTTGGGGTTACCGTAGGTTCTAGTGATACGGGCCGTACTCACGCGTGTACGGGCCATACACGCGTGAGTATGGCCCGTATCACTAGGACCTACGGTACCCCCAACTATAGTGATAGGCACGTACTCACGTGTGTACGGCCCGTACACGCATGAGTACGGGCCCTACACACGGCCTCAGAGCGTGTGGACTGCCTTTCACAGCTTACACTAGTGATAGGAGGCGCACACGTAAGGAATGGAGGCGTCAGACTCGCACAAGTCTGTACATCAAGTCATTGTCAGTGCAGTCCTTCATGTGCAGGGCCTAGGTGTGTCAGGCAGTGATGTGGCACATGTCTCATCATGTTGTGGCACAATAGATGTGTGATGAGCTGTTTACACATGTCATGTGTGATGGGGCACTACGTGGCACACTTCCCATTCACACTTTGCACATGTGTGCATGTACGACACACATGTCAAGCACTGCATCACTGGTATGGCACAGTCAGCAACACCCGCAACTGCCCCTGATGTCAGGTACACGGATAATTACACCTGACATGTGACTCCCAGCGTGCCACGATGTGACTATGTCAAGTGTGTGTCATGTGTTTCCCATGAGCTTTCCGTTGGTGTTCCGTCAAATCCATCTGCTGTTGCAGCATCCAACATGTGTCTGTGTGCATATGTGCATGACACACATATACGCACACCATGCCACATGTGGACTCACACGTTACATGTGTCATGATGGTTCGAAGCTGACTCCCTGACATGAGGCAATATCTGCATTCTCTCAATGTCTGTGTCATCAGTTTTTGACATGTACCCCTTCATGGTAATGTGTGTTATCTGTCCTTTTCAAGATTACATGTGACCTGTGCGTCTAGACTCCCGCCAGCTGTCTGTATGAGATGACATCCTTCAAATGCTGATATGTGGATGTCTGTCACTCATGTAATGTGTCTGGCTTTTCACTTACACTGGCCCACAGCTATTTTAATGGCATGTCACGTCAACATTGCCATGCAACTATTGTGGCAGGCTCTTCGTAGGAGTATCACCTGGCTGGCCTACGTGTCCTGGATGTATTGCACAATACAGACTCTGTATTAAGCAGATGTGTATTAGCTGTTGAACATGTGCTCACCTCAGTGAAATTGGTGTGGTAATGTACTCACTCTTCGTTTTTCCTTCCAAATCTCTGCAGGGCACCGCCTCTCCCCAGACGAATGCCAGACCTGGATGCCATGCGTGAACATGACTGCATACGCAGATACCGCTTCTCCCAAGAGTTGATAGAGGACTTGACCCGCCGGCTTGCACCACACCTCCAACCACAACACAGGTATCCTACAGCTCTGACCCCCAAGATGAAGGTGATGGCAGCCCTGTTTTTGCCACCGGCACGTTTCAATTGATCATAGCTGATTTCGGTGGCATGTCCCAGACAATGTTCAGCCATGTCCTGCATGATGTTATAGAAGCCATGTTGGTGCACCTGGATGACTTCATCCATTTCCCCACTCGTGAGCAGTTGACAGGTGTCAAGGGTGAGTTCTATGCCCTGGGAGGGATGCCTCATGTAATTGGGGCCATTGATGGGACACATGTGGCTTTGGTACCACCACAGGCACAGGAGGTAGCCGATAAAAACAGGAAACATTACCACTCCATTAATGCCCTTGTGGTGTGTCTTGCTAACATGCTGATTTCCCATGTCTGTGCCCGTTTTCCAGGGTCCGCACACGATGCATACATCATGAGGCTTAGCAGGGTGCCAGAAATGATGCTGCAGCTGCACGGGGAATGAGCATGTCTTGTTGGTGGGTATAGTCTGTTGGTCCTGTGTTCAGCGCTATCTTTGTATCTTACGGCCTCTCCTGACCCACTTCTTCACATGATGTTTCCATGTAGGGGACTCTGGCTATCCCAACATGCCATGGCTGATGACGCCTCTCCGCAACCCCAGAACAGCCGCAGAACACCGGTACAACGACACCCATGGGCAGACGAGGCGCGTGATTGAGAGGACCTTTGGACTCCTGAAGAGCAGATTCCGGTGCCTCCACAAGACCGGCGGCGCCCTCCCATATGCCCCGGTGAAGGTCTGCAAAAGCTTCATTGTGTGCTGCATGCTGCACAACATGGCAGTGGAGAAGGCCGTGCCACTCATCCTTGACCCGTATGAGCAGGATCATCCACCCGTGGAGGATGAAGGGCTCGGGCACGGGGCAAGTGAGGATGAGGACATCCGGAGTCAGCTTATCCGCAACTTCTTCTCATGATGGTGAGTCCCTGTGTCTGAGTGTGCACGCTTTGCGCCTTGTGTGGCATGTGTTGCAATGTGAGTGTCCAGCTGACTGTGTGCTAAGTGACTTGGAGGAGTGTTCTGATGTGTCATTCAAGTGATGATGTCAGTCCACACATTTTAGCTGGGACACTAAATTTATTAAGGGCATGGTGACAACATCATCCCTGTAGAGTACATGTACATGTCTGCGGATGACTGGCTCTTTGCTGACTTGTTGTGTGTCTGTCCTCCCCAGGTTATTGCGGCTGTCGTCTGCTCATGTCATCATTGCCCTCCTGCTACTCCTCATGAGTATTGTAACGTGTGCTGGATCGGAGTTACATGCACAGACATGGTGAAAAGTCATTTGGGGTAAGGAGTGAAGCAGGGCATTTTGTGGGTGGTACGTGTTTGTGATATGTGGGAACTGCTCCTGTGCATGTAGTGTTACCATGCATACATGTCGACTCACCATGGGCCACATGACGTGTTGCATGGCTCCCATGAATTGATAGCCACCCTTCCTGAAGGTCATCTGTCATGGTTTGTGGATTCTGATGAAGGCATCAATGTATGTATAACATCCCTCAGGCACATACGGGATGCTAATGGTGGACATAGTGTGGGACATCCCCATATGAGGGTCAATGGGGAATTGCAGACTCTCCGTGTGCAGCAAGGGGTGTTAGGCTCAACCCCTTCACTTGTGTGCCAGCTCAGTAGGATTTACCACATCTGTGTGTTGAAGGGGGTGTCCAGTGTGGGTCACACATGGTCAGCCAAATGACCTGTGAGTCTGTTCCAATTGATGCATTTGCATTAGTGTGAGGCTGTGTAATAAAGGTGTTGGTCACACTCCAAGGTGCCTCATCTCTGTCAATGCAGGTCTCCTGCCACTTTGCATGCGGCATATCTGGCATATTTGTGGGAGATTATGCATAAGAGTCCATGTGTAGTTTAGCAACACGCATGCAGTAGCTCATGGATTAGGCTCCCTATTGGGCATGAAGTACATGGTCGTGTATGTATTTTGGCATGTTGGTCCACACAATGGGCCATCAACAGCTGCTGAGGGTGTGTCTCCTGTGCGCAGGTCGGCCTTCTGTTTCCTGATCCGGTGTAATGCTTCTTTGGTGATTGTGCATGCATTGTCTCTGGGTGTGCCATGTGACAATGGACATTCCTTACTTTCCACACGCGCCTGTTGCAGTTGTCCTTTTGACATCCTAGTCTTTGTGTGCAGATTCTGTCATTTTGCAAGGAGATGCCGCCTGCTGCTGCGGACCCTGCAGCAAGGCCCCACGGAGTATCCAGATTTGGCAAAAGACACGCCTCCAAGATGCTCCTCAATTCCTCCCTCCACCCATTCATTTGACTGTCCTCAGCTTGTCTATGCCATTGTTGCCGCAACGCGGTGCGAAAGGCTGAACCATCAGCACATGCAAGGTGCACATTGCACCACCATCCTGTCCTTGCATAACCCACATCACACTACAGTCTGATGTATCAGCCACACTCCGAGCTATGTCCATCCGCACATCTAACGCCTGCTGTCAGACATGCCCTGGGCACACACACGACACCTTTGCATGCTGAGTGTGCAAATCCAACTGCCTACACTGTGCTTCCCGCCTTCCAGGCCCTGTCACACCAACCAGGTCACGTCCCTAATACTCCCCACAGGCTCTGTAGCCCAGCAAGGGCATGGGAGTGGGACTCAAGGCTTCAGCATGTAGTATGGTGTCATCGTCTGTGACATGGCACAGGTATCATCTCTCAGCAGGTCAATCTACAGAGTGTCCAGGACCCCCCTCTCCACCATCACATGCGCACAGCACCTCATCATCAGCTCGTATGCCATTGACAGCCAGGTGCTCCTCACCCTCAACGAAGACACAGACATTGGCAGTTCCATCATTCAAGTATGCATGAGATCCATTGATGAATGGCTGGACACGAGCCACCTGAGGCTGGACTTGGACAGGGCTGAGGTGATCATCTGAGGATTGTCCCCTTCCAGCTAGGTCAAGTGCTTGCGTCCCACCCGCAAGAGCCCTGCACAAGCACCCAGTGGCCAAACACACAAGATGGTGTGCATCATGTTTGGCTCGCTCACATATGCCATGCTAGTCCACAGCATCTGTACCTCATGCTGCAACGCCCTCTGCATTATGCACATGATCCACAGATAGATCAACTCCAAGTACAGACAGACCATCCCCCAGGTCCATGACAACATCCATGTCAAATACTGCCCTGCCCTCTACGGAGCAAGTACATCCATACTCCCAGGAAACTGGTCCACTTCCAGGAGGCGTCTGCACACCTCAGCTTCAACACCCAGCGCCCCAACCACCTCACCGTCCACCATAGATAGATGCAATGGATCACTGTCTGCTGCAGGATGACCTCCACACTCCCCACCCACACTCAGTAGGCAGTCCACAACCCGACCCAAAACCAACCTTGTACGTCTGTCATCCTAGATCCTGTTGGGCCATTTCCATGCATCCAACCTTGCCCTGGCCACCGTTCTTCACATCCACCGAACTCCAGCATACAGGACATTGTTCTCCCACCTGGCCACACATACCTGGGACTCCCTCCCCGGGAACCTCCACATGAGCCATGACCTCTACGCCTTGATGATAATCTCCCAAATAGGTCTGTCCGCACAGTTTAGCAAGCCCCCCCTCAGCAGCCAGAGGCCATCACAGGTGAGTGTTGTGCTCCATGCCTACATTGAATGATACCTTGTGACCCATGTGTGTCCTGTACCAGACTCGGATCCCAGGGTATGGATGGCTGGAGTTAGTTCAACACTCAGGCATAGTTTGACATTTCCACACACATATGTCGTTGAATAATGCCAAATGACAGCAACATCTCATGTGAAGAAAAATAAGATTTTATTGTTGGTGGGGTGAGTCTTTTGGAAGATGTGCTAAGGTGCTCTACCGGGGGAATAGAATCCAAAGTTCACAGACCAGCAAGTCCATGTGGCAGAGAATGTCATTGGATGAGGTGCTGCTGTTGCGCCAGAGGGCCAGGTGCCAGGCCAGGTGACCTGGGGGATGGGGATGGTCCGCTGACTCTCACGGTCTTTTCCGTGGACGACCCACCTTCCTCCGGGGACCCTCAGATGCAGGCCTTGACGATGCTGGGGACGCTCCGTCAGATGAATCCTCCTCCCTACCTGTGTCTGGTGCTGGTCTACGCCTGGTGGCACAGGGAGGGTTTGCCAGGCTTTGGGCGATCTGACGGAGTGATTGGCTCACGTCCCTGTGCACCGCCAGGAGCTCAGCCAGTCTTGCCTCCATCCGTCCTTGGTGTTGTTGATGACTGGCATGATGCTCGACCTGCAGGTTCTTAATCTCATCGAGGGTCCCCTGCATCTCGGAGAGTCTTGACACGACCTGGTTGATGCCTCTGGTGTCACGCCGGTATGAGTCCATGATGTTGCATATGTGTGACATACCGGTGTCCTGAGCTGGCTGGTCAGGTTCGCGCCTCCGCCTGCCTCCACTCCCACCACCCCTGCCCACTTGAGCCTGGCCTGCCCTTGTGGGCACATCGGGTCTACGGGACCCCTGAGGGATGGCATTTGCAGGGTTGCCTGCCTCCTCCTGGGTGCCCGGAGAACCTTGTCCCTCCTGGTCAGACTGGCTCTGTTGTTCAGTGCGAGCAGGGCTCTTGGGTGTGTCCTGGGATGTGGCAGGAATGGGGGTGGTGGTTGGCACAGATGTACCTGACGCAGGTGCTGCAGGTGCTTGGGCACCAGAGGGTCCAGGTTGGTCGGGGTCTTCCACGGAGTGGTGAGAGTCGTCGCTGCCTGTGGGATCGTCTTCACGCGGAGCCTGGGACAGTGATTCTTCCCCCCCGGTGTTGGGGGGAGATCGACGACGTTGCCCTGTGTGTGAGAGAGAGACAATGTCAATGGTGTTTCCTGACACATCTATGTTTCATACATATTCAAGTTGACACAGTTCCTCCAGGTAGTTGGTTGTCCTTAGCATACCTCTCAATGTCCACTTGGGTATGGGTATGTTGCAGGGGACAGATTGGGATGTTCTCCTGAGTGTTTGACCTGTAGATTGGTGGCTCTGATGCTTATTTGGCTCTGGATTGGTGTAGTTGGTTCACATGTCCATTGTGGGAGTGTGTAAATGTGTTAGGGGGGGTATGACCGGGCGTGCTGTTGTGTGTAGTGTGAGTTGTCATTGGGTCTCCCAGGTGATGTGTCTGTCCCCTCATGGTGCATGCGGGCATGACAGTGAGTGTGAGTTCCTGTGCTAGATACCTGTGCTTGTGGAGTTGGAGTTTGAGTGTACAGGGGTCCCAGGAGGGCCTTGTGCTGCATACAGCAGTGCCCAGTGTCAGCTACCTTGTCAGTAGTTTGCCAGTCCCTCTGCATTGTGCATGGGTATGTACATATGCTGTATGGGCTGAGGGCATTGTTGTCTGCGTCTCATTTCCACAATGTGTTGTGTGGGGCCCACCCTCCCAGCCTCCCGGACATCCAGTCTTGTGTTTGTGGTTGTTGTAGCCTTGGACATGGCCTTGCCTTGATTTGTGAAGGGTGCATGGAGACGTTAGTGGCATGAGAGTGGTTTGTGAGTGTGGTTGTGTGCGGTGAGTGCTTGGGGGAAGTTGTGTGCATTTGGTGTATATGTGGTGTGGACCCCATTGCCCCCATGTTACGTAAGTTGTTTGTGTACTCACCAGGCTTTGCAACTCCTTCAACTCCGTGTTTTCCCACCGGTGGTAGCAGGGCCATCACCTTCTCCTCCCAGGGATGGTAGTGTACGGGTCTGCGGGGCGGCCCACCTCCAGTGATGTTAGTCTGGGCATATTCTTCATTCATTTTCCTCTTGACCGCCCGGCTCAGATCGTACCACCTGGCTTGGCATTCATGCCTGGTCCTTCGGATGGGCGCAACAGCATTCACCTTATCGACAATCCTCTGCCACATGGCAGATTTTTCAGATATGATGGTCTGTCTGACCAATGTTCCAAACAGCTGTGGCTCGACTCTGATGACTTTGTTGACAAGGAGGTCCAGCTCCGCCGTAGTGAACTTTGGATTCTTGTCTGTGGGCATGGTGTGGGGTGTGGGTGTGGATGGTTGTGGGTGTGTGGGTGTGTATGTGAGTGTGTGTGTGTGAATGTGAAGAGGGGGATGTTTATGGTGGAGGTTGTGTGAAGGTGTGTGAGTGAAGGTGTGGTGAAGGTATGAGTAATGTGGAGTTGTTTGTGTGTGGCGTCTGGCAGCAGTGGGTCTGTTGCAAAGGCTCATGGGTTGTGTGTGTGGGCCCTTTTTATTGGTCCATTTTTGGGTGTGGCTGTGTTTCAATTTTGGAGGGTGTGTTATAAGAGGTGGTTGTGATTTGGGGCCTCTGTTTGCCTGTTTGGATGTGCCAGGTCAGTCATTGAGATGTATTTTGTTGTGTGGATGTGTTTGGTGGTGTTGTGCGAGTCGAATTGACCCTCCTTGTGCTGTTTTACAGTGTCCTGGTTTTGTATGAGTCTTTTTCGCGTAGGTGCGATCCGTACATACGCGATGCTGGGTGAGGGTGCTGGGGTACGGTGTTGGAGTGCGGCACGTACATGCGGTGGGGGTACGGTGCGTACACAGGCGGCCCTGGGGTACGGCGTGTACATGCGGAGGTACTGCGCGTACAGGGGGGGACGGCGCGTACATGGGGGGGTGTGGTGCGTACATGCGGTGGGGGGCAGTGGGTACGGTGCGTACATGCGGTGGGGGGCAGGGGGTTCGGTGTGTACATGCGGTGCTGGTGTACGATCCGTACATGCAGTGCTGGGGTACGGTGCATACATGCGGTGCTGGGGTACGGTGCGTACATGCAGTGGGGGGCAGGGGGTACAGTGCGTACATGCGGTGGGGGGCAGGGGGTGCGGTGCGTACCTGTGGTGCTGGTGTACGTCCGTACATGCGGTGCTGGGGTACGGTGCGTACATGCGGGGGGGGCAGGGGGTATGGTGCGTACATGCGGGGGGGGGGGCAGGGGGTACGGTGCGTACATGCGGTGGGGGAGGCAGGGGGTATGGTGCGTACATGCGGTGCTCAGGTACGGTGCGTACATGTGGTGGGGGCAGGGGGTACAGTGCGTTCATGCGGTTGGGGTACGGTGCGTACAAGTGCAGCCCTGGGGTACGGCGCGTACATGCGGAGGTACGGCGCGTACATGCGGGGGTGTTGCACGTACATGGGGGTCGGCGCGTACAGTTGCGGGGCTTGGGTACAGTGCGGACAGGGTGGTGTACGGTGCTGACAGAATTGGGGGTGGGGGGGCTGTACGGCTCGTACACGGGCATAGGTTTACCCGTGTACATGTGTGCTACTGCATTAGCTCCGTACGGGCCTTTTTCCGTGCGATTGTGTATTCGGACGGACGGTCGGGATCGTACTTGCGCTTGTGTTTTACGAGTTGCACGTACAAATGTCCGGCTCACTCGCGTACACTTTTCCCGACGATATTCGGACGTAAAAAATTTCCGGCACACTCTCGTAGACTTTTCCCGACGCTATTCGTAGATATTTTTCACGTACAGATCGTACTTCGCCGTTTGTACGGTACTTGTACGACTAGTACGTAAAAAAATACGGATACGAGTCGTACGGTAATTTTTTTTACCGGATCGGAATCGGCACCTAAATGTTATTGACAAGCAGAGAGGACCACTTTCTTCGGGCTAAAGGTAGTTATTAGCAAATTAGAAACTCAAATTTTCCAAAGTGTAGTTTATGAGGAAAAATAGTGATGATTATCCATTAATTTCTTTTTTTTTTTTTAAATGTCCACGAAATACCATCACTAGGATATAGGGCAGGTTTCAAAATCTCCCAACTTCACAATGTTTGAGATAAGAGATGGGCAGCAGTTGTCCTATAGTAAAATCCAGATATAATGAGACAAAGTCACTTTAAAGAGCCCACATCGATGCCTCCCAACCCTTCCAAAATAAATCAAAGGAATAGGTGAGGCATGTTGCGAATGCTCATTTCTCCATATAAAATTTGAGAGAAACTCACATGAATTGTAGTTGTTTAAAGTCCTTACAGGAAAAATCCTGGTTTACAGGTGATGTTGGGACTGAACTTCTTCTGGAAACGCAGAGTTAGTTTCACCACGCTCGTCGCCAGTGTAAAATTAAGTAAATAAATCCATGGAGAGTTCCAATATAAACAGGAACAAGTTTAATCCAGAGAATACAAAGGCCCATCCATCAGTGAGCATGAGACAGATGCAACTGGCTATCCACAGAACAGTGACATGCTATCTCCATGGTGCTAATCAAAGAGAAACACACAGGCATAGGGAAATTCACATTGAGCATACAGAGTCACACATGAAACACTAAATAAGTACTATATTACAGAGGGCTTCTCGCCTTGCTCCTGCTACCCCCTCGGTGGTCACCTTCATCTGTTCTGCTTCCTTTATGTCTGGGCTTACCAGAATTTCCTTAGTGTTACTACTGGTTGGGGATACCAGGATTTTTACACTACTGCTCTCATTCTCACTGACTTTTGATTCTGGGCTCGGAGCTAGGCTGTGTTCTCCATTGAGTGCCATTAAGTATTTGTCCCTTGCCATCGGTTCAAGGGTTTCAGGTGTCTTGAGAGTCTCCCTTGCTCTTGGCTAAAGCTATAATGTCCCCCAGTATTTCTGGCATCTCTGCCCACTTTTCTATTATGTCGGCACATGAGCTTGTGCGGGCTGTTCTGGCCTGATTGTGAATAATTATTGCCTCCAATTTTGCCAGCTTATTGCCCTGGTTTGCTAGGCATTAGTCTATTGATTGTAAAAGATCATTTTGGACCTCCATTTTTGTTGATTTCTAGATCAGAGCCTTGGCTATTGACTTTTGTGGTTCACTGATGGTTTTCAAATGGGGGATATCTTCTTGGTCTTCCTGGCCTGTTAATAGCCTCGTCACCACTCGGTCTTTAGCCTCTTCCCTTATCCCAATACATTTTGGGGTGAGGTCCAAGTTCCTTTCTATTGTTAGTGCTAATTTTTGTAGAAAGGAATCGGTGAGGTCTCCTGACTCGGGTGAATTGGGTTGTCGGCTACCAGAGGTAGTATTAACTGATCGCCGGGGGGGTTCACACTGATTCTTTGCCCTCATTGACCTCGGCCATGTCCATCGATCACCATTTTGCTGAGACTGGGCTGCTGTTTAAAAACACTGTACTAACACATTACGAGGGAGAGTGCCTTTGCCACATAGAGAAACATACTTTTATATGGCAATTAATTCACCTGTAAATGAAGAAAGTATACCCTCACAATTAATAATCACAAATACTTTTCTCTGTGTCGGTAAAGCTGCAATTTTCAGGAACAGACCTAGTTATAAATATATCAATATTTTGCATGTAAGCATGAGAAAATACAAGAACAGTCATTAAAATCTATTCTACGCTTCGTTTTAAACATCTAAATCACTTGTGAAATAGATGTTTGATAATTTTTGCAGAAAAGTAATTTTGAAAAGTGTGCTCTTTTCTGCCTGAAAGTAAACTGGATCAAGTGGCTTTACCTGTCAGCCCTGCTCCAGAGGCTGATTATACATTCCTCTCGGACTTGTTAAAGGCCCTGGTCATGGAAGACAATGGCTTGGCATCTTAATGCAGGGACACCGGAGCGGTGTCAACCACTTAGCAAAGACTAGGCATCTGGGAGTGGGGGCAGGTAAAACAAAGGGCAGTTTTGACAACTTCTTCCTTTAATGTGGATATTCCAGATAGGGCTGTCAGGAATTGCAACAATTAATTTCCAGAGCCACCCTGGACTTTTCATTCTAGCACTATTGGAAAGAAGGACACGTCATCTCTGTAGGCGTGTGGATAGAGAGAACTTCATGGCTTTAGTAGCAGTGAGAAGGCTAAAGTGATCTTGGGTGACGGAATCTCTGAGGGAATCTGGGAAGGTTTCAGAGAACCGAATACAGAATTGCTGAAAATGAAGGTGGTAATTCTTTGAGAAAGAAGCCAGAATTTTTAGTACGGATTTCTCCAAACACTGCCTAGAGAAAAGGATAAGATTGGCATCTCACTATCACCTCCTTAGAACATGTCTTACCTAGGAAGACAAAATTTTGAAGGAAAAAGAAACTGCCTGACTGTTAGAAGAAAAAGACTTAGAGAGTCTGGACTGTTGGTCACACCCAGAAACTGGAATTGATTTCTAGAGGTAAAGTGTCTGGCTTCCTGTCGCATACTACAGCGACATAAAAAGCTGCAGTATTCCTAACTAAAAGAAGGCCTAGCTAACTACTGAGGTTCCTTCAGCAGGAGTCATGCCAGGAGAGACCTGGGGAATCATATACAAAGTTTTTTGAGGTAGCAATATCTGTGAACTGCAAATACACAGGGATTGTCGTAAAATACTTTTTTAAAGTGTATCAAAGACCTACTATTGTCAGAAAATTATTTCAACCCATAAAACAACTTTTGTGATCCATTACGAATTGCTAATAGAATAAATATGAAAGAGACCTGTCCCTTTGAGCTGGGATTCATAGTGAAACTTATTTTGGTATGTGACTACATTTGCAGTTCAGCAGTAATTGCAATCAGGTATTAAACATTAAGGGGCATATTCTCAAGGAACTATCGCCAAGTTATCGGCACTTTAGCGCAGCCAAAGTCACGATAAACTTATCGCCCCATTCAAAAGCTGGTGCTAACAGTCGATAACACCAGTTTTCCAGCGATAGCATCCTCAAAACACATCGCCACGGATGACCCTGGCAACTATCACTAATGAGATGCAGAGTAGGCATTCCCGAGCAAAAAGCTGCGACAACACTACTCCGCAACATTCTCAACGACCAGCCAGATTGGCGATAAGATCCCAAAACAGGCAATAAGGCACGTTGGCAGCAGAAAACTAACACCTGCTCTGACCTGGTGTTAAGTCGGACAACAACCGGCAGCTGCCAAGAGAGCACAGCCCGTAGCCAAAAATGAAGAAAAAACAGATGCCTGAGCAACTGAACATGCAGCCCAGAACCCCAATAGGGCAACACCACCCCCAGGACCCCACCACCCGCCCCCCCTCCCTTTGGACAAAGAAAATGCACATCAACACCACGAAACCATAAACCAAACAAATCGCCTGAAGTCGCTCAATCACACATGCAGGTGCGGCCAAAAAATGGAAATCATACATTCAAATCATATAATCCAAATAAAAACTTTATTACAGATGAAAAAAAAAGGAATTTTGAAAAGGCACGGCGGGTCTTCTCTGGGCATTCTGTAAGTCACAGCCTGCAAGACAGATATACAGATAGGAAGGTGTGCCATGCACCCATCAAAGTACAGAGAGAGAGAGCGAAAGAGAGGGGGAGAGGGAGAGAGAGAACGAGAGGGAGAAAGAGAGAGAAAGAAGAAGAGGGAGATAGAAAGATAGGGAGGGAGAGAGAGAGAAACAAAGAGAGAGAGTGAGAGAAAGAAAGGGAGGGAGAGAGAGAGAAATAGAGGGAGAGAGAAAGAGAGGGAGAGAGAAAGGGAGGGAGAGAGAGAGAGAGAAAGAGAGGGAGAGAGAGAGAGAGAGAGAAAGAGAGGGAGAGAGAGAGGGAGAGAGAAAGAGAAGGAGAGAGAAAGAGAAAGAGAGGGAGAGAGAGAGAAAGAAAGAGAGGGAGAGAGAAAGAGAGGGCGAGAGAAAGAGAGAGAGAGAGAAAGAGAGAGAGAAAGAGAGGGAGAGAGAGTGCCGACACTGCAGGCCCAGGCCTCACTGCTCACCTGCAGCCACCGGTGTATCTCCAACCACGTGCCGGTACACACTGCAGTCCCCCAGGTCCCTCATCTGAAACAGTTGCCAGAGACATGAATGGCAGTGTCCATACAGTGGCTGACGCCATCCGCACTTGCCCACCCCTGCGCACACAGGCTGCTGCACCCCAGCCTCTCCCTCCGCCCAGTCGAGATTGCCCACCCCTGCACAACCAGGCCTCCCTGCTCACCTTCCGCTACCAGCGTGTCTCCAAGAGTGCCCACCACGTGCCGCTGGGAGCCCCAAACCCGTGGCCTGCGACCATGGCACCCTCCACATCATGCAGCCCCACACCGTGGGCCACGAGGTCACACACTTGATTCTGGGTCTCGAGTTTGCTATGGTGGAGAACATATCAGTGCACCCGGCCTCATCGCAGGCTGCACACCCACTCAGCACTAGAGGTGCCACAACTCTGTGAACTGCGAGGGGATGCCACGTGTTGGTAGGCCCGCACTGCCTGCTGGCTCAGGCCTACACTGCAGTCTAGCAGGGCTCACACTAATGCCACCATTCTGGACCGCCTGGATGGCGCATAATCGCAGGCTGCACACCCGCTCAGCACCTTGGGTGCCCCTACCACAGTGCACCCAAAGACACCATCACCATCCCTCTCGTTCTCTCTCCCCCTCTCTTTCGCTCTCTCTCTCTGTACTTTGAGGTGCCTGCCGCACTGTATCCGGTGCTACCAAGTCATGGACCCTTTATGATTGAGTCCCGTGGTGCGGAAGCCATCATGTCACCCCTGGCACCGGGCAATGTGCTGTGCCTGGGCCCCTGGCCCTCAGGCAGAAATTATACCCACACATAGAAGAGTGAGTGGAAATGGTGTCCAGCATGTGCGCCAGGCCCTTTATTTATTGGCAGGGTCACATGTCCTGTGACACCGGTGCTGAATGGGTGTGATGTGGGTGTGAACCAGCTGTGACGGAGTGGCTGTGGCATGCTGATAACTAGACCTGTGAGCAGCAGATCCCCACAGGGAAGACCTGGGAGATGTATTGTTGTCGTCCCCCCGTGAGCGTAAGCTGAGTGGGTTGGCCTAGCGTATGCCAGTCCAGCATAAGGGTGTGAAAAATGACCTGGGGCTCTGGGCGTGCTTCTGTTCTGGGCTTGACAAGGAAGTGACTAATGCATGCATCTCCATTCTAGTATCGGCGCTACCCGGACAATTGGCAATGTGTCACCCTGTGACCCAAGTCCCACAACATGAGCAACATGGACGCAATGGGGGAATCATTGACTCTACATTCATCCATACCTCCACACTTGCAAGATCAGAGACATGACACATCGGTGTGACAATGAATGCTACCGCTTTCTTCTCACCACCATGGCAGTCTCATCTGCATCTTCATCCCCTGCTGTTTCAGGTGCCTCACATGTGGGTGGTGGTGTTCTGTCTCCAGCACTGTATGGCAGTGACACCTGAGGGGCCGGAGGTGATTTGTGTGCCGCACTGTGTGGCACTGACACATCAGGGGTCGGAAATGTGAATGGAGTGGTAGCAGCAGCATGCATCAGCGCCTGTCCTTGTGGCAGCAATGCCATGAGAAGGGTCTTTATGCCATTGAGGGACCCAGCTACGTATCGCTGGTGTACAGCCGTGGCAGCTGCTCTTTCCGCACGCCTCCACTCCGTGTTCTCCATGTGCCTCCGCATGAGTCCCAACTACCGGGCGAGCTCGCTGGAGCCATTCTGACTAGACAGTCATTCTTGTCGCACAGTCAGGACTCTGGCGATGTCAGCCATTGATCGTTGGAGGGCATGGAGCAGACTGTCAGTGTCCGTTAGGGACTGTGAGTGGTCCCTGATTGGATTTAGACACCCACATATGGCGTCCAGTTTGTCTGGCATGCGGTCGAACCCAACCTGCACCCGTTCGGCCATCTTCTCCTGGCACCCTTACACACAGCATTGGAAGGCCATGTGCTCATCGTGGGGGCCCTGGGAGCAGCCGTGGTGGTCGGTGCTGCCTGCTGTGTGTCCTGTGCAGGGGGTGGGTTCGCCTTGTAGCAGCTGGGCTGCCCTGCCCCTGGAAGTAGGGTGCGGAGGCTGTTAATGAGCTGTTGGAGGGCATCGGAGTCGAAGGTGTGGTGGTTCTCTTCATCATCAGAGAAGAGAGATTGGGACTGCTGTGCAGGAGGTGTTGAATTTCCTTCTGTAATGTGAAGGGGAGATGCAGTTTAACATTGTGTTCACATGTTTGTCGATGCATTGTACATGTTTACAATTGGACTGAATGACAGTGTACATTGTGAATGTTTGTGGGGAGCTGCCTATATAATATGGGACTGTGGACATTTTGACAACATCACGGATGTGTGTTTGTACTTGTACATCGTCAACTCATATTTCCCTGCGATGCCATATGTGATTCGCCAGTTTCTGCACACAAGCGGCACCAGTTGTGTCCTCTGTTCTGTTGTGGACGTGTTTGTGCCACATCGTTGTCAATGTTGATGTGCTCTACATGTGATGTGTGTGTGCCGCATTTTGGGGGAGTCGCCCCTGCAGGTCTGATTTGGCTGCCCCTTATAGCTTACATGCGGTGTGCCACTGACTTCTGTGCTTATACAGTGCTTTGATGTTGTATACTTGGGTGCATTGGTCTCTTGGTGGGAGCTGCAGGTCTGGGCATGGTTTGTCCGCAGATGTGCTATGCTTACTTGTGCATGTGTGCCATTGTGCCCATCTCCCCCCCTCCCCCCAGTCCCTGGTCGTTACTCACCCTGTTGCTGTTGTGTCCGGTTATGTTGAGCAGTGTCTGGGCCCCGACTCCTGCCACCGTCTCCCCACTAATGACTGTGGACACCATTTCCTCCATCTCATCCAGCACCTCCTGTGGCGCTGGACTCCCACCTCCAGTCTGCATTGCTGCCTTCTGGTGGTTTGTGAGTTTCTGCTTGGTTTTGCGCTTGACATCATTCCAGCGCCTCCTGACCTCTTCCATTGTCCTCTTCAGCACTCCGACTGCATTCACCTTGTTCACGATGCTCTGCCATATTCCATTTTTAATTCCCAGTGACACAGTGGAGGTCATAAACAGTAGTTGATGGTATTCTATCACCTCCCTTATCAGGATCCTGTTTTCCTGTGGACTGAACCTTTTCCTACTACTCTTCTTGTCCTTGCCCTTCCCTGACCCCGAGGTTCCAGGCTGGTCCTCTGGGGGGCTTCTGGGGTTCTGGTTGTCCTCTAAACTTGCTCCGGCTGACTCCATTGTGCTTCGCTGTTGTTTGGATTATGTATGTGTTTTTTTTCTACTTTTGTAGTGCTTTAACCCGCATGCTGCGTGGGATTGCAGGCCTGTGACTGGTTTTCGCAGATTTTTGTATTGCGATTTGCGTCATCGCTGCTTTTTTCACATTTGTGTTTCGCATTTTTGCGGCATTGCATTGATTTTAGCACGTTCATTTGATGCATTGTAGTGGGTCTATCGCATGGTGCCGCTGTGTTGAGAATACCACGTTGACACAATGTTATTTTCCCGTGATAGACTGCGATGTGAAGAGTTGCGTTAAGCTACTTTTGCGGTAGTTATCACAAGTTCTTGAGAATATCCCCCTAGGTTGGGACAAATTTCCCTTCAAATAGTGTATTGGCAGCCTTTGGGGGAGCAGACAGTTGTCCAGGGAATCACTGCCTGCTCCTCCAAAGTGCTCCCAAACAAGAAACATTTTTGTTTAAAAGCAATAGCTGTCCTTTTATTGGGCATGGACAGTTTAAAAAATGTTTCCTCTTTGGAAATGCAGATGCTGTAAGGAAAGTCGTTACAGGCCTCTCTTACTGCATTCACAGCTAATTACGGGGCTTCACATACTGAAGCCTGCTTAATTTAATATTCATAATGAAGGTCATTTTTCAAAACCCTATAAATATGTAATTTGCAATGTGACCTATTAGTATGAATGTGCCATTTTAAATTGCTTTCTCATTAAGAAACCAATTATGTTCAAATTGCATATGACTATTCTGTGAGTTTCAATGGTGCATCAGGCTCCTAATGCCTAGTAACCTACCACAAGGACTGAGGATTACACAAGCGACAGGTAGAAATTTTCCAAGTAGTTGGAGAAAAGTGGGACTTAATGATTTTATTTGGTCTTGAGTTCAAACATGAAGAAAAGCAAAATCACTTAACATGGGAGAGAGATCTGTGTAACTAAGGGCCTGATGTACAAAGCGATTTTAGGGTTGCAAAGGTCAGATTTGACCCTGTGTGACCACAAATGTTTCTAATAAACATACTAAACCCAAATTGAGATTTGGAAACACATAACCTAATCATAATTTGGGTTTCCAACTAAATACAGAAGTGGTATGTGGAAGGGACAAGTAAAGGACATTCCTTCCAAATACCGATTACTTAACTTATGTATTAATGTTTTGCAACCAAAGTCAAGTCACTAAACATTAATAATTTGCCACCAAGTACAAATTTGTGGTAACTAATCGCAATTGACAAGGCCTCCTTAAGAGACACCTTCTCCTTTGTGGATGTAGACAAAAACGTTTTTGGAGCAAGCAGTGATCATTGGTACCACTATCTTCTCCTAAAAATGTTTGCAAAATTATTTATCTTCTATTTTAAATGCAGCCAATTTCCTTTTAGGAAAATGGTCTGCATTGTCAAAAAAAGGATTGCTTTATTTAAAAGCAGTCACAGACATAATGATCTGTTTACCCAAATGGCCAGAATGCTTGTGACTCTAACCAATCATAATGGATATCAATTCAGTCCCACCTCATGCATAATAATAAGATAGGTTGAATTGCGACCCACTACAAATCGGTGTTTTGTGGACCAACCTATTATTACATAGATTGGTTCACAAAATACCAATGCATTCAGTAGAAGTTGAAGTGCAAATTGCACCTCCTTCTACCAAATCCATTTAAGTAAATTCCATGGAGAAGTAATTGCAAATTTGAAATCGCTCTTTAATGCAACTTACTATTTCTTATAAGGAATCTGTGTACATCAGACCCTATACACTATAGAACCTTCCAACAAATAATAGCTGCTATCTACCAAATTTGGGAGAATAGTTTCTGTTCTGCTGAAAGAGGAATTTACAGCTTTGCTTTAATCGTATAAGTTAAGGGAAAACATCACATCCTACAGCAATACCTCAAATAAACCCCAAAGGACAGCATTGTTAAATATAGTGTCCACCTCCTCAACTTTGGAGAGAATTAAAATATTTCACAGTTCATAAGATATACTTTGTATAGAGTTGAATGAATCACAAGTATTACATTCTCCTCAGATCTGCTACAAGACAGAAGTAGATGCTATAGAGAAAATGGTTATTTTACAAATTAATTGTAGTATTTCTTGTGCCAGGATGTAGTTTGATCCATCTCATGGGAGTTTGTGTGTGGTCACTATAGAGGACAATGAGTCACACCACACAGAAACCAGGATAATTCACATCATTCGAGTTGCTGTAAGGGCTGAAAAGATGTGAGGATTTAATGGGCCAATCTCATCAATTTGGTGAGTGTCAAAAAAGCCTCGTACTTGAAAAGTTATTGCATCAAAATATAACTGTCTGCATGGTGCCAAAATCAGCTTTATGTGGAGAGATCTTAGCTGAGTACCGATGCCCACTGATTGTGAGTTTTGTAAAGCAAATTGAAAGTCTTTATTAGCAAATTGAAAAAACATTGTCAGACTTTTTAAAGCCCTGCCTTCTTAACCTCAAGCAGTGACCAGGAAGCCCTAATGGGTACCAGACAGTTTTTGTGTGGAATATCAATTTATCATAACAAAATGTGATAAAAAAAACCTCATTCTGGAGAATATAATGACATTTAGGCATGCATCAAATAGACATATTTAGATCATTTATTTTGCAATAATTTGATAAATGGGAAGGAGAACAGTTGAGGGGTCAGCTATGTACAGATCTTCATGTAAGGGTTCAAAAACTATGCTGGCATCTATTAAATGTTTCTGAGATGCAAAAGTGAACTTTCTGTTGAATTTCAAACACATTTCAGACAGAATCAACAAGGAAGGCTTTTAAATGTTGAATAGTAAAGATTTAATTAGTGTGAGATCTTAGTGATAAACAGTTTCAGCATATTGTCCAACCTAAATATAATTCCCAAAATAATGTGATATTGTGTGAAAAGTATAAAGGATCAAAATATTGACAAGATAAGAATATTTGTGTAGGCATAGATTTGCTTGACTTAACCCCACACATATAAACTTTCAGAAACTGGACTATTACTTTGGGAGAGTGGAACTCATACCAGATAAAAATACGCAATCTGGTTAGGTTTACACCTTCTCCCAGACAATCTCTGATCAGCCCCTGGTAGCTATGGCACAAGCAGAAGGTAATCCTCAGAAAAGTGTTTAAGTTCAAGCACTTCCAAAAATGTTGAGTAAAGAACACAAAACAATAAATTGTCCAAACCTATCTGGAAAACTAGAATTTAATTAGCAACAATACACCAAGACACGAAGGGCCTGATTCAGAGTCCTTCTGTTGCAAACTTAGCAGATACCACCTTATTACATTAAGGGGTAAGGAATATCCATCATGCTTGTGATGGAGTATCCATGTTCCAAACTTTAAGTCAGGCCCTAAAACCATTATAGTAGGAGAAGGGGAACCAGAGATATGCATGTTTAAAGTTTCAAATCAAAATGTGCTTAGACTAAGTAAAGCACAATTGAAACAAACAGTTTGTAGTTTACTTCAACCTCATCACAATTTCACACTGGCAACGGAACAGCTGGGGTCAAATATATGAAGTGGGACATTTAATTCACAGTTTTTTACCTTTGGAATTAGTCTCTGAAATGCAAGTCAAAATCTTCCAGCATCCCATTGTCCAAGGCTATATCTAGCAAGGGTCTTTCAAAGTTGAATACATTGCTGTTGAGCTCCCACTGAAGACTTTGAGTTTGATGCCTAAGTCTCCCAGTGGGAAAAAGCTGGTTTTCCTGGCTACCAAGAGTGCTTCATCTGTCCTAGAGATTTATTTCACCCAGGTTCAAGGTTTCACCTTTGGATCTAGTCAATTGTTTAGGAGTCAAAATTCTCCAGTGACACAATGTTGGAAGCTAAAGCAAGACAGGGCTTCACAAGGCCAGATACCTTTACTGAAATGTCCAGCTGACCGTGTTTTCAGTGCTACGCAAAGCTCTGAGTGGTACCAAGCCGATTTTCCTTCCCGGATGTAACCTTCCTGGGCAAGCTCCAGCACCTTTTACTCAGGAGGTGTAAAAAAGGACTAAGTCACACTATTCACCAACTGCTGGTAAAGATCTTTCTGGTCAGTCCTGCAGCCCCTAACTCTTCATGACAGCGCTCTACACACCAGCTCTCGCTCCAACTAGGTCTCATGCAAGGTCCAGACCTCCGTGGTGATCTCGGCCCTCTTGGAGTCAGAAGTCCTGCTTTTTATGTCAGTGAAGCAGGTAAACAGGAGGCCAAGCACATCACCCTTAGAAAACAGTCCCATTCCCTAGGTGTCAGCAGGAGTCAGGCGTCCTTAGTTCCATGAATAAGTCATTTTCTTACAACAGGAGTCAGGAGACGCTAGTCTTCTTTCAGCAGACCCATCTTCAGTTAGTCTTCCCAGGTTCAGAAATGTTCTAATGAGGTAGTGGTTTAGGTTCCAGATTTATCCTGTGCCGATACAGTGATTGTAAAATATCTGTCACCCATCACACTATTTTGTCACAGTCCCCACCTCCATTTGCAGCACTTCCTCTTTACCTGATTGCAAAATTACCCAAGTGCCCGAATTTCAGAACCCTTATTTCACCAGACAGGCCTGTCTTCGGCTCCATGACCTCTGACCTATTTAGATGAAAACTATTTAAACCCAGTAAAGTCCAAACTTGTTCACTCTCCCACTGTGACTAGTGCCTGGCTGTCTAGGATAGTCCTATTAATGAAGGGGAGAATCTTTCCCTGGCATTTTCAACTCTAAAGCAATAGCGCTACAGCTGTCCTTTGTTCTGCCAATTGTTTCTGTCAACTCCAGATAGCTAATTAAGTGGTTAGCAGTTAACATTTTTCTGTCCTTTCAGGGGCTCAGAAGCAGGCCATTGTCTTCTGACCCTGGATCTTAAACTCCACCAGGCAATGATGTCTATTCCATCTCTGAGGGTGTCATGAGTGGCAGAAATTGTTTTAAGCCAGTTTCAATAACCAATGTGCATTTAAATAAATGTACTTTTCCACTTAAGTTAACAAAACCTGGATTTCGCCATTAAATTATATTTTGAAAAATAAGGAAGAAATAACTTGAAGCACTAACAATTTCCCAGGTGCAGATATGAAATAAAATGTTTTATTGCAACCTAGCCTGTCCTATAGAACATATTGCTGGATCTGGACAGTGAAATAAATCGCTTTTAGGCCTTTAGTCAATGAGAGGGCACAATTTTAAATATATAGAGGTCCATTAGGATGTAGGGCGGAAAAACACCCCGACCGCCATGGAAGCTGAAAACAACCGCCCGCCGGCCCCGTGGGAAAACCGGCAGCCAAATTAGCATTAACCGCCCAAAAAAATCCGACCACGGCGGTACGAGGCCCAGAATAACCGTCCGTAGCGGGCGGAGATGGCCAAAATCCATCCGAGGAGGTTGGAATCGTGGCGGAAAAACAACAACCCGCCGCAAGTATAGCGGAGACACCGCCCCGGAAATTAGTATATCCCCGACGGTCCCGCGGTACATACCGTCGTCTCCGACCGCCGCGGTCGCACAATGGAATGAATGGGAGAGCCAGCGGCAGAGCTGAAATATAGCCACCGCGGTGGACGAACTGTCAAAAATATGGTGGACAAAGCCCAAAACCCCACAAGAAGGCCAAAAAGTGCACACAGAAAACTTGACATGCCTCCCAAATACACAAAACACACCCCAATGACACAACCACATGGCAAAACGAAAACAAAAAATCCCAGGACTACACACCTGTCAGCAACACGCCAATTGAACACACCCACATAGCTGTGTCTAAAACCAGCCCCTTCACTGACCACAATCCCTTGCAAAACTCTAGGAGAGAAGGGACACATACCCCAGCTGACAGGAGAAGCAAAGGACACAACATCACCAGCCACACCACACACAGCACCACCACCACCTTCAAACCAGCACAACTAACCCCCTGCACAACACACACCATATACAGCACAACTACAACCACCACTCACACCCCTGCACCCACAATCACCTTGCACACCACACACCATGGCCACACAGAAAATGCCCAAATTTACTGAGAGTGAGTTGAAGGTCATGGTAGATGAGATATTCAGAGTGGAACCACAGCTTTTTGGTACTCTGGTCCAACAGACACCATCAGCCACAAGGCCACAAATGTAGGCTAGGATAGTCCAAAGGGTCAATGCAGTAGGGACCACCCCAAGATCAAAAAAGGAGATCATGAAGTGGTGGCATGACCTGAAGAGGGTGGTCAAGGAGAGGAGGAGCAAGAACAGTGAGCTGGCTCAGAGAACTGGCGGTGGCCCTCCCATTCCACAAAAAACATTCACACAATGGGAGGAGAAGGTGCTTGCCATACTGCATCCAGAGAGTCTCACAGGAGTAGCCGGGGGAGTAGAGGCTGGTAAGTACAAACAAATGACTACCGCCACTCTGCTATGTACTGCCTTGCACAACTACAAAGCTACACCACCTAGGACACACACCATCTATCTGCACCACACACTCACAAAAATATGGCTCACAGATCCAACATTCACCCACTCCCATTCACCACAAACATAGCTAACAACATAACCATGGGGGCATGTGTTCAGGCAGACAGCACTACAACAACCACCATGCCCCCTGTCCCACACCTCAGCAGGATGCATCCCTCCCCCACCCCACCCAGGAGCAGTTGGAAGCCATTGCCGTACACCAAACAAACTTACAGGTAGTGAGCCATCTTCACAATGAGGGTGTCTGGGGGTGGGGGGCCTGCACCACTACTCCCACCTTGCCCCCTGTCCCACAGCCTAGTAAGATGGATCTCTCCCCCACCCCACCCAGGAGCAGTTAGAAACCATTGCAGTACAACAAACAAACTTACAGGTAGGTAGCCATCTCCACAATGAGGGTGTTTGTGTCAGGGAGGGCTGCACTACTACTCCCACCATGCCCCCTGTCCCACACCTGAGCAGGATGGATCCCTCCCCCACACCACCCAGGAGCAGTTGGAAGCCATTGCAGTACACCAAACAAACTTACAGGTAGGTAGCCATCTTCACAATGAGGGTGTTTGTGTCAGGGAGGGCTGCACTACTACTCCCACCACACACCTGTCCCACACCTGAGCAGGATGGATGCCTCCCCCACCCCACCCAGGAGCAGTTGGAAGCCATTGCAGTACACCAAACAAACTTACAGGTAGGTAGCCATCTTCACAATGAGGGTGTTTGTGTCAGGGAGGGCTGCACTACTACCCCCACCATGCCCCCTGTCCCACACCTGGGCAGGATGGATCCCTCCCCACCCCACCCAGGAGCAGTTGGAAGCCATTGCAGTACAACAAACAAACTTACAGGTAGGTAGCCATCTTCACAATGAGGGTGTCTGTGGGTGGGGGGCCTGCACCACTACTCCCACCATGCCCCCTGTCCCACAGCCTAGCAAGACGGATTCCTCCAACCACCCCACCCAGAAGCATGTGTCAGCCATTACACAACCCTCATCAAACTTACAGGTAGGTAGCCAGTATGTGCACCCACCCATTTGCCCCAAATTAAATGGTGTCATATGACAACACCAGCCCTCACATTGCACAAAGAGCCATATCTGTTAGGGTTTGTGCACAGCAAAGAGCATGCCCCCTCTCATTGCACTAGTGGTCTTAGTAATAGCTCTCTTTTAAACATACTATTGAAAGCCTTTCTTGTTATCTCAGCCCCCTCCCTAGGCTTCTGTGTATGTTGCTTAATGTATTCACAAGTTTGGATTTTTCTGTTTGATTGCACATGGGACCTTGCATTTACCAAGGCTTATTTAGAAAACCCCTCCCTAGGCCATGTGTTACTTCAACTCATTTGCTTAATAACTGAAGCTCTGCACCCTTTTCTAGAACATGGGCAGCAGGTGTTAATTCTACTCATTAGCATAATAACAGAAGCTCTGCACACCGGCATGTGAGAACCACACCCAGTTCTTTGAACCACACCCAGCTCTTCGAACCACACCCAGTCCTGTCTATAAAAGACAGCCCCTGAGCCTCATCCAGTGCTTGTGCTCGTCTACCTCCTGCTTACCTGAGGACGTATCCTTCGGCGCTGGCATTCATGCTCTCTCCTGAATTTCATTGGCTTCAACGGGCGTGACTGCTGGCTCTTCCTTGTTCCGGTTTCCGGCTCCTTCCTGCCTCAGTCCCTCATCTGCCCACTGCAATCAACCTGCAAAAGAGAAAGAGGACAAGGTTAGACTGATCAGTATCCCTTTCCAGCAACAAGTAAGTGCAAAACCTTTTATTACCTGAAAGAACTTTGACGGCGATTTCTGGATTCATGTATAGACAATTTGGAACAAGATAGCTCCCACGAACTTGTGGAAGAATACTTTGTGGAACTTAGTGAAATAAACATTGTTTTACTTGGAACTTTTGAAAATCGAACAGAGGAAATCATTGGCAGCAAGGCCAACAGTAAAGCAAGGACTTGAACTAGTAATTACCTGCATTATCTTGATGTAAAAGTACAGTATTTGTTTTTTAAATGTCTGGAAATGTGTGAAAAGTGAGTTTACAATTAAGAACTTCGGCTTTAGTTATATTAAGGTGAATGTTAGATGTTGATAACTCTGATAATGATATTCGTTTGATTTTTATAGGAATATAGGAATTTTACAGTAATAGAAACCACATCCCAGAACAGTAACACATACCAAACCTGGAAGCTAAAGACCAGGATCCAAGAGGTACTTGTAGAAGGGAATTTTTGATAGATTAAGGGTTAGTCAGGAACACATGTAGGGGTAGGTTGCACTTATCTGTTCTTTGTTTATATTCCAATATGCACCCATTTCTACAGAAATCAGAGAGGGCCGCAGCTTGTAACGGCACTTCAACAGTGGAAACGCAAGAACGGTGTTGTCTCTCTCTTTTTTTATTTTATCCACTTCCCCCCTTCCCTTGAGCTTCTGGTTCTTAGTGCACTGTTTACACTAGTGTGCTGGAACAAGTATTTTAAGGGTGGGGTCAGACTGTCTTCAACCTCCATCAGAACTGAACAGAAACTCAGGTGAGCTGGGCTTTGACAATATCTACCCCATTGCCAAGCACAGTGTGCACACAGGTAAGCCAAGGAAACTGTCACAACCACCAAAGTGTGTCACACCAATGCACAAGTAGAAGAAAGCCTAGGCACATTAATGCACAGCAACTAGTTACATGTGCATCACCATGGGGCAAGTGCAACAAGGACCATTCTCAAAATATGAATGCATGTGCGGTGGCACAAATCAAGATATGCACATGACAGGACAAAGGGATGCAGGAGATGACAATGGCCAGTCCATGGCCAGATGTGACGTCTGCTAGGTCAGACAAATAAACCATGAGTCCACAATTAAACACATGTTGTGCCAGGCCCTAGATGGCAACAAGTCCCAGTAAACCTCAATTGGACACGGTTCGCATGGTATGCCCTGACACCTCGCACCATGGACAAGTAATGCTTGTACCACTGTATAATGTCAGGGAGCACAGTACTGCACACAGTCAACAATGTGATGATATGTCAATTGTGCAGTGTACAAAATGTGAATGACACACAGCTAACCCAAAGCTCGCCGGGTGCACTGCAATGACCATTTCCCATCTGACCCACAGGTGACCAAGAACTCACTGCTGAGGACAACACCAGCAACCTGCAGAGCCAGTCTCCACCCCCGGTATAAGGACTCTCGGATGTTGACTCCCAGGATTCCGTGGACGATGAGCTCGAGGCCGGCCCATCTGGTGTGCCAGGGAGCAACAGGTCCCAGGACCCCAGCATCCCCCCCACCACATCTGCAGCAACACCAACTCCACAGCAGGCCCCTGCTGTCACGGCCTGTGCGGCCACCGCCACCACCACCACCACCACCAGTGCTGTCGGCAACACCCTCCCTGTCCCAGAGGATGCCCCGCACACACCACCCATGGAGGAGGGCAGGGAGAGGATGCGGGTGCCCACAGTGGTGGGGCAACGGGTCCGTGGCAGCAGGGCAGGTGGGAGGGGCAGGGTCACCCAGGGACACCAGGAGGCTGGGACCCACTCCCTGGAACACATCACCAGAGTCCTGGGCGCATACAAACAGGCCCAGGGACGAACGGGCCAGTCAGACGATCTGTTGCACGAGCTCATCCTGCTGATGAGGTCCATCGACAGATGCATGGGACAAATCGTGGACCTCTTGGGCCAGCAAGTGGCAGTACTGATGGACAGGCATGCGCCCCATACAACACCTCTGCCTCCCTCTGGTGGGCTGCACAATGACAGTTCACCATCCTCCCCTGCGCCCACAGAGAGGGGTGAGTCCTCAGACCCCACTGGCCCTGCCGCAGGCCCCCCACCTGCCAAACGACAAAGGAGCCATCCCAAGAAGACCCTGGGAGTATCTGGAGGCAAAGAACCTGCCAGACGCAAGTCACGGAGCCAGCCATGATGGCAACCCTATCCACCACTACATTGACTCTTTGGACTGTCCTACCCCACACTGCCTTGTGAATGGCATCTGCCTGTTGGACTGGGTCACCACAGCAATGTGGTGACTACTCGACCATCTCATCTACCACGACTGTCAACTCACTGCCCCCCCAATGGAAATGTACACCCCCTTGCATCTCACCATAGTGAATAAAATATCCTCACACACATGTTGTTGTGTCTCCTCCGTCTTTATTGCATGGTGTATAGTCTTCTACGTGATCACAATGTACCAGGACCATGGGCTGAATGTAGGCAAGGAGAAGTCGAAGGCACCTAGGGAAATACAACAGAACAACTGTCACTGGTCAGGGTGTGGCACCACAGACATCACACAAGCCCTAACACCAGGATAACCCAACATGCACATGTCACAACGGCCCCCAAGTGTCAACATACACATCCCATTGATCTACCCAAATGACATGTCCTAGAAACATTTCCAACCACCACTGAGTCTACAACTGGCTGATGCTACAATTCTCACATGCTCCTTCACAACAACAGCAATCTCATCAGACAATGGGTATGTTGCATATTGCCACCCACCGTCAAGTGAAGTAGCGGGTGATGAGCTGTTCACGCAGGTCAACACCTTCCTCCTCTCCACTGTCCTCATCACTGGACACGGCTTGATTTGCAGGCTGGGGCCTTGGCTCCTCACCATCATCCAGGAGCAGGGGAATCTCCCTGCGAATGGCTAGGTTGTGGAGCATGCAGCATGCAACAACAATCTGACACACCTTCCCGGGCGAGTATGCAAGTGCACCTCCGGTCTTGTCCAGGCACCGAAAACGTGACTTGAGCAGGCCAAAAGTGCGCTCCACCTCACGACGTGTCCTCCCATGGGCCTCATTGTAGCGGACTTCAGCCGGGGACCTGAGATTCCGCAGTGGGCTCAGCAACTAGGGACGGTTGGGATATGCAGAGTCACCTAGATATGACAAACACAAATAGACATTGCAATGTCGCTGAGTCTCAGGGGAGCAGGTCACACACACAGCACGCCACACGACTAGGCATGCTCACCCACAATCCATTCACGCTCTGGAAGAAGATTAGCCATCAGCTGGGGCACTATGCTGTTCCCCAGGATGTAGGAGTCGTGGGCCGAGCCTGGGAATTTGGCACACACCTGCGAGATGGTCATATCTGCAAGGCACACCACCTGCACATTGATGGAGTGGTAATGCTTGCGAATGCTGTAAATGTGCTCACTTGCCTGTGGTGGCACAAGAGTGACATGGGTGCAATCAATGGCCAAACAACATTGGGGATGTGTCCAAGGGGATAGAAGTCTCCCTTCACAGCTCTCAATTCAGCACCCCTGGGGAAATGGATGTATCTGTCCTTATATAGCATCATGGCGGACAGTACATCGCGCAGCACCATGCTGAACATTGGTTGTGACATCCCACCAGCGCTGGCCACAGTCTCCTGGAACGATCCAGTTGCAAAAAAATGCAGGGCTGTCATCACCTTATAAGTAGGGGTGAAAGCTGTTGGATATCTCCTGCGTGGCTGCAGGTGGGGCTCCAACAGATCAAAAAGGGTCTTCAGGGTGGCTTTGTCCAGGCGGCATTTGCGTATGATCGCAACATCCTCTATGTCCTCCAGCACCATCAAATGACGAATCAGATTTAACCTCCTCCTAGTGGAGTTGATAGTGGACACATGCCAATACAATACACCAAGAGATGTGCACAGCATATCACGTTATGGATGACACAGCAACAACAATGACTGACATCTAGAGTGACTAACAGTCCAGCTCACATGGAGGGACACCTTCAGCTACACAAAGGGCACACGTGTCAACTTACACAGGAAAAGTACCTCAAACACCACCTTTAGCTATGTGAATGCACATAGGGATATGGCCACAGTACACATGTGCACGCCTGGGAGTCTAGCATCCAGCATATGTGTAACTAATCAAACCCACTGTCTCCTGCCTAGCTGCTGTACCGGTCACACCTTGATGCGTCATTACAACCTGGCACACATCCACCACACAATGACCACAGTCGGCGCTGGAATGATGAATGTGTTCATGAGCAGATATGAGAGGCAATGCTAATTAGATCAACATTCATCGAAATGAGCATTGCTGTGATTGTCACTGGACCTCAACACATTGACATGTGTACACATTGTACAGTCCAGGACTACACTGTCCTGCCTACACCAACATCAAATCCTCAAGTGACATGTGAGTGGGTACAGACAAATGTACATTACACACACACCAACATGGCATGTGTAGCCATCAGTGGAGTAAATTGAACATTGTTATTGAACATTTTGGCACTATGCACTGTTGATGTGTGACAGATGGCCATCACCATTGCATGGCACCCATATCGCGGTAGCTACCCCCTGGCACCGGCGGTGTGTCACCAGCACTCCCATTCACACCAGTGCAGTAGTCATGGGCATGGAGACATGTGGAAATGGAGGTTGGCATGCTCTGCCGCCAGAATACTGTGTCAATGCATGGCACCCATATCGCGGTAGCTACCGCCTGGCACCGGCATGGCGGTTGGCATGCTCCGCCACTAAAATCGCGGTAGCGCACCCCGGGCCCCAGCGGTGTTACACCGCCGTGGAGTTCACCCTTGTGCCAATGGAAAGCTCGATAGCGGTGGCATGATGCAATTTTGAAGGTCGCGGTAGGCGTGCTCCGCCACCGCGGAGGCGGTCATTGGCTGCATTTGAAAGAGGCAGACATGGACCACCAATTGCTGCAGCTTGGCACCTTTGAAACGACCCCAGGGGGCTATATATGTGGGAGTGAGCCTCACATTGTCACTGCTCACAGAGCCTGCTGCCTGAGACCCCTCACCTGCTGCTGTCTACAGGGAATGCTGCCTGACACCCCTCACCTGCTGCTGCCTCCAGGGACTGCTGCCTGACACCCTTCACCTGCTGCTGCCCACAGGGACTGCTGCCTGACACCCCTCACCTGCTGCTGCCTCCAGGGACTGCTGCCTGACACGCCTCACCAGCTGCTGCCTCCAGGGACTGCTGCCTGGGGACCATCACCACCAAAATCCCCTGCTGTTGTCTCACGTCCACAGTGACGGCAAGGACAGAGAAGATCCGTGCCAGTCCCTTCATGAGCGAGGAGCTGGAGGTCCTGGTGGATGAGGTGCTCACACAGTACCCAAGGCTCTATGGTGCCTCAAATGTTGTGGTGAGTCTTAAACAGTGTTGTGGTGGGGCAGGGGGGCCACACATGTAGTGGACTGATGCAGTATGTGCCTGGGAGTGTGGGGTAGTGTAATGTACTGCCTGACATGCTGTCTCCAGTGGGAGGGTGTGTGTACCCAATGCCACAGCTTTCCCTCCCTGCACATGTAAGTATGAGTGACCTGTGTTGTGTTGTTGGCCAAACAGTGACACAGAAGGTTGTTCATGCTGTAGTCAGGACAGTGATTGCTTGGCTGGATGGCTGTGTGTGCCCCTGTTGTCCATCTCAGTGTGAGCCCAGATGGACAGCACAGTCCCAGTCTACAAAGCAAGGACACATTACTTCACTTACAGAGTATGACATCAGTCTTTTCACATTGCACTCCAGCTGTGGCTCATCTCAGCACTGTAGTTTGCACACAACCGCCCTTGTGAAGGGCATTTTGTATTTGTGAGACCATGTCCCTCAATGTGACATCCATGACACAGTTATCTATTCACAGGGCAGGGACATTGAGTGCTGCGCAGTCTTAGACACAGTGGGTCACCCCCCAAACACAGGTTGATATGTGATGTATGTATGTGTTGCACAACCCAACAATTGACTGGAGATGTGGGCAGGCAGGTTTCAGTGCTGGCATCCTGCATGTGTGTGAGATGTGCAGGGACTGTGTCCCCCCTCACACCTGCATGCTTTAACATCAGCTTTTCCCATGCAGTGGTCACATGTGGGCTGTACTATAGTCTCTGGCTAATCTATCGTTGGATATGTGATTTGGTTGTATCTTGCTGCTATACTGATAGATGTCGGTACATGGAACTGGGTACCTGATCATTTCTCCCTCTTGTCTCCCATGCCTGCAGCTCAAGGTACACCAGCGTAAGGCCGTGTGGAGGGCCATTCAGCAAAGGTGCGAGCCCTGGGGGTCTCAAACCGAAGGCGCACCCACTGCCACAAGAGATGGGATGACATCAGCCGGCTGGCAAAGAATGTGGCAGAGATGACCCTGGGGCTGCTTCCTCGCACTGGGCGTCTGGCACGGCGCAGCATGACACCATTAATGGGCACATCTTGGCGGTGACACAGCCTGAGCTGGATGCACGTGTGAAGGAGCATCAGCAGCAAGCCAGGGGTGAGCATTTGGGGTGTCTGACTTTGGATGGGAGTGGCTGCATGTGTACAGAGCCTGTGCCAGCGCTGGCCTCTGTGATGTTGGTAGTGTGATGCTGTGGCATGTAAATGGCCGCTGGCCTGGGTGCCTGTGGAATGCATTTGCCCTACCTGTACTTACAAAGTAGATTTGGAAGCTGTGCCCTGACATTACATTCTGAGTTGTGATCTTCAGGTTTCTTCTGCATTGGTGTAGTCTTGGAAATCCCATGGGAGGGAATGGCAGTGTGCCCAATCTGACTGTGCGTACATCAATGCGTCCATTGCATGCACCCATATTGGGGAGGGCTAGATATCGTACAGCAATATGCAGCATTCTATTGTCCCCAAGGTATGACATGGTGGGTGGCATGGGCTAATGTCCATTGTGGACTATCATGTTGTAGTCTGGGTCTGTGTTGTCCCCTCCTGTTACATCCAGTTCTGTCATTGGCAACAAGTTGTGTGCCCCCATCATATCCCTAGGTGTGCTCAGAACTAGTTGTGTGTCTGTTTGAACAGAGCCACAAGCAGGGTGTGCACTGTGTGGTCATCACATGGCTCACTCATGCCTGAGTTTCCAGTTTCCATGCACTGCTTGAGTCTATGTAGTGAGTTGGCACGATGTGATTGCACAGGGTGGTGTGCAACATGTAGATTTGCTCAACTTTTGTCATGCATTGATTGCATATATTTGTTCTGTTTTTGCCACTGACCTGACCCATGCAGCATTACCTGTGGTTACGGAGGGACAGGAGACGGAACTCAGTGGGGGTGAAACTAGCACCACAGCTGCCCAGGAGCCCAGTGACACAGATGTCACCAGCGCATCAGAGGGGGACAGGAGTCTGCAGGAGGAGTCCCAGCCTGAGAGGCAAAGCACCACATCATCTGATGCCAGCGGGGATGCATCCATGTTGGAGGGCACAGGGAACGGGGACTCTGCATCGACTTCCACCACACAGCGGCCATTGCCCACACTCCCAGTCACTTCCTCTTGTGCTGCCCGTGTCCGCCTCAGTAAGAGGGGAAGAGTGTCCTTCGCCCCTGGCACTGCTGCCCCTGCTCCTGTCCCCCCTGCTGCCATCAGTGCTGAGTCTGTGGACCTTTTGCGCCAGCTGTGTGTAGGCCAGACAGCTCTCCTAAATGCCTTCATTGACCATGACAAGAAATTGGCCCAGGTGGTTGCTTTCATGGAGGGCATACATTCCGACGTTGGTGGGCTGCACCGGTCAATCCAGGCTTTGTCATCAACAGTGATGTCTGCCCTGCAACAGGCACATTCTCACAGTCCAGCTCCAGTCCCTTTTCCACCACCCAGGCAGTGGCCACATCTGACGATAGTGACCACGGTCCACATACATCAAAGTCACGATACAGCACATGGAGAACACAGCAGCAGATACCCAAGCGGTCCCGTGCGCAGACACCATCACCACAGAAGACCAAAGGCACCCCAGAGCTCAGGGAGAAAAGCCTGTCAGGTGACACCAGGGGACAATTAGCAAAGCAGCAGACCTCAGGCACACATGCCTCAGTGGCATCCCCAACCAAGGACTCTACTGACCCTAAGGCATCGCGCAAAGATAATCGTACAGTGTCTGTGCCCACTAAGGAGGTGGTGCATGCCAAGGGCACTCCTGGGAAGGGCTCAAAAGCAGCATCACCAACCACCTCGACTCCCATTCCAAGCCCAGTGAAGCAGGGGCCGGAGGAGACTGTAGGGGTGACACCTAGTAAACAGGGGAAGGGGGGGCAGAGGCGAAGCAAGGCAAAGCATTCAGCTGGGTCCAGCACATCACCAGAGGGGCTGCCAGTGCCTGCACCTGCTGCAGCAGTGGTGGTGAGTGTGCCTGTTGTGTCCACACCACTTTGCACTGATCCCAAGTCAGGCAAGCCATTTAGGATCCCCAAGAAGTGGAAGGGCACCCTCCACAATCTCCCAGACACACCGTGACTCCCGTCTGCATGACTCCACCTCCAAGTGCCAGTACACCACCTGGTCCAAGCAGCCCTCCAGCCTGCCAAGACTCTGATCGCTCTACCTCAGCTGTTCCGCTCTCTCCCCCTTTAAGTGCCCTGACAGTCCCCGAGGCACAGCTAGCTCCCAGTCCGCCTGACAGCCAAGTCGGAGTGGTAGTCACGCTCACACACCTGTGTCTCACACAGGAGGGCCTGTACTGCGCATTGTTACCCCCTGACTGTGTTGCTGGCCATGGAAAGGTACAGTCTCACACATTCCCTGTGCAGCTTCTCATGAACATGCTCTGCACTCTGCCCTGGCCACTGGCCTTGTTGTTCACTGCTGTTTTGCCCTTGCCTGTGCAGCTTCTCATGGACATGGTCTGCACTCTGCCCTGGCCACAGTCCTTGTTGTTCACTGCTGTTTTGCCCTTGCCTGTGCAGCTTCTCATGGACATGCTCTACACTCTGCCCTGGCCACTGGCCTTGTTGTTCACTGCTGTGTGCCCCCTGCCTCTGCAGCTTCTCATGGACATGCTCTGCATTTTGTGCCTTACTCTTCTCTTATCATGGTGCCTATCTGTGCAATTTGTGAATAAAGACAGTTGCTCCAGTTGTCTATTTTGTCAGTGTCCTTACTGAATAAAGTTATTTTGCTGTGTGTAAATGGTTTACTGTGCCACATGGCATGTGTGGCACTTCAACATGTTCAATGTTTGGGCTCACTTGCTCTCTTTTTTTCAGGGGTGACAGGGTCTTCAGTTCTTTTTGGCCCAGATACTTGTGCTGGCAATGGTGTCAATTTAGAATGTTTAGCAGTAGTCATTTACTTGATTAGTTCATGTTGGCTCTATTGTACACATGTCAGGTTGGGTGCACTGCCAGCACAGGGTGGGTTTCTGCACACAGTATTGCAGGCAGGCTGTCCAGGGTCATCATGTGTGTGTTCTTCCTATATGTGTGACCAGTCGTGTATGTTTGTGGTCATCATGTGATGGCCAGTCGTCCTAGTCCCATGGCTTACTTTCCATGTGTGCTCTTGGATGGCCAGGTATTGTGCAGTGTGAAGGGGTGAGTTTGTGGGGAGTGTTTGATGTGTGCATGCCTCTGCAATGCCAACTACACACATGTGTCACACAGGAGTTGTGTGCCTGTTGTTTTGATTGTTCATCCCTGTGGATGTGGTTGTATGCCCATGTGTGAGTTGTATGTTGTGCACTGTGCAGTGTGTTGGTGTGTCCTTGCAGTTCTGTCTGACTCCTACTTATTGTTTTTGTCACTTGTGAGAATGCAGAGGATGTTACTGGCAATTCAGTGTTGTGTTTTGTTGCACATCCCTGTGTCTGGTGGCTGTTTGTGGGGTCTGTGCAGACCTGCTGCTCCACACTGCCATTGTGGTTGTGTTTTCTCATGCCTTGCTGTCACATGGTGCCTTCTTGCCTCCAGTGTGGCATGTTGTGTGTGTTGTCATGCCATCCCCTATCTGTGCTTCAGCTGCCTACCCATTGTGGGTCTGCACTCCCTCTCTTTGTGTATGTTACACTCCTGCCATGTCCCCTACTGACATGCAGTGCACTTCACTTTGGTGTGAACTGTCCCCTTGGTTTGTATGTGTGTGTGCCTCCCCATGACTTCATTTGTGACACTGTACTTTGTGGTGCATTTCTTTGTCCAGGGTCAATGTGTCACTCAGTGCATTTCCCCAATGGGCCATGTGTGATGTCCTGGTGCTGTTTGTCAGTCATGGTTGCTGCTATGCAGTTCAACTGTGTGTGCTGCCCGGTCCTGTGCTCTAGTTGTTTCCACCTTTGTGTCCCAGACTTGTGCATCTATTGGGTGTTGTGTTAGATGTATGTGTGTTGTTTGTGTTATGGCATCACTTCCTGGGTGTGCTGTTGCCTTTATGCTGTGCTGTATGGTGTTTGGGTTACTGTTCTGTCACTGATATATGTGTGTGTCTGGTATGCTTGGTGTGCACACACAGCTTGTTGTGCTTGCTGTGCTGTGTGTATGTTGCCTTGTGATTGCCTGTTGTGCATTCCCTGATGTCATGCTATGTTCTGCCTGTGCATTTGTTGTTTGTTTGCTGTGGCTGTGTTGTTCTGTGATGGTGCACTTCTTGTGTGTGGTGTGGAATGTTGTCTGTGCATTGTTCCTGAGTGATGTGCTCCCATTGCCTTTCCCCAGTTTAGCTGCACAGGGCATGTCTGTTGTTGTTGTTTTGGCTCTGTGTGTGTTTCAGTTGGGTTCTGTGTTTGTCTGTTGTATTTGTTTCCACATTTGTGGTGGCATCCCTGTGTGTGTGTGTATGTGTGTGTGTAGTTGTGTGTGTGTGTGTGATGTTTGTGGCTGAGCCCAGGGTGTGTGGTTGTTTGTGTGTGTATTGCCTGTCAAGTATTGGCAGCCTTCAGTGTGTTTGGCACTGGTGGTGTGTGCTGCTGGTGTGAGGGGGGTATGTGTGTAGATTCTTATTGGTGTTTGTCAGTCCTGAGGTGTGCAGATGGTCCCTGTGTGTAGTGCTGCTTGTGTACTCCTGTGAAGTAGTTGTGTGTATGTATGGCTGTTCCCAGTTTGACTTCAGGGCCTTCCTTTCATCCTTTCATCCTTGTGCCTATACATGGTTTGCCTTGCTGTCTCCCTGTGTGGTTGCACTGAGCTGATTGTAGTTTGATTTCACTGACTGTGCCAGCCATGTGTGCTTTGATGGTGTAAGGGTGTTGTGCTCTGTTCCTTGTGTTGATGTGATGTACACATGCTTGTTGTGTGTCTCCATGGCCTTTCAATTGTGTGCAGCCCACTTTGGTTTCCCTATTTGTTGTGCTCCATTGCTGTTGGCATGTGGGGTGTGTATGTGTGTGTGTGCCAGTCTGTGATATGTATGTGTGACTTTGCAGGCGGTGTGTCCATTTGTATGTTGATTCCTTCTGTGTGTTTATTTGTTGCTTGTCCTCATTGCTTTTTCCCTGAGTGTGGTGTTGTGTGTGATTCCCTGGCCCTGTGCTACTGTGCTGTGTGTTGTGTGTTCCTCTGCAGCCACTCCTGCATTGTGTGTCTCCATGATTGTTTGTTGTGTGGTGCAGGGTATGTGTTGCCCTGGCTTGTTGTTGTGCATGGGGTGCACAGGGGGGGCACATGGCAAGTGCCTTCATGGGGTGTGCTAGTGTGTGGGTGTGTCCCTGTGGTCTTTGTGCCCTGCCCATGGCTGGCACTGGCCCTGCCTTCTGCATTGCGCATGTATTTGCTTGTGTTCGCCGCTGCGGTGACGTGACCGGGACATTGCTGCATGGTGGCGGTAGCTGTGTGTCCAGGATGCAGCGGGGTGCATTTGTGGCAGATGGGTGATGTGTGGGTGCCCTTGTGGATGTGTCCCTATCCCCCCTAGGGTGTCTGATGTGGATTTGGACCCTGTGTCAGGCCGTGGGTTGTGTGTTGTGTGTTGTGTTATTGCGTACCTGCGGCGGCATCCACGGCGGTCCATGAGTTCCTGGTGATGTAGCAGGTACAGCACCGGAAAGACGTGTAGAGCTGGATCCATTGCGGTCGTGTCTGGGTGGTGTGGACCGGGACTCTGGTTTCGCGCTCCGCTGTCGAGTTTCCGCCGTCTCTGGCTGGGCGGTGTCCCCGCTGCGGTGCGTCTGCTTGCTTGAGTCATCCTAATTTGTTGTCCGGGGCAGACGTCATTCTGCACGGCGGATGGTCTCCATTGGCTCCCACTGCCACGGTGGCAGGTGCACTTTGATGGCGGTGCGCGTTGCACCGCGGCGGTCGGGAATTGGCCCATGTTAGACCATACTAATATGGCGGACGTGATGTCCGCTGCTAGCGGGCGGAAAAAGGCTCACCGCCCTACATCCTACTGGACCCCAACATGTGTGCAACATTTTTATAATGTGCACACCCAGCTTTGTGACCTTACTGGGAACACTTTAGACCTGACATTTAGCATATAAAAATGGGTATTCGTTGCAGCATTTCATCGAGTTGTGATGACGTCTGGTGCCGGAAAGGGACTCAGTGTCTCATAATACTGAGAGGAGAAGGAGGCTTTTGCATTCAGCTCTCCCACATCGCACTCTTAAAAGCACTGTTTACCTTTGCGACGGGGAACGCATTGCAGTATTTCAGCGAGTTGTGGTGAAGTCTAGTGCCGTAAAGGGACTCAGTGTTGCATCATACTGAGAGGAGAAGGAGGAGCTTGTAGTCAGCTCTCCAGTGCTCTGTGCTGAAAAGCACTTTCTACTTCCCGTGGCATGGGATGCACGCAGGCCGTGCATGGCATGGGATGCACGCGGGCCATGCCCAGGCCAAGGGCGGGTCCGTCCATGCCTGTCAGAGACCAGAGGAGGCTGGGCTGGGCCACCCGTCTTGATTCTCTGACCCCTGATCCTGGGACCTCGGGTCTGGAGATCCATGGCAGACACAGAATCTAGGGAGCCATATCAGTAAAGATCCTTGTGGGGAAGTATCCTGCTCATACTGCAAGAGCAGGTAGGAGGCTTATCCTTTATTCCTCGGTATCGCATTTGGTGATCCAGAGCCACCCACTTTAATTGGTGCAAGACTGTTATTTTCATTATTTTCTCAGCCTTGGAATTCCTGGGTATTGCCACAGTTACTGGTTTGGTTTACACTGCCCATCCTTGTAGTTTTGAGGGACACTGTTGGACAGATATGGGGAAATGCAAGGCAGTCATGCCAACAGCTTAGGAGCCTATAAAAAAACAGGGGAATGATTCTATTAAGGAGTACAGAGGTTGGAATCCCAATAATGTAGTAAAAAAAATGTTACCTCTGACACCATTGATAATACGCAGCTTTACTTGCCAAATGGATTTTTTATTTATCCCTGGATTGCAGTTAGATGCATATCAAATCTGGTTTTGTATTTCATCAAGACATGTTGTTCCTATGCAAAGCCTGCTTGAAAAATAACTAAGTGCTCAAAACAGTGTGCAATAGATTCATAGAAAAAATCACAAGAAAGAAGGTGTAGGCAAACGCTGCCTAGAGCTTACATCTGTACATATAGCAAGAAAACAAATTATACAATATATACATAAAAAATTATTATACAGTTTACAAACGTCAAGTTCTGCAATTTTGTGTGCAGAAAAAAGTCCTACTCTCTTCTTTAAATGACAGTACGGGGACTCCTTTTCATGAGGTCCTCACAGTACAATAGTCTATTTTATGCCAAAGAGAGGTCACCTCTAAATCTAGAAGCCAGGTCCAAGAAACTGTTAGATAGACTATATGTAGTCAAAATATTTTGACATCAGTTTATCCTGGGTTCTTTAGGCTCCCCTCATAGGAAAGATAACCAACGTGTTTCGACCTTCTGCGTGGCGCTTCTTATATCAGAGGTCTTCATCAGGGTGGAAATATTTGTACGAGGGACTGGTGTTATCTATCGGTCTCAGTGCTAGTCTTGGGTTAATTTGTTATAAAGTGCCTCTCAATATTGCACCAACGAGTGTGTACAATAGAAAAAATCTCAAGAAAAGAGTGGCAGGGGGTGTCAAAGGGTATCAAGGTGATTTGATAGACGCGCAGTGGAAAACGCTCGTTATCTGAGCGTCATGAAAGGTCTATACCGCTGTTTCCTTTAGGTGTCAGAAAAAGTGTTAAACAGACCCCCGTTCCGGCACGCATACGAACAGGCATCATAACTACCCTTTAGACCCTGGTGTGATAACCATTGTTAAAAAGCGCCATCTTTAACTTGTGTTGCCGATGGCAGACTTATACAATGTCTCGGAGTGAGCCCCAGCGGTCAGACCGTCAATCGGTCCCGGGTTATTTCAGGGCGGGGCACAGCTTAGCTATTTAGAGCTCCCAAGTGTTCTGGCGTGGAGGCAGCTTCAACACGCCTAAGAAATCTTTTTTCTTATTTACGCTCGGGACATTCAAATTCATTCCTGCAGTCACGCCGGGATAGCCACCAGAGTATTTCCGGGTCCTAGAACGGAAAGGGAGGGCGGCTCCACTATGACGTAGTTCCCATGTGTTGCCATGGAGCTGAACGCTCTTAACCCCTTCGCCGCGGCACGAATTCCGCCGCGGCGCTGGGGGGGTTTGGGGGCAGTGCGGCGCCGCCGTGCTCGTGACGGAACCACTCCGTCATGAGTCACGGGCGAGCTGTGCTCATGACGGAGTGGTTCCGTCACGACTCCGCCCACTGCGCTAATCGCCCGCACAGGCGGGGAATTAGCGCCGCGTGGGCGGAGCGCCCGCCAACGGCCGCAGCATGACGGAACCACTCCGTCATGAGCACACGGCGCCCGTGGCTCATGACGGAGTGGTTCTGTCATGAGCACGGAACGGGTTAAAGTAAACCTCATTTTGTCAACGTTTCAAATGGAATGCAGATCTCCGTACTTACTATTTACGTCACTTTGAGAAATAAGAATCATAGCAATGAGCTACTACATACTTCGCTTAGCGTCAGCAGGTTTAGACGAATTAGAGAGACTTATAATTTAGACTCCGGAGAGCCAATCACATCGACACTCCTGCTGTTATAACTGCCACACTCACAATACAATCATAGATAAAGTGCCTACGTAATACCCTAGCCTTTCAACGTTATTAAGGAATCAAGAGGAAAAAGAGGAAAGAGGAGCTGTATAGAAGCTTGCTCATACCCAATGAATAATCTCGCTAAGTTCATTCAGGCCATTGTCGATTGTCTTTAAGTACAGTATAGTTTTTGTTTCAAATCTAGATAGGAGAATATCAACATTTTTTCCAGCGACATGTTTGAGCACGGTCCATTTTATATCGTTAGGACTGTGCTGGCGTTCAAGGCAGTGTGTAACCATCGGTGCACTGATAATCTTACAGCGAATTCTGGAATGGTGTTGTGTCATACGTGTCTTGATAGCTTGAGTTGTTTTTCCAACATACGCTTTGGGACATGGACACACTGCGCAGTAGATTACATTGTGCGTGTTGCAGTTCGTAAATGATTCATGTTTTACAAACTTATTTCCATACATGAAAATTGAGCCTTCTATTGTGCTTTCACAAGAGGAACAATTGCCGCATCTTCGATGTCCTCTGATGGGTGGTAAAGTGAGCAAGTTTCGAATTGGTTGGGTGATTTTTTTCTTAGCTATATCAGCATGCACTAGTTTGTCTTTTAAGCTTTTGTTTTTCTTGAGTGCAAAGATCGGAGGATTTTGTAGAGGTTCCAAGGCTTTTACACTGGACCAGTTTTTTCGTACTATTTTCTTTCATGTCATTGGTACAGCCTGAAAAGGTGGTGACGCATACAAGTGGTAGGTCATCCTCTCGTACTTTGGGTACCAAGAGGGTTTCCCTAGGGATGTACCATGCTCTCTTCATGGCCCTCTTCAGAAGCTTCCTTGGATACTGCCTCTCGACCAGCTTCCCCATGAGGACTTTTGCATTTTCGAAGTAGTCCTCCTTCTTCATGCAATTTCGTTTTATTCTCAGAAACTGGCTGAAGGGCAAGTTTTCCCGAAGATTGCGTTGATTGAAGCTGGAAAAGTAGAGTATGGCATTCCTATCAGTTTTTTTTTGTACAAGGTCGTGTATAGACTTCCTCCTTCATGTTTTATCATTAGATCTAAAAAGTTAATCTCGATTTTGTTGTAGTTGACCGTGAATTGAATATCACTTTTCCTACAGTTGACCCAATTGAGAAATTCCAGGAGTTGTTCTTTCGAGCCACGCCATAACATGAACAGGTCATCAATATAGCGGTACCACATTTTAATGTGGCCGTCATATGGATTATTGGCGTAGATCCACCTGTCTTCAAATAGTGTCATAAACATTATGGCCATTTCCGGCGCGAATGGACATCCCATTGCTGCTCCTTTTATTTGGACAAATTGGGATCCATTGAAGGTAAAAAATGTGTATTTCAAACATATTTCCGCCATTTGCCGTATCAATACAGTGGGAACATTATGGGGACGTACGTGTTTTTCCAGAAAAAACTCGATCGCCTCCAAACCAGCTTCCTGCGGGATGTTCGTGTACAGGCTAACGATATCAAGCGTAACCAGATATTCTTCTTGTTCTTCAAAGGGTTGACCTTCCAGGAGGCTAATCGCTTGCATTGTATCTTTAATATAGCTGTTGATATCTCCAACTAGGGGTTTTAAGAAGGTATCAACATACTTGGCAGGTCTTTCAAGAATGGAATTCACTCCTGAAATAATGGGTCTTCCGGGAGGGTTCTCAAGATCTTTGTGAACTTTTGGGAGGACATATAGTAATGGCGTTCTTGGATTTTCATTAATCAAATATTGAGCTTCTTTTTTAGACAGCCAACCTTCCTCTTCTCCGGAACTTATCAAGGCGATAAGTTTGTGTTTTATCAAGTGTACAAAGTCTTCATCAGAGCGTTTATAATGTTCCTCTTGGGTCAGTTGTCGTTCGACTTCAGACTCATATTTGTCTCGTTGCAGAATCACTATGGCACCGCCCTTGTCCGCGGGCTTGATAATAATATCTTCACTATCCATTAGCTTCTCCAAAGCTGTTTTCTCGTTTTTGGTCAGGTTCCATTTGGTGTAGATCTTCTTTTGGTCTAGTGTATTCAGGTCTCTCATAACATTTTTATCGAAGGTAAGCAACTCTATTGGCATTGACTCAGCAGCCGGGAGGAACGTGGAGGGATTCTTTAGCCCCGAATAATTAGTCATTGCAAAATCTTATTTGTTGGCAAAGAAGACTTTCAGACACATCTTTCTAAATAGTTGTAGCATCTCCAGCTTCATTTGGCCAATATCGGGTTTAACAGTAGGTATGAATGATAGCCCTTTCTGAAGTAATGATGTTTCTTCTTGTGAAAGACTGAGTGTGGATAGGTTGCAAATAGAATTCTTCTCTTCTTCTACCACCTGTAGACTGTCCTCCGAGTTGTAATTTCTCCCTGATATTGTTGGGGAGGCGGAGGACGTTGTACCACTGTGTTGATCTTGTTCGTCCTGTTGGTCGTCTTGGGCCTCTTCCTAAAAAAGGTCTCGATTAAAAATATTGTCTTGGGTCATTTTCCCTATTGCTTGTTGAGGGTTCAGAGTCGTTGGAGTTGTCTGAGTAAGAAGAGGCGTCAGAGAAGGTGATGTATTGTCTCCTACTTCTACCACTATAAGTGCGGAGCATGCCCAGGTTTACCGGTTGCTTGTAGTACTCCGAATCTAGATAAGGATAGGTCTTTTTCTCTGTGAAGTTGCTAATATCTTTTTGAACATTAGATCTTTTTAAGTCCTCTGTGTTCTTTTTAAAGATTTCATTCTCTTTTTCAATTTTAATCAGGAGTGCTTGTGCATTCTGCACTCCTGTATTGGATCTAAATTCTTCCTCCAGTTCTTTTATTAGTTCAAGTTCTAGTAGGGAAAGTCTCTCTGCTGTCTTAATGGAATGAAACATCCAATCCCTGGAACATTTTGTGCCTATGTGGCTGAAACCATCGAGATATTCTGGTTGGTCTACAAAGATTACTGGAACATTTTTCACCTGAAGGCCTGCAGGTATGGTACCTGCTCGTAGATGTTCTAGTAGCACTTCACCATGTAAGGCCGTGCGTACCTATTTCTTTTTTAAGCGAGTAATTTTATCCAAATCTGACTGTTGACCTGACGTGGCCTGGTTGCTGTTTGGATTAAGTTTAGAGGGTCGCTTCAACAGTTCCTCAATTTCCTCTTCTCCAATACTCAAAGTCTTTAATTCAGACATGAATCGAAACTGAAGAGATTCTAATCTCTTATTGTGTTAGTTTGTAATGCTCGGATTTGTAAAAGACGGAAGGGAGTGCTAGTCAAAGAATTTAGAAAAAAATGAATAATCCTAGTTTATGAGAATGCGTTGCGCAGGGAACAACAGAGAAAGTGTTAGAAAGTCTTTTTTGCAGGAAGGATGCTACTTCCTTCCCCCTGGCCTCCACTAAGTGCCCCGGAACTGGATCCTAAATGTCTTCCCTCGTAGGCAGGTGCCTACTCCAAGGAGCTATAAAAAAACAGGGGAAAGGTTCTATTAAGGAGTACAGAGGTTGGAATCCCAATAATGTAGTCAAAAAAATGTTACCTATGACACCATTGATAATACGCAGCTTTACTTGCCAAATGGATTTTTTATTTATCCCTGGATTGCAGTTAGATGCATATCAAATCTCTTTTTGTATTTCATCAAGACATGTTGTTCCTATGCAAAGCCTGCTTGAAAAATAACTAAGTGCTTGATGAAATACAAAAACAGATTTGATATGCATCTAACTGCAATCCAGGGATAAATAAAAAATCCATTTGGCCAGTAAAGCTGCGTATTATCAATGGTGTCAGAGGTAACAATTTTTTGACAACAGCTTCGGGGCCTGCAGTAACTACTATGGACTCTTTCTCACAAAGGGCAGAAGGGATCCTTGACAAAGAGATAGAGTTGGTGGCCCGTCAGCTTTCCTGCTACCCCATAAATCATCCTTTCTCCAGTCCTTTAAGAGTACCATCATCTCGGGGTCCCTGAGCCAGGTTCAAGATCCTTAACTTCATCTACCCAGCAGGAATGAGGTGGTGAGGGTGGCCCTTCCACCTCATTGGTTAATGATAGCTGGGTTGAAACATTGTCTTCTTATGTGCAGAGTGAGGGCGTTATTATGTCTACGGCCATTCAACCACCAAACCCAGCAGGGAGCACAAAAGCAGGATTAGGAATTGAAGCCAAAAGAAAGTGCTCCTTGACCGGGGGTAAAGCTAACCATTTAGTGACAAAATGGACGCCTTATAGCGCCCACTAGTTGCAAGCACTGACCAAGGAGGATATGTGGCCATGATGGATGGATGATTGGGTTCTCTGCTGGTGGATATAGATTTTAAACTGGACCCAATTAAGCAACAATTAGCAACAGCAGAGCTAGAATTTCTTAGGCTCAATCAGCGAAACCCAAGGGGGGATAAAATATCTGATGTTGGACCCGTGGGATTACCTGGCTGTTCTTGCACAGAGGGCTGTAGTCAGCTTGGCCAGGGCACAAGGAGACAGGAGCAGTTATCATCAGCAATCTCCGTGTTTGAGAGGATAAATCAAACCACTCAGCCCTCTGCGTATTCAGCCTCCTCAGCAGCAAGGATAAAGGATAAAGGGGGCGCTGCATTGGAGAATCCTAGTTCAAAAGATTGTTTGGTGTCTGCCAAGTCTACATCGGGTGAGCTATTGTGAGGAAGGGATGATAGCTCAGGGGACGGGGCATCGGGTACATGGAGGCAGTGGCCAAACACTTTACATCTTCTACCTGAATCAACACTGCATGTAGTGGTTTGGGGGAATGTTCCGCTGCTGCCGATGGGCGTCTCAGAAGACTTTTGTCAACTAAAGAATAAAGTCTTGCATTGGTTGAATTGCAACACGGCACTGGGATTATGGGTGGAGTGATTTATTAACATGATGAATATAGTTAATTGGGTTGGGAGGTTTTAAAAAAACTGCGAAGGAGATTGTGTCATTATCAACTTTAATAGAACTCATGTGGCAGAGAGAATCCTCATTGCAGCTAACCCGAGTAAGCCCAAAGGTCCCGTTTCCACCACTGTGGCCCTTCCCCTGTGACACCGGCTGGACTTTATTTATAAAAAGATTTGACGTGATAGGCCTAGAGGAAATATGGGCCATCCAGAACAGCTTTTTTATACAGGGATACAAGTCTTAATTTGCACCTGCCACCCCCTTGTGGGCGGGTATACCCAAGGGGGTTTTTGGGAGTCTATGTTTCCTTAGCAGTACAATGTAGATTGGTTGTGTTACCTACTGATAACTCATGTTTGCAAGCCTTTTCATTCTCTTGTTGGTCAGGCAAACTGTTGCTTCCGAATTTCTATAACGCTACATCTTCCCTTCCTGATGTATGTAACATCTGTGTGTTGGGCTCCTCCTTAAGAAACCTGAATATCATTACACCATGCTATCGTAACTTTATGCTTCTAGGAGATTTCAACATCCACTTATGTGGGGACCTAAGTGGGACGTGTCTCAGAGATATGGGTTGCCCTCTTTTGATGGGAATGTATCCAATACACACCAAACAGGGAGATACCCTCAACGTCCTAGTGAATGAGTTTGATCTAACCTCAGCAATGTGTAAATTGGACCAATGCAGGAAGTGTTAACAGGGAGGGGATTTGACTCATTTATTGAGTTTATTTTTGTTTCAACCCCTCTTTTATTATCTGATCTTGGACTTCACCATAGAAGAGTCACGTGGCCGTTGGGGACATTGTCGACATCACAAAGTTAGCATGAGACCTGAAGCCATGATGCAGCTTTTGTGCAAGTTACTACATGGTTTTATTTTTGCAAAGATTCCGATTAGAATGTATGTCGATACTTCGATTACTATCACTTTGCACTATTTTAGTGCGATGTTTTTACTTAGCATAAACCATTACTTTGCAAGTTTTAACTGTGCATGCATTTATAAGGCAAATAATTAGAAATGTACTTTAAATGCTTTTATTCCACATTCTATCACTACGCATAGCACTACTACATTATTTTCCTGTAATGGTTTATGCTAATTAAAAAAATCGCACTAAAAACTCACCCTCACACACTACACTACCCTACACTACTCAAACACCACTACACTACCCTAAAACCTAATACACTACCCCCTACACGACATTCCCCCTTCCCCCTGCCTGGACGCTACACTCTAACACTACACTTCACTACCCCGACACTACCCTAAACCCTAAAACACTACCCTACACCAGGGGCGGCTGGTGACATTTGAAAGTGGTGGGGCGTAAAATGATTGCAAAGGAAGCAAACGAACGTGAGAGCCGTCGCGAGGGGGGGGGGTCATACTAACACTAGCAAGATCCTCAGAGAGAAACACATTACCAGTACTAACTTAAGCAAGATTCCCAGAGAGAAACACATTGTCCACAGTCCACACTAACATCAGCAAGATCCCCAGAGAGAAACACACTGTCCATACTAACAGCAGCAAGACCCTCAGAGAGAAACACATTACGCCTACTAATTTCAGCGTGATCCCCAGAGAGAAACACACTGTCCATACTACGACCAGCAAGACCCCCAGAGAGAAATAAATTAATTTGCCCACATTTTATAAACAAAACACTACAAACAAGCCTTATAAAATTAAGAGGAAAACTTACCTGACCGCCTCTGCTCCTGGTCCGCGTTGGCGCCTCTCTGCCCTCTTCGAACTGGAACAGCATGTCACATCAGCACTGCGTGGCAACCCCACAGCCTACTCTTCGCCCGCCGCCTGCCCATTAGGAGACTGAGGGGCTCCTAATGGGCATGCGCAAGTCAGTGAAAACACAAGTGCGCATGAATGGGCACGGGCTAAAAATTAGCTCACCATGCCCACTCATGCGCACTGGTGCTGCAGTGCTGCCTGGTCTGACAATGCATGTCAGTCAACATGACGCCGGACCGCCCACGGTCCGACGTCATGCTGACTGACATGCATTGTCAGTTCTCCCCACCCTCGGCATCTCTGAACTTAAGTAAACTAAATTCAGAGACACCGAGGGAGCTGTGGGCGCGGGCGGGTGCGCGGGGGTGGGGGGCAACGCTCCAACGCCCCAATGGACGCACCGCACCGCACCTGCCCTACACTACACCAACACCACACCACTACCCTAAACCCTAAATCACCATAAAATCTCAACACTACCCAAACCCTCACAAACTACACTACCTACACTACTCAAACACCACTACACTACCCTAAACCCTAATACACTACCCCCTACACTACCTTCCCCCTTCCCCCTGCCTGGACCCTACACTCTAACACTACACTTCACCACCCCCGACACAACCATAAACCCTAAAACACTACCCTACACTACAAAAACATCACACCGCTACCCTAAACCCTAATTCACTACCCGTTGCATATCCCTCCCCCGACCCACAGTCCTGTCCCTACTCCCAAACACCACCCTTCTCGACCCCTGTCACTAACCTAAAGCCAAATTACACTACAAAAACACTACCCTTAAACCTTAAACACAACCCCCTTGCAGGACCCTAAAAAATACACTGCGCCACTTACCTCTCTCCCCTCATGGTCCCTCTCTTCAACTTCACTCTGGGAGCCACTTTTCTTCTTCTTCAAGCATCTTAAGAGCAGCACGTAATTGTTTGGAAATGGAAGCACCTCCTTTTCCAAACACCAATGTGGATAGTCTGCAAAGTATTTCACTTTGCGAAGTAACTGTAATTGCGTAGTAACAGCATGCTAAGTAAAAGAATGCGTACTAAAAGTTCCTGCGACCTAAAAAATGCGCAGTAATAGTAATACGTAGAAATGCCCACGAAGTAATGGTAGATTACCCTCTGTTTATGCCTTTCACTTTAGAACTGTCTGCTGTGTTCGTTCTCTGCCTGTTCCTGGAGTTTAGTCTGAACATTGTGAGCAAGGTCGATAACCAATGCCCTTTGTTATTCTGTTCTGGTCAGGCCCTAGCACCTAGACAAAACATACTAATGCAGTTGCTGATGGAGACTCATACTTTGATATTATGAGAATGCATGTTTAGGTAATGGACACTTGGAGAGGGACCTTTTCAGGGAGAAGAGCAACACGCACCACGTGTAGAAATACCATCTATGGTCTAAGGTATGTGGTCTGCTGACAAAGCCCAGAGATCTTCTATTATATAATAATACTTCTTCTTACCAAAGGGAAGAAGGTTAGGCATCATAGTCCTTTCTCCATTGTCTTTATATGATGACATACCCCTTCATGGTGTATGGCCTAGCTGCAATGCTAACACTATTCGTGTTATGCATTTTTCTGCTTGTTGTGGCATGTATACTGCATGTTAGAGCACGATAGTTAAAATGAAACATTTTAAACTATTTTCGTGTCTCAGTTAGATCTTATTGAGCACAGGTACGAGAGTGTGAGCGAAAAGATGAGTCTTGTTACGACGATTCCTGAGAGATCTCGGAGTGTTGTGTTCTGGTGTGTCTAATCATTTGCTTCTTCGTGAGTGTGCAGAAGAGCGAGCACTATAGCTAGTCAGTTCTGGGCTCGAGGGCACTAAGGTGGTGGAAACGCTTAGCCCCTATACACAGAGGTCCCATAATCCTGCACATAGTTCTGTATGTGTGCAGAATCCCTGTAACATGGCACCACCAATGTTTGGTCTGGTACTTATTCACGAGAACCCTGAGTAGCACTTGTGCTTGTCCACGATACCCTCTCACCTGTATCTGAGACATCCGTGGTGCGGGGGGTTTACCTTCTAAAGTTGAGAGTTTATAGGTTTTTCAAGATTGAATTTTAAAAGGTATACAGGCACATGCATCAAAAGAAAAACCGGTCGCAAAGGGGCAGATTCTCAGAATCTTCCCCTTTGCGACCGGTATTTTTGCATTTGGGATGCATCATCCCAAATGCAAAAATCGCAATTTAAGGAATCTCTAAATTGCGATTACTTAAATTGCGATTCCATTTAAGGAATCCCAAATTGAGATTCCTTAAATGCAATGCATTAAAGTATAAAAATTAGCGATTTCGCTATTAGGGGGAGCAAATTATCATGAAGTTGAACTTCATGGTAATATGCAAAAACTTTGTAAAATGCACTTTTGTGCTTTTTTCAAAGTTTCATGTTGCGCACACACATGCCCTTAGAGCATGTGTGTTTGCAACATATGTGCACAGATCAATTTCAGGGGTGCAATAGGGTGTCATTTTGACACCCTTGCACCCTTGAAATTGCATGACCAATTTGCGAGTACCTACTGGTACTCGCAAATTGCTCATGCAATCTCCAATTCATTCCTATGGGCCTGGAGGCCCATAGGAATGAATGGGACGGCATTCCTTAATAGCGACTCGCAATTTGTGAGTCGCAATTAAGGAAGGTGTTGGAATCGCTATTTTTATAGTGATTCCTACATGCATAGGCTTTTGCAATTCCTTAATTGCGATTCCTTAATAATCACAATTAAGGAATCGCAAAAGTCTTAGTTGATGCATGTGCCTGTTAGTTTTCTTTGTTCTTAACTCAGTATTGCACTACCATTTTCTTTGTTTAACCTACAGTGTCTATAATGGCAATTACCATTGCTGTGTCTAACCGTGCCGTGGTTACTGGGCATTTGACTCAACACGGAGTCCCGGTTGCAGGAGCAGATTTTATATCCATGGTAGAGGTGGGAGCAGCTTTCCGCTTCAAAGTTTTTTACTGCTGGATTAAGTTTCCAGCTGTTGATAGAAACGAACACTTCCTTCATGAATATGAAGGTGATGTGGTTCCACAAGTTTACCGTCCGTATAGTTTACTTGAAGTTCCGCTGTCAGCTTGAGAGCATACCATATGTTTTAATGGCACCCTTCCTCACCCTGTTTCAGTGGTCCATCTCGGCCCCTTATCAGTCGACGGGGCCACATGGCCCATTTTGGCAGGATTTACACCACATCCAAATGATCTTGGTGTTTTACTCGCAGAGCTGCGCATATTACACACCTCTCTAATTCATATACACAGAAATGTTATTCAATATCTGTCTCGTAATGTACCAGCGGCTCCGGGAGGTGCCACTCAGCCACCTGGGCATGGTGGTGGTGTGGTTATTAGTCCTATCATGATTAATTCAGTGATGGGGAAGCATCCTCAGAATAGGGATGATGTCCCTTTTTGGTTGTCCAAAAAATTAGAGCCACTCGAAGCTGTTTTTCCATACACGTCTCCTGTGGAGAAATACAGGATACTTATGATGATCTTACCTAAAGGCCTTATTCCCAATCTGGCTGACTGCACCACTTGGGGGAGGGTGTTTGCTGCGGTTTATGCGCTGTGTTTTGGCACCCCCTCCATGACCGTGCTGCCGATGCTTCTTAAGAAGGTTCAGGATGAACACGGGGCAGAGGATGCCCTGGAAATGGGGATGAGATTAGTAGGATTGTTCCCTATTGTCTCCGACGTGATTCTTGCTAACGTCAAGGGGGAAGCAGTTAGCTTGCAGGTGAGTCAGCACCTAGAAGCAGTAGCTGATGTGGATAAACAACATGAATTGCCAAAGAATATTACAAATGTGTATCAAATCCTGGGGCGCAATAATCTAGAAATTAGACCTTTTACTTGAACGCAGAATAAGCTCCCGCCTGAAAAGGAGAGGCGTCCAGTCTTTCCAAAAAAGGCTTGGAATAGAAACCAGAGGCAGCAAGAGCAGAAGCAAGGTTTGCGTACTGGTTTACTGACACCTGATGCTTCTGAACATAGATATGATTTGCGTGACCGCTCTAAAATTAACCATAGTGCTTTCAAGTTCCTGATCAGCGCTCTCCTCGTTCCTTTCAGGAATTATCGGATCCACAGTTCGATGGACTGGAGCGACAGGATTGCAGACCAGGCGAGACCACTCAACAATGACGTGATCCGCCACACCAGTTTGACGTAAAAACCAAACTGGAGGGACAACCTCCTCATCTTTGCCAGTTTCAGAAAAAGAAGGTTGCTGCTTTAACAGCAAAGTATGCCTCAGATTGTGAGAACCCTGTTCCTCGATTGAAGATGGGCAGTGACACTCCTCGACAGCGCTGCGGAAGTTACCATAGTGCAGGAGGCACTCCATCCTTGTCTGGAGATGAGAGCAACTGATACTTTCCTTACAGTGGAAACAACTGATACATGAGTTGCAACCCCTGATAGGCTTTAGGAGATAGTCCTCCAAATTGAAGGTGATATAAAACAGACAATTAAGGCAGTCTTTTGGGACAACCTCACATCCTCCTATGACATTTTGTTGGCAGAGGCAGATTGGCCTCCTCCATTCGTTTTGGCTCCTTCCAGAGGGGAGGATGTGATACTCCTAAGTTTTTCCTGTTACGTCTCTGAAGAAGCTTAACAAGATTATGCATAAGAATGGGTATTATTCCTAGTGTCGGCTGTGTATCGTAATCAGGTGGGATGGGATAAAAATTCACCCACACATGAAATTCATTTACGATCCATGCCACAAGAACAATATCTGATCAAGCATGAGGCAAAAGCATCCGTAAGTGACATTTTGAACCAGTTGGAATATCAGGGTGTCATTGAACCCTGTGTTTCATCCATGAATAATCCTCTTTTTCTGATATCAAAACTGGATGGTTTGTCTTACATCAATTTGGATTATAGACATTTAAACAATCACATTCATACATTTGCAGTACAAAACACACACATATCTGCGTTAGTGAATAACATTATTCGCAAAAAATACAAAATGACACTGGATATTGCCAATGGATTTTATAGTCACAATTTGACTCCTGCTAGCCGTGACTTGACCTCATTTACCGAGGTTGGCAATCAAAAGCGATTTACATGTTTGTCTAGGGGATATAAAAACAGACTGTCCTGGGGCTTTTGCTGCACACGTCGTGTCTCTTTTGCAAGACATAGACCCTGATACGTCGATGACATTTATCTGACAGATGCCAAGTGAATATGGCTTCTTGTGCGTGTGAATGGCATCATTCTGTCTTTTGCCGACTTGGGGTTCAAATTTAATTTTGCCAAGTCAAACATTGCCTATTTAGAGGTACTGTTCTTGGGCTACGAGCTCAATAATGAACATGGGGGTTGGACCCCCAATTTCTGGAGAAATGTGCACAATTGCAACCTCCATCTACACTGAAAAAACAGCAATCTTTGTTGGGATTTTTAAACTTTAGGAGGACATAAATTCCTGATTATGACCAGCGTATCAAATCGCTTTACGCGCTGATACAACCCTCTTTTTCATCTTCCAGTTGGCTTCCGGAACATACTGCAAATTCTTTGGTCTTTGCATTCAGATCTGCTTGGGACCAACTTCTTGCTAACACGTGACAATTCTACGAACTTTGTCATAAGAATTGTGCCAGGGACTGCAGGGTTCACTTATTTAACGTTCAATGATGGTGACTCAGTACCAATACCTTATAAATCACATTTGTACACATCAGCAGAAATGCGCTTTTCCACAGTTGAAAAAAATTTGACAGCTGTCCAGATGGCAATTCTGAAAGAACACTCTCTGGCGCAGGGAAAACGCATTCTTATGGTCTCGCCTTTACCTGCTTTAGAAGCAGTGACGAAGGCGAGCGTTCCGAATTCTAAAGCTTTAAATCCGCGTTGGATACATTGGGCAAGTTTTTTGACATCTGCTGATGTCACTTTTATCTTTGATCCCTCTTTGTAGACACAGGAGTTTTTACAATATGAACATGTTCATCCACCCCTGTTGTCTTTGCTTTCTCTGGATCTGTACAAATGTATCATCTATACTGACGGTTCTGCTCAGCCAGCCATAGGGTCAAAGCATACTTATTCAGCCGCTTGCGCTATAGTGGCCTGCTCCATTGTGAAGGGTGAATTTAAATCTTCCATAGTCCAAACGCAGGCGCTTGGGGACTGTACTGCTCAATTAGCGGAGCTTCGTGCTTTGATTTCAGCTCTAGAGTTCGCAGATCCTGATGTGAACACTCTAGTTGTGTGCAGTTCCTTCTACTGTGTACAGGCTTTCAATGACAATTTATTCTTTTGGTCTCAAAATGATTATTGAGATGCTAAAGGTAGCACCATTAACCATAAAAGGCTTTGAGTTCGAGTGGCCGACCTTAAGGAACGTTTGCCACTCACACCTGTTATCCATACTCTTGGCCATCAGGTGTGGGAGCACATGCTGTTGGTAATTATTTGGCTGATGAAGCATCTAAATCTGCAGTAGCCACATGTTCAGTAGCAGCAGTAACTAGGTCTATGACTAAAACTGATAATGATATTCCAGCGGCAATAGCTGCTACGAAGGGTGGGACAGAGTTCTCACAAGGTTACCCTTCGAAGTATTCTTCTAATTTGTCACCTCATCGGCTAATCCCCAATGAGGACTGCAGACTCCCTTTGATCATAGCCGCACATGAAGGCATGGCTTCTGCACATGCCGGGGTTTTACGACTGTCTCCATTTTATAGCAAAGTCATTGGTCACATGGTTTACATAAGCAAACCCGTAATTATGTGCTGCCTTATGAACTTTGTCAACAGATAAAACCCGCAATGGTTACATGTCCACCATTTACACAGCTATACATTTCTAATCAATCGTTTGGTTGTATTTATCTTGATCACTGCATTCCTTTGACATCTGACACTGCATATACACTGCATATAAATATATTTTAATTGCAGTGGATTCGTGCACTCGATTCCTTTGGGTTTGGCCTCAACGCAGTGCTGACGCTCGAAATGTCATTAGAGATTTGCGTCTCTTTGTTGGGACTTTTGCCTGTGGCACCTTCCATTCTGACCATGGTCTTGCATTTGCCTGTAAGGGTTACAAGGATGCAATGAAGTCTCTGGGGGTGCTGGTGCAGTTTTCGTCTCCATACAGGCCTGAGAGCAATTCTATAGTGGAGTGAATGAACTGTGACTTAAAGGAATCTTTGACAGCTAGAGTCTTAGCTGCTGGCAGGGGTTGGCTGACTCATTTATATGGGGTTAAAAATGTACTTAATAATCTCCCAAGAAGAGCTATGGGTGGGCGGACCCCATACGAAATGCTCTTTGGCATCAAAATGTTTGTGCCAGACCTTGATGGTCTAGATGTTGTGGCGGCTGCCACAACTTTTGACGTAGATAACCATTATGCTGTGTTACAGAATCTACAAAAGACTTGAGATGCTCTTGCAATGGGCCATTTGTCCTCGTCCAAGGATGCAGCAGTGCTGATTCCTCTAACTGGCTGGCTTCCTAAAGTTGGTGATCTGGTACGAGAAAAGCTGGAGAACAAAAAAGAACTTGGTCCCTCCTATCGTGCACCTGTTCCAGTTCTTGGATGGAAGCGTACTGGTACAGTGATTTTGCCTGGCCGCAAGGAAAACAGATTAATTTCTATTGATAATGTCAAGCTACACCATATGGCCAGACGTCCTGGATTAGCCCGGACAGTCTTGGTTTTTCAACGGCTGTCCCGGCATATTTTGGTAATTGTGGCTCATGTCCCGGTTTTTAGAGGGGGTCGACTGAAAACATTGAGAGGATTTTTTTGGATGTTATAAAGCTGTACTGGTGAGCAGCTGTTATAAGTAAGCAATTTAATTATTATGTATGATGTTGGTTGTAGAAATTACATTTGATTTATTTCTTAATGCCTTTTCTGTGATCTTATGTTGATGAGAACTGTCATTCTGCACCATTCTGTTGATGAAAAATGGTTTTCCCAAAACGTCCTAGTGTTTGGTTCTCAAGATCTGGTCACCTTACTGATACTGAATAGTATGACTCCCAGTATTCCAAGCCGAGACCTTTCACTGAATCCGATGGTTTCAGTTTCTTTGACTACTCCCCGCGTAATGGAGGGGGAGTTGGAAACTTCTATTGATTTCTTGCCTGCAGGACCATCTACTTCCACAAATGCAGACATTGAATATGATTCTCTTCCAGTTGAGGTTGTCATTGATATTCCTGACAGTACCATACATAATACATCAGATGCTGCACAGCCTCCATTGTTTCGTTTGGGAGCGAGTGGTTATTATATGGATCGTACGAGATTTTCCTCAGACTCATCTTCTTCGTCCTCATCTGTGGCTGCCCTTCCATTTAAAAAGACTTACCTAGTATCACCCTGGACATACATCTGATGGTACTTACACTTACATTCCTTTTCATGTGGATTGTGTTTATGACAGTGTTCTTGCTCATCAATGGTCATTATTTGCCTGAACGCTCTGCTGTGAAATGTGTTGATGGAGTTCTGGCTCCCCATACATCATCCCACATAATGAAAAGAGATCAAGCCCTTGTGAACATTTAAGCCTTCCCTGTTGCTGATGGCATCGTTTGGGATAAATTTGCATTCACTATTCATGGTCCGATGGATGTCTTGAACATTCCATATTGTTCTGCGTTTCATTAGGAGATGTGGTATCACTGGACAAACACTCAGACAACTGGGGTGTTCAGGTCATTCATTCGTTATTTTCTGATTTAAAATATTATGCTGCATTTGATTCTGAAGATTTAAATTTGAATTCAGCCAATTATGCAGAATCGTCGGTGGACTCTGGCGGGGATGAGGACTATCGTTGATTTCGGAGTAAGTGTGACGAATAGATCACGGAACCACACCAGTCCTGGGTTCAGCAACTTGCTGTGAAACTCGGTAATTGGCTTCCTCTATGTAAAAGGTGTAGAAAGGAAACTGGAGACCATCCTATTTGATTGATTTGGAGACCCAATTGAGGGTTAACACCATTATCGAAAAAGGGATCAACACCATGACGAAGGCCGCTGTGACCCTTTGGGGGCATTCAAATAGGCTGAAACATGTTGGTATTTGCAAATTGGATATAGGGGTACTGATCTCCCCGGTATTTCCTACACATCTTTTAATCCTATCGGGGGAGACCAAGAATAAAGGTAAACCGCAGGTGTTCCCCCAGATAGTTTTAACTTTGAATTTTTCTTTGCAGTCTATGAACCCTTCTTGAGGGAACAATTTTCTCTTTTTTTGTTTATTCTTCACTTTCCTCACCACTGTATATATTTTCTACAAATAATTTTGCGCTCCATCCAGTGTGTTGGTCTGCATCTGGACGTTAGATGTGGCACTATGATGAAGTATGACACTGCAAAGTGTGTGAGGGCAGTTTTAAGAAAGTAATCCCTTTTTCTTTTTCTCCCCCTTGATTTTTGTCCGACCACTGAATGTAGGAATTTAGAGTGTTCACTTTGAGCAAGTAGAGCAGGTATTTAGAAGCTCATGAGAGTTTATGTTTTAGTCCTTCTCCTTATTGTGAGTTAAAAGTTGTGGATGGGTAGTTAGAGGAGGCTCACTCCCTAGTCTCTTTTTTGTGATTTCGATTTATTCTGTTACCAACATTATGGTAATAATTTCTTGTACAAAACAAACACCCTAAGACCGATTTTTAATTTTACACAGTGGGAACATTGTCCGACTCCTTTATAGGGGAGTTCTAATGCTCAAAGGAGTAATACACATACATTTCTGATTATAATATTTTCAATCTAGAGTCCAAATTCTGTAAATTAAAATTGACATTTCAATCAAAATTCATATTGATGCACACTAAATTGATTTATTTGAATTAATTTAGGGCCGATTTGGCCTTAAATGGTTACAAACATTAGAAAAACACCATTGATTTGAAATCGATTTGGGCTACTAAAGATTGGCAGGTGCAAGGCACTGAAGCTCTGCATCGTGCATGTCTAGTTCCGACTCAAATTTTGTTTTTAAATGACATGGTGCAACAAACTACATGTTTTGGTTTGTCAACGGCCACAAATTTAAATATTCCTTCTATTCCCTCACTGACTGAGTATACTACATAGCGTACGCACACCAATCGTACGATTTATGTATTGATTGCCCTGTTTCAAAATGGTAGTATAAATTCTTCTGATGTGAACCCCTTAGGGTGGTTATGGTGGCTCACAAGCTCCAATGCATGTCAACTGAGTTTTCTTAATGTAACAACAGGTTTCACACAAAGCAGACCTGATCCACGTTTCACACACTCTCATTCAGTCACCACATATTCTGTGGGGAAATTGTCTCAGCAATTGTTAGGACATTCAAAACTGTTGTCAGTGAAACAACACCTGTCCCTTTTGTCGGGTGACATCAATTTGGCAGACTTTATTTTAGGTCCACAAACACCTAGATCAAAATGAATTATTTATGAAGCATATAATGGGTTGTGGAAACTGTCGCCATGGAGCTGCGATACGTCTGTGCCAAATTGACCAAGCTAATTTTGAAAAGGTGCTTGCAGTGGTAAATAATAGCATTAATACATTGTCTTCCTGTATATACACCTTGGATAATATTGTTTTCTCGTTATTGATATTGTACAGAATGATGTATCTGCATTGTATCGTGGTCAAAATCAATTGCGCTCTGTAATGCAGATTGCATGGACGTTACAAACGCTCCAAAATGAAAAGGTTCCATGGGATTATTTGAATGCTTCTACACTGTTTTTACCATTTAATTTGCCTGATAAACAGAAATGTATGTCTATGAAAAACGCAGCTTACGCGTTATTACATATAGAACAATTAGAGCAGTTACCTTTCTTTCTCTGTAGCAGGGACTGATTAAGCTGTGTGGTTAATACATGGCGTTATTTCACTGCCATTCTCACTATTTCAGTTGACATCTTGTATGAAACACTTTCCTGTGGGACTCTTTGATCCCCTGGGAAGTGCACTTATTCATGAATTGTGGTCATTACCTTTTACCTACCGATGTCAGCATGCAGATAAGGACGTTTTCCTAACAGGGGAGTTTTGAGATTCCACAGTAGGACATTCTCTAGTCTGAAAACAAGTTAAATTACATGGCGCCTGTAATGTGTCTGCCCCTAATCTGGCTTGTTTTTTAAAAGGTACACCCGTTCCAGCTATTATTCTCGCACTAACTTTGCTTTTGAATGGCAGTTTTAAATAACCACGAATGCTGCTGCTTACAGGCCAGCATCCTGTATATGATAACTGTTTAACAGCATGCTACTTGTTGTAGCAATGTCCTTATTCCACCCCGCATAGGATTGTAGATAGTTTGCTTTGGCCTTCCACTCCAACTTTGAAAACAGATTTCAATAAACTGAGTAGACTCAAAGCGCTATTATTTCAACAAGAAGTGGCTCTCACATCACCACGAGAGACCATCGAATTGCAGGTGGCGAGAACCGCAAGGGAGATACACTCGCTACTGAACACAAATCTCCCACTCCATTTTGGAGAATTAATACACCAAATATTTCATGCGTCCGATACCGAAGTCCTTGCACATTTTTTTAAACTTGTGTCCTCTTTTCAGACAATTTTTGGAGTAATACTAGCTTTTATTCATTCTATAATTTCCAGCACTTTAGGAGGGTTTCCATTCATCCTCTTGCTGACGTGCAGTGTGCTGGTACTCCTGCTTCTGTTGCGCAATGGCTGCCCTTCATGTGGTACTGCACAGACCCAACCAATTGCGACTGTACCGTGACAGAATGCAACAGCTTTTTGGATGCTTGACATTGGTGATGCTTGGTGTGAGTTAAGGTCATACCGTCCGCTTCGCTTATTTCGCTTGCATGCAACCTGTGTTCTATTGCAGACGGTGGCCTTTCTGTTGGGCTTTGGATATCTGCCTCTCCAATACATCATGAGCTGACCTAGATTATGATCTGTTGGTGGGTTCAATACTGGCTCATGACCAGGCCTGTTCTTGGGATGGTTGCTTCATGCGTGCAGCTTCATGTGGCGTGTTGGCAGGCTAGAATAACTGTGAGGCTGCACAGTGTCTCTTGCAATGGAGTTTCATTGAATATCTTGCAATTTTCCCGGTTATGCTCCTAGAGGCATTGGATTATGAAGAGCACGTATGTTCTTTCAAACCACTCACTTGGAGGGCATCCCTCTTTGCTATGAACAACAGGGATGAGCTTTTGGAACTGCTTGCATTCCACCATACACATAATTTGGTGAATTTTCTGAACTTGCCTTAGAAACATTTTCACTACCATTTTCGAATTATTACAATTCAGCATTTTTATAAGCATTTTTTCTCTGCTTACCGTTACATTCTGTTTTTTTTTGTATGCTACGACCTGCCCAGGGGGAGGGTATCATGTGACCGATGGGGACATTGTCGACATCACAAAGTTAGCATGAGCCCTGCAGCCATGATGCAGCTTTTGCGCACGTTACTGCATGGATTTATTTTTGCAAGATTCTGTTTATGCCTTTTACATGAGAATTGTCTGCTGTGTTCGTTCTCTGCCTGTTCCTGGAGCTTAGTCTGAACATTGTGAGCAAGGTTGATAAGCAATGCCCCTTGTTATTCTGTTCTGGTCAGGCTCTAGCACCTAGACAAAACATACTAATGCAGCTGCTGCTGGAGACTCGTACTTTGATAATATGAGGATGCATGCTTAGGTGACGAACACTTGTAGAGTGACCTATCCAGGGGGAAGAGCAACACGCACCTACGATGTAGAAATACCATCTATGGTCTAATTTATGGGGTCTGCTCACAAAGCCCAGAGATCTTCTATTATATAATAATACTTCTTCTTACCAATTGTCTTTATATGATGACATCTCCCTTTATGATGTATGGCCTAGCTGCAATGCTAACTATATTCGTGTTATGCATTTTTCTGCTTGTTGTGGCACATATACTGCATGTTAGAGCACGATGGTTAAAATAAACATTTAAAACTATTTTCGTGTCTCAGTCAGATCTTATTGTGCACAGGTATGAGAGTGTGATCAAACAGGTGAGTCTTGTTACGACAAATCCTGAGAGATCCGGGAGTGTTGTGTTCTGGGGTGTCTAATCATTTGCTTCTTCGTGAGTGTGTAGGAGAGCGAGTGAGACACTATAGCTAGTCGGTCCTGGGCTCAAGGGCACTAAGGTGGTGGGAAGGCTTAGCCGCTATACACCAAGGTTCCAGAATCCCTGCAACAGAAGAAAGTATCTACAGTGATCATACCCCTTGGGTATTAAGACTAGCTGGCCTCCATTAGCCAAAACCAGGGGGCAGGAGGTAGGACCATACTGAAAGTTATGGATGGGGGCAGAAGGCTCAGGTGGGTCCAGATATTTCCTGACCTTTTTTATGAGTCCTTATCAGCTTTGTGCCATAAGAAGTTAGCAACCTGCATAGGCCTGCAGTCAGAGCCAGGGGACATTGCTGAGGCTTTCATGGTCATTTCCGTTACTATAGTAGATCTACTTAAGGCTCGGCCCCTGCGGCACCTGGACCAGGACCCAAGATGGTTTGATTTCGATTGCTCTTGTGAATCAAGGAAATTGAGGGAAGAACTAGGTACTAAATCAAGGGACCGGGTTTGGTAAAGGCCTTTAGAAGGCTGTATAAAGCTGAACCAGCAAGATGCAGTGCCGGGTTGATGGAAGAGAACTGGAGCGAGCTCACAGAGGCTAGTACCCTAAACAGCATCTCCAAGTTGTGGAACATCGTAATAGCACTTTTTTGGCAACAGATGCTGCAAATGCTCCAGATGCTTACATTACAGAGGATGAATGGGTAAGTCACTTCGAGGAAATACTAGATGTGAGTGCCTTCTGTGGAGTAGGAGAAGGGAAATCTACTTTAATAATTACAGGTGAGAAAGTAAGGAAGGGCATTGTGGAGTTGTCCAGAAATAAGGCATCAGGACCGACGGGATCCCCCCTTACCTCACCTCAATTATTAATGCAGTTATCAGATCTTACCTTCCAGGTACTTGGGCTACATCCACTATTGTTCCATTTTTTTAAAAAGTCAACAGAGATAGCACCCACTGTTATAGGTCAATCTCTCTGCTGGACTCAGTGGTCAAGGTGGTTAGACGCATTTTATTAGACAGGTTGACCAGCTGGACAGATGCAAATAACATCCTTGAAGATGCTCAATATGGTTTCTGCCTGGGTAGGTCAACAGTGTACTAATGTTTGCACCTGTTTATGATTCTTAACAAGTACACAGTCAACCACCCCCCTACCATTTATCTAGCCTTTGTGTTTGATTGTGTGAACAGAAGTAGGCTTTGTCAGCCATGGGAATAGATAGAGATATCATCGTCTTTTTACAAGTTCTCCATAGGGACACGAAGGCTGAGGTACGGTATACTAAAGAAGTTAAGGTCACTCACCAGTTTCCAATTCAGAGAGGGGTCCGGCAGGGTTGCATACTGGCACCTTTTCTGTTTAATTTATATATTAAGAATCTGGAGAAGGTACAAGTGGAGACAAAGGTGGGCTTCCCCTAGGTGGGACGGAGCAATCTGCCGGTACTACTGTACGCTGATGACGCCGTCCTCATGGCCTGGACCGTGAGGGGGCTGCAAACGTTGCTCAGTTCCTTTGTGCGATTTATGGAAGATCAGGACCTGCTGGTTAACAACTCTAAATCATATGTAATGCAGATTTAGTCCCAAAGACTAGTGTTTTTTCTATCTGGGGGTCTTGTTAGATTCTAATTTGAACTGGGGACCTTTAAAGAGCATAAAGAAAGGGGATCTTTTATGGGCAAATACTGCTATTTTTAACTTTGCTTCCCAATTGGGCTTGCGATCGATTGGGACACTCATGCAGATTTATAGGGCCAACTGTATTAACATGGTTACGTATGGTAGTGAAATCTGGGGTTATATCACTCACGACGATTTACAAATAGCCAAAAACAACTTCCTGAGACAGCCCTTAAGCATACCCCAGGGCCCTTCCACCATCATAGTACATGAAGAGCTTGGTCTGGCCTATCCTTCTGACCTGTTGGCCTTCTGCCCCCTTTCACTATGTATTCAAATTTAGCTTGATAACAGGACCGCTCTAACCAAAGAGATCTTAAAGAACTGCATGGCCCTTGACCATCCTCATTATATCCCTTGGCTCAACTGCATACAGGAGTGTTTCAGGGGTCCAGGAAGAGCAGATATATTTTGTAACCCGGAATCAATTAGTAGGAAGGCCCTGGGCTGGGTTAAGGAGGCCTTTTTTAGACAGCGGGAGTCAGACAGGGAAGCTTGTGAGCTAAGGACGCCCAGTGTACGTAGATTTACATTTTGAAAACAGTGCAGTTCACGGAGCCATATCTTTTTGGGCTTTCTGGCTCTTATGATTGTTTTTTATTGACCAGGTTCCACTTTGACTTCTTTCATCTTCTTGGCGGAAACAGGGTAAGAGCCTGTCTCCCTGAAGCTGCGATGGCAAGTCTCCAAAGGATATGCTCCACTTTTTAATGTGTTGTAGTTAGTATGAGATACCGAGGAAGACCTACATTATCCCTATTTTACAAAAGGCAAATATTAGCCAGGTGCGTCCTGCTTTTATTTTTTTATTACTGCTGTCAGGGAACTCTGTATTTCACATTCTTAGGTTTTTTTAAAGTCTGCTGTTAGGCTAAGATCCAGCTGTGATTAATAGCTGAAGAGTATCATGGCTGGACATACTTTGTATCTATTTTTAATATTGAATTTTTATATTGAAGCAGTGTAATTTGTGGTAGATGTTTTATAGACATGTTGCTTTAGTACATACTTTGTAAACTTGACGTTTATGTTTTTTTGAAAACGCCAAATAAACCATTGTTGTTGTTGGGTATTCCTATATAGCAATGGCACTTTTCCTTGCCATGTGTTGATGCAGTGGTAGAAAGCGTCTACCCCGCAGTGTTTACCCCGTAGGACATTCCTTCCTTTGCAGGTAAGTACCACCCGTGCCTTTTTTTTGGAACTTTACCACATTGTACTTTAGACACAGGTACATATTTATTTTACATTTCATAAAATTATGGCATTTAAAAAAAGGGGATTTAAGGGTTATGGTATGGTTAAGGGTATAAGGTGCTAAGGGTTTTTAAGAGATTTTTAGGGTTTCAGGGTTTGTAGATCTTCCATAACAAAGCCTGGGAATAGGCTTCCTCAACCCCTTGGCACTAAGGACCTAGGGCTAAACATTGGTTACAAAATACTGTTCACAATTTACGACCAGTATTTTTACGACTAGGGTGGTGTTTTGAAAATGGTTCTATGTACTTATAGACCAGTTCGCAAAATATCAAATCATAGTGGGTCAGAATTCAACTTGCCTCATGAATATTAATGAGGTGGTTCACAGAATGAGAACCACAGTAATTCTCTACCATTTCAAGGATGGTGGCTTGCTTGGATGTGGGTATTTTCAATGTATTTATTTTATGGCTAGACACATTTGCCCCTAGCTTCTGGCTGCTGTCTTGAATTTTACTATTCGCCATCTGCAAAGATGTTACATTTCTTTATAAAAACTATGACTCTCATGAGTCCTCTGAAAAACATAGACAGCACAGGATGACCAATCCTGTCCTTCTTCCACAGGCGTATCGTAACCTCCTTAATGCCAACCTTGTAATCTCTTCTTTGCTGCTCACTGGTGAAATAAGTGCCTTAAAAATGATCTTGCTTTCTTTATAATGCCTGAATAATTGGAATAATCTTGGTAATTTCTCATTATTCTATAAAGCAGAAGTACCAGTATTTAGGCAATTACACCGGTTCACATAATTAAGATTAATTTTGGCCTGCTTTAGCGCGAAAGCAACAAATTTAGTAAGCAGGTGCTCACACTGCTGTTCATGTTGTTTTGCATGTAGTGCTATTTTCTTAGCAAAAATGCATCCTCGCATCCATTTTGGACATGAGGGTGCATTTCTCATTAAGAATCTATTGCTAAATGTCGGGAATAAGTTGGCTTTTGAGAGTTTGTTTCTGACAAGGGCAATACTTATCAATAGGCTATTTTGGCCAGCAGAGCCTGATTGGGATTTCCCTATTAAGTGCATTGGACACAATTGATTGGCCCTGCAGAAGGGGGGAACAGCTCGCATACGCTAGGCAGAGCTGCTGCTGACAAGCAATTGCCACCCGTCCACCATGAATGGCTCTGAAAGCCCTGGTACAGCTCACCCACTTTAAGTTCAGAGTGCGCAGAGGCAGAAAACAGATTCAGAGAAAGCCTCCACAGAGCGACATTGTCCAGCAATTGATGGCAGTGCAGCTCCTAGGTCTGACCAATAAGGTGAAAGGAGTCAATTTGTGACTCAGGAGAGGGGAAGAGACTGACCTATGGACCTTATCTACCCTGTGGACATCTCCTGGCAAGGCTGCGATACGCATCCTACTTTTTACATACGCACATTGAACTTGGTAAGTTACAGGCTAAGACATTCTTTAGTGATGGTCTAGCTCACGTACAGTGGTGGCCACTTAGTGACATACTTCCTGGGGCTTTCTAAGGACATGCAATCAAGGTCTCAGATGTGACAGAATACCACCTGGTTTTTAGAGGATACTCAGAGGAATTACCATGGCAGTGAATGATGATGGGGAACAGCCAGGCAGGCATTCCCCATATGATTTTGAGTTCATATATTCTGATAAATGGGACGTTCCTCTTCTATTGATGATTCCCTAAGTCAAGCAGTAGTGGAAGCCCTAGAACGTATTAGTGATACTTTACAGCAAATTTCTAAAAGTGTGTCATGTCTAATAGGCCTATCTGGGCAGGCAGCCAGAATGATCAAGAAGACCAATGACACTCTTTACCATGAGGAGGAAGAGGATCCCTGTGCTGGGCCTTCATTGGAGGTTGATGACTTTTACAAACTGAGGGAGATCATTTTGGGACATGACTCTGAACTGTGCAATGAACGTATCAAAGAAACAATTGTGGCTAGCCACAGGTGAGGGTGATCATTACCTCAGGGTGATTCTTATGTCAGAGGAGACAATCAAGATGGCACCTTCACAGGAACTGATATAGGCATGAAATTGAAATGGAATAGTCCCTGCAACCAAAATGCAAAAAATGGACCTGGCTTCAGAAAAAAAGAAGCAATCTCACTCAGGAGAGTATGTGTAAGATTCGGAGGAGAAAGAGGACTATGTCCAAGAACTCATCAGTCAATCGTGGCCCTCAGACTGGGTCCTTTCAAAAAAGTAGCACACACATTTTCAAGAGACTGCAGAGCTGCTAGAGGGAGAGGTCTTCAACAGGCTAAGGGCAGGATTCCTTAGGCCTGATATTGAAAGGGAGTTGCCGGCCACTCGGAAGGTAAACTCAAATCTATTAAGTTGTATGTCAAAATATGCACAGGATCCAAAGAAAGGCATGGCGAGAATGGCAAGATCAAGTACTGGCTATTAGAGGACACTTACTGAAAATCCTATATCTGGTCATAGAGGAGAAAGAGGCAGGTGTTTTCCTTGTACCAATCATTCTGAAAGAGTGGGGCCAAAGAGAAGCATGCTTTCTATGCAATGCGAATTGTGATCTGTCAGCCAAATACTGTAATATAGTTCTCTTCAAAATTGATCCTAAGGGAATCTAGGACTGAAGCATGTGTAATAGCAGACGGCCAGCTGTTTAATACACTTTCATTAAAGAGATTTAAAGGAACTGGTTCAGACCTAGAAATGGTCAAATCTTCACTCAAGTTATTTTGGTAAGGCCATTTGAGATAAGGATCGTTTGTCCAGACAGGAGTCAGTGATGAACAGGTCTCAAGTAAATCGCCTTCTTTAACAATGGAATGATACACAATGTCCTTTGCCACTGTTCTGAGCCACACAAAAACAACAGTTGATGGACAGAATACAGAACAATGTCATACATTCACCCCAGTACAGAGATCTGGGCCTAAAACCATCGTTTTTTTGCTCACCATGCCATTCCAGTTTGAATCCAGCCATATGCAAATCAGTCTTGACCCTGTGCCTCATGGGAACAGTCCAGCCCGAACTGCCAAGCCAGGTCCTCCCTGGACTGGAAACAAGCATCCTAGGACCGGTTTCGGGGTTTCACTCCTCTTCAGCCAGGATAGCTTGATTCCAGTGGCATGGAGAGCACGGGACTCACGTCTGAGCATACCCGTCCCACTCGGGGTGACAAATGCAAAAACAACAGTTGATGGACAGAATGCAGAACAATGTCATACATTCACCCCAGTACAGAGGTCTGGGCCTAAATCCATCGTTTTTTGCTCACCATGCCATTCCAGTTTGAACCCAGCCATATGCAAATCAGTCTTGACTCTGTGCCTCAGGGGAACAGTCCAGCCCGAACTGCCAAGCCAGGTCCTCCCTGGACTAGAAACAAGCATCCTAGGACCGGTTTCGGGGTTTCACCCCTCTTCAGCCAGGATAGCTTGATTCCAGTGGCATGGAGAGCACGGGGCTCACGTCTGAGCATACCCGTCCCACTCGGGGTGACAAATGCAAAAACAACAGTTGATGGACAGAATGCAGAACAATGTCATACATTCACCCCAATACAGAGATCTGGGCCTAAATCCATCGTTTTTTTGCTCACCATGCCGTTCCAGTATGAACCCAGCCAAATGCAAATCAGTCTTGACCCTGTGCCTCATGGGAACAGTCCAGCCCGAACTGCCAAGCCAGGTCCTCCCTGGACTGGAAACAAGCATCCTAGGACTGGTTTCGGGGTTTCACCCCTCTTCAGCCAGGATAGCTTGATTCCAGTGGCATGGAGAGCAAGGGACTCACGTCTGAGCATACCCGTCCCACTCGGGGTGACAAATGCAAAAACAACAGTTGATGGACAGAATGCAGAACAATTTTATACAGTCACCCCAGTACAGAGATCTGGGCCTAAATCCTTTGTTTTTTTGCTCACCATGCCATTCCAGTTTGAACCCAGCCATATGCAAATCAGTCTTGACTCTGTGCCTCATGGGAACAGTCCAGCCCGAACTGCCATGCCAGGTTCTACCTGGACTGGAGACTAGCATTCTGGGACCGGTTTCTGGGTAACACCCTTTATCAACCAGGCTAGCTTGAATCCAGTGGCAAAGTGAGCAAGGGACCCACATCTGAGCATACCCTGCCAATTTCGGGCGAACAAAGCAAACACAAGGAGATGATGGATGGAGCGCTGAATCTTTTCAGACACTCATCCCCAGTCACAGATCTGGGTTGAATCCATCATCATTCTTTAGCTCACTTCGCCACCTCAGTTCAGACCCATCTGTATGCAAATCAGTCTTGACCCTGTGCTTCATGGGAACAGTCCAGCCCTCACTGCCAAGCCAGGTCTTCCCTGAACTGGAAACAAGCATTCTGGGACCGGTTTCTGGGTAAAACCGTTTATCAGCCAGGCTTGCTTGAATCCAGTGGCAAAGTGAGCAAGGGACCCACATCTGGGCATTCCCTGCCAATTTAGGGCGAACAAAGCAAACACAAGGAGATGATGGATGGAGCGCTGAATCTTTTCAGACACTCGACAACAGTCACAGATCTGGGTTGAATCTATCATTATTCTTTAGCTCACTTAGGGGCATATCAAAAACAAGCGGCGATAATTATCGCTCAGCGCTCTTAGCGTGAGGATAATTATCGCCGGGTAACGTGGATTTTTATCGCTGAGATAGCGTGCTATTAGCAACGCTTATCTCCTCAGCGATAAAAATCCTCATGCTAACTGCCTAACGTCAGATTATCGCTGGAAACCCAGCGATAATCTCACGTAGTGTAGCGTTAGCTTGTTGATAGGGACTCACAAACTTAGCCATGATATCCACCTTCCATAGGATATCATAGCTAAGTCAGTCCTGAAGCAGGCGTAAGGAAAGTAGCGATAACAGGGGTTATTGCTACTTTTCCTGACGCTATGCTTCATAGCGTGGGGATTGATGATAGGAGAAATGTCGCTTAGCGACATTTCTCCTGTTATGTTAGGTCAGGAACGCCGACTTTGAATCTCATTAGAGATGCAAAGCTGGGCGTTAGGAATCCCGACGCTAAAGCAAGGTTTGACACGTTAGCATGGCCTTGCTAATTGGGCGATAAAATTATCGCAATTTTCTGCCAAAAACGGCCGCAAATGCGGCGATAACTTTTTATCGCCAGCTTGTAAATATGCCCCTTAGCCACCTCAGTTCAGACCCAGCTATATGCAAATCAATCTTGACCCTGTGCTTCTGTATCTCCTTTATACAAAAGTTAATGATTTAAGTATTATATTTGGATGCAAATGAATGCTTTATATTCCTTGTATTTGTAATACGTTTCAACCTTTACAGTAGGGTGTTATTTTCTGTATTGTGCTTATTATATGAGAAAAATACATTTAAGGAAAAAAAAATGTACACAAAAAAAATGTAGTCTACATATTTGCCTTTCTTTCTTTTTGTGTCGATTGCAAATCATTGATCATTTAAAAAAAATATATTTATGGATGTTTACTACTATCAAATCAGTCTTTGCTGATATCCCCAAGAGCCAATTCTAATGCAATCACATTGCTGAGTATGTATGGCCAGATGAGTCCATATATAACGTCATTTAGGAGTATTTGGAAATCTTTTTTACAAAATCCATACAGCAAAACAATTATGCATGTTTGTTTTGAAGATCTGTCTCTTTCAATTGAATCCATGGGTAATGAGTGCAATGAGGAACACCGAAAACCTTAGGCCTAACTTAGAGTTTGGTGAAGAGGGTACTCCATCGCAAAGGAGACATAGTACCTTCTCTGCCAAATTGAAGGCCTACCGTCTCATTTATAGTTGGTTGATCTTCAGTATGTCAATGATTGAGATTTTGTCTCCTTTGCAGACATACATCTAGATGGTCCGACAGAGTAAGGGCCATTGGAGCTTTAGCCATTTGTCTGCCTGTCCTATTTAGAGTGGGAGGGCAAATGGCAAGTGTTCATTGTCCGTCACCATTAGTTAAAACCTGGTGGCAAAAGACAGAAAAAACTGGCAAATGATCCCCATACCATGGGAGAAAATTCCCATGGTGAAGGGGTTCATTATTTCTTTTTGTTTTTATAACAAAATTCGACTTTGGGATTTTGTTTTTTGAAAATGAAAAAAAACGTTGAAAGTTTGATGGAACTGTCCATCAAACTTTAAAATTATTTACAGGAACAGCAGCGACGATTGTTCCTGTAAATGCAGGAGATATCCGCTGGGACAGCAGACATCTCTTAATTTAGCATGCACGTACTCCCTCAGGACCACAAAGTACTTTACTCCATCACCCTGTTGAAGTAAATTACCATCCGCCGAGGGTATATCAAGCACTTAGGGGCTCATTATGATGGTGGGTGGAGGCACATCCGCGGTGCTGGCGATGGCGGAAAATGTCATTTTTCACACGTCAGCAGCGCTCCTCACGTCTGCCATATTACAATGTGCAAACATAGCCCATTTCCCGTCTGCAGCGGTGCGACGTAAACTGCCATAAAAATGCGCCCGCCACCACGGCGGTGGGAGGCAATAGAGACCCACCACCGTGCAGAATGACATCCCGACTGCCATACAAATTGGGATGCCCCAAACAGCCCGTCACACTGCAGCGGAGAAAGCACCCAACCGGAGACGGTGGAAGCACGACAGCGGAGCGCGAAACCAGCCTCCCGATCCCCTCCACCCGGTGCCGACCGCAATGGATCCAGCTTTACATGCCTTTCCGGTGCTGTACCTGATCCACTACCAGCAAGTAATGCACCGTCGTGGACGCCGCAGGTACGCAATTACACAACTTCGCCCACAACACACAACTCCTGGGATGATATACTGTTCCTGTCCACACTAGACACTCTGGTGGGGACAGGAACACATCCACAAGTGTACCCACACATGTCCTACCTGTTGCTAAATCACCCCTCCGCATCCAGGTCACCCATTGACCGTGAAATCAATGCAATCTCCCGGTCACGTCACCGCAGCGATGAAGATGCGGAAAAACCTGCGCACAATGTAGTAGGCAGGGCCTGCGTCAGGCATGGGCAGTCCATAAATATTATAGGGCCACACCTCCACCCTTCACACACTAGGCCCCCCACACCCATAAGGGGACATGCAGTATGCCCCTCATGTGCCCCCCTGCACAATTAACTGCCAGATGTACCCAGACCCTGCACCACACACACCAAACAACCAGAGAGCCTGTCTCAGAAGGTGGGGCTGAAGAGGAACACCCTGCACAGAAGCTATGGGGCAGGGCATCCCTCCTCCCTACACCTACCCTCCACTCATGTCAAACAAACCGATTCCAATCACAAAATGAAGACTCGCATTGCATATGTACAACCACTTAACTGTACACACTGCCTGTCAAGTCACCCAGACAAACCCCACACTGACACACGGTCACATACACATACACATACCAGATGTCATCAGCAATGGAGGACAATAAATGGGATAGCCAAAAGTGAGGTGGACAGTGCTGGAAAGCAATGGAGCAAGCCACAAAGCATTTGTACATCACATGCAAGAGAAGGAACAGATCACAACCCCCTTAGGCCATCAAATCAGACATGGCTGGCACAGTTAGTGAAATTAAACCACAGTGACCTTTGTGCAACAATTCAAGGAGACAGCAAGGCAAGCCATGCATAGGCACAGGGATGATAGGAAGTGTCTGAAGTCAAACAGTGATCAGCCACACATCTGTCGCAACTTACTTGACATGTGTATGTCATCAGCACAACATACACGGCTCATTGTCACACTCCCTGACTGTCAAACACAAGTTGGATCCTTCACACATACCGCTCCTCCACCCACCTCACACCTGCACCACTCAAAACCAGTGTTAAACACACAGAATGGTGCAAATAATGTCCTGGGAGTACACTGGCAAACAATCACACTCCCGGGGGTGCATCCACAAACATCACACATACACTCAGGGATGCCTGAACCAATGCTGGCACAAAAACAATAGCCAAACACAAACCTCACAAACTAAATACACAGAAGCCCAACAAGCCCACATATGGCCAGCCAAACAGTGGAAAGTCAATGGGACCCCAGACAGAACAGGAGTACACAACATTGTCACTCAGGACCAATGCACAGACACCATACCCCAACACAAACAAGAAGTGCTTCACTTCTAAGCAATCATGGACACAAACTGGGATTAATGGGACAATAAGCTAACACAGACAGACATACCACACCACCCATCAGGTCAACATGGTGTCATAGTATACCACATGCATGCACAACCCTGACAAGTGACAGCTCAAAAATAGGAGGAGAAACCACCAAGGTGCACTCAAAACAAGCTCAGGAACAAGAATCCTCCTAACTGCATGTGACAGACACACAAGTAATGCCCACTACACTTGCAACACACATCTGAATGTATCACACACAATGTCATGCAAATAGAACATCACACACAGAGCATCTGTCAGCTGAAAGAGCCTACACAGGCCAATCACGGCACACATCCACATCTCAAAAACACAACAGATGCACATGCCAATCCTTCACATTGCAAACTCAGCTGGACATCAAGGGATGCACACCAAGCAAGTACAAGGCAACATACACTCACAGCACTGCATGCACAACAAGCAGTGTGTGCAAACCAACCTAATCAGAAGCACACACATGTCAGTGCCACAACATGTACTCCCACAATACAAATCAGCACAGCACATGTACAACATCACACTCAGGAAAGGTAGCAGGACCTCAGCAAACACACATACAGCTAACCCAACACTGACAGATACACAACTCAGGGATACCCAGGTGCAAACAACATGACCAGAGGACTGTGCAGCACAAACAGTTACACTGCACATGATCAACCATGACTGCAAACAAGTTCAAGAAAATCACACATAATTAATTGGGAAAACTGTCTTGAGTGGCACATTGGTCCTGTGCACAGATCAGCACCACAAAGCATAGTGTAACAAATGAAGTGGTGGGGAGGCACACACACTGGCAACACAAGGGGATAGCTGACATGAGAGTGATGTGGTGTGTACGTCAGTAGTGGACAGGTCAGGAGTGTACCATACACAAATACATGGAGGAGTGATTCACAATGGGTAGGCATCAGAAGCACAGATATGAGATGGTATAACTTCACATCCCACATACCATAGTGGAGCCAAAAATGGCTCAAGTGACAGCAATGCATGAGAAAACACCCACACTGTCATTGTGGCTGAGCAGGTCTGCAAAGTGAGCACAAACAGTAACAAGACACATGGCTGATCATCAATGATGGATTTAACCCAGATCTCTTGACTGGGGGTGAATGTTTTGATTTGTTCTGCATTCTGTCCATCAATTGTGTGTCTTTTGCTTTCTCGCCCTAAGTGCGCCAGGTATGCTCAGACGTGAGTCCTGGGCTCACTGTGCCACTGGAATCAAGCTATCCTGGCTGAAGAGGGGTGAAACCCCGAAACCGGTCCTAGGATGCTTGTTTCCGGTCCAGGGAGGACCTGGCTTGGCAGTTCGGGCTGGGCTGTTCCCATGAGGCACAGGGTCAAGACCTGATTTGCATATAGCCAGGTCTAAACTGGGGTGGCATGGTGAGCAAAAGAATGATGGATTTAACCCAGATCTCTTGACTGGGGGTGAATGTTTTGATTTGTTCTGCATTCCGTCCATCAATTGTGTGTCTTTTGATCATCAAAACACAACACACACTTGGCTGTCACACACTCTGCGTACTCACAACTGGCAGCAACAACAAGTAGGTGTCCCACAGGAGTGCAAGGACACACCAACACACTGCACAGTGCACAACCAACAAATCCCACATGTGCACACAATCACAAGCACAGGGCTGACAAATCAAACTAACAGGCACTCAGCCCCTGGGTGACACATGTGTGCAGTTGCCATTGCAGGGGCACACACACATCAACACTACTGACCAAGTCACCCCATTCACACTGCACACTTCATGACCACCCAAGTGCACACATTGAAATCTACCCATGTGACTAGGAAGACAGGCCATCACAAGATGACCATACACCAACACTGCTGTTCACACATCAAGAAAGATCACACACACATAATGGACCATGGCCAGCATGCCTGCAATCCTGTGGATAGAATCCCTCTCTGTACTGGCAGTGCATCCAAACATGATACGTGTACAATTTAGCAAACATTACCATAGAACGATTAGGATAACAGTAGGTCATCACAAACAACAATCATTGCACTCGCAAGCCTCAGAGTCAAGAAGAACTGAGTGCCTGTCACCTCTGCAGAACTCTGAAAAAGTGAAACAAACCATTGGCAATGTTAAAGTGGCATACAGAGCATGTGTCACATTAAACAATACCCATACAGAAAACCCTTTATTTAGCAAAGACACTGACAAAGCAGACAACAGGAGTAACTGTCTTTATTACATATTACACAGATAGACATCAAAAGCGCAAGGCCAGTGGCCAGTCCACAGTTCAAAGTAGGCATATGTGTGCATGAGAACCTGCACAGGGAATGGGCAAACACAGTAATAAACAGCAAGGCCAGTGGCCAGTCCAAAGTGCAAAGTAGGTACATGGGAACCTGCACAGGGAATGGGCAAACACAGTAATAAACAGCAAGGCCAGTGGCCAGTGCAAAGTAGGTACATGAGAACTTGCACAGGGAATGGGCAAACACAGTAATAAACAGCAAGGCCAGTGGCCAGTACAAAGTACAAAGTAGGTACATGAGAACCTGCACAGGGAATAGGCAAACACAGTAATAAACAGCAAGGCCAGTGGCCAGTCCGAAGTCAAAGTAGGTACATGAGAACCTACACAGGGAATGGGCAAACACAGTAATAAACAGCAAGGCCAGTGGCCAGTCCATACTTCAAAGTAGGCACATGTGTGCATGAGAGCCTGCACAGGGAATGGGTGAGACTGTACACTAAATAAACAAAGAAGGGGGTATCCTTAAATGAGAGAAGGTAAAGACCTTCTGTCTGTTAGAGAGTTCTCAGAGAAGTAAAAAGAGAAAATATTTCTTTTTTATGAAACCCCTCACTCACCAACCTGGTTGGTGACATGCTTCATCATCGGGGTCCACCCGAGCAGTCGAACACCACTCGGGTGTGCTTCCACGCCTGATTACAGCGGAGCAGGTTTGTTATTATATCAGTACGTGTAAGTGACGTGTGTGAGTGAGTGAAATAAAGTTAAAAGTAATCCTACTGTACTCCCTAACAAATTTAATATGGAGCAGCAGGGTCACGATTAAAAAAGTGGTGAAGTGTAATACTAATGTAGGTTTAATTTGACCTAAAGTATTATCCAAATATTGACGGTCTACATGTTTCAACCTTAGAGTATAATCACAGGTTTTCGTCAGGACCTATCGACACACCGGGCGGTCTACACGCACTAAGGTGCATCCAACCCTGGAGCGTCTGTGTGCCACCTACATATACTTGCGAAGGTGGTAAAAAGGGTTCAAGGAGTCCTCTGTGTACAGATGAACCTGAAAAAAGCACATACAGTTCTGGGCAATCAGAAAATGATCCATTTAGAATTAGAATGAACAGTGCCCATTTCCGTGTGAACTCTCATTTGTGCGCATATAATCACCTCATTCTGAGTTATGCGCCCCATGTAATTACCATTGGTTGTTGGAACCGAGCATTCGTTCCATATTATGCGAGATTAGCATCAACCCACTAAATCATTGTGGAAATCGTGGGTGTCTTACGGCTACACAGCAATTGTGAGTATACTTGATGTGTGATTCTATAGAGCGGACAAAGACGCACGTGAAAAAAACTCTATTTGTGACATGCGTGCGCTAAGGAAATTATTTAAAAACAGAACACGGTGGAAAAAGGAAACGACTCAAGACTCACTCGCGATTCTTACTCGAATCGTGTCATGGGCTCATAAGGGAGACAGACGGTGCTGCATTACTGTTGGACAAGAAACACAAAACACGGGCGGCAATGGTCAGAACACTTAACTCTAAGTGCCTCACGTGTGCGTGGCCACCAGCTCTTCCCTACATACTCTTACCTCAGCTCACCGACTGCCTGCCACAAACCTGCTGTGCTTCCCCCATCGACGATGTACTCCTAGTATGGAATGGACCCCAGAATGTTCTCAATGAATTTTTCTTATGGATAAATACCTGCGATGACCATCTCAGATTTACTCACTGTAGTGACACCCAGTCCTTAGTCTTTCTGTCTCCCTTATGAGCCCATGACACGATTCGAGTAAGAATCGCGAGTGAGTCTTGAGTCGTTTCCTTTTTCTACAGTGTTCTGTTTTTAAATAATTTCCTTAGCGCACGCATGTCACAAATAGAGTTTTTTTCACGTGCGTCTTTGTCCGCTCTATAGAATCACACATCAAGTATACTCACAATTGCTGTGTAGCCGTAAGACACCCACGATTTCCACAATGATTTAGTGGGTTGATGCTAATCTCGCATAATATGGAACGAATGCTCGGTTCCAACAACCAATGGTAATTACATGGGGCGCATAACTCAGAATGAGGTGATTATATGCGCACAAATGAGAGTTCACACGGAAATGGGCACTGTTCATTCTAATTCTAAATGGATCATTTTCTGATTGCCCAGAACTGTATGTGCTTTTTTCAGGTTCATCTGTACACAGAGGACTCCTTGAACCCTTTTTACCACCTTCGCAAGTATATGTAGGTGGCACACAGACGCTCCAGGGTTGGATGCACCTTAGTGCGTGTAGACCGCCCGGTGTGTCGATAGGTCCTGACGAAAACCTGTGATTATACTCTAAGGTTGAAACATGTAGACCGTCAATATTTGGATAATACTTTAGGTCAAATTAAACCTACATTAGTATTACACTTCACCACTTTTTTAATCGTGACCCTGCTGCTCCATATTAAATTTGTTAGGGAGTACAGTAGGATTACTTTTAACTTTATTTCACTCACTCACACACGTCACTTACACGTACTGATATAATAACAAACCTGCTCCGCTGTAATCAGGCGTGGAAGCACACCCGAGTGGTATTCGACTGCTCGGGTGGACCCCGATGATGAAGCATGTCACCAACCAGGTTGGTGAGTGAGGGGTTTCATAAAAAAGAAATATTTTCTCTTTTTACTTCTCTGAGAACTCTCTAACAGACAGAAGGTCTTTACCTTCTCTCATTTAAGGATACCCCCTTCTTTGTTTATTTTGTGTACCTCAGGGGACTGGGAGTACCCCTTACAACTTAGTTGTGAAATCCCTTTCTCTCTCTTTTGTTATATTGAGACTGTACACTGCCATGGTAAGCAACACAGCTGGGGGATAACAATGGGCAATCCAGGCACCGCTGTGGGAGAGACAGGTGTGTGAGGGGGACTTTGCCTCAGACTTGGCTGTCAGTCGGACTGGGAGGTGCCTGAGTATGAGGGCCAGTTGGAGGACTGGACTTGGGAGAGAGAGGACCAGCTGAGGTAGAGGCATCAGTGGCTTTAGGAGCCAGAGGGCTGCTTGAACCGGGTGGTGTTGTGGCCTGTGGAGGCAGAGGCATGCTGCCGTGAGACACAGTGTGGGTGGGAGATTGTGGAGGGGTGCCTTTCCACTTCTTGGGGATTTCATAGGTAATTATTGTCTTCATAGGAGTGGAGGGTGGGGTGGCCACAACAGGCACACTCTCCACCATTGCTGCATCAGGTGTAGCCAGTGGCCCTCCCTCTGGGGATCTGCTGGATCCAGCGGTATGATTGGCCTGGCCTTGCCTTTTCCCCTCCATCCCCTGTTGACCAGGTGAATGCCCAACAGTGCCCTCCTTTACCTGCTTCACAGGGGTGTGGATGGGAGTTGAGGGTGAATCTACCTTAGAGGGATTTTTCTGTGGACTCACAGCAGGCACGGCAACTGTCTGCTTTTCTTTGCGAGACGCTTTTGGGACGGGAGTGTCCTTGGCTGGGGATGCCTTTGAGGCATGTGAGCCTGAGGCCTGCTTCTTGGCTTGATGCCCCTGAGTGTCACCTGAAGGGCCTCTGCCTTTGCACACTGGGGTGACTTTGGTTTGTTTGGGGGATGGTGTCTGCGCTCTGGCCTGCTTGGGGTGCTCTGTTGTGTGCTGCGTGTGGTGTATCTTGAGCCTGAGGTCTGTGGTGTGTGGTCACTGTCGTCAGATGTAGCCACTGGCAGGAGGGTGGCCAAAGGGACAGGAGCTGGACTCTGAGCCTGTGACAGCTGAATGGCTGGCATCACTGTGGAGGACAAAGACTGGGAAGTCCTGTGTAGCTCACCCACGTCTGAATGAATGCCCTCCATGAAGGCAACTACCTGTGCCAACTCCTTGTCATGGAATTCAGGAGAGTTGTCTGACCCACACACAGCTGGTGCATTAGGTCCACAGCCTCAACACTGAGGACGGGAGGGGCAACAGGGGCAGGGCAGCGGTGCCTGGGGGAAGGACACTCTTCACTTCTTACTGTTGCGAGCGAGTGCAGCACTAGTGGAAGTAGCTGGGAGGGTGGGCACTGGACGCTGTGTGGTGGAAGAGGAGGCTGAGTTCCTGCTCCCTGTGCCCGCCAACATAGAGGAGTCACTGCTGGCGTCAGATGACGTTGAGGTTGGTGTCTCTGGCTGTGATTCCTTGAGCAGACTCCTGTCCCCCTTCGAGGCGCTGGTCACATCAGTGTCAGTGTGCTCGTGTGTAGCAGTCGTGCCTGATGCCTCACCACTGGTGTCCGTCCTCTGTCCTTCTGTGCCCACGGTAGATGCTGCAAGAGACAGAGACATAAGTTCAGTTTAGTGCGATTCACACAAACATCATATGGAAGCAAAGCACAAAACAAGATGATGATACCCCCATGTTGCACACCACCCTGTGCAGTCACATTATGCAACCTTAATTCCAAAGTCAAAAATTGCATGGTATCATGCAAACTTGGCATAATTGACCCATGTGATGCCCATACAGCCAAATACCTTGCCCGTGCCTCCGTGCCCCGGTGCCTCCGTGTAACCAGACATACAGATCCCTCTGATCATACCTAGGGCTCTGAGGGGTGAAAAGATGTACCCCCCAACATGTTTTCACAGTCACATATGGAGTCACCATAAGGGGACAACACAGATAAAGACTCCAAAATATCAGTTCGCAATGGCCATGAGCTCATGCCATTCACCATGTCGTACTTTGGGGCACAACTACAGTTGCACATTGGTGTTAGATGGTAGTCATCACAATTTTGAGGTCAGGCACTGCACACATTGATGAAAGCACACTCAGATGAAGCACACTGCCATTAACTGCCATGGGTTGTCCCTGACTCCCCCAATGCAGCAGATGCTATAAGGCCACAACTCAGAATGCCACATCAAGGGCCATTACATCAATGACATGAGATAGTACATGTAGCGATAATGCATGACAGCTGCACCTAACACAGAGGCCACTTACAAGCCATTGTATCACACTAGCAACATCACAGAGCTCAGCACTGGCTCAGGCTTGGAATACATGCCGTCACTCACAACCAAAGTCAGTATTCCTAGAATACTCAGCCCCAGCTTGCTGCTGCTGGTCCTTCAAACGTGCATCCAGCTCTGGCTGTGTCACTGCTGAGATGCGTACCAGTGGTGTCATGCTCTGGCGCGCCACCCTGCCAGTCCGAGGGAGCAGCCCCAGGGTCATCTCTGCCACATTTTTACTCAGCCGACAGATGTCATCCCACCTCTTGAGACAGTGTGTGTGTCGTTGGTCGGAGACACCCAGAGCCTGCACCTTGCGTGCAATGGCCCTCGATACAGCCTTACGCTGGTGGACTTTGAGCTGCAGGCATGGGAGACAAGAGGAGGAAATTTCAGTGACACTGGGTAATGTACACTATCTATCAATACAGGAGCATGCACAAACTCAGCACAACTTCACAGACATGTTATTGTTAACCAGAGACAATACAGCCTGGTTCCACCACAGGCACGTGAGCACATCTACAGGAATAGGAAACATTTCCATTCTATCAATGTGCAAGTGGTGTGCCAGGCGGATATTATCATCTCACACATCTGTGCCAAATTTCCCAACTCTGCCCATGACTCTTACATCGTGCGTAACAGCATTGTGCCACAGCTGATGGCTAATCTGCTTCCGGAGCATGCAAGGATTGTGGGTTAGTACGCAGTCAAGTAGCGTGCTGTGTGTGTGATATGCCTTCCTCTGCCACAGTTATATCACCTAATCGGTATGTGTATCTCACACCAAGGTGACTCTGCATATTCCAACCGGCCTTGGTTGCTGAGCCCATTGCGGAATCGCAGAACCCCGGCTGAAATCCACTACAATGATGCCCATGGGAGGACACGTCGTGTGGTGGAGCGTAGTTTTGGTCTCCTGAGGTCATGATTTATCTGCCTTTACAAAACCGGAAGTGCACTGATGTACTCGCCCAAAAAGGTGTGTCAGATTGTAGTTGCATGCTGCATGCTCCACAACCTGGCCTTGCGCAAGGAGATACCCCTGTTCCTGGACGCTGATGAGCAGCCGAGGGCCCTGCCTGCAAACCCACACATGTCCAGTGATGAGGATAATGGAGAGGAAAAAGGTGTCGACCTGTGTCAACAGCTCATCAACCGCTACTTCCCTTGAAGGTGAGTGAAAACGTACAACGGGGCCATTGTCTGCTGATGTTGTTTGTGAAAAGGCCTAGGATAGTTGTGTGACTGCTGCCTGTGTTGTGTATCACTTTCGATACCCGTATATAGGTCTATTGAATCATGTCCTTATATAGGCACAATTTGACTTGTCCTTATTTAGGCATAATATTCCAGTCCTTATTTAGGCATTGGCCATGCAGATCCAAATGCAGGCATTGTCACCTACATCTGTCCATCCAACGAGTTCTTAGAAACCAGACCCTTAATCCATTGGGATTTTCCCTGCTGGGATTATTGATTTCTCCAAGAACTCATCTATTATGCATGAACTACTATTCCATAGGGGTTCATTCATGACGTCTTCCTCTGCCCGACTTTACGTCAATGCTAGCATTCCTTGACACCTTCCAGGTATAAATATAGTTCACTTGCCCTAGCAATTCACGGCACGGTACAGCTCAGCTATATGGCTCGCCACGGCAAATCCTGAAGGAGTTCGAGTCCCCGCCTGATGCACTGAACAGATGCAGAGATTCTAGCTTCCAGTGTTCCAACTCCCCTTGCGGGGTGTTAGAGTTCGCGATCTGGAAAGAGATTCCCACCTCTCTCATTCTAAGGTATGGAGCTGACTAGAACCTAAGAAAATTCTTGGCATCTCATATAAAATACTAACTTAAGCTCAGACCAACTATAGCTTAAATCAGCACCTACTTCCTACCTCGCACTACATTCAAGTTAGGTACACTGGGGTAGAATTATTTAGAAGCACCAGATGAGTATCCACTTTTAGCCTGTGTATTTATGTGTATGTATATAGATATAGGTCATAGCTAAAAGACAATCCTGTTGCAGTTTTACTTCTTCTTACTGCTGACGCTGTGCATATTATATCTTGCTTACTGTCTAATGATCATGACAGCTCATATCTCTTACACGATAACTAAGACTGTTCAATAAATCCTTTTTTTTTTTTTAAAAACGTTTTTATTGTTTTTGCAACAAAGACAAACAACAGAAATAGAATCAGGCCGTATATATAGTACATTAGGAAATCACCGTGCACAGTCAAAATTATTTCAAATAGGCCCAGGTTGGATATCCGACATTCACCCGTATCGCCCACCCTCCCCTCCACCCCCAAGGCCTCCCTAGCCATCCGAATCAGAGGAGTCCTCATCAGAAAGAGGTGGTGGATCACATATGTTACCTCTATACTTGTTCCATGCTCCCCACACTCTGGCCCACTTACGAGGACAACCCCGCCTGACAAAAACGGAGCGCTCAGCAAACATTGCTCTATCCATCTCGCCCTTCCACGTTGATAGCAACGGCGTCTCCACCGCTCCCCATTTTTGGGCTATGTTCCGTTTGGCCGTCATGTTCCCAAGCGTCACCCAGCCCTGCGCCTGACGATTGAGATCTGTGGGCTCCCACACATTCAAGAGGCAACGCTTGGGCTCTGGCAGCAATGACACCCCGCACACCTGTGACATCGTGCGCAGCACTCGCCTCCAGAATAGCTGGAGAACGGGACAGTCCCAGATCAGGTGATAGAAGCTGCCCTCCTCCCCGCAACCCCGCTGGCAGAAGGGGTGCGGCGCTCTACCCAGTTTATGTAGCAAGCTCCTGGTGTAATATGAGCGGTGCAAAATACGAAGTTGCACCAACCGCAGCCTCGAGGGTATACCCGCCTCATGCGGCGAGGCCAGCGCCTCCCGCCAGTCTGGGTCATCAAATTCGCCGACCTCGCCTGCCCACCTCTCCCTCAATTGTCCCATAGAGTCAGGCAAATTGTTGACCATTTTACGGTACGTAAAGGATGTGGCTCTCTTAGGCATGTATTCGGTCAATAACCGGTCCTCCAGTGGGGAGGCCTCCGGAATCGGCACACCTGGGGTTAACTGCGTCGTCAGGGCATGTTTCATCTGTAGATAGCGGAACCATTCGAACGGAGCTAGCTCGTATTGCTGCTGTAGGCGAGTGAATTGAATCACCTCCCCTTTCTGCACCACATCGCCTACCACCGAGATCCCGATGGCATCCCAAGCATCGAAGCCCTTGCTGTCCCTCAGCCGCCCCAGTCGTTTTGTATCCCAGAGAGGCGTTAGTTTCGTCAGAACTCCCCGCCAACCCAGCCTGGCCTGCGCCGCATGCCAGAGAGACACAGTCTGTCGCAGGGGACCGATCAGCTTCGGGGCCAACCGGGCATCATATAGTGGAGTCAGCAGACCCCTTTCACCCAGTATGTCCCTATCTGCCTTGAACGCGGGATCTGACTGGGGCGCATGAAGCCACTGGTTGATCACCTTAAGCTGCGCCGCCCAGTAATAGAGCTGGATATCTGGGAGCGCAATGCCCCCGTCGTACCACCCACAGACTAGTTTTGCTTGTGCAATGCGCGCCGGTTTGTTGCCCCAGAGAAGGTTGGAGACCTGCGCCGCCACCGCACGGAAGTAGGCCGGGGGCACCGGGTATGGAGTATTTTCCAGCACATAGAGAAACCTCGGCAGGGCCATCATTTTAAAGAGCGCCGCTCTCCCCACCAGGGTCAAGGGCAACGTTCCCCAGTGCTGCACATCTTGCCTGAGGCGGTCCAATTGAGGGCCCAAGTTGAGCCTGTAAAATTCCTGGTGCTCCCGTGTGATGTGTACCCCTAGGTATTTAAACGACCCCTCCGCCACCTGTATCCGGCAGCCCTCCGGCAGTCGAGGGGGGGGGCCCCGCAGCACCAGGAAGACCGATTTCGACCAGTTTATCGTGTAGCCGGATGCCCGGCCAAACACCTCGCAGATGTTAAGCAACGTTAGGATAGAGCGCCGAGGGGAAGCTAAGTAGAGCAGTATGTCATCCGCGTATAGGGAGACACGGTCTTCCCAGCTCGGTGACCAGCGGAGGCCCCGTATCATAGGCTCCCACCGTATCCAAGTCGCGAGAGGCTCGAGCACGAGAATAAATCCTTTTTTTATTGAAAACGCCCGTCTTCCTATTCTCTGTGTAACTCTGAAGAAACTAAGCATGCACGATTGACTGAGTGAAACTGTTATCTATTGTTTCCACGATTCTGAGACACCTGCCGATACTGAAAGGAAACAAAGTTGTTATGTTTATGCGGTTGTCAGAAACTAATCCCTTCTTGTTCATTCGAGAAGTTTCTAGTGACCTCTAAGTTAGCTGGCACACAAGTAATTAAGTTTAATATACTCGATAGGAGCATACTGACCTCAGTCCTATGCACAGAACTATAGTGTATTTTATTCCAATGCGCAGAGCCTTTAAGGGAAATAGGAACTACATCACATCTGGTGTTGGCTCTGTGCTGGCTGCTAATGTTTCTGGGACAGGGTAGTTATGCACAGCTACAGGATGTCTACGTCAGTACTGTTGTTCATTGTAATGTGTGCAGATAGGAGTACCTTGAGGACAGTGACTGAGGACAGTCAACAAAGTCAATGGTAAGGTGAAGATGGGTGCCATCATGGCTGGCTCCTTGACTGGTGTTTGGCAGGTGCTTTGCCACGGGATCCTCCCTAGGATTTCTTTGGATGGCTCCTTGGTCGTTTGGCAGGAGGGCCTCTGCTGCGGTCCCTGTGGGGTCTGAGGACTACCCCCTCTCTGTGGCTGCAGGGGAGGTTGGGGAACTGTCATCCTGTGGGCCACTGGAGGGAGGTGGAGGTGTTGTTTGGGTCGTAGGCCTGTCTCTCAGAACCACCGCTAGCTGGCCCAAGAGGTCCACGATTTAGCCCATGCAGGTGTCTATGGACCTCAACATCAGGCGGAGCTCACGGGAATCTTCCCGAGCCTGGCTCGTTTGTCCCTGGACTCGTTCATAGGCCCCAAGGACTCTGGCAATGTTGGCCAGGGCTTCGGTCCCAGTGTCCGGTGGTGTTTGACTCCCACTTGCCCTCCCACGTGCCCTGCTTTCACGGACCTGTTGCCTCACCACTCTATGCACCCGCCTACTCTCCCTGTCCTCCTCAGTTGGTGGGGTGAGGTGGTCATCCTCCAGGGTAGGGAGGGTGTTGCAGGCAGCACTGGTGGTGGTGGAGGACGCGCAGGTAGTTACAGCAGGGGTCAGCATAATTGTTGTTGCTGATGTGGTGGCGGGGTGGACAGTGGGGTCCTGGGACCTGTTGCGCCCTGGCATGCCTGATGGGCCAGCTTCTTGCTCCGCATCCTCGAAATCCAGGGAGTCAAAATCAGAGATTCCATGTTCCGGGGGTGGGGACTGGCTCTGCAGGTTGGTGTCCGTCATCCTCTGCTGTCAGTTCTTGGTCACCTGTGGGACAGAGGGGAAATGGTAATTTAAGTGCACCCCACATGCTTGGTGTTAGATGTTTGGATGTTACATGTTATACACCACACAGTTTACATTGACTTCACTTTGTATGGCTGCACAGTACTGATCATCATGACATGATGTGGAGGTACATAGATTACTTGTCCATGGTGTGACATGTCAAAGGATACCATGCGCCACATGCAGATTTTGTGATTATGAGGACATGTTGTCATCTAACGACTAACGGCACAATGACTTATGCGAAGCATCTTTGTTGATTACGCTGCCTGGCAGACGTTACATCTGAGCATGAACTAGCCATTGTTATCTCATGCATACCTTTGTCATGCCATGTGCATTGTTCTACAGACCATGCTTTCTTTGTTTTCATATGGTCCTTCAAGCTCTGCCCCCATGGAACTTACAGATGGCATTCAGTGCTGTGCATGATTGTGCCCTGAATTTATTCTACATGCGATTTGGTGAGTCACCCTTTGGTTGCTGTGACAGTTACATACCCTTAGCTGTCTGCACACAGTAAGTGGCTATTGGATCTGTGTCAATTTTGGTGGGATGTGAGGGCTGGTGTTGTCATATGGCTCCATGCTTTTTGAGAGGAATGGTGGGGTGCATGCACTCTCTACTTGCCTGTTCTGTTGTCACATTCGGGTGGAATTTCTGACACATCTCTCTGGGTGTGTGGTGGAGTGCTACATCATGCTCATGGGTGGGACATGGGGCCCTTGTGGGAGTTGTAGTGCAGGCCTCCCACACCCAAACACCCCTCCCTGGGAAGATGGCTACCTAACGGTTAGGTGAGGGTGAACAATACAATGGCTGCCACATGCTTCTGGGTGGGGTGGGGGAGTGCTCCATCCTGATATGCTTTGGGATAAGGGGGCCTGGTGGGAGTTGTAGTGCAGGCTCCCTAATCAAAAAAAACTTCCCTGTGAAGATGGCTACCTACCTGTAACTTTGGTAGGTGAAATACAATGTCTGCCACATGCTTCTGGGTCGGGTGGAGCGCTCCATCTTGCTGTGCTGTGGGACAAGGGGGCCTGGTGGGAGTTGGAGTGCTGGTGCACCACCCACAAACGCAACCTCCCTGTTAAGATGGCTACCTACCTGTAAGTTTGAAGAGAGCAATGCAATGTCTGGCACATAGTTCTGGGTTGGGGGATTGTTCCATCCAGCTGACCTGTGGGACAAAGGGGCCTGGTGGGAGTTGGCGTGCTGGCCGCCCGCCCACAAACACCCCTCCCTGTTAAGATGGCTACCTACCTGTACGTCTGATGTGAGCAAATCCCCCTCCCTGTTAAGATGGCTAACTACCTGATAGTTTAATGAGGGCAATGTAATGGCTCCCACATGCTTATGGGTGGGGTGGGGTGGGGGGAGTGCTCCATCCTGGAGTGCTTTGGGACAAGGGGGCCTCTTGGGAGTTGTAGTACAGGCTTCCCACCCCCAAACACCCCTCCCTGTGAAGATGTCTACCTACCTGTAACTTTGTTGTTGTAACACAATGGCTGCCAATGCTTCTGGGTGTGGTGGAGTGCTACATCCTGCTCAGGGGTGGGACAGGGGTGCCTGGTGGGAGTGGAAGTGCAGGCCTACCACCCCCAAACACCCCTCCCTGGGAAGGTGACTACCTACCTGTAAGTTTGGTTGTTGTTATACAATGGCTGCCACATGCTTCTGGGTGTGGTGGAGTGCTTCATCCTACTCAGGGGTGGGGCAGGGGTGCCTAGTGGGAGTTGTAGGGCAGGCCTCCCACCAACAAACAGCCCTCCCTGGGAAGATGGCTACCTACCTGTTAGGTGAAGGTGAACAATGCACTGGCTGCCACATGCTTCTGGGTGGGGGGAGCGCTCCATCCTGGTGTGATTTGGGACAAGGGGCTCGGTTGGCAGTTGTACTGCAGGCCTCCCACCCCCAAACACCCCTCTCTGTGAAGATGTCTACCTACCTGTAAGTTTGGTTGTTGTAATACAATGGCTGACACATGCTTCTGAGTGTGGTGGAGTTCTACATCCTGCTCAGGGGTGGGACATGGGTGCCTGGTAGGAGTTGTAGTGCAGGCCTCCCACCCACAAACAGCCCTCCCAGGGAAGGTGGTTACCTACCTGTTAGGTGAAGGTAAGCAATGCAATGGCTGCCACATGCTTCTGGGTGGGGGGGAGTGCTCCTTCCTGCTGGGCAGTGGCACAAGGGGCCTGGTGGGAGTTGTAGTGCTGGATGCCTCTAGACATGCAACCATGGAAATGTTGCTGACTACCTTTGGGGTAATTCAGATGGAGTGAATGTTACATCTGTGAGACCTGTGTTGGATATTGTGGTGCAGATTAATGGAATTGGGCCTAGGAGTTGTAGCTTTGTAGTTGTTCAAGACAGTACATAGCAGTGTAATGGTATACATTTGTTTGTACTTACCAGCCTGCACTCCCCCAGATATTCCTGTGAGACTCTCTGTATGCAGTATGGAAAGCACCTTCTCCTCCCATGCAGTGAATGTTCGTGGCGGAATGGGAGGGCCACCGCCTGTCATCTGGGCCAGCTGACGGTTCTTGTTGTTCTTCTCTTTCACCTTGCTCTTGAGGTCATGCCACCGCTTCATGATCTCCTTCTTGGTGTGCTGGACAGTCCCTACTGCATTTACCTTGACTGTCATTGTCCACATTTTTTCTTTGGTGGCTATCGGTGTCTGTTGGACCAGGGTACCAAACAATTGTGGTTCTGCTCTGATTATCTCATCTGTCATGACTAACAACTCACTGTCAGTGATTTTGGGCATTTTCTTTTGTGCCATGGTGTGTGATGTGCATCTGGTTTGAGGTGCAGTTGTGAGGGTGGTAGGGGTGGTGTAGGTGGTGTGTGTGTTGTTATGCTGGTGAGATGTGTGATGTTTTGCCTATCCAATGTGCTTCAGGGTTTGGTTCCTTCAGGGCTGGAGTAGTGTACAGGGTTCCGGTCAGGGAAGGGGCTGGTTTTATACTGAGCTATGTGGATGTGTCAAAATGGAGTATTGCTGTCAGGTGTGTTGTGTGGGTTGTCCTGGGATTTGTATTTTTTAAGTTGCCATGGGGGTGTGTCATTGGGGTGTGTTAGGTGATTTTGGGGGCAGAGCTAGTTTGATGTGTGTACTTGGTGGCCTTGTTGTGCTTTTTTTTTTACGACCGCCATATTTGTCACGGAGCATCCGTGGTGGTGGCTATGCAACAGCCCTTCTGCCAGCTCTCCCATTCATCACTGTTTGCGATCGCAGCGGTCGGAAACAGCGGATCGTCCCTCTGTCACCTCAATGGAATCCTAATATTATGTGCGGTGACTCTGCTGGCCTCGCGGCGGTTTTGTATGTTTCCACCGTGAATACGACCGCCGCGGACGGATTTTCACCAGCTCCGCCCGCTACCGGCAGTCTTTCGTGGCATCGTTCCGCCACGGTCGGAAATTTCTTGCAGTTGATCCTAATCGGGCTGCCGGTTTTGCCGCGGTACCAGCGGACGGTTGATTTCCGTTACCATGGCGGTCGCGTGGTTTTCCAGACCGCCATCCTAATAGACCCCTAAGGGCCTGATTCTGATGCGGTTTGGAAATAGTTCCCGGCCGACTCGGATCAGGAGAGTCTGACCGACCGAGTATGATGCATCCGGATGCTTCCAGATACGATTTGGTTGGACTCCCATTGACTTCTATGGAAGCCGTTGGGCCCGATTCACAGAACTAACTTAAGGCAAAATCCTAAACTTACTACCATTTTGGTATTCACAGAAGGCACTTACTCATTTTGGTATTCACAGAAGGCACTTACTCATTTTGGTATTCACAGAAGGCACCTACTCATTTCGGTATTCACATAAGTTAGGAGTCCTAACTTTAGGACTCCTAAATGCCTTCTGTGAATACCGAAAGTTTTAAAATTAGGTATTTTCTCAGTTTAGTAGTAGTATAGTTAGGACTCCTAACTTTAGGACTCCTAAATGCCTTCTGTGAATACCGAAAGTCTTAAAATAGGGATTTTTCTCAATTTAGTAGTAGTAAAGTTAGGACTCCTAAGTTTAGGACTCCTAAATGCCTTCTGTGAATACCGAAAGCCTTACAATTAGGATTTTTCTCAGTTTAGTAGTAGTAAAGTTAGGAGTCCTAACTTTAGGACTCCTAAATTGAGAAAAATCCTAATTTTAAGACTTTCGGTATTCACAGAAGGCATTTAGGAGTCCTAAAGTTAGGACTCCTAACTTCTGTGAATACCGAAGTGAGTAAGTGCCTTCTGTGAATACGAAAATAGTAGTAAGTTTAGGATTTTGTCTTAAGTTAGTTCTGTGAATCGGGCCCTGCGTTCCTAACCTCATTGTAATCTGGACCTCGGTCAGGAAGAAACAATCCCGACCCGATTTGGAAGGAGCAAATGCCATTAGGAGGCCTTCCTAACTGCATTGTAATCGGCCCTAGGTGGGAATGCTTTCCTAACCGGATCGGAATCAGGCCCCAAGGGGCCGATTCCGATAGCTGGTTGGACACCTGTCCGTAGCCTTACAGTGCGACCGACACGTACCCGGAGCCGGTCCGTCCTGTAGAGTTAGTCCGAAGCGCATAACTGACAAAAACACGACCAACACGTAGGCTGTGAATCAAGCCCCATTCTCCGTCCGAGCCGTAACTCCTAAAGATGAACTGAGTCGCCCGGAAGCAGTATCCATAGCAGTTTCCGGCATGACAAGCACGATGCGTACTTCCTACAAGCCGAACGGGTCGTCACGTATGGCACGTCACAGCATCCGGAAAACAAGCATATCAGCTATGATTCACCCCACAAATCAATCCACGGCTACGAGACGAACCAGCTTGCAGCAGGTACGAGACGGAGCAACAAGCAGCGTGTATGACACAAACACATCATGAATCCCATCGCGCAGGTCATACCAGTACTCTACATCTATGACCGGCTCAGGGAACGACGCCAACGGCACAGGCAGTAAGTCAGACACCTACAACACAAACAAACGACACGTACCAGCAAAATGGCACCCACACACAGGGGATCCACATCCTGGCCACTAACAACAGCCCGCCATAGGGGTTGCATGGCCAGCACCACTAACACCCTCACCCATAGTGGATCTGTTGCCCATCACTACTGCCACCCCCACCCATATGGACTATGTTGCCCATCACCCCTGCCACCCCCAGCCATAGGGCCTATGTTGCCCATCACCCCTGCCACCCCCACTCACAGGGGACATGTTGCCCATCACCCCTGCCACCCCCAGCCATAGGGCTTATGTTGCCCATCACTACAGCCACCCCCACCCATAGGGGACCAGTTGCCCATCACTACTGCCACCCACACCCATAGGGCTTATGTTGCCCATCACTACAGCCACCCCCACCCATAGTGGACCAGTTGCCCATCACTACTGCCACCCACACCCATATGGCTGATGTTGCCCATCACCCCGGCCACCCCCAACCATAGGGCTTATGTTGCCCATCACTACAGCCACCCCCACCCATAGGGGACCTGTTGCCCATCACCACTACCACCCACACCCATATGGCTGATGTTGCCCATCACCCCTGTCACCCCCAGCCATAGGGCTTATGTTGCCCATCACTACAGCCACCCCCACCCATAGGGGACCTGTTGCCCATCACTACTGCCACCAATAGGGCTTATGTTGCCCATCACTACAGCCACACCCACCCATAGTGGACCTGTTGCCCATCACTACTGCCACCCACACCCATATGGCTGATGTTGCCCATCACCCCTGCTACCTCCAGCCATAGGGCTTATGTTGCCCATTACTACTGCCACCCCCACCCATAGGGGAGCTGTTCCCCATCACCACTGCCACCCACACCCATATGGCTGATGTTGCCCATCACCACTGCCACCCCCAGCCATAGGGCCTATGTTGCCCATCACCTCTGCCACCCCCACTCACAGGGGACCTGTTGCCCATCACCCCTGCCACCCCCAGCCATAGGGCTTATGTTGCCCATCACTACAGCCACCCCCACCCATAGGGGACCTGTTGCCCATCACTTCTGCCACCCACACCCATAGGGCTTATGTTGCCCATCACTAGAGCCACCCCCACCCATAGTGGACCTGTTGCCCATCACTACTGCCACCCACACCCATATGGCTGATGTTGCCCATCACCCCTGCCACCCCCAGCCATAGGGCATATGTTGCCCATCACTACTGCCACCCCCCGCCATAGGGTTTATGTTGCCCATCACTACAGCCACCCCCAGCCATAGGATGGGTGATGTGCAACACATCCAGCATACTCCAACATCTGGTATGTCCGCAAAATACATCCCCCCTAACATCATGACAACAGTGTGTAGTCTGTGACAAATGCCCACAACAGTGATTATGGCTACGAGCATACAATGTAAGTAACAGCACATGTGTAACCAACACATGAGTGTGACATACACAAGGCATGCACCACCAAAGCACTGTGGCAATGTAAAAAGAACCCCCCCTCACTGTGTAGAACAGAAGTTAAGTGGGGGCTCCCAAAATGCAGCAGATGTCGAGCATTGTGGTGATGGGGACTAAACCCCCCTCATCACAGTGACCAAAAGGTAAGTGTCATCATGGTCAAAGCTGCAACTAACAAACAGCATGTATGATCCCTGCTCCCAACACATCAAACACTTCTGGGACAAACTAGTGGTTGTGTCCCATACACACAGAGATGTGGTGAGGCTAACAGTGCTGTGAAAACAAAACACACTCTCGGCCATGTGCAGACAAGCACCACACATGGGGGCTGACAATGCATACAGCGTACAAGGACACAACAGCAGAAGTGACCATCACCAAGCATGCACACATCTCGAAAATAGACACACCAATCAAAACAACATGTGTAGACTGTAGGTGTCATATCCCAAACTCACATTCCATGCCAGCAGTGGCACCCAACAACCAGGATGAATGTGCACAATGATGTGAAATAACTCACAGGGACAGCATGCAAAATCACAGAAACAGCATCCAGACAAAAGGCCCACACCTCCGCAATACCAATGCACTGGTGCAGATGCACAAACACAAACAGGCAAACTCACACTGCACATCGGACACAACATGTATGTGTGTGTGTCACAGTATCCCCAGGCAACTACACAACACATGAGGGGGGCTGAACCACAGTGCCACAGATGTGGACACACTGCCATACAAAAGTAAACCATCATTGGGACACCCTCAGTGGGCAATAAGGCGTTGGGAGATGAGAGGGAGCACAACAGACACATGTGACACAAGCTGGAATGAACACCAACTAACACAGCAAGAGACTGATACACAACACCACTACCCCCAGGGAACAGACATTGGGGTGACACAAGCATGCATGACACCTCCACTGTGATGCTAAAGGCAGATGTTGTACTAACTGGGAAACCCAGACATGTGTCCTGTGCCACAAACGTACATCACACATACACAAACACAAATCACTCAGCGTGGCCCCTCATCCATGGACAAAAAGGAGCTGGGGGACCACCTATGCAAACATTCACATCAGTCCACCCTCAACACCACACACCCTGAACTGCAACAATGTGTATCTGTGAAGCCCACATGGACAGGTGACATTGCACATGCACCCATTAGAAACACAGGAATGTTGGGAGGAACTAAGGTGCACACACACATCAAACAAGGACAGTTCACAACCCTGGAGAATGACAGACATACTGCACAGTATGCGGTACATGGCCATGACCTCAAAGCTCATGTAACCTTCAGAATCCCTGCCACAGTCCCAGGACAATGCAGATGCCAAGGAGAAACACAAGGCACATACGCTGACACCTGCCAGCATCGCAGCCATGAACCTGACAAGTGGGAGCAGTCACACACACATACAAATGTCTCAATCAGTGAAAACTACCACCTAGGGACAACTACATGATTTAGCAAATAAACAGGTGCCTTGAGGAACCCTGACTGTGTCCCATCTGTGTCTGCCAACATCATCACCACTCAGAAATGATCAATCCCAATGATGATTCACCAATTAACAGCAGCATGTCATGCACCCACACATCTGGTAGCCCATTGGAAAAGTAGTGGGATGAACCCAGTCCCACTCAGCAAGCATCAACCACAGGAACATATCAAGGGAACACTGTCTGTGTATGAACAGGGATGTGGACACACACACATGCTCATACAACACACACCATGGGCCCAGGCCATGTCACTGGACAACACACTTACTTGAGGGGACACAACTCCTGTGGGAGCCCAGCTGTGCCAAATATATTCACCGCAAGTCCCACTCATGTCTGCAGAACACTTGGTCAGTCAGCCATCAGTTACCACACAATGAAGGCTCTGGTCACAACAGCCTGGGTACGTGAGTCTCCCCTAATTCATCTGCACATACCCAAAACATATGTCTAGCAAGTTGCACAGAAGCCCCAGTTGCACCTATACACAATGATGCCCACACCTGTAGGTCCAGTGTTGATGAGCACAAAGTATGTGGGAGTGACACATTGGACAATGGGAAGCACATCATATGTGCAGGGGTGCAAGCCACAGATGTGACCATGCAAATAAAATGTTCACAGAGAGATGTACACAAATAGGTGATCCTGACACACCCATGTAGCTGCAAAGGATGACATGGATACCCACCAGAATAGGATACATGTCTCATGGACCACAGGGAGTACCTCACATCAACACATCAGTATTCAACATTGTAAACCAAGCATTACAGGTGCAAGGGCATGTACAACAACATCAACATAATGTACAGCTAAACAAGTTCACAGGGATAAAGAAAAAAGCTTTATTCAGCATATTACAAGTGAAACGTCTGTTCTAACAAAAGGCCAATGGCCAGTCCATGTCCAAATGCCAAGGAGTGTACTAGAGTGACAAATTCAGTATATGAAAAACTAAACGTCTGTGCAAACAAAAGGACAATGGCCAGACCATGTCCAAATGCAAAGGAGTGAAGTAGAGTGACAACTGTCACACCTTGCTTGCCTGCACTGCTAAGGACCGGGGTCCTCCCCTCGGAGGGGCATACATGGGGGCAGGCCAGGTACCGCAGGGACAGGATCAGGGCACAGCAGAAGGAGGCAGTGAAGAGGTGGTGGATGCAGGCGAGATACCTTGCAACTGCAGTGGAGCTGACTGAAGTGGTGGGTGCTGTCACAACTGTGGGGCACAAGTCAGATGGGTTGGGTGCCGGCACAACTCCAGTCGGCAGGTCAGATGGAGTGCATTGGCTAACCACTGCAGTGCCCAAGTCAGACGGGGTGGTCGTTGACTCCAAAGCAGTGCCTACATCCATGGGAGCAGAATGGGGGACAGGTGAGGTCGGCAGGGCAGGGGGGCACACGGTCCCCGCATCAGTGGCACCATCTGTCTGACCAGGTGTGGAGGAGCAAGTTCTAGGGGGGGGATGGCCTTAGCATTTTGGGGATGGTGTATCTGTGTGTGGGGGAACCCGGGGCAGGGAGTGGTGGGGGAACCTCTGGAGTGGTGGCCTGGGGGATGGAGGACGGAGACTTTGCCTTGGAGCTGCGTGGTGGCGGGGGGTCTTCCTCTTCTGGCGCCGGGGGGACTTGCGGGTGGGTGTCTCTGTCTGACTGCGCCTGGGGAGGGTGTCCGGGTGTGAGGGGCACTCCCTTCTGTGTGTGGGGACTTCCTCTTCCCCTTGTAATCAGGATCTGCAGGGTCGGTGGGGAAGAGGCCAAGGTCACAGAGGAAGAGCTTCTGGGGGGATGGGGTTGCAGGTGAGGCAAGGGAAGGTGGCTGGGAGGGAGAGGTCTTGGAGGACTGCGGAGTGGTTGTGGATGACTGTGTGTGTGTCAGCAAACCAGCCCCTGTGAGTGTGGAATCAGTCCCCTGCGCTTGCTTGTGTGCACGTCTAGACCTTGGTTTGGGGGTTTCTGTGCTTGGGACAGGTAGGGTGCTACGAATCGTGGGTAGTGCAGGGGTAGGAGGGCTGTGGGACTGTTGGAGGAGGGACACTGCTGCTGTCAGGGAGGAGGCCACGGACTGATTGGTCCTCTGTAGGGCAGACATGCCTGAGGAAATGCCCTCCATGAATGACACCAGTTGTGTCAACAGACCTGTGTGTGCATGGAAGACCTTCAGCATCGACGTCTGCCCTACATGGATCTGTCGAAGTAAGTCCACAGACTCCTCACTCAGGGCAAAAGCGGACACAGGGGCAGGGGGTGCGGTGCCTGGCACAAAGGAGACATACTCACAAACACGGGAGCCCACAGGGACCTCTGGGATGGGAGCTGATGGGAGGGGGTGGTGGTGGTGGTGGCGGTGGCGGTGGCGGGGACAGCCTCACTAGCTGGGGTTTGGTGGCTGCTGACACCCGCCTCCACAAGGGAATCATCCTCAGAGCTGCTGTGGCCCTCAGCTGGGGGATGGTGCTGACGACTCCTCTGTGTGGCTACACTCGCCCTCCGTGCCACTGGGTCCACCCGACACCTCTCCTTCTGTCCCTGTAAGGCTCTGTGGCTCCTCCTGGTTCTTGGAGCTGTTCCCTCCTGTAGCTGTGGATGTATCTGGAGAGGAATAGGAAGTAACAGAACAACATCAGTCACCTGCACCGACTGCACACACCACAGTGAGTACATCACATGACAGGGCAAGCCCTGGCATCATCAGCTGAACACAGCTCAAAGTGCCAACACTGTTTAGGATAAGACAATTGTCATTCTCAACATCAACCATGGCACACATATCCCTCCTTGACTTTGACACATATGTCCATTGCATGTTGGATGCTAACACCCCAATGTGCCATCATGCACCACCCACACATTAGTTGTACATGCAAGTGAGCATGTAGGAGTATGTCACTATACACACAGCACATCTCTTGCTACTGACTCAGTACAGGTGTCCGGATGAAGGGATGGGCAGAGACTCATTCCACATGCTTGTGATGCATGCCAGCAACACACACTATGATGTACTCCTGTCCTGATGGTCAATGACACAATGTGGTGTATGGTGCACACTTGAACACAATGCAAGCTCACTCATAGCAAGTTAAATGCCATGGCACTGGTATGCCCTGAAAGTCAGTCAACACTGTCTCCTGTCACAGGGGCAGGGCATCCAGACAACAACCATATGCACTGACTCACAATCCTAGCTCTGGGGTTAAGCAAACTCAGCAGATGACCGGCACACTTGCCCATCCCATGCACACAACATATCCAGGACCCAGAAGACCCCCCATCATGCAAATCAGACATATGAGTCTCAGCAAACACTAATCCCTGTACATTAACACATCACAGTCTGCCATGCATGTAACCCAGCTGCATGAAGGACACAGTTGCATACACCATTGTGCACTGTCAGATGATCATACACCTATATGTCACACTGGTCTTGTCTCTCACAGTCACATCGCAGATGTCATGATGACCCTCTGAATCATGGACACCCCAGTTGTACGTAGCAACAAGCCACAACCCTAATGACACAGAAGCAGACACCTGAGTGCACATGTCACTGAGCACAACCTGCAATTTCATACCCAGGAGTGGGATTACAGAGTGTTTCTAAATGCCCTTGAGGGGGCATGACTGGCCAGGACTAAGTGAAACAGTGTTTGGCCCTGGACAGTAGTCAGGTGGCTAAGCAAGTGTGACATACTTGCTATACATACTCCTGAGGCCCAAAAATTGGAGTCCCCTGCTGCATGGGTTTGTTTGGAATACCCCAGCCACATGTTGCGAGTCAGACCCGCAATTGGTACACATCTCAAGGGCACACACAGATCACATGTCAGATCTCAGGCATTATGTAAACAATTGACCCACCCATTAAACACACAACAGATTCACGGGAACTGATGCTGACCGGTACCTGAAGCATAGCTGACTGCAGGGACACAGTGCCCTAGTGACACAAGCAACAGATTGGAGAGGCCACACCTCTGGAACAGATGAGGAGGGTACATCACACAAATGAGGGACCTGAGTTTAGGACTACAAGAGCTACGTAATGTGGAAGTGTGACCAGGACAAAATACAGCTATTTGCATGTCAGACATAGTACACAGATCAGACATGGACTCACTCCCTTCCTGCTGCTGTCTGGCCTTCAGCTGCATATCCAGGTCCGGGAAGACCACCGCCAGGATACGGAGCATGTGGGGAGTCAGGGTCCAGTGTCCACCCCTCCTGCGTGGAGGTGACAGCTTCAGCTGGACTCTAGCTATCCTCCGAGTCCAGCCCGAAGGTCCTGCCACCTCTTCTGGCAGTTGCGGATCCGGCGCTTGTAGACCCCCACAGAATGAACAGCCCGGGCGATGGTCAGCCAGATCTCCTGCTTCTGGTGGGCATCAACCTGTGAGGAGGACAAAGTGAAAAGTACATTAACACACATGCCCCAGATTACTGCAGCACACATTTGGATAGACATGTCATTATCACAAAGGGAAATAAATTGCACAGGTAGTGCAACCATGGGGATTGCAAAAGCACATGCATGTCTGACATGTTAACAATGCCTGGATAGTTTAAGCTTGCAATAATGCACTTTAGCAGCAGGAAAACTATTTATTGCATGTACCTACAGACTTTGGGGGATGAAAGCAGTCATTGAGAATGCTTGCCACTGGTGTACACACTGCTAGTACTGCCAGTCAGACAACATGCATAATTAGGAAGGCAGTGGACTGCACACTCAACTGCTCCCCCGGTTTCCCATAGAGCTTTCTGTACTCTGGAAGGAGCCCATCCAGCAGGGCCTGGTTCTCCTCCTCAGTGAAGGCTGGGGCCCTCTCCAGAGTACGTGCCATAGCAGGAGCCAGAGGATGCAGAGACAGCAGCAGTGGTAGCAAGGATGTGGTCCAGTAGCATGTAGTGCAGGCAAGTGAGCTCCCTGGGGGCTAGCCAGCCTTATATCTGTGCTGCAGAGGCAGAATCTGTGCCATGTGTCCCAAGTGATAGGTCCAACATGGTTGCATTCTATGAATCTGGCCAATCCATTTAAAAGTACAACTCGTACACGCCTTCCGCATCGTTCAAATCTTCAACTTGATGGAACACTTGAAATTGCAACATTGTTGTAGGCATCCAACTGAATTTCCAGTGCACAACTTGTGCAAGTTTTGAATCCGCATCCGCCTCCATGACAGTCCAGAGCCAATGGGTGCGCCCCCGGCTCGTTCAACTGACTGTACAACGCATATTTTGAATATACACATGCACCCGTCTACATACGATTCAATGGCCAAGGCGTACGCCTGTCTCGGACCATGCCTGTCCGACGCATATGCATGATAGTCACCCGTGTCGGACCTCATTGCATTCAATGCCAAAGCGTACGCACGGCTCGGACATGACCCATGCAATGCGTATGCATTGTCACCCACGTCGGACCTCATTGCATTCAATGCCAAAGCGTACGCACGGCTTGGACATGACCCGTGCAATGCGTACGCATTGTCACCCGCGTCGGACCTCATTAGTGTGACTATTATACAGATGCAACACACATATACTGGTCATGGACACCTGTGCACACCTGCCACACTACAGCATTGGCCACTCAGTGTCCCATGGCATGTAAGGCTGCATTCCCTGGGTGTTTGGGGGGCCACAGCTGTTTTTTTGGCTGGCACTTTGTGCAGCCACTCCCAGGCTGTGCACATGTACATGGGGGCAGAATCCTTTGTGTGTTGTGCACATTACCACTGTGATGTGCAATTGGACAGTAATGGGCATGAGTCAAGGCCACAGTGTCAAGTTGGATATGTTTAGGACATGTCATATACACCCTGAGTCCTGGGGGAGATGGCATGTACGTCACAGTGAGACCTGTAGCCACAATACTGATGTGCACCCACAGTCTGTGTGCATGTTGTGTCTCAGATGTGTCTGATCAAATGTTACCAATGGGTGACAGTCTCCACATCCATGTGGTATATGCATCAACCTTGATGGGGTGTGTGTCTAAGAGACGTACATGTTGGGCCGGCAGGAACAACAGTGGCCACTACCTGTGGGACTTACGCTTGCCTTGTGGTGTGTACATGCTATGCCATGTCCATTGCTGTGTTGATGTGGCATTACAGGGAGCCTGGGTTTCTGCATGGCAAAGATCTGTGTTTCCTGGGAGACATGAGGCCTCAATTGTCACTGTGGTGTGTTTTTTTAATGTTGCAGCAGCACATAGGTTGGGTGACACAGCCAGATGATTGGCCATTGCACTACATGGGACTCATGTGGACATGTGGAATTGAGATGTGAGGTGATGGTCTTGTAGGTGACATATGTGTCCATGCCCAACAGCACACACCTCAGTACATTGTGTAATGTCATGAACTAGCATGTGATAGTGATCGTGGTCATGGCCACATGGGTGGATGAACTGACAATCTTCCTTTGTGCATCTCTGTACTGCAGGGCACCAGCTGTCCATTGTCCGTTCCCAGACCTTGCAACCATGCAGGAACGCTTTACCAGGCCACTGATTGCGGAGTTGGCGGAGCAGTTGGCGCCACATCTGCTACCTGGGCGGACATACCCTACAGCACTGACCCCAGAGGTGAAGGTGATGGCAGCCCTGCACTTCTTTGCTACCGGTACCTTCCAGTACACTGTGGCTACTGCTGGTGGTATGTCGCAAACGATGTTTAGTCGGGTGCTACGCGATGTCTTGGAGGGGATGTTGCAATTCCTCGACCTGTATATCAAGTTCCCGAGACCAGCTGAACTCCCTGAAATAAAGGATGCCTTTTATGCACTGGGGAGGATACCGAACGTCATCGGATCTATTGATGGGACACATGTTGCACTGATACCACCACAGGCACATGAGCAGGCATACCAGAACAGGAAGCACTACCATTCGATCAATGCTCTGGTGGTCTGTCTTGCTGACATGTCGATCACACATGTGTGTGCACGCTTCCCTGGTACGGCGCGCGATGCCTACATTATGAGGAAGAGTCGCATTGCAACGCTGATGTCACAGATGCCAGCTCAGCATGCCTGGCTTGTCGGTGTGTACTGACTGTTTCTCATTGTGTGTGTTTGTCACTGTTGTATTCCGCACTCCTACATAACTCAGCTACTTGTTCATTTTTGTGTGTGTAGGTGACTCCGGCTACCCCAACATGCCGTGGTTGCTGACACCCCTCAGGAACCCTGTGACACCAGCCGAGCTGCGCTACAATGAGGCACATGGTCAGAGCAGGAGGGTGATTGAGCAGACATTCGGCCTCCTGAAAAGCCGCTTTCGCTGCCTGGACAAGACCGGAGGGGCCCTCTCATATGAGCATGCAAAGGTGTGCAAAATAATTATTGTCTGCTGCATGCTACACAACATGGCGGCGCGGAAGGAGGTGCCTCTCATCCAGGATGACGATGACGACGACCAGCCTCCGGCACCTGTGGAGGACCCCGGCCTGGGCCAAGATGCCAGTGATGATGAAGATGATGGTGATGTCCGCTCCCAGCTCATCAACAACTTCTTCACCTGAATGTGAGATTCCAGGGTTGTTATGTGAATGTATGGAGGTAGCCTGGAATGTGTTGAGCCAGCTCTGTTGCTGTCTGAGTGTGTCTGTGTGCCACTTGACTGGATGTGTGCTGTGATGTGTCCATTCAGGTGGTGTGTACTCCACAATAGGGGAGTACTGCTAACTAGTGTTTGTGTAGGTGTTTTGCAACATGTTTTGTGCATGTGTTTTGCCTTTCTCTCCTGTTCTTCTGTGCTTTTGACTGTATCTTGTCTGTCCTTCCCAGGGTACTTTGCCTGTTGTGTGGTCAACACTGACCCCCAACACCCAGAAGCCAACACCTGTGTGGAAGTTGACAATTCCCATCAACTGATGTACCACACATCCCTGGACTTCCATTCTCCAACACATTGGGAGCGTGTGTCCACTGTTACGTAGAATTACCGTGCAATGAGTGTGGAATAAACGTGTTGCTGATGTGTAATGAACCTGTGCTATGCTTTGTTATGTGGGTTGTCTGTCTTCCCATATCTGAGTGACATCTGCTTACCTCACCTGTGGACTTGTTACAACTGACTGGGGTTGTTGTTGTGTGTGATGAGTAACATGGCCATGGTGAGTATGTTTTGTGTTGCCATAGTGGTGTGTGTCCCTCACATGTGCCACATCCCCATGACTCACCTTACGTTGGTCACATTGTTGCAGTATTTGGCATGCACTGTGTTGTGTAGCAGATCGATATCTCCCTGAACATGACAAGTTGGAATCACAACAGAGGTAAGTATGGTATACTGGTGAGTTTATTTACAAACATGTGTGAGGGAAGTGCACAGGATGGTGGGTGCTGCTGTACAGTGGTTTGGGAATCCAAAGTTCACATTGGAGTTGGAAGTGCTGGTAGATAAAATGTCCAGAGTAAAGTCCACAGTCATCTGATACATTGGCCCAACATGAACCCTCCATGTCATGTGGGCGAGTTGTGTGCGATTGGACAAGGTGAACGGGTTGCGCACAAAGAACATTGTCCAGAACAGGTTTGGAGGCCCTGGAGGATGTGCTGGGACATCTGCCTCTCACATGTCCTTCTTCGGACGACCCCTCTTCTTCTGGGGGGGGATCCTCATGTGCAGGCCTCTGCGGTGCAGGGGACTCTCCGCCAGAGTCCTCCTCCCTCCCTGTGGCGCTGGCAGATGGTGTTGCGACAGATGTGGTGGGCACACAGAGGGGGTGGACAGGTTGGTGTTGATCTAGCGGAGGCATTGTAGTATGTCCCGATGCACTGCAGTGATGTCATCCCACTTGGCCTCTATGCGGTGCATGGTGGGTGACCTGCTCGTGTTGCATGTCCTTGAGGATCCCCACTACCTGGCCAAATCCTCCGGTGCTGTTGTGGTACGTGTTAGAAATGGGATTTCTGGTTGGCTAGGGCTTGCGCCAAAGCTAGGCAGAAACCACCACTCTAGTCAGGGCTGGGGAGTTACACGCCAAAGATAACCCTTGCTCACCCCCTTGGTAGCTTGGCACGAGCAGTCAGGCTTATCCCGGAGGCGATGTGTAAAGAGTTTGCGCGCGCACCCAGCAACAACACCCAAGGCCCACCACAAAGGAAACTCCACACAAGGTATTATATAAAAATAACCTTTGTATTATACCAAACACATTAGATAAAAACACACACTTTACAATGTGCCTACAGGCACGGGCAGAATTTACAAGGGATTATATATACAGGGGACAGGGCCACATGGACCACTGTCAGGAATTAGCACTTTGTAGAAAATAGCACTCAGAACGTAGGAATAATACTTTCAGAACATAGCACATACAATCACTGTAGCACTAAAAATAGAACATGTAGTACACAACCAGTAACTACTGGTAACAGGTAAGTACCACCTACGCAACCCTAACCACTTTAGGAAAATATCGCGCAGGGATCTAGGACCTCACTAGCACCACCTGTACTAGGAGAAAACAAACAACCCCCTAAGTATCACAATACCTGTAGGGGTAAACGCACATTACACATGATGCATCACATTCAGAGGTGCAGGAAAGGAACAATAACGCCAAACTCACATTTAGCCACCACTGTGGCAGTCCCTAGGCCAACTGGCCGTGAAGGGGCAAGGGCGCCCTGTGTCCAAATGTTAGGGCAAGGCTGCGCAAGCTGCGCCAGCCAAAACACAGAGGCTACAACCTAAACGTAGCAGTTGCCCACTAAGTGCTGGGCAACTGGAGAAATGCTGGGGCCAACGTTGGAGCCTCCAGGGGCTCTGAAACAACTGAAATGCCCCCTAGAGCCTTGCAGGCTCTAAATAATAATGTGCTCCTTCGCTGGAGCGGCCCACTGCCTTACGGGGCCGCTCTGATTCAACACTTAAGGCCCCCTGAGCCTCGTGGGCTCTGAACAGCAGGAACTGCCCCCTAGAGCCTTCTAGGCTCGAGAAATAATGGGGGCAAGGTTGGAGTGGCCCGCTGCCATCTGGGGCCACTCAAAACACGGAAGAGATGCCCCGTTCGTGGGAGCGTCTACCGGCTCTGAAATCCGCAATGTGACAATGCCCCCGGGGTTGGAGCGCACCCCCCGTTCGTTGGAGCCTTCCCTGCTCTTGGAGAACGCCGGAATGCCCCCGAGTACGTGGGAGCCTCACTGGGCTCCCGGGCACACACGATGCCTCCCCACACAGGCGCGGAGTCCCCCCAGCCCTTCACACTTACCGGGCTGTTCCCGGGACTCCCACGCCGCCTCCGCTCTCCTTCTTCCGGGGCCGGCAGCCGCGATGCTTGGTTGGGAGGCGGGGTAGGCTCCCGCCCTCCTATTGCAAGATCCGGTTGTCCCGGAGGCCCGCCCTCGGCCTGCCTGACTTCCGGATCGGCCGAACGGGGCCGCAGCGGTGATTTTACAGGGTAGGCTCCCGTCCAAAGGTACCTAGACGCGGGGTGGGCACCCGCCACGAGTGGCAATGTCCCTGGCAGGGTGGGCACCTGCCAGGAGGCTTTAAGATCCGCAAAGATGGGGCAAACGCCGGGTGGGCACCGGTTTTCAAAAATACAGCGCTCCTAGCGCTATGAAGCCAAGGAAAGCGCTCCCAGGTGCTTAGGGACACGCATAAAGCGCTCCCAGCGCTATGAAGCCAAGAAAAGCGCTCCCAGGCGCTTAGGGACCCACATAAAGCGCTCCCAGCGCTATGAGGGAAAGGAAAGCCCTTCCTGGTGCTTTAGGATAAAAAGAACCACAAAGTCCAGCAAAGTTCTTCCCTGCATGCAGCAGGGCAGGGGTGGTGGGCAAGGCTGGACCCAGAGCCAGCTCACTGGGCCTCCAGGCAGGGAGGTAATCCAAGTGGCGGTCCTCTGGTCCAGCAGCAGCAGCAGCCCCCCTCAGGTAAGATCCGGGCAGAGAACAACTTCTGTGGGGACACAGCCCCATTTTTATACATCTTTTCCCTTTGTTCTGGGTTCAGGGTGAGGGGGAAAACCAGTCGCAGCTGGTTGGGGAGCACCCTTGATGTGCTCAGCCCCTCACTCTATTCACTGGCAGGGCTAGGGTCATCAGTCGCACCACAGGGGGCGGAGCCAGCATTGTGTGGGGAAAAACCCTGCCCTATTCAGGACCCAGGTGTACTCCTCCCACCCATCTAGCTGCTGATCTCCCCATTCACCACTGGGTGACTCATCCTGACTCTGGGGAATCCCTAGCCCGTCACATGACATGACCAGCCAATCACGCGACAAGGCACACATTTCACACTGCACACCGAAGTGCCCACTTCTAGAAGTGGCACTTCCACACTAGGTACATGCACGCCGCACACATCATCGCGCAGCATTCAATCACACGAGTCTGCACATACCAAACTCGGGCCTGCACACCCCACGCATCAGGTACTACTAGGGACACATACATTCCCCATGCATTCCTATGGGAGGGCAGGCCTATCTCACCACATGCACTCAGAGTGCGCACGCACTTTACCCTGGGACACAGGGAAAGTGCGCAGAAACGAAAAATCACCACACCAAGTCACCAATAAAAAGCAAAAAAGTTCAGGGGTGAACCTGCCAGAAGGGCAAAGTCCAACAGTATGCATCTAAGATGCGTGCCAGTTGGGGGTCATCATGCAGTCCAGACCCCTCTGTAAGGCGCGCCCTGTGCCTCCCACCCCTCCCACCCCTCCCAGTACCCCTCTCCACACGGGCAGGACCAGCGGCGGTACGCACAGGTGACACTGGGACCCCTTGGGTGGTGTTGCTGGTGGTGTTGGCTGTAGCTTCCGGGGGGTCCTGTGTCCCTGTGCTGTGGATGTTGATTGTCCTTGGTCTGTCCGTGTTGGCAGGGGTGCCCTGTCGGTGTCCAGAGATGCTGGAGGCGCGGGTACAGGGGGGGCAGATGTTGATGCTGCTGGTGCTGCATGATGGCTCACACCGGAGGGGCCAAGTTGGTCATCGTCATCCGAAGAGGACAGTGAGAGAGTCAGACCAGAGAGCTCAGTGTCCACCAGAGTCTGGGACTGGGTATCTTCGACATTTGGTGCTAGGTGCCCAGCACCACCTGTGTTTGGAAGAGACACACAATGTGATTTATGTTTCTACATGCATCGTTGGTTCACAAACATGACAGTTTCTACTTTTCAAACAGATGCCTGCCTGTACACTGCTTTTTCCCAGCTTGTCACAGACAGAGTTTGATATTGTTGTTGGCCATTTCCCAGCATGGCCTTGTGCTCCCCACAACAGAGCCCAGTGTCAGACATCTTGTCAGTCCCTTCCCACTCCCTGTGAGGCGAGTATGGTTCAGTTTGATCTTGCTGGGCCATGTGGGTGGGTGTAGGTTGTCTATGACTGCGACTCCCATCATACTCTTGGCTACACCCCCCTTCTCAGCATGACCATACTTTCTCCCTCTTGACTCTGCTTCCCTGTGAGGGGGTGTGACAGCAATGGCAAGATGGCTGACTGTGTAGTCCTGATGTTTGATGTTGGCCATTTCCTAGCATGGCCTTGAGCTCCCCACAACAGAGCCCAGTGTCAGACATCTTGTCAGTCCCTTCCCACTCCCTGTGAGGTGAGTATGGTTCAGTTTGATCTTGCTGGGCCATGTGGGTGGGTGTAGGTTGTCTGTGACTGCGACTCCAATCATACTCTTGGCTACGGCCCCCTTCCCAGCATGCCTATACTTCTTCCCTCTTGACTCTGCTTCCCTGTGAGGGGGTGTGACAGCAATGGCAATATGTCTGACTGTGTAGTCCTGGTGTTTGTTTGGCTACAAGTCCCAAGTGAGCCCCTGTGCTTCACACAGCAGCACCCAGTGCGGGGTATCTTTTGCTGATATTTCAATGAGGTGTGTGTCAATGCATTGTACCCGGTGAGTTGTGTGGAGTTTGTGTTGAGGGGGGGGGGGTGTCTCCCCATGTTGATTAGTATGGTCAGGGCTGTCAGTCCTACTTCCCATCATGAAACGTGCTTCCATTGTAGGTCATGCAAGTTGTCTTTCAGGATGTCAGTCAGTGGTGTCCTGCTTCTGATTTGCACACAACCCCTAGCAGGGCCTTGTGCTCCCCACAGCAGGACCCAGTGTCAGCCATCTTGTCAGTCATTTTCCACTCCCTGTGATGTGGGCATGTTTCTGACAGGTCTTGATGGGCCAATCAGGAGAGTGTGCATTATCTGTGACTACAGGCCCCATCATGCTTTTGGCTACACTCACTTCACCTGCATCCCCACTATTCCTTCCTGACAGTCAGCTGCACTGTGAGGTGGTGTGTTTGTGGTGGCAAACTGTCTGGCAGGGTGTATTTGGCTTAGTGCCACTGGCTTGCTCTATTTGTTTGTAGGTTGGTGCATGTCATGACACAGTTCCCAGTCACTATGAGATGGCAGGTATTGTGTTTGTGTGACTGGCATACACATCTTGGGCTGATAATCTATTGGTTAGTGTAGCTTTGCTTGCGGTGCATGGTTTCACTATCTCCTTGCCACACAATCTTGGGTATGTTGTTTGTGTACTCACCAGGCTCTGGGATGTGTGTTAGGCCATGGACGCTCTCTGGTGGTAGGATGTCCCGCACCTTCTCCTCCCAGTTCTTGAAGTAGACTGGTTTGGCAGGAGGGCCACCGCCGGGGCACTGACTCAGGACGTGATCTTTTTCGATGAGTTTCTTGATCCTCCTGCGCACGTCATACCACCTGTTCTAGATGTCGTCCTGTGTGCGCCTTGCTGGTGCTTGTGCGTTCACCTTGTCCACAATCCTCGCCCACATCTTGGTTTTCTGTGAGATGGGGGTCCTTTGAACCAATGTACCAAACAAATGTGGCTCTACTCTGATGATCTCGTCTACCAGCACTTCTAACTCACTATCTGTGAACTTTGGATTCTTCTTCGGAGGCATGGTGATGGGTGGTGGTGGTGAGTGATGTGTGTGTGAGGGTGCAAGTGATGGTGGGTTGGTGTTGGTTTTGCTGTGTGTATGTGTGTGTGCTTTTTTGTATGAGGTGCTGATGGTGTGTTAGTTGTGTGATGTGTGAGTTGTGAGTGTGTCTGTGGTTGCTGTTTACTGGTGTTTGCTGCTGGCTGTGTCTCCTGTTTGCAAGGGATGATGGTAGTGATTGTAGTCCTTTATATAGTTGGAGTTGTGGGTGTGTCTTTGTCCCATGTTTTTTTTTGTGGTATTTATTGGCTTTGTCATCGCTCGTTTGGTCCTTTTTTTGTCTTTTTCCTTTGTGTTTTGTAGGCATGAAGGAGACGTTCATGTGACGGAAAGGACGCTGCTGTTGTCTTGTGCGGGCTTCTCCGCCTCGTTCACGCTGCCTGCCTTCTGTGTTTGGTACGCGTCAGTCGCGGCGGTCTCTATTGCTTGTGTGCCCAGTTGTCTGTGTGTGACGGTCATGCGGCTTGGTCTCCGTGCGAGTCGGTCTGGTTTTACACGCATTGCATTGCACTGCGCTAATCGTACACCGCTGGTACGGGTCGGTCGGGTTCATTCCGGGTTCGTGAAGGTCGGTGAAACTTGCGTCGGTTTTCCGGCCGGATCACTATTTTCCCTACGGCTCGGTCGTGCGGCTTGTATTCCGTACGTGTTGGTTGTAATTCACACGCGTTGCATCGTACTGCACGGGTCGTACGGCGCTGGTCCGTGTCGGTCGGTATTCGGTCCGGGTCCGTGTCGGTCGGTTCATTTTGCGGCCGGAATTGGAATCGGCCACCTAGTGTTGACTTGTCTGTACAATTGCTAAATTATATACATTGACTCATATGCCATTATTTAGAGAAAAATAAGTCAATATTCATCCCAGTGAACTATCACTGATGGTCCATAATATAAAGAACAACATGATACCAATCCACAGAGAGTTCTTCTGTGTCTTGTTAGGGATCTCAAGTGCTATCTCATTTCAATTGCAGATTGCAATATAGTAAAGCAGACATGTTGACATATTATCATATTACTTTGTCCGCTTTGTGCCACATTAATACAATCAAAATCCCCTTCTGTGTTTGTGCATGATTTCTTGTTGGTGCTGGAAGTGAACTTTCACATATAAGCAGATGACATTCAGCTGCTGCTTCACCTCAGTGGGGAGTATAACTTGGACTCAATTTTGGATCAAAACATGTTGTTTCTCTATTCATCACTAACCTGAATTAAATACCATATGTGGTTTGCATGACTTTACAAGGTAGTCAAATACATTTTTGTTTGAGGGATAATATTTTGGAATATGTATGTTTTCTGTGGTGCCTAAATATACCGGGATTTAGGCACAATATTTAAATTATTGAATTTGATGTGTCAGACGCCCCGTTTTGATATAAATTCAAATTTCTTTTGAAACCTAAGGTGACGTGCCTTGCTTTTTCTGCTTACATGCCCAATTGCATTTCAAATGTTCATGTATTTGAGTGCACTTTTTCATTTATAAACATTTGCTTTATTTAGTATTAATTGCACTTGTTTAACAATTTTTGTTTGCTTTATAAAATGCTGATTGCCCATCAATTGCTCATATATCATGTATCAGAATAACTAATGATAGATATGTAGCACATTTGAGTGAATATGCAACATAATTCATGGGCTAATTCCTACATTCTACACCATTCATCACAAGATTTGGCCTTCTCATAATAATCAGAAGGCGTAGGGTGTCTAAACCTGGGCTATATTTGCAGCTAAGGCTGCAAAAATGTATCATGGGCCTGAGTGTTAAGTAAACCTGAGAGACACATACAAGATATTACCAATAGTTAATAATGCCGAGACATCTGTTGTAATATTGGTTTCCTCCCGCAGTTCAGATGGTATAGAGACAGAATATCGAGTTGGAAATGTCGACTTGCACTAATATCGTGTTGGAAATATCGAGACACAGAAATATCGACAGCAAGAATATCGTGGTCAACAATATCGATTTTAAGGTAAGAAATATTATTTTAAAAAATATCAAAGTCATTAATATCATTTGCAAAAATATAGTTGTTAAAAATATCATTTTTTAGTTCGTTTTATGTATTTTTTTAAACATATTTTATTGGTCAATTGCATAAACATCGCAGGGCTCTGCATATGAAAGACAATTATCACATCAGACCATACAGTGACACAGGAGCAACTGACTTTTATAGGTGGCAACCAAATAAATAATGAAACTATGCAAACCCATACGTCCAAACCCCCCCAACTCCCCCCTCCCTCACCCTTCCCCCTCAATGCACACCAAATCCGCATAGCCCTAGCTACTGCGATTATGCCCAACAATTGAGTCGTAGCATGATAACACGCGCCCCCGACCCTCCCCCCACCTTGCATCACTACATCTCCATGTACATCAGGGGTCATCCCCATTAATGTGCTGCTACTGTCACTGGTGGTTCCAGCCACAAACCCTGGTAATCCGCCCATTTTTTCCATATTCTATAATGTTTACGCGGACATCCTCTAGCTACAAAAACAGGTTGTTCCAGCCCCATGCAAAAGTCTAACCCATTATTCCAAGCGGCCACTGATGGGGCCCGCGGAGCTTTCCACGCCCTGGCGATATCTCACTTTGCCAGCGTGAAGCTTAGTTGCATGAGGTGCCTTTTATAAATGTTACCTCCTATTCCTCCCATAACATGAAGCAGAGCCAGCCGCGGCGTCCGCGGGAGCTCCCATCCCAAAACCTCTGAGAGACAGGAAAACACCCCTCTCCAAAATCGGTCCAGGGAGAGGCACTGCCAGACTGTGTGTATGAATGTACCTTCCTCCCTACCGCATCTAAGACACTCCTGGGAGGCAACCAATCCCGCCCTATAGAGTCGAGCCCGGGTAAAATAGACCCTGTGTAGGTATTTAAATTGGATGAGGTGAAGGCGCATCGCTATAGCCGCCCCTCGTATAGCTGCCAGGGCCTCCCTCCATTCTTCCTCCTCCAATGTGCCTACATCTTTCTCCCAGTCCCCGCGCAGCTTTTGGAGTGGAGTAGAGCAGTGTGTGACCAGGGATTGGTAGATCTAGTAAATTTATTTGGTCTCTAGGTCCCCCATAAAGACCTTCGCCTCCAATGGACTAAACTCGGGGAGAGATTCCAACCCCTCCAAGCTAGGAGACAGCGCAATACGAAGCTGGTGGTATCTATAGAATTGTGATTGAGGCATACAGAATTCCCTCTGTAGGTCCCGGAAAGATTTGAGTGTCGTGCCTTTAACCACATCCCCCAGAGTCGAGATATCTACATCGTCCCATCCCCGGAACCCCTGTAAAGCCGCAAGCTCAGGCAGGCCCCCATTATTCCAGATGGGAGTCACCCTAGTCAGGGTATTCCACCAACCCATGTGGCGCAGCGCCTGTTTCCATATTGCAAATACCACCCGTGTGGCCGACGGCATTCCGCTCCGCAGCTGCACCGAGTACAAGATGGTATGGAGCGTGTTGGACCCCATGAGTCGGCGCTCTAAGGTATAAGCTGGGTCTCCCCTATCTCCATACCACCAGTCATTGAGGACAAGAAGGTGTGAAGCCTGGTAGTATGAAAGGATATCTGAGGACGCAAGTCCTCCACAGTAGGTGGATAAAAAGCATGTTCACAGACCCTTACGGACGCTGCCCACCTCCCACAGAAACTGTCCAAGCACAGAGTTCACCAGTCGAAACCATCTAGCTGGGATCGGGTATGGGTGATTCTGCAGTTGGTAGAGCAGCCGCGGAAGCGCCACCATCTTAAAAATTGCTGAACTGCCATTCAATGTCAAGGGCATACGCGCCCAAGACTTGAGGTCTGTACGAACTCGCTCCCACACCGGGGCCAGGTTCCGCTTCTGGACTATCTTGCTTCAAAATGACTATAGAGTGGATTGCCTACAAACTACAGGTTAACAGAGCTCACCTGGACTATCACTACCAAGAATCTCCAGCCTGGAGAACTACCAGTGGAGGTGTAAGGGTTTTGTCCAAGTGGACTGAGGGAACTGAAGTCCCAAACTTTCAAGGACTATCCTGGAGACTCCAGACCCTTGGAGTAAGTTTTGGCCACTTTGCGACCCTTTGGGGAACTTCAGGAAGAAGCTCCAGATGTTTGGAGAAGTCTGCAGCAACTTTGGAAAAAAGCTTCATAAATGGACGGACTTGACCTGGCCAGCCAAGCAGGCGACCCTCAACCACGAGCCGATCTGTCGTCCAGGTCCGTTCAGCTTAAAAGCTCCGGATGTCCGACTTCCAGAGTTTGACCGGGAGTAGGCGGAAACCCAAGGCGGCAAACCCTCTCCAAAGCCGGCCTGGTGAGGAGCAGTGAGGGACCCCTGTAGACTGGGACCAACCGGGAGAGCTGAGCCACCCACCTTCAACTGCGAGCTTGCCCGAATCCCTGGGGCGTCCCGCTGGACTTCCATAAGTTTGACCAGGAGCTCGTCGCATGGCAAGCAGACGAGCCCTCACTGAATCCAGACTGACTGCGAGCTTTGAGGGACCCTGGGAAGAAAAGCTCCAAAAAATTTTCTAAGTCAGAAGGTAAAAACTAACCCCGGGCGTAGCACTACGCTTCGCCCACGTAGTGTACGTAGCGCTGCCTGCTTCGCACTTTCCGAAGTAGGCGAAGCAGGGCAGCGCTACGCACACGCCGAGGGCGAAGCGTAGCTGCTTGCCACCCGCCACCCACCTCCCGCCCGCCCTTCTTTTAAATAATATGAGCAATGAAAAATAAAGTAAAGTAAGTCGACTTACCCGTAAGCGCGACGTCTCCGGGGCTCCCTCTTTCAGTTTCTAATTTCTTCTGGCAAATGCGCATGCGCGGACACCCGCGCATGCGCATTTCTCGCGAGAAATGCGCATGCGCGGGCGTCCGCGCATTCGCATTTGGCAGAAGAAATTAGAAACTGAAAGAGGGAGCCCCGGAGACGCCGCGCTTACGGGTAAGTCGACTTACTTTACTTTATTTTTCATTGCTTATATTATTTAAAAGAATGGCGGGTGGCACGTAGTGGGGCTACGCGAAGCGCGTAGTGTGCGTAGATTTGGGCACACTACGTGCTGCTTCACGTAGCCCCACTACGCCCACTACGCCCACTACGCCCACCCTTAGTAAAAACTTTGACCAAGACCTACTGTGAGGGATAGCCGTGCAAGGCTCCATCGTGGTTGACCTGAAACATTGACTTTGACCCGGTCTAGCACGACCAGATGTGTCACTACAGGCTATAGGTTTCTATGTGCAATATAGTGCTAAATCTTTAAAAATTCATATCTCTGGTTCTCTACATTGGATTCTTTTCATTTTGGTGTCATTTTAGAGATAAAAATATTTCCCATTTTTATAATTTGGTGTTGAATTTTATTGCGTGTTTTGTCTTAATATTTACTGAATTGGTGTTTTTAAATGCTTTACATACCTGTCTTTGAAGTTAAGCTTGCCTGCTCGCAGCTAAGCTACCAGGGGATGAACATGGGAATAATTTTCTAAGACCTGAACTGAGCCCTATATTTTGGTAGTGGCCTTATTGCCAGGGGCAGATATACATTTGCCCCTACTAATAACCCCTTTCCAACACCCAGGCAACAAAGGTAACACCGCCGAACAGAATGTTCCGTGCATAGTAGTATATATAAAGGCAAATATGGTTCTCCATGAAATACTATCCTCTATGGGTGGTACATACCAAGAGGAGCACACATAGGCCCCGATTACGATGGCGGACGGACTGGAGTCTGGCTGCCATCGTGGTGGTGACCGGGAACGTCCGCAATACATTCAGCGGTTCCGCTGTAGGAGAGTAGGATCTGTTTCACATGTTAACCCCCACGTTTTGCTGGTGTTTCACTGTTTTTCGACTTTAGTCTGGCTGGGACTCTGCTATTCAGGGCCCCAGCCTAGCTGCTTCCTCTCTAAAATGATTCCATGTACTTTAGGTACATTACAGATTGGTTCTGAGGTTCCCCTATAAGTCCCTAGTATATGGTATACTATGTACTCAGGGCATAGGTACCCCAGAGGCCTACCAGGGGCTGAAGCATGTATTATGCCACCTCTGAAAAGCCACCCAAAATGACACCACAGGTCTGCTACTACAGCCTGGGTAAAGTGGTGCATCCACCCCTTACTGTGATATAGGTTACCTATATCACTATATATATACACACACATATAAACCTATAAGTCACTCCTATGGCAGGCCTTATCAATCCTTAAAAGCAGAGTGATTGGTTCTTATGTGAGAGGGTGCCCCTGCATGAGCAGAGCCCCTCTGCAGCGTTCGGAGACCCTTCTCTGATGCTGTTTGTAATGCAGCCTGACCATATACTCTCAAGTGCATTATAACCTTGCGGTAAATGCTAACTTTGGAATGGCTGCACAGAAACATGTTGTGTTTGGTGTCAAATGCTTTGGAATCCTACCCCCCCCACCAGTTCTGGCAGCGGGGGTAGAATTCCACCCTTCTAGAGGGAGAGACATGACAGTACTGGGTTACCCGGTAGAAACTTAATAGAGCCCTGGCATCACAAAATGGATGCTGCAGCCACAGACACAGGTCTGGCCTCCTGCTGCTGACCGAGACTCTGACAGGGGAGGCCTAGACAATAGGTTTCCTTTCACAAGGACGTGTAACCACCTCCCAGACAGGCTTATGTGTATTGGGGCTGGGTGGGAGCACTCTCTGAGTGCTTTGAAGTCCTGCACTGGGGGCACATTTGGTGTCCCTGTGCATAGTCTGGCTCAAACCGGTTCAGGGGCTTCCAGCCCCTGCTCTGGTGCAAAACTAGACAAAGGAAATGGGTGTAGCCACCCCTCTTTACAAACCCTCCCATAGGTGGGTCCCCAGAGCTAGTCCAACCCCTTCCTTAGGTATAAGTAGGGAACCCCTGTAACCAGAACTTTAGATTACCCTGGACGAAACTCTGAAGCTGAATCCTGGACCTTCGACGCTCTACTAAAGACCAGAGGACTGAAGAAATCTCCCTTGGGGTCAAGGAGTGACTCCCCTGCTTGGCAGGCACCAACGAAGCAATTTGCCGGTCTGCATTTCCGAAGCTCCCGTCGGACTCCGAAGTATTTGCAACCCAGGAAGAGGATTTCCAGGCATCTCACAGGCCGAATGAGTCCCCAGCAAAGCTGAGACCTGCCGCCCTCGTGAGTAGTGTGGAACTGGAACTCCTGGTCACCATGCACTTTTGTAAGTGCATTGACTTCTCAACGTCTCCTGAAGTCGTGCTTGGGTTGACTTGTAGCCCCCACCTCGAGCACAGACTCCACGAAAGATTGTCAGCCTGGTCACTCTGAGTGACCCATGGGCCGCCATATTGTGTTTTGTCTCGATCCCTTTGTGATCCCTGGTCCGTTGACTGGTGGGTCCCTGAGGGGGTAACTTTAAATTTCCTTGGGCTTCCCTGGTTGCTCCAGACATGCCCCGACTCCCTACCAAGTGGTGAGTCCCTCAGACCTTGCTGGTCTGCACCGAAGCATCTTTCTCATTTCTGCGTGGGTGGCTGTTGCCAAGGCTTGTTGTGTCCAATCCGGATACCGACACTGCAACACTCGACATCCTTCATGGGACAGCTCGAATCCAGCTCCTGTTTGTCCTCAACGCCTCCTGGTCTTCGTGGCTGAAGAGTCAAGCTTCACCTTTTTCACCTGAAATCACCCGACATCGGTGGGCATCTGCCTATCGTCTTCCTGGTCACTGGCTAGTGACCCAGACTGTCCCCTCTGCTTTCAGGTTCTTCTCATCTTTGATCCAGGCTTGGATCTCTTCGGACACTTCGCATCTTCACGGCAGCAGCACTTCTTCTCCAGCTCCCATTGAAATCGACGACGCGACCTGATACCAAAAGACACCTATGCAGCTGGCTTCCCTGGTAAGATGGTAAGATCAAGAGTATAAGTACAGAGAGCCCCACCAGGAGCAGCCTTCTTGCTGCTCACCCCATACTCCAACTGAGACTCTCACTTATCCAACATTCCACAGCATCATCAAGCACCAATATTCCACATTACACTCCCACAAGCTGAGCAGCAAGTATAACACATAGCATAGTAATGTCTGCCTAGGTGTCCTATGTTATGTTATGTTGAAAATATTGGTACAGCATATGGCTGCCCCAGTGACGTGGCATCCCAGCGCTATCCAGGTAACACATTGCAGGATGGAAAAACAGAGGAGGTGCACAATTAGGTCGGGAATAACTAAGGCTTTATAGCCTTTCTAAAAATCAGATGTTTCTGGATGGCTCTAATAGACATAGGTAGAGAGTTACAGAGACCAGGCGCCAACGCCTTAAAAGAGCGACCACCGGCTCTTGCTCTTAACACTCGGGGTGCAAGCTAGGTGCTGATCGGCTGAGTGCAGCGTATGACGTGGTGAATACAGCGTCAGCACGATCAGATAGGACTGGAGAGGGTTGTTTGATCATTTATTGTCTTAATCTGGATTCTTTTATTAACTGTCAGCCAGTGTAGGTTAGGCATAAGCTTTGATGCTGAGCAGAATTTAGGGAGAGTGAAAAGTGAGTGGGCTGAGGCATTTTGTACCCTCTGGAAACGATGATACTTAGATTTGTTTGCGCCTTAAATTAAGGGTGTTGCAATAATCCAGTCTGGACAGAATCGTGGACTGGATAATGGTCTGGTGAGTTTGTGAGTCAAAGAACCCCAGGAGAGGCTTGAAGCCAGAAAGAGATCCCCACAACCACTTTTCTTTGGGCTTCAAACGACAGCCCATTGTCCACCCATACTCCCAGGTTTTTCACGGCCTCCTTTGGTGGGGGTGGGCCTCAGCGCATCTGGACACCATTGATCTGACCACAAATGGTTGTTTTTCCCTAGCAGTAGGATTCCTTATTTACTGACGTTTAGCTGTAGACAGTTTGCTGTCATCGAGTTTGCAATCACCAACATATCTTCCTGGAATTTAATAAGGTTCTTTTTGCATTTTTTGGAGAAGGAGATAAATAGTTGGGTGTCATCAGCATAGGGTACTAATGACAGTCTTTTGCTTTTTGCTACTACTGCAAGTGGTTTAAGATACATATTAAAGAGCCTAGGGCTCAATATTGAACCCTGCAGAACTCCGTAGTGGGAGCCGTACTCCTACAAACAGTGGAGTGGTACAGTATCCTGGAAAGTTCTAACCTCCAGGAAGGATCTGAACTAGCCAAGGCTGCACCCCCGATATCAATCTTCTGCAAGCGGTGCTGTAGGATCTTATGAGATACCGTGTCGAATGCGGCGCTGAGGTCTAGGATAATTAAAGTTGCAGAGATTCCTTTATCCAAAGTGCTTCGAAGTTGCTCCATCACTGCCAGCAGGGCAGATTCGATGCTGTGGCGCGATCTGAAACTGTTTGGTGAGGAGTTCAATAACTCACTGGACTCGAAAAACTTCGTCAGGACAGAGTTTACATAGGATTCAGTGGCTTTGGCCAAGAAAAGGAGTAAGGATATGGGGTGGTAATTTTTAGGCTTGGATATGTCCAGCAAGAGTTTTTTTAGTAGCGGTGTCACTTTGGCGTGCTTCTATGTGAGTGGTACTGATGTTGAGGTCAGGGATAAATTAATCAACTCACTGCAGACTGGTAGTATATGCTTTTGGAATTTTCGGAGTTGGTCCAGTTTCATAGGGTCTGCTGGGGAGTCTGATTTAATTCAATTGCAGAGAGACTCAACCTCTGCGAGGGATAATGGCGGGAAGGACCATAGTGTCCTTCCTTACCTGTTCATACATTCCATGTTGTCATTCACAATTGGGAAGTTGTTATAAATATTCCCCACCTTGTTCAAGAAATAGCTGGCCAGCTCATCACACTGATTGGTAGAGGTGATGGGAGATTTGGTTTCCGAGTTCAAACTCTTCATAACCTTAAGCAGGGAGATCGTTTTTGAGGGATTATTGTTCTCTTTGATTTTGGAGGCAACATACTCGGCCCTGGCATTCCAAATCAACTTGTGGTTGTCCTTGATAGCTGTGCGATACTGACCTTTGGCTTCAGTGTCATAAGCGCGTCTCCAAGCACACTCAAGTAACTTGCAGTTTTTTTTCTTTCGAGTCAAGGACTCATTAAACCATGGATTAGACTGAGCTGAAAGAGAAATGAATAAGGACACGACTAATGGAGAATGATTTATTCATTATGTAGAACAGTCTTTCTGTGAAAGAAAATCGTATCTAGACTAAGAGGTCCATGCTCTGAGGTCTGAGGAAGGATGTTATAAAGATGTGTCTAATGGAGTTATACAACTTTGAAATTGTTTTTTCCCTGTTGTATTAACTGAAAAGATGTGTTGTGCAGTGTTACTTAATGTGTGTGTGTGTGTGTGTGTGTGTCAATCAATCAATCAATCAATCAGGTGTTTGTTAAGCGCGACTACTCACCCGTAAGGGTCTCAAGGCCCTGGGGGGGGTCGCAGGTTCCAGTCCTTCAAGGAGGGGGTCTGTTGAAGAGCCAGGTTTTGAGGTTTCTTGTGAAGATAGGGAGGGATGTTGTCTGTCTGAGGTGGAGTGGAAGGTTTTTCAGGCTCTGGCCGTGAGGAAGGAGAAGGAGCGGCCTCCCGATATGGTCTTTCTGGCTCGGGGGACCGTGGCGTAAAAGAGCTGAGCTGATCGTAGGGTCCTTTGGGGTGCGTGAAATTTGAGTCGGCTGTTCAAGTATGCTGGTCCGGTGTCGTAGAGGGCCTTGTGAGCGTGAGTTAGCATCTTGAAGGTGATTCTAGCTTTGATGGGGAGCCAGTGGAGTGTGCACAGGTGCTGGGAGATGTGGCAGTGTCTTGGTAGGTTGAGGACCAGTCTTGCAGCGGCATTTTGGATGTTCTGTAGCTTGCGGGTAAGGATTTTGTTTATTCCGGCATAGCGTGCGTTGTCGTAGTCAAGTCTGCTGGTGACCAGGGCTTGAGTGATGGTCTTTCTGTGTTCGAGAGGGATCCATTTGAAGGTCTTGCATAGGAGGCAGAGGGTGTAGAAGTAGGAGGATGAGACAGAGTTGATCTGGCAGTCCATTTTGAGCTCTGTGTCCATGATGATTCCCAGGTTGCGTGCATGGTCCGTGGGGGTGGGCGGGCTTCGGAGGGTGGGGGGCCACCAGGTGTCGTTCCAGGCATCTGGGTTTGGGCCCATGATGAGTACTTCCGTTTTGTTGGTGTTTAGTTGTAGGCAGCTATTTTTCATCCATTTGGCGACGGCTTCCATGCCTTCTCAAAAGTTGTGTCTGGCGGTGTTGGGTCCATTGGATAGGAAGAGGATGAGTTGGGTGTTGTCTGCATAGGACACAATGTTGAGTCCGTAGGTTCTGAGGATGTCGGCAGGTGGAGCCATGTAGACTTTGAAGAGCGTCGGGCTGAGGGAGGAGCCCTGGGGGACTCAGCAGTGGTAGGTGTAGGGTCTAAGAGGAAAGGGGGGAGTTTGACCCGCTGCATTCTGCAGAGAGGAAGGAGCGGATCCAGTTGAGGGCCTTGTCTTGGATACCTGCGTCCGTACTGTGGTTTTTTCGAAAGCCGGATTGAGAGGAGTCGAGGATGTTGTGCTCTTCGATGCATGTGGCGAGTTGGTTGTTGATGGCTTTCTCAATGACTTTTGCTGGGAACGGGAGCAGGGAGATGGGTCTGTAGTTTTTGAGGCCGGTGGGGTCCAACAAGGGTTTCTTCAGGAGGGGGTTGACCTTGGTGTGTTGCCAGTCATCGGGGAACAAGGCAGTCGCCATGGAGCGGTTGATGGTGTGGCAGAGCATGGGTACGATGGTGTCGGCGGCTCTGTTGAAGAAGTGGTGGGGGCAGGGGTCCATGGGAGCTCCGGAGTGGATGGCCTTTATCGTCTTCTGAGTGTTTGTCAGTGGTGAGGGCTGTCCAGTTGTCGATCGTTGGCTTCAGGGTATCGGGGACTGCCAGTGAGGGTTCAGTGTGTTGGTTGTCTTTGTTGAAGTTGTCATAGATGCTCTTGATTTTGTGGTGGAAAAAGGTGCTGAGTTTGTCGCAGAGGTCTTGTGAGGGAGGGATGTCGGTGGATTCGCTGGTGGGTTGGGTGAACTCCTTGATGATGTTGAAGAGTTCTTTGCTGTTGTGTGCATGAGTGGAGATTCTGTCTTCAATCGCTTTTTTTCTCGTTTCTCGGATGAGTTGGTGGTGGGCATTGGTGGCAGCTCTGAAGTTGTTGTGGGCTTTTGTGGATTTGGTGTTCCTCCAGGCCTTTTCGAGACGGTGGTAAGTGCATCTGGACTCTCGAAGTTCGGTGGTAAACCATCTGGCTTTCTCGGCGTGGGTGTTGTTGTTTTTCTTGAGGGGGGTTATGGTGCTGGCGCTGTCGGAGATCCATCTGTGCAGGGTTCCAGCTGCGGTGTTGAGGTCGTCCTTTTCCGTGATGGTTGGGATGGAGTTGCTGAGTGAGGAGGTGTTAGAAATGGGGACCCTTCTTCCCAAGTCAGAGTAAGCGGGTTACACCCTTTGATAACCCCTGCTCAACCCTGTGGTAACGTAGCACGAACAGTTAGGCTTATCTCAGAGGCAGTGTGGGAAGAATTTATGACCATACACAGTAACACAGTGAGGAACACTACAAAGGGACACCACACAAGTAGTTATAAAAAATAAGTATCTTTATATATAGACTTAACACAAGACCAATACCAGTAAAAATCCACAGTACTAGAAAATAGAGTTACTCTTAAAACGCTGCAAAAATAGTTCAAAGTGTGCAAAGAGGAGTTCAGTTCAAGGCAGTGGTCTCTGCGACCCTTTTACTCACAAACTACCTGGATTCTGTACCAAAGCAACCAAAATGTCGCTAAGGAGTTGTAGCGATGATTTTCCTTACGTGTGACCAGCGATGTGTTGAATCCTTGCAGCAAGGGAGGATGATGTGCTGATCTGTGTGGAGGACAAAGCGACAAACTTCTACACGCTAAGCCGGCGATGCGATGAAATCCTTGCCACGAAGGGAGGATGATGCGCCGAGCCTGTTGCATGTGCGATCTTGTTGCGATTAAAAGAAATGGTGCCCCGCGAGGGAGCGACGATCCTGATGCGATGCGATGAAAATGGCGAACGCTCGGCGTCCGCGCTGCAATTTTGTGAAGCGATGAACTCAATGCGATGATCTTTGACTAGCGAGCACTTGGAGGCCCGCAAACATGCAATGCGATAATCTTCGGGTTAGCGAGCATTTGGCAGCCTGCAAACGTGTGATGCGATGATCTCAGGCGGCGGCAGCATCGCGATGATTTTTCTTACGCTCTTCAGCTGCGGCGGCTCGCTAACGGGCGTCAGCAACAATTTTCAGCACTCTCTTCTCCACAGTAGAATTAGAGGCCCTGGAACTCACAGGAGCCTCACCTGCAGATTGAAATCCTCGCTGGGAGGAAACAGGAGGCTGGTGGTTGAGTCTGATGTGCCTGAGACTCCAGCAGGAGTCTAGCTCTCTTCTAGCCCTTGGGTGATTGCTGTAGCAAAAATAAAAGTTCCTTCAAAGTTCTTTTCCTCTTCTTCCAAGTCCAGTAGTAACCACTGCAGGCCAGTCCAAGTAACAGCACACAAGCACAAGGACAGTCCTCTCCTGCAGATTCCTTCAGTTACACGGACAGAGGTTCTTCTTGTTGTCCAGGAGCAATACCATTTGTAGGGGTTTCAGCACAGATATTTATACCCCAAAAGTCTTTGTTCTCAGAAGCTACAAGTCACTGAACCCAGCGAGAACCAGTTCTGCCCAGCCCTGAAGCACTTTGTTTACCAGGCTGCATCTTTCCTTTCAGAAAGAGGGGGTCTGCCATCAGACGCACAGTGGGAGGTGGAGCCAGCATTCAGCTTGCCAGGCCCAACCCTATTCAGGTCCAGGAGCTACCCCTCCCCATACTCCAATGCAGATCTCTCTATTCAACCCAGGTCTGACTCAGCCTGCCGTGTCCCTCCAAAACCAGACAGCCAATACACATAACAGCAGAGCACACTGGAATGCTTAGGCAAGAAAATACCTACTTTCTAAAAGTAGTATTTTCAAACACAGAATATAAAAATAAACTTCACTAAAAAATGTGTTTTAATATTCTGAGCTCAGGCATACTAAATTCGTTTTTTTACCATGTTCTGTGGGTCAGTCAGGACTATAGAATGTAATAGCCAAACCTCCCATTCTGGCCTACGGAGAACAGGTAGCCTTAGAGTAGTGAAAAACGAAATTGGGTGTAATTCACTACCAGGACATGCTACACACATCAGAGCATGTCCTACCTTACACATACAATGCACCCTACCATAGGGGTGGCTTACATGATGCCAAGGGAAGGTTCAGGGGCAGGGAAGGGGGTGCACTTCACAGCCAAGATGGCAGTTCTAGACTGCATTGCACACAGACACTGCAGTGGCAGGTCTGAGACACACTTTACAAGCTGCTTCTGTGGGTGGCGCAAACCAGCGCTGCAGGCCCACCAGCAGTATTTGGTTTACCAGCCCTGGGCACACACAGGCCACGCTACTAGGGACCAACAGGCAAACCAAATAAGCCAATCAGGGATATACCAATTCACATGTCATCTTTACAGAGGGAACATTCGTGCTGTGGCACTGAATGGCAGTGGCACAGCGCCCAGAGCATCTATTACCAGCAAAAACAGAGGAGACAACAGCGAAAAATGGAAGGGAGACCCACGCCAATGGTGCCAGGTCTAACAGGAGGTTAGTTGGTCATCGGTGATTCTGGTCCAGTTTCTTCGTTAGCAGGTGCTGGTGTCTGTGGATGGTGGGTGTTCTGAAAGTGAAGTGGACGCATCGATAGTCAGTCCATGGGAGTTCGGTGATGTGGCTGAAGGTGATGGAGTTTCCTGTTGTGAAGAGAGATTCGAGGGTGTGTCCTGCTGAGTGCATGGGTTTGCTCACGATCTGGTGAAGTCCGATGTTGTGGAGGGATGCGGTGCTGGTTGTCGAGGTGGAAGTTGAGGTCTGTGTGTGTGTGTCTGTGCTTGTCCTTGTTTTGTAGATACACAGGGTGGCTATGTGGAATTCTTATGTACATCAGATGTAAAAGGCTAAGTGATTAGATGGATGTCATAGTGGGTAGTACACTGAACAATCATGAAGTCTTGTGATGTATATTGTGTTATTAAATGAAACAATGCTGGAGTTGCTCTTCTTTTGTGGAATGCAATACCAATATGTACTATACATATCATGACAAGGGAGCACTAGCTTTGTGGATCAATCTCTGAGGTTTCAAGCCAATAAAGCTGGTATGTTGTAGATTTTAAGTAGTTTCTAACAGTTCTTGCACCTCGACCAGCCCTTTGCACAGTGTATTTTTTTCCATTCATTCATGGTATATGCAGTGCACTGTTAAGATTCTTTTGCCCTTTAGTGTTCACTTACTGGGCCCTTACATGTAATGTTCCATTGGAACTTGCTAGTTTTCTGTTGATTCTATATGTCTTCTTTTGAACTGTGTGGGCAATGTGCCGTGCCAACTTGACACCTAATGAATACCTTTGATCCTATTGGATGGTGTCCTTATTATAATGGTGCACTCCTGTCTGTTTGAACTGCCATAGGGCACTGCAGCAAAAAGACTTGTGGCACTGCTCTATGCCAGTTCATTGTAAATGAGGCTCCCCGTTTTCCGTTTTTACTGATTTTTACAGTTAAATACAGACAGAAAACATTTATTTTCTTGTCTGTATTTGTTTTTAAATGTGGATAAAAACGGAAATTGGGTTGCTTTTTGAGTAATTCTAAATACTGTCTGCCATGACTGCCAGGTCAATAGCTGTGTAGATTGATAGGTAAGGGGAATTTTAGTAAAGAGGCTTTAAGAGCAGTAGATATGCACAAGGTTGATACTGAAATTTGTGTATTTTCTTATAAGTGCATTGATTTCTCATCTGCTAGTATTTACAGCATTGAAACCTAGTAGGCATTCAAGCATGTGTGCATATATGCCGGGTAAATAAAAATGGAAATATATTAATTTCAGCTTCATTTTTCCACAAAACCCACGATAAATATGGATAAATACAGATAAAATTTGCAAAAAATAAATATGGATAAATACAGACGGAAATGTCAAAAAGATAAATACCGTAAAACCCTGAACCCTAATTGTAAATGAGGCCCTTAGGCTCTTCTGCATTACAGATCGCCATGGCACATATGTATTTAAATCCAAATGGTCGCACACTGCTGACCTACCTGCGTGTTACCCCAAAGAACTGTGGTCCCTGTAGTTAGCGTCGGCGGATACACCTATGCTCGTGTCGTGAGTGCAAGTGTGAATAGCGTTAGCCATCCCTGGACACGTGTTTCGAGGTAGTTGCCTCTCGTCAGCAGGGAGTAGGAAAGAGTGCAGGGTTGCTGTGTAGGCTGCTAAAATCATTATCAGGTATGTACCTCTCGTAGCAACGCAGGTGCGTAACCTGAGCCCGTCGACTCCCCGGCTCAAAGAGCCACTAAATAATTAAATCCAAATGGTCGCACACTGCTGACCTACCTGCGTGTTACCCCAAAGAACTGTGGTCCCTGTAGTTAGCGTTGGCGGATACACCTATGCTCGTGTTGTGAGTGCAAGTGTGAATAGCGTTAGCCATCCCTGGACACGTGTTTCGAGGTAGTTGCCTCTCGTCAGCAGGGAGTAGAAAAGAGTGCAGGGTTGCTGCGTAGGCTGCTAAAATCATTATCAGGTATGTACCTCTCGTAGCAACGCAGGTGCGTAACCTGAGCCCGTCGACTCCCCGGCTCAAAGAGCCACTAAATAATTAAATCCAAATGGTCGCACACTGCTGACCTACCTGCGTGTTACCCCATGGCACATATGTATCTCTGGTGCTGTGCTAAATGGGGCGTTCCCTCATTTGCAGGGTCCGGTTCAAAGCAAATGATGGAACAATTTGCCTCTGTACCGTATCACAGACAGAGAAGCAGAGGGAAAGGAGCATTGCATTGCAAATAAGTGTCGCACAGTCAATGTGACCCTGTGGGCGCCCCTTGAAAAGGTAAAAGGGGTGCCATGGAAATCCAGACATCTTGTGCGGTAATTCACTGAACCCTGCTGCATTGTTATGGTATTTAATTTTCTGGAACAGGCACGTTGTTGAGTATTATGTATTGGAAGAGCATTTAAAAACAAGTGTTTTCATTTGGCCTTAACTCCGGCCTTGTCATCAACTGGGCTAAATCGTGCGTGTATGTTCTCTCTGGGGAGGATCCTATCCTTCCGCGGGGCTGTCCTATCCAGATCGCCCCGCGGGGATTTAGGTACCTGGGTGTCTTCATTTCCCTGGACGCGGAGGCCCGATATAGTCAGAACTTGCTTCCCCCCCTCCAGCGCCTGAAGGAGGATGTCGCGCGTTGGAGGCGCTTGCCGCTCTCGCCGCTCGGCCGGGCGGCATTGTTTAAGATGATGTCGCTGCCGCGTTTCCTGTACGCTCTGCAGAACACAATGGACGTCGTCCCGGCGCGCTACTTTCGCGAGGTGGAGAGTTTGCAGCGCCGACTGTTCTGGGAAGGTAGACCGCGTATCGCCCTGGCGAAGCTGACGCTCCCGTGGTATGACGGGGGGATTGCCCTCCCGGATATCAAACGGTATTATTGGGCCTCCCAGCTGGCTGCGATTAATCGCGGCCTGTACGGGCCCGCTCTAAACCCGGCCTTTGAAATGGATAAGATGTTACTGCCGGGTGGTGATTATAACCGAGCGCTTTACTCCAGCTCGCTTGACGCACGTCTGACGGGCCCCACGCGTGTCATGGTACGAGTGTGGCACGCGGCTAACGTGGCGATGGGGTGGAAAGATCGTTTGACCCGGGCGTCGCCACTATACGCATCTGAGCAGTTGGGCTCCCTGTGGACCTCGAAGGGCTTTGAGAAGTGGGACATGATAGGCATCAGCAGGGTGGGTGATCTCTGGACGAGGGGGGGATTCAAAACGTTCGAGATGCTGCGGACAGAATTCCAGTTGCAGGACAGGGAGTACTTTCGGTATATGCAGATCCGTCACGCGCTATGCTCCGTATTCCCGGACGTTGCCTCCATTCCGGAGTATTCCCCTCTGGAGGATAGAGTGCTAGATGGACATGTACCGGACAGCACGATTTCATTAATCTATAAAAAACTTATCAATGACCGCTCGGGACTGCTGACTAACCTTCGTGAGGCATGGGTTGCCGATGGATTGGAGCTGGATGACGAGGACTGGGTATCTGCGGTGGCCTCCCCGAAAGAGGTGGCCATACCGGCCCGCCTTCGCTTCGTCCAGCTCAAGATACTCCATAGGGTCTATGTTACGGGGCCAAGGCTACTGCGTATGGGCTATGCTGTGGACGGGTTGTGTAAGCGTGGGTGTGGTTCTTTGGGGACCTTTCTCCATATTTGGTGGGAATGCCCGGAGGTGGAGCGATTCTGGCGTGGTGTGCATGAGGTCCTGCGGGTGGTTACGAGTGTGTCGATGCAGCCCGAAGCGAGGAGATGCCTTCTGAATGTGTGGGAGCCAACCGACTACTCGGTGCCGCAGACGTGGTGGGTGACTCTGGGATATATGGTGGCCAAACGCGACATTGCTCAACTGTGGGGTTCCCAGAGGTCGCCGACTGTCTCGGCATGGAAGGATAACATGGATTGGTGCATGTTTCGGGAAAAGGTAGTGTATGTTGCGAGAGGTAAGCCTGGGACATGGGTGAAAGTATGGGGCCCCTGGAACGCCTACCACGGGGGAATCTGTACCCCGCCATTATTGCCCGATCCGTCACCGGCCCCGTCCCCTTAGCCAGTTTATCTCCCCGGTTCCGGGCACTGAGTCCACCTAGTCCCCGTCCTGACCTTTTCCCCCCCTTGATACTCCTATGTATTGGTAGGGTCCCCCCTCTTGGGGAGCGCATGCTGCTGTTTCCGATTGTGGGTTGCCTTGTGGACTTGTTTTTTTTTTTTGTTGTTGTTGTTATTTATATTAAAATGAAACCGTTATGTGGGGTCCGGATGGTGTGGCTACCACCGCTTCTAACTCCTGTGCATCTCCTTTTGCCGCGGCATGCGCGCTATTGTTCGTATCACATGCTCCTCTTGCTTGCTAGCGGCCGGCCTGAAGGTTGTAGGCCCATCTTTGTATATTTTTTGAATTTTGTAATAAGCGGTTTAAAAAAAAAAAAAAAAAAAAAAGTGTTATTTCTCCTATATTGGATTTTTGATGTAAAGTTTTCCAGATAGGCACTGCTTCTCTTTTGGTTTGCATCCACTGTTTTTATTCAGCTGGCATGTAATATATTGCTCTTAAGATGCGTGCCAGACATTCAAGTAATGCAATAACTTCATATTTGTAACTGCCTACAAATGCCATTGAACTAATAGCTTTCAAAAGGCATGCTGTAAAATACGAGTTCACCACATTTATTCTGAAATATTCATAAGACATTTCCAGTAGATCAATTTGTAAACTCTTATATTTACGTCGGCTCCAAAAAATTGTCATTGATGTTTTTGGTTACCAATCCTACCTGGTGTGTCTTTTGCATGTAGTTGAGATTTTTTAAACATGTATATATCGACTCATTCATCAGATGCGACACCTGTTAGATTTGAAACCATTAATTTTCTTTTTTCAAAAGTCCTTTTCCTCACTTTATTTTCTGCCACTCTTCTTCCATAGAGGGTCTGTGTGAATGTGTTTGTAGTACCGACTAGTAGGTTCAGTTGCATTAATATGATTGGACTGTAGGTGGCACCAAAGCACTACCTACAGTTTGGATCTCGAAGAATGTTACTAACTCGACAACTATTAAAAAATATGTTAACAAAAACCCATTCTGTAATGAGTAGAAAATAGATATTTTTTTTCATAATTTAAAACGTCCATAATGCACAGAATGCTTGCCTTTCCAGCGGATGTTATACCAGAAGTAAATGCATACTATTTGTGCTTTTTCGAACTCCAAACGGGAACACAGCCATTTCTTTGAGGTACATGTGTTAAGCATAACTAAGTGCATAATTTGTAAAAGAAAGAGTGCCCATGCCCAAATCTATGCTCAGCTGGTGGACTGTGAAATTAAATGTGGCGAGCTGAATACCAAGGCTGAGTAGACTTAAATCCAGTTCAGGCTTCTTTAGGGGCATATTTACAATGGAATGGCTTAGTGTGGCGTTAAGCACAAAATGCTAATGCCACTCTCCGCCATTCCGAAAACGCGGGATGAGCCGCATTTACAAACATACAGCACATCCCTGTGTTTTCCCTAGTGCTGGCGCTCAATTAAGCTGCCTAGCGCCAACTCAATCACCCTTGCACCATAGCGGTAGGGTTCCTGCGTTGAGGGAATGATTGTTTATGTGCAGGAAGGTGTACCTTCCTGAACATAAACAATCACAAAGACAATTTGTTACTTCTATATGTGCTGCATTGTGCAGCACACATAGAAGTTGCAAACCGTAATTTTTTTTTTTAATGATTGTTCATTTGCAGGAAGGGACACCTTCCTGCACATAAACAATAATTCATGTTTTTTTGCTCTTTTTATGTGTGCTCCACAATGCAGCACACATAAAAGCAGCAAAAACAAGGAAAAATAAAGCATTTCTCCTCATTTCGTCATGTTAAGACCAGGTTTTCCCTGGTTTTAATTTTGGCACTGCCCCCTATTTATGCCATCCTTGTAAATAGGGGGCAGCATCTACATCAATAGGTGTTGAGGCAGAACGCCCCCTGCAACACCATTGCCCACCCCTTTCATGCTAAGGGTAGCATGAAAGGGGCCTTATTTACAAAGCGGCGTTCAGGTGATGTTCCTCTGGTGATAGGGGCTTGTAAATATGCCCCTTGATCTAGCACAAGACACTCCTCACGCTTTTATCTCACCTATGCAGGTTCAGGCCTATATGCATGTATGCTAATGGTTTTCTGTCATTCTCTTCCTTGTCTTTCCACTCTATTTAATTTTCCTCTGTTGCTCTTGGCAAATGTCTGAAGTCTTGGTCCTCAAAACTTAGTGCTACTGGCCCCCGACGGCAATCATCGGCTCAAATTAGGCAAAGACCCTGACCATTGCCATAAATTTGATTTAGTTGAAAATTCCAACGTTGGTCATTGAAATATTTGTTTGCAAATAAAATTCTAGGAAACAATTTAAAGGAAAAGAAATGGCATAAAGGTGAAAGTACTATTAACTCAATAGCCATAGCTAGGGATTTCCCACCCCCATGGAAGTTGCTTGTGCAAGCAGAGTGAATAAAAAGCATTGAACCAGGACACTATTCCATCTTCTGACACAACACAATATAATGTGATGATCTCCCTACTTAGGTCGGCAACAGTCACTTGGGACCATGCTTGCTCACACAACGCAGTGCAGCAGGTGAAGTTAATGTTCTATGCTGCATTGTGTGAATGGGAGAGAACAAAACTGCCTGATATCTTCAAAGTAATTATGCATTTCTGCTCTCTTTATGTGCTGGTGCACTTGTGGCTGCCAGGCCCCAATGCAGGCACCCTTGCGGCATAGTGAAAGGGTGTCTGTGTGAAGTTCAGGATATTATTTGTGCTGGAAGGGGTTCCTTCCTGCACATAAACTATTCTTTGAGGTTAATAACTCATTTGGAAAAGTGTAAATAACAAGTAGAAATAAATATGGCTGACTGGTACCTAGCCACAATTTACCGCTGACCACGACGGAGTGTGTGTTTGATTTGGAAACCAAGTTCATCCCTGTCGGAAGTTTTACCTCTGAGTTAGGGCCTAATTTAGACTTTGGTGGACCGATTTAGTACCTCGTCATGGCAGAGTACATTACACCCAACATGAGGAGTGTTCTCTGCTCGCCAAATTTAGAGCTGTCCGCTTGCCCAGCAGACATCCCTTGCATTTTTGGGAACCACCATCACAATGGTTCCTATAAATGCATTGAAAGTTTGCCGGATGGCTTCGACAAAATGATAGAGCTGCACTCAAATTCCAATGTTTTTTATTTTAAAAAAAAAAAATCCCAAAGCTGGATAATTTTTTTTAAAATAAAAAAAAGCACTGATCCTCTCACCAAGACAGTTTTTTGCACTATTTTCAGGTTCCCATTATTGGGTTTAGGTTTTTTTTGGGTGTCATTTTGTTCGTTAAATTATTCTCTGTTTTTACAAATGTGAGTGGAATTTGTATTTTTTGGGATTTTACATATTTTGCTATTTCTAAACCCTTCACCCATTTTCTTACATTAATCCTGTCCACTCTGTGCCATAGCTTTTTGATAGGTTTGCCTGCTTGAATCCATGGCCTCATTACAAATGCCCCAGATCCGTATATGGACTTTATTGCTCCCAATACAAATTAGGAGAGCAGTTTTGAAGTTTTCAGAATGTATTGAGTATTATCAATTCCACCTATTCTAATTTAATGGAGAAATACATGAATATATTTTGGGTCTTTGCGCACAATAATGCCACTCATTTTTCTCCTATTAAATTATGGGGATTTGGTTTCTACAAAATGTATTGAGAAATGCAGAGTTTTTCTGTACAATAAAGTTCCTGATGCAAAGAGGGGAGTGCATATGTGTCAGAATGTTCAGACACATTCATAACAAAAACATGTCATGGGGATACTGAGGAAATGATAATTACCATACAACTCATAATTCCTATAGCTGTGCATACTCTTCTCTGTACAGGGATCAGAATGTACCTGAAAACTTGTAATCAGAGCCATAAGGAGAAAAATTCCACTGCTGAATATATTGTGTAGTTGCACTAATAATGGAAGAATTAAATGAAGTACTGTACTATACACATTTGTAAGGATTTTATGTGAGAACAAGACTGCAGGTTCTCTTGGCTACACCAGAAATACCTTGGGTAAGGAAGGGTGTAATAGATCGCGGGGAGGCACAACAGCGCTTGTCCTACATGATCGAATCCCATAATAAGCAACAACGTATTCAGTAAAGATGTGGTAAAGGCCATACAGAGTAAAAATAAATAAGAAGTCTACTTCATGAGATTACACGTTGATGCAAGTCAAACGTTCATGACTGATGGTGTTGTTCTCACCGACGGTATATGGACAGTAATGTTGTTAAGGATGCCTGTAATACATTACCAACACTACCTCTGGATGAATAATATGGGTCAGCACTAAAAAAGAAACAATGTGTGTTGGTAAATGAAAAGCATGGAGAAAGAGTGTTACTTGCTGGAATAGGCCAAGTCAGGTTGCTTTGGTCAGGTTATGGAGAGGATTCTGAAATTTAGCACCATACACCCACAGCTAAATGAATGCTTGTCATACCCTGTTTGAATAATGGTAAAAAGCTGTAATAATACAATGCCCTATGCCTGATTTGTCTCAATAGATCACTTACACATCTAAGGCAACCACTAGGTGCATTTTTAAGAAGATGCCTAGAGACAGCGATACATTTGGATATGTAGCCTTAGAGGTAGAACCTACTATCACTCTTAGAACTTAATATTCACTCCTCAAGTCAATGCTTCTGTCCTAAACTATTTGTCAGCAGGTTTTAATGCCACTGTCCTACCTGCTTTCACTAAGGACTGCAGTATTGATGCCATTGTTCTCATGGAAACCTTGTTAAACGCATAGATCATGCTAATATGTGTTGCTCTCTTACACCCTGGTTTCAATGTTCACCACCTAGAAAGAGCTTAGAAATCAGATTGAGGGTTCCACAACATCAAGGAGTCACTTAAAGTCAGAGGGGCAGATCTATGTTGGAGTTGCGTCACTTTTGTGACGCAGCAGCGGCGTAAACCCTGCGCCACGTTGCGCCTTATTTACATCGTGATGCATCTATGGAGATGCGTCATGGTGTAAAGCCCTGCGCCACATGAAACCTGCGTCAGGTTTCATGTGGGCGTTCCCACGCAGGGGGGGCATTCCGTCGCAGGAACGCCCCTGAAAAGTGACTCCGTGAAATCTATAAGATTTCACTGAGTCACTTTCCCAACGCTGATGCGTCAAAACCCTGCGCCTGCTTGAAGCAGGCGTAAGGCTTGACGCACCATGTTAGGTATGGGGTAGGGTGGAACAGTGCCAAGGTTGCGTCGCGCTGCGACACAACTTCAGCACTGCGCCAACCTTACGCCGGCAGATACGTCACCCATCTGCTTGTCCCTGCGCCACGATGCACCGCATTGTAAATGCGGCACATTTGCGGTGGCGCAAGGGCAAACTTGCGTGACGCATCTTCCCTGGCGCATCCATGCTGATTTGCAGGGATGCGCTAGGGAACATAAATCTGCCTCAAAGAGATCAACTCATTGAACTACATTATATTCCAGTGTCTAACTTTGGAGGTTACCAACAGTGGAGCTAAAACTCTGAGGTTTAATGCATTATAGGAACCTGCTCCAATTCAGTAATAATCTATTTCAACTTTTCATGTCCGCTAACCATAAAGGGGCTTCACACAGAACCTGCTTTTAACATAAAAAGACCAGATAAAGATTGCTAACTCTCTCCAAGTGGAGTAGTCAGAAAATGTTCCCAAACCCTTCAAAATACTTGCCACTACACACCCCTTATATGCCAAACCAGAGATTATAATGCTAAAACATAGAGAAATTAAGCACATTGACAAAAACGCACTAGCCTCATTGATTGAGATCTCCGTCATTATGAAGACTAAAGCTCCCACTACCTCTAACCTCAAAAGATGTTAACAGGAAGGAACACAATGAGTATTCGAAACAAGGTGAAGAAATTCCTCTATATCTGCCCACCTGTTTTATCTCAAGGCTGCCAGGAAATCTTATAAATAAACCACATTTTGTGCTACATACACAATTCTCATTTCAAGTCTTAAAATAGTGCTTCGTCGCTCGACAGGAGTTTCCAGATGTTTTAGACTCAATCCAGAGTCTGTCCCACTTCCTCTCCCAGAATCCAAATGTAACAACCTTACCTGTAAAGAAATTCAATAATGAATGGTTGAGGTGGAGGTAAAGTTGAAACTAGATCACAGAATGTCTTCTGCCCTCCCACCACAAACATCAGGAACATCTATCTGATTGAACCAATTATCTTAAGGCATGAGCCTTACACCTTTAACCTCTTGAGTGCCCATGACGAGCTGGTCTCGTCATGGGCCGCGGTTGCGCTGTGCCCATGACGAGACCAGCTCGTCATAAACCCCGCCCGCTAATGCAACGGCCGGCACAGGGCGGGGAAAGGGGCGGGCACTCAAGGGGTTAATGATATGGAACATCCTAGACTTAAAAGAAGACAAACAATTCCACATTAATCTTTATGTGAAAGAGATGTTAAGAAATATAAACTTCCAATTAAAACTTCTCCAGAGTTTCAAGTCTTTCCTTACAAATCAGGACCTGAAACTGGACATCCAGGCCTTAGTCTTTTGTCGTATAGACGATGGCAATGTTCTACTGACATGCCTAAAAAAATGTCACCTGGCTTCCTTCAAAGCAGTCCTCCAGGTCTCAAATACAAGTAGATTTCAGTACATCACACCAGTCCTTTCATCAATCGGCTATCTCACCCCAGAAAGAAGCTTATTTGAAAGACAACAGGCCTTATTTTTTCAGCCCCTCGTGCCGCCGGAACGTCACTTTTTATGATGTTCAGTGGTGCAGGAGCCAGCTCCATATTTATGAGGCAGCACTAAGCCACTTTTTTGGGGTCAATGCTGCCTCATAAATATTGATCCTTTAGCTCAGTTTTCTGTGTTAAAGGGATGTGCAATGGGTGTTGCAGTGGGCGTTCCAAGCAACATCCATGGCTTTTTGATTCATCCATGGAAATTGTAAATCTGAAGCAGCGTCAAAAACGTATCCCTTCCAGAAAGGGGCGTAAGCGAGGCACAACGAGGAGAAATATCTTTCTTTCACCTTGTTTGTCCTTTTTCAGAGGAAAAAGCCTCTTGTGATTGTTTTTGTTCAGGAAGGTTTCCCTTCTTGCACAAAAATTATCATCCCCGCAACGCAGGAACCCTTGCATCATGTTGTAAAGGTGCCTATGTCAGCCCACGGCAGCCCATTGTGCGCCGGCGCAGGGAAAAATGACAGGAATGCGCTGATTCTGATAGATACGGAGCATTCCTGCCCTCTTCTTTTGCCGTAGGGCAGCGCAGCAGGAATTCCTGTTGTGCTGCCCTACAGTGAAACCTCATAAATTAGTCCCCATGTGCATAACCTACAGGGTGGTCTACGTGAGTAAACCCAAACATATGACAAAAAGCCTACAGATCTCTGGAAGAAATCGAATCTCAAGAATCCAAACTCTACTGAAACTGGCCACCCCCAGACTTGTGTGTTTTCTGACATCATTCTTTTTTTTAGACTTAAAGACATGCATGTTGTACAATGTAAAGCAGGCATTTTCAAAAGGATATATGCACTATGTTAGCATCCAACTGTAATCCGCACAGTTAGTGCAATACAATGATATAAAAGGGCAGAATTCAAGAGCTAAATGTATTAGGCAGTAACTATGTTGTATGTTGTGTCTTAAATGTGCGTGCATTTCTGCCTCCCTTAATAAAGTAACTAAGCAACACATTATTCCAGGACCACATTGGTATGTAAGAAAAGGAGAACTGGTAGTTGGGTAGGGGTACTGTGGAAACATCGGAGGGGGAGTGTTTGTAAAAAACAGGACCCACTACTGGGTGAGAGAACGAGCCCGAGTAGGGACAGTATTCATGAATGGGTGTTGGGGATGGGAGGAAGGAGGGAGTGAAGGGTAGGGAGGCAGGTAGGAGGGTAGTAGATAAGGTGGCGGTAAGAGGAATCGCCATCAACAGTGAAGGATAGCCCAGCAGCAGAGTTTAACAAAGGTACATCAGGGATTCCACAAAAATGCTACACGCACTCCACAAAGTCGGGGCAAGGACGATACAAAGGTGGAGACATACCAGAGACCTATTATAGAAATAGTAAAGCCTCCACAGACCAGAGAGCTAGGACTAGAAAGAGGGAATGGCCACAACTGGAAGAGGGGCATTGCCATGCCACAGTATATAATGAGAGGGCCATTATTTAGAAAACCCGATCAATCTTGCACTGGAAACACAGCAGAGATAAGGAATGCTCTGATCTCTAAAAATGGATACCATGAAGAAGATATTCAGAATTTATAATAAAAGGGATCATCAATGACGATCTGACGCCTCACCCTGAATTTATTGACGCACCTTCAACCCGATGCATTTTTCGAACCTCCCTCAAAATTGTGCATCTTCGGACCCTATTGGAAGAACCCAACAGGAAACTAGGGGGCAGATTTATGATTCCTGGCGCATCCCTGCAATCAGCAGGGATGCGCCAGGAAAGATGCGTCAAGCAAGTTTACCCTTGCGCCACCACTAATGCGCCGCATTTACAATGCAGCTCATCGTGGCGCAAAGATAAACAGATGAGTGACGCATCTGATGGCGTAAGGGCGGCACATTGCTGGAGTCGCGTTGCAAGCACGACGCAACTCCAGCAATGTTTAGGGGCTGCCCATACCTAACATGCTGCCTCATGCCTTACGCCTGCATCAAGCAGGCACAGGGTTTTGACGCAGCACCGTCGGAAAAGTGACTCAGTGAAATCTTGTAGATTTCACTGAGTCACTTTTCCAAGGCTTTTTCCGACGGAACGCCCACCCTGCATACATTAAACCTGACGCAGGTTTAATGTAGCGCAGGGTTTTACAACGTGACGCATCTCCCTAGATGCGTCACGTTGTAAATAAGGCGCAACATGGCGCATGGTTTACGCCTCCGCTGCGTCACAGAAGTGATGCAACGGCGGCGTAAATGTCTCGCAAGGGGCTTGTAAATCTGCCCCCAGATGTTCTAGTTAGCTGCCACCCTATCACTCCACTTCCACGCAAGAAATCAATCCCAGCAACCTCAAATAAAAAGCAGAGCATTATTCATACCTCAGTATAGCATATAAATAACCACCCCACAAGTGGTCGCTAATACACTCCCCAACAAAGACAATGACAGCCAATCTCTACTTGCTCTCTTCAATCCTTCAATCCCTCTTCAATCCCTTCAAGCACTGGCCCACTGACCACACTGATTCATTCAAACATAGTGCAAAGTTCTATGTGATGTACCCAATGGAACACATTTAAGGTGGCGTCCTGATTTATTAAGGTGAACTTAAAAACAGCATGAATAATTGATTGCACATTAATAGCGTTCTATTACATCTGGATTAGTTGTGTAAACCAAATATATTTTAAGGCACCTGTTGGCATCTGTGAAATATTTTCTGGGGAGAAGATTCGCTTCCCTTGATATACTATTCATTGAAAGAGGTGCACTTCTCCCTTTCAGTTGTTGTACATCTTGAGAAACATCCCTGGCGTTTGGCCCACCTTAAGTCATGAAGTTGGTAAATCCAAGAGGGTAGCAGCCCTAAATCTCTGCTTCAGAAAATGTTCTCAAGGTCACTGTTCACATGAGGCAACATTTTCAGTGGATGAACATAACGTCTACTATTATGCATTGATATATTTGTAACAGGATCTGTGTTTCAGTAGTTGCGCAAACGTATGACCATCCAATCGACTAGAGAAACAATTCTGTGATTTGTTTTTGAATTACTAAAACCTTTTTAATAATAAATCACTATGAACATTTTAAGATAAGTCTGGTCATTTGCACATTCTACATTTTATATTTTTACCACCCTCATCACTTTTCAGGAGTTCCTGGTATGGGTACCACATAATAGTGGCTTATCAGCACCTATCCCATTGAAATCTGACAGTTCAGACATTAGTTTATTAATAGTTTTCAAACAAAACATAAAACTAGTCATAATATACATTTATACAAATGCATCAAGGAACGTTTACCACAATTAATCAATTTCTACACAAGGCACTTGACTACATTGTCTAAGTACCATGTGGCCCTGTTCCATGGTCTCGTAAGGTAAGCAGTCTTTCGGAATATGTGACATGAACTAGTTCTTTCTAATTGCTGCTTAACATCTAGCTTTAGTAACTAGAAAGACATAATCGATTCAGTTATTAATGCCATTATGGCAAAAACTTTGTTGAAAATTAAAACATTTTAAAATTATAACGGGTGGAATGATACCAATGTACGAACACACAAAACCAAAGTGAAGAAAGCAACTAAACATTTATAATACGGGCCTAAACAAATTAAAGGACCTATGGCCAGTAGCCAGATTTTTGCTTTTGTCGGGGACTAGAATAGATGGCGCTCCAAGCCAGAGAATGTAATAGCCGTCGCTCCATGAGAAGTCGATGAACCACTATATTTACATCTCAACATGCAGTGAGCCTTCTTCCAACATGTAAGGGCTGCTGAGCGATTGCCCTTTCCCCAACCATCATGCCTCACGTGGTGGCCCTAGACAGGGAAACCTAATGATGGTGGCCCTTCCCTAAATAACCTAATGGCCCCATGGTCTCATGGTGGACATGCCATAATGTTAGATGTTTCTCACAGTAAAGCCTGCTGAGGCTTCATCATTGGAAATTCGGCACTGCCCCTGACTTTAGAATAGAACAAAAAAGTAACACGTTAGGTGGGATGGACACACCACCAATTTACTGTGGTGGGCTCCCTCTGCTAAACACTAGGGGGCATATTTATCAAGGGATTTGTTAGATAAGGGGTCTCTAGTTGGCCGTGATATACACCTTGTCTAAGTAGGGACCATTACATCTAGTCAGGATAAGAGACTTACACACCTAAAATAACCCTTTCTCACCCCCTTGGTAGCTTGGCATGATCAGGCAGGCTTATCTCTGAGGCAATGTGTAAAGAATTTGCACATAACAAACAGTAACATAGTGACACTAATAATGAACAACACACCATTTTAGAAAAGTAAACTATCTTTATCTATGCCAAACAAGACCAAAACGACAGAAATCCAACATACACAACTCAAAATATGATTCTGGATGTTGGATCAGAATGAAGCGTGCCTTCCTATACTCCTTGACTTATTGTCAGCGTTTGATACTGTGAAACACGCCAATCTTCTAAACCTACTTGAAAGAAGGATGGGGTTTTCAGAGCCCATACTTCAATAGTTTACTTAATTCCTCCATAAAAGAACCCAAAGAGTCAAGGTCAACCGTTCACTGTCTAAGCCCTCTTCGGTTACCCTGGTAGTTCCACAGGGATCTGCCCTCTCTCCAATCCACTTCAACTTATTCATGGAACCTTTAGCAGACTCCTTGTCATCCTCCAACATTCATTATCACATGTATGCAGACGACACACAATTGCACCTGGAAATCTCCTCCCCTGATAACACCACTACCCTCAGTGTTATTCTTCAAAATACTCAGAACTGGCTTGCTTTCAACCATCTCAAACTTAACGCCATCAAACTGGAATTCCTCCTTATTGCCCCACAAAAACACAATCTCAAGATTGACCTTTGGATGAAGCATCTAACTGCCCTCAATTGTACACCTCACTTTGTAGATTCTGCAAGATCTCTGGTAATTATACTAGACAAACATCTGCATATGCAGAGCCAAATCAGTAACTGCACCAAAGGAGCAAACTACCAGATGAGCATCCTATGGACATTAAAACCCTTCCGACTCCTGGAACAACCAACGTCCGAACCCTAGTCATCCACAGGCTCTATTACGGAAGTGCTATGCTCAGTGGCCTGCCCAGATACAAGCTGGCCCTTTTACATGCCTCTCTTAATGCTGGGGTTAGACTCGTCACTGGAACAAAAAGAAATAAACACATCAGCCCTCATCTGAAATCCCTAAATTGGCTCCCTTATGAAGTACAAATTCATCTAAAAATCATTTATTTGACACAAAAGGTTAAATTATCTGGCGGTTGTAGATCATTGCGAAGTTCCAGTACCCTTCTGCTGAAACCACAGATTTTCAGAAAAACATGTGCAAGAGAGCTTTTTTGGGCATAGCACTGAAAATCCGGGTGATTTCATCTACCGTCTTCTTCAAAATAGAAGTGACAACCTTTCTGATGAGCAAATGGTTGGCCTAAAATCATACCTATATCGATTGATCTTACCTTGTGTATTCTTATTTTGTTGATCATGATTACTTCCTTTTAATCTTCTAGAGAGGTTGTGCTCTTTAATTTGTTATTCTTCTATGTTTGTATTTTTGTCATATCTGCGTTATATTATTGTGTCTTTACTGGGTACTCCCCCCCCCCCCCCTGTAAAGCACTCTGATACCCTCACGAGTCATGTTTGTGCTATAAAAAACGTTATAAATAAATAAATAGAAGGTAGAAAACAGTTCAGTCCATAGAAACTATGGATGTGTGTTGTTTGCCCATAGTACCTCAAATGCGTAAAAAATATGGGACAAAAACAGAAGCAAGGAAGATGATGCATCGGTTCCTTGCTCCAGGGAAGGTGATGCGTTGGTTCCCTACTGCCATGCAGAGGAGGTGATGCATCAGTTCTTTACTGAAGAGGCGGTGGTGTGTCGGTTTAGTACTGAAAGCAGAGCATCGTGGGTGAATTTGACGCACAGGTGCGATGTGTAAATAAAACTTGGCCTCTATGTATCGATGCTGCAGCAATCCATGAGCTGCATCGATTTCTGTAGCCGCTGAGAAGTGAAGCATTGATTCTTTTAGCCTCATAGCAGGGACTGTGTCAGAGTCACTGTATTGATCTCAGACATTGGAGATAGGTGCACGGGACTTGATGTGCAGCAGTTTTATGGGACACAGGCAGGTGCTGCATTGATTTCTTTGGCTGCATGGGGCTGTGCTTCGGGATTTTCTCCTGCACAGTGATGTAGTATCAAATGAAAGAGCCGCCAGAAGAGCAAAGTGTTGATTTTACAGTTTCTATAGTTTTTCACAGCTTTCTGTTGCTGGAACAACCTCCAGAAGCCCAGGCCTGGAAAAGGCACCCCAGGCAGGTCCGTACTCTCAGCAGTAGAATTCAAGAAGGCTGTTGGTGAAGGCTTTGTGTCCCTGAGACTTCAGAACAGGAAGCAAGCACACACAAGCCCTTGGAGATTCTTCTCAAGAGCAGGTTTCACAGCAAAGTCCAGTCTTTGTCCTAGTAAAGCAACACACAGAAAAGGAGCAGTACTCCTCCTCACAGCTCTTCTCCCTTGGCAGAGTTTCATCTTGACTCCAGAAGTAATCTAAAGCTCTGGGGCTTTGGGTCTAATACTTATACCCCCTTTTCTCTTTGAAGTGTTTGCAAGAAAGTCTCTGTTGCTCAGTAAAAACGAGTTCTGTCCTCCTGGGTTCAGCCACACTACAGGGGGTGGAGACAGCATTGTGCAGGGCAGTTACAGCATATTCAGGTGTCAGTGACAACTATTCCCACCACTCTAACCCAAGATGCCCCATCAGAATATGCAGGGCACTCCTCAACTCCCTTTGTGTGAGTGTCTGGAGTGAATGCAGAAACAGCACTTGACAGTCTAAAACCAGACGTTGATTCCACAGGCAGACAGAAGCACACAGAATGGTAAAGCAAGAACATGCTCACTTTCTAAAAGTAGCATTTTCAAACATCTAATTTAAAAATCACCTTTACTAAAAGGTGTGTTACTAAGTTCTGAGTCCAGAGAGCCTAAACTCCAAAACTCAAGCTGTTCCCAAATGAAACTTACTCTTGTAAAATGTTACAATGCAGCTCCAAGGATGTATGACGTTACAACGCATGCTGTTACAACGCATGCTGTTACAACGAAAGTTTTACAACGCGAGTGCATTGACAACGCAGGACATTACAACGCAAGTCTTAACATCGACTTGCACTAGATGGCGTGCTAACATTAAAAAAGTCTAATTTACTATTCCAACTCCAGTCCACGTAACAGTAGGGAAGGTGTTGGGATAGTAAACTACACTGTTTTTAATGTTAGCACGCCATCTAGTGCAAGTCGATGTAAAGACTTGCGTTGTAATGTCCTGCGTTGTCAATGCACTCGCGTTGTAACAGTTTCGTTGTAATGGTAGTGCGTTGTAAAAGTTGCGTTGTAAAGGTTGTTCCCCCAGCTCCAATGATAGCCTATGGGAGAGCTAGTTCTTGCATTTGTGAAAACTGAAATTCACAGTATTTCGCTATCAGGACATATAAAACACACCAGTACGTGTCTACATTTCACACACAGTGCACCCTGCCCTTGGGGGTACCCTGGGCCTACCTTAGGGGTGACTCACATGTAAGAAAAGGGATGCTAAGGGCCTGGAAAGTTGGGGCACTTGTCAGACCGACATGGCAGTTTAAAACTGTGTGTGCAGACACTGCAGTGGCAGCTGTGAGACAAAATTGAAAGGCTACTTGTGTGGGTGGCACAATCAGTGCTTCAGGCCCCCTAGTAGTATTTGATTTACAGGCCCTGAGAAAACACAATGCACTTTACTACTGAATTACCAGTAAATCAAATATACCAATCATGAGAAGCCAATGATAACATAATTTACTGTAGGAGTGTTTGCACTTTAGCACTGGATAGCAGTGAATGTGTGCAGAGATACTAAACCAGCAAAACAAAGTCCAGCATACCATCGAAACTAAGAGGTCAGAGATGCAAAAAGACAGTGGAAATGCACCAAAAGATGCCAGATCTAACAGGTTTGCTATGCTTTTGCACCAGTCAACGTGGTGCAAAAGTGATGCAACCCCTATAATGTGATTTATCAAGCCATGCAATGGCCCCTTGCGAGACCCTGAGTAGCTTGATAAATCCATGGTAACGCAATGCAGCTCAAATCATTGCATTGCATTACTCTGCCTTAGGGAGGCGTTCAATGGGTCGTGGATGGGTGTTCTCCCGCAAAATCCATGGATTTGGATGCATTCCCAGATTTGTCGTTACTGGTAGAACTGAGAATGTGCCAAATTGCTGCACTTCCCAAGGGAGGCATTAAGAGGAGGAATATCTTTATTTCTCTTCATTCCTTCCTCCTCATTTGTGTGCTGCATTCTACAGCACACATAGAGAGAGGAAAAATGTCTCAAGGGGTTGTTTTTGTGCAGGAAGGTGCCCCTTCCTGCACAAAAATCATCCTGCTTACAACACAGGCACCCTTGCATCATGGTGCAAGAGTGCCTGCATTGGAGCTAGGCGTCACATCGTGTGCCAGCACTGGCAACAGGCAGGAATGCAAAATTTTGTGACAAATATGGCACATTTCTGCCCTTTCTCTCTAACGCAGCACAGCAGGTGACTTAGTTCACTGCATTTCAACTTGATAAATATGGCCCTAATTGAGCCGATTAGACAAATGAAACAGGGTAATCCAATTTTTAATAAATAACAAAATGCCCCTCTTTTTGTCTTCTGTTGCAAGGAAGTAGTTGAAATTCTGGCTCTCCTACATGGAAGCATGGACTGGAAATGTATTCAATACATTTATGTAATAAGCACTATCCTAGAGTCAGCTGCAAACAAACTGGACTGTACAGAAAATTGTATTCTTAAGTGGAAATTCTGAACTCATTAAAATGCTGGTAGGTGACCTCCAACCAGCCCGTTATACCGGTGGAGGTCAGGGACTCCGCAGTCGTGGCAGAGGTCCTCTGCCATGTCCAGAGATCATTGTGTGACTGGCTGGGATCTCTCTGTCCACAGTGCACCCACCAACGCAGCAGATGTACTGCAGACAGGGTTGATTGGATTCCTTGTTTTTACATCCAATTGTCATTCATTTTTATTTTCCACAAACATACCGCTAAAGGTGAATCTTGTTAAAGTAAAACAAAACCATAGTGTCTCTGATGCACAGAAAATGTTCTTCCTGTACATTTAGGCCACTGTCATTTTTCTCTACCTGCGGCAGGGAAATGAAGTGATGGTCATCCCACTCTAACAAAAGAAGGGGTGAGTGCCATTCTGATCTAATTCTAAGATGGGCTATCAGGTCAATGGTTTCTGATGGTGAAGGATCCATAATTTTGTCAAGGCAGTAGCACTTCCACCATATGCTGGTGCCCCCATCCTGTCAAAGTCAGAACATCATGGGCTGAGAGTTTTTCAAAAGTGTACATGATGTCTGTATTTTGATAAATATGAATATGGTGGAGAATCTAGATCAAGAAGGGTAGTGGAGTTATCTCTGGACTTTTGGCATTATTTCCAAAACAACAAGATTATGAGCCTAGCAGAGAACCTCTCGGGTTTATGTACTGCATTAGCCAGGGGCACTACAGGACAGAAATAAATGGGTCCTGTTCTGAAGAACATATATCCTGCTCAAGAAGTTGTTAATGTTAATAAAATTTGTATAGTGTGTAGCTGCCCCAGCAACGGAGATTCCCAGGGCTATCCACCAAACATGTATAATCCACCCAAAAGAGAGGAGGATACAAAGCCTCCTTAATAGGTGAAGAGCCAGGTTTAGAGCTTTTTCCTGAAATTGGGATGGCTCTGGGTATTCCTTAGCTCAATGGGCAGACTGTTCAAGAGGCTGCGGCTAAAACTCCTTTGGAGCCATGGAGTAACCACCAGATTTAGCTCGGCTGAGTGGAGTGCTCTGTTTGGAAAATAGGGTTGCATTAGATCAGACTGGACTGCAACACCTGATGCATTCATAATCTTCTGTGCCATAATAAAGGCTGTAAATTGAATACGTCTTTTAATAGGCAACTAATGGAGCCTATGAAGAAACCCCAACGCGGGGCAGAACTTAGGGAGGGAAAACAGCAATCTGGCCAGCGTGTATTGGACTGCCTCTTTTAACTTGATTTATTGTTACCAAATACAGAATGTTACTATAGTCCAGGCGAGACAGAATGAGAGATTGAATAATCATCTGATGAATGTGAGGTTTAAATAGGCCACAAATGGGTCAGTCTTCTCAAATGGCCAGAACAGGTGCTGGTCAGAGTAGTCACTTGTGTCTCAAAACTGAGGCAGTCGTTCAACCAGATGCCCAGATTTTTCACAGATGTAGGTGAGAGAGGGTGCCCCAGGCTGTCTGGCCTCCAAAGATCACCAAACAATTGAGTGTGCTGAAGAACAGCAGGATTTCAGTTTTACTGGAGCTCATATTTAAACAATTGTCTTCCATCCAGCCATCCAATGACAGCTCCGATACTTTTTGATGTCTTGTGAAGAGTCAGCAGAGAAGGAGATGATAAGTTGGGTACCATCTGCATATGAGACAATTGAGATCCCAAAGGGCTTCACTGTCTCTGACAGAGGTCTAATATAGATATTGAATAGAGTAGGCCTCAACGAGGAGCCCTGAGGGACTCTGTGCTCCAAGGGTATGGGAGAGGAAGAAAAGGGAGGAGAGATAACCTAAAAAGAATGGTGGCTGGGGAAGGAGGAGAACCAGTACTGAGCCTTCCCACATATGCCAGTATCGCAAAAGCATGGTAAAAGCACCTTATGAGAGATGGTGTCAAATGTGGCACTCAAATCTAAACGAATGAGGATATCTGAATTGCAGTCATCCACCACCCTGCGAAGTGACTCAGGGTCTGATTGCAATCTTCGCGGACAGAGTTACTCTGTCATAAATGTGCCGGATATTCTGTCTGCTAAATTATGATTCCATTCTATCTTATGGAACTCGTAATATGGTGGATGGGATATCCATCACATTTGTAGAGTATCCCATCTGCCAAGATCATAATCAGGCGCTCAGTAACTGCCAAGCGAGCTGAGTCTGAGCTATGGTGGCGCTTGAATCCATTTTGGAACATGTCCTTAATGTGGTTGGCTTCTAAGAACAACACCATAAGTTTGTTGACAGGTTTTTCCTCCACTTTAGCTAAAACAGAAGTAGGGAAATGGGACAGTACTTGTCAGGGCTAGTAGGCTCAAGAGATTGCTTTTTCAGGAGGGAAACCCCTTTTCCTGCTTTCAGGCCCAGTGAACAATGCTCGAGGACAGATAAAGATTGGAGATCTTCAAAGAAATTTGGAAAAATGCCTCATATAGTTTTAGGATTGTGTCAGGTTTAAGGGGCTCATCAGGGAGCCAGATTTCACTGCAGTGCATAGAGTAGAGAAAAATGGAAGGTAAAGAAGAGGCAGTTCATTGAGAATTGGCAACGATGGAGCTTCCTCTGAGAGTTCAGAAACAACCTCAGCATCAGCTATGGATATATGCTGAAACCTGGTGTAGATAGCATTAATATTTTCAACAAAGAAATTTGCAATTATTTTTCCAGTAGTCAGTGGATACCTCCACATGCTTAGTGGTGGCTGATTTTGTTAAACTATTAACAATGGAAAATACTTCATCAACAGGGTTCTTGCTGTTTAAAATGTTAGTGGTAATAGAACTTTGCTCTTGTTTTGCTTATCAAATTGTGATCTGCTTTGAGTGCATTGATCTAAAGTGCCTTTGCCCCATTGTCATAGGACTTTTCCAGTACTTTTTGTCTGCAACATGCTTTTCATTGAACCAAGGAGCAGAGGGCCTGGCCCTGGATTTAACCTTGTGAGAAGGTATAAACTTGTTGAAAGCCAGAGTGAGCCAAGTCATCGTCTCAACTTCAGTTGTGTGTTTATGTTTGCTTTTAGACTCAGCTGGAAGCTCCTGCAACTTTTTAGTTGAAGACCTGCTAGAGAGGAAATAGCTCTGATGACTTTGGCTAATCTTTGGTGGAATTCAAGATTGTACTATTCTCTGATTCTTATAGATTCTATGAGCACACAAATTGACAGAGTGTCATATCTTATAATAACCCCATCTCAAATCTGGTTGTCTGGTCTTCTGGAACCACATCATGATGTTCCCAGATTGATTATGTAATTCCGTCAAAATTTCAGCATTTAAAGAACAATGAGATGATAGCAGTTGGGCATTCAAGCGTATTCACTGGTAGATTCCATGGTGCATTGAATCTTCTGAGGCCTTTCAGAGGACATCCTGTCAATCATCAGAGGCTCTTATGCATTGTCAAACAAATATAATTACAAATATGCCTTGTTGGTCTGTGTTTTGGTGTCCCTTATCCACATTTCCCATGGAGGAAGGACATGTCCTGGTTTAAATGTTTTTGGAAGGAAAATGCTATTGAACAGTTAATGCACATTGATCTGCCTAATATGCCTTATTAGTTGGCTTGCAGGGTGCTGCTGCTTCAATACCTCATCATTGGGAGAACTCTGAGATGGATATGAATTACTTTTCAGACCTAGGTATTCTGTACTGTGAAATGCTAAATTGGCGTTAGTTTTCTCAGCAGTCATAAATTTAATATTTATTTTTTTAGCAATGTTTTGTTCTACAGGGTTTCATATGGTACAGTGCTAGGAATTGATATTCAAGTTCTCCCAGAGGAAGGAGACTCCTATAAATTGACTAAATATAACAAAATCCTCTCTAGGGTGCCTTGCCCATTATTTCCAGACAACACACAGTTATGTAGAGAAAAGAGACAGAGTTAAAGGAAACATTAGTAGTAATAACTACAGTGTAAGAAAGTGCCCCTTTTGCATGTTCACCCCCCACTTTTTGCTCCAATGCAGATCATTATGACTCTGATAGTGCACTTAGATCTGCTGCCCAGACCCCAGTGCCAGTGTTCTCTGCCTAAAACTGTTATCGGTAAATTGACATCACCAATTAAGAAGGACTTTACCCCTGCTTATAGGTCCCTAGTATGTGATACCAGTGGGACCCATAACATGGGTGGGAAAGGGGCCCCCAGGGCCTGCAGCACTGTTTGTGCCTCCTTGAGTGACCCCGTAAACTACTGACTGCAAACCTGCTATTGCAGACTATAAGAGCAGTGCAATCTGCCCGAACTCGACTCTGCCCAAACTCGACTCTGCCCGAACTAGACTCTGCCCGAACTAGACTCTGCCCGAACTCAACTCTGCCCTCACCATGTGTGGCAGAATCAATGCACTACCATTACTATATATATCAGTCACCTTATGGAAGGCCTCGTAAAGCCAAGGAGGCAGGACACAGTTTAATAGAGGTGTGGATACATAAGTGAAAGTTTATATGTTGCCATAGTGCCCTTTACAATTAAAGGACACTGTAAGTGATAGATGGTCCAAATGATAACATGGCTGGCACCCGGGCAAACCCAAGGCTGGCAGCTCCATTATGGTACCGCCTAAGTATGTCATGATTGGTATCAAACAACATGCCACAACACGAATCTTGTCTCGAGGGCTGATGTGGCATGCACCCAGGTGGCTATCTTGCAGGCTGCCTACCTGGTTGCCCCAGGTTTTCTGCCTTTTGGCTGGACGCCTGCGCTTGCTGCCACCAAGTTAGGATTCTGACCTGTGATCACTCGCATGAGTTAGGTACTCCTCTTCCCTCCCAGGAATGCTAGTGAAGTGGCATATCAAGGCGGTGAGCTTCAAAGGCTGCACCACCTCTGATATGCATCAGGGGTGACTCCCAGAGGAGGAAAGAGCCCTCCCCATGCCAACGGCACATTTGTACCTGGGAAGGTAGGAAATTAGATTTTCAAGGTGGTGTACACCCCCACAAGGCAAGTCATACCGCCAGGGTGGGCAGTCTGGTCAGTACACTGAAAAAAGGGTTCTGCCATTTTTAGAAGTGGCAGAATAGAGGATTCTGTGTAGAAAAGGTGGCTTACACCCCCGAATGTGGTCACCATAGGGACAGATTAGCCGCCGTGGCAAGCAGCGCATTGGTCACTTGGACCCACATTGCTCATGCCCCTAAATCTAGGTCTTAAGGGCTACCCCTGACACCAGAACCTCAGTTCTGAACAACCTGCATCAAAGAGGACAAACGAAGAGACCTATGCCTGCGGCAACAGGACTTACACAAAGCAAAAGAGGGATATTCTGCACCTGTGGCAATGAACCTTGAACTGCCTGATCGAGACTAATCTTAGGCTAACTCTCAGTTCCCTCAGACAGAGGGAACCCTGTGAAAGCCTGAAGCACCTTTAGACTCCCCCGGACTAATGGCACTAGTCCCTTGCAAACTACAGGTAAAACAATGCTCTGAATCCAAAGAATCGCTGGCCATTGGGCATCCCGTGGGATCGCCCAAATCCAGAAGGTGCATTGTGGGAACTGTAGTCCTGCCTTCCACGAAGTTACAGGCATCTACCATATTCCTGGGACCAGTGGCGGTGCGTCCATTGGGGGCGTTGGGGCTTTGCCTCCCCGCCCGCACACGCGCACCCGCAGCTCCCTCGGCGTCTCTGAACTTAAGTAAACTTAAGTTCAGAGACACAGAGGGAGAACTGACAATCATGTCAGTCAGTATGACGTCGGACCGCTCACCCCCTTCAGAGTCTGAAGGGGGTGGGCGGTCTGGCGTCATGTTGACTGACAGGCATTGTCTGGGGCAACAGGCAGCAGCACACAAGTGCGCATGAGTGGGGACGGAGGGTGAATTTTTGCGCTGTGCCCAGTCATGCGCACTAGTGTTTCCACAGGCTGGCGCATGCCCATTAGGAGAGTGAGGGTTGAGTCAAGGCTCAAACCTCGGTCTCCTAATGGGCAGGCGGGCGGAGCGTAAGCGTGCTCCAAGCCAATCCTGGCGCTGTTCCAGCGCCAGAATTGGCTGAGAGGGGTCTTGCCAGCAGTGATGGGCTCTTCCAGTGTAGGCACCAGATTCCAGAACGGACCCGAGGCGGCGCGGACCTGCTCAGGAAGGATTGATTTTAATAAAATCATTTTATTACGTTATTTAAAAAACCCCACACCCGCGCGACACCCCCCTCGCCCACACGAGCCGCGACTGCTTGTATCTGAGAAGTTTGTCTCTCAGGTCTGCTTCATTCCGTTATAGTTCAATCGTGGTACTAGTCCATGTCATCCTGCATGACTACTTTCACGGCTGTTCGCTCCTATGTGTCCCTTTTCATGCAGAGAGTCTGTTCATCCTTTCTATTCTCCTGTAGGCAATTTCATTGTCACAAATGTCCCTATAATTTCCTGCCCTCCACGCACCCCTCCCCCCCCTCCTGGACGAGTCGTGGTGGCGGCATTTGCAGAGAGGCCAAGGTTTGAATGGACCTTCAGACTGAAGTTTCACTCTTTCTGTAATGTGTGCACAGTGGACGAGTGTGCCCGGGGGGCGGGACTGTGTGAATAGTTGGCAATCCGTTCACCATCACCAAAAAGCACACACTGATTCTGACAAGCTCCTCGATGCAATTCTGCTCAAAGTCTGCCTAATGAAATACAAGCAATAATTCCTGATCTTGTTAACAATAACACCATGCTACCAACCGCGCTGTGCCCATAACATAATTTTATTCACATAGGCAATTTATGTAATGTTTCTTTTCCCCAGAGTAGCTGTGCACGCATTTACATATCCTCTGTGCTGTTGGAGTTTGAAAATGTCCTAATTCCGAACTTATTTTTGTAACCAATATTTCCTTAGAAATGATTTTATATACATTCAGCAACGTCCTACACACGTATGTCAAAACCAGTTGAGAAGGGTGTACTGCATCTTCTATAAGATTAATGTTTATTTCATTGGGAGTACGTCGCGGTAGGGGTTCAGATAAGCATAGGAAATGCATGCCAGACGTTACGTCCGTAGCATCCATGTTACTTCTTTAGAGGTTTTCATCTAATTTGTATCGCATGCCCATAGACATAAAGAGATTCCCCTGGGAACGCCCCCTCCAGCACATACATGTTCCCCAAATACATGGCCAGAAAACATGACAATCCGACCCGCCACCTTCACCCACCTGCCAAGCCAAACACATTCCACCCTCCTACACACCTCATCACTAACAGCAGACTTAAGCCTCGTCTGTACAGCCTATACACCTGGCTGTGACAGTACTTGGGTGGGATACTAACCGGATGTTGACAGCTTGGGGGATGTGGAGAGCCTGTGTTTTCTGCTGCGATGGTACATGGCCTCACTTGCGTTCCTCTTGTTGGGCAAACTATATAACATTTGTAGAAGCTGGGGCTTGAAATGTTCTGACCAAAAAGGTAACATGTTTCATACATCAGTGTTTGCCTGTACCTTTTCCAGACTGTTTTATTATTACTATTGTAAGGGGCTTACTTGTTTATTTTTCTCAGTGTGTAGACGTCTAGCATTTGTTACCTCGCTTAAGTGGCGTTATGGGGCGTACTCTCTATTTAACTTTTAACGTCAGCACAAAAACATTATTTCGAGCAATCCCTTGTTTGTAAATTTTTTCACTTAACACTTGTCTCCCACACCCTGGAAAAATATGCCTGGCTTTAATGCAGTTCGGGCTGGACTGTTCCCATGAGGCACAGGGTCAGACTGATTTGCATATGGCCATGTCTGAACTGGGGTGGCAGAGTGGGCTAAAGAACGGTGATGGATCAAACCCAGATCTGCTGACTGGGTGTGAGTGTTTGATTGGTTCTGATGCTCCGTCCATCACCACCCCCTTTTGTACCGCTTTGTTCGCCATAAGTTGGCAGGGTATGCTCAGACGTGAGTCCCTTGCTCACTTTGCCACTGGAATCAAGCAAGCCTGGCTGAAGACGGCAGAAATGCCAGAAACTGGTCCTAGGAAGCTTGTTTCCGGTCCAGGGAAGGCATGGCTTGGCAGTTCGGGCTGGACTGTTCCCATGAGGCACAGGGTCAGACTGATTTGCATATGGCCATGTCTGAACTGGGGTGGCAGAGTGGGCTAAAGAACGGTGATGGATCAAACCCAGATCTGCTGACTGGGTGTGAGTGTTTGATTGGTTCTGATGCTCCGTCCATCACCACCCCCTTTTGTACCGCTTTGTTCGCCATAAGTTGGCAGGGTATGCTCAGACGTGAGTCCCTTGCTCACTTTGCCACTGGATTCAAGCAAGCCTGGCTGAAGACGGCTGAAATGCCAGAAACTGGTCCTAGGAAGCTTGTTTCCGGTCCAGGGAAGGCATGGCTTGGCAGTTCGGGCTGGACTGTTCCCATGAGGCACAGGGTCAGACTGATTTGCATATGGCCATGTCTGAACTGGGGTGGCAGAGTGGGCTAAAGAACGGTGATGGATCAAACCCAGATCTGCTGACTGGGTGTGAGTGTTTGATTGGTTCTGATGCTCCGTCCATCACCACCCCCTTTTGTACCGCTTTGTTCGCCATAAGTTGGCAGGGTATGCTCAGACGTGAGTCCCTTGCTCACTTTGCCACTGGATTCAAGCAAGCCTGGCTGAAGACGGCTGAAATGCCAGAAACTGGTCCTAGGAAGCTTGTTTCCGGTCCAGGGAAGGCATGGCTTGGCAGTTCGGGCTGGACTGTTCCCATGAGGCACAGGGTCAGACTGATTTGCATATGGCCATGTCTGAACTGGGGTGGCAGAGTGGGCTAAAGAACGGTGATGGATCAAACCCAGATCTGCTGACTGGGTGTGAGTGTTTGATTGGTTCTGATGCTCCGTCCATCACCACCCCCTTTTGTACCGCTTTGTTCGCCATAAGTTGGCAGGGTATGCTCAGACGTGAGTCCCTTGCTCACTTTGCCACTGGATTCAAGCAAGCCTGGCTGAAGACGGCTGAAATGCCAGAAACTGGTCCTAGGAAGCTTGTTTCCGGTCCAGGGAAGGCATGGCTTGGCAGTTCGGGCTGGACTGTTCCCATGAGGCACAGGGTCAGACTGATTTGCATATGGCCATGTCTGAACTGGGGTGGCAGAGTGGGCTAAAGAACGGTGATGGATCAAACCCAGATCTGCTGACTGGGTGTGAGTGTTTGATTGGTTCTGATGCTCCGTCCATCACCACCCCCTTTTGTACCGCTTTGTTCGCCATAAGTTGGCAGGGTATGCTCAGACGTGAGTCCCTTGCTCACTTTGCCACTGGATTCAAGCAAGCCTGGCTGAAGACGGCTGAAATGCCAGAAACTGGTCCTAGGAAGCTTGTTTCCGGTCCAGGGAAGGCATGGCTTGGCAGTTCGGGCTGGACTGTTCCCATGAGGCACAGGGTCAGACTGATTTGCATATGGCCATGTCTGAACTGGGGTGGCAGAGTGGACTAAAGAACGGTGATGGATCAAACCCAGATCTGCTGACTGGGTGTGAGTGTTTGATTGGTTCTGATGCTCCGTCCATCACCACCCCCTTTTGTACCGCTTTGTTCGCCATAAGTTGGCAGGGTATGCTCAGACGTGAGTCCCTTGCTCACTTTGCCACTGGATTCAAGCAAGCCTGGCTGAAGACGGCTGAAATGCCAGAAACTGGTCCTAGGAAGCTTGTTAACGGTCCAGGGAAGGCATGGCTTGGCAGTTCGGGCTGGACTGTTCCCATGAGGCACAGGGTCAGACTGATTTGCATATGGCCATGTCTGAACTGGGGTGGCAGAGTGGGCTAAAGAACGGTGATGGATCAAACCCAGATCTGCTGACTGGGTGTGAGTGTTTGATTGGTTCTGATGCTCCGTCCATCACCACCCCCTTTTGTACCGCTTTGTGCGCCATAAGTTGGCAGGGTATGCTCAGACGTGAGTCCCTTGCTCACTTTGCCACTGGATTCAAGCAAGCCTGGCTGAAGACGGCTGAAATGCCAGAAACTGGTCCTAGGAAGCTTGTTTCCGGTCCAGGGAAGGCATGGCTTGGCAGTTCGGGCTGGACTGTTCCCATGAGGCACAGGGTCAGACTGATTTGCATATGGCCATGTCTGAACTGGGGTGGCAGAGTGGGCTAAAGAACGGTGATGGATCAAACCCAGATCTGCTGACTGGGTGTGAGTGTTTGATTGGTTCTGATGCTCCGTCCATCACCACCCCCTTTTGTACCGCTTTGTTCGCCATAAGTTGGCAGGGTATGCTCAGACGTGAGTCCCTTGCTCACTTTGCCACTGGATTCAAGCAAGCCTGGCTGAAGACGGCTGAAATGCCAGAAACTGGTCCTAGGAAGCTTGTTTCCGGTCCAGGGAAGGCATGGCTTGGCAGTTCGGGCTGGACTGTTCCCATGAGGCACAGGGTCAGACTGATTTGCATATGGCCATGTCTGAACTGGGGTGGCAGAGTGGGCTAAAGAACGGTGATGGATCAAACCCAGATCTGCTGACTGGGTGTGAGTGTTTGATTGGTTCTGATGCTCCGTCCATCACCACCCCCTTTTGTACCGCTTTGTTCGCCATAAGTTGGCAGGGTATGCTCAGACGTGAGTCCCTTGCTCACTTTGCCACTGGATTCAAGCAAGCCTGGCTGAAGACGGCTGAAATGCCAGAAACTGGTCCTAGGAAGCTTGTTTCCGGTCCAGGGAAGGCATGGCTTGGCAGTTCGGGCTGGACTGTTCCCATGAGGCACAGGGTCAGACTGATTTGCATATGGCCATGTCTGAACTGGGGTGGCAGAGTGGGCTAAAGAACGGTGATGGATCAAACCCAGATCTGCTGACTGGGTGTGAGTGTTTGATTGGTTCTGATGCTCCGTCCATCACCACCCCCTTTTGTACCGCTTTGTTCGCCATAAGTTGGCAGGGTATGCTCAGACGTGAGTCCCTTGCTCACTTTGCCACTGGATTCAAGCAAGCCTGGCTGAAGACGGCTGAAATGCCAGAAACTGGTCCTAGGAAGCTTGTTTCCGGTCCAGGGAAGGCATGGCTTGGCAGTTCGGGCTGGACTGTTCCCATGAGGCACAGGGTCAGACTGATTTGCATATGGCCATGTCTGAACTGGGGTGGCAGAGTGGGCTAAAGAACGGTGATGGATCAAACCCAGATCTGCTGACTGGGTGTGAGTGTTTGATTGGTTCTGATGCTCCGTCCATCACCACCCCCTTTTGTACCGCTTTGTTCGCCATAAGTTGGCAGGGTATGCTCAGACGTGAGTCCCTTGCTCACTTTGCCACTGGATTCAAGCAAGCCTGGCTGAAGACGGCTGAAATGCCAGAAACTGGTCCTAGGAAGCTTGTTTCCGGTCCAGGGAAGGCATGGCTTGGCAGTTCGGGCTGGACTGTTCCCATGAGGCACAGGGTCAGACTGATTTGCATATGGCCGTGTCTGAACTGGGGTGGCAGAGTGGGCTAAAGAACGGTGATGGATCAAACCCAGATCTGCTGACTGGGTGTGAGTGTTTGATTGGTTCTGATGCTCCGTCCATCACCACCCCCTTTTGTACCGCTTTGTTCGCCATAAGTTGGCAGGGTATGCTCAGACGTGAGTCCCTTGCTCACTTTGCCACTGGATTCAAGCAAGCCTGGCTGAAGACGGCTGAAATGCCAGAAACTGGTCCTAGGAAGCTTGTTTCCGGTCCAGGGAAGGCATGGCTTGGCAGTTCGGGCTGGACTGTTCCCATGAGGCACAGGGTCAGACTGATTTGCATATGGCCATGTCTGAACTGGGGTGGCAGAGTGGGCTAAAGAACGGTGATGGATCAAACCCAGATCTGCTGACTGGGTGTGAGTGTTTGATTGGTTCTGATGCTCCGTCCATCACCACCCCCTTTTGTACCGCTTTGTTCGCCATAAGTTGGCAGGGTATGCTCAGACGTGAGTCCCTTGCTCACTTTGCCACTGGATTCAAGCAAGCCTGGCTGAAGACGGCTGAAATGCCAGAAACTGGTCCTAGGAAGCTTGTTTCCGGTCCAGGGAAGTCATGGCTTGGCAGTTCGGGCTGGACTGTTCCCATGAGGCACAGGGTCAGACTGATTTGCATATGGCCATGTCTGAACTGGGGTGGCAGAGTGGGCTAAAGAACGGTGATGGATCAAACCCAGATCTGTGGACTGGGTGTGAGTGTTTGATTGGTTCTGATGCTCCGTCCATCACCACCCCCTTTTGTACCGCTTTGTTCGCCATAAGTTGGCAGGGTATGCTCAGACGTGAGTCCCTTGCTCACTTTGCCACTGGATTCAAGCAAGCCTGGCTGAAGACGGCTGAAATGCCAGAAACCGGTCCTAGGAAGCTTGTTTCCGGTCCAGGGAAGTCATGGCTTGGCAGTTCGGGCTGGACTGTTCCCATGAGGCACAGGGTCAGACTGATTTGCATATGGCCATGTCTGAACTGGGGTGGCAGAGTGGGCTAAAGAACGGTGATGGATCAAACCCAGATCTGTGGACTGGGTGTGAGTGTTTGATTGGTTCTGATGCTCCGTCCATCACCACCCCCTTTTGTACCGCTTTGTTCGCCATAAGTTGGCAGGGTATGCTCAGACGTGAGTCCCTTGCTCACTTTGCCACTGGATTCAAGCAAGCCTGGCTGAAGACGGCTGAAATGCCAGAAACCGGTCCTAGGAAGCTTGTTTCCGGTCCAGGGAAGTCATGGCTTGGCAGTTCGGGCTGGACTGTTCCCATGAGGCACAGGGTCAGACTGATTTGCATATGGCCATGTCTGAACTGGGGTGGCAGAGTGGGCTAAAGAACGGTGATGGATCAAACCCAGATCTGTGGACTGGGTGTGAGTGTTTGATTGGTTCTGATGCTCCGTCCATCACCACCCCCTTTTGTACCGCTTTGTTCGCCATAAGTTGGCAGGGTATGCTCAGACGTGAGTCCCTTGCTCACTTTGCCACTGGATTCAAGCAAGCCTGGCTGAAGACGGCTGAAATGCCAGAAACCGGTCCTAGGAAGCTTGTTTCCGGTCCAGGGAAGTCATGGCTTGGCAGTTCGGGCTGGACTGTTCCCATGAGGCACAGGGTCAGACTGATTTGCATATGGCCATGTCTGAACTGGGGTGGCAGAGTGGGCTAAAGAACGGTGATGGATCAAACCCAGATCTGTGGACTGGGTGTGAGTGTTTGATTGGTTCTGATGCTCCGTCCATCACCACCCCCTTTTGTACCGCTTTGTTCGCCATAAGTTGGCAGGGTATGCTCAGACGTGAGTCCCTTGCTCACTTTGCCACTGGATTCAAGCAAGCCTGGCTGAAGACGGCTGAAATGCCAGAAACTGGTCCTAGGAAGCTTGTTAACGGTCCAGGGAAGGCATGGCTTGGCAGTTCGGGCTGGACTGTTCCCATGAGGCACAGGGTCAGACTGATTTGCATATGGCCATGTCTGAACTGGGGTGGCAGAGTGGGCTAAAGAACGGTGATGGATCAAACCCAGATCTGCTGACTGGGTGTGAGTGTTTGATTGGTTCTGATGCTCCGTCCATCACCACCCCCTTTTGTACCGCTTTGTGCGCCATAAGTTGGCAGGGTATGCTCAGACGTGAGTCCCTTGCTCACTTTGCCACTGGATTCAAGCAAGCCTGGCTGAAGACGGCTGAAATGCCAGAAACTGGTCCTAGGAAGCTTGTTTCCGGTCCAGGGAAGGCATGGCTTGGCAGTTCGGGCTGGACTGTTCCCATGAGGCACAGGGTCAGACTGATTTGCATATGGCCATGTCTGAACTGGGGTGGCAGAGTGGGCTAAAGAACGGTGATGGATCAAACCCAGATCTGCTGACTGGGTGTGAGTGTTTGATTGGTTCTGATGCTCCGTCCATCACCACCCCCTTTTGTACCGCTTTGTTCGCCATAAGTTGGCAGGGTATGCTCAGACGTGAGTCCCTTGCTCACTTTGCCACTGGATTCAAGCAAGCCTGGCTGAAGACGGCTGAAATGCCAGAAACTGGTCCTAGGAAGCTTGTTTCCGGTCCAGGGAAGGCATGGCTTGGCAGTTCGGGCTGGACTGTTCCCATGAGGCACAGGGTCAGACTGATTTGCATATGGCCATGTCTGAACTGGGGTGGCAGAGTGGGCTAAAGAACGGTGATGGATCAAACCCAGATCTGCTGACTGGGTGTGAGTGTTTGATTGGTTCTGATGCTCCGTCCATCACCACCCCCTTTTGTACCGCTTTGTTCGCCATAAGTTGGCAGGGTATGCTCAGACGTGAGTCCCTTGCTCACTTTGCCACTGGATTCAAGCAAGCCTGGCTGAAGACGGCTGAAATGCCAGAAACTGGTCCTAGGAAGCTTGTTTCCGGTCCAGGGAAGGCATGGCTTGGCAGTTCGGGCTGGACTGTTCCCATGAGGCACAGGGTCAGACTGATTTGCATATGGCCATGTCTGAACTGGGGTGGCAGAGTGGGCTAAAGAACGGTGATGGATCAAACCCAGATCTGCTGACTGGGTGTGAGTGTTTGATTGGTTCTGATGCTCCGTCCATCACCACCCCCTTTTGTACCGCTTTGTTCGCCATAAGTTGGCAGGGTATGCTCAGACGTGAGTCCCTTGCTCACTTTGCCACTGGATTCAAGCAAGCCTGGCTGAAGACGGCTGAAATGCCAGAAACTGGTCCTAGGAAGCTTGTTTCCGGTCCAGGGAAGGCATGGCTTGGCAGTTCGGGCTGGACTGTTCCCATGAGGCACAGGGTCAGACTGATTTGCATATGGCCATGTCTGAACTGGGGTGGCAGAGTGGGCTAAAGAACGGTGATGGATCAAACCCAGATCTGCTGACTGGGTGTGAGTGTTTGATTGGTTCTGATGCTCCGTCCATCACCACCCCCTTTTGTACCGCTTTGTTCGCCATAAGTTGGCAGGGTATGCTCAGACGTGAGTCCCTTGCTCACTTTGCCACTGGATTCAAGCAAGCCTGGCTGAAGACGGCTGAAATGCCAGAAACTGGTCCTAGGAAGCTTGTTTCCGGTCCAGGGAAGGCATGGCTTGGCAGTTCGGGCTGGACTGTTCCCATGAGGCACAGGGTCAGACTGATTTGCATATGGCCATGTCTGAACTGGGGTGGCAGAGTTGGCTAAAGAACGGTGATGGATCAAACCCAGATCTGCTGACTGGGTGTGAGTGTTTGATTGGTTCTGATGCTCCGTCCATCACCACCCCCTTTTGTACCGCTTTGTTCGCCATAAGTTGGCAGGGTATGCTCAGACGTGAGTCCCTTGCTCACTTTGCCACTGGATTCAAGCAAGCCTGGCTGAAGACGGCTGAAATGCCAGAAACTGGTCCTAGGAAGCTTGTTTCCGGTCCAGGGAAGGCATGGCTTGGCAGTTCGGGCTGGACTGTTCCCATGAGGCACAGGGTCAGACTGATTTGCATATGGCCATGTCTGAACTGGGGTGGCAGAGTGGGCTAAAGAACGGTGATGGATCAAACCCAGATCTGCTGACTGGGTGTGAGTGTTTGATTGGTTCTGATGCTCCGTCCATCACCACCCCCTTTTGCACCGCTTTGTTCGCCATAAGTTGGCAGGGTATGCTCAGACGTGAGTCCCTTGCTCACTTTGCTACTGGATTCAAGCAAGCCTGGCTGAAGACGGCTGAAATGCCAGAAACTGGTCCTAGGAAGCTTGTTTCCGGTCCAGGGAAGGCATGGCTTGGCAGTTCGGGCTGGACTGTTCCCATGAGGCACAGGGTCAGACTGATTTGCATATGGCCATGTCTGAACTGGGGTGGCAGAGTGGGCTAAGGAACGGTGATGGATCAAACCCAGATCTGCTGACTGGGTGTGAGTGTTTGATTGGTTCTGATGCTCCGTCCATCACCACCCCCTTTTGTACCGCTTTGTTCGCCATAAGTTGGCAGGGTATGCTCAGACGTGAGTCCCTTGCTCACTTTGCCACTGGATTCAAGCAAGCCTGGCTGAAGACGGCTGAAATGCCAGAAACTGGTCCTAGGAAGCTTGTTTCCGGTCCAGGGAAGGCATGGCTTGGCAGTTCGGGCTGGACTGTTCCCATGAGGCACAGGGTCAGACTGATTTGCATATGGCCATGTCTGAACTGGGGTGGCAGAGTGGGCTAAAGAACGGTGATGGATCAAACCCAGATCTGCTGACTGGGTGTGAGTGTTTGATTGGTTCTGATGCTCCGTCCATCACCACCCCCTTTTGTACCGCTTTGTTCGCCATAAGTTGGCAGGGTATGCTCAGACGTGAGTCCCTTGCTCACTTTGCCACTGGATTCAAGCAAGCCTGGCTGAAGACGGCTGAAATGCCAGAAACTGGTCCTAGGAAGCTTGTTTCCGGTCCAGGGAAGGCATGGCTTGGCAGTTCGGGCTGGACTGTTCCCATGAGGCACAGGGTCAGACTGATTTGCATATGGCCATGTCTGAACTGGGGTGGCAGAGTGGGCTAAAGAACGGTGATGGATCAAACCCAGATCTGCTGACTGGGTGTGAGTGTTTGATTGGTTCTGATGCTCCGTCCATCACCACCCCCTTTTGTACCGCTTTGTTCGCCATAAGTTGGCAGGGTATGCTCAGACGTGAGTCCCTTGCTCACTTTGCCACTGGATTCAAGCAAGCCTGGCTGAAGACGGCTGAAATGCCAGAAACTGGTCCTAGGAAGCTTGTTTTCGGTCCAGGGAAGGCATGGCTTGGCAGTTCGGGCTGGACTGTTCCCATGAGGCACAGGGTCAGACTGATTTGCATATGGCCATGTCTGAACTGGGGTGGCAGAGTGGGCTAAAGAACGGTGATGGATCAAACCCAGATCTGCTGACTGGGTGTGAGTGTTTGATTGGTTCTGATGCTCCGTCCATCACCACCCCCTTTTGTACCGCTTTGTTCGCCATAAGTTGGCAGGGTATGCTCAGACGTGAGTCCCTTGCTCACTTTGCCACTGGATTCAAGCAAGCCTGGCTGAAGACGGCTGAAATGCCAGAAACTGGTCCTAGGAAGCTTGTTTCCGGTCCAGGGAAGGCATGGCTTGGCAGTTCGGGCTGGACTGTTCCCATGAGGCACAGGGTCAGACTGATTTGCATATGGCCATGTCTGAACTGGGGTGGCAGAGTGGGCTAAAGAACGGTGATGGATCAAACCCAGATCTGCTGACTGGGTGTGAGTGTTTGATTGGTTCTGATGCTCCGTCCATCACCACCCCCTTTTGTACCGCTCTGGCTTTAATGTACAGCAAAGTAACGTTGTTCTTCGTCTGTGTACATTTTACGAACTTTGTTAATTGTTAGATGACCCACCTTTCATTTGCTAGCCTTCACTGCTATTACATTATGTATTTGCGGTGAAGCGTCAGCATAGTAGTAGAAGAGGAATAAGCAAGAAAAGGATTAAGAAGTGTAGGACTAATTAGAAGTATGATTTGGTGTAAATAGGACTGAGTAGGTGCAAATTTGTGTAAGTATGAGTAAGTAGAAGTAACTGTTGGACTAAGAGTAAATAGAGATGTGAAATGTGATTAAGCGTAAGTAGGATTAAGTGCAGGGTTATGGGTAGGAGTAAGAGTGATGACAGAAAGAATGAAAGATAATGAGGGAGACGATGAAAAGTGCGAATATATAGAATGGTTTATTAACATCCTTGCTTCCTGAAATGTGCTTGAAAATGTACCATTTGCTTGCTCTTTTAAAAATAATTTCACAGGGCGAGAACCCCCTGAATCTCCCTTCATAGGGTCGAGCTTGCTCGCTACGCTCGCTCGCCACATTGCGCTGCCCATGACTTTTACGCCACCTCTTTCAAATGTCACCAGCCGCCACTGCCTGGGACCATAGGACGTCGAAGTACCTTTTTCCAAAGATTGCCCCTGCCAAGGCTTGTTGGTCACCAGTCCAGCTGCCAACCACCTTTCACTTGATGCTGCGTCTAAAGGAAACTCCATCCAACCTTCAATCCACATTAGCAACCATCCTGTTGTTGTGCTTTGCATCTTGTTCTCCGCAACACTGTGTAAGCGGTAAAAGCAGACCTCCCGCGGCTCCTATTCAGCACCAGGGACAATAGGACAACTCTGCATCCTGGCTTCATGGGCCACATAAGATTTAACTGACTGTTGTAGCCTGGTTCTGGGACCCGCATCACCTTTACCTTGCAAGAGGGCCTCACAACTCTACCTTCAGGTGACCGATTGTCTCTAGTGGTTTTTCCCAATGACCACAATGTAAACTTTTCACTGTATTGTTTTGCACTGATTTTATATTGCTTTTAAAATCTATAACTCTGTTTATATATATGATATTCCATTCATTTTGGTGCCTACATTAAGATAAAAATACACTCTATTTTTATAAATTCTATCCGATTTCTCTAGAGTCATGTCAATTACTTATCATCCATATTGGTACTTTGAAATGCTTAACACATGTTACTCTAGTAAAGCCTGACTGCTCTTTGTCACACTACCAGGACTGAGTTAAGGATTGATTAGTGTGAATCCAAGGACCATCTTTGGTGTTTGTGACAGTATTGCATGGTGAAGCCTAACCAGCATCTCCAAATAATACTCATCCTTTAGACATACAGCTTTTAAAATGTCTTCAGATTCCCAGCACTTTATTTAATTCCAGAAATCTATTCTTCCTGCTTCGTCTGTCATTCCAGCACATTAAGTCAGATAGAGGTACTTGAGATTGGTGTTTCTTTCTTTGGTCCTAAATTCTGAATGCGGGAGATGGTACTGCTGTCACTTACTCCTTTAGGCAGGCCCAGAGGATACATATGTATGTATGCATGTATTAATGTATGTACCTATGTGTGTGTGTATTTATTCATGTATGCATGTACGTATGTATGTGATACTTATTTTGCAAAAACCTAGCTGTGAAGCAGCCGAGATCTGAACAGTAATTGAAGTTCTAGGATTTGATTCAAGATCATTTACCAAAGGCTGGTAACAAGTAGGCTCCTATCATGTATGGTGGTAGTCTTCTTGAAAAGATGCATCTTCAATTATGATTCAGATATGATTGGGTATATTCTAAGGGAATCTAAATCGTTGTCCATGTTTAGAAAGAGTTAAATAAGTTTATGCGCTTAAAATGTGCATGATAGTCTATAAACTAGCATAATGGAGCACACATTATCTCTTCCATACCCCCCATAATGCTGAATGATTTCTTAGTCTAACCCTAGAATGAACATGAACACTCAAGTTTGGATACTGTGTACTGGTGGTTTCTGGGTTACTGGTTAAGAGGATTGTCTGTGGTACTTCAGGACACGGTCACCAATGATGGAGCAGCTGGTGCATTTTATCCCATGCTCTCTTCTCTATGGGCTCCTGTACTTCCGGTCTCATTGCACCTGTGATACAGAAGTTTACCTCACTATATTTCCATTAAATCGTTTGTAAAGTACACACCTCAAATACATTATAATTTGTCGGAATTGTCTAATTGTCCCTGTGTGGCTATTGTGTTCTATGGGTGAACACGTCTATCTGTCTGTAATTGCCTTTGTGTGCATATGTGCCTGTGATGGTGTCATGTGTGCCCATATGCATGTTCTAAATGATTGCCTGTTGTATTTTATAACATCACATGCCCTGTAGCAAAGCCTGGCATACTAACTTTGTCAGCGTGTGTGCTTTGAGGACCAATTTATGTAATGTTTTATGTTTCCACTATGTCCTCATGCTTGTCCAAATAGTTCCTTGGCTGCCTCTCTCTTATGTCTTGTTGCTTTGTCCTCTCATTCAACATGTGTTATATTTATTTTCTGGATTAATGTCTATTATCTCTCTCTCGTGCCTTCATCCCATCTGTATTACATTGTGTGAATCACTTGTCTGTATCTTCTGGGCCTCTCTCTTACTCATTATGTAACTTAGCTCTCTCGCTTATATTTATTGTCCCTCGCTTCCTTTGTGCACTTCTTTTGTGCTCTGTCCCCTTTCTCCTTGACTGCTTGCCTTTTTTCCTCAATTTAGCATCTTGCTTCCCTCTCTTATCATCAGTCTCGCAGCTTTCTTCCCTCGCTCGTCAGTTACATGTCTAGGCTTCTTCATTCTACTGTCTTGGGTTTTGGATACCTGTCTCGTCAATCTTCCTCCACCTTCCTCTTTAGTCAAAATGGTGTCTCTCATCTCATGTGACAAGTGCATTAATTGTATTATTGCACCTGTCATTCAATCCACATTCTCATCTGTGATGAGCTTTGGTCATCTCTCCCATCTTTTGGTGTGCCTTAGTGTTCATTCTCATCTATCTTGTTCCCTAATTTTTTCTCTCGTCCATCTTTTTCCTTAGTTTATTTCTTCATCTGTCATTTGTCTCAAGCAACTATTTTGCCATATTCTGCAGTTCCCTATCTCATCTATCTTGTCCTTCAGTTCACTCTCTCTAATATTTGTCCTGTGTTTTTCTCCACTGTCTCATCCAGCTTGTGCCTCAAGCCCCTCCGGTATCTGTCTGAGATCTGCACAATTCACTCATTCGTCTTATGCCCCACTCTGCTCTTTCATCCATTTGTTGAGTACGAGCCCTTACTCATCCATTATTCCTTCCATCAATACTTCATTGTGGTCTCCTCTGTGATGTACAGTGTGGCACGGTCCCTTAATTATTGCTTCTTTTGTCTCTGACACTTTTCAGCCAACATGTCCCTAACTCTCATTGCTGATCTCTGTTGTACCTCATTCACCTCCCTCGTCCACTTTGTGCCATGGTACCCACTTTGCCTATGTGTACTTAAGTTTGTTCTCTCCTCTTTCTAATACCTCCCTTCACTCTTCTATTCAATCTCTGCATAGGGGTCTTATTTATCCATTGTATATGATGGTCTCTTCTCTCATTCTTGTTGTGCACAGGACGCTCGTCATATATGCTCCTCATATATATTTTCTTTCTCATCTCCTCTCATATATTCTTTGTGCCTTAGTTATCTCCCTAAAATACTTTGTGCATCACATCACTCCCTCCAGATGACTCATTTCACCTCTAATATGGTGTATTACTGTTGTCTATTCTCTCCCATTTGTCTTGTGCTTTGTTCCCCTCTCTCATCAGTGTATTACAGCAGTCCTCCTTTCATTTGTTATATGCTATAGTCACATCTAATAAATGTTGTGTATCTTGGTTTATTCTCTTTTCTATTGAGTGTCCAAGCCTTCTTTCTGATCCAACTTGTGCTACTGTCCCATCTCTAGCATATATTGTGCCTCTATTCTCTTTCTTAAGTAGCTTATACCAGGATCCCTCTCTTATATTCACCTTACACCTTGGTTTCTCTCTTCTCCATTTTGTTTTCTTCTGTATTCATCAATCTTGTGACCTGGTTCAGCCCCTCATCCATTTTTCACCACTTTCCCTTCTTGCATATCTCTTTTGCCTCGGTCAATTTTATCATCAGAATTTTTCACAGTCCCCTCTATCAAGAAAATGCTTGCCTTGTCCCCACCATTAGTCCAATATGAACATTTCTGCCCTTTCTCATCTGCCATGTGCTTCAACCAAAATCTCTATTCCGCCATAAGACTCAAGCTGCACCTCACTGACGAGAACCAAATAGACCAAAACTATTATATTGTTACTTGTGTTCTTGCTCTGTGGGTTAGTTGTTTTTTGAAAAGGTGTGCAAAGAATTCTGCTCCCCCGGCAGAGGTTGCAGAGTTTTACCCATTCTGCGCTCTGCATGGAGTTCCACAAAATGCCGTGAAGTGATGCAGAGCGGAGTTGTTTCTCAATGCAGGGGGTCACTGCTGGTCACGAACGCTCGTGTTGAGAAACCTGGTGCTCACGTTGAGTAAGCTGCCTCTCAACTAGAATATCTCCTCAAGCGGCAGAAAGAAGCAGCACCCTCTGGCACAACACGTAGTGCAGTTCGCTGTGATTTTACAGTGCGGGACAAACTCTCAGCGCAAAAAATCAGTGCAAGTAGCATGATTTACCACAGAAAGTGCAGTGGAGTTTTATAGGCAGCATGCAGAGTTTTGCGGAGCAGAACTCAGCAAACTCTACCCATGTCTAGTTATTTGTTGGACTGTTGCTATTAGAATGTGTTGTGTCAAAACCAGAGAGGGCCATAAAGGACCATTTAAAGGCTCAACCTACATCACTTCCAAATACAAAGAGAACACAAAAGGAAAGTGTGGGTGTATCCCAAACAACAAACTCAATGGTCATGCTTCTCTGATATTGGTCTCTTTCAAAGTAAAAACATAGATGTAAAAATTAAAACTAATTTTCCCAAAAGTTTTTTTTTAATATATTATGGACGAAAATCCTCACCTACCCATGGGTGGCATGCTTCATCACTGGGTTCCTCCTCACCCTGCTAACAGACATGGAAGTGGGATAGTCTGCAACTTCTCCTCTAAAAAGGAAAAGGAGTCATGTGTGTATAATGTGTCTAAGAGGTTACCCCAATGTGAACTGTATGATCTTGGTTGGGGTGGGGGTGGGGGTGAGGGTGAGCAGAGTGTATATAATAAAATATGTGACCAGTATGTGTAAAAATGCATCTCAGTAGCAGTAGCAGCTCTGCAATAGTCTGCACCGACGCTGACCCCCCTGCCTGGGTGTTTGAGGCTGTTGTTTGCCTGTGGCTGCCTCCGCCGGTCCCTGATCCCTGCGTCCTTCGGCTGGCCTGATTGCCTCCGGTAACTGCATTGGCAGTATTGTTTTTACATTATTGTTTTTACTGTATGTGAATAATTGTATTGGTATTACTGTGTGTGCTCTGACATTGTAATCCGTTTTACTGTGTGTGCTCTCACGTTGTAAGCCGTTCTCCATTGGTCATTTTAATTCGTCTTGGGCTCTCCGAACCTGTGTTTTCCCGCTTCCCTTCCCTTCCTGTGGCCCCTGTCCCCGCCCGTTCCCGCCTCCCGCCTCCCAGCTGATCGCCCCTCTCCCCTACATAATGGCGGCCGCTGTGGGGGAGCGCGAGTAAGACCTTGACCCTCGGTCACTGGTCTGCTCTCACCCCAGCAGCTCTACAATAGTTTACACCGCCGCTGAGCCCCCTGCCTGGGTGTTCAAGGCTACTGTATGCCCGTGGCTGCCTCTGCCGGTCCTTGCTCCCTGCGTCCTTCTGTTGGCCTGACTGCCTCCGGTAACTGTATTGGCAGTATTGTTTTTACAGTATAGTTTTTACTGCATGTGGCTAATTGTATTGGTCTTACTGTGTGTGCTCTGACGTTGTAACCCGTTTTACTGTGTGTGCTCTGATGTTGTAAGCCGTTCTCCATTCGTCATTTTAATTTCGTCTTGGGCTCTCCAAGCCCGCATTTCCCCGCTGCCCTTCCTGCCCCTGCGGCCCCTGTCCCTGCCCGTTCCCGCCTTCCGCCTCTCAGCTGATCGCCCCTCCCCTACATAATGGTGGCCACTGCACGGTTGCGCGCAGCCGACAGAACCGCAGGCACCCCTAAGGCATGTCCGTCTGTGCCCATCCTTGACCCGACCGCGGCCAGCACCAGGAACCCTGGATCTCCGAAACCCCGATGATACCACGCTGCCGCCCTCCTCGCACTCGACCCCAGAAGACAAACTGACTGCCAAAGATCCACACCGAACACCACCCATGGACGGTTCTCCTGCAGACACTGCAGATGATCCTTCACCATTAACAGCGCCCCCAGGACCGCCAAAGGCTCACCGGACTCCCGCACCTCCGAGGCCCTGACATGCATCCTCCTCAATGTATACGCTCCCTACACAGACACTCGTAGAGATCTGGGACCTGCTCGACACTCTCTCGCCCGACGTCGCCTTCCTCACGGAAACCTGGACTAATGCCACCTCAGGCCCCGACATCGCCACCGCCATCCCCGATGGATACAAGATCCAGTGGAAGGACCACCTCCCCTGCCCAGGAGGCGGACTCGCCATCACACACAAGAGCTCCCTTTGACTCTCCAACTCGAGCACGAACAACCCCCACTCAAACACAGAACACCCCCACTTCCAGATCCAGACCATCCCCAGGACCACACTGCACGCCACCCTCACCTACAGACCCCCCGGACCTTGCACCCAGTCTGCAACCACCATTGCTGACCTCGTTGTTCCCCACGCCATCACCTCTACGGACTACATCTTACTCGGAGACCTAAACTTCCACCTCGACAACCACAGCGACCCTGACTCCACCACCCTCCTTGAGAACCTCTCCAACCTCGGACTGAAGCAGCTCATCAACACCACCACGCACAGAGCAGGACACACCCTCAAACCCATCTTTGCAGGAGGGACCAACATCCATGTCAGCCACACCTCGCAGCCCCTCTGGACGGACCACCACTGCGTGCACTTCACTTTCAACATCACCACCGCACCCAAACCTGCCCCGTGCCCACCACGAAGGAACTGGAGCAAGATAACAGAGGAGCACCGGAACACCACCCTCCTCCTAGAGCCTCCCTGTGCCACAACCGACCCCAACTCTGCAGTCAAAGAATTCACCGCTGGATCTCCAGCTGCGCCGACAGACTCGCACCCCTCTGCCCCGTCAAACAACACCCCCTAAAGGCTGCCCGCTTCACCACGGAACCCCAAGAAGCCAGGCGCTCCTGCAGACGCCTTGCGAAAACCTGTCGGAATCAGAAAACCACGGATGACCTGAACAGCTATAAGAGCGCCCTGAAGGAATACCACCAGCTCATAAGAGACACCAAGCGGACTTTCATCAAGAACAAGATCCACACCAATGCAACCAATGCAAAAGAGCTTTTCAACGTCATACAGCAATTCACCAAACCCCCCAGCGAAGCCACGGACATCACACCTTCCCAGGAACTCTGCAACAAGCTCAGCTCCTACTTCCATCTGAAAATCAAGGCCCTCTACGACAACTTCAGCAACCGACGCCGGCCACCCCCCTACCCCCACCAACAACGAGCCGACCATCACAACCTGGAATCCCGCAACCACTGAACACACTACCACAACCACGAAGAACACCCACTAAGGAGCCCCCATGGTCCCCTGCCCACCTCACATCTTCCACAGGGCCGCTGCCACCATTGCACCCAAACTGGGACAGACCATCAATGCCTCCTTCGAATCCAGCATCTTCCCTGATGACTGAAAGCGGGCAGAGGTTCAACCCCTCCTCAAGAGCCCCACGGCCAACCCAACTGACCTGAAAAACTACCGGCCCATCTCTCTCCTCCCCTTTGCTGCCAAAGTCACAGAGAGACTCGTAAACGTTCAGCTAACCGCCGTCATCGAAGAGAACTCCATCCTAGACCCCTCCCAGTCCAGATTCTGCAGCAACCACAGCACTGAGACCGCCCTCCTAGCTGCCACCAACGACATCCACATGATACTCAACCAGGGCCACACTGCAGCCCTCATCGTACTAGACCTCTCCGTAGCCTCACATCACACTCTCGCAGCCAGACTCCACGACACTGGGGTACGAGGAACCACCCTCAACTGGATCCAATCCTTTCTCTCTGGCAGTACCCAGAGGATCAGTCTCCCCCCTTCCACTCTGAACCCACAGAGCTCAACTGCGGAGTAACCCAAGGATCATCGCTCAGCCTCACGCTCTTCCTCATCTACATGGCCTCCCATCATCAGATAACATGGGCTCAGCATCGTATTATACACCGAAGACACCCAGCTCATCCTCTCCCTCACAAAGAACTCCGAAGATACCAGACTCTGCTTCCAGGAAGGATTGAAGGATGTTGTGGCCTGGATGAAAGATAGCTGCCTGAAGCTCAACTCGGAGAAGACTGAGGTCCTCATCCTCGGACCCTCCACCTCCGCCTGAGACAAAACCTGGTGGCCCTCCACCCTTGGGAGTCCACCCACCCCCATAGACCACGCACTGAACATCGCCATCATCCTTGATTCCACCCTCACCATGTCCCGCCAGATCTATGCCGTCGCCTCTGCCAGTTTCAACTGCCTTCGCACCCTCCGCAAAACTTTCAAATGGATACTCCCCGAATGCAGAAAAACCATCACCCACACACTCATAACCAGCAGACTGGACTATGGCAATTCCATCTGTGCCGGAATCAACAGAACTCTCCTACACAAGCTCCAAACCATCCAGAACTCGGCAGCCAGACTCGTCCTTGGGACTCCGCAGCACGAACACATGACCCAACACCTACATGACCTACATTGGCTCACCGATGAGAAGAGAGTAACCTTCAAACTACTCACCCATGCCTACAAATACCTTCAGAACATCGGATCCAAATATCTCAACGAGAGACTCTCATTCCACGTACCCAAAAGGAACCTCCGCTCCCCCGACCTCGCTCTGGCAGAGACCCCACACATCTGTAGAAGCAGAGAAGGCAGAAGAGCCTTCTCCTACTTCATGGCCAAGGCCTGGAACGAGCTCCCGATCAACATCAGACGCTCCCCTACCCTGCACACCTTCACGAAGAACCTCAAGACCTGGCTCTTCGACTGACCGGAGCTGCTGCTCTCCCCCCCCTTTAGCACCTTGAGACCCTCACAGGTGAGTAGCACGCACTATAAACCCCTGACTGATTAACTTACCTTAATCCTGATAAATGTACCGATGAGCATATTAAACCCAAAAAGGTAGATGTGTCTTTACCCCAAGCATAAATATTCAGTTAACATGTTTTGGCTAATCCCAATATCTTACTAAGAGGTGTCTGGCATTCTTCAGGACCTAATTTCTTAATCATATCACTCTGAAAGTAAAGTATGTGTAAATAACTAACCGAAGAAAGTCAATGTAAATAATGCAAGTGCTACTCCACACTTAATGTGTCTTTTGCCACCAATGGCAGCACCTGTAAACCAATCAAGAGAACAGTCAGATACAAAAAAATAAATTAATATAATGGAAAAAAGACTACAGTCACTACTCTTTTGAGTGACAACTACATTAGCCACCGTGCTAGTGCAACCGCAAACCACACAATGGATTACAGGACACACCCTTTCGCTCTCACACTCCAACTAATCCACAATAAGATCTGACAGAGACACAAGAAAAGTTTAAAATGTTTATTTTAACAATCTTGCTCTAGTATGCAATATACGTGCTACAATCAGTAAGAAGATGCCTAACACAAATATGGTCAGCATAATACGTAGTCCATAAATCATAAAAGGAGCTGTCATTTTACAAGACATGGTAGCCTAACCCCCCTCCCTTCTACAGAAGCAAAATGAGTATATATCAGAAGATCTCTGGGTGTTGGCGGCAGACCCTGTAGCTTAGCGTACACAGATGACAGTTCTACATCTCAGGTGCAGTCACGGTCTCTTGTACAAATTGAGGTTCAGTTGTAGTATCATGTATTCATTATTACTGCTTACCTGCAACAGTTGGGTAAATTATCCTCAACTCACCACCTTGAGGCAGACTGAGATGGGTGGAAAATAATAAAGAAACAGACTCTAAGTCAGAAGATAAAAAAGTGAACACAGCTAGACTTTAGTCAAGCTGAAAAATAAAAGAAAAAGAAAACACAATCATTCACAGTAATGCAATAGTCAACAAGCTGCTTCAGACCGAAACCATAGTTTGTGTCTAGGGCTAATGGAAGGGGCTCAAGGAATGCTATGCAAGATATCAAGAAATCTTCCTCGTTACTAAAACTGAAAAGGAAAAAACATGTGTTCCAAAGTCAAGCTTGGCAATCTGGACATCTCGTATAAACCAATGCTAATTGAGGTCAAATTTTATATCAGTCAACCTCATAAAGAATGGAGAACTAAATATTGTGCTTAAAGAGGGCACCAAATGTTATATCCCTTTATGGGTGTATCATCACATAAGGGGGCGTGATCATTAATACAAGTCAAAATGATTGGCATTGACAGAAAAAGCAAGAGTAATATATACTGTAATGTTCAGGAGCTCTCAGTAATAGGGAAAAGCATGTAAACACATTGTAAGGAGAAAAGGGGGGAACAGTATGTAGAAGACTGAAAGAAACCCCCATTAGAACAGGAAAACATGACAAAACAGCATTGCACATAGACAAGTTCACAGCAAGATATTCCAATGAAGCTCCTAATTAAGCCCACTCATGTGAGTCTTAAGCCTATAGAGCCATTGTTGTTCAATGTTGTGCAGGAGGTCTGGTCTTGATCCACTGGGAATCCAATGTGGTTTGTCAATCACTGCCCAAAATGTATTGCGATGAGTGTGGGCAGCCTCAAGATAATTTCAGGTTAAGTTTGAATTGTTATATTTACATATGATTGTGCTGCAGTGTTCTGAAAATCTGATTTTAATCTTGCTCATAGTGAGACCAATGATGTGAAGTCCACAGGGGCATATAATCATATATATCAGGCCGGTGTTGTTTCGATTGGTATGCTGCGTCAGTCTCCATGGGGTGTTCAGACCTAGATCATTCTCTGTAACCTATTTAGTAAAACCGGCACACAGAACAGGAATCACAAGGAAATGACTTTATTTTATTCGCAGATGACACCTTATTGATCTCCAAGACTCTGTAAGCTCCAGAAACTTTTGATCCATTTTAGTGAATTCTGTGATGAAGAGGGCTTAGAGATCAATATTCTTAAAACCAAGGTGATGTTTTTTGACCAGGATAGATCTTTTGAGGGTAGCTTATTTACAGGGGGAGCTCCCCCGGAGAAGGTTGATTCTTTCGCATACCTGGGGGTCACATTTGCAAGAGTATGTCCTGGCATCTCCATATCAATATGGCAACAACTAAGCAATATGATTGATATATTTGGTAACGGAGTACCTATCTACTATCACATGCTTGTTTATCTCCCTTAAGTCCACACACAAGCACAAACTTCTGTTGGCCTTCTTGGCTGCTACTGTATCACAAAAGAATTTTCCTTTGGATTGAATAAGCAGACACGAAATAATATTGACTCAATGCACTCAAGTACATCTAAATAATAATAATAATAATCCACATTTGTAAAGTGCGAACAATTACCTGTAAGGGTCTCTAGGCGCTGGGGGCTGTCGAGAAGATTAAACAAGCTATTGCCCAGAGTCACATGGTGCTGGGCTAATCTGCCGCCGGGGATCGAACCGTGATCCCCAGATTCCGGAGGCAGTCACCCTGGCCGTGGCGCCACACCTCTGCCCCGAACTCATTCAGGTTCACATCATATATCTGGGGAAAATATAACCATATACCCAACTTTAACAGTCTAGACAACGTTTTTATAAAAAAGTATAAACCTATTTATTGTTTGGCTGCTACAACTGGGGCAAGCCACTGTGTTCCTTCCACCTCCTCAATAATTCCTTCACTTTAAGTTTGTCCAACTCTTCTTGCATCTTCTCCTGTGCAGCTACAGGCACATTACGCACTTTCCCACAAAAAGGTTTCACCCCATCGATCAGGCGTATGTGGTGAACATAGAGTTGGAGACAACCAAGTGTTCCTCAAAAGACACATGGAAATCCTACCTCCAAACTGCGTACCAACATTACAGCTGAATCGTCTTGGGTATCTACCCTTCTTACATCAAAAGGTTCCTTCAGCTGATGGTAGGGCAACTATTGGGATCTAGTATCAGCCTAAGGGCTTTCTGGTGGAACCAACAAAGTATACTGTCTAAGCCTGGGCGGAGTTCACGTAGCAGCGCTACACAAAACTATGTGAAGCAGTAAAAAAACTCCACAACGCTACTCGCAGTTCCGTGAGCATGAGTAGTTGCTTGTTCCGCATGCTCGCACATGCTCGCTTGATGTTTCTGACGTTCGGCAATGCAGATTGCATGATCGGGTGAAATATCATGCGAACTTCACCACAAGGTCGCCAATGGGCGCGGCCATCTTGTTTTTCTACTCTTTGTATGGTTCTAGGATCTGTTTTTTAATCCTCTCAAATCTTTTCAATCCTTTGTTTCTAAAACTTATTTTTCTGATCTTTTTTATTTATTATCTAGCCCTCTCTCTTCCTAAGTATATATTTTGCATTTTATTTCTACTTTTACGGTGTTTTTTGTACTGTTTTTCTATTACTTGCTTTTAATTTTGTTTTTACTTCTCTACTTCTTCTCCTGACTTTATTTTTAACTTCTACATTTTCTTTTCTAACCCGCCCCCCCAGAACCTTGACTAAGGGTAGTGCGACCAGGAGGCGTCTTCCTTGCGGAAGACAGTGCCGGAAGGGGTGCAGGCCCGGGCCTTGTTCTCAGAAGTGGAGGTGGCTGCCCTAGTTGTTTTTATGTAGCGCCTCCTCCCTTTAACCTTGGCAGCAGGCCTGTTTCGGCTATGGGATTCTGGAGCATCACTGCTGGTGGGCAAGGGTGCGCCCGGCAGTGTTTTGCTGTTCTGAGGTCCGGCGCACCCACAATCAGCTGACTCACCAGCGGTCCAACATCCTGGACCGGGAGCAGGACCTGCTGGACCTGCAAGGTGTTGAGGTCATGGGGCTTGGTGAGTAGCTAATAATAATACTATTGTGTGTTCTGTTCTGTGTTATTGTGTAAATGGCAAGAATGCTGCTGCTACTTACCTGCAAGTACATTACATTTAAAAATCTTATATTATGTGACTGTCAATCTTATAGACAGGTGCTCAACGCTACTAATCTTACTTGTTTGTTACTTCACGCTCACTTGGGCTGATTATGTAAGAAAGGTTAGAGAACTTAAGTTAGGTAATGCTAGAGAGACTCCTTTCCCTTCTCCTGTCACTAAGATAGTGGTGGTAGGTTGTTAATCTAGTTATTTACTTAGTATTAGTTGGTAATTTTTTAGCGGTCCACGTGAAGCGTCCTACATCACGTGCTGCTGAGTCCAGTCCTTAGTAGAACCTTTTGTAGTTTGTTAGTGTGTGAATAATATAGCAACTCAGTACATCAGCAACCAACCAACAGTTTGGTGTATGCAATATACATGTGTTCGTCTATGCATTTTTGAGGGCTAAAATAAATGGAAATGCAGACTTAGTGAACAATTGGCACATCAAAGAGGGTTGATTCATTGATGATTGAGAATGAGATTGGAACTTAAAAGAAGCAAATATAATTGTTGGCAATACATTGCAATGTCTTTGGAATAGGCAGGCTAGGTGGTACTGAGGTTTAGGATTCTGGAATCAGAATGGAACACTGGATGAATAAATAACGAGATAGGACGGTCCACGATCGCAATACTACTGGTCGATCAGGTTAGATAGGTCAATTTTATTGCAATTGCAGTTTCCTGTCAAAAAATCTTTTTAGAGCGTTTAAAAAATATTTATTATTTATTTCACACCAATCAATTTTTGTCTCTTTATTATGCCTTACATGATCAGCATCCAAGGGCAAGAAGACAACGGGGTCTGCTAAGGTGGGAACTGGAGATGCCTCCCAGGGCTAGGATCGCTCTTCTACAGAAGGCTCTGCTGCTGGCCCCAGTAAGTCCTCCAGTTGTTAATATTAATAATTATATTTCCCTAACTTTTATTGCACCTTATTTTTTCGTACTATTATTTCTGTTTCCTAATTCTATTTCTTACCAAATCTTTTTCGATCTATCTGTTTCTAAATTCTTGTTATCCCTGCATTACCTCCCTACTAAGTTATTATATTTCTAGTGTCTGTTTTTTTTACATCAATTTAACTGCCTCTGACTCTGTACTACTATTAGTCTGTCTGTGGCTTGCTTTATAATTTATTCTGTTTTTTCAGTTGGCTTTCCCTCTCCCCTTATATTTTGTTGACTGCCTAGTGGTGGTACTACTGTAAGACTCAAAGAACACATTGGTCCTTTAACACTACTAGTACTAGTATTCTGCTGTGCAGATTGCATGCCCAACTAAGGTATTCTACGCATGTTTGTTGAGATTAGAAGGCTTTCTTTTGCTTTCTTTTCTCATGCTCAATCAGTAAATAAAATGATGGTCACGTTGGACACTCCAAAGTTGTGTATTTCAAATTTTTCTCATCTAGGCCTAGTACTATTATTATTAGCAGCAGCAGTTGATTGTGAACAACGGATGGCTGGAAGGAAGTATGATGAGGAGGAGGGCACAATTATATTTTCCAACCAAGAGAGAAAACTCGAGACTCGAGAGACTTCATGTCCGATTGTCCGCCCAGTTGGCCACTCTTTTTATTTTTAAAAAGTTTTAAAACTCAGATTCACCAATAGCTCTAGCCACTGAGTCCAGTCCTTTGGGTTATTCTCTTCTTGAGTGACTTTTCGAAAATTGCCACCAACAAAATGCCCAAGCAAATATTTTACTATTTTTGATAGAATAGGACATACTACTATCTACTCTACTACCCGATTTGTACTAGTGATGTGTGTGGTGTATGTATGTATTGTATTTTCAATCTTGCTTGTGAAAATAAATAAATAGAGGGAGGGTGCATATGGCATCTAAAAATGTGTAATGTTTTTTCTAGGCGTACTGGCCACCAGTGCCGGGGCCAGCGGCAGGGCAGGTGACACCAGACAGGAGGGAGCAGATGTCAATCAATCAATCAATCAGGGGATTTATAGAGCACGCTATTCACCCGTGAGGGTCTCAAGTAGGCCTGTGATAGAGATCAGGATGTGTATAATACCCCCACTACCACAGATAGAGTAATCTCACAGTTACACGCACATACATTCATCATACGCTAGGGCCCATTTCACTAACATACGCTCAAATACTCTACTAGCACTAAACCTGTGGAAGGAAAACTCCTAAACACCCTGCATCTGTATCGAGGTCGATAAGACCTGATTATTATGACTGTCCTGAAACATAATCTAAACAATCTATACAACAATAATCAAATAGTGTACACAATAATCGACTAGAAATAACAACCAACACCGTATTCAAAAGTATGGTACTTTATCTAAATTAGTCAAGGAAAGTAAATCAGAATAAATCATTTTTCTCATAGTTACCTATTCTAGCTAAATGTCAGAACGGGTCAGGACAAGTCTCTCGGTAAAGTCTCTCAAGACGAAGTCCTTTCAGCATCGATCCTCACCAACGCAGATTTGGTACGCGGCAAAGGCAAATGGCAAGTGGCAAAAACCCTCTCTAGGCTAACAATTCTTATAGTAATTTGAACAAAGGAAAGATACATAGAAAAGTCGTAATGTCCGCTGGACCGCTGAGCAGAGCGAGAAGGAAAAGATATAACATCGCTACATTTGAAAATCTCCGCTCAGGAAAAATCACATAATAAAGACTACGGAACAGGAACCAAGAAACATAAATGTATCTTGTTAGTTCTACTTCTTCCTCGGCAATGAGACATTAATTCAGAGTCTTCCTCTAAGGCTCCTTTGTCTCCCAAGGCTGCCAAGGACGTTCCATTTCATTTGGAGATTACCCAGGCTGCTGCTGTCCTCACGGAAATTTTCAACAAGGCAAGCAAGGACTGTGGTCAGCTGACTTCAGGACCATATTTCAGCAGGGCTCTCTCCCATCACGGTTTTTCTATTTTCTACTCGAGGCCAGGCTTACAAATCGGCCATCTTTGTTTAGGCCACCATAGGCCACAATTGACCATCTTAATTCAAAAGAAATAAAACAACATTACCACAGCATAATGATTAAACAGTGTTAACCCCACTAATACCCTTATGTATATGTATTTATCTAGCACTTGCAACATAGAAAAGCATTAATTCGAAAAGCATTTTGTGCTCGAAAATAAACAGCACATAGCAACGTTTAAACATGAAAACTCGCACGTTATTGTTAAACAGCACATTTATGCGTACCCACGTGTAACTCTCTCTTATTAAAACAAACGGATTGATTAGTATAAACACACTTGCACAAGACAAATAATTAATAATTAGTTATTAATAATTTAGTATGACAAATAGACATGCCAGAGCTTCAAAAAAACCAACGAATTTTCGAACAGAAAACTCTGCTCCAGCACCTGGGCGGTAAATTCCGTTCCGCTCGCGGAATTTGCGGAATTTCGGTAATTTTGCGTTCCGCGGAGAACGCGAAATTGCCCAAAATTCTGCTTTCCGCGGCTTCGCGAAATTGTTTCTTGTTCGCGTTCTCAAAATGCGTGTTCGCGAGATATTTCTCCCCGAGCACGCAAACAGCAACTGTGAACAGGAAAAAAGCATCGCGAACAAGCAATTCTGCGTGTTCGCGGAATTTCGGCGTGTTCGCGGAGATTTTTTACCGTTTCGCGGAGATTTGCGTAACGCGATTCCGCAAATTCCGCCCACCCCTAGTCTCAAGGTGCTGGGGGAGGTCAGTCGAAGAGCCAGGTCTTGAAGTCCTTCCTGAACGTGTGCAGGGTCGGGGAGCGTCTGATGTTCATCGGGAGCTCGTTCCAGGTCTTGGCTGCGATTAACCCTGGGCGTAGTTCGCGTAGTCGCGCTTCGCGAAGCTTTGCGAAGATGTCATTGCACTACGCGACCTTCGCGAAGCTTCGCGAGCTTGCGTAGTTGCTTGTGGCAACCTGTTCGCGATGGCTTTTTCTTGTTCGCGAGCGCGGTAAGCATGTTCGGGGAACTGTTTGCATGCTCAGGGGATATATCTCGCGATCTTACCCATGCGGTCGCCAATGGGCGCGGCCATCTTGTTTTTCTATAGTCCCGCCCGCTCGCGATGCCTTATTTCCTGTTCCGGGTCGCGGATAGCGTGTTCGCGATGTGCATTGACGTGTTCGGGAGCGCATTTTACTTGTTCGCGATAAATAGTACATGTTCGCGAGAAATATCGCGCGAACTTACCCACGCGGTCGCGAATGGGCGCGGCCATCTTGTTTTTCACTCTATGCCACGTTTCTGGGCCTACTTTTGTATCCTCCCTTTATCATAGCAATCCTTTGTCTTTAAAGCCTTTTTCCTGACTTTTTTTAGTTATTATCTATCTCTCTGTTTGCCTCAGTTTATATTTTGCATTTTATTTCTACTTTTACTGTGTTTTTGTTACTTTTATAAAGTTCTTTCTATCTTCTTCCCCCTAACTTTTTTTCCCCTTCAGACTTTTCTTTTCCGCCTCCCACCCACCCCAGAACCATGGCCAAGGGCACACCAAGTCCCAAGGGCAAGGGACCTGCAGGCGCAGAGAAGCTCCGCCTGCCTTGCGGCAGAATGCGTCCTGCAGGGGTGCAGGCCCGGCAACTGTTTGGGGAGGAAGAGGTGGCGACTCTTGTTTTCTTCATCCAGCGCCTCCTCCCCTTGACCTTGGCAGCAGGCGGCAGGCCCGGCTCCGGGTACGCTACCCAGGAGCGGCACCGTCGGTGGGCGAAGGTGCGCCGGGCCGTGTTCCGGTGCACTGGGATCCGGCGCACCCACAACCAGCTAGCTCACCGGTGGTCCAACATCCTGGACCGGGAGCAGGACCTGTTGGACCTGCTCTGTGTCGAGGTCATCGGGCTTGGTGAGTAACTGATTGTGTATATTAAATTAGATGAACAACAAGATTACTGCTGCGTGCCAAGCGTTGCTGGTAAATTACGTTCCAAAAAGCAAAATGTTCTTTGATTTAAGGACCCAGGTGCACAGTGGTACTCTTACTTGTTTGCAACGTAGTTTGCGCTAGCTTGTGCTGATGCTGATTATGTAAGAGTTTACTTTACAGAACTGAAGTTAGGTAATGCGATTTGCTAGAGAGACTCTAGTCCTTCCATTGTCCTACTGTGAAATAGTGGTGGATGGATATTGGATACTAGGTTTAGTTTGTTAGTAGTAGTTACTAATTGTTTTATGCGGTCTGCGTGACGCATCCTCTGTCACTGAGTGCTGCTTACCCCAGTCCTCCGTCGAACCTTTTGTACTTTGTTTAGTGAGTGGTAGGCTTAGCATGGTCAGTCAGTAGCAGAACTAGATCAGCATTATGCAACCAACCCACAATTTGTTGTATGTATGCACTAATGTATGCAACTATGCATGTGTCCTCCATCTCATCTATGCATTTGATGGCTGAAAAAAATTGAAGTGCAGACTTAGTGAACAATTGGCCCGTCTGGAATAGGTGGTGTAGGTCAGGTGGTACTTACTAGGCTTTGTTAGTATTTGGAATCGGAATGATCAAGGAACACTGGAGTGTTCATAAATAAGTAGACGATCCGTAAATGCACTAGGAAGCAGCCAGTAGTCGATCCATCTGATTAGATAGGTCAATTTTATTGCACTTGTTGTTTCCTAAAATGTTCTTTGACTTATTGTTTTTCCAAATGATTTATTATTTTTCTCACAGCACTCCTTAATGTTGGTCTCTTTCTTTATTATATTTTACATGATCATCAGCACCACCCAGGGGCAAGAAGACGGGGTCGGAGTCGGCGGGGGAACCCCAGGACCTCTCCTCTACTGAGGCTCCTGCAGCTGGCCCCAGTAAGTCCTCCATTGGTTAGATTGACATTTATATTTCCCTAAATGTTATGTTACTGCATCTTTTTTTTCCAAAACTCTAAATTATGGTTCCACTTTCTGAATCTCTTTTTTACAAAAGCTTACTTCTTTGACCTTGACTATCTGTTTACTAATTCTGTTTATCCCTGCCTCGAAGTTGCTTCTAACTCCCTCTGCTATGACTCTCTGTGCTACTAATACTACTACTACTATTACTATTATTACTCTGTGTGTAGCGAAGCTTGCAAAGTTGCCCACTCTTTAATAGAAGGTTTTCTTTGCAACAATAAAACTCTGATTGACCAATAGCTCTAGCCACTGGGTCCTGTCCTTTGGGTTGTCCTCTTCAAGTCTTCTCAATGTTGAGGCTTTGACAATTACCACAAACAAAATGCCCAACCAGATATTTGACTAGTATTTTTGATCGGATAGTACATGATACTACTATTGTCTAGGATTCTGCAGAGCCACATACAGAACTATGCACAACAAAATAGGATGGTGCTGATGGGAGGTTGGATCTTACTGATCACACCTCAGTCCGAAGAACCCAGGATCCCCTAACCGACTAGCTATAGTGTCTCACATTAGGGTCCCACTCCCGACCCCCCCACGAAGACGATACACAATGTTGATGATGACTGAGACAGAGACAACCCAGAACATAATAACAAACACCATTTTGCTCACACACTTGTGTAAGTCCACTCCACCACACCAAATACCACAGAGTCTATGTGTAAGTTCAAAAGGTTTATTTGAAACAAGTATCAAACTCTGTACATCGTTAATATGAAATTTAATTTACGACAGCCATAGTCAATAAGCCAGCAAAAAGCCTAACATTAAAACAGTAAACATTTACAAGTGCATGATTGACAACAAGAACAAGAGCCAAGATCTTTTTAATTCTGGAAGATCCCTCACCGTAGAACGTAGAAATACTGGTTACATCATCTTGCATCCAATATGCTCTGTAAATCTCTGGTTTGTAGAAGGGAATCTTCCGCCTATGATATATGAGAAAAACGCTGCGAGTTAGCCGTTAGATAGTATACTGGTGAATGCTAGCATTTTGCAGTCATGCCAAAAAGTGTAACATGTTTGTGTGATGGCTAAGCAATATAAACTAAACAAAGTCAATAAGTTGTTTTTTTTTCGACCTCTTCACTTGTACGCAACAGTCAAGCGGCCTTAAAGGCATCTACTGCACATGTCAATAAGCTGGCAGGTATAATATGCACCAAAAGAGTAGTAGTCGACATGATGAATCTAAAAGGGTTACTCATGGCTCAGGCTAACTTTCAAAAGAGTAGAGTAGGACTAGATGACCCTAGGAAGTGGAACCATATCCTACTAGAGTCTGTCTACTGACTGTACTTACTGTCTAGTGCTGATGTATGTTGCATCGCATTAACTTTTTTTTCAATGTTCCAAGTGAACACTTAAAATAGGGGGAGGTTTACAGGCATCTAAAAAATTTGTGATGCTTTTTTCTAGGCACACTACCATCCATCAGTGCCGTCGGGGCCAGCGATGCGGCCATTCCGGAGGGGGCAGGCGAACTGGCGGCACCTGCAGGAGACACAGGGCCCAAGGGGGATCCAGCAGCAGTGGCCGGCGGCGGTAAGTTATATTCATTACTTCTTGACATTACAGCTAGATGGAACTGTGTTCACTTTTTCACTGTACTGTGCGACTTATTATACAACGGTTGAAGAAGACACCCTTTACGTAGCATTACCAGCGTGAGTAGAGTAACCAATGGCCTCTTCTATTTGACTCCAAAATCAGCTGTGAATGTTTTATGGAGAAGAAAAACTCAGATAAGATGACCTTCATGGATGTGTTGAACATAGAGGGAAAGCACTAAGGGTGGAAGGACGGGCGAGATAAACAATATGACTGACCGGCAGAGAAGGATATGTTGTTGGAAGCATGTATAGGAGTCTGATAGTAATAAGATCAGATGCATGGGTTGTTGAAGGATGGGTGGAAGGTGAAAGAATGCCTGCCTGGGTGGGCGACACAGTATGGGTGGATAGTACTAGATAGCAAGAATCAGCGGTGTTTTTGGTTCAAACTCAAAGCCAAGGCAAGGAAGGAAGGAGCAGAAGCATGGGTGTTTGTTGGTGAAACCAACTAAGGTTTGTTAAGAGATATATACAAAAGGATAGACGTTTACTTTAATGGATGTATGCCTGGATGTACTATCACCAAGAGACAGTATAGGTGGAAAGTGTCACTGGAGATTCTTACTTTGAAGAAAATGTAACAGAAACTGCGCGACAGTAGCAAAGCCTAGAGGAATCAAGGTAGTATTATGAGCATACAGTACACTTGCAGTAGTTTGCAAGCACGTCATATATTATCAAGCGGAAACCCCTTCCTCCCACTCTGGGAACCACTCCCTACCTATTATTATTAATGTATTTTCGATTGGGGCAGCCAGCCCGCAAAGGGTGGCCTATCTGTTGTTTAATGTTTATGTATATTGGTTACACAATCAATGAAAGCAAAGTACCCTCTGCAGTAGCGGTTGGTGGTGGGATTGTTGGCGGGCGGTGACATGGGGAGGGGACGGGTGGGTGGCACTGGCGAGTAAACTGTGTATTACTGTTACGGCCAAATACAGGTAATCAACATAAAAATAAATAAAACTATTTTCAAGGTGCGCACCGCGCCGCCGAATGCGATGCAGTGTGTGCTACTGTGTGCAGCAATGTTTTTTTTTTTATGTATTCTTTAATTACCTGTGAACGTCCTTAATCCATCGTTTACTATCCCCACCCTGCACCTTCCCACGTCACCGACCGGCAGCACTCCCACCACCGACCTCTACCGACCTGATGTCATATATCGTATTAGCACTAGCAGCATCTATAAAATGAATATAAGCAATGATCGTTGGATCCGATAAATAATCAGCCTTTTTGTAGTACCCACGGCAGGGTGTAAGTGAAATTGTGCATGCCATTTGCCCTCATGTAACAGAGTATGACCAGTGCCAACGGCCGTAAGGCGTCAGACAAAAAGATGAGCTTCCCCACCTGCAGACAGTAGTAGTAAATAAAACTAACGTGAGTCTGCATCATGTGGCTCATATCTGTTTCTCTTGGGTGCAAGCTTAGCTGATGGACCTGGCATGCCGCCTACAACAAGGTTATGTAATTGGGCTAAACTACAGATAAGAACAGCACGACTGGTGTACCGGAGTACATACATAGTACGATTATATTTATAAATAATGTCTGAAACGGTCACAAATGTTAGAGTCCAAGGAAGTAGGATTAGAGATACTTACCCCAGCACCAAATCCCAAATGTTATGAACTGTGCTTGCTAGTGATACTGTGACACTATGTGTTGAATGATTTTAGTGTTCCTGTTTTGCTAAGAGTATTGGCTCCAACATGTTCTTTTTCTTTCTTGATATAGATGATACTCCTTCCACTAAACCATCAAGGAAAGAGTTGGCCGCTAGGGCCCGGCGCCGGAAACTGGAGGCCATCTGCGAGCATTATCGCCGGCTGGTGGCTCAGGAGGAGGAGGAGGAGGCGGCTGCAGCTGCAGCCTCCTCCAATGCCCCGGGCCCCAGTCAGGCCCGGCCTCCACTTTCACGGCGCCGTGGTCCGGCATTCGCCCGCCGCCGCGCCTCTATTTCCAGCACTGCTGCCCCCCACCCTGGATGTAACTGTAGGACATTTCGCCGCCAGCTGCTCCGCCGGATGGCCCGCTTGGAGGAGAACATGGAGGAGCGGGTAAAGATCCTGGTGGACAAACATCTTAAGGCCCGCCGACAATAGAGGACCTCGTCGTTTGCCCCTTTTTTAATTCCTTTTGTTGGTGGGTGGGTTTGTGGGCGTTGGGGATTTCTAGAGACATTGGGACTTTGGACTTTCGTTTCGTTGGGGTTAGGGAGGGGGGTAGGTTAGGTCAGAGCGGGATAGTTTATTTTTGTTAGGGGACATTAAAAATATACTTACTATTTATTTATACGATGTTAATGTTTTTTGTGGTGGGTTACAGTTTGCCGAATTCAATGTAAGTTACATGGTTGTTTACTTTGTTTCCGTGCTGCTGCATGCCCACAGCCAGTGTTTGATTTAAAAGATCTGCCGATTTTGTAACACACAAACCGATAGATGCAGTACCCCTCACTGAGTTATTTTTAATTGTCATAATAGTACTGTCAGTCTCTCCTCCTAGTCCATACCTCCCACCAAACTTATCTTACCTGTGATTGATGATGAAGTTCGGCACACTGATCGCTGCATGGTTGGTTTCCCAAATTGACGGAGTAGATGCCATTATTGTGGTGGTAGTAGTAGACACTGGCAATAGCGTTTGAAAAAAGAAAGAGAATGTCACTTGACTGAGACTCTGGGAGGAGGAGTGGAACAGAACACAAAGTAAACTACAGCATGGGTGGTCAAGCAGAAGAAGATCCTTGCCCTGCCTTAGTTGAAATTCAATTAGTGTTGCTTTCACCACATCTGCCCCAGCAAGCGTGTGATCAATTGGTGTACATAGTCATCACATCACACCTCAATATAAATCACACAGCCCGGGGGAAGAGGGTTAGGGATTGATGATTGGATGGGAAGTGGGGTTTTGGGAAAGGTTTGAGAAAGAAAAACAGACAATATGCATGGACACAACAAAAGTAAAACACAATCTTGTAAGATGACCATGATCCATTATCAAAGAAATCAAAGTATGAAGTGAGAGAAAGCAAATGCATGCATGCTGAGGAGGATAACTTGATGGTTAATGATAATGAGTTGTACTATAACTACTATGACCCAATGAGACAGTACAGTCAGGGACGAAATTGAAATTTGCCTTGCCTGTCTGACGCCCTCAGAGCTCAGACCGAACCCAATTACATGCTGTACCGGGCTTACTTTTATTTTTCAAGCTAGCTAAGGAAATTAAAAAAAAGTTGGATTAATTAACAAACAAACCACAACACACAGTCGTAATGATTAAAGAGAAAAAAGCAAGCAAATAAATGTAAAGACGAATGATGATACTAAAGTTACTGTATTATCCTGGTCCAAATGTGGAGTTGCATCATTCTCGTCATTCTTCTTGGTCCTCCCTTCCATGGACACTCTGCACATCAATCTTGGGTATCACTGCATGCCCGATGCGGATTGGTAAGGTACGTGTGAGTCGTTTCTCCCACTGTAGCACAGGGTAAAGGCCAGCCTGTAAGTCTAGATGGAAAAACAAACGGGGTATTGAAAAATTACAGCCTTTACAACAATAAACTCAATTACAGTGGAGTGCAAGACAACACTCTGGAGAGAACACTTTCAGACTGAGGCAGCTTGGATAGGCTACATAGTGTGTCACTGTCTACTCTACAGCATTAAGGTACAACAACAACGGGACAGGATTCAGGAGCCAGCACAGCCACAGAACAGGAGAACCGCGGCACAGGCCAGGCACCCTACCCCTTACTTACATTTTGACCGAGCCAGAGAAATGTCATATGCACTGCAGCAAACTAGAATTTTCCCAATGAAGTGACTAAATCAATGCGCCACAGTCCGTCATACCACTACACTCTACTCCAGTCCACACCCCTACACGGACATCTAGCCTAGGTCTGCTGTGGTTCTTGTTCAAACTTTTTACCTTTTATGTCAGCCCATGAAACGCCTGATGCGGATTGGTAAGGTACGTGTGAGTCGTTTCTCCCACTGTAGCACAGGGTAAAGGCCGGCCTGTAAGTCTAGATGGAAAAACAAACGGGGTATTGAAAAATTACAGCCTTTACAACAATAAACTCAATTACAGTGGAGTGCAAGACAACACTCTGGAGAGAACACTTTCAGACTGAGGCAGCTTGGATAGGCTACATAGTGTGTCACTGGCTACTCTACAGCATTAAGGTACAACAACAACGGGACAGGATTCAGGAGCCAGCACAGCCACAGAACAGGAGAACCGCGGCACAAGCCAGGCACCCTACCCCTTACTTACATTTTGACCGAGCCAGAGAAATGTCATATGCACTGCAGCAACCTAGAATTTTCCCAATGAAGTGACTAAATCAATGCGCCACTGTCCGTCATACCACTACACTCTACTCCAGTCCACACCACTACACGGACATCTAGCCTAGGTCTGCTGTGGTTCTTGTTCAAACTTTTTACCTTTTAAGTCAGCCCATGAAACGCAGTTATTCCATCAATTTTCTCCAATCCAACTGACTGTGTGCAAAGATAGTATGCTCAGCATCCTCAATGATGGTGACCTTGTGGTACGTATTCTCCAACACCAACTCAGTCTGTAGTGACTGATTAAGTTTATAATATATTCCATATTACCAACTTACAACGGATATTGGCCGGCACCTGCAGTGGTAGGAGTACAATGTGGTCATTATTAAACAACAAGGAAACATTAACTGTCACCACACCTGAGTCACTTTTACTTTGTCGATAAACTAGTATAGTTCTACTTCATGGCATGCACAATTCTTCGTAGTCAGCCAGCATCCAATGCAATGCATGCCACCATCATTCACAATAATCACTCATTACCTGTCTTGGTGTTCTCTTTGGCTGTCTGATCTGATGCCTGCCTAGCCTTCTGCCAGTCAGTGATGAGTTTCTTTCGGATTGGAAACAAAATGGAATATAGGTGGAGTCACGTTTCACTTCTTATGGAGGGACTGTTAGAGGCAACCTGTATTGTACTATTCTCCATCTCCATCCAATGTCTGACTTGCTTGAAATGTACTTAGGGAGAGTAAGGAACATGGAGCAGGACCCTGAGGAGTGGAGTGGACAGTTATGCACAGACGTGCAACTCCAATAGGGAAATAAAAAGAGGAGACTGTTGTGGCTTTGTTGTGAATGTAGATTTTGAACCAGAAAAACAGATACACACAGTCACACACAAATAAAGGAAGGGAGAACAATTTGAAAGCCTAGTTGTCAGGGAAGAGGAGCTCGTCCTCAAACTCTGGTGGTTCGGACAGCAGTACGTCTAACAATCCACTACTTATGTCATCAAAGTCGCTCTCCTCTTCCTCCTGTGATTCACGTATTTTGTACTCCGGTGGTATAAAGTGTTGATTCATTTTGATCATGGTTAACCTCTCAACACTTTTGGGCGAGAGACTGGTCCCTTTGACAGTAACAATGGCACCAGCAGCACTGAAAACACGCTCTGAAGAGACACTTGCAACAGGGCAAGCCACATACTTTATCGCCAGCCTGCTGAGCACTGGCCATTGGCTTCTTTTCCCATACCAATACACCAATGGGCTTTGCTCCATGTAGACCTCTGTTGTGTCATCTAGATAGGCCTGAACCATCCGCTCAATGTTCAGGGGTGCTCCGATTTCCTGGGCCTCTTTTGCCTTTGCACCAGTCATTGATGTGCAATACCCTTTCCGTAGAAACCAATCACCTGCCGTTTTTGTAAATGTGCCTGATGATCCTGTTGGTGCTGTTGATGTTATTGCTGCTGGCAGTGTTGACTGCTGGGAGGCAAACGCACTGCTCTTGGCTTCTGAAGTAGAACTTCGTTCTGGGTGCCCTGCAGTACTTTTTCTGCCCTGGAGGGGCGGGCCTTTAATGGAGATCCTTTCGTTTTCAAACTCAGTGGCTTCCTCAGCTATCAAAGTTTTGTACTGGGCAACATTCACTTCTGAAAAAGGAATGACTTCATTACTGCGCAGCAATAATTTGTAACGTGGATCCAAAATTGAGGCAGTAATGTAATGTGGATCTGACAGAATGTTATTTTGAATCCTTGTATTGTGAGATAAGCGAGCGGATAAGGTGTCTGCCAAAGAATGTGCGTCTACTTTGTCATCCACACCTGCGTACATTTCTGCCACCTCCTTCAGCTCTTGCTCTAGCATGTACAACAATGGGATAGCTTGGCCCATAGTACAGTCCTCCCGGCTCACTTCACGGGTGAAGACCTCAAAAGGAAGTAGCATCTCTGTCAGGCTTTTGACAAGGTCCCATTGGGCCATCTCAACTCTCATGCCTTTCACTGTAGGATCCCCTGACCTTTTCATGACATAAGCATTAAGTGGTATGTACTGCTCAAACAGACGCTCAAGCATGTAATACGTTGAGCTCCAACGTGTTGGCACCTCTTGGATGAGTGCTTTTACTGTCATTTTATGCTCACGTTGAATCACCCTCAGCTCCTTCCGGGCTTTAAAAGAATGGTTGAAATGTGTGCATATTCTTCTGCAGGTGGTCAGTAAGCTGCTGACTTTGCTTTCATTTTTCAGAAAGTCTTGCACAACAATGTTAATTCAGTGTGCCAAACATGGCACCCTGAAATAGCCACCATCTTTCATGGCCCGAACTACATTACTGCCATTGTCCGTGGCAACAAAACCAATGGTAAGACCTCTTGGTCGCAGCCACTCAAACACCTTGCTGTTAAACTCATCCAAAATGTTAGCAGCAGTATGAGATTTCTCCATTGCAAACATGGCTACAGTTGCATGTGTGCGAGTGTCTTTAAAAATCTCAGCGGTGTCAACAACGCCGTCAGATATCTTATCTTTAACACCCGAAAAAGAGACCCAGTGTGCAGTGATGCACATGTAATCAGTGGCTTGGCAACTGGTCCACATGTCTGTTGTCAGGTGTATACTCTGAACAGCACTCTTTTTTAAGGCTTTTCCAAGCAATTCCAGCACGTCGTGATGTAGTGCTGGAACAGCAACTCTTGCAAAATAGTAGCGGCTGGGAACTTTCCATTTTGGGCAGATGGTGGTCACAAACTCAAGAAAACCCATCCCTTCAACAAAAGAAAAAGGGAGAAGGTCCAGTGCTAACATTTTTGCCAGCTTAGCATTGTACAAACGTGCTATTGGGTGATTGCGTTCGTACTGCCCCTCCGGCCTACTAAACATGCTAAGAATGGTAGGCTGCATGGTATTCCTTCCTGTGGTCAACGTCGCACTTTTTGGGCCAGCAGTACTCCTTGGTGTCTCAGGCTGGCTCTTACTCTTGTGCCAATGAGATGTGGCTGAGGATGTGGGCGTTACCACTGCAGTGCTGGGGACAGGGCTACTTTGTGTACCACTAGCACAGAGAATGTCTCCCTCTTCTTCCTGTTCCACCGTGAGCGGACTTTCTACTCGTTTAAGCCCAACAGCAATGGTTCCAGTTTTGATGAGCCTAAGGTGCTCCTCCCACTGGATTGCGTGGTGTTTTTTCAGATGGGTCATTTGGCCTCCGGTACCATAGTTTGTACCAAGCTTTCCACGGCTAACACAGGAATGACAAACGGAGCATACAGCAATGTTCTCCTCCTTTCGGCTAACCGTAAAGAAGACCCACACTGGGGAGCTTAACTTTTGTCTCCTGCTGGAGGTGCCACTCCCACTTCCAATGCCGGATGAACTGGAGGGTGTGTGTTGAATTTGACTCTGTGCAGGACCACTACCTACTTCTGCTGAGGTGGTGCTTGTTGTGCTGGATGTAGGACGCTGCCGGCCCTTTGCAAATGTAAATATGGAAGCTGGAGGTCGTGTTGGTGTTATCTGTGTTGGAGGTATGCGTGCTACATCCCTCGCATCCATTTTGGATAATGTAAAAATGTTGCTCTCCATCTCCTCAGGCCCGGGAGTGATGTTTGTGATGACTGGCTCATCATCATCATCATCATCAACCTGCTCTTCTACATCAACATCCATAAGTGTAAGGCTTTCTGGAACCTTCCTTTTCCCATGCCTGCTCTTGTGATGTGTTTCCCTCTCAGACTCAGTTTGTGGCTTCCAAGTGACATCTAGATCATCAGAAGGGGGGCTTGGTGAAGAACTTGATGTACTAACCCTCATTTTCCTTGCTGGGGATTTAAAAGCCAATGCAACTTCAAAAGGAGTGGCTTCCTCTTCTTCCTCTGCATGAGGCTCAATTTCCTGAACTGCCCCTACTTCGGGAGGAAAAACAGCTACTATTGCGGGCGGTGGCTGCGGCTGTTGACCACTTATCTGCTGTGTTGATGATGTTCCCTCCTGCGTTGATTGTGTACTACTTTGAGATAGCGATAAGTTTAGTTCAGGCTCAGCATCACTGCTTTCTACCATAAGGCTGGCTACCTCTTCCACACTCATCTGCTTGGGCATGGGTTGGTGGGTTGGGCCCACTGATGTGGAGGTGCTGCCCCCAGCTTGCCCCCCCGACACCGCTGCTGCAGGCCTCATTTTTGGTGAACCAAAAAAGGTTTTGGGAGGCACACCAGACTTAAGTGACACTTCCTTCTTCTTCTGTTCCTTCTTCTCCATGGCAACTTTCTTGGTACCGGAGGACCTGCTACCTGCTTTCTTTGGGGGCATCTTCTGCCTGGTCAGGTCACTGACACGTCACGTTGTGTACACTACAGCAGCAGGACGTCGGTCTGGCACCACAACAGTGGATGATGATGACACACCTCTGTCTTTTCTGCACCTAAAAGCAAAAAAGCCAGAAGAACATCAGTCAAAAGATCCATAATATAATATATAACTTATTAGTGTCTCGTGGGTGGTCATCACAATTATTAAATTTCATGAAGTCAGTGAACAACATCAACAGTATAGCCAGCCATTAAGAGACTGACAAGGCCAGGGATCCTGTTGTATTTGTACTGTGTACACTTAGGAAGAAGAATAGCAAGGAACAAAAACCCGCCGTGATGATTGCTGAGTTGTACCCCTGGGCCTACTGTACGACTAGGCCACAAGTTTGGATGCCTATGGCAAAGGCACAATGCATGCCTTCCTGAAATGGCCGCCACACACATGCTCAGCCCACCCACCACAATAATAAACAAAAAGTGATTGCAAAGGACAGGAACAGGAAGTTGTAGTGTCTGTGGAACTTAATCCCTCTCATAAAAATGTTTTCCAGACAAATAACAGCTTCTCCCTGCTCCAAACCTACAGCTCAATGACAGCCTGAGGAGTTTTTTGTGCAGAAATGCACAAAAAAGCGTTTTCGAGAAGGGTCTATGTTGCTCGCGAGATATTGTTTGCCAGATTGCAAAAGCTGCGTGTTCGGGATCGCGAACTGTACAAAAAGGCTTTCTCGCGTGCGCGAAGACGCATATTGCGAGCGCAAAAATGACGAAAACTGTAAGTCCGCGTTGTCGCGCTGTGCAGAGTTACCGAAAGTTCGCGAGCTGAATCCCTTGCCTTACATGCTGGCCAAATAAGCCCAATTTGTTTAGCACACACCCAAAAAATGCTATTGCACCCCAAACACACCTTTTGCAATAAAATCCAAAGCCATCCATGGAGTAAAGGAAAATCACCAGACAACACCAACTGTACATTTAAATCACGCACCACAGATTGGAGGCTGACTACCTCTGGGCCTACTGGAAGACTACTAGGCCACAAGCTTGGAACCGGATGGCAAAAGCAAGCACACTGCTTGGATGGCTTCACAAAATGGCCGCCACACACCCACAACAACCACAAGAAATGGGAGACAGTCAATGGACGCCTATGGCAAAGGCACAATGCATGCCTTCCTGAAATGGCCGCCACACACATGCTCAGCCCACCCACCACAATAATAAACAAAAAGTGATTGCAAAGGACAGGAACAGGAAGTTGTAGTGTCTGTGGAACTTAATCCCTCTCATAAAAATGTTTTCCAGACAAATAACAGCTTCTCCCTGCTCCAAACCTACAGCTCAATGACAGCCTGAGGAGTTTTTTGTGCAGAAATGCACAAAAAAGCATTTTCGAGAAGGGTCTATGTTGCTCGCGAGATATTGTTTGCCAGATTGCAAAAGCTGCGTGTTCGGGATCGCGAACTGTACAAAAAGGCTTTCTCGCGTGCGCGAAGACGCATATTGCGAGCGCAAAAATGACGAAAACTGTAAGTCTGCGTTGTCGTGCTGTGCAGAGTTACCGAAAGTTCGCGAGCTGAATCCCTTGCCTTACATGCTGGCCAAAAAAGCCCAATTTGTTTAGCACACACCCAAAAAATGCTATTGCACCCCAAACACACCTTTTGCAATAAAATCCAAAGCCATCCATGGAGTAAAGGAAAATCACCAGACAACACCAACTGTACATTTAAATCACGCACCACAGATTGGAGGCTGACTACCTCTGGGCCTACTGGAAGACTACTAGGCCACAAGCTTGGAACCGGATGGCAAAAGCAAGCACACTGCTTGGATGGCTTCACAAAATGGCCGCCACACACCCACAACAACCACAAGAAATGGGAGACAGTCAATGGACGCCTATGGCAAAGGCACAATGCATGCCTTCCTGAAATGGCCGCCACACACATGCTCAGCCCACCCACCACAATAATAAACAAAAAGTGATTGCAAAGGACAGGAACAGGAAGTTGTAGTGTCTGTGGAACTTAATCCCTCTCATAAAAATGTTTTCCAGACAAATAACAGCTTCTCCCTGCTCCAAACCTACAGCTCAATGACAGCCTGAGGAGTTTTTTGTGCAGAAATGCACAAAAAAGCGTTTTCGAGAAGGGTCTATGTTGCTCGCGAGATATTGTTTGCCAGATTGCAAAAGCTGCGTGTTCGGGATCGCAAACTGTACAAAAAGGCTTTCTCGCGTGCGCGAAGACGCATATTGCGAGCGCAAAAATGACGAAAACTGTAAGTCCGCGTTGTCGCGCTGTGCAGAGTTACCGAAAGTTCGCGAGCTGAATCCCTTGCCTTACATGCTGGCCAAAAAAGCCCAATTTGTTTAGCACACACCCAAAAAATGCTATTGCACCCCAAACACACCTTTTGCAATAAAATCCAAAGCCATCCATGGAGTAAAGGAAAATCACCAGACAACACCAACTGTACATTTAAATCACGCACCACAGATTGGAGGCTGACTACCTCTGGGCCTACTGGAAGACTACTAGGCCACAAGCACACACATCCAACAAAGGTAAATCACACACACACACCAACAGTGAAATACACCACAGCCACGTTTAGCATTTCAATCCTATGCCATCCATGCCCTACATGATGTAGAAAGTCTACGGAACCACAAAACATGGACCCATGGGTACCCTACTGGCTGAAATTGCAGAGAAAAACAACTAGGCCCCTATTGAAAGTAGTACAGGCCACCCACCACAACAATAATTTTTAAAAACAATAAAAATCCCAGAAAAATGTAGGTACAAACAAGCCCCAATGGAACAAACACACCAATTCTCCAACTTACTTGTAGTAAATTAAATCTCAAATCAAAAATTCCTCAAATAAATTCAATCCAATGGTATGATGCAGCAGACAGACACAAAAAGTGATCCTTCCAGCTCCAAATCCAAATGAAAGTGAACAACACATGCACAAAGCACGTGGGAGGAGCCTGCTGGACAGGAACAGGAAGTTGTAGACTCAGGGGCACTTCCTTCCTCTTGAAAAAAAAGAGTTAAAAAAATTAAAGGACTCTTTCTTACACAAAAGACTACAGCAAGATCACAATCTGAGGAGTTTTCTAAGCAAAATGATCATTTTAGAGAAGGTTTTATGAAGCTCGCGAGATATTCTTTGCCAGATTGCAGTTTTTCCATGTTCGGGATCGCGATCTTACCAAAACAGCCGCCGGAAGTCAGCTCGCGCGCACAAATGACGTGTTCGGGGTCGCACACTCTCGCGGGCTTGGGCAGCCATAGTACAAATCTCGTGGCGCTCGCGAACAGACAGAAAAGCAAGTTGGCGATCGCAGAATCAAGGTAAGACGTTACCGCGCGCGCGAGAATGAATATTGAGCGCGCGAGGAAGCAAATTTACTACGCTACGCGCTAGATTGCGTAGCAATCTGCAACTTCGCGCTCTACGCGAATCGCGAAGTTACCTAAACTTCGCAAGCTCCGCGAACGGAGCGTAGTTCAACGCCCAGGCTTAGCTGCGATGTAGGAGAAGGCTCTCCTGCCTGCTCTGTTTCTGCGGATGCGGGGGACTTCTACCAGGGCGAGGTCGACAGAGTGGAGGTTCCTCTTGGGTAGGTGGAAGGAGACTCTCTCGTTGAGGTATTTGAGTCCGATGTTGTAGAGGGATTTGTAGGTCTGGGTGAGAAGTTTGAAGGTAATCCTCTTCTCGACGGGGAGCCAGTGAAGGTCTTGTAAGTGTTGGATCATATGTTCGTGATGAGATGCAAGGGTACACACTGTACTGTTGAGAGAAACTAAGTTGTTGTGAACAACGGTTGAAGAAGACACCCTTTATTTAGCATTAACGATAACATTAGTGGAGGGAGTTGAGTAACTAATGGCCTCTTCTATCTGACTTCAACTCAGCTGGGAAAGTTTAATGAAGCAGACTAAGAGTCAGACGACCTTGATGGATGGGTGGAACGAAAAGGGAAAGAAGGATGGAAAGGAGGAAGGGCGGCTGACATGTAATATACAACTGGCAGAGAAGGATGCGTGGGTGAAGGAAGGGAGCCCGAGCTGCATAGGTGGCTGATAGGAATTGTATGTATGGGTGGTTGAAAGATGGGTGAAAGGTGAAAGAAAGGATGCCTGCGTGGATGGGTGAAACTGTATGGGTGATAGGAATCCTCCGGTGGTTTTGATGGCTCAAACTCAAAGGCAAACAAGGACGCATGGGTGGTGTTTTATTTTTTTTTAACAAATGTCTGTTGTTGGTGAAAGGTTTGTTGAGAGATTAAGAAGAATGATAGCCGTGTTTACTTTGAATGGATGGATGCCTGGATGGTATTCAATCATAATATAGGTGGAGACTGTCCCTGGATGAAGAGAATGTCAAAGAAAAATAAACCATGCTAGAGTAGCAAGCCAAATATAAGAATAAGATTAAAATAAAATAAATATAATACTAGAAGAGCAATGCAATGATAAATGGAAAAATAAATAGGAAGAGAAACAAGGACTATTTTTTTTCAAGGTTTTTGATTCAAGGTTGTATTTCAGAATACTGCCTTGACTCACAGTAGTTTGCAAGCACAACATATATATTGTATATGTATTTACCCACACGCACCCATTATCAATCGCCTCCCTCCGACTCCGAGGCCCACTCCCCAGTCCCTACCTATGTCATTTTGACTGTGTCAACCATGGGTGGCCTATCAGATGTAAGGTTACACAATGGTCCCAACCGAAACAACCAAACAGGAAGAAGTTAGCAGCCATGGCCTGGCAACGCAAGCTGGAGGCCATCCATATGAAATATTAGCGGCTGGGGGTTCTGGCGGAGGAGGAGGCGATAGCAGCTGCAGCCTCCTCTAATGCCCCAGGCAGGCCCCTTCAGTTCCTCCAGTGGTACGGCATTTAAGCGTTGCATGATCCTCCAGATGGCGTGCCTAGAGGAGTGGATAAACGCCATGGAGATTAACAAGATCCGGCAAGCCCGCCGCTGGAACCCTGTCGCCTTGCCCCTTTATTAGTTTTTTTTTCAGTGGGTGGGAATTGGGCAGTGGGGAAAAAGTTTTGGTTTATGGACATTAGTTGGGGTTAGGGAGAGGGGTGGGTCAGGTGTTGTGTTGGAAGGCGGACCCCGAGGAGTCGGTGAGACCACCAAGGGGGGGGGCCCTCACACTGCACGAAGTAGCCGAGCGCTGCCGAGAAGTCTCCTGAGAGATCCTTCTCCTATCACGTACTAGCACAGTAACACCACCACACAGGACTCAAGGAGGTTGTCTTGTGACAAGCAAGTCTTTATCAGCAATAAAAAGGTTACGAGGTCAATATCTACACGAAGGGATCGAGGGATCCACCAAAAGTCTCAGTGTCTCTTTGGAAGGGTCGGGGTAGCGGGACAGTCTTTGGCAGGAATGCGGTACGAGGGTACCTGGGGCCCAGTTCTTATCCTCAAGCTGGAGGACCTCAGGATCTCGGATGGGTCGAGCCGCGACGGCGTCAGCAGGGCTCTGGCGTATAGTTCGTGGAGAGCCGCGATTCAATCAGCAGGGCTCTCAAGATGGTTTCTGCTCAGCTCAAGCCGCGACGTCGTCAGCAGGGCTCCGAGGAAGGTTTCAGCGAGGTTGGGCCGCGACAGCGTCAGCAGGGCTCCGATGTTCCAGGTGGTTCAGAAAGGGTTCACAAGAAGGAGCCGCGACGCAGTCAGCAGGGCTCGTGATGGTTCCGACAAGAGTTCTTCTCCGTAGGGTCAGCCGCGATTCAATCAGCAGGGCTCTCGACTCCGGGATACAACTGCCGAGCTGTGGTGGGGTCGCCCCAGATATAGGTCTGGAGCCCTTTGATGTCCGGACCTATGCGCCCGAGGGGGCGGAGTGGCCGGGTGGAGGTGGCCAGACGCCCAGCAGGAGAGGCGCCAGGCCCATGGGAGTTGCAGGGCGATCACACCTCGAGAGGGGAGGACAGTTGGGGGTCCCATCGATACTGTCCTCCGCCGGGGGCGATGAATGGTTCCTGCGGCACCCCCTGGCTAGTTCGTGGTGCCTCGATGTCGGGGCTTCGCTGGGGTCGAGGCCGGGTTGAGCGGGGTCGCGCCGGCTGGTGCACGGTGTGACGTGGATGCCAACAAGATGGCAGAGCCACGAGGAGTATGCGACCACGTGCAGCTCTGGGTGAAGGGCCTTGGTGCAGTTCAGACGGGTGGCCCGTGAAGGCCGGGGCGGGGAACGGGCACAATCCAGGGGGTTAAGGACCACGCCACGAGGCCGGGTCCAACAGGCGTCCCCCCCAGCCAAAGGCGTGGAGAGTCACCCATCTCCTTGGGGATTCTCCTCGTCAAGGCGGAAGAAGCGGGACAGGCCGTCGGCGTTGGCGTGGTCATTGCCGGGCCGGTGTTCGACGTCAAAGTCCATCCCTTGTAGCGAGATGGACCACCGCAGCAGCTTGGGGTTCTCGCCCCGCATTTGCATTAACCATTGCAAGGGCCGGTGGTCGGTCTGGACCCGGAAGTGGGTGCCAAAGAGGTAGGGCCGGAGCTTCTTGAGGGCCCACACCACAGCGAAGGCCTCACGCTCAATAGTGCTCCAGCGTTGCTCTCGGGGCAGTAGTCGTCGGCTGATGAAGGCCACTGGTCGGTCGAGCCCCTTTTCGTCGGCTTGGGATAGGACGGCCCCGATCCCATACTCGGAGGCGTCCGTCTGTACCACGAACTCCTTCTGGTAGTCCGGGGCCTGCAGCACCGGAGCAGTACACATGGCTGTCTTTAGGGTGTCGAAGGCTGTTTGGCAGCGGGGTGTCCAGTGTACCTTCTTGGGCTGCTTTTTGGACGTTAACTCTGTGAGGGGGCCAACAATGCTCCCATAGTCCCCGATAAACCGCCGGTAGTATCCGGTGAGGCCCAGGAAGGCCCGGACAGCGGTCTGGGTAGTGGGGGGTTCCCAGGTCTGGATGGCATCTATCTTCGCTTGGAGGGGGGCCACCTGCCCGCTCCCCACTTGATGGCCCAGGTAGGTCACGGATCCGTGGCCGATTTGACATTTGCTGGCCTTGATTGTGAGCCCGGCCCGCTGGAGGGCGGCCAGGACGGCCTTCAGGTGGAGGAGGTGCTCGGCCCAGTGGTTGCTGTACACGGCAATGTCATCTAAGTAGGCCGCGCTGAAGGCCTCAAGCCCGGCCAAAACCTTGTTCACCAGTCTTTGGAAGGTGGCCGGGGCGTTCTTCATTCCGAAGGGCATCACCCGAAAGTGGTAATGCCCATCCGGGGTCGAAAAGGCGGATCTTTCTTGGGCGCCGGGGGTGAGCTGGATTTGCCAGTACCCGGCGGTGAGGTCCAGCGTGCTCAAGTAGCGAGCGGCCCCTAGGCGGTCGATGAGTTCGTCGGCCCGGGGTATCGGGTGTGCGTCTGTCTTGGTTACTGCATTCAGGGCTCGGTAGTCCACGCAGAATCGCAACTCCGGGGGGTGACCGGGAGCTGCGGCCTTGGGCACCAGGACGACAGGGCTGGCCCACGGGCTGTCGGAAGGCTCGATGACCCCCAGGGCCAGCATCTTCGCTACTTCGGCCTGGATGCAGGCCCGCACTCGGTCAGGCACCCGGTAGGCTCTGTGTCGTATGGGGGGGCTCTCCCCGGTGTCGACGTCGTGGACGCACCAGTGGGTCACCCCCGGGGTGAGAGAGAAGAGGGCTGCGTAGTCCCGCAGTAATGGCTGGCAGTCGTTGCGCTGTTCCGGGGTCAGGGACGAGGCGAGTTGGACCCCTTCGATCGATCCATCGTGAATGTCGGATTGCAAGAGGTCGGGCAAGGGCTCGGAGTCGTCCTCGCCCCCCTCGTCGGTCGCCAGCAGCAGGCTCAGTTCGGTCCGGGCGAAGTGGGGTTTTAGCCTGTTAGCATGTAGGACCCGGAGGGGGTTCCGGGGGGACTCCAGATCGACCAGGTAGGTGACGGGACTTTTCTTCGCCACCACCTTGAAGGGCCCGGTCCACTTGTCCTGGAGGGCGCCGGGTTCGACCGGGGCCATGACCCATACTTTCTGACCTGGCTCGAATTCTATAGTAGAGGTGTTGCGATCGTACCACCGCTTCATGTCCTCCTGGCTGGCCTCGAGGTTGGCTTCGGCCATGGCTCGGAACCTGCGGGTCTGGTTTCGGAGGGTCAGGAGGTATCGGTAGACGTCAGGAGGGGCGCCTCGGGGCTTCATCTCCCAGCCCTCCTTGACCAGGCTGAGCGGTCCGCGGACCGGGTGTCCATACAATAGTTCAAACGGGCTGAACCCCAGGGACTTCTGCGGGACCTCCCGATAGGCAAACAGGAGGCAGGGCAGCAGAACATCCCATTTCCGCCTGAGGGGTTCTTCCAGGCCCTGGATCATCCCTTTTAATGTTCGGTTGAACCGCTCAACCAGTCCGTTCCCCTGAGGGTGATAGGGGGTCGTGAACTTGTATGTGACCCCGCACTGTTGCCACAGGGACCGCATGTACCTGGAGATAAAGTTCGTGCCGCGGTCGCTCACCACTTCGCTGGGGAATCCCACTCGGGAGAAGATCCCCATCAAGGCCCGGCCTACCACAGGGGCCGTTATAGTTCTTAGCGGGACCGCCTCCGGGTACCTGGTGGCGTGGTCCACGAGGACCAGGATGAAGCGGTGGCCCAGGGCGGTTTGGGGGTCCAGGGGTCCCACAATATCGATTCCGACCCGTTCGAACGGGGTGCTGACGGCTGGAAAGGGCTGGAGGGGGGCCTTGACCCGACCCCCCGTCTTTCCGCTGGCTTGGCAGGTCTGGCAGGACCGGCAGTGGTTGTCCACATCTCTCCGCATCCGGGGCCAGTAGAAGTGGGTCACCAGACGACTGTACGTTTTGTCTTGCCCCAAGTGTCCTGCGAGGGGCACATCATGGGCCAGGTTGAGAAGGAACTCCCGGAAGCGGAGGGGGACCACCAACACGCGGCTGGCCCCGAGTTCTGCTACTTTCTGTTCACTGTACAACAGGCCCTCGGCCCGGTAGATCCAGTGGGTGCCGGTCTGGTCACCGTTGGCTTGCGCGGTCGCCTGTTGTCGGACCCCTTCGAGAGAGGGACAGGACTGTTGTTCTTGCTGGAACTGCTCTCGGGTGGGGCCCCCTTCGTGTCGCCATTGTGTCAGCTCTGGTAGGGCGCTCGGAGAAGCCATCTCTTCGGGGGAGGATTCGCTGGGTCCAGGGTCGGTGTCCGCCTCCTCCTCGCTGCTGGTGGGAGGGGGTGTGAGCCCCTCGGGTTGGGCGGTCCCGGAGGTCGAGGATGAGCGGGGGGCCTGGGTGGTCATGGACCGGGTGATGGCGCAGGCCCAATCAGCCAGTCCCAACATTCGGAGGTGCTCTCGTCGCTCTACTTGCGCCCAGGGGGAACTTTCCAAGTCGTTCCCCAGGAGGCAGTCGACCGGGGCGTCGTCGCGCACTGTCACCTTCAGCAGGCCCGTCACCCCTCCCCACTCGAAGGGGACCAGGGCCATCTGGCATAGGCTTTCACTGTTGTCGGCCGTCCGTACGGGGCACAGCACATTCGGTAGACTCTGTTCAGGGGTCACCAGGTGGCAGCGGACAGCGGTGATACTGGCGCCTGTGTCACGAAGGGCTTCGGCCCGTTGTCCATTGACTGTGACCTGCTGCCGGTACTTCTGGGTGTTGGTTGGGATGGGGGTGCAGGGTACCATCTCTCGGCTACCCAGGCAGACCAGGGACATGGCTGCCGGCTCCCACTCAGTGTTCTCTCGGTCGAGGGCCTCCTCTTCCTCTTCTCCTCCCCCCAAGGCGGCGGCTGTCAGCTGCCAGGGCGGGGGCCCGCCGGCCCCGTTTCTTCGGTTCAGAGGGCAGGCCGGATCGCTGGCAAAGTGTCCGGTTTGTTGGCAGCCGTAGCAGGTCACTGGTGGCCGTGGTCCGGGTCGGGCCGGGCCCACCCTTCGGGCTAGGCTCGGGGAGAGATGTGGCTGCGGTGGCCCTCGAGGGGGGCTCCTGGGGGCCCCGGCGGGAGGGTCTCGGTTCCTGTTCGGCCCTCCCCCCCCACCGCGCTGGCGGGGGGGTCCGTTGGTGTTCCTCTGGTACTCCCCCATTGAGTTCCGGGGGACCCGGGAGTTGACCCATCGATCGGCCTCGACGGCAAGTTTCCGCGGGTCGGTCATTTTGCTGTCGAGGAGGTGCTGTCTCAGTTCCACGAAGCAATTGTTGGAAAGGTGTTCCCACACGATGAGGTCGACCAGCTGCCCGTAGGTGGTTACTTTGCTTCCTTTGATCCACCCTTCTAGGGCCCGACTGAAAAAGTCCACATATTCCACCCATGTGGTACCCGGGATTTTCTTGCAGTCTCTGAACCGCTGGCGGTACATTTCCGCTGTTAGCCCGTAGCGGGTGAGCAGGGCCTCCTTCATGTGATCGTAGGAGGTCATCACCTCCTCCGGTAGCTGGAGCAGCGTGTCCCGCCCCTCACTCAGGAACCGCCCCCACAGGCCCGCGCCCCAGTCTTTTCGGGGCACCCGATGAGAGGTCATGGCCACCTCGTAGGCCTTGAACCATTGTTGGATGTCGTCATTCTTGTAATACTCCTTGACGACCTCTTTCGGGATATGTACCTTGGCCTCGGAAGGCGGTAGAGTGTCTCTAGTACTAGGGGTGTCGGTCCCTCCGTTCTTGGCCTTGATCTCGAGCTCCTTGAGACTGCGCTCGTGCTCAAGAGTTAGTTTCTTTTCCTCCAACTCCCGGTGTCGTCTCTTCTCCTCTATCTCTTCTTGAAGGCGCAGCTGCTCTAGGGCCAGTTTCTTTTCTGCCAGCTGGAGTTCGCCGTCCAGCCGCAGTCGGGCGAGCTCTAGCTCGTGGCTCCGGACCTTTTCCCGCTCTCGTATTTTTTCTTCGGAGAGGCCGGTTTCTAGGCTCTTTCTTCCTCCGGTTGCCGGAGTCAGTGCGGTTGCTGTGGTCTCAGTCAGGGGCAAGGGCCCTTCTTCCTGGGAGGGGCCTGCCCCGGCCTCCAACCATGCCCTCAGAGCTTTCTGCATCTCCTCTTTGGTACCTAGGCTGGTGGTTGCAATGCCTTTGTCTTTGCAGAACTGTTTTAATTCTTTGTGCGTATATTCTTCCAGCCGTTCGGGCTGGAACTCCATTGTCGGGTTGTTTTCCTGGCTGCTCATGATGCTGTTCGTTTGGATGGGTAGCTAGTGGGTACTGGCTGGTACGTACTGCGTTCGGCTCGGATCCCGTCGCTGGCCACCAAATGTTGGAAGGCGGACCCCGAGGAGTCGGTGAGACCACCAAGGGGGGGGGCCCTCACACTGCACGAAGTAGCCGAGCGCTGCCGAGAAGTCTCCTGAGAGATCCTTCTCCTATCACGTACTAGCACAGTAACACCACCACACAGGACTCAAGGAGGTTGTCTTGTGACAAGCAAGTCTTTATCAGAAATAAAAAGGTTACGAGGTCAATATCTACACGAAGGGATCGAGGGATCCACCAAAAGTCTCAGTGTCTCTTTGGAAGGGTCGGGGTAGCGGGACAGTCTTTGGCAGGAATGCGGTACGAGGGTACCTGGGGCCCAGTTCTTATCCTCAAGCTGGAGGACCTCCGGATCTCGGATGGGTCGAGCCGCGACGGCGTCAGCAGGGCTCTGGCGTATAGTTCGTGGAGAGCCGCGATTCAATCAGCAGGGCTCTCAAGATGGTTTCTGCTCAGCTCGAGCCGCGACGTCGTCAGCAGGGCTCCGAGGAAGGTTTCAGCGAGGTTGGGCCGCGACAGCGTCAGCAGGGCTCCGATGTTCCAGGTGGTTCAGAAAGGGTTCACAAGAAGGAGCCGCGACGCAGTCAGCAGGGCTCGTGATGGTTCCGACAAGAGTTCTTCTCCGTAGGGTCAGCCGCGATTCAATCAGCAGGGCTCTCGACTCCGGGATACAACTGCCGAGCTGTGGTGGGGTCGCCCCAGATATAGGTCTGGAGCCCTTTGATGTCCGGACCTATGCGCCCGAGGGGGCGGAGTGGCCGGGTGGAGGTGGCCAGACGCCCAGCAGGAGAGGCGCCAGGCCCATGGGAGTTGCAGGGCGATCACACCTCGAGAGGGGAGGACAGTTGGGGGTCCCATCGATACTGTCCTCCGCCGGGGGCGATGAATGGTTCCTGCGGCACCCCCTGGCTAGTTCGTGGTGCCTCGATGTCGGGGCTTCGCTGGGGTCGAGGCCGGGTTGAGCGGGGTCGCGCCGGCTGGTGCACGGTGTGACGTGGATGCCAACAAGATGGCGGAGCCACGAGGAGTATGCGACCACGTGCAGCTCTGGGTGAAGGGCCTTGGTGCAGTTCAGACGGGTGGCCCGTGAAGGCCGGGGCGGGGAACGGGCACAATCCAGGGGGTTAAGGACCACGCCACGAGGCCGGGTCCAACATGTTGTGTTGTTTTTTCCATTAGTTTATTTGTTAGGGGAATACATTATTTATAGTTTACATATGATTTAAATGTTTTGTGGGGGGTTACTCTTTTACTTCACACGGTTTCCTTTGCTGCAGCCAGTTTTTGATTAAAATAATCTGCCAATAGTGTAACAGACCAACAGATAGATGTGGTACCCTCATTTGTGACTTGTCCTACTAGTACTGTCAGTCTCTCCTCCTAGTCTATGCAGTCTGCAACTAAAACCCCTATTGATTCCGAAGGGTGTGGGTGTGTGCATTAATGAATTAATTTCCATATTATTATTGATTATGCTTCCCCCATACTTCTTCTCTTACCTGTGATTGATGTTTATTTATACTTAGGGGAAGCAATGGCTGCATGGGGATGGTTTGGTTTCCCAAGGTGCCATGGTGGTGGTAGTAGTAGTAGACAAAGACAGTAACTTTTACAAAAAAAGAAAATGAGACAGTCAGTCAACTGAGGGAGAATCGGGAGCGAGTAGTAGAAGTACAGTATACAAGGAGACTGCCAAACAAGAAACCATGATGATGAAAATCAATGCTAAAGTAAAATAAACTAGAGTGCCTGGAGGACTAGCCTATTACAAGTTACAAACTGAAGTTGACTCTAGCTATGATGATGAAATGGACAAGCGGCTTCGTAACCTTCAGTACTGAAACTAGGATGATTAATGACTCGATGCTGGCAACCAATTATAATATTATGATGGATTATTTATGTTTCTCTGAGGGAAAAATTAATATTGAATACTGTGCATGGGTGGGCAATCTAATATTGCCAGTTTGGGCTAAAGAGAAGTATATATATTTAGAGCGGAAGAAGATCCTTGCCCTGCCTTGAGTTAGTGTTGCTTTCACCACATCTGCCCCAGAAAGTGTGTGATCAATAATTGGTGTAAATGTAATTTAGTCACACCTCAATATAAATCACACAGCCTGGGGGAAGAGGGTTAGAGTTTGATGAATGTTTGGGAAGGGGGGCTTGAGGGAAAGGTTTGACAAAGACTAACACTACACATGGAGAAGTGTGGCTCAATGATTAGAGCGGCAGACCCTGATGCAGAGGTCTAGCCCGGGACCAGGGTTCAATTCCCTGCCTCGGTGGGTCTTGAGCTCAAAAAATTCCACGGACCTGATAATTCTCACCTCGGTGCCATTCCAATGCAACTCTGGGCAATAGCTTGCTTAATCTCCACAACGGCCCCCACAACGCTAAGGATGCCTGGCCTCCACCTTGGGGGTGCCCAGGAGTGGATGCCTCACAGGGAAAGCCAGGATGGGTTCCACAGCGGTATTCGCACAAGCGCCTTGAGACCCTTGCGGGTGAGTAGTGCGCTATACAAGTATCAATTTACATATTTTTTTACATTTACAACACACAATCTTGGCAGCCGACCATCGTGAATCTGGTAGAAAAAGAAAAAGCATGCATGGTGAGGACTTGATGAGTAGTACTAGACTAGTAGTACAGGCCAAGCAGCAGTATATTATTAATTATCATTATGCAATTGCCTTGCCTGTCTGCTCCCTGAGACACCCAAGTTACATACATTTTGAGTGCTGTTGTACCAGGCTTCCTTTTAAAACTAGCAAAGAAAATAAAAAAATATCTCTAGGAGTCAAATATAAGCAAACATAATAAACAACAACACACACAGTCGTAAAGATAGAAGAGAAAAAATGAATCAAATGAAATAATCCTATAATTATTGTCAAGTTTGGAGTTGCATCTCAGCATTCCTCTTGTTCCTTCCATGGACTGTCTGTCTGTCAATCTTGGGTGCCTGATAGGTGGATGTGTTTGGTAAGGTAAGTGTGAGTTGTTTTTCCCAGAGTAGCACAGGGTAAAGGCCAGCCTGTAAGTGTAGATGGAAAAACAAAAAGGATATTGAAAAACCAATGAGTAATGCAAAGTTAAACTGCATAAATGATGGAGGAGTGCAAGAAGAAAACTTTCAGAGGCGGCATGGCTTAATCATATGTACCGTGTCTCCAGCTGTTACCTCGAACAACAGGAACAGGCCCACCCACCCAACCTTCAATTTTGAGCCAGACAGCACTGACCACACATACACACACAGAGCAACATAGCATTTTCCAAATTAAGTAACAAAATCAATTCACTGCTATCAGTCACACCACCACACTCACCTCCACCGCTACACATATATGTAGGTCTGGTGTTGTTGTTCACCATTTAGGCCACTTCATGAAACGCCCGAGTTATTTCATCAATCATCTACGATCCTACTGACTGACTGCGAGTATGGTATGTTCATGGTGTCCATTTCTGTAGTGTCCAAAGTGAGTCCAGAATCAAAAATGCAACGGATCAGCCAGCTATAGTACAATTTTGTTATTGAACAACAAGAAGGAAAACATTGACTTGAGTCACTTTTATATGTGTAGATTAGACATCATGCACAACAACACAAACACCAATCACTCAGAGTCAGCGTGCCATGCATGCCATCATTTACCTGTTCTTCTGGGGCAGTCCCTCTAGGCTCAGAAAGGAAGATAGATATATAGTCAGGTTCTTTGGAGGGACTCAAGGTAGGCACACATTTCACATTTGTTGTACTATTCTCCATCCAATGTCTGGCTTGAGGGAAATGGATTTAGGGCGAGTCAAGACTCGGAGAAGTGGACTTACTTCTTCACTGACTACACACAGTTGCAACTCCAATCGGGCCATGAAAGAGTAAGACGGTGGTGATGAATTTGTTGTGATTCGAACCAGAAAGACAGTGACACACACAAATAATAAAAGTTAATATTATTCCTTAGCTATATCTTTTTGGTTTTTTTGGGGGGGGCATCAAAGCAAAAAGAAAGTAACTCAAAAACCTAGCTGTCAGGGAAGTAGAGCTCGTCCTCAAACTTTGGTGGTTTAGCCAGAAGTAGGTCACCTAACACACTACTTCTATGTACTGAGTTGCTGTCATCATATTCCTGCTGTGGTACTTCAGCTATGGTGTAATCCGGTGGTATAAAGTGCTGATTCATTTTGATCATGGCTAACCTCACCACGTTGTGGGGCAAGAGACTGGTCCTTCTCACTGTCAGAATGGCACCAACAGCACTGACAACACGCTCAGCAGAGACTCGTGCAACAGGGCAAGACAGATCGTTTATCACCAGCCTGCTGAGCACTGCCCATTGGCGCCTTTTCCCATACCAATACAGCAATGGGTTTTGATCAAAGTAGACCTTTGTTGGGTCATCCAGATAGGCCTGGACATTCCGCTCAATGCTCATGGGTGCTCCGCTCTGCTGGGCCTCTTTTGCCTCTGACTCAGCACTGGACCTAAGCCCTTGCTGTAGAAACCGTTCCTGTGCTGATTCTGGGGGTGATGCTCCTGTTCTTGTAGTTGTTGATGTTATTTTTGGTGTTGTTGGTGGTTTAGCCTGCTGTGAGCCAACCGCACTGTCCTCAGGCTCTGAAGTTGAACTTGAAGCCGGCTGCCCTGCAGTACTTGTTGTGCCCTGGCGTAGCGCCCCTCAAATTCTTGGCTGTTCTTTTTCTAGCTGACTGGCTTCCACAGCTATCCAAGTTTTGTAGTTGGCAACATGCCTGTCTGAAAATGGAATGAAAGTGTGCAGTAATGGGTTGTACCGTGGATCCAGAATTGTGGCACAAATGTAATGGTTGGATGACAGAATGCCTCTTTGCGCCCTTGTATTTTCAGATAAGCGAAGGGTTAAGCACTCCACCAACTCATATGCTTCTTTTTTTCCCTCCACACCTGCATACATTGCAGACACCCCCTTCAGCTGTTCCTGTAGCATGTGCAACAATTGGATAGCTTGGCCCATAGTACAGTCCTCCTTGCTGACTTTACGTGTGAAGACCTCGAAAGGAAGAAGCATCTCTGTCAGGCATTTAACTAGTCAATATTGGTCCATCTCAATGATCATGCCTTTTACAGTAGCATCCCCTCTTTGCATGACATATTCATTGATTGGTCTGTACTGCTCAAACAGACATTCAAGCAGGTAATAAGTTGAGTTCCAATGTGTTGGTTCCTCCTGGATGAGTACATTAACTAACATTCTATTATCATGTTGAATGATCCTCATTTGCTTCCAGACTTTAAAAGAATGGCTGAGATGTGTGCAGATTCTTCTGCATGTGGTCAGTAAATGGCTGACTCGGTCTTCATTTTTCAGAAAGTCTTGGACAATGATGTTAATGTAGTGAGCCAAACACAGGACCCTGAAATAGCCACCATCGGCCATGGCCTTATCTATATTACTGCCATTGTCTGTGGCAACAAATCTAATAGCCCTCTTGGTCGCAGCCATTCAAAGACCTTCTTGTCAAAGTCTTCCAAAATGTTTGCAGCAGTATGAGATTTCTCCATGGCAAACATTGCTACAGTTGCATGTTTCCAAGCGGCATCAAAAATCTCAGCAGTGTTAATCACCTGCAGATATCTTTTCTCTAACTCGCACAAAAGAGATCCAGTGTGCAGTGATGCACGTGTAATCAGTGGCTTGGCAACTGGTCCACATGTCTGTTGTCAGGTGGATAGTGTGAACAGCACTCTACTGCAAAGCTTGTCCAAGCAATTCCAGCATGTTGTGATGTAGTGCTGGAACAGCAACTCTGGTGAAATGGGACCGGCTGGGAACCTTCCATTACGGGCAGATGACTGCCACAAATTCAAGAATCCCCCCCCTCCACAAAAGAAAAAGGGAGGAGGTCCAGCTCTAACATTTTAGCCAGCTTCACGTTGTGCAAACGTGCCTTTGGGTGGTTGCATTCGTACTGCCACTCTGACCTAAACATGCTGAGAATGGTAGCCTGGATTTTTTTCTTTTCTGGTGCCACTGATGCAGGTGACTTCTTGATGACAGATGTTAGGCTCAATGAACAGTTTTTTATTGCGGTACTCTCTTGCCTGGGACCCCTTGGTGTCTCAGCCTGACTCTTGTACAATTGCGAAGTTGCTGATGATGATGTGGGCAGTACCATTTGCACTGCTGGTGACAGGGCTGCTTTGTGTAACAGAGAAAATGTTTCCCTATTTTTCTTCTTCCACCAGGATCAGATCCTCTTCTTCATCCCCTCCACCAACAACATGTGCAGTTTTTTGGCTGCTAAGGTGCGCCTCCCACTGGATCAAGTGGTGTTTTCTCAGATGGGTTGTTTGGCCTCCGGTACCATAGTTTGTACCAAGCTTACCCCAACAAAAACCTTGTCCACAAATGGAGCATATAGCAATGTTCACCTATTTATTGCTAACTGAAAATAGTCTTTAAAGTATCATCTTGTGAGATACACATATAAAGAGACTCCACATACAGACTCGTCGATATATTCTCTTGTGGATCAAACATAATATCCTTCAAGAGCTTTATGACATATTTGGTGTCCTAGAGGTAGGATAGCATCTTGAGAACCAGAGATCTCAAGACACAATCAGTAAATTGGAACAAAAGTGACCCAATCCTGACACAATAGGTCTATCTGGTGAGGGTCTTTGGGGCTTATGGATTTTCAACAGTATTTAAAAATAAGGTGTCTTTGGTTCATTAGGTTCTAAAATCTTCTTTTTAGTAATCCACTCAGATTCTTTCAATTCCTCAACCAGTGCATGAAGAAAACTTCTGTAACTTGTTAGTAAGATCCAGTCTTGGCTGCAAGTAGTTGTTAGTGTTCTGTATTTGTCAAAAGCGCTCACCCTGGTAGGCTACCTAGGCAAAGACCACAGTGGCACCACTTTTATCTGCTAGTTTTATGGTAATCATGCGGTCGGAGCCTAATCTTTAAATTATTTTCTGTTCCCTATTGGAAATGTTGTGAATGGGTCTTCTTACAATCATTTTGTTGCTAGGAGGGCACCCAGTGAGATTTCTCCAATGTGGGCAGTCGTGGAAGTTCGTGATCTTTCATGGTCAGAAAGAAAGCTGCTGCCTGGGTAGAAAGTACAAGAATGGGCTCCCAGAGCTAAAACACAGCATGAGCAGCACCGAGTGCCCATTTCCACCAAGTGGCAGAATTCCATAGAATCCTAAAAGAGTTTTTTGTAACTCAGAGGAATTCCACTGAGTTAAACTCTGCGAGTTCTGCCCAAGCCTAGTTAATTCCTACATGAGTAGGCTTAATGATGAGATCCCTTGGAATGTCTTGTTGTGAACTCTGTCTATGTGCAATGCTGTTTTGTTTTGTTTACCTTTTATAATGGGGTATGTTTCAGTCACCTACATACTGTTCCCCCTTTTCTCCTTGAAATGCGTTTTACATGTTTTTATCTATTACTGAGACCCCCTGAGCATTTGAGTATCTTTTACTCTTGCTCTTTCAGTAAATACTAATCGTTTTGACTTGTATTAATGATGTGCGCCCCTTCACGTTATGATACAACTATACAGCCATAGGACATTTAGTGTCCTCTTTAGGCACAATAGTTAGTTTTCTATTTTTCATAAAAGAGATTGACAGATAAAATGTCATCTTCATTGGTCCTAGTATATACTGCGAGTCAACATTGGCTAACTTTACTCTGGAGCATAGATTCATTCTTACTTTCTCTGTTTGTCACAGTTTTCCTATCTTTCTGTATGCCCTTCCTTATCTCTTTTGCCATCCCTCTCTTGTTTTGGGGCAAAGTCATTCGATGGAATGAACACTTCCGGGCCCCAAAAAGGAGTTCTGGTGCCTACCACCTGCCACCATTGCACAAAGTAAACACTGATAAAAAATGTCAGAGAGAAACTGGAAGGGTTTAGGACACTGGGGCTGTATAACAGACGGTATCCCAGGGGCGAAACTGGCGTTTGCACCTACTTTGCACGACCCCTGGGCCCTTTGGTATTATAGAAGGGGGCGCAGACGCTTGTGCATCCCTTCCATAATAATCCTGATAGCGCTACCTTCAGTGGGCGTTCCCTCATTTGCATAGGGCGTGCCTTATGCAAATAAGGGAATTCCTTTCACCCTGCACCCACGCCATATTACAGACAGGGGTGCAGAGTCAAAGAAGCCCGCATGAGACACACAGACAGTGTGACATTTAAAAGGTGGTGCACTGTCAGTGCGCCCCCTGAGAGCAGCCCTCTGCTGGGGGTAAAGGGGGTCCCATGGACCCCCCCGACATCCTCTTGCAGCCGGGTGCAGTCACTGACATCACCCGCCTGCAAGGGGATCTCTAATCCCCTTCGAAAGTGAAGGTGGGTGCCACCTGCACAGTGAAAACACGGAGAAGCTGCTGCGTGTTTTCACATGAATGCGCTGCCCCTTGGGGCAGCGTGAGTCCGTGGCTGCCCTGGGGGCAGCGCATTCACCATAATAAGACGCATTATCATTGTTTGTGCCCTGCGCACCTTTTGAAAGGTGTGCCCAGAGCAAACAAAGATAATGTGTAATATGGCCCGAGGTACATCTTGAAATGTGGCGAGGTAAGATATAGTAAACAATTATGGAAGGAGGGCCAGGGTAAAAGGGCACAAAGCATTTTTCCTAAAGGTCTACAAGGAAGGAAACATGGATACACTAATAAAAGTGGGTGGAAGGGTGGCAGGTTACATGTCACAACAATGACAAATGTTACAAATATTAATTCCATAATATTGTCTAACACTATAACACAATAGTAATATGTATAGTGTATAGAAGTGATGCCAATACAGTTGCAGGCAGATAGTGAAACATCAATATTGTGATGCCCAGCATCTGTCAAGGGGTGTGCATTTTCTCAATATATTTATTTGGGTTGGAGCAGCTGAACATCAGAAAGGGTACATGGACACTGCCTTTTCAGAGAGGCTAAATTTATCTCAATACCACATAACCCTTATCCTCGACTACAGCTGGATCATGTGATCAGCATTTGTGGCTGGATAAAGGATACCATGAGGGACATATGTAACGAAAAACTGGTCCTTGGTATGAATCAACAATGGGGTGTTTCAATCATGTGTTTATATATGAGCCACAGACTACGCAAGCTTATTTCTTCTTTTATGTGATGTTCCCTGAATGTCCACAGTGGATATAATCCATTTAATGAAATATAGCCATCTAATTCTATTTGACATTTCGCCTCACTCAGTCTCGATCAACCCAAAAACCAAAGCCTCATAAATTTTACATATTAACTCTAATTAGGCACATCTCTCAAAAGCATGGCAATAAATGCCTTCTGAATTGCTTGAAATTCCCCAGATAGATGGAGTACCTTCTGGAGTGCAATGATCATACTCCTCCCCCAATGACTTTCCTCTCATCATTTGAATATTTGACTAGTCATCTGCAATCATCTGTAATTGTGGCTCCTTCTTTCTAAAACACTGGCTGGCACCGTGGCATTTATTAGCGTGAAAAGCAACAGAAATAAGTGGGAAGCAATATAAACAAATAGATCTATTATTCATGAGGAGCTCATTCTAAACACAGTCACACATTGGCAAGAAACAATTAATAATTCAACCCATTTTCAAGTCATTAAAAAACAATTTCCAAATGCTCAGTGTAAACACACATTTTTATACGGCTAAAGATATTGCAGATGCTGTGAAAGCTAGATTTGGCTGAAGCTGGGTGGCCTGAGGTATTTTAGCAATTCCAAATTAGTGTGGCGGAAAAGCTTTTGGCTGAAACAAACCTTGAAGGAACAATATTGCACAAGTTGAATTCATATCACATGCAAGTAATTATTTAGCACAACTGCGGATGAACAAATTATTATTTTAGAAAGCAAACTGAAAAATAAAACAATTTACTTAAAAGGACAGCCTCCTGCATAGCAAATGTTTCCAACTCCTCCTGTTTAATTTGTTTGAGAAGTGGGAGTTTTCGAGCAGGGTTGGCCAGTTTTTAGGTTTTGTTAGCAAGCACAATGTAATTGGTTCCAGTTGAATAAGACTGGGTAGTAGACTGCAAGACCATACAGAATTTGTACGGATACAGTTCACCAGTAGTTGTCAAAGTAGAAAAGCACCTTTGTTTTTTTCAGTGAATTTCTACATTTTGAATGCTATTTCCTAACTATAACATCCCTGTAACCTTTAGTTTTTTTTCAGTGAATTTTTACGACATATTGTTAATTACCACTATATAGTTTTTCTCTGTTCCACCTATAGCCAGGTGTATAAGGTGTGATTTTGTTATTGTATTGGGGGTCGGTACACTTTTGGCTCTACGGATCCCTCTAAATCCATTCTGTTGAGATCATATGTTTTTTAATGCCATTTCCTAACTATAATGTCCCTGTGACCTGGGTGTGTGAGTGGGTGTGTCACTGGGTGTGTGGGTTTGTAAGTGACTGTGTGAGTGTGTGGATGATGTGTCAGTGGCTGTGTGGGTCTCTGAGTGGGTGTATGAGTGGTTGTGTGGGTGTGCTTTTGGGTTACTGAGTGGGTGAATAGGTGGCTTGAGTGTCTCTGTTGATCTGTGAATGGGTGTGAGAGCATTTCTTTGGGTCTCTGAGTGGGTGTATGAGTGGTTGTGAGTGTATAAGTGGGTGTGTGGGTGGTATTCTGGGTCCCTGGGTGGATGTATACATGGCTGTTTGGGTGTGTAACTGGGTCTCTGAGTGGGCATGTGAGTGACTGTATGAGTGTGTGTGTGGGTGAGTAAGTAGGTTAGTGAGTGTGTGAGTGCATGTGACTATCTGTGTGGGTCTGTGAGTAGATGTGTGAGTAGTTTCATGGGTCTCTAAGTGGGTGTGGGATTGGCTGTACAGACCACACAGAATTTGTGCAGAAAAGGTTCACCAGTAGTTGTCAGAGTAAAAAAGCACCTTTGTTTTTTCAGTGAATTTCTACATTTTTAATGCTATTTCAAAACTTTAATGTCCCGGTAACCTTGAGTTTTTTCAGTGAACTTCTACATTTTCTTAATGTCATTTCCTATCTATAATGTTCCTGTGACCTGGGTGTGTGAGTGGGTGTGATTGGGTGTTTGGGTGTGAATATCAGTGTTTGAGTAGGTGTGTGAGTTGTTGCATGGGTGTGTATATGGGTGTGGGAGTGGATCTGTGAGTGTCTGTTTGGGTCTGTGAGTGAATGTGTGATTATTTTCTGGATCTCTGAGCAGGTGTGTGAGTGGCTATATGGATATGTGAGTGGGTGTGTGATTGGTTATGTGTGTGTGTAAATGGGTGTATAAGTGGGTGTGTGAGTGGGTGATTTTTTTAAATTGGGGTGTGGATCCATAGCTCCACCATGGATTCACATGGGGGATGTGCGCACCAAGGTGGATCTGTGGATCCTCACGTGCCACAAATAAACATTTTTGGACAATTTCTTGCCCATGAGGGTTCCTTCATAGACCACTCCATCAGTTCCACAGGGTCAGAATACCTCTATCCCCACCCCTTATATCCTATTTACACTTTGTTTCCCCCACCAGGAACCGTGTCCCTATTGACAAAAGTAGTTACCACATCTTTTCTCTCAGGTTGCGGCCAATCGATCACAGCATTGCTGTTGGCATGTGGATCCCCGGATCCACTGCAGTGGATCCGTGGTGGACTCACGTCTCTAGATATATAGAAATTATGAATCACCCCAAGACTTTACAGACAGCAGATTCAGAAAGTTATTAGCAAAGCCAAAACCTCTTGTTTCCATAGGGAAAGCAATTTTGTTTTGCTAATAGGATTGCGGCCATTTCACGAATAAGCACAAAATGCTAAAAAGTAGTGCACCAGCCACTTCAGCTGCTGTCTGGAAAGTTTTGGGGAGATTGTCAGGTAGGGGGTCAAGAGAAAAGGGGGGTCCCAATATGTGTTTTCCCCCATTGCAACTTCCTATTTTGATTTTTTTTTAAAAATAACTTTATTTATTGGTTTCAAGCAGGCAGTCTTACAGGCAAACAGACCCACTACCGCCCATGTGCGGCCCAGCGACCCCAGTACTTGTGTGAGATGGCGTAGCCCAATTTTACGTAGCCGAAGCCAATTACTAAGGTTTGTGTCTGAAAGAAGAGAATGTCCAACATTAGGCCCGGCACGTAGAGCATATTTGAAAGGGTGGAACTTAAGTCCATTCCCTGATCAGACCCACCGCCATATTCCCCCTCCCTCCCTCCCTACCCCAACTCCCCCACCCCTCCCTCCCTCCCTGGTACCGGTGTGCATCTGCGTCATGTGAGCATGTCAATGAGGTATCTCCTAAGCTGTATCCGTGGACTGTGGGGCGTCAGTAAGTCTGAGCAAGCAGAGGTATTTGGAGCACGTGACTTCGTTAAATTCCTGTGCCAGCAATGAAAGGATGGGGTGCCAGATAGTACGGAAGGAATCTGATGAGTGTGTGAGATTAGCGTGTATTCGTTCCATCCCAATAATATACCACAATTTATGCAGCCACCCAGTGTGCGTCGGGCGTGTTTGCGTGCCCCAAAGTGATAAAATATGGTGTACTGCTGCACCCATTACTAGCCCCATTTGTTTCCCCCGAATGGATTTCAATGGGAAGGTGAGTGAGTTGGGCAACCCTAGGAGAGCATAGGCAGGAAAGCGGGGTATTTCCGTTTCAAAGTAAGTGTCTATATCATTAAGGACTGCTGTCCAGTAACCTGTCACCTCCCTACAGTCCCAGAAGATGTGCGTCAGCGTACCCTCCTCATCGTAGCCCCTCCAGCAGGTGGGACTCCGATCTGGGTTAATTTTATGCAGTCTGGCCGGGGTCAGGTACCAGTAAAGGGCGACTTTAACCGCTGCTTCCCTGCTGGCTGTGTTCCTAGCAGTGTGATTCGCTCTATAATAGATCTGTTGCCATTCCTTTAGCAAGAGGTTCATGCCTAGTTCTATCTCCCACCGTCGCTGCCCCGCCGAGCGCTCCATGGGTGCCGGTGGGCGTAACAGGAGGTATAGGTCAGAAATCAAATTACGGTCAGAGTGCTTCGACAAAAGCCACTTCTAATAGGTCGTAAGGTGTCTGCTAAACAGAAAGCGCATGTCGGGGTGAAGTAGCCAATGGCGAAATTGGAAATATTGAAATCTTTTGGGGTCCTTGATCCCATGCCATGTAGACAACTCAGTGTAAGGGAGGAACCCGTTAAGATCACAGAGGTGTCCTGCAGATCTACAGGCTGAGGCTCGCCAGTGTGTGAATGCCCGTGTTTCGAATCCTGGGGGAAATCTGGGTTGTCAAATAAGGGTGTGAGCGGTGAGGGGAAGGAAGTAAGGTTCCGCTGGGTCGCCACCGCGTCCCACACACGTAGTACGGAGCGAGTGATGGGAGATCTGTTGAGGTACTTTGGTCTATCCGAAGGTTTCAGGAAAGGTACCTTCCACAAAGAGAGGCCAGCCATCGCTCTGTCCTGGAAGAGCCATCTTTTCTCTTGGTCGACTCCATTCTACGAGGTAACGGAGTTGCGTCGCTCTATAGTATGTCAGTAGATGGGGAATCCCCAGGCCCCTGTCATCCGGGGGTCGGTAGGCTAAGTCTCTACGTACCCTCAGACGTTTCCCAGCCCACATAAAATGGTGTATCTCTTGCTGCAATGAGCGAATATAGCGCATGGGGGGTCCTACCGAAATATGTATAATATTTTAGGCAAAATAGACATTTTGACCGCTGCTACTCGGCCCAACAGCGACAGGGGATGAGTCTGCCACCTGCGAAGATCCCGAGTGATTTGGCAAAGGAGGTTGGAATAGTTGCATGCAACTGTTTGGTCAGTGGACGGAGTCAGAGTGATCTCCAAGTATGGGATCTCCATTTGGGGTCGCATATCCCCAAACCCTAGAAACGTGCTCTCAGCAGCATTCTCGTTAAGGCCCAGAGGCAACAGCATAGATTTCCCCACGTTCACTTTAAAACCTGAAACTTTGCCAAAAGCAGTCAGCTCTTGCAAAAAAGCTGGGACCGAACGGCTGGGTGTGTCGAGAGTCGCTAAGATGTCGTCTGCAAATAAGTTAACAGTATGACGTTCCCCCCCAAAGGGGATACCAGAGATGTTGGGGTTGTCCCTGATCCATTGCGCTAGGGGTTCGATGTAAAGCGCAAAGAGCAGAGGTGAAAGAGAACACCCCTGTCTAGTGCCTCGCCGAATGTCAAACGGTCGGGAACTGATCCCATTGACCCGGATCGTCGCTTTGCGTTGGCCGTAGCAGCTTGCGACCCAGGCCTGAAACCGGTTCCCCATACCAAAACGCTCTAATGTTCTGTCCAAAAGGCCCAAATCCACCCTGTCGAACGCTTTCTCAGCGTCGACTGAGAGTAAGATAGCGTCCAGTCCCATATAATGGGCTTTGTCCATTAAGTGCATTAATCGTTTGGTATTGTCGCTGCTTTGTCTGTTGGGTATGAAACCCGATTGGTCGGGTTCAATTATGCCCGGTAGACGGGGGCCCAACCTGGCGGCTAAGACGCCCGTAAATAGCTTTAGGTCAAGAATAAGTAGGGAGATTGGACGGTATGCTGCGCACTGAGTAGGATCTTTCCCGGGTTTGGGAATGACGACAATATCGGCTACTGGCATGTCTGCAGGGATAGAACCCGGTCCCTCGAAGGAGTTGAACAGACGAGTCAATATCAGGGCGAGGGGTTGACAGAAGGCCTTATAAAAGCCCGCTGAGAACCCATCCGGCCCCGGTGATTTCAGCGGCTTGAGGCGGGAGATCGCGCCTATGACTTCCTCCACTCTAATAGGTGGCACCGAATGCATTGATGGCTGTTACCGCCGCCTGGCTGAGATAAGCTTCCTCTGCATCGTCGATCGTAGGGTCCCTGCTATACAGAGTTGCGTAAAAGTCACAAAGGGCTTCTGTGATCTGCTCGTCGCCTTCGACCTGCTCTCCGGATGAAGTGTGAAGGGCCGCAATTTTGGAGCGTTGAGCCCGGGCTCGGAGTTTGCTCGCAAGTAGCTTCCCCGTCTTATCCCTCCCCCTATGTAGTAGGAGTGTTTAAGCTGCAAGGCGGCATACTCCGCCCTATCAAGATCCAGGCTAGCCAATTGGGACCTGGCTGATTTCAACTGCCGCCACATTCGCGGGGCACCGGTGCGACTGTGTACTCTCTCGAGTTCTGCCACCTTAGCGGCTAACTCCTCCCTCTTCTCCTTGCGGATTTTGTTGTCAGCCGCTGAAATGGCTATTAGTTCCCCTCTCACCAATGCTTTAAGGGCTCCCCACAGTGCAGCCAAAGATATGTCCGGAGAGTCATTAGCCATCAAATAGTCAGTGATGCATTTGTGTACCTGCCGCGAGACATCGGGGCGTTGTAGCAGGGACTCCCGGAGTCGCCACCTCCCTTTTGGACGGTGCCGAGGGCATATGTCCAGAGTCACAGTCACGGCATCATGATCAGACAAAGCAGCCGGGAAAATCTCGACGGTCCGGACCAGGGTGTTGAGGTCGGATGACCCTATAAAGTGATCCAGGCGAGCATACGTTTGATGTGCATGGGAATAAAATCAGTATTGCGTGCTGTGAGGATGAGCTGCTCGCCAGAGATCTATCAGCCCCTGCTCTGTAGCTAGTCCTGCCCTGCACTCGATATCGCCCCTGCACCTCCATAACATTTGCCTGTCATGATAGCGAAGTACTTCCCAGCATTGGGAGCGTAGAGGGATCCCACAATGACGGGGGTGTCCCCCACCCAAAACCTCTAAGCTAACAGCCGTCCCTTTATCTCTTCTATTTTATCCCCAATTCTGCCATGGAAGTGTCGCGCCAAAAGTATAGCCACCCCTCCTTTCTTATCTGGCCCAGAAGAGTAGAATTGGTGAGGAAATGCCTGAGATCTCATTCTGTGCCAATCTTTGGACAACAGATGTGTTTCCTGTAACAGGCAGATCGAAGCCCCAGAGTTCTCTAAATAGCTAAGAATCGCCCATCTATTGATGGGGTTATTCAGCCCCTTCACATTGAGAGTGAGGACTTGGGTTGCAAGGGTAGACGTGGTAGGTCGCTGGGTGTGTTTCAGCTGAGCCACAGGACTTTGTGTGTATGGGAAGCTAACGTAAGGATTCCGCGTTGAAGTGCCCACTCATGGATGTCACCTCCAACCGTGTTCCCCCTTTGGCTGCACACCGGTACCCCCCTCCCCCCTTTCCCTCAACTCCCATCCCTGCCCTCCCTCTGCCAACCCCCCCACCCAACCCCCAACTAAACCTCCCCCTGGGTAACCCACCAGATTGGCCCATGCCTCCCCTCCTCCCCCTACCCAAGCCCCAACCGTCCCCCTCACCCCCGATCCATTGCCTCCCCCCCTCCCTAACCCCAACAGAGCACCCCCAACAAGCCACCATTGTCCAATTCCTGCCCTCCAGAGATGCCGGCAAATGGGGGAAAAAAAAAGGGAGAGTAGGGTCTTCGTGTAGCCCCATCAACCCCGGCTCCCCCCCCCCCCGGTCAGCCATAGTTTCTTGCTGTGGGATCCCCATGTGCTTCTTCAATGTTACTCGGGAGTCGAAGTATCACGCAGCACCGCTTCCAGGGCCGATGCCCTCTCTTGGGATATAGCCACTGCGTCTGGCTTTGATTCAGTTGTGGGTGAGCGCCTGAACCCCACCCTCCGCCATCCGTTCCCTGTCGATTGCTGCAAGGGGTTAGGGGAGGACGCCCGGCTGTGGCACGCTAGGCCCAGAAGATCGCAAGTTTCTTGGAGTGAGCGTAGCTGCTGCAACTTGCCGTTCCATTTGAAGATGAGGCGGAAGGGGTGTCCCCATGAATACGGCACACCCTTGTCTTTCAAGAAGGCTGTCGATTCCTTGAATGCTTTCTTCTTCTGCAGGGTGATGGAAGCTTGATCTTGAAAGAGGGCCACAGGCCGACCCTGATATTGGAGAGGCTGTTTCAGCCGGGCCTCCCTAAGTATACGTTCTTTCAACGGGAAGTCCAGCAGGAAGGCAAGAATGACAGGAGGAGGCGCCGAAGCCCGCCTCCCAGCTCCCACCCTGTGTGCTCGATCGATACGAATCTTAAAGTCCGAAGGCTCACCAAGGATGTCCCTGAAGAGGTCCCGGAGGTATCCAGCCACGTCTGCTCCTTCTTCTCGCAGCCGAACCCCCCTGACGCGAATGTTATTGCGTCGTGACCGATTCTCCAAATCCTCAGCTTGCGCCTGGAGGTCCACCTGCTGCTCCTTGAGGTGCATGATTTCTTGCTGTAGGAACTCTACTTCCTCGCTTCTGGCCTGCTACCCGCTCCCCAAGATCGTCAACCTCACGGCGTATTTCTCTGACTTCGCCTGCGACCTCCTGTTTCAGAGTCTGAAAATCGTCTCGGAGCGTGTTAAAGAGCCTCTCCAGAAACTATCTAGTGATAGGCATATCCTTCGGCTCCTGTTCAGGGTGGGGTTGGGACGCCAGCGGAGTGTCCCCCGGTGCAGGGGTTTTGGTGAGCATTTCTTTGAGCGTTCTCTCCCCCTTCTTCCTCATACCAGCCATCCTGCGGCACTCACCAGCACCGTCTAACAGCAAAATGCTCCGCTGTGTGGGGGTTGCCAAGGTGTCCAGCTGACCAAGGAACCGCCTCTCTGCTGCCAAGACCTACCCCGCAATCATCCCATGGCGTCCGCACACTCACCGCGGGGCCCCCCGGCCGGTCCCCCAGCACTGGGATACCCAGATGAGCATGCCGAGGTGTAGAGAGGGGGTCAAGGGGCTCTCCGCCCCCTTCTAGGGCTCTGGTGACAGTCCAAGGTGATTTATCCGTGCATGTGGGCTCTCCAGCCCGGGCCGCCCACCAGGCCACTCCACTTCGCCTACCGCCTCAACTGCGGCCACTCCTGCGCAACAGGCCCCAGACGGGTAGCCCCCTCGATCTGGCGAATCACCCCCAGCACCGGGTATGCGATATGGACCTTGCCTAGGCCCCTGGTGCGTCCTCAGTCTCCATAACCAACCTCACATGTGGGGGTGCCCAGCAATGTCAGCCAACCCCTGCCGTGGGGGCGGCCCACCCAACTGGGCTGGGAGCGAAGAGAAGGCCACCGTGCTCAGTCCTGCCCCAGGCCGCTGTTCCGTGTCTAGCAAGGGCCCGCCCGCAGGGCCCGACACCCACGTGGGCCGCCCTCCACCTGCTGCTGGTAGGCCTCTGTGTGTGGGTCTGCCCCTCTGGGACCGCTGGATGTAAGCGTGTGAGCTGCGAAGTCCAGCTGCAGCTGGCTGCACTCTGCTAGGACGGGCACTGTGGGAGGCCAAGGTCAATATCGCAGCCCGTTTAGGCCCTCCTGCCGTTCTCCTGCACCTCGCGCCCTACCTCGATTAAGGCCTGCAGGCGCGCACCCACCGCTACTCCCGGCCGGGTGACAGGAATGGAGGTGATCTCCTGGCCCACCGCCTGGTTCTCAGTCCGCTTCCTGGCCTCCGCCACGCGGCACCCCCGGCTGCCACGATCACCTGCTGACGGAGGCCCTCCAGCTCCGGGCGCGATCATGCTGGCTCCCGACTCTCCGCCTCAGGCTGATCGTCTCCCGGTGTCCGGAGCGCCCCGTCTCACGCCGCCGCTGGCCTTCACAGGACAGCAGGCGTCACCATTGGAGCTTGTGGCCAGTCCGGCAACGTCCCTCAATACCAGGAACTAGGTGCGGCCCGCCGCAGCATCTATCCGCGACGATCGCGGCTCGGCCGCCATTTTCATCGGGTAGCGCCAGGCAAAAGGAAAGTCACCGCGCTGCCCCGGACCAAACAGGCAGCTCCCAGTAGTGGCGCTCTGTGTGCCCAAGCTGGGCCACTGTTTTGGGGAGCACAGTTGGGGATCTTAAATGCAGAGAACCGGGGAAGGGGGACCCTCAGCGAGGAGCCTCCGGGAGTTGAGTCCGATTAGGTCGCCATCTTGGCCACGCCCCCCCTATTTTGATTTTTGACACAGCTACAGTCTGAACCGCTGAACAGACTTACTGCAGATTTGGCAGAAAGCTGGTTGTCAGCCCAGAAATATGTCTTTTTGTAATTTGGTGTAAATCAGTTCAGCAGTTTTTAAGTTATAAAAACAGTTATGTATATCTAAAGATGCAGAGGGTCTGCTGATACAACAGATCTCATGCTGAGATCTGATTGGCTGCCACCACTTCAACCAGGAAGTGGTTGCAGCCATCTTGGGACTCATCACGTGTCTGAAGAAAAAAGTAAAAATAAACAATAGAGGGTAGGGTAGGAATACCCAAACTCCCTGGGCCTGGTGGTGGGGCCAAAAATGTTTTTAATTTCATTTTGCCATAAATTTGTTCAGGATCTGCAACAAAAGTAAAAGATAAAATGCAGTCTCCTATGATTGTTTTTTTTAGCCCCCTGGATGGGCCAGGTCCGGGCTGGGGGGGGTGGTATTGTCTATATTAATAGATGTCAGGGTGTGCATTTGGCCCCTCAGGCTGATTTTGGCCCCACGGACACTATCCCCCAGGGTCTGACCTCATTAAAATTGAGAGGGAGGCACGCAGCCCCCTCCTGGGCCAATTTTGACCCAAGGACCCCATCCCCCAGGGTCCAGCTGTAGGCAAAAAGGAGGAAGAAATTGGATGCAGTCTCCCTCCCCGGGTAAATTTCAGCCACATTACCCCAGGGCCCAGCTGCAATAGCAAAGGGGAGGGGGCCAGGTGAGCCCCCACCCAGAACCATTGATGGCATTGGGGACCCGATCGCTCAGAGCTGGCTGCTGCAAATTTCTAGCGTGCCTACCCCCCAGGACATAGCGGTTTCCCTGCCCACACTGATGCGGGTAGCAAAACCTGTGTTTGCTGTCAAGTGGTGGGAGCAAATTCATAGTTCTCGCCAGGGGAGAGTAAATATGAAGTCTGCTCCCAGCTGCCGGGAACGTTAAAAACTGCTCCCGCCAGCTGTGAGCAGACTTCAGATGTGCATTCAATACATTTATTACGGGTTATTATGAACCCATACAACATGCATAGTCATAAGCAACAGTACATACATGATTGTAATCATAAACATTTAAAAAATATAAAAATGTTATAGTAAATCAATCTAAGCACATAAAGTGCGAAGTGTGAGTGCAATGTCAGAAATGCAAGGCTAAAAATTATCCATAATGTTAACAGAAGTAAAATACTCGAAAACTGCCTTGAATCACAAAACTTTTCATGGCCATACAAATTTTCAAAACAGCCTTTAAGTTTATTCTCATTACAGTTGAACTAAAATGCTGGAATATTAGCAGGGAGATGATGTTTACAATGTTTTTCCTACTTGTTTCCTTATTAGCCAGACTGCGTAAAGGTACCTGCACACAGCAAATACTATGAGTGCTTCTGTATTTGATCTAAGTATCCTAGAGGCTACTAAATATCTTCTGAGCCCTAGGTTGATGCAGAGTGGTTTAAGCCATTTGCTTGAAGGATTTTGATCTCATTCAACATCTTTGTTGAATGGTATAAGCACGAAGATGCAGCTACTGAGTGTTTTTTCCAGCTGCTTGTGTATTATCCAATCTAAAGAATACCCAACCTGAACTTGATAAGGAGTCCTAGAGATACCTAGGGTTATATCATTGAGGTAGGGTTCAAAGGCTGCATTATATTTCATTTGGAAATTATCTGACATCAGAGATTCAATACTACCAGATATTGTTCTGCAGTGTAAGACCAAAATGTTGATTTAACAGTTGTTTTTGTATTGTTAGTTATAGCAGATGGATGCTCCATAGTGCACTCAAGCCTATTGTCTGTAAGGTGGATTTTAAATGAGTAAATCAATGCATAGACTGTAATTTAGGCATGCCCAGGACCTCAGTTAACTAATTTCAATAAGTATCCAACTCTGGAGTTCTCCACAGGCTTACCGAAAATAGCAAGGGTCTTAAGGCTACTATATCGTTGATCCGTTTGAGACCAATTTCAAAAACAGGGGGATAATAGGTGTGCTTTGTGGCAGATTGAGCAGAGATCTAAGGAAAATATTTTCTTTAGTGATCACCTCCTTTTCCCCCACATGTCCCAAATCTCAGTCCAATACAGAGCTGTGCTCTGCATCATTGTACAGCAGATTTTAATGGCTGGGCAGACATGTCCAGGTGTCTTTAGCTGTATTTTCTCAACACAGTAAATGCTCCATGCAACAAGGAAGCATTTACTTTATTCATGTGTGATGACCAGGTGGTTGATTTATCCATGGTGATGCCAAGGAAGTCAAGCGTTTCCTCTCTTCATACTAAAACCACCTCTGCAAGATTTGTGGGGTATTACACATTGTTTTTGACTTGTTGACTTCAAGGCCCCTCTCATTGGAAAATAATGTAAATGTGTTCAGCAGGGTTTGTAGCCCCATGCGGTTACGAGACATCAATATGGTGTCATCAGCAAATGGAAGCACTGGTATGGGACTACCACAGAGTCTAGGGGAGTCATGGGTACAGCCAAGCAAGTACTTAAGTACATCATTAATGTGCAATGAAAACAAGGTCAGGGCTAACACACAACCTTGTCGGACAGTGACTCCATGCTCAATTAGAATGCATTTGATTTTATCCCCCTTAGAAGCCTATCTCACCTGAGAATAGTTTGATTAGTGCAATCTTGGTATTATGTTCAGCAAAGCTGGGTCCATCCCCATCAGGCACAAAACTAACCATAGAAGGGGGATGGGAGCACACTTCTTCACCGCCCAGCCAGTTCAGCCCTTAGTATTATGGTAAATGCAGTTCACTTTGAATGCTTACTTGATTTTCTGCTGAAGTGTTTCACCAAGGTTGGTTTCAGGTTAGTGCTGTGAATTTATTTATTTAATTTTTTATTTTAAGAGTTTTCTATAGTGCTAGACAAACCCGAATGTATTGGAGCGCTTTACAACAGTGTCACTCGTAGGGTAACATTAACACTTTAGTATGTAAAACAAAATGTCACTTGTAAGATATGGGATCACATTAGTATGTACATTGACTTATGTTGCTTCATGTACTGTTGTTGTAGAGACCACAATGACTTGTGACGGGATGAGACCAGGGAGGGGGGAAGAGGAGGTGGTCATGAGGCGAGTGAGGTAGATTTTTTCATATCAAAGGTGTTTGAGTGCTGCTGTGGGCAGGCTTCGGTGATTTGGCTAAGGCTATCCATTTGCGAGAGATCGGTTGATGAGGAGGTCTTTGAGCTGTCTTTTCAATTCTAGGTAAGAGGGGTCGGTTCTGACATAGACTGGTATGGAGTTCATATTTTGGGTGCATTTCCTGTGAAGGATCAAGATGCGTTTTTTTGTTAGTGGGTTTTTCGGAGGGATGAGGAGTAGAGTGTTGGTACTCCTTAGGCTTCTTGTCTGACCGCCTTTCTGGAGTTTGGAAGCCAGGTAGGTAGGTTTTCCTGTGTGTAGCGCTTTGTGGGGGAGACAGGAAGTTCTGAAGTTGGCACGCATTTCGATTGGGAGCCATTTTAGCTCTCTGAATGCAGGCAAAATGTGTTCATATTTCTTTATTCCAGTGTCCATTCTGGCTGCTGCATTTAGAGTTGATCTGAGGGGAGCTAGGTGCGATTTTGCTGCTCCTGAGAGGGTTGCATTTCCGTAGTCGAGTCTGTACAACACCAGGGATTGAGTGGCTTGTTTGAGGTCATTCAGAGGGATGAAGGGATTTATTTTGTTAAGTAGTTTAAGGTTGATGAAGGCACTCTTTGCAGTGCTCTTGATGTGTTTGCTCATGTCTAATTTAGGATCCAGGGTGATCCCCAGTGATTTTTTCAGAGTGGGCTAGTGTGAGGTTGTAGTTGAGAGTGTCAATAGCTTTCAGCCATTCTGTGATTTAGGGGTTCTTCTCTTTGTTGGGGATGAGGAGGATTTCCATTTTGTCTGGGTTTATTTTTAAGTGGTTGCGCAATAGCCATTGTTGGACTTAACTTAGAGCATCGTTCAGTCTCTGAATTTCTTCAATGGAGGAGGTTTCCAGATAGATCTGGGTATCTTCTGCATAGAGGTGGAAGGGAATGTTGGTTCTTTTGAGTATGGTGGCAAGGGGTTCCATATAGATGTTGAAGAGTTGTGGGGAGATTACTGATCCTTGGGGGACACCCCTGTTAACGGGTGTTAGGTCTGATAGGAAGTTTTTGATTTTTATTCTTTGGGTGCGGTTCTGTAGGAAGGAGGTGAACCATTGTAGGACCACCTCTTCCGCTCCAGACCTTTCTAGCAGTGCCTTGGTGAGTAGTTTGTGGTCAACCATGTCGAAGGCTGCCGATAGGTCCAGAAGTATGAGTAAGCAGCATTGACCTGTATCTAGAGATTTGTGCATATCATCTATTACAGTTAGGATCGCTGTCTCTGTGCTGCAACCTTTTCCAAAGGCCGATTGGTGGGGGTTTAGAAGGTTGATGCTGTCTAGGTGTTGGGTGAGCTGGAGGAGAACACATTTGTCCAGTATTTTTACTCAGAGAGGGAGGCTGGAAACGGGTCTGAAGTTATTCTGGTCATTTGTATCAGAGCCTGTTTTTTTCAGTAGAGGTGTGACTTGGCCGATTTTGAGGCAATCCGGGATGATTCCAGTGCACAGGGAGATGCTTATAATTTTGGTTCAATGCAGGGCTAGGGAAAGTTTGAGCTTTTTTGCCAGTTGGGAAGGTATGGGATCCAGGACGTGTGCTGAAGGTTTGGAGCTGGCAATCATTTTAATGACCTCTGTTTCGGTGATGGGATTGAAAGATTTCCATACGTATGAGGGGTGCTTGGGTATGATATCTTCTGTCCCTGTGAGTGATTTCCTGTCGGGGGACTGCGGTGTATGTCCATGGAGAGTTCTATCTTGGTTATTTTGTCATTAAAGAAGTTGGCAAAGTTATAGCACAGGACTTTGGAGGCCACCACTGGCGTCGAAGAGGGCTTGGAGGTTTGTTGCCTGATGAGATTGAAGAGTACTTTGGGCCTGTTTTTCATGTTGCCAAGGGCATTGGAGAAGAAGGAAGTTTTTTCATTCTGTATGTGCTTTTTGTATGTCCCGCGTATTGATTTGAGTATACTTCGTAGGATTGTGGACAGGTTGTTTAGCCAGAGTCTTCCTGCTGCTCTTAGTTCTCTTCTTTCAGAGTTTATTTCTGTGTTGAACCACAATCTGGATGGTATGTTCGTGGTTTTTTTTAGTTTCAGGGGGCTATTTGGTCCATAATGGAAGTCATAGTGGTGTTGTCGTGGGAGGTGAGTTCATTTGTAGAGACCTTCTCATTGTGTATGGGGAGGAGGAAGCTTACCCTTTCCTCCAGGTCTGCAAGGGAAATCTGCCTTAGATTTCTCATCCAGCGAGGGGGGTCCCGTGTATTGGGTTGGCGGTGGATCGTTTGGTTGATGTGGAATAGAATGATATGGAGATCAGACCAGTCAACAGGCAGGGTGTGGTCGATGGAGACTGTATCTGCTTGAGCGATAATAGCATCCAGGATTGAGCCTCTGTTGTGGGTTTCCTTTGTGCAGTGTTGGGTGAGGTTGTTATTGATTAGAAGAACGTTTAAGATTTTGATTAGTGAGTTGCTTTCCTCATTCCAGTGTAGATTGAGGTCGCCTAGAATTATGTTGTTGGAGTCCCTGAGTGAGCACAGAGTTATCAGATCAAAGAGGTGTTCTCCGAATACGGGGGTGTTTCCTGGTGGATGGTAGAGGAGATGACAGAGTAGTGTTTTGTTGTTTCTCAACTTAATGGTGGTAGTAAGGCATTTGAATGAGTTATATTCGAGGGTGTTGGTTTCTTTCACAGAGATGTTGTTTTTGTGTATGATAGCTATGCCTCCTCCTTACTGGTTTTCCTGTCTTTGTGGATGATTGTGAAGCCCGGGGGTACAAGCATGTCCATAATTGGGGAGGAGAACTCATTTAGCCATGTTTCGGTGATTAACATGATGTCTATGTCGTGGGTGAGGATGATCTCTACCAGTTCTGTTGCATGTTTTATTGGCTGATCTGCAGTTAATGAGCATGCAGTTAGTATTGATCCCCCATTTTTGAGTTTCTTCTTTAAGGGGGCCCTGGGGATAAGGGTGAGGAAGGCTGGTGGGCTAGAGGATCTGGGGGGAGTGAGAACCTGGATCTTGGAGCTAGAGGTGGCAGTGGTGGGTGTGTTGTATGAGGTGGCTAGTTCCATTGCTTCACTCGTGGACATTGCGGCCTTTGTTCTTTTGGGTCTCTGTGTTTGGTTCAGGAGGGGGGTTGTGATCCAGCTGGGTGGACCACAACCTTTAGGTGGTCTTGTGGGATTAGTGTTGGTAAATGCGGGTGTCGTATGTGGGTGCAGGTTGGGTTTTCGTGGTGTGTTTAGGTTAAGTAAGATTTCAGTGAGGCCTCGTATTATCGTTACTAGCTGACTTTCTAGTAGGGCAAGTCGTTGGGTCATCGTTGTGGGGGAAGGGGTGTGGGAGTTCCGATAGGATTGGTGGGACATAGTGGCTGTAGTTTGTGTGTGTCTTTGTGTCTGGTTCCAGCAGGAGGTAGTGGTCGAGCTAAGGTGTTGAGTTTTGGTAGGTCTTGATTGGTTGGTAGTGGTAGCTGTGAGTGTCATGTATGGGTGTTGGCTGGGTCCTTGGTGTTGGCTTTTGGTGTTGGTAGTGTTAGCTTTTGGGTTGTTAGTGGTGGCTGTGGGTGTCATGTATGTGTGTTGGTTAGGTCTTTGGTGTTGGCTTTTGGTGTTGTCTATGTTAGCCTTATAGGTTGTCAAACATGTGGGGTGTGGAAGGCCTTGGCTTGGTTCAAGCTGCCATCTCTTATGTGTCGGAGGAGGGGGAGATTCTGGAGTCATGGGCTGCGGACTGGGTTTGATGGTTGTTTGTTGAGGGTGGTGGTTTATGGGGGGGCGTGAGTTGTTCGATGGGGGGTGCAGAGCCTCATCAGTGTCGGGGCTCTGATTGATCGTAGGGGGTAAAGAGTTGAGTGCTTTCAGGAAGGGGTAGGTGTATGGGCGGATGGTGTCCGGAGGGGCGAGGTTGACTCTCATGTTGGAGGTCTTGTAGTTGCTTTGTACAAGTTCCTGTTGGGGCGAGCTGTCCGGGGATAAGGCACAGGTACTGAGACTTAAAAGGATTGTGGCAGTTTTCTCAGCAAACCCAGATGAATTTCATTTTCTTATCTCTACTGATGAAGGATAATATCCAGAAACACATGTATCTAGAGATTCACAGCACTAACCTGCACCAACCTTGGTGAAACACTTCAGCAAAAAGTAAGCATTCAAAGTGACCTACATTTACCATAATGCTAAAGGGTGAAGTGTGCTGGGAGGTGAAGTAGTGTGCTCCCATCCCCCTTCTGTTTGAAAAGGCTCCCTTGAGCCAATGAGCTGACCAGCTTTTTGAGATGCACATGTGTGCCAGTGATAGGTACTGAGACCTGAAAGGATCGTGGCAGCTTTCTCAGCAACCCCAGAAGAATTTGTTTTTTTATCTCTACTGATGAAGGATAATATCCAGAAACACATGTGTCTAGAGATTCACAAGACTAACCTGCACCAACTTTGGTGAAACACTTCAGTTAAAACTCAAGTAAGCAATTACCGTGCACTGCATTTACCATAATGCTAAGGGGTGAACTGATTTGGGAGATCAAGCAGTGTGCTCCCATCCCCCTTATGTACAAAACTAACCATAATGTAATCCTGGGTACTAGATTGAAGGTTGTTTTGTGATCTACTAAGGCCATTGTGACGGGGTAGGGGACATGCCAGAAATGGACTCACCTGTTTGGCCCTATTGGTCACAAGGCCCCTCTATACCCCTTTGTGTTGTCACACAGGCTGACGAGGAACCAGGCCGACCGAAGGAATGGACTTCCTACCCTCCGCAAGACTGGCTGCCAGAAAAGGTACAGGGTGCCTTTAAGACGGGAATCCCTTGGTACGAGACTTCTCCCATGGATGACGTTTCCTGTAGCGGGACTTCAAAGGGAAGCAAGATCAGGAAGTTGGCGGACGGCGTTTCCCCGGAGGTGGAGGACGAGCTGGAGTGGAGGAGAAGAGCGGCGGAGAAAGAAGCGGATTGCGGGAGAGCGGAGGAGAGAGTACTGGAGTGGCGGCGGAAGGAGTGGCGAGAGGAGCGAACGGAGGAAACGAGAGCAGGCACCGACGAGACTACGGGAGCTGAAAACGACAAGCCAGGAGGCCAATGATCCTGCGAGGCGCCCTGCCAAGTTCCCAGGGGAGGAGCGTGGCTGGAGCAGGTACGGGGGAAAGTCGCAGGCTGGGTGGGGAAGGGAAAAATCCCTTTAATCAATCACGGTTAAACTCTGTCACCCGTCAACACTCCTGTGTTACCAACCCTCCCCCTGAGCACTTAGCCACGAAATAGAACTCCCCTTCACGGTGTCCCTCACTCCTGGTCCCTGCATACCCTCTTATTGGGCAACACGCCTAATACTTGCTTTCCTTTGCATTTTGGGAACACCCGGGAAGAGAGACCAGACCGGAACGACGAGTCGGAAGCCAGTTACGAAGGGGAACCCTGCAGCGCAGCTACCTGTCCTGACCACGCCAGACCTCCTCCTGTTCTCTGGTGGTGTACTATAAGATCAAGACTGTGAAACACCTTGCAATAAACATACTCCTAAACTACATACGCACCTTGTGCAGCGTCTCTGTCGCCCCGAACCCACTACAGCCATGCAGAGATGGTCCCTGGTTACCTGCAGGTACTTCTATTGCAATAGAGCGAACCAAAAGATTTGATCTGCCTTACTAGTCTTGTTCCTAAATTCTGCTTGTATTGGGGATAAGATGTTGGAGTCAGTTTTCCACTGCATTACGTTGTCGAGGACCTGATGTCAAAATACCTTTTGAATGTTATTTCCTCACCTTTTTTCATACATTGGAATGACTTCTACACCTAGCCATGTTTCTGGAATTGTTTCTCCATCCAGTATACTCTTTAGCATATTCTTAATATATGAGATTCAGACTTGCTGTTCTGATCAACATAGGTCAACTGGAATTTTGTCCAGGTTGGGAGCTTTTCCAGGCCTAGGATGATCGATGGATCTAGGTGCATCTTCCAGAGTTATAATCAGTGCTGGGACATTTGCAGCCTTGCTGGTGGGACTGCTATTGTGCTTCCATTAAGATGTAGTATTTGGCCAGTTGAGTATGGAGTATCATTATTGAATGTGGTAAAATGTTTTTTCCCAGCTTTGAGCTGGTATATGATTTTCCATTTGGTTTGCAAATATAGAGCTGAGATTATTACTTTACTTCAAAAAGCCCTAGCAATCCACTGAAAAAACAAAGGTTATAAGGACATTATAGTTAGGCAATAGTATTAAAAACATAGACATCCTCTGAAAAAAACAAAGGCTACATGGGACGTTATAGTTAGGAAATAGAATTAACAAACCTTAGATATCACTAAAAAAAACAAAGGTTACAGGGATGTCATAGTTTGGTTCAGATTTTACACACACAAAATGATATATGTTTTGCAGTTATAGTTAGAATTATCTCAAATAACTATAATGCATGTCCTAAGGTAAATATAACTTGTACCCTCAAAATGCACTGCTAATTACCTCAGATATTAGATCACTCATGATATTGCTAATGAAATCATTGTTTCAGAGTTCTTTATATATTTTTTTAAAACACTATCACCTTGAGGATATCATGCCTCCGACGCAAAAGCAGTCAGGGCTGATCCATGGACTCACCTAGTTGAAGAACCAAGTCTTCAGCTTTGTGCAGAATGCAATAATTTTAAAAGCGGCTACAATGTTTAGGGGTGGGTCATTCCAGCCTCCGCAGAGCAATATAGGAGAAGTCACTACTGCTTTCCTTCAGGTACTGTGTATACATGGAATGTGTGCGAGTTTAGTCTAGCTGGCCAAAGAAGTCTGGAAAGTTTCTGGAATCAGAGGCAGTTTTGAGGCACGCTAGGCAAGTGTTGTGTAAGGCTTTGCTTGTGTGTGTCAGGAGTTTGAAAAGAGCTGTGGATGAGGAGACAGTGAAGTTCTTTAAGGTGCAGGGTGTTTATTTGGTGGGAGATTGAGTGGGAGGCTGGCTGCTGCATTTTCTGTGCACTGGAGTCATCTGCCTAGGTGAGTGAGGGACTACTAGAATATCGGGGTGAGTGCGGCACTGTTGGGGTTGAGTCCTTTGATGAAGATGAAGTGACACTATGTGTGTCTTTACTACCTTTACTATCTATCTTCTACCTATACGATATCCCTGTGAAAGGACACCTAGCCTACGTTTTTCTTGCATGTTCATTGCTCTGTCCCCTTCAAAGTTGTGACTAAAACTGTATCCTTGCCAAGGGAAGCTTTCCCAACATCTTTGCAAGTTGAGCATGTTCCAGACTGCCTTCCACCGCCCACATTACTCACACTGAGTAAGAAAATCGATTTTTGAAACTAAGGTAACCATTGTGAGGAAGACTTCCTAAGTTATCTAAGGAGCATTTCAAAAACTACTAAAGACTTTACATTTTTGCCACACTGTTTACTCCAGGACTAGGGTTAGGTGAAATGTTTCATTCAGCCTGCGGAATTGCACAATTTGCCAACTTTGCATTACTCTTATAGACCGGAAATCCTGCCAAATTCCACCAATTGCCATTGTAATTTTTCCCGCGAGGCTCCAGAAATTTGAGTGTGAGCAAGATTTGGCCTTTCTTACTACCATTTTCTAACACAAGAGGTCGCAGGCAGTCTCAGTCAGAGCCCTGCTTCTCAAGCAGATTTGCTGCCAATTGAGTCGTTTTTCTAATTGAGCTTCAGCAAAATCAATTTGAATGGCTGCACACTCTTGCACAACGCATGGTGTCATTCCCACTGAGTGTTTAGTGATGCTTGTGCTACTGGCGCTAAACTGCAATGTGAGCTGTGCAACATGCATATTTTCTTCTCGTCGGCGGAACTCTGTGGATTCTCGTAGAGTTTTTATGTTACTCCTAGAAATTCCATGGCGTGGAACTCTGTAACTTCCGCTCACCACTTAACTTGGCTTATGTTCCTTCCAGCAATATGTGCAGTGTGGGGAATGTAATGCATTTGCCACACGGTGAAGAGAATACCTATCACATTTTGATATGTTCTAAAGATGTCAAACAGGCCATAGGCAAGTCCATGATTACCTAAATTAGAGTAAAACAATTTGTAAGGCCGCTTGCCTAGTGAAGTAGTGGCCCATAAAATATATGAATCCATGCACATTCATTGAAAGGTATATGGTAAGGCAGCTCTACCGCAGTCAGTTTCCAATACTTCACTCTTATATGATACAACATAAAGTAATTTGGAAAACGTATTCCCGGCTTTGATGGCCTCTGAGGACAAGAGTCTCCAGCCTCTTTCCTTGCTTAGAACAAACTCTCCAGTGATAACTTGGTGGAGTCTTTCTAGCTTTGACAGGAATGTGGTTGGCAAAGTGTTGATCCTGCAGCCTTCACATGTCCTCCACAGCAGATGAAAAGGAGGATGCTGCCTCTGTAGCAGTGGGACTTTTAATGGCGGTCAACTGAAAGTCAAGGAAAGACATAGGTCTTCCCATGGAGTCTGATTATAATCAACATCTGGATCAAGTGTGTTAACAAATTCTTATACCAAATCTGAGTTTTACAACTAGCGTTGTAGGGAGGAGTGGACGATGAACTCCGGAATTCCACTGAGTTTTATGCAACTCTGCGGAATTCCACGTAGTGCAACTCTGAAAACTCTGCCCACTACTACTTGTATGCTGGAAGAACCTGGTCTTTCTTATCCACTCTGCTCGTTGACTTGTTGTTATTAAGTATACAAGTGGCCTTGTGAACTTTGGCCAACTGATCCTAAACCATGACTGGGGTGTGCTGTCATTATGCAGTGTAGTGAGCACATATATATCACACCTATCAGAAAATTTGACTGGGAGCAGTTTGTTGGAACGCAACATAGTGCCCCGGGATTTTTTTAGCTTATTACAAACAAACTCCTGTGGGATTTCTTTGTGGTGGCATTTAACTATACTGTGTGCCAGCTTTATACAGCTCACAGAAAAAGTCTGCTCCTGTGTAGTGGTTATCTACAGAAAGGTCATAACCTTTATGAATGAGTGGTTGGACAAGCACCCATACAATCTTTTCAATGACATCTAGCGTTGAAGGGCAGACTACAGTGTTTAGAGTGGAGTCCTTTCCGGTATACCCTCTCAAGCTGTGTATATAGCCAGTAGAGTTCTCTCACCACATGTACAACTTGATGCCATAATGAGCTCTTCATTCTTTATGTACTGCTTGAACTGCAGCTGCCATTTTCACAGGATCAAAAACTCATCAATGGCTATATTCTTTCCATAAGTATAAATCTCTGGAAACCTGGTAGACAAATGTTCCACAACAAGATTCAATTTTGAACAATCTGTCATGGTCTGGATGGTTCCTGTGCAATGCATCAGAATAATCATTGACATGCAGCATACACTGCAAAAGCCAAAAACGATTTTCTTCTCATGTACAGTGCAAAGATAGGTGTAACCCAAACCTGGTAAGCAGACCAGTAGGACTTCAAGTTTGGTTTGTGCACTGTCGCCATTTTGAGCGTAGGGCTCAACATTTTCTTTAACCCCTCAGGTGAAGTAGGAGCCCACTGTTGTGTCCTAGACTGATTCCCAGAGTCCTCCATTCTCCCTCCAAAATTGTGCTGCATGCAAATGTTTGTTGCACAATTTCCTTAAGGAAGTCAACACCCAAAAAGAAATCAATGTAGTCAATCAGCAAAGCAATTGCTGTATCGACTTTACATCCATTGTCTACAGTGAATGGGGGAATTTGGGGCTGCACTAAATTGGAAGGCTGCCAATAGTGCCCTCAGTATCTTGCTTGCAATGCACCTGCCTGCGCTCTGGTTTGGTCTACCCTGCTATGGTTGCTTAGCTGCACAGACTGTGCTTGCACAGGGACATTGAAACTACCACAATCATGTATCTCAGAATCGCTGGAAGACAAATCATTAGATGGAACCCCAACAACTGAGAAACAATTTCCAGAATCTGCTCCAGTTTCCTCTCAGATGCTGTTTCAGCATTTGATCCTTCCTCAGAGCTGTCCTCCATAACTTGAGTTAGGGCCTAGGCAGCAGTCGAGTATATCAAAGAAAACCTGCCCTTAAGGAATTAGATAGGATACAGCAAGAATTTGCCCTAGGTGGTATGCTTCATCACCCCAATGAAGAAGCATGCCACCTAGGGGCACCCCTGGTGGGTGAGGGGTCTCTAGAAAAAAAGTCTTTTTTCGAGACAAGGGATTGCAACACATTCTTGCTGTATCCTATCTAATTCCCTAAGGGCAGCTTTTCTTCGATATACTTGATTTTTGTCTAACTACGTAACTGTCAGGAAGATAAACCTAACCTCTACCTCTGCCTCCCTCTCTACTTTGGTAGCTAAGCAGCAGTCACCCACCAAGACCCCATCTCTGTTTACTATCTAAAACCCAATCCAGTTCCTGGGCCCAGCCCACAAGACATCCTGTCAATAGGGCACAATCAAACCTCCCTATACTCACAGCTTTTTGTCCATCTTTCGGGAACAAGTTCAGCTGCCAGGAGACATTTAGAGCTCATGCAAATGGGACTCCAAAGGCTTTTGGACTGGCAAAAGATAATTTACTAAAAGTGCCTCTTCCTTACTAGTTATTAGAAATTTGTTTTTACCTTTATATTTGATTTTAAATAACTATCAAAAAGAGTCCTTGGGGGTGTAGCCAAGATGCTGAACCAATATGGCTTGCCCCATCGGAGTTTCAGCCAGTGAAGGCCATCACCAGTATGAATCCACTGATATCCTGAGCTATGAGACTTCTCGCTGCCCGTGGAACACACAGGAAGAGTTGGGAGGGCTGAGGAAGAGTGAAGCATGGGGGAGATAATCTATCCATTCCTGGCACTGCAACGGGAAACAAGATTGCACCCAAATGTACCTGATTGACACAGGTACCCTGCCCAAGGCCTCTGCAGATAACAATTTCAGTTGAGTGAAGGAGTGCCTGATCAGGAGCCATGAGGGGCATGCGAGCTAGGATCTGGAGCAAAGGGCAACAAACACCACATGACCGGGAGTTACTTGGAGGCGTTTGCGTGGAAGTGTTTGGCGCAAATAGAGACACTGGGTCCCTGATGATAGGGGATGTGGAGAGAGGTTTTAAAGGCACCAAGAGGCCCCCACATAGTGAGGACATGCTGCCAAACATCTGCAACCCTCCCTAAGGTAGGGCCCCATGTACAGGGGTTCCATGAGCCCAGATATGTGCCAAAAGATGATTATAACTATTGCTGAGGACAACATCAGACCCTGCCTCCCACAAGAGAGAAGATGGAGATGACGGGGTGTGGTAGATGGCATGAGCAAGACATTCAGGACTGGGTCACCCCTGGGGCACTGGACATATTGGAGGAGGAGAAGTATGGGATCCCTCAAATAAAAGGGGCCATATGAGATAGGAACATGCAGGAGAGCACGTGGAGGGGCCTACTGCCAAAATATTAACAGCCTCAGATGATAAAGATGGTGATGGACAAGGGGCCTAGGCTGCTATCAGTGGCAACGTTGGACAAATATGCCTTTTTCCACACAGCATTAAAAGACAATGCAGTAGACCCACAGACAATGCAGAAAGAAATAGCTCAAGGCCAGACGCCACCACTTGCAGACCTACTGTTGGCAATCAATGACACAAGGTCAGGACTTGAACCTAAGTTGACACTGTGGCAGTGGACATTTCCCTAATTTGTGCAGATATGAAGAAAAAAGTGGAGGGAGTAACATCCGCAGAAGACACAATCAGAGAACATACTGATATGATCAAGTCACTGCAGGTGAAAGTCGGGTTCCTGAAGAACTCAACCCATAGGCTACATAGGAGAGCAGAGAATCTTTAAGGGAGGTCTAGTGGAAATAATGTGCCCTTGGTGAGTACAATTGAATAACTATATTCAATAGAACCCCACGATCATATGATTTTATCTATGCCCCAGGTACCCTCAAAATAAAGAAAAGTTTTGGGGTATACCTTGAGGCATTTTTAACGAATCACCTCCAGGATCCCTGCTTGTCCAGTTCTGACTTTATTTAAGAACTCCAATTTCACCTATGGTTGAGTCTGCCCTGCTGGTACCACCTTTCCAGGGTGTGGATAGGCACCAATGATGAAGCATGTCATGATAAGTGAGTGAGGCGTCTACTCCAATATCAGTGGATATTGCAGAGATGTAAACTATAATCCTGAAACAGAGGAGGTTTCCTTCCTCCTCCTTTAAAAATACCAGTTACTCTTGTGTGTTATCACTTGGTGGGAGTCCCTGAATGATGGAGGGTATATAGAATGATTTATCCAAAAGGTTGTGCATCCCACTAATCCATCCCAAAACTCTGCAATCGAAAGGATTCATATTGTGCTTAACTCACAGGGTTCTGGGCATCCCTCTCAGGCTGGGAATGCGACCATGGTCCATAATAGCAAGGGTGTTTAATTACAGATTCAGGGAAGCCATTCTATGAGCAGCATGGTCACATGCCCCACTGAAAGTGTAGAACCAGACCATAATTTATTCCCAGACTACACACAGGAAGTGCAAGCCTATAGATGCATATTTGACCGGGTTAAAGTGGAACTCTAAAAGAGAAACTTACTGCATGTTATGATGTTTCCAACAAAACTGAGAGTGATCGCCAAAGACAGGACATGGTTCTTTGTGACCCTTGCTGAACTGGGGGGTTGTTTGCATAGTTTGGTGACCAATGCGGCAAAAAGGAGGGAGAGCACAAGAGAAGCTTCCCAATAATATCAGGCCAGGACAGCGATGCTGGCCCTGGTATCAGCTTGCTCACAGGGCGGACCCTGAGAGACAGACAAGAACACTCACTAATTGCACATTTCCAGAGGGGAAAATGAAAGAAGCTCTCAGATGAGGCCAGTTGATGGTCCATAGCTGGAAGTTTTCCCAAGGCTTTCATAGAGTCCTGACTCATTGGCCGGTTCGAATGTGGACAGTGACTACCTTTGTAACTGGACTTGCAACAAAGGTTTTATGGTTCCAAGGGAGGGGAAGCAGACACCTCAGACAGTTGAAGAGCAAGAAGGTCGGAACTTGTAGCGCGAGGTGGCGGGGATTTGGGAAGTAAATAGGGAGCAACCAACACTGGGTATGGCTGAGTTTTCTGACACACGACGGTTGGAAGGTTACACCATGGGAATGAGTATTATAGTCCACTGGGATGACATGGGATAGGCAATTGGGGCAGACTCTTTCAATCTCTCTGATGTTGTGGAAAATGAATGGCCAAAACATACATCAGAAGAGGGGACTGGTGGCCAAAAAACAAGTGAAACTAAATCCAGACTGGATACTCCTGCAAGAGACACACCTAGCGGGGAATAATTGTGGCCACCTGAACAGAGGGAAATACACGGTCATGGTGCACTCTGGATTCTCGTGGTGATCCAGGAGAACCGTAATCTTGGTGCGGGACTCCTTTCCTCTCATTCTTACTAAAGCCTGGACGGACCTCAATGGGTGTTAAGCCACAATCCAAGGAGATTTAAATGACCACAAACTGATAACGGCATCATGGTATCTCCCACCAGGACATCAAAAGGACAGGTTGGAGACCCTGGGAGAGTAGATTGCACAAACTCCTGATTTCATACTACTGATAGTAAGGGATTTATACTTGACACTGAACATAGCACTACCTTGGACAGGGGCTACACACAGTGCTTGTATCAGCAAAGAGGACAATAGGCTAGCGAATTTTATCCCCACAATGGAGCTGCTGGATATCTAGTGGCAGGGACAGGTGATTGATAAACAATACTTATATGCAGCCCAATCAATGAATGCCATGTCCAGGTTGGACTTCATACTGGTCCCCAGGCACAGGGTGGGTCTCTACTGGGGCACACAATGAATACTTGGGGGATATCAGATCACTCTCCGATCACAACTTATCTTTACTACCACAGGTGCAAGGAGGATGGCGGAATGGAAACTAGACTGTGGGAACTCACTAGCTGGAACATAATGGCACATTGGCTAAGGATCGATACTATAAAGAGAATGAGGGCTCGGTGAATTCTTACATAGTATTATGGGAAGCATACAAAGCCACTGCGAGGGGACAATTTATCTCCCACATCCAGGGTAAGAAGAGGGTAAAAAGCAAAGAAATTGGAGACTTAAAAATTGAATTTTGTGCATCTTATAGGCTAATCTTCATGCTCAATATGGCGGTTAAGGTATTGGGCAAGATACTGGCAGTGGCAAATCACCTGAGCACAGTCATCTACAAACTGGTACACCCAGACAAATCCGGGTTCATGCCCCAGAGGGTCACATGACACAACTTGTGATGACTTTTTGGTTTCCTGGAGAGACATCAGGTGATCCAGGAGCCTGCTTTCCTGTCCGTGCTCAACATCGAAAAGGCATTTTTTCTCCATGGAATGGCCATAGTTACAGGCTAGCTTGTGTAAAATGGGGTTTGGTTCAGAGTTTAGGGCTTGGGTGTGGCTTCTCTATACATATCCATGGTCCCACATGAAGGTTAATGGCGCTCACTCAGCAGGCTTTCCACTGAGGAGAGGAACATGGCAGCGTTGCCCGCTCTCACTACTCCTCATTGCGCTGAAACTGCTGGTGGACTGGGTGAGGGAGGCAGTGAAAAGAGGAATAAACTAAGCCCCCACATGAAAGGGTGTAATTTCCTTATATGCAGAAGACATCCTCATGTAGATGGCGGTACCGGATAACTCCCTACCCATGGTACTGGAGGTCCACACTATATTTGGAAAATACACAGGCTGTTATATTAACTGGCAGAAGTCGGCGACATACACAATCACCCCATGGAGGGGATTGGAGGGGAATGAGATCCTGATGGTGTTGCATCTAGCAGGTTTTCGATATATATATAGTAGCCAAAACACGTCGGCCTGGGAGATTAATGCAACTTGCTGTCTTTATTGCACTTTAAGAATGATTGTTTACTGTTGGGAACACATGGATTGGTGACGGATCACAATAATACAGAAAAAAAGTTTACAACTTACAGATGGCGGCGTTCGAGGAGTCTGTGCCGCTGTACAACGGGTTGTGTAGGATGATCACATAGTTTATGCATATATAGATAGGGTCCTCTTTAGTTCATGTGCTGAGAAACACACACGTTGCAATGCAGAAATCCATATAACGTCTTTATTTCAAAGTTTCTTCATTTCATACGGTTGATCAAAATTCTCCATCAAAGAACATGACTTTTACAGCCAAGCCATCACGTGTTTCGCGAGTATCTCGTTTCTTCAAGGCTTCAAATGTTAAGAGCCAGATAAATCTTTCAAATATTCCAATTCCAATTTTTCTTGTAACCTCGATCTTTTCTTCAGAATTATAATCTGTTATCTGTTGTGGGCAGTAGCAATCAATTGTTTCATCTCGCGAGATTGAATGTATGAAATGAAGAAACTTTGAAATACAGACTTTATATGGATTTCTGCATTGCAACGTGTCTCCCAACACATTGCCTCTAAGTTAGGCATCACTGCTTTGAGCCAAGCTGCTAGAGGGTTGAGCAGAGGTTCATTTAGTGATGTTTTGTGGTTCACTCTGACAAGGATTGTGGTTGTTGCCTGACTGGGGCTTTCAATCCCCCTCAACCGATAACTCAATTTCTTACAGTATGTTGATGATCAGACGTTTTAGGACTATGTTGAGAAATTGTGGGTTTCTCTTTTCAATATTCATTGAGTCAATGGGTCTCCATAAATTAGTTTCAGTCAAAGAAAACTATTTGAACACTTAAAAGACCAAAAATGCTCCAGATACAACAAGATGTATAAGCCAATGACTGTGGTTATTGGACCACTATTCTCCTGAATGAAGCTATTAGATCAGGTTAGAGCAGATACGATTATATTAAATATATAAACCCCTTTCCAGCTTTTTGCAGTTTTTAAAACCTGGTCTGTTCCCTCTATTTCTGGGTAAATTATTTTTCTTTTGTTAACCTTGATTGGTAATCTTTTACTGTTTAATTCTGTTTTAGTATTATTACTTTCTGTATGTTTAAAATTTGTGTTTTTAGTATGTTTGATTCTAATTTGGGAACTCTTCTTATTATAATTTTGTGATGTTAGAAATCAGACTACTGGTTAACAGGGGTGTGAGTTCTGTTCAACCAGCAACCACAATCCTAGTCAAGGTAAGACAGACGCAAACTCCAAATTAACCTGTGCTCAATCCCCTGTTTGCTTGACACAAAACAGCCAGACTTAACTTAAAGGCACTGTGAAGTATTTGTGCAACACTTCAAACAGTAAAACAGTGAAAACACCACACAAAAAACCCACACCAGGTTGGAAACACGGAGCCAAACTTAATAAATATTACAAGACCAAAATGAAAGAAATCCAATCAGTAGAGCTGGAGTTATGAATTTTTAAAGAATAAACTGTAAAATAGCTCCTAAAGCTTTAAGCACCAACCAGTTAATACCTAGTCACACTGGACCGGGTCAAAGTCAAATGGTCAGGTGAACCGCGATGGATCGCAGGTTAGATACAGTCCCAGATAAGGTCTGCTGAAGTTTTACCTTCTCAATTTTTGTGCCTAGAGTCCCTTTCGCATTGGAGAGTGTCTCTGGGAGCAAGGAGAGCATCGGAGGTGGTGGATGGCATGGTGCAAAGAGCAAGCTGGGGGTCATGGATGGGCAGACTGGAGCTTTTCCTTGGCAGTCCTCTGTGGGCTGCCAATGCAGCTGTGGAAAGAGACAGGCTGGCGCTCGCACACGCTAATTTTCAGAATGAGTGGGGAAGTTCCGGTGTGAATGGGCCCATTCACATTCGCAAAGAGCCCAAAAGCTTGATTTCAACTTCTCGAGAGCCACACCAAGGGTCCAGGACCTTAGAGGCACCACTTGGGGTCCAGCTCTCTTTGAAGATGGATCTAGGAGCTTTTGGGGAGCCTTTTGTGTCTCTGAGGCTCAAACCAGCAGCCCAGAAGACCTGCCCTTTGAGTTACTATGGGGTCCTGGGTTCAAGATGAAGTTGCAGGTCCAGTTCTTCTTCCCTAGGCACAAGGGCAGCAGGTCAGCACGGCACGGCAGCAGTTCCTGTAAAGCCTGAGTCCAGCAGATTGGCAGTCCTTGTAGAAGCGCAGCAGTCCTTCTTTATGACAGAATATCCACAGATCCAGAAATGCACTGAAGTGGTGGTGTCTGAGGTCCTTCTTTTATACACAATTGTGCCTTTGAAGTGGGTAGATACCCAGCCTTCCCTACCCTGGCCCAAAACTAACTACAGGATTGTATGCATCTCTTTGTGTGGAGACAGGACAGGCAAAGTTTCTTCACATCCTGCCAGTGATGTCCCATACAGTCACACCTTAGCTCCCACTGAGTTTGGCTGTCTAGGAGGAATACACAAAGTCCAACTGCCATCTAACAGTCATGTGACCAGAGCCAGACTGCAGAGACCAAATGAGTAAGGCAAAAACATTGGTCCCTTGCTCACTTTGCCACTGGATTCAAGCTAGCCTGGCTGATGAGGTGTTACCCTGAAACCGGACCCAGGATGCTTGTTTCCTGGCCAGGCAAGACCTGCTTGGCAGTTTGGTTTGAAATGTTGCCACGAGGCACAGGGTCAAGACTGATCAGCATATTGCTGGTTCGGAACTGGGGTGGCGAAGTGAGCTAAAGAACGATGATGGATTCAACCCAGATCTGTGACCGGGGTGAGTGTCTGAAAAGTTTCAACGCTCCATCCATCATCTCCTTTCATTTGCTTTGTTCGCTCTAAGTTGGCAGGGTATGCCCAGACGTGGGTCCCTTGCTCACTTTGCCACTGGATTCAAGCTAGCCTGGCTGATGAGGGGTGTTACCCTGAAACCAGTCCCAGGATGCGGGTTTCCGGTCCAGGGAAGACCTGGCTTGGCAGTTCAGCCTGTACTGTTCCCATGAGGCACAGGGTCAAGAGTGATTTGCATATGGCTTGGTCTGAACTGGGGTGGCGAAGTGAGCTAAAGAACGATGATGGATTCAACCCAGATCTGTGACCAGGGTGAGTGTCTGAAAAGTTTCAGCGCTCCATCCATCATCTCCCTTCATTTGCTTTGTTCCCTCTAAGTTGGCAGGGTATGCCCAGACGTGGGTCCCTTGCTCACTTTGCCACTGGATTCAAGCTAGCGTGGCTGATGAGGGGTGTTACCCTGAAACTAGTCCCAGGATGCGTGTTTCCGGTCCAGGGAAGACCTGGCTTGGCAGTTCAGCCTGTACTGTTCCCATGAGGCACAGGGTCAAGGGTGATTTGCATATGGCTTGGTCTGAACTGGGGTGGCGAAGTGAGCTAAAGAACAATGATGGATTCAACCCAGATCTGTGACTGGGGCTATCTGAAAAGTTATAGCTCTCCAGCCATCATCTCCTTGGGTTTGCTAACTTCCTGAAAGTAGCATTTTCTGAATTGTAATTTAAGATATGACTTCATCATAAGCTATGAATTTAAATTAGGATTCCAGAGACACAAAACATGAACTAGTTATCATATCCTATTTGGAAATTACACTTATAAAATATAATAAAACAACTCCCTTGTTATCCTATGGAACAGAGAGGTCTTGTAGTAGTGAAAAACAAATGTATGAGTTTTTCACTACCAGGATATGAAAAACTTAAAAGATGATGCCCTACTTTTTAAACATATTGCATACCTTTGGGCTGTCCAGGGCCGGTACTATGGGTGACATTTGTATTAAAAAGGAAGGTTTGGGCCTGGCAAAGGTTTATTTTGCAAGGTTGAAATTGAAGTTTAAAACTGCACACACAGGCTCTGCAAATGCAGGCCAGAGACATGTTTATAGGGCTACCTAAGTGGGTGGCACAATCAGTGCTGCCACCCACTGGTAGCATTTAATTTACATGCCCTATTTTTATGCAGTACAAATATACTAGGGACTATTAGTAAGTTAAATATGCCAATTGTGGATAAGCCAATATTACCGTGTTTAAGGAGTGAGCACATGCACTTTAGCATTGATTAAGAGTGATAAAGTGTGCAGAGTCCTAATGTCAGCCAAAACGAGTGTCATTAAAAAAATGGAGGAGGAAGGCAGAAAGTTTGAGGGAAGACCACCCTAAGGTTGTCAGGTCGATCACATGGCTTCCTAGTTGTTCTTCAGTATTTGTTGTTGCTTTCTTCAGCTGAGGAAATATAACTTACAGGACGAAGACAAACTTTTTACGTTTGTGTTTTGGCAGGTAAAGTGCAGAAGAGTTACTTTTGCTGATGTCTGCTTTTCTGTACGCTCTGCTCTTCTCTTTTTTTTAACTTGTATTGTTACTTAAGTCTAGACTATAAGTTGTCCTATTTTTTGTTTCACGTTTGGAATTTCCTGGTCAAACTTGCTAATGCTGTCTAGAATCTTACTTCTTTAACACAAGTTTGTTGTGAACATTTTCTTGCTTTTACCTCCAGCCTCTTGTTTTACGTCGTAAACTCATATTTGCTTGTGTGAATGGATGCTCCCTTCATCTTCGGCCAAAAAGTAGAACTGATGGCGCTGGGTCAGGTATTCCTATTGTAAGTTACAAACAGGGCCGGACTGGGAACCAAAACCGGCCCTGGCAAAGTGCAGGGCCGGCCCCCCGGGGCTTGGGGGTGCCGCCGAGCTCTTTGCCAGGGCCGGTTTTCAGCTGATTTTGTTACAGGACCGATTTAAAGTCCCTGTAAGAAAAACGGCCCCCAGGGGCCCAAAACCGGCCCCCACCCGTGCGGCGCACCGGGGGATTGCCCGGTGCCCGCCAAGGCCAGTCCGGCCCTGGTTACAAACATCTGGTTTGTTTCTGTTCCGTGGCTATGATGCAGTCTGTAAATTGCTCTGGAGTTCTTTTCTATAATAATTTATTTTGCTTTCATTATTTTTTTCTGTGTACTGTAACATTTTGCTCATGGTTCGCTTGCACGGAGGTTGTGTGCATGCAGTGCTGAGTTTCATATTTGTCACTATGAATGTACGTACATAAAGTACTGGGCACTCAAACTGTGCGGGATTCTATTACACTGGCATAACACACATGTATTTGTAAAGCGCACATTCATCCCTTTTGGCTTCTTGCTGCTGAAAAAACAGGTGTTTATTGTTTCTGATTTACTATCACTTTGTCTTGGACGGGAAAAGAGGTTTTCTCCTAGATGACAGCAGCTCTATGGCGTCCTGTTTTTAGGTCTCGCATAGGCAGCGCATGAGCTGCCTCTACGAGGCATTAAGTAATTTGTATACTTGGATGAAACTCCGCCTCTTGCCGGTAGTTTCTCCCGCCGCTTGCCATTCATTAACTGTGGCATTCATTTTGTTAGCGGGCTTATGGTTGGCTTGCGGTCCAATGCGGCACTTCCGTTTTGCTTCCGTCCGGCCGGAAGCAGCAGCGACCAACTACGGTTTTGTTCTGCTCCTCCACGTTATCTACTCGTGTAGGGACGCGGCTGTTCCGCAGCTCCTGGGCGGCGCGAGACCAGCGTCTTCCCCCTCTCTGCCTGTGCAGCGAGATACTCCTCCATAATGCCTTGCCACCTGGGGAGCAGCACTTGTGCTGACGCTGCTCCCACTTCACCAGAGAAGACCTCCTACCGCGGCTTTTCCCGCTCTGCCTGTGCGACGAGATGCTCCTCCATAATGCCTCCGGGATCGGACTTGGAGCTGGCGACTCCATGAAGCACATACGGTACAGGTAGGTGGGGGGCTGAGGGTCATTAAATGTCTGCGGTGGCGGTGCACTTCAGTTTTCTAAGTACTGCACGTCTCACCGAATGGGCTGAGACACTAACCTCACTGACCCCGCTCAGACCTTCCAGCTCTGCGCTCAGTTGGTCCACTGATGTGGAATCTGCTCGCTGTGACTCACCATCTTCCCCAGGCCCCGGGTCCTCTTAGCACGTCAAAGCACATAAGCCAGCTGGCATCCCCCACCACCTTTCCCTGCCCCCAGGTCACAACTTGGCACCACCACCCACGCCTCAGTTTTGTCTAAGCGTCCCAACAGCATGCACTAGCAGTCACCATCTTGGGAAGTTTTAGGAAATTGGAAGCCTTGTCCTTGCCTGCACCACACATGAGAAAATTAGGAGAAATTCGTCAATCAGACGCAACTACTCTGAGAATTAGTTCTGTGAGTCTGGGTCCGAAAGTTCACCATTTTGGAGTGCTTGCTTCTCATATAAAAAGATAATCATCATCATCATTTAAGCTTTATTTCGGTTGAATTTACCATAAAAGCACATAAAAATACAGAATTAACAAAATAAACAATCCATTTCATACATATAACCTCAGATAATTGCATGGTTGTTAGACATTTGTTCCTTTAAAAATTTAAATAAGTCTGAAATTTAAAATTGACATAACAATAATATTCATAAAAGTTAAAATATTATGGTCTCTCAGAATTCATCTTGCTTAATCTTAGATCAGAACAGCATTATTGATCAAGTTCCTTCATGCAATCCACATTGAATGTAGAAACTTAGTTACTGCACAGACAATTAATGGGTCAGTATCTGATTTTAATATCCTAAAAAAAAACAAATAGTTATTTGTCCCCAGGTTCTTGCACAGCTGAATTATCCATATCTTCCTAATGTAAGCGTAAGCGGGACAGAATAGGATAACATGAACCGGGGTTTCATCCTCAATGAGGCAACCTGGACAGGGGCGTACTAGTCCCCCCCTTCCACCTATCAGAGAAATTAAAAAGGGGCAAAGTGCCATATCTAAACTGTAAATAAAGCTTTTTTGCTAGTGTTGGTTGGATTAAATCAATCGCAGGCTCAAAGCTATAAACGGACTTTACATCCAAAAAAGCATCTGTTAAGCTTGAGGATTTTACTAAGCGAAAGAGATTCCTTATGTTCATTTGCTTGACAGCACTCGCCACTGCTTTCTTAGAAATAACTGGGCAGGAAACTTCAGGGGTGAACCAGAGTTCCTCAAGACCAGTCAATGCAAGTGAATGTTTGACGAATGCTAGCCAAGGAATCCCACCAGAACCAGTTAAAGCCATGACAACTTTAAGCTCCTCCTTATAGGTCACCAGCTCAGGAGTGCTCCAGAGACGCTTCCAATAAAGTAACGGTCGAATAGTGATAGCGTCAACAATTGGATAGACATTTAGATCAAGTCTTAGCGGGATTAAAGGAGTGCTTTTTGGAAGGTCCAATAGTTGTCTTATAAAATTATTTTCAGTTATGGATAAGTTACTTACTGATGTATGACCCCAAAGTTCTGCCCCATAGAGCGATGAAGCCCTAGCTTGCACTTTAAAAATTTCAAGTGGGGGGCTAATAAGTTTAAGAGAACAACTCTTCTGAACTTTCAGGATACCCCCTGCTGCTTGAGTTAATCTTAAGTTGGCCTTAGCCACTTGAGGGCCCCAACCCATTTTGTCATTCAAGGTCAGACCCAGGTATTCAAAGGTTGAAACCCTTTCAAGGGGTTTGCCATCCATCATTGGATGGGGGCAGTTAACTGTCTTTGCATTGAAAACCATATACTTAGTCTTATTTATGTTAACCACCAGGTTTCTTTTGGAGCAAAAGTTTGAGAATTGGTCTAACACGCGCTGCAACCCCATTGGTGATTTTGAAAGCAGAAGCGTGTCATCCGCAAACATTAAGGCGGGAAATCTTCGGGCGCCCAATTTGGGGAAGTCTATATCGTTTTTAGCTAAGAGATCTTCGATAAGCCCGTTGAGAAAAAGAGAAAATAGGGTTGGGGCAAGGACGCTGCCCTGCCTAACACCTTTCTCAATCGGGAAGGCTCCTGTTAGCTGGCCTTGTTTACCGAAGCGTACACTAACGAAAGTGCCAGTGTGTAAGATTTTAAGCTGGTGGCATAGGTACGATGGAACCCCCATTGTTGATAAAATGGACCATAGTTGTTCTCTATCCACCATGTCGAAGGCTGATTTTAGATCGACAAATATAAGATAAAGACTACCCCCTTCCAAGGTCACATGCTTCCAGTAAATCACTTGTAACCTGAATAGTTGGTCAATAGTTGAGGTTTTCACCCTGAAACCCGCCTGAAGCGGAGTCAAGATATTATTATCAGTAGACCAGGCCTCCAAACGTTGTAACAGTACCCTGGCATAGATTTTTTGTGTAACATCAATAAGGCTAATCGGCCTATAGTTTGAAGGTTGGAGCGGGGAGCCCTTCTTATGTATTGGGATAATCTCCGCCCCAAGCCAAGTATTAGGCAAAGATGACCCCTGCAGTATCGCATTAAATAAGACCAAAAGATAGGGACCCCAAACTATTAGTTCTTCTCTGAATAGATCGCCCGGGATGCGATCAAGACCCGGAGCTTTATTGGGCTGGATCTTGAGAATTGCCGACTTTACTTCCTCCAAAGTGTATAATTGCGCCGGGCATATAGGGTTCGGGGCCAAGGGGCTCTGAGGGGCTTCACTGATGCAAGAAGGAGAAAGAGAATAAAGGTAATATGTTTTTGATAGTGGCTGAATCGCACGCTGAGAGAAGACATTTGTGTGTACTTTTGCGATAGGCTGGGTCTGATAGCTTTGAAAACAGCCCCCCCGTGTACGCAACGATGTGAATCTTATTGCAGCCGCTCCTCGATTAGCAGATGTCACCATTGAATTTATGCGTCCGGCTTCCCTATGCAGCCTCGGTTCTATTGCATGGTGCAATCTGATGGAATGGTTCATGGATAATGATCTTGCTGACCGCTGTGACTCAAATGGGATGTTCTATCAATAGCGTATGGCAATGTATGCAATCAGATATTTGCATGTATAAAGGCTGTGCCAGTGGCAGCAGTTAAAAGCACTGCAAAACGTCCCAGATAACAGACCAACAAAAACAGAATGAACTGCAGTGATGCTCTTGCTTTTGCATAAGGTCATTTCTCACCTAACGATACTGACTGCATCAGGGACGGACGGGCCTTTGCGGGCATCGGGCGCCGGTTTTGGCAGCAGTGGGACTCAGTTTTGGTACTGGGGTCTGTTTTGCAGCTGCAATATCGCCCCCAGTAAGAAAAGCAGTAATGCATCACACCTACATCCCCCACTCATACCCACCCCCACCCCAAGGCTGCTTTTGGTCCCAGTCCAGCCCTGGACTGCATCCTTTTATAGCATCCACGATCATAGCTTAAACTCTTGCAAATGCAAGACCTAATGCATTGCAAATACTTGTTTTATAAATATCTTGGTTTTCTTTATATTTTATTTCCTCTGTGCTTTGTTTTATCTCTCTCTTAATTTTTAGTTATCTTTGATCTGTTTATGTATTATTGTTTTATTTTGGTTCGTTGTGGGCAGACCCTTACTTTTCTTCTTGATAATCTTCTTGCTTTCCCTAATTATTAATTTGTCACACTTGATGCAGCAATCTCCTTCCCCAATATTTTTCATCTGTCCCTCTCGGTATCAACTTTAAAAGGACTCACCTGAAAGTGTCAGTCACCTGTGGTGTTCCATGTATAGTAATCTCAAGAGTGAGGAATATGTTTGAATCTAAGAGTTAATTTGATTTTTTTCTCTTTCAAATTTTCGACCCACTCAGGGCCATATGTAAGAAGGCATTTTGCATTTCCCAACTGTGCAAGTTGCTAATTTAGGCCATTAGGAAATGCAAAATGCCATTTTTGAATGTGCAAAAGACATTTTTGGTAGTGCAAAATGCAATTTCCATCCAGTAGAAAACACATTTCGGAAATCGCTAAAGAAGACATCACAAATAGGGATTTCCAAATAGCTATTCGCAAACACCATATACAAAGGATTTCCTAATTGTAAGTAGTCCCAAAATGGCCGTTTGGGAAATGCAAATACCATCAATCTCTATCAGGTGGTAAGCAGGTGCAAACTATCAATCAATCATTCAATCAGGGAATTGTAAGGGCGCTACACACCCATGAGGGCCTCAAGGCGCTGAGGGGCTGAGAACCATAGATCTGTTTTGCCGAAGAGCCAGGTCTTAAGGGCCTTCCTGAAGGTGTTCAGGGAGGGGGCGCATCTGATGTCTGCCAGTAGCTCGTTCCAGGTCTTGGCTGCAATGTGAGAGAAGGATCTTCTGCCTGCTCTGGCTTTCTGGATGCGCGGGGTTTCGGCCAGTGCGAGGTTGGAACTATAAAAGCCACCCAAAATGCATCTGGCTCAGCATGCCCTGGAGAGGAGGAAGATGAGGATTTTGGCTGGTAGGCAGTGAAGGAGGAGGAGACAGGAGAGGATATTCAAAATCATGATCACGTTTTTTGAATGGCCAATTAAGGAAAATGGCTAAGCACCATCTTGGACAGGGAAGTTCTAGCTATACAAACTAGAATAAGGACCATATTGGCGTGGAGCGGATAGAAGCCTAAACACATCAACCTTCTAATAGCATTGCCCTTGAATGGGAGACACAAGAAGGGAAACATTATTTTTGACATCCTGCCTTTGATTCATTTGGCATTTGATCCTTGAGACCGCTGGGCTTCCCCTTCAGATTCACCATCCACGTATGCCCAATAGGGTTTTTTTATTGTTTGTGGGACTGTCACTCTTCTTCAGATGCCTTTCAATATATTTGGGCAGATGGGTGTCTACTGGCATGTAGCCCTTGATTGGTTTTGATGTTCATGTCAGCACGCCATTTTTACTTTTGCCTTTCATCATAGCTCTTTGGGATCCTACCTGGGGCATTGTGGCCAATATCCCTGCTACAACTCGAGTATTGTAGCTTTTCTGTAATTCTTGGCTTAATCAATCCCAGGATGGCAGATCTCTTCCAAGTCAGAAATTCTCAAGTCATCTGCTTGTGTCTTCTTTGGTGGCTGACATTCTCTGTCTTTCTAGGTTCCTGAGGTTTTTTTTACTGTGGTGTTTCTAATCATTGCCTTATGTGTTGACTTCAGCCTTTTTCAGCTGTCGGTGTCTTTGCTCTGGCTTGCCCTGTGGTGGCTTTTTGCTCTGGGAAAATCTTGGGGTATGTATTACTGCTCTCTACCAGTGGCTTCTCTTGCTGTTGCAGGTCATTCATGATTTCAGCTCTACCCGCCTCAGTTACAGCCTTCTCTCAGGTCCATGTTCTGGCATTTGTGCTCTATCTATACACTTTCCCTTTTTTGGCTATTCTTTTCCAGTCTCAGGGTTCACCTTTACCCTTTTTTCCTAAATTGGTTTGTATGGTCTTCATCTATTGCCCTGGCTTTGTTGGTTTTGGCTGACCATCTTATTGTCTTCTTGTTTTGGTCTGGTTGATGTCAGGGGGGATGTATGTCGTTACAACGCACACTTTTACAACGCATGCACTTACAACGCATTTTTTACAACGCAAAATCCATTACAACACATTCCATTACATAGCATGACACTACAACGCATTTTTAAAAACTACCTTTACAACGCATTCCATTACAACGCATACTACCTTTACAACGCATACCATTACAACGCATAATATTAAATTGCATTTAAGGTAAGTATTAGATAGTATAGGGGTAAAAATTACTTTTCTAACTCCAGGGGGTGCAACAGTAGGGTAAGTGTTGGATAGTATAGGGGTAAAAATTACTATTCTAACTCCAGGGGGTGCAACAGTAGGGTAAGTGTTGGATAGTATAGGAGTAAAAATTACTATTCTAACTCCAGGGGGTGCAACAGTAGGGTAAGTGTTGGATAGTATAGGGGTAAAAATTACTATTCTAACTCCAGGGGGTGCAACAGTAGGGAAAGTGTTGGATAGTATAGGGGTAAAAATTACTATTCTAACTCCAGGGGGTGCAACAGTAGGGTAAGTGTTGGATAGTATAGGGGTAAAAATTACTATTCTAACTCCAGGGGGTGCAACAGTAGGGTAAGTGTTGGATAGTATAGGGGTAAAAATTACTATTCTAACTCCAGGGGTGCAACAGTAGGGTAAGTGTTGGATAGTATAGGGGTAAAAATTACTATTCTAACTCCAGGGGGTGCAACAGTAGGGTAAGTGTTGGATAGTATAGGGATAAAAATTACTATTCTAACTCCAGGGGGTGCAACAGTAGGGTAAGTGTTGGATAGTGTAGTGTAATATTATGCGTTGTAATGGTATGCGTTGTAAAGGTAGTATGCGTTGTAATGGAATGCGTTGTAAAGGTAGTTTTTAAAAATGCTTTGTAGTGTCATGCTATGTAATGGAATGCGTTGTAATGGATTTTGCGTTGTAAAAAATGCGTTGTAAGTGTAGTGCGTTGTAAAAGTTGCGTTGTAAAGGTTGTTCCCCGTCAGGGGCGCTCAACTTGGATACCCTTGCAAGGTGCTGTTTAACTGTGACTTCGGTGTTCCAAGCACAACTGACTTTCTCTTCACCTGAAAGCTCTAGGTCCCAGGCATGCTACTGTTAGGTGCTTTGCTTGTGCGTTTGTCCTGCTCTGAAACCGTTGGGTCTTAACACAGCATTCTTCGTCCTTTTGATTGTGATGCTTGGAGTCAGGTTGGTGGCTTGGTACATCTTCCTGTATATACTGTGGTGAGGAAAATGAATAAAGAGGAAATGGCATGATTAAATACCCGCAATATCCTTTAGTCTGAGTCCTAATATTCCTTGTCACAGTACTCCTTATCGGCTGCCCTCGCAGTCTTTTCCTAAATTGCTATTTCTTATTTGGAAATAGCAATTTTGCAATTTCCAAAATGTTGATTTCCTAATTGCGATTGGGAATTTGTAGAAATCGGTATTAGTGGAATCCACTGTTACATACATTTCATTTAGTGATTTTCTCTTAGCGATTTCTACGAATTCGCTATTTGGAAATTGCAAAGCCTTAGCTTTGGTCTTATGGCCCTCAGTTCCTTTTAGAAGCTTCTCTGAAGTTTAGAGAATAATTGCTAAGGGTCAGTATTTCAGTCTTAGCTTTATGGTCTCACGTTAACTTTACAGACAGTGCTGGCTGTTGCAGTATGTGGGCCTCATGTTCTCTAATTCAGCCAGGGTGTCTTGACAGGCAAGCTGTTTAAATCAGGGTACAAACTTTCTCACACCAGGGCAATAAACAGCCAAGGACCAGATTTATTTTCGGCTGTGTGTCTAGTGTCGACATTGTGACAAGTTTGCATCACAAAAGTGAAAAAAACCTGGAACAAACTGTTATGGTGGGATTTACTTTCCAATGCAAATCATGATTTGCATTGTAATGTTGCCTAATGTACCTCAAAGTAGCAATATGTGCTACTTTGCATCAAGGAGGCCTACCATTGGTGGTACATGTGTGTTTCCATGAAACCATCCATGGTTTGTGACGTAAATCCCTATCTACTAATATGTGTAGGCAGGGATTTGCAGCAAACATTTTGCCTCGTCAAGACAGGTGTAAAAGTAGATCTATTTTTAAAAGTCTACACATTTTTCCAACTTTGGGGCATATTTACAAGGAAATGGCAGAGCGTGGCACTGCGGCAAATTTCACAGCACAATGCGCCGCCATTTCCAAAATGCAAGGATGCGCCATATTTGCACCATATGGCACAGTCCTGTGTTTTCCCTAGTGCTGCCCCAAAAGTTGCTGCCTAGCTCAACACAGACGCCCTTGCGCCATTGTGCAAGGGTGCCTGCATTGCAGGGAATGATTGTTTATGTGCAGGAAGGTTTCCCTTATTGCACATAAACACTCAATAATGCTGATTTGTTACTTCTAATTGTGCTGCATTTTGCCGCACACATAGAATTAGCAAATCGCCATTATTTAATGGTAGTTTGTGTGAAGGAAGGGATACCTTCCTGCTCATAAACTATCATTAATGGCGCTTTGCTCTCTGTATGTGTGCTGCAGAATGAAGCACACATAACAAAACCCAAAAATTAGGACAAATGAAGGTATTTCTCCACATTGTGACATTCTAATGCCTGCTATTGTATGGCGTTAGTTTTCAGCACTGCCTCAGATTTACACATTCTTGTAAATCTGGGGCAGCATCAGAAACAATGGGTGTTGTGGTGGAATGCCCACAACAACACTAATCGCATGCCCCTTTCACCCAGATACCTGCGTGAAAGGATACCATATTCACGCCACTTTGTAAATATGGTGCAGGGTATTGCGCCACCGGGACGTCGGTAAAAGTGAAGGTCACAATGCCCTTGTAAATATGCCCTTTTTTATGTCTACTGCACTATACAGTATACATACAAAGTGGCAAAGGTATAAAAGCACCTGGATAGGTCTGCTTTCAGTAAAAAAGACTGCTTGATAGAAAATAACGTCTGGGCTGTGCTTTCACACACTTTTTGCAGCTGAATAAACGACTGTTATGCTTAATCTCCATAGGCACTTGCATTTTATTTAAGCAGTTTTGATCAAGTACTTAAGTCGAAAAAAAAAAAATCTCCACCATGCATAGAAAGTATTTACGTCAAAATCAGTGACAAACTAAAACACATACGAATTGCCTTTATTTGAAGGAATGCGAATGGAAACCTAGGGAAATGGGAAAGCCAAACGTCACACTCTAGGTCAAAAAGGCTGGGTGGGAAAGTAACAGAGATCGTTTAGAAATCATTTTGAATCAAAATAAGCCACCAGGATATATAGAGTTATGTTTTGAAGTACTATTCCAACGTAAAATTAACAATTAAATAAGACACATAAGGAAACTCCCTAAAATTAAAGTAAACCATTTAGGAATACAGCAGATGGCGCTAAAAGCACACCATAAGCTCGACCGTATAACACTTTTTTCCTTAACTATCAAGAACCGTGTCGGGCAGTTTTACGAAAGGAACAGAAATACGTTTGGTCACATTTTACTTTTGAATTAACTGTCCCAACTAGCTTTCAGTGGCGGCTAGCAACTATGGCAGTGGAGGGGTGGGTGCGTAAAATAAATAGTTCAAAGAAAGAAAAAGAAATACAAAAATCTCTTCCCTGCTTGCGCAGACATGTTCTCCTCGCTCTGGCCTTTTCATTTCCTGACATGAGGTCCAGGGCCTCAGCTAACCTACTTAACCAATCCTGGCACCAGCAGCGAGTGCCACTAGAGGGCGCCAGGTAACGTCGACGGTAATTGCAAAGAGCAATTACCATCCACATCCATTTTTTTTAAATTAAATGAGGGCGGGAAGCCCGTCGAATGTTGCTTGAGTGCCTGGCTGCCTCTCAATGGAAGTTAGGCAGCCAGGCACTTTAGAGTGGGACACATGCTCTAATGAGCATGTGTCCCTCAGCATTTTCATTTTTTGGAAAAAACTCCCTGTGAAGGCTGAGGGCTGACCTAGTGCCTAGCCTGCAATGTTTGGCGGTCTGAAGAGATCTCCAATTCATGACGCCAGCAGCGTCATATTTTCAAGCAGTCCCGGGCGTCTAGGGCATAAACCCTGTATTCCTGGGACTGCCTGTCAATCATTTTCACAGGCTGCAAGCAACACCCTTTCCCAACTCGTCCCCTGTGAAGCTTTGCAGGAATGTCACTGAAGGTCACAGAGTCACAAGACTTTGTGACCTCGAGCCAGATGCATGCTTTTCGAGAGGGCACACATGGCACTCTCAAGCCACCCATCCTGGACTGGAGCAGCAACTCCACACCCTGTTGCAGGTCGCTGTGCGTGTTCCAGAGCAGGATTTTGCTAGGTAAGTGTGACAGGATGGAAGTCTTCCATCCTGCCTGCCAGCCTGTGGTTCGTTTTTATTGTTTTTGAAACAATAAAAACAAACGACAGACTGGTACAGCAGAGCTCACATTTGGAACTCATGTATTTAAAAGTGTTCCCTCCCTCCGTGTGCTTCATCAAGAAGATAGTTAACATCCAGCTCACCCGTCACCTCGAAGACAACAGCATCCTGGACCACTCCCAATCAGGATTCCGCAGCAACCACAGGACCGAGACCGCCCTTATCGCCGCCACAGACGACATCAGGGTCCTGGTAGACAACGGCGAGATGGCGGCCCTCATCCTCCTGGACCTCTCCGCCGCCTTCGACACCGTCTGCCACCGCACACTACGCACGCGCCTCCACGACGCAGGGATCCGAGACAAGGCCGTGGACTGGACCACCTCCTTCCTCTCCGGCAGAACTCAGAGAGTCCGCCTCCCCCGTTCCGGTCCGAAGCCTCAGAGATCATCTGTGGCGTCCCGCAGGAATCCTCCCTCAGCCCGACGCTGTTCAACGTCTACATGGCACCACTTGCACGCATCGCCCGACAGCACGACCTCAACATAATCTCCTACGCCGATGACACGCAACTGATCCTCTCCCTCACCAAGGACCCCCTCACCACCAAATCCAACCTCCACCAGGGAATGAAGGCTGTCGCCGACTGGATGGAGGAAAGCCGACTTAAGCTGAACACAGACAAGACAGAGATCCTCATCCTCGGGCCCAACCCCTCAGCATGGGATGACTCCTGGTGGCCCCATCACTGGGGACCCCCCGGCTCCTACCAACCACGCACGCAACCTGGGAGTCATCCTCGACTCGAAACTGACCATGACCAAACAAGTCAACGCAGTCTCCTCTACCTGCTTCAACATCCTCCGCATGCTCCGTAAGATCGACAGATGGATCCCGACAGACACGAGGAAAACAGTCACCCAGGCTCTAGTCAGCAGCAGACTCGACTACGGAAACGCCCTCTACGCCGGAGCCCCGACCAAGCTCATCAACAGACTGCAAAGAATCCAGAACGCCTCTGCACGCCTGATCCTTGACGTCCCGCGCCGCGACCACATCACCCCCCACCGGAGGAACCTGCACTGGCTCCCCTTCGACAGAAGAATCTCCTTCAAGCTCCTGATCCACGCACGCAAGGCACTCCACAAAACCGGCCCAGCCTATCTCAACAGTCGACTCTCCTTCTACGTACCCAACAGGAAACTCAGCTCCGCCGACCACGCCCTGGCCATGGTCCCGCACATCCATAGAACCACATCAGGAGGCAGGTCCTTCTTCCACCGCGCTGCCAATACCTGGAACACCCTCCCCCTCAACCTACGACAAACCAAAGACCTGCTGACCTTCAGGAGACGACTCAAGACCTGGCTTTTCGACCAGTAGCAGCAGCACCACCCCCCCCCCCTCAGTGCCTTGAAACCCTGCGGGTAAGTAGTGCGCTTTACAAATTAACTTATTGATTGATTGATTGATTGATTGATTGATTGTGCTTTTTATCATTCAGGGCGATTTACTTTAGTACATTCGGTTATATCACTATATTGAGAGGCATTTATTAAAACTGTTAATAAATGTCTCTAACTAAAGTGATATAAACTGATGTAGTAAAGTGAAACGTTCCCATATACTAAAAGAATACAGGAGGAGCCACACCCCTTTGAAGATCCACCAGCCGCCACTGCCTGACGCTGCTCTCATGCTGTTAACCAGCATGAGAGAAGCAGCAGGATTTAAGAGAGCGGCCTCTCTTGGCGCGCCCAAGGACACTGTAGGCTTCTGCAGGCTCTCAATACAGCTGTCTAAGACAGCTGGGTTGAGAGGTTTATAGTGCGCATGTCTGGCGGCGGCCGGACAAACTGACATGTGCACTATAAACTGGAGGACAGGCAGCCCACCACTTTTGCCACTCAGCCCCAATCGTCCTGACACTTGGTTCAGGACGGATTGACAAAAAATAGAATGGTAATGAATTAACTTCATTATCACTTTATTTTTCGTCTGTGGGGTATTTAATGGGGTGACCCTCCTCAGCTCAAATGGAGGAGCTGCCCTTGGTAGCTTTCTTTACTAAGGGACCATTTGGAGATATTCTTATTGGTGGTAACTATAGAAAGCTAGAAAGGCCATTCTTGTCAGCCTTAATGCAAACAAGGATACAAGGAATACAAGCATTGGTAATGCCAATAGACATGGCTTTAAATGACTGTAATGGGAAGAATTATAAGTAAATAGCATCATAATATATATACATTTGTGTGGAAGAAAAGAACTATGGAATAATATTGGTGAAGGTTAAAAGATCAGTTGACAGTTGCACTGTCAAGCCAGACCTAAAAATCCATCTAGGTTAATGACTGTCCTCCCATCCGTGCTGCTACCGGAGTAAAAACAACATAAATGATCCATTTCTCTAAGACACTTTAATAGCATTCCAATGTCATGTGTGTGCCCCTGAAAGTTGAAGCTTAGGCAGCTAGATTTATTTATTTACTCACTTGTATTGCGCGACGAATCATCCCCAAGGGGATCTCTCGGCGCAAGGGAGAGGACCACCAGGAGATGAAGGGAATGCTTAGAATAGCCAGGTCTTAAGAAGCTTTTTAAAACAACAGAGATTAGTACAGACACGGATATCGTCTGGTAAGGAGTTCCAATGGGTAGGAGCCAGATACGAGAAAGCCCGGCCTCCCATCCTAACCTTCCTGACTCTGCGAACACAGAGCAGATTTCGGCTGCTAGATCTCAGCAGTCGTGTAGGATGGTAACGTTCGAGCTTCCTTGTCAAGTAGGCTGGGTCCAGCCCGTGGAGGGACTTATAAACTAGGCATAACAGTTTGAAAATGGACCTCTTTTTTGTAGGGAGCCAGTGTAGTTGGCGCAAGAGGGGTTGCGAGGGGGTCCGAGCCGGCTTGTTAAGAACAAGACGCGCCGCCGTGTTTTGGACCATCTGTAGCTTGGCGGCCAGATCCTGCCTCATCCCTACCAGCAAAGAGTTACCATAGTCCAGTCGACTAATCAAAAGTAACTGGATAAGGGCCTGTCTGGCCGTGAATGGAATCCATGGAAAAATCCTACTGAGAATTCGCATGGTTCCAAAGCAGGCACCGCCCACTGATTTTACCTGCTCATCCATTGCTAGATTATTGTCAATTTTTATACCCAGATTCTTCGCCCATCCTGTGCCGGGAGGGTGCATCTCCTAGTTCAGATAGCCACCATTCCGGGGTCCACATCTCCTTCGCCTTACCATATAGGACGATCTCAGTCTTTGAGGAGTTAAGCTGAAGAAAGTTTTTCCTCATCGACTCTGCTATGCTGATCATACACTGGCGGAATTTAAGTCTAGTTACTGCAGGACTTTCCTCAATAGGGACTATCACCTGGGTATCATCCGCATAAGATATGGTTTCAAACCCACACTCGTGGATGATTGAGGACAGGGGGGCAACGTATATGTTGAACAGAGTAGGGCTCAGGACTGAGCTCTTGGGGACCCCTTTTTCAATACTAGTGATCCAGGATCTAGTGGGAGCTAGTGGTCAGAGCTGGTAAAGTTGAAGCTGAGGCAGCTAGATTAATAGAATGATCAGAGCTGGGTAGAGAGCAAGTATTTTTTTTTTGTGGAAGCACACAACTTCCCCTCAATCAAAACATGTACTCCTGATTCCCAAAATGTGGCCAAAGCTCCTCTCTAGTAAGGCTCACATAATTGTCTGGTGACAGCTATGCTGTCGATTCAGACTATGAATATGGCCATCCTGCCCTCTGATTGAGTAATAAAAGGAAGTCATAACATTGGTGCAGTGTGTGTCGTATACCTCTAGTATGTCCATGAAGGAGAGGTGTGTTTACAATAAAGAACAACGGGTCATTCGAGAAGCCATTCTCTCAGTTATTACATAGACGGTGGACAGGAAATCATGTGCATGTGCTTGCTCCTTCGAAAAGGGGGAAAGAAGCCCCCCACGGAATAGAAAAAGAAATATTGAAAACCAAGCTAAACTGTTCTATCTTGCATAACACACTCCATTCAGCCAGGGTTTATTAACAACCCATTCGCAGACAAACCAGGTTGTAGTTGTCGATTTACAAAGATGGAAGGATGCACAGTTTTTTTGTGTGCAAAATTTGTTGGAAGCCCATACAAGCACCAGAGTCACAGTTAAAGAGGACACAGTGGCACTGACTCACAAAGAAAAAGCAAATGCAGTGGACAAGTTTGATAAAACGTGAGTAAAGAACATGAATGCAAATATGCTGTTTTAAGATATACTGAAATGTTTTAAATGTCCAACAACTTAATTATTGAAAATAAATTGGCCTTTTATTTTCAGCTGCAGTACGAACTGACCAGATTTCTGAAAACACAATGGACAAATTAAATTGAACCCTGGGCACTGAAATCGAGAAGGCTTGATTTCGATGAGATATTTAGTCATCCTGATAAATACCATTATTTAGCAGGTGCAGGAAAAACTTCCTAGTGAACAATATTCTCTTTGAAATGAGGCATAAAATGTGGAATCACTGTTTAATGCACCAATGAGTGCATGTTTTGCTTCTTTCCAGATTCCACCCCCCCCCCCAATGAATTCTAATAGTAAATTCCTCTCCAACGAGTAGCTCGCGAGCTTCTGGTAGCTCTCCAGCTACCTGTAAGTAGCTCTCCTGTGTGCAGCCCAGCCTGCTTAATTTGAATTTTCTGATTTTCTGCTTGGTTTAATTTATATATGTATACCAAAAATGAAACGCATGTATTTGAGATGAAAATCTGCGTATTTTCAGAACTTTTCCAGAAGATGATGTTTGGAGAAAATTTTTTACATTTGCAAAATATATTTAAAGCTGATATATGAGTGATAAATCATGCGGCTTTAGGGAAGCGTGTTACTCATATTATTACCTTGGTGCCAGGGGCATTGAAGCTATGGCTGTAATGCATTCCCCACTTAGAGGCATTTCCAATTGATAAAGCTTTTTTCCTTATAGCAGCCCTGCCAGGTGCACTAAGGTGATCACTACTTACAATCCTGCATGGTATGGGGTGGTCATTAATGTAATCGTATTTGACATGGTCACTCTTACAGCACTAATACTATTAGTAGCTCTGGATGATTTTCATTGAACATAAGTAGCTCTTACTGCTGAAAAGGTTTGAGACCCCTGACTTGTATGATCTAATGAAGTCTGTCACAGGAAGACAATGGGAATGCCATAATTATCATTGAACTTGGAATTCCTATTTCTATTCAAATACCTATTTGAAAAAGCATTGGAATTCAACCCCAGCTTGCAATCAGGGGCTTAATGTGAAATCTTAATATACCTGAGCATTTTAGAGACTCTAATAGAGTCAGGGTTAATAAAGTATTCCGTTCCTAATTTGTGCGACCTTATCTTTCTCAGTTTTATAAAATTCAATGAAGGAGTGAAGGCTCAGACATAAAATCTTGGTATCTTGGTATAGATAGCATTTGAGCACATAGTGTATGGATTATGAATCGTTAAAAAAGCATCCACATTGTTTTAGTCTATATTACAATATGGCACCAGAGCACCGTAGGGTAAGAAAGTAGATGAAATGCGTTTCATTCATTTCATTAGTCTTTATTCCATTAAAAATCATAAAAGACACAGCATCAACAAATATACAAAACCCACATCAATAAATTACATAAAAAGATACTAAATATTCCAAGACTAATATGATAGCAATAAAACAGTACAAAGCAGTAATCCACAAAACATGGAACCCAATAATAGATTTTAAGTCTGCAAATGTTTCCTTCTTATGACCCAACACAAGGACCAGAACTTCGCCACGGCAACTACAATAACCTCCTTTGTGTCGCACTTAAAAATGCGCAAAGCTGTTTGCGCAGAACTTATACCTAATTATTTGCACAGGGGCTTAATCCACTTCATACGGGGTACTCTATATGCTGGGCAAACAAATGGCACATGTGGAATAGTCTCTGGAATCCCTGGGCAACAGTGGCAGGAAGTATCCATATTTTAACCCAGATTTTGACCCCAATTTTTGGTAAATGATTTTAAAGGTAAGCATCCAACTCTGAATTGATGGTACAACTTCCTGTCTCCAATTCCAATAATAATGTCCCAGTAGGGTTCCAGTGAATAATCGACCTTATGGTCCATAAAGAGATCAGTTAGTGAGCCCCCAGTGATCTGAGCGTAAGATTTAGGTTGGGACATCTCAACATACAGTCTCTTGAGCTCTGTCTTCGACGGGAAGGAATTCCCAACTGGATCTAGCCAAAGTTGTCCTAGGTTCATAGCCATAAGGACAGCTCTGATTTTGTAGAGCCAAGGGATTTGGCGGGACTTATCCACCCCTATAAGATGTTTGAGAGCCAAGGCGTAGGGTGCTAACTCTGGGGTGGTCCACAAGCGTCTCCAATAAGCCAGTGGTCTAAACCCTGCTATCTCTTCAAATGTTACACTCCCCAGATCCTGCAGCAATGGTGTTAGGGGTGTAGATTGAGGTAGACCAGTTAGGGATCGCAAAAACTTATTTTGGGCAAGTACCAGGGGTTGCAGGTTTTCAAAACCCCAAAGTTCCGCACCATAGAGTATTGACGCTTGGACCTTCCCATGATACATCTTCATTACTGGAGCTATAGGTTTAGTTAAAGAGGATCTGTGTTCTTTTAGGAGTGCTCCCGCTAGTTGGTTATGTTTCATTACCGAGAGATCCAACTGATGGTTCCAATTAAGTCTCCGTCCCAGAGTCACCCCTAAATATGCAAAATGGTCTGTTTGTTCAATAGGGGCATTATTCATTCTGAGTGAAATACTAATTTTTTTCCTCTTGTGTAGGACCATAAATTTTGTCTTCCCAACATTAACCTCCAACTCATTATCACTACAAAAAAGTTGGAAGCGATCCAGAGCACGTTGGAGGCCCTTTTTAGTTTTGGACAGTAAAAGAGTATCGTCCGCAAACATTAAAATTGGTATTCTTGACCCAGCAAGTGTGGGGGCATCCGTGGGGTAATCTGTGAAATAGGGAACGACGTTGTTAATAAAAAGGGAGAATAAAGTGGGAGCAAGCACGCACCCCTGACGCACACCTTTAACCACTTTAAAACTATTAGTAATCTCCCCTTGCCCTCCCCATCTCACACAAGCCGAGTTGTTTTCATGGAGCCTAACAATAAATGATAAAATCTCCGATGGCATCCCAGCCCTTTCCAAAAATTCCCAAAGCTTGTTCTGTGGAACCAAATCAAAGGCGGATTTAAGGTCCACAAATGCTGCATATAGGACACCACCACCCAGCACTACTGTGTGCCAATACGGCATCATAAATCTGAATACCTGGTCAATAGTGCTGACATGGCTCCGGAAACCTGCCTGATAATTTGAAAGTATATCATTTTCATCTATCCACGCTGCTACCCGATTGAGTACAATTTTGGCCACCAGCTTCTGGGTAGTATCAATCAGGCTGATAGGCCTATAATTGGATGGCAGGGCCCGATCGCCCTTTTTGTATATAGGGATAATTTCAGCCCCCCCGCCATGAATCGGGTATGGGGGCACCTCCTGCAATACCATTAATCAATATTTGGATATATTTAACCCAATTTACACGATCAATTTTAAAAATATCTGAAGGGATCCCATCTGGGCCTGGTGCTTTCCCGGCCGGTAAACCTTCCAGTACATGCTCCACCTCTGCATAGGAAAATGATAATGCTCCCACTCTTGGGTAGGACAAAGAGGAAAACGGGATCATCGGATTAGTGCAGGCGAACTGGGTCTCAAAAAAGATAACGCAGTCGTCAGGGGATACATGATTTACCGGATTAGGGTTATCAATACCGCTTCCCCATTTAATAAGGTGCCAGAATTTTTCTCTAATTCCTATCCCAACATGATGACAACAAATCCCTCCAACGTGACTCGTCAAACATCCTCTTTGCTGAATATTGGGTTTGCTTATATGCCGCACGACATCTCCTGATTTCTGGAACTTGCCCCACTTTACTTGCACAAGATAAAGCCCTGAAAGCCCTCTTACAGTCCCCATTGTACGATTTAAATATATATTTTTTTTTATTGGCACAATTGGGGTTTGGGCCTAATTTAAAAAGGATTGACCTCAGCTTCTTAACCATTACTAAATGCTGTGCTGTTAACCCTTGAACATTGACTCCGGCATTATCAAGATTTAACTGGGTGACAGCAGCAAGGGTATCCGATAAAATTTGCCTAATCATAGAGCATCTAACTTCATCATTTACAATGTGGTCCCACTTAATTCTACAACTGTTATTAGTGACTAAAATAGAGGACGGAACACCAACTTTCTCTATTTCCATTCTCTCTTCCGTGAAGCCTTCCAACTGTACTAAAAGTGGGTCGTGATCACTCTCTGTCCTAACTCGTACCTCCATATCAATCAATTTGGACCACAGTTCAATATTTAAAATAAAATAGTCTATCCTGCTATGCTTTGTACCCATGTTATAAGTAGGTTTGCCCTGGGGGTCTGATTTGGACCTACCATTAACTGCCCGTAGCCCATACTCCATTGTGAGTGCCTTTAGCTGAAGTGCGGCTGCCGACCAATTTTTAACAGGATCTAATGACAAGGTCGGGATACCCCAAACTAAATCCTCCTCACACGTGAGATTTCCATCTTCAAAACCAAGGGGTTCGTAGGTACAATTGAAATCTCCAGCAATAATAATATCCATAGGATTTTTTTGGGACTGCAGGAAGATAACAAGAGCAGCCACTGTGGGTGAAGTTCTTCCACCCACCTGACCTCTGGCGTAAACATTCACTAGGATGCACTTGAGACCACTTCCAACAGAAATAGAAAGAGCCAAAATGTCCAAATCTGCTATTTCCACCTCCTTAACTACAATATCAGCCCGTTGTCGTACCCAAATTAAGAGACCTCCCAAAGATCTGCCATTGTTTCTAGGTGCTGGGGTAGCTAGTTTCCCGAAAGACAAGAAGCCTGGCCTGAAATACATTTCCCTTGCCCAGGTTTCTTGAAACATTATTATGTCGGCCTCTTCTATAAAGGAAGACCAATCCTCTGAGGCAACTTTAGAACCTAAACCCGCTATGTTCCTTGAAAGTATTTTAAGTGGGCTAGGCTCAGATAGACTAGTTGACCCAGAGTTGCCAACTCTCTCGGCAACTAGAGGAACACTAAAGTTGACATAGTCAACAGCAGAGATCTCAGTAGATTCTCCCCGGTTAATGGATGACGGCTTTAGTTTTGCGACTCCCCAGCCCTCCTGCAAAAGTCAGTCACAATCTTCTAGCCCTGATAGTGGTGCAAACCGGTTTGTAGTTGGGACCCCGAGGGATCCTACCTGTAACACCCCTCTGTCTCTTTTGTGAGCACCCTGCCTTCTATAGCTTGACGTGAATTTACTAGGGTAGTTATAAAAGGAACTTAAGGGGCAAACGGTTATTTTTGACGGATACCAGCCCCCTGTGTTGTTACTTAAATATTCTAATATCATACTGGCTACTCCGGAATTATTGAAATTAGCCACAACACAATCACCACCCTCTATTTTGGCTGTCGGGCCCAGCCATGAGCACCGCCTCGCCATTATAAGATGCTCACTAATGTCCCACTCCGGACTTACTCTTTTTTTCATTTTCGTGTTGAGCCAATGCATCACCTTCAACATTAAATGATCAGTCATTTCACTTTGTCCCTCTTGCACTGGGGGCACTTGTCTTAGTATTACCACCAGCGGGGCTGCTGCCGGGGGCAAATCAATAACTTCCGGCACAGAACCGTGGACAAACCTAGCTTGGCCCAGATTATTAGACATACTTGCTTGGGCGGTATTTCCCCTTAGCCGTGGTTGCCTGGCCTCGTGATCTCTAGTTGGCCCTCTTGGACAATCATCCATAATTTTATGGGGAGAGCAAGAAATAAACAACGCTGTTTCCCCTGACAAATTTACTGGTTTCGTGCCCTCATCTTGTGCACAATTAACCAAGGGACACGAATTCGAACCCTCCAGTAGGTTACTCGATAAAGGAGAAGCAATAAAAGGTAACGGAACAAAAGGGTTGGGCAAAACAATTCCACTAGAAAGACTATTAGTAGGGACAAGGGGAGACTCAGGAATAGTTTGAAGACCCACTGATTTTGCAGCCCCAGATGTTATCTTAACCTTAGCGCATTGATCACAAAGCAAAAGATTCTGCTCAATCTGAACCAATTTATCCAAGATCGGATTCAACGTAAGAGTTAGCATTTCCCTTAATTTTAGTAAGAGGTGCTCCCCATTAGTACTTGACAGGTTGGTACTCAGCAAGAGAGGTTCGGGGACGTTGGTAGTCACATAATGACTATCAGCTACCGAGGGAGACGGGGGAGGCAAAGTAGTTCCAACTACAGTTTTTGCAGACCTAGAGATTTTCACGGCTTTTCCTGAATGTTGCATCCCCCCACGTTTCCTTTTAACATTAACAGGGTCCTTACATGAACTTAATGGCACTGTCTTTTTTAGGGACGTAGACCTTGAGGACAATATTTGGGCAGATGATAGTTCAGAATTCCTAGCTGATAATGATCTTACATTTAGGCTGGGAACAGTAACCACATCCCCCGCTTCAAGACGAAGAGAGAACAATGCGGCGGATACACTGTCTACTGGAGATTGATAAGCTGTTTCTATATTTAAAACAAGTGCCCTATCAGGAGTTCTGGCAGTCGTTAGGGGACCCAAGGAAGATCGTCTATTACCTTGGGGATCCAGGGACAACCGCCGCTCGGTTAAAGTGATTTCCTGTTCTAATAGGGAAGCTGCCCTTACTATAAAGTTATCCAAGGTCCCCGTAACGCTCCCTCCCGCATGATGTTTTGTGGATCTGCCATCCCGCAGATTCATGGTAAAGGAGGGAGTGGAAGGTCAAGCTTGGATACACAACACTAAATAAGGGAAAAAGTGAGGTGGTTATGTCTCAAATGACTAACAATCCTATATATTAAGATCAGGCGTGGCGTACAAAAGGAGCCTTCTAGCTATACACCAAAAATACAAGGGGTGGCCCAGCCCAACCTCTACTCCCCGTCCCGAACGGGCTCAAACGGGCAGCGGGAATCTCCCGCAGCTTATGAGGGCTTCCTGCGCCCTCTGATGTCGTCCGTTGCGCTGGAAGCGCTGAGCCCCCTGGAATATTGCGTCCGGGCTAGCGGAGTTGCGGTAGATTCAATGCCGTTCGACTCACGGCAGGCAAATGCAGGTGGGCAAATGGAAGTAACAGCTTGTTCCCCTGACGGCTATTAGGAAATTGCAGGTTTCGCTGAAGTAACACCAGTACGCGTCGCGCTGTGGCCCCAATTAATGCTAGTCAGGGTCCTACTTTCCACCCGGATCCCCTTCTCTGCAGTAGGGTAATCTCGTGGCCCCCTCGTGGCCCACTCCTGGGTCAGGGTCAGGGTTCTCAATGCCTCTTCGATTCCCCTGTTCCCTTGGTGAATGTAACTTCACTGGCAGCTCCCACTCCCCGTATTGCGCATGCGTGGAATGTCCCTTTTTGAAGGAGAGTAGCGTCTCTTATTTGTGGCCCCTGACGATTTTCTCCTGCGCCTGCTATTCAGATGTCACCAGCTCTCAGTCTCTGTCCCACCGATCCTTAAAGGGTGCTCAAGGAGGGGGGGCGGAAGGGGGGAAGGGCATCCGCCTCCGGTGAGACCGCTTACTAGGCCTCAGCCGGGGTCTCGATTTTGAACCTGCTGCCCACGACACACCCCCGCTCCACACTCACCGCACCTCCGATTATCAGGCAATCTCCGATGGGTCCGACTTCACCCTGAGATGTGAGAGTAGGCGATCGCTCCGGTCCGACGCTCTGGCTCCCGCTGAGTCTACCAGCTGCACCTCTTCTCCGGGGCTCTTCACAGCAGCAGCAGCACAGGTGTTCTGAAGCAGCAAGCTGCCGCAGCCTCACGGGACCAAACTTGCAAATGTTCTTTGTGCCCATCCAGTTCATTGTCAGTGTTTCAAGCATCTATACAATACTTGAGCTAAAAGAATAAAGGGACAGATGTAAGACCATCAGTGTTTGTGACTTGCAATTAGCATTTTTTTGCAACTTGCAAGTCCCAAACACTGATAAACAATAGTGACTGAGACACTGTTTGCGATTCCCAAATTGTTCGCAAAGGACCCGCCTCATTAATATTAATGAGGCAGGTCACATTTTACGACTTATTGGTAATGGCTGGCACTCACAGGGATGGTAACCTGCTGCGGACAGCAGACTACCATGTTTGTGACTGCTTTTTCCATTAAGCAGTTTTTAGGGCTCGTGCCCTGCGTTGCAATGCGTATCACTGCTCGCGCAGGCGAGAGCCCTTTTTGTCCGGGGTTTGAAAACGGACCCTGGAATTGCACACGCTCGTGCGTGTGCTTTTCCTTTTGGGTTCCGCTATTGGGCTTTGAGTGCGTGTTTTTTTTAAACAGAGCACGCAATAGGCCAAAGGCGGGAGCATTGCTCCGCCCACGGCCTATTGGTGTCTGTCACCCGCACCAAAGCCCATGTAGTTTCAATTATCGTGCCCAGACACGGGCGCGATAATTGAAAACATATGGCTCACTGTGGCGCGTGCACCACTAGCGGACGTGTTTTTTTTTTTTAAATAGCGATCGCTTTCAGTGCCGCTTGTTATTTTGTTTTTGTCCTTTGCTTGAACCTAGACGCACAACATTGTTCAAGCTCGGGTCATGTGTGTTTATTTATATGTTTTACCTTCATTTTTAATTCACTGCTGCCATCGTGTGGTTATTGGCGGTATTTCAGGACTCTAATTCGAATCACGATCGAAACTAGTTCTGTATAAAGCAGCCCTGCCAAGATTTCCTTTTCTTAAAAGGTAGTCATTGGAAAGGTAGGCATTGGAAAGTCTGATTGAGTTTTTAATTGTAAATTGATTATATACCCTTTAATCGATTACCGTACTGTAATGCTGCACAATTTGCGCTTGATGTTTGTTTTGGCAGTCGTCCAAAGCGGTCTGTAGGCAAATAAGGATTTTTCTAATACTTTCCGCTTACTTTGAGAGGCCTGTGGTGCTGGAGCAGAGTGAATTCCTTTGTGTCTTCACCCCAGTCTACCATACCACGAGAGCTATCGGCCTGGCTCCCTATTGCCCCATAAATGAATCTCCCAACAATTGCCATATAGCGCCTAGAACCCTTGCTACAGTGCCACGGTTTCAGGCCTACTTCTAAAACTGAAGGCCTACCATCATCAGGGCAGCTGCTCATTCTCAGCCCATCTCCCGCTGCCCTTCTCTGTGGCTGGACATCTGCAACACAAATGAACGGCCCAGTGGATATCTTAATGCTGAATAACAGACGTTTATTATTACCCAGCTCCATGATGCTGAATGAATCGACCTCGATATGTTCAACAAACAGACATCATTTAGCAATTCCGGTTCTGGGGGCGTGGTTTGTTTCCTTGCCGGCACGGCTCTGAGCTGTTTGCCGTTGTACCCGCGGACCTGCGGAGCGTTGGGCTGACGCCATTTCACGACCCGGGCTGCTGAGGTGGGCCCTTACCTGTCGCTGTTGTTGGGGCACTGGGCCTGTGGCTCCCTGACGTTTGTGTGCGGCGGTTCCCGTACTGAGGCCCAGACGGCCAGTGACTGCTGCATTTCTGTTCCTGTTCCGCGACGCGTTCTCCTCGACGTGACGACTGCAGCCCACAGATTGTTTGCTACTCGGCGGACCTCTTCACTGCGGGGGGCTCGTGGCGCACTGGCTGGCATCATGGTTGGGTAAGTGCAGCTGTGCTGGCTGGTTGCTGTGGTGGCCATCGGTGCCAATTGCACGCCTTCCTGCTCCTGCACGGTGTGTTGTGGGACCGCATACAGAGATCGTTGTGGGCTCGGGGTGCCGCTGTTGGATTTTTCATAGTCGCAAGTACTGATGCCTACTTAGGACTTTGGCGGCGGTATGAGCCATTAATCACCTCACAAAGGATTTCTCCGATAACATTACTAACTTAACATTACTAACCTTCTGCCCCCAACACAAGCATATCTAGCACGCTACTAGCTCTTGAGGCACAAATCTTTGCGTCTCCACCGAAGCAGGTTGTATGAATAGCACTGAATAGCACTAGGTTGGACTATATGGGCTATCATAGACCTGCCTGAACTTCACTTTACACTACAGTCAACTACTGCTAGCAGGCGTTGGAAGGACCCAGCTCGCTGCCTATTGGTGAGGAAGACGCCAGCAGCCCCAGCAGCCCCAGCTCCCTACTCCCTCCTCCTGACCCTTGACGAGGTAGGGCTGGGAGGGCTGGGAGGCCAGCTGCTCGGGTCCGGCGAGAGCACCTTGCTTTACCACCCTTTCTGTTGCAGCGGGACGAGCGTTTTATCTCCCCTGTGCCCCCCCCGTTGTTTTCTGGCTCCGTGGTCCCTGAGTGAGCGGGAGTTGCGGCAGCGGTCCAACTGGGAAGTGTGGAAAACGGAGGTCAGAAGAGGCCAGAAAGAGTCTTGTGGGGTATCAGCGAAAAAGAACAGGCCCTAGGGGTACCAAGCCTGTAATTCAGCCACCCGTCACCTCTCTGCCCACCTGCTGCTTAACAGTCCGTGGGGGGTCTGCTTCGCCACAAATACCAACCGGAGGACTCCAATCCAGAGAGCCCCCCTGTGGCGCCTGCTGTCTTTGTCTCCCGCTAGTACCAGGAGGCGTGGTAAAAATCATCGTGGTCGTGGCAGGGCCACGTTATTTTATGTTTGAACTTTGTGCTTACAGGATCTTACAGGATCTCTCCGCAAAACCAAAGGACTATGTCCCTTAAGTTTCCACAGGTACTTTGGGTAGTCTATATAACATAAACAGCGAGCGGAGTGTGGCAATCTGCACAATCAGCAAGTCGTGTATTATTGATTTCTTCGTACTACCTAACGGACACCTACTCCCTGGTGGAACAGAAAAGGTTTTTTATTCTTTGGACATTTTTATTATTACAATTAGTTTATATCTGTCTTTAGTTTAGTTGCAGAATGTAAGCAATTATATTACATGGTTACTAGGATAATACTTTTGCGGCCGTTTTTAATATAAAATATTTATAAAGTATTTAAGCCACCCACAGTATCCGAGCTAAACAAGATATTTTTATTGTTCTGCCATAGAAGCCATTGGCGACAATATTCATAGCATTAGTTCGTCTGGTCTTAGTAGTCTTGTGTTTTGGGTGACCTAAAATAAGGTTCTGAGTTGGGGTAGGATGTCTAAGCGTAAACATTTGAAAACCCCCATAAATAGGGAAAGCCATGGCCCAACCATAGACAAATATTTAGTTAAGGTTGTTAGGCCATAGATGTGGAAATAAATAGGGCTGAACGCCGTTTGTCTCTTAGAGTTGTTAATGGTCAAGTGAATCCATCCGTCCCCGGGTTAGATGTCACATCGGGTAATGTTCAAGATCCCATCCCCCCAGTGCACTCTAAGAGTCCTCGTTTTCCCCCCAAGCCCTACCGATGCAAACTGTGACACCTAAATCACCCTCTACAAGTGGATCCCCGGCCCTGAAAAGGAAAAGAAACTGCAGGAAAGAAGAAACCAAGACAAGGAATAGTTGTAAACCAAATAAAGGGGCCACTTCTTGCAACACGAGTAAGGAACCTATGAAAGAGAGTGTTTTAAATCTATTGCCGGATGAACAAGCTAATTTTATTATTTCCACTCTAACACAAAAAATCGAATCAACCATTAAACCCCTAGTTGATAAAATAATTAGCTTAAATGCAGAGGTGACCAAACTTGGCAATATCCTTAACCCCTTCAGTGCCCATGACGAGATGGTCTCGTCATGGGCCACGGTTGCGCTGTGCCCATGACGAGACCATCTCGTCATGAACTCCGCCCGCTAATAGAAAGCCCGGCACAGGGCGGGGAAAGGGCGGGGCACAGAAGGGGTTAAAGAGATTTGTGGACCGGTAAGGTTACCGTCGAGTGATTGCCCAGTTGGGTGTAATTTAACTCCAATAAATGAAGCTATTTCTATTCCATCCTCTAGTGATATAGCTACATCTCACAGTCCCACTAGGAAGATCTATGATATAGGGACTATTAATCCTACATCTAAGGTTGTCAATCATTCTTTAACAAGAGTGGATAGGCGGATGGGTCTACAGATTAATGGAGAGGCAATAAATAATAAACACCCAACTTGTAATAAACCGGAAAGGAGGGAAGAGCCAGCGGGTCTATCAGTCACTTCTATTAACCTTCCACCAGAATGTAGCCCATATGTGGCAGTTATGGTTAATGTTCCACAACTACAGGCGCATCAAAAAGAAAGCTATGATACCTTAAAAAATAAGGTGGTGCACTGGCTGCACCAAAAATGCGTATTCCCAGTGGGCCAGGCAGACCAGGTACTTTTTACTAGAAGGGTGAACTGGATAGGGCCCTCCAGAAAGACTCTGTATGGGGATTGTATCATTATTAATTTTAAGAACCCGTCCTGGGCGCGAATGTCCCTTGAGAGAGTAGCTTTAAACCCGCATACCAAACGCAGTGTCTCGCTCTACCCTCTTGGTTATTTTTATAGACATTTAAGTCACCCTCAGTTTGGAGACAAGAACCCTAGTGCTTGTAGTTCTAATTCAGTATCTAATTCGCAGAAATATCCTGGTCTGCCTATACATAATAGATTCCAACCTCTTAGTTCCCTAGACTGTAATGATTGACTGGATCCAACTAGTATGTATGTAAGGGGGTCGGGAGTTCCTGGGTCCTTGGACGTAGATTTGCCCTCAGTAAAGGGGCCCACCAAAGATCCCGATGGCTTCTCCTTGTCAAATTGTGTAGCCCGTGATAAAATCACACCCTTATATCAAGGAGAGCAAATAACCTCCCAAAAAGGGAAAAAGGGATTAACATAGAGTGGAGTAACGGTCACAGTTTAATCGCAAATTCCTCTAGTAGTGTACTATTAGACGACAGTACAAAGGTTGTAGGTGGAGCCCCCATTAGTGACCCTACCCGCCTAGGAACCAGCCTACCCACATTACAACAGGGAACACACCAGGTTGATGGTTATTCTATCATTAGCTGGAACATAGCCGGCATTGCAAGTAAGTCTGGTGTGTTAGGACGGAAGGAATTTGTTAGTTCATTTGATATAGTCTGTTTTCAGGAAACCTGGAGCACCGTAGATGTCTATTTCGATGGTTATGTAGCATATAATTAGGGCTCCCGGTTTTCCGTTTAAACAGATTTTTCATATAAATACAGACGGAAAACAAGTTTTCCTTTGTCTGTATTTATATGTAAAAACGGGAAAATACTAGCTCATTTTGCAGCGCTTCTGTGCTCCAGCAGAGTTACCTCGCCACGCCCGCTTGCTGATTCTAGGGCTGTGGATGCCTTAAGTAACACAAAACACCAGCTTCAGTTAGCTGCCCCAGCCATGTCCGGTGCTCTGCTCCGCCTCTCGAGTGAGCCTGGCCAGCCATTTCAAAAGAAAGGTAAGTGGGGGGGAGGGGAGGGGGCTGTAGTCAGTGGCGTGTGCAGTTTTGGGGGCGGCAAAAGCAGGAATCAGATGTCAGCTCCCCCCCCACAATCTCCCCCCCTATCCCCCGTTGGACTGCACAGCCTAGCTACGTCAGTGTAGTGATTGTTGAGTTTGTGGCCGGACTGCAGAGCACTTTACACTGGGTACGTGTGCTGCAAGAACAGTCCGACCACAAAGCCTTACGCCACTGACCACAACAGAGAGGTCTGCTGGTTCCTGCAACATGTACCCAAGGTGACTGACACTGCCCCAGCCATAGAGGCCTGTCTTAGACTACCCAGGCGCCTATATTCCGGTTAACTTCTGGGCCCCAGAAAACAGAGGGCTTGAGAAGCTACAGACCCAACACTGATCAGCCAGTTGAAACAACACAAGCCCAGTAATCTATGCAGCACCACCCCCTTCTCTATGTAGTACATAGATCCGAGTGTAATCACATGGGTCACTTCTAAGCATTTCACTCTGGCGCTGCTGTTTGTCCCGTTCAGCTCGTCATATTGTATTGTGTGCAGCCCCCTTCCCTGCGTCTCACCCTCACAATGTCTGCTACATTGTTTTCACGCTCAGTAAGTGCCTGCACAATGAGGGGTCGTTGCAGGAGGATCAGTGCCCTGAGCTCCTGGATGATCTGTGGCTGCTAGCGCCAGTAGGCCTGCATTGTTCTCAGCGCCCCACCTGTGCGAAGTGAATCACTCTCACACACAGCGCATTCAGCCCGCCTCCCTTGGCTCGGGCTGAGCTCTCACTCTCGCAGACATGCCTGGGGTGGACAGGGGGTAGTGGGCAGCGGAGAGAAGAAACCGGATCCTTATATTTTCAGCCCGGGCTGTGCTGGAAGGCAGGGCTCAGTCAGACACACATACAGGGAAGAGGGTGTAAGTGAGACTCAGAAACAGAGTCTTTGCAGAGTTTGTGACCTGACTGCATTGCCCACAGCCATTACTGTCTCTTCCTTCTTGCCTGGACAAGACAAGGACAGTGTCCAATTCTGCTGCCCCCCTCTTTTTCCCTCTTCCTCCCTCTCTTTGTTGTGCTCCTCCTCACTTGTAGAAAACCGTGACTGTTCTTTCCTCTCCTTTCCGTCATTCGTTCCCCAGTGAAATGGATCCAAAAAAAGAGGACACGTCTTACAAAAGTCTTTTCCTGACATGTTTCTATTCCAAAACGCGGCCTCAGGAGGAGAAAAAAGGTTTTAAAATACGAACAATAAACACATAACTAAACAAAACAAGACAGAGTCGTCGCAAAGTGGCCAGATTGGTTTTATTCACACCCAAACACATTAGCGCCAGCTTACAGAGTTTGCCAGTCTAGCGCTACTTTTCTTTTCATGTCCTTAGCTTTCTGAATAATGAGTGTAAAAGCTTTAAGTTGTATTCCCTATGAGTGTTTGATTTTTCCAGAATGTTGTTACTTTTTTCAGGCAGCAAATTACTCTGGTCTAGTGCATAGTTTGAATAGAGTTGCTTCTAGTTGTTTATAGCAGGGCACAATTGGGCTGTAGCTGAAGAGAGTGTGAGTTTATCTCAGTGGGACAGTATGGTGTTCAGTGGGGGAGAGGATACAGCACTCTCTGCAGATGACAGAAACTGCAAGGCTCTGAGACAAATGGCTTGTGATAGCACTTTTAAGCGTATTTGGGACATTCTGCGAATGTATTGTGTTGACCAAGAACAACCAAATCCATGTGTGCATTGTCAATTTAAATAAATGTGGAAAAATACTAGCTGCAGCGTTGCCTTCTGCTTGTGGCAAAAATAAATGTGGATAAATACAGATAAAATGCCCAAAAAATAAATATGGATAAATACAGACGGAAATGGCAAAAAAATAAATACCATAAAACCGGGAGCCCTACATATAATCTACCCGCAACCCCTTCCCCCCGCGGAAGAGCAAAGGGAGGTTTGTTAGTCCTATTAAAAAATAACTTAAATCAAAAGAGGCATTAATATGGGCATCATTCACAGTTATTATTGCTGCAGCATAGAGAGGCCCAGGATGTGCTTTTGATCAACTTCTATAATAATATTTTCGATTCCACCCGCTATAATGTAGTTTTAGAATTAAAACTAGAATTAGACAAAATGGCCAATATGGAAGAATTTTATACAAATATTGTTTGGCTAGGTGATTTTAATGTTGTTACCTGTCCTTTGTCGATGACCAAAGTGTGCGGATGTCAAACTGAAGAAGGTAATGATTATCTGCACTTCCCACATACTACCTATGGTAACACTCTAAATGCAGTAATGACAGAATTTGACCTGGATATTCTGCAATGTGCCAAGGATGGGAGCGGACAGGAGATCCCAACCTTTATTGGAAGGTCTGCGCACAGTTGTATCGACCATTTCATAGTTTCTGCTAAGATTGTAAATCTATGCTCTACCCCGCAGGTTGTCGAATTGTCTATAAGTGACCATAATTCAATCACTATGTACCTGCATATATGGGGGCGTAAGACAGCTGAACTGTGTACAATTGTGAATAACATCATACCGACACGCCCTAATGCTACAAGACTGAAATGGAGAGGTTCCAGCTCCTGTGAGATGCAAAAAAAGATTGTACAGAAATAGATGACTGTTTATCTTTTGGGTCGGAACCGCCACAGATTATGTCTAATTTTCATAAAATCTCTGAACATATCACTAAATTATTGACCGTGTTACTACCCAGGAAACCATCACAGGCTAGGGGCTGGTTCGATCATTTTTGTACTGTTTCCCTGAACCGTTTGAAAATAGCCCTCTCCAATAAACCAAGGGATAGTTCAGTTATCCATTTGCTAAGAGTAGAATATAATCTTAATATAAAACGAAGGAAGAGCTCCAACAAGAGGCATGGGACAACCTTGCATTCACAGCAGAAACCTGGGAAACAGTGAATTCAATATTACTTAAAATCGAATCAGTCCCAGAGCTTTTAACTCATGTAAGCTGTGAAGAATGGGTGGCCCATTTTTCTGGTATGTTTAGCCCTAGTGATATCCCCTCAGTAAATTTAAATACCCAATGTCTTTGGCCAATTATCGCGCTTGATATAACGTTGGACGAAGTCTTGATAGGAATAGGAAATAGTAAAGGAAACAAAGCACCGGGTGTTGACGGTGTCCCTATTGATGTGTACAAATCAATACCAGAACTATGGGGACCCATACTTACCAGAGTTTTTAACGCAGTGGTAACCAAGGGTTGCCCTTCCTCTTGGGGGGAATCCGCTATCATCCCTATTTATAAAAAAGGTAACAAATCAGAAGCGAAGAACTACCGCCCAATCTCCCTACTCGACTCCTCAGTAAAAATCATGAGTAGGGTTTTATTGTTAAGACTGGAGGAGTGGGTTTTGGATAATAAAATTATGTCACAGGCGCAATATGGTTTCAGAAAAGGGTTAGGCACGTTGAAACAATGTATCAATTTAGAGCTTTTAATCAGTAAATATACCAAAGCCAAGCAGGGTCGGCTTTTTTTATGTTTTATCGATTTAAGTAGTGCTTTTGATTTGGTTGATCATGGAATTTTATGGTCCGTTTTACTCAATCTGGGGGCCCCGAAATCGATTATTTATTTCTTGGCCAGGTTGTACGAAAATCTTTCAACCAAAGTTAGATATGGCCAGAAAGGCGAATGTACCCCTAATTTTAACGTAAAACGCGCTATTCGCCAAGGCTACTAGCCCCACTACTCTTTACTCTGTTTATTAACAAAGTTGATGCTATACTTAAGAGGATACAGGCGGATTCACCGCTAGTGGAAGGAAAAGAAGTACCAGTCCTGCTTTACGCGGATGACGCCGTGCTGTTATCAAGAACACCGGTTGGCCTCCAGAGGTTAATAGATGGGTTCGGAGCTTTTACCAACCAGAAGAAGCTGGTAATAAACAAAACCAAAACTTTCACAATGGTATGTGGCCCAAGATATAAAAGCTTGAAACCGTTTTTTATCGAGGGTAATAAAATAGAAAATGTGGATAAGTTCTGTTATTTGGGTATCTCTTTCTCATTGGAAGGGAAATGGAATTATGAAATATCCCAGGTCCGGGCCAAATTGAAGGAAAGTATATATGGTGTTTATAAATTTGCCATTAATCTGGGGGATCGTCGTATTAAAGACATGATTGATATCTTTAAAGCTAGATGTACATTGGTCGCCCTTTACGGGGCCGGGATTTGGGGATTAGAACCTTGCCATGAACTACAGGTGGAAGAGAACATCTTTTTGTCACATAAGAGCGCATGTAGGAGGGAATTAATTAAGAAACAACCCACGTACCAGTTTTACCACCAATATATGGATACGCTGGGTTTCCAATCCTACCTCTCTTTAGTCACAAGATCTCCCCATCGTTATGTATTAACCAGATTGAGATTAGGCCTTGTGCACCATCTGGTTGCGTTCCCTGTGGTGAACCAGCACCCAGTTGCTTGTGACGGGTCCACAAAACAAAGCCCTTTGCACTTTCTGTTTTTATGTGATCTTTTTCTGCCTTTAAGGATTGTCTATCTCAAGCCCCTGTTTAAAAAGTATGAAATCAATACCATCAATGCTGCTATGACCTTACTTTTTGCACTCAACGACCCTGATGTATGTTTTTATACTGCTACATTTATTTTAAGTGCAATTAAAATAAGAAAGAGTATGCTGTTCTAACGCGAACCTTTATCCTTTATTAAGTTAGGGACAGTCCTATTGCTCCTGCACTTTGCACTTTAGCATTTGCACTTTTTTTTCCTTTTTCTGTATCATGTTGCTACGCACCTTGCACTTTAGTTATTGTACTTCTTAAGCTTTTGCGAGTTGATCCTTCGCTATTGCTTTTAATACTAGGTTACGCTGCTACGAGTCCATTGTTTACATCTGGAGTTCTGCTTTAACTTGCGTACTATATACCGGACATTGAAAAGTCCCGATTGTTCCCCCGAATGTAAATATGCAATGCTATTTTGTGCTTACTATTTATTTTAAGAGAAGATAACCATAGTCCGTCGGATACTGTAAAATGATAACTGTATGTGGATCTGTACCATGGTATTTTAGAATGTTACGTGCTATACATTGTGCTGTTATGGTTGAATGTCCCAACCGAATAAAGCTTATCTTGAATTGAATTGAATTGAACAGCCTTCGGGGGCAGGTGGTAACAGCGCGCAATATGTGGGCCTCAGTGTCCTAAAGTTTAAATCCTGGCCGGTCTGGTGAGTGTGGGTGCAGCATTCCACTGGCACTCCGAGGCTACCTTGATATGCCCAGAGAAGGGAGACATGTTTTGATTCAAGGGCTTCCCTCAACACAGGGCTTTAAGTGGGATGAAAAAACTGTGTGTGTGTGTGTGGGGGGGGGTTCTCAAACGGTTGTCAGTTGCATAAGTTAAATGAGCAGCAACTTTGTTTTGTATATAATATTGAAAAAGCTTCCCTTAGAGCCCTGGTGACACCACGACAATGTTGCGGCTCCTAAGTCTCAAATAGAGAAGGAAAATCTGGGGAGAAAATGACTCTCTTTAAAGGATTTCCCTTCCCCTACAGCGCTCACCTGGCATGACGTCATACCATAACTTCTCCATTAGTGAGAAGTGAGCAGTGTGAGTACGCGCACATCGATGGGCCTGCTGTCACTGCAGTCCGGGGACCGCCTGGGCCAGGGCTCAAAACAGAGCCCGATAGAGACCCGTTTGGAGGCCTCCTGTAAACAAGCATTGGCAATGCAATAGGTCTCGCATTTATGCGAGTTTAACCCCTTCAGTGCCCATGACGAGCTGGACTCGTCATGGGCCGCGGTTGCGCTGTGCCCATGACGAGTCCAGCTCGTCATAGACCCCGCCCGCTAATGAAAGGCGCGGCACAGGGCGGGGAAAGGGGCGGGCACTGAAGGGGTTAAGCTATTGGCATTTAAAATAACAATGCCTTTTATTTATGTTTTAAAAACCAAAACATAAATAAAAGGCATTATCATTTACAATGCTAATAGCTGAAACTCTCGTAAATGCGAGACCTATTGCATTGCAAATGCTTGTTTTTAATGCAGCTCTTTTTCCTCAACGGAAAACGGGATGCATTTAAAAAATACAAATGAAATGTTTCACTTTCATTTCTTAAGAGCTGGCAGTGGTTCTTGGGACCACTGCCTGCTCTTGAAAACATTTTCACTGCCAATCGCAAAGGAGAACGGGTCCCATGGGGACCAGTTCCCATTTGCAACTGGCTTATCATCAAGTGGTCACACAAATTTTTGCATCCCCCTGTGACTTGCTATTAGGAAGGGATGTCTTTGGCATGCCCTTCCTAATAGCGACTTGCAAAACCTATTTTGCGTGTGAGTAACAGGTTACCGACTCGCAAAATAGGTTTGGTACATGCTACCCTTTTTAGCGGTCACAAACGAGTCTTACATCTGGCCCCAGGTATATACATATCTGGCAGGCGACATGTTTTTTCTGGTACAGACTTTTTCAAGGCTTGACATTAATCATGTTTCTTCCTGAAAATAAGGAATGAAAATGTGTAGTTGGTTCCTATAGCATTCACGTATTAGGACGAGAAATGGGTAGAGTCAATCCACATGTAGGCCCCAAAAATAAGCACTATAATTGTCAACATTCATAGTATATCTGGAAGTAAGTTTAGCCGACCCAGTACTAGTACGCGGCGAAGGCCATGATAAGCTTGTGTACATCAACCGACTTACGACATGTGCTGTTTTAACATAAGCTTGCATTAAGAATGGAGACTCTAAATTGTGCTTGCCATATGCCCTAATTACAACTGCTACAGTTAGATCTCTACATAAAGAAGAATTTACACAGGGATCAGAATTATGAGTTGTGTGATAATTATCACAATTTCACAGTTTTCCACTGATAGGTTCTGGCAGGAGAAACCTAAAAAAAGGAAAGAACTGCGAAATTTGTTTGGTGAATTGTTTATTCTTCATGTGATGCCTCGTTTATAAGTTGAACATTTGGAATAAAAGGTGTTTACCACACACAGAAAATGCCTCACCCCAAGGTAAAGGTGTACTGGGTCTGTTAAATACCCACCCTATTCCACACAATTTAATATTAAGGTCATGGAGCTTAATTATGAGTGCTTTGTAATAGCATTGTTATGTTTCACATCTTACAAACAAAAATAACTAAAAATACCCTGGGATTCCTACTTTGTCGGATGCAACAAATAAAGGCAATTAGGAGTTAAACCACAAAACGGCATATAAAATGTGGATTTTTGGCGCGTGCCACACCAAAATCAGCATGCCACATTATTTACCTGGTCGTTTTCAACAGAATGTTGGAGTGTTCTTACCTACTCTTAATTCCAAACAGTGGTTTGCAAGTTTGTCAGAATTATCTGAAGTATTCGTAATCGAGGCTTGTTTGCCCAGGACAAATTAGTAACTCACCAGTGCCCTCACTACAGTAGAACCAGTTCAAATCAGTACGTAATTTTAAAAACAATAAGTGCCAGGTGCCTTGTCAGGAGGCCACTGCAACTTACACCACACATTGCCCCTGCCAGCACTTCCAGTGACGACACCAACACAACTACAAACCATCATACTCCTACAAGTGTGACAATTCAGATACGCCACCCTGCGCTAAAACAAAGGTTTGGGCAGCAGATATTAGTCATTTTTAATATATATTGAATTATAAACAGCTATTGTGATTATCTCTAAATTAGACAAACAGTGCCACCATGTGGAACACTGTTGTAGGTGTCAGTGGCGACAATTAGATGCCGGTGCTGAGCACCGGAAATCACCAGCTTAAATTAAACACTGGTTCAAATATATTCTAAGAGACCGCACTGCAATTTCTGAATTCTGCTAAGGCATTGACAAAAAAATGAAGAAATATAGGCGTTGGAAATAAAATGTCTAAAGAAGTCACAGTATGTGGCATTGAAAGTAAAGAGGAATTCAACAATGGCAAACTAATAATTCACCCATCAAATTTAGCCAAGCTCATTATGTTTAGAGGATGGAAATACTATGGTGCTCCACTTTGGGAGCAGTGAATGGAAGAACTGACAGGTGATATATTTATTAAATGATTACTTTTACAGTTAAAGGACCTTTGTCTAAACAGGATCAGATAGGAATAGGTTTTCTATCGTTTAGATGCGTTGTGATAATAGAAGAGGATTAAGAAAGTGGAACCACATTGAGGCAGGCAAGAATAAATGAAAAATATCACGAAATAATCAAGATTGGCAATAAATTATCTACTTGGTTTATTATGTTCCGAAATTGTGGGGAATATTTTTCCTCTTTTGAAATTCTATTGTGACCAGCTGTAGATGCATAATTCAAAAGTTCAATTAATGAAGAAACTACTGAAAGTATAATAAATTAAAATTTTTCTGAGACAGATAATTATTGTGCAGACACTATTTGGTAACAACCAAATCTACAATAGTTTACAAGAAGTAGCGCTGACGTGCCCTGAGACCTAACATTTGCATTATTTTCATTTGAGGGGATATGGAGAAGATTCAACTGATAGACTTCAAATTTGAAAATAAAAATGTGCTGTTGTCCAACAGCAGGGACTTTACAAAATCACATCTTCTACTCAATTGCCTTAGACCTAGTCTAAATACATAAGAGTCAAACCAAGATCTAGTTTTCTCTATTACATCCCGCCCCTAATCACATCAACACCAGTAACATAGCTCACCTGCTCCCTATCCTGCCAAACACCTTCAGTCTCACAATTTTTCTTCCGTCTATAGACTTCTGGGCCCCTTGCATGCCGACTGCATGTTTTGCTTTCTGCTGAGCTCTTGAACCTTTCCTCCCATGGACCTACCAGTCCTCTTCAGTACCTACCACTCACTATGCCAGTGCTGCCTACTGACTTATTGGCCTTTTCCCCTTGAACCTACTGGTCCTGTGTCAAACTTGAAGTTTCATTGCACCAGCACTGCCTAATGAGTTACTAATCTTTCCTCATCTCTAGAAATTTCCTTTTCCCTAAAAAATGATCAGATAATGCCTAGAATCTAAAAAGGCAAACCTTGACCCCACCAAACTACAAAACCTCGGACCGCTCTCCAAACCACCATTCTTAGGTAAGATTTTTGAGTTACCATCTGTCTCACATTTCATTGCCCACATCAACAAGAACAACCTCCTCAATAATTTCCAAGTTGCATTCCATTCAAGCACATTATGGAGACAGTCATAATTCAGGGGTTATATTATGATGTGCATAAAATCCTGAATTAAGCGGATATGTACCCGCTGGTGCTGCTGGATCATTCAGCAGCTTTCAACACCATTGACCCCCAATCCTTTACACACATCGTAACTTTAAGAACTGGATTCAAAGGTACAGATTTGGACTGGTTGAAATCCTTCCTGGCCTCAAGATTGCAGTTTCTGAAGCCAAACTCATTTGAATTACTCACCATTCCAGGCAGATAGGGAGTTCCTCAAAGTTCTGTCCTCTCACAATACCTCTTTAAAGTTTATGTGGGCACCCTATGCACAGGAAATCAAGATAACAACGCCCATATTCATCAATATGATGATGAAACACACCTTCATCTAAGGGTCTCCAACTCAGTCAGCAAAGTCAATCTGAAGATTCTAAAAATCTAACCAAGTGGATGTCCTCTCTTTTTTTCTAAAACTGAATTAAACTAAAATGTACTTTTTGCACCTTTGTTTTAATGAATCTTCATCCAAAATACATAAGAGGCCAGAGTCTCACCAACCGCTAGAGTTTTTCTTCATCTTGTCCCCTACACCAACTCACTTGGCTTTCTCACAGACCAACCTATTAGAAAACAACACCAAATTGACAAGATCATTTTTTTTTTCAAGTTCATTTGTTCTGGAAACAAAAGCCATCATTTTCTTAATCAGGCTTAAGATCAACAATACAGGCCCTACTACTGAACCATTTGGGTGGAGGAAATTCTATCTTGGGAGGCCTTCCTAAAGCCACTCTGGCCCCCATAAAATCAGTGTTACGTGAAGATGCTTCTCTGGTGACAGGAGTGAGAAAATCAAACCACATCCTACGATTCTAAGGCACCTCCATTGGCTCACCCTGGAAGTGAGATCTGACTTCAAAATTGCTTGTTTTCCCATAAAACATCATCTACCGCCAATAAAATTGGCTATAAAAAAGAACATCATCTACCAACTGAACTTCATACCTGAATGACAAATTGCAATTCACCACAGGTGATCAAAATATTACTATTAAAGGCTGCCAAAGTCTAGTATTTCCAGTACTCCAAAGAGAAAACACATCAAATTTATTTTCTTGCCTGGAACCCAGGAATTGGAATTCTACCCTTGATCATATTTGACTGAACTAGAACCTACAGTGGAAACTAACAGCCTGATTGGTGTACTTATCATTTTCATGGTCGCAAAAGATCTGATCCAGAATTTATGATCACAAAAATGCCTTTTATCATGCATGAGTTCCATTTTAGGATTGTGTAAACTTTTACCCACTCCTAACGTGGAATTTCGCCCCAGTACCCAACTGGCATTTGGAAAGGTCATATTAAAAGTGTAAAACATCGAAGAATTACTCACTCCTGAGTTGCTGTGGCAAAGAACTCGCAAAAGGGGAGGGGTCCCCTTGGATGTGCTTCCCCTTTGTTAATTAAAAATAAGACTGTTGGGGAATAGGCAGTGGTTCATGAGACCACTATCAATTCTCAAACAATCTTTTGCTAAACACAACTCTGTTCCCTCCAAGCAAATATAAGCTACATTTAAAAAAAGTACTTTATTATAAAGCAATGACAAACTTAGTGGTCTGACCCTTGCAGGCCACCATCCCTGTGAGGGCTTCCAGTTGTAGTGATTCTCAATTTGTGATTTACCTCATTAATATTCATGAAATAGGCCAGATTATGACTCACTACAATTTGAGATTTTATTAACTGACCTATTAGTGCATAGGATCCAAACTTAATGGGTCAAACACATCAGGTTGTTTCTCATTTCAAGGACTTTTCTTTGTACATTTTTGATCAGCTCTGACCAGCTGAAAACTTTCTGCGGAAGCCTTTCTGGTTCAACCGGGTAACTATTCGAACCTGGTGCACCCAGTAATTACAGGAGTGGGATGACCAGTTCACTCAAAATCTTCCAGAGCAGGATCTTCCCCTGGGTAGCTTCCCTGAGTGACTCATAACAGACCTAAATCACTACAGATGTTCACATACCTGTTGCAGGGTCCCTTGTCGCAAGTCACTTCAATATTTGTTGTCTATGATTAAACCTTTACTTAATATCATCATGTTCCCCAGATGTAAGGCCAATCAGTGCTCTGAAAAGGATTGTGGTTAGCCTTCTCATCAATTTGTGAAACTTCGAGACATATTTAAAAAATATGCTGCAGTAATTAACCCTCTAATACTCGAAACAGCACCATTTCGAAATTATTTAGGTCACTTTTTTAAGGAAAATGGTTGAAATTTGGGTAATGAAAATGAAATTGCACTTAGGCATTCAATTTTACAACTGGATTAAAAAATTAAATGCAATTTTGAAAAACTCAAATCGACCTTCTAAGACTCAGGAATAGATAGAACTCATTCTTGCACAGGCGCTTGCACAGTGCAATGCAATTTTGCAGTGTGCTTCTGGGCCTTTATAATGTATATTAAAACGGTACTGCATTTAGAGTCACTGTCCACCATGAGAGCATTCACAAAACATTAGCAAATCTACCCTACAGTGCTGCTAAATTACCAATCTCAGCTCTTGAAATATTCAATATTTCCATACTGTTTGTATCCATGCGTTAAATATTTGGGGCTGATTTATCATTGTTTCATGTTGCCCTTGTGCCCAACAAGTCTATGTGGAGCGATGCAAAACCTTGAATCAGATTTACCAACTCACACAACGCCACCTTGCGTGGCCTGGGTGGCCTGGTAAATCTGGTATTGTACAAGGTAGCACAAGTCGCTTCCTTGCATTGTACTGCATGTTAGAGGCGTTACATGAGTGAAGCGTGGGCATTCCCAGATTTACCAATACTGGTAGACCTCAGTGGCGTTACTAGGGTTGGTGTCACCCGGTGCGGGTAACTCATGGTTTCACCCCCTCACGACTTACCGCATGGACCTCCTCCGCCCCGAGTCCGCCAGTGGACACAGTTGGCAAATAGCGGGACCATACAGAATCCTTAGTAACGTTTGTAAATGTAGGTCCTATATTTACAAAATGTGCCTGTTAACAACAGTGTGATAATGATTCATTAATCAGGTTGTATAGTGGGCTACCTGCTAATCAACAGTTATTGAAATGTATAATATCATAGGTATGGTACTTTTTACTGGTGTGGTGTTCCCACTATCCAGCAACATGATATATCAGTGGTCAAAGTGGGGGAAAAAAAGTAGGGGAACTGTGGGCGGAGAATCAGAGGGCGGGAATAACCCAAGGATTGGATCAGTGTGCAGAGCCAGAGGCGTGGCCAGAATGCGCAAACATCCCAATTATTTGTTTTTGTTTGGTTTCACTGCCCAGTTTAATCAACCAATGGATACACATGATTATTTAAGGTTATAATGAGTTATTGACAGTAAAATGAGTTCACAAAGTGGGATATGCTTCTAATCACAGAATGTCCCCGAATACGATAAAATGTGGAAGCACAAGCCATTTGTCTCCGAGCCATGGAGTTTCTGTCATCAGCACTTCTCCCTTTTCCAAAACAGCAATTCAAACATGAATGGCTAAAAATCCTAGTTTGCAAATGTTTTCTAAATAATAATGGCTCTGCCATATTTTCCTCATAATGCAAGATCTGCAGCATGATCTGACCATTTAAACTAATAAATTGTTTGTAGCTCAAACGTATCAAAAGTTAATAAAAAATGTGACTCGTGTTGCTGCGGAGTAGATGACAGTTAATCGCTCACTGTTCTATGTTAGGATTTTAATTTATAAACTGCAAGTAACAAAAGGATCTCTCTGACAAAAGCAGTAGCCCACTGGCCTATTTACATTATGTGCACTTTGTGATCTGCATGGTACATGTTCTTTGCAGCAGGTACATTAACCCTCTGAGCTACCTTTCCATGAGTCAAATCTTCCATTAGACAAAATTCCGATCTCTCTCTAGGAAGAACATTAATCACCAGAGTCATCATGACATTTTTGTTGTTACCGAAAATTACTGGAGGCCAGGAAGGAGGCACCAAGCGCTTTTAGAACCATAATATACTTGCAAAAATGATGCCTCCACCTAAAGTGAGCACCTGTAGCGGTCACACCGGTTGTACCGCCCTAGAGCTGGCCCTTCTCAAGGGTCCTGTGATCTCAGTGACAGGGTCACTGTTCTAGGGTGTACTGCTTCATAGGCCTGCCCGCAAGACTGGAGGTGAACTTCAGTATGAATAGTGGTGGACAAGCCTTGAAGGTTAACCTACACTTGTCATGCTAGGGTCCACCTGCTGGTGCTACGACACCAGGGCTTCTAATGTCTTGCGAAGCCTTCTAAGGTCTAGCATGAGATAGTGCTCTCTCAGGAGAGTGGTCTGGCGGACTGGTTATTAAGGCTGAACCTGGTTCCCCAGTTCCAAATTCAGCAGCTCTGGCCATAGTGCCACATCCTCTCCCCCACTGAACACCATACTGCCCCACTGAGAAAAACTCAGACTGCCTTCAACTACAACCCAATTGTTGCCAGCTATAAACACCTGGATGCGGCTCAATTTAAATTACGCACTGGGCAAGAGCAATATGTGGCCTACAAAAAAAGTGACAGCATCCTGGAAAAAGCAAACAATCATAGGGAATGCAACATTTTGCAAACCATGTGAAATGTAAGCAGGAACAACATGGTTACCTTAACACTTTTACACTCACTGTTCTGAAATCAGTAAGTGCTTTTGCCTGAAAAGTTAAGGACATGACAACAGGGCCCTGAATGGACCCATTTCAATGGCCATTGCTTATATCCTTACAAAACGTAAGCAGTATGGTAAAAAAAGACAACATCCCTAGATACAGAGCAGCAGAACAAATTTTGTTTTTCACTCTTCACATTGCAGTACTTCCAGGATTGGTGCACTAGTTCCAAACCCAGGGAAAACAAAGCCAAGACAACAAAAATAGCGCTTCACTGGCAAACTCTGTAAAAGTGGCGCTAATGTGTTTGGGTGTGAATAAAATCAATCTGGACAGTTTGCTATCACTCTGTCTTACTTTATTGAGTTATTTATTTTTCATATTTTTAAACTTTTATTCCCGATGCTGAATTTTGGAATTAAATGTCAGAAAAATACGACATTGATTTCCAGCAAAAGTGATTTTCTTTTTTGCATCCATTTCACAGGGAAGCAAATAAAAGAAAGGAGAGAGGGCAGTGCGCACTGCGCACAGGCACCTCCTCCTCCTAAAAGGTTAGGTTGCTCTGTGCACACCAGCCCTATTGGTGTCACCCCATGTGAGGGTGTCACTCGGTGCGGTCCGCACCCCCCGCACCCCCATAGTGACGCCGCTTGTAGACCTGGAAATGTATCAGAATTGTATGCTTTCCTACCAGAGACAAAACCAGGAAAAATATATTTATTTCTCACTTTTGTTTACTCTTACAAAAGAGGAAATTCTCTCTAAGGATTTTATTTGTGCAGGAAGGTGTCCCTTCCTGCACAAAAACAATCTTGCCTGCAACTCAGGCACCCTTGCACCATGATACAAGGATGCCTGCATTGGCACAAGGCAGCACGTTGAGCGCTAGTGCAAGAATGCGTCATATATTGATAAATATGGCGCATTCGTGCCCGCTCACACAGCGGCGCAAGTTGTCTTGCTGCACTGCGTTGTGTGAAAGTATAATAACTCTGCCCTTAACATCCTCCGATCTCCCTTTGCAACCTCACAGCAGTTGCTAGGATAACTGTGTCAAGATTCCTCGTGGCTGAACACAGGATTTGGGTGGACATGGGAGTGCATATTTCTCAGATTTAACGACAGAGGCGTCGGTGAGAGGCAAAAATGGAGAGCCGAAGTAGAGACAGCATAAAGCGTTCTCCTGCAATTATCATGATTAATAAACGAGCCATTAAAGGCAATGAATGTTGCAAAAGGATGCCAGAACAAGAAAAAATCCAAACTTACACATCGTTCCCGGGTCATTAGCTTCACACGTAGCATATGCTAAGAGTATTAGCATGTTAATGATCTTTAACTGCACTTATGGTTAGTTCCAGCCAAGAGACAGAGAATGTCAGACAGTTAAGCAGCCATAACCGAGTGTGTCTGCTTCCTTTCAATTACCAGGGGAAAAAGGTAGGAGAATGCTTACTCCAGACCCTTTTCTGTCTCTGACGATGGGCGGCAGTGATTGGCCTCTGCTCGGCTATGACCTTCATGGTGCTATCCAATCTTGCTCAAAGTTGTACTTCCTTGCCTTATATCCCCATTGTATCTCATGCTTTAACCACATGACAATAGTATCCCAAACTACATCCACATAATTAATAACAACTACTCTGTATGGTAGGTCTGAAATGACAATGTTTTTCTCCCCCAAGCCTACCTCCTAATCTTATCATAGGTGGAATTAAGACAAGTAATTATATATGTAGTACGTGACGTAGGCGATGTAGTGGATGCAGCATGCATGATTACTGTATGTTGATATCATTTCATGCAAACGACACAAGAGAACAGCCACCTCATTCCATGTGCTTCACTTTGACAGCACCACAAAGCATTGCCTATTTCAGTGCCACGCGGCAGATGAAAAGCTAAATAAAATGCCTTCCGCTAATCTCACGTTTCACTAAATGTTCCACACGTAGGCAAGAAGGCACTTGGGATCTGGAGATTAACATGAAGAATAGTTTAAAATAAAAACATCGAAAAAGCAAAAAGGTAATTTAAGATATCAGATACTGACACATGTAAACATACAACATTTTTGATGGATTTTACCTGGTCTCTGAGGGTTCAAGACTTTATTGTTCGATTAATTAAAATCTTTACAATAGTAAACACTCTGACAGTAAAATGTATAAAAAAGAGGTTCGATAATTACAAACATTAAGAATTAAAATATATACATGGTCTCTAGTTTGACCCAGGTTTCCTTTGGGCTATTAGTCCATGGTGGCCGGTGGAGGATGGAGGCGTATCTCCTACAGAGACATCGGGTAGGAGAGGCAGTGGCACAGAGGGCACAGGCTACACACTGTTTGACTGGCCCGCTGACCCACTAGCAGGGAGGAGGTGCATGCCCAGATGGCTTGTATCTTGCTACTCACTCACCGTGGTGCATGATCTGACTCTAATACACAATCATAGACATAGTTAAATCATCTTTATGTTAATTTATGGAGGACCATTGCTAAATCATGGACAACTATGCTTCTGCACACAGTACCTGGGAGGCCATCCTCCCTTACTTGTTTGAGTTTTACTGTCAGTGAATGATTAACTTAAAGCAAGCAACAGCAAAAGAGTGCACAGCAAACTTATTCAGTGAGTGGAAACATGAGAAGGTAAAGAGAACAGAAAAGGAATCACTCTTGTGAGTAAAAAGAACCCTCAGTCACCAACCTGGTTGGTGACATGCTTCATCATTGGGTTCCCACCAGAGAGGCCGAATGCCTCCCTGGTGTGCTACAACGCCTGGAAGACAATGGACAATGGTAGATACTTTTAAGATGAGGTTGTATGTCTGATTATCATGGACATAAATATCATGCCACAGAAATATTGTAGACAAACTCTCATCTATCAAAATATCAGTAGGTTTATATAGAGTATACATTTACTATTCTATTCAGCTTGAAAAGTCATCAAAAATGGTTTGACGGATTGGTTCCAAAATTCAGATCAATTTGTGAAGCTCTAACACAGCAGAAATACTTATTTTTGACTGGAAACTTGCTTTGGAGTAGTGTGGAAAACGAGTATTGCAGATTTAAATATCGTCCTATATAAAAATGTAACCTTGATATCATCAACAAACATAGCTGTGTAGTTAAGTATGTTAAACCAATACCTACCTCTATATAAGGGATAAAGTACCCTCTCCCGTACGTTATAATGATACTGCAGGATTCCGAAGAGTTCCATGACCATATAGAGGAATGAGGCCAAAGGCCGAGTTACTTTATAAGGTTATGGAATTCTGAGGTGATTTGAAATGTGCTTATCATGTACGCCAGTGGGTACATTATCCCATAAAATGCATGGTCACTCCATCTCCTTTTCCACAAACCACTTAAAACCTTAGTGCTTAGCTCTTTCATATGAAAGAGTGAGCATGTTTGCAAGCACGAAAAATAAAAATAAAACCCCTAGTTCAAAACTGAACTGTGGTGATGTGTTGCTGGCAGAGGCCTGTGAAGATTATGTGATATCATCTAGAGTGTTAGCAGACGCCCTGAATTTTCTGTCAGGAGCAATTGCTGCATGTGCCTTGGCTGTGCCAGCTGGGACGGCTCTCTGTTCCCCCCCAATATATCTTCAGTTGGAAACCAATTGCTGTGACCATCAAACTTTACTTCAGTAGCGACAGAAAATGGGATACGACTCGTCTTAGCCTACCTATGCTCCTGCGGCTCAACAGCGAGTACATTTTTTTTTTGCTAAGGCACTCCTGCTACAACAGGTACAGAGAGCAGTGCCCTAGTTCATTTCAGTGGCTGCCCTGCGCTGTGCTTTGCCCCCGGCTGCAGTTTCTTTTTCCTGCCACTTGTCTTACTCTACAAACTGAACTCCCATCCCATTGAACTCCTCAGTGACTGCTTTGGGACTTCAGGAAGATTGGAATTTCCATCTGTCTTCTTCGCATGTATTTATTTTATTACATTTGTGGGATTCATATGCAGGTAAACGTGAGCAATCAAAACTGCCCGATTTTAAAAGCGCTCTTTCTCACCTCGCTCTTCTCCTCGAGAGATCCTTTCGTCACAGTCCACTCGTCCATTCTTTCTTCAGCCCTTGTGATGTCTGCTTCAGCTACCTCACTGATACGCAACTCTCTCCTGGAGTCACGTCTTTGGACGCAGCGTCTACGCATCGTTGCACTGTTCCCTTAGCAACGCGCTTCACTGCCTCCGTTTACTCGCTGACGCGCACAGCACCTCGATGCGCACAACTGGTTATTGGAGCCCGTCCTGGCACAACATATTAATTCAAAAAAGGAAAGGGTTTTTTTTCTCCTTCTGCGCTGTCAATACATCCATTCTTGGCTGCTTCGCTGATACGCACAGCACTTCTCTCTGTGTGTCAGTCTACTCCATTGGAATCCTTTTCATTATCCTTTCTTACACTGACACACACAGTTATTACTTGTCCATCAATGAATGATGTCAAGATCATCATTACAATTTCGCTGACACACACAGCCTTTTAAAGTGTGTATTTACGAATTCCTAGCAGCAGTAGTTTTAGTCATTTCCACAAAGGAATCACAGCGTGGGCTGCCATCCTGTGGCCAAATCACAAACTGCAAAATTTCATCTATAACTGTTTTGCAGAACAGTTTACATTTGGGAACGCTGACCAACTCTTCTTCTGAATCAAACACACACTCATTTTTACATCGCACCACTGGTGAACTTGTATCTTGTCACACTATATTCTTTTCCTTGCCATTCTTTTTCCCAGCCCTATTAATTTATTTTACTTCTTCCTGATTTTCTCCCTACATTCTTCTCCTTTTGCTTCATTCTTTTAAATTTTTTTTCTTTCTTCTTCTTCTCCTTCACAGATATGCAGAGTGTCACAGCTCCTGCACCTTTTTTACAGGAACCCAGAGAACCGCAACTTGAATGGAAGCTATGGATCAGATCCTTCAAAGCATACTTGGGTGCAATCGATGGTCAAAAATACAGGCCTGAGAGGAAGAAGAACCTTATGTACTATCATTTAGGAGTTGAGGGTCAAAATATTTTTGATCATCTACCTCCTTACAAACCACCTGAAGGTGAAGACCCCGACGAATTTGAAATGGCGGTTATGCAATTGGACAAGTACTTCACCAAAACCAAAATCATTGTAGTACACAGATATAAATTCTTCACAAGAACACAAAAAACCCAATGAAAGTATAAACACCTTCATTAGAGCTCTAAAAGTACTAGCTACAAAATGCGAATTTACATCTCAACTCGTAAGGGATCAATTCGTTGCACAATGCTACTGTAAGAAGATCCAAGAAAAACTGCTCACTTGCAAAGATTCCACCCTAGATGAAGCAGTGGACATTGCCAAGAAAATTGAAAGCTCTATGAATGATGCAAAGCAACTTGAATCTGCTTTAGCCAATTCCACTATTTCTGGTGCTGTTACTAGTAAACCTCCTTCTTCTCTTCAAAACAACACTAAGGGATCTACCATGCCCAGGGGTGGGAAAAACTTCACACCAACCAGGGGTGGAAGGATCTTTACACCTAACAGACAGTTTAACTGCAAAATCAGTTGCTATTGGCGTGGGTCATCAATGCATGATTCTTCTTTCAAATACTGTCCTGCTATTAACCAGCAATGTGGTCAATGTGGTAAAATGGGTCACTTTACCAAAGTTTTTATGGGGGAAGAAGAAAAAGTGTAAGATGTGTTCTCAATAATTGTGATGATCTCTGTGATGATGATGTCATGAGTCAAGAGTATGTTGTAGTGGTCAAGGACTGCTCTGATAAGTACAATATGCAACATATTCCTGCTCCTGAAGTCGATGTTACCATTGAGACCAACCACATTCAGCTCCTGGTTGGTACAGGAGCACGCATCACCATTGTATCTCAAGAAAAGTATGTAAAATGTTGTGCCACAAAGAATTTGTTACCTCCTGATATACTTACAGTAGCTTTTGAAGGCACAAGGATTGAGTTGTTCGGCTATTTCTTTGCTAAAATAAGTGTCTTTGGAGTAGCCATCAATGGTAAAGTGTATGTGGCCAAACGTGGGATCAATGTTCTAGGTCTTCTCCATCAGGCAGAGTTTGGCTTAACCATCAAGCCTGGTCTACCTAACCCAGTTTTTATTGACCATCAACCCAACAAAATTCACATCACTCCTACGAGAGACATTAACTCTCTGGCTAGTACCCAATTGGCCAGTGCTTGGGAACAAAAGTATAGTAAAATGTTTGAGGACCGTCTAGGCAAGATCACCAACTTTCAACATTTCATTTAAATCAAAGAAAATGCCAAGCCCATCAAACATAAACTGCGCAACGTCCCCTGAGTATTAGAGGTGATCTTTTCAAGCATTTACAAACATTATGTGACCAAGGCATTATTTAAAAGGTCGAGTCCACTCTCCGGTTTTCACCCATCGCATTGGCCAAGGAGAGGTCTGGGGGCCTGAGGATGTGTGTCGACTTGAGGAGCCTCAACAAAGCCATCTGGGTTGACGGCTTTCCACTTCCATGCATTGAAGATCTTATTGCCAAAGTAGGTTCCTCCACATGGTACACCAAACTCGATCTTAAGGCTGCCTACCAACAAGTTGAACTACATCCTCAGTCCCGACATCACACAGCCTTTGTCAATCCCAATAGCATATTTCAATTCTACCGTCTCCCTTTTGGTTAATCCTCGGCTGCTGCCGTATTCCAAACATTAATGACTGAGATGTTCCATCACAATCCTAATGCTGTAGTTTTCCAAGACGACATTCTCATCTTTACCAAAACTGAAGCCGAACATGATTCTGTCATTGATCAAGTATTCAATGTCCTTGCAAATAGAGGGGTCACATTTCAAAAGAGAAAATGTACCTTCCAAGTGAAGGAGATTGAGTATTTAGGTCACGTCATCTTCGAACATGGTATCAAACCCAGACCAGGCCTAATAAAGAGCATGGTCGATGCACCCCCTCCCCAAAATAAAGAACAACTTATGTCCTTTCTTGGCCTCTGTGAATTCTTTTCCAAGTTTATGAAAGACTTTGCAAAAACCACAGAGTGTTTCAGAGCACTACTAAAGAAAGGTACAACCTATGCATTGGCCGAGGAGTGTCAGAGAGGTTTCCAATCCATTAAAGACCACATTATGCAAGCCCCTGCTATGCAAGCTTTTGTAGAAGGCAAGCAAACCATTGTCACCATTGATGCTTGTGAGTACGGTCTGGGAGCTGTTCTCTCGCAATACACGGATGGAAGAGAGCACACTGTGGGATTTGCATCCAGGACTCTTCGACCCGTTAAACGGAAATATTCCGTAATAGAAAAAGAACTTTTAGCCTGTGTCTGGAGCATTGAAAAATTCAAACCATACTTATGGGGCAGATCCTTCATCCTCAAGACTGACCATCGTCCCCTGGTCGGTATTCTCCGTGGTAAAAACATCAAACCTACTACCGCTCGTTTAGCCAGATTATCTGCAAAACTTCTAGAATACAATTTCACTATAGAGTACATTCCCGGTGGAAGGAACAGCAGAGTGGACTGCCTGTCTAGACTCCCCAAATCAGACACAGATGAACAAGATTGGGAAACTGACGTGGAAGAGTGTTTTGTGACACTTATCAGTCAAGACAACTTGTCCTTTGCAGAAGAAGATTGGGTAGTGCAGGTTGACAAGGATCCCACACTCAAAGAAGTTGCTTCATTAATTAAAGAAAGGCTGGCCCAAGGAGAGATGTCTCTCTCCTGACCTACAGATGTTCTGGAAAGTCAGTGGCGAGCTTTCTGTAGAAGGTGGCAAAGTAGTCAGAGGTGACAAACTCATTCCTCCTTCATGCTATTGAGAGAAAATAATTTTAGCCGCTCATTCTGGTCACCTTGGGGCAACCATTACCAAGAGGAAACTCAGGACTGACTTCTGATTGCCCAGAATGGACACCCAAATCGATGATTTAGTGAAACAATGTTCACGCTGCAATGCTAGTGACAACGTTCTAGTACTTAAAGGTACAGTTGAATCTCCCTAACCCCCTCCTGATAGAGCTTGGCAGAAACTGGGCATGGATTTTCTTGGACCTATCCATGTTCTTCCTTCTAGCTCTAAATATTTTTTAGTCCTCATTGACCATTTGTCCATGTGGGTGGAGGTTGAACCCATTACTGCACCCAATTCTAAGAGTGTCATCAACTGTTTGAATGCTATTTTCCTCAGGGAGGGTTACCCTGAGGAAATTCTTACTGACAACGGTGTTCAGTTCATTTTGCAAGAAATTAGTTCATTCCTGCACTTCTGTGGGATCAAGCATACCAAGACTCCCCTTTACCATCCAAAAAGCAATGGCAAAGCATAGAGGTTCAACAGAGTGTAGTGGAGTGTGTGCAAGCAGCTTATAGATCCAGGTCTTGTGTTTTTCAAGCTGTGAAATATCTGGTTTGGTCATAACGCACCTCACCTCATGTTGCCACTAATTTCAGTCTCTTCGAACTCATGAGGGGCAGAAAAGTTTCGTCACACGTGTATCCCTTCTGGATGGTGAAATCCTTCCATCAAGGCTGCGATATGAGGTGTATGTGGGAGTAAGCCAACAACAAACCCACTGAGGCTTGTTCTAAATCCTATAAACTTCCTGTCACAAAAGAAATCCATAGACTCCGTGTCGGAGACTGGGTTAGAGTCAAAAACCCAATTTCAGTAAAAAAAGGTATTTCGAAATTCCTAGATTCTCAAGAGATTGTAGAAATCCGTAAGAATGCTGTTAAGTTGTCTAATGGAAACTGGTGGAGTACTTCTCAGGTTGCCAAGGTACCTTGTGCTTGCTCTGAAACTGTTGAGATAAATCAAAATGTTTCAGGGGGGATGGTGTTAGGAAGAGTACCAGAGTCCATGCTAGACCAAGAAAGTTATACGACTATGTGTCAACTTCATTGCTTGTTGTTTATCTTGCTTTCTGTTTTTTCTCCCTTCTTCCTTTTTGTATCATTTTTCCTTTCCATCATCCTAGAGTTATTTTGTCAAAAGGGGGAGGTGTGGTGATGTGATGCTGGCAGAGGCCTGTTGAGATTCTGTGATGTCATCTAGAGTGTTAACAGACACCCTGAATGGTCTGTCAGGAGCAGTTGCTGCATGTGCCTTGGCTGTGCCAGCTGGGACGGCTCTCTGTACCCCCACAATAAATCTCCAGTTGGAAACCATTTGCTGTGTCCATCCCACTTTACTTCATGAACACATCAAAAAACTGTTAGTTATTTGTTGCAAGCAAATATTAGAAACAGTTCAATAGACTTACAATAGTTGAGTTATGGCCTGTTTTCTTTATAATCGCCAATTGGGTGCGTCACAAGGAGCCGATTATAAAGAAATCAGATACTGTGTTTAAGCAGGATTACAGAATCCAATTTATTATATATTTATAGTTTGACAATATTTTGATAGTTAAGATTTTTGCTATAATGTGTTTGAAGCTACCACATCCATTTGAGCCACTCCTCATGTTAATTTTATGCAAGGATAGAACATTTAGGTAATGTAATCACAAGAGCACAGGTGAGCCACCAAGAACCAAAATTAAATGTTCTCGGTAGGACAGAAGTTCGAAGGATATAACACATACAAGCATGAATGATGGTGATGATATGTTCCCTATAAAACCCCATAATTAGTACCACAGTTCAGTAGAATTGGAGTCTAAAAAAGCTGTCCAAGAGAGGTAATGTTCCAGACAATTCGGGAGATGCCCATAGTTTAAGAGACATTCGAATAAGACTGTTGCTTTATTTAGGGATACCATCAGGTGGGTGAAGATTTCAGAAGTAAATATTGACCTCCATCCATTTCCTTTTCCCAGTTAGGAGATAAAACAACACAACACTTATTTTGCGGACATATAAACCAGATTACAAAATATTACAGCATAAAAAGATTGTTTTATAGTTCCAATTTGGATTAATTTGAAACAATGTTTTGTCTAAACAGGATGTTTTCCACAAGGCCTGGGTTAGACCTGTCCATAACATATTACTTGTGTTCACTTGAAAGCAAACAGTAGCATACAACCCACCAAAATATTTGTGGATAGGAGGCATACGCCTCTGAGATGTTAACAGAATGTTAACAAAGACTGAGTTAGGCACATACTTATTTTTTTTTATTTTTAGAGGAAGTCCAAGAATGAACTTGACTAACACTTGCCAAGTCGTGATAGTTTTGAAGGCAATACAGCTTTTATTTCTTTTGTACATAAGTGAAGATAATCTTGGTTGAAAATTTAGTTACGCCTGAGTAATCAAAGTAGTTTCACGTTACTCTTGTCTTGCAAAATTTCCCAAAATTATGTGATTATCCCTGTTCGAGTAATTTGAAGCATTTTGTTGCAAAACTGCCTACCCATGAACACAAGAACAGAGTGCAAGAGTTCTGTTGCAATTAGTGCTAATAGAGGCCACCCCTTAGTTAAAGATAGTCAATCAATCAGCAGATTTGTAGAGCGCTACTTGTCACCCGTGAGGGAATCCAGATGCCTGCAGGGTCAAGTTGTTTAGCTGAATAGCCAGGTCTTTAGGGACTTTTGAAACACTGGAAGAGATGGCAAGGACCATAGATGAAAGGATAGCTTGTTCCATGTCTTCGCTGCTAGGTAGGAGAAGGAGCAACCTCCATATCTGCTACTTTGATGCGGGGGGTCAGGGTTAGAGAAAGGGATGCGGAGCATAGGTGTCTAGTGGGCTGATGGAAGTTCTGGCAGTGGTTCAAGTAGGCTGGTTTGCAGTTGTGTAGGGCCTTGTATGCATGGGTCAGGAGCTTGAACTGGCATATTTTCTGTGCAGGGAGCCAGTGGAGTTCCCTGAGGTAGGTAGGGATGTGGGTTAATCTAGGGAAATTTAAGATGAATCTGACTGCGGTGTTCTGTGTGGTCTATAGTCATCATAGGTGAACTGCTATCCCTGCGTTAAGAGAGTTGCCATTATCCAATCAGCTGGAGATGAGTTGAGGGCCTGGGTGATGGTGCATCTTGAACTTTGGGATAGTCATCTGAAGATTTTCTGAAGCATGTGGAGGATGAAGTAGCAGGAGGAGGAGACAGAGTTGACCTGAGTTATCATGGTTTGCTTGTTGTCCAGAATTACTCCTAGGTTCCTAGCATGGTCAGTGGGGATAGGAGTAGGTCCGAGTTCTGAGGGCTACCAGGATGCGTCCCATGGGAAATGTTTGTTTCCAAAATCAGTACCTCTGTATTGTCCCTGTTTAGCTTCTGGAGTTGTCCTTCATCCAGTTTCGAAGTCTATCATGCCATTGTGGAAGTTGATGTTGGTGTTGGTGGTGTATTCAGAGAAGGAGAGGATGAGTTATGTATGATATGATGTTGAGTCTGTGGCTTTTGGTGATGCTGGTCAGAGGTGTCATATAAGTGTTGAAGGGGGTAGGGCTGAGAGAGGATACTTAGGATACTCCACAGACGATTTCCTTGGGTTCGTAGGTGAAGGAGCAAAGGCAGACTCTGCGTTCTTCAAATGAGGTGATCCATCTGAGAACAGCTTCTTGGATGCCTATGTTGTACAGCTTTGTGATGAGTGTGGTGGGAGACCATATCAAAGGCTGATGAGAGGTCGGGTCACTGCCATAATATCAAAACAATAAATAAAGTGCTACCAAAATATTGTGTCAAAAATTTCGAAACACAAAAATATAAGTAAAAAGTTAAGTACAAAAATTTTGAAAAATATAGTTTTACACTAGTATAGAAAAAATATATAGAAAAATATTGTTATTTAATATATAGTTACAATTAGTAAATATTGAATATGCTAACTTGTACATTAAAATAATTGTGATTAAATAGGTTTAAATAATATTTAAAGCTATATATAAACATATACTTATTTAAATACACACACCCACCCATATATGTATGCATTTATGTTATGTACACATATAATCATATATATATATATATATATATATATATATATATATATATATATATATATATGTCCACACAAAACGAAATATATTCCGTGCGCTCTCAGTAATAAACAGGTAAATCACGAGGTAAATAATCCAAGAGTTTAATTCACACTACGCGTTTCGGCGACAAGCCTTGATCACTTGTCGCCGAAACGCGTAGTGTGAATTAAACTCTTGGATTATTTACCTCGTGATTTACCTGTTTATTACTGAGAGCGCACGGAATATATTTCGTTTTGTGTGGACATTAACTTTGCCGGCGTGCTCCGCTGGCGTGTGCGCCACCTCTCAAGGGTCCCAGCAGATCCGGAAGGAGCTTTTCTGTTTGTGGATATATATATATATATATATATATATCCAAGACTATTCCCGCCTCCGCCACAGAAACGGGTCTGACACATGCTCGGGACCTCTCCAGGTAGGCTTTATTCACCACTCAGAAAGGTACAAAGTCACAAAATAAAACACCTGGCAGACGCGTTTCGGCGAATGCCTTCCTCATTGCCAGCATTGTGTTTCACAAAGTTAATTTGAATGGGGCTTTTTCATACTGTATGGTGTCATCCTATTGGTCCTCATGCAACCAATCAGAGAGCTTGCTGGTGAAGTCTCTATTTTCAGTATGGTAGTCAATTGCGCTGACGATCTTGAAGTCCCTGTTGTCAAGTGACATCTGAAAACTCCCTTTGCAACGAGGTTTGTGGGCAGTTCCGTTCAGCGAACGTAGGTTGAGTAACCGGTTCGCGCATTAAGTAATGCGCTGACGATGTCAGCTGTAAGGCTGCCCACTCTTCATTGCGGGGTCGTTGATGGCGATAATGTTTGCCTGGAGGTGTCCCGTTCAACAACGATTTGCTGCTCTCTCCCCGATACCTCAATCCATGTCTCGGCCAGGGGGGCGCCGCCTTGTGCATTCAGCACTTTCACCAAAGAGTTTGTCGGCGTCGGCGGAGCTCCAGAACGAGAGGCGTGTCAGTAATGCAGCGCCGACCGCTGCCACAATATCCAAGACTATTCCCGCCTCCGCCATAGAAACGGGTCTGACACATGCTCGGGACCTCTCCAGGTAGGCTATATATATATATATTAGCTTTGTTAATATTTTTAAATATGTATAACACTATGTGTTTGTGTATTTAGTGTTATATTTTTTATTTTGGGAAAATTATGATATTTTTAAGATATCTTTTGTAATTGGATTTTTTCTATTGTTTACTTGTTATATATGATTAGATTGCCAATGTTTTAAAAGCTTTTTACAATTTCATTGTTATAGATTTTTTATATTTTTTTTTATATGTATGTATAGATACATCTAAAATAATTAGGTTTGCAAGGTTATCGAGGAGGTCCTGTGAGGGGGTAATGTTGCGTGTTGCAGCTGAGTGGTTGGAGAATTCTCTGATGATGTTCAAGAGTTCTTAGCTGTTATTGGAGCTTCATTAAATGCATGAGGCTAAGGCCTTTTGCTTTGAATCTCTCAACGGTCTGTGGTAGAGATTGAGGGCTGTCTGGCAGGTGGTCTTGTAGGTCATGTCCTTGCTGGTGTGCCATCTCCTTTCCAGTTGTTGACAGTGTTATTTAGTGGTTCTGAAGTCTTCGATGTACCAGCTAGCCTGCTTAGTGGACCTTCTGTGGGTGTTGTTGTGGGTGGGAGCGACTGCATCAGTGCAGTTGGTGATCCATTTGTTGAAGTTTCTGGTCTAGGTTGTTGGAGAGGATGGGGTGGGTGGTTTAGAGGGCATTGATCCTTGTGTCCTTTGAGACTTTGCTCCAGCTGTGGTGGGGGGTCATTGAGCAGACTAGGGTCGGAAGTCTGTTAGTTGGTGATGTTGAAGTGGACAATGGAGTGGTAGGTCCAGGTGAGTTCCGTGGTGTGGCTGTATCTGATCCGATCGATGGAGGTAAAGATGAGGTCTAGCGTGTGACCTGCAGTGTGTGTGGGGTTATGGACGAGTTTAGTGAGTTCGATGTATTTCATGCTGTCGGGAAAGTTGGTAGTGTGGATGTAATTGTGGTTGTCGAGATGGAAGTTGGGGTCCCCAAGGAAAATGTAGTTGTTGGATTCAATGGCGAGGGGGGCGATGAAGTCGGCGATGGAGTTGCAGACAGCTGAAGGTGGACCTGGAGTATGGTAGGTGAGGGTGCCCCTGATTTTGGTTTTGCTGTCTGTTTGGAGTCAAAAGTTGAGGTGTTCCATTGCTGCGGTGATATTGTAATTTGTGATGGTGTATTGAATGGGTTCCTTGTGTATGAAGGTGATCCCTCAACCAGGCTTGTTGATTGCAGTCGAGGTGGTTGAACTTGTATATTTTGGGTATTGCGGTGTCGATGTCGGGTGAAGAAGTAGAGTTAACCCAGGTCTTATGGGAGGTAGAGGACATCGGGTGTGAGGGTGGAGAAGAGGTCCCAAGTCTCAGTAATGTGTTTGAATAGTGACCGTGTGTTAAGGATGGGGCATACGATTTAGTGTTTTTGTTCAGGTGGTGTCTGTGGTGTGTTGGGGTGGGGCTGGCGTGTGTGCTGTGGCAGGTGAAGTGTCAGTGGGTGCAGGTGAAAGGTGCTACCCTGGCACAGGGGCAGTGACTGTTGCAGCGTCTGTCACTGAGGATATAGAGCTTAGTGATGGTTTATCTTCAGGAGTGGGAGGGGCAATGGTCATGGCGCTGGATGCGGTTGAGAAAATTCGATTTTCGATCGTGATCGAATCGACCCGCCATTTTGTGCTCTGCCGCCATTTTGTGTTGCCCTCACTCATGCAGCACCGCGGACAAAGTCTTTTCTGCTTTTCCTGCAGCATCATGTCAAAATAAGCCTTCTGCCTCTATTTACAAAGCTGGTGTTAGAACTGGCCGCGTACACTAATCCCCGTCTGGTTTTCCTAATCCCTGTCTCAACTATCTGCTGGTTCACACTATTCTCTTCTGACTTTATCTGATCGCCTGGCCTTCGCTGTCCTCTGCTAGTATTCTCTCGTTTCACAACTGTCCTCCAAAACACACAAACGTATCTCACCACCTGTGAGTCGGTTACAAACCTGTTAATGAATTAGTTCATGGGGAGGGGTGACAAACACAGTTGGAGGAGAGGTTTCTTCGAGTTACTTGATAATTTATTTTCAAACCTTTCCTATTGGTTCTGTTCTGTTTTCCATCCTTTCTTATTGGCTCTTTTTATATGTTTTAGGTGTGTTTTTGGTTAATGTATATTTCACATATGTACTATATAAGATTGTGCGCCACGGAGTGAAGTGGCAGTCTCCTGAGAACATACCGTGTGTACTTCTAGGACAACTGTACTAGCTGCAGCTAATAAAATCTGATCTTTTACGCCGATAGAGTGTCCCCGTGTTTCTGTTAGCTGAAGCAGGAGAACCCAGGAGATTAAGGCGTACCCTGCGCCGCCAGACCCAAAAGGTTCTGGTTCTTCAACTGGCGCCCAATGTGGGGCGGCTTCAGAGGTAGTGGTTCTGCCTGAAGGTCGTGAGGAACCCCGCAAGAAAATTCTGGAGGAATCGCGAGCCACGTTAAGTGACCCCTGCATGTCGAAGTGGTCCAAAGGTCTTTTGCAGCGTGGTTACTCCTTCCTGACGGGTACTAACAACTGCTGCCCTGACTGCCGCCCTGCCTTGGCCCTCTTTCGATGATGTATGGTAAAGCAAGACGATAGACGGGGCCTCTGTTGGCGTAAGAAGACATCCTTAGTTAAGAATTTGGTGGGTCGCTCCCACAATTTTGGTCCTTTGTTTCTTTGTTCCTTTGTTTCTTTGGTCCTTAGATTCGACTATTGCAATAGCCAAAGCCGAGGGGTAAGTGCATTTGTGCTGCGTAAACTGAGTTTACCCCCTTGATGTTTGTGAACAGTCCAGTGAAATCACGAGATGCCTGGTTTGACTAAGTTTAGAAAACTTTGTTGATTTGGTTGTAATAGGGGTTCCCAGCTTGAGGACTCTTGTCCGATTCCTTCGGTTGGAACTCCCACTTATCAGCTCTATTCTAAACATGGTGTTGGCCCCATTGCCTTTAATAAGGCATGGATCCGATACACGAAGAATGATGGTTTTTTAAAATGGTCAGAAAATGGTAGTTTTGAACCTGACATACTAGATAATTTGGGCAGTTTTATTCAAAAGAAAAGCCCGGCCGGCAATGTTTGATTCTTTCCGCCTTTGGCGTAAGGAAGCCAAACAGAGAAGAATTAAGCAAGAAAAATGAGATAAGACAGCACAGGGTATGACCATTATACAGGCTGCTCAGCAATTCAAAGATGATGAAGTTAATAATGCGAAGGAAATTTCAGAGAGACATCATCGTATGGCGATAGATAAATGCTATCCGATGTTGCCAGCTTCCCCCTCTGATAAAAGAAGGGATTTAGAGGAGGATTCCTTGATGTCTCACCTATTGAGATTGCCTCCGCCCTATGCACAAGGTGCCAATGCACCCCAGTTGTTACAGCCTGTTCAGCCGCCAGTTGCGCCTCCGCCTGCTCCGGTTCTTCCACATTTGCCCCCTCAAGCATTGCCGCCTCTGCCACCTTTGCCTTCGACTCCTTTACCTTCATCTTCTTTGCCCTCTGTTCCTCCGGTAATTACTGATTTCTCTTCCGTTAGTTCGCCTAATACCTTGTCCCCTATTCTTATGTCCAATTCTCCATCCATGCGTAAACAACTCACAGATACGGTCTCTGGTCTTTTATCACCTTTCTTTGATGTGTTAAATGTGTCTCCGGCATTTTCTCGAAGACAGTCTCGTAGTCAGTTCCCAGCTTCCGAAGAACGAGAAAAGTTGGATTCTCTTGCTCGTAAATGGATTGAGAAGGGTCCTCGGTATAGTGTACCTGGCATTATGCCTACCTTCTCACAGTGTAATGCGCCTACACAGAGATATGTTTTCAATGCTATGTGTGATACTCTTATTAAAGGATGGGAGGATATGGACTTGGGTTCGGTTCCTCAGGGTCTGTTAGACATTCAGGCTAATTTTGATAAGGGACTCATTGTGGGTTCTAAGGTTGAGGACGCTGTAAAGACACTTGTTACCTTTAGAACCTTATTTACCTCACAAACTTTTCCAGATTCCAATCCTTCAATTAGGTTGACACTGAAAAATTATCCAATGAGAGATGTTCCTCCGGTTTGGAGAGAAGAGGTTCCAGCAGCAGGTGGGAATCAAGCTATTCCTGCTCACTTCCAGCGAATATGGGTACATGTCCCCTGGAAAAGATCTGAAGTTTTAGCCCTTAAACAGTCTCTACCGGATCCTCATAAGAACCCTGCAGGTTATTATAAAGAATTGTCACAAACTGTTGAAGCCTGCATCATGAATTTGGCAGATATTGATATGTTGATGGGGAATGTAGTTCCACAGGCATTATGGGCTAGGATTCGTAAAGAAAATCATGCCCAAGAATTAGGTGGAGACTGGGATGCTATAATTGCCGCAGATAGAAACCAAGTGGGTGGTGTGAAGCCTGATGCTATGATTTCAGAACTCCCTGGTAGGATTATTACATTAATGAAAACAATGATGCCTGCCTTGAGAGTTAACTGGGATAAACTAGCCACGTGTAAACAGAAGAAAGATGAGAGTGTCTCCGATTTCTTCACTCGTTTCGAGGAGACATTCATTGATCACAGTGGTCAGGGTATGACTACGGAGGGTGGACAGCGGTTATTTGTAGATAAGTTCGTATTTAATTTGCTTCCCGAGCTGTCGCATAAGTTGAAAGACTCCGAAAGATCATGGGCTGTTTCCTCTTCAGCCCAGATATTGGCTACTGCTCAATATTATGAAAATAGAGATAAAGAAGAAAGAGATAAGCAAGAGAAAAAGACTAAAGAATTAAAAACGAAGGTTCTCTTGCAACAGGCTTATCCACCTCGTTATGCTCAGCCCCAGTTTCAACAGCCTCCGCAGTTTCAGAGGGTGTATCAAAAGCCTGAGCCATATATTCCACGACCTTTATTAGGTCCTAATCAATGTGCCTATTGTAGAGAGGAAGGTCACTTCAAGAATAGTTGTCCGGTTTTATTGCAGCGAAATGGGGCACTATCTGCTCCACGAGGTCGTGCTGGCCTCCAGTCAGCAAACAGAGGTAGAGGTCGAGGTATGTTGACCCTTCCTCCTTCTAATTCCGTGAATTACTTTGATCAGCAAAACGCTCAGTCTACACAGTATTACAATGAGGATTATTACATTGAAGACAGGAATGAAAGTCTTCATGCTAACTAGGACAGCCATGGACAAAGTAAGGGAGTTGTGTCGATTCGAGTAGATCAGAATGGACCTTATGTTAATGTCACTACAATGGGTGTTTCAGAGCCATTTCTTTTAGATACTGGTGCGATGAGAAGTTCTATCATTCATTCTAAACTCCCTGGGGCACCTTTGTCTGGCTTAACAAATGTATCTGTAGGATTTTCTGGCGCCCCTGTTCGTAATCCGGTTTCTTGCCCTTTGCCCATTTCAATTGGCCCTTATGATTTGGAAGCTCCGCTTCTTTTGACGAATGGTTGTGGTGAGAATCTGTTGGGTTTGGACTTATTGAAAAGAATGCATGCTACGATATATTGTTCTTCTTCTGGTGTACATCTTACTTTAGGACAGAAATTGACTTCTCCAATGTATTTGTCCAAAGATCAGTTTCCACCTGAATTGCTTTCTCTTCCGGCAACACTTTGGGCCACGGGTCCGAACGATGTGGGCTGTCTTGAGATTCCACCTTATGTAGTCACTCTCAAGCCTAATGTTGAATTGCCACGTATTCCACAGTATAGAATTTCCACTGAAGGTGAAAAAGTGCTTTTGGAAATCATTCATGATTTGATTCAGAAGGGTGTGGTTGAAGAAACGAGAGGAAACGTAAGCAATAGTCCTATTCTTCCTGTTCTTAAACGCACTGATCCTTCTCAGCCTCCTGTATATCGTTTCGTAATTGATCTTCGGAAGGTAAACAAAATTGTTGTACCACAATTTCCTGTTGTCCCAGATATCACTGCTCTGTTGACAATGATACCTTCCACAGCGACTTGGTTTTCTGTTATCGATCTAAAGAATGCCTTCTTTAGTATTCCCATTGCAGAAGAAAGTAGGGATATTTTTGGCTTCTCTCTTGGAGGCCGAAGCTTCCGGTTCAAGCGCGCACCTCAGGGCTATTGTGAAAGTCCCTCTATTTACAGCCAAGCTTTAAAATGTCATCTTGATACTTTTCATTTGTCGTCTGGTGCTGCTCTTATTTAGTACATGGACGACTTGTTAATCGCTGCTGATTCTGAAGATATTTGCAAAAACGTGACTGTTGCATTGTTACGCCATTTGTTTAATCTGAATCATAAGGTTTCACCTTCCAAACTACAATATGTTTGTCGAGAGGTTACCTATTTGGGTCATCTCCTATCAAAAGAGGGACGATGATTAACCCCAGAACGAATTCAGGCGATTGTGCAAATGTCTGTGCCATCCACACAAAGGGAGGTACGTGCCTTTCTGGGTATTACTTCTTATTGTAGGAAGTGGATTCCGAACTTTTCTTTGTTAGCTAAACCTCTGTTGGCACTCACTTTGAAAGATACGCCTCAGCCCCTTCCATGGACTGACGAATGTCAGAAGAGTTTCACTGACTTACGTGCTGCGCTATGTTCTGCTCCTGTATTGGGTATTCCCGATTACAGTAAGCCGTTCACGCTCTTTGTCCATGAGAGAGAGGGTTGTGCGTTGTCAGTTTTAACGCAACGTTTTGGAGACAAACAGCGACCATGTGCATATTTTTTAGCTACGTTACATCCAGTAGCCAAAGCATTGCCTAGTTGTCTTAAAGCGACAGCAGCAGCAACAATTTCTATTCAACAGTCTGCTGGAGTAGTGTTAGATAACACCCTTATTGTTATGGTGCCGCATGCAGTGGATACCTTACTAAACCGAACGAAAACACAGCATCTTGCGAGTGCTCGTTTGTCTGGATATGAGCTGACACTTTTGGCTAGTCATGTGCACATCAAACGATGTAACACTTTGAATCCAGCTGCTTTGTTGCCTCTTCCAGTAGATAAAGACGTTGAAAAACAACATGATTGTTTCCTCCTTACTGAGGAAGAGACAAAAGGAAGAATTGACTTGAAAGATACGCCGCTAGAAAATCCGGATGGAATTCTATGGGTGGATGGTTCTTGTTTTAAGCTCCCTAATGGAGATACAGTTTCAGCCTATGCTGTTACTACTTTACATACAGTTGTGGAAACAGCACGTATCAGACATAATTCAGCTCAAGCAGCAGAACTGATAGCTTTAACGAGAGCATGTGTGTTGTCAAAAGGGAAAAGAGTGAATGTGTATACTGACAGCCAGTATGCGTTTGGTGTAGTGTTCAATTTTGGGCGTCTTTGGAAAGAGAGGGGATTCCTTACTTCACATGGCACTAAAATACAACATGGTCAGTTGGTGACTGATCTTGAGTCACTTTCTTTACCTGCTCAAATAGCAATTGTGAAGTGTAGTGCACACAAGAATATTACAGATGATGTTGGTCGAGGAAATGCATTTGCAGATGAAGTAGCTAAAAAGACAGCGAGAGATGCTACAAGTCGAATGTATGTTGCGGGTCCTGCGAATTGGGTTAGAGAGAGAGGAATGTATGAGGATACAGTAGAAAGTGTAAGGTCGATTCAGGAAGAGGCTACAGAGAAAGAATTGAGCAAGTGGAAAGAAAGTACAGGAATGTTAGATGAGATGGGATGTTGGGTGGAATTATCTGAACACCAACGTTGGCTGTTACCAGACGCCTATGTACTACCTGTAGTTACTATGGTGCATGGTCCAGCCCACTTAAGTGCGAAAGGTATATGCAAGCTTCTGGCTCCAGTGTGGCAAAATGAAGGAATCTCAAAGTGTGCAGACAATGTAGTGAAACATTGTATTGTTTGTTTGATATACAATCCGGGAAAGGGAACCCCAACTCCAGCGGGTCACTTTGCTCCTCCGACATATCCATTTGAGGTGTTGCAGATCGATTACATTCATATGGAACGCTGCAATAACCTCAAATATGTTCTGGTGGTAGTATGCGCCTTTTCTAGGTGGATAGAAGCATACCCTCTAAAAGACAATACAGCCTTATCCACAGCCAAAGATCTACTAAAAGAATTTTTCCCCAGGTTTGGTTTGCCGCGCATTGTCTGGAGTGACAATGGGAGCGAATTTGTGGGCCAAGTCATGCAAAAAGTTTGTGCAGGTCTTGGTCTCAAGCAAAAGTTCCATGCGGCAAACCATCCACCATCAGCGGGTTTAGTGGAATGCTACAATGGAACTTTAAAACTTAAACTAGCGAAAGTGCAGGCTAGTACAGGACTTAATTTGCCCGATGCTTTACCATTGGCTCTTCTATCCACCAGAACTGCTGTACACTCTCGTTTGGGACTTAGCCCTTACGAGGTGGTTTTTGGGCGCCCAGCTAATATATGGGGAGTCCCTCGCCCTAAGAAATACTCAGACTTGCCATATCCAATGTTGATTGATTATTTGCAAGAACTTACAACTAAATTGCGTGTTCTCCATCAACAGGTTCAGAGTGCTTTGCCGGAGGCTTCCACAGACCCAGGTCATTCCATCCGACCAGGTGACTGGGTTTGCATAAAGAATTTCCAAAGGACGAAAAATTTGGAGCCCCGGTGGAAGGAACCTCGGTTGGTTCTCCTAACAACGAGAACAGCAGTAAAAGTCGAAGGAAAGAAAAATTGGATTCACGGCGTGCATTGTAAGAAAGTGCCTTTACCTCTACCCTTCGATCAATGGGTGCGTAAGGGCATTAGTGACTCTGAGAGTGAGAAGGTTCCACGATTTGTACCTTTTAGGGATGCACGCCTGAATGGAACATTGTCTGAGAAAGAGGGCGACGGCATTCTTCAGGAAGCGATAACACCACATCGTCGCTTAAATACGACAAATCCGCGAACATTGTTCCGAGACCAAACTGCACCTGATAAAGAACACTATAACCTAAGACCTAGACTAAAGAACACTTAAGATTTTCTCTCTCCTATGTAGTTTTCTATCCCGGCTGCAGGGTCACGGTAGGAGTCTTGGTTGTGACCTGAGTAGTGGCAATAGGCCTGCAGGACTTGCAGTGTCATAGGACGGCAGATAAAATTAAATAATAAATAAAATAAAAGTGATTAAGGAAGATTGCCGTGAGCATCCATTTAGAAAGATGGAAACTACATTAGAAAAAAGAGAGAGAAAGGATAAAATAAAAAAGAATCCTGTAGATTAATGTACAGTCGTTTTAGTATAACCTTAAGTATTATTATATTATTGTGTATCCTTTTGGCGTGTATAAGTTGGATTATTTATGCTCTGCAGGAAAAAGTTGTCTCTCCTTCTACCTCTTCGTCTTCTTCTACTGACTCTCTATATCTATTTCATACCCTTCCTCAACATGAACTCATTAGAAGAACTCAATATTACAACAATTCATTTGTCCAGTTATTACATCAACACCAATTAGTGATCAATACAACTGACTGTTGGGTGTGTGGACTTATGCCTCATACCATAGAAAAAGGAATGCTCTATTTAGTTCTTCCGTTCTCTTATGAGGGTTCTGCTTGGGCTTATTTTGTTATCTTCTCCAATGCCTATCAAAGCAAATTCAGACGATCCGTTAGTTCACATATTGGTGGTCCGGATTTCAGTCATAGTTCATTGATAAAGGGAATGGTAGCTATGGCTAAAATCATGGAAAATAGTAAAATTTCCGTTGACGAAAGAAAAGCGTACACTAACTGGAACGTCACCCATTATGTCACTAGCCTTAGTGATAAGGTTAAACAAGGAAAATCTCCACCGATTTGGACTATTCCTCATCAGGGAAATTTCTGTCTGCAAATAAATGGTCAATCTACCGACACCGTACAAAGAAACAACTGTTCCCACACATACGTCTACTCCTCTCAGAACTCGCCGCCTCTAGTACCATCTCAATGCACGTATTTTATCTGCCACGATAGGGCTTACACGTGGTTGCCAACTGGTTTTTCTGGTACCTGTTATATAGCTTTCCTTCTTCCCCCTACATACACCGTTTCTGCAAATCATCATCGAAACAGATATGGCAGAGGGATTATTGAATCTAAAGACACAGCAGGACAAGAGGGAGGAGATTTCCTCAAAGGATTTCTTCCTTTTTGGGGTCCAATGGCCAACAGCAGAAATATAAGGCAACTGGTTCGTGTCGTAGAAACCACTATAGACATCACTGTAGGAGCCTTAAGTAATATCACGGCAGAACTACAGGCGGATCGTCTTATGACTTTACAAAACCGAGTTGCCTTAGACTTTGTTCTTCCGGATCGTGGTGGAGTGTGCAAATTGATCGGGTCAAGTTGCTGTATTTTCATACCAGATGACGCTCCGACAGTATACCAAGCTATCTCTAAGTTACATATAATCTCTGAGTCGATTCATCAGGACGAAGGAGATTGGTCATTATTGGAGTGGTTTTGGGGACTACTGTCCAAATGGGGTTGGAAGGTATTGACATTCCTTGGAGTAGTTTTGACCATCATTTTCTCTTGTTGCCTTTGTATGCACTGTGGTCCCGCCGTCTGCGACCTTTGTGCTACTATGTGCATCCCTAAACCCAAATCACAAAGAAAAGAGAATATTAGAATGATGCTACAGCAACAGCTCGATGACCTCATGGCCATCGACATTGACTCAGATTAACGTGAGTCTATGTATCTTGCCTGAGTTCTGGCAAAAGGAGGGTCTGAGAGAATCGACCCGCCATTTTGTGCTCCGCCGCCATTTTGTGTTACCCTCACTCAGGCAGCACGGTGAACAAAGTCTTTTCTGCTTTTCCTGCAGCATCGTGTCAAAATAAGCCTTCTGCCTCTATTTACAAAGCTGGTGTTAGAACTGGCCGAGTAACTAATCCCCGTCTGGTTTTCCTAATCCCTGTCTCAACTATCTGCTGGTTCACACTATTCTCTTCTGACTTTATCTTATCGTCTGGCCTTCGCTTTCCTCTGCTAGTATTCTCTTGTTTCACAACTGTCCTCCAAAACACACAAACGTATCTCGCCACCTGCGAGTCGGTTACAAACCTGTTAATGAATTAGTTTGTGGGGAGGGGTGACAAACACAGTTGGAGCAGAGGCTTCTTCGAGTTACTTGATACTTTATTTTCAAACCTTTCCTATTGGATCTGTTCTGTTTTCCAACCTTTCTTAGTGGCTCTTTTTATATGTTTTAGGTGTGTTTTTGGTTAATGTACATTTCACATATGTACTATATAAGATTGTGCGCCACGGAGTGAAGTGGCAGTCTCCTGAGAACATACTGTGTGTACTTCTAGGACAACTGTACTAGCTGCAGCTAATAAAATCTGATCTTTTACGCCGACAGAGTGTCCCCGTGTCTCTGTTAGCTGAAGCAGGAGAACCCAGGAGATTAAGGCGTACCCTGCGCTGCCAGACCCGAAAGGTTCTGGTTCTTCACGGTCTAGGCATAGATGGTCGCAGATGAGTTTGCCTTTGACATGCCTTCGGCGCATCTGAGGTACGCGTGCTGCATGCGTCCACTGTGCGGCACACTGTTGCCTGCATTAAGTAGGTCCTGGGGTAGGCGGGGCTTCTCTCAGGGGGAAGAACGGCAAACAAGAAAATCTAGTTGGGAAAACCTGGGCAGTCACGATGTCACTGGATCATGGTGGAACAAGCAGTAGCTGAAGGCCACAGGCAAGTAAGTGTCCAGATGCCTACGTTGATCAAATCCAAAGAATGCTACATGCCCAATAATACGGTGTTTTCTGGGATTCTTACTACTAACAATGGCCTCATTTAATGTTTATCGATGATAGACCATCCTGCTGGGTGGGTACAGACAATTGCCTCTGCCTTCCCGCAGAGGACAGGCCTCCATTTCAAAATATCCATGCCTGCCTGGTGGACATCTCTCTGTGTATAGACATGTCACTGTAGTGGAGTGTCTGTTACGATCTTCACCTCCCAAAGAGGTGCTGATGCTTACTTGTGAACAAAACAAGTTTTATTCACTCTAACAATGCAGTAGGCTGGAAAGTGCTCCCAATCGATTGGTGACATTACTAGACTGGTCCCTGTTGCCCAGGATACTGTGGCATATACACTATTCTACCCAGCAATTCCACCCAGATGGCATACGTGTAATAATAAGTCTTGGACAAACCATAACACATCTTCACCTTGTAAAACAAAAAAATAATATTAATTTAATGTAAAAAAACATAAGAAACATTCATAAAGTATTAGCACATCATGAGAATTGAAAGCCAACCTCACGTTACTCAGCAAACGCATAGAAAGGAATACGAGACATACATGCTTAAAAAAATACTTATTTACAAACAAAGGGCTTGCCAGATCTGGTCTCACCATCACATTTTTGGCGGTTCCACCACCCGCCTACTTGACTGTCCACCTCCTCTATTTAGATGTTGACAGGTCCATGGATGAAATACCATCCAAGTGCCGTCAACTCCGCCAGATTTTTTCTCCCGCATTGACGATGCCATAGGCAGAAGCGGCTGTCGGCGGGATTCCAGCCAAGTTTACCACCGGCCCGATCACAATGTGCCTTTCCATTGAGAAAACTGTGGCGGTGATACCTCCTACTTTGAGTTGGCGGAATTTACGGAAATTAGGTATAAACGTGCCTTTTTTCTGTTTCCCACTTCCGTTTCAGCCTTGAACTCCATTGTCCAGGTCCTTCATTTGCTGCTACCACTTGACCATGATGCTAATCAACTCTGTTGTTGCTGAGATCTAAGATAAGCGTCTTTTACACTTGTCTCACTATGAATCTTGTGTTGACATTTGCTTTGGCATTGTGTATTTTTACATTTCTTTCACATGCATTTTTTGTCTTCTGTGTATTACATTAGTGTTAATTTTACAACTTATCAAGGTAAAATGAACACACCTGTATTGACGCTTTAAAAAATTATCTTGTTGTGGTGCTTGTGGGTGTTGTGCTTGTGGGGCCTGTGGGTGTGCATTCAATAGTCTATGTGTGTGTGTGTGCTGTTTGTGTGCCATGCTATATGTAAAAAGGAGCATAACACATTACCTACATATATTTTAGAAGTAAACACAACATATATGTATATTGATACATAAATAGGTAGTACTTACCATCCACCACTCCACCAGCTACTCAATCCATCAGCAAACTGCTGCTAGGACATAGGAGCACAACAGGGACTTCTAAATAGGCTTGGCACAAAACAGACCACCTGACAGCGACAGAGTACTGTTGGTCAGCAGAAGAGTCTGCTGCATCAATTGAGGTGTACCACTTACGCAGTAAACAGTCTGTTGATGAAGACGGTGGTTCAGCCAGCCCACATCTAAATATGGCATGCAAGATATTTTCAACCTGGTGGAGTACTTGTATACTTGTTGCAGAGAGTAAACAAGAGTCTTGCCAAGATCTAAATAAGCCCAAATCCTTTAATTATTTAGGACTTTTCCTTTCCCGAAAACCATGACAATGACCTGCAACAGATTGACTGTGATCCTCATCTTCTTTCCAATACTCTTTCATCTTACCCTGTTGAGCAGATTTGGCCCATCGTGGCATGCTCCATACTTTTCCACTTTCTCACACAAACACAGTTTTCAAAACATAGACAATCTTGAATGGCGCTATGAAACTCGTTTTTCCTTTCAGTACCCAATGAGGCCTTTTCCTATTCGCAGCTTCTCCAACACACCACTTCCTCTGACATGCACTTATATTTTCATAAGAACATTCTTTATATCTCCTTTGAAAATCCAACACTCTGCTGGCATCACTAACAGTCATGTTTTTCTTACAATCCAACCATAAATGGGAGAGTGTGGTTCCAGCAAACCCTCCCTTTTAAACTTTGAAAAGGTGACAGATTGGAGATTGCATTTGGAGCAGTATGATGCGCACACAGCTTTTCACGCAACACCCTCAAAGAGGAACTTTCTCATCCGGAGCAACCTGAGCACACACTTTGACCAGCCTATTCATTGGTTTCTCAAGTCTATTTGCTTGAGATGCGTACATCACTAAGCAGTGATGTTCAATGGACAAGCCGGCTAGGACATGCCTAATTTCTTCAGACACAAATTGAACACCATTGTCAGTAATTAAGGTTTTAGGTATGCCCTCATGTGCGAACACATCTATAAGTAACTCTAAAACCTTCTTAATTGTTACTGAGCTCACACAACTAGTAGTCACCCACTTTGACTGGACATATAGAACAAACATTTCCCCTGCAGTCAACAATTCAAACGGTCTCACAAGGTCCAGACCCAAATTGCACCAAGGTTCTGATGGTACTTCACAGGTGAAAGTGGAGTTGTTCTGACAAACTTGGACTTACCACTGCTGACACACTCTACACTGTAAACATCTCTCACTGCCACCTCAGTTTGTTTGTCAAGACACAGCCACCAATAAATCTCACACTCAGATCACGTAAGTGTAATTATAAGTCTGGGACAAACCATAACAGTGTCTCCTTCTCAGGACCGCATTCCTCATTTGGGGGACCTAGATATGACAGAATCAGTGGCAGTACCATAGCCCTAAATAGAGCAGGGCTACCGCCGTTGTAAGTTTGAGGCCCTGTAGTGGATGTGTCGTTTGCAGCCACATCTAAATGTTTGACAATGTTACCATGCATTAAATAACTTTATACACTTTAGGCTTAGTCTATGTTTCTACAATAATTAGTGTACTTTGGTGTGCAGTATATTGCTCAATTTAACTTAAACAACAGATCTCTTCCTAGTAGCTTTACTGGGCTTGTATCACTTATCACAAATTGGTGATTCTCTTCAAAAGTTCCTATTTGTACTTGGACTTCTTTTGAATTCTGAATTTGTATTTGTTTATTCGTAACCTCAACTACTTGGATGGTTTTCCCTGGCAGAGGCAAGTCTGGTACTTCCACTGTTCTACCAGTAAAACCAGTAGCTCATGTGTCAATCAGAAATGACACATCGTGACCAAACACATTTGCGTCTACATATGGGCCACTTTTGTTTACCTCTAAGACTGAGTCAAGTATGAAATCGTCTTCCTTTTTCAGGCACAGTCATTGGAAATTAACAAAAGCAAACTCAACATTTAAAAAAAAAAAGAGGATATTGAGCCTTCAACATTCTGCTTCTAGTTTTGAAATTGTGGCATAGCATTCTAAAATTGATTTGCATTAAACGTTGGCATTTGATTTAGATTTAATTCAGGATTCCCCATTTGTGGAGGAGCAGGAGGCCTCATTTGAGCTTGATTTTGCATGGGGATCTGCATTTGGTGTACAGGCATACTCTGTACTGGTGTACCCTGTGAATTTTGTAGTAATCCTCTAGCATTGTCAGGATTAAATCAACATTCTTGTTTCCAATACCCCACCTTATTAAAAATGTGACATGCAGTTACCTTTTTAATTGCAGCAAAGTCTGTGGGGCATATTCATTCCACCTTGATTTCCAGAAAATCCAGCCTTCGGAGAAAACAACTCCCTGCATCTATCCTTGATTTCTTGCATACAGTGGGTTGGGAAACCCTCTCTTAGCCTACTTAGTCTGAGGCAACACAAATTTCTCCTTATCTTCCTCTGCTTCATGTCCAATTCATCACTGGAATATTTTGCATAACGCAACATTGCATCTATCGACTTGGTCTGCCAGCAGATTACACTTTGCGTATTGTGAGCACTAATCTCATGTTTCAACCCTTGTTCAAACTGTGCCACAAAAATTCCCTAATCCTTTGAGGTGCAGACGTATTCCTGTAATCTTCATGTTTTCCATAGCCTGATGATCTAACTCAACCGTATAGCTATGATACACATTCACAGTGTTAGCAAGATCTCCATCATACTTCTTCGCTATCTGTACCAATTTGTCATGCACCATTGCTGCTCTTCGAGTAATCTCCTTACACAGGTAGAGGTTGGTAGAGTTTTCAAAACCTTTATTTATCTGAAAGGATTAGTATGGTTTGTCATCTTTATTCAAATTAATCCAGTTTACAGAAAATGCCAAATAAATTGATAAGTGACAGCATAAATCAATACAAAGTGTTTCGTAATGGAAAATTGTCGCTAAACTAGCTAAGAGCCCGCTCTACCCTAATAGAACCCAAGAAGGGTTCCTTTTTTTGAAAAAGAGAAAATGTAAGATTCCCATAAGGAGATGTTCTGGAAACTCAGTTACCTACAGTTGCAGTAGCTACTGTCAAAGTATTAGTAAACATGATTGATGGTTGCAGTAGCATTGATGAGAAAAAAGATTGGGCTAGATAGAGAATAAGGGCCTGATTACGAATCTGGCGGTGTAAGAGCAGGGTGCCACTGCCCCGCACCCACACTGCCAAACTCGTCCACACACTGTCCACCAGATTACAAGTTAATTTGGTGCTTTGCTTTGGCAGTCCCACGGCGGCGCCTTTTAGAAAGGCACTGTAATGGGAGCACCAAAGCATGTTCATACATGGCATGGACTGTGAAGTCCATTCCGTATAGGAACTGGGGGTGCATGCAGACAGGGGGCACACCATGTACCTCCCTGTATGCATCCCCTTGCCCAAAGTAGGGCCCCCTTAGTTTCCTCACTGCCACAGTTTTCACAATGGGTTCACTGCCATAAAAACCTTGGCTGTGAGGAAACTCATAATATGCTTGGCGGTGCCGTGGCGGTACAGCCAGCAGATTGCTAGGGCAGACCACCACACCACCGGCCAGGGATCATGGATCCACGGTGGTTGCCGCGGTCCTGTGGCAGTGGGACTGCCGCACTCAATGTGGCTGTCGGACCACCAGTGGGTGGTTCCTGTCCTGCCACCCCACCGCGAGTTTGGTCCCTACGTCACTTTTAACAATAACTGTCGGAACAAGAAAAAGTCTCCTCCAAGTGATTTTCAGAGTCTGAAAAAGGGAATGTCTGAGAGAATCTGGGTAGGTCTATGTGTCTGACTAGTTATGAACACTCATTAATAGAAAGTCAAACAATAATATATCAAAGCTTAATAATTGTTAATAGTTCTCCTCCAATGGAAACCGCTCATCTGATTCTATTGTCAACTTCTGATGCTTCTCTCGATTCCCATGTTAAACATTCAAGCTGGTATATAGGAATACAATGTATTATGCATTAACAACATGGAGGAAAGTACTCATGAGAACCTTCTTACCTAAGCTAAAGATGTTTTCTATATCCATTCTGAATATAAAAGCGAGCCTAATATGCTGAGAAAAAACTAGCAATAATGTTCTGGCGAGGCATACATAAAATATATCTAAATCATTATTTATTCTAACAGTCAGAGCAGACTTCTTTTTTCATCATAAAATAGCTAATGTGGCATGATGAAGCTAAGGAAACAGGAGATCGCCTAAGAAGCTCCTGGGCTCGGGATCACAAGTCTTGTGAAAATGCCCCCATCCAGCCTCTTACCCGACCTCCCTATATTGCTGAAGACTCCAGTAATGCAGCGATCCCAAGAATACAGCAAAAAGAGGGTCCACGACTACAAATAGATCTTTTGGCAAAATCCTACCTGAAGACCGCTGCACAGTCCGACTATTCGACATGGCCACCGCTGTCCGTAGGGTGATCTGAGTTCAGGATTCTGCCGATGCGCATACAGGGCCTCATCGCAGCTGCCTTCGGGGACGAGCCTCCCCCAGCTGGTAATCACTTCAATGCTCCTCGGAAGGTGTTGTTGAGCCCGGGCCGCTTTGAGGTCGCACCCTCCTCCCACCATTATGACTCTCGGTGCCGGACGATCCTGAGGGCTGCTGGCTGGACATCACGCTTGATTCCTGGCAGCGAGATTGGGCCCCCTCTCTCGGCCTGCTGTGCTTTTTTCTTTCCCCTGTTTCTTGGACCAACAGGGCTGGACTCCTTGAGGTAGGACAATCGTGGAGACATCGTGCTGGGCTTGCGGGGCTACAAGGGTGGGCCGCCTCTCATGGCTGGCAGAGCTCCACCTGGCCTCCCCTGGTTGGTGGGCTCCCAAGGTGGGGACGGGGTGCCCAGGTCATTTGAAGTAGACGTGCTCCCTCACCGCCGTTGCTGTTGACGCTAAATAGGCTTGGACCGTCTCGGGGGTTGTTCTTCCAGGGCCTAACAGTGACTCTGGTGGCGCTCTTGTCTGGATCAAATCCCTCAGGCGCATGAGGCACTCTCCTCGAGATTGATCCCCTGTGCTGGATTTGCCTCGCTCCTGCTGAGTCCCCGCGCATGGTGTGGCGAGACGTGTGATACACTTCAGCCTTTTAATCCTTTTTTCATCCTATCCCTTGGATGGTGCACTGGGACTAGCTGCCCTTAGACGACTTTCAGCGGCAAACGGCGTTACGTTCCGCCTCTGTAGGGGCCAAGGTGTCTCCTGGTGCTCAACTACATTTTTATCGTGCTGTGGGAGGCCTAATTGGCTATGATCTGGCGGCTCCCTGTTTTTGCGGTCCGTACATTTTCCCACGAATGGCGGTTGTTGCCACCGGATCCCTGTGATTTCCCCTCCTACTAACCTCAGCACTTGTCATGGTCGGGGTTTTTTACATCTTGATGATGGGGCCAGGGTACTCGGAGTAGTTTGACAGTGAAAACAGCCTTGGTTTTGTGACCCACGAGCTTTGAGTTCCACGGGGGTTGGTGAGTTTACCCTGGTATCCATTTTGTCCTTTTTGTTTCGTCTCTTTTGGTAATTTGGGAATTCAGGTTTCCATTTTGTCCCTGGCCTCTACCTCTCACAAACTCCTACCGTTGCTCTGTACTTGTTTACTACCCAGGACAAGGAAACAAAAATAGGAATTTACATGCTCCTCACTCTGGGCGGCCATCTCACAACAGTCCCTCCCTACTCGAGTTCTCAACCAAGACTGCATCCTTTTTTTCACATATTGATATAGGCATATGTGTGTTTATGTGTTTACATCTGTATATTTTCTTGCTTTACACATATATTTCAATTATTATTATTTTACCCTACATTATTGTAGACATATATGTGTAGATTTAAATATATACATTCTATATATTTATTTGTATATTGTCACGCTTTATACATATATTTTATTAATTTTATTCCACCCTACATACTTGTAGACATTTGTGTAGATTTATAGATGTGCATTCCTTATTCATTCATGTTGAAACAATATTATTTTGTAAATTTTTTTTCTCTAGATGTTTCCCATTGCTCATAAGTTTTTTAAATAAGCGACTGTAGGTCGTTCCGAATCTAATCTTTTTATGCTTGCCCTTATCTGTCCGACCTGTGGATGTTTTTGTTCATTTGACTGTTATTCGGCATACAGCCCCATAATCAACTAAATTGCCATAGCTATATCCTGCAGCTATCTGCACCTTTTGCCCCCCCTCCTCATTGCTTCTCTCTCTACTGTTTTGGCCTTACAACTGAAGTTAGGCTCCCCTACTTTACCACATCTTTGGCCACTTCTTTATATTGGCTTACCCTCAGTCGTGACCCTCCCCTACTCTCACTAATTTCTTTTCTATCCAATCTCCTACCTTCCAGTGCCCCATCTTAGCATGACCCTCTGCCCCACTCTGGTTATCTCTCACTCTTTACCCAACGTTGACCTCCCTCTTCTACTACTCTTTGGCCTCCTCTACTCGGCCCTCCATTCTAATTTCCCACCCACACACCTTTCCCCCTACTGGGACTACCTTAATCCGATTCATCATGCCTCCTCGCACTGACCCCATCATAGCACACGATCCTCCCTTCACTAAACATGGTCCTAACTTCTGGACCATCCTCTACCCTCATAATCTTTCCAAAAACGCAAAGAAAACTTTAAGCCCAAACTCTTAATACGTCACCAAGAAACCTTGTTCCTGGACAACTACATCAGCCTCACCTCCATTTTTAAAACAAAATACATCTTTTACTCCAAACGCCCCTCTAAATGGAAAAGCGTCTTCCTCCATCACCTCCCCATCACAAATTCCTGCAAAATCCCATATGGACTGAAACCAACTCCTACCCCTTCCCCTTCTTTCCCAGGTGAAATCGACATCTCCATCTTTAAATTGGGCAATATCCTCATCCAAGCTTCTGATAACCACCTCACCATCTTTGAACAACATTTCAGTACCTTATCTCACTGCCTATCTTAACCTCCCTCAATCCCCTCTGCCCCCAACACAAGATGCCCCATCCCTCTCGCTCCCCCACACTCCAACCCTCCCCCTCCCTGACTCTGCTATCTCCTTAGATATCCCCCTTCCACAGCCCTCTAACCTCCCTCTATCGTCTGCGCTCCACCCTCCCGCTGCCATCCCAACTGGACTCTCAATCCCCCAATCTCCCTCCCCCTCTCGATTCTTCCGCTGACAACATTAAAGCCATCCCACTCCCCTCTATCTGCCCCCTATCCCCCCTCCCTGATCCCCCCATTGCTCTCCCAGCAACTTCAATTTCCCCCACAATACCTGATTGCCCTCCGCATAATGCCTTCCCACTACACCTTCCCCTGGCCCTGACACCTATGCCTTAGCCTCCTCCAGTTTTTTAATGCCCTCCTTCACCCTGAAATACCCCTGCCAGCCTCTACTCTCAACGCCCCCCTCCACCCCCTCCTGGGTTCCCACCCCTCCTTCACCCCAGCTCTTCCTCCCAGACCAACTTGGAACATACTCTTCCCCCCTGACCTCCCAGCCTCCTTATCCTTCCTTCTTATAACCATGACCCTTTTCAACATAGAACTCCATCTCTCTACCTTGTCATTGGAACTCGCAGCACTCAGGAAAGACTTTAACACCCTCCCTGCACTTAGTATCCCCCCCAATTTGTCCTGTCCCCAGAAACCGGAGCTGACAGCAACCACAGACCCCCAACCTCTGAGTACTACCCCCCACCCTGACCCATTCCGCCTCCACCGACCTCCCTGACCTTGATGCCTCATTCCCTCCAATCTCCCAGATTACATACCCTCCTGCCCCCATGCAACCATCCCAGTGATTATTGGTACTAGCAGAACCCCTTCCTCCCCAGCCTCACCCAGACCACCGTCTGAACTTACAATTTTCCATTCTTGGCCTTTCCCCATAAGTAGCCCTAAACCTCTTGCTTGCATGCTGGTTAATTGCCGATCCCCTGCACTTCATGCAACTGAAATAGCCGAAACCATCCTGAGTGATGCCATCAACATCGTCTTCTTAACTGAAACTTGTCTCCCCTCCTGGCTACTCCATCCTCAGGAAAGATGGGCCGGACAAAATTGGAAAGGGGCTAGCTATTATCTATAAAAAAGATTTACAACTATTGCTGGAGCAGAGTTTTCTGATGAAAATCTATTGGGTTTTTAAGCTCTGGTTTGTCTATTTGTCATAATTCAAATTATTAATTATTAATTACTAATTATTTGTTTTGTGTAAATGTTTAAACTTACCAACATGTACTAATAAGAAGAAAACCGACACGTGGGAATGCTTTCATTTGCTAATTAATAAATGTGCATGTTTTATTAAATAAATGTTGCTGAGTGCTGTTTATTTTAAAGCACGAAACGCTTTTGAATGAATGCTTTTCTGTGTTGCAAAGGCTAGATAATTACATACACATAAGGGTATTAGGGGGGTTAACACTGTTTAATCACTATGCTGTGGTAACGTTGTTTTTGTCTCTTTTAATTAAGATGGTCTATTTTGGCCTAAAATAAAATGGCCGCCGTTTGCAGCCTGGCGTCGAGTGAGAGATTTGTGATGAGAGGGCCTTGCTGAATATGATCGAAGTCATCTGACCACAGTCTTCGCCTGGTTAAAATTTTCCGTGAGGACAGCAGCAGTACTGGGCAAGTCACCAAGAAACATCCGAATAACCTTGGAGGACAAAGGAGCCATAAAGAATGAACTGAATGGACTCTGAAGTCATCATGTTAGTTCTGAGGAAATGTGGATGTCGAAAGATACATTTTTTTAGTTCCTGTTCTGTCTTTTTATTTTTGTGATTTTTTCTGAGCGGAGATTTTCCAAATGTAGCGATGCTACATCCTTTCCTGCTCGCTCTGCTCAGCGGTTCAGCGGACGTTTAGAACATCTTATGTTTCTATAATATTGCAAGTTTCTTTATAAATATTGTTAGCCTAGAGAGGGTTGGAGGCCACTTTGCCACTTCTTCCCAAACCTGCGTTGGTGAGGATCGATGCTGTGAGGACGGTGACTCGGGAGACTTCTATTGAGAGACTTGTCCTGATGACCCATTCTGACATTTAGCTAGAATAGGTAATTATGAGAAAATGATTTACTCTGATTAATTTTTTTGGACTAATTTTAGATAAAGAATCATAATTTTAAATACGGTGTTGGTGATTATTTCTTGTCAATTATTGAGTACTCCATTTGATTATTGTTGTATAGATTGTTTAGATTATGATTCAGGACAATTACAATAACTAGGTCTTATCGACCTCAGTGTAGATGTGGGGTGTTTAGGAGTTTTCTTTCCACAGGTTCAGTGTTGGTGGAGTATTTGAGTGTATGTTAGTGAAATGGGCCCTAGTGTATGGTGAGTGTATGTGCGTGTAACTGTGAAATTACTCTATCCGTGGAAGTAGGGAGATTTTGTACACCCCAATCTGCATCAATTTCCTGGTAGCAGAGGATGGTTATTGATGATTGTCTTGATCTGATTAGATTGCTTGTACATTAGCTTATTGATTATTGATTATTGATTGATGTTGATATATGTACTAATACTATATGTTGGAGTCGTCATGTTGAGTTATATGTAGTGCTTCTGGAACTTGGGAGCTAGTAGCAGTTCCGTAGTAGGGCAGAGGGAAGTATATGCTGCTCTCGGGAAAGACGGGATTGTAGGAAAAACGTGTGACAATTGAAGTTGCGCGTCACATTGTCTGGGTTCGGAATCAGTGACATTGTCGTATGTTACTATTAGAAATATTTCTGGTATATAAGGAGTGCGTATGGTAGTGAAGGTTATCTGTGAAACTCTGGTATTAAGTCCCAGGGATCCGTAAGGTTCGCTGTTAAAGCTTATCGCGGGAGAAGTAATAGGTATTCTCTGAGCTTGTTTGAGAAACTGGGCAGAGGTAAGCTGCTTGGTTAATGTGTGATATAATTCTGTAGTAGAGCAGATTGTTCGCTGTTCTCGGGAAAAGCAGGATTCTGTGTGTATGTACTATATATTTCCTTGTATGAATGTGCGTGAATGCTCATATATTTAGTTGATTGTAAGACTCTTTGGACAAGTCCTAGAGGAAACAATTAATGAATGTATGTTAGAAGGGCAGAGTAGAGGGATGTGCTACTGTGTCAACGGGATTCTTGTGAAATAGATTTTCTTTACTATTTTGTGGTTAGCGAAGCAGACAATGGAGATGTTTATATGTTGTAACTAATAGATTTAGTAAAAATTTGACACGGAGTCTACTGAGAAATTTTGTAAAGGAGGGGTAGACGAGTGACAAGAGACAGGAGACAGAAGCGACTGCAGCGACTGCTGACGTCAAACAGACCACGCTCTGATTGGATATTAGATCAGAACAGTGCTCGCGCTGAGATTGGTGCGTTGGTGTGAGCCGCGCAAGGATTGGAAGAGCTATTCTAGTGACGTAGACGCTCCAGGATTGGTGCGTTAGTGTGAGTCGCGCTGTTATTGGATAAAACATCGTACTATTAAGTTGTATTACGGAAGGGATTAGAGAGTTTGGTAAACGTTAAAATGTATTACCAAGAAGAGAAAAAGAAAAAATCTTTGTTTAGAAAGATTAAAAATTGGTTTGACAAGGATAAAGATGTTAAAACGAGAGAGGGTGAATTGTTACCTCCATCGAAGACACCTGCATCCTTCATGGCTGCGAGATATGGGTATCATACCTGTATATGGTTGGAGAATTGGGTTAGGTATACCAAGGAAGATGGAGTTTTAGCATTTCCAGAACATGGTTCATTTAATCTGGCCGTGTTGAAAAATTTACGGGAAAAGATGTTATGTCTTGACCCAAGACCAAGGCCGACACAGTTTGAGGCTTTAGTGGAATGGGAAGAGGAAGTACATGAGCGAGAAAAACAGAGGTCTGGGGGAAACTATAGGTATATGTTTGGGAGGAGACATGGTCGTGAAACTCATCATGATCGAATGACGAGATGGCGAGATGCTAGTATGTCAGAGGGATTATATCCTATGAGAACAGTTGAAGAGGGAACAGAAAGGGTTCCTGAGGCAGAAGTGAGGAGATATGGAGTTAATGAATATGAGGATGAGGTCTTGAATGACATGATTTACAAAAGACCACCTCCATATAGACCAGAACCAGAAGAGAGTACACCAGTTGTTTCTCCGATAAGAGATACAGTGCGTATCATTGAGACAGAAAATGTGACACCTGAGTTAAGAAGTGGTAATCCTTTCAGGGAAAGAGAGAATAGAAGTAGTGGCGAAAATACGAGAGAATTAGCCAGAACTACATCGGAATTGACTGAAAAGATCAAAGAGCTGACAAAGAATCTAGACGCTGTTACGGTGCCCGTAACTATAGGTCCGATTATGCCTGTTTTTGATAAGCAGAGGACGGGTGAGAATGGTTTGGTGATTCCATATGTTGGGAATAGATTGACAAGTTTGGCTGGTCCTTCAGGAGATTCATGAAAAAGGACAGGAAAATCCAGACATGACACATGTAGTGAAGGATTAGAGGTACAGTCTAATTCAAAACTGGATGCTGGTGAAGCTAGTTGTTCAGGGATGCCAATTTTAGAACCGCAGAAGAAAGTGGTTCCAGTAAGAAAATCTACTGAAATAACAGCTGAAGATTTGAATGAATGGATGAAAGTTCTTCAAAAGAGGGATAAAGATTCACAAGCAATTGATGTGGCTAGTTTACGTGTAGAATTAGAAGAGCTTGTTGCAGGGACAGTTCCTACAGAAATTCTAAAAAATCATCAGGATGGTGAATTGTTATTTATGTGTAAAAATATCACCTGGAGAACTAATAATACACATGACAGATTAAGAGCAATAGCAAATGACTATGGAGTTGACATTGATAAAGTGAAAGTTTTGCAGAAGTCTTACAGGATGGATTTCACAGATAAAGATATTGAAAATTTGAATGGTACTGGTAGAACAGGACAGATTAAAGAGATGATCACTTTATTGCGAAAATGGGGTGATGTTGAGAAGTGGAAGGATAGGTGGTACAAGAAGAGAGAAGAATCAGGGGATAGGACTTATTCAGCATTTCCTGTGAGAGAAAAAGAGAAACCAGTGGATACTTATCCGATGAGAGAAATACCTGGAGGAGGATATGTACATGTTCCATGGACCAGACAGGATATTTTATCATTTACGAATGATTTCCCTCGATTGAGAGAAAAGCCCGTCGAGTGGTATAGGCAGGTAGACAGGTTTGTGAAATTGTCAAAAGTGCTGTGGATTGACCTGAATAGTCTGTTTGATATAATTGTTCCAGCAGACTTGTGGGCTGAGTGTAAAATAGTTGTAAGTTGGCCTACTGAGGAATATCCAAGAGATCAGAGAACAGGAGCACCAGATCCAGAAGTAATGAGAAAGTATGAGCAGGTGATCGTATACCTGAAAAATAAAGTACCTCCAAAAGAGACAGACTGGGTTAAAATAGATCGAACACATCAGGAAGCAAAAGAATCAGTTCATGCTTTTTACGAGAGGCTGATACGGGCGTTTAAACAATTCAGTGGAGATGAACACCTGGGTGACAAGGATTTGAGTCATTTTGTATACAGATTTGTATATGGCTTGAGACCTGAGATTAGTGAAAGAATTCGTGAGCATACTGTGGATTGGCAGAGTAAGAAAATAGATGAGATTCTGAGACATGCAAAATACTTCAGTGATGAAATTGAAGCAAAACAGAGAAAGCTGAAAGAGAAAGCAATGTGGGCACAAGTGAAAGTTGCGGAAAGACAGGAAGCACAGTTGGTGGAACAGGCGAATAATACAGGAAATAATGCAGGGAATAGACCTAGGTATGCAGGGAAAGGAAAGGGGAATCTTGAGGAAGCTAAAAAAAAGTTCCCATGTCACAACTGTGGCCAACTGGGACATTGGAGATCTGAGTGTACCAATCCACCATTAGTGAATAATGAGGGAAAATCCTTAAATCAACAGGTGCAGAACGAAGGGATGAATCAACAGCAGCAACAACAGAAAGTTGTGAGACAGCAGAGTCAAGAGCCAAATCCTCCCTTGCCGCAGAATAGAGGATCACAAAAGTATAATCTGGATTCGGGATTCTACAATGATGAGCAGGTAAACAAACAAAGGCGTTCTAACCAGGTACAACAGTACTTGTTAAAGAATGAAGGGAGTGAGTCTGAGGGTGATTATTGACGGTGCCGAAGAGAGGAGGAAGAGTGCATACTTGGTGCAACTCTAGAAATAGACCAGGCAGGACCATTTGTAGATGGGAAAATAAATGAAGAAAGTGTTACTTTTTTAGTAGACACAGGTGCGACAAGATCAACTGTCAGGTCAACAGATATTAGAAATCTTCCTCTCTCGGATGAAGCAATCCAAGTAGTTGGTGTAGCCAATACACAAATCAGGACACGTCTTACTGAACCAGTAAGAGTACAAATAGGGAAATTTTCAGACATGCACAGATTTATCGTCTGTGACACAAGTCCAGTGAACCTGTTAGGTAGGGATTTGTTATGTAAAATGAATTGTACAATTTTTTGTACACCGGATGGAATAGCTTTTGAAACACCAGATGAGGATGTTTTGTACCGAATGACTCTAGAAAATAGAGAGAGTGAGTTAATTGGTGCATATGCTGTGTTTGATCCGGAGGATTTGCCTCAAGAGCTGAGAGACACAGTGAAAAGGACAGTTTGGGATTTTACTGGAGAGGATGTGGGATTGATGAATAATGTAGATCCTGTGAAAATTTCAGTGAAAGAGGGAATTACTTATCCTAACATTCCTCAGTACAAAATGACACCAGAAATAATAGAGGGAATAACTCCTATAATTGAGAAAATGATTCAGCAGGGAGTTCTGAGAGAACTACTGAGTAGTCCGTGTAATTCACCGATAATGGGGCTAAAGAAGCCTAATGGGAAGTTCAGGATTGTACAAGATTTGAGAAAAGTTAACCAAATTGTGGTGGCATGTTGTCCTATTGTGCCAAATCCATCAGTGATTTTGTATCAGATTCCACATGATGCTGAGTGGTATACAGTGATTGATTTGTGTCATGCTTTCTTTTCAATTCCATTGCATCATGACAGCCAGCCGATTTTTGCATTTAGATTTGGCCAGCGTATTTTAGCATGGTGTCGTATCCCACAAGGGTATACAGAGAGTCCTTCGATATTCAATCAGTTATTGAAAAAGTCATTGGAGAGTTTGATCATGCCTGAAAACTCAGTACTAGTGCAGTATATTGATGACCTACTTGTGGCATCAAAGACACGTGAAGCTTGTGAAGTAGATACTATAGCTTTACTGAATCATCTGGCAGATGGAGGGTTAAAAGTATCTCCAGCCAAATTGCAATTTTGCAAGAAAGAGGTGCATTATCTTGGACACAATATTGAAAAAGGTCTGAGAAAAGTGACTGATGACAGAATCAAAATCATCAGGGAAATGAAGGCCCCAAAGACCCAGAGGGAAGTGAGAATGTTCCTGGGAATGGTGGGTTATTGTCGTCAGTGGATAATTAATTTCTCGCTGATAGCAAAGCCACTGATTAAGCTGACAAAAAGTGAGATGACAGACCCATTGGAACTAGATGGAGAACAAATGGCAGCGTTTGAAGAGTTGAAAAACAGAATGTGTGAAGCCCCTGCTTTGGGTATGCCAGACTACGAAAAGGAATTTGAATTGTACTGCAGTGAGAGAAATGGATGTGCACTTTCAGTGTTAATTCAGAAGCATGGATTACTGAGAAGGCCTATTGTGTACTTCTCATCGACACTTGACCCTGTAGCTGTAGGTTTACCAGGTTGTCTGAAATCTGTGGCTGCAACATGCAGAAGCCTAGAACAGAGTGAGGGAATCATAATGGGATATCCTGTAAGGGTATTCGTACCTCATAATGTGGCAATTCTTTTGACAAGAAGCAGAACTCAATACATGTCACATAGTCGGTTGACTAAATATGAGAAAGTCATTCTGGGAGCATCAAATGTGATTTTGGAGAGATGTGTGAATGTGAATCCAGCGACATTGTTGCCGGATATTGAAAATGTGGGTGTGAAAACTGAAGATGATCACAATTGTTTGGATGTGCTTGATTACTGTACAAAACCGAGACCAGACATAAGGGATCTTCCCTTGCATGAGAGTGATCATGTGTTGTTTGTGGATGGATCATGCCTGAGGAATGATGAAGGTGTGCTATGTGCAGCATATGCAGTGTGTAAAGTTTCAGAAGTAATGGAAGCATCATCATTGAAAGGAGTGAAATCTGCGCAAGTTGCTGAATTAGTGGCATTGACAAAAGCTTGTGAAATTGGGAAAGATCTGAGAACGACTGTGATGACTGATAGTCAGTATGGATTTGGAGTTGTGCATGACTTTGGCCAACTTTGGCTACAAATAGGTTTCTTGACGTCGAGTGGGACTCCAATAAAGAATGCTGAAGTGATTGGAAAATTACTTGAGGCGATACAGCTGCCTAAAGAATTAGCAGTTGTGAAATGTGCTGCTCATGGACAAGGAGATGATTTTGTGACAGTTGGCAATCGATACGCAAATGACATTGCTCAATATTGCGCCAAGAATAACCAATCAATTAATCGGGAACGAGAAGGTGAAATGTCTTTTTGTTCTGTGATGTTTACTAATGTCTTAGAGACGTGGGATGAAGTGAAACAGTTGCAGGATGAGGCAGAGGAGGAAGAAAAGAAAAATTGGATCAAGGCAGGTTGTGCCCCAAGAGAGACAGATCATGTTTGGGTCTATAGAGATGGCAGACCAGTAATGCCGAACTCCATACTGTCAGCAATGGCAAGGATGTATCATGGACAGGGACATTTGGGAAGGGATGTGATGATCAGGTCTTTTAAACAAACCTGGTACAATGCAAAGTTCAGGACAATTGCAGAAAGTATCTGTCAAAGATGTTTGATTTGCCAGCAATTTAACACTGGGAAAAAGACAGTGGTGAGTCTGGGAACAATAGGCAGAGAAGGTGGTCCTTTTACAAGAATGCAGATTGATTTCATTGAAATGCCCCAAGTGAACAGACTAAGGTATGTACTAGTGGTAGTCTGTTTGTTTTCAGGATGGGTTGAGGCCTATCCGACTAGGAGAAATGATGGAGTAACAGTGGCAAAATTACTGTTAAGAGAGTTGATTCCTAGGTACGGATTTCCGGTAACGATTGAGTCTGATAGAGGTGGACACTTCTATAATGAACTCATGAGTTTGATTTGTGAAGCATTAAGCATACAGCAGAAGCTACATTGTGCATACAGACCAGAGGCTTCTGGTGTTGTTGAGCAGATAAATGGCACAATCAAGAACAGGATTGGTAAGATGTGTTTAGCCACTGGTATGAAATGGCCGGATATCTTGCCTCTAGTGCTAATGACTATTAGATCTACTCCAGATAGAACTACTGGTTTAAGTCCGCACGAAATCATAATGGGACGTGCAATGCGACATGCATATGTACCTGTCAATAAGTTGATGACAATAACTGATGACATGATTTTGGATTACTGTAAAGGCCTGGCTGACGCAGTTCATTCTGTGTTTCACCAGATTGGAGAAGAAGCTACCACACTTGAGAAGAAGCAAGCTCATGATCTGAGTCCAGGGGACTGGGTAAGGATTAAAGTTCACAGAAGAAGAAATTGCTTGGTTCCAAGGTGGGGAAGACCAAGACAAGTCATTCTAACTACGACAACTGCAGTGAAGTGTGCTGGTGTGAAAAACTGGGTACATGCGAGTCATACTCTGAGAGTTCCAAATCCAAAAGATGGGACTGGTAGAGAGTATTTTGAAGAGTCAGATTCCAGTGATGATGAAGACCCAGAACCAGTGAGAAAAAATCAAAGTTCAGGAAAAGAAGCAGAAAAGGTTTCAAGAGAACCATTGAGAATCTCAGAAAGGAGATCAGATTCTGTAAGAGAGCCTGAAGTTCCAAAAAGCAGTGGAGGAAAAAGAAAAGAAAAGAGCGGTTCCACAGAAATTACTCCTGAATCAGAAGAGGAGGAGATTGAAGAACCACTTGAGATTGTACCTGAAGAAGTAGGGTCAGAAGAAGATAGAGAGGGACAGATTGCGGAAGACCCCCGAGGAGGTGTAGGGAACATTCTGGACAAGCTAGGTGAAGGGACAAGTAGACAGCAAGAAGATTGCGTGTCGGAGACCCGAGGAGGGACAGAAGTAGGGAAGTCTCAAATAGTGGTGAAAAAGACTGTGGAGCGAAAGAAAACTGCTGAAGAACAAGAGGCATTTGAAACAGAATCGGATGAAAGTGAGAATGGAAAATCAGAAGGTCGAGTTCTGAGAAAGAGAACTTGGATTGGAGAAAGAAATAATACAGAAACGAGACCGAAAAAGGTTGTAAGAGGAGATTTTTGGCCTAACAACAGAGTAAAGAGGCTGAGATACAGACTGATAAGAGGGAATACATCGAAAGCTGATCAAGTGAATGAGGTGTCGAGTCAAAACAAAGTAAAGAGGAAGGAACAAAAGGAGTCAAGAGAACCTGAGGAGATAAAGAGAATTAGAAAACCCAACCAAAAGTACAGATCACCGGAATGGTCTTATGTGGCACTGTCTGAAGAAGGAGAAGAAGAAACAGTGAATCGAGACAATCCGGAGGGGATCTTGAGAAAAGTGGTTGAGGAAAAGGAAAAATCTGTTGGAATCTTAAAAGTTATCCTGACTGACATTGGAGAAGAGTCGGATGCACAGGATGTTGTTGATGATCTGATACAATTTGATGTTGCTGAAGAAGAAGGAGTGAAAAGTGGTGAATATCCAAATTGAGTGAACAAAAGAAATCACTTGGAGAAAAGTGAAAAGGAGAAAGTCTGAAATTCAGCTGTCTGAAGTAATCCAAAGTTCGAGAAATCTCAGTAGTGGAGTAGTAGAGGCTAAGTCAAAAGACAAGGTCAAAGTAATAAAATGGCTAACATAGAGAATAATCAAAGTAGATGTGCCTTCTTAAGAAGATGGTGTAGAATGTGCTGCTGCTGTACTGGATTATTAATGCTACTATGGGGTGTTTTAGCTTTATTAGTTACATTTAGAGTTACAATAGGTACATTTGAGATGCATATAGAGAATGAGACAAATGTGGAGAAGAGTTCGAAAAAAGTAGTTCCAACTAGAATTAGTAATACTTACATGCATAAAGATAGGTCAATTAATTATTTTTCTAGTAATGTTTTTTCAAAGTTGTTATACGAATATGTGAAAACAATGGAAGTTAGGGATTGCTACGTTTGTATGCAACTACCTGCATCCGTTTCAGAGGGTGTTACTTATCACCATTTACCAGCTACGTATGGAATTTCTTGTAGTGTATTAAGTAGTGTTTTTTATTTGTTAGGGAAAATAGATTATAAGATGTCTAACAAATATAGTATTTTTGGGCACTTGCCAATGAACAAAGAGCTGAATCCAGCTAAAGAAGCTAACATTTTTGGTGAGATTTTTATTGAAAAAGAAGAATTAACATTAGATTACATTTTTAAGAATAATTTAACTTGCAGTTTGGAAGAAGAGGAGAAAGCTTTCCTAAACATGGTGGAGGAAAGGAGATTGAGCATGCATGAAAAGGCAGAGAAATATAAAGTGAGTGAGACAATTTGGGACATTGAGATGGGAAAAGAATTAAGAAATAGGGTTAGTCCAACTTTAGCTCTAGATGCACCACCGAAGGGTAAGCTGTGCATTACAAGAGGGAAATCCCAATATGATGCATATTTTGTTGGGACTAGTGAATGTCATGATACATACTTCATTGCAACAGGATGGGGTTTCAGAGGTGGAGAAGATACAATTTTTCCAGGAGTGTATTATGTTTGTGGGAACAAGGCTTATTACAAGTTGCCTGACCATTGGTATGGCACGTGTTATGTGGGCCTGGTTTTTCCAAAGATTTTTCATATAGATAGAATAGAAGATGTAGAACATATTAATTTACTAATGCGCTTCAAGAGGGAAACTTGGTCTGAAATAGTGGGTGACATTTTTGGAGCTTTAATTCCAGCAGTGGGAATTTCTTTGAATGCTTATGGGATTCGGAAACTGTCAACAGTGGTGGATCGCTTATCGACAAATACCGCTGGAGGGTTTCTTTTGGTGAATACGGAACTAATTGCCGTACGCGCCATGTCTATGCAAAATAGACTTGCCCTTGATATTCTATTAGCTAAGGAGGGTGGAGTTTGTGGAATGCTGAAAGTTCAACATTGTTGCACTTACATTCCAGATGAAAGCAAAGACCTGAAGGTCTATATAAAAAATATTACTGGTTTGCATGAAGAATTAGTACCACTTGAAGCTGAAAGTATTTGGACTAAAATAGCTAATAAAATAGTTGCTGTTAAGAGTTTTATTGCAAAAATAGGTAGTACTATTATAGGTAAGATATTGTTTCCTTTAACTTGTATAATTGTTGCTTTATTGATATTGAGATTGGTGTGTTTGTGTTGCAAAAACAGGGGAGGGAAAAAGAAATTAATTAATTAAAAGAAACAATGAAAAGAGAAATAAAAGGTTGAAAAGAAAATCACAAGAAATTGAATTAGAAGAATTAAGGGAGAGTGTCTATTTGGAAACAAAGAGGGATGATGAAAGAGTGTCTGGTGTGTAGTGTTGTGTAAGGAGAAAAAGACATTTCCAATTTCTCCTAAAATGGCACTAAATTTCACAAAATTTTTTTTTTGGGGTTGTTTATTTGGTGATAATATCACCAAAGGGGGGATTGCTGGAGCAGAGTTTTCTGATGAAAATCTATTGGGTTTTTAAGCTCTCGTTTGTCTATTTGTCATAATTAAAATTATTAATTATTAATTACTAATTATTTGTTTTGTGTAAATGTTTAAACTTACCAACATGTACTAATAAGAAGAAAACCGACACGTGGGAATGCTTTCATTTGCTAATTAATAAATGTGCATGTTTTATTAAATAAATGTTGCTGAGTGCTGTTTATTTTAAAGCACGAAACGCTTTTGAATTAATGCTTTTCTGTGTTGCAAAGGCTAGATAATTACATACACATAAGGGTATTAGTGGGGTTAACACTGTTTAATCACTATGCTGTGGTAATGTTGTTTTTGTCTCTTTTAATTAAGATGGTCTATTTTGGCCTAGAATAAAATGGCCGCCGTTTGCAGCCTGGCCTCGAGTGAGAGATTTGTGATGAGAGGGCCTTGCTGAATATGGTCGAAGTCATCTGACCACAGTCTTCGCCTGGTTAAAATTTTCCGTGAGGACAGCAGCAGTACTGGGCAAGTCACCAAGAAACATCCGAATAACCTTGGAGGACAAATGAGCCATAAAGAATGAACTGAATGGACTCTGAAGTCATCATGTTAGTTCCGAGGAAATGTGGATGTCGAAAGATACATTTTTTTAGTTCCTGTTCTGTCTTTTTATTTTTGTGATTTTTTCTGAGCGGAGATTTTCCAAATGTAGCGATGCTACATCCTTTCCTGCTCGCTCTGCTCAGCGGTTCAGTGGACGTTTAGAACATCTTATGTTTCTATAATATTGCAAGTTTCTTTATAAATATTGTTAGCCTAGAGAGGGTTGGAGGCCACTTTGCCACTTCTTCCCAAACCTGCGTTGGTGAGGATCGATGCTGTGAGGACGGTGACTCGGGAGACTTCTATTGAGAGACTTGTCCTGATGACCCATTCTGACATTTAGCTAGAATAGGTAATTATGAGAAAATGATTTACTCCGATTAATTTTTTTTGACTAATTTTAGATAAAGAATCATAATTTTAAATACGGTGTTGGTGATTATTTCTTGTCAATTATTGAGTACTCTATTTGATTATTGTTGTATAGATTGTTTAGATTATGATTCAGGACAATTACAATAACTAGGTCTTATCGACCTCAGTGTAGATGTGGGGTGTTTAGGAGTTTTCTTTCCACAGGTTCAGTGTTGGTGGAGTATTTGAGTGTATGTTAGTGAAATGGGCCCTAGTGTATGGTGAGTGTATGTGCGTGTAACTGTGAAATTACTCTATCCGTGGAAGCAGGGAGATTTTGTAAACCCCAATCTGCATCACTCTCACTTATTAAGAACTCTGATCACTCTACTTACAAATACCTTGGTGCTGAAGTTAATGTTCCAGGATCGCTTCCAATCAGTTTTGACAATATCTACCACTCCCCAGGTGACCCTCTTCCGTTTGTAGAGGAACTATCCGATCTCATTATTCAGTCCTCACCTGCCAACTCTAAAAACCTCTTCCTAGGAGACTTTAACCTCCACTGGAACAAAAAGGATGACCCCTACGTTAACCTCCTCTCTGATCTACTCAACATTAATGACCTGATTCAACTTTGCCATTCTCCAACCCCCCCAAAGGGGCCACTCTAGACGCTATCATTACTTGCAATTACCTGGCCTCCCTTTCCAACATCGTCCCTATTGACTGGTCAGACCATCACCTCATCCACTTCTTGATCACCAACACAATGCCTTCCCCCCACCAAAACCATTAAACAAAAGAAACTGACTAGAAACCTTCACCTTATTCCCCCAACTGAATTGGAGTCCAAAGTCAAAGAGCAACTGCAGCTCATCCCCTTTTCCCAAAATTCTAATGACCTTACTGAGCATTTTAACAAATCTATAATGGAGGTCCTTGACCAAATTGCCCCAGAAAAAATAAAAACACAAAAAAAACACCCCCTCCAAATCTTCGTTCATTGCTGACCTCAACAGAGACAGATGTTCTCTCAGAATGATTGAACGCACCTGGAGACAACACCCGTCCCCCGCAAATCTGACCCTCCTAAGATCTGCAAGGTCCAATTATAAAAACACATTTGTGATGAAAAGGCCTCCTTCTTCCATTCACAACTAGATCGGGCCAAAAATAGACCCAGGGAACTGTTCAGCATTGTCAAAAACCAAACAGCTATTGCTCCCCCCAAGTTACTGGCCTTAATCGAGAAATGTGAGGAAATTGCCAACTTCTTCAATGAAAAAGAATCAACAAAATTGACCAATCCTTCACCTTAACCCCCCTCCCTCTCAATTCCTTACCCCCCTTTGACCTTTCCCCCAAAGATGTTCCCGTATTTCCTTCTCCTCCCGACGCCTCTCTTCTCCACCTCCTCATACACATGCCTGATCTCGATCCCACCTTCCCCCTGCTAAAAAATAATGCTGCTTGGCATAATTTCCAACCTGTTACTGAACATGAAGTCCTTAACATCATTAGACTCAAACCTTCCTCCCACACCAAAGACCCGCTCCCTGCTAACATTGTTCAAGATTTAAAACACATCATTGCCCCCTATTGGACCACCATCATTAATTCTTCATTAGCCACGGGTTGTGTCCCGGTCTCCCTCCAGCGTGGACAAATCACCCCCATCTTCAAAAATCCTCAAGCAGACCCTAATGACCTTAACAATCTCCGTCCAATCTCTAACCTCCCTCTTGTCTCTAAAGCCCTCGAAAAATGCATCCTGCTCCAGTTGGACAAACATATCTCCTCTTTTAGCCTGCTGGACCCATTTCAATCAGGCTTTAGAAAGGGCTGCAGTACTGAAACAGCCATGATTAACGTAATTGATGACTTTCACCAATCCCTTGACAAGGGCGAGTCCTCCCTTCTCATCCTCCTTGACCTTTCTGCTGCGTTCGATACTGTCAATCATTCTGCCCTTCTTAGCACTCTCAAAGACCGTTTTGGCCTTACTGGTTGTCAAGAATTCCTGTCATACAAGGGAAACACGCCCTTATGTAAACAGGAGAGCTGTTACATAACTCAAGGAAAACACGCCCTTATGTAAACAGGAGAGCTGTTACATAACTCAAGGGAAACACGCCCTTATGTAAACAGGAGAGCTGTTACATAACTCAAGGGAAACACGCCCTTATGTAAACAGGAGAGCTGTTACATAACTCAAGGAAACACGCCCTTATGTAAACAGGAGAGCTGTTACATAACTCAAGGAAAACACGCCCTATAAAGGGAGGAACCGGGAGGTACAACGCTGTCGGATATTGTGTTCACACCGACGTACCTGCTTCGTGAAGAGCAGTGTTCCGGAGTGGTGCTCCAGTAAGGCAAGAACGGAGGTAGGTCGAGTCGTTACTCCCTGGGCCGTGTCTTGCCCCATCGTCACCTGTGAAGGACCCGGAAGCTCTACCGGTCAACCATTGAGCTTCGCTTTTTGACTCGGCTGAGTCCAAGCGCAGTGGCGCTTTTGCTGGTTGGAGTCGTAACTCCCAGCCCGACCAGAGACACAGGGACTGCCAGCTGTAACGCACACCAGGAGGTGTTTGCCGCGTTACAGACTCGGAAGTCCACAGGATCGATCGAGCGGCTGCTCTCGGTTCAGTCTTCTTGCTTGTGATTGGGGTATCGGTGACGCATCACCAGGAGGTGACTCCGCGTCCCGGTGCAGTCTGAGGAAGAGGTTGAGCGGCTGCTCCCTTCAGGTAGAGACCCCGGCGGGGTGTTTCCCTGACTCCTCGATTCTCCCCAACACTCTTCGTGCCCCTCACAGCCTACCGATTGGCATTGTCGGCCATTTCATTTCTGCCCTCTGTTGGCATACGCCGGGACCGGCGTATATGCAGAGGACGGTTAGGACCATCCGTGCTGTGGGCTGGTAACGTACTTAGCCTGGAGGATTCCAGTGACTATAACTTGTTTATTCTTTGTATTATATTTGCCTTCATTAAAACAACTAACCCTTCACTAGTGGTTGCGTCCTCATTGTCGTGTCTGTTAAACGATCCTGAGACGTTCAGGGCGTTACAAAATATCCGACCTTAATAACACTAACTGTCTCCCGGTCGATAACAGACATGGCAACACTTGATGATGTGCTGGCTGCTTTAGCGGCCATGCAAGTTGAAGTGGCTGCCTCTAGGCAAGAAACAGCCGATGTAAAAGCCAGACTGGATGCTATCCAATTGGACCCGCTCACGCCCAGCACCTCCCTCACGAATCAGACCCCTGCGGTAGTAGTGGAAATGCCGGTAGCCATCCCCTTGGCGACACCAGAGAGGTACAGTGGGGATCCTAACACAGTGCAGGTATTCCTCACACAAGTGGCGCTACATTTATCGTGCAAACCAAAGGCGTTCCCCACGAGTCAGGCTCGTGTGGCTTTCCTTATATCCTATTTGGCTGGAAACGCGGCACAATGGGCCGTACCTCTGGTGAGCAGGGACGACCCCCTCTTAGGTGATTGGGGTGCTTTTCGCGAGGAATTCCTGAAGGTATTCGACAGAAGGGCTGACTCGTACACGGCGGACCGTGAAATGCTTGAGTTGAGACAGGGATCCAACGACCTGGTGCAGTATCTCAACGCGTTCCGAAGGCTGGTTGCGGAAACCAAGTGGCCTGTTGCTAAACAGACGGCGCTCTTCCATCAAGGGCTGTGCGATGAGCTCAAGGACGCCGTGGCTCATATTGACCCTCAACCCAAGACATGTGAGGGCCTTATCAACCTGGTATTACGGCTGGAACATAGGCTAAGTGAAAGAAAGGGGGATCATGGGAGAAAAGGAAAATCCCTTCCATCCTATGTGACGGTGGGAAGTCCTGAAACTTCCACCGCATCCAAGGGAGAACCCATGGACATCGGCGCAATACGAGCGAGCCTCACAGCCACGGAGAAAGAGTCACGCCGTAAACAAGGATTGTGCCTATATTGTGGCAAAAAAGGCCACTACGTACGTGAATGCCCTGCCAAACCGAAGACGTCACGTTATCGGGCCAACCGGTCGGTAACAGCCGTGGTGGACATACCGGCGGAAAACTAGAGGACTCCAAGACCAGAGAAGGGGCATCTCGGAGTCACTCAACCATCCCTTCACTTTCCAACTCGGTCACTAAGGGACAACGACACCTGTTTATCACGGTGCACGTGGGAGTGCATGACCAGTGGATACCCGTTGTGGCCATGGTGGATTCAGGGGCCACTGGCATGTTTATGGACCACAACGAGGCATGCAGGCTAGGGCTAGTGCTTCTTCCCAAAGCTGTACCCGAAGACGTCTATGCTGTAGACGGAAGGCGATTGGTGACGGGGCCCATCGGGCAGCACACGGGGGTCCTTCCGATGAGATGTGGGAGGAACCATTTGGAACAAATCGATTTTAACATCATCCGAGCGCCCCAATATGGCGTCATATTGGGATTGCCGTGGCTACAGAAACACAACCCCTCTGTGGATTGGCCAACACATCGCATCGAACTGACGTCACCGTATTGCATCCTGCATTGTGGAATTAGAACGGAATCCTTTGACGCAGATGAGAGCGGGAGTCAGACGGTGGCTACAGCGGCAGAAAAAGATGTGGCTCTCCCCCAGGCTTATCACAGTTTTGAGGATGTATTTGATGAGGTGAAGGCGGAAGTGCTACCACCACATAGACAGTTTGACTGCCAGATCGACCTGGTGCCAGGGGCCAGCGTTCCCAGCGGCAGGCTGTATGCCCTGACGGAGCCTGAAAACGTGCATCTCCGGGGGTACCTGGATAAACTCCTCAAGCTAGGATTCATCCGCCCGTCCAAGTCTCCGGCCGCCTCGCCACTCTTCTTCATCCCGAAGGCTAATGGGGAGCTGAGAGCCTGTGTGGACTTTAGGGCATTGAATGCGATAACCGTAAAGAATCGGTACCCCTTGCCTCTCATCAGTGTACTTCTGGAACAGGTCAAGAAAGCTCGTATCTACACCAAGTTGGATTTGAAAGGGGCATACCATCTGGTGCGCATGAGGGACGGAGACGAGTGGAAGACCGCCTTTAAGACCAGGTTCGGCCTTTTTGAGTACCTCGTCATGCCGTTCGGTCTGTGCAACGCCCCGGCAGCCTTTCAGTACTTTTTGAATGAGGTATTCAGAGAGGAGTTGGATATCTACGTGGTCGTATATATCGACGACATCCTCATCTATTCGTCCAGTGTGGAGGAGCACGTACACCACGTCAAAGCTGTGCTCCAAAAGCTGAGGGAAAACATGCTGTTTTGTAAACTCAGCAAGTGTGACTTCCACGTCACATCCGTGGAATTCCTCGGAGTGATGCTGAGTCCAGAGGGACAGGAGATGGCAGAACGAAAGATCAAGGCGGTGAAAGAATGGCCGGTGCCCCAAAGCGTGAAGGACGTCCAAAGTTTCATTGGCTTCGCCAACTTTTACAGGCGGTTCATAGATGGATTTTCAGGAGTGGTGGCCCCAATCACACAGCTACTGAGGAAGTCCAAGGAGTTTGTCTGGTCCCCTGAAGCGAACAAAGCCTTTCAGGCCCTGAAAAGCGCCTTTGGTAAGGCGCCGGTGTTGGCTCACCCCGATCCGGATCTCCCCTACGTGGTGGAAGCGGACGCGTCGGATGTGGCGCTGGGGGCTATCTTGTCCCAACGCAACCACGACACAGGGGTGCTTCATCCCGTTGCGTACATGTCCCGCAAACTCAACGACGCCGAACGCAACTACCATATTGCGGAGAAGGAGCTTCTCGCAATCAAGGACGCCTTCACCGAATGGAGGCATTGGTTGATGGGGGCAAGACATGTGGTATCGGTGTACACGGACCATCGGAACCTACAGTTCATGACTGCCACTAGACACCTTTCTCCCAGGCAGCTGCGGTGGATGATATTCTTTGCGGGGTTCAACTTCCGCATCACATATCGGCCGGGGACGGAAAACCGAAAGGCGGACGCCCTGTCCCGTCAATCTGCAGTTAAGGAACCATTGCCTGCGACCGAGCGTTCCATCATTTCCCCGAGGATGGTATTGGGGGTTATCCAACCGGATACTTTCCTGAGGGGAATAAAGAGAGGGATCAGGTCATTCGCATGGCGGAGGTGGCTCCTCAGTCACAGAGAATGGCAGCTGAAGGACGGGATACCCCTGAAGGGCAGGTGCCTATTGATACCCACGCCTAGGCTAAGGAAACAAGCATTCATCTGGTGCCATGACTCTCCATGCGCAGGTCATTTGGGCTTTGAAAAAACGGTGGCTAGCATGGGACGGCATTTCTGGTGGCCAACCATGAGAGTGGATGTCAGGAGGTGGGGACAGGAGTGTCCTACGTGTGCTACCATGAAGGCCGACCATGGCCGAACCCAAGGGCTCTTACATCCACTTCCAACCCCGGATAGACCATGGGACAGCATATCACTGGACTTCGTGGTGGGCCTACCGGTAGACCAGGGGATGACGGCAATACTGGTGGTGGTGGATTACTTGACGAAAATGGGGCACTTCATCCCCTGCAAGAGAGTCCCTACGGCCGGGGAATTGGCGTCACTACTCCTAAAGAATGTGGTACGACTGCATGGATTACCTGGGGTGATCGTGTCGGACCGGGGGTCGCAGTTTACTGCACAATTCTGGAAGACTTGGTGCACTGCGCTGCATGTTAAGACCGCCCTGTCCACCAGCTACCACCCTCAAACGGACGGCCAAACCGAGCGCCTGAACCAAACGCTCAAACAGTATCTGCGATGTTTTGTGGACCAGGGCAGGGAAGAATGGGTCGACTTGCTATGGGTTGCAGAGATAGCCTATAACAACGCCACTCACAGCTCCACACAGTCATCTCCGTTCTATAGCAACTATGGCCAACATCCCAGGTTCTTGCCATTTCTACATCCGTTCAGAGAGGACAGGATTCCCGCCACAGCGGACAGGGTGGCACTCATAAAAGACACATTGATGCGCTCAAGGGCTGTCCTAATAGAGGCCAAGAGAAGATACAAGGCTGCGGCAGATAGGAAGAGAAGGCCCGGGCCACTGTACCGCACTGGAGACTACGTCTGGATATCCACAAGAAACATGAGGTTTCGAAAGAACAGTGTGTTCCAACCCAAGTACATGGGCCCCTATCGAATTACCAAGTGTATGGGTCCCGTGAACGTGAAGGTGTGCTTGCCCCAGTCATTGCGGATACACCCTGTCTTTCATGTATCATTGCTCAAACCAGCACCCTCCAAGCCGTCTGGGACACCTCGGCCGGTATGCGTGGAGTCGGAGGTGGAGTATGAAGTGTCGGGCGTACGGGCGTCCAAATGGCGCAGGGGGAAGCTGTGGTACCTGGTTGCGTGGAAAGGCTATGGCCCGGAGGAGCATTCATGGGAACCGGCTGAAGGGGTTCATGCTCCGCGCTTGGTCTCCTTGTTCCATCGGCGTTTTCCTGCCAGCGCTGGACCCGTGGGGAGCCGCTGAGAGGGAGGATGTACTGTCAAGAATTCCTGTCATACAAGGGAAACACGCCCTTATGTAAACAGGAGAGCTGTTACATAACTCAAGGAAAACACGCCATTATGTAAACAGGAGAGCTGTTACATAACTCAAGGGAAACACGCCCTTATGTAAACAGGAGAGCTGTTACATAACTCAAGGGAAACACGCCCTTATGTAAACAGGAGAGCTGTTACATAACTCAAGGAAACACGCCCTTATGTAAACAGGAGAGCTGTTACATAACTCAAGGAAAACACGCCCTATAAAGGGAGGAACCGGGAGGTACAACGCTGTCGGATATTGTGTTCACACCGACGTACCTGCTTCATGAAGAGCAGTGTTCCGGAGTGGTGCTCCAGTAAGGCAAGAACGGAGGTAGGTCGAGTCGTTACTCCCTGGGCCGTGTCTTGCCCCATCGTCACCTGTGAAGGACCCGGAAGCTCTACCGGTCAACCATTGAGCTTCGCTTTTTGACTCGGCTGAGTCCAAGCGCAGTGGCGCTTTTGCTGGTTGGAGTCGTAACTTCCAGCCCGACCAGAGACACAGGGACTGCCAGCTGTAACGCACACCAGGAGGTGTTTGCCGCGTTACAGACTCGGAAGTCCACAGGATCGATCGAGCGGCTGCTCTCGGTTCAGTCTTCTTGCTTGTGATTGGGGTATCGGTGACGCATCACCAGGAGGTGACTCCGCGTCCCGGTGCAGTCTGAGGAAGAGGTTGAGCGGCTGCTCCCTTCAGGTAGAGACCCCGGCGGGGTGTTTCCCTGACTCCTCGATTCTCCCCAACACTCTTCGTGCCCCTCACAGCCTACCGATTGGCATTGTCGGCCATTTCATTTCTGCCCTCTGTTGGCATACGCCGGGACCGGCGTATATGCAGAGGACGGTTAGGACCATCCGTGCTGTGGGCTGGTAACGTACTTAGCCTGGAGGATTCCAGTGACTATAACTTGTTTATTCTTTGTATTATATTTGCCTTCATTAAAACAACTAACCCTTCACTAGTGGTTGCGTCCTCATTGTCGTGTCTGTTAAACGATCCTGAGACGTTCAGGGCGTTACACTGGTTCAGTCCTCAAGTGGTTCTCGTCCTTTTTCCAACACAGAACCCAAGAAATTAAAATTCTTGGCAGCCTCTCTAAACCTAGACCTATCTCACTTGGTGTCCCCCAGGGATCTATACTCTCCCCATCTCTGTTCAACCTCTTCATGGAACCTCTAACCCTCATTCTTAAGCAATCTGAAATCAACTTCCACCTTTATGCTGATGACACCAAAATCTACTACAAGATTAAATCATGGTCTGACATCTTACACCTCAATAACACCCTGATTAAAATGCAATCCTGGTTCCATCGCAACCACCTCAAACTTAACCCAAAAAAAACAAAATCATCCTCTTCTCGCCTAAAAAACAACCGGCTTCCCATCCAGTCCTGGATCTCGGACCTTAATGCTCTCAACTGTTCTCTCACCTTTTCCAGCTCAGTCAAATCCCTTGGGATCAACATTGACCAGAACCTTAGTCTCGTTTCCCACATAAAAAATGCAGCAAAGGGTGCTCTCTTCACACTACTTCACCTCAAGAAAATAAAACCCTTCATCCCTGCTGAGGACTTTAAATCTGTTGTCCAATCACTTGTCCTGTCAAAAATCGACTATGGAAATGCCATCCTCACGGGAACACCCAAAATCCACCTAGCCCCAATCAAATCTGTCCTTAACCTTGCTGCTAGGCTTATCACAGATTACGAACGATTCTATCACATCTCTCCGGCCCTCAAATCCCTCAAATGGCTCCCCGTTGAAGGCAGATCCACCTACAAAACCACTTGCATCATGCATAAAGCCCTTCATCAAAACGCCCCACAGTACCTATCGGAAAAACTCCACAAAGCCAGCAGCTCCAGAGATTTGAGGAGCACCGACACTCTTGCTCTCATTCCTTCCTTGTTTAATAAGAATTCTACACAATCCCGCTCCTTCTCTGGAAATGTGCCAACCATCTGGAATTCTCTCCCCATAGAATTACGCTGCAACCCCTCCTACCACAGCTTCAAAAAAGCCCTGAAATTGCACCTTCTCAACCACTACCGGGGTCCTTAATCCCTGCACACGACACATGTCCCTACTCAGCATCTCTCTGTTTTGTTGCACACTCATTGATCCGCTGACGTCCTCCTCCACCCCTCCATCACAATCTACCCTATCCCACTTCACTACCCTCCTATTTCACTAAGTCCTTCTATTGTCTTTGCCCTTATCTCTCTTACCTGGCCTCTCCTTACTAATCTCCTGACTGCATCGTCCCCCCTCATCCTACAACCACACCATTCAATATCCCTTTCCCCTCTCATTCAACCTTAATCCCCTTTATTTAGCACTAGTCTTCACTGACCTAGTGCTTCTTCACTCTCCCCCTTTTTATGGTGCCCCCAAAGTTTCTCCCCTCCCCTTTTTCAGCCTGCCCAATACACACTTGCTGTCTTTCACTATATACTCACTATATTATATTGTCATTCCGAATGTCATTAGCCTTAGGTTCTCATGTTTTGTCAGTGTTTCTATTGACCTTATTGTCTGTATTATTTTGCCTTTGAACCAATGTTACTTCACCTCTCTTGCAATACTACTCTTGACACACTGTAACCTAATGCTTATCTTGATGTAACCATGTACAGTGCTCTGATACCCCAGGGTCTAGCCAGCGCTATATAAAACCTTTTTAAATAAAATAAATAAATGAATAAAACAATTTAAAAAACATATCCTAAGCTATGAGTAAGAGTCAAAAGTAAAGGTTTGAGGCCTACTAAAGGGGCACATTTAATAATGATAGCTTAGTACAAACAAATTCTAATTGCTATTTCACATACATTTAAATAAGCACATTTCTCCTACATTTGAGTAACTGCTGAATTATTTTGCAACAATAATACTGCATTTTAAATGATTCTTTCACGTTATAAAGCAAGCACATTTTCCTACATGTCATTTTCTATGTGAAAACATTTGATTTTAGCAGCAGTTTAAACTCATTTTAAGGTGCAATTTTAATATGGTTTGTAGGTCGAAATTTGATTTTTAAAATTATTTCCCTCAGTGTCAGTATTATTGGGTACGGTGAAGATCCTTAGTCCTCTGGGCACTCTTCCCACTTCCACGTACTTTCCCAACGTAATTATCTCCCAACCTTTGGGTATTTCTTTTTTTTTCTTCTGCAGTGGCTTCTTCTAGTGATGGCAGAGCAAAAGCTCACTTGCACATTTATGTCTCTAACATTTTTCCTCACCCCAACATAACTATTTGGTTCAAAATATGTTTTTCAAGTAATTGTGTTGGATCTCTCACAAAAACTAAATTGGGCTTTGGTAAAATATTATAATAATGCTGATAGTGGGGATATTTTGACTGTATTAAGCCAGTTGAACAACAATCTTATTTCCCTGCGACAGAGAGGGAAGAAAGAGTACATAATAGAATGGGGTGGGGTTTTTAGTATTCGTCTGTGCCCCATGCCATCAAAAAAGGTATGTGATGGACATTTGAGGCTTTGATCAAATGCATGTCATGTATACAGAATACAGCAATAAGGTAAATGAAATGGTGTACAATTACGCCCTTGCTTTTGCTAACAAACTATCCACCTATGCTGCTCATTTTAAATGCATGTTTAACAGTAGGGGTACCAATGTGGTAAATAATTATATTCTATCATCTTTTACTGCACAGTGCTTCCTTGCCAATGTCACCATGCATACAATTGCCCTTAGTTATCATTATCCTTAGAGTGCTCAACCAATTTTTGAGCAAAATTGGTAATCAATCACAGGGAAGACTTTGATAACTGTCTGGATAAGGAACCCAACGCTAGGATTGTTCTCAGAGTATTTGTCAATATCTCTAAGGGGATCAAAGATCTTCTGCGAGATGATAACCTCTTGGTTAAACATCCCAAGCAAGGGTGGTTTGACTCCCCTTGCTCTAAGACACATAAGCATATTAAAGTCACTCTTTATAAACTTCCCAGGTGTACTAGTGAGGTGCAGAAGTGTAGGCAAAATGATAGACTGGCTCTAAAGGAAAGGAAAAATGCCCTAAAGGCAGAGTCATGGGAGACCCCAATTGTAGCCAGCTCAGTTAGAGACTGCACAACCTTCTAGTGTGTTATAGATTCCACTTTTTGAGAGATAAGGGGGCACCACGATTGGAGGCAGCTATCACCGAAGTGGAGTGGTTAGCACACTTTTCAAAAATTTACCCCAATCCTACTCCACAGTTACCAGAGCAGGGGGGATCCCCAGCAACTCTCTTGGTGGATCAGTAACTAATCTAAGGTTCTCCCCTAATGAAGTTAATAAAGCCATGGTGTAGTAAGGGCAGCAAGGCTCTTGGCCCAGACAGAATTCCGGTTGATCTATATAAAGAGAAGACCATACTATGGGAGCCTATTTTAACTATAGTACTTAGAGCTTGTTTTAGTGTGGGGCCTACGAATACTTGGCTGGATTCTTTAATTGTTCCGATTTACAAAGAAGGTGATTCTAAGAATACCTTCTGCTACAGCCCGATCTCCTTACTTGACACTCTAGGAAAGGTCATGAGTAGGATTATACTGGACAGGTTGGAGGTGTGAGATACTTTCGGACACTCAATATGGTTTCTACAAAGCCCTAGGGATGGTTGAGCAGTCTTTAAATTTGAATTGATTAATTAGCAACTATACACAGGGTAAGAAAGGTCATCTGTCCTGGCATTTGCGGACCCATCGAGTGCATTCGATTGTGTTATACATGTCAAAATATGGCATATGTTGCAGGATGATCTAGAAGTAGATACCTCTATAATTTTGTTTTTATGAGATCTGTATTTTGGAAATAGAGCAAGAATGCAGTACGGTTTAACGGGCAAATGTACTTTATCGCTCGCAGTGGAGAAAGGGGTGACACAGGAATTTGTCCTTGCCCCCTTTTTTTTTACCCTTTATAGTAACAACTTGGGTAACATGTTGGCTAAAGGGAGAAATGACCTCCACCAAATTGAACGGTGTCTGGTTTCAGCTCTCCTCTACGTGGACGATGACGTGCTTATGGGCCTCTCTCCTATAGATCTACAATGCTTACTGATCTCTTTTACAGAGTTTATGCAGGACCTGGGTCTAATTACTAATTTGACTAAGACATTTCTAATGAAATGTGGGTAGGAAGGCATGAGAGGTCGAGATCCATTTGCTCACAACACAAAGTTAAGTTTTACCCCCTCAATTTGCTTTCTGGGGGCTATGGTTTCAGAGAGTGGGTCATGGGAGGATTTAATTGATGCTAGGAAGTTAAACTTTATTAAAATATTTGCTGCTTTGCCTAACTTTGCATGCAAACTCGGTAACAAACTGATTAATGAAATGTTAACAGTGAAAAATCCAAGTGTCTTTCTACAGCATTGTATGGGGTGGAACTTTAAAGATTCTGGTATACTGAAACTCTCCAAAATGTGGATAGTGCCTTTTTTAGATCTTTATTGGCATTACCCCAGATCTGTTCCTTTCAAGTGTTTAACACAGTACTTGGGATGCCATTTTTAGCTAACATCCTACATACATGTCCCATCCTGTTGTGGCTCAAAGATGTGTGGACCAGTGCTGACAGTCTATTAAATCGATAGGTGACTGCGGACTGCCACAAACTGACTGCATTTCTTCAAATTCCTTGGCTAAAAAATGCTAAACAAATCTATTACGATCTGGGACACCCAGACTTTTTTGAGTGCCCTGAACCATTGCAGTCCCTGTCTAGGAAGACTTAAATAAGATGTGTCTGGATGTGAGGATGCTAGGCTATCAACTGAATTAACCAAACCAAGTGTCCTTAGTAATCAATTGACATTGATTACTTTTTCATTGCAACCATATCTAAAGATTCTTCAGAACACTCAACATAAATTTGGCCTGACCCACTTTAGATTGTATATTTTCCATCATTTAGTGACATTCCTGTCTCTGAATGATTGGTCACAAACCCTCTCAAAATGTCCATATGACAGCATATCTACTCAAAGCACTTTACACACCTTGTTTTTTTGTGTCTTTTTTAAGGACTTAAGGAACCTTAGATTGTTCCAATTTTAGGTAATCTTAATTTTAAACAATGCTGTCCCGTTTTCAGTACTTTCAAATTTTACCTTCTCTGTGGATTTGTTACTGTGTTGCAAATCATTTGTGCAGAGTGCTACAGTCTAGGAAAGAAATACATTTTATAGATTGAATTTATGATTTTTAGAATGTTTTTTCTGTTGCTTGCTTGATGACAAAATGTAGCAAATTGTTTGTTGAGTTCTACAGTACAGGGAAAAATACATTTTATAGAACAATTCTATGATGCTGACAAAATGTATACTTTTATGATTTCTAATGAATCAACAAATGTTGATTTTGATTTGATTTAATATGTATATCAAAATAATACACTTTCAGGCTTAGAGTTCCACATAAATTATGCAAAAAAGAAGCAAAGAACAGAGGGTAGTGGGTAGGTGAAGAGCAGCTTTTGTAAAGTCATTTGAGATGTCATGAGTGATGTCATCAGTAATGTCACTGACCATGCCATGAGTGATTGAATATGTGAGGTCATAAGCAGTGTACTGCAGGGTAGCAAGTTATAGTTTGCTGAGCTAACTATAACTGCTGAATTTCACTGGTTTTGTATGACTGAAACCTGGGCCTAACTATAATGTCACTGTAACCTTTATTTTTGTTTGTGTGTGAATTTTTCAGGTTTTTCAAAATTCCATTTCCTAACAATAACATCACTGTAACCTTTGTTTTCTCAGTGAATTTCTAAGGTTTTCTTAAATGCTAATTCTTAACTATAACTTTCCTGTAACCTTTGTTTTTTTTCAGTGAATTTCTATGATTTTTTAAATAGTAATGGTGTTTGCAGGGTGGTGAAGAAAAGTTGAGGTTTCTCTGACCAGCTCTCAGGGATCCCTCAGTGTAGGGCTTAGAGAAAGTACTAGGAGGGCGTCTTGGCCCCCAAAGTCCCTCAGCATCCAAGAGGACTTAATTCCCTAGCCAGTGGTGCACCAGGCAAATTGTTTGCAGAGTAGTGTAGAAAGGGGGCATGGACTAGGAAGACCTCTTGGCAATCCCGCTGTCTGGGACTTACTGGAGGTAACAGGAGGGTTTGTTTGCTTACAGGACCCTCAGCTGGCAAGGGGACTTCATCCCTCAACTAGTAGTGCACCAGGAGGCATGTTTGAAGACTGGTAGAGAAAAGGGGTAGAGCCATGAAGACCTCTTAGCAATTCCCACAGTGTGGGACTTACTGAAGGTAACAGGAGGGGTAGTTGTCCCACATAAATGCCCTTGGGTGGCACAACCTCTTGTTCCGCCATTCTGCAAATGTGCCTCCTGGCACTCTACTGGTGAGGGGGGATAAAATGCAACATACTAATGTGATATACACTCATTCTGCAAGCTGGCCCAGAGTACACATACTGCGATGCACATGCATGTAATGTCTCTGGGACCCCCTCTGATATTAGTTCCTGCTAGCACCGTGGATTGCATATTCTAAGCCTGTCCATAAGCCGATCACTGGGTTTCCCTAGCCATCTGACCCTAAGTGCTCTCTTGCTGCTATGGCTTCTGATTGCTCTATTGTTGCAGATAGATTCATGCGCTGCACCCCAAATCCTGTTGCTGAGGTGACAAGTGACCAGACAACCAATTCTCTTGATCCTGAAAACATCTGGGTATAAGAGGTCCTCCCTGTTTTTTATGGCCAAGCCATTGGAAGTGGCAATATAACAAGGGGTGGTGAGGAGCAGCAGTAAAAAGCAGTGTATGAAGTAGTAATGCAAAAAATATGTAGGAACTAGCAGTCAAACAAAATGGCATAAGAACTAACAGTGAGGAGCATTTCAAGGGATAACAATGGGATTAGTTAGTAAGATGCAGTGTAACAGAACCAGTAATAATCGATGGCTTGGAGCAGTAGTCAGAAGTGGCATTGATGAGTAGTGAGTAGAAGCAGTAAAAAGTGGTGGTGAGCAGCAACAGTAGGAAGCAGGGCATTTCCAGTGTAAGGCTCTCTACTAAGAAGCAGCGGCAATGAGTAGTTTAGAGCACTGTACTAAGAGGTATTTGCAATGAGCAGTGTTAGGAGCTGTACTAAGGGTTGGTGAGGAGCACCAGCAAGTAGCAGTGGCATGGAGCAATGTAGGAGCTGCGCTAAGAAGAGGTGGTAAGGATCATTGGAAAGACTGGTGGGAAGGGGCATCATAAGGAATACGACTATGAAGTTGCGCTGTGAGAAGCGCTACAGAGGAACCCCGCTCATCTGCCTGACTTGATAATGACCATATCGGTGCCCAGCTTATGGAACTGATCTCAGAGATCCTTTGCCTTTTTGGTAACCTTGTGGTCGTTGTCTACCTCCTTATCAAACTCCAGGCTCTTGAGAAATAAAAGGTGAGCGGTGGGGATGGCATTCTGCTTCTGCTGATGAGTGCCCAGAGACAATGACAAGGCATACAGGCTGGCCAATGACAGCCCGCCATCTGCTTTCCCCAGTGCCGAGGGTGGTGGGGCTAGCCCCGAGAAGAATGTATGGTCATGCCCCCTGGACCTGGCTGTCCCAAGGATTTCAGAATAAAAAAGTGGGGGAGAGCGCACTTGTTCTGTTTTTTGTTTTTTTTGCAGTGATTTCACAATTATTTGGGATTTTGCAGCAACTTTGAAAAAAACAATCCTTTTTTTGCCATGGTTGTTTTTACTTTTAAGGGTTAAAGGGTCGGCATTAAATACATTGTAATTAATTTATTATTAGCTGTTAATAGAAATAGTTTTTAATTTATAAATACGCTTTTATTGTGTTTTATTATTATAGGGTTTAATTTGGTTGTGTGTTGTGGATATCATAGTGTTAAAGAGTGTGTAGTCAATTAATGTTTATTCATTTTATCAATTAAATGGTGTTATAGGGTAGGAAATACAACAAATACATTTATGTATTAATTAATTTATTTGTAAATATTTTCTAGTTTAAAATATTTTATTTTATAAATGTATTTATTATTTGATATATTTTTTTTATTTGTAGTATTTTTATATGTAATTAATATTAGAATATTTTTAATGTTTATATATTTAATATATTTATTTTTTTATTTCTAAATATTGTTTATTTAATTTTATTATTTTCCATTATTTTGTATTTTTGTTGTAATTGTTTAGTGTGAATAATAATTTTTGTCTCTTGCTATCCAACACTTTCCCTACTCTTGCTCTCACTAGAGTGGGAGTAGTAGTTTTTATACCTCCGTAATCCAACACTTTCTCTACTGTTGCACTCACTTGAGTGGGAGTAGTAGATTTTTACCCCTCCGCTATCCAACACTTTGATTACAGCTGCACTGGAGTGGGAATACATTTTTTTACGCCTCTGCTATCCAACAGTTATTCTACAGTTGCATTCAGTGGAGTAGAAATTGTAATTTTTTATCCCTCTGTTATCCAACACTTTCCCTACTGTTGCACTCTTTGGAGTGGGAATAGTAATTATTTAACCTCCGCTATAAAACACTTTCCCTACTATTGCTCTCTCTGGAGTGGGAATATACATTTTTATCCCTCCGCTATCCAACACTTTTCCTACTGTTGCACAGTTTGGAGTGGCAATAGTAAGTTTTACCCCTCCGCTAACCAACACTTTCCCTACTGTTGCACTCTTTGGAGTGGAAATAGCAATTTTTACTCCTCCGCTATCCAATACTTTCCCTACTGTTGCATTCTTTCGAGTGTGAATAGTATTTTTTCCCCTTTGCTATCCAACACTTACCCTACTGTTGCTCTGACTGGAGTGGGAATAGTAATTTTTACACCTCCGCTATCCAACACTCTCCCTACTGTTGCACTACCTGGAGTTAGAACAGTACATTTAATTATTTTTCTATCCAACACTTTCCCTACTGTTGGACTGATTGTATTGGAAAATGTAAGTTTAAATATTTTTTGATGGTTTAATGTTTTAAATTATTATAGATTGTTTATTTTTATATTTTAAATTAATGGGAAATATATATTTTATTTTTATATAATTTTAAAGTTTCAAAATAAATTAAAGGTAATAATTTATTCTTTATTTTTAAGTAAATGGACATATATATGTATAAAATATTATGTGTGTGTGGTTATTTATTTTTTAATTGTTTGTTATATTTTTTTCAAAATGTACATTACAGTTAAATTCATTTATTTTATTAAAATTAATATTAATTTCTAATATATTTAATACACAATATTTTATTCTCTCTCTCTCTCTCTCTCTCTCTCTATATATATATATATATATATATTGATTTTTTTTACATCTATATATTTTACATTGATATTTTTGATTCAATATTTTCGTACTTACCTGTGTAGGTATGGGAGTCAACATTCTGGTATTCTATATATTTATTTCGCTATTTTTAACATCAATTCTTTTTTCCTTTGATATTCTATCAGTGAACCATTATATATATATGTGTGTGTGTGTGTGTGTATATATATATATATATATATATATTCAAGGCTACAAAATGTGGAGCACTCACGGGACATGTTCAGTTGAATTTGATAAAGCAAATGCATTTCGGCGTCCAGCCTTCCTCAGTGCTTGTCAATTAGGCATTTGGCATTGCACATTTTTAAATACATTTTAGAGTAATCTCATTGGAGAGGCAAACAATCATAGTCAGTAACGAAGGACTCACACAGTTCAAGGTCATAATACCTCTCTCTCTGGCAGCCATGTCAGCGTGCGTTTAATTGCTTGCAAACTGATGAACTGTGTGAGTCCTTCGTTACTGACTATGATTGTGTGCCTCTCCAATGAGATTACTCTAAAATGTATTTAAACATGTGCAATGCCAAATGCCTAATTGACAAGAACTGAGGAAGGCTGGACGCCGAAATGCATTCGCTTTATCAAATTCAACTGAACATGTCCCGTGAGTGCTCCGCATTTTGTAGCCTTGAATATTTTACGTGATTTCACCCTCACGTCAGCGGATAGTGGCACCCGCCCCGAGTTCGGCAGTGAAAGGGTGAGACTTGGAGCCAATAATTTAAACTACTGCCAGAACCGCCAGGAAAGAATGAGAAATCATCCTACCAGCTTTGCTGTCAATTATTGAATTAGAGGATGGAAGTAATACATACTGAAACCTGTAGGATTGTGCAGCACTCGAGACCCTGGTAGGCGAGGGACTGAAATACAACACCATGGCACTGGCAACTGGAGGCATAGTGGCCGGATTAATCTCGAGGGACCAGAGAGGTCATGCAGCGTGTGAGTGACATTGAACATTTCATTTAAAAATTGTCTATGAGAGACTGAGAACTTTTAAATGCAAAAACGAAATACTTTTCATCAGTTTGCAAGCAATTAAACGCACACTGACATGGCAGCCAGAGAGAGAGGTATTATGACCTTGAACTGTGTGAGTCCTTCGTTACTGACTATGATTGTGTGCCTCTCCAATGAGATTACTCTAAAATGTATTTAAACATGTGCAATGCCAAATGCCTAATTGACAAGCACTGAGGAAGGCTGGACGCCGAAATGCATTTGCTTTATCAAATTCAACTGAACATGTCCCGTGAGTGCTCCGCATTTTGTAGCCTTGAATATTTTACGTGATTTCACCCTCACGTCAGCGGATAGTTGCACCCGCCCCGAGTTCGGCAGTGAAAGGGTGAGACTTGGAGCCAATAATTTAAACTACTGCCAGAACCGCCAGGAAAGAATGAGAAATCATTCTACCAGCTTTGCTGTCAATTATTGAATTGGAGGATGGAAGTAATACATACTGAAACCTGTAGGATTGTGCAGCATTCGAGACCCTGGTAGGCGAGGGACTGAAATACAACACCATGGCACTGGCAACTGGAGGCATAGTGGCCGGATTAATCTCGAGGGACCAGAGAGGTCATGCAGCGTGTGAGTGACATTGAACATTTCATTTAAAAATTGTCTATGAGAGACTGAGAACTTTTAAATGCAAAAACGAAATACTTTTCATCAGTTTGCAAGCAATTAAACGCAGGCTGAGATGGCAGCCAGAGAGAGAGGTATTATGACCTTGAACTGTGTGAGTCCTTCGTTACTGACTATGATTGTGTGCCTCTCCAATGAGATTACTCTAAAATGTATTTAAACATGTGCAATGCCAAATGCCTAATTGACAAGCACTGAGGAAGGCTGGACGCCGAAATGCATTTGCTTTATCAAATTCAACTGAACATTTCCCATGAGTGCTCCGCATTTTGTAGCCTTGAATATTTTACGTGATTTCACCCTCACGTCAGCGGATAGTGGCACCCGCCCCGAGTTCGGCAGTGAAAGGGTGAGACTTGGAGCCAATAATTTAAACTACTGCCAGAACCGCCAGGAAAGAATGAGAAATTATCCTACCAGCTTTGCTGTCAATTATTGAATTGGAGGATGGAAGTAATACATACTGAAACCTGTAGGATTGTGCAGCATTCGAGACCCTGGTAGGCGAGGGACTGAAATACAACACCATGGCACTGGCAACTGGAGGCATAGTGGCCGGATTAATCTCGAGGGACCAGAGAGGTCATGCAGCGTGTGAGTGACATTGAACATTTCATTTAAAAATCGTCTATGAGAGACTGAGAACTTTTAAATGCAAAAACAAAATACTTTTCATCAGTTTGCAAGCAATTAAACGCACGCTGACATGGCAGGCAGAGAGAGAGGTATTATGACCTTGAACTGTGTGAGTCCTTCGTTACTGACTATGATTGTGTGCCTCTCCAATGAGATTACTCTAAAATGTATTTAAACATGTGCAATGCCAAATGCCTAATTGACAAGCACTGAGGAAGGCTGGACGCCGAAATGCATTTGCTTTATCAAATTCAACTGAACATGTCCCGTGAGTGCTCCGCATTTTGTAGCCTTGAATATTTTACGTGATTTCACCTTCACGTCAACGGATAGTGGCACCCGCCCCAAGTTCGGCAGTGAAAGGGTGAGACTTGGAGCCAATATATATATATATATATATATATCCAAACACAAGTTTGCCTGCAGTGAGTGAGCCCGCACAGGTAAGTCCCATCAGCCACATCTTTAATGGAGGATGCAATGAAAAAACAGCAGAGTGCCATGCTAAAATCGAAAGTCCAGACCAACGAATTTCGTGCTACGGAGCACTTCTTCATGGGCAAATGACTTGCTGGTGAATAAACTCTCTGGCCGTTACAGAAAGCACCTAATAGGATTCTTAATAACCCGCCCATGTGGGCGTGGTCACCCCCGTGGCCTATTGGTCATTGTAGTGCTTAAGTGTTACTCCAGTGAGTCACCATGCGTTCATCCCCGTTCTCACAGTCTCATCCCCAGTGGGTTGCAAAAGAACAATCCTACGGCCTTAACATGCTCCTTCCTTCCCCATCAGCATTACCTGTCCCTAATTCTGTCCCGTCGTTTGGCGTCTCAGCAGGACTGCAGAGCAGCGGGGCTCCTCTCGCGGCTCAGGCGGTGCCGCAAAACATCCAAACACTAGTTTGCCTGCAGTGAGTGAGCCCGCATAGATTAGTTCCATCAGCCACATAGGTAGTTATAGTTAGGACCCAGTTTCCGTAGGAAAAGCTTTTATTCTTTTCCCAATAACTTTTGCACCAGTTGACAAATCTTCGCGAAATTTTAAAACCTAGTGATGCGCTCCGGTCAGCTCCTGTCTTGAAAGTTTCAGGTTGATTCGACAAGCGGGGACTGAGAAAAAAGAGGGGTTCCAAAATGTGTTTTCCCACAATAATTTCCATAGGAAACTTTGTACAAAGCTAGAACTGCTGAACGGAATTACACCAAATTTGGCAAAAAGGTAGTTCTTGGTTCGGAAACAGCCCTTTTTTTTAAATGGTGTAAATACGTTCAGTAGTTTTTCAGAAATTCACAAATTTTTTTTTTCGATATCTAGGGATGCTGTGGATTAGCGAACCCTCCCGAGCACAAGCTTTACTCTGATTGGCTGCCAACACTCCAAACCAGGAAGTGTTGGCAGCCATTTTGTGACTCAGTAGAACAGAGTCACAAGAAAACAGTAAAATAAAGGTTAAAAAAGGATAAGAAAAGGGGGCATGGTAGAAACACCCTGGCCCCCTACGTCTGCTCAGGGTGTCCCACAAGGACCCCAGGAAAAAAAAACAGTTTTTTAAAATTTCGGCGGAATTAGCGTTGGGGTCGCAAATTCCGCCAAAATAAAAAAAAAATGAAGGACGGGCTCCCGCACTTCATTTTAATGAGGCCCCCAGGTGGGGCAGGTCCCGGGGGCAATGTCACAAAATATTAGCATTCTGTTCACTACAGTCTTGTGTGCTCCTCACTACACCCACTGTGCCGTCCTCTCTGGCAGGGCCGCTCACAAGATATAATGTGCTGCTCACTACACCCTCATCCTCTCTTCCCCCGTGCCGTGGTCTCTGGATGTGCTGTTTATAATCGCATTCCCATGTGCTCTGCTGCAGACGAGACACTCAGGCAAAGATGGTTTGATGAGAATCACAGTGTTACAGCCAAGCATCAGCCCTGGGATTCGATCTCCAGTTAACGCTGGTAGCAGAAGGACCCCTGCAGTGCCAGTATAAGGAAGTGATGGTGCATCGGGGGCATCCTCGGAGGGAGGATAAGGGTTTGCGTCGGAGGGATGGATCTGTATGACAAAGGTGAAAGGGCGGGTAGGGGCTAAACACGGAATCTGTAAACATGTCACAGGGGTAAGAGGGTAAATAAGAGGCCCGACCCCAGCAGGGCTCGGGACTTTGGGTGAAAAGAACCGAACGGACAGACATTTTCTGCAGTTATTACTGGCAGTGGGGGCATGTTCAGTGGTAGAGCCAGCCCCCCGCCCCCTCCCAGGAGTGGCTTGGTTAACGCCATTGATGACCGAGGGACCCCAGAATATCCATGCCACTGACACCATCGTAAGTAATAACACTGAGCCCTGAGCATCGGTGTACAATGAGACCCCCCGAACTAAAGGCAGAACATGTGTACCCCTAGAAGGGATATGTTTAGGGCAAGACCCATCTGTAGACACTGCTCGGACATACAAGCGGGGTCTGCAGTGAGTGGTGACTGTTGGGCGAACCTATCGGACGATCCTTTCATACCGAAGGGGCGGTGGGGCTGGATACCCCACCGCCGGATTTCCATTCAGATTACGACTCCCCTAATAAACGAGCATATCGCCTGATATGACTGAACCCCCAAATCAGTCCCTCGGCTGCAGCACCTCGCACTTCGCACTAAGTGAGATCCGCGTAGCGCTACGCGAACTGTGTAGTACGCTATTCACGCTGATTGCACAATGCCGGATGCTTGTCCGCACTGTGCAATCATTGCAAACGGCATCTTGCACTGTGCAAGCGGTCGTTTTCTGCCGTTCGAGTAGATTTTTACTCGAGTGGCAGCCTTCTCAATGCGGACTCGTAGTTTCCCATCGCGAGCGGTCGCGAGCATACACGACCACTCGCAATGAGAAACCTGACCTCCCCATGTTGAGAATCTCACCGGGAGGTTTATTTTCCACGCTCGCGATCGGCAACTTGATGTTGCTGATCGCGAACGGGAAAAAAGTTTCGCCGGGATGTCCTTTTGCTCGCTCGCAGTTGCCAACTTGACGTTGAGGACCGCGAGCGAGCAAAAAATGCCAACTACGCTACACTACGCGATTTTGCACTGTGCTACGTGCAATTTGCGTAGTTCGAAGTTGCACAAACTACGCAAACTTCACGAGCGTAGCGTAGTTGTCCGCCCAGGGTTAGTTTTGGGTAAAGTCGCTTGCATTTACCCAGTGCTGGGGTTTCAGGTTTCATGCGGATCCCAAGAATGGAGGCGCACTTATATGGCGGGTAAAAATCATTGATTTGCTAATATCTGTGTAAAAGTTTTACAAATCTCCACAGCACTTGGCAGACACTTACCATGCTGAAATGATTCCATATTTCTAAATCCGTGAAGTGGGGAAAATGTTTACCGGATAATTAACAAAGCAATGTTTCCTGTTTTAGCTCCCATGCAAACCTTCTTTGCTAGATGCTGAGGACCTCATCCTCTGAGCAGCAGTGCACCAGAAGCTGCATTTTCAGCGTGGTGTAAAAAGGGGTATGGCCTCGGAACACCTCTCTGTAACACAGCTCTTTGGCGCTTACTGGAGGTACATGGTGGGCTAGTTGGCCCCCAGGGACCCTCAGGATTCAAGGGGACTTAATCCCCTAACTTAAAAAAAAAAATACCTTACAATGCACCAGGGGGCGCGTTTGCACAGTAGTGCAGGGAGGGGGCGGGTCCTGATATAACAAGTTAGCAATCTTGCTGTGTGGGACTTACTGGAGGTAATAAAAGGGGTAGTTGACCCCCAAGGTTGACATTGGGGGCCAACTACCTTTCCTGTTACCTCCAGTAAACTAAGCCTGGGCAAAGCACTACGCTACGCTCGCGTAGTTTGCGCCACTTCGCACTACGCGAATTGCATGTAGCACAGCGCAAACACGCGTAGCGTAGTGTTGCGTAGTGCTGCAGTCATTTTTTGCTTGCTCGCGGTCCTCAACGTCAAGTTGGCGACCGCGAGCAAGCAAAATGACATCCCGGCGAGACTTTTTCCTTGTTCGCGATCAGCAACATCATGTTGGCGATCGCGAGCATGGAAAATAAACCTCCCGGCGAGATTCCCAACGAGAGGAGGTCAGGTTTCTCATTGCGAGTGGTCGCGTATGCTCGGGACCGCTCGCGATGAGAAACTACCAGTTCGCGTTGAGAAAGCTGCCGCTCGAGTAAAAATCTACTCGAGCAGCAGAAAACTACAGCTCGCACTGTGCAAGATGCCGTTTTCAATGATTGCACAGTGCCGGTTGCTTGTCCGCACTGTGCAATCATTGAAAACGACATCTTGCACAGTGCGAACAAGGTACTACGCAGTTCGCGAAGTGCAACGCGTAGCTCGCGTAGTGCGAAGTGCACTTTGCGTAGCTACGCGAAGCGCTACTTTGCGAACTATGCCCAGGGTTACAGTAAATCCCACACAGAGGGATTGCTAAAAGGTGTTTGGAGGCCACACTCACCATGCTCCACCTCTCTGAAAACAAGACTGCTATGTTATAGTTAGAAATTAGCATTTAAAAAACCTTTGAAATTCACTGAAAAAAACATAGGTTTTGGGGAACGTTATAGTTAGAAATTAGCATTTAAAAAACCTTTGAAATGCACTGAAAAAACCATAGGTTTCAGAAATGTTATAGTTAGAAATTAGCATTTAAAAATCCTTAGAAATTTACTGAAAAAACCATAGGTTTAAGGGACGTTATAGTTAGTTGGACATTTCACTCGTACAAAACCAGAGAAATTCCGCTGTTATAGTTAGTTCAGCTAACTATAACTCGCGCCCCCGCAATGCACTGCTGATGAAGTCACATATTACATCATTCATGACATGGTCAGTGACATCACTGATGAGATCTCAAATGACATCACTGATAACATCATCCACGTGAAAACATGATGCACCTCCTCACACCCTAATATAACCTTTGATACACCCACTGTAAAATACAGACTACCATTTTCTAAATTATCGACACACCAATACCAGTTACTACATACGCACTCACTGATTCCTAGGTCTACACACACATCCACTCATTCACCCATACAGTCACTCATACATGCAGTCACTCATCAATACAATAATCTCATATGCACTCATACACCTATACAGACACTCACACACCACCACTCAACCAGAGTTACTCACACACCTAGTCAGTCATGCAAAGAATCAATCACACTTCCATTTACTCACCTATACAGTTATACACACACCACATCACTTATTCAAACAGAAACAAATGCATACTTACTCTCTTATACAATCACTGATACAAGTACATACTCATCCATACAGCCACTCTCACAATCACTGGCTCTCATGTATAGTCATTTATATTCTCCAACTCTCACATACACTGCCTTTAACATATGTAGTTACTTGGACATGTACCACTGAGACATTCATTCACTCACAACCATACACACACTCACCCACCCATACAGCTGTTTCCACATGCACTCTTGAACCCATACACCCAATGAATCAACCACTCAAACATCTATGCACAGAGTCGCATACCTCCCAACCACCCACACACACACTCAGGCACCCATACAAATACTCAGGCAAACAATCGATAACCCATATAGACACTCATGTAGCTACTGACCAACCCATGCAGCAGCTTATACATCAACAGACTGACTGATACAGACATTCACAGAGTTTAGTCACTAACCCATGCATTTAGTATGACACATGTAATCACTCACTTAAACAGTCAGTCACGCACCTACTATATCCTCCATCCAGACACTTATACACCCACTCATCCTTCAATACACCTTGGCGTCTTTAATACATATTTAAACTTTAAAGAAACATACAGTCACTGAATGATGTCATCAGTGATGTCACTGACCATGTCATGAATGATGTAATATGTGACATCATCAGAAGTGCATTGCGGGGGCATGAGTTATAGTTAGCTGAACTAAATATAAGGGCAGAATTTCTGTGGTTTTGTACGAGTGAAATGTCCAACTAACTAATTTCCCTGAAACCTATGGTTTTTTCAGTGAATATATATATATATATATATTTTCACTGATAAAAATGAAGGTTACAGAGAATTTGTAGTTAGGAAATAGCTTTAAAAACCTTACACATTAACGGTTACAAGGGCGTTATAGTTAGGTTCAGATTTTACACACACAAAACAATGGAAATTGAACATCTATAGTTAGGGTTAGCTCAAGTAACTATAACTTGTCCCCTAAGGTAACTAAAACTAGTGCCCCCAACATTGCTGCATTTTTACACAGCTTCACGAGACTTTGAAACTTTCCAAAAATAAGTTATTCCACCTCAGCAACTAACAGGAAAGTTTTGGCGAGATCCATCAAGCGGGGGTGGAGAAAGGGGGGTTATCAAAACACACATTTCTCATTAATGTGTCCATAAGAAATTTAAGCACAGCTGGAACCCAAACCATTTAATGGATTTACACCACATTTGGCAGAAATCTAGATCTTGGTTCAGAAAGAGTGCATTTTATGATTTGGTGTAAATGCATTCAGGAGTTTCAGATCAGTTAACAGCCCAGACATGTGTATATCTAGGAATGTGGAGGAATCGTAAGCCAACAGATCTCATGCTGAGCTCTGACTGGCTGCCACCACATTATGGCTGATGTATTAGCAGCCATCTTAGAACTAAGCCTGGGTCATGAACTCCGCTCCGTTTGCACTCCGCAGAGCTCACAGGGTTAAAAAAAACTCTGCTCCACATAGGGGAGCTTTTTCGCTGATTGTGCTCGTCAAGGGTAGGTTGACAAACACGAGCGAGGGAAATCCTACGCTAGTCTGCTTCCTAGTGAGATTTCTCAATGTGGGTGGTCGCGAATGGTCGCTACCAATCATGATGAGAAACCTTCCGTTCCCGTTGAGGAATCTGCCACTCGAGTAGTACTTCTACTTGAGCAGCACAAAGAAGTTGCGCCCTTTTGTGCTGTATGTGATGCCATTCAAGCTGATTTTACAGCATGGGCCAAACACCCCATGTTAAAAATCAGTGTAAATTGCGCAAGGTAACACACTCCCCTGCTAGCAGTAGCTTGGAGGAGTTTTTTTGACACTTCACTTAGCGGAGTTTTTTTGTCCCTTCGCGAAGTTCAACATAGCGAAACTCTGTTAACTCTGCCCAGGCCTACTTATAACTTGGGACTAAGTCTGAGTCCTAACAAAATGCAAAAACAAGACGGGTGCATGATAGGGATACCCTGACCCCCTAGGCTTGGTGGTGCAGTCACAGAGGGAGCCCACCAGGGTCCCAAAATGTTTTTCGTTTGTTGAAAATTTGAAGAGGATCCCACGCTTCTTTTACAAAGTTCCTGGGGTGGGCGTGGGTTGTTGGGCAAAGAGGGGTGGGTGGAGAAAAGCATACACCCTGTGGTGGGTACCCCAGGTGCCCGCCACACTGTGCATGCCTGGATTGGGGGGAGCCATGGGCACCCCCGGTGACAGATTCAGAGGGCCCTGGTTGAAGGGGAGCCTGCTACGGCCCCACGAAGTACGCTTCCGACAGCCACTTCGTCTCGCTGAAACCGAGGGGAAGCGGCTGTCTGAATCGTGCATCGTACTCGCTCGGTCAGAATTCTGTTCCATAGCGCGGCACGATTCGGCTACATACCAGTCATACGGACTGGTTTGGGTCCCGGAAACGATTCAATCAGCACATACACGATCTTCGCATCGTACTTGGTCATTCGGACCTGTGTACCATTCGGTTGTAAACAAGGGCTACGAATCGTATCCGGAAAAGCCAAATCTGATTCAGAGGCCTTCCGAACAACATCGGAATCGGGCCCTAAGTCTGCTCTTAGCAGGTGGGAGGTTTGGAAATGCTCTGGCAGACGGAGAACAGACTTTTGTTCTATTTCCCTGCCCATGCTGGTGAGGGCAGGGAAACAGAACACACATTGCTTCCGCCCGGAGGGAGCATTCAAAAAGCAGCTACTACCTCTGGTTAGGGGCTATTCCCATTGAGGGGAGCCGTCTGGGTCATGGGCACCGAGGCACCCACCTATTCCTAATGGAGGCCCTCAGGGATGGGGCCCATTGGGCCAAAATAGTTTTGGTGAGGGTGGCCAGGTGCCCCCCTCCCCTTTCAAAAAACAGATGACCCTATTGAAAGGGGTACCTGTGTTCCAAGAAGGCTCAAGGAGGGGAGCCATGAGGCCCACCCTCCCTTTTTACAATAAGCACATAGCCCCAGAGGTGGTGTCCCCGGGACCTAATAAAGCTCAGAGAAGTAAGCCGCAAACTCCCTCCCCTTTTTTATTATATTTCCCCCCACAGGATAGGGTCCCCTGGGGCTGATCAAGGCTTGGGAGGAGAGCTGCATGCCCCCCTCCCATGTTTAATTGTGTTTGGCCATGGGGATGGGTTCTCTGGGGCCTAAAGAAGCTTAGGGAGGGGGGTTGCCCAGAAGGCCTGGTCACAGGCCACTCTAAGTGGCCAACACCCAGCCACGCAAGGCCATGCACAGCATGATGTTGGCTTCTTGCTGGGGGCTTGGCCACTTCAGCTGTGCACGCCTGGAGGTTGGCTTTACGTATGGTAATAAAATATGACTTTCTGTTAAACAGAAAAACTAGAAATTCACAGAAAAAACTAAGGTTAAAGCAACGCTATAGTTAGGTGAAATGTTCATTAACAAAGAAACTTTTTAAACTGAAAAAATGACAGAAATTCAGCATTTATAATTATACTTATCTCAAGTAACTATAACTTATACCCTCGGCATGCACTGCTAATTGCCCCACATGTTATATCACTCATGACATTTTCTATGGCATCATTGATGATATAACTGCAATACTTGTAATTAAATTATTGACGACAAAACTGTACATTGAGGGGGGGAGAGATATAGCTACCTTAGGGCATGTTACACTTACTTGCAATAAGTATAACTGTAACCGGTGACTTTCTGTTGTTTTTAGAATTTAAAACATTAAGGGGCATATTATGATGTAGGAGGGACCTGTGTCCACTGGACACCGTTGCGAAAATGGGGGGACCGACCGACCTCCGGTCGCATACTCACATTTCCTGCTTCGGCTGTAAATCAGCCATAGCGAAAGCTCACATAGGGAAATGGGAGGTTGTTTTTATCCCTGCACTACCTGGCAGGCACCTCAGTGTGCCTGCTACATGTTGCAGGGGTCAACCCTTCTCCGTCTCCAACCAGAGGCCGCAAAAAAAAAGGAAGCCTTGCTAGAGGCCCCCAAACTTGATTTCGGGAAGCCGGTTATGGAAAGCCTGCCGGATATCGAGCTTTGTAATCTGGACGGCGTAAAACGCCTGCCATATGGATTATGGGCCGATCTCATACTGGCCAACGGGTTCCTGGAGCCAGTCGGGAACCTGCCAGAATGACCGGCTGGTTTCACATCCGACTGCCTAAATTGGAAGTTAAACCGACGATCTCGGTCGGAAGGCATCGGACCTAAGGTCTGACCTAAGGTGGTAATTACCCCTCTGATGATGTTAGCGGTGGTAGAGGGTGAAAATGATCTTAAAAATCAACAATACCTAATTCAATTCAATATTCTTTATTCGGACACAAATATCCATTAAAGCACAGTTCAAACACCATCAACAGTAATTCAATTCTTGTTAAAAAGCATGGTGCATAGAAGCTTTGGTTAAAAGGAACTTTCAATATAAAAAGACGACAATTGTGTACAACATTAAAAAGGGCATAATATAGGACAACGATATCATAATTATAATGTTCAAGTTGATAGGCAGATAACGTTAAAATATTAGCACATTAAAAGGGTTGGACAGACATGTAACAGCAACATCATGTTGAAATAAAGTGCAATTGGTTATTAACAATATTAGCAGCATAGTATAAGTGCAATAACATTTTAGGCTTTTAAGATTTTCCGGCCTACAAATAGCGCTTTAATTGGTGTTCAACTGAGAAAATAGAAGCAACTACATGCAAAAGAACAATATTATGTGTTCGAGTGCCCTTAACACATTAAAGATTGCTCATAGAAATATGTGAGCAGACTGCCGCTCTCAGAAACGAGCTGACACGGAAAATCAGATTGTCACTTTCAAGTCTAAGAATCTCAAGCTGCGCTGTTCTGTAATCAGTATTAGCTAATGCCTTAAAGTACGGAATCAAGTATTGTTTTGTGTATTTTCTTTAAAAGTTACCGAAAAATAAAAAATTTACTACCGATTGGTTGCTGCCGGTGCCACATCGGCAGGGCATTTGTTCAAGGTTAATATTAAATCTAAGAGGGAAGCAAAGTGAGTATTTTAAAGTGCCATCCCTTAGGCGAAAAAGCAGGCTCCTCCCCAATGTCCAATACTCTTCAGAAGGTATTTGGATGGCATAGGCGTTTGAGGGCTATTTAACTCCAGTAGGGACATATAACCTAGCGACTGAAGGTTTTAGACGCTCTGTGGCGTGTCTTTCGATGTTATAAGATTCATACAATGCACCTATGAGGACTCTTTTATTCATACCCTCTAGTGCTAATGGGTTTAAGAAGATATGTTCAAGGTTCACGCTGGTTAGGCTTTTTCTAACAGCGAAAAGCCAGGGTATGGATCCTCCCTTGTCGCAGTTAAGGCAGTCTACAATGATCTCCCTTGTTAAAGTTGCTGCTGGGTTTAGCCAGATTTTTAGCCAAATTATAGCTGGGCGTGACCTGATAAAATCTTCTATATAATAAAATTTTAGTTCCTTATGACATACATACTTTGGGGAGGAAATTTGAGCACCTAGAAGTTTCCTGCAAAATCTATTTTCCTCTCTTTGGATCCCACTGCAATTTATAAAACCACAGACTTCAGCGCCATATGTGGTGGTGGGGATACACTGCGATTTATAGATCTTCATTAAGGGTAACACTACCTCTGCCTGTTTTGGTTGAGGAAGACTTAGAATAGAGTTAGTTGCTTTTAAAAACTTGCTTCTACTATGGGCAGCACGGGCTGCCCAATGTCCAGTGTCAGAAAATACTAAACCCAAATAGGAAAAAGTGCGGGTGCGTAGTAGGCGTTCATGACCTGAGGTTATTTAATTGATACTGTGTGTTTTTTGGGCCACAAGTCATTATAAAGGATTTCTTAAAATTGGTGCAGAGGTCTAGGTCTGCCATAAAGGACACGAAACCCCCAACTAAAGTGTGTAGTGCATTCGGAGTGCGGCCCATAAGGACCGCATCATCAACATATAAGAGCGCGGGAAGTACATTTCCATAAATTTTTGGTACGTCGTTACTGAGCTCTGACGGGCAATTATGTATATCTTTTATGTCAAGAATGAATAGGAGAGGGGCCAGTACACATCTCTGTCTGACCCCTCTATCAATAACGATGTCCCCTGAGACCTCCCCATCATTACTGATCCTTACCCGCGCCTTCAAGTCCCTGTGCAAATGTGCCAAAAAGTGAACCAGAGCCTCGTCCAACCCATAGTTTAAAAGGACCGACCACAAGCGTGACCTGTTGACAAAATCGAACGCTGAGGTAAGGTCCATGAAGGCCAAATAAATAGGTGACTTCTGTGCTATCGTATACTTTCCAATAAGATTTAAATTAAGACACTGTTCGATTGTGCCCAGTTTGCTTCTAAAACCCAGCTGGCACCGATTTAAAATGTGTTCCTTTTCGGCCCATGTCCTAATTTTGTTAAACACAACCCTCCCTAGGATTTTTAAGGTGTTATCAATCAGAGAGATCGGTCTATAGCAGCTAGGATTAGATCGATATCCTTTTTTGAAAATAGGCACGATAATGCTGGTAGACCAGGTGCTTGGGATAAGGTGTTTGTTAAGTTGTTAAAAACATTACATAAAAGGGGTGCCCAGAAGTCCGGTTTGTGTTTAATAAGATCGATAGAAAGTCCGTCCGGCCCTGGGGCTTTGTTGCCTACGCTTTGGTGTATGGCATCCTCAACTTCTGATACCGATATAAAGACCTAAGTGACAGAAGGACTAATTGATGTGTTCATAGTCTCGGGCGGGGGAGTGTAAATCCTGGCAGAATGTGCTTCCCATGATTCACTGGTTTTGTTGCAGCCAAGGGGAGTAAGGGTGAGGCCCAACGATCTCATAGTTTTAACTGCTGCCCAGAAACCGTTTCCGTCATTAAGTGTAGCGGCACAGGCTAGATTGACCCAACGATCTTTTAAAAACTCGTCTCTTCGTAACCTGGCTGCTTCTTTATAACGAGATCGTAATAATCTAACGACCGTTACATCCCTGCGTGTAGCCGCTAATGCTACACGCAGTTCTCTATTTGCTCGCGAGCAGGTACTATTGAACCATCTAGGTTTCTCACTGATGTTTAACGCTGGTCAAGAAATCATTTGTTTGATACCAGCGCATAGGCTACTAAATGCCTCAATAATCTCTAGGTTAGGAACACTAATTGTCAAACAAGTTTTGATGAGCATATTGGCAGATATAGATTTATTATCAATGCCCTTCCAAATTACTCTTAATTTGTCCATTGAGACCACTAAATTATTTTCCCTGGGCTCTTTAACAAAACTGGGTCTGGGAGAGAATATGATTGTTGTTAAAATTGGATTATAGTTGCCCTGCGTGGTACACAAAACCTCTGCCTTTACTAAAAGGTCCTCCAATGAGGCTGATATGAAAATGTAATAGATTTTAGAGAGACAGCCACGACCCCTATAAGTAGGTATTAGGCATTTTTTGTTTTGATGTACGTCGGCTACTTGCATCATGTTAATTAAATTGCAAATCGATAGGTGATCTAGTAGTTCCATCCCTCTTTTACATAAAGGCTCAGGGGCCAAGGAAATAGGAGTTGGGCCGTTATCCTTAGGCAGTCTAGCGTTAAAATCACCAACCAGACAAAATCCAGCCAATTTGTCATACACATTCTGATTTTGTAAATTAGCAATAAACTCAAACAAATTAATAAAATTCATATTTGGTAATGTTATAAAATCGTTATTATAAAAGTTGATAGAACAAATTGACGCCCCTCGTGTGTAAATCATTGCTTGGAAGATATCGTTATTTGTCACAAGAGGCTTTATGCTCCCACCTGCTGGGATATTGATCCAGGTTGAGAGTCCACCTGATGGGCGGTCTGCTTTAGGGCTAGGTACAATACTATTAAGGCATACAAAGCCTTCTAAAAATAGTTCCTTTGTACAGCAAGTTTCTTGGAACATTAGGATGTCGTATTTTTGGACTATATTGACCCAGTCTGTAGAGTGTAGCTTAAAAGCTAGCCCTGCAACGTTCCAACTAAGCACATGTAGATTTAAATCGTCTGGTTCAGGGGTAACAACGACGAGGGGGTCTGGGGAGAGTCCATTGATAACAGATGCAGCAGGTGGTGAATGGGAAGACAGTCAAACCAGGCTTTATAAGCTAGGCAGAGCAGAGAACCTATTATGCATGGTGTGTGGGGGGATAACAAAAGTATGTGGGCCACGACCAAATGAGGGTTGGGAAATTGTTATTGAATTCCTGTACTGACAGTAACAATTTTACCAGTGGGGGTCGTCTAAAATTAATAATGATACAGTCCCCTTTGATATTCTTTTGTGAGGGTCCTACCCAGCCCACCCTGCGCACCATTAATATCTCACTGACATTTGCCACCCTTAGGCCTTTATGTTTTATCTAATTTTATGGCTATGGCTGTAGCAAGACTGTGCATAGTGTCAGATTGTCTGAAACCAGATGTGCCCAGCTTTGCTGTGTGGAGATCTAGGTTTCTTGTAGTTTATAATCTGGAACTATCTCTGTATAAGATTAAGGGACATAGGGTATGTCCGCTGGGGGAAAAGATCTGGTCCCTGGTAACAGAATGGATGGAGGGGTAGATAAGGCATGTCTCGGTCAAGGGATGGGTAAAAAGGGGACTACTCCCCCTTTATATCTGGAATCTACACTGCACTAGCACTTTATTTTCTGTATTTATTGAGCCTCTATTTATCTATGAAAATGTAATATGTAAAACCGATTAATTAACTATTGATTATGTAATCTATACTTTAATACGTTTTGTATGAACCTGTCATAACAAATGCTGTATTGAATAAATAAAATGTATTAAAAAAAAAGAAAAACCCTAGAAATTCACTGAAAAATAACAGAGGTTAAAGTAACGTTATATTTATGTGTAATAAAGAGATCTGTTTTGATTTTTTTTAAATACCTTAGAAACTCACTGAAAAAAATAAAGATTTAAACAACCTTATAGTTAGGTATGATAAAAAGATGTGCTCTCATTTAAAAAAAACTAATACATTGACTGACAACTTTCAAAACAAAGGTTAAAGTAAGGTTATAGTTAAGTTAATATGTCAATGATAACATTAACGTTTTGAACTAAAAAAACACAGAAATTCTGCAGCCATAGTTAACATGGCGAACTATAACTTGCGCCCTCACCATGCACTGCTTATGACCTCAAATATGACTTCTATCATGATATGTTCTAGGACACCATTTGTGACATCACTTATGACATCATCCTAGGTTCCTTTTCCTGCATATTAGTCTATACATTACTATTAGAAGCCTGACAGTAAGTACAAAATGCCTCAGGAGAAAATCAGCCATCATTACTCTCATCACAGACACAACTACCTTAGGTGTAGAAAGCATGCATTAGGTGCAACATTGACCCTATACCATATATTATACAGCTAGCATAGTTTACATTAAAAATCAACCGCAGATAATAGGAAACCCTCATTGAGTACTGTGTTCAATCTGTATATAACTGCTCAGAGAAAGCCAAGGTCCTAAAAATAGTGAATGTCAGTTCCAAATCAAATGACCAACTACGGACACCTTTTATCTGTATCAAACACCTGTAACTCAGGGGAAGGCAAGTTGGAACACTGTAGAGCCGCTGCTGTGTCAATAAAGTTCAAGTTGAACAATTCCTCACGGAGTGCGTCTTTAAAGCTCGGAGGCTTTTGGGAACATGTTTGAACACGGCAGCTCCGGCCGTGGAAGATTGCACCGCTGCTGATACCGAAGAGCGTTCTGTGTGGCTGTTAAACATTGCCGCCTGTTCCAGCGTGAGGAATATTTACAATTTTGGCAGTGGCAGTAGGGCTCCGAGGCTCACTGGAGGGCCGTAAGACAATTAATACGAACATTGGCAAAATAATCGTTGTTGGACATCGGACCCACCAAAGGGGAAGAATTGGGGACTACCGCTCCCAGCATGCTGTTCACTGGAGAACACATGCATCAGAAAGGGAAAAGATGTTGGCAGTCCAGTTCTGGTGTTCCAACTTGCCTTTCCCTATGAATAAGGTGCAGGTGTGCACTGAAACGCGTCAGGGACATCATTTGCGGGTCCGTAGAGCCGCTGCTGTGTCAATAAAGTTCAAGTTGAACAATTCCTCACGGAGTGCGTCTTTAAAGCTCGGAGGCTTTTGGGAACATGTTTGAACACGGCAGCTCCGGCCGTGGAAGATTGCACCGCTGCTGATACCGAAGAGCGTTCTGTGTGGCTGTAAATCATTGCAGCCTGTTCCAGCGTGAGGAATATTTACAATTTTGGCAGTGGCAGTACGGCCCCGAGGCTCACTGGAGGGCCGTAAGACAATTAATACGAACATTGGCAAAATAATCGTTGTTGGACATAGGACCCACCAAATGGGAAGAATTGGGGACTACCGCTCCCAGCAGGCTGATCACTGGAGAACACATGCATCAGAAGGAGAAAAGATGTTGGCAGTCCAGTTCTGGTGTTCCAACTTGCCTTTCCCTATGAATAAGGTGCAGGTGTGCACTGAAACGCGTCAGGGACATCATTTGTGGGTCCGTAGAGCCGCTGCTGTGTCAATAAAGTTCAAGTTGAACAATTCCTCACAGAGTGCGTCTTTAAAGCTCGGAGGCTTTTGGGAATATGTATATATATATATATATATATATATATATATATATATATATATTCACTGAAAAAACCATAGGTTTCAGGGGTGTTATAGTTAGCTGGACTTTTCACTTGTACAAAACCATTGAAATTCCCCCGTTATAGTTAGTTCAGCTAACTAGAACTCGCGCGCCCGCAATGCACTGCTGATGACGTCACATATTACATCACTCATGACATGGTCAGTGACATCACTCATGACATCACTGATGACATCTCAAATGACAACACTGATGACATCATCCAGTGAATGTGTGTTTTTCTGAAAATTAAATATGTTTTATATATGTATATCTCAAGGTCGATGGAAGAATAAATGGGTATATAAGTGTCTAAATGGATGATTTGTTTTTGAAAAATTGATTGTGTAGCTGACTGATTAAGTGTATCATAGTGAATACATGGCTTAGTGAGTAATGTTTAAATATGTAAATATCTGTATTAGTCTCTCACTTTGTGTATAAGTGGCTGCATGGGTTGGTGAGTAGCTACATGGATGTCTATATAGGTTATTAGTTGTTTTTTTAAGTATCAATCTGAGTGTCTGCATGGTTCGGTGGGGGTTATTACGTAGTGCATAGGTGCATGAATGAGTGACTCACTCTTTGTATGTGTTGAAGACAGCATGTGTGCAGGACTGTATGGGTGGATGAGTGTGTGTATGGGTGTGTTAGTGAGTGAATGACTGTCTCAATAGTGTCTTTATGAGTAACTACATATGTTTTAAACTAGTATATGTGACTATTGGTGTATATAAGTAAGTATATGTGAGAGTGAGAGATTGAAAGAGTTCCTGTATGAATAAGTATGTGTTTCTATAAGTGATTGTTTAAAAGACTAAGTATGTGTAAGTTTCCGTAGAAGTAAGTGTGGTGGTGTGTGTATAACTGTATATGCAAGTAATTGTATGTTTGATTCTTTATTAGCATGAGTGACTATGTGTGTGAGTAACTCTATGGATGAGTGGCATTGTGTAACAGGATGTATAGGTGTATGAGTACATATGATGAGTGAGTACATGTATGAGTGACTGTATAGGACTGTTGGTGAATGAGTGTATGTGTATGTGGATCTTAGAATTACTGAAGAGGTTGTTGTAACTGGTATTGGTATGTCCATTGTTTTGAAAAGTTTAGTCTCTATTTTTGAATGTGTGTATCAAAGGTTATATTAGGGTGAGAGGAGGTCTGCCACTCTATCACAAGGATGATGTCATCAGTGATGTCATCAGTGATGTAATTTGAGATGTCATCAGTGATGTCATGAGTGATGTCACTGACCATGTCATGAGTGGTGTAATATGTGACGTCATCAGCAGTGCATTGCGGGCGCGCGAGTTATAGTTAGCTGAACAAACTATAACGGGGGAATTTCAATGGTTTTGTACAAGTGAAAAGTCAAGCTAACTATAACATCCCTGAAACCTATGGTTTTTTCAGTGAATTTGTGAGGTTTTTTAAATGCTAATTCCTAACTATAACGTGCCTGAAACCTATGTTTTTTTTCTGTGAATTTCAAAGGTTTTTTAAATGCTAATTTCTAACTATGCCTACAGAGATAGGACATGTGAAGAAAGAAGAAAAAATGCACAGAAAGAAAAAAAAGAAGTGCAGAAAGAAGCAACAGAAGTCCTCAAAGACGAAGAAAAGTGCAGGAAGAAGGATATCGTGCAGAAAGAACAAAAAGAAGAGGAGAAAGAAGCCTTGTTGCAAAATCATCCTGTACCCTCAACTTTTTCAGACGGATACTGGTGGTAACTGAGTCTGACTAACCAGTCCTAGAGCCAGTGATATGTTAAGCCCTTCAGTGCCCGCCCCTTTCCCCGCCCAGTGCCGGCCGTTGCATTAGCGGGCGGGGTCTATGACGAGCTGGACTCGTCATGGGCACAGCGCCACCGCGGCCCATGTCGAGTCCAGCTCGTCATGGGCACTGAAGGGGTTAAAAGACACTTAGAATACAGTGAAAACACCTACATACACTAGGGAACATTATGCGTTGGGGTCCCCCTGTGATTAGCATGACCTCCTCTGTAAGCCCCTAGTATATAATAGGGCAGGGGGATTAAAACTACCTCTTAAAACAGGCCACAGGGCGTTTTTGCACACGTTAACTCAGGCCCCGTCCCCTCCCTTCACCACTGTGTAAACACGCCCTGTGTCCGTTTTTAGTTGGGAGATTAAGTTCATTTGAATCCTGAGAGTCCCTAGGGTCCAACTAGCCCACTAAGTACCTCCAGTAAGTGCCACAGAGCTGCGTTGCAGAGAGGTGTAAAAAGTGGCACAGCTTGGACCACCTCTCTGCAATGCAGCTCAGTGGCGCTTACTGGAAGCACTTGGTGGGCTAGTTAGCCCCCAGGGGCCCTCAGTATTGAAGGAAAATTATATCCCCAATTTAAAACGTGCCATAGTGCGTGTTTGTACATGTCACCTCAGGCCCCGTCCCCTCCCTTCACCACTGTGTAAACGCGCCCTGTGGCTGCTCTAAGTTGAGAGATTAAGTCCCCTTGAATCCTAAGGGTCCCTAGGGTCAAACTAGACCACTAGGTACCTCCAGTAAGCGCCACAGAGCTGCGTTGCAGAGAGGTGTAAAAAGGGGCTTGGCCTTAGAACACCTGTATGCAGCGCAGCTCCCTGGCGCATACTGGAGATACCTGTTGGGCTAGTTGGCTCTCAGGGACCCTAAGTATTGAAGAGGAATTAATTCCCCAACTTACAACTCGCCAGGGGGCGCGTTTGCAGAGTGCTGCAAGGAGGGGGCGTGGCCTCCGGCACGATGCCAGTCTTTTATTTATTTTAATTTTCTAAGAAGGGGGGCTGTGTGGTTCCCCTTCTTATTCTAATTTATTGGCCCTGATGACCCCATCCCCCAGGGCCTGTCTCCTAATTATATTTTTTTGACCCCAATCCCCAGGGCCGGCCACTGTTTTTTATTATTTTTAAAAAATATATATTTATAGACACACCTAGGACATGCTGGACAAACCGTACGTAGCTATCACCATGACGATTTGCGTGATATTCATTAAAAGGCGACTATGCATACAATGAATCCACGTGGAATGTATTTACACCACTAGTGAAGCTCTGACATGTCTGATGCCCTACCGTGCCTAATCCCGGTAGACACCCTTGTCGTTTATTTATACAAACATGGGTAGCTATTGACGGGCACATTTAATACACATGCACACCAAGCCATTCAAAGGGGATTCGACAAAAATTCGACCAAAACTATGCAAGAAACCCCCCTCACGGTTAATAAAACACACATCCACTGCCGGATGTGTAATACTTTTTATTTTACTCTCTGGAAAGGGGACGAACATCACTTGAGAGTCACAGTGCGCTCCTGGCAGAGCCCAATGCTGTGTTACACCCACCATTGCCTGCTAAGTGCCACACACTTCTGTGTTGTATTAGACTAGCTTGTGCATATGCTATGACACTCTTTAGCCCATGTGCACTGTAACACCACCCCGTGAATATGTCATGCCACACTTGTCTTCGCACCGGTTATATTGCCCCATCTAACGTGCCTTCCTCGATGCCTATGTTATAACGCACAGTGCTATGCCATACATATTACAATCTGGGATCCATATCTTTGTCACAGTGCATATACAACGTTACACTCCCAGCACATATTTTATATTACAACTTTAGAGACTAGTTAGGTTACACAACACTGCCCTGTGCATATTACACTCCAAGGCGCATATCGCATAGCACGCGCTAGTGCCTGTGCTATCTCGCGCTCTCCAATGAATCTGTCATTGCGCACAATGTATTGCATATTATATTTCACGCCCGGTTCATCTTATATCACACTTTTTGGTGCATAGTTTATACCATACACAATATCTAGTTTTCATTTTCAATCGTGCTCTCAGGACTATGTTCTATATAACACTGTGTTCACCTACCCTTTTCACGGGCATTACATTTTGCGATAGGGGGTGGAGGGTCAGGGGTTGTTTCTGCCAAGTGAGCCCGGAGTCACAGTCACAAACGTCCTCTTCTTCCTGAATAAAAGTGAGATTATGCTGCATACTTGTTCATATTTTAAGTAGTTCGCACAGACACACGTTTTAAAAACAATAAAGTTCCTAATACCCGCCTTCTCTGAACAGTTAGCTTGCTGCCCCATCCCCCTCCTCCCTATCCTCTGTTGTGTGAATCCATGGACTAGCCTCCTCCCTCCTGCCATGCATGGTCTGATGTGCTGCCACTGCCCTCAATTTAGTATGATGTACCAGTCCACTCCTCCTGCCCTCCATTGCCCAATTCTATGCCCCATCATTGACCTCCTGCTTAAACTCTGTGCTTAGCTTGCTGCCCCTATTCTCCTTCCCCCTGCCCTCCGATGTCTTTGTGCATGCCCCTGCTCCATCCTTTTTGCCCACCATGTCCCATGGACCTGCCACTCCTATCTACTCTGAGTGTTCTGTTGAGCTGCCACTCCCCTCCCACCTGCCTAGCATTTTCAGATGACTGTAACCTGTCCCTGCCACCTCCACCCTGCCTGTCCACATGCCATGCACCTATACTCTTCCTCCTGTCCTACATGGTCCATTGTACTGCCACACCCTTCTGCCCTCCCTGGTCTGTTGTGCTGCAACTGCTCCTCCTGCCTGCCCTGTGTGGTCTGTTGTGAGGCCCCTTCCCCTGAACTTTCTTGTCTGTGCACAGGTCCTGACCCTCCCTTCTATCCTCCATCGTCCTTTGTGCATGCCCCTGCACCCTCCTTCTTGCCCATCATAGCCATTGTGATGCCACTAACCCTCCCACTTGCCATGCATGGTCTTCTGTGCTGCCATGGCCCCTTCCACCTTCCCTGTGTGGTCAGTTAGCTGCCCCTGAACCCCTCCCACCTTCCCTCCATGGTCTGTGTGTATGCCATCACAGTCTCACTGTTGCTCTTCATGGTGTGTCTTGCTTCTAGTGCCCATCCTGCCTGACCTCCATGGCTATCTTGCTGCTCCTGCCCTGCCCCCTTGCCCCCAGCCCTCTGTTTACATGTGCAGACCCCTACTCCCTCCCTCCTGGCTTGTCTGTTCCATTGTAATGCCCCTGATCCGTCCCTCCTGCTCTTTATGGTCTGTTATGCTGCAGCTTTCTCTCCTGTCTGTCCATTATGGTCAGCTAGCTACCATTGCCTCTTGCCCCTCTGTTCTCTGATGTCCATGTGCATGGTCCTGTCCCCTCCCTCTTGCTTTCTATGGATTGTTGTGCTGCACTCCCGTCCCGCATGCCCTGTGTGGTGTATTGTGCTGCTGCAAACCCTGATGCCTGCCCTGCAGGGTCAGTTTGGTGCACCTCTCCATGTCCCTCCTGTCCTCTGTTATCCAAGTCCATGTCCCTAACCCATCTCCTTCCATGATCCAATGTACCATACTTGCGAACATTTTGAACTTGGTAAGAGGGAGATTTTGAAAAAAAACTGGGGTATTGATTTTCCCCTTTGAATTACATTGAAAAAGAGGAGATTGTAGACAGGAGACAGATCGAATAAAGCCCATTTAATTTCAAAAACAATGGACGTTTCCTGGCTGAATCGGGTCTGTTGGCATGTATGGTTGTACTACCATTGCCTCTTCCTTCTGCCCACAATGGTCTATTACATTGCCACAGCCTCTCTTGCAAGTCCTGTATTGTTGGTTTGTTGCCCCTGCCCCCCTTTCCACTGCCCTCCATAGTCTGTTGTGCTGCCACGGCCCTTCCTGCCTGCTCAGTGTGGTTAAATTGTTGCCTTTGCACCCTCCTACCTGCCTTCAATTTTCAGAGTCCGTGCCCCTGGCCTCTGCCTCTCAACAGTATCCTAATGAACAACTAGATTGCTATCATTCTATATTTATTACAAAAGTGTGGAATGCCTGACGTCATCTTGATGAAATCAAAACTGTAATACCTAGAGCATTTCCTTCAGAAATTACATATATGAGAGGGTCTTATTGGCATCAAAATTATGGTTAGTGCTCTAAAAGACTAAAATAAGGACATATTTTCTGAGTTTTCAAATAGCGATAAAGCACTTTTAAATTATTTGTTACCTTTATGTTTTTTTATCCAGTTGACCACTTGATTAAATGTTGCACTTAGGGGAGAGGATGTGGTGTTACTTCCAGAACTGCAGACTTTGCAACTGGGGAACCAGGTTGGAGTTTCTGCTTCAGCTCGACATTCTGTGATTCTGGACAAATCACTTAGTCTCCCCATGTCTACAACCAAAATGAATTTGTTCTTGTGTGATGTAACCAATGCTCATGTAAAGCACTCCAATACCTGACAAGTCTGCACTATATAACACTGCAAAAACACAAAATAATACGTTTTTTGCATACTTCTGTCATTGGGCTATATTTGGGCTACATCTGGGTGATTTTGGGCTACATTTGGGCTCTTTTGTCTCCGGTGGCCATCTTGGGAGATTTATTTGTTATGAAGTTTCCAAATTTCCTCATGTACTGCAGTCTCCTTAGTAGGAAATGCTTTCGGTTTTTTACTTTGATTCCATCATGAAGGTATTCAGATATGTCACACATTTGCCATAAATTCTGAATGTTAGCACTCTAGTTGCTCATTAGATCACTGTAGTAAAGCTACTGTTCACCATGGAAGTCTGCTCCTGGTATTAAAAGTGCATGTTTCAGTCTGCATGTCAGAATTTTTTAATGAAATAGAAGAGGATTTGAGAAGTCACTCAAAATGTGCCCTCATTTTCTTTCTTCAGCATTAATCATAATTTCTATGGCAAAATGAACCCCCTCATTGTGTTCCTTTTTAAATTAAATGTTTTAAGTGTTACCAGTTTATTCCAATCAAGATGGCTTCAGGTGTGCCATACTTTTGTCATAATGAGGACAGTAAGCGCTCTAGTTGTTTTTAAGAACACTCTGGGACATTCTGTCATTGGGCTATACTTGGGCTACATCTGGGTGATATTTGGGCTACATTTGGGCTCTTTTGTCTCTGGTGGCCATCTTGGGAGACTTATCTGTTATGAAGTTTCCTAATTTCCTCATTTACTGCAGTCTCCTCAGTAGGAAATACTTTCAGTTTTTTACTTTGATTCCATCAAGAAGGCATTCAGATGTGTCACACATTTGCCATAAATTCAGAATGTTAGCACTCTTTTTGCTCATTAGATCACTGTAGTAAAGCTACTGCTCACCAGGAAAAACTGCTGCTGGTATTGAAAGTGCATGTTTCAGTCTGCATGTCAGAATTTTTTAATGAAATAGAAGAGGATTTGAGAAGTCACTCAAAATGTGCCCTAATTTTTCTTTCTGCAGCATTAATCATACTTTTTATGGAAAAATTAACCCCCTCGTTTTGTTCCTTTTTAAATTAAATGTTTTAAGAGTTACCACTTTAATCCAAGCAAGATGGCTTCAGGTGTGCCATACGTTTATCATAAGTAGGACTGTTAGCGCTCTAGTTGTTCTTTGGAACACTCCGGGAAGCTGCAGTAGAACACAAAGGAATCAACTGACAGTCTCTGCCCTTGTTGGATGTACATGTTTTACTGAGAATGTCAGACTTCATTCTCACATGACTGAGAAAGATAATGTGAATTTACAGAAAATAAGCTCTCAGTTTAGCTTATAGATCACCTTCCAAACCTCTGTGGGAAAAGCATGAGAAAATATTTTTCTCTCAATCATGATATCCCAGCAGAAGGCTTTTTCACATGGTGAAATTACCTCAGAACATACCACAATTCCTAAAATGAGTATGATACCATCAACAAATGATTTATAATGTAACTAAAGTCTTAAAACCTTCTATTAATTGCAATGCTTTTTAATGAGGTGCTATCATGTATATTGGTCCCAAGATGGCTGCCAACACTTCTTGAATGAAGTGCTGACAGCCAATCAAATCTCTGGATGAGATGTGTGGTTAGGCTCCGCCCACATATATATATGATTTTACTTTTGATTTTCTCAGGAACTACTGAACAGATTGACACCAGACCTGCAAAAGGCACATCCCTGACCTGAGGACTACCTCTCTGCCAAATTTCAAGTAATTCTGTTCAGCCGTTCGGGCTGTACCTTGGACTAAAGGTCCCTATGGAAAATTGCATGGGGGAAAACGCGTTTTGGGACCCCCCTTTTTTCTCAGCCCCCGCTTGACGAATCCCCCCGAGACTTTCAGGGTAGGAGCGGAGCGGAGCGGAGCGGAGCGCCCCACCTATTTTGAAAATTTTGCGAGGATTCGTCAACCGGCGCCAAAGTTATTCCAAATAGAATGTTGCGGATTTCCTATGGAAACACGGTCCTAACTATAACTATCTACTGGCGACCGCCAGTAGATAATATATATATATATATATATATATATATATATATATATATATATATATATATATATATATAGGATTTCTCCGTACAAAGCCCTCAGAAATGATCACCAAGTCCCGGAGGGTCACAGAAAGGCAGCACACCAAACAGCAGATCCAGGTTATTTTCGAATTGCTCACTTCATATTAATTAGCTTTTTTCTCTTCTTAAATTTAAACATGCAAAGTGCAAAGTGCATCAGGTCACAACAAAACGACCTACGCGTTTCGGCCAAAGGCCTTCGTCCGGGTCATGTGATGATCTGTGAGGGGTGTTTAAAAAGAGGTTGGTTTGACCCGCCCCCAATTAACAAGAAGTCCCAAATTTTAAAAGAAAAAATGTATCATAAAGGGGAACAAACAAGCACATTCAGTTTTGAGCTTGAACATTTTTTGGTGGAAGCGACATAAATGCATATACAAACTTGTAAAGTACTCAGTTCCAATTGCATTATGTGGCATAAATGTATACTAATCTTATGGCAGCGAAAAAGAGAGAGAGTTTTTCATCAGGGACTACATAACATTTAAAATAATTTATATATATGTCATGTATGATGTGTGTGGGGTCCTAAACTTTATACATTCTTTTCACATTTGAAAGTATGTAAGACTCAACATCCCATCAATTACGGACCCTCAACAGATGGATTCATTTGATAATTCAACCATATATATAAGCATATATATAAGCATGATCTTAAGGAACTAGAGCAGGCCGTAGGTGTTGTAACAAATATACAAAGTCCTTCCTAAAGTGTATAATGAAATTAATAATACAGAGTGAAGTACAATGTAGGACTAATTTTCATCTGTAGTTATCTAATCATGGTAAAGTACCAGATTTAAAAAGTGAAAATAAGATAATATAAGATAAAAACCATTATATGATAATAAGGTACACAGGGAGATATGGAGCACGGCTAATTCCAAACCTAATTCTTTCCCATTATTAAAGAGGAGAAGGGGAACTTCACGTGCCGACCAAATTAGTACACAAATTCTAATGCAGATCATGTTCCTAACTCCCAATTGGTCACCTTGTACAACACGTTGAAATGCTCTAGAGAAAAATAAATATATATATGTTAATGGATTCAAATTGCATACAAGGGTTCAGTTGACTCAAATTGGCCACCATAATTCTGCTAGATTTTAACTTTTTTTTTGCATTATCTCAAAGAATGAGAATGAACTTATAAGAACATAACATCAAAAGCTAAGTAAGTAATTGGATTCTCAAACATGTGTAACTTGGTCAAACATTCACGTTTCATTGAGGATCAATATTTTCTGTAATTTAAGTTGTTCCAAGTTCTCATAGGAAATTATGTAATTCAGCATCTGTCACGACGGCTCCACGCTCCTCAGGATCAGGGTGATGCTCATATGGGTCCACCTCCTGATTTCCCCACACTCTGACTAGACAATTGTGAACAGAGCATAGAGGTAATCAAGCGAGAGAAAGGTAGGGAAGGGGCTGCAAGGGAAGGGATACCTGAGACGAGAGAAACACACAGGTCAACAACAGTTTATTTCCCTAACTACTCTCATTTCATTCTCGCTAAGACCTTTTCGTACCATCAGTCTTCTCTAGTCCTGACGGTAGGATGTGTTTCAATCACGGATGAGAAGAACCGTGCTGCCCACACCGAAAGCATAGAAGAACTCTGCCAGCATCAAGCAGCAGGAAACAGAACAAACCAAAAAGGCCCCTCACCGGGGAATCAAAGGAATGCAGCAATGTTCTGACGCTGGAGTACAGAGTACCTCACTGGGAGCACTGAAAACTCGGTTGGCATAGTTTATGATAAACCCCGTTGACCCTGTGCACAAGTTCGAACAAGGCCCTGGAATATCAAACGAACACAAGTCTCGTCCCTGATTTTTGCCCCTAATAACAAAAGAAAAACGAGCCTCTCCACTTCCTCCCTGGAAGCCTAGAGGCGGTGGCCAAATGTCTCGAAAACAAATGAGAACAAACTACTCTCAACCTCCGCTCCGGGGGTCAAGAGTCTTACCCCTCTGGTCATCGGCAGACCCAGGTCTCACGGAGTTCGACCGGGAACAGTCCTGCCCAAGGCCCTGTGATCTCAGGGAGACACCGGGGGGGGTCTGATACACCGCTACGAGTCCTCCCGCCTTCGTGGACGGTCCGCAGCTGATCCGTATCTTCGGCTCAAGGTTCCTGGACTCTAACTCACGCTCAGCCGTGTCGCGTAGTCAGAAGGTGGGTCCGGATAGAACCCGGGTTGGGCGATAGCACTCGCCTCGTAACGCGGAAATCACCGTGCCAAGCGTCCGCTTGGCAAATCTGGTCAGTATCACGTACGACGCCAGGAGCGTCGTACGCGACTATATTCTCGTGGCTCCTCCCCTTCGGCAAAGGCCGCCGGGAATTGTAGTTCCGACGTGTTGTCGGGAGTAGGCGCGGCTCGTTACCTCACGGCCTGACAGTACGCCCCCCTCCCATGCGCCTCCTAGCGCCAGGTTTGGTCGGATTTCGGGCATAAAACGATCGCACCGCACGGGGGGCATGGACCCCTGAGCACGGTTCCCACGAATCGTTCTCCGCAGTGTAACCCTTCCATGACACCAAGTACCACAGGCATCCTTGGCGGTACTTGGAATCCAGGATGCGTCGTACCTCGTATTCTTTTTCCCCATCCACTATCACGGGTGGCGGTACTTTGTGGGGTTTGCCTTTTGCTGGTTTCAGCAGGCTGCAGTGGAATACTGGGTGGACTCTCAATGACCCTGGCAATTTCAGTTTATAGGCCACTGGATTTATTCTGCGCAGGACGGTATATGGACCTATATACCGTGGGTGGAAAATGCTTCGATAACGGAACCGTAGGTTCTTTGTAGAGAGCCATACTCTATCGCCTGCTTGGTATGTGGGACCCTCTTGTCGGTGTTTGTCTGCCCATTTCTTGTAGGATGTCTTGGCTTGTTGGAGATGTGCTTGGATGCGGCGATGACCTTTTAGGAGGGCTTTCATCTGTGCCGAGACTGTTGGATGGTTTTGTACTTCCCTAGGAATGGCCACTGGTAAGGTGTTTGCATGGAAGCCCGTATTGGCCCGAAAAGGGGTTTCTCCTGTCGAACAATGCCACGCATTGTTGTACGATAGTTCGGCCAACCATAACAGGGATACCCACGATTTTTCTGCTTCGTTGGCATAGCATCGTAGATATTTCTTGATGGTTTGGTTTAGTCTCTCCGTTTGCCCATCGGTTTGCGGGTGGAAGCTGGTGGACAGAGCGTCTTCCACTCGAAGAGCCTGGCACCACACGTGCCAGAACCGTGCTATGAATTGGGGGCCTCTGTCGGAGATTATGACCCGGGGAATTCCGTGTAGCTTCACTACATTCGTCAAAAGTAGTTGCGTTGTTTCGCTGGCCGTAGGCAGGTTATTGCAGGGAATAAAATGGCCCATTTTCGTCAGACTGTCTACGACTACTAATATGGCGTTACATCCCTGATCCCGTGGGAGACCCACTATAAAATCCACGCTGATAGATTGCCATGGTTGGGAGGGCGTGGGTAGAGGCATTAACAGTCCTTTGTTCTTGTTCTGTTCGCCTTTTGCCCTGGCACATGTTTCGCATTGTTCTATCCATAGTTTCACGTCCTTTGCCAGACTCCCCCACCAGAATTGCCTTTGCACCAAGTGCATAGTCTTTTTTACTCCTGGGTGGCCTGCTAATGTCGCATTGTGACACCAATTGAACGCCTTCAAACGGAGGGCGTGGGTAGGTAGGTATAGTTTGTTGTCGTGCAGCGGGATTCCATGTTTGAGAGTCCTACGAACGTCTTGAGATGCCCATTTTTCCCACTGTTGTGGAGATCGGTTACCGGTCACGTGTTCCATGAACTGATTTGCGGATATGGTACATACAATTCTCTCGGGGGGTATGATTGTTCTTGGTTCATCCTGTATGGCTTCTTCCGCTTCCCCCTGCCTAGACAATGAATCTGCTTTTTTGTTGTCAGCTCCTGGTCTAAAGGTGATCACAAAGTCATATCCTGCAAAAAACAGCATCCACCTCATTTGCCTTTGTGACAGGTGTCTGGCCGTTTTCATATCCTGCAAGTTTCGGTGGTCCGAGTATACCGTTATTGGATGTTGTGCTCCCCAAAGGTAATGCCTCCACTCTTGGAAGGCTGTCTTGATGGCCAGGAGTTCTTTCTCGGCCACCGTGTAATTTGCTTCTGCTGCATTTAGCTTTTTGGATAGGAACGCCACCGGGTGCAATTGGCCTGTGTGTTTGTCCCTCTGTGATAGCACCGCCCCTGTGGCCACATCCGAGGCGTCCGCCTCCACAATGAATGGGTTCTCCATTTGGGGATGTCGCAAAATGGGGGCGTTACAGAAGGCCCTTTTCAGTTGTTCAAATGCCTCCGTGGCCTCTGAGGTCCACAGAAACGGGGTAGCCTTTCTCAGCAATCTAGTGATGGGAGCGGCTACTTGCGAGAACTGAGGGATGAACCGTCTGTAGTAATTTGAGAACCCCAAAAAGCATTGCACCTCCCTCACGCTTTTGGGAATGGGCCAATTCTGGACTGCCTCCACCTTCCTCTCTGCCATTCGAAACCCCCGGGGATTTAATATGACTCCCAGGAATTCTACCTCTGTAACGCTAAACTCTCACTTACTGAGTTTACAATAGAGGCCATTGTCCTGTAGTGCTTGTAGGACGTGAAAGACGTGACGGGTATGTTGTTCAGCTGTGACTGAATAGACCAAAATGTCGTCGATATAGACGATTACGAATCTGTCCACGTATTCTTTTAAAACATCATTAAGGAAATACTGGAATGCCGCCGGGGCGTTACACAGCCCGAACGGCATAACCAAGTATTCAAATAAACCAAAACGAGTTTTAAAAGCCGTCTTCCACTCATCTCCGTCTCGGATCCTCACCAGGTGGTACGCCCCTCTTAAATCCAATCGGGTATATATCTTGGCCTCCCTGACCTGATCCAACAACACGGGGATGAGTGGGAGAGGGTATCGATTTCTAATGGTGTTTTTATTCAGTTGTCTGTAATCGATACACGTGCGAAGTTCCCCATTGGCTTTCGCCGTAAAAAAAAGGGGGGATGCCGCTGGTGATCGAGAAGGGCGAATAAAGCCAATGGAACAGAAATGGTCTAGGTAGGCCCGTAGGTGTCTCGTTTCGGGTTCCGATAAGGCATATACCCTACATGATGGGATGATGGCGCCATCTATGAGATCAATTTGACAATCATATTCGCGGTGTGGAGGGAGTTTCTCCGCCTTGGTTTCACTGAACACCTCTCGGTATCTCCGATACTCCGCGGGCAACGCCACGTCCTTTTCGGCTGCTGTGGCTACCTGGTAACCCTGAATCATGGATAGAACCTGCGAGGTATGTGCTTTCATGCACGTGGTCAAACAGTCTGGAGAGTTGAACGCAATGGTTTTTTGTTTCCAATCCAGGGTGGGATTGTGATGCCAGAGCCATGGCATGCCCAGAATTATTTCATATTGTGGTGCCTCAATGATGTTCAGCGCGAGGTTCTCCACATGGTCTTGTGGTGAACCTTCGAGCACTAATTCTATGATATCCATATGCTCAGTAACGGGACCGGATTTCAACGGTTTGCCGTCTACTGCTAATACGGTTTCTGGTTTTTCGCTGGGCACTCTTCCAAGTCCCAGTCGCTGCACTAGTCCGTCATCTATAAAGTTGCCGGTGGCCCCGGAGTCAATCATCGTCCGAACCAGATGTTGTTTCCGCCCGGTTCGGAGGGTCATTGTCAACACTATGTGAGCGGTAGCTCCCTGTACCCCTGAAAACCCCAACGACGGAACTATCCATTTGCATTCAGCTACCTCCTCCCGCCTGAGGTCTCCGGTTTTAGGTTCGTCAGACTCTGTTTGTGCGGTGGCTACTTGTTTCCCTGGATATGAAGCACTCCTTTTCTTGGGCTTCACAGGGCACTCCCTTACGTAGTGACCCTTCTTCCCACAGTACATGCAGAGCCCCTGCACTCGCCTGGATTCGCGTTCGGATTTGGACAGTGGAGGCCTTATAGCTCCAACGTCCATGGGCTCGGGAACGGCCTCATTCGAGGCCTGAGATGGTCGGATTGGTCTCTCTACGCCCCCCGTTCCTCTTTCTCTTCCTCTACGGTCCCCGCCCCTATCGGACATTCGATGGTCTAGTCTCAGGGTGAGGTTTATGAGATCCGTACAAGTGTTGGGCTGGGGATCAATTTGGGCCAGGACGTCTTTTAGTTCGTCCCGAAGTCCTTGGTAATACAGGGCCATTCGTTTTTCCTCAGGCCATGCTGTTTCTCCCACCAGTCGGTTGAAGGAGGTCATGTATGTAATCAAATCCTTCCTACCCTGCCGATGTTCCAACAACTCCCGATCCGCACTGAGTGTGGTGGCTCTCCTATCGAACACCCTCTCGAATTCCATCCGGAAGGCTGTCCAATCGGAGAGTAGTGGATCGTCGTTTCTGACCAACGGAACCGCCCAATTGGCGGCGTCCCCAGTGAGATATGATATAGCGAAGGATACCCTAGATATGTTTGTGGCAAAAGAGGCAGGTCTACAAGAGAAATGTAGTGCAATTTGTGTCAGGAAATTTTGTATTTTATGGGGGTCGCCTGCATACCTTTCCGGACTAGCCAAGGGAATCGGCGGGGGGACATGTACCTGGATCTGTGAACTGCCTGAAGACACATCAAATGGATTTCTGGCTTGTCTATCAAGTCTATCCTTCAGCACCGCATTCTCTGCGCGAGAAGCGGCGACTTCCTGTTGGACCAAATTCAAAGCTTGGATAACTTCCTCTAACGTATCCATCACTGAGCCGAACCCTGACCGGGAGGAGACTGTTTTCGTGGGTACGTGATTCTGTCACGACGGCTCCACGCTCCTCAGGATCAGGGTGATGCTCATATGGGTCCACCTCCTGATTTCCCCACACTCTGACTAGACAATTGTGAACAGAGCATAGAGGTAATCAAGCGAGGGAAAGGTAGGGAAGGGGCTGCAAGGGAAGGGATACCTGAAACGAGAGAAACACACAGGTCAACAACAGTTTATTTCCCTAACTACTCTCATTTCATTCTCGCTAAGTCCTTTTCGTACCATCAGTCTTCTCTAGTCCTGACGGTAGGATGTGTTTCAATCACGGATGAGAAGAACCGTGCTGCCCACACCAAAAGCATAGAAGAACTCTGCCAGCATCAAGCAGCAGGAAACAGAACAAACCAAAAAGGCCCCTCACCGGGGAATCAAAGGAATGCAGCAATGTTCTGACGCTGGAGTACAGAGTACCTCACTGGGAGCACTGAAAACTCGGTTGGCATAGTTTATGATAAACCTCGTTGACCCTGTGCACAAGTTCGAACAAGGCCCTGGAATATCAAACTAACACAAGTCTCGTCCCTGATTTTTGCCCCTAATAACAAAAGAAAAACGAGCCTCTCCACTTCCTCCCTGGAAGCCTAGAGGCGGTGGCCAAATGTCTCGAAAACAAATGAGAACAAACTACTCTCAACCTCCGCTCCGGGGGTCAAGAGTCTTACCCCTCTGGTCGTCGGCAGACCCAGGTCTCACGGAGTTTGACCGGGAACAGTCCTGCCCAAGGCCCTGTGATCTCAGGGAGACACCGGGGGGGTCTGATACACCGCTACGAGTCCTCCCGCCTTCGTGGACGGTCCGCAGCTGATCCGTATCTTCGGCTCAAGGTTCCTGGACTCTAACTCACGCTCAGCCGTGTCGCGTAGTCAGAAGGTGGGTCCGGATAGAACCCGGGTTGGGCGATAGCACTCGCCTCGTAACGCGGAAATCACCGTGCCAAGCGTCCGCTTGGCAAATCTGGTCAGTATCACGTACGACGCCAGGAGCGTCGTACGCGACTATATTCTCGTGGCTCCTCCCCTTCGGCAAAGGCCGCCGGGAATTGTAGTTCCGACGTGTTGTCGGGAGTAGGCGTGGCTCGTTACCTCACGGCCTGACAGCATCTGCATTTAAACCCCATGGTAACTCTGTTCCTTTGAGGATAATCCATCTTGATTCAGCTTGTCTCAAAAGACGATCACGATCTCCCCCTCTGATGTTTTGAGGGATATGTTCGACTGCATAGTATTTTAGGTTGTCAAAATTGCCACCATGTACATTCCAGATATGTTTTGAGATGGCATAGGAGAAGTCTTTGTTCTTTGTAGCCCTTAGATGTTGTAAAATTCACAGTTTTAGTTTGTTTACGGTGCTACCTAAATATTCCTTCCCGCATTCACATTTTAAAACATAGACCCCATGCGTGGTTTCACAAGTAATCCTCTCTTTGATAACCTTGTGTTCACCAGTCATGATGTCAATTTTTTGTATGTTCAAACCATGGCGGCAGGCTTTACATTTCGAACATTTGAAAATTCCTAAGCTTTTAGCCATTGTGTTTTGCTTCCACCTCGTTCACTCCTTTGATTATAGCTAAGTACAAGGATATCATTCAGAGATGGAGCTTTTTTGTATGTAATATTGAGATGGTCTGATGTCATTTCTTTTAAGTCATCATCTCTTCTCAGGATTTTCCAATGATCTTGGAGTGTGTTTCTGATGGTTTTGCTGGATGAGTTAAATTGAGTAATGTATCTTATTTTGTTGTTATCCGGATTCTCAATCTTTTCCATATTAGTTCTTTTAGGCAATAGTGTGGCCTCTCTCTTCTTTTGTAAGGTTCTTAATTTGGCATTGTCCAACACTATTGCTGGGTATCCTCTGATTAAAAATCTCTGATACATCTCATCCAGTTGTGAAAGAAATTCCTCTTCTTCTGAGCAGTTTCTCCGTGCTCTTAAAAATTCTCCATATGGAACACTCCATTTTAAACACTTGGGATGTGCACTGTTAGCCGATAAAATGCTATTACATGAAGTCGATTTACGAAAGAGTGTCGTACAGATCTTCTGATTTTTGATATAGATGTGGATATCAAGATAATCAATCATTGTCTTGCTGATGTTGTGAGTGAATTGCAATTGAAAGGAATTATTATTGAGAACCTTGAGGAAGATGTTCAAATCCTCTGTGTTTCCCTCCCATATCAGGAACAGGTCGTCTATATAGCGTACCCAAAGAACAATGTGCTCCAACATATCTTTGTTTCTTTCCGACCAGATTTGTTCTGCCTCCAACATGCCCATGAAGAGATTAGCATATATTTTCTTGTTCTGCATCTCTTCCTCGTGTTTGTTCAGTTTCTTTTCCATGTCCTCAAATGCTTTTGTACCTTCTGGTGTCTTCTTAAAATCTTCCAATGTTTTTTCCAATTCTTTAATTACTTCCATGGTTTGTGATAGTCTCCTTTCCGCGTGTATTATTAGAGTGTTAATTAGTTTCATAGAACATTTGTTAGTATCTGATTGCCATTTTAAAAGCAGGTCTGAGTCCAAGTCACTTAGAGTTGGTAAAACGAAAATTCCTAGGCCTCTAGGAACTCTTTTGCAGTCAATATATTTTTTAAGGGTGACACTCTCCCACCATTTGTTGATCTCTACTATCCTTGCTTGTTCTAATTCCTTAAGCAATTGTTTTAGTGAGTTCTTTAATCCTGTTAGTTTGCCATTCTGCTGGCTATGCCCCACTGTTAACTCCCCTTCATCGTCAAACATGTCCTTTAGAAGTTGTTCTCGTTTGGTCCAACGGTCGGCCATTATTTTTGATTTTATTTTTTAGAGAGAAGGCAGAAAGAATTTTAGTTTAAGATGATTCAAAGTTGAGTTTTTATTCAAAGCAAACGTTTTATTGACACATTAGCTGAATAAATATCTTTATCTTCTCATTGATAGTGGGGCAAAGATTTATGTTATAATATTTAAGCTATCATCAGGTCTTGTTGTTCTTGTTAATTTAAATTAGTGACCTGTTACACGTTTCCTATCCGTTTGTCAATTTATTCCCACTATGTGGATATCAAATATATTCCTGACATCAAAAAAGATATTTTTGAATCGTTGGTTGGTTGGTGTAAGCTTCGTATTTTTTATTCCAATTGCCCTGTATAAAGATCAGATAGCCTCCAGATATATGGGTGAATTCTTAAGTGTATTAATTCCGTTATTTGATTGTCCTATTGCATATTTTACAAGGCATTCACTTGTATGCGACCTTATTCAAAAATATTTTGAACTCTTTCAATTTAAATGTTATGGTTGGTTTGTCGCGTTGCCAAGGTCGACTCAAAATAGGGGCCATGCATGGAAAAAGTTGTTTGTTGTTATCCAAAATGAGTGATAGTCGAATCCTCCGTGATCGTTGATTTTTATCTTTACTCCAAACATTATTGCACGTAGATCCGTTAATGTGACCTTTGTAGTCTGTATGTCAGTATCCCTGTATGAGTACCAGATACATTCTAGACATAAGGGTGAGTTCTTGAGTGTATTAGTATTATGATAATTTTACCACGTTGCCGGTGTTACTTTGGAATGAAGGCCGTAAATGAGAGAGGTTATTTGATGTTATTCAAAAGAAGTGATGGTCGAATACTCCGTGATCGTTAATCTTTATCTTCTTTCAGAGATTATTACACAATGAAGGTCAAAAAACACTGTGATCATTGATCTTTGTCTCTGTGACAGAAGTTGTAACACAATGATTGTATGATGATCGTGTTTCCGTCTCAAAAATCAGATTGATGAATGTTCCCAAGTAATTATCACTTCGTTGCAAAAATGAAAACGTTTTTTTAAATATGTATATTGGTTTCCTTATAATGATGTACACTTTTTACCTGACAATAATAATTGAGAGAACAAAACGTGAGCACTGTGGCTATTTTGCCATGTATATATCCACAAACACACCGTAACTCCTTCTGTACTGGGACCCAGGGAGGGTGGCGTATACGCCGGCGAAGCGTACCCGCAAATGTATTCCAAAAGCAGCAAAATTGAGTATAGTACGCTCTCACGACAAGAAGCAGGACAACAGTCTGGTTAATCCAAGTTTAAACTTGTATTAACCAGACTGTTGTCCTGCTTCTTATCCTGAGAGTGTACGATACTCAATTTTGCTGCTTATATATATATATATATATATATATATATATATATACATATATACATATATACATGCTGCAGGAACATAAATAGCTCCAGAGGCTCACTGCACTGGCTGACCAGCTACTGGACCTGCAACTGGACGTGTGTGAGCCCTGCTGGCCTCTGCTTGAGTGAGTTCCTGACCCCTAAATGGTGCCCTTCAGGTACTGGACACTTGGTGTGACTCATTTGAGCTTATCTGAAGTTTTTGGTCTTTTTGCGACTGGCCTGTTCATGCCAAGACCTTGCCATTGATGCCAACTGCCAGCGCAAAGGAGCAGTGAACCAACTATTCGCACTACAGCATCAATCACCAATGCAAAGCTCTAGCTCTGACCGTCCATGACGTCAACAGGTTCTTCATGCTACAGCAATGACTTCTCGACAACTTCGATAGATGCCCTGGTGCTCTCCCTTCTCACCATGGCTCTTTCCACTGAAAACGCAATTCCTGGTACTGGACTGAGAAGGTAACTCAGCAGGACTAACCTGGTCCCTGAATCCAATCCTCACTCCCTTGTGGTCGGGCTAAACTTGTGAGTGTCTCCTGGTATCACACGACCAAATAATCACAAGTGGAGTTTTGGGCTTCTTGGTGCTATTTTCTCTTAGATCTTTAAAAACTCATACCTCCAATTCTAGTAATTGGATTTTTGTTGTTTTGGTGTCAATATATTTATTGAAGTTCACTCTATCTTTCTAAATTGGTGTGGGATTTTTTTTGTGTTGTGTTCTCACTATATTACTGTTTGAAGTGCTATATAAATACTTTACACATTGCCTCTAAGTTAAGCCTGACAGCTCTGTGGCAAGCAACCAGAGGTTAATTTGTGGTGTGCTTGTGACATCACCCTGGCAAAGATTGTGGCTTCTTCTTGAGTAGGGTTTCACCCCCCTAAACCAGCAACCCAATTTTTTATACCAAACAGTATGAAAAGTCAGCTTATCCCTTTGTGCAAAATATCCAGACCATTGGAGTTTTCCAGTTAAGCACCAGGTCTGCCTTTTTCTAATCAACTCACCTCTTTCAGACAAGAAGGCCTCTTTGACATTTCTTATTACCTGTAGAAGTAGATAGGCATTGGTCCTTCTTCTGGCTGTTGTTAGCTAAAATGGAATCCAAAACAAGATCAACTTGTTGATGTCTAGGTATACTGAGTGATTTAAAAGAAACTGGAGATGATAAACTTAAGATAACAAAAGAACAATACAGTAAATTAGCTATCCCAGTGAAACATGGAAGGCAAGCTTTCATCCAGAATTATCACCCAAACAATTAGTATCAAGTTTAGTTTACCAAACCTTCCCAGCTATCACATGAATCATCATCATTGGTATTCATTTATGAAAGTTGGCTTTGCTAAGTGTGGTGTCCTTGCCTATGTGCTTCTCTTTCCCAGGGGAGTAACTCACAATAGAGTGCAGCCTTTAAATATTCATTGAGAGCAAGAGAATAAAACAAAGATTAGGGATGTATGGCATCTTGTTGTTCTTTTTGTGAAATGGAGGCTTGCGCCGTAGAATGACACAATTTCTCATATCAAATACTATGGTTTAATCGAAGGTTGAGTTAGTCTTTCTCACCTGTCACCATTAGGTCAGTACCAGCAATAAACGTCTGTGTCCTCCTTCATTGCCTATCTGTGCCATTCAGACTGGACCATTTACGTTTATTTACAACAGCTGACCAAAACTGCATACCAAATATATACATCATTTTTTTTTAAAAAGAGTCAAAACTGTTTAGTTGTTGTGTTATTTATTAGTTAGTAAAGTAACGTTCGCCCTCAAACTCACGGGGGTCATCCAAAGGATCACCTGTGATATAAGACTAACTGCCTTCATCCATAGTTCTGTCTTCAGGAGCATTGTAATTTTTTTGGTATGAATAGTTTGTTCATTGTAATCATTGTCAAATTTTACATCTTGTGAGGAGAGAAACTGGCCCCTCTTACTGTGAAAACTACCTCAGCTAAACTGAAAACACGCACTGAAGACGCACTGGCTACCAACATGATAAATACTTTTTTGGCATCCTGATGAGCTCTGGCCACTGTTCCTTCTTCCCATGCCAATTGGTCAATCAGTCTTGATCCAGGCATACCTCTATTGGGTTATAAAGGTTAGTCCTGGGTGGAACTCATGGAGTTTTGCTCCAGGGAATTTCACGTATTCCCAAAAAACTCAGCGAGACTCTGTGGATGTCCACCAGGGGGTGAAAGAATTCTCAGCTATCCTTTTGCTCTGCTTATTCAGGCCTGATTTGTTTGTATCCCTATAATATCTTATTACTCCTTCCCCTTTCCCACTCAACTACCCTTTATTTACTCTTTTTTTGTGTCTTAGTGTTTGTGTATTTTACGGTTTTGTCTTTTTGGGCACCAGCATACCATGCAGCAGCTGACGCATTGCTGAGCTGACATTCTCAATCGGGAACAGGACCTTTTCAACTTGGTTGGAGTAGATCTTGCAGGGCTCAGTGAGTAAGTATTTTTTTTTTTGTTCTACTATGGTAATATTTTTTTTTCAAATACCATACTGCTCACACTCAGAGGTAAGATAAGTTCACATTATGAATATTATGTGATCCAGTTAGAGCTATCCAGGTACTCGGTGCTACCCAATCGAACTTGTTGGCGCTCGCTTGGGCTGATTATTTAAGAAGTCATGCAGACTCCTCTGTCCTGTCACTAAGATAATGGTAGTAGTAATATCAGTGAGTTAGCATTCTCTGAGCCTTTCTTTTGTAGCTCAATCAGTGCCAATTTCCCAGTTATGTGTAGTATGAATTCATGCATTGAAAAGGGATACTATGCTGACCCATCACAGGGGTTGAGAAGCAAAGAGCATTTGATGCAATGCATTGGTAGTTCCAAATGTAGTTTAGAAAATTAGGAATAGGGTTTAGGGAATAAGGAATAGGCCAACTCAATACTAGTTCAATAGGCAGTCTGATTTAGAAAGTATGACCAATTAATCCAACTATGTAGAGCATGGCTTTTCACCCCAGAGGTATCCAGGCGCTGAATATTGGCCAGTTTGTCTATTAGTCAAACAGCCAGGTCTTGAGTGCTCTCCTGAAGTAGGTGTGGGTGGTGGAGATCTGGAGGTGGTGAGGCAGTTTGTTTCAGGATTTGGCAGCAAAGTAAGAGAAGGATAGCCCCCCTCCTTTGCCCAACGGATGCATAGTAAGTGTGTGAGGGCTAGGTGGGCTGTACGTATATGTCTGGTGGGCTGGTAGAAGGCCAGTCCGTGGTTGATGTCAGCTGGTCCTATGTTGTGGAGGGCCTTGAATGCATGGGTGAGTAGTTTAAAGTGGCATCACTTCTTGGTTGTTAGCCATTTGAGGTCTTTGAGATGAGGGGTTATGCTTGATCGTTTTGGGAGATTCAATATGATTTTGGCTGCTGAGTTTTGGATGTTCTGGAGTTGTTTCAGTAGATGGGTTGTGATTCCAGTGGAAAGAGCGTTTCCGTAGTGAAGAACCAGAACCTTTTGGGTCTGGCGGCGCAGGGTACGCCTTAATCTCCTGGGTTCTCCTGCTTCAGCTAACAGAGTCACGGGGACACTCTGTCGGCGTAAAGGATCAGATTATATTAGCTGCAGCTAGTACAGTTGTCCTAGAAGTACACACAGTATGTTCTCAGGAGACTGCCACTTCACTCCGTGGCGCACAACCTTATATAGTACATATGTGAAATATACATTAACCAAGAACACACCTAAAACATATAAAAAGAGCCAATAAGAAAGGTTGGAAAACAGAACAGAACCAATAGGAAAGGTTTGAAAATAAAGTATCAAGTAACTCAAAGAAGCCTCTCCTCCAACTGTGTTTGTGACCCCTCCCCACGAACTAATTCATTAACAGGTTTGTAACCGACTCGCAGGTGGCGAGATACGTTTGTGTGTTTTGGAGGACAGTTGTGAAACGAGAGAATACTAGCAGAGGACAGCGAAGGCCAGACGATCAGATAAAGTCAGAAGAGAATAGTGTGAACCAACAGATAGTTGAGACAGGGATTAGGAAAACCAGACGGGATTAGTGTACTCGGCCAGTTCTAACACCAGCTTTGTAAATAGAGGCAGAAGGCTTATTTTGACACGATGCTGCAGGAAAAGCAGAAAAGACTTTGTTCGCCGTGCTGCCTGAGTGAGGGCAACACAAATTGGCGGCGGAGCACAAAATGGCGGGTCAATTCGATCACGATCGAAAATCGAATTTTCTCAGACCCTCCTTTTGCCAGAACTCAGGCAAGATACATAGACTCACGTTAATCTGAGTCAATGTCGATGGCCATGAGGTCATCGAGCTGTTGCTGTAGCATCATTCTAATATTCTCTGTTCTTTGTGGTTTGGGTTTAGGGATGCACATAGTAGCACAAAGGTCGCAGACGGCGGGACCACAGTGCATACAAAGGCAACAAGAGAAAATGATGGTCAAAACTACTCCAAGGAATGTCAATACCTTCCAACCCCATTTGGACAGTAGTCTCCAAAACCACTCCAATAATGACCAATCTCGTTCGTCCTGATGAATCGACTCAGAGATTATATGTAACTTAGATATAGCTTGGTATACTGTCGGAGCGTCATCTGGTATGAAAATACAGCAACTTGACCCGATCAATTTGCATACTCCACCACGATCCGCAAGAACAAAGTCTAAGGCAGCTCAGTTTTGTAAAGTCATAAGACGATCCGCCTGTAGTTCTGCCGTGATATTACTTAAGGCTCCTACAGTGATGTCTATAGTGGTTTCTACGACACGAACCAGTTGCCTTATATTTCTGCTGTTGGCCATTGGACCCCAAAAAGGAAGAAATCCTTTGAGGAAATCTCCTCCCTCTTGTCCTGCTGTGTCTTTAGAATCGATAATCCCTCTGCCATATCTGTTTCGATGATGATTTGCAGAAGCGGTGTATGTAGGGGGAAGAAGGAAAGCTATATAACAGGTACCAGAAAAACCAGTTGGCAACCACGTGTAAGCCCTATCGTGGCAGATAAAATACGTGCCTTGAGATGGTACTAGAGGCGGCGAGTTCTGAGAGGAGTAGACGTATGTGTGGGAACAGTTGTTTCTTTGTACGGTGTCAGTAGATGGACCATTTATTTGCAGACAGAAATTTCTCTGATGAGGAATAGTCCAAATCGGTGGAGATTTTCCTTGTTTAACCTTATCACTAAGGCTAGTGACATAATGGGTGACGTTCCAGTTAGTGTACGCTTTTCTTTCATCAACGGAAATTTTACTATTTTCCATGATTTTAGCCATAGCTAGCATTCCTTTTATCAATAAACTATGACTGAAATCCGGACCACCAATATGTGAACTAACGGATCGTCTGAATTTGCTTTGATAGGCATTGGAGAAGATAACAAAATAAGTCCAAGCAGAACCCTCATAAGAGAACGGAAGAACTAAATACGGCATTCCTGTTTCTGTGGTATGTGGCATAAGTCCACACACCCAACAGTCAGTTGTATTGATCACTAATTGGTGTTAATATAATAACTGGACAAATGAATTGTTGTAATATTCGGTTCTTCTAATGAGTTTATGTTGAGGAAGGGAATGAAATAGATGTGGAGAGTCAGTAGAAGAGTCAGTAGAAGAAGACGAAGAGGTAAAAGGAGAGACAAAGTTTTGCTGCAGAGCATAAATAATCCAACTTATACACGCCAAAAGGATACACAATAATATAATAATACATAAGGCTATACTAAAACGACTGTACATTAATCTACAGGATTCTTTTTTATCTTTTCTCTCTCTTTTTCCTAATGTAGTTTCCATCTTTCTAAATGGATGCTCACGGCAATCTTCCTCAATCACTTGATTATGATTATCTGCCGTCCTATGACACTGCAAGTCCTGCAGGCCTATTGCCACTACTCAGGTCACAACCAAGACTCCTACCGTGACCCTGCAGCCGGGATAGAATACTACATAGGAGAGAGAAAATCTTAAGTGTTCTTTAGTCTAGGTCTTAGGTTATAGTGTTCTTTATCAGGTGCAGTTTGGTCTCGGAATAATGTTCGCGGATTTGTCGTATTCAAGCGACGATGTGGTGTCATTGCTTCCTGAAGAATGTCGTCGTCCTCTTTCTCAGACAATGTTCCATTCAGGCGTGCATCACTAAAAGGTACAAATCGTGGAACCTTCTCACTCTCAGAGTCACTAATGCCCTAACGCATCCATTGATCGAAGGGTAGAGGCAAAGGAACTTTCTTACAATGCACGCCGTGAATCCAATTTTTCTTTCCTTCGACTTTTACCGCTGTTCTCGTTGTTAGGAGAACCAACCGAGGTTCCTTCCACCGGGGCTCCAAATTTTTCGTCCTTTGGAAATTCTTTATGCAAACCCAGTCACCTGGTCGGATGGAATGACCTGGGTCAGTGGAAGCCTCCAGCAAAGCACTCTGAACCTGCTGATGGAGAACACGCAATTTAGTTGTAAGTTCATGCAAGTAATCAATCAACATTGTATATGGCAAGTCTGAGTATTTCTTAGGGCGAGGGGCTACCCATATATTAGCTGGGCGCCCAAAAACCACCTCATAAGGGCTAAGTCCCAAACAAGAGTGTACAGCAGTTCTGGTGGATAGAAGAGCCAATGGTAAAGCACTATGGGGGTCTTTATTCCAGTCCAAATGACAATGTATTATCCATATCCACTCCTTTTTCCAGACTTGCTTGTCAAGCTGAAGCCATCATGGAGATAACGCCAAAGGAGGTGGAAATGGCTATAGGTTTGCTGATATCCAACAAAGCGCCGGGATTGGACAAAATCCCTGGAGACCTCTACCGCTCGGAACCAAAGATTTGGGTCCCGTATCTTTGCGCTTTATTTAACTCTATTTTGTTGGGTGCTGAACCCCCAGAGTCTTGGCTTGGAGCAGAAATAGTTCCAATATTTAAGAAAGGCTGTCCTTTACAACCTGCAAATTATAGGCCCATCAGCTTAATTGACACCACACAAAAGCGGTTTGGCCGAATAATTTTGGACAGATTACATTCCTGGGAATCAGACAACAATATTCTAAGCCTTTTGCAAGCGGGTTTTAGAGAGGGAATCTCCACTGTTGACCAGATCTTTCGACTACAGATCATTCATTGGAAGACCGCAAAGCTAGAGGGTGGCAGCCTCTATCTTATCTTTGTTGATCTGAGGTCGGCATTTGACCTGGTACCACGGGAAAATCTGTGGAAGGTGCTCTGGGATCTTAATGTCCCTCCATATCTTCTGGACATTGTGAGCAGACTCCACAGGAATAATTTCGCCCAGGTCAGATGCGGAAAACATGGTGACCTGTCCTCCCGCTTCCCTGTAAATCGAGGAGTCCGACAAGGATGCGTGTTGGCACCCACGCTATTCTGTCTATACATCAATGGGCTCATTAAACATCTGGAAGGCATTAGGGATATAGATGCGCCAAGACTTGCCACGGGCTTGGTGCCAGCGTTGATGTTCGCTGACGAAACTTTGTTGTTGTCTCGTACGTCAACTGGCATCCAGCGCATCCTGGACGGCTTTGTGGATTTCTGCGCTGAAAGAGGTCTTGAGATCAATTTAGCTAAAACTAAATTTATGATTCTCAATCCCCCTAAGTACACACGGCCTAACCCAGTTGTGAACGGTGTTCACCTTGAGCGGGTGACAACGTTCAGTTATTTGGGGATTACCCTACAAGAAAATTTTGGATGGGGGGGACAAATTGCCAACTCCGTGTTGAAACTTGCCAAAACCACTGGGGGAATTTCACAAGCATTTAGAGGCTCGGTCTCCAAACCAGTGGGACCAGCGATTGAAATCTATAGGACCCAAGTGAGAGCAGCGTCTATCTATGGGGCTGAATTGTGGGGTCACTCAAAAATCCACAGCCTGACTAGGACCGAAAATACTTTTATGGCGAGCTTGTTGGGTTTACCTCCCAGCTCCCCGCTGATCCCTATCAGGCTGGATTTTGGCCTAATACCCATGGAGCAAGTGGTTACGCTGCGCCCATTGATATATTGGAAGAGACTTTGGGCTAACGCAGAGCTAGTTTCTTATCGGGAGGAATTTAAGGGGGTATGGTCTCAACTAAGGCATAAGAACATCCCTTGGTTAAGCTTTGTCAAGGACGCATGTATTAAGATTGGCCTACCAGAACTATGGACCTCTCCGGAGGTCTCGTGTCCGGCCTTACCTAAAGAAAAACTGACTGCACAGGCTAAAAACTACCATCTTATGTGTTTATACGAACATTCTGAGCCCGGGAGGCTGACGACTGAGTTCCTACAAATTAAAGATAATTATAGGAAGGAGGAATTCTTAGATCTGGTCAGTCCCCCTGCAGCTAGGAAGCTTTATTACCAATTGAGACTGGGTTGCTTGCCACTCAGATCGTTCACCTCTAGGTGGGATCCAAGCAATAGTACAGCATGCCCGGCCTGTGGCCATAGTCTGGAGGACGAAAAACACATTTTTTTCTTTTGCCCTACCTACTACCTCCAAAGAAAACGTTGGGTTAAGCCCATCTGTACCAATCTTGGCTTTAGAGAGTGCGAGCATGCAATGAGAGTCCTGAAATATGATACCCAACCCCCAATAGTTTTTGCAGTTTCCCGGTTTTTAAATGCAATGTGGCTAAAGCGCAGGAATTTCTTGTAGTTTTATACTGAGTTCTGTGGTGCCCGAATCTTATGTAATATTTCATAATTTGTGATTTAATGTGTATATTTTAAACTGTAAATTGTGATAATTTATGTTGCTTTTATGGCCCTTGGTGCCGAAATAAAGATTAACAATGGCATCGGGCCAATTAAGTCCTGTACTAAACTGCACTTTCGCTAGTTTAAGTTTTAACCCCTTCGATGCGGCGCCGATTCCCGCTCAGCGCTGACCGTTTCTTGCGCGGGCGTGGTCATGACGGAACGGTTCCGTCATGAGCATAGCTCAACCGACGCTCATGACGGAACCGCTCCGTCATGAGCGCCGAAGGGGTTAAAGTTCCATTGTAGCATTCCACTAAACCCGCTGACTGTGGATGGTTTGCCGCATGGAACTTTTGCTTGATACCAAGACCCGCACAAACTTTTTGCATGACTTGGCCCACAAATTCGCTCCCATTGTCACTCCAGACAATGCGCGGCAAACCAAACCTGGGGAAAAATTCTTTTAGTAGAACATTGGCTGTGGATAAGGCTGTATTGTCTTTTAGAGGGTATGCTTCTATCCACCTAGAAAAGGCGCATACTACCACCAGAACATATTTGAGGTTGTTGCATCGTTCCATATGAATGTAATCGATCTGCAACACCTCAAATGGATATGTCGGCGGAGCAAAGTGACCCGCTGGAGTTGGGGTTCCCTTTCCCGGATTGTACATCAAACAAACAATACAATGTTTCACTACATTGTCTGCACACTTTGGGATTCCTTCATTTTGCCACACTGGAGCCAGAAGCTTGCATATACCTTTCGCACTTAAGTGGGCTGGACCTTGCGCCATAGTAACTACAGGTAGTACATAGGCGTCTGGTAACAGCCAACGTTGGTGATCAGATAATTCCACCCAACATCCCATCTCATCTAACATTCCTGTACTTTCTTTCCACTTGCTCAATTCTTTCTCTGTAGCCTCTTCTTGAATCGACCTTATACTTTCTACTGTATCCTCATACATTCCTCTCTCTCTAACCCAATTTGCAGGACCCGCAACATACATTCACTTATAGCATCTCTCGCTGTCTTTTAAGCTACTTCATCTGCAACTGCATTTCCTCGACCAACATCATCTGTAATCTTCTTGTGTGCACTACACTTCACAATTGCTATTTGAGCAGGTAAAGAAAGTGACTCAAGAAGATCAGTCACCAACTGACCATGTTGTATTTTAGTGTCATGTGAAGTAAGGAATCCCCTCTCTTTCCAAAGACGCCCAAAATTGAACGCTACACCAAATGCATACTGGCTGTCAGTATAAACATTCACTCTTTTCCCTTTTGACAACACACATGCTCTCGTTAAAGCTATCAGTTCTGCTGCTTGAGCTGAATTGTGTCTGATACGTGCTGTTTCCACAACTGTATGTAAAGTAGTAACAGCATAGGCTGAAACTGTATCTCCATTAGGGAGCGTAAAACAAGAACCATCCACCCATAGAATTCCATCCGGATTTTCTAGCGGCGTATCTTTCAAGTCAATTCTTCCTTTTGTCTCTTCCTCAGTACGGAGGAAACAATCATGTTGTTTTTGAACGTCTTTATCTACTGGAAGAGTCAACAAAGTAGCTGGATTTAAAGTGTTACATCGTTTGATGTGCACGTGACTAGCCAAAAGTGTCAGCTCATATCCAGACAAACGAGCACTCATAAGATGCTGTGTTTTCGTTCGGTTTAGTAAGGTATCCACTGCATGCGGCACCATAACAATAAGTGTGTTAACTAACACTACTCCAGCAGACTGTTGAATAGAAATTGCTGCTGCTGCTGTCGCTTTAAGACAACTAGGCAATGCTTTGGCTACTGGATCTAACGTAGCTGAAAAATATGCACATTGTCGTTGTTTGTCTCCAAAACGCTGCGTTAAAACTGACAACGAACAACCCTCTCTCTCATGGACATAGAGCGTGAACGGCTCACTGTAATCGGGAGTACCCAATACAGGAGCAGAACATAGCGCAACACGTAAGTCAGTGAAACTCTTCTGACATTCATCAGTCCATGGAAGGGGCTGAGGTGTATCTTTCAAAGTGAGTGCCAACAGAGGTTTAGCTTACAAACAAAAGTTCGGAATCCACTGCCTACAATAAGAAGTAATACCCAGAAAGGCACGTACCTCCCTTTGTGTGGATGGCACAGACATTTGCGCAATCGCCTGAATTCGTTCTGGGGTTAATCGTCGTCCCTCCTTTGATAGGAGATGACCCAAATAGGTAACCTCTCGCCGAACATATTGTAGTTTGGAAGATGAAACCTTATGATTCAGATTAAACAAATGGCGTAACAATGCAACAGTCACGTTTTTGCAAATATCTTCTGAATCAGCAGCGATTAACAAGTCGTCCATGTACTGAATAAGAGCAGCACCAGACGGCAAATGAAAAGTATCGAGATGACATTTTAAAGCTTGGCTGTAAATAGAGGGACTTTCATAATAGCCCTGAGGTGCACGCTTGAACCGGAAGCTTCGGCCTCCAAGAGAGAAGCCAAAAATATCCCTACTCTCTTCTGCAATGGGAATACTAAAGAAGGCATTCTTTAGATCGATAACAGAAAACCAAGTCGCTGTGGAAGGTATCATTGTCAACAGAGCAGTGATATCTGGGACAACAGGAAATTGTGGTACAACAATTTTGTTTACCTCCCGAAGATCAATTACGAAACGATATACAGGAGGCTGAGAAGGATCAGTGCATTTAAGAACAGGAAGAATAGGACTATTGCATATGTTTCCTCTCGTTTCTTCAACCACACCCAAATCATGAATGATTTCCAAAAGCGCTTTTTCACCTTCAGTGGAAATTCTATATTGAGGAACACATGGTAATTCAGCATTGGGCTTGAGAGTAACGACATATGGTGGAATCTCAAGACAGCCCACATGGTTCGGACCCGTGGCCCAAAGCGTTGCCGGAGGAGAAAGCAATTCAGGTGGAAACTGATCTTTGGACAAATACATTGGAGAAGTCAATTTCTGTCCTAAAGTAAGATGTATACCAGAAGGAGAACAATATATCGTAGCATGCATTATTTTCAATAAGTCCAAACCCAACAGATTCTCACCGAAACCATTCGTCAAAAGAAGCGGAGCCAATGAAATGGCCAATTGAAATGGGCAAAGGGCAAGAAACTGGATTACGAACAGGGGCGCCAGAAAATCCTACAGATACATTCGTTAAGCCAGACAAAGGTGCCCCAGGGAGTTTAGAATGATTTATAGAACTTCTCATCGCACCAGTATCTAAAAGAAATGGCTCTGAAACATCCATTGTAGTGACATTAACATAAGGTCCATTCTGATCTACTGGAATCGACACAACTCCCTTACTTTGTCCATGGCTGTCCTAGTTAGCATGAAGACTTTCATTCCCGTCTTCAATGTAATAATCCTCATTGTAATACTGTGTAGACCGAGCGTTTTGCTGATCAAAGTAATTCACGGAATTAGAAGGAGGAAGGGAACGCTGTTCTTGGGTCAACATACCTTGACCTCTACCTCTGTTTGCTGACTGGAGGCCAGCACGACCTTGTGGTGCAGATAGTGTCCCATTTCGCTGCAATAAAACCGGACAACTATTCTTGAAGTGACCTTCCTCTCTACAATAGGCACATTGATTAGGACCTAATAAAGGTCACGGAATATATGGCTCAGGCTTTTGATACACCCTCTGAAACTGCGGAGGCTGTTGAAACTGGGGCTGAGTATAACGTTTTTAATTCTTTAGTCTTTTTCTCTTGCTTATCTCTTTCTTCCTTATCTCTATTTTCATAATATTGAGCAGTAGCCAATATGTGGGCTGAAGAGAAAACAGCCCATGAACTCTCGGAGTCTTTCAACTTATGTGACAGCTCGGGAAGTAGATTAAATACGAACTTATCCACAAATAATCGCTGTCCACCCTCTGTAGTCATGTCCTGACCACTGTGATCAATGAATGTCTCCTCGAAACGAATGAAGAAATCGGAGACACTCTCATCTTTCTTCTGTTTACACGCGGCTAGTTTATCCCAGGTAACTCTCAAGGCAGGCATCATCGTTTTTTTAATGTAATAATCCTACCAGGGAGTTCTGAAATCAAAGCATCAGGCTTCGCACCACCCACTTGGTTTCTATCTGCGACAATTATAGCATACTAGTCTCCACCTAATTCTTGGGCATGATTTTCTTTACGAATCCTAGCCCATAATGCTTGTGGAACTACATTCCCCATCAACATGTCAATATCTGCTAAATTCATGATGCAGGCTTCAACAGTTTGTGACAATTCTTTATAATAACCTGCAGGGTTGTTACGAGGATCCGGTAGAGACTGTTTAAGGGCTAAAACTTCAGATCTTTTCCAGGGGACATGTACCCATATTTGCTGGAAGTGAGCAGGAATAAGTGGAACGTTACCTGCTGCTGGAACCTCTTTTCTCCATACCGGAGGAACCTCTCTCATTGGATAATTTTTCAGTGTCAACCTAATTGAAGGATCGGAATCTAGAAAAGTCTGTGAGGTAAATAAGGTTCTAAAGGAAACAAGTGTCTTTACAGCGTCCTCAACGTTAGAACCCACAATGAGTCCCTTATCAAAATTAGCCTGAATGTCTAACAGACCCTGAGGAACCGAATCCAAGTCCATATCCTCCCATCCTTTAATAAGAGTATCACACATAGCATTGAAAACCTATCTCTGCGTAGGCGCATTCCACTATGAGAAGGTAGGCATAATGTCAGGTACACTATACCGAGGACCCTTTTCAATCCATTTACGAGCAAGAGAGTCCAACACCTCTCATTCATCGTAAGCTGGGAACTGACTACGAGACTGTCTTCGAAAAAATGCCGGAGACACATTTAACGCCTCAAAGAAAGGTGATAAAAGACCGGAGACCGTATCTGTGATTCGTTTACGCATAGACGGAGAATTGGACATAAGAATAGGGGACAAGGTATTAGGCGAACTAACGGAAGAGAAATCAGTAATTACCGGAGGAACAGAGGGCAAAGAAGATGAAGGTAAAGGAGTTGAAGGCAAAGCTGGCAGAGGCGGCAATGCTTGAGGGGGCAAACGTGGAAGAGCCGGAGCAAGCGGAGGCGCAACTGGCGGCTGAACAGGCTGTAACAACTGGGGTGCATTGGCACCTTGTGCAGGGCGGAGGCAATCTCAATAGGTGAGACATCAAGGAATCCTCCTCTAAATCCCTTCTTTTATCAGAGGGGGAAGCTGGCAACATCGGATAGCATTTATCTATCGCCATACGATGCTGTCTCTCTGAAATTTCCTTCGCATTATTAATTTCATCATCTTTGAATTGCTGAGCAGCCTGTATAATGGTCATACCCTGTGCTTTCTTATCCCCTTTTTCTTGCTTCATTTTTCTCTGTTTGGCTTCCTTAGGCCAAAGGCGGAAAGAGTCAAACATTGCCGGTCGGGCTTTTCTTTTGAATAAAACTGCTTCCAAATTATCTAGTATGTCAGGCTCAAAACTACCATTTTCTGGCCATTTTAAAACACCATCATTCTTCGTGTATCGGATCCATGCCTTGTTAAAGGCAATGGGGCCAACACCATGTTTAGAATAGAGCTCATAAGTGGGAGTTCCAACCGAAGGAATCGGACAAAAGTCCTCAAGCCGGGAATCCCTATTACAACCAAAGCAACAAAGTTTTCCAAACTTAGTCAGACCAGGCATCTCGTGATTTCACCGGACTGTTCACAAACATCAAGGTGGTAAACTCAGTTTACGCAGCACAAATGCACTTACCCCTCGGCTTCGGCTATTGCAATAGTCGAATCTAAGGACCAAAGAAACAAAGGAACAAAGAAACAAAGGACCAAAATTGTGGGAGCGACCCGCCAAATACTTAACTAAGTATGTCTTCTTACGCCAACGTCTCGCTTTACCATACATCATCAAAAGAGGGCCAAGGCAGGGCGGCAGTCAGGGCAGCAGTCGTCAGTAGCCGTCAGGAAGGAGTAACCGCGCTGCAAAAGACCTTTGGACCACTTCGACATACAGGGGTCGCTTAACGTGGCTCGCGATTCCTCCAGAATTTTCTTGCGGGGTTCCTCACGACCTTCAGGCAGAACCACTACCTCTGAAGCCGCCCGAAGTTGGGCGCCAGTTGAAGAACCAGAACCTTTTGGGTCTGGCAGCGCAAGGTACGCCTTAATCTCTTGGGTTCTCCTGCTTCAGCTAACAGACACGGGGACACTCTGTCGGCGTAAAAGATCAGATTTTATTAGCTGCAGCTAGTACTGTTGTCCTAGAAGTACACACGGTATGTTCTCAGGAGACTGCCACTTCACTCTGTGGCGCACAACCCTATATAGTACATATGTGAAATATACATTAACCAAGAACACACCTAAAACATATAAAAAGAGCCAATAAGAAAGGTTGGAAAACAGAACAGAACCAATAGGAAAGGTTTGAAAATAAAGTATCAAGTAACTCGAAGAAGCCTCTCCTCCAACTGTGTTTGTTACCCCTCCCCACAAACTAATTCATTAACAGGTATGTAACCGACTCGCAGGTGGCGAGATACGTTTGTGTGTTTTGGAGGACAGTTGTGAAACGAGAGAATACTAGCAGAGGACAGCAAAGGCCAGACGATAAGATAAAGTCAGAAGAGAATAGTGTGAACCAACAGATAGTTGAGACAGGGATTAGGAAAACCAGACGGGGATTAGTGTACTCGGCCAGTTCTAACACCAGCTTTGTAAATAGAGGCAGAAGGCTTATTTTGACACGATGCTGCAGGAAAAGCAGAAAAGACTTTGTTCGCCGTGCTGCCTGAGTGAGGGCAACACAAAATGGCGGCGGAGCACAAAATGGCGGGTCGATTCGATCACAATCGAAAATCGAATTTTCTCAGTAGTCCAGTTGGCTGGTGATGAGGGGCTGTGTCACTGTTTTCCCGGTGCTGGGTGGGATCCATTTTAAGATCTTACAGAGCATTCCAGGGATGTGGAAGCTTGAGGAGGTTAATGCGCTCACCTGGTGCTTCATGAAGAGCTCACTGTCCAGTATGATGCCCAAGTTCCTTGAGTGGGTAGTAGGGGTTGGTGGCGGTCCAAGGGCTGCAGGCCACCAGGTGTCATGCCAGGGGGAGGGGGTATGGCCAAAGATGAGCACTTCCATCTTGACTGTGTTCAGAATTAGGCAGTTTGTCTTCATCCTGTCTGCTACATCAGTCATGGCGTTCCAGAAGTTAGCTCTGGTGGTCGGGGTGTCTTCGGTGAGAGAGAGGATGAGTAGGGTGTCATCGGCACATGAGATCATGTTGAGTACGTGACTGCATACAATGGTAGCCAGCGGGGTCATTTTAATGTTGAAGAGGGTGGGGCTGTGCGAGGAGCCCTGTGTGACACCACAGATTATGGATTTGAGTTCGAAGGTTAAGGGTGGGAGGTGTATTCTTTGCATGCATCCTGTGAGAAAAGAGATGATGATTTTGAGTAGAATGCTACTGCATTTGCCTTTGCCTGTCAACACATTTTTGGGGAGATTAACTGTACCACTAATCTAATGTTTTATATTCTTTAGTTCTTACATCCTCACCCAAAGGCAAAAATGAACCCTTGAAGGTGGGTCAGGGTGAAGGGGCTGCCACCACCAGCGCCTCGGCTGCGACTGATGGTTCTGTTAGCCCCAGTAAATCCTGTGATTAATATTATTTCCACTTTGCTTCTCCCCACTATCAGAATACATTTGCTTTGTTTATCTTTTTATACTGTCTCCCTTTTTCTAAACTCCTCTTCTATTTAATGTTTGTTAAATTCTTGTCATCCCTGCATTATCCCTGCATTATCCCTTTTTTCTATATTTAATGTTGCTGTAGCTGACTTCCTTCCATCTGTGCTAGTCTGTAGCTTCCTTCTGCTTTGTTAGTAAACTTTTCCTCTCCGCTTATATATCTTGTGGACTGGTACTGTAAGACTAAAATAATACATTTTAGTTACTCAACTGTTAAGATTGCAGGCCCAAGTAAGCTATTTTTCTAAACCATGTTTGTTGTGAAGGCTTTCTTTTTGTTGCTCATGCTCAAACAGTAAAATGAGAGAGTGGCTTTGGTCATGGTGGAACCCCCAATGATGTGTTGTGTTATCATTCATTTATACAGTTTACCAGAGGTTTCCATGACAGTGCAGCATGGCTGGAAAGTACTATAAAGTCCCATTGCATTTGCTAACCTAGACCATATATCTCTCCATTTATCAATTTATTCCACCCCTTCATTTCATTTAACTGACTCTGTGTCATCATAGCCCTGCCCCTCCATTCCGAAAAGTTTTGGTTGGCTTGACTACCTTGACTTTCGAATATTGTCAACCAACAAAATGCCCAAAGTGAAATTATCGATAGAAGGTACTGCTAACCAAACTGCAGTGAGGAATTGCAGTTGTATTTTGTTATAACAATAATAAAGGGAGGTGTATTTGGCATCTAAGATATGTAATGTTTTTTCTAGCTACACGGGCCACCTGTGCCGAATCCAGCGAGCACCAGTACACAAGATGAGGCAGATGAGGTGGTTGGAGGGGGAGTCCCAGCAGTGGCAAGGATGGTTGGTAGTAAGTCACATTGCTTGCTTATTGACAAATTAGTATAGTCACTGTATTTGTTAACCAAGACATATATGTATCCCACTCATCATCATTCATCACCTCCCTGCCCATGGCATTATGTCACCCATTACCTAATTGCAGCATGGTTCAATCCGGCAATGCAGTATTGGCTGTGCAGAGTGCGTATATTTCATTTAATGCAGCATTCGCAAAGTTTCAATGCATTGCAAACCAAAAACAAGGTGTGTTTCCCAGTGCCCACTCAAGTCACCTCCTAATACTTCACTTCTGTCCCAGCACAACAACAAAAAAATAATGAAAAATCCATCTTGACATGCACCACATTTTTCAGGTAAAGTGATTCAGGTTCACATTTCTCATGGCTTCCATAACGGATGCCTGTTCAAATTCTTCCCTTTCGACATTCATCAACTACAGTGACTGACTTTGCCAAAGCTTAGCACATGATGATGAGTGACATTCCGCTATTCTATAGCAAAACCGGTACCTACCTGGCCTCAACTCTCTTACTTACCCTACAGTAAAGTAAATTAAGTTTCCTTTCCTCACTGCCAAGCAAATGTATGTGTTGAAAATAAAATGTGGTGGAGGGCAAAGCCAGGGAGTAAAGTGGGACTAAGTGCCTTATTTCGAGTTTTTTCAAATGGAATACTCTGTGAAGAACGTGCAGAGTAAAATCTATATCCCTTTCCCATTCCTGTACTGCAGTGCACCGTTTTTCCCAGCATCTACATATGGCAGACAGAATATCCATGTTTTAAATGTGATGTGTGTGATGTAATATTATTATTGTTCATCTACCTCTTTAGAGTCATGTTTGAATTGAAAGGCAATGGGAGAAGAGCAGGGCCTTTTGAATTAAAGTAAGATAACTTTCCAATTCAACTGCCCCAGTTGCTGACCGCAGAGGAGCAAAGTACCCAATGCACTAGCCTGCCTCCATTAATTTAGCACAACAAGAATACTTGTACTGCATGGTGCATAATGCCTTGCTCATTAATGAGAGGTAATTTATTTTTATTGTTACACACAAAGTGTCCAGTTAGTCTTTTTGGGAGGGAAATCTTTTAAAAGAAGCTTTTTTAATCTAGTGGCATTCTGGCTTAATTTCTTGCAGCCAGTCAGTGCTTTTATGTGAGGCATGTGTTGGTGAAAAATGGCCCTGTAACTCCTACTAAAAACATCAAAAATTCCAATGGCCCTACAGGACAAGCAATGTATTGCTACTGTGCCACTATATATTTTTTAAACAAGTATTTGCACATTGCTTCCAATTTGTCTTTTTTCTTTCTTTCATTCTTGATATATGTTCTCATGCTGGTTCACCACCACACCATCTTGGCAGGCCGGCTACAGCAGCAATGGATGGATGCCATCCTAATAACATTAGTGTGTGCCTCTGGAGGAGGAGGAAGAGGAGGCATCTGCGACTGCCCAGGGGCCCAGTTTTCCAGCCAAGTTCCTGCACCTACATCCTGGCCACAACATCCCTACCACTGCGGGTCTGCCTGAACCACCACTGCTGCCCCCTTCATACAAAGTACACTTCTAATGCCATGTGGTAGCGCTACTTCACCATGAGGTGGAAAGCCTACCCAAGGAGTTGGGCAGACTTCAGGCCTGCATTGATGATGCCCTCTTCTGAAGCCCTTTTTAGGGACAAGCCTGCAAGAGCATGTTCTAGCGCATGCATCTCATTTGCGTGATGCGATTGTTAACAAAAAGGGCTTGGAGTCCACCCGCTGCTTACAATTTATTGGCTTGCGTTGCACTCTTCTTTACAGCCTCGTAATTTGTCAAAGCAGGCCTAACATTGTTTCCAGTCCTTTCTGTGGATCAGGGACCAAGCGTGATTGATTTATCTTAATCAGTGCCTGTCCACCGCTCCCAATGTGATTAAGGTACTATCTTGTTCTATTTAACTTGGAGTGCCCTGCAAACAAAAGTCTGTGACTTCCAAAAACGTGCCCAGCAGGACAAACAAGATTGCAAAGATCAGGGCCGGCTTTAGTGCTGGTGGCGTCCTGTGCGACAATGTCAGTTGACACCCCACCCAATGGCCACCTCCACCACGGATTCTCTCACTAGCACCCTTTAACAGTGACCAAGTCTCCATAACCACACTCTCTCAGAAACATTGAATTAGTTATATAGCGCCACTCATACCAGTGTAGGGTGTCCGAGCACTTTGCATCACACACACATTACACAGAGACAATCAATCATACTTGTGTAAATCAGTGAATAGGAAATGTTACATAAGCCAAAGGACTAAAAGTGTAGGAGTCACATGTCATCCATACTGGTAGTTAGTATAGTTTAAGAGTGCTTGGTGTGGAGAAGCACAAACTCAGAGTCGAAAAAGAAACAGCATAGTTGGGAGTTTTCTTTAATAATAAGAATCGATTTCTAGCCAAATTAACCCTTTTTGCAACATTAATCAATGTTCTAATAATGTATACTTTGCAGTGTGTATACAGTTCTAGGATGAAAGTTAATAGCTCGCTATTCTATATTAGGACTTAAAGTTATAAATTGCAAGTAACAAAAGGATGTCACTTTTGAAAGCAGTAACCTGCTGATCTGTTTTACATCATAGGCACTCTGTAATCTACTTGGTACACGTTCTTTGCTGCAGGCATATTAACCCTCTGCACTAGCTTCACCGAAGTCAAAACCTCAACTATACAAAATGCTGATCTCTCTCCGGGAAGATAATTAATCACACGAGTTATGTTGACATTTATGTGAGGCCTGGTAATTGCCCAGGAAAGAAATGCAGAAACGCTGCAGCAGGTGCTTCAAAAGCATAATAAACTTTCAAACACAGCGCCCCCAGGAAGCCAGCACCCGGTGCGGTGGCACCGGTCGCACCGCCCTAAAGTCGGCCCTGGCAAAGATTAGTTTTCTATAGTTAACTTGCTTATATTTTGCCAAGTCTTCTTTTCTCACTTTGCACTCATGTTTTTCTTTTGTTTTTGCTTGTGTGCTGTGTTTTCAAGACCTGAGGATTATTTTATTGCAAATCGACATTGTTTCTTTCTTAGGCATAATTACTGAAATTATGCTTTAACACATATTTGTACAGTACACCCAATGTACCTCCCTTCAATCCATCTCGCCTCACCCCTCACCAATTTGACCCACTCAATCGAATTCACCCCACAACAATTCTATCCACCCCACTTCAATCCAAACCACTCAATCCATTCCACTCCATTATACCACACTCCAATTCTCCTAACCCACCCATCCCCAATCTGCCCCTTAAAAAATAAAAGCTTGTGTGAGCCTATGGCAAGCAAGGGAGTCCAGAGGGAAATTGAATAAACCTTAAAAAATTAATGTTGGTGTGCAGCAGTGCACCTATGGCAGGCAAGGGTTCCAGGGGGAAATGGAATATTACTCAAAAAATGAATGCTAGTGGGCACTATGGCAGACATAATATTAAAATGATATCAGGAAAAAGTAAACAAATATCAACAAAAACAAAAAGGCATAGCCCTCTTCTATCAATCTCCCTGGAAAATGGCTTGAAATCTGGAATAAAAGTATTTACACAATAGCAGGTTGTACAAAATGGCTACCAGTCTCATGGTCAACCAACAACAACAAGCAAGGAGGCATGGCCCCAACAAAGAACTCATGCAGGCCTATGTCAAAAGCACACAGGCTGGCTATACAAAATGCCCACCAGCCACATGGTCAAACAACAACAGCATGCAAGTTGGCATGGCCCCAACAAAGAAAACATGCAGGCTTACGGCAAAAGCACACTGGCTGGCCACATAAAATGGTCACCGATCACATGGTCAAACAGTAAGTAAGAAGGCATGGACAACAAAGAACACATGCAGGCCTACGGACACTGACTGCACAAAAGGGCCCCCAGCCACATGGCATGGAGAGCAAAGACAAATTGTGGCCTATGGCAAACTCTCACACACACACTGGTCACACAAAGGAGGCTTGGTAACACTGGAGAAAAAACACCAATTCAGCAATGCCAAAAATGAAACATAATTGAGCTATAAATATTTTACAACAACACATCTAATATATATTACCCCACCTATACACTGTTTGCCGAAAGAAAATGTAAAATACCATAAAACACATTTTTAATTTAATCCAATGCCATCCCTGCCCTAAATGATGTTTTGCAACAACATATTCAGCAGAAACAGTTCTTTCATATACCCATGACCAGTACTGGGCCTTCTAGATGGATGGCCATTAAAAGACTAGGCCACAAAGTAAAATAAATACATATTGAAAACTTAAAAAACATGGAGAAAATGTATTAAGCTATGCAAACTTTTTCCCGTGCAAAAGTCAAAAAATTCAATAAAAAAAAAACCTTGGCTCATACTGAAACTCTAGGTCACCCACCAAAATAAAGTATAAAAAGCGACTAAAAGTACAAATAAATACTGGTGCATGCCCTCTATAAAACAAAAAACACCCTTACACAAGTATTTTTGAAATTACTTGCGAAATCACAAAAAGCAAAGTCCATAAATCCAATGACAGATCCTTCCACCTAAAAATCCAAATGAAAAGTGATCAGGAGATGCACAAAGCACTGGTAGCAGTCAGCTAGACAGGAATAGGAAGTTGGAGCCTGTTGTAAAGGAAGATACAGAGTCCATCTGTACATGTAGGATAATTCTTTATTAATATCTAGGTTCCAGTATAGGAGATAAGGATAGTAGGAGAAGATAGATGGTAGAAAGACAGCCCCACCAGGAGCAGGCTCCTAACAGCTCAGCCTGAGTTGACTAACTGACACTCTAACACAGAGAGGCACTCAGGCATTCTATGATGTCATGGAACATTCTGACAGAGCAGTACAGTGGAGAATAGTAGACAAGTAATTTACTACACCTCCTCCTTCCTTACGGAACAACAGCAGAAATAAAGATAAAGACAAGTAAGAGACCTCAAATATATCATTAACAAGAAAGTACAACAATGAGATGCACATATCCAAAGGTGTATTACATGAGGTATCAGAAATTCCACTGGCATGAACAGAATGCATTAAGATGCAAAAATAAGTGAATATATTAAAATTGCAAATAACATTACTACACGCCCCATCCCCCTCCCTTAGGGAAAATAAAGCATGGCTTAGATGAAAAAAAAACAATGCAACAGAGAAGGGTGGTCACCCTCACAACCTCCCCATAAGCGGGTACACCACAGGGTAGACACCCTGTTAAACAAAGGTGGGTGTAGACACTGACCCTTGGGAGAAAACAACATCCCCAATAAAAGGTACAATAGGGGTTAGATTCACTCTAGATAACCTCAACAACAAAGATACACCAGAGAGAAAACGCTCTGGAAAGAAACAAAAGTTCCCCTGGTTAGGGTAGAAGGCATGCTGACACTTAAAATCCGTTAAGAGTAACGGAAGCGGTCTAAACAGTTGAGAGAAGCTTCTCACTCAAAGTCCTACAAACGTGAAACCCTTGGCCACGAGTTTCGTGCAGATGGACTTCGAACAGAGCATAGTGTGAACATGAAAGGAAGACCCATGAGAACGCTAGGAACCGACCAAACAACCTCCACCAAAATAGGGAACAACGCAGGTGTATTGAAGGCTGCTATTTACATACACACATTGCTAAGTTAGCATAACCGCGTTAGATGTTAGAAACCCATCTTGCCGCTTTTTCTGCTTTTGCACAGGATACTGCAGTCACATGTTATTATTTGAAAACTGCTTGCTCGCCATTTCTTCACATGAGAACTGTCTGTTGTTCACATCTCTAGCTGTGAGCTGCGACCTTGGTCTGAACATTGTGTAAAGGAAACAGTCTGGGTCGCTAGACAATGCATGTTTTGGAGTTCAGGTTGATCGGCCTACTATTTAGCCATAACAAACACGCAGCTGCAAATACCTGAAAGTCGAGTGCTTTTAATATTGCAGGCTGCATGCTTAACACACATTCTAAAGAAGAGCTTTCCTAGGAGAAGACTACATCTGATCCTGTGATGTGAATCCACTAAGCTGATCTTTACGGTATGGGGTTCCCCATTCAAACCTAGAGACCTTTTATTAGTCTTATAACATTAGCTTATTAGTGAAGGGAAGGTGGCTGTAACCCACTGTCATTTATAATATGATTTCTCCCTTTATTGTCTATGGTATTGTAACAATGCGGATGGTTTTGATATTAATCATTTGTCTGCTTATGTTAGCCAAAGTACTGCATCTTAGGACACGAGGTTTATAAAATAAACTCTTTAAACTTTACCGTGTCTTTGTTTACTCTTGTTGTGGACTGATATGAGAATAATTACGAACAGGTATTTCTGATTCCCACCATTCCTGAGAGTACCCTAAGTCGCTTGTTCTGGGTTGTCTATTCATTGGGACCTCCGTGATTATACGGATAATGAATGGGACACTGTTGCTGGTCAGATAAGGGGTTCTGGGTTCTGAGGTGAGTTTCTGGTACACCACAATTCGCTGAGGTCCTGGTTTCCTGCGCATAGTTCTGTGTATGAGCAGAATCCCTGCAACATGGCACACCTAACGTTTGGTCTATTAATTTGAGACGCCTAAGTAGTGCTTTTATTGGTCCACAAGGCCCTCACTCTTGTTTCCGGATAACAGGAGTGATGGTTTTTTGACATACCTATTACTATAGTGATAGGTTCATTCAAGCTTGATCATTAAAAAGGTTTCTGAACCCTTGTGCTAATGATAAAACTCGGTGTAGATTCTCTGACTGTGTCCTTATGGCAGTCCATATAGCGGCTCATATGACGCAGTATGGGGTGCCGGACGATGGAATGGCTGTAATTTTTGTGGTGAGTGCCGATGCATCGTTTCCTTATGAGTTGTTTTACTCTTGGGTGACTCTGCCTGTGGTGAGTGAAGAAGATAATACGTTTCACTCCTACACTGCCACGCAGCTGCCTGCCAACTATACCCCGTATAGGACACAAGAAATTCCAATTTCTGCTTAGCAGCATAGTATTTGGTTTAACCTTTGCTGCTAGGCCTTTTCCCCTCCTGTGCTAAGCCTTTTTTGGGCTATTTGGGGTAGTGCGCGCTTAGGCCCCTGTAACTTTTTGACCACATTAGGTATCCACGCCAAATTTGCGTCCTTTTCTTCCAACATCTTGGGGATTCTATAGGTACCCAGGGTTTGTGGATTCTCCTAGAGGGTTCCCAGAAATTAGTCAAAATACAGCAACATTTTGGTTTTTTTGTGAAAAATGGGAAAAACTGGCTGCAAATGAAAGCGTCTGGGTTTTTCTCTGCAAATGGTATCAAAAAAGGGTTTGTGGGGCTGAAATCACCATTTCTCCAGCTTTTAGAGAATGACAGATTTTTGTCAGAATTCCAACATCTTTTACACAGTTTTGGCATTTTTCTGGGACATACCCTATTTTTGCTATTTTTTGTGCTTTCAACCTCCTTCCAGTTAATGGTAGAAATGGGTACAAAAGCAATAATGGATCCTGGAAAACTATACATTTTTGAAAAGTAGACAACATTCTGAATTCAGCAAGGGGTCATTTGTGTAGATCCATCAAGTTTTCTTTATAGAAACTAACAGTTAAAAACAGGAAAAATTGAAAATTAGTTGAAAAAAGCAGCCTTTTGTGTCAACGTTTTCACCCTTAACTTCTTCTAATTTTGACATATCTTTGAAAGCAATGTACCGTTACATCCGCTGGACCTTCCTGGTTGTGGGGATATATAGGACTTGTAGGTTCACCAAGAGCCCAACGAACCCAGAGTAAAAAAATGAGCAGCATTTTGTAATGGTTTTTTATTATGTTCCGGGTATATAGCAATTATTGTGGGAAAATGTATACATGGAAAAATCGGTATGAAAGACACCTATGTATTTCTGAAATGGGAACAAATTACAGAGTTTAGAAACAGTGCATATTTGCACATTTTCGAAATTGGGAATACTCATACTAGCATGAGAATTATTGGTCATTTTTCAAAATGACTTTTTTTTTACACAATGTCTTTCATTTGGAATAGAGAAATGCATCAAAAATCAATAGGTAATAACAGTTGCTTTACAAATCTGAACTACTCTAAGTCTCCTGATAAAAATGGCACCTCACTTGTGTGGGTAGGCATTGTGCCCATGACAGGGAGTGGCTCAAAACCTAACGTGAACACACCACATTTTCACAATGAAAATTTACGCATTTTTTGCGAAGAGTCTAGCTGTAGTTTTTGAACCCTAGCTCTGCCATCACCTAGGGAAACCTAGCAAACCTATACATTTTTGAAAGGTAGACACCCAGGGGAATCCAGGATGGGGTGACTTGACTGCCTCCCACCATGATCTGTTACCCAGAATCCCTTGCAAACCTAAAATTTGACAAAAAAAACACTTTTCCCCACATTTCTGTGGTGGAAAGTGCTGAAATCTGCGTGGATCCATAAATATCCACCCACCCCATGTTGCCCAAAGTCTTACGAGAAAAATGGTACGTCACTTGTGCAGGTTGGCCTACTGCCCGCGACAGGAAACTGCACAAAATGCAATGTGGTCACACCTCAATTTCGTAGTGAAAATTGACCCTTTTTTGGCAAAGTGACTAGCTGTAGTTTTTTAACCCTAGCTCTGCCGGCACCTAGGGAAACCTAGAAAACCTATATATTTTTGAAAACTAGACACCCAGGGGAATCCAGGATAGGGTGACTTGAGTGCCTCCCACCAGGGTCGGTTACCCAGAATCCCTTGCAAACCTAAAAAATTGACAAAAAAAACACTTTTTCCCCACATTTCTGTGATGGGAAGTTCTGGAATCTGCGTGGATCCACAAATTTCCACCCACCCCGCGTTCCCCAAAGTCCTATGAGAAAAATGGTACATCACTTGTGCGGGTCGGCCTAGTGCCCACGACAGGAAACGGCTCAAAACGCAACGTGGTCACGCCTCAATTTTGCAGTGAAAAATGACCCTTTTTTGGCAAAGTGACTAGCTATAGTTTTTTAACCCTAGCTCTGCCGGCACCTAGATAAACCTAGCAAACCTATATATTTTTGAAAACTAGACACCCAGGGGAATCCAGGATGGGGTGACTTGAGTGCCTTCCACCAGGGTCTGTTACCCAGAATCCCTTGCAAACCTAAAAAAATTGACAAAAAAAACACTTTTTCCCCACATTTCTGTGATGGGAAGTTCTGGAATCTGCGTGGATCCACAAATTTCCACCCACCCCGTGTTCCCCAAAGTCCTACGAGAAAAATGGTACCTCACTTGTTGGGGTCGGCCTAGTGCCCGCGACAGGAAACAGTGCAAAACGCAACGTGGTCACACCTCAATTTTGCAGTGAAAAATGACCCTTTTTTGGCAAAGTGACTAGCTGTAGTTTTTTAACCCTTGCTCTGCCGGCACATAGGTAAACCTAGCAAACCTATATATTTTTGAAAACTAGACACCCAGGGGAATCCAGGATGGGGTGACTTGAGTGCCTCCCACCAAGGTCTGTTACCCAGAATCCCTTGCAAACCTAAAGAATTGACAAAAAAAACACTTTTTCCCCACATTTCTGTGATGGAAAGTTCTGGAATCTGCGTGGATCCACAAATTTCCACCCACCCCGTGTTCTCCAAAGTCCTACGAGAAAAATGGTACCTCACTTGTGCGGGTCGGCCTAGTGCCCGCGACAGAAAACGGCGCAAAATGCAACGTGGTCACACCTCAATTTTGCAGTGAAAAATGACCCTTTTTTGGCAAAGGGACTAGCTGTAGTTTTTTAACCCTAGCTCTGCCGGCACATAGGTAAACCTAGCAAACCTATATATTTTTTAAAACTAGACACCCAGGGGAATCCAGGATGGGGTGACTTTAGTGCCTCCCACAAGGGTCTGTTACCCAGAATCCCTTGCAAACCTAAAAATTTGACAAAAAAAACACTTTTTCCCCACATTTCTGTGATGGAAAGTTCTGGAATCTGCGTGGATCCACAAATTTCCACCCACCCCGTGTTCTCCAAAGTCCTAAGAGAAAAATGGTACCTCACTTGTGCGGGTCGGCCTAGTGCCCGCAACAGGAAACGGGTTATAAAGGTTAGTCCTGGGTGGAACTCATGGAGTTTTGCTCCAGGGAATTTCACGTATTCCCAAAAAACTGGCAGAAGATAGCAGGCCGGCTACAGCAGCAAAGGATGGATGCCATCCTAATAACATTAGTTGGTGGCTCTGGAGGAGGAGGAAGAGGAGGCATCTGCGACTGCCCTGGGGCCCAGTTTCCAAGCAAAGTTCCTGCACCTACATCCTGGCCACAACATCCCTACCACTGCGGGTCTGCCTGAACCACCACTGCTGCCCCCTTCCTACAAAGTACACTTCTAATGCCATGTGGTAGCGCTACTTCACCATGAGGTGGAAAGCCTACCCTAGGAGTTGGGCAGACTTCAGGCCTGCATTGATGATGCCCTCTTCTGAAGCCCTTTTTAGGGACAAGCCTGCAAGAGCATGTTCTAGCGCATGCATCTCATTTGCGAGATGCGATTGTTAACAAAAAGGGCTTGGAGTCCACCCGCTGCTTACAATTTATTGGCTTGCGTTGCACTCTTCTTTACAGCCTCGTAATTTGTCAAAGCAGGCCTAACATCGTTTCCAGTCCTTTCTGTGGATCAGGGACCAAGCGTGATTGATTCATCTTAATCAGTGCCTGTCCACTGCTCCCAATGTGATTAAGGTACTATTTTGTTCTATTTAACTTAGAGTGCCCTGCAAACAAAAGGCTGTGACTTCCAAAAACGTGCCCAGCAGGACAAACAAAATTGCAAAGATCAGGGCCGGCTTTAGTGCTGGTGGCGCCCTGTGCGACAATGTCAGTTGACACCCCACCCAGTGGCCACCCCCACCACGGATTCTCTCACTAGCCCCCTTTAACAGTGACCAAGTCTCCATAACCACACTCTCTCAGATGCATTGAATTAGTTATATAGCGCCACTCATACCAGTGTAGGGTGTCCGAGCACTTTGCATCACACACACATTACACAGAGACAATCAATCATACTTGTGTAAATCAGTGAATAGGAAATGTTACATAAGCCAAAGGACTAAAAGTGTAGGAGTCACATGTCATCCATACTGGTAGTTAGTATAGTTTAAGAGTGCTTGGTGTGGAGAAGCACAAACTCAGAGTCGAAAAAGAAACAGCATAGTTGGGAGTTTTATTTAATAATAAGAATCGATTTCTAGCTAAATTAACCCTTTTTGCAACATTAATCAATGTTCTAATAATGTATACTTTGCAGTGTGTATGCAGTTCCAGGATGAAAGTTAATAGCTCACTATTCTATATTAGGACTTAAAGTTATGAATCGCAAGTAACAAAAGGATGTCACTTTTGAAAGCAGTAACCTGCTGATCTGTTTTACATCATAGGCACTCTGTAATCTACTTGGTACATGTTCTTTGCTGCAGGCATATTAACCCTCTGCACTAGCTTCACCGAAGTCAAAACCTCAACTATACAAAATGCTGATCTCTCTCCAGGAAGATAATTAATCACACAAGTTATCTTGACATTTATGTGAGGCCTGGTAATTGCCCAGGAAAGAAACGCAGAAACGCTCTAGCAGGTGCTTCAAAAGCATAATAAACTTTCAAACACGGCGCCCCCAGGAAGCCAGCACCCGGTGCGGCGGCACCGGTCGCACCGCCCTAAAGTCGACCCTGGCAAAGATTAGTTTTCTATAGTTAACTTGCTTATATTTTGCCAAGTCTTCTTTTCTCACTTTGCACTCATGTTTTTCTTTTGTTTTTGCTTGTGTGCTGTGTTTTCAAGAGCTGAGGATTATTTTATTGCAAATCGACATTGTTTCTTTCTTAGGCATACTGAAATTATGCTTTAACACATATTTGTACAGTACACCCAATGTACCTCCCTTCAATCCATCTCGCCTCACCCCTCACCAATTTGACACACTCAATCGAATTCACCCCACAACAATTCTATCCACCCCACTTCAATCCAAACCACTCAATCCATTCCACTCCATTATACCACACTTCAATTCTCCTAAACCACCCATCCCCAATCTGCCCCTTAAAAAATAAAAGCTGGTGTGAGCCTATGGCAAGCAAGGGAGTACAGAGGGAAATTGAATAAACCTTAAAAAATTAATGTTGGTGTGCAACAGTGCACCTATGGCAGGCAAGGGGGTCCAGTGGTAAATGGAATATTACTGAAAAAATGAATGCTAGTGGGCACTGTGCACTATGGCAGACATAATATTAAACTGATATCAGGAAAAAGTAAACAAATATCAACAAAAACAAAAAGGCATAGCCCTCTTCTATCAATCTCCCTGGAAAATGGCTTGAAAACTGGAATAAAAGTATTTACACAATGGCAGGTTGTACAAAATGGCTACCAGTCTCATGGTCAACCAACAACAACAAGCAAGGAGGCATGGCCCCAACAAAGAACACATGCAGGCCTATGTCAAAAGCACACAGGCTGGCTATACAAAATGCCCACCAGCCACATGGTCAAACAACAACAGCATGCAAGTTGGCATGGCCCCAACAAAGAAAACATGCAGGCATATGGCAAAAGCACACTGGCTGGCTACATAAAATGGTCACCGATCACATGGTCAAACAGTAAGTAAGAAGGCATGGACAACAAAGAACACATGCAGGCCTACGGACACTGACTGCACAAAAGGGCCCCCAGCCACATGGCATGGAGAGCAAAGACAAATTATGGCCTATGGCAAACTCTCACACACACACTGGTCACACAAAGGAGGCTTGGTAACACTGGAGAAAAAACACCAATTCAGCAATGCCAAAAATGAAACATAATTGAGCTATAAATATTTTACAACAACACACATACCCTCAAGGCATCTAATATATATTACCCCACCTATACACTGTTTGCCGAAAGAAAATGTAAAATACCATAAAACACATTTTAAATTTAATTCAATGCCATCCCTGCCCTAAATGATGTTTTGCAACAACATATTCAGCAGAAACAGTTCTTTCATATACCCATGACCAGTACTGGGCCTTCTAGATGGATGGCCATTAAAAGACTAGGCCACAAAGTAAAATAAATACATATTGAAAACTTAAAAAACATGGAAAAAATGTATTAAACTATGCAAACTTTTTCCCTTGCAAAAGTAAAAAAATTCAATAAAAAAAATAACTTGGCTCATACTGAAACTCTAGGTCACCCACCAAAATAAAATATAAAAATCGAATAAGAGTACAAATAAATACTGGTGCATGCCCTCTATAAAACAAAAACCACCCTTACACAAGTATTTTGAAATTACTTGTGAAATCACAAAAAGCAAAGTCCATAAATCCAATGGCATATATGCGGCAGACAAAGAGAGTGATCCTTTCACCTCAAAATCCAAATGAAAAGTGATCAGGAGATGCACAAAGCACTGGTAGCAGTCAGCTAGACAGGAATAGGAAGTTGGAGCCTGTTGTAAAGGAAGATACAGAGTCCATCTGTACATGTAGGATAATTCTTTATTAATAGCTTGGTTCCAGTATAGGAGATCAGGATAGTAGGAGAAGATAGATGGTATAAAGACAGCCCCACCAGGAGCAGGCTCCTAATAGCTCAGCCTGAGTTGACTAACTGACACTCTAACACAGAGAGGCACTCAGGCATTCTATGATGTCATGGAACATTCTGACAGAGCAGTACAGTGGAGAAAAGTAGACAAGTAATTTACTACACCTCCTCCTTCCTTAGGGAACAACAGCAGAAATAAAGATAAAGACAAGTAAGATACCTCAAATATATCATTAACAAGAAAGTACAACAATGAGATGCACATATCCAAAGGTGTATTACATGAGGTATCAGAAATTCCACTGGCATGAACCGAAATGCATTAAGATGCAAAAATAAGTTAATACATTAAAATTGCAAATAACATTACTACACGCCCCATCCCCCTCCCTTAGGGAAAACAAAGCATGGCTTAGATGATAAAAAAAAACAATGCAACAGAGAAGGGTGGTCACCCTCACAACACCACAGGGTAGACACCCTGTTAAACAAAGGTGGGTGTAGACACTGACCCTTGGGAGAAAACAACATCCCCAATAAAAGGTACAATAGGGGTTAGATTCACTCTAGATAACCGGAAGAGTGCAACCTCAACAACAAAGATACACCAGAGAGAAAACGCTCTGGAAAGGAACAAAAGTTCCCCTGGTTAGGGTAGAAGGCATGCTGACACTTAAAATCCGTTAAGAGTAACGGAAGCGGTCTAAACAGTTGAGAGAAGCTTCTCACTCAAAGTCCTACAAACGTGAAACCCTTGGCCACGAGTTTCGTGCAGGTGGACTTCGACCAGAGCATAATGTGAACATGAAAGGAAGACCCATGATAACGCTAGGAACCGACCAAACAACCTCCACCAAAATAGGGAACAACGCAGGTGTAGTGAAGGCTGCTATTTACATACACACATTGCTAAGTTAACATAACCGCGTTAGATGTTAGAAACCCATCTTGCTGCTTTTTGCTGCTTTTGCACACGATACTGCAGTCACATGTTATTATTTGAAAACTGCTTGCTCGCCTTTTCTTCACATGAGAACTGTCTGTTGTTCAAATCTCTAGCCGTGAGCTGCGACCTTGGTCTGAACATTGTGTAAAGGAAACAGTCTGGGTCGCTAGACAATGCATGTTTTGGAGTTCAGGTTGATCGGCCCACTATTTAGCCATAACACACACGTAGCTGCAAATACCTGAAAGTCGAGTGCTTTTAATATTGCAGGCTGCATGCTTAACACACATTCTGAAGACGAGCTTTCCTAGGAGAAGACTACATCTGATCCTGTGATGTGAATCCACTAAGCTGATCTTTACGGTATGGGGTTCCCCATTCAAACCTAGAGACCTTTTATTAGTCTAATAACATTAGCTTATTAGTGAAGGAAAGGTGGCTGTAACCCACTGTCATTTATAATATGATTTCTCCCTTTATTTTCTATGGTATTGTAACAATGCTGATGGTTTTGATATTAATCATTTGTCTGCTTATGTTAGCCAAAGTACTGCATCTTAGGACACGAGGTTTATAAAATAAACTCTTTAAACTTTACCGTGTCTTTGTTTACTCTTGTTGTGGACTGATATGAGAATGATTACGAACAGGTATTTCTGATTCCCACCATTCCTGAGAGTACCCTAAGTCACTTGTTCTGGGTTGTCTATTCATTGGGACCTCCGTGATTATACGGATAACGAATGGGACACTGATGCTGGTCGGATAGGGGGGTTCTGGGTTCTGAGGTGAGTTTCTGGTACACCACAATTCACTCAGGTCCTGGTTTCCTGCGCATAGTTCTGTGTATGAGCAGAATCCCTGCAACATGGCGCACCTAACGTTTTGTCTATTAATTTGAGACGCCTTAGTAGTGCTTTTATTAGTCCACAACGCCCTCACTCTTGTTTCCAGATAACAGGAGTGACGGTTTTTTGACCTACCTATTACTATAGTGATAGGTTCATTCAAGCTTGATCATTAAAAAGGTTTCTGAACCCTTGTGCTACTAATAAAACTCGGTGTAGATTCTCTGTCTGTGTCCTTATGGCAGTCGATATAGTGGCTCATAGCCGCACACGTCTGCGACGTCACTTGATGCAGTATGGGTTGCCGGACGATGGAATGGCTGTAATTTTTGTGGTGAGTGCCGATGCATCGTTTCCTTATGAGTTGTTTTACTCTTGGGTGACTCTGCCGGCGGTGAGTGAAGAAGATAATACGTTTCACTCCTACACTGCCACGCAGCTGCCTGCCAACTATACGCCGTATAGGACACAAGAAATTCCAATTTCTGCTTAGCAGCATAGTATTTGGTTTAACCCCTTCGCTGCTAGGCCTTTTACCGTCCTGTGCTAGGCCTTCTTTGGGCTATTTGGGGTAGTGCGCGCTTAGGCCCCTGTAACTTTTTGACCACATTAGGAATCCACGCCAAATTTGCGTCCTTTTCTTCCAACATCTTGGGGATTCTAAAGGTACCCAGGGTTTGTGGATTCTCCTAGAAGGTTCCCAGAAATTAGTCAAAATACAGCAACATTTTTTTTTTATTGTGAAAAATGGGAAAAGCTGGCTGCAAGTGAAAGCGTCTGGGTTTTTCTCTGCAAATGGTATCAAAAAAGGGTTGTGGGGCTGAAATCACTATTTATCCAGCTTTTAGGGAATGACAGATTTTTTTCAGAATTCCAACATTTTTTACACAGTTTTGGCATTTTTCTGGGACATACCCTATTTTTGCTATTTTTTGTGCTTTCAACCTCCTTCCAGTTAATGGTAGAAATGGGTACAAAAGCAATAATGGATCCTGGAAAGCTATACATTTTTTAAAAGTAGACAAAATTCTGAATTCAGCAAGGGTTCATTTGTGTAGATCCATCAAGTTTTCTTTATAGAAACTAACAGTTAAATATAGGAAAAATTGAAAATTAGTTGAAAAAAGCAGCCTTTTGTGTCAACGTTTTCACCTGTAACTTCTTCTAATTTTGACATCTCTTTGAAAGCAATGTACCGTTACATCCGCTGGACCTTCCTGGTTGTGGGGATATATAGGACTTGTAGGTTCACAAAGAGCCCAACGAACCCAGAGTAAAAAACTGAGCAACATTTTGTAATGGTTTTTTATTATGTTCCGGGTATATAGCAATTATTGTGGGAAAATGTATACATGGAAAAATGGGTATGAAAGACACCTATGTATTTCTGAAATGGGAACAAATTACAGAGTTTAGAAACAGTGCATATTTGCACATTTTCGAAATTGGGAATACTCATACTAGCATGAGATTTATTGGTCATTTTTCAAAATGACTTTTTTTTTTACACAATGTCTTTCATTTGGAATAGAGAAATGCATCAAAAATCAATAGGTAATAACAGTTGCTTTACAAAACTGAACTACTCTAAGTCTCCCGATAAAAATGGTACCTCACTTGTGTGGGTAGGCATAGTGCCCATGACAGGAAGTGGCTCAAAACCTAACGTGAACACACCACATTCACCATGAAAATTTACAAATTTTTTGCGAAGAGTCTTGCTGTAGTTTTTCAACCCTAGCTCTGCCGTCACCTAGGGAAACCTAGCAAACCTATACATTTTTGAAAAGTAGACACCCAGGGGAATCCAGGATGGGGTGACTTGACTGCCTCCCACCATGATCTGTTACCCAGAATCCCTTGCAAACCTAAAAATTGACAAAAAACCACTTTTTCCCCACATTTCTGTGGTGGAAAGTGCTGGAATCTGCGTGGATCCATAAATTTCCACCCACCCCATGTTGCCCAAAGTCTTACAAGAAAAATGGTACCTCACTTGTGCAGGTTGGCCTACTGCCCGCGACAGGAAATTGCACAAAATGCAATGTGGTCACACCTCAATTTCGTAGTGAAAATTGACCCTTTTTTGGCAAAGTGACTAGCTGTAGTTTTTTAACCCTAGCTCTGCCGGCACCTAGGGAAACCTAGCAAACCTATATATTTTGTAAAACTAGATACCCAGGGGAATCCAGGATGGGGTGACTTGAGTGCCTCCCACCAGGGTCTGTTACCTAGAATCCCTTGCAAACCTAAAAAATTGACAAAAAAAACACTTTTCCCCCACATTTCTGTGATGGAAAGTTCTGGAACCTGCGTGGATCCACAAATTTCCACCCACCCCGCGTTCCCCAAAGTCCTATGAGAAAAATGGTACATCACTTGTGCGGGTCGGCCTAGTGCCCACGACAGGAAACGACGCAAAACGCAACGTGGTCGGACCTCAATTTTGCAGTGAAAAATGACCCTTTTTTGGCAAAGTGACTAGCTGTAGTTTTTTAACCCTAGCTCTGCCAGGACCTAGGTAAACCTAGCAAACCTATATATTTTTTAATACTAGACACCCAGAGGAATCCAGGATGGGGTGACTTGAGTGCCTCCAACCAGGGTCTGTTACCCAGAATCCCTTGCAAACCTAAAAAATTGACAAAAAAAACACTTTATCCCCACATTTCTGTGATGGAAAGTTCTGGCATCTGCGTGGATCCACAAATTTCCACCCACCCCGTGTTCCCCAAAGTCCTACGAGAAAAATGGTACCTCACTTGTGCGGGTCGGCCTAGTGCCCGCGACAGGAAACGGCGCAACACGCAACGTGGTTACACCTCAATTTTGCAGTGAAAAATGACCCTTTTTTGGAAAAGTGACTAGCTGTAGTTTTTTATCCCTAGATCTGCCGGCAGATAGGGAAACCTAGCAAATCTATATATTTTTGAAAACTAGACACCCAGGGGAATCCAGGATGGGGTGACTTGAGTGCCTCCCACCAAGGTCTGTTACCCAGAATCCCTTGCAAACCTAAAAAATTGACAAAAAAACACTTTTCCACCACATTTCTGTGATGGAAAGTTCTGGAATCTGCGTGGATCAACAAATTTCCACCCACCCCACGTTCCCCATAGTCCTTCGAGAAAAAGGGTACATCACTTGTGCGGGTCGGCCTAGTGCCCACGACAGTAAACGGCGCAAAACGCTAGGTGGTCACACCTCAATTTTGCAGTGAAAAATGACCCTTTTTTGGCAATGTGACTAGCTGTAGTTTTTGAACCCTAGCTCTGCCGGCACATAGGTAGACCTAGCAAACCTATATATTTTTGAAAACTAGACACCCAGGGGAATCCAGGATGGGGTGACTTGAGTGCCTCCCACCAGGGTCTGTTACCCAGAATCCCTTGCAAACCTAAAAAATGGACAAAAAAAACACCTTTTCCCCACATTTCTGTGATGGAAAGTTCTGGAATCTGCGTGGATCCACAAATTTCCACCCACCCCCAAAGTCCTACAAGAAAAATGGTACATCACTTGTGCGGGTCGGCCTAGGTGGTTTTGCGATAGGCCATTTTGATGTGGCCTCACTACGTTTTGGGCCCTTGCCTGCCGCGGGTACTTGGGCCTCCCACACAAGTGAGGCACCATTTTTACTGGGAGACGTGGGGGAACGCTGGGGGGTGGAAAATTTGTGTGAGGCCAGTGATGCCACAATTTTCCCACACCAAAATGTGTGAAAAAAGTGATTTTTTCAGCTAAAATTGAGGTTTGCAGGGGATTCTGGGTAAGGAAACTTTGGGGGATCCACACAAGCCATACCTCCCTGGAAGCCGCCGGGTGTCTAGTTTTCAGAAATGTATGGGTTTGGTAGGTTTCCCTAGATGGCCACCGAGCACCGGGCCAAAAACCCAAGTGACCCCCCTTGCAAAACTAGGTGGTTTTGCAATAGGCCATTTTGATGTCGCCTCACTACGTTTTGGGCCCTTGCCTGCTGCGGGTACTTGGGCCTCCCACACAAGTGAGTAACCATTTTTACCGGGAGACCTGGGGGAACGCTGGGTGGTGCAAAATTTGTGTGAGCCCGGTGATGCCACAACTTTCCCACACCAAAATGTGTGAAAAAAGTGATTTTTCCAGCTAAAATTGGGGTTTGCAGGGGATTCTGGATAAGGAAACGTTGGGGGATCCACGCAAGCCATACCTCCCTGGAAGCCGCTGGGTGTCTAGTTTTCAGAAAGGTATGGGTGTGGTCGGTTTCCCTAGATGGCCGCCAAGCACCGGGCCAAAAACCAAAGTGACCCCCCTTGCAAAACCAGATTCTTTAAACATAACTATTGCTTTGTTCCTACAGCGTGAGAATATTGGAACAATATTGCAATGAAAATGTGGCAGACAATTTGAGGTTTACAGGACATTGGGGATAAAAAAACTTTTTGAATTCACAAGAGAGACATCACCATGAACTCCCATGGGTTTTCGACAATAGCTACAGTTGGGGGGTTATTCTTACATGGAAAGTACACCTTGGCAGAGAAACTAAAGACAAAGATTCCTGCACAACCATCTATTCCTCAAACACACACACATACTGGTTGGATTTGGCACGAGGGCAAGTCATGGTTAAGTATATTAAATTTTATTAACAAGAGATTTCCCAAAAATGAAATGCACTGTCAATAATTAAATGCACAAAAAACCCAACCAATGACTCGCAGCTCGTGAGCTGTAAAGCCACGTCAAGGGACCAACCACTTTACAGGCCATTCACACACCTTTCATACGTGATACAAACAAGACCATTCACACCACCAGGCACAAAAGAAACACATTACAAAATTCACAAAAAGGGACAAGGTACACCCTGCTTCAGAAAAACAAATATTACTGCACAGCCATCTAATCCTCAAGCACACACACATACTGGTTGGATTTGGCACGAGGGTGAGTGATGGTTCAGTAGATACAATTGTATTAGCAAGTGATTTCACAAAAATGAAATGCACTGTTAATAATTGAAAGGGCGAGAAACTGAACCATTGACTCACAGCTCGTGAGCTGTAAAGCCACGACAAGGCACCAACCTCTTTACAGGCCATTCATACACCTTTCATACGTGTGAGACATACAAAACCATTCACACCACCAGCCGCGGGCCCATCACATAACAAAACTCACACCAGCACACAGCGCCATTCAAGGGCCCTTCACTTTCACATGCCCACAATCCTGACACAGCAACTACACAGGCTGATGGATTGTGTGGAGTGGCACTCAGCTAGCAGTGTGTGTAGTGACCAGCAGAAAGTCACTACTCACACACAGCCAGCCGAGCGCCAGTCCACACACACCGCTAGCAGAGCGCCAGTCCACGCACACCGCTAGCCAAACACCAGTCCACGCACACGGCTAGCCAAGCACCAGTCCAGGCACACCGCCAGCCAATCACCAGTCCAGGCACACCGCCAGCCAATCGCCAATCCACGCACACCGCCAGCCAAGCTCCAGTTCACGGACACCACCAGCCAAGCACCAGTCCGCACACACCACCCGTCCACGCACACCGCCAGCCAAGTACCAGTCCACGCACACCGCCAGCCAAGCACCATTCCACAAACACCGCCAGCCAAGCTCCAGTCCACGCACACAACCAGCCAAGCACCAGTCCACGCACACCGCCAGTCCACGCACACCACCAGCCAAGTACCAGTCCACGCACACCACCAGCCAAGCACCATTCCACGCACACCACCAACCAAGTGCCAGTCCACACACACCAACAGCCAAGCGCCAGCCTACACACACCGCCATCACATTTAGGATTTTTTTAGAAAAAAATTAAAACACAAACAAATCGCAAATAGATACAAATCTACAAACACAAAATCAGCAACTAAATACATTGCACTAACGCCAACCTTGAAACAGAATCAAATTTTCCAATGAATACAGACCAGGCAGTTCACTTTACCAGTCATGAATGCTCCCAAAATTCTTTTGCGTGTGGTACGCTCTAAAACAAGCAGGGACACACAGCCCAGGTTTAGAAGGACAGTCGGGGCAGTATATACGAATCTCCATCCGCGTACCTCTTCGCCAACAGACTCTACATCTCCTACTGGGAAAATCTTTTGAGGGTGTGGGAGGAATGTGATCAGGAAAGTGGCGATCTCTCAATCTAGCAACATCCTCCACCACTCCTACTCTAGGAACACTTGCCTGTTCCATTACAACAAGGCTGCCTATTACAGACTCCTGAAACTTAGCAAAAGTCATCTTTGACTCAGGGCAAGAATCCTGGAACACAACAAAAGCATTAAACATTGCCAAGTGGAAAAGATGGATAGCCAACTTCTTGTACCAAATGTAAGCCTTACGAAGAGCAGCGTAAGATTCCAACCTCTGATCTACTCTGTCAACACCACCCATGTGCCTATTATAGTCTAAAATGCACACAGGTTTGCGCGCTTCAGCGACCTGACCCCAAACAGTCACAGGTGCAGTGCTTTCATCATGGATGGTAGTCAGCATGTAGACATCTCTCCTGTCTGAAAACTTCACAGCAAGAAGCTCCTCGCAACGCAACGCACTGCACTGCACTGTCCCCGCACAAGCTTTTGTCAAACAAGTTCTTTTGGGAAACCTTTACGGTTAGAGCGGATTGTGCCACAAGCAACAGTGTCCACTTTGGCCAATTCCCTGAACAACCGCACACCAGTGTAGAAGTTATCTACATATAAATGGTGGCCTTTGCTAAAAAATCCTCTACCAAGTTCCCAAACAATTTTCTCAGTCACTCCAAAAGTGGACAGACAACCAGGGGGGTTAATCCTGGATTCCTTACCGGTGTAAACCCTGAAATTAGAGAGATATCCAGTCCTACTGTCACACAGCATATACAGCTTTATTGCATAGCGTGACCTCTTACTAGGAATGTATTGCCTAAAAACCAAGCGGCCCTTGAACAACACCAAAGACTCATCCACTGCAATTTCTTTCCCAGGAGCATAGATCTCACAAAATCAATCAACAAAGTGATCAAGGACAGGCCTAATCTTAAAAAGACGGTCACACTCAGGGTGATCTCGTGGCAACGCTAAACCATTATCAACAAAATGCATCATTCGAAGCAGAAGCAAATACCTGTGACGACTCATGACTGCCGGAAAAATAGCAGTTGCCATCAAGGGACTACTAGACCAATATGAAGACATTGATGGCTTCCTTAGCAAGCCCATCAAAAAAGTTAAAACCAAGAACTTCTTCATGTCTTCAAGATTTGTGGGAGTCCACCGGGTAGCTCTAGAAGATTCAAACAGCAAACCAACAACCTGCTGAGCAGTAATCCTGCGGCTACCCATTATACTTACTAAGATAGAAGACTGCACAAACAAGTCAACAACAACCAACAATGTGCAAACCAAGTAAGTAAAGAAATGTGTACCTTTATCACAAAGATCAATGTACTCAAAAACTATACAATTCAATTACAAGAGACAGCTGCACTCACCAGAACCTACTCTGCAGTGAAACAGCAAAAACCAACGATATCCAACTAGAAAGAAGAAAAAAAAACAAATTACTCACAAGACAACAAAATACACATCGAGCACCAATGCAAACAGTTTTTGACACTCAAAAACCAAACATACTGCTATTATTACACCATTTGCAAAAAAAAATTAATGCAGAGAAATCAAACACATTTACATTGTAAAAAAAAAAGTCTCTTACCAAACTACACAAACAGCAGAACCACCAGTAACGAAACCGCAAACTGGAAAGAGCAAAAGCCTTCACCTAGAACAAAAAAGTAAAAAGAAAAAACATTCCAATTGCAAATCACAAAAAATATAACAATAAACATTATAATATGCTATGTAACTACCAAAATGGTCAATCGGGTTGTGTGCCAGGTGGGGCAGAAAACAGCAGGAAAAAAAAACAGGCTAATCTGTCCAGGGGCGGGGGGTCCAAACACATATTATAAAAAATTGCCTGCTGGAAGCAACCCTTGCCCAAGGGGTCACTTCCATTTTTATTTAAACTAATTCCCTGGTGTCTAGTGGGCTTTTCAGCCCCCCCTGGGACCAGAAACGGCTACACATAAGACCGATCTGCCCCCAGGGGGGGCAGAAAAGTCTTGATAAATAATTGGGCCCCCAGGAAGCGACCCTTGCCCAAGGGGTCGCTTCCTTTACTAAAAAAATAACATCCCTGGTGTCTAGTGGGCTTTTCTGCCCCCCGGGAGCAGAAACGGCTACATAATCAACCGATCTGCCCTTAGGGGGGGCAGAAAAGTCTTAATTATATTTTTAGCCCCCAGGAAGCGACCCTTGCCCAAGGGGTCGCTTCCTAAATCTAGAAAAGACATCCCTGGTGTCTAGTGGGCTTTTCTGCCCCCCTGGTAGCAGAAACGGTGACTTATGCGACCAATCTGCCCCCAGGGGGGGCAGAAAAGTCTTAATAAAATGGTTGGCTCCCAGGAAGCGACCCTTGCCCAAGGGGTCGCTTCCTAAAACTAGAAAAGACATCCCTGGTGTCTAGTGGGCTTTTCTGCCCCCCCTGGGAGCAGAAACGGCTAATTATGAGACCGATCTGCCCCCAGGGGGGGGCAGAAAAGTCTTAACATGAATATTCGCCCCCAGGAAGCGACCCTTGCCCAAGGGGTCGCTTCCTAACACAGCACAACACATCGCTGGTGTCTAGTGGGCATCCCTGCTCCACGATCGCGACGCTGTGCGCGATCGTGAAGCAGGAATGCCCAGCATTGAGACATCAGGGGAGAGGAAATACTCTTTCCTCTCCTCCAATGCCTCAAGGCATCCCAATCCCCCCCCCCCGCCACACCGGAGCCAAACACCTACCTTCTCCGTTGGACGCGCTGGAAGAAATGAATTCCAGAGCATCCAACGCTTCCTGATGACGTCGGCGCGCGCTGTGCGCGCTGATGTCATGAGGAAGCGTGGGGGGGCTTGGGGGTGGTAGCGGAAACACTTCCGCTGCCAACCCCCCAATTGGTCACAAAATCGAGCCCCCAGGGGGGGAGCGCCAGCGCTTCCCCCAGGGGCTGTGCTCATGACGGAGCGGTTCCGTCATAAGCACAGCCCAACCAATGCTCATGACGGAACCGCTCCGTCATGAGCATCGAAGGGGTTAATGGCACCCTTCCCCATGCGGTTACACTGGCGAGAATGGGCCCTTTGTCAATTTCAGGGGCCACATGGCCGGTGCTGGCCGGATTTACACCTCATCCCCGCTATCTACAAGTTGCAGTGGCTGAGTTGCGTATACTTCACACGGCCCTTACTATAGTATATAGGAATTTAGTGCAGTAAGTGTCACGCAACGTGCAGATGGGGGCACCTGCTGTTGCGGGACAACCAACGGACCACCACGCGGTGGTTATTAGTCCTGTTATGGTTAATTCAGTTATAGGCAAGCGCCCCCAAAATAGGGAGGAGTTCTGTTATTGGCTTGCTGAGAAATTTGACCAGCTGGAAGCGGTATTTCCGCATACAACTCCTGTGGAGAAACACAGGATACTTACCATTAGTTTGCCGAAAGACTTGGTCCCCGATATGGCCGACTGTGCCAACTGGGGCAAGGTCTTTGCCGCGACATACTCGAAGTGCTTCGGCACTCCGTCTCTGTCTGTGCTGCCCTCCGTTATTAAACGTGTTCAGGAGAATCACGGTGTGGAGGCAGCCGTAGAATTGGGAATGCGGCTTGTCGGAGTGTTCGATGTGGTTGCTACCATGATAATGGGCAACCTCAAAGGAGATGCTATGCAGTTCCAAGTGGCTAATAAATTAGACGAGGTGGACGAGGACGACAAGCCGAGGGAGTTCGCAAAAATGATCACAAACGCCTATAAACAGGTTGGCCGTAGCGCTTTAGGCGTTAAACCAACTGTGATAATTCCTGATTTGATACAGCAAACTAAGGCGAGCTCGTCTGGTAAAGACGAACGCCCAAATTTTCCAAAACAAAATTGGCGAAACAAGAAACCAGGAAAGCAGCAACAGAAACAGGGGTCTCGTCCTGCTTCACCCGTACAGTCAAGTAGTGAACGCACATATGACCTGCGCGATCGATCTACTATTAAGTCACCTGATAGATTTCAGGTTTCTGAACAATGTTCTCCTCGTTCTTCACAGGAAACATCAGCTTCACAGTCCGGTGGCGGAGACCGTGGCAAGTGTCGGGGTGCCCAGCAAGGACATGAGCAGCCCCATCAGACTGACGGTAAAGGCAATCAGGACGAGTCTGCGCGTCAATGTCCCCCGTTTCAAAAGAAGAAAGTTTCTGCGCTAACAGCGAGATATGCCACAGATGGTGCGAACGCAGCTTCGGAACCTGACATGGGCACTGATGCTGCTAGACAGCGCGGCGGAAGTTACAGTAGTGCGATAAGCACTGCGTCCATATCTGGAGGCGACAGCAACTGACACGTTCATTACTGTAGAAACTGCTGACACTAGAGTGTCTCCCCCTGACAGACTATATAACAGTCCTCTTAATTGAAGGTGAAATTACAAGGGATTTTTTGGGATAATCTGACCTCTTCCTATGATATCCTCCTAGCGGAGGCAGACTGGCCCCAGCTTTCATTTCAGATGCTCCTAGAGGGGAGGAGGTAATCCTCCCGTCCTTTGTGCACACAGTGCCAAAGGAACATGCTAAGAAGTTCGCTGAGCAGTGGGCTCTGGTGCTAGCACCAGCTTTGTATCGTACTCAGGTTGGCTGGGATAAATTGTCCCCCAGCCATGAGATTCCATTGCGGTCTATGCCCCAGCCGCAACCACAATATCCCATGCGTCGAGAAGCTAGACCTCACGTCGCAGCGATCCTTGAACAATTGGAATATCAAGGAGTTGTTGAAACATGTGTGTCGCCAATGAATAATCCTTTATTCACTGTGACGAAGCCTGATGGGTCGTACCGCCTAGTTTTGGATTACCGGCACTTAAATTCTCATTGCCGGACATGCGCGGTACAGAATACTCACGGTTCGGCTCTCGTCGATAGTCTTGTGCGAAAAAGGTTTAAAACCACACTTGACATGTCCAATGGCTTTTACAGCCATAACCTGTCCTCTATTAGCAGTCAGTGGACAGCGTTTGCTTCAGGCGGCAAACAAAAACAGTTTACGAGATTAGCCATGGGCTATAAAAACAGCCCAGGCTTCTTTGCCGCTTGCGTTGTCTCTCTTTTGGAGAGCATAGACCCGGATGCGTTCTCGTATGTCGATGACATCTATCTCACGGACGACGAGTTGTGGCCGCATCTGTGTTGCGTTGACAACATTATTGCGAGGTTTTCAGACTTCGGTTACAAATTCAACTTTGCGAAGTCTCACATTGCAGAATATACAGTGTTGTTTTTGGGCTACGAGCTCAACAATAAGGGTCGAGGATTGGCTCCTCACTTTCTGGAGAAGTGCGCATGCCTGCATGCTCCTACAACACTGAAAAAATTACAGTCTTTGCTGGGTTTTCTGAATTTCGGTCGAACGTATATTCCTGATTATGCCCAGCGTATCAAGCCGCTTTATGCCTTGGTACAACCTACTTTTTCCAAATCTAGCTGGCAGCTAGAGCATTCAGCTATCTTGCAATCTTTGCAGGCTGACCTTCTTGCTTCAAGATACTTACTGACACGTGATAACCGCACTAACCTGGTAATAAGAATTGTTCCGGGAGCAGTGGGTTTCACGTACTTAACGTTCAATGAGGGCGATACCGTCCCCATTGCTTACAAATCACACTTGTACACTTCGGCTGAATTGCGCTTTTCGACGGTCGAAAAAGTTCTGACGGCTGTGCAGATGGCAATTCTCAAAGAACGAGCGCTGTCGCAAGGAAAACGCATGTTGGTGGTCACACCATATCCTGCCCTAGAGGCAGTGACTAAAGCAAGTGTACCTAATTCTAAAGCTGTGCATCCACGGTGGATGCAATGGGCCACTTCCTTGACTTTTCCAGATGTCACCTATATCTTTAATGCCTCATTACAGACTCAGGAGTACTTGCAGTATGAATTCATTCATCCGGCTCCTCTCTCTTTGCGCCCGCTCGAAGATTACCATTGTGTCATTTACACTGACGGTTCGGCACAACCGGCGATTGGATAGAAGCATGCTTATTCAGCGGCCTGCGCAATTGCAGTGGGAACATTCGTAAATGGTGATTTCCAATCTGATGTCGTGCATATGCAGTCATTGGGTGATTGTACCACACAGTTGGCAGAGCTCCGTGCTCTAGTGCTTGCACTAGAGTTTGCTGATCCTCGGGTCAATACTCTTATAGTGAGTGACTCCTTTTATTGTGTTCAATCCTACAACGACAATCTACATTTTTGGTCTCAAAATGAATATCGCGATTCCAAAGGTAGCACGATTAGGCATAAAACGCTTTGGGTTCGAGTGGCAGAACTTAAGGTAAGTCTGCCGCTCATGAATGTTATTCACACTCTTGGTCACCAACGACTTGGTGTCCATGCTGTCGGAAACGGCTTAGCTGACGAGGCAGCGAAAATGGCAGTGGCAACATACTTAGTAGCAGCAGTTACAAGATCCAAAAGTAAGATTGATGATGACATCTTGGCCGCTATAGCTGCAACAGAGAAGGGAAGTAATTGCCCAAAAGGTTTCCCTTCTCGTTACCATTATCACTTAAGTCCTGATAATGTCCCATTAGTGAGGATTAACGACGTTGGTCACAGATTGATTCCCAACGCGGACTGCAGACCATCTTTGATACTAGCAGCTCTTGAGGGTTTGGCATCTGCCCACGCCGGCGTTGCAGCTACTGTATCTCTGTTACAACAACGTTACTGGTGGTTCGGTTTATATAAACAAGCACGCTCTTATGTTCTTGATTGTGACATTTGCCTACAGATTAAACATTCAACTGTTGCGCGCCCACCACAAAATTAGTTGTACATATCTAATAAACCACTTGGGTGCGCTTATTTAGATCACTGTGGTCCATTTTCCTCTGATACTGCGTACAAGTACATCTTGGTTGCAGTGGATTCGTGCACACGTTTTCTATGGGTGTGGCCACAAAGGAGTGCTGATTCCCGGACTGTCATCAGGGATTTGCGTGTCTTTGTGGGAAGTTTTGCATGTGGTACCTTTCATTCTGATCAGGGCCCGGCGCTCGCCTCTAAGGCGTCCAAAGAAGCCATGAGATATTTGGGGGTCCAAGTCAAATTTTCGTCTCCCTACCGGCCTGAGGGTAATAGTGTGGTGGAGCAGATGAACCGTGACTTAAAGCAATCTTTGACAGCACGGGTTTTAGGCACTGGCCAGAACTGGCTAGCCCATTTGTATAACGTCCAACGTGCACTTAATAATCTCCCTAGAAGGTCTCTGGGTGGGCGGACCCCATACATGATGCTCTTCGGAATAAGAATGTTTGTCCCAGACCTTGATGGTCTAGACATGGCGGCGTCAGCCGCACCCTTTGACTTAGATGATCACTGTGCTGTATTGCAGAATCTACAAGAAGCCAGAGACAGTCTAGCGAAGGAACACGTACCCTCCACATCTGATGCTGAACTTCAGATTCCGGTAGTCGGCTGGCTACCTCGAGTTGGTGACCTGGTCCGTGAGAAGGTGGAGAACAAGAAGGAGTTCGGCCCCTCTTATCGTGCACCGGTTCCAGTGCTTGGCGTGCAGGGTACAAGAACAGTCATTTTACCTCCTCTTCCTGGTCGCAAGGATAACAGGTACATCTCTATTGACAATGTCAAACTAGAGCGAGTGGCCGATACTTCTTAGTATGACTCCAGCGGTTTCTTGCCCTGCGATGCTGAGAAATTCTGTTGTGCCTCCAGCTACTACCACCTTGTCTGATGTTGCCATCGAGATGCATACAGTTAATGATCCTTTGATACTACCACCCGTTGGTGGTCTGCCTGAAGAGACTGAGTATGCTTATCCTGCAGATGTACTGTTGCCTGTTTTACAATCGACGGCAGTTAACCAGTCACGTTTCTCTTTTGATACTGACTCTATGAATTCCAATACCCCATCAAAAGTCTCGATTTTTGCTGCTTGGTTTAAAAGACATTTTTTGATTCCCCCTTGGACTTATATTTGGCTGGTGCTCATAAGTATATTTTTGTTTATGTCCATTGGATTTGTAGTGGTATTTTTTTGTCTTGTGAATGGACACTACCTTAAAGAAAGATCTACAATTAGAGTAATTGATGGAACTTTGGCCCCCCACTCCTCATCACACATCATAAAGAGGGACCAGACTTTTGTAAATATTTCTGCCTGGCCTGTGCTGGATGGGATAGCGTGGGATGCTTTTAAATTTCAAATTCATGGTCCGACTGAGGTTATCAATGTACCTAATGTATTTCGTGTTTCTATGGGTGATGTAGTTAAACAAAACATCCGTTCTGATGATTGGGACGTTCATGCCATAGAAGCACTGTTTTCTGATTTGAAATATTATGCCGCATTTGATGCTGAGGATCTGTATTCGGATACTGCTAACTATAATGAACAATTTTGTTTTCAGCATTATGGCAATCATTTCCTACATAAAGCAAATTTGTTCCTCAATTTTGTAAATTTTACCCAATGGGAACATTGCCCAACTCCAATTTTAGGTAGCTCACCTACGTTGGTAGACAAATACACATATTTTTCTGATTTCAGTGTTTCCCATACTGGCTCCTTTTATTTTAAAGTGGCAGCAGAGCCTGCCTCAAAGGTTAGGCTAACACGCACAAAATTATTATATTCTAAATCCTTTATGGATGAGTTGTCAATCAAAGGTTACGATCTGTGGAAGGCTGCTATTGATCTTAAATCGGTTTGGGGTTCCAAACCGTGGCTGGTACAAGGAACAGAAGCTTTGCATCGTGCCTGCCTTATACCTAATCACATGTTGTTTTTAAATTCAACAATCTCCCAAACCACCTGTCTTGGATTGGCTACTTCGAAAAAACAAAATTTTCCCTCTATTCCGGATCTGGGTGCTTACCCGAATTGGGATAACCAAACAGATCTGTCCCTTGATGCGTTGCAGTCGTCTATCTCTAACACATCCTTCAATATTTCTAAATTTAGTCCAGAAGGATGGTTAATATGGCAGTCGAGCTCAGATTCCTGTCAACATCGGTTTCTAGGTCTGAAACCTGGGTATACGCAGGTGCGCGTAGATCCTCGTTTTGAGTCCTCTCATTCAGTAACTACCTACTCTGTAGGGAAGTTATGCCAATCTTGGCTGCAACATTCCACCTTGGCATCTGTTAAACTTCATTTATCAAAATTACATGACAAAATAGATTTGAATGATTTTGTTAAGGGCCCTGTGGGTGGCAGGTCCAAAAGATGGGTGTATGCTATTTATAACGAAGTTTGGAAGCTATCACAAATTGAAGCTGCTTCCCGCTTGAGGGCTATTGATCAAGCAAATATGGAGAAAATACTAGCCGTTATGGATAATAGCATTAACACTCTCTCTTCCAGAATTTATACTTTAGACAATACTGTTTCTTCTATTGTTGATATTGTACAGGATGATATGTCTGTGTTATATCATGGTCAAAATCAATTGCATTCTGTAATGCAGTTTGCATGGACATTGCAAACGTTAAAGGCAGGGAAAGTCCGATGGGACTATATGAATACGTCTTCTTTGTTTCTTCCTTTTAATCTGACCGCAAAACAACAATTTATGTCCATGAAAGATGCAACATATTCATTGCTGCATATTGAGAAATTAGAACCTTTGCCTTTCTCAGTGGCCGAATTGAATTCTGCTGTGTGGCTTATCCACGGGTTAATCACCTTACCTTTTCCCTTGTTTAAGTTCAGTTCTTGCATGAAGCATTATGCACTAGGCAGATATGAACAACTGGGTACAGCCTTCCTGCATGAAGTTTGGTCACTCCCCTTTACATACAGATGTACGAGAGATGGTAAAGAAGTATACTTGAAAGGCGAGGAATGCACCTCCACGCCTGATCCATCAGTAGTATGTAGGCACATTCAATTGCATGGCGCATGCAATGTGCATGCCCCTAATTTAGCTTGCGTCCTGAAATGGATTCCGGTGCCAGCAATTACACCATCATTCATGCTGCTTGCTAACGGTAGTTATTTGCTTTTAAATAATGAAGCTTGCTGTGGGATTCTAGTGGGAATTCCCTACATAGTGACTGTATCACAGAGAGTAGTTTGCTGTAAAAAATGTCCTTTTCCCACACCCGCATGGGCGGCTGGATGTATCCATCTGGCCTTCCATTCCAACCTTGAAATCAGAGTTCAATAAGATGAGCAGAATAAGGGCTCTATTGTCTCAAAAAAAAGTCGCGCTGACTTCTTCCCGGGAAACATTTGTCCTTCACGTAGCAAATACGCGCACCGAGGTGCAGGCGCTTTTAAATACTGATCTCCCACTTCATTTTGGGGTTCTGATTCAAACTATCTTTAATGCCTCGTCAACAAGTGGCTTGGCTCATTTTTTCAAAATTGTGGGCTCCGGCCTCGTGACCTCCTTCCAAACTATTTTTGGTGTGATCCCGGCCTTTTTTCATTCTATTTTTTCCAGCATCTTTGGCGGTCTCCCGTTGATTCTGGCTCTCGTAGCAGGAGTGCTATTGTTGATCTGCTTACTGCGCAATGGCTGCACAATTTGTGTCACACGACAGCCTGCCGCGGCTGCTGCATCTTCGTGACCGGATGCTTGAATACTATGGTACATTACCACTAGAGACATTAAGCATAGCCTATGGCATAGCACTAACCCTGGAAAATTACACAGCCTCGCTTAGGTAGGGTACACCACAGAGTAATCACCTTATAAGACTACACAACCTCTCCTAAATAGAGTACATCACAGGGTAGTCACACTGGAAAACAAAATAACCTCTCCTGATAAGGGTACACCACGGGGTTCATACCCCGGAAAAAACACAACCTCCACTAAGGAGGATGCACCACAGGGTACTAACCGTGGAAAACTACACAACCTCCCCTATGTAGGGTACACCACAGGGTACTAACCCTGGAAAACCAATATGGGGCATGGACTACCCACATATAACACAACCTCCCCTAATAAGGGTACACCACAATGAAAAATACTCTGGAAAAGAACACAACCTCCCCTAATAAGGGTACACCACAGGTAAAAATGCCCTGGAAAGACTGCTCAACCTCCCCTAGGTGGTACACTCTAGATAAACAACCAAAACTAAGGCAAGACACTATGTTATACACTGATCCCTCCCCCACACGATGAAAGCACAGACCTATAGAGGACATGCATTATGAGTACAGACGTTAAAATCACAAAAGACTAGTTAAGCACCGGTGAGCAGTTTCTCACCCGGGGTCTCTACACACAGTTCCACGCAGTCTTCAGCATCAAATGCGGTGTAGTAAAGACTTGATAGGGCCCGAATACTTGCAGTGTGCAGACGATGAATTTCGCCATAAAAGTGAAGTGTCACGCAGTATCGTCAAGAGTTCTGGTACTCCATTCACTCTTGAACCGATGTATCTCGTCTTTCGCTTGTCGCTCAGGCCGTTTACCACCGGAAGGAACTGTGGGCCTGACAATGCAGGCCAAACTGGGGTGGACGGGAGGCAGACAGTAACACTTTTGCTGAAGCTTCATTGCTGTGATCGCCACGGTTAAAGAAGTGCAAGAAACATGGCTGGCAATCTGAGGCGCTGTTTAACAGATAGTGTGAACCCGGGCCAAACACAAAATTGCGGCATGCTTCCAGACGGCGCACCCGGTGGCTCATGGCACGTTTGTGCAGTAGAGTGTTGGTCAGCAGCTGGGAGAATACGAAGATGTCGGAGCGTCACTGGAGATGCCACGAAGAATCCGTGACGGAGGTAAGGTCGCGCACTAAAGCAGGCGTGGGGATATTTTGAAAAATGCGGCTCGAGCTAAGATCAAAAGTCAAACCGCCTCGCAGCAACGAGACTCTGTGTGCTCTGGGCAAAGCACAAAAAAAAACAAAGTTACCTTATTGATGCTGTCCTGTCACAGAATCCACTCAAATCCCCCAGGGCTGACAATAAGAGGGGCAGAAAGCCACAAACTGAATAGGCTGGCAAATGGCTCTACCGAAGAGTCTCCCAAGCTCCAGGTCATATTACCAAGTCCGCTCAAAGTACTCCAACTGGCATAGATTACGGAGGAAAGAAACAACGCTCTTGGTTTCACTGTAACGGTCGTAATGCCTCTCGAATAAGCGCCCGTTTCCACACACAGGCAAGACACAGGCAGGGTAACATGAAGCGTCAGAGGCTGTTGGGGGGTCTCTTTCCACACACAAAGCTGTACACACTGGTATCACTTTGTTCATAAGACTTGCTGTTGAGGCACGACAATTCACACACAGGTTGAAGAACGTTGCTGGATTGCTCAGAAATTTTCCAGGTGACAGCAGAGTCTTGGGTGATGGAACCACAAACGCCCAGGTTGCAGGCTGTCCAGATGGTACAGGACACTGGTGGGGCTGACCAGAGCGTGTCTTGTGAGTCTTTAGTTACTTGTCCTTCGGTTCCTTAGTTGTCCTTACTCCTTTGAAAGTCTTTCATGTCTTTATTGCTTTATCCTTTGGTTCCTTAGTTGTCCTTGCTCCTTTGAAAGTCTTTAGTGTCTTTAGTGCTTTGTCCTTTAGTTCCTTAGATGTCCTTACTGCATACTACACGCGTCAGTTCTTAAGATCGTCGCCAAAATTGTTGTAAAGGAAGATACAGAGTCCATCTGTACATGTAGGATACTTATTTATTAATAGCTTGGTTCCAGTATAGGAGATCAGGATAGTAGGAGAAGATAGATGGTACAAAGACAGCCCCACCAGGAGCAGGCTCCTAACAGCTCAGCCTGAGTTGACTAACTGACACTCTAACACAGAGTGGCACTCAGGCATTCTATGATGTCATGGAACATTCTGACAGAGCAGTACAGTGGAGAATAGTAGACAAGTAATTTACTACAGAGCCTATGGGGTAGTTCCTTTTTGTTGAAAAAACAGTCAAAAAAATGCTTTGCACCAAAAAACAAACTGAACAAGTACAATATTAACTCAAAAATGAATTTTTGAGTAGATTTAGTGGCTTCTCAAGTAGAGAATCTGCTCAAGATGCAGCCTTTCAGCTCGTGCTCACCAGCATGAAGAAAATGGTGCCAGAAGGAGCCATGGCGACCACAAGGTGCAGCAAATCTCACGTGTTCTCGCTAGTTGCCGGCACGTCTTGTCGTACTCGCAAGCGCATCAAAACAATTCTCACACATGCCAATAGAAATATAATTACGCCACTTGCCGGATGGCAGAATTTTGCAGGAAATCTGCGTTACATACGTAGCGCAGAGCTCCAGAACTCAGCCGACTTCACGAGCAGAATTATATTTTCCCCAGGCTTAATCAAGATAATCTTGGACCATCTTGTCAATCGTCATCAGTGCTGACTTTTGCTGTGTCAGCATTGCTTGTGCCTGTGCATTGACTTGAGTCTTGCCAAATGAAACCAATGCACTGCAGATGTGGCAGTGAGGCTGTTGTTGCTGCTTTAGTACTAGTCAGCGATGTTGTTGGTTACTGCTGCAGCAACTGAGAGCCTACAGCACTGCCCTCTCTTGAGGTTGAAGGCAGCATTTAAGTTCTGCTTTCAACTCAATAATCATTTGCTCCTCTTCAAGTTTAAGTTTATTTGATTTAGTTCTCAACTGAGAACAACAAATATTTAAAGATAAAAATTACATTTGGGTAGTAAAATTGTCATTTTAATACAAAGTTAAAAATGATTTTAAAAATGTAAACATATTAATACACATGAATTTATTAGGCGGTGCCTTACAGAGAGGAATTAGGTTCTGAACAGAGTTAATTTTACATTTTGTTTTAAAAATCTCTTTCTAGCTTCTATGACAGTCACGTTTGGGCAAACGAATAACACATGTGCTAAGTCTTGCACGCGGCCTACATAGGTCACAAAGACTAGATGCTTTTTCCTTTGGATACCACTTAAATGTAAATGATTTCAAAGGCAGTATCCCAAGACGGAGTAGTATAATACTTCACCTGGCTCCGTGATTTAAGTTAAAAAAGATATACTGTTTCGTTTTCTTAAATACAATAGTTTCCGCATATTGTTTATATAATGATAGTTCGGAGCAATGTTGGATATCAAGATCCATGTTTAACCTTGCCGTTAAATGTTTTAAAAAAAGTTTCAGATGTGCTGGTGACCATGATTTCAACATGTCGAGGGTAACCTTTGATAGTTTAAAAGCGGTAGATACATTTCTACAAAATACATAATTCGGCGATTCTTGCTCAAATGTCTCAATTTTTAGTAAGAATCGTAGGATTCCCTGATCCGCATGAACAAGGTTATATGCCCCTCTTATTATGTTGCTGATCCCTCTTGCAAAATAACTGACTGAGAGTTTGAGACTAAGAGCTTGTACCGGCACAGCTTGTTACGTCTTGGTCAGTTTCCGGAGGGCTTTCCCTTCTTTCAGGTCAAGTTGTTTCCATTGACTTATTGGAATATATTCTATTGCATATGATAGTACCGATGGAATCTTTGAGCTATATACTTGTAGAAGGGAAGAGAAGTGTCTTCGACCAGCGGAGGAGTAAAGTCGTTGGAGAGCCCCAAGGTGGACATCAACTTTACGGGCCAGGTTTTGTAAGTTGGGCAGGTTTTGCAAAGATTGTGAAAAGATTATCCCTAAATATGTATATTCTTGTACAATTTCCAGCAGTTTTCCCCCTAGAGACCAATTGTATATCGCTTCCTTCCTGTAAACGGGACAAATTTTGATTTAGTGACAATAGGTATTAAATAATTTTCTTCTGTATATTTAGTGAGTGCCTGCAGATTCTTTTGCAGACCAAATGAAGTCAGATCTAAGATGACTACATCGTCTGCGTACATCATAGTGTGGATTTTATAAGATGCAATTTTAGGTGGAAAATTATTAACCTGATTGAGTCTTTCCGGCAAGTCACTAAGGTATAAAGAGAACAGTATGGGAGCTAGGAGGCACCCTTGCCACAGGCCATTAGGTGTAGGTATAGGGCTCGTGTGACCCTTCTCCCTCCCCATTTGGACTTGACACCATGTCCCTGAGTACAGTGATATTATTAAGTGAAGGAGGTTATCCGGAATTCCCATTCTTTGGAGTTTTTTCCATAGCATATCTGTCTACCCTGTCAAATGCAGTCGTAAAGTAGACGAAGACTGCGTACACTACCTGAGATTTATTGATGACATATTTATCCATTATCGTTTGTAGCACTGCTATATTGTCAATGACCGTGACCGAGCGTTTTGTTCTAAACCCGGCTTGATTGACTGAAATGGAACCAGAAGAAAATGCTCACTTTTTGAGATGATCTAAAACAGTTGTCACAAACATCTTCCCAGTTGCATCTAGGAGACCTATCTGCCGATAATTGCAGGGCAGCAGCCTGGAGCCCTTCTTGTGGATTGGAATTACAATGCTCCCCTTCCAGGACTTTGGGATTTCCACTGTTTCGAATATGTAGAAGAAAAGGCGGGCTAGAAATTTGCTCCACTCTTTAGGATTGCTTTTAAGGACCTTAATGGGAATTTGGTCTGGTCCCATTGCTGCCGACGATCTTGCCTTTTTTATGTAACCTTCAATTTGAAGAGGAGATGGAGCCTCTTTACCTGTAATTTCTTCCCTTCCTCTCTTGCTTTGCATTAGAGTCTTACTTTCTGTCTTTTCATTTGTTTTGTATAAGTTCGTTATGTATATTTCCCATTCTGATGGTGGGACTGGATTTGCTTGTAGTGATTTTTTTGTACCCGTTTCTGTAGCAATCATATTCCAATAGGAGCGTTTATCATTTTGTTTTGCTGCTATCGGTAAGTCCACTCATTTTTTTGTCCTGTATCCTTTTTCGCTTTTTTTCCTTATCTCTCTTGCAAAGGTTTTTAATTTGATTTCACATTTTCTTATTTCAGAATATTGAAGAAATTGTGCCCTTATTAGTTTATTTAATTCTATTGTTTCGCAATTTTAGCATTCGTTGTTTAGAATTTTTCTGCAGAAGTTGTATCAGTTTATTGACAACATTCTCAACATTTGCTATTGGATTTATTGAGTGAATAAACTGTGGTTGTTCCATCTCAATTATTTGCATAATTTTGTTAAATGTTCTAGGGTTCCATGACCGCCTCCCTTGGGCCTGGTTTACCAGTACTGTACTTTGTACGTCTATTATATGCCCAGGAGATGTTGGTTTTAGTCTTAAATCTGTTTTTAAGTGTAATATTGCATGATCACTTCTTATCTCAAACTTGGTGTTTAATTGTAAAGCGGATCAGAGCACATCTAGACTACAAATCATGTAATCAAGAATTGAGGCATTGAGGTTGCATTTTCTTGTGTAGGAAGCCGGAATGTCTCCTGCTGTATTGCCGTTTAATTTTACTCCGTTCAGGATAGGAAGTGATGATAATAGAATCTTCCCTCTTTTATCAGCTTTGTTTCCTATGCGAAATTGTGGAATAGGTATTGCCAGAGCTTCTTCTTTTTTGCCATACTCCAATTTTTCTAATAGGTCGTTAGATATTTGCCCGTTGAAGTCACCTGCTAAGAAAACAGATGGGAAATCTTGGTCTTCTACCACCTTTCCGAGACCCTCAAATATTTCTATCGCTAATGCATCCATTTTAGATCCTGAGGGAATATAGACATTGAAAAAAAGCAATTTGTTCAAGCTTTCCCTCAGGTCCGTCCCAAATTAGATCTTGATGCATTGGTTATTCTTAGAGCTCATTGGGATGATTTCTTAATCCCAGTAATATTCTTCAGAAAGGAGAATTGCTATCCCTCCTTTTGCATGCCTACGGACAACCGGTTCTGCTGGAATGTCGTATACATAATAATCGAGGTGGTCAAATGCTGTAATTGCCCAGGTTTCTTGTAAGACCACAATCCCTGGTCTATCTTCCCTAATAATTGCTCATTTCTCCTGGGTTTTTCCAGCTATGTCCCAGGAAGAGATGGTCAAACACTTGGTAAAAAGGGCACTTGTTTTCCTGTCCCTGTTTGTTGCTGTTTAGATTCTCTGCTATCCATGCCCATGTATTTTCGGTGGCTGTATTTTCCTTCTTTTGTGCATTTTTGGTCCAGCTTCTCCTTACTCCGTTCGTAATCGAAACTGATATATTTTCTTTGTAGAAATTTAGGGGGCTTCTTGTGCAACTTCGACTTTTGTGTAAGTGCTGTTTTGCTGTTATAACGATTTCTTCTGGTTTTTCATTTTTATTTTTTACTGGGGCCAAGTCGAATACGTATTTGTGTAGAGTCTTGCTTTCTTGTAATATAATACCCGGTATTACTGGAGACCAAATTTCTACGACAGCTGTTGTGGTTTTAGTTCTATCTGGGAAAGTACCTAATTTTATTTTGTTTCTTGCTAGTGACTGTAACAGTTGTATCCTTTGAAGTAGATTTGTTATTATCTCTCTGTTTAAGGGGTTTTCGCCCGAGGGGAATAGGTCCGTTATTTCCATGCTGCATGGTAGGATCTTCTGCGACTTAGCAGACGTCTTCCCTATCGATAGGTCCTGTAATTGGGTGTCCTTTTGTACCAGCGACTCTCTTTCAGTCGTTATAGATACGAAACTTGGGGCGGTAGGGTTAAGATGAAAGGAGTTTACCCTTTGCTTTTTGAATGAAGAAATCTGTTCTTTTTTTGCTGTAGTTGGTTTTGGTTCTTGACCTTTCTCTTTTTCTGAGGTCATAAGATCAAGGGGTAAAGTTTTCAGAAACCTTGTATTCCGGCTCTTCTGTTTTGCGATCCTTCTTGTTGCCCTTTTCTTTGCTCGTTTCCAACTTGTTTTAATTGATCTCCTCTCTTTTGTTGAGGTTTCTGGGGTGGGGGAGACAGCGGACATATTTATAGAGGTCTCTATTGCTTTTTGTTTGGACACTGATGTAGTACTCAAATTTGATGAGGTTTTAGATTTTTGTTTAGTAAAGATTGGGTAATATGCGATGCTCGGCAGTTTAGTTTCGATCACATTTGGGTCCTTAAAAAGTTTTCTAAGGAAATAAATTTGATTATGTATATTTTTTTCCTTATTTGCTTTTTGTTTACTCCAACGTTTTTGAGTTGCTGTTTCTTTATTTAATACAGAGTCTACTACTGTTGGTAGAAGAGCTTTTGATTTAAGGAGGTTTTCCTCTGTTTGTTCTTCTTCTTTTTCTGCAGGTGATTGTATTTTTATTTGTTGTTTCCTCCTTTTTTTTTCTACTAGATATTTTAACATTCCTAGTTGGGTGTCCAGCATCTGGTCAGAGTTTTCCAAAATGTTCCCTAAATGGGAGAGGACTGATTCCAAAATTCTTTGAAGTGTGAATAAGGCTTTAGCCACCAATGTGTATTCATTCGAGGTATCTACAGATTTTAAAAGTGAAAAATCTGGTGAATGAGAAAGAGACCCTTCTGGGTCATATGATTTTTGTGGTGTGCTGTACTGGATTTTTGGCAGCTCCTTTTGCGGGTCCCGACTGAAAACCAGATCCTTAATGCTTATATCTGGGCAAGTGATATAAAGTTCTATAGTTTGTCGGGTTTGCTGTGCTTCTGATTTTGCTGATTCTATGTTTATAGATTTACTGTTTAACTCTTCCGCACTTTTGGAATTACTCTTTAAGGTTTCCTCACATCCGGTTTGCCCATTGGGAAGAGTTGTTAGAGACCACCACTTTCTTTTCAGCTTCTTTCGTTAATTATTTTTTGTGTTTACATTGTGTTTTCTCCTGCTCCTTTGTATTTTATTTCGTAAAATATTTCGTTATTCCGGGATTTGTTTCAGAATTTCCAAGACGTGCCATCTTTCTGGCGCTCCTTCTTATTGCTTGTTCTCTTCCCAGTCTTTTCATAAAAATGGTTTGCGATCTCAGTTTTTTATACGCCATATTGCGTTGCAAGTTCTGTCTATGTCTCTTGCGCACACAGCCAACTATGGGTGGGAATTGTAATGGAGATATAGCAGTGAGCAGGGTGGGAGAGTCAGAGAGCAGGGCTCACTTGGCGGTCACTAGCCGCACCCAGTCTAGTTGGGTCGCTTCTGCAAGCGCGCCTGGGCTCTCACTCTGCAGTCGCTACTAACAGCGACCGCGCTGTCGCTCCAAGGTGATGTGGTGAAATGGAATGCCTTCTACCTTCGCACAGCTCCCCTCTGTGTATTTTCTCTGTACAGTTAGGACGGTCTGCGTGGTCCTCCCAGTCCTTACTAGGGCAGGTGGAAGGCAGATGACAAGATCCTAGGCGAATGGGGCTAGACAGCTCCGCAGCTCAGTTTGTGTTCTTTGTTAACCCTATCTTTCACTCGCTTTACAGCTAGTGCTGCAGTGTTAAAGCTGTAAACTCTGCATACTCTCTGCACAACTGGAGGGCTTTCACTTCAATTTGGGCAAAGTCAGGTCTTTACTCTGTCTTTTCTGTCCTCCCGCACAGAATAGCCCAGCATAGCCCAGCCGGTGGGCTTTCTTTCCTTGGCTGCTCCAATCGGGGCTCAATCTGGGCTTTTTCTTGACCACCCACTGCTTGTTCGCCTCATAGCGGCTCTCCGCCACACACCACGCGCTTCATGCGGCACTCCGGAGCCCGGCAGTCAAGCAGCCCAATCTTAGCTCTCTGCTGTTCTGCTTCCTGCTGCTGTGCTCTATGTGCTCTGCTTTACAAGCCTCTTAATGTAATGCAGTTCAGGGACATGATGCCTTGATTTCAGTGTTAGAAGTGGGGGGGAACGGAAGGGCACGGCGTGCCCCTACTTTTAAAAATTATGCTAGTCCGTTCCCCTACTACTTGATTTAAAAAAAGCGTCCCGGGACTGCCCTAATTCCCGGTTCTAGTAAGGGCTTGAAGGCAGGCGCGAAACGCCATGGGGCTCAAAGTGCTTCAAAGCCCCCCCCCACCTCCCCCGTCGTGTGTCACAGACAGTTTTTGAGATTATCGCAGCTTTACCCGAGTACTTCACAGGTCTTTAAAAGACCATTTACATGTTAACGAGGCTTTGTTAATTTTTTCACCCCTTCATCTCCACCAGGGGCTGGCGAAAGGCGACAAATCCTTTCTTTGGCCGCGGTAACCTTTGCCTACTGTCCTTCTGCGTGTATATTCTTTTTCTGTGCAGCGCAGGAGGAAAGAAGTTTGTTTATTTTGATTCACCTTTCCCAACCCCTGCAGCTGCTTATCACTTCAGGCTGCGACACTAAGATTGACTCATGGAGTAGGTAGGAGAATGTGTCACTATTTGTATTTATTTTTAAAATCTGCACAGGCGCAGCAGGACATGTACTTTGTGTGTGCTTCATTTAATCCGTTTTTATCATTATCATGGCCGATGCAGGACAACAATAAGACAATAAAAGATGCCCAGATACCGCTGGTGATTAATGATCCTGCTGGAGAGCCATCATTTCTCTGTTAATAGTTAAGTGCAGATGAACTGTATTTTATGTGGAAGCTCAGTGGGTTACTGTCATTGTGACAGAGATCCTTGTGTTACTTGCAGTTCAGAAGTTACAATCCTAACATAGGACAGTGACCAATGAACTGTCATCAAAGAGCTGCATGCAAACCTGAATGGTATAGTTAGAACTTCGCGTTTTTTGTTTTGTGATATAGTTAGAACTTCCCCAGTCTTTCATTATTCTAATGTTGCTAAAATGAGTATCTTTGGGCAGATATACATTTTTATCAGTAAAGCCAACCCCCAAACACTGGAGTACTCTTTAAATTCTAAGGTTATGTTTCTCCAGACCAAACCCTCTTAAAATAACTGCCCACCTTGTAATCCTCATTGGCTTATGTGACATTCCCTGTAGGCTGATTTACATACTTGTATGATTCGTTGTCTCTGTATAATGTGTGCGTGGTGTAAAGTACTGACACACACTACACTGATATGAGTAGCGCTACACAACAAATGAAATGCATATGAGAGAGGGGCTACATAAAGATGAGGGGCACTGTTGGAGGGTGGCAGTGAGGGAATCCGAGGAGGAGGTAGTGGGAGTGGCTATGGAGCGATGAGGGGCACTGTTGGAGGGTGGCAGTGAGGGAATCCGAGGAAGAGGTCATGGGGGGGAGGGGGGAGCTAGGGAGAGATGAGGGGCACTGCTGGAGGATGGTAGTGAGGGATTCTGAGGAGAAGGTCATGAGGGGGAGGGGCTACAGCGAAATGAGGGGCACTGGTGGAGGGTGGCAGTGAGGGAATCCGAGGAGGAAGTCATGAGGGGGAGGGGCTATGGGGAGATGAGGAGCACTTGTGGCGTATGGCAGTGATTATTGGTGTGGCGCCAAAAAAGACTTTCGCATCAGCGCTAAAGCCGGCCTTGTCATGGCCTTTCTGTTTTGGTTTATTTAATTAGCAGTCGGGTCATAAGGGCTACTGTGGTACATACTTTAAAGTGTGTGCTAATTATATTTACTGCTATATTCAATGTTTTAAGTTTGAAGGTGATTTTACTAATGTTTTTACCGGGAAAAATGAAAGTGGAGCCCGATGGTGCCTGATATGGGGTTGGGGCCCAAGGTCAGCTGTGAGATAAGGTGCACTGGAGAGGAGTAGTGGATAATCAAGCCTGTAAGGGAGTGCGTTGCAGAGTCTGGGGTCAGGTGGAGGTAGCAATGAAGAGGGATCCTCCATGAAGGCTCGAACAGAGGGAGCCCAAGTAGTGTCACTTGCCTGATACTACCACCTCAGAAACCTCCTCTTCCCATCAAAGGAAAATTACATAGAAAAAACAGTTTTTGAGAGTGATAATATTTAGAAAGAGATTTGGAAAAGAGTGCGATTTACTGGGCCTTGTAAGACTAAGAAGAGATAAAGGAGGGCCCAGAGGGTGTTGCTACTCCCAAGATAATTTTGAAAAAAAAACTATAGGGTCAAATACTGCTTTTTATTTTCAACACCCCATTTTTACACAAATTCTCTCAAAAGCCATTACTGTGCCAAGACAACATCCCCAGGAGTTGACCACATTTTTTTTCAAGATGCACAATATGTTCCTCCCATAAGTAAATATTTACCTCCACTTTGCCAAGGCCTGTGTTTTGACCTGCTTGCTCACATGTTATCTCACTCAGGCTCACTACCCCCATTATTCATTCTCATTCACTTTCCCTTTTACTCAAAATTGCTCACTTGCACTCACTCTTCAACATTCGGTATCACATTCTCACTCACTCAGTCTCACCACTTTTTCCTACTCTGATTACCTCATTCTAACTTAGTTTCACTTACTCTACGTGACTCCTTCTCACTCACTTTCTCTCACTTTCATCAACACTCACTCTTTCACTCATGCTTAGTTACATTCAGGCACTCAATCATTCACACCCACATTTACTTACTCGCACTCATTCTTCTTTGCAGGACACCTGAATACTTATGTGCTATACTATGTTTGAGCAGCTAGCTGGCTGACATGAATAAGAATTATGTATTTATTTATCTCACTTGTAAAGCGCACTCTCACCTAACAGGCATCCTGGCGCTGACAATCAAGAGTGCACAATTTGTGGATAAGAAGGTTCCCTTGTGGGTTTCCGTGAGTCAGATCAGATTCTCTTGAAGAGTTCCTTTGTCTCTGAGCCCTGCTTAACACATGTGTACAGGAGGAGCCCTATATTCATGTCCTCAATGTTTGAGACAAAAAATACTCATTGATTTCTGAACGAGAGTAAAAGCGTTAAGGTAACATGTCGTTCCTGCTTATATTTTGCATGCTTTACATAATCCTGCATTCCCTATGAGTATTTGCATTTCCCAGAATGTTGTTACTTTTTTTCAGGCACTGCATAATTTGAAATGAGTCACATCCAGGTGCTTATAATGGGGCAGAATTGGGTTGTAGGTGAAGACAGTGCGAGTTTCACTCAGTGGGGCAGAAGGGTGTCCGGTGGAGATAGGATGTGGCATTATGGCCAGAGCTACCAAATTTGGAACTGGGGAACCTGGTTCAGCCTTCATGCCTTGTCCATCAGACCACTCCTGAGGGAGCACCCATGATAGACCTTAGAAGGCCCCACTAGACCTTAGAAGCCCTGGTCTCTTGGCACCAGCAGGTGAACCCTACCGGTGGCCAGTTGGGTAAACTTGAAGCCCTGTCCACCACAATTCATACCGAAGTTCACCACCAGTCTTGCGGGCAGGTCTACAAAGCAGCACACCCTAGAGCAGCAGTGGCTTTGACACGCAGTAGTTTTCCTGCAATAATAAAAGTCTCCCACACAACTCCCACGGGTTTTTGACGCATTCATAGATTTACAAGGACTTGTAATCCTGGGAATGCGGCAAAATCTTGCGCTGCCCCAGAGGAGGCATAACTAGGAGAAATATCTTTATTTCTCCTTGCTTTTTCCTCTTTCAAACTGTGCTTTATTCTGCAGCCCACATAGAAAGATGAAAAAGCCTCTCAAGATTGTTTTTGTACAGGAAGGTGCCCCTTCCTGCACAAAAACAATCCTGCATGCAAAGGAGGCTCCCTGGCACCATGGGGCAAGTGTGCCTGCGTTGAAGCTAGGCTGTCGAAATGGCGCCAGTGCAGGGGGAAAAGACCGGAATGCACCATATTGGATAAATACGGCACATTCCCGCCCTTTTCCTGTGACGCAGAGCAGCGCAGCAAAGTAACTTGCTGTGCTGCCCTGCGCCACCATTCCCATAAATATGTCCCTAAGCTCACAAATAGTAAATTGACCACACTAATTATCTGTGTAAGAGCATGTATTGATAAACACAATGAGCCACTGACCTTTTTCTTGGACCTTGTTGAGTTGCCAAGCACAGCAGCAAATCTAATCTTAGATACCTTACTTGCATGCTTAGAGAGACACGGTTTTACTGATGAGTATTTAAAAAGTTATTTGGTTCAGCTTGTAACAGATGGTGCTTCCAATATGATAGGTAGGAAATCCGGTGTGGCAACTCTTCTGAAACTGAAATATCCACAGTTGAGTGTATGGCACTGTGCTAACCACAAGCTGGAGCTTGCTGTGGGCGATGTTTGTAAAGAAGTCGCAAGCATTAATCAGCTCAAATTTTTTTTGGATAAACTATATACCACCTACCATGCCTCTCCGAAAAATCAGAGAGAGCTTGGGGAATGTGCTCTGGAGGTAGAAGTAAGACTTCTGGCAATTGGAAAGGTGCTAGATGTACGTTGGGTGTCCTCAAGTGAAAGATCTGTGAGAGCTGTTTGGAATAACTACAAGGGACTTATTAAACATTTTATGGAATCTTCCGAAGACTCAACGAGGAGTGACATTGAGCAGAGGAAATATGCTGGTTTAAACCGTTTATTAACCTCCCTGGTGTTTGTTGAAAATATGGGCATTTTATATGATGCTCTCACAGAATTGGGTGACCTATCCAGAAGGCTGCAGCGGCGTGATATGACCATATATGAGGCCGATCGTTCAATACAGATGCAGATTTTAGTGTTTGAATCAATGGCTGATGCACCTGGGCCCTTTGTTTGCTACAACTGCATTATATGCTGCTGAACGGATGCAGTTTGCTGGTGTAGGACTGCAACTGGACAAAGGCTGTGTTAGCATCAATAGGGCACAGTTCTTTAGGAGCTTAGCGAATAACCTGCGAAAAAGGATGAAAATGTCTAATGCATCAAATGTTTCTAGATGCACAACCACAAACAATGATGAAATAGAATACAAAGAGTTAGTACATAGAATGAAACTCCTACAACCAGTTTATTGGCCAGATCCAGTAGACATCTTATACGGTGAGGGAGAATTACAAAACCTTTGTAGCAGGTTGCATGTATTTGATACCAGGCAGTACATCCTTGGTTTCAGAGAGTACAAACAAAATAAAAATTGCATCTCTGAAAGCCTGAAACCATTAATGCACATTATAAACACCTTTTGTACCTCAACTGCTGAATGTGAACGGGGCTTTAGTGTAATGAATGATGTGCTCACACCACTGCGGAACAGAATATCAACCAATCTTCTGTCTTCTACAATGTTCATAAATATCGTGGGGCCACCTGCCATAGAATTTAAACCTGAATTTTATGTTCAGAAATGATTAGAAAAAGGGAGGAGAAGTGCAGATGAAAGAAACTGCATGGCTCGGAGACAAATGGCTTATGATTCCACTTATAAGCGTATTTGGAATATTCTGTGATTGGAAACATGTCCCACATTGTAAATGAATTGAATATAAACAACTTATATATTAAACCTCAAATTAACATGTTTATTGATTCTTTGAATTAAATAACGTTATAAGCTGCAACTGGTCAGTGAAATGCCAAACGTTCAAAAATTGGTATGTTTTGCTATTTCTAGCCACACCTCCGACTCCGCCCACTAATCCAATCCTTGGGTTATTCCCGCCCCCTGAGTCTCCGCCCACAGTTCCCCTACTTTTTTTTCCCCACTTCGACCACTGCTTGATTCAAACTGCACTCGGTCACCTGGGCCTGCTCTTTGTGCGCACGCCTGGGATGCCTGGCGTGCGTGAAGATGGCAGAAGGCACGCACCGCACACCGAGCCCAGTTCGCCACATGCCCCGGTTTCAGAGCTCCGGGTACTCCGGGCGTCGGATGCCAACTCCGACTCAGCTTGGCTTGGCCTCCAGTGCAGTGTGGGAGCCCTGTGCAGAGTAGTTGGGCAGGCAGGGGGGGCAGTTAGAGCGGCTGGAGAGTTTCTTTTCAGCGTCTCCCACTCCGCTTCTCTCTGCTCTCAGGCTGCTGCTGCCTCTGGTTCACCGAAAACCCGGAGTGGACTGGTGTATTCTCTCCAGGGGGCACCAGCGTAAGGCAGTTTCCTTGTTCCTCTTCTATATAACCCTCATTTTTGAAGATCCAAGTCTCGTAAATTGAGAAATCAAATTTTAGCGAAGATATGAAAGTAGCCAGCTCTTTTTACACAGTGAATCCAGTACTGTGGCATAGATGTATTCTTGAGAGGGCATAACCTTTTTTTGCAGCCTTTGATTAATGGTCAAGCAAAGGATTAAGCTGCTCACCAAATCAGCTGCTTCTTCAATGACATTGGTAAATGTTCGTTCCACCTTTTGCCAATGTTCCCGAAGCAGGTGCACTCCACTACCCCTCTTTGTCCAACTCTATTGTCATGCTTTTATGAGTTGCCTCTCCATTCCCATGAATTACATATTTGTTAACAGACTTTTACTGCTCAAACAGGTGGTGCCACATGTAGTAGATTGGGTTCCAACTTGTTGGCACCTTCCGTATGAGGGCTTTTAGTTAGAAGGCTGCATGATCCTCAACTGCTTTTAGGCTTTGAACAAATGACTAAAATGAGTGGAAACTCTTTGACTTGTGACCAGTATGTTGTTGACTGTGTCTTCCTGTTTGGGGAAGTCATGCACAATTAGTGTTATGCTATGCCCCAAACATAACATTCTAAAGTGTCCTTCGTCGGCCATGGTTTTGACAATATTGCTGGCATTGTCAGCGAGAACAAATCCAATGTACTTAGACCTCTGAGTTAAAGCCATTCGTAGACTTTAGAATTAAATTTATCCAAAATGTTGGCAGCTGTGAGATTTCTCTATGGAAAACATTGCAACTGTTGCATGCCACTGAATGCCCCACAAAGCATCCACATCGTGGAGCCCAGCCTTTAGCCACTGCTTCACTCCCTTGAAGGAGATTCAGGGCCGCATGTATGAGTTTTTGCTGTAGTGCAGCACAGCAGGCCTTCCTTCTGCGCTGCCCTTTGGCAAAAGAAAAGGGCAGGAATGCACTGTATTTATCAAATATGGCACATTCGTCTCCTTTTCCCCTGCACCGGTGCACAATGGGCTGCTTTGCGCCAATGCAGGCCCCTTTGCACCATGGGGAAAGGGTGCCTGCATTGTGGGGATGATTATTTTTGTGTTGGAAGGGAAACCTTACTGCACAAAAACAATCGCAAGAGGCTTTTTCCTCTGTCCATGTGTGTTGCAGAATTACTTTCTCATGGGTTCAGTGGCACAGTCACTGCTTGGTGAAAATAGCCTTGATAGTTGGTTCTTGTGATTATTTCTTGTGATATCATTGCTAGTACTGCCCTCTGGGAAGCAGGTATACTGCTTGGGAACTTTGAGGTGAATATATTCCTTTGTCCCATGCGCCTTTCTGAGGATGATACAGGTGATAACTGCACACTACGTGCAACAGTTGCAAGGCTGCTTTCCATGATGCTGACATCCTTCTTTTTCTTCATCACCATCACCTCCTTTTTGAACTTTCTTTCTTTTCTCACTCTCAGCGCCGACAGCTATGTTTCTGAGATACTCTGTCCACACAATTGCGACCCTCAGTAACATATTGTCTTCCTGACTTATTATGTCATACTTTATTTTTTTACAAATTAAGCATTCTGAGGTGAGCTCCTCACATTCTGAGAGCAAAAAAAGTACCAAACCTGAAAGGAGAGGTTTGCTATGGTGCCAAAGTCAAAAGAACTTGTTGAGGTGGATCTAGGCACTTATGTTGGCCTTACCCTAGGGTGAGCTGTGACTGTGGTAGGAGTGGTGGTTGCTACAGCTTTTTGGTGTCTCAAAAAGATAGAATCATGCAGTGTGTGTGGAACTACATGACTAAGAGCAGGATGAATAGAGGTTAGCTGTGCTACCTCTGTGCCACTCTCCATGCTAACAATCACTGGTTCATCATCACCTTCCTCATTCCAAAGACTTTCAAGTACCTTGCTTTTCCCTCAACTCCCGTGACGGGCTTCGTTTGGGTTCCTATCCAGATCCATATCATTGTAAGGGTGGGGGACGATGGGGGACTGCTGTTTCTTTTCTTTTCTGGAGATTAGGGAGCCAATGTGTCCATTGGAAAAGCAGTCACAACAACATCCTTCTTTGCAGCAAGTGCAACTTCCAGATAGAGTCCTACTTCTGGAAGATCAGGTTTGCAAGCTTGGTTACTGTTGATTTTCCTTTGAAGCCTCAGGTTGCTGCTAGGACAATTCGATTTCAGATGCAGTCACTGCAGTGCTGAGAGACATGGGCTTTAGTTTTGGTGGTGTCATTGATACGGGGGTGATTCTTCTTCCAACACCTTCTTGCGCTAAGGGGGTGACTTCTCTCCATCTCAGTATTGCATGTGACATGACATCTTGTTTGCCTTCCGGCTATAATAATGAAGCAGGAAGTCAATATGACTTGCGAAATCAAGTAAATGAAATGTAGGTCATCAGCAACAGCAATGACTCACAGCTGTGCACCCATTCATGAACTATTTCTTGCTCGACATTACAAATGGAAAGCTAATTTGGTGATCCCTCTAAGCTATAAGGGACCCTATGGGTGACCGGGAGATAGAGGGGGTTGTCAAACAACAAATAAGTTAATAAAATGATTGCTGGTGTTCCTCCTGGACCTATAGTGAACCTATGGGCAGTAGCGAATGGGGGTGTTGGAGAAAAAATAAAAGACATTAATAAAATAATTGTTGGTGTGCCTCCAAGACATATGGGGGACTTATAGGAGGCAGGGCCAGAAAGAAATCAGATAAATAACTAAAATTATTGCTGGTGCCCCTCTAGGGTCCTTAGAAACCCTATGGGAGGTGACAGCAGGCACAAATTGCATAAATGACTATAAGCATCTCTACTGCAGTCAGCCACAGGCCCAAATAAAATATATCTTGAAAAAACACAAACATGATCAAAAATATATACTTTTAAAAGTGAAACAAAAAGGGTTGAAACATACACTAGCTGCATAAAGTCTAGCTCATCCACCACATGGCTAGGAAAGGAGAAGACATGAAATGCAAAGACACACTAGCCCTCACACACATAAAATCGCTGACTTCTCACAATGGTGGTGGCCGTCCTAAAGAATGCGTAGCGAGAGACATAGACAATAAATTCATACTCACACATACACACACACACATACACGTGTTACCAGTCTTGTGGGGACTATGTGTGAATACCTGCCTTGTGGGGACTAACCTTTCCCAATTTTTTTAAACTACACTAATAACAGAAAAATGTTAAGAAAAAATTCATGATACAGGATCCTGCTTCAAATTTGCAAATATATTGTTCTTTTATCGTGCGCACAGCACCATCCTTGTGGGGACTTGAACACGTGCTACCATCCTTGTGGGGACCTAGTCTGTAACACTATTTGTGATTGAATACAGTCAAAGGCACATGGCTAAATGTTTATTTTATCAACAATATACACAAACATTATAATCTATTCATATATAAATTGATGCATATATACTAGAGGTATACATTATAGACAGATTATGTTAATGTGCCAGAAAATATCATAAGATGCTTAAAGAAAGACACTTAAAGCTGTATTCAACCTATTTATTAGTGCTTAAAATCTTAGGAGATAATGGAACTAATACATAAAGAAATTAACATATGGAACCAAGGAAAATGGTCAAGTGGAGTCCAGAGCTTGATTAGCTGATTACATTTTTGCCAAAATAGATGTTCAAGACCCCACAGAGATAGTGGCTGAATATCATTGTGCTTAAGTCTCCATAGAAATAGTGTGTACATTCTAAGCTTAAATCCCATTATAAAGAGTGTGAAGCTAATGATGTTCAAGTCCACACAGAGGTTGTGTGTAATTATAGGAATGCTCAAGTCCCCAAAGAGATGGTATGTTATTATAGCGATGTTTAAGTCCCCAAAAAGATAGTGTGTTATCATAGAGATGTTCAAGCCCCCACAGAGATGGTGTGTTATCAGAGAGATGTTCAAGCCCCCACAGAGATGGTGTGTTATTACAGTGTTGTTCAAGTCCCAACAAAGATAGTGTGTTATTATAGCGATGTTTAAGTCCCCACAGAGATAGTGCATGAAGGTGATTGTGTTTAAGTCCTCATTAAAATAAGGCCCGATTCACAAAGGTAAACTTAGAAAAAAAGTCTAACTGCACTACTTTTCAGCATTCCCAAAGGTAAATTTAGACCAAAAGTCTAACTTTACTACTTTTCAATATTCTCAAATCCCAATACAGAGAAGATGAAGCTGATGATATTCAAGTCAAAGCAAACACAAGGAGATGATGGACGGAGTGCTGGAACTTTTAAGTCACTCACCCCCAGTCACAGATCTGGGTTGAATCCATCATCGTTCTTTAGCTCACATCGCCACCCCAGTTCAGACCCAGTTATATGCAAATCAGTCTGGACCCTGTGCCTCGTGGCACCCCCTGGAGCTTCAAGTCGAAACAGAGCTTGTGTTTAATTACAGGAATGCTCAAGTACCCACAGAGATGGTATTTTTTTATAGTGATGTTCAAATCCCCACAAAGATAGTATTTTATTATAGTTTTTTCAAGTCCCCACAAGGATATTGTGTTATTATAGCGATGTTTAAGTCCCCACAGAGATGTGTTTAAGTCCTCATTAAAATAGGGCCCTATTCACAAAGGTAAACTTAGACAAAAAATCCAACTTTTCTACTTTTCAGTTTCACAAATGTAAACTTAGACCAAAAGTCTAACTTTACTACTTTTCTGTATTCACATAGTCCCATACAGAGAATGCAAAGCTGATGATCCTTAAGCCAAAACCGAGCTTGCATGTAATTACAGGAATGCTCAAGTCCCCAAAGAGATGGTGTATGACTATAGTATTACCACTATCGCCAAGAAGCATGTGTGTGATTATAGACATGCCCAGGACCCCACAGAGATAGTGTGTGATTATAGAGATGTTGAGGTCCCCACAGAGATAGTGTGTGATTATAGATATGCCCAGGTCCCCACAGAGATAGTGTGTGATTATAGACATGCCCAGGTCCCCACAGAGATAGTGTGTGATTATAGAGATGTTGAGGTCCCCACAGAGATAGTGTTTGATTATAGAGATGTTTAGATCCCCACAGAGATGGTGCGTGACTATAGTATTACCACGGTTGCCAAAGAGAATGTGTGTGATTATAGACATGCCCGGGTCCCCATAGAGATAGAGTATGATTAAAGACATGCCCAGGTCCTCACAGATATAGTGTTTAATTATAGACATGCGCAGGTCCCCACAGAGAGGATTAATGGGATGTACGCGGATAGCACACAGTGATAGTGCATGATTAAAGTCATGTACATGTCCTCACATAGAGATTGTGGTTTAAGTCCTCACAGTGATAATGTGTGATTACAGTCATATTCAAGTCAAGTCTCCACAGTGATGTGTGTATTGATAGGTTTGTTGGAGAACACATACAGATCGTATTAGTCTGGTGGCTTAAATGAATGAATCCACTTGATGGATGTGTTTGACCACTCTCTCACATGTTTTAATCCTGGTGCAACCACTCAGCCTTTATTCCTTCCAAACAAGGTGAAACATGGGAAACTTTCACAAAGCTGAAACCTCTATTTGTTTAGTCTTTTATATCTGGAGTGTAAAATAGAAATCTTTAAACAAGGCTCAAACATTCTCTAAAGTGTCCATGTCAGCTACAAGAGACTTTCTCAGTGTTGATGGTCTTGTTATTTGAAGGGCAAATCTTATACAAGAGTCTTACAAATTGTATTCCTGAACTGAGCTTGTATGCTCATAATGTAAGAGTAGAGAAAGTCACTTTGGCTGACATGCAGCTGTCTTTTTCATGGGAATAAAAACCTCAGAATGTGCCTACTTTAACTATGGGAACCTTTCCCAATGTTAACAAAACTTTTTTGAGGAGTCTGCCCAAATGTTGTGCTTCGGTGTGTGTGGTCTATAAAACTAGGCTTCCTAAAAGGAGCCGGTGAATCATTTGTTTAGGAATAGAGTGGGACAATTTGATAGTCATGCACTAGCTGTTTTTGTGAGAAAAGAAACCTTCCAAAATATCATGTGACATAAATATGTTGTCAAAAATATCACCACTGCAAAAATAAAGTGGAACAGAAAATCAAAATATAGGGGCCGATTCTGATCCGGGTCGGAAGGGCACCGAATGCGATCCGGCTGGAAAAACTACGCGCCATACGCGTGTTTTCTGCCTGACTCGTACAGCTGTACGAGCGAGCAAGTACGATGCGAGCTACATGAAATTCACCGACCGACTCGTTTCCGGGTCCGAACCGCTCCGTACGTGTCGGTCGGAAGCTAACCGTGGCGTGCAATGGATGCGATTCAAGACTGAGCCAGTACGATGCACGCGTCAGACAGCCTGTGCGAGCCGGAGTGTCCGGCTCGCAAATCGTCCGGGTGGTTGCCTTTGGGGGTCCCTGTCGGAACCCCTGTCACCCGCAGCCCTACGACTCAGACACAGGGGGAGACCCATGGGTCTCCCCAACACAGGCATGTACGGTGCAAATGGCACCGACGCGTACTCACTGTAGGGGGCGCACTTGTCCGCAACGTACCCATTCAGCCAATGGGAGCCCATGTACGCGTCGTACGACCGGCTCCCATTGACTTCTATGGGAGTCCGACCGACCCGAGTCCGACAGCATACGGCCGCATCGTACTCGCTCGGTCGGACTGCAGGGCTAGGTCGGAAAACACTCTGGATCCGGCTCGGTCGGAGTGCTTTCCGACCCGGCTCGGAATCGATCCCTAAGGATGCAGGTTTTATTGTCTGCAATATGGTAATAAATACAATTGTTGTAATTAATATTGGGTACTTTAGTATACTTGTAATAAACATTGTTTTTAATTAAATATATATATTCTTATAATATTAGTAAAATTGCCTTTTTTAAATATAGTTTGCAATTTTAAATGTGTACTTGAATTTTCAATAGGTAATTAGATGGGTCTGGTGGCTCAGTACTATTGGGTAACAATAAACACCTGTTAGCGCCAAGATACCTAAGAGTTAATGTGCGATCTACAAATACCTATGTTAAGTATTTCATAATTTAGTAGGGGGATATTGGGTTTTTAGGGGAATATGGTGGGAGGTTAATTACATTTTAACAATTTTTTTAATGTTAAGTAATGTATGGTAAAATCAATATATAAATGGTCAGTATGTAATGTTTTAATTGTTCTTTCATTTATTTGGGTTTAATTTCAGATTTTTAATTTATATTTTTTATGGTATAATTAGTTATAGATAATTTAGCAGCATGTTCAGTTTGTAGGGGAATAGAGTGAGAAATGATTTTAATGAAAATAGTTCTCTTTATTAATTTTTTGTTATTTAAATATTTAATGTATAAATCATTATATAATTTTTCATTGAATCTTTAAAATGAAAGAATAGTTTTATTTAGACTATGCAAGAAATAATTAGTAATACATATCAGTAAGTGTATATTTATAATTTTTATGTTTAATTTATTTTAATTTTATTATTGTTTTATTTATATTTCAATTTATCTTCTTCGTGTTTGTGGGTTTTTTCAGTAATAGTGAGAGAAGTGAATTCTACGTCTGTTTATTTAAATATTTCATTTAATTATACATTTATTTTGTATATTTATAATAAATTGTGCATTTTATTTAAATGTGTACAATATATGTTTTCTAATTTATCTATGGTTAGTCATTTTATGTTTTTAGGTATTTACATATTTTTTTTAAATGACTGCATTGGAATGGTATATGTAACCTTTCTGAAATCCAACACTTTCCCTACTGTTGCTTAAATTGGGGTGGGAACAGTAAATCTAGTCCATCCAATTCCTATGCTTTCCTTATTATTGCTTAATTGGGGTGGGGCTAGTTAATATAACCCTTACAAAGTCCAACACTTTCCCTACTGTTGCTTTGGATGGATGGAAAATTGTAAATATAACCCCTTTCAAGTCCAATACTTTTCCTTCTGTTTTATATATATTGGGATGGAAATAGCAAATCTAATCCTTCTGAAGTCCAACACTTTCCCAGCTGTTGCTTACATTGCAGTGGGAATAGTAAATCTAACCTCTCCGAAATTCAGCATTTTCCCTGCTTTTGCTTAGGGTGGAAAGGGAATAGTAAATGTGAACCCTTCAGAGGTTCAACACCTTCTCTACTGTTGTTTAGTCTGGAGTGGAAATGGCCATTTGAACCCCTCTGAAGTCCAACTCCTTCTCTAATGTTACTTAGATTGGATTGGAAGTAGCAAACACTGACCTTCTAGTGGACTTGATCTCTTCATAGCAAAGCTCTGCCTCGTAGCTGCTGCTGCCCCTGTTCCTGACCCTTGGTCAGGAGCTCGAGACTCACCTCCACCCGCACACCCCTGCCTGCGCCTCATATCTGGTGGTTTAGTGGTAGAGCTTCACTGCTCTGCTGCTGGGCTGTCCCTCTGCCTCTCTTTTCTGATTTCTGCCTTTATTCAGCTTTTTACTTTTTCATTTTTATTTCCTTTGTTTGCCACCCTTGTTCCTGTTGCTGTGATCCCCATGTCCTGACCCCTCCAGTGACCCTTCCTCTCCTGCATTTCCTGCCTCTTAGCTGTCCAGCCCCCAGCACAACTTAATGGCAGCTGCTGCGCGGCTGCACCACTGGGGTGCCAAAGGCAGGCTTTTCTGCACTTGCCGTGCCTGGACCATGCCCAGCCCCAGGGACTCTGGTTCTTGGACCTTCCACCGCTATGATGCCAGCACCCTCCTCACCCAAAACTCAGGACGCCATACCGCCTGCAACCTCGCGTCACTGAAGACCCAAGGACCCTTTTTCTGCCAGAACTGCAGCCCCATCCTCACTCACGCCAGCATGCCAGATCCTCTGGCCGCCCAACCGACCAACAGCACACTCGACAGACTCAACTGCATACTCCTCAACGTGCAATCTCTCCACAAACACGCCACAGAAATCTGGGACCTCCTCAACGTGACCTCTCCCGACATCACCTTCTTCATGGAAACCTTGATCAACCCCTGATCCGGACCAGACATCGCCATCACTATCCCCGACGGCTACAAAATCACCTGCAAGGACTGCACCGACCGACAAGGAGGAGGCATCGCCATCATCCACAAGAACGCGCTCCGACTGACCATGCACTCAAACGACCAAATGACAATCATGGAACACCTCCACTTCCAGATCCAGACCAACAACACCCTTTGCAGCACCCTCATCTACAGGCCCCCAAGGCCCCCGCCAGCTCTTCACTGACACCAACGTAGACCTCATCGTACCCCAGGCTCTAGCATCCACCGATTATATCCTACTCAGAAACTTCAACTTCCACCTAGACAACCCCAGTGACCAGAACACTCCCTACTGGTGAACCTTGCCAAAATCGGAATCAAGCAGTTAGTCACCACACCGACTTACTCAGCTGGATACATGCTCGAACCCATTTTCTCTGCCAGTAGAAACATCACCTACAGCCACACCACCGAATTCGGCTGGACTGACCACCACTACTTGCATCTCGCCTTTGCCATGTCCACCGTACACTATCACCCTCATCATCCCCCGTCGTAGCTGGAACAAGGACACAGAAGATCTTTTCGTCAACTTCCTCAGCACAACGACTCCGCCAACACCAACAGACGCCAACACCGCAGCGCAAAACCCTCACCAATGGATCTCCGACTGCGCCGACACTCTGGCCCCCTCCAGAAGACACCAGGCAAGCTACACTCGAAGAAAGCCAGTTGGTTCACTCCCGCCCTCCATGAGTCTGGACGACTTGAGAAGTCAACATACATCCCACCCTCCCAAGACCTCTGCAACAAACTTGGCGCCTGCTTCCACCACCAGATCAGGCAGATCTATTACAGCTTCACCACTCAAAACCCTGCTACCATTCGCATTATACTCATGTACTTGCAGTAAAATGTTGCTGCAAATGACACAATAGTATGTGAAGTGGTGCAATTTTGGAAATTTTTCTCAGCAAGTGTAGAGCAATGTTCAAAAAATTCTGTGACTCTCGCTGCTTTATTTAATTTTCTTGTGGTCTAAAAATGATGGTAGACCGTAATAATGGGAGTTGGTGATATGAGAAGTAGCACTACACCTTTTTTTAAAGGAAGGGACACTGCCTAGTACTGTACGATTATATGTCGTTGACTTGGGGAAGGACACCATGATGTGGAAAGACTGATGCTCTAAACGATTTTTAACTAAAACAAGTATTGCTCGTGCGATGATCTTATAAAGAGTATGGCATGTTATAAGAAAAAGAAGTTGTGCATGGGTATTTGCGTGGTAAGGGATTTTTTAAGGTTTAGGGTGGGCATAGGTTTTGGGTGGCAGGGGAACTTTCAGGGTTTAGAGTGGGTATGGGTTTTTGGGTGGCAATGAATCTTTAGGGTTTAGTGTTTGTGTGGGTTTTTGGGTGGCAAGGATTTTTTTAGGGTCGTTATGGGTTTTTGAGCGGCAAGGGATTTTTTAGGGTTTAGGGTGAATACGGATTTTTGAATGGTAAGGGATATTTTAGGGTGGGTATGATTTTTTTGGGGCGGCAATTGGATTTTTATGGTTTAGGGTGGATATGAGTTTTTGGGCAGTAAGGGATTTTTTAGGTTTTAGGGTGGGTGTGGATTTTTAGGTGATATGGGCTTTTTAGGGTTTAGGGTGCGTATGGGTTTTTGGGTAGCAAGGGAAATTTTAGGGTTTAGGGCGGGCATGGGTTTTTGGGTGGCAAGAGAATTTTTAAGGTTTAGAGTGGGTGTGGGTTTTTGGGGGCAAGGTACATTTTATGGTTTAGGTTGGGTATGGGTTTTCCGGTGTTAAGGAACTTTTAGGATTTAGGGTGGTTATGAGTTTTTGGGTTGTGAGGTTTGTGTTAGGGTTTTGGGTGGGCATGGCTTTTTGGGTGGCAAGGGAATTTCTAGAGTTTACGGTGGGTATGGGTGTTTGGTGTTGAGGTATTTTTTCGGGTTTAGTGTGAATATAGGTTTGTAGGTGATAGGAGTTTTTTAGGGTTTAGGGTGGGTATGGGCTTTTGGGAGGCACAGGAATTTTTAGGGTTTACGGTGGGTATGGATTTTTGGGTGGCAAGGGAATTTTCAGGATTTATAGTGGGTATGGGATATTGGTTGGTAAGGGATTTTTTAAGTTTTAGGGCGGGTATGGTTTTTTTAAGCGATATGGGCTTTTTTTGGTTTAGGGTGGACATGGGTTTTTGGGCAGTAAGGGATTTTTTTATGTTTTAGGGTGGGTATGGGCTTTAGGTGATATGGGCTTTTTAGGGTTTATGGTGCGTATGGGTTTTTGTGTGGCAAGGGAAATTCTAGGGTTTAAGGTGGGTATGGTTTTTGTATGGCAAGGGAAATTTTAGGGTGGCAAGGGAATTTCTAGAGTTTAGGGTGGGTATGGGTGTTTGGTGCTAAGGTATTTTTTCGTGTTTAGTGTGAATATAGGTTTTAGGTGATAAGGAGTTTTTTTAGGGTTTACAGTGGGTATGGATTTTTGGGTGGCAAGGGAATTTTCAGGATTTATGGTGGGTATGGGTTATTGGTTGGTAAGGGATTTTTTAGGTTTTAGTGTGGGTATGTTTTTTTAAGCAATATGGGCTTTTTTATGGTTTAGGGTGTGGCCGGGTTTTTGGGTGGCAAGGGAATTTCTAGGGTTTAGGGTGGGTATAGATTTTTGGGTAGAAGGGTATTTTTTAGGGTTTAGGTTGATTATAGGTTCTGAGGTGATAAGAGATTTTTTAGGGTTTAGGGTGGCTATGGGTTTTTGGGTGGCAAGGAAATTTTAAGGTTTCGGCTGGGTATGGGATTTTGGGTGGCAAGGACATTTTTAGGGTTCAGGGTGGGTATGGATTTTTGAGTGGCAAGGTATTTTTTAGGGTTTAGGGTGGGTATGGGTTTTTGGGCGACAACTGCATCAAGAGGTTTTTAGGGTTTAGGATGGGTTATGATTTTTGGGTGGCAAGCAAATTTTTAGGGTTTAGGGTGGGTGTAGGTTTTTGGGTGGTAAGGTTTTTTTTTTAGGGTTTAGGGTGGGTATGGGTTTTTTTGGGTAGCAAGGGATTTCTATCATTTAAGGTGGGTGTGGGATTTTTGGTGGCAAGGGATTTTGTATGATTAACGGTGGGTATGGGTGTTTGGGTGGCAATGGAATTTTTAAGGATTTGGGTGGGTGTGGGTTTTTGTGGGGCAAGGGAAATTATATGGTTTAGGGTGGGTATGGGTTTTTGTGTGATAAGGAATTTTTAGGGTTTAAGTTGGGTATGGTTTTTGGATGATAATGATTTTATTAGGGTTTTGCATTTGTATGGGTTTTTGGATGGCAAGGGATTGTTTTAGGGATTAGCATATACAAGGATACAGAAACATCTCAGAAAGAAACCAAAATGCTGGTCGAGTGACAAACTATGGGAAACAAAAATGTATTTTACATTTCCCTTTTTAGCAAGCCCCCACTTTTTTCATCCCACTTTCAAACCTGTCTGCACATATTTCCATATGACTGATTGCAGCCAGCAGGTGTGGGTGCTTCCTGAAACCTGGTTAGAGCATCATTTTCTTCCAAGTCGATGCTGCATGTACTGCAAGTCGCTTGGCCTGAAGTTGTAGCGCTGTACAATTTTCACATTACAGGCACTGTTGAGCATGTTAATGCAATAAGATACGGGGACATTTTCAATTTGTTTAATATTTTAAGACTATATGTTTCCACTGCTTTAGAAACCTTGCATTCTCACTAAATTCGTTTGCACCATTTGCCAATTGCTTTATTCTTATTCTTGGGAGGAGATTCACCCAAACTTCATGTTTGTCCATTAAGCTTGCTCTCTTTGCTCCCTACATAAAAACCATAACCAAAGTTTACAAAATGTTACTTTTAAATGTCACCAACTGCCACTGGCCGAATACACACAACTCATTCTCTCCCTCTCCGACAAGAGACCCAACAGAAGAGTCAAGTTCACTGCATGCATGACCAAAGTTGCTAAATGGATGAGCGTCAACTGCCTCAAGCTTAACACTGATAAGATAGAACTAGTGATTTTCCTAAAGAACACCTCGCCATAGGACTCCAACTGGTAACCAGCCAAGTTCAGACCCACAACCACACCCAGCACCTATACCAGGAACCTCAAAATCATCAACAGCATAGTGGACATAAATGCACAAGTCAGCACCATCACCACACTCTGGAAATGCTGAGAAGTATTTTCAAAATGGCTTCTAAGCAATACTTGAAAAATGGTCACTAGCAAGTTAGACTACCGGAACAGCCTCTACTCTGAGATCACCAAGCAACCCACTAGAAGACTACAATCCATTCAGAACTCAGCAGTCTTACTCATCCACAGCATCCCACATAGTGTTCACATCACACCACACCTCAGGGAGCTCCACTGACTCCTGATACACAAACACACTCATTTTAAACACATCACACACTCACCAAAGGCACTAACCAACTTAGACACCACGTATCTGAATAGCTGCATCTCCTTCCACCAGACAGACTAGACACCACTGTTCCACATGACTCCAATCTGCATACATTTCACGCATACGCAGAACTAGGATGATGTGCGTTCTATTACATTACTCCTAAAGCGTGGAACGACCTCCCACTCCACATCAGAGCCTCCTTCTTTCTTCTCTTCTTGAATTCTGCAAGAAACTGAAGACCTGATTCTCCAATCAAACAAACAAGAGATGGCTCAGGATACTAAAATTTTGAGTCAGGCTTGAGCCTGAATCCTGGCTCTGAATCAGCTTGAAGTTCTGTAGGAACCTTGATCCAAAAACAAGTTGATCTTTCATGTGGCTTTTGCCTGCTTTACTCCCTCTTCCCATGATGTGGTGTTATGGCCAGCTCTTTAGACTGTGCAACTGGGTAACCAGTTTTAAGCCTTGGCACTAGACCAACAGTAATCCATGTTAGCAATGCAGTCCCTGTTTACATTTCACATTTTTTTCATGCTGCATTCCCCAAGTGTAATTTAGTTTTGCCAGATGTTATTTTTCTGTAGGTTTTTTCATGCAACATAGAATTCTTGTCTAGTGCATACAGTGAACTGAGTCGCCCATAGGTGTCTAGGTGAATTTGGGTTGAGGATGGCAATTCCTATTGGGGTTCAGTTGAGGGCTTTGTAGTTGAAGATGAGGGCAGTGAGAGTTTCTCACATTGCATGGCATTGGGTCATAAATGTGTGCATATTACATGCTGATCGAATGCGTGGACTCTGTGCAGCACACGGAGCGATGGGAACAAGTGTTGCTTTGTTGGGTTGGCCTGCAGTTGCTGCTTCTGTCTGTGGGCAGTGGAAAGGATGGACTTTTGCCTTGCTGTGGTATCCTATTTAAGAAGATTTTCTAAGGGCTTTAAGTAGAGCTTGATTCAGGGACACAAAGACTTTACCTGCAACTTGCTAAACAACACCTGGCTTCCTCTGCTGGACTCCTGGTTGCCAAAGGGTGCCAATTCTAGATCCTGGGGGAGCGATGCTGCCAGCAATGCTGCAACATACACCGAGGCCGTGGGCACCTGTTCATGAAGTATACAACGCACTGCCCTGACTGCACCGCAGCTCTGACAACCGCCGATACCTGCAAGTTATCGTTCTTCCCGACACCAGCGCTCGCACTGACACCTGACGTCGCCAGCAACTGCATCTCATCATCGCGAAGCCAATAACCGATGTGGGTGACTTCCCAAACTCATCGACACTGACTGCTGAATGGAATCGATGCCTCATGGACTCAATGTCTCGCCTCCCTGTGGCAGTAAGGAGCCAGCCCTCGCCTTGGCCCATTGATGCTTCACCTCCGTGATGCTGTGCACCATCCATTGACTCTGATTTCCAAGGTACTGTTACTTAGGCATCAAAATGAATAGGTGGCCGGCCTGTACACCTTGCAGTCAGCGGATGTACTTGGGATTTGTGCCTATCACGATGTCGTAATAGCCCCAGTTGGACCTATATGTTGTTACAAGCGTTATTTTTGCAATACTCATTCTAAAAGTGATATCTTGATATGTGTGTGCTGGATTCTTGTCATTGTTTGGTTTGGATAAAGGCATTTTAATTTTCTAAATTGGTGTGTCCATTTGTAGTGTTTTCACTGTGTTACTATGTGTTTTATGTACTAATGCTTTACACATTGCCTCTGATATAAGTCTGTCTGCTCATGCCAAGGTACCAAGGGGGTGAGCAAAGGTTATTTTACAAGTGTAAGCCCCCTTACCCTGACTAGAAGGAAAGTTCCCTACTTGGACAGGGTACAAACCTGTCAACGTTGTCTTTGGGTTCTCATGAGTCAGGACACCCCTCCCTTAAGTATGACATAAAATAGCATACTTTACTTTGTACATCTGCATATTTCGAAATATGGCGGCATATTTTGTCATGTAATTGTAAATTGTATTGATATAACGCTTACTATCCCCTTGATGAGGCGTTCATGCATTTTGAGGCCAGTAGCACACTACCCAGGGGTACATGTTTAGAGTTAAATAGATAGCAGATTATTAATCTGTACAAGTTTTGCCCTTAACCCACTCAGAACGTATTACATTGTTCACAGAAATCGTAATAGCAACACCTCCTTATTGGAATCTGGTATCTGGATGGACCTTTGCAGGTCAGAAAAGGGCTCTCCTGCAATCAAAATGATTTGCACAGAAGTTAGAGGAGATGAATCCTCACATGGAATACTCCTCTAGTTTGAGACTTTAACTGAATTCATTTTTGTAATCTGGTATGTATGTTTTTCATCCTTTCCAGCAACAGCAAGCAGGCACTGTGAAACTGTACAGAAGGTACAGCCTGGAAACTAATTAAGGATAGCAACAATAGTTTGAGACTGATGTTAGAGTTGTTAGTAATGCCTTGATGATCTGGCCATGCACATCAAGCATAAACCTTCTGCAGATGTTTGAGTCTTGGAGATTAATTATGCTCACTTTTTTCCTACCAAACCATGGAATTAGGAGTGACTGAATCTCTGTAACCTGAAATCAAAGTAAGCTTCTTTAAGAGCTTCCTCGGCTCAGTGTAGAAATTGTCTTGACTTCCGATACCAATACGCCATAAAAGTAAAACATTTCTGCTGACCTGCTAGATACAAAGTCTCAGTATGTTGAAGATTGGTGGCTGAACTAGACACTCTGATATGATCCATCAAGATCCCCAGAACGATAAAAGAGAAATCTGACAGTATAACTGCTCAGTTGATTCTTGGCTGTGTTAAAATTATTTCAGCATAATGGATCCATGTTGTTTGCTACTCTTGGTTATCATTTGTAGTATGTGGTCCAACTTGTTGGCTTAAACCCTTCAGGTTTACATGGAGTTCCTGTTTGAGGTAATAGCCTTCCTGCTACTTGGAGGATAACTCCATACACCTACGTGGATGAATACTTCAGCCTGACCCACGAAGCAGCTGGTAAGTAAGGAGTTGGAGGCGATCTGCCACTGCCCTTCGAATTCACATAATTTTGGAAGCAAGGAAAAGTCTAAGTGTCACCCCTAACTCAGTGTCCTCGTTATATTGACTTATTTCTTGCTTTGTCAGGCCACTATAATTCATTTATGGTATTTGTTTGTTAGCAGCAACACTTACTTTATTATGGATGGTATGTGAATATTTTGGCGTTTGAAGAAAGAGGGAGGTCTAATCTTCAGATTGCTGCATACTTTATCAATTGCGGTCTTAAAATGTAACATTCACTGGCCCTGTTGTTCCACAAATACAATGCTGACTGACTACTTAGACTGAAGTCGAGTCAGAAACCTTGAACCACAATGGGTTTTCAGAGTGCTACAGGAGAGAGGATGTGGTGTTGCAGCAGAGCTGCTAACTTTGGCCCAGTTCCAAAGCAGGTTCAAACCTCTTAGTTCATGTACAGGATAGTCTGAGGCCAGAACAACTCTAATTTAACAAAACTGATTAGTAAGAATGTGACAGGGAATAGTAGTATTTATGTAAAGCCTAGATTGCTTAATGGTAATCTCCAATTCTTCTAGTCCAAGCTTCTTTGTCATAGTCTTTACATCCTACCAAACATCTTTCCACCTAGAGCTTTGCTTTGCCTGGAATGCTTCTATAATTGGCCAGCTTCTCTTTTAACAAATTTATTTGGTGGGCAAGAAAACTATCTTTACAGATTTTTAGTGTTTATAAATGCAAGTTATTTTCTCTGAGGTGTAATCCACCTCATTAGTACGGCCTGTGATGAGAAAGAGTATGACAGTGGGTAATGAAGATAACCTGTAAGGTACTGATTATGTGTCTGACAGAGCAGACTTCTCATTTGGAAATCAGATCTACCCTATCACGACTGGGACAGGTTTCGCACACGTAGTTTTCCTGGATACAAGAACAGCAGACCTTATTTTCCTGGTTGAAATTTCCAGCTGGAAAAATTGAATGAAGCTTTGGCTGCAACAGCATACAATCCTCATCCCCAATCCTGGACAAGCATTTTGTCTGGTTACAGGGAAGCATTCACTCTCCCCGGCCACAAACTGTTCTTCCCTTTGTCTCCCCAACCTTCCAAACTCCTCCACCCACTCGGAAGCCACCGCTTCTACTTACAATCTGCTAAAACTAGCTGGGAATAATGTGCAGAATTCCACACTGTAATTTGGCATCTACATAGCTATTTCCCATTCCAAAAGGTATGACTCATCATAGGTCAGTACAATGGTTCAGATCAAGTGCTACTTTGCCTAGTAAACTGTGAGCTATCGAAGTGTCAGGTAACATTTAGGCATGTGCATAATCTTCACTAGTTGGGTGAAATCCTAAGTATTATATAAATGTCACATTATGTAAAATGTGCAAAATGCTCACCATTTCAAATGATGTCAAGTTTATACTTATATTCCCCTGTTGGATGCTGGTTTGAATAGAAGTTGTCTAGCAGGGAGGCCTTTTATCCATGAACTAGTCAATTTCTGCTTAAGCCAATCTCTGTCTGTCTACACATTTTGTAACATTTCTGTTCTGGGTATGCCCACAGCCATCACCTATCATCTAGAAAAGTCATGTGAGGTGCACATTGTGTAATTGAGCAACTATTTTTCTGAAATTTTGCGTAACTTTGGGAAAAAATAAGTTGCGCAAATTCACCACATCCCTAATAATTACAAGTATCTGAGCCAAATACTCATGGCAGTAGCAGACTGGAAGACACATTAAAAAACATATTTTAATTAAGTGTATAACGCTGCTTGCAACATATCAGGTTTCACAAATATTATGACACCCATGAGGTAGAAGACAACTATGTAAATACAAGGCAGTAGGGGGATAGTCAACTATAAAGCCAATGAGTTGGGATCTGAAGGTAGTGGAAAATGTAACTGTGTGTAAATTAAAGAAACACCAGCCGTGCACAAATCCACTTTTTGAAGTAAAGTGGAGCCTGTATCCTATGCTGACAAGATATCATGGCAAATGTTGTGAGAAGAAGCACATCTCACAAAAAGTAAGCATCCCTTTCTTTACCATCCTTTGTCAAATAAAATTGAGTCTGAAGTGGACCTTCCAGAGGTACCAATGGTGTTTTTTCCAGCTAGCTGTTCAGCATGTTCACTCTTTGTATGGGAGTGCACCCAGTTAAACATCCACAGCTCCCAGAGAGGTGGGAATAGCCATTTTTTCTACGGAAAAAGGGAAAAAGCCAGGTATCGCAGACCACTTCTGTTGTCTAATTGGGGTTCTGGCGAATTAGTGCAAAATATATTTGGACCAGCACAGCTTGCAGGTGTGTAGAAAGAGTCCTCCTCCCCTCTCACTAGCTAAAAACATGGTAATATAGATTTTTTTCCAAGATACCATGGCGCCTAGTCTGGATGGCAACCCACTACAAGATGAAGGTCTTGGTTAGCATTTGCTGCGTAAGGATTGGTAACACCTATTGCTGAGTAAATCATTTAATAAGCCATTTGTGGGCAGAATGGCATGGCAGCCAGTATGACAGATAGAGATTGTGTAGCTTATGTGATTATAGGCACAATACAGGCTGATTAAATAATTTCTGTTAGATACACTATAATATGTAGCAAAATACACTCAACCAAAATATACATCATGACTCATATAAGTCATACCCTAAGAGTTAGTTAGTACAAGGGATTAGTACTGCACACTGCACTGCAATAGGGGTTATCATGTATTGCATGCATGCAACATCGCATGGTGTGTTGCAGGTAATAGTAGGACAAAAACATACAAGGTGGCAAGAGCACACCTGGGGCCTTATTACACAAAGTGCCCCAGGGGCACAACAGGCGTTTGCACCGCTTTGCGCGTCCAAGTCACTTTGGTATTACAGAAGAGGCTGCAAATGCTTATGCCGCCCCTTCTGTACTACAGATAGCACCGGTGCATTTATAGCACGATCATCAAAGGTTGTTCCCTCATTTGCATGGGGCATGGCCCCCTCCAAAGGAGGGAGTCTCTTTGCCTCTACGCCATACTACAGACCAGGACGCAAAGACAAAGAAGCACTCAGGAGGTGCACTGAGAGTGCTCCACAAAAAGGTAGCACACAGTCAGTACACCCCTTAATGGCAGACCTCTGGAGGGGGTAAAGGGGGCTCTACAGACCCTCCAGACATCCCCTTACAGGTGGGTGCAGTCACTCACTATACCCACCTGCATACAGCTCTCTATCCCCTCGTAAAAGTGAAGGTGGCTTGCCACCTGCACAGTGAAACACGGAGCAGCTGCTTTAAAGGTGCTCTATATTTCACTTGAATGCGCTGCTCTAGGGGCAGCTGCCCTGGAGGCAGTGCCTTCATCCTAATATGGCACACTTTCCTTGTTTGCGCAGGGCACCCCTTTTGAAATGTGCACCCTGGCGCAAACAAAGAAAATGCACCATATTCGTATTGCGGCCCCAGGTTGACTGGCACTTCTGAAAAATCATAAATTATAACAATGATAGGTTTTAGATTAACCTGTGGGAAAACAACCTGGAAAGACTGATGTATGTTTCCTGGAACAGGTGGGTTTTTGGGGCTATGTAATATCCCGGTGCAATCCCTGAATGAATTGCTTCTTCCTGTGACATCATCTATTCTTGAACTTTTTAGGACGCCATAGAGCCGCAGGCCACAAACCTACAATGGTTATCTCTTTCTGATACAGGCACACCACTTCTGAGTAATCAATTTTGGAGTCCCTGCTTCCCAGCTGCGGCTCCTCCGCTAAGGCGGAGGATCGTCTCCCATCTGCTCAGGGAGCAGTTTAAAAAGAAAAACGAAAATGATAATAACTAAGATTATCATTTTTGTTTTCCTTCCTGCTTAGGTGCAGGGCGGGGTGGCGGGTGGGGCTGGGCTGGCTAGAGCAGGGGCCAGGGGGAGGAGTGTTAAGCACACTCTAAAGTGTGCAGGACGGTTTGGCTGGTCCTCTTGGGCCGACCAATCAGTCCTGCGCACTTTGCATGTTCACCACCAGGATGCATTACACAGCCTGGTGGGGAACATGCATAGCCTAAATGTTTCCGTCTGAGTGCTGGACCACGATGCTCAGACCAATACCAACGCTGCATTGCAGCGTTGTGTTTGGCCAGGGGACTCTGGGAGGCTGTGTGCTTCCTGCTGCGGCTCGGAGGAGATGACGGAGGAGAGGCGGCAGCCGGTGGCACTCAAGTAAGTCATTTTATTTTATTTTTTATTCCTCTCCTCTTCCATCCCGTCCACCACCCCCGCTCAGTAGCAGCCGCTACTGCTGCTTTCTAACAAATCTTTGTTCAATTGGAAGGAAACCCAATTCACAGTCCCATGACATCCTTGGTTCAAAAGGTTTCTGTCTTACACCTGTGGGCTTCGGTTACATCATGGTCGTCATAAGATAGCAAATTTTCCAGTCCTGAATTGGTCCTATCAACCCAAGACTTCATTCTCTATGGATTTTTATAGCTATCACTAGGGTAGCTACTCCTTACCAAGTGGGCCTCTCAGACCTACTACTGTAGGCTCTGTAGGCGTCTACAAATATTGCTAGGATAGTAGCTAGTGTTCCGTAACTGGATAGTATTTCTACTACTGTAGGTGCTGTATGAATAATCGTTTTTTACCTTCTTCTGTAAGACAGTACATAATGCATAGCTGCTTACAAAAACCATAAATACCGAACTAAATGGCATTGTTTGTGACAACAGCATTGCAAACCAATTTCCTTATGCATGACAAAGTTAGTAATATTGTGAGGATGATTTTATATAAATGTGCAGAGCAATCTGTGTACATATATATAAAACAAATGAGACAAAAAACTGCATGCAGATTGTCACACCCAGCATTACAATCACGGGATAAATAGCTTGACAGTCAGTAATCCCTTTGCAGGAACATCATGACAATTTACATTTCCTTTAGTCATATGTATCTTTTCCGTTCACTAACAAGGGATGTGCTGAAGGAGAATCCACTTGGCGAAACGACTTGCTTAAAGAATATCAGACCTTCATCCTTCAACATTTTTTTTAAGAAGCAGCAAGTTGATGTCCATTTAAAGCACAAGGCCTGTGTTTAAAAAAAAAAATAGGTTTCCTCTGGACCAATTTCTACTGCCCCCAATGGCTCTGGCACGATTTTAAAAGGGGAGAGTGTACCCTTTGCGAATCAGATACTACCCCAACTCAGGGTTCAGTAATTCATCACACCTCTTTCATGATCCTACCTATCTGCATTGCAGAAAGAATAGCAAATGCCCTTTGGAGTTTGCAGATCCTCAGATGTACTAAGATTGAATTCACCAGAACTAGTCGCACTGTGAATCCAGTTAGATTTTGCAAACTGACCTATGCATTAATAGGCGATTTTGCAAGATTCCTGTATAAAGTGGCTCAAAATCCAACCTACCTCATTAGTATTAATGACATAGGTTACAAATTGTGACTCAGCCCAGTTGGTAGCACTTCTAAATCCCAATTTAGGAGTTGGTATAAGTTTACAGACTCCTAAAACCTGATTAATAGATAGGGAAAACCTAGTTTGCCTTTGCAAATCCAGCTAATTTGCGAATTTGACATCACAAATAGGTCAGTTAGTCTGGCGCTTTGCCAATCGGAAGGTGTGTTTGACAGCAATAGAGATTTGTATATCTGGAAACTAGTTTCTGATTTAAGGTTTTGGAGACTTCTTCACAACTGTGTGATACACAGTGTAACCATTGTAATTTACTAAACACAACATTTCCAATATAGAAAACATGCCTTTGGTGAAGTTTGAACAACAGTCTGTAATATTCATACATTTAATCAGTGACACAAAAACAAATGCATATCAACCATGTAATAAAAGCATGATAGTCTGTAAATGTTGTGCATGATAACCTGCAAATCCTCATATAGATTAGCATACTATCTGTCTACAAGTCACTTCAGCACTTTGGGTATTAGCCCTACACAATATCCATACCATACCATATTTTCTGTTCTTACCAACCTTCGATCTATCTCAAAACCTAAAACCAGGACCAACGTACCACTTTGCATTACCTATCTTATCAGAGAACATTTTGTATTTTAAATTTCTGGTGCTCTATGTAGTGAACATGTGCAAAAGGTTTGCATGTTCAAATGACTCACTTCTTGCGCTCCGCTATAGGAAAATCATTTTTGGTGCTATTTATTTCTAGTACGCAGCATTGCCAGACTGCTTGTGTGCACAAATTATATTAGCGCTAGTGTAATGTCGAATTGTACTAATGGCTAGCTTGTGTAGGCCATTCCACATTATTTCTGTATGTTAGGTTGCAATAGGTTGAATGCTAAACCAAAGCTGAGAAAGTAAAACTGGGGATTGCTTATGACCTATGCTTTTAAAGGTTGTGCGCATTTTCTTTCTTTTTCCTCTCAATGTTGCTGGCATTTTCATTTAAAGAAAATGTGCATGATTATAAAAAAATAAGAATATTTTCGTTATTTAAACAGTTTATGGAACCACAGATAGATTTTAACTAGGGTGGCTTCTGTGCATTACAATATTTTCAAGCGCTGTGGACTGCAATACAACTGCTTGACAGACATTTTAATGACACCATCGATTAAACAAATATTTCTCTACAATACTAAATCATTGCGACTTTTTTCGGAGCAGTAATATGAGTTAAAGCATCTTATCTGTAGTTATTACAAACTGAAGGAGTCACTATGTTTCAAAACTATATTTTTATTACACACAGTAGCAAAATGTATATTTAATAATAAAACAAATTGTAAGGCCGTATACCTGTAAATGATTTAACTACAGCCAGCATTTCCTACAGGATGTATACCTTGCCAGTCTTCACTCTGAAATTCACTTTACGCTGCTGCTCTGGAGAGGCCAAAGGCACATTGCATCTTAAAGTCCTGCTAATGCGTGGAGATTCCGGTGGGGCATGGGGGATGGGAGCTATAGATATGTTAATTAAATCCTTCAACTCGTGTTTTGTGCTACTGTTGAAGGAAGGGTGTGCCGCGCAGCCTAGCCCAGGTGAAGAGATGTGCTAATTACCGCATTATTAAGTGTAGCTGCCTCATGCTGTGACTGGGGCAAGCAGTCATCCTGGAGTCACTTTCAAACCAATTGCACTTTCAAGAAGACCTAGCATTTTAAAAGTCCCAAACTCCAAGAAAGCTCTGCCCCTTGCAGAAACATACCTGGGATGTGTAAATTAAATCAACCATATTTATTTCTGCAGTATATTTCCCTTAAGGAATTAGAACATCTCAACAGCAAATGATAAAAATAATTCTGGTTTATTTACAAAAGATGTGTGGAATTGATTTGCAGAATAATTAACGGCTCCTCAAGAAGGGATTCCATTATACTTGTAGGACTTTATATTCTAGCTTCCCACATGCAACAAATACTGCATTGGAAAGTGGGGAATACCCCGAGGAAGTGAGGTAGCATAATTCTTTAGCATTTCATTAAAAAAATGACATATCATTAAAACAGTCAGCCCATTTCTACCAGTTAAAAAGAGTGTGGACTGGACCCTGTTGCAGGCTTATAGGTTTATGGAAACCCACTGAACTGCTCACGAGAACATTTGATTTAATTTGACTTGTATTCTGAAACTGAATATCGACATCTAATTCTGTTGAATGTAGAAGCTGATAATCTAACTGAAATAGTGCAGTGTTTTTGATTTTTTTTTTAAAGCAGTAAGCTGTATTCGGTTTTCTCTTCCTCATGTTATAGTGCATAACACTGAGGAGCACCTAAATTTACTTTAGCATATGGTACTGGTAACTAACTACCAATATGTTTTTCCCACACAAATAATAACGAAGGCCTTGGCATTAAGTATTCCTGAAGTGAGCGTATTTGATTAAATTACAGATTGGATTATTAGAAATTTTAGGAAAACAATTATTAAACCGCTCCTTTTGTCAAAATACCTCTATTCCCTTTGTCAAAATGGCTCAGTGAGTTAAGATGCTGAAAAGTGTGCCAATCTGTAGGTCATGTGTTGGACTCCCAATAAAACCTACTCAACCCTCCGTTCTTCTACAGTTTTTAAAGCTACCACGATTAAGGTGGGTAATAGTAACATCCGTTATTTTGCAGAAAGAGTAGTTACTATTATGGTGCTTCTTTCACTGTCATTTTTGGGCAAAAGGCACGAATTAGCTATGTAGCATTAATTTGACCTGAATTACAAAACTGGTATAAAAAGAATTTATGCTCGCCCTTGCCCTCCACCGATTACCATTCAGGTGTAAACGGGGCCCACTGGCATTTTGTGCATGATTATACCACCTGTTTTTGCAGATTGGAACATGGCACATAAATGATTAAGTACAAAAACTTATTGCGCGCATGCTAACTTGTAAATCTGGTGTAAAGGCACACCACGCACCCAATTTATATGTTTTTGTGCCAGAGTGTTTTTGCACCCGCTGCTTAGAATGAGATATCAGTGCGAGATAAAACGTTCCAAATTCTCTCACTGTCAACATGCGTAGTGCAATTGTGATTTAGCTCTGGATGTGAAAGCTTCTCAGGTCATACTAATGTCTGGATATCAGTAATTTACCAGTCCTCTTCCTCTCTTTTAGGTCCACATTCTGATCCTAGAAGAATTACTGTGCGCTAATTTCCCTTTAGGAACCATTCCAAATCACACATCTGGCCTCATTCTCACTTCCCTGTTACGTCTGTGAGGGTATACTAATGGGTGTCTCCCTTGAGCTAATAAGGATTACAAATCCACCCCCCCCCAGAATGGTAAATAACATGCAGATCATATATCTGCAGCACCAGTTCTGTATGTTTTCTCCTTTCGGGGCATAAATGGGCCTAAATTCACATACATTTACCACCTTCTTACAACAGGTGGTAGATTTTATGAGGGTTCTTATTTTCTTGGTCGCCGGGGGTAGAAGGGTAAACATCCTTTACAATGACTGCGTTACAACGCATATCATTACACCACATTTTTTACTCTGCAAAATCTTTTACAATGCAGGGCTTTACACCGCAAACCATTACAACGCTTTGGTGGAGTTAAAATAGTAAATGGTGTTGTAAAGGACAATGCATTGTAATGGATTGCATTGTTAAGCCCTGTGTTGTAAAAGATTTTGCGGAGTAAAAAATGCCGGGTAAAGTGTCATATTCGGTAGAAGGGGTCAGTAGTGGCTGGAAGGCACAGTTTCCTTAACTTCAGCTGGGAAAAGCATTTTCCTTTCCATGCTGAAGTATGATTGTGGGCAGTGTCTGAGCACAGCAGCCTCCCGCAGCCCTGATGCTCCTAGGAAGTCTTCACATCCTGTGTCTCTTGGCTTAGAAAAATCAGTTCAGAAGTTTGAGGACCCGATATCTCGGGGCCCAGAAACTCAAAAAAACCTATTGTTGCCCAGAGCAATATTCCGCCATGTATACCAATCCAGACAGCTCTAAATGAGGTTCTTAGTGATTTTTTTCCAGGGGGCAAATATGAATTTTTCTTCTCAGAATAAGAATAAGAAAGAATGTGTAAAATCTGGGTTATAACATTAGATTTCCACACATTTTTCCTCTTCATGATCAGTTTCCAAAATTAAAATTTTGGCTGGCACTACCTGGAAAAATTCAAGCATGGAAAAAGCTTTACTACACTCTCCGAAACTTTAATCCACTTAACGCTATACCACCACACAATGCCACTCTACTCCACTCTACTCCATCCTACTCTATGCCACGCCACTCTGCGCCATGCCATGCCACCTCACCCCACGCCACGTCATTCAATGCCACTGCATTCCACGCCACTCCACCACGGGCCATGCCATTCAATGCCACGGTATTCCACGCCACGACATTCCACTGCATTCCACGCTATTCCACCCCGCGCCATGCCATTCAATGCCACTGTAGTCCATGCCACTCCACCCCGCGCCATTCAATGCCACTGCACTCCAGGCCACGACATTCCATTCCATGCCACTCCACACAATTCCATGCCACTCCACGCCATTCCATTCCATGCCACTCCACGCCATTCCATTCCACTCCACGCCATTCCATTCCACGCCACTCCACGCCATTCCACGCCACAACATTCCATTCCACGCCACTCCACGCCATTCCATTCCATTCCATGCCACGCTATTCCATTCCACGCCACAACATTCCATTCCATTCCACTCCACGACATTCAATTCCACGCCACGCCACGCCACGACATTCCATTCCACGCCATTCCATGCCATTCCATGCCACATCACTCCACGCCATTCCATTCCACGCCACGCCATTCCATTCCATTCCACGCCACGACATTCCATTCCATTCCACTCCATGCCATTCCATTCCACGCCACAACATTCCATTCCATTCTACTCCATTCCATTCTACTCCATGCCACGACATTCCATGCCACGACATTCCACGCCACGCCATTCCACGCCATGACATTCCATGCCATAACATTCCATTCCACAACATGACATTCCATTCCACGCCACAACATGACATTCCACGCTATTCCATTCCACGCCATTCCATTCCACACCATTCCACCCCATTCCATGCCATTCCACTCCATTGCATTCCGTTCCACTCCATGCCATTCCACTCCACTCCACTCCACTCCACGACATTCCACTCCATGACATGACATTCCACTCCACTCCATGACATTCCACTCATGACATTCCCCACTCCATGACATTCCACACCATGACATTCCACGCCACGCCATTCCACGACACTCCACTCCACTCCACGACAAGCCACTCCACTCCATTCCACTCCACAACATTCCACTCCATGAAATTCCACTCCACGATATTCTACTCTATTCCACTCCACTCCACATTTCACTCCATGACATTCCAATCCATTCTACTCCATGACATTCCATTCCACTCCACTCCACTCCACATTCAACTCCACGACATTCCACTCCACGACATTCCATTCCACGACATTCCATGACATTCCACTCCACTCTGCTCCACTCCACGACATTCATTCCACTCCACTCCACGCCACGACACACCACGACATTCTAACCCATGACACTCAACTCCACTCCACGACTTTCCACTCCACTCTACTCCATGACATTCCACTCCATTCCACGATATTCCACTCCATTCTATTCTATTCCACTCCATTCTATTCTATTCCACAACATTCTATTCTATTCCACAACATTCCACTCCACAACATTCCACTCCACAACATTCCACTCCACAACATTCCACTCCACAACATTCCACTCCACTCCACGACATTCTAATCCATTCCACTCCATGACATTCCACTCCACTCCATTCCAAGACATTCCATTCCACGACATTTCATTCCACTCCATGATATTCCATTCCATTCCACAACATTCCACTCCATTCCATTCCACTCCATGACATTCCATACCACGACATTCCACTCCACACCACGAAATTCCACTCCACATTCCCCTCTATGATATTCCACTCCACTCCATGACACTCCACACCATTCCACCCCACTCCACGACATGACATTCCACTCCACGACATTCCACTCCACGCCACGACATTCCACGCCATGACATTCCACGGCACTCCATGACATTCCATTCCACAATATTCCACTCCACATTCCACTCTACATTCCACTCCACATTCCACTCCACGACATGCCATGACATTCCACTCCACTCCACAACATTCCACTCTATGACATTCCATTTAATGACATTCCATTCCATATTCCACTCTATTCCACTCCATGACATTCCACTCCATGACATTTCATTCCATGACATTTCATTCCACTCTATTCCATTCCTTTCCATGACATTCCATTCAATTCCATGACATTCCATTCCACTCCATGACATTCCACTCCATGACATTCCACTCCACAACATTCCACTCCACAACATTCCATGACATTCCACTCCCATCCACTCCAAAATTCCACTCCAATCCACTCTATTCCATGACATTCCATTCCATTCCACGACATTCCAATCCACGACATTCCACTCCACTCCATTCCATTCCATTCCACGACATTCCATTCCATGAAATTCATGACATTCCATTCCATGACATTCATGATATTCCTGACATTCCATTCCATGACATTCCATTCCATGACATTCCTGACAATCATGACATAACAATCCTGACATTCCATTCCATGACATGACATTCCTGACATTCATGACATGACATTTATGACATTCCTGAAATTCCATGACATTCATGCCATTCCATTCCATGACATTCCTGACATTCCATTCCATTACATTCCTGACAGTCATGACATGACATTTCATTCCAGAACATTCCATGACATGACATTTATGACATTCATGACATTCCATTCTATGACGTGACATTCCATGACACTACTGATATTCATGACATGACATTCCTGACATTCCATTCCATGACATTCATGGCATTCCATTCCATGACATTCCAGACATTCCTGATGACATTCCCGATATTCATGACTTGACATTCCATGACATGACACTCCTGACATTCCATTCCATGACATTCCTGACATTCATGACATGACATTCCTGACATTCCATTCCATGACATTCCTGACATTCATGACATGACATTCCTGACATTCCATTCCATGACATGACATTCCTGACATTCCATGACATTCCTGACGCTCATGACATTTATGACATTCATGACATGCAATTCCATGACATTCCTGATATTCATGACATGATATTTATGACATTCATGACATTCCATTGCATGACGTGACATTCCTGACATTCCATGACATGACACTACTGATATTCATGACATGACATTCCTGACATTCATGACATTCCATTCCTGACATTCATGGCATTCCATTCCATGACATTCCTGACATTCATGACATGACATTCCATTCATGACATTCCATTCCATGACAAGACATTCCTGGCATTGAATTCCAAGACAAGACATTCCTGGCATTCCAGTCCTTGACATGACATTCCTGACATTCCATGACATGACATTCCATTCCATGACATGACATTCATGACATGACATTCCAGATAATCCATGACATTCATGACATGGCATTCCTAATATTACATGACATGACATTCCTGACATTCAAGGACAAGACATTCCTCACATTCCATGACATTCCAATCCTGACATTCCTGACAATCCATTCCATGACATGACATTCCTGACATTCCAATCCTTCACATGACATTCCTGAGATTCCATTCCATGACATGACATTCCTGAGATTCCATTCTATGACATTCATGACATTCCGTTCCATGATTTTCATGACATTCCTGATATTCCATTCCATGACATTCATAACATTCCTGACATTCCATTCCATGACATTCCTGACATTCCATTCCATTCCACACATTACATTCCATGACTTTCCTGACATTCCATGACATGACATTCCTCACATTCCTGAAATTCCATGACATTCATGACATTCCATTCCTGACATTCCATTCCATGACATTCCTGACATTCCATGACATGACATTTCTTACATTCCATCCCTTGACATGACATTCCTGATATTCCATGACATGACATTAATGACATTCCTGATATTCCGTTCCATGACATTCAAATCATCCGATCCCATGATATTCCTGACATTCCATTTCATGAAATTCCTGACATTCCATTCCATGATATTGATGACATTCCTGACATTCCATTCCATAACATTCATGCATGACATTCCTGACATTGCATTCCAAGACATGACATTCCTGACATTCTATTCCTTGACATGACATTCCTGACATTCCAATCCATGCCATGACATTCCTGACATTCCATTCCAGACATTCCTGATGACATTCCTGATATTCATGACATGACATTCCATTCCATGACATGACACTCCTGACATTCCATTCCATGACATTCCTGACATTCATGACATGACATTCCTGATATTCCATTCCATGACATGACATTCCTGACATTCGAGGACATGATATTCCTCACATTCCTGACATGACATTCATGACATTCCATTCCATGACATTCCTGACATTCCATTCCATGATATTAATGACATTCCATTTCATGACATTCCATTCCATAACATTCCTGACATTCATGACATGGCATTCCTGACATTAAATTCCATTACATGACATTCCTGATGACATTCCTGACATTCATAACATGACATTCCATTCATGATATTCCATTCTGTGACATGACATTCCTGACATTGCATTCCAAGACATGATATAACTGACATTCCATTCCATGACATGACATTCCTGACATTCCTTTCCATGACATTCATGACATTCCATGACATTCCATTCCATGACATTCCTGACATTCCTGACATTACATTCCATTCCATGACATGACATGACATTCCTAACATTCCATTCAATGACATTCATGACATTTCATTCCATGACATGACATTCCTGACATTCATGACATTCCATTCCATGACATGACATTCCTGACATTCCATTCCATTCCATGACATTCCTGACATTCCATTACATTCATGACATTCCATTCCATGACATTCCTGACATTCCATTCCATGACATTCATGACATCCCATTCCATGATGTTCATGACATTCCATTCCATTTCATGACATGACATACCTGATGACATTCCTGACATTCATGACATGACATTCCTTTCCTGACATTCCATTCTATGGCATGACATTCCTGACATTCCATTGCATGACATTACTGACATTCCATTCCTTGACATAACATTTCTGACATTCCATTCCTTGACATAACATTCTGGACATTCCATTCCATGGCATTCATGATATTCCATACTATGACATTCATGACATTCCATTCCATGACATTCCTGACATTCCATTCCATGACATTCATGACATTCCATTCCATGACATTCCTGACATTCATGCCATGACATTCCATTCCATGACATTCCTGACATTCCATTCCATGACATGATATTCCAGACATTCCTAATGACATTCATGACACGGCATTTCATTCATGGCATTCCATTCCATGACATGACATTCCTGACATTGCATTCCAAGACATGACATTCCTGACATTCCATTCCGTGACATGGCATTTCTGACAATCTATTTCATGACTTTCCATTCTATTCCATGACATTCATGACATGACATTCCTGACATTCCATTCCATGACATGACATTCCTGACATTCCTGATGACATTCCTGACATTCATGACATTCTATTCCATGACATGACATTCCTGATATTGCATTCCAAGACATGACATTCCTGACATTCCATTCCTTGACATGACATTCCTGACATTCTATTTCTTGACATGACAGTTCTGACATTCCATTACATGACATGCATGACATTTCATTCGATGACATTCATGACATTCCATTCCATGAAATGACATTCCTGACATTGCATTCCAAGACATGACATTCCTGACATTCCATGACATGACATTACTGATATTCCATTCCATGACATGACATTTCTTACATTCCATCCCTTGACATGACATTCCTGATATTCCATGAAATTCCTGACATTCCTGATATTCCATTCCATGACATTCAAAACATCCAATTCCATGATATTCATGACATTCCTCACATTCCTGAAATTCATGACATTCCATTCCTGACATTCCATTCCATGACATTCTTGACATTCCATTCCATGACATGACATTTCTTACATTCCACCCCTTGACATGACATTCCTGACATTCCATGACATGACATTCCTGACAATCCATTCCATGACATTCAAAACATCCAATTCCATGATATTCATGACATTCCTGACATTTCATTCCATGACATTTATGACATGACATTACTGACATTCCATTCTTTGACATGACATTCCTGACATTCCGGATGACATTCAAGACATGACATTCCATTCATGACATTCCATTCCATGACATGACATTCCTGTCATTGCATTCCATGACATGACATTCCTTCACATTCCATTCTATGACTTGACATTCCTGACATTACATGACATTCCTGACATTCCATGACATGACTGATCTTCCATTCCAAGACATGACATTCCATTCCATGACATTCCATTCCACGCCATGACATTCCTGATATTCCATTATATGACATGACATTCCTTTAAAAGACATGACATTCCTGACATTTCAATAAAAGACATGACATTCCTGACATTCCATTAAAATACATGACATTTCTGACATTCCATGACATGACTGACATTCCTGACATTCCATCAAAAGACATGACATTCCTGACATTACATTAAAAGACATGACATTCCTGACATTACATTAATAGACATGACATTCCATTAAAAGACATGACATTCCTGACATTCCATTAAAAGACATGACATTCCTGACATTCCTGACATTCCATTAAAAGACATGACATTCCTGACATTCCATTAAAAGACATGACATTCCAAGACATGACATTCCATTCTAAGACATGACATTCTATTCCAAGACATGACATTCCTGACATTCCATTCCAAGACATGAAATTCCATTCTATGACATGACATTCCTGACATTCCATTAAAAGACATGACATTCCTGACATTCAATTAAAAGACATGACATTCCTGACATTCCATTAAAAGACATGACATTCCTGACATTCCATGACATGACTGACATTCCATGACATGACTGACATTCCATTATATGACATGACATTCCTTTAAAAGACATGACATTCCTGACATTCCATTAAAATACATGACATTCCTGACATTCCATGACATGACTGACATTCCTGACATTCCATTAAAAGACATGACATTCCTGACATTCCATTAAAGGATGTGACATTCCTGACATTCCATTAAAAGACATGACATTCCTGACATTCCATTAAAAACATGACATTCCTGACATTCCATTAAAAAACATGACATTCTATTCCAAGATATGACATTCCTGACATTCCATTCTATGGCATGACATTCCTGACTTTCCTGACATTCCATGACATGACTGACATTCCATGACATGACTGACATTCCATTCCAAGACATTACATTCCATTCCAAGACATGACATTCCTGACATTCCATTATATGACATGACATTCCTTTAAAATACATGACATTCCTGACATTCCATTAAAAGACATGACATTCCTGACATTACATTAAAAGAGATGACATTCCTGACATTACATTAAAAGAGATGACATTCCATTAAAAGACATGACTTTCCTGACATTCCATGACATGACTGACATTCCTGACATTCCATTAAAAGACATGACATTCCTGACATTCCATTAAAAAAATGACATTCCGGACATTCCATTAAAAGACATGGCATTCCTGACATTCCATTACATGACTGACATTCCTGACATTCCATTAAAAGACATGACATTTCTGACATTCCATTAAAAGACATGACATTCCATTCCAAGATATGATATTCCTGACATTCCATTCCAAGATAGAAATTCCATTCTATGACATGACATTCTTACATTCCATTAAAAGACATGACATTCCTGACATTCCACTAAAAGACATGCCATTAAAAGACATGACATTCTTGACATTCCTGACATTCAATTAAAAGACATGACATTCCAGACAGTCCATTAAAAGGCATGACATTCCTGACATTCCATTAAAAGACATGACATTCCTGACATTCCATTAAAAGACATGACATCCCATTAAAAGACATGACATTCCTGACATTCCATTAAAAGACATGACATTCCTGACATTCCATTAAAAGACATGATATTCCATTAAAAGACATGACATTCCTGACATTCCATTAAAAGACATGACATTCCTGACATTCCATTAAAAGACATGACATTCCTGACATCCCATTAAAAACATGACATTTCTGACATTCCATTAAAAGACATGACATTCCTGACATTCCATTAAAATACATGACATTCCTGACATTCCATGACATGACTGACATTCCTGACATTCCATTAAAAGACGTGACATTCCTGACATTCCATTAAAAGACATGACATTCCTGACATTCCATGACATGACTGACATTCCTGACATTCCAATAAAAGATGACAATCCTGACATTCCATTAAAAGACATGACATTCCTGACATTCCATTAAAAGACATGACATTCCTGACATTCCATTAAAAGACATGACATTCCTGACATTTCATTAAAAGATGTGACATTCCTGACATTCCATGACATGACTGACATTCCATGACATGACTGATATTCCATTCCAAGACATGACATTCCATTCCACGACATGACATTCTATATTATGACATGACATTCCTTTAAAAGACATGACATTCCTGACATTCCATTAAAAGACATGACATTCCTGACATTCCATTAAAATACATGACATTCCTGACATTCCATGACATGACTGACATTCCTGACATTCCATTAAAAGACGTGACAATCCTGACATTACATTAAAAGACATGACATTCCTGACATTCCATGACATGACTGACATTCCTGACATTCCAATAAAAGATGACAATCCTGACATTCCATTAAAAGACATGACATTCCTGACATTCCATTAAAAGACATGACATTCCTGACATTTCATTAAAAGATGTGACATTCCTGATATTCCAAGACATGACTGACATTCCTGACATTCCATTAAAAGATGTGACATTCCATTAAAAGACATGACATTCCTGACATTCCATGACATGACATTCCTGACATTCCATTAAAAGATGTGACATTTCTGACATTCCATTAAAAGACATGACATTCCTGACATTCCATTAAAAGACATGACATTCCTGACATTACATTAAAAGACATGACATTCCATTAAAAGACATGCCATTCCTGACATTCCATGACATGACTAACATTCCTGACATTCCAATAAAAGACATGACATTCCTGACATTCCATTAAAAGACATGACATTCCTGACATTCCATTAAAAGACATGACATTCCATTCCAAGACATGACATTCCATTCTATGACATGACATTTCCGACATTCCATTAAAAGACATGCCATTAAAAGACATGACATTCTTGACATTCCTGACATTCAATTAAAAGACATGACATTCCAGACATTCCATTCCAAGACATGAAATTCCATTCTATGACATGACATTTCCGACATTCCATTAAAAGACATGCCATTAAAAGACATGACATTCTTGACATTCCTGACATTCAATTAAAAGACATGACATTCCAGACATTCCATTCCAAGACATGACATTCCTGACATTCCATTTAAAGACATGACATTCCATTAAAAGACATGACATTCCTGACATTCCATTAAAAGACATGACATTCCTGACATTCCATTAAAAGACATGACATTCCTGACATTCCATTAAAAGACATGACATTCCTGACATTACAATAAAAGACATAACATTCCTGACATTCCATGACATGACTGACATTCCTGACATTCCATTAAAAGACGTGACATTCCTGACATTCCATTAAAAGACATGACATTCCATTAAAATACATGACATTCCTGACATTCCATTAAAAGACATGACATTCCTGACATTCCATGACATTCCATTCTAAGACATGACATTCCATTTCAAGACATGACATTCCATTCTATGACATGACATTCCTGACATTCCTGACATTCCTTTAAAAGACATGACATTCCTGACATTCCATTAAAAGACATGACATTCCTGACATTCCATTAAAATACATGACATTCCTGACATTACATTAAAAGACATGACATTCCATTAAAAGACATGACTTTCCTGACATTCCATGACATGACTGACATTCCTGACATTCCATTAAAAGACATGACATTCCTGACATTCCATTAAAAGACATGGCTTTCCTGACATTCCATTACATGACTTACATTCCTGACATTCCATTAAAAGACATGACATTCCTGACATTCCATTAAAAGACATGACATTCCATTCCAAGATATGATATTCCTGACATTCCATTCCAAGACATGAAATTCCATTCTATGACATGACATTCCTAACATTCCATTAAAAAACATGACATTCCTGACATTCCATTAAAAGACATGCCATGAAAAGACATGACATTCTTGACATTCCTGACATTCAATTAAAAGACATGACATTCCAGACAGTCCATTAAAAGGCATGACATTCCTGACATTCCATCAAAAGACATGACATTCCTGACATTCCATTAAAAGACATGACAGATCCAGAAGTCTGTACACTTGCTCTCTAGAGCTTTTTAAGACTTTAAACAAATTTGTAAAACCTGAAGTTTGTGTGACATCGATACCTGCCTCACAGAATATGTGTGATTTTCTTGCTGGTTACTTGCATGTGACTGCAGGTGATTGAGAATGTGGCAGCTAGACTGCTCTGTGGTCTTCCTTCTGATTCCTCCTCAGCCCTGATTCTGAGATCCCTACATTGACTCCTTATCATGAAGCGTTGTGCATTTAAACTTCTTGGTCTTACTCAGAGCTAAGATGTCTATAAATCAGACATATAGACCCATTATATGATGACTTTAATCCATCCTGTACTCCCTCAGAGTTACTAATATTAGGGGAATTGGTAATTCATGGGGAAGGGACCACAACATCATGAGTTGAGCCTTGAGGGTCCCCGGAGAAATTAAGAGTTACTGGGGGAATCATAAATACTGCACTGGATCCCCAAAATTATACCTCCTCGCCTCTTCTGGAAGAAACAACTAAATATTTTCCCTATTTCCTGCCAAAATAACTGAGTGAATCACAACACATACAAAATAAGTCTATAGATCTTGTTATCCCAATGAGCCAGTTGTTTGTGGTCCTTGGAATGAGGCCCGAAGAGACAGATGAACACGCATCGTTGGAAAGAGGAGCTTCAGCTTGGCAACAGAACTCTTCTTGAAAGGATTCCCAGTTAGGCACCGCTATGTAACCATGATGCCAAACCAGGCCTCCATCAGGAGAGCGACCAATGACCTCCTAAAAGGATCTCTTCTTAAAGATTGCAAATCTGCTTCATCTGGGAGATTCATTCCTTCTGAGAGCTGCATTGTTGGAAAGGATAACAGGTCAGGTTTGCTTGCCCCATTTCTGCTCTCCTGGTGCTACAGAATTGTGGTGTTAAGCTCTTATCACGCTTCAGAATGATGAAATGTTTACTACACACTACACCTTTGTGAAATTAAAATTACAACTGCATAATTTGGGGATTTTCACATTAAGCTTGTTATGCAAAATTATGCCCTTGTGTGTAATTACGCACCAATTACTGTAAAAACCTGCAACAAATGCAGCATCCGCTTAAAAAAATTATCTCAAATGCTCGAGAACAATAGAACACGACTGTATGATGATAGTAGTGGTTTTGGTTTTATGCACTTTTGTTTAGTGCAAAATGTATCCTCACATTAAAGTTTGAAACAAGGTTGCATTTCATGATAAAATATAGAGCGAAAGGACGATTTCCATTTTGTGTAATGGGTTTTCGTACAGTTTTGCCAAAATTTCACATAATTATGCAAAAGTAAATTACATACATTTCTCACAACCTTACTGCACACCTGTTGCCACAAACTGCAAGGGGAAATGAGCTTTAGCACATGAGGCCTTCCTCATTCTGGACTCTACCCATCATCTGCATTCCAGCATGAGGAAACAGATCAGATTTTATTTTTAACCCCGCATCTGTGTCCTTGGGGGCCTTAAATTGACTAAAATAACTAGAAAAGGAGCAGGGAAGCCAGGCTCCTCCTAACCCTGGCCAGGGCATAAGTCCTATAAAAAGAAGTAGGGGGGGCTGACCAAGTCAGACAGTATACAAATGACATCATGACGTCACGACGTAGCGCTATAAAAGAAATAGAATAGTGCTATTTAAATTATTTGTGTAAATACTGGGACAGACCATTCCATCCGATAGTCTTACAGTGTCTGCATTTATATACAGGGACAGAACAAAGGCAAAAGCAGACCTCTCTTAAGTACTTGTGAAGAGCAGGCAAGCTGTTTGACTTTGTTTGCCTCTGTGGCATTTACATTTAAGTGTGAGGTTCTAGGGGCCCTAGTCAGCATATACAAACAAAAGGAGACTGGATGGGCCCTTAACTAAGGCCCAGCTGGAGGTGAAAAAAGGCTCCCTCGCTGCCTGCACTTTGCTGCTGGGAATGGAAAGCAGGCAACGTGCAGGTGCTCCTGAACGTGTCCCAGTGTCTTCCTGCTGGACAAGTTCAACATATTTCTGTGGGGCCTATCTTCTTGGCAGGAAGGACGGTGTCCACCCTGTGAAAATAGTGGGTGGACGCCGTGTACCTGCGTGTACCCTTGACTCGTGCCCTGACCCTGGCTATCTGTATGTGAGATTCCCCCTGAAAGCCCACAACCCCTATCATTTGTTATGTTATGGTATAGATATTTCTAAAGCGTGGCGATTACCCGAGGGTGTCCTGGCATTAACCACTATTCTCTGAGAAATTAGATAGGAGGCAACATTATAGGTTAAAAAGCCTGGTTTTCAATCCCCTCCTAGAAGTAAGGAGGTCGGAGGCATTTCTCAAATATAGGGGAAGATCATTCCAGGCCTTTGATGCGCACACAGTAAAGCTTCTCCCACCCCATGAGGCTTTTTTAATGGGTGGTACTATTACCAACTTGGCTCCACAGGAGCAAAGTGTTCTTCTGGGTACGTACCACTGCATTTGCCATTTCAAGTAGTCTGGACCTATGCCTTGGAGTGCCTTGTAAATGGTGCAAAGAGCTTTGAAGCACACCCGTTTCCTAACCGGCAACCAATGGAGCTTTTTGATTTCCTTAGTCATAGGGGCAAATTTGAGTGCACCAGTAAAAGGGCCATGGGAACCAGAGCCCGTTATGAAGCCCGTTATGATCACTGAAACTGGGCAGGGATCATAGGTGGAACCTTATCTTGCAGACAAGAGAAGGATTTCAGTGTCAGTTGTGGACAGTGGTGCAAATTTGTCAAAAACCGGGGAGGGGTCAGCAACTGGCCCCCTTCCCTCCATCAAAGCTGTCACACTGGGGGACTGGAAATGGTTCCTAGATAACAAGGATAATTTATATCAAATAATAAATAGAAACAGAGTGGGGCAGGCTTCCTATATCTCTGTGTGCCTTTCTGGGGCCTCTGTCCACCATCTGCTTTGCAGCTCCACTCGTGGAACTGGATACTACTATTAGAAAAACTGTAAAATAGAAATGAGGCGGGAAAGCTAGATATAGTGGCACAACACATGCTCTCTCTGGCGTCTGGCCTCCATCATTCTTTCAGCTCCACCGGGGGCCTGTAGGAGCTGAAACCCAGTACATGTGAAATGTATTTCTATAACAGGGGTATTTACAGGAGTTAGACACAGAAGCCAAGGGTCTGCCCTAAAGGCCCCCCTTCACCCTACCCCAAACTTCAATCAGTGAAAATGAAATCATATGTATGTGGGCCACACAGCAATGGAGACAAACATACAAAAAGTGCATCCATGTATATGAGTGTGGATGCCTAGTTAGTTATTTAGATTTGACAATTGGTGTGTATGGAGTTTTCGACTCTGGGTTTGCCAACACTCAGTTAAAACTACCAAGCGTAATTGGAAACTTTGGAGGTGTTCCTTTTAGCAGCGCACCCGAGCCCTATACTGAAATTGCCCTGTAAACATCAAAGATTTAGATAAATCACAATATCTTTACCTTTACACAGTGGTGTATACTGGGCTTCACCACCAATAATAAAGCAGTGAAAACTGATTTTATCCAAAGAGGCAGATGTGTTCTCCCCTGAATAAAATAGTAACTCACATGTATGCGAGGACTTTTGACAGGAGACTGAAAATGGCTAAAACCTCACATGGGTGCTTCCGACAGTGTCCCTAGGTCCTCCAGCAAAGGGAAATGTATAATATTTAGTACTTGCAACTGAGCATCACCCACAAGAGGGCGACAGGGTAAAGGGCAATGGAATCAGACATGCATACTCGGGCTAAACGTATGTAAAATCAAGATATGACATCAATCAATCAAAATAAGCTTTATTCAATTTAAAATGTTAAATCATAAAAGCACATTATAAAAACAGTCACAATAATATACAGGTACATTGTCGTGCATAATCAATAACAATCATATAAGCTTAACATTAAAATGTATTTAAAACAGGGTGTCTATAAAAATTTGAAAAGTCCAATTCTGTTGTTCACATTGTTTTCCTACTTCGAATCACACCTTTCAGATATTTAATCAGATGATCAGTAAACACATCATGTTCTAGTTGTAATATAAAAAAAAGCTGGGCACCATTGTCTCAATCCTAACACCCTTAACCCCTTGGGTGCTCATGACGAGCTGGACTCGTCATGGCACACAGTGGGCGTGTGCTCATGATGAGTCCAGCTCGTCATGACACCCACCCACGGGGGAAGCACTGGTGCTCCCCCCATGGGACGACGATCTGGGTATTTTTACCGGGGAAGGCAGGGGAAGCCCTTCCCCTGCCTCCCCCCACCCACCTATACACGTCATTTGAGGTTTCCCTTTGTTCCCCGATGCGCAAGATGGCATTTGATTCCAGCGCGTCGGGGCACAAACAGGTAGGTTTTGGGGCTGGGAGAGGGGGATTTATTCAAAAGAGGCATTGGGGGGAAAGGAAAGGGTTTTCCTTTCCCCCGATATCTCTTGTGCATTCCTGCTGCACGATCGTGCGATCGTGCAGCAGGAATGCCCACTAGACCCAGGGATTTTTTTAAATTGCGAGTGTTTTGTTGTTTGGAGGAGCGGCCCCTTAGACAAGGGTCTCTCCCCTTATGGGGGTAATAATTTTGGCTTTGTCTGCCCCCCTGGGGGGGCAGATTTAGCATAATAAAAAAAACGGCCCACTGGACCACCAGGGGGAATTTAGTGGGGAGTGGCCCCTTGGGCAAGGGTCACTCCACTTTGAGGGCTATGTTTTCGGCTATCTGCCCCCATGGGGGGGCAGATTTTGCTATTTTCTAATCTAGGGCCCACTAGGCCACCAGGGAGTTATTTGTGGAGAGTGACCCCTTGGGCAAGGGTCACTCCCCTTTGGGAAGCATTAATTTGGCCTGTTCTGCCCCCCTGGGTGGACAGATCGACTGATTTGTTTTTTTGTAGGGCCACTAGGCAACCAGGGATTTATTTGCGGGGAGTGGCCCCTTGGGCAAGGGTCGCTCCCCCTTGTGGGCATTGTTTGTGGCTGTCGGCCCCCATGGGGGGGGCAGATGTCACCATTTTATTTATATTGGGCCCACTAGACCACCAAGGATTTATTTGTGGAGAGTGACCCCTTGGTCAAGGGTCGCTCTCCTTTGGGGGCAATGTTTGTGGCTGTGACTGGTGGGCAGATCTTGCCATGTTTTTTAAAAATTGGGCCCGCTAGACCACCAGGAATTTGTTTGTGGGGAGTGGCCCCTTGGGCAAGGGTTGCTCCCCTTTGGGGAGCATTAATTTGCCCGTTTCTGCCACCCTAAGGGGCAGATTGGCTGATTTGTTTTTTTGTAGGGCCACTAGGCCAACAGGGTTTTTTTTTTTGTTGGGGAGCGGCCCCTTGGCAAGGGTCACTCCCCTTTGTGGGAGGATGATTGTGGCCATTTCTGCCCTCCTTGGGTGGAAGAATAGCAGTATGTTTTTAGGCCCATCTTCCCCCAAGGGGGGCAGAAGCCACTAGACACCAGGGTTTTTTTTAATTTTTGCGTTGGGGAGTGGCCGCAAGGGTTGCTCCCCTTTTACGGGGTCGAATATTTTATTTATACTCTTGGACCTACCTACCCCTTAGCTTGGCTGGTGGATTGAGTGTGGACTGGTACATTATTTGCATATGTAATTGAAATGTTTTTTTCTCCTTTTTATTGTAGTGTAAAGCTTTTGATTCATGTTTGCGGTTTCGACAGTGGTTGTTCTGCAGTTTTGTGTAGTTGCATTTCTTTGGTAAGAAAAACATTTTTGTTGTATTTACTCCAAATGAGTATTATTGTCATGTATGAATAAATTTTTTTGTAAGTGGTGACATCTTTGCAGCATATTTAGTTAGTGTTTTGAGCATGAAATTCTTTGCGATGTGTTTTGCATTGTCTTATGTGTAATTTACAAAGTGTTTGTTGTTGTTGACTTTTTTGACAAGTTACTTTTAATAGTAAGCATTATGGCTAGCCGTAGAATGACTGCTCAGCAGGTGGTTGGTATTCCTCTGAGCAGGATTATGAGACTAACAGTGCATCTGAGGGAGAGGAGGGAGGGTAAGATTCAGGCAGTGAGTTTTCTCTCCACATGGAATCATCAGATGATGAAGGTACTCTCAGTGCAGATGAAGCTACTCTTGGAGTGAATGAAGCTACTCTCAGTGTGGATGAAGTGCCTGTTTTAGAGGAGGATACTGCTGTGCCGCTGGTGCAAGAGGCATCTGGATTGCAGCCTGAGGCTGCTAGGCTTCCTGCTGGAAGTGCTGGACTCTGGGTTGATTCAAACATGGTGCAGCCGGTGTTGCCTCCCTTTAGTGGTGATGCAGGGTGTAGAGTGAATTGTGAACATTTTTTGCCTATACAGTTTTTTCAGTTGTTTATGGATGATGTATTTTTGGGAGAGATTGTTCAGCAGACTAATTTGTATGCTTAATAGTTTTTGAGGGACAACAGTGACAAACTTAGGCCCCACTCTAGAGCTACCTGGTGGACTCCCACAAATCTGGAAGAGATTAAGAAGTTTTTGGGTTTGACTTTATTGATCAGTTTGATAAGGAAGCCGTCCATGGCTTCATAATGGTCTACCAGTCCCTTGATGGCAACGGCCATATTTCCTGCAGTTATGACTCGTGATCGGTATTTACTTTTGCTACGGATGCCGCATTTTGTTGATAATTCTTTGGCGTTGCCACAAGATCACCCTGACTGTGACTGTTTTTTTAAAGATTCGGCCTGTTCTTGATCACTTTGTAGATTGATTTTCAGAGATCTATACTCCAGGGAAAGAAATATCTATTGATGAGTCTTTGGTCTTGTTCAAGGGCCATTTGGTTTTAGGCAGTACAACCCTAGCAAGAGGGCACGCTATTGAATTAAGCTGTATATGTTGTCTGAGAGTAGGATAGGATATATTTTTAATTTCCGTGTGTACACTGGTGGGGATTCCACTATTGACCCCCCTGGTTGTCCGTCCACTTTTGGAGTTTCAGAGAAAATTGTGTGGCATCTTGCTAGGGGACTGTTTAACAGAGGCCACCATTTGTACCTTGATAACTTCTACACTGCTGTGCAGTTGTTTAAGGAATTGTTCAAAGTGGACACTTTTGCTTGTGGCACAATCCACTCTAACTGTAAAGGTTATCCAAAAGAGCTTGTTTGCAAAAAAACTTCAGAGGGAACAGTGCAGTTCCTTGTGTAGTGATGAACTACTAGCTGAGAAATTTGTGGACAGTAGGGATGTGTACATGCTGACTACCATTCATGATGAGTACTTCACCTGTGGGTGTTTGGGGTCAGATTGCTAAAGTGCGCAAACCTGTGTGCATTTTAGACTACAATAAGCACATGGGTGGTGTTGATAGAGTAGATCAGAGGTTGGAACCTTACACTGCTATTGGTAAGGCTTACCTTTGGTATAAGAAGTTGGCTATCCATCTCTTCAATTTAGCAACTTTCAATGCTATTGTTGTGTTCAAGGAGTGTTCTCCTGCGTCAAAGTTGACTTTTGTTCAGTTTCAGCAGTCTGTGATAGGCAGCCTTGCTGTTGTGGAACAGGCAAGTGTTCCTAGAGTTGAAGTGGTGGAGGATGTGACTCGATTGAAAGATTGCCACTTTCCTGATTACATTCCTCCAACATCCTCAAAAGACTTTCCCACTAGGAGATATAGAGTCTGTTGGTGAAGAGGTGCGTGGAAGGAGACACATATGTACTGCCCCAAGTGTCCTTCTAACCCTGGGCTGTGTGTGCCTGCTTGTTTTAGAGCGTACCACACACAAAATAATTTTTGGGAGCATCCATGAGTGGTAAAGTGAACTGCCTGGTCTGTATTGTTTAAAAAATGTTATTCTGTTTCAAGGTTGGCATTAGTGCAATGTATTTAGTTTCAGATTTTGTGTTAGTAGATTTGTATCTATTTGCAATTTGTGTTTTCTTTTTTGTTTAAAAAAATCCTAAATGTGATGGCGGTGTGTGTAGCCTGGCACTTGGCTGGCGGTGTGCATTGACTAGTGCATGGCTGGCGGTGTGCGTGGACTGGTGCTTGGCTGGCGGTGTACGTGGATTGGTGCTTGGCTGGTGGTGTGCGTGGACGGGTGCTTGGCTGGCAGTGTGTGTGGACTGGCGCTCGGCTGGCGGTGGGTGAGTTGTGACTTGCTGCTGGTCACTACACACACTGCTAGCTGAGCACCACTCCACGCAATCCATCAGCTTGTGTGGTTGCTGTGTCAGGAATGTGGGCGTGTGAAAGTGATGGGCCCTTGAATGGCGCTGTCTGCTGGTGTGAGTGTTATAATGTGATGGGCCCGCGGCTGGTGATGTGAATGGTTTTGTATGTGTCACACATATGAAAGGTGTATGAATGGCCTGTAAAGAGGTTGGTGCCTTGTCGTGGCTTTGTTTACAGCTCACGAGCTGTGAGTCAATGGTTCAGTTTCTCATCCTTTCAATTATTAACAGTGCATTTCATTTTTGTGAAATCACTTGCTAAAACAATTGTATATACTGAACCATCACTCACCCTCGTGCCAAATCCAACCAGTATGTGTGTGTGCTTGAGGATTAGATGGCTGTGCAGTAAAATTTGTCTTTTTTGTCTTTCTGAAGCAGGGTGTACCTTGTCCGTTTTTGTGAATGTTGTGATGTGTTGGTTTCGTGCCTGGTGGTGTGAATGGTCTTGTGTGTATCACGTTTGAAAGGTGTGTGAATGGCCTGTAAAGCGGTTGGTGCCTTGCCGTGGCTTTACAGCTCACGAGCTGCGAGTCACTGGTTCAGTTTTTTGTCCATTTAATTATTGACAGTGCATTTCATTTTTGTGAAATCTCTTACTAATAACATTTTATATACTGAACCATCACTCGCCCTCGTGCCAAATCCAACCAGTATGTGTGTGTGTGTTTGAGGAATAGATGGCATCTTTGTCTTTTTAGACTCTCTGCCAAGGTGTACATTCCATCTAAGCATAACCTACCAACTGTAGATATTGTCGTAAACCCATGGGAGTACATGGTGATGTCTCTTTTGTGAATCGCAACAAGTTATTTTATTCCCAATGTCCTGCAAACCTCAAAATGTCTGTCACATTTTCCTTGCAAAATTGTGACAAAACGTTCACGCTGCAGAAATAAACAACTAATTATCTCATAACTATCTGGTTTTGCAAGGGGGGTCACCTGGGTTTGTGGCCTCGAGTTTGGCGGCCATCTAGGGAAACCTACCAAACCCATACATTTCTGAAAACTAGGCAACCGGGGGCTTCCAAGGAGGTATGGCTTGCGTGGATCCCCCAATGTTTCCTTACCCAGAATCCCCTGCAACGCTCAATTTTAGCAGAAAAAAATAATTTTTTCACATATTTTTGTGTGGGAAAGTTGTGGCATCACCGGACTCACACAAATTTCCCACCACCCAGTGTTCCCCCAGGTCTCCTGATAAAAGTGGTGCCTCAACTGTGTGGGAGGTCCAAGTACCCGCGACAAGCAAGGGCCCAAAACGTAGTGAGGCGACATCAAAATTTCCTATCTCAAAACCACCTGGTGTTGCAAGGGGGGGTCACCTGGGTTTTTCGCCCCGTGCTCGGCGTCCATCTAGGGAAACATACCAAACCCACACATTTCTGAAAACTAGACACCCTGGGGCTTCCATGGAGGTATGGCTTGCATGGATCCCCCAACGTTTCCTTACCTAGAATCCCCTGCAAACCTCAATTTTAGCTGAAAAAAATCACTTATTTCGCACATTTTTGTGTGGTAACGTTGTGGCATCACCGAGCTCACATAAATTTCCCACCACCCAGCGTTACCCCAGGTCTCCCGATAAAAATGGTGCCTCAATTGTGTGGTAGGCCCAAGTACCTATGACAGGCAAGGGCCAGGATTGAGAATCCATTGATTTTATTTAAGGCAATATCCTTAACAAGTTGTTGGTTAAGATTTTTTAAGTTTAACATGTTGCATGGGAAATCAATGGTGATACTTATGGGAGAGTGGTCACTAAATGCAACAGAGTGGGTTATAAAATTATGGAGTCTGATGGAGTGTCTATTTGAGACCAGAACTAAATCAATAATAGAGCATGTCCCTCGACCATTGAAAGTGCTACTGAATGGGACTATGTGGGAACATAGCTCATTTGCAAATCCAAGATCAGATGAAAACTTGGTTAAATTTAAATGGTCCCAGAGTATTGAGTGAGAAAAGTGGGCAGAATCAATACCGTCATCAGGGGTTAGACCACAAATTCCTGAATCGACGTGGGGACACAAAGAAGAGTTGAAGTCTCCCCCCCCCAATTACACACATATCCTTATTCATATCATTCTGCATAATGTTCAGGTCCCTCTGTAAATTTCTCATCACATCCTCAACCTGATCTCTTGGTATATTATTATAAAAATTCAATAGGGCAGTACAATGCATATTATCAATGTGCAGCATCAATCCCTATAAGAAAATATCTGAGATCAGAAAATCTATCTTTTTGACATTCACTCTGTTGGGAGACGTATGTGCATGACCACCCTTATTCCTCCCATGAGATGATAATACAGCTGGGGAGTGAAATGTTTTGTAGCCATTTATATGCAGAATACCCTCCACCAAGGTTTCTTGCAGGCATAATACATTAAACTTCTCCACAAAATCTAACCATAAGGGATTAGAAAGTTTAGCACGCAGTCCCGCAACATTCCAAAATAGTACGTTACATGTTGATGCACTTCCATGATCACAGTTACTACGATCTGTTCTTGTGTGGTCAATGACTGTAGTAAGAGGTTGTTCTGAGGGTGTCAGTGGGTTATGGCCACCAACTAGAATATTTATAACATTGATTAAATGTGTGCCATTAACAGAAGGTGCCATACTAACGAGAGGAGATGATTCTACAAAAGTGTTGTGCAAGACCTCGTTCATATCTGGGGTTACACATATGTTCGATGTTTCAAGCCAATCAATGTCCTCCAAGGAGGGCAATATGCCGAAACGAATCTTCGTGGGAATACTGTAGGTATGTGATAAAGGGTACTTTTTCTGTGAGTTCTTATCTGGTTTTGGTTGGATGGTTGATAAAAATATCCCAGAGGCATAGCGTTAATATCCGTAGTCATGATTAATTCATTTACAGCTCTAGTAAGAATATCTTGAATTAGTTGTGGTGCTTTAAATGTCAGTACTATACAGCCACCAGAAAGCGTTTTTTGATCTCTACCGACCCTCCCAACCAACCCTTCTTACCATCTTGAATTCACCAAATAGGGTCTCTGTTAACCAAGGGTTTGTAACCAACCAAAAGAGCGCTTTATATCTCAGTGAGTCCCATGATTCTTTTGCCTGGATTGGTAGACGAGGTACATTGGACAAGGCTATAGTATACGGTGTGATCGCAGATGGCAAGTCTAACCTAGGACCCTCTGTGTCTAAGTCGCTTAAGTATAGTGGTCAACTTGGGGGAATAGTCTCAGTGCTAAAGCCCGCCGGTGCTCTCAGTTCATTATCCTTATTTTGATTTGTGTTATTTGTATAACTATTAAGTGGGGTTGGACCCTTGACTGTGAAGCTGTGTTTGGGTATGAATATTGCCGTAGTACCCCTTTGTATGTGTTCGACGTGCTTAGGAGATAGTCTTGAAGAACCAGGGCCTTATTGGCCTGGTGGCGCAGGGCACGCCTTAATCTCCTGAGTTCACCTGCTTTGTTGAACAGAGACACAGGACATTCTGTTGAGCGTAGAAGATCAGGTTTATTAGCTGCAGCTAAGTACAGTTGTCCCAGAAGTAGACTCAGTATGTTCTTAGGAGACTGCCAATTTACTCCATGGCGCACAATCTTTTATAGCGCATAGATTCACCAAGAACACTCCCAATGCATACATGGTTATCCAATGAGAAGAGTTTGAAAACCAGATATAACCAATGAGAAAACTTTGAAAACAAGATATCAAGTAACCCAAATAAACCTCTCTTCCAACTGTTTTTGTCACCCCTCCCCACAAGTTAATCAGTGGTAGTGTCTACAACTCAACTTGCAGGTGGCAGAACATATTTGTATGCTTTGGAGGACAGTTGTGAAATGAGAGAATACAAGTAGAGAATAGCGAAGGCCAGAAGATAAGATAAAGTCAGGAAAGAATGGTGTGAACCGACAGACAGTTGAGACAGGGTTTAGTCAAACCAGACGAGGATTAGTGGACTAAGCCAGTCCCTGACATCAGTCTCGTAAACAGAGGCAGAAGGTTATTTGACACGTCGCAGTAAGATCAGCAGAAAAACTTTGTTCATTGTGCTGCCTGAGTGAGGGCAACACAAAATGGTGGTGGAACACAACTGAATACAAGCAAGATCGAAAATCGAATTTCCTCGGACCCTCCTTTTGCCATAACTCAGGCAAAACACACAGATTCACGTTAATCTGAATCAATGTCAATAGCCATGAGGTCGTCAAACTGTTGCTGCAACATCATTTTAATGTTCTCTGTGACTCAGGTCTTGGGACACATAGAGTGGCACAAAGACCGCAGATGTCGGGGCCACACTGCATACAGAGACAACAGGAAAAAATGATGGCCAAAACCACTCCAAGGAAGGTTAGTACCTTCCAGCCACATTTAGATAGTAATCCCCAAAACCATCCTAATAAAGACCAATCTCCTTCATCTTGATGAATCGATTCGGAGATCATGTGTAATTTGGAGATAGCTTGGTATACCGTAGGGGCGTCATCAGGTATATAAATACAACAGCTAGATCCGATCAATTTACAGACTCCACCAGGATCTGCAAGAATAACATCTAGTGCAATCCGGTTCTGCAAAGTCATGACACGATCCGCCTGAAGTTCAGCTGTGAGATTACTCAAGGCTCCCACAGGGACATCTATGGTAGTCTCATCAACACGAACCAGCTGTCTCATGTTTCTGCTGTTGGCCATTGGGCCCCAAAAAGGAAGAAATCCTTTGAGGAAATCACTTCCCTCTTGTCCTGCCGTGTCTTTAGAATCAATAATCCCTCTGCCATATCTGTTTCTATGATGGCCTGAAGGAGCAGTGTATGTAGGAGGGAGAAGAAAAGCTATATAGCATGTTCCTAAAAAATCCGTTGGTAGCCACGTGTAAGCCCTATCGTGGCAGACAAAATATGTGCCCTAGGATGGCACTAACGGCGGTGAATTTTGAGACGTGTAGATGTATGTATGGGAACAAAAGATTTTTCCTTGTCCAGTGTCAGTAGTCTGGCCATTCATTTGTAAACAGAAATTACCTTGATGAGGGACAGTCCAAATTGGTGGAGATTTTCCCTGTTTAGTTTTATCTGTAAGGCTAGTAATGTAACGAGTCACGTTCCAAATAGTATATGTTTGTCTCTCGTCAACAGGAACCTTATTATTCTCCACAATTTTAGTCATAGCCACCATTCCCTTTATCAGAGAATTATGACTAAAACCTGGCTTATTACCATAGGAACCAACTGGACGTCTAAATCGGCTCTGATATGCATTTGAAAATATTACAAAATAGGCCCAAGCGGAACCTTCATGAGAAAATGGAAGGACTAAATATGGCATCCCTTTATCTGTGGTATGAGGCATAAGTCCACACACCCAACAGTCGGTTGTGTTGACTACCATTGGTGTTGGTGCAACAATTAGATAAATGAATTATTAAAATATTCTGTTCTCCTGATTAGTTCATGTTGGGGAAGTGTATATAATTGATGTGGGGAGATAGTAGAATGAAGAGGCAAGGAGATAGAATTAGGGACAACTGTTTGTTGCATAGCATGAATAACCCAACCTACACAAGCCAATAAGATACACAAAAATATAGAAACCCACAATGTTACGCCTCATCGACTGTACAATATTTTACAATATTTCTTTCTCATCTCTTCCTTATTATCCTTCTTTCCTAATTTAACATCCATCCTCTAAAATTGTTGCTCACGGCAATCTTCCTTACTCACTTGGCTGTGATTATTAGCCGTCCTATGACACTGCAAGTCCTGGGGGCCTAGCCATTATACAGGTCACAAACCAAGACTCCTACCGTGACCCTGCAACCTGGACAGATGATAAATGTAGCAGAAGAGATGGAAATCTCAGGTGTCCTTGACCAATCTAGGTCTTAAATTGTATCTAGTCCTTGTTGGTACAGTTTGGTCTTGAAATAGGGTCTGTGGCTCTGTAGTGTTTAATCGGAGATGAGAAGGTACGGCTTCTTGTAGAATGTCGTCATCTTCTTTCTCAGATCGAGTTCCATCCAGGTGTGCACTACTGAAAGGTATGAATCGGGGGACTTTTTCTCCTTCAGAATCACCTATACCCTTACGAACCCACTGATCAAAAGGCAAGGGCCCTTTCTTGCAGTGCACGCCGTGGATCCAGTTCTTTTTCCCTTCGACTTTTACTGTTGTGCGAGTTGTCAGGAGAACTTGTCGAGGCGCCTTCCAGCGAGGTTCCAAATTCTTTGTCCTCTGAAAATCTTTCACACAGACCCAGTCTCCAGATTGGATAGAATGAACTGGATCTGTGGAGGCTTCTGGTAAAGCGTTTTGAACCTGTTGGTGAAGAACACGTAATTTAGTGGTGAGGTCATGTAAATAGTCAATCAGCATTGGATACTGTATATCAGAATACTTTCCAGGGCGAGGGACTCCCCATACATTAGCTGGGCGCCCGAAAACAATCTCGTATGGGCTGAGTCCCAAACGAGAATGTACAGCTGTTCTAGTGGACAGGAGAGCCAAAGGTAAAGCATCGGGCCAATTAAGACCTGTGCTGGCTTGTACTTTATAATTTGGCCTACAAATTCACTTCCATTGTCACTCCAGACAATGCGCGGCAAACCAAACCTAGGGAAAAACTCTTTTAGAAGAACCTTGGCAGTGGACAAAGCAGTGTTGTCTTTCAGGGGGTAAGCCTCTATCCATCTGGAAAAGGCACATACCACTACCAGAACATATTTAAGATTGTTACATCGATCCATGTGAATGTAGTCGATTTGTAACACCTCAAAAGGATATGTTGGGGGAGCAAAATGACCTGCCGGAGTTGGGGTTCCCTTTCCCGGATTGTACATCAAGCAAATGATACAATGCTTCACCACATTATCTGCACATTTTGGAATCCCTTCGTTCAGCCACACTGGAGCCAGAAGTTTACAGATTCCTTTTGCACTGATGTGGGCTGGACCATGCGCCATAGTAACTACAGGCAGTACGTAGGCGTCTGGTAACAGCCAACGCTGGTGTTCTGACAATTCTATCCAACATCCTGTTGCGTCTAACATTCCTGTACTCTCTTTCCACTTCCTCAACTCTTTCTCTGTAGCATCTCCCTGAATCGACCTCACACTTTCTATTGTGTCCTCACACATCCCTCTTTCCCTGACCCAATTCGCAGGGCCCGCAACATACATGTGACTTGTAGCATCTCTGGCTGTCCTTTTTGCTACCTCATCCGCAAAAGCATTTCCGCGACCAACATCATCAGTAATCTTCTTATGCGCACTACATTTCACAATTGCTATCTGGGTAGGCAAAACAAGTGACTCAAGAAGATCAGTTACCAATTGACCATGCTGTATTTTAGTACCGTGGGAGGTAAGGAATCCTCTTTCCTTCCACAAACGACCGAAGCTATGCGCTACACCAAACGCATACTGGCTGTCGGTATACACATTCACTCTCTTTCCTTTAGATAACACACACGCTCTGGTCAGAGCTATCAGTTCAGCTGCCTGAGCTGAATTATGTCTGATGCGTTCTGTCTCCACGATTGTATACAAGGTGGTAACAGCATAAGCTGAAGTTGTCTCACCATTTGGGAGTTTGAAACAAGACCCATCCACCCATAGGATCCCATCTGGATCCACCAACGGTGTATCTTTCAAATCAATCCTGCCTTTGGTCTCCTCCTCAGTACGGAGAAAACAATCATGTTGTTCCTGAATACCTTTCTCTTCTGGAAGAGGTAACAGTGTGGCTGGATTTAAAATATTACATCGTTTGATGGGCACATGACTAGCCAAGAGCGTCAGCTCATATCCAGACAATCGAGCACTTGTAAGATGTTGTGTTTTCGTCCTATTTAGCAAGGTATCCACTGCATGTGCTACCATAACAATGAGAGTATTGTCTAGCACCACTCCAGCAGACTGACGAATAGAAATTGCTGCTGCTGCTGTAGCTTTGAGACAACTAGGCAATTCCTTGGCTACTGGGTCTAATGTAGCTGAAAAATAGGCACATGGCCACGGTTTGTCTCCAAATCGTTGTGTTAAGACTGACAACGCACAACCCTCTCTTTCATGGACATAGAGCGTGAAGGGCTTACTGTAATCTGGAGTACCCAACACAGGAGCAGAACACAGAGCAGTACGTAAATCAGAAAAACTCTTCTGACATTCGTCAGTCCAAGGAAGGGGTTGAGGTGTGTCTTTCAAAGTGAGTGTTAACAAAGGTTTGGCCAACAAAGAAAAATTCGGAATCCATTGTCTACAATAAGAAGTGATGCCCAGAAAGGCGCGCACCTCTCTTTGTGTAGATGGCACAGACATTTGCGCAATGCTTGAATTCGTTCTGGGGTTAATCACCTTCCCTCCTTTGATAAGAGATGACCCAAATAGGTAACCTCTTGACGGACATATTGTAGTTTAGTAGGCAAAACCTTATGATTAAGATCAGACAAGTGACGTAACAGTGCAACAGTCACATTCTTGCAGACATCCTCTGAATCCGCAGCAATCAACAAATCATCCATATATTGAATAAGAGTAACACCTGGGGGCAAAGGAAAAACATCGAGCTGACATTTCAAAGCTTGACTATAAATGGAGGGGCTTTCACAATAGCCTTGGGGTGCGCGCTTGAACCGGAAACTTCGGTCTCCTAGAGAGAAACCAAAAATATCCCTACTCTCTTTGGCAATGGGAATGCTAAAGAAAGCATTTTTCAGATCAATAACAGAAAACCAAGCCGCTGAGGCAGTTATCATAGTTAACAGGGCAGTGATATCTGGAACAACAGGAAATTGTGGTAAAACAATTTTATTGACCTCCCGAAGATCAATCACAAAACGATAAACAGGAGGCTTAGAAGGATCAGTGCGTTTAAGAACAGGAGGAATAGGACTATTACATACATTTCCTCTCGTTTCCTCAATCACACCCTTCTGAACCAAATCATAAATGATATCCAAAAGCGCTCTTTCACCTTCATTGGAAATTCTGTATTGAGGAATGCGTGGCAATTTAGCATTGGGCTTGAGATTAACAACATAAGGCGGGATCTCAAGACAACCACCATCATTTGGACCCGTAGCCCAGAGCGTTGCAGGAAGAGAGAGCAATTCAGGTGGGAATTGATCTTTAGACAAATACATTGAAGAAGTCAATTTCTGCCCTAAAGTAAGATGCACACCAGAAGGACAACAATATATCGTTGCATGCATTCTTTTCAATAGATCCAAACCCAACAAATTCTCGCCGCAACCAGTCGTTAAAAGAAGAGGAGCTTCCATATCATAAGGTCCAATTGAAATAGGCAAAGGACAGGAGACCGGGTTACGAACTTGGGCGCCAGAAAATCCTACCGATACATTTGTTAAGCCAGACAAAGGTGCCCCAGGGAGTTTAGAATGAATGATAGAACTTCTCATCGCACCAGTATCTAAAAGAAATGGCTCTGAAACACCCATAGTAGTGACATTGACATAAGGCCCGTCCTGATTTACTGGGATCGATACAACTCTCTCACTTTGTCTATGGCTGTCCTAGTTAGCGTGAAGGCTTTCATTTTCACCTTCAACATGATGATCATCATTGTAATACTGTGTAGACTGAGTATTCTGCTGATCGAAGTAGTTCATAGAATTTGGAGGGGGTAAGGAACGCTGTTCTTGAGGCATCACACCTCGACCTCTACCCCTGTATATTATCTGGAAACCACCACGGCCTCGTGGAGCAGAAAGTTCTCCCTTACGTTGCAAAAAAAACGGGCAGCTATTCTTAAAATGACCTTCCTCTCTACAATAGGCACATTGGTTAGGACCTAATAAAGGCCGTGGAATAAAGGGCTCAGGCTTTTGATACACCCTCTGAAACTGTGGAGGCTGTTGAAACTGGCGCTGAGTATAACGAGGAGGATAAGCTTGTTGCAGAAGAACCTTCATTTTTAATTCTTTCGTCTTCTTCTCTTGCTTATCTTTCTCCTCTTTATCCCTGTTCTCATAATATTGAGCAGTAGCCAATCTGGGCTGAAGAAGAAACAGCCCATGAACTCTCGGAGTCTTTCAACTTATGTGACAGTTCGGGAAGCAAATTAAATATGAATTTATCTACAAATAATCGCTGTCCACCCTCCATAGTCATATCCTGACCACTGTGATCAATAAACGTCTCCTCAAAACGAGTGAAGACATCAGAGACACTCTCATCTTTCTTCTGCTTACACGCAGCTAATTTATCCCAATTAACTCGCAACGCGGGCATCATCGTTTTCATTAAAGTAATAATCCTACCAGGGAGTTCTGAAATCAAAATATCAGGCTTAGCACCACCCACTTGGGCTGTATCCGCGGCAGTAATAGCAGCCCAATCGCCACCCAATGCTTGGGCGTGATCCTCTCTACGAATCCGAGCCCATAATGCTTGTGGGACTACATTTCCCATCAACATATCAATATCGGCTAAATTCATAATACAGGCATCAACAGTCTGGGACAACTGCTTATAATAGCCAGCAGGGTTTTTACGGGGATCCGGCAGAGACTGTTTAAGAGCCAAAACTTCAGATTTCTTCCAGGGGACATGTACCCATATACGCTGGAAGTGCGCGGGAACAGCTGGATTAGCACCTGCTTGTGCAACCGCTTCTCTCCACACTGGAGGAACCTCTCTCATGGGATAATGTTTGGATGTCAACCTAACAGCAGGATCGGAATCAAAAAAAAGTCTGTGAGGAAAATAAGGACCTAAAAGTGACAAGTGTCCTTACGGCATCCTCAACCTTAGAACCCACAATGAGTCCCTTATCGAAATTAGCCTGAACATCTAACAAACACTGAGGAAGTAAACCCAAATCCATATCCTCCCATTCTTTAGCGAGAGTGTCACACATAACATTAAATACATATCTCTGCGTGGGCGCCTCTCACTGATGAAAGGTGGTCATGATATCTTTCACACTATACTGGGGACCCTTCTCGATCCATTTGCGAGCGAGAGAGTCCAATACCACCCGTTCGTCGGAACCTGGGAGTTGACTACGAGACTGTCTTCGAGAAAAAGCCGGAGACATATCCAAAGTCTCAAAGAAAGGAGACAGAAACCCAGAGACAGTGTCTGTGATTCGTTTGCGCACAGTAGGAGAATTAGACATAAGAACAGGGGACAAGGTATTAGGTGAACTAACAGAAGAATTAACAGTTATAAGGGGAGCCGAAGGCAAAGGAGATTGATGTTCAGGAAACGGAGGCAAAGAAGTCGGTGGTGGAAGAGGTGGGGGTGGCACTACCGGAAGGGGCAAATGCGGAAGAGCCGGAGCAGGCGGAGGTGCAACTAATGGCTGAACTGGTTGTAACAATGGGGGTGCATTAGCACCTTGTACATAGGGAGGAGGCAATCTCAATAAGTGAGACATTAAAGGGTCTTCCTCCGGATCCTTACTTTTATCAGAAGGGGAAATAGGCAACACCGGATAGCATTTATCTAATCGCCATACGATGCTGTCTCTCTGAAATTTCCATTTCATGATTAATCTCATTATCTTTAAACTGCTGGGCAGCCTGTATAATCGTCATACTTTGTATTTTCTTATCTCGTTTTGCCTGTTTCATTTCTCTCTGTTTGGCTTCCTTACTCCAGAGGCGGAAAGAGTCAAACATTGCCGGCCGGGCTTTTCTTTTAAACAAAATTGCTTTCAAATTATCTAATATGTCAGGCTCAAAACTACCATTCTGTGGCCACTGTAGAACACCATCGTTCTTTGTGTATCGGATCCATGCCTTATTAAAGGCAATGGGGCCAACACCATGTTTAGAATAAAGCTCATAAGTGGGGGTTCCAACCGGAGGAATTGGACAAGAGTCCTCCAGCCGGGAATCCCTATCACAACCAAAACAACAAAACTTACTAAACTTACTCAGACCAGGCATCGTTATTTCACTGGACTGTTCACAAACATCAAGGGGTTAAATCAAATAATATAGCACAAACGTACTCATCCCTCGGCTTCGGCTTTTGCAATAGCCGAATCAAAGACCCAAATAAAAACAAAAATAGTGGGAGCTACCCACCAATACTTAACTAAGTGTCTTTTTACGCCAACAGAGGACCGTCTAACGTCTCACGATACCATACATCACCAAAAGGGGCCAAAACAAGGCGGCAGTCAGGGCAGCAGTCGTCAACAGCCGTCAGGAAGGAGAAACCGTGCTGAAAAAGACCTTCTGACCACTTCGACATACAGGGGTCGCTTGACGTGGTTCGCGATTCCTCCAGAATTTTCTTGCGGGGTTCCTCACGACCCTCAGGCAAATCGCTACCTCTGAAGCCGCCTCACAGAGGGCACCAATTGAAGAACCAGGGCCTTATGAGCCTGGCGGCGCAGGGCACGCCTTAATCTCCTGAGTTCACCTGCTTTGTTGAACAGAGACACAGGACATTCTGTTGAGCGTAGAAGATCAGGTTTATTAGCTGCAGCTAAGTACAGTTGTTCCAGAAGTAGACTCAGTATGTTCTTAGGAGACTGCCACTTTACTCCGTGGCGCACAATCTTTTATAGCGCATAGATTCACCAAGAACACTCCCAATGCATACATGGTTATCCAATGAGAAGAGTTTGAAAACAAGATATAACCAATGAGAAAAGTTTGAAAACAAGATATCAAGTAACCCAAATAAACCTCTCTTCCAACTGTTTTTGTCACCGCTCCCCACAAGTTAATCAGTGGTAGTGTCTACAACTCAACTTGAAGGTGGCAGAACATATTTGTATGCTTTGGAGGACAGTTGTGAAATGAGAGAATACAAGTAGAGAATAGCGAAGGCCAGAAGATAAGATAAAGTCAGGAAAGAATGGTGTGAACCGACAGACAGTTGAGACAGGGTTTAGTCAAACCAGAGGAGGATTAGTGGACTCAGCCAGTCCCTGACATCAGTCTCGTAAACAGAGGCAGAAGGTTATTTGACACGTCGCAGTAAGATCAGCAGAAAAACTTCGTTCATTGTGCTGCCCGAGTGAGGGCAACACAAATGGTGATGGAACACAACTGAATACAAGCGAGATCGAAAATCGAATTTCCTCAGTCTGCTATCTGGGCATCCTGCTAGGTTGAGTGTGTTGGTCTTAGTAAGGTTGGGATGTGCTCCTAGGTGGTTATTCAGCATCTCTTCGATAGCTGCTACCCTAGCCGTTAAATTAGATAGGGCATCAGTAATTATTTTTTGTAACCCATTTATTTCAAGTGATATCTTATAAGGATCCTTGGTATGGCTATTTGTTCAAGTATTATATGTAAACAATCCTCTTCTCCCATTATCGGACTATGGGGCATATCAGCAACAACCGGCGATAATTATCGCTAAGCGCTAGGATAATTATCACCGGCTAACGTGGATTTTTATCGCTGAGATAGCGTGCTATTAGCAACGCTTATCTCATTAGCGATAAAAATCCTAGTGCTAACTGCCTAACGTGAGATTATTGCGGGAAACCCAGCGATAATCTCACGAAATGTGGCGTTAGCTTGTTGATAGGGCCTCACAAACTTAGCCATGATATCCACCTTCCATAGGATATCATGGCTAAGTCAGTCCTGAAGCAGGCGTAAGGAAAGTAGCGATAACAAGGGTTATCGCTACTTTTCCTGCCGCTATGCTTCATAGCGTGGGGCTTGATGATAGGAGAAATGTCGCTAAGCGACATTTCTCCTGTCATGTTAGGTCAGGAACGCCCACTTTGCATCTCATTAGAGATGCAAAGCTGGACGTTAAGAATCTGGGCGCTAATGTAAGGTTTCACGCGTTAGCGTGACCTTGCTAATTAGGCGATAAAATTATCGCTGCTTTTCGGCCGAAAACGGACGCAAAAGCAGCGATAATTTACTATCGCCGCCTTGTAGATATGCCCCTTAGTCTCTTTGTTTTTTTTTTTAGCTTTTTATTAGAAGATCAGTCCTAGATACAGGTGGGTTATTGTCAGGGGTCTCTGATACAACCTCAGGGTTTTGGGGGTGCTTAGATGGGGATTGAGATTTGCGTTCCTGGTCAGCTGTATGTATGTATGTGGTCCGACACTTCCTGAACACAGCCATTCGTGTTATGTGGTGCAGTTTTATAATCTCTGATTGTGAATCTTGAGGAATAATACACTTGAGGTTTTGGGAGCTCAGAAATCCCCTCCAACCTTTTTACCTTGTATTAATGGCTCCTCCTCAGAGTGTATTTGTTTTTCGATGGCCCCCATTGCACCCAATAAATATTTCATTAAAGATTGCTGCCCCCCGCTTAGGTTTACTCCCGGCTTTTCTTTTACCTACCACTTTCACCCAAAACTATGGTGCCCATGCAGTAATATTTAGGATTCTGCACTATTTCTAGCCGTCGAGTTTATTTCCTGCTAATTTCTGTATATTGTGTATTTCTCAGAGCTAAATGTACAGTATATAAAAATCCCCTTGCACAGTACTGTATTGGGATGGTCCCAAAACCAGTCTAGAAATAAAACTATGGTATTCCCTAACCCACCCCTCAAAAGTTCAATGAAACTCTCTTGCTTGGCGTTTTTTAGCAGTTCCCGGTTTTTGATTAAACCAAAAAGTTCTATTAACCACCTTCGCATGGGCCAAGGTAGTTTGTGCTTATTATCAGTGCTTTAAATGGGCCGGTACTCACCGGTACTGAGAACCGGCACTTATTTTTCCCCCTCCAAGAGTACCGGCACTTCTCTGTTAATAAATAGAGTACCGGTACTCACTGTCACACAAAGTCATGTGAGCATGCATCGCATTTCTACACTGCGGCGCATGCTCACATATTGGAGATTTCACAAGGAGAGCTGTGATGCCATGGCGCCAAAGCAGAGCAACGTGTGACCCAGGCGCGCAACGCCCATAGGACTCAAAGGCCTACGCACCTCCCCCCCCCCTCGTGTGTTGCAGCCCGGGATGAGACCGTTTCCCCGGGTACAAACACATCCGCACCCTAGTACTTCACAGGTCTGTAAAAGACCTTTTGCTCGTTAGCGAGGCGTTGATGTTTTTCACCCCTTAGAGCCCCTGCACCTCCACTCTACCTTTTGCTTGAAGAATCAGACCCCCCACCCCACACAAAATTTGACTCTAGTTGTGCCTCAGGTGCGACCCCCCCCCCCCCCCCGGCCAGGAAGCTCTGCGGCGGGAAGAAAGAGATGCTCTTTAAAAATCCCAATTTGCTCTGGCTTTCCCTTTCTTCTGTGCGAAAAAGACGGAGAGGATAGCAGCTGGCGGGTGAAAAAGGGGACAACTGAGGAGAGCTTTCAGAAATGAAGGGGTATAAGCACAGTCAGCTAAATAAATCGAGGGGTTATCTGAAAAAGAAGAAAGGGGCATGCAAAGATATTTGAGAATACACTGCGGGCGTGGGGCAGCAGTGGGTTTAAAATAAAGCACCTGATGGATGAGATGGGGATCATCTGATGAGAGTCGGGGGTGGGTAGATGTCCCAAGAAAGCCAAGGCTTTCGAGAATGACACAGGTCGGTGGAAGGGGCCTGTTGAGTGAGGACAGAGCGACAGCTGCAGTGGCAGAGACTGGTATTTTAAATAGGGGAGGGGTATCCCAGAAAAGCAAGAGAAGAAATTTGATGAGATGAACAAGGGGACATTTAAGATGAAAGGTGGCGTGACCACCTGAAAAAAGAGAAAATGTAAAGAGACAAAAGGGGCATCGGAGGGTAGAGGTAGGAGAGTATCTCGTCATCCAAAAGAGTGTTATCTAAAGCGGGGGTGGCAGCTGAATAGAAAAATAATTTTGAGGGGACTGTGGTATTTTTAAGTTGTGTTTTTTTGTTTTTTTTTTAGCAGCCAATATAAAGTTTACCATAATGTGACTCATTTTTTTGTAACAAAGATAAACAATGAAAGGCTCAACAAACAATCATAAGAATTCAGATCGCATACTTGGAGGAAGAATGGATTTATCAAAATACTTAAAAACCCAGTATAGACCTTACTAGGGCACACTGGAAGGGGAAGAATAATGTGCACGGAGTTAAAAATGCACATTTACCAGAAAACACTAAACGTAACTAACAATATAAGCATTCAAACACGACTAAGACATGACATCCCATGGCTTGATGAACGTTTCTCATTCATTTCTATGATGTAAGATCACACTTTGAATTGCTTCCAGAATGCGTGTGTCTGATATCAAGCATTTCTCAGAAACTAGGCCTATTCCAGATTGTCAAGTACGCTTTTTTGCTGTCATACACATGCTCAGTCACACTTTTTGGTATTTCTTTGTTGTTTAAACCAGATAAGTGCTACTCTCCAAACAAAAGCGCTTCAACAACCCCATCAGGGGTAACAAGCGCTATATAAATGCAAACCTTTTTCCCTCTTCTATCTCTCTGCTATCCTTCTGAATCCAAATAACTGACTAACCTATCCACCACTCAAATTACTTTCAGATTTTCACTATACTAATTCAACACTAATTCTTCTTGGGTTCCGGAGTAGTGCGCTACTCGCCGAAAAAGTGCTTTGACGCCTCGCCAGGGGTAGTAAGCGCTATATAAATGCAATACAATACAATACAATACCTTCAGTGTGGGTGGATTTGGCCAACTTCTACAAGCCCTTGATGGGAAGTGTTACAGTGGTTAAGGTGTTTTCGTGGGTTTCTGAATATTGTTAAGGAGGCTAATGGGCAGAGAGTTGCCTCCATTCAGGTGGGTGAGGATCAGGGCTTCGACTGACACCGACATATGGAAGGAAGGATGTCTGGAGGCAGGGCTCTTACCATACTGGGACAGGCCCCTATCCAGTTACCTGCCACAGGTGCAGAAATGACTAGATTCCCCAAACAGTGAATGTTACTGACGTCCTACAATAATCACAAACGGGGAAACTCTGTTTTATTTCTGCATGTCAAAGACTGTCTGCCTTGGGGAAGGGACACTTACAGCCAGCCCTTCCCATTCCTTTTATAGCGAACTGATGCAAATTCACATAACTTTTTGGGGAAAATAACTGCAGTTTTCAGCTAAATAAAGTAAAACCATCTATTTTAGGTGTGGTTTATCTTTCATTTGCTGCCTTCTTCTGGATGCACACCCAGCACTCCCGCTTGGGAGTTCTGCACCCACAGAGTGCCACTAGTGTGTTGTGACAAAAGTATAATATGAAAATGGATTTCCATCCATGTAAAATTAGTGAATTGGCAAAGTCGTACACAGACTACTGTAAATATTGTCCCAAGAATGTAGTTGTCATTTCAGATGTGGCCAGAGGGCTAGACCCCTGAGGCCAGGCATGGAGCTTAAGAACCACCCACACTACTACATGCCAGGACACATATCCCCGCACTGGACGGAGGGATCAGGCAGAGAAGTCAAAAGAAGGAAGGATCATGGTTAGCCGGGGAATCGCAGGCATGTGTTTCCTGCTGCAATGCTGTGGAGGCATCCATAAGTGTGCGGCTGTGAGCAGTACAGAGATATGAACGAGAAGTGCCAAATGTCTGCCCCTCCCAATGCCCCTCCCAATTTCCACTACAGCAGCTTAGAAATCTGTAGGGTTCTACTGCGCTATGAGGTGCACCAGACTGGTCATCACCAGTTGACACAACAGCTGGCTGTATCTGGTATTCATGAAAAAAGTGAGCCACGTAGTAGGAGTGGGAGCACCAGGGAACCCAAAGCACCCAAGTGAGGAAGCCAAGCCTTGGACTTGAGGTGAAGGAGCAGGCCTAAGGGAAGCTTTGAGCATCAAACACATGTGGGTACAGGGTGCCTCCCATATCAGAATCCGTGGCTACAGCAGGCCTGCTGACCACCATCATCAGTGACACTGTGGTCATATGTACATGGTTATATGTGCCTCCATCCCTTTACTAGCCCCTCAGAATTGTGGACTAGATTTTGCTGGGTGGCACAGTATCTGAAAGTGAATGAAAGGGTGAAATATTATTGCTCTGTAACCCAGATAACTTTCTTCTCCCAGGATCACTAGCATGACAACTGATGGCTTCCTTTCACCCGATGCGAGTCAGAGTTGCATTTTAGGATGTAGTCTTTTTTCCTTTAATTAATTTTCAGTAAAACAAGTCTCTGCACCTTTTAATGTTTTGTTTAATATACAGGTGCCTCTGACAAAGAGGAAAACATGTTAGTTACCTTTCAATAGTCTGTCAACTAGTACAACTTAATACATGCAAGGGCATCAACAATAAATTGCAGAGGGAAGCAATTTGTCATCATTCAAAAATTCTTGAGCGCTTCAAATGTTTTTCATTAGACCCACCCTTAGTCCCGCCTCTAGCCCCGCCTCCTTGCCACGCCCCCAGCTCGATCTGATGAGTACCTGCACTTTTTTTTCCCCATTTAAAGCACTGCTTATTATAATAGTTAATCACTGCAGAAAATATGTCCCAGACAGCCAGAAACCATAAGGGGAACTCACCCTCTGTATGCAAAGGATCCCGGAAACAATTGATCAAGGGGGTAGCCCGGCCAGGCCTCCACCAGTCCATGTTGGGCTAAAACGGCCGTTCTTAACCTGGGCCGGGCACGTCCCGCACGCGCCCTGTGCTGCGGGATGCCTCAGCGTCAATAGCGCACCTGCGCTCGATGTCAGGTGCTGCTGCTGTGGGCCCCTCCCTCGCCGGGCAGGGACCAGGGAGTAGCAGCAAAGTGCTCTTTGCGGCGCCACGGACAGGAACAGGGACGGAGGAGAAAGTGCAGTGCAGGTAACCGGCGCAACACTCTCTAATAGCGCTCCTGCGCTCAAATGTCCAGTGCTGCTGCTGTTGGCCCCTCCCTCACCGGGCAGGGACCAGGGAGTAGCAGCAAAGTGCTCTGTGCGGCGCCACGGGCAGGAACCGGGACAGAGGAGAAAGTGCAGTGCACGTAACCGGCACAATGACATAATAATGCCAATTTACCTACTTTCTGCAACTCCTCTTTCTCCTATATAACACCTCTTCCACCCTCACTCCTCCCTTGTGTTCTCTCCAGCATGGCATGGACTATTCTCAGGTGCTGGTGAGGAGATGCCACTCAAAATATATTCTGTTATTCACCTCATCATTTGTGCTTAGAATCCTGGGGCATTAGTTCAGATAATAATAAAAGGTAAATATTTGTGAGGCACAGGCTCTTTATCATCTCATGCCAGTGCTCAAATGGTAAAAAAAAAAAACGTAAGTGCTGATGTTCAGCGTTTTGTTCAGAAGCGTTTGGCCATCTTTCTATCTTTGTCACTGTTTTCTTTCTTTTTCTCCTACATTCTCTCTTTTGTGTTTTTCTGTCTCGTGCTCTGGATCAAGGTTGGTACTGTTAAAATAAGTGCCAGTCTTCAAAAATGAATGCCTATGGGTGCCACATGCAACCACCAGCTCGAATTACGCTATGTCTCATGTTAAATGGCTCAGTAAAATGCCTACATCTCCCTTTGCATAATGGTAGGGGCAATGTTGGTACCACTCACGTGAGCACTGGATGGTGACAATATTTCTGGTAGATAGGTTTTGCTCCCATGTCCATCGTTTGTAGACACCCTGTGCATTCCTTAGTAACAGTGTAGGGAGTAGCTAAAAGCAGAGATGTTTATGGGATGACAAATTGCACGAAGAAAGTGGACTGCACATCTCTGAACCCTCTGCTGAAATGTTAGACCCTTTATCCATAATTTGGTCTCCTTTGGGATATGTATACAAACTATATGATTGCTATGTTGTTAACCATTTATATTTAAAGTATTACGTCATCTCACCTGGGCCCGGAGTTGGTACAGCTTTGCGTAGGCACTATTATGAAGCAAAGCTTTGCACAAAAACACATGCTATTTACTATCCAGCTCAAAAGGTGTTTTGTGCTGTAAAGGGGGAACTTTTCACAGGTGCATAATCACTTTGCAGAACATTGTGGCAAGGGGCAGATAGGAGGGGTGGATCAGTAAAACATCACCAGTTTTGAAGAAAAGTCAGATCTACTAACATAACTAGGCCACGCTTTGAAAGCACTTGAAGCAGGTGCAAACAAGAGGAAATGCATTGTCTTCCCCTAGAATCCAACAAATTGAATGGACTCTCCTGCCGGGCCAGCTATAGCCAATGGAAGCAAGTCATATCCACAACTGGCATCGAGACAAGCTGGACAGAAACAATGGTCTCATTATTCAATGCTCTGAGTGCAGGCAGTGCATCAGTATATAAAGGAAGACACCTCGGAGAGGGGCCCATCCCCCTCTATGATAACAAAGAATTCAATGAGAGGAAAAAGAGGTGCCATCAGGCAGAGTCACAGCATAGGATGAAAAAGTGTGCATGGACAAAACAAAATCTGCAAACTGTTAGAAAATTTCACACAAAAAACTATCTGGCTGAAACAGAATCGCATAGAAGAGAAATGGAAACACATTGATGCCCTATTAGCGCTCAATAAAACTCGGGAATTCCGGAGATACGTCAGCAGTCTCCACGGCTCAGTCCACAAAGAGAATGCTCTACCTGCCAACGAATGGGCAGCCCATGCAACAAAACTCTATGTTGATCCAGAAAAAACATTGGACAATCCCATAGGGTTGGAGGACAACCACCATGGTAAACCCGAGGCAGCCCGCATGGTGACAACAGAAAAAGAAACTCTCTTTCTCCTGAAGAGCATCCGGAAGGATGGGGCTCCAGGGCCAAATGGCCTACCGGGCAGCATTTTCATAGAAGACTGAGAATTCAGTGCCCCGCATATGAACAGCTTATTTAATCAATGTCTTTTCACATCAACAGTGCCAGAATTATGGAAAGGCTCCATCTTGCACCCGATCTACAAAAAGGGGGATGCATCACAACCAGAGAACTATAGACTGATCGCCTTGTTGGATATTGATGGGAAAGTGTTTGCAAAGTGCTGCTGAAAGATCTAGAGGCCTGGATAAACTAAAATCATATTATACCCCAGTACCAGTCAGAATTCTGGTCTAATTTATCCATGCTGGACAATGCCATCGCCCTGCCATACCTGGCAACTCGAGCCACAGTGGCCGTCTCCCCACCACTTAAGCCTGCTTTGTCAATTACAGTGCATCCTTTGACGGCATCGATCGCAACATTCTTTGGGCCAAGCTTGCAAAGTGGGGCATCCTGAGGAAGCTTTTCACTGCCTTCATGACGCTCCACACCGGCACATGGGTTCGCACGAAGCTCTCGCAGACTCATGTGACAGCTAAGATTTACACCAACAAAGGGCTAAAACAGGGTCATGTGATCGCTTCCAACTTGTTTAACCTATACACTGTGAACTTGGACGTCGCCTTCCTAACCGAGACCTGGTGGAACGACTCCTCGACGCCCGACATCGCCATAGCCATCCAGGACGGCTACAAGATCAGCCACAGGGATCGCACCATCGGAATTGGAGGAGGAATAGCCATAGTGCACAAATCCACCCTCCAGGACTCCACCCACGCAGACGACACCCTCAACACCGCCGAACACCTGCACTTCCGGATCCACAGGGACCCCAACACCACCCTCAGAGGAACACTCGTCTACAGACCCCCCGGCCTCAGTTCAGCGACCACATCGCCGACCTCGCAGCACACACGCACTCGCCTCCGCGGACTACATCCCCCTCGGGGACCTGAACTTCCACCTCGAGAACAACAACGACACAAACTCCACCACCCTTATCGACAACCTCGCCAACCTCGGCCTCAGACAACTCATCACCACACCCACTCACGCCGCAGGCCACATGCTTTACCCCGTCTTCTCCATGAGCACCCACGTCACCTTCAACCACACCACCGAACTCCACTGAACGGACCACCGCTGCATCCATTTCACCTTCAAGAAACCCACCACGCACCACCTCACCCGACAGCTACCACGCCGCTGCTGGAACAAAGTCACCGCTGACCAGCTGATGACCACCCTAGCCCAGAACCCATCCACTGACCCCACCGACCCAGACGCCGCTGCCCGCAACCTCAGACAGTGGAGCAACGACTGCGCCAACACCCTCACCCCACTCAAGAAACCCTCCAACAGCTACACCAGCAAGAAAGCCACCTGGTTCACCGAAGAGCTCCAGACCTCCAAACGTACATGCCGGAATCTGGAGAAGAAATGGCTCCACAACCATACTCTGGACAGCCACACAGCGCATAAGGACGCCACCCGCAGACATCACCACCTCATCAGACTAGCCAAGAGATCTTCCTTCAAAACACGCCTAGAAAACAATGCACATGACAGCAAAGAGCTCTTCAGCATCGTGAAGGAACTCTCCAACCCCAGCGCCAATGCCAATGACATCCCACCATCACAAGAACTGTGCAACTAGCTGGCCACCTTCTTCCACCGCAAGATCGCTGACATCCACGACAGCTTCAACACCAAGTCCACCCTGACCACGCCAGACCCCACCCCCTGCGAACACCACCCACACTAATTGCCTGACCTCCTGGACCAACGTCAACGACGACGAGACACGCAAGGTCATGAACTCCATCCACTCAAGCTCACCATCTGACCCCTACCCACACCACGTATTCAACAAAGCAGACGCAGCCATCGCACCCCAACTACGGAAGGTCATCAACATCTCCTTCGAGACAGCTACATTCCCGGAATGTTGGAAGCACGCCGACATCAGCGCCCTCCTCAAAAAGCCCAAAGAGGACCCCAAGGATCTCAAGAACTTCCGGCCCATCTCCCTGCTCCCGTTCCCGGTGAAGGTCATCGAGAAAATCGTCAACACGCAACTGGCCCGCAACATCTTAGACCCATCCCAGTCCACCATCACAAGAACTGTGCAACTAGCTGGCCACCTTCTTCCACCGCAAGATCGCTGACATCCACGACAGCTTCAACACCAAGTCCACCCTGACCACGCCAGACCCCACCCCCTGCGAACACCACCCACACTAATTGCCTGACCTCCTGGACCAACGTCAACGACGACGAGACACGCAAGGTCATGAACTCCATCCACTCAAGCTCACCATCTGACCCCTACCCACACCACGTATTCAACAAAGCAGACGCAGCCATCGCACCCCAACTACGGAAGGTCATCAACATCTCCTTCGAGACAGCTACATTCCCGGAATGTTGGAAGCACGCCGACATCAGCGCCCTCCTCAAAAAGCCCAAAGAGGACCCCAAGGATCTCAAGAACTTCCGGCCCATCTCCCTGCTCCCGTTCCCGGTGAAGGTCATCGAGAAAATCGTCAACACGCAACTGGCCCGCAACATCTTAGACCCATCCCAGTCCAGATTCAGACAAAACCACAGCACCGAGTCAGTCCTCATCGCCGCCTCAGACGACATCAGGCACCAACTAGACAACGGCGATACATCAGCCCTTATCCTCCTGGACCTGTCAGCCACCTTTGACACGGTCTGCCACCGCACACTAAAGACTCGCCTCCTTGAAGCCGGAATCCAAGAGAAGGCCCTCGACTGGACCACGTCCTTCCTCTCCGGCAGAACCCAGAGCAACCGCCTCCCACCCTTCCGTTCCAAAGCCACCAACATCATCTGCGGAGTACCCCAGGGCTCATCCCTCAGCCCGACACTGTTCAACATCTACATGGCCCCCTGTAGTGAGGGCTGCAATTTATATACATACATTGATAAGTTAGCATAACCGCGTTAGATGCTAGAAAGCCATCTTGCCACTTTTGCTGCTTTTGCACACGACACTGCAGTTACATGTTATTATTTGAAAACTGCTTGCTCGCCTTTTCTTCACATGAGAACTGTCTGTTGTCCACATCCCTAGCGCTGAGCTGCGACCTTGGTCTGAACATTGTGTAAAGAAACAGTCTGGGTCGCTAGAGAATGCATGTTTTTGAGTTCAGGTTGATCGGCCCACTATTTAGCCATAATACGCACGCAGCTGCAAATACCTGAAAGTCGAGTGCTTTTAATATTGCAGGCTGCATGCTTAACACACATTCTGAAGAAGAGCTTTCGCAGGAGAAGAACACACCTGATCCTGTGATGTGATCCCACTTAGCTGATCTTTACGGTATGGGGTTCCCCATTCAAGCCTAGAGACCTTTTATTAGTATAACAATATTAGCTTACTAGTGAAGGGAAGGTGACTGTAACCCACTGTCATTTATAACATGATTTCTTCCTTTATTTTTTATGGTATTGTAACAATGCTGATGGTTTTGATTTTAATCATTTGTCTGCTTATGTTAGCCAAAGTACTGCATGTTGGGACACGAGGTTTATAAAATAAACTCTTTAAACTTTACTGTGTCTCCGATTACTCTTGTTGTGGACTGATATGAGAATAATTACGAACGGGTATTTCTGATTCCCACCATTCCTGAGAGTACTCTAAGTCGCTTGTTCTGGGTTGTCTATACATTGGGACCTCAGTGATAATACGGATAACGAATGGGACACTGATGCTGGTCGGATAGGGGTTCTGGGTTCTGAGGTGAGTTTTTGATACACCACAATTCACTGAGGTCCTGGTTTCCTGCGCATAGTTCTGTGCATGAGCAGAATCCCTAACGTTTGGTCTATTGATTTGAAACGCCTTAGTAGTGCTTATATTAGTCCACAACACCCTCACTCTTGTTTCCGGATAACGGGAGTGATGGATTCTAACCTACCTATTACTTACCTGATAGGTTCATTCAAGCTTGATCATTACAAAGGTTTCTGAATCCTTGTGCTACTAATAACACACGTTGTAGATTATCTGTGTGTCCTTATGGCGGTCGATATTCCGGCACATAGCCGTGCACCTCTGCGACGTCACTTGAAGCAGTATGGGGTGTCGGATGATGGAATGGCTGTGATTTTTATGGTGTGTGCCGATGCGTCGTTTCCTTATGAGTTGTTTTACTCTTGGGTTACTTTGCCGGCGGTGGATGAGGACGATGATACGTTTCACTCCTATACTGCCACGCAGCTACCTGCCAACTATACGCCAATAGGACACAAGAAATTCCTATTTCTGCCTGTCAGCATAGTATTTGGTTTAATGGCGCCCTTCCCCACCGGCTAGAATGGGCCCTTTGTCAATTGCAGGGGCCACATGGCCGGTACTGGCCGGATTTACGCCTCATCCCCGCAATCTACAGGTGGCGGTGGCTGAGTTGCGTGTACTTCACACAGCCCTTATTACAGTGCATAGGGCTTTAGTGCAGTACGTGTCACGCAACATGCAGGTGGGGGCACCTGCTGTTGCGGGACAACCAACAGACCACCACTCGGTGGTTATTAGTCCTGTTGTGGTTAATTCGGTTATGGGCAAGCGCCCCCAAAATAAGGATGAATTGCCTTATTGGCTTGCTGAGAAATGTGACCAACTGGAAGCGGTTTTTCTGCATACTACTCCTGTGGAAAAACACAGGATACTCACCATTAGTTTGCCAAAAGACTTAGTCCCAGATATAGCAGATTGTGCCAACTGGGGCAAGGTCTTTGCCACGACATACTCGAAGTGCTTCGGCACTCCGTCTATGTCTGTGCTTCCCTCCGTTATTAAACGTGTTCAGGAGAATCAAAGTACGGAGGCAGCCGTAGAATTAGGAATGCGGCTTGTCGGGGTGTTCGATGTGGTTGCTTCCATGATAATGGGCAACCTCAAAGGAGATGCTATGCAATTCCACGTGGCTAATAAATTAGCCACCGTGGACGAACTCGACAGGCCTAAGCAGTTCGCTAAGATTATCGCGGAAGCATATAGAACTGTTGGCCGCATCGCCTTGGGTGTTAAACCAACTGTAATCATTCCTGATTTAATACAGCAAACTAAGGTGAGCTCGTCTGGTAAAGACGAACGCTCAAATTTCCAAAAACAAAATTGGCAAAACAAGAAACAGGGAAAGCAGCAACAGAAACAGGGGTCCCGTCCTGCGTCTCCCGTACAGCAAACTAGTGAACGCACATATGATCTGTGCGATTGTTCTAGTATTAAGTCACCTGATAGATTTTACGTTTCTGAACAACGTTCTCCTCGTTCTTCACAGGAAACATCCGCCTCACAGTCCAGTGGCAGAGAACGTGGGAAAGGACGGGTTGCCCAACAAGGACGTGAGCAACCCCGTCAGACTGACGGTAAAGGCAAGCAGGACGAGTTTCAAAAGAAGAAAGTTGCTGCGCTAACAGCAAGGTATGCCACAGATAGTGCGGACGCAGCTTTGGAACCTGACATGGGCACTAACGCGCGGCGGAAGTTACAGTAGTTCGACAAGCAGTGCGTCCATATCTGGAGGCGACAGCAACTGACACGTTCATTACTGTTGAAACTGCTGACACTAGAGCGGCTCCCTCTGATAGGCTATATAACATAGTCCTCTTGACTGAAGGTGACATACAACGTACAATTCAAGGGATCTTTTGGGATAATCTGACCTCTTCTTATGACATTCTCCTAGCGGAGGCGGACTGACCCCCGGCTTTCATTTTAGATGCTCCTAGAGGGGAGGAGATAATCCTCCCGTCCTTTGCACACACAGTGCCAAAGGACCACGCTAAAAAGTTCGCTGAGGAGTGGGCTCTGGTGCTAGCACCGGCTTTGAATCATACTCAGGTGGGCTGGGATAAATTGTCCCCCAGCCATGAGATTCCATCACGGTCCATGCCCCAGCCACAACCCCAATATCCCATGCGTCGCGAAGCGAGACCTCACGTCGCAGCAATCCTTGAACAATTGGAATATCAAGGTGTTATTGAAACATGCGTGTCACCAATGAATAATCCTTTATTCACTGTGACAAAGCCTGACGGGTCGTACCACCTAGTTTTGGATTACCGGCATTTAAACTCTCATTGCCGGACATGCGCGGTACAGAATACCCACAGTTCTGCTCTCGTCGATTATCTCGTGAGAAAATGGTTTAAAACCACACTTGACATTTCCAATGGCTTATACAGCCATAACCTGTCCTCTATTAGTAGTCAGTGGACAGCGTTTACTTCTGGCGGCAAACAAAAACAGTTTACGAGATTAGCCAAGGGCTACAAAAACAGTCCAGGTGTCTTTGCCGCACGTGTAGTCTCTCTTTTAGAGAGCATTGACCCGGATGCGTACTCGTATGTTGATGATATTTATCTCACAGGCGACGAGTTGTGGCCGCATCTGTGTCGCGTTGATCGCATTATTGTTATGTTTGCAGACTTCGGTTACAAATTCAACTTTGCGAAGTCTCACATTGCAGAATACACAGTGTTGTTTTTGGGCTACGAGCTCAACAATGAAGGTCAAGGATTAGCTCTGAACTTTCTGGAGAAGTGTGCATGCCTGCGTGCTCCTACAACGCTGAAAAAATTACAGTCTTTGCTGGGTTTTCTGAACTTCGGTCGAACGTACATTCCTGATTATGCCCAGCGTATCAAGCCGCTTTATGCCTTGGTACAACCTACTTTTTCCAAATCAAGCTGGCAGCTAGAGCATTCAGCTATTTTGCAATCTTTGCAAGCTGATCTTCTTGCTTCAAAATACTTACTGACACGTGATAACCGCACTAACCTGGTAATAAGAATAGTGCCGGGCGCAGTAGGTTTCATGTATTTAACGTTCAATGAGGGCAATACCGTCCCCATTGCATACAAATCACACTTGTACACTTCGGCAGAACTGCGTTTTTCCTCTGTCGAAAAAGTTCTGACGGCCGTGCAGATGGCGATTCTCAAAGAACGAACGCTGTCGCAAGGAAAACGCATGTTGGTTGTCACACCATATTCTGCCCTTGAGGCGGTGACAAAAGCAAGTATCTAAAGCTTTGCATCCACAGTGGATACAATGGGCCACTTCTTTGACATCGCCAGATGTCACCTATATCTTTGATGCCTCATTACAGACTCAGGAGTACTTGCAGTATGAATTCGTTCGTCCGGCTCCTCTGTCCTTGCGCCCGCTCGAAGATTACCATTGTGTCATTTACACTGACGGCTCGGCGCAGCCGGCAATTGGATCGAAGCATGCCTATTCAGCGGCCTGCGCAATTGTGGTGGATACATTCGTAAATGGTGAATTCCTATCTGATGTCGTGCATACGCAGTCATTGGGTGATTGTACCGCACAGTTGGCGGAGCTCTGTGCTCTGGTGCTTGCACTGGAGTTTGCTGATCCTCGAGTCACTACTCTTATAGTAAGTGACTTGTTTTATTGTGTTCAGTCCTACAGCGACAATCTAAATTTTTGGTCTCAAAATGAATATCGTGATTCCAAAGGTAGCACAATTAAGCATAAAATGCTTTGAGTTCGAGTGGCAGAACTTAAAGAACGTCTGCCGCTCGTGAATGTTATTCACACTCTTGGTCACCAACGAGTTGGTGTCCATGCTGTCGGCAACAGCTTGGCTGACGAGGCAGCAAAAACAGCAGTGTCGACATATTTAGTAGCAGCAGTTACAAGATCCAAAAGTATGATCGATGATGACATCGTGGCAGCTATCGCTGCTACGGAGAAGGGAACTAATTACCCGAGAGGTTTCCCTTCTCGTTACCATTATCACTTAAGTCCTGATAACGTCCCATTAGTTAGGATTAATAACGTTGGTGACAGATTGATTCCCAATGCGGACTGCAGACCATCTTTGATACTAGCAGCTCACGAGGGTATGGCATATGCCCACGCCGGCGTTGCAGCTACTGTGTCTCTGTTACAACAACGTTACTGGTGGTGCGGTTTATATAAACAAGCTCAAGCTTATATTCCTAATTGTGACATTTGCCAGCAGATTAAACCTTCAACTGCGGCGCGCCCACCACAGACTCAGTTGTATATATCTAATAAACCACTTGGGTGCATTTATTTAGAACATTGTGGTCCTTTTTCCTCTGATACTGCGTGCAAGTACATCTTGGTTGCAGTGGATTCGTGCACACGTTTTCTATGGGTGTGGCCACAAAGGAGTGCTGATGCCCGGACTGTCATCAGGGATTTGCGTGTCTTTGTGGGAAGTTTTGCGTGTGGTACCTTTCATTCTGATCAGGGCCCTGCGTTCGCCTCTATGGCGTACAAAGAAGCCATGAGAAATTTTGGAGTCCAAGTCAAATTTTCGTCTCCCTACCGGCCTGAGGGTAATAGTGTGGTGGAGCGAATGAACCATGACTTAAAGCAATCTTTGACAGCAAGGGTTTTAGGCACTGGCCGGAACTGGCTAGCCCATTTGTATAACGTCCAACGTGCACTTAATAATCTCCCTAGAAGGTCTCTGGGTGGACGGACCCCATACATGATGCTCTTTGGCATAAGAATGTTTGTCCCGGACCTTGATGGTCTAGACATGGCGGCGTCAGCCGCACCCTTTGATGTAGATGATCACTGTGCTGTATTGCAGACTCTACATGAAGCCAGAGGAACACGTGCCCTCCACATCTGATGCTGCGCTTCAGTTTCCGGTAGCAGGCTGGCTACCTCGAGTTGGTGATCTGGTCCGTGAGAAGGTGGAGAACAAGAAGGAGTTTGGCCCCTCTTATCGTGCACCAGTTCCAGTGCTTGGCGTGCAGGGTACAAGAACAGTCATTTTACCTCCACTTTCTGGTCGCAAGGATAACAGGTACATCTCTATTGACAATGTCAAGCTACAGCGAGTGGCCGATTCTTCTTAGTATGACTCCAGCGGTTTCATGCCCTGCGATGCTGAGAAATTCTGTTTTGGCTCCAACTTCTACCACCTTGTCTGATGTTGCCATCGAGATGCAATCAGTTGATGTTCCTTTATTGATACCACCGGGTGGTGGTCCACCTGAAGATTCTGAGTATGCTTATCCTACAGTCAACTGCAGTTGCCCAGTCATGTTTCTCTTTTGACACTAACTCAAGGTTTCCATTTTTGCGGTCTGGTTTAAAAGACATTTTTTAATTCCCCCTTGGACTTACATTTGGCTGGTGCTCATATGTATTTTTTTGTTCATGTCCATTGGATTTGTGGTCGTGTTCTTCCGTCTTGTGGATGGACACTACCGTAAAGAAAGATCGACAATTAAGCTAATTGATGGAACTTTGGCCCCCCACTCCTCATCACACATCATGAAGAGGGACCAGATTTTTGTGAATATTACTGCCTGGCCCGTGTTAGATGGGATTGCATGGGATGCTGTTAAATTTCAGATTCATGGTCCGACTGAGGTTATCAATGTACCGAATGTATTTTGTGTTTCTATGGGTGATGTAGTTAAACAAAACATCCGTTCTGATGATTGGGACGTTCAAGCCATAGAAGCACTGTTTTCTGATTTGAAACATTATGCCGCATTTGATGCTGAGGATTTGTATTTAAATACTGCTAATTATGGTCAACAGTTTTGCTATCAACATTATGGCAATCATTTCCTGCATAAAGCAAATACGTTTCGTAATTTTGTAAATTTTACCCAATGGGAACATTGTCCAACACCAATCCTAGGTAGTTCAACCACATTGGTAGACAAATTCACATATTTTTCTGATGTCAGTGTTTCCAATCCTGCCTCCTTTTATTTCAAAGTGGCAGCTGAGTCTTCTTCGAAGGTTAGGCTGACACACACTAAATTATTGTATTCCAAATCCTTTATGGATGATTTATCAATCAAAGGTTATGATCTGTGGAAGGCTGCTATTGATCTTAAATCGGTTTGGGGTTGCAAAACGGAGCAGGTACAAGGGACAGAAGCTTTGCACCGTGCCTGCCTTATACCAAATCACATATTGTTTTTAAATTCAACAATCTTCCAAACCACCTGCCTTGGATTGGCTACTTCGAAAAAACTAAATTTTCCCTCTACTCCGGATCTGGGTGTTTATCACAATTGGGAGAATCATACAGATCTAACCCTTGATACGTTGCAGTCGTCTATCACTAATACATCCTTCAATATTTCCAAATAAATCCGGAAGGATGGTTAACCTGGCAGACAAGCTCAGCTTCCTGTCAACATCGTTTTCTGGGTTTGAAACCTGGGTATACGCAGGTTTATGTGGACCCTCATTTTGAATCTTCTCATTCAGTCACTACCTACTCTGTAAAGCAGTTATGCCATTCTTGGCTGCAACATTCCACCTTGGCATCTGTTAAACTTCATTTATCGAAATTACATGACAAAATAGATTTGAATGATTTTGTTAAGGGTCCTGAGGGTGGCAGGTCCAAAAGATGGGTGTATGCTGTATATAACGAAGTTTGGAAATTATCACAAATTGAAGCTGCGTCCAGATTGAGAGCTATTGATCAAGCAAATATGGAAAAAGCGCTAGCTGTTATAGATAATAGCATTAACACCCTGTCTTCCAGAATTTACAGGATAGACAATATTGTTTCTTCTGTTGTTGATATTGTGCAGGATGGTATGTCTGTGTTGTATCATGGTCAAAATCAATTACGCTCTGTTATGCAGTTTGCATGGACATTGCAAACGTTAAAGGCAGGGAAAGTCCCATGGGACTATATGAATACTTCATCATTGTTTCTTCCCTTTAATTTAACTGCAAAACAACAATTCATGTCCATGAAAGATGCAACATATTCTTTGCTGTACATTGAAGAGTTAGAACCTTTGCCTTTCTCTGTGGCTGAATTGAATTCTGCTGTGTGGCTTATCCACGGGTTAATCACATTGCCGTTCCCTTTGGTTAAATTCAGTTCATGCATGAAACATTATGCCCTATTTAGATATGAACAACTGGGTACTGCCTTCCTGCATGAAGTTTGGTCACTCCCATTTACATACAGGTGCATGAGAGATGGTAAAGAGGTCTACTTGAAGGGTGAAGAGTGTACTTCCGCCCCTGACCACTCTGTAGTATGTAGGCACATACAATTGCATGGCGCGTGCAATGTGCACGCTCCTAATTTAGCTTGCGTCCTCAAAGGGATTCCAGTACCGGCTATTACACCATCATTCACGCTGCTCGCTAACGGTAGTTATCTGCTTTTAAATAGTGAAGCTTGCTGTGGGATGCTAGTGGGAATTCCCTACATAGTGACTGTATGACAGAGGGTAGTCTGCTGTAAGAATGTCCTTTTCCCACCCCCGCATGGGCAGCTGGATGTATCCATCTGGCCTTCCATTCCAACCTTGAAAGCAGAGTTCAACAAGATGAGCAGAATAAGGGCTCTATTGTCTCAAAAAGAAGTTGTGCTGACTTCTTCCCGGGAAACATTTGTCCTTCACATAGCAAATACGCGCACCGTGGTGCAGGCGCTTTTGAATACCGACCTCCCACTTCATTTTGGTGCTCTGATTCAAACTATCTTTAATGCCTCGTCAACAAGTGGCTTGGCACATTTTTTCAAAATTGTGGGCTCTGGCCTCGTGACCTCCTTCCAAACTATTTTTGGTGTGATCCTGGCATTTTTCATTCTATTTTTTCCAGCGTCTTTGGCGGTCTCCTGTTGATTCTGGCCCTCGTAGTAGGAGTGCTGTTGTTGGTCTGCTTATTGCGCAATGGCTGCACAATTTGTGTCACACGACAGCCTGCCCCGGCTGCTACATCTCCGTACCCGGATGCTTGAATACTATGGTACATTACCATTGGCAACCTTAAGCATAGCCTATGGACTGTCCTTCCGGTTTTCTTACTTTACATGCGTACAACCTGTCTTTCATTGCCTAGACTGTCCCTTCCAATGGGCTCTGGATTTGTGCTTGTCAAACTCGGTGTCTCCCGCCCCGGATTATGATCGACTAATGAGTCCCTTAGTGGCTCATGAGTTGGACTGTTCTGGTGTTAGCATTATGGCCTGTGGAGCGGCACATGGAGTCCTAGGGAATTGGGACATCGGTACGGCTGCATATGACTTCCTGGCAAGAAGTTATCTTGAAGAACACGTCAGTTGTCCTCTGATGGTACTAGAGGCTCTACTTGTCGAGGAACATGTATGTTCATTTCCCTTACTGAACTGGATGGCAGAAACTTTTACAGACCGTTCCAATGATTTTCTCTTGGAAGCTGTTGCTACTTACTGTGCATACACATTGATGGATTAACTGGGAGGTCGTCCAACCTTTCGTTGCACAGATATATATATATATTTTTTTTTAAATTTATATTTTTTCTTTTTTCTTTCATCATTGGGGCTCTCTGAGCCTTGCCATTAATCTAACCATGAGAATTTTTTTTTTCCTTTTCTCGGTTTTTTTTTCTCTTCGAACTTTCACTGCCCTTTATATGGATTTCAAATTCGTGCACTTAGTTCCGTTCTATCGAACTTGAACTCTGCGTTCCCTCATTGTATCCTTATTGGCTAGTGGTCCGATCAAAGGGGGTGTAGTGAGGGCTGCAATTTATATACATACATTGATAAGTTAGCATAAACGCGTTAGATGCTAGAAAGCCATCTTGCCACTTTTGCTGCTTTTGCACACGACACTGCAGTTACATGTTATTTTTTGAAAACTGCTTGCTTGCCTTTTCTTCACATGAGAACTGTCTGTTGTCCACATCCCTAGCCGTGAGCTGCGACCTTGGTCTGAACATTGTGTAAAGAAACAGTCTGGGTCGCTAGACAATGCATGTTTTTGAGTTCAGGTTGATCGGCCCACTATTTAGCCATAACACGCACGCAGCTGCAAATACCTGAAAGTCGAGTGCTTTTAATATTGCAGGCTGCATGCTTAACACACATACTGAAGAAGAGCTTTCACAGGAGAAGAGCACACCTGATCCTGTGATGTGATCCCACTTAGCTGATCTTTACGGTATGGGGTTCCCCATTCAAGCCTAGAGACCTTTTATTAGTATAATAATATTAGCTTACTAGTGAAGGGAAGGTGGCTGTAACCCACTGTCATTTATAACATGATTTCTCCCTTTATTTTTTATGATATTGTAACAATGCTGATGGTTTTGATTTTAATCATTTGTCTGCTTATGTTAGCCAAAGTACTGCATCTTAGGACACGAGGTTTATAAAATAAACTCTTTAAACTTTACCGTGTCTCCGATTACTCTTGTTGTGGACTGATATGAGAATAATTACGAACAGGTATTTCTGATTCCCACCATTCCTGAGAGTACTCTAAGTCGCTTGTTCTGGGTTGTCTATACATTGGGACCTCCGTGATAATACAGATAACGAATCGGACACTGATGCTGGTCGGATAGGGGTTCTGGGTTCTGAGGTGAGTTTTTGGTACACCACACTTCACTGAGGTCCTGGTTTCCTGCGCATAGTTCTGTGCATGAGGAGAATCCCTGCAACACCCCCTCGCACAAGTGGCCCACCAACACAACCTCAACATCATCTCCTACGCCGACGACACCCAGCTCATCCTCTCCCTCACCAAGGACCCACTCACTGCCAAAACCAACCTCCACGAGGGAATGAAGGCCGTCGCAGATTGGATGAGGAGCAGCCGCCTAAAGCTGAACTCGGACAAGAAGGAGGTCCTCATCCTCGGACCCACCCCCTCCGCCTGGGACGACTCCTGGTGGCTGACCACACTGGGACCGGCACCGACACCCACCGACCACGCACGCAACCTAGGATTCACCCTTGACTCCTCCCCCTCCATGTCAAAACAGGTCAACGCCGTCTCCTCCTCCTGCTACAACATCCTCTGCATGCTCCGCAGGATCTACAAGTGGATCCCCACTGAAACAAGGAGAACAGTGACCCAGAACCTCGTCAGCAGCAGGCTGGACTACGGCAACGCACTCTATGCAGGAATCCCGGCCAAACACCTGCAACGACTACAACGCATCCAAAACGCCTCCGCCCGACTGATCCTCAACATCCCCTGCCGCAGCCACATCACCCCCCACCTGAGAGACCTACACTGGCTCCCCGTCGACAAGAGGATCACCTTCAAGCTCCTCACCCACGCTCACAAAGCAATCCACAATACCGGAGCAGCCTACCTCAACAGCAGACTCAGCTTCTACACCCGTACCCGCCAGCTCCGCTCCACCAGCCTCACCCTCGCCGCTGTCCCCTGCATCCAACGAGCTACGTCCGGCGGCAGAGCCTTCTCCTTTCTCGCCGCCAAGACCTGGAACACTCTCCCTACCCACCTGGGCAGACCCAAGACCTGCTCACCTTCAGAAGACTCCTCAAGACCTGGCTCTTCGAGCAGTAACGGCACCCCCTCCCCTCAGCGCCTCGAGACCCTCACGGGTAAGTAGTGCGCTTTATAAGTAGATTGATTGATTGATTGGTGCTATTAAAAGTCAACATCTTTCCACCCAAAGTAAACCATCATAGACTGCCCATCATGCAATTTGCGGACGACCTAGTACTACTGGATCACACCAGAATTGGCATGAAAAGGGCACTGGAGGCATTACATCTGTACAAGATGTAAACTAAACTCCGCACCAATGCCACAAAAATGAAGGTCCTGGTCTTCAGCCACAAACATAAAAAGTACCTGTTGGAATGGTTCTTGCTAAGGATTGCCAAGGATCACTATTACCAAAAAATACAATTACTTGGTAATACAATTCACAGACAACGGGAGACCGAACTTGCAGGCCAAGGCACTCGAAGCAAAGGCGGCCAAGGTCACATACGGACTATGCAAATTAAATCACAAGCTCCAAAGCCTTTCTGCAGAGGGTATCCGATGGGTCATGCAAGCTAAACTGATTCCTACATTGAGCTACGGTCACCTCATCTTCCTGGGCCAACTCACTGAGAAACTGGAGGGACTACACATAACGGTCTACTGAAAGGTATTTAATCTTCCAAACTCAACTATGTGCACACTGATTAAGTTGGAGTTTAACATTCCAATGATGGACATCGAATGTAAAAAGAAAATATCATTAAACTGCACTACAGGGTGTCCAAGGAAGGTCCTGACACATTCTGGGATGCGTTAAAAGCAGTGTTCAAGGACAACAGCCTCTGGGCTGGGTAACTCTCAAAGGCAAATGAGACACTGAGCTGGCCCTCAGAGACTATAATCGATGCACCTCATACAATGGCCAGCCTTAACAGCCTCCTTAAAAAACAGGGCAAATGCATCTTAAGGTCCTCAAATGAATCAGGCACATCTTTGGCGCTGAGGGCCTTGCCCATTCACACGAAACCAAAGTAAGTCAACCATATCTGAAAACAGGGCTGGGGAGGACAGCCCTACTGAACATATTGAGAACTAGGCTCCTCACATTGCTAATCTGGGCCTATAGGACCCACTGGAAACACAGATTGCCTGGAAATAAGGGATGCCGCCTTTGTCAATATCACACAGAATCAGCGGAGCAAATTGTTTGCTGCTGCCCAATTTTGCTGAGACAAAGGAGTTTATATTTAAGAACTCTGCTTTAAGTGAGAACATGCAAAGAGACCATAACACTTATTTTCACCATCACAGATCCGATGGTTCTCGCAAGAATTGGTAGATTCCGTGCAGAAGCATCAAGGATCATAAGAACAACCGTAGTAACTGAGACAAAAGTTCATAACTTATAAGCAGCTGATAAGTCCGTAACTTACAAGCGGCTGATCATCAAGAGTGTCAGTAACATCGATTGAAGGCACTTCCCATATGACCTGGTCACAACGATCTCACACACACACTACACACCTTTGACGCACCACTCCAGGGGCCCTCACACAATGCTGACCCTCCATCCAGCACCCTATTCCTCTCGAGCATAATCTCTTGGTGAGGCCCTTATGCACTTCTTGCGCCAAATAGACCCACACCTCATACAGCAGGCAATTGTCGATCTCAATATTAGATTTGTATCGATCCAGGCAGAGTATTGTTTCCTTTCTGTCTCATTAACCTTAACACCCGCACTATGCATAATTGAATCCTATGCATACCTGCATGCCACAACATTGCACGCCCGAGCACTCTATAGCTTAGGCGTTGCATAGTGTCGCTTCACCCCGTACTCGCTAATCACTTGAGACCCCACATTTCGGGCGTCTGCTAACCTCGCTTGGCAATAAATGCTACGACACCTCAAATTTTGATATGGCATACTTTTATGGCACAATATACATTGCCTTTTTATATTTTTATATTTAGTGTCTTTTTTTTAATGCTATCGCTCTTGTAAAACATTTTAAGTAAGCATACAATAAAAGATCATCTTTCAACAGATTGAATGTGTGTCGCAACACACAGTCATAGTACACATCCACTGCGTCTGGCCATACTGTATTCATCTAGGCATAGCAATTTATACTGGAATGGTATACCTTAAGTACAAATGTAATGCTAGACGGTGCACAGTCACCTCTGCGTCATGTTGAGAGGCTGTGCATCACATAAGACATTGTCTTTGTGCACTAGTGCAAGAGAGGAGACCAGCAGAAGGCCAGTATTTAAGATAAGGCATTACGATGTGTTCTTTGCACAACACAGCATGGGGTAGCACCTTTGAATGCTGTGCCCCATTGAATGAACAATTAGTACATTTGAGCCTGTGCTTTGCAAGAATATACTGTTCCCTGCAAGGGCGTAGCCAGAAAATTAAAATACCCCCACTTATAAATACAACTTTAATAACTCAGAGTGAGAAAAGCCACCCTTCCTAAAATAGTTCCATCCACCTTATATTCATGCATCCTTTCTCTTTTCCATTCTTCCACCATTTCACACATTCATTTATCCTTTCACTGTTCTATACATTAGTTCACACATTTATCTATCCTTTCGCTCATCTAGCCACTATTCTATCCAACACCCTTACATGTGTCCGTTGTTCCATCCATCCTTCCCCCTTTCTTCCTTTCTTTTTCTTACCCTTCCTTTCTGATGTCTATCCTTTCACTTTTCCTTCCTTTCTGTGTTTGTTCCTTCCTTTCACATTTTCTTCCATTCACCGTTTCTTTTTGCCTTTTCCCCATATCCTTTCTTCTTTCTACCTCCAATCTTTCTTTCTTTACTCATCTTATTGTTCTCTGATACCTTTCTCTCTTTGTGTTCTGTTTGCTGCCTCCCCTATCTTGACCTCCTTCTCGGTCTTTTTTATATTCTAATATTTCATTATTTTAAGAGCAGAGTGAAAACAATTATAGTAAAATGCAATACAACATAGCATTGTGGTCAATCAATAGACAAGAATTGAATAAATATCAATACGTTATATATGAGATGTGCTATAAATATAAATTAATAGTTATATTGCTTGTGTAAGTAGAGCAACAAAAGAAAAGAAAAGAGAAAAGATAGAAAATAGTAAAGAATGGAGAAAAGAGGAAACAATAAGAAGAAGAGAAAGAAAGGACTAGCAATAGATGGGGGCCACTGCTCAAGTGAGAGACACAAATTAAGAAGTAGAAATAAAAGGATACTGGGCTACCAAACCTTATGAAGCCAAATTCATATAGTTATCCAAGGACCTCCAGACACTCTTAGAAATGGAAGGAGAATAGTGTTTCTCCTCTACCAAAGTATGAGCCATTATTCAATCTACATTTTTTACACTGAATCTTCTACATTGGACACCTGCTCGCTTACACAAATTGAAGCTTAGGGATAATGATCTTTGTTGGAATTGCAATTTGCTTTCAGGCACTCACCAGCATATGTTTTTCGAATGCTCGTTGTTGCAAACCTTTTGGGAGCTGGTTCAGAAACATTTATCATTAATATTTTATATGGCATTGGAGCTCTCATTACCCATAATTTTATTGGGACCATGGGCTGCATCAACCCCTTTACCCCTTGATCATACGGATATGCAGGTATTAGATCTCATATCAATTGCTGTTAAAGTAATATTATCAGAGTGGAAATCCTTTAATTCTTTATCCTCCTTCTCAGTCTTGATCTAGTATTCCCATAATGCGCTTTTGTCTGCAGAATCCAAAACAAAACTAATTAACCTTTTAGTGGGTTGTTTTACCAGGACATCTGTCCAGTGGCAACCCCCACTTTATCTGCTAAAGCGGGGGGTTCACAACGCCACTGGTTCTCTAAGATTAAGAGTGCTAATGCTATTTTACCTAATTTGACCCCACAGTTGAAAAATATTTTACTGTTGCTTTAATAAACCCTGATGGTGGATATATGCTCATGATTAAATTTTTTGTGATATAGTATATTCTTAAACTATCCAAATTATTAGAGTTGCATCTTCGGATATTATTGTAATGAGCCTTGCTCCTAACTTCTCCTACTTTCGCCCCGCTGTGACACTTAATTTAAAACAATTGTAATCCTTGGGCCAGGCTTTACCATGACATGCTGTATATACACCCTAGAATTTTAAGCTCTGTAGTAAGGGCAGTATACAAATTCCACAGTACGCACATTTTCAAAGACAAACCTGATTCCAAAATCGCTCATAGTTTTAAAGTTACAGAGCCACGTCAAAAATAATAACAGCCCCCATTGAGTGTGGGACTACATTGATGTGTATGTGTCATGAATGTGTGCCATGGATTTGCTCCAGTCGTGGTACAACCAGAAATGTTTGCAGCTGTAAGGCAAGTGGAATCACATCTTATATGCTATGACTTGTATAAAGGCATTATACTACTTTACATACATTGGTGCATGTAGAAGACACATTTACAATTCTGAGCTGTTTGTGATGATGATGAAGTAATTTGTTTGGGGCAAACACATTCTTGACGGCACTGTTAATATTTCTAGTGTGGGCCTGAAATCAAGTGCCATGTTTTTATAATTTGGAAGGAGAAGATCAATCCTTCCAAAGGAGATCTGTAGAAGAATTGGTATTTTACTAGATGTACCTTTGTACAAACACTGTGCTTTGGTCGATAGCTCTGAGGCTTCATTCAGAAGAAGTAAAGTCCTTTTCTTTACAAGAGTTGTGGGCGATGCAAATTATTTTGAAATGGATTATTTAGAAACAGGAAGTCAAAACAGGGTGACACTGCTGAGGATGTATGGATCTAAGACTGAAGGTGTGAGGAAACAGGCTTTCTGCATGTCCACCCCACACACGTTTTGCCCCGATTGTACTAATAGCTGCTGTTTACTTAGAAGTCCCTAGTATATGGTACTATGGGTACCTAGGGCATGTAAATTGGAGAGTCCACCAAGGGCTGCAGCACTGATTATGCCACCCTCTATGTGACAAAGTACAAAATTTCCCCCACCCTATAGTGCAGCCTGGAAGAGAAGTTTTAAAACTGCTAGTTCGGCTTTGCTATTTGAACCAATGGCAAAGCCCCCACTTCCCTTAACAATATACATAAGTCTCTCCTAAGGAAGACTTATACATCCCTAAGTCAGGGAACTGTACTTTATTAAGTAGGACCTAAACTCTCAGTATGTCCTAACAGCAAATCTTCCAAATTGTCATTTTGCTGTGGAAAAGTTAGTAGCCCTATTAGCTAACGCAGAGTTACCAGCTGACTCCTCACTTCTGAATGGGACTACTAAAATGCATACTTCACGGTATCAAATTATTCATCCCCTCCAAACACAAAATTGGTGAAATGACCTTTTAGTGTGCTCAAGGAATTCTCTACAAGCCCTAGTTCGAGTCAAACTATCTGCCTACTGCTAATATCCCTATAGAGAAATGGGCAATTCCAAGAATTGGATGAGGTAGGCTCACTCAGATAATGTGACATGCTTCATCATTTGCCACCTCGTCCCACCAAGCATGTCACATTATGTGAGTGAGCCTACCTTGTCCAATTAATAGAGAATTAACCACAAGTACACCCCTGTCTACCGCTATCCTGAGCGTCCTGCATCCCCATCATCAGGACCACTCCATTAAAGTTTATGGCGGTCATGATATAAAGTGTGGAACTGCTTTGGTGGCCAGTAGAGACAGCCTTGTGGTCCTGAATCTCACCCATAGTAATTGTCTGATTCTTAAAGGATATCTCAGAATTGAGCACTTTCTCACACGGTGATCTGCCCGAGCATTGCAGAAAATTTGAGAGGAAGGCAACTAAGTTATTGAGAGGAACCTAATCTGGTACATTACCCTCCCATATCCTGAGTGAAATATAATAGAATTTCAGATGTTGGGTCCAAAGATGATTCACTTTTGCAGTTAAGTTGTTCTTTCAAGAATGTGATTCTTTGACCTGAGCGCAGAGCTTTCCAGAGATTTTCTTGGTGTGCTATTTGGACCACCTGGAGTTACAGTGAAAATGCTGTACCTTAATCTGTATGAATGTGTTGAGGTGAAGCAATGGGGAGGTGAGGATGAGTTTTTCAGGCAGTTCTGCTGGGACAATTTAGACCCTAATGGTAATGTTCTAATCCACTGATTTGGCATAGGTTCTGACCCCTGCTCCTGGCATGGCTCTCTGTGATGAATGTGCATTTAATATTGAGATGAATGCCCTTGTATCACTGGTAGTGCTGAGGGGACTGCCATGCATATTTAGCCTCCTTGGTATTGTTTTGCAGGTGACCTCCTTGTTGCTAGAAGGAGAAAGGAAAAATGTTCCTGATATGCAGGGAATTTTCTCCACATGCTCCATGATCTACAGCCCAGTGGATGTCTGTCCTCCAGGTCAATGGTTTGAACCAGCAGAGTGATTTGAGGCTTGGTTCAACAGAACCATGCTCTTTTAGCACCTCCAAAGGCCTCATTACGACTATGTTGGATATAAGTGAGGTCAAACTGGGGATTTTTTGTTATTTTCCACAGAATGGGGAATAACACGTGGAACTGGAACTTCTGGGTCCAATTCCATGCTTTTCCCTTTTCCAGCTCCACTTGTGGTGGGAAATGAAAGTGGGGGTTATAGCAGCATTTGTCCAACAATGCAGTCAGACAGTCCTTTAGCTGGCTTAAAGCTTACTAGTGTATTAGTTGTGTCCTGGTACCTATTCTGTTTCTGTTATGACAGAAAGGTAATAAGCCCCTCATTTAAATACATTCATACAAGGGAGGTGCTTGGGAGATGCTATGGGAAAATGCTTTGAGTTGTTGGCTGAAGGTTTTCTCCTAGACAATTACGGCATGTTGCCAATATATATCTGTTAATGTTGCTTCTTCATTAAATTTAAATTGCATTCTTTTGCCAAGAAAATTATTAAAATCTTACAAGAAAATGTAAAACAGTTATGCAGGTATACAGAATCAATATACAGAAGATGGAGGGAGAGATGAGGGAATAGAAAGTGATAGTTTGAATGATGTTAACATAACTAGGGATGTCCATCATATCTTTCCCAAGATCATGAACACGGTACAGTTCTTCAGTAGAAGACATTGCAGATGGAGCTTGTGTTTTCTCATTTTGTGACTTTTGGTTCCTAGTTGGATTGAGCTGCCATTTTCCATGCTTATTTGTTCATGCATTTATTTAAATATCAAACAATCTAATACACCACATTAACATTACTTTCAAGGGAAGTTGTCATTTCCTTGCTGCTTCTGAGATCTGTGTCTTCACCTGTTCTAAAAAGATTTTTCTACTCAGATCTTGATGCCATTTGCAAAATAAAAAACATGCTATAGACTGTCCCATGTTGCGTATTAGAGCAATATAAGTTTGTGTTTGCACATTTCTATCTATTTTATCAGTCATTTAAGTCAAGGATTTAACATTTTCCCAAGAAAAGTAAACATCTTTCCCTTTGTTGTTTTTCAGTTCCAATGTGTGCGATTGCTCAAGCAAAAATAGTGTGAAATTGAGGTAATGATGCTGGGTAGGACTCCCTTGCTTTGGGGTTCACAGCACTTGCATGAGACCTTAGGTGCTTTCCCTGAACCAGCCCAAAAGGTAAACAACCTAGGTTTTTGTCTGGATTCCAACCTGTCCATGAAACCTCAGGTGGCCAAAGTAACCTCAACCTGTTTCGCAGTATTGAAAAGGCTAAAAAAGATATCTTGATGCTCTCCTTTTTTGCCAAAAGGACAGCTATCCAACTATCTTATCAAGATTGGACTAAGGCAAAATTCTGTATCTTGGGTCAGACAAGGACTCTATAAGCTCCTACAAGTTGTCTAGAACTCTGCCAAAAGCCTTCTGTTTTGACTGCCAACACATGCTTCCGTGTGTGATGAGGAGCCGGGTGGTGGACCCGTCTCATCGGACTTGCTACCTCGTTACCTTTCTCCATGTCTGCATGGGCTGATGCCATCTGTTTTTCTACAGCCCATTCCAGCTTCTACTGTCCACGTATAAACTGTCGGATTAGATTCTCCATTGTTCTAGACTTAGGAGGCATTACTATCCCACTTCTGACACCACAAGTGACGTGGCGGAGAAGGAGACAGAGAGACCAGGATAGAGTGTCTCAATACTGCTTTATTTCCTGTGCACACTTAGGGGATTTTCTCAAGAACAACACTCAAAGTCCCAGGTTGGTGCGTATTCTTCACTCTCTTACTTCAGAGAGCAAGGAACCTCTTCAGGCATTCGGCTTTCCCAGGATAGGAAGACTTGGCCTCGCCGTACAGCCGCACCGATCATAAGGAAAACAAAAGGAATAAAGTAAAGTCTTGGTAAGGGGGTTGTTCTGCTGCTATGAGTAGTGATCAGGGAAAAGGGAGTGAAGGAGGGTGCATCCGACCGCCACCTCTCTCGTAGTACGGCTTAACATGCTTTGTGACTACCGCTATTTATCTTAGCGTAGGCAGATGGTACTTGTGTGCCGCTTAGTCTTCCCTTCACCTCCCAGCTTCCCCTTTCCCACACAGCCCCTAGCCAGCCCCGTACCTTGTGGAGCCACGACCCTCCTGGGCCGTGGCCGCCTTCTGCAGTTGCCGAAGAAGGTCCGGCTCCCTTCTTTCGTCTTCTGCGGTCAGCGTCTCTCTTCGTCCGGCTTCCGGGATATCCTCATCCGCGTCAGCGAAGATCCTCAGCTTCCTGGGTCCAGGGCCAATAAAGAAGGTCTCGCCATCCCGTTCTTCTCCAGACAGCTCCGACTTCCTTGTTGGTGATCCTCCATGAGAACGCCCAGGATGTTTCTTCTCTTCCGCTTTGTAGGGGAACAAGTCAGCTGACCACCTCACGTGATTGGCAGAGGTAGCTTAAGGCAGTGGAGTCTTAAAGGGACAATATTGATCTGGTCCAAAAGACAGGGTCTGCAAATAGAGTAGTGGACAGGGAGAAAGGTAACGAGGTAGCCGATCCTGCAGCAAGTCCGATGAGATGGGTCCACCACCCGGCTCCTCATCACACCGTGTCATTTCTCCGAAACCTTCACTGGCTCGCAGTTGATAAATGGATCCAGTTCAATCCATTACACTTCATGCATTAAGTCAGATTGAGTGCTGGTCCTCTGTATCTGCAAAGCTAGTGGTTAGTTACTAGCCATCCTGTGGACTGCGTTTGAGCAACCAGTCCCTCTGCACAGTCCCTAGAATCAAACGGACTTGGAGTATGGTTGCTCCTTTTCTAACATGTGCTCCAAGTTGCAGAATACCATATCTGAGTACCTGAGAAAATGTACTTCTCTGACCATTTTCCGCAAAAACCTAAACAATTTGACTGTTTTAACTTTTTAGTTTGTGTTGTTCCATCTATTGCTAAAAGTGCTGGGAGCCCCAATTTGGGTAGCCGTGCACTATACAAGTTTTCAAAATAATAATAATAAATTTGCCTTGGGCACAGATGTTTTATTCTATTCACATTTATCTAGTCTAACTATGAAGCATCAAAACAGACTTGTTTTAACTATTTAAACTTAGAGCAGAAGAAGATTCTTGCCCTGCCACAAGTTAGTGTTGCTTTCACCACATCTTCCCCAGCAAGTGTGTGTGAGAAAGTGGGTTTCTGTTGCAGTAACCCCCCCTTTTTTTTTGCCTAATAGCTGATGCACTTTTCCTTGTTGTGCCCTGGGCTCCTGCCAATCAGGTGCCCAGGGCCTATGTTCCTTCCTTAAAACACACAAACTCCCAATTGGCAAACCCTGGCCACATGTCAGCCCCTGGTAAATGGTACCCTAGGTACCCAGGGCCTTGTGACCAGGGAAGGCCTCTAAGGGCTGCAGCACTCCTTGTGCCACCCTTAGAGGCCCTGTACCCTTACACACACACACTGCCTTTGCAGGCTGAGTGTCTGGGTGCAGGACAAAACAAAGAGTCGACATGGCACACATCTCTGTGTGCCATGCTGTTGGAAGGCGGACCCCGAGGAGTCGGTGAGACCACCAAGGGGGGCCCTCGCACTGCACGAAGTAGCCGAGCGCTGCCGAGAAGTCTCCTGAGAGATCCTTCCCCTATCACGTACTAGCACAGTAACACCACCACACCGGACTCAAGGAGGTTGTCTCAAGACAAGCAATTCTTTATCATCAATAAAAGGTTACGAGTTCAATATTTACACGAAGGGATCGAGGGATCCACCAAAAGTCTCAATGTCTCTTTGGAAGGGTAGGGGTAGCGGGACAGTCTTTGGCAGGAATGTGGTACGAGGGTACCTGGGGCCCAGTTCTTATCCTCAAGCTGGAGGACCTCCGATCTCGGAGGGGTCGAGCCGCGACGGCGTCAGCAGGGCTCTGGCGTACAGTTCGTGGAGAGCCGCGATTCAATCAGCAGGGCTCTCAAGATGGTTTCTGCTCAGCTCGAGCCGCGACGTCGTCAGCAGGGCTCCGAGGAAGGTCTCAGCGAGGTGGGGCCGCGACGGCGTCTGCAGGGCTCCGATGTTCCAGGTGGTTCAGGAAAGGTTCACAAGAGGGAGCCGCGACGCAGTCAGCAGGGCTCGTGATGGTTCCGTCAAGAGTTCTTCTCCGTAGGGTCAGCCGCGATTCGATCAGCAGGTCTCTCGACTCCGGGATACAACTGCCGAGCTGTGGTGGGGTCGCCCCAGATATAGGTCTGGAGCCCTTTGATGTCCGGACCCTTGCGCCCAAGGGGGCGGAGTGGCCGGGTGGAGGTGGCCAGACGCCCAGCAGGAGAGGCGCCAGGCCCATGGGAGTTTGCCGGGCGATCACACCTCGAGAGGGGAGGACAGTTGGGGGTCCCAACGATACCGTCCTCCGCCGGGGGCGATGAATGGTTCCTGCGGCACCCCCTGGCCAGTCCGTGGTGCCTCGAGGTCGGGGCTTCGCTGGGGTCGAGGCCGGGTTGAGCGGGGTCGCGCCGGCTGGTGTACGGGGTGACGTAGATGCCAACAAGATGGCGGAGCCATGAGGAGCATGCGACCACGTGCAGTTCCAGGTGAAGGGCCTTGGAGCAGTTCAGACGGGTGGCCCGTGAAGGCCGGGGCGGGGAACGGCCACAGTCCAGGGGGGTTAAGGACCACGCCACGAGGCCGGGTCCAACAGGCGTCCCCCCCAGCCGAAGGCATGGAGAGTCACCCATCTCCTTGGGGATTCTCCTCGTCAAGGCGGAAGAAGCGGGACAGGCCGTCGGCGTTGGCGTGGTCATTGCCGGGCCGGTGTTCGACGTCAAAGTCCATCCCTTGTAGCGAGATGGACCATCGCAGCAGTTTGGGGTTCTCGCCCCGCATTCGCATTAACCATTGCAAGGGCCGGTGGTCGGTCTGGACCCGGAAGTGGGCGCCAAAGAGGTAGGGCCGGAGCTTCTTGAGGGCCCACACCACAGCGAAGGCCTCGCGCTCAATAGTGCTCCAGCGTTGCTCCCGGGGCAGTAGTCGCCGGCTGATGAAGGCCACTGGTCGGTCGAGCCCCTTTTCATCAGTTTGGGAGAGAACGGCCCCGATCCCATACTCGGAGGCGTCCGTCTGTACCACGAACTCCTTCTGGTAGTCCGGGGCCTGCAGCACCGGAGCAGTACACATGGCCGTTTTGAGGGTGTCGAAGGCTGTTTGGCAGCGGGGTGTCCAGTGTACCTTCTTGGGCTGCTTTTTGGACGTTAACTCTGTGAGGGGGCCGACAATGCTCCCATAGTCCCGGATAAACCGTCGGTAGTATCCGGTGAGGCCCAGGAAGGCCCGGACAGCGGTCTGGGTAGTGGGGGGTTCCCAGGTCTGGATGGCATCCATCTTTGCTTGGAGGGGGGCCACCTGCCCGCTCCCCACTTGATGGCCCAGGTAGGTCACGGATCCGTGGCCGATTTGGCATTTGCTGGCCTTGATTGTGAGCCCGGCCCGCTGGAGGGCGGCCAGGACGGCCTTTAGGTGGAGGAGGTGCTCGGCCCAGTGGTTGCTGTACACGGCAATGTCATCTAAGTAGGCCGCGCTGAAGGCCTCAAGCCCGGCCAAAACTTTGTTCACCAGTCGCTGGAAGGTGGCCGGGGCGTTCTTCATTCCGAAGGGCATCACCCGAAAGTGGTAATGCCCATCCGGAGTCGAAAAGGCGGATCTTTCTTGGGCGCCGGGGGTGAGCTGGATTTGCCAGTACCCGGCGGTGAGGTCCAGCGTGCTCAGGTAGCGAGCGGCCCCTAGGCGGTCGATGAGTTCGTCGGCCCGGGGTATCGGGTGTGCGTCCGTCTTGGTTACTACATTCAGGGCTCGGTAGTCCACGCAGAATCGCAACTCCGGGGGGTGGCCGGGAGCTGCGGCCTTGGGCACCAGGACGACAGGACTGGCCCACGGGCTGTCGGAAGGCTCGATGACCCCCAGGGCCAGCATCTTCGCTACTTCGGCCTGGATGCAGGCCCGCACTCGGTCAGGCACCCGGTAGGCTCTGTGTCGTATGGGGGGGTTCTCCCCGGTGTCGACGTCGTGGACGCACCAGTGGGTCACCCCCGGGGTGAGAGAGAAGAGGGCTGCGTAGTCCCGCAGTAATCGCTGGCAGTCGTTGCGCTGTTCTGGGGTCAGGGACGAGGCGAGTTGGACCCCTTCGATCGATCCATCGTGAATGTCGGATTGCAAGAGGTCGGGCAGGGGCTCGGAGTCGTCCTCGCCCCCCTCGTCGGTCGCCAGCAGCAGGCTCAGTTCGGTCCGGGCGAAGTGGGGTTTTAGCCTGTTAGCATGTAGGACCCGGAGGGGGTTCCGGGGGGACTCCAGATCGACCAAGTAGGTGACGGGACTTTTCTTCTCCACCACCTTGAAGGGCCCGGTCCACTTGTCCTGGAGGGCGCCGGGTTCGACCGGGGCCATGACCCATACTTTCTGACCTGGCTCGAATTCTACAGTAGAAGTGTTGCGATCGTACCACCGCTTCATGTCCTCCTGGCTGGCCTCGAGGTTGGCTTCGGCGAGGGCTCGGAACTTGCGGGTCTGGTTTCGGAGGGTCAGGAGGTATCGGTAGACGTCAGGAGGGGCGCCTCGGGGCTTCATCTCCCAGCCCTCCTTGACCAGACTGAGCGGTCCGCGGACCGGGTGTCCATACAATAGTTCAAACGGGCTGAACCCCAGGGACTTCTGCGGGACCTCCCGATAGGCGAACAGGAGGCAGGGCAGCAGGACATCCCATTTCCGCCTGAGTGGTTCTTCCAGGCCCTGGATCATCCCTTTCAATGTTCGGTTGAATCGCTCAACCAGTCCGTTCCCCTGAGGGTGATATGGGGTCGTGAACTTGTATGTGACCCCGCACTGTTGCCACAGGGACCGCATGTACCTGGAGATAAAGTTCGTGCCGCGGTCGCTCACCACTTCGCTGGGGAATCCCACTCGGGAGAAGATCCCCATCAAGGCCCGGCCTACCACAGGGGCCGTTATGGTTCTGAGCGGGACCGCCTCCGGGTACCTGGTGGCGTGGTCCACGAGGACCAGGATGAAGCGGTGGCCCAGGGCGGTTTGGGGGTCCAGGGGTCCCACAATGTCGATTCCGACCCGTTCAAACGGGGTGCTGACGGCGGGAAAGGGCTGGAGGGGGGCCTTGACCCGACCCCCCGTCTTTCCGCTGGCTTGGCAGGTCTGGCAGGACCGGCAGTGGTTGTCCACATCTCTCCGCATCCGGGGCCAGTAGAAGTGGGTCACCAGACGACTGTACGTTTTGTCTTGCCCCAAGTGTCCGGCGAGGGGCACATCATGGGCCAGGTTGAGAAGAAACTCCCGGAAGCGGAGGGGGACCACCAACACGCGGCTGGCCCCGAGTTCTGCTACTTTCTGTTCACTGTACAACAGGCCCTCGGCCCAGTAGATCCAGTGGGTGCCGGTCTGGTCACCGTTGGCTTGCGCGGTCGCCTGCTGCCGGACCCCTTCGAGAGAGGGACAGGACTGTTGCTCTTGCTGGAACTGCTCTCGGGTGGGGCCCCCTTCGTGTTGCCATTGCGTCAGCTCTGGTAGGGCGCTCGGAGAATTCATCTCTTCGGGGGAGGATTCGCTGGACCCAGGGTCGGTGTCCGCCTCCTCCTCGCTGCTGGCGGGAGGGGGTGTGAGCCCCTCGGGTCGGGCGGTCCCGGAGGTCGAGGATGAGCGGGGGGCCTGGGCGGTCATGGACCGGGTGATGGCGCAGGCCCAATCAGCCAGTCCCAACATTCGGAGGTGCTCTCGTCGTTCTACTTGAGCCCAGGGGGAACTCTCCAAGTCGTTCCCCAGGAGGCAGTCGACCGGGGCGTCGTCGCGCACTGTCACCTTCAGCAGGCCCGTCACCCCTCCCCACTCGAAGGGGACCAGGGCCATCTGGCATAGGCTTTCACTGTTGTCGGCCGTCCGGACAGGGCACAGCACATTCGGTAGAATCTGTTCAGGGGTCACCAGGTGGCAGCGGACAGCGGTGATACTGGCGCCGGTGTCGCGAAGGGCTTCGGCCCGTTGTCCGTTGACCGTGACCTGCTGCCGGTACTTCTGGGTGTTGGTTGGGATGGGGGTGCAGGGTACCATCTCCCGGCTACCCAGGCAGACCAGGGACATGGCTGCCGGCTCCCACTCAGTGTTTTCTCGGTCGAGGGCCTCTTCTTCCTCTTCTCCTCCCCCCAAGGCGGCGGCTGTCAGCTGCCGGGGCGGGGGCCCGCCGGCCCCGTTTCTTCGGTTCAGAGGGCAGGCCGGGTCGCTGGCAAAGTGTCCGGTTTGTTGGCAGCCATAGCAGGTCACTGGTGGCCGTGGTCCGGGTCGGGCCGGGCCCACCCTTCGTGCTAGGCTCGGGGAGAGATGTGGCTGCGGTGGCCCTCGAGGGGGGCTCCTGGGGGCCCCAGCGGGAGGGTCTCGGTTCCTGTTCGGCCCTCCCCCCCCACCGCGCTGGCGTGGGGGTCCGTTGGGGTTCCTCTGGTACTCCCCCATTGAGCTCCGGGGGACCCGGGAGTTGACCCATCGATCGGCCTCGACGGCCAGTTTCCGCGGGTCGGTCATTTTGCTGTCGAGGAGGTGCTGTCTCAGCTCCACGAAGCAATTGTTGGAAAGATGTTCCCACACGATGAGGTCGACCAGTTGCCCGTAGGTGGTTACTTTGCTGCCTTTGATCCACCCTTCTAGGGCCCGACTAAAAAAGTCCACATATTCCACCCATGTGGTACCCGGGATTTTCTTGCAGTCTCGGAACCGCTGGCGGTACATTTCCGCTGTTAGCCCGTAGCGGGTGAGCAGGGCCTCCTTCATGTGATCGTAGGAGGTCATCACTTCCTCCGGTAGCTGGAGCAGCGTGTCCCGCCCTTCACTCAGGAATCGCCCCCACAGGCCTGCGCCCCAGTCTTTTCGGGGCACTCGATGGGAGGTCATGGCCACCTCATAGGCCTTGAACCACTGTTGGATATCGTCATTCTTGTAATACTCCTTGACGACCTCCTTCGGGATATGTACTTTGGCCTCGGCAGGCGGTAGAGTGTCTCTCGTACTGGGGGTGTTGGTCCCTCCGTTCTTGGCCTTGATCTCGAGCTCCTTGAGGCTGCGCTCGTGCTCAAGGGTGAGCTTCTTTTCCTCCAACTCCCGGTGTCGTCTCTTCTCTTCTATCTCTTCTTGAAGGCGTAGCTGCTCGAGGGCCAGTTTCTTTTCTGCCAGCTGGAGTTCGCCGTCCAGTCGCAGTCGGGCGAGCTCTAGCTCGTGGCTCCGGACCTTTTCCCGCTCTCGTATTTCTTCTTCGGAGAGGCCGGTTTCTAGGCTCTTTCGTCCTCCGGTTGCCGGGGTCAGTGCGGTTGCTGTGGTCTCCGTCAGGGGCAAGGGCCCTTCTTCCTGGGAGGGGCCTGCCCCGGCCTCCAGCCATGTCCTCAGAGCTTTCTGCATCTCTTCCTTGGTACCGAGGCTGGTGGTTGCAATGCCTTTGTCTCTGCAGAACTGTTTTAATTCTTTGTGCGTATATTCTTCCAGCCGTTCGGGCTGGAACTCCATTGTCGCGTTGTTTTCCTGGCTGCTCATGATGCTATTCGTTTGGATGGGTAGCTAGTGGGTACTGGCTGGTACGTACTGCGTTCGGCTCGGATCCCGTCGCTGGCCACCAAATGTTGGAAGGCGGACCCCGAGGAGTCGGTGAGACCACCAAGGGGGGCCCTCGCACTGCACGAAGTAGCCGAGCGCTGCCGAGAAGTCTCCTGAGAGATCCTTCCCCTATCACGTACTAGCACAGTAACACCACCACACCGGACTCAAGGAGGTTGTCTCAAGACAAGCAATTCTTTATCATCAATAAAAGGTTACGAGTTCAATATTTACACAAAGGGATCGAGGGATCCACCAAAAGTCTCAATGTCTCTTTGGAAGGGTAGGGGTAGCGGGACAGTCTTTGGCAGGAATGTGGTACGAGGGTACCTGGGGCCCAGTTCTTATCCTCAAGCTGGAGGACCTCCGATCTCGGAGGGGTCGAGCCGCGACGGCGTCAGCAGGGCTCTGGCGTACAGTTCGTGGAGAGCCGCGATTCAATCAGCAGGGCTCTCAAGATGGTTTCTGCTCAGCTCGAGCCGCGACGTCGTCAGCAGGGCTCCGAGGAAGGTCTCAGCGAGGTGGGGCCGCGACGGCGTCTGCAGGGCTCCGATGTTCCAGGTGGTTCAGGAAAGGTTCACAAGAGGGAGCCGCGACGCAGTCAGCAGGGCTCGTGATGGTTCCGACAAGAGTTCTTCTCCGTAGGGTCAGCCGCGATTCGATCAGCAGGGCTCTCGACTCCGGGATACAACTGCCGAGCTGTGGTGGGGTCGCCCCAGATATAGGTCTGGAGCCCTTTGATGTCCGGACCCTTGCGCCCAAGGGGGCGGAGTGGCCGGGTGGAGGTGGCCAGACGCCCAGCAGGAGAGGCGCCAGGCCCATGGGAGTTTGCCGGGCGATCACACCTCGAGAGGGGAGGACCGTTGGGGGTCCCAACGATACCGTCCTCCGCCGGGGGCGATGAATGGTTCCTGCGGCACCCCCTGGCCAGTCCGTGGTGCCTCGAGGTCGGGGCTTCGCTGGGGTCGAGGCCGGGTTGAGCGGGGTCGCGCCGGCTGGTGTACGGGGTGACGTAGATGCCAACAAGATGGCGGAGCCATGAGGAGCATGCGACCACGTGCAGTTCCAGGTGAAGGGCCTTGGAGCAGTTCAGACGGGTGGCCCGTGAAGGCCGGGGCGGGGAACGGCCACAGTCCAGGGGGGTTAAGGACCACGCCACGAGGCCGGGTCCAACACATGCCCATTACCTATACTGCCAAGGCATATGTCAGCCACCCCTCTGGCTGGGTGCCTTATGCCTATGGTGTGGGCACAGGAGCAGGAGCCCTGTGCCCCTACAGTACCCAGGTCCATTCCTGGGCACTGTAAGTACAGTGCTGCCTTTCACAAGTACATGGTGCTGAGAGCTCGTCAAACACGAACTCCACAGCACCATAATGGCAACACTGAAGACTGGGAAGTTTGGTATCAAACTTCTCAGCACATTAAACCCACACTGATGCCAGTGTGGGATTTAATGTACTAAGCACCCCAGAGGGCATCTTAGAGATGCCCCCTTACAGCTAACCTACAATCCACGTCTGCTCTGAGGCTGCCCAGGCTGCCACACAGCAGACACGTTGCTGGACCCCTGGGTGGGAGAGCCCCTGCTCTCCCGGGCCTGCAACAATGCACATCCTGGGTGAGGTGAGAAATCTCCTCCCCCAGGATGAGCAAAGGGAAGCTTCAAAGGCACGCCGCCAGTTGGAGTTTCCCCAGGCCACTGCAACCCCCCACTCTGGCAGGAAGCTTGGCCGGAAACCCCATACAAGGACAGGGGATGTGCCAGCCTGCCCACCCCACCCCTCAGGTGGGGGAGGCGAGGTGAAGCACATCTCCGGGCTCTCGCCATCTTGAAGATGGGAGGCCCTACCCTATCAGGATTAGGCTACTGCCCTCCTCCCACAGGAGAGAGGCAGGATAGGGGGTGTACCCACCCCAGGACAAGGACCCATTGGTCCCTGGCCTTCACCTACCTGTAACGCCCCTAAATCTAGTATTTAGGGGCCCCCTGAACCTTCCTTCCGGAGATTCCAGATAGAAACCTACAAGAAGAGCAAGAAGAAAAAAGACCTGCCCTGCAGCTGCTAAAAAGAGGAAGACACCAACTGCTTTGGCCCCAGCCCTACCGGCCTGTCGACCCTCGAACCTGCTCCTGCTCCAGCGCGGCATCTCTTGTGGCCAGCAACCTCAAAAACCCCGGAGGACCTGGCTACCTTTGACCTCTGATTCCCTGGGACTCCCATGAGTAGAGGCTCTACTCGAGAAACCTATTCCTAACTCCTGGCAGCAGCCCGGAACCGCGGACCCAACACACTCTGCACCAGCCAAGCCTGGCCAGTGCCGGAGTGGACAAAGACCCTGAGGACGACCCCACGGCGACTGTGACCCCGAGTCCGGCACCCAAGGACCCCCCTCGACATCCTGGACGAAGCCTGCAGCCTCAGAACCGAGTGCCACCCCAGCCGCGATCAACCAGAGGGTAAGATTCCCGACGTCAAAAGGCACCCCTGCACCCGGCGCCCTGCGGCCCCCTGTGCCCAATCCCGGGGTACCCACCTAACCTACAACTACCCAACTTACCCCTCGAAGTGGTGGTGGCACCGGAAACATCCTCGTCCCCGAGCCTGCAGCCTTTTTCCAAACCGGAACATTCCCATTGACTTTCATTGAGCGCCCGAAGGCTCAAAAGCACCCTGCACCCAGCCGCCCGAGTGGCCCTGGTAGTGCACTCTCTACACTAACTTACTTCCCCACTTGCCCTGAGTAAGTGACCAGGAGCCCAGCTCCCACAGACGCGTGGCTTGCCAGACAGCAGCCACCAACCAAGGCCCCCCTATCCCTCATAGGATAACATTGGGCCTAACTCACTCTGCACCCGGCCGTCCTGAAACCGCTGAGGGTGAACCAACTGTACCTACCTGACACTGGGGGACCCCTGAGTCTATGCCCGGAATTTCAACTCTGCCAGTCGAGTACTTACCCTTAAACCGCTAACTTCATTTTCCTCATAGGGTAACATTGACTGGCTTTTTCTTCAAAAATCTTCTAAGTGTGAACTTTTCAAAACTGTAAAAATTCACCAAAAATCAGCCAAGTGACAAAAACGAATTTACTCACCTGTTCCTGGGTGAGCTCCCAGTGCTGGATCTTGGTGCCCAGCCCTGACCCTGAAAAGTACTCACAACTATACTTACCTCTAACTCATTTTTCTCCCATAGGAAACCATTGTCTGCTTTTCTGTGAAATTTCTTCTAAGTGTCTATTTTTGCAAATTTGAAATATTCTTTTAAAATCGTACCATTTCTGCAAACGAAATTACTTACCTGTTTTTGATAAGGACCCCAGTCCTGGGTCTAGGCACCCAGTCCTGGATTACTAAAGTAACGATAAAGTACTCTACCTGCAATTTGAATTTCTTGCCATAGAGATCCATTGAATGTTTTCTGTGAAATATTTTCTAAGTGCTAACTTTTGAAATAGCTAAATATTATTTAAAAATCATTACAGTTATTAAGTCGACTTTCATCACTTGATTCTGAATACTGACCCCAGGCTGGTTCTAGGATCCAGACCTGGAATTCCAAAAGTAATCTGAAAAGTAATTTATTACAAATAACCTGAATTTACCATTGAGCTCAATGCATTGTTATGTTTAGGAAATAGGATTGTTTATTGCAACCAACTGTGACTGTTTACACAAATTTATTGCTTGAAACAAAAGTATTTATATTCAACCTCTCATTCTGAGAAAGTATATTTTTACCCCCTTTGTGGTTCTAAAAATAAAACAAGCATATATTTTATATATACAAATCATTGGCCTAGAGTTCAGTTATTGAGTGTGTGAAACCATTTGCTGACTGAGTGTGTACAATAAATGCTTTACACTGTCCTCTGGTACTGCCTTACTGCTCGACCAAGCTACCACTTTTGAGAGTAAGGTCATACCTAACTTTGACCTCTATCAGCCTCTGGGGGACTGTGGACTCTGTACACCCTGTACCTATTAGGGAACAGTATATACAGAGCCACTTTCTCACATTGGTGGATCAGCGGTGGGATACAAACTTGCATTTGTTGGACTACTTGGTTACCATCTGATCACACGACAGAACTCTTAAAAATTGCCTTTAGAATTCTGATTGGTTTTTCCAAAATTACTAAAAGTCTTGCTAGGGCCTTGCTTAAGTCCCATTAGAATTTTAGAAAAATAAAAGTCACTATAGTCAGGGTAGAGGGTTAGAACTGTCAGGTTAGAATGTCTCAAACAAACCCAGCTATTAGTGATAATAATAACATGGACCTGGTGGAGGAGCTCGACCTCACACCTTACTTACACTTGTCTTTCAAGGAATTGAGGTCCTTATGTAAACTCAAAAATTTACAAATGGGTCAGCATCCAACCAAACAAGGGCTCCAGGAGCTCCTGGCTGAGTATGCTAAAGACCACCCATCTGAACATGGTGATGGCCAGTCAGATGAGGAAAGGGAAACAGGGGAGGAGGACAGCAACCTCCCCATACTATTCCCTAGGGAGGAGATGGCACCCATACCCTCCAACTCAAGACATAGCATCTGGGCACCTAGAGACCACACAGGTGGCTCTGGTCCCAGAGACAACACTGGGGGTCCCCCCAGTGAAGAGGACAGCCTTATGAGGCTGGCCAAAAGAATAGATCTAGAGTCCAGGCTCCTGGCTCTAGAAAAGGAAAGGAGAGAGATGGGTTTAGCACCCATCAATGGTGGCAGCAATAATAAAAACAAGGATAGGGAGGAAACTTCTGACCTTAAAATCCCCAAAGGGATTGTCCCTAAATTTGAGGAAGGTGATGATATCACCAAATGGTTCACAGCCTTTGAGAGGGCTTGTGATATCAGGAAAGTAAAGAAACCTCTCTGGGGGGCACTCCTGTGGGAACTGTTCTCTGGTAACTGCAGGGACAGGCTTCTGACTCTCTCTGGGCCAGAAGCAGGATCCTATGACCTCATGAAGAAAGCTCTGATTGAGGGATTTGGATTCACCACTGAGGAGTATAGAATTAGATTCAGGGGGGCTCACAAAACCCAGACCCAGTCCTAGATTGATTTTGTAGATTTCTCAGTGAAGACACTGGATGGTTGGTTAGCTGGACATGGTGTGCAGGATTTTACTGGATTGTACAATTTATTCATGAAGGAACATATTTTGAGTAACTGCACAAATGCAAAGTTGCATCAGCATTTGGTAGACCTAGGTCTAAAATCCCCCCAAGAATTGGGAAAAAGAGCAGACCACTGGGTCAAGACTAGGGTGACTAGGACGTTCACTGGGAGGGACCAGAACCAAGGGGTCCCAAAACCTCCCCAGAAGAAAGAGAGTGAACCCCTTGTGGATAAAAGAAAGGAGTCCCAGGTAGCCCCCCAAAAACCTGACCAGGAGGGTGGGCCCAAAGACACCTCACAAACTAAACCAGGGTACCAAGGTAAGAATTGGGATCCCAACAGAATATGGTGTTTCAACTGTCAGAAGGCTGGACACCACACCCAGGACTCTAGTTGTCCTAAAAATAAGGTTCCCAGTACAGCTCCAGGGGTGACTAGTGTAGCCCCAGGGGTTGCCAGTGTAGCTTGGGAGGGAGGGTCCTCAGATGAGGAAGTCCTCCTAGCTTTCAACTGGAGAATGGGCCCAAGAAGCAAGCTGGAGATCCCAGAAGGAAGTAGACACTTCCACCACCTACTGGTGAATGGAATCCCAGCCACTGCCCTGAGAGATACCTGTGCCAGTCACACTGTGGTACATGACAGGTTGGTATTCCCACACCAATATGTCTCAGGGGAAACAAGAAGGGTAAGAACTGTCCCAGGGGGAGTCACTGTTAGGCCTGTGGCTATAGTGCCCCTAGCCACAGCTGGGTCCCTTAGATGGAGGAAAGTGATAGTCAGTAAAAACCTCCCCCTTGATTGTCTCTTGGGGAATGATCACTTAGATGTGGAACTGAGCCAAAGAGAGGTGCTGGCCCAATGCCAGGCCTTGCCCAAAGAACCTGTGGGGGCTCAACCTGCAGTCAGTGCAGCTGAGTCCCAAAAGAGTGAGAAGAAACAGGGTAGGAAAGGTGGGCAACTGTTAGCCACAGTTCCAGAGAGCCAGGGAGATGCTATCCCAGTAAGGGAAAACTCCCACAATGGCACTGGTAAAGCCCCCCCTAGCCAACAGCAAGACCTGACTAGTCAGGCAACTGTCCAGCCTGAATTAGTGGCTCCTCAGGTGGCAGAACAAGGGGTAGAGGAGGGGTGTTCCCTACCAAGAGTAGGGACCCCCTATCCTCAAACAGACCAACAGCCAGGACCCAAAGAGAACTATAAAATAGCCCCCTCACTTGCCAGTCAGGAGCTAAAGGTATGGTACTGGGCACTGACAGCTGTCAGCAGCCTCTGCTGGGTGTTAGCCTTCATGGCAGCCCTATCCTTGGCATGGTGGCCTAACCCCCTGCCAAATAGCAAGTCAGGCCCCCTGACCTTATTGGTCATGGTGGGGTTGCTCAAGCTGTGGGTAGCCTCTGTGGGTAAGCTGGGCCTAGCCCTGGCTAAGTTAGAAACTACCGAGGTATACACCTCTAAACCCAAAATAGAAAGATGGGACCAGGACAGTAAAAGACAAGGAGAGGAGCCTTGGGAGTTAGGTCCTGAAACTAATAAGACAGGCCAGCTCCCCAAAGGGATTGACCTAGGCAGAAGGATGTAAGGCAGAGTAGGCCCTGCAACTTTCAAACCACTTCCCCAACTCTTCCTCGCCTGAAAGACTAGGTAGACTCTCCCAGCTTTGGCAGAAGTCTCCTGGCCTTTGGGCTGGGGGGGGGCTTGTGTGAGAAAGTGGGTTTCTGTTGCAGTAACCCCCCCTTTTTTTTTTGCCTAATAGCTGATGCACTTTTCCTTGTTGTGCCCTGGGCTCCTGCCAATCAGGTGCCCAGGGCCTATGTTCCTTCCTTAAAACACACAAACTCCCAATTGGCAAACCCTGGCCACATGTCAGCCCCTGGTAAATGGTACCCTAGGTACCCAGGGCCTTGTGACCAGGGAAGGCCTCTAAGGGCTGCAGCACTCCTTGTGCCACCCTTAGAGGCCCTGTACCCTTACACACACACACTGCCTTTGCAGGCTGAGTGTCTGGGTGCAGGACAAAACAAAGAGTCGACATGGCACACATCTCTGTGTGCCATGCCCATTACCTATACTGCCAAGGCATATGTCAGCCACCCCTCTGGCTGGGTGCCTTATGCCTATGGTGTGGGCACAGGAGCAGGAGCCCTGTGCCCCTACAGTACCCAGGTCCATTCCTGGGCACTGTAAGTACAGTGCTGCCTTTCACAAGTACATGGTGCTGAGAGCTCGTCAAACACGAACTCCACAGCACCATAATGGCAACACTGAAGACTGGGAAGTTTGGTATCAAACTTCTCAGCACATTAAACCCACACTGATGCCAGTGTGGGATTTAATGTACTAAGCACCCCAGAGGGCATCTTAGAGATGCCCCCTTACAGCTAACCTACAATCCACGTCTGCTCTGAGGCTGCCCAGGCTGCCACACAGCAGACACGTTGCTGGACCCCTGGGTGGGAGAGCCCCTGCTCTCCCGGGCCTGCAACAATGCACATCCTGGGTGAGGTGAGAAATCTCCTCCCCCAGGATGAGCAAAGGGAAGCTTCAAAGGCACGCCGCCAGTTGGAGTTTCCCCAGGCCACTGCAACCCCCCACTCTGGCAGGAAGCTTGGCCGGAAACCCCATACAAGGACAGGGGATGTGCCAGCCTGCCCACCCCACCCCTCAGGTGGGGGAGGCGAGGTGAATCACATCTCCGGGCTCTCGCCATCTTGAAGATGGGAGGCCCTACCCTATCAGGATTAGGCTACTGCCCTCCTCCCACAGGAGAGAGGCAGGATAGGGGGTGTACCCACCCCAGGACAAGGACCCATTGGTCCCTGGCCTTCACCTACCTGTAACGCCCCTAAATCTAGTATTTAGGGGCCCCCTGAACCTTCCTTCCGGAGATTCCAGATAGAAACCTACAAGAAGAGCAAGAAGAAAAAAGACCTGCCCTGCAGCTGCTAAAAAGAGGAAGACACCAACTGCTTTGGCCCCAGCCCTACCGGCCTGTCGACCCTCGAACCTGCTCCTGCTCCAGCGCGGCATCTCTTGTGGCCAGCAACCTCAAAAACCCCGGAGGACCTGGCTACCTTTGACCTCTGATTCCCTGGGACTCCCATGAGTAGAGGCTCTACTCGAGAAACCTATTCCTAACTCCTGGCAGCAGCCCGGAACCGCGGACCCAACACACTCTGCACCAGCCAAGCCTGGCCAGTGCCGGAGTGGACAAAGACCCTGAGGACGACCCCACGGCGACTGTGACCCCGAGTCCGGCACCCAAGGACCCCCCTCGACATCCTGGACGAAGCCTGCAGCCTCAGAACCGAGTGCCACCCCAGCCGCGATCAACCAGAGGGTAAGATTCCCGACGTCAAAAGGCACCCCTGCACCCGGCGCCCTGCGGCCCCCTGTGCCCAATCCCGGGGTACCCACCTAACCTACAACTACCCAACTTACCCCTCGAAGTGGTGGTGGCACCGGAAACATCCTCGTCCCCGAGCCTGAAGCCTTTTTCCAAACCGGAACATTCCCATTGACTTTCATTGAGCGCCCGAAGGCTCAAAAGCACCCTGCACCCAGCCGCCCGAGTGGCCCTGGTAGTGCACTCTCTACACTAACTTACTTCCCCACTTGCCCTGAGTAAGTGACCAGGAGCCCAGCTCCCACAGACGCGTGGCTTGCCAGACAGCAGCCACCAACCAAGGCCCCCTATCCCTCATAGGATAACATTGGGCCTAACTCACTCTGCACCCGGCCGTCCTGAAACCGCTGAGGGTGAACCAACTGTACCTACCTGACACTGGGGGACCCCTGAGTCTATGCCCGGAATTTCAACTCTGCCAGTCGAGTACTTACCCTTAAACCGCTAACTTCATTTTCCTCATAGGGTAACATTGACTGGCTTTTTCTTCAAAAATCTTCTAAGTGTGAACTTTTCAAAACTGTAAAAATTCACCAAAAATCAGCCAAGTGACAAAAACGAATTTACTCACCTGTTCCTGGGTGAGCTCCCAGTGCTGGATCTTGGTGCCCAGCCCTGACCCTGAAAAGTACTCACAACTATACTTACCTCTAACTCATTTTTCTCCCATAGGAAACCATTGTCTGCTTTTCTGTGAAATTTCTTCTAAGTGTCTATTTTTGCAAATTTGAAATATTCTTTTAAAATCGTACCATTTCTGCAAACGAAATTACTTACCTGTTTTTGATAAGGACCCCAGTCCTGGGTCTAGGCACCCAGTCCTGGATTACTAAAGTAACGATAAAGTACTCTACCTGCAATTTGAATTTCTTGCCATAGAGATCCATTGAATGTTTTCTGTGAAATATTTTCTAAGTGCTAACTTTTGAAATAGCTAAATATTATTTAAAAATCATTACAGTTATTAAGTCGACTTTCATCACTTGATTCTGAATACTGACCCCAGGCTGGTTCTAGGATCCAGACCTGGAATTCCAAAAGTAATCTGAAAAGTAATTTATTACAAATAACCTGAATTTACCATTGAGCTCAATGCATTGTTATGTTTAGGAAATAGGATTGTTTATTGCAACCAACTGTGACTGTTTACACAAATTTATTGCTTGAAACAAAAGTATTTATATTCAACCTCTCATTCTGAGAAAGTATATTTTTACCCCCTTTGTGGTTCTAAAAATAAAACAAGCATATATTTTATATATACAAATCATTGGCCTAGAGTTCAGTTATTGAGTGTGTGAAACCATTTGCTGACTGAGTGTGTACAATAAATGCTTTACACTGTCCTCTGGTACTGCCTTACTGCTCGACCAAGCTACCACTTTTGAGAGTAAGGTCATACCTAACTTTGACCTCTATCAGCCTCTGGGGGACTGTGGACTCTGTACACCCTGTACCTATTAGGGAACAGTATATACAGAGCCACTTTCTCACAGTGTGTGATCAATTATTGGTGTAAAGCTAATTTAGTCACACCTCAATAAATCAGATCACACAACCCGGGGGAAGAGGGTTAGGGTTTGATGAATGGTTGGGAAGAGGGATTTGAGGGAAAGGTTTGACAAAGACAAACACTACACATGGATAACACATTCATCTTGGCAGCCGACCGTCATAAATCTGTTAAGGGAGAAAAAGGAAATGCATGCATGATGATGATGAGTAGTACAGGGCAGTACAAATTATGCAATTTACTGCCCCCAGAGAGACCCAAGTTACATACATTATGTTCTGTTGTGCCGGGCTTCCTTTGAAATGTGGCAAATAAAATTTAAAATATCTGTAGGAGTCAAAGATAAACAAACATAAAGAACACACACAGTCATTGTAATGATTAAAGAGAAAATAAAATGAAACTGTATTATTGCCAAATTGGAAGTTGCATCTCCGCATTCCTCTTGGTCCTTCCTAGGAATATTCGTCTGACAATCTTGGGTGCCTGGCCGATGCAGTTTGGTAAGCTAAGTGTGAGTTGTTTTTCCAGTATGGTGCAGAGTAAGAGGCTTGTAGATGGAAAAACCAAAAGGATATTAAAAAATTAGCAAGAAAAGTTAAACTACATACTTAAGGAGGAGTACAACAAGAAGACTTTCAGAGGCGACATGGCTAAAATATGTCTGTTTCCGGCAATTACCTTCAACAACAGGAATGAGCCTCTCCACCCAACCTCCCCTCTGCTTTGAATTTGAGCCAGACAGCACAGTGAGAGCGCACACACACACACACACACATACACAGCAAGATAACATTTTCCTCAAATTAAGTAAAAAATCAGTCACAGTGACCTGGTCACTCCACTCCACACGGCCCCCGTGTGCTCAGATTCTGCTGCTGCTGCCTTCTTGGCCTCTCTTGCTGCCGCCTCTCCTTAAGGCCCCTGCTCTCCAGGCTTGCCCAGGCTTGCCCAGGCTTGCCCTAGCTCTCCCGCTCCATCTTCCCGCTCTTTCCACCACCCCTTCCGCTCCCCGCCGCTGCTCTCCTGTGGCCCCACCCCCTTCTCTTGGCAACTGCTCCCCATTTGCCGCCCCACTCCCGCCTCCCAGCTGCTCCTCCCTCCCACTTCGCCATATATGGCGGGGACCACGCGTACGCGCAGCGGCCACACGCAGCGGGCGCGAAGATTGAGCGCCGAAGGCGCGCCAAAGGCAAGCCCGTCTACGCCCGTCCACGCCTGGACCGTGCCCAGTGCCAGAACCCCTGGACCCCGCCGGAGCCAGCCAACCCGACAGAGATACGACGCCGCCACCCTCCACGCACTCAACACCGCCCGACAGCCAGCCTGCTACTAAGCCAACCCAAAACGCACCCACGGAGCATTCACCTGCCATGCCTGCAACTTCACCTGCACCCGATCCTGCATCGCACCCACCAAGCCAGGCTCCAGCAACGACCACCTCAAGTACATCTTGCTCAACACCCGCTCCATCCACAGGCACACCGTCGAACTCTGGAACCTTCTCGACACAACATCACCAGACGTCGCCTTCCTCACAGAAACATGGATGAACGCCTCCTCAGCTCCCGACATCGCCATAGCCATCCCGGATGGCTACAAGATCGCCGGGAAGGACCGCGTCAACCAAGCCGGAGGAGGCATCGCCATCGTCCACAGAAACACCATCCGAATCACGACCAACTCCGACGACACCTTCACCGCCACCGAACACCTTCACTTCCAGATACACACCGACCCCAAGACCACCCTCAGAGGCACCCTCGTCTACAGACCCCCGGGACCATGCACACAATTCAGCGAAGCCATCGCAGACTTCGTCAGCCCGCAAGCCCTTACCTCCTCAGACTACATCCTCCTAGGAGACCTCAACTTCCACCTGGAGAACAACAATGACAGTAACACCGCCACCCTGCTGGACAACCTCGCCAACCTCGGACTCAAGCAACTGGTGAACACCCCCACCCACATCGCCGGCCACATGCTTGACCCCATCTTCTCCTCCAGCAAGCACATCTCCTTCAGCCACTCCACTGGACAACACTGGGCAGACCACAGCTGCGTCCACTTCAACTTCAGGAGAACCACGACCCACAACCACCCTCAACAGGTTCCCCGCAGAAGCTGGAGCAAGATCACCGCCGACCAGCTCACCACCTCCCTCAGCCAGAACCCCCACCAACACGACGGACCCCAACAAAGCAGCCCGCAACCTCACACAGTGGCTCACCAACTGCGCCGATGACCTCGCACCACTGAAGAACCCCCCCAGGAGACACGGCAGCAAGAAAGCCTCCTGGTTCACCAACGACCTCAAAAACTCCAAGAAAACCTGCCGTACCCTCGAGAAAGCCTGGCGCCACGACCAGACTACAGAAAACATGACAGCCCTCAAGAACGCCACCCGCAAACACCACCAACTGATCCGCACCACCAAAAGGACCACATTCAAAGAACGACTGGACAACAACTCCCACAAAAGCAAGGAACTCTTCAGCATCGTCAAAGTGCTCTCCAGCCCCAGCGCCTGCAACAACGACATCACACCCTCGCAGGACCTCTGCGACTCACTCGCCTCGTTCTTTCACCGCAAGATTGCCGACATACACAACAGTTTCGGCGCACAGACCGCACACCCTTCCACCGATCCGGCACCCCCCACCACCACCCTCCGCACCTGGACGACGGTCAGCACCGAAGATACCACCCACATGATGAACACCATCCACTCCGGCTACCCAACCGACCCCTGCCCACACCACATCTTCAACAAAGCCGACTCCATCATCGCACCCCAACTCCGGAACATCATCAACAGCTCCTTCGCATCCGCCACCTACCCAGAGAGCTGGAAACACGCCGAGCTCAGCGCCCTCCTGAAGAAACCCACCGTGGACCCCACGGACCTCAAGAACTTCCGCCCCATCTTGCTCCTCCCCTTTCCGGCCAAAGTCATTGAGAAGATCGTCAACAAACAACTCTCCACCTTCCTCAAGACCAACGGATCCCTCGACCCCTCGCAGTCCAGCTTCCGAGCAAACCACAGCACCAAGACCGCCCTCATCTCAGCCACCGACGACATCAGGTCCCTGCTCGACAACGGGGAAACAGCTGCCTTCATCCTCCTGGACCTCTCGGCAGCCTTCGACACCGTATGCCACCGCACCCTGATACAGCGCCTCAGCAACATCAGAATCCAAGGAAAGGCCTTGGAATGGATCATCTCGTTCCTCGCCGGCAGAACCCAGAGAGTCCGCCTTCCCCCGTTCCGGTCCGTGGCCACCGAAGTCATCTGCGGCGTCCCGCAAGGATCCTCGCTCAGCCCCACCCTCTTCAACGTCTACATGAGCCCCCTCGCAGCCATCGCACGCCAACACAACCTCAACATCATCTCCTACGCCGACGACACCCAGCTGATCCTCTCCCTCACCAACGACCCCGCCACAGCCAGAGCCAACCTCCAGGAAGGAATGTAAGACGTCGCGGAATGGATGAAGCTCAGCCGGCTGAAACTGAACTCTGATAAGACGGAAGTCCTCATCCTGGGAACATCCCCCTCCACCTGGGATGACTCCTGGTGGCCCCCTGCCCTGGGCTCCGCTCCAAAGCCAACGGACCATGCTCGCAACCTGGGCTTCATCCTGGACTCCTCCCTCACGATGACCAAGCAAGTCAATGCCGTCTCGTCATCCTGCTGCAACACCCTGCGCATGCTCTGAAAGATCTTCCGGTGGATCCCCACCGACACCAGGAAGACGGTCACCCAGGCCCTCGTCACCAGCCGACTGGACTACGGAAACACCCTCTACGCTGGAACCACAGCCAAACTACAGAAAAGACTCCAGCGCATACAGAACACCTCTGCACGACTTATCCTGGACACCCCCCGCTTCAGCCACATCTCTCCCCAGCTGAGAGACCTGCACTGGCTACCCATCAGCAAGAGGATCACGTTCAGACTCCTCACCCACGCACACAAGGCTCTCCACGACATGGGACCCACATACCTCAACAACCGCCTCACATTCTACACACCCACCCGCCACCTCCGCTCAGATTGATTGGTTGTCAGTCACACCATGCTTGCCACCACCGCTACACAGACATGTAGGTCTGGTGTTGTTGTTTACCTTTAGGCCACTTCACACCCTGAGTTATTCTATCAATCATCTCTGATCCTCCTCCTGAATCTGACTGCGAGTATGGTATGGTCATGGTGTCCAACTCCGAAACCCCGAAACCGGTCCTAGGATGTTTGTTTCCGATCCAGGGAAAACCTGGCTTGGCAGTTCGGGCTGGTCTGTTCCCATGAGGCACAGGGTCAACACTGATTTGCATATGGCCAGGTCTAAACTGGGGTGGCATGGTGAGCAACAGAATGATGGATTTAACCCAGATCTCTTGACTGGGGGTGAATGTTTAGATTTGTTCTGCATTCCGTCCATCAATTGTGTGTCTTTTGCTTTATCGCCCTAAGTGAGCTGGGTATGCCCAGACGTGGTTCCTGGGCTCACTCTGCCACTGGAATCAGGCTATCCTGGCTGATGAGGGGCGAAACCCTGAAACTGGTCCTAGGATACTTGTTTCCGATCCAGGGAGGATCTGGCTTGGCAGTTCGGGCTGGACTGTTCCCATGAGGCACAGGGTTAAGACTGATTTGCATATGGCCAGGTCTAAACTGTGGTGGCATGGTGAGCAACAGAATGATGGGTTTAACCCAGATCTCTTGACTGGGGGTGAATGTTTAGATTTGTTCTGCATTCCGTCCATCAATTATGTGTCAAACTCCGTACCAACAGTGTCCCGACTCCAGATTGACTTCCAGACTTGTCCCGTCTAAAAAATGCAATGGATTGGCCTACAGTAGTACCATTTTTTTATTGAACAACAAGAAGGTAAAGATTGACTTGATCTAAACAACCAGTATGTAATAGGGTCTAAGGGAAAAAGTTTAACGACCTGCCACAGTTCTATTCCCCTAATCCTACAATATCAAAAACTAATGGAACTGGGGGTCTTGCGATAAACAGATCTATATAGCAATATGTATATCTGCATGTGTCAAAAACTGACAAAAACAGGAGTGCAAAAAACGAAGTATCATGAGGAGAAAACAGAGAAACAAGAGAAAGGACCCTAGAGCAGAGCTTGGATACCCATCAATTGTCTAATTGGTCAATCCTATCATCTGGTCATCCAATCCAAAGAAAGATGTATCTCTTGATCATAGAGATTATCTCATAAGGAGTAAGCTCACTCAATCGGGTCAATAAAGGAACATCAAAGGATCGGAGAAAGGAGATCATATATGTCTAATTATAGATCAATTGAGAGATTTGTGCAGTGCTTAGAAAAGAGTCATCTGGTGTATTAAAATAGAGTTATGAGGAAAAGATAATGTTTTAATGTAAAGAAAAACCTCATACTCTAAATAAAAACAACAGTGCAATAAGCAGTGTTCAACAAATAACTGCTGTATGAAAAGGTCGACATGATTCAGCCATGCGGGAATTTTTTTTACCCAAGGCTTTCTTCAGGACCCCAGTTGTCAACTCTATGCTACTGCATTAGTGTATCAAGAAAAAATAATAATAAGTAAAGTGTGCTTATATCGCTATTAATAGGTTGGACTTAATACAACCTTAATCTGATCCTCCGCCTCAAAGGATGCAGTAGGCATCTGTCAAATAAACACAAAAAAATGTGTCTTAATCTCCAAACAATATTATCCAGAAAAGCACTCCAAAAGATAGGGCAAGTAACTAAATCACCCTATATCAACACACCAATTAGTATGTTAATGCTTATCCATTTTGATCGAGGAATGGACCTCACCTCGCCTGGAACCTTACTCAGGACTAAGAGGCCCCGCTCTATAAAGAAGAAAAAAGAGTCGCTTCTAGTGGTCAATCTCAATTAGTAGCATAAGGAAACTATTCAATTTCTATACGGTGCTTGCTGAGCAGAGCTGCAGCACCTCTACATCTCATATGTGTACTCTTCATCTTCACAGCCGTTCATGTAAATGTATGAGCATTACCCCAGTCTTAATGTAATCACCGTTATCTGATAAGGATTAAAAAACGTGGTAAACTAACCTCAAATTTCAAAAGAAAAGAAAGTACCGAATCCAGATATCAGGTCAAAAAGCGGGAAGAGCACTGGTGCAATCATTATTCCTGCAAACACGGGACAATGTGCCTGGCTATCATTGCTGTTATATGCGCTTTGTTGTCAGACTAACACAAATACCTATTCATACCCACTGACCTCAAAAAATCGAAGAGAGCATGTCTATGCTGTGTATAATCAATATGCCCCCCAGTTTGTTTGGGACTCATGCAAAGTTACAATTTGACAGTCTATGTAGAACCTGAAAAAAGGAGCTCATATAAATAATACGATCTTTATCATATTGTAAACTACAATGACACACACATGCTTCCGAAACTCAAACCAAGCAACAATGTCAACATGCCGGGTAGAAAGTCTAAGCTCCATCCACTCTCCCTGAAACAAAATGAAACCGGAGTGTCCTCACCTCTCCGTCGTTGCCTCGAATCGGCATCTGAGTCAGGGATAGAGGTGAAACAACAGGGCTCCGAACCCGTTTAAATACCAGAACACCCTCATAACCACACATGTTCCGCATTCATGCGGAACGTCAGTCTCTTAATGATCACTACACCAAAACTACACCGTGACATCACAAACATGGCGTTTGTAGTTCACTACGGTTAGAATTCTCTGTGAATCGAAACTAACGATGTGTTTTACCAAGAAACATCATCTAAAGATAATTCTCTTGAAACAGCCATATCTCCGTCTGAAAAATCGAAACAGTGGGGCAGTTTAAAAAGGGCGTCACGTTATTTTGACAGTGATCACCAGTTAAGGCTATACATCACCCCAAATTGCAACAAATGTATGGATATGTGCTATTTGATATTAATAAGTCTCTTAAAGAAGGAAAAATTGGGGGAAACTGGGCACCCCTTGAACCTCGTGGAGCAGAGTTTTTACTCTGTGTATTACCACCAATCAACAACGGGGCGAACACAGCAGAATACCTGCAAGGTGTCGGAGTCTAAAACCAATATCGCTCGACTATCATGCCAGCACTCAAGCTAATGATACAGTTCTTACAATAATCTATATTTCTCCTATAAAAGATGTAAATAAACAGCTGTCAAGTAGAGAAGTCCTAAATGGGTTTAATCCAGCCCTACAGCTCTACTGTTCAAGTTGATTAATGTATCCCTCTTGATTTTGTATAAATCTCCACAATGTAACAATAGATATCATACCAAACGGCCAAACACTCTTACAAGCTAGTCCGCGGGATTTCGTCGTTGAGACCCCCTACATCGCTCTGGAGTCTGAGAACCCATTTCTGTTCTTTGGTAAACAAGTATTTGGAGCTATCACTGATGTGGATAGGTATTACAGGTTCTTCAAGTACTGTCCATTTGAAATCGTCTGCCTGATGGTTGTTATCAGTAAAGTGTCTCGTTAGTCTTGTTTAGGGGTGGGCAGAACTAGCGAAAGTGACTTTCGTAAATTATCGCAAAAATGTTAAAAATCTCCGCAAACAAGCGGAAATATCGCTAAGATGCAGAAGTTTTTTTCCTGCCTGTTCGGGGTATTTTCTGCGTGGTCGCGGCTCGCCAACTTACCCATGCGGTTGCTTGCGGGCGCGGCCATCTTGTTTTCACTCTTCTCGCGGTGCATGATCGCGAGAAGAAAGACGTGATCGCGCGACCAATGACATTACTGCGGGCGCGAACTGTCGCGAGACAGCGCAAATGGCTACCAACTATCCAACATCTCGTGGAGAACGCGACCGGATCGGGAAAACTTGTCGGCGAACGCGGGGATTCAGGTAAGGCGATCGCGCGCGCGCGAGAATGTATTATTTTACAGCGCGAGCAAGAAACAAATTATCGCTAAGCTGCGGAATGCAGAAATTTTGACATTTTCGCTCTCTCCGCAGAACGCGAAAATGTCAAATTATCGCAATTTCCGCGAGCGGAACGGAAATTTAGCCCAGGCCTAGTCTTGTTACGGATTTCCTGCATCTAAACAAACTTTTGTGTTCTAACATGCGAATCCTGACCTCACGAGTTGTCATCCCTACATATTTGTATTGACATGGGCAGGTAAGTAGATAAATCAAATTATCACTGTTACAATTAGTAAACTTGGTTTGGACCCATGGTCTGTTGGTGCCTATGTCTATAGAGGTGGTATGTGTAGTTTGAGGAAAAATCGAACAGTTCCCACATGGGAAATGACCTGTCACTGCAGGAAGGTCCCATAGAGTCCCTACTGCCTTCTGAGGGATGGATTTGGGGCGTGTGTGCACTAAACGGTCTCATATGTTCCCTGATCTCTTGAATGAAAACAAGGGTAGGGCAATCTTTACATCACAGGAATTGAGAATACGCCAATGTTTTCGGACACTCTTTTGTATCTCATTAGCCATAGTACTGAATGTACTAAGAAACATCAAACGTTCAAGAGCTGGTTTATCAATAGCTGGTTCCAAGAGCGCTTGGCGATGGTCATTTTTGGCCCGCTTAAGCAATCGTTTGACGAGTTTGCGAGGATAGTGCCTGGAAACCAGTTGTTCGGTCAAGGCATCGGCATGCATTTTGAAAGTGCTTTCAGTGGAGCAATTTCTACGTACTCGTCGAAACTGCCCAAAGGGCAAATTGTCCCTTAGTGATTTAGGGTGTTGTCTGTCATATTGTAATAAAGAGTTCCGTGCCATTGGCTTACGATAAAGTTCACTTTCTAGCCCTGTAGATGTAACAAAAATTGACAGGTCCAGGAAGGCTAGTCTGTTTTTATCAATTTCAACCGTGAAATTCAAAAATTGGTTTCTGGTGTTAAGCCATTGATGAAAAAGAAGTATAGAATCTCGATCGCCTCGCCACACTACCAGTACGTCATCAATATAACGTTTCCAAAGGCGAATAGACGAGAAGAACGGATTGGTCGATGTAAAGATGTGTTGTTGCTCAAAAGAGTGTACATACAGATTGGCCAGACTTGGTGCAAAAATACTGCCCATACTGGTACCGGAGATTTGCAAGTAGATCTTATCTTCAAATCTGAAGAAATTGTCTTTCATGGCTAGTTTGGCAAGTGCCATATTGAAATGAACTGGGGTGATTGAATTCAGTTCTGTTTCATATAAAATGGAGGCAACTGTGTCCAATGTTTCGTCTTGAAGAATAGAGGTGTATAATGCTTCGACAGTCGGAGGATCAGATTAAGGTTGTATTAAGTCCAACCTATTAATAGCGATATAAGCACACTTTACTTATTATTATTTTTTCTTGATACACTAATGCAGTAGCATTGAGTTGACAACTGGGGTCCTGAAGAAAGCCTTGGGTAAAAAAAATTCCCGCATGGCTGAAACATGTCGACCTTTTCATACAGCAGGTATTTGTTGAACACTGCTTATTGCACTGTTGTTTTTATTTAGAGTATGAGGTTTTTTCTTTACATTAAAGCATTATCTTTTTCTCATAACCAGATGACTCTTTTCTAAGCACTGCACAAATCTCTCAATTGATCTACAATTAGACATATATGATCTCCTTTCTCCGATCCTTTGATGTTCCTTTATTGACCCGATTGAGTGAGCTTACTCCTTATAAGATAATCTCTATGATCAAGAGATACATCTTTCTTTGGATTGGATGACCAGATGATAGGATTGATCACTTAGACAATTGATGGGTATCCAAGCTCTGCTCTAGGGTCCTTTCTCTTGTTTCTCTGTTTTCTCCTCATGATACTCCGTTTTTTGCACTCCTGTTTTTGTCAGTTTTTGACACATGCAGATATACATATTGCTATATAGATCTGTTTATCGCAAGACCCCCAGTTCCATTAGTTTTTGATAAAGATTGACTTGAGTCACATTTTTTGTGTGTAGAAGAATAATAGACATCGTTCAAAACAAACAACAACCACTCAGCATGCAATGCGGGCACTCATTTACCTGTTTTTCTGGAACAGTCCCTCTAGGCTAGGAAAGGATAGATATCTAGTGTGTGCCCAGGTTTGAAGGCAGGCACACATTTCACATTTGCTGTATTCTCCATCCAATGTCTGGCTTGAGGGAAATGGCTTTAGGGCAAGTCAGGAGTAGTAGACTTACTTTTTCACTGACTACACACAGTTGCAACTCCACTCTGGCAATAAAAGTGTAAGACGGTGGGTATGGATTTGTTGTGAACCAGAAAGACAGTGACACACACAAATATTAAAGTAAATAATGTTCCTTAGCTATATCTTTTTGAGGGCTTTTTTGAGCGTCAAAGAAAGAAAAAAAGTAACTTGAAAGACTAGTTGTCAAGGAAGTAGAGCTCGTTCTCAAACTCTAGTAGTTCACCCAGAATCAGGTCACCAAACACACTACTTCCATGACCTGAGTCACCGTCATCATCTTCCTGCTGTGGTACTTCAGGTATAGTGTAATCAGGTGGTACAAAGTGCTGATTTTTTTATTATGGTTAACCTCTCTACTTTTTGGGTCAAGAGACTGGTCCTTCTCACTGTCAGAACGGCACCAGCAGCACTGAAAACACGCCCAGCAGAGACACTTGCTACAGGGCAAGCCAGATAGTTTTTTGCCAGCCTGCTAAGCACTGGCCATTGGCGCCTTTTCCCATACCAATACAGCAATGGGTTTTGATCAAAGTAGGCCTCTGTTGGGTCATCCAGATAGGCCTGGGCCATCCACTCAATAGTCATGGGTGCTCCACTTTGCTCAGCCTCTTTTGCCTTTCTCTCAGCACTGGACTTAAGCCCTGCCCATAGAAACCATTCTTGTGCTGATTTTGGGACTAATGCTCCTGTTCTTGTTGTTGATGTTGTTCTTGGTGTTGTTGGTGGTTTTGGCTGCTGTGAGCCAACGCACTGCCCTTAGGCTCTGAAGTTGAACTTGAAGGCTTCCCTGCAGTACGTGTTGTGCCCTGGAGGAGCGGGCCTCTTATTTCCAGCCTATCTTTTTCTAGCTGACTTGCTTGCACAGCTATCTAAGTTTTGCAGCTGGCAACATCCCTGTCTGAAAAAGGAAAGAAAGTGTGCAGGAATGGTTTGTACCATGGATCAAGAATTGTGGCACAAAAGCATTGGTTGGATGACACAATGCCTCTTTGCACCCAAGATAAGCAAAGCGAAGGGTTAAGCTCTCCACCAACTCATATGCTTCTTTTTTTCCTCAACACTTGCGTACACTGCAGACACCTCCTTTAGCTGTTCCTGTAGCATGTGCAACAATGGAATAGCTTGGCCCATGGTACAGTTCTCCTTGATGACCTCACGTGCGAAGACTTCGAAAGGATGCAGCATCTCTGTCAGGCGTTTAACTAGGCCCTATTGGTCCATCTCAATAATCATGCATTTAACAGTAGCATCCCCTCTTTGCATGACATTTTCATTGATTGGTCTGTACTGCTCAAACAGACATTCAAACATGCAATAAGTTGTGCTCCGATGTGTTGGCACCTCCTAGATGAGTGCTTTAACTGGCATTCTATTATCACGTTGAATGATCCTCAGCCGCTAAGAATGGCTGAACGGCGAGCAAAGACTTTTCTGCTTTTCCTGCAGCTTCCTGTTAAAATAAGCCTTCTGCCTCTATTTACAAAGCTGATGTTAACACTGGCTGAGTACACTAATCCCCGTCTGGTTTTTCTAATCCCTGTCTCAACTATCTGTTGGTTCACACTATTCTCTTCTGACTTTATCTTATCGTCTGGCCTTCGCTGTCTTCTGCTCGTATTCTCTCGTTTCACAATTGTCCTCCAAAACACACACACTTATCTCGTCACCTGCGAGTCGGTCACAAACCTGTTAATGAATTAGTTCGTGGGGAGGGGTGACAAACACAGTTGAAGGAGAGGTTCTTCGAGTTACTTGATGCTTTGTTTTCAAACCTTTTCTATTGGTTCTGTTCTGTTTTCCAACCTTTCTTATTGGCTCTTTTTATATGTTTTAGGGGTGTCTTTGGTTAATGTATATTTCACGTATGTACTATATAAGGTTGTGCACCACGGAGTGAAGTGGCAGTCTCCTGAGAACATACCATGTGTACTTCCAGGACAACTGTACTAGCTGCAGCTAATAAAATCTGATCTTTTACGCCGACGGAGTGTCCCCTTGTCTCTGTTAGCTGAAGCAGGAGAACCCAGGAGATTAAGGCGTACCCTGCGCTGCCGGACCCAAAAGGTTCTTCAACTGGCGCCCAATGTGGGGAGGCTTCAGAGGTAGTGGTTCTGCCTGAAGGTCGTGAGGAACCCCGCAAGAAAATTCTGGAGGAATCGCGAGCCACATTAAGCGACCCCTGTATGTCGAAAGTGGTCCGAAGGTCTTTTGCAGCGCGGTTACTCCTTCCTGACGGCTACTGACGACTGCTGCCCTGACTGCCGCCCTGCCTTGGCCCTCTTTCGATGATGTATGTTAAGGCGAGACGATAGACGGGGCCTCTGTTGGCGTAAGAAGACATCCTTAGTTAAGTATTTGGTGGGTCGCACCCACAATTTTGGTCCTTTGTTTCTTTGTTCCTTAGTTCCTTTGGTCCTTAGATTTGACTATTGCAATAGCCAAAGCCGAGGGGTAAGTGCATTTGTGCTGCGTAAACAGAGTTTGCCCCCTTGATGTTTGTGAACAGTCCGGTGAAATCACGAGATGCCTGGTCTGACTAAGTTTGAAAAGCTTTGTTGCTTTGGTTGTAATAGGGATTCCCGGCTTGAGGACTCTTGTCCGATTCCTTCAGTTGGAACTCCCACTTATGAGCTCTATTCTAAACATGGTGTTGGCCCCATCGCCTTTAATGAGGCATGGAACTGATACACGAAGAATGATGGTGTTTTAAAATGGCCATAAAATGGTAGTTTTGAGCCTGACATACTAGATAATTTGGAAGCAGTTATATTCAAAAGAAAAGCTCGTACGGCAATGTTTGACTCTTTCCGCCTTTGGCGTAAGGAAGCCAAACAGAGGAAAATTAAGCAAGAAAAACGAGATAAGAAAGCACAGGGTATGACCATTATACAGGCTGCTCAACAGTTTAAAGTTGATGAAGTCGATAATGCGATGGAAATTTCAGTAAGACAGCATCATATGGCGATAGATAAATGCTATCCGATGTTGCCAGCTTCCCCCTCTGATAAAAGAAAGGATTTAGAAGAGGATTCCTTGATGTCTCACCTATTGAGATTGCCTCCGCCCTTTGCACAAGGTGCTAATGCACCCCAGTTGTTACAGCCTGTTCAGCCGCCAGTTGCGCCTCCGCCTGCTCCGGCTCTTCCACATTTGCCCCCTCAGGTATTGCCGCCTCTACCGGCTTTGCCTTCGACTCCTTTGCCTTCGTCTTCTTTGCCCTCTGCTCCTCCGGTAATTACCGACTCCTTTTCTGTTAGTTCGCCTAATACTTTGTCCCCTATTCTTATGTCCAATTCTCCGTCTATGCGTAAACGACTTACAGAAAGGGTTTCTGGTCTTTTATTACCTTTCTTTGAGGCCTTAAATGTGTCTCCGGCTTTTTCTCGAAGACAGTCTCGTAGTCAGTTCCCCGCTTCCGAAGAACGGATTGAAAAGGGTCCTCAGTATAGTGTGCTCGACATTATGCCTACCTTCTCACAGTGGAATGCGCCTACGCAGAGATATGTTTTCAATGTTATGTGTGATACGCTTATTAAAGGATGGGAGGATATGGACTTGGGTTCGGTTCCTCAGGGTCTGTTAGATATTCAGGCTGATTTTGATAAGGGTCTCATTGTGGGTTCTAAGGTTGAGGACGCTGTAAAGACACTTTGTTTCCTTTAGAACCTTATTTACCTCCCAGACTTTTCTAGATTCCGATCCCTCATTTAGGTTGACACTGAAAAATTACCCAATGAGAGAGGTTCCTCCAGTATGGAGAGAAGCGGTTCCAGCAGCAGGTGCTAATCAAGCTATTCCTGCTCACTTCCAGCGAATATGGGTACATGTCCCCTGGAAAAGATCTGAAGTTTTAGCCCTTAAACAGTCTCTACCGGATCCTCGTAAAAACCCTGCAGGCTATTATAAAGAGTTGTCACAAACTGTTGAAGCTTGCATCATGAATTTAGCAGATATTGATATGTTGATGGGGAATGTAGTTCCACAAGCATTATGGGCTAGGATTCGTAAAGAAAATCATGCCCAAGAATTAGGTGGAGACTGGGATGCTATAATTGCCGCAGATAGAAACCAAGTGGGTGGTGTGAAGCCTGATGCTTTGATTTCAGAACTCCCTGGTAGGATTATTACATTAATGAAAACGATGATGCCTGCCTTGAGAGTTAACTGGGATAAACTAGCCGCATGTAAACAGAAGAAAGATGAGAGTGTCTCGTTTCGAGGAGACATTCATTGATCACAGTGGTCAGGACATGACTATGGAAGGTGGACAGCGGTTATTTGTGGATAAGTTCGTATTTAATTTGCTTCCCGAACTGTCGCATAAATTGAAAGACTCAGAAAGTTCATGGGCTGTTTCTACTTCAGCCCAGATATTGGCTACTGCTCAATATTATGAAAATAGAGATAAAGAAGAAAGAGATAAGCAAGAGAAAAAGACTAAAGAATTAGAAACTAAGGTTCTCTTGCAACAGGCTTATCCACCTCGTCATGCTCAGCCTCAGTTTCAACAGCCTCCGCAGTTTCAGAGGGTGTATCAAAAGCCTGAGCCATATATTCCGCGACCTTTGTTAGGTCCTAATCAATGTGCCTATTTTAGAGAAGAAGGTCACTTCAAGAATAGTTGTCCGGTTTTATTGCAGCGTAATGGGACACTATCTGCTTCACGAGGTCGTGCTGGCCTCCAGTCAGCAAACAGAGGTACAGGTCGGGGTATGTTGACCCAAGAACAGCGTACACTTACTCCTTCTAATCCCATGAATTACTTTGATCAGCAAAACGTTCGGTCTACACAGTATTACAATGAGGATTATTACATTGAACACGGGAATGAAAGTCTTTATGCTAACTAGGACAGCCGTGGACAAAGTAAGGGAGTTGTGTCGATACCAGTAGATCAGAATGGACCTTATGTTAAAGTCACTACAATGGGTGTTTCAGAGCCATTTCTTTTAGATACTGGTGCGATGAGAAGTTCTATCATTCATTCTAAACTCCCTGGGGCACCTTTGTCTGGCTTAATGAATGTATCTGTAGGATTTTCTGGCGCCCCTGTTCGTAATCCGGTTTCTTGCCCTTTGCCCATTTCAATTGGCCCTTATGATTTAGAAGCTCTGCTTCTTTTGACGAATGGTTGCGGTGAGAATTTGTTGGGTTTGGACTTATTGAAAAGAATGCATGCTACGATATATTGTTCTCTTTCTGGTGTACATCTTACTTTAGGACAGAAATTGACTTCTCCAATGTATTTGTCCAAAGATCAGTTTCCACCTGAATTGCTTTCTCTTCCGGCAATGCTTTGGGCCATGGGTCCGAACGATGTAGGCTGTCTTGAGATTCCACCTTATGTTGTCACTCTCAAACCTAATGTTGAATTGCCACGTATTCCACAGTATAGAGTTTTTACTGAAGGTGAAAAGCGCTTTTGGAAATCATTCATGATTTGATTCAGAAGGGTGTGGTTGAAGAAACGAGAGGAAACATATGCAATAGTCCTATTCTTCCTGTTCTTAAACGCACTGATCCTTCTCAGCCTCCTGTATATCGTTTCGTAATTGATCTTCGGGAGGTAAACAAAATTGTTGTACCAAAGTTTCCTGTTGTCCCAGATATCACTGCTCTGTTGACAATGATACCTTCCACAGCGACTTGGTTTTCTGTTATCGATCTAAAGAATGCATTCTTTAGTATTCCCATTGCAGAAGAGAGTAGAGATATTTTTGGCTTCTCTCTTGGAGGCCGAAGCTTCCGTTTCAAGCGCGCACCTCAGGGCTATTGTGAAAGTCCCTCTATTTACAGCCAAGCTTTAAAATGTCATCTTAATACTTTTCATTTGCCGTCTGGTGCTGCTCTTATCCAGTACATGGACGACTTGTTGATCGCTGCCGATTCAGAAGATATTTGCAAAAATGTGACTGTTGCATTGTTACGCCATTTGTTTAATCTGAATCATAAGGTTTCACCTTCTAAATTACAAAATGTTCGTCAAGAGGTTACCTGTTTGGGTCATCTCCTATCAAAGGAGGGACGACGACTAACCCCAGAACGAATTCAGGCGATTGCGCAAATGTCTGTGCCATCCACACAAAGGGAGGTAAGTGCCTTCCTGGGCATTACTTCTTATTGTAGGCAGTGGATCCCTAACTTCTCTCTGTTGGCTAAACCTCTGTTGGCACTCACTTTGAAAGATACACCTCAGCCCCTTCCATGGACTGGCGAATATCAGAAGAGTTTCACTGACTTACGTGCTGCGCTATGTTCTGCTCCTATATTTGGTACTCTCGATTACAGTAAGCCGTTCACGCTCTATGTTCATGAGAGAGAGGGTTGTGCGTTGTCAGTTTTAACACAGCGTTTTGGAGACAAACAGCGACCATGTGCATATTTTTCAGCTACGTTAGATCCAGTAGCCAAAGCATTGCCTAGTTGTCTTAAAGCGACAGCAGCAGCAGCAATTTCTATTCGACAGTCTGCTGGAGTAGTGTTAGATAACACACTTATTGTTATGGTGCCGCATGCAGTAGATACCTTACTAAACCGAACGAAAACACAGCATCTTACGAGTGCTTGTTTGTCTGGATATGAGTTGACACTTTTGGCTAGTCATGTGCACATCAAACGATGTAACACTTTGAATCCAGCTACTTTGTTGCCTCTTCCAGTAGATAAAAACGATGAAAAACAACATGATTGTTTCCTCCGTACTGAGGAAGAGACAAAAGGAAGAATTGACTTGAAAGATACGCCACTAGAAAATCCAGATGGAATTCTATGGGTGGATGGTTCTTGTTTTAAGCTTCCTAATGGAGATACAGTTTCAGCCTATGCTGTTACTACTTTACATACAGTTGTGGAAACAGCTCGTATCAGACACAATTCAGCTCAAGCAGCTGAACTGATAGCTTTAACAAGAGCATGTGTGTTGTCAAAAGGAAAAAGAGTGAATGTGTATACTGACAGTCAGTATGCCTTTGGTGTGGCATTCAATTTTGGGCGTCTTTGGAAAGAGAGGGGATTCCTTACTTCACATGGCACTAAAATACAACATGGTCAGCTGGTGACTGATATTCTTGAGTCACTTTCTTTACCTGCTCGGATAGCAATTGTGAAGTGTAGTGCACACAAGAAGATTACAGATGATGTTGGTCGAGGAAATGCATTTGCAGATGAAGTAGCGAAAAAGACAGCGAAAGATGCTACAAGTCGAATGTATGTTGCGGGTCCTGCGAATTGGGTTAGAGAGAGAGGAATGTATGAGGATACAGTAGAAAGTGTAAGGTCGATTCAGGAAGAGGATACAGAGAAAGAATTGAGCAAGTGGAAAGAAAGTACAGGAATATTAGATGAGATGGGATGTTGGGTGGAATTATCTGAGCACCAACGTTGGCTGTTACCAGACGCCTATGTACTCCCAGTAGTTACTATGGCGCATGGTCCAGCCCACATAAGTGCGAAAGGTATATGCAAGTTTCTGGCTCCAGTGTGGCAAAATGAAGTAATCCCAACGTGTGCAGACAATGTAGTGAAACATTGCATTATTTGCTTAATGTACAACCCGGGAAAGGGAACCCCAACTCCAGCAGGTCATTTTGCTCCTCCGACCTATCCATTTGAGGTGTTGCAGATCGATTACATTCATATGGAACGATGCAACAACCTCAAATATGTTCTGGTGGTAGTATGCACCTTTTCAAGATGGATAGAAGCACACCCTCTAAAAGACAATTCAGCCTTATCCACAGCCAAAGTTCTACTAAAAGAATTTTTCCCTAGGTTTGGTTTGCCGCGCATTGTCTGGAGTGACAATGGGAGCGAATTTGTGGGCCAAGTCATGCAGAAAGTTTGTACGGGACTTGGTATCAAGCAAAAGTTCCATGCGGCAAACCATCCACAGTCAGCGGGTTTAGTGGAATGCTACAATGGAACTTTAAAGCTAAAACTCGCGAAAGTGCAGGCTAGTACAGGACTTAAATGGCCCGATGCTTTACCATTGGCTCTTCTATCCACCAGGACTGTTGTACACTCTCGTTTGGGACTTAGCCCTTACGAAGTGGTTTTTGGATGCCCAGCTAATATATGGGGAGTCCCTCGCCCTAAGAAATACTCAGACTTGCCATATCCAATGTTGATTGATTACTTGCATGAACTTACAACTAAATTGCGTGTTCTCCATCAACAGGTTCAGAGTGCTTTGCCGGAGGCTTCCACAGACCCAGGTCATTCCATCCGACCAGGAGACTGGGTCTGCATAAAGAATTTCCAAAGTACGAAAAATTTGGAGCCCAGGTGGAAGGAGCCTCGGTTGGTTCTCCTTACGACGAGAACAGCAGTAAAGGTCGAAGGAAAGAAAAACTGGATTCACGGCGTGCATTGTAAGAGAGTGCCTTTGCCCCTACCCTTTGATCAATGGATGCGTAAGGGCATTAGGGACTCTGAGAGCGAGAAGGTTCCACGATTTGTACCTTTCAGTGATGCACGCCTGAATGGAACATTGTCGGAGAAAGAGGATGACGACATTCTTCAGGAAGCGATAACACTACATCGTCGCTTGAATACGACAAATCCGAGAACGTTGTTCCGAGACCAAACTGTACCTGACAAAGAACACTATAACCTAAGACCTAGACTAAAGAACACTTAAGATTTTCTCTCTCCTATGTAGTATTCTATCCCGGTTGCAGGGTCACGGTAGGAGTCTTGGTTGTGACCTGAGTAGTGGCAATAAACCTGCAGGACTTGCAGTGTCATAGGACGGCAGATAATCATAATTAAGTGATTGAGGAAGATTGCCGTGAGCATCCAATTAGAAAGATGGAAACTACATTAGGCAAAAGAGAGAGAAAGGTTATCATGAAGAAAGAATTATGTAGATTAATGTACAGTCGTTTTAGTATAACCTTGTGTATTATTATATTATTGTGTATCCTCTTGGCGTGTATAAATTGGATTATGAATGCTCTGCAGCAAAAAGTTGTCTCTCCTTCTACCTCTTCGTCTTCTTCTACTGTCTCTCCACATCTATTTCATACCCTTCCTCAACATGAACTCATTAGAAGAACCAAATATTACAACAGTTCATTTGTCCAGTTATTACATCAACACCAATTAGTGATCAACACAACTGACTTTTGGGTGTGTGGACTTATGCCACATACCACAGAAAAAGGAGTGCCGTATTTAGTTCTTCCGTTCTCTTATGAGGGTTCTGCTTGGGCTTATTTTGTTATCTTCTCCAATGCCTATCAAAGCAAATTCAGACGATCCGTTAGTTCATATATTGGTGGTCCGGATTTCAGTCATAGTTCATTGATAAAGGGAATGGTAACTATGGCTAAAGTCATGGAAAATAGTAAGATTTCCGTTGACGAAAGAAAAGCATACACTAACTGGAACGTCACCCATTATGTCACTAGCCTTAGTGATAAGGTTAAACAAGTAAAATCTCCACCGATTTGGACTATTCCTCATCAGGGAAATTTCTGTCTGCAAATAAATGGTCAGTCTACTGACACCGTACAAAGAAACAACTGTTCCCACACATACGTTTACTCCTCTCAAAACTCGCCGCCTCTAGTACCATCTCAAGGCACGTATTTTATCTGCCACGATAGGGCTTACATGTGGTTGCCAACTGGTTTTTCCGGTACCTGTTATATAGCTTTCCTTCTTCCCCCTACATACACCGCTTCTGCAAATCATCATCGAAACAGATATGGCAGAGGGATTATTGTAGGCCTGGGCGGTAAATTCCGTTCCGCTCGCGGAATTTGCGGAATTTCGGTAATTTTGCGTTCCGCGGAGAACGCGAAATTGCCCAAAATTATGCTTTCCGCAACTTCGCGAAATTTTTTCCTGTTCCCGTTCTCAGAATGCGTGTTCGCGAGATATTTCTACCCGAGCACGCAAACAGCAACTGTGAACAGGAAAAAAGCATTGCGAACAAGCAATTCCGCATGTTCGCGGAATTTCTGCATGTTCGCGGAGATTTTTCACCGTTTCGCGGAGATTTGCGTAACACGATTACGCAAATTCCGCCCACCCCTAGATTATTGACTCCAAAGAAACAGCAGGACAAGAGGGAGGAGATTTCCTCAAAGGATTTCTTCCTTTTTGGGGTCCAATGGCAAACAGCAGAAATATAAGGCAACTGGTTTGTGTCGTAGAAACTAGGGGTGAGCGGAATTTGCAAAATCCACTTTCGCAAATTATCGCGAAAATTTTAAAAATTATCGCAAACACGTGGAAATATCGCGAAGATGCGGAAGTTTTTTTCCTGCATGTTCGCGAGATTTTCTGCATGGTTGCGGCTTGCCAATTTACCCATGCGGTTGCTCGTGGGCGCGCCCATCTCGCGGTGCATGATCGCGAGAAGAAAGACGTGATCGCGCGACGCATGACGTCACTGCGGGCGCGAACTGTCGCGAGACAGCGCAAATGGCTAAAAACAATACAACATCTCATGGAGAACGCGACCGGATCAAGAAAACTTGTCGGCGAACGCAGGGAATCAGGCAAGGCGATCGCGCGCGTGCGAGAATGTATTATTTTACAGCGCGAGCAAGAACCAAATTATCGCAAAGCTGCGGAATGCGGAAATTTTGACATTTTCGCGCTTTCCGCAGAACGCGAAAATGTCAAATTATCGCAATTTCCGCGAACGGAACGAAATTTTAGCCCAGGCCTAGTAGAAACCACTATAGACATCACTGTAGGAGCCTTAAGTAATATCACGGCAGACCTACAGGCGGATCGTCTTATGACTTCACAAAACCGAGTTGCCTTAGACTTTGTTCTTGCGGATCGTGGTGGAGTGTGCAAATTGATCGGGTCAAGTTGCTGTATTTTCATACCTGATGACGCTCCGACAGTATACCAAGCTATCTCTAAATTGCATATAATCTCTGAGTCGATTCATCAGGACAAAGGAGATTGGTCATTATTGGAGTGGTTTTGGGGACTACTGTCCAAATGGGGTTGGAAGGTATTGACATTCCTTGGAGTAGTTTTAACCATCATTTTCTCTTGTTGCCTTTGTATGCACTGTGGTCCCGCCGTCTGCGACCTTTGTGCTACTAAGTGCATCCCTAAACCCAAACCACAAGTAACAGAGAATATTAGAATGATGCTACAGCAACCGCTCGATGACCTCATGGCCATCGACATTGACTCAGATTAACGTGAGTCTATGTATCTTGCCTGCGTTCTGGCAAAAGGAGGGTCTGAGAAAATTCGATTTTCGATCGTGATCGAATCGACCCTCCATTTTGTGCTCCGCCGCCATTTTGTGTTGCACTCACTCAGGCAGCACGGCGAGCAAAGTCTTTTCTGCTTTTCCTGCAGCGTTGTGTCAAAATAAGCCTTCTGCCTCTATTTACAAAGCTGATGTTAGCACTGGCTGAGTACACTAATCCCCGTCTGGTTTTTCTAATCCCTGTCTCAACTATCTGTTGGTTCACACTATTCTCTTCTGACTTTATCTTATCGTCTGGCCTTCGCTGTCTTCTGCTCGTATTCTCTCGTTTCACAATTGTCCTCCAAAACACACACACGTATCTCGTCACCTGCGAGTCAGTCACAAACCTGTTAATGAATTAGTTCGTGGGGAGGGGTGACAAACACAGTTGGAGGAGAGGTTCTTCGAGTTACTTGATGCTTTGTTTTCAAACCTTTTCTATTGGTTCTGTTCTGTTTTCCAACCTTTCTTATTGGCTCTTTTTATATGTTTTAGGGGTGTCTTTGGTTAATGTATATTTCACGTATGTACTATATAAGGTTGAGCGCCACGGAGTGAAGTGGCAGTCTCCTGAGAACATACCGTGTGTACTTCCAGGACAACTGTACTAGCTGCAGCTAATAAAATCTGATCTTTTACGCCGCCGGAGTGTCCCCGTGTCTCTGTTAGCTGAAGCAGGAGAACCCAGGAGATTAAGGTGTACCCTGCGCCGCCGGATCCAAAAGGTTCTGGTTCTTCAACGCAGTGCGCCAAACGCAGGACCCTAAAATAGCCATTATCAGCCATGGCCTTAACTATACTACTGCCATTGTCTGTGGCAGCAAAACCAATGTTAATCGCTCTTGGTCGCAGCTGTTCACGGAGCTTGTTGTCAAAGTCTTCCAGAATGTTTGCAGCAGTATGAGATTTTTCCATGGCAAACATGGCTATGTTTCCCAGCGGCATTAAAAATCACAGCAGTGTCAACACCTGCAGATATTTTTTCTCTAACCCCCACAAAGGAGATCCAGTGTGCAGTGAAGCACATGTAATCAGTGGCTTGGCAACTGGTCCACATGTCTGTTGTCATGTGGATAATGTGAACAGCACTCTGCTGCAAAGCTTGTTCAAGCAATTCTAGCACGTCATGATGTAGTGCTGGAAAAGCAACTTGGCGAAATAGGACCGACTGGGAACATTCAATTTCATGCAGATGGCTCCCACAAATTCAAAAAACCTACCCCTTCCACAAAAGAAAAGGGAAGGAGGTCCAGCGTTAACATTGTAGCTAGCTTTACGTTGTACAAACGTTCCATTGGGCGGTTGCGTTTGTACTGCCACTCCAACCTAAACATGCTGAGAATGGTAGCCTGGATTTTTTCCTTTTCTGGTACCACTAATGCATGTGACTTCTTGACACCAGATGTTAGGCTCAATGTACATTTTTTTTTGCTGTACTCTCTTGCCTTGGAACCCTTGGTGTGTCAGCCAGACTCTTGTACCATTTCGATGATGCTGAAGATGATGTGGGCAGTACCACTGCACTGCTAGGGACAGGGCTGCTTTGTGTACCAGAGAAAATGTCTCCATCTTGTTCACCTTCCTCCGTGATCGGATCTTCTTCATCCCCTCCACCAACAACACTTGCAGTTTTTTGGCCGCTAAGTTGGGCCTCCAACTGAATCAAGTGGTGTTTTCTCAAATGGGTTGTTTTGCTTCCAGTACCATAGTTTGTACCAAACGTACCCCGACTTACACCTACTCCACAAATGGAGCATATAGCAATGTTTGCCTCCTTCCTGCTAACCGAAAAGAAGTCCCAAAATGGGGAGGCCATCTTTCTGATGCTGCTGGTGCCACTTGCAATGTCGGATGAACTGGTAGGTGGGCGTGACATTTGACTCTGCAGTTTCTGCGTGTACTGAGGTGGTTTTGGTGGATGAAGGTCACTGCCGGGACTTTGTAAATATGGCAGCTGGAGGTGGTGTTATTGTTAACTTTGTCACATCCTTCACAGCAATTTGGGATTGGATAATGCCGGTCTCCTTTGGGGCGGGGCTAATGTCCATGATGACTGACTCGTGTTTATCCTCCTCTTCTACATCTATCTCCATAACTCTAATGCTTTCTGGAACCTTCCTTTTCCATAGCTTTTTCTCTTGGCGTGTCTCACTCTCAGACTGAGGTGGGATCCAAGTGGTGTCTAGATCATCTGAAGGTGGGCTTGCACAAGACGTTGATGGACTAACCCTCCTTTTCCTTGCCGGGGGTGTGGAAGACAATAGATCTTCTGAAAGTGGGGCTTGCACTTCTTCTTCCTCAGCAGGAAGCTCAATATCCTGAACTGCCCCTACTTCGGGAGGAACAACTACTATTGGGGGTGGTTGCAGCTATTGTTGCCCACTTATCTGAGTTTCCTGCATTGATTGGGTACTACTTTGCTATAACAATAAGTTAAATTCTAACATCACTGCCCATCTGCGTTGTCGTGATTATACTGGCTACCTCTGTGACAGACATGGGCTTGGGCCTAGATTGGTCGGTCCTTATGCGGAGGTGCAGTTCCCAGCTTGCTTCCCGGACACCACTGCTGCAGGCGCAATTTTTGGTTTCTCAAAAAAGGTCTTAGGCAACATACCGGTGGTGGTAAGTGGCAGAGCCTTGTTCTTCTCACTGGCAACTTTATTGGTGCTGGACCTGGTACCTTTCTTTGGTGCCATCTTGAAGAAGTCAGTTAGCACACAGTGACACAGGTTGAAGAGATGTCTGTCTGTGGTCACACCTCACGACCTGTGTAGGGCGCAGGCCTTCTGTCTGGCAGTACAGTGGGTGATGTTGTCTCCAGCTCTTTTGTGCAACTAAAAGCAAAGAAGCAAGAAGAACATTAGATAAACGTGGCATTGTTGTGGTTCAATTACTATTACAAACAAATATAATATAGTTTAACCCCTTCGCCGCGGCACGAATTCCGCCACGGCGCTGGGGGGGTTTGGGGTCAGCACGGCGCCGCCATGCTCATGACGGAACCACACCGTCATGAGTCACGGGCGAGCTGTGCTCATGACGGCGTGTTTCCGTCATGACTCCGCCCACTTGCATTGATCGCCCGCACAGGCGGGGAATCAGTGCCGCGTGGGCGGAGCGGCCGCCAACGGCCGCAGCATGACGGAACCACTCCGTCATGAGCACACGGCGCCCATGGCTCATGACGGAGTGGTTCCGTCATGAGCAGGGAACGGGTTAATGTGTGTGGTCACACTTGTTAATGTTATTATTACCTTAGTTATTAAAATAATTATCATTACAGTGTAACCATTTGTGAGGCTTTCATGGTGTACTGTGTACACTACACTCAGGAAGGATAGGAAAGAAGAAGAACAACAAACATACAAATGTAATGATTTGGCATTGTGCATCACGTGAAATGCAGCACTCAGGGAGCTGCAGCTGACAAATGACAATGGAATCAACAAGCTAAGGGGAACAAAGAGAATACAGACATGCAGACCTATATTGCAAAAGCATACTAACTGCCTCCACAAAATGGCCGCAAGCCACATGGTCACACAACAAGAACAAGCAGGAGGCCTGGAAAACAATGAACTCAAGCAGGCCTATATGGAGTATGGCGACTATGGACACAGACTTTACAAAAAGGCCCTTGGACTCATGTGGAGGCTCAGCCAAGGCAATTGATGACCCACTATTACAACACATCTTTAATGCAACAATGCCAAAAACGAATATCCACAGGTCAAAAAATGTTTGCAAGTTACAACCACACACATCCAACAAAAGTATTTAATTTAACAACACGCATGACAAAAAAAAACTTGCTGAAATACCACAAAAAAAACCTTTTTGTATTGTTAATCGAATGCCATCCATGGTCAAAATTATATTTAAATTCAACAGACACCACAGAAGCAGTTGTTTCATGCACCCATGAGTAGCTCTGGGCCTATTGGTTGGAAAACCCATTGGCAGACTAGGCCACATAGTGATTCAATTCAAATCAATATTGAAATATATTAAAACATGGAGAAAATGTGGTTAACTGTGCTACATTTTTTGCTGAATAAAAGAAGAAAAAATTGCATGCAAAACAACAACCAGCAAGAAGACATGGCCACCACAAAGACGGTATGCAGGCCTATGGCAGAAGCACACTGTCTGCCCTCACAAAATGGCCACCAGCTACATTTCCAGGCCACAACAGCAAACAATAATAAGCCTAGAAAGGGAAGACAATGCAGGTCTATGGCAAAAGCACACTAGCTGCCTTCACAAAATGGCCACCAGCCACATGGCCAGGCCACAACAACAAGCAATAATCCTACGAAGGGAAGACAGACAATGCAGTCCTATGGCAAAAGCACACTGGCTGCCTTTACAAAATGTCTGCCAGCCACATGGCCAGGCTACTACAACAAGAAGCAATAAGCCATGAGGAACAAAGGAAAGACATGCAGGCCTATGGAAAAAGCACACTACCTTCTTCTACAAAATGGCCGCCAGCCACATGGTCACAACAACAAGCAGGAGGCCTGGGAAAACAATGAACTCAAGCAGGCCTATGTAGATACAAACTTTTCAAAATGGCCCCTGGCCACATGGGGAGGCTCAGCCAAGGCAAATGATGGCCCAGTATAACAAACACACTCACACACTGGCCAGACAAAGGAGTCATGCTAAACAACACATCTTTAATGCAACAATGCCACAGGGATACAATGTTTTGCAAGTTACAACCACAAACATCCAAAAAAGGCATTTAATTTAGCACATATGAAAGAAAACAGGTGAAATACCACAAAAAAACACAGTTTGTATTTTTAATCCAGTGCCATCCATTGCCAATATGATGTTAGTAAACTTTAAATTCAACAGTCACCACAGAAACAGTTGTTTAATGCATCCATGAGTAGGTATGTGCCAACTGGCTGAGAAAGGCCTATTTTTGGCAGACTACTGGGCTACATAGTGAATTAAATAAATATTGCAAATTGTTTTCAAAACATGGAGAAAAAATGCAGTGAACTGTGCAACATGTTTCCTTTATAAAAGAAGAACAATTACTTACAAGGAAACAACTAGGCTCCTACCGAAACTACAGGCCACCCATCACAACAAATGTTAAAAAAACAATGAAAAGTACAAATAAATCTAGGTGCATGGCCCCAATCAAACTAACAACACCAATTTTCCAACTTACTTGTGAAATCTCAAATCCAAAGTCCTCAAATCCAATGATATATGATGCAGCAGGCACAAAGAGGGAACCTTCCAGTTCCAAATACAAATCGTAATTTTAAGAAGGTTTTGATGCTGCTCGGGGAGAGAACCTTCTCCAGATTGCATTTGCGGTAGATTCTGCACGTTCGGGATCACGTTCTTCACAAAACTTCTGCCGGGAGTCCAATGGCGCACTCGAATGATGTGTTCACAGTGTTAAACTCTTGTGGGCCATGCGGCCGCCTAGCAAATCTCGTGGCGCTTGCGAACGGCTAGGACATCTCATTGGTGATCGCAGGCATCCGGTAAGTCATTCCTGCGTGCACGAAACCACATGTTGGGCACACAAACACAAAAAAATCACGGCTCCATTGCGGAATGTGGAGTTTTTTGGCAACTCGGCATTCTACACGGAAAGCACAGTTGCCAAAACTCCGCAAACTCCACAAGCAGAGCAGGGTTAAGGTATTTTCAATTATTACGAAGCTTCGTGTCTACACAATACTCTTTAGGGATTGTTCAGTTCATAAACTACTTCTCAATTTTCTTTTTCTGAAAATGTTGGGGAGTTACTGCCCAATTCATGCCAACTTGCAGTCACTGGTTAATTTGTTTCTGACATGCTTCTTTTTGCTGCTTAGCTCATCAAAATGTTAAGACATGACAGTTCTAGGCATGTATTGTTACAGTCAGCTTCTTAAAGAGTGCTTTGATCAGCCAGAGGAACCTGCCAACACATTTCTAAAATGTTCTAAGGATACAGTGGAGGAAGATCTCATGTTTCTGTCAAGGGCCACCTTTAGGGCTGGTGGCGCCTGGTACAACAATATTTTTGTTGCCCCCCCGAACCCTTGTAACCTCCTCTTTGGATTCCCTCACTCCCACCTGGCAAAGTGCCCCTCATCTCTCCATAGCCCCTCTCTCACAGCCATTTCATTTGTTTTAAAGCACTGGTAAAAGCTTGCTTTACTAATACACTCAGCCATCCACATAAAATACAGATTTTTTTTTTACAGCAGGCATGTTAACTCTCTGCACTACTTTATGGCGAGTCAAAACTGCTGCTAGACAAAGCTCCAGTCTCTCTCTCTGGCAGGAACATTAATCACAAGAGTTATCTTGACATTTCTATTGCAGCCTGAAAGCTTGCTGCACCAGGAACTCTAAATTTCAAGTTATTGCTAAACATAGCCCCCCACCTGAGGTCAGTGCCCCCCTCCAGTTCAACGCCCAGTGCAGCGCACCAGTCTCACCACCCTAAAGTTCGGCCTGTTTCTGCTGACCCACAGAGCAACGTCCTTTCAACTTTCGCTCTTAGAATCTGTAGAATGTATGCCAAAACACTTGCTCCATATTGTTTTGTGAATCTTGGCACGCCCTGTGCAGTTCTTCCTCCTGACTTAGCTGCCTATGCTTTTTGGATAATTTAGTTAAATGGAGAAGCCATAAAACTACCATGAGTTAAAAATAAAACAAGACGCATTGAGAAGCCCAAAGCCTAACATACATTTAATTTAAAATAGCTAGCAGGATAAGAAACAAATAAAAGACGATTGTCCTTTCAACTGACCAGAGCTCTCACTAGAGAAAGATCAGTTGAAGGATAATGCTAAAATATATACAATTGAGGACTATTTACATAGGTTTTCTCTCAATTCATATCTATGTATACTAATCATGTGACAGAAATGTCTTAATTTCAGCAAAAAAGTTTATGATGAGCACTTGACATAACCTTCTTTTAGAGGAGAAGTTATAATTCATGAATACAATACTGAGCTCATTATTCTTCTCAAATTCTCCTTCCAGTTACCGATATGAGGTTATGTGCAAACCTAATACTCTGAATAAAATGGCTTACAGGCTTACAAGACCCATAAAACATAGCAAGCATTTTTTAGGCTGAATGATACTTCAAAACAATAAGAAATAGCATCCATATTTGATTTTAAAATATATTGCTATATAAAAAAATGCCACTGTAGTATTTAGGACTTTGGGCCAGATGTACAACCCTTACATTTTACGACTCGCAAATTACGTCACTTTGCGACTCACAAAATGCAGTGTACAACAGTGTCACAGACACTCTTAGCGATACTCAATGGGGTCGCAAGTTGCGTGCCTCATCAATATTCATGAGGCAAGCACAATTTGCGACCCCATTGGGAATTGCTAGCACTCCCAGGGATGGTGGCCTGCTGGGGTCAGCAAAGCAGTCTTAAATGCAGCCCATTTTCCTTAAAGGAAAGGTCCCTTGGACCACTGCCTGCTCTTAAACTGCGAGTGTCTTGCAGCCGCAAATGCGGTCGCAAAACAATGGTACATGGCAGCGAGTCTCGCTATTAGGAAGGGACACCCCTTCCTAATATCGAGCGTTGCAAACGCTATTTTGCGAGTCACTGACTCACAAAATAGCGTTTGTACATTACATTACCCTTTTTTGCGGTCGCAAACGGGCCGATCTCTCGTTTGGGAGCACAAAAAAGGGCCGTACATCTGGCCCAATATGATTCGGTTGTCAAACAAGTAAGGGTGCTGAATACATTTCAGAAGTGAAAAATAGGTGTTGGTGATTGTTTTGTTAGCTGCGGGAGCATCTTTTTTAATTCATATATTGTGAAAATTAAGGGCCCAGTCACTTGTGGGTAGCCTGTCTTGGTGTCACTTACAACCAAGTACAGGTTGAATGAAATTCTAAAAACATTTGTTGTTTTGACTTACGTTTGCCTATTGCCATTCTGATTGGCAGCTTTCAGATTCAGTGAATCCAAGTCTCATACAAAGCAGCCATCTATCTTGCAGACATCTGAGTGTATTGACATCTGGCCACCTACCAAATCTTGAGTCATAAATGTCACTTCATTCTGTATTTCTATCTTTCACCCTTATGTACAGTAAATTGCTAACATGACACAAAAATGATAGGCTGCATATCAATATTAGAACATTAAAATGTTGGGAGCTCCATTGAAAACAATGAGGTGCTCCGGGCTTATAATGGCCGGTAGAAGCCCGGAGCTCCAACACTCTAATGTTTGTTCACATCTGTTGCTCTGAAAAAGGCCTCACGGAGCCCCGGGGATATCAATCCCATCGGGCTCCCTGAGGCCTATGTTTTACAACTTAGAACATTCTGCCCTCTATTGGCGGAAGGTTCTAATATCTTTAGAGCGGCTCTACTGGCCATTAAAGGCTTGCCCCCTTGTTAAAGGCCCTCGTTTTCGTCTCGGTCTTTTACACGGGACCGGTCATTTAATGGCCGGTAGAGCCCGCTACGGCGGGCTATAAGGCTATATCATAAAAGACACCACCATTGGATAATAGAGAAACAGGTGCTGTCAAATGAAACAAATCCACAGTACAACTAATGTCCTGGGATATTGCAGGTTTTGTAGATAAGCTGGAAGATTTCTAGGACATGGTTTTAATAGGCATAATAACCTAACATGCTTACTGGAAACATGGAACTCTTGGGATTCCCTTTACAGGGATACTACTTGTATTACATGGCATCAACCACTAACATCAGAGATAGGGCATTTGGAGTTTTTGTTATGTTGGTGAAACTTAATTTGAGTATGTTCCATACTTGCACCCCTTCAAAAGTTGGTAACGGGTTACATCCAAAGTGTAAGAGTGACCAATAATAAAGCTAGCAAGTTTTAAATTGTAAACGTGTTAAAAAAAAGAAAATCTAGAAACGGTTGCCTGAAGCAATCTACCATTCTTTCTGTCTGACAATTCACAGTCAGATATAAACTGCTGTTATGATAAGGAAATCAGTATGTTGTTTTAATTGTTCCCTTGAAGGTGCACTGTAACTGCCCTCAGAATTTATAGAAACTAACAGACTGATGAGCATCCAACCACCTCTGGTTTTAAACAAAGCCTGCAAATCTAACTGCACCAACCAGTGTTTAATCTTACTGCTGGACAATGGGTTTTGGCCACTTAACATCTGCTGTGCCTCTGACTACCAATCAGCATTCACATTTGGAAGGAGCAGTCCAAGCAGAATGATTGATTATCCATTCTTTTAAATCATACGCTGGGGCGCTTAGTGTCAGGATCACCAAAATCAACTTTGGGGAGACAGTCCTCAGTGGAAGGTCACTGGGTCAGGGGTTGCCAGCTCTGAGGTCAGAGCACCCCAAGACTGATCCTGGTGAGGCCACTTCTGGCCTGGGGGGGTCTTCATGCTCTGTCAGGTGGACAGCAGGCTGGAGAATTGTGCCAGGCAGACTCTTGCACAACTCATGAGGAGTGTGTTTCCCTTGGGGGGGGGGGGTGTATCTCCTGGAAGTCCTGGTTTGCCAGGCACATGTCCAGCCTAAGTGTAGCGACCCTCAGTTGGAGGACCAGCTTCAGGGTGTCCCTCCTGACCTGGAGGAAGGGATGACTAGTAGCAGTACCCCCACCGCTTGGTTTTCTGGGGATACTTTTCCAGGTGGGAGGGTGCAGAGCCCCAGGGAGGAGGACAGGATGTGGGAGAGCCCACCCCAGTCTGCTGTCCAGCTGCAGGTACAGACCCTGGGTTGGTGGACCAGTGTCAGGATGCCATCCCTGACCTGACAAGAGGAAGAGCGGACAGAGGGTGCCAGTCACCTGGGGTTCCCGCCCCTCACTCTCTGACACCAAAGATGTTAGAGATCCTTGAGAGACATGAGGCCTAACTCTCATCACTGATAGCTGCCAGTGGCCACTATAGCTTGCTGTTGTGGTGGGCAGAGTTGTCCCTCGGAGGGGGACAGGAATTTCACCCTGAGGGTGGACTGGGCCACACAATGTGTTGGCCATGAGGAAACTGTGTGCCTGCTGGGACACATCTGTGAGCAATGTAAGCTTGGGGGCTGCACACATGGGGTCCACAGGTGTGGAGAAGGGTTCCCTATAGTTTAGTTTAGTGGGCCCTGAGAGTATGGATAGAAGGATCCACTTGGGTTCGGGAAGGTGTGGAACTGGAGCGTGCCCCTGCTGTTGGGGTCCAGGATCTAGGTTCTATTGCCCCAATCAGGGAAGTCCATCAAGGTTGTTGATTGGTCTCCCCTGGCGTTAGGCTGGTAGGGGGTTGTGTTAGACCTGTTTTTTTTAAAGGTTTATCCCCAGACTTTTTGCGTATTGCCTCCTATTGTTCGGAACCTGTTTTCGTCGGCAAGAGGAATCTGGGCACTTTACCACTGCTGACCAGTGCTAAAGTGCATTTGCTCTCTGTATAAATTATGACAAGGATTGGTTATCCATGCTTGGCATATTTGATGTACTGGTAAGTCCCTAATAAAGTGCATGGTGTGTGCCATGGCCTGTAAATCAAATGCTACTAGTGGGCTTGCAGCACTGGTTGTGCCACCCAGATGAGTAGCCCTTTAATTGTATCTCAGACCTTCCACTGTAGTGTCTGAGCATGCAGTTGTAAACTGCCATGTTGTCCTGGCGAGTGCACCCACTTGCCAGACCAAAACCTTCCCTTTCCTTACTTGAAAGGTGTCCCTGAGGTAGGCCCATGGTACCTCATGGACAGGGTGCAGTGCATTTGAAAGGTAGGGCATGGACTAGTGTGTGTGACATGTCCTGATAGTGAAATACTGTGCATTTTGTTTTTCAATGTTGAAAGGCTATCTGTCCAATAGACTCTTCATTGGAATTGCAATATAACATTTTTACATGTGTAACTTGCAATAGGGACAAGATGGGAAAATGAAGTTTAGTCTCTCTGAACTAAGAATTTATTAACGCACCTTTTGGTGAATAAGGTTTTTATATCCTGTGTTTGAAAATGCTACTTTTAGAAAGTAGGCATTTTCTAACTTTACCATTCTGTGTGCCTTTGACTGTTTGTGTATTCAGCATCTCGTGTGTGAGTGACAGGAGCTGACATGTGCATTCACTCTAGACAGTCACTGGGGGGGTTGAGGTGTGCCGTGCCTTCCCTGGGTGACTCATCGCAGGCCTGAATAAACCTAGTCTGCATTTAGAGTAGTAGTGGGAGCTTTGATTACACCTGCATAGGCTATATCTCCTTTTGCACTATGCTGTCTCCATCCCCTGTAGTCATGCTGCGCCAGTGAGAGCAGAACTGGTTTGGACTGGGCTCAGAGACCCTTGCCACAAAGAGAACAAATATATTTTTGGGTATAAGTATTAGACCCAAAACCTCAGGACTTTAGATTACTTCCAGGAGCAAGAGGACCCTTCCAAGAAGAAGAACTGGAGAGCTGTAAGGAGGAGCACTGCCCCTTTGTTGTGTGCTGGGTGGGGTTGGCCTGCAGTTACTGCTTTTGTCTGTGGTTGAGGGAAAGGACTGACTCTTTTTGCCCTGCTGTGGTATCCTGCTTGGGGAGAATCTCCAAGGGCTTGGGTGTGCTGGCCAACTGTTAGAAGTCTCAGGGACACAAAAGACTTCAAGGAGAAAAGATCCTTGTGGGGTCTGAGAATATTCTGCTTGTTGAGGAATAAGTTCAAATCAAATAAATATTTATTCGGTTTCACGTATTAAAACCATAAAAGCACAAGTTAAAATATAATACATACAATCCACACAGGGACATACCAGGTTTAATAACAATATGTACAGTTAGAAATACAGAGGTACTAAGGCTCCAATAACACACGGATGGTAGCAGATTAACAAATCACTCAAAATAATACAGTAGGTCCCCGCACATGATCTAGTTGATGGTTGAACAGGCGAGCTAAGCAAGGCAAAGTGCATGGTGCTAGGCAAAGGAAGTTGAAGAGCTGTGTGAGTAGCACTACTGCTTTTTCTTTATATATTGTAGGGGGTAGGTTGCCTTCAGTTGCTGCTCCTGCAGGAGAAGGACTGGATTGTTCTTCTACACTATGATTTCTAAAGTAAAGCACATAAGGAGCTCTCCCTGCTTTCACTTCAGCATGTGGAGTGCTTTCCAGAATCCCTGGGCTAGCGTATGCAGAGCTGCCCTTGCATCGTGGGTATCAGTAAAGGGAGGGGAGAGCTGAGGCCCAGGCAGCGTCTCCTTCTCCCAGGTTGCCTGCCGTCAAAATTTCCTCACCGGCAGCTGGGACTTGGCCAAGCAGCCCCAGGCTGTTACAGGACATCCCACGTTAGGAGAAGGCGGGGCCCCACCGATGGAGTACGCAGAGCCTCACAGGCTCCCACAAGCCACCTCGGGCTGTACCTAAATCAATAGCCATACCAGGATACTCTCCGCGAGGTAGAGAGAACAAAGCCGATTGACTGGGAGCTGCTGCTGCCGTAGACAGGAAGGAATCCCGGCCGGGGGTTCACTTCCTCCATCGCAGAGCGATGTCACAGTGGGCGGAACAGCCGCTCAGAATGAGACACGCCAGAGAACTTGGCCGGGAGCCTCGGCAACCCAAGGTAGACTGAAAGGGCCCAGCAAGAGGCCTTGCAATGAGCAGAGTCAGTGCGTCTCAATTTGTCCCATACAGCATCTGCCCCATGTGGTAGTGGGTGGCTACCTGGATAACTAGGGTGATTCTGGTCATACACAGGGGACGCTGTGAGGTCACCCCGCCGAGGGAGGTGGTCCGCCCCTCCCCTCAGTAGCATACTTCCAGAGAGCACGGAGCATGGCTCCAGACGGTAAGGGAGACTGAAGGGAGGCGCAGCTGCCCCATGCTTTCAGGTAATGGCCTTGTTGGTGCCTACCCCCTTTCTCTGGCAGCATGGTTCTGGGGCATTCTTTTCTGGTTATTGCAGAGGGCCTTCTCGACGGAGGATGCTCCAGTTGCATGGTGAGGTGTGGGGCTTCATGGTGAACAAGGGGATTTATGCGTTACAACTTCGGTGCACTACCGATGAGAGGATGGTTAGTGGGTGATGGTGGTAAAGTGATTTATATCACATATATGTGTTATGACCAATTGCCCTTTGGCAAAGGGATGATAATTTGTGATCAATGTAACGTTATGACAAGTGCCTAGTGGCAAAAGTGATTTGTGTAATTGTGATTTATGTGTATTATATGCAGTATTATGACACGTGCCCAGTGGTACAGTAATTCATGTAATGGCGATCTTATGTGGGTTTTGTGCATCTTTATGACAAGTGCATAGTGGCGCAGTGATTTATGGTCCAATGTGTTTTCATGTACAATACAATGGACATTTTTGATATACCCTTGTGTGCAGTCTCTTTTATGGTGTGTCTAGTAAGTCACTATCGTGTGTGTGCGCAAACGCTTCACACATTGCCTCTGGAGTATGCCTGACTGCTCTGCCAAGCTACCAAGGGGGTGAGCAGGGGCTATCTTGGGTGAGTAACTCCCTTACCCTGACTAGAGTGGTGGGTTCTGCCTGGCTTAGTGTATACCCTGGCCAACCAGAAACCCCATTTCTAACAACCAACACTTTGTGACATGATTAAATTAAGTAAAGGCTGTGGCTTCCGGGTCCAGGCAGCCCAAGTCAAATCTGACCTCTGTAAGCAAGATAAGATCAAAGACAAAGTCAACTGCCAGATATCAATCAAGACCACAGTGTCCAGGGATAGATCACATCTACAAGTGCCAACCTGTTAATAACAATGGAACCAAAACCTGATGAGATCAACGACTCCTACCTCGCTCTGAGCCAGAAGTCAGCCCATTTCCCCATCCTTGTTATTGTTGGCACTAACAGAATCCCTAAAACTGTTCACTCGCCTAGAACTCCTGCTCAATACTCCTCTATCCACCTAGCTCCCCCCACCATCGAGGCTCCCCGCCCTCTCTCTTGCATGCTCCTAAACTGCAGATCAGCAGAACAACACGCCACAGACATTGCTGAGGCCCTACTCGCTGAAAAAATTGACATCGCTTTCCTCACAGAATCCTGGCTCAATGTCCACTCCACCCCCATTCTTGACATTCTCACCACTCCAGGGTACAACATCATCAGACAAGACAGGCCGATCAAAACTGGGGGGGGGGGGGGGGGGTACTAGCCATCATTCACAAAGCGGGAATACAGATTACCAAACTTAAACCTGCAGAATACCTATCGTTTGAATACCTGGGTGTCGAACTCACTGCCAAGGGCACCTCACCCATCCAATTCCACACCATCTACCATCCTCTTGGAGAGCGTACCCTTTTCCCCGAAGAACTAACAGACCTAACAACACGTTTCTCCATGACAGACACAAAAGACGTGTTCCTGGGTGACCTCAATATCCACTGGAACGAACCAGAAGACTCCACTGTCCAGAACCTATCCAACCTACTTGAAATATACAACCTCAAACAACTCTGCAATAAACCAACTCACATCAAAGGTGCCACACTGGATGCGATCATTACCAACAATGAACTGGTCTCTCTGAGAGCAATTTCTCCCATTGACTGGTCCGACCACCACCTCATTCTGTTCAAAATTGACACACTTGTCAGCCACCAACCTATTTGTGAGGTCAAACCTAAGCACTGGACCAGAAACATCAAAGAAGTCCCTTTACCCAAACTTGAATCCAGGATTCATGCCCATCTACAACTCCAACCCTCCTCCTGGACGGCCGATGACCTCACTACACACTTTAACTCAAAAATGACAGAGGTTTTAGACCAAGTAGCTTCACTCAAACTCAAACAAATGAGGTGAACCAAATCTAAACCCTGGTTCAACGTGGATCTTAATAATGAAAGGCGTCAACTCAGACAAACGGAGAGGTCTTGGAGACTAAACCCCTCAACCTTGCACCTAGCGCAACTTAGATCTGCTCGGCTGGCATACAAAAAACACATCTTTAGTGAAAAGGCATCTTTCTTGCGCAGCGAACTAGATCTGGTGAAAAACAGATGGAGAGAACTCTTCAATATTGTAAAAAGCCAAACAAACTGCACTCCCGCTCACAAAATCAAAGCCACCAAAGAACGATGTGAAGAAATTGCCGCCACCTTCTTCACTAATAAAGTCTCAAAAATTGATCAATCCTTCATCCAAAACCACAAACCCTCCTTCCCTCTTAACCCGCCCTCCCTTTATCCACCCTTGACCAATCAGAAAGAGTTCTTACCAAGGACATCCAGGTCTGCCTCCATCTAAAAAACAATGCGCATTGGTCAGACTTTGAGCTAATATCGGAAAACAAGGTCTTCAGTATAATTTCTAACCTAAAACCTTCTTCCCACACTATGGACCCCCTCCCATCCACAATTATAAAAGAACTCAACCCCACCATTTCCCCTTTCTGGAGAAAAATCATCAACGCCTCTCTCATCTCAGGCTGTGTCCCAGACTCCCTTTAACTAGGACAAACCACACCCATTCTCAAGAAACCAGGGGCCGACCCAAATGATCTTAACAACCTCAGACCTATCTCCAATCTCCCGTTCCTTGCAAAAACATTGGAGAAATGCGTTCTCATCCAACTCAACAAACACATTGATGAGTTCAACCTCCTCGACACCTTTCAATCAGGATTCAGGAAAGGCTGTATGTTATGGTCTGCCTGCTCTGCCCCTGGTATCCCTCTAGGGCGCGTGGGTGTATGCCTGTGTTCCGAGATGGAACAAACCCCTCACTTCTGGACTTGGCCACGAGCGGTCTAGTCTCTCTTGGAACCACTGCAAACGTCATCAGCGCTTCCGGGGGAATCCGCCTATCAGAAGCGGCTATTCCCCCGGGCCGGCACTTCGGATTCTGATGCTGGTACCGATTCCGTTTGGATTGTGTATGCCGCTGCCCCTGCCTGAGCACTCGTTCAGAGACGTCGCCTGTTCCCCTGAAGCCCATTCTGGGTAATCATCGTGCGGGGCAGCCACGCCGCGCTGGAGCGTATTTTTTGTGGTTGCCTTTTACCCGCCTCACTGCGCTGGGGCGCATGACTGTCCTCAAGTCCCCCACGTCATGCTGAAACGCCGGAAGGTACTTTCACCCAGTCACCGCGCTGGGGTAAGGTATGTCCCATTGCTCTTCCTGCATTTTACCCTGCCTCAAGGCGGATGCCCCTTTTTCGTACTGTGTCATAGCGCAGGAGCGCTTCTTCTTGGTTTGCCCGTATTTTGTATCACAGCGCAGGAGCGCTTTTTGGTTTGCCCGTACTGTATCACAGCGCATGAGCGCTTCTTGGTTTTGCCCGTACTTTTTCATAGCGCAGGAGTGCTTCTTCTTGGTTTGCCCGTACTGTATCACAGCGCAGGAGCCCTTCTTCTTGGTTTCTGCACGTTATTTCGTTAGCGCAAGAGCACTCCCCTTGGCCAGGCATATCATCACTTCCTGGTTAGCGACCTTCCCTCTAGAGGTAATCCTCATTCCCCACATGAATGTATGTTGTTGAATGGGTATCAGCGTATTAATGTTGTGGTAACCAGTGTGCCCTTGTCTTCCTGAACAGCTGGTGTCCATCCACTCTGAGGGACGTCCCACCTTTCCACCCTTGGGTCATCTGGTCCTTGATTGGCTGTCATCCCTTCTCCCATCTTACTCCTAGTTTGTCACCGTTCCAGAGTAGGGTAAGGTGGGCGTAGGGGTAGTGGCTCCTGTCGTCTATGCGAGCTCTCTCCACAGGTAACAGGTACCTTGTGGGGAACCTGACAGAATCCGAAGCCCCAGTATTAACATCTCGCCCGGACGACATGAGCGATTCTGATATATCCCTGCAGGACATAGCAGCTATGCTTGCGAATATACAGGCAGAAAACCTTAGTCTACCTCAGGACATGACGGCCTTACAGGGCCAAGTAGCGGCAGGGGTTGCTAGTCCCTGGGGTCCTGCTCCTTCTCCTAGGGTGAGGCAGGAGGGGCTGATACGGCCTCCTGTGTTTACCTATGGGGGCGCTGCATCCGCCGCCCAACAGGACAACACCATACAGGTGATAGCACCCCATCCCGTTCAACTAGATCCACCCGAACGCTTTTATGGCGATAGCTCCAAATACAGCGTTTTCCTCCATCAGTACCACCTACACTTCATGGCTAGAGCAACGGCCTTTCCTGATGATGCCTCTAAAATTGCGTTCATCCTCTCCTACATGGGAGGCGATGCCGCACAATGGTCCATCTCCCTCGTAGAAAACGATGACCCCATGCTGTATAACTTACCAACCTTCAAGGAAGCCCTACGACGCATGTTCGCCCGGCACACCTTTGTCCAAGCAGCAGATAACGAACTGCTTAATCTAAAACAAGGCAACACCGACTTGCTTCATTATATTACGACCTTCAACAGGCTGGTAATAGAAGCCTGCTGGCCCGAGAGCAAAAAGGTATACGTGTTCTACAGGGGTCTACGTGACGAACTAAAGGATCTGATTTCCCAGATGCCTGATCCTCCGGAAGAGATAACACCCTTTATCGACCTAGTGGTCAAGGTGAATTACAGGTTACAGGAACGCAGAACCGAAAGAACCAAATGAGGCGATAACCGGTTCTTGTCCTATAAGGAAAAAACCCAAGAGGACCAGAAACCCGCGGGTGACATGCCCGAACCTATGCAAATAGGCGGTCTCCGAGGCCCCCTTACCAACGAAGAACGAGCAAAGAGAAGACGACAGAACCAATGCCTGTATTGCGGAAAAAGTGGGAACTTCGTGAGGGAATGCCCAGTCAAGCCCTATCGGGCAAGAGGAAACCGGCCTTTTGCGTTACCCGTGTCTAAGACGGACAAGGCGGGAAATGGAGAAACCCAGTAGGCAGAGCGGTCCTACTACTGGGTTCCTCATCCAACAAGATGATGATGACCCCCGCCTTTGTCAGTGGCAACCACCATCGGGGCATGGAAGTGTTTTTAAGGGCCGGGTCAGGGCAGTGCTGGCAGGTAACCGTCCTTCTGGATTCCGGCGCCACCGGCAATTTCATCGACACTCGGTTTACGAAGCAACTGGGGATAACCACTATTCCCAAGGTAAAACCCGAACCCGTCAAGGCAGTGGACGGTACTGACCTAACTTCGGGTCCTATCCGATACCAGACCGAGAACCTACGTATGATGCTCATGAATACCCACGCAGAAGATGTCACGTTTGATGTGATAGATGCCCCCCAGTTCAAGGTCATACTGGGACTGCCCTGGCTGGTGCGCCACAACCCGTGCATAGACTGGGTAACCAGGATCCTGGTCTTGGATTCCACCTACTGCAACGTATCTTGTTACATCGCCACCGGTTCCCCCTGGGCCCATCCCCTAACCTTCACAGGTACCGGTGTGACCGCACAAGACAAAATCCCCGAAGAATACTAGGACCTGGCGAGGGTGTTCGACAAGAAGGGCGCAAACACCCGGCCTCCACATCGCCCGTTCGACTGCAGGATTGATCTAGTGCCGGGCTCCACGCTTCCGTGCAGCAGAATATACTCACTCACTGAAAAAGAGAATGAACACTTGTGCTCCTACCTTGATGAATACCTCAGGAACGGTTTCATCTGCCATTCCAGGTCTCCCGTGTCCTCTCCCCTATTCTTCGTGGCTAAGAAGGAAGGAGATCTCAGGACGTGCATAGACTTCAGGGCCATGAACGCCATCACCATCAAAAACAGGTACCCACTGCTGCTGATTTCCAACCTGCTGGACCAGATAAAGACGGCTACCGTTTTCACCAAATTGGATCTGAGGGGGGCTTACCATCTTCTCAGGGTTCGAAAGGGTGACAAATGGAAAACAGCCTTCCGTACCAAGTATGGACTCTACGAATACCAGGTCATGCCTTTCGGACTCTGCAATGCCCCCGCCGCTTTCCAGCATTTCATCGACGAAACCCTAAGGGAATTCCTCGACATATTCTGCATTGTGTATATCGATGATATCTTGATCTACTCACAAACCAGGTCGGAACACATGCAACACGTACGCGCGGTCCTTAGACAGCTGGAACAGAACGGATTATACGTCAAATTGGAAAAAAGCATTTTCCATACAGACGCTTTCGAGTTCCTGGGACACGTCATCACACCAGCTGGTATTCGAATGGACAATAAAAAGGTCGAAGCCGTCTTGTGTTGGCCATCCCCTACCACGGTGAAGCACACAAAGGTTCTTGGGATTCGCCAACTATTACCGTCGCTTTATTCCCGGTTTCTCCAGGGTTGTCACGCCCATCACCCGCCTGTTGCATAAAGGTGTTCCTTTCTGCTGGGACGACACGGCCAAGCATGCCTTCCAGGAGCTGAAACAGAAATTCACTACAGCCCCCATCCTGAGGCACTCCGACCCCAAACAGCCATTCACGGTAGAGGCTGATGCCTCACAGGACGCTCTAGGGGGTGTGTTGTCAAAAAGGGACGCTACGTCAGGCTTGCTACACCCGGTGTGCGTTCTATTCCAGGAAGCTCTTACCAGCCGAACGCAACTATACTATACCATCTCCGACCGAGAGCTGTTGGCTATTAAGACAGCATTCGAGGAATGGCGCCATTATTTAAAAGACGCCGTACACCCCGTGATGATCTACACGGACCATCGGAACCTCCAGTTCCTCCACTCAGCCCGTGCCCTCACATCCCGGCAGCTCCGATGGACCCTGTTTTTCAATGAATATGACTTCCGCATCACATTCCGACCAGGAAAAGAAAACGCCAAGGCCGACGCACTGTCCCGCCTAGAAGAATCCCACGACCCTGTGTCTGTTCCTGAACCCGTGCCTATCATTCCCGAGCAATGTTTTCAGGGGGTAGTGCTGTCTTCCGACTTCCTATCGCTCCTTCATGATGATCTCACACGGATCGACCTGTCTGTTGTGACAACGAAACACAAGGGCGTTATTTCACAAAATGGTTTCCTGTACAAGGACAACAGATACGTTCTCCCTCTGGGTACACATCAACAACAAGCTCTGTCCATGTGTCGTGATCATGTACTGTCCAACCATCCGGGTTATCACAAACCCGTGGATCTCCTACAAAGACATTTTTGGTGGCCTACGTTAGAAGAAGATACCAGGCTCTACATCGCGCGTTGTGCCACGTGTGCCCAGGGTAAAAACATGTCCGGACCGTCAGTGGGACTACTTCACCCCATACCTGTACCCCCTCATCCTTGGCATACCATATCCATGGATTTCGTAGTGGACTTACCTGCCACCACCCTAGGATACACGACAATCCTTACCATAGTGGACCACCTCACCAAACTGGCTCATTTTGTCCCACTGAAAGGGTTGCCTACAGCAGCCGGATTGGCAGTTGTGTTCCTGCAAAACGTGGTTAGATTACACGGCATACCGTCTGTGGTGATAACAGACGGGGGGCACAGTTCGTGTCTCGCTTCTGGACGGAGGTGTGTGCTGTCATGGATGTGGACGTTCGTCTGTCGTCAGCTTACCACCCTCAGACCGATGGTCAAGCCGAGAGGACAAACCACACCATGGAGCAATACCTACGTTGCCTACTCCTCACGACAGAAAAAGAATGGGGAGACGTGCTATGGTTGGTGGAATTCGCTTATAACAACAACAAGCATTCCGCTATCGGCATGTCCCCCTTCTACTGCCTCCAGGGCAAACATCCTAGGACTATACCATGGGAAGAACGACAGAACAGCCCTTTGCCCACCGTCCAAGAACACCATGCTAAACTCTGCGCCCTCTGGCAACAGGCCCGGTTTGAGTTGGCCAAGGCCAAGGAATACTATAAACAATCTGCGGACAACCGCAGACAAACGGAACCCGCCTACAAGAAAGGGGACAAGGTGTGGCTCTCCATTCGACACCTCAACGTCCATGGCCCCAAAAAGCTGTTGCCCCGCTTTGTTGGTCCGTATGTTATTGGAAAAGTGATCAACCGTGTCTCCATGAGATTATTGCTGCCTCCGTCAATGAAAGTACACCCTGTCTTCCATGTTTCCCTTCTCCGCCCTGTTCACCCTGAGTGCAATGTATCTTCCCCTCCTGCTCCAGTTCTGAGGGACGACCACATTGAGTACGAGGTCAGGGCTATTCTTGGTTCCCATCGTACACGGGGTAAGCTCTTTTACCTTGTAGACTGGAAAGGTTATGGCCCAGAAGAGAGGTCCTGGGAGCCACTGCTACATGTCCGCCACGCTGCTCAGTTGGTTTGCGCCTTCCATGTCCGCCACCCACTCAGTCCTCGCCCAGCTACCCCTGTCTGATTCTGTTGTGGTGTGCGGAAGAGGGGGGGTTTGTTTGGTGGGGGGTACTGTCATGGTCTGCCTGCTCTGCCCCTAGTATCCCTCTAGGTCGCGTGGGTGTATGCCTGTGTTCCGAGATGGAACAAACCCCTCACTTCCGGACTTGGCCGCGAGCGGTCTAGTCTCTCTTGGAACCCCCGCATACGTCATCAGCGCTTCCGGGGGAATCCGCGAATCAGAAGCGGCTATTCCCCCGGGCCGGCACTTCGGATTCTGATGCTGGTGCCGATTCCGTTTGGATTGTGTATGCCGCTGCCCCTGCCTGAGCACTCGTTCAGAGACGTCGTCTATTCCCCTGAAGCCCATTCTGGGTAATCATCGTGCGGGACAGCCACGCCGCGCTGGAGTGTATTTTTTGTGGTTGCCTTTTACCCGCCTCACTGCGCTGGGGCGCATGACTGTCCTCAAGTCTCCCACGTCGTGCTGAAACGCCGGAAGGTACTTTCACCCAGTCACCGCGCTGGGGTAAGGTATGTCCCATTGCTCTTCCTGCATTTTACCCTGCCTCAAGGCGGATGCCCCTTTTTCGTACTGTGTCATAGAGCAGGAGCGCTTCTTCTTGGTTTGCCCGTATTTTGTATCACAGCGCAGGAGCGCTTCTTGGTTTGCCTGTACTGTATCACAGCGCAGGAGCGCTTCTTGGTTTTGCCCGTACTTTGTCTTAGTGCAGGAGCGCTTCTTCTTGGTTTGCCCGTACTGTATCACAGTGCAGGAGCGCTTCTTCTTGGTTTCTGCGCATTTTCGTTAACGCAGGAGCGCTCCCCTTGGCCAGGCATATCCTCACTTCCTGGTTAGCGACCTTCCCTCTAGAGGTAATCCTCATTCCCCACATGAATGTATTTTGTTGAATGGGCATCAGCGTATTAATGTTGTGGTAACCAGTGTGCCCTTGTTTTCCTGAACAGCTGGTGTCCATCCACTCTGAGGGACGTCCCACCTTTCCATCCTTGGGTCATCTGGTCCTTGATTGGCTGCCATCCCTTCTCCCATCTTACTCCTAGTTTGTCACCGTTCCAGAGTAGGGTAAGGTGGGCGTAGGGGTAGTGGCTCCTGCCGTCTCTGCGAGATCTCTCCACAGGTAACAGGTACCTTGTGGGGAACCTGACACTGTAGCACTGAAGCAGCTATGCTCAACATCTCTGACGATATTCACAAGTCTTTAGATGAAGGTGATGCCTGCCTATTCATCCTTATTGACCGATCTGCGGCAATCGACACAGTAAATCATCCAGTGCTTCTAGAGACCTTGTCAAAGCTCTCCGGCATTAATGGCACAGTACTAAAATGGTTCACCTCCTTCCCTCCAACACCGCTTGCAACAAATTAAAATCAACTCCTGTCTCTCGAACCCAACAAAAGTCACACTTGGGGTCCCACAAGGCTCGATCCTCTCCCCGGCCCTCTTCAATCTCTTCATGGAGCCCCTCACAATCATCTTGAAAAAAGCTGGAGTGAATTACCACCTTTACGCTGATAACACCCAAATATATTCCAAAATCAGGCCCCCCAGCGTCATCCGACACCTCAATGTCACTCTAACTGAGATCCAAACTTGGTTCAATGCTAATCACTTAAAGCTCATCCCAGATAAAATGGAACTAATCCTATTCTCTCCAAAAATCAACCACCGACCAATCCACGAGTGGCTCAAGAATCTGGTTTCCCTAAACTGTCCACTCATCCTATCAGACTCAGTTAAGTCTCTAGGCATCACCCTTCACATGAATTTATCAATGGAGGTCCACATCAAAAACTCTACAAAAGGTGCTCTTTTCTCACTAAAACACCTCAAGAAATTGAAACCTTTTCTTCCCCATGATTACCTCAAGACAGTAGTTCAATCCCTAATTCTCTCTAAAACGACTACGGGAACGCCATCCTAACAGGGACTCCAAAAGCTCACCTAGCCCCACTAAGGGCAGTGCTGAACATGGCCGCTCGACTCATATAGGGTGTGAAAAAAATTTAACACATCACTCCAGCTCTCAACTCCCTCAACTGACTTCCTGTGGAAGGGCGGTGTATTTACAAGCTGGCCTGCATCACACACAAAACTCTTCACTCTCCGGCCCCCAACTACCTGAACAACAAACTGGTAAGAGCAGGTCAATCCAGAACTCTGAGAAGCTCCAACTCACTCTTTCTTATCCCTCTGAAACTGAAAAAGAAAGCCACCCAGTATCGATCGTTTTCTGGCAATGCTACCAGGATGTGGAACGTTCTCCCTAGAGTCCTCAGATGCAACCCCTCCTTCTCCTGTTTCAAAAGGGACCTTAAACTCCATCTCCTTAACAAATACTTTCCTGACCAACTAACCTAGACTTCATTATCCGAGCTGACTCCTCTCTCTCTTGACATTCAAGGATAGTTGGTGACCGGACTGTGTTAGCCACCCTTGTTTGTTTTCTCTCCCTCCCCTGAACTGTTTACCTATTTTTCATGTTGTATTTTTTATCTCTGTGTTGCTTCCATACCACCTTCCTACAATGTAATGCAATTTCCGTCTGTTTTTACAGTGTGTATGGAAAGCGCTCTGATACCTACGGGTCAAGCTAGCGCTATATAACACTTTTAAAATAAAATAAATTAAAAACTCAGTCTGGCACATTTTTAGGGGTTCCTTCTCACGAGGAAAAGGCTGAGTGTATGTAATGACCTGGTCGCCTGCATATGTTATCATCAGGTGGTTGAATTGACCCAGTGTGTAAAATCCTGGTGCTACCGTTAGGAAGCAGTGTTACATATTGCCATCACAGGGACATCACAGAGATCTTCAATCATCATAAATAACCTGTAATTTCTAATTTTGGTCGGTAACAGCAGTTACTGGCAAGGAATACACCATACTCTTTTTCTCCCCCCACCACACGCACATGTTTGGAAGGTAAAACGTGAGGGAATTGATGCATAAACACAGACTCCCGAAAACAGTCTTCATTGTTAAAGTCAAAACTGGTACACCCTTTTGCACCATGAAAATATGTATCTCTGCAGTATTTCTAGTATTTTATTTCCTGGCAAGTACCAGGTCGGTTTTCCGGGCAAGCTCATAATGCCTCTCATTGACAGGATAAGGGCCAATAAAATTACTGCTTGATCGTCAATATGCAAAATATCGGTGTCTGATTGCCACCATGGATGAAGGGATGTGCCTGATACCTGCATGCTGCATGTACTGAGTCCATTTTCAAGAGAAAGAGACTGTTAGGGAACCTTAAGTGAGGCTGCAGCTTTTGTATCCCCAAGGATGTTCTTCGAGGATGGTCCCTGCCTGAATGGATTCTCCGGAAGGTGGGACAACACTGGATCAATAGCATGAGAGGTGAATTAGTTAATATTATTTTCATCATCAATTTGAGGAGAATGTTGTCATTGGAAAGTCCTAGACAAATGCCAAATGTGCCTCCCTCAGCTAAAATTCACCTTAGACCAGAGTGAGGAGTGATAGGAATGCCTTATAGTTTCCCAATAGACTTCTACACTATCAGAAAAAGGCTGATCCTCTTCCTCTAAGTCAAGGAGAGAAAGACTTGATAAAGAAGAAGCATGTACTAGGAGGCCCATAGGATAGAGGGACCCAGCATGCCAAGGAAGAGGGACCAGAGAGCCTAGGTCTTGCACTCACTTTTCTAAAGTAACTGGTGAGTAGTTGATTGGACCCTGTGTGGCTGTTTTTGTTCATAAATAGCATATGTATATTGTTGAGGCCTTTCTGGACTGCCTTGATTTAACTCTACTGACCTTCATCACTGTAGAACCCCAATACAATATCATGGCAGGCAGAGCTCAAGTCCATGTTCACCCGAGAGAGCCAGTTTCTGCTCTTTAAATCCAGATGGAGGCAGTCAGCAGTATGAAATGGTATATTGTGCTCCACTGTAGGTGGGGAAGCAAGGCAGGCTCGAGCCTCACACGCGGGAAAGTTCTGGCGCCAGTCTGGTCTTAGGGCCCAATTAACAGGGTAGACAAGCCAAGTCACTGCCTTTTCTCCACTGATCTATGCAGTTTCCTAACAGACAAATACATGAGCAGCATCCTGAAAATTGAAGTAAACCTGTTACAACTATTTACTAGCACAAATATATAAAAGAAAAGGGCAGTGGTCTACTCCCACTGAACTTGCACCTTTTTTTATGTAGGACGTGACCTGTATTAGTAGGTCTTTTCCATGGCTTTCCATGACTAGATTCATGTTTTGGCTCCCAATGCCAAGCCAGAAATCTGATTCAACTCTTCCAATGCGTTTGGTGGGTTGTATACCTATACACTGTCTGTGGAACACAGGAGATGCTGCACACATCACACCCGCCATACTGCTTGCCGGATCTCGGGTTCAGAAACCTCTGCAATGTATTTACGCCTAGTTTTTTGGCTTGTGTTGTTTCCTCCTAGATACTCTTCCATCCATGCAAGTGAAGCATTTCGCTCACTGATACTTGAAACATTGTTAACGTTCCCCAAAATATTCCAGTACTGGGGTTAGACTAGTAAATTAGCTCCCTGGACCATTTTGGGGAACCTTGCGCTTTCCTCATATTTTCTAGGACTGAAGATTGAATAGTAAATGTTACGTCCCGTTGCTGGCTACCTCTAGTGCCCACCTCTGGGCAAGAACGTGCTTTGCCGTTTAAGAGCGATCGCCGCGTTGCACTTATCAGTGACAGGTTTCCTGACAAAATGTAGCCGGTTTCACGAAAATTATACCAAGCCAAATTAAACCATGATAAACTGTGTTTGGATTACGAATCCGAGGAGACTGGCATCAACAGGGGACTATCTGCTATTTAATTCCTCTTTACTACTATATCGCTGTAAAAGTCAGCAAGAAATTAAATTGCCACCTCTCCTAAATTTAAGCATAAAAAATCTCCGACGAATTACTGCTCATATATTTGCATAATTTGTGGAGCACTAAATGTGTTTTTAATTCTCCAGCGTGAGCCAAATGTTCGGGCTCTGCCTCGTCTACAACATCATTGAGTCCAATTAAGTTTCTCCCGTTAATAATGTTTGATGCAATCAAACTGTGTGCAAAGTTATGCAAATCTCCACATAATGAAGATATGATAATAAATTACATTGTGTTTTTAATGGTTCTACTTAGGCAGATTTGACAACTTTTAAACTATTGTTTGTTCAAATTGCCGCCCTTGGAAAGTAATAGATTTTTATCTAAAGTTATAATCTGAGGTTGTTTCTACCACAGCGGGGTTAATTGCTTTTGCTTCTAAAGTCTCTTGAGCCTTATCTAACTCAGGGACTAGAGCTCAATTTGTTCTGCCTTGTGCTTTTTATTCTGCTTTAAGCAATTCACCCTCAGCATCAATGAGGAGACAAAATTGGTCTCTCACTGCGCATTTATAGTGGAGGTGTTCTGTGCCTTGCTCATTCTGGCCTCGCACATTTCTCTTATGTGTATGACAATGTATGTATATTTATGCATTACATGAATATCTGTATCTGGTTGTATGTAACTGGGGAAACGGCCTTTACAGCGCACGCATTACAGCACAATGGCTCCACCACGCAAATGTTTACCACACATATTTTTACCACGCATGCATGGTAAGAGTATAGTTAAGGTAAGTATATGTGTGTGTAGGGTATATTATTACCTACTGGCGGTCGCCAGTAGGTAGTTATAGTTAGGACCACGTTTCCATAGGAAATCCGCAACATTCTATTTTGAATAACTTTGGCGCCGGTCGACGAATCCTCGCAAATTTTTCTAAATAGGTGGGGCGCTACGCTCCGCTCCTACCCTGAAAGTCTCGGGGGGATTCGTCAAGCGGGGGCTGAGATAAAAGGGGGGTCCCAAAACGCGTTTTTCCCATGCATTTATCCATAGGACCTTTAGACACAGCTACAGCCCGAACGGCTGAACAGAATTACTTGAAATTTGGCAGAGAGGTAGCCATAAGGTCAAGGAAGTGCCTTTTGCAGGTCTGGTGTAAATCTGTTCAGTATTTCCGGAGAAAATAGCATTTAAAAGCATATATATATCTATATGCGCGCAGGGTGCGCGCACCGTGCGAGCACCGTGCGAGCACCGTGCGAGCACCCTAACGTGCGCGAGCGTAATTCTGATTGGTGGTTACATGTTAGTCAACGTTCGAATCGGTCGAAATCAGGAAGTGTCGGCCGCCATTTTGTTTGTTTTCAGTGCGAGAGTGAAAAAGGAAGGTGGCGAACGTGAAAAGGGGGCAGGGTAGAGAGTTCCTGACCCCCTAGCCTTTGTCAGGGGGTCCCTGAAGGACCCCGAAGGCAAAAAAAAAATTTTTTTTTTTTAAAAATCGCGGGGGTGCGCGCACAGTGCGCGCACCCTGAAAAACACAAAAAAATAAAATAATTTTTACAAAAAAAAAATAATTCGCAGGGTGAAAACCAAAAAAAAAAAAAATAAGAATTTTTAATACGTAGTTTATTGTAAAATAAATATATAAAAAAAATAATACATAAATAAATTAGCATTTAAAAAACCGTACAAATTCACTGAAAAAACCATAGGTTTCACACACGTTATAGTTAGGAATTAGCATTTAAAAAACCTTGCAAATTCACTTAAAAAACCATAGGTTTCACACATGTTATAGTTAGCTGGACATTTCACTCATAAAAAACCAATGAAATTCCCCCGTTATAGTTACTGCAGGCAACTATAACTCACGCGACCGCAATCCTCTGCTGATGACGTCAGATATTACATCACTGATGACATATGTGTCTTTCTGAAAAATAAATATTTGTAATATATGTATAGCTAAAGATTAATTGAAGAAGACATGGGTAAATAAGTGTCTAAATACAGTATTAGCATCAGCAGAGGATTACGGTCGCGTGAGTTATAGTTGCCTGCAGTAACTATAACGGGGGAATTTCATTGGTTTTTTATGAGTGAAATGTCCAGCTAACTATAACATGTGTGAAACCTATGGTTTTTTAAGTGAATATATATATATATATAACCTACTGGCGGTTGCCAGTAGGTAGTTATAGTTACAACCTAGTTTCCATAGAAAAAGCATTTTTTTAATTGCTAATAACTTTGGCGTCGTTTGACGAATCTTTGCGAAATTCTCCCCAAAAAAGTCTATCCAGGTCAGCTCCTATCCTGAAAGTTTGGGGGTAATTCGTCAAGGGGGGGGCTGAAAAAAAAGGGGGGTCCCAAAAACACTTTTTCCCCATGTAAATTTCTATAGGAAATTTTGCAACGAGCTACAGCCCGAACTGCTGGATGGAATTTCCCAAATTTGGCAGAAAGATAGAGCTTGGTTCAGAAAGCGCCCATTTTTTAAATGGTGTAAATCCGTTCAGTAGTTTTTGAGAAATTCCCAAAATAAGAGTCAAAAAATCAATTTCCCATAGGAAACTTTGTGCAAGGCTACAGCTGAAACTACTGAACGGAATTACCCCAAATTTGGCACAAAGGTAGTGCGTGGGTCAGAAAGCGACCTTACTTTAAATGGTGTAAATCCATTCAGTAGTTGCTGAGAAATTAGAAAAATAAAAGTTTCAATATCTGGGTGGAGCCTAAGTCCCGTGCACGAGCTTCACTGATTGGCTGTCAACACTCCAAACCAGGAAGTGTTGGCAGCCATCTTGTGGCTCGGTAGAAGCGAGTCACTAGAAAACAGAGAAGCAAAGGTAGAAAAGAAGAGAAGGGGGCTGGGTAGAAACACCCTGACCCCCTAGGCCTGCTCAGGCAGTCCCAGAAGGACCCCCAGGGTCAAAAAAACATTTTTTTAAAAAAGAAAAACCAACGTAATTCGCGCTGGGGTCGTGGGTTCCTGTGTTTTATTTTAATGAGACCCCGGGGTGGGCTAGGTCCTGGTGGCATTTCTTTACAAAATAATAGCGGGGGCTCGCTGTGGCTGCGGGGGCCCGCTGGGGTCCCCGCAGTCATGGGGCTTCACTCATGTTAGGAGGGGGGCTGCGCGGCCCCCCTCCTGTAGCCCGCCATCTGCTTATAACTTTGGCTTAGTTTGACGATTCTTTACAAAAAATTTCAAAAAGTTTCTCTTTTTTTGATCAGCGTCTATCTTGAAAGTTTAAGGGTGATTGGTCAAGGGGGGCCTGAGAAAAAAGGGGGGTGTCAAAACGTGTTTTCTCAATGCATTTTCCATAGGAAACTTTAGACAAGGCTAAAGGTCAAACTGCTGAACGGAATTACGTCAAATTTGGCAGGGAGAAAGGTCTTGGTCCAGAAAGCGCGGTTTTGTAGAAATGGTGTAAATCCGTTCAGTAGATTTTGAGATATTAAAGGAAAAAACAATATATATCTGGTCGGTGCCTAACTCCCGAGCACGAGCTTGCCTCTGATTGGCTGCTAACACTTCAAAGCAGGAAGTGTCCTCTGATTTGCTGCTAACACTTCAACCGGTTGAGACAAGAAGCTCCGTGAGGCCCCGGGTGATTTGTATTACAGCTGAATGCAAATCCTATTGTGAGGACTCATATATGGAGCCCAATGTGTGACCTATAAAAACGAGCCGGTACGAGGAAGTGTGGCTCAGTAAGGTCCCCGACAAAGTTTTTAAAGTGTCCATCACTGGTGCCAGGCAACCCTGTTTGCCCTGAAGAAATTGCCTAAAATCGTTGTGGCGATGAAACATGTTGGCACAGTATAATGGTATGCATGATAAGCAACCTTTTTAATTTGAATAAGGTGCACAGAGAAGGAATAATAAAGTTGGTCTTGTGAAAAGTGCATCCTTTTTTCAATTTTACATTCACATTGGTCGCATCGTGGGATGTGATTGATTCACTATCTAACACCACATTTTGTTTTTGGACACTTTATCATAATTTTTACAAGCGAGATGATAGCCAATGATGATAAAAGTGGGCATAGCTGGTGAGTACCAACCAGCAAGCTCGATTGGTGGTGCGCACATGAGGTGTCATCTTGTCTTTCACAATTTTTTTTCACACTTTTTTCTAAAATTGTGCGTTCGAGATTTCGCTTGACTGACTCTTCCTGTATTGTGGACAGGGGAAATAAAAAATTGGGGACTACCATTTGTAAAAGGGATTTGTAGTTTCTTTTATAAATGTTTTTTTTTTTTTAATTGGAGGTGCAAAGCTGATGGTGACTACCTCATACTAAAACGGAGAGGCGTTCATGGTACAAAAGAAGTGTGTATCTTCTACACCTCAGCTTATATTGAATTATTGGTTTGAGACCTTCAGAGACCCAGTCCTTTTTTTGTATTGAGATTGTTTGAGTGGAGGGCGACTTGGTGTCTTCTTTTCCCTCTATAGCTCCTAGTTGTTTGCATATGCTAACACTTCAAACCAGGAACTGTTAGCAGCCATCTTGTGTCTCGCATCGAGTGAAAATATAAAAGAAAGGTTCCGGGGGCAATTTAATATAGCGGAGCTCTGTGTAATGATGATTTGGACGCAGTGAAGGTTTAAGATTTATTAACAATAAAGGAGAAACAGGTGAGCGCCAGGCAGCATGACTTCTGCTCCAGGACACCAGTAGGAAGTTAACCCTTTCACGATCCCTGTGCCCAACATCACCACTTCACAGCTATGCCTATAGAAGCCAGTCCGTTGACTCGCAGCTGTCTACCTTTGCAAGCTAGTACGCTGCTGTGCCTCTACCTCTGCGAGCTACTACGCTGCTGTTCCTTTGGGGATAAGAAAATGGGGGGAGATTCAATTCGGTGTAGCAGAGGCTGGAATCTGGACTAACTGTTTTCAACATACATTTTGCCTCTGACACCATAAATTACAACAATTATTTTGTCAACTAGCCTGTTTAATGACTGTGATCTGCAAATTCTTTTTTTGATTTTTGATTTCTTAAATTCGATAAACACTACTGGTTTGACACACCTTATTATATACAAAATATGGTGACATAAATATTTACATTTGTACAGTGACTTCAAAATGAGACAACAAACGAAAAAAATTATATAAATACAACATACAGAATATCAAAATGTAATTCTTTTGCAAAGCTGAAGTCAAATGTCCGAAACAAATTAATTCATGGAACGTGAGCAGTTGGCTCCTATAGTTCTCGCTATTATTGCGGTCCTATGCAGAGTCGGGTACTTATGTCTGTATATAATTTCAATGAGCAAGGCAAGTTGCAGTCTGTCTTTGCATTTGCAATTGCTTATGTAGAGAAGCTGGTTCTAGCTTAGTCTTCTACAAAAATCCTCTGCGATCTCTGCTTTTGCGCCAACGCGTTTCGACCTGTGTAGTTGGGGACCTGTGTGATGTTTGTAAGGTCGTCTTCAGGGCGGGTGTTGTGGTAGAATCGGACTTTTATTCCTGTAATTCAATTATAATGGTATATGGTTACTCCTTCTGTCATGTTTTTGTGATTGTGGAGTTTCTAATGGTTGTTCTATGTCAACTTACGTTCACTCCAGGTGGTTGAACTTGTCTTTTCTGTGATGCCTTGTTTTGTGTACTACCGGCTATGGTGGAATGACTTTCTTGACCTTGATCTCGTTATTTTCTTTCTTCTTGATTTACGAGTGATGGAGTCCACTTCTTCTGCGCTCTTGTGTCTCCTGTCTCCTCTCTCTTTTTTTCGGCTGCTGGCAGGTTTCTTGGCGTTTCCTCAGGGTTGTTCCAACCCTGAGGTCAAGAAAGTCATTCCACCATAGCCGGTAGTACACAAAACAAGGCATCACAGAAAAGACAAGTTCAACCACCTGGAGTGAACGTAAGTTGACATAGAACAACCATTAGAAACTCCACAATCACAAAAACATGACAGAAGGAGTAACCATATACCATTATAATTGAATTACAGGAATAAAAGTCCGATTCTACCACAACACCCGCCCTGAAGACGACCTTACAAACATCACACAGGTCCCCAACTACACAGGTCGAAACGCGTTGGCGCAAAAGCAGAGATCGCAGAGGATTTTTGTAGAAGACTAAGCTAGAACCAGCTTCTCTACATAAGCAATTGCAAATGCAAAGACAGACTGCAACTTGCCTTGCTCATTGAAATTATATACAGACATAAGTACCCGACTCTGCATAGGACCGCAATAATAGCGAGAACTATAGGAGCCAACTGCTCACGTTCCATGAATTAATTTGTTTCGGACATTTGACTTCAGCTTTGCAAAAGAATTACATTTTGATATTCTGTATGTTGTATTTATATAATTTTTTTCGTTTGTTGTCTCATTTTGAAGTCACTGTACAAATGTAAATATTTATGTCACCATATTTTGTATATAATAAGGTGTGTCAAACCAGTAGTGTTTATCGAATTTAAGAAATCAAAAATCAAAAAAAGAATTTGCAGATCACAGTCATTAAACAGGCTAGTTGACAAAATAATTGTTGTAATTTATGGTGTCAGAGGCAAAATGTATGTTGAAAACAGCTGTTCCTTTGGGAGCGGACGGTTTGTAGTTCTGCCTCTATGAGTCGAGCGGACAGGCCGCAGTTGTCCCTCTGCGAGCCTGGGTACGAACTGTTCATAAGTCACACTATATGAGCATTGAAAAGCCATTTTGTGGTTCAGTCTGTCAGCTGGCATCTGTCCGAGGCATTTCTGAAAACATATTGGAGCTCTTTCTGTGAGAGATACCCCTTTCAAGCTGTGTCTCCCCACATTAGCAGGTAACGCACCCTCTTCCCACATCACCAGCATGCCCCCAACAACCTTCTTGGGCCTGGAAGTGTCCCTCTATGAACTATTAATAAAAAGATGCTTGTGAGGTTGGAGAAATAAGAATCTTAGTCATGTATAGATTTACATATAAAACATAAAACAAAACAACAACAAATAAAACTTTGTACAGCCGTGGCGTGTCATCGCTGGTCCATTTGTGATTCACAGCCTGCAAGGCAAGAAGAAAGATTAGATGGTGCCTCATGCATCCAGCAAAGGAGATAGAGAGAGAGAGAAAGAGTGAGAGAGAGGAAGAGAGAGGAAGAGAGAGAAAGAGTGAGAGAGAGAGGAATGCAGAGAAAGAGAGATAGAGTAGGAGAGAGAAAGAGAGAAGGAGTAAGATAAAAGGAAGAGAGAAAGAGAAACAGTGTGAGAGAGAGGAAGACAGAGAGAGAAAGAGTGAGAGAGAGGCAGAGAGAGAGAGAAAGAGTGAAAGAGAGGAAGAAAGAAAGAGTGAGCTACAAGGAAGTGAGAAACAGTGTGAGAGAGAGGAAGACAGAGAAAGAGAGAGAAAGAGTGAGATACGAGGAAGAGAGAAAGAGAGAATCAGTGTGAGAGAGAGGAAGAGAGAGAGAAAGAGTGAGAGAGAGGAAGAGAGAGAGAGAGAAAGAGTGAGAGGGGAAGAGTGAAAGAGTGAGAGAGAGGAAGCCAGAAAAAGAGAGAAAGAGTGAGACAGAGAGGAAGACAATGAGAGAAACAGTGTGAGAGAGAGGAAGAGAGAGAAACAGTGTGAGAGAGAGGAAGAGAGAGAGAGAGAGAGAGAGAGAGAGAGAGAGAAAGTGAGAGAGGGAGAGAGAGAAAGAGTGAGAGAGAGGAAGAGAGAAAGAAAGAATGAGAGAGAGGAAGAGACAGAGAAGAGAGAAAGTGTGAGAGAGAGAAAGGAAGAGATGGAGAGGGAGTGTTGACACTGGAGAAAATCTTCGCAGCTCACCTTTGTGTCACCGGTGTATCGCCAACCATGTGCCGGGACATAGTGCACTCTCAAGTTTAGTGATCTGAAAGACAGTATAGATTTAGTTATTGCAGAGTACATACAACTGCACACGCGTAATTCTCTGTTTCAAGGAAGAGAGAAAGAGAGAAACTGTGAGAGAGAGGAAGAGAGAGAGAAAGAGTGAGTGTGAGGGAGAGAAAGTGAGAGAGGAAGAAAGAAAGAGTGAGAGAGAGGGAGACAGACAGAGAGAAAGAGTGAGAGAGAGAGGAGGAGAAAGAGTGAGAGAAAAAGAGAGAAAGAGTAAGATACAAGGAAGATAGAAAGAGAGAAACAGTGTAAGAGAGAGAGATAAAGAGTGAGAGAGAGGAAGAAAGAAAGAAAGAATGAGAGAGAGAGTAAGAGACAGAGAAAGAGAGTAAGTGTGAGAGAGAGAGAAAGGAAGAGATGGAGAGGGAGTGTTGATACTGGAGAAAATCTTCGCAGCTCACCTTTGTGCCACCGGTGTGTCTCCAACCATGTGCCGGGACATAGTGCACCCTCAAGTTTAGTCATCTGAAAGATAGTATAGAATTAGTAATTGCAGAGTACATACAAATGCATACGCCTAATTCTCTATTTTGGCAATGCGCACTCAGGCTGCTGCAGCCCAACCACTCCCACTGCTCGGAGGTGTCTGTGCACTCTTGTGCGCCCAGGCTGCTGCACACTCTCCACTCCCACCACCCAGAGGTGACTGCCTGCTGCTATGGAAAGAAGCCTCTCTGCTCACCTTCCGCCACTGGCGTGTGTGTAAGAGGGGTACCATGTGTCGAAGCAACTTTCTGAGGCGTTGTCAGGATGACCACGCATCATCGCAGATTTTCACGCGTACAGCTTTGGTGGTGTTGGGGGGGTGAACATCGATTCGTGAATCACAGCCTGTTAGATAAAAAGCAAGATATGATTGTGTGTCAGGCATCCATCAAAGGAGAGAGAGAGAGAGAAAGAAATAGTGAGAGGAAGACAGAGAGAAAGAGAAAGAGTGAGAGGAAGACAGAGAGAAAGAGAGAAACAGTGGAGTGAGAGGAAGAGAGAGAGAAAAAGAAAGAAAGAGTGAGAGTAAGACAGAGAGAAAGAGTGAGAGTGAGGAAGAGAGAGAGAGAAAGTGACTGACAGGAAGAGAGAGAGAAAGAGGGAGAGAGGAAGAGAGAGAGAGATAGAGTGAGAGAGAGGAAGAGAGAGAGAGAAAGAGCGAGAGAAAAGAAGAGAGAGAGAGCAAAAGAGTGAGAGTGAAGAAGCAAGAGAGAGAGAGAAAGAGTGAGAGAGAGGAAGACAGAGAAAGAGTGAGATACAAGGAAGAGAGAAACAGTGTAATAGAGGAAGAGAGAGAGATAAAGAGTGAGAGAGAGGAAGAGAGAGAGAGAAAGAGTGAGAGAAAGGGAAAGAGAAAGTGAGAAAGAGGAAGAGCGAAAGAAAGAATGAGAGAGAAAGTAAGAGACAGAGAAAGAGAGAAAGTGTAAGAGAGAGAAAGGAAGAGATGGAGAGGGAGTGTTGACACTGGAGAAAATCTTCACAGCACACCTTTGTGCCACCGGTGTGTCTCCAACCACATGCCGGGATATAGGGCAGCCCTCAAGCTTAGTCATCGGAAACATAGTATGGAATCATTAATGGATGAGTACATACAAGTGCACAATTTGTGAATCACAGCCTGCAAGACAAAAAGAAAGATAAGATGGTGCGTCATGCATCCAGCAAAGGAGAAAGAGACAGAGAAAGAGAGAAAGAGTGAGAGAGAGGAAGAGAGAGAGAAAGAAAGAAAGAGTGAGAGAGAGAGGAAGGCAGAGAAAGTGAGAGAGAGGAAGAGAGAGAGAAAGAGTGAGATACAAGGAAGAGAGAGAGAAAGAGAGAAACAGTGTGAGAGAGAGGAAGAGAGAGAGAAAGAGTGAGACAGAGGAAGAGAGAGAGAAAGAATGAGAGAGAGAGGAAAAGACATAGAAAGAGTGTGAGAGAGAGAAAGGAAGAGATAGAGGGTGAGAGAGAGAAAGAGTGTGAGCGACGGAAAGGAAGAGATGGAGAGGGAGAGTGGGTGTTGACACTGTGGAGAAAATCCTCAGAGCTTACCTTTCTGCCACCAGCGTGTGTCGCAGAGGGTCCATCACGAAACCTCCTTACCCATTGTGTACATGCAGCGCAGCGGAGCTCACAACTCAGTTTGAGTGTTGATTGCAGGATGGCCACGCATCATTGCAGGCCTGCTAGACAAAAAGCAAGATGAGATTGTGCGTCATGCGTCCATCAAAGGAGAGAGAAAGAGAAATAGAGAGAAAGAAAGAGTGAGAGGAAGACAGAGAGAAAAAGAAAGAAAGAGTAAGTGGAATACAGAGAGAAAGAGAAAGAGTGAGAGTGAGAAGAAGAGAGAGAGAAAAAGAAATAAAGAGTGAGAGAGAGACAGAGTAAGAGTGAGAGAGACGAAGAGAGAGAGAAACAGTGAGAGAGAGGAAGAGAGAGAAAGAGTGTGAGAAAGAGGAAGAGAGAGAGAAAGAGAGAAACAGTGTGAGAGGAAGAGAGAGAGAAAGAGTGTGAAAGAGAGAAAAGAAAAGATGAAGAGGGACAGTGAGTGCCCACACTGCGTACAAAACCGTCACAGCTTACCTTTACACCACCGCTCTGTCTCTATCCACGTGCCATGACCTAGTGGAACTTTCAAGCTCCCACATCTGAAAGATAGGACAGAATTAGTAATGGCAGAGCAGTGTTGGATTAGGATCCATAATCGGCACGGGCACGCTAAAAAAAAAAGTGGACCACATTTGCATGTTGCCTTTCCTCAAAACACTGCTTCGGCAAAATTTTATTTAAAAAAGGGGGGGTGGGAGAGATACAAAAAAATGCACGTATTCGTTTACACTGGTGACTAAAAAAACAAGTGAGGCCCCTTCTGCTTAGGCCCCCTGCCCTGCTAGGTATGCATAAATTAATGGACGGCCCTGTGAGAGAAAGAAAGTGGCACCTCTGCCTGTTGCTAAACATGAGGCAATGATGCCCATCTGTCTCCAGAAAGGCCATTCAGACACCCACGGGGCCGCTGGCTGTATCCAAACAACAGCGACACCACCGAAATCTGCCCCACAGACTGCTCCAAAAAGCAGCCCACAGTTGGAACTCGGCACCGGTTCCTTGGGCACTGCACCAGTGTCCGCATTACCAATTCGACGCTGTGGCAGAGTATATATGAGTGCGTACGCCTAAATCGCTCAGCCGTCTTTCACCATTCAGGCTGCTGTACCCCATCCACTCCCGCCGCCCAGAGGTATCTGTCCGATGCTGCGCACAAAGGCCTCACTGTTCACCTTTTCGCGGTCACGACACCCTCCACATCATGCAGCTCCATTCTGCAAGCTAATAGGTCTTACATTTGGTAGTGAGTCTTGATATCTCCATGGCAGAGGACATACTAGTGCACCTATCATCATCGCAGGTTGTACACCCGCTCAGTGCTTGCGTGGCTACTAACTCAGTGAGAAGTGATGCCCTCACTGTTGGGCTCAGGCCTACACTGCGGTATAGCAGAGCACACAAAACATCAAGTGTCTGTGCCGGCCGCAGTGCATGTGTTGCGAGCAACTCTAAAATGGCGTAGAGCACGTGCGCCTGGTCTTTTTTATTAGTAGGGTCACATGTCCTGTGACACCTGTGTTGGATGGGTGTGGTGTGGGTGTATACCAGCCATGAGGGATTGGCTGTGGCATCAGTGTTGCCAGATTGGGCTAGATCACACACAATTGGGCTATATTTTGCCGGCTGTGCTAGTTGCCAGATTATAAATATATATACAGCGCTCCAGCAAAGTAGTATGTTAAAGCACTTTATTAGACAAATATTTACTTGGCATCCTTCTGCAACATCAATTCCAAGGCATTCACCGCCTGCTTGATAGATAGTGGAACTGGGTACGGGCACGTGCGCTCGACCCCTTTTTATTACCAGGGTCACATGTCCAGTGACGTCTGTGCTGGATGCGCGTGGGGTGAGTGTAAGCCAGCCCTCCGGGAATGGTTGTGCTGGCAACAAGTACAACAGTAATCATTGGATCAGACACAGAGATTCAATCATAAAGGGTCAATGATTTGTGCTGCACTAAGGTACGGGTACCAGATATGAAATTATACAGAAAAGATTCTATCATAAAGGGTTCATGACTTGTGATTCACTGAGGTAGGACAGCAGATGTGAAATTATACACAAAATATTGTATCAGAAAGGGTGCATGAATTGTGCTGCACTGAGATAGGGGCATCAGAAGCATTTAGCGTCTGCACAGCCAGCGATGATGCGTGTTCTGGGCGGGCCGCACTGGGAGCAATGTCTCTTGCCTACTGGACTGCGTCATATGCAATTGCGACTCGATGTGAATTGTGAACCCTGCTATCCGCAATGTAGATGGAAGGCAGTAGTCAGCACAGACATCGAGGAAGGATTTTTGTCACTTCCTCTTGACAAAATCCGAGGACATAGAGTACAATTCCGTCTGCAATTAATACATCATGCCTCAATGTAAATTGTGAGCTCTGCTGACCGCAGTGTAGGTAACAAAAGATGAAAAGATGAAATATGTATTGAATACATTGTCGAAATGTGTAGGTTTCGGGGACGTTATAGTTAGTTGCCTACTGGACTCTGAAATTCATGAATCAAGACTGAATTTGAACTGTGAGCTCTGCTGCCCGCAGTGTAGACTGCCATTCAGTGTTCCTTTGGACTTGCAAGATTAATTTCGTGATTGTACTAAAGCTATAATTGATATAAAAAAGTTCTTGAAGCAAGGATACTAAAAGGATATTATTTAGGTTTTGAAGACGTTAGTTGCCTACTGGACTCTGTAATTAATGAATAAACACTCAATTTTAATTGTGAGTCGTGCTGACCGCAGTGTAGGCCAGAGGCAGCGGTAAGCAAGGGCCCACAGCCACGTGGCGTTCAGTAGAGCTGCACAGTTATTGGCAATTTAGCGAGTGTGCAGCCAGCGATGATAAGTGGTGCACTGAGTTAGTGGCACCTGAAGCAACCAGCGTGTGCGCACCCTGCGATGATGCATCGTCAGAGTGGGCTGCACCGGGAGAAATGTCTTTTGCCTACTGAATTCTGCCTTAATAAGGCCAAGTGGCGATGACTTTTGGTGCACTGAGTTAGTAGTACCTTTGGCGCTCAGCGTGTACGTACCCTGCGATGATGCGTGGTCCGGGAGTGCTGCACTCGGACCAATGTACTTTGTATATTGAATTCTGCCTCAATAAGGCCACGTGGCGATGACTTATGGTGAACTGAGTTAGTAGTACCTTTGGCGCTCAGCGTGTACGTACCCTGCGATGATGCGTGGTCCGGGGGGACTGCACTGGGAGCAATATCTTTTGTCTATTGAATTCTGCCTCAATAAGTCCAGGTGGCACTGATTTGTGGTGCACTGAGTTAGTGGCACCTGAAGCACTCAGCATGTGCGCACCCTGCGATGATGCGTGGTCTGAGAGGGCCGCACTGGGAGCAATGTATCTTGCATACTGGACTGCGTCATCTGCAATCGCTACTCCATCTGAATTGTGATGCCTGCTGTCCGCAGTGTAGATCGAAGGCAGTAGTCTGTACAGACATAAGTCTGCGGTGCTGTGCTGCTGGGTTCGCAGGGGGCCTGTGTTGAGGAGACCCGTAGTCATGGCGGCAGCCACGTAGCAGGGTGAGGCCCACCGCTCTGGCAGACTCGTTGGTCTTCACAGTTCACTAGTAAACCACGCCCAGAGCCCCAGCTTATTTATTCATACTCCTACACTGGAGAGTCGTACGTTGGACCAGCCCAGATTTGGATGCTCATTGAAAATATCGGGAATTGGTGCTTTTGTGTTAATTTTTGCACAGGGACGTCTACTCTGTATATTATTACCGTTAGTTGTTGTTCTCATTTGTGACAAATTTTGTTTGGGTGGAATCTATTGCTGGAAAACTGGGTATATTGGCTGTTTTCACTAGGTTGACAATGAAGTGATAATTTAAAATCACTGAAAAAACTAGAGGTTTAAAGAAGAAAATAATTAGAAATTAGCATTTAAAAAACCTTTGAAATTCACTGAAAAAACCATAGGTTTCAGGTACGTTATAGTTACAAATTAGCATTTAAAAAACGTTTGAAATTCACTGAAAAAACATAGGTTTCAGGTACGTTATAGTTACAAATTAACATTTAAAAAACATTTGAAATTCACTGAAAAAAACATAGGTTTCAAGTACGTTATAGTTACAAATTAGCATTTAAAAAACCTTTGAAATTCACTGAAAAAAACATAGGTTTCAGGGACGTTATAATTAGTTGGACATTTCACTCATACAAAACCATAGAAATTCTGCCATTATAGTTAGTTGAGCTAACTATAACTCACGCCCCCGCAATGCACTGCTGATGACGTCACATATTACATCATTCATGACATGGTCAGTGACATCACTGATGACATCACTGATGACATATCAAATGACATCACTGATGACATCATCCACGTGACTATCTGATGCACCTCCTCACACCCTAATATAACCTTTGATACACCCCCTGTAAAATACAGACTACCATTTTCAAAACCATCGACACACCAATACCAGTTACTACAAACGCACTCACTAATTCCTAGGTCTACAGACACATGCACTCATTCATCCATACAACCATTCATACATGTAGTCACTGATCAATACAACACTATCATTTGCACTCATACAGACACTCACACACCACCACTCATCCTAGTCAGTCATGCACTTATACTAGTCAGTCATGCAAATAATCAATCACAGTTCCATTTACTCACCTACACAGTTATACACACACCACCTCATGTATTCATACAGATACTAATGCATACTTACTCTCTTATATAATCACTAATACAAGTATATACTCATCCATACAACCACTCCCACAATCACTGACTCTCACATATAGTCATTTATATACTCCAACTCTCACATACACTGCCTGTTACTTTTGTACTTACTTGGACATCTACCACTGAGACATCAAGTCACTTACCGACACATCCATACACACTTACTCACCCATAGAACTGTTTTCACATGCACTCTTAAAGTCATACACCTAGTCAATCAACCACTCACACATCACACACCCCCACCCACCACACACACACTCAGTCTCCCATACAATTACTCAGGCAACTAATCAATAACCCATATAGACACCCGTGGAGCTACTGACCAACTGATGCAGCAGGTTATACAACAACAGACAGACTGATACATACATTCACACAGTTTAGTCACTAACCCATGTATTCAGTAAGACACATTTAATCACTAACTTAAACAGTGTATCACACACCTACTTAATCCTCCATCCAGACACTTATACATCCACTCATTCTTCAATACAGCTTGGTATTTATATGGTAATATATAATTACATTTTAAAGAAAAACACATTTACTGGATGATGTCATCAGTGATGTCATCACTGAAGTCATTTGAGATGTCATCAGTGATGTCACTGACCATGTCATGAATTATATATTATGTGACGTCAGCAGCAGTGTATTGCGGGGGCGCGAGTTATAGTTAGCTCAACTAACTATAACGGCGGAATTTCTATGGTTTTGTATGAGTGAAATGTCCAACTAACTATACCGTTCCTGATACCTATGGTTTTTTCAGTGAATTTCAAAGGTTTTTTAAATGCTAATTTGTAACTATAACGTCCATGAAACCTATGTTTTTTCAGTGAATATATATATATTCACTGAAAAAACCATAGGTTTCACACATGTTATAGTTAGCGGAAATTTTACTGATAAAAAACCAATGAAATTCCCCCGTTATAGTTAGTGCAGGAAACTATAACTCACGCGACCGCAATCCTCTGCTGATGCTAATACTGTATTTAGACACTTATTTGCCCATGTCTTCTTCCATAAATTTTTAGCTATACATATATTACAAATATTTTTTTTTCATAAAGACACATATGTCATCAGCAGAAGATTGCGGTCGCGTGAGTTATAGTTTCCTGCACTAACTATAACGGGGGAATTTCATTGGTTTTTTATCAGTAAAATTTCCGCTAACTATAACATGTGTGAAACCTATGGTTTTTTCAGTGAATTTGCAAGGTTTTTTAAATGCTAATTCCTAACTATAACGTGTGTGAAACCTATGGTTTTTTCAGTGAATTTGTACGGTTTTTTAAATGCTAAGTTACTTTACGCCATTCGTGGCGTGCGCGCCCACTTAATGCAGTTCGTTCCGTGTGCGCACAGTGAGCACGCGGTGCGCTTCGCGCACCGCGCGCCCACTTTACGCAGTTAGTGCCGTGCACGCACGGTGGGCACGCGGTGCGCTACGCGCACCGCGTGCCCACGTTACGCTAGATGGGCCATGTACGCACGATGCGCTTCGCGCACCGTGCCCACATGGAGGACATATTATGCACTTCCTTGTGATAGGTAATCTGTTGAAATTTTTGGGGGAAATGCTGTGCTCGTATATGCCATGCACAAATGGTGGCCTTCGGCCACCATTTGCACACGGGGTGGAGAGAGTGGGGTTTTTTTTTTTTAAATTATTATTTACCGTACGCGTACGGTAAGCGTACGGTAAGCGTAATCGGCGAAATTTTCGAAAAATAAAAAATTACCGTTTTTTGCCTTGGGGGATCTTTGAAGACTCAACTTACATGGTTATGTGCATGGGCGCTGTCTAAACAGCCCCTTTATATGTTTTTGGCATTTGTTTATCAGCTCCCCCCTCAGAGTGCGAGAGAGAAAATGGCGGCCGCCGCTTCCTGGTTTCGACCGATTCGAATGTTTACTAAGATCTAAGGGCCAATCAGAATCGCGCTCGCGCACGCCACCGTACGCGTACGGTAAGCGCACCGTAAGCGCACCGTAAGCTGGCTCAGATATATATATAGATTTAAAGGCTATTTTCTCAGAATCTACTGAACAGATTTACACCAAACCTACAAAAGGCACTTCCTTGACCTGAGGACTACCTCTCTGCCAAATTTCAAGTAATTCTGTTCAGCCGTTCGGGCTGTAGCTGTGTCTAAAGGTCCTATGGAAAAATGCATGGGAAAAACGCGTTTTGGGACCCCCCTTTTATCTCAGCCCCCGCTTGACGAATCCCCCCGAGACTTTCAGGGTAGGAGCGGAGCGTAGCGCCCCACCTATTTTGAAAAATTCGCAAGGATTCGTCGACCGGCGCAAAAGTTATTCAAAATAGAATGTTGCGGATTTCCTATGGAAACGTGGTCCTAACTATAACTACCTACTGGCGACCGCCAGTAGGTAATATACATATATACATATATACATATACATATATATATATATATATATATATATATATATATATATATATATTCCACTCGATACCACTGCGTCTCACTTTCCCCTCACGGGACGAAAGAACACTGGAGCCGAGGCCACAATCAAAATGCGTGTTTATTAACACCAGGTCCGACGCGTTTCGGAGTTAAAAGTCACTCCTTTCTCACGGGCAACAGACTGTGTTATTTTTTTGAATTAAAGCGCAAGTGCCGGTCACGTGCTATAGACATAGACAACATACTTGAATTCATCATCATTTTTTGCGTTTTTTAGAATACATTCAAAATCATATGGCAATTGGTGCAAGCGATATTTCATCACAGGCAAAATGATTATATACACGGAACTTCGAACAGCTTAAACATTTGCATAAAGAAATTCAAGATTCAAAAACTTTATCCAGGTGCAGGTGCGCACATAGACAAGCTGGGAAGCCCATACCTTCCTTGGGCATTATCATTGCAGAAAAAATTGTAAACATGGTACAGCCCCAGTGGGCAAAGATTCCGTACAAAATCAAAAAACCAGATTGGGCCCCAGCACGCACCGGTATGTACTCACTGTTTGATTCACAATAATACTATGTGGGTTACGTCAATAAAGTACCATGAAACCAAGAGCTGTCATAATTGCTTCGGTACTGCCCGTTCACACAATACTGCCCCAGTGGGCTTATATTTCCACATTGTTAGTCTAGATCATGACCATAAGTACAACACTTTCATGAAAAACCCGTTTCAGTGAGCAATTTTCTCCAGTACAGTCGAAAGTTTTATGCAGTAATCCCAGTTACAATCACAGTTCCATAGGCCACCTGAAAGATGAATAAAAAAATCATTGACACAACTACAAAAAGTGCACTGACCAAATAAACTTAACACAAAAAGTTTAAAACACATGGAGACCAGTACCAGGACCCGCTGTTACTGACAATTACAAGTGTACCGATAGCTCCTCGTCAAGATTGAGACCTTCTGGGGCCATGGTGTTGTATTTTATAATCGTTTTGGACTCGAGTCTTCTAAGCTCTCTTGTCCTGTTACCACCTCTGCGCCTCGCCGGGATGTGGTCCAGGACAACAAACTTAAGAAGATTCGGATTTTGTCCATGGAATTCATGGAAGTGTCTTGCGATGGGATAAGTTTTATCATTTTTTGTGATGGCTCTGCGGTGTTCTAGTATTCTGACCTTACATTTGTGGATGGTACTGCCCACATAAAATTTATTGCAGGGGCATCTGAGTGCATACACTGCATACTCTGTGTTACAGCTCAAGTGTTTCTGTATTATCATCGGTGATTGATCTTTAGAGAGTTTGATGGACTTACAGTTATTACTGAATTTGCATGCCTTGCATTTGTTGCAAGTGAAGAATCCCTTTATGTCACTTTTTTTGATATCAATCAGCATACTTTTACATAGTGTGTCACCTAGTGATCTTGGTTTCTTGAATGTGAGGGCAGGATATTCACCTACATGTTCACATAAGTCTTCATCATTACGTAGAATTTCCCAAAACTTTTTTAGGCTTTTTCTCACTTCCCAGGCCTGAGTGTTAAAAGTTGTAATAAACCTTATGGGTTCATTCACATCTTCATCATTACCATTGTTAGCCGGGAATAATAGTTCTTGCCTGTTCAACTTGTCCACTTTCTCAGCTGCTTGATTAACTAGAGTGGCATCATAACCTCTAGCTAAAAATCTTTCGGTCATAATGGTTTTCTCAATGAGGTAATTGTCTTCCTCGCTACAATTCCTACGAGCTCTTAGAAGTTCTCCATAGGGAATACTGCGTATGAGTTTTTTAGGGTGACAGCTACCAGCGTGCAGTAAGCTATTGCCTGAAGTTGCCTTCCTAAATAGCTTAGTGCAAAGTTTGTTGTTTTTAATGGTGACTTGAAGATCAAGGAATTCGAGTTCTCTGGCATCGATGGTACTGGTAAAAGAAAGGTTAAAATCATTCACATTCAAGGCCTTGACAAACTCTTTGGCCGCCTCCTCAGTACCATTCCAGATACAGAAGATGTCGTCAATGTATCTCAGCCAGAGGACGACGTGGGTTTTGAATAATCCGATTTTATTGATTACCTGCTCCTCCCACCAGCCGAGGTACAAGCCTGCAAAGCTGGGGGCGAAGCAGGTACCCATCGCCGTCCCCTGTATTTGTTTGTACATACGATTGTCAAAAAGGAAGAAATTTTTACTCAAACAAAGCTGGATCATATCAAGTACCATTTCAGTGTGGAAGAGGAAGGACAGTGATCTTTGTTTTAGAAAAGATCTGCACGCCTGAATCCCTAACGCTTGAGGGATACAGGTGTACAGACTACTTACATCCAAACTCATCAAAAGGTAATCTGACTTCCAGACGATATCACTAATCAATCTTAGAAAATCGCTGGTATCCTTGACATATGAAGGGAGGGATTGGACCAGGGGTTGTAGAAAGTAATCTACATACTTAGACGTATTTTCTAAGAGACTATCGCGTGAAGACACAATAGGTCTCCCTGGTGGATGTGTGGCATTTTTGTGTATTTTCGGGAGGAGATAAAGGACCGGGATTTTGGGGTTTTTGCAATGTAAAAATTTGTATTCTTCATCGCTGATCAATTTTTTCTCTCTCCACAATAACAATTTCTTTCCAACTTCCCTGACTGCTTCATCGTATTCAATTTTGTTGGATTGGCTATATCTTGTGCCATCCGACAATTGTGATCTGCCTTCCTCAAGGTACATGGAACGTGGCCAGATTACCACGTTACCTCCTTTGTCAGATTTTTTTATGACAATATCCGTGTGTGCTTCAAGCTCCTGTATAGCCAATTTTTGTCTGGTGGTCAAATTGGACTTATTTGTTATTTTGCGTTTGGAAAGTTTTTTCAATTCACCAATCATTCCTTTCTCAAAACAAAATATAGCTTCGCTCATGACTTGAGGTATAAATGTGGATTTTGCTTTAAAATTAGTTTGGCCTCCCCTTTCAACATTTATTTCCGTGTTCGCCAGATTAATGCACGGATCTTCTGAATAACCGGCCACCTCAGCTAGCTCATGCACTGTCTGTAAAGTTTCAACATCATCTATATTGAGGTTTAAAACCATTTCGGGTGGTGTAACTTTCTTAGTACTTTTGTTAATAGCAAACCATTTTTTCAGTTTCAACTTCCTAATGAAGAAAAACAAATCAATGCGTGCCTCAGTGTAATTAAAAACAGCCGTGGGACAGAAAGATAACCCCAGGGATAACACATCTACTTGATCTTGGGTCAAAATAAACTCAGAGAGATTTACCACTGTCATGTTATTCATTGTTTTTTGGCGAATCGTCCCCTTGTCCTTGTTATAATATATAAGGGTGAGGGTTCTCGGATCCACCCCCACCACAGTTGTATATCTGAGAAATCTTTACATTTCTCAGGAATTACTGAACAGATTTACACTATTTAACAAAAAGACTGCTCTTCGGACCAAGAGGTACCTTTCTGCCAAATTTGGTGTGATTCTGTTCAGTAGTTTGGGCTGTAGCTGCGTCAACAGTTTCCTATTGTAATTAACATGGAGAAAAAGCATTTTGGGGCCCCCCCATCCTTTTTCTGGGGCCCCACTTGATGGATCACTATGAAGTTTTCAAGACAGCAGCTGATGTGACCACCAGATTCATTTGAAAATTTCGCAAAGATTCATCAAACTGCGCTAAAGTTCTTGGCAAACCAAAAAAACGCTATATATATATATATTTTTTTTTTTTTTTACTGAAAAAAGCAAAGGTTACAGGGACAATTTAGTTAGGAAATAGACTTTAAAAAACCTTAATAAATTCACTAAAAAAGCTAAAGGTTACAGGGATGTTATAGTTAGGCTCTGATTTCACTCATTAAAAAAACATAGAAATGTTGCTGTTATAGTTATTTGAGCTAACTATAACTTACACACCCACAATGCACTGTTTATGACCTCACATATTACATCACTTATGTCATGGTCAGTGACATTACTGATGACAACTCAAATGACTTAACCGATGGCATTACTGATGACATCATCCACAGAAGCACTCACACACCCATACAGCCTCTCCTACACCCTCTCACACACCCACACAACCATTCATATAGCCATTCACACACCAATACAACTACTCACACACCCACTCACTCACTCATTCACAGAGCCACTTACAAACCACTCACTCACTCATGTAGCTACTCACACAACTGGCTGAAGCCAAGTCCCAATATGGCTAGCAACCCTGCCTGTTTGAAGTGTTGGCATCCAATCAGATCTCTGCACAAGATCGAGACTAGGGGTGGGCGGAATTTGCGAAATCCACTTTCGCAAATTATCGCGAAAATGTTTAAAATTATCGCAAACAAGCGGAAATATCGCGAAGATGCGGAATTTTTTTTCCCGCATGTTCGCGAGATTTTCTGCATGGTTGCGGGTCGCCAACTTACCCATGTGGTTGCTCGCGGGCGCGGCCATCTTGTTTTGAGTTGTCTCGCAGTGCATGATCGCGAGAAGAAAGACGTCGCGAGACAACTGAACAGATTTACACCAAATAACAAAAAGGCCCCTTTCTGTAGTTGCGTCTAAAATCTCTATAGGAATTAACATGGGGGAAAAAACATTTTGGGACACCCTTTTTTTCTCAGCCCCTGCTTGATGGATCACCCCAAAACTTTAATCACAGCAGCTGTACTGAGCATTGTATTAATTTTCTTGAAGTTCATCATATGGCACAAAGTATATTAGCAAAACAAAAAAAATTCTTTCCTATGGAAACTAGGTTCTACCTATAACTGCCTACTGGTGACGGAGAAGGAACTAAGGTGGCTAGAATCCAGATACATTTTAGAGATGGACAGCATAGAACCACAAGGTCTGAATGTAGATGAAGAATTATATGTGCATCTGTAATCCACACCAGACCACTCATTTATGAAACTCCTTACAGTCAGAACCTAAGATCTAAGTTTTAACCAAGTGTGTTTAATTACATTATTTAGTGTTTTCTCTTAGGAAAGAACAGCGGAAAGCAGTGCAACATTAGAGGTGAAGATGTTCAGAAAGTTGAGAGTAGACCTCCTGGGGGAGGAATTAGGTTTGGTGGTCACAGCATACATCCTGTACAAGTAAAATTAGTTAATGGTACACTTATTTTGAATTCTGAGTTTTGAGACAATGTAATAATACCTTGAGATGGTGTATGCCCACTTGAGCCTTACCCGAGTAGATAGTAGTACTAGTAACCACTTCGGTGCGTCGGACTGCCTGGAGCTATCCAACATACCAGTGCTCATGTGCGTAGGATGGCCCATGGCTGTCCTCACACATGGCATTTGAAATCCCTCTGGTGCGTCACCAGAGGGATTTCTTTTCCCCCCAACAGCCTCGGACCCCAGCTCTGGACGCTGTCTGTGTGATTTCTCTAAAATGACAATCAGCGCGTACATGGTGCTGACGTCATTTAAGTGAAACCAAGAATTAAATGAGCCAAGAGACTCATTTCAGTTTTACTTTCTATGTGCTCAGGGGGCTATCCCAGCCCCCAGAGCATGTAGTTGTCAGGAGAGGTCAGGAGATCCCTGCTTGGGGATCACCCCAGGAGGGCGATCCCCAAGCAGTGATCCACCCATAAGGCACCAGGGAGGGAGGAGCAGCCCCTTGGGTAAGGGTCTTTGCACCCCCCACATGAATTTAGGTAAATTTAGTATTTCTGCCCCCCGGGGGGCAGATGGGGACAGCAGCCCCAAATCTGCTACCCCGGAGGTCAGAAAGCCCACTAGAAACTAGGTATTTTTTTCAAATGCAAATTAGGCATGGGGGCCGCCCAATATGGGCATGCCAATGCCCCCACACAAATTTACAGTCTTTTTGTCCCCCCCGGGTGGCAGATGAGGGCAGTAGCTCCCAATTTACACCCCTGGGCAGAAAGCCCACTAGACACCATGTTTTGTCCCTCCGATTAATTTAGGGGTGGGGCTGCCCAAGATGGGCATGCCAATGCCCCCACCCCTCCTCCCACAAAATTCCAGGGGCATATGGGGGCAGTAGCCCCCAATGTGCCCCCCTGGGGGGCAGAAAGCACCTAGATGCCAGGGAATATTTTTCTTATAGACCCAAGATGGGGGCTGCCCAGAATGATACCAAAGGGGATGATGGACGGAACGTTTGAGCAAATCAAACACTCACCCCCAGTCAACATATCTGGGTTTAATCCATCATCATTCTTTAGCTCATTCCACCACCCCAGTTCGGACATGGGCATATGCAAATCAGTCTGACCCTGTGCCTCATGGGAACAGTCCAGCCCAAACTGCCAAGCCATGTCTTCCCTGGACCGGAAACAAGCATCCTGGGACCGGTTTCGGGATCATAACCCTCATCTGCCACGCTACCTTGAATACAGTGGCAAAGTGAGCAAGGGACCCACGTCTGGGCATACCGTGCCAACTTAGGGCGAACAAAGCGATACCAAAGGGGATGATTGATGGAATGTTTGAGCAAATCAAACACTCATCCCCAGTCAACTGATCTGGGTTTAATCCATCATCATTCTTTAGCTCACTCCACCACCCCTGTTCGGACATGGCCATATGCAAATCAGTCTGACCCTGTGCCTCATGGGAACAGTCCAGCCCGAACTGCCAAGCCATGTCTTCCCTGGACCGCAAACAAGCATCCTGGGACCGGTTTCAAGTTCATAACCCTCATCAGCCAGGCTACCTTGAATCCAGTGGCAAAGTGATGCTTCTTGCGGCTGCCCAGAATGGTCATGCAAATCCCCCCACTCTACCCACCCACACAAGTGAGGTATCATTTTTATCGGAAGACTTTGGGGAATGCAGGGTGGGTGGAATTTTGTGGATCCACATAGATTCCAGCCCTTTCCATCACAAAAATGTGAGGAAATGTGTTTTCTTAACAAAGTTTGAGGTTTGCAAGGGGTTCTGGGTAAGAGAATCTGGTGAGAGCCACACAAGTCACCCCATCCTGGATTCCTCTAGGTGTCTAGCTTTAAAAAAATGTATAGGTATGTTAGCTTTCCCTAGGTGCCGGCAGAGCTAGGGTTCAAAATCTACATCTGGGCACTTTGCCAAGAAAAGTTCAGTTTTCACTATACAAATGTGCTGTGTCCACGTTGTGGGCACTAGGCCTACCCACACAAGTGAGGTATAATTTTTAATGGAAGACTTTGGTGAATGCAGAGTGGGTGGAATTATGTGGATCGACGCAGATTCCAGAACTTTCCATCACAGAAATGTGAGGAAAATTTGTTTTTTTTTACAAAGTTTGAGGTTTGCAAGGGATCCTTGGTAAGAGAACCTTGTGATAGCCACACAACTCACCCCATCCTGGATTCCTCTGGATGTCTAGGTTTAAAAAATATGTAGGTTTGCTAAGTTTCCCTAGGTGCTGGCAGAGCTAGGGCTTGCAATCTACAGCTAGGCACTTTGCCAAGAACCAAGAAAGGGTCAGTTTTGACTGTATAAATGTGGTGTGTCCACATTGCCTTTTGCATCGTTTCCTGTAACGGGCACTAGTCCTGCCCACACAAGTGAGGTATCAGTTTTTATCAGAAGACATTGGGGAATGCAGGGTGGATGGAATTTTGTGGATTCACGCATATTCCAGAACTTTCCATCACAGAAATGTGAGGATTTTTTTTTACAAAGTTTGAGGTTTGCAAGGGATTCTGGGTAACAGAACCTAGTGAGAGCCACACAAGTCAACCCATGCTGTATTCCCCTGGGTGTCTAGTTTTTAAAAATGTATAGGTTCACTAGGTATCCCTAGGTGGCAGCAGACCTAGGATTCAAATTCTTCAGCTAGGCACTTTGCAAAAAAAGGGTCAGATTTTAATGTAAAAATGTGGTGTGTCCATGTTGCATTTTGCGGTGTTTCCCGTTGCGGGCAGCAGGCCTACCCACACAAGTGAGTTATAATTTTTAGCGGAAGACTTTGGGGAATGCAGGGTGGGTGGAATTCTGTGAACCCCAATGCGAGGAAAATGTTTTTATTTTACAAAGTTTGAGGTTTGCAAGGGAATCTGGGTAAGAGAACCTGGTGAGAGCCACACAAGTCACCCCATCCTGGATTCCCCTGGGTGTCTAGTTTTCAGAAATGTATAGGTTTGCTAGGTTTCCATAGGTGCCGGCAGAGCTAGGCTTCAAAATCTACAGCTAGGCACTTTGCAAAAAAAGAGTCCGTGTTCACTGTAAAAATGTGGTGTATCCATGTTGCGTTTTGGGCCGTTTCCTGTCGCAGGCACTAGACCTGCTCACACAAGTGAGGTACCATTTTTCTAGGAAGACTTTGGGGAATGCGGGGTGGGTGGAATTCTGTGGATCCATGCAGATTCTAGAACTTTCCATCACATGAATGTGAGGAAAATGTGTTTTTTGTTTTTTTACAAAGTTTGAGGTTTGCAAGGAGTTCTGTGTAACAGAACCTGGTGAGATACAGACAACCATCCCACCCAAGATTCCCCTGGGTGTCTAGATTTCAACAATGTATAGGTTTTCAAGGTTTCCCTAGGTGCTGGCAGAGCTAGGGTTCAAAAGCTACAACTAGGCACTTTGGAAAAAATGGTCAGTTTTCACTGTAAAAATGTGGTGTGTCCACGTTGCGATGTGAGCCATTTCCTGTTGTGGGCACTAGTCCTATGCCCACAAGTGAGGTACCATTTTCATCAGGAGACTTAGGGGAACACAGAATTATAGAGCAACTGTTATTACCTATTGACTTTCAATGCATTTCTACCTTCCAAAGGTAAGACATTGTGTAAAAAATAAATCACTTTGAAAAATGTCCTATAATTCACATGATAGTATGGGTACCCACAATTCCGGCGATGTGGAAATAGCTAATGTTTGTAAACCCTATATTTTGTCCCCATTTCAGAAATTCATATGTGTCTTTCATACCAATTTTTCACTGTTTATATTTTTCCAAATGAGTTGCTATATACCCGGTACACAATACAAAACCATTGCAAGATGCTACTCAGTTATTGGCTCTGTGTTTGTCGGGTTCTTGGCGAACCTACAAGTCCTATATATCCCCACAACCAGAAGGGTTCAGCTGAAGTAACAGTATATTGCTTTAAAAAATCTGTCATGCTTATATGAAGTTACAGGTGAAATCGTTGGCACAAATGGCTGTTTTTTCAACACATTTTCAATTTTTCCTATTTTCAACTGTTAGTTTCTATAAAAAACTCTTAAAGGGTCTACACAAATGACCCCTTGCTGAATTTAAAATGTTATCTACTTTCTTTTAAATGTATCGCTTTCCAGGATCCATTATTGCTTTCATACCTATTTCTACCATTAACTGGAAGGAGGTTGAAAGCACAAAAAATAGCAAAAATAGGCAATGTCCCTGTAAAATGCCAAAACTGTATAAAAAATGTTGGTTATCAGAAAAAAGTCAGTCTGTCCCTGAAAGCTGGGAAGATGGTGATTTCAGCACCAGAAACCTTTTTTTGAAACCATTTGCAGATAATTTTTCTTTAAAAAACCTAAAGGTGGCTGCATTTTGGTAACTTTCTGGGTCCCCTCCAAGGGAATCAACAAACCATGGGTACTTATAAAATCCCCAAGATGTTGGAAAAAAGGACGCAAATTTGGCATGGATACCTTATGTGGTCAAAAAGTTACAGGAGCCTAAGCACAAACTACCCCAAATAGCCCAAAAAGTCTTAGCACGGGTGGGAGTACTAGCCGCGAAAGGGTTAATATAGTGCTTTTGATTAGTTCAATTGTGAAGATTTGACAATCGAATATGTGTTGACACCAATTGGGGAGGAACAAGTAATGAATCTCAAAATGAACAATGTTTCATAGTGTTGTGTGAGCTTATTATTATAGTTAAAAGACTAACAGTCAATGGATCATAGTAAAAAAGGTCTAAAAAACAAATGAGATGAAAATTATACATGGTATGTATTTACTGTTATTGAAGCCCACTTGGGCAGGGTGAGGCAATTTTACTTAGCGTGCATAACTTCTTAAGCTGTATGGTGAACTTAACATTCATATTGTTGAAAGATACATAAATCAGTAAATCAAAATGGAAGATGGTTTGCACTTGAAAATGAGTAAATGGGATTGAAATGCCATGAATGATGTGATTTTAACATGTTCAAACATGGCGGTGAAAAAACCAAATGAGGCAGACAAAGTCCTTTCTTAATTTTCATACAAATTGATCCCTTGATATTAGATGTAAGAACTTTAACTGTGCATTGATCTACATTGCAGCAGCACTGAAATGTGTAGATGCTTTTAACAATAAAATAAATTAATCAGACTGAATAGCCGTGGTTTCTTCATACTTAACAAGAAATCGGATAAAATATATCTATATCTATATATATATGTGTGTGTGTGTGTGTATTAGACAGGCAGACAGACTGACAGACAGACAGATGGACGGACAGGCGAAAGGATAGATGGATGGATAGATAGATAGATAGATAGATAGATAGATAGATAGATAGATAGATAGATAGATAGATAGATAGATAGATAGATAGATAGATAGATAGATAGATGGATGGATGGATGGATGGATGGATGGATGGATGGATGGATGGATGGATGGATGGATGGATGGATGGATGGATGGATGGATGGATGGATGGATGGATGGATGGGTGGGTGGGTGGGTGGGTGGGTAGGTAGGTAGGTAGGTAGATAGATAGATAGATAGATAGATAGATAGATAGATAGATAGATAGATAGATAGATAGATAGATAGATAGATAGATAGATAGATAGATAGATAGATAGATAGATAGATAGATAGATAGATAGATAGATAGATAGATAGATAGATAGATAGACGGACGGACGGACGGACGGACGGACGGACGGACGGACGGACGGACGGACGGACGGACGGACGGACGGACGGACGGACGGACGGACGGACGGACGGACGGACGGACGGACGGACGGACGGACGGACGGACGGACGGACGGACGGACGGACGGACGGACGGACGGACGGACAGACAGACAGACAGACAGACAGACAGACAGACAGACAGACAGACAGACAGACAGACAGACAGACAGACAGACAGACAGACAGACAGACAGACAGACAGACAGACAGACAGACAGACAGACAGACAGACAGACAGACAGACAGACAGACAGACAGATAGATAGATAGATAGATAGATAGATAGCAACATAAAAGATGGGGACACACGACCGTGTGGCTGACAGTGGGTAGTTATATTTAGGACATAGTTTCCATAGGAGCAGATTTTTTTGTTTTATAAATAACTTTGGCATCATTTGACAAATCTACACAAAGATTTCAAACTAGTTTGCCAGTCACTGCTGCTGTTTGGAAAGTTTTGGGGTGATCCACTAAGCGGGGACCAGGAAAAAGGGAGAGTCCTAAAATGAGTTTTCCCCATGCAATTTCCCATAGAGATTTTGGACACAACTACAGGCCGAATCGCTGATCGGAATTACACCAAATTTTGAAGAAAGCTAGATATTGGTCTAGAAAGAGTGTTTTTTGTAATTTGGTTTTTATCTGTTCAGTAGTTTTGGAGTTATTTGTTGCCTCGGGGCTGTGTTCTCAGTGGGGAAAAGAAATTGTAAAATTAACAGAAGGGTTAAGGGTAGAGGTACCCCGATCCCAGTTGACTGATTGAGGGGTCTGTGAGGGACTCCTCATGGGCATTTTTTGTACCCAAGGGCCACAGATCTACTGCGATGCTTAGCACAACCCCCTGTTTTCTCTGTGGTGGATCTGCTGATTCCAACCTCGATCATAAAAGCACACACACCCATTCAAAGACCAACACACCTACTCACATGCTCACACACACACTTATAAAAACATGCAATCACTACACACCCATACAGCCAATCACACACACACTCACAGACCCACAAAACACACACATACACATTCACAGGCCCACCCACCACTCACACACCCACATACAAACTCACACATCCACTTATATAGCCACACAACCACTCACACACCAATATGGACACACATACAACCATTCACACACCCAATCACAGACTCACACAGTCACTCACATATCCATCCACACATCTACTTACACACCCATGCAACCAGTCACACACCCACTCATATACCCATACAGCCACTTACATAGCCACACAACTACACACACATCCATATGGACACTCACACACCTACTCACAGAACTACAAAACCACTCATACACCCACTCAGAGACCAAAAAACCACTAACACACTCACACACTCAAGTACACACCCACACAACCACTCACTGAACCATTCAAACACCTATACAGCCACTCACACAACCAGTCACAGACCAAAAACACTCACACTCACTCACAGACCCACACAACCACTCACACATGTACTCACACACCCACTCACATTCTAACACAGCAACTCCATACATTCAAATACTCACTCAATCACTCACTCACCCATGCAGCAACTCACACATCCACTCACAGACCCACACAACTCACACCCACTCACAGACCAACAAAACTCACAACCCACTCATAGACCCATATAGCCACTCAGACACCCATTCAAATATCTGCTTAAATACCCACACAACCAATCACACACCTACTCACACACCCATTAGGCCACTCACACACCCACTCACACACTTACATATCTGCTTGCACATCCACATACCCACTCAAACACCCAAACAGCCACTATTATACCCACTCACTGACCTACAAAACCCCTCACACATCTACTCACATACCCACATAGCCACTAACATATACACTCACATACCCACTCACACACCCACTTACACATACAACCACTCATATATCCATTCACAAAACTCATACAGCCACTCACACACCCACTCATAGACCCACAGACCACACACACTCACTCCTAAACCCACACCACCACTCACAGACCTACTCACACATCCACTTACAGACCCACACAACCAATCACACTCTCACTCACACACCCATATGGACACACACATACCAACCCCCTGACCCACAAAACTACTCATATATCCACTTATACACTCACACAACCACTCACGTACACACCCACACACATACCTATACAGCCACTCATACACACACTCACAGAACTGCAAAACCACCAACAGGCCCACATAGGCACTCACGTACACACACATACATGCACTCACACACTTACACACCCACTTATACAACTACACAATCACTTTCTGATCCACACACATCCACAAAGCCACTCCACACCCATTCACGGACCCACAAAACCATGCAAACACTCACAGACCGACATAGCCACTCACACACTCAATCACACACTCATGCACCCACTTACATACCCACACACCCATACAGCCACTCACACACCTCTCACAGATCCACAAAACCACTCCCACACCCACTCACAGACCTACAGAATCATTCACACAACCACTAACACAACAACTTACACACACAACCACCCACATACCCATACAGACACTCCCTAACACACTCACAGACTCATAAATCCACATACACACTGACTCACATACCCGCACAACCTCAAACACACCCACACACACACACACACACCCACTTACATACCCACAAAACTATTCACACACCTGTACAGCCACTTACATACCCACTCACAGACCCACCCAGCTACTCACACACCCATTAACATACTGACATACTGACTTACACACACACGACCACTCACATACACTTACAGCCTTTCACACACCGACTCAAAGACCCACAAACTGCTTACACTCCCATAAAGCCACTCATACACATAATCACACACCCACACAGCCACTCCCACACCCATATCCACTTACACACCCATGCAGCCCCTCACACACCCACTTACACACACATATAGCCACTCACACATCCACACAGTCACTTACACATGTCCACCCATAGGCAGTGATACACTTATAAAAATCACAAAAGAATATGTTTGTATTAAGTGTGTTGTTGTTTTAGTATTAATTGTGTGCTTTTGGGAGGGAGGGAATCCACAAATCCATAAAACGAACAGACAAAAGAAAGACTTGGTGTACTACCTTATCTCCAGTTTTTTTATTTTTAGTTTTAAAATACATAATGATGAATGTGTACCTACAATGAATTGACAGACTTGTTCAACTCTATACTAGAAATTGAACTATGGGTGAAATTGCAGTACAATTTATAATTAATAAAAACGGTGAAATTCAATAAAAAAAGACAAAGGTTACATGGACGTTATAGTTAGGAAATGGCACACAAAAAATCATAGAAATTCAATGATAAAACTAAAAGTTACAGGAATGTTATAGTTAGGAAACAGAAGTTAAAAAAAACTTGGAATATCCCCAAAAAAGTCGAAAGGTTACAGGGGCATTATAGTTAGGAAATAGCACAAAAAACCCAGAAATTCACTTAAAAAAACATACGTCACAGGGACAGTTATAGCTAGGTTCAGCTTTTACACACACAAAACAATAGAAATTCAGCAGTTATAGTTTCCTGAGCTAACTATAACTTATACCCCATGCAATGTACTGGTTTTGACCTCACTTATTACATCACTCATGACATGATCTGTATTGTCACTGATGAAATCACTGATGGCATCTCAAATGACATCACTGATATCATCATCCAGCAAAATAAACTTCAATATACTTCATAAAATACCATTACATTTTTTTTTAAATGAAAAGGTGACATGTCTGAGACATACAGGAGAGGGCTTACTGTAACATGTTTATTATGACACTCATTACCCAGGAGAGAGGTTTCAGTGGACAGTCCTCTCTCTTCTAAACCACTGTTTTGAACACCAATGATCAAAGTAAGAAATCTATGATGTCGTCTGCATATAAACCTATCTTTTTACTCCAGCCTTCAAACTCAAAAGGCATGATGCCCTCTGTACTCCTTATTCTGCGTGCCAATGGCTCGATATATAGTTCAAACAAGAGTGGAGACAGAGGGCACCCTTGTCTAGTACCTCGTGTAATCTGAACTGGCTGAGTCAGCACCCCATTTACTAATACTCTGGCCTTAGGAGCCGAATATATAGCTGTTAAAGATTTACAAACATTCATACCTAAATTTAGATATCTCGCCACCGTCTGCACATATACCCAATTAACATGATCAAATTCCTTGGCTGCATCTAGAGCAATGACAGCCAAGGGAAGATCGAAAGACGTGGCCATATCAATAGAACCAATAAGAGAGTATGTCAGTTCTTTCAGTGTTCAACCCCTAATAAAACCTTTCTGATCCTCGTGAACCAGATATACCATAACACTATTCAACCTTCCTGCTATAATTTTAGCAAAAAGCTTATAGTCTGCATTCAGTAAAGAAATTGGCCTATACGAATCTACCTTTTCTAAGGACTTCCCTGGCTTAGGGATCAAATAAATATTGGCCTCATTCTACGAAGGCGGCAGAGAAGCATCTGACATAAAGATCTCATTAAATAACTGCCTCATTATTGGAGTCAAAACCCCGGCCCAAGTTCTATAAACCTCTACCGCAAGGCCATCCGGCCCGGCACCTTACCCTTTTGGCCTCCTCTAATAGCCTCCTCAACCACTTCATTAAATATCTCTTTATTCAGGACAGCCTTTAAATCATCCGAAAGAGGGTCCATATTTTCCAACCAGCTCCACACATCCTGTTCTTTAACAACCAAATCTTCCCTATAGAGCCCCTCAAAATGACTATGGAATGCTGCAGCAATTCCCTTACTGTCACTAGCATTGTGCCAGAATCTTCACTTATTATTTCCTTAATCAAACTTCAAACCTGTTGGCTTGTTGCTTTCCAAGCTAGTAGTTTGCTACAACCCTCGCCGTATTCAAAATGTGCCAGCTGGCTGGTTTCCCACCTTTCCTTAACTCCAGATAAGTTTACTTTTAGATTTAATAATTCCTCCATCTCTTTTTCACTGGCCTCCCTACTTCCGACTGTTACTAAACCTGCCTCCAAGTTCTGAATATTTTCTTCCAATGCTGACACTCTGCTATAGTATATTCGCCTTTTCCTTGCTTCGCCTTTTCCTTGCTGCCAGGGCTCCTAGCCTGCCTCTCAGATAAGCCTTATAGGCGTCCCAAACAATGCCAATCTTAGCTGAACCCTGATTTCTTTAAAAAAATTCCCTTGTTTCCTCTCTTAAAGCCTCCACTGCTTCCTCTTCTAGTAGTATCGTACGGCCTAACCTCCAAACAGTACCGGTTGTCTCTTCTCCTACCTCCAGCCAAAGGAAAATAGCTGAATGATCAGATAAATGCACCCCAATATGTTCTACCTCCAAGACTGAATCCTTAATCCTCCGATCTAGCAATATATAATCTATATGTGACTTATGTTTGTACTTTTTATTGTAAAATGTATAACCTAACTGCGAGCCAAACTTGTACCTCCATACATCATATAAACCCCACTATTTCATGAACAATCTAACTCTGTTCGATATATTAGGATTCACTGCAGCTCTACTGTTCTCAGACCTATCTAACTTGTAATCCAAAACAGTATTAAAATCCCCTGGCATTATAATCTGACCAGAATAACTCAAAAGCTCCTTAGCTAATTCATCTAATGGGCCCACATCGTCCTGGTTTGGACCATAATAACCCACCAAAACAAAAACCTGTCCAAGTATTCTTAGCTTAACTATAAGCCCCTTCCCTGCAACACTTGAAGCCTTACCTTCTATTGCAATATTCAAACCTTGCTTAACCAATAATGCAACTCCTTTCGTAACTGCTGTTTGTTGTGTATAAACTGCATGAGCAACCCATCTCTGTGGTGCAAAAATCTTCATGCTCTCTTCCTCCATCAAATGTGTCTTCTGTTAAATAATAATTTGAGCCAGAGAATCTTTCAAATATTCCATTATCAGATCTCTCCTCCTCTTCCCACGGAGACCATTTACATTCCATGAAAGAACTTTCATCTTGTTGAATCTAACCCCACTCATTTCCAAAAAAAGGAAAACCCACACAGCCTATTCAAACGACTACAACAACAGTAGCAACAAAACCAATGAGGCATTTTTCTACATTTTCCACCCACCAAACCCACCCACTCCCCAACAACCCAAAACCCAACCCCCCTTCCCTGGAAAACCCTAACCAACTGTCCATGGCTAAACCCTATGAGCGACCCCTTGGCGACCAGTTCTATATCCTAAAACACACTGGTGCGGAGCAAATAATAAATCTCATAACATAAATAACAACTCAGATCCCTAATATTCCTACTCCAAGTGATAACACCATTCATCCTTCGTAAGCTCCCAGACTGTTGTTGTTCAAGAAACTTATCCACCTCATCTACAAAACGAAAGGAGTACATCTTGTTATTCAACATTACTTTCAGTAACGCTGGAAATCTCAATTGCACTGAAGCACCCAACTTCCTTAATGGTTCAATCCTTTTACCTAACTCCCATTGCCTATTGGAAGTTGCTGTTGACAGGTCTGATCTGACTTCAATCTGTACTCCATCTACCTCCAAAACTTTCTTTTTCAGGGCCTTATATGTAAGAAAATTTACCAAAATTCTCCTAGGTCTAGTCCCATTTGAAATCAACCTGAAGGGGTCCCTATGTATTCTCTGAATATCCCTAGAGATTTTCACCTCTGACTCCTCCAGTTGTAACTCACTCTTCAACAAATGCACCACAAAACTTTTAACATCTCCTCCTTCTTTACCTTCTGGGAGTTTCACAATTTTTAAATTATTCCTTCTTTGAAAGTTTTCCAATCTTTCTACTCTTTCCACCTACACCCTTTCCCTGACCTTAAACCCTTCAATCTCGGTTCTATTAACCATCATCTCCTCCCTAAGGTCTCTCACTTCAACTTCTAAGGCCATGGTCCGACTATTTAAATCGTCTATTTTCCTCTCTAGCCCCTCACATTGGGTCCTTATTCTGTTGATTTGATTCTGAAATCTCAAATTTTTTCTGCATCTCAATACTGAGGTTTGTAAGCATCGAAATTATCGAGGAATCACCAGACCCTACATGTCGCCCCTGTTCCAACCCTCCCAACATATCATTCTGTGGGTCCTTTGGTATTTCCACCCCTCCACCTTCTACTGACATTAACGTGGCTTCAGAGTCTGAACCAGCTCCCACAGTGCATAAACTGAACCCATCCATGACAGAAACTGAATCTTCACTCATCTCTTCAGATAATACCAGGAATCGGTTTGTGCTCAAATGTGTAGTCCAATCTGTTAGGTCTGTATCTGACACACTTCCTATACACTCCCCTAACTGTGACAAGTTACCCTCTCCCTGCTGCTGTATTGGTTTACTCTGATGGGGTACCCCAGTATTTATCCCAGAATTCTCCCTCAGCACCAAGGTCTTAGGGATCACTTTAAAATAAGACCTAAGAGATAGTGTTACCTTAATCTTGCACTCTAAAGAGCCCGCTCTAGCCAGTTTATTGTGCACTTTATTTCTAACAGAGCGTCTACCCCTAACCTTCACCTCCTTCACTTCCCTTTTGTTATTCTGGGTCTCTTTAGCTTGATAAGGTGAACCATCTAGATCAGTAAGCACCTTTGCTCCCTCTTTCAATGTACTTCTCAAGGTATACCTCAAAATCCCCCTTCTAGTCCCCCCTCCTCCCCTTCAGCAGCAACTGTCTTAACACTCCTCACGTTTCCCAACCTCCTCCCACTATCAGCGGACTTTTTTAACTCAGTCGTTTCGCCGATACTTATCTCCTGCACTGTGTGAAGCAAAATAGGAGCCCGTCCCTTTAAGCTCCCTACCGGTGAGACATGCTTTCTAGGCCTGGGCTACAATTTCGTTCAGTTCGCGTAAATTGCGATAATTTGACATTTTCGCGTTCCGCGGAAAGCGCGAAAATGTCAAAATTTCCACATTCCGCAGCTTAGCGATAATTTGGTTCTTGCTCGCGCTGTAAAATAATACATTCTCGCGCGCGCGCGATCGCCTTACCTGAATCCCTGCGTTCGCCGACAAGTTTTCTTGATCCGGTCGCGTTCTCCATGAGATGTTGTATTGTTTTTAGCCATTTGCGCTGTCTCGCGACAGTTCGTGCCCGCTGTGACGTCATGCATCGCGCGATCACGTCTTTCTTCTCGCGATCATGCACCGCGAGACAACTGATAACAAGATGGCCGCACCCGCGAGCAACCACATGGGTAAGTTGGCGAGCCGCAACCATGCAGAAAATCTCGCGAACATGCGAGAAAAAAACTTATGCATCTTCGCGATATTTCCGCGTTTTGCGATAATTTTTACAATTTTCGCGATAATTTGCGAAAGTGGATTTCTCAAATTCCACCCACCCCTAATGCTTTCCCGGGTTCCTCACAACCTCTTTCTCACCGATGTTCGCCTGCCTTCCTCCTCCTCATCCACCCTCGCAAAGGAATCCTCACAACGGCTCAGCTGAACTCGCTGACTCCTCCTCCAGCCTCACGGGGATGCGTTCGTCGTCGGGCGTCCTTGCCGCCATACAACGCTGATCCACCGAAGCCTACAACCAGGCAAAACCTGTCTTTTTTGTTTCAATCTGGGAATCTATAAAGTCACTTTATTGCTCCTCCGCTAGCTTTTCTCTTCAAACGCCACCTTACATTGCTCTTTGTGCACCACCTGGTAATAAACCCATAGTGATCGCTACACGCTTCAGGGGGCACCCGCAGCCCACCACTTAGCCTGTAGCCATGTTTTCCTCTACTATGAAGTGCTTGATAGATGTAACTAGCGAGTTTGGTAGTTTTTGGGGCTATAAGATCAATAAGGAGAAAGCGGAGGTCATGGCTTGGAATATGAGTATGGATGGTATAGTTTGCAAAAAAGAGATGAGGTACCTAGGAGTTAAGATCACACACAACATAGTCGACCTCACTAAGGAGAATTTCAATAAGCTCAGAAAGGAGATCAGTGCTAGCTTACGGGGATGGATGCATTTACCTCTTACTTTATTTGGCTGAGCTAATTTGGTGAAAATGATGATCCTGCCGAAGTTAACTTTTTTATTTGAAACAATTCCTTTAAGTTTTAGGAAGGAGTGGTTAGTAAGGCTGCAGGGTGAAATCAGTTCTTTCCTTTGGATGTCAAAAGGGCCACGTTTGTCCTGGAAGACGCTCAGGAGGAAGTTAGTGAAGGGGGGCTTAGCATTGCTTGACCTGCTGCTTTATTCATGGGCATTTATGTTAAAAAATAGTAGGATGTTATTTGGTACACTGGCAGACACTGAAATAGGAAGAATGTATAGGGAGATGTTGAAGAAGCAGAGAAATGCAGGGAGTGGGTTTTTGTTTAAATTTGCTGATCCCAAAATTTTTAAGAAGGTTAGATTGAAGGTTTTAAAGGACTTGGCAGAATCATGGTACACAATTAGAAGGGCTTTAAAAATTCCATATTTCAGTCAGCTGGCTCCAATTTGTGACGCACCAGGGTCCCCACTTTGGACAAAATATCTACTGGCTCTTCCCTTAAAAGAAAGAGGTTTATTGAATTGGAAGCTGTTATTCCCGGAAGGGCAGTTAATGTCATGGGGGCAGTGTGAAGAGGAGTGGGGACCCAGTCACTCCAGATTTAAATACCTCCAGATTCATAGTTGGCATGTGGCATCCGGCGATCTGATAGGTACCTCTAATGAACTGGAGGAGAAGCTTCTTTCCAACTGTACATTTAAGAAAGAAATTGCATTGTGGTATTGGCTAATACTTGAGCTGGAGGATGGGCCTTTCATGCTACCAGAGAGCCTGTGGGGAAGGTGCTTGCCGGAGATCGCGACAGAAGACCAATGGCAAGTAACAATGTCTATGCTTTATAAAACAGTGAAACCTGCATATTTAAGGCAGAACCGCTTTTTTACTATGCATAGGGACTACTGGACTACACAAAGACTTTCAAAATTCGGATCATGTGGAGTGGTGTTGTGTCTCAAGTGCAGAAGCCCGAATGAAGATGATCTGCATATGTTTCTGCAATGTCCAAAGATTCAGATCTTCTGGGAGGCCCTGAGTAGCTGTCTATCAAGGGTTCTAGGCTTGCAGATAAAGGTAAGCCCTGAGATGGTTATATGTGGAAGATCAGAGCTGCATGGTAAGGATATGAGCGATAAAGCGAAGCTTGTATTCTATGCAGTATTGCTGGCCCGAAGAGAGATATGTAAACTCTGGGTCTCCCCTGTCAGCCCTACAGAGGGTGGTTGGTTACAATCAATGACATTTGCTTCTAAGATGGATATTTCTGATCAGACTAAAAAACACATTATGGTCAAGGGTTGGGGTGCAAGCTTTAGGTGTCCAATGATTAAGTCTTCATCTGCTTTGGCTGGCGAAAATCTTCTCTGTTTACACAGGAAGACTAGGGAAACGATAGGACTGTGCGGCTGGGAGAGGAGGTCCTCCAGGGGCAATGGAAGGTGTGATGGTTATGGGGGGGTCTCCATTCCTAAAGCTTTACATCTACCCTCCTGTATCCAGTAAATGAACCTGAAAACCCAGGGCGGCATCGTAAGCAGAAGGGTGGCAAGAAGGCGAATGATGACAAAAAAAGAGAGAAAAAAAAGTAAGACATCTAACCAAAGAGGCTAGCCTATTGCAAATCAAACATCACAATTCATCAATCTGGAAATAGGTTTTTGTGCATATGTCAGTTTTACACCAACCACTACAACACGCCCCAGTAGAGAGGTCTTAGTGGACAGGCCACTATCTCACAAATCACTAGTAAAATTATCCATCATCCTGAAGAAAGGTGTGAGCAGAGAGGTCAATCTGCTGCAAACCACTACTACATTACTACACTGAGTCATCACCCTAGAGAGAGATTTTATTGAACAGATGAATGTATTTAATCTACTATTATACTCATTCATCACAAAGAAGGTGTAAGCAAAGAATCTTGTAAAACACTGTGGAGCGAAGTCTCAATGAACAGCTTAGACTGTCATAAAGCACTACCATACACATACATCAGCAGGGGACATGTGCCATCATAGAGGCTAGTTAACTCATAAATTGCACACCCGCTTTCAAAAGGTAATTATAGTACAGATGGTATGTTAAACATACTAACACTCAGTAGTAGTACAGAAAAAAAGTAATTTAGTACCTCAGTATATATCTTTCAGTGTCAGAAACGTTTATGGAACACTCACTTGATGATATCATCAGTGATGTCATCAGTGATGTATTTTGAGATGTCATGATGTTACTGATCATGTAATGAGTAATTCAACATATGAGGATACTAGAACTGTTGAATTTCTAAAGTTTTTTGTGTGTGAAATCAGAATCTAACTATAACGTCTGTGTAACCTTTGTTTTTGTCAGTGAATTTTTAATGTTTTTTTAAAATTCTAATTCCTAACTATAATATTCCTGCAACATTTGGTTTTTCAGTGTATATATATATATATATACACTTGGTTTTTCAGTGTATATATATATATATATATATATATATATATAAATATATATATATTCACTTAAAAAACCATAGGTTTCACACATGTTATAGTTAGGTGGATATTTCACTTGCAAAAAACCAATGAAATTCCCCCATTATAGTTAGTTGAGATAACTATAACTTGCGCGCCCGCAATCCTCTGCTCATGACGTCACATATTACATCACTCATGACATGGTCAGTGGCATCACTCATGACATCACTGATGACATCATCCTTGTGATAGAGTGGCGGTCGTGCAAGTTATAGTTATCTCAACTCACTATAACGGGGGAATTTCATTGTTTTTTTACGAGTGAAATATCCACCTAACTATAACATGTGTGAAACCTATGGTTTTTTAAGTGAATTTGCAAGGTTTTTTAAATGCTAATTCCTAAATATAACGTGTGTGAAACCTATGTTTTTTTCAGTTAATTTGTATGGTTTTTTAAATGCTAAGGTATGTCTTATTTTTTTTTATATATATTTATTTTTACGGTTTTTCACCGTGCGCGCACCCCCGCGATTTAAAAAAAAAAATGTAAATGTTTTTTTTTGCCTTTGGGGTCCTTCAGGGACCCCCTGACCAAGGCTAGGGGGTCAGGAACTCTCTACCCTGCCCCTATTTTACTTTCACCACCTTCCTTTTCCCCTCTCGCACTGAAAACAAACAAAATGGCGGCTGACACTTCCTGATTTTGACCGATTCGAACGTTGACTGACATGTAACAACCAATCAGAATTACGCTTGCGCACGTAAGGGTGCGCGCACGGTGCGCGCACGGTGCGCGGCTATAGATATGTATGTGCTTTTAAATGCAACTTTCTCAGGAACTACTGAACAGATTGACTCCATATATGCAAAAGGCACATGCCTGACCTGAGGACTACCTCTCTGCCAAATTTCAAGTAATTCTGTTCAGCCGTTCAGGCTGTACCTTCGACTAAAGGTCCTATGGAAAAATGCATGGGGAAAACGCGTTTTGGGACCCCCCTTTTTTCTCGGCCCCCGCTTGACGAATCACCCCGAGACTTACAGGGTAGGAGCTGAGCGGAGCACCCCATTAGTTTTGAAAATTTCGCGAAGATTCGTCAACCGGCGCCAAAGTTATTCAAAATAGAATTTTGTGATTTCCTATGGAAACACGGTCCTAACTAAAACTATCTACTGGCAAGCGCCAGTAGGTAATATATATATGTATGTATGTATGTATGTATGTATATATATATATTCACAGAAAAAACCATAGGTTTCAGGGGTGTTATAGTTAGCTGGACTTTTCACTTGTACAAAACCATTGAAATTCCCCCGTTATAGTTAGTTCAGCTAACTATAACTCGCGCGCCCGCAATGCACTGCTGATGACGTCACATATTACATCACTCATGACATGGTCAGTGACATCACTCATGACATCACTGATGACATCTCAAATGACATCACTGATGACATCATCCAGTGAATGTGTGTTTTTCTGAAAATGAAATATGTTTTATATATGTATATCTCAAGGTCGATGGAAGAATAAATGGGTATATAAGTGTCTAAATGGATGATTTGTTTTTGAAAAATTGATTGTGTAACTGACTGATTAAGTGTATCATAGTGAATACATGGCTTAGTGAGTAATGTTTAAATATGTAAATATCTGTATCAGTCTCTCACTTTGTGTATAAGTGGCTGCATGGGTTGGTGAGTAGCTACATGGGTGTCTATATAGGTTATTAGTTGGTTTTTTGAGTATCAGTCTGAGTGTCTGCATGGTTCGGTGGGGGGTATTACGTAGTGCATAGGTGCATGAATGAGTGACTCACTCTTTGTATGTGTTGAAGACAGCATGTGTGCAGGACTGTATGGGTGGATGAGTGTGTGTATGGGTGTGTTAGTGAGTGAATGACTGTCTCAATAGTGTCTTTATGAGTAACTACATATGTTTTAAACTAGTATATGTGACTATTGGTGTATATAGGTGAGTATATGTGAGAGTGAGAGATTGAAAGAGTTCCTGTATGAATAAGTATGTGTTTCTATAAGTGATTGTTTAAAAGACTAAGTATGTGTAAGCTTCCGTAGAAGTAAGTGTGGTGGTATGTGTATAACTGTATATGCAAATAAATGTATGTTTGATTCTTTATTAGCATGAGTGACTATGTGTGTGAGTAACTCTATGGATGAGTGGCATTGTGTAACAGGATGTATAGGTGTATGAGTACATATGATGAGTGAATACATGTATGAGTGACTGTATAGGACTGTTGGTGAATGAGTGGATGTGTATGTGGATCTTAGAATTACTGAAGAGGTTGTTGTAACTGGTATTGGTATGTCCATTATTTTGAAAAGTGTAGTCTCTATTTTTGAATGTGTGTATCAAAGGTTATATTAGGGTGAGAGGAGGTCTGCCACTCTATCACAAGGATGATGTCATCAGTGATGTCATCAGTGATGTCATTTGAGATGTCATCAGTGATGTCATCAGTGATGTCACTGACCATGTCATGAGTGATGTAATATGTGACGTCATCAGCAGTGCATTGCGGGCGCGCGAGTTATAGTTAGCTGAACTAACTATAACGGGGAAATTTCAATGGTTTTGTACAAGTGAAAAGTCCAGCTAACTATAACACCCCTGAAACCTATGGTTTTTTCAGTGAATTTCTGAGGTTTTTTAAATGCTAATTCCTAACTATGACGTGCCTGAAACCTATGGTTTTTTCTGTGAATTTCAAAGGTTTTTTAAATGCTTATTTCTAACTATGCCTACAGAGATAGGACATGTGAAGAAAGAAGAAAAAATGCACAGAAAGAAAAAAAAGAAGTGCAGAAAGAAGCAACAGAAGTCCTCAAAGACGAAGAAAAGTGCAGGAAGAAGGATAACGTGTAGAAAGAACAAAAAGAAGAGCAGAAAGAAGCCTTGTTGCAAAATCATCCTGTACCCTCAACTTTTTCAGATGGATACTGGTGGTAACTGAGTCTGACTAACCAGTCCTAGAGCCAGTGCTATGTTAAAAGACACTTAGAATACAGTGAAAACACCTACATACACTAGGGAACATTATGTGTTGGGGTCCCCCTGTAATTAGCATGACCTCCTCTGTAAGCCCCTAGTATATAATAGGGCAGGGGGATTAAAACTACCTCTTAAAACAGGCAACAGGGCGTTTTTGCACACGCTAACTCAGGCCCCGTCCCCTCCCTTCACCACTGTGTAAACACACCCTGTGTCCGTTTTTAGTTGGGAGATTAAGTTCATTTGAATCCTGAGGGTCCCTAGGGTCCAACTAGCCCACTAGGTACCTCCAGTAAGTGCCACAGAGCTGCGTTGCAGAGAGGTGTAAAAAGTGGCACGGCCTGGACCACCTCTCTGCAATGCAGCTCAGTGGCGCTTACTGGAAGCACTTGGTGGGCTAGTTAGCCCCCAGGGGCCCTCAGTATTGAAGGGAAATTATATCCCCAATTTAAAACGTGCCATAGTGCGTGTTTGCACACGTCACCTCAGGCCCCGTCCCCTCCCTTCACCACTGTGTAAACGCGCCCTGTGGCTGTTCTAAGTTGAGAGATTAAGTCCCCTTGAATCCTAAGGGTCCCTAGGGTCAAACTAGACCACTAGGTACCTCCAGTAAGTGCCACAGAGCTGTAAAAAGGGGCTTGGCCTCAGAACACCTGTCTGCAGCGCAGCTCCCTGGTGCATACTGGAGATGCCTGTTGGGCTAGTTGGCCCTCAGGGACCCTCAGTATTGAAGAGGAATTAATTCCCCAACTTACAATTCATCAGGGGGTGCGTTTGAAGAGTGCTGCAAGTAGGGGGCGTGGCCTCCGGCACGATGCCAGTCTTTTATTTATTTTAATTTTTTAAGAAGGGGGGCTGTGTGGTTCCCCTTCTTATTCTAATTTATTGGCCCTGATGACCCCATCCCCCAGGGCCTGTCTCCTAATTATATTTTTTTGACCCCAATCCCCAGGGCCGGCCACTGTTTTTAATTATTTTTAAAAAATATATATTTATAGACACACCTAGGACATGCTGGACAAACCGTACGTACGTACCTATCACCATGACGATTTGCGTAATATTCATTAAAAGGCGACTATGCATACAATGAATCCACGTGGAATGTATTTACACCACTAGTGAAGCTCTGACATGTCTGATGCCCTACCGTGCCTAATCCCGGTAGACACCCTTGTCGTTTATTTATACAAACATGGGTAGCTATTGACGGGCACATTTAATACACATGCACACCAAGCCATTCAAAGGGGATTCGACAAAAATTTGTCCAAAACTATGCAAGAAACCCCCCTCACAGTTAATAAAACACACATCCACTGCCGGATGTGTAATACTTTTTATTTTACTCTCTGGAAAGGGGACGAACATCACTTGAGAGTCACAGCGCGCTCCTGGCAGAGCCCAATGCTGTGTTACACCCACCATTGCCTGCTGAGTGCCACACACCTCTGTGTTGTATTCCACTAGCTAGTGCATATGCTATGACACTCTCTAGCCCATGTGCACTGTAACACCACCCCGTGAATATGTCATGCCACACTTGTCTTCGCACGGGTTATATTGCCCATCTAACGTGCCTTCCTCGATGCCTATGTTATAACGCACAGTGCTATGCCACACATATTACAATCTGGGATCCATATCTTTGTCACAGTGCATATGCAACGTTACACTCCCCAGCACATATTTTATATTACAACTTTAGAGACTAGTTAGGTTACACAACACTGCCCTGTGCATATTACACTCCAAGGCGCATATCGCATAGCACGCGCTAGTGCCTGTGCTATCTCGCGCTCTCCAATGAATCTGTAATTGCGCACAATGTATTGCATATTATATTTCACGCCCGGTTCATCTTATATCACACTTTTTGGTGCATAGTTTATACCATACACTATATCTAGTTTTCATTTTCAATCGTGCTCTCAGGACAATGTTCTATATAACACTGTGTTCACCTACCCTTTTCACGGGCATTACATTTTGCGATAGGGCTGGAGGGTCAGGGGGTGTTTCTGCCAAGTGAGCCCGAAGTCACAGTCACAAACGTCCTCTTCTTCCTGAATAAAAGTGAGATTATGCTGCATACTTGTTCATATTTTAAGTAGTTCGCACAGACACACGTTTTAAAAACAATAAAGTTCCTAATACCCGCCTTCTCTGAACAATTAGCTTGCTGCCCCATCCCCCTCCTCCCTATCCTCTGTTGTGTGAATCCATGGACTAACCTCCTCCCTCCTGCCATGCATGGTCTGATGTGCTGCCACTGCCCTCAATTTAGTATGATGTACCAGTCCACTCCTCCTGCCCTCCATTGCCCAATTCTATGCCCCATCATTGACCTCCTGCTTAAACTCTGTGCTTAGCTTGCTGCCCCTATTCTCCTTCCCCCTGCCCTCCGATGTCTTTGTACATGCCCCTGCTCCATCCTTTTTGCCCACCATGTTCCATGGACCTGCCACTCCTATCTACTCTGAGTGTTCTGTTGAGCTGCCACTCCCCTCCCACCTGCCTAGCATTGTCAGATGACTATAACCTGTCCCTGCCACCTCCACCCTGCCTGTCCACATGCCATGCCCCTATCCTCTTCCTCCTGTCCTACATGGTCCATTGTACTGCCACACCCTTCTGCCCTCCCTGGTCTGTTGTGCTGCAACTGCTCCTCCTGCCTGCCCCGTGCAGTCTGTTATGAGGCCCATTCCCCTGAATTTTCTTGTCTGTGCACAGGTCCTGACCCTCCCTTCTATCCTCCATCGTCCTTTGTGCATGCCCCTGCACCCTCCTTCTAGCCCATCATAGCCATTGTGCTGCCACTAACCCTCCCACTTGCCATGCATGGCCTTCTGTGCTGCCATGGCCCCTCCCACCTTCCCTGTGTGGTCAGTTAGCTGCCCCTGACCCCCTCCCACCTTCCCTCCATGGTCTGTGTGTATGCCATCACAGTCTCAGTGTTGCTCTTCATGGTGTGTCTTGCTTCTAGTGCCCATCCTGCCTGACCTCTATGGCTATCTTGCTGCTCCTGCCCTGCCCCCTTGCCCCCAGCCCTCTGTTTACATGTGCAGACCCCTACTCCCTCCCTCCTGGCTTGTCTGTTCCATTGTAATGCCCCTGATCCGTCCCTCCTGCCCTTTATGGTCTGTTATGCTGCAGCTTTCTCTCCTGTCTGTCCATTATGGTCAGCTAGCTACCATTGCCTCTTGCCCCTCTGTTCTCTGTTGTCCATGTGCATGGTCCTGTCCCCTCCCTCTTGCTTTCTATGGATTGTTGTGCTGCACTCCCGCCCCGCATGCCCTGTGTGGTGTATTGTGCTGCTGCAAACCCTGATGCCTGCCCTGCAGGGTCAGTTTGGTGCACCTCTCCATGTCCTTCCTGTCCTCTGTTATCCAAGTCCATGTCCCTACCCCATTTCCTTCCATGATCCAATGTACCATACTTGCAAACATTTTGAACTTGGTAAGAGGGAGATTTTGAAAAAAACTGGGGTATTGAGTTACATTGAAAAAGAGGAGATTGTAGACAGGAGAAAGATCAAATAAAGCCCATTTGAGCTTAAAAACATTGGTCGTTTCCTGGCTGAATCGGGTCTGTTGGCATGTATGGTTGTACTACCATTGCCTCTTCCTTCTGCCCACAATGGTCTATTACATTGCCACAGCCTCTCTTGCAAGTCCTGTATTGTTTGTTTGTTGCCCCTGCCCCCCTTTCCACTGCCCTCCATAGTCTGTTGTGCTGCCACGGCCCTTCCTGCCTGCTCAGTGTGGTTAAATTGTTGCCTTTGCACCCTCCTACCTGCCTTCAATTTTTAGAGTCCGTGCCCCTAACCTCTGCCTCTCGACAGTATCCTAATGAACAACTAGATTGCTAACATTCTATATTTAGTACAAAAGTGTGGAACGCCTGACGTCATCTTGATGTAATCAAAACTGTAATACCTAGAGCATTTCCTTTAGAAATTACATATATGAGAGGGTCTTATGGCATCAAAATTATGGTTAGTGCTCTAAAAGACTAAAATATGGACATATTTTCTGAGTTTTCAAATAGCGACAAAGCACTTTTAAATTATTTGTTATCTTTATGTTTTTTTATCCAGTTGACCACTTGATTAAATGTTGCACTTAGGGGAGAGGATGTGGTGTTACTTCCAGAACTGCAGACTTTGCAACTGGGGAACCAGGTTGGAGTTTCTGCTTCAGGTCGACATTCTGTGATTCTGGTCAAATCACTTAGTCTCCCCATGTCTACAACCAAAATGAATTTGTTCTTGTGTGATGTAACCAATGCTCATGTAAAGCACTCCAATACCTGACAAGTCTGCACTATATAACACTGCAAAAACACAAAATAATAAGTGTTTTGCACACTTCTGTCATTGGGCTATATTTGGGCTACATCTGGGTGATTTGGGGCTACATTTGGGCTCTTTTGTCTCCGGTGGCCATCTTGGGAGATTTATTTGTTATGAAGTTTCCTAATTTCCTCATGTACTGCAGTCTCCTCAGTAGGAAATGCTTTCAGTTTTTTACTTTGATTCCATCATGAAAGTATTCAAATATGTCACACATTTGCCATAAATTCTGAATGTTAGCACTCTAGTTGCTCATTAGATCACTGTAGTAAAACTACTGTTCACCATGGAAGTCTGCTCCTGGTATTAAAAGTGCATTTTTCAGTCTGCATGTCAGAATTTTTTAATGAATTAGAAGAGGATTTGAGAAGTCACTCAAAATGTGCCCTCATTTTCTTTTTTCAGCATTAATCATAATTTCTATGGCAAAATGAACCCCCTCATTATGTTCCTTTTTAAATTAAATGTTTTAAGTGTTACTAGTTTATTCCAATCAAGATGGCTTCAGGTGTGCCATACTTTTGTCATAATGAAGACAGTAAGCGCTCTAGTTGTTTTTAAGAACACTCTGGGACATTCTGTCATTGGGCTATACTTGGGCTACATCTGGGTGATATTTGGGCTACATTTGGGCTCTTTTGTCTCTGGTGGCCATCTTGGCAGACTTATTTGTTATTTATGAAGTTTCCTAATTTCCTCATTTACTGCAGTCTCCTCAGTAGGAAATACTTTCAGTTTTTTACTTTGATTCCAAAGGCATTCAGATGTGTCACACATTTGCCATAAATTCAGAATGTTAGCACTCTTTTTGCTCATTAGATCACTGTAGTAAAGCTACTGCTCACCAGGGAAAACTGCTGCTGGTATTGAAAGTGCATGTTTCAGTCTGCATGTCAGAATTTTTTAATGAAATAGAAGAGGATTTGAGAAGTCACTCAAAATGTGCCCTACTATTTCTTTCTGCAGCACTAATCATACTTTTTATGGAAAAATGAACCCCCTCATTTTGTTCCTTTTTAAATTAAATGTTTTAAGAGTTACCACTTTAATCCAAGCAAGATGGCTTCAGGTGTGCCATACGTTTATCATAAGTAGGACTGTTAGCGCTCTAGTTGTTCTTTGGAACACTCTGGGAAGCTGCAGTAGAACACAAAGGAATCAACTGACAGTCTCTGCCCTTGTTGGATGTACATGTTTTACTGAGAATGTCAGACTTCATTATCACATGACTGAGAAAGATAATGTGAATTTACAGAAAATAAGCTCTCAGTTTAGCTTATAGATCACCTTCCAAACCTCTGTGGGAAAAGCATGAGAAAATATTTTTCTCTCAATCATGATATCCCAGCAGAAGGCTTTTTCACATGGTGAAATCACCTTAGAACATACCACAATTCCTAAAATGAGTATGGTACCATCAACAAATGATTTATAATGTAACTAAAGTCTTAAAACCTTCTATTAACTGCAATGCTTTTTAATGAGGTGCTATCATGTATATTGGTCCCAAGATGGCTGCCAACACTTCTTGGATGAAGTGCTGACAGCCAATCAGATCTCAGGATGAGATGAGGGGTTAGGCTCCGCCCACATATATATATGATTTTACTTTTGATTTTCTCAGGAACTACTGAACAGATTGACACCAGACCTGCAAAAGGCACATCCCTGACCTGAGGACTACCTCTCTGCGAAATTTCAAGTCATTCTGTTCAGCCGTTCGGGCTGTACCTTGGACTAAAGGTCCCTATGGAAAATTGCATGGGGAAAACGCGTTTTGGGACCCCCCTTTTTTCTCAGCCCCTGCTTGACGAATCCCCCCGAGACTTTCAGGGTAGGAGCGGAGCAGAGCGCCCCACCTATTTTGAAAATTTCGCGAGGATTCGTCAACCGGCGCCAAAGTTATTCCAAATAGAATGTTGCGGATTTCCTATGGAAACACGGTCCTAACTATAACTATCTACTGGCGACCGCCAGTAGATAATATATATATATATATATATATATATATATATATATATATATATATACATATATATATATATATATATATATATATATATATATATATATATATATATATATATATCGCGCTCCAAACTCCGTCTTTGCCTCTTCACTCTCGACCGGGTGCTCTCATAGCGGTGACGGACACCGCGTGTGTAAACAGGCTCGTGGCACTCTAAACAAAATACCAGCACTCACGGGAACAGTGTCTTCAGTTTATTTGGAAGACAAGCTTCACGACAAAACGCGTTTCGGCTGCCGCCTTTGTCAATTGTGGTCGGCGCGCGCTTTCAGTAAACAGATATACATTTCCTGTATCATGGCAATGAACATAGGACTTCCATCAGTCCCAGAGTGGCAGCCATTATTAAACATGCAAAATCTGCCTTAGATTAAAGTTTCTTATTGTTTGTAAAGTACAATATCTCGCCCTGGATGGGCTTTCATAAACAATAAACAATAAATATAAAATAATACATAGAAAACACATTTAAACCCTGGATGGGTAATTGCTGCCAAAAACATCACTGCTGTTTCCTAAATTCCAAACAGATTCTTGCTGTTACAGGTGAACGGACATTTCTTCTCCACTGTTTAAACCAAAAGGCATCCTGGTCTGATTATCAATTATATGCCTCGACTCCAATCTTCTGAGTTGTAGCTGTCTATCACCCCCTCTGACACTAGGTGGGACATGATCTATGCAAAAGAAACTAAGCAAGTCCCTATATATATATATATATACATTACCTACTGGCGGTCGCCAGTAGGTAGTTATAGTTAGGACCACGTTTCCATAGGAAAACCTCAACATTCTATTTTGAATAACTTTGGCGCCGGTCGACGAATCCTCGCGAATTTCTCAAAATAGGTGGGGCGCTACGCTCCGCTCCTACCCTGAAAGTCTCGGGGGGATCCGTCAAGCGGGGGCTGAGATAAAAGGGGGGTCCCAAAACGCGTTTTTCCCATGCATTTTTCCATAGGACCTTTAGAACGAGCTACAGCCCGAACGGCTGAACAGAATTACTCAAAATTTGGCAGAGAGGTAGTCCCTAGGTCAAGGAAGTGCCTTTTGTAGGTTTGGTGTAAATCTGTTCAGTAGATTCTGAGAAAATAGCCTTTAAATCAATATATATATCTGAGCCCGCTTACGGTACGCTTACCGTACGCTTACGGTAAGCGTACGGTGGCGTGCGCGAGCGCGATTCTGATTGGCTCTTAGATCTTAGTAAACATTCGAATCGGCCGAAACCAGGAAGCGGCGGCCGCCATTTTCTGTGTTTCACTCTGAAAAAAAAAGAGTGAAAACAAGAAAAGGGGGCAATGAGGAGAGTTACAGACCCCCTTACATTTGTAAGGGGGTCAAAGAAGGACTGTAAAGTACAAAACAAACATTTATTGATTTTTAAAAAAAATCACGGGGTACGCGTACGGTAAGCTTACGGTAAGCGTACGGAAGAAACATGGCGTGCGCGAAGGAGATTCTGATTGGCCCATAGATCTTAGTAAACATTCGAATCGGCCGAAACCAGGAAGCGGCGGCCGCCATTTTGTGTGTTTCACTCAGAAAAAAAACAGAGAAAACAAGGAAAGGGGGCAATGAGGAGAGTTACAGACCCCCTAACATTTGTAAGGGGGTCAAAGAAGGACAGAAAAGTACAAAAAAAACATTTATTGATTTTAAAAAAAATCACGGGGTACGCGTACCGTAAGCTTACGGTAAGCGTACGGTAAAAAAAATAAAAATAAATAAATGAAAAGCAGATTTAAGAGTTTAGAAATTAGGGAGCTCTAAAAAGAGCTGTTGTGTTTATGAAGTCATTTTTTAAGTGGTACCTACAAGTAAGTACCGATGCAGAGTCTAAGGTTCAAGAGGAAGACTCTGTTCCCTTCATCATTGAAGTGCACACCATCTCCTCTATAAATGTCTTGCATGTCATAACGTAAGTTGTTGTGGTAAATGGCACCCATACCATAGTCACGGAGGAAAGCAGAAACAGATTTGTTGACGTGCTTTCTTGCTTTGTCAATCTGCGGACAGAAATGATAGGACCAGTTCCATTTTTGCCTTTGGCATATGTTGGAAAACACAAAGGCAGTTTTAGGGAAAAGTGTAAACAGTTGTGCAAAGGTGTCCTTCATAAGCATTTCCAGACCTACCCCAGTCAAAGTGCCTAGGTCATTGCCACCACAGTGCACTATTATGAGGTCAGGGTGTTGGATTTGAATGAAGGATTTCACCAATGGCATCAATTGGTGCCACTTTAACCCTCTCTGACCAATCCATTTAATGTCTACATTTGGCAAAGCAAGGTCTCTCATCATACCTGTTTTCTCTGCAAACTTTTCACTCCAGAAGACATAGCTGTGCCCTACAATCCACACTGTGAACATCTTCAAAGGAGAACTGGATGCACTCAGGAGGTGTCTTTCAGTAGAATGGCAATATGAAAAGAAAGACAGTTTGGAAATGGAGGCATACATATTTTTTTCAAAACAAAAAGAACTGATTGGCTGTTTCATACCATTCTAGAATAAAAACTAGGCTGTATGTGTAAATTAATAGAAGCATGTTTTGTATTGGTACAAAAAAATGTGTTACCAAAGAACAGTACTATGGATTTGCTGTTAGGTTTGAAAAGTCAAGCACTCTTGCTCTGTGGAATTGAAACATTGTGTGTCGAACTTCTGACCTAACTCTACACAGCAGTGTTCCATGAGCTGTTGCTATGGTAGCAGGCAGAAGTCAAGTTGGGGGAAGGGTACTAGGCAGAAGTCAAGTTGGGGGAAGGGTACTTTTGGAAAAGGGTTGGTTTTCAACCAATAGAAATGTGTGATTACATTTGAAAAAAAGGGGGAAGCACTGAGATTTGAAACTTACATGTATATGTGTGGAAAAATAGAGGGAAAGTTTGCCATTATCTGGTTCTGCTGAGAGGAGAGAGGTGAACACAACAGAGATCCTGGCTCTGATAATCTGCTGTTTGAGTGTCACATTTCTTTCACAACTAACTAATTTTAAAGGTGAGTTTACAGTTTGAGAGGGGATGTATGTGGTAACTTAAGAAATGAATAATAGAAATGGGAATTGTTTTTGTTGTAGTTACACATGGTGGTTTCATAATGTGTCAGTCTGTAAAAGTGATTTACACTTGCCCCGAAAAAAAAAGAGCAGTAAGTGTGCTTTCAAATTGGCAAAGAAATTTCGTTTTGGGACTAATGTGAAAACATGACTCTGTGTGCATAGAAGAATTATAGGCAGAGATTTATTGCGTCTTGCTCTGGTGATTTCACAGTTGCATTAGATGGAAAGGGGGAGCGAATTTTTGGGGGAAGAAGCAGAGTCTTAGCACACACCCATGTGCTTGCCATGTATAGTCATGCACAGTATTTAGAAGCGAGTGGGGTTTTCAGGTTTAAGTCTGTAATGCAAATACATTCAGCATCACTAAGGCTGGTTGCCCTTGCTGGACAGTAGGCAGTCACAGAGAATACACATGGTGGTGGTCTGAAAAAACAGCTTGGACATGTGCATTTAAATAAATCAAAAAAAGTGGTTTTATAATGTGTCAGTCTGTAAAAGTGATTTCCAATTGTAAAAAGTGATTTTCACTTGGCCCGAAAAAAAAAGAGCAGTAAGTGTGCTTTCAAAATGGCAAAGAAATTTCGTTTTGGGACTAATGTGAAAACATGACTCTGTGTGCATAGAGGAATTATAGGCAGAGATTTATTGCGTCTTGCTCTGGTGATTTCACAGTTGCATTAGATGGAAAGGGGGAGCGAATTTTTTGGGGAAGAAGCAGAGTCTTAGCACACACCCATGTGCTTGCCATGTATAGTCATGCACAGTATTTAGAAGCGAGTGGGGTTTTCAGGTTTAAGTCTGTAATGCAAATACATTCAGCATCACTAAGGCTGGTTGCCCTTGCTGGAGTGTAGGCAGTCACAGAGAATACACATGGTGGTGGTCTGAAAAAAACAGCTTGGACAAGTGCAATTAAATAAATAAAAAAAAAAGGTTTCATAATGTGTCAGTCTGTAAAAGTGATTTTCACTTGCCCCGAAAAAAAAAAGAGCAGTAAGTGTGCTTTAAAAATGGCAAAGAAATTTCGTTTAGGGACTAATGTGAAAACATGACTCTGTGTGCATAGAGGAATTATAGGCAGAGATTTATTGCGTCTTGCTCTGGTGATTTCACAGTTGCATTAGATGGAAAGGGGGAGCGAATTTTTGGGGGAAAAAGCAGAGTCTTAGCACACACTCATGTGCTTGCCATGTATAGTCACGCACAGTATTTAGAAGCGAGTGGGGTTTTCAGGTTTAAGTCTGTAATGCAAATACATTCAGCATCACTAAGGCTGGTTGCCCTTGCTGGAGTGTAGGCAGTCACAGAGAATACACATGGTGGTGGTCTGAAAAAACAGCTTGGACATGTGCATTTAAATAAATCAAAAAAAGTGGTTTCATAATGTGTCAGTCTGTAAAAGTGATTTCCAATTGTAAAAAGTGATTTTCACTTGGCCCGAAAAAAAAAGAGCAGTAAGTGTGCTTTAAAAATGGCAAAGAAATTTCGTTTTGGGACTAATGTGAAAACATGACTCTGTGTGCATAGAGGAATTATAGGCAGAGATTTATTGCGTCTTGCTCTGGTGATTTCACAGTTGCATTAGATGGAAAGGGGGAGCGAATTTTTGGGGGAAGAAGCAGAGTCTTAGCACACACCCATGTGCTTGCCATGTATAGTCATGCACAGTATTTAGAAGCGAGTGGGGTTTTCAGGTTTAAGTCTGTAATGCAAATACATTCAGCATCACTAAGGCTGGTTGCCCTTGCTGGAGTGTAGGCAGTCACAGAGAATACACATGGTGGTGGTCTGAAAAAACAGCTTGGACATGTGCATTTAAATAAATCAAAAAAAGTGGTTTCATAATGTGTCAGTCTGTAAAAGTGATTTCCAATTGTAAAAAGTGATTTTCACTTGGCCCGAAAAAAAAAGAGCAGTAAGTGTGCTTTAAAAATGGCAAAGAAATTTCGTTTTGGGACTAATGTGAAAACATGACTCTGTGTGCATAGAGGAATTATAGGCAGAGATTTATTGCGTCTTGCTCTGGTGATTTCACAGTTGCATTAGATGGAAAGGGGGAGCGAATTTTTGGGGGAAGAAGCAGAGTCTTAGCACACACCCATGTGCTTGCCATGTATAGTCATGCACAGTATTTAGAAGCGAGTGGGGTTTTCAGGTTTAAGTCTGTAATGCAAATACATTCAGCATCACTAAGGCTGGTTGCCCTTGCTGGAGTGTAGGCAGTCACAGAGAATACACATGGTGGTGGTCTGAAAAACAGCTTGGACATGTGCATTTAAATAAATCAAAAAAAGTGGTTTTATAATGTGTCAGTCTGTAAAAGTGATTTCCAATTGTAAAAAGTGATTTTCACTTGGCCCGAAAAAAAAGAGCAGTAAGTGTGCTTTCAAAATGGCAAAGAAATTTCGTTTTGGGACTAATGTGAAAAAATGACTCTGTGTGTATAGAGGAATTATAGGCAGAGATTTATTGCGTCTTGCTCTGGTGATTTCACAGTTGCATTAGATGGAAAGGGGGAGCGAATTTTTGGGGGAAGAAGCAGAGTCTTAGCACACACCCATGTGCTTGCCATGTATAGTCATGCACAGTATTTACAAGTGAGTGGGGTTTTCAGGTTTAAGTCTGTAATGCAAATACATTCAGCATCACTAAGGCTGGTTGCCCTTGCTGGAGTGTAGGCAGTCACCGCGAATACACATGGTGGTGGTCTGAAAAAAACAGCTTGGACAAGTGCAATTAAATAAATTAAAAAAAAAGGTTTCATAATGTGTCAGTCTGTAAAAGTGATTTTCACTTGCCCCGAAAAAAAAAGAGCAGTAAGTGTGCTTTAAAAATGGCAAAGAAATTTCGTTTTGGGACTAATGTGAAAACATGACTCTGTGTGCATAGAGGAATTATAGGCAGAGATTTATTGCGTCTTGCGCTGGTGATTTCACAGTTGCATTAGATGGAAAGGGGGAGTGAATTTTTGGGGGAAGAAGCAGAGTCTTAGCACACACCCATGTGCTTGCCGTGTATAGTCATGCACAGTATTTAGAAGCGAGTGGGGTTTTCAGGTTTCAGTCTGTAATGCAAATACATTGAGCTTCACTAAGGCTGGTTGCCCTTGCTGGAGTGTAGCACTCTGGACATGGGCTTTTTAAAAAATCTGAAAAGTGGTTTCATAATGTGACAGTTTGTAAAAGAGATTTTCACTTGCCCAAAAAAAAGTGCAGTTTGTGTGCATTCAAATTGGCAAAGAAATTTTGTTTTGTGACTATTGTGAAAAGAAATGTAGTAATATATTTAAATACAATAAAGGAATTTTTTTTAGTTTTTTTCAGGTATTGCTGAAGAGCAGTGAACAAAATTTAAGATGCCTACAAAATCCAGAGTTCAAAAAACGCTAAAAAAAAAACTATATTTGAAGACAACTGGAGGACCAAAGTTAGTAGAAGATGCTCATGTTGGGAAAAAGAAAAAATCTTCTGGTAAGCAGAAAAAAGAATTTCTTAAAAAAATATTCAAAACAAAGAAAAATGTACAAAATGTCTGTCCAGGGAAGAATGTAACAAAACGAAGAGAACAGCAAAAAATTGAGAATTTAGTTAATGCAAATATACCTTCTGCAACTGAAAAGTTTTACATAAACAGAAAAACAGCGTTTAAAGAGATACGTAGAAAAATGTTTCAGAGAAGAGTTATGTCCAATTTGATAAAGGATGTGAAGAAATATAAGCAAAAGGCAAAATATTACAAGAGAAAAAAAGAAATTGAAGCCATTGCAGCAAAAGCATTAGAATTAAAAAGGAAACTATTCATATTAATTTTGAATAGGATGCGTACATTAGATAAAATGGTTAATGTACTGAAATCACAAAGCAAAAGCAAAAGAGTAGTGAACAGAACAAACTTTTGTAAAGTGTTTTTAGGAAAGTGGATGCATAGTTCAAGTAGTGAACCTTTTTTTAATGAAGAGAGCTATTTTCAAAGTAATAGTTTGCTGCATGCAGTTGACACCAGAGGTCGTTCATACGAAGTAAAAAATGGTTGCATAATGGAGAAGGAGATAATGGTTCCAAGAGATGAGGTACAAGTGATGGCAGATGAGGCAATGGGGAGACGTCCTAAAGCCCCAGTGTACACTTGGAATTGTAGTAGTATTTGCACTGTGCGTCAGGAATCTATTGACAGATTTCGAGAGTTTCTAAGAGAATATAGTAAAAAAAGTGTAAAACAGAAGATTAAGGTGCTTCAAAGTCTGGATCCATGCAGAGTGAGAGAGAATACTGGTTTGCAGGGTCATTCTCTGGCTTGTCTATCTAGAAAAGTGTGCAATAGTGTTTTCCATCATTTTAGGATGCTGGCTGTTCATCATACTGAAATGAGAAAGTTTGTGAGACGGTTGTATTTTGCCAAAAGTCCAGCAATAAAGTTAAATGAATTGAATAGGGCTCTGTTCCGAGGAACGGTATCAGATGTAGAGAAGGTTGTTGATGAAATTCAGTTTTGTTACTTTGGTCCTGAACAAAACAGTGCAGAGAAGGACACAGTAAATGAGGAAGAAGTGGAAGAGAATGTAGAACCTTCTGTAAGTAAGACATTTAATGATCACATAACAAAATTTGCAATAGTCTCTAATGAAAGACCAAATGTTACTTGTATTTGTTGCCGCAGAACTCATTATAGAAAACAAACTAGGAATGTTGATCTCTACAGAAAGAGTGAAAATGAAGATAATTATAAGTGGATGGATTTTGCCACATATATATTTCTTGAAAATTGTTTTGAATTGGGTGAAGATCAGCGTATTTGTAAATACTGTTACAACAAGTTAGAGGAAAATAGAATGCCGACCAGAGCTGTACATAATAATTTAGAATTGGATGCTATTCCTGCTGAACTTTCTGAATTAAATACATATGAGTCTATACTCATTCAATGTGTTCATCCGTTCCAGACCATAGTACGTATGGAGCCCAAAACTGGTAAATTACCTCCTTCAGATTTACTGAGAGGTTTAAAAGGTAGAGTGGTGTATTTGCCCTTGGATTTGAAAAAAAATATGGAAACTATTGATGCGGATACTTTGGAAACTGAACCATTAATTATTCTGGTTAATGGTGTACCTACAAAGAATAAGAAGATTTGGCAGGAGCTGGTAGATGTGCGGAAAGTACAAAGAGCAAATTTGTATTTGAAAAAAAATAACAAATGGTATGAATCAATTTATATAGAAGAAGAAGAAGAAGACGAAGATTTTCAAGAAGACACAGAAACACCAACTGGACAAATTGAAAAAGTGGACAAGACAAAGGAAGAAGAAATTTATGAACATTTTAGCATACATCCTCTTCATTCGAAAGAAGTTATGGGAGACAATATTGATCTCTTTCAGATGAAGAAAGCAAAAGGAACTCCCGTGAGTGTATGGGAGGAGAGCTTGGAAGCTCGATGTTTTCCCCAGCTGTTTCCTACGGGAAAAGGAGGACGATACGATGAACGTCCAGAACAGATTCCAGCTTCAGAGTATCGGACTACAAGACTATATGCTGAAGATCCCAGATTTCGACAAAGTATTCCTTATTTGTTTCATCTTTTATTTGAAAGCGACTTGTCTTATGCAGTAAATCACATTTTAAAAAGTGGAGTACATTTACAAAATGTGTCTGCTAAGGATTTTATGGAGAAAGTGCAGCACCGAGATGATCATTTGGAAACACAACTGATCAATCTGATGGCTTGTCAGCGTGGGACAAATGAATATTGGTACCGACGCCATGGTGAACTAAAATGCATGTTACGCAATTTAGGAACACCAACATGGTTCCTTACCCTAAGCTGTGCCGAGTACGCTTGGGAAGATTTACTGGATTTTCTACGAGAGGCCAATTCAAACATTAAAAACATCGAATACAAGACAGCAGGAGAACTGTGCTCATTGGATCCGGTTAATGTTTGCAGATATTTCAATCATAGATTTGAGGCTATGATGTCCTTCATCTGCAATAAAAAAAATCCACCCCTTGGAGAAGTAGTGGATTTCTTTTGGAGAAAAGAGTACCAGGCAAGAGGTGCTCCTCATATTCATATGCTGTTGTGGATCAAGGATGCCCCAAAGTTTGGAACAGATACTGATGAAGCAGTGTTATCTTACATTGAAGAATATGCAACATGTGGTATACCAAAAAGCACAGAAGAGAACAAGTTAAAGGAGCAAGTTTTACGTTTCCAAAGTCATCGGTGTGGAAAATACTGTCGACGGAAATACAAGAGCAAAGAAAAATACTACACTAAGGTGCCAATTCCGATCCGGTAAAAACCGGGTACGAACCGTCGGACGGAGCCTTTTCTCCGTCCGACTCGTACCCGGTGCGAAATCCATCCGAAAATGCAAGTACGATTCATACGGAAACACCATTTCCGTACGATTCGAACAAAACACCGACCGAACAGAAACTAAACACAATTCCGATCCTGAAAGGAGCCGACGTGACGTCGGTACGCATCCAGCCTACGTTTCACGAACCAGGAAGTACGATTCGAACCGACGTCATCCCGCACGGAAAATATTTACCGGCTGCCAAAAACTGCCGGGAAATCAGGACGACACACGCAAGGAGCAGCTGGACGCGACGAACAGACATGGACCCGAACCTACGTGCCATCCCTGCCCTCCTAGCAGTCCACCTGGCGTACAGGAACCGACGCAGACGCCGCAGAAGGTCAGCACAACAACCAGGGGCAAAGGGGGGGGCAGGGGCAGGACACACAACACCAACACATGGTACCAAATCACACATGGCCTGGACATACCTGACCATCAGGGCCTGGTCACTTCCAGGGGGTGGGGGCGAGGCCAGCAACGCAAGCGTCCGCCACAACGGAAGTGGATGGTCACGCGAACCGGTACGTACCCTACCCAGGCCGCAAGAGCGTGGGTACGGAACGTACCACGCGTCCCCCTACGTCACTCCAACAATAGCGGTACGGCCCGTACCCACGTCAGAAAGGCCTTGGTACAGCTCGTACCAGCATTGCTGGGGTCATGTAGGGGTACGCGTGGTACGACCCGTAGCCACGCCCCCAAGGCCTGTGTACGGTGCGGACCCCACGGCCCCGCAACAATGGTGGGACGCACCGTACCCACCCACCAAAGGCATGGGTACGGCCCGTACCCAGGCACGCAGAGCGTGGGCAGGGGTATGTACGGACCGTACCCCCACCCGTGGAAGTACGGCCCGTACCCCCACCCGTGCATGTACGCCCCGAACCCCCACTCGTGTATGTACGCCCCGAACCCCCACCCGTGTATGTACGCCCCGAACCGCCACCCGTGTATGTACGCACCCAAGCGCCACCCGTGTATGTACGCCCCCGAACCCCCCCCAGCCGTGTATGTACGCACCGAACCACCAGCCGTGTATGTACGCACCAAACCCCCACCCGTGTATGTACGCACCTAACACCCACCCCAGCAGAGTATGTACGCCCCGAACCCCCACCCGTGTATGTACGGACCGAACCCCCACCCCAGCAGAGTATGTACGCCCCGAACCCCCACCCGTGTATGTACGGACCGAACCCCCACCCCAGCCGTGTATGTACGCACCAAACCACCACCCGTGTATGTACGCCCCCGAACCCCCCCCAGCCGTGTATGTACGCACCGAACCACCAGCCGTGTATGTACGCACCAAACCCCCACCCGTGTATGTACGCACCTAACACCCACCCCAGCCGTGTATGTACGCACCGAACCACCACCCGTGTATGTACGGACCGAACCCCCACCCCAGCAGAGTATGTACGCCCCGAACCCCCACCCGTGTATGTACGGACCGAACCCCCACCCCAGCCGTGTATGTACGCACCAAACCACCACCCGTGTATGTACGCCCCCGAACCCCCCCCAGCCGTGTATGTACGCACCGAACCACCAGCCGTGTATGTACGCACCAAACCCCCACCCGTGTATGTACGCACCTAACACCCACCCCAGCCGTGTATGTACGCACCGAACCACCACCCGTGTATGTACGGACCGAACCCCCACCCCAGCAGAGTATGTACGCCCCGAACCCCCACCCGTGTATGTACGGACCGAACCCCCACCCGTGTATGTACGCACCCAACCCCCACCCGTGCATGTACGCACCGAACCTGCTATAAGAATGGGGTGTGCAAAACACCCCCAGCAGTGCCCAGACACAGGAGGGGTGGGTGCAGGGTCCTCCCAGCAGTGCCCAGACACAGGAGGGGTGTGTGCCTATCACTCCCAGCAGTGCCCAGACACAGGAGGGGTGTGTACCTATCACTCCCAGCAGTGCCCAGACATCGGACAATATACCCCATCAACAAGTTCAGTGACCTACAAGGGTGATACCCCAGATGCAGGCGGAGCCATCGCTGAGCCAGCATGGCTATATTGAAAGGCAACCCTCACACATCCAGGAAATGTAGACACAGCACAGCACAGCATTTGGGAGACACCCTGCAGGAAAAATGGCCTGGGCCACAGAGGATGGAACACACCTTGGGACAATGTCACCATACAGTGAGAGCAAACATGACCAAATACCATTTGCAGAGACCTTTGTGATGGCACGCAGATGGCAGGGTACACCCCATGAGCAGCACACTCCAACATTTCACAGACCCCTAACACATTATCACCACCCCAACGCAGGGAGCACCAGCACCAACAGCAAGTCCAGGAAAGCATCAGTGTGCAAAACAAAAAGAAAAGGCTTTATTCAGCAGGAAAATATATCAGAGAAAATGTCCACTATGTACAAGGGCCATGGGCCAGCCCAGCAGCAATGTCCGGGGGGGGGGTACACATCGGGACGTGTGTCCCCTAGCTTGCCTGCACAGTTCACAAGTCCATTTCATCCACAGAAGAGGGGGCATCAGGGGGGAGGGTGGAAACAGGCACCGCAGGGACAGGAGGGGAAAGGGTAGGTGTTGTGGGTGCAGGGAGGGATGAATCTGCCACAGGGGGGGTGCCAGCGCCAAAGGTGGAGGACAGAAAGGCGCTGCACACGTCGGCAAGTTCCCCCAGCGACTCCCCCGTACCCAAACCAACCACAGGCCCCAAGGAGGGGGGGGGGCAAAGGGATGGGTCGCAGCGCCACTGGGGGAGGGTGTGGACAGGGTGGGGGACTCAACTCCCCTGGCTGGGTCCCGCCTCCACCGCTTGCGGGGTGGTGTCATCCTGGGGCTGGGGGGCACACTCGCAGTGGATGATGCTGTCACTGACTGTTGGCCAGGAGAGCTAAGGGGAGTGGATTTGGAGGGAGTGGGTTGTGTAGAATGCGGACTCCCACTGTGGCTGCGTGTTCTACGTTTCCCCCCCGACCCAGTGGGTGTGCCTTCCTCACCCTGTGTGTGCGTGACAGGAGGTGTGCGCTTCGACTTCCCTGGTGGTGTGGTGCCTGTGTCTGTTGGGGTGCGTGCACGCTGACGTCTGGATGTGCGTGGGACAGGCACGGGAGTGGGAATTGTGGATGGGGCAGGGGTAGGGGGTGTTACGCAGCGCTGCAGGAGATCCAGTGCTGCAGTCAGTGTGGAGTCTATGGACCTCAGCAACTGCCGTTGGTCAGACTGCGCAGCCGACATGCCCTCCATGTATGCCTCCATCTGGGTCAGCACCTGGGTGTGGGCATGGAGGACATTTAGCATCGCAGTCTGACCAACCTGCAACTGCCTCAGGATGTCCACAGACTCCGCACTCACCGCAGCAGTGGTGACAGGGGCAGGGGGTGCGGTGCCTGGCAGGAAGGAGACATGTGGGGACCGAGCACGGAGGGAAGGGCCACGAGCATGTGGGAGGCCGGTGATGGAACCTGAGGTGGCGGGGGGATGTGGAGGGCTGCCATCAGCTGGGGGGGCAGACTCCGCCACCTCTGGGAGCTCAGCCTCGGACCCGTCTGCGTCATAGTCTGTGTTGGCAGTCAACAGGTCCTCCGCCTCACTCCCTTCGGCCTCCGTGCCACTCCATGTGCCAGACAGGACAGCACTGCTGGTACTGGTGCTCAATCTCTCCTCCCGGTCCGTGCTAGTGTCTCCTTCCGTGTCCCCCGGCGATGCTGTGGGCAAGGTGAAGAGACAGGAGAAAATCAGACACCTGTACACTTATGTCACATGAGTCAAATATACATAGGTCACATTGCATAGCCTGAAAAGCAACAGGAGTAACACCTACAAAACAATGTACACATGTAGGCCATGGAACACACAGTTTTTCTACCCACCATGCCACTGAGACACAATGGAGATCATGACACAACAGCAAATCACTGCACCTGAAATTTTAGAGAGGAGTCAGCCTCTGGGGACAAATGTGCACAGCACCTGCACCACACTGCGTCGTCAAAAAGGGATGAGCATGAATCATATCCATTTACTCTTGCCGCATGCTGCAAAGGCAATACATGAAACCAGGCCACACATGACAGGGTCACTGCACCTTGAGCGTATGTCCAGTCAAACATCACACACAGGCTAAACCCAGCAAGGAGGATGAAGCTTCTGACATGTAGGCCTTGTACGCACAAACCACCCACACCTGAGACAATCTCATTGAGACGGAGGAAGTATGTACACCTCTTACTCTGGGATGGAAACACATGGCCTCCACTAATTCATGACTGTACACACACAGCCCCTGGTGGCCATGTCCACACATCATTGACAGGCAAACATCATCAGATTGTCTCAACAACACACACAGGTAATGCCCACTGTGAGTATGCACAAGCAAAATGGGTCCCCCTGTACAGTGGACACATGTAGCAACCTGTAGGTCCTAACAGTTGAGCCCAGGGTACAATGCCACCCTACGCAACCCATGGCAAAGACACAGTGAATGGCCATATTGTTGGATGACGCACATGATACCTAGGAAGAGGTGCCCCAGGGCACAGTAGTGCCCACACTCCTCCATGGTCCAGGATGGACATGACTGCAAATTAAGCAACCGTCCCTGCACTTAGCAGGCCTCCCACTCAGGCACATCATGTCAGAGGGCACACAATTGGACATGCATGCTGGAAGGCTGTACATTTTGGAGACACACCCCTATGTCGTGATTCACAATCAGTGCCAAGTGACATGGACACCACAATGACTGAAATTGGCCATGGCACACGCAAGGTCCCCATACCTGTGGCACATCACCCCCACACATGATGCTGATAGCATAGGGCACCTGCATGAACTGCCTGCCTAAATAACCGTGTGCAAGAGTGGCGACAGACCAGGGAACACATTGCAAGGAGGGGAAGGGAGGGAGTGAGAACAGCACTGTGCTACTTTGTGGACAAGTTGACGCACTGCACAATCAAACCCTGGCAGTGTATCCATGCAACTGCACACTTACATTGGCTGGGGACACACAACTGACACACATGTACCTACCCCCTTCCTGCTGCTGCCTCTCCTGTAGGCGCCTGTCCATATCGGGGAAGACCACCGCCAGCACACGCTTCTGGATGTGGGTCAGACGACGGCGGCCACGGTTCTTACGGCTCTCAGGTGAGTCCCCCAGCAGGAGCCGTGCAATCCTCCTCGTCCAGCACCGGATGTCCTGCCAGCGTTTCCTCACCTGAGACAGGCTCCGCCTCCGACCCTCTGTACCCCTCACGGCACTGACGGCTTCCCTCCAGATCTCCCCCTTGGCAATGGCGCCTACCTGTGAGGATGCAAAAGAGAGAATACATTAATCCACATGAGCAAAGACACAGAGACACACATATAGAACAATCCTCATTATGAACAGGCCATGGTATGCATGCAACTAATTGCACCTTTGTCATAGGGACATTATCCACTGTGGAAGGCCAAATGCACTACGTGCCAGTGGAAGCACACGGGTGGCATGAGGGGTACCACACACTCACTGACCAGGGATCACACTGTGCCTCACAGGCTACACCAGGATTATGTACAGCACCTCACAGCAGTCACCTGCCCCAGCACACTGATGCTACCTCAGCAGAGTACACAGACACACACAGGTACAGGACAATCACATGGCATTGCCAACTGCGGGTACACACCTCACTCTGCCCATGTGCCAGTAGACGGGGGTGTCACAGGTGTGGGGCTGGCTCAGCACGGCATGCACACAGCACTGCTCCCTGCTCACATCCGATGGCCAGGCCATATCCATCCCTCATGCTGCTTGTGTGCAACACTCCCCATATGCACTCACCCACATGACAGGGGACTAACACACACACCAATGTGCAGGGGACGAACACGGCCTTTGGACACTCACAGCACAGGTACACTGAACAAACACACATCCATGGGTACTGACACCTGTCACACTGGGGGGAACACAGGATCACATCAGGACTGTGGAAACAACATCCCCAGGAGGAGTATGCAGGCAGAATGTGGCATGCACCTTGCATTCATTGTCACAGTAGGCACTATGCAAGTGAGGAGTGCACACAGGAAACACAGCATGCTCTGCATGGGTGACATGAGGCCTTCCACACCCTGGGACCCACTCCAAACAACAGTGCATGTCTGTCACACATGGACACAATGCCAGAAGTCACTGTCACACAAAAGGGGCACAGTCTAAGCTAGTGGAGTCTGCACTCACCTGAACCCCTGGTCGACCATACAGGCTCTGGAACTGTGGGAGGATCACATCTATCAGGGCAAGGTTCTCCTCCTGGGTGAATGGCTGTGACCTCTCCACAGTCCTGGACATGGTGCCAGAGGAATCACTATCAGCAGCAGTGGTCATGGATGAATGGATGTGCAGGCAAGTGCTCTCTCATGGGACCTGGCTGCCTTATATATGCCTGGCTGGCCTGTTCATGTATAGGAGTACAGATTGATTGGTCAGTCACATTAGCATCCTACGTTTCATCCAATCCCTTCAAACCTACCCCAGTGTGTGGCTTTGCATGGTTTCAGTTTTGATAATGATGTCAAGTCAACATCCACATTGCAACAATGTAGATTCTTTCAAACTGACTTCTGCTGTGCACCTGGTGCTCAAATTCAAAAATTTAACTCAGTCTCCATGGCAACCATCAGGCATTTAGGCCCTTATACTTGTCCCTCATGTGTCCCCTATGTGTTTTCATACATTTACACACAGGTACGGTGCGTTCCACGCCCTAGGGCACCCCACAAGCAGTGATACCGACCGTACATGCGCTTGTGCGGTCCGGATCACAATATGGGCGCTGGCGTATGCGTACGCCACAGTAGTACGGACTGTACACGCGCTTGTGCGGTCCGGATCACAATATGGGCGCTGGCGTATGCGTACGCCACAGTAGTACGGACTGTACACGCGCTTGTGCGGTCCGGATCACAATATGGGCGCTGGCGTATGCGTACGCCACAGTAGTACGGACCGTACAAGCGCGTGTACAGTCCGTACTACTGTGGCGTACGCATACGCCAGCGCCCATATTGTGATCCGGACCGTACAAGCGCGTGTACAGTCCGTACTACTGTGGCGTACGCATACGCCAGCGCCCATATTGTGATCCGGACCGCACAAGCGCGTGTACAGTCCGTACTACTGTGGCGTACGCATACGCCAGCGCCCATATTGTGATCCGGACCGTACAAGCGCGTGTACAGTCCGTACTACTGTGGCGTACGCATACGCCAGCGCCCATATTGTGATCCGGACCGTACAAGCGCGTGTACAGTCCGTACTACTGTGGCGTACGCATACGCCAGCGGCAATATTGGCCCAGGGACCCTATACACGCGCTCCGAGCGTATGTACGGTGCGTATAACAACTGTCAGTGGTGACAGGCGGCACACAGACAGGAATGGAGCGGACAGGTATTGCCAAGGGTGGACACAAATGCATTGTCTGTGCAATACCACCTGTGTGTGACACAGGTGTGTCAGGATGTGATGTGGCACTTTACCCCTGAGGTGTGGGCAAAGCACATGTACGATGAGCTGTGTACACATGTCGTGTGTGATGGTGCGCATTGTACCACACATCCCCTGCACTCCTTTGACATGTGTGCATGTCGTACACACTAGTGGAGCCATGAGTCACTTGCATGTCCCAGTCACGGACACCCGCACCTGTCCCCTGATGCCAGGTACACGGAATATTACATATGACACGTGTATGGCTGCGTTGCATGCTGCAACCATGTCATGTGTGTGGCATGTCTTTCCATGATTTTGCTGTAGGTGTGTGGTTCAATGCGTCAGCAGTTGCTGCTGCCAACATGTGTCTGTGTGTCGATGGGCATGGCACACTGTTCCGCACACCAGCCCACATATGTGATTTGCCATGAGGTGTGTATGTATCCAACTACACGGAGTATCAACACAAGTACATATCCACATGCTCCCTATGTATGTTCTGTCTCGACATGTACTCCTCAAAGGCAATGTGTGTGGCCTGTCCTATTCCTATGACATGTGACCAGTGCATATCGCATCCAACTACCTGTCTGTACCATACGCATACTACTTCTGCACATGTGTGGATGTCTGTGAATCCTGTGATGCGTGTGCATGTTCACTTACACTGGCCCACAGCTAGTCTCATGCCATGTCATCGTGATCTTGCCCCCCTCCGTTAGTGGCTGTCCCTTGGTAGGAGTGTAACCTGACTGGCGTACGTGTCCAGGAACTGTGGCACAGACCTGACTCACAACGTGGCATATGTGTATTGGCTGTGTAACATGTGCTCAGTGCATTGACGATGTTGTTGTACAGTGCTCACTCTTAGGTGTTCCTTCCATTTCACTGCAGGGCTCCGCCTCTCCCTCGACGTATGCCAGACATTGCTGCCCTGCATGAACGGGACTGTATACGCCGCTACAGATTCAGCCAACGGTTGATTGATGAGTTGACTGGCCGGCTGGAAGCACAACTCCTCCCGCGCCACAGGTATCCAAGTGCACTGACACCCAAGTTGAAGGTGATGGCAGCCCTACATTTCCTTGCCACGGGTACGTTCCAACATACCATTGCTGATGTCGGGGGCATGTCCCAGACGATGTTCAGCCGTGTTCTGCATGATTTCTTAGAGGCCATGTTGGTTCACCTGGATGAGTACATTAAATTCCCAAATCGTGAGCAGTTGACAGATGTCAAGCGTGAGTTCTATGCCCTGGGAGGGATGCCCCATGTCATTGGGTCCATAGATGGGACACATGTTGCGTTGGTACCACCACAGGCACAGGAGGTGGTGTATAGGAATCGCAAACATTATCACTCCATTAATGCCCTTGTGGTGTGTCTGTCCAACATGGTGATTTCACATGTCTGTGTTCGCTTTCCAGGATCAGCACACGATGCCTTCATCATGAGGCGTAGCAGGGTGCCAGAAATGATGCTGCAGCTGCGGAACGAGCGAGCATGTATTGTTGGTGGGTAGACTCTGGCAGTTCAGTGTTTGGCGTCATCTTCCAATCTCACTGCCTGTGCTGACACACTTCTGTCCATGATGTTTCCTTGTAGGGGACGCTGGCTATCCCAACATGCCATGGCTGATGACGCCTGTCCGCAACCCCAGCACGGCTGCCGAGCACCGCTACAACAACGCACATGGGCGGACCAGGAGAGTCATTGAGAGGACGTTTGGACTTCTGAAGAGCCGATTCCGGTGCCTCCACAAGACCGGCGGAGCACTCCCATATGCCCCGGTGAAGGTGTGCAAGATCATCATCGTCTGTTGCATGCTGCACAACATGGCAGTGGAGGAAGCTGTTCCACTCATACTGGATCAAGATGACCAGGACCATCCACCCGTGGAGGATGAAGGGCTTGGTGACGGGGCAAGTGATGTGGAGGAGGAGGAGGCTGTGGAGGACATGCGGAGTCGGCTCATACGCAACTTCTTTGCTTAGTGGTGAGTTCCAGTGTCTGAGTGTGCACGCATTGGGCCGTGTGTGGCATGTGTTGCAATGTGTGTGTCCATCTGCATGTCTGCCAAGTGAGTCAGTGGTGTGTATTGAAGTGTCACTCAAGTGATGGCGCAATGGAAGGATGTTGTCTGAGGGTCATCATTGTCACCTGTCATGTTAACAACATGATACGTGTTAAGTACATGCTTGCGGATGTGCTCCTTTGTGCTGAATCCTTGTGTGTCTCTCTTCCACAGGTCCATGTGCATGCTGTCTGCTGGTGGCATTGTTGTGCTCCTGCTACTCCTCATGAACACAGCGACATGTGCTGATTCAGCGTCACATGCACGGGCAAGTGTTGAAATCTCCTCAGGGTAAGGGATGCCTCACGTCGTTTTGGGTGTGTGAATTGTTTGTAGTCTGTGTGCACGTCTCCGGTTCATGTGTGTTCCATTTGCATACATGGTGATCCTACATGGGGAACATGACATGGGGCAGGCTTCACCTGGAGCCATGCTCAGACTTGGTGACTGTCATGTGGCAGGGGATTGGGGATTGTGATGAGGCCATCATTGTGTGTAACACTGGCCTCGGAAACATACAGGTTGCACCGGGTTGACATGGTGTGTGATTGCCCCATCAGGGCCTCAATGGTGTATAGCGGCCTCTCCGTGGCAGCAGGGGGTGTTTAGCTGTTATCCGTCACTTGTGTGCCAGGTCAATGGGATGCCAGCATCTGTGTTGCAATGGGGGGTGCCAGTGTTGCTCCCACATGTACATCCACATGACCTGTGTATGTGTTGACAGAGTATCATTGTCATTCCAACACACATGACTAATAAATTTGTCCCTCTGTCTCCAAGGTGCCTCTTCCCTGTCAATGGTGCCCTGTTGCCACTGTGCGTGCCGCAGGTCTGGCATAGTTTTCATAGGTGGTGCATATGTGTCTATGTGTAGAGTGACAAGATGCTAGGGGTTTGTCAGGGAGTGGGAACTGTATTATGCACAAGATGCACAGTTCCATCCACCTCAAGGCAAGAGAGACCATCCCCCAGGGCAACTACAACATCCGTGTCGAATCCTACCCTGCAGTCTACGGACATGTGCCTCACGACTCCCATGGTACTTGTCCATATCCGGAGTGCATCTGCACAGCTCTGCTACTGCGTCGGGCAACCAGGCCACATCAACGTCCTAACGGGATGGGGGGAATGTTTCACAGCCAGCTGCAGGATGACCTTCTAGATCCACGCCCACACTCATGATGCAGCCCACAACCCCAACACAACCATGTGGCACAGTGATCCTAAACTGCATTCTGGCATCTCCATGCATCCAACCTTGGCCTAGCCACCATTCTCAACATCCGCCTGACGCAAGCATGCTGCACATTGTAGGGACACATGTCTAGACATACCTGGGAGCGGCAAGCCAGGTCACTCAACATGATCCCTGACCTCTGCGCATGACTGTTGCTCCCCTGAATGTGTCTGTAGCCACAGTTGTGCGGGAACCACTCAGCTGGTTGGGCCCAGCACAGGTGAGTTTGGTACTCCATGTCTGTATCAGATGAGACATTGGGACCCATGTGTGTCCTGGGCAAGACTGCGACCCCACGGTTTGGATGGTTGGAGTTAATTCTGAGATCAGGCATGCTTTGACTGTACGACACACACATGTATTGTAATAATGTAGAATCACGGCATCATCTTGTAAGTGTGATTAATTTATTTGTGGTGGGGTACGGGTTTGTGGGGATGACAAGAGGTGCACAGCGGGAGTGTAGAATCCAAAGTTCACTGGGGGAGTTGGTATCCTTGTCGTAGCAAAATGTCAGAGTCCATGCCACAGTCTTCGTCAACATAGGTCAGACAGTGACCAGCAAGTCCATGTGGCAGAGAATGTCATGTGCTGCTATTGGGCCAGAGGGCCAGGTGCCAGGCCAGGTGACCTGGGAGATGGTGATGTTCTGCTGACTCTCACAGTCTTTTTCGTGGACGACCCACCTTCCTGCGGGGACCCTCGGAAGCAGTCCGTGACGATGTCTGTGACGCTCCGTCGGATGAATCCTCCTCCTCCTGATCCCTCCCTGTGTCTGGTAATGGCCTTCGCCTGGTGCCACAGGGAGGGTTGCCCATGTTGTCGGCAATCCGACGGAGTACACCGGTCATTTGGGTTTGCACCGCCACGAGCTCAGCCTGTCTATCCTCCATCCTTCCTTGGTGTTGCAGTTGACAGGCATGTTGCTGGGACTGCAGGGTCTTCATCTCCTGGAGGGTCCCCTTGATGTCATTGAGGGTGGACGCAATCTGGTCCATGCCCCTGGTGTCACGCCGATATGTATCCAGGATGTTGCTGACCTGGGACACTACCGGGTCCTGAGCTGCCTGGTCAGGTTCGTGCCTCCGCCGTCCTCCACTCCCGCCACCCCTGCCCACGTGCACCTGGCCTGCCGTTGTGGGTGCATCGGGTCTCCGGGACCCCTGAGGGATGGCATCTGCGTTGCCGCCTGCCTCCTCCTGGGTGCCCGGAGGACCGTGTCCCTCCTGGGCAGACTGGCTGGGTGGTCGTGTGCGGGCAGGGCTCCTGGACGTCTCCTGGGATGTGGCAGGAATGGGGGTGGTGGTTGGCACAGTTGTACCTGACGCAGGTGCTGCAGGTGGTTGGACACCAGAGGGGCCAGGTTGGTCTGGGTCATCCACGGAGTGGTGAGAGTCATCGCTGGCGGTGGGGTCATCATCCCGCGGAGCCTGGTCCTGTGTGACTTCCCCCCAGTGTTGGGGGGTGTTCGTCGACGTTGACCTGTGTGTGAGAGAGACAATGTTAACAGTGTCACATGTGGCATCCATGTTGCATGCATTTCTGATTTGGCACTCTTCCTCTGGGTAGTTGGATCTGTCCTGCATTCCTCTCACAGTGCACTTGTGCATGGCTATGTCCCTTGGCCACAGCTGTCAGGGCTTTACGCATGTGTGAGACACAATCTTAGTTGATGCATCTATTTGGGTACACAGTCAGCAGTGTGGTGTGCGGGCGTAGCGAGCCATGCAGAGGCGCCTTACGTGTTGCACTGTACGTGGCCAAATGGTGTTTTGGCAAGGCAATTTGATGTTGCAGGTAGGGGACTGAAGCATTTGTGACAGGGTTCTTACCGACACGGTGGGTGGGTATACTGGGTGTGTGGTTAGGTCTGTGCCTGCAGCACGGATGGACTCGTGCACAGATTGACACATGGACCGGTCTTCATCTACGGAAGGGGGGGTTGAGGCACTGCCAGACCTGGTCTGCATGCACACAGTCCACCGGCTGACGAGTGGACATGGCCACACCACCCAAGGGTGATTTAGTCTCCCTGTGTCTCCCTTCCTCCCTCCCTCTGTCACCCTCCTCCCTCCCTCTGTCGGTCTCCCTCTGTCACCCTACTCCCTCCCTCTGTCTGTCTCCCTGTGTCCCCCCTCTGTCTCCTTCCCTCTCATTCCCCCTCTCCCTCCCTCTCTTTGTCACTCTCTGTCACCTCAGGCCAGCTTCCTGGGCACACACAGTTAGCCGGTCTTTGAATGGCCATTGGCTTGTTCATGTGAGTTAGTCCCTGTTCTCCGGGCACCCATTGGGCAGTGTGTCTGAGTGTAGGCTGCTGCTGTGGCGGTGTGTGCTGAGACTCTATCAGAGCGATGCATCTTCATTGTCTGCTGTTATGTGCAAATTGTGCCTTCAGACCCATGGCATCCTGCATGGCAGCCATCATTTGCAGGCAAGACAGTACTGTGTGGGTACACACAGTTTGTATGGCTGTGCCCTGGGCCATATGGGCTGAGGGCATTGTTGTGTGCTTGTGAGTTGCTCAATGTTAGTTTTGCTGCCCCCACTCCCAGCATCGACCACATCCTGTGTTGTGTTGGTGTTTTGTGTGGCCTGTGACTTGGCATGGCCCTGATTGATGCATGGGGCATGGAGGCGCCAGTGGCATGTGTGTGTTTGTGGAGTGTTGTTGTGTCCGGTGGTGGCTGGGGGGGGTGGCATGCATGATTGATTGTGTATGGCATCCCCCCCATGTGAGGTGAGTTGTTTGTGTACTCACCAGGGTCTGGGAGTCCTGGCAGTCCGTGTAGTCCCTCCACCGCCAGCGTGGACATCACCTTCTCCTCCCAGGGATGGTATTGTACCGGTCTGGGGGGCGGCCCTCCTCCAGTGATGTTCCCCTGGTTGTGATTGTCAGTCATCTTCCTCTTGACCGTCCTCCGCAGATCGTACCACCTGGATTGGCACTCGTGCCTGGTCCTTCTGGTTGTCCCAACAGCATTCACAGAATCGACGATCCTCTGCCACATGGCGGTTTTTTCGGATATGCTGGTCTGTCTGACCAATGTCCCAAAGAGCTGTGGCTCGACTCTGAGGATTTCGTCGACAAGGATCTCCAGCTCCTCCTTTGTGAACTTTGGATTCTTGGTGGTGGACATGGCGTGGGGTGTGGTTGTGGGGGTGTGGGTGTGGATGGCTGTGGGTGTGTGGGTGTGGTAGTGGAGGTGTGTGTGTGAATGTGATGAGGGGGTGTTTGTGTAGGTGGTTGTGTGAAGGTATGCAAGTGTGAGGTTCAAGTATGGTGGTGTGGGTCGTCTGTGGGCTCTGGCAGCAGTGGGTCTGTTGCAAAGGCTCATGGTTTGTGTGTGTGGTCCATTTTTATTGGTCCATTTGTGGGTGTGGCTGTGTTTGAAATTTGTGTGGGTGTGTTATGAGGAGTGATTGAGTTTTGGGCCTCTGTTTGGCAGTTTGGCAGTTGCAGGTGAGTGTATGTGATGTTTGTGGGGTTGTTGGGCCTGTTTGGTGGTGTGGGGAAACTCTACTTGACTCTCCTTGTGTAAATATGGTTTGTCCGGGTTCAGTACGTGTTTTTTTGGCGTCAGTACGGTCCGTACATGCACTGGTGGGGGTGCGGTCCGTACATTCCCTGGTGGGGTGGTGGTTCGGTGCGTACATACACGGCTGGGGTGGGTGTTTGGTGCGTACATACACGGGTGGTGGTTCGGTGCGTACATACACGGCTGGGGGGGGTTCGGGGGCGTACATACACGGGTGGTGGTTCGGTGCGTACATACACGGCTGGGGGGGGGTTCGGGGGCGTACATACACGGGTGGGTGTTTGGTGCGTACATACACGGCTGGTGGTTCGGTGCGTACATACACGGCTGGGGGGGGGTTCGGGGGCGTACATACACGGCTGGTGGTTCGGTGCGTACATACACGGCTGGGGTGGGGGTTTGGTGCGTACATACACGGCTGGTGGTTCGGTGCGTACATACACGGCTGGGGGGGGTTCGGGGGCGTACATACACGGCTGGTGGTTCGGTGCGTACATACACGGCTGGGGGGGGGGTTCGGGGGCGTACATACACGGGTGGGTGTTTGGTGCGTACATACACGGCTGGTGGTTCGGTGCGTACATACACGGCTGGGGTGGGGGTTTGGTGCGTACATACACGGCTGTTGGTTCGGTGCGTACATACACGGCTGGGGGGGGTTCGGGGGCGTACATACACGGCTGGTGGTTAGGTGCGTACATACACGGCTGGGGGGGGTTCGGGGGCGTACATACACGGCTGGTGGTTAGGTGCGTACATACACGGCTGGGGTGGGGGTTTGGTGCGTACATACACGGCTGGGGTGGGGGTTTGGTGCGTACATACACGGCTGGGGTGGGTGTTTGGTGCGTACATACACGGGTGGTGGTTCGGTGCGTACATACACGGCTGGGGGGGGGTTCGGGGGCGTACATACACGGGTGGGTGTTTGGTGCGTACATACACGGCTGGTGGTTCGGTGCGTACATACACGGCTGGGGGGGGTTCGGGGGCGTACATACACGGGTGGGTGTTTGGTGCGTACATACACGGCTGGTGGTTCGGTGCGTACATACACGGCTGGGGGGGGTTCGGGGGCGTACATACACGGGTGGTGGTTCGGTGCGTACATACACGGCTGGGGGGGGTTCGGGGCGTACATACACGGCTGGTGGTTCGGTGCGTACATACACGGCTGGGGGGGGTTCGGGGGCGTACATACACGGGTGGGTGTTTGGTGCGTACATACACGGCTGGTGGTTCGGTGCGTACATACATGGCTGGGGGGGGGTTCGGGGGCGTACATACACGGCTGGTGGTTCGGTGCGTACATACACGGCTGGGGGGGGTTTGGTGCGTACATACACGGCTGGTGGTTCGGTGCGTACATACACGGCTGGGGGGGGTTCGGGGGCGTACATACACGGCTGGTGGTTCGGTGCGTACATACACGGCTGGGGGGGGGTTCGGGGGCGTACATACACGGGTGGGTGTTTGGTGCGTACATACACGGGTGGGGGTTCGGGGCGTACATACTCTGCTGGGGTGGGGGTTCGGTCCGTACATACACGGGTGGGGGTTCGGGGCGTACATACGCGGGCGGGGGGTGGTGGGGTGTTCGGCGCGTATGCGGGCACATGTCTCCATGGTTGCTATGGGAGTTCGGTTCGGACGGTGTTTTTTGCGTACGGTTGTGAAATGGGGAGGACGGGAGGGATCGTACTTGCGCAGTCGGACTTTATTTTTCCGCACGGTGGGTTTCTCGCCCGGGGACGTGTCGGTGACTTTTCCCGACCCGAGGACGTGTGGGGAAATCTTCCCAATGCGATTCGTATGGACTTTTTTCCGTTCGAATCGTACTTGGCAGTTTGTACGCTACTTTGACGATTCGGACGGAAAATAATCCGGATACGAGTCGGACGGGGAATTTTTTTACCGGATCGGAATTGGCACCTAAATGTCGATTTGGATTTCCTAGACCTGTTCTTTCAAATGGAAGAGTAAACAGTTTTATGTCAGCTGTGAGACATACTATCACAAGAAAATCACCTAAGAATACCTACAACCTTAAAAGAAAAGAAGAATCAAAAAATATAAATGACTAAAACCCAGTCATTTTATCCATGTGGAACGCTAACATGGATATACAGTATGTAGCTGACAATTCCATTGCTGTTGCACGATATGTAACGTCTTACATTACGAAATCAGAAAAAACAGAATTGAAGGAAATGTGGGAAGAGATTTCTCACGAGAAAACTGTCAGTAAGAAGCTGTACAGTTTCAGTTTGAAGATGTTATCGCATCGAGAAATTGGATCCTACGAATGTTCAGATAGGTTATCTTCTGCAAGTCTCTACTCGAAGTCAAGAAGAAGAATTTGGGCAAGTTTAGGCCTTGCAGCAATGAGAAATCAGGTACTGAAATCTGTTGGAGAAATTGAATATTTGGCCGAGAATGACCCAGAAAGTACAGATATATTGAAAACAAACATGTTGGACACATATTATCCCAAGAGAAGTCATCATCTGGAGAACATGTGTCTCTATGAAGTGTTGCAGAACTACATTTATTCACGGAAAGCTGCAGAAGACATTAATAATGGAAAATATAAAGTTGTTGGTGAAGAAGGATGTTTGGTGAAGCAAAGCAAAGGAAGTTTGATAAATCATCGGAAGCTGAGTTGCGACACTACCGACAAGAAAGAATTTTACTACTTGGCTCTTTTACAGTTGTTTAAACCATGGCGTACAGAGGATGAACTACTGGGAGAATTTCAAAGCTATGAGGATTCATTTAATGCTTGCAAAGACAGCATACAATGCAATACATTCACAACTTATCTGCAAATGTTAAATGAAGAAATTGAACAGGAAACTACAATTGCAGCAGAAATAGCTAGAGACAGTTCTCAGGACAGCCAAAGTTCAGGAACACACAGTCAAGATCCCCTAGGACAACCAATCGTTGAAAATGAAGCATCAATAGCCATGAATGAAGTGGAAACAGCTATGAATCAAGCTCAAGAAGAATTTATAGACTTAGAAAATTTGGAAAGACAACTGAATCAAGAGCAGCAACAAATTTATGAAGAGATCAAAAACAAAATTGATCACGGATTTCTACATGTAAAAAAAGAGTGCTCATGCACATCATTTCATCCAATCAGGATGTATGTAAGCGGACAAGCTGGCACTGGAAAAAGTTTCCTAATTAAAGTCATCAGAAGCTATCTAAAGCAAAAAACGGATTCTACTTTGTCTTGTGTGGTTACTGCTCCAACTGGGTTAGCAGCATATAACATAAAAGGAATCACCTTACATCGTTTGCTAATGTTACCAGTGGAGCATGAGAACAAAATACAATTCAACAAGCTAACTGGAGAAGCATCCTTGGAAGTTTCACGAGTATTGAAGAAGATGCAAGTTCTCATTATTGATGAGGTGAGCATGGTATCAAACTTAATGCTTGCCTTTGTGCATTTAAGAATGCAGCAAATTTTGAAGACAGACTATGACGTGTTATTTGGTGGAAAACACGTCATAGTTTTTGGAGATCTTTTGCAACTTACTCCAGTTAAAGGACAACCAGTGTTTAATACTGTGACACATGAAGACACGAAGAAGTCATTGGGAAGTATCGGTAATACAAATATTTGGTCCTTCTTTGAGTACAAGGAACTTACAACTAATATGAGGCAAGCAAACGATGAAGAATATGGAAGTATTCTGAAAGATATCAGGATTGGACTACTCACAGAAGCTGGCAAAAAAGCATTACAGACTCGGCTGCTACATAATTTATTTCCAAAGGAAGAAATAGTTGCAGAGAAGATATACAAGAACATTGCAGAAAAGTGTCATCTGCTTAATGCCTACTCTACGTGAATGCTCAATATTCAATGAGGAGCTTTTGAAATTGGAAAAGGAAGAGATCAGGAAATTGGAAGCAGTGGACAAAATTGAGGATGGAAGAATTACTGTCACAGTAACAGGCAAACTGAAAAATAAATTGGACTCACTAGAGAAGAACATCTCCAAAACAGCTGGATTAGAAAAAAATCTATATGTTTGCATGAACTGTAGAGTGTTTTTAAGGAGAAATTTGGATGTTGAGAAAGGTTTAGTTAATGGAGCGATGGGAAGAGTTGTGGGTTTTATTAATTATCAGAAAAAAGAAGGAATTGAATGTTTAAAAATAAAATTTGATCAGATAGATGAAGTTAAAGATATTTGTCGTTGTACAGTTCGTTTTATGCTTGTGAAAGACTTATATGTACGTAGGAAGCAGTTTCCGTTTTCTCTAGCATATGCTGTAACTATTCACAAGTCTCAAGGATTGACTGTAGATTGTGCATTTGTGAACATTGGTTCAACTGTGTTCAAAGAAGGTATGGCATATGTTGCTTTGTCACGAGTCAAAACATTATCAGGTTTATTCATGATAGACTTTGAAGAATCAAAAGTTAGTGCTGATACAAATTGTGTAAAGGAGTATAATAGATTAAGAAGAAGCTATGCTCCTCATTTAGGTCAGTATCCTGTGTTGGAGAAACGTGTAGTTTCTCGTAAAAGAAAAAATGAGAATATCTGTAGTGAAGATGTAGAGAAGAGGAAAAAAAAGAGGAGTGATGTAATTGCAAGCAAAAAGAAAAAGGAAAATGAAGAACAGGTTGTAGGATGTCATTTTGAAAATAGCTCTGGTGTCAACTGCTACGCAAATGTAGTGCTGAATGTTGCATTTTATCTGGAAAGTTTGCAAGAGCAGATAATAGTAAATCAGGGAAAAAGATTCTGTTCAGAGCTGAGTCTCCTTTTTCAAAAGCTGAGTAAAGATAAAACTCAAATAGTAAGTGCTACTGACATTAGAAAACTTTTAGATGTATGTTCAGGACGAACACAGTTTTCTCAAAATGAACAGCAAGATGCACATGAATTTTTGTTGTATTTTCTTCAGGTAGTGGAAGAAGAAGGAGTTCCCATTGACATTTTTTTTGGTCTCTCTTATAAATGGGAACATAGTTGTGATAATTGTTATAATATATGTGGCTCTATTGTTGATAATGAAAGGTTTATTTATTTGACATTGCCAGAGAGTAAAACAGTCACTTTTGCAAAATTAGTTAAAAATGCTAATCATAGCATGAAATGTGGTGAGTGTAATTCTGACATGTTTTCAACATTAATTTTAAAGGAATACGGACAGTATGTAATTTTAATGATGCAACGATGTAGAGCTGATGGTTCAAAATTGGATACTTTAATAAAGAAGTTTACAGGACAGCAATTATCAATTTCAGGAAAAACTTTTGTAACTGTTGCAATAATTTTCCATGATGGACCTACTGTTACTTCTGGACATTACACAGTTTATCTAAAATGTGAAAAAGGCTGGACACTGTGTAATGATTCCCAATTGATTTTCAAACAACGTTTGCCTTTTGATTTAGCAAATTCCTATCTAATCTTCCTGAAACCTAAATTTTAGAGAGACTTGGCAAGATCTGGACAAAATAATTTTACCATTTTACTGGATTACCATTGCAATTTTGTAAAAAAAAGATTTTTAAAATTATCATTTGGCCTAATGGAAAGATAACCAATTGTAATGTGGACTTTTTTAATTTTTAATGCAATTTTGAAAAACCAATAATTTAGAGATTATCGGTAACTTCTGCACATTTTAAATTTTGGAATGTTATTGGACTGCCATTGGAAATTTTTTCAAAAATGATTTAAAAAATTACTATTTGGCCATGTGGAAAAGTAACCAATTCTATTGTGGACTAAATAAATTATTCAAAAAATTTTCGTGAACCAAAATGTTACAGAGAATCGGTGAGATCTGGACAAATTAAACTTTAGAATTTTATTGGATTTCCGTTGGAAATTTATTCCAAAAAAAAAATTAAAATTACTATTTGGCCTAAAGGAAATGAAATCAGATGTATTTTGGAGTTATTTGAGATATAATATTGTGATTATAGTTCTGAAACAAACATATCAGACGGTATTTTAAAGAAATAAGTATTGGTATTAGATGATATTTTTTTACAATATTATGCATTTCTATAATGTTAAGTTTAATTTAAAAAAGAATCAGGGCTTTTTTAATACAATCTTTGTGATTGGTATTTTTTTTTGCCCGCTGTAAAATGATGAATGCAATTGCTTTCACAATTTATAGTGAAATGCAATATATTCTGAAAACAGCAAAAATAAGGCAAAAAGATTTTTTGGTAAAAAATGTAAATATGTGTACTGTATTATAAAATGTTTAAAAAATATTAATACTTTTTTCTTTTTTTCCAGATAGATATAGAAAATTTTCGAAAACTACAAACATTTTTAAAACTATTTTTTAAAAAAAGAAATGAATAAATATTTTTTCAGTGAGTATGGTAAGTCAATAATAATAATTGTAGTCTCTCAAGGACAATGTAATGTGATAAATGATTTTTAGTGTTTTTTTAAAAAAATTTAAAAAAAGTACGCGCACCGTACGCGTACGGTAAAAAAAAATAAAAAAAAGTTTTTAAAAACATATGTAAAAAAAAGATGAAAGATAAGGTTGGCTCTTAAAAGAACCGTTGTGTTCATGCAGGGACAGAGGAAAGGAAGCATGGGAAAATTATTCAAAGCGACAAATGTGCTGATCTATTTTGTTGTTCACTAGGGAAACACTGGTCTCCCTATGGCAAATTAGATCTATACAAAATGTGCAATGAATATCAACCTTCCGAAATCGAGGGTTCATTTCCAGAGGGCCAGCAAAAGGAGATTCTCCCCCCACAGATGAAGGGCTCACCTGACCTGCAGAAGAAGGAGTAAGCCCTGCAGGTGATGGTCCAGGCTGAGCTGCTGTGGATGTACAGGCTCGTCTTTCTGAAGAGTTACCTCCAAAAAGATGACCATGTGTCCTTCTGTGTACATCCTGGAGGTGTCTCTTCATGGTGTGATTCCCAAAGGAATACTTCCTGTTAGGATTACCTCTAGAAAGTACACGCTGACACAGCTTGCAAGTAACTAAGGGTGCATTCACCTTTTGCTGGCCTTCTGGAAAAGTAAAATAATCCCAAACATAAGAAGGCTTTTGTTTCCTCGATCTCTGCCTCAAGACAGTGCTGCTAGTGCTAGCCTCACTCTCAGAAGAGCTCTGCTGTTCTGCCATCGTATCCCAAAGACAAACCAGCTCCTTCTCCCAAGGGATCACAAGCAGAAATGAGGGGAATGGGTGTGGTGTAGGAGAGTTCTAGAACTGAAAGTAGTTTCAACCGATCAAAAGTTGTGTTTCAAGATCACATGACCTACCGTACGCTTACGGTACGCTTACGGTACGCTTACGGCAAAAAGTACGCGTGCGCGTAAAAAAGACACGCGCTTGCGCGCATGCGCATAACAGTCACTCCCCGGCACTTCCGCGTAACGTGCGCGTGTGGCGTAAGCGCGCACGTGTCCCACGCGCAGTACGCGCGGCTACGCAAAGTGCGTAACTATACGCAAGCAGCGTAGATAGATTACGGACGTTGCGTAAACCGTACGCTTACCGTGAGCTTACGGTACGCGTACCAAAAAAAAAAAAAAAAAAAAAAAAAGAACTGGAAATAAATTTTACATGTTTATTTTAAAAAATATATTAAAAAAAAATATTTAAGGATTTTAAAAATTAAAGCATAGTCTTTATAAAAGGTAAGTAAATTAAATTAAAAATATGTTTGAAAAAATTGAAGAATAAAAAAAAAATTAGCATTTAAAAAACCTTGCAAATTCACTGAAAAAACCATGGGTTTCACACACGTTATAGTTAGGAATTAGCATTTAAAAAACCTTTGAAATTCAGTGAAAAAACCATAGGTTTCACACACGTTATAGTTAGGAATTAGCATTTAAAAAACCTTAGAAATTCAGTGAAAAAACCATAGGTTTCACACATGTTATAGTTAGCTGGACATTTTACTCGTAAAAAACCAATGAAATTGCCCCGTTATAGTTAGTTCAGCTAACTATAACTCGCGCGCCCGCAATGCACTGCTGATGACGTCACATATTACATCACTCATGACATGGTCAGTGACATCACTCATGACATCACTGATGACATCTCAAATGACATCACTGATGACATCACTGATGACATCATCCTTGTGATAGAGTGGCAGACCTCCTCTTCCCCTAATATAACCTTTGACACACACATTCAAAAATAGAAACTACAATGTTCAAAACAATGGACATACCAATACCAGTTAAAACAACCTTTTCAGTAATTCTAAGATCCACATACACATCCACTCATTCACCAACAGTCCAATTCAGTCACTCATACATGTACTCACTCATCATATGTACTCATACACCTATACATCCTGTTACACAATGCCACTCATCCATAGAGTTACTCACACACATAGTCACTCATGCTAACAAAGAATCAAACATACATTTACTTGCATATACAGTTATACACACACCACCACACTTACTTCTACGGAAACTTACACATACTTAGTCTTTTAAACAATCACTTATAGAAACACATACTTATTCATACAGGAACTCTTTCAATCTCTCACTCTCACATATACTCACATATATACACCAATAGTCACATATACTAGTTTAAAACATATGTAGTTACTCATAAAGACAATATTGAGACAGTCATTCACTCACTAACACACCCATACACACACTCATCCACCCATACAGTCCTGCACACATACTGTGTTCAACACATACAAACAGTGAGTCACTCATTCATGCACCTATGCACTACGTAATACCCCCCACCGAACCATGCAGACACTCAGACTGATACTCAAAAAACCAACTAATAACCTATATAGACACCCATGTAGCTACTCACCAACCCATGCAGCCAATTATACACAAAGTGAGAGACTGATACAGATATTTACATATTTAAACATTACTCACTAAGCCATGTATTCACTATGATACACTTAATCAGTCAGTTACACAATCAATTTTTCAAAAACAAATCATCCATTTAGACACTTATATACCCATTTATTCTTCCATCGACCTTGAGATATACATATATAAAACATATTTAATTTTCAGAATAACACACATTCACTGGATGATGTCATCAGTGAGGTCATCAGTGATGTCATTTGAGATGTCATCAGTGATGTCATGAGTGATGTCACTGACCATGTCATGAGTGATGTAATATGTGACGTCATCAGCAGTGCATTGCGGGCGCGCGAGTTATAGTTAGCTGAACTAACTATAACGGGGCAATTTCATTGGTTTTTTACGAGTAAAATGTCCAGCTAACTATAACATGTGTGAAACCTATGGTTTTTTCACTGAATTTCTAAGGTTTTTTAAATGCTAATTCCTAACTATAACGTGTGTGAAACCTATGGTTTTTTCACTGAATTTCAAAGGTTTTTTAAATGCTAATTCCTAACTATAACGTGTGTGAAACCCATGGTTTTTTCAGTGAATATATATATATATACAGGTTTTTTCAGTGAATTTCAAAGGATTTTTAAATGCTAATGTCTAACTATAACATAGCAGTCACATTTGCAAAGTGGTGGAGAAAGGTGAGTGTGGCCTTCAAACAACTCTTAGCAATCCCACTGTGTGGGATTTACTGGAGGTAACAGGAGGAGTAATTAGCCCCGAACTTCATCCTTGGGTGCCAACTACCCCTATTATTACCACCAGTAAGTCACACACAGCAGGATTGTTAACTTCTTATATCAGGCCCCACCCCCTCCCTGCACCACTGGGTAAACACGCCCCCTAGCATGTTGTAAGTTGGGGGATTAAGTTCCCTTGAATCCTGAGGTTCCCTGTTGGCCAACTAGCCGACCAGGTACCTCCAGTAAGTGCCACAGATCTGCTTTGTGGAGAGGAGGTCCAAATCCACACCCCTTTTTGCACCTCTCTGCAGCACAACTCTGTTGCACTTACTGAAGGTACCTGGTGGGCTGTTTGGACCCCAGGGACCCTCAGGATTCAAGGGGAGTTAATCCCCCAAACTTACAACGCGCCAGAGGGCCTGTTGTAATATATATATCTATATATATATTACCTACTGGCGGTCGCCAGTAGGTAGTTATAGTTAGGACCTATTTTCCATAGGAAATCCGCAACATTCTATTCCCAATAAGTCTGGCGCCGGTTGACGAATCTCCGCGAAATTTTCCAAACTTTTGGCCAGCTCCGGTCTGCTCCTATCCTGAAAGTTTTGTGGTGATTCGTCAAGCGGGGGCTGAGAAAAAAGGGGGTCCCAAAACACATTTTCCCCATGCAATATCCCATATGACCTGTTGACGCAGCTACAGCCCGAACTGCTGAACGGAATTGCACCAAATTTGGCAAAGAGGTAGTCCTCAGTTCAGACTCATGCCTTTTGCATAAATGGTGTAAATCTGTTAAGTAGTTCCTGAGAAAATTAGGGTAATAAAGTTAGTGATATCTATGGCCTCGGAGGATCCGCGCACCCTACCCACACCGTAAGCGCATCCTTTCCGAACCAAGCGCGCATCCTCCCGATCACACCCTGAATGCTAATTGGCTGTCGAGTGTCTCTCTACATTCGAAACCAGGAACTGTTGGCAGCCATTTTGTGCCTCGGTAGAAGCGAGGCTGAAGAAGTAAGGGGAATAAGTGTATAAAACATATAAAGGGGGCAGAGTGGGCAGTACTCTGACCCTCTAAAGCTGCTTAGGGGGCCCCAGATGGATCCCCTGGGGCCCCCCTTTTTTTTTAAACGGCAAAATGCGCGCAGGGTGCGCGCATTGTACTGCATTGGGTGCACGGTTCCTAACACGTTGGGTGTGCGGATCCAAGGAAAAAAAATGTACATTGATTTTTAAACATCAAGCTTAAGTGTTTTGTTGTTGAGTGGCTCTAAAAAGAGCCGTTGTGTTCATTGAGAGTTTTTGGTACTTATAAGTAAGTGCCTATACAGAGTCTAAAGTTGTTGAGGATGACTCTGTTTCCTTCATCAGTAAAGTGTACTCCATCTCTCCTATACATCTCTTGCACATGAAAGAGCAGATTGTTATTGAAAATGGACCCATTCTATAGTCTCGGAGAAAAGCAGAAACAGATTTATTCACATGTTTCCTAGCTTTCTCAATTTGTGGACAAAAATGATTGGACCAGTTCCATTTCTGCCTTTGGCATATGTTGGAATACACAAATGCAGTTTTGGGGAAAAGTGAAATCAGTTCTGCAAAGGTATCCTTCGTAAGCATTTCCAGACCTACCCCAGTCAAAGTGCCTAGGTCATTGCCACCACAGTGCACTATTATGAGGTCAGGGTGTTGGATATGCATGAAGGATTTGACCAATGGCATCAATTGGTGCCACTTTAACCCTCTCTGTCCAATCCATTTAATGTCTACATTTGGCAAACCTAGGTCTTTGTGAATGCCTTTGTTTTCTGCATACCTTTGGCTCCAGAAAATATAGCTGTGTCCCACAATCCACACTGTAAGCATCTTGAAGGGAGGTCTGGATTCACTCAGATGGTCTCTGTAAATGAAATGGCAGTTTGGAAAGTAAGATTTTTCTAAAATGGTGGCTAAGATGCAGTTTTGAAAAAAGACAAGAAATCATTGGTTGTTTGACAACCTTCTACACTGAAAGGTAGGGTGCATGTTTCTGTTTTTTAAACGCATGATTCTTATTGGTTAACAAAATCTGATTGAAAGGAACATTCTATATGATAAGCTGATTTGTTGAAAAGTCAAGCACACTTGCTGTTTTGATTAGCAACATTGTGTGCTGAACTTGTGACCTGTGTGCTCAGTTCAGTGTTCCATGACCTGTTTCTATGGTAACAGGCAGAAGGCAGATTGGGGGGAGGGTTCAAATTTATGTCATTTGGAAAGGGTTGAAATGTTTAACCAATAGAAATGTGTGTTTGCTTTGAAATTTATGTGGGAAGGAATGTGATTTGATGTTTACTTGTATGTGTGGAAAATGAGAGGGAAACTTTGCCATTCTTTGGTTTTGCTGACAGGTGCACAGTGCAGAAATTCTGTATAAGAAAATCTGGTGTGTGACTGATATACTTCTTAATCTACAAATCAACTTGAAAGGTGAGTTATTTAATTGAGAGTAGGTGTATGTGGTCTATTATGATTTTAATCATACTAATGTATTTCAGCTGCTTAAGTGCAGGGAGTATTTTGTTTTGTCTACAATCTTATTGACAGTGTGTGCGTGCATGTAGAAATCATTTTGTGATAAGCATTTGTGTTTTTCATGTGTTTGCAGGGAGATAACTGTGCTGTTTTTATTTTGGTACAATTAGAAATCAGTGATTCTTTATGAATTTGCAAAATGAGTCATGTTTCTACACTAAAATGTAGTACTCCTTCTAGATGAAGAAATGTGTTTTGGTATAGTGGAAGGGATAGTGTTGTTTGTCTAGAATCACACAGTGAGTCTGTGTGCATTTGGGAACCACTGTGAGAGAAGCATTTGGTAACATCATGTATTTGCTGACAGATAACTCTTTTGAAACCTGTCATGTTGTCAAGTTTTAGTAGCATTAGAAGCCAGTCTTTGCTTATGCATTGATAAAATGAGTCATGCTTTGACACTAATGTGCAGTGCTTTGTGTGCAGTAGGGGTGGGCGGAATTTGCGAAAGTGACTTTCGCAAATTATCGCGAAAATGTAACAAATCTCCACAAACACACGGAAATATCGCGAAGATGCGGAAGTTTTTTTCCTGCCCGTTCGCGGTATTTTCTGCATGGTCGCGGCTCGCCAACTTACCCACGCGGTTGCTCGTGGGTGCGGCCATCTTGTTTTCACTATTCTCGCGGTGCATGATCGCGAGAAGAAAGACGTGATCGCGCGACCAATGGCATTACTGTGGGCGCGAACTGTCGCGAGACAGCGCAAATGGCTACCAACAATCCAACATCTCGTGGAGAACGCGACCGGATCGGGAAAACTTGTCGGCGAACGCGGGGATTCAGGTAAGGCGATCGCGCGCACGCGAGAATGTATTATTTTACAGCGCGAGCAAGAAACAAATTATCGCTAAGCTGCGGAATGCGGAAATTTTGACATTTTCGCGCTCTCCGCGGAATGCGAAAATGTCAAATTATCGCAATTTCCGCGAGCGGAACGGAAATTTAGCCCAGGCCTAGTGTGCAGTCCCCTTACACCTTCCACAGTAGTGAATGAGTTTTGGTAAGCTGTGTTGCTTGTCTAGAATCACACAGTGAGTCTGTGTGCATTTGGGTAACCATTGTGAGAGAAGCATTTGGTAATATCATGTATTTGCTGACAGATAACTGTTTTAAAACCTGTCTTGTCAAGATAATGTGGCTTAAAGGAAAAAATCTTCTGATAAGATCACAAAGAAATTTATTAAAAATGTTTGTAGGACCAAACGGAATGTACAGAACGCTGGAACTACTGAGAATGCTTCAACTAAGAAAAAAATTCAAAATAAGAGGAAAAGCAAAAAAGCAAATGGTCAGTCAAAGGAGACTGGAGATGGTAAAACAAGGCAAAATCAGTATAAGGAATTACGCAAAAAAATTTTTTACAAGAGAGTAGTGCATAATTTGCTGAAAGATGTGAAGAAATATAAAAAGAGATCTCTATTTTATAAAAAGAAGAAGCATATTGAAAACATTGTTGAAAACGCTTTTGAAGTAAAAAGGAAACTTTTCATTTTAGTATTAAACAGAATTCGATCACTAGATAAACCAATCCATGTAATGAAGGCCAAAAGTAGGAGGAAAAGAGTAATTAATAAAAAAAAATGTTGTGATTTTTTTTGGGAGAATGGAAACACAGTTCCAGTTCAGAGCCTTTTTTTAATAAAGAGAGTTATTTACAGAGTGAAAAGTTATTGTATGCGGTTGACACCAGTGGTAGAGGTTATGAGGTTAGAGATGGTTGTCCAATTGAGAAAAAGAAAATGGTTGAAAGAAATGTAGAAGAAGTGATAGCTGATGAAGTTCTAGGGAGAGGTCCTAAACACCCTGTGTATACTTGGGATTGCAGTAGTATTTGCAGTGTACGACAGGAATCTATTGAAAAATTATGTCGTTTGTTACGAGCATATACTAAAAAAAGTGTTAAACAAAAGATTAGGGTGTTGCAAGGACTAAACCCTTGTCTTTCTAGGAAAGTTTGTCAAAGTGTTTTTCACCATTTCAGGATGCTGGCAGTACATCATACTCAAATGCGGAAGTTAGTGAGAAGATTGTATTATGCAAAAAGTACAGCACTAAAGTGAAATGAGTTGAACAGTGCTCTTTTGCGTGGGTCAGTATCAGGTGTGAAGAAGGTTTGTGATGATATTGAGTTTTGTTACTTTGGTCCTCAGCAAAAGAGTGCAGAAACTGACACATTAGTAGAACAAAATGTTGAAGACAATATAGAACCAGTAATTACAAAAAAAATTGAGGATGAAATCACAAAGTTTAAGGTAATTTCAGGTGAAAGACCAAATGTTTCTTGTATTTGTTGTCAGCGAAGTCACTATAAAAATCAGACTAGGGGTGTCAATCTGTATTTAAAAAGTGAAATAGAAGATAATGATAAGTGGATGGAATTTACAACTTATTTGTTGGTAGAGGATTGTTTTGATTTGGGATCTGAGCAGCGTATTTGCAAATATTGTTATAACAAATTAGATGAGAATAAAATGCCTGCTAGAGCTGTTCATAATAACCTAGAGTTGGTTGCTTTTCCTCCAGAGCTGATAGATTTAAATTTGTATGAGTCTATTCTCCTTCAATGTGTTCATCCGTTTCAGGCTGTTGTTCGTATGGAGCCTACAACAGGTAAATTACCTCCATCAGAGTTGCAAAGAGGATTGAAAGGAAGAGTTGTGTATTTACCGTTAGATTTAAGGAAAAATATTGAAACTATTGGTGTAGACCATGCAGAAAATGAGCCACTAGTCATTCTAGTTAATGGTGTTCCTACTAAGAATAAGAAAATCTGGCAAGAGTTAGTGGATGTTAGAAAAGTGCAAAAGGCGTCATTGTATCTGTTAAAAATAATGAGTACTATAGAAATGTGTTTGTTGGAGAAGAAGAAATAGATTTAGCAGAACATACTGAAACATTAAGTGGACAAATAGAAAAAGTGGACCAGTCCAGATGTGAAGAAATCTATGAGCATTACAGTGTACATCCACTTTATTCCAAAGAGGTGATGGGAATACGATTGAGTTGTTTCAAATGAAAGAGAGCTTGGAAGCTCGTTGTTTCCCGCAGTTGTTTCCAACAGGAAAAGGTGGACGATATGATGAACGTCCTGTGCAGATTCCTGCATCTGAATATCGGACAACAAGATTATATGCAGAAGATCCAAGATTTCTACAATGTATTCCTTATGTGTTTCATCTTCTGTTTGAAAGTGACTTGTCTGGACATTCATGTGTAGTAAATCACATTTTAAAAACTGGAATGCATCTTCAAAATGTAACTGCAAAGGATTTTATGGATAAAGTGCATCAGAGAGATGATCATTTAGAATCTCAGTTGATTAATCTGATGGCATGTCAGCGTGGGACTACATGGTTTGTTACACTAAGCGGTGCTGAGTATGCTTGGGATGATTTACTTGAATTTCTTCGAGAGGCAAATTCCAATATAAAAAATATTGAGTACAAGACACCTGGAGAATTGTGCTCTTTGGATCCTGTCAATGTATGCAGATATTTCAATCAAAGATTTGAAGCTATGATGTCTTTCATCTGCAATAAAAAGAATCCTCCTCTTGGCGAAGTTGTGGATTTCTTTTGGAGAAAGGAGTATCAAGCAAGAGGTGCTCCTCATATACATATGTTGTTATGGATCAAGGACGCCCCCAAATTTGGAACAGATTCAGATTAAACTGTATTGTCTTTCATTGAAGATTATGCTACATGTGCTGTACCCAATATCAGAGAAGATAAAAAAAATGTAAAACAAAAAGTCTTACAATTCCAAAGCCACAGGTGTGGAAAATACTGTCGACGAAAGTCAAAGGATAAGTTCTATACTAAATGTCGTTTTGGATTTCCACGTCCTGTATTATCCAAAGAAAGAGTGAACAGTTTTATGTCAGCTATGCGACATACCATCACAAGATAGTCTCCGAAAAAAACCTACAACTTAAGAAGAAGCGAAGAATAGAAATACATAAATGACTACAATCCAGTTATTTTATCCATGTGGAACGCTAACATGGATATTCATTATGTTTCGGACAATTCCATTGCTGTTGCTCGATATGTAACGTCCTACATTACTAAATCAGAAAAGACTGAACTGAAAGAAATGTGGGAAGAGATTTTTCACGAGAAGACTCTAAGTAAGAAATTATACAGTTTCAGGTTGAAGATGTTATCGCATCGTGAAATTGGAGCATATGAATGTTCAGATCGGTTATCATCTGCAAGTCTATATTTCAAAAGTAGAAGAATCATTTGGGTGAGTCTAGGTCTTGCAGGAATGCGAAATCTGGTACTGAAATCTGTTCAAGAAATTGAATATTTAGCAGAAAAAGAACCAGAAAGTACAAATACTTTGAAAACGAATATGTTGGACACATACTACCCAAATAGAAGTCATCATCTTGAGAACATGTGTCTCTATGAAGTGCTGCAAAACTACACTTTTAAACGGAATACTACAGAGAACATCAACGATGGAAAATATGCAGTGATTGGTTCCGAAGGATGTCAGGTGAAACAAAGGAAAGGAAATTTGATTAATCACAGGAAACTGAGTTGCGACACTGCTGACAAAAGGGAATTTTACTATTTAGCCCTTTTGCAAATGTTCAAACCATGGCGTTCAGATTCAGAACTGGAATTACTTGGGGATTTTCACAGCTATGAAGATGCATTTAATGCTTCTAAAGATAGCATACAATGTAGTGCTTTTGCAAATTATGTGAAAATGTTGAATGATGAAATTGATCAAGAACCTACAATTGCAGCTGAGATTGCTAGAGACAGTTCTCAAGACAGTCAAAGTTCTGCTGCACTGAGTCAAGATCCACTAGGACAACCAATTGTTGAAAATGAAGCAGCAATTGCAATGAATGAGGTGGAAACAGCAATGTATCAAGCTCAAGAAGATGTAATACAGTTAGGAAACTTGGAAGAACAACTAAGGTGCCAATTCCGATCCGGTAAAAAAATTCCCCGTCCGACTCGTATCCGGATTTTTTTCCGTCCGAATCGGCAAAGTAGCGTACAAACTGCCAAGTACGATTCGAACGGAAAAAAGTCCATACGAATCGCATTGGGAAGATTTGCCCACACGTCCTCGGGTCAGGAAAAGTCACCGACACGTCCCCGGTCGAAAAACCCACCGTGCGGAAAAATAAAGTCCGACAGCGCAAGTACGATCCCTCCCGTCCTCCCCATTTCACAACCGTACGCAAAAAACACCGTCCGAACCGAACTCCCATAGCAACCATGGAGGCATGTGCCCGCATACGCGCCGAACACCCCACCCCCCCCGCCCGCGTATGTACGCACCGAACCCCCACCCCAGCAGTGCATGTACGCCCCGAACCCCCACCCGTGTATGTACGCCCTGAACCCCCACCCGTGTATGTACGCCCCGAACCCCCACCCGTGTATGTGCGGACCGTACCCACACCCGTGGAAGTACGGCCCGTACCCCCACCCCAGCAGTGTATGTACGCCCCGAACCCCCACCCCAGTAGTGTATGTACGCCCCGAACCCCCACCCGTGTATGTACGCACCGAACCCCCCCAAGCCGTGTATGTACGCACCGAACCCCCACCCCAGCAGTGTATGTACGCACCGAACCACCACCCGTGTATGTACGCACCGAACCCCCACCCGTGTATGTACGGACCGTACCCACACCCGTGGAAGTACGGCCCGTACCCCCACCCCAGCAGTGTATGTACGCCCCGAACCCCCACCCCAGCAGTGTATGTACGCCCCGAACCCCCACCCGTGTATGTACGCACCGAACCCCCACCCGTGTATGTACGCACCGAACCCCCACCCCACCCGTGTATGTACGCACCGAACCACCACCCGTGTATGTACGGACCATACCCACACCCGTGGAAGTACGGCCCGTACCCCCACCCCAGCAGTGTATGTACGCCCCGAACCCCCACCCGTGTATGTACGCACCGAACCCCCCCCCAGCCGTGTATGTATGCACCGAACCCCCACCCCACCCGTGTATGTACGCCCCAAACCCCCACCCGTGTATGTACGGACCGTACCCACACCCATGGAAGTACGGCCCGTACCCCCACCCCAGCAGTGTATGTACGCCCCGAACCCCCACCCGTGTATGTACGCACCGAACCCCCCCAGCCGTGTATGTACGCACCAAACCCCCACCCCACCCGTGTATGTACGCCCCGAACCCCCACCCATGTATGTACGGACCGTACCCACACCCGTGGAAGTACGGCCCGTACCCACACCCGTGGAAGTACGGCCCGTACCCCCACCCCAGCCGTGTATGTACGCCCCGAACCCCCACCCCAGCAGTGTGTGTACGCCCCGAACCCCCACCCGTGTATGTACGCACCGAACCCCCCCCCAGCCGTGTATGTACGCACCAAACCCCCACCCCAGCAGTGTATGTACGCCCCGAACCCCCACCCCAGCAGTGTATGTACGCCCCGAACCCCCACCCGTGTATGTATGCATCGAACCCCCCCCAGCCGTGTATGTACGCACCGAACCCCCACCCCACCCGTGTATGTACGCCCCGAACCCCCACCCGTGTATGTACGCACCGAACCCCCCCAGCCATGTATGTACGCACCGAACCCCCACCCCACCCGTGTATGTACGCACCCAACCACCACCCATGTATGTACGCACCGAACCCCCACCCCACCCGTGTATGTACGCACCTAACCCCCAGCCGTGTATGTACGCACCTAACCCCCAGCCGTGTATGTACGCAACGAACCACCACCCATGGAAGTACGGCCGTACCCACACCCCACCAGGGAATGTACGGACCGTACCCCCACCAGTGCATGTACGGACCGTACTGACGCCAAAAACACACGTACTGAACCAGGACAAACCATATTTACACAAGGAGAGTCAATTAGAGTTTCCCCACACCACCAAACATGCCCAACAACCCCACAAACATCACATACACTGACCTGCAACTGCCAAACTGCCAAACAGAGGCCCAAAACTCAATCACTCCTCATAACACACCCACACAAATTTCAAACACAGCCACACCCACAAATGGACCAATAAAAATGGACCACACACACAAACCATGAGCCTTTGCAACAGACCCACTGCTGCCAGAGCCCACAGACGACCCACACCACCATACTTGAACCTCACACTTGCATACCTTCACACAACCACCTACACAAACACCCCCTCATCACATTCACACACACACCTCCACTACACCCACAACCATCCACACCCACACCCCCACAACCATCCACACCCACACCCCACGCCATGTCCACCACCAAGAATCCAAAGTTCACAAAGGAGGAGCTGGAGATCCTTGTCGACGAAATCCTCAGAGTCGAGCCACAGCTCTTTGGGACATTGGTCAGACAGACCAGCATATCCGAAAAAACGGCCATGTGGCAGAGGATTGTCGATTCTGTGAATGCTGTTGGGACCACCAGAAGGACCAGGCACGAGTGCCAATCCAGGTGGTACGATCTGCGGAGGACGGTCAAGAGGAAGATGACTGACAATCACAACCAGGGGAACATCACTGGAGGAGGGCCGCCCCCCAGACCGGTACAATACCATCCCTGGGAGGAGAAGGTGATGTCCACGCTGGCGGTGGAGGGACTACACGGACTACCAGGACTCCCAGACCCTGGTGAGTACACAAACAACTCACCTCACATGGGGGGGATGCCATACACAATCAATCATGCATGCCACCCCCCCCAAGCCACCACCGGACACAACAACACTCCACAAACACACACATGCCACTAGCGCCTCCATGCCCCATGCATCAATCAGGGCCATGCCAAGTCACAGGCCACACAAAACACCAACACAACACAGGATGTGGCCGATGCTGGGAGTGGGGGCATCAAAACTAACATTGAGCAACTCACAAGCACACAACAATGCCCTCAGCCCATATGGCCCAGGGCACAGCCATACAAACTGTGTGTACCCACACAGTACTGTCTTGCCTGCAAATGGTGGCTGCCATGCAGGATGACATGGGTCTGAAGGCACAATTTGCACATAACAGCAGACAATGAAGATGCATCGCTCTGATAGAGTCTCAGCACACACCGCCACAGCAGCAGCCTACACTCAGACACACTGCCCAATGGGTGCCCGGAGAACAGGAACTAACTCACATGAACAAGCCAATGGCCATTCAAAGACCGGCTAACTGTGTGTGCCCAGGAAGCTGGCCTGAGGTGACAGAGGGTGACATATAGAGGGAGGGAGAGGGGGAATGAGAGGGAAGGAGACAGAGGGGGACACAGGGAGACAGACAGAGGGAGGGAGTAGGGTGACAGAGGGAGACCGACAGAGGGAGGAGGGTGACAGAGGGAGGGAGGAAGGGAGACACAGGGAGACCAAATCACCCTTGGGTGGTGTGGCCATGTCCACTCGTCAGCCAGTGGACTGTGTGCATGCAGACAAGGTCTGGCAGTGCCTCAACCCCCCCCTACCGTAGATGAAGACCGGTCCATGTGTCAATCTGTGCACAAGTCCATCCGTTCTGCAGGCACAGACCTAACCACACACCCAGTATACCCACCCACTGTGTCGGTAAGAACCCTGTCACAAATGCTTCAGTCACCTACCTGCAACATCAAATTGCCTTGGCAAAACACCATTTGGCCACGTACAGTGCAACACGTAAGGCGCCTCTGCATGGCTCGCTACGCCCGCACACCACACTGCTGACTGTGTACCCAAATAGATGCATCAACTAAGATTGTGTCACACATGCGTAAAGCCCTGACAGCTGTGGCCAAGGGACATACCCATGCACAAGTGCACTGTGAGAGGAATGCAAGACAGATCTAACTACCCAGAGGAAGAGTGCCAAATCAGAAATGCATGAAACATGGATGCCACATGTAACACTGTTAACATTGTCTCTCTCACACACAGGTCAACGCCGACGATCACCCCCCAACACTGGGGGGGAAGTCTCACAGGACCAGGCTCTGCGGGATGAGGACCCCACCGCCAGCGACGACTCTCACCACTCTGTGGATGACCCAGACCAACCTGGCCCCTCTGGTGTCCAACCACCTGCAGCACCTGTGTCAGGTACAACTGTGCCAACCACCACCCCCATTCCTGCCACATCCCAGGAGACGTCCAGGAGCCCTGCCCGCACACGACCACCCAGCCAGTCTGCCCAGGAGGGACACGGTCCTCCGGGCACCCAGGAGGAGGCAGGCGGCAACGCAGATGCCATCCCTCAGGGGTCCCGGAGACCCGATGCACCCACAACGGCAGGCCAGGTGCACGTGGGCAGGGGTGGCGGGAGTGGAGGACGGCGGAGGCGCAAACCTGACCAGGGAGCTCAGGACCCGGTAGTGTCCCAGGTCAGCAACATCCTGGATACATACCGGCGTGACACCAGGGGCATGGACCAGATTGCGTCCACCCTCAATGACATCAAGGGGACCCTCCAGGAGATGAAGACCCTGCAGGCCCAGCAACAGGCCTGTCAACTGCAACACCAAGGAAGGATGGAGGATAGACAGGCTGAGCTTGTGGCGGTGCAAACCCAAATGACCGGTGTACTCCGTCGGATTGCCGACAACATGGGCAACCCTCCCTGTGGCACCAGGCGAAGGCCATTACCAGACACAGGGAGGGATCAGGAGGAGGAGGATTCATCCGACGGAGCGTCACAGACATCGTCACGGCCTGCTTCCGAGGGTCCCCGCAGGAAGGTGGGTCGTCCACGAAAAAGACTGTGAGAGTCAGCAGAACATCACCATCTCCCAGGTCACCTGGCCTGGCACCTGGCCCTCTGGCCCAATAGCAGCACATCATGCGTCAGGCGGATGTTGAGAATGGTGGCTAGGCCAAGGTTGGATGCATGGAGATGCCAGAATGCAGTTTTGGATCACAGTGCCACATGGTTGTGTTGGGGTTGTGTGCTGCATCATGAGTGTGGGCGTGGATCGAGAAGGTCATCCTGCAGCTGGCTGTGAATCATTCCCCCCATCCCGTTTGGACGTTGATGTGGCCTGGTTGCCCGATGCAGTAGCAGAGCTGTGCAGATGCACTCCGGATATGGACAAGTATCATGGGAGTCGTAAGGCCCATGTCCGTAGACTGCAGGGTAGGATTCGACACGGATGTTGTAGTTGCCCTGGGGGATGGTCTCTCTTGCCTTGAGGTGGATGGAACTGTGCATCTTGTGCATAAGACAGTTTCCACTCCCTGACAAACCGCTAGCATCTTGTCACTCTACACATAGACACATATGCACCACCTCTGAAAACTATGCCAGACATGCCGCACGCACAGTGGCAACAGGCCACCATTGACAGGGAAGAGGCACCTTGGAGACAGAGGGACAAATTTATTAGTCATGTGTGTTGGAATGACAATGATACTCTGTCAACACATACACAGGTCATGTGGATGAACATGTGGGAGCAACACTGGCACCCCCCATTGCAACACAGATGCTGGTATTCCATTGAACTGGCACACAAGTGACGGATAACAGCTAAACACCCACTGCTGCCACGGAGAGGCTGCTATACACCATTGAGGCCCTGATGGGGCAATCACACACCATGTCAACCCGGTGCAACCTGTATGTTTCCGAGGCCAGTGTTACACACATTGATGGCCTCATCACAATCCCCAATCCCCTGACACATGACAGTCACCAAGTCTGACCATGGCTCCAGGTGAAGCCTGCCCCATGTCATGTTCCCCATGTAGGATCCACATGTATGCAAATTGACCACACATGAACCGGAGAAGTGCACACAGACTACAAACAATTTACACACCCAAAACGCCGTGAGGCATCCCTTACCCTAAGGAGATTTCCAAACTTGCCCGTGCATGTGACGCAGAATCAGCACATGTTGCTGTGTTCATGAGGAGTAGCAGGAGCACAACAATGCCACCAGCAGACAGCATGCCCATGGACCTGTGGAAGAGAGACACACAAGGAGTCAGCCCAAAGGAGCACATCCGCAAGCATGTACTCAACACGTATCATGTTGTCAACATGACAGGTGACAATGATGACTCTCTGACAACATCCTTCCATTGCGCCATCACTCGAGTGACACTTCAATACACACCACTGACTCACTTGGCAGACATGCAGATGGACACACACAATGCAACACATGCCACACACGGCCCAATGCGTGCACACTCAGACACTGGAACTCACCACTAAGCAAAGAAGTTGCGTATGAGCCGACTCCGCATGTCCTCCACAGCCTCCTCCTCCTCCACATCACTTGCCCCGTCACCAAGGCCTTCATCCTCCACGGGTGGATGGTCCTGGTCATCTTGATCCAGTATGAGTGGAACAGCTTCCTCCACTGCCATGTTGTGCAGCATGCAGCAGACGATGATGATCTTGCACACCTTCACCGGGGCATATGGGAGTGCTCCGCCGGTCTTGTGGAGGCACCGGAATCGGCTCTTCAGAAGTCCAAACGTCCTCTCAATGACTCTCCTGGTCTGCCCATGGGCGTTGTTGTAGCGGTGCTCGGCAGCCGTGCTGGGGTTGCGGACAGGCGTCATCAGCCATGGCATGTTGGGATAGCCAGCGTCCCCTACAAGGAAACATCATGGACAGAAGTGTGTCAGCACAGGCAGTGAGATTGGAAGATGACGCCAAACACTGAACTGCCAGAGTCTACCCACCAACAATACATGCTCGCTCGTTCCGCAGCTGCTGCATCATTTCAGGCAGCCTGCTATGCCTCATGATGAAGGCATCGTGTGCTGATCCTGGAAAGCGAACACAGACATGTGAAATCACCATGTTGGACAGACACACCACAAGGGCATTAATGGAGTGATAATGTTTGCGATTCCTATACACCACCTCCTGTGCCTGTGGTGGTACCAACGCAACATGTGTCCCATCTATGGACCCAATGACATGGGGCATCCCTCCCATGGCATAGAACTCACGCTTGACATCTGTCAACTGCTCACGAATTGGGAATTTAATGTACTCATCCAGGTGAACCAACATGGCCTCTAAGAAATCATGCAGAACACGGCTGAACATCGTCTGGGACATGCCCCCAACGTCAGCAATGGTATGTTGGAACGTACCCGTGGCAAGGAAATGTAGGGCTGCCATCACCTTCAACTTGGGTGTCAGTGCACTGGGATACCTGTGGCGCGGGAGGAGTTGTGCTTCCAGCCGGCCAGTCAACTCATCAATCAACCGTTGGCTGAATCTGTAGCGGCGTATACAGTCCCGTTCATGCAGGGCAGCCATGTCTGGCATACGTCGAGGGAGAGGCGGAGCCCTGCAGTGAAATGGAAGGAACACCGAAGAGTGAGCACTGTACAACGACATTGTCAATGCACTGAGCACATGTTACGCAGCCAATACACAAATGCCACATTCTGAGTCAGGTCTGTGCCACATTTCCTGGACACGTACGCCAGTCAGGTGACACTCCTACCAAGGGACAGCCACCAACGGAGTGGGGCAAGCTCACGATGACATGGCATGAGACTAGCTGTGGGCCAGTGTAAGTGAACATGCACACGCATCACAGGATTCACAGACATCCACACATGTGCAGAAGTAGTATGCGTATGGTACAGACAGGTTGGTGGATGCGATATGCACTGGTCACATGTCATAGGAAAAGGACAGGCCACACACATTGCCTTGGAGGAGTACATGTCGAGACAGAACATACATAGAGAGCATGTGGATATGTACTTGTTTTGATACTCCGTGTAGCTGCATACATACACACCTCATGGCAGATCACATATGTGGGCTGGTGTGCGGAACAGTGTGCCATGGCCATCTACACACAGACACATGTTGGCAGCAGCAACATTGGACCACACACCTACAGCAAAATCATGGAAACACATGCCACACACATGACATGGTTGCAGCGTGCAACGCAGCCATACAAATGTCATGTGTAATATTCCGTGTACCTGGCATCAGGGGACAGGTGCGGGTGTCCGTGACTGGGACATGCAAGTGACTCATGGCTCCACTAGTGTGTACGACATGCACACATGTCAAAGGAGTGCAGGGGATGTGTGGTACAATGCGCACCATCACACACGACATGTGTACACAGCTCATCGTACATATGCTTTGCCCACACCTCAGGGGTAAAGTGCCACATCACATCCTGACACACCTGTGTCACACACATGTGGTATTGCACAGACAATGCATTGGTGTCCACCCTTGGCAAAATCTGACCGCTCCATTCCTGTCTGTGTGCCGCCTGTCACCACTGACAGGTGTGAAACGCACCGTACATACGCTCTGAGTGTGTGTATAGGGTCCCTGGGCCAATATGGGCGCTGGCGTATGCGTACGCCACAGTAGTACGGACTGTACACGCGCTTGTAGGGTCCGGATCACAATATGGGCGCTGGCGTATGCGTACGCCACAGTAGTACGGACTGTACACGCGCTTGTACGGTCCGTACTTCTGTGGCGTACGCATACGCCAGCACCCATATTGTGATCCGGACCGTACAAGCGCGTGTACAGTCCGTACTACTGTGGCGTACGCATACGCCAGCGCCCATATTGTGATCCGGACCGTACAAGCGCGTGTACAGTCCGTACTACTGTGGCGTACGCATACGCCAGCGCCCATATTGTGATCCGGACCGTACAAGCGCGTGTACAGTCCGTACTACTGTGGCGTACGCATACGCCAGTGCCCATATTGTGATCCGGACCGTACAAGCACGTGTACGGTCCGTATCACTGCTTGTGGGGTGCCCTAGGGCGTGGAACGCACCGTACCTGTGTGTAAATGTATGAAAACACATAGGGGGCACATGAGGGACAAGTATAAGGGCCTAAATGCATGATGGTTGCCATGGAGACTGAGTTAGATTTTTGAATTTGAGCACCAGGTGCCCAGCAGAAGTCAGTTTGAAAGAATCTACATTGTTGCAAAGTGGATGTTGACTTGACATCATCATCAAAACTGAAACCATGCAAAGCCACACACTGGGGTAGGTTTGAAGGGATTGGATGAAACGTAGGATGCAAATGTGACTGACCAATCAATCTGTACTCCTGTACATGAACAGGCCAGGCAGGCATATATAAGGCAGCAAGGTCCCATGAGAGAGCACTTGCCTGCACATCCATTCATCCATGACCACTGCTGCTGATAGTGATTCCTCTGGCACCATGTCCAGGACTGTGGAGAGGTCACAGCCATTCACCCAGGAGGAGAACCTTGCCCTGATAGATGTGATCCTCCCACAGTTCCAGAGCCTGTATGGTCGACCAGGGGTTCAGGTGAGTGCAGACTCCACTAGCTTAGACTGTGCCCCTTTTGTGTGACAGTGACTTCTGGCATTGTGTCCATGTGTGACAGACATGCACTGTTGTTTAGAGTGGGTCCCAGGGTGTGGAAGGCCTCATGTCACCCATGCAGAGCATGCTGTGTTTCCTGTGTGCACTCCTCACTTGCATAGTGCCTACTGTGACAATGAATGCATGGTGCATGCCACATTCTGCCTGCATACTCCTCCTGGGGATGTTGTTTCCACAGTCCTGATGTGATCCTGTGTTCCCCCCAGTGTGACAGGTGTCAGTACCCATGGATGTGTGTTTGTTCAGTGTACCTGTGCTGTGAGTGTCCAAAGGCCGTGTTTGTCCCCTGCACATTGGTGTGTGTGTAAGTCCCCTGTCATGTGGGTGAGTGCATATGGGGAGTGTTGCACACAAGCAGCATGAGGGATGGATATAGCCTGGCCATCCGATGTGAGCAGGGAGCAGTGCTGTGTGCATGCCGTGCTGAGCCAGCCCCACACCTGTGACACCCCCCGTCTACTGGCACATGGGCAGAGTGAGGTGTGTACCCGCAGTTGGCAATGCCATGTGATTGTCCTGTACCTGTGTGTGTCTGTGTACTCTGCTGAGGTAGCATCAGTGTGCTGGGGCAGGTGACTGCTGTGAGGTGCTGTACATAATCCTGGTGTAGCCTGTGAGGCACAGTGTGATCCCTGGTCAGTGAGTGTGTGGTACCCCTCATGCCACCCGTGTACTTTCAATGGCACGTAGTGCATTTGGCCTTCCACAGTGGATTATGTCCCTATGACAAAGGTGCAATTTGTTGCATGCATACCATGGCCTGTTCATAAAGAGGATTGTTCTATATGTGTGTCTCTGTGTCTTTGCTCATGTGGATTAATGTATTCTCACTTTTGCATCCTCACAGGTAGGCGCCATTGCCAAGGGGGAGATCTGGAGGGAAGCCGTCAGTGCCGTGAGGGGTACAGAGGGTCGGAGGCGGAGCCTGTCTCAGGTGAGGAAACGCTGGCAGGACATCCGGTGCTGGACGAGGAGGATTGCACGGCTCCTGCTGGGGGACTCACCTGAGAGCCGTAAGAACCGTGGGCGCCGTCGTCTGACCCACATCCAGAAGCGTGTGCTGGCGGTGGTCTTCCCCGATATGGACAGGCGCCTACAGGAGAAGCAGCAGCAGGAAGGGGGTAGGTACATGTGTGTCAGTTGTGTGTCCCCAGCCAATGTAAGTGCACAGTTGCATGGATACACTGCCAGGGTTTGATTGTGCAGTGCGTCAACTTGTCCCCAAAGTAGCCCGGTGCTGTTCTCACTCCCTCCCTTCCCCTCCTTGTCATGTGTTCCCTGGTCTGTGTGTAGCCACTCTTGCACAAGGTTATTTAGGCAGGCAGTTAATGCTGGTGCCCAATGCTAGCAGCATCATGTGTGGGGGTGATGTGTCACAGGTCTGGGGACCTTGCGTGTGCCATGGCCAATTTCAGTCATTGTGAGGTCCATGTCACTTGGCAATGTGTGTGAATCACGACATAGGGGTGTGTCTCCAAAGTGTACAGCCTTCCAGCATGCATGTCCAATTGTGTGCCCTCTGACATGATGTGCCTGAGTGGGAGGCCTGCTAAGTGCAGGGACGGTTGCTTAATTTGCAGTCATGTCCATCCTGGACCATGGAGGAGTGTGGGCACTACTGTACCCTGGGGCACCTCTTCCTAGGTATCATGTGCGTCATCCAACAATATGGACATTCACTGTGTCTTCGCCAGGGGTTGGGTAGGGTGGCATTGTACCCTGGGCTCAACTGTTATGACCTACAGGTTGCTACATGTGTCCACTGTACAGGGGGACCCATTTTGCTTGTGCATACTCACAGTGGGCATTACCTGTGTGTGTTGTTAAGACAATCTGATGATGTTTGCTTGTCAATGATGTGTGGACAGGCGCACCAGGGGCAGTGTGTGTACAGTCATGAATTAGTGGAGGCCATGTGTTTTCATCCCAGAGTAAGAGGTGTACATACTTTCTCCGTCTCAATGAGATTGTCTCAGGTGTGGGTGGTTTGTGCGTACAAGGCCTACATGTCAAAAGCTCCATCCTCCTTGCTGGGTTTGGCCTGTGTGTGATGTTTGACTGGACATACGCTCAAGGTGCAGTGACCCAGTCATGTTTGGCATGGTTTCATGTATTGCCTTTGCAGCATGTGCCAAGAGTAAATGGATATGATTCCTGCTCATCCTTTTTTGACGACGCAGTGTGGTGCAGATGCTGTGCACATTTGTCCCCAGAGGCTGGCTCCTCTGTAAAATTTGAAGTGAAGTGATTTGCTGTTGTGTCATGCTCTCCATTGTTTCTCAGTGGCATGGTGGGTCGACAAACGGTGTGTTCCATGGCCTACATGTGTACATAGTTTTGTAGGTGTAACTCCTGTTGCTTTTCAGGCTATGCAATGTGACCTATGTATATTTGACTCATGTGACATATGTGTACAGGTGTCTGATTATCTCCTGTCTCTTCACCTTGCCCACAGCATCGCCGGGGGACACGGAAGGAGACACTAGCACGGACCGGGAGGAGGGATTGAGCACCAGTGCCAGCAGTGCTGTCCTGTCTGGCACATGGAGTGGCACGGAGGCCGAGGGGAGTGAGGCAGAGGACCTGTTGACTGCCAACACAGACTATGACGCAGACAGGTCCGAGGCTGAGCTCCCAGAGGTGGCGGAGTCTGCCCACCCAGCTGAAGGCAGCCCTCCACATCCCCCCGCCACCTCAGTTTCCATCACCGGCCTCCCACGTGCTCGTGGCCCTTCCCTCCGTGCTCGGTCCCCACATGTCTCCTTCCTGCCAGGCACCGCACCCCCTGCCCCTGTCACCACTGCTGCGGTGAGTGCGGAGTCTGTGGACATCCTGAGGCAGTTGCAGGTTGGTCAGACTGCGATGCTAAATGTCCTCCAAGCCCACACCCAGGTGCTGACCCAGATGGAGGCATACATGGAGGGCATGTCGGCTGCGCAGTCTGACCAACGGCAGTTGCTGAGGTCCATAGACTCCACACTGACTGCAGCACTGGATCTCCTGCAGCGCTGCCTACCCCCCCTACCCCTGCACCATCCACAATTCCCACTCCCGTGCCTGTCCCACGCACATCCAGACGTCAGCGTGCACGCACCCCAACAGACACAGGCACCACACCACCAGGGAAGTCGAAGCGCACACCTCCTGTCACGCACACACAGGGTGAGGAAGGCACACCCACTGGGTCGGGGGGGAAACGTACAACACGCAGCCACAGTGGGAGTCCGCAGTCCACACAACCCACTCCCTCCAAATCCACTCCCCTTAGCTCTCCTGGCCAACAGTCGGTGACAACATCATCCACTGCAAGTGTGGCCCCCAGCCCCAGGATGACACCACCCCGCAAGCGGTGGAGGCGGGACCCGGCCAGGGGAGTTGAGTCCCCCACCCTGTCCACACCCTCCCCCAGTGGCGCTGCGACCCATCCCTCTGCCCCCCCCCCCTCCTTGGGGCCTGTGGTTCGATTGGGTGCGGGGGAGTCGCTGGGGGAACTTGCTGACGTGTGCAGCGCCATTCTGTCCTCCACCTTTGGCGCTGGCACCACCCCTGTGGCAGAATCATCCCTCCCTGCACCCACAACACCTACCCTTGCCCCTCCTGTCCCTGCGGTGCCTGTTTCCACCCTCCCCCCTGATGCCCCCTCTTCTGTGGATGAAATGGACATGTGAACTGTGCAGGCAAGCTAGGGGACACACGTCCCGATGTGTACCCCCCCCGGACTTTGCTGCTGGCCTGGCCCATGGCCCTTGTACATAGTGGACATTTTCTCAGAGATATTTTCCTGCTGAATAAAGCATTTTCTTTTGGTTTTGCACACTGATGCTTTCCTGGACTTGCTGTTGGTGCTGGTGCTCCCTGAGTTGGGGTGGTGATAATGTGTTGGGGGTCTGTGAAATGTTGGAGTGTGCTGCTCATGGGGTGTACCCTGCCATCTGCGTGCCATCACAAAGGTCTCTGCCAATGGTATTTGGTCATGTTTGCTCTCACTGTATGGTGACATTGTCCCAAGGTGTGTTCTATCCTCTGTGGAGCAGGCCATTTTCCCTGCAGGGTGTCTCCCAAATGCTGTGCTGTGCTGTGTCTACATTTCCTGGATGTGTGAGGGTTGCCTTTCAATATAGCCATGCTGGCTCAGCGATGGCTCCACCTGCATCTGGGGTATCACCCTTGTTGGTCACTGAACTTGTTGATGGGGTATATTGTCCTATGTCTGGGCACTGCTGGGAGGACTCTACACCCACCCCTCCTGCGTCTGGCCACTGCTGGGAGGACTCTACACACACCCCTCCTGTGTCTGGCCACTGCTGGGAGGACTCTGCACCCACCCCTCCTGTCTCTGGCCACTGCTGGGAGGACTCTGCACCCACCCCTCCTGTCTCAGGGCACTGCTGGGAGTGTTAGGCACCCAGCCCTCCTGTCTCTGGGCACTGCTGGGAGTGTTAGGCACCCACCCCTCCTGTCTCTGGGCACTGCTGGGAGGACTCTGCACCCACCCCTCCTGTCTCAGGGCACTGCTGTGAGTGTTAGGCACCCACCCCTCCTGTCTCTGGGCACTGCTGGGAGGACTCTGCACCCACCCCTCCTGCGTCTGGCCACTGCTGGGAGGAGTCTACACACACCCCTCCTGTGTCTGGCCACTGCTGGGAGGACTCTGCACCCACCCCTCCTGTCTCTGGCCACTGCTGGGAGGACTCTGCACCCACCCCTCCTGTCTCAGGGCACTGCTGGGAGTGTTAGGCACCCACCCCTCCTGTCTCTGGGCACTGCTGGCAGTGTTAAGCACCCACCCCTCCTGTCTCTGGGCACTGCTGGGAGGACTCTGCACCCACCCCTCCTGTCTCTGGGCACTGCTGGGAGGACTCTGCACCCACCCCTCCTGTCTCTGGCCACTGCTGGGAGGACTCTGCACCCACCCCTCCTGTCTCAGGGCACTGCTGGGAGTGTTAGGCACCCACCCCTCCTGTCTCTGGGCACTGCTCGGAGTGTTAGGCACCCACCCCTCCTGTCTCTGGGCACTGCTTGGAAGACTCTGCACCCACCCCTCCTATGTCTGGGCACTGCTGGGGGTGTTAGGCACACACCATTCTTATTGCAGGTTAGGTGCGTACATACACGGGTGGGGGTTCGGGGCGTACATACACTGCTGGGGTGGGGGTTCGGGGCGTACATACACGGGTGGTGGTTCGGTGCGTACATACACGGGTGGGGGTTCGGGGCGTTCATACACTGCTGGGGTGGGGGTTCGGTGCGTACATACACGGGTGGGGGTTCGGGGCGTACATACACGGGTGGGGTTTCGGGGCGTACATACACTGCTGGGGTGGGGGTTCGGGGCGTACATACACGGGTGGGGGTTCGGGGCGTACATACACTGCTGGGGTGGGGGTTCGGGGCGTACATACATGGGTGGTGGTTCGGTGCGTACATACACGGGTGGGGGTTCGGGGCGTACATACACTGCTGGGGTGGGGGTTCGGTGCGTACATACACGGGTGGGGGTTCGGGGCGTACATACACTGCTGGGGTGGGGGTTCGGGGCGTACATACACGGGTGGTGGTTCGGTGCGTACATACACGGGTGGGGGTTCGGGGCGTACATACACGGGTGGGGGTTCGGGGCGTACATACACTGCTGGGGTGGGGGTTCGGTGCGTACATACACGGGTGGGGGTTCGGGGCGTACATACACTGCTGGGGTGGGGGTTCGGTGCGTACATACACGGGTGGGGGGTCGGGCGTACATACACTGCTGGGGTGGGGGTTCGGGGCGTACATACACGGGTGGGGGTTCGGGGCGTACCTACACGGGTGGTGGTTCGGTGCGTACATACACGGGTGGGGGTTCGGGGCGTACATACACTGCTGGGGTGGGGGTTCGGTGCGTACATACACGGGTGGGGGTTCGGGGCGTACATACACTGCTGGGGTGGGGGTTCGGGGCGTACATACACGGGTGGTGGTTCGGTGCGTACATACATGGGTGGGGGTTCGGGGCGTACATACACTGCTGGGGTGGGGGTTCAGTGCGTACATACACGGGTGGGGGGTCGGGGCGTACATACACTGCTGGGGTGGGGGATCGGGGCGTACATACACGGGTGGGGGTACGGGCCGTACTTCCACGGGTGGGGGTACAGTCCGTACATACCCCTACCCACGCTCTGCGTGCCTGGGTACGGCCCGTACCCATGCCTTTGGTGGGTGGGTACGGTGCGTCCCCCCATTGTTGCGGTGCCGTGGGGTCCGCACCGTACACAGGCCTTGGGGGCGTGGCTACGGGTCGTACCACGCGTACCCCTACATGACCCCAGCAATGCTGGTACGAGCCGTACCAAGGCCTTTCTGACGTGGGTACGGGCCGTACCGCCATTGATGGAGTGACGTAGGGGGACGCGTGGTACGTTCCGTACCCACGCTCTTGCGGTCTGGGTAGGGTACGTACCGGTTCGTGTGACCATCCACTTCCGTTGTGGCGGACGCTTGCGTTGCTGGCCTCGCCCCCACCCCCTGGAAGTGACCAGGCCCTGATGGTCAGGTATGTCCAGGCCATGTGTGATTTGGTACCATGTGTTGGTGTTGTGTGTCCTGCCCCTGCCCCCCCCTTTGCCCCTGGTTGTTGTGCTGACCTTCTGCGGCGTCTGCGTCGGTTCCTGTACGCCAGGTGGACTGCTAGGAGGGCAGGGATGGCACGTAGGTTCGGGTCCATGTCTGTTCGTCGCGTCCAGCTGCTCCTTGCGTGTGTCGTCCTGATTTCCCGGCAGTTTTTGGCAGCCGGTAAATATTTTCCGTGCGGGATGACGTCGGTTCGAATCGTACTTCCTGGTTCGTGAAACGTAGGCTGGATGCGTACCGACGTCAGGTCGGCGCTTTTCAGGATCGGAATTGTGTTTAGATTCTGTTCGGTCGGTGTTTTGTTCGATTCGTACGGAAATGGTGTTTCCGTAGGAATCGTACTTGCATTTTCGGATGGATTTCGCACCGGGTACGAGTCGGACGGAGAAAAGGCTCCGTCCGACGGTTCGTACCGGGTTTTTACCAGATCGGAATTGGCACCTAAATGTTGAACAGAAACAAATATATCAGCAATTGAAAGAGCAGATTGACCATGGATTACTTCATGAAAAGAGAGGGTGCTCATGTACATCATTTCAACCTATCCGAATGTATTTGAGTGGTCAAGCTGGAACAGAAAAAAGTTTCTTAATTAAAGTAATTACAAGTTATCTGCAGAAAACAACTGAGTCGTATTTGTCTTGTGTTGTCACTGCTCCAACTGGGTTGGCAGCACATAACATTAAAGGAATTACTTTACATCGTTTACTAATGCTGCCAGTAGAGCATGAGAACAAATTGGAATACCACAAGCTATCTGGAGAAGCTTGTTGTGAAGTTTCAAGAGTCCTGAAGAAAATGAAACTTCTCATTATTGATGAGGTGAGCATGGTTTCAAACTTGATGCTTGCATTTGTGCATTTAAGAATGCAGCAAATTTTTAAAACAGAGTATGACGTGTTATTTGGAGGAAAACACGCCATAGTTTTTGGAGATCTACTGCAACTGACGCCGGTAAAAGGACAACTGGTATTTAAAACACTTGCCCATGAAGATACCAGAAAGTCTCTTGGCAGTGTTGGTAATGTGAACATTTGGCGTAATTTTGAATACAAAGACCTGACAACAAATATGCGACAGGCAAATGATGCTGAATATGGAAGTATTCTTCAAGATATAAGAATTGGAATTCTTACAAAACTTGGCAAACAAGCTTTGGAGAGTCGATTACTTTGCAATGTGTTTCCAAATGAAAATGCAGTTCCTGCAAAAGTGTACATGAAAATTGCACAAAATAAATCAGTGATTTGCTTAATGCCAACACTGCGCGAGTGTACCATATTAAACGAAGAACTATTGAAACTGGAAAATGAAGAAATTGTAAAAATGGAAGCCATCGATAAAATACAGCATGAAGGAATCACTGTTATTTTGATGGAAAAGTTGAAAAAAAACTGGATTGTTTAGAAAAAAAAATATCTAAAACAGCTGGTTTAGTAAAGACACTATATGCATGTGTAAACTGTCGGGTAATTTTAGGGCGTAATTTGGATGTAGAGAAAGGTTTAGTTAATGGCGCAATGGGTAAAGTGGTGGATTTTGTTAATTATCAGAAAAATGAAGGAATTGAATTTTTAAAAATTAAATTTGTTCAGATTGAAGAAGTTAAAGAAATTGGTTGTTGTTCAGTTCGTTTTTTGCTTGTTAAAGATTTATATGTCCGTAGGAAGCAATTTCCATTTTCTCTGGCATATGCAGTGACTATTCATAAATCTCAAGGATTAAGTGTAGACAGTGCTTTGGTGAACATTGGATCTACCGTATTTAAAGAGGGTATGGCATATGTTGCTTTGTCGCGAGTCAGAACATTATCTGGTTTGTTTTTGATTGATTTTGATGAGACAAAGGTTACTGCAGATGCAAACTGTGTAAAAGAGTATAATAGGTTAAGAAGGGTGTATGCTCCAAATTTAGGTCAATATCCTGTATTTGAAAAGCGTGTGGTTGGTCGAAAAAGAAGGTTTGAAAATATCTGTTCTGAAGGTGTCGAGAAGGGAAAAGAACAAGATAATGTTGTGATTGCAATTAAAAAGAAATTGGACACTGTTGAAGAGATTGTTGGTTATCAGTTTGAAAATAGTTCAGGTATCAACTGCTATGCTAATGTAGTGGTCAATGTTGTTTTTTATCTTGAAGGTTTGCAAGAACAAATTATGCAGATTCGGCAAAAAAGATTTTGTTCTCTGTTGCATTCTGTTTATGAAAAGTTGACAACAGATACAAGTAAAATACAATCTGTTTCAGATGTTCGTAATCTTTTGGATGTGTGTTCTTGTTCTACACAATTTTCACAAAATATCCAACAAGATGCTCAGGAATTTTTAATGTATATGCTTACCATTTTTGAAAATGAAGGTGTAGAAATTGAAAATATTTTTGGCCTTTCTTACAAATGGGAACATTATTGTGAAAATTGCATGTATATATGTAGCACCAATGTAGACACTGAGAGAATTCTTTTTTTAACATTACCAGACTGTAAATTAGTGTCTTTCAATAAATTAGTTAAAGGTGCAAATCAAAACATGGAGTGTAGCCAATGTAAATCAGAAATGTTATCCACATTATTTTTAACAAAATACGGCAAATACTTAATTTTAATGATGCAACGTTGTACAGCTGACGGAAGAAAATTGGATACTTTAATAAAGCAATTTGTAGCAGCACAACTATCAATATCAGGAAGGAATTTTGTAGCAATTGCTATAATTTTCCATGATGGTCCTTCCACCACATCTGGACATTACAATGCCTATCTAAAATGTGACAAAGGCTGGACACTTGGGTGCCGATCACGATCCTGCAAAAACCGGGTACGAACCGTCGGACGGAGCACAATCTCCGCCCGACGCGTACCCGGTCGTCAATTTTCACAAACAAGGAATTACGATTCGCACGGGTACACCATTACCGTACGATTCTTAAAAAAGCCCGACCGAACAAAAAAACACCTACCAATGCGATCCGGGAAAGCGCCGACCTGACGTCGGGACGCTCGCAGCCAGCCATTCACGACCCAGGAATCACGATTCGCACCGACGTCACCCCGCACGGTGAATATTTTGCGGCAGCCAAAAACTGCCGGGAAATCAGGACGACGCGAACAAGGACCACCAGTACGCGACGGACAGACGACGACGCGAACAAGGAGGACCAGTACGTGACGGACACACAGGACGACGCCACCAAGGAGGACCCGTACGCGACAGGACGACGCGATCAAGGAGGACCCGTACGCGACAGGACGACGCGAGCAAGGAGTACCAGTACGCGACGGACAGACATGGACCCGAACCTACGAGTCATCCCTGCCCTCATAGCAGTACACCTCCTCTACAGGTTACGACGCAGACGCCGCAGAAGGTCAGAATAACTAAGGGAGGGGGGAAAGTGGGGTGGGGTGGGGGTGGCACGACCAGGGCAGGCCACAAAACAACCACATAAGTCACACACCACACATGGCCTGGACATACCTGACTCCCATGCCCTGGTCACCACGAGGGGGTGGGGGCGTGTCCTGATAAGCCAGCGACCGCCACAACGGAAGTCCGTCACCACGCGAACCGGCAACACAACCAGACAGGTACGTCCCGTACCCACGCCTGAAGAGCGTGGGTACGAGTCGGACCACGCCCACACACGTCACCCCAACAATGGCGGGACGGATCGCACCCACGTGGCAAAGGCCTGGGTACGGGCCGCACAAACATCACATAGCGTGGGGACGGATATGTACGGACCCTACCCCCACCCCGTATGCAAGGAGCGTACCCCCCAGCCCAACAGTGTAAGTACGACCCGTACCCCCACCCGCGTATGCAAGGAGCGTACCCCCCAGCCCAACAGTGTAAGTACGACCCGTACCCCCACCCGCGTATGCATGGAGCGTACCCCCCATGCCAACAGTGTAAGTACGACTCGAACCCTCACCCGCGTATGCAAGGAGCGTACCCCCCAGCCCAACAGTGTAAGTACGACTCGAACCCTCACCCGCGTATGCAAGGAGCGTACCCCCCAGCCCAACAGTGTAAGTACGACCCGTACCCCCACCCGCGTATGCATGGAGCGTACCCCCCATGCCAACAGTGTAAGTACGACTCAAACCCTCACCCGCGTATGCAAGGAGCGTACCCCCCAGCCCAACAGTGTAAGTACGACCCGTACCCCCACCCGCGTATGCATGGAGCGTACCCCCCAGCCCAACAGTGTAAGTACGACCCGTACCCCCACCCGCGTATGCATGGAGCGTACCCCCCATGCCAACAGTGTAAGTACGACTCGAACCCTCACCCGCGTATGCAAGGAGCGTACCCCCAGCCCAACAGTGTAAGTACGACCCGTACCCCCACCCGCGTATGCATGGAGCGTACCCCCCAGCCCAACAGTGTAAGTACGACCCGTACCCCCACCCGCGTATGCATGGAGCGTTCCCCCACCACACCAGTGTAAGTAGACTCGTACCCTCACCTCGAATGCATTGAGCGTACCCCCACCGTGTATGTTCCAAGCGTACATATCCTGAAATCGGAGGTGTGTGTGCAGAGTCCACCCAGCAGTGCCCTGAGACAGGAGGGGTGTGTGCAGAGTCCTCCCAGCAGTGCCCTGAGACAGGAGGGGTGGGTGCCTATCACTCCCAGCAGTGCCCTGAGACAGGAGGGGTGGGTGCAGAGTCTTCCCAGCAGTGCCCTGAGACAGGAGGGGTGTGTGCAGAGTCCTCCCAGCAGTGCCCTGAGACAGGAGGGGTGGGTGCAGAGTCCTCTCAGCAGTGCCCTGAGACAGGAGGGGTGGGTGCCTATCACTCCCAGCAGTGCCCTGAGACAGGAGGGGTGTGTGCAGAGTCCTCCCAGCAGTGCCCTGAGACAGGAGGGGTGGGTGTGGAGTCCTCCCAGCAGTGCCCTGAGACAGGAGGGGTGTGTGCAGAGTCCTCCCAGCAGTGCCCTGAGACAGGAGGGGTGTGTGCAGAGTCCTCCCAGCAGTGCCCTGAGACAGGAGGGGTGGGTGTGGAGTCCTCCCAGCAGTGCCCTGAGACAGGAGGGGTGGGTGCCTATCACTCCCAGCAGTGCCCTGAGACAGGAGGGGTGTGTGCAGAGTCCTCCCAGCAGTGCCCTGAGACAGGAGGGGTGTGTGCAGAGTCCTCCCAGCAGTGCCCTGAGACAGGAGGGGTGGGTGTGGAGTCCTCCCAGCAGTGCCCTGAGACAGGAGGGGTGTGTGTGGAGTCCTCCCAGCAGTGCCCTGAGACAGGAGGGGTGTAACACATGTGTGTGAGGCCAGAATTATCCACATGCATACTGGCTACAAGGGAACATGTCCCCATGAACTCATGTCAACAGACTCCACACACAAGTACAGTGATCACCAAGGATGCCACGATTGTTGCAGGTGGAGACATGGCCCTGCATGCATGGCCAAAGTAGAAGGGCTCCGTCACACACACAGCTCATGTAGACACAGCTCTGCGCTAAACATTGGGAACACCCTGCAGGGAAGAAAGCTGGGTACACAGAGGAAGGAATACACCCTGGGACAAGTGCACCATGCAGTAACTGCTTACATGAACAAAGAAAGTTAGCCAACACCTTGTGATGGCACACAGATCCCAGGGTCCCACCAATGAGCAGTACACTACTACACATCCCACACACCCAAACCCTTACACACCACCCAAAACCATGTAGCAGCCCCACCAACACCAATACCAGCATAGCAGTAGTGTGATAATGAAAAAAAAATTAAGCTTTATTCAGCATGAGCACAATGTCCGTGGATCGCAGGCAGTTCAATCTTCACAAAGCCCATAGGGCAGTCAATGATTCTCAGCTGGATGGGGGACACAGTGGGATGCGTGTCCCCTACCTTGCCTGCACAGTCAAATGGCATCGTCTTCCACACTGGTGAGGGCATCAGGGGGGGGAGAAGCAACAGGCACCGCAAGGACATCAGGGCAAAGGGGCGGCGTTGTGGGTGCAGGGATGGAGGACTCCACCACAGGGGGTGGGGCAGGGCCAAAGGCGGAGGCCAGGATGGCACTACACACCTTTGCAAGGTCCTCCAGGGAGTCCCCTGCACCCGAAGGGACCTCAGGCCCCAAGGAGGGGGGGGGGTCAGAGGGATGGGTCGCAGCGCCACTGGGGGAGGGTGGAGACAGGGGGGGAGACTCAACCACCCTGACCGGGGACCTCCTTGACCGCTTGCGTGGTGGTGTAACCGTGGGGCTCAGGGACAGAGCGGCCATGAAGGAGTCCTTGGGGGAGATGTGGCCAGGAGAGCTGAGGGGAGGGGATTTGGAGGGAGTGGACTGGGTGGAATGCGGACTCCCACTATGGCTGCGTGTCACACGTTTGCCCCCCGACCCAGTGGGTGTGCCTACCTCACCCTGTGTGTGCGTGTCAGGAGGAGTGCGGTGGACCTTCCCTGCTGGTGTGGTGCCCGTGTCCGTTGATGTGGGTGCATGCCGACGTCTGGGTGTACGTGGGACAGGCATGGGAGTGGGAAGTGTGGATGGGGCAGGGGTAGGTGGGGGGAGGTCGCGCTGCAGGAGACCCACTGCTGCAGTCAGTGTGGAGTCTATGGACCTCAGCAAGTTGCGTTGGTCAGCCTGCGATGAATGAATGCCCTCCAAAAAAGCCTCGATGTTGGTGAGGGTTTTTCCGTGGGCATGGAGGACATTAAGGATCGCAGCCTGACCAACCTGCAGTTGCCGCTGGATGTCCACAGACTCTGCATTGGCGGCAGCAGTGGAGACAGGGGCAGGGGGTTCGGTGCCTGGCAGGAAGGAGACATGCTGTGACCGGGCACGCTGGGAAGGGACACGAGCAAGTGGGAGGCGGCTGATGGAAACAGAGGGGGCGGTGCGAGGTGTTGTTCCACTGTCAGCTGCTGGTGCAGCCTCCGCCCACTCTGAGACATCCTCCTCGGACCTGTCAGCTTCGTAGTCTGATGTGCCAGTCGACAGGTCCTCGGCCACACTCTCCTCCGCCTCTGTCCCACTCGATGTGCCAGACCCGATGTCACGGCTGGCACTGGTGCTCGGTCCCTCCGCCTGGTCTGTGTCCATGTCTCCCTCTGTGTCCCCCGACGATGCTGTGGGCAGGGTGGAGAGACAGAAATTAATCAGACACCTGTACACATCTGTCACTTGAGTCCAATCTACATAGGTAACATTGCATAGCCTAAAAAGGAAGATCCCTAATATCTACTGAACAGGGTACCGATGTAGGTCATGAAACACACAGTTGGTTGAGCCACCATGCCACTGAAATACCATGGAGAGCATGAGACAATAGCTAAAGACAGGAAACGGAGTCTGACATAGCACCCAGGCCCTGGGGACAATCCAGCACTGCATCTGCACCACACAGCGTTGGCGAAAATACCGATGACCAGGGACCATATCCATGAACTTGAGACACATGCTGCATAGGTAATGCTGAAAACATGCCCAACATGACTCGGTCACTGCACATTGCGTGTGTGTCCAGACACATCACACACTGCCCAGACCCAGCAAGTGGAAATCAGGATTTGACACATAGGCATTGCCCGCCCCAACAAGACCCTACACGAGGCAAATTGTTGAGACACAGGTGGCACCAACATCTCATAGTCTGGGTGATACACACAGGGGCAGGCAAAAAGCAAGATTGGACGCCAAACAGCCAAGGTGCGCCTGTACAAATAATGAGGTACCAGTGCCCATCCTCAGATGAGTATAACAAGACACACAGGCACTGGCAACTGTGAGTATGAAGAAGGACAATCAGGTCAGGCTGCACAGTGGACACCTGTACAAAATAGCACGTCAATATACATGGTGACAGGGGACAATGGCACAGAGCACAACCTACGCTGTAGACACTGAGATTGGCCACGTTTATGATGACACATACACCACTGAGGAAGAGCTGCCCCAGGGGACAGTAGTGGGCACACAACTACATGCTACTGAATGGTAATGACTGCAACACACGTCACCATCCCTGCAATATGTGTATCGCACACTCATGCACATCATGTCACAGGCCACTACATAGGACATGCGCGCTGTAAGGCATGACACATGAGAGACCAACTCCCATGTCTGGAGTCAGCATCAGTGCCAACTGACATGGAACCCACATGCAGTGAACTTGACAGTGCACAGGCAAGGTCCCACAACCTGTTACACACCACCCCCACACATGATGCTACAGTCATTGTTCTCGTGGACAAAGCGCCAGCCTACATTACCTTGTGAAGGAGTGACTACACACAGACCAGGGAACACATTGCAAGGAGGGGAAGGGTGGCAGGGGCACAGCGCTATACTGGGGCAAACAGGATCTGCACAGCACCTTTAAACCCTGCCAGTGAATTCATGCTACTGTGCCCTTACAAATGCCGGTGACACACAACAAACACACATGTACCTACCCCCTTCCGGCTGCTGCATCGCCTGTAAGCGCCTCTCCAGGTCTGGAAAGACCACCGGCAGCACACGCCTGTGGAGGTGGCTCAGACGGCGGCGGCCGCGGTTCTTGTGGCTCTCAGGTGAGTCCCCCAGCAGGAGCCGTGCAATCCTCCGCGTCCAGCACCGGATATCCTGCCAGCGTTTCCTCACCTGGGGCAGGCTCCGCCTCCGACCATCCACACCCCTCACGGCACTGACGGCGGTCAGCCAGATCTGCTCCTTGGCAGTGGCGCCTACCTGTGAGGAGGAACAAGTGACACCACATCAATACACCAGCCACATGTCACAGAGAGACATATGGGTACAAATTAGCTGGTTACAACAAGGCATGTCATGCAGCCAACGCATTGCACCTTTGTCATAGGGACATCATCCCCTGGTGAGGGAAAAAGCAGTACGTGCCACAGTGGGTACACAGGTGGAATGATGGCAATGTCACAATCAATGATCAAGGCTCACACTGTGCATCACACCCACCCCTCCTGTCTCAGGGCACTGCTGTGAGTGATAGGCCCCCACCCCTCCTGTCTCAGGGCACTGCTGTGAGTGATAGGCCCCCACCCCTCCTGTCTCAGGGCACTGCTGTGAGTGATAGGCCCCCACCCCTCCTGTCTCAGGGCACTGCTGTGAGTGATAGGCCCCCACCCCTCCTGTCTCAGGGCACTGCTGGGAGTGATAGGCCCCCACCCCTCCTGTCTCAGGGCACTGCTGGGAGACATCAGGCACCCCCCCCCTGGGACCCCCCCGACAGTACATGGCATGTGTGTTACACCTGGACGCAATGGCAGAAGTCACAGTCACAACATAGGGACAGTCTGTGGCAGTGGCCTATGCACTCACCTGATACCCTGGTCGCCCATACAGCATGGAGTACTGTGGGAGGATCACATCCAGCAGAGCCATGTTCTCCTCCAGGGTGAATGGCTGTGTCCTCTCCACAGCCCTTGACATGGTTCCAGGGAATGAGTAGCAGCAGCTGGGTCGACGAATGCAAAGATGTGCAGGCAAGTGCTCCCTCATGGGACCTGGCTGCCTTATATGTGCCCTTCTGCCCAGTCTCATGCACAGGAGTACAGAGTGATTGGTCACTCACATTTGCATCCTATGTTTCCACCAATCCCTTCAAACCTAGCAGTCTGTGGGTTCTCTATCGGTTTCATTCTCCTGCATGATGTCAGCCCCACAAACACATTGCAACAAAGTAGAAGAATTCCAACTGACTTCTGCTGTGCACCTTCCAGAACAAGTTCGAATTTTGAACTTGGTCTCCATGACAACCAGCATGCATGTAGGCCTTAATACTTGTCCCCTATGTAATTTGGAGCATCACACACAGGTACGATGCGTTTCGGGGCCCTAGGGCACCCCAAATGCATGGCAACGGCCCGTACATGCATGCCTACGCTCTCCATCACTATGGGTCTGCACGCGTATGCGTACCCGTAGTGTTACGGACCGTACACACGCATGTACGCTCTATATCACTATGGGTCTGCACGCGTATGCGTACTCCTAGTGATAGTGAGCGTACATGCGAGTGTACGGTCCGTACCACTACGGGTACGCATACGCGTGCAGACCCATAGTGATAGTGAGCGTACATGCGTGTGTACGGTCCGTACCACTACGGGTACGCATACGCGTGCAGACCCATAGTGATAATGAGCGTACATGCGTGTGTACGGTCCATACCACTACGGGTACGCATACGCGTGCAGACCCATAGTGATAGTGAGCGTACATGCGTGTGTACGGTCCGTACCACTACGGGTACGCATACGCGTGCAGACCCATAGTGATAGTGAGCGTACATGCGTGTGTACGGTCCGTACCACTACGGGTACGCATACGCGTGCAGACCCATAGTGATAGGGCCGTACACACGCATCTACGCTCACTATCACTATGGGTCTGCATGCGTATGCGTACCCGTAGTGGTACGGACCGTACACACGCATGTACGCTCACTATCACTATGGGTCTGCACGCGTATGCGTACCCGTAGTGGTACGGACCGTACACACGCATGTACGCTCACTATCACTATGGGTCTGCACGCGTATGCGTACCCGTAGTGGTACGGACCGTACACACGCATGTACGCTCACTATCACTATGGGTCTGCACGCGTATGCGTACCCGTAGTGGTACGGACCGTACAAATGCCTGTACGCTCGCCATCACGATGGGTACACATACGGCAGCACTCCCACAGTGATTTGGGAACATGCACAGGCCCTCTCAGCAGCAGTACGGCGGATTTTACACATCACTGTGGTGATAGGCGACACACATGTAGGAATAGGGCGGACATACTTGTCCATGGATGGACATACTTGTCCAGGAATGGACATCAAGGCATCGTCTGTGCATTACTACATGTGTGGGGCACAGGTGTCACAGGCTGTGATGTGGAACATGCCTCCTGAGTGGAGAAGGCACCAGATGTATGATGAGATGTGTACATGTGTACTGTGTGAGGGTGCAATGTGTGCCAGGCATGCCCTTGACTCCTTTGACATGTGTGCATGTGGGACTGCGCACTTGGGGTGAGCGTCACTGGCATGGCACGGACACCAACACACGGAAGTGTCCCATGATGCCCGGTACAGGGGTCATGACACATGACTTGTCACTACCCACAGTGCACAATGTGACTATGTCATATATGTGTCCGGGATTTACATCAGGTTGATGTTGTAGCACCCTCAAAAGCTGCAGCCGTTGCAGCAACCAACATGTGGCTGTGTGTAGATTGTCATTGCACACTGTTCCCAACACCATGCCACATGTGTTATCGGATGTGAGGTGCACATGTATGCATGGGACACGGAGTAGCGTGACAAGGCCATGTCAGCAAACTCACAAGGAATGTGTGGTGAGTCATGACATGTGCACCTTCATGGCAAGGTGTGTGGGCTGGACTAGTGTAATGTCATGTGACCTGTGGCTCCAGTGTTCCGCTACCAGTCTCTGCAATCGGCATCACACTTCTGCTGATGTGTGGGTGTATGTCACTCCTGTCTTGCGTCGGGCAGTGCACTTGCACTGGGACACAGCTATTTCCATGGCGTGGCATGGGGAGGTTCTCAATCACCGTGTGTAGCTGGGTCTTGGAAGGAGTGTCACCTTGCATCCATACGTGTCCTGGGCATGTAGCACATGCCTGACTCCCTATGTGGCATGTGTGTATTGCCAGATTTACATGTGCTCAGTAGACATGAGTTGTTCTCGTAGTGCACTCACTCTTCCTTGTCACTTCCAAATTACTGCAGAGCGCCTCCTGTTGCCCGAAGAATTCCAGACTTGGCTACCATGCAGGAGAATGACAGGATCCGGCTCTACCGCTTCACCCAACCGTTGATTCTGGAGCTGACGGCGAGACTGGCACCACACCTGCAACCGCAGCACAGGTATCCTACGGCACTGACACCCCAGCTGAAGGTAATGGCTGCCCTACATTTTCTGGCCACGGGTACCTTCCAAAATACCATAGCTCATGTTGGTGGCATGTCCCAGAGCATGTTCAGCGGTGTGCTGCATGATTTCTTGGAGGCCATGTTGATTCACCTGGATGACTTCATCAAGTTCCCAACCCCTGAACAGATGACTGAGGTCAAGCGTGGATTCTATGCCCTGGGAGGGATGCCCCATGTCATTGGGTCCATAGATGGGACACATGTAGGTTTGGTACCACCACACGCACGGGAGGTGGCGTACCGCAATCGGAAGCACTACCACTCCATCAATGCCCTTGTGGTGTGTCTGTCCAATATGGTGATTTCACATGTCTGTGCTCGTTTCCCAGGATCAGCACACGATGCCTACATCTTGAGGCGTAGCGGGATGCCTGATATGATGATGCAGCTGCGCAACGAACGGGCATGTGTTGTTGGTGGGTACAGTCTGTCTGTCCTGTATTCTGTATAGCCGACCAGCACGACCGCTACACCAGTTCTAACGATGTCCATGTGCTTCCCATGTAGGGGACGCTGGCTATCCCAACATGCCTTGGCTGCTGACACCTCTCCGCAACCCCATCACGCCGGCCCAGCTCCGCTATAACACCGCCCATGGCCGGACAAGGCGAGTGATAGAGAGGACGTTTGGCATGCTGAAGAGCCGATTCCGGTGCCTCCACAAGACCGGCGGTGCACTCCCTTATGCCCCGGCGAAGGTCTGCAAGATCTTCATGGTCTGCTGCATGCTGCACAACATGGCAGTTGAAAGAGCTGTGCCACTCATCCTGAATCAACATGACGAGGACCATCCACCCGTGGAGGACGAAGGGCTTGGCAATGGGGCTAGTGATGTGGAGGATGTGGAGCCACAAGAGGACATCCGGACTCGGCTCATACGCGACTTCTTTGCTTAGTGGTGAGTACCAGGGTCTGAGTGTGCACGCATTGGTCCCTGTGTGGCATGCGTTGTGATGTGTGTCTCCACCTGCATGTATGGCATGTGGGTCAGAGGTGTGTGTGGGTGTGTCACTGGAGTGATGGTGGCAGTGATGGTAGTATTTCCCCAGTCATAATTGTGACCTAGCATGTTGTCATCCATACATGTGTCGAGTAACTGCACATGCAAGTGGCTGTGCTTTTTGTGGCTGACTTCTTGTGTGTCTCTCTTCCCCAGGTACCTGCGCATGCCGTTTGCTGGTTGCATTGTTGTGGCACTGCTATTCCTCATGGACATGACATCGTGGGCTGACTCAGCGTTACAGGCACGGACACGTTTGGAAGTCTCCATGGGGTAAGGGATGCATCTGGGGTGTATTGGGTGTGGCAGTTGTTCACGATGTGTGCACACTGCCCCGGTCGGGGTTTGGTTCCTCTGCAGACATGTGGCATCCCCATGGGACACGACATGCAGCTGGGTACACCTGAATAGATGGGCTGCCTGGTTGTCAGTCATCAGTGATGGGATAGTGGATTGTGATGATGGCATCAATGTGTGTGACACTGCCCTCGGACACATACGGTTAACATTGTCTTGACATGGCGTGGGACTTCCACATCAGCGGATGTATGGTGTATGGCAGGCTCTCCGTGAGCAGCTGTGGGTGTTTAGCTGTTAGCCGACGCTTGTGTGCCAGTTCCATGGCTATCACGCATTTGTGCTGCAGAAGGGGGGTGCCAGTGTTGGAGCCACATGTCACTCCACATGATGTGTACATGTGTACTTCAAGTTGCCTCTGCAATCCCAAAAACATGACTAATAAAGGTGTCCCTATGCCTCCAAGGTGCCTCTTCTCAGTCAATGCTGGTGTGTTGGCACGGTGCATCCTGCATGTCTGGCATGGTATTCCCTGATTGTGGCTATGTGTCAATGTGTCGAGTGGCAAGATGCAAGCTGTGTGTGTGTGCTGAGACTGTGTATTGGGCATGATGTCCATGACTGTGTGGGTATTGTGACATGTGCCATCCCCATGCATCCAACGTTGTCCATGACCCCATTCTCTGCATCCACCGGACTCAAGCTTGCAGGACATGGTTCTGCCACCTGTCTACACATACCTGGGTGCCCCCCAGGACACGGGCCAGGATCCCTGACCTCTGCGCATGACTGTTGCTGTACTCAATGTGTCTGTCAGCACGGTTGTTCGGCCACCCCCTCAGCTGGTTCTGACCATCACGGGTGTGTATGGTGCTCCATGTCTGTCTTGCCTAATAAACTGTGACCCATGTGTCCTGTGCCAGACTCAGGCCCCAGGGTGTGGATGGTTGAAGTGAACAGATGACTCAGGCATGTTTAGACTGTACAAGACACATGTTAGGTAATAATGCTACCAGCAGGCATCTACTCTTAATAGTGTGATTTATTATTGGGGGGGGGGGGACAAAGTGAGGGGCTTTCCGGGATTAGGGAATCCAAAGTTCAGTAGGGGAGTTGGTGTCCTTGGCATTGGAAATCCTCAGAGTCCATGCCACAGTCTTTGTCAACATTGGTCAGCCAGTGACCAGCAGGGCCATGTGGCAGGGAATGTCTCTTGATGCTGTGATGCTGTTGCTCCAGTGGGCCAGGTGCCAGGCCAGGTGTCCTGGGAGATGGTGATGTAGCAGCCACCCTCACGGTCCTTTCCGTGGACGACCCGGCTTTCTGCGGGGAACCTCAGCAGCAGGCCGTGACGACGTCTGGGATGCTCCGTCGGATGTTTCCTCCTCCTCCTCATGATCCCTCCCTGTGGGTGGTGATGTTCTCCGCCTTCTGGCACAGGGAGGGTCGGCCATGGTGTCGGCCATCCGGCGGAGTTCAGCGTGAATCCCCTGGGACGCCGTCACTTGCTCAGCCTGTCTGTCCTCCATCCTCAGTTGGTGTACCTGTAGACAGGCTATTAGCTCCGCATGTTGCTAGGCCTGCTGGACCTTGATCCCCTCGAGGACGGACACAACCTGGGCCATGCCCGTGGTGTCCTGCCGGTATGAGTCCAGGATGTTACGGACATGGGAAAATACCGGATCCCCAGCCAACTGGTCAGGCTCGCGCCTCTGCCGTCCTCCACTCCCACCACCCCTGCCCACTTGCGTCTGGCCTGCACTTGTGGGAACATCGGGTCTCCGGGACCCCTGAGGGGTGGCATTGGAATTGTCGCCTGCCTCCTCCTGGGTGCCCGGGACACCGTGTCCCTCCTGGCGAGCCTGGCTGCATTGTGGTGTTGGGGCAGGGATCCTCGGTGTCTCCTGGGATGTGGCAGGAGTGGGGGTGGTGGTTGGCACGGTTGTACCTGACGCAGGTGCTGCAGGTGGTTGGACACCAGAGGGGCCAGGTCGGTCGGGGTCGTCCGCAGAGTGGTGAGAGTGGTCGCTGCCGGTGGGATCAGTCTCCTGCAGATCCGGGTCCTGTGAGTGTTCCCCCCCAGTGTTGGGGGGTGCAGCACGACGTTGACCTGTGTGTGAGAGAGAAAATGTTAATTTTGATCCATGCAACATCCATGTTTCATCCGTTACAAAGTTGGCACATTTCCTCTTGGAATTAGGATCTGTCTTGCATTCCACTCACAGTGCACTTGTGCATGGGTGTGTCCCTTGGCCACCAATTTGGCCCCTTTAACTATGTGTGGCACAGTCTTACTTGCTGCGTCAAGTGTGACTGCAGTCAGCAGTGGAGTGTGCATGTGTGGCGAGCCATGCATTTGCGCCTTCCTTGTAGCACTGTACATGTGCACATGGAGTGGATCCACACACTTATATGATGCAGGTGGCTGTCCTTGTGCTCATGTACAGGTTGTGACATGGCCCTGCGTTTTGCCATGATGAAGAGGGGGGGTTCTGGCACTGGCCACCCTTGTCTACATGCACGCAGTCCACCTGCTGACGAGCAGACATTCCCACACACCAAAGGACTGATTTGCTCTCCCTGTGTCTCCCTCCTTCTCTGTCCCCCTCTCCCTCCCTCTCTGTCCCCCTCTCCCTCCCTCTGTGTGTCAGCCTCCTCCCTCTGTCCATCTTCCTGTGTCTCCCTCCCTCTCTGTCCCCCTCTCCCTCCCTCTCTGTCCCCCTCTCCCTCCCTCTGTGTGTCAGCCTCCTCCCTCTGTCCGTCTCCCTCCCTCTCAGTCCCCCTCTCCCTCCCTCTGTGTCCCCCTCTCCCTCCCTCCGTGTGTCACCCTCTGTCACCTTGGCCCAGTTTCCTGGGCACACACTGTTAGCAGATCTTTGAGTGGCCCTTGGCCTGTTGATGTGAGTTTGTTTCTGATCTCCAGGCACCCATTTTGTCTGCTGTGTGTCTGTGCGCTGCTGCTGTGGTGGTGTGTGCTGCCACTCTTTCACAATGTTGGCTGTTCATTAGCTGCTGTCATGTGCAAAACAGTGCCTTCACCCCCATGTGTTGATGCAAGGCGTCCGCCATTTGCTGGCAAGTCATTCCTGTGTTGGGACACAGTGTTTGTCTGGCTGTGACCTAGGCCATATGGGCAGAGGGCATTGTTGTCTGCTTTGGAGTCGCACTATGTGATTCTTGGTGCCCAGCCTCCCGCCATCCGGGTTACCGTGTCATGTGTTGTTGTCTTCTGTGGCCTGTGACTTGACATTGTCCAGCTGGGTGCATGGGGCATGGTGGCAGCAGTGGCATGTGCCTGCTCATGGAGTGTGGTTGAGTCATGCGATGGCTTGTGGTGGTTGCGTGCCTGTTATTAATTTTGGTTGTGGTTGCAGTTCCCCCCATGTGAGGTGCGTTGTTTGTGTACTCACCCGGGTCTCGGAGTCCTTCTACTCTTTCAACTGCCTCCACCGGCAGTATGGCCATCACCCTCTCCTCCCAGGGATGGTAATGTACGGGTCTGCGGGAGGGCCCTCCTCCGGTGGCGTTGGCCTGGTCGTGTTCCTCCTGCCTCTTGGCTCTGACCCTCCTCCGCAGATCGTACCACCTGTTCTGGCAATCCTGCTTGGTCCTCCTGGTGTCCGCAACAGCATTCACAGCATCGATGATGGTCTGCCACATGGCTGTTTTGGCTGCCTGGCTGGTGCTTCTGACCAATGTTCCAAAGATCTGTGGCTCGACTCTGAGGATTTGATCAACAAGGACCTCCAACTCTCGGTGACTGAACTTTGGATTCTTGGTAGTGGGCATGGTGAGGGGTGTGGGTGGGGATGGTGTGGGTGTGGGGGGTGTGTGGATGTTGGGGGGGGGTGGATGGTTGTGTGTGTGTGTGAATGTGATGAGAGGGTGTTTGTGAGGGTGGTCGTGTGAAGGTGTGCAAGTGTAAGATGTGGTGTAGCTTGTAGTCTGGTTCTGTGGTGTCTGGCAGCAGTGAGTCTGTTGCAAAGGCTCATGGTTTGTGTGTGTGGGCCCTTTTCATTGGTCCATGGGTGGGTGTGGCAGTGTTTGAATTTTGGGTGGGTGTGTTATAAGGAGTGGTGGTGTATTGGGCCTCTGTTTGTTTTTGACAGTTGCAGGTCAGTGATTGTGTTATTTTAGTGGTTGTTGGCCATGTTTAGTGGATGTGTGCCTTTCGAATGGTGTATTCTTGTGTTGTTTTGTTTTGTCCTTGTTGTGTACGTGCGTTTTGAGCGTGTGTACGGTGTGTACATGGGCCATTTGGTTGTACGATTATGTCCTTGTGTGTGGCTTTGTACGACTCGTACATGCGGTTGTGATGTTGGGGCATGGGGTGCGCTCCGTACTTAGGAGGTTGTGTTGGGGGTGCGCCAGGAACGTACTGGGGTGTAGGTACACGGGGGGTATGACACGTACTGGGGTGGGGGTGGGGCTCGAACGTACTGGGGTGTACATAGACGGTGGTACGACACGTACAGGGGTGGGGGGGTGTACATTGACGGTGGTACGACACGTACTGGGGTGGGGGTACGACTCGAACGTACTGGGGTGTAGGTTCACGGTGGTACGACACGTCCAGGGGTGGGGGTACGACTGGAACGTACTGGGGTGTAGGTACACGGGGGTATGACACGTACTGGGGTGGGGGTGGGGCTTGAACGTACTGGGGTGTAGGTTCACGGTGGTACGACACGTACTGGGGTGGGGGTACGACTGGAACGTACTGGGGTGTAGGTACACGGGGGGTATGACACGTACTGGGGTGAGGGTGGGGCTCGAACGTACTGGGGTGTAGGTTCACGGTGGTACGACACGTACTGGGGTGGGGGTACGACTGGAACGTACTGGGGTGTACATAGACGGTGGTACGACACGTACAGGGGTGGGGGGGTGTACATTGACGGTGGTACGACACGTACTGGGGTGGGGGTATGACTGGAACGTACTGGGGTGTGGGTAGACGGGGCTATGACACGTACTGGGGTGGGGGTGGGGCTCGAACGTACTGGGGTGTAGGTACACGGGGGGTGCGACACGTACTGGGGTGGGGGTACGACTGGAACGTACTGGGGTGTGGGTAGACGGGGCTATGACACGTACTGGGGTGGGGGTGTGGCTCGAACGTACTGGGGTGTAGGTACACGGGGGTACGACACGTACTGGGGTGGGGGTACGACTGGAACGTACTGGGGTGTAGGTAGACGGGGCTATGACACGTACTGGGGTGGGGGTTCGACTGGAACGTACTGGGGTGTACCTAGACGGGTGGGGGTATACATATACGGGGGGTACGTGTCGGACGTACGGGGGCTGGGGGGAGTGTTGGGCGCGTATGCGGGCACATGTCTCCATGGTTGCTGTAGGAGTTCGGTGCGGACGGTGTTTTTTCCATACGGTTGTAACCTCGGACGCACGGGATGGATCGTGATTCCTCGGTCGGACTTGGATTTTCACGTTTGTAAGGTAAATCGTCCGAGGACGTGTCGGACACATTTTCCGACCCGAGGACGTGTGGGGAATGATTCCCAGTGCGGTTCGTATGGACTTTTTACCATGCGAATCGTGATTGCCAGTTCGTACGGCACTTGTACGATTCGTACGGTAAAAAGACCCGATACGAGTCGCACGGGGGAATTTTTTACCGGATCGTGATCGGCACCTTTGTAATGATTCCCAGTTGGTTTTCAAACAACGTTTGCCTAGGGAATTACAAAATTCCTACCTAATATTTTTAAAGTCAAAGTTTTAGGAAGATAATTCATTCTCTGAGGAATTTATTATTATGATTTAATAGGACTACCATTGGACAATTTACATACAAAAGGAGTGCAAAAATACCATTTGGCCTCAAGGAAAGGTATATGTTTGAAATATGGACTTTTTGGTGGTCATTGATTCGGTGAATATTTTAAAGCGGCAACATTTACAGTTTTTATAAGTTAAAGTTATAAAATGTTGTTAGTCGTAAGCATTTCATATATGTGTGATTTGTATTTTCTGGTATTTTACTGAGAATAGCATGTTGGGTTTCTTTAACAATCTTGCTGATTGTTTTTTTTTTGCCCGCTGTTAAGTGATGAGTACGATTGAAATCACTATTTCTAGTGAAATTCAATATATACTGAGAACAGCAAAAAAGGCAAACAAATTACTTTGTGGAAATTATGCTGTGTTGTAAAAAATGTATTATTACATGTGATAACTATTTTTTTCTTTTCTTTCACAGATCCTAATTTTAAAATAAGCAATTTACATCAATTTAGATTGCAAAGAAAATCTGAAAAAAATGTATACCATTTTTTTTTTCTATTACGGTGAAGGTAAATTTAACTAAGTATCAATATGCAGACTGGAGAGATCTGCAAGAAGCTACAAAGTTTAAACACGTTTTTAAAAACACTGTTTATACCTATGTAGTTTTGAAATCTGACCGTAATCGGATATCATGTGACCTGCAAAAAAAGAGATTTGAGGGGTTCATAATTTTCCCATTGTACCTATTGAAGGACCGCAATCATTTCAATCATTCTTCTTTGAACATCTTTGCAGACAAAACTCTGTGCCTACCTTCTATTATTCGCAAGCAATTTTAAAAACAGAAAAATGTCACTTTTTGTAACATAGTTATTGCGCAAGACACTCTTTCATATTTACAAAGAGAGGAAAAGGCACTCTGTGCACTTTTTCTACTCCATTTAAATACAACCTCATCATGCAGACCACTTTGCGTTGAAAGGGTGTTCTATAAGTGTTGTTGTGCATGATTGTACTGAATACTCATAGAACAAGACACATCTCTAGATTTATCAAAAATCATAAATCTCGATATGAGTGTGAATGCTGCACCATTCTAAAATTGATGTAGGAAAGCACAACAAGGAGAATTGTTTTCATTTCTCCACATTTTTATATCTTCAATGCATGCTAAAATGTTCAGCATACATTGAAGGAGAAAAATGCGTTTTCTCATTGTTTCTGTGCAGGAAGGTGTGTGTCTTCCTGCACAAAAACAAACAGCACATGACACAGATATCCTTGCACTATGGTGCAAGGGTGCCTGTGTCACCACATGGCTGCAGTTTAAGCAGCCGTGCAGAGAGAAGCATAGATTTGCAACATATTTATGTACATATGTTGCATCCCTGTGCTTCGGAAGTACTACAGCATACTGCAGTTAAAGAGGTTACTGTGTGATGCTGCAGCACTTCCTCATAGTTCTGCACTTATACATTCACCATACGCTACTAATGCATTCATTCAGTCAATTACGTACTACACATACATTCATCTAAACTTTCACACACTGACAAAGAAATATAGCTCTTTTTTTAAACCAGGAAAGTTAGTTCTTAGAAGAACTTTTTTTTTCTTCTTTCTTCTTTTATATTTTTTTTTTGAGTGAACAATTTGTAATTTTTTGGGGGTTTTCTGGAAAAAAAAGGAAAAAACAGAACAGGAGGAACAAAACAATGAACTTCAGGGGGAAAAAAAAACTAGCAATGGTGACTTTCTTGCCTACGGCAGATCAGATCGATAGACTGCTCCCGTAGCATAAAGTCGCATTGCATTTAACGCAGAGCACTTTCAAAAATTGAAATTGTGGACGGATGTAAAAATTTTGTGCTTAAGGATGCACTCTTGAAGTGCTTGACTGCGATGAGTCGGAAGGAGCAGGAGCGACTCTCATCCTTCGGCATTCCTCCCGAGCAAGATTTACCGGATGAAGGGTCCTTAGATGTTCCATCATACTAGCTGTTCCGCATGAGTACTTTTTGTTAGGATCCCCTTGAGACAGCACTCTCTGGCAGATCTTGCACGTCACCAAGGTGGCATTGGTCTTTGTTTGCCCCTCAGGATAGGTAAAAAATGTCCACACCACAGATGAAAAACGTGGTGTGCGTGGTGCCTCTTCCAAAAAATCATCCTCAGATGTATGAGGAGATGCCTGCTGCCCTGAAGCCATTGTTTGTTCTGAAAAAAGTTTGAGCTAAGTCAAAAAAGCTTCAAATCTCTTTTTTTGCAGGTCACATGGGATCCGCGCACCCTGCGCGCATCCACTAAATTGAATTTAAAAGGAATATAGGATTAGATGTAAAAATATATTACTTTTAAGAGTAGTTTAGAGTTTGTCTTCAATTAATATTCACATGAAATAAATATATAGTATGTAGTTTTTGGTATTGGAGTATCTATGGTTTTGAGAATGTACGTCTGAAATTTTCATTGGGTATATAAAAGATGCACTAATTTATCACATGGATGACGTCATCAGTAATGTGATTTGAAATGTCATCAGTGATGTCACTGACCATGTCATGAGTGATGTAATATGTGACGTCATCAGCAGTGCATTGCGGGGGCGCGAGTTATAGTTAGCTGAACTAACTATAACGGGGGAATTTCTAGGGTTTTGTACGAGGGAAATGTCCAGCTAACTATAACGCCCCTGAAACCTATGGTTTCTTCAGTGAATATAGAGATAGATAGATAGATAGATAGATAGATAGATAGATAGATAGATAGATAGATAGATAGATAGATAGATAGATAGATAGATAGATAGATAGATAGATAGATAGATAGATAGATAGATAGATGGATGGATGGATGGATGGATGGATGGATGGATGGATGGATGGATGGATGGATGGATGGATGGATGGATGGATGGATAGATAGATAGATAGATAGATAGATAGATAGATAGATAGATAGATAGATAGATAGATAGATAGATAGATAGATAGATAGATAGATAGATAGATAGATAGATAGATAGATAGATAGATAGATAGATAGATAGATAGATAGATAGATAGATAGATAGATAGATAGATAGATAGATAGATAGATAGATAGATAGATAGATATCCCTCCTGTTACCTCCAGTAAGTCTCACACAGTGGGATTGCTAAGAGGTCTTTGGAAGTCATCATCCCTTTCTCCACCACTCTGCAAACATGGCTCCTGGTGCACTACTGGTTAGGGCATGAAGTCCCCTTTACTCCTGAGGGATCTTGGGGGCCAAGAAGCCCTCCTGGTACCTTCTGTAAGTCCTACACAGAGGTATTCCTGAGAGCTGGTCGGATGCCCCACACTCCTTTCTCAACCACTCTGCAAATGTGACTACTATTTAAAAAACCTCCGACATTCAAGTAAAAAAACAAAGGTTACAGGGACGTTATAGTTATAAATTGGCAGTTAAAAAACCTTAGAAATTCACTGAAGAAAACGAAGGTTACAGAGACATCATAGTTAGGCTGACATTTCCCTCGTACAAACCAGAGAAATTTAGCAGATATAGTTAGCTGAGCGCACTATAACTCACACCTTTGCAATGCACTGCTTATGACCTCACAAATTACATCACTCATGACATCACTCATGACATCTCAAATGACATCACCGATGATATCATCCACAGAACCACTCACACACCCCCTCACACCCATATACAACCTCCCATACACCCACTCACATATCCAGAGTACTACTCGCATACCTATTCAGACACACATACTATTACTCACACCCAATCGCTCCACGATAGAGGCCCTCAAACATCCACTCAATCACTTGTACACCCACAAATGCAACCCAGAAGTTTACCTACAATTACTCATACACTCACTCCCTCACCCATACAACCCCAAATAGTCACTCCATTACTTATAAAAGTACTCTCACACACTCTAACTCACCCACACCACCACTTACAAACCCATTCACACCTCCAAACAAGCACTCCTACATCCACTCACTTACCCATACAGCCATTCAAACAAATGCTCAATCTGAAATACTCACACTCACACATTAAATAACATAACTAAACTGTCAGTCAAATAACCACTCACTCACCCATGCAGCTACTTACACACCCAGTCACTCCCTCATTAACTCAACCAAACACTCACTTACACGCCCACTAACCCATGCATGCAACCTCTCACACAACAACTCACTCACCCACACAGCCACTGATATACCCACTTACTCATCAATACACCCACTCACACACCATCTCACTCATCTACACAGCTACTCACACACCTATTTACACTCCCATACAGCCACTCACACCCACTCAGTGACTCACCTATATAGTCTTTTAATACAACTACTGACTGTCCCAATGAAGCATAGACACTTACTCACACAACTGCTTACATACCCATTCACACATCCTTAAAAGCACTCCTTTATCTGCACACTCAGCTATATAGCCATCACACACCAACTCACTTAACCAAGCACTCACTCAAAATGCCACTCTATCACCCATGCAGCCAATGACATACCCACTCCCTCACCAACATAGTCACACACCCACTCACTCACCAGCACAACTCACATACCTACTTATACATCATATACCACATACACATCCACTCAGATACCCATACAACCACTCACACACCCAAAACACCACTTCACACCCACTCACACAGCCATATAACCACTCAGATACCCACTCACACACCACTACAACCTTTGATACAACTCACACAACTACAGACATAGTCAGAAATCCTCTCAATCACCCATACAGTCAATGCATGCACTCACATACCGATACAGGCACTCACACAATCATTCATACACTGATACAGTCACACACTCACTCGTACCACGCATGACTCATTTGTAGCAAAACTAGTATATTAATCTAACTTTTGTATCAGGTTAGTTTATAAGATTAACATCCATAAACTCTTAAAAACAATTACTGTCACTGGATGCTGTCATGAGTAATGTTATTCGAAATGTCATCAGTGATGTCACTGACCATGTCATGACTGATGTAATATGTGAGGTCATAAGCTGTGCATTGCAGGGACGTAAGTTATAGTTAGCTCAGGTAACTATTATTGCTGGATTTCTCTGGTTTTATTGTTTTACGAGTGAAATGTCAGCCAAACTATAACATCCCAATAACCTTTGTATTTTACAGTTAATTTCTAAGGTTTTTAAATTCTATTTCCAAACTATAATGTCACTGTAATCTTTGCTTTTTGCAGGTGGACAAGTTGCATTAAAAAACTGTTCAGCACAAAGAAACAGAGTCTGTACCTGAGTGTGACTTAACTGAGTGGGCTGTCTTATATATATATATATATATATATATATATATATTACCTACTGGCGGTCGCCAGTAGGTAGTTATAGTTAGGACCACGTTTCCATGGGAAATCCGCAACATTCTATTTTGAATAACTTTGGCGCCGGTTGACGAATCCTCGCGAATTTTTCAAAATAGGTGGGGCGCTACGCTCCGCTCCTACCCTGAAAGTCTCGGGGGGATTCGTCAAGCGGGGGCTGAGATAAAAGGGGGGTCCCAAAACGCGTTTTTCCCATGCATTTTTCCATAGGACCTTTAGACACAGCTACAGCCCGAATGGCTGAACAGAATTACTTGAAATTTGGCAGAGAGGTAGTCCTCAGGTCAAGGAAGTGCCTTTTGTAGGTTTGGTGTAAATCTGTTCAGTAGATTCTGAGAAAATAGCCTTTAAATCAATATATATATCTGAGCCAGCGTACGGTGCGCTTACTGTACGCGTACAGTTGCGTGCGCGAGCGCGATTCTGATTGGCCCTTAGATCTTAGTAAACATTCGAATCGGTCGAAACCAGGAAGCGGTGGCCGCCATGTTCTCTCTCACACTCTGACAGGGGGTTGAAAAACCAAGTGCAAAAACATGTAAAGGGGCTGTTTACACAGCTCCCAAGCACCTAGCCATGTCGAGGGAGTCCCCAACGATCCCCCAAGTGAAAAAAGGCAATTTTAATTTTTTCAAAAATTTCGCCGATTACGCTTACCGTACGCGTACGGTAAGAAATAATAATTAAAAAAAAAATATCCACATTCTCCCCACCCCGTGTGCAAAAGGTGCTCGAAGGGCACCTTTTGTGCATGGCTTATTAGAGCTAAACAAAACATATATTTTACCTGTCACAACGATGCTCATCATATGTCCTCCATGTGCGCACGGTGCGCGAAGTGCATCGTGCGTTCATGGCCCATCTAGCGTAACGTGGGCACGCGGTGCGCGAAGCGCACTGCGTGCTCACTGTGTGCGCACGGTGCGCGAAGCGCACCGTGCGCGCACGGAACGACCTACGTTAAGTGGGCGCGCATGCCACAAATGGCGTAAAGTAACTTAGCATTTAAAAAAACGTACAAATTCACTGAAAAAACCATAGGTTTCACACACGTTATAGTTAGGAATTAGCATTTAAAAACCCTTGCAAATTCACTGAAAAAACCATAGGTTTCACACATGTTATAGTTAGCTGGACATTTTACTGATAAAAAACCAATGAAATTCCCCCGTTATAGTTACTGTAGGCAACTATAACTCACGCGACCGTAATCCTCTGCTGATGACATATGTGTCTTTATGAAAAAAAAATATTTGTAATATATGTATAGCTAAAATTTAATGGAAGAAGACATGGGCAAATAAGTGTCTAAATACAGTATTAGCATCAGCAGAGGATTGCGGTCGCGTGAGTTATAGTTGCCTACAGTAACTATAACGGGGGAATTTCATTGGTTTTTTATCAGTAAAATGTCCAGCTAACTATAACATGTGTGAAACCTATGGTTTTTTCAGTGAATATATATATATATATATATATATATATATTAACAGAAAAAACCATAGGTTTCAGGCACGTTATAGTTAGGAATTAGCATTTAAAAAACCTCAGAAATTCACTGAAAAAACCATAGGTTTCAGGGGTGTTATAGTTAGCTGGACTTTTCACTTGTACAAAACCATTGAAATTCCCCCGTTATAGTTAGTTCAGCTAACTATAACTCGCGCGCCCGCAATGCACTGCTGATGACGTCACATATTACATCACTCATGACATGGTCAGTGACATCACTCATGACATCACTGATGACATCTCAAATGACATCACTGATGACATCACTGATGACATCATCCAGTGAATGTGTGTTATTCTGAAAATTAAATATGTTTTATATATGTATATCTCAAGGTCGATGGAAGAATAAATGGGTATATAAGTGTCTAAATGGATTTGTTTTTGAAAAATTGATTGTGTAACTGACTGGTTAAGTGTATCATAGTGAATACATGGCTTAGTGAGTAATGTTTAAATATGTAAATATCTGTATCAGTCTCTCACTTTGTGTATAAGTGGCTGCATGGGTTGGTGAGTAGCTACATGGGTGTCTATATAGGTTATTAGTTGGTTTTTTGAGTATCAGTCTGAGTGTCAGCATGGTTCGGTGGGGGTATTACGTAGTGCATAGGTGCATGAATGAGTGACTCACTGTTTGTATGTGTTGAACACAGTATGTGTGCAGGACTGTATGGGTGGATGAGTGTGTGTATGGGTGTGTTAGTGAGTGAATGACTGTCTCAATAGTGTCTTTATGAGTAACTACATATGTTTTAAACTAGTATATGTGACTATTGGTGTATATATGTGAGTATATGTGAGAGTGAGAGATTGAAAGAGTTCCTGTATGAATAAGTATGTGTTTCTATAAGTGATTGTTTAAAAGACTAAGTATGTGTAAGTTTCCGTAGAAGTAAGTGTGGTGGTGTGTGTATAACTGTATATGCAAGTAAATGTATGTTTGATTCTTTATTAGCATGAGTGACTATGTGTGTGAGTAACTATGGATGAGTGGCATTGTGTAACAGGATGTATAGGTGTATGAGTACATATGATGAGTGAGTACATGTATGAGTGACTGTATTGGACTGTTGGTGAATGAGTGGATGTGTATGTGGATCTTAGAATTACTGAAGAGGTTGTTGTAACTGGTATTGGTATGTCCATTGTTTTGAAAATTTTAGTCTCTATTTTTGAATGTGTGTATCAAAGGTTATATTAGGGTGAGAGGAGGTCTGCCACTCTATCACAAGGATGATGTCATCAGTGATGTCATCAGTGATGTCATTTGAGATGTCATCAGTGATGTCATGAGTGATGTCACTGACCATGTCATGAGTGATGTAATATGTGACGTCATCAGCAGTGCATTGCGGGCGCGCGAGTTATAGTTAGCTGAACTAACTATAACGGGGGAATTTCAATGGTTTTGTACAAGTGAAAAGTCCAGCTAACTATAACACCCCTGAAACCTATGGTTTTTTCAGTGAATTTCTGAGGTTTTTTAAATGCTAATTCCTAACTATAACGTGCCTGAAACCTATGGTTTTTTCTGTTAATTTCAAAGGTTTTTTAAATGCTAATTTCTAACTATGCCTACGGAGATAGGACATGTGAAGAAAGAAGAAAAAATGCACAGAAAGAAACAAAAGAAGTGCAGAAAGAAGCAACAGAAGTCCTCAAATACGAAGATAAGTGCAGGAAGAAGGATAACGTGCAGAAAGAACAAAAAGAAGAGCAGAAAGAAGCCTTGTTGCAAAATCATCCTGTACCCTCAACTTTTTCAGACGGATACTGGTGGTAACTGAGTCTGACTAACCAGTCCTAGAGCCAGTGCTATGTTAAAAGACACTTAGAATACAGTGAAAACACCTACATACACTAGGGAACATTATGCGTTGGGGTCCCCCTGTGATTAGCCTTACCTCCTCTATAAGCCCCTAGTATATAATAGGGCATGGGGATTAAAACTACCTCTTAAAACAGGCCACAGGGCGTTTTTACACACGTTAACTCAGGCCCCGTCCCCTCCTTTCACCATTGTGTAAACACGCCCTGTGTCCGTTTTTAGTTGGGAGATTAAGTTCATTTGAGTCCTGAGGGTCCCTAGGGTCCAACTAGCCCACTAGGTACCTCCAGTAAGTGCCACAGAGCTGCGTTGCAGAGAGGTGTAAAAAGTGGCACGGCCTGGACCACCTCTCTGCAATGCAGCTCAGTGGCGCTTACTGGAAGCACTTGGTGGGCTAGTTAGCCCCCAGGGGCCCTCAGTATTGAAGGGAAATTATATCCCCAATTTAAAACGTGCCATGGTGCGTGTTTGCACATGTCACCTCAGGCCCCGTCCCCTTCCTTCACCACTGTGTAAACGCGCCCTGTGGCTGTTCTAAGTTGAGAGATTAAGTCCCCTTGAATCCTAAGGGTCCCTAGGGTCACACTAGACCACTAGGTACCTCCAGTAAGCGCCACAGAGCTGCGTTGCAGAGAGGTGTAAAAAGGGGCTTGGCCTTAGAACACCTGTCTGCAGCGCAGCTCCCTGGCGCATACTGGAGATGCCTGTTGGGGGCGCGTTTGCAGAGTGCTGCATGGAGGGGGCATGGCCTCCGGCACGATGCCAGTCTTTTATTTATTTTATTTTTTTAAGAAGGGGGGCTGTGTGGTTCCCCTTCTTATTCTAATTTATTGGCCCTGATGACCCCATCCCCCAGGGCCTGTCTCCTAATTATATTTTTTTGACCCCAATCCCCAGGGCCGGCCACTGTTTTTTATTATTTTTAAAAAATATATATTTATAGACACACCTAGGACATGCTGGACAAACCGTACGTACCTATCACCATGACGATTTGCGTGATATTCATTAAAAGGCGACTATGCATGCAATTAATCCACGTGGAATGTATTTACACCACTAGTGAAGCTCTGACATGTCTGATGCTCTACCGTGCCTAATCCCGGTAGACACCCTTGTCGTTTATTTATACAAACATGGGTAGCTATTGACGGGCACATTTAATACACATGCACACCAAGCCATTCAAAGGGGATTCGACAAAAATTCGACCAAAACTATGCAAGAAACCCCCCTCACAGTTAATAAAACACACATCCACTGCCGGATGTGTAATACTTTTTATTTTACTCTCTGGAAAGGGGACGAACATCACTTGCGAGTCACAGCGCGCTCCTGACAGAGCCCAATGCTGTGTTACACCCACCATTGCCTGCCGAGTGCCACACACCTCTGTATTGTATTCCACTAGCTAGTGCATATGCTATGACACCCTCTAGCCCATGTGCACTGTAACACCACCCCGTGAAAATGTCATGCCACACTTGTCTTCGCACGGGTTATATTGCCCCATCTAACGTGCCTTCCTCGATGCCTATGTTATAACGCACAGTGCTATGCCATACATATTACAATTTGGGATCCATATCTTTGTCACAGTGCATATGCAACGTTACACTCCCCAGCACATATTTTATATTACAACTTTAGAGACTAGTTAGGTTAAACAACACTGCCCTGTGCATATTACACTCCAAGGCGCATATCGCATAGCACACGCTAGTGCCTGTGCTATCTCGCGCTCTCCAATGAATCTGTCATTGCGCACAATGTATTGCATATTATATTTCACGCCTGGTTCATCTTATATCACACTTTTTGGTGCATAGTTTATACCATACACTATATCTAGTTTTCATTTTCAATCGTGCTCTCAGGACTATGTTCTATATAACACTGTGTTCACCTACCCTTTTCACGGGCATTACATTTTGCGATAGGGGGTGGAGGGTCAGGGGGTGTTTTTGCCAAGTGAGCCCGGAGTCACAGTCACTAACGTCTTCTTCTTCCTGAATAAAAGTGAGATTATGCTGCATACTTGTTCATATTTTAAGTAGTTTGCACAGACAAAATGTTTTAAAAACAATAAAGTTTCTAATACCCGCCTTCTCTGAACAGTTAGCTTGCTGCCCCATCCCCCTCCTCCCTATCCTCTGTTGTGTGAATCCATGGACTAGCCTCCTCCCTCCTGCCATGCATGGTCTGATGTGCTGCCACTTCCCTCAATTTAGTATGATGTACCAGTCCACTCCTCCTGCCCTCCATTGCCCAATTCTATGCCCCATCATTGACCTCCTGCTTAAACTCTGTGCTTAGCTTGCTGCCCCTATTCTCCTTCCCCCTGCCCTCCGATGTCTTTGTGCATGCCCCTGCTCCATCCTTTTTGCCCACCATGTCCCATGGACCTGCCACTCCTATCTACTCTGAGTGTTCTGTTGAGCTGCCACTCCCCTCCCACCTGCCTAGCATTGTCAGATGACTGTCACCTGTCCCTGCCACCTCCACCCTGCCTGTCCACATGCCATGCCTCTATCCTCTTCCTCCTGTCCTACATGGTCCATTGTACTGCCACACCCTTCTGCCCTCCCTGGTCTGTTGTGCTGCAACTGCTCCTCCTGCCTGCCCCGTGTGGTCTGTTGTGAGGCCCCTTCCCCTGAACTTTCTTGTCTGTGCACAGGTCCTGACCCTCCCTTCTATCCTCCATCGTCCTTTGTGCATGCCCCTGCACCCTCCTTCTTGCCCATCATAGCCATTGTGCTGCCACTAACCCTCCCACTTGCCATGCATGGTATTCTGTGCTGCCATGGCCCCTCCCACCTTCCCTGTGTGGTCAGTTAGCTGCCCCTGACCCCCTCCCACCTTCCCTCCATGGTCTGTGTGTATGCCATCACAGTCTCACTGTTGCTCTTCATGTTGTGTCTTGCTTCTAGTGCCCATCCTGCCTGACCTCCATGGCCATCTTGCTGCTCCTGCCCTGCCCCCTTGCCCCCAGCCCTCTGTTTACATGTGCAGACCCCTACTCCCTCCCTCCTGGCTCGTCTGTTCCATTGTAATGCCCCTGATCCGTCCCTCCTGCCCTTTATGGTCTGTTATGCTGCAGCCTTCTCTCCTGTCTGTCCATTATGGTCAGCTAGCTACCATTGCCTTTTGCCCCTCTGTTCTCTGTTGTCCATGTGCATGGTCCTGTCCCCTCCCTCTTGCTTTCTATGGATTGTTGTGCTGCACTCCCGTCCTGCATGCCCTGTGTGGTGTATTGTGCTGCTGCAAACCCTGATGCCTGCCCTGCAGGGTCAGTTTGGTGCACCTCTCCATGTCTCTCCTGTCCTCTGTTATCCAAGTCCATGTCCCTATCCCATTTCCTTCCATGATCCAATGTACCATACTTGCGAACATTTTGAACTTGGTAAGAGGGAGATTTTGAAAAAAAACTGGGGTATTGATTTTCCCCTTTGAGTTACATTGAAAAAGAGGATATTGTAGACAGGAGACAGATCAAATAAAGCCCATTTGAGCTTAAAAACATTGGACGTTTCCTGGCTGAATCGGGTCTGTTGGCATGTATGGTTGTACTACCATTGCCTCTTCCTTCTGCCCACAATGGTCTATTACATTGCCACAGCCTTGAAGGAGGGTAGATTTTGTATCACAGGGGGCCCCTGGCCCGTTCTGTCCACACCTGAAGTATGAGACCCTTGTCCTTGCCCTGCCAGCCGCATTTGTAGGCCGTATTAAATTGACCAGCGGGTCCTGTGTTGCTATATAATTATCCTGAGACATCCTTACCACTCAGCCAGCATAAAACCCCTGTGTAGGCCCTTCTGTTCAATATGTAGGCCTCTTTGTTAAATTGACCATAGCTCTGCAATTTTAGTGTATAGCAGTCTGAAGGCAGGTCTGCGAGGCCTTCTGCTCCAAACTAGTAGCCCCCACCCTACCCGAGTGCTCCGTGCTCGGTATCAAAGTTCAACATCCCCCTGAAGCTGTCGACATACAGTAGGCTGCATCCTGGACTGGTACTTGCTTCCTGGGCAGGTTTCCCGCTTTTAAGGAAGTGGCAACCGCAGAGCGTCAAGTTAGGAGAACTGAGGAGGTTTTATACATGAATATATTGAATTCCTGTACAATACCCATTATTTTCTGCTTGCTCTATGGAATTTACGATAAGCGATTGGCCTGAGAGACTGACCTTTTCACCCAGTCCATTGTCAGCATTAAGTGGGTAAATGACGAAATGTCTGGTAAAATCTGCAGACGAAGATTTTGGGTAGCATACGTAGGTAGATGTAGCGTGCAAAGGAGCCCACAAAATGATATAAAAAGGGAGCACCCACAGATATCGACGGACAACCTCGCCGTCTGTATGTAGGTTAACAGGCTGTGCAGGTTTTCCCCAAGAACTGGGAGCTCTTGTCTTCCTTTGCTTAAAATGTCTTGCTCGGCTTTGCTTGAAGTATCTTATTCTATTTTACCTATATGAAATGTCATGTTATGTTTAACCATTGTTCTCTTTACTTTTGCATTTAAAAGATGTTGTATTGTAATTGCAGGAATGCTTGCTCTAAGAGTAAATGTGAGTGTCCCTAGGTAACATTTTCCTTGGTGTAACTTGTTTCTCATGATGCATTTATAGATGTGTTTTCTCTCTCTCTCTGTCAGTCCATTAATTGAGATACAGAGAATATCATGACAGCTGTATGATTATCTGGATTCTGTATTTTGTACTTTAGGTCTAGGGGTGGGCGGAATTTGCGGAATTAACCTTCGCAAATTATCGCGAGAATGTTTAAAATTATCGCAAACAAGCAGAAATATCGCAAAGATGCGGAAGTTTTTTTCCGGCATGTTCGCGAGATTTTCTGCATGGTTGCGGGTCGCCAACTTACCCATGTGGTTGCTTGCGGGCGCGGCCATCTTGTTTTGAGTTGTTCTCGCGGTGCATGATCGCGAGAAGAAAGACGTGATCGCGCGACGCATGACGTCACTGCGGGCGCGAACTGTCGCGAGACAGCGCAAATGGCTAAAAACAATACAACATCTCATGGAGAACGCGACCGGATCAAGAAAACTTGTCGGCGAACGCAGGGATTCAGGTAAGGCGATCGCGCGCGCGCGAGAATGTATCATTTTACAGCGCGAGCAAGAAACAAATTATCGCCAAGCTGCGGAAACCGGAATTTTTGACATTTTCGCGCTCTCCGCGGAACGCAAAAATGTCAAATTATCGCAATTTCCGCGAACGGAACGAAATTTTTGCCCAGGCCTATTTAGGTCTCTATTCTGCGGTTTCTTTGAAGTTGCATCTTCTCATTAAACTGCCATTGTATTCTGCCTCCAATTCCATGTCTCATATGTCTGTTTTCTTCATTTTTGGAGCAAGCGTTCCTAGGCACCCCGGCTCAAATTAAGGTGCCCCTTTTGTCCCTGACTCACTCTCCTGCTCAGTTCTGTGGTGGCTCCCGGGGCTCTGGGGACCGCCCCTAGCTTCCTTGACCCGTAATAGATCTTCCCTCCAACAGCCTCTCTTGCAAGTCCTGTATTGTTGGTTTGTTGCCCCTGCCCCCCTTTCCACTGCCCTCCATAGTCTGTTGTGCTTCCACGGCCCTTCCTGCCTGCTCAGTGTGGTTAAATTGTTGCCTTTGCACCCTCCTACCTGCCTTCAATTTTCAGAGTCCGTGCCCCTGGCCTCTGCCTCTCAACAGTATCCTAATGAACAACTAGATTGCTAACATTCTATATTTATGACAAAAGTGTGGAGCGCCTGACATCATCTTGATGTAATCAAAACTGTAATACCTAGAGCATTCCTTTAGAAATTACATATATGAGAGGGTCTTATTGGCATCAAAATTATGGTTAGTGCTCTAAAAGACTAAAATAAGGACATATTTTCTGAGTTTTCAAATAGCGACAAAGCACTTTTAAATTATTTGTTATCTTTATGTTTTTTTATCTAGTTGACAACTTGATTAAATGTTGCACTTAGGGGAGAGGATGTGGTGTTACTTCCAGAACTGCAGACTTTGCAACTGGGGAACCAGGTTGAAGTTTCTGCTTCAGCTCGACATTCTGTGATTCTGGTCAAATCACTTAGTCTCCCCATGTCTACAACCAAAATGAATTTGTTCTTGTGTGATGTAACCAATGCTCATGTAAAGCACTCCAATACCTGACAAGTCTGCACTATATAACACTGCAAAAACACAAAATAATAAGTGTTTTGCACACTTCTGTCATTGGGCTATATCTGGGTGATTTTGGGCTACATTTGGGCTCTTTTGTCTCCGGTGGCCATCTTGGGAGATTTATTTGTTATGAAGTTTCCTAATTTCCTCATGTACTGCAGTCTCCTCAGTCGGAAATGCTTTCAGTTTTTTACTTTGATTCCATCATGAAGGTATTCAGATATGTCACACATTTGCCATGAATTCTGAATGTTAGCACTCTAGTTGCTCATTAGATCACTGTAGTAAAACTACTGCTCACCATGGAAGTCTGCTCCTGGTATTAAAAGTGCATGTTTCAGTCTGCATGTCAGAATTTTTTAATGAAATAGAAGAGGATTTGAGAAGTCACTCAAAATGTGCCCTCCTTTTCTTTCTTCAGCATTAATCATAATTTCTATGGCAAAATGAACCCCCTCATTGTGTTCCTTTTTAAATTAAATGTTTTAAGTGTTACCAGTTTATTCCAATCAAGATGGCTTCAGGTGTGCCATACTTTTGTCATAATGAAGACAGTAAGTGCTCTAGTTGTTTTTAAGAACATTCTTGGACATTCTGTCATTGGGCTATACTTGGGCTACATCTGGGTGATATTTGGGCTACATTTGGGCTCTTTTGTCTCTGGTGGCCATCTTGGGAGACTTATTTGTTATGAAGTTTCCTAATTTCCTCATTTACTGCAGTCTCCTCAGTAGGAAATACTTTCAGTTTTTTACTTTGATTCCATCAAGAAGGCATTCAAATGTGTCACACATTTGCCATAAAATCAGAATGTTAGCACTCTTTTTGCTCATTAGATCACTGTAGTAAAGCTACTGCTCACCAGGGAAAACTGCTGCTGGTATTGAAAGTGCATGTTTCAGTCTGCATGCCAGGATTTGAGAAGTCACTCAAAATGTGCCCTAATTTTTCTTTATGCAGCACTAATCATACTTTTTATGGAAAAATGAACCACCTCATTTTGTTCCTTTTTAAATTAAATGTTTTAAGAGTTACCACTTTAATCCAAGCAAGATGGCTTCAGGTGTGCCATACATTTATCATAAGTAGGACGGTTAGCGCTCTAGTAGTTCTTTGGAACACTCTGGAAAGCTGCAGTAGAACACAAAGGAATCAACTGACAGTCTCTGCCCTTGTTGGATGTACATGTTTTACTGAGAATGTCAGACTTCATTCTCACATGACTGAGAAAGATAATGTGAATTTACAGAAAATAAGCTCTCAGTTTAGCTTATAGATCACCTTCCAAACCTCTGTGGTAAAAGCATGAGAAAATATTTTTCTCTCAATCATGATATCCCAGCAGAAGGCTTTTTCACATGGTGAAATCACCTTAGAACATACCACAATTCCTAAAATGAGTATGGTACCATCAACAAATGATTTATAATGTAACTAAAGTCTTAAAATCTTCTATTAACTGCAATGCTTTTTAATGAGGTGCTATCATGTATATTGGTCCCAAGATGGCTGCCAACACTTCTTGGATGAAGTGCTGACAGCCAATCAGATCTCAGGATGAGATGTGTGGTTAGGCTCCGCCCACATATATATATTGATTTAAATGCTATTTTCTCAGGAACTACTGAACAGATTTACACCAGACCTACAAAAGGCACTTCCTTGACCTGAGGACTACCTCTCTGCCAAATTTCAAGTAACTCTGTTCAGCCGTTCGGGCTGTAGCTGTGTCTAAAGGTCCTATGGAAAAATGCATGGGAAAAACGCGTTTTGGGACCCCCCTTTTTTCTCAGCCCCCGCTTGACGAATCCCCCCGAGACTTTCAGGGTAGGAGCGGAGCGTAGCGCCCCACCTATTTTGAAAATTTCGCGAGGATTCATCGACCGGCGCCAAAGTTATTCCAAATAGAATGTTGCGGATTTCCTATGGAAACAGGGTCCTAACTATAACTATCTACTGGCGACCGCCAGTAGATAATATATATATATATATATATATATATATATATATATATATGTATATATATATACATATTACCTACTGGCGGTCACCAGTAGGTAGTTATAGTTAGGACCTATTTTCCATAGGAAATCCGCAACATTCTATTAAGAATAACGTTGGCGTCGATTGACGAATCTTTGCAAACTTTTCCAAACTTTTGGCCAGCTCCGGTCCGCTCCTATCCTGAAAATTTCACGGTGATTCGTCAAGCGGGGGCCGAGAAAAAAGGGGGGTCCCAAAATGCGTTTTCCCTATGCATTTTACCATAGGACCTGTTGACGCAGCTACAGCCCGAACTGCTGAACGGAATTACACCAAAGTTGGCAAAGAGGTAGTCCTCAGTTCAGACTCGTGCCTTTTGCTTAAATGGTGTAAATCCGTTCATTAGTTCCTGAGAAAATTAGAGTTAAAAACATAGATATATCTGGGCGGAGCCTAACCACACATCTCATCGTGAGATCTGATTGGCTGTCAGTACTTCATCCAAGAAGTGTTGGCAGCCATCTTGGGACCAATATTCATGATAGCACCTCATTAAATAGCATTCCAGTTAATAGAAGGTTTTAAGATTTTAGTTACATTATAAATCATTTGTTGATGGTACCATACTCATTGTACGAATTGTGGTGTGTTCTAAGGTGATTTTACCATGTGAAAAAGCCTTCTGCTGTGATATCATGAATCATGTTTGAGAGAAAACTATTTTCTCACGCTTTTCACGCAGAGGTTTGGAAGGTGATCTATAAGCTAAACTTAGCGCATATTTTCTGTAAATTCACATTATCTTTCTCAGTCATGTGAGAATGAAGTCTGACATTCCTTTGTGTTCTACTGCAGCTTCCCAGAGTGTTCTAAAGAACAACTAGAGCGCTAACAGTTCTACTTATGACAAATGTATTGCACACCTGAAGCCATCTTGATGGGAATAAAGTGGTAACTCTTAAAACATTTAATTTAAAAGGAACAAAATGAGGGGGTTCATTTTGCCATAGAAAGTATGATTAGTGCTGCAGAAAGAAAAATTAGGGCACATTTTGAGTGACTTCTCAAATCCTCTTCTATTTCATTAAAAAGTCTGACATGCAGACTGAACCATGCACTTTCAATACCAGCAGCAGACTTCCCTGGTGAGTAGTAGCTTTACTACAGTGATCTAATAAGCAACTAGAGTGCTAACATTCTGAATTTATGGCAAATGTGTGACACATCTAAATGCCTTCTTGATGGAATCAAAGTAAAAAACTGAAAGTATTTCCTACTGAGGAGACTGTAGTAAATGAGGAAATTAGGAGACTTCATAACGAATAAGTCTCCCAAATTGGCCACCAGAGACAAAAGAGCCCAAATGTAGCCCAAATATCCCCTAGATGTAGCCCAAGTATAGCCCAATGACATAATGTCCCAGAGTGTTCTAACAAACAACTAGAGCGCTAACAGTCTTACTTATGACAAAAGTATGGCACACGTGAAGCCATCTTGATTGGAATAAACTGGTAACACTTAAAACATTTAATTTAAAAAGGAACACAATGAGGGGGTTCATTTTGCCATAGAAATTCTGATTAGTGCTGAAGAAAGAAAAATTAGGGCACATTTTGAGTGACTTCTCAAATCCTCTTCTATTTCATTAAATAAATTCTGATATGCAGACTGAAACATGCACTTTTAATACCAGCAGCAGACTTTCATGGTGAGTAGTAGCTTTTCTACAGTGATCTAATGAGCAACTAGAGTGCTAACATTCAGAATTTATGGCAAATGTGTGACATATCTGAATACCTTCTTGATGGAATCAAAGTAAAAAACTGAAAGCATTTCCTACGGAGGAGACTGCAGTAAATGAGGAAATTAGTAAACTTCATAACAAATAAATCTCCCAAGATGGCCACCAGAGACAAAAGATCCCAAATGAAGCACAAATATCACCCAGATGTAGCCCACATGTAGCGCAATGACAGAAGTGTGCAAAACACTTATTTTTAGTGTATTTGCAGTTTTATGTAGTGCAGACTTGTCAGGTATTGGAGTGCTTTACATGAGCATTAGTTACATCACACAAGATCAAATTCATTTTGGTTGTAGACATGGGGAGATTATGTGATTTGACCAGAATCACAGAATGTTGAGCTGAAGCAGAATCTCCTACCTGGATCCCCAGTTGCAAAGTCTGCAGCACTGGAAGTAACATCACATCCTCTCCCCTAGGTGCAACATTTAATCAAGTGGTCAACTGGATAAAAAAACATAAAGATTACACATAACTTGAAAGTTCTTTGTCGCTATTTGAAAACTCAGAAAATATGTCCTCATTTTAGTTTTTTGGAGCACTAACCATAATTTTGATGCAAATAAGACCCTCTCATATATGTCATTTCTAAAGGAAATGCTCTAGGTATTACAGTTTTGATTACATCAAGATGACGTCAGGCGTTCCACACTTCTGTAATAAATATAGAATGTTAGCAATCTAGTTGTTCATTGGGATACTGTTGAGAGGCAGAAACCAGGGGCACGGACTCTGAAAATTGAAGGCAGGTAGGAGAGTGCAGAGGCAACAATTTGACCACACTGGGCAGGCAGGAAGGGCAGTGGCAGCACAACAGACTATGGAGGGCAGTGGAAAGGGGGCAGGGGCAACAAACCAACAATACAGGACTGGCAAGAGAGGCTGTGGCAATATATTAGACCATTGTGGGCAGAAGGAAGAGTCACTGGTAGTACAACCATACATGCCAACAGACCCATTTCAGCCATGAAACATAAAATGTTTTAAAGCTCAAATGGGCTTTATTTGATCTGTCTCCTGTCTACAATCTCCTTTTTCAATGTAACTCAAAGGGGAAAATACATACCCCAGTTTTTTTCAAAATCTCCCTCTTACCAAGTTCAAAATGTTAGCAAAAATGGTACATTGGATCATGATAGGCAGGAGGAATTGGGGTAGGGACATGGACTCGGATAACAGAGGACAGGAGGGACATGGAGAGGTGCACCAAACTGACCCTACAGGGCAGGCATCAGGGTTTGCAGCAGCACAATACACCACACAGGGCATGCGGGACGGGAGTGCCGCACAACAATCCATAGAAAGCAATAGGGAGGGGACAGAACCATGCACCTGGACAACAGAGAACAGAGGGGAAAGAGGCAATGGTAGCTAGCTGACCATAATGGACAGACAGGAGAGAAAGCTGCAGCATAACAGACCATAAAGGGCAGGAGGGACGGATCAGGGGCATTACAATGGAACAGACAAGCCAGGAGGGAGGGAATAGGGGGTCTGCACATGGAAACAGAGGGCTGGGGGCAAGGGGGCAGGGCAGGAGCAGCAAGATGACCATGGAGTCAGGCAGGATGGGCACTAGAAAAAAGACACACCATGGAGAGCAACAATGAGACTATGATGGCATACACACAGACCAGGGAGGGAAGGTGGGTGGGGGTCAGGGGCAGCTAGCTGACACACAAGGAAGGTGGGAGGGGCCATGGCAGCACAGAAGACCATGCATGGCAAGCGGGAGGGTGATTTGCAGCACAATGGCTATGATGGGCAAGAAGGAGGGTGCAGGGGCATGCACAAAGGACCATGGATGATAGAAGGGAGGGTCAGGACCTGGGCACAGACAAGAGAGTTCAGGGCAAGGGGCCTCACAACAGACCGCACGGGGCAGAGAGGAGGAGCAGTTGCAGCACAACAGACCAGGGAGGGCAGAAGGGTGTGGCAGTAAAATGGACCATGGAGGACAGGAGGAAGGGGATAGGGGCATGGCATGTGGACAGACAGGGTGGAGGTGGCAGGGACAGGTTACAGTCATCTGACAATGCGAGGCAGGTGGGAGGGGAGTGGCAGCTCAACATAACACTCAGAGTAGATAGGAGTGGCAGGTCCATGGAACATGGGGGGCAAACAGGATGGAGCAGGGGCATGCACAAAGACATCGGAGGGCAGGGGGGAGGAGAATAGGGGCAGCATGCTAAGCACAGAGGCTAAGCAGGAGGTCAATGATGGGCCATAGAATTGGGCAATGGAGGGCAGGAGGAGTGGACTGGTACATCATGCTAAATGGAGGGCAGTGGCAGCACATCAGACCATGCATGGCAGGAGGGAGGAGGCTAGTCCATGGATTCAGACACCAGAGGATAGGGAGGAGGTGGATGGGGCAGCAAGCTAACTGTTCAGAGAAGGTGGGTATTAGGAACTTTGTTTTTAAAACGTGTGTTTTTTGCGAACTAAAAATATGAACAAGTATGCAGCATAATCTCACTTTTATTCAGTAAGAAGAGGACGTTAGTGACTGTGACTCCGGGCTCACTTGGCAGAAACACCGCCTGACCCTCCACCCCCATCGCAAAATATAATGCCAGTGAAAAGGGTAGGTGGAGACAGTGTTATATAGAAAATAGTCCTGAGAGCACGATTGAAATGAAAACTAGATATAGTACATGGTATAAACTATGCACCAAAAAGTGTGATATAAGATGAACCGGGGCATGAAATATATTATGCAATACATTGTGCGCAATGACAGATTCATTGGAGAGTGCGAGATAGCACAGGCACTAGTGCGTGCTATGCGATATGCGCCTTGGAGTGTAATATGCACAGGGCAGTGTTGTGTAACCTAACTAGTCTCTAAAGTTGTAATATAAAATATGTGCTGGGGAGTGTAACATTGCATATGCACTGTGACAAAGATATGGGTCCCAGATTGTAATATGTATGGCATGGTGCTGTGCGTTATAACATAGGCATCGAGGAAGGCACGTTAGATGGGGCAATATAACCCGCGCAAAGGCAAGTGTCATAGCATACGCACTAGCTGGTGGAATACAACACAGAGGTGTGTGGCACTCGGTGGGCACTGGTGGGTGTAACTCAGCATTGGGCTCAGCCAGGAGCACGCTGTAACTCTCAAGTGAGGTTTGTCTCCTTTCCAGAGAGTAAAATAAAAAGTATTACACATCCGGCGGTGGATGTGTGTTTTATTGACCATGAGGGGGGTTTCTTGCATAGTTTGGTCGAATTTTTGTCGAATCCCCTTTGAATGGCTTGGTGTGCGTATGTATTAAATGTGCCCGTCAATAGCTACCCATGTTTGTATAAATAAAGGACAAGGGTGTCTACTTGGAGAGTACCCACCGGCGAGGGCGCCGGGATTAGGCACGGTAGGGCATCAGACACGTCAGAGCTTCACTAGCGGTGTAAATACATTCCACGTGGATTCATTGTATGCATAGTCGCCTTTTAATGAATATCACGCAAATCGTCATGGTGATAGGTACATACAGTTTGTCCAGCATGTCCTAGGTGTTTCTATAAATCTATTTTAAAAAAAATAATAAAAAACAAAGGCCGGCCCCGGGGGATGGGTTCCCCAGGGCCATAAGTGGCCTGAGGAGGGGGGCAACGCAGCCCCCCTCCTAAAGAATTAAAAAAGAAAGGCCATGACCTGGGGGTTGGGGTCCCCGGGGCCAATTAAGGCCTTGGGAGGCCCAAATTAATTTTTTCAACAAAAAGAATTAGGGTGCAGGCCAGGGCATGGGGTCCCCAGGGCCAATAAATTAGAAAAAGAACAGGGGCCACACAGCCCTCCTTCTTAAAAAAATAAAATAAATAAAAGACTGGCATCGCGCCGGAGGCCACACCCCCTCCTTGCAGCACTCTGCAAACGCGCCCTCTGGCCAGTTGTAAGTATGGGAATTAATTCCCCTTCAACACTGAGGGTCCCTGAGGGCCAACTAGCCTAACAGGTACCTCCAGTATGCGCCAGGGAGCTGCGTTGCAGACAGGTGTTCTGAGGCCACACCCCTTTTTACACCTCTATGCAACGCAGCTCTGTGGCGCTTACTGGAGTTACCTAGTGGGCTAGTTTGACCCTAGGGACCCTTAGGATTCAAGGGGACTTAATCTCTTAACTGAGAACGGCCACAGGGTGTGTTTACACAGTGGGGAAGGGAGGGGACGGGGCCTGAGGTGACATGTGCAAACACGCCTATGGCGCGTTTTAAGTTGGGGAAATAATTCCCTTTCAGTCCTGAGGGACCCTGGGGCCATCTAGCCCACCAGGTGCTTCCAGTAAGCACCACTGCTCTGTGTTGCAGAGAGGTGGTGCAGGCCTTGCCCCTTTTTTACTCCTCTCTGCAATGGCACCTACAGGATGTACCCAGTTGGCTATTTTGCCCCTAGGGACCCTCAGGATTCAAGGGGACTTAATCTCCCAACTTAAAAAATGGCCACAGGCCCTGTTTACACAGTGGGGAAGGGAGGGGACGGGGCCTGAGGTGACGTGTGTAAACACGCCCTATGGTGCGTTTTAAGTTGGGGAAAAAATTCCCCTTCAATCCTGAGGGACCCTGGGGGCTAACTAGCCCACCAGGTGCTTCCAGTAAGTGCCACTGAGCTGCGTTGCAGAGAGGTGGTCCAGGCCGTGCCACTTTTTACACCTCTCTGCAACGCAGCTCTGTGGCGCTTACTGGAAGTACCTAGTGGGCTAGTTGGACCCTAGGGACCCTCAGGATTCAAATGAGCTTAATCTCCCAACTAAAAATGGCCACAGGGTGCGTTTACACAGTGGTCAAGGGAGGGGACGGGGCCTGAGTTAACGTGTGCAAACAAGCCCTGTGGCGCATTTTAAGTTGGGGAAATAATTCCCCTTCAATCCTGAGGGACCCTGGGGGCCAACTAGTCCACCAGGTGCTTCTAGTAAGCGCCACTGCGCTGCGTTGCAGAGAAGTGGTCTAGGCCGTGCCCCTTTTTACATCTCCCTGCAACACAGCACTGTGGCGCTTACTGGAGGTACCTAGTGGTCTAGTTGGACCCTAGGGACCCTCAGGATTCAAGGGGACTTAATCTTCCAACTTAAAATGGCCACAGGGCATGTTTACACAGTGGGGAAGGGAGGGGACGGGGCCTGAGGTGACGTGTGCAAACACGCCCCGTGTGCGCATTTTAAGAGGTAGTTTTAATCCCCTGCCCTATTATATACTAGGGCTTACAGAGGAGGTCATGCTAATCACAGGGGGACCCCAACGCATAGTGTTCCCTAGTGTATGTAGGTGTTTTCACTGTATTCTGAGTGTCTTTTAACATAGCACTGGCTCTAGGACTGGTTAGTCAGACTCAGTTACCACCAGTATCCGTCTGAAAAAGTTGAGGGTACAGGATGATTTTGCAACAAGGCTTCTTCCTGCTCTTCTGTTTGTTCTTTCTGCACGTTATCCTTCTTCCTGCACTTTTCTTCGTCTTTGAGGACCTCTGTTGCTTCTTTCTGCATTTCTTTTTTTTCTTTCTGTGCGTTTTTTCTTCTTTCTTCACATGTCCTATCTCTGTAGGCATAGTTAGAAATTGGCATTTAAAAAACCTTTGAAATTCACGGAAAAAACCATAGGTTTCAGGCACGTTATAGTTAGGAATTAGCATTTAAAAAACCTTAGAAATTCACTGAAAAAACCATAGGTTTCAGGGGCGTTATAGTTAGCTGTACTTTTCACTCATTCAAAACCATTGAAATTCCCCCGTTATAGTTAGTTCAGCTAACTATAACTCACGTACCTGCAATGCACTGCTGATGATGTCACATATTACATCACTCATGACATGGTCAGTGACATTACTCATGACATCACTGATGACATCTCAAATGACATCACTGATGACATCACTGATGACATTATCCTTGTGATAGAGTGGCAGACCTCCCCCCCCCTAATATAACCTTTGATACACACATTCAAAAATATAAACTACAATTTTCAAAACAATGGACATACCAATACCAGTTACAACAACCTATTCAGTAATTCTAAGATCCACATACACATTCACTCATTCACCAACACTCCTATACAGTCACTCATACATGTACTCACTAATCATATATACTCATACAACTATACATCCTGTTACACAACACCACTCATCCATAGTTACTCACACACATAGTCACTCATGCTAATAAAGAATTAAACATCCATTTACTTGCATATACAGTTATACACACACCACCACACTTACTTCTACAGAAACGTACACATACTTAAGTCTTTTAAACAATCACTTATAGAAACACATACTTATTCATACAGGAACTCTTTCAATCTCTCACTCTCACATATACTCACTTATATACATCAATAGTCACATATACTAGTTTAAAACATATGTAGTTACTCATAAAGACACTATTGAGACAGTCATTCACTCACTAACACACCCATGCACACACTCATCCACCCATACAGTCCTGCACACATGCTGTCTTCAACACATACAAAGAGTGAGTCACTCATTCATGCACCTATGCACTACGTAATACCCCCCACCGAACCATACAGACACTCAGACACTCATACTGATAGTCAAAAATCAACTAATAACCTATATAGACACTCATGTAGCTACTCACCAGCTCATGCAGCCACTTATACACAAAGTGAGAGACTGATACAGATGTTTACATATTTAAACATTACTCACTGAGACATGTATTCACCAAGATACACTTAGTCAGTTATACAATCAATTTTTCATCCATTTAGACACGTATATACCCATGTATTCTTCCATCGACCTTGAGATATACATATATAAAAATATGTAATCTTCAGAAAAACACACATTCACTGGATGATGTCATCAGTGATGTCATCAGTGATGTCATTTGAGATGTCATCAGTGATGTCATTTGAGATGTCATCAGTGATGTCATGAGTGATGTCACTGACCATGTTATGAGTGATGTAATATGTGACGTCATCAGCAGTGCATTGTGGGCGCACGAGATATAGTGTGCTGAACTAACTATAACGGGGAAATTCAATGGTTTTGTACGAGTGAAAAGTCCAGCTAACTATAACGCCCCTGAAACTTATGGTTTTTTCAGTGAATTTCTAAGGTTTTTTAAATGCTAATTCCTAACTATAACGTGCCTGAAACCTATGGTTTTTTTCAGTGAATATATATATATATATATATATATACATATGTGATCCAAAGTGCCCTGAAGCGTTTTAGGAGGTCACTCGACAGAGCCTCGCCATACGGCTCCTTAATGCGGTCTGCCTTCCTGCTCTTCAAACATTACAAATGCCAACGCGTTTCGAGGAAAAACCCCTTCTTCTCAGGCTGCCAGCAATGAAACACTGAACCTCGCACTCCTTTCAATTTACAGCTTTAATAGATTACATAGCCGCCCCCCAGTGGGCGTATGCTCATTGCAGCTGTTGATACGTGCTGGGACATGGAGTCCTGAATGCGAGCGTCATTATTTTCTTGCAGTAAGTTCAATTGTCTCATTAAATGTAACGGCACATTTTGATCCTGTAGTAGGTATAGAGCATTTGGCAGGCTTAATTTAGCATATTTAGGCACTGTGCTGATACTGTCTTGATTCGTGCAAAACAACAGCCTCACCCCGCTGGTGTGTGGATTTCTCCTCCAGCTTTATCGGCGATGGTGCTCCTCCTCACGGCCAGGCTGCCGTGTAAGTTTATGTGATCCAAAGTGCCCTGAAGCGTTTTAGGAGGTCACTCGACAGAGCCTCGCCATACGGCTCCTTAATGCGGTCTGCCTTCCTGCTCTTCAAACATTACAAATGCCAACGCGTTTCGAGGAAAAACCCCTTCTTCTCAGGCTGCCAGCAATGAAACACTGAACCTCGCACTCCTTTCAATTTACAGCTTTAATAGATTACATCGCTGCCCCCCAGTGGGCGTATGCTCGGTGCAGCTGTTGATGCGTGCTGGGACATGGAGTCCTGAATGCGAGCGTCATTATTTTCTTGCAGTAAGTTCAATTGTCTCATTAAATGTAAAGGCACATTTTGATCCTGTAGTAGGTATAGAGCATTTGGCAGGCTTAATTTAGCATATTTAGGCACTGTGCTGATACTGTCTTGATTCGTGCAAAACAACAGCCTCACCCCGTTGGTGTGTGGATTTCTCCTCCAGCTTTATCGGCGACGGTGCTCCTCCTCACGGCCAGGCTGCCGTGTAAGTTTATGTGATCCAAAGTGCCCTGAAGCGTTTTAGGAGGTCACTCGACAGAGCCTCGCCATCCGGCTCCTTAATGCGGTCTGCCTTCCTGCTCTTCAAACATTACAAATGCCAACGCGTTTCGAGGAAAAACCCCTTCTTCTCAGGCTGCCAGCAATGAAACACTGAACCTCGCACTCCTTTCAATTTACAGCTTTAATAGATTACATCGCCGTCCCCCAGTGGGCGTATGCTCAGTGCAGCTGTTGATGCGTGCTGGGACATGGAGTCCTGAATGCGAGCGTCATTATTTTCTTGCAGTAAGTTCAATTGTCTCATTAAATGTAAAGGCACATTTTGATCCGGTAGTAGGTATAGATCATTTGACAGGCTTAATTTAGCATATTGAGGCACTGTGCTGATACTGTCTTGATTCGTGCAAAACAACAGCCTCACCCTGCTGGTGTGTGGATTTCTCCTCCAGCTTTATTGGCGATGGTGCTCACACATGCAAACAAAGTATCAAACATCCATTTACTTGCATATACAGTTATACACACACTACCACACTTACTTCTACAGAAACTTACACATACTTACTCTCTTAAACAATCACTTATAGAAACACCTATTTATTTGTACACGAACTCTTCCAATCTCTCACTCTCACATATGCTCACTTATATACACCAATACTCACATATACTAGTTTAAAACATATGTAGTTACTCATAAAGACACTATTGAGACAGTCATTCACTCACTAACACACCCATACACACACTCATCCAACTATACAGTCCTGCACACATGCTGTCTTCAACACATACAAACAGTGAGTCACTCATTCATGCATCTATGCACTAAGTAATACCCCCACCGAACCATACAGACACTCAGACACTCATACTGATACTCCAAAAACCAACTAATAACCTATATAGACACTCATGTAGCTACTCACCAACCCATGCAGCCACTTATACACAAAGTGAGAGACTGATACAGATATTTACATATTTAAACATTACTCACTAACCCATGTATTCACTAAGATACACTTAATCAGTCAGTTATACAATCAATTAAAAAAAAAAATCATCCATTTAGACACTTATATACCCATTTATTCTTCCATCGACCTTGAGATATACATATATAAAACATATTTATTTTTCAGAAAAACACACATTCGCTGGATGATGTCATCAGTGATGTCATTTGAGATGTCATCAGTGATGTGATGAGTGATGTCACTGACCATGTCATGAGTGATGTAATATGTGACGTCATCAGCAGTGCATTGCGGGCGCCAAGTTATAGTTAGCTGAACTAACTATAACGGGGAATGTCTATGGTTTTGTACGAGTGAAATGTCCAACTAACTATAACGCCCCTGAAACCTATGTTTTTTTCAGTGAATTTCTAAGGTTTTTTAAAGGTTAATTTCTAACTATAACTACAACTATGGCTTTTTTCAGTAAATATATATATATTTATTATACTATGTATACATGTGAAAATGTCTTGTCCGCCTGTTTGCCTCGGTGGCACTGAAAAAATGGGTGGAACTGACGTCAGCACACCGACGAGGTCCTCTTATGGCTCAGATGACGTCATATGGTGTCGCGACCAGAGCCATGCAATTATGACGTCCTCATCGACATGGGAGAGCTAGGAAAGAATTTCCGTGGAATGCTGGTGCAAGGGATATTCACCTTAGTGTTCAGGCTAGTCTTTTGGGAGCAACTGTGTATGTTGCCACTCCAGAAACCGAAACCAGTGATCCGAGGGCAGAGGCCCGGCAGATGGCACACGTGGTGGGGTGCCCAGTCGTGTGCACTGGCGGGGCAGCGAAGTGATAAGCACCACAACCCACAAAAAAGGTAACAAGGGCACTGAATAACACAGGATCTTCTCTTTGTATCTGGCAGGAACAACAAAGTTAAAATGCCCTAGTACCAAAATGTAGAATTAGTGCTGCAAGAGGACCTGCGATGCCGCTTCTGCCTCCCGTACCTTAGAGGCGGCACATGGGTCACACGGTACGGTCATACTGCGGTGGGACTCACACTCGTTGACCTCTCATGGCACTGCTCCATACTTCAAGGAGGATGCTTTCCATTAGCTATGTTTTCTGATGACATGTCGCGCCGGCCCCGTCCAACAACAGAACTCCTTTAGATCCAAACAGACTCTTCTACTTTCTCACCGGAAGTAAAACCAGGCCACGCAGACAATTTCACAATACAACAGCTGGGAATGCACTTTTCGGTAAAAAAAACACATTCCTTCCTCCTAATTAATCAAATAAACGTCTCACTGAAGAACAGGGGCCAGCTTTGATCGGTAAACAGCTGTTACAACAACTTTTTTACTTCGCAATACCATTACAACACATGTATTATCACGCATGCGTTGTACATCGCAAAGTCATTACTACACATGTTTTTTAGAACGCATGGTCATTTACCACGCATGCCTTTACAACAAATTTTGTTGTACAGGTATGAATCGTAAATGACCATGTGCTCTAAAACACATGTATTTGATCCACGTTGTTGTAAGGAAACAGAGGCTGTTCCGTTTCCTCACAACGACGTGCACCGCCCCTATGAGACGACGTGAAGCAGGAACCACGAGGAGAGAGGAACCACGAGGAGTGAGAGGTAAGGAGGATTGGTTTTGTTTCTAGGGTTTATGGTAGTGCAGTGGTGTTTTGGTAGTGTAGGGGTCGTGCTGGGGTAGTGTTTTAGGGTAGTGCAGTGTTGTTTGGGTAGTATAGGGGGTCGTGCTGGGGTAGTGTTTTAGGGTTTAGGGTAGTGCAGTAGTGTAGGGGTTCATGCTGGGGGTAGTGTTTTAGGGTTTAGGGTAGTGCAGTGGTGTTTGGGTAGTGTAGGGGGTCGTGCTGGGGTAGTGTTTTAGGGTTTAGGGTAGTGCAGTGGTGTTTGGGTAGTGAAGGGGGTCATGCTGGGTTGTGTTTTAGGGTTTAGGGTAGTGCAGTTGTGTTTAGGTAGTGAAGGGGGTCGTCCTGGGGGTAGTGTTTTAGGGTTTAGGGTAGTGCAGTGGTGTTTGTGTAGTGTAGGGGGTCATGCTGGGGGTAGATTTAGTGTTTAGGGTAGTGCAGTGGTGTTTGTGTAGTGTAGGTGGTCATGCTGGGGTAGTGTTTTAGGGTTTAAGGCAGTGCAGTGGTGTTTGTGTAGTGAAGGGGGTCGTGCAGGGGTAGTGTTTTAGGGTTTAGGGTAATACAGTGGTGTTTGTGTAGTGTAGGGGGTTGTGCTGGGCGTAGATTTAGGGTTTAGGGTAGTGCAGTGGTGTTTGGGTAGTGTAGGGAGTTGTGCTGGTGGTAGTGTTTTAGGGTTTAGGGTAGTGCAGTTATGTTTGGGTAGTGTAGGGTGTCGTGCTGGGGGTAGTGTTGTAGGGTTTAGGGTAGTGCAGTGATGTTTGGGTAGTAGAGGGGGTAGTGTTTTAGGGTTTAGGATAGTGTGCCCAACCAGCCACAATATTCGTGGACAAAGATGATCCTGACTCTTTTGAACGCTCCGCCAATTGAATAATTTGGGCCAAGGGCCCTACCACGTCCAAGACCTATCAATTCCTTTCTTGGGTTCCCTCATATAATTGGAGAAAAAGGTACTTAGTTTCTCATCAATTACAGGCGTGTGTGCCACCTTCCACTTCAGTGAGGGCCTGGGGCATTCTCCCCTCATCCTATTCCTGACCTCCCTTTCAAGGGGTTGATGGATTTTCCTCACCACATACTCTGCCACTTTGGTGTCAGGGGTCCACTCCACTCTGCCGACCTAGGATGGTAAATTTGGGTAGGCTCGAACATGTCCGAGTGGACCCCGTCCCCAACCCGGGACTCTAAGAGAAACCCGCCGTCGGGTCTACAATAGTGGTGACAGCGTCGCAATTTTCTCCGGATACCTCTTCCTCCCGGCAGGGTGCATGTTTTAGCGTTCATGCATTCTTGAGGAAGGTCTCTGTAAGTTTATCAAATCCTTACAAGTGCCCCACGTTATGCTTAACGGCCCTTTTATTCCCCATCTGGGAGCTACTGGGACCTGCCACCACGAGATCTGGGTCACTGAACACCCCAGAGATGCTTTTCGCCGGCATATCATCCTGATCCCTAAGAGGAGCCAGCGCCCTACAAATAGCCAGAGAGAGGGCTTGGTCCACTGCTGGAGGGAGAAGTTGGGGGGCCATTCCTCCTCCACTTCCTGGTAGGAGGAGTAAAAATGGTCTTCTGGAGAAGACATGATAGCAGAGGGTGTGAGCACAGAACAAATGCCCTTAAAATCCTTAAGGCAGCCCCCTCGCCAGTGCTCCAACAGCTGGGCTTTCCCCGAAGCTGTTATAAGAATAGACTGAGGCGCAATACCAATTACCACCACTAACGTGGCTGTGTGGGGAACTCACCGCGTAGTGGTGTCAAAATTAGGCGAGGGTTGGACGGGAATCAAGTGGACACTAAAGGAGTGACCGGATTCCCAAATGCGCGTAAAAACCAGTGGGAGCGCTCAACGGAGCTGCCTCGCTCGGACCAGACGCGCCTGAAAGGATCTCACCGCGCATAGAGCGCACAGTGGGAGAAACTGAACGGGGAAGAACGCTCTCAGGCAAGAGCCTGCTCCGCAGAGAATATGAAGTAATACCAAGGCAATAACGCTAATAACATGCACAAGAAACCGCTATACATACAGCAACAACGTCAGATTAAGCCAAGAATGTAAGGAATGCACTTAACTGATGAACAGTGAAGAAAGAGGAAGCCGAAGGGACATCACAATATCATATACGATGGACTGTGATATGATTGGACTATAGTTGCCTTGGAAACTACCCCGTAATGGTTCATGTGTTGTGTTGTCTTTTGTTTACTGATTGTTATGTTACGTTTTCTTTGAACTGCAATGCAAATAAAGTGAGGAGAGCTATGCATAATCCTCGCCTCCATCCTGCCATAGAATTCATTAAACTTTATTCGATCTGATTTAGAAACATAGTTCATAAAAGTGTACATAAAAACAGTAAATCCTCTTTCCTAATACAATACAGTGAGAATTAATTAAAACCAGTAGGTAAAAACAGGTGTTACAAAGCCCGGTTCAGAGTAACTTCAGGTTAACAGAATCGTAAAGTTCAATGTTTAGCAAGATCAATCTCATGTACTTCGTGCAAAATACACAATAAGGGGTCCAAGAAAGATGTACCGCTCCAATACCTGACCAGTCTGCACTATATAAAACTGCAGAAAAACTAAAAATAAAAAGTGTTTTACACACTTCTGTCATGGGGCTATATGTGGGTTACATCTGGGTGATATTTGTGCTACATTTGGGCTCTTTTTTCTCTGGAGGCTGTTGGACCCGGCCTCGTGGCGTGGTCCTTAACCCCCTGGATTGTGCCCTTTCCCGCCCCGGCCGTCACGGGCCACCCGTCTGAACTGCACCAAGGCCCTTCACCCGGAGCTGCACGTGGTCGCATACTCCTCGTGGCTCCGCCATCTTGTTGGCATCCACGTCACACCGTGCACCAGCCGGCGCGACCCCGCTCAACCCGGCCTCGACCCCAGCTAAGCCCCGACATCGAGGCACCACGAACTAGCCAGGGGGTGCCGCAGGAACCATTCATCGCCCCCGGCGGAGGACAGTATCGATGGGACCCCCAACTGTCCTCCCCTCTCGAGGTGTGATCGCCCTGCAACTCCCATGGGCCTGGCACCTCTCCTGCTGGGCGTCTGGCCACCTCCACCCGGCCACTCCGCCCCCTCGGGCGCATAGGTCCGGACATCAAAGGGCTCCAGACCTATATCTGGGGCGACCCCACCACAGCTCGGCAGTTGTATCCCGGAGTCGAGAGCCCTGCTGATTGAATCGCGGCTGACCCTACGGAGAAGAACTCTTGTCGGAACCATCACGAGCCCTGCTGACTGCGTCGCGGCTCCTTCTTGTGAACCCTTTCTGAACCACCTGGAACATCGGAGCCCTGCGGACGCTGTCGCGGCCCAACCTCGCTGAAACCTTCCTCGGAGCCCTGCTGACGACGTCGCGGCTCGAGCTGAGCAGAAACCATCTTGAGAGCCCTGCTGATTGAATCGCGGCTCTCCACGAACTGTACGCCAGAGCCCTGCTGACGCCGTCGCGGCTCGACCCATCCGAGATCCGGAGGTCCTCCAGCTTGAGGATAAGAACTGGGCCCCAGGTACCCTCGTACCGCCCTCCTGCCAAAGACTGTCCCGCTACCCCTACCCTTCCAAAGAGACACTGAGACTTTTGGTGGATCCCTCGATCCCTTTGTGTAAATATTGACCTCGTAACCTTTTTATTGCTGATAAAGAATTGCTTGTCACCAGACAACCTCCTTGAGTCCTGTGTGGTGGTGTTACTGTGCTAGTACGTGATAGGAGAAGGATCTCTCAGGAGACTTCTCGGCAGAGCTCGGCTACTTCGTGCAGTGAGAGGGCCCCCCTTGGTGGTCTCACCGACTCCTCGGGGTCCGCCTTCCAACATTTGGTGGCCAGCGACGGGATCCGAGCCAGTACCCACTAGCTACCCATCCAAACGAATAGCATCATGAGCAGCCAGGAAAACAACGCGACAATGGAGTTCCAGCCCGAACGGCTGGAAGAATATACGCACAAAGAATTAAAACAGTTCTGCAAAGACAAAGGCATTGCAACCACCAGCGTAGGTACCAAAGAAGAGATGCAGAAAGCTCTGAGGGCATGGTTGGAGGCCGGGGCAGGCCCCTCCCAGGAAGAAGGGCCCCTGCCCCTGACGGAGACCACAGCAACCGCACTGACTCCGGCAACCGGAGGAAGAAAGAGCCTAGAAACCGGCCTCTCCGAAGAAGAAATACGAGAGCGGGAAAAGGTCCGGAGCCACGAGCTAGAGCTCGCCCGACTGCGGCTGGACGGCGAACTCCAGCTGGCAGAAAAGAAACTGGCCCTCGAGCAGCTACGCCTGCAAGAAGAGATAGAAGAGAAGAGACGACACCGGGAGTTGGAGGAAAAGAAACTAACTCTTGAGCACGAGCGCAGTCTCAAGGAGCTCGAGATCAAGGCCAAGAACGGAGGGACCGACACCCCCAGTACTAGAGACACTCTACCGCCTTCCGAGGCCAAGGTACATATCCCGAAAGAGGTCGTCAAGGAGTATTACAAGAATGACGACATCCAACAATGGTTTAAGGCCTACGAGGTGGCCATGACCTCCCATCGGGTGCCCCGAAAAGACTGGGGCGCAGGCCTGTGGGGGCGATTCCTGAGTGAAGGGCGGGACACGCTGCTCCAGCTACCGGAGGAGGTGATGACCTCCTACGATCACATGAAGGAGGCCCTGCTCACCCGCTACGGGCTAACAGCGGAAATGTACCGCCAGCGGTTCAGAGACTGCAAGAAAATCCCGGGTACCACATGGGTGGAATATGTGGACTTTTTTAGTCGGGCCCTAGAAGGGTGGATCAAAGGAAGCAAAGTAACCACCTACGGGCAGCTGGTCGACCTCATCGTGTGGGAACATCTTTCCAACAATTGCTTCGTGGAACTGAGACAGCACCTCCTCGACAGCAAAATGACCGACCCGCGAAAACTTGCCGTCGAGGCCGATCGATGGGTCAACTCCCGGGTCCCCCGGAGCTCAATGGGGGAGTACCAGAGGAACGCCAACGGACCCCCACGCCAGCGCGGTGGGGGGGAGGGCCGAACAGGAACCGAGACCCTCCCGCCGGGGCCCCCAGGAGCCCCCCTCGAGGGCCACCGCAGCCACATCTCTCCCCGAGCCTAGCTCGAAGGGTGGGCCCGGCCCGACCCGGACCACGGCCACCAGTGACCTGCTATGGCTGCCAACAAACCGGACACTTTGCCAGCGATCCGGCCTGCCCTCTGAACCGAAGAAACGGGGCCGGCGGGCCCCCGCCCCGGCAGCTGACAGCCGCCGCCTTGGGGGGAGGAGAAGAGGAAGAGGAGGCCCTCGACCGAGAGAACACTGAGTGGGAGCCGGCAGCCATGTCCCTGGTCTGCCTGGGTAGCCGAGAGATGGTACCCTGCACCCCCATCCCAAACAACACCCAGAAGTACCGGCAGCAGGTCACGGTCAACGGACAACGGGCCGAAGCCCTTCGCGACACAGGCGCCAGTATCACCGCTGTCCGCTGCCACCTGGTGACCCCTGAACAGATTCTACCGAATGTGCTGTGCCCCGTACGGACGGCCGACAACAGTGAAAGCCTATGCCAGATGGCCCTGGTCCCCTTCGAGTGGGGAGGGGTGACGGGCCTGCTGAAGGTGACAGTGCGCGACGACGCCCCGGTCGACTGCCTCCTGGGGAACGACTTGGAAAGTTCCCCCTGGGCTCAAGTAGAGCGACGAGAGCACCTCCGAATGTTGGGACTGGCTGATTGGGCCTGCGCCATCACCCGGTCCATGACCGCCCAGGCCCCCCGCTCATCCTCGACCTCCGGGACCGCCCAACCCGAGGGGCTCACACCCCCTCCCACCAGCAGCGAGGAGGAGGCGGACACCGACCCTGGGCCCAGCAAATCCTCCCCCGAAGAGATGGCTTCTCCGAGCGCCCTACCAGAGCTGACGCAATGGCAACACGAAGGGGGCCCCACCCGAGAGCAGTTCCAGCAAGAGCAACAGTCCTGTCCCTCTCTCGAAGGGGTCCGACAACAGGCGACCGCGCAAGCCAACGGTGACCAGACCGGCACCCACTGGATCTACTGGGCCGAGGGCCTGTTGTACAGTGAAAAGAAAGTAGCAGAACTCGGGGCCAGCCGCGTGTTGGTGGTCCCCCTCCGCTTCCGGGAGTTCCTTCTCAACCTGGCCCATGATGTGCCCCTCGCCGGACACTTGGTGCAAGACAAAACGTACAGTCGTCTGGTGACCCACTTCTACTGGCCCCGGATGCGGAGAGATGTGGACAACCACTGCCGGTCCTGCCAGACCTGCCAAGCCAGCGGAAAGACGGGGGTCGGGTCAAGGCCCCCCTCCAGCCCTTTCCCGCCGTCAGCACCCCGTTCGAACGGGTCGGAATCGATATTGTGGGACCCCTGGACCCCCAAACCGCCCTGGGCCACCGCTTCATCCTGGTCCTCGTGGACCACGCCACCAGGTACCCGGAGGCGGTCCCGCTAAGAACTATAACGGCCCCTGTGGTAGGCCGGGCCTTGATGGGGATCTTCTCCCGAGTGGGATTCCCCAGCGAAGTGGTGAGCGACCGCGGCACGAACTTTATCTCCAGGTACATGCGGTCCCTGTGGCAACAGTGCGGGGTCACATACAAGTTCACGACCCCCTATCACCCTCAGGGGAACGGACTGGTTGAGCGGTTCAACCGAACATTAAAAGGGATGATCCAGGGCCTGGAAGAACCCCTCAGGCGGAAGTGGGATGTCCTGCTGCCCTGCCTCCTGTTTGCCTATCGGGAGGTCCCGCAGAAGTCCCTGGGGTTCAGCCCGTTTGAACTATTGTATGGGCACCCGGTCCGCGGACCGCTCAGCCTGGTCAAGGAGGGCTGGGAGATGAAGCCCCGAGGCGCCCCTCCTGACGTCTACCGATACCTCCTGACCCTCCGAAACCAGACCCGCAAGTTCCGAGCCATGGCCGAAGCCAACCTCGAGGCCAGCCAGGAGGACATGAAGCGGTGGTACGATCGCAACACCTCTACTGTAGAATTCGAGCCAGGTCAGAAAGTATGGGTCATGGCCCCGGTCGAACCCGGCGCCCTCCAGGACAAGTGGACCGGGCCCTTCAAGGTGGTGGAGAAGAAAAGTCCCGTCACCTACCTGGTCGATCTGGAGTCCCCCCGGAACCCTCTCCGGGTCCTACATGCTAACAGGCTAAAACCCCACTTCGCCCGGACCGAACTGAGCCTGCTGCTGGCGACCGACGAGGGGGGCGAGGACGACTCCGAGCCCTTGCCCGACCTCTTGCAATCCGACATTCACGATGGATCGATCGAAGGGGTCCAACTCGCCTCATCCCTGACCCCGGAACAGCGCAACGACTGCCAGCAATTACTGCGGGACTACGCAGCCCTCTTCTCTCTCACCCCGGGGGTGACCCACTGGTGCGTCCACGACGTCGACACCGGGGAGAGCCCCCCCATCCGACACAGAGCCTACCGGGTGCCTGACCGAGTGCGGGCCTGCATCCAGGCCGAAGTAGCGAAGATGCTGGCCCTGGGGGTCATCGAGCCTTCCGACAGCCCGTGGGCCAGCCCTGTCGTCCTGGTGCCCAAGGCCGCAGCTCCCGGTCACCCCCCGGAGTTGCGATTCTGCGTGGACTACCGAGCCCTGAATGCAGTAACCAAGACAGACGCACACCCGATACCCCGGGCCGACGAACTCATCGACCGCCTAGGGGCCGCTCGCTACTTGAGCACGCTGGACCTCACCGCCGGGTACTGGCAAATCCAGCTCACCCCCGGCGCCCAAGAAAGATCCGCCTTTTCGACTCCGGATGGGCATTACCACTTTCGGGTGATGCCCTTCGGAATGAAGAACGCCCCGGCCACCTTCCAAAGACTGGTGAACAAGGTTTTGGCCGGGCTTGAGGCCTTCAGCGCGGCCTACTTAGATGACATTGCCGTGTACAGCAACCACTGGGCCGAGCACCTCCTCCACCTGAAGGCCGTCCTGGCCGCCCTCCAGCAGGCCGGGCTCACAATCAAGGCCAGCAAATGTCAAATCGGCCACGGATCCGTGACCTACCTGGGCCATCAAGTGGGGAGCGGGCAGGTGGCCCCCCTCCAAGCGAAGATAGATGCCATCCAGACCTGGGAACCCCCCACTACCCAGACCGCTGTCCGGGCCTTCCTGGGCCTCACCGGATACTACCGGCGGTTTATCCGGGACTATGGGAGCATTGTTGGCCCCCTCACAGAGTTAACGTCCAAAAAGCAGCCCAAGAAGGTACACTGGACACCGCGCTGCCAAACAGCCTTCGACACCCTAAAAACAGCCATGTGTACTGCTCCGGTGCTGCAGGCCCCGGACTACCAGAAGGAGTTCGTGGTACAGACGGATGCCTCCGAGTATGGGATCGGGGCCGTCCTATCCCAAGCCGACGAAAAGGGGCTCGACCGACCAGTGGCCTTCATCAGCCGACGACTACTGCCCCGAGAGCAACGCTGGAGCACTATTGAGCGCGAGGCCTTCGCTGTGGTGTGGGCCCTCAAGAAGCTCCGGCCCTACCTCTTTGGCGCCCACTTCCGGGTCCAGACCGACCACCGGCCCTTGCAATGGTTAATGCGAATGCGGGGCGAGAACCCCAAGCTGCTGCGATGGTCCATCTCGCTACAAGGGATGGACTTTGACGTTGAACACCGGCCCGGCAATGACCACGCCAACGCCGACGGCCTGTCCCGCTTCTTCCGCCTTGACGAGGAGAATCCCCAAGGAGATGGGTGACTCTCCATGCCTTCGGCTGGGGGGGACGCCTGTTGGACCCGGCCTCGTGGCGTGGTCCTTAACCCCCTGGATTGTGCCCGTTTCCCGCCCCGGCCGTCACGGGCCACCCGTCTGAACTGCACCAAGGCCCTTCACCCGGAGCTGCACGTGGTCGCATACTCCTCGTGGCTCCGCCATCTTGTTGGCATCCACGTCACACCGTGCACCAGCCGGCGCGACCCCGCTCAACCCGGCCTCGACCCCAGCGAAGCCCCGACATCGAGGCACCACGAACTAGCCAGGGGGTGCCGCAGGAACCATTCATCGCCCCCGGCGGAGGACAGTATCGATGGGACCCCCAACTGTCCTCCCCTCTCGAGGTGTGATCGCCCTGCAACTCCCATGGGCCTGGCGCCTCTCCTGCTGGGCGTCTGGCCACCTCCACCCGGCCACTCCGCCCCCTCGGGCGCATAGGTCCGGACATCAAAGGGCTCCAGACCTATATCTGGGGCGACCCCACCACAGCTCGGCAGTTGTATCCCGGAGTCGAGAGCCCTGCTGATTGAATCGCGGCTGACCCTACGGAGAAGAACTCTTGTCGGAACCATCACGAGCCCTGCTGACTGCGTCGCGGCTCCTTCTTGTGAACCCTTTCTGAACCACCTGGAACATCGGAGCCCTGCTGACGCTGTCGCGGCCCAACCTCGCTGAAACCTTCCTCGGAGCCCTGCTGACGACGTCGCGGCTCGAGCTGAGCAGAAACCATCTTGAGAGCCCTGCTGATTGAATCGCGGCTCTCCACGAACTGTACGCCAGAGCCCTGCTGACGCCGTCGCGGCTCGACCCATCCGAGATCCGGAGGTCCTCCAGCTTGAGGATAAGAACTGGGCCCCAGGTACCCTCGTACCGCCCTCCTGCCAAAGACTGTCCCGCTACCCCTACCCTTCCAAAGAGACACTGAGACTTTTGGTGGATCCCTCGATCCCTTCGTGTAAATATTGACCTCGTAACCTTTTTATTGCTGATAAAGAATTGCTTGTCACCAGACAACCTCCTTGAGTCCTGTGTGGTGGTGTTACTGTGCTAGTACGTGATAGGAGAAGGATCTCTCAGGAGACTTCTCGGCAGCGCTCGGCTACTTCGTGCAGTGAGAGGGCCCCCCTTGGTGGTCTCACCGACTCCTCGGGGTCCGCCTTCCAACAGTGGCCATCTTGGGGGACTTATTTGTTATGAAGTTTACTAATTTTCTAATTTACTGCAGTCTCCTCAGTAGGAAATGATTTTAGTTTTTTACTTTGATTCCATCAAGAAGGCATTCAGATGTGTCACACATTTGCCATAAATTCAGAATGTTAGCACTCTAGTTGTTCATTAGATCACTGTAGTAAAGCTACTGCTCACCAGGGAGTTAACTGGAAGTCTACTGCTGGTATTGAAAGTGATTGTTTCAGTCTGCATGTCAGAATTTTCTTATGAAATAGAAGAGGATTTGAGATCTCACTTAAAACATGCCCTACATTTGCTTTCTACAGCACTAACCATAATTTCTATGGCAAAATGAACCCCCTCATTGTGTTCCTTTTTAAATTAAATATTTTAAGAGATACCAGTCCATTCCAATCAAGATGGCTTCAGGTGTGCCCTAATTCTGTCATAAGTGAGACTGTTAGCTCTCTAGTTGTTCTTTAGAACACTCTGGGAAGAAGCAGTAGAACACAAAGGCATCAACTGACAGGCTGCTCCTGTTGAAATATAAGAGGAAGATATTTGAGATCTCACTTAAAACATGTCCTAATTTTTCTTTCTACAGCACTAACCATAATTTCTATGGCAATATGAACCCCCTCATTGTGTTCCTTTTTAAATTAAATGTTTTAAGTGTTACCATTTTGTTGTCTTCTTTATTATTGCTCAGTAAATCAAAACCATTGCAATCAGCTACATATATTACGTGTAAAAAACCTTAAAATACAGTTTTTATAATAAGTTTGTTAAAATTTGATTAAAAAAAGAGAAGAAAACTTCTAGCGAAATTTCATAAGGTTAAGAAAGTGCATTCTGAAAAATAAAAGATTTAAGCATTTTTGTCACTGTCCGAGAAGCAGATAGAAATGAGATGTTATGTGCCCAAATTGTCTTTATTTAAATGGTCACACCTGCAGATTTTTGGGGCAATTTTAAGCAACACCACCATTTCTTACGGGGTTTTACATAGCGGGAGTTATTCCTTGACATTACCAAATTGGGCAATTCGGCTCAAACGTTTTACGGGTTTACTTCGTCCGGTCTCTCCCTTCTAGCTTCCTGCTTTTTTTCCGCTTTTTCCATAAATTTGACGCGATGACTTATTAGTTGAATGTTTTTCCCGTAAAAGCATGCTTTGACCGCCTGCCGACATGTTCTTATTCCCAGTTTCTTTAGAGCTGGTTTTAAATGGAGTCTACACTCCTTTGCCAGTCCTTTACAAATGCAAATTAGATGAAGGATGTCCTCTTTTGGGTCCCCACATAGCTGACAACTTGTTGTCGTTTGGGTTCGTTTCCATGGGCAAAGATGGTGTTGAGACGGAAGGATCCCCATCCTTAGTCGTATGAACTTCTCGTATGAACTTCTCCTTTGTAATCCATGTGTAACCGACTTCTAGGTAGCTTTGGCAGGTGCTGCTCGTGTAATTTTGGATGACAATCCAGCCATGAGCCCTGTTAGCTAGTGTTGCTTTGTCTTCCACTAGCGAAATTATCTTTACAGATTTGTTTACTAGTCGTTTGAAGGTATTATGAGGACCAATGCTCTTCCAGGTTTCTTGTAATTTCAAGCAGTCTATTGAGTGCTTTAGATAATTTGCAGCTGCACTTTTGTTTTTATTTTCTAGCTCCTTCCAGAGATGGAAGTTCAAGGTTGAGACATCGGCTCCCTGTATTGTGTGCCAGATTTTGGCGTAAACACCCATTCTTTCTATTCTTTGATTCCTTAGGCCAAATTCAAGCCTGCGAGGTATAATTAGGTAGATTAAATATCATTCGCATTGCCCTTGCTGTTATTTTGTCCAGTGCCTGCGCGTCCCTCCCTCGGAGGCATTCGCTCCCATAAGTGATGGCCGGTGTTAATTTTGCTTTAATCACTTGTAGTAGTGGTGTAAAGCTTCGGCCAGCAGCTTTCTTTTTGAGATTCCTCAGTGCGATCGCTATGGTGGTACCTCTCCTTTGTATTGCTTCTTTCTGTGGTTGGAATGACCCTTTTCTGTCAATAATTACGCACAGATATTTATATTCCTCCACAGTTTCAAAAGTTACACCACCTATTTGCCAGCAAAACTTGGGTGAGCACGTCTTTGAGTTTATTCTCATAGCTTTTGCTTTTGACAGATTAATACTGAGACCATTCGTTGCCGAATAATTGGATGTTGTTTTGATTAGACGTTGTAGCCCTATCGGCGTACGGCTAATGAGCACGATGTCGTCTGCATACATCAAGTTTGAGAGGTTAAGCCCTCCTACGTTTAGAGCATGTGCGTTACATTCATCTAGCTTCTGTGAAAGATCTGACATGAAGATGTTAAAAAGGGTTGGAGCTAGCACACACCCTTGTTTGAGGCCCTTGGTCGTCCGTATTTTCCTTGACAGGCAGTCACCTGCTCCCAACTTAATTTGTATCCACGAATCCGTATGTAAAAGCATCAGTTGGGCTAGTAGGGATGGTGGTATTTTCCTGTTGGCCAGCTTTTCACATAGTAGCTTTCTGTTGATGTTGTCGAAAGCTGAAGTATAATCGATGAAGCATACGAAAAGAGGCAGGTTGCTATTGGACTGTCTCTTACTGCATCTTCTTTTTTTTTTTGGTTCTGTTGTCGAAGTTACTACTTTGAAGAATGCTTTTATGTTGCTGATCTTGTTTCTCCCTTTCCTTTTTTGTTTTCGTCCTCTTTTGTTTTGTTCCCTGAGTGTTTCCGGGCTTCCTTTCCCCATGCTTTGGCCGTGAGGATTTTGGTGAATAGTGATTTCTGGAGCCTTTCCCTGTTGCCCCAACTTATGGCTGGGCTGGGTGGTCGGTTGCTCAAGGCTATCCCTTCTTTGTTTTTCTGCAGGCTTCTTTGGGACTTTCCCTGCAACAGCAGCATAGGATTCATTTTTAGTTTTTTCCATGCTGTTTAGACTGTTTGGGTCTCCCCCGTTCTTAACACTGCTGGGATCGTGTGCCCTATCTGCCAGGTTTAAGCTCCCTGACTGTTCACTTTGCTGGCTAAGGAGTGGGATTGTTGGTGCGTTCGCAGTACCTGGGTTTGCTTCTTTTTTTGTGTTATCAGTAAACTTTTTTAGGTCCAACAGGATGCCCCCCAGTAATTGTGGGATCGCTGTAAGTTTGTCCACGATTGTGTAGCATGCGCAACTCGGCTGCATTCTCTTTGTTTCTGCTTGAACCTTTTTGATCATGCCATTCATGTCTGCCAACTTGTTGTCGATGTTGGCTACATGAATGGCTAAGAAGTTTAGGAGGGATAGTTGCATGTCCATTTTTTATCCAAATGGTACTGCATTGCCTTTATTGATAACTGTAGGGTGTTTAACAAGGATGACCATAGAATCTCAGGGCCTTTTGAGAGCTCTTCTATAATTTGTGGAGTTTCAGGTTCTTGTTTGGTGTCTTCTTCTTGAGGGATAACTGGGAGGTATGATGCTACTCGTCCCTCCCACTCCTCTGTTGTTAGCAGGGGGGTATTTTCAAGTTTGGAAGTGTCCGATTGGTCTTGCTCAAGATATTTCACTTCTGTCTTGTCTGTATCTTCTATATGTTCTGTTTTTGGCGATTTTCCTAATTCTCTCCCGTCCTCCGCTGAATCGTGAGATTGGTTTGATTGAGTCGCCTGAGCTGGAGCTTGGGCTGGGGCTAGGGCGTGGGCTATTTTGATTGCTGTCATCGGGTTGCTGAGATTGGGTCCTGATGTTGCTCTTAGTTGGTCTAGAGCGTTAAAGTCCTTTGTCGGTGGCTGTGTTGAGATTAGTGATTCAAAATAACTGGCTAGGACTGATTTTCCGTTATTGGTATGTTCTTGATTGTTTTGCTCGGCCCCTGTTGTTGTGGTTGGTGACTTCGATATTGGCCTGATTACTATCTTTGCCTCAAGCGGGTAACTACTTTTATTTGTGGTACTGTTAATGACTTTGCAGTTTTCCCAGCTGCCATCGGCGCCAGTATCCATCATTTTGGCTTTGGCTTGAATGGGGCTTTCCTTGTGTGTGTGTGTTCTCAATTCCCCGTTGGCCTCGCCCTCACCCCTGCTTCCTTGGATTAGCCCTGCTCCCGCGCTTATGCTTTTCTCATGTGTCGTGATGTCTTGTGTTGGGTTTTTTGAGATTTTACTTTTTTCGTTTTTCTCTGTTCTTTTACTGTTTTCACTGATTTCACTTACCGGTGCGATGTTTTGACTGCTCCCCTCGGGTTCCATGGGGGCAGGTAGTCCCTTGAGGCTGCCAATTGAGGTACTTAGGAGCGAGCTTGGATCTTTCAAAAATGAAAAGATTGTATAGATTTTTGGTTGATGGCCCTTTATTGCTGGTCTGCTCTGGGTTTCCGAGTCGACCTCTTCAGTAATCAAATTTTGTAATGGAGATGGAGATGGCTCCTGCGTCAGCAGCAAGTTATTTGTACCATTTGCTGACTTAGGTTTGTTGTTACCGCGCCTTTTTGCTGGGGCATTGTTTGTCGCTTTCCTGACTTTCCCTGACCTCATGGCGATCTTAAGGGAGTTTGTTGAAGCTCTGGCGCTAGCGATTGAGTCGCAATTGTCTGCTTGCTTGTTAGCCTGCTTAAGCGGTCGATAGCACTGCTTGCTTGGTGTGTATTAACGCTTATTACTGCTTGTTTACTTTGTTTGATTTTTGGTTGATTGAATAATGATTGGAATGATGATGCTACTGTTTAGCTGAATTAACTGGATTAACTGGTTTGACTAGTTTAACTGGTTTGACTTGTTTGTCTGATTGTGCCTTTATTATTTCTTGTTTGATTGATTAATTGCTTGGTGTATGTCTGTATGTGTCAGTGCTTGATGTCGCTTTGATGTTGCTTAGTTGCCTTATTTAATTATGTTTTTGGCTGGTTTAACTGATTTTCCTGTCTGGATTTTCTTCCCGACGCCGGAGTGCTCAGCTGCTTTCTGTGATGTTTGCTCCTTTAGGCGCCTTGTTCGACTCCTTCTGTTGTGCCGCTGGGTGCAAGTAGGCGTGACGAGACAGATGGGAAGCCAATTTGCCCCCTAGTTGCCCTAAATCAACTTGATCCCGCCTGTTATCATCTGTTTGCCACCTTGTGTTGCTCAGTTCTGATTCAGGCGTCTGATCCCGGCCCTACCCCCGTTTTCAATTCCCACTCTGTTCCTTTAGCAATAGTGCAAACAATGTCACATGTGCAAAAACGCTATGTTTAAAGATTGCAAAAATACTTTCAATGCAAATAAAACCGATTCAATACATTTTGTCCCAACCAGCCTTTAAAAACAGTTAATAAAGGGATATTTCAAAGATAACAACAATTTCTTTCTGCGAAGATCTGTAGCCTTACCGATCCGCTAATGAACGGCGAAGGCTTTGTCTTTGGCTTTGTCTAGCTAGATATTGAAGTAAGTAAGTAAGGTTGATTAATGAGTTAGTTAATTGATTGATTGGGTTAATAAGGAACCCTTGGTTTAGTGTTTTTGCTGTGGCTTTGTTGTGAATGTTTTTAATTATTTTCTTGTTTTGCTGAATTTTGGTGATTTTGCTAGTTTTTTCTCTCCAGTAGATTTGTTATTTGTAGATTTATTGGTTTGGGGAAAAAAAATTGTTTTTATTTTGTAGGTTATTTTTTGTTATTTGTTGTTAAGAGCCTGCCTGCCAACGCCTGGTTACTCTTGATGACTCTTGGATGGCTCTTGGGTGATCGATTTTCTAGAGCCCTGCGCAGGGCTGGGGAAGGGGAGGGCTTGTGGGCCTGCAGGGTGCTTTGGCTGTATTACAAATCCAATTGGCCGCACACTGCTCGTCTTACCAGCAAGTTGCCCCAAGGAACTATGGTCCATGTAGTGGCGACGGCGAGTACGCCTGTGCCACAGTGTTAGAAGAAAGTAAATGTAGCATTAGCCATCCCTGGACACGTGTTTCGAGGTAGTTGCCTCTCGTCAGCAGGGAGTAGGTGAGTGTAAGGGGGTGCCGCTTAGACTGCCATAAACGTATTAACAGGTAACGTACCACTCATGGCGCGCAGGTGCTGGTCCAGGGCCCGTCGGCCCAATAGCTCAAGGGAGCCTTAATACAACAAATCCAATTGGCCGCACACTGCTCGTCTTACCAGCAAATTGCCCCAAGGAACTATGGTCCATGTAGTGGCGACGGCGAGTACGCCTGTGCCACAGTGTTAGAAGAAAGTAAATGTAGCATTAGCCATCCCTGGACACGTGTTTCGAGGTAGTTGCCTCTCGTCAGCAGGGAGTAGGTGAGTGTAAGGGGGTGCCGCGTAGACTGCCAAAAACGTATTAACAGGTAACGTACCACTCATGGCGCGCAGGTGCTGGTCCAGGGCCCGTCGGCCCAATAGCTCAAGGGAGCCTTAATACAACAAATCCAATTGGCCGCACACTGCTTGTCTTACCAGCAAGTTGCCCCAAGGAACTATGGTCCATGTAGTGGCGACGGCGAGTACGCCTGTGCCACAGTGTTAGAAGAAAGTAAATGTAGCATTAGCCATCCCTGGACACTTGTTTCGAGGTAGTTGCCTCTCGTCAGCAGGGAGTAGGTGAGTGTAAGGGGGTGCCGCGTAGACTGCCAAAAACGTATTAACAGGTAACGTACCACTCATGGCGCGCAGGTGCTGGTCCATGGCCCGTCGGCCCAATAGCTCAAGGGAGCCTTAATACAACAAATCCAATTGGCCGCACACTGCTCGTCTTACCAGCAAGTTGCCCCAAAGAACTATGGTCCATGTAGTGGCGACGGCGAGTACGCCTGTGCCACAGTGTTAGAAGAAAGTAAATGTAGCATTAGCCATCCCTGGACACGTGTTTCGAGGTAGTTGCCTCTCGTCAGCAGGGAGTAGGTGAGTGTAAGGGGGTGCCGCGTAGACTGCCAAAAACGTATTAACAGGTAACGTACCACTCATGGCGCGCAGGTGCTGGTCCAGGGCCCGTCGGCCCAATAGCTCAAGGGAGCCTTAATACAACAAATCCAATTGGCCGCACACTGCTCGTCTTACCAGCAAGTTGCCCCAAGGAACTATGGTCCATGTAGTGGCGACGGCGAGTACGCCTGTGCCACAGTGTTAGAAGAAAGTAAATGTAGCATTAGCCATCCCTGGACACGTGTTTCGAGGTAGTTGCCTCTCGTCAGCAGGGAGTAGGTGAGTGTATGGGGGTGCCGCGTAGACTGCCAAAAACGTATTAACAGGTAACGTACCACTCATGGCGCGCAGGTGCTGGTCCAGGGCCCGTCGGCCCAATAGCTCAAGGGAGCCTTAATACAACAAATCCAATTGGCCGCACACTGCTCGTCTTACCAGCAAGTTGCCCCAAGGAACTATGGTCCATGTAGTGGCGACGGCGAGTACGTCTGTGCCACAGTGTTAGAAGAAAGTAAATGTAGCATTAGCCATCCCTGGACACGTGTTTCGAGGTAGTTGCCTCTCGTCAGCAGGGAGTAGGTGAGTGTAAGGGGGTGCTGCGTAGACTGCCAAAAACGTATTAACAGGTAACGTACCACTCATGGCGCGCAGGTGCTGGTCCAGGGCCCGTCGGCCCAATAGCTCAAGGGAGCCTTAATACAACAAATCCAATTGGCCGCACACTGCTCGTCTTACCAGCAAGTTGCCCCAAGGAACTATGGTCCATGTAGTGGCGACGGCGAGTACGCCTGTGCCACAGTGTTAGAAGAAAGTAAATGTAGCATTAGCCATCCCTGGACACGTGTTTCGAGGTAGTTGCCTCTCGTCAGCAGGGAGTAGGTGAGTGTAAGGGGGTGCCGCGTAGACTGCCAAAAACGTATTAACAGGTAACGTACCACTCATGGCGCGCTGGTGCTGGTCCAGGGCCCGTCGGCCCAATAGCTCAAGGGAGCCTTAATACAACAAATCCAATTGGCCGCACACTGCTCGTCTTACCAGCAAGTTGCCCCAAGGAACTATGGTCCATGTAGTGGCGACGGCGAGTACGCCTGTGCCACAGTGTTAGAAGAAAGTAAATGTAGCATTAGCCATCCCTGGACACGTGTTTCGAGGTAGTTGCCTCTCGTCAGCAGGGAGTAGGTGAGTGTAAGGGGGTGCTGCGTAGACTGCCAAAAACGTATTAACAGGTAACGTACCACTCATGGCGCGCAGGTGCTGGTCCAGGGCCCGTCGGCCCAATAGCTCAAGGGAGCCTTAATACAACAAATCCAATTGGCCGCACACTGCTCGTCTTACCAGCAAGTTGCCCCAAGGAACTATGGTCCATGTAGTGGCGACGGCGAGTACGCCTGTGCCACAGTGTTAGAAGAAAGTAAATGTAGCATTAGCCATCCCTGGACACGTGTTTCGAGGTAGTTGCCTCTCGTCAGCAGGGAGTAGGTGAGTGTAAGGGGGTGCCGCGTAGACTGCCAAAAACGTATTAACAGTAACGTACCACTCATGGCGCGCAGGTGCTGGTCCAGGGCCCGTCGGCCCAATAGCTCAAGGGAGCCTTAATACAACAAATCCAATTGGCCGCACACTGCTCGTCTTACCAGCAAGTTGCCCCAAGGAACTATGGTCCATGTAGTGGCGACGGCGAGTACGCCTGTGCCACAGTGTTAGAAGAAAATAAATGTAGCATTAGCCATCCCCGGACACGTGTTTCGAGGTAGTTGCCTCTCGTCAGCAGGGAGTAGGTGAGTGTAAGGGGGTGCCGCGTAGACTGCCAAAAACGTATTAACAGGTAACGTACCACTCATGGCGCGCAGGTGCTGGTCCAGGGCCCTGGTTCTGCACCTGCGCGCCATGAGAGGTATTTGACCTGTTTTAATTACATTTTGGCAGTCCACTCGGCACCCCTTTACATTGTCCTGCTCCCTGCTGACGAGAGGCAACTACCTCGAAACACGTGTCCAGGGATGGCTAAATGCAACACATACTTTTTTCTTTTTACACATCGTGGCATAGGCGTACCCGCCATTGCCACTACATTCACCACAGTCCTTTGGGGCAACTTGCTGGTGTGACGAGCAGTGTGCGACCAACTTGTGTTCAAATTATTACGGCTCCCGTGAGCTATCGGGCTGACGAGCCCTGGTTCTGCACCTGCGCGCCATGAGAGGTATTTGACCTGTTTTAATTACATTTTGGCAGTCCACTCGGCACCCCTTTACATTGTCCTGCTCCCTGCTGACGAGAGGCAACTACCTTGAAACACGTGTCCAGGGATGGCTAAATGCAACACATACTTTTTTCTTTTTACACATCGTGGCATAGGCGTACCCGCCGTCGCCACTACATTCACCACAGTCCTTTGGGGCAACTTGCTGGTGTGACGAGCAGTGTGCTACCAACTTGTGTTCAAATTATTACGGCTCCCGTGAGCTATCGGGCTGACGAGCCCTGGTTCTGCACCTGCGCGCCATGAGAGGTATTTGACCTGTTTTAATTACATTTTGGCAGTCCACTCGGCACCCCTTTACATTGTCCTGCTCCCTGCTGACGAGAGGCAACTACCTCGAAACACGTGTCCAGGGATGGCTAAATGCAACACATACTTTTTTCTTTTTACACATCGTGGCATAGACGTACCCGCCGTCGCCACTACATTCACCACAGTCCTTTGGGGCAACTTGCTGGTGTGACGAGCAGTGTGCGACCAACTTGTGTTCAAAAAATGCTTTGGCTGTATTGCCGGCGACGCTTGTTCTGGACGGACCCCCTCTGTGGAGACAAGCTGCAGTCTGTCGGCAATCGGGCTCGCCCCTAATCAGCTGGACTCACTCCTCACTCACTTCTCCCAAGATCACTGGCACCCACTTACTGTTCCGCCATTGTAGTTGCAGCTGCCATTTCCCCCCTGTATGTCTTAAATCCGCTGCTCCTCTATATATCTGCACGTCTGCAGTCTCCGCTCTGCTGTCTCTTGATGTCCGACGGTCCCGCTGTGTCTTGCCTCCCAGGTCCTCTGCCGGGACTCGACTGAAGCTCCAAGGCTCCAGTCCCTTCGCCCTCGCCTCGCCCCACCTCACCCACCTCGCCTTCAGGTGTGCCATAATTGTGTCATAAGTAAGACTGTTAGTGCTCTAGTTGTTCTTTAGAACACTCTGGGAAGCTGCAGTAGAACACAAAGGCATCAACTGACAGGCTGCTCCTGTTGAAATATAACAGGAAGATATTTGAGATCACACTTGAAACATGTCCTATTTTTTCTTTCTAAAGCACTAACCATAATTTTTATGACAAAATGAACCCCATCATTTTGTTCCTTTTTAAATTAAATGTTTTAAGGGTTACCAGTTTATTCCAATGAAGATGGCTTCAGGTGTGCCATACTTTTGTCATAAGTAAGGCTGTTAGCGCTCTAGTTGTTCTTTAGAACACTCTGGGAAGCTGCAGTAGAACACAAAAGAATCAACTGACAGTCTCTGCCCTTGTTGGATGTACATGATTTACTGAGAATGATGGAGTTCATTCTCACATGACTGAGAAAGATAATGTGAATTTACAGAAAATATGCTCTGATTTTAGCTTCAGTTTTGTCTCAAACATGATTCATGATATCCCAGCAGAAGGTTTTTCACAGGGTAAAATCACCTTAGAACACACCACAGTTCCTGAAATTAGTATGGTACCATCAACAAATGAATTCTAATGTAACTAAAGTCTGTTATCACCCTTTATAGTTCTCCTTTTGCTAACCCTCAAAATCTTCGATTCACTACAATGCATTTCAATGGGGTACTATCATGTATATTGGTCCCAAGATGGCTGCCAGCAATTCCAGGATGAAGTGCTGACAGCCAATCAGATCTCACGATGAAATTTGTTGTTAGGCTCCACCCAGATATTGAAATTTTTTCTTTTTCTTTTTCTAATTTCTCATGAACTACTGAACGGATTTACACCATTTAACAAAAAGGGATCTTTCTGAACCAAGGGCTACCTTTTCGCCAAATTTTGTGTAATTCCGTTCAGCAGCTCAGGCTGTAGCCGTGTCTAAAGTTTCCTATGGGAATTAACATGGAGAAAACACGTTTTGGGACCTCCCTTTTTTCTCGGCCCCCGGTTGCCGAATCACCCTGAAACGTTTAAGATAGGAGCTGACCGGAGCGCCCCACGAGTTTTGAAAATTTCGCGAAGATTCGTCAACCGACGCCAAAGTTATTGGGAAAAGAATGTTACGATTTTCCTATGGATAATAGGTCCTAACTATAACTACCTACTGGCGACCTCCAGTAGGTAATATATATATAATATATGTATATAGACACATATCAATATATATATTTACAGATATATATATATATAGATGGATATATAAATATACAAGTATATGTATTATATATATTTACTGGCTCATTTACAAAAAAAGTACGAGCATGCCTGCATGTTATAGTACTGAGTTGTAAATGTAACTTTAAAATAGGCATTGTGGTACTTAGATGTATGATAAAAACTAACTTTCTGGTAATGGTGATGTGTGGTAAAAGATGCGCTCCAAACCTGACTACCACCACAGGAACTTTCATACATGAAATGTTTGTCCCATTAAAGATTTGAAGTTAAGGGATCAGGTACTGATTTGGTATATGTTATCTGTAGGAAAGTAGGATCTGCTTTTACGGTTACCCATATATTTGAATCAGGTACTGGCTGAGATGAGGACCCCGGACTCTATGCTCTCTCTCCTAAATTGGTATCGTAAGTACTTTGGTATATTCCAGATTGGATACTGGTGAACACTTATCATTCCCTAGTGTATGGTACTAAGGTACCCTGGGCATAGATACACCAGGGGTCCCCCATCGGCTGAAGCATGTATTATGCCGCCCATGGGAGACCACTCAATTTGTTACTACAGGCCTGCCATTGCAGACTGTATAAGCTGATGCTAGCACCACTCATGAAAGATACAGGTTTTCCTATATCCAAGGTTACTGCACTTAAAACCTATAAGTCACCCCTAGGGCAGACATTTCAATCCTGAAGGCAGGGTACTGAGTTCTAAGTGTGAGGGTTCCCCTGCATTAACAGGACACCCCTACAACCTACGGAGTCCATTCCCCAGGGTTGTAAGTGAAACAGCCATATAACATATAGAGATGCCCTACGTCATTACGCGATGTCCATCTCGAAGTTGGCTGTACCAAATCCTATAATTTTTGGTATCAAACATGTTGGAATCATACCCCCACACCATAAACATTGTAGGATGTATGATTCCATGCACTGTAAAGCTCCTTAGGGAGACCCTCAGTGCTCCCGGTTCCAGTTTTCTAGACCCAAACAGCACAACTGGCAGCTGCTGACCAGAGACACGAGTCTGCCCTCCTGATGCTGACCCAAGCTCAAGCAGGGGAAGGCAGAACAATAGGTATCCTGTCACAGGGAGGTATGACCACCTCCCAGACAGGGTTTAGTGTAGCGAGGTGAGATAGGGGCACTTGCTAGCGCCACTCAGTCTGCTTGGATAGCATACTTGGTGCCCTCCTTGCATAGTCCAGTTCAAACCAGTTCAGGGAGCTGTTGGCTCCCGCTCTGGCATGAAACTGGACAAAGGACATGGGAGTATCTTCCCACTGTCCAACCCCTCCCCTGGTAGGGAACCCTAAATCATCCTAACCCTTTTCTTAGGGTACTTAATGACTTACCTGAGAGTGGGTCCCTAGATTCCTCATGGGAAAATATTCATTTCATTCTTCTGCAACTGTCTGGACACTCTGGACTTTACTCTGGGCATCAAACCTGCAACTGAGAAGCCTCCTGCTGCTCCTGATCTCATCACCCTGCTTGTCTGCTGCAACATCTGTGCCTGTTCACCATACAGGAACCATCCAAGGCCTGTGGGAATCCACGACACCTGTAGGAATCTTCCTTGAAGTGAAGTAGTCACTTCCCTGCATCTGCAGGCATAGGAACTAAGCTGAATGGTCTGCTGATCCTGAGCTTTCACAAACTCTGAAAGGCTCAGCAACACAGGTTGTGGTTCTTCACATCCCTTGAGGCCTGCCCTGTCCTCTCACCAAGTTTGAGGCTAGTATCCCTTGTCAGAGCCACAGGAACCGAACCCCTATGCACTGTGTTGACTTGCAGTTGAAAAGGCGTGTTGGCTTCCTTCCACCAAGATCTTCGTGCTCCAAATATCCCCAACCTCAAGCATCTCCAGTGACCAAGATCTTTGTCATCACCGCATCACTTGCATCGTGGGCCTGTATCTCTGGTGAGTTGCTCGAGGTCCTCTTGCGACTCCAGCACCTCCGGCCTGTGGGTCCTCTTGAGGGTCATCTTTGAATTCTTTGGGCTTCCCTGATTTCTTGGGGCCTGCCCTGACTCCCCTGCTTGTGGTGAGTCACCTGGAGCTTGCTGGTCCCGACCGTGCACCTTCTTCACTTTCCACGTTGTTTGCAGTTGCCAAGGCTTGTTGGTGCTCCCGACAGACACCGAACCCTCAACTATCGACATCCGACGTGGGATGGCATGTGAACAGCTCCTGGTCTTCCACAGCATTGCCTGGTCCTCACAGCTGCAGCTTCAAAGTCACCCTGAATCTCTCCTGAAGCACTCAACATCGGTGGGCATTCATCTTCCATGCCTCCTGGTCACTCCTGAGTGGCATAGACTCTGTCCCCTCTACTTGCAGGTACTTCTCAACTTGAATCCACCTTTGTGTTCCACCAGACACTTTCACCTTCTGCAGCAGTGGCATCTTCCTGAAGTCCTCCTTTGGGTTCAATGGCAGTTTCTGACGTTACTTCACACCTATGCACCTGACTTCCCTGGTGTAGGTATGCTGGTTCCTAGGGTATCCACTGGTGGAGTGGCTCTCCAACCTTCTGTCTTCCACTGGGTTTCTTCAGGGGCACTGGGAATGGTCCTTCTTCATTAAAAATGAAACTGCGATTTACCCATTTACTTGCATTGATCCAGCGGTCGTGTTGCCACTCTGGTCATGGCCTCTGTGGGGCCCCTGGTTACTTATCTTGGGTGGTTCCTTGTGTTCCTGGCACTTCTACATCTTTTGGGTATAGTCTTGACTATAGTCTTGGTTCGCATACCACTATTTTAATATATGGTTTGGACTCCCCCTGGTGACCACAGTGTATTACATGCTACTTACCTGTTTCTATTAAAAAGTATGGTGTGCATTGTGTACATCTCCTGCTTGGAGATATCTGTATGTGTTAGTGAGTGTCTTATAATAAATAAATATTTTTATAAATACACAGTGTGGTTCTTTTTCACTTAATCTATACCTATAAGATTAAGTTCTGTTAAAACAGGCTGCTTTACACTTCTTCTGGACTAAGCCTGAAGGCTGCTCTCCACAGCTACCACTTAGAGAGCTTTCAATGGTTGTCTAAGACCATAAAATCACCATAAGGGTTGTCTGGATTGGAGCAAGGTGTCCACTTACATACGTGTACACCATATACCAGGCCAGCTTCTCACATTGGTGTGTAGCGGTTGGGATTTAAGCCTGCATTGTTTTACCAGGCAATCTTGGTGTGTATTAATTGAAAAAACAGCACTAATATTAGGCACATATAATACAGCTTAGACTAAGTAAGTTCTACCGAACGTAGGGTTGGGTAGTTAAGGGTCTAGCACAACCCCTTCTCAAACCTCTGAGAGTTTAGTTTCCACTATGTGAGGTAGGTGCAACACCTCACTACACCTTGAACCCTATCTTTAGTTAGGGATACTAGTGTCCCCCAGTCTGCTAAGTACAGTGGTCTAAAGTTCCATGAACTAAGGACCCTGTGTAGTCTTAGAAAGTTATAGACTGGCAACCCCACCATTTAGCTGCTCTTAGAGCTGCTGCATCAGGATGATATCCGTCCTTTAGGGCAGAAGACCATGAAAATATAGGTGGGGATACTCCTGAAAAGGGAGTATCAGGAGCTCTTCCTGATGTTCTCAATTATGAGTATGGGCAGGAGGACTCAAATGAGTCCAACCTGCCAAACTCTGACCCCTTAGGGCATAATGCAGATGGAACAAAGTAGACACCCTTTGTTCCTCCTGGGAGGGTCCAGAGAAGATCAAGGAGGTCTAGATCCTCCTCTAGAGAATCCAATGCTTCAGGACATTCCATAGCGACCTCCATATCTAGAAGAGGGGCAGCTCTTGGAACAGAGAGTACCAACTGCTTGAACTTGAAAAAGCAAGACTTAGGCTCAAGAAAGATCAGTTTGCCCTTGACAAAGAGTCCCTAGAATTCCAGAAAGCTAGGAGGAAATTGGGACTAGAGTTCCAGGGTGGTAGCAACAGTGTCCCTAGGATCATATAATCTTCTTTTGACAATAGGAACCTGGTGGGGGATGATATTCATAAATGGATCACTGCTTTAGAGAGGGCCTGAAAAGTTCAGAGGGTCCCTAAAGAGCAACTAGCCTGTGGCTCTCCTTTGCTAATAAATGTAGAGATAAGCTCCTCACTGTTAGTGAAGAGGATGCTGACAATTACTCAGTACTGAAGAGTACTCTCATAGATGGGTTTGGCTTAACCACTGAACAGTATAGGATTAAGTTCAGATACACACAGAGGGCAAACACCCAGGACTGGGTAGATTTTGTAGACAGTGCTATTAAGGGTCTGGAAGGCTGGTTTCATGGAAGCAAGGTACAGGTCTATGAAGGATTGTACAATTTTATTATGACGGCGCACATCCTTAATAATTGTCAGAACCAGCTTTTTCATCAGTAACTGGTGTACTCAGATCTGACCGCCTTCCAAGAATTGGAAAACAAGGCAGACAAATGGAGTCGCACAATGGTTAAGCAGAAAAAACATAGTAATGGAGGTGACCAGAAGAAGCAAGATTCTTTTAAAGTCAGGATAAGGGTGGGGACAAGGATAAAGATAAAAAAATAGTTTTCACAAGGGCCTTGTTAGAAATGGGGGTCCCTAGTTGGCACAGGTATGCACTTGCGACAAGCAGGGACTCTCAATTCTAAGTCAGGATAAGGGGATCACCCTTTCAAATAACCCCTGCTCAACCTTTAGGTAGTGTGGCGCAAGCAGTCAAGACTATTCTCAGGGTGTCATAGGTTAAGCATTTGTGAACACATACAGTAATACAATGACACACCACAAATGGACACCAGTCAAGGTTATATCAAAAATAGGTTTCTTTATATAAGGCTTAGCACAAGACCAGAATAACGATTAAAATGACCACAGTAATATTTTAAAGTTCAATGTTCTTGCAAAAAGGCTTAAAATGCAAAAATAGGCTTCTTTTACTCAATTCTGCTTCTTTTCAGGCTTTGTACGGCTCGTACCTGGGTGTACGACTCGTCCGCATTAAAAACAAAGAAAGTACGAGTCAAACAATCAGTGCGGACTCCGGGGTCCGGGACGTGCACACTGTGGTGCGAACAGAACAAAGTACCTTAAGTTCGTGGGGTCCACGACGGACAGTGCGGGACAAGTTGATGGGTCCGGGTCCTAGTTCGGCAGCGTATTCGGTCTGGTCCGGTCGCAGCGTCGGGACGCGGCGTTGGTACGGGGCCTTCAGGGATACGTGCGGATGATCCGGATCAGCTTGCAGAGTCCGTGGCGTCGGCGTTCGAGCCGTACCTTCGGTGCGGATAGGCGGCGACGCTTCTCAGCGCCGTAGAGCGTACGGGGAGGATCAGCGTACTGCGGCTTCTCGGCTCCGAGCACGGCACGGTGCAGTACGTTAGCAGCGTACGGACCGTACCTGTGGGACAGCGAAGCTTGAGTCCAGCGTACAGGGTTCGGCAGCCAGTGATGTACGTCTCGAATCGGCGGGGAAGGTTAGGTGCAATGCAGCCAGGAGGGATACGGTGCATACTAACGCTTTTGGATCAGCGTAGACGTACGGTGCCGGGCGGCAAAGACACGGCTTCGCGGTGTATGGGGTACGAGGCGTACTAGGGCCAAATCCAGCGGGAAACAAGCAAGAATTGTCCAGGCAACTCAGTTTTTGAAGGCAGATGAGTCCAATGGTCCTGGGACTCAGTTCAGGGGGCAAGCTCTTCTTCCAAGCCCTTGGAGATAGTTGAAAAACAAAGTGCAAAGTCTCTTTCAGTCTTTTCCTCTCCCTTCTCAGCAAGGCACCAACTGCAGGCCAATCCCCCAGGTCAGGGAAAGTTACTCCTCCTTCAGCTTCTTCCAGGTCCTTCTAGTCAGGCAGAGTTCCTTCGTGGTTCAATCAGGATCTGATTTCTTAGGAGCAGGGCTCCTTCTTTTATAGCACAATTCTTTTGTTCTTTGTCGCCAGGGGGCCTGGGCCTGGCTCAGTCCAGTTTTGGAGCACTTTGTTGTGGTGACTCTGCTCTTTCCTTTCAGCAGCAGGGCAGAGACATCAGCTGCTCCACAGGGGGCGGAGCCGGCATTGTGGTGGCAGAACACAGGTCTATTCAGAGTCAAAGGTGTTCTCCTCCCACCCATCCTGGTGTAATCTCTCTACCCACCACCTGGCAGCCAGCCTGTCTCCTGGAATTCCCCAGCCCTGCTCCTTTACTGTTACTAGGCAGAACACACACACACAGCAGAGGCGGACTGAAATGGCCAGGTCAGTAAATACTAACTTTCTAAAAGTAGTATTTACAAACACAGGATATTAAAATAAACTTTACTAAAAGAAGTATTTTATTATTCTGAGTTCAGGCATTCTAAACTTGACTTTTACCATGCTCTCGGAGTCCACTGGGATTACAGCGTGTAGTAATTCCAGCAGCCCATTCTGGCCTATGGAGAGCAGGTAGCCTTCAATAGTGAAAAACGAAAATGGCTGTAATTCACTATTAGGACATGCCACACACCTCAGGGCATGTCCTACCTTATCCTTACAATGCACCCTGCCCTAGGGCCTACCATAGGGGTGACTAATATGAAGGTAAGGGAAGGTTTAGGGACTGGCAAGTGGGGACACTTGCCCAGTCAGCATGACAGTACCAGACTGCATGCAGATTCTGCAATGGCAGACCTTAGACACATTTTACCAGGCTGCTTCTATGGGTGGCACAACCAGTGCTGCAAGCCCACTAGCAGCATTTGGATATACAAGCCCTTGGCACCCCTGGTGCACTCTACTAGGGACTGATAGTAAACCAAATAAGCCAAACATGGAAGTCAATTCACATAATAAATTTTACCATAGGGAGAGCATATGCACCTTAGCACTGATCAGCAGTGGTAAGGTGCCCAGAGTCATAAAACAGCCAACACCAGGTCAGAAAAAATACAGGAGGAAGGCAAAAAGTTTAGGGATGACCCTGCAAAAAGGGCCAAGTCCAACAGGCCTCAATAACCTGCATCTGGTGGTGAGTCCCAAAATTCCAAGAAAGGCAAAAATAAGCCTTTGTGCCATCTTTGTAAGGTGAAGGCCCATTGCACAAGGGATTCTGATTGTCCAAACGCCAAGGGAACTACTACTACTACCACTGCCCCTAAGGCAACTGCTCCCCCTAGCACAAGTGCAGGTGGTAGTACAGCAACCAAGGGATTAGTGGGGTTAACTTTGGGTTCTAAGATGGGTTCTGACTTAGTCACAACCCCAGCGCAAGCTGTTTTAGTCCGTGATGATGACATAGATGTTGCCACCTTACTGGTCATTCCCACTAAATTGGGCAAGTACAGACAACAACCTTTGAACAATTGAAAAAGAAGCAATGGCTTACAGGGACATAGGGTCTAGTGTCACTATGGTGACAGAGGAACTTGTGTCCCCTGATCAGATCATACATAGACAAATGTACCAAGTTACCAACACTAACGATGTCAGGACTGACCATTCCTTGGCAGTTGTAAACCTCAGCTGGGGAGGGGTAACAGGACCTAAAAAGGTTGTGAAATCTTCAGACCAACCTGTAGATTTTTTGTTGGGCAATGATCTAGAAACTTCAGCCTGGGCTGAAGTGGAGTTGAAGACTCATGCAGAGATGATGGGCATCTCTGTCAGTGCGTTTGATGTCATCAGGGCTCAGGCCAAACAGCTCACCACTGACAAAGCACTGGATTCTGAGAAAATGTAGCAGGTACTTGTCAAGAGAAGGAGAAGAAAGGGTAAGGAATTGCCCTCCTCACAAACTCCCACTGAATTTCAGGCTCCTGAGGGAGATGATCTCAGTCATTGTGAAGGAACTGTCCCAGAGGAGCTTGGGCCTGACCAGGCACAGTTCTTGGCGACAGAGGGCTCTTCCAGGGCAGACTTGAGTTTGGAGCAGCAGTCCTGCCCCTCTCTTGAACCCCTCATGCAGCAAGCTGATTCTGGGGAAGCAGGGAATATCAGTGGGTCCCATTGGATCTGTTGGGAAGATGGGCTCTTGTACTCTGAGGGTAGAGACTCCAAGCCTGATGCCACCAGGAGGTTGGTTATACCCCAGAAGTTCAGTTGTTTCCTCCTCTCCCTGGCACATGATATTCCTCTTGCAGTACACTTAGGGTAAAGCAAGACTTGGGACAGGCTTGTGCCTCACTTTCACTGGCCCCATATGTCTGATGACACCAAGGAGTTGTATCGCTCCTGTGCCACTTGCCAAGCCAGTGGTAAGTCAGGTGGCATCACCAAGGCCCCCTTAATTCCACTTCCAGTGGGTGGGGTCCCCTTTAAAGGATAGGGATTGGCATTGTTGGTCCCTTGATTCCTCCAACTTTATCTGGGCACAGTTATATACTAGTGGTGCTGGACCATGCCACTAGGTACCCAGACGCTATTTCCCTTAGAACCACTACAGCTCCTGAAGTGGCCAGGGTCCTCCTGGGAATCTTTTCCAGAGTGGGCTCCCTAAAGAGGTTTTTTTAATGGACAGAGGTACAAACTTCACATCTAATTATATCACTGCCATGTGAAAAGAGTGGGGAGCAAACTACAAGTTTAACACACCCTACCATCGACAGTGCAATTGACTTGTTGAAAGGTTCAACAAGACCCTCAAGGGTATGATCATGGGGCTCCCAGAAAAGCTTAAGCAAAAATTGGATGTTTTACTACCCTGCCTTCTCTTTGCCTACACTGAGGTTCCTCAGAAGGGGTTTGGCTACAGCCCATTTGAACTTCTGTTTGGACATCCAGTTAGGGGTCAATTGTGTCTAGTAAAGGAAGGCTGGGAGCAACCTCCCAAACCTCCTAAATAGGACATTGTGGACTATGTCCTTGGCCTGCGTTCTCACGTGGCTGAGTACATGAAGAAGGACAGCAAAAACCTGGAGGCCAGCCAAGAACGTCAGAAAGCTTGTCATGACCAAAAGGTTGACTTGACTGTTTACCAGCCAGGCTAGAAAGTGTGGGTGTTGTAGCCTTTGGCCTGAGCAGCTCTCTTAGACAAGTAGAGTGGGCCCCACACTATACTTGAGCTAAAGGGTAAGGACACCTACTTGGTGGACCTAGTTACTCCCAGATGTCCTAGTAGGGTACTTCATGTGAACCGCCTGAAAACTTTTGTAGACAGGGCTGATGTGGGCTTGCTCATGGTAACTGATGAGGGACAGGAGGAAGAGAGTGACCCTCTCCCTGATCTCCTCTCTCAGAACCCTGATGATGTGTCAGTAGGTGACCAGCAGCAAGCTGATTGCAGGCAAGTCCTCAATCAGTAGAGACATATGTTCTCCCTGACACCCAGTCAAACCGCTGAGTGTACCCATGAATTGGACACAGGTGACAGTTTGCCTGTTAAGAGGAAAACTGAGGTTTTGTGTGAACTACAGAGGCCTCAGTGCAATCACTAGCACTGATGCTCATCCAATTCCCTGGGCAGATAAACTCATAGATAATTTGGCCTCAGCCACGTTTTTGAGTACATTTGACCTGACAGCTGGCTACTGGAAAATCAGACTAGCTAAGGATGCCAAGCCAAAACAGCATTCTCAACCCCTAGTGGGCATTATCAATTTATTGTGATGCCCTTTGGTCTGAAGAATGCACTTGCCACATTTTCAGAGGTTGGTGAATAAAGTCTTAACAGATCTGGAAGCCTATAGAGCAGCATATCTAGATGTTATAGCTGTCTTTAGCTCCACCTGGTCTACCTCAGAAATGTTCTGGAGGCCCTGTAAAAGGCAAGCCTCACTATCAAGGCCACCAAGTGCGAGATAGGGCGGAGTAAGGTTGTATACTTCAGCCACCTGGTAGGTGGAGGCCAGTTTCAACCATTAGAGAGCAAAATCCAAAACTGTGGACTGGATTTCTCCCACTACCCTGACTCAGGACAGAGCTTTCTAGGGCCTGACTGGGCATTACAGAGATAAAGGGATATGGGTCCATTGTGACTCCCTTGAATGATCTGACATCAAAGAAAATGCCCATGAAATTTTTTCAATGGTAGTAAGCTTTCAAAAGGCATTTGATGACCTGAAGCAGGCCATGTGCACTGCTCCCATCCTGCACCCGGCACGATTCTGCCCTACTGCTGCTGAGCCAAGCTTGAGCAGGGGAAGGCAGAACAATAGGTATCCTGTCACAGGGAGGTTTGACCACCTCAAAACACACAACGTGGGAGAGACGAGGAAAAAAAAGGGCTATCTCTGACTCCCTCAAATATCTTTAATCACACACGACAGAGAAGCAATCACAGAAAATATAGAGTAGTACTAACCACGGTAGGTGGGAAAATCTATAGAGATCTTAATACTGCCCTCACACACTCGAAAGTGTCATGCTTCATCATAGGGCCGCATCATACACCCAGGTGCAGACCAACACCTTGGGTGGAGTGCAGTTTTTTTTAGAGGAAAGAGAAGTAATATATGATGAAGGAAAGTGGTGAGGGTACAGTACAAATAACAAATAAACAGAATAAACACAGAAGTAAGATTCTGACAGAAAGGAAACGAATAGTCTCCTAAAGGAAGGGACCAAGAAAAAGCGCAGAAAAAAGAGAGTATAAAACTGTCTCGAGGTTAACCCTCAACTTTATTCCTGTCAACCTCGGGCAGAGTTAAAATAAACGAAATGGGGTATCAAGGGCAGGTAACGACCCCATAATCCCCACTGAGTGAGAGCTTGCTAGCGCCACTCAGTCTGCTTGAAGTGCACACATGCTGCCCTCCTTGCATAGTCCAGTTCAAACCAGCTCCGTTAACCGTTGGCTCCTGCTTTGGCCTGAAACTGGACAAATGACGGGGGAGTATCCTCCCCACTGTCCAATCTCTCCTTTGGGAGGGAACCCTGAATTGTCCCAACCCTTTTCTTAGGATACTTAAGGACTTACCTGAGGGTGGGTCCCTAGATTCGCCGTGGGACAAGATTCATTTCAGACACCACTTCTTCTTCAATCATCTGGGCACTCTGGACTTTGCGCTATTCACCATACAGGAACCTTCCAAGGCCTGTGGGCATCCAAGACACCTGAAGGAATCTACCTTAAAGTGAAGGAGTCACTTCCTTGCATCTGTAGGCACCTCAACTAAGCTGAACGGTCTGCTGATCCTGGGATTCCATGAACTCTGAAAGGCTCAGCAACACAGGTGGTGGTTCTTCACATCCCTTGAGGCCGGACCTGCCCTCTCACCAATGATTGGGATGACTCTCCAACAGTCTGTCTTCCACAGGGTTTCTTGAGGGGCCACTGGGAAGGGTACCTCTACTTTAAAAATGCAGCTTGGACTTACCCATTAACGTGCATTGATTTCGTGGTCGTGTTGCCACTCTGCACACGCCCTCCATGGGGCTCTTAGTTACTTACCTTGGGTTGTTTTTTGGTTCCCCAACACTTCTACGACTTGTGGGTATAGTCTTGACTCGAGTCATGGTTTGCATACCACTATTTTAGTATATGATTTGGTCTCCCCCGGTGACCACTGTGTATTACATGCTACTTACCTGTTTCTATTAAGAAGTATGGTGTGTATTGTGTATATCTCCGGCTAGGAGATATCTGTATGTGTTAGTGAGTGTCTTATAATAAATACACATTTTTATAAATACACTGTGGGGTTCTTTTTCACTTAATCTATACCAATAAGAATATTGTTAGACCTGGCGATTTCTGGTTGGCTAAGGCTTGCGCCAAAGCCAGGCAGAAACCACCACTCTAGTCAGGGCAAGGAAGTTACACGCCAAAGATAACCCCTGCTCACCCCCTTGGTAGCTTGGCACGAGCAGTCAGGCTTATCTCTGAGGCGATGTGTAAAGCGTTTGCGCGCGCACCCAGCAACAACACCCAAGGCCCACCACAAAGGAAACTCCACACAAGGTATTCTATAAAAATAACCTTTGTATTATACACAACACATTAGATAGGAACACACACTTTACAATGTGCCAACAGGCACGGGCAGAATTTACAAGGGATTATGTACAAGACAGGGCCACCTGGACCACTGTCAGGAATTAGCACTTTTAGATATTTAGCACATAAAATATATAAAATCACTGTAGCACAAAAATAATATGTATAGCACACAACCAGTACTTACTGGTATCGGGGAAGTACCACCTACGTAACCCTAACTACTTTAGGAGACTGTCACGCAGGGAACTAGAACCTCACTAGCACCCCCTGTACTAGGAGAAAGCAACAACCACCTACGTATCACAATACCTGTAGGGGTAATAGAACGTTACACATGATGCCTAAAACATTCAGAGGTGTAGAGCAATGGCACATGACGCATCAAAACACATTCAGAGGTGCACGGAAGGAACACACATGATGCATAAAACATTCAGAGGTGTAAAAGCAATGGCACATGATGCATCAACACACATTCAGAGGTGCAAGTAGGAACAATTGTGCAAGACTCCTATGCCACCACCTGTGGCAGTCCCTGGGCCAACTGGCCTGGAAGGGGCTAGGACGCCCTGCGTTCAGCAAAGTCAGGCTGCGCCAGCTGCGCAGACTAAAACAAGAATGGTCCCCCACCTAAACGTGGCAGCTGCCCACTAAGTGCTGGGCAGCTGGAAAACGAACTTCAGGCACTCTGCGTGCCTCTGGAACCCTCTCTGGGCTCTGTTCATTAAAGATATGCCCTCTAGAGCCCTCGGGGCTCTGCACAACGTTGGAGCCTCACTGGGCTCAAACAACAATGCCCCGGGAGCCTTCACGGCTCTGAACCAACATGCCCCCGAGGTCGGAGCGTTCACTGCGCTCTTCGTTGGAGTCCCTCTCCGGGACTGGAATCACCACAATGCCTCCGTTCGTTGGAGTCCCACACGGGGGACTCTTTACACGCAATGCCCCCCCGCAGAGCCTCACGGGGCTCGAGACATGCTGTGGCAACTTTTGGAGCCTCCCGGGGCTCGATCACTGCCCCCGCACCCCCAGCACATGCGCGGAGTCCCCCAGCCCTGCTAAACACTCACCGGGCTGCTCGGGGACTCCCGCGTCGTCTCCGCTCTCCACGCCGGGGCTTCTAGTCACGCGGAGGGGCAGGCACCGACAATGTGCCTCGCGCCCCCTCCGCACCAGCTCCTCTCGCACTCCTTTCCTCCGTCCAGCGCGGGGTAGGCTCCCGCCTGGATCTTCGCTGCACAGGAGCGCGGGGTAGGCTCCCGTCCGCTTCCTGTCTTCAAAACGAGGCTTCCGTCCCGCGGCACGCCCCCAGGCTTGCCTGACTTCCGGTCACGAACCGGGCTGCAGCGGTGATCTCGGTGATTAGAGGGGTGGGCTCCCTCCGTGAATGCAATCCTCGGCGGGGTAGGCACCCGCCGCAATCATAAGCAAATAAGCGGGGTGGGCACCCGCAAGCTGAATCAAAGCGCTTCACAGCGCTACAAGGTGAGCCAGCGCTCGCAGCGCTACCAAGGATCCTAAAAGCGCTCCCAGGCTCTGAGAGACAGCCAGTCCAGGAAACCAGCGCGCCCAGCGCTGTAAAGTCCAGAAAGCGCTCCCAGGCGCTACAAGCAGTGTTCAGCAACAAAAAAGGTCCTTCAGAGAGCAGGGGGCAAAGGCTGGGCCCAGAGCCAGCTCACAGGGCCCTCCAGCAGGGAGGCAGTCCCCAGTGGCGGTCTCTCCTGGCGCCCAGCAGCAGCAGGCCCCCCCTCAAGTGGATCCTGCAAGAGAACACCATGTAAGGGGACACAGCCCCTTTTTATACAGTACAAGGCTTTGTCTAAGGTGCAGGGAAGGGGCGAACCAGTTCCAACAGGTTCCTGAGCACTTTGTTTTGCTCAGCCCCTCTCCCTATTCACTGGCAGGGCTAGGGTCATTAGACGCACCACAGGGGCCGGCGCCAGCATTGTGTGGGGGAAGCCCTGTCCTATTCAGGACCCAGGTATACTCCTCCCCAGCCATCAGCATGCTAACTCCCCATTCACCACTGGGTGACTCCTCCTGACTCTGGGGATTTCCCCAGCCCGTCACCTGACCTCACCAGCCAATCGCCAGACAAGCCACACATTTCAGACTGCACACTGAAGTGCCCACTTCTAGAAGTGGCACTTCCACACCAGGTACATGCACGCTGCACACATCAACGCGCAGCATTCACTCCCACGAGTCCGCACATACCAAACACGGGCCTGCACACCCCACGCATCAGGAACTACCGGGACACATACATTCCCCCATGCATTCCTATGGGAGGGCAGGCCAACCTCACAACACGCACGCACTTTACCCTGGGACACAGCGGTAAAGTGCGCAGAAGTCAATAAAATCACTAAACCAAGTCACCATATTAAGCAAAAAGTTTCGGGGTGAACCGGCCAGAAGGGCCAAGTCCAACACAACCCCCTTCCAGCCAAAACGCAGGGTAGACCAATCACCACCGTGATGGACTTCCCTGGTTGGAGCGATAGAACACGGACGCGGGCCTGCCACTGCCGGGGCACCCTCCGGTTCTACGCCACGGTGAACCCATGGAGTTTCTTCTCAAACCACTCTCCGGACCAGCTGGGCTACCCCACTGGTACTCCCAAGCTGTCCGCGGCCAAGACCAGGCCCTAGGCCCCCCAGGTGCCACTGGTCCTTGCCTAACCACAGAGTGGGGGGTAGTAACCCCTGGCACATAGCAGCCATTCTCCACTCTACCCCTCATCAGGGCAGTTCTAAACTGCCACTGATCCTCCAGCCTAGGGCCCGTACCCTCAGGCTGACCAGAAGTCGCGGGTGAGGCTCTCCTCCCCCTACCTCTTCTCCTAGGGTTCCGCCCTCTCCTCCTTTGAGAGGCACCCTCGTAACATACCTCACCAACCAGCTCAGGACCCCTCCCTGAGAACTGGTCTACCAACCTAGGGTTTAACCCCTCAGGTTGCACCGGGGTCAGAGGTGGGCTCTCCCACCCTCTGCACCCCCTTCCAGAGTCCTGCTCCCTACCAACTGGGGCGGTCCCTCTGGAAGAAGAACCGGTCAGGACACTGGTTACAGTAGTCAGACCCTTCAGGTCAGGCTGCTCCTGAACCTGGCCTTCCAACCTCCGGTCTAAAACTTTCGGTGGAATAATTGCCTGGCACTCCAGGACTTCTGGGGATTTACACACCATCCCCCCGAGAGGAACATATGCCTCATATGTTGCATGACCGTCTGCCTGGCGCAGATCTCCCGTCCCCTGTCCACCTGACAGTGCGCGAAGATCCCCCAGGCCAGACGTGTAGTCGCCATGGTCACTTCTAGGAGACTCAGCCCTCCCGGCTGGTCTCTGACCCACTGGCTCCTCCACCGGGGAACACAGCCCCATGCCACTCCTCTCGCTGGACTTCTGTACCCTCCCTACTGGAGCGGTACTGCCAGACACTAGAACCACAGGAGCCCTGTTTACAGGCGCTCCCGGTCCTCTACTCACTAGGTGATCCTCCTCAAATGGGCTAACAGGACAGCCTAGGTCCCCAACTTGGTGTTCCCTCCTGAAGCCACCCAAGTCCTGAGGCAGGGTTTCGTACGTCTGGGGACCCTCGGTCACCCACTTACTCCCGCTCCACTGAGCCAGGCGTAAGCCCCTACACCCTCCTCGCTACCCTGGGACCTAGCTGGGCTACACGGAGCCTCTTCCACCACGCTGGGCTGGAAGGTACCTGAACCACAACTTGAGTCACTAGTGTGGGAAGAACTATCCCATTCCTCATCATAACTGGGGGCCTGTTCCCATCGGTCTGCTTCCGCTGCCAGCTCCCACGGATCAGTGTGCCCCCATGCTAACAGGTGTTGGCGCAACTCGGGATAAAAACTACTGGATAGCTGCTCTCTGACGAGCAGATCATACAGTTTTTCAAAATCCTCCTTCGTGCTACCCCATACCCAATCAAACAGTGCATCCTCGCATTCCTCCACAAACTTCTCCCAAGACTGGTGAGGCAGCTTCTTCCTGCCCCTGAACTTCAACCTACATTCCTCCTCCCGGGAACTAGGTACCATACTGGGGGAACTGGGAATGGGACTCTCTGCACTGGTCTCTCTATTGCTGCCACCACTGGACTCAACCCTCCCTGGGGAGCCCAGAAAACTACCACTGCGCTCTGGGGACAACTTACCCTCTAGAGCTAATCTCTCCCTGGCGAAGGCCCTCTCAGCCTCCGCCATCCTCTCCTGCGCTAAGACCCTCTCGGTCTCCAGCTTTTTCTCGGCCATAGTCAGCTGCGCCATCCCCCGGGCATGCTCCAACCTGAGCTTCTCCATGGCCAGCTGATGCTCCCTCTCTTCCCTCCTATCTACCCACTCCTCTGGGGACAGGGAAAGGGATGGGGTGCTGCTCCTGACACTGGACCCAGCAAGGGACTCCCTATCTATGGGGTCTTCACTCTCTACTGGCGTCCCTGTCAGGTAACCTTCCTCCTCTTCAGATTCCTCAGGGCTCCCCTCAGACCCACCACCCTCTCGGCGTGCGGCCCGGGCCCTATCTTCCTCGCTGCGCTCTCGCTCCCACTCCTCCTTTTGCCAAAGGATCAGGTTGTCCCTCAGTTTGGACTGGGTATCTGACTCACCCACCTCTATGTCCCTCTCCTCACAGAACCCTACCAGCTCCAACCTACTGTACCTAAACAGACTACAGAAGTTAAAAGCAGGCTCCATTTTGGCGGACGTTCTTGAGAAGAGTTCAACACAAGGAACCTGGGGGTCGGAGCTACACAGGAGTACACAATTCACAAAAGGTTTCAGTGAGCTCTCTATCCTGGAGAACTCACACTCACTGTCTAATGCCACACACACCATCCACACACAACCCTCCCCTCGGACTGGTAAGGCAGTTTCTACCACCCCTGATCCCTCAACCTGACCACCACGTGACACAGGTACCAAACTCTGGGCGCAGGGCGGGGGACAAATGTACTGGACACAATTACACAATGATACCTTCAGGAGAAGAAATAAAGGAACTTCAAAAACAATAATCCCTAAAATGTGATTTATCTAATGCAGAGTTTTGTGGTGTAGCCAGTCGCTGCTGCGGTACAGCGCAAACGCAAGTCCAAATCCCACCGCTGATCACCAATGTTAGACCTGGCGATTTCTGGTTGGCTAAGGCTTGCGCCAAAGCCAGGCAGAAACCACCACTCTAGTCAGGGCAAGGAAGTTACACGCCAAAGATAACCCCTGCTCACCCCCTTGGTAGCTTGGCACGAGCAGTCAGGCTTATCTCTGAGGCGATGTGTAAAGCGTTTGCGCGCGCACCCAGCAACAACACCCAAGGCCCACCACAAAGGAAACTCCACACAAGGTATTCTATAAAAATAACCTTTGTATTATACACAACACATTAGATAGGAACACACACTTTACAATGTGCCAACAGGCACGGGCAGAATTTACAAGGGATTATGTACAAGACAGGGCCACCTGGACCACTGTCAGGAATTAGCACTTTTAGATATTTAGCACATAAAATATATAAAATCACTGTAGCACAAAAATAATATGTATAGCACACAATCAGTACTTACTGGTATCGGGGAAGTACCACCTACGTAACCCTAACTACTTTAGGAGACTGTCACGCAGGGAACTAGAACCTCACTAGCACCCCCTGTACTAGGAGAAAGCAACAACCACCTACGTATCACAATACCTGTAGGGGTAATAGAACGTTACACATGATGCCTAAAACATTCAGAGGTGTAGAGCAATGGCACATGACGCATCAAAACACATTCAGAGGTGCACGGAAGGAACACACATGATGCATAAAACATTCAGAGGTGTAAAAGCAATGGCACATGATGCATCAACACACATTCAGAGGTGCAAGTAGGAACAATTGTGCAAGACTCCTATGCCACCACCTGTGGCAGTCCCTGGGCCAACTGGCCTGGAAGGGAATAGGACGCCCTGCGTTCAGCAAAGTCAGGCTGCGCCAGCTGCGCAGACTAAAACAAGAATGGTCCCCCACCTAAACGTGGCAGCTGCCCACTAAGTGCTGGGCAGCTGGAAAACGAACTTCAGGCACTCTGCGTGCCTCTGGAACCCTCTCTGGGCTCTGTTCATTAAAGATATGCCCTCTAGAGCCCTCGGGGCTCTGCACAACGTTGGAGCCTCACTGGGCTCAAACAACAATGCCCCGGGAGCCTTCACGGCTCTGAACCAACATGCCCCCGAGGTCGGAGCGTTCACTGCGCTCTTCGTTGGAGTCCCTCTCCGGGACTCGAATCACCACAATGCCTCCGTTCGTTGGAGTCCCACACGGGGGACTCTTTACACGCAATGCCCCCCCGCAGAGCCTCACGGGGCTCGAGACATGCTGTGGCAACTTTTGGAGCCTCCCGGGGCTCGATCACTGCCCCCGCACCCCCAGCACATGCGCGGAGTCCCCCAGCCCTGCTAAACACTCACCGGGCTGCTCGGGGACTCCCGCGTCGTCTCCGCTCTCCACGCCGGGGCTTCTAGTCACGCGGAGGGGCAGGCACCGACAATGTGCCTCGCGCCCCCTCCGCACCAGCTCCTCTCGCACTCCTTTCCTCCGTCCAGCGCGGGGTAGGCTCCCGCCTGGATCTTCGCTGCACAGGATCGCGGGGTAGGCTCCCGTCCGCTTCCTGTCTTCAAAACGAGGCTTCCGTCCCGCGGCACGCCCCCAGGCTTGCCTGACTTCCGGTCACGAACCGGGCTGCAGCGGTGATCTCGGTGATTAGAGGGGTGGGCTCCCTCCGTGAATGCAATCCTCGGCGGGGTAGGCACCCGCCGCAATCATAAGCAAATAAGCGGGGTGGGCACCCGCAAGCTGAATCAAAGCGCTTCACAGCGCTACAAGGTGAGCCAGCGCTCGCAGCGCTACCAAGGATCCTAAAAGCGCTCCCAGGCTCTGAGAGACAGCCAGTCCAGGAAACCAGCGCGCCCAGCGCTGTAAAGTCCAGAAAGCGCTCCCAGGCGCTACAAGCAGTGTTCAGCAACAAAAAAGGTCCTTCAGAGAGCAGGGGGCAAAGGCTGGGCCCAGAGCCAGCTCACAGGGCCCTCCAGCAGGGAGGCAGTCCCCAGTGGCGGTCTCTCCTGGCGCCCAGCAGCAGCAGGCCCCCCCTCAAGTGGATCCTGCAAGAGAACACCATGTAAGGGGACACAGCCCCTTTTTATACAGTACAAGGCTTTGTCTAAGGTGCAGGGAAGGGGCGAACCAGTTCCAACAGGTTCCTGAGCACTTTGTTTTGCTCAGCCCCTCTCCCTATTCACTGGCAGGGCTAGGGTCATTAGACGCACCACAGGGGCCGGCGCCAGCATTGTGTGGGGGAAGCCCTGTCCTATTCAGGACCCAGGTATACTCCTCCCCAGCCATCAGCATGCTAACTCCCCATTCACCACTGGGTGACTCCTCCTGACTCTGGGGATTTCCCCAGCCCGTCACCTGACCTCACCAGCCAATCGCCAGACAAGCCACACATTTCAGACTGCACACTGAAGTGCCCACTTCTAGAAGTGGCACTTCCACACCAGGTACATGCACGCTGCACACATCAACGCGCAGCATTCACTCCCACGAGTCCGCACATACCAAACACGGGCCTGCACACCCCACGCATCAGGAACTACCGGGACACATACATTCCCCCATGCATTCCTATGGGAGGGCAGGCCAACCTCACAACACGCACGCACTTTACCCTGGGACACAGCGGTAAAGTGCGCAGAAGTCAATAAAATCACTAAACCAAGTCACCATATTAAGCAAAAAGTTTCGGGGTGAACCGGCCAGAAGGGCCAAGTCCAACAAATATGTTCTGGTAAAACAAGCTGCTTTACACTCCTTCGGGACTAAGCCTGAAGGCTGCTCTCCACAGCTGTGTCACTATAAGTACTCCCTTGACTGACCAGTCTGCCATCAAAAGGTGTTGCTAACTAGAACAGTAAGTTGATGGTGGAACGATGGTATGCCCTATTTGAAGTGTTTAACACCACCTAAGTGTGGGGAAGGAGCCACTTCCTTTTGTTATTATATTCCCTCACACACCCTAGTGGTGTCATGCTTCATCATCGGGACACCCCAACGCCTAAAAGTCAGGGTGTGCTCGACTGTTATGTCAGGGAGCGCTTACTGAAATGGTATTTGGCCAGGGGATAAAGATTAAAAATCAATGTCAGACCCCAGTTTCCCTTTATTCTTGGGTCTGGCACTGATAATAAAAATGAGAACAAGGGGTTTCTAGGGATATTATAGTCCTAGGACCCTATTGCCAACATTTTGCTGTCCCTTGCTGCCCCATAAAGGGTGCACAGACTTTCTTCAGGGCGTAGGCCCCCTGGGAAATTGAGAATAGTATGGGGGTTTCACTATACTACTACACGATAAGGACAGATAGCTGCTGGTCAATCAAGGGAGTTCTTATAGTGACACAGTGTTAATCCACGGGAGGGTGTACTCCCTCATAGAGTTCCTCTCGGCCCCTCACCAAACAAGGAATCCTTCCTTGTAAGGTATGTGAATTATGCTCTCCGCAGCTACCACTCAGAGAGCTTTCTAAGGTTGTCTAAGACCACTAAAATCACCATGAGGGTTTTCTAGATTGGTACAGGGGCCCCACTTACATAAGTGTACACAATATACAATGTCAGCTTCTTACAGTATCATATAGTTACAAAGATTATATCAGAGTGAGGCAAGTAAGAACATGAGAAACACTAGAGTTATTGTCCATCTTGTCTTGAGATGTAGTAGGTAGATCAGAGATTGATTATTATCCCCTAGGGCCACGTAACTCCAATCCTCACCCTGGTGTTGTATAATGGGGGGTTTGAGTTCAGATGTGTCAACACCTTACCCTAATACTTTAATGGCAGTTATGTATTTTAGTGGTGAGGGCCAGCTTACCTGGTGCTCTAGAAGAGGATTTTCTTGTCCTAGGCCCTTTCCAGGCACCTACAGGCCCAAACAAGCATCACCCATAACCTGTCATCCTTTACTAGGATGCCCTAAGAGTTCCTGTCCTTGGGTCTCTTCCTCCTCCCGCTTTGCATCACATTGCATTGGCTCCTTGCGCAAGACGACTGAGCACTGACCAATGCTTATATCTGTATGGCAACATGAACTCGCCCATTCAATGTCAGTGCAGTGATGTGCGTCACCGTCTTGGGATGGGTAGTGAGAGAAAGAGAATGTCCATTCACACTGCCCTCTTACCTGTGACGTCACAAACTCAACCTAACCTCGAGAGCTGGCACCCACACATGGTAATATCCATGGAATAAATGAGGAAACATTTACCAGTTAAGCCAAGGCTAGTAAAAGATGTAAAGGCCCTGAGCTTAATTGTGTGATGCTGTCTTTATGTAAATAATGGATTGCATTTCTAGAATGTTCTCATGGTTGCCGAATAAGGATACCAACTGGATGATGCATAAAACCAATCTTGAACAAGGCTGTCGTGGAGAACTCTTCAGTTACCGATTTTTGGAACAGTGTTACAGTCTGCAATATTTCTTCTTCAAACGTCCTGAAGATTAGAGCGGAGGCCTGATACTGAATTTCATGGAATGGTCAATGTTATTAACTTCAAAATGAAACGGCACGATTTATTATAGAAATTAGTATAAAAACATAATGTAGACAAAAAGCATTTACAAATAGATAAAGGACACATTGAAATATGCATATTGGGCTTTGACTGTCTCCGGCCCGGGATGAGGATAATGCTGTTTTCGGGCTGTCGCTCCCTCCTCGTTGATATTCTGTTCTCCTCCAGCACAATTTGTTAAAGATGCACACCAGGCCGCTCCGCTTCGTTGTGTAGACACTTAATCTAGCTTTCATCCCGCTACTCGGGTGCCATCTCCCAGCGTGCGCTGGCGACAGTCAAGTGAGCGGCATTTGCATAGATTTTGCACGCATGACATTTTTGCGTGGCAGCTGGGCCTCATTATCCTGCGCGCGAGGCTGCATGCGAGACAGGAGCTCTTTGAGGCAGTCGGAGAATGACGTGACAATGCACGAGCTCGGGAGGGATTCTTCATCATCCGTGGAGCGGGGGTGCACGTGAGGTTGGGGGTCCTTTGGAAAGGAGACAGACAATTTGTCTTCCAGTAAGAAGTTATGCTTGATGGATCTGAGCTGGGCCGTAAACTTCCACAGCACTGTGTCTTCTTTAATCTGTCACCTCCTGTTCAGATATAAGCTTTCCAAATTACTCCATGTCAAGAGGGAACCATCGCGGAGGTCAGGAAGGGCTAGTTGGGAGAAGCAGCTCTTATACATACCTTTGGCATCACTGGCATTCCCCATGCTGTGTAGGGGTCATGATTAGGCCTAGTATTTGTTGGAAATTGGATTACTGGCTGTGGGGGTGAATACTTGCTGAGGGGGTCAAACCCGATTCAAGCAGCAACCACAATTTCTGTTAGGGTGAAGTACAAGAGAACCCCCAAAATTAACCTATGCTTAACCCCCTGGTAGCTTGGCACAAAGCAGTCAGCTTAGATGTAATGTATACAGCATTTATGCAGCATTTCAAACAGTAACAAAGTGAAAAAACTACACACAAAAAAATCTGACACATATTTAGTAAAATAGAGTTACATTTTATAAATTAACTGAGACCAAAATGACAAAAATCCTAACAGCAGAAACGAAGATGTGCAATTTTAAAGTATTAAGTGAAAGTACTGCCCAGAATTACAAAGTACCAACTGTGGTTATCTGGTAGGACCAGACCAGGAAAAAGTTGCGAGTTCAGGCCAACTGCAATGGTGCATGGGCCGGATACAGGGACCACATTAGGCATACTGAACAAAGTACCTTAAATCCTGCTTGCGGGCCGTTGCAATATGGTCATGAGTCAAAAATACGTCGTGCAGTGGTGGTTCAGAAGAGCTGCGAGGTGGGCGATGTGAAGTCCCGAGTAATCATCGAGGAGGCCGTCAGCGAGGTGCTTGCGATGCAAAGTCCTACATCGAAGATGCGTCACGCACCAGCAGTTCCAAAGAAGATCTGAGGCAGCAATGCGGAGACCTGCCTCATTGTCAATGATGCTGTTGACGTTGGACTTGAGATACAAAGGCCTGCGTCAAGGATGAGTCATGGTACCGGTGGTTCCAAGGAGACTGCGAGCTGCAATGCGAGATCCAGCGTCAGGGATGTATCGCACTGCAGCAGTTTTGAAGTGGAGCTGTGAGGAAATGCATCACGCTGTGTCGGTTGCAACCACAGCTGGGCTGGCAGAGCACCTTCAGGCCCACTTCCAAAGGTCAATGACTAGGATGACAGCACTTGGGGGGAAAGGACGTACAGCAGTCAGAGTCCAGGTTGCTGGGTTCAAGGTGGCCGGAGTCTTTTCTGTCCCTGAGGTTCTGATCAAGAGGCCATCCAACTAGCCCTTTGAGCCACTCTGTTGGTCATGGAATCAAGATGCAGGTCCAGTCCTTTCACTCAGGCAGCAGGGCAGTGGGACAGCCAGGCAACAGAGAAGCAGTTCTTCTTGCAGAGCAGCACAGGAGTCCTTCTGAGTCTTCCACAGGTCCAGAGGTGTACTGACCCAATTGGGTTTGAAAGCCTCATATTTATTCTTGGTGCCCACTTTGAAATAGGAGAAGGTTCTGGAAATGTACACTCCCAGAGGTGCATGGAATTCCCTGTGTCCCGTCCCTGGCCTCAGATTGTCTGAGGACACAATAGACTAGTATCAAATCCTTTGTGAGTGTGCTCAGGTGGAGCCTTAGTGATGTGCAAGAGTGGTAGGTGCCAGCTACTCCCCTTCATCAAGTCAGAGATGGCCCATCCTGCTAACACCTATGCTTCTTTGTCTCACTGTCTGAGAGATATACAAAGACCAACTGCCCTCTACACCTAGTCATGCGACCCAGGAAACTGGCTACAGGCACCAAATGGTTAGGGCAAGAAAATACCTGTAAAAGTGTCCTTTTCAGAATTATTACTTCAAATCTGACTTTACCATGAAAAGCGCAAATTACAAATCTTTAGCCACCAATGTTGACATTTCACTTTATCACTGGTTAGCAGTGGTAAAGTGTGTGGCATCCTAAAATCCAACAAAAATAGGTTCAAAGAACAGGAGGATTAAGGCAAAGGGTCTGGAAATAACCCTGCAGAAAGGGTCAAGTCCAACAGTATTTTTTTTCACCAAAAGCGGAAGTAAGGAAACATCAACTAGCCACTTTTCTTTGCACCGGTACGCCGATGTGTGTAGGAGAAAATAAAAAAAAAACTGCACAGTGAATAAAATTGCAAGAGAGTGGTGAATCGGTTCCAAAAGGGACTTTGTTCCACAGGTGGAGCTTGTGTTTGGAGTGCTGTTAATCATGATACTGTTGACAGAAATAGAAGGTAAGGGAAGCTCTAAGATCCCTGTTTACTTTTCGTAATTTTTTTTGTTCTTTTTTTTTTTTTTTGGGCAGATTTTTAAATAGCGCGAACTTGACCCGAATCCAATCAGGTATCAGAGCGCTTTACATAGCACCAGTTACGTTACATGAGGACATTCATTTTTTGTTAGGCACTACAATAGTAGTGTTAGTTCATTACAATATCCCTCGTCTTCACAGCAGGAAACAGAAAGTTGTTGAGGGTAATGGTGGGATAAAGGTTAACCTTTCAAAGGCATCTTGATTCATGGGATATATGAAATCCCTTCCGTTTCCATTGGCTTTTTATTGATTTGGAGCCCATGATAACTATACGAGAAAATGTGTCTATTAAGTGGCATGAAGTGAATCAAACTGCACCCCCTGCTTCGAGCAGTTGAAACTTTGGCAAGAAGTAAACATTGGCATGGTCATGACATCTCGCTGTCTGGTGGGGTTTTTTCAGACAATTTTACTAAAGTTATTTGTCTTCAGTTAGTTTAGTCTTTGATGCTATATATGCTTGTATGACCCTGCCAGTGCTGATGCTCACATGTGAAGTGCTGAGCTGTTCTGGCCTCATGAATGAAAGACACGGTTTAGAAATGTGTTTCTCAGTGGACACAGGTGCACGCCTCATAACACATTGTGGGTTGCACTACTTATTTTTGCAACAACGCACCAACAAAAGTTCAAGTGTAGACTTCTGCCTCAAGTGGCTCATTTTACTATGCGTAATCACATCCACCCATCACAAGAGCTGCCTCTAAAAGGAGGTAAAGGTTGCATATTACCTTTGCTAACTTATGCGTAATGCCAACAAATAATGAAAAATTAAGAGAAATGTTGGTCCAGCAATTTGTGGACGTGAGGACGCATTTTGGATAAATAAAATAGCTAAATCCTCAAATGTTGTAAAAAACAGCCAAACAAGCTCAATTTGTTCACATTGATCCCTTGCTCTCACAAGAGGATTTTTACATGAGCAGCATTTCAATTACACTTCACAGGATAATTTCATAATCTTGCGCATTTCGAGTACCAGCCCTAATGCGAAATGCCGGAAATTACAAAAGATATACGCTGGTATAAACTACATTTCCCCCAGGCCTAATATAGACACCAAAGTGGGAGCAGATTCAGAGGCGTAGCTAGAGCTTGTGGCGCCCGGGGCTATCCCTCAGATTGCCGCCCCTGGTGGGGTGGGGGTGGCTGAGAAAAAGGATGGCGAGCTCTTGAAAGAGGTCCGAGAGACACCTAGTATCGCAGCTAATAGTTACCTCGATCATGCAAGTTACATGCACATACATGACACGGTCCAAGACTACACAGTTGAATACACTGGTGACAGGAAGTACACAGGAGAAAACACAGACTGCATGATCTATCTGGGGACTCAGAAAAACCGCATGTGACATCCATCAGAGAGCTGCGTGAACGAATACCTGGTAATCCCCTAAGCACAATGCAAACATGCACATACATGACACTGTTCGGGGATCCATCATCTACAGCTGACATTAAATGACCAAATATCATGGTCCCCCCCAATTAACTGGCTTCATTTTTGGATGTTCAAACCTTGCCTCATGCTCGACCCCACCAAGACTGAATTCCTTTTATTTGCCAAGAACAGCAAGAAACAAGCAGCGAAAATCTTGCTCAGTGATATGAACCTTGATGGCTTCAAATCCCAAATCCTACCCATCTCCAAGCCACTTTGATTCAACCTGGAACTGCTGTTCGAGCTCTCACATTCTTGCACCAGAATGGTACCTATGCCCTGCTCAGTGGCCTCCTAGACTGCCAACTGCACCCCTTTAAGGGCATCCTACCTGCAGCATAATGCCTCATCCAGGGCCTGAAGAATTCTGTTCACATAACTCCCTCATCCTGATGGAACTCTATTGTCAGCCTGCACCATCTTCAAAACCAGCTGCATCATTTACAAAGCTGTGGTAGACAGCACCCTTGCATAGTTCGCCATCTCTGCTGGCTCTATCCACATACTCCGTCAGACACCATCAAAATGGATGCAAAGGAGTATGAAAAACAAGATAACAAGGCAACAAGCCTTCATCTATGTATCCAGGATTTTGAACAACATCGCTATTTCCATCAGGAATGACCCACTCATGCTCGAGTTTAGGAAATCGTCTAACAAACTCCGCTTTAAAGAACAGTACATCACAATAGAGTAACAGTGCGCTTCTGCTCCCAGAACCCCGCTGCCTCTCTAATCACTTGCTGATTGTATTTTTATTTTTAGCCTTCATAGTTCTCCACTGCCTTTTGGTTAGATTTGCACTATACAGTTACCAATTACATTTGCACATACATACCTCTCAGGGCCAGAAGGTAATTTATTATATATACTCCCAAATTCCGGATGGCCTTTCCACAGAGACAGCTAGCAGCCACTTGAGGTGACAAATTAAGGGGGTGCCATGTTCAATGAAAAATTCTAATTGACACAAACATAAAGAAAAATCTTTTGAGGTCACTGATTGCCAGGTTTACCTACTGTGACAATTGCTTCCAGATTGCCTGGGCCTATCATGAGCAAATGGAACATTTGACAGAAAGATACACTTGGATAATGACAGAACCTAAAACATTTTTCATTAGCAGCCCACAACCTCAATTCACAAACTTAATTTCAACTAGGGATGGGTGGAATTGGCACAATTTGATTCTGCGGAATTCTGCCGTATTACATAAACATTCTGTGAGATTCCACGAAATTCCACGACGGGGCAGAGTGGACATTTGGTGCTATTTTTTAGTGCAAAATGCACCCTTCCATCCAAAAATGGATGCATTATGCAATCACAAAATAGCGCTGCCAAACACCACTCGCCACCCATACATACTCTGCAGTGATTACTGCAGAGTATGTATCGGCATACTAAACTTTAGAAACCACTGCATATTAGCACTATTTGTATCCCCCCGCGAAGCAAGGTGAGCATGTGAGCTAATGCGGTGGAATGTTTGATGGTGTAACTACAGTCTGCTCCTCGGATGACCCTGAGACAGAGTCATCCATTCTCTCTGTTGATGATTTCCCCTGTTCCCCGAAATTCAGAGGGCCTCTGACGTCACCTTGGTCACGACGCGCGCACGACCACACGCTAGGTGGTGGGGCGTGCGTGCGTTGCAGGCAGCAGTTGCGTCCGTGCACTTCAAAAAACGGGGCCGCACGCGCACAGCGCAGCACTGGTGGCCCGTTGCAGTGGCCTTTATAATTTATTTAGGGACACTGACTGTAGTGTCAGTGAGTGTCACCAAATAAATTATAAAGGCCGTCGCAATGGGCCACCAGTGCCGCGCGGCCGCCGCCTCCTAAATAGTGCCGCCTGGGGCGGTCCGCCCCCACCGCCCCCCCTAGCTACGCCACTGAGCAGATTGCACTGTCAATAATTTGTCCATTGAGAGAGGTAACTCCTGCTGAACATACGAACGTCCGGACAGGTGTGTTGTACAAAAATTAGAGCTCAAGACAGGTGTCTATGACGGACCAAACTAACACTTGAACACAACTGTCTCAGATTGATGATGTTTCTAATTACTCAAAAATGTGACAAATTGTGGCATACAAGTTTGCATTGTACTTCAATAGCTGATCATTACATTGCTAAACAATTTTTTCCTGAGGTGCCCAAAACAGGACCCGTGACCTGTGGAACACGTTTTTTTTCATAACTATATTCAAACTTTGGAACTCTATGCCCTTCAGTATACATAGCAAAACCAAAAGGGATGATTGGCGGAATGTTGAACATTGCAAGCACTCACCCCCATTCAACTGATCTGGGTTTAATCCATCATCATTCTTTAGCTCACTCCGCCACCCCAGTTCAGACATGGCCATATGCAAATCAGTCTGACCCTGTTCCTCATGGGAACAGTCCAGCCCGAAGTGCCAAGCCATGTCTTCCCTGGACCGGAAACAAGCATTCTGGGACAGTTTTCTGGCTAATCAGCAGTCATCAGCCAGGCTACCTTGAATCCAGTGGCAAAGTGAGCAAGGGACCCACGTCTGGGCATACCCTGCCAACTTAGGGTGAACAAAGCAAAACCAAAGGGGATGATTGGACGGAGTGTTCAACATTGCAAGCACTCACCACAGTTTTGTTGAAGTGCCACTACCGACCGACTCTTTAGACTGGCACTTCTTATTTTGTTCATTTTGAATACCGGGACTTTTTGTTAAAGGACAGTGCTGTTACTCAGTATGCATCCCATTACAGATAGCTCATTTGCCTAGCCCTTTCCACAGCCAGCAGCCAGCTATTGCATTCCAATAGTGGGCCCAGCAGCAAACAGAAAGGTGCGTAGTCGTCTTCCCCTGTCCCACCTGCTGCTTCACGACCCTTAGGCTTTTGACAAGGGGTTCCAGAAACAAAGAGAGCGATAAATGCTTTGAAGGGCTGAGTCCTACTTTGGTGTAGCAGTCCAGTGATTAATTTGAGCCGGTGGTTCCAGGAGGGACCCATCAGCACTCATTTTGGTGACTGGCACTTATTTTTCCAACCTGGGGTCATATTTACAATCCCTCTCCGCCACCAGAGCATCAAGTTTTTTGATGCTCTGGTGGTGCAGTGCCATCTTCCATATTTGTTTACAAAGCAGTGCTAAGCCACTTTGTGTGGCTTAACTCCACCATGTAAAGGTGCCCCTTTCCGCCGCACTCCTGTTTGGTACGGGGCATGAAATGAGTGTTGCTGTGGGCATTCCACCACAACACCCATTGCTTTTTGACGCTGCCCCAGATTTACTAGGCTGCGGCAGTGCCAAAAACAAATGCTATGGAACACCAGGCATTAGAATGGTGATAAGAGGAGAAATCTTTTTGCTCTTTCCATGTGTGCTGCAGAGGTGCAAACAACCATTAATGATTGCTTCTGTGGAGGAAGCTGTCCCTTTCTGCACATAAGCTATAGTTCCTGCACCCTTCCAACATGGCATCAGGGGGCCTGCATTGGAAGTAGGCAGCTTTTTTTGCACCAGTGCTTGGGGAAAGCACAAGGGTGTGCTGTATTCTTGTGAATACGGCGCATCCCTGTGTTTTTAAAATGTCGGAGTGTGGGGCCGTCAAATTTGGTGCAGCTGCGCCCGACATTTGATTGTAAATATGCCCCTTAGATTTTCACCCACAATGAAAAAACATAAGGGAAAAAGGAGAAAGATAGAAAAAAACGTGATGAATATGAAAAGCAGGAGCCTGCAAAAGTGAAAAAAGCGATGGTGGATTAAAGAGGCCTGAGGTAGGTCAGGACTAGACAGCCTTCTTATTAAGCACACCAACCAACGATACTGCCAGCCACAGACGTATGAGCAAAATTTGAGGCACTTGCACTTCTTTTTCTTTTTCAAACTAGGCACCAGCAGTATCCTCTGGGCGAGGGGGGCTGGACGGGGGGAGGGAGCTACACCCCTTCACCAAAATACAGGTACACGTGGGCGCACCCAGAATCAGGACTTTGTAGGCAAAAAAGGGCTCGTTATTTCAGTCCATTTATCTTGATATTCATTCTGGGCCCAGGGACACAGAAAAGCACAGTAAAGGGGAGGAATTACGTGCCAAACCCCGGATTTCACCACTACCTCCTTAATCATAATTGTCTTGCGACAGCTCCACTGCCAAGCCATTCCATAACGAGTTGCAAAGGTAAGTGCAGCATACATGTTGCATTCAGAGGTCAGCAATAGGTGAATCAACCTTACATGGAATCTTGAACTGCAACTTGCAACCTTCAGTTCAACATCTATTCTGCTGGTTACCAGGTTTTCTGTGAATATTCTACACTAAGTGGAACATTTCTAGTTTACATTAAAATGTTTTCAGAAAGCACACATGCAGTGAAATGTTTGCAGATGTATATAGATGTATATAGGTTATATATAGTGAAATATAGTGAATTAAATAAGCTCTTGTGGTAGGAAGATGGCATAGAAAGCATAAGTAAAGTCAATTGTCATTAGGAATATTAGCCCCTTTGCTATTGTTATAGTCTATGATCTTCATGCTAGTGCCCTCCGAAGGAAAGAAATCTGTGCTGGACCCTTCTTAGGTTTGAAATTACCCTCTTGCTATAATGCACGTGTTTATGCTATATTAGATTAGAAATATGTGGCTAAATAGATGCCATTGGTGTTCACATTATTCTACCCACTGAGTTATCCCTGTAACAAATAAGCTTTCGTTAGCCCGTGTGACTCCATTTTGTATTTCGTAATCCGTATTAGACTGCTTGGGCTGTGCTCGTACTAGGCCGTAGTATTCAGAATTGCTTGCCTCAGCAGAACACTGTACTTCTTTGTTATTCTCTCTCCTGTTCAAGGCTGGTACCTGACTTGCTAACAAGCTATTATTCTGCTTCTGTATACCATTCTCAATGTGTAACTCTGCTCTCACGTTAGGAGACGCTGAGACTCAGCACAGTGGCCTTGGACTACTGATAGAATGTACCCATCTGGCAGGTGTTAGCTCATCTCTGTGCCCCCTTTGTCTATGCCCGGCTCAGGCCGGTAGTTTTCCACTAGAGGCGTGGCCGAAGTCTCCAAAAGGGGTTTATCATGTATTAGCAAACGTTGGGGAGTCAGTCCCCTTGGCAGACATCTTAGGGTGAAGGTCTGATAGGACTCCTCTGCAGAGTATATGCTGAATAAACGTAAGTTGTATTCTCTACTGGCTAAACGACTCTTCATTTTTGGGAAGGCATAGCAGGTGGTTGTAAGTAACCTGCGAGGCCCTAGAGGGCCCCGTCCTTCACCCTCATGTTTTTTAAACTGGCAACATCCTTGTTGAGCAACTGCGTACATCAGATATTTTAATTCTGGAAACCATTGTAGCAGAAATGGAGCTTGCTTTAATTCCATATTGGATTGAATTTTGTCATATGCCTTCAGAAGAGCACTTTGAGATTCTCCAATTCCTGATGTCAGTAGAGAGTAGCTTTTTAAGAACCCCATATATGTGCCATAAATCTTAAATAGCTTTATCTGGTGCAGATCAGAATGGGGGGGGGGGGCATTGTAAGTGCACTATGATAATGTTTGCACTGACAATCAGGGTACAGCGATCACGTTCTATGATTTTGCAATGCTGTTTCATAATTGCATACTGCATTCCATGAAATATGTGTTTTGTAAGAATTCTGGATGCCTCCTCACATGTCAGTATCAGATAACAATAAGGGTGTGTGTTGTTGGGGGTTCTGTAGATGTCCTGAGTGGAGCTGGGTGGAGGAAGGAGGGAGACTGAACATCTCATTTAAACCTAGATTTCCCTTTGTATTTTAACAGTCTTGTTTTATCCACAAATATAAAGAGCTGTAGGGAACAGAATGCAAAACAAGCAATGGCAAAGCCAATAGATCTTGCCTTTGGGACCTTTTGGCTTTGCCAACAGATCTAAGCGATGCTGTACAGCATCCTGAATTATATGCAGCATAAAAAAAAGCACTATGCCAAGTCCATCTGCTACATTTTGTTGCTGCGCACAACATGCATGCATGGGCCTACAAAATGAAGCAGGAACTTTTTTTTTTCTTTTAATTTACTTTTCCGACGTGGTTCAATAAATAGAAAAAGTAGTGTAAAAGTGTTTCTTTTCTTTTTTGCGGCATTAGTGAGGTCAAGCAACATGGAGGGTGCAGTGGGGAACCAACACTCAGAGGGACTGGTGGAGAAGTAAGCAGTATGGGTGCAAAGCAACACAGGGACTGAACAAACATGGAAGGTGGTGGGTGGAAGCAAAACAGAGGGTGTGGGGGAAGCAATGCAGAGGGAAGAAATAGTGAGAGAGTGGAATGTGGAGTGCAGGGGGAAGAGAAGCAGATGGGCTAAACATAGGAATGTGAAGTAGTTGTGTGAGGGGAAGCACACCAGCAAGAAAGCAACTTGGGTAGGGAAGCACACAAGGATGAGCACAACATGGAAGAGTGGAAACACATGAGTGAGAGAGAAGAACACTAAGGGCAGCAATGGGGGAAGATTAGTACACATTGGAGACAACTGCACACCACATGTGCTCTTGAGGAATGCTTAACTAAAAAGAAAAATAATTGCTTTACACTTGAGCAGTCGAAGGGCACAAGTAATGCGTCCATGTTCCTGGTCTGGGCCGAACAGAAGATGAGGAAGTAAAGCCCACAGAAACTGACAAATAAATAGAAAGGCAAATGAGAGTGACAGTTAAGCCAACCAATGGTAAGCAATAGATGGGCTATGAACCCCCTGTAAGTAAACAATACATCTTTTTAGCCAGCAGACTGCATGCACTGCCTGATGGGCAAGACCTAATAATAGTTGAAAGATAATGTTCTATTGGGTAGCATTGTGGCAGAGAGAGGAGTGGTGATCTTCTATGGATTTCTCACTGTACATGCTATCCAAGGTTGGTGTGAGAACCCCATGCAGTCTTGGTTTCCATTCTACATTCTGGCACCTGTTGCAAAGGCTATAATGTTCCAGAATGCAAAGAAGGATAAGGTGTGGATGGTCTGCTGATGCATGTCATAGCACAACTGTTAATATAGGGTCTCTAGTTGGGAAAGATATGCACCCTTTCCAAATATGGACCACAGTCCCAGTCAAGGTAAGCTAGATATACTCCAAAAGATAACCTGAGCTACCACTCTGGTAGCTTGGCACAGAGAAGTCAGGCTTATCTAAAGAGGCAATGTGTAAAGTGTTTGTGCAACACACACACACACACAGTAACACTGTGAAAACACCACAATAATGCTCCACACAAGTTTAGAAAAATATACAATAATATTATGAGTAAAAAAAGACCAAAATTACAAAAAATCCAAAGGGTAGAACCAGAGTTAGATATTTTTAAAGACTAAATCAAAAAGTAGGGCTAAAAAATCAATAGCGCTACGAGGTTACTTGAGGTCATGCTGTACCTGAAAAATCCAAATTTCAGGCTGACTGCAATGGAGGGCAGGCCAGCTACAAGACCCATGCAGGTCCTGCTGAGAAAATAACTTGGATGGAGTAAAGTGTCGACATTGAAGTCTTGATCCATTGGTTCTGATTCGCACAGGCAATTAGGAACCCTTTTAAGATACAGGCACTGCATCATCGTCAAGCCGTATTGTCCATTGTTGTTGAGCCGTGCAGTCTGTCAAGGTGATGTCGTCAATCAGCTCCTGTGTCAGCATCGAAGGGCAATGCATCGGTTCCAATCGGTGCAAAGTTGTCACTGCACCGATTTTTTTTTTTGTTTAAATATCTTTATTGGTCTTTTAAAAAAATTCAATTTTCTCATGGCACATAACATAACAAAACATCAAATAAAAAAAGATCAGTGTTTCCAAGTACATATTGCATTTTTGTGTCAATACTGTTGTGGGTAAACTACTCAAGCTACAGCAGATCTTATTACGATGCGTTACAGCACACAAACGTTTCATCAAGTGACTATCTCGCTTAACGTCTTCTTGATCATCGGACCTACAAACCTCCCCACATTGCTTAATCGCCCGTGGAGAGAGAGGAGTGCAACCAAATCAAAAGAAAAGGAGAGAAAAGGGTGCCAATACCACATAATGACATTGCCTATAGCATTAAGGCCACCCTTATCTGATCGTCTTGAAAGTGACAAATGTTGAAAATAGTCTTACGTGGCCAGTACAACAGGCCGACGAGGGAGTTGCGCCAAAGGAAAAGAGAGAGGATAAAAGCAGATACCCCAACAAATTAAACCTTTTCACTATAAAAACTATAAACAACATAATTAAAAGGCTGCCATCTAAAAACCATTAAGAAAGTCATTACATTACAGAGCATGGGACTATTGAATGTGGGAGGTATGACAGGATAGGGCCCTGGGCCGGTGTTCAAACACGTGTCAATGTTAGGAGCTCGCCCTAGGAGCGCAGGCACCGGGAAAAGAGGGGTAGAGGATTACGCTACGCCAGGTGTACGCTACAAGGCGGCATTCAGTGAGATGTGAGTGTAGGTCTCTATGTTCCCGTCCCCCACCCCCCAGGACTTTCAACATGCGGCTTATGGAATGGCTAACTAGGTGGGATGGCCATCCCCAGTGTTTGCAGTGTTAAAAGCTGTCAGTATGGGGTCCCATTGTAACGCTATGGGATATTTACGGTTCCCCGCCGTGTCTTCCCTGTGAAGTGCTGTGCTTTCTGCCTGTGCCCATATCTGAAGTGAATGTGTCCAGCTGATCGTCTCTGGGGGGTTTGCCTGCTTCCACCTTTTCGTAATTACACGCTTGGCCGTTATTAGTCCTAAATCTCTGAATCGTGATGTAACCCTATTCTTCTTGGACCTGACATAGACTCCCAATAAGCAGAACTCCCATGTGGGCGGCAGGGAGGTGCCAGTGCAGAGCGCCAAAGCTGCAGCAACACTCCGCCAACATAGTCGAAGGGAGGGGCAGGCCCATAACATATGGAGTAGATCTGCGTCGAGCTGATGACAGCATGGGCACTCAGAGGTAGCAATGTTAAAATATCTGTTAATGTTGTCGGGAGAGAGATGCGCCCTCTGTATGATGTATGTTTGTATTAGCTTGAATTTAGAACTCCGTGGTATATATGTAGCACCAGCTAGGATAGTGGTCCATTCCCTGTCCGTCCAGGGTTGACCCCTGTCAGCCTACCAGTGGGCACGAAGCGTGAGTATCGGCTTCAGTGTGCGTGAGTAAAGCCGTCACCAGCCAGTGCACAATGTGAGAACCTGCCCCCATGATGTGTAGATATTGCAACAACAGGTGTGTCGGCGGTTCGGATGTTAAATCCCCCAATAGGGCCGAAAGGGCTCGTATGAGAGAAGTGTGGAGAAGAAACTGTCCAGCAGGTAAATCAGTATCCTCTGCTAGCTCCTCAAATGTTAAGAGTGTGCAGTGCCTGTAAAAGTCACCCAGAGTGTCTATTCCCGCTGTGCGCCAAAGCTGGAGGGCGGATTCAAAAGTACTAATTTCTCCTCTGGGAGTCCCCAAGAGCGGTATTATCGGGGCATACGGGAGCGTCGCATGAGTGAGGTACAAGCCCCTTTTATAGCATCGATGGGCAAGGCCTAGATGGAGTTGGAGCGGACACGGGGTCCGGGTAGCCGGGTGGAATAAATGATATATTTGGGCGTGAGTCCACGGTTGCTGCAAGGTCGCATGATGTTCAACGGGAGAGACCTCCAGATATGCACCTGTGCTCACACCGCCGAAATTGCCCTTGTCAGATTACCCTCCAATAAATCATCTGTGGTTCGGTATATATGGATCCCTAAGTATCGAAAGGTGGTGGGATACCACAGAGCCGTGAACCGTTGATGACCACATCAGTTTCTGTCGTTGCCGCACTAAAGGAAACACTCCAGACTTGGCCCAATTTATCCGGAGTCCCGACAGTTCCTCAAACACCCTCAGCACATTTGCTATGGACGCGGGTATGTCAGTAACATCACATACATATAGTAAGAGGTCGTCGGCATACAGAGACACAGCATGCATCCCATCCCGAGGCGTATGCCCCACTCCTCCCCTTCTCTGCAGATTAGCATCACCACAGGCTCCATGGCGAGAGAGAAAAATAGCGGGGACAATGGGCATCCCTGTCGCGTCCCCCTCCACACTCTAATAGGAGCAGACACAATCCTACCAATGTGGACACGGACAGTGGGGCACTGATATAGTAGGCATACCATGGTGAGAAGAGGTTGCCTAGTTCATATTTGTGTAGCACCGCCGCCAGATAGGGCCATTCCAAGGAGTCGAATGCCTTCTCCAGATCTAATACCAGGCATCCGGAGAGGGGCCATCTCTGTGTCGCATACTGCTGTATCCTAAAAGATCTACAGAGGTTTAGTGAGGTGTTTCTAGTAGGTACAAAACCGTTCTGGTCTGGGTGTACCAATGAGCGCACTGAGGGCGAAAGACGCTTAGCGAGGAGAGATGCAAATATTTTATAGTCTGTGTTCAGCAGTGCCAGCGGGTGATAGGATCCTAGCAGTTCAGGATTTTTGTCAGGCTTGAGGAGGGACACAAGCAGGGCCTCGTTCTGTGTGTCAGTGAACGTAGATTCATCCATTGCCGACTCATATACTTGCAGCAGTTGCGGCACCAATATATGTGCATAGGCTTTATAAAATTCTGTTGGCAGGCTGTCCGGTCCTGGCGACTTCCCATTTGCCAGGGAGAATATACTGTCCCGTATCTCTTCTGTAAGGAGAGGACCATTAAAGTCCTCCCTTTGTGCGAGTGTAGGCATCGGTAGGTCCAACTCATCTAAATAAAGCTGTAACTCCTGAGTCGTGACCTGCATGCAAGACACATACAATCCTTGATAATAAGCCACAAAAGTATTGTGTATATCCTGCTGTGTGTATACTAGGCCTCCAGCCGCCGTACGCACGAACATGACAGGTGACTGCACCTCATCCTGATGTATCAGCCAAGTGAGTAATTTCCCAGCCTTGTCCCCCATGTGATGTGTGCGCACCGAATGCGCGGCATCATTGAGACATCGTAATCGTTCTAGTAGCCTAGCATGCTCTTCTCTGTAGCTGTCAAGTTGGCCCCGGGGTCCCCCTAGTGCAACCTGCTACGCCATCGCCAGTTTTCTCTCTAAAATAGTGAGTTCCTTCTCCAGCTGCGCTCTAATGCCGGTTTGCGCACCTAAACAGTGACCGCGGACTACTGTCTTAAGGGCAACTGTTGGAAAGGCGTTCTCCGGGGGGCTTCGGAATACGTTCCGGACCACCCTTTGACCCACCTCTCCCAGAGTTAGGCCGAGCAAGGGCGGGGAGGTCCTTCCTGGAAGGGTCTCATTCCTAGGATCGCACACGCTGAGCTTGCACTCTCGGACAGAGGGACACCACACAGTAGTTCTTCGTAAGACAGTACTTTATCGTTAGCTTTTAGGGACCTTTATGATCCGAAATGCAGGTATTGAAGCAGCGCCACAAGCGGTGATGATTTCGAGATGGGGGTATGGGGGTAGCGGGACAGTCTCTGAGTTCAGTGTCCCTGCGGAGTATCCTTCGCACAGCTCTCAATCCTCGAGCTGGGGGATGTTGTTTCTCTCGGCAATTTCTGCTGATTCTTCTAGAGGAGAGTGCCGCGAGTCACTCAGCAGGCACAGGTGGTTTTGGAGTCGGGGAGCCGCGACGGCGTCAGCAGGGCTCAGATGGTTCAGAGTTCAGGGGGGCCGCAACAGCGTCAGCAGGGCTCAGATTGTTCAGAGTTCGGGGAGCCGCGACAGCGTCAGCAGGGCTCAGATGGTTCAGAGTTCGGGGAGCTGCGACAGCGTCAGCAGGGCTCAGATGGTTCAGAGTTCGGGTAGCGTTCTTCCGTTCAGGGATCGATCGAGCCGCGACCAGGTCAGCAGGGCTCCCGTAGGTCCAGGTCTTCTCTGCCTCCCGTCCCTTCAGCACCCCTTGTTATACTCCCCCTCCTCTTTGAAGTCCGGAGTCCTCGCTGAGAGGGGTCTTGGTGCCTGGGGCCGGGGTGTCGGGATTTCCTGTCGCTCGGCCCTTTGATCTGTTCAGGTGGGTCTGGGAGGGACTCCAGACGCCCAGCAGGCGAGGCGCCCGCTCACCGGGGGCCTGGTAGCCGATCGAAACCCTCCTTGGGGAGGGGACCAGAGGTGTGACAGGGACGGCGTCTCCTGGTCTGGCTTGGGGGCTTCTCGCTCTCGGCCGGGCATGCGTGGTAGGGTCTAGAGTGTTGCTGGGGCCTTGGCCGGCCATCGGATTGTTGGGCCATGGTGGCCGGAAGTCTGTGACATCGGGGATCAGGTGCGGTTGCAGGGTGGCTGGCTGGTCGGGAGGGCCCACGCCACGAGGCCCGTCTCACACGTGCCCCCCTCAGCTGAAAGGCGGGGAGAACTACCCATCCACTTGGGGGTTCTCCTCGCTGAAGCGGAAGAATTGGGACAGGCCGTCCGCGTTGACGTGGTCAGTCCCGGGGCGATGCTCCACAGTGAAGTCCATCCCCTGGAGGGAGATTGACCATCGTAACAGCTTGGGGTTTTCTCCTCTCATCTGCATCAGCCACCGCAAGGGTCGATGATCCGTTTGAACCCGAAAGTGGGTTCCGAACAAGTAGGGCCGTAGCTTTTTGAGTGCCCAGACTACTGCGAAGGTCTCTCTTTAAATGGTGCTCCACCGCTGTTCTCGAGGTAGCAACCTTCGGCTGATGAAGGCTATGGGCTGATCGATGCCCCTGCCGTTAAACTGTGAGAGGACTGCCCCGATGCCGTGCTCCGAGGCGTCTGTCTGGACCACAAACTCCTGAGAGTAGTCGGGGGCTTTGAGTACCGGAGCGGTACATATAGCGGCTTTCAAGGCGTCGAACGCTTTTTGGCACGGGGGAGTCCATTGTATTTTCTTCGGGTGTTTTTTGGAGGTTAACTCTGTGAGGGGGCCTGCGATGCTGCCATAGTTCTTAATGAACCTCCGGTAGTAACCGGTGAGGCCCAGGAAGGCCCGGACTTCCGTTTGGGTGGTTGGGGGTTCCCAGGACAAGATGGCATCGATCTTCAGCTGGAGGGGGGCGACCTGCCCGCTTCCCACCTGGTGCCCCAGATAGATCGCTGAGCCTTGTCCAATTTGACATTTACTGGCTTTGATGGTTAGGCCGGCCTGGCGCAGGGCCAGCAGTATTTGCCGGAGGTGCTGGAGGTGCTCGGTCCACTGGGAGCTGAATACTGCTATGTCGTCTAGGTACGCTGCGCTGAACCCCTCCAGCCCGGCCAGGACCCTGTTCACCAGCCGCTGGAAGGTGGCCGGGGCATTCTTCATTCCAAACGGCATCACCCTGAAGCTGTAGTGCCCATCCGGGGTGGAGAAGGCGGAGCGCTCATTGGCTCCCTCAGTGAGCACAATCTGCCAGTATCCGCAGGTTAGGTCGAAAGTGCTGAAGTATCGAGCGGCCCGAGGCGGTCGATGAGCTCGTCTGCGCGGGGGATAGGGTGAGCGTCCGCTCGGGTGACCGCATTGAGTCCCTGGTAGTCCACACAGAACCTCAGCTCGGGGGCGACACCAGAGGCAGCCGCTTTCGGGACCAGGACTACCGGGCTGGCCCAGGGGCTGTCGGAGGGTTCAATCACCCCGAGGGCCAACATCTTGGTTACTTCGGTCTGGATGCAGGTTCGGACCCGATCAGGGACCCGGTAGGCTCGGTGTCTCACTGGCGGGCTGTCGCCGGTGTCTACGTTGTTGACACACCAGTCGGTGACCCTAGGGGTTAGGGAGAAGAGGTCGGTGAATTGTCTTAGTAGCCGGCGGCAGTCGTCGGACTGTTGAAGGGTGAGGGTGGTTGACAGTCTCACCCCCTCTAAGGAGCCATCTGTCTCTTTAGCACACAGGGGGTCTGGAAGGGGCTCTGTGTCTTCTTCAGTCCCATCGTCGGTGGCCAGGAGCAAACTCAACTCTGTCCTTACAAAGTGGGGTTTGAGGCGGTTCACGTGGAGGACCCAGAGGGGGTTCCGCGGGGACTGCACATCAACTAGATATGTGACTTGCCTCTTCCGCTCGACCCCCTTGAAGGGACCAGTCCACTTGTCTTGGAGGGTGCACGGTTTCACCGGGGCCATGACCCAGACTTGTTGGCCCGGCTGAAACTCGACCAGCGTGGCATTCTGGTCATACCAGCGCTTCATCTCTTCTTGGCTAGCCTCGAGGTTTGCCTCGGCGAGTTCTCGGAATTCCTGGGTCTGGTTGCGAAGCGCCAGGATATAGCGGAACACGTCAGGAGGGGTCCCCCGGAGAGTCGTTTCCCAGCCCTCCTTGACCAGGCTCAGGGGCCCCCGGACGAGGTGTCCGTACAGAAATTCAAACGGGCTGAACCCCAGAGATTTTTGGGGAACCTCCCGGTAGGCGAACAGGAGGCACGGGAGGAGGACGTCCCATCTCCGGCGTAGGGGTTCTTCGAGGCCCATGATCATCCCCTTCAGGGTCCTGTTAAATCGCACGACTAGGCCATTCCCTTGGGGGTGGTAGGGGGTGGTGAACTTGTATGATACCCCGCACTGCTGCCATAGGGACCTCATGTATTTGGAGATAAAGTTTGTGCCACGATCACTCACGACTTCGCGAGGGAACCCCACGCGTGAGAAGATCCCTATCAAGGTCCGGCCTACCACAGGGGCTGTCACGGTGCGGAGGGGAATGGCCTCGGGGTAGCGGGTGGCATGGTCCACCAGGACGAGGATGAATCGGTGGCCCTGGGCGGTCTTGGGATCCAGGGGTCCCACGATGTCGATCCCCACCCACTCAAAAGGGGTACTAACAACGGGGAAGGGTTGTAGCGGAGCCTTGCGGTTCCCCCCACTCTTTCCGCTGGCCTGGCACGTGAGGCATGACTTGCAGTGGGTCTCCACATTCGCTCGCATCTTGGGCCAATAGAAGTGGGTAACTAGTCGCTGGTAGGTCTTGTCTTGGCCTAAGTTTCCTGCCAGGGGTACATCATGGGCTAGGCCCAGGAGGAGACTTCGGAAGCGCAGGGGTACCACCAGTACTCGGGCCGATCCCAGCTCGGCCGACTTCTGTTCGCTGTACAGGAGGCCGTTTTCCCAATATATCCAGTGTGTGCCGGACTGGTCGCCTGCTGCCTGGGCTTCGCCCTGCTGTCGGGGTCCAATGAGGGAAGGGCAGGTGGCCTGCTCCTGGCAGAATTCTTCTCGGGAGGGACCTCCCTCGCAGTGCCACTGGGCCATCTCGGGCAGGTCCCCGAGCTCGGTCAGGGGCTCGGGATCTGGATGCACTGACCCATTATCGTGAACGGTTTCTTCTTCCGGAAGTGGGTCGTCGGGCTCGGGTAGTGCGTCCCGGACCTCGGGGACGGCGACTGTGTTCAGCGGCATGGCCTCAACTCCCTCGGAGGAAGGCAATCGGGCAGTCATAGAGCGCGTGGTGGCGCATACCCATTCGGGTAGGCCCATCATCTCTAGATGGGCTCTTCGTTCCACTTGTCCCCACGGGGAACTCTCGAGGTCGTTGCCCAGGAGGCAGTCTACGGGTTGGGAGGTTCGGACTGCCACCCTCAATTTACCGGTGACTCCCCCCCATTCGAAGGGTAACAGGGCCATCTGGCATAGGCTCTCGGAATTGTCCGAACATATGACTGGACAGAAGGCGTCGGGCAGGATCTGGTCTTTGGAGACCAGGTGGCAGTGGACCGCTGTGACACTCGCCCAGGTGTCGCGGAGGCCCTTGACGCGGTGACCGTTGACCGTCACCTGCTGTCGGTACTTCTTTGTGTTGGCGGGTAGGGGTGTTCCGGGGACCATCTCTCGGTCCCCTAGGGAGACCAGGGTCATGGCGGCTGGTTCCCACTCTTCGGAATCTTCCATCTCTTCTCCTAGGGCTACGGAGGCCATTTGTCGAGCCGGAGGGGTTGTCGTTGCGGGTCGTTGGTACATGGGACACTGGGGGTCACTGGCATAGTGTCCGATCTGTTGGCAGCGGAAACAGGTGATCTTGACTCGGGGTCCCGACCTCCCCGGTGGCCCGGTGCTGGCTGGAGGTGGGGCTGGAAAGTGCGGAGGTTGTTTAGAAAAAATGAGAGAGACCCCTTAAGCCAACCAGGGGAATAGGGTACTATTTTCTAGTAAAAAGAAGTTTCCCGTGGTGTAATATAATGTAGGAATTAATCGTGTTAAAAAGCTGAATTGTTATGTTCAGATACACAATCATAAGCCCATGTGTTAGGATATGTCTAATTAATATAAGTCATACCACTATACAATTTAATAAAAACGTCATATTTTATTAAAATCCAATTAAAAATAAGCAAAACAAAAGAAATTTATGATCCTGTCATAAATGCGCCTGTTGCTAACATACAAATAACATATGTACTAAAATAAATTCTACTAAATTCAAGAGCACAATTTACTTTGGTGCAGTTTTTTGGACTCAACAGTAAACAATAACTAAACCCATCAATTAACAATCCCACAAACTTAAAACAGAGTGACAGAGATAGACAGTACAGTTTGTCATTAGGTAACACATCCGTTGATAAATTTCAAAAAGGCTTTTCCTATACACAATATACGAATACAGTGTCTGCAAAAAAAGCTGTTCCCACAGATTGTGTTGTAGTGCTGCGTCGACGCGTTTCGATGGTTTAATCTAATTGCCCATCTTTTTCAAGACAAAAATTGTTTCATCATCTCTATTGTTGTAGGCACTGGTTGGTTGCCGTTGTAATATACACCTTATAACATATCTTGATATCCTCGAATTCGTGGATTGTATATTAGTTCTTTATAATTTGTTCAAGAACATCTTGTTAAGCGGTATTGATTAGCTATGTTTCAGGACCCTGCTCCTGCGTCTTCTCAGTACGGGGCCGATTGTTCTTATTGTGAAACTCCTCCTCGATTTATCTTTGGAGATTTTCACCGTATTCTATGAGGGAAATCGCTTAGCTTGTTGTATAGATATTGCAGAGTGAGGCGAACATACATCACCTCCTGGTTGCGGTATTATCCCTCTTACTACGACGCACAGTGCCGTCTCTGCGATTTTGTACAGCTTCCAATGAGTTCCTCTTGTCTTCCTGACTGCCAGCATAAGTGCGGAGGTTGGCCTCTGGGGGGACTGTGCTGGGAGCCCCCCGGGAATTCCCTCGGTCGGCCTTGGTTCCCTCCGCCCCTCTGGCGGGGGGGTCCCTGACTGTGGCGACCGTAGTCTCCCACAGGACCCCGGGAGGCCCGGGTGTTTACCCATCGGTCAGCCTCGATGGCCAGTTTTCGCGGGTCAGTGAGCTTGCTGTCCAGGAGGTGCTGGCGTAACTCCACAAAGCAATTGGCGGACAAGTGTTCTCACGCGATTAGATCGAACAACTCCTCAAAGGTGGAGACCTTGCTGCCCTTGATCCACCCGTCCAAGGCCCGGCTGTAAAAGTTCACGTACTCTACCCATGTGGTACCGGGCATCTTCTTGCAGTCTCGAAACCGTTGCCGGTACATCTCGGGGGTGAGCCCATATCTGGCTACTAGGGCCTCTTTCATGTGGCTGTAGGAGTTCAGCACCGTGGAGGGCAGGTCCAGCAGGGTATCTCTCCCCTCGCTCAGGAACCGGCCCCACAAACCAGCCCCCCAGTCTTTCTGCGGAACTCGGTGGGAGGTCATGGCAACTTCGTAGGCCTTGAACAATTGCTGGATGTCGTCGTTTTTGTAATATTCCTTCACCACATCCTTGGGGATGTGGACCTTTGGTTCCACGGTGGAGGAGGGTGGTTGATTTCCCGAGGGTCTGGACTCCTCACTTTTAGCCTTGAGCTCGATCTCCTTCAGGCTGCGTTCGTGTTCTAGTTGGAGTTTTCTTTCTTCGTGTTCTCTCTGGCGTTTCTTTTCCTCAAATTCTCCTTGTAGGCGTAATTGTTCTACCGCCAACTTTTTCTCGACCAGTTGTAGCTCTCCCTCGATTTTCAGTTTCGCTAGTTCTAGTTCGTCGTTGCGGCCCCTTTCTCGGTCTGCTAGTTCCTCCGGGGATAGGCCCCCTTCTGGGGCGCTGCTCCTTACCGGGATGCTTCTTGGTTCGTTTGGCGGCTCTCTTTCTGTTTGGGCCAGGGAAGCTCCTGCCTCGACCCAGGTCTTCAATGCTCCCTGGAAATCTTCTTTCGTGCTTAATCCGGTGGTAGCGATTCCAAGGTCTTTGCAGAATTGTTTTAATTCTCGGTGCGTATATTATTCCAACTGGTCCTCTCGGAATGTCGAGCTTGTGTTGGTACCTGTGGCACCTAGGGAGGTTTCTCCTTCCATCTCTTTCCGCTAGTGCGTCAGCCGTTTACTGCACGATCTCTAGGTGTCGGCTCGGATCCCGTCGTCTGCCATCAAATGTTGGAAAGGCGTTCTCCGGGGGGCTTCGGAATACATTCCGGACCACCCTTTGACCCACCTCTCCCAGAGTTAGGCCGAGCAAGGGCGGGGAGGCCCTTCCTGGAACGGTCTCATTGCTAGGATCGCACACGCTGAGCTTGCACTCTCGGACAGAGGGGCACCACACAGTAGTTCTTCGTAAGACAGTACTTTATCGTTAGCTTTTAGGGACTTTTATGATCCGAAATGCAGGTATTGAAGCAGCGCCACAGGCGGCGATGATTTCGTGATGGGGGTATGGGGGTAGCGGGACAGTCTCTGAGTTTAGTGTCTCTGCGGATTATCCTTCGCACAGCTCTCAATCCTCGAGCTGGGGGATGTTGTTTCTCTCGGCAATTTCTGCCGATTCTTCTAGAGGAGAGTGCCGCAAGTCACTCAGCAGGCACAGGTGGTTTCGGAGTCGGGGAGCCGCGACGGCGTCAGCAGGGCTCAGATGGTTCAGAGTTCGGGGAGCCGCGACAGCATCAGCAGGGCTCAGATGGTTCAGAGTTCGGGGAGCCGCGACAGCGTCAGCAGGGCTCAGATGGTTCAGAGTTCGGGGAGCCTCGACAGCGTCAGCAGGGCTCAGATGGTTCAGAGTTCGGGGAGCCGCGACAACGTCAGCAGGGCTCAGATGGTTCAGAGTTCGTGTAGCGTTCTTCCATTCAGGGATCGATCGAGCCGCGACCAGGTCAGCAGGGCTCTCGTAGATCCAGGTCTTCTCTGCCTCCCGTCCCTTCAGCACCCCTTGTTATACTCCCCCTCCTCTTTGAAGTCCGGAGTCCTCGCTGAGAGGGGTCTTGGTGCCTGGGGCTGGGGTGTCGGGATTTCCTGTCGCTCAGCCCTTTGATCTGTTCAGGTGGGTCTGGGAGGGACTCCAGACGCCCAGCAGGCGAGGCTCCTGCTCACCGGGGACCTGGTGGCCGATCGAAACCCTCCTTGGGGAGGGGACCAGAGGAGTGACAGGGACGGCGTCTCCTGGTCTGGCTTGGGGGCTTCTCGCTCTCTCGGCCGGGCATGGTAGGTAGGGTCTAGGGTGTTGCTGGGGCCTTGGCCGGCCATCGGGTTGTTGGGCCATGGTGGCCAGAAGTCTGTGACATCGGGGATCAGGTGCGGTTGCAGGGTGGCTGGCTGGTCGGGAGGGCCCACACCACGAGGCCGGTCTCACAGCAACCCACTCAAGCAGGGGCAAGGAAGCTGTGCTGGCATTTTCTTCCAAATACTGTGCCACGGTCGTGGCCAGGAGGTCACACAAGGGTGCATCAAGTAGGACATCTGGCTGAAGGCGCCACATAGGTATCGGAGGCACGATATCATCCCATTGCAGTTCTACCATTTGTGGATTATGATCCAAGTGTGTGCGCCCCATATAGTAGGAGCCAGACATACTCGAAAGAAGGTCAGTGGATATCATAATGCAATCCAAATGCACATGAAGGCCATGCACTCCCGAATAATAAGAATATACCCTGTCATGTGGGTGATGATGGCGCCATGCGTCAAAAAGACGCCAATCTGTGGCCCATTGATTCAGCGCTTTCGCAGCCGCATGTGTAGCCGTGCCAGGCAAGGGAGGGAAGGAGCAGTCCAGCGACACATCCAAGACACAGTTATAGTCCCCACCGAGCATCATGGGGACATCATGCCATCCAGCTAGTTTGGGAGAGACCGCTTCTAGGAAGGCCGCCTGTTCCCTGTTGGGTGCATACAATGACGCAAGCAGAACCTGCCTCCCATCTAAGACACCACAACATACCTGCCCTCCGCATCTATGCAAGAGTCCAGCACTCAAAAGGGAGTCCCCGGTCTGACCCACACCAACACCCCACACGCATATGCCGAGTATCCCGTCGCAAACAGTTGACCCCTCCAGCGCCTATACAGCCGGGATACTTCCGACTTCTGTAAATGTGTTTCTTGCAATAGTGCAATTTGAACATGATGGCGTTTCAAGTAGGAGTAAATAAGGTAGCGGCACGATGGACTATGGATACCTCTCACATTCCAGGTACCAATCTTGATGGGTGCCGTACCGTTTGGAAGGTAGGGGCATATGTGGGCCAGGCTGGCCTAAAGATGGGGTTGGTAGGAGAATGCATGTGAGTGTAAGTCCAGGGGACACGCCCCAGTGCTGAGCAGTGCCATAGGTGTCCCGCCTCAAAATGCAATGTTTGGCGTTCAGGGCAGCAAAACAGCAACAAAATTAAACAATAAAACAAAAAAACACATGGGCTACCACGCAACTCGCAGCCACTCATACTGAAGAAGAATACCAAAAGGGCGATTATGCAACAGGCAATCGTCCAAACTATGTATGCAACCATCGTACAATCTACATCCAGGGGGGTGAACTGTGTACTATAGGCTAAAGAATGTCAAGGGGAAAAAAGAGTGTCCCTGTAACCAGCTAAGTATGGTCCCACCCGCTTCTTGCACACCGGAGGTGCCTGGTGACCTTCCCCAGTGGAAACGATTATGCATACTTGGGGCGTATCTGTCACGGGAGAGATGTGTCCCTGTTCATGACACAGAGGATAAACCAATCGTGAGGGGCATCAGTACAATAGAACGTCACAGCATGTGACAGTCATCGTATAAACCAACATGTGAAATCACAAGACTTTCAGCCATATACTTGCGTATGAAGTCCCAGGACATGGAAGGGATCGAGAGGAGCGAAGTAGCAACAACAGTTATCAGGCTATATCATCGGCAGCCTGTGGAGTGACAATCGGCAGTTCATAAGAATCTTGCATGGTGAGAGGGTCATCCGAGAGGTCTTTGGCTTCGCTGTCCTGTTCTTGCTGGCTGGTGACGGATACGCTCTCTTCCACCTGCGATCCGCTGATGCTCGCCACAGCCTGAAGGGCACCGCGTTGGCTTTGTAGTACCTGTTCCGGGTCTGGTCCCACCGTCTGTGAGGAGTGCGACTGCTGTGGCTTTCTCAAGCGGGGCCGGCGATGACAGGGGGCTGCGTCGGGGGGTTTGTCCTGTGCACTATCGGGCAGAAGCGCATCCCCTAATGGGGAATAGGTGTCTAGCCAACTCTCCGCTTCCTCAGACGTAGTGAAAAAGTGCGTTTTGCCACCTGCCACCACCCTCAGGCACGCCGGGAACAGCAGAGAGTATTTCAGCTCGTATTGCTGGAGGCGTCTCTTCACTGCCATGTAAGAGTGTCTTTGTCGCTGTAATTGAATCGTGTAGTCGGGAAAGAACATCACTTTTTGATTATCCACCTGGACATCACGCACCTTCCTTGTGTCCTGCAAGATGGTGTCCCTGTCCCGATAGTTCAGTAGCCTGATCAGGTGCGGCCTGGGGTTAGATCCTGACAGTAGTGGTCGGGTTGGTACCCGATGCGCTCTTTCCACCACAAAGTACGGAGATAAGGTCACTTCCGGTAGGAGTGTGCGCAGCCATGACTCCACATAGTCAACAGGATTTCTCCACTCCTTTCCCTCCGGCACTCCTACTACTCGGACATTGCTGCACCGGGCCCGGCCTTCCGCATCCTCTGCCCTGTCTTCAAGGAAATCCACCCTATTAAGGAGTTGTTGTATATGCTTGTCAGCTGCCTGCACGCTGGGCGACACCTCTGCCATCTTGGTTTCCAGCGCTTCCGTGTGGTCCGCCAATTTGCGGTGGTCCGCATGGAGAAGCGTGAGATCGATAACCGCCTTGTCAATTTTGCCCTCCAGGGCGGTACGGGTGTGGTTCAGGGTTTCCCCCAGTTTCTCCACAGCGGCCAGGACCGTGTCCAGCTTGCCAGACATAGCAGGGGGGGACTGGCAACAATGAACCAGGTGTATCTGCGGCTCAATCTTGGCATGTCAGGACCATCGTCAGTGCTGCGAGGCCAGGGGGTTTCCGCTCTGGTTGTCCACCAGCTACCCAGGCTTCTGCAGTTCGCTCAGTCCCCGGGGCAGGGCTCAGGGTCCAGGCTCATGGCAGCGCCACAAGGGCCGGTACACGGGTACTCCACCAGGTGCCCCCGTGACCACCCAGTCCTCACCGTCCAGATTCCAGGAACCTCCACAGCTACAGGGTCACAGCCGGGCACCGGGGATCTTCGTCTGCCACACTCCCAACCGGGGTCCAATGACATCAACGTATGGCCGCCAGCAGCCGCACCTCCACAACTGCCGTCTCAGAGGAGTCCCGCGATTCAGGCAGGCGTTGCAGGGAAGGTCCGGTGTTTATAGCGCCAGCCTCCACCACCCATGCAGCAGCAGCGCGGGTCCAGCTCGGCGTCCCAGGAGTTCGCCGCTGTCACACCTGGTCATCCGCGGGAGAGCGGGACGGTAGTTGGGTCTGGAGTGCAGCGATGGTAGGAACCCCAATCTGGTTTGGAGCACTTTTAGTTTGATATACTTTCTTATGATGTTATTCATGTAGGTTTGCACAATAGGTGGTTTGTAAGAGTTGATGGTCATCCATGCATGGTTGGGCAATCTGAACTTGACTTTATCTTCTCACCAAGAGAGCTGCTGGATTTGATTGTTCCGTGCTAGCTTGAATGACTGGTGAGATAAGTTGTTTTGCCAGAGTTGTTCCATCTTCAGTTGTTTAATTGACACTGCTATTTTCCCTGGCCAGGAATTTGTGTTTGAGGGTGTGTTTGATGAAATTTCCTGCTTTAGTAATACTTTTAGGGGCATATTCTCAAGGACTTATCTCCGAGTTATCGGCCTTTTATCGCAGCCAAAGTGGCGATAAATTTATCACCCTAGTCACAAGCAGATGCTAACAGCCGATATAACCAGTTTTCCTGCGATAGCAGCCGCAAAAATCATCACCACAGATGACACCAGCAACTAACGCTGCTGAGATGCACAGTAGGCGTTCCCGTGCAAAAAGCAGCAACAACACCACTTCGCAACTTTCTTAAAGACGAGCCAGATTGGCGATAAGATCACAAAACATGCGATAAGGCGCGTTAGCAGCAGAGATTCAACACCTGCCCCTATATGGTGTTAAGTTGGATGACAACCTGCACCATGCAAGGGAGCCAAGCCCAGAGACACACCTGAAGAACAATAGATGCCATGGAGCTACTGATCATGCAGCTCGGACACCCAAGAGGGCCACAACACCCACCGCCACCACATCCAGGCCCATCACCCCCACGGCCCCCCCACCCCCCCAGACTACCACAGAGGCAGTGCAGATGAAGACAGCAGACCTTCAGAAAATGCACCAGCCTCACAGACTTAACACCAGAGGATGTCATTGCCCCCTATAGGCTCAAAAGGACAACCATCCTCAGAATCCTGACCATCATTGCCCACGGGCTGACATCACTAACACAGCGGACAACCAACATCCCTCCCCAGACAAAGCTGCTGGCTGTGCTGCACCCGCTGGCCTCTATTACCTTCCAACCAACAACTACCAGAGTGGGAGGAGTCTCACAGCCCGCCCTATCAAAGTTCCTCACACCTGTCTTGGATGCCATCATCATTGATACTGTTTACCACAAAGAGCTGCTCCTAGTGTGATAACCCAAACGAGTTACAAGAACGTCGTGAGTGTGGGCATCTCACAAAAAGTTATGGACTGGTCTCACACACCACCTGGTGTCATGCTTCATCATTGACCAGTCCTCGCCCTCTAAAACCTTCGTTTGATAGAGGGCGGGCATACACTTGACGACAAGAATGCACTTCTAAATGACTAAGTGGGGGCCCGTGGAACTGTGAGTGAGGTTAAAAATCATTATAGTAATCAGAAGTAATTTTAAAGTGACTGAAAACTATATGATATTAAAATGTATGTGACGGTGAATGGGGTAATTAGTGACCCTAACCGTCTTGTGAGTGGTCAACATGTTTCTGCCGAAGTGGCCCTGTTGGGTCCATGGCATTCATCAGGACCTAATTATAGATGGGGGCTCCGTTCTTACCAAGTGCTGGTAAGATGCTACCACTGTGTGAGTGTAGCGAAGGCCACACGTCACTTCCTAGAATGCTTCCAATGGTGAAGCCTATGAAACAAAAAACATGTGAGAAACGAAGGTTAGTTGGAACCCGTTGGGTCGAATGTACCTGCAAAGGAAAGAATGGAAAAACAATGCATGCATTGATTTCTAAGAGTGAAAAAAGTGTATGTGACTTTGTGACACTCTATTTGTGTACACATTTGTGAAACTTTGAGGCTGGAGGCAGACAAAGCTGCCGCCAATCTTACCCTAATCAGATAGACAACTTGTCCCAAGGGTGGAAAAGGAGCGGGGGAATCCACAGTTTGTCACTTCTGTAGGAGAGAAACATAGAACCAAGAACTACATCAAACGTACAGAAGGAGTTGCTGCACAGACAGAGTTCTAAGTCTTTACAAAAGAACCCTTGTTGAGCAAATGTAAATGGAAGACAAAGAAAAAGAAACCACACAGTCAGTGTTGCTGATCAGTCATTTGGGCTAGAATGCACACTCACACACACTCTCACATATGCACGCTCATTGATACACCCATACTCTTACTGTGACCCGAGGTGGAATGCTCCTGTGTCCTATGCGTCCGCTCGATCCTCCCGAATGTGAGAAATGGAGGGAGCGGGCGCCGTCTTTTAAATGAGGTTCGATCGTATTAACCGGTCAATTGACTGCTAAACATTTTCAGGTGTGGGGTTCCCGGTGTCAGAAGGGCGCCGAGCCTGTGTTAAAGATGTCGGTTAAAGGCGTGGATGAGAGAGGGAGCCCCATTCGTGGCGAGGCCGGAGGTATGTCAGACCTCCTTCTACGATAGGAGGAGGCGCTGGGGGGCGGAGGCCCGTGAACGGGAGAAAGCGTTGTGAGGTGCAAGTAGCCCGATCATTGGAGGAGCCCATGCCTGGTTGTAGGACTGCGTCAGACAAGAAGTCCTGTGGGTGGTGAGGCTGGCCTAACAAGGAGCGTGATTGGCTGACACGTTATTAGGCAGAGTTCTGCATGTTTACGCCAGCACAGTTGTGAAGAACTATCGTTATGTGCCCAAGCGTCTGTTGTCATGAGTTGGCATGGAAACGCTGTGTAGGACTGCGTGAGACAAGATGTCCTATAGGTGGTGAGGCTGGCCTAATAAGGAACGTGATAGGCTGACACGCTATTGGGCGGAGTTCTGCATGTTTTCGCCAGCACAGTTGAGGAGAGCTATCGTTATATACCGGTTGGTATGACAAGTATTCACTCCGGTTGCGAGGTATGCGAGCTAATTGATTTACTGTGGGTCACACTTTCCTCTCCTGCCCCTGCGCTACACGCCCCAGCTCCAACTATGCACAACGTTTCCTTGCCAACTCATGACAACAGACGCTCAGGCACATAATGATAGCTCTCCACAACTGTGCTGGCGAAAACATGCAGAACTCCGCCCAATAGCATGTCAGCCTATCACGTTCCTTATTAGGCCAGCCTCACCACCTATAGGACATCTTGTCTCACGCAGTCCTACACAGCGTTTCCATGCCAACTCATGACAACAGACGCTTGGGCACATAACGATAGTTCTTCACAACTGTGCTGGCGTAAACATGCAGAACTCTGCCTAATAACGTGTCAACAAATCACGCTCCTTGTTAGGCCAGCCTCACCACCCACAGGACCTCTTGTCTAACGCAGTCCTACAACCAGGCATGGGCTCCTCCAATGATCGGGCTACTTGCACCTCACAACGCTTTCTCCCGTTCACGGGCCTCCGCCCCCCAGCGCCTCCTCCTATCGTAGAAGGAGGTCTGACATACCTCCGGCCTCGCCACGAATGGGGCTCCCTCTCTCATCCACGCCTTTAACCGACATCTTTAACACAGGCTCGGCGCCCTTCTGACACCGGGAACCCCATACCTGAAAATGTTTAGCGGTCAATTTACCGGTTAATACGATCGAACCTCATTTAAAAGACGGCGCCCGCTCCCTCCATTTCTCACATTCGGGAGGATCGAGCGGACGCATAGGACACAGGAGCATTCCACCTCGGGTCACAGTAAGATATGGGTGTATCAATGAGCGTGCGTATGTGAGAGTGTGTGTGAGTGTGCATTCTAGCCCAAACGACTGATCAGCAACACTGACTGTGTGGTTTCTTTTTCTTTGTCTTCCATTTACATTTTCTCAACAAGGGTTCTTTTGTAAAGACTTACAACTCTGTCTGTGCAGCTACTCCTTCTGTACGTTTGATGTAGTTCTTGGTTCTATGTTTCTCTCCTACAGAAGTGACAAACAGTGGATTCCCCCGCTCCTTTTCCCCCCTTGGGACAAGTTGTCTATCTGATTAGGGTAAGATTGGCGGCAGCTTTGTCTGCCTCCAGCCTCAAAGTTTCACAAATGCGTACACAAATAGAGTGTCACAAAGTCACATACACTTTTTTCACTCTTAGAAATCAATGCATGCATTGTTTTTCCATTCTTTCCTGTGCAGGTACATTCGACCCAACGGGTTCCAACTAACCTTCGTTTCTCACATGTTTTTTGTTTCATAAGCTTCACCATTGGAAGCATTCTAGGAAGTGAAGTGTGGCCTTCGCTACACTCACACAGTGGTAGCATCTTACCAGCACTTGGTAAGAACGGAGCCCCCATCTATAATTAGGTCCTGATGAATGCCATGGACCCAACAGGGCCACTTCGGCAAAAACATGTTGACCACTCACAAGACGGTTAGGGGACACTAATTACCCCATTCACCGTCACATACATTTTAATATCATATAGTTTTCAGTCACATTAAAATTACTTCTGATTACTATAATGATTTTTAACCTCACTCACAATTCCACGGGCCCCCACTTAGTCATTTAGAAGTGCATTCTTGTCGTCAAGTGTATGCCCGCCCTCTATCAAACGAAGGTTTTAGAGGGCGAGGACTGGTCAATGATGAAGCATGACACCAGGCGGTGTGTGAGACCAGTCCGTAACTTTTTGTGAGATGCCCACACTCACGACGTTCTTGTAACTCGTTTGGGTTATCACACTAGGAGCAGCTCTTTGTGGTAAACATTTATAGTGGAGGCGGCTAGCTCCTAGAACCCCATGCCTCTTGTTCCCCCCCTCCACATAATTAGTGGAGTCTTTTTTGTGTGTTCATCATCATTGATACCCCAGCACCTTCACTTCCCCCACACTGCGCAGGAACAGCTGGAAACCAAGCAAGGCGTCTACGCCATAGCTGGCTTCCCGCACGTGTTGGGGGCAATCGACTGCACACATGTTCTACTTTTGCCCCCTGCCGACACTGCACACAATTACCGCAACAGAAAGCACACACATTCCATCAATGTGCAGGCAATAGTGGATCACTTGGGACTCTTCACCAATGTCGTCGCCAACTACCTAGGCAGTGTGCATGATTTCTTCATCTTCGGACAGTCCATCATTAACCAGCGCTTTGAGGCTGGCACCTATGGGAATGCATTGCTCATTGGTAGGTACCAAATGAACTCACCACACACCTCAACTTCACAATCATGCAACTCACAACTCTGGGAATGCACACGTCAAAAACTCACAAACAACATGCCAAACAACATGCCCACCTACCAGACACAACAGCACAACTTACTGTGGTAACCTAGGATAGCCATGTATATAAGCCAACAACGGCATGGCACCTCAGCCACACAATAGCATATTGTGGGGAGAGGTGAGAACCAGGCATGTGCGATGGAGGCAAGTGACCCATGAATGAGAATGTACACAATGCCAAGTGTGGCGTGGATGTGCTGGACAGACAGCAATGTGCAGACCACAGACATATCCATGTCGACATACACTGCTGGTGTTTGGAGTGTAGTGGACAGTGAACACTACCATGTTACCTCAACCAGTGGGGAAGATCGCGGAAATGTAGCTTGTTACGTCCCCCCCTGTAAGCGTGAGCGGAGTGGGCTGGCCCGGCATACGCCAGGCTAGTGCAGGGGTGTGAATAAAAAGCATGTAGCCCTGGGCGTGGTTCTCTTCCGGAATGGCAAACATGTCTGTAAGGGCGGCGCCTCTCACCCCGCCACGAGGCCGACACCATGAGCGGTATTGCGTGCGAACCTTTGCACCTGTTGCACCCCAAGCCGCTGGTCCCCAGATCCGTCTTGGCCACCCCTGCACACCCAGGCCTCACTGCTCACCTGCAGACACTGGTGTGTGTCAAGGACGGCCCACCACGTGCCGGTGCAAGCTCCAAGCCTGAGGTCCGTGACATTGGCAGCCTCCTCAGACTATCGCTGGCCTCCGCGACACAGACCTCCAGCATTCCTTTCTCGTTGATGTACTCCACCTGTGCCTCCGGCCTACACTGCGGCCTAGTAGGTCACACATTTGGAACTGAGTCTTGATATCATGATGGCCGAGTTCATATGTCAATGGCAGCATTTATATCACTATACTCCCTTTGATGTAGTGCCACTAACTCTGCATAGCATTTCAACGACACTTGTCTGAGGTCCCTTGCTGACTACTGCCTTCGGTCTACACCGCGGTCGAGTAGGTCACACATTTGGAACTGAGTCTTGATTTCTTTATGGCACAGTTCATATCATTGTACACAAGGAGAGAAGTAAGAGGAAGACGCGGTTAAGTCCGGAGGAAAAAAGGATCATCGTTACGGAGGTGATCAAACATTACCAACAACTGCTCTGGTGCCACTAACTCTGTGCATTGCAAGCCAACGACACGTGGCTGTGAGCCCCTGCTGACCGCTGCCTCCGGCCTACACTGTGGTCAAGTAGGTCAAACATTTGGAACTGAGCCTTGATTTATTTATGGCAGAGTTTATATCATTGTACAGGCCTCATTGCAGACTGCATCCCCTTCCAGCTCTGGTGCCACTAACTCTGTGCCCCGAAATTCATGGACACTCTCTGGTTGAACTTTGTTGGTGTCTGAGTATATGGCCTGGGAGTTGTCATCATCATCATGTAGCTGATACTGACTTGGTGTTAAGAATGAGTCTTTAGCGTTCATCTCCTCCATATTGCCTGTTTCTGATTGGTTCTGCCCTCTGCATCACGCCCTGGAAGAACACCTTCCGCTCTACCCCGAAACACTCCGCGACATTCACCTTGGACATCAACGAGGACACGCTCAGCTCTCGTGGCCCTACCTCATTGCACCGCAAGTCACAGTCCCGTGGCAGTGTGCCTTTGCCGGCCGCAGTGAATCCAGGGCTACTAACTCTGTGCAGCTCAAGTCACGGACCCTTGCTGTTTGAACTTTGAACCTCTGATTGTCTGATCACTGTTGTTGTTGTTGCCAGCACCAACTACTCCCTGAGGGCTGGCTTACACTCACCCCACACCCATCCAGCACAGGCGTCACTGGACATGTGATCCTGGCAATAAAGGGGCGGGAGTACGTGCCCGTAGCCAGTTCCACAAACTATCTAAGTGTGTCCGTGTGGTCATTATGTATGCATGAGGGCCCCGGGCTCTACCACATAACATTGTGCTGTGTACAGCGGATGCAACCAGGTCACCTCAGGCAGTGGGGTAGACCTGGGACATGTAGCTGTGTGGTACCCCCCTGTAAGCGTAAGCGGAGTGGACTGATGTACGACAGTACAGCGTAGGGGTGTGGTTCATCAACCCGAGGCTCTGCACGTGGTTAAGTTTTGGCCTAGCCAAGGCAGTAACTAATGTGTGTGTCTCTGATGTAGTGTTGGTGCCACCCATCCTGCAATGGACAATGTTGCATTGTAGCATGCCCCCGGATTGTGAGCTCGGCCGAAGGGGTAAATGAGGGAGCGCAAGCCCGCTCGGGATCTGGGATCATACATGCCAACTGTTGTGTGTGTCGCTATTACCGCAGCATAAGCCAAAGGTCTACCCTCCCCCACATCGCGAGTTCAGCCATCCATGAACTCTACAGCTGTGTCCACCCTATCGTTACCATAGGCCTATACACACGTGGCCGCCCACCTTCAACGCACAATATCACAGTGTCGTTGACAGGCTTGTGGACATGCGCAGACAGGCATGACAATGGTGTGCCGTAGGAGTGCAAGTGATGCAACCGCGCTGCACACAATAGTAAGTAGGCTTGAGGGGAGGGAGGAGCAGCAGTGAGGCTACTTAATACACATTGATGGCCCTCATTTGCTACAAGCAGTACGTGTCAAACAGGAATCACTAAGTCACACTTATCACACACCAATGAACCAGTGAGCCTGCCAACACATCATGCAGAACCAACTATTGACTCATGTCTCTCTGCACTGTCACAGGTGACCAAGGATATGCACTCTGCCCTTGGATGATGACACCCCTCCGAGCCCCGAACACACAGGCTCAAAGGTAGTACAATGCTGCCCACAAACACACCAGTGGCATCGTGGAACGCACATTTGGCTCCTGTACAGCACAGGCATTGTGTGCAAGATGATCGTTGCATGTTGTGTGTTGCACAACATATGTGTAGGCACCAATGCCCCATGGCTACAAGTGCCAGATGCACAGGACGATGATGAGGAAGATGAGGCAGGTGGACCACAACCCACTGCAGCTGTAGCAGCAATAGCCCGTAGGAACACCACAGGCACAGCATGTGCAAATAGATGCATTCCAACACACATTCCCTGAGTGCATGTCACTCCTCTCTACATGCACATCACTCTGACAAGTGTAAGTGCAACATGTAGTGCTGACAATCTCGAAAATTGAGAATAGGTGTTGGGTGTGTCACCACTGTACAGAGAGGCTGTTTGGGGTGTCACATATTCAAAATGCCATTTCTGTGTGTCTAAGATAGTACGGAATCTGTTGGACCCGGCCTCGTAGAGTGGCCCTCCGTGCCCCCGCACCACCGAAACCTGGTGCCTGCAGCCCAAGCACGCGGCCCGGCCGACCCTTCCCACCAGGACCCCTGCACCAACCCCGGACATCCCCGTCCATGGCCTCTCTCCTTTCGGCCACCCCGGGCCCGCGTGCCCACTCCATGCAACAAGATGGCCGCCCGGCTCCAGCGCAACCCGGGCCTCGAGGCGCCACTCCGGCTGGAGGACATCACGCTTCCAGGGGATGAGAGAGGGAGGAGCAGTTTCTATCGCACCTCTAACTCCCCCGAGACGATGGGTTTCGATCGGCCCTCCGGCCTCCCTGCGGGCTGGCTCCGTGCCTGCTGGGTGTCTGGTACTCCTCCCGACCCGGCCCTGAAAGGATCAAAAGACAATAGCAGGAAACCCCGACAAGCGGCCCCCCAGGTGACAAGACCCCTGCCTGCACAGACTCCGGACATCAAAGCGGGGTCGACCTATAACAAGGGGTGCTCTGAGACTGTCCGGCAGATTCGACGCTGGAACAACGAGAGCCTGCTGACGTGGTCGCGGCTCCTGGAACTTGAACCCACCTGAGCCCTGCTGAGTGACTCGCGGCTCCCTGAAGATCGTAAGACCTCCGAACTGGTACCTGAGCCCTGCTGAGTGACTCGCGGCTCCCTGAAGATCGTAAGACCTCCGAACTCGTACCTGAGCCCTGCTGAGTGACTCGCGGCTCCCTGAAGATCGTAAGACCTCCGAACTTGTACCTGAGCCCTGCTGAGTGACTCGCGGCTCCCTGAAGATCGTAAGACCTCCGAACCTGTACCTGAGCCCTGCTGAGTGACTCGCGGCTCCTTGAAGATCGTAAGACCTCCGAACCTGTACCTGAGCCCGCTGAGTGACTCGCGGCTCCCCCAGACTCTCACGGTCCCGCCGGACCCCGACTCCGACCACGTATCCCCCAGCTCGAGGATTGTGAGCTGTGCGCCGGATACGTCCCGGCTTTGAACCGTTACCAGAGACAGTCCCGCTACCCCCTACCTTTCCGAGACTCTTGAGCCCGTGCTCACCGTGTACATATTTGCAGTGATACCTATTTGATAAAGCTTGTTTTCTGAGAATACCCAGTGTGGTCTCCCTGTGTCGTGTGGTGCCAGAAGTACGATCCTAGGTGCGAGATTCCTCCCCCTGGGGAATCTCTCGCCAGTGCCGGCTACAATACTACACGGGTGGGACTCAGGGAAGTCAGGACCCCCTTCCGGGCTCCTCTGAGGTCGCCGTCTAACATTGGTGGCAAGCGACGGGATTCGGGCCCATCACCTAGAGATCGTACAGTGAACAACGGACGCACGACCAACAAAGATGGCAGAAGGAAGCGCCATGAGCTCCGCAGAAACCAACGCCAACAGAGTGTTCCAGGTGGAGCATCTAGAAGAATACACACACAAAGAGCTAAAGCAATTTTGCAAAGAACTTAAAATCGCTACCACTGGCCTCAACACTAAGGAAGACTTGCAGAAAGCACTGAAAACTTGGGTGGAGACCGGGGCCTCCCGCCCGGAAGGCACGGGGGAGCGCCCCGACGAAGCCGAACCCCCTCCAAGTGAAAGCAGCGACAATCAGGTGCGAGGCATTGTACCAGACGAGGGCCTATCCCCGGAAGAACTCGCGGACAGAGAGAGAAGCCGCAGTCATGAACTCGAGTTAGCCAAACTCAAAATCGAGGGCGAATTGAAGTTAGCGGAGAAAAAGCTAGCGGTAGAGCAAATGCGCGTACAAGGCGAACTGGAAGAAAAGAAGCTCCAACGGGAGCACGAAGGAAGGAAGCTCCAACTGGAGCACGAACGCAGCTTAAAAGAACTCGAGCTCAAGGCCCGAAATGAGGACGGGAGGCCCTCGGGGAACCGAGAGACGGCCCCCCAGCGGAACAGAAGGTCCACATCCCCAAGGATGTGGTCAAGGAATATTATAAAAACGATGACATTCAGCAATGGTTTCGGGCCTACGAGGTCGCCATGACCTCCCATCGGATTCCACAGAAGGACTGGGGGGCGGGGTTGTGGGGGCGGTTTCTGAGCGAAGGAAGGGACACCCTGCTCGACCTACCCCTCTCCCTGCAGACCTCCTACAGCCACATGAAAGAGGCTCTCCTCACAAGATACGGCCTCACCCCAGAAATGTACCGCCAACGGTTCAGGGACTGCAGGAAGATCCCGGGCACCACCTGGGTGGAGTATGTAAACTTTTTTAGTCGGGCCTTCGATGGGTGGGTCAAGGGCAGCAAGGTCACCACCCTTGCCGAACTCACTGATCTCATGTTATGGGAACATCTGGCTGCGAACTGCTTCATAGAGCTACGTCAACATCTGCTGGATAGCAAGCTCACAGATCCCCGGAAGCTGGCTGTGGAGGCCGACCGCTGGACCAACACCCGGGTCTCCCGGGGCATGGTAGGAGAGTACCCCCGAACCAGTCAGGGACCACCCCGCCAGAGAGGGGGAGGGAACCAGGGAGGGCCGAGAGAGTCCCAGCCTAGCCCCCCGAAGACACCACCTCCACCTTTCCCAGCGCCCCCCCCTCCAGTAACAGGGCCCCCTGGGAGACGAGGACACCGGGTGACCGTCACATGTTTTCGTTGCCAGAAACCCGGGCACTACGCCAATGACCCAGAGTGCCCCATGGCCACCCAAGTCACCCCTGCGAGACAGATAGCCAACGTAGCCCTGGGGGAGGAGGTTGAGGAAGCCGAGGAGTGGGAACCCGCCGCTATGGCCCTAGTATCCCTGGGAGATAGGGAAATGATCCCTGGTAGCCTCCTACCGTCCAACACACAGAAATATGGGCAGCTCGTCAAGATCAATGGCCACCAGGTAGAGGCCCTGCGGGACACCGGGGCCAGTATCACCGGTGTCCTCAGGCACCTAGTTCCCGAGGAGCAGATCCTCCCCAATGTCTTTTGCCCCGTAATATCCGCGGACAATAGGGAAAGTATGTGTCAGGTAGCCCTGGTGCCATTTGAGTGGGGAGGGGTGATAGGTAAACTCAAGGTGGCCGTAAGAACCTCCCAGCCGGTCGACTGCCTCTTAGGGAACGACCTGGAGAGTTCTCCCTGGAAGCACGTAGAGCGCAAAGCCCACCTAGGAATGATGGGACTCCCCGAGTGGGTGTGTGCCACCACCCGATCTATGACAGCCCGACTCACTCCCCGGAGAGAAGTCGAGGGCACCCCGGTCGAAGAAGCCCGTACCGTCCCCGCCGAGGGTCCTCCCGTTCCCCCATCGGAAGGGTCCGTCGCCAGCGACGAACCCGCACCATCCGACCCCGCCCCCGTGAAGCCTGGCGCCCTCCAGGACCGATGGACTGGGCCCTACAAAGTGGTTGAGAGGAAGAGTCAAGTCACCTACTTGGTAGACGTCCAGTCGCCTCGGGATCCCCTCCGGGTCCTGCACGTGAACCGCCTCAAGCCTCACTTCATGCGGACAGAACTGAGCCTCCTGCTGGCCACCGATGACGGGGCTGAAGATGAGTCGGATCCCCTCCCGGACCTCCTGTGTGTCAAGGAGCAGGATGGCTCCGTGGAGGGAGTGAACCTCTCCCCAGCCCTCACTGCCCAGCAACAAGCGGACTGCCGCCAGCTCCTCAGACAATTTTCCGACCTCTTCTCCCTGACCCCCCGGGTCACCAACTGGTGTGTTCACGATGTGGACACCGGGGACAGCCCGCCGGTGAGACACCGAGCCTACCGGGTTCCTGACCGGGTCCGGTCCTGCATTCAAGCTGAAGTCTCGAAGATGTTGACCCTGGGGGTGATCGAGCCCTCTGACAGTCCCTGGGCCAGCCCCGTGGTCCTGGTTCCGAAGGCAGCAGCCCCCGGTGTCGCCCCCGAGCTCCGGTTCTGCGTGGATTACCGGGGGCTCAATGACGTTACCCGAGCCGATGCCCACCCCATTCCACGAGCCGACGAGCTCATTGACCGACTAGGGGCCGCCCGGTTCCTCAGCACTTTCGACCTCACCTGCGGCTACTGGCAGATTGCGCTCACCGAAGGGGCCAAGGAGCGGTCTGCTTTCTCCACCCCCGATGGGCACTACCGCTTCCGCGTGATGCCCTTCGGGATGAAAAATGCCCCGGCCACTTTCCAGAGACTGGTAAATAGGGTCCTGGCCGGGCTAGAACAGTTCAGCGCGGCCTATCTGGACGACATCGCTGTCTTCAGTTCAGAGTGGAGTGAGCACCTCCAGCACCTCCGGAGAGTGCTAACCGCCCTGCGCCAGGCAGGCCTCACCGTAAAAGCCAGCAAGTGCCAGATCGGGCAAGGATCCGTAGTCTACCTGGGGCACCAAGTCGGGAGTGGCCAGGTCGCCCCTCTACAGCCAAAGATCGACGCCATCCTGGCCTGGGACCCACCCATCACCCAAACGGAAGTCCGAGCCTTTCTGGGACTCACGGGCTACTACCGCAGATTCATTCGGGGGTATGGCAGCCTGGTCGGCCCTCTCACTGAACTCACGTCTAAAAAACAGCCAAAGAAGGTGCAGTGGACGGCTGCCTGCCAGGAAGCTTTCGATGCTCTAAAAAAGGCCATGTGCACTGCCCCCGTCCTCCAGGCTCCCGACTACACCAAGGAGTTCATAGTCCAGACCGATGCCTCCGAGCATGGCATTGGGGCCGTCCTGTCCCAAGTGAATGATCAAGGCCTAGACCAGCCCGTCGCCTTCCTCAGTCGGCGGCTGCTACCCCGAGAACAGAGGTGGAGCACCATAGAGCGCGAAGCCTTTGCCGTGGTCTGGGCACTCAAAAAACTACGACCCTACCTGTTCGGCACTCATTTCAGAGTCCAAACTGACCATCGGCCCTTGCGATGGCTCATGCAGATGCGAGGAGAAAACCCCAAGCTACTGCGGTGGTCAATCTCCCTCCAGGGAATGGACTTCACCGTAGAACACCGCCCTGGTACGGACCACGCCAACGCTGACGGCCTCTCCCGGTTCTTCCGCCTCAGCGAAGAGAACCCCCCAAGGTGATGGGCAGTTCTCTCCGGCTTTCAGCTGGGGGGGACGCGTGTTGGACCCGGCCTCGTAGAGTGGCCCTCCGTGCCCCCGCACCACCGAAACCTGGTGCCTGCAGCCCAAGCACGCGGCCCGGCCGACCCTTCCCACCAGGACCCCTGCACCAACCCCGGACATCCCCGTCCATGGCCTCTCTCCTTTCGGCCACCCCGGGCCCGCGTGCCCACTCCATGCAACAAGATGGCCGCCCGGCTCCAGCGCGACCCGGGCCTCGAGGCGCCACTCCGGCTGGAGGACATCACGCTTCCAGGGGATGAGAGAGGGAGGAGCAGTTTCTATCGCACCTCTAACTCCCCCGAGACGATGGGTTTCGATCGGCCCTCCGGCCTCCCTGCGGGCTGGCTCCGTGCCTGCTGGGTGTCTGGGACTCCTCCCGACCCGGCCCTGAAAGGATCAAAAGACAATAGCAGGAAACCCCGACAAGCGGCCCCCCAGGTGACAAGACCCCTGCCTGCACAGACTCCGGACATCAAAGCGGGGTCGACCTATAACAAGGGGTGCTCTGAGACTGTCCGGCAGATTCGACGCTGGAACAACGAGAGCCTGCTGACGTGGTCGCGGCTCCTGGAACTTGAACCCACCTGAGCCCTGCTGAGTGACTCGCGGCTCCCTGAAGATCGTAAGACCTCCGAACTGGTACCTGAGCCCTGCTGAGTGACTCGCGGCTCCCTGAAGATCGTAAGACCTCCGAACTCGTACCTGAGCCCTGCTGAGTGACTCGCGGCTCCCTGAAGATCGTAAGACCTCCGAACTTGTACCTGAGCCCTGCTGAGTGACTCGCGGCTCCCTGAAGATCGTAAGACCTCCGAACCTGTACCTGAGCCCTGCTGAGTGACTCGCGGCTCCTTGAAGATCGTAAGACCTCCGAACCTGTACCTGAGCCCGCTGAGTGACTCGCGGCTCCCCCAGACTCTCACGGTCCCGCCGGACCCCGACTCCGACCACGTATCCCCCAGCTCGAGGATTGTGAGCTGTGCGCCGGATACGTCCCGGCTTTGAACCGTTACCAGAGACAGTCCCGCTACCCCCTACCTTTCCGAGACTCTTGAGCCCGTGCTCACCGTGTACATATTTGCAGTGATACCTATTTGATAAAGCTTGTTTTCTGAGAATACCCAGTGTGGTCTCCCTGTGTCGTGTGGTGCCAGAAGTACGATCCTAGTTGCGAGATTCCTCCCCCTGGGGAATCTCTCGCCAGTGCCGGCTACAATACTACACGGGTGGGACTTAGGGAAGTCAGGACCCCCTTCCGGGCTCCTCTGAGGTCGCCGTCTAACAGAATCCCTCTCATCAGCGTTTCACATGTGTCCCAAATCATTACATATAGGCTGTAATTTGTGACCTACAATTGACAACAGGGCTTCTTTTGGGGTCAGATATGTACCACCATGGTGCAGAGATGCACCCTGTGACTCAAGTCCCACAACATGAGCAACATGGACGTAAGGGGGAATCACTACCCCAACATTCGGCCATGGTTTCATACTTGATTATTCATGGACATGACACATCTGTGGGTATTGGAATGTATTATTCACGTCCAGTGGAGTGTTGAAGCAGACTTATTACTAGGCCATGCAGACAAGACTTTACAATTTTGCCCCTTGGAGGGCCAGCCAGAGTCCTTTACGGACTGACAAGTTATTTGGAAGGAAAAGAGTCAAGTTTGCAGGCTGATTGCTGTGTCATTGTTTTGCAAAGAATATATGGCAGTCCATGCCGAGGTGCAAGGTTGGTGTAGCTGAGTGTATCGGGGGACAGTGGAAGGTGTTGTTCCAGGCCATGATGCAGAGGGCAGAACCAAGCAGAAAGAAGCCATATTGCGGAGGTGAATATTACTGCTTCCTACTTACCACTAAGGCAGATTCATCTTCGGCCTCTGATGTTTCATGTGCCTCACATGTGGGTGGTGGTGTTTGGTCTGCAGCACTGTGTGACACTGACACATCAGGGGCAGGAGATGTGGATGTAGAAGTAGCAGCAGCATTCATGTGTGCAATGTCTTGTGGCATCATTCCCATGATGAAGATTTGCAGGGCATGGAAGATCCCATCTAGAGCTTTCTCGTGTGCAGCCGTGGTAGCCATTCTTTGTGCCTGCATCCGCTCCATGTTCTCCATGACCCTCCTCAAATCACGGATGATATCGCTGTAGCCACTCTGACTGTACAGTTGTTGTTGTCTCTTAGTCATGACTCCGGCGATCCCAGCCATAGATTGTTGGAGGGCATGGGGTGGACTCTGGGTGTCCTTTAGGGAGTGTAAGTGGTCCCTGATGGGACTTAGACACCCACGTATGGCATCTAGTTTGGCTGCCATGAGTTTGAACCCCACCCGCACCTGTTCAGCCAGCCCCCACTGGTAGTCTAACACACGGCGTTGGAACGCCATGTGTTCTTCGGTGAGGTGCTGGGAGCCAGACGTGGTGGTGGATGCTTCCTGCTGTGTGGTCTGTGCAGGGGGTGGGCTCACCTCCATGTGCTGGGCTGCCCTGCTACTGGAGGTTGGGTGCGGAGGGTGTCTATGTACCGTAGGAGTTTGTTTAGGTCGATGTCCTGGGGGTTGTCTCCATCATCACTGACGTGATGTAGGGTCTGCTCTGCAGGAGGTAATGATTGTCCCTCTGCAATGTAAAGGGTAGATGCAGTTTCACAGTGTGTTCCATGTATGTTGACGCATTGGCGAAGTTTACATACAGACTGCATGACAATGTACATTGTGACTGTTTGTGGGGAGATGCCTATTTGATGCGGGACAGTGCACATTTGCACTACATCAGGGATGTGAGGTTGTACTCGTACCTTCTCATCTTACAGTTTCCTGCTATGCCATTTTGGACACACATGCAGCGCCAGTTGTGTCCTATTGTGAATGTGTTGCAGTTTGTACCACATTGTTGTCAATGTTGCGGTGCTCTTATTCTTATGTGTGTGTGCTGCATTGTGGGTGAGTCGCCCTGGTAGCTCTGATTTGGCAGCCAATTATCCCTTTCAGGCAGTGTGCCTTTGACTTCTGTGCTTCTACAGTGCTGAGATGTAGCAGACTTGGGTGAATTGGGCTCTTGGTCAAGTTGTGACTCTTGGGCATGGTTTGTCCGCAGATGTGTTGTGGACGTCAAGGGCTGTTTGTGCAAGTGGATGTGTCAGAGTGTGACCTGCTGCTTTTCGGATGTGGTCCACACTCAGCCACCTGAGTGTTGTGGCGTGCACAATGTCATGATGATTGGCCTGCAGCCATGCTAATCGTCATATAGTGTCCCTTGCATAGTCAGTGTGGCTCACAAATACGCATCTTTGCTGGGTTTCGCAATTGTGCATGTGTCGGTGGTGAGATTGGTGATGTGTGGGGTGGGACCCCTTTGGGGACATGGGGTACGACGACCTACTCAGTGTTTGTATGTGTGCTGCAGTGTGCCACGGGGATCAAGGACATAATCCGGAGTCATTGTGGGTGTGCAGTGTCTTCTACTAAATTGTTCATGTGTGCCATTGTGCCCATCTCCCCCCGTCCCCCCAGTCCCTGGTCGGTACTCACCCTGTTGATGTTGTGTCAGGTCATGTTGAGCAGTGTCCGGATTCCCAACTCCTGGCACCATATCCTGACTGATGACTGTGGCCACCATTTTCTCCATGTCATCCAGCTCCTGGTGTGCCGCTGGACCCCCACCTCCAATAGGCGTTGCTACTTTCATGTTAGCATTGAGTTTCTTCTTGATTTTGCCCTTCACATCATTCCAGCGCCTCTTGACTTCTTCCATTGCCCTCCTCAACGCTGCAACTGAATTGACATGGTCCAAGATGGTCTTCCATATTTGCGTCTTTTTAGCCAATGACACGTTGAGGGTGCCGAACAATTGTTGGTAGCGTTCTATCACCTCCGTAACTATGATCCTGTTTTCCTGCAGACTGAACAGCGTCTTCCTCTTCCTCTTCTCCTTGGCCTTCCCCGACTTGTGGGGCTTGTGGGGTTCGGCTTGTCCTCTACACTCTGACTGGGTGCATCCATGGTGCTACGCAGTTTATTTATTTTTGCCTTTATTTTGTTCTGCTTTTATAGTGCATTTTCCTGCCTGGCGCGTGGGAATAGCAGGCCTGTCGCTGGTTATCACTGATTTTTGTATCGCGATTGTCAGAAAGTCGTGGTTACTCACAATGCCGACATTCCCAGGAGCAGAATGATGAGATTTTCCTAATTCCACCACTGGTTTTCCCACAGCCACCAACTTAAGAGTTAACTAGTGGCTGTGCGAACTCCGCCGGGGGAAAGGGGAATGGGACAGAGAAGAGACTGCCTGACTCTCTGGCTCTTCCACTCTACTTCTTTTCTTTCTGCTGTACTCTGTATATTCTTTCTTATTCCCTCTCGATCTTCAAGTATGAGTGGAAAACACTGTAACAGAAAATCACACCATTACTAATTTCCTTCAATCCCTTCTCCACCTTCTTACACCCTCTCTCTCTCTCCCCTTACCCAGAGTGCCTAAGACTTTTGCTCCTCTGCTATTTTTCTATGTAAGTATCTTATTCTTTGGTATTCTGCATTGTAAACAACATTTTAGTACCCTTTAACTCTGTGAACTAATTTATTCTTTCACACTCTTTCGTTCATTCCCTCTCTGCCTTATTTTCTCATCTTCTGAATTCTTCTTTACTTCTCCCTAACCAACCAAGCGACGAAAGCAATTGGGAACTGAAGATCTCAAAAGGTAAGTATTGAATCTTCTCTTTATTTTCTTTGTCCTATTCTAAAGTGGTATTTTTCCCTAGTTCTAAATAACCCAACTAACCGACGAACCAAAGCGCTCTAACCTGCGCCTAAGCCTGGCACAAAAACTGCCCTACATCTATCTAACTAGATTACAGAAAAATGATGACTAATCCCTCAAAATCCGTTGGAGAAGTGCGCTGTTCTAAAATCAACCAGCGCACTTCACAGCTGGTCCAGACCTCGCGCCCGTGTCCAGGAGCAAAGGACTAGACCGGCAACTTCCACCGCGGTTCTCCCTGTTGGTAGTACAGGGGAGTATGCCCAGTTTCTCGCTATTATCACCTGTGACCTTTTGCGAGCGGGTGATCTTTGAAATGCTGGTTCATAGACAAATACTGCGGGACATAGGAGTGTTTTGATTCGTTTTTCCTGCGCCCTGACAGCGATTGGCCACATCGCAACTTTTTACGCATTTGTGTTTTGTGTTTTTTCTGTGTTGCATTAGTTTTAACGCGGTAATTTGGCGCGTTATTGTGAGACTATCACATGGTGCCGCCGGGTTGAGAATACAACGTTAACACAGTGTTATTTTGTCACGATAGACTGCGATGAGCAAAGTTGCGTTAAGCTAATTTTGCGATCATTATCACACGTTCTTGAGAATATCCCCCTTAGTGTGTTCAGTTTGCCTGCCTCAATAGAGATGCATATTTCAGAAAATACCTTTGTTGTACCAGGTCTTGGTCCGGGAGGCCAATTTCTAGTCTGGTTTGTGCTGGTGAAGCATTTTGCAGCTAAGTGGAAAATAAGGCAGAAAACCTTTCGCCGTGCAATATTCAAAAAGCTAGCACATTTTCCGGGAAATATTTCCAGGCCGTATGTCAAAGTTGGAAAGAACTTAGCCTTAATTGCTATTATCAGGGGCTGGCAGGTTGGACTTAGCAATTTTGTTAGCAGTCACTGGAATGCGGCTATTTGTGAAGCCACCCTCACTTTCAGTGTGTTTAGAGGCATTCGGTAGGACCAGAGATATTGCAGCCATACACCCAGGTACTTGTAGCACCCACTTCTGCCCATGGGGCTTTCACCACAATACCATGTCTTTTTCTTAAGTATACATTTGCTAAAAAGAACTATCTTCACTTTCATGAAGTTTATGGTTTCAATCGTTGTAGACAAGTGAACAAATTTTGCATGCCTGTGTCAGTAAGGTTCAATAATACGATTTTATCTACATATAGTAATGCAGTGCTGACCCAACTTTTGGGTTTGGGAGTGGGTGGAATCCAATTGAGCATTCAAATCTGCCAAATATAAAGTGAATAGAGTCAGTGCCAGCACACACTCTTGCTTGATGCTTCCATCTGTTGGAATTCTGGATGTTCGACCCTGGCCCAGTTGTCTGAATATAGAAGCTGTATTCCTTTTAGCAGGTTTAGAGGAATATTCCATTCATCTAATTTTCTCCAAAGGCTACTTCTGTTGACTAAATTGAATTCTTTTGGTGGTCTACAAAACAGGTGTATAGGGATAGGTTTTTCCTTGTATATTTAGCTGTTAACATGGCTGTCAAGTTGTCAATGGTGCTTGATGCTGGGTGGAAACCTGTTTGGTTTGGGGGTATTAAGTTCTCGAGTAGAAGGCCTGCAAATATCTTTGCGTCAATATTGAGGAGTGAGATCAAAACACCCTTTCTTATAGATGGGATGTATATTTGCCCCTTTCCATGAATCTGAACCCCTGTTGTCCATCAGGCAGAAGTTGTGTATTCTGTCTATATGGCTGCTCCAACACACGCAATCATTTTTTAAAAGTGCTTCAGGCAGGCCGTTTGAACCTGGTGCCCCGCTGCTTCAGCAGGTCATACACCTAACAATATTACGAACCAACTCAGTGGTATACTATTTATCAGCCCCAAAAGGTGCTGACTCTTGACCACCCTGTGTGAGATTTGAAACTGTTACATGAGGGTTCCACACAAACCTCTGCAGCAGGTGTAAAATACGCTGCGGTATCTCTCACAGCACGGGGCTTGGATCACCAGAAACTGAGCTCAAAGAACTCAAAGAACTTTCTGACAATACCACCCTCAAATGGAGGTTAGTTCAACATTTCTTGTAATTGGAGAGATACCACAGTGAACTTTGCATCTGCTGCTGAGGTTTGTGTTTAACCCTCCAACAACAAGTTGAAATTCCAGTCAGGGCACTCCAGCATCCACACCTTTTGAGGACGATAAAAAGCAAATCAGTGACTAAGAGCCACTTTACACAGCAATAATGACAAGTTTTGACAAATGAATGCACATACTGCAATTTGAGCTTTTATAACACTAAGTGGGGCAGATTGGATTTGTAAGTGCTTGTTTTTTCTCATTGAAAGTATGGGCTATATTTACAAAGTGGCACTGCTCTTAGCACTGCTGGATTTTTAAGTTTGTTCAGGACACTGGGATCTATGAGAAAATAAAATAACATTACCGTGACTAAATTTTTTAACTTGTTTTTGTCACATTGCTCTTTATCTCGTGCTTAATCCCACTCCCAGTTTCCTCTAACCCCAAGTTTCATACTTCATCCACCTCTCCAAATTGAGGATGTGATAATAGTTTTCTTGTATTTGTTGTGGAAAGCTTGTTATAAACCTGAGATTTTTCACAAACCACCAGCCGATGACCTCGGAATGTGTTCCACTTGACAAGTTCTTCGCCCAGTAAGCCTCTGTTACTTCAACTCACTTGTGTTTAGCCTGGGTTACATTGTTTTTTTCAGTTCCATCGTAAGAAATCGAGACAATTTATTTTCCACTTTCCAAATGTGAAACATGAACGCATGTTTCAGGCAAATTAATTTTGTTGTCTTTCTAATAGTAAATTAAAAGATGAAAAAAAGAAAAAATTAGTTTCTCATACTTTAAAAAATGAGCATAAATCAATTACGGTCTGTCCCAAACTCCTCAAATTATGGTTACCATTTGCTGGTTCACTGATGGAACTGACAGGAAATGTAATTGGTCTATTAAATGAGCCTCAATCTAGACACCCCAACTTCCCGGCCGTCTCTTAGAAGTGGCATGCGTGACGTCCTCAAAAAGACTTTTTAGAAGGTCTGTGTAGAGAGTTTGTAGAATTTGGGATCTACGCGTTCTGCGTGCAATGCGAAGTTCCATATAAAAAAAATATTTTGCCGCGCGTTGGCAAGTGCGACGAGATCTGCTGGGCGCTAGCGAGTGGGTGGGAGACTTGCCAGCCACCAGCATGGCTTCCAATGCTTTTTTCATGACTTTGGCGAGCGCAAGTGACCACGGCTGCACCTCGAGTAGATTTTCTAATCGAGAAGCAGCTAAATCTACTCAAAAAGGCATTTTCGAGTTACTATTCTACTTTGATGGACCGTTCAGGTTGTTTTTTATTGCGAGAAGCCTTTTATTACTATACTTTTTTTGCTAACAAGAAGGAAGTGCCTCAGAGACTCCAACTTCCAGTTCCAGTCTAGCAGGCTCCGCCCAGTGCTTTGTCCATCACCTAGTCACCTTTCATTTGGATTTGGTGCTATAACGATCACTCTCTGTCTGCTGCACATATACCATTGGATTCAAGTACATTGTTTTTGGGATATCAAAAGCTAGTTCAAAAAATCTTCTGTAAGGGTGTTGATTATTTGATAGAGGCCATGCATCAGTGTTTATGTGTACTTTTATTTGATTTATAACATTTATTGTGGTGGGTGGCCTGCAGTTTCAGCAGGGACCTAGTTATATGTTTGCATTACATTTTTCTTCTTTTGTCAAGGAACATTTTTGCATATTTCAGTATATTTTCTCCATGTTTGTTAAATTTGCAATATTAATTTATTTTACTATGTGGCCTCGTCTACCAATGGGCCATCCAGCCACTAGTCCCAGGCCATTGCTGGTCATGAGTGCATGAAACAACTGTTTCTGTGGAATATTTTGTTTTTAAACATCATTTAGGGCTGAGATGGCTTTGGATTAAATTAAAAATTTAGTGGTTTTTTTGTATTTCACTTTTTTGTGCGTGCAAAAGTGTATATGAGGAGAAATATTTGATGGCTTGGGAGGATGTGTGGTGACCTATGTTCCCTCTTAGGGGCGCCCTTGTGCGCCTGCACACATGCTGCATTCCTGCCATGCACAAAGAGTTTGAGAGCACACATTTAACAGACACATGGAAACATAAAGCAATTATCGCCTTGAAATGGGCCATTAATTCTATTAAATTAAGGTGCTCAGGCACTGCACTAAACATTACTTGGACAGTTCTCTGCTGATTTAGGACTGCCTGACACCCCTTACCAGACCTCATCAAAAATAAACAAATGTTTAAATAGAGTGCCTTTGCGATTCAGGTACTGACCCTTGCTAGGCAACATTTAACTTTCCTGTAAGTGAGCTCAAATCTCCCTCTGTCTGGTACAGTAAGACCTTTAGCAGGTTCTTTTACACAAATTGCTCAAAAAGGTACATTTTGTCTTCAACAAAATAACTTTCACAGGACCTTTACGCATTTGCTGTTTCTCTCTGCTCTCTCTACCATTGAGCCTGTGAACATTATAAAATAAAGCAGTATTTCTAAATGGAGGAATTTTACATATTATAGATTTAAAAATGTTGACCAGGTTTCCTTAAAAAGACATATACAATTAACTGACTGAGTCAGAAAAAAATAAGTGCATTATTTTAACAAGACAACAAAACCAAAAAGTCTAATAGGCAAGCTGATGCAATGGTCAATTACAAAAAAGATATATATATATTACACACAAATGCAATTGCATGTTCTACAAAACTAAACAGACAAATACATCACCCTAATGTGGAAGTCATATGATTGACCTGCACATTTTAAAATTAAGAAAAAATAATTTTAATTGAGAGGTAGCAGAATTTCCCAGCAGGCATGTGTACATAGTACAGGTTCAGAGACCCTTTTCAGTTATTATATAGATAATGGGAAAATATGATTCTTAGTTGCACAAAGAAAGGGACTATTGAATTTGAATTGCAGCAACCCGAATACCTATTTTAAACACACAAGGATTAAAAAAAACAAGATAATGAATGGAAAAAAAAAATTGGCAAAGGAAATTATATTGGTGCATCAGCTTTTTCAGTGAAACACCATTCTTTTGAAGTAGATAGTTACGCACATGTGAACAGGCGAAATTATGGCAGTCACATTGCAAGAGAGATGGTGGTTGCAATGGGCTGACCCATTGCCCTTTGATGAATGCTGTAGTGGGAGAAAATAACAAAGTATGTTTTCTATGTAAAGGTCACTTATACAGCACCAGTACTCCGAAGCTTCTTGGTACTATAGTAAACCTAAAAGTAGTGGCAGAGCTAATTTAAGAATAAGTACATTTTCAAGCGTAAAAAGTGAAGAATCCAAATGAATGGATAAGGGTAGGGAAGTATTATTCCTACTCTCTGCAATTGAGAAGGCACTGTTGCCGAAGGTGACAGTTTTAGGGATTCTTGAGAAGAAACTTATCATTCAACCTTCAGCTCAGGGGGTGCCTGTTCCAGGAGAATTTACATACAATAAAAAGTGGGAAGTGTTGAAATACAGCTCTATGCACTATGAACTTAATAGAAATTATCTAATGGACCATAAGCATATGTAATTTTTTAAGAAAGGTGAAATATTTTGGTATTTTGGATCCTTGCATATCAAATGGGCAACTGCATTGTTTCAGTTATTTGTCACCGTATGATAAGAGTATCATTGCCGCAATCAAGGTGCGACTGAACATATGTATTGATCAAAGGAGCATGAAATCTGTTGTGTGACTGGTAGAATATTTCATGTAGTTTTCAAATGGAAAAAGCAGATGCTTGAATTCTTGGATGCATAAGTTAGCATCAAGATAGGTTCCCAAATAATAGATTGTTGTGGTGAAGGAGAGCAGAAACTGCGTAGCCTGTTTCACCGACCAATGTTATAACGGTTTATGGTATCTTTGGACATTATATTTCTAGGAGTTGTTGTGAGGTTCTCTAGGTACCTGATTTGCCAATGCGCAGAGAGTCTCTCTTCTAATTTTGAAAGAGAAAGCTAAACAAATAAAATGACCTGGTGCAAACACCATGAGGCTCCCACTCTCACTTGATCAGTGGGGTTAGTTTTATACAATAGTAGGATTTGGTTTACATGGTCATAAGTCAAGACTTCTCTTTCAGACTTACCCTTTCACATACCATGCTATTTCATTTGAGTGTGGCTTTACAATGATAACTTGCTTTTGATATAGTGCTAAATACCATATTCCTACAATTTCTTAGTGCTGAACATAAAAGATTAGGGGCCTGATGCAGAGTTCATTGGACAGGTTACTCCATCACAAATGTGACAGATGTCCCGTCCGTCATGTTACAAGTACCATAGGTTAAGATGCACTTGCAATACAACATATAGGATATCCGTCATGTTTCTGAGGGTGTAATACGTCTGCTGAGCTCTAACCAGGCCCTAAATCATCTTACCCAGGCTTAAGCACTGCTGATCAGCATTTAGGTCAGTGGCAACCATTAAACTCACTGAGACATCCTCCTAGTTATTGATCACTGGAGTACTTCTGCAGCAGTCTTTAATATAATTGCAATTACATGGTGGTACTATTGTTATTTGATAGTGTATAGTGTTCTTTTGCCTTTTGTGTGGCCTTGTTCTGCTGCAACTTCCATCATGCATAGAAGCATACTGTCTATGATCACTCCACAGTGGCTCATCACAACTTTCCATTGCGCACATAGTCAGGAAATGTGTGCACACAGAGAAAATTAATTAGAGGTAACATTGGTGGTGAGTTGTAACATTTTTTATTGCTCAATTACTTTTCAGTTTTGGCATTGCTGAATTAATGGTAGTGTTTTCTTCAGTGTTACCAATGCCTCCTTTGTTTTGCTAGTGTGTGTGTGTGTGTTTTGCCATAGGCCGCTGTTTGTCTTTGTTCTTCATGATGTGGCCAGGGGCCATTTTGTGTAGTCAGTGTCCATAGTCCTGCATGTGTTCTTTGTTTTCTATAGCTCCTTGCTTGTTGTTGTTTGAACATATGGCCAGCAACCATTTTGTGCAGCCAGCCAGTGTACATTTTTCATAGTCCTGCATGTGTTCTTTGCTTTGAAAATGCCTCCCTGCTTGCTGTTGTTTGACCATGTGGTCAGTGGCCATTTTGTGTACTCAGCCGGTGTGCTTTTGCCATAGCCATTCATGTGTTCTTTGTTGTGGCCATGTCTCCTTCCATGCAGTTGTTTGACCATGTGGTGGGTGGCCATTTTGTGTTACCAGACAGTGCGCTTTTGCTATAGGCCTGCATGTGTTCTTTGTTGTTATGGCCATGCCTCCTTGCTTGCTGCTGTTTGGAGACCATGTCGCCTGCAGCCTTTTGTGCAGCCACCATTTTTTTCCAATTTTCAAAGGGAGATTGATAGGACAGGGCTATGCCTTTTTGTATTTGTTCCTTTTTTACTTTTCCCTGATATCAGTTTAATATTATTCTTGAGGATCATTGTAGTATTTGTATGTTAACAGTGTTTTATAATATACACATTTTTCACCTGCTCCCCCATGCCTCCCAATGGGTTTCATATAGTCTCCTAGTATCCCCTAGTACACCAGTAATGACTTGTTGTTTGTCATTTATTCATTTTTAAAATTAAATTTTCCTTTAATTGTTTCTTTTCTTTTCTCTCATTTTTCTTTTAATTATTTTCTATTGTTTTTATGATTATTATTTTTACATTGTCCACCATCCACCCACCACCTGCCTGCTATAGGCACACAACATTTGTTTTTCAAATATTATCATGCCATTTTACCCTGGATCCCCTGCCTGCCACAGGAGCACAACAAACACAAGCTTTCATTTTTTAAGGATTATTTCATTTCTCCCTAGGTGCATACCAGTATTAATTTTTTTAAGCATTATTCAATTTTCCCCTGCACATCCCTGACTGTCACAGGTGTCTCCCTTAGATGCACACAAAGCAAACAGTTACATCTGTATGCTGTTACCTGATTGGGAAGTAAATATTATGTTCTGACTGTGTGGTTTGACTTTGAAATGCACTGTTGTTGTTAATTATTTAGGAACAGAATAACTTGAGTAACCATCCTAAATAATATTGTCTGTACTAATTGAAACTGCAACAATGCCAGGTTTCAATAAATGTTTTTCTTGCATGTTTGCTTTTAGGTGCTCAAGAGAGATCATCCACAGTACTGCCAGACAGTCACATGAGCCCTCTAATCTCTTCAACTTGTGCAGCTAAGTGCCACTACCAACTGACAGCTTTAAGATGGCCTGAAAGAAAGGTGCTGCCAAGAAAGTGTCCAGTGGGGAGGAGAAGAAAAACAGATTTCCACCACTGGCATGTTGGTCCAAACCTTTTTAGGGACTTGTGTGCCTGCTGCTCCGGCTTCTCAGGAGCAAGCTGGGAGCAGCACTCCCACAACAGCACCACCATCTCAACCTAAGCCCAAGGCCATGTCTCTGTAATCATGTTCACGCCAACGAGCAGTAAAACTGAATTGGATTTGTCCCTTTTCCAAAGTTGTACCCAGTGGTTGCAGGAAAGTGGACAACAGTCTCAGCCAGCATTAGATCTTTCTGAAGTAGAAGCAGAACAGGAGGTTGAGCTTCTCCTCGTTTTCAACTATTGGCTTCCAGATCCTCAGCAAGAAAAAGGAAGGGTACTCCACCATCTTCTCAAAGCCTCTCTTCTGATGATCTGGACACAGATTGGACTCTCACTGAGTCTGAAACACACAATGAGAGGCTCATGAAAGGGAAAGGTTATGAAATCCTCACAATTATGGAAATGGGTGAGTATGACGAGCCAGTCATTGTGGAAGCTGGCACAGAGAAGACTGACATTACCACTTCTATTCAAACTTCTCCGAGGGATGTGGCACTACCGCAAGTGCCAGCTACCATATTTTTAAGGCCTATGCTCTGACCTTCATCCACGACTAGTTCAGTAGAAGTACGCACTGCAGAGAGCCAATTGTTGATACATCCACCCACCTCCAGTTCTTCGGGCATTGGCAGTGCCAGCAGTGGCCCACATAAAAAGTACACCTTCCCAGTTTGGCACTTCTTTATAGTTAGTAAGCAGGAGGACAGCATTACAATATGCTCCATTTGCAGCAATAGTGTTCATTGAGGTAAGCTTGGACACACTATGGTACTGGAGGCCAAGTGATCCATTTAAAAAAATGTCACACACCCTGCTGAAAGGAGCAACTTAATCATTTTTTTGCACGTGGTGGTGGTCAAGGTAATGTGAGAAGGGAATTGGCTCCAGAGCTTCCAATCATAGTGGGAGGTGTAGGAGATGAGGAAGAACAGGGTGGCATTTTTATGCAAATCAGCCCTGTCCCCAGCAGTGCACCAGTATCACACTCCTCAGTAACCTCCTAATTGCACAAGGTTCAGATAGAGACACAACAGCATACATTGACTGCTCTATGACGCAAATTGAGTCTATCACCTCCTGGTCCTCCCCAGAGGTTGCCTCAGTCAGTGGTGCCAAAAAAGAAACAAAATTGAGGCAACTATTAGGGGCATATTTAAATAGAAGGTGCCCTATGAACGCACCCACCCAATGGCACGTTTGTACAAAGGGAAGCTGGCTAAAGTGTTAGTTCTGGCCCTCCTACCTTTTTCTTTTATGGAAGGAGTGTTTTTTTTGTTTGTGGTGGCCATCTGTTCGAAATGGAAGGTTCCCAGTAGTACCAACATTGCCAGAAGTGTTTTTCCAGCGCTACATCACTATGTCCTCAAATTGGTTGAATAAGCTTTGCAGACAAGTGCTGTTCAGACTCTCCACCTGACTTACAGACATTTGGACCAGTTGTCAAGCTACTGATTACATGTGTATCTCTCCACACTGGATCTCTTTTGTGGGGAAAAGATAGTTGCTGGTCTCAGCACTGAAGATGCTTTTAAGGGCATTCAGCAGCATGCAACAGTAGCCATTTTCGCCAATGTAGAAATCCCATACAGCTGCCTACTTCTTGGAAAACCTTAACAGCAAGTTGTTTTTCTGGCTTTGATTCAGAATTCTCAGATTTGGGTTTGTTACCATGGAAAATGGCAGTAAAATAGTTAAGGCCATGGCAGATAGTGGCAATTTCAGGGTCCTATGTTTGGCGCATTGCATCAATATCATTGTACAGGACTTTCTCAAAAAAGAAAACCTAGTCAGCAACTTACTGACCATCTGCAGAAGAATATGCACTCATTTCAGCCATTCTTTTAAAGCCTGGAAGCAGTTGAGGATAATTCAGCGTGTTAAATAAAGTACGAGTTGGAGCTGGAATGCAGCCTGTTACATGTTGGAACATCTGTTTGAGCAGTAAAAATTGATCAATGATTAAATCATGCTAAGAGAAGGGTATGTAATTAAATGCATGGCCATTGGGATGGACAAATGGAAACTAGTAAAATGCCTGACAGAGATGCTACTTCATTTTGAGGTTTTCACATGTGAAGTCAGCAAGGAGGACAGTACGAAGGGCCAAGCTATCCTGTTGTTTATCCTCTAAAGGGCCAGTTAAAAAGTGTGTCTGCCATGTTTGCAGTGGTGGACGATGAATGAAGATTAGTATACCTTGATTCAGAGTTTAATCCTTTGCCTGACTGAGAATATTGTCTGCAAAGAGACATTATGTTGTCCAAAGAATACATCCATGCAACAATACTGGATCCACATTACAAAAAAATCTTGCCACTTTCATTCCATTTTCAGACAGGGATGTTTCTGTATACAAGACCTGGATTGTTGAGCGAGCTCAAGTCCTGGATAAAGAACACCTGGAGCACTGAGTCCCACTCATGGAATCAAGTTCTGGGGTGCCGCCTTCAACTTCCAGAGAGGGCAGTCCTATTGTCTCAGAGCAGCCAACAATAGCAGCAAGAACACAAGCAGTAACAACAACAGGAACACAAGAATCACCCACAAACTCTGTATTGATTTGGCATCAGATGGCAGGGCTTAGGTCCAGTACAGAGGAAAAGGCAAAAGAGGTCAAGCAAGAGGCAGCACCAATGACCATTGAGAGTATGTTCCATGAATATCTGGATGACCCAAGAGAGGTCTATGTAGATCAAAGCCCATTGGTGTATTGGTATGTAAAGATATGCCAATGACCACAGCTCAGCAGCTTGCCAATAGCAATAAGGTATCTGGCTTGTCTGGTAGCCAGTGTGTCTACTGAGAATGTGTTCAGTGCAGCTGGCGCAGTCGTCACAGTGAGAAGGACCAGTCTCTTGTGTCAAAATGTGGAGAGATTGACCAAGATCAAAATGAACCAACAGTTTATACCACCGAATTGCAATGTACCTGAAATACCACAGGATAAGAATGAGGGTCATTGGTCAGACTCAGGTCATAGTGTGTTAGCTGTCAAACATCTGGGTGACCCACCTGAGTTTGAGGGCTATTTCTACTTTCCTGGCTGAGTATAGAACTTTATTGCCAAACTGCTTTGCCAAAAAAAAAAGAAAAATGCATAATAGCTAGGGGGAAATTATATATTTTGCTTATTTGTGTCTGACTGAGTCATGCAGCCCCACCATTTTAGGCACGTGTATGGCCGGATTGGAGTTGGAACAATGTGCAGTGATGAAGCCTCCCTATTCCCCTCAAGGATTGGAGAGACAATGCTTCTGTCCCATGCTCATCCTTTTTTTTATTTCCTAGCAGGACTGCCCCAGAACCTTTGATTTACAAGACTGCCAATGTGTGTTGCATGCATCAAAAAGGATTGACAACTGTATACCTCCCTGATTGGATTGGAACAGGTAAATATATTGCACCAATGAGTGGTATATTGTGAGGGATTTTGAGTGATGAATCATGTGGTGATAGACATTGAGGGAGGGTTTTCAACTATAAATTGTAAGCTTGAGTGTGATGATTTGCAATGTTTGGGGCCTGATAAGTTATAATTTTTTGTTAAGGTGATTGGCCCTGCCTCTTTGACAGTTTTGAGATTGATTAGCTGGTAGTGCATGCAGCCACTTGTCTATGATTTGTTGTAATTTGCTTTTACTTCTCAGTTAATCAGTTGCACAGGAGTCATAAGATGAATGATTGCTCTGCATCTGAATCTTCTTGGTGCACTCCTCATGAAGCTTACCTTCTGAGCTTCTCCTTGACTATAAAATATTGATTCTGTTTTACAATTTGCAGGCCTTCTCTTCCCTGCACTAAAAGGTGGAAGCTTCATGACACTCCAGCTTACCTTACAAGGCCGCGTCATCCAGGCACCTAAAATTGATTAACAATTTGAGAAGAATACAGATGCACCACCCAATTAAGTATCATTTTTCTTTTAAGAATCATTTTTTAGAGCTGTGTAAGTTCCCTTCACTCTTCTATAGTATGTAGTTTTTCAAACTAGATAAACGTAGGAATAAACCCATAATTGTCATGACAATATCCCTGTCTGGGATCTGGCATTATGACTGGCCTGCAGATGTCCATGGTCCTTTGGAAAACTCCCCATTTTCCATGATGGGACGGTTAGTGGTGACAAAAATAGAGTTATTGCTGAGATGTCACCACATATTCCAGGGCTGTATGTAATTTAGTCCCTTTCAATTCTATAAACATCTGGACTCCATACTTATCAGTTCAGTTCAAAATGCTTTTATTCGGTTTATAAAATACAACCATATAAGCAGAGCAATAAACATACAATATTTCATAAGCTAAAACCCCATCATGGCTGTAAAACAAATTACAAGTCACAGTATTTAAAAACCTATCACATTTAAGGAATTTACAAATTCCACATAATATATTTAAGTACAAAGTAGTCTACCAAAAGGTCCTTGATGTTCCAGTTTTTATATGTGTACAGATAAAAACACATTAACACACCTTCAAGCATTGTGCTCTATAAGCTAAGGCGATCCTGTTTAAAAAATTATTGCTTTCCTGGCAGCTATACATTTCAGTATATACGAAGCCACATAAAAACAGATGTCAGGGCTTTCTAGCTTTCTAGAGATGATACTAACTTCATGGCCATGTTTGTGGATCGAGCATTGTATTTTAAAAAGATAGGTTTTAGATAAAATTTTCTCAGAGAATGATAAAACTTACAAAACAATAAAAAGTGACAACAACTTTGTCTTGACATATTGTCACATGCAGCCATATCAGAAATGTATTCAATTCTCACTTCCTCATGAACTAAATCTGTTGATGCTGAGGGTGGGACACACAGTAGTTTCTTAAGGAACCTGTTTTCATCATGCTGCAGCATTGGGCTACATTTATGACCCCATACACCCGCTCCATATAGGGCGGATGAGACACATCTGGCGTTGTAAATCACCATCATGTCTCTGATTCGTCTTGCCCCTAGTTTAGATGAAAATCTGAATATACTATTGGTGTTCCTACTCATTTTGAGGCTGATGTTGTCATGTTCCTGTGTCCATTTCCCATCTCCCGCAAACGTTAAACCAAGATAACAAAATGTTTTAACCGTTTGCATCTTTACATTTTCAATAAAAAAAGATGACCCCCCTGGTTTAGTTTTCTTCCCACAAGTCATCGCAAAGGTCTTGGTTTTGTTTATTAAAAGTTATCCGCTTACAATAAATGAGGTAAACTCATTAATAAGTCGTTGCAGACCAATCTGAGTACGTGACAATAAAACGGCGTCATCCGCATGTAATAAAATAGGCACTGCTTGCCCGTCTATAAGCGGGGCATCTGCCGAAATCTGGCCAAGGGTTGAGTCGACTTTGTTAATAAATAGTGAAAATAAAAGTGGTGCCAAGACACAACCCTGGCGAATGCCTCTTGTGACCCTGATAAGAGGAGTACATTCGCCAGCAGGTCCATAACGTACTTTACAAGTTAATTTCGCGTATAACCTTGCTAGGAAATGTGCAATTTTGTTGGGTGCCCCTAATTCAAGTAGGACATGCCATAAAATGGCATGATCCACGAGATCAAAGGCGCTACTTAGGTCAGCAAAAAAAAGATACAGATTTCCTTCCTTGGCAACAGTGTATTTATTAATAAGGAGGTCAAGGTTAATACACTGTTCTAATGTCCCCAAACCCTTCCTAAATCCATATTGAACTTTTGATAAAATCCCATTCTCAGTTGCCCATAAATCCAATCTCTTCAAAATAATTCTACTCATTACTTTGATAGATGCATCTAGTAGAGAGATGGGACGATAATTACACGCCTCAGATTTAGATCCTTTTTTGATTAGAGGGATAATTACGGACTGACTCCATGACTCCGGGAGGCTCCCTACAGCTGCTGCATTAAAAAGTCGTACTAGAATTGGGGCCCAGAGATTCATTTCGGTTTTATATAAATCCATTGGCACCCCATCTGGGCCAGGCGCTTTGCCTCCTTTGCTACTAATTAAACCCTCATATACTTCGTCTAAACTTACTGAAAACGGTAATGGTAACCATAAAAATTCATTACACATAATTGGATTTAAAATAAACCTATCGGGATTAAAATATTTCGTAAAATGTTCAATCCATGCATTGCATTCTACATATGAAGTTATTTGTGGTACACTGTTGTTCTTTAAAAAAGGGCTATTAATAGTTTCCCAGTACAATTTACTATTATTGGTATCTGCTGCTAGGTTAAGATTGTTCCATGCCTCATCTGGAGTTCATTCTTCCTGTTTAAGAGGGCCAGTTTATAGTTAGTCCTTAAAATTTTGATGGATAAATTATCGCGTGGCCTATTGCTCAGGGCGTCTTTTAAATCGTGTAGTGTTCTGGTGCAATTTTTATCGAACCACCCTAAAGTTGGTTCCCTTTTACCACGACTTTTTTTAGTAAATAAGGCTTCTATAATTCCATTAATATTAACAAAATTATGAAGCAATGTCTCGGGGGTTACCTCATCACTAAGACAATAGTCTATCTCTTTTCTGCACGTCTTTACTACCTCCTTATGCATTTTCTGAGGGTCGATTCCGGCCCATTTTATTCTCATACCATTTATGCGTGTAGCAGCTACATCATTGATACAATCCGGTACATTAAGTTGCTTATTGACCCAACATAATAAAGATATGGAAATGCTGTTATGGTCACTTAAAACCTGTTTCTCTATCCATAAATTAGAAAATTCCGTATTACTGGAGAGTAAGATGTGATCAATATTTGTCTGCGCATTCCTACCAGTGAAAGTCGGGCACTTGGTATTAACCTTGTTCTGCGAACAATTTAAAAGGTCCAGATCAAGTTTTACCATTAATTTATTCAGTGCTATACCATACCTGCAGTGCGGGAAATGTAAATGGTCAGCCCCATCGTCATCACCGATCTCCTTCCTAAAGCCACAGGAGTTAGTCGTAGCCAGTGGGCAGGGTTGGATGTTAAAATCACCTGCCCAAAGAATAATAACCTGTCTGCGTGACAGTGTAAGTACCCTTTCAATCTCTTTTTCAAGTGGGTTTAAGACTTTGTCCCTGGATGCATCAAAAACATTATTATAGTAATTCACCAATAAAAGATCTTTACCTTTGGTAAATTCTAATCGCAACACCTGACAGTGGGTGTCTACTGTGGTGTAATTTTTGATCTTACACATAAGTAATTTATTGGATATCAAAATAAGAAGACCGCCCTTAGCTCTTCCGGCCATAGACAAAGTTGCGTTAAGCCAGTGGGAGGTATAACCTTCTATATAAATAGTCTCTTTACACCATGTTTCCTGAAGGCAAATGATGTCATAATCTGCCCTGATAAAATCCAGCCAAAATGGTGTATCCAATTTTCTATAGAGACCTGCAATGTTCCATGTTACTAATTTATCACCTGCTTCCAGGACTGGGTCAGCTCCCATTATATCAATCAGAGGTACTACAGGTACATTATTTGGGATAGGTGTAACCAACATTATTGGGTCACCTCTCATTGTATCAATCAGAGGTACTACAGGTACATTATTTGGAATAGTTGTAATCAACATTACTGGGGATGTACCCCTATTAATTATACCTGGTACATCATCCTTTACAACTCTATTATTAGTTGGTACTAACCGTTCCTGTGCCGACCGTGCTGGTGAAGAGATCGGTTGCAACAGTACTTCTGTACCCATATTGTCTTGTTCTTCCTGTGTAGGCCCAGTATTGGTTTTATCCTTTGCCGACTTAAGTCAGTCGTTATGCTCTAGGGAATCAAAGGCCTGGAATCTGTTATAAGTAGGTATTGTAAAGCGTGGTCGGAACATAGAAAATGTTGTAGAACTATGTGCTAATGAATTGTTGTTATCATCAAGTTTATTTTCCAGTAGGTGCCCATAAAAATGATGGTGGTGCATTGGCAAGGGTAGTTTGAGCCAGATACGGGGATCGAAAGTTGATGATGATACAATTCCCCTCCACCTTTTTCTTAAGTGGACCCACCCAACCCACCCGCTGTGTTAATATTAGGCCTGGGCGAAAATTTCGTTCCGTTCGCGGAAATTGCGATAATTTGACATTTTCGCGTTCCGCGGAGAGCGCGAAAATGTCAAAAATTCCGGTTTCCGCAGCTTGGCGATAATTTGTTTCTTGCTCGCGCTGTAAAATAATACATTCTCGCGCGCGCGCGATCGCCTTACCTGAATCCCTGCGTTCGCCGACAAGTTTTCTTGATCCGGTCGCGTTCTCCATGAGATGTTGTATTGTTTTTAGCCATTTGCGCTGTCTCGCGACAGTTCGCGCCCGCAGTGACGTCATGCGTCGCGCGATCACGTCTTTCTTCTCGCGATCATGCACCGCGAGAACAACTCAAAACAAGATGGCCGCGCCCGCAAGCAACCACATGGGTAAGTTGGCGACCCGCAACCATGCAGAAAATCTCGCGAACATGCCGGAAAAAAACTTCCGCATCTTCGCGATATTTCTGCTTGTTTGCGATAATTTTAAACATTTTCGCGATAATTTGCGAAGGTTAATTCCGCAAATTCCGCCCACCCCTAGTTAATATGACCTGATTAGCCCTCTCCATTGGGAAGCCACATTTAGTGGATAACCAGTGGAGGGATTTGTTTTTTAATGCAGCATGGGTTTCTACTTGGTCCTTTCTTAACTTGGGAACATTTGTAAGTACTGCGACATAAGCGCTGCATTCTGGGGGTAAGTTTATAAAAGCAGGGACCGGGCTGGCATCTTTCCCTGCTTGAACTCTAGTGCCTCTATTGACATCTTCGACTACCACTGTATTTTCTTGCCTCCAGGTGCCCTGGTCTAAAGGGGGAGTTATGTTTCTTACAAACGTTGGAGTATTTTTATTTAGAGGACTCTTGGCAGGTTGTTCGTTAATAGGAGCTTTCTTTAAGCTCCTATTATTTTTGGTCAACTGGTCCTCCATGATATCTAACCTCCTTTCAATATTCGTGATCTTAAGGTTGATGGGCCCCAGTAATGATGATAGCATTGTCTCCATTCTTAGCCAGAAGTTTTCATCACCAACCTCGGTATGTCCCACAACAGTTTTAATATCAGTAGCAACTATCTGTTCCTCAGCCTTTTTCCCCTTTTGTCTAGTTAATGTTGATAACGCATTTCGCTGTGTTCGACTTCCCTTTCCCTTGAGTTTATTTAAGGGCAGATCTTGAATAATATGCTTTTGCTTACTTTTTGCTTTTTGCCCTCTCGTTCTTACTGGTGGACTATCGGTCTTGGAGATGTCTAGTGATATAGGAGCTATACTTGAAGGAACAGCATTCTCATCCTGACCTGCTGGATCGTCAGTTAGGTGGTGATGCTCCATGCTCTCATTCGGCGGCAACATTGGGGCTGTTAAAGAAAGTCTACTGATAAGAGGGGAAGAAACATGAGGTGAGTGATGCTGTGCTGTAGGGATCTCTTGGTTCTGTACAACTGGGAGCCCAATATAAGATGACATAAGTATAGAATCAAAAGAATGTACCGTGGTTGAGGGTATGTTTACAGGTTGTAGGGGAGGAAGCGTACCAGACGGGAGCGAAAGGTGCCTCTCTGTGTTTTCGATCGCTGAGGCAACTACTCCTATTGTCTTTTGCATAATTAGGTCTACAGCGGTCAAACTGGGTAATGGGGCAGTGGTAGCTGTTTGCCTCGTACTAGGACGGGGCTGCATTGAGTTTTGTTTAACCATAATCCCTGATAGTAATACCCGATATTTGAGGTTTGACAAAAACCCTGTTCAATATAACTCAGTGGTCCACCCCACAATTGGGAGATCTAATAATTTAGCAATCTGTGTGTATATACCAAATATCAGCTAACCAGGCACTATGGCAATTTGACCTAACACAAACTGGTTATTGCTATTGCCAATGTCTCCACATACGATAACCTTGACTCAGGACACGGGGGGTGGCCCAGCCCAGCCTCTTCCGGCCCCTGACAGGCGCTTTTGAGCGCTGATTCTGCAGGTTCCTCCTCCCTCCTGGGCGCGTGGCAGCCTGGGAGGTGTAGTCCGTCGGAAAAGTGCAAGTGCTTTAGGCCAGGTGAGCGCGTCCCGCGCCGCGGTGTAGCTGGGCGCTTTTGAGCGCTGATTCTGCAGGTTCCTCCTCCCTCCTGGGCACGTGGCAGCCTGGGAGGTGTAGTCCGTTGGAAAAGTGCAAGTGCTTTGGGCCAGGTGAGCGCGTCCCACGCCGCGGTGTAGCTGGGCGCTTTTGAGCGCTGATTCTGCAGGTTCCTCCTCCCTCCTGGGCGTGTGGCAGCCTGGGAGGTGTAGTCCGTCAGAAAAGTGCAAGTGCTTTGGGCCAGGTGAGCGCGTCCCCAGGATGCTCTTTTGCAGGAGCCGGCTCCTTCATGTGCTGCACACAGTATGCAACTTATCGGAGACTGTGGACCTTCACAGTACTGCTCCTGGACAGCACGGATGAAATCAGGTCCCTTTTGTTACTTCAGGAAAGCACACCTGGAGAAATGTTGGGCATGTCACTTCCAGGGGTTATGATGCCTCTTCCAGTTACTAATCCCCGTACTGCAGTAGAAACACCTTACACGGTCATCATAACCTGACTTTAATCCTGGGTAAATTTGATCTGCACAGTCACGGTTAAGACCTGCCACCTGATACTTATCAAATTAGTCATGACAGGCTCTAGAAGCAGAGTTAAAGGTGAAATGGTCAAAGTGTAGTATGAGGTTCTGTGAGCTACAACTTCCCGATCAAATGAGCTATTAAATGGCTTCTCATTTGCAATATAAACCCACCTGGTTCTCAAAAAGTGTGGTGAAGATGCAGAAAGTCTTATGCAAATGGTCACACTCTTGAGGAATTGTTCTGTTAGGATACAGATCCTTATTTGACCCTTTTCCTAATCCAACAGGATTACTGACTATTTAGGGGGACCACCTCACTCAAGGTCACCATGGACACTGTCAGCAGTCTTGAAACTTTGACATACAAGCCATTGCTCTAAAGTGTGCTTGTCTAATTAGTTCAATGAAAGCAACACAAATATATAACACCTTGAATACATTAGGTTATCATATGAAAGTCCAGCTCTGGAAACAGTGTAAAATCCTGCAGGGAGATGGTCAAACTATGCCTATGGCAATGGGAGGGAGGATAACAAGGGGATATGGATTATGTGTTTCTGGTCTCTACTCAGGATCTCCTATAGGGGACTCTTCAGGTTTTGTGATATTGCTGTCAGAATACACTATGGGAGATAGGTGCTGGGCAATTACATCAGGGAGGGTGACTTGGTCTGATACACAACACAAATGTTCAAGCAAAAAACTGCCTTCAACCCATGTAGATTCCGGTGCACTATATTATTCTATACACATTATGCAGGTCAGGTTTTCAACCCAAACAAGATGCTCGGCCATGATGTGCCTCCAAAAGAAGTCATAGATCTATATACTTTTAAAAAGTTGTGTGTGCACTTGTTACACACAGCTGTTCAAGTGCTACGTTTTTACCCCAAGAAGAATTCTCAATGATTTAATGAAACTGCTGTCTGAACTCCATAAACATATCATAGTCAGGCTTGCTCTACATCCTGTTGGAATGCAAATGTGATAAAAACAAATTAGAAAGGAATTCTGAAATATAGACAAATTGAAAATCGAAAATCATTGGGTTTTTAATTACTCCTCAGGAATATTGCCTCATGTCACATTTATTTACTAATGCAAATTGCCAATATGTATTAAATTGTGTCCTTTATCCTAGGAAACTATGGATCCAATTACAGGTTTAGCCAGCAGACGTCCAGGGTGGCATTCTACTCCTCTTAATTATAAGTAGTCAGGAAGACCAGATCAGAATTGGCTGGACAGAAAATAAGCCATCCTCAGAGCAGGTTGTAAATGAATCTAGAGTACCTAGGGAGACACCAGAAGAAGTCTTGGCCATTGATGGCAAGCCTTTGAAGTCAGGTCTCATTGTTGAACGTACAGAGGTAGTGGTGTTGTCTATAGCAGCTGCGAAAGGAAGACATATGGAGGAGCTGACGTTAAACATTATAGAGGCACCTCAGTATGAAGTGATTTTAGGGATGCCTTGGTTGTGTCATCATAATTCCACCATAGACTGGAGAACTAAATCGGTTCACTTCCTCTCAGAGGAATGCCAGAGTCACTTGGTTCAGTTCCCCCATTCACAGGCTGTCGCTTTGACATATCCATTTGTCGTGGCTACTGCCGCCAAGAAGGAAATGGTATTACCTTCGGAGTATAATCAGTACATGGATGTATTCAGCGAAACCAAGGCAGAACAGTTACCACCTCACAGAGATTACGATTGTCGTATAGATTTGGTGGATGGGGCTCCCTGCATGTAGGGTGTACGCATTGTCTGTGCCTGAAACAAAACATCTGCGGGAATACTTGGATCACTATCTGGAGATAGGGTTTATCAGGTCATCTCGTTCACCGGCTGCCTGTCCACTGTTTTTCATTGCTAAGGCCAACGGAGATTTGAGGGCCTGTATAGACTATCGAATGTGGAATAAGAACACCATACATAAAAGATACCCTTTGCCACTCATATCGGTTTTACTTGATCAGGTGAGGAAGGCTAAGATCTACACAAGGTTGGATTTGAGAGGGGCTTACCATCTGGTGCGTATCCATGAGGGGGACGAGTGGAAGACTGCCTTTAGGACTTGGTATGGACTCTATGAGTACACTGTTATGCCGTTTGGCCTCTGCAACGCCCCGGCGGCATTCCAGTACTTCCTTAATGATGTCTTAAAAGAGTATGTGGATCACTTTCTAGTGGTTTATATTGACGACATCTTGATTTACTCAGACAACAGTAAAAGTCATAAGGACCAGGTCATCGTGGTGTTAGAAAAGTTGCATGAAGACAGTTTGTATTGTAAATTGAGCAAGTGTGAGTTTGGTGTGAGAGAAGTAGAGTTTCTAGGGGTGATGCTTTGCCCAGAAGGGTTGCACATTGCAGAGCGTAAGGTGCAGGCAGTGCAAGAATGGCCAACTTAAAAAAATATGAGAGATGTGTAATGCTTTCTTGGGTTGTTGAACTACTATCGCAGGTTCATTCTCCACTTCTCCCAAGTAGCTGTCCCTATCACACAGTTACTCAGAAAAGGGGTGACCTTCATTTGGTCGAGGGAGGTAGAGGAAGCGTTTATTTACTTAAAAAAAGGCTTTTAACACCGCTCCTGTGCTCTCACACCCTAAACTAGAACATCCTTTTGTGGTTGAGGCGGATGGCTCAGATGAATCCATAGGGGCTATACTTTCACAAAGAAATCAGAGTACTGGACAACTTCATCCGATAGCCTACGGGTCCAAAAAATTGAACTCGACTGAAAAGAACTATACCATTGCCGAGAAAGAACTCCTGGCTATATAAAAAAGGCGTTTCAGGAATGGAGGCAATACCTGTGGGGAGCCTGTTACCCCATTACAGTCTATACGGACCACCGTAATCTGCAATATATGAAGTCAGCTCGGCATCTATCACTCACAAACACAGATGAGATGGATGCTGTTTTTTGCCGAGTACGATTTTGTGGTTACCTTTAGGCCTGGTGTTGAGAATCATAAGGCAGACGCGTTGTCCAGACAGGAATCGTTGGGATACCCCAGCCACAAGAACACTGAGGCAATTATCCAGCTTTCAAAGGTGATATGTGCTATAAGAGTGGAAAACATTTTGAATGATGTAAGACACCATAAAAACAGTTCAATGTGGTAGGCATGGGCGGAACAAGAAGAAGAACGCACACTGAAGCAGGGACTGCTGTCTCACAGAAACAAACTGTATCTGCCCACACAGGAATTACAGAAGAAAGCCTTTAACTGGTGCCATTTATGTCCTTTGGCTGGACATCCCGGTGTATGTAAGACCATCCAGTTGATACAACGTCACTTCTGGTGGAGGACCATAAGCAAAGATGTCTTGACTTGGGTGACTCGTTGTGAAGATTGTGCGAGAGCAAAAGGCGAAAACACAAGGAAAAAAGGAAAGCTTATCCCCATGCCTACCCCTCAGCGACCCTGGCAGAACATAAGTCTAGATTTTGTAACTGGATTACCTCTAGATCAGGGAATTTCAGCTATCATGGTGGTTGTGGACAGCCTCACAAAAATGGGACATTTTATTCCTTGTAAGAACCTTTCTACAGCAGGACAGACATCACAGCTATTAACTAGCAATATAATCTGTATACATAGGGTACCGTAAGTTATTGTGTCAGACAGAGATCCTCAATTTATAGCCAGATTATGGAAAATGTGGTGTCGTGCTTTGCATATTGAGTCAACGCTCTCTACAAGTTTCCACCCACAGACTGATGGTCAGACGGAACGACTAAACCAGACCCTGAAGAAATATCTTAGGTGTTATGCAAAGGAGGCCCAAGACTCGTAGGTGGAACTACTGTGGATGGCGGAACTGGCACATTACAAAGCCTGGCATTGTTAAATAGGAGTATCCTCTTTTCGTGGTAACTTCGGCTATGGTGCCAAAACCCTACCCATCAATCTTCCTGCAGACATAACGAAACAGCCCACAGTACAGGAACAGGTGAAGAAGTTGCAAACGGTACACCGTAGTGTAAGAGAGCATTTGTTGTGGGCCAAGCAGGAGTACAAGCGGTGGGAGGATCGTCACCAAACGGACGGGCCCCGGTATCAGGTGGGTAACCGTGTGTGGTTGTCCAGCAAGAACATCCGATTTAAACTCTGTAGCCCTAAGTACATTGGCCCTTACCACATAGTCAAACAAATCAATCCAGTTGCGTACAAATTGAAGTTGCCTGGTTCTCTTCGGATACACCCTGTGTTCCACTGCAGTCTTTTGAAACCTGCTTTGACGGCTCAGCGGCGTGTTACTCCGCCGGTGGTGTGTGATGGAGGGCTTGAATACAAAGTCAAGAACATTCAGGACTCAAAAATGAGGAGAGGATGCTTGTGGTACCTGGTCTCTTGGAAGGGGTATTCTGTGGAGGACGACTCGTGGGAGCCTTGGCATAATGTGCATGCTCCACTGGCAGTACGCTCATTCCATAGGAGGTACCCAGCCAAGCCTGGGCCTCGGAGGCGCTTGGCGGGAGGGCCGACTGTCAGGAACTGAGCCTAGCGGCGCCTACCGTGCCGATACAAAAGACTACATATCCCATAATGCCAAGATCTGGGAGCTGATACATTAGGAGTGACGCACGTAGGACGGCATGTGTAATTCGGAGTTCCTGCTTTCTCTCGGCTGATGGGGAGCAAGGCGGATCTGCCGCATTTGAATTCACGGACAGTAGGGAAGACCTGCCGTTAGACTCTGAGGATTTCGGAGGTTTCTGCACAGTGAGGCGAGCGGTGTGTGTTGCAGTGAGGCTTCCCGTGAACACGTCGTGTTTTATTGGTTATCCTCATGTGCGGCGGAACCATAGACTTTTCCTGGATAATGAGAGCGGAATGCCGTGGTGGTTAACCATGCATTGCCGTTTTGAGTGTGCACCTAATCCCGCATATCTAACTCGGTAACGTGCGGTGCAGCAAGTGCCAGAGTGGAAAGCGGTGGAGAGTTAAGCACACTTTGCCGTGTCTGGGGTTTCTTTCATTTTCTACCTTTGTCATAAATACCTGAGCAGAACGCAGTGGTGTAGTACCACGCTTTGCCGTGTCTGGGTTTTCTCGACATAGTTATCATAGACCACAATTATAAGAGCGGAAGACAGTGGTGAGGTTAACCACATCTTGCCGTGTCTACATTTCGATTTAAGAGTACTTTGTTCTATAGACCTTGTGTTTTCTTCAACTAACCTTAAGGCATGAACATTTACACAAGGAACTTTGTACTAGGAACAGCATCGCTTTATGTTTCCTTTTTGGATTGAACTCCGGAGATTGGAGAGTTCCTTTTCTCCTATTTGGATTGATATTCTCATACTATAGTGTATATAAAACCCTTTTTTATGTATGGATAGGCCTGAAGGAGATATGCTTGAATGGTATAAAAATGTCTAGTTTCATTAACAGTGTATGTTCTATCTTATAGATACCGTGATTGACCGGAGGGCTGTCCTAATTGGTTTGTAATTCAGAGGATTCACGGTTGTTAATCAAGGTACAGAAACATATCTAGTGAGACCTTATGAGAGTAGCCTTCTTACATGCAGTGTTTATAACCTTGTTTTTGTTGTTACAGGTTCCTTTCCCCGCTGTTCCTTCTCTATCTTTTCCCTCGCCTGATCGCTTGAATACTCTGTGTACTTATTAAGGTGTTGGTGAGATCAGGAGGTGGATCCTTTCTTGCTGCAACTGGATTCTACGGAGTGTAACTTGACACTCTGCTTCGAAAGACATTCTACCCAATCACACCCTTCATGATTCACATACAGGATTTAAATACTGTCCACTTTGCAATTATTTTCTGAGAAACAACCTAAGTCAAGCTATTGACTTATCATTGGTATCACAAATGTCTTACTGCAAATCACATACAATAAAAGCAAATTTTATTGAACAACTGTCAGCTCAATTTTGAAAATGCCTTGTCATTCTTAAATGCTCTCTATACAGAGGTGTTTGGAAAGAAGGCTGCAGACTGCCTTCACCACAGTAGCGATCAATCTAATAACAGGTGAACAAACTATTGACAAAATGAATGGGACACTTATGTTTTGTTTGGAATCCATTGCAGACTGCTTTACAGAGTTCAATACAGTACGCTCTAAGATGAATCTTTATCTGCTTCCTCCCAACGTTTACCATTACAATTGTAATGTTTCTACATACTGAGGTGGCATGCTGGGCTAAAGAACAATTGGGTGGAATCCTACCCCGATTGATTGGCAGTGGTTAGACTAATTGCAAGTATTCCTTCCATCATCGTTTGTGTATTTGATGTAATGTCCTAAGTGGCAAAGGATATGCCCATATGTGTGTCGCGAGCTCATTGTGCCACTGGAGCCGACTTACACCTGACCAAACATCCGCAATCAGGACGAATCCAGTCTTGAGTTGATTGTGTTCTGGTTCAGGGAGGACCTGACCTGGCAGTAGGGGCTGTACTGTTACCAGTGGAGCATATTTTAGACAAATTTGCCTATGACTGGCTCCAAAATGAGGTGGTAATGTGGGCTAAAGAACGATGGGTTGGAACGCTATCCCAAGCAATTGCCAGTAGATTGACTTATTGCAAACAAAGCCTTCATTCACATTTTGTGTGTTTGATATAATGCCCTAAGTGGCCATGGGTATGCTCCCAGACGTGGGTCCTATGATCACTGTAGCCAAGCTGCACCTGATTGAAAATCCCCAATAAGTGCAAAACCAGTCTTGGGTTGCTTTTTTCTGGTTCAGGGAGGACCTGGCCTGGCATTTACATTTAGGGCTGGATTGTTTTTAGTGGAGGAGGGTTGGGACTGATCTATATATGGGTTGGTCTAATTGAGGTGGCATGGAGGGATATTCAACAATGGGTGGAAATGCTACACTGAGTGATTGCCAGTGGTTGGAATTATTGCAAGCATTTCTTCCATCACCATTTGTGGGTTTGATGTAGCATCCTAAGTGGCTAGGGGCAAGCCCAGATGTGGGTCCTATGCTCACTGTGCCACTGGAGCCAAACTACACCTGACTGAAGAATGCTAGTCAGGGTAAAACCAGTCTTGGGTAGCTTGAGTTCCGGTTCAGGGAGGCCTAGGCCTGTGAGTTGGGGCTAAACTATTCCTAGTGAAGCAGGGCCAAGACTGATTTGCATACAGATGGTTCCAAACTGGGGAGCCATGGTGGGCTAAAGAACAATGGGTTGGAATGCTATTCTGAGTAATTGCCAGTGGTTAGACCTATTACAAACATTCCTCCCATCTCCATTTGTCTGTCTGATGTAACACCCTAGGTGGCCATGGGTATGCTCAAATATAGGTCCTGTGCTCTCTGTGCCACAGGAGCCAAGGTATACCTGACTGACTAGCCCCAATGAGAGCAAAACCAGTCTTGGATTGTTTGTGTCTCAATTCAGTAAGGAGCTAGCCTGGCATTTGGGGATGGACAGTTTCTAGTGGAGAAGGGTTAAAACTGGTTTTCATAAGGCTGGGACCAAACTGAGGTGGCATGGTGAGCTAAAGAATGATGGGTTGGAATGCTACCCGAGTGATTGCCAGTAGATTTCGTATAGCCAGCATTTCTCCTAATTCCTTGTGTGTGTTTGTGGATTCCTACAACGCAGGCCTTCTAAGTCACTTCCTTCCTTATCTTGAACTTATGAGTATGCAGGCTGTGACAATACAAAAATATTGTCATTATTGGGTAAGCAAAAATGTATTTAGATTTAATGGGATTTAATATTGGCCAAATATATTTTGCTATGCCTCAATTGACTCAGAGGTACTTCAAGCAACTACCTAATGTAGCAATGACCTTTGGATCAAAGATAGTCGTTGTAGTCACCTTATGGTGTGCTTGCATAGTGTATAAAGTAAAATGATTACGTTGTTTTCTGTTATCCTGATGAAGGTGTGTACATGATTGAATTAATCTCAATGATATTAGCAACATTTTAAAATGTTTAACAGTAGTGTAAGTAGGTGTTGCTACCCACATAGGACTGGATTAGAAAGTTAGCAGGAAATGTGTTTGATAAAACCTGGTAGCCGGAATTAACGATTCCAGTCTGCAGCCCCAAACATCTTTCTGGCCATTATGGATTAAATCCCATGAAATGGTGAATAACTGTGTGGTCCTAGCTTTACCAATCAGAACTCCGCACAGAATTTCCTTTTCCATGAGGTGGTAACTGTTCTGCCTTGGTTTCGCTGAATACATCCATGTACTGATTATACTCCGAAGGTAATACCATTTCCTTCTCGGCGGCAGTAGCCATGACAAATGGATATGTCAAAGCGACAGCCTGTGAATGGGGGTACTGAACCAAGTGACTCTGGCATTCCTCTTGGAGGAAGTGAACCGATTTAGTTCTCCAGTCTATGGTGGAATTATGATGACACAACCAAGGCATCCCTAAAATCACTTCATACTAAGGTGCCTCTAAATGTTTAACGTCAGCTCCTCCATATGTCTTCCTTTCGCAACTGCTATAGACAACACCACTACCTCTGTACGTTCAACAATGAGACCTGACTTCCAAGGCTTTCCATCAATGGCCAAGACTTCTTCTGGTGTCTCCCTAGGTACTCTAGATAAAGCAAGACTTGATACCAACCCACTGTCTATAACATTTCCTGTCGCCCCTGAGTTCAACATAACCAAGACCTGATGGAACTGTTGATCGCACTCAAGACTCATGGGGAGCACAATAGGCGACTTAGTATCTTGTAAACCCATAGTAGACAGTGAGGGGAGTTTCCAACTCTTGTTGTCGTCCCCCTCCGTTCCTGAGTACCCCGGTTTCCCTGACTCAGGATTAGTGTTAGACACTGCCACCCTTTTATTCCTTGACCAGGCACTGGAGGCCTTGGGTTTAAAAGGGCAGTCTCTGACGTAGAGACCCTTTTTACCGCAGTACATGCATAATCCCTACACTCTACAACTCTGCCTTTCTACCCTCGTAAGTGGGGCTCTGATGGCTCCGATTTCCATTGGTTCAGCCACTACCTCAGAGTTACCTACTGTTCTGTGAGGAGGTCTGTCAGACCTATAATAACCTCTCTCCCACTTGTTTCTCTCCCCTCCTCTCTCAGATATTCGACTATCCAATCTCAATGTTAGGTTTATCATGTCTATGCAGGTAGTCGGTTGAGGATCTATCTGTGCCAACACGTCTTTCATATCCTCCCGCAACCCCTGATAAAACAGCAACATCCTTTTCTCTTCTGGCCATGCTGTTTCCGCCACTAACCTATTAAATGTAGTCAGGTAAGTTACCAAATCGTTCTTCCCTTGTTTCAGGTCTAGTAGTTCCCTATCAGCGCTGAACGTAGTAGCCCTTCGATCAAACACTCTCTCAAATTCAGCCCTAAAAGCCGACCAATCAGACAATACCGCATAATTATTCCCAACTAAAGGGACGGCCCAAATACGAAATAGCAAACGCTACTCTAGAATGATTATTTGGGAAAGAGACAGGTTTGCATGAGAAGTGTAGCATAATTTGTGTCAGGAACACCTGAATCTTTTGGGGGTCCCCCGCATATCTCTCGGGGCTAGCCAGTGGGATGGGAGGTGGCACTGTAACCTGTATTTGTGAAACAGCAGGGGAAGCATCAAAGGGGTTCCTAGTCATCTTTTCTACCTTTTCTCTTAATGCGGCGGTTTCCACCTTGGAAGATGCCAGTTCCTGTTGGACCATAACTAACGCCCGGAGAACATTTTCCATGGACTCCATGGCTTGATACACCTGGATCCGGTGGAGTAATATACGGGGGGCGTAATTCTGTCAAGTTACACTCTGCGGAATCCCATTGCAGCAAGAAAGGGTCCACCTCTTGATCTCACTAACACCCTAATAAATACACAGAGTATTCGAGCGATCAGGCGAGGGAAAGGATAGGGAAGGAACAACAGGGAAAGGAACCTGTAACAACAAAAACAAGGTTATAAACACTGCATGGAAAAAGGCTACTCTCATAAGGTCTCACTAGATCTTTTTCTGTACCTTGATTAACAACCGTGAATCCTCCGAACTAAAAAACAATTAGGTCAATTATGGTATCTATTAGATAGAACATACACTGTTAATTAAACTAGACATTTTTATACCATTCAATCATATCTCCTTCAGGCCTATCCATACATACCAAGGGTTTTATATGCAACATAGTATGAGAATACCAATCCGAATAGGAGAAAAGGAACTCCCCAATCTCTGGAGTTCAATCCAAAAAGGAAACATAAAACAATGCTGTTCCTAGTACAAAGTTCCTTGTGTAAATGTTCATGCCCTAAGGTTAGTTTAAGAAAACACAAGGTCTATAGAACAAAGTACTCTTAAATTGAAATGTAGACACGGCAAGATGTGGTTAACCTCACACTGTCTTCCGCTCTTATAATTGTGGTCCATGATAACTATGTCGAGTAAACCCAGACACGGCAAAGCGTGGTACTACACCACTGCGTTCCGCTCTGGTATTTATGACAAATGTAGAAAATGAAAGAAACCCCAGACACGGCAAAGCGTGGTTAACTCACCACCACTTTCCGCTCTGGTACTTGCCGCACTGCACGTTACCGAGTTAGATATGCGGGATTAGGTGCACACTCAAAACAGCAATGCGTGGTTAACCACCACAACATTCCGCTCTCATTATCCAGGAAATGTCTATGGCTCCGCCGCACATGAGGATAACCAACAAAACACAGAATGTTCACAGGAAGCCTCACCGCAACACACACCACTCACATCACTGTGCAGAAACCTCCGAAATCCTCAGCGTCTGATGGCAGGTCTTTCCTACTGTCCGTGAATTCAAATGCGGCAGATCCACCTTGGTCCCCCTCAGCCGAGAGAAAGCAGGAACTCTGAATTACGCACGCCGTCCTACGTGCGTCACTCCTAATGTATCAGCTCCCAGATCTAGGCATCATGGGATATGTAGTCTTTAGTATCAGCACGGTAGGCGCCGCTAGACTAAGTTCCTGACACAGAGGTTATAAAAATGCCATGTTAGGGATCAGGATTTGAATCAACTGGCAGAACTTGTGGGATGAAAAGACCTGGCTTTGCAGGGTGAGACATCCTTTTTACCTGACCTTAAGAGATACAAAATGTGCACTGTATCTTATAGTGACGCTGGGGAGTGATGGATATCCTGTTCATGCCAGGTAATGGCTTCTAGACTAATGACTCACTTTGAGAAAAAGTAATTCCATACGTGTTCTTGGAGTATGCAAGACAATACATTGGAAATTAGACCTTTACTTCATCATCTGTAGTTTGCAAAATTGGAAAAAACAGCTGTGAGGCACCATTGAAGGCAGCATCAAGTGCATTCTCAGTCACTGTATTCACATGTATGTAGTGTTATGGAATTCAGTTAATGAAGGAAGTCGATTTGCCCTATTGCTATATCGAGAACATGACACAATATAAGGGAACGCAAGAATCTGTTCATACGAAAGACAATGATGTCCTCTTGGGAGCGTGTGCTGTGTAGAGGCTCCATGTCCAATCTCCATAGCTCGAAAGGTTTCGGGTAATGGCATGATGGCTAAGGTTAGAAAGCAAAGAAAAAAAGTTGCAAAGGTAAAGCATTGTATATGATACAAATGGAAAAGATCCACTTATTAGAGACAAGTGTATTATCAATGTGATTGGGAGAAAAATGGAATGTGATTACATATTTTAATAGTGTGAATAAAGCAATGCATCGCAAATTTTTCTGAGAATTTAGCCTCTAACCTCTCATATTGCGGTAGATGTAAAAAAATGTAGGCTGAGGTTCTGGAGGCATAAAGTATTTATACTAGGCGCATTTACACATTAATACTCACTTTTAAGACACATTCAGATGGAGTGTTACCTTGTTCATTCCTGTTAACAGAAGGTAACCTTAAACAACAGGGACAACACATTAGGAACTTCTTAATGGCTGGATGTGTATAATTTTGCCTTCAGCTTCTGTACTGAAATACCACCTCTTTTTTTTATTGCAGATTCTGTTTTTCTTAAACCCTGCAGGTGAATGGAATTAAGTCCACCCTTTCCTTAACACCTTGCAGTTCCACTGCTTCAGCTTTATTTCACAGTAATGGGTTTTACATCATGAATATTAGAAAACAAAACTCTAGTGCAGTTTAACAGACTTCTAGAAAACGATAAAAGTGATGGAATTAACGTTGATGTTGCACTGAAAAATGGCGTCAACAAAAGGAGACAACACTTTTTTTGTGACAGATCTCTGTAAAACATTTTATATTTTACATTTGTATTTGTATATGTTGCTACCTTTTAATCGTCTTAAATTTTGGTACAGGGTTAGACTAAATGTAAGTCATCCAGTGATTGAATACTTCGTCTTTATATAAATGCAGTTCCACCATGCAATTCAGGTATTCAATGCATTAGAAAATAGCAAAATAGTCTATACAGTTACCAAAGGGGAGTACAATTTAAAATTAAAGAGTTTTACAGATCAACAAAGCTCCCTTACTTTTACAGATGAACGAAGCTCCCGTTGAAAAGAGTTCTGAATCTTGAGTTAAACAACTGAAAGTAAGCCACGTACTCAAGTCACATTTTTATAAAATTTGAGTCGGTGCAGTCTCTTTTTACCTCGAAAGCAAAAATTGATAGGAGATGTAGAGTATGGTTTAAGCCTTTAGTGTCTCTAGATCAACATGCTACTAAAGGATAGTAGTTACTGAGTGATAGTCAACTAACTGATTAATATGCAGTGGTACAGAAACGGTTCCATGGACTAAATTGCAAACAATGAAAATGGCTCACTGTACACTTGTTGCATATGTTGGGTAGTAAAACATAGCTACTACTAAGGTGCAGAGGGTCGGTCACTTGCCTGGGCCCAATTAACTGCACCTGCTGCACTAATAATAGCTGTGCCCTTGCTAATATTAGAGGTGGTCCGTAAACTCAGTGGCGGATTTTGGGGAGTTCTGCTACTCACGCTCCAAGGTTGGCAAAAACTCTGCCAACCTCCGCGTGGCGGAGTGTATTGGTGTCTACCCTTAGATTAGTGTACTTCCACTGAAAGAGTGCTTGCTGTACTTCCAGTGGCTTGTGACAGGGTGTATGGTCTCCTAACATGGCCTCCACGTTCAAACGTGATGATGTGTCAGTGGCTTGTATAGCAGTCTTATTTGTTGCAGAAGTGTCTGCTTCAGGTAGCTCCGGCTTTAGTATGCAGAAAAACAACCACTGAGGTCTCTCAACATCAAGTATGTATGACGCCACATTTCTCACTTCTGGTGGCCTCAGTAACTTTGTTACAAGCAGCTGCGGCTCCTCCTCTAAGGCGGAGGACAGTGGCGGCTCCTCGAGGGAGTGCTGCGGGGCGGTGAGGTGGGGCGGGGGAAGGGCAGGGTGGAGGGTAGTAAATTCCGGAATTGGGCCGAACGGAGTTGAGTAAAGAAATAAATAAATAAAACAAATTACATTGCACGTGCTGCAACGCCAAATCGGAGATGCAGCGCGCAATGTCATTTGTTTTATTTATGTATTTCTTCACTCAACTCCGTTCAGCCCAATTCCGGAGTTTACTACCCCTCCATCCTGCCCCTCCCCTGCCCTGCAGCACTCCCTCAAGGAGCCACCACTGGCAGAGAAGAGTCGCTCAACAGCATGTTTAAGAGCAGTCCAAAGGAAAAATAAAATAATAACGGAACATTATTTTCATTTTATTTTTAGTTTTGAGCTTGCAGTTGTATCCAGATTGGGTTAGGGTGGAGTGGGGCTAAGCTCCCATGACCCAGAGGGAGGAGGAATGGTTGCTGCACCGTAAGTGCACCTGATGGTTTGGCCGGCAGTCTTGGGCCAGCCACAGCATAATGCACACTTAACATGTTCTCCACCATCTGTAGTGCAGAGCCTGGGTGGAGAACATGCACAGCCTCCCAGTCCCTCTCTGAGTGCTGAACCAAAACGCTCAGACCAATTACTGCACTGTTGTAATGCAGCATTGTGATTGGCTAGGGGAGTCTGGGAGCCTGTGTGCTACCTGGTTCCTGCGTCAGAGGAGAGGCAGCGGCTTGGGCCCGGCAACCTACAAGTACGTTTTCTGTTTTTTTTCTAGCACCCCCATGTCCCCTAGCCCGTTGGTAAGTTTCCTACCAGCCGCCACTGGTTACACACTGAGGTGGGCGAGGCTATGAATGCAGTGACTATTATGTGCAAGCAGGGTCTGTGAAAAATGTTATGTCAGAAAACCTAAACCTGATTGAAGAAGAACCACAGGATGTTCATCTACTTGATTAAGAAGGTCAGTGCTTAAGGCAGAAGGAAGGGACTACAAAGCAATCTGAGAGGCAGCACAAGTAAGCTGATGGATACTTAACGGGAGCTGCTCAGTGAGCAAAGAGCAAAGAAGCACAGTTGGGGTAGGATGGCAAATGTAGATGGGGTTAAAATCAGCACAGAGAATGACAGCCAAGGGAGATAGAAGAGTACAGCAGCAGCACAGAGCACATGTGATCTGCTGCCCGCACAATGCTGAGGAATCATCAGCAACAGCTAGTGAAATAGAGCACATGTTCGTTAGGTGCAAAAAGAATAGCTTTTAAATGTTGTGCCTCACATTGTGCTTATGTTTCTAAGTGTTGTAGAGCCAATGGATGAGCTTTGTAATATGTGACAAAAGCAAGTTACGTGTTCAAGGCCCTTCCCCATGCAAACACATCCAAGACTCTGCCCCTTACCCAATTTTGCCACAGGTTAAGCACAAATGCCTACCTGAAAAGCCAAAGCCAAGGCTGTGTCCTTGCACCCTTCCTCTTCTCACTGTATTTTAATAGGATAGACAAAACCCACCACAAGCTGAATACCGATGCCCCGAAAGTAGGCCTCTGCCCAACCCCTATGCTCCTGTATGCAGACAATGCAGTCAATATCCAGAACTGCTATTGATTTACAACAGATGATTTATGCTTTTGTCTCATACATGGAGCAAAGAGATTTAAAATTAAATTTGATCAAGATGTTCGTGATGGTCAGTGGACAGGGGAGGGCCAAGAAAAAGAATCGCCTTGTGAGGGAATATAAGTTGTCTGAAGTCCAAAGATTCTCCTATCTAGGTATATTGTTTTCTTATAACAGTAATTAGGGTCCGCATATAGTCCAGACAAGATTTAAACTAATTCAAACTGTGAAGGCTATTTTTAGACTTTCTAACAGGATTGGTAGTAGACCCATTCGCAATTTGTGCAAACTTTATATCAGTAAATGCATACCAGTAGCAACAAATGGTGCTATAGTGTGGGGCAATGCCAACTCATTCACATTGTAAACTTGTGAAAACACTTTTTTTGCTGCTTGCTGGCAGTACCAAGGTCTAATTCTGTGTATATTTTACATAAGGAACTGGATGCACCATATGTCGCTGATTTAATGCAAGTGAGAGCTTTATGTTCCTGGTATAACATCTAGTGCAAGGAGGGAAAAAAGTTTACCAGGGATATAATTTAGTATAGTCTAGCCTTGGATCACTATAATATAATCCCATGGTTAGCAATATGGATAAGCTACTGAAAGATGTTGACGGAGATCTATCAGTGACAAAACCTGCAAGAATATTGTAATATGGCAAAACATTTAATAAAATGATCTATTTGGAGTAACAGTGCCAAGACAGAGATAGCAGAGAAGGGAAAAAGAACAAGTATGTCAAGATATGTGACTAATATCACCTTCTCAGGCCAACCTGAATACCTAGTCAAAGTTACAAATGTGGAAGATAGAATATATTTGACTAGATTGCGGCAGGGCACAATTCACGAACTGGTGGCATTTCCAAGACATGAAAAATCAAAGAAAACAATCCATAGGTGTTTATGCTATGGGAAAACTACCCAGTCTATGATGTACTTTATGATATTTTGTAGGTTTTATCAAGATATTAGATTAACATTTCTAAGACCAATTTTTGTAACTAAGAAACTTTTCTGTTATAAGGATGCCATGACTTTTTATATGTACTCTTGAAAATGAGATAGCATGCTGAGCTGTTGAAGGTTTGTTACCCAAGCTGTAAAAAGAAGGAAATTCCTTGTACATTTGGATAAATTGGCTTATGAAGAAGATTGAAAATGGTTTTAGGATGATAGGCCTTTTTAACTTTGAAATAGTAAGAGGATTTTTAACGATGGATTTTTATCAATTATTTTATTGAATGAACTTTTACATTATAATCTATGGAACTATGTTTAACATTTTATCCTACAATGCTTTTTTTTTTAACTTTTATCGATCTAAAAAAATATTCTGAATAAAGTTGTTTTGAATTGAAAAGCCAAAGCCAGTAACCACTCAAAGAATCAGCGTCAATAAATTTCTCGCTCAGTCTTAGTCCATTATAATAGGGCAATAAATGTCCATTCCAACCAGGCTTCTCTGCCGAGGCAGCAGTTTCAATAGCATCCATCTCACCAATACACTTAATCAAACCTTGGTGCGTCACACAACAACAGTGAAACATTAGTAGCTTTTTCAATATCAACAATCCCTAAAGCCACAGTCTATGACAGCTGCTGGCTCATTAAGACCCGGACATGCCACTGTCATGAGGCACATGAGAACAGCCACTGTGGCCATAGAAACTGAAGAAGAACAACCATGATGCTCCTCAAATGTGAGTAAGCATTATACTTGTCCTTCTTCAATGTCCATGGTCACAGTGGCTGTTCTCATGTGTCGGCGATTGTGCAAATCACTTACATCCAGGGGCAGCTCCTGCATTACAGAGGAGGAGCGTCACTCCACTAAAATACTACTAAAAGTGAATTCATGACCATTTAAATTTGTTGTCACCCCGCCACAAACAGAGTGTCAGGATTGGGCAGGGACTGAATGATTGGCAGTAGGGAGGAATGGTGGGCAGAGGGATGCCTGTGCACTGTTTAAAGTGTGCATGTCCCTTTGGCCAGCCCTCTTACGACAGCCAACCAGCCATTCACACTTTAACCCTCTCAACCCAGCTGTCTTAAGATAGCAGGATTGAGAGCAAGTGCAGGCCTCCAGTACCTTCGGGAGCTCCCTCCAATCCTAGCACTACTCTCATGCTGGTTAACAGCCAGAAAGAAGTGCCATTATTGTTTAGGGGAGTTGGCTGGGGAACTGACCCGAGTGAGGAGAACCGCTGCTGCACGGTAAGTAACTTTTTATTTAATTTATTTATTTAAAATAATTTCCCCGCCCCCCCACTCATAGCAGTTGCCAGCCACCACTTCTTACACCTGCAGCCAGCACCAGCCGCTGCACCCTGTCTACCTGTGCTCCAATCACATCTCTTCTTCCACAGAGGCTCTATACACACCAGAGGCTGATGCACACCGTCAAGAAAGAGGTGGGTGCCCAAGGAGCCTGAGGGTGGTGACAGCTGGCCTTCTCCGTCCAGAAGCTGCGGGGGACACAAAGAGTGGTTGATATTGCTATTCTTATGCAGGTTAAAGCGGGTTAGGGGGAAAACCATATCTCATGGGGTCAGGGGCTGTGTACAGAAATGATAAATACAACACTGAATGGGGTTGTGACATGTATTGCCCATTTAGTTCTACATCCTTCCCTGGTGTTATCCAGACTCTAAGAGCTCATATGCTTCCGGTGGAAGGTCATATGCCTAAGATTAAGTCTTGAAGCAGGCACCCTTGCAGAAAGGCTTGCTTACCTATCTGCTAAGCTTCAATTTCACAGCACAGGAGACTCATAGAATGACACTTCAGCAGAAGCATTTAAACTATCACAATTGACCGTCCCGGGGAGGTTGTGTTTTTACAATAAGTAGGGGAGCAATTTTTGTAAATGAAAAAAGTATGGGCAACTCCAAACCCGCTCACTTCAACCTCTGGCCCCAGGCCTCTAGGTCACTAGAAGTCTGGAATTGTGTCCTGAAATTTCTGTAACTCTTGAATGTTTAGTAAGTAAAACTGTAGGTAATGTCCAATATGTATAGAATGGTCCGATTGCTTCATCAGTAATCTCTATTACTCTTAGCCCAACTCATCTTCATCCCAGTCATTATTTTTTTAGATCAATCACACTTCCAAGGACAGGAAACAAAACAGGATTGCTCAAATATAACCCTGACCCAACCTCAGCAGGGCACAATAACAGGCAGCTTTGGACACAAGTTTATTGGTTAGGCTGACAGCACCCAGGATTACTTCAAATAACAGTTGCCCCTGCTCTGTTGACGAGAGGAGGCAGGACTTGGTTGTGGACCAGCACTATAAAGCATATTAATCCTTCTAGCTGTGCGGGACGCATGTTTGTTGATGAGAATGACTGTGGCAGCCAGAACTTCAATTACCGGTTGACCCTGCTGAGGTGGCTGAAGAAGGCAGGGACTGGTTGCAGATCAGCACTACAAAGCACATGAATCCTTCCTACTACGTGGGATATGGTGTGAACGCATCTGGGCATTGCCCAGGCAAAAACAGGGCCAAGCCTGTACCCATCTGTGCCTATATGTGCCCATCAGAGAATGGCAGAGGCTGGGTCAAATATGTTGGTTTTTAATTCTTCCCCCATTTTTACTGGATAGATGGATAGGTAAACAAAATTCATAACCGCCTCTGAGAGAAAGACAGGTATCCAAGTTACCACCATAGCAACTTTTCTTGTCAGCGGGATGGGGGCCATTACCAAGGAGAATATGAGCGCAGAGGAGAAACTTGAGTCTACTCAACAGTCTGTTAATGAATTCCAAAGGAGTACTCTTATAGAGTAAACCAATGGGTCAACAAATCCTGGGAAGGGTGCATGAAAACCCTTGTATCTCCAGTGAGACATTATCATTCACCACACCATCTCGTACATGGAAAGATAATCCACCCTATTGGGACAGAAAAGTACTCTGCATGGTAAAGATATTGTCCTTGAGTGCCCAATTGTTTACTTTTGTCTGGATTCCTAATTCTGATCGTCATGTGAGTGCACCCTGATAAAGGCCTGTCCCACAGATTGCAGCCTTGTTTGACAGGGAGGAGCACCTGAAGTGCTACCCTGATAGTGGTGGAAGGGTACAGGTTTCAACAGGAATAAAGTAGCATGAGTGCAGTGGTGGCAGCATACTGTGTAGAGATCAGTAGTAGTGAACAGGATCTTTCTACCCAGTGTCACTGGAGTGAGACCTACAGGCTTACTCACCTTTTCAAAAGTTCTGCTTCTGTTTGCATAACTCACCCTTGGCCTATATCGGGTCGTTTGGAAATCTGCATAGTACAGGAGTTGCAACTCTGCATGAGTTGTATGTGTGGCTGGGAAGGGTACAGTACAAGAATGGAGCCGTACTGTGCAGTGCATGTGTGGTTAGTGAACATACATGGTGTATTTATGTCCAGAGGCATACTTTTAATGAGAGATGCAGTGCTGTCCAGTGCATGAGTGGATAAAGCATGTGCTGAATTTATATATGTTTATGTGAACCACTATACATGAAGGATGCAGAGGTGTGCGTCGTTCACATAGTGAATGTGTGAGCTAGCAGTGTGTGTGTTTTGAAATAGCACCCTGGCTAAAGACAGAAATATGAGAATGGCTCAAACGTCAGATTCAGGAGGGTCGGCTCTAAAGTACTCACACAATTTCATGTAATCCTTCTCCGCCTGTTCCAGGGCCCTGGAAATTCACACATTGTCACTCCTTCTCCTATCTCTCAGATCAACCATTTTGCGATGCAGTCTCCACAAATCCGTAACAAGTCTGGAGACTTGCCCAAATGTTGTTAAACACTACTGATCTTAGACTCCATCTACGATGGATGCTGGTGAAAGAAGGAGTCTTAACCCCTGAGGGAGTGGTCATCTGTAGCTGCAGAAGTGACGGCTGAGTTTATAGAGTTTATAGACAACTTAATTTTCACTAGTTCCTTTTGGATCTTTGCGATGGTAGGATGTGTGATCTTTGGGGTGATTGACATTGCAAAAGCAGGTGGTGGAGGTTTAGATTTACTAGAGACTGCCTCTAACAACAGGAACTGTTGAGAATGTTTAGGTTTCGACATGTATAGGATCGCACGTTTCATGTCCACTGACCACCAGCCGCTGAGGTGTAGAGAAAACCACTTCCCACTGAGGAGAAAGAACTGTATGGTATGTACGGTATGGTCACCAAGAAGGGTAATGTAGAAAACATTTAAGGTACCCCTTTGTACTGCTCGATTTTCCCGGCCTTCTTGTGTTGTAGAGCGATTAATATGACTTCAGTCTCTTTCCATCCACGTCTAAGGATTAGAGTAGTGAATAGAGCCTATTTATTAGACACTTTGACACGATCCTGTGCTCCTCCCCATAGATCAGGGCTTACATACATAGCCTAGGGGATAGATTCGTTAGTATTAAGGATAACCTGCCCTATAGTGAGGGTATTTCATGGAGTCGTGCTGAATTCAGGCCTGGTAGGCCTCAGACAGGAGAGACTCCATCTTTCTTTCTGCCCCGGCAGCTTGGGACATTTCTAGGTGAAGGGTGATATTTTAGTTATGAGGTGTTATTCGCTCGGAGAGAACCGGTTCAGGCCGGCCCTTATCGAAGGAGTGTATTCTTCCCCTGCCGAAGACACTACATCAGGCCGGCCGGCTGGGAACGTGTCCTTGGCACGGGGAGGTACAGGAATTTGGTGGGCGGCAGGTTTCGAGCTGGAATTTTCCATGAGAGAATGCACCTCTATATTAGTGAAAGTCTGAGTTAGATATTGGCACTTGCTTCTAGTCCATAGGCGGCACCTGGCCGTTAGCAGAAAAGCTACTACTTATTTCAGGGAAGACAGATGATGAACTTGAATCTAAAGAGGAGAGAGTAGCCGATGAGGAAGAGGTTCCAGTGACTCGGAGAGGGAGAAGAGAGTAGACCCGCGACTGCGGAGGTGTGACTTCCAGGCGAAGCCGAGGCACAGACGAGAAGGGAACCTAGATGACCATTGAGCACAGGCTACATACGACTAAGGTGATGTCGACCCCTTTTTATTGAAGTGTATAACTTAACCTTTTACTTTCCTTGCAGGTTGTATATATGATGTATTCTGTGAGTGTGCATGTAGCAATTAAATAAAGTATTTAGCTTGTTGTGAGTCAGCATGTGTTGTGTATCCTTGTATAGGAGGATAGCCTATTCTTCTAGTCAGATTCAACTTGACATGAACAGATGTTAATCCTGATCAGGTAAGTGGTAACTGAATGAGGGAGAAAAGAGCCCCTCGAACTAAAGAACAGGTTGTGCTCAACTAATAGTCTTTGTGTGATCTGATACATAGTAACCCCGATTCCCCTATCGTGTACTACGGTGATAATAGGATGAGCTCGTGCTAAGGCTGCCGTCTGGGTAGGAAGTACTGGGTCCGTTCGAGACCGCGAGGCTAAGGCTGCCGTTTGGGTAGGAAGTTCTGGGTCTGTCTGAGACCGCGAGACTGTGGCTGCCGTCTGGGTAGGAAGTTCTGGGTCTGTCTGAGACCGCGAGACTGTGGCTGCCGTCTGGGTAGGAGGTTCTGGGTCTGTCTGAGACCGCGAGACTGTGGCTGCCGTCTGGGTAGGAAGTTCTGGGTCTGTCTGAGACCGCGAGACTGTGGCTGCCGTTTGGGTAGGAAGTTCTGGGTCTGTCTGAGACCGCGAGGCTGTGGCTGCCGTTTGGGTAGGAAGTTCTGGGTCTGTCTGAGATCGCGAGACTGTGGCTGCCGTCTGGGTAGGAAGTTCTGGGTCTGTCTGAGATCGCGAGACTGTGGCTGCCGTCTGGGTAGGAGGTTCTGGGTCTGTCTGAGACCGCGAGACTGTGGCTGCCGTCTGGGTAGGAAGTTCTGGGTCTGTCTGAGACCGCGAGACTGTGGCTGCCATCTGGGTAGGAAGTTCTGGGTCTGTCTGAGATCGCGAGGCTGTGAGGTCTTGATATATATATATATATATATATATATATAATAGGAATTCCCTGTCCCTAGGTGGTACATATATATGTGGTTATTTAGGTGTAAAAAGGCCCTAGGGAGGGGGTAACGTTCTGGTTTGGGTTAGAAAGGCTCTGTTGAGCGGGTTCCACCTGATCCGAAAACCCAAGCAGAACATTTGGCGTCACGAACTGTTTACGAAACCTGTGTGCGTTTTGTTTGTCTTCTGTTTGCTTTCGGTGTGTGCGTGATTTTCTTTGCATTCTTTTTTATATATTTGCGTGTATAGTTTTTTTTTTCCTCTCTCTCTTTCTCTCTTCCTTTCTTTTCTCTGCGTTTCTTTTTCTTTCTTTTTTCGCGATGTTTTCTAAGAAATCTAAATCTACTCTTAAATTGTCCGTTGATATTCCCGGATGGGATTCTACGCCTTATGGAGCCTTAGCCCGTGAATGGGCTGACTCTACTGGTCTGAGTGAAAATTGGAACTCTTCTTTGGAGTCGGCGGAACCGGCTGACGTGATTACTTGTTTGCAGACGGCACCTGTATTGAAGGGTGAGGAGGTTCCCGCTTTGGGGCGCAGAGGTTGGGTTATTCTGTCTGCGTATCGGATTCTGCATGAGAGATTGTTGAAATTACAGATCTCTCTTAAGGATGTGGAGGCACACTTTGTTGAGATTCAGAATTCTAATACTCTACTGCGATGTCAAAATAAGTTGCTTTCTGACAAACTTGACACTTACCAAACGGTTGCCGAAAGGGCGGCTGTGCGGATTGCTCGTTATAAGTACAAGAACAGGCGTGGTCGAGTTTCGACGCGTAAGGTGCGTCTGGTCGTGGCGAAAGCTGGACTAGATTGGAATCCTGATGAATGGGATGGTAATATCTGGGACTCGAGTACCTCTTGTTCCTCGGGTGAGGAGTCTGTTACGCACGAGTTTTCTCGTTCCCGTCATGATTGTAAGTCTGCTTCTCGCACCTCTGATGGTGCACCCCGTGATTATGCTCGTTCTTCGGGCGGGATCGATGCTTCTTACACTGATTGTCCCTCTACTAGTACTGCTCGGGCTCCTTGTGATGCTCGTCCCGTGGTCTCTGCGCATCCGGTTTTTCGTCGGAAGTTGCAGCAATCTCCTAATGCTCCGCAGGGTGTTTCTTTGGACTGTTTAGAAGATTTTACTCAACAAGAAATTAGTGATATTTTGCAGCGCTTTCGGCAGCGGACTGGTGAGGCCTTGCTCACATGGATGGTGCGCCTTTATGAACTGGGCGCTGCCGGTATTATGCTGGATACTGGCGACTGTTTGAAATTTTGTTCTTTGAGTTTGGATTCTACTGTGCAAGATCATTTTCGTAACTATAATGGTGGTGGTCAAATTTCTTTGCTCCAATTGGCGACTGAGGGTTGTAATTTGAAGTATCCTACTGAATCTGACTGGCCTGTCAATGACAAGCCGTGGTATACCTTGCGTGATGCTGCGCAACGTCTTAAGGAGGAAGTGATGAAAACGGCTATTTTTCTGGGCACTGCTGACAGGTTGCTTGATGGGATGTTGACTTCTTCTGTGCGGAATCGTATCATTCGCTCTTCTCCTGTCGCCTACAAGCAGGTCATGATGACTTTGTTGATTAACCAGACTGGTAATGTGCTATCTACGGTGTTGGAATCGGTGCGCCAACTCGGTGAGTTGGGTGAGTGGTTTAAACCTGAACGTCAGCCCCGGTCTGACACTCGTACTCCTGGTGAATATAAATTTACTAGACGTGATATCTTTACTGGTCTTTTGGCTGATGGTGTACGTCGGGAGGACATTGATGGTGAGACTACTGCTCATTTGTGGGAGTTGTTTCGCAAACGGGGCTTGGATCGGAAGGAGGGTGCCCGGCGTGTTCGAACGACTGAGTGTGATCGTGGTTGTTCTGATGGTAGCGGTGATGACGATCGCCGTGGGCGCTCTGATCGTCGTGATGATCGGTGTCCTGTACGTGATCTGTCCCCCCGTCGAGAGCGGGACAGGGAGAGAGAGGGGGAAAAGGAAAGGGGGAGAAATGATCATGCTTACAGCAGGCGTAGAGATGATAGGGATCAATCTCCTGAGTTGAGGAGGAGAGAGAATCGTCACAGCTTGGTTGATCGTAATCCACGGTATAATACTGAAGACTTGAATCCGTTCCGTACGGGGAATGGATATGAACAGGAGGTACCGATACCTAAGAAACGTGAGAGTCTTTATCCTGATTTGTCCTGGTACACAGAATGCAGTAAGAATGATTAGGAAATAGGTCAAGCTCCGGTACACAAATGGGCTCATAGAGATAATAGACCCTATGTAGATATTGATATTTATTGGAGACATCGTAATATCCAAAGGGCCCGAGCATTAGTTGATACAGGAGCGGAGGCCACTCTTATTCATGGAAAATCAAAGAAGTTTACAGGGCAGCCTTTTACTATTACCGGATTAGGAGGAAAAGAAACCCCTGCAGTTCAAACTTTGCTTGAAATGAGAATAGGTAGAATCCCTAGAAAGGAATATTCTGTATTAGTGGTGCCACTCTTAGAATTCATAATTGGAATTGATATTTTGAAGGGAATGACGTTGCATCTTGATGATGGGTGTTACCAATTTGGAACGACGCATTATATCTCGTCCAGACCTATACGGGTTGGCCGTTTAAGGATGCCCCCCATACAAGTTCCCCAGGCGACCAAAGTGGTTTGTCAGAAGCAGTATCGTATTCCGGGTGGTCATGAAGAGATTAGTACCACCATTCAGGAGTTGGTTGATGCAGGTGTTATAACTCCAGTTACTTCTGCTTGGAATAATCCTGTTTGGCCGGTGCGTAAGAGTGATAATTCTTGGCGCATGACTGTTGATTATCGAGAATTGAACAAACACACGCCCTCTTTGACTGTTGCAGTACCGGATGTTATTACCCTGATTGAAAGAATCCAAACACATCCAGGTACATGGTATGCGTCCATCGATATTGCTAATGCTTTCTTTTCTATTCCAATTGCCCCTGAGTGTCAGGAACAGTTCAGTTTTACGTGGAACGGGCGTCAGATGACGTTTAGAAGTCTTCCCCAGGGCTATGTGCATAGTCCTACGATTTGTCACCGGCTGGTGGCAGAACATTTGGCTGAGGTACCAGTTCATCCCAAAATTCAGATATGTCATTATATTGATGATGTTTTGATCCAAGGCGAAACACAAGAGGATGTTCAGACACAATTAGATAGAGTCATTGAGTGTCTGCGTGAGAAAGGTTGGGAGATTAATCCGGATAAATTACAAGGTCCGTCCCAAGCTGTAAAGTTTTTAGGTATTAATTGGCATGAGGGACTCCGCGAGGTGATCCCTCAAGTTAAACAGAAGATTCTTGATTTTTCGGTTCCGAGGAATAGGAAGGAAGCCCAGAGCTTCATTGGCTTATTTGGTTTTTGGCGCCAGCATATTCCTCATTTGAGTCAAATATTGGCCCCTTTGTACCGAATTACACGTAAAAAGAATGCATTTGAATGGGATAGGCAACAGCAAGATGCATTTAGTCTGGCGAAAGAGGCAATTCAACATGCTATGGATCTATGGCCTGTACGTGATGGTGATGTGGATTTGAATGTGTCTGTGCAAGGCCCTTATGCAAATTGGAGTTTGTGGCAGAAACAAGGCAGGAGTAAGGTACCGTTAGGTTTTTGAACCAAAAAGCTACCTGATGCTGGTGAGCGTTATACACCCTTTGAGAAACAGCTACTTGCTTGTTATTGGGCTTTGGTGGATACCGAGCAATTGACTTTGGGACATGATATATTCTTGCGTCCTGAAATTCCTATTATGCAGTGGGTTCTGAGTTCACCGAAAACTCATCGAATTGGGCATGCTCAAGAGGCGAGCGTGATTAAATGGAAATGGTACATACAAGGCAGGGCACGTGTGGGCCCGAAAGGAGTTGCGTCTTTACATGAGCAAGTGGCGCAAGCACCGTCGACTGAGACTGAGAGTGAGTGTTCCGTACCTTTAGAACAGGAGTCTCCTGTTAAGTGGGGTAGACCTTTTGATGATTTGTCCGCTGAGGACAGAAACCATGTTTGGTTCACAGATGGGTCGGCGAAGTTTATTGGGACGACACGGCACTGGAAGGCGGTGTCTTATAATCCGGTCACACAGAAACTGTTGAGCACAACTGGTGAAGGGAAGAGTAGCCAATTTGCCGAGCTTTACGCTGTTTACCAAGTTTTGAAACAAGAATTACCTGGTACATGTCATATTTTTACCGATTCTTGGTCAACTGCCAATGGACTGGCTGTTTGGTTGCCAACTTGGCATTCCCATAATTGGAAGTTACATTCCAAAGAATTGTGGGGAAAAGAGCTATGGCAAGAGATTTGGGAGATGCTCCCACAGAGTACTGTTACAATCTTCCATGTGGATGCTCACACTCCAATAGACTCCCTTGACAAATTTTTTCATAACATTGCAGATGAAAAATCTAAAATTGCTGAGGCAGTGGTGGACAGACAAGATCCTGATATTGCGGGATTGGCGAAATGGGCACACCAGAAGGCAGGACACTTTGGAGAGAAGGCCACTAGCAGGTGGGCTGCTGATAGAGGAATTTATATTCCCCTGGATCTAATCAAAAATGTTATTTTACATTGTCCCGTCTGTCAACATATCAGACAGCGTAAGGTACCCCAAATTGTTAGAGGCCATTTACATCGCGGGAAATTGCCCGCTCAAATTTGGCAAATTGATTACATCGGACCCCTTCCCATGAGTAGGAATTGTCAATATGTTTGCACAATTGTCGATACATATAGTGGCTTGCTGGTAGCTCTTCCATGTAAGCAAGCTACCCAATTGAATACCATAAAAACATTAGAATTAATTATGATGTATTATGGTGTGCCATTCCAAATTCAATCTGATAATGCATCCCATTTTCGTGGAAGATTGGTACAAGAATTCTGTGTGGAAAATAATATTGAATGGATATTTCATATACCCTACTACCCGCAGGCCTCGGGCCTGGTGGAGAGATTGAATGGCCTGTTAAAGGACCAATTACGAAAGTTAACAGATGACAAGTATAAAAACTGGCGAGACTTTTTACCACAAGCACTATTGATTCTGAATAATCGTCCTTTTTTAAATGCTGAATCTCCACTTATGCGTTTGTTTCCCCCAAATGTTGAGACTATGCCTAATGTAATCAGTGAAACTGTGATGTATTGGGAAATTACTCCCGGAGCTCTGACTCCATGCAGAGCTACCCCAGGGTCGGCTGGTTTAGACTTGCACGCCATGGATGACACCGTTCTGGAGAGTAAGAATCGGGTCATCATTGCTACTGGTGTTGGTATTCATATACCACCTGGGAATTTTGGATTGATCGCCCCTAGATCGGGGCTGGCTGTAAAAGGCATCCAGGTACTTGGAGGTGTCATCGACAGTGACTATCAGGGAGAGATTAAGGTACTTCTGCTAAATAGCAGTGAGATTGACTTTCTGATACACCGCACTGACCGAGTGGCTCAATTACTCATTATGCCTGTTTTCAGTGGCGAGATATTGAAAGGCACTGCCCCAACTTTGCTAACTGTACGTGGCCAGAAAGGCTTTGGCTCTACGGATAACCCTGGGGCCAGGGTTTGGGTGCAATCGCCTAAGAATCCCCCTGAACAAGCAGAGGTTATTGCCACCGGTCAGGACAATACCATTTTGGTTATGAGGCCAGGGAAAGATAGCTGGGAAGCTGTCCCAGCTGATAAATGTTATTTACGAGAATGATTAATGCCTGTATTTGGTTCTTTTTCAGATCATTCTTTGGATTGTTGCTGCAGGATGTGTCGGAACTGGACTCCTTTTGGATTGGTTCGGCGAGAGAGAAGGGATCCCGTCAACCCGGGATGAACTGAGAACCCGAGTGTTGCGTTCCTTCAATGCGTGGGATTCGTCATCGAACTTTTGGACATTACTGGCCAAGAGAGTGACTGATGCCCCTCACTTCTGCTTGACACCGATGAGTTCTGTGCATGACATTCTAGCGACTTGTCTAGTTGCTGTCCCCGCCTCACTGGAGACTTTAATTAGTATCTTTAACGTTTCGAAGGCTCGTCCGAATATTATCCTGGGTGATTTTGCTACCCATGTATATTGTCCTTTGTGCACTGAACTGCCGAATGAGCAACTCCCCATCCAGTCCCAAATAATTACGTATAATATCACACGAGGTGACCTATGCTTCTTTCTTACATGTAATCCTAATGCAATTTCTGAATGCCTACGCCTCAAGTTAAGAGGCGCCACTTCATTCACAACTCACGAACGGACTTTGTGTTTTCAGAGGACACCGACCACATGTGTCTCAGTCCAGAACAATATGACTTGCAATAGTTTGGTAGTTACTCCCAGTCACTATCGTGCGATGTTGCTACCTGCCGGATGGCTTTTCTCATGTGGTAACACTTCCTGGCCATATGTCCCTGCAAACATTTCCGGAGGCCCGTGTGCCATTACCAGACTGAGTTTGCTGATGTTCTCATCACATCCAAATGCCAACTCTCGTGTGCTTCGAGATACTATGATGTTACAGGAGGATTGTGACTCATCTTTGCATTTATATTCCAAGTCTGAATATCTTAGCCTAGCTGTTTCAATTATTGGTGTTCCTGCTTTGGCGGTTTATAATGCCAAATCTATTGGGAAAATGGCTTGCTGGATGGTGAAATCTATTAATCATACTTCTACAGTCTTGTCTGACTTGCTATTGGACGCCCAGGGTGAACGTAGGGCCATTTTGCAAAATAGAGCAGCCATTGATTATCTTTTGCTTAAACATGGACATGGTTGCTCGGACTTTGAAGGCCTCTGCTGTTTTAACTTATCTGATCATACACAATCCATTCGTGCACACCTAGATAAGTTGCATGACTTAACGGATGAAGTTAGAAAACACATTGATCAGGGCTGGTTTGACTAGCTCTTTAAGTGGTTACCGGACGTGCATATGTTACGCCACACATTAGGTGGCATTTTGATTGCTATCGCTGTTTTGATTTCTATCTGTTGCTTTATTCAGTGTATTCCTTCACTGCTTCATTTCTGTACACTCGGTACTAGACATAGATCAGTTAGTTTTGTTTCATATTATTCTTCCACCGATGTTAGTTCTGTTTAATGGATGTATAATAGACTGAAGTCAAGGGTGAAATGTACTGCTCTATTTTCCCGGCCTTCTTGTGTTGTAGAGCGATTAATATGACTTCAGTCTCTTTCCATCCAAGTCTAAGGATTAGAGTAGTGAATAGAGCCTATTTATTAGACACTTTGACACGATCCTGTGCTCCTCCCCATAGATCAGGGCTTACATACATAGCCTAGGGGATAGATTCGTTAGTATTAAGGATAACCTGCCCTATAGTGAGGGTATTTCATGGAGTCGTGCTGAATTCAGGCCTGGTAGGCCTCAGACAGGAGAGACTCCATCTTTCTTTCTGCCCCGGCAGCTTGGGACATTTCTAGGTGAAGGGTGATATTTTAGTTATGAGGTGTTATTCGCTCGGAGAGAACCGGTTCAGGCCGGCCCTTATCGAAGGAGTGTATTCTTCCCCTGCCGAAGACACTACATCAGGCCGGCCGGCTGGGAACGTGTCCTTGGCACGGGGAGGTACAGGAATTTGGTGGGCGGCAGGTTTCGAGCTGGAATTTTCCATGAGAGAATGCACCTCTATATTAGTGAAAATCTGAGTTAGATATTGGCACTTGCTTCTAGTCCATAGGCGGCACCTGGCCGTTAGCAGAAAAGCTACTACTTATTTCAGGGAAGACAGATGATGAACTTGAATCTAAAGAGGAGAGAGTAGCCGATGAGGAAGAGGTTCCAGTGACTCGGAGAGGGAGAAGAGAGTAGACCCGCGACTGCGGAGGTGTGACTTCCAGGCGAAGCTGAGGCACAGACGAGAAGGGAACCTAGATGACCATTGAGCACAGGCTACATACGACTAAGGTGATGTCGACCCCTTTTTATTGAAGTGTATAACTTAACCTTTTACTTTCCTTGCAGGTTGTATATATGATGTATTCTGTGAGTGTGCATGTAGCAATTAAATAAAGTATTTAGCTTGTTGTGAGTCAGCATGTGTTGTGTATCCTTGTATAGGAGGATAGCCTATTCTTCTAGTCAGATTCAACTTGACATGAACAGATGTTAATCCTGATCAGGTAAGTGGTAACTGAATGAGGGAGAAAAGAGCCCCTCGAACTAAAGAACAGGTTGTGCTCAACTAATAGTCTTTGTGTGATCTGATACATAGTAACCCCGATTCCCCTATCGTGTACTACGGTGATAATAGGATGAGCTTGTGCTAAGGCTGCCGTCTGGGTAGGAAGTACTGGGTCCGTTTGAGACCGCGAGGCTAAGGCTGCCGTTTGGGTAGGAAGTTCTGGGTCTGTCTGAGACCGCGAGACTGTGGCTGCCGTCTGGGTAGGAAGTTCTGGGTCTGTCTGAGACCGCGAGACTGTGGCTGCCGTCTGGGTAGGAGGTTCTGGGTCTGTCTGAGACCGCGAGACTGTGGCTGCCGTCTGGGTAGGAAGTTCTGGGTCTGTCTGAGACCGCGAGACTGTGGCTGCCGTTTGGGTAGGAAGTTCTGGGTCTGTCTGAGACCGCGAGGCTGTGGCTGCCGTTTGGGTAGGAAGTTCTGGGTCTGTCTGAGATCGCGAGACTGTGGCTGCCGTCTGGGTAGGAAGTTCTGGGTCTGTCTGAGATCGCGAGACTGTGGCTGCCGTCTGGGTAGGAGGTTCTGGGTCTGTCTGAGACCGCGAGACTGTGGCTGCCGTCTGGGTAGGAAGTTCTGGGTCTGTCTGAGACCGCGAGACTGTGGCTGCCATCTGGGTAGGAAGTTCTGGGTCTGTCTGAGATCGCGAGGCTGTGAGGTCTTGATATATATATATATATATATATAATAGGAATTCCCTGTCCCTAGGTGGTACATATATATGTGGTTATTTAGGTGTAAAAAGGCCCTAGGGAGGGGGTAACGTTCTGGTTTGGGTTAGAAAGGCTCTGTTGAGCGGGTTCCACCTGATCCGAAAACCCAAGCCGAACACCCTTCCTCCCAGGTAGTAAACAGGATCGAGAAGTCACAGTTTGAGGAAATGGAGAGATACCCCCACTATATTCATTTATGTTTCCAAAGAAACATTTGCTTTAAGATAGACTTCTCCAGAGGTATACTCCACTGACGAGGCATTGAATGGACACTGACCTATGTAAGATGCCCACCGAGCAACAGTCTTTTTTCCCTGCTCCCGGGTACACCAGTCTTTCAAGAGAGAATGGGCGCCTAACTCTAAGTTCCCACTGAAAACTGGATCACTGAAACAATATCATGGTAAACAATAATTTTGACAAAAATATTGTGTCAGAAATATTTTTTGTCACAATATTGGTATCCTATACTTATAATGTGAAGTACAAAAATATTGGAAAAAAGTTTAGTGACAATATTATTGTCCAAAAGTAGAAACAAATATAATTTTTTTAATGTAGAGTTTAAAGTAATAAATGTTAAATATTTTAATATATAGTTTTCAATTATTGTAAATTCAATATATTCCACTAATATTTTAATATGAGATATATAAGTACATACTTATATAAAAACATGAACACATATGTGTTTATATTTATATAAACAGATCTAGTGTAAAAATAATTATTAAAATTATGTATTTTACATTGTATCATTTTTTAAATGATTACTATGAAAATGTTTTTATTTTACACATATTCATTTTTTATATTTTAAATTCATTCATGTACAAATATATATCTATTTCTATATATGTTCATGCTAATAATTGGAAAATATCATTAAAATTAGTATAATGTAAAATGAATATTTTGAGACCTGCAGCCCCCCCCCAGCGCCTTGAGACTCACACTGGTAAGTAGTCGAGCTTAACAATTACTGATTGGTAGTTATATAACTATATTAATATCATGTCATGTGATCAAGGCAAGCAACTGCAGAAATGCGTAATGGCGAGGCGGTTTGTGCGAAAATAAATTGAAAAAAATGCACAATACTTGGGTCCACTCTCCGTTTGTTGGAAGGAGCAGCAGATGTGAGCTAGGAATTGCTATATATATATATATATTCACTGAAAAAACCATGGGTTTCACACACGTTATAGTTAGGAATTAGCATTTAAAAAACCTTAGAAATTCACTGAAAAAACCATAGGTTTCACACACGTTATAGTTAGGAATTAGCATTTAAAAAACCTTAGAAATTTAGTGAAAAAACCATAGGTTTCACACATGTTATAGTTAGCTGGACATTTTACTCGTAAAAAACCAATGAAATTGCCCCGTTATAGTTAGTTCAGCTAACTATAACTCGCGCGCCCGCAATGCACTGCTGATGACGTCACATATTACATCACTCATGACATGGTCAGTGACATCACTCATGACATCACTGATGACATCTCAAATGACATCACTGATGACCTCACTGATGACATCATCCTTGTGATAGAGTGGCAGACCTCCTCTCACCTTAATATAAGCTTTGATACACACATTCAAAAATAGAGACTAAAAATTTCAAAACAATGGACATACCAATACCAGTTACAACAACCTCTTCAGTAATTCTAAGATCCACATACACATCCACTCATTCACCAACAGTCCTATACAGTCACTCATACATGTACTCACTCATCATATGTACTCATACATCTATACATCCTGTTACACAATGCCACTCATCCATAGAGTTACTCACACACATAGTCACTCATGCTAATAAAGAATCAAACATACATTTACTTGCATATACAGTTATACACACACCACCACACTTACTTCTACGGAAACTTACACATACTTAGTCTTTTAAACAATCACTTATAGAAACACATACTTATTCATACAGGAACTCTTTCAATCTCTCACTTTCACATATACTCACATATATACACCAATAGTCACATATACTAGTTTAAAACGTATGTAGTTACTCCTGAAGACACTATTGAGACAGTCATTCACTCACTAACACACCCATACACACACTCATCCACCCATACAGTCCTGCACACATGCTGTGTTCAACACATACAAACAGTGAGTCACTCATTCATGCACCGATGCACTACGTAATACCCCCCACCGAACCATGCAGACACTCAGACTGATACTCAAAAAAACAACTAATAACCTAAATAGGCACCCATGTAGCTACTCACCAACCCATGCAGCCACTTATACACAAAGTGAGAGACTGATACAGATATTTACATATTTAAACATTACTCACTAAGCCATGTATTCACTATGATACACTTAATCAGTCAGTTACACAATCAATTTTTCAAAAACAAATCATCCATTTAGACACTTATATACCCATTTATTCTTCCATCGACCATGAGATATACATATATAAAACATATTTAATTTTCAGAATAACACACATTCACTGGATGATGTCATCAGTGATGTCATCAGTGATGTCATTTGAGATGTCATCAGTGATGTCATGAGTGATGTCACTGACCATGTCATGAGTGATGTAATATGTGACGTCATCAGCAGTGCATTGCGGGCGCGCGAGTTATAGTTAGCTGAACTAACTATAACGGGGCAATTTCATTGGTTTTTTACGAGTAAAATGTCCAGCTAACTATAACATGTGTGAAACCTATGGTTTTTTCACTAAATTTCTAAGGTTTTTTAAATGCTAATTCCTAACTATAACGTGTGTGAAACCTATGGTTTTTTCAGTGAATTTCTAAGGTTTTTTAAATGCTAATTCCTAACTATAACGTGTGTGAAACCCATGGTTTTTTCAGTGAATTTGCAAGGTTTTTTAAATGCTAATTCCTAACTATAACGTGTGTGAAACCCATGGTTTTTTCAGTGAATTTGCAAGGTTTTTTAAATGCTATTTTTTTTTTATATTCTTCATTTTTTTCAAACATATTTTTATTTTAATTTTCTTATCTTTTATAAAGACTATGCTTTAATTTTTAAAATCCTTAAATATTTTTTTTATATATATTTTTTAAAATAAACATGTAAAATTTATTTCCAGATTTTTTTTTTTTTTTTTTTTTTTTATAGTACGCGTACCGTAAGCTCACGGTAAGCGTACGGTTTACGCAACGTCCGTAATCTATCTACGCTGCTTGCGTATAGTTACGCACTTTGCGTAGCCGCGCGTACTGCGCGTGGGACGCGTGCGCGCTTACGCAACACGCGCACGTTACGCGGAAGTGCCGGGAAATGACTGTTATGCGCATGTGCGCAAGCGCGTGTCTTTTTTACGCGCACGCGTACTTTTTGCCGTAAGCGCACCGTAAGCGTACCGTAAGCGTACGGTAGGTCATGTGATCTTGAAACACAACTTTTGATTGGTTGAAACTACTTTCAGTTCTAGAACTCTCCTACACCACACCCATTCCCCTCATTTCTGCTTGTGATCCCTTGGGAGAAGGAGCTGGTTTGTCTTTGGGATACGATGGCAGAACAGCAGAGCTCTTCTGAGAGTGAGGCTAGCACCAGCAGCACTGTCTTGAGGCAGAGAGCGAGGAAAGTAAAACCTTCTTATGTTTGGGATTATTTTACTTTTCCAGAAGGCCAGCAAAAGGTGAATGCACCCTTAGTTACTTGCAAGCTGTGTAAGCGTGTACTTTCTAGAGGTAATCCTGACAGGAAGTATTCCTTTGGGAATCACACCATGATGAGGCACCTCAAGGATGTACACAAAAGGACACATGCTCAACTTTTTGGAGGTAACTCTTCAGAAAGACGAGCCAGTACATCCACAGCAGCTCAGCCTGGACCATCACCTGCAGAGCTTACTCCTTCTTCTGCAGCTCAGGTGAGCCCTTCATCTGTGGGGGGAGAATCTCCTTTTGCTGGCCCTCTGGAAATGAACCCTCGATTTCGGAAGGTTGATATTCATTGCACATTTTGTAAAGCTCTAATTTGTTATAGGGAGACCAGTGTTTCCCTAGTGAATAACAAAATAGATCAGCACATTTGTAGCTTTGAATGATTTTCCCATGGTTCCTTTCCTCTGTCCCTGCATGAACACAACGGTTCTTTTAAGAGCCAACCTTATCTTTCATCTTTTTTTTACATTTTTTTTAAAAAACTTTTTTTTTTTTTACCGTACGCGTACGGTAAGCGTACCTTTTTTTTTATTTTTTAAAAAAAACACTAAAAATCATTTTTCACATTACAAGGTCCTTGAAAGACTACAATTATTACTATTGACTTACCATACTCACTGAAAAAAATATTTATTCATTTGTTTTTTTAAAAAATAGTTTTTAAAATGGTTGTAGTTTACGAAAATTTTCTATATCGATCTGAAAAAAAAGAAAAAAGTATTAATATTTTTAAAACATTTTATAATACAGTACACATATTTACATTTTTTTCCAAAAAATATTTTTGCCTTATTTTTGCTGTTTTCAGAATATATTGCATTTCACTATAAATTGTGAAAGCAATTGCATTCATCATTTTACAGCGGGCAAAAAAAAATAACAATCTCAAAGATTGTATTAAAAAAGCCCAGAATCTCTTCTCACTTAAACTTATCATTACAGAAATGCATATTATTCTTAAAAAATGTCATCTAAAAACAATACTTTTTTCTTTAAAATACCGTCTGATATTTTTGTTTCAGAAGTACATTCACAATAATATATCTCAAATAACTCCAAAATACATCTGATTTTATTTCCTTTAGGCCAAATAGTATTTTTTATTCTTTCCCTGGAATAAATTTCCAAGGGAAAACCATTAAAATTCTAAAGTTTAATCTGTCCAGATCTCACCGATTCTCTGTAACATTTTGGTTCACGAAAATTTTTCGAATAATTTATTTAGTCCACAATAGAATTGCTTACTTTTCCACATGGCCAAATAGTAATTTTTGAAATTATTTTTGAAAAAATTTCCAGTGGCAGTCCAATAACATTCCAAAATTTAAAATGTGCAGAAGTTACCGATAATCTCTAAATTATTGGTTTTTCAAAATTGCATTAAAAATTTAAAAAGTCCACATTACAATTGGTTATCTTTCCTTTAGGCCAAATGATAATTTTAAAAATCTTTTTTCTACAAAATTGCAATGGTAATCCTGTAAAATGGTAAAATTATTTTGTCCAGATCTTGCCAAGTCTCTCTAAAATTTAGGTTTCAGGAAGATTAGATAGGAATTTGCTAAATCAAAAGGCAAACGTTGTTTGAAAATCAATTGGGAATCATTACACAGTGTCCATCCTTTTTCACATTTTAGATAAACTGTGTAATGTCCAGAAGTAACAGTAGGTCCATCATGGAAAATTATTGCAACAGTTACAAAAGTTTTTCCTGAAATTGATAATTGCTGTCCTGTAAACTTCTTTATTAAAGTATCCAATTTTGATCCATCAGCTCTACATCGTTGCATCATTAAAATTACATACTGTCCGTATTCCCTTAAAATTAATGTTGATAACATGTCAGAATTACACTCACCACATTTCATGCTATGATTAGCATCTTTAACTAAGTTTGCAAAAGTGACTGTTTTACTCTCTGGCAATGTCAAATAAATAAACCTTTCATTATCAACAATAGAACCACTTATATTATAACAATTATCACAACTATGTTCCCATTTATAAGAGAGACCAAAAAAAATGTCAATGGGAACTCCTTCTTCTTCCACTACCTGAAGAAAATACATCAAAAATTCGTGAGCATCTTGCTGTTCATTTTGAGAAAACTGTGTTCGTCCTGAACATACATCTAAAAGTTTTCTAATATCAGTAGCACTTTCTATTTGAGTTTTATCTTTACTCAGCTTTTGAAAAAGGAGACTGAGCTCTGAACAGAATCTTTTTCCCTGATTTATTATTATCTGCTCTTGCAAACTTTCCAGATAAAAAGCAACATTCAGCACTACATTTGCGTAGCAGTTGACACCAGAGCTATTTTCAAAATGACATCCTACAACCTGTTCTTCATTTTCCTTATTCTTTTTGCTTGCAATTACATCACTCCTCTTTTTTTTCCTCTTCTCTACATCTTCATTACAGATATTCTCATTTCTCCTTTTACGAGAAACTACACGTTTCTCCAACACAGGATACTGACCTAAATGAGGAGCATAGCTTCTTCTTAATCTATTATACTCCTTTACACAGTTTGTATCAGCACTAACTTTTGAGTCATCGAAGTCTATCATGAATAAACCTGATAATGTTTTGACTCGTGACAAAGCAACATATGCCATACCTTCTTTGAACACACTAGATCCAATGTTCACAAATGCACAATCTACAGTCAATCCTTGAGACTTGTGAATAGTTACAGCATATGCTAGAGAAAACGGAAACTGCTTCCTACGTACATATAAGTCTTTCACAAGCATGAAACGAACTGAACAACGACAAATGTCTTTAACTTCCTCTATCTGATCAAATTTTATTTTTAACCATTCAATTCCATCTTTTTTCTGATAATTAATAAAACCCACAACTCTTCCCATCGCTCCATTTACTAAGCCTTTTTCAACATCCAAATTTCTCCTTAAAAACACTCTACAGTTCATGCAAACATATAGATTTTTTTCTAATCCTGCTGTTTTGGAGATGTTCTTCTCTAGTGAGTCCAATTTATTTTTCAGTTTGCCTGTTACTGTGACAGTAATTCTTCCATCCTCAATTTTGTCCACTGCTTCCAATTTCCTGATCTCTTCCTTTTCCAATTTCAAAAGCTCCTCATTGAATATTGAGCATTCACGTAGAGTTGGCATTAAGCAGATGACACTTTTGTTTTCTGCAATGTTCTTGTATATCTTCTCTGCAACTATTTCTTCCTTTGGAAATAAATTATGTAGCAGCCGAGTCTGTAATGCTTTTTTGCCAGCTTCTGTGAGTAGTCCAATCCTGATATCTTTCAGAATACTTCCATATTCTTCATCGTTTGCTTGCCTCATATTAGTTGTAAGTTCCTTGTACTCAAAGAAGGACCAAATATTTGTATTACCGATGCTTCCCAATGACTTCTTCGTGTCTTCATGTGTCACAGTATTAAACACTGGTTGTCCTTTAACCGGAGTAAGTTGCAAAAGATCCCCAAAAACTATGACGTGTTTTCCACCAAATAACACGTCATAGTCTGTCTTCAAAATTTGCTGCATTCTTAAATGCACAAAGGCAAGCATTAAGTTTGATACCATGCTCACCTCATCAATAATGAGAACTTGCATCTTCTTCAATACTCTTGAAACTTCCAAGCATGCTTCTCCAGTTAGCTTGTTGAATTGTATTTTGTTCTCATGCTCCACTGGTAACATTAGCAAACGATGTAAGGTGATTCCTTTTATGTTATATGCTGCTAACCCAGTTGGAGCAGTAACCACACAAGACAAAGTAGAATCTGTTTTTTGCTTTAGGTAGCTTCTGATGACTTTAATTAGGAAACTTTTTCCAGTGCCAGCTTGTCCGCTTACATACATCCTGATTGGATGAAATGATGTGCATGAGCACTCTTTTTTTTCATGTAGAAATCCGTGATCAATTTTGTTTTTGATCTCTTCATAAATTTGTTGCTGCTCTTGATTCAGTTGTCTTTCCAAATTTTCTAAGTCTATAAATTCTTCTTGAGCTTGATTCATAGCCGTTTCCACTTCATTCATGGCTATTGATGCTTCATTTTCAACGATTGGTTGTCCTAGGGGATCTTGACTGTATGTTCCTGAACTTTGGCTGTCCTGAGAACTGTCTCTAGCAATTTCTGCTGCAATTGTAGTTTCCTGTTCAATTTCTTCATTTAACATTTGCAGATAAGTTGAGAATGTACTGCATTGTATGCTGTCTTTGCAAGCATTAAAAGAATCTTCATAGCTCTGGAATTCTCCCAGTAGTTCATCCTCTGAACGCCATGGTTTAAACAACTGTAAAAGAGCCAAGTAGTAAAATTCTTTCTTGTCGGTAGTGTCGCAACTCAGCTTCCGGTGATTTATCAAACTTCCTTTGGTTTGCTTCACCAAACATCCTTCTTCACCAACGACTTTATATTTTCCATTATTGATGTCTTCTGCAGCTTTCCGTGAATAAATGTAGTTCTGCAGCACTTCATAGAGACACATGTTCTCCAGATGATGACTTCTCTTGGGATAATATGTGTCCAACATGTTTGTTTTCAATATATCTGTACTTTCAGGTTCGAACTGTGCCAAATATTCAATTTCTCCAACAGATTTCAGTACCCGATTTCTCATTGCTGCAAGGCCTAAACTTGCCCAAATTATTCTTCTTGACTTCGAGTAGAGACTTGCAGAAGATAATCTATCTGAACATTCGTAGGATCCAATTTCTCGATGCGATAACATCTTCAAACTGAAACTGTACAGCTTCTTACTGACAGTCTTCTCGTGAGAAATCTCTTCCCACATTTCCTTCAATTCTGTTTTTTCTGATTTCGTAATGTAAGACGTTACATATCGAGCAACAGCAATGGAATTGTCAGCAACATACTGTATATCCATGTTAGCGTTCCACATGGATAAAATGACTGGGTTGTAGTCATTTATATTTTTTGATTCTTCTTTTCTTTTAAGGTTGTAGGTATTCTTAGGTGATTTTCTTGTGATAGTATGTCTCACAGCTGACATAAAACTGTTGACTCTTCCATTTGTAAGAACAGGTCTAGGAAATCCAAATCGACATTTAGTGTAGTATTTTTCTTTGCTCTTGTATTTCCGTCGACAGTATTTTCCACACCGATGACTTTGGAAACGTAGAACTTGCTCCTTTAACTTGTACTCTTCTGTGCTTTTAGGTATAGCACATGTTGCATATTCTTCAATGTAAGATAACACTGCTTCATCAGTATCTGTTCCAAACTTTGGGGCATCCTTGATCCACAGCAGCATATGAATATGAGGAGCACCTCTTGCCTGGTACTCTTTTCTCCAAAAGAAATCCACTACTTCTCCAAGGGGTGGATTTTTTTTATTGCAGATGAAGGACATCATAGCCTCAAATCTATGATTGAAATATCTGCAAACATTAACCGGATCCAATGAGCACAGTTCTCCTGCTGTCTTGTATTCGATGTTTTCAATGTTTGAATTGGCCTCTCGTAGAAAATCCAGTAAATCATCCCAAGCGTACTCGGCGCAGCTTAGGGTAAGGAACCATGTTGGTGTTCCTAAATTGCGTAACATGCATTTTAGTTCACCATGGCGTCGGTACCAATATTCATTTGTCCCACGCTGACAAGCCATCAGATTGATCAGTTGTGTTTCCAAATGATCATCTCGGTGCTGCACTTTCTCCATAAAATCCTTAGCAGACACATTTTGTAAATGTACTCCACTTTTTAAAATGTGATTTACTGCATAAGACAGTGCAGACAAGTCGCTTTCAAATAAAAGATGGAACAAATAAGGGATACTTTGTCGAAATCTGGGATCTTCAGCATATAGTCTTGTAGTCCGATACTCAGAAGCTGGAATCTGTTCCGGACGTTCATCGTATCGTCCTCCTTTTCCTTTAGGAAACAGCTGGGGAAAACATCGAGCTTCCAAGCTCTCCTCCCATACACTCACGGGATTTCCTTTTGCTTTCTTCATCTGAAAGAGATCAATATTGTCTCCCATAACTTCTTTCGAATGGAGAGGATGTATGCTAAAATGTTCATAAATTTCTTCTTCCTTTGACTTGTCCACTTTTTCAATTTGTCCACTTGGTGTTTCTGTATCTCCTTGTAAATCTTCTTCTTCTTCTTCTTCTACTATATAAATTGATTCATACCATTTGTTATTTTTTTTCAAATACAAATTTGCTCTTTGTACTTTCCGCACATCTACCAGCTCCTGCCAAATCTTCTTATTCTTTGTAGGTACACCATTAACCAGAATAATTAATGGTTCAGTTTCCAAAGTATCCGCATCAATAGTTTCCATATTTTTTTTCAAATCCAAGGGCAAATACACCACTCTACCTTTTAAACCTCTCAGTAAATCTGAAGGAGGTAATTTACCAGTTTTGGGCTCCATACGTACTATGGTCTGGAACGGATGAACACATTGAATGAGTATAGACTCATATGTATTTAATTCAGAAAGTTCAGCAGGAATAGCATCCAATTCTAAATTATTATGTACAGCTCTGGTCGGCATTCTATTTTCCTCTAACTTGTTGTAGCAGTATTTACAAATACGCTGATCTTCACCCAATTCAAAACAATTTTCAAGAAATATATATGTTGCAAAATCCATCCACTTATAATTATCTTCATTTTCACTCTTTCTGTAGAGATCAACATTCCTAGTTTGTTTTCTATAATGAGTTCTGCGGCAACAAATACAAGTAACATTTGGTCTTTCATTAGAGACTATTGCAAATTTTGTTATGTGATCATTAAATGTCTTACTTACACAAGGTTCTACATTCTCTTCCACTTCTGCCTCATTTACTGTGTCCTTCTCTGCACTGTTTTGTTCAGGACCAAAGTAACAAAACTGAATTTCATCAACAACCTTCTCTACATCTGATACCGTTCCTCGGAACAGAGCCCTATTCAATTCATTTAACTTTATTGCTGGACTTTTGGCAAAATACAACCGTCTCACAAACTTTCTCATTTCAGTATGATGAACAGCCAGCATCCTAAAATGATGGAAAACACTATTGCACACTTTTCTAGATAGACAAGCAAGAGAATGACCCTGCAAACCAGTATTCTCTCTCACTCTGCATGGATCCAGACTTTGAAGCACCTTAATCTTTTGTTTTACACTTTTTTTACTATATTCTCTTAGAAACTCTCGAAATCTGTCAATAGATTCCTGACGCACAGTGCAAATACTACTACAATTCCAAGTGTACACTGGGGCTTTAGGACGTCTCCCCATTGCCTCATCTGCCATCACTTGTACCTCATCTCTTGGAACCATTATCTCCTTCTCCATTATGCAACCATTTTTTACTTCGTATGAACGACCTCTGGTGTCAACTGCATGCAGCAAACTATTACTTTGAAAATAGCTCTCTTCATTAAAAAAAGGTTCACTACTTGAGCTATGCATCCACTTTCCTAAAAACACTTTACAAAAATTTGTTCTGTTCACTACTCTTTTGCTTTTGCTTTGTGATTTCAGTACATTAACCATTTTATCTAATGTACGCATCCTATTCAAAATTAATATGAATAGTTTCCTTTTTAATTCTAATGCCTTTGCTGCAATGGCTTCAATTTCTTTTTTTCTCTTATAATATTTAGCCTTTTGCTTATATTTCTTTATATCCTTTATCAAATTGGACATAACTCTTCTCTGAAACATTTTTCTACGTATCTCTTTAAATGCTGTTTTTCTGTTTATGTTAAACTTTTCAATTGCAGAAGGTATATTTGCATTAACTAAATCCTCAATTTTTTGCTGTTCTGTAGGTTTTGTTACATTTTTCCGAGAACAGACATTTTGTACATTTTTGTTTGTTTTCAATATTTTGTTTAGGAATTGTCTTTTTTGCTTACCAGAAGATTTTTTCTTTTTCCCAACATCAGCATCTTCTACTAACTTTGGTCCTCCAGTTGTCCTCAAATATAGTTTTTTTTTTAGCGTTTTTTGAACTCGAGATTTTGTAGGCATCTTAAATTTTGTTCACTGTTCTTCAGCAATACCTGCAAAAAAACTAAAAAAAAAATTCTTTATTGTATTTAAATATATTACTACATTTCTTTTCACAATAGTCACAAAACGAAATTTCTTTGCCAATTTGAATGCACACAAACTCCTCTTTTTTTTTGGGCAAGTGAAAATCTGTATAACAAACTGTCACATTATGAAACCAAGCTGTTTTTTTTTCAGACCACCACCGTGTGTATTCTCTGTGACTGCCTACACTCCAGCAGGGGCAACCAGCCTTAGTGATGCTGAATGTATTTGCATTACAGACTTAAACCTGAAAACCCCACTCGCTTCTAATTACTGTGCATGACTATACATGGCAAGCACATGGGTGTGTGCTAAACCTCTGCTTCTTCCCCAAAAAATTCGCTCCTCTTTTCCATCTACTGCAACTGTGAAATCACCAGAGCAAGACGCAATACATTTCTGCCTATAATTCTTCTATGCACACAGAGTCATGTTTTCACATTAGTGCCAAAACGAAATTTCTTTGCCAATTTGAAAGCACACTTACTGCTCTTTTTTTTTCGGGCCAAGTGAAAATCTCTTTTTACACTTTGAAATCACTTTTACAGACTGACACATTCTGAAACCTTTTTTTTTAAATTTATTTAAATGCACATGTCCAAGCTGTTTTTTTTTCAGACCACCACCGTGTGTATTCTCTGTGACTGCCTACACTCCAGCAGGGGCAACCAGCCTTAGTGATGCTGAATGTATTTGCATTACAGACTTAAACCTGAAAACCCCACTCGCTTCTAATTACTGTGCATGACTATACATGGCAAGCACATGGGTGTGTGCTAAACCTCTGCTTCTTCCCCCAAAAATTCGCTCCTCTTTTCCATCTACTGCAACTGTGAAATCACCAGAGCAAGACGCAATACATTTCTGCCTATAATTCTTCTATGCACACAGAGTCATGTTTTCACATTAGTGCCAAAACGAAATTTCTTTGCCAATTTGAAAGCACACTTACTGCTCTTTTTTTTTCGGGGGCAAGTGTATATCTCTTTTTTCAATTTGAAATCACTTTTACAGACTGACACATTCTGAAACCTTTTTTTTTAATTTATTTAAATGCACATGTCCAAGCAGTTTTTTTTTCAGACCACCACCGTGTGCATTCTCTGTGACTGCCTACACTCCAGCAGGGGCAACCAGCCTTAGTGATGCTGAATGTATTTGCATTACAGACTTAAACCTGAAAACCCCACTCGCTTCTAATTACTGTGCATGACTATACATGGCAAGCACATGGGTGTGTGCTAAACCTCTGCTTCTTCCCCCAAAAATTCGCTCCTCTTTTCCATCTACTGCAACTGTGAAATCACCAGAGCAAGACGCAATACATTTCTGCCTATAATTCTTCTATGCACACAGAGTCATGTTTTCACATTAGTGCCAAAACGAAATTTCTTTGCCAATTTGAAAGCACACTTACTGCTCTTTTTTTTTCGGGGGCAAGTGTATATCTCTTTTTTCAATTTGAAATCACTTTTACAGACTGACACATTCTGAAACCTTTTTTTTAAATTTATTTAAATGCACATGTCCAAGCAGTTTTTTTTTCAGACCACCACCGTGTGTATTCTCTGTGACTGCCTACACTCCAGCAGGGGCAAACAGCCTTAGTGATGCTGAATGTATTTGCATTACAGACTTAAACCTGAAAACCCCACTCGCTTCTAATTACTGTGCATGACTATACATGGCAAGCACATGGGTGTGTGCTAAACCTCTGCTTCTTCCCCCAAAAATTCGCTCCTCTTTTCCATCTACTGCAACTGTGAAATCACCAGAGCAAGACGCAATACATTTCTGCCTATAATTCTTCTATGCACACAGAGTCATGTTTTCACATTAGTGCCAAAACGAAATTTCTTTGCCAATTTGAAAGCACACTTACTGCTCTTTTTTTTTTCGGGCCAAGTGAAAATCTCTTTTTACACTTTGAAATCACTTTTACAGACTGACACATTCTGAAACCTTTTTTTTTAAATTTATTTAAATGCACATGTCCAAGCTGTTTTTTTTTCAGACCACCACCGTGTGTATTCTCTGTGACTGCCTACACTCCAGCAGGGGCAACCAGCCTTAGTGATGCTGAATGTATTTGCATTACAGACTTAAACCTGAAAACCCCACTCGCTTCTAATTACTGTGCATGACTATACATGGCAAGCACATGGGTGTGTGCTAAACCTCTGCTTCTTCCCCCAAAAATTCGCTCCTCTTTTCCATCTACTGCAACTGTGAAATCACCAGAGCAAGACGCAATACATTTCTGCCTATAATTCTTCTATGCACACAGAGTCATGTTTTCACATTAGTGCCAAAACGAAATTTCTTTGCCAATTTGAAAGCACACTTACTGCTCTTTTTTTTTCGGGCCAAGTGAAAATCTCTTTTTACACTTTGAAATCACTTTTACAGACTGACACATTCTGAAACCTTTTTTTTAAATTTATTTAAATGCACATGTCCAAGCTGTTTTTTTTTCAGACCACCACCGTGTGTATTCTCTGTGACTGCCTACACTCCAGCAGGGGCAACCAGCCTTAGTGATGCTGAATGTATTTGCATTACAGACTTAAACCTGAAAACCCCACTCGCTTCTAATTACTGTGCATGACTATACATGGCAAGCACATGGGTGTGTGCTAAACCTCTGCTTCTTCCCCCAAAAATTCGCTCCTCTTTTCCATCTACTGCAACTGTGAAATCACCAGAGCAAGACGCAATACATTTCTGCCTATAATTCTTCTATGCACACAGAGTCATGTTTTCACATTAGTGCCAAAACGAAATTTCTTTGCCAATTTGAAAGCACACTTACTGCTCTTTTTTTTTCGGGCCAAGTGAAAATCTCTTTTTACACTTTGAAATCACTTTTACAGACTGACACATTCTGAAACCTTTTTTTTTAAATTTATTTAAATGCACATGTCCAAGCTGTTTTTTTTTCAGACCACCACCGTGTGTATTCTCTGTGACTGCCTACACTCCAGCAGGGGCAACCAGCCTTAGTGATGCTGAATGTTTTTGCATTACAGACTTAAACCTGAAAACCCCACTCGCTTCTAATTACTGTGCATGACTATACATGGCAAGCACATGGGTGTGTGCTAAACCTCTGCTTCTTCCCCCAAAAATTCGCTCCTCTTTTCCATCTACTGCAACTGTGAAATCACCAGAGCAAGACGCAATACATTTCTGCCTATAATTCTTCTATGCACACAGAGTCATGTTTTCACATTAGTGCCAAAACGAAATTTCTTTGCCAATTTGAAAGCACACTTACTGCTCTTTTTTTTTCGGGCCAAGTGAAAATCTCTTTTTACACTTTGAAATCACTTTTACAGACTGACACATTCTGAAACCTTTTTTTTAAATTTATTTAAATGCACATGTCCAAGCTGTTTTTTTTTCAGACCACCACCGTGTGTATTCTCTGTGACTGCCTACACTCCAGCAGGGGCAACCAGCCTTAGTGATGCTGAATGTATTTGCATTACAGACTTAAACCTGAAAACCCCACTCGCTTCTAATTACTGTGCATGACTATACATGGCAAGCACATGGGTGTGTGCTAAACCTCTGCTTCTTCCCCCAAAAATTCGCTCCTCTTTTCCATCTACTGCAACTGTGAAATCACCAGAGCAAGACGCAATACATTTCTGCCTATAATTCTTCTATGCACACAGAGTCATGTTTTCACATTAGTGCCAAAACGAAATTTCTTTGCCAATTTGAAAGCACACTTACTGCTCTTTTTTTTTCGGGCCAAGTGAAAATCTCTTTTTACACTTTGAAATCACTTTTACAGACTGACACATTCTGAAACCTTTTTTTTTAAATTTATTTAAATGCACATGTCCAAGCTGTTTTTTTTTCAGACCACCACCGTGTGTATTCTCTGTGACTGCCTACACTCCAGCAGGGGCAACCAGCCTTAGTGATGCTGAATGTTTTTGCATTACAGACTTAAACCTGAAAACCCCACTCGCTTCTAATTACTGTGCATGACTATACATGGCAAGCACATGGGTGTGTGCTAAACCTCTGCTTCATCCCCCAAAAATTCGCTCCTCTTTTCCATCTACTGCAACTGTGAAATCACCAGAGCAAGACGCAATACATTTCTGCCTATAATTCTTCTATGCACACAGAGTCATGTTTTCACATTAGTGCCAAAACGAAATTTCTTTGCCAATTTGAAAGCACACTTACTGCTCTTTTTTTTTCGGGGGCAAGTGTATATCTCTTTTTTCAATTTGAAATCACTTTTACAGACTGACACATTCTGAAACCTTTTTTTTTAATTTATTTAAATGCACATGTCCAAGCAGTTTTTTTTTCAGACCACCACCGTGTGTATTCTCTGTGACTGCCTACACTCCAGCAGGGGCAACCAGCCTTAGTGATGCTGAATGTATTTGCATTACAGACTTAAACCTGAAAACCCCACTCGCTTCTAATTACTGTGCATGACTATACATGGCAAGCACATGGGTGTGTGCTAAACCTCTGCTTCTTCCCCCAAAAATTCGCTCCTCTTTTCCATCTACTGCAACTGTGAAATCACCAGAGCAAGACGCAATACATTTCTGCCTATAATTCTTCTATGCACACACAGTCATGTTTTCACATTAGTGCCAAAACGAAATTTCTTTGCCAATTTGAAAGCACACTTACTGCTCTTTTTTTTTCGGGCCAAGTGAAAATCTCTTTTACAGACTGACACATTATGAATCCACCATGTGTAACTACAACAAAAACAATTCCCATTTCTATTATTCATTTCTTAAGTTACCACATACATCCCCTCTCAAACTGTAAACTCACCTTTAAAATTAGTTAGTTGTGAAAGAAATGTGTCACTCAAACAGCAGATTATCAGAGCCAGGATCTCTGTTCTGTACACCTCTCTCCTCTCAGCAGAACCAGATAATGGCAAACTTTCCCTCTATTTTTCCACACATATACATGTAAGTTTCAAATCTCAGTGCTTCCCCCTTTTTTTCAAATGTAATGACACATTTCTATTGGTTGAAAACCAACCCTTTTCCAAAAGTACCCTGCCCCCAACTTGACTTCTGCCTAGTACCCTTCCCCCAACTTGACTTCTGCCTGCTACCATAGCAACAGCTCATGGAACACTGCTGTGTGCAGTTAGGTCAGAAGTTCGACACACAATGTTTCAATTCCACAGAGCAAGAGTGCTTGACTTTTCAAACCTAACTGCAAATCCATAGTACTGTTCTTTGGTTACACATTTTTTTGTACCAATACAAAACATGCTTCTATTAATTTTCACATACAGCCTAGTTTTTTTTCTAGAATGGTATGAAACAGCCAATCAGTTCTTTTTGTTTTGTAAAAAATATGTATGCCTCCATTTCCAAACTGTCTTTCTTTTCATATTGCCATTCTACTGAAAGACACCTCCTGAGTGCATCCAGTTCTCCTTTGAAGATGTTCACAGTGTGGATTGTAGGGCACAGCTATGTCTTCTGGAGTGAAAAGTTTGCAGAGAAAACAGATATGGTGAGAGACCTTGCTTTGCCAAATGTAGACATTAAATGGATTGGTCAGAGAGGGTTAAAGTGGCACCAATTGATGCCATTGGTGAAATCCTTCATGCAAATCCAACACCCTGACCTCATAATAGTGCACTGTGGTGGCAATGACCTAGGCACTTTGACTGGGGTAGGTCTGGAAATGCTTATGAAGGACACCTTTGCACAACTGTTTACACTTTTCCCTAAAACTGCCTTTGTGTTTTCCAACATATGCCAAAGGCAAAAATGGAACTGGTCCAATCATTTCTGTCCACAGATTGACAAAGCAAGAAAGCACGTCAACAAATCTGTTTCTGCTTTCCTCCGTGACTATGGTATGGGTGCCATTTACCACAACAACTTGCGTTACGACATGCAAGACATTTATAGAGGAGATGGTGTGCACTTCAATGATGAAGGGAACAGAGTCTTCCTCTTGAACCTTAGACTCTGCATCGGTACTTACTTGTAGGTACCACTAAAAAAATGACTCCATAAACACAACAGCTCTTTTTAGAGCTCCCTAATTTCTAAACTCTTAAATCTGATTTTCATTTATTTATTTTTATTTTTTTTACCGTACGCTTACCGTGAGCTTACCGTACGCGTACCCCGTGATTTTTTTTAAAATCAATAAATGTTTTTTTTGTACTTTTCTGTCCTTCTTTGACCCCCTTACAATTGTTAGGGGGTCTGTAACTCTCCTCATTGCCCCCTTTCCTTGTTTTCACTCTTTTTTTTCAGAGTGAAATACACAAAATGGCGGCCGCCGCTTCCTGGTTTCGGCCGATTCGAATGTTTACTAAGATCTAAGAGCCAATCAGAATCGCGCTCGCGCACGCCACCGTACGCTTACCGTAAGCGTACGGTAAGCGTACCGTAAGCTGGCTCAGATATATATATTGATTTAAAGGCTATTTTCTCAAAATCAACTGAACTGATTTACACCAAACCTACAAAAGGCACTTCCTTGACCTACGGACTACCTCTCTGCCAAATTTCTAGTAATTCTGTTCAGCCGTTCGGGCTGTAGCTCGTTCTAAAGGTCCTATGGAAAAATGCATGGGAAAAACGCGTTTTGGGACCCCCCTTTTATCTCAGCCCCCGCTTGACGGATCCCCCCGAGACTTTCAGGGTAGGAGCGGAGCGTAGCGCCCCACCTATTTTGAGAAATTCGCGAGGATTCGTCGACCGGCGCCAAAGTTATTCAAAATAGAATGTTGAGGTTTTCCTATGGAAACGTGGTCCTAACTATAACTACCTACTGGCGACCGCCAGTAGGTAATATATATATATATATATATATATATATATGTATATATATATATATATATATATATATTCACTGAAAAACCATAGGTTTCAGGGGTGTTATAGTTAGCTGGACTTTTCACTTGTACAAAACCATTGAAATTCCCCCGTTATAGTTAGTTCAGCTAACTATAACTTGCGCGCCCGCAATGCACTGCTGATGACGTCACATATTACATCACTCATGACATGGTCAGTGACATCACTCATGACATCACTGATGACATCTCAAATCACATCACTGATGACATCACTGATGACATCATCCAGTGAAGGTGTGTTTTTCTGAAAATTAAATATGTTTTATATATGTATATCTCAAGGCCGATGGAAGAATAAATGGGTATATAAGTGTCTAAATGGATGATTTGTTTTTGAAAAAGTGATTGTGTAACTGACTGCTTAAGTGTATCATAGTGAATACATGGCTTAGGGCCTCATGTAGGTAGCCAAATACCGGTCGGTAACCGCCGATTTTCGGTAAATATGCCGTTACCGACCGGTATTCAGACAAGTGAGATGTAGGAGTCCAAAAACGACTGTTCGGTAAATATGAGGCGGTAAATACCGAATCATATTTACCGAATTCTAAAATACCGAATCAGATTTACCGAATACATACTTAACGAATCGGTAAATATGAAGTGGTAAATATGAAGTGGTAAAAATTAAAATGACATGTAGGAGCACTCGGTAATTAAGAAATCCAAGAAAATCGGTAAATAAGAGTCGGTAATTAACACGGATTGAAAGCAGGTGGTAACCATCAAGAGTGCATATAAGCAATCCCAAAATGCAACAGCGTGGACAACATGGCCGCTATGTATGTCATTGCAAGGCGCCTACGTCTACAGGCAGCAGGACTGAGGGTTTGGCGACGGGAGGAACGCATCTACAGACAGCGCATCACACTATTCCAGCTGACTGATGCAGAGATACATGAGAGGTACAGGCTACACCCCGAAACCATCATGGACTTAATCAGGGACCTTCACCCACTCCTGGACCAGCCAATAAGAAGGGCGCACGCCATACCCCCACATGTGCAGGTGCTCTGCAGCCTACATCTGCTGGCATCCGGCAGTTATCAGGTGGTGACAGCTGCGGTGGGTGGTGTATCCCAGAGTTGCCTGTCACGTTTCTTCAGGAAGTTCCTGGATGCCATGATGCAGAGAATGCACCACTACATCAGCTTCCCCAACACACAGGCTGCACTGCAGAAAACAAAAACAGACTTTTATCACATGGCACAGTTCCCCCATGTCATCGGCTGTATTGATGGTACACACATCCCAATCTGTCCACCAGCTGACACAGAGCACATCTACAGGAACAGGAAGTCCACCCACTCCATCAATGTGCAGGTGATCTGTGATGCAGGGAACATCATCACTGATATTGTTGCAAAGTTTCCTGGGAGCACCCACGACTCGTACATCTTCCAGAATAGTGGGATCTACACACGACTGAGTGCCGGAGAATTTGGAGAGGGATACCTGCTAGGTGAGTAACAGTGACGCCCCTTGCAACCTGCAAATCATAGTGTAAAGAGGCATGTGACTGATGTTTCCCTTTTACTCATCTAGGCGACAGTGCATATGCATGCCGGTCATTCATCCTCACTCCCTACCTACACCCAGCAACACAGAGTGAGAGACGATACAACGTGGCACACAAAACAACATGCAATGTGGTGGAGCGCACGTTTGGACTACTGAAGAGCAGGTTCCGCTGCCTCCACAAGAGCGGAGGCGCACGCCAGTACACACCCATCACCTGCTGCAAGATTATTGCCACTTGTGCAATGCTGCACAACCTTGCCACGAAAAAAGGTACAGATGTGGAACTAACATATTTTGAGGACAACGAGGATGAGTCAGGCCAGCCACAGGGCAACGCAGCTAGAGTGCCAACTGCAATCGATGGGAGAGAGAGACGCACAGAGATCACATGCAACTATTTCTGAGTAAGTAAGGGGACACAGCCAGTTGTGATTAGTCATGACGTAGTTTTGATGTGGCACCACGCCATGAACACATGAACAAGCCAATCTGGCAATATACCATCTATACAAGGAGTATGACCAGGGTTACGTCACCCATTGGGAAGTGGCTAAGCAGGGCCACATCAATGTTTGCGCATACGCGCTGCAGTGGTGGAAGGCACGGCCTGTGCATCCTCACTAGAGCCAACCCCAAGCCGCCTGCTGCTCCTGCGTCCTTCTGGGACGGGGGGTGTGATGCTGCTCCTGCTGCTGGTGTCGATGCTCTCCGCAGCATCCCCTGCAGCAGTTGTCGACGCCTGACTAGTTAATAGCACCCCTAGTGCACTTGTCACCTGCACCATCCCCCGAGACAGGTCGCTGCAGCAGTGTGTTAGGCCCTCCTGCATCGTCACAGAGCGCCGGCACAGTAGAGAAGTCGCAGTTGCCAGACGGTTGAGTGCCCTGTTGGTAGTGTCCCTTCTCTGCCGTTCCCGGCGTCGTGCTTCGATGTCAGCATCTAATTTGCTGCACAACTGCTGGATTGACTGGGACATGTCCCGAATGCCCGCAGCCATGCCGCTGATGTTATTGTCCATGTTGACTAATGTAGTTTTCATCATCCGCATGTGCCTCTGGACTGACATGACTGCCTTTGTTTGCAGGCGCTGTTGTTTCAACATTTGGCCCTCGAGACCCAAGAAGACACCATGGCCGTCAATGGGTGCTGGTGGACTCTGGACACGCGACCTGCGGCGCCCTCTTGCTCCCGTCTGTGCTGCCTGTGAGGTGTGGGGCACAGTGGCATGGCTCCCTTCCTGGGGCCTGGTGAGTTCTTCAGGGCCCATGCTGTCGTCTGACGAGGTGTCTAAGGCTCGTAGCCTGGCTGCTGGACGCCTCCTCATTCCCACACCTGCAAGCGGAGATGTGGCCGGTGATTCAAACATGAGTGGCGATGCTGGCTCTGGGTGAGGTGATGCTGGCTCTGGGTGAGGTGATGCTGGCTCTGGCTGCGGCGAGGCTGCCTGTGTTGGTGGTGCGGCTGCCAGTGGGCCTGCTCCCTGGTCTGAACTTGTGCTGGCTAGAGGTGATATTTGTGGCCGGTGTGCCGTCTCTCCTGCAGCATGCCCTGTCCTGCATGATGTCACATCTGTGGACAGAAATACAACATTGGCTCAGTGTCCCCGAAGGGCTGCATTGAAAGCGTCACAATAAATCATTTCACATTCCAAAATGTCCTCTGTCTCCTTGTGCCTCGAGTGCGTGACATGCCTTGTTGCCCTGTAACATCTACGTCATGGTTGGTGTTTCCCTGACTACATCTCCCGGATTGCATTGCCTGTCTGCACTGACACGTGTGGACTGCAGTGTGATTCTCGTTTCACAATGGGGGATGTGGGATAGGGATAGGGGGTGCTACATTGCTGTGCTTTCGTCTTACCTTGTTGTGTGGCGGCTCTGGCAGAGCTGTCGGCGTCCCCAAGACCCACGACGCTCTCTTGCTCGATTGTGGCCCCCACCAGCTCCTCCAGTTCGGTGAGGGCAGGTGCCCTGTTGGTTCCACCTCCAGTCTGGCTGGCTTCCTTCTGGATGTCGCCCATCTTCCTCTTGGTTACAATCCTCAGGTCATACCAGCGCTTCTTTAGGACCTCTATGTCCCTGTGGGTCACTCCCACAGCATTCACCTGGGCCTGGATGGCCAGCCATATGTTGCGCTTTTCAGCCTCAGGCACTTGCAGGGATTGCCTTCCAAACAGCTTCTGGTGCTGCTTCACCACCTCCTCCACCAGCACCTGGAGTTCCTTGGGGCTAAATTTCAGCTTCCTCCTCCTTTCCCCTCCATCTCTCTGTGTTCTCTGGCTGGACATGATGTTCGTTTTCCCGCTCGCACAGGCACCGGCTCCCTGCCTCTCCTCTGCACTCCAAGCCTCTCCAGGGTCGGCTAATTATGTACACCTGCCTGGGTGTGGCCACTTCCTGGTTGGGTGGGCTGTGGTTGCACGGGATTAGCTGTTTCGTCAAGTCATGTGATTTTATTTACCGATTCCGTACATACCGATTCGGTATTTTCCGATTCGGTAAATACCACCTCGGTATTTTCCGATTCGGTAAATACCACCTCGGTATTTACCGATTCGGTGAATTCCGATTCGTGATTACCGAATGTTACCGAATCGGTAACTGTTACCGAATTTTTACCTACATATAACTTACCGATTCTAATTTACCGATTCGGTACGGCTCGGTATTTAAGAAACGGTAAAATTTATTTACCTACATGAGGCCCTTAGTGAGTAATGTTTAAATATGTAAATATCTGTATCAGTCTCTCACTTTGTGTATAAGTGGCTGCATGGGTTGGAAGAGTAGCTACATGGGTGTCTATATAGGTTATTAGTTGGTTTTTTGAGTATCAGTCGGAGTGTCTGCATGGTTTGGTGGGGGGTATTACGTAGTTGATAGGTGCATGAATGAGTGACTCACTGTTTGTATGCGTTGAAGACAGCATGTGTGCAGGACTGTATGGGTGGATGAGTGTGTGTATGGGTGTGTTAGTGAGTGAATGACTGTCTCAATAGTGTCTTTATGAGTAACTACATATGTTTTAAACTAGTATATGTGACTATTGGTGTATATAAGTGAGTATATGTGAGACTGAGAGATTGAAAGAGTTCCTGTATGAATAAGTATGTATTTCTATAAGTGATTGTTTAAAAGACTAAGGGCCATATGTAGGAAGCCCAATACCGGTCGGTAACGGCCAATTTTTGTTAAATATCCCGTTACCGACCGGTATTCAGGCTTTTGGTATGTAGGGGGCACATTTCAGGATTCGGTAATTTACCGAATCGGTAAAATTACCGAATCGGTAATTTTACCGATTCGGTAAATACCGAATCCTGAAATGATATGTAGGGGGAGTGTGTGGTTGTTGTGGGGATTCGTTATTTACCACCAACTAAATGTTGGTGGTAAATGACGAATAGCTGGAAAAAAGCATTTCTTTGCACTTTGAATTGTGCAATGTGGCAGACATACATGCCCTTAGGGCATGTATGTGTGCCACATGTGCACACATGCAGGAATCAGGGGTGCAACAGGGTGTCACTGTGACACCCTGCCACCCTTGATTGTGCTCCCCCCATTACCGAATCGGTATTTACCGATTCGGTAATGGTAACTGGCTTCCCATTGATTCCTATGGGCCTCCTGGCCCATAGGAATCAATGGGAAGCCAGTTACCATTACCTAATCGGTAAATACCGATTCTAAATTACCGACCCATTCCGATTCGGTAAATATTACCGATGGATTACCTACATAGCATTTACCACTTCATAAATACCGAATCGGTAAAATTCGGTATTTATGAAGTGATAAATGTTAGGCTACCTACATATAGCCCTAAGTATGTGTAAGTAAGTGTGGTGGTGTGTGTATTACTGTATATGCAAGTAAATGTATGTTTGATTCTTTATTAGCATGAGTGACTATGTGTGTGAGTAACTCTATGGATGAGTGGCATTGTGTAACAGATTGTATAGGTGTATGAGTATATATGATGAGTGAGTACATGTATGAGTGACTGTATAGGACTGTTGGTGAATGAGTGGATGTGTATGTGGAGCTTAGAATTACTGAAGAGGTTGTTGTAACTGGTATTGGTATGTCCATTGTTTTGAAAATTTTAGTTTCTATTTTTGAATGTGTGTATCAAAGGTTATATTAGGGTGAGAGGAGGTCTGCCACTCTATCACAAGGATGATGTCATCAGTGATGTCATCAGTGATGTCATTTGAGATGTCATCAGTGATGTCATGAGTGATGTCACTGACCATGTCATGAGTGATGTAATATGTGACGTCATCAGCAGTGCATTGCGGGCGCGCAAGTTATAGTTAGCTGAACTAACTATAACGGGGGAATTTCAATGGTTTTTTACAAGTGAAAAGTCCAGCTAACTATAACACCCCTGAAACCTATGGTTTTTTCAGTGAATTTCTGAGGTTTTTTAAATGCTAATTCCTAACTATAACGTGCCTGAAACCTATGGTTTTTTCTGTGAATTTCAAAGGTTTTTTAAATGCTAATTTCTAACTATGCCTACAGAGATAGGACATGTGAAGAAAGAAGAAAAAATGCACAGAAAGAAAAAAAAGAAGTGCAGAAAGAAGCAACAGAAGTCCTCAAAGACGAAGAAAAGTGCAGGAAGAAGGATAACGTGCAGAAAGAACAAAAAGAAGAGCAGAAAGAAGCCTTGTTGCAAAATCATCCTGTACCCTCAACTTTTTCAGACGGATACTGGTGGTAACTGAGTCTGACTAACCAGTCCTAGAGCCAGTGCTATGTTAAAAGACACTCAGAATACAGTGAAAACACCTACATACACTAGGGAACATTATGCGTTGGGGTCCCCCTGTGATTAGCATGACCTCCTCTGTAAGCCCCTAGTATATAATAGGGCAGGGGGATTAAAACTACCTCTTAAAACAGGCCACAGGCCGTTTTTGCACACGTTAACTCAGGCCCCGTCCCCTCCCTTCACCACTGTGTAAACACGCCCTGTGTCCATTTTTAGTTGGGAGATTAAGTTCATTTGAATCCTGAGAGTCCCTAGGGTCCAACTAGCCCACTAGGTACCTCCAGTAAGTGCCACAGAGCTGCGTTGCAGAGAGGTGTAAAAAGTGGCACGGCCTGGACCACCTCTCTGCAATGCAGCTCAGGGGCGCTTACTGGAAGCACTTGGTGGGCTAGTTAGCCCCCAGGGGCCCTCAGTATTGAAGGGAAATTATATCCCCAATTTAAAAACGTGCCATAGTGCGTGTTTGCACACGTCACCTCAGGCCCCGTCCCCTCCCTTCACCACTGTGTAAACGCGCCCTGTGGCTGTTCTAACTTGAGAGATTAAGTCCCCTTGAATCCTAAGGGTCCCTAGGGTCAAACTAGACCACTAGGTACCTCCAGTAAGCGCCACAGAGCTGCGTTGCAGAGAGGTGTAAAAAGGGGCTTGGCCTCAGAACACATGTCTGCAGCGCAGCTCCCTGGCGCATACTGGAGATGCCTGTTGGGCTAGTTGGCCCTCAGGGACCCTCAGTATTGAAGAGGAATTAATTCCCCAACTTACAACTCGCCAGGGGGCGCGTTTGCAGAGTGCTGCAAGGAGGGGGCGTGGCCTCCGGCACGATGCCAGTCTTTTATTTATTTTAATTTTTTAAGAAGGGGAGCTGTGTGGTTCCCCTTCTTATTCTAATTTATTGGCCCTGATGACCCCATCCCCCAGGGCCTGTCTCATAATTAAATTTTTTTTACCCCAATCCCCAGGGCCGGCCACTGTTTTTTATTATTTTTAAAAAATATATATTTATAAACACACCTAGGACATGCTGGACAAACCGTACGTACCTATCACCATGACGATTTGCGTGATATTCATTAAAAGGCTACTATGCATACAATGAATCCACGTGGAAAGTATTTACACCACTAGTGAAGCTCTGACATGTCTGATGCCCTACCGTGCCTAATCCCGGTAGACACCCTTGTCGTTTATTTATACAAACATGGGTAGCTATTGACGGGCACATTTAATACACATGCACACCAAGCCATTCAAAGGGGATTCGACAAAAATTCGACCAAAACTATGCAAGAAACCCCCCTCATGGTTAATAAAACACACATCCACTGCCGGATGTGTAATACTTTTTATTTTACTCTCTGGAAAGGGGACGAACATCACTTGAGAGTCAAAGCGCGCTCCTGGCAGAGCCCAATGCTGTGTTACACCCACCATTGCCTGCCGAGTGCCACACACCTCTGTGTTGTATTCCACTAGCTAGTGCATATGCTATGACACTCTCTAGCCCATGTGCACTGTAACACCACCCCGTGAATATGTCATGCCACACTTGTCTTCGCACGGGTTATATTGCCCCATCTAACGTGCCTTCCTCGATGCCTATGTTATAACGCACAGTGCTATGCCATACATATTACAATCCGAGATCCATATCTTTGTCACAGTGCATATGCAACGTTACACTCCCCAACACATATTTTATATTACAACTTTAGAGACTAGCTTGGTTACACAACACTGCCCTGTGCATATTACACTCCAAGGCGCATATCTCATAGCACGCGCTAGTGCCTGTGCTATCTCGTGCTCTCCAATGAATCTGTCATTGCGCACAATGTATTGCATATTATATTTCACGCCCGGTTCATCTTATATCACACTTTTTGGTGCATAGTTTATACCATACACTATATCTAGTTTTCATTTTCAATCGTGCTCTCAGGACTATGTTCTATATAACACTGTGTTCACCTACCCTTTTCACGGGCATTACATTTTGCGATAGGGGGTGGAGGGTCAGGGGGTGTTTCTGCCAAGTGAGCCCGGAGTCACAGTCACAAACGTCCTCTTCTTCCTGAATAAAAGTGAGATTATGCTGCATACTTGTTCATATTTTAAGTAGTTCGCACAGACACACGTTTTAAAAACAATAAAGTTCCTAATACCCGCCTTCTCTGAACAGTTAGCTTGCTGCCCCATCCCCCACCTCCCTATCCTCTGTTGTGTGAATCCATGGACTAGCCTCCTCCCTCCTGCCATGCATGGTCTGATGTGCTGCCACTGCCCTCAATTTAGTATGATGTACCAGTCCACTCCTCCTGCCCTCCATTGCCCAATTCTATGCCCCATCATTGACCTCCTGCGTAAACTCTGTGCTTAGCTTGCTGCCCCTATTCTCCTTCCCCCTGCCCTCCGATGTCTTTGTGCATGCCCCTGCTCCATCCTTTTTGCCTACCATGTTCCATGGACCTGCCACTCCTATCTACTCTGAGTGTTCTGTTGAGCTGCCCCTCCCCTCCCACCTGCTTAGCATTGTCAGATGACTGTAACCTGTCCCTGCCACCTCCACCCTGCCTGTCCACATGCCATGCCCCTATCCTCTTCCTCCTGTCCTACATGGTCCATTGTACTGCCACACCCTTCTGCCCTCCCTGGTCTGTTGTGCTGCAACTGCTCCTCCTGCCTGCCCCGTGCGGTCTGTTGTGAGGCCCCTCCCCCTGAACTTTCTTGTCTGTGCACAGGTCCTGACCCTCCCTTCTATCCTCCATCGTCCTTTGTGCATGCCCTTGCACCCTCCTTCTTGCCCATCATAGCCATTGTGCTGCCACTAACCCTCCCACTTGCCATGCATGGTCTTCTGTGCTGCCATGGCCCCTCCCACCTTCCCTGTGTGGTCAGTTAGCTGCCCCTGACCCCCTCCCACCTTCCCTCCACGGTCTGTGTGTATGCCATCACAGTCTCACTGTTGCTCTTCATGGTGTGTCTTGCTTCTAGTGCCCATCCTGCCTGACCTCCATGGCTATCTTGCTGCTCCTGCCCTGCCCCCTTGCCCCCAGCCCTCTGTTTACAAGTGCAGACCCCTACTCCCTCCCTCCTGGCTTGTCTGTTCCATTGTAATGCCCCTGATCCGTCCCTCCTGCCCTTTATGGTCTGCTATGCTGCAGCTTTCTCTCCTGTCTGTCCATTATGGTCAGCTAGCTACCATTGCCTCTTGCCCCTCTGTTCTCTGTTGTCCATGTGCATGGTCCTGTCCCCTCCCTCTTGCTTTCTATGGATTGTTGTGCTGCACTCCCGTCCCGCACACCCTGTGTGGTGTATTGTGCTGCTGCAAACCCTGATGCCTGCCCTGCAGGGTCAGTTTGGTGCACCTCTCCATGTCCCTCCTGTCCTCTGGTATCCAAGTCCATGTCCCTACCCCATTTCCTTCCATGATCCAATGTACCATACTTGCGAACATTTTGAACTTGGTAAGAGGGAGATTTTGAAAAAGAACTGGGGTATTGATTTTCCCCTTTGAGTTACATTGAAAAAGAGGAGATTGTAAACAGGAGACAGATCAAATAAAGCCCATTTGAGCTTAAAAACATTTGACGTTTCCTGGCTGAATTGGGTCGTTTGGCATGTATGGTTGTACTACCATTGCCTCTTCCTTCTGCCCACAATGGTCTATTACATTGCCACAGCCTCTCTTGCAATTCCTGTATTGTTGGTTTGTTGCCCCTGCCCTCCTTTCCACTGCCCTCCATAGTCTGTTGTGCTGCCAGGGCCCTTCCTGCCTGCTCAGTGTGGTTAAATTGTTGCCTTTGCACCCTCCTACCTGCCTTAAATTTTCAGAGTCCGTGCCCCTGGCCTCTGCCTCTCAACAGTATCCTAATGAACAACTAGATTGCTAACATTCTATATTTATTACAAAAGTGTGGAACGCCTGACGTCATCTTGATGTAATCAAAACTGTAATACCTAGAGCATTTCCTTTAGAAATTACATATATGAGAGGGTCTTATTGGCATCAAAATTATGGTTAGTGCTCTAAAAGACTAAAATAAGGACATCTTTTCTGAGTTTTTCAAATAGCGACAAAGCACTTTTAAATTATTTGTTATCTTTATGTTTTTTTATCCAGTTGACAACTTGATTAAATGTTGCACTTAGGGGAGAGGATGTGGTGTTACTTCCAGAACTGCAGACTTTGCAACTGGGGAACCAGGTTGGAGTTTCTGCTTCAGCTCGACATTCTGTGATTCTGGTCAAATCACTTAGTCTCCCCATGTCTACAACCAAAATGAATTTGTTCTTGTGTGATGTAACCAATGCTCATGTAAAGCACTCCAATACCTGACAAGTCTGCACTATATAACACTGCAAAAACACAAAATAATAAGTGTTTTGCACACTTCTGTCATTGGGCTATATTTGGGCTACATCTGGGTGATTTTGGGCTACATTTGGGCTCTTTTGTCTCCGGTGGCCATCTTGGGAGATTTATTTGTTAGGAAGTTTCCTAAATTCCTCATGTACTGCAGTCTCCTCAGTAGGAAATGCTTTCAGTTTTTTACTTTGATTCCATCATGAAGGTATTCAGATATGTCACACATTTGCCATAAATTCTGAATGTTAGCACTCTAGTTGCTCATTAGATCACTGTAGTAAAACTACTGTTCACCATGGAAGTCTGCTCCTGGTATTAAAAGTGCATGTTTCAGTCTGCATGTCAGAATTTTTTAATGAAATAGAAGAGGATTTGAGAAGTCACTCAAAATGTGCCCTCATTTTCTTTCTTCAGCATTAATCATAATTTCTATTGCAAAATGAACCCCTCATTGAACCCTCATTGTGTTCCTTTTTAAATTAAATGTTTTAAGTGTTACCAGTTTATGCCAATCAAGATGGCTTCAGGTGTGCCATACTTTTGTCATAATGAAGACAGTAAGCGCTCTAGTTGCTTTTAAGAACACTCTGGGACATTCTGTCATTGGGCTATACTTGGGCTACATCTGGGTGATTTCAAGTAATTCTGTTCAGCCGTTCGGGCTGTACCTTGGACTAAAGGTCCCTATGGAAAATTGCATGGGGAAAACGTGTTTTGGGACCCCCTTTTTTCTCAGCCCCCGCTTGACGAATCCCCCCGAGACTTTCAGGGTAGGAGAGGAGCGGAGTGCCCCACCTATTTTGAAAATTTTGCGAGGATTCGTCAACCGGCGCCAAAGTTATTCCAAATAGAATGTTGCGGATTTCCTATGGAAACACGGTCCCAACTATGACTATCTACTGGCGACTGCCAGTAGATAATATATATATATATATATTCACAAAAAAAAACATAGGTTTCAGGGGTGTTATAGATAGCTGGCCATTTCACTTGTACAAAACCATAGAAATTCATAGTAACACATAGTAACTCATAGTTAATATGTTAAAAAATCACCATTACAATTATACACTCATTCATATAGTTACTCTCACAATCACTGACTCTTACACATACCTATTTATATACACCAACTCCCACATACAATGCCTTTTATTGTTTTACTTTGTTGAAGATGTACAACTAAAACATATATTCACTCACAAACACACAAATAAATACACTCCGTCACCCAAACAACTGTTTCTACATGCACTCTTAAACCTATACACCTAGTCAATCAACCATACACAAATCTATGCATAGAGTTACACACACCCCATCCAACCACACACAAACTCAGTGTCCCATACAAATACTCACCCAACTAATCAATAACTAATATACACACTCATGTAGTTAGTGACCAACTGATGCAGCATGTTATACAACAACAGAAACAGTGATGTACACATTCACATAGTTTAGTTACTAATCCATGTATTAAGTGAGACACTTTTAATTACTCACTTAAACAGACAGTCAGACAGCTACTAAATCCTCCATCCAGACAGTTATATATCCACTCAATCTTCAATACAGATTGGTATATATATAATACATATTTAAATTTCAAACTAAACCACATTCACTGGATGATGTCATCAGTGATGTCATCCGTGATGTCATTTGAGATGTCAACAGTGATGTCATAAGTGATGTCACTGACCATGTCATGAATGATGCAATATGTGACATCATCAGCAGAGCATTGCGGGCGCGCGAGTTATACTTAGCAGAACTAACTATAACGGAGGAATTTCTATGGTTTTGTACGAGTGAAATGGCCAGCTAACTATAACACCACTGAAACCTATGGTTTTTCTGTGAATTTCTAAGGTTTTTTAAATGCTAATTTCTAAATATAACGTCTCTGAAACCTATGGTTTTTTCAGTGAATATATATACATACATATATAAACATATATATAATCTGCATATCTATATAAATACAAATATAAATGCATGCATACATATACATATATGCATACATATGCATGTTATGTACATGAAACTTTGAAAAACACTAATACAAGCAAAGCTAAAAAGCCACCTAATTACAAACAGAATTGCTTTATCTTAAATGAGGGCAATACCTATTGCATTTTTAATGCTTGTTTACTTTGGTTCCATCAAGAAGGCATTCAGATGTATCACATATTTGGGCTCTTTTGTCTCTGGTGGCCATCTTGGGAGACTTATTTGTTATGAAGTTTCCTAATTTCCTCATTTACTGCAGTCTCCTCAGTAGGAAATACTTTCAGTTTTTTACTTTGATTCCATCAAGAAGGCATTCAGATGTGTCACACATTTGCCATGAATTCAGAATGTTAGCACTCGTTTTGCTCATTAGATCACTGTAGTAAAGCTACTGCTCACCAGGGAAAACTGCTGCTGGTATTGAAAGTGCATGTTTCAGTCTGCATGTCAGATTTTTTAATGAAATAGAAGAGGATTTGAGAAGTCACTCAAAATGTGCCCTAATTTTTCTTTCTGCAGCACTAATCATACTTTTTATGGAAAAATGAACCCCCTCATTTTGTTCCTTTTTAAATTAAATGTTTTAAGAGTTACCACTTTAATCCAAGCAAGATGGCTTCAGGTGTGCCATACGTTTATCATACGTAGGACTGTTAGCGCTCTAGTTGTTCTTTGGAACACTCTGGGAAGCTGCAGTAGAACACAAAGGAATCAACTGACAGTCTCTGCCCTTGTTGGATGGACATGTTTTACTGAGAATGTCAGACTTCATTCTCACATGACTGAGAAAGATAATGTGAATTTACAGAAAATAAGCTCTCAGTTTAGCTTATAGATCACCTTCCAAACCTCTGTGGGAAAAGCATGAGAAAATATTTTTCTCTCAATCATGATATCCCAGCAGAAGGCTTTTTCACATGGTGAAATCACCTTAGAACATACCACAATTCCTAAAATGAGTATGGTACCATCAACAAATGATTTATAATGTAACTAAAGTCTTAAAACCTTCTATTAACTGCAATGCTTTTTAATGAGGTGCTATCATGTATATTGGTCCCAAGATGTCTGCCAACACTTCTTGGATGAAGTGCTGACAGCCAATCAGATCTCAGGATGAGATGTGTGGTTAGGCTCCGCCCATATATATATATGATTTTACTTTTGATTTTCTCAGGAACTACTGAACAGATTGACACCAGACCTGCAAAAGGCACTTCCCTGACCTGAGGACTACCTCTTTGCCAAATTTCAAGTAATTCTGTTCAGCCGTTCGGGCTGTACCTTGGACTAAAGGTCCCTATGGAAAATTGCATGGGGAAAACGTGTTTTGGGACCCCCCTTTTTTCTCAGCCCCCGCTTGACGAATCCCCCCGAGACTTTCAGGGTAGGAGCGCCCCACCTATTTTGAAAATCTTGCGAGGATTCGTCAACCTGCGCCAAAGTTATTCCAAATAGAATGTTGCGGATTTCCTATGGAAACACGGTCCTAACTATGACTATCTACTGGCGACCGCCAGTAGATAATATATATATATATATTCACAGAAAAAACATAGGTTTCAGGGGTGTTATAGTTAGCTGGCCATTTCACTTGTACAAAACCATAGAAATTCCTCCGTTATAGTTAGTTCTGCTAACTATAACTTGCGCCCGCTACGCACTGCTGATGATGTTACATATTGCATCATTCATGACATGGTCAGTGACATCACTGATGACATCACTGATGACATCTCAAATGACATCACTGATGACATCACTGATGACATCATCCACGTGACAATCTGATACACCTCATCTTACACTAGTATAACCTTTCATCACTCACTGTAAAATACAGAGTACCATATTTGAAACCATTGACACACCAATACCAGTTACTACATACCCACTCACTGATTCCTAAGTCTACACACACAACTCCCCATTCAACAACAGAATCATTTATACATGCAGTCACAAATTAATAGAACACTATCAAATGCACTTATACACATATATAGACATTGAAACATCAGATGTCATCTTAGTCGGTTATGCAGTCATCCTACTCACTCATGAAAAAAATTAATCACACTTACATTTACTCACTTACACAATTATCCGACAACACCTCATTTATTCAAACACATAGTAACTCATAGTTAATATGTTAAAAAATCACCATTACAATTATACACTCATTCATATAGTTACTCTCACAATCACTGACTCTTACACATACTTATTTATATACACCAACTCCCACATACAATGACTTTTATTGTTTTACTTTGTTGAAGATGTACAACTAAAACATATATTCACTCACAAACACACAAATAAATACACTCAGTCAACCAAACAACTGTTTCTACATGCACTCTTAAACCTATACACCTAGTCAATCAACCATACACAAATCTATGCATAGAGTTACACACACCCCATCCAACCACACACAAACTCAGTGTCCCATACAAATACTCACCCAACTAATCAATAACTAATATACACACTCATGTAGTTAGTGACCAACTGATGCAGCATGTTATACAACAACAGAAACAGTGATGTACACATTCACATAGTTTAGTTACTAATCCATGTATTAAGTGAGACACTTTTAATTACTCACTTAAACAGACAGTCAGACAGCTACTAAATCCTCCATCCAGACAGTTATATATCCACTCAATCTTCAATACAGATTGGTATATATATAATACATATTTAAATTTCAAACTAAACCACATTCACTGGATGATGTCATCAGTGATGTCATCCGTGATGTCATTTGAGATGTCAACAGTGATGTCATAAGTGATGTCACTGGCCATGTCATGAATGATGCAATATGTGACATCATCAGCAGAGCATTGCGGGCGCACAAGTTATACTTAGCAGAACTAACTATAAAGGAGGAATTTCTATGGTTTTGTACGAGTGAAATGGCCAGCTAACTATAACACCACTGAAACCTATGGTTTTTCTGTGAATTTCTAAGGTTTTTTAAATGCTAATTTCTAAATATAACGTCTCTGAAACCTATGTTTTTTTCAGTGAATATATATACATACATATAAAAAAATATATATAATCTGCATATCTATATAAATACAAATATAAATGCATGCATACATATACATATATGCATACATATGCATGTTATGTACATGAAACTTTGAAAAACACTAATACAAGCAAAGCTAAAAAGCCACCTAATTACAAACAGAATTGCTTTATCTTAAATGAGGGCAATACCTATTGCAATTTTAATGCTTGTTTACTTTGGTTCCATCAAGAAGGCATTCAGATGTGTCACATATTTGGGCTCTTTTGTCTCTGGTGGCCATCTTGGGAGACTTATTTGTTATGAAGTTTCCTAATTTCCTCGTTTACTGCAGTCTCCTCAGTAGGAAATACATTCAGTTTTTTACTTTGATTCCATCAAGAAGGCATTCAGATGTGTCACACATTTGCCATGAATTCAGAATGTTAGCACTCTTTTTGCTCATTAGATCACTGTAGTAAAGCTACTGCTCACCAGGGAAAACTGCTGCTGGTATTGAAAGTGCATGTTTCAGTCTGCATGTCAGATTTTTTAATGAAATAGAAGAGGATTTGAGAAGTCACTCAAAATGTGCCCTAATTTTTCTTTCTGCAGCACTAATCATACTTTTTATGGAAAAATGAACCCCCTCATTTTGTTCCTTTTTAAATTAAATGTTTTAAGAGTTACCACTTTAATCCAAGCAAGATGGCTTCAGGTGTGCCATACGTTAACATACGTAGGACTGTTAGCGCTCTAGTTGTTCTTTGGAACACTCTGGGAAGCTGCAGTAGAACACAAAGGAATCAACTGACAGTCACTGCCCTTGTAGGATGTACATGTTTTACTGAGAATGTCAGACTTCATTCTCACATGACTGAGAAAGATAATGTGAATTTACAGAAAATAAGCTCTCAGTTTAGCTTATAGATCACCTTCCAAACCTCTGTGGGAAAAGCATGAGAAAATATTTTTCTCTCAATCATGATATCCCAGCAGAAGGCTTTTTCACATGGTGAAATCACCTTAGAACATACCACAATTCCTAAAATGAGTATGGTACCATCAACAAATGATTCATAATGTAACTAAAGTCTTAAAAACTTCTATTAACTGCAATGCTTTTTAATGAGGTGCTATCATGTATATTGGTCCCAAGATGGCTGCCAACACTTCTTGGATGAAGTGCTGACAGCCAATCAGATCTCAGGATGAGATGTGTGGTTAGGCTCCGCCCACATATATATATGATTTTACTTTTGATTTTCTCAGGAACTACTGAACAGATTGACACCAGACCTGCAAAAGGCACTTCCCTGACCTGAGGACTACCTCTTTGCCAAATTTCAAGTAATTCTGTTCAGCCGTTCGGGCTGTACCTTGGACTAAAGGTCCCTATGGAAAATTGCATGGGGAAAACGTGTTTTGGGACCCCCCTTTTTTCTCAGCCCCCGCTTGACGAATCCCCCCGAGACATTCAGGGCAGAGCGGAGCGGAGCGCCCCACCTATTTTGAAAATTTTGCGAGGATTCGTCAACCGGCGCCAAAGTTATTCCAAATAGAATGTTGCGGATTTCCTATGGAAACACGGTCCTACCTATGACTATCTACTGGCGACCGCCAGTAGATAATATATATATATATATATTCACAGAAAAAAACATAGGTTTCAGGGGTGTTATAGTTAGCTGGCCATTTCACTTGTACAAAACCATAGAAATTCCTCCGTTATAGTTAGTTCTGCTAACTATAACTTGCGCCCGCTACGCACTGCTGATGATGTTACATATTGCATCATTCATGACATGGTCAGTGACATCACTGATGACATCACTGATGACATCTCAAATGACATCACTGATGACATCACTGATGACATCATCCACGTGACAATCTGATACACCTCATCTTACACTAGTATAACCTTTCATCACTCACTGTAAAATACAGAGTACCATATTTGAAACCATTGACACACCAATACCAGTTACTACATACCCACTCACTGATTCCTAAGTCTACACACACAACTCCCCATTCAACAACAGAATCATTTATACATGCAGTCACAAATTAATAGAACACTATCAAATGCACTTATACACATATATAGACATTGAAACATCAGATGTCATCTTAGTCGGTTATGCACTCATCCTACTCACTCATGAAAAAAATTAATCACACTTACATTTACTCACTTACACAATTATCCGACAACACCTCATTTATTCAAACACATAGTAACTCATAGATAATATGTTAAAAAATTACCATTACAATTATACACTCATTCATATAGTTACTCTCACAATCACTGACTCTTACACATACTTATTTATATACACCAACTCCCACATACAATGCCTTTTATTGTTTTACTTTGTTGAAGATGTACAACTAAAACATATATTCACTCACAAACACACAAATAAATACACTCAGTCACCCAAACAACTGTTTCTACATGCACTCTTAAACCTATACACCTAGTCAATCAACCATACACAAATCTATGCATAGAGTTACACACACCCCATCCAACCACACACAAACTCAGTGTCCCGTACAAATACTCACCAAACTAATCAATAACTAATATACACACTCATGTAGTTAGTGACCAACTGATGCAGCATGTTATACAACAACAGAAACAGTGATGTACACATTCACATAGTTTAGTTACTAATCCATGTATTAAGTGAGACACTTTTAATTACTCACTTAAACAGACAGTCAGACAGCTACTAAATCCTCCATCCAGACAGTTATATATCCACTCAATCTTCAATACAGATTGGTATATATATAATACATATTTAAATTTCAAACTAAACCACATTCACTGGATGATGTCATCAGTGATGTCATCCGTGATGTCATTTGAGATGTCAACAGTGATGTCATAAGTGATGTCACTGACCATGTCATGAATGATGCAATATGTGACATCATCAGCAGAGCATTGCGGGCGCGCGAGTTATACTTAGCAGAACTAACTATAACGGAGGAATTTCTATGGTTTTGTACGAGTGAAATGGCCAGCTAACTATAACACCACTGAAACCTATGGTTTTTCTGTGAATTTCTAAGGTTTTTTAAATGCTATTTTCTAAATATAACGTCTCTGAAACCTATGGTTTTTTCAGTGAATATATATACATACATATATAAACATATATATAATCTGCATATCTATATAAATACAAATATAAATGCATGCATACATATACATATATGCATACATATGCATGTTATGCACATGAAACTTTGAAAAACACTAATACAAGCAAAGCTAAAAAGCCACCTAATTACAAACAGAATTGCTTTATCTTAAATGAGGGCAATACCTATTGCATTTTTAATGCTTGTTTACTTTGGTTCCATCAAGAAGGCATTCAGATGTGTCACATATTTGTCATACATTCTGAATGTTAGCACTCTTGTTGCTCATTAGATCACTGTAGTAAAGCTACTGCTCACCAGGGAAGTCTACTACTCACTCTCTACTACTCCCGACTACTCACTCTACTACTCACTCTCTACTTCTCTCTACTACGCACTCTCTACTACTTCACTGCTCTCTACTACTCACTCTCTACTACTCACTCTCTACTACTCTACTACTCCCTACTACTCTCTCTCTACTACTCACTCTCTACTACTCACTCTCTACTACTCTCTCTCAACCACTACTCACTCTCTACTACTCACTCTCTACTACTCTCTGCTACTCACTCTCTACTACTCTCTACTACTTACTCTCTACTACTCTCTCTCTGCTACTATCTACTACTCACTCTACTACTCATTCTCTACTATTCTCTCTACTACTCTCTACTACTCACTCTACTACTCACTCTCTACTACTCTCTCTCTGCTACTCACTCTCTACTACTCACTCTCTACTACTCTACTACTCACTCTACTACTCACTCTCAATTACTCTCTACTACTCTCTACTTCTCGCTCTCTACTACCCACTCTCTACTACTCTCTACTACTCACTCTCTACTACTCACTCTCTACTACTCACTCTCTACTGCTCACTCTCTACTACTCACTCTACTCCTGTCTACTAAGAACTCTCTGCTACTCTCTCTACTACTCTCTACTACTCACTCTCTACTCTCTATTACTCATCCTCTACTCTCTACCTCTCTATACTTCTCTCTCTACTACTCTCTACCTCTCTACCTCTACACCTCTACCTCTACACCTCTATCTCTACCCCTCTACACTTCTACCTCTCTCTACACGCACACATATGCACATATATATATGCATATATATGCATATGCATTTATATATATGTATGTGTATATATATATACATACATATGTAAACATATATATAATCTGCATATCTATATAAATACAAATATAAATTCATGCATACATATACATATATGCATAAATATGCTTGTTATGTACATGAAAGTTTGAAAAACACTAATAAAAGCAAAGCCAAAAAGTCACCTAATTTCAAACAAAATTGCTTTAACTTAAACGAGGGCGGGACCTATTGCATTTTCAATGATTGTTTACTTTGGTTCCATCAAGAAGGCATTCAGATGAACTCTAGTTGCTCATTAGATCACAGTAGTAAAGCTACTGCTCACCAGGGAAGTCTGCTGCTGGTATTCAAAGTGCATGTTTCAGTCTGCATGTCAGAATGTTTTAACGAAATAGAAGATGATTTGAGAAATCAAAATGTGCCCTAATTTTTGTTTCTGCAGCACTAGTCATAATTTCCTTTGAAAATTAAATGTTTTAAGTGTTACCACTTTATTCCAATCAAGATGGCTTCAGGTGTGGCATACTTTTGTCATAAGTAAGACTGTTAGCGCTCTAGTTGTTCTTTAGAACACTCTGGGACATTCTGTCATTGAGCTATACTTGGGCTACATCTGGGTGATATTTGTGCTACATTTGGGCTCTTTTGTCTCTGGTGGCCATCTTGGGAGACATATTTGTTATGAAGTTTCCTAATGTCCTCATTTACTAGTCTCCTCAGTAGGAAAAACTTTCAGTTTTGTACTTTGATTCCATCAAGAAGCCATTCAGATATGTCACACATTTGCATAAATTCAGAATGTTAGCACTCTAGTTGCTCATTAGATCACTGTAATAAAGCTACTGCTCACTAGGGAAGTCTGCTGCTGGTATTAAAAGTGTATGTTTCAGTCTGCATGTCAGAATTTTTTATTGAAATAGAAGAGGATTTGAGAAGTCACTCAAAATGTGCCCTAATTTTTCTTTCAGCAGCACTAATCACACTTTCTATAGCAAAATGAACCCCCTCATTTTGTTCCTTTTTAAATTAAATGTTTTAAGAGTTACCACTTTATTCCAATCAAGATGGCTTCAGGTGTGCCATACATTTGTCAAAAGTAGGACTGTTAGCGCTCTTGTTGTTCTTTAGAACATTCTGGGAAGCTGCAGTAGAACACAAAGGAATCAACTGACAGTCTCTGCCCTTGTTGGATGTACATGTTTTACTGAGAATGTCAGACTTCATTCTCACATGACTGAGAAAGATAATGTAAATTTACAGAAAATATGCCTAAAATGAGTATGGTACCATCAACAAATGATTTATAATGTAACTAAAGTCTTAAAACCTTCTATTAATTGCAATGCTTTTTAATGAGGTGCTATCATGTATATTGGTCCCAAGATGGCTGCCAACACTTCTTGGATGAAGTGCTGACAGCCAATCAGATCTCACGATGAGATGTGCGGTTAGGCTCCGCCCAGATATATCTATGATTTTACTTCTGATTTTCTCGGCAACTACTGAACGGATTTACACCATTTAATCAACAGGCACAAGTGTGAACCAAGGGCTAGCTCTTTGCCAAATTTTGTGCAATTCCATTCAGCAGTTTGGGCTGTGGCTGCGACTAACGGTCCCTATGGAAAATTGCATGGGGAAAACACGTTTTGGGACCCCCCTTTTTTCTCAGCCTCTGCTTGACAAATTACCCCAAGACTTTTAGGATAGGAGCGGACCGGAGTGGGCCACGAGTTTTGAAAATTTTGCGAAGATTGGATAATAGTTCCTAACTATAACTACCTACTGGTGCCCGCCAGTATGTAATATATATATATATATTCACTGAAAAAAACATAGGTTTCAGGGGCGTTATAGTTAGCTGGACATTTAGCTCGTACAAAACCATTGAAATTCCCCTGTTATAGTTAGTTCAGCTAACTATAACTTGCGCGCCCGCAATCCACTGCTGATGATGTCACATATTACATCACTCATGATATGGTCAGTGACATCACTCAGGACATCATTGATGACATCTCAAATGACATCATCCAGTGAATGTGTTTTTTTCTGAAAATTAAATAAGTTTTATATATGTATATCTGAAGGTCGATGGAAGAATAAATGGGTATATAAGTGTCTAAATTGATTGTTTTTTATGAAAAATCAATTGTTTAACTGACTGATTAAGTGTATCTTGGTGAATACATGGGTTAGTGATCAATGTTTATATATATATAAATATCTGTATCAGTCTCTCACTTTGTGTATAAGTGGCTGCATGGGTTGGTGAGTAGCTACATGTGTGTCTATATGGGTTATTATTTGTTTTTTCGATTATCAGTATGAGTGTCTGAGTGTCTGTATGGTTCAGTGGGGGGTATTACTTAGTGCATACATGCATGAATGAGTGAGTCACTATTTGTATGTGTTGAAGACTGTATGTGTGCAGGACTGTATGGGTGGATGAGTGTGTGTATGGGTGTGTTAGTGAGTGAATGACTGTTTCAATAGTGTCTATATTAGTAACTACATATATTTTAAACTATTATATGTGAGTATTGGTGTATATAAGTGAGTATATGTGAGAGTTAGAGATTGGAAGCGGTCCTGTATGAATAGGTGTGTGTTTCTATAAGTGATTGTTTAAAATAGTAAGTATGTGTACGTTTCTGTAGCAGTAAGTGTGGTAGTGTGTGTATAACTGTATTTGCATGTAAATGGTTGTTTGATTCTTTATTAGCATGAGTGACTATGTGTGTGAGTAACTCTATGGATGAGTGGCGGTGTGTAACAGGATATACAGGTGTATGAGTAATATGATGAGTGAGTACATATATGAGTGACTATATAGGACTGTTGTTGAATGAGTGCATGTGTATGTAGATCTTAGAATTAATGAATTGGTTGGTGTAACTGGTTTTGGTATGTCCATTGTTTTGAAGATTTTAGTTTCTATTTTTGTATGTGTGTATCAGAGGTTATATTAGGGTAAGAGGAGGGCTGTCACTCTATCACAAGGATGATGTCATCAGTGATGTCATCAGTGATGTCATTTGAGATGTCATCAGTGATGTCATGAGTGATGTCACTGACCATATCATGAGTGATGTAATATGTGACGTCATCAGCAGTGGATTGTGGGCACGCGAATTATAGCTAGCTGAACTAGCTATGACGGGGGAATTTCAATGGTTGTGTACGAGCGAAATGTCCAGCTTACTATAACGCCCCTGAAACCTATGGTGTCAGTGAATTTCTAAGGCTTTTTAAATGCTAATTCCTAACTATAACATGCCTGAAACCTATGGTTTGTTCAGTGAATTTCAAAGTCTTTTTTAAATGCTAATTCCTAACTATGACATACCTGAAACCTATGGTTTTTTAAGTGAATTTCAAAGGTTTTTTAAATGCTAATTCCTATCTATAACTTATCTCTAACCTATGGTTTATTACTGAATTTCATAGGATTTCAAAATCTTTATTTTTCAGTGTATTAACCCCTTCCATGCGGGGCGGATTCCCCCGCTGTGCTGACCGTTACCTGCGTGGGCGTGGTCATGACGGAACGGTTCCGTCATGAGCACAGCTCAACCGACGCTCATGACGGAACCGTTCCGTCATGAGCGTCGAAGGGGTTAATTGCTTTATTTACGTTTTTTATACTGTTTTTCTTCATTGTTTAAAGTTCTTTTTTTTACATATTTTTGTTTTTAATGAATTTTTTAAAAAAATATTTGTAAAAATGTTTTAACTCTATTTTTTATTTTTTTAAATATTTTTGAAGCTATATTGTTAATATTTTAACATTGCTTTTTTTTTAAATGTTGGGAAGTCGCGCACCCAATGCGTACCGTTCTTGAACAATACGCGGAACCTACCCGCCAATTTACCACTATTGTTCAGGATCCGCGTAGGGTGTGCGATGAATACGTATTTCCCTGCGCGATTGCTATGCGCTCCATACGCGACTTCAAGCGCATACGTGACGTATACGTTGTACGTTACGTGATGCTTGCGCGCTTCCGTGTGACGTCATATACGTATTTGACGCGGTGGGTGCGCGATTCCTGCGAAATATGTTAATGTCAAAAAAGATATATATATGTATTTAATATAAATATTAAGGCAAGACATAATCTAAGCTTCTCATACTTTTAATAAACTTATATTACTTTTAAATGCAATTTCGCCAAGTCGCGCTCGGTGCGTGCTGCCTATGCGCAGGGTGCGCGGATCCCATGTGACCTGAAAAAAAAGATTTGATTGGTTCATTAGACTTCCTATTCTAACTGTTGAAAGCAATCATTCTTCTTAGACCTTCTTTGGAGGAGCATCTCTGTGCTTAGAAGAACTTTTTTTGGGCTAAGTTGACACTTAGTTCAAACAATGGCTTCAGGGCAGTAGTCATCACCTCCATTTGGACATTCATCAGAAGATGAATTTTTGACTGAACCACCACGCCCAGAAAGATATACTTATGTTGTGTGGAAATTTTTTACATTCCCAGAGGGACAAATGAAGACAAATGCCACCAAAATGTCAGAGAGTGCTGTCACGTGGAGATCCCACAAAGATGTACTCAGGTGGTACAGCGGATGTATGTCGTTACAACGCACACTTTTACAACACATGCACTTACAACGCATTTTTTACAACGCACAATCCATTACAACGCATGACATTACAACGCAGGACACTACAACGCATTTTTAAAAACTACCTTTACAACGCATTTCCATTACAACGTATACTACCTTTACAACGCATACCATTACAACGCATAATATTAAATTGCATTTAATTTAAGTATTAGATAGTATAGGGGTAAAAATTACTATTCTAACTCCAGGGGGTGCAACAGTAGGGTAAGTGTTGGATAGTATAGGGTTAAAAATTACTATTCTAACTCCAGGGGGTGCAACAGTAGGGTAAATGTTGGATAGTATAGGGGTAAAAATTACTATTCTAACTCCAGGGGGTGCAACAGTAGGGAAAGTGTTGGATAGTATAGGGGTAAAAATTACTATTCTAACTCCAGGGGGTGCAACAGTAGGGTAAGTGTTGGATAGTATAGGGGTAAAAATTACTATTCTAACTCCAGGGGGTGCAACAGTAGGGTAAGTGTTGGATAGTATAGGGGTAAAAATTACTATTCTAACTCCAGGGGGTGCAACAGTAGGGTGAGTGTTGGATAGTATAGGGGTAAAAATTACTATTCTAACTCCAGGGGGTGCAACAGTAGGGTAAGTGTTGGATAGTATAGGGGTAAAAATTACTATTCTAACTCCAGGGGGTGCAACAGTAGAGTAAGTGTTGGATAGTATAGGGGTAAAAATTACTATTCTAACTCCAGGGGGTGCAACAGTAGGGTAAGTGTTGGATAGTATAGGGGTAAAAATTACTATTCTAACTCCAGGGGGTGCAACAGTAGAGTAAGTGTTGGATAGTATAGGGGTAAAAATTACTATTCTAACTCCAGGGAGTGCAACAGTAGGGTAAGTGTTGGATAGTATAGGGGTAAAAATTACTATATTATGCGTTGTAATGGTATGCGTTGTAATGGTAGTATGCGTTGTAATGGAATGCGTTGTAAAGGTAATTTTTAAAAATGCGTTGTAGTGTCCTGCGTTGTAATGTCATGCGTTGTAATGGATTGTGCGTTGTAAAAAATGCGTTGTAAGTGTAGTGCGTTGTAAAAGTTGCGGTGTAAAGGTTGTTCCCCGGTACAGCCAGTATGATGAAGCATCTCAAAACTTTGCATCCGGTGAACCTGGTACGTGAAGAGTGCCGAAGTATGTGAATTCTTCCAGCACCTTCACAACCAAGTACTTCTCGGACGACTCCCTCAGAACAACACCTGGATATACGTCCTTAATTCGCAACACTGAAAGTGCACTGCTTGAAGTGCAACAAACCCTTATGCTATGGAGAACAGTCTATTGATTTAATTTGCCGGTTGCAAGAGAACCATCATTGTTAGAGGTTTTTAGGTTTTTTTCCCATGAAGTTCATTGTTTTGTTCCTCCAGTTCTGTCTTTTTCATTTTGAAGAAAAACCAAAAAAATCTAAAAATTGTTCAGAAAATCAAAAAAATATATAAAACCAAAAAGAAGAAAAAAAAAGTTCTTATCAGAACTAACTTCTCTAGTTTAAAAAAAGAGCTATATTTGTATGATAGTGTGTGAAAATTTAGATGAATATATGTGTAGTGCATAATTGACTGAACAAATGCATTAGTAGTGTATTGTGAATGTATAAGTGCAGAACTATGAGGAAGTGCTGCAGCATCACACAGTAAGCTCTTTAACTGCAGTGTGCTGTGGTACTTCCGAAGCACAGGGATGCAAAATATGTACATAAATATGTTGCAAGTCTATGCTTCTCTCTGCACAGCTGCTTAAACTGCAGCCATGTGGTGACACAGGCACCCTTGCACCATGGTGCAAGGATATCTGTGTCATGTGGAGTTTGTTTTTGTGCAGAAAGACACACCTTCCTGCACAAAAACAATCAGTAAAGGCATTTTTCTCCTTCAATGTATGCTGAGCATTGTAGAATGTATTGAAAGATAAAAAATGAGGAGAAATGAAAACAATTCTCCTTGTTGTGCCTTGCTACACCAATTGGAGGATGGTGCACCATTCACACACATGTCCAGATTTATGATTTATGATAAATCTGGAGATGTGTCTTGTTCTATGAGCGTTCTGTGCAATCATGCACAGCAACACTTATAGAACGCCCTTTCAACGCAAAGTGGTGTGTCTGATGAGGTTGTATTTACATGGAGAAGAAAAGGTACACAGAGTGCCTTTTCCTCTCTTTGTAAATATGAAAGAGTGTCTTGCGCCATAACTATGTTACCAAAAGTGACATATTTCTGTTTGGAAAATTGCATGCGAATGATAGGAGGTAAGCACAGAGTATTGTCTGCAAAGATGCTCAAAGAAGAATGATTGAAATGATTGCGGTCCTTCAGTAGGTACAATGGGAAATATTGTGAACCAATCAAATCTGTTTTTTTGCAGGTCACATGATATCCTATGAAAGGGAGATTCCAAAACTACATACGTATAAACAGGGTGTTTTGAAAAATGTATTCAAACTTTGTAGCTTCTTGCAGATCTGCCCATTGTGCATATTAATACTTAGTTAAACTTACCTTTACAGTAATAGAAATAAAAAACGGTACACATTTTTTTCAGTTGTTTTTTGTAATGTAAATTGGGGTAAATGGCTTATTTTAGAATTAGGATCTGTGAAAGAAAAGAAAAAATAGTTATAACATGTAATAATACCTTTTTTAAAACACAGCATAATTTAACCCCTTCCCCGCTCATGACGGAACCGCTCCGTCATGAGCCACGGTTGCCGTGTGCTCATGACGGAGCGGTTCCGTCATGCCACGACCGTTGGCGGCCGCTCCGCCCATGCGGCGCTGTTTCCCCGCCTGTGCGGGGGGACAAAGCAACTGGGCGGAGTCATGACGGAACCACTCCGTCATGAGCACAGCGCCACCGCGCTGCCCCCCCGCACCCCCCAGCGCTGCGGCGGAATTCCCGCCGCAGCGAAGGGGTTAAACAAAGTAATTTGTTTGCCTTTTTTGCTGTTCTCAGATATATTGAATTTCACTAGAAATAGTGATTTAAATCGCACTCATCACATAACAGCGGGCAAAAAAGAAACAATCAAAAAGATTGTTTAAAAAAAACAACAATCTATCGTCAGTAAAATACCAGGAAATACAAATCACACATATATAAATGCTTACTGCTAAGAACATTTTATAACTTAAATTTATAAACACTGTAAATGTTGTCGCTTTAAAATATACACTGAGTAAATGTGTAAGAAAAAGTCCATAATTCAAACATATACCTTTCCTTGAGGACAAATGGTATTTTTGCACTCTTTTTTAATGTAAATTGTCCAATGGTAATCCTATTAAATTATAATAATAAATTCCTCAGAGGCTGAATTATCTTCCTGAAACTTTGGCTTTAAAAATATTAGGTAGGAATTTGGTAATTCACTAGGCAAACGTTGTCCAGCCTTTGTCACATTTTAGATAGGCAGTGTAATGTCCAGATGTTGTGGAAGGACCATCATGGAAAATTATTGCAACTGCTACAAAAGTCCTTCCTGATATTGATAGATGAGTTGCTACAAAATGTTTTATTAAAGTGTCCAATTTTCTTCCATCAGCTGTACAAAGTTGCATCATTAATATTATATATTGTCCATATCTTTGTAAAAATAATGTTGATAACATTTCTGATTTACATTGGCTACACTCCATGTTTTGATTTGCAGCTTTAACTGATTTATTGAAAGACACCGATTTACAGTCCGGTAATGTTAAATGTAGAAATCTTTCAGTGTCTACATTAGTGCTAGATGTATACATACAATTTTCACAATGATGTTCCCATTTATAACAAAGGCCAAAAATATTTTCTATTTCTACACATTCATTTTCTAAAACGGTAAGCATTTACATTAGAAATTCCTGAGCATCTTGTTGGATATTTTGCGTAAATTGTGTAGAACCAGAACATACATCCAAAACATTACGAACATCAGAAACAGTTTGTATTTTACTTGTATCAGTTCTCAATTTTTCATAAACAGAATGCAACAAGTAACAAAATCTTTTTTCCTGATTCTCCATAATTTGGTGTTGCAAACCTTCAAGATAAAACACAACATTGACCACTACATTAGCATAGCAGTTGACACCTGAACTATTTTCAAACTGATAACCAACAATCTCTTCAACAGTGTCCTTTTTCTTTTTGCTTGCAATGACAACATTATCTTGTTTTTTTTCCTTCTCTACACCTTCAGTACAGATATCCTCATACCCTATTTTTTGACCAACCACACACTTTTCAAATACAGGATATTGACCTAAATTGGGAGCATACGCTCTTCTTGTACCTATTATACTCTTTTACACAGTTTGCATCTGCAGTAACCTTTGTGTCATCAAAATCAATCAAAAACAAAGCAGATAATATTCGATTCGCGACAAAGCAACATATGCCATACCCTCTTTAAACACGGTAGATCCAATGTTCACCAATGCACTGTGTACACTTAATCCTTGAGATTCATGAATAGTCACTGCGAATGCCAGAGAAAATGGAAAATGTTTCCTACGGACATATAAATCTTTAACAAGCAAAAAATGAACTGAACAACGACCAATTTCTTTAACTTCTTCAATCTGATCAAATTTATTTTTAAAAATTCAATTCCATCTTTTTTCTGATAATTAACAAAATCCACAACTTTACCCATTGCTCCATTAACTAAACCTTTTTCTACATCCAAATTACGCCTTAAAATTACCCGACAGTTTATACATGCATATAGATTCTTTTCTAAACCAGCCGTTTTAGATATCTTTTTTACTAAAGAATCCAGTTTTGTTTTCAATTTTCCCATCAAAATAATTGTGATTCCTTCATGCTCTATTTTATCGATGGCTTCCATTTTTATAATTTCTTCATTTTCCAGTTTCAAAAGTTCTTCGTTGCATATAGAACACTCGTGCAGTGTTGGCATTAAGCAGATCACAGATTTATTTTCTGCAATTTTCATGTATATTTTCTCAGGAACTACATTTTCATTTGGAAACAAATTGGAAAGTAATCAACTCTGCAAAGCTTGTTTGCCATGTTCTGTCAGAAGTCCAATTCTTATATCTTAAAGAATACTTCCATATTCTGCATCATTTGCCTGTCGCATATTTTTCGTCAGTTGTTTGTATTCAAAATATGACCAAATGTTCACGTTTCCAACACTACCCAGAGACTTTCTGGTGTTTTCATGCTCAAGTATTTTAAATACTGGCTGTCCTTTTACAGGAGTCAGTTGCAGTAGATCTCCAAAAACTATGATGTGTCTTCCTCCAAATAACACTTCATACTCTGTTTTAAGAATTTGCTGCATTCTTAAATGCAAAAAGGCAAGCATTAAATTTGAGACCATGCTTGCCTCATCAATAATGAGAAGTTTAATTTTCTTCAGGACTCTTGAAACTTCACAACAAGCTTATCCAGATAGCTTTGGTATTCCAATTTGTTCTCATGCTCTACTGGTAGCATTAGTAAACGATGTAAAGTATTTCCTTTAATGTTATGTGCTGCCAACCCATTTGGAGCACTGACAACACAAGACAAATGTGACTCAGTTGTTTTCTGTAGATAACTTGTAATTACTTTAATTAAGAAACTTTTTCCTGTTCCAGCTTGTCCACTAACATACATTCGGATAGGTTGAAATGATGTACATGAGCACTCTTTCTTTTCATGAAGTAATCCATGGTCAATCTGTTGTCTCACTTGCTGATATATTTGTTTCTGTTCAACATTTAGTTGTTCTTCCAAGTTTGCTAAGTCCATTACATCTTCTTGAGCTTGATGCATTGCTGTTTCCACCTCATTCATGGCAATTGCTGCTTCATTTTCAACAATTGGTTGTCCTAGTGGATCTTGACTCAGTGCAGCAGAACTTTGACTGTCTTGAGAACTGTCTCTAGCAATCTCAGCTGCAATTGTAGCTTCTTGATCAATTTCATCATTCAACATTTTCACATAATTTGCAAAAGCACTGCATTGAATGCTATCTTTACAAGCATTAAATGAATCGTCATAGCTCTGAAAATCTCCAAGTAATTCCAGTTCTGAACTCCACGGTTTGAACAGTTGCAAAAGGGCTAAATAGTAAAATTCCCTTTTATCAGCAGTGTCGCAACTCAGCTTCCTGTGATTAATCAAATTTTCTTTCCTTTGTTTCACCAAACATCCTTCGTAACCAATGACTTCATATTTTCCATCATTGATGTTCTCTGTAGTATTCCGTTTAAAAGTGTAGTTGCAGCACTTCATAGAGAAACATCTTCTCAAGATGATGACTTCTGTTTGGGTAATATGTGTTCAACATATTCATTTTCAAAATATCTGTACTTTCTGGTTCTTTTTCTGCTAAATATTCAATTTCTTGAACAGATTTCAGTACCCGATTTCGCATTGCTGTAAGGCCTAGACTCACCCAAATGATTCTTCTACTTTTGGAGAATAGACTTGCAAATGATAACCGATCTGAGCATTCATATGCTCCAATTTCTCGATGCGATAACATCTTCAAACTGGAACTGTATAATTTCTTACTTAGAGTCTTCTCGTGAAAAATCTCTTCCCACATTTCTTTCAATTCCGTCTTTTCTGATGTAGTAATGTAGGACGTTACATATCGAGCAACAGCAATGGAATTGTCCGCAACATACTGAATTTCCATGTTAGCATTCCACATGGATACAATAACTGGATTGTAGTCATTTATGTATTTTGACTCTTCGCTTCTTCTTAAGTTGTAGGTATTTTTCGGAGACTTTCTTGTGATGGTATGTCGCATAGCTGACATAAAACTGTTCACTCTTCCTTTGGATAATACAGGACATGGAAATGCAAAACGACATTTGGTATAGAACTTATCCTTAGACTTGTACTTTCGTCGACAGTACTTTCCACATCTATGGCTTTGGAGTCGTAAGACTTGTTGTTTTAAGTTTTTATCTTCTGTGCTTTTGGGTACAGCACATGTGGTATATTCCTCAATGAAAGACAAAACAGTATCATTTGAATCTGTTCCAAATTTGGGGGTGTCCTTGATCCATAACAACATATGTATATGAGGAGCATCTCTTGCTTGATACTCCTTTCTCCAAAAGAAATCCACAACTTCTCCAAGAGGAGGATTCTTTTTATTGCAGATAAAAGACATCATAGCTTCAAATCTATTATTGAAATATCTGCATACATTAACAGGATCCAAAGAGCACAATTCTCCAGGTGTCTTGTATTCAATATTTTTTAGATTGGAATTTGCCTCTCAAAGAAATTCAAGTAAATCATTCCAAGCATACTCAGCACAGCTTAGGGTAAGGAACCATGTAGGAGTTCCTAAGTTCCATAGCATACATTTCAGTTCTCCATGACGATGGTACCAATCTTCTTTAGTCCCACGCTGACATGCCATCAGATTTATCAACTGAGATTCTAAATGATCATCTCTCTGATGCACTTTATCCATAAAATCCTTTGCAGATACATTTTGCAGATGCACTCCAGTTTTTAAAATGTGATTTACTGCATATGAAAGTCCAGACAAGTCGCTTTCAAACAGAAGATGAAACATATAAGGGATACATTGTCGAAATCTTGGATCTTCTGCATATAATCTTGTTGTCCGATATTCAGATGCAGGAATCTGCACAGGACGTTCATCATATCGTCTACCTTTTCCTGTTGGAAACAACTGCGGGAAACAACGAGCTTCCAAGCTCTCTTCCCATACACTCATGGGATTTCCTTTTGCTTTTTTCATTTGGAATAACTCAATCGTATTCCCCATCACTTCTTTGGAATAAAGTGGATGTACACTGTAATGTTCATAGATTTCTTCACATCTCGACATGTCCACTTTTTCAATTTGTTCACCTGACGTTTCAGTATCTTCTGCTAAATCTATTTCTTCTTCTCCTACAAACACATTTCTATATTACTCATTATTTTTTATCAGATACAATGTTGCCTTTTGCACTTTTCTAACATCCACTAACTCTTGCCAGATTTTCTTATTATTAGTAGGAACACCATTAACTAGAATTACTAGTGGTTTATTTTCTGCACGGTCTACACTAATATTTTCAATGTTTTTCTTTAAATCTAACGGTAAATACACAACTCTTCCTTTTAATCCTCTTTGTAAATCTGATGGAGGCAATTTACCTGTTTTAGGCTCCATACGAAAAATAGCCTGACATGGGTGCACACATTGAATGAGAATAGACTCATAGGTATTTAAATCTATCAGCTCTGGAGGAATAGCAACCAACTCTAGATTATTATGAACAGCTCTAGCAGGCATTTTATATTTTATTCTCATCTAATTTGTTATAACAATATTTGCAAATACGCTGGTCAAAACAATCCTCTACCAACAAATAAGTTGCAAATTCCTTCCACTTATCATTATTTTCTGTTTCACTTTTTTTATTCAGATTGACATTCCTAGTCTGATTTTTATAGTGAGTTCGCCGACAACAAATACAAGAAAAGTTTGGTCTTTCACCTGAAATCACCTTAAACTTTGTGATTTGATCTTCACATTTTTAGGTCTCGTCTAGGCATTTTTCTGCTGTCATTAGTGCATTACAGGTATCCCATTACTCAGTCGCCCTCGCAGCAGCTTCAGATCTGCACCATGACTCATCCATTTTGTACCTTCGTGAGATTTGCACATGTTGAAACGTGGAACATGTGGTTTAATGTACAAAAGCCAATTGATTGCCTTTGTCGAAGCCTGTTTAAATTGTGACTGAGTGCAGAATAAAAGAGTTTGTATTATATTACAAGATCACCAACGCCGCGCCCTAATTCTCGGGAGTAGTGCTTAGTGTGGAAAGCTGCAGCTCCTGACATCGGATTAAGAATGTGGAAAAACACAAATCTAATACTCGTCCCACACAGTAACCTGCCATACCTGCCTCGAAGGTAAGTTTAAGGTTACCATGGTGACGAGTGTGCCTAAATGTGTTATCAACTCCAGGCATGCAGAGTCAGTCATGAGCCGTCACTTCAAAAATAAGAACAGAACAGGCCGTACTGTCCGAAACATGACGAAGCTAAGACTGTACCCTGATTCTCTAGATTTAGGCTTCTGGCATTGCTAAGGAAAGATGGCCGGCGAAACTGGTTTCTGGAAACACCATTCTTAGAACGCCATTCTTTCTTAAAAATACATTCTTTCCAGCATTAACCAGCAGGTTGCATTCAAGTCAAAACACAAAAACATACATAGAATTTTACTGGCTAAATAGAAACGTAGTGTCAACTCACAGGCGCCTCCACATAACCCTCCCACCCCTTTTTTTGGGGGAGGTGTTTTTTTGCATATTTATATAGCGCGAACACGACCCGAATGTATTGGAGCGCTTTACATAGCACCGTATTTACATTACACATTCAGGCACAGGGAGATTAAGTGATTTGCCCAAAATCACAGGATGAAGACGCGACCTCGAGGCTCGAACCCTGGTTTCCTGTACCAGAGGCGGCAGTGCAGCCGACGGACCACATCCTCTTCCACCTTCGCCGCTGCTACACCACACACAAACACGTTTTCAGAGAGCACGTCCCATTTAGACTTACCTAAGGTATCTGAATAGTATATCTTTCCTCAAATCTCCATGGTATATTCTTGTCTTCGCGCACATTATGAAACAGGCTGGTAAAGAAGAAACCCATCGACATTCGATCTCATTGTATGGGAACTGCATTAGGATTCTAAGGTCACTATTCTCTTGCATACCAATCGATCCCTTCCTACAGGCCACAGTGCCCAACGTACTCCAAGACAAAGATGGATGCATCGAATTCCGCCGCTGAAAGCCACAAACCGACTTATTGTTTTGAGTGGCATTGGAGGCAAGCAGCAATTGGGGTAGAAAAAGACGAGGACAGTTAAAATTGATATGGACAAAAACAGGTGTTCTTGAAAGACAAGAGGAGACACTCATAATAGCTTGGAGAAAAGTAGGTGTATGCTGGACGAACGTGTCAGGAAATGGAGCACAATTAACTATAAATTAATGTTTTTTTGCCGAGTGCGCATCAAAGATAAGAGACACTGATCCATTTACAACTTTTGATTTCTCGAAAATGCATTTGTCCAGTGGTCCTTTCAATAGGGAAATCCAAATGTACTCTGTCTTCCAGGACTTCCCATAATATTATATCATGGTGGTGGCTTGTTTAGTACTGACACCCTCAGGCCATTTCATAATGCCCAGGGAGACTAAAAAGTAGATAGGTGTGTAATGCAGTCCCAGGACTTTTACTGGGCCGGGTCTTACTGCGCTGAGTACCGGCAGTTTTTTAAAGGGGGCCTCGAAATGTGACTCTATCTGGCTTTGTTTTGTACCCTGGCATAGGCCGTCTGTTTTTTTTGATAATCTGTGAGGGGGGATTGCATGGTAATTCGAAACCTGGATTGCCAATCCATGCCTTTCTGCTCCATTTCATCCACCTTGCTTTTTTCTGTTTTGCTCTGCTTTGATTTGTTATTTTCTTCTTCTGTTTCTATTTATTCTTCTCTATTTCCTCCTTTATTTACTTTGTTAATCTTTGGACATTTTTGCTTTCTTTATTTCTCTTTTTCATCATTCTATCTTAATTGTGCCGTTTCTATTTTCCGCCCTATTTTCTTTTCACTCAATTTATCCCATTTCCTCAGTTTCATTCCATTTCTGTTACATTTTCCTCCTTTCTCTAGCATCCTTTCTCTTTATATATTTTTCCTCTTTCATTCCTTTGGTAGATAAAAGACATTGGGGAATATGTATCAAAATCTCCATTTGCGAATCTCAAATAGCGATTTTTTGAGAATCGCTATTTGAGAATTGCAAAACGGGATGTATTTAAAAATTCGCACAAATTTTGCAAATTCTAAATATTCCTTAATTACAATTAGCAAATTGCGAAATCGCAATTAAGGAATACCTTCCCCTTCATTCCTATGGGCCAGGAGGCCCATAGGAATGAATGGGAAGTCATTCTCAAATTGCGAATCGCAATTTGCTGATCGCAAATTGAGAATAATTTCAAAGGTGCAAGGGTGTCATGATGACACCCTGATGCACCCCTGAAATGAGCATGTGTGCGCATATGGCACACATACATGCCCTAAGGGCATGTATGTGCGCCACATGGCACTTTGAAAAATGCCAAAAAGTGCATTTTCCAAAGAAATCGCAAATTACCACCAACTTGAAGTTGATGGTAATTTGCGATTTCTTAAGGAGAAATCGCACCACTTGGGTGCGTGTTACATAGCATTTAAGGAATCGCAATTTGCGATTCCTTAAATGCTTACGCAAAATTAAGGAATCGCAAAATTAGCGATTCCTTAATAATGCGATGCGAAAATGGCTCATACATCTCATTTTGCGATTTTGTATTCGCAAACGCTGTTTTTTTGCGAATCGCAGCGTTTGCGATTACAAAATCGTTTGATACATATGCCCCATTGTCATTTACAAAGCCAATACCTCTAACTCTCACAAATGCGAGACCAATTTGCATTGCAAATGCTTGTTTTTAATAGTAGGTTCTACATTGTCTTCAACATTTTGTGCTATTAATGTATCAGTTTCTGCACTCTCTTGTTGAGGACCAAAGTAACAAAACTCAATATCATCACAAACCTTCTTCACATCTGATACTGACCCACGCAAAAGAGCACTGTTCAACTCATTTAACTTTAGTGCTGGACTTTTTGCACTATACAATCTTCTCAATAACTTCCGCATTTGAATATGATGTACTGCCAACATCCTGAAATGGTGAAAAACACTTTGACAAGCTTTCCTAGAAAGACAAGCCAGAGAATGACCTTGCAAACCAGTATTTTTTCTCACTCTGAAAGGGTCTAGTCCTTGCAACACCTTAATCTTTTAACACTTTTTTTACTATATGCTCGTAAGAAATCGCCTAATTTATCAATAGATTCTTGTCGTACACTACAAATACTACTGCAATTGCAAGTGTACACTGGGTCTATAGGATGTCTCCCTAGAACTTCATCAGCTATCACTTCTTCTGCATTTCTGGGAACCATTTTCTCTTTGTCAATTGGACAACCATTTCTAACCTCATAAGCTCGACCACTGGTGTCAACTGCATGCAATAAATTATTGCTCTGTAAATAACTCTCTTCATTAAAGAAAGGCTCTGAACTTGAACTGTGTTTCCATTCACCCAAAAAAACATCACAAAAATTAGTTCTGTTAATTACTCTTTTCCTCTTACTGTCGGCCTTCATTAAATGTATTGGTTTATCTAGTGAGCAAATTCTGTTTAGTACTAAAATGAATAGTTTCCTTTTTACTTCAAAAGCTTTTTCAACAATGGTTTCAATATGCTTCTTCTTTTTATAAAATAGAGCTCTCTTTTTATATTTCTTCGTATCTTTCAGCAAATTATGTACTACTCTCTTGTAAAATAATTTTTTACGTATTTCTTTATACTGATTTTGTCTTCTCTTACCATACTTCGTGTCCTTTAACTGTCCATTTGCTTTTTTTCTTTTCCTATTATTTTGAGTATTTTTTCTAGTTGAAGCATTCTCAGTGGTTTCAGCATTCTGTACATTCTGTCTGGTCCTACAAACATTTTTAATAAATTGCTATGTGATCTTACCCGAAGATTTTTTTCTTTTTAGCCACATTATGTTGTTTATCCAATACTTGTGGTTGATTTTTCTTCAAGTAACAGTCCTTTTTCTGTTCTTTTCGTTTTCTTACTTTGTCCGGCATGATTACTTTATTTTAATGGTGATAAACAGTATCTGTTGAAATTAATCATAAATAAATGTATATTAATATCTTTATAAATTATACTTTCTATTACTATACAAACACATTTTATATAAATACTGACTAAGAAATTATAGGCCTGAAGCACAAGTATAAAAGTGATTAGACCACTACATGCATGGTGCATAGCAGTTTGAAGCACTCCATGTCCTAAAGCATGAGTACATGCATACTGACTGTATGATTACAGTACTATAAGGAGACACACTGGGTGAATTCATAACTGGTTGAGTTTTACTTTAGTGAATGTTTAACTACATGGTACTGAAAGAGTCACTATGGGATTGCAACAGCAGTCACACTCTGCTGGGGTGTATGTATAGTAACTGGGGAATTGTAGGCCTGAAGCACAAGTGTGACATTGGTTACACCACTACATGCATAATGCATACTAGTTTGAAGCAGTTCATGCCCTAAAGCCTGCCTCACTGCATGAGTACATGCTTACTGACTGAATGATTACAGTACTATAAGGAGAGACACTGGGTGAATTTATAATTGGTTGAGTTTTACTTTACTGAATGGATTACTACATGGTACTGAAAGAGTCTCTATGGGTTAGCAACAGCAGTCACAGTGTGTTTGCTGGAGAGTATGCATAGTGACTGGGGAATTGTAGGCCTGAAGCACAAGTGTGAAAGTGGTTAGACCACTACATGCATAGTGGATAGGTATTTGAAGCAGTCCTTGTGCAAACGCATGGTTCACTGCATGAGTACCTGGGTACTGACTGAAACATTAGAGTACTGCATGGAGAATGCCTGGATACATCTTTTAAGGGTTTGAGTTTTGGTGCAGTGAACAGATTAGTACATGGTGCTGAATGGGCCACTAGAAGAGTACAAGGGGAGTGACAGGGTGTTTGCTGGAAGTGTATGGATACTGACTGGGGTATTGAAGGTGTGAAAGACAATTGTGTAGGTGGTTAGAGGCCTGCATGCATAGCGGATAGACGTTTGAAGCAGTCCATATGCTAAGGCCTGGTTCACTGCATGAGTACCTGGCTACTGGCTGAATCATTAGAGTACTGCAAGGAGAGTGACTGGCCGAATCTTTTAAGTTTTGGGGTTTTGGCGCAGTAAATAGATTAGTACATGGTGCTGGATGAGTCACTGGAGGTGTGCAAGGGGAGTGACAAGGTGTTTTTTGGAGTATCTAGATACTGACTGGGCAATTGAGGATGTGAAAGACAATTCTGTAGGTGGTTAAAGGCCTGCATACATAGTGGATAGCCGTTTGAATCAATCCATGTGCTAAGGCCTGGATCAGTGCATGAGTACTTGGGTACTGACTGAATGATTAGAGTTTTTAAGCAGGTATGTGTATCCAAAGACATAAAGTACCCAAAACCTTCTCTCAGAATGGTTCCTAAATGCATACAGACTCTCAGTGTGATTATAGACAACAAACACTATCCCATGCATATTACCAAATCACATTTTCATGTCTGGAATGGGTAAACGGAGTGCACACAATCCACATACTGTACTAATGCACATTATTGTAGAACCCTGATTCATTTTACAAATACATAACCAATGAATGGTTTCTAATTCTACCAAAGTATGAGAACAGGATAGGTTTTTAAGCAGTTATGTGTCTGCAAACACATGAAATGCCCAAATCCTTCTCTCAGTACAGTTTCTAAATGCACACAGACTCACAGTGTGATTCTAGAAAACAAAAAGTATCCCTTGGATTTTACAAAAACACATTTACTATTCTTGAAGAGGTAATGTGACTGCACACATTCCACATATTTTACTACTGCTCATTAGTGTATAAGCCTGACTCATTTTACAAACACATAAACAATAAATGGTTTCAATTTCTACCAAAATGTAAGAAAAGGATAGGTTTTTAAGCACTTATCTGTCTGCAAAAACATGAAATACCCAAATGCTTCTCTCACATTGGTTCCCAAATGCACACAGACTCACAGTGTGATTCTAGACAAACAACACTATTCCTTGTACTTTACCAAAACACATTCACTAGTTTGGAAGGGGTAAAGTGACTGCACAGATTCTACATATTTCAATACTGCACACTACTTTGAAATCCTGACTCATTTTGTGAATGCATAAACAATGACTGGCTTCTAATGCTACTAAAACTTGACAACATGACCGATTTTAAAACAGTTATCTCTCAGTAAATACCCGATGTAACCAAATGCTTCTCTCACAATGGTTGCGCGAATGCACACAGACTCACAGTGTCATTCTAGACAAGGAACACTATCCCTTGCATTTTACCAAAACACATTTAGTAGTCTACAAGACATAAGGAGACTGCACACATTCCACAAACATTTCTACTACACATTTGTATAGAGTGCTTCTGTCAGAATGATTCCTAAATGCACACAGACTCACTGTGTGATTCTAAACAAACAACACTATACCTTGCATTTTACAAAAATACATTTACTAGTCTACAAGATGTAAGGTGACTGCACCCACTGCACAAAATGTTCTACTACACATTAGTACCAAAATGTTTCTCTCAAAATGATTCCTAAATGCACACAGACTCACTGTGTGATTCTAGACAAGCAACACTATCCCTTGCATTTTACCAAAACACATTTCATAATCTAGAAGGAGTACTGCATTTTAGTGTAGAAACTTGACTCATTTTGCAAATACATAAACAATGACTGGTTTCTAATTCTACGAAAACATGAAAACAGCACGGTTATCTGTCTGCAAACACATGAAAAACACAAATGCTTATCACAGGATGGTTTCTAAATGCACACACACTGACAATAAGATTCTAGACAAAAAAAGTACTCCCTGCACTTTAGCAAGAGAAACACATTAGTCTGATTAAAATCAAAATGGACCACATACATCCCCTCACAATTAAATAACTCACCTTTCAAGTTGTTTTGTAGATTAAGAAGTATGTCAGTCACACACCAGATTTTCTTATACAGAATCTCTGCATTGTGCACCTGTCAGTAAAACCAAAGAATGGCAAAGTTCCCCTCTCATTTTGCACACATATAAATGTAAACATCAAATCACATTCCTTCCCACATTAATTCAAAATCAAACACACATTTCTATTGGTTACACATTTTAACCCTTTCCAAATGACATAAATTTGAACCCTACCCCCAATCTGCCTTCTGCCTGTTACCATAGAAACAGTTCATGGAACACTTAACTGAGCACACAGGTCACAAGTTCAGCACACAATGTTGCTAATCAAAACAGCAAGTGTGCCTGACTTTTCAACATATCAGCTTATCCTATATAATGTTCCTTTCAATCAGTTTTTGTTAACCAATAAGAATCTTGCGTTTAAAAAACAGAAACATGCACCCAAGTTTTCAGTGTAGAATGTTGTCAAACAACCAATCATTTCTTTTCTTTTTTCAAAACTGCCACCATTTTAGAAAAATCTTACTTTTCAAACTGCCATTTCATTTACAGAGACCATCTGAGTGCATCCAGACCTCCCTTCAAGATGCTTAGAATGTGGATTGTGGGACACAGCTATATTTTCAGGAGCCAACGGTATGCAGAAAACAAAGGCATTCACAAAGACCTAGGTTTGCCAAATGTAGACATTAAATGGATTGGACAGAGAGGGTTAAAGTGGCACCAATTGATGCCACTGGTAAAATCCTTTTTCCATCTCCAACACCCTAACCTCATAATTGTGCACTGTGGTGGCAATGACCTAGGCACTTTGACTATGGTAGGTCTGGAAATGCTTATCAAGGACACCTTTGCAGAATTGATTTAACTTTTCCCCCAAACTGTCTTTGTCTATTCTAACATATGTCAAAGGCAGAAATGGAACTGATCCAATAATTTTTGTCCACAGATTGAGAAAGCTAGGAAATGTGAATAAATCTGTTTCTGCTTTTCCCTGAGACTATAGAATGGGGTCCATTTACAACAACAATCTGCGTTTTAATATGCAAGGCATTTATAGGAGAGATGGTGTACATTTTACTGATGAGGGTAACAGAGTCTTCCTCAACAACTTTAGACTCTGTATAGGTACTTACTTATAAGTACCAAAATCTCTCAATGAACACAACGGCTCTTTTTAGAGCCACTCAAGATCGAAACACATAAGCTTGATGTTTATCTCAGAAATATTTCATTTTTTTTTGCTTGGAGGCGCACACCCAACGCGTTAGGAATAGCGCACCCTACGCCAGAGGAATAGTGTACCCAACGTGTACACACCAGGAACTGCAAGCGGAATCGTGCACCCAACGCGATAGGAGTCGTGCACCCAATGCGTGCACACCAGGGGGCTGCACTGAGCGCGGCGCTGGATGCGCTACTCCTAATTTTACAGTAAAATAAAAAAATAGCACCTATCACTAATTTCTATTATACCTGGTGACCCCATCCCCCGGTGCTTATAAAATACGTTGTGGACCGTGGGGGGAGCCCTAACGCCCCCACGGTCCCAGACGGCTCCCTACGTCCTTCGGGAGCCGGCATTGCTTTTCCACATGGGGAGCTGCTAACATGCAGCTCCCCGGGTGGAAAAGCAATATGGTTTGGATTTTGAAAAAGAGAGCAGGTTTGCATGCTCTCTCTTTCAAAATCCAAACTAAGTTTGCTATGGGAGGGCGGGAGACTCCCGCCCTCTCATAGAAAACAACAGTGTCCTGGGGGTGAGCACCCCAGGACACTGCAGGAGCTGGCCCTGGGGGGGTGGCTGTCCCCAGGGACCTCGAGGGCTCCAGGAGGGGGGCCACGCCGCCCCCCTCCCTCAATACATAAAGCCCCGGGGGGGTGGTGGTCCCCCCACCCATTTATTTTGTAGCCCCGGAGGTAGCAGTCCTTATATATATCCTTCTAGTGCTCACCAGTAGGTAGTGATAGATAGGACCTCGTTTCCCAATAACTTTGGCGTTGTTTGACGAATCTTTGCGAAATTTTCAAAACTAGTGGCTCGCTCCGGTCAGCTCCTGTCTCAAAAGTTTTTGGGTGATTCAACAAGCGGGGACGAGAAAAAAGGTGGCTCCCAAAACGTGTTTTCCCCATGTAATTTTCCATAGGAAACTTTAGACAAAGCTGCAGCCCGAACTGCTGAACGGAAATACACCAAATTTGGCAAAAAGGTAGGGCTTGGTTCAGAAAGAGCCCTTTTTGTTAAATGGATTAAATCCATTCAGTAGTGCCTGGGAAATTCAAAAAAGAAAAAATATCGATATCTGAGCACAGAAGAGGAGTCACAACCCCTCCCAACCACGAGCTCAATTCTGATTGGCTGCCAACACTCCAAACCAGGAACTGTTGGCAGCCATTTCATGATTCGGTAGAACCGAGTCAGAAGAAAACTGTGGAAAAAAGGATGAAAAACAAGAAAAGGGGGTAGGGTAGAAACACCCTGACCCCCAGGCCTGCTCAGTGGGTCCCACCGAAATTTCGCTGGGGTCACGAATCCTGCCGAGAAAATAAAAAAAACAAAGTGCGGGCTCCCATGCTTCGTTTTCAAAAAGCCCCCGGGTGGGCCAGGTCCCGGGGGCAAGCATTGATTTATTTGCGGGGGTCCCTGCAGCCCTGGGGACCACCACCTCCCCGGGGCTTTGTTGAAAATGTGTGTCCCAACCCCTCTTCCATGCTGCGCCAGGGACCGCCACCTCCCCGGGGCTTTCAACATTTAAAACGAGGGGGGACTCGCTGGCCCCCACAAGCCCCAGGGATTCAATCAATCAATCAATCAATCAATCATAGCATTTGTAAAGTGCACTACTTACCCGTGAGGGTCTCAAGGTGCTGGGGGGTGGGGAATGCTGCTACTGCTCGAAGAGCAAGGTCTTGAGGAGTCTTCTGAAGGTCAGCAGGTCTTTGGTCTGCCGTATGTGGGTGGGGAGGGTGTTCCAGGTCTTGGCGGCGAGGTGGGAGAACGATCTGCCACAGGCAGTCGCTCTTTGGATGGGGGGGACTGTGGCGAGGGCGAGGTCGGCGGATCGGATCTGATGAGTGGGGGTGTAGAAGCTGAGTCGTCTGTTGAGGTACGCAGGTCCGGTGTTGTGGAGTGCCTTGTGTGCGTGGGTGAGGAGCTTGAAGGTTATCCTCATGTTGATGGGGAGCCAGTGCAGGTCTCTCAGGTGGGGTGTGATGTGGCTGCAGCGAAGGATGTTGAGGATCAGGCGTTCAGAGGCTTTCTGGATGCATTGAAGCCGTTTCAGGAGTTTAGCCGAGGCTGCTGCGTAGAGGGCGTTTCCGTAGTCCAACCTGCTGCTGACTAGGGCCTGGGTGACCATTCTTCTTGTTCCGGTGGGGATCCACTTGTAGATCTGCGGAGCACGCGGAGGGTGTTGAAGCAGGAGGAAGAGATGGCGTTGACCTGCTTAGTCATGGAGAGGGTGGAGTCGAGGGTGACTCCGAGGTTGTGTGCCTGGTCGGTCGGTTTTGGAGTTGTTCCCAGTGCGGTCAGCCACCAGGAGTCGTCCGAAGACGAAGGGGTGGATCCGAGGATGAGGAGCTCCGTCTTGTCCGAGTTCAGCTTCAGTCAGCTGTTCCTCATCCCTTCGGCGACGGCCTTCATTCCTTCGTGGAGGTTGGTTTTGGCAGTGTGGGGGTCCTTGTTGAGGGAGAGGTTCAGCTGGGTGTCATCGGCGTAAGAGATGATGTTAAGGTCGTGCGATTGGGCGACGTGGGCGAGCGGTGCCATGTAGATGTTAAAGGACGTTGGGCTGAGGGATGAGCCCTGGGGTACGCCGCAGATGATCTCGGTGGCTTCGGAGCGGAAGGGGGGAGGCGGACGCTCTTTGTTCTGCCGGAGAGGAAGGAGGTGGTCCAGTCCAGGGCCTTCTCTTGGATCCCGGCGTCGTGGAGGCGTGTGTGTAGTGTGTGGTGGCAGGCCGTGTCGAAGGCGGCTGACAAGTCAAGGTAGATGAGGGCCGCAGTTTCTCCATTGTCTAGCAGGGTCCTGATGTCATCGGTGGCGGCGATGAGGGCCGTTTCGGTGCTGTGGTTGCTGCGGAACCCAGACTGGATTGGGTCCAGGATGCTGTTCTCCACGAGGTAGCGGGTCAGTTGTTTGTTGACGGTCTTCTTGATGACCTTCGTCGGGAATGGGAGCAGGGAGATGGGCCGGAAGTTCTTGAGGTCCTTGGGGTCTGCCTTGGGTTTCTTGAGTAAGGCGTTGATCTCGGTATGCTTCCAGGAGTGCCACCTTCCCTGGGGCTGAAATTTAAAAAAACTGTGTGTGGGGCTCCTGCCCCTCCCCACATGGTCCCGGGTACCACCACCTCCCCAGGGCTATGAAATGGAAGGAGGGGGGCGTGCACCCCCCTCCAGGAGCCCTTGATGGCCCTGGAACCACCACCACCCAGGGCCGGTTCCTGCAGTGTCTCATGGTGCCCACCCGCGGGACATTGCCGTTTGCTATGACAGGGTGGGAGCATGGCTCCCGCCCTGTCATAGCAATCTCTGTTTTGCTTCATTGAAGTGAGAGCAGGGAATCCTGCTCTCACTGCAATGAAGTAAAGCAGAATTGCTTTAGAGCAAGGGGAGCTGCATGTCAGTAGCTCACCTTGCTCAAAAGCAATGCCGGCTTCTGCAGGAGGTGGGGAGCCGGCGGGACCCTGGGGGCATCAGGGCTCCCCCCACGGTCCCCAACATGAGGCCAGGCCTGGGGGATGGGGTCCCCGGGGCCAGAAGTGGCCCGGGAGGGGGGCCACACGCTCCCCCTCCCCCAATAAAATAAATTTTAAAAAAGAAGCACAGACCCGGGGATTTTTTTAAAGTAAATATGTGGCCATGCCCCGGGGGATGGGGTCCCCGTGGTAAAAATGGCCCGGGAGGGGGGCCACGCCTCCCCCTTCCTTTAAAAAAAAAAGAATTGCCTATGTCCCACGGATGGGGTCCCTGGGGTGAATATAAATTAATGAAAGTAGACGTTTTTTTCCTGAAGTTTAGAGTCGCGACCCTAGCGCGGCGCTCAGCGTGGCCCCTAGTGTGAACGTGATGGGTGCGCGGTACTCAGCGCGGCCCCCTAGTGTGAACGCGATGAGTGCGTGGCTCTTAGCGTGGCCCCTAGTGTGAACTGGGTGGGTGCGCGGTTCAAAAGGCACGATGGGTGCGCGACGCCAAGCAAAAATAATTAAGAATTTGTTTAATCGAAAGGTTGGTTATATGTTGGGTTATTGGGTGACTCTAAAAAGAGCCCTTGTTTTGATTGGGAGATTGTTGTTGCTACATGTAAGTGCGGATGCAGAGCTTCAGATTGTTGAGAAATACTCTGTTGCCTTGATCAGTGAAGTGTACTCTATCACTTCTGTAGATGTCATCCATATGGAAACTTAGCTTGTTGTTATAGATGGAGCCCATCCTATGGTCTCTGAGGTTAACGGAAAAAGCTTATTGACATTTTTTCCAGCTTTCTCAATCTGTGGACAGAATTGATTGAACCGTTTCCATTTCTGACTTTGGCATATGTTAGAGTGTGTGGTTAGCTTGAAAATATGGTGAAGTTGTGACCTGTGAGTTCAGTTGAATGTTCCATGAACTGTTACTATGGAAACGGGCATGAAGCATAATGGGAGAAGGGTTAAAAGTTAACTGTGCTTTTAAAATGTGAAATTGTAATTTATATATAAGTAATATTTTTCTTTCAATGAATTTTCCCATCAGTACTCTCTTTAGAAGTGGTGTTTAATTAAAAAATAGTGTTGAATTTATTTGTTATATCTTTGTTAACACCCGTGAGAATTCCCAAGTCCATTGCAGTGGTGCACGATGGGGTCATGACTTCTTAAAAAAAATGTAGGAACAGTTCGGGTACCTTTAGAAGTCAGTTGCTAAGGTTTTTTATGTGTAACCAATAGAAAAGTGTTTTACAATTTTGAAAAATCTGGGAAGCAATGTGATATGTTACTTATGTGTATTTGTGCGGAGAAAGAGAGGGAAACTTTGCCATTACTGATTTTACCTTGCTGACTCTAGTGCATTAAATTGATTGTGTGTAAAAGAAAATCCTGTCAGAGTTTGTGAGATTTTAAATTGAACACATTTGCAAGGTGAGTCATACATTTTTTTATTTTTATTTTATTTTATTTTATGCTTTACCAAAAAATTACAAAGTCAGTTAATTCATCATCAGACGTCGTTCCCCCACCCCGGGTCCGACATAAAAAGGCACTAACGATACACATTATATTTACAAGCGGCGAGGAACAGTCGATCAATAATAGTGAGAATTTCAACATTGTTTGAACAAAACAACAACAAAAAAAAGATATCCTATTTTAAAGAAGAGCGGAGGCGAGATTGACAGAGTAAGAGATAAACGGGGCAAAGTAGGGGCAACAAGAAGGGAGGGGGAGGAGTGGGTAAGGGAGGAACCAAAAACAGGGAGGGAGCGGAGAGAGGGAGTCATACATCCAAAGAGCAACATTGTACATTTATTGCATATCCTGAGTATTCAAGGTATTGAGCGATCTGGCCAGGGGATCCCAGACCACTAGACCCTTTTTTTTGCCTGTTTGCCTTTTTTAGCATAGATTGCTTTCTCTAATCTGTAGGTGGTAAGCAATCTAGCTTGCCATTGACCAAAAGAGGGGGGATTCAGATCTTTCCAATGCATAGCGATACATATCCGCAAAATGGTCATTGCAACAAACAATAGTGCTCCCCCTTCCTTAAGGTCAACCCGATCACATAGTCCTAGCATAATAGTGGTTGGTATAAGTTGAATATCTAGTAAAAGAACTGTACTTAAAAACTGTTGTACCTCTTTCAGTAATGGCTCTAGCTTTGGGCATGTAGCAAACATATGCACAGAGTCCGCGCTGTATTCCGTTCCACTACCAGGAGCACATTTAGCGATCCTGTTAGGGGTTATATATAAGAAATAGCCCGTCTTTTAAAATTGCACTTGCAATTTAGGTGATAGTAGATATATTTGCGCGAGACCCAGAGCTGAGCAGAAGGTATTAGGTGAAGTATTTAGCTTCAGCTGCCATTTCGCATCTATTTTGTTTAGATCGTCCTGGTCGTCGTTCATTCAGCATATAATATTTATTTCCTATCCTTGGAATGTTAGAACCAAGCAATTTATCTAAGAGGTCTATCCTTCAAACCCTGCTGATCCCCCAGTTTTATTTGTAAAATATCTCGTGATGGCATGGTACTGGAATATCTGATTACTGCTCAATTTGTAGCAAGTTTTCAGATCTTCAAATAGCCAAATACGGCCGGAGCTGATCAGATCTCCTAGCCTACAAAAACCTGCCGGGTACCACTGTTGGAGATATGTACTTTTAAAGATTAGTGGTAAATTGTCGTTATTTCTGATTGGAGTATAATAGTTCAGTTTAGGTAGTCCAAATGATTTGCGAATGTTGAAGAAGACCCGATAAGCACTAATCATAGTTTTAAATCTAACTCGCTTGTAATAGCTGAATTCCCATTGACGCCAGAGGCAGCCCCTGACATTTTCCCCTAGGAGTAGAAAATAAGGAGAAGGCAATCCTGACGAGCTTCAGATATGATCCTCGTGAAAAAGTTCGGAACATATATTGCAGAGCAGCGGCCCAATAATATAGTTTTAAATTGGGAAGAGCCCACCCTCCCCTGTCCCTGGGTAAAGAAAGAAGATTAAAAGCCCTTCTTGGCTGTGAGTAGGGCGAAATAAACTGAGAAAAAATGTGTTAAAAAATTCGAAGCATGTGATTGTTAAAATCTAACGGGATTGTCCGAAAAAAATAAAGTAACTAAGGAAAATAAGTCATTTTTAAAACATTACATCTCCCTACTATAGTGAGATGTAAGTTGTCAATTTTCTGGAGTGATTGCTTCATATCAGCTGCAAGCGGGGTCAGGTTTTCTTCAACCAGCAAGTCTAAATCAGAGACTATATTAACTCCTAGATATTTAGCCTTCTTGGTGATTCTGTTATCTGCCCAGGTTATTTTTTCATTTATAACAATCTGCGTTTTTTTCTATTAAGGGCATATCCTGAAATCACTCCGAATTCTTGGGCTTCCTGCTCCAGGGCCCTAATAGCCGACTCTGGTTCCGGTGTTATTATAGCTACGTCATCAGCATAGGCCATAATCTTTGTGTCAATACCAAACCTGCTCACTGGCAAAATTGCGGGATTTAATTCAATTCTTTTGATCAAGGGGTAGATATAAAGGGCAAAAAGTAGAGGCGAGCAGGGGCACCCCTGCCTTGTTTCTCGTGATATCTTTATTTGCTCTGACAGATGTCCATTAATTAATATTTTGGCTGTAGGGTTTTGATACAGTGCCTGTAGTGCCTGAACCATCCTTGGTCCGAAGCCAATCCGCTGAATGATAGCCCATAGAAATTGCCAGGAGACCCGATCAAACGCCTTTTCAGTGTCTAGAAGGATTAGTGAGATCGGGTCTCCTGTCACCTCTGCAGCATCAAATAGAGTGATGGTCCGGCGGACGTGCTCCGCAGTGCCTTTTTTCGGGATAAACCCATGTTGCCAGCTAGAGACTAGTGGTTCGATGTTTAAAGATAATCTGGAGGCAATAACTTTAGAAAAAAGTTTGAGTCGGTATTAATTAGCGTGATAGGTCTATATGATGACATCGCCAGGGGTGATTTATCATTTTTGGGGAATATTACAAGTTTAGCAGATGACCAGGAGTTCGGTGGTGAGGTCCCATCAAAGGTGGGTCTTACTACATCAGTGAAGAGGTCCTTTATTTGCTGTGAGAAAATCTTTATAAAATTGAACTGGTATGCTATCCATACCGGAAGCTTTACCATCCGGGAGACCAACTAATGCAGCTGCGATCTCCTCCCAATCTGGAGGGTTCTCCATTATATCGTATTTATCAATATTAAGTTTAGCTATTGGTGTTGTCTCTAAACAATCACTAATCTTAATTTCTCTATCTTTGGTAGATCCAACCGTCTCTTCTAGGTATAACTTCTCGTAAAATTTCCTGAAGGCTTCCTCAATCTTTTTGGGGACAGTGGTTATCCCCTCGCTATCTGTATTAATTGAGGTCATAGTATTCGCAGTTATCTGTTGTCTAGTGGAGATGGCACGTTGATGGCCAATATGTTTGCTCCATTCATAGAGTTTTTCTCTCGATGTTGCCCATTTAGCAGCTATTTTCTCTGCTAAAACAGTCCCCATCTCTGATTGAGTGACCGAGACCATTGTCTGTGCCTCCGCTATTCCTATTCCAGCCTGCACTGCCTGTATTCTTTTTTTTCCGCATCTATCATCTGCCTTTGTAGTAGATTAACTTGTATCTTCTCTTTTTTGTTCTTCCGAAATGAAAAGCGAAGTGTCTCCCCCCTTATGCCGGCCTTTAGGGTATCCCAGACCACCATTGTAGATGCAGTCCCAACATTTATATTCAGAAACTCCTGTATCCAGCCCAACATATATTCTCGATAGTTATTGTCTTATAGCAGTGCCTTTTCAAATGTCCAATTCATACTTGGCCCCTGATTGACCCAGCCCTGTAGGTTTAAAATGAGCTGGTTATGATCCGACAGTAGTCGGGGAGCGGCATCAATGGAGCAGTCATGAATTAGTGCAGATGAAACAAAAAAATAATCAAGCCTTGTCAACGACAGATGATGGGCTGAAAAAAAAGTGAAGCCGTTTTGATCAGGTTTCAGGTGGGCCCAAACATCTTTTAAGCCATGAGTACTTATCAAGTTAAGCAGTGCCCGGAAAACTTTAGGTTTCCTTCCAAGATTCATCCGAATCCTAGGCACTAGGTAGGTTTAAGTTTAGGTTGCCACATAAGATTACCGGGAGCGGCCAATGCACTAATTCTTCATTTACATAATTAATTACCCCTATTCATCTAGATTACTCGCGTAGATAGAACAAATCGTGAATACTAGATTAGAGGGAAGAGAGCACCTTACAATCACCCATGTCCCTAATGTGTCAGATTTTACCTGATTCACTACTAGAGGTAGTGCTTTCCGCACCAAGATCCCAACTCCCTTCACCCGAGTGCCCTGCGAGGTTACCCCGGCAATTTTGAATCCTAAAGGGTTCAACAAAGATTTCTGACCGCATTCGATGTGAGTCTTTTGGAGACACACTATGTCCGCCCCCATTAGGCACAGTGCCTGCGCAGTTTTCTATCTCTTCAGAGGATCATTCAGGCTACATATATTCATCGAAACTATTCTAAGTTTGTTTAGTGAGTTCATTGTCTTATTTTAAGCATGGCCTGCATGTAACTCTCAGGGAGCATAGCCTCTTTTTCTCTTTCTTTCTTCTTTTCAACAGTTTTTTCTTCCTCTGATTGATTGTCCCCCCCACCCCAACCCTCCCATCCCCCATCCCACGAAAAAAAAAAAAACCTCCGCCCCCATCCCCACACCACATCCCTCCCCACATATCCCGCTCTCCTGCAGATCACTGCAAGTGTAATTTTTCCTAAGATATCAAGTCAAAATTTTTTAAACAAAACCAAACCAACATTTTAACTTTTAGCCCCGCTGCATTCATTACGGACCCCTCTTCCCTCCCCCACACTCCCCCTAAAAAAGCAGTCAGGGAAACCCTGAATGATGGTGAGCAAGTGTGAGAACCCCAGCCGCCACCCCACTCTGTATTTTATCCGTTGATCTCCGAAGTTGGGCTAGCCTGACCTCCAAAGAGAGATAATTTTATAGTAGAGAAAAAAAGAAGGAAAGATGGAAAAAACATGCAAAAGAAATGTTTTTTCTTTTTTGAATAGGAGAACAGTCAGGGTCCCAGTCTCATTAATTTTAAGTAGTCTATATCGGAGTCTTTGGCTTCATGCCTCATTCTTTCTTCCTCCCCATAATTTCTTTTAGATATTCTCCTGCTTTAATCTCGGATACCCGGGTTGATCCTTCATGTATTACTCTCAGTCTTGCTGGGTTCATTAAGAACGCTTGGGCCCCTTGTTGTTGTAAGGGAGTTATTATTTGGCGCAGTCACCACCTTCGCTCGACTGTTGTAGGGCAGAAGTCTGGTTTGGAAAATAATATTTTATTCCATCAACTTCTTTCTGGGAATTAGGCCTAGCCTGATCATATACTAGTTGCCTCAAAAGAAAGTTCCCAAAGAAAACCAAAAATACTCTAAGTTTCTCGTTTCCAAAGTTACTGCCATCACGTCTTTGCTGCAAATTATAAGGAAAACGGTGTGCCCTTTGGACCTCCTGACCCCAGTTCCAGCTAGTTTGTGATGGAAAAGCTGCCCGAAGTAATTTGACGATGTATCCTCTGGGGTCATCACCTTTCACACCTTCCGGTATCCCCAACAGCCTCAGGTTGTTTCTCCGCAGCCTGTTTTCCTGTTCCTCTAGTTTGGTCATCAAGTCAGTGAGGCAAGCCTTGTGGGAAGTTCCTTGTTCTTTTACTTGGGATACTTCAGTTTCAAGAATCACTGTTCGTCCTTCGATCATTGAGACCCGATCACCAATATCAGTTTAGATTTTATTTAATTTCCTGATAACGCCATGAAGTTTTTTGGACACCCCCTTAGTGGCAAGATTGTCTGATCTTACTTCTTCCTGGAACTTCTTGATAGACTCAAAAATAGAGGACAAGGAGGGCTCAGTTGGATTTGCAGCGGTTAGCAGCGGGCTTGCTTAATGTAGTAGACTGGAGGCCCCCACAGGTAGTAGCCCATGAGAGTCTGTATGATCCCACTTCAGCTGGCTACGTCTTTTACTCCTGGTCTTTTTCTTTTGCATGGTTCTGGATGCGGAGTCTGATCCTTTTCCTTCAGACTTGCTGCTTTCTGTTGAACTCAGAGACTCATTTCCCATTCCAGACAGAGATCCATCTGAGACAGAAAAGAAATTCTCATTCACTAGATCTGGGGTCTGTGGGTCTATTGGTCTGGGGCTCAGGTATTCGGGACCTCTTCCTCAGCCTCGTTTTCCCCCCAGAGAGCCTTTCCAGCAGTTTCATGGTCAGGGGCAGTGGTGGCAGCGGAGGCAGTAGCAGTGCCAGTAACAATGGGAGTATCTTGAACACAAATAGTGGACTCCAGTGCTCGCTCTATCTCACTCCCAGTAGGCCCCCCGCCGAGATCATCCGCGGCTACTTGCGAGGTTAAGTGGATGTCCCCTTGTTCTAAATTCACCTGATCAGGAAGCTTTGAGTTGGGTAGCTTTAAGTTGTCTAAATTACCCTCAGCAGGGGTGCTTAAGTCGGTGGAGGTGGAGATAGATGTTGGCGGCATTTTAAGTACAGTGAAGTGTTTGGCAATAGATGGAGAGCCCCCAGCACTGCCCGCTACATTCTCTTTTAAACAGCTCGCTCCTCCAAGCCTCCCCATATTTTTTACTTGTCCCTACCTCTCTTTTACCTTTGGGTGGAGGGTCCATTTTATCCACTGTCTTCTCCATTTTATCTTTTCCAGCTCCTCCTGGGTTACTGTTGCCTTCAGATTGAGGGTCTTCTGTCTGCGAGAAGTCATTCTGTGCTCGCTGCCACTGCTTTGCCAGATCAGTGTTTCGGGCTCCTTTTCACCATTTCTGCCACCACCACCCAGCAGCTTCAAGCACTTTCGAGTTACTTCAGTGAAGATAGCAGCAGTCCGGCCCATATCCACAGCGGGATCCGTGCTGCAGCGAAAACGTAGTGTAACAGAGATCCAGGCTCGTAGTTTTGTCCTTCTGTAGCCGCTCCAGACCCAGAAAAGGGCGCTGGGTGTCCGGACCTTGGGTTTAGATGCCACCGAAACCTCCGCGGACATCTGCCAGGTGAGAGTCCTGCACGTCAGGTCAGCTAGCCAATCACAGAATGCTGCTAGTCAGGGCTCCTTCATGTGGCGAGTGGCGAGGCAATCGGGAGAGAAAACGGTCACACTAGCGCCATCTCCTGCCCTAAGTTCTAAGAACAAAACTGAGCAGAGCTCAGTGGAAACTCCTTAGCACAACGTGTGGTAGAAAAATCTGAGTCATACATTTGTGAGGTTTATTTTACATTTTTTAACATTATTCAAAAACTGTGTTGTTTAAATTATATTATTAAATGTAGCGATGAATATTCTACTTTGTTTTTATTGTACTTCAATGTTGTTTAAAAAAAGAGTCTGTACAGTAATATGTGTATTTTGTAAGAGTATTACTGTTGTTTATATAAATGTTATTAATTAGGCTGCTTTTTGAAGTCTGTACAAGGGTATATATGAATGATGCCGCATAAATATAGATCGTTGGTTGAAGACACAGCAGAAATGTGTAATTTGAAAGATGGTCATCTCAGGTGTCATTAATTAGTCTTCTTTTTTTGTTGTCTCTACAATGGAATAGTTGAATGATAGTGCATAATTTTAGATAGTTTGGTAAAGATGCAGCACAACTGTGCAGTTTGAAACATGTTCATATAAGGTGTTATTAATTAGGTTTCTTTTTTTTAGTTTGTACAAAGGTAAAGTTAAATGATGTCACATATTTTTAGATAGAATAGTGAAATAAGGTGCTGTTAATTAGGCTTATTTTTTCTATTCTGAACAAACGTATAGTTGAATGATGCCACATAATTTTAGATAGCAAGGTGAAGATGTAGAATAAAAGTGTGGTTTTAAAAATGTTGAGAGGTATAGTATAATGGTGTTGTATATTTGTAGATAGAATGATGAAGCTGTAGCTCAAAAGTAAACCACTACATATTACCCTTGCAGGCATGTTGTACTTATCTACTTAACTTGATAATACGTAATGACTCACCTATGTCTTCAGATTGTATTTATAGAGTTATTTGTATGCGTACTGAACTATTGTGAGGCTGCCTGACCGATTACAGGACTGCAAAGGTAGTGACTGGGTGATTTTAAAACTACATGAGTAATGATTGACTGATTCCATATTCTCCAATCACCCAGTTAGTATGCTAGCACTCATTAAATCACTCCACCACTACCCAAGCACTTATGAAATCACCCAGGCACTACCCATGCACTCTCCCAATCACCAAGCACTATCCATGTACTAATGGAATAACCTAAGCATTACCCATGCACTTATGCAATCACACATGCAGTACCCATGTAATTCCACAATCACCCAATTAGTATCCAACCACTCATGAAATCATTCCGCCACTACCCAAGCACTTATGAAATCACCCAGGCACTACCCATGCACTCTCCCAATCACCCAGCACTGCCCATGTACTCATGGAATAACACAAGCACAGATGCAATCACACATGAAGTACTCATGCAATTCTCCAGTCACTAAGTTAATATACAAGCACTCATGAAATCTCTAAGCAACTACACAAGCAGTTATGAAATCACCCAGTAACTACCCATGCATTCTCCCAATCACCCAAGCACTACCTTTGCAGTCATTAAATCACCCATGCCCTTCTGTTGCATTCATCTACTTACCTAGACAGTACACAATGATTCATTGATCTCTTCAGGTACTATTTATACACTTAACCATGCAGTCAATGTGTATGTATGCACTCAGTGAATTTGCTAGCCACTATCTATCTTGTCCTGCACAAATTCCAGTGACTACCCTTACTCTCAATCACCCAAGCACTACCTACGGAGTTTTGGAATCACTCAGGCAGATGTAGCACATGTCTCAGTTTCTAGGTTTTCCTAAATTACAGAAATGTTGTTTATATATTTCTTTTACATGTGATGATGATTTGGGAAGTTAGACCCATATGTCCGTGTGCTTTTAGCAATATGAGGACACTTATAGTTGAGTCATGTAATAGTGTGTGGGTTTATATTTGGCTAGGCCCAACTGTCATGTACTTATAACAAACCCCAAGTACTCACCATTCAGTCTTACAATGGTGCAGGCACAACATATGCAGTGCTGTAATCACTCAGCCATTGCAATAATTTAAGCACTATATGTGCACTTATGCAATCACTAAGGTATAACGCATGCAGCAATATAATCACCCAGGCACTACTGTTGCACTCCTTCAATGACAAATGTACTATCTTTCTACTCTTGTAATCACTCAGACACTAGTTATGCTGTTATGAAATTATCCTGTAACTACTTTTGGAGTCTTTAAGTTAGTCAGGCTCTACCTCAGTAGTCTTGCAATTATCCAAGAAGTACCGATGCACTTTCAAAATCTCCCAGTCATTTGCTATTTAGTCATGTAAATCCCCAACTTTATCCCTACAGTTATGCAATTGCTGAGGTGTTACCCATGTACTTCTTTAATCCCTTTCTTCTCTTTCAATCATATATCCACTTTTTTTTTAACTTATGGAATCAGTCAATCATTACTCATGTAGTTTTAAAATCACCCAGTCACTATCTTTGCACTCCTGTAATCAGTGAGGCACCATCTTAATAATTCACTAAGCATCCAGGCAGTACTCATGAACTTATAAAATCATCCACTCACTTGCTATGTACTTCAGTAATCCTCCAGAAATTACCCTTGCAAGCATGTCATTATCCAGGGTCTAGTAATTTACTTTCTCTATAGTCATGTAATCATGTAGGCTGTACCTATGGAGTCATGTAATAACCTACACACTACTGTTGCAGTCATAGAATCCCCCATGTCCTTCTCTTGAATTCATCTATTTTCCTAGGCAGTACTCAATAACTCATAGATCCCCTGAGGTGCTATTTACACACTTAACTATGCAGTGAATGTGTATGTATGTACTCAGGAAAATCTCTAGCCATTATCTATTCTTTTCTGCAAAATTTCTAGTGACTACCCTTTCTCCCAATCACCCAAGCACTACCTACAGAGTTTTGGGATCACTCAGGCAGATGTAGCACATGTCTCAGTTTCTAGGTTTTCCTATGCTTTAGAAATGTTGTTTATATATTTCTTTTACATATGATGATGATTTGGGAAGGTAGACCCATATGTCTGTGTGCTTTTAGCAATATGGGGACACTTATAGTTGAGTCATGTAATAGTGTGCGGGTTTATATTTGGCTAGGCCGAACTGTCATGTACTTATAACAACACCCAAGTACTTGCCATGCAGTCTTACAATGATGCAGACACAACATATGCAGTGCTGTAATCACTCAGCCATTGCTCTTGCACAGATGAAATCATTTAGGCACTATCTGTGCACGTATGCAATCACCAAGGTATACCGCATGCAGTAATATAATCACCCAGGCACTACTATTGCACTCCTTCAATCACAGAGGAACACTATTTCTACTCAGACATCTGTTATGTTGTTATGGAATTATCCTGACTCTACTTTTAGAGTGTTTTAGTTAGTCAGGCTCTACCTTAGTAGTCTTGCAATTGTCCAAGAAGTACCCCTACACTTACAAAATCTCCCTGTCACTACCCATGCACTGCTCCAATCACCCAGCCAGTACCATGCACTTATTCAATCACTCTTCCAATACCCAAGCACTCATAAATTCACCATGCACTATCCTTGCAATACTCTAATCATCCGGTCAGTACCCATGTACTCATGCAATCATCCAGGCAGTAACCATCCACTGCTACAATCATCTGTGCACTACCCATGCAGTCCTCTAATCACCTAAACACTACTGATTTACTCCTTCAATTACCCAGGTAGTACCCATGCACTCCAGCAATCACCCTGTATCTACCCATGAACTCCTCCAATCCCCTAGCAAGTACCATGTACTTATCCAATCAGACCAGCAATACCCAATCACTTATAAATTCACCATGCACTCTCCTTGCAGTACTCTCATCATCCAGTCAGTACCAATGTACTCATGCAATGACCCAGGCACTAACACATGCACTGCTACAATCCCCTGTGCACTACCCATGCAGTCCTCTAATCACCTAGACACTACTCATTCACTCCCTCAATTACCCAGGTAGTACCCATGCAGTCCAGCAATCACCCTGTCACTCCCCATGCACTCCTCCCATCACCCAGCCAGTACCATATACTTATCCAATCACTCCGCCAATACCCAAACAGTTATAAATTCACCATGCACTCTCCTTGCAGTACGCTAATCATCCAGTCAGTACCCATGTACTCATGCAATGACCCAGGCACTAACACATGCACTGCTCCAATCCACTGTGCACTACCCATGCAGTCCTCTAATCACCTAGACACTACTCATTCACTCCTTTAATTACCCAGGTAGTACCCCTGCAGTCCAGCAATCACCCTGTCACCACCCATGCACTCTTCCAATCACCCAGCCGGTACCATGTACTTATCCAATCACTCTGCCAATACCCAATGCTGTTCTAAATTCACCATGCACTCTCCTTGCAGTACTCTAATCATCCAGTCAGTACCCAGGTACTCATGCAAAGACCCAGGCACTTACACAAACACTGCTACAATCCCCTGTGCACTACCCATGCAGTCTTATAATCACCTAGACACTACTCATTCACTCCGTCAATTACCCAGGTAGTACCCATGAAGTCCAGAAATCACCCTGTCACTATCCATGCACTCCTTCGATCACCCAGCCAGTACAATGTACTTATCCAATCCCTCCACCAATACCCAAGCATTTATAAATTTACCATGCACTCTCCTTACAGTACTCTAATCATCCAGTCAGTACCCATGTACTCATGCAATGACCCAGGCAACAATACATGCACTGCTATAATCCCCTGTGCACTACCCATGCGGTCCTCTAACCACCTAGACACTAATCATTCACTCCTTCAATTACCCAGGTAGTACCCATGCACTCCTCCAATCACCCAGCCACTACCATGTACTTATCCAATCACTTTGTCAATACCCAAGCAGTTATAAATTCACCATGCACTCTCCTTGCAGTACTCTTATTATCCAGTCATGTGTAATTGTGAATATATTCCAAAAATCATATATGCACTTGTTTGTAGTTTTTAAATAGAAGTTATTTCTTTAATATTAGATTAGTATATTTCTTTTAATTATTTTAATAATATTAAATTCATTTTAAATATTATTATTTTCAGATATTTTTCATTATTATTAACAAAAACTTACCATGACAAAAAGAACGGAAAAGAGAAAACAAGAAAAAACCCATACTATTTAAAGAAAAGACAACAGTAGGAATTAGATGAACTACAACACGTGGGAAAAAAGAAAAAGTCTTGCGGTAAGAGAACAAAAGAAGTTATGAAAAGACTTTCAAGGACTGGAAAGGACTTTGACTATGTAGAAAATGGAAAGAATACCTTTATAACACACAAGAATGAAATGAAAAAAGGGCAAATTATTGGCAAATCATGTTCTGATAAAACAATCTATGCTAAAAATAGATTAAATCAATTTTATATTAGGAAACGTATGTTTAAAAGTAGAGTACTACAAACTTTATTGAAAGATGGAAAGAAATATAAAAGAAGATTTGCATTTTAGAAAAAGAAAAAATAGATTGAAACTATAGTTGAAAAGGCTTTTGAAATAAAAAGAAAATTGTTCAATTTAGTTTTAAACAGAATACGAACATTAAATAAACCAATGCATTCTATGAAGGACAAAAGTAAAAAGAAGAGACTAATTAACAAAACTAACTTTTGTAAAAAATGTTTGGGTCAATGGAAGCACACTTCAAGTTCAGAGCCTTTCTTACTGAAGAGAGCTATTTTCAAAACAATACATTAGTTCACACAGTTGATACCAATGGTCGTGCTAATGAAGTGAAGAACGGTTGTGCAATTTAAAACAAAAAGATGGTTCCTAGAAAAGTAGAAGTGATAGCTGATGAATTTCTAGGGAGATGTACTAAAGCCCCAGTTCATACTTGGGATAGTAGTAGTATTTGTAGTATACGACAGGAGTCTATTGATATTTTACAAAATTTGCTACAAGAGTATACTAAAAAAAAAGCATTACACAAAAGATTAAGATGTTGCAAGGACTAGATCCTTGCAAAGTGAGAAAAATACTGGCTTGCAAGGTCGATCTCTGGCTTGTCTTTCTAGAAAAGTGTGTAAAAGTGTTTTTATCATTTGAGAATGTTAGCAGTATGTTGCTCTACAATGCAGAAGTTAGTAAGAAGATTGTACTATGTAAAAAGTCCTGCAATAATTTTAAGTGACTTAAACACTGCTCTTTTGCATGGCTCAGTAGCAGATGTAAAAAAAAAGTCTGTGATGATATAGAGTTTTGTTTCTTTGGTCCTGACAGGAGTGTAGAGTAAGTGAGAGTTTGATAAGTGTAGGGGTTGAAGAAGAGGTGGAAGATAGTAGTACTGTTTGAAGAAGAAATTATGAAGTTTAAGGTAATTTGTTGTGAAAGACCAAACTATGTTTGTATTTGTTGTCGACGTACTCACTATAGAAATCAAACTAGGAATGTTGATCTGTATTTAAAAAGTGAAAAAGAAAACAATGATAAGTGGAAGGAATTTGGAGCTTATTTGTTAGTGGAAGATTGCTTTGAGTTGGGTAGTGATCAACGTATTTGTAAATATTGTTATACCAAATTAGAGGAGAACAAAATGCCAGCTAGAGCTGAACATAATAACCGAGAGTTGGTAGTTATTCCACCTGAACTGGTAGATTTAAATACGTATGAGTCCATTCTGATTCAATCTGTGCACCCATTTCAGGCTATTGTTCGTATGGAGCCTAAAACAGGTTTACAAAGAGGACTAAAAGGAAGAGTTGTGTATTTACCTATAGATTTGAAGAAAAATATTGAAACTATTGGTGTAGAGAAAGATGAAACTGAACCTGTAGTTATTCTAGTTAATGGTGTTCCTAGGAAGAGTCGGAAAATATGGCAAGAATCAGTAGAGGTCAGCAAATGGCAAAAGGCTACGTTATATCTCATAAGAAACAATGTTTATTACAAAAATGTGTATGTGGAAGAAGAAGAAATAGTTTTAGGAGATGATAGCGAAATTTCAAGTGACCAAATTGAAAAAGTGGACATATCCAAAATTGAAGAAATGTATTAACATTATAGTGTACATCCTTTACATTCAAAGGAAGTGATTGGAAATATTATTGAATTATTTCAAATGAAGAAAGCGAAGGGAACTCCCATGAGTGTTTGGGTAAAAAGTTTGGAAGCTTGTTGTTTTCCACAGCTCTTCCCCACGGAAAAAGGTGGACGATATGATGAACGACCAGTACAGATTTTAGCGTCAGAATATCGTACAACAAGATTGTACTAAGAGGATCCAAGATTTTGACAATGTATTCCAGATATATCTCATCTTTTGTATGAAAGTGACTTGTCAGGACTTTCATATGCAGTGAACCACATATTAAAAGCAGGAGTTCATCTTCAACATGTTTCTGCAAAGGAATTCATGGACAAAGTACAACAGAGAGACAATCATTTAGAATCTTAATTGATTAATTTGATGGTGTGTCAACGTGGTACTAATGAGCATTGGTATCGCCGTCATGGGAACTTACACAGTTTGTTACGCTAAGCTGTGCTGAATACGCATGGGACGATTTACCTGAATTTCTTCGAGAAGCAAATTCAAATATTAAAAACATTCAATTCAAGACAGCTGGAGAACGGTGTTCCTTGGATCCTGGAAATGTGTGCAGATATTTTAATCATAGGTTTCAAGCTTTGATGTCTTTTATCTGCAATAAAAACAACCCACCTCTTGGAGAAGTTATTGATTTCTTTTGGAGAAAGGAGTACCAAGCTAGAGGTGCTCCTCATATACATATGCTTTTATGGATTAAGGATGCACCCAAATTTGGAATTGATTCTGATGAGACTGTTTTATCTTTCATTGCAGACTATGTTACATATGGTATTCCAAAAACAGGAGAAGAAAATACCTTAAGCAACAAGTTTTACGGTTTCAAACTCATCGATGTGGCAGATACTGTTGACGGAAATACAAGTCAAAAGGAAAGTTTTGTACAAAATGTTCGTTTGGATTTCCACGTCCAGTAATTTTTAAAGGAAGAGTCAACAGTTTCATGTCAGCAGTGAGGCATACTACAACTCGAAAATCTCCCCAAAATACTTACAATTTAAAAAGAAGTGAACATTCAAAGTATATTAATGATTACAATCCAGTGATTTGTCAATGTGGAGTGCAAATATGGATATCCAGTATTTTGCAAATAATTCCATTGCTGTTGCTCGTTATGATACGTCATACATAACAAAATCTGAAAAGACTGAGTTGAAAGAAAAGTGGGAAGAAATTTCACAAGAGAAGACTCTTACTAAAAAATTGGACAGCTTCAGTTTAAAGATGCTGTCCCATCGAGAGATTGGATCCTACGAGTGTTCGGATCGGTTGACCTCTGCAAGTTTATATTCAAAGTCAAGAGGAATCATTTGGGTTAGTCTAGGTCTTGCTGAAACACGAAATCGTGTATTGAAATCTGTACAAGAAATGTAATATTTAGCATTAAATGTACCAGAAAGCACAGATATTGTTAAAACAAACATGTTGGATATGTACTATCCTAAAAGAAGTATATATCTTGAAAGCATTTGTACACAAATTGGTCGCACACTGCTCGTCACACCAGCAAGTTGCCCCAAAGGACTGTGGTAAATGAAGTGGCGACGGCGGGTACGCCTATGCCACGATGTGTAAAGAGAACAGTATGTGTTGCATTTAGCCATCCCTCGTGGCATAGGCGTACCCGCCGTCGCCACTACATCTACCACAGTCCTTTGGGGCAACTTGCTGGTGTGACGAGCAGTGTGCGACCAACCTTTGCTTAATTCATTACGGCTCCCTTGAGCCAACGGGCTGACGAGCCTTGGATCTGCACCTGCGCGCCATGAGAGGTACTTGACCTGTTTTAATTACATTTTGGCAGTCCACGCGGCACCCCTTTACACTGACCTGCTCCCTGCTGACGAGAGGCAACTACCTCGAAACACGTGTCCAGGGATGGCTAACGCAACACATACTGTTCTTTATACATCGTGGCATAGGCGTACCCGCCGTCGCCACTACATCTACCACAGTCCTTTGGGGCAACTTGCTGGTGTGACGAGCAGTGTGCGACCAACCTTTGCTTAATTCATTACGGCTCCCTTGAGCCAACGGGCTGACGAGCGTTGGATCTGCACCTGCGCGCCATGAGAGGTACTTGACCTGTTTTAATTACATTTTGGCAGTCCACGCGGCACCCCTTTACACTGACCTGCTCCCTGCTGACGAGAGGCAACTACCTCGAAACACGTGTCCAGGGATGGCTAACGCAACACATACTGTTCTTTATACATCGTGGCATAGGCGTACCCGCCGTCGCCACTACATCTACCACAGTCCTTTGGGGCAACTTGCTGGTGTGACGAGCAGTGTGCGACCAACCTTTGCTTAATTCATTACGGCTCCCTTGAGCCAACGGGCTGACGAGCCTTGGATCTGCACCTGCGCGCCATGAGAGGTACTTGACCTGTTTTAATTACATTTTGGCAGTCCTCGCGGCACCCCTTTACACTGACCTGCTCCCTGCTGACGAGAGGCAACTACCTCGAAACACGTGTCCAGGGATGGCTAACGCAACACATACTGTTCTTTATACATCGTGGCATAGGCGTACCCGCCGTCGCCACTACATCTACCACAGTCCTTTGGGGCAACTTGCTGGTGTGACGAGCAGTGTGAGACCAACCTTTGCTTAATTCATTACGGCTCCCTTGAGCCAACGGGCTGACGAGCCTTGGATCTGCACCTGCGCGCCATGAGAGGTACTTGACCTGTTTTAATTACATTTTGGCAGTCCACGCGGCACCCCTTTACACTGACCTGCTCCCTGCTGACGAGAGGCAACTACCTCGAAACACGTGTCCAGGGATGGCTAACGCAACACATACTGTTCTTTATACATCGTGGCATAGGCGTACCCGCCGTCGCCACTACATCTACCACAGTCCTTTGGGGCAACTTGCTGGTGTGACGAGCAGTGTGCGACCAACCTTTGCTTATATCTTGAAAGCACATGTCTCTATGAAGTACTGCAATATTACAGCTTTAAGAGAAATATTACAGAGAACATAACTTAAGAAAAATATGAAGTCATTGGCTGTGATGGATGTTTGGTGAAACACACCAAAGGAAATCTCATTAATCACAGGAAACTCAGTTGCGAAACACTAGGTAAAAGGGATTTTTACTATTTAACACTTCTGCAACTGTTCAAGCCTTGTCGTACTGAAATGGAATTACTTAAAGATTTTCAGTGCTATGACGATTCTTTTAATGCATGTATAGATAGCATTGAATGCACAGTTTTTCCAAATTATCTACAAATGTTAAATGAAGAAATTGATCAAGAAGCTACTATTGCAGCTGAGATTGCTAGAGACAGTTCTCAAGATAGTCCAAGTTCTGCTCCACTGAGTCAAGATCCACAGGAGAAACAATTCTTGAAAATGAAGCAGCAATCGCCATGAGTGAATTAGAAACAGCAATGCATCAAGCTCAACAGGATATTATGGAGTTGGAAAACTTGGAAGAACAACTAAATATTGAACAGAAAGAAATGTATCAACAAGTTACACAACAGATAGGACATGGTTTACTTCATGAAAATAAACAATCCAACTGCACATCATTTAAACCTATTCAAATGGATATCAGTGGTCAAGCTGGTACAGGAAAAAGTTTCTTAATTAAAGTTTTGACCTGTTATTTACAGAAAACCACTGAATCATAGTTATCTTGTGTTGTAACCGCTCCAACTGGGTTAGCAGAACACAACATTAAAGGGATTACTTTACATTGTTTACTGATGCTACCTGTTGAACATGAAAACAAGTTGGAATATCACAAGCTATCTGGAGAAGCTTGTTATGAAGTGTCAAGAGTACTAAAGAAAATGAAACTTCTGATAATTGATGAGGTGAGCATGGTCTCAAACTTAATGCTTGCCTTTGTAGATTTAGAAATGCAGCAAATTTTAAAAACAGATTATGGTGTGTTATTTGGAGGAAAACGTGATTGTTTTTGGTGATCTACTGCAACTTACTCCTGTAAAAGGGGAACCCAGTTTTAAAACAATTGTGCATGAAGACACCAGGAAATCTTTGGGAAGTATTGGAAATGTGAACATTTGGTCATATTTTGAATACAAAGAACTTATTAAAAATATGCGACAGGCAAATGATGGAGATTATGGAAGCATTCTTCAAGATATAAGAATTGGTGTATTGACAGAACATGGTAAAGAAGCTTTGCAAAGTTGGCTACTTACAAACTTGTTTCCAAATGTAAATGTTGCTCCGGAAAAATAATATACAAAAAAATTGGAGAAAAGAAATCTACAATTTGCCTAATGCCAACACTGCAAGAGTGTTCTACATTCAATCAAGAACTTTTGAAGTTGGAAAAACAACAAATAATTAAAATGGAAGCCATTGATAAAATAGAACATGGAGGAATTACTATTATTTTGTCTGAAAAATTAAAAACAATATTGGATTCTTTGGAAAAATCTATATCTAAGACTGCTGGTTTAGAAAATAATTTATATGTATGTGAAAACTGTCAGGTAATTTTACGGCGTAATTTGGATGTGGAAAAAGGTTTAGTCAATGGAGCAATGGGAAAAGTTGTTGATTTTGTTAATTATCCAAACAGATATGGAATTGAATTTTGAAGATTAAATTTGATAAGATAGAAGAGGTAAAACAGATTGGACATTGTGCTGTTCGTTTTTTGCTTGTTAAAGACTTGTATGTTCGTAGAAAACAGTTTCCTCTTTCTTTAGCATATGCGGTGACCATTCATAAATCTCAAGGTTTAAGTGTAGACAGTGCTTTGGTAAACATTGGAAGTACCATGTTTAAAGAGGGCATGGCAAATGTTACATCGTCCCGAGTTCGAACTTTATCTGGATTGTATTTGATTGATTAGTGCAGATGCAAATTGTGTAAGAGAGTATAATCGGTTAAGAAGACTGTATGCTCCCAGCTTAGGTGAATATCCTGTATATGAAAAGCGTGTAGTATGTCGAAAACGAACATATGAGAAACTCTGTAGTGAGGTTGGAAATAAGAAAAAAAATCAAGAGAATGTTGAGGCTCCAAAGAAAAAGGAAATGAACACTGTTTATGATATTGTAGGATATCAGTTTGAAAATAGTTCAGGTATCAACTGCTATGCTAATGTAAATGTGAACGTCATATGGTTTCTAGAAAATCTTCAACAACAAATTATGGAGAATCAAAAAAAAAGGTTTTGTTCTTTGTTGCATTCTATTTTTGAAAACTTAACAACTGATAAAACTAAAATCCAAAGTGCTTCTGGCATTCCGCATCTTCTCGATATATGTTCTGGTTCTTCACAATTTACACTTAATGTACAGCAAGATGCTCAAGAATTTCTTATGTTTATGCTTGCAGTATTGGAAGATGAAGGTATACAAATTAAAAATCTGTTTGGACTTCGCTACAGATGGGATCATAAATGTGAAGATTGTTCATTTTCTTCTACCACCAAAATAGACACTGAAAGATTCATATATTTGACAATACCACATTGCAAAACAGTGTCTTTTAACAAATTAGTAAAATCAGCTAATCAAAATATGGAATGTACTCACTGCAAATCTTAAATGTTATCAACATTATTTATAGAAAGATTTGGACAATATGTAATTTTAATGCTACAATGTTGTACAGTAGATGGAAAAAAATTAGAAACTAAAATTAAAGATTTTGTGGCAAGTCAACTGTCAATTTCAGGAAGAACTTACAAAGTAGTAGCAATTATTTCCCACGCTGGACCTTCTACAACATCTGGACACTATACTGTGTATTTAAAGTGAAATAAAGTATGGACACATTTTAATGATGCCCATTTACAATTCAAATGTTGGTTGCCCTATGAATTACCAAATTCATATCTAATATTTTTGATGCCAAAGTTCTGAAAACATAATTCGGCCTATTGGGAAGATGTCAACATGAATTAATGAGTTTATTTTGGATATTTTCAATACAAACGATTTCAGAAACATCATTCGGCCTCTTGGGAAGATGTCAATATGAATTAATAAGTTTATTTTGGATATTCTCAATGCAAATGGTTTAGGAAACATCATTCGACCTATATGGAAGTTGCCTACAATTACTGTTTCAATTATCGTTTCTGTTCTTTCATATTGTATTTAGAAAATTATTTTTAAAAGAAGCAGTTCATATATTTGATCTTTGTATTATATGCAATATTATTGAAGGTGTTTATTTTTGAAAATGTAAACAGATAGTTGAGTTTGTTGTAAATATTTGCAACACAGATTTTTTTTTTTAAACAATCTTATTGATTGTATTTTTTTGCCCGCTGTCACATGATGATCAACATTGAAATCACTGTGTATGGTTAAATTCAATAGAATCTGAAAATAGCAAAAAAGGCAAACTGAATATGTTATGTAATTATAAAATTATATTGCGTTGTAAAAATTATAAAATTATATGTAATAACAGTATTTTTTCTTCTCTTTTACAGACACTAATTCTAAAGTTTGGAAATATCTTACATTTAGATTATAATAAAACAACTGAAAACATTGTTTCACTAAGTTTCATATGCACTGTTACAATCACTTATAAATTCACTATGCACTCTCCCTGTAGTACTCTAATCATCCAGTCAGTACCCATGTAGTCATGCAATGAATCAGGCAATACCATGCACTGCTACTATCCCCTGTGCACTACACATGCAGTCCTCTAATCACCTAGACACTACTCATTGACTCCTTCAATTACTCATGTAGTACCCATAGAGTCCAGTAATCACCCTGTCACTACCCATGCACTACTCTAATCACCCAGCTAGTACCTGGATCATTGGACCAACTAATCCAATCACTCCGCCAATACCCAAACACTTATAAATTCACCATGCACTCTCCTTGCAGTACTCTAATCATCCAGTCAGTACCCATTTACTCATCCAATGATCCAGGCACTAACCATGCCATGCTACAATCACCTGTGCACTACCCATGCAGTCCTCTAATCACCTAGACACTACTCATTCACACCTTCAATTACTCAGGTAGTACCCATGCACTCCAGCAATCACCCTGTCATTACACATGCACTCCTCTAATCACCCAGCCAGTACTATGTACTTATCCAATTCCTCCGCCAATTCCCAATCACTTATAAATTCACCATGCACTCTCCTTGCAGTACTCTTATCATCCATTCAGTACCCATGTACTCATGCCATGACCCAGGCACTAACATATGCACTGCTACAAACTCCTGTTCACTACCCATGCAGTCCTCTAACCACTTAGACACTACTCATTCACTCCTTCAATTACCCAGGTAGTACCCATGCAGTCCAGCAATCACCCTGGCACTACCCATGCCGTCCTCCAATCACCCAGCCAGTACCATGTACTTATCCACTCAGACCGCCAATACCAAATCACTTATAAATTCACCATGCACTCCCCTTGCAGTCAGTCAGTACCCATGTACTCATGCACTAACCTAGGCACTAACACATGCACTGCTACAATCCCCAGTGCACAACCCATGCAGTCCTCTAATCACCTAGACACTACTCATTCACTCCTTCAATTACCCAAGTAGTACCTATGCAGTCCAGCAATCACCGTGTCAATACCCATGCACTTCTCAGGTGCACCATACAACCTCCCATTCTGTGCAAGGACCTTCTCCACCAGGACCTCCAGCTCCTCTGTGGTGAAGAGACAGGCCCTGATGTTCTCATTTCTCGCCATCACTGGGTCCAGAATATAGGAACAGCAGCAGGTGGTGTTGAAGAATGGCAGGCAGCAGTGTCTCAATGCAAGTGATATGTGTGGTTCTCTCACAGACATTTATATGCCCCTGGGGTTGTTTCAGTGGTACTCAGCTGCTGCAATTGGTCTGCCTGGTTAGCATTTTTCAATTCTATCCAATAACTGGGACCGCGGAAGCAGAGCACGCTTATCATGAGTTTCAAAATTGTATTTCACTACCGCGATCGCGGTTCCCATTGGCTGTAATGGCATTGGCACAGGCTGTGTCACACTGCGGAGGCCAGACAGTCGCTACCGCCATTTGGCATCTTTCAATTCCTAGGAAGCTTGTTTCCGGTCCAGGGAAGACATGGCTTGGCAGTTCGGGCTGGACTGTTCCCATGAGGCACAGGGTCTGACTGATTTGCATATGGCCATGTCTAAACTGGGGTGGCAGAGTGGGCTAAAGAACGGTGATGGATTAAACCCAGATCAGTTGACTGGGAGTGAGTGCTTGCAATGATCAACACTCCGTCCATCATTTCCTTTGGTTTTGCTTTGTTCGCCATAAGTTGGCAGGGTATGCTCAGACGTGAGTCCCTTGCTCACTTTGCCACTGGATTCAAGCAAGCCTGGCTGAAGACGGCTGAAATGCCAGAAACCGGTCCTAGGAAGCTTGTTTCCGGTCCAGGGAAGACATGGCTTGGCAGTTCGGGCTGGACTGTTCCCATGAGGCACAGGGTCAGACTGATTTGAATATGGCCATGTCTGAACTGGGGTGGCAGAGTGGGCTAAAGAACAGTGATGGATTAAACCCAGATCAGTTGACTGGAGGTGAGTGCTTGCAATGTTCAACACTCCGTCCATCATTTCCTTTGGTTTTGCTTTGTCCGCCATAAGTTGGCAGGGTATGCTCAGACGTGAGTCTCTTGCTCACTTTGCCACTGGATTCAAGCAAGCCTGGCTGAAGACGGCTTGAGGTTCTGGACTTTTAAGAGTCCAGAGGTGTCAGGGAAACAACACCCGAAGACCCCTGAGTTCCCCCTGTCCCGGTGCACAAACAAACAGAGAAACGGGCTTCTCGATGGCGGCGTCAAAGACCAAGGTTTATTTACTGCAGGGATACAGAAATCATAGGAACCACACAGAGGCAGAATCTAGGAGACTGTTCGAATTGCATTAAGTGGGTTGTTTCTTAAATACAAGAAAAATGTCTTGGGGCAACATTACACGAATATTTCTCATGCCCAACCCGGTATCCCAAACAGATAATAAATAAACATCAAACAATGATTAGTTGTAGGTTTTCGGTATTCGATCAGGCTCTCTTGTCAGTTCTTCATTCTCTACTTGATCCTCCCCATCATAAAAATCGTAACCTCCCCATTGTAAAAGCCCAGAAAGAAAGGAGCAGAGCCAGGTGCAAAGGATTGAAATGTAGGATAAGAGGTGTTTATGGATCATAAACGGGCAGGGCAATCGTCTTCGGCCTTCAGTCAGGACAATGGACACGAGAACCAGTATAGCAGGACTGGCCTCAGGCAAGGGAGGCAGCTTGATTCTGCCTAGTCATGTAGCGTCAGCCTTTCTCGGGGCTCGAGCTTACGTGTCCTTAACAAGGTGACTCTGCCGGGGTCATCGTCCGTTCATTGACTATGTGAGGGCAAGAAACAAGATGGATGCCGTAACTAAAATGGGTGCCATGGCGTTTACGAGAGAATGCCCTATTTTCCAATGAATTCGTGCTAGTTGCGCAGCGAAAACACTGTCACGTATACAATGGATCATTTGCGGTTCATTGGTACCAAAATCGTGTCAGTACTATGATACCGAATTCACGGGTTCGGATCGCTACAGAACCTCAGACCGTCCTTTTGCCCTTACATAGGCAATAATTCACTCTATGTCAGAGTCCAGTTCTATGTTCATCAGGTCACTGATATGTTGTTGTAGCATTACTCTATCCCGTGGCGTATCTCTGAAAACAGGTGGTCTGCTTACGCATGATGAAACACAAACGTTACATAAGGCAGGGCCACACTGAATAATGAGACAGCACGAAAATAAAAATACTAACGTAACACCGATGACCATTAGAACCTTCCACCCCATGCAGATAATAGATTCCAGAACCATCCCATTAGTGACCAGTCACCTTCCTCTACGTGAATGGAGTCGTAGATTTTGTGTAACTTAGAGATGGCCTTGTATACTGTTGGCGCATTATCTGGGATAAAAACGCAGCAACTTGATTGGATCATTTTGCATACCCCACCTCGATCTGCAAGTAACACGTCAAGAACCATACGGTTCTGTAACATCATGAGGCGATCCGCTTGAAGTTCAGCTGTCAGGTTACTAAGGGCACCTGTAGTTTCGATAATGGTGGATTCAACTCCTCGTGTTAGTTGACGCAGGTTTCTACTGTTGACCATAGGCCCCCAGAACGGGAGGAAACCTTTGAAAAAGTCTCCTGCTTCTTGGCCAGCAGTATCCTCTTTACTGAATACACCTCTCACAACTCTCGTTTTGTGATAATCCGGTGCAGCAGTGTATGTCGGAGGTAACAGTTGAGCGATATAACATGAGCCTGAGAAGTCAGCGGGCCGCCATGTATATGCTCTGTCTTGACAAACAAAATAGGTACCTTAGCGGCTAAGAATGCAGGGGAAGATTGTGACGGGAACACGTACGTTTCAATACAGTCACTCTTCCCTAGTCGAGCTTTCGGATTCCTCCCATTTCCTTGCAAACAGACCTGACCTTGGTGGGGTACGACCCAGATCGGAGTTGAGCTCTTACGTTTGTTCTCACCCAGAGTGATGCCATATTCTGTAATGTTCCACCCCATGTAAACTCGCAACTCATCCTTGGGAATGTACGGAGTATTAGTGACATCTCTCACCATATCAGTGATTCCTTTTACCAAGGCTCTATTAGCAGAGTTATACTGGGTGGAACGCGGAGGTCGTGGAGGGTAGGTCTCTAGAGCATAGGCGAACATGGTTTGAAATGCCCAAAATGATCCATTATAACTGAAAGGCAGAACCAAATAAGGGATGCCCTTGTCCATGGTATGTGGAATCAGGCCACATACCCAGCAGTTTGTTGTGTTAACCACTAGTTGATGTTGGTGCAAGAGCTGAATGAAAGTGTTATTTATAAACTCAGAGCGTCGAGCTTGCTCGTGGGCCGGAAAAGGATGAAAAGAATGAATAGAACCAATAGTCGGGGAAACAGAAATATGGGGAGATACTGTAGACGTAACAGGTGCAAAGATCAATTGAATACCAAAAATAATTCCGCCTATCAGAGTTATAAAAACAATCAGAAGTGTCAGGGCACATTGCATTAGGAAACATTTACTATACAATATGTCATATAATTTTGTCTTGTGCACCTTTATGACTTTAACCCGTCGTGATTCAGGAAGCTCCATCTTCTACAACCGTTCGCAACGGATGGTTTGTACCTGTTAAAAACTTACCTCTGTTTATCCTGGGAGTTCCCAAGACAAACAGAAGAAACCGACCTAATGTCTGATTCCCTGTAAATTAAAACAAGGCACACGTTACGACCCTACGGTAACCCAGACGGCAAGGCAAGAGGATAGCAAAAAATAAAAGCAAACTTCCTGACTGTACGGGATGCAAATACGATCAAAACAGTTTTACAGTTTTCAAACAAAAAAATGTAATAATGCAACGTCATCAGTTCATCACATGAGAACGTAGATTATATCTGTATTTTCCAGGTCTTGTTTGGTCTTGAAATAGCTGGTCCACAGGTGCAGAAATGTTCGATTCCACAGGCGACAAGTGTTCACTTTGTACAATGCTCGGTTCAGGATTCAAAGGAGTGGTTTCTGCTGAGGTGCCAAAGTTCTGCGTTTTAGTTCGTGGATGGTCCGTTAGGTACTCTGCATCGCTGAAAGGGATGTGCCTAGGAACAGGTTCTGTCTCGGATACACCAATTCCCTGTCTAACCCAATTGTCATAGGGGAGTGGGAGAGGGACACGCTTCGTGTGGCTGGCGTGCACCCAATTTTTCCTGCCAGCTAGGCGTACTGCAGTTCTGGTTACGAGGAGGACCTGGAACGGGCCCACGAATCTTGGCTGAAGGTTTCGAGTGCGTTCAAAGTTCCGCACTACAACCTGGTCACCGGGTTTCAACGTATGGCCTGGACTCTCCGGCAGTTTAGGCAAGGATTCGAATACCTGTTGATGAATAAGGCTTAGTTTAGCAGTCAGATCATGAAGGTAATCAATCAACATTGGGTATTCTATCTGTCTGAATTCCTTTGGCCTAGGGACTCCCCAAACATTAGCAGGGCGGCCGAACACAATCTCATATGGGCTAAGCCCTACTCGAGAATATACAGTCGCTCTGGTGGACAGTAAAGCTAGAGGCAGTGCGTCTGGCCAAGAGAGACCAGTGGAAGCTTGAATTTTCGCAAGCTTCAGCTTCAGGGTGCCATTGTACCCTTCCACCAAACCTGCCGACTGTGGATGGTTCGCACTGTGGAATTTTTGTACAATTCCTAGACCTGCACACACACTCTTCATAACTTTCCCTACAAACTCACTTCCGTTGTCTGACCAAACAATCCGTGGCATACCATACCTAGGGAAGTATTCTTTGAGGAGGATTTTGGCAGTGGACATGGCAGTGTTATCCTTTAGTGGGTATGCCTCAATCCATCTTGAAAAGGCACATACTACCACTAGGACATACTTAAGATTGTTACACCTGTCCATGTGGATATAATCCAACTGAATCACTTCAAAGGGACAAGAAGGGGGAGCAAAATGACCAGTTGGGGTTGGGGTTCCCTTGCCAGGATTATGCATCAGGCATACCATGCAATTTTTCACCACTCTTTCCGCACACTTAGTAATTCCATCGTTCTTCCATACTGGAGCTAACATTTTACAGATCCCTTTCGAACTGATGTGCGCTGCTCCATGCGCCATCGTGACTACCGCAAGTACATACGTGTCAGGTAACATCCAACGTTGCTGCTCAGACAGATCAATCCAACATCCACTTGGATCCATTTTACCCGTTTTCTCCTTCCATTCATTCTTCTCATTTTCAGTTGCCTCATTCTGGATTGCTTTCACACTGTCAATCGTATTCTCACACATTCCTGATTCAGCAATCCATCTTGCAGACGTTGCAGCGTACATTCGGCTCGTCATGTTCTTGGCCGTTTCTTTAGCGACCTCGTCAGCAAACGCATTCCCTCGGCCAACATCATCCGTAATCTTTCGATGTGCACTGCACTTCACAATCGCAACCTCATTCGGTAGGGTCAGGGATTCTAATAGATCGCTGACTAACTGTCCATGTTGGATCTTAGTTCCATGGGACGTGAGAAAACCTCTTTCTTTCCAGAGACGTCCAAAACTATGTGCAACACCGAAGGCGTACTGGCTGTCAGTAAACACATTCACTCTCTTTCCCTCAGCTAAAACACACGCTCTTGTCAATGCAATTAATTCTGCTGCTTGGGCAGAATTCTGACTCACTCTTGCAGCCTCAACAATCGTACTCAAAGTCGTAACTGCATACGCGGCCGTCACATCACCATTCTGTAGTTTAAAACAGGACCCATCGACATATAACGTGCCGTCTGGGTCTGATAACGGAGTATATTTCAAATCAATTCTACCTTTTGTCTCTTCCTCAGTTCTGAAACAACAATCATGGGGCTCTGAATCACTCGACTCCTGAGTAGTCGGCAACAGTGTTGCTGGATTCAATATGTTGCATCGCTTGATCTGAATGTGACTTGCCAAAAGCGTCAGCTCATAGCCTGATAATCTAGCACTGGTGAGGTGCTGAGTTTTCGTTCTATTCATGAGTGTATCCACAGCATGTGGAACCATGACTACTAGCATGTTGTTCATGACTAATCCAGCAGACTGTCGAATAGACACTGCGGCTGCTGCCGTGGCTCTTAAACAACTTGGCAATGCTCTGGCTACCGGATCTAATGTGGATGAAAAATATGCACAAGGCCGTTGTTTGTCGCCGAATTGTTGTGTTAATACACTCAATGCACAACCTTCTCTTTCATGGACATATAGTGTAAACGGTTTACTGTAGTCAGGAGTACCCAACACAGGAGCTGAACACAGCGCATCACGTAAGTCAGAGAAGCTCTGTTGACATTCATCAGACCATGGCAAAGGGCTCGGAACACCTTTTCCAGTCAGGGCTACCAACGGTTTTGCCATGAGAGAAAAATTTGGGATCCATTGCCTACAGTATGACGTAATACCCAAAAACGCACGCACTTCTCTTTGTGTGCTTGGTACAGTCATCTGTGAAATTGCTTTGATTCTCTCTGGGGTCAACCTTCTTCCCTCCTTTGACAAAAGATGACCTAAGTAGGTCACTTCTTGGCAACAATATTGCAGTTTAGAAGGTGACACCTTGTGATGTAAGTCGGACAAATGACGTAATAAAGAAATAGTAGCTGCTTTGCAAGTTTCCTTGTCGTCAGCGGCTAGCAAAAGATCGTCTACGTATTGGATCAGAGCAACACCATGAGGAAGTACAAGAGCGTCTAATTGACTTTTTAATGCTTGGCTATAAATTGAAGGGCTTTCACAATAACCTTGTGGAGCGCGTTTGAATCTGAAACTGCGTCCTCCTAATGAGAAACCAAAAATGTCTCTACTTTCTTCTGCTATGGGAATGCTGAAAAATGCATTTTTCAAGTCGATCACCGTAAACCATGATGCCGATGCAGGAATCAACGTCAATAATGCAGTGATATCTGGGACTACAGGAAACTGTGGAATCACTATTTTGTTAACTTCTCTGAGGTCAATCACAAATCTGTAAATTGGTGGTTTAGAAGGATCAGTGCGTTTCAGAATTGGCAGAACAGGACTATTGCAGACGTTTCCTCTAGTTTCCTCTATCACATCTTTCTGTATCAAGTCTTTTACAATTAGTAAGAGTGCTTGTTCACCTTCGTTTGAAATCCGATACTGTGGGATTCGTGGAAATTTAACATTCGCTTTTAGACTTACCACGTAAGGGGGAATTTCCAAGAGGCCTACATCGTTGGGACCAGTTGCCCAAAGAGTATCAGGGAGAGAACGCAGCTCCGGTGGGAGCTTGTCCATCGACATGTACATCGGGGAGATGACTCCTTTACCTAATGTGAGCTGTACTCCCGAAGGAGAACAGTACAATGTCGCATGCAGGCGTTTCAACAGGTCTAAACCAAGCAGATTCTCATTACAACCGGTTGTTAAAACGAGGGGTGCTTCTAGCTCGCATGGCCCAACAGTGATAGATAAAGGACTGGACACAGGATTGTGAACAGGGGCGCCTGAGAAACCTACTGAAGTGTTCGTTAAGCCAGACAAAGGTGCGCCAGGGAGTTTCGCACGCATGATTGAACTTTTTGCCGCACCAGTATCCAACAGAAACGGTTCGACCACGCCTGAGGTAACTACTGTGACATAAGGTCCACTCTGATCAACTGGAACTGATACTACTCCCTCTCTCTGCCTGCGGCTGTCCTATTGCTTGCTTCTATGAATCTCTTCATTATGATCGTAGTAATCTTCAACATGATACTGTGGAGATCTACCTGGCTGCGTAGGTTGTACATTTCGCTGGTCGAAATAATTCGATTGGCGATCAGCCTGTGGTGTCATCGTACCACGCCCTCTACCTCTAGGAGCTTGCATAGATCCAACATTACCTCTCTGAGCTGGGATACCACTAGTTTGTGGGTGTAGTACTGGACACTCATTCTTATAATGACCCTCCTTTTTACAATAGGCACACTGATTCCATGCTAACTGTTGTCGGGGAAAACTATAATTAAATCTCTGGGCCGTCCCTTGCTGGAATTGTGGCTGCGGTTGAAACTGGGGTCGCTGCTGTGAGTCTGACTGATTCGAACGAGGCGGATATGCCTGTTGCAAAAGAACTTTGTTTTTTAAATCTTTCGTTTTCTTTTCTGACTTTTCCTTCTCTTCTTTCTCTCTATTCTCGTAATACTGAGCAGTTGCAAGTATCTGTGCTGTCGTCGACACTGCCCATGCACTTTCAGAATCCTTTAACTTGTTACTAAGCTCAGGTAGTAAATTAAACACGAACTTATCAACAAACAATCTCTGACCTCCCTCGGTACTCATATCTTGCCCACTGTGATCTACAAAGGTCTCTTCAAATCTAGTGAAGAAGTCAGAGACGCTTTCGTCCTTCTTTTGCTTGCATGCTGATAGTTTATCCCAATTTACTCGTACTGCTGGCATCAGCGTTTTCATCAGGTTAATTATTCTGCCAGGTAAGTCAGCAATCAGAGGTTCAGGTTTAGCTCCACCAACCTGCTGTGCGTCTGCCGCTACGATAGCTGGCCAATCACCTCCTAAGGCGACTGGGTGGTTCTCTTGCCGAATCTTGGCCCATATAGGTTGTGGCACTACATTACCAAATAGCATTTCAATGTCTGCCAAATTCATGATACACGCTTGGACTGTCTGTGTTAATTCTTTGTAATAACCAGCAGGATTCTTACGAGGGTCTGGTAATGCTTGTTTTACTGCTAATACTTCAGCCCGTTTCCAAGGAATGTGTATCCACACTCTCTGGAATTGTGCTGGAGCAGCTGCAATACCCAAGTTCGCATCAGCGGCAACTGCTTCGCGACATATGGGCGGAACTTCTCTCATCGGATACTGACCTCGTCTTTTCCTAGTTATCGGTGTACCATCAGGGTCTCTTGTCGCCCGAAAAGGGGACTCATCCCTATAAGCTAAAATTAATTCTATCGCTCTCCCTACTTCTGAACCTATCACCATTCCTGCGGCAAATTTCTGCTGAATATTTATTAAATCAGAAGGGACGGAATCTAAGTCATCATCTTCCCATTCCTCACGCACAAGAGAACACATCACGTCAAAAACATAACGTTGAGTTGGTTCATTCCACTGCATAAATGTGTCTAATACTCTTCGTGCATCATACTTCGCAGCTTTTGACATCCACCTAAGAGCTGTCGAATCTAACGTGTCTCGTTCCTCGGGATCAGGAAGCTGGCTACGTCTCTGTATAGAGTCAGAAACGGGGGTCCCAATTAAGGACCTGTAAAGAGGGGTTAATATATTAGTTACAGAGTCGGTTATTTTCCCACGAACGGAAAGCGGAGTCAGAATGACAGGGCTTGGGGACAGGGCAGCTGAAGCAGATGAAGTAGTAAGGGTAGGAGTAGTAGGTAAAGCAGTTTGCGAAACGATAGGCAAAGGCGGAATAGGCGACCCAGGAAGAGGGGGTGCCGTAGGATCATTGACCACGGGAAATACAGGAGCTGGATTCAAAGGAAGTGGAGCACCTATCCCAGGCTGACCAACAGCTGGCTGTACAACAGGTAGTAACTGTGGTACTGTAATACCCTGTGCATACGGTGGAGGTGAACTCAACAGGTAAGACAACAGGGGATCCTTTTCAGGGTCCTCTATCGGCTTAGCAGGACAAGATGGCAATACAGGGTAACATTTATCAATTGCCAAATTATGTTTTCTACTCGCCATCTCCATTGCTTTCTCGGTCTCGTTGACATGCAGCTGCCTAGCAGACTCCATTAAAGTCAACCCTTTCTCTTTCTGTTCTTTCTTTGTTTTCCTAATTTCTCTTTGTTTGGCTTCTTTGCGCCATACGCGAAAAGAATCAAACATTGCCGGCCGGGCTTTTCTCTTAAACAACTTCATTTCTAAATTATCTAGAATTTCCGTTTCGAAACTACCATGCGGTGGCCAACTAAGGACACCATCTTTCTTGGTATAACGGACCCATACTTCATTATACGTAATAGGACCCACACCATGTTTACAATAGAGCTCATATGTAGGAGTCCCAATCGGAGGAACCAAACACGAGTCCTCCAACCGTGAATCCCCGTTGCAACGTAACCAGGACAAAAAACAATTGTTACCCTTAGTCATGACTACAAAGACAAATTCCAACCAAAATGCGCAGAGAACTTAGGCCTACCAAAATGAACCAATACCAAATACCAAGATTATCTTAACAAGAGCAACCAATGATAATCTACAAATCCAAAACAAACGTATCCGAATAACCAAACTGAGCACAACCCAATTAATACTTAACTGAAATGTGGAAGACGTCACCAAGGAGAACCCGTCTGCGTCTCGCCGTACTAAGGTCTGCACCTCGGGTCCAAGACAGGGCGACAGTCAAGGCAGCGGTCCTCTGTAGCCATCTGGGAACGGGAACCCTCGTGGAAGAGATCGTCGGGCCACTTTTACGACATGCAGGGATCGATGAAGCGGGGTACCTCCCTCCGGAATCTTCACACGAAACTTCTCGAACTTTTTAGGCTTTGGACCGGTACCGGATGACGTCGCCCCACGTTGGGCGCCAATTTGAGGTTCTGGACTTTTAAGAGTCCAGAGGTGTCAGGGAAACAACACCCGAAGACCCCTGAGTTCCCCCTGTCCCGGTGCACAAACAAACAGAGACACGGGCTTCTCGATGGCGGCGTCAAAGACCAAGGTTTATTTACTGCAGGGATACAGAAATCATAGGAACCACACAGAGGCAGAATCTAGGAGACTGTTCGAATTGCATTAAGTGGGTTGTTTCTTAAATACAAGAAAAATGTCTTGGGGCAACATTACACGAATATTTCTCATGCCCAACCCGGTATCCCAAACAGATAATAAATAAACATCAAACAATGATTAGTTGTAGGTTTTCGGTATTCGATCAGGCTCTCTTGTCAGTTCTTCATTCTCTACTTGATCCTCCCCATCATAAAAATCGTAACCTCCCCATTGTAAAAGCCCAGAAAGAAAGGAGCAGAGCCAGGTGCAAAGGATTGAAATGTAGGATAAGAGGTGTTTATGGATCATAAACGGGCAGGGCAATCATCTTCGGCCTTCAGTCAGGACAACGGACACGAGAACCAGTATAGCAGGACTGGCCTCAGGCAAGGGAGGCAGCTTGATTCTGCCTAGTCATGTAGCGTCAGCCTTTCTCAGGGCTCGAGCTTACGTGTCCATAACAAGGTGACTCTGCCGGGGTCATCGTCCGTTCATTGACTATGTGAGGGCAAGAAACAAGATGGATGCCGTAACTAAAATGGGTGCCATGGCGTTTACGAGAGAATGCCCTATTTTCCAATGAATTCGTGCTAGTTGCGCAGCGAAAACACTGTCACATATACAATGGATCATTTGCGTTTCATTGGTACCAAAATCGTGTCAGTACTATGATACCGAATTCACGGGTTCGGATCGCTACAGAACCTCAGACCGTCCTTTTGCCCTTACATAGGCAATAACTCACTCTATGTCAGAGTCCAGTTCTATGTTCATCAGGTCACTGATATGTTGTTGTAGCATTACTCTATCCCGTGGCGTATCTCTGAAAACAGGTGGTCTGCTTACGCATGATGAAACACAAACGTTACATAAGGCAGGGCCACACTGAATAATGAGACAGCACGAAAATAAAAATACTAACGTAACACCGATGACCATTAGAACCTTCCACCCCATGCAGATAATAGATTCCAGAACCATCCCATTAGTGACCAGTCACCTTCCTCTACGTGAATGGAGTCGTAGATTTTGTGTAACTTAGAGATGGCCTTGTATACTGTTGGCGCATTATCTGGGATAAAAACGCAGCAACTTGATTGGATCATTTTGCATACCCCACCTCGATCTGCAAGTAACACGTCAAGAACCATACGGTTCTGTAACGTCATGAGGCGATCCGCTTGAAGTTCAGCTGTCAGGTTACTAAGGGCACCTGTAGTTTCGATAATGGTGGATTCAACTCCTCGTGTTAGTTGACGCAGGTTTCTACTGTTGACCATAGGCCCCCAGAACGGGAGGAAACCTTTGAAAAAGTCTCCTGCTTCTTGGCCAGCAGTATCCTCTTTACTGAATACACCTCTCACAACTCTCGTTTTGTGATAATCCGGTGCAGCAGTGTATGTCGGAGGTAACAGTTGAGCGATATAACATGAGCCTGAGAAGTCAGCGGGCAGCCATGTATATGCTCTGTCTTGACAAACAAAATAGGTACCTTAGCGGCTAAGAATGCAGGGGAAGATTGTGACGGGAACACGTACGTTTCAATACAGTCACTCTTCCCTAGTCGAGCTTTCGGATTCCTCCCATTTCCTTGCAAACAGACCTGACCTTGGTGGGTACGACCCAGATCGGAGTTGAGCTCTTACGTTTGTTCTCACCCAGAGTGATGCCATATTCTGTAATGTTCCACCCCATGTAAACTCGCAACTCATCCTTGGGAATGTACGGAGTATTAGTGACATCTCTCACCATATCAGTGATTCCTTTTACCAAGGCTCTATTAGCAGAGTTATACTGGGTGGAACGCGGAGGTCGTGGAGGGTAGGTCTCTAGAGCATAGGCGAACATGGTTTGAAATGCCCAAAATGATCCATTATAACTGAAAGGCAGAACCAAATAAGGGATGCCCTTGTCCATGGTATGTGGTATCAGGCCACATACCCAGCAGTTTGTTGTGTTAACCACTAGTTGATGTTGGTGCAAGAGCTGAATGAAAGTGTTATTTATAAACTCAGAGCGTCGAGCTTGCTCGTGGGCCGGAAAAGGATGAAAAGAATGAATAGAACCAATAGTCGGGGAAACAGAAATATGGGGAGATACTGTAGACGTAACAGGTGCAAAGATCAATTGAATACCAAAAATAATTCCGCCTATCAGAGTTATAAAAACAATCAGAAGTGTCAGGGCACATTGCATTAGGAAACATTTACTATACAATATGTCATATAATTTTGTCTTGTGCACCTTTATGACTTTAACCCGTCGTGATTCAGGAAGCTCCATCTTCTACAACCGTTCGCAACGGATGGTTTGTACCTGTTAAAAACTTACCTCTGTTTATCCTGGGAGTTCCCAAGACAAACAGAAGAAACCGACCTAATGTCTGATTCCCTGTAAATTAAAACAAGGCACACGTTACGACCCTACGGTTGTCAGGTTTTTGTTCTGCGGAATCCAGACGCATCAATAAGCTCCACCTCCGGACCTTCCGAACACCCTGGAGTATATAAAGACACAGGGTGTTCGAAGGATACGGCGAGGGAAAAAACCCCTATCCGGGGAAAAAACCTTAGGAAGGGAAAGGGAAGGGTCAGCAGGGAAAGGATGCTGAAAAAACAAGACACACAGGTTAGTACCTTGATCACATTCTACTCTCAATAAGGTCTCGCTAAAGTAAATGACTGTTCACCTGAAGGTACTCATCGTAAGGTCTGCACTTCAACGAATCACTCCTGATCCTCCCTCTCCCTGTAGAAAACAAAGAACCCCGTTAGTTGGCAGCGTGGATATCGCTCTCCTTCTCCCTAGTATACTGTAGAGCTCTACTTAACATACCCTTGCCAACTGAAAACCAGGACCCCAAAAATGGATGTAATCAGGATAATGTGCTTGGACCATAGACCCCTTGTTGCGGGTTCACCAATCCCTGATGAGCAAACGAAAAAAGAACGGTCTCGGGGTATATTACAGCATATACTCCGGTTGTATGACAATAATCTCCCTCCAAACTTGGATTCCTCCAAACACGGTAGGGCGTAGTGATCAACTACCGCCGTCCGCTTTGGCACCTGTAATCCCCAAGGTATTCTGTAATTCGTGACGGCAATGCAGAGGAACGCCTTCCCCTAACACTCCGACACTTGTATCCGCCACTCAAATGCCTCCTGAGGGCCACGGACAAATAATCTGCTCTCACGAGCTGCCGTCCACTGCCAGACCTCTATGGCAGGTCCCCTGACAGTTAACTGGCTTCCTGACGCTGCTTGCATCAAGCGCTAATGTCGACCGACGGGCTGAAAAACGATACCTGGTCTGTTGTCTTCAATCGGCCCCGATCTTTGGACGAAGTCGCCTCGTAGAGGCTCCGAAACAAACGAGAGCAGCCGCTCCCGTTAAGCTCCCAAAATCGCGAACGTCTTCACCACCGCCTTGCCTTCCTATATCCGGGTCCCGCGGCAAAGGCTGCTGGGAACGGTAGTTTTTAGGTAGGCGCACGGCTTGAACCCTGACAGTATGTCCCCCTCCCTAGCGCCTCCTAGGGCCGGGTTTGGAAGGACACCTCCGATGAAAAGACGCAATGGCACGTGGGGCGTGCACATTGTTCCAAGGCTCCCAGGAGTCATCCTCCACGGAATACCCCTTCCAAGAGACCAAATACCATAGCACCCCCCGACGCAGCTGTGAATCGCGTATGGACCGTACTTCATACTCGAGACCGCCGTCACCGAGCACCGGTGGGGGACGCTTCTTCTGAGACGTCAATGCTTTCTTCAGTAGGTGCACATGAAACACTGGATGGATCCTGAGGGAACGCGGCAATCGCAGTTTGTACGCCACTGGATTGACTTGTTTCACGACAGGATACGGCCCAATAAAACGTGGATGGAATATGCTTCGCAGCTTAAAGAAAATGTATCTGGTGGACAACCACACCTTGTCTCCCACTTGGAATTGAGGACCGGGGTTCCTGTGCTTGTCCTCCCACTGTTTGTATACCTCTTTGGCCCTTACCACATGAGCGTGCACTTCCTTATGCACTTTCCTCAACATACGTAAGCGAGTCATCACTGCAGGCTGGTTACGGATTTCTGAAGGGATGTTGACGGGCAAAGTGTTGGCGTCGTACCCGTAGTTGGCTCTAAAAGGTGACATGCCAGTGGAGTTATGCCAAGCATTGTTATAGGCCAGCTCGGCCAACCATAACAGGTCCACCTATGATTCGTGAGCTTCTTTAGAATAGCACCGCAGGTATTTTTTCAGGGTCTGGTTCAGCCTTTCAGTCTGCCCGTCTGTCTGCGGGTGAAAACTCGTTGAAAGTGCTGCTTCAATTCCCAGGGCCCTACACCAGGTTTTCCAAAAACGGGCAATAAACTGCGGACCCCTATCCGACACTATCACCTGGGGAATGCCGTGTAATCGGATGACCTGAGAAGCGAGTAGTTGTGCTGTCTGGCTGGCCGTGGGAAGATTCTTACATGGGAGGAAATGACCCATCTTAGTTAGGTTGTCTACCACCACCAGGATAGCTGAACACCCCTTATCCACGGGCAACCCTGTGATGAAATCTAGGCTTATGTTCTGCCATGGTTGCGCAGGTGTGGGCATGGGCATTAGTAATCCTTTCAGTCTGGTATTTTCCCCCTTAGCCCTGGCGCACTCCTCACACTCCATCACCCACAGTTTGGCGTCTTTCGCCAATGAGTCCCACCAAAAGTGTCTTCGAAGTAAGTGTACTGTCTTAGTCACTCCCGGGTGACCTGCCATGGGAGTTACATGACACCAAATGAAAGCCTTCTTCTGCATATCCACTGTGGGCAGGTACAAACACTCCCCCTGAAAAGGCAGTCCTTGTCTCACTACCCTTCCTGGTTTACTCGCTGCCCATCGATCCCATGCCACCAAAGACCTAGAATTCCTAACCGTTTCCAGGAACTTCTCCGCACGGATCACACACACCACCTTCGTGGCCGGAATGATGGCCTGAGGAGCGATGTCTGGTTGCACCCAGGGCACCACCTGTCGGGACAATGCGTCTGCTTTCCGGTTGTCGATGCCAGGTCTATAGGTTACCACAAAATTGTATTCAGCAAAGAAAAGCATCCAACGCATTTGTCGTTGCGTTAGATGTCTAGCCGAGGTCATATACTGAAGGTTTCTGTGGTCGGTGTAAACCGTTACTGCCTGGCAAGCCCCCCACAGATAGTGTCGCCATTCTTGAAAAGCCCGCTTGATCGCCAACAGTTCTTTCTCGGCTATCGTATAGTTGACCTCCGCAGGAGTCAACTTCTTGGATAGGAATGCTACAGGATGGAGATAGCCAGTGTGTGCATCACGCTGGGACAACACAGCCCCTATCGCTTCCTCTGAAGCGTCTGCTTCTACCACGAAGGGATGTTCCAATATCGGATGTGCCAATACCGGCGCTGTAGTAAACGCCCTTTTTAAGGCAATAAAAGCCTCATCAGCTTCTCTGGACCACACGAACGGTACCCCTTTCCTCAACAACCTGGTTATAGGGACCGCAGTGTGAGAAAACTGCACAATGAACCGGCGGTAATAGTTGGCAAACCCCAAGAAACTCTGCACCTCACGCACGTTTCTTGGGGCTGGCCAATCCCGCACAGCCCGGACCTTCCGATCCGACATCTGCAACCCCTTAGGACTGAGGTTCACCCCCAGGAACTCCACCTCATGCACACCAAACTCGCACTTGCTTAGTTTGACAAACAAGCGATGTTCTCTCAATCTCTCCAACACCCTGCTCACATGCTCTAAATGACAGGTTTCGTCCTGTGAATATATCAGTATGTCATCTATGTACATAACAACGAAACGGTCCACATAGTCCTTTAGCACATCGTTAATAAAAAATTGGAAAGCCGCCGGGGCATTACAAAGCCCAACGGCATCACCAAATATTCATATAGGCCGTATCGCGTCTTGAAAGCCGTCTTCCACTCATCCCCCTCGCGTACCCTGACCAGGTGATAAGCCCCCCGCAAATCCAAACGGGTATAGATCTTTGCTTCCCTCACCTGGTCCAGCAACACCGAGATGAGGGGGAGAAGGTAACGGTTGCGTATGGTGTTATTATTCAAGACGCGATAATCCACACACGCCCGTAGATCCCCATTGGCCTTTGCAATAAAGAAGATGGGAGAGGCTGCCGGGGATCTAGAAGGCCTAATAAATCCCAAGCGAAGGTAGTGGTCTAAGTACTCCTTTAGATGAGCAGTTTCGGGTACCGACAAGGCATACACTCTGCAAGTGGGAATTGTAGCCCCTTCCACCAAATCGATTCGGCAATCGTACTCCCGATGTGGGGGTAACCTTTCTGCCCTAACTTCACTGAACACATCACTATAACTGTGGTATTCAATGGGGAGTTGTACGTCGGTTTCTACTGCCGTCGCCGCCATGTAGGGGGTAGCTAGCACTACAACATGTACTGGAGGACTGGGTGACAAGTGTTCCTGACAAAACTCGGGCACAAAACGAAGTGCCTTGGCTCTCCAATCAACAACAGGGTTGTGCCTTCGCAACCAGGGCATGCCTAGGATAACCTCGTATTGGGGGGCTGCAATAATGTTTAAGGTCAAAACCTCAGAATGCGTCTTCCCATGAGCCACAACAGAGAGCCCCACCTCACTCGTTCTCTCAGTTATCTGGCCGGATTTCAATGGCTGCCCATCCACCGCTAAGACTTCCTCAGGATTTTCTCTTGGAACACGGGGTAAGGCCAGACGGGACACCAAGCCTTCATCTATAAAGTTGCCTGTTGCGCCTGAGTCTACCATTACTGAAACCTGATGGATTTTGTGTCCGCATTTAAGCGCCATGCCTATAACCAGATGCGACTCGGTTTCCCCTACCCCAAAGGTGGATACTGAAGTGAGTTTCCATTCGAGATCTCCCTTTTCCCCAGCTCTTGGATTCTCAGTCTGACCCTTATCTGCCACTAAGGAAGAGACCGCAACGCGCTTAAATCGACTGGCGCTAGATGGTTTGGGTTTCGAGGGGCATTCTCTAACGTAATGCCCCTTCTTCCCGCAGTACATGCAGAGACCCTGCGATCTCCTAGCTTCTCTTTCCTCTTTGGACAACTGGGCTCTAACTGCTCCTATTTCCATAGGTTCTGAACTGTCTTCCGGCCCTCCCAGTGGCTTACGGGGGGACCGCTCGTAACTGCCTGACCCTCTGTCCCATCGTCTCCGGCTACCCCCTCTCTCTGACAGACGACTATCTAGCCTTAACACCAAATTTATCATATCCACACAGGTGGTAGGCTGAGGGTCCACTTGGGCCACTACATCTTTCAACTCTTCTTTTAGTCCTTGGTAAAAAAGAGACATCCTCTTTTCCTCCGGCCAGTCAGCCTCAGCCACCAAGCGGTTAAATGCAGTTAAATAGGTAATCAACTCATTCCTCCCCTGTCTTAGCTCCAAAAGTTCCTTGTCAGCACTAAAGGTAGTGGCTCTACGATCAAACATTCTCTCAAATTCCATTTTAAAAGCTGACCAATCCGACAAAATGGGATCGTTGCGCTTAACCAACGGCACCGCCCAATTGGCGGCGTCCCCTGCCAAGTAGGAGATGGCAAAGGCCACTCGGGAATGGTTATTAGGGAACGAGGCTGGTTTACAGGAGAAGTGTAACAAGACTTGAGTTAAAAACACTTGTGTTTTACGAGGGTCACCTGAAAACCTTTCGGGGGTAGCCAAAGGAATGGGTGGGGGTACTGTCACCTGAATGGAAGAGGCAGAAGAAGAGGCGCTAAAAGGGTTCCTAGACAACTGTTCCACTTTGTCTCGTAAAGCAGTAGTTTCGGCTCTAGATGATGCCAACTCCTGCTGTACCAGGACTAACGCATGTAACACATCCTCCATGGACGTCATTATTGCTGCGACTGGACCGGGCAGAACGCAATTCTTGGGTTCGCGATTCTGTCAGGTTTTTGTTCTGCGGAATCCAGACGCATCAATAAGCTCCACCTCCGGACCTTCCGAACACCCTGGAGTATATAAAGACACAGGGTGTTCGAAGGATACGGCGAGGGAAAAAACCCCTATCCGGGGAAAAAACCTTAGGAAGGGAAAGGGAAGGGTCAGCAGGGAAAGGATGCTGAAAAAACAAGACACACAGGTTAGTACCTTGATCACATTCTACTCTCAATAAGGTCTCGCTAAAGTAAATGACTGTTCACCTGAAGGTACTCATCGTAAGGTCTGCACTTCAATGAATCACTCCTGATCCTCCCTCTCCCTGTAGAACACAAAGAACCCCGTTAGTTGGCAGCGTGGATATCGCTCTCCTTCTCCCTAGTATACTGTAGAGCTCTACTTAACATACCCTTGCCAACTGAAAACCAGGACCCCAAAAATGGATGTAATCAGGATAATGTGCTTGGACCATAGACCCCTTGTTGCGGGTTCACCAATCCCTGATGAGCAAACGAAAAAAGAACGGTCTCGGGGTATATTTCAGCATATACTCCGGTTGTATGACAATAATCTCCCTCCAAACTTGGATTCCTCCAAACACGGTAGGGCGTAGTGATCAACTACCGCCGTCCGCTTTGGCACCTGTAATCCCCAAGGTATTCTGTAATTCGTGATGGCAATGCAGAGGAACGCCTTCCCCTAACACTCCTCCACTTGTATCCGCCACTCAAATGCCTCCTGAGGGCCACGGACAAATAATCTGCTCTCACGAGCTGCCGTCCACTGCCAGACCTCTATGGCAGGTCCCCTGACAGTTAACTGGCTTCCTGACGCTGCTTGCATCAAGCGCTAATGTCGACCGACGGGCTGAAAAACGATACCTGGTCTGTTGTCTTCAGTCGGCCCCGATCTTTGGACGAAGTCGCCTCGTAGAGGCTCCGAAACAAACGAGAGCAGCCGCTCCCGTTAAGCTCCCAAAATCGCGAACGTCTTCACCACCGCCTTGCCTTCCTATATCCGGGTCCCGCAGCAAAGGCTGCTGGGAACGGTAGTTTTTAGGTAGGCGCACGGCTTGAACCCTGACAACGGTAACCCAGACGGCAAGGCAAGAGGATAGCAAAAAATAAAAGCAAACTTCCTGACTGTACGGGATGCAAATACGATCAAAACAGTTTTACAGTTTTCAAACAAAAAAATGTAATAATGCAACGTCATCAGTTCATCACATGAGAACGTAGATTATATCTGTATTTTCCAGGTCTTGTTTGGTCTTGAAATAGCTGGTCCACAGGTGCAGAAATGTTCGATTCCACAGGCGACAAGTGTTCACTTTGTACAATGCTCGGTTCAGGATTCAAAGGAGTGGTTTCTGCTGAGGTGCCAAAGTTCTGCGTTTTAGTTCGTGGATGGTCCGTTAGGTACTCTGCATCGCTGAAAGGGATGTGCCTAGGAACAGGTTCTGTCTCGGATACACCAATTCCCTGTCTAACCCAATTGTCATAGGGGAGTGGGAGAGGGACACGCTTCGTGTGGCTGGCGTGCACCCAATTTTTCCTGCCAGCTAGGCGTACTGCAGTTCTGGTTACGAGGAGGACCTGGAACGGGCCCACGAATCTTGGCTGAAGGTTTCGAGTGCGTTCAAAGTTCCGCACTACAACCTGGTCACCGGGTTTCAACGTATGGCCTGGACTCTCCGGCAGTTTAGGCAAGGATTCGAATACCTGTTGATGAATAAGGCTTAGTTTAGCAGTCAGATCATGAAGGTAATCAATCAACATTGGGTATGCTATCTGTCTGAATTCCTTTGGCCTAGGGACTCCCCAAACATTAGCAGGGCGGCCGAACACAATCTCATATGGGCTAAGCCCTACTCGAGAATATACAGTCGCTCTGGTGGACAGTAAAGCTAGAGGCAGTGCGTCTGGCCAAGAGAGACCAGTGGAAGCTTGAATTTTCGCAAGCTTCAGCTTCAGGGTGCCATTGTACCCTTCCACCAAACCTGCTGACTGTGGATGGTTCGCACTGTGGCATTTTTGTACAATTCCTAGACCTGCACACACACTCTTCATAACTTTCCCTACAAACTCACTTCCGTTGTCTGACCAAACAATCCGTGGCATACCATACCTAGGGAACTATTCTTTGAGGAGGATTTTGGCAGTGGACATGGCAGTGTTATCCTTTAGTGGGTATGCCTCAATCCATCTTGAAAAGGCACATACTACCACTAGGACATACTTAAGATTGTTACACCTGTCCATGTGGATATAATCCAACTGAATCACTTCAAAGGGACAAGAAGGGGGAGCAAAATGACCAGTTGGGGTTGGGGTTCCCTTGCCAGGATTATGCATCAGGCATACCATGCAATTTTTCACCACTCTTTCCGCACACTTAGTAATTCCATCGTTCTTCCATACTGGAGCTAACATTTTACAGATCCCTTTCGAACTGATGTGCGCTGCTCCATGCGTCATCGTGACTACCGCAAGTACATACGTGTCAGGTAACATCCAACGTTGCTGCTCAGACAGATCAATCCAACATCCACTTGGATCCATTTTACCCGTTTTCTCCTTCCATTCATTCTTCTCATTTTCAGTTGCCTCATTCTGGATTGCTTTCACACTGTCAATCGTATTCTCACACATTCCTGATTCAGCAATCCATCTTGCAGACGTTGCAGCGTACATTCGGCTCGTCATGTTCTTGGCCGTTTCTTTAGCGACCTCGTCAGCAAACGCATTCCCTCGGCCAACATCATCCGTAATCTTTCGATGTGCACTGCACTTCACAATCGTAACCTCATTCGGTAGGGTCAGGGATTCTAATTGATCGCTGACTAACTGTACATGTTGGATCTTAGTTCCATGGGACGTGAGAAAACCTCTTTCTTTCCAGAGACGTCCAAAACTATGTGCAACGCCGAAGGCATACTGGCTGTCAGTAAACACATTCACTCTCTTTCCCTCAGCTAAAACACACGCTCTTGTCAATGCAATTAATTCTGCTGCTTGGGCAGAATTCTGACTCACTCTTGCAGCCTCAACAATCGTACTCAAAGTCGTAACTGCATACGCGGCCGTCACATCACCATTCTGTAGTTTAAAACAGGACCCATCGACATATAACGTGCCGTCTGGGTCTGATAACGGAGTATCTTTCAAATCAATTCTACCTTTTGTCTCTTCCTCAGTTCTGAAACAACAATCATGGGGCTCTGAATCACTCGACTCCTGAGTAGTCGGCAACAGTGTTGCTGGATTCAATATGTTGCATCGCTTGATCTGAATGTGACTTGCCAAAAGCGTCAGCTCATAGCCTGATAATCTAGCACTGGTGAGGTGCTGAGTTTTCGTTCTATTCATGAGTGTATCCACAGCATGTGGAACCATGACTACTAGCATGTTGTTCATGACTAATCCAGCAGCCTGTCGAATAGACACTGCGGCTGCTGCCGTGGCTCTTAAACAACTTGGCAATGCTCTGGCTACCGGATCTAATGTGGATGAAAAATATGCACAAGGCCGTTGTTTGTCGCCGAATTGTTGTGTTAATACACTCAATGCACAACCTTCTCTTTCATGGACATATAGTGTAAACGGTTTACTGTAGTCAGGAGTACCCAACACAGGAGCTGAACACAGCGCATCACGTAAGTCAGAGAAGCTCTGTTGACATTCATCAGACCATGGCAAAGGGCTCGGAACACCTTTTCCAGTCAGGGCTACCAACGGTTTTGCCATGAGAGAAAAATTTGGGATCCATTGCCTACAGTATGACGTAATACCCAAAAACGCACGCACTTCTCTTTGTGTGCTTGGTACAGTCATCTGTGAAATTGCTTTGATTCTCTCTGGGGTCAACCTTCTTCCCTCCTTTGACAAAAGATGACCTAAGTAGGTCACTTCTTGGCAACAATATTGCAGTTTAGAAGGTGACACCTTGTGATGTAAGTCGGACAAATGACGTAATAAAGAAATAGTAGCTGCTTTGCAAGTTTCCTTGTCGTCAGCGGCTAGCAAAAGATCGTCTACGTATTGGATCAGAGCAACACCATGAGGAAGTACAAGAGCGTCTAATTGACTTTTTAATGCTTGGCTATAAATTGAAGGGCTTTCACAATAACCTTGTGGAGCGCGTTTGAATCTGAAACTGCGTCCTCCTAATGAGAAACCAAAAATATCTCTACTTTCTTCTGCTATGGGGATGCTGAAAAATGCATTTTTCAAGTCGATCACCGTAAACCATGATGCCGATGCAGGAATCAACGTCAATAATGCAGTGATATCTGGGACTACAGGAAACTGTGGAATCACTATTTTGTTAACTTCTCTGAGGTCAATCACAAATCTGTAAATTGGTGGTTTAGAAGGATCAGTGCATTTCAGAATTGGCAGAACAGGACTATTGCAGACGTTTCCTCTAGTTTCCTCTATCACATCTTTCTGTATCAAGTCTTTTACAATTAGTAAGAGTGCTTGTTCACCTTCGTTTGAAATCCGATACTGTGGGATTCGTGGAAATTTAACATTCGCTTTTAGACTTACCACGTAAGGGGGAATTTCCAAGAGGCCTACATCGTTGGGACCAGTTGCCCAAAGAGTATCAGGGAGAGAACGCAGCTCCGGTGGGAGCTTGTCCATCGACATGTACATCGGGGAGATGACTCCTTTACCTAATGTGAGCTGTACTCCCGAAGGAGAACAGTACAACGTCGCATGCAGGCGTTTCAACAGGTCTAAACCAAGCAGATTCTCATTACAACCGGTTGTTAAAATGAGGGGTGCTTCTAGCTCGCATGGCCCAACAGTGATAGATAAAGGACTGGACACAGGATTGTGAACAGGGGCGCCTGAGAAACCTACTGAAGTGTTCGTTAAGCCAGACAAAGGTGCGCCAGGGAGTTTCGCACGCATGATTGAACTTTTTGCCGCACCAGTATCCAACAGAAACGGTTCGACCACGCCTGAGGTAACTACTGTGACATAAGGTCCACTCTGATCAACTGGAACTGATACTACTCCCTCTCTCTGCCTGCGGCTGTCCTATTGCTCGCTTCTATGAATCTCTTCATTATGATCGTAGTAATCTTCAACATGATACTGTGGAGATCTACCTGGCTGCGTAGGTTGTACATTTCGCTGCTCGAAATAATTCAATTGGCGATCAGCCTGTGGTGTCATCGTACCACGCCCTCTACCTCTAGGAGCTTGCATAGATCCAACATTACCTCTCTGAGCTGGGATACCACTAGTTTGTGGGTGTAGTACTGGACACTCATTCTTAAAATGACCCTCCTTTTTACAATAGGCACACTGATTCCATGCTAACTGTTGTCGGGGAAAACTATAATTAAATCTCTGGGCCGTCCCTTGCTGGAATTGTGGCTGCGGTTGAAACTGGGGTCGCTGCTGTGAGTCTGACTGATTCGAACGAGGTGGATATGCCTGTTGCAAAAGAACTTTGGTTTTTAAATCTTTCGTTTTCTTTTCTGACTTTTCCTTCTCTTCTTTCTCTCTATTCTCGTAATACTGAGCAGTTGCAAGTATCTGTGCTGTCGTCGACACTGCCCATGCACTTTCAGAATCCTTTAACTTGTTACTAAGCTCAGGTAGTAAATTAAACACGAACTTATCAACAAACAATCTCTGACCTCCCTCGGTACTCATATCTTGCCCACTGTGATCTACAAAGGTCTCTTCAAATCTAGTGAAGAAGTCAGAGACGCTTTCGTCCTTCTTTTGCTTGCATGCTGATAGTTTATCCCAATTTACTCGTAACGCTGGCATCAGCGTTTTCATCAGGTTAATTATTCTGCCAGGTAAGTCAGCAATCAGAGGTTCAGGTTTAGCTCCACCAACCTGCTGTGCGTCTGCCGCTACGATAGCTGGCCAATCACCTCCTAAGGCGACTGGGTGGTTCTCTTGCCGAATCTTGGCCCATATAGGTTGTGGCACTACATTACCAAATAGCATTTCAATGTCTGCCAAATTCATGATACACGCTTGGACTGTCTGTGTTAATTCTTTGTAATAACCAGCAGGATTCTTACGAGGGTCTGGTAATGCTTGTTTTACTGCTAATACTTCAGCCCGTTTCCAAGGAATGTGTATCCACACTCTCTGGAATTGTGCTGGAGCAGCTGCAATACCCAAGTTCGCATCAGCGGCAACTGCTTCGCGACATATGGGCGGAACTTCTCTCATCGGATACTGACCTCGTCTTTTCCTAGTTATCGGTGTACCATCAGGGTCTCTTGTCGCCCGAAAAGGGGACTCATCCCTATAAGCTAAAATTAATTCTATCGCTCTCCCTACTTCTGAACCTATCACCATTCCTGCGGCAAATTTCTGCTGAATATTTATTAAATCAGAAGGGACGGAATCTAAGTCATCATCTTCCCATTCCTCACGCACAAGAGAACACATCACGTCAAAAACATAACGTTGAGTTGGTTCATTCCACTGCATAAATGTGTCTAATACTCTTCGTGCATCATACTTCGCAGCTTTCGACATCCACCTAAGAGCTGTCGAATCTAACGTGTCTCGTTCCTCGGGACCAGGAAGCTGGCTACGTCTCTGTATAGAGTCAGAAACGGGGATCCCAATTAAGGACCTGTAAAGAGGGGTTAATATATTAGTTACAGAGTCGGTTATTTTCCGACGAACGGAAAGCGGAGTCAGAATGACAGGGCTTGGGGACAGGGCAGCTGAAGCAGATGAAGTAGTAAGGGTAGGAGTAGTAGGTAAAGCAGTTTGTGAAACGATAGGCAAAGGCGGAATAGGCGACCCAGGAAGAGGGGGTGCCGTAGGATCATTGACCACGGGAAATACAGGAGCTGGATTCAAAGGAAGTGGAGCACCTATCCCAGGCTGACCAACAGCTGGCTGTACAACAGGTAGTAACTGTGGTACTGTAATACCCTGTGCATACGGTGGAGGTGAACTCAACAGGTAAGACAACAGGGGATCCTTTTCAGGGTCCTCTATCGGCTTAGCAGGACAAGATGGCAATACAGGGTAACATTTATCAATTGCCAAATTATGTTTTCTACTCGCCATCTCCATTGCTTTCTCGGTCTCGTTGACATGCAGCTGCCTAGCAGACTCCATTAAAGTCAACCCTTTCTCTTTCTGTTCTTTCTTTGTTTTCCTAATTTCTCTTTGTTTGGCTTCTTTGCGCCATACGCGAAAAGAATCAAACATTGCCGGCCGGGCTTTTCTCTTAAACAACTTCATTTCTAAATTATCTAGAATTTCCGTTTCGAAACTACCATGCGGTGGCCAACTAAGGACACCATCTTTCTTGGTATAACGGACCCATACTTCATTATACGTAATAGGACCCACACCATGTTTACAATAGAGCTCATATGTAGGAGTCCCAATCGGAGGAACCAAACACGAGTCCTCCAACCGTGAATCCCCGTTGCAATGTAACCAGGACAAAAAACAATTGTTACCCTTAGTCATGACTACAAAGACAAATTCCAACCAAAATGCGCAGAGAACTTAGGCCTACCAAAATGAACCAATACCAAATACCAAGATTATCTTAACAAGAGCAACCAATGATAATCTACAAATCCAAAACAAACGTATCCGAATAACCAAACTGAGCACAACCCAATTAATACTTAACTGAAATGTGGAAGACGTCACCAAGGAGAACCCGTCTGCGTCTCGCCGTACTAAGGTCTGCACCTCGGGTCCAAGACAGGGCGACAGTCAAGGCAGCGGTCCTCTGTAGCCATCTGGGAACGGGAACCCTCGTGGAAGAGATCGTCGGGCCACTTTTACGACATGCAGGGATCGATGAAGCGGGGTACCTCCCTCCGGAATCTTCACACGAAACTTCTCGAACTTTTTAGGCTTTGGACCGGTACCGGATGACGTCGCCCCACGTTGGGCGCCAATTTGAGGTTCTGGACTTTTAAGAGTCCAGAGGTGTCAGGGAAACAACACCCGAAGACCCCTGAGTTCCCCCTGTCCCGGTGCACAAACAAACAGAGACACGGGCTTCTCGATGGCGGCGTCAAAGACCAAGGTTTATTTACTGCAGGGATACAGAAATCATAGGAACCACACAGAGGCAGAATCTAGGAGACTGTTCGAATTGCATTAAGTGGGTTGTTTCTTAAATACAAGAAAAATGTCTTGGGGCAACATTACACGAATATTTCTCATGCCCAACCCGGTATCCCAAACAGATAATAAATAAACATCAAACAATGATTAGTTGTAGGTTTTCGGTATTCGATCAGGCTCTCTTGTCAGTTCTTCATTCTCTACTTGATCCTCCCCATCATAAAAATCGTAACCTCCCCATTGTAAAAGCCCAGAAAGAAAGGAGCAGAGCCAGGTGCAAAGGATTGAAATGTAGGATAAGAGGTGTTTCTGGATCATAAACGGGCAGGGCAATCGTCTTCGGCCTTCAGTCAGGACAACGGACACGAGAACCAGTATAGCAGGACTGGCCTCAGGCAAGGGAGGCAGCTTGATTCTGCCTAGTCATGTAGCATCAGCCTTTCTCGGGGCTCGAGCTTACGTGTCCTTAACAAGGTGACTCTGCCGGGGTCATCGTCCGTTCATTGACTATGTGAGGGCAAGAAACAAGATGGATGCCGTAACTAAAATGGGTGCCATGGCGTTTACGAGAGAATGCCCTATTTTCCAATGAATTCGTGCTAGTTGCGCAGCGAAAACACTGTCACGTATACAATGGATCATTTGCGGTTCATTGGTACCAAAATCGTGTCAGTACTATGATACCGAATTCACGGGTTCGGATCGCTACAGAACCTCAGGCTGAAATGCCAGAAACCGGTCCTAGGAAGCTTGTTTCCGGTCCAGGGAAGACATGGCTTGGCAGTTCGGGCTGGACTGTTCCCATGAGGCACAGGGTCAGACTGATTTGCATATGGCCATGTCTGAACTGGGGTGGCAGAGTGGGCTAAAGAAAGGTGATGGATTAAACCCAGATCAGTTGACTGGGGGTGAGTGCTTGCAATGTTCAACACTCCGTCCATCATTTCCTTTGGTTTTGCCATCTTTCAATTGTAACCAATGACCGGGCCTGTGGTAGCGGAGCACGCCTACCTGGGGTTTCAAAATTATATTTTACTACCGCGATCGCAGTTCCCATTGGCTGCAATGGCAGGGACATTGGCGGTGGCACACCGCTGGAGCCAGACAGTCACTACCGCAATCCTGCATCTTTCAATTGCGGCCAATGACCCTGATCGCGGTGGCAGAGAACGCCAATTTTCATCATTGAACACTACCTTCACAATGTATCACAGCACCTGTTAGCAAAATTCAATGCTAGTGTGACATTCAAATCACTGATGCCTACACATGCCATGTCAGTGCACATGATTACATGCATTGGCATGTACTTACTCACATGTCATCTATGATATTTGTGTGCATGTACACAGATTTGGCATGTTATGGAGTCTCATATCTGTGTACATGTCAATGTGTGAGATGGCTAATCAACACACAGTAATGATGGACTGACCACAAAATGTGCCTATTTCACTGTGCACATTGCTTTATTGATTCTGATAGCTGCTCAGCTTACACACACTGTGCTCATTGTGTAGAAATGTTGTGTTCTGTGTAACTTAAGCAAGAAGGTGTGGCAGGTACTGCAGCTAAGTAGAAGTCAGCAGTGTTGTTGTTTCCAACATGTGCTGTGTCAACTACTCCCAGGGCTGGTGACACAAGATGTAGGAGTGTCCTATTTACCATTCACATAGTCAGAATCTGTTTTGGAGGTAGTCAGTATGTACATACTGACTACATGTACGACTACATGAGATCAAGGTTTCTCTGCATGTGACTTGTGCATTAAGCTGTTGTTATAGTCCAGTCATTGTTGGCCCTGCATCTGTCAAGATGTAAGATGTTTTACACATCTCATAGGGGAATCAAATTGACATGTGTCCCCGTTGTTATTATGTAGGAGATGACCAAATGTGCATCGTCCATTCCCAGTGCTGGCGAACATAGAGGATGAGGACATCATAAGGAAATTCCGACTGGATCGCCTTACCCTTCAAGACCTATGTGGTCATTTGGAGCCCCATCTGAGGCCTCACAGAACCTATCCGACTGCTTTGACGCCAACAGTTAAGATGATGGCGGCCCTGCATTTCTTTGTAACTGGTTTGTTTCAGTACACGGTGGCCATCGCCGGTGGGGTGGCTCAAGCTATGTTCAGCATGGTGCAACGTGATATCCTGTCCGCAATGATGACATACAAGGACCGCTACATCCACTTCCCAAGGAGACATGAATTGGCAGGTGTGAAGGGTGATTTTTATGATCTTGGACACATACCTAATGTCGTTGGCGCCATTGACTGTACACATGTTGACCTAATTCCATCACAGGCATGTGAGCACATCTACCGGAACAGGAAACATTTCCATTCCATTAATGTGCAAGTGGTATGCCAAGCGGATATGATTATCTCCCATGTGTGTGCCGAATTCCCCGGTTCTTTACATGACTCCTACATACTGCGTAACAGCATCATCCCACAATTGATGGAAATCTGTATCCGGAGCATACGTGGCTTGTTGGTGAGTACGCAGAGTCAAGTAGTGTGCGGTATGTGTGACATGCTGTTCTCAGCCACTGTTTATATTAGTAAATTTCTCCCTGTATCTCACACCTAGGTGACTCTGTGTATCTCAACCGGCCTTGTTTGCTGAGCCCACTGAGAAATTCAAGGACCCCGGGTGAATTCCGCTACAATGATACACATAGGAGGACACGTTGTGTGGTGGAGCATACTTTTTGGCTTCTGAAGTCTAGATTCCGGTGTCTGGGCAAGAGCGGAGGTGCATTACTCTACCCTCTCTAAAAGGTGTGTCAGATCATAGTTGCATGCTCCAAAACCTGGCCTTGCGCAAAGAGATCCCCTGCTCCTGGACGATAATGAGCAGCAGATGCCCCCCGCAAACCCATAGATGCCCAGTTACAATGATAGTGGAAAAGAAGAAGGTGTTGACCTGCGTCCACAGCTCATCGACAACTACTTCCCTTGAGTATAAGTGACATTGTACAACAGTGACATTGTCTGTTGTCTTTGATGGAAGTGGCAAGGCATAGATGATTTTTTTGACTGCTGGCTGTTGTTGGCTCTATGCTAATTGCTGATGAGTGTGGCACAGGGTATTTTTATCCAGGTACCTCATGTCTATGTTGATGTTGTTGTTCATTGTTATGTGTGCTGGTTTTTGTACATTGATGACTAGTGGTATGTTCTTGCTGTAATGGCATCACCTGACAAGTAAATCTAATTCTCTTGTGTCTTTCTAGGTTCCTTCACCTTCTCAATGCCTCATCACAATCAGAGCTTGTGGTACATTGGAATCTGAGTTGACATTGTACAAACTGTGATAAACATGGAGCTGCAAAAACACGTAGGTGTATAAAGAGTGTTTATTTACAATAAGTATTTGTGACAGAGAAGTGATTATGTATGGAATTGCGGTAAGTGAATTTATGAGTTGTCAGTGATGGTAAATGAGACAAATAGAGTAGTCACCACATTGATGTAGTCACACAGTCCAACAGACTCCTGCCATCAACACGGCAATGTGGGTAAGGATAGTTAACAAAGTCAATGTCAAGGGGAACACAGGTGCCATCATGGCTGGCTCAGCAACTAGCGTTTGGATGGTGCATTGAAATGTGATCCTTCCCTGGTGTTTCTCGGATGGCCCCTCATGCGTTTGGCATGGGGGGCCTCTGCTGCAGGCTCAGCGGTGTCTGGGGAGTCATTTTGTTACAGATCACCCCTCTCTGTGGCCGCAGCTGAGATGGTGGGTGTATCAGCATGTGGGTCACTGGAGGGGGCTGAGCTGACATTTGGGCCGCATGTTTGTCCCTCAGAACACCCACAAGCTGCCCATGAGGTCCACGAGTTGGCCACAAGTGTGTCCATGGACCTCAGCAGCAGGCAGAGCTCACACACTTCTTCCAAAACCTGGCCCATCTGTCTCTGGTTCTGTTCATATGCCCCAAGGACTCTTGCAATAGTGGCCAGGGCTTCGGTCCCAGTGTCCTCCTGTATTTTACCATTGGCGTTGGCACTCAACGCACCAGCAAACTCTCCCTGACATCCTCTGATTGTGTTGTTATGTTGGTAACCACTGATGCAGGGAGAGTGTTGCAGGCAGCAGTGGTGATGGTCGTGGTTGAGGCCACACAGGTTTTTGTAGCAGGGGTCAGCGCTGTTGTTGTTGCTGTGGTGGTGGTGGGGACAATGAGAGCCTGAGACTTGGTGCGCCCTGGCAGTCAAGATGGGCCAGGTTGTTGCTCCTCATCCGAGAAACGTAGGGAGTCTTCATCTGAGAGTTCATGTTACGGGGGGGAGACAGGCTCTGCAGGTTGGTGTTGTCTTCTGCTGCAGTTGCTTGTGGATTTCCTGTTGAACAAAGGTCATATGGTGATTGAAGTGCACTCCACAAGCTTGGTTTTAGATGTTTGGATGTTACATGTCATACACCAAACACTTTACATTGCAATCACTTGGTATGGCTGCAAGATACTGAGCATCATGACATGATGTAGAGGTACATACATTACTTGTATATGGTGTGACATGTATATAGAAACCATGTGCAACGTATAGATTGTGTGATTACAAGGACATGTCAGCATCTAAAGACATGCGGCACATCAAATTTTTGTGATACGTCTTTTTTTGTTTGATCTGCATGGAATCAATTTCAGCTAAGCAAGAACTAGTCATTGTAATGTTACACATACCTTTTTCACACCATGTACTTTACGTTGTTTGTCAGATTGACCATGCATGTTGTGTATTCATATGGGCCTTCATGCTCTGACACCATGGCACTTACACATTGCATTCTGTGCTGTGCATGATTGGGCCCTGAATTTCTTCCACGTGTGACTTGATGTGTCAAAGTTTAATATCTGTGACAGGTACGTGCGCTTAGCTGTCTGCACACTGGATGTGGCTATTGGATCAATGCCAAGTTGGATGACATGTGAGTGCTGGTGTGGTCACATGGCTCCATGCATTTTGAGAAGAATGGCAGGGTGCATGCATTGACTACCTTCCACTTAGGTGACGGTAAGCAATAAAATGGCTGCCACATGGTTGTGGGTGTTGGGAGTGCTCCATCCTGCTGAGCTGTGGGACAAGGGGGCATGGTGGGAGTTGTAGTGATGGCTTCCCACCCACAAACACCCCTCCCTGTTAAGATGGCAACCTACCTGTAGGTTTGATGAGTGCAATGGAATGGCTGCCACATGGTTGTGGGTGTGGGGAGTGCTCCATCCTGCTCAGGGGTAAGACAAGAGAGCATGAGAAGGCAACCTACCTGTTCGGTGAAGGTGAGCAATGAAATGGCTGCCACATGGTTGTGGGTGGGGAAGTGAACCATCCTGCTGAGCTGTGAGACAAGGGGTCCTGGTGGGAGTTGTATTGCTGGCTGCCTGTACACATGCCCCCATGGAAATATTGCTAGCTACCTTTGGGGTGATTCAGAGAAAGGAAATGTTAGATCTGTGAGACATGTGTTGGGAAGAGAGTGTTATACGTAAGTGCATTTGTGTTTAGGAAGTGTAGCTTTGTAGTTGTGCAAGACAGTACATAGCAGTGTAATGAGAGACATTTGTTGGTACGTACCAGCCTCCACTCCCCCGGGTATTCGTGTGCAATTCTCTGGATGCAGTATGGCAAGCACCTTCTCCTCCCATTTGGTGAATGTTAGTGGTGGAATGGGAGGGCCACCACCAGTCCCCTGAACCAGCTCATGGTTCTTGTTGGCATGTTCTTTCACCCTGCTCTTAAGTTCATGCCACCTCCTCTTGATGTCCTTCAGGGTGTGCGGGGTGGTCCCTACTGCATTGACTTTGCTGACTATCCTTGCCCACATTTGATTTTTTTGTGGCTACTGGTGTCTGTTGGACCATGCTTCCAAACAAATGTGGTTCTAGTCTGATTATCTAAACTACCATCACTGACAACTCATTGTCAGTGAATTTGGACATCTTCTTCTGTGACACGGTGTGTGATGTGCAAATGGGTGAAGGGTGCAGGTGTGGTGGAGGTGGTGGTGATGTGTGTGGTGTGTGTGGTTGTGATGGTGTGATGTGTGCTCATTTTCCTCTCCTTTGTGCTTTTGGGTTGGGCCCTACAGTTCTGGAGTTGTGCAAATGATTCTGGGCAGGGAAGGGGCTGATGTTATACTCAGCTATGTGGGTGGGTCAAAATGGAGTATTCATGTCAGGTGTGTTGTGTGGGTTGACCTGGGGTTTGTATTTTTTACTTGCCATGGTGATGTGTCATTGGGGTGTTTTAGGTGTTTTTTGAGGCTGAGCCAGATATACAGCCACACTTGGTAGCCTTGTTGTATGGTTGCTTTCAACCGTCATTACGCTTCCCATGTGACAGCTGCGGTCGGAATGCAACAGTCCTTCCGCCGGCTCTCCCATTCATCATTTGCTGCAATCGCGGTGGTCGGAAACAACTGATCGCTTCGCTGGCACCGCCATCGTATCGTAATTTCACTTGCGGTCATTCCGCTGGTCGAACTGCGTTTTTTGTTCATTCTGCAGCAAATCTGACCGCCGCGGACAAATTTACAGCTTTTCTGGACAGTCCCGGTGGAGTTTTGTGCAATCTGTCCCCCACGGTCAGATTTTTCTGGCGGTGCATCCTAATCTGACAGCCAATGTTGCCGAGGTACATGCGGGTGGTTATTTTTACGCTACCACGGCAGTCGGAATGCATTTCCGACCACCATCCAAATCAGCCCCTTAGTGCATGTACAGTGGCTTGCTGTTAGAACCAACCATTAGGAGTGTCTGTCAGGCTGACTTTGTTTAGCCTCACAGACGCTCTTACTGCTCTGAAGAAGGTGGAGTTGCAGGCCACCTCCTCCCTTAACGACTCTCATTGGTTGGTGTTGACTGTACTGGAAAATAAAGCAAAAAAAGGTAATTCACTGCATATAAAGCAAGAGAAACCTGTTCATTGCTGGTCTTTACCTAGATTAAGAAGTTGAGTGTACTAACAACATGCATGTAAATGAACTGAAAACACTTAGCAAGAGGAACTCATACATTGACAGCTGTTGCACATATCCAATGACCTGCGGATTTAAAAACCATTTACCTGCAGATGTGATGCTGTGTCTATTTGTATATTATGTTCACTTATGTCTGTGCATTCTGGAAGAGGTTTTTGCTAGTGCTCGAGCACAAATTTGAAGGCATATCTACTTAAGTAATTTAAGGCTGGTACTTTGGAGAGAGTGGTATTTGGCTTGTTTTGTTGCCGGAGTAGAACAACATGGATATAATGTGGTGCAGAGTTGGCACCAGAGAGATTTACAGCATGAAGTAGCCCAAATCTGAAATCTTCTGGGGCATAAACATCGTACATGGATGGTATGCAGCTCTTAATGATTCGGAAGTGAAGGAAGGTGTGAGCTGATGCTCCATTTCACTTTTCTCATTTGAGAAAAAAAAAACGTTGGAAGTGAAGGGCGGTGTGAATGAATAATTTTGAAAGTAAAAATCAAGTCTGAAGTAAAGGGCGGAGCAAGCCCTCTGCAGGCTGGTAGTCGATGTATGAGACAGAACTATAAAATGAAACATGATCACGCCCAATCTGATGTCACAATGTTTCAGGAAGTCATTGTTGGTGCCTGCTTCCTAAAAGCAGGGAGGAGGCTAACCCAACTGCGAAGGCCTTCCTGCCTAGTGGCAATGCTCTGAGTTCTTTTACTGCTATCCCTTTGCTCAGTGCTCTCGAGCAAATGACTGAAGCTGCTGTCGAGGCAGCTTTGTGAGACCAATAGGGTCCTTCACCAGCAAAGGTGCCGAGGCAGATACTGACCTAACTAAGACCCGGCAATGAGGAAATTAGAGGTTATTTCATCAGTGCAGCCAGGGAGCTCCTAGTGCCGAGATGCCACTAACGCAACTTCAGTTATGAACGTTTTTTAGGTCGAGCCTAGAGGCAGTGTGCATCTGCTGTTCTGTAAGGCACATTGTATTCCCTCTGTGGAGATTGAACATGCCCACACAACGCCCACCACTTTTCATTGGTTGCTGCGTCTTCCTTTACCAATTCTATAGTTTTCGTTGGTGAATAGTGTACATTTGTCCCATCTTGTGGATGTTTTGTTCCGACCCTGGCTACTACCCCTGCTACATGGATCCTTTTACCATGGGCCATATGTTTTGTTTATGTGCACTACTTTTTCTTTCATCCCTCTCCTGCCACTCGCTGGTACACAATGCTACTTTATTTTCTGTTCAAGAGCTTTATTTTTTACATTCAAACTCATGTTTCCCTAGTGACATCCGTGAGGTCGAGTTGCATGCCTCTTTGAATGTGCACCCATTATTCAGCAGTACGGCAACATGTAAACAACTTTAGAGAGTGTGTCTGGACTACCAGATGGGCTATCTGCAACCCAGTGATTTTTGAGCCGTCCCCGAATCTTGTACTATGAGGCGTGCTCAACTTAGACCAGTGCCTGTGACTGGTTATGTGGTGGATGTGAGCCGCGCTTCATGCAACCCAATATTCTATGCTGAAGATTAAATGACGCCCCCTAGCTGAGCTTTCGAGCTGCACTGCGGGCAACGTTTAGCTACAGGTACAGAGTTCAATAGGGGCCAAGCTGCTCATAGGGACGAGTGGGCTGATGACATCCTACTCCCCCCACCCCCGAGAAAGTGTTGGGGTCTGTTGTTTCACTTACTAGAGCACTAGCTTGCGCTGCTGCCATTGGGACAGAGCAGTTAATTAGCGGCAACGCATTGCATCCACACCACTTTGCTCGTCATGACACACGCTATTGCTGGGGGTGCTGAGAAACTTTGGCATTGTTCTGCTCCATATTCCAGTGGAAAGTAGGTCTCACCAAAACATTCTTTTATTTTCTTACTAAAGAAAGACTTTTGCTGCATTCCGGTCCCTTCTTTCCAAAAGTGGCGGCAGCCAGTGGTTTCAGTTAAGAATTACTCTAACTCCCTTAAACGGAGCACCTGCATCTTCAGAACAACTTGTTTTTCAATGCTGATAATGGGACTTGAAAATCACGGTATAATCTCTGAAGGGAGCTCACATTTTTTCCACCAAGGTCGTAGCTGTGACTGGAAAATAAACTTCCCCTTATAATCCCCCTCCCACAAGCCCTCACACTTCCTATGCATTTCAAAACATCGAGCTGGCCTGTTCCCAGCTTCAGTTTGTCACCTCTTTACCTCATTGTTTCTCCCTGACAGATGCTTGGAGAACCTACTACAGAGGCATCGCAAAAGGGTTGGCCTCAGGCCCTGTGACACGCACATGGCTGTCTGTTGCCTAGTGAGCAGTTCTGCAGTCCCTGTCGGTGATATAAGCGAGCCCACTGTGTATTTCTGCTTTCTCATAAGTGGTGTATGTAGTGGAAATTGGACAAGGAGCAAATATGTGTATTTTGCAATAAAGGCTTTTACACATTCTGCTTAATCCAATGGAAGCTGCATGTTGCTGAAAGCGCCCCCCATACTTCTGTTTAGCTCGGTGTCCTCTTGTTTAAACACAGTGGTGAAAACTGCTACTTAGCAGAGTATGAATGGGGGTCTGCGAAGCAATTGTCCTGTTCTCCTGGGACGAAACTCTGCTCCCAAACCATAGTGTTTCGCGTCACGAATGCAGCGAGTATTCTATAGCTTCACTTTCCGATTGTTTTTCCTTTCCTCCATTTGAGAGATGCTACACTGGATTAATGTTGTAAAATGCATCGGCGACCTTCGGCGTGCTGCACAACTCTAACCAATACTGCGGCTCACTTGGTAGCACAGTGCAAGCAAGACTGTCTGTGTGGATAGGTGCCCTCATTCCTCGATGGCATAGGGATTTCTTTTACCCACATTACATCCTTCCGCTCAACGTGGTAGCAACTGCCTTGCAACTACTGGTTTTTTTGCACAAACTGTAAAGGGGACATGGCTCTTACAAGCAGTGTGCCCTACTGTGTCCTCGCGGCTGACGAGGCTGCTTTTACAATCTCGTTTTGTTCTCCCATCCTCCTCTGTGTTTCGCGTTTAAAACATTAGTGAGGTGAGAACCTTTGGGAAATAACATCACAGTTCGACTGTTGTTATTGACATCTACACTGAGGCGCTTTTCAAGGTGCACAAATAGATGGCTGCAGCGATAGAGTGCCGCAGAAACCGGGTGTGTGTCAGTGTGTTTTTTGGGGGGGATTTTATCTTTCTTACCAGGCTGCACCTTAAAGCGTTGCAATGCCACAGAAGAAGTCTGCTGCCACTGTGATTGCCCCTTGTTTTCTGTTTTCGCAAATGCTTTTCACAATAGCTATAAAACATTGGCTAAACTAGTACCTCTAACTCTCACAAATGCAAGATCAATTTGCATTGCAAATGCTTGTTAAATCTGATCGCGAGTTTATGTTCTGTGGTGCCTTAATCAAGTAACTAACAGAGCCTGACACAAATGTAAAAAAAGAACAACCCACATACATGAGCTTGGCACTGAAGGGAACTACTTTATGTGCAGATGTGCTCCTTGTGAAAGGGCAGAATTTTGTCATTTATATATATATTGCACCTAACAGCAGGCCACTCGCAATGAGGGTCACAACACTGTGTTGAGCCAATATTTTATAACAATGCCCCATAGCTCTTCTGTCTATTGTGGAATTATAGGTTCAGTTGTTTTTCGGAATTTCAAGCACATACTGAAACGCCTGATATGGACAGCAACTTAACATTCATTGACTTCTGACATTATTTTTTCTGACTTGATTTATTACACTTGAATAGGAAACTCCGTTTTTCTATTTAATGTTTGTGGCTTGGATTTCTAATTTGACATTCATGCACATTGACATTCTGAATACCAAGGGCAGGAACATAATCTAAATTAAAAAATCACAATGAAGGAAAGCCAAGTCTCCTTGGTGGCCTGAGGTTTTTAGTCAGAAGAACAATTCTTTCTCATATTGGCATTCACCGACTTTTCAATTTGAAAACAGCAGCTTGTGTTTTTCTATCTTGGCACAGAATTGTAACAAAGTAAAGTTCATACTGCAACTGTTACACTTCCGTACCTCTTCTTTGTCATCCTCAGAGTGTATTTTTTTAAACATTTCTGACCCCAATGATATACATTGAAGGTGACAATTTTGCATATGATTCTGTTAAAAGAATTAGGGTTGCAAACTACAGTAGTATTTAAAGTCAGTAGACCATTTAGACTGGGGAGGATACTCCCATCAGTGCAATAGTGCGTTTATCGATAGACGTAGCCACATTTAACACCTATGTCCATGACATTTGTAATGATGTCCTCATGTTATACACAATCACTAAAAAGTGCAGTGCGGCAAATCACATGATTTATCAATTCATGGAAGGGGGCCCTAACTCCAGACCTGAAGGGCCACTATTCAAAACGAAAACAGGAAAATACTGGACTCTCCTGACCTAAAGAATTACTTAAAATGCTCTTCAGCAGGCAGTGGTTACAGGAGAGATCAGGACAATGCAGAATCTCATTCACTAGTGTGTGCTCCTTCATTAAGACAGTCTTAAACTGTCCTAAAACAGGAAACATATAATTATTTAGTACTGCGTTTCCCTGGTTTAAGACATTATCTTAAACCTAAAAATAAACTCTTAAGATTGTCAATAACCAAGAAGGACAGCCCTGTGATGGTATCGAGGCTGTCTTAAACCAGAACCGAGACCTCTACAGGGAATGCTTTCCTAATTAAATGCTTTGCATGCACATTTACATTAACCCCGCACATGTATTTACTCTGTGATATTCATGTTAAATTAAGCAATGATAATGTCGGCCTCAATTTAAAATGGTGACTATTTCCTGCTATGTTCCCTTTTTATTAATGAATCTTTTAAATATTTTTTGCAACTATAACATAATATGGTGCAGATTTACAACTTCTGGTGCATCCCTGCAAATCAGCAGGGATGTGCCAAGAAAGATGCGCCACGCAAAACTACCCGTGCGCCCCCATGGATGCACCACATTTACAATGCGGCGCGCCGTGGTGCACGGATAGGCAGATGCATGACGTATCTGCTGGCGTAAGGTTGGCGCAGTGCGAGAGTCGTGTCGCAGGCGCGACGCAACTCCAGCACTGGTCCAACCCAGCCTATGTCCAACATGCTGCGTCACGCCTGCTTCAAGCAGGCGCAAGGTTTTGACACAGCGGTGTCGTAAAAGTGACTACGTGAAATCTTGTAGATTTATCTGCGTCACTTTTCTGAGGCTTTCCTCCAATGGAACACCCACACTGGGACTGAACACCCACATGAAACCTGACGCAGGTTTCATGTGGGGCAGTGCTTTACAACGTAACGCATCTGCCTGGATGCATCATGTTGTAAATAAGTCGCAACGTGGCACATGGTTTACGCCTCCGCTGCGTCACAATAGTGACGCAACAGCGGTGTAAAAGTGTAGTTTGTAAAGGGGCTTGTAAATCTGCCCCTATGAATTTAAAGTGAAGAGTCCATCACCGGTACATAAGGCAACACTACAGACAATCCGGATAGGACAAAGTAGAGTTGCAATAGGAATATAGGTGTGCTTATAACAACCAGGTCAGTCATGTGTATTTAAAAAAGAATTATCTGCCCTAATGATTTCCCATGAAATAGTTCCACCACAGAGTCCATATTTTTACATATTTATTTGGCACCACACAATCGTGGCTCACAAATGCATTCCTCTATTCTATTCCTCAAGTGAGGGAGATGCCACCTTCCACCAGTGGTGAGCTAGGTCTCTTTTGGCAATCAGGAAGCCAAGTGCAATTAGGGAGCTGGTATGCCAAGGACCCCCAAATGATCCAGTACTCCTAGGACCACAATCTTAGGATCTAGATTCAGTGGCCTCTCCACCACCTCCCCCTGGACAACACCCACCCTGCGCCAATAGCCTTCTATTTAGAGGCATTGCCATATCATATGAAAGTATGTGCCAAGAAAGCTTGGGGACCTGGCCCTTCTCATTTTTCATGGATGTGAAGGATTATAGCAATATCAATGGGCCTGATTCACAGAGGTAAGCTTAGACCAAAAGTGTAAACTTATGACGACTTTTGGTATTCACAAAGGTAAACTTTGACCAAAAGTCTAAGTTTACGACTTTTGGTATTCACAAAGGTAAGTTACAAGTACCATCTTTATGTCTGCAGTCGGGGCGGAGATGCGGAGATTCCACTCTGCAACCGAAGTGTACTCTCCAAGTGTGGAAAATACACTCCAGGTGTGGAGTAGAATTTCCACACTCCGCCCGACTGCGGACATCAAAACACTACTTGTAACTTACCTTGGTGAATACCAAAATTCATAAACTTAGACTTTCGGTCTAAGTCTACCTTTGTGAATACCGAAAGTCGTAACCTTAGACTTTTGGTCCAAGTATACCTTTGTGAGTCGGGCCCCATGTATTTGAACTGGATAAGACGTAAGTGAGCTGAAATAGCTAGCATCCAGGGTGTCATCTTTGTCTCGATCCAGTCATCATTTTGATCCAACTTCCCTATAGTTCCCATATTTCCCTTAATCTCAGATTAGGGTCAGGTGAGTTAGGAACCAGGGAACGGAATAGTCATGACATACCCTTTGTCCTAGGATCTCAGTACTGAATTTAGCCTCTAGGGACCTAAAGTCCGGGAGTGCCGTCAATGTGTCCTCTTAGATCTCAAAGGTATTTCTCAGTTAAAGATGCTTGAAAATGGGATTTTGCTAAAGGATCGAATACTGTTTGTCTGCCATACATCACTCAGAAAGGAAATGCTGACTGTTTTCCCATTTCTGGAACCTTTACAGCTTTACTAGCAAGATTCCTCTCCATAGTGGGGTCATTGTGGTGGGTTTCAAGCACTATTGAACATGCCGAAGTGCATCTTGTCAGCACAGAAAAGTAATCCTAGTCACTGTCAAGAGCATTTTGGGATCGTTTTACCATATAAGAAGTGAAACAGGTCAAAATTGTCTAGAAGGTCTAGTTCCAGCATTTTCGGCTTGTCACCTCATGTCCCAAATATCCAGTCATTAATGCAAACAAGCTGGGAGGCCCAGTAACACTAGAGGTGTGCCGTTCCCAGATCACCATCATAGGGGACTTATTCACATTTCTCAAAGGAAAATTGAGAGACTGCCCCTCCCCAAATGAAATTATTGATTTGGGATTGGAAGTCTCTCAAGAAAGTCTGTTGGAATTGGATTTGGTAATTCTTTATGATGTAGAGGAAGCATGGGAGTGAGATAATTTTGAATACCATGATTCAGCCCATAACCGAAAGGGGATGGGAAGCCCACAAGGTTAGTTACCTCTTTAACTTGCCCAGGAGCAGAACTATGTTTAACTCCCAACTCCATTGATGGTTTGCAGAAATTGTCATACCCAAGTGTTAAAGAAAGCGAGCCTGCAGCCTGAAGAGGTATTGACTATCGAGGCTGTGAGCTAGAAATGGCCTGAATTGATGGGCGCACTGACGGATTTTCGTCAAATTGCATGAAGGCCTGAAGCCTTACCAGAGACCCTGGGGACGAAATGGAACTCTCAGGACAATGAACATATGTTAAAATGTTGTCGGCATATTGGGAGATTCAATCTTCCCCTCCTTTCACCCACCGGGTTCCCTCTGTCTCTTCATCCACCCGAATCCATGCCACCAGCGGCTCAATGACGAGTGCAAATAATAGTGCAAAGAGAGGGTACCCCTGCATGTGCTAAGCCCCATTTCAAATGGCTCTGACATGACTTCATTCACCCTGACTTGCGCCCAAGGTTCAGTGCAGAGGACTTCGACGAACCTGAGAAAGCATTTCCCAAAATTAATTTTCTCCAGCACCGAATGCAGGAAGAATTAATTTACTGAGACAAATGCCTTTTCTATGTCTAGCATTACTAGTGTGCTCTTTCCTGAGTTCTTTTGCACCTGTGCAAGAACTAAATGGAGGTGTTGAAGATATTGGTGGGTGCTAAGGGCTAGAGATGAACCCATTATGGTCATTGTTGGACCTGGCCCTTCCTGCAGGGTCACCCCCAAACATTTTGCCTTCATCCTCCCCTTTTTGCTGGATTCATTTTTGTTGGCTTTACTACTCTGAGCACTTCACCACTGCCAACCAGTGCTCAAGTACATGGTAACATTGGCTTGCCCACAATTAGCATATTTAATTTACTCTATGTCCCTAGTAGTGTGCGCCACATGTGCCCAGACCCTGTAAATTAAATGTTGCTAGTGGTCCTGCAGCACTGATTATGCCACCTACTTTATTAGCCCTTTAAACATGTCTCAGGTTTGCCATTGCAGAGCCTGTGTGTGCAGTTTTAAACTGCCATGTAGACTTGGCAAGTTAATCCTCTTGCCAGGCCCAGAAATTCCTCTTTATTGCACATAAGTCACCCCTAAGGTAGACCCTAGGCCGTGTGCAGTGTATTAAAACAATTTGAATTGTACTTTTACGTTTGCATGCCCAGGTAGTGAAAAACACTTAAGCCTGTTTCTCTCTACTGCATGGCCATCACTCCCATTAGGTTAACGTTGGGATTACCTTAATACATCTTTTAAGTGTAATTCCCAATTGGGAAAAGATAAACTTTTAAAGTTTGGTGTCCCTGGACTCACAAAATAAAATTACAACTTATGGTGAATTCTGAAAATACTACTTATGGAAAGTTGTCATTTTCTTACTTTAGCCTCTGGGTGCTTTCTGGCTGTCTCTAAAAACACGTCTGGGGTGGGTAACAGCTGGGCTTTGTGCATTCCCTGCATAAAGCGACACACAATGGAAACTTAGGTGTGAGTTGATGGGCTTTAATGGCCATTAACTGGCTTGATGGGGGTGGAGCTAGGCACTGCCTCACTTATACCTGACTAGGCTGTGCCCTGCCCACACACAATAGGGCCTAACAACCCTGCATTGTCACTCCAGCTAGCTTGGAGCCAGAACAGGGAAGGCAAGGCATCTGTGCCCTTCAAAGCCACTGTTTAGAAGCATCTCCAACTTCCAGAACCAGGGCACCAAAGTATAAACACTGGACCTTAGACACCACCACTTCAGTACACTTCTGGACCTGTGGATACTCTGCCAGGAAGAACGACTGTTGTGGTGTTACAAGAACTGCCACTCTGCTAGACAGCTACTTTGCTGGACTCCTGATTTGCTGTGCTCACCTGTTGCCTGCTACCCTCTTGTCTGGGAGTGAGAAGAACTGGACCTGCATCTCTCCAACTCTGAACCAATGTGATTCAAAGGGCATGTCTGCTTGCCACCTGCTTTCTGAAGACTCAGGGACACAACATATTTCCAACTCACCTACTACAGCACCTAGACTCTGCCATCTGTAAATCTACCCTGCTAAGTGGTGCTACCCTAATCACGGATGCTTGGAAGTGGGCCTGAGGTGCACTGCCTTCTGTGGTTCTTCCCAGAACTGATGCCGGACAACACAAAGCCTTACAAAGCAATGCCGCACAGACTGTGCACCAGGATTTAAGGTACTGTGTTCAACAGGAACAGGTGAGTCCCTGTAGCAGACTGATGCTCCATCGCAGTTGGCCTGAACTTGTGACTTTGTCCCTGTCTGGTGCTACCAGATGATCACAGTTGGTGCATCACCTTTTAAGCGCTATTTTCACCTAGTTCTTCTTATTGAATTTTATTGTTTTGTTTTTGTTTTTTGGGTTGAACTTGCAGTGTTTTACTCTGCGGAATTCTGTGGAGTCACTTCAAAACTCTGAGATTCTGGTGAGTTCTTTCCATCCATAATGAGGGGGGAAGTAGTTCTGTATGTTTCTGTACAAGTGCACTCTGTACTGTGAGTATGCCTGAGAATGCACTGCTGCCTTTTGCTAGCGAGTGCAGTGTGAATGTAGGTGGTGTGACCCTCATTCACTTAACCAGGGTCTGATGGTCGCTGGGTCTCAGCAGGGTTTCTGCCTAATCAGTTCAGCCTCAGAGCCCAGGCAGCAGCTCGTCTGCAGCCGTTTCTTCGGGCTGGTACACCCCATGCTGCCCTTGTTCCTCCGCGTGTCCCACCAGTCCTGTCACATCGTACAGACTACAGCAAGGAGGAGCAGGTGGGTGGGGCCTGTAGCACCTCCCATCGCAGGTCCCTGTCCCAGAAGCGGCGTGGCAGACTCAGGGCTCAAGATTTCACTGGAGCGGCACAGAGAACTGGAGAGGCTGTGACAGATATTGAAGGAGTGATTCTTCATGACATCTGGACAGGGAGACCCTCCCCTTAACATAGGCATGCCTGAGTCACTGGCAAATTAGCTGAGCCTTCCTTAATACACATGGTTCCCACCCTGGCACACAAAACAAATCGTGGTACCGAACTAGCACTCTTGGACCTGCTTAAAACAAGCACAGTGCCCCCAGCCATGAAGAACCCCTCTTGCAGAAGCCTTGCACATACTTGCCTGGCACTTTTCATCCTGCTCCTCCTGGATTCATAACCTCTGAAAGTCAGTAGCGCCCACTGTGGATTCCTGACATCTGTTTGATCCTTATGGAAGCAGAGAAATCACCCTGAAAAGCAATTCTGTAGGCACTGTAAGGTGATGAACTTGTACAGTGGTGTTCTGCATACCTTCTAATGGTGCAGTAGCTTTGAAAGTCAAGTGAACGAGAACACAACAAATGGACATCCTTTTGAAAAAAGTATTCTCCACAGCAAAGATGAAATGCATGTTGTGTTTATGAGAGCCTGCGACGAAAAGAGAGAAGCCATTCAAATGGAAGTGTGATGGGGTCACCAGAACCTAAGAGTAGGATGTCCTGTTTCGATGTATATCTTTTTGGAAATTCCAGTAGGTAAATTGGACATGCCTTTTAGTGGATACAATTGTAGTCTATGTTTTTGAGCAATGGACTATACATGCCCTGCGGAAACAACAAGGGTTAAATTACTGCTTTAAATCAATATCAACGCAGTCAGCAGACACCACTAAAGACCAAATACCAGTTCCAGGATCCAATTATATTTGACTGGAATTTTCTTCATAGGTGTAAAGTGGAAATAGATGTCCAAAATCCATACTACACATTGTAGAAATCATTTGAAAGTAGTCGGCTCTGGTTTGTGCCATGGTATAAATACTTGACAGATTTCCAAACAGAAAACGTAATATATATTTCAAAATTAATTTGTGATTGTTGCCAAACGTGAAAATTCTAACTCGGGTATCAGGCTTCACCCAAACCGAGGAACTCCATGTTACTATGCCTTAAAGTCAGTCTTCTGTGCTGTTTTCTTACCAGGACAGCAGTTGACTTCACCTAGAATGTGTATGAGGCATTCTATATAGCAAAATGTTTTGTGGGCTATGTTAGAAGGTTTGGGTGGATGTGGTAACCCAAGCAGCACCCACTAACTTGTAATAACAGACAATTCACCCACATTTCAGACAGATCTGGGAGAGGACACAGCACATATTTAATGTGTTTCACTGGCAGTACAACAGCACCATCTCCTAACAAGGGTTAGTGCAAACGGGCTATAACAGTTTTAGCAATAAAATATCCGATTACGACACGCAGCAGATGGTGGAGGTTTTTGCTGAACTCTGTGCTCCATGTGGAGTGGGCAAAACTCTTCGAACTCCATCAAGGGAGTTTACCCTCCCCCAAAAAAATTAAGCTCTATTTTTCTAACAAGGTGTGGTATCTTTTTCTGTGATGTTTTCACTTTTTTAAATGTTGCACAAACACTTTACAAATTCCCTCTTAAATTAAGCCTGACTGCTCTGTGCCAAGCTGCCAGAGGTGAGTACAGGTTAATAATTTAGGATGTGTATCTGACTTAACCTGAATAGGATTGTGGTTCCTGCTTGGATATGGTGCATACCTCTGCCGATCAGAAACCAAATTTCTAACAGTCAAGATTCACCAGAGACCACAACCCTGAGAGGTGAATAGCAAGTATTTTGGTAAATGTTTCGGTTTTGATGTTAATGAGTGATATAGGACAATTATGGGCTGGCTTATTGGGTTTAAATATGACCACAAACGTGGCTCTTCATAAATTATTTGGAAAGAGCAGGTCACAAAAGCTTACTCTAATACCTTGTGGAGGTGGTGGTCAACAAAGATGAATTTTTTTAAGAACTCCAAAGGTAGGTCCTTAAAGCAAGGAATCCTCCCAGAGGGCATAGATGTTATGGTGGTCATTATTTCTTCAACTGTAAGAGGAGCATCCAACATGGATCAATCTGCAGGGGAAAGCTTGGGCACAGGCATGGGCAAGTCATGAATAATAGAAAGGGTCCTTTCTGTGGCAGGGGTTGTCTATTGGAGTACAGCAATTTATAGTAGAAAGCAAGCACCTATGCAATGTCTACCTAGGCAGTCACCAGCCTGTCATCTAATTCATGAATGCTGCAGACTAGTCTTTCCATATGTTCTTCAGTGGCAAGCCAGTATAAAAGCTTGACCAATGTATCACCCCTTTTGGAAACCCTGACAAAGGATGCACGTCATTACATACGAGCAGAGTCAAGCATTTCTCCATTCTATTTTACCCTAAAAAGGAGCAAGAGCTTGGTACATTGTTGCGTCAGGAGTAGTAACCGACTATTTCTCGAGAGTTGTAATGTTGCCCCCCAAGGTCCAATATTTCCTGAAGTCTATTTCATAACTTGCCTATAAGTATAGGACATGGCCTCTCCCCTTATGACCATTTTAAATGCCTCCCAATGCGATGTAGGAGGTCATGGAATCAGTCTTAAGGTCAGAGTAGTCATTAATGTTAGTGCAAAGTCAGTCCACAAGAATTTGGTCGCCAACCACCATGCATTGAAGTGGCACATGCCACGGAGCCCTACCTGAGTAGCAAGCAAACTCAATTCGATAGGGGAGTGATGGGACATTCAACTCAGTAGAATGTGGGCATCCCTCACTGTCTGCAGAGTGACCGCCAAGACCAGGAGATAGTCTATCTGAAAGGACGGACCATGGTGAGGAGAATGGTAAGTGTAGTTCATAGCAAGTGGGTGTTGTCTATGCTAAGGGTCGACCAGGCCATAGGTACTGGCACACTGAGAGAATCAATATGTATGGGGGAGGAGACAGTCAAGGTGTGGTCATACAGCAAGTCTAACATGTCATTGAAATTCCCAAACACAATTGTTATGCCTAGAGATGAATCAGCTAGTATATGAGTCAGACTGAATAGTGTTGTTTCCTCTAGAGTTGGTGGGGCATAGTTGCTAACTAGTGTCAGAATTTGACAATCCATCAAGTTTGTAATGATGTAGTGTCCTAGGTCATCTGTATGTTTCGCGCTCAAAGGGAAAGGAGTTTCTTGAGGTGGTTTGCAACTCCCCTAGATCTCCAAATAAAGCCATAGTGGTAAACCCGGTTGTAGCCAGAGTGGCCCAGGTATGCTCGTTTACCATACAGCATGACTGCACCCCATTTTATCTTATTGTTCATCCTATTGCCATTCTATGATAGCACTTGACATGTGCCTGGTCTGTCACTTAAGAGATTATAGTTCAGCATCCTTGCCAGAATTAGTGTAGTAGAAACAATAAACTTCCCTGTGGCTCATGTAAAAACAATCTTAAATGTAAACAATACCACCCATGACCTACCTCCCCACACTTCCACCCCAGAAATGTCCATTGCTGTAGAAAGCCAAAGGCGCGCCAGAGGCAAGACCGTTTCAGTCCATCCACTCCCGAACGGGAACCGGGGCCACGACCCTTGGTCCAAATGAGGGCCATATACTATGCTATTCTGCAATGCAGCTCTTGGAACACCGTAGCACACAATCTTCTGACTGTACTTTACTCCTCCCTGAGGACAGGGGCACAAATTGTTTATGCTGCAGTTTTTCCTTTCAACCTATGCTGTGTAAAGAGTCCAGCACGCTCACTACTTCACAAGCAGATTCCTCCTCTAGCTGTGCCACCTCAGTCAAAAAGGAATTCTCCTTCCTTAGTATCAACTGTCGCTCATTACCTAAGCATAAAGCAGACATCTATGACCTTTTGGTTAGTGAACAACTGGACGCCATGTTTCTTACTGAAACATGACTGCACACAAGCTCTGGCCCTGATGTTGTGACTGCCTTACCATTCAATTATGCTATAGGTAGGAAAGATAGGGGTTTTATGACCTGTGGGGGCATTGCCATAATCCATAAGAAATCTTACCTGTGTAAATCTGAAGACTTGTCATTCACGAACTGTGAGGCAGCGTTATTTAAGATTGCCCTGACTCCTAAGTTTACCTTCTCAGGCATATTAGTGTATCGCCCTCCCAGGCCGTCTTGTCCATGGGTTTCATTTTTCCCTGACTTAATAACACCTTTTCTCATAAATGGCGCTAATTTCTTGATTTTGGGTGACCTTAATTTGCACTTGGATGATCCTGCATGTGTGAACAGCACTATTTTTACTTCTGATCTGGCTGCATTGAACATCACACTTTGCAACTCGGGTCCCACTCACGTAGCTGCCCATCTACTGGACCCCATTTTCTCCAGTCTGACCAACATTCAATGCTCACCAGCTCTCCCTCTATGTCTGATCATTTTGCGGTCAGTTTCCGCCTTGAGATCTTAGCAAACTTACCTATAGTTGCACCTAATATTAGTAAACCCACTAGGAACTGGGGAAAACTAGATATTGATGTCCTTAATAGGCTTTTATCTTCCAATGTTCCTATTACCAAACAAATATTGGTTACTCTTTCGGGTGTCGTCCAAAAGCGGCTCTTAAAGGCCACTGATACTTGTCTCCCTCCCTCTACTAAGAAGGTGAACAACCATCGTCCTCCTGCACCCTGGTTCACTGAGAATTTAAAAATGGAGAAAACAAAATGCAAAGTTTTGGAAAGATGCTGGAGGAGGAACTATGCGTCTGATACCAAACTTGCAAATAAAAAGGCAAAAAAGATTACCACACCCTCTGTATGTCAGCTTGCGCCAAATATGTCACTTTGACCATTTCTAGTGCACTGAATTGCTCTAAGACACTATTTGAAATGGTCAAAGAGCTCTTGGGTTCTGAAACCCAATCTATGCCTCCGGACCTGAAATGGTTGGCAATGTGAAGACCTTGCTAAATTTTTTCTACATAAAGTGGAGAAAATATAATCTGAAATGAAGGACATGAAACCTGATAACCTCCTTCAGCAAACACCTTCATCTTCTCCTACAGCCAGAGCCACCTTTTACCGAGATAAAGAGGTATCCGTATCTATGGTCAAACTAGAATCCTGGTCCCCACTAGATATGAACTCTTTCAAATGGATTTTAGGTAGATTTAAATCTGGTTCACCCTGAGATCCTCTTTCAATCTCGCTGCTTCAGCAGCTTGAGACGCCTTCACTCCTGATATTAATGGAACTTCTGAATGCCTCATTACAGGAAGCAACAGTTCCCCCAGAGTGGAAGCACGCAATGGTGCTTCCTCTTCTGAAGAAGGCCAGTGCTGATCCGGACCAGCATTCTAACTACCGGCCTATTTCATTGCTTCCAGCCTTCTCAAAGATTCTAGAAAGGCACATAAACTTTCAACTAGCCCAGTTCATCGAATCACAAAAGTTTCTACACCCATCACAGTCGGGTTTTAGATCCGGTTTCTCAACCGAAACGACACTCTTTGGAGTTACGGAAAGGCTGCAACGTCATTTAGATTTAGGAGATACGGTGGCCCTCATACTATTTGATTTAAGCGTAGCGTTTGACACAGTGTCTCACACCGTGTTAGTGGAAGCTTTACGATCTTTGTGTGTTACTGGGACAGCACTTAACTGGCTCATTTCTTTTCTCACTGAGCAGACGTTCCAGGTTTTCTCTCCAACTGCCTGTTCCAATAATCATGTTTCCCCCTATGAGGTACCTCAGGGCTCCACCTTAAGCCCTTTATTATTTAATGTGTATGTAAGGCCTGTAGGAGAGTAGGATCTGCTGCTTATAGTTACCCCCACTTTTTGCTGATGTATCACTGGTTTCGACTTAGTCTGACTGGGATTCCGCTTTCCAGGACCCCAAGTCCGACTACCTGGTGCACTCATGAAGTGGACACAAGTGACAGTCTGCCTGTTAAAAAATAAAATTTACAGGCAACCTGACCATGTCAGGGACTGCATCAGGACTGAAGTCTAGAAAATGTTGGATTTGGGAGTAATTGAACCCTCAGATAGCCCCTGGGCAAGTCCAGTAGTCTTGTTACCAAAACCTCATGCCCAGAATGGCAAGAGAGAGATGAGGTTCTGTTTTGACTACAGGGGTCTCAATGCAGTCACTAGGACTGATGCCCATCCAATACCCAGGGCAGATGAACTTATAGATACTTTGGCCTCAGCCAAGTTGCTGAGTACATTTGACCTGACGGCTGGTTACTGGCAAATCAGATTAGCTGAGGATGCAAAGCCAAAAAACAGCATTCTCAACCCCTAGTGGGCATTACCAATTTGTGGTGATGCCCTTTGGTTTGAAGAATGCATCTGCCACTTTTCAAAGGTTGGTAAACAAAGTCCTTACAGGCCTGGAAGCCTATAGTGCAGCTTATCTAGATGATATTGCCGTCTTTAGCTCCCCCTGGGAGGATCACCTGGTCCACCTGAGAAAAGTTTTGGAGGCCCTGCAGAAATCAGGCCTCACTATCAAGGCCACAAAGTGCCAGATAGGGCAGAGTCAGATTGTATACCTAGACCACCTTGTGGGTGGAGGTCAGGTTCAACTATTGCAGAGCAAAATCCAGACCATCATGGACTGGGTTGCTCCAACCACCCAGAATGAGGCAGAGCTTTCTTGGGCCTCGCTGGGTAATATAGGAGGTTTGTCAAAGGATATGGATCCATAGTGACCCCTTTGAATGACTTAACGTCCAAGAAAATGCCTAAGAAAGTTCAGTGGACAGTTAGCTGTCAAAAGTCATTTGATGACCTGAAGCAGGCCATGTGCACTGCTCCCATTCTGCAAAGTCCTGACTATTCCAAACAATTCATTGTTCAAACTGATGCATCTGAGTTGGGGGTAGGGGCTGTGTTATCACAACTGAATGAAGAGGGTCAGGATCAGCCAGTAGCTTTTCTTAGCAGAAGGCTGACCCCCAGAGAGAAACGTTGGTCAGCTTGTGGTAAATAATTTAATTACCGGGACTTAATTTGATACAGAAACATAATAAAAATAGCTCAATAAATAAGAGGCAGAATCCGTGGTATTAGAGGTTCGGAATGGGCTTTATTCCAATGGACGATTCGAATCGTGGCCTCCAAGTTCCATCACCACGAAGGTTCAGGAAGTGAAGTACATACATTATTGATAATTAATCACTTTTATACAATAGGCATTACAGTGAAGCAAATGCAAGAGGCGTAACAATTGATAGTGTAGATAAGACACACATACGTAGCAAAAGTAGGTGTAACTGGGTGTGGCTAAAGAACGTCATCAGATGTGATGTCATAATAGGGTGGTTCCATGAAAAGAATTTCGCAATGTCAGCAGAAATACTTCGCAGAAATGCGCGCACAGCAGCATGACGTGTGATTGACGTGCAGCTAGGGGGTGAAGGGGACTTGACATTTAGCTCTACATGTGGCGACAGATGTCTGGAGGGTCAAGTCAACCTAATCCCAAATCATATCTAACATCCTATGTTTAAAGAACTATGTTATCCAAAAGAGAGGTCTCTTAGAGTAGAATCTTATTCTATACTGACTATACTGACCGTTAGTGCGTGTACAAGCGTCTAAGTGTCTACACTAGATGCGAGGGCAGGAATCTTCCATGGTAACGGGGCTATGAATTATTTGCATAAAGACAGAGAAGCCGGGCCTTTGCTCGGTAGCTGGAAGAATGTTTACTTAAACTACTAGACAGGAATGCATTGGGCAGGGAGCGGAGCAGATAATTTCGAAGGTGAAATACAGTTCTTGGCAGGCAGCAAGCTGATGTCAGGCACCGTGAGCCGCGCAGGGAATGAGACAAAGTTCATGGTCACAGATGCAGGCTCAGACTGGAGCTCTCAGAGGCAGAAGGCAGGGAAAGCTTGATGGCAGAATCAGGGCCTACTCGCCTGAACTGTAAAATGGCATAACTAAGCCATATAAAGTCGGTGGCCTTTCGTACTTAAGAATCGAATTTCCAGCCCATTCATGGCGGATCTGAAAGAGGACATGTTGACGGTGGACGCACTTGTATTTGCGTCTTCATAACTGGAACTGGAGGGAACATACATGTACTTGTAACATGCACATAGAACCGTTGGGGTCCAAGATAGGGGACATAACTGACCAGAAAAATCCATATTTCCACATTCCCTCCTTGTCCCCTACTTGCCCGTCAAGAGATATCAATCTTCATCAATCCATTGATCTGTTCATATAGCATCATTTGTTCTTCTTTTTTCTTCTGGGATCTTGAATGAAAATCTTGATGTGGAATACACGAAGTGGCACACAGACCACAAATCGCTGGTCCACATTGCAGGCATAAGCAGCAACTGAATAGTATAAGAAGGCCAATACCTAGGAATGATAGAACTCTCCATCCCCAGGCTGATAACACGCTCCAAAACCACCCGGACCAAGTCCAAGTGCCTGGATTCTGGTGTATCTGGCTCACAATCTTATGAAGGCGAGTTATAGCTTTATATACAGATGGCGAATTTTCTGGTATGAATACGCAGCAGCTTGATCCGATGACCCTACAAGCTCCGCCCCTATCGGCCAGGATAACGTCAAGGACAAGACGATTTTGAAGAACAACAATCCTCATCGCAGACTGCTCCTCTGTCAAATTGCCTAGGGCGGAAATAGTTTCATTCACTACAGCTTCAAGAGTCCTGGTTAATCTACGTATTAGCTTACTATTGGTAACTGTACCTATATAGGGAAAGAGACCTTTATTGAAATCTGTGTATTTTTCCCATGCTGTTTCAGTGTAATCGACTATTGGGAGATCTCTCCTTTCTCTATTGTGTACTAAATGAGTATTTCTGTGATAATCAGGAGGAGCTAGGAAAACAGGTGGCAAAAGGAATCCAATGTAGCAGGTACCATCCCAATCTAGAGGCAAACGTACATATGCCGTCTGACCACATATAAAATAGGAATGGCGGGAAGCTCTAAATGTCGACTTGCCTTGATCACTGAATTCTATTACAGTGGTGCATCTACTATGGCCCATATGTATGGAACCATTATTTTTTACACATAATTCACCTTTTACTGGAAATACTGACATGGCGGATAAAATTGGAGTAGCTTCGGATTCGACATTTAGGATCATAAGATTAAGCGTAAAATTACCTAATCCATATACTTCATTTTCTAGATCAGTTCCTGTTCTCTTGGGAAGTCCCTCCTTGTTAGGGTAGCAGACTTTAAGTAAAACTAAGTTCAAATTTCCCCATACCCAGTTGTCTTGATAAACTGCAGAATTTGAATCTAGGGAATTAATTAAACTAAACCATGCTCCACAGGAGCCGTTGTGTGTGAACGGGTATGGAAAGAGAGATAGAATTCCTTTATAATTCTGATAGGGAGGGAGTCGGCCACATATCCAACAATTTGTAGCATTGCTAACCTGATGGGAATGATGTAACATACTAATAAACGTATTATTGCGTAGCGCAAATCTATAAGACAACTCATGCGGAGGTAATTCACTAAAGGAATGTTCAGCAGTAACATTATAAACATGTCTAGAAATAGGATAATATATGTGCAACAATATACTTGCAGTAATTATTAAAAGACTTAAGAAAAACAAAATTAATAACGTCACTGTGCAATGACTACGCAGTGATTTACAGTATGCATGTCGTTTCAACATTTTTCGGGTGTTTTCTCTATTCAGATCTAAGGGATACATGTCAGAGACAAATTCAACCGCTTCACCTTGGAGAGGACTTAAACAATCAAATTTCCCGACTGGTTAGATCTGAGTTTTAGTTTATATTGTTCCGGACTACTAAGTTCAACCAGAGGAAGCTTTGAGTCAATGGGTGAAGACACACGAGGTGTGGCCTTTACATCCGATGGTAGTCCATGAAATTTCTTGATATGACTTGAATGTATCCAGCCTTTTCTGCCCTCGATCTTCACGGCTGTCCTTGTGGTGAGCAGGACCAATTGCGGCGACTTCCACCTAGGATCCAGCTGAGTCTTTCGATCAAAGTTCCTCACTAAAACGAGATCCCCCGGAATTACGTCATGGGGTTTCACCTCAGTGTTGTCAGGAAAGGCTGCAGCTACCTGTGAACGACAAGATTGTAGTGCAGACATCAAGGAAGCCAAGTAATCTGTCAGCATATTACAGTCAACATCGGTTATTTTACGTGGTATAGGCGTCCCCCACATATTTGGTGGTCTACCAAAGATCACTTCATAAGGGGATAGCCCTGTTCGAGAGTGTGCTACCATTCTCATGTAAAAGAGTGCAACTGGTAAAGCTACTACCCAGTCAACACCTTTCTCTCTGCATATTTTGGACAATCTGATTTTCAAAGTTTGATTATGTCGTTCCACGAGACCTGCTGCCTCGGGGTGTCGGACACAATGAAACTTCCACTGATATCCTAGCAGAAGTGAAACATGTTTCATCAGTTCGGATGAGAACGGCTGGCCGTTATCTGAATAGACAACACGTGGTAAACCGTACCGTGGGAAGAATTCTCGAACTAGCTGCTTGGCAGTGGTCGGGGCAGTGTAATCTGATACTGGGTACGCTTCGGTCCAACGGGAAAGAGCGCAGACAACTACGAGAACATATTTGAATCCTCGACATCGTTCCATCTGGATATAATCCATCTGAAGGGCTTCAAAAGGGTGATCAGGAGGCTGAAATCCACCCTGCTCTACGGGGATGCTTTTACCTGGGTTAAACTGACAACATATCATACAGGTACGGACTTTTTGTTTAGCTGCTGCTCGTAAATGTTTGTTGAACCAAATGTGTTGGATGCTGTCTAGCATAGCTTTCTCTCCTAGATGCGCTGGACTGTGTATTGTATTTATGATAGCTTGGACCATAGAGTCAGGAAGAAACCATACAGATTTCTCCTTCGTCATCCATCCCTGGTCCGTTTGGATCCCTCCTGATTCCGTCCATTTCTTTATTTCGTCTGGTGTAGCATGTGTCTGTATGTCAATTATATCAATAGCGGGATCTTTAATCGTCATACAATGTGTTGGCGTCTGGACTATTGTCTTTGTCATGTCGGATGTGCGAGTTTGCGCAGTCTGTTTAGCTGTTCTGTCAGCTAAATCATTGCCTTGAGAAATGATATCAGTAACTTTCGTATGAGCTTTGCATTTCATAATCGATATTGTAGTGGGTAAATGTATTGCATCTAACAGAGCATGAATGAGGGATCCGTGCTGAATGTGGGCACCGTGAGACGTTAAATAACCTCTCTCTCGCCACAGCACGCCGAAGTCATGTACAACTCCGAATGCATAACGTGAATCAGTGTATATGTTGACTTTCTTATTTGTGGCTTGAATACAGGCTTGTGTCAGAGCAATAAGTTCTGCTGCTTGAGCTGACAAGGTATTTATACAGTTTGTTTCAATGACTTCAGTATCTGTTGTGACTGCATATGCGGCCACTAAATCTCCTGTACTTGTTCTCATACATGAACCGTCTACATACAACGTCAGGTCTGGATCTAACAATGGAACATCTGTCAAATCTTGTCTGGGTTTCGTCGTTATTGTAATAACTTCAATACAATCATGAGCTAGTGGGTCTGTTCCGATTACAGGTAAAAGTGTAGCAGGATTTAATGTATTACAGCGTCTGATTTCTATGTGTGGCTGAAACAGTGTTAGTTCGTACCCTGTAAGTCTTGCTATGGTCAAATGTTGTGTTTGTGTGCGGTTCAAGAGAACCTCTACTGCATGTGGTACTTGTACTGTCAATGGATGTCCTAACACTATGGCATCGCTTTGTCTGATTGCTAAAGCTGTCGCTGCCACTGATTTCAGGCACGCAGGCAGAGCCTGAGCTACGGGATCTAATGTACTAGAAAAATAAGCACACGGTTTGTGTGATCCTGCTTGTTCCTGTGTGAGTACTGACAAGGCAGTACCTTCGCGTTCTGTAACAAAGAGTGTAAAATGTTTGCTGTAACATGGTGTTGCTAGGACAGGTGCTTGACATAAAGCTTTCTTTAAACTTTCAAAAGCGTGTGTATGTTCCTGAGTCCAAGGGAGAACAGTCGATGTGGCTACTTCCTGTGTTGTCAATTGAATGAGTGGTTTTGCTAAAAATGCATACTGAGGGATCCACTGCCTACAATATGACGTGAGGCCTATAAAAGCCCGCACCTCCTTTTGTGTCTTGGGTATTGGCATATTTGCAATTAGCTGGATGCGATCTGGTGTAAGCTGCCTTCCCTCCTTGGACAGCGAGTGACCAAGGTAAACAACTCGCTGGACACAGAATTGCAGCTTAGAAGGGGACACCTTGTGCCCCTTTTCGGCTAGAAATTGTAAAACCGTCAGTGATGCTTTTTCACATTCAGGTTCGCTTCGGGCGGTGATCAGCAGATCATCGACATATTGAAGCAGGGCAGTGTTGACTGGCATGTGTATACTGTCAAGTTCTCGTTTCAGTGCTTGGCTATAGATGCTGGGGCTTTCTGTAAATCCTTGGGGTGCGCGTGTGAATTTAAAGCTTCGTCCATTTAAACTAAATCCGAACAAGTATTGACTTTCTGGATCTATTGGGACGCTGAAAAAGGCATTCTTGAGGTCAATTACAGTAAAGAATGTTGCTTCGGAATCAATAGCTGTCAGTAATGAAGAGATGTCTGGAACTACGGGGTATTGTGGTACAATACATTTATTTAATTCGCGCAGATCAATAACCAATCGATATACTGGTGGAGCCTTTGGATCAGTTCGTTTAAGAATCGGAATTATTGGTGAATTACATACATTGGAGTCGGTCTCCACAACCACTCCTTGGCCAATAAGCTCGTCTATTATTTGCAGTAAAGCCATTACAGCATCTGGGGGTAACTTGTATTGTCGCATTCGTGGTAGTACCACTCCTGCCTTTAGTGTGACTCGATAGGGTGTAATGTTCATGCAACCAACATCTGTAGGGCCTTGTGCCCATAAATGTGTGGGTAAAGTCTGTAGTCGGGAATCCATGTCTCGGGACACATAGTGCCCTTTGAAATCTCGTAAAAACAATCTTATTCCTTCCGGAGAACAACATATTATAGCTCCTAGAGCTTTCAAAGTTTTTATACCTAACAAGTTTTCTGGACATGATTTAGTAAGCAATAAATCTGTAGTTCGGGTCAAAGGTCCTATCGTAAGTGGAAGAGGCTGTGATACTTCATTAACAATAGGTTTTCCGGAAAAACCAAGGGAAATATTCTGTGAGCCTGAGAGGGGTGCCCCTGGAACTTCACTACGTTTTATGGTTGTTCGACTTGCCCCTGTATCAAGTAAAAATTTTCTATCTTGGCCTAATAATTCACTATGTACATAAGGTCCTTCTTGGTCTACTGGGACCTCGATAAGGGGTAAGTCAACTTCCCTCTCTAGGCTGGTTCATGCATATCGTTGATAATCAGGATAGTCATACTGTGCGGTCTGGTACAGCTGTCGTGTCGTGGTTTGTGTGGCAGCAACCGGCAGCGCTGGTGCAGCTGGCACAAACTGTATAGACTGTTGTGGAGCTGGCATGGACTGTGCATGCTGCGGGGCTCCTTGTTCATTCTGATCCTGTCTAAGTGGCCGTGGTCTTTCTTTTGTAATACCTGTGGCGATATTACGCTTCAGGACTGGGCAATCGTGTATATAATGACCTGGTTGTTTACAATAGTTGCATGTCCCTTTTACAGGTCCTGCTGAATCACCGGAATGTGTCGTACCCTTTTTATGTCCTTCAGCTGGAACAGTCTGGGAGACTAGCATTTTCATTTTCGTGTCTTTCATGCGTCTCTGTTCATGTTCTTGTTCCTCTCTAATTCTATTGTAATGGTACTGTAACATTTGTAACATTTGTGATGGGGTATTACCTTGCCAGGTGCTCTCGAATTTTAATACTCTATTCTTCACCTGGGGCAAGGAATTTTCAACTAATTTTGTCACAAACAGATGTGGGTATGACTCGCTACTTGCTTTTATACCACTATTTATACCAAAACATTTTTCGAATCGGGCATAGAAATCACTAGTGTCTTCATCTTGCTTTTGTTTACAGGCTGAGATTGCACCCCAGTCTTCCTTTTTCGTCGTTAATAAACGTGGCAGTACCTGTACTAGTAAACCTGGTAGTGCTTTAGTTTTATCCCCAAGCCCCGAACCTGGACCTCGGGCCCTTTCTTCATTTTCTAATGCTGTCCAGTCTATCTTTTGGTCTCCTACCTCCCACTCTTTTTCCTTGAGTTTTTCATAAATGCCAGCAGGCATTAATACCTTTAATATTGTCATAATGTCGGGATAGGTATACTCTCCCATGAGTAACATGTCTTTAATTTCTCGGTGAAAACCCGCTGGGTCTTTGTCATGACTGGGTACCACTTTCTTCATTTCTAACAATTCTATTTTCGATATGGGCGTATATACATATACACGTTTAAACTCATTGTCCTCGCCCTTTATTGGGTGTACTTCTCGTAAGGGGTTCTGTCTGTCCATGTAATACGTCGTTCTTTCCTTGATGGGCAATGAGACATGTTCTGGGCATACAAAAAAGATGTACTGCTTTCTTGATTCTAGTATTTCTCTAATTAACTTAGTACCTGAACCCCTCCATCTATTCGTGAGTAATTCAGTCAATATATCAGGTAACGGACCAGGGTCTGAATGTTGACTTTGATAAAGTATAAGAAGTTGTTGAATCATATAAATCCCAGCTAAACGCTGTTCATCTGGGGTGAGGTTCAAAAATGTGTGTGCTACTGTATCATCACCATATTTTCCGGGACTGTCAACCCACTGAACGGCTGACCTAGCTAATTCTTGTTCATCCATAGAATCGAGAAAATGATAACCCCTTCGTTCTCGGAGTAATTTGTCAGCGGCTTGGAACGAATGCTCGGGGGACCTTATATTTATTATAGGTGTTTGGAAATTCCTGTTATTTTCTAGACATATCGGACGTATCGGGTCAGTAAAACATCTAGTACTATCACAAGATCTTCCTCTACCTACATAGGCTATGGTTTCTGACTGTCCTGTGGGCAGTCCTGATCCTTCCTCCTCGCTTTGTTCGAACTGATCTACCGTTAATCTCTCTTCATGTAGGCGTTCTATTTCTTTATGGATCTTTCGACACATGGCTATTATACATTTTTGCTTATCATGTCTCCCTTCTGATATATTCTGGCTCCATCTGGTAAGAATTTGCATTGCTTCCCGGTCTACCCCCGGTCGGTCTTGGTTTCTGATCACACAATTTATGAGGAAACGTAACAGTTCCCCCTGTATCTCCACTTTCTGGTATTCCATAGCTCGGTTAATACATTCAGAATCTCGCCCTGTTTGGACAAAATGATATATATTATCTAGATGCACAGTCATTCCTGGTAACTTCCCCAAATACACCGCGGCTCGTCTGATACGTAATGATGCCATGATCATTTCGTCCTCTTTGCCGGGCACAGGGTCATATCTACAATCTACTAGAAGTTCCTTAAGCGTGCGGGCATTTATGAGTTTGGGGGTACGTGGATGTGCTGTTTCTTGAAAAGTAAGTTTATTTATTCTGGGTGGCGTAGAAAAAATGTTGGTAGCACCTCCGGTAGCCCCGTCTGGGGTATCGGGCGTGAAAGGATTCGTTGAACGCGATACAGCAACTATAGGTGTGGGCACATCTGTAGAAGCAGCTGTAGGAACAGACGTGGAAACAGATGTGCTTGCCGGAACTTGTGTCAGGATTTGATGCTGTAGGGATACAGACACTGGATCTTGGCGTTGAACCTCCCCGGCAGACGGTCTATGTGGGGCGGGGTTAGCATACTCGGGAGCTGCCTCATCTAAATATGAGGAAAGAAAAACATCTTCTGCTGTTCTAGGATGCCCCTTAGGATGCATTTTTATTGGGAACAATGGGGGTGGCAAGACTTTTGGTATCTCCGGAGTAGCCTTAGGTAATCCCTCGGCCAGAAGGGGATACATACCATTCATAAGGGCATTTCTTTGTCTGTCTACTTGTTCTGATTTCACTCGTGTACCTTCTTGAATTAATAGATTCTCTCGGACTTTATTTGAATTTTCCTTACTCTTCTCTTCCTGTCTACGTGCTTTTTCTGTACGTCTATACGATTCTTTACGCCATAATTCAATGGCGTCTTTCTGTGACTGTCTGGCTTTCCTTTTCCATAATTCTTCCTCTACTTTCACGATGCAATCTGCATCCCAGGTCCCAGCTGCGGGCCACCTGTGACTTTCTGGTAGTTCCTTGGTGTAGTCCACCCATAAATCAAGAAATAATATGGCGTCTAAGCCATGTTTGTGATACATAAAGTGCCCTGGAGTGTCCCTAGGAGGAATAGGAACAGCTTCTTCGAGTACCCCTTTTCTAGTTGTGATCTGTCTTAATTTCGAAAAGAGCGGCATACTGACAACTGATCTGATACTTATTCTTAAACACACTTAATACAAAAGCACAATAATGAACAGTCATTCATACCACAATATGCAGGACGTATTAACACATTTAACATTTAACGTTTACAATGATGATGACGATCTAAGAAAACTTTATCACAAGACATAATCCTTGGCATTTTAACTGAATTATTCTGAATTTATATACTTGATATACTAGATATACTGCTAAACAGTACAGATACACTGCTAAAACAGTGCAGACCGGATTTGTGTACCCAAACCCGTCTGGACCGGCACAACTTATGTGCACGCCAGAACGCCTCCCCAGTAATGGTACTCACCGGGTAGCTCGGAACGGAAGGCCTCGGAACGGAACTGAACTGAACTGGACCGGACTGGACTGGACTCGACAACTTCGGACACTTCTGAGCTTCGGAAACCTGGTGGGCCTCTGTATACCTCGGATCTTGCTCTCTCAGCTAGGCTCTGGTCGGGATACTTCGCACTTCTCACCGCCTCGTCTGGGTGTTGATCGCAGCCTCAGTCGCCCCCGCTTGACCGGAGGGAGATACAGGAAATCCTGCTGGTACGCGTTGTTGTCCGTCCAGCTGTGGCAGGAGACCGGGCCTGCAACGCACCGCCGGCGCGTGAGATGAGAAAGTGTCCCTGTTCGGGCGCCATTCATGTGGTAAATAATTTAATTACCGGGACTTAATTTGATACAGAAACATAATAAAAATAGCTCAATAAATAAGAGGCAGAATCCGTGGTATTAGAGGTTCGGAATGGGCTTTATTCCAATGGACGATTCGAATCGTGGCCTCCAAGTTCCATCACCACGAAGGTTCAGGAAGTGAAGTACATACATTATTGATAATTAATCACTTTTATACAATAGGCATTACAGTGAAGCAAATGCAAGAGGCGTAACAATTGATAGTGTAGATAAGACACACATACGTAGCAAAAGTAGGTGTAACTGGGTGTGGCTAAAGAACGTCATCAGATGTGATGTCATAATAGGGTGGTTCCATGAAAAGAATTTCGCAATGTCAGCAGAAATACTTAGCAGAAATGCGCGCACAGCAGCATGACGTGTGATTGACGTGCAGCTAGGGGGTGAAGGGGACTTGACATTTAGCTCTACATGTGGCGACAGATGTCTGGAGGGTCAAGTCAACCTAATCCCAAATCATATCTAACATCCTATGTTTAAAGAACTATGTTATCCAAAAGAGAGGTCTCTTAGAGTAGAATCTTATTCTATACTGACTATACTGACCGTTAGTGCGTGTACAAGCGTCTAAGTGTCTACACTAGATGCGAGGGCAGGAATCTTCCATGGTAACGGGGCTATGAATTATTTGCATAAAGACAGAGAAGCCGGGCCTTTGCTCGGTAGCTGGAAGAATGTTTACTTAAACTACTAGACAGGAATGCATTGGGCAGGGAGCGGAGCAGATAATTTCGAAGGTGAAATACAGTTCTTGGCAGGCAGCAAGCTGATGTCAGGCACCGTGAGCCGCGCAGGGAATGAGACAAAGTTCATGGTCACAGATGCAGGCTCAGACTGGAGCTCTCAGAGGCAGAAGGCAGGGAAAGCTTGATGGCAGAATCAGGGCCTACTCGCCTGAACTGTAAAATGGCATAACTAAGCCATATAAAGTCGGTGGCCTTTCGTACTTAAGAATCGAATTTCCAGCCCATTCATGGCGGATCTGAAAGAGGACATGTTGACGGTGGACGCACATGTATTTGCGTCTTCATAACTGGAACTTGAGGGAACATACATGTACTTGTAACATGCACATAGAACCGTTGGGGTCCAAGATAGGGGACATAACTGACCAGAAAAATCCATATTTCCACAAGCTATTGAGAGGGAAGCCTTTGCTGTGGTTTGGGCCTTGAAGAAGCTGAGGCCATACTTGTTTTGCACTCACTTAATTGTTCAGACAGACCATAAGCCCCTCTTATGGCTAAAACAGATGAAGGGTGAAAACCCCAAACTTTTGAGGTGGTTCATTTCCCTACAGGGGATGGACTATACAGTGGAACACCTGGGAGTAACCATGCCAATGCAGATGGGCTCTCCAGATATTTCCACTTAGAACATGTAGACTCAACTGGTCAAGGTTAGTTTAATGTCCTTACGTTTGGGGGGGTTATGTAGGAGAGTAATATCTGCTTCTTATAGTTACCCCCACTTTTTGCTGATGTAACACTGTTTTTGAATTAGTCTGACTGGGATCCTGCTATCCAGGACCCCAGTCTAACTGCTTTCTCCTCTAAATTGATTGCATGTACTTTAGGTGCACTCCAGATTGTATTATTATAGGGTACCCTTATCAGTCCCTAGTATATAGTATACTATGTACCCAGGGTATAGGTACCTCAGAGGCCTCCCAGGGGCTGCAGCATGTATTATGCCACCCCTGAGAGACCATTCAAACTGACACCACAGGTCTGCTACTGCAGCCTGTGTAAGATGGTGCATGCACCCCTTACTTAGATATAGGTTCACTATATCTATTCTAAATCACTGCACATATAAACCTATCAGCCACCCCTATGGCAGGCCTTATCAATCTTGAAGGCAGGGTGCTGGGTTTTATGTGAGAGGGTGCACCTGCATGAGCAGAGCCCCTCTGCAGCGTTTGGAACCTATTTTCCAAGGTTGTTTGTGATGCAGCCAACCATATCTATTTAAGTGCATTATAACCTCGCTGTAAATGCTAACTTCAAAACGGCTGCTTAGAAATATGTCGTGTTTGGTGTCAAACACCTTGGAATCATACCTCCCCACCAGTAACTGGCGGGGGAGGTATGATTCCACCCTTCTAGAGGGACTTATGTTAAACACCGGTACACCTGGTACCAGCTTTCTCGACCTGGGCATCACAAAATGGATGCTGCCAGCCACAGACACAAGTCTGCCCTCCTGCTGCTGAGCCAAGCTCGAGCAGGGGAAGGCTTGACATTAGGTTTCCTGTCACAGGGAGGTGTGACCACATCCCAGGCAGAATTTAGTGTATTGGGGCTGGTTGAGTACACTCTGAGAGTGTTTGAAGTCTGCACTGGGGGCACATTTGGTGTCCCTGTGCATAGTCCACTTCAAACCGGTTGCAGGAGCCATTTTCTCCTGCTCTGGCATGAAACTTGTCAAAGGACATGGGTGTAGCCATCCCTCTGTCCTGACCCTCCCATAGGGGGGTCCCCAGAGTTTGTCCCACCCCTTCCTTGGGTATAAAGTAGGAACCCCTGACTACAGGACTTTAGATTTTACCTTGACTAAACTCTGCTACAGAAACCAAGTACTTTGACGATCTACACTACGCTGGATGACTGAAGAATCTCTCTTGGAGTAAAAGAGTTACTCCCCTGCAAGGCAGGCACCTTTAACGCATCTCACCGGTTTGCATCTCCCAAGCTCCTGAGTACCCCAAAGATTTCTGCAAAACAGGAGGGGTGGGTACCCGAGTGTCCCTGAGGTCGATCAGTTCTCTCAGTAATCCTGAGACCCGTATCCCTCATGGGGACCGTGCAACCCGAACCCCTGTGCACTGTGTACTTTTGCAGCCGCATATGCTTTTCGGCAATCCCTGAGGTTGTGCTTTGGGCTACTTGTAGTCCTAACCCCGAGTAGTATTTCCACCTATATTCCACGAGTGTTCAGTGGGCTGGTATTTTGTGAATCAGCTTGAGATCCCTTTGCGATACCTGGTCTGTTGGCCTGTGGGTCCCTGTAAAGGTAACTTTGACTTTCCGTGGGCTTTCCTGGTTGATACAGATGTGCCCTGACTCTCCATTGCTTGGAGAGTACCTAGGACCTTGCTGGTCCTCACTGAAGCTTATTTCCTCTGCCCACGTGGGTTGCAGTTGCAAAGGCTTGTTGGTGTTCAATTTGGACACTGACCCCCCAGCACTCGACATCCTTCGTGGGACAGCTCACCTCTGGACTTTGGTTGTCGTTGGCATCTCCTGGGCCCCCTGGCTGCAGAGTCAAGCATCGCATCATCTCACCTGAAGCACCCGACATCGGTGGGCATTCGTCTATCGTGCCCCTGGTCACCCTGAAGTGACACAGACTCTGTCCCCTCTGCTTTCAGGTTCTTCTCACCTCAGATCCAGGCTTGGATCCCACTGGACATTTTTCATCTTCCTGGCAGCAGCACTTTTTCGCATCACGCCATTGAAAACGACAAACGTTTCTGACACCACTTGACCCCTATGCACCCGGCTCCTCTGGGATAGGTAACACGGGTACCTTGGTACTCTCAAGGGTGCTGGCCTTAGAACCTTCTATGTTCCAATGGGTTTGCTTAAAGTCCTATCCAAAGTGTCCTTAATCTCTAGGGGCCCGATTCACAGAACTAACTTAAGACAAAATCCTAAACTTACTACCCTTTTGGTATTCACAGAAGGCACTTACTCATTTTGGTATTCACAGAAGGCACTTACTCATTTCGGTATTCACAGAAGTTAGGAGTCCTAACTTTAGGACTCCTAAATGCCTTCTGTGAATACCATAAGTCTTAAAATTAGGATTTTTCTCAAATTTAGGAGTCCTAACTATACTACTACTAAACTGAGAAAAATCCTAATTTTAAGACTTTCGGTATTCACAGAAGGCATTTAGGAGTCCTAAAGTTAGGAGTCCTAAATTTAGGACTACTAAATTGAGAAAAATCCTAATTTTAAGACTTTCGGTATTCACAGAAGGCATTTAGGAGTCCTAAAGTTAGGAGTCCTAACTATACTACTACTAATTTGAGAAAAATCCTAATTTTAAGACTTTCGGTATTCACAGAAGGCATTTAGGAGTCCTAAAGTTAGGACTCCTAACTTCTGTGAATACCGAAATGAGTAAGTGCCTTCTGTGAATACCAAAATGAGTAAGTGCCTTCTGTGAATACCAAAATGGTAGTAAGTTTAGGATTTTGTCTTAAGTTAGTTCTGTGAATCGGGCCCTAGAATTCCAACAGCGACATTCCCATAGAGTTGTACGGAGCTCGCACCTGTGTTCACACACTGCACCCGTCCTCCGTGTGTACCCTGTGTCACTACTTTGGGTGGTTCCTTGGGGTCCCAGCGATTCTACGTGCTCTAGGCACTGTGTCTAGTTAAGTCATGGTTGTTATACCACTTTCTTAGTATATGGTTCGGTCTCCCCTGGAGCCCGCTGTGTATTGTGCTATTTACTGTCGTTCTAGTGATTTAATATTGTATGCTTTGTGCTCTAATCTTATAAAGAGGTTAGTAGAGAGTGTTTAGTAATAAATACATATATTTTATATATCTCTTGCGTGGTTCTCCTTTCATTTGGTCATTCAGGAGGTTCTGATCTGGTAAAACAAGCTGCTTTACATTACTTCGAGACTTAGCCTGAAGGCTGCTCTCCATAGCTACCACTAGGATAGCTTTCAATAAAGGTTGTCTTTAACCTAATCATCAATAAGGGTTGTTTGGACTGGTACAAGAAGCCCACTTTAATTAGTGGTCAGCATATACCAGGCCAATTTCTCACAAGGATTTTAGCCAAAATTGCAGAAGAGGCAGGGTTGTCCATGTTCTCCTATGTGGATGACACTCAGATTATCTTCTCCCTCTCTGCTGAGAGAGCCTCTGTGACATCTGCTCTATAGCTAGGGTTGCATAATATTGCATCTTGGTTGCAGGCTACTTTTCTTAAACTCAATGGGGAGAAATCTGAGGTCTTGTTCCTGGGAAAGAAAAAAGATATTTGGGGCCCCCAATGTTGGCCTACAGAAATGGGTGCTTTTCCTCAGCCTTCTCGCCAGATTCGCAATCTAGGCTTCATCATAGATGATTTATCATCTATGAAAAACCAAGCAGTGAAGGTGGCTGCAACTTGTTTACCATACTGAAATCGCTCAAAAGATTATCTGGATGTTGCCCAGCCCTACCCAGAGAACCGTGGTCCAGGCTCTTGTTACGTCTAGACTGGACTATGTAACATCCTCCGGGGGTAAATAAGGATGTGACACGCAAGCTACAGGTGGTCCAGAACTCCACCGCCAGACTGATTTGTCAGGTTCCCAGAATTGCCTCTCAAGCTCTCTGCGTGACCTTCATTGGCTCAGGGTGGAGAGTTAAATTAAGTTCAAAGCCCAAACTATATGTTCAAAGTCAGATCTGGAGTAGCCCCTCAATACCCGCAGGCTCTGGCTCACCCTTACTTGCCTTCACGTGCGCTCCGCTCTGCCACTTAGGCTAAGTTCTCTGTTCCTAGAATTAAACTGTCACGCATGGGCGGTCGATCCTTTGCCAATTTAGGGCCTACTTTGTGGAACTCTCTCCATGTGTATCTTCGCAATGAAACTGTTTATGATAATTTCCGTAAAAGTTTAAAAACTTAGCTGTTTTACCAATAATCATCCCTTCCTTCTTGTCCTTTTTTAGTTGGCGCCAGGAAACCCTTTTTGGGTAGCTGTTGCGCCTTACAAATTAAAATTAAGATAACATAACAAATCAAAACACATTATAAGAAAACAAAAACATGTAAGAATTAACAAGACTGATAACTGGAAAAGAAAAGGTAGAAAAGGGTATGCACAACAGCACAGTGAAATGCCAGTGCTTGCTTCTGCCACAGCCCTCTTAAAAACAGGATGTTTTTGCCCATTCAGCAAGTCTTTCAGTTGGTAGCCTGACAAACTGTTAGAAAAGGGGGGTCTCTAGTTGGCAACGGATTATACCGTTATCCAAGTAGGGACCCTTCTGCCTAGTCAGGGTAAGGAGGATACACTTCTAAAATAAGCCCTGCTCCCTCCCTTGGTAGCTTGGCACAAGCAGACAGCCTTATCACAGAGGCAGTGTGTAAAGCATTTGTGCACACATACAGTAATACAGTGAAAACAACAAAATGGACACCACACCAGTTTAGAAAAATAAGTATTCTTTATCTAAACCAAAAATGACAAAAATCCACAATACAGTACTAAAAATATGTTTCTTAAAAGGTAGAAACAGCTATGTTCCAAGAAAATGTTGGATGCAACACCTTTACACAAAATATCTTGGATGCGTCGCAAAATGCAAGCAAACAGGGTTGCATGGAAGGTGATGCATCGGTTCCTTACACTAAGGGAAGGTGATGCATCGTTTTTTTGCTCAAGGGGAAGTGATGCGTTAGTTCCTTACTGCTGCACAGGGAAGGTGATGCGTCGGTTCCTTACTAGAGAGGTGATGCATGGTTTTCTTAATGCATGGGGAGGTGATGGGTCCATTTGTTACTGCGTCCCTAACGATGCAACAAACTTGATGCTTCAATGTGATGCGTGATGTTCCGGTATGATGTGATGCGTGAAGACCCGGGATGCGCTGCGATGATTTCATCCTTGTCCCCTCGATGCGTCGATTCGTCCCCAACAGGGTCAGTGCTGTGATCCACGATGTCGGAGATCGGTGCAGAGGATTCATCGCACAGCAGACACTACAGTCGCAGTGATGGAGCGGGTAAAATGTTTCCTTTTATATACCCAATCCATTTATGTATGTTTGTATTAAAACGATTAATAATTAAGTATAATAATTAACAGTGTGTTGTATGGAAAACGAATCAACCTTACTTACCGAGAGAATACACGTGGGATTGCGTTGCATGGCTAAAATTTACATGTAAACTAAGTTTGTATGCATATTAATAGGATAAACGTTGCTTATGTGATGTTATTGTGAATTATGCTTAAATAAATGAGTACTAATGGCTTTTAACGTTGCATAAGGCTAGATAAATGCACACACATATGGGTATTAGCAAGGGAAATAACACTGTTTATTTATTTCAATGTATTAATGACGTTTTTGTGTTTCTTTGCTTAAGCTGACCATTTGGCCTGCCATAAAATGGCCGCCGACTGAATGAGACATTTACGAAGTAATATCAATGAAGGGAAAGGAGAAATGCGCCTGCGCAAACTTCAGCAGCTGTGACCTGCCAGTGAACTGTCCCCATCAAAGCTGCTCCAGGCGAAAGGCTAACCCTTCAACAGAAATTGTTGCAACCTGCAATATGGATTGCTAATATTTCCATACATTCGTTTGGAACTTTTGATATGTGGGAACGACATAGAATGTTTCCTAATGCCTTCGAATGTATTTCGATTGTCCAATGAGAACCTCCGAAAATGACTATGGCAACATTTGGAATGTAAATTTTAGAATAAATAATAGTAGACTAGAGAGGTATGAGCGCGACTTCTTGAACGTCATTGCCAGTATCCTGATGTTATGCTGACGGAGAGGACGGTGACTCTGCATGATAGAACAGAACTTTGACGATTTGACTGAGGACCAGATTCTGACTTAGAAAACGACAAATAGCCAGAATAGGTAAATATGACAAAAGATGAAATTTACTAACTAGGTTTTAACCTGCATTTGATTTAGATAAAGAAATATTAATTAAATTCATGTGTTGGGTTGTTCTTTCATTGAAATATATTATTGGTTAATTTCAGAGAATTAAGGAGTCATTAAGCTAATCCCAACTAAATGATTTATTGACCTATATACCTATATTTCCTTGATGGGAAGGGAAGCGAGGGTTTTGTTAGTGGTGATAGAGTTCCCATCAAGGGAAGCAGTGTAGTTCGGAATCTACGTTTTTCCCCTTCTGAGTAGGTGCGGATAGATTGATTAGAATGAATGTTGGTGTTATGGGCCCCACCAGTGTGTGATGTGTGTGTGTGTGTGTATGACTGCGAAATCACTCTGTCCGTGGTAATAGGGGAGAATTGAGGAACCCGAACTGCACCAGTTTTTCTGCTAGCTAGAGATGGTTTAATTTGTTTTGGTTTAATGATTTTGGCATGTATATAGCTTATCGATTATTGATTGGTAGTGATATATGTACTAACACTATATGTTGAAGTTGTATTTAATTATATGTTGTCTGCACAACTTCTGGGATGTAGGAAGTTGGGAATCAGTAACAGTTCCGTAGTAGAGCAGAGGTAAGCACTGCTCTCGGGAAAGACGGGATTGTGGTTGCCCGTAGGTACAAGGGAGAAACGTGTGACAACTGAAGTTGCACGACGCATTGTCTGGGTTCGATTTGGTGACATCGCCGTGTGTTACCATTAGTGATATTCTCTGTGTGAGAGAAGTGTGAATGATAGCGAAGGGTACCTGTGAAATTTTGGTCTTTAAGTACCAGGAAACCAATTGGCATACCGATAACGCTTATCACTGAAAAGGTAGCAGGTGTTCTCTGAGCTTGTTAGAAGGACAAAGTAGAGGTAAGCGTGCTTTGTTAACGTGTGTTATAATTCTGTAGTAGGACAGACTGTTCGCTGTTCTCAAAAAAGACAGGATTCTGTGTGAATGTACTACATTTTCTTGTGTGAAAGTGCGTGAATGAAATAGCATTCGGGTTAATTGTGAAACTCTGGTCTTATTTCTCAGGAGCATTGCGTTTCCAACTATCAGCCTCATGCATCAACCCAAAATCCAGTCGGTAAAATACCGATTCGGTAATAGCTCCCGGTATTAAGTAAAAAATACCCAATCCCAATGCATCAACCCAAAAGCAGAAATCGCTATTTAAGGAATCCTTAAATAGCGATTCTTTAAATAGGGATTCCTTAAATACCGATTCCTTAAATAGCGATTGCATTTAAGGAATCCCAAAGTGAGATTCCTTAAATGCAATGCATCAAAGTTAAAAAATTAGCGATTTCGCTAATAGGGGGAGCAAATTACCATGAAGATGAACTGCATGGTAATTTGCAAAAACTTTGAAAAATGCACTTTTGTGCATTTTTCAAAGTTTCATGTTGCGCACACATATGCCCTTAGAGCATGTGTGTGTGCAACATATGTGCACATATCATTTTCAGGGGTGCAACAGGGTGTCCTTTTGACACCCTGGCACCCTTGAAAGTGCTCCCGCTATTAGCGATTCGGTAATACCGAATCGCTAATACAGACTGGCTTTACATTCATTCCTATGGGCCTCCAAGCCCATAGGAATGAATGGGTAGGTATTCCTTATTACCGATTCGGTATTACCGATTCGGTAATAAGGAATATTAAGGAATCGCTATTTGAATAGCGATTCCTACATGCATAGCCTTTTGCTATTCCTTATTAGCGATTTCTTATTTTTCGCTAATAAGGAATCGCAAATGGCATTGTTGATGCATAGGCCCCTATGTGTCTTAATTCTGGAGAAACAGTTAATTGATGCTTGATAGAAGGGTGAAGTAGAGGGATGTGCTACTTTATCAATGGAAGTAACGATTCTTAGTAGGGCAGAGGTAAGCGCTGCTCTCGAAGAAAACAGGATTCTCGTGAGAAAGGTCTATTGCTATTCTGTGGTTAGCGAAGCAGACAATGGAGATGTTTATATGTTGTAACTAACGGTGTTGTAAAAAGTGAAACAACGTCTACTGAATAGTCTTGTAAAGGAGGGGTAGACTGGAGACAGGAGTCAGGAGCAGGAGCTGCCGCAGCGACTGCTGATGTCAGAAAGACCGCGCTGGGATTGAACAGTTAGTCAGAAAGTGTAAAACGCTCTGGATTGGTACGTTAGTGTAAAACCGCGCTAGGATTGGAGAAGTACAGGGTGACGTAGACGCTCCAGGATTGGTGCGTTAGTGAAAGTCGCGCTGGGATTTGTGGATTGTGACAGTGACTTAGTCGCGCCAGGATTGGTGCGTTAGCGAGAGTCGTGTTGCTATTGTACTAAAAACCATACAGTTGAAGACAAGACTAAGAGTTTACGAGAGAAAGGAAGATGTATTATCATTCCGCCGAGAAAAAGAAAAAATACTTGTTTAGTAAAATAAAAGGATGGTTTGTGAAAGACAAAGAGATTGTGACTAGGGAAGGACAGTTACTTCCTCCGACGAAAACACCTGCATCCTTCATGGTTGCGAAATATGGATACCATACTTGCATTTGGTTAGACAATTGGGCAAAGTACACAAAGGAAGACGGAGTTTTAGCGTTCCCAGAAAATGGTTCGTTTAATTTGGCAATTTTAAGGAATTTGCGGGAAAGAATGATGAGCTTAGATCCACGGCCTAGACCGACACAGTTTGAGGCTTTGACTGAGTGGGAAGATGAGATGCATGAGCGAGAAAAACAGAGAAATGGCAGTAGATGTAGATATATGTTTGGACGGCCAAATGATCGTGAAACTCATTGTGATTGAATGAGAAGGTGGCGAGACGCAAGTATGACTGAAGGACTGTTTCCCGTAAGAACTGCAGGGGAAAAGGAAGGAAGGAAATGTATAGAGAAAAGACATAATGTAGAACCTAGAAGGTATGGAGCAAATGAATCAGAGGATGATGTCTTAGATGATATGTTTTACAAAAGCCCACCTCCGTACAGACAAGAATCAGTGACACTAACCTCAGGTACTCCAGTGAAGGAAACCCTGCGAATCATCAAAACAGAAGTTATGACTCCAGAGGTGAAGAGAAGGAATTCTCTTAGGGAAAGAGAGATGGAAAATAAGGCTGAGAGTGAAATTCCAGAGAATTGGCAAAAACCACGTTAGAACTAACAGAGAAAATAAGAGAATTGAACAAAAATCTAGAAGCAGTTACAGTCCCTGTAACCATAGGTCCGGTTATGCCCATTTTTGAAAAGCAGAAAGAAAGCGAGCATGGTCTTACAGCTCCGTATGTATGCAATAGACAAGTGGAACAACCCCTAATGAAAGCAAGGGAGAATCCATGGAGACACACAATGAGTGAAGGTGAACTAAATGTGTCAAATAACCCGTTCTATAGTCCTGATTTTGTAGAGAGAAACAGAACAGTAGGAGGACCAATATTAGAACCACAGAGAATGACAGAGCCAGGGAATGTAGAGAAATCAGTAGGTATAACTACAGATGAATTGAGTGAATGGCTGAAGGGCTTGCAGGGAAAAGAGAAAGAATCCCAAACCATTGATGTGGCGAAATTACGCATTGTGTTAGAAGAATTAATAGTAGGGACAATCCCCACAGAAAAGCTGAAATATTATCAGGATGAGGAGCTGTTGTTCTTATGCAAAAGTGTCACTTGGAGAGCAAAGAATTTACATGACAGATTAGAAGAAATATCAAGTGAAATGGGAATTGACTTGGACTAGGTGAAAGCTTTACAAAAGCCTTACCGAGTGGATTTCACAGAAAAAGATATTGAAAATCTGAACACTGCAGGACGAATAGGGCAGATTAAGGACATAATCACATTGTTAAGGAAATGGGGAAATGTGGACAAATGGAAATGTAGGTGGTATAGAAAGCGAAATGATACCTCAGACAGAACTTTCCCAGCATTTCCTGTGAGAGAAAAAGAGAAGGTAGTGACAGAGTTTCCCATGAGAGAGATTCCAGGAGGAGGATATGTGCATGTCCCATGGACAAGACAGGACATTTTGTCATTTACAAATGACTTCCATCGATTGCGAGAAAAGCCCATCGAGTGGTACAGACAGGTAGACAGATTTGTTAAGTTGTCAAAGGTACTGTGGATTGATCTAAATAGCCTATTTGATATAATAGTGCCAGCAGACTTATGGGCAGAATGCAAAATAGTCATAGATTGGCCAGCTAAAGAATACCCGAGAGATCCCAAAACAGGAGCACCAGACCCCGAGGTAATGAAGAAATATGAACAAGTTATGGTATTTTTGAAAAACAAAGTGCCTCCCAAAGAAACAGACTGGGTAAAAATAGATCGAACGCATCAGGAAGTGAAAGAATCAGTTCATGCTTACTATTAAAGACTAATACTAGCCTATAAGCAGTTTAGTGGAGATGAGAATCTTGGTGAGAAGGACCTGAGTCATTTTGTGTACAGATTTGTGTATGGTTTACGTCCCGAGATCAGTGAAATGATTAAGCAGCACACAATTGATTGGCAAAGCAAGAAAATTGATGAAATCCTGAGACATGCCAAATACTTTAGTGATGAGATTGAGGCAAAGCAGCGAAAACTAAAAGAAAAGGCAATGTGGGCTCAAGCGAAAGTTGCAGAAAGACAGGAAGCTCAGTTAGTCGAACAAGCCAATAACCCAGGAATCAAACCGAGATTTGGCCCAGGAAAGGGGAAAGGTAATATAGAAGAAGCTAAAAAGAAGTTTCCATGCCACAATTGCGGAAGGTTAGGGCATTGGAAATCCGAGTGTAAATATCCACCAAGTACTAATAATGAAAATCCATCATTGAATCCACAGGTGCAGTGTGAGGTGAGTGGCTCACCGCATCAACAGCAGAAGGCTGTTAAACCACAGACTCAGGTGCCAAAACCGTCATTACCGCAAAGCAGAAATACCCAGAAATATAGCAAAGAAGTGGGATTCTACAATGAAGAACAGGTAAACAAACTGCAATGCGCAAGCGCTGTTTCACAATTTTGGCTGTGAAATGACGAGAGTGATTCAGAGGAGAATTATTGACGGTGCCGAAGAGAGGAAGAAGAGTGCGTGCTTGGCGCAACTCTAGAAATAGATCAGACAGGGCCATTTGTAGATGGGAAAGTTAATGATGAAAACATTACTTTTCTAGTAGACACTGGAGCTACGCGATCAACTGTCAGGTCAGCAGATGTAAAGAATCTTCCTCTTTTGGATGAAACAATCCAAGTAGTTGGTGTGTCAAACACCCAGATTAGGACTTACCTTACAGAACCCGTGAAGGTTAAAATAGGGAAATTCACAGACATGCACCGATTTGTGGTGTGCGACACCAGTCCTGTGAATTTGCTAGGAAGGGATCTTCTGTGCAAGATAAATTGCACTACATTCTGTACCCCAGATGGAATAGCATTTGAGACACCAGACGAGGATGTACTGTATAAAATGACAATAGCTAATCAAGAGAATGGAATCACAGGAACTTATGCAGTATTCAACCCTGATGCATTACCCAAAGAATTGAAACAGACTGTGAAAGCAGGAGTCTGGGATTTTACTGGATAAGATGTAGGCCTTATGAGAAATATAGATCCAGTAAAAATTACCCTAAAAGAAGGAGTAGTTTATCCAAACATTCCACAATACAGACTGACACCTGAAATAATTGAAGGAGTGACACCTTTAATTGAGAAAATGATTCAACAAGGAGTTTTGAGGGAAATAATGAGTAGTCCATGTAACTCACCTATAATGGGACTGAAGAAGCCTAATGGGAAGTTCAGGATTGTGCAGGATTTGAGAAAGATTAACAAAATTGTTGTGTTATGTTGTCCCATTGTTCCAAATCCATCAGTGATTTTGTATCAGATTCCCCATGATGCAGAATAGTACACAGTAATTGATTGGTGTCATGCTTTCTTTTCCATTCCGTTGCATCATGACAGCCAGCCGATTTTTGCATTTCGGTTTGGAGAGCGTATTTTGGCCTGGTGCCAAATCCCACAGGGGTACACAGAGAGCCCCTCAATTTTCAATCAGTTGCTGAAGAGATCTCTGGAAAGTCTAACAATGCCTGAAAATTCGGTTTTGGTTCAGTATATCAATGACCTACTGGTGGAGTCAAAAACACGTGAAGCTTGTGAGACAGCCACGATAGCTTTGCTGAATCATTTGGCAGATGGAGGACTAAAAGTATCTCCGACAAAATTGCAATTCTGTAAAAAGGAAGTACAATACCTAGGACATAACATTGAAAAAGGGCTGAGAAAAGTAACAATAGACAGAATCAGAATTATCAGAGGAATGAGAGCCCCAATGACACAAAGAGAAGTGAGAATGTTCCTAGGGATGGTTGGCTACTGTCTTCAGTGGATAAGTAACTTTTCCCTGATTGCTAAACCATTGGTAAGGTTGACAAAAAGTGAGGTTAAAGATCCCCTTGAATTGAACAAAAAAGAATTGGCAGCATTTAGACAATTAAAAGACAGCCTTTGTGAAGCCCCAGCTCTGGGTATGCCAGACTATGAGAAAGAGTTTGAGTTGTACTGCAGTGAGAGAAACGGATGTGCCCTCTCAGTGTTAATACAGAAACATGGAAGATTGAGGAGACCAGTTGCATATTTCTCGTCAATGCTAGATCCAGTGGCTGTAGGTTTGCCAGGATGTCTGAAAGCAGTAGCTGCTACATGCCGAAGCCTAGAGCAAAGTGAAGGAATTGTGATGGGATATCCAGTAAGAGTGTTTGTACCTCATGATGTGGCGATCCTTTTAAGAAGGAGCCGAACACAGTTCATGTCACATAGTCGGCTGACTAAGTATGAAAAGGTCATTCTAGGTGCAACCAATGTAAGTCTGGAAAGATGTGTGAATGTGAATCCAGCCACACTATTGCCAGATGCAGAGAGAGTGGAGGTAAGAGATGATGTTGATCATGATTGCTTGGATGTGCTTGATTTTTGCACAAAACCAAGACCAGACATAAAATATTTACCATTACCAGAAAGTGAGTATGTGTTGTTTGTGGATGGATCTTGTTTGAGAACGGATGAAGGATTGTTGAGTGCAGCATATGCTATATGCACAGTTGCAGCAGTCATAGAAGCATCACACTTGAAAGGAGTTAAATCCGCTCAAGTAGCAGAATTAGTGGCATTAACAAGAGCATGCAAAATTGGGAAGAATGTGAGAGTGACTGTGATAACTGACAGCCAGTATGGCTTTGGAGTTGTCCATGACTTTGGCCCACTTTGGCTGCAGAGAGGTTTCCTGACCTCAAGTGGAACTCCTATAAAGAATGCAGAAGTGGTTGGAAAATTGCTTGAAGCAATACAGTTGCCCAAAGAACTGTCGGTTGTAAAATGTGCTGCTCATAATCAAGGTAGTGATTACATCACTACTGGGAACCGATATGCCAATGACATGGCTCAGTACTGTGCCCAAAACCAGTATTCAATCAATAGGGCAAAGGAAAAGGAAATGTTTTCTTGCTCCATGATGTTTACTAACGTTGTGGGAACATGGGAAGAAGTGAGGCAGTTGCAGGATGAAGCAGGAGATGACGAAATGAAACAGTGGGTAAAAGCATTTTGTGCACCAAGGGAGAAAGATCATGTGTGGGTCTATCAGGATGGAAGACCAGTAATGCCTGATAGCATGATGTCAACCATGGCAAGGATGTATCATGGCCAAGGACATCAAGGGAGAGATGCCATGATAAGGGCCTTTAAGCAGGCCTGGTACAATGCAAAATTCAGGTTGATTGCAGAGAGTCTCTGTCAAAGATGCCTGATATGTCAGCAGTACAATCCTGGAAGGAAAACAGTGGTGAGACTAGGCACAATAGGCCGAGAGGGAGGACCTTTCACCAGAATGCAGATAGATTTCATTGAAATACCCCCTTATAACAGGTTAAGGTATGTTCTGGTGATAGTTTGTCTGTTCTCCAGGTGGGTGGAGGCATACCCAACACGGAGAAATGATGGAATAACAGTGGCCAAGCTATTGTTAAGGGAATTCATCCCAAGGTTCGGGTTCGCAGTGACCATTGAATCAGACAGAGGAGGACACTTTTACAATGAAATCATGAGATTGATTTGTGAAGCATTGGGTGTACAACAAAAACTACATTGTGCCTATCGACCAGAGGCTTCTGGTGTGGTTGACCAAATGAATGGTACGATCAAAAACAGAATTGGGAAAATGTGTTTAGCCACAGGAATGAAATGGCCTGATGTCTTGCCTCTAGTCTTGATGACAATCAGATCTACTCCAGACAGAACTACAGGTTTGAGTCCCCACGAAATTATCATGGGACGGGCCATGAGACACGTATTTGTTCCAGTCAACAAATTGATGACAATAACTGATTACATGGTTTTGGATTACAGTAAAGGCCTGGCTGACCCAGTACATTCTGTGTTTCACCAGGTTGGAGCGGATGCCACCACCCTTGAAAGAAAACCAGCCCATGGCCTGAGCCCAGGTGACTGGGTGAGAATAAAAGTTCACAGAAGAAGGAATTGCTTGGTTCCAAGGTGGGGAAGGCCAAGGCAAGTTATCCTGACCACAACAACTGCTGTAAAGTGTGCTGTACTGAAGAATTTGATACATGCAAGTCACATGTTGAGAGTTCCAAATTCAGCAGACAGCATTGGAAAAGAATATTTTGATGATTCAGAATCAAGTAATGATTCAGACAACGAGAATTCAAAGACAAAAGAAAATCCCGAAAGGGGAGAGAAGGGGCCAAGACTAGCTCCAACTCCAAGAGAAGAAATCCTGAGGAAAAGATTTCAGATTTCAGATACAAGTTCAGATTCTGGAGACGAGCAAAACGCCAGTGGCGAACACAAAAAGAAGAAGAAAAAAGAAAAGAACATTTCAACAGAAGTGACATTCACACCAGAGGAAAGAGTAAGAGAAGTTCCACCTGAGAAAATTCTTGAAGGGGAAGAAGGGACAGAAATGGAGAGAGAGGGACAGATTTCTGCGGAAGACCCCCGAGGAGGTGTAGGGACATCCAACACTGAGTTAGGTGAAGGGACAAGCAGCAAGCAGAAAGATTTCGTGTCGGAGACCCGAGGAGGGACAGAAGTAGGGCAAACACAAGAGGTGGGAAAAGAAACTGGTGAAAAAGAAAAGCCAAACGAGACAGAATCTGAAGACAGTGAACCAGAGGGTCGAGTTCTGAGAAAGAGAACTTGGATCGAGGAAAGAAATAGTAAATACAGTAAAGAAGGCAAACTAAGAAGAAATGCTAAAGGAGACCTTTGGCCAAACAAGATAAAGAGACTGAGATATCGATTGACACGAGTTAAACTCTCAAAAGCTGAACAAGTGAACGAAGTGACAAGTCAGCACAAAGAAAAGGAGGGAGAGACAGAAGTGTCTGAAGAAAACAAACGAGCAAGAAAACCAAACCAGAAGTATAGGTCACCTGAATGGACGTATGTGGCACTGCCTGAACAAGGAGAAGAGGTAGATAGTCAAGGAAATCCAGAGGAGACTTTACTGAAAGTGGTGGAAGAAGAAGAAACAGCGGAAATCCTGAGAGTTATCCTATCCGATATTGGAGAAGAAGCGGAAGTTCAGGAATTTCTGTATGTGGATGATGAGAAGGAAGTGAAAGACGACGAGATGCCAAACTGAGTAAATTCAAGAAGGTCTTTGTAGAAAAAAAAAAAAGGATTGAATAAGAAATTGAAGGACTGGGATAACCTGATAAGTGCGTAGCTCTTTCAGGTAAAAGTATAAGGAGTGGAGTAGAAGAGGCTGAGTCAAAAGATACGGTCAATTTAACAAGATGGCTAACATAGATGATAAAAAGAGTAGATGTACCTTTATGAGAAGATGGTGTAAAATGTGTTGTTGTTGTAAAGGATTATTAATGCTTCTTTGGAGCGTACTCACTCTATTGATCTCTTTCAAAGTAACCTTAGATACACTAGAAGGGCATACAGAGAATATGACTAACGTAGTGAAGAGTTCACAAAAGGTAGTTCAATTTAGAACAAGCACTGAACACATACACAAGGATAGGTCTATAACTGATTTTTCTAGTAATGTGTTTTCAAAATTATTTAATGAATATGAAAATCAATGGATGTAAGGGATTGCTACGTATGTATGCAGTTGCCTGCCTCTGTTTCAGAAGGAGTGACTTATCATCACCTCCCAGCAACTTATGGAATAACGTGTAGTGTTTTAACAAGTATATTTTATCAAGTAGGGAAATTAGAATATAATCTGTCTAATATAGATAACATTCTTGGACAATTTCCCATGAATAATGAATTGAATCCTTCTAAAACTGCTAATGTATTAGGTGAGATTTTTAAGAGACTAAAGAACTAACCTTAGAATATATTTTTAGAAACAATTTAACTTGCAGTTTGAAGAAAGAAGAGAAAACATTTTTAGACATGGTTGAAGAAAGGAGATTGAGAATGCATAAAAAGGCAGATGGACATGAAGTAGTGGAAAATGTTTGGGACATAGACGGGAAAAAGGAGCTGAAAGGTGAAGCTAGACCAACGATAGCCATAGATACACCACAGAAAGGCAAATTATGTATTATGAGGGAAAGATCCCAATATGAATATTATTATATAGGGACAAGTGAGTGTCATGATACATATTTTATTGCATCCGGATGGGGATTTAGAGGTGGAGAAGATCCAGTCTTTCCTGGATTGTACTACATTTGTGGGAACAAGGCTTATTACAGGTTGCCCGACCATTGGTATGGCACATGTTATGTAGGCCTAGTCTTTCCAAAGATCTTTCACATGGATAGAGTAGAAAATAATGGACCAAATAACCTATTAATGCGTATTAGAAGAGAACTTGGTTAGAAATTGTAGGTGACATTTTTGGAGCCTTGATACCAGCAGTGGGAATATCTTTGAATGCAAATAATATTCGGAAATTGTCAACAATAGTGGATCGCTTGTCAACAAGCACCGCTGGAGGATTTCTTTTGGTAAACACCAAAATGGTTGCTATGCGTGCTATGATAATGCAAAACCGACTTGCCCTTGATATCTTATTGGCAAAAGAGGGTGGAGTCTGTGGAATGCTGAAAGTTCAACATTGTTGTACTTACATTCCTGATGAAAGCAAAGATCTGAAGATTTATATCGAAAATATTACAGAACTGCATGATGAAATAGTACCATTGGAGGTTGAAAGTATCTGGACTAAAATTAGTAATAAGATGGCTGCTATTAAAACTTTCTTAGGAAAATTAGGTAGTAGTATACTAGGGAAAATATTATTTCCATTAACGTGTGTAATATTCATATTATTAATACTTAGATTAGGATGTATGTGTTGCAGACATAAAAGAAATAAAAAGAAAATTAGACGAGAAATTATCAAAAAGAAGGAAAAGAAACAAGAAAGAGATTTTGAAGAAATAGAATTGGAAGAATGGAAGAGAGTATGTATGACAAGACAAAAAGAGAAGATGAAGGAGAAACAGAATTATAATTGAGCAAGAAAACATTTCGAATTTTCCGTAAAAGGGGAAAATAAATTGATTTTTGTGGGTTTTGTTTTATGGTGATAAAATCACCAAAGGGGGGATTGATGGAGCGGGTAAAATGTTTCCTTTTATATACCCAATCCATTTATGTATGTTTGTATTAAAACGATTAATAATTAAGTATAGTAATTAACAGTGTGTTGTATGGAAAACTAATCAACCTTACTTACCGAGAAAATACACGTGGGATTGCGTTGCATGGCTAAAATTTACATGTAAACTAAGTTTGTATGCATATTAATAGGATAAACGTTGCTTATGTGATGTTAGCGTGAATTATGCTTAAATAAATGAGTACTAATGGCTTTTAATGTTGCATATGGCTAGATAAATGCACACACATATGGGTATTAGCAAGGGAAATAACACTGTTTAACTAGTTCAATGTATTAATGAAGTTTTTGTGTTTCTTTGCTTAAGTTGACCATTTGGGCCTGCTATAAAATGGCCGCCGACTGAATCAGACATTTACGAAGTAATATCAATGAAGGGAAAGGAGAAATGCGCCTGAGCAAACTTCAGCAGCTGTGACCTGCCGGTGAACTGTCATCGCTGTGCCCATCAAGGCTGCTCCGGGCGAAAGGCCAAGCCTTCAACAGAAATTGTTGCAACCTGCAATATGGATTGCTAATATTCCCATACATTCGTTTGGAACTTTTAATATGTGGGAACGACATCAAATGTTTACTAATGCCTTAGAATGTATTTCGATTGTCCAATGAGAACCTCCAAAAATGACTATGGCAACATTTGGAATGTAAATTTTAGTATAAATAATAGTAGACTAGAGAGGTATGAGCGCGACTTCTTGAACGTCATTGCCAGTATCCTGATGTTATGCTGACGGAGAGGACGGTGACTCTACATGATAGAACAGAAATTTGACGATTTGACTGAGGACCAGATTCTGACTTAGAAAACGACAAAAAGCCAGAATAGGTAAATATGACAAAAGATGAAATTTACTAACTAGGTTTTAACCTGCATTTGATTCAGATAAAGAAATATTAATTAAATTCATGTGTCGGGTTGTTCTTTCATTGAAATGTATTATTGGTTAATTTCAGAGAATTAAGGAGTCATTAAGCTAATCCCAACTAAATGATTAATTGACCTATATACCTATATTTCCTTGATGGGAAGTGAAGCGAGGGTTTTGTTAGTGGTGATAGAGTTCCCATCAAGGGAAGCAGTGTAGTTCGGAATCGACGTTTTTTCCCCTTCTGAGTAGGTGCGGATAGATTGATTAGAATGAATGTTGGTGTTATGGGCCCCACCAGTGTGTGATGTGTGTGTGTGACTGCGAAATCACTCTGTCCGTGGTAATAGGGGAGAATTGAGGAACCCGAACTGCACCGATTCTTTGGCGGCGATGCGTCAGAAACAGGCGTTCCATTGATTTTCACAGTTCTTGCAGTTTCCAGTCCTAAAACAACCTCCAGAGGTTCAGAACACTGGCAGGCACCTCTCAGCAGGTCAGAACTCCCAGCAAAGGAGTTCAAGTGGGATGGGGGGGAAGTCTTTGTGTCCCTGAGACTTCAGAACAGGAGGCAAGCTCTTTTTCAAGCCCTTGGATATCTTCCTCAAGCAGGGGACACAGCAAACAGCAAAGTCATTACCCTTTCCTTGGTAGAAAGCAACCACTGCAGGCCAACCCCAGACTGCAAACAGCACAGGGGCAGTATTCCTTCGTTTCTCCAGCTCTTCTCCTTGGTAAAAGTTTCCTCTTGAATCCCAGAAGTAATCTCTGAAGTGTTTTCTATCCCTGAGACTTCCAACAGGAGGCAAGCTTACCTGTTCTACGCTGCCTGCTATGCGGTGAAGAATGCGTGCTGGACATTTGTCTGACACTCTCATCAGTCATGCCTATGGATATCGATACTCTGCTGGACCCGATAATGGCCCATGCTATGTGTTATCCCCAGCGGCTATCAATCCTGATGGCGGCATTCATTGAGATCTCACAGACGCAACAGGCTTTGGCTGAGGTACGAGAGGAAACACTAGGCGCGCAGGTAACATCCAATTTGGACATTGCTGATGCTTCCCATGCTGAAGGCGATAGTTCGCATCTATGTGCTATTGATCTTCTACACGAGGTATTCCAACTCTCACCCACAACGGTAGATGACTTGTTGTCTACAGGATTAGAAAATTTTATGTTTTCTCCATCCCCACACACTGACTTTTTATTCAGGCACATAGTGTTCAGGAGAGACTCTGAATTTGGCCTTCATTCTTTTTCAAACGTGATACTGACTTTGGAACTTTTTCTATGTTTATATTTTTTTTCTCTTCCCGTCCTAAAATTGTATTTTTCATTTTTTGCACATTAATCTACTTATAGTAGAACTACTCATAGAGAACAGAATTCTTTGATAACACTTCCAGGGACAGTATGACATGATATGAAATGGTTTTGGCCCCTTTTTTCTTCTGTATTTACGAGCCATTTCATCACATGTATATATTTTGGTTCATTCATTTAGCATCCCAATGTGATCCTATGGTTAGAATGGAACATTGCCTTTAATATGTACAACACTTTATGCATAGCAATGGTTTTGTAATTTTTTTTAGGACATATGTTTTAGATATGTTTTTAGCTTATTTTAGCAAACCCATGCGATACTCTGTTTTAAGATATGTTTAGAACGTTTAGGATTTAGTAACGTCATTCATACGAAACTGGAGTGGGTGTTGTGTGCAGATTTAGATTCCGTATACAGGTTTCCCGATTTATGCCCTTATATAAGTACAATTCACATTGCCCTTATTTGGACATAGACATCTGGCCCTTATTTAGACATTGTCCGTACAAACCAAATACAGGCATGGCCACCTACATCCGTCCATCCACGTCACAACAAATTCTTGGAAAACCAGACCCTTAAGCCTTTAGGAATGTCCCTTAGCTTGAATATTGATTTCTCCAAGAACTCATTAAGTATGCATAAACATCTATTTCTTAGGGGTTCATTCATGACGTTCCTCTGCCCGACTTTTACGTCAATACTGGCATTTCTAGACACCTTCAAGGCATAAATGTACCAGCACTTGCCCTGGAAAATTGCGGTTCCCGGAGGATTCAATCCAACCCAGACTACGCGGTTCGCCACGACAAGTTCGGAAGGAGATCGAGTTCCAGCCTGATGCACTGACCTGACGCTGCCATCCTCCTCACAGAGAATCCAGCTCCAGTGCTCCCAAACTTCCCTTGCGGGGGGTTAGACTATCAAGTCCAGAAAAGAGATTCCAAACTCTCTCATTCTAAGGTATGGAGCTGACTAGAACTTAGAGAAACTTTTGGCAACTCTTGGCTAAACTAAAATATAGCTAGCTATACTTTAGAAATGGCACATACTTCAAACCTCATACTGCACTTAGGTTAGGTACACTGGGGAAGAACAATTTAGAAGCATCAGATGAGTATCACATTTTAGCTTACGTTATTTATGTATGTATTTTGATTAATATATGTCATAGCTGCAAACCATGCCATTGCAGTATTTATTTTATCTTACTACTAACCTCGTACATATTGTACTTTGCAGTCTGTCTTACGATTGTAGCAATTCATATCGCTTGCATGAGAAATAAGACTGTTCAATAAACCTTTTTATTGAAATGCCCGTCTCTCTATTTCTGTGCAACTCTGTCGAAACGAAGCATGCACGATTGACTGAGTGAAACTGTTATCTATTGTTTCCACGATTCTGAGACTGTTCCGATTCTAAAAGGAAACAAAGTTGTCATGTTTATGCTGTTGTCAGAGACTAATCCCTTCTTGTATGTTCGAGAAGTTTCTAGTGACCTCTGAGTTAGCTGGCACACACAAGTAATTAAGTTTAATATACTCGATAGAGACATACTGACCTTAGTCCTATGTCAAATCTATAGTGTATGTTATTCCAATGCACAGAGCCTATCAGGGATATAGGAACTACACTACACTACTTCAAGCCCTTGGAGAAAACTCTAACAGCAGGATGATGAAAGCACAGTCCAGTCCTTTCCCTGCCCAAAGCAGAAGCAACCACTGTAGGCCAACCCAAACAGCACACAGCACAGAGTTAGTAGTCATCCTTCAGCTTTCCCGGTTCTTCGTCCTGGTAGGTTCCTTAGTTCGTCAGTAATCTAAGGTTCAGTGGTCTGGGCCATACTTTTTATAGCACAAATTCCTTTGTTCTCAGGTGGCAGAGAAGCTCTTCGCCCAGCCAAAACCAGTCCTGTCCTCTCTGGTGCAGCTGACAGGTAGGAGGTGGAGACAGCATTGTCTCAGGAAGACTAGGCCCATTCAGGTGTGAAATAAATGTTCTCCCCCTACTCTAAATGCAGCCTAGGTCTATTCAGCCCAGCCCTGACTCATTCAGGATAGGCAGGACATGTATCAATCCCTCCCCCCGGTGGCTGTCTGAGGGAATGCACATTCCCAGCCCCTGTCACTCCAAAGCCAGACAGTTACTACACAAACCAGCAGAGGTTCGCAGGATGGCTAAGCAAGAAAATATGCAGTTTCTAAAAGTGGTATTTTCAAGCACACAATATAAAAATAATCTTTACTAAAAGATGCATTTTTATATTCTGAGTTCAGGCATACTAAACTCCAACTTTCCATCTTGTCCCAATGTGAAGTTATATTTATAAGGTGTTATAAATAAACTCTCATTCTGATAGCCTTTCCATAGTGAAAAACTAAATTGGCAGTATATCAGAACATGCAGGCCCACCTTTCACAAACACTGCACCCTGCCCAAAGGGGATCTTGGGCCTACCTTAAGGGTGACTCACATGTTAAAAAAGGGAAGGTTAGGCCCTGGCAAGTGGGTGCACTTGCAAGGTCGAAATGGCAGTATCAAACTGCGCACAGACACTACAGTGCAGGTCTGAGTTACATTTACAGGCTGCTCCTGTGGGTGGCACAATCAGTACTGCAGGCCCACTAGCAGCATTTGACCTACTGGCCCTGGGTACACACAGTGCACTGTACTAGGGACTAAGTAGTAAGTAAAAAAAGCCAATCATAGAATCACCAATCCATAAACACAATATCCAGGGAGACCAGATTCACTTTAGCACTGATCAGCAGTGGTAAAGTGCCCAGAGTCATAGAACCAACAAACATAGGGTCCAAAACAGGAGACCAAAAAGCAAAAAGTCTGGGGATAAACCCGCTGGACAAGCCAGGTCTAACACAAACCAACCGGGAGGCTGGCATTAAAAAAGTAAAGAAAGAGGGAGAAACTTGTCATACTTCTTGAAGGATTGTACCTTCCAGGTTTTCTCAGCTACTACCTCTTCCACATGGCATGCTATTACCTCAGAAGTTCTCCAAGGACCAGCCTTAAGCCTGGTGCTGTTTAACATCTATGTCTTCCATTGTCTGACTTTGTGGAAAGCTGTGGTCTCACGTTATTCTCCTATGTGGATGATACACAAATCCTCTTCTCTCTGACATCTGCCCAGGAACACAACCCTGGGGCCCTAAACTCCTGCCTGGGTTTGGTTGTCAAGTGAATTATTAATAACTTCCTGAATTTATATTTTTATTCCTGGTATTCTAATACACTCTAGGTCCACACCACTAAAACAGGATTGGTGGCTCTTCTGTAAGACTTTAATCCGATCCAGATTTACCTCATATTTTTGAGCTGTCTCAGATTATTAATCATAGCTCTGCCTCACTCACCTGGTTAAATCCTTAATCATAAAATAAAGTTCACTTTCTTAATAACTATCTAGTTGGGCCAATTCAATACTTCCAATTATTATTTCATCAAATTCAAGATTCAATTTAGCTATATCCACTACATTTACCCTCACTAATGACTGTATCATTCCTTGGCTCACTTCTGAGCTTCCACTCTCATTCAAGGAGGCATTAACAACCATTCATCTGGCTGTAGTCCAGGGGGTTTAGGTACTGCCCTCTCTTTGGGCGTACTACTATGCGCATTTAGGGGTGGCCCCCAGGTAAGCATACCTAAGTCTGGAAATCCTGGGAATTACCTTAAAGGTCCAAATCCTGTCAGGTTCATCTTGGGGTCTGCACTCACACCACAAGGGAAACTCACATTCATGTAAATTTAAGGAACAAATCCTCCCATGTTCAAACTGGTTGAGCATTCTCTGGGTACTTCAGCTCAGCAGGGGCAGCCAAATCCTGATTTACATTGACTGCAGGCAAGGGTTGTATATAGGAACTACATGACCAATAGTACTTGGAACAGTAAGATCATCTGGGGAATTAGGAGCTGTGGCGGTAACAGGAGCACAAATACCTGAATTCCTTTCCATAGGATTTTGATTCATATTCACAGGGGTTGCTCCCATCGCATTAGGACTCACATTCACTGGTGCGGTAGCCACTCAAGAATTTCGAGTCGCATTAGCGCTTCCCTCTCCGATTAATTGGGTCTATATGGAGGTAGGTGGGTGTTCTGACAATACAATACATTTAGAAAAATATTGGTAGAATCAGTATCACTCTTTTCACTTCTCTCATCTGGTCCTTTGACTAGTCCCCTTTCCCTTTATTTTTTTCCTTTTCCTCTCCTTCTCTTTCTCCAGGCTTCATCTCATATAATATCCTTCTTAAAGTTTCTATGATTTTCACAGTAAATATTCCACACTGTGGAAACACCACTGCACCTCCTTTCTCAGTGATCTTATGCCATTGTTTAAGCCAAATGCAGGTATGGAGCCCTACATTTATCTATCAAACAACAAGAAAGAATACTCACTCATCTTCCCTTGACTATATCTATCTAAAAACAAGAGCGAGTACAGAGTTTACTTAACATATGACCCTTTGGAGTCTCTCACTTACAGAAATGCAGGGAAAAACCTTCAGGGTTTTGTAAAAGAACCCACACTTACCAACCTAGCTAGTAACATACTTCATCATGGGTTCCCACCCTGGAAGCTGAATGCCTCCAAAGTGTGCTTCGACACCTGATTACACCGGAGCTGTTTGGTTTTTTTGAGTGAAGTGAAAAGGTGCAAGTGACTTAAAATTGGCTCAAGTTCACCTACCAAAAAAGGTATTTTAATCTTGCTGGTCTTGGGAAAGTTTTAAATCAGTGTTTTGGTAATGTTAAGATATAAATGGTCTCATGTACCCCTTAAAATGGTCAACATGTTTTGTAATTTATGCTAAGTGCCCAAATGAGTCAATATGGCTTTCATTAAGACCGTATAGTTAATCGATTGCACACTAAGGCAAGTGAGCCTAGATTCAAACTCACAGTTTTTGTAAATCGTCTTTTGGGTAAATTATCTGTCAGACTATATTAATAAGAGATACCTTGTGGTTAGGTACACATATGTTATTGCCACAGGCAGTACCCAAGTGGGGTGCATATTAGGTCACGCACTATGTTTCATACATGCTGAAACTTCCAACAACAATTAGGTGCCGATCACGATCCGGTAAAAAAATGGCCCGTACGACTCGTATCGGGTCTTTTTACCGTACGAATCGTACAAGTGCCGTACAAACTGGCAATTACGATTCGCATGGGAAAAAGACCATACGAATCGCATTGGGAATAATTCCCCACACGTCCTCGGGTCGGAAAATGTGTCCGACACGTCCCCGGACGATTTACCGTACAAATGTGAAAAGTGAAGTCCGACCGCGGAATCACGATCCATCCCGTGCGTCCGATGTTACAACCGTATGGAAAAAACACCGTCCGCACCGAATTCCCATAGCAACCATGGAGACATGTGCCCGCATACGCGCCCAACACCCCCCCAGCCCCCGTACGTTCGAGTCGTACCCCCACCCGTGTATGTACACCCGTGTACGTGTCCTACCCCCGTGTATGTACACCCGTGTACGTTCGAGTCGTACCCCCCCGTGTATGTACACCCGTGTACATGTCCTACCCCCGTGTATGTACACCCGTGTACGTTCGAGTCGTACCCCCACCCGTGTATGTACACCCATGTACGAGTCGTACCCCCGTGCATGTACACCCGTGTACGTTCGAGTCGTACCCCCACCCGTGCATGTACACCCGTGTACGTGTCGTACCCCCCGTGTATGTACACCCATGTACGAGTCGTACCCCCACCCGTGCATGTACACCCGTGTACATTCGAGTCGTACCCCCGTGTATGTACACCCGTGTACGTGTCCTACCCCCCCGTGCATGTGCACCCGTGTAAGTTCGAGTCGTACCCCCACCCGTGTATGTACACCCGTGTACGAGTCGTACCCCCGTGCATGTACACCCGTGTACATTTGAGTCGTACCCCCACCCGTGCATGTACACCCGTGTACGTGTCGTACCCCCCCCGTGTATGTACCCCCGTGTACGAGTCGTACCCCCACCCGTGCATGTACACCCGTGTACGTTCGAGTCGTACCCCCCGTGTATGTACACCCGTGTACGAGTCGTACCCCCCGTGCATGTACACCCGTGTACGTTCGAGTCGTACCCCCCGTGTAGGTACACCCGTGTACGTTCGAGTCGTACCTGCCCGTGTATGTACACCCCTGTACGTGTCGTACCCCCGTGTATGTACACCCGTGTACGTGTCGTACCGCCCCGTGTATGTACACCCATGTATGTTTGAGTCGTGCCCCCACCCGTGCATGTACACACGTGTACGTGTCATACCCCCCGTGTATGTACACCCGTGTACGAGTCGTACCCCCACCCATGCATGTACACCTGTGTACGTTCGAGTCGTACCCCCGTGTATGTACACCCGTGTACGAGTTGTACCCCCCGTGCATGTACACCCGTGTACGTTCGAGTCGTACCCCCACCCGTGCATGTACACCCGTGTACGTGTCGTACCCCCCGTGTATGTACACACGTGTACCAGTCATACCCCCACCCGTGCATGTACACCCCTGTACGTGTCGTACCCCCCGTGTATGTACACCCCTGTACATGTCGTACCCCCGTGTATGTACACCCGTGTACGTGTCGTACCCCCAACCGTGTATGTACGACCCGTACCCTCACCCGCGGACGAATGGAGCGTACCCCAGGCCCCAACACCAGCACCTCCACACAACATCGCGCATGTACGAGTCATACCAAGCCAGACACAAGGACAGCACTGTACAACAAAATGCCCGAAGTACACACCGTACACACGCTAAAAACGCACGTACACAACCAGGACAAAGCAAAACAACACAAGAATACACCATTCGAATGGCACAAAGCCACTAAACAGGTCCAACAAGCTCAAAAACAACACAATCACTGACCTGCAACTGCCAAAATCCAAAACAGAGGCCCAAAACACAACCACTCCTTATAACACACCCACCCAAAGTTCAAACACAGCCACACCCACCAATGGACCAATAAAAAGGGCCCACACACACAAACCATGAGCCTTTGCAACAGACTCACTGCTGCCAGACCCCACAGACAACCTACAGCACCATACTAGAAGCTTTACCACACCTTACACTTGCACACTTTCACACACACACCTTCACAAACACCCCCACATCACATTCACACACACACCTGCACAACCACACCCACACACCCACAACCATCCACACACACCCCCCCCACCATCCACACCCACACCCCTCACCATGCCCACTAACAAGAATCCAAAGTTCACTAGCCGAGAGTTGGAGGTCCTTGTCGATGAAATCCTCAGAGTTGAGCCACACCTCTTTGGAACATTGGTCAGACAGACCAGCATTTCAGAAAAAACATCCATGTGGCAGACCATCGTCGATGCTGTGAATGCTGTTGCGGACACCAGAAGGACCAGGCATGAATGCCAAGCCAGGTGGTACGATCTGCGGAGGAGGGTCCGAGCCAAAATGACGGACGAACACAACCAGGCCAACGTCACTGGAGGAGGGCCGCCCCGCAGACGCGTACAATACCATCCCTGGGAGGAGAGGGTGATGGCCATACTGCCGGTGGTGGCAGTGGACGGATTAGACGGACTCCGAGACCCGGGTGAGTACACAAACAACTCACCTCACATGGGGGGAACGTCATCCACAACCAAACTCACAAACAGGCACGCAACCACCCCAAGCTATCGCATGACTCAACCACACTCCATGAACACGCACATGCCACTAGCGCCACCATGCCCCATGCACCCAGCTGGACAATGTCAAGTCACAGGCCACAGAAAACACCAACACAAGACACGGTAACCCGGATGGCGGGAGTGTGGGCCCCAAAAATCACATAGTGCAACTCAGAAGCAGACAACAATGCCCTCTGCCCATATGGCCTAGGTCACAGCCAGACAAACAGTGTGTGCCCACACAGGAAAGACTCGCCAGCAAATGGCGGACGCCTTGCATCAACACATGGGGTTGACGGCACGTTCTTGCACATGACAGCAGCTAATGAACAGCCAACACTGTGAAAGAGTGGCAGCACACACCACCACAGCAGCAGTGCAGACACACACACTACACCCAATGGGTGCCTGGAGATCAGAAACAAACTCACATCAACAATCCAAGGGCCATTCAAAGATCTGCTAACAGTCTGTGCCCAGGAAGCTGGGCTTGGGTGACAGAGGGTGACACACAGAGGGAGGGAGAGGGGGACAGAGAGGGAGGGAGACACAGGGAGACGGACAGAGGGAGGAGGCTGACACACAGAGGGAGGGAGAGGGGGACAGAGAGGGAGGGAGACACAGGGAGACGGACAGAGGGAGGAGGCTGACACACAGAGGGAGGGAGAGGGGGACAGAGAGGGAAGGAGACACAGGGAGACGGACAGAGGGAGGAGGCTGACACACAGAGAGAGGGAGAGGGGGACAGAGAGGGAGGAAGACACAGGGAGACGGACAGAGGGAGGAGGCTGACACACGGAGGGAGGGAGAGGGGGACAGAGAGGGAGGGAGACACAGAGAGACGGACAGAGGGAGGAGGCTGACACACGGAGGGAGGGAGAGGGGGACAGAGAGGGAGGGAGACACAGGGAGACGGACAGAGGGAGGAGGCTGACACACGGAGGGAGGGAGAGGGGGACAGAGAGGGAGGGAGACACAGGGAGACGGACAGAGGGAGGAGGCTGACACACGGAGGGAGGGAGAGGGGGACAGAGAGGGAGCGAGAAAGGGACACACAGGGAGAGCAAATCAGCCTTGTGGGGTGTGGGGATGTCTGCTCCTCAGCAGGTGGACTGCGTGCATGTAGACAAGGGTGGCCAGTGCCAGAACCCCCCCTCTTCTCCATGCCAAAACACAGGACCATGTCACAACCTGTGCACAAGCACAACGACAGCTACCTGCATCATATAAGTGTGTGGAACCACTCCATGTGCACACGTACAGTGCTACACGGAAGGCGCCAATGCATGGCTCGCCACACCTGCCCACTTAACTGCTGACTGCTGTCACAATTGACGCAGCAAGTAAGACTGTGCCACACATAGGTAAAGTCTCAAAAGCTGTGGCCAAGGGACATACCCATGCACAAGTGCACTGTCAGTGGAATGCAAGACATATCCAAATTCCCCGAGGAAAAGTGCCAACTTTGAAAACAATGAAACATGGATGTTGCATGGAACAAAATTAACATTGTCTCTCTCACACACAGGTCAACGTCGTGGATCACCCCCCAACACTGGGGGGGAAGACTCACAGGACCCGGCTCGGCGGGATGACGGAGCCACCGGCAGCGACGACTCTCACCACTCTATGGACGAACCCGACCCCGACCAACCTGGCCCCTCTGGTGTCCAACGACCTGCAGCACCTGCGTCAGGTACAACTGGGCCAACCACCACCCCCACTCCTGCCACATCCCAGGAGACACCCAGGATCCCTGCCCCACTACCACAATGCAGCCAGGCTGGCCAGGAGGGTCACGGTGTCCCGGGCACCCAGGAGGAGGCAGGCGACAACGCAAATGCCACCCCTCAGGGGTCCCGGAGACCCGATGTGCCCACAAGGGCAGGCCAGGTGCAAGTGGGCAGGGGTGGTGGGAGTGGAGGACGGCGGAGGCGCCAGTCTGACCAGTTGGCTGGGGAACCGGTATATTCCCATGTCCGAAACATCCTGGACACATACCGGCAGGACACCATGGGCATGGCCCAGGTTGTGTCCATCCTCGAGGGGATCAAGACCCAGCAGGCCCAGCAACATGCGGAGCAACATGCCTGTCTACTGCAACACCAACGGAGGATGGAGGACAGACAGGCTGAGCTCGTGACGGTGTTCACGGGAATTCACAGTACACTCCGTCGGATGGCCGACAACATGGGCAACCCTACCTGTGCCAGCAGGCGTAGAACATCACCACCCACAGGGAGGGATGAGGAGGAGGAGGAGACATCCGACTGAGCATCCCAAACATCGTCACGGCCTGCTTCTGAGGGTCCCCGCAGGAGGGCGGGTCGTCCACGGAAAAGACCGTGAGGGTCGGCGCAACAGCACCATCTCCCAGGACACCTGGCCTGGCACCTGGCCCACTGAAGCAACAGCAGCACAGCATCAAAAGACATTCTCTGCCACATGGACTTGCTGGTCACTGTCTGACCAATGTTGACAAAGACTGTGGCATGGACTCTGAGGATTTCAAATGGCAAGGACACCAACTCCCCTAGTGAACTTTGTATTCCACACACCCGGAAAGCCCCTCATGTGAGAAGATGCCTACTGATTGCATTATTACCTTACATGTGTCTTGTAAAGTCTAACTATGCCTGAGTTCTCATTTGACTGCAACCATCCACACCCTGGGGCCTGAGTCTGGAACAGGACACACATGGGTCACATTGTATTAGGCAAGACAGACATGGAGCACCATACACACCCGTGATGGGCCCAACCAGCTGAGGGGGTGGCCGCACAACCGTGCCGACAGACATAATGAGTACAGCGACAGCCATGCGCAGAGGTCAGGGATCATGTGGAGTGTCCTGGGGGGCACCCAGGTATGTGTGGACAGGTGGCAGAACCATGTCCTGCAAGCTTGAGTCAGGTGGATGCAGTGAATGGTGGCCTGGCCAACGTTGGATGCATGGGGATGGCACATGTCACAATACCCACACAGTCATTGACTACATGCACAATACAGAGTCTAATCCCACACAAACAGCTTGCATCTTGCTACTCTACACATAGACACATAGCCACTATCACGGAAAACCATGCCAGACATGCCGGATGCACCGTGGCAACACACCAGCATTGACTGAGAAGAGGCACCTTGGAGGCATAGGGACACCTTTATTAGTCATGTATTCGGGATTGCAGAGGCAACTCGGAGTACACATGAACGGGTCATGTGGAGTAACATGTGGGTCCAACACTGGAACCCCGCTTCTGCAGCCCAAATGCGTGATAGCCATGGAACTGGCACACAAGTGTCGGCTAACAGCTAAACACCCCCTGCTGCTCACGGAGAGACTGCCATACACCATTGATCCTCTGATGTGGAAGTCCCACAGCATGTCAAGCCAAGGCAAACCGTATGTGTCCGAGGGCAGTGTAACACACATTGATGCCATCATCACATTCCACAATCCCATCACTGATGACTGTCAACAAGTCTGACCATCTATTCAGGTGTACCCAGCTGCATGTAATGTGTACCATGGTGATGTGACATGTCTGCAGAGGAACCAAACATTGACAGGGGCACTGTGCATACATCGTGAACAACTCCCACACCCAATACACCCCTGATGCATCCCTTACCCTAAGGAGACTTCCAAACTTGTCCGTGCGTGTAACGCTGAGTCAGCACACGATGACGTGTCCATGAGGAATAGCAGTGCCACAACAATGCAACCAGCAGACGGCATGCGCAAGTACCTGGGGATGAGAGACACACAAAAAGTCAGCCACAAAAAGCACAGCCACTTGCATGTGCATGTACTCGACACATGTAAGGATGACAACATGCCAGGTCACAATTATGACTGGGGAAATACACATCACTGCCACCATCACTCCAGTGACACATCCACACACACCTCTGACTCACGTGGCATACATGCAGATGGACACACACATCGCAACACATGCCGCACGGGGACCAATGCGTGCACACACAGACACTGGTACTCACCACTAAGCAAAGAAGTCGCGTATGAGCCGAGTCCGGATGTCCTCTTGCGGAACCACGTCCTCCACATCACTAGCCCCATTGCCAAGGCCTTCGTCCTCCACGGGTGGATGGTCCTGATCATCTTGATCCAGGATGAGTGGCAAAGCTTTCTCAACTGCCATGTTGTGCAGCATGCAGTAGACCATGAAGATTTTGCAAACCTTCGCCGGGGCATATGGGAGTGCGCCGCCGGTCTTGTGGAGGCATCGGAATCGGCTCTTCAGGAGGCCAAACGTCCTCTCTATCACTCGCCTTGTCCGGCCATGGGCGGTGTTGTAGTGGAGCTGGGCCGGCGTGATGGGGTTGCGGAGAGGTGTGATCAGCCATGGCATGTTGGGATAGCCAGCGTCCCCTACATGGAAAGCACATGGACATAAGTAGGACAGGAGAAGCGGTCGTGCTGGAAGTCTACGCAAAATACAGGACAGACAGACTGTACCCACCAACAACACATGCTCGTTCGTTGCGCAGCTGCGTCATCATTTCAGGCATCCTGCTACGCCTCATGATGTAGGCATCGTGTGCTGATCCTGGAAAACGAGCACAGACATGTGAAATCACCATGTTGGACAGACACACCACAAGGGCATTGATGGAGTGGTAGTGCTTGCGATTCCTGTACGCTACCTCCTGTGCCTGTGGTGGTACCAAAGCCACATGTGTCCCATCTATGGACCCAATGACATGGGGCATCCCTCCCAGGGCATAGAATCCACGCTTGACCCCAGTCAACATTTCAGGGGTTGTGAAATGGATGAAGTCATCCAGGTGAATCAACATGGCCTCTAAGAAATCATGAGGCACACAGCAGAACATGCTCTGGGACATGCCACCAACATGAGCTATGGTATTTTGAAAGGTACCCGTGGCAAGAAAATGTAGGGCTGCCATTACCTTCAGCTTGGGTGTCAGTGCCGTAGGATACCTGTGCAGCGGTTGCAGGTGTGGTGCCAGTCTCGCCGTCAACTCCAGAATCAACGGTTGGGGGAAGCGGTAGCACCGGATACAGTCATTCTCCCGCATGGCAGCCAAGTCCGGAATTGGTCGGGGAAGAGGCGGCGCTCTGCAGTAATTTGGAAGTGACAAGGAAGAGTGAGTGCACCACAACAACAATTTATTTGTACTGAGCACATGTTAATCTGTCAATACACATATGCTACATACGGAGTCAGGTATGTGCCACATGCCCTGGACACGTATGGCTGCCAGGTGACACTCCTACCAAGACCCAGATACACACGGAGATTGTGAACCTCCACATGCCATGGCATGGAATTAGCTATGTCCCAGTGTAAGTGAACAGCCAGACGCAAGACAGGAGTGACATACATCCACACATCAGCAGAAGTAGGATGTCGATTGCAGAGACTGGTAGCGGAACACTAGAGCCACAGGTCACATGACATTACACTAGGACAGCCCACACACCTTGCCATGAAGGTGTACATGTGATGACTCACCACACATTCATAGAGAGGATGCAGACATGTCCTTGTTACGCTACTCCGTGTCCCATGCATACATACACACCTCACATCCGATACCACATGTGGCATGGTGTGCGGAACAGTGTGCCATGTCAATCTACACACAGACTCATGTTGGTTGCTGCAACAGCTGCTGCTTTTGAGGGAGCTCCAACATCAACCTAATGGGAACCCCCCACACATACATGACATAGTCACATCGTGCACCGTGGGTAGTGACATGTCAGGTGTGGTAACCCCTGTACCGGGCCTCAGGCAACACTTGCGTGTGTTGTTGTCTGTGCCATGCCAGTGACGCTCATCCCAAGTGTGCAGTACGACATGCACACATGTCAAAGGAGTCAAGGGCATGCCTGGCACACATTGCACCGTCACACATTACATGTGTACACATCTCATCATACATCTGGTGCCTTCTCGACTCAGGAGTAATGTGCCACATCACAGCCTTCCACACCTGTGCCACACACATGTAGTACTGCCCAGACAATGCCTTGATGTCCGTCCATGGACAAGTATGTCAGCCCTATTCCTTCCTGTGTGCTGCCTGTCACCACTGTGATGTGTGAAAAGCACCGTACTTTCGCAAAGAGGGCCTGTGTACGTTCCCGTATCACTATAGTGATAGTGAGCGTACGCACGCGTGTACGGTCCATACCACTATGGGTGTTCTCGCGTATGTGTACCCATAGTGATAGTGAGCATACGCACGCGTGTATGGTCCGTACCACTATGGGTGTTCTCGCGTATGTGTACTCATAGTGATAGTGAGCGTACAGGCGTGTGTACGCTCCGTACCACTATGGGTGTTCTCGCGTATGCGTACTCATGGTGGTACGGACCGTACACACGCCTGTACGCTCACTATCACTATGAGTACGCATACGCGAGAACACCCATAGTGGTACGGACCGTACACACGCCTGTACGCTCACTATCACTATGAGTACGCATACGCGAGAACACCCATAGTGGTATGGACCGTACACGCGTGCGTACGCTCACTATCACTATGGGTGTTCTCGCGTATGCGTACTCATAGTGATAGTGAGCGTACAGGCGTGTGTACGCTCCGTACCACCATGAGTACGCATACGCGAGAACACCCATAGTGGTACGGAGCGTACACACGCATGTACGCCCCGTCTCACTCTGGGTGTTCTGTAGCATCATGTGTGGGGGTGGTGTGTAACAGGTTTTGGGACCTTGCCTGTGCCCTGTCCAGTTCAGTACATGTGGGTTCCATGTCAGTTGGCACTGATGCCGAGTCCAGACATGGGAGTTAGTCTCTCAAGTGTCATGCCTTACAGCGCGCATGTCCTATGTTGTGGCCTGTGACATGATGTGCATGAGTGTGCGATATGCATAGTGCAGGGATGGTGGCGTGTGTTGCAGTCATTCCCATTCAGGACCATGGAGTTGTGTGGCCACTACTGTCCCCTGGGGCATATTTTCCTAGGTGTCATGTGTGTCATCACAAAACGTGGACACTCTCAGTGTCTACAGCATAGGTTGTGCTCTGTGCCATTGTCCCCTGGCACCATGTATATTGACGTGAAATGTAGTACAAGTGTCCACTGTACAGCCTGACCTGATTTCCCTTGTTCATAGTCACAGTGGCCAGTGCCTGTGTGTCTTGTTACAATCATCTGATGATGGCCATTTGTACATGATTCTTTGGACAGGCGCACCTTGGGAATTTGGCGTCCAATCTTGCATTTATGCAGCCCCTGTGTATTTCACCCAGACTAAGAGATGTAAGTGCTTCCTGTGTCTCAAAAAATTGTCTCATGTAGGGGGTGGTTGGTGCAGGCAAAGCCTACATGTCAAAACCTGAAATATCCTTGCTAGGTCTGACCAGTGTGTGATGTTTGTCTGGACATACACTCAAGGTGCAGTGAGACAGTCATGTTGGCCACGTTTTCAGTATTACCTATGCAGCATGTGCCCCAAGTTCATGGATATGGTCCCTGCTCATCCCTATTTTCGGCAACGCTGTGTGGTGCAGATGCAGTGCTGGATTGTCCCCAGGGCCTGGCTCCTATGTCAAACTCCATTTCATGTCATTTGCAATTGTGTCATGCTCTCCATGGATTTTCATTGGCATGGTGGGTCTACCAACTGTGTGTTGCATGCCCTACATCTGTACCTTGTTTTGTAGATGTTACTGATCTTTCTTTTCAGGCTATGCACTGTAACCTATGTAGATTGGACTCATGTGACATATGTATACAGGTGTGTGATTAATTGCTGTCTCTTCACCTTGCCCACAGCATCGTCGGGGGACACGGAGGGAGACATGAGCACAGACGGAGCGGAGGGACCGAGCACCAGTGCCAGCGTTGACATCGTGGCTGGCACATTGAGTGGTACGGAGGCGGAGGAGAGTGAGGCCGAGGACCTGTCCACTGGCACGACTGAATATGAAGCTGACGGGTCCGAGGATGATCTCTCCGAGTGGGCGGAGGCTGCACCACCAGCTGACAGCGGCACAACATCGCACCCCGCCCCCTCCATTGCCATCAGCCGCCTCGCACTTGCTCGTGTCCCTTCCCAGCGTGCCCGGTCACCACATGTCTCCTTCCTGCCAGGCACCGCACCCCCTGCCCCTGTCTCCACTGCTGCCGCCCATGTCTGTGGACATCCAGCGGCAGTTGCAGATTGGTCAGGCTGCGATCCTTAATGTCCTCCATGGCCACAGCCAAGTGCTGCACAACATGGAGGCATACTTGGAGGGTATTTTTTCATCGCAGGCTGACCAACGCCAGTTGCTGAGGTCCATAGACTCGACACTGACTGCAGCAGTGGGTCTCCTGCAGCGCTACGTCCCACCCACTACCCCTGCCCCATCCACACTTCCCACTCCCATGCCTGTCCCACGTACACCCAGACGTCAGCATGCACCCACCACAACAGACACAGGCACCACACCATCAGGGAAGGTCATACGCACACCTCCTGGCACGCACACACAGGGTGAAGTAGGCACACCCACTGGGTCGGGGGCAAATGTAAGTCATGCAGCCAGAGTGGGAGTCCGCATTCCACGCAATCCACTCCCTCCAAATCCCCTCCCCTCAGCTCTCCCGGCCACATATCCAGGAAGGACTCCTTCATGGCCGCTCTGTCCCTGAGCCCCACTGTGACACCACCCCGCAAGCGGTCAAGGGAGTCTCCGGTCAGGGTGGTTGAGTCCCCCCCCTGTCCACACCCTCCCCCTGTGGCGCTGCGACCCATCCCTCCGCCCCCCCCCCCTCCTTGGGGCCTGTGGTTCCTTCGGGTGCAGGGGAGACGCTGGAGGACCTTGCAAAGGTGTGCAGCGCCATCCTGGCCTCCGCCTTTGGCCCTGACCCACCCCCTGTGGTGGAGTCCTCCATCCCTGCACCCACGATGCCTACCCTTCGCCCTCATATCCCTGCGGTGCCTGGTCCTTCCCCCCCACATGATGCCCTCCCCGCTCTGGAAGACGATGGAGTCTGACTGTGCAGGCAAGCTAGGGGACACGCGTCCCACTGTGTCCCCCACCTGGATTGGAACTTTGTTTAGCCCTATGGGCATAGTACTTTTTGAACTTTGAAGGGAATAACATATGTTTTGGATGCTGATTAAAGCAATTTATTTTTCCTTAGTACACTACTGTCTGTCTGGTATTGCTGTTGGTCGACCTGCCCCATTATTTTGGGTGGTGATTATGTGTTGGGTGTGTGGGAATTGTCATCTTGTGCTGGTCATCGGGTGGATCCTGGTATTTGTGTGCCATCACAAGCTGTTGGCTACATAACTTTGTTCATGTAAGCAGTTACTGCATGGTGACATCGTCCCACGGTGTGTTCCTTCCTCTGTGTAACCTGACTTCTTCCCTGCAGGGTCTTTCCAATATGTGGGGCTGAGCTGTGTCTACATTGGCTGGGTGTGTGACGGACTCGTTAGACTTGGCCCATGCATGCTGAGCGATGTCTCCACCTGCATCATTCGTGGCGTCCTTGGTGGTCACTGTACTTGTGTATGTAGACTGTTGCCATGACTTCATGTGTACATGTATTCTTTTAGGCGCTATGCATAACTATACTTCCAGCCTCGCACACATGTGGTACATGTACTGCAGGATCTTTGTGCACCTGACTGACATTTGTGGGCATTGGATCTTTGGGTACTCCACCCTTTTTTGTGCAGGGGCACTGCTGTGAGTGTTAGGCACCCACCCCTCCTGTCTCTGGGCACTGCTGGGAGGACTCTGCACACACCCCTCCTGTCTCTGGGCACTGCTGGGAGTGTTAGGCACCCACCCCTCCTGTCTCTGGGCACTGCTGGGAGGACTCTGCACACCCCCCTCCTGTGTCTGGGCACTGCTGGCAGTGATAGGCACCCACCCCTCCTGTGTCTGGGCACTGCTGGGAGTGTTAGGCCCCCACCCCTCCTGTGTCTGGGCACTGCTGGGAGGACTCTGCACACACCCCTCCTGTGTCTGGGCACTGCTGGGAGGACTTTGCACACACCCCTCCTGTGTCTGGGCACTGCTGGGAGGACTCTGCACACACCCCTCCTGTCTCTGGGCACTGCTGGGAGTGTTAGGCACCCACCCCTCCTGTGTCTGGGCACTGCTGGGGGGACTCTGCACCCACCCCTCCTGTGTCTGGGCACTGCTGGGAGGACTCTGCACACACCCCTCTTGTGACTGGGCACTGCTGGGAGGACTCTGCACACACCCCTCCTATGTCTGGGCACTGCTGGGAGGACTCTGCACCCACCCCTCCTGTGTCTGGGCACTGCTCGGAGGACTCTGCACACACCCCTCCTGTCTCTGGGCACTGCTGGGAGTGTTAGGCACCCACCCCTCCTGTGTCTGGGCACTGCTGGGAGGACTCTGCACACACCCCTCCTGTCTCTGGGCACTGCTGGGAGTGTTAGGCACCCGCCCCTCCTGTGTCTGGGCACTGCTGGGGGGACTCTGCACACACCCCTCCTGTGTCTGGGCACTGCTGGGAGGACTCTGCACACACCCCTCCTGTGTATGGGCACTGCTGAGAGGACTCTGCACACACCCCTCCTGTCTCTGGGCACTGCTGGGAGTGTTAGGCACCCACCCCTCCTGTGTCTGGGCACTGCTGGGGGGACTCTGCACCCACCCCTCCTGTGTCTGGGCACTGCTGGGAGGACTCTGCACACACCCCTCCTGTCTCTGGGCACTGCTGGGAGTGTTAGGCACCCACCCCTCCTGTGTCTGGGCACTGCTGGGAGGACTCTGCACCCACCACTCCTGTGTCTGGGCACTGCTGGGAGGACTCTTCACACACCCCTCCTGTGTCTGGGCACTGCTGGGAGGACTCTGCACACACCCCTCTTGTGACTGGGCACTGCTGGGAGGACTCTGCACCCACCCCTCCTATGTCTGGGCACTGCTGGGAGGACTCTGCACCCACCCCTCCTGTGTCTGGGCACTGCTGGGAGGACTCTGCACACACCCCTCCTGTGTCTGGGCACTGCTGGGAGGACTCTGCACACCCCCCTCCTGTCTCTGGGCACTGCTGGGAGTGTTAGGCACCCACCCCTCCAGTGTCTGGGCACTGCTGGGAGGACTCTGCACACACCCCTCCTGTGTCTGGGCACTGCTGGGAGGACTCTGCACCCACCCCTCCTGTGTCTGGGCACTGCTGGGAGGACTCTGCACACACCCCTCCTGTGTCTGGGCACTGCTGGGAGGACTCTGCACACACCCCTCCTGTCTCTGGGCACTGCTGGGAGGACTCTGCACCCACCCCTCCTGTGTCTGGGCACTGCTGGGAGGACTCTGCACACACCCCTCCTGTGTCTGGGCACTGCCGGGAGGACTCTGCACACACCCCTCCTGTGTCTGGGCACTGCTGGGAGGACTCTGCACCCACCCCTCCTGTGTCTGGGCACTGCTGGGAGGACTCTGCACACACCCCTCCTGTGTCTGGGCACTGCTGGGAGGACTCTGCACCCACCTCTCCTGTGTCTGGGCACTGCTGGGAGGACTCTGAACACACCCCTCCTGTCTCTGGGCACTGCTGGGAGTGTTAGGCACCCACCCCTCCTGTGTCTGGGCACTGCTGGGGGGACTCTGCACCCACCCCTCCTGTGTCTGGGCACTGCTGGGAGGACTCTGCACACACCCCTCCTGTCTCTGGGCACTGCTGGGAGTGTTAGGCACCCACCCCTCCTGTGTCTGGGCACTGCTGGGGGGACTCTGCAGACACCCCTCCTGTGTCTGGGCACTGCTGGGAGGACTCTGCACACACCCCTCCTGTCTTTGGGCACTGCTGGGAGTGTTAGGCACCCACCCCACCTGTCTCTGGGCACTGCTGGGAGGACTCTGCACACACCCCTCTTATTTCAGGATATGTACGCTTAGAACATACACGTGTGTGGGTTCGCTCCACGCATACGTGGGTGAGGGTACGGATCGTACTTACACTGTTGGGGTGGGGGGTACGCTCCATACGTACGCGGGTGAGGGTACGGGTCGTACTTACACTGTTGGGGTGGGGGGTACGCTCCATGTATACGCGGGTGGGGTTACGGTCCGTACGTACACTGTTGGCATGGGGGGTACGCTCCATGCATACGCGGGTGAGGGTAGGGGTCGTACTTACACTGTTGGGGTGGGGGGTACGCTCCATACGTACGCGGGTGAGGGTACGGGTCGTACTTACACTGTTGGGGTGGGGGTATGCTCCATACGTACGCGGGTGAGGGTACAGGTCGTACTTACACTGTTGGGGTGGGGGGTACACTCCATACGTACGCGGGTGAGGGTACGGGTCGTACTTACACTGTTGGGGTGGGGGGTATGCTCCATGCATACGCGGGTGGGGTTACGGTCCGTACGTACACTGTTGGCATGGGGGGTACGCTCCATACCTACGTGGGTGGGGGTACGGGTTGTACTTACACTGTTGGGGTTGGGGGTACGCTCCATGCATACGGGGGTGGGGGTACGGTCCGTACATATCCGTACCCACGCTGTGGAATGCTTGTGCGGGCCGTACCCAGGCCTTTGCCACGTGGGTACAGCCGTCCCGCCATTGTTGGGATGACGTAGGTGTGGGCGGGGTACGACTCGTACCCACGCTCTTAAGGCATGGGTACGGGACGTACCTGTATTGTTGTGTTGCCGGTTCGCGTCGTCAAGCACTTCCGTTGTGGCGGACGCTGGCTTTGCTGGACACGACCCCACCCCCTCGTAGTGACCAGGGCCTGAGGGTCAGGTATGTCCAGGGCATGTGTGCTGTGTGACTTTGGTGGGGGTTTTGTGGCCTGCCCCTGGTCCTGCCCCCCCACCCCCCCTTTCCCCCTCCCTTTGTTGTTCTGACCTTCTGCGGCGTCTGCGTCCGAACCTGTAGAGGAGGTCGACTGCTATGAGGGCCGGGATGACACGTAGGTTCGGGTCCATGTCTGTCCGTCGCGTACAGGTACTCCTTGTTCGCGTCGTCCTGATTTCCCGGCAGTTTTTGGCAGCCGGAAAATATTCACCGTGCGGGATGACGTCGGTGCGAATCGTGATTCCTGGTTCGTGAATGGCAGGCTGCGTGCGTCCCGACGTCACGCCAGCGCTTTCCCGGATCGCATTTGTACTTTTATTTTCGTCGGTCGGGGTTTTGTACGATTCGTATGGAAATGGGGTTTCCGTGCGAATCGTAATTCCATGTTTGTATATTTTGACGACCGGGTACGCGTCGGACGGAGAATATGCTCCGTCTGACGGTTCGTACCCGGTTTTTACCGGATCGTGATCGGCACCTTAGTATTTATCCACCGAAGTCCAATCATGCAGTGCGTAACGCATAGGCACCTTCCGACAGTGTACTTGATGGCTTTGTGACATAATTATATATGGTACAAAAATGGTGAAGAATCTGAAACAAAACCTACTTGTTGTGTAGCAGTGCTCCACAACATGGATCACCTAGAAGGGGTAGACCCTATAGTCACAATCTAAAAATATCTATATATACATACAGTGTTGGTTATTTATCAGATTCAGTCCTGTAATCAGACAATGATTACCATGGGAGCCCTCTTCCCCCCTCACTTACTTTGTCAAGGTGTCTCACCCTCTGATACACCTAATGATCCTCCTCGTAAGGCCCATATGGTAATCTGGACCTGGGAGTCGAGGCTTTTAAATACCATGTATCCCTGACCTGCACTGTATCCAGGGACGTGCAGGTTGTATCTGTGATAGGATAATTACCTATAAATTTATAGATGCCTCTGTTGTGATTGTGCATCTAGCGGAGGTCTCGCTTTTAGTAGCACATATCGCAGCTATGCTGAGTTTAATGGCCCTCTCGAAAGGATCACCAAGACATTGTTGTCACTTTTGGTGTGTTTTATTGGAGGCTCCACGTGGGTTAGGTGTGACATGATTGGGACATGAGTCACATTCTCATGGAAATCTCCTGTGGCTTCATGAAACACCCGCGTGTGTGGAAGGCACACATCATCAGGGCACCGTGTCGGAAGCCTGGAGGAAGTCCTGCCATCCAGGACTGCCTTCAGTGGAGAAGTCCCGCCCAGTGCTATACAGGGCATTGATCGTTATGGTTCTAGTTGTCTATGGCCGCTATCTTGGAATGGCTATCCGTGTCTATAGATATGATAGACACAGTGCTGCCACTTTTAAGATCATGAGTGGCATGGTGTCTTAATTTGTTTAAATGTTTAAATAGAGAGTGAGGAATATACTTCCTACTGATTTTTCAGTAAGTATGTTTGGAGTTTATTTGTAGAGAAAAGCAGAGAAATTATTTAGGCTTTCTATGATTATTGCCAAACTTGATTAAAATAGGGCATAAAGATATATATAAAAAAAAAAGATATTTCACAGCTCCTTATTTTTTGTATATGAGCATGGCTGTCTTGGTGGGGGTGCTCTAACTACGTATATTAGTTTAGCCATTATCGTGCCTTGTGTAGAGTCAAACTGTCAGAACATAGAATGGAGGAGGAGTATCACTCATGACTTTGGCTGTACTATTGGTAATTGGGCAATAGGGTTGCATCTCATGTGGTGCATGTACCCTCATGTAGTGTAAGAGCCCTCAGGCGGTAGTTTCTATCCCCGATCTTGACAGTATTCAGTGAGTAGCAAATCAGATGAAGGAGGTCCCTGAAGTTAATGTCGTTGTAATACAGTGTGCCAGGGAATATTGCCATTTCATCCTGTCATATTAGTGGACATGCAATAAATCCATCTTTGCTCTTTTTCCAGTAGTACACCCTCTGTATTTGAGATATGGTCAATTTGTTCAATCACCCATATAAATTCGTAGGTGGTGTGTCCAGTTCCCAGAAAGTGATTTGTCATCCTTGTGGTGTTTTTCTTGCATTGAATGTTACTGCGGTGCTCGCAGATCCATCTCTTACCCTTTCTCGTGGTCAACCCTGAGTAACGAAGATCACAGGGGCAAGTTATGATGTACATCGTATTGGAGTATTTGCAAGTAGTATGTTTTTTTAGTGTCTATACTTTGCCCTGTTCCAGATTCAGAGATTTAGTTGTCTGTTGTGAGATGGCACACACTGCAATTCCCACAGGCATAGTGGCCTGTCACTTCCGATAGGCCCCAGCTACTAAAGACATTGGTCCTGCTTTGTGTATTTCTCTTCTGTGGGCATGTGGGCACAAGGTTGTCTTTAAGGTTCCTTGCTCTTTTGAAGGAAAAAAGTGTTTCTCCCAATTGAGGTTCCCTGTGCAGAGGATCCTCTAATGTTTGTTGATAACTTTCTTTGATCTAGTCCGCGACCGTGTTGTAAATGGTAACACTTGTTAGGGGGACAGCAGTCTCTATGGGGGTGATTGTTTCCAGCAAGGCTTCCATGTTTTGGTTGCTTATATGTTTGCATGTGGTCTTTATGATTTTTTCTGGATAATCACGATCTCTGGGTTTTTTCTTCAAGGCAGCTACCTGTATCTTGAAGCCTGAATGTTTTTTACAATTCCTTCTTAGCCTCAAGAATTGGCCGTATGGAAGGTTCTCCTTTAGTGTACTGGAGTGGAAGCTATCGAATTTGAGCAGAGTGTTCCTGTCTGTTGGTTTTTGGTAGGTTCTGGTGCTTAGCATACCTTATCAGCAAAGATACTCACATTCAGGAAAGAGATTAACAGATTGTCCACCGTATGGGTAAATTTCAGGTTTGGGTCTCGCTCATTGATCGGAATGTGGTTGATAAATTCTCATTGTTGCTGGAGGTTCCAGCATGTATGGAGCATAGTGTATGACCTAATATGTGCCGTGCTTGCGTACTCCTGTTCTCCATAAAATATGTTTCCCTAACCGCAATGTCTCTCTTATTAATATTGTCTAACAAAAAAGCGATTTGTAAAAACTGTGAGTTTGAATCTAAGCTCACTTACGTATGTCTTTGTATGCATGTGTTTACCTACAAGGTCCTGATGAAAGCCATATTGACCCATTTGGGGTCAATATGCAGATAAACAATCACAGGCAATTTGCTGTTTCTGTGTGTGCTGCACAAGGCAGCCCACATGGAAACAGCAAAAACGAGGAGAAATAAAGCATTTCTCCTCGTTTTGCCTGCTACAGACCAGGGTTTCCCTGTTCTTAATTTTAGCGCTGCCTCCTAGTTACACTGTCCTTGTAAATACGGGGCGCATCAAAATCAATGAGTGTTTCGGTGAACAGGGCCGGACTGGGACCGAAAACCGGCCCTGGCAAAGTTCTCGGCCGCCCCCCTCGTGGGGAGGGGGAGGGGGGGTGCCGCCGAGCTCTTTGCCAGGGCCGGTTTTTGGCCGATTTTGTTACAGGGCTGATTTGCAAAAACGGCCCTGTAACAAAAACGGCCCCCAAGGGCCCAAAATCGGCCCCCACCCATGCGGCGCACCGGGGGATTGCCCGGTGCCCGCTACGGCCAGTCCGGCCCTGTCGGTGAAACGCCCACCGCAACACCCATTGCCATCCCCTTTCACGTTAAATACAGCGTGAAAGGGTGCCTTATTTACAAGGCAGTGTTAAGCCACGTTAAGTGGCTTAGCACTGCCGTGTGAATAAGGTGAGGCCCCTATCACCATCACAACATCACTTTCAGTGACGCTGTGAGGGTGATCGAGGCTTGTAAATATGACCCTATGTCTTTCGGATTGTTGATCTAACGTTTCTATCCTCAGGGCCAGTGGACGCGCTGCCGAAGAAACATGATCGTCCCAGGACTCTAAATATAGCAGGCGGACTGTCAGTTTGGTGGGCAGAGTACTCCACCACAGTATTCTTCAACAACCTTGCCTTATTTCATGATGAAACACCAATAAACCCCAAGTGTGAATGAAGTAAGGATTACGACTATGAAAGTAAAGCTGACCACAGTATTTCTGTGGTGAGTACAGTAACTGCTGCCAGCCTGCCAGTCTGGTTGTGGCAAATTGCAGCTCCTTCAAGCCCATCTCGAATCATTAAGTATATTCTTTCATTTATGTTTCTGGGGCTCACACGTGTATTTCTACCAATTTAACGCATTTAAGAAATGTAACAGCCTTTATCATATCCAGTACTGAAGTGCACACGTAGTTTTAGAGATGCACCCTGATTCTAACTTGTAGCATATATGACATCTTTCTATTAAATCTCCTTCTCTACACTTCAGTTATTATTCTCCGTAAAATGGTGAGATCGGTTCAGCCAATTAAAACGCTCAGAATTCTGGCACTAAGTGCTGTTGAATGCCTGGTCTCTAAGTAGGGCTGTGTGAATTTTTTATTTTCTCTGGTTTTTCGGAACAATTGTTGAAGAATTGTGGCCATTTCATACATCAATGTATGACGTTTTAAGAATTAGCTCGAGGCAGTAAACTTAAAATCCACCCAACCGCTGTAGCTCAATGCCCTGCCCAACATTGTCTATAAATGAGTCTGCGCAGGTTTGCTTCAGCAGAGCCCTGCCGGTGACAGTGGGAAAACACAGTCAGCTGCTTGGCTGGTGGTTTCCTTTCCAAGATCCTAGAAATCCTATGTTGGTACTTCTGGGTCTGAGGAATAAAGAGTGAATGTGATGCCGGCCAATATAAGGTAAATGGATTCCATTCCTAGTCTAGATAGCAAAGGCAAAGATCCCATTGCAATGCAAGGTATCCTATGCAGACTTTTTGTTGCCAGACTCAACCTTAGTGAATCTGGGCGATTTTTCTTAAAAATACTGTGTGGAGTTGCAAGCCATCAAGCTGTCCAATTTGCACAGCTCTTATTTTGGAAAGGGGGGGCTCTTGGCCCCCCTGCCTGCATGGCAGTGCGCCGACCTCCCCCGGACTTCTCGGTGGTGGGGCGTGTCCACTGGGGCGCGCCCTGCCACCGATTGGCTGCCAACGTGACCCGGATGTCGTTAATCGACGTCCGGGTCGGAGGGGAGGGGGGCGGGCCACTGGGGGATAAAGAGGCGGGGAGCGCCCAGGTGACCCCCTTGTTGCCTGGACGCTCCCCCACAACGGACGTGCCCCGGCGTTCGGGGCGTTAATTTTTCTGTTTCTTTTTGTTTTCCAGGTCCGCATCCAGGCTCCTGCTTCGAGGATCGACGGCGTGGGGATCTTCGTCTCGGGATCGAGACTGCGTAGGAGCAAACAGGAGATTGCGGGACCGGGACTGCGAGCTTGCCGCCTTTTTGTCGACTGCGTCGGGCGGCTGGTTTTTTCGCGGTGTAGCCCCATTGCATCGAGGTGAGGTGTCGGGGGCTGGTGCAGGGTGTGTGCGGCCTTGTTTGAGGCGGTCGGTCGCGTAGGCTGTCGGCAATTTTCAGTCCTCGCCGCGTGGGGGTGTGAGAGCGAGCGGCTTTGTCCCTGCGCACCGGGAGCAGGAGCCGTAGCTTAGAGGCACTGTGTTAGCCTTTGGTGTTGCAGGTCACTACGAGGCAAGGGTTCAATCCCCAGCAGTGGAGGCAAGGTCATCTCTGAAGGGCAAGATTTATAGCAATTGTTTCTGAATGCTCGTAGTTATAGTTGTAGTTAACTGGGCAAGGAGAATCGAACATCTTGTGATTCTGAGCACGTCACTTAATCTCCCCGTACCGAACAAAGCTTAATAACATTGGAATTTCCTTGGTGAAATCCTGCATTGATCGCACACATATAGAGGGTGGTGTGAGGCGCCCCGGTACCCTAGGATTGAGTGTGGGCTATAATTAAAGGTTTTTTAAGCGATTGCCAAGGACAGTGGAGGGCGAGTTGTAAGAAGGTTCACGTTACATCCATTGTCTAACCTGGTGCAGTCCGCGTTCGCCAGCTGCTTGTATGCAATTTTCCCATGTATTCATGCATTTTCTATTTTAGGCACGGTAGCACTGCATTCCTGTAATTCACGTAGTGCGCGGAGTGGTGGACACCAGTGCGGTTGCGGTTGAAATTCCGGCTGAGAGTGCGCCGGATCTTGAACGGTAAGAGGAGAGCGGGGGGCTCGCATTGCATTGCTTCTGGTAGCCGCTGGGTGGGTCTACGTTAGAGTTTACTCACCCCTGACAAACCAGATAAGCCGGGGCGTTGCGGTTACGGTTGCATGGTGCTTACAGCCCCCTGTATATCCTCCATCTGGTGAAGGTAATAAGCGTACTTACGCCTGTATTGGGGTATTAGTGTAGGGCGGTGCACCCAAGTCATGCCGGGGTTGATGGGTGGTGAAGGGGGGTCCAGGATGGAGGCTATGATGCAGGCCATGATGCAGGAGATGAACAGCATTAATAGGAGATTGAGTAAGGTGGATGAATTGGAGGCCCGCATGAATGAAAGGTTTACTGATCCCCCAGTCTCTTCAGGCAGGCCCGCGCGGCAGCGGAAGGCACCCTTGCCAAGAGGGGATTTTGTTAGCCCGCCCAAGACGTCTAAGGCCAAGAAGCGCAGGTGCAGTGCCCCAGCCCCAGTAGTACCGGTTTCGATTCCACCCGCACCCGCGGTTCCGGTAGCCCTTATACCTGTGCCGGTAGTCCCGGCGCCCGTTACACCGGCTCCTGCCATGCCGCCGGCGCTACCTCCTGTGGGGCCTGCTTCCACGCCCGTGCTACCGATCCCTGTGCCGGGCCTGCCGCCGCCGGTCACTCCGTTGCCTGCCATACCAGTGCCACCGGCCATGCCCCCTGGGGCGCCCGTAGTCCCAGCAGATAACCCGGACTCGGTCCCGCCTGAATTGGTATCTCAAATAGCGGCTTTATTGCCTTGGCTACAAAAGGGGGGCGTGTTACCAGCGTCATCAGATCATGCTGCAGAAGCAGCGCAGTTGGTAGAAAAGATTAAATCAGCAGCGGCAGCGGATAGAGCTGCGGTTCCCCCCTCTTCTTCACTTACAGGTCCCAGCCCCGCCCAACCGAAGGCAGATGGTGGTCAACCGGCCCGGGCGCAGGAAAATGGTAAGGAGGTGGCCCTGCCTCTCTTGGGTGATGGGTCATTGCCCTCTAGGAGTGAGAATTTGGCACAACATGTGTCCCAGGCAACGAAAGAATTGATTTGGGCGGGAAAATATATTTACATTTTTTCATTGCTACTGGATCACAGGGAGATGGAACAGGCAAAGACACTAAAGGAGTGGATGTATCCAAGTGAATGGAGGGCACAGTGTGCTAGATTTAGGGTAGAGGAAACTTTGCTCAATTGGGTTAGGGCTTTCGCAGTATTCACGACCATCATGGCCGAACGGCCTCCTAATGTGCAGGCGCCATTGGCTTGCTACCAGAGTAGGATTGTCGGGTGGAGCGAGCAGTACCCGGGGGATGCCTGGAAGGAGTATGACGTCAATTTCAGGAAAGCTAAGGAATTTGACACATCATTGACATGGGACAAGGTTGACTCTGTGTCATGACATAGGCAGTTCTCAGGGAGCTCTGCCCCACTGCAGTCTACCAGTGCGGTCAGGGGGTACTCCACCAGACCTCAACACCCCTTTCGGGCGGCCCAGGGGAGCGAGATCCCGGGTAGGGGTAGGGGGGGGGTTTGAGAGAAAAGGGTTGTGTTGGGATTTTAAGAAGCGCACCTGCACGAGGGCCCCTGGCACCTGTAAATTCAGACATGCATGTTCAGTCTGCGGTCATCCCTCCCACCCCGAGTCATCTTGCAGGTCCAAGCAGGGCAACCACAGTCAGAGGGGGAGGGGGAAGCCAGTGTAGTTCAGATATTCTGGATATCCCAACCCCTATAGATGTTTTGGCAATGATCCCTTGGTTGAATAGGTACCCGAATCACACAGCGGCCACTCTACTGCAGGAAGGTTTTTCTCAAGGTTTTAGGATCCCGGCAGGGGGCTACACAGGTAGCGCACATTGCAGGAATCAACTGTCGGTGCAACATAACCCCGCAGTGGTGGCTGCTAAGATTAGCAAGGAACTGTCCCTGGGTAGGATAGCTGGCCCTTTCCAGAAGGTGCCTGTCCCCGGTTTTGTGTGTTCTCCACTAGGGGTAGTACCCAAAAAAGAGAAAGGGGAGTTCAGATTGATCCACAACCTGTCGGCACCGAGAGGTGCGTCACTGAATGATGCGATTGATGAGGGGATTTGTAGTGTAAAGTATGCCTCATTTGACCAGGCAGTTGACTTATTGCGGGCGCTGGGGCCAGGGGCATTGATGGCAAAATCAGACATAGAATCTGCCTTCCGCCTCCTCCCAGTCCATCCTCTGGACCACCATCTCTTAGGTTTCACTTTCGATGGCAAGTTCTATATGGATAAATGTATGCCCATGGGCTGTTCTATCTCATGTGCTTACTTTGAGGCGTTTAGCTCATTTTTGGAATGGGTCATGAGAGAGGTGACGGGCCACCGGCAGGTTATGTATTATCTGGACGATTTCCTTTTCTTAGGTGCGGCGGGATCTCAGGAGTGTGCTTGGGCGTTGAAGGAATTTTGTGTGCTCATGCGGGCTTTTGAGCTTACCTAGAATCGATGCACAGGGAAGGGCGCTCAGTGGCGACTGCGAACAGACATAGGGCGGCGGTCTCCTTCTTTGCGCAGGGTAAGGGTATGCGAGATCCCACTAACACCTTTCTGGTGCGCAAGGCCTTGAGGGGTTGGCGCCGTTTACAGGGTTACCGGGGCGATAGGAGAAGGCCCATTGGACTGGCACGGCTGACGGCCTTATTGGGGGCGCTGCACAGTGTTTGTAGCTCCCAGTGGGAGGTTATTTTGTTCAAGGCGGCATTTTCCCTGGCCTTCTATGGGGCTTTGAGGGTTGGGGAGTTAGTTGCTGGGTCAAAAGCTGATAGAGTGGGCGGAATACGGTGGGCCGGTGTGGAGATCAGGGAGGACGTTATGAGAATAACAATTCAGAGATCGAAAACTGATCAGGACTCTCGGGGTCACACCATAGTGCTCCACCGGGCGCGGGCCAACCCTTGCTGCCCTGTTTCTCACGTGGAGGCTTTCTGCAGGCAGCGGGAGGGCACGGCGGGGGACACACTGCTGTGTCACGCCGATGGTACACCATTGACCAGGTACCAGTTTAGGCGAGTCTTGGAGCTAACGGTCAGTCTGGCAGGTTTCGATCCAAGGGAATTCGGCACCCACTCATTTAGGATTGGGGCAGCAACTGAGGCAGTGGCGAGGGGTCTCTCAGTGGAGAATGTGAAGAAACTGGGGAGATGGTCGTCTGAACGTTACAAGAGTTATGTACGAATTGACATGTTGTGACAGGATGGTGCTCACGCCCGGTATGTTTCTGGTTTTTTGCAGTTTCTCAAACCTGTCCCGCAGGGGAGGAACTCGTCACCGGGCGCCAACGACCGACATCGGCACAGCACGGAGGACACAAGAAATTGGTGACTTGGATTGTGGGCCACTCTTATGTTAGGCGTGCGGAACATGTTTTTCTTTCAGGAGACCGTAGGACGAGTGCAGTGCAAAAGGGGTTTGATATATCATTTTTCGGGAGGGGGGGTTTATGCCTCAGCCAGTTTCGGAATTTTTTCCAGGGACTCTTAGCTCAGCAGCGGCCCCCCCCGTCAGTGGTGATACTTCACCTGGGGGAGAATGATTTGGCAAAATTGGGGAGGCGCGTGCTTATTGAGGAGATCATTTCCACTGCGGGGTGGGTGGCCAGGGCTTGCCCGGGTTCCACAGTAGTTTGGTCTCAACTTATCCCTCGGTGGCAGTGGCGAGGGGGGAGTCTCGGTCAGGGCGTTGAATCACTCGGTACGGAGGGTCAACACACAGTTGGACAAATTATTTCGGACCCCCCAGTTGCAGACGATTCCACATGGGTGTATCTGGGGCGAGCATTTCTACTGAGGGACGGGGTGCACTTGACTGAGGCAGCGAACGTCTTGTGGTCTAATAATGTCTGGGCCTGGTTGGAGGGATTTGCAAAGTAAGCGCGCTCCTGGTTTAGGTCTAGGTAAAGGGGGAGGCCAGATCGTCGGTTAACAATGCTGGCCTGTGGCGGTAAGGTCATGACCGGTGAGCAACTATTTGAAGGTCTGAGGCGGCGGGCATCATCCTACGGAGGTGCCCGCCCAGGGGGGGGGGCATTGGCCCCTCCTAGAACTTCAGGGGCAAGGTAACTGGTGCTTCAAAGGGGCGCGGGTTGGGGAGTCACGCTTTTCTTAGGCTGGTAACCACCCCGCGCGCGCATACTCATGACGTCACCGGATGGCGCAGAGTAAGGGCCCTCCTTTAGTGGGTAAATGAAGTTCACGGCGTGGACCGGGTAATTACCGGGCCCGGCTGCGCATGCGCACACCTGTAGGGGAGGCGCAGCTAGTAGGACCTGACACCGGTTAGCGACCTTGCCATATGGCCCAGAAATGTTAGTATACAAAAATGCAGAGGAGGATGTTAGACTCGGTTAGGAAACAATCTGTATTAGAGTCTTTGTTAAGGATAGTCACTCACACCTGTTGACAATAATGTATCTAATGTCCTGCTGATTTTTGTATAACTGTCTATCATGCAAATTATAAAATTTATTGTTTTTGAACTTAATAAATACGGCCGGGGGGTCTCGCGACCTCCCGCCTTCCAAAGATACCACGTCTATGTGCTGTGTCCGGGGGTGGTGAGGTCATAGGGGGAGGGCGGTAGCCAGTCACTGACCATGTGAAAGAATTCTAAATTCAATCTCATTGAGGAGTGGGTACATGAGCTAGACATGGACAGTCATCCGTTTTGTCAGATAGAGCCGGGTGAATTTAGTGAATGGGTTCTAATGACTTTACTGCCCATAATCTGTTGAGCATTTACAGGTTTTTAACTGATTTTCCCCTATTATGCGTCCTCTCCTTCTGCTGGGGCCAGTAATGGTGGAACGTACAATTAATAGCTGTTAATGCCTTAACATCACATTCTGAAACCTTTATTTCGGCCAATGTAACGACCATTAACGCTGTGGTCAGTGTATGATTAGTGCATCTACCTCATTGCTGTACTGGAAGGCAACACATTGTCGTTGCTGTTCCTCAGCCCTGAGCTTGTACATGCCCACCTTCAACTCTCCAAGAAGAAGGAACACATAGGGTTTAAATTTCTCCTCATTCTAACCATGCAGCACTTTAATTGAAATTGCTTAATTTGCCTCACATCCACATATCTATTCAATGTTTTGATTTCTGGTCTTCAGAAATTGTTGTCGTTTTAAAATGGCCACCACATAGTTCTTCAAGACATACTTCATTGTCAGCCGATTTTCTCTCCCTTCACCTACTACCCCATTCAAGCATCCAACTCATCAGCCCCAAAGGGCTTCATTCCTGACAAGGCCCGCCTGCTAATATGTCCGACTTGGACTCCCAACAGAGAAGAACGCCGAATGCTGATACCCATTCCAGATCCTCAGTCTAACCTGACCTTTCACCTCCAGCCACCTCAGGCTTAGACACTTATTCCAATCCTCTCATCTGCCCATGCGCTAACACACAAAAGGCTTTTCAGCCAGTAGACAGCCATGTTGCCTATCTTGGTCCCAACATGTTGCTTCTTCAAGGCCGCTTTACATTGACGAGAAATAGTCGCAGTGCGCTGGCTTTCTCGCTCCGCCCCCCCCCCCCCCCCCCTCGCCGCTGCCTCTCTCTATTCTCTCAGCCTCCAGCATAAACAGGAAGAGATCAGAAAGCATAATCCGCGCCGTTCCAGTTCGCGTCTTCTCAGTAATTCCAACTAATCTTGCTGAATGCCATCTCACGCCTTCACAGGCGGCCACCTGGAGAGCAGCGGGAAGAAATATGGTAAAAATATAATTTGGGTATTTTTCCTCATCTTTTTGTCCTTTTTTATTTTTTTCCTTCCCTCCTCTCCTCGGCACACCAGGCATCAAAGAACAACAAAAGGAAGCGCCTGGGAACATCTCCTATCACTTCTGCCATATGAAGACGTTAAAAGAGAATCACAAAAAGTCCAATTTTGCTGTTCCTGTGAGCAGAGAAGATGATGAATATATTACGTATTTTTTACATTAGAAATAATGGCTGCTTCGCATGCAATTTTCGACTCGGCTTTGCTCATTGTGTGTGCGCGCATGAGAGTGAGGGAGAAGATCGCATTCTCCAACCCGGTGGCCAAGCTAGCAAGGCCACACATCCCCAATGAAAAATGGCGCCATCGAGGGAGCACACAGGTATTACTCGTGCTATGGACAGACCTGCCGACGTTGGAACGGGGGAACCAGGTTCAAGCCTCGGCGTTGGCTCACCATCCTGTGATTTCTAGGAAAACGAGTCATTCAATAATATGTTTTTTCGGGGATAAACACAAATAAACATTCAATACCAATATAAAAATATACTACTAACAGTTGATTAAAAAACAAATGAGCTATAAATTCATTTCACCAGAATGTTAAAATAAAAGTTATTGCCATTTCCTTCGAAGACACAGCAGTCAAATACTCACTCAAACTAAAAACAATAAGCATATTACATCCACTTTCTTCTTGCTCGTTTGTAAGCCAGGCAGAAGAATAGAATATGATCTATATTTTCAACTATATTATTATGAGTTAAACAATTTGCAGGGGTATTTCAGCTAAAAGTCCATTTGGATATGAAACTGTTTGTAAATATGCAAAGGCGACCCCTCCATTAGGGCAGAGGAGCACCATCCTCCCTGCCACCACACGCACATAAAAGAATATTGAAAGGGGGTTTAAACCCGTTTTATTATTGTTTTATTTTAATCCCACTGGACCCGCCCCCAGGACTCTGACGAGTCTTGGGGGCGGATCCAGGGAGATGACACTGTGGTGGGGGAGTGGTAGCTTCACTAGGGTTGGATTGGGATTAAAAATCGGCCTGGACACGTTTAAAAAAAGTGGCCCACATTTGCATATTGCCTTTTCGCAAAACACTGCTTCTGCAAAATTTAATTTAAAACAAGGGGGGGGGGGGGGTAAAAAAAATGCACAGATTAGTTTGCACTGGTGAAACACACCTGAAAACAGGTGAGGCCACTTTTGCTCAGGCGCCCTGCCCCACTCAATATGCATATATTAATAGGCCGGCCCATGGAGAGAAAGGGAGTGACAACTCTGCCCTTTGGCAAAAGGGAGGTAATGGACGCCCATCTGCCTCTAGAAGGGCCACTAAGGCACCCACTGGGCTGCTGGTGGCCTCCAACAACGCAGAAAATGCACAAATCGGCCCCCAAGCTGCTCAAAAAAGCAGCCCACAGCTGGAATTTGGATACCGCCCCCTCGGGCACTGCCTGAGTGCCCTCATTACCAAGCCGATGCTGTAGTACACTGCCTTGTCCCTTCTCTGCACAAGAGGGTTTGGCCGGCCGTTTCAGGCTTGCCAGACCCTCAAGCGCTGTTAAGCTTTCCCCAGCCCCACCTGCGTTTCTGGGGCTGAGGAAAGCAGACACAGGCTACCATTCTGCCTGGGAGGGCAAAGTCCCAGCACTCAGGCCAGTACTGACGTTGTTTTCATTCAGCATCATGATTGGCCGCAGTGCAGTCTGGGAGCCTGTACCAGAAGCAGGAAGAGAGCGACGGAGCGGACAGTGGAAGCGACGGCGATCAGGTATGTTATTTTTTTAATAATTCTTATTTTGTCCCCCTACTCTCTGGAAGGGCCTGGTGAATGGTTGCAGTATGACTTGGTTTTACATTATGTTTTAACTGAATGTTAGCTGCTGAGGTTGGGTTAGTACATGCATATAAGGCAACCAATCCTTCCTCTTACTTAATGTCTTTAAGAACTAATTTGATTCAATCAAACGGTTCTGAGTTCCGTGTGGTGAGCTGAGCGTACAGTATATCGGAAAGAATAAAATAATGACATTGGCAATTATGTCTAATCCAACACTTCGCCGTATTTATAAGTGACACATACAAAACTGTGCTCCCTTATCCAATACTTGGAGTTATGTGTAAATAGCCTTTGACAAAAGGGTGGAAATGGCTCCTGTGCCGACAATGCGGTCCCCCCAAACCGGTTCCGACCATTTAACCACTACAGCTCCTAGGGGATGTCCCAGATACATGATAGTGATCCTTTGGCCTGCCTGCTCGGTCAGGACTCCTGTATGACTCCCGACGTTGGAGCTCGAACCTGAGCTTATAGTGGGAGTGGAAGTGACACTCCACGTTGGCCATGGTTGGGCCGCAGACGGGTGTTTGTTTAAGTGCTTGCTGTATGGTGTAGATGAAGCTACATTCCTTGTCAAGCCCTCTTAAGAAGCAAGCGGACTTTGGGCAATGGATATACCTTTGTCGAAGAATTTCTGTAATCTGCGGTTTTGCTGCATTGTCATGGATTTCAGTTCACGCACCTTGATTAGGTAGTCTAGCCTAGAATTTATATTGGCTTCATTATTCGACTCATGGAGTTGTGTGATTAAACTTACATCCTGTGAGTCACTTTGAAGGCTCATCAAAGGGGAAAACTGATCACTGCTTGTAAGTGCCCTGTGTCTTCTTGTCGCTGACGGGTGAAGATGAGTCCGCCATTGGCTCGTGACTTGCCCAAGTGCAGCCTGCTCATGTATCGTGCAGTGCGAAATGTCATGGCTCTGTTCAGCGCACATTGTCTGAAGGCCGTCCTCCTCTTCCCTTTCCTGGTGGCTTAGGGATTCCTGGGACTAATAGTCCCCACCAATTGTTAATACGTGACTCACACAGAAAGAGATGTCCAGCTTTATAATGCTTCTTGCATTAAGGCCCTCCTCTCCTCCCATTCCTGGTGGTTCAGGGATTCCTGAGACTCCTAGTCCCAGCATTGGCAACAAGGCATCCATTGCTTTGGGAGATGTCCAGGTGCTTTACAGAGCTTCTTACCTGAAAGAGATCTTTTTCTTCCCCTTCCCGGTAACTCAGGAATTCTTGAGACTAGTAGTCTCCACCAATGGCAACAAGATGTCCTAGACGTCCGGAGATTTCCAGGTGCTCCACAGCGCTCCTTGCCTGAAGGCCCATCTCCTCTTTTGTTTCCTGGTGGCTCAGGGAATCTTGGAGCACATAGTCCCACCATAGTCAACAAGGCGTACTGGGCAAATGACTTAGAAGCATGTTTACTAATATTTCATGTAACGCAGGGCAGAAGTTGCCGCTCGGCGTAAAATGGAGAGAGTAGAAATATGCCATAGCTACTAAGATATGACCACTTCTTCTCCCTACTAGCGCTGGCACACTGTCTGCTGTTAGCGTCAATGCATGCACCCTTGCATTATGCTACAAAGGTGCTTGCAGCAATCAGAGAATTGGGTTTGTTCAGGTAGGGAAAGCTTCCTGCACAAAAACAATCCAAAGAGTCATTTTCCTTTTTCTAAAAACAATCCAAAGAGTCATTTTCCTCTTTCTATGAGTGATGAAGAATGCACACACATAGAAAGAGGAAATAACAAGAGGAAGAAAAGATTTTTGTCCTCAATCCCAGGTTTATAAACCTTTGTTAATCTGGGATTGCGTTGAATCCATGGGTGAATGCACAGGAGTATTCATGCTCCACTCTTAATACCTCCGGGTCGAGTTTGCACTCTCTCTATATATATATATATAAAAAATGAACAGCACAGGAAGTGAATTGTTAATTTGCTGTTCATACAATCCTAAGAACAACCACACAACAACTCTGAAAAATTGTATTGGTGTGGGATGATATGGCACTCAATTGGTACAAGACTCTGTAGAAGTGTTGTTTTAAACATGTAGGGTTAGAACAAAGTTATGGGCCTTATTCACAAAGTTAAATTTAAGGTGTACATTTACTCATTTGCAAATTTACTCTTGGACTTAGGTTTAGAACTGCATTTATGTGCTATTCACCATTTCAAAGTGTAAACTTACACCTAAGTGTAAACTTATGTCTCCATGCAGTGAAACTGGGAGCTAGAGATGCCTAAGAGTGCATTTAAAGTGCAAAGTTACTATTAGAATCTTTTCACACATATGCGGAGATCTCTGCCACCGGGGTGGAGATTTTCCTATACCAAAGGCATAGGGAAAATTATTAAAGTTTATTACATAATCAAAAATATAAAACATGTAAGAATATGAAATACAACTGTAAATTCATTTAAAATAATTATTAACCTACAACTAATAAAATTAAATGTTACAACATATTAATCTATCAAATTAAATCGTTATTAAATAGTGACATAAATAAAAAATAACAATTTGTTTTATAAATGTAATTTTTTTAATGAAATGTAAAGAAATCACTACTACACTGGCATATTAATATTTAATTAACATTTGCTTAATTTAATTAGGTTATTTGTTTAATAAATTTAAATTCATTTTAAGTTTGCAAATAAAAGTGTAGAGGTTGATTTTTTTTAAAAATAAGTAAATTTACATTTTATTAAAAAGCAAATTATTTCATTTTTAATATGATATAACTTTTTAACAGTGACAACAAGCATATATATTTAACAACAAAATCAAATAATTCAATGTATTTAAAATTATCAACTAAACTACTAAACCGTTTTATTTTAAGTCCATGCCACCATTATTTTCCATAGTACGATGTTATAGTTCCTGTGAGTAGCCGCGTGTAGTGCTTAACTTACTCCAAATCTATTCTTGAGTATATTCACGACTGTTGCATGGGCTTTTGGACTATAGTAACTTTAGAAGTGTATACTGTGAAAAGCAATGTGCTTACTCTTTTGTGGGTGGGTGTTTGTAATAGGATGCCCCTTTCTAAATCCATCCTTACCTCTCCCTAATACAGTCCCTCCCTTCCTTGCTCCTCTCCAAACCCTTCCAGTTCTGTAGTAAGGGTGTCATCGATGGTGGGCGGACTTGAATCCGCCCACCATTGTGGTGGTGCTTGGGGCCATCCGCCTGTATGATGGCGGTCCCACAGGTAGAATCACAATGCGACCGCCACCGTGGCAGTCGCATCTTTCTTTTTTACCATTGCGGCGAGTGCTGCTGGCTGCGGCACCCACCACAATGTGAAAAATACATGTAGTGCGTTTCCCTGCACTACGTGGAAGGCTCCATGTGGTGCCTGTCACTTAGTGCAGGGAAATGTAGGGGGTACCCCCCCCAGTGCACCACCACATCCCCCCAAAAAAGGGGGGCCCGCAACGGGCCACCAAAAACAATCACGGCCAGCCTTTCAATGGCGGTTTACCCACCACGGAATGCTGGCTATGACCAGCATTATAATTTGGCGGACGGTGCCTGCTAGGCACCGCCACTATTTTACAGATGCTGATCACTCCACCAGGCAATCGGAATGATTGCCTATGGTGGATCCGTGGCAGGCGGCCTTTGCGCCACCACAGTCGCGGTCGATTTCCCCCGCCATCCTAATTTGGCGGGGGAAAATTGCTGTCCGATGGTGGAGGGCCAACCACCGCACGGCAGGCGGCGGCGGGCCTTCCACCATCGTAATCACCCCCTAAGTATTTCCAATTTATCAACAACTTCTTGGGCCTCCCACATTTAATACAAAAATGTTTACTTACGTGTTTGGTGATCAAAATAGGAAAGATCGGAGAGGTGATGGCAGAGATCTTCGCCCCAAGGTTAGTGAAGGACATTTTGATGTACATTAGTACTACTACTAAAGTGCTACTTCACCTACTACAAGATGCAGTTTGTGAATAGGCCTTTGTGTAGAAAATAAGCGCGGGTGAAATTTCCTTTGCGGTGGTATAATCGCAAGTAATATCCAGCATTAAATGTTATAATTGTTAAATCTAAGTTTACCCCATTAAGGCGTGACATTCAAATGACATTTTGTATGGGTACGTCCTATTACAGAAGCAGAACAACGAGATGAGAGCAAACTATACCCGAGCAAATGGAGTTATCCTCCCATGTGAAGTCATGCACATTTTTAGTGCAAAATGTTTCCTTATGTGTCCATTTTGGATGGGAGATGCCGGACTGCCATTGCACCTATTAACATGTAATTTCACATAGTTTTGTGGTATTTTCCATAGGAAATAACGTGAGTTTTATTAGGACTTAGTATAAATAATTACAAGTAATTATGAACACAGAAAGCAGATTTGCTGTTTACCTTCATGCTGTGAGGAGTTATAGATCACCAGTATGAAACTGTCCAACTTCTCTGGTGTTGAATTTCTGCAGACAAGCAGGAACGTCAAGCACTCTCTGCCACCAGTGACTGGTGGATTATGCTCCTACCCTTCACCCTGAATAAATGCCGCAGAATATGTTCGATGTGGGACTAGTATTCCATTGCGGCCACTGGAAGCGTTAATCCATGTTCTAGTTCAAGAGCAATACCTCCTTCCAAGGAGCCTGTTCCTTTACTGTCCATTACCAGATGTGCTTCCTTGGTGTTACCTGGTGACACCAACCATTTCACCACCATATTATGATGCTGTATTTGAAGTTATACTTTGATACCACTGGCATGCAAACAATGGGTGGTCAGTGAAATCCTTGATGACCATTGTTCTTCCTGTACATCAGGTGGATGCATGTCTTGTCATTCTACCTCCCCACCATTCACCAGCAAGCCCGGATGGTCGGTGAATGGTAGGATCTATCTGAAGGGGACTCAACCTGCTGCTTGCAAGGAGCAGTGCAGACAGCCTGGCCACTATGGCATGTTATCCAATGCTGGCTAGTCTAATAAGCCACTTGGCTCCATCATGTCAGCTGTTCTAATGGCACAATGGTTCGCCTATATGGGTTCCCATCCCTTAACTAGCAAGCTACCACTGGGGCTGTCATAGACAAGTCAGGCGTGGACGCAGTCTTTACTAGGGTACAACCCAGGGACATGCAGTCACCATGGTGCAGTGGTGGGCCCAGACTCCTGGTACTGGAGGGGCCTCTCAGCTAACTGTTTTTCACCCCTGAAGTCGGTTATGGTGTAAGGGAGGCTTCTCCACTTATATTGCGGGGGCTCACATTTTGTTACACTTCCTTAGTTCTTTCAAAGAGGCTAACATATAGTTTACATTGAATGAGCAGAACACTATGGTACACCCTACTAAAATAGAGTGCATGGAAACAGCATAATTACCATATCGCGTTTATTCTTCCAACCACTTACAACCATCCACAATGGTCCCTTTCTCCATTGATAAATTCATAATTGAGATGAAGAAAGTCCACCGACTAACTAGACAAAGCTTTCATATGGGAAGGTAGAGCTGGGCCACTTTGAGGGTGACAATGTCAAAACTCCCAGTAGCTTTGGTTAGACTGTCTACACATCAGACAGTGGAGAAACAGCATCATCCTCTGACTGCACAAGTGCTGCACTCCCTTTGGGTCTCAAGGGCAGAGTGAAGCTCGTGGAAGAGTAGGAGCCACATGAGCCTATTTTCTTCCTACAGCAAGCAAAGCTACAACAGTCCTTGATCACCCAGACTCCACTCACTCTGTGATCCCTTTGTCTTACCATGCACGTGTACCACGGTTCCTCTACAGCACAACTACAGAAATTAAGTCATCAGTGGTAATATATTGATCTCCTTCTTTCCCTTTTGACGGGTGCAGGAGAGAGAGGTGACCCCTTTCTATTGAAACTGCACTGTCTGATTATAGCGCGTGCACCAACTCAGTAACTTTGGAAGTTAGTGAATCACTGCAGACAGCACTGCTTAGAAAGATAGGTTGGTGGATAGCCCTCTTTGTTTCTAAGCTGGGATGCCCAAACTCGTGCAGTAACTCATGTAGTTACCAAGTTAGTGCATGTGTTGTAAACTACACAATTACCTCGAAAAGTGGCGGGACAGCTCTCTACTGCATTTGTACGCCGGTGAAGAAGACAATCAGGATACTAATCCTGTTGTTTTCTCTATGCGGTTTTCTTTACCTCTTGGCACATGAAATAATAAGAAATACCAGCATTTGTAAAGCACACAGCTACCTCCTGAGAGGTTTACCGGTGGTGGGGGCCGTCAGGAAGATTAAGCGAACTATTGCCCAGAGTCACAAGGTGCTGGGCTAACCTGTTGCCAGCCCTGGGGATCGAACCATGAGCCCCCATGTTCCAGAGTCAGCCGCCCTGGCCGCTGCACCACACCTCTTCCCCATGCCAAGTAGACTGTCATAGTGAAGACAGGTGGCCAAGTGAAGGCTTGTGGGGTGCCAAAAAGCTATCAGAGCCACAGGGTCAAGATCAGTGCTGCTAGAGATAAGCTTATCATGTTAGGGATTGCGTATCATGTTATTACTAAATAGAGTATGCAATTGAGTTAGAAGGATACTTTATGCTCCTACATTTGTGCTCATTATCCATAAGGAGTAATAGTAGCACAATAGGAAGAAGACATGGGATATATCCACTCAGGGCTGGCTTTGGCGCTGAAGGCACCCAGTGGACAATGTTTGTTGGCGCCCCCAATGACCATCTCTGCCACGGATTCCCTCACTACCACCCTTTAGCAGTGCCTCTCACGTCTCCATAACCCCTCTCTATCAGATGCATTTAATTCATTTTATAGCACCGCCGCTACTCATACCAGTGTAGGCTGTCAGAGAACTTGACATCACACACACTACACAATGACAATCAATCCATGGTGTGTAATCCAATGTAAAGGAAATGTTAACTTAAAACAGAGAACTACAAGGTATAGGAGTTACATGTCATCCATACTGGTGTGCAGTATAGTTTAAGAGTGCTTGGTCTGCAGAAACACAAACTAAGAATTTAAAACGTAACACCATAGTTGGGGGTTCTCGTTAATAATCAGAATTGATTTCTATCCAAATGAACACTTTTTGCAACATTAGGATAACGAACGACTGGGGAAAAATCACAATGCTGTAAACGATACCTTGCAGTTTGCATTCAGCTCAGTCAAGAGCTCACTGTTTCTATGTTAGGATTATAATTTATAAACTGCAAGCAACAATGGATCTCTCAGACAAAAGCAGCAACCCACGGACCTATTTACATTATATGCACTTTTATCTCGAATGGTACACGTTGTTTGCAGAAGGCATATTAACCCTCTGTGCTACGTTACCATGAGTCAAAACTTCCACTGGAAAAACCTCCGATCTCTCTCTAGGTCGAACATTAATCACTGGAGTTATCTTGACATTTTTATTGTTGCCTGAAATTTGCTGGACCATTACAAACTAATGGGGTAACCCAAAATAAGTCAAAGGATCTGGGTACATTGTAGTAAAGACAAAACTTGGTCATGACGTCCCTCCTTGAAAGGACCAAAGAGGCTTTGACTCTTGAAGTTAATTGATTAAGTCACTGAAAAGGTTTACACATAATTGTTATATAAGAGAGAAACAAAGACTCTTCACGGCACACCATAGAATAGACACAACTACTGTATTATAGAGACAAAATCTTATTTATATTCTCTTACTATGAAAATAACAAAGTCAATAAAACATATGATAGTATATCAATAGGCAGTCACTCTAAGAAGGAGTGCAAAGGATAAGTGCTCATGTGCGAGGTGAGTGAGAGAAGGGGAAAATCAAAGAGAAACAACTAAAGAACATAGTATCATAGTTTTACACAGTGGACACTGGCTGCAGCAATGCTGGGAACAGTAAACCTGTGTGCATGTGCCTGGCTGCAAAATAGTTTTTTTTTATTCTTCCATTTTTCAAAATTATGCTGGTATTTTCAGAATGCATCATCCAATTTCGGGGAGGACTAATACAACATAATAAAAGCCCTAAGATGAGAGGTGTCGAAGTTTCGACCCAACTTGTGCGTAGAGGGTAAATTAAGACCTCCACTTGCGGGTCTTCATCAGGACAACAGGATATATGAGAGACAACCGTAAAAGGCTCCCACATTGGTATTGAAGAACGGACATGGAAGAATAAAATAAAACAGTTTTACAGACAGGGCCATGCACACACTGGTCTAGTCGAGCAAATACAACAGTCAAGACGGGTGTGCAATTTGTGAATGTGTGAGTAATAAGAGTAGTCCCCCCTGCTCCATGTTGTGCCCTCCACATGTTGTCAAGGCACCAATTCTATAGCGAATCCGTCAAGCCCACTACTGTTATATGGGCTAGCGACCGAGTAAGGGAGGAGGAAAGCATTCCAGGGTACTGTTCTCCACACAATTAAATCCCCCTCCCAGAATCAGGCCCTCTTAACTAAGGTGACTCAGCAGGTCTGAGAGGGTCTGCAGGAATGCAGTTTGGTCCTGATTAGTACATAGATGCTTCCCAGTGTAATGTACCTGCTGAAGAACCTGCCTTTGACCATCACATAGTGACCCTTCATGTCCACTGTAGTGTGCTCTTCCTCAAAGGGGACTCCCCCTGTATCCATAGGAGGGCCCCCGGGCATATGCAGATTATGGAAGCACTCCACTTCTCCCCTGTAAGATGTGTTTCTTGTAGCATAGTAACATGCACCCCTCTGTGCCTGAGATACCTATGTATGTTGTGTCACATGGTGGCAAATCCCATACCTAAATGTTCTAAGTCATAAAAGTAAGCCATGGCAGAGGCTAGTCATATGTAAAACTATAAAGTTGCACTCCCATGGTCCATCCCTTTCCACCACGAGCCATCTGATTCCAACACCAGAGAACATCACCTCTAGGGGGTACTGCCCTCTGAATCAGAGTGTTGAGGTGCAGCTATCTTGGCCACCAATAGGAGAGAAGCTGTTCGGTCCCTCTCCGATCGGGATCTGGACAGTTCCTTAAGAGTTCCTATGTGGGAGAAGGGCTGGACTGGGAACCACAACCGCCCCTGGCCCGGGGGGGTGGTGCCGCTAAGCTCTTTGTCAGGGCCGGTTTTCAGCCGATTTTGTTACAGGACCGATATGCTGCAAAAACGGCCCTATAACAAAAACGGCGCCCGGTTCCCGCCACGGCCAGTCTGGCCTTGTGTGGGAGGCACCTCAAGAACATCTCCTGAATCGGTGCTTGGGCCCGGTCCAAGGTCCCATGGTCAGGGCAACAGGTAGGTTGCCTCCCTCTCTCTGTGCCTCCAGCCATTCCCACGTTGTCACAGGGTCGACACAAAAGTGGGTAGTTCCATTCAGGATAATTGTAAGCTTTGCCAGGAATAGCAGCGAGTATTCGAGTACTCCTCTGGCAGCACCCTTTTCTTTTCCCGGAAACAGGTCCAATTGGCCGGTGCAGCAGCTGTGAAGTCCAAGAACAAGGAGACCTGGCCATTCCCCAACAAGAAAGGGCCCTCAGCCCCTCTGCCCTGGCTGCAATACATCTACCACTGCTTCTACTTTCTTCACATTGTCAGCCAGCTTATGGTGGCCTCCATGTAGGAGCCCCAGGCCTATGGACACCGCTGATGTCATGTTGGAGGGTCAACTTAGTATCTGTAATGGCAACAAGGATCTCATCTAGTTGCGTCTCTAGGGGGTGTTTCACAGGGTGCACTGCTTCAGCTTCCAGCACTGGGGGTGGGGCCATCTTCCACCAGCTCCGGCTGTGAGATCAGGATCCTGGCCTTGGATCTGCCCATTATAGCACAATTACAAGGAATCATAGAGGCACCTGCCAGTGCCCCTGCAGTATTTCCCCTCCATCTCCCCTCAGATCTTCCAGGCCTGAGTGAATCCCAATTGCCAAGGTCCTCTCTCTTGCATCCGTTGCCCCCTTGCTGTCCAGCTGTGCTCTCACACTGCCAGCCCACCCACCACAATGTCATGGGCGGGGGGTGTTGTACAGTAATATGGGCTTGAAAGATGCGGACGAAGGGGAGAGGCTCCTCACTTCAACGGCTAGGCAAGCCCCCGGGTGGGGGAGAGACCACTGCCATCAGCGCTCTCATCTCTGTGTCCCCGCTGTTGCCCCTCCACTGGGTACAAACACAAGCGCGGCCCCAGGCCAGTGATCCAATTCTGGTGCTGCGGCTGTATCGCTGTCATGGGTAATGTCTATCGTGACACGGAGTGATCCTATTGAGGTGGTAGGTGGCGGGATAGATAAAGTCTATATTCAAAGTGTACCCCCTGTACCATGGATTTATATGATCAATTTGTCGGTTGGGTAATTATTCCGTACCCCATCGGCCAACATAGGCTGGTTATTTACTTATGATATTCTCCCTGTGTGACACACATGCATATCAAGACATACTGGCAAACGTGAGACAAACAAACAACAATATAAATAAATAATAATGGTACTACAACAACACTAACATTTGTTGCTGTGGATCTTTTCTAGTCAGTTCACACAATGTATTCATCAGACATTATAAAGAAAAATCACAGAAATGGCACTTTTAGCGACAACAAAAGACTTAAACATTCAGCCAATTTGACATTACTTAACAATACAGGGATTGACTGTTTTTGTACAATACTGTTTATATCCACAAGAATAAGTGTCCAACATATATAGCACATAACACTGTTATTAGAAATGGATTTTGTGAGGGGTTGTGGGTTGTGCAACATAAAAAGTGAAAATTATCAGTTGACATCACTGGGGAGATATTATTTCCCCCCGAATCTGTGGTCGTACCGGTACCATGGGCCCAATGCGGTCTGGGTTCTTTGGTTCTCCAGTGCATACCTGGGTCTCGGAAGTGTGAATGCTCTTCCTGAGCGTCCTGTGGCTATCTTTTTTCCATATGTAGGTATGTCTGCACACTGACCACTTGTGAATGCATCAACGTGTTTCGACCTTCTCAGAAGGCCTAGTGATTTAATGAAGGACTGTGTGTTTAAGCATCATCATTTTGTTTATCGCAGTGTGGGCCATGTCTGTATGATCGACTGGGGTTTACCCCGCATGTAGTCCTAGTTTGGTGGATGCAGCTGCTGGGGGCACGAGGCTCCGCCTATGGGACAATCACTGTTTTAGATGAGACAAGGCGACAGCTTGGTGATTTGGTATACTTCTGAACCATACGTTAACTCTAGAACACTTGGTGCAGGGAAGAAAGTGGGTTGCAGTGTTACTTGTATTGTGAAGGAGGCTCTAGTCCTCCTACAAAAAGGGCAATCCTGCTTAGCAGTTGTGTGGTTTGAAGTGTGGTTCTGTTGGTATATAATTGCATACGTCAGTACAGTTTTGGAGCACCATATTTAAAAATAAAAAAAGCACCTTTTTTTAAAAGAATGCACCTATTGTAATATAAAGAAGTGCCTCAGGTGTCTTACACGAGGATGCGGATACCTTGCATGCAATCTGTCTCCCACTCGGGGAATGCTGAGTATTTGCCTTGGTCTCTTTCTGATTTCATGCGCATGCGCTTTCTCTGTTGCTGTGTGGGAGAATGGCATGTACCTGGTTCACCAGTGGTTTCCCATCGGGTGGATAGTTAATTAAAGCGGACCGGGTGGAAATGACATCCCTTTAAAGGGGTGCTGTCCAGGGTGCTGTTCTGCTCCCGGTTCGGCCGGTCCCTGGTCTGTCGGCTGCACCGCGCTTCCTTATTCAGCTAAAGCAGAAGTGCATGTGGGGCCACTGGTAAATGCAGTTTCCAGCGGCGCGCGACTCTGACTGACACACGTTAAAACTAAATCAATAATCGGATGATTGCTATGACGGCGATGAAATGAAAATAAGCCTTTGGGGGAGGGGCCCTGATATCTCAAAGGCACAGGGAGCCGTTCTAGATTGATAAAGCGCCTGTGCTGGAATCCGCTTCCAGCAAACCGTTTTGGGTTTGTGGTTTATGATGTCAGTGTGGCCGTATAGTGCATGTTGGGGACATTATAAAATATTTACAATCGTTGTTCACATGGAGTCAGACTTCTGGTTATATGCATACCGCCCATACAGCTGAACGGTGAATTTTCATCATGTGCATAGATACTAGTCTATGCCCTACAGCATATATTGCATATTGGTGGTAAATGCCGTACTTCTAAAGCATGCGACCCGGTTATTTACGGTCTGCATAGTGGCTTCTATACAGCATGTATACATAGTGAAGCTGAGCCCCTCTCTACGCCTCAAATAAATGTCTTAGTTCTCGAACATACCACCTGATGATATATTGTCTGCATGGGGACTTCTATAAAGCATGCATACATAGTAAAGCTTGGCACATCTCTGTTGTGTCTCAAATGAATGCTAACATTCAGGGGCATATGTACAAGCCCCTATTGCCACCAAAACATCACTTTTACAGACGCTGTGGAGGCGATAGGGGTTGCGCATTATGTACAAGGCAGCGCTAAGCCACTTAACGTGGCTTAACACTGCGTTGTACATAAGGCCCCCTTTCACCCTATGGTTAGCGTGAAAGGAGCGTGCAGTGGGTGTTGTGGTGGGTGTTCGACCGCAACACCCATTGTATTTGACGCTGCCCCCTAAATACAAGGGTGGCGTGCATAAGAGGCAGCGCCAACATTAAGTCCAGGAAAACCCTGGTCTTAAGTTGGCGAAACGAGGAGAAATGCATTATTTCACCTCGTTTTTGCTTTTTCCATATGTGCTGCCTTGTGCAGCACACAATGAAAAAGCAAAATGCCATGGTTTATTTATGTACAGGAAGGTTTACCTTCCTGTACATAAATAAACCTTTAAAAAAATTGCCATTTTGTCCCTTTTATGTGTGCCGCATGAAGCAGCGCACATGAAAGTGACAGAATGGCAAGTTGGGATTGTTCATGTGCAGGAAGGGACACCTTCCTAAACATAAACAATCCTCCCCTGCATGCAGACATAATTGCACTATGGTGCAAGGGTGCCTGTGTTGGCACTAAGATGCTAAACTTAGCGCCATCGCAGGGGGAAACGCAAGGCTGCACCATTTCAGAAGTGGAGGAGCGTGTCGTTAAGCCAAGGAGGCTAACAACACGCTCTGCCACTTCCTTGTACTTATCCCCCTCAGTGCCTTACTACTGGACACTGCGCCCTTGTGATTTGTGTAGGGTCCGCATTTATAGAACGTAAAGTTAAACACTTCTCTGATATGCCTCAACTCATTGTTGTACAAAAGGGGGTGGTGATGGACGGAGCATCAGAACCAATCAAACACTCGCACCCAGTCAACAGATCTGGGTTTGATCCATCACCGTTCTTTAGCCTACTCTGCCACCCCAGTTCAGACATGGCCATATGCAAAACAGTCTGACCCTGTGCCTCATGTGAGTGTTTGATTGGTTCTGATGCTCCGTCCATCACCACCCGTTCGCCATAAGTTGGCAGGGTATGCTCAGACGTGAGTCCCTTGCTCACTTTGCCACTGGATTCAAGCAAGCCTGGCTGAAGACGGCGGAAATGCCAGAAACCGGTCCTAGGAAGCTTGTTTCCGGTCCAGGGAAGGCATGGCTTGGCAGTTCGGGCTGGACTGTTCCCATGAGGCACAGGGTCAGACTGATTTGCATATGGCCATCTTTAGTTCCATACATTAGTTTTAATTGGACAGGTGTGATATGCCACAACATCATGATTTTATACAGCGATTCCTGTGTTGCAGACTTTAACAAAGGTAGGGTGTTGCCCCTGGCCCTTTTTGCAGGGTTATCCTCAAACCTTTTGCCTTCCTCCGGGCACTTTACCACTGCTAATCAGTGCTAAGGTGCGTGTGCTCTCTTCTCTGAACAAGGTATGATTGGTTGACACCTGTTTGGCATATTTAATTTACTTATAAGTCCCTTGTAAAGATGTATCCCATATACCCAGGGCCTGTAAATTAAATGATACTAGTGGGGCTGCAGCGCTGCTTGTGCTACCACAGAAGTAGCCTTTCAAACCTGTCTCATCCTTCCACTGCAGAACCTGCATGAGCAGTTTACTGCCACTTTAACTTGACATTTAAAACTACTTACTAATTTCAAACTCCCCTTTTATTACACATAGCTCACCCCTAAGGCAGGGCCTAGGTAGCCCTATGGTCAGGATGCTGTGTACATAAAAGGAAGGACATGTGCCTTTATGCGTGGCATGTCCTGGTAGTGATAAACAGCCTGATTTGTTTCTCACTGCTCTGAGGCCTACTCCTCTCATAGTCTATCATTGTGAATTCCCTTACATACAATTAAGTGGTAATTCCTGAACTGAAAGGAGTGGCATTGCCATATTTGATCGAACTAGAATAGTGGAGATACATCCAGCTTACTAGTGTAGTTGGATTTTAAATTACTATTTTTAGGAATGCCACTTTAAGAAAGTGCAAAAGGAACAATTGATGGTCAGAATGCAGAACAATGAGATACATTCACCCCAGTTTTAGAGATCTGCGCCTAAATCTGTTGTTTTTTTGCTCCCCATGCTATTCCGTTTTGAACCCAGCCATATGCAAATCAGTCTTGAACAGCTCAGCCCGAACTGCCAGGCCAGGTCCTCCTTGGACTGGAAACAAGTATCCTAAGACCGGTTTGGGGGTTTCACCCCTCATCAGCCCGGCTTGCTTGACTCTAGTAGCATGGAGAGCACGGGACCTACGTCCGGGCATACCCGTTCCACTCAGGGTATGCCCAGACGTGGGTCCCTTACTCACTTTGCCACTGCATTCAAGCTAGCCTAGCTGATGAGGGGGTGTCACCCCGAAACCGTCCCCAGGATGCTTGTTTCCGGTCCGGGGAAGACTTGGCTGGGCAATTTGGGCTTGACTGTTCCCATGAGGCACAGGGTTAAGACTGATTTGCATATGTCTGGGTTTGAACTGGGGTAGCAAAGTGAGTTAAAGAATGATGATGGATTCAACCCAGATCTGTAACTGGGGGCGAGTGTCTGAAAAGTTTCAGCGCTCTGTCCATCATCTCCTTGTGTTTGCTTTGTTTGCCGTAATTTGGCAGGGTATGCCCCAACGTGGGTCCCTTGCTAACTTAGACACTGGATTCAAGCTAGTCTGGCTGATGAGGGGTGTCACTCCAAAACTGGTCCCAGGGTGCTTGTTTCCGGTCCAGGGAAGACCTGGCTTGGCAGTTCGGGCTGGACTGTTCCCATGAGGCACAGGATCAAGACTGATTTGCATTTAGCTGGATCTGAACTGGGTTGGAAAAGTGAGCTAAAGAACGATTATGGATTCATCTCAGATATGTGACTGGGGATGAGTGTCTGAAAAGTTTCAGTGCTCCCTCCATCAGCTCCTTGTGTTTACTTTAAGAAAGTGGGCATTTCTTTGTGTTCATGATGTGTGCTTTGCAGCCTGACTGCAATGCATGCCTAGACCTGGGAGACAGCTACATGTGGTGCATTTGGTGCATACTTTCCAGACAGCCACAACACAGGAAGGGCTGGGTGTGACAGGGGTTACACCTGCATTCATCTGCATGCAGATGGTCTTCCTGGGCTTGGAGACAGAGCTGCTATTCACACTTTACATTTGCATAGGTTGTGTCCTGCCCTCACACAATTGTCTGATTTACCCCGTACTGACCTCTGGAGCCAGGGATGGGTTGAAAGGGATTGTTGCACACTCTTGTATATTTTGGAGTATAAGTACACAGGCTCTGACCCCATCTTGGGGATGCACTTTTGGATCTGGAGCTGAACCTCTGTTTAGGAACTGCTGAACTGCTTAAAGTACCAACTGGACTGCTTTTCTCTTAGTTGCCCTGCTGTCTGCCTTCCCTGACTCTGGTCTAACCTGACACTGCGTGGGACTTGTTACCAGATGCTGCTGGCCCGACAATCTGCACATTGCCAGAGGACTGCTGTGTTGCCAGGAGAAACTAATTTTGCTAAACTGCCTTATGTGCTGGCCTGCTGCCTGCTAACTGCCTCTGTGCCATGCTTTAAGTATTCTCAGGCCATAAAATACTTTGTTCTGCTCAGGTTGTGCACTTCCTGCCATCCAGTATTTGCTGTTGTTTTGCAATAGGTTCACAGTGCCATAAGCGAAGCTTTGCACAGCTCAGCAACGGCTGCTGTTTATCTAGAAGGGTCACTGTACAGTGAGCCGCACTCCCTGCAATCTGAGGTTGGATGTCCTAGTGCGCAGTGGTGCAGTATCACTGAGAAAAGCTGAAGATTGCATACCTCGCGTTATCTAGAAGACCCAGCTTGCCGTGTTTGAGAGGTCGGCACTAATTATTTGCCAGTGCAGGTTAAGTGCGCTGTGTGCCTCGGAGCAACCAGCCTCTCTCATACCAGAGGAGAAGGAAACCCAGAGGGGTGTCAAGGAAAGGTCAGCACAGAAGAGCTGGCCGACTCTTCCCCACGGCATTCAGGCTGCATGAGCCACATTTCCATGACGGCATGTTGCCGGAGCAGCAGGGGGAAGCTCGGACCACCAGAATTGTTGGACCTGCCCTCCCAAAAAAAGCCTGGAATCAGGCACTGCAGGACAAGAGGGGCTACATCACATTTTTGGCAGTTGCATCGCGTGCTCATATGCAGCTGCAGTTGAGGGTTCAGAATGCAGGGGAACCAGAGCAGTCTTCCCACAAGACCCTATGGTTTGTGCCTCGACTCCTCCGTTTTAAGAGATGTACCTTAAGGGGCATTTATTTTCTACTACGTGACGGCGCAAAATTCCGATTGAGGATCTGATTAGTTCAAAAACACTTGCCACATTCAGGAAAGCTCTGCGGGTGTTTTTTTTTTACAGAAAAGACCAAATATTGTCTAGTAGGCATGCAGCTGTTCTGGTGTCCTGAGCTTTGTGTCTAAATGCCTTTATGTCCACAGGGCTTGCAGGAATTTACAGAATAACACACAATAGGAGTGCAGATGCACTGCACCCTATGTTCTTACAGTGATATGTTGTGATCCATGCATTTATACTGACAGATGAGGATTCATGAGTTTTTCTTTAATAATCTGCGGCATTTCATGCCCTAAGTATTCACTGAGGACAGAATGTACGTCGTTTTGATTCTTGCATTGTCAGGACAACGAGTACTGTCTCAGGATTTGTATTGTATGCACGGTATTTATAATTTATGTCGTTTTGATCTTGTTTTATGTATAATATATTAGATATTTTATATAATCTTGTGTAGAGTCTCTTTAGTGGTGTATTCATTGTGTTTTGTGTTGGTTTGTTGCGCAAACACTTTGCACATTGCCTCTGATGATAAGCCTGACTGCTCTGTGCCAAGCTACCAAAGGGTGAGTATAGGTCATCTTTTAGTGTGTATCTAGCTTACCCTGACTAGAATGGTGGAACTTGCTTTCACAAGGTGCATACTCTAAGAGCTAGACTCCCAATTTCTAACACTGATGAATTGCACTAGTTAATGGTTACACTTCAGACTGACAAGAAATTGCCGTCTGCCACCTAAAAGTGGCATAGGCCAAGCTTTGTCTGCACAGGCAACTCCGCTGTCACAATATATATTCTGTACAAAATATAATGAACAACCCAAATAAATGAGGTGGAAAGGTCAATCAATATAAGGCAGGTGGATACCCTCATATCCATATGCATTCTCAAGTCATCTAACACTGCAGGAAGGCAGTCTCAGTACCCATGCCCAACCAAAAGCCCACCTGACTAGAGTCCAGAAGTTTGTGCTCCTCAAAGTACCTGGAGATCCAGCGAGCAAAATATTTCTTTCTTATCCCAATTTCAGCCTGCTCCAGAAGCAATAATGAAGGTGTATAACTGGCCTTTATGCAGGCATCTAGATAAGGCTTCTGTAGAAGGGTATGCATATTCTCATCTTTCAACTCCTTAGGAGCAATACCTAAGGAGAACAAGGCACTGAAAATACAAGTTAGGGCTGCAGTAACCAATGGTACTAACAATTTGAATATGGCCACAGGACATTTGGTGGGTTGGATTTACAGATGCAAGCAGAAAATACTTCTCATCCTCAGGGACACAAGGAATAGATGAGGAAACATTCAAGAAAGGGGCATCATCAGAATTATCACAATAGTTGAGAATGTGAGGTCCAGTCAGTTGGTTGACGCTTATTAATTGATGGAATTTTGTGATGATAAAAAATGCCCAAAAAATCACAAAGGGCCTGAGAGAGTGAGATGGTAGTGCCAGTGCCATCCAGAGGAGTGATATCAGAACATTATTTAAAGAGACATCTAGAAAAGCTTGCAGTTTGAAAGATGGAATTATCAAAAATGTAGATCAAGTGAAGCTGAGGCAATTCTTTTAGTGCCTGAGTTGGCCACGATAAGTCCTACGGATGATGTCAAAATAAAATCACCACCTCTCTTCAATTTTGTGTGCAGGACTTTCAAACTTTATAGCTTAGGTAAGCCAGGACCTGCTAGTTTGAAGGCATCTAATAGTATTCATCATATTAGGGAGGAGCTGATGAAAGTTTGCAGAATGATGTTGTTAAAGTTGCTATTATGCACATCATGACTATATAATGCCAGAGGTGGCCAAAGATCTCAGCTGCATAGTCAACATTTAGCTTATTAAATTGGCAGAACGTTTTCATCTAAACATGGCCGACCACTTAAGAGTAACCAGATAAAACAAAATCAATGAGTGATCAGTCCAGGTAAGAAAACTGATTTTGTTTACAGTGATTGTGTCAGGGAAATCAAAGATCAAGTCAGTAGGACGTCCTACTTCATGGGTGGGACATACCACTACCCTTGAACCATAGTCACATCTGTTTCAGATAGGAATAAGAACTATTCCTCGAAGGGTCTTTGACCAAGATATGAAAATCCCCAAGAACAATGTTGTTAGCTGTTACCTGTTAGCTGGCTTTCCAAAAAGGCATGCAGAGTATTGGGCAGATAATATGCCATGTCAAAATGGCCTCATCTACCTCATCTCACTAAGCACCAGAGGATCTTCATATTACTGGTTCCCAAAAGTGGCAGCTCTGAGAGGCTTTTAGGGTTCTGGTCTTTTACAAGAACCTGAAGTGCCTGCAACCACAGAGTGTAATAAAAGAAAAAAGTGAACTCATACAAAATTAATAGAGTGCCCTATGCCTACAACAAGTTACCAAGGAATACAAAGATAATTTAATGGATTTAAGACATCAACACGTTCTGCCCCTCCAGCATCTGGGAGACCAGGCTATCTAAACCTCTCCTTTAAGCCTCCTCCAGGGTGCAGGATCTTTTTCTGGTTTCTTGTGGTGCATTTGTGAGGCCATGCCTCATTAATCTCTTTGTGCAACACTGTCAGGGTTAATGTTCAATATGTGATGCATTGCTCTGGTCTGATACATCCATGAATCTCCATCCCCAGGGTGGGTGGAGATACTATAGACAAGCAACAATAATATTCCTTTGGAACTTACAAATTGCTGAAGGTTTTGTGAATTCATTCTGTAGTTTATCAGTGAATTTGAGAATCTGTCTTGTTATCTTCAGTTGAGTACAAATTTAAGTTCTGAAAGTGAGGGACAAATCATTTGGATTCCTATCATTCCAAACTCAGTTCTTTTCTACTTCATGTGTTGGTACTGCTGATAATATGGCAGGAAATGAATCCCACAGTTTGTGACGCACATTTATGTTTTGAAAGGGCAGTTCTGGATCTTTAGACGTTTAATTGTAAAAAAGAGTATATTTTACTGTGGGGTTATCTACAAACCATCGCATATCATCACATAGGGCTCGATTATCAGTCTGGCGGTCCATGGGCCGCCAGACTCATGGGGATGCAGCGGTGTTGGTCTTCTGACTGCCCTATTACAATTAGGGCAATCGGACCACCATTGCCCTGCCACTGCCGTCAAGGAGCCGCTGTTCCATAGCGGTGTTGTGGCAGTCTTGAGGCTGCAATCTGCTTGGTGGGACCCTCGCGGTCCGGCCAAGCATATTACGAGTTTACTCTCCATCGCGGTTTTCATAGCGGTTCCTCCTCCATGAAAACCATGGCGGAGGGTCCCCCTTGTACCTCAGGGCCATGGGGTGCATGCAGGGGGCACAACATGTACCCCTCAGTGTGCATGCAAGCCAGACCTGCGAGGCATGGAATTAACAGTCCATGCAGTGCAGGAACTGTTTTTGCCGTTTCCATTGTGGTGCCCATTTTCGATGGAACTGCCATGGGAACATAAAAAAAGCCTGCCAGGCACGAGGAACACTTGTAATCTGGAGAGTGGCCTGACCACAGGTTTAGCGGTGCACGGTAGGACAGACCCAGCACCGCACCGCCAAGCTCATGCCCATAGTATTTTTAAAAATGAAAAGGCATTTTCTTGCTTTGCAAAAAAAACTTTTAAGTAAAGAGTGTCAGATCCACAAAGATGTACACAAAGTCATCAAAAAGCTTCACCAATAGAAACTATCTTACATCGGCCTGAAGAGGATAGGGAATGGCGTCTCAACGTGGGAGAGTTGCTGGTTTTGTCAGGGCACGAGAACCCACATGGCACTGTTTGAAATGAACTATCTGCACATTTGTTTCAACTTAGAGTCTGTATTTTAAATATGCTTTACCATAGGCTCCTTTATTCTGATGCAGGCCTCGAAGAGCCCAATCACAAGGACCTCAGTGATTCTCAGTACTATTCATTTAAATGTCTTATGCTGGAGGAGGGGGTTGAGAGGCTGATATGGCATTAACAGACCTGTTTCTCCAAACACTACTAAAAACCTGTTGTAAAGTGTGGTAGGAGTGGCAGGGGAAGTGGAGGGACATAAAGAGAGGTGTTACTAGTGGTGGGTAGGAGTATGTTGAGAATACCAAGCAGGATCTCCCCCTCTGACGCCAAATATCCTTGCACTGGTCCAAACAAACGAAGGGGCCAAGAATAAAATATTTTAATCTGCAGAGCAACGATCAGGAGCATTCCGTGGCTCTCGCCTGTATCTAAAAGCAACTCACATGAACAAAGGTATAGTTGTCAATCAAGATACTGACAAGCGTACCTACCAGCCAATCACAATTAATGGTGTAGGGTGGGCCACATGCACGCTATCAAATACATATGCTTTTCCCTTTCATGCAATTACATGACACCATACTCTCCTGCTCTCATCCCCCTCTCTTCTGCACACCCTCATACTCATATGCTCTCTCACATTCTTATGCCACCTTGCCAGATACACAGGCCTGATGAATACAGGCCTCAGCTAGGCCCGCAGGACACAAGGGTTCGCTCTCCTGCAATGGAATCTATAAGGAAGTTGGCACGGAAACTGCAAAGTACAAAGACAAGGTTTATTAACCCTTAAGGGTGGTCCTACAATCCATACAATACCCTTCAGTATTGCATAGAGTAGCACAAAGAACTTGCGTACACGGTCCCCTTTTATACACAACAGAGGGGCTCATAAGTGGGAGGATACAACATGAGGCAAGGAATGTTACCTTTTATGGACATTTTCGATACAAGATCAATATGTGGGCGGAGCTGACATACTCCTTGAGCCCGCGGAAACATGGTCAAGCAAGGACTAACTGATAACAGATGCGGTCAAGCCTGGGCATGCGCCAGGCGGACAAAGGAACTATTTATAGACTGTTACTAGGCAGATTACAAGAGCAACTAACACGAAGATAGGACTCTTCTCGTGTTGAGCACGTGGAGACATGACAATACAAAATGGAGTCCAGACTTCAGTCAACATAAAGAAAGAGACATGTCTAAGGGAGGAGAATTCATGTCTTTAGTAAATGCTTAATCACATCGTGGTTTCAATTTACAACAGACGACCCTTTCAGCATTTACTGAAGACATCCGGTTTGTTAGGATAATCATCGTATATGTCAATTGTCATCATTCCTTCTACTTCCTTAGCTAAACGTTTCTGATAAGTGACATTGGCAATAGCTTTCTCATCGGGAATACAGAATGATACACATAAGGAACAGAGCAAAGGACCACATTGGACACAGATGCAGCAAGAAAACAGAACTGCTATAATTATACAGAGACCAGTTAAAACCTTCCAACCCCAAGCAGTGATCAATGCCCAAAACCATCCAGAAAAGGACCAAGTGCCGTTTTCTGTATGGATTTCAGCTGCAATTTTATGCAACCTGTTGATTGCATTATAGACTGACGGTGTGTGATCAGGGATAAACACACAGCAACTACTTCCGATAATTTTACAAGCTCCACCTCGATCAGCTAACATAACATCTAACACCATACGATTCTGCAATGCAACAATTCTGGTAATCTGCAATTCTTCCGTAAGATTCCCAAGAGCAGCAGCAGTTTGGTTTGTCACAGCCTCTACCACTCTTGTCAATCTTCGAACTTTCCTACTATTTAGGGCAGCTCCAACGAAGAAAAACAATCCTAAATTAAAATCAATATACTGCTGCAGACTGGTGTCTGTCTGATCCACATCATCAATTGATAGAGTACGCTTATATCTATTTACAGTCACATTATTTAACAACTTCAAATCCTTATGATAGGATGCAGGTGCCAAAAATACAGGAGGCAATAGAAATGCTACATAACATACTCCAGACCAACCGGCTGGCAAACGGTAATAACCTTTATTTCCACATACGAAGTATGTATTATGGGATGCTAAGAAAGTACTGTTATTCAACCCGTCGATGTTTAATATGGTAATGCAATCACTAACACCAACAGGAATATAACCCACACTCTGGACACACAGGTCCACTTGAGCTTGTGCCACTTGAATCACAAATTTGTCTTTTCCCACAGTGTCTCTGGTGTTCGTGAAAATATAAGGAATCGATTCATTGTCTGGTCGATACTCTTCCCATTCCCAAATTGTCCCATTCGCTTGCGGATATCCATCTTTATCCTGATGACATTCTTTATTGAGTCTGAAGAGTAATCGTCCCACTGTGGGTTTCCGGGTGGCAAAAAGCAAAGTGTACCATGCTCTACAAGAGCCATTATGAGAGAAAGGAAGAGGTATGAATGGCGTTCCTCCTTTCTTCTGATGAGCTGGCATCATACCACATATCCAACAGTTCGTAGCATTCGTGGCAACATGGGTATGATGCAACATCTGGATGAAAGTGTTATTCAAATAAGACTGACGATGCTTCAATTCTTGATACGGAAGGGTATAGAAGTAGTGCTCCTCAGGCACTGGAGTGGTCAACACAAGTAACTCTCGAGCAGGAGTCACATCCTCCACAAACCATGTGGTTATCCCAACAATAGCTACTGTGAGCATAAAACCTGTTGCACAAAGGATCTTCTTTTTCTCCATGTCAAGATAAAGAATCAATATCTTCCTGAAACTAAAAGGTTTGTCAGAACTCTTCCCCTTAGGCAGCGGTCGATTTCTTCACCAACGGGCCAAGACGGGTGTCACTACACTAATGCAGGGCTGATCCCCCCCCCCTTGCCTCATTGGCTCTCCGTTTCACTAACCCAAGGGCCGTTCTGACAACATGTCCCGATACTGAAGGATTCACTTTCTTGGCCTCAGATGATATCGCTTTCCTCCAGGAGTCGCGTGGTCCGGAAAGAGCTCCTCAGCGTCGTTCGATTCCACAGCACGGCCTTTCTCTGTGGTCAGAATCTCTCGTTGATCGGTCAGTACAGCAGGCTCCACCAATCCGGGCGGTACTTTGCGGCAGTGCAGGGAATGGATCCAATTCTTTCTGTTGGAAACTCGCACAGCTGTCCTCGTTGCAAGTAGGACTTGCTCAGGACCAACCCATCTCGGCTCCAGGCTGTTCGTCCTGTCAAAGATTTTTATCATGACATAGTCGCCAGGCCGGAGACTATGTCCTTCACCGGTGGACCGATCAGGGAGCGCCTCCCGGACCTGTTGATGAATAGAAACCAAGTTATCCGTTAACTGTGCCAGATAATCATTCATCATTACACAAGGTACATCATACACAGTCTTAGGTTTTGGTGGACCCCAAATATTCATTGGACGTCCAAAGACAATCTCGTATGGTGTAAGACCGGTTCGAGAGTGCGGTACCGACCTAATTGACAATAACGCCAGCGGTAAAGCATCTGGCCAAGTCAAAGACGTCGAAGCTTGGATTTTAGCGATCTTGAGCTTCAGTGTACCATTATACTTCTCGACTAGTCCTGCAGATTGAGGGTGAAATACTGCGTGGAACTTCTGGGTGATGCCCAGACCCTTCAAAACATACTTTATAACATCCGCTATAAAGTGGGGTCCGTTATCACTCCACAGAAGTCTACAAACGCCATATCGAGGGAAGAACTCCTTCAACAGCATCTTGGCGGTAGTCATTGCAGTATTGTCTTTCGTAGGGTATGCCTCAACCCATTTGCTAAAGGCACAAACCACTACTAGAACATACTTCAAATTGTTACAGCGCTCAAGCTGGATGTAATCCATCTGCAGAACCTCAAAGGGTGCAGTAGGTGTTACAAATCCTCCTGCTGGAGTTCGAGTACCCTTTCCTGGGTTGTACCTCAGGCAGATCATACAGGTCTGCACCACCCTCTTTGCCGTGCTAGCAATCTCTGGATGCTCCCAGACTTGGGTAAGCAATTTTACAATTGCGGAAGCTCCAACATGTGCTAGCCCATGTGCCATCTGAACCATAGGTTGTACAAAAGCCGTGGGTAGTTTCCATCTATCCATCTGCTTATTTCTCCAGCAACCCTCATCATCCAATTCTCCCTCACTGGACCATTGCTCCCGCTCTTTATCAGAAACGGTCCTCTGTATTTCTCGCACTTCTTCCTTCGCATCATGCCATCTTTCTACTTGCGACTTCACTACATACATGGCAGTAGCACCAGGCTGCATCGCAGTCTCCCGGGCCACCCGGTCTGCTAACGCATTCCCTTCTCCAACTTTATCGACTACTTTCCTATGGGCGCTACATTTAATGATGGCAATTTTCTTCGGATATGTCAATGCAGTTAAAAGATTATGAACTAACTCCCCATGCATTATTTGTACTCCATGTGATGTTAAAAACCCTCTCTCCTTCCAGAGCAGGCCGAAATCGTGCGCTACTCCGAAGGCATACCGGCTATCTGTATAAACATTCACACACAATCCTGTACTGAGCTCACATGCTTGTGTTAATGCTATCAGTTCCGCTGCTTGAGCTGATTTCTGTGGTATGCGTGCTGCCTCCACTATTGTTTGCAATGTGGTAATTGCATATGCTGCTGAAGTCGTACCATCTGGTAGCTTCAGGCATGACCCGTCCACCCACAGTTCTCCATCTACATCTGGAAAGGGCGTATCCTGGAGATCAATACGACCCTTTGTTTGTTCCTCAGTCACAAGAATACAATCATGTGCTTTCCGTGCTTCAGACTGAGTCTCGGGGTATGGCAACAATGTGGCCGGATTTAACGTCACGCACCTCTTTAACGTAATATGAGGAGCCAAAAGCGTCAGCTCATATCCCGTTAAACGGGCACTGGTCAAATGCTGCGTCTTTGTCTGATTAAGCAGGGCATCAACAGCATGGGGGACTAATACCAACAGCTTATGAGATAACACAATTCCCTCGCTTTGGCGTATTGACACAGCTGTCGCCGCAACCGAGCGAAAACAACCAGGCAATGCTCGGGCAACAGGATCAAGTACAGCCGAAAAATATGCACAAGGGCGCTGCTTGTCGCCGTGCATCTGCACTAAAACTGATAATGCACATCCATCTTTCTCATGCACATACAGCGAAAAAGGTTTGGTATAATCAGGAGTCCCTAACACTGGTGCTGAACAGAGGGCCTGTCGCAATTTCTGGAAGGCAGTGTCACACTCATTCGTCCAAGGAAGCGGAATAGGTGTGTCTTTTGTCAAAAGGGCTAATAATGGCTTAGCTATGTGTGAAAACCCTAGTATCCATTGCCTACAAAACGAAACAAGACCCAAAAATGCACGCACGTCCTTCTGCGTGGACGGCGTCGGCGTGTCCAGAATCACTTGGACACGATCTGGTGTGAGTGCACGCCCCTCCTTAGACAAAAGGTGACCCAGATAAGTCACCTTTGGTCTACAGAACTGTAACTTTTTCCGAGATACTTTGTGATTGTGGGATGCCAAAAAGGAAAGTAAAGACAACGTACTCGTTTCACACAACTCCGAAGTGTCAGCCGCCAGCAAAATGTCATCGACATATTGAATGAGGGCGACACCCTCGGGCAGAACAAAGGAGTCCAATTGTCTTTTCAAAGCTTGACTGTAAATGCTAGGGCTTTCCGTGTAGCCCTGAGGGATTCTACAAAATCGGTAAGACCTATTATTTAAAGTGAAACCAAAAAGGTATCGACTATCAGGATGAATAGGAATTGAAAAGAAGGCATTTTTCAAATCAATAACTGAAAACGTGGTCGCCGTAGGCGGGACTAAAGTAAGCAACGTCGTGATATCAGAAACCACTGGGTACTGAGGTATCACGATCTTGTTCACTTCTCTCAAGTCAATGATAAACCGATAGACTTTGGCATCCGTATCCTTTTTCAAAATGGGTAAAATCGGGCTATTACAGACGTTATAGGGAACTTCTTCCACTACTCCCACCTTAATCAAATCCTGCACTATCTGTATAAGAGCCTCTTCCCCCTCCTGCGAAATACGATACTGTGGAAGGCGTGGTAACACCGCCCCCTCCTGGACACTAATGTGAACAGGCGGAATCACCATCTGTCCCACATCAGTATCCGAGGTGGCCCACAGAGCACAAGGGAGGGTAGCTAACACAGCATCTTCTGCAACCACACACATCCGTTCAGACAGGGGGTAATTGTCATTTAATATCACCCGCACTCCAGCAGGGGAGCAGCGGATCGTAGCTCTGAAGTGCTTCAACATATCAAGGCCCATAATATTGTCCGGCGTGTTCGGGGCAAGCAGAAACGGACAGGGTGCAGAAAAAGAATCAACCTGAAATGTGAGGGGCCGTGAAAGAGGGCTTCGGGAGGGTGTACCATCAAACCCTACCGATGTAACCATTAAGCCAGATGGGGGAGCCCTCGGAACCAATTGTTTAGACAGCGCACTACGAGTCGCTCCTGTATCCACTAGGAACTGATCAGTAGAACCCAAAACCTCAGCTGATACGTAAGGACCCTTCTGATCAACCGGCACCTCAACTGATTCTAACCCCCATCCAACGCATTCCTATGCATGCTGAGAATCATGGTACCCAGAACGGTCAATCCCCGACACTTGATACTGGTTTTGTCGATCGAAAACATTAGGCCTATCTCGTTGCTGCCCGGCAGGGTCAAAACGAGCGTGATCGTTAGAATTCCCTCTAAAATTCGAGAAACCCCCTCTACCTCTCGGGCCACCCTGATTGTGTCCCTGACGCGAAGCATGCAACGCCGGGCAATCTCTGGCCCAGTGTCCCGATTGCTTACAATACGCACATTGATTCCTGTTCAAATCAGATCGGCCCGAGGGAGGACCATAAAATCCTCCCCTACCTCTATTTACACCCCGTCGGTGCGGACCATATACTTGTGCTAACATCACCTTCGTTTTTAAATCCTTCGATTTCTTCTCCTCCTGCCCCTTCGCTTCTTGCTCCTGGCGCTCATAGTACTGAGCTATAGTCAGGAGGGCTGTCGGGGTCGCAGTGGACCAAGAACTTTCACTCGCTTTTAGGCGGGCTGCGATCGCCGGTAATAAATTCGCCACACATTTATCAGCAAAGAGGTGTCGACCCGTATCATCCGTAAGTGACTGACCACTAAAATCATGAAACGTCTCCTCAAAGCGCGTAAAGAAATCTGCAACTGATTCATCGACTTTCTGCTTGCACGAGGCTAGCATATTCCAGTCAATCTTTTTAGGGGGAATGATTGTCTTCAATTTAGCCAGAATAGCAGCAGGGAGATCTAAGATAATCTGAGGTGGTTTCTGCGCGGGCTTCCTCTCCCTATCCTCATCCTCAAGCTCAGACCACCGAGCCTTAAAAGCGGCAACATCATCCACCTTCCGCACAGATCGCCACATATCTGGTGGTAAAATAAGCCCAAAGAACAAATCTATATCCGCTAAGGTCATAGTACAAGAATTCAAGGCCCCCTCGACTTCTTCGTAAAAGGCCGCTGGATTCTTGCGGGGATCAGGCAACGCATTCTTTAACGCCATGACGTCAGCCCTGTGCCAGGGAGTATAAACCCAATTATACACAAAATATCCCTTAGCATCGGCGGAGGTAATATCCGAGCTAGTCCCCGCTCCTTTAGGAGGAACATACAAAGGCGCCGCCTCTCGCATTGGTTTAGCATGCACTAGGTCGCTCTTATCTGACTGAGAGGTGGATGAATGGCCATCTCCGGTACGCGAATCCGACCGCTTCTCCTCCTCAACTTGTTGGCGTGCTTTCTCTTTAAGGTCCCTCGCCGCATCCCGCAACGCAAACAGTCGCCGAACCGCATCAGGCGCCTTAGAGGGAGAGAAAACACCATTACGCAATGCTTTAGCATCTAATACCACATCGTCAGGTTCAAAGACACTGGAATATTTCCGGAAAGCAGCAATCACTTCCTCAGAAAAGTGGCCCAAAAAATACAACCTTTCTCTATCCTGCCACGACTCCCAAGAATCCAACAACTCAGCAAGGGATAACTTGCCTTTAAGTGCACGATAGGAAACTTGCCGAAGCTCACCCATTCGCTCAGCCGATAACATGGACCGCGTGTCTACCTTACCCGAACCCGATCCAGAATCTTGTGGCCTCGGGCAGACGCGCCGACATAAGGAGGCGGAGAACGATCTAATAAATAAAAATCATCGTCATGATTATTAAGGACAGGATAGAGTGACTGACGAACAGCATATTGACCCGAGACTTGCAACCTACGCTCTTTCTCTTGCCTCTCCGTCTGTTCTCTTTCCTCCCGACGCTTTGCTTCCTGCGCTCTCACATGATCATTCTTTCGTTGCTCTTTATCAAACAGCGCTTTCTCACGTTTCTCTCGCTCACGCACTTCCTTCACCCATAATCGCACACATTCAAACATGTCCTGACGAGCACGCCGTTTACACATACACTGTTCCACATACTCAATCTTACGCATATCAAACGACCCATACAACGGCCACCGTAACTCAGGATCCTTTCTGGTATATTTCCTCCATACTGTGCTGTACATTATGGAAGAAAGACCATGCTTCACATACATATCCCTATTAGGAGTCCCCTCTGGGGGAGCTGGAGCAGATTCCACGAGGTTTAACCGGTTTCCAAAGCAGCAGCACCACTTACGGAGTGCGCTGAAAGCAGGCATGCTCAAAAATAATGCAGAATATGCAGTATTAAAAAAAATGGCACTTAAACGTTGTGCCGTTCAAAGTTACACAGTTCCGGAGAAATATCTCCACATTACCTGCCTATATGTGTTGCAACGCATATATTCTTACAATAATCAATAAAAGATATGACCGGTCATCACAAATCAAACTCAAATAGCCAAACCAGGCTTCAAAAACTCGGAGCAAGTACCGTACAACGGTTCTTACCAATCAAGAGTCCAGATTCCAACTGCCAAGCTCCCAAAATTCGCCCAAACGGCTGTCACGGCAGGACCGACAGAAGAGGTCTCAGTCGAGGACCGGCGCCACCCAGATGGTCAGGTCGGAAGGGAAGGAAGAAAAACCTCGGGATGCCAGGACTAAAGTGCCTCTGGCAGTGATCACATCCCGGGCCAAATTCCTCACCTTCGTCGCGACCAATCCTTCGAGCATCCGAGTCGCCGATGAGCCCCACGTGACGGGCGCCAATTGATGAATACAGGCCTCAGCTAGGCCCGCAGGACACAAGGGTTCGCTCTCCTGCAATGGAATCTATAAGGAAGTTGGCACGGAAACTGCAAAGTACAAAGACAAGGTTTATTAACCCTTAAGGGTGGTCCTACAATCCATACAATACCCTTCAGTATTGCATAGAGTAGCACAAAGAACTTGCGTACACGGTCCCCTTTTATACACAACAGAGGGGCTCATAAGTGGGAGGATACAACATGAGGCAAGGAATGTTACCTTTTATGGACATTTTCGATACAAGATCAATATGTGGGCGGAGCTGACATACTCCTTGAGCCCGCGGAAACATGGTCAAGCAAGGACTAACTGATAACAGATGCGGTCAAGCCTGGGCATGCGCCAGGCGGACAAAGGAACTATTTATAGACTGTTACTAGGCAGATTACAAGAGCAACTAACACGAAGATAGGACTCTTCTCGTGTTGAGCACGTGGAGACATGACAATACAAAATGGAGTCCAGACTTCAGTCAACATAAAGAAAGAGACATGTCTAAGGGAGGAGAATTCATGTCTTTAGTAAATGCTTAATCACATCGTGGTTTCAATTTACAACAGGCCTGCAGCCCAGATTGGCCTCAGCTGCCCAGCATTCATGTGGTCAACATGCGCTATGGTGTAATAAACAAAACAATGTGAAATTGAAAGCTGCCGGTTGTGTTGTCTTTTTCTATTGCAGTGGCATGTTCTTCTCACCCATACCCGATAACATACTAGGGGCATATTTACAAGCCCCTTGCGCCACTTTGGCGTCACTTTTAACATGGGAAAAGTGACGCAAAAGTGGCGCAAGGGGCTTGTAAATATGCCCCCTAGTTTCTGTAATCATCCTTGCACGAGCAGTTACGTACTGGTCACTGTTTAATTGTGCATTGGTATTTTCGGTGACACGTTTGCAATTTGCAATGGAAGAAAAAGCAGGTCTTGCAGGGATCAGCCAAAGAAAATGTAATTTTGGAGCAATCATTCACTGAAACTGACAGTGCAAAACTGCTAGGTCGCCAGGGCAAACTTCAGTGGTGCATCACATAAAATGATCGCAGAAGCACGTTGAAACAGCGACTCTTCAGAATAGATCTGTAGGATCTTGGCGCAGTCCGTTCTGGCGAAAGGTGATGTCACGCTCGCAAGGTGTCCCCAAGGTGCCTGTTATGTACTTTCCTCTAACACCGATGCAGCCAGCTGCTAATCACGCCAAGTCAGGTCTACAACAGTGACGCTGAATGCAGGATGCAGCGGGGTCACAGCACGGTTTAGTGTATTATAATTAGCATTACAGATAACTTATTAAACGTTGTCTGTTCAGTATATAAATTGAAAACTCCAGTTTCCAGAGCAATCAACCTTGACCCCTTTCTGGCAACATCCTAGCCCCTAGTCAACAAATGTCTTATTTGACAGCTCTCTAAGTAAATGATGTCATCCCAAGCGTGGCCATTTTGCAGATTCAGCACCACTACCAGGGGAAGAGGCTGTGTTTGGTAAGCAAGTCTCCATCCTTAATTAAAATACTCATAATCAGCAGGAGAAATATTTGGCTGTGATCCCAGGCTCAACCCTTGGCAAGGGCAATGAGATAAACCTACTTAGAACGATGGTGTTCGAAGGAGGGATCCCAGTGCCTGCGGATTGCATCATATTATGCAACACAATAAGCCAACTGTGCAACACAGTAATATTTCATTGAGTAGAATACAGCACAACAATGGTTAGACCTCATGAGCTACGGTGCCATCTGTTAAGGTGCCACAAAATGCTAAGAAATTGTTTAAGCAATGAAAACCGTTGAAAAATTGACCACTTTCATTTAAACGTTAGCCTCTCTGGAGCTAGCCGCTCCATATTTGTCCTTTGAACTGTCTCTTTGTGGCCAGATTAGTCTCTCATTTTTAGGAAACCTGCCTGTTTATGTCTATGGTTATTACTGCCGAACATTTCAGTGTCTAGGGTGCGTCATTATCAGTTGCGTATATATACAGCCCTGTTTCTGCAAGTTCCTTTGATACACAAGTATTTAGTAATATATTTGACTTTTCTCGTCGATTTTAACCCAAGAGCTGATAAAAGCGAAAACTTATATTGAATAAAAAAGAAGGGGTTTTGCTTTCTATTAAACTAAATGGAAAATGGAAAAGTCGAGTTAGCAGTTTATAACTGCTTTGCAGTTTGCAGTGGCAGGCTGGGAGATGTTATCACATCCAGGGTGGCAGCCTTGGTGGGACACTTTAGTTTAGAGGCCATGGAGAACACTGGTGCCATATACTAGGGACTTATAAGTAAATAAATTCTTACAGATTGGGTGCAAGCCAATCAAACATATACTTTGTAGGGTCAGAACACTGGCACTGAGATCTGGTTGGCAGGCCTTGGTGCACTCTCGGAGTCGACAAACCAGCAGCATCACCCCAAAGTTTTGGGGGTGATCCTTCAAAAACAGGCATTTTTCCTTACATATCCCATTTTAATGCAGTAACTTGGTTACTAATTGGGTCATTTTTGTGAAATCTCTAAAGTAAGTAACTAGCAATCAACTTTGTTTGAGTTATTAGAGGTTTACTGATTGTGACTGAATGTCCCCAAAATAGTGAATAATGCATGTTACTCGGGTAACTTTATATCCCATCACAATAATCATTACAATTTAAACACAATGTTTATAGAAACATGCTGTGATGTAATACTACCAGCAGCTGAAATTGCAAACATTCTTGTTTAAAAAAATAAATAATAAATGTTATCTAGAACATTCAAAATAGCCAGAATGTCACCTTCTGCCAATTGTGATTGTCGTTAGTGTGTTAACTTCTTCTGGTGAGTCTCCGCTCAGGGCTTTATTTTCATTTCCAAACCGCAGCACTACTATGTAGTGTGCCACCGATCTCCAGTTACATTTCTGCTTTCTAATTACCGGCATAAACACACACACTCCCAAACATACATGTATACTGTATTGATATTACATGCAACATTAGAAGGAATGGAAATGGATGCATGTCTGATCAGGATGATTGAATTGTAGAGCATTTTAGCCCACTGAGAAGGGTTATTCTGGAACCTGAGATATAAGCCCAAGCCAGAGGTGATGGAATAGAAAGAGTGAGAGTAAATGGGAGAAAAAGAATTAGATACATCGGGATGTTTGAGCAGAAGGCTTACACTAATCATTATTGGTCCTGAGCCACTCCATGTATTCACGGGAGCTCCCAGCTTTCCAATGTTCTAATATAGCCTTTTAACCAGCTACCGAGGGCCATACCTGTTGTTAACAGCCCTAAATCCGAAATATAGGCCTGAGCCACAGGTGAGGGCCTATAACAAAGGAGAGGAACTGTAATAACCAGTATATCCCAAGGCAGAAGGTTTATAAGGCTATAGGAACATTCCTACCCACTTAGGATAAAGTGTTCAATATTATAAGGGAGAAACAGAAAGTCAAACATTGGCATGTTGGAGCAGAAGCTTACACTAGCCATTATAATCCCTGAGCAACTCCACTGTCTTTAATGGAGCACTCAACATTCCAATGTTCTAATTACACGTCAAGGCTTAGGGTGCGATACATACTGCCTAACAAAGAGAAAATACCGGTTAGGATTACAGCATGGTATTGCCAATTGCCGGGATGCATCATAGCAAGAATACAACTGCTTTTCTGTGAGTGTATGATTCATACTCTTTAAAGATGTCTCAAAATGTATTCACCATTTTACAGTATGCACTTTATTTACAGTCCTTGAAAAGGCAGCTCATGATCTCAAAACACAGTAATGCTTTAGTTTGCTATATGATACTTAGTCAATTAAATGCTTACAATGATAAGATCAATCCATTGTCATTAAAGAAGAAATGTCCACCTACATCTCGACTGTAGGCCAGATTTCTACTGAATTTAGGACCTAATGGTATGTGGTTCATGTCCATAACTAATATCTTTGAGTGACAGAACATCTGTAATGCTTTATCGTAAAAGGCTCTTACCATATTGAAGGGATTCATGATGTTGAATCATAACTCAGGGCTTCCACCACTGTTAATTGCTTCTTTCCCCTCTAGCTAGGTTAATGCTTTACAAATACCTAGACATACATGCATCCATCATATGATTTCTTAGGGGCATAAACCTAACAGTGATATATTTAGAATATGTGGAGTTACTCCTGCACAGTTTATAGCATTACACAACCTTATTGTAATTATTAATGTTAACTTGAGCAATTCATGCTTAATGAGATTAGAAGATATAAAGGCACAGCAATACTCCTGCAACAAAGCGATTAAAAATATGACAGTCCTTGCTCACATGTGATAGTACCCTCTCAAGTAGACCAGTTCTGCTTGTGTTGGCGCTGTTCTATAAACGTAAAGCAGCCCTTCAGATAAGTGTTTAAACAATCCAAACCCTTACAGAAAAAAATGAGGTCCCATGTTTTGCTCTCACACCAACTACCCTTTGTAGCAACGGTATCTTTGGCCCTAAAACTAGCAAGGAAAATGAGCCCCCCATGCCCGTTTTGTGAATAATCAGTCATAACTATAAGACAGTGGGCCCCTCACACCCTATATTCCGGTACCACTGCACCTGCTTCACTAATGATACCCGATGCGGAGTGGGCTCTGTCTGCCCGGTTTTAAAAACACGGGCCCCCATCTTGCCCCACCCACTCCTCATCATCTCTCTGAGCGTAAGCTATGGTGTCTCCTCTGTTTCTAGTTTCACCTTTCTTGGGCCATTACTCTCAGACCCAAAGTAGCATTGGCAGAGCAAGGGCCCTAATGCAAGCAAGAGAGGATAATAACACCACCATAACTGGGGTTTAGTTGGCCCCTCACACCGCTTGGGACTGGTGCCAATGCACCTGCAGCACCAGTGATGCCTACAGCCTTGTCACACCCTGCCTACTCGATTGGGCTCTTTCTCCTAGGCCTGAGGTCCTAATCAGCCTCTCTTTCCCTAGTATAAAAAAGGGAAAAAGACCCACATCTCACCTTCTGTTGCTAGGGCCCTGTTCCTCGCTAAGCAACGGTGACCTGGACCCTAACGGTAGGAAGGAATATGGGCTTCCAATTCACTTTTTGGTAGTAAAACAATAAAAGGGCTCCGTGATCCTTGATATTTACCATCTTCGAGACAACACTGAATCAGGATTCAGAAAGAACCACAGGACCAAACAGCTACAGCACTCATTGCGGCGGCCCCCGATGATATTTGAATCATCCTGTTCTGAGGAAAACCAGTGGCCCTCATCCTGCTCGACCACTCCATGACCTTTGACACTGTCTCCCACAACACTGTCATCAGAAGATTGACATAAAAGGATCTGCTTTCAAATGGCTCTGTTCCTTCAGTACGAGAAGAACCGAAAGGTTCAAACTGTCACCCTTCCCATTAAACTGATATCAGAGTCCCACAGGGAACGACTCTCAGTCCCGCCCTTTTCAAAATATATATGACACCTGTCACCAACAACTTCTGTTCACAAGACATTACCGTCATCTCCTACGCAATGACACCAAGCTCATCCTCTCCCTAACAAACAAGACAACAACCACCAGAACCAACTTCACCAACTGCATGACCAGTCAAGTCAATCAGTCAATCAACCATGGTAGCACACTGGAATCAGTTGCTTGAAGCTCAACTCTGACAAGACAGAAGTACTTGTCTTTGGCAACAAGCCCTCTCCACAGGACTCCACCTGGTAGCCATCAGAGCTAGCACTAATGCCCACATCCACAGACCCCACAAGAAATCTAGAGATGATCCTAGATGACAAGCTAAACATGGCAGCTCAAGTCAATGCAGTGTGCACCGGCTGCTTCCACATCCTACACATGCTATAAAAGATATTCAAATGGTTGCCTCGGAACACCAGACAAACCATCATGCAAACACTCATCACCAGTGGGCAGGAGAATGGCAACACCCTCTCCACCAGAATCTCTAAACAACTCCTACACAGACTTCAGAACATATAGAACACTGCTGCAAGACTCGTACTCGACCTCCCATGCTTCACTCACATCATACCGCACCTCAGGAAGCTTCACTGGCTCCCCATTCACAAACAGCCAATTCAACCCTCTCACACACCAACACATACAAAGCTCTATACAACACAGGATCAGAATACCTGAACAGCTACATATACTTTCACTAACCCACCAGACACCTACGCTCTGCCTCACTCTCACCCACACATGCTCCCCACATTCACAAAAAAACACTGGAGGTCCCACATTCCCCTACATTGCACCCAAAACATGAAACAACCTCCCTCAACACATCAGAGCCTCCTCCTCACTTTTTTGAGTTCCACAATAAGCTGGTTACCTGGCTCTTTGTATAAGCACCTTGGGGACCACACATCTACACACCTGCCTAAACTCCTGGATACCCTCTTGGGTGATTAGTGCTCTATACAAATCAACATAAAAATAACAACATATTCATGTATCTCCCTCCTGTCCTCTTTATTCTGGGCCATTACTTTGAGGTTGCACTTGCAGCCTGGTTTGGGCCTGACAGCCACCCGCTCAGATATCGGTAGCAAGGGAAGCCTGGAGGCCACAGGCGGAGGCGCATTGCACAAAGAGGGGCTGGTTGTGCTAGAAGTGCTGGAAGAAGCAAGAAACCAAGGGGCATATCAACAACAACCGGCGATAATTATCGCTAAGCGCACTTAGCGCTAGGATAATTATCGCCGGCTAGCGTGGATTTTTATCGCTGAGATAGCGTGCTATTAGCAACGCTTATCTCAAAAGCGATAAAAATCCTCACGCTAACTGCCTAACGTGAGATTATCGCTGGAAACCCAGCGATAATCTCACGTTAGCTTGTTGATAGGGACTCACAAACTTAGCCATGATATCCACCTTCCATAGGATATCATGGCTAAGTCAGTCCTGAAGCAGGCGTAAGGAAAGAAACGATAACAGGAGTTATCACTATTTTTCGTGCCGCTATGCTTCATAGCGTGGGGCTTGATGATAGGAGAAATGTCGCTTAGCGACATTTCTCCTATCATGTCAGGTCAGGAACGCCCATTTTGCATCTCATTAGAGATGCAAAGCTGGGCGTTAGGAATCCACACGCTAAAGCAAGGTTTCACGCGTTCGCGTGACCTTGCTAATTAGGTGATAAAATTATCGCTGCTTTTCAGCCGAAAACGCCCGCTAAAGCAGCGATAATTTATTATCGCCTCCTTGTAAATATGCCCCATAGATATCAAAATGTGATGTTTTGAATAGATGTGATATTGCGTGAAATCATGGAGCATACTGATAGTGAATAAAATGTGTTGTTTATGTTTCATAGTTTCCAAATAAACTGCACCCGTTATGCACCAGCTAAGACTCTGTCTCTGATTACCCACGGGGGTAGGTTGGTGCCTGAGGAAGGCCGTGAGCGGATGGGGTCACTGGCACGACTGGGGGGGTTATGCCTGTTTTAATGTCCTTCGCGGTCGGCTGTACCAGGAGCCAGATGTAGTCCCTGCTCTGCTGCCTGAATATGTATGAGGGTGTATGCTTATTTTCGATGTTCCTGTCCACAGTCAGGCTGGCCTGTAGGGCAATCGGGCAGTGCCCAACAGCCTTTCTGACAGGTCAATGTGTGGGCCGCTTTTTTGGGCTGTTTGTAGGCCTGTTTCATGGTCTGCTTAGCCTGTTTGTATTTCCCTAATTTTAAACCACAGATTGCCTGTAGCAAGCTCAATTTCATGCAGTCTTCCGTTCCATGCCTTCTATAACTAACCGTGCTTCAAATCTGCCCCCATTTACCAACAGATGCCACATTTTTTTATTTCTAATTCACTAACGAGGCCAGCTTTTATTTTGGAGCCCGGGACTGTTTGCTGTCCCAGTCCCACGCAGCTCCTGCCTGTGTTTGCACATTTCTGGGCCCCAATGTGTTTATATCTCCCTCTAAACCCCAAACAATTTTCATTAATGCTTCGAAGTGCAGTATTTGGCACACATGCATCCCAACGTTCGTGTAGGGAGAGCTCCAAAGCTCACACCAAGCCCCATTACACACCACTGAGTTATCTGTGTTAGACTACGCGGTTTTACTCAGTCCGAGATTTTGGTAGTCGGCCTATAATATTCCTGAAAGAAAATGGGATCAAAAGGCAGGAATTTTAATGAAATGTTAAAATAGCAAATGTGCACCTGTACGACCTACCTTCCCTCTCTTGAGACATCACTCGGTAGCCTCCAGGCGTATGCCTAAGACGTAAAATGGTGCCTTATCCACTGAGGATCTCATTAGCCGCTGACCAGTGGCTTAATCACCTGAATTGAGGCCAAATCATCAAAATGCATTTTGCACATTTACTGCATTTCCTCGCGGCTTTGCACAAAGCTTTTCAGTGCCTATAAAAACCACAAGATGGCAGTAGAGAACTGCGTTTGATGATATTCCCTGCTTCAGCACCTTGCTCTTTGAAGCTGGTATAGGGAATCTTGATTCTAAAACGTGGAATTTATGGTGACTGGATGATCCTGCACGGGGTCTGCCAGGGGTTGGTTACTTTACATTCCTTCAAAGGTCTTTCTAAGCTCAGTAGGAGAGCCTCGGATAGATCACAGTGCATCCATTTGTGTGTGCAGAGAGGTCTCATCAACATGCAGGTGCTTGGGCCGCGCGAGACTAAGGAAGCTAGCAGGGACTGGTCACGTTCCTTAGTGCTGACAAAATGCTGAGGACAGGTGGTGAGGGCTTATGCTGAATAATGGATTGGTGGGGGGGATTCGGGGGCGTGTGTAGGGATCGGGGCTTCATCAACCTGGAGCTGACGGTCCTCGGGACGTCTCCAGAATAGGATACAACAAAAAGGGTAGGAATAAGAGGTACACTGCTGCAGAATACTGAATAGGGAGAACAGTCTCCCGCTGACACCCAGCAGAATGCTGAATAGAGCTGTGGACGTGAGGGGATCGCGCGGATGACGCACCTGGATTCCTGAGAAAGCTGCAGAATGCCGCCATGGGGGTATTTAAGACATTGGGGCTGCTGGCGGAGCAACCCGATATGCCTCTTATCGTGTGTCGGCCCGCGGCCATTATCAACAGCTCCCTTTTCACAATCTATATAGTTACTGCCGTGAAGTGGCAGCAGTTAAGAATCTTTCACTGCTACAGTGTCAGTACTGTCCAAGTGAATATCCTTCCCAGTCGAATGCGCTTCCTGAAAGCCAACTAAGCCTTGCAGTCACATGTCAATTTCCGGTCACGTTTATGGGGATCTTTGAGTTTACCCTCGTTTCACCTTCTGTGGACAGGAAACAAAAACACGAGAACAGTGAGCTTCGTTGCTAGATCTTTAGCCCACCACCAACTTGATGGGCAGCTTGTGTCATATCCATTCTGACTACCTGCCAACAACCAATCGTAATGATCTAGGCAGAGTGTTGTAGTGTGCAAGCAGGACAGAGACACAGGTCTTTTGACAGAAGAAGGTTTAATGAGGCAGAGATAAAACTCCACACCAGCTTCTCTAGACACAGCTGGATCTAATTGCCAAACCTTCACCCCAAGAACCATGACATCATGATGGGACACATGTACAAGCCCAGCCTAGCTGGAGAGGCCTAAACACACACAACACAGAGACCAAAGCTGATTGGTATAAAGACAGCCTATGAAAATCAACAAACTGTCTGTCTAAGATCAAATACACTGTTCAAGATACATTCTGTCTGCTTATTGAGGGGGAAGAAACACTGTTGGTCTCCAGCTCTTCTCAACGATATTTTGCAAATTTCGGAGATGCTGGCAGCCCGAAAAGCAAGTGCATGTGAGTGTTTGAACGCTATAATCTGCCTCTCTGTTTCGGTCTATATGTACCTCCAAAATTTCACAAACACAGGGGCATATTTACAAGGGCCATATCTCCGCTCTTTTGGCTTTTAAAGCCAAAAAAGCGGAGATAAAAATATCGCCCTATTTACAAGAGGGTGATAACATGCATTAGCGCTTGTTAGCACCCTTTTACCCGACGCCTCCCTTTGCATCTCTAATGAGATGCAAAGAGGGCGTCACTGGGCAGTACAACCGTGTAAATATCGCTGATGTACACATCGTGATATTTACAAGGCTGCCCACGCATTTTAGCAGACATTAGTTTTTGGAGAAACAACTAACGTCTGCTAAAATGCAGACTTAGCTATACTTACCATGGGGGGTGGATTATGCTGATACGACCACAGGGTCGTATCAGCAAGGTTATCGCCGTTTTCCATGGAACATCGCTGGAAAACCAGCGATGTTCCATGGAAAACATCGCTATTGCTGGGAAATTATCGCCATTGCGCTATGCGTTGTTAATACAACGCTAGCATGGCGATAATTTCCTGAGATAACCAGCGATAACATTTTTCTCGCTAAGAGCGGCCAGCGATAATTAGCGCTGCCGCTTAATATGCCCCACAACATCTTTAGTAAGTGGACTCGAACAAAGGGCCTATTCAACTCTATATTAGAGCGAAATATTTTGCCCATTCAAAAGAGTGAACAAAGTACAGTTGAGAGGCTGAAGTCATAACATTAAAAACGACGTTCATCCTGCCGAGCCCAGTACGCGTAGAAAGGAGCAGAGAAGATCCATCAATTATAAGGACTGTGGGTAAAACAGGGCTTTCTACCAGGGGCAGCTCCTCCGTATCAGCAGAGGACCGTCACCCATCTGAGTCAGTCAGCGAAAAATAAAATGATAGTAAAACAATATTTTCATTGTTTTCCACTGACTGACTGAGCTAGGGAGTCTTGGACGGGGCCGGGCCAGGCCATGGCAGGAAGGAGGAGTGGTAGGTGCACTAAAAATTGTGCATTTTGGTTTCATCAAACAGACATGCACACTTAGGTTTCTCCAACCCAGATGTGTTGCACTGCTGGGTTAGAAAAACAACACAGACTCCCAGGCAATGCCTAAGCTGAAAACCAGGGCGCTCAGACCAATCCTGTTGCTGCTCTCATGCTAGTGAGAGCAGCTTCAGCATTGGGTGGGGAGCCTATGCTGGTCGTCCAGGGATTCAAGCTAGCCTGGAAGGTGAGGGGTAATACCCTGAAACTGGTCCCAGGATGCTTGTTTCCTGTCCAGGGAGGACCTGGCTTGGCAGTTCGGGCTGGACTGTTCCCATGAGGGACAGGGTTAAGACTGATCTGCATATGGCTGGGTTTAAACTGGGGTGGCATGGTGAGCAAAAGAACAATGGATTAAACCCAGATCTCTCCGGGTGAATGCTTGATTTAATCAGCATTCATCCATCATTTGTTTGCGGACAGCATCAGGAGCAGGCACGCAATGGAGCACCAAGGTGGCTGGTAGCGTTGGCGGCAGGACAGGTAAGGTTTTATTTTATTATTAATATTTCCCAAATACCCTGCCCCTGTCCACCCCATCCCCTGCCCCCCCTTGAGTCTTGTGGTGGCCGTCACTGCTTTTTACAAGTTAGAACACATCCTTTAGGTCCCATGTTCTGAACTGTCATTACCAGGTCAAGTCTCTGGCTGGTAAGTGCTTGGCTAATCCATAAAGAAGTCTGTCTTATTTAAAAGGTGAGTGGAAGCGCCAGTACCCAAACCCGTCAATTCATATCTAGGAATTAAGCAGACAGCAATATGTAAGTCACCACTGTAGGGCTGGGTAACCTTTTGGGTGGAATACCCAGTTCAATGTGTGAGGGATGGACACGTTCAGATCTTTAAACCACAACCATCTACACCAATGTTGGATCTGGCCTTTTTTGAATAGTTGCCCCAAACATTTCGCCTTCCTCCAGTGTTTTCTTGACCTGTTTTGTTAGCTTTAGGACTCTGGGCACTTTACCACTGCTAACCAGTGTGAAAGTGCATATGCTCTCTGTCTAAATTGTAATTGGTTATCTGTGATTGGCATAATTGATTCACTAGTAAGTGCATATAAAGTGCACCAAGCTATATGGGTTACACTTATACCCAAGAAAAAGTTATTGAAAATAAAACACGCTGAAAATGTAGCAAATAATATTCCAATGCCTGTTATGGGAGAGGCACTACAATAGATACTAATGTTGTGTGAATGTTAGAGAACACACCCATCCCCCAAATGTAACAAAAGTTGAAATAAGAGATATCCTAGAGACAATTAGGGAAGCAAGCACAAGCTCCCAACAAACAAGCACTCAAATACTGAAAAATGTTTTAACTAGAGTGCCAGAACATTTCACAGGACAACTACCTTCTATCACCAATTTAAAAAGACTTATAGCAAATACTAAAAGAGTTACATCTCAAACTCCACTTATCCCCCAAACGTTTAGAGAAATTGAAATACTTCCTGAGTACACCATCACCCACAAAGAGGAAAAATTCCTTATTTATGACAACGAAAGTCATGACAAAAGAATTATAATGTTTGCAACAAATACAAATTTACAAAAACTTTTAAAAAGCGCAACGTGGATGATGGATGGTACCTTCAAAGTTTGCCCCAAACCATTCTATCAGCTGCATATCATCCACGGAGAATGTGAAGAGACAAATATCCCCTTTTATTTACACATTACTGCCTAATAAACAAAACACCACCTATGTAGAAATACTACCTACAATAAAACAATTCACAGAAAACTACGATTCCCAAAGAATCATAATAGACTTTGAACAGGCAATGATTCAATCCATCCTCAAACTATATCAACACACTACAATACAAGGTTGCTATTACCATTTTAATCAGAGCATATGGAGGCACCTACTGAAATCTACTTTAAGCATAGATTATTCAACAAATAACAACTTTGCTTAGCAAATAAAAAAATTAATAGCCCTGACCTATGTCCCGTCTACTGAAGTAGCCAATGACTGCAACTTACTTATAGAAAATCCTTTCTATCAAGCTAATGAATCTAAATTAAGTTCCTTCCTAGACTACTTTGAAGACACCTGGGTGGGAAGGTTACATAGGCCAGGGCACCATAGACAACCTACATATCAGATCCCCTGGTGGAACGTATACGCCAGTGCTGTGGCTCAAAAAGCCAAAACAAACAACGCGGTGGAAGGATGGCATAATGTCTTCCAACCACAATAGGAAGGGGACAACCAACACTACATAAACTAATTGAAGCAATTAAAAAAGAACAGAGTTACCAAGAACTCATACTTGATCAATCACTAACAAAAATAGGCCCTAAACTAAGCAAACAAACTAAAACCATGTACGAATACCTGCACTGTTAAACCTGGTACCATTGGCATGAGTCTCCCTTCCATTTTTCCTGATTGCCTCCTCGGTTTTTTATATGTTTTGCTGGTTTAGATGCTTTGGGCACTGTGCCACTGCTATTCAGTGCCACAGTGCAAGTGCTCCCTATGTTAAATTGATGTATTGATTAGTGACTCCATGATTGGGTTATTTGATTTACTTGTCAGACCCTAGTACAGTGCACCATGTGTGCAAAGGGTTTGTAATTCAAATGCTGCTGGTGGGCTTGCAGCACTGGTTGTGCCACCACAGAAGCAGCTTGTAAAGTGTGTCTCAGGCCTGCTATTGCAGAGCCTATGTGCAGTCTGGCACTGCCATGTCGACTTGGCAAGTGCACCCACTTGCCAGTCCCTAAACCTTCCCTTATCTTCATATCAGACACCCCTAAGGTAGGCCCAAGGGCAGGGTGCATTGTAAGTATAAGGTAGGACATGCCCTGGTGTGGGTGGCATGTCCTAATAGTGAATTACAGCCATTTTCGTTTTTCACTATTGCAAGGCTAACTGTTCCCCATGGGCCAGATTGGACAGTTTGATTATTACATCTTATAATCCTAACTGACTCAGGAAACATGGTAGAAATTCGATTTTAGTATGCCTGAACTCAGAATGATAAAATACATCTTTTAGTGGAGTTGGTTTTAACATTCTGTGTTGGAAAATGCCACTTTTAGAAAGTAGGTATTTTCTTGCTTAACTGTCCAAGCCTGCCTCTGCTAGGTTGTGTATTGTGTGTCTGGTTTTGTGAGTGACAGGGGCTGGGGGATTCCAGGAGAGAGGGTGAGTCAGCACAGGGCTGAATAGAAAGATCTGCATGTAGATGGGTGGTAGAAGTTGCACCTGGGACCTGAATAGGGCTGTGCCTTCCCTCCACAATGCTGGCTCCACTTCCTGTGGTGCGTCTGATGTCTCTGCCCTACAATGTGAAAGGAAAGAAGGAGGCTTGTCAACAAAGTACTCCAGGACTGACAAAAACTGGTTTGGATTGGGCAAAGGCATCTCTGCCTTCAGAGAACAAAGAGAAAAGAAGTATAAATATGGGGACCCAGACCCCAAAACTTTAGATCACTTCTGGGAACAAGACAAACCTTTTGCTAAGGAGAAGAACCAAGGAAGCTGCAGGAGTTTGGACTGCCCCTCTGCCAGTGTGCTGGTTGCTGGGTTGGCCTGCAGTGGTGTCTTCATTGCCAATGAAAGGAGAAGGAACTTTTACAGAACTTTCATAATCTTGGAGAATATTTCTGCAAGGGTTGGAACTTGTGCTTGCCTCCTGCTGAAGTCTCAGGGACAAAAGACTTCACCACCAGCTCCCCTATGAATTTCCTTGCTGGGAATTCTATCTGCAGAAGCCTGCGTGTCGCTGGGAGCTGGAAGTGCGACACAACAAGAAGAAGCATTTCACCGCCGAAGCTGTAGTCGTCGCATCGCCGGAGAAGCGTGCCGCCACCGCATCTCCCTAGAAGCGTGTCTTCATTGCAGCTGTCTGCTGTCGCATCCCCAGAGAAGCGTGATGCCACCTTGAGGGTCACATCACCAAAGAAGCATGTCACAGGGCCTGTCGCGGCTTCAACGTACAGAGTCACCGCAAGGCTGCCAGGGCGTGTACGCATCGTCTTCACATTGTCGCATCAAGGGTGCCATCTTATCGCATCGCACCGGATTGTCACATTACATCGAGGCACCATCTTTCCGCATCGCAACCGGGCCGCAGTACGAGAATCTATGCATCACCTCCTCTCCGGTAAGGATCAAGACGCATACCCTACTCTGCGCAAGCATTGAGGCGCGACGCATCGTCTCCTCCGAAGCAAGGATCCGACGCATCACCAATGCTGCGAGCCTTTTGTTTATTTTGCATTACGTATCCAGGTACTTTTGTGAGAACTGTGTTGCATTTATAATCAACTTGAACTAAGTCAATTCTACCATCCTTAAGTCAAATTTGAGTACAGTATTGTGGATTTTTGTCGTTTGTGTTCTTGTGTTAAGTCTATATAAAGAACACTTATTTTTTATAAAACCTGTGTGGTGTCCATCTGTAGTGTTTTCACTGTATTACTGTATGTGTTCCCAAATGCTTAACACACTGCCTCTGAGATAAGCCTGTCTGCTCGTGCCAAGCTACCAAGGGGGTGAGCAGGGGTTATCCAGTAGTGTAATCCCCTTTCCCTGACTTAGAAGCAAGGGTCCCTATTTGGTCAAAGGTACCTACCTCTGCCAACTAGAGACCCCCAGTTCTAACATGCACCATAAAACTAAGGGGTCATTATGATGGCGGACGGAAAAGCCTTCCAACCTCCGTGGTTGCGGAAAAAACCTCCCGGATGTTCCGCGGCTAAACCGGCGGTCACATTACGGTGCAATCTGACGGCGGGGGTCGGATTCCACAAAAATCCGCCCACAACGTCCGGGAAAACCAGAAAATCTGACCGCGGTGGACGGAAATGCTGCGGAAAGCACCAAAGACGCTGATCCACAAGCGGAATGACCACAAGTGAAATTATGATAAGATGACTGAGCAAGCAGAACAATCAGTCTTTTCCAACACATTGTGGTCGCGGAAAAGATGAATGGCAGAGCTGGCTGAACGATCATCGCGGTTGGACTGCTGGGGTCGCGCGGAAAGAAGAATGGTGGTCGAATGCAACCACAGAACAAGGCCTCCAAGTGTGGCTGATTGTTTTTACGCTGCCTTCAAAAACATTTGATACACCCCAATGACACACCCCCGTGGCATTTAAAAAAATGCTAATCCCAGGTCAACATATAGAACACACCTGACATGAATACCCCATTTGGACACACCCACATAGCTGAGTATAAACCCAATCCCTTCCCTGGCCAGCATCCTTTGCACAACTGCAGAAGTGAAGGGCCAAACAACACAGCAGAAAGGAGAGGCAAATCATCCCACATCACACCATCACAACTACCCACACCAACAACACCAACACACACCTCACACATTTCCACCACCACCTTCCACCTGCACTTGTCACCCATTTGCACATCACACACCATGGCGCAGAAGAAAATGCCAAAATTCACAGACAATGATTTGTCAGTGACGGTAGACGAGATAATCAGAGTAGAACCACATTTGTTTCAAGCATGGTCCAACAGACACCACTAGTCAGAAAAAATCAAATGTGGGAAAGGATAGTCAACAACATCAATGCAGTAGGGACCACCCTGCGCACACTGCGTGACATCAAGAACAGGTGCCATGACCTCAAGACCAGGGTGAAATACGGTGCGAACAGGAACCATGAGGCGACTCAGATGACTGGCGGTGGCCCTCCCATTCCACCACTAACATTCACTGACTGGGAAGAGAAGCTGCTTGAACTACTGCATCCAGAGAGTCTCACAGGAATAGTGGGGGAAGTGGAGGCTGGTAAGTACCAACACATGTATCCCATCACACTGCCATGTGCTGTCTTGCACAACTATAAAGCTACACATCCAAGACCTAAATGCACTTACGTACAACACACTCTTCCCAACACATGTCTCACATATCTACCATTTCCTTCCACTTTTTCACCTCAAAGGTAGCTAGCAATATTTCCATGGGGGCATGTGTACAGGCAGCCAGCACTACAACTCCAATCAGGCACCCTTGTCCCACAGCTGAGCAGGAGGCAACACCCCCCCACCCAAGAGCCATGTGGCAGCCATTTAATTGCTCTACTCCTCCTTATAGGTAGGCAGCCTTCTCATGCTCACTTGCATCACCTCTGAGCAAGATGGAACACTCCCCAGAACCATGTGGCATCCATTTCCCTCTACCGTGCTACCTAAAGGTAGGTAGTCAGTGCATGCATCCTGTCATCCTTCTCAAAATGCATGGAGCCATATGACCACCACATCCCTCACATGTCAGCCAACTCTGTATAGATCCAAATGTTACATCCAGTGTGCAGACAGCTAAGCGCATGTAACTGTCACAGAAATTACACTTTGACTCACCAAGTCACATGTGAAATAAATTCAGGGCCCAATCATGCACAGCACATAATGCAATGTGTTAGTACCATGGTTTCAGAGCATGAAGGCTCATATGAACCCAACACATGCACGGTCAATCTGTCAAACAAACGAAACCACATGATATGAAAGAACATTTAAATAATTACATTGTCAAGTTTTTGCATAGCCGAAATAGATTCTCTGAAAAGTAAACAAAATCCACGCATAAACCAAACTTGATGTGCACCAAATTGGTAGATTATGACATCCTTGTAAACACACTATCTGTACGTGTCACATGGTTGTAATTTACATGTCACACTTATGACAAGTAATGTATGTACCTCAACATCATGTCATGATGCTGATAATCTTTCAGCAATACCTTGTGATTGCAATGTAAAATGTGTGGCGTATCAAATGTAACATCCAAAAGTCTGACACCAAGATTGTGGAGTGCACTTAACTGACAATCTAACCTCTGTTCAACAGGGGATCCCCAAGCAACAGCTGCTGAGAGCACCACCAACCAGAAGAGCCAGTCCCCCCCCCACCCCCCCGGAACGTGAACTCTCTGATGCTAATTATCTACGTTTCTCGGATGAGGAGCAAAAACCTGGCCCCTCAGGACTGCCTGGGCGCACTCCGTCTCAGGGCCTCATTGTCCCCACCACGACCACCACAATCAACACACCAGTGACAACCACATCGTTGACCCCTGCTACAACGACCTGTGCTGCAGCCACCTCCACCCTCACCACTGCTGCCTGCAACACTGTCCCTGGCTCAGTGGTTTCCAACACCACCACACAAGCCGAGGATGCCGGAGAGAGTGTGCGGGTGCGTCGACAGCCAATGCCACAGGTCTGTGTCCGCAGGGCAGGTGGGAGGGCAACCGGGGGACAATCACATGAGGACACTGAGACAGAAGTCCTGGCCACCATTGCAAGAGTCCTTGACGCATATTAACAGAACCAGGGACAGATGGGCCAGGTTGTAGAAGAACTGCGCGAGCTCCACCTGCTGCAGAGGTCCATGGACACACAAATGGGGCAACTTATGGATCTCATGGGCCAGCTTGTGGGTGTTCTGAGGGACATACATGCTGCTCAAATGACGGCTCAATCCCCCTCCAGTGGCCAGCCTGCTGAAACACACACCACCTCAGCTGTAGCCACAGAGATGGGTGAGTTGCAAGACAATGACTCTTCAGACACCTCTCATCCTGCAGCAGGGGCCGACCAAAGCCAAGTCGCTGAGCCAGCCAGGATGGCTCATGTGTTGCCCTGAACATTGACTTTGTTGACTATCATATCCCACATTGCCATGTTGATGCCAGGAGTTTGTTGGACTGTGTAATTCCATTAATGTGGGGACTACTCTATTGTCTCCTTTACCATCACTGACAACTCATACACTCACTATGCACACATTTCCTTACATCCACTTTAATTTTAACCCAATCCAATTGAAAATAAACACTATCTACACATCTATGCCTTTGTGTCAGTTCCATTTTTATCACAGTATGTACAATGTCAACACTGATTCCAATGTACCAAAAGCTCTGATTGTGACAAGGCATTGATGGGGCACAGGAACCTAGAAAGACACAAGAGGATGACATTTAGTTGTCAGGTGATGCCATTACAGCAACAACACACCAACAGTCAACACCGTACAAGACTCATCACACATAACAATGACCAACACCATCAACATAGACATGCAGTAAGTGGAAAACAATACACTGTGCCACACACATCAGCCATTAGCAGTGAGCCAGCCACAGCCAGCATCCAAACACCCCATCTATGCTTTGCCACTAACAGCAAAGCCAACAGACAATGTCATTGTTGTTCAATGTTACTTACACTCAAGGGAAGTAGTTGTCAATAAGCTGTTGACACAGGTCAACACCTTCCTCTTCTCCACTATCATTGTCACTGGGCATGTATGGATTTGCAGTGGGGGGCATGTGCTGCTCATCATTGTCCAGGATCAGGGGGTTCTCTTTGCGCAAGGCCAGGTTGTGGAGCATGCAGCATGCAACTATGATCTGACACAACTTCTGGGGAGAGTAGAGTAGTGCACCCACGCTCTTGTCCAGACACAGAAATCTAGCCTTCAGAAGCACAAAAGCACACTCCACTACACAACGTGTCCTCCCATGTGCATCATTGAAGCAGACTTCCCCTGGGGTCCTTAGATTCCTCAGTGGGCTCAGTAACCAAGGCGTTGGGATACGCAGAGTCACCTAGGTGCGAGATACACAGACCAAGGGGCTCATTATGATGGTGTAACGATCGTAATGAGAATATTAGGATATTAGGATATTAGGATATTAGCATATTAGGATGGCAGTGGGTATCGCGGCGGATGCAAAGTCCGTCTGCCACTTATCCGCGGGTGGCAATCGTTACGATTGCCTGCCGGGCGGAGCTGGACCACTAATATGGTGGCAGTGCCTAGCAGGCACCGTCCGCTATATTAGGATGTGGGTGTTGTGGAGGCCTGCCATGGTGGGCTGGCGGGGATTGGCTTTGGGGGCCCATTGTGGGCCCCCTCTGTGTTGGGGGTGCACTGGGAGTTCCCTGCACCAAGTGCCAGGCACCGCGTGGTGCCTCCCACGTGGTGCAGGGAAATGCTGTGCATGCTCTTTTCCCATTGTGGACAGTGCTGCAGCCAGCAGCACTATCCGCAATGGTAAAAGGTCAGGATGCGCCCGCCAGTATGGCGGGTGCATCCTAATTGCACTAGTGGGATCGCCGCACGTCTGGTGGGTGGTCCCATCACCGTTATGATGGTGGACAGACTGATGTCCTCCCGCCATTATAATGAGCCCTCAAGTTTGTAATCCAAGGAGTTGAGGAGAACAGCATGTCACGCATACAGCACACTACTTGACTCAGCGTACTCACCAACAAGCCACGCACACTCCGGATGCAGATTTTCTATCAATTGTGGGAGGATGCTGTTATGCAGTATGTAGGAGTTGTGTGCAGAACCTGGATATTTGGCACATACATGGGAGATAATCATATCCGCTTGGCATACCACTTGCACATGATTCCTTTTATGGTAGATGTGCTCACATGCCTGTGGTGGAACTAGGCCAACATGTGTGCAGTCAATGGCTCCAACAACATTAGGTATGTGTCCAAGGTCATAAAATACACCCTTCACATCTGCCAATTCATGTCTCCTTGGAAAGTGGATACGGCGGTCCTTGCAGGTCAACAGTGCAGACAGGACATCACGCACCACCATACTGAAAATAGGTTGAGACATCCCACCAGTGATGGCCACCGTGTACTGAAATTAACCAGTTGCAAAGAAATGCAGTGCGGCCATCACCTTTACTGTTGGTGTCAAAGCTGTGGGATATGTTCTGTGAGTGCCTCAAATGGGGCTCCAACTGAACACATATCTCTTGAAGGGTAAGGCAATTCAGATGGAATTTCCTTAGGATGTCCTCATCCTCCATGCTCCCCAGCACTAGGAAAGGCCGATGCACATGTGGTCATCTCCTACGTATTCTGAAAGAGGACACATGTACATTTGATTCACAGATGAGATGTGGCAAACATCTTACATAATGACTAACACAGCCCCAACATTGATCTCATGCAGTCATTCATGTGGTCATGAAGTACATACTAACTACTTTCAAATCAGAATCAGACAATGTGAATGGTATATGGTACACTCCTACATCTTGTCTCACCAGCCCTGGGTGTAGCTGACACAGAACATGTGGCAAACAGCAACAATGCTGAGTTGTAAGTATCTACTGTCCCTGCACAACCTTCTTGCTTTAGTCTCAATAAGCAAAACATTATTACACAATGAGCACAGTGAGTGTAAGTTGGATAACTATCCAGATAAATACAGCACTGTATACAGTGATATAGGCAGATTATGTGGTCAGTCCATCATGACTGTGGGATGAGTTGCCATTTCACCTATTGGCATGTTCATAGAAATGAGACTCCAGTACACCTCAAATCTTTATACATGCACACAAATATCAAATTTGACATGTGAGTAAGTACATACCAATGGATGTACTCATGTGTACTGACATGACATGTGAGGGCATCATTGAGTTAAATGTCACACTCTCATTTCACTTTACAACCAGGTGCAACAAATTAGGGGCCGATTCCGATTGCGGCCGCAAAACGTACCGACCAACACGGACCCGGAATGGAGACCGACCGACACGGACCGGCGCCGTACGACCCGTGCAGTACGATGCAACGTGTGTGAATTAAAACCCACACGTACGGAATACAAGCCTTATGACCGAGCAGTAGGGAAAACCTTGATTCGCCCGGAAAACGGACGCGATTTGCACCTACCGACACGTACCAGGAATGAACCCAACCGACACGTACCCGCGATATCCGATCCGCGCAGTACGATGCAATGCGTGTAAACCCAGACCGACTCACACAGAGCCCAAGCCGTATGACCGACATGCACAGAAAACAGGGACCTGAAGCAATAGAGATCGCCGCGACCGACGAGTATGAAACACAGAAGAAAGTCAGTGTGAACGACCCGATGAAGCCCGCACAAGCCAACATCAGCGTCCGTCTCGGTCAGAAGAACGTCTCCTTCATCACTAGAAAACCCAAAGGAAAAAATACAAAAATAGGACCAAACAAGCAATGACAAAGTCAATAAATATAAAAAAAAAAAATTGAAACAAAGACACACCCACAACTGCATCTATATAAAGGACATCAATCACTACCATGATCCTTTGCAAATAGAAGACAGCAGCCAGCAGAAAACACCATCACACAGCAACCACAGACACACTCACAACTCACCCATCACACAACATTTCACACTATTAGCACCTCACCAAAAGCACCCCCACATACAGCTAGCAAAACCAACACTCACCCACCCTCACTTGCACCCTCACACACACATCACTCACCACCACCACCCATCACCATGCCCCCAAAGAAGAATCCAAAGTTCACAGATAGTGAGTTAGAAGTGCTGGTAGACGAGATCATCAGAGTAGAGCCACATTTGTTTGGTACATTGGTCCAAAGGACCCTCTTGTCACAGAAAACAAAGATGTGGGCGAGGATTGTGGACAAGGTGAATGCACAAGCACCAACGCTGCGCACAAAGGATGATATCCAGAACAGGTGGAATGACGTGCGCAGGAGGGTCAAGAAACTCATCGAGAAAGATCCCGCCTTGAGTCAGCTCACTGGCGGTGGCCCTCCTGCCAAACCAGTATACTTCAGGTCCTGGGAGGAGAAGGTGCGAGACATCCTACCACCAGAGAGCGTCCAAGGTCTAGCAGACATACCAGAGCCTGGTGAGTACACAACCAACATACTCAATATTGTGTGGCAAGGGGACAGTGAAACCATGCACCGTTAGCAAAGCCACAGTAACCAATGGATAATCATCCCAAGATGTGCATGCTAGTCAGACAAACACAATACCTGCCATCTCATAGTGACTTGTAACTCTGTCATGACATGTACAAACCTACCAACAAATAGAGCAAGGCAGTGGCACAAAGCCAAATAAACTGTCAGACAGTTTGCCACCACAAACACACTACCTCACAGTGAAGCTGACTGACAGCAATGAATAGTGGGTATGCAGGTGAAGTGAGTGTATCCAAAAGCATGATGGGGTTTGTAGTCACAGATAATGCTCCCCCTCAAAATTGGCCCATCAAGACCTCTCTGAACCATGCCCACATCACAGGGAGTGGAAAATGACTGACAAGATGGCTGAAACTGGGTCCTGCTGTGGGGAGCACAAGGCCCTGGTAGGGCTTGTGCGCAAATCAGAAGCAGGACACCACTGCCTGACATCCTGAAAGACAACTTGCACGCCCTCCAATGGAAGCACGTTACACGGTGGGATGTCTGGCCGGGTGGGAAGGAGGACTGACAGCTCTGACCATACTTACCAGCATGTGGAGACACACACACCCCTCAACACAAACTCCACACAAATCACAGGGTAGAATGCATTGACTCACACTGTAGTGAAATATCAACCAAAGATACACCGCACTGGGTGCTTCTGTGTGAAGTACAGGGGCTCTCTTTGGACTTGTAGCCAAACAAACACCAGGACTTCACAGTCAGCCATCTTGCCATTGCTGTCAGACTCCCTCACAGGGAAGCAGAGCCTAAAGGAAGGAAATATGGGCATGCTGGGAAGGGGGGTGTAGCCAAAAGCTTGATGGGAGTTGCAGTCACAGACATTTCCCACCCACCCGCATGGCCAAGCAAGCTCACACTGAACCATGCTCGCCTCACAGGGAGTGGGAATGGACTGACAAGATGTCTGACACTGGGCACTGTTGTGGGAAGCACAAGGCCATGTGGGGAACTGGGCACCAACAAACACCAGGACTGCACAGTCAGCCATCTTGCCATTGTGGTCACACCCCCTCACAGGGAAGCAGAGTCAAAAGGAAGGAAGTATGGGCTTGCTGGGAAGGGGGTGTAGCCAAAATCATGATGGGAGTTGCAGTCACAGACATTCCCCACCCACCCACATGGCCCAGAAAGCTCACACTGAGCCATGCTCACCTCACAGGGAGTGGGAATGGACTGACAGGATGTCTGACACTGGGCTCTGTTGTGGGGAGCACAAGGCCATGCGGGGAACTGGGCACCAACAAACACCAGGACTGCACAGTCAGCCATCTTGCCATTGCTGTCACACCCCCTCACAGGGAAGCAGAGTCAAAAGGAAGGAAGTATGGGCATGCTGGGAAGGGGGGTGTAGCCAAAAGCTTGATGGGAGTTGCAGTCACAGACATTCCCCACCCACCCACATGGCCCAGCAAGCTCGCACTGAACCATGCTCGCCTCACAAGGAGTGGGGATGGACTGACAAGATGTCTGACACTGGGCTCTGCTGTGGGGAGCACAAGGCCATGCGGGGAACTGGGCACCAACAAACACCAGGACTGCACAGTCAGCCATCTTGCCATTGCTGTCACACCCCCTCACAGGGAAGCAGAGTCAAAAGGAAGGAAGTATGGGCATGCTGGGACGGGGGTGTAGCCAAAAGCTTGATGGGAGTTGCAGTCACAGACATTCCCCACCCACCCACATGGCCCAGCAAGCTCGCACTGAACCATGCTCGCCTCACAAGGAGTGGGGATGGACTGACAAGATGTCTGACACTGGGCTCTGCTGTGGGGAGCACAAGGCCATGCGGGGAACTGGGCACCAACAAACACCAGGACTGCACAGTCAGCCATCTTGCCATTGCTGTCACACCCCCTCACAGGGAAGCAGAGTCAAAAGGAAGGAAGTATGGGCATGCTGGGACGGGGGTGTAGCCAAAAGCTTGATGGGAGTTGCAGTCACAGACATTCCCCACCCACCCACATGGCCCAGCAAGCTTACACTGAACCATGCTTGCCTCACAGGGAGTGGGAATGGACTGACAAGATGTCTGACACTGGGCACTGTTGTGGGAAGCACAAGGCCATGTGGGGAACTGGGCACCAACAAACACCAGGACTGCACAGTCAGCCATCTTGCCATTGCGGTCACACCCCCTCACAGGGAAGCAGAGTCAAAAGGAAGGAAGTATGGGCATGCTGGGAAGGGGGTGTAGCCAAAAGCATGATGAGAGTTGCAGTCACAGACATTCCCCACCTACCCACATGGCCCAGAAAGCTCACACTGAGCCATGCTCACGTCACAGGGAGTGGGAATGGACTGACAGGATGTCTGACACTGGGCTCTGTTGTGGGGAGCACAAGGCCATGCGGGGAACTGGGCACCAACAAACACCAGGACTGCACAGTCAGCCATCTTGCCATTGCTGTCACACCCCCTCACAGGGAAGCAGAGTCAAAAGGAAGGAAGTATGGGCATGCTGGGAAGGGGGGTGTAGCCAAAAGCTTGATGGGAGTTGCAGTCACAGACATTCCCCACCCACTCACATGGCCCAGCAAGATCACACTGAACCATGCTCGCCTCACAAGGAGCGGGGATGGACTGACAAGATGTCTGACACTGGGCTCTGCTGTGGGGAGCACAAGGCCATGTGGGTAGCTGGGCACCAACAAACACCAGGACTGCACAGTCAGCCATCTTGCCATTGCTGTCACACCCCCTCACAGGGAAGCAGAGTCAAAAGAAAGGAAGTATGGGCATGCTGGGAAGGGGGGTGTAGCCAAAAGCATGATGGAAGTTGCAGTCACAGACATTCCCCACCCACCCACATGGCCCAGCAAGCTCACACTGAACCATGCTCACCTCACAGGGAGTGGGAATGGACTGACAAGATGTCTTACACTGGGCTCTGTTGTGGGGAGCACAAGGCCATGCGGGGAACTGGGCACCAACAAACACCAGGACAGCACTGACGGACATCCTGAAAGTTAACCTGCACCCACTGCAATGGTGGCACGCTTCATGATGGGATAACTGGTCTGGGGGAGAAGGAGGTCCTGACTTGAAAACAAATAACACCGATGCTGGCCATACACACACCTTCTATGCTAAAATACATTGCACACGTGGTACCAGTCACTCACAAAGATGATGCCCGGTCAAGATGTCTGACACATGGGCCTGATAAATGATGTGGCTGAAAATCACACATATGCACTGGCCAATCCAAATACGGACGCACACGCAGCCATTGCAACCATATGTTCAAACTCACTGTCTGGGGATGCAGTGTCCAGGGGTGCCCCCTGGCCTGGCTGTGGAGGTGTGTCTTGCAGATGAAAAGTGTGGAGAGCCATATATAATACATTGCACAAAACACACAGGAACTCACATATACATCATTGACAGGGGACATCTGACAGTGAATGGAATGGACACACCAATATAGCCGACACCACAGCATGGTCTCATTCACACTCGGTGCTGTTGTGAGCTGCATTCCACTCCTACATCGTACTGAAACATATGCATCCTTCATACAACACACCACTCACTGACATAGACACTGTAGACACAAGGTCTAACCTGGACTGCATTGGAGGAGACTTGCTACTCACAGCAGCCAAACCGCAACACACACAACACCGGCTCTCACTGTCATGAACAGTGAAAAGCCAGAGTGCTACCTTGCCCAATCCATGTCACCATGGAGAACATTGACAAGTCAAATCCCATATGCATGTACAAAACTCAGCACCAGACTCATTAACGATGGTGACATCATCACTTGTATGAAATGAGATGGGAACTAGAACACTGTAAAAAACACTTTCTCCCAAGAGATCACAGGCATACCGGACTGTGATCATGTCAGAACAATACACCAATGTGACACACAAAGACTAGCAAAATCTGCTACCAGACATGCTCAAATCTTACAACATCTCCTCAGTGGAATTGCACGTATGTCCTTGTTAAAGCTCAAATGTGTACAGGGATGACACACCTGTGTCAGCAATGTGATGACCCTTGAGTAGTAATGGTCATGTACAGCCAAATCTATACATTAGCTGGGCATGCACACACTACGACATGCACATTGAAATGTTTCATTTTGGCTGGGCAATGTGCCACAACAATATCAATCTCAGTCCGTGACAACCTTGGACAAAGCAGTGTACAGGCATGCATCCTGACGTACAGTAGAAAATGTCATGTATGTGAACCATTGATGCCTGTAGAAACATGATTTACATTGTGTGTCTCTTCCAAACACAGGTGGTGCTGGGGACACATCACCAAATGAAGAGGAGTCCCTGTCCCAGTCTCTGGTGGACCCTCAGCTCTCTGGTGTGGATCCGTCTCTGTCCTCTTCGGATGACGACGAACAACCTGGCACCTCCGGTGTGAGTCATCATGCAGCACCAGCAGTACCAACATCTGCACCCCCTGTACCCACACCTCCAGCATCTGGCAACAGACAGGGCACCCCTGCCAACACGGACAGACCAAGGCCAGAGAACACCGACAGCACGGGGACACAGGACCCCCAGGAAGCTACGGACAACACCACCAGCAACAACACCCAAGGGGGCCCAGTGTCACCTGTGTGTGCCGCCGCAGGTCCTGCCCGTGTGGATAGGGGTGCTGGGAGGGGTGGTAGGCAGAGGGCGTGCCTTGCAGAGGGGTCTGGACTACATGATGACCCCCAACTGGCACGCATCATAGATGCGTACCAGGATAGCACCGGAGGATTCGGCCAGGTAGTGGGGATCCTCAAGGGCATGCAACATGAGCAGGCTGCCCATCATGCCCGCATGGAGGCAAAGTGGGATGCCCTTACTGTGGTGCATCAGGACATAATCCAATGCCTCCGCCAGATAAGCACCAACATGTCCACACCTCCCTGTGTGGCCTCAACATCTGTTGCCGCACGATCTGCCAGTGCCACAGGGAGGGAGGATGACTCTGGCAGAGAGTCCTCTGCACTGCAGACACCTGCACCTGAGTATCCCCCCCAAGAAGAAGAGGGGTTGTCCAGAAGAAGCACAAGTGAGAAGCAGATGTCCATGCACATCCCCCAGGCCCTCTAAACCTGTTATGAACAATGTTCTTTGTGCGCACACCATTCACCTTGTCGTATCTAACACAACTCGCCTACATGACATGGAGGGTTCATGTTGGTCCAATGTAGCAGATGACTGAGGACTTTACTCTAGACATTTCAGCTACCAACACTTCCACCTCTACTGTGAACTTTGGATTCAAAACCCAATGTACAGCACCCACCATCCTGTGCACTATCCTCACACATGTTTGAAAATAAACTCACCAGTACACTATACTTGCCTCTGTTGTGATTCCAACTTGTCATGTGTCATGGAGATTTTGATCTGCTAAACAACACAGTGCATGCCAAATACTAAAACAATGTGATCACCGTTATGTGAGTCATGGTGATGTGACACATGTGAGGGAGACACACCACTATGGCACCACAACACATACTCACCATGGCCATGTAACTCATCCCACACAATGATGTTGACCTGAAATACATTGGAATGCACAGACACCACACCTATCCTCAGTCAGTGGTAACAATCCCACAGGTAAGGTAAGCAAATGTCAGTCAGATGTGGGAAGTCAGATAACACATCTAACAAAGCATAGCACAGGTTCATTACACATCAGCTACATGTTTATTCCACAATAGTTGCAAGGTAATTGTACGTTACAGTAGACACATGGTCACAAAGTGTCGGGAATTGTTGTCCAGGGGTGTGTGGCACATCACTTGATGGGAATTGACAACTTCCACACTGGTGTTGGATTCTGGGTGTTGGGGGTCATTGTTGACCAAACAACAGGCAAAGTACCCTGGGAAGGACAGACACAAGACACAGTCAAAAGCACAGCAGAACAGGATAGAAATGCAATACACATGCACAAAACATGTAAAAAGAAACCTACACAGAAACAAGTTAGCAGTTCGACACTATTGTGGAGTACAGACCACCTGAAAGGACACATCACTGTACGCATACAGTCAAGTGGCACACAGACACACTCAAACAGCAACAGAGCAGCCTCAACACATTTCAGGCTAACGCAATACATTGACATAACAACCCTGTAAACTCACATGCAGGTGAAGAAGTTGTTGATGAGCTGTGTGCAGATGTCACCCTCATCATCATCATCACTGTCATCGTGGCCCAGGCCTGGATCCTCCACAGGTGGCGGAGGTAGGTCATCGTCATCCTGGATGAGAGGCAACTTCTTCCGCACTGCCATGTTGTGTAGCATGCAGCATACAAGGATAATTTTGCACACCTTTGCAGGGTCATATGGGAGGGCCCCTCTGGTCTTGTCCAGGCAGCGGAAGCGGCTTTTAAGGAGACCAAATGTCCGCTCAATCACCCTCCTACTCCGACCATGTGCCTCATTGTAGCGCATCTCGGCTGGTGTCACAGGGTTCCTGAGGGGTGTCAGCAACCACGGCATGTTGGGGTATCCGGAGTCACCTACATACAAACAATTGAACAATTAGCTGAGTTTTGAAAGAGGGTGGAATACAACATAGCAAACACACACAATGGTAAACAGTCAGTACACACCAACAAGCCAGGCACGCTGCTCTGGCATCTGTGACATCAGCGTTGCAATGCGACTACTCCTCATGATGTAGGCATTGTGCGCAGATCCGGGGAAACGTGCACACACATGTGTGAAACACATGTCTGCAAGACATACCACCAGAGCATTGATGGAGTGGAATGTTTCCTGTTCCGGTATGCCTGGTCATGTGCCGTGGTGGTACCAGGGCCACATGTGTTTTATCAATAGATCCGATGACGTTCGGCATCCTCCCCAGTGTATAAAAAGCATCCTTTATTTCAATGAGTTGACCTGGGCTAGGAAACTTGATGTACAGGTCAAGGAAATGCAACATCCCCTACAAGACATCGCGTAGCACACAACTGAACATAGTTTGCGACATACCACCACAGTGTACTGGAAGGTACCAGTAGCAAAGAAGTGAAGGGCTGCCATCACCTTCACCTCTGGGGTCTGTGCTGTAGGGTATGTCCGGCCAGGTAGCAGATGTGGCGCCAACTGCTCCGCCAACTCCTCAATCAGTGGCCTGGTGAAGCAGTACCGTCGGATGCAGTTGCGTTCCTGCATGGTTTCAAGGTCTGGTAATGGTCTATGGACAGCTGGTGCCCTGCAGTACAGAGATGAACAAAGGAAGATTGTCGATTCATCCACCCATGTGGCTATGACCAAGAAAAATATCACATGATACATCATGACAATACACAATGTACTGAGGTGTGTGCTGTTAAGTATGGACACATAAGTCACCTACATGCACACCACCTCACATCTCAAGTCCACATGTCTCCATAAGTTCCATGTAGTGCAATAGCCAATCATTGGGCTGTGTCACAGTACCTATGTACTGCAGTCACGTTACAAACACACACCACAGTGACAAGTGAGGCCTGATATCTCCCAGGCATCACAGCTCTTTGACATGCAGATACCCAGGGTCCCTGTATTGCCACATGGAGACTGGCATGACATGGCGCATCATGTACACACCACAAAACAACCATGAGTCCCACAGGTAGTGGCCACTGTTGTCTCTGCAGGCCCTACATGGACATCTCGTAGACACACACACACCATCAATGTTGATGCACAAACCACATGGATGCTGAGACTGTCCCCCACTGGGCACATTTGATCTTCCACATCTGAGACACAACATGCACACAGACTGTGGGTGAACATCAGAATTGGGGCTATAAGTCTCACTGTGACATACATACCATCACACCCAGGACTCAGGGTGTATGTGACATGTCCAGACATATCCAACTTGCAACTGTGTCCATGACTCTTGACCATAACTGTACAGTTGCACATCACAGTGGTAATGTGCACAACACACAAAGGATTCTGTCCCCATGAACACGTGCACAGCCTGGGAGTGGCTGCACAAAAGTGCCACACAACCAACCAAATTTTTGGCCACCAAAACACACAGGTAATGCAGCCTAACATGCCATGGGACATAGTGTGGCACATGCTGTAGAGTGGTAGGTGTACACCTGAGTCCCTGGCAAGTAATTGTGTGTGGAAGCCATCAAAAAGTAACACCAATGTCAACCGACGCAGGTGACTATGCGTACGCATTGCACAGTTTAGGACCGAGCCGTGCGTACGCTTAGCCATTGACTGCAATGCGAACCAACGCGGGTGACTATGCGTACGCATTGTACAGTTCAGGACCGGCCGTGCGTACGCTTAGCGATTGACTGCAGTGCGAACCGACGCGGGTGACTATGCGTACTTATTGCACAGTTCAGGACCGAGCCGTGCATACGCTTAGCCATTGACTGCAATGCGAACCGACGCGGGTGACTATGCGTACGCATTGCACAGTTCAGGACCGAGCCGTGCGTACGCTTAGCCATTGACTGCAATGTGAACCGACGCGGTTGACTATGCGTATGCATTGCACAGTTCAGGACCGAGCCGTACGTACGCTTAGCCATTGACTGCAATGTGAACCGATGCGGGTGACTATGCGTACGCATTGCACAGTTCAGGACTGAGCCGTGCGTATGATTAGCCATTGACTGCAATGCGAACTGACGTGGGTGACTTTGCGTACGCATTGCATAGTTCAGGACCGAGCCTTGCGTACGCTTAGCCATTGACTGCAATGCAAACCGACGCTGGTGACTATCATGCATGTGCGTCGGGCAGGTATGGACCGAGACCTGTGTACGCCTTGTCCATTGAATCGTAAGAGACGCGTGCATGTGTATTTTCAAACTACACGTTGTACAGTCAGTTGACCGAGCCGTGCGCACCCATTGGCTCTGGACTGTCATGGAGACGGATGCGGATTCAAAACTTGTACGAGTCGTGCGTTGGAAATTCAGTTGGATGCCTACAACAATGTTGCAATTACTAGGTTTTAATGAAAGTGAAGATTTGAACGATGTGGAAGACGTGTACGAGTCGTACATTTCCATGGATTGGCCAGATTCATAGAATGCAACCGGTTTGGACCTATCACTTGGGACACATGGCACAGATTCTGCCTCTGCAGCACAGATATAAGGCTGGGTGGCCCCCAGGGAGCTCATTTGCCTGCACTACATGCTACTGGACCACATCTCTGCTACCACTGCTGCTGTCTCTGCATCCTCTGGCTACTGCTGTGGCACGTACTCTGGAGAGGGTGCCAGCCTTCATTGAGGAGGAGAACCAGACCCTGCTGGACGGGCTCCTTCCACAGTACAGCAAGCTGTATGGGAAACCAGGGGAGCAGGTGAGTGTGCAGTCCACTGCCTTCCTAATTGTGCATGTTGTCTGACTAGCAGTACTAGCAGTGTGTACACCAGTGGCAAGCGTACTCCTCACTGAGTACTTTCATCCCCCAAAGTGTGTAGGTACATGTAATGAACAGGTGTTCTGCAGCTAAAGTGCATTTGTGCAAGCTTAAACTTCCCAGGCATTGTTAACATATCAGACATGCAGGGCATTTGTCCATTTCCATGGGTGCACTACCTGTGTAACTCATTTCATTTGTGATGACGACATGTATATCCAACTGTGTGCAGCACACATATGGGCCATGTGTGTTAATGGACTTTTAACATTTTCATCCTCACAGGTTGATGCCCACCAGAAGCAGGATATATGGCTGACCATCTCCCGGGCAGTTCGATCGGTGGGGGTCTACAAGCGCCAGATCCGCAACTGCCAGAAGAGGTGGCAGGACCTTCGGGCTGGACCCGGAGGATCTCAAGGGTCCAGCTGAAGCTGTCACCTCCTCGCAGGAGGGGCGGACACCGACCCTGACCTCCCACATGCTCAGGATCCTGGTATTGGTCTTCCCAGACCTGGATGTGCAGCTGAAGGCCAGACAGCAGCAAGGAGAGGGTAAGTCCATGCCTAATCAGTGTACTATGTCTGACATGCTATTTGCAGTCTTTTGGACTGGTAACATTTCCACATTACGTAGGTCTTGTAGTCCAGTACTCATGTCACTCAATTGTGTGATGCATCCTCCACATCTGATTTACAGGTGTGGACCCTACAGTCTGTGGCTTAAGTCACTAGGGCACTGTGTCCCTGCAGTCAGCTATGCTTCAGGTTCCGGACAGCATCTGTTACCGTGACTCTGTTGTGAGTTTCATGGGTGGGTCAATTGTTTACACAATGCCTGAGATCTGACATGTGATCTGTATGTGCCCTTTATATGTGTTACAATTGCTGGTCTGACTCGCCACATGTGCCTGGGGTATTTCAAACACACCCATGCAGCAGGGGACTCCAATTTGTGTGCCTCAGGAGTATGTATATCAAGTGTGTCACACTTGCTTAGCCACCTGACTGCTGTCCAGGGATAAACACTCTTTCACGTAGACCTGGGCAGTCATGCCTACTCAAGGGCATTTAGAAACACTCTGTAATCCCACTCCTGTGCATCAACTTACAGGTTGTGCTTAGTGACATCTTCCTTCAGGTGTCTGCCTCTGTGTCATTGTGGTGTGGCCTCATTTTCCGGACAACTGGGGTGTTCATGAGTTTGAGGGTCAGCAGGACATCTGAGATGTGACTATGAGAGACAAGACCTGTGTGACATATAGGTGTGTGATCACTTGACAGTGCACAATGGTGTATGCAACTGTGAACTTCAGGCAGCTGTGTTTCATGCACAGCAGACTGTGATGTGCTCATGTACAGGGAGTTGTGTTCGCAGAGACTCATATGTCTGTTTTGTATGATGTGGGGTCTTCTGGGTCCGGGATATGTTGTTTGCAGGGGATGGACAAGTGCACTTGTCAGCTGCAGAGTTTACTTTACGCATGAGCTATGATTGTGACACAGTGCATACTGTTGTTGTCTGGATGCCCTGCCCCTGTGACAGGAGACAGTGTTGACTGACTTTCCAGGCATGCCAGTGCCATGGCATTTAACTTGCTATGAGTGATCCTGCATTGTGGTCAAATGTGCTCCATGCACCCCATTGTGGCATTGACTATCAGGACATGAGAACATCATAGTGTGTGTTGCTGGCATGCATCACAAGCATGTGAAATGAGACTCTGGCCATCCCTTCATCCTGACACCTGTACCGAGTCAGTAGCAAGAGATGTGATGTGTGTATAATGACATACTCCTACATGTTCACTTGCATGTCCAACAAATGTGTAGGTGGTGCATGTCGGCAAATTGGGGTATTAGCATCCAACATGCAACAGACATATAGGTGCAAGTCCAAGAGGGATATGAGTGCCATGGTTGATGGTGAGACTGACAATTGGCTTATTCTAAACAGTGTGAGCACTTTGAGCAGTGTTCAGCTGATGATGCCAGGGCTTGGCCTGTGATGTGCTGTACTCACTGTGGTGTGTGCAGTCAGTGCAGGTGACTGATGTTGGTCTTTGTTTCCTAATTCTATCCAGATACATCCATGGCCACAGGAGGGGATGACTCCACGGACCAGGAGCCTAACTGGGACAGAAGGCGAGGAGTTGGAGGGACCTAGTGGCACGGAGGGCGAGTGGAGCCACACCAAGGAGTCCTCAGCACCATCCACCCCAGCTGAGGGCCACAGCAGCTCGGAGGATGACTCCCTTGTGGAGGCGGGTGTCAGCAGCCACCAAACCCCAGCTAGTGAGGCTGTCCCCGCCACCGCCCCCACCACCACCATCACCACCCTCCCATCAGCTCCCATCCCAGATGTCCGTGGAGGCTCCCTTGTTCGGGAGCATGTATCCGTTGTGCCAAGCACTGCACCCCCTGCCCCTGTGTCCCCTGCTGCCCTGAGTGAGGAGTCTGTGGACTTGCTCCGACAGATCCATGTAGGGCAGACATCAATGCTGAGTGTCCTCCATGCACACACCAGTCTGTTGACACAACTGGTGTCGTTCATGGAGGGCATTTCATCGGGCATGTCAGCCCTACAGAGGACCAATCAGTCCGTAGCCTCCTCCCTGACGGCAGCAGTGTCCCTCCTCCAACAGTCCCGCACCCGTCCTACCCCTGCACCACCCACGATTCCTAGCACCCTGCCTGTCCCAAGCACACACACACCAGCACATTCACACAAACCCACAGACACAGGCAGCACACAGACACTCAAACCAAGGGCTAGACGTGCACATAAGCAACCTCAGGGGACTGATAACACACTCACAGGGGATGGTTTGCAGACACACAGACAGTCATCCACAACCACTCCGCAGTCCTCCGATAACTCTCCCTCCCAGCCCCCTTCCCTTGCCTCACCTGCAACCCCATCTCCCCAGAAACTCTTCCTCTGTGACCTTGGCCTCTTCCCCACCGACCCAGCAGATCCAGCTTACAAGGGGAAGAGGAAGTCCCCACACACAGAGGGGAGTGCCCCTCACACCCGGACACCCTCCCCCAGGTGCAGTCAGACTGAGGCACCCACCCCTAAGTCCCCCCGGAGCTGGAAGAGCAAGACCCCATCCCCGCCCTGCAGCTCCATGACAAAGTCTTCGTCCTCCATCCCCCAGGCCACCACTCCACAGGTTCCCATGCCACACCCTACCCCAGGTTTCCCCACCCACAGATACACCATCCCCAAAACGCTTAGGCCCTCCCCCCACCACTTGCTCTTCCACCCCCACCACCACCGGTCAGACAGTTTGTGCCACTCATGTGGGGACCGTCCCCCCCTCTGTCCTGCCAACCTCACCTGAACCCCATTCCGCTCCCATTGAGTTAGGCACTGCAGTGGAGTCCACGACCACCCCGTCTCATTTGGGCACTGCAGTGGGGACCCAGTCCACTCCATCTGACCTGACCACTGCAGTTGTGCTGGCACCCACCCCATCTGAGTTGTGCCCCACAGTTGTGACTGCACCCACTACTTCAGTCAGCTCCACTTCAGTTGCCAGTGACTCTCCTGCATCTACCACCCCTTCACTGCCTCTTTCTGCTGAGCCCTGATCCTATCCCTGTGGTGTCTGGCCTGCCCCCATGTATGCCCCTCTGAGGGGATGTCCCCTGTCCTTACCAGTGCAGGCAAGCAACGTGTGACAGCTGTCACTCAAATCACATTGTTGACATTTGGATATGGACTGGCCATTGGCCTTTGTTTGGAAAGGACTTTGCATTTAAAAATTGCTGAATAAAGCTTTTTTTCTTTCTCCTTGTGAATTTGATTTAGCTGTACATTATGTTGATGATGTTTAGCATGACCTTGCAGTTGTAATGCTGGATTTCCAATGTTGAATACTGAGGTGTTGATGTGAGGTACTCCATGTGGTCCATGAGATATGTATCCTATTCGGGTCGGTATCCATGTCAAACTTTGCAGCTAACTGGGTGTGTCATGATTAACAATTTGTGAACATCTCTGTGAACATTTCATATGCATGGTCACATCTGTGGCTTGCACACATGCACATATGATGTGCTTCCCATTGGCCAATTTGTCTATTTCCCTGACTGTGGGCGCATCTCCACTGGACATGTAGGTGTGGGCATCATTGGTGTAGGAGCAACTGGGTCCTCTGTGCAAATTGCTGGACATATGTATTGAGTATGTGCAGATGACTTAAGGGACACTCCCGTACCCAGGCTGTTGTGACCAGAGCCTTCATTGTGTGGTAACTGATGGCTGACTGACCAAGTGTTCTGCTGACATGACTGAGACCTGCTGGGACTATGTTTGGCACAGCTGAGCTTCCACAGGAGTTGAGACCCCTCAAGTAAGTGTGTTGTTCTGTGACATTGCCTGGGCCCATGGTGTGTGTTGTGTGAGCATGTGTGTGTGTGTCAACATCCCTTTTCATACACAGGCAGTGTTCCCTTGATATGTTCCTGTTGTTGATGCTTGCTGAGTTATACTGTGTTCATCCCACATCTTTGCCATGGGCTACCAGATGTGTGGGTGCATGACACGCTACTGTTAATTGCTGTTTCATCATTGGGATTTGTCAGTTCTGAGTGATGATGATGTGGTCAGACGCAGATGGGACACAGTCAGGGGTCCCCACGGCACTTCTTTGTTCGCAATATCATGTAGTTGTCCTTAGCTGGTACCTTTCAGTGATTGAGACATGTGTATGTGTGTGTGACTGCTCCCACTCGTCAGGTTTAGGGCTGCAATGTTGGCAGGTGTCAGCATGTGTGCCTTGTGGTTCTCCTGGGCTTCTGCATTGTCCTGGGACTGTGGCAGGGATTCTGAAGGTTACGGGAGCTTTGACGTCATGGCCATGTACCACATACTGTGCAGTATGTCTGTCATTCACCAGGGTTGGAGACTTTCCTTGTGTGATGAGTCTGTGCACCTTAGTTCCTCCCAACATTCCTGTTTTTGTCATGGGTGCATGTGCAATGTCACCTGTCCATGTGGGCTTCACAGATGCACTTTGGTGCAGTTCAGGGTGTGTGGTGTTGAGGGTGGACTGATGTAAATGTTTATATGGATGGGCCCCTAGCTCCCGTTTGTCCATGGATGACGGGCCATGCTGAGAGATTTGTGCTTGTGTAGGTGTGATGTACGTTTGTGGCAGAGGACACATGTCTGGGTTTCACAGTTTGTATGACATCTACCTTTGTCATCACAGTGGACGTGTCATGCATGCTTGTGTCACCCCAATGTGTGGTCCATGGGGGTAGTGCTGTTGTGTGTCAGTCTCTTGCTGTGTTAGTTGCTGTTCATTCCAGCTTGTGTCACATGTGTCTGTTGTGCTCCCTCTCATCTCACAATGCCTGATTGCCCACTAAGGGGGGGCCCAATGATGGGTTACTTTTGTATGGCACTGTGTCCACATCTGTCTCACTATGGTTCAGCCCCCCTCATGTGTTGTGTAGTTGCCTGGGGATACTGAGACACACACACATGTTGTGTCAGATGTGCAGTGTGAGGTTGCCTGTTTGTGTTTGTGCATCTGCACCAGTGCATTGGTATTGCTGTTGTGGGCCATTGTCTGGGTGTTGTTTTTGTTATTTTCCCTGCTGTCCCTGTGAGTCATATCACATCATTCTGCACATTCATCCTGGTTGTTAGGTCCCATTGCTGCCATGGAATGGGAGTTTGTGACCTGACACCTACAGTCTACACAGGATGTTTGGATTTGTGTGTCTATTTCCGAGATGTGTGTATGCTTTCTGAGGATCACTTCTGCTTTTGTGTCATTGTACACTGTATGCAATGTCAGCCCCCATGGGTGGTGCTTGTCTGCACATGGCCGAGAGCATGTTAGGGTTTCACAGCACTGTTAGCCTCACCACATCTCTGTGGGTATGGGACACAACCACTAAATTGCCACAAAAGTGTTTCATGTGTTGGGAGCAGGAATCATACAGGCTGTTTGGCATTTGCAGCTTTGACCATGATGACACTTACCTTTTGGTCACTGTGATGAGGGGGCTTTTAGACCCCATTACCACAATGCTCAACATTTGCTGCAGTTTGGAACCCCACACTTAACCTTTGTTCTACACAGTGAGGGGGTGTTATTGCACTTTGACACAGTGCTATAGTGATGCTTGCCTTGTGTAGGCCAAAGTCAGTTTTTGGTCACATTTGTGATGGTAGTTACATTGTATGTTGGAAGTCATAATCACTGTTGTGGTCATTTGTCACAGACTACACACTGTTGTCATGATGTTAGGGCGGATGTATTTTGCTGACATACCTAATGTTTGTGTATGATGGATGTGTGGCGCATCACCCATCCTATGGGTGGGGGTGGCAGTAGTGCTGGGCAACAGGTCGCCTATCAGTGGGGGTGGCAGTAGTGATGGGCAACAGGTCCCCAATGGGTGGGGGTGGCAGGAGTGCTAGGCAACATAAGCCCTATGAGTGGGGGTTGCAGTAGTGATGGGCAACGTAAGACCTATGGGTGTGGGTGGCAGTAGTGCTGGGCAGCAGATCCCCTATGGGTGGGGGTGGTAGGAGTGATGGGCAACAGGTCCCCTATGGGTGGGGGTGGCAGTAGTGCTGGGCAACAGGTTCCCTATGGGTGGGGGTGGCAGGAGTGATGGGCAACATAGTCCCTATGGGTGGGGGTGGCAGGAGTGCTGGGCAACAGGTCCCCTATGGGTGGGGGTGGCAGTAGTGATGGGCAACATAAGCCTTATGAGTGGGGGTGGCAGTAGTGCTGGGCAACAGGTCCTCTATTAGGGGGGTGCCAGGAGTGATGGGCAACATAAGCCCTATGGGTGGGGGTGGCAGGAGTGATGGGCAACATAAGCCCTATGAGTGGAGGTGGCAGTAGTGATGGGCAACAGGTCCCCTATGGGTGGGGGTGACAGGAGTCTGGGCAACAGGTCCCCTCTGGGTGGGGGTGGCAGGAGTGATGGGCAACATAGTCCCTATGGGTGGGGGTGGCAGGAGTGCTGGGCAACAGGTCCCCTTTCGGTGGGGGTGGCAGGAGTGATGGGCAACATAGTCCATATGGGTGGGGGTGGCAGGAGTGCTGGGCAACAGGTCCCCTATGGGTGGGGGTGGCAGTGGTGATGGCCAAAATAAGCCCTATGGGTGGAGGTGGCAGGAGTGATGGGCAACATAAGCCCTATGAGTGGGGGTGGCGGTAGTGATGGGCAACATAAGCCCTATGAGTGGGGGTGGCAGTAGAGACGGGCAACATGGGCCCTATGGGTGAGGTGGCAGGAGTGCTGGGCAACATAAGCCCTATGAGTGGGGGTGGCAGTAGTGATGGGCAACATAAGCCCTATGGGTGGGGGTGGCAGTGGTGATGGGCAACATAAGCCCTATGGGTGGGGGTGGCAGTGGTGATGGGCAACATAAGCCCTATGAGTGGGGGTGGCAGTGGTGATGGGCAACATAAGCCCTATGGGTGGGGATGGTAGTGGTGCTGGCTATGCAACCCCTATGGTGGCCTGTTGCTAGTGGCCAGGATATGGATCCCCTGGCTGGGTGTGTGTGACATTTTGCGGGTACGTGTCATTTGTTTGTGTGGTGGGTGTCTGACTTACCGTCTGCGCCATCCGCGTCTGGTCCTGATCCGGTCATAGATGTACAGTACTGGTATGACCTGCGTGATGGGATTGATGATGTGTTCATACACGCTGCTTGTTGCTCCGTCTCGTACCCATTGCTAGCTGGTCCGTCTCGTAGCCGTGGATTGTGTTCTGGTGCAAATCGGACCTGATATGCTTCTTTTCCGGATGCTGTGACGTGCTGTACGTGGCGACCCGTCCGGCGCATATGGTTTGCGCATTGTACTTGTCCGGCCGGAAACTGCTGTGGATATTGCTTCCGGATGACTCGGTTCGGCGTTCGGAGGTACGGCTCGGACGGAGAATGAAGCTTGAATCACAGCCTATGTGTCGGTCGGATTTTTGTCAGTTATGTGCATCGTACTTCCTCGCCCGGACGGTCCGGCTCAGGGTACGAGTCGGTCGCAAGGTAAGGCTACGAAGAGCTCTCGGAGAGCTGTCCGACCCAGATCGGAATCGACCCCATAGTGTAAATGTATAGTGATCAGTGATGCAATTTTCCAAATAAAAATGCATTAGCACAGTGTGTCCATAGGTGCGGTAGGCGTGCTCCCCCACTGCAGTCACGGTCATTGGCCACGATTGAAAGATGCCGGATTACGGTAGAGACCAACTGGCCCCCACGGGTGACACAGCCTATGCCAATGTTATTGCAGCCAATGTGAACTGTCATAGCGGTAGTGCAATACAGTTTTTGAAACTAGTGGTAGGCGTGCTCCACCACTGCTGTCACAAACATTGGCCAGAATTGAAAGATCCTGGATTGCGGTAGACACCACCTGGCCCCGTGGTGTGAGACCCCCTATGCCAATGTCATTGCAGCCGATGGGAACCGCCATCGTGGTAGTGCAATACACTTTTTAAACTCGCGGTAGGCGTGCTCTGACACTGCGGTCACAGGCATTGGATACAATTGAAAGATGCAAACAAAGCTGACCAATTGCATCATCAGAGTACCAGTGAAACAACCCTAGGGGCCTATAAGTGTCTGTGAGAGAGCCACATATGTCACTTGCATTCAGACACTGCTGCCTGCCATTTATCACCACCAACTGGTGCTGTACCTCTACTATGGACCCAGTAATGGCTCGAACAGAGAACATCAGGGCCCGTCCCTTCACCACAGAGGAGCTGAAGGTCCTGGTGAATGAGGTCCTTGCCCAGTATATGCGGCTATATGGTGCTCCAGAGGTACTGGTAAGTGAATGAGTAAAAGTTTGAGAGTGCTCAGAATGTTCACATGATGTTACTGTGCAGTAGTATGTGCCTGTGAGTGCGAGCCAATGTTCATGCATAAATATTATGCCAACAGCATGGCCCAAACATGACCAAGAACTTATTGCACTTGAGTATTTGGGTAGGAAGGCAACATAGACACTGGTGTAGCTCATTTGAAGCCAAAAAACATACATGTTTTTCTGAGACTGGGTAATGTAAATGTGTGAGATACTGCCTAGCATGCTGACTTCACGTCAATGGGGTGTATAGCCTTATTTCCACAGATCCCTGACTGCATTTAAGGATGGAAAGGACATACTGTGGTTTAGCAGTTATACAGTTAAACTCCTGATTTGAGACACTCGAACTCTGAACCCATATTTCCTTTGCCATGTAATGTAATAGTTCATTAAATGATCATAGGCTCATTTGTGACATTTCAAATGTAGATTGGCCAGAGGGTACTGAATAATGAGTGTTCTGCTTTCAAATTCACCCTATGGAGATGTGTCCATTCTGCGCTGGAGTACAATGCCTGGATCTATCACTTTTGGTGGTAAATCACCTCTGTCACATCTGCTAAATGAACGGTGGACATGTCATCCTTCTATTGATTTCTGTTAGACCTGGCACCTTGAGTCTCCCTTCCACTTTTTGTCGCTGTGCCTCATGTGTTTTTATGGTGTTGGCCGCTCAGAGCACTGTGTCACTGCCAACCAGTGCCACAGTGCAAGTGCTCACTATGTAAAATGTATATGTTGGTTGGATTCCATGATTGGCTTATTTGGTTTACTATCAGACACCAGTAAAGTGCACCAGGAGTGCCAGGGCGTGTAAATGCAAATACCGCTGGTGGGCTCACAGCACTGGTTGTGCCACCCACAGGAGCGGCCTGGTAAAATGTATCTAAGGTCTGCCATTGCAGAACCTGCATGCAGTCTGGTACTGACATGCTGACGGGGCAAGTGCACACACTTGCCAGTCCCTACAACCTTCCCGTAACTTCATATTAGTCACCCCTATGGTAGGCCCCAGGGCAGGGTGCATTGTAAGCATAAGGTAGGACAAGCCCTGATGTGTGTGGCATGTCCTAATAGTGAATTACAGCCATTTTCGTTTTTCACTATTGTAAGGCTACCCTGTTCTCATAGGCCAGAATGGGCTGTTAAGATTGTTACATCCTATGATCCTAACAGGCCCAGGGAACATGGTAGAAGATCGAGTTTAGTATGCCTGAACTCAGAATAATAAGGTACACCTTTTAGTAAGGTTTATTTTAATATTCCACGTTTGCAAATGCCGGTTTTAGAAAGCTGGCCTTTGCTTGCCTAACCATTTCAGCCCGCCTCTGCGTGATGTCTATCTGCTGTCTGGCTTGCGTGAGTGACAGGGCTGGGGAAACCCAGATGGGCAGGGCTAGGTAGCCTGGTGGTGAATAGGACGATTGACAGGTAGATGGGTGGGAGGAGTGCACCTGGACTCTGAATAGGACTGTGCTCTGCCACCACAATGCCGGCTCCGCCCCATGTGGAGCGTCTGATGACTCTGCCCTGCACCCTGAATGAAGAAGCCTGCATCGCGTAAACAAAGTGCTCCAGAACTGGACTGAGCTAGGCAAGGGCCCCCCTGGCCTGGGAGAACAAAAGAAATGTGGTATAAATGAAGGAGCCCTGCTCCTAAGAATTCAGATCCTGCTACAAGACGAACCTCTGCCTGAGCAGAAGGAACCGGGAAAGCTGTAGGAGGAGTACTGTCCCTGACCTGGGGGATTGGCCTGCAGTGGTTGCCTTGCTGCTGAAGGAGAGGAGAAAGATTGCTGATAAACTTTGCTTCAACTTGTGCTGTTTAAGGTCTCCAAGGGCTTGTGCTGAGCTTGCCCCCTGAACGAAGTCCCAGGACCAGTGGACTTCACCTCCTTTGAGAACCGCCGTTCTCCCCGTGAAGCTGACGGCGAGAGAAGTGTGCGCCTCCCAACCCAGCGCGTACTTTCGCAAGCCTGTGCCCCCCTGCCCGGCCCAAGCACCGTGACTAAGGCCCCCGAGCCGTAGCTCACAACGCAAAAGAAGGACTTTGTGACACCTGATTTGCCTCTCTGCATCGTGCCACTTTGCGGGCCCCCTTACCCTTGCTGAGGGCAGGCTGTGGCTCATAGAGTGGTTGGTTCGTGGCTCCCCACCGGAGCGTGTTACCGGCTATGCATCACGCCGAGAACAAAGGCGCCGTCCTCAAAGGTCCAGCTCGAATGCCGCAACTAGGAGCCAGCGCACCGTACGTCTGCCGTGTCCCCCTGAGCACCACGACTGAGGCCCCCTTCGAGCCAGAGCTCGCACCGCGATTGAAAGGACATCGCGCCGTACATGCGCGCTGAGGATTTACTGCGCCGTACCTGACGAACTTCTACAAAAACCAAGGTACTGTGCCCCCTTCACACCACAAGGTGCACATGTCAACCGGAGTGTCTGCCGACGCTTGTGAACCCCGCTCGCAGCCTCTTATCACCACACGAACAGGCCGACACGCACGAAGCGCTCAGACCTCCTGAGCTAAGCTTTAACCAAGAACGCTTTATCTAAAACGTATTGTGGGCCCGTTTTACACGTTATTGGGTCTTGTGATAAGTCTGCTTACATAAAGAAGTATATTTTTGATAACCCAGTGTGGAGTTCATTTGTGGGGGGTGTCATTGAATTGTTGTATGTAGTCACAAATGCTTAACCATTGCACCTGAGATAACGCCTTGTCTGCTCGCGCCAAGCAACCTAGAGGGTGAGCAGGGGTTATTGATAGAGTGTACCCCTTACCCTGACTGGAGGAAAGGTCCCCTGCTTGGTACAAGTACCTACCTGTGCCAACCAGGGAATCTGGATTCTAACAATTCCATGATGTGTAGATTCTCCCATGTGTATGCACTGTTTCGCCATTCTCATTGTACATGCATGTGATTTCTGTGATGGGCTACGTTTTTCCTCAACGAAAAGCCTTCTGGCCTGCCCATTAACTGCACAATGTTACAATGACCCATCACTAAAAGGACTTAGAAAAACATATGTGTTGTCTACCATTCTATTTTTGAAGGATATATTATAGGCCTAAGTAGTACACAAGACAGGCCTACACCTTGTGACAAGAGTGTGAGAATGTAAGATCAGGGACCTAAATGTGACCTTATACACAAATGTAAGCAGGAAAGGTTTCCAAACCTACAAGGGGGGCCGAAAGGACCAAATGAGGGGAGTACACCCTCCCGTGTCTAGACACTGTTTTACCACGAGTACTCCCCACTGTTAATTCGCAACAGGGTTGCTGGATATATTTGAACAATCTTACAGCTCTAATAGTATGGAGGTCCCTACGTGAAGTCAATGAGGATCACCACTACTGAGTGGGGAAGGAGGCAACTCCTTTTGTTTTATATTCCCTCACACACCCTAGTGGTGTCATGCTTCATCATTGGGACACCTCGACGCCTAAAAGTCGAGGTGGGCTCGACCGTTTCTCAGGGAGCTCTTAGGAAGATGTTTTTGGCCAGGGGGATAAAGATTAAAAGCCCGGCAGCAGATCCCAGTTTCCCTTTTTATTCTTGGACCTGCTGGGGGTAATAATAAAATATAAGTAAAGGGTCAATGGGGATATTATGGTCCTAAGACCCTATAACCAACATGTTTCAGTCCTATTAAGCCCCATGAAGGGGCTGGACTTTCTTCAGGGCGGGAACGTGTGCCCCCTGGTATGGGTAGTGAAGGGAATTTCCCTATACTACTAGTTATAAGGGCAAATAACGCTCCTTATTAATTTCTGCAGACCAATTAGTCTCAAATATCACTCCATCCCATTCTGGGAGGGGTATCGACTCCAAGTGGAGAACCAGCTTTTTTTGGGGTAGCCCTGTAGTCAGACAGCCATCAAGGGTCCTGCCCCTCGTATCAACCTATTTGGAGGTGGTTCCACTGCTCGGGGTCCTATTTTTGAGGGGCCTAAGTAGTACACAAGACAGGCCTACACCTTGTGACAAGAGTGTGAGAATGTAAGATCAGGGACCTAAATGTGACCACCATGACACATGTAGCTATGCAATGGTCAAGGACATTAAGGGGTGTGTAGTGTAAGACACAGTGAGTCTGACCACTACACATCATTTCCAGTGTATCGTATGTCATGCTCACTCACATAATGCATCACAGATGAGGCACATTTTCACATTGGTTTCTGTACTGGCACTCTGCATGTGTATGAGATGAGCATGTAGTGTGTCCATAATCATAGATGTATCCATTGCAATGATATGGGTTGATCCAAGTGTACTATGCGACATGGTGTATGGGCTCTGCTCTCCATTGATGTATTTGTGTGCTATGTGTTTTCATGCTTCTGTACTGTCACACAGTGGTACACAACACAGTGTTACAAAAACTTCCTCTTCTTGTCTCCCATTCCTGCAGCTCAAGGTCCATCAGTGTAAGGCCATATGGAGGGCCATTTCTCACAAGATTAGGTCCCTAGGGGTCTCAAACCGATGCCATACACACTGCCACAAGAGGTGGGATGACATCTGCCGCCTCAGCAAAAACGTCGCTGAAATGACGCTGGGGCTGGTCCCTTGAAGTGGCAGGTTGGCGCACAGGAGCATGACACCACTAATGGCCCGCATCCTGGCAGTGACACAGCCAGAGCTGGATGGATGCTTGAGAGCCCAACAGCAGCAAGTTGGGGGTGAGTATTGTGCAAAGTGTGACTTTGCGTATGAGTGACTACATGAATCCCAGACCAGAGCAAGTGCAGACCCCTGTGATGTCTCTAGTATGATGCAATGGCTTCTAAGTAGCCTCAGTGTTGAGTGCGGGGGTTCTATCTTTGTACAACATTTTGTTTCTCATGTGGTAAATCCATGAACGTTGTCATAGCAAATCATCTTGCCATGTTTACACTTCACATTTTGGGAATGTTGTCCGAACTGAGACCTTCCTAAACAGGAAAATTCATTGTATGAAGTATGTAGCCCAGTACACTTGTCAGGCTTGTGTGTGCTGTGTGGCTACCACAATAGTGTGCTCATGTGATGATGTGTAAGTGGCTAGAGACATGCACAGATGTGGACTCAGGGAGCAGTGAGTTGGTGGTGGTCACACCTGTCCCATGGGTTCTTTTTTTCACAATGATAGAGATGACAGCATCATTGCAAAACATATTAGCCTAATATCAGCAGAATGCCATCACAAGATGTAATTTCCTGCCACAGTGACAGCAAGTACACACAGGTGCTGATGGGGTAGATGGTGATGATTGCAGTGATGCATTGGCTGATTTGAATTTGCCATTTGTGCACATGGCAACATGATTGGGATGGTTAGACTCTGAGATTTACATGCAATGAAGCTGAACCTGGCTATTGTAAGATTGTTTTGGCACTAGGGCTTAACATGGTAGGATATGATCAGTGGGTATGGCAAATTGTGATGTGACTGAGATGTACAGTAATTTGATAGATAATAAGGAGCAAATGTTACTTAGAGTGTCAGTCGTCAGTATTGCAGGAAGTGACAAAATTGGGTCACCCGGGTCACTCTCGACCTCCACTAGCCTTCCAAAACATAAAGAGTCAATGACGCAGTAAAGAATACAATCAAACTGGTTTATTCACAGAGTTACACTGCAGAAGATTCCAGTCTGATCAAACACTCGGGAGAGTTCTGGTGACAGGGTCAAGAATAGCAGAGAAATAAGCCCACTGCCTCTGCTCACCTCCAAAGACTTGTGTTAACACAGAAAGCGCACACAAAGCCGTTTTGTGCACGTACAACATGAAAGGCTTTTGGTAGTCAGGCGTACCAAGCACAGGTGCAGAGCAAAGCGCAACTTTTAATTGTTCAAAAGCATGCTGACATTCATGTGTCTAAGTCAAGGGATCATGCACATATTTAGTTATTAAGCGCAGCAGAGGTTTTCTAAATAAAGAGTAGCCGGGTATCCAGTGACGACAATACGAGGTGATGCCTATGAAAGCACGCACATCCCTCTGAGTCACAGGGACAGGCACCTTAACAAAAGCATCAATTTGTTCAGGTGATAGCCTGAAACCCTCCTTCGACAGTAGGTGACCTAAATAGGTGACCTCCTGTCGACAATATTGAAACTTGGAAGTGGACACTTTTTGTCCATGATACGCCAAAGGCAATATTAATTTGACCGTGGCCTCCCTACAACCTTCTGCAGTATCGGAGGCTACCAGAAGGTCATCCATATATTGTAATAATACATTACCTGTGGGAAGAGAGAGTGAATCCAGCTGACTTTTCAAGGCCTGACTATAGATACTGGGACTTTCAGTATACCCCTGAGGAGCTCGATAGAATTGAAAGCTCCTGCCAGCCCAGGGGAAGCCAAATAGGTACCGACTGTCTGGATGGATGGGAATACTAAAGAAAGCATTTTTCAAGTCAATCACAGAAAAAAATTGGGCTGTGGAAGGAATCATTGTTAAAAGAGAAGTGATGTTGGGACCACCGGACACTGAGGGACGATGATCTTATTGACCTCACGCAAATCCATCACAAAGCGATAGACATCAGGATGTGCATCAGGGGAATCCAAAGGTACCTTTTTAAGAATAGGGAGAATAGGGCTATTGCACACATTTGCTATTGTCTTCTCAACCACCCCGACTTGATCAAGTCCTGTATAATCTGCAATAGAACTCGCTTCTCTGCTTGCGATATTTTGTTCTAGGGAATACGAGGACGCACAGCATTATCCTTCACTGAAATAGAAACAGGTGGTATCTGCAACAACCCTACATCCACATCCCCTGTTGCTCAAAGGAGGACGAAACATCCTTAAACTCAACGGGAAGCAGTACATCCTTTGTCAAACACTGTTTTGCACCAACCACAACAGGTCCAAGAGTCATGTAAACACCATGTGGGGAAAAATAAATTGTAGCATGCACCTTCTTCAACAAATCTAATCCCAGTAAATTCTCCCCACAAATCGTCGTGAACAAAATTGGCGAGTCCACAGTAAAAGGACCAATAGTCAAAGCAAGAGGTTGGGAAATGGGGCACACAACCGGTATGCCTGAAAAACCTACAGAGACAGTGAACGAGAAACAGAGCTATTCATTGCACCTGTATCCACCAAAAATGTGTGTGCCGAGCCATGGAAATCTGCTGTGACATAAGGATCACGCTGATCTACAGGAATTTGAACTGGTCCACCTCCCTGTCCCCGGCTGTCCTAACTGTAGGACATCCCTGTGGCCTCATCCATATCATAATCATCATCTTAATACTGTCTTCCCCAGTAGTCATCAAAATAGTTCTGATCAGAACGATCCCAGGAGTATGCACCATCCTGAACCTCATCCCAACCAATCTCATCACGGCCCCGTCCACTTGAACCCCGACGCCTGGGTACTGCAACTTTCTGCAACAACTCCGGACACTCACTCCGCCAGTGTCCCTCCTTTTTACAATGCGCGCACTGATTAGGCCCCAAAGGCACACTGCCTCTACCAGCACCACGCAACCTCTGAGTCGGACCAGTGCTTCGTCCCCTTCCAGACCCCCTTGCAACCTGCTGCATCAGTACTTTTGTTTTCACATCCTTACTCTTCTTTCCTACCCTGTCCTTTTCCTCTTTCTCTTGATGCTCATACTCAATATCATCAAAGGGGAGGAGGTAGTCCAAGTGTTCTCAGAAGCCTGTAACCGAGCCGCGATCTCTGGAAGCAAATTCGTAACAAACCTGTGAACAAGTAAGCGGACACCACCTTCTACTGACAAATCTTGCCCACTGAAATTCAAGAAACCCCTTCAAACTGTGTAAAGAATTCAGACACACTCTCCTCTTTCTTCTGACGACATGCTGTCAACTTATCCCAATCTACTCTTCTGGGTGGTATAAGAGAATGCATATAAGTAATGATACGACTTGGCAAAGCCAAAATCTCTGCCCTTGGCTTCTCATTGGGCTTTCTCTCCTTGTCCCATGCCTTAATCTCATCCAAAGAGCCACCCAATTCCACCCTGTGATCCAGCGTATGCACCTGCCTCCATATATCCACTGGCACCACCAGTCCAAAAAACATCTCAATATCTGCCTGCCAATGTCATAACTGATGAGGAGGCGGCCTCTGTCAAATCTTTATAATATGCCGTAGGGTTCTTCCTAGGATCTGGTAGATGACTCTTAAGCGCTAGTACTTCACTTCTCTATCATGGAGTATAGACCCACTGTTCCTGAAAATGAGCTTCTACCCGCTGTTGAACAACAGCGCCCTGCTGATTACGCTGCTCTGGGATCTCAGGATGGAAAATAGGATGCACCACCCTCAACGGGGATTGGGACGCACTGGTCGATGTTTGCTGATGCAATATATCTCGATAACTAATCATTGTCCCAACATTACTGCAAACATCACTAGGGGTCATATCAGTAACATATACACGATCTCAAATGTCATAAATTTTTTGTGGGGCTGCACCACCGAAACATTGATCCCACAAACTAATCAATGTAGCTGACATAAACTTAAGGGCATGCTGTTGCACAAATGGTTCAAAATCCCTTATCACACTCCATACATCCTCCACACTATAAATCGGACTCAGGCCCATTGCACAGCCTGATATGCTACCATCTTTTTCTCCTCAACACCCACATCAGATTGAATCAATACCCGTTCCATTTGCTCCCATGCTGCTACCCAATTCACCTCATCCGGCCCGCGCACAGGTGTCCCAACACTGCGCACCAGGTCTGGAGAAGACACAAGAGATGAAGACACAGGTAACAATGTTAGCAATGCCTAAGTTGTAGGTGTGAGAGAAGGAGAAGAAGCATGAGCAGTGACAACAGACACTGCGGGGTGCCTGCAGTCACTACACTCGCAGCTTGCAAAACCAGAGGGGAGACAGGTGGGGCTGGAGCCGAAGCAGTCAAGTCCATGGAAAGACCAGAGGGAAGCAAAGGAGGAGCGGGAGACTGAGATGACGGAACAACAGGGTATATCCTCTGCGGGCATAGGGAGGTGGGGGGCGAGTTTCCAACAATTCCTCCACAAAGGGATCATCACCCTCTCGAACAACATAGGACTTATTACATTGTAATCGAAACTTCCTATCAGCACACTCAATACCTTTTTCCATGTGCTCTCTATCATAAGCTATAGTTTTCTGAACTACTGTCTCCATTCCCTTTTTCCTAGACTCCTTCTCTGCCCATATACGCCTCTGCTTAGCTTCCTTCTGCCAGACCTGTAAAATGTCAAACATCAACTGCCTGCTTCTTCTAGCAAACAATTTGTCCTGCAAATAATTAATTTTCTGTTCATCAAAGGTACCTTCCAGTGGCCACTGAAGCTCAATATTGTCCCCTGTATACTTGTGCCATAATGTACGAAACATAATCGGGCCAATACCGTGCTTCACATACATGTAAAAATTCGGAGTGTCTTCCCTAGGCAATGGCTGCCTCTCCTCCAACCGCTGTTCAACAGAACAACAGCGGCACCCCAGACACCACATTTTGCTCCAACAAGGCATCCTAACATCAGACACATTCACTATTCACCCAACCAGCACACACTCACACACAAATAAAAAACACAGACAAGGAACCTTTAGGAGCAGTCTACCCCGGCTGCACCAAAACAAGGCAGTCGTCAGACTGCACCAATACAAGACACTTCGCAGACTGTACCAAGACAAGATAGGCTCTAGCCCCAGGCCTTTTCAAGAATAATCCAAATTCAACAAGTGGCCTGGCAGAATGTTCAAAAATGCTCTGTATCACAAGGGTCCGCAGACCCACCAAGTTAACCAAGATTACGCCATATTTTCCAAGAATCAAGACAACTCACCTGGTGCACACAGGTCAAACAAGATTTTTCTTCACTGCCTACTCTTCGGACCAAACAGTCAGATTCAAGGGTTTCACCTTTTCAGAATCCCAGTTGAGATGACCACTAGACGAGGAGCCGCACGATCAGACAGGCGGGGCAGCCACGAGAACCAGGCTCTGTCATGTGGGGATCCCCGATCCGCCCATCTGACCAGACGCAACCCGACCCCCACAACCCAACAACGAGCGGGATGGCTCACCTGGTGGAGTCCCTGTTCGGTTGCCAACTGAAGGAAGTGACCCACTTGGGGTCACCGGGTCACTCTCGACCTCCACTAGCATTCCAAAACATGAAGAGTTGATGACGCAGTAGAGAATACTATCAAACTGGTTTATTCACAGAGTTACTCTGCAGCAGGGTCCAGTCTGACCAGCTCTATGGGATGGCAGTCGAGGAACTGACTCTAACAAGCATAAAGTTACATTATATATGTTGCGGAACCCACAAAGACCTACCTACTATGGAAAAGTACTGGTAAATGTCATAATACAATAAGGGTACAGGGCATAGGTTTCGATTCCTCAGCCTGGCACAAGCTATCTACTGCCCAAGGTCATAGTGCTTATCCTCCCCACCAGACAGGTGGGAGAAGGCCTCTATCTAACAGGAAAGGCATGCGTTAATGAAAACACTTTTGAGTAAAAGAAGCCAAAACTGGGCATGGAGAAACAAAACATACCAGGGACCATTTCTCGTAAATAATCAAGTAACAGTTTTGATTATAATGCAAGATGGCGTCTACTAATGGGAATATGGCGGCACAGATGCTAACCTTAATTCACACAACGTCTACATTTATTGATTGCATACATATACAATAGGAATAATTTATGACATAGCTACATAAATGCTAACATAATACCTTGTGAAGCATGAGTAATATGGCAGTGACACATTTCAATTCCAACAGTATGTGTGCATTGTGGAGGGGTGTCCATGTGCATCAGTGCATGGTGAAGTTGTGGCTAATGCTTTTAATATGTGAGTGAATTTTTGGCACATTTATGTGTCATCAATGTCATCAGTTAGCACAACGTAGGGATGTCATATGCCAGACCCTAGGTATTGTCACACATCAGCTGTCCTAATGGAGGCCACTGACAATTTCATCTACGGAAGACACAATCATGCCTTGGATCAATGAAGGCCTGCCACAAGATGTTGGTTCTCATGCTATTGTGCATTGTCTATGTGACTACACTGTTACATGGGGCTTATTTGCACTTCATTAACAAACAAAAAAATGTGTCCTTGTGACATATGCTGCAGAGTGAGTGTCAGAGACATCAACTGGCAGTGAACAGCAGTAAGCATCATATTAATGTGCATTTAGAGATGCGTGCTGTGCAAATCAAATACATTGTTACATCTACACAGCTGACACCAATGTACAACTGTAGTTGTTCTTCAATGCCCAACATAGTGGATTTCAGGAGGTGAAATCACTTGCAAATGGATATATTTGACCTTGTATCTGTGGCGTTCCGTAAAATATACTTCAAATGTGACTAAGACAACATGTTTGGATGTGTAGCTATGTTACCAACAGGCACGTAGGTGTGCCTACATACAATTGTATGTGATGTTTACATGTAGGCACATGCCCAGCTATTTGGCTGTGTCAATGCAACAAGGAGCATGACTATCAACTAAGCATGTTTCCATGCATCAGCTGATGATTGCATATGCTGAAAGTACACAGAATAGTTAAACGTGGGAGTTTCAGTCAAAGGATTTGAGTTTGTATTTCATATGATGTGAGTATGGCACTATACTGAACCTATGTCTCTTTCTCTTGCAGCATCTACCGAGGGCAGGGAAGGACAGGGGCCCGACACAATTGGGGAAGCTACTGGCATGACTGCTACACAGGAGTTCAGTGACACTGAGGGGACCAGCACCTCGGAGTGGGACAGAAGTGCCCTGGAGGATTCCCGGTCAGAAAAACCAACCTCCACATCTTTCCAATCCAGTGGTGACTCCTCGATGTTGGCGGGCACAGGAAGTTCAAGATCTGCATCTTCTTCTGCCACACCTCGTCCTGTGTCCACCCTGCCGGAGGCCCCCCAAGTGCTATCTGTGCCCGCAGCCCTAAGAAGGGTAGAGTCTCCTTCCCCCCAGACACCGCTGCCCCTGGCCCTGTCTCCCCTGCTGCTCTCAGTGTGGAGGCCATAGAAATTTTGCAGCAGCTGTGTGTGAGTCGGACTGTTCTCCTGAATGCCCTCCAGGATCATGACAACAAGTTGTCACAGGTTGTTATGTTCATGGTGGGCATTCATTCGGACGTGGATGGCCTACACCAAACTGTCCAGTCTTTGTCCTTCCTAGTGACGGCAGCCTTTCAGCAGTCCCAAGCTCCCAGTCCAGCTCCTGTCCCTTCGGCAACCACCCTGCCAGTGTCCCCACCTGACCAGAGTACACAGACACACCAAAGCCCTCAGGCACCCAGCCATCCACACGCAGCACAGAACAGCAGCACTCTAAGCATACCAGACACCATACACCATCACCACAGCACACAAAGAGCACACATGACCGCAAAACAAAAAGCCCATCACAGGACACTCAGGGACATAAGGCAAAAAAGCATGCATCCACATTACATTCCTCCGATTCATCACCATACAAGGACACTCCCATCCCCACACCTCATCCCAAAGACACACCAACACTTGCCCTCTCTGCAGTGAACCTGGTGCCTGCCACAACTAAACCCAAACACATTCAGAAGGCAGTTTCACCCAAAACCTCGACTCCCACCCACGCCACTGTGAAGCATGGACAAGAGAGCAAAGTGGGGAGTGTACCTCCACAACAGAATATGCAGGGGGAAAGGCAACCCCTCCCCCAGTGTACCACCAGGTCCAGCAAATCCCCACGGGGAAAACCACAACCACCTGCTACACCTTTGGGGGAAAAGGGAGGCTGTTGTGCCAACCTCACTTCTCACTACAGACAAGACACTTGTGGGATATCGAATCCCCAAACAATTGAGACCCAGCCCTCCACATTCACCATCCGCCACTGAGCCTCCACACAGCATGTCTCCACCCCCCTGTGCCATCACTCCACCCGGTCCAATCAGCCCTCAGGCTCCCACATCCACAGATCCCTCTACCTCAGCCATTTCTCTCCCTCCCAGGTCCAGTCCTCTAACTGGCCCAGACAATCAGCACCCTCCCAGTTCAACTTCAACCCAAAGTTGAAGCCAAGTCCCCTTCCCCACACCATTTCTCCCTGAGCGGTGCTTGGACTGCCCATTCAAAGCCTCTATCCTGTGGTGAATCCCATGGCAGTGGACTGTGCTTCCTATTTGTTGCGCAAGTTTTCATGCACACATGTGCGAACTTGAAATTTGGAGTGGCCATTGGCCTTGATTTGTTTGCACTTTTGATGCCTATACAGAGTTTATGTTATAAAGAATGTTTCTCATGTTCTGACCTTTGTCACTGCCCTTGCTAATGATGCTGGGCAATGTATGCGTATATGTTCATCTGTTACATGCTCTGTATGCCACATTCGAATTGGCATATACTTGATTTTCTTTTGCAGAGGTTGCCAGAGGTTACAGCAACTTTTTTGCCTCTTGAGTCAGAGGCTTGAGGGTGCAATAATGGTTGTCTGTGAAGATCTACTCTTATCCTAATCATTCTATTGTCAGGTCCCCAATTTTGTACACATGTCATATTTGGATGCTGTACAACAACTTAAACTTCTCAGAAAAATATAAAATGGGTTTACAAATATGAATAATAAATAAGAACAGTAATCAGCCCACCAATTGAACCCACTATAATGAATGCATAACCAATCAACTTACTACAGAAACAGAAATCCATCAACACAGAAAACACATCTCATACATCTAAATTCACTATTTATACTTACATCCATACTCATTCAGAATGGCATAGCAATACAGCTTGTCATCCCAGTGGAGGATCCAGCATCAATCAATTGACAAAAATTCAAAACTGTCTTCTCCTAAAATTAGGTGTTCTAATGTTTCTCATTCTCTGCTACCAACTTTGTGGGAGACAAACCCCAATATTCATCTGAACCTCAATAATTGATCACCACAAAAATTACCAATAGATTTCAGTGCCAAAACGCTTGTTTGATCAAACGGTTTGAGACTGCACTCCTCATCAGGGAAACAAACATTTTGCAGAGTTAAACAGCACAAAATACCGAGCACATAAAGGACTGACGGGCATATTAACAAGGGTATTATCTCCACGGAGATAAAACTATTGCCCTATTTACAAGAGGTTGCTGACATGCATAATTGCATGTTAGCACCCTTTTTCCCGACGCCTCCCTTTGCATCTCTAATGAGATGCAAAGTGGGCGTCACTGGGCAGTACAGCCTTGCAAATATCGCTGATGTGCACATCGCGATATTTACAAGGCTGCCCCAGCATTTTAGCAGACGTTAGTTTTTTGAGAAAACCGCTGTTTTCTCCAAAAACTAACGTCTGCTAAAATCCTGACTTACACATCCCTAACATAGGGGGTGGATTATGCTGCTACGACCACAGGGTTGTATCAGCAAGGTTATCACCCTTTTGCAGGGAACATCGCTGGAAAACCAGTGATGTTCCCTGCAAAACGGCGATTTCCCCCGCTATCTCTGGAATTTTTATCGCCCTGGAGCAACGCGTTGTTGATAACACGCTACCAGGGCGATAAATTCCAGAGATAGACGGCGATGAATAACAAAGCGCTAAGCGCGCTTTGAGTTATTCATCGCCATTCCTTGCTGATATGCCCCTGAGTTCTAGATCAAATAAAGGCAAAAAGATTTTACTACAAAAAAGTTGAAAGGTGAAGTAAAGGAAAATAGGCAAAAATCATCTTAAATGATCAGAGTACAGTACAGGAAATAATCCAATATCATAATATCAGCTTGCCATATTTTAAATGAAAATTATAAGTGGCAAACTCATAAAGAGTACTGACAGTATAATTAGGCATCTAAAAAACAGCAAAGCATTCCAAAGGAGCTGGAAGAGAGTGCATAGGCCAAAAGGGCAAGCCCGAAAATGCAAAAGGCAAATGGCACAGAATGGCCAAAAAGCTGTGGCGGCATCAGCAGCAACGGTATCACTGTCAAAATCAGCCCCCCAACTTCTGGAGCACAGGAGGTTTTAAAGCAAAACAAACAATTCTATTAATTGATTCTGCAAATTCAGTATAGCATGATCAGGGTGAGGGTCGCATTTGGCAAATCAGAAACACCAACGTCATATTTAGGGCTTTCAAAATTAAATAAGCACTAACCCATTTCTTAAGGTATGATATATCTTTCACTGCTTTCTCAACAACTGCACTCCGAAGATTGTACCACACAAATTAAACATTTCTGAAAAACGGCTCATAAAAGTCACATGAGTCCTCCGGAACTTCCAACGGAAGTCCCTGAATATGATACCTTGGGTACACCATTGAAACTTCATGCACAATGCTAGTTGTCACAATATTATCCACATCATGTGCTAATTTCTGTTCTCCCTGGAAAAAGAGGATAGATGATTTTGCAGCCAGACACCAATTGGGAGGGGGGATGAGCAGGAGAAATTTGAAAATAAAGTAAGATTCAAAATAATTGTCGATTCTGGTGCTACGGGCAACTTCATTGATGCCAAGAAATGTTCCATTGATTTTCCTTTGATGAAAATAAACACAACCGGAAATGGTGAGAGCCGTTGGTGGTACAGAGTTATGTTCAGGCTTTATTAAATACAGGACCATAGATCTAAGCATTCAATGTACTGATTATCCTCACCAAGAGATTATAGCCTTTGAGTTTATAGATGCTTTGCAATTTAAAATTCTAGTGGGAATTGCAAGGCATACTCTCCATGATCCTGAGAGCCAGTGGAGTTCCTGGACTCTAACTTTCCGGACTCAATGCTGTAAGAACTGCTGCTTTAAAAAAGAAAATGAATATGAAAGAGGCCATTCACACTTATCATAGAATTTAGAAATAACAGCCAAGCATGTTGTTGCATCTACAGAGGACATTTTAGTAGAAATGCCTTCTAATAATGTTTCCTTCCAAGATGTGATTGAGAAGAAAAAGGCTGAGGTGCCCCCCCCCCAATGGCTCTTTGACTATCATAGAGATTTAGTGTAAGGTGCCCAAATTCTATCAAGTTGGGTGCATGCCTCAATGGCAGCGGAAAATGAGAACGTAATGAAATATCTTGAGGACAATCTGGTGATTGTACTTAGGACTTTTTCAATCCTCAGCTGCATCCCTCTGTTATTTTGTGCCGAAAACCATTGGGCACTGCAACCATGCATAGATTACGGGGCTTTGAATAACATTACAATCAATTACACCTACCTTCTTCCACTCATTTCTGTCTTACTTGACCAGGTGAAAACTGCCTCTATCTGCAGTAAATTAGACCTTCGAGTGGCATATAACCTGATACAGGTCAAGGATGGGAATGAGGGGAAGATGGTGTTTAAAACCCTGTTTGGATTGAATGAATATCTTGTGATGATCTTTGGGCTATATAACTCCCTTGTGGCATTCTAATGTTTAGTCAACAAGGTGTTCAGGGACTATCTGGATGTTTTTGTTATCATTTACATTAGCAACTTTTTGATCTATTCAGACACTAAAAAGGAACATATCACACATATTAAATTGTTGTTTCAAAAACTATGAAAAAACAGACTATTCGCAAAGTTGAGTAAATATGCTTTTCGCAGAATTTTTGGTTCCATCCTGTCCCCCAAGGGAGAGTCATGTACATGAAAAAGGTTAATGTAGTGATAGACTGCCCAGTTATATAGTGACGGAAGGACATACAATGATTTGCATACTTCTATACGAGGTTTATACAACACTTTTCTAAAATTGTGGCTCGATTCACAAAAATGCTGCAGAAGGATATGTCTTTATATTGGACAGAGGAATCAGATAATCAAGCTTTCTTTAAATTATAACAAACCTTCCATTTGTAGTGGAAGCAAATGCTTCAGATACAATTGTAGGCACCATTTTATCTCAGAGGGACATTGTCACTTCTTCTGAGTTGCACCTTGTCGCTTTCCATTCTAGAAAATTGACATCATACGAAAAGAACTATGCCATAGTAGAGAAAGAGCTTATTGCCATCCGTGATGCATTCAAGGAATGGTGACAATACTTTATGGAAACCCCTAACCTTACAACAATTTACACTGTCCATGGTAATTTACAGTACTTGAAATACACCAATACTCTAAGAACTAAACAGCTTCAGTGATCACGTTTTTTTGCAGTGTTCCAACTCACAATCACACAGGAACTTGCAATGACAAAGCTGATTATTTGTCTCAATTGCTCTCAACACGGTGTCTGAAGTTACACCAGATCCAAAGTTCATAGTTGTTGGAAATATGGGTCTCTAGTTGGCAATGGTTTTCACCTTTCCCCAAGTAGGGACCCTTTCTTTTAGTCAGGATCAGGGCGATACACTCCTAAATAACCCCTCCTCACCCCCTTTGTAGCTTGGCACGAGCAGTCAGGCTTATCTCAGAGGCGGTGTGTAAAGCATTTGCACATAACCAACAGTAATACAATGAAAACACTACAAAAGGACACCACACCAGTTTTAGAAAAATAACCAGTATTTTATCTGTGTAAACAAGACCAAAAACGATAAAAATCCACCATACACTTCTCAGAAATCTAAATATTCAAAAAGTGACTTGAAATACAGTACTTAAAGTTGATTGCTCCATCACAACGTCGTGAACAACAAATCCAAAGAGTTCTGTATGACTTCGGCTTCGCAGGCCAGCTACAGTGTCTAGAAGACCCGCAAAACAGTACCTTTAGAAATGCAGGGCTTCAGAGACCTCTCTTTGAGCTCCAAAGAGCTGGTGTCCGCAAGCGTCTGTTCCAGGGGTTGGTGCAGGAGTCATCAGGCCCTTGAAGTCACACACGTTGCAGAACAAGCTCCTCGTGACTAAAGTCGGGAGCGCTAGCATCGGCAGGCATCAGGGATTGGATTTAAAGTGCAGCGGTGCGGCATGCAGTGCCCTCAAGTCACAGTGCAGGCAACGGCTTGGTGACGGTTGTCCAATGGCGTTGGAGAGACCGGGGCTGGAGTGCTCCTCGCGGTGCTGACAGCTCACGGTGCAAGCAGCAGCGTCGTCGATGCGGGAGCGCAGTCATTGGTTGACGAAGTGGAGTCAATGGCATTGGCATCGATAGGTCAAGGCTGCAGTGTAGGATGAGGATGGAGCATTATGTAACTTATGAGTGGTGCCCTCGAACCACAGTGCGAACAGCGACATCAATGCCGGTGTGGAGCGTCATTGTTGGTGATACCAGGACGGTGTTGTGAAGCGAGGCGTTGTGGAGTGCGGTGGCCACAGTTAATGGTGCATACAGCGGCTCCATCGCGGTGTTGGGTGGCATCATCGGTGAGACCAGGGTTGTGGTGCAAAGGGCAGCAGTGCCCTCTGCGGTGGATTCAGGACACGGACTCGTCAGTGGCGTCGTTGACGGCATCAGGTTGCTTTCTTTTCTGTTACAGCCCAAAACACACAGTTCCCAGTGCTGGTGGTAGATGAACTTGAAGTCTTTACTGTTCCTGAGACTTCTTGAACAGGGGACAAGCTCTACCTCAAGCCCTGGGAGAAATTCACACAAAGAAGTTGTAAAAAGTTCAGTCCAGGCCTTTCACTGCCCGTGACAGAAGCAGCCACTGCAGGCCAACACAGCAGAGCACACAGAAAAGTGGTAGTTCCTGCTCACAGCTTCTCCAGCTCTTCATTTTGGCAGTCTTCTTGGTCCCAAAAGAGTTCTAAAGTCCTGGGGTCTGGGCCCTAATATTTATACTGCATTTCTCTATGTTATCGGAGGCAGAGAGTGTCTGTGCTTAGTCCTGGCTCAGCTTCCCAGCAGGAGGTGTAGACAGTGTTGTCCAAGTTAGACCAGGCCCATTCAGGTGCAAGAATATCTCCTCCCACTACTCTAAATGTAGCTCAGGTCTATTCAGCCCAGCCCTGACTCATCCAGGAGAGGCATGACCCACCTCAACCCCCCAGTGGCTGTCTGAAGAGAATGCACATCCCCAGCCCCTGTCACTCCAAAGCCAGACAGTGAATCCACAAACCCAGTTGAGACACACAGAATCGCTAAGTAAGAAAATACCTTCTTTCTAAAAGTGCTATTTTTAAACACAGAACATACAAATCATCTTTACTGAAAGATGCGTTTGTACATTCTGGGTCCAGGCATACTAAACTCCATTTCCCTATCTGGTCCTAATGGGAAGTTATGCTTATAAGATGTTATAAGTAAACTCCTATTCTATCCTATGGTACAGATAGCCTTTCCATAGTGACAAATGAAATTCACTGTAATTCACTACCAGGACATGTCACACACACCAGTACATGTCCTACCTTTGACATATACTACAAACAAAGAAGGGAGGTAGAGGTAAGGCTAGGTTTAGCTACCTTAAAAATACATCTCACACAATAATCAAAAGAATCGAAGAAAACCTGCTTAGGGAGTCGGTGTGTAGGATACAGTGCGGTTCCACTGTAATCGCTTACTAGGAAAACATTTTTTTCCTAGAGACCCCTCACCCATCAGGGTTGCCCCTTGGTGGCATGCTTCATCATTGGGGTTCATCTCAATCCTCTAAGGATTGAGGTGTGCTGTGACTTGGTGATTACATAGGAGCATTTATTGGTGTGTTAAATAATAATGAAAGTAGGGGGGAGGGCAAAAATTGGAGTTTAAAATTCCTGACTAGTTTGACCAATATTTTATTCCTGCCCCTAGTTGGTAAGGTTAAAATCAGGGGTTATGACTGAAGACACGGACTTTAATGAGTCCGTTGTTTCAGTGATAAGCAGTCAACATGTTTCAAGCAGTTCCCCTATTGGCTCTTCCTCAGGACTAAAAGGGAACCTAGTCCTGTTAGTACTACTCCTCTATAACCACATAAGGATACACTAGGTCGCATGCACTTAAATATACATACGGTTCCTATTGAATCATCTCGTGTCTGAAATATCAAAAGAAAGTTATTTAAAAACACTGGCTCATCAGCCTAGCTGATAAGCCCAATTACGATCGAAAACCATTAATATGCAACACCTCTATCATGTGGGTGCTCCATAAAGTACATCAAGTGATCACTCCTTGAAACACAATAAGACAACACATTGAACATGTAAAGAATTGTATATCCAAATTAAATACTTTAAAAGGCGCTACACTATAGCGTCATGGTTTCATTCAGGAGCGAAGAGTCTGTAGTCAAACCCTTTTGAAAAGAAGGAAGTATATAACATACACAGCACCCTGGCCAGAGGGGTACCTTGGGCATACCCTAGGGTGACTTACATGTAAGAAAATGGAAGGTTAGGGCCTGGCAAATTAGTGCACTTGCCAGGTCGACATGGCAGTTACAAAGTACACACAGATACTGAAATGGCAGGTCTGAGAACCTTTTACAGGCTGCTTGTGTGGGTGGCATAATCCATACTGCAGGCCCACCAGAAGCGTTTGATTTACAGGCCCTGGCACTCTCAGTGCACTTTACTATGGACTTACTAATACATCAAATATGCCAATCATGGAAACACCAATCCATAATATAATTTACAACAGGAGCACTTGCATTGGAACACTGAACAGCAGTGAGACAGTGTGCAGAGACACTAAAACAGCAATAACTGAATCAAAACTGGGAGGTTAGAAAGCAGGGGAAAAACACCCAAAAGATGCCAGGTTTAACAATAGTTACCCCAGAGCATTTTGCTGCTCCAATTGTGAAGGAGGACTTCCAACTGCTTCTAGCAAAGCAATTATCACAAACTGAGTTACCTTCCTGGTTTTCCCAAAAATAGTCTAACAGCCAGAAAGATAGGATTTATTACAAAAGAACTCAGATCTATGTTCTTAATAAGAAATTACAATAACAAATCCTGATTTGGAACTGTAATAGTCACTTGACAGGTCACCCTGATGAGACCAATCCCCTAGGTGCCATGAAGCATAAATTGTGGTGAGAATCCATGCAGGTAGATGTCCATAATTATGTGTCACAGTGCACAATCTGTGTGTAAAGTAAGACTAATTGTCACAAACTTTATGGCATTTTAAATCCCATGCCTATTCCTCAAAACGTATTGGAGCACCTGTCTAATGACTGGATAGTAAATACTGCCGGCTCAAGGATACACTACAGTGTGGGTTCTAGTGGACTATCTCATGAAAATTCTTCATTGTGGTACACTATCTGCATTGTTTTACCCTTCATTTTGGGGGCTCATGATTGGATCATATTGCTGTAATCGTATTTGAGCACAGTAATGTGAAACATGAGGCAGTTGGTTATCCGCCCTTTTATGCACTCACCAGTTCTCAATCTAGAACTCATCCTAATCGTCTGTCCTCTGAGCCCTCTTGTCAGGTGGCACATGAAAGATGGAGAGAGATCCAACACTCCTTGATTCAGGCTCAACTTCACTTGAAACAAAAACAGATTTCTAAGAAGAAGTATGCAGATAGGTCCAGGTAAGAGCACCGGCCTTTAGTCAAGACATAGTCTGATGGTGCAAAGGCCCAAAAGTCATAAGTTTGAAATATTAAAGGTAGAACAGGCTCACAAGAGAAAGGAACCATTTGAAGTGAACATATGTAATGTATAAACTATTGTGTATGCTTAGCCAATGCTCTCTTCAAAACCTAGGATAAACACACTGTTAGAAATGGGGGTCTCTAGTTGGCAGAGGTAGGTACCTTTGTCCAAATAGGGACCCATGCTTCTAGTCAGGGTAAGGGGATACACACTTTAGATAACCCCTTCTCACACCCTGGTTAGCTTGGCATGAGCAGACAGGCCTATCCCAAAGGCAATGTGCAAAGTATTTGTACTCAAAACACACAGTAATACAGTGATAACACCACAAATGGACACCACACCAGTTTAGAAAAATAAAGTATCTTTATCTAAACTTAACAAGACCAACATGACAAAAATCCAACATACAAGTATTAGGAAAAATTACTTTCAAAAGGTTTTAGCAACTAAGCCAAAAGAAAACTATGGATGCCTGATTTCTTGCAAATTACCTGTCGTTGCAACAAAATGCACCAAGCCAAACAGCCACAGCAATGAGAAGCATTGAAAAATAAAGAGATGCGCTGTTTCCTGAGACCTTTGTGGATGCAATACGACAGTTCTGCTGGGCACAGAGGAGGGGAGCGGATCGTTAGGTCCGGTGTGTAGGGGGAAGCAATGATTCAATTCTGAGATGACTCCAATCCGCGGGTGATGGGTCGTGGAAAACGTGCCTGGACAGCGATGATGCGTGGAAATCCAGAATGCATCGGCAAATGATGTGGCGGCGTCGCGCTGCGTCGATTTCTTCAGCCATGATCCCTCGATGTGTCAATTCTTGCAGCGGTGATAGGCACTGTGTTGGTTTCAGCAGGGGTGCGGCGATGTGTGGAGATTCTTCTCGCACCACAGAGTTCCGTCAGGAACTGTCGCAAGAAGAGCGATGTGTCAATTTTCGTGTAGTTGCGTTGCTTTTCCAGCTCCCTACAGCAGAAACAACCTCCACAGGCCCAAGACAGTCGCAGGCGCCTCCTGTCAGGTCAGAACTCCCAGCAAGGAAGTTCTGGGGAGCTAAGAGGGAAGTCTTTGTGTTCCTGAGATTTCAAATCAGGAGGCAAGCTCTACTTAAGCCCTTGGAGACTTTCCTCTAGCAGGAGGCACAGCACACAGCAAAGTCATTCTCCTTTTCTTGGCAGAAACAGCAACTGCAGACCAGCTCCAGACACACAGCAGGGGCAGTACTTCTCAGTTTCTCCAGCTCTTCTTGTTGGCAAAGGTTCCTCTTGATTCCAGAAGTAGTCTAAAGTTCAGGGGTTTTAGGTCTAATACGTATACCCCACATGTCTTTGTTCACTTTGTGCAGAGTAGCCCTGTGCTCATTCAAAACAAGTTCTGTCCTCTCTGGTGCAGCTTCCTAGCAGGGGGTGGAGACAGCATTGTGGAAAGCATACCAGGCCTATTCAGGTGGAAGGAAATCTCCTCCCCCTACTCTAAATACAGTTCAGGTCTTTTCAGCCCAGCCCTGGCTCATCAGACTCTCTGGAGCCACTGCACCTCTCCAGCCCCTGTCACACTAAAGCCAGACAGTCAATACACATCCTGGCAGAAGCACGCTGGATGGCTAAGCAAGAAAATACCTACTTTCTAAAAATGGTAATTTCAATCACAGAATGCAAAAATTACCTTCACTAAAAGATGCATTTTAACATTCTGAGTTCAGACATACTAAACATTATTTCTCTATCTTGTTCCCATAGAAAGTTATATTTATAAGACCTCATTCTGTCCTATAGGGCAAGATAGCCTTTCAATAGTGAAAAACAAATTTGGCAGTATTTCACTATCAGGACATGCTACACACTCCAGTATATGTCCTACCTTTCACCTACACTGCACCCTGCCCAGGAGGGTACCTTGGGCCTATTGACCAACAAATACAGGTGAGGAAAAAATGGGAGAAAGAAGCAAACTGTTTTTGGATAACCCTGTAAAAAGGGCCAAGTCCAACACACACTTTGCCAAAATATGTTTTCTGGGACATGGTTTTTCAAGGTGAAATGAAGTAGACAAAACTTTACGGCAGTTTATATGGGAAAAAGAAAAGCCCCGGACCAAGCTATCTATTCTTCAACTAGACGCGGAGCAGGGAGGACTTGCATTACCTCACCTTTCTACCTACTATCAAGCTGCATTGATTCATTTACTAACACAGCTGGTGGATCTTGCCTCGAAATTCAACAACTTTTTAAAAAATCTGATGCTAACAGAAAGTGCAATTAAGTTACCAGCATTTCTGCGTACTGCTAAGCTACCCAAAAGAACAAGGTATAAGGTTGGGAATACAATTGCTAACTGCATTCAACGGTTCCATAAAGCTTACAACATTCCATTGTGCCATGCATTTACTCCCCCCCTTTTTTTTTTTAATCTCTTTATTGTGTTTCAAACGGAGACAGTGCAACAAGACATCACAGATGTTGCCACACATGGCACCTGAAGCAATCAAAATAAAAAAATCAAGAGAGAACAGAGTATGACCAAGGAGCGTGCTTTCCAGAACAGAAACGTAAATTCCCTTACAGACAGAAAACAAACTTGTATCTGGGCTTTACAAGTACAGTGATCAGAAAAAGACAGAAATCATACAGTTTAAGGAGCAGTTACCTCAGTAGTGGTGTCAGTCAGCAAATATTGTCTAACTGGCTCCCAGATATCTTTAGGCCTAGATGTAGTCGGCAGCTCCTCTGCATAGAGTGCAAGAGTTTCTTTACAGTATATTAAGTCTGCAAGCCAATCTTTTAGCTGAGGTCCCGGCCGACCCTCCCAAGACATGGGATAATAGGTAATTGATATTGTTTATTATGACAGTGTTCGAACCAGAATCTCGTTGAGGCAATGCTTTAAAAAACAGCTCAGGAAACCAACAGACGGTTTTAAATAAAGAAATGACATTGAGAGTGCAAATTTGGGAATAAGAAATTGAGGGCGGTAAATTTTAAGAGGATGTCCTTTCTTTTGTGGTGGTTGGTGTATCATACCCCCCTCAGACTATACAAATGGTTTCCAGCACTTCCGAAGGAATGCTTTAGATGTAACCTGGCGGGGGCAGGCGATTGGGTTCACATATTCTTTATATGTCCCAAACTACAACATTTCTGGGAAGAGGTGTTCAGGTTCATTAGTGATTGTATGTCTATGGCTATTTTACCTTCATCACCGCTGGCCCTTTATGGCTTTTCACACGCAACTAGTCAGCTGCCAAACTATAGGCAATATGTAGTTTTTGCTGCTGTAGCAGTAGCCAGATCTCTGGTGTTGAAAAACTGGAGATCTCAGAAGGTGCCTACAATGGACAATGGCTCTCCGAGTTAGCCCGGACCTACTAATTTGAAGAGGCATATGCAAAAAGTATAAGGGCACTTTGTAGATTCAAGATAACTTGGGAGGGCTATGCTTGGATCTCATGCTTAGATGGAAATGTGTAAGACAGGCTATCTTTTTGGGTAAATAAAGAAACATTAGATTTTTATTTCGCATCGTGCATACTTTTTAATTCTTAATTGTTGAATCAAGGCAAGTTTGTAACATGTTTCTTCCCTGTGTCAGGTTTTTTAGAATGCTGGCTATACTATATGTGGATCTCTTCATTGTCAACTGAAATATGAATTTGGGTATTATGAAAGTATGTTCTTTTTTTTCATGTACCATGTTTAACATGTCTATTTTACTATCTACGCAAAAAAAAAAAAGTGAAACCTATAGTATTTATAGGCATGATTACATTTGTAAGTAATAGTGCTTTACCATCATCCAGTTCCAAACACTTTGTAATTCTAAAGGGGACAAGGCAAACTGTTGATTTAGATACTGCAAAAATAAAACTAAGGGCATAGTTATGTTATGTTATGTTATTTGCATTGGTAAAGCACAACTGGTACCCGGTTTAGACCATAGCAGATAGTCCGGCGGGGCACTTGGGGGCATAGCCCATGAATTCTGCAACCCTTGCAGTTGACCATCCACCCTAGAGATCCTCCTTGTGACATTAGTCACTGCTGGACTCGCTCGCCTCATAGCTCACTGTGAGCACCTTGATTAAAGGCAGCTTGACCCATGTATTTGTTTTGAGAAAACAAAACTTGATAAGCAAAACACAAATGGCCATTTTGCTAATGGAGGTTTCTCCCTTAGCATTGGGGCTATTCTACATTTTATCTGCCTTTGTCTGCCTTGCCTTACTTGATAGACACTGGCAGGAAAATCGATGATGATCCTCAAGCCCTCAATAATGCAGAGTTACCACCACTCAGATGAGGTGATCCTCTGGTGGATGGAAAACAATTCATAGCTTACCATAGGTGGCGCCAGCTGAGGCTCTGCCCTCAGAAACTCAGTGGTTCCAGCAACTCTAAATGAGGCAAGGGAACCACACGTTTCATGGGTTGGAAGGGCATCTGGTTTACAGCATTCTTCATGCTCTGCCAAATGACTCCTTAAGTATCATTGCTATGTGAAGGTAACCCTACACTGAAATTTTGGAAAATTGGTTTGATGGCTTCCCAGACACAGCAGGGGCCAGACTCACAAAGGTTTAGCATCGGGCTAGCATTAATTTTTTAACGCAAACACAATGCTAAACCTTTTTTGGGAATTAACCAACCAATGTAAATGTGTCTTTTCTTTGGTTTGTATGGAAAAGTAACGCAAACCAGAGTGAAATGCTGCTTTGCATTACTTAGCGCCAAGGGGGCATGACATGGGTGGTACATGGGTGTTCCCATGCAAACACCCATGCTTTTTTTACTCAAAACCCTATTTACCAACATTAGCAGAGAGGGTTTTGGGACAAAGCTTGACGCCGGTGAAAGCAGGAGTTAAAAGGATAAATGTTTTCATTTCTCATTGCTTTTTCAACTTTGCATGTGTGCTGCACTATACAGCACACATACAAAGTAGAAAAGGGCTTTAAACTTGTCTAGCCATAGTATTTTGTAAAGGAAGGGTACCCTTTCCGCACAAAACCTATGGTAGACTCAAGCACACACTCTAGCACTATGACACTCTGCCTCTTTACAACGCATGCCTTTTCCCCGCAGGCTATTACAATGTGGTTGTTACAACGACAGCGTTGTAACAACACATACCATTACCCAGAAAGTCATAACAACGACCTGCTCTAGGGAGGGCGCTGGATGTTGGAATGGTATAATTTACTATTCCAACTCCCGTCTGTGCAAAAGCAGGGAAGGTGTTGGATTTAAAAATCCAACACCTTCTGACCCCTCGGCAAGTCGTTGTTATGACTTGTGGGGTAATGGTATGCGTTGTTACAACACGGTTGTTGTAAAAATTGTGTTGTAATAGTCTGTGGGGAAAAAGGATTTGTGGTAAACAATGTTTACCGTGTGGCGCACGACAGTTAAAAGCTGCATCAGCCCTAGGGAGAGGGGAGGCGATAGCCCTATTTCTGTAGATATTGTGCTCTCCTGCTCTTTCCTTGTCATGCAACGCAGAACAGCAATTTTGGCTGCTGCATTCCTCGATTCTTTTGAGAATTTGGGCCATTGTGACTCCTTCAAGAAGTCTTCCCAAAGACGCGCTGCCATTGCCCTCTCCCACTCTAATGGAACAAACTAGCTAAAATAATTGGGAATAAGTCTAGAATATTTATCAGTCCTTCAGATTCAATTGATGGTCTTGTTATTTTGTTTTTTTATACTTTCTGAGTGACTTACCCAGTCCTACAAATACTAATGTCTTATCAACCTAAAAACTAATTCTGAAGATCATTCCTTGCATGAGGTAATACAGACAGATTGTCCACTTCTGTCTTAATCAACATAGTGAACTGTTAAGGAGAAGAAATAAAACTTGCTGTGCAAAATGGCAGTCCTTGCAATGTTTCACATTATGTAATATTTCTCTCAAGTTATATTCCACTCAGAGTAACATTCCTCAGAGCCCAGCATTACACTTTGTGTAAAATTCCAATCCATGCAATAATTTCTCTATTGCACCCCGTGCAATGTGCTACGTCAAGTAACATTTATCTCGTGCAGCAACACAATCCATGTATCATTGTTTTCCATGTAGTATTTGACTTTATGTAACATTCCTCTTGAGGCACCATTCCACTCTCAACATTTCGTTCCCAGCAATATTTCACCCAGTCCCACTCAAAAGGTGATCTACACACTGCAGCATTCCTGTTTTTGTAAGATCCAACCTCATACTCTATTACACTCCATGTATCATTCCTCCCCATGCAACAAGTGCCTCCATGCAATATTTTTCTCCATGCAGCGATCCATTCCTAGTAGAAATCCCCGCCATATTACATTCTACTCTTACAACATTGCTCTCCATTTTCATTCCTTTCTCATGCAATATTTTAACAAATGAAAATTAATTTTCTGAGTCATCCTAAGCCATTCAACATTTCTCAGCATGCAGAATTCTGCTCCATGTAATAACCATCTCATTGAAGCATTCGTCTCCATACAAGACTCTTTTTCATCCAGTCATTCACTTTAAATAATATTGTTAGGAGGCCAACAAGGAGTGTATAGAAGACAGATCCGCTGGTCAACCCAGTCTCTGCAAGATTTATATGGCCAGCAAAGAATAAGATCCCAGGGTGATATCAAGGGCACCATAGAAAAGATGGGGAAAAAACAGGAAACAAGAGGTGTAACCTTGGGGACATATTTACTGATTGTTCACACAAGGCAGAGCAGCAAGGCAAATTGCTGTGCTGTGTTACGTGGACAGGAGAGAGCTGAAAAGTGCAATATTTGTCAACATATGGTGCTGTCAGCTTCCTCTATGCGTTGGCACTTGTGTCATGGACAGAACATTTTTCTGTGCAGAAATGGATTCCTTCCTGCATAAAACCAAATCTTAGAGGCATATTCCTCCTTCTATGTGTGCTGCAGAATGCAGAGCACAGAGAAAGAAGAAGTAACAAGGTGAAAAGAAAAGATTTGCCCTCGTTATGCCTCTGTCGGGTAGGCATACGATTTTGTCGCAAACCCAGGTTTACAAGTCTTTGTTCATCTGGTTTTATGTCCAAATACATGTGCAGTTGCATGGGAATGCTTATACTCCGCCAATGTAACAACAACCTAAAGCAAAGTAACACTAGGCAGTGATATGTGCTCTGTTACGTTACTCTGTATTTCCTAAAAAACACGCAAAGTCACACAAATTGACTATAAGTGGCTTAGTAAATCCATAAAATGGATTATGCTTTGGTGGCTACGCAACAAAAGTGATGCAACCCAGACACAAAATCTTAGTAAATATGAGCCCTAGTTCAGATGAAATTACAAAAATAACTCCGAGCACTAGGACAGGTTAAACAAGAAATGTGTAACACACTCTGGGGCAGATTTACAAGGCCCTTGTGCTGCAAGTCTGACACTTTTTATGACGCAATGGCAGCGCATTTCTCTGCCCCATATTTACAAGGATAGAAAAAGCCACCCTGCGTGGCTTCTCCTGTCCTGGTAAATATGGCCCCTTTACACGAAGCACTTTGCGTGAAAGGGGCGTTCCATGGGTGATGCTGTAGGTGTTCCCATGCAACACCCATGGAACCAGACACATTTCCAGATTTACAAAAAATCGTAAACCTGGAAATGCGTCTGTTTGCTAGACCACCCTAGGGGTGGCGTAGCCAGGCGCAACGAGGAGAAATGTTTTCATTTCTCCTCGTTTTTTCCTATTTCAATGCTTGCTGCATTCTACAGCACGCTTTGAAAGAGGAAAGTGCCTGTAGTGATTGTTTTTGTGGAGGAAGGTACCTCTTCCTGCACAAAAACAATCTCACCACGGCGCAAGCATCCTTTCACCATGGTGCAAGGGTGCCTGCGCCGGCGTATGGCAGCTGTTTGTGCACCAGCGCAGGGGAGAACACAGGAAAGCGACATATCATTGGAAATATGTTGCATTCCTGTGCTCTGAAAGTGCCGCAGCGTGGCACAGCCAAAGGGCTTGCAGTGCCGTGCTGCGGCACTTTCTTGTAGCTCTGCCCCTCTGCATCTACTGGTTAGAAACACAGAGCAAGCAACAATTGCAATCTAATTAAAGAGTGGAACAGAGGGAACGACATAAGCAGGAAAGGTGTACAACACAGAGAGGTTGGGTGAAAACTACAATATAATAAAATAGAAAGAAAAATGAATTCAACAAATTCACAATGTTGCAGGACATAGAGTGGTTTTCCACTGTGAAATTGCCATCTCTGCCTAACGTGACCCCAAGGTGCAGTCACCACAGGAAGTCAAAGGACGTGAAAAATGTGGTAAAGCATAGTGTTCGGACGATATCCCAAAGACAACTGGATACAAATGTAACCCCTTTGTCTTTCCAGGGTGAATACACAACCGTGCCTTCTCCAGCACGCCTACTGTGCACGGAACATGCTACTGGTAAGCACCTGATGTCCACAGCAGTCACTACAGCATCTCGCAATGAATTATTCTCTCCGGAGTGGATCTCTGTAGGTAAGTGGTCATGGGCTGCCTAGCGCTACTCCATGATTGGTACTGAATCCCAACAAATATTTCTCTCCGTTAAAAATTGCACTCAATGCAACATTTTGATTTTGCGCAATATTCCACTCCTTGCAATAAACAATGACATTCCTCTTCATGTAATATTCCATTCCATGCAACATTCTACTCCACACAGCACCACTGTCCCTGTGACATTCCTTTTTGTATAATATTTCACTTCTTGGCACAATGTTCTCTTTGCAAGAGTTCACTCGCGTGCCGCATTCTCTTCATCATATATTCTTCTGGATGTCACATTTCATTCCATAAGAAGCTTTACTTCATGGAAATCTCTTCTCTATGTGAAATGATTCTCCACGTAACATTCCTGTTACTGCGCCAGCCCTCTCTTGGGAACTTCCTTTTCCATATGACAACCTCTATACTCAACCTGTGTTACGTTCCACTCCATATAACTATTTGTTCAACACTGAGCTCTACATAAACATTTTCTGAATGCAACTTTTCATTTTAGGTAACATTTCTTTTGATACAGCATTCTGCTTCAGGCAATATTCCAATCCACGTAGCATTACATCCCTTTCCACTTCACTTACCGCACCTTTATGTGCAACATTTCTCTTTGTAAACATTTCACTCCATGGAGAATTTCGGGGCATATCAGCAAGGGCCTGCGATAATTATCGCTCAGCGCTTGTAGCGCGAGGATAATTATCACAGGCTAACGCTGGATTCTATCGTGGAGATAGCGTACTATCAGCAACGCTTATCTCCCAAGCTATAGGAATCCATGCGTTAGCTGGAAAACAGTGTGATTATCGCTGGAAATCCAGTGACCATCGCACTGCGACCAGCGATACCTTGCTGATAGGGCAGGGTGGTTTTAGCCATGTAATCCACCTCCCATTGGATTACATGGCTAAATCAGATTACAAGCAGGCGTAAGGAAAGTAGCGATAACTGTGGTTAGCGCTACTTTTCTTATCGCTCTGCTTGTTTGCGTGCAGCTTGATAATTGGAGAAATGTCGGTTAGCGACATTTCTCCAGTTATTTTGGCACGGAACGCCCACTTTGCATCTCATTAGGGATGCAAAGCTGGGCGTTGTTGTAAGGGGCGCTAAATCAATAAAACACGCGATAGAGTGTCTTTGCTGATAAGGCGATGAAATTATCGCCGCTTTTCACCCGAAAACGGACACAAAAGCGGTGATAATTTCATAGCGCCTCCTTGAGGATATGCCCCTTCATTCCATTTCATCCAGCATTCCACTGCTAGTAACATTATTCTCCATGCAACGTTCGTCTCAGTGCAGCATTCAGTCAGTGGGAGCGCATGTAAGCGTCGTACAACTGGCTCCCATTGCCTACTATGGGAGTCCGACCGAACCGAGTCCGACAGCATACGTGCGCATCGTACTCGCTCGGTCGGAGTGTAGGGGTCCGGCTCAGTCGGAAAACACTCCCGATCCGACTCGGTCAGAGTGCTTTCCGACCCGGATCGGAATCGGCACCCAAGTAGTGTTCTCTATTCCATAGCATGTGGTATTTTACTGCATGTAACATTTCTCTCCATTCAGCATTTCACGCCATGTAACTTAACTCCCTGTGCAACAGTCCACTTATATGTAGCATTCTTCCCAAGGCCTCAGTACACCCTGCTCAGCATTCCTCTGCGCACGATCTTCCATTCATTTGAACTCATGTAACTGTTCTCTTCAATAAACATTCCTCTCGCTTTAACATCCCACTCGTTTCTACTTCATGCAGCATTCCAATAAATACAACACCCCTCTACTTTTAATATCTGCGCAATAAAAGAGGTGAGTCTAAGTAACTTTACTCCTGTGCAGCATTCCACACCACGATACAATTACCCGCATGCTCCAATTTGTCCCATGTAAACTCCAACTCCATATTGTATTCCAATTTTTAAATCACCTGCTCCGTGCAACGTTCTATTCCCCATACCAAGGACCTCCAAATGCAATGGTGGTCTACCTAACACCCCCCTGCATGTAATGGTACATTTTTTTTCTGCTCATGTAATATTCCTCTACATGTCTCAGATTCCAAGCTGGATGTTAAATTCCAAACCATGCGCGAACAGGAGTTTGCTTAGGGATCGAAATTCTGAGCTAAACAATAATTATCACACCTCCAGTGTTTTCCTCTGACAGACTTCGGCAGGTCGACGATGTCGAAATTTACATCCAAAAAGGCACTGAAAGAGGCTATAGTTGTGGAATTTGGTGTTGATAATGCTTGTTTTGGGTGTAATGTCTCATTTCCAAGTGCAAAACTTACAAAAGGAGGTATTTCCCAAACCCAGCTAATAACCTCATTCTGGGGTAATGGTATTTAAAACTAAACTAATTCTGCCCCCTACTCTCTACATCCCATCACTTTCTCGAAACATTCAATGTTATGTAATATTCCAGTATATTACACGCTATGTACCATTCATCTAAATTCAACATTGTACTCCATTGAGCATTAGTCATCTTCCCGACATACGTAACATTCAAGGCTATGTAACATTCTCTCCATGCAGATCTTCACCCCATGTAATATTTAAAATTCATTTTCATTGAACAATCATTTCCATGAACAAATCCACTCTGTTCGGCTTCTCGATGCCAGAATCTCGCCGCCATTCCACTCTAATGTACCATTCTGTGTTCCATGTATCTCCATGCAACATTGATGATGGCTGTTGGCCACTCTCAATATACTTGTCTCTAGGCAGAAGTAATGAATTGCAGTGAGGTACATTAAGTAGGGTCCATCAAGTAGGAAGTGGAGAACTTGTATCGTGACGCACAAGAGACTGTCGCGATGTTTGGGGACAGGAGGGAGGAGAGCTTGTTCTAAGGGGCAGCATGAGAAATGCTAACATCATGACTCCGCAATGCTCCAGCCTTTCCTAATTCTAGGACAGGTGGATAGAAGGGTGGGCATCGGTCATTCGCTGTCATTTTCTATGCAGTACTCCAAATTCATGCTTGTGCAGAATACGTGACACTCTCTGGATTCCCCCGGCGCGCTGCACAAATTAAACTGTGCATTGTGCTGTAATCCATGTCAATTGAGCGATGTGGCATCCTCAATGGAATACACATCAACTCTGTGTCATTAGCAATTCAGAACTAATGAAAAAGTTTGAATAGATTAACTAGAGAGCACAGGGGATCTTAGATACTTATTCAGAATGCTAAAGAGTATAACACAATTATATAACTATTTCACAATCCTAAATGGAGCATTCATTACATGTTAAGATTAAATGTGCAATGTCGAAGCCTGATGTAGAATGCATGCAATTCAGTACAATGTGAGTCTGAATGTTCGTTCAGAATTATATAACTATTTGCACTTTGCTTATTGCCTAGTGACCTAAGGACAGGCCAACAATTGTTGGCTGAAAATTGTAGAGCAGGCCATCTTGTTCATTCACCATTACAGCAGCATGGCCAATTATCTTAAAGAAGGGTGCCAATAAAACTGTGATATTTTCAATCGGAAAAAGAAACACAATTGCACACTAAACCCTTAACCCGTGGTCAATGCATGAAAGCGCATGCATACACATGCTTGGCAGGCCATCTTGTGATGGGTTTTTGTTGGGATGGCAAAGTCCCTCATATGGTAATGGACGCATATTCCTGCCCATTGTGCCCCAGCTCCATGATATCTGGATCCCTGGTGCTGATTTTTGTTGTCAAGGGCGAACACAGATTTTGCGTACGTGCCATGACATTGGTGTTTCTCACATATTGTGTTCTTGTTGGACTTGGAAGGGCATCCTGGCGCTACCTTCATGATGGTGAAAGGCAACTGTCTTTACCAGAAGTTACGTAGCACGAGCGTGGTGGTGGAAGCACACTGTGTAGTGGTCAGTAGGAGTTAACAAGACTTTCTGCCTGTCACTAAAGTGAGGCCTACAGCACACTTATGTAAAGTACTCTTGCTCTGTGCTTAACTCCCCCTTGGCCTACATCAAGTTAGTATGTAGCTCTGTGCAGCACACATGAGGTTGCATGCATGTGCTGGGTGTATGGGTGCCTGTGAGTGCTACAATATATGGAAGAATCTGGGTTTCATTTTAGGAGACCCGTGGCTGACTGGAGAACATGAGGAGGTAGAGGATTCTCCCAGAAAGAGTTTTTGTGTGCTGCATTCCTGAGAGCTGGGTGGGACACACGCTGGTGGGAGGAAGAGTCACGCTCTTTGGAATACAACAAAGGGAGTTTGCTGATTCAGAGAGAGGGTACTGGAAAGGGGTCTGGACACATCTTTGGAAGGAGATGGGCCTAATAATAGAAAAATTATAGAGTAGGCCTAGGGCCCTGGGTTAACCTTTTGATGCTCATAGACTATGGCCACTAGGAGAAAGGAACTTCGCTGGGCCGAAAGGGCGAGAGGGGCTCCTAGTGGGGATACGTCCTCCCAAGTTAAGTACAATGCCAACAGAAGTACCCCATTTAAATAAAGGACAGTTGGGAAAAGAATCTCCCAGGGTGTCAACCGCTCAAGTGTGGGAAAGGAAGTAAATAACCCTCACACACCCCAGTAGTGTCATGCTTCATCATCGGGTATAAGGAAAAAAGGCCTCCCCTACGTTGCTTTTAGGTTCAAGAGGAGGGGGGAAACAGAAACTCGCTAAAACAAAATACCTCTGTTCTGACCTATATTGCTTTCAATGTGACCGAGACAGGTTCTGACATGCCATCAAACCCACCATTAGTATACAACACACCTAAATTTAGCAGAGTACGTTTTATTCTTTATTTTATTTGCATCTCTGGCGTATTTTCTTTAAATATTAAAAAAAAATGTTTAGAAATTACATAGTTTTTATCTTTTTGTGTACATTTGATTAAAAAAATACATACTGTCTCAAGGCACAATCCCTGATTGCTTAAAAGCAGCTCAAGTATCCCCTATACTAAAAAAACCTAACGCTGATAGGACAGACCTCAATAATTTCCGACCTATCTCCAACATACCCACCCTTGCGAAACTCCTTGAAAAATGCGTCCAGTCCCAACTCTGTGCTCACATTGAGAACTACCAGCTCTTGGACCAACATCAATCCGGCTTTCGGACGGGGCGCAGCACTGAATCGGCCCTCATTCCTGTAATGGATGACATTCTAAAGATTCTCGATCAAAATGAATCCTGCCTCCTGATCCTCCTTGACATTTCCTCTGCCTTTGATACGGTCAATCATGACAACCTCTTAGACATTCTGCAAAACAGGATGGGTTTTGGTGATCAGGTGCTACAGTGGTTCTCGTCCATCCTCCATCACAGATCGCAAAGAGTCAAGGCAAATCACTCTCTCTCCAAGCCTTCGCCTGTTCTCATGGGGGTCCCCCAAGGATCTGCTTTATCTCCTATCCTCCTCATGCTTTTCTTGGAACCATTAGCTAACGCACTTAACTCCATGGATATTCATTTCCACATGTATGCCGATGACACGCAACTCTACTTGAAAATCTCATCCCCGGAAAACCTCATATCACTCAACACCATCCTAACATATACTCAAAACTGGTTAACTGAGAACCATCTCCTGCTCAACACCTCAAAAACAGAATTCTTGCTTGTCTCCCCTCAGAATTACACCCCCAATCTTGACCTCTGGATGAGCCACCTCACTGCTTTCAACTGCACTCCGCTCATCGTAAACTCAGCCAAATCTCTAGGAGTCACCATGGATAAGAACCTGAATATGGAAAATCATATCAGCAATACATGTAAAGGAGCAAACCACTTGATTAGGACACTCAGAAACATCAAACCTTTCCTTCCACTTAAGGATTTCAAGCAGGTGGTTCAAGTGCTGGTCCTACCGAGGATTGATTACGGCAGTGCCACCCTCTGTGGCCTGCCCAAATACACCCTGGCCCCAGCTTCACTGAATGCTGCTGCTAGATTGGTTACAGGCTCCAAACGCAATGAGCGCATATCGCCAGTCCTAAAAACTCTAAATTGGCTCCCCTATGAAGCACCAATCCAGCTAAAAATTGCCACGATGACGCACAAAGCAATCCACTTCAAGACGCCCAGGTATCTGGCGCAAAAACTTGAACTATCTTGTGGTGTAAGAGTCTCTAGAAGCGCTACTACCTTACACTTGAAACCACCTATCTTTAACAGAAAGAGAACCTCCCACAGAGCCTTCTCTGGCGCGGCTCCAAAGATATGGAACTCTCTTCCTTTAGAAATACGAAGAATCACCAGAACAACGGTGTTCAAACTGGAAGTCAAAAGATTCCTGATGAATAAACTCCTTCAGTAATTGGGCTAATCACCTTGGCCCGTTGACATTGTTCCTACTTCCATTGCGTCAACATTTATTACTATACTTTTTTTATTTTTTATTTGACATACTGTGTTCTGCTGTCGTTACACTGTACTTTGTTTAACATAACTTCCATGTGAATTTTCGTGTACTTTATGGTTCATTTGTGTTTTTAGCCTGTGGTTGTTTCCAGTTCTAGTTTGATTGTAAAGCGCTCTTATATTCCTTGGGATCTTGTTCGCGCTATATAAAACTTTATAAATAAATAAAATAAATAAATAAATACATAAATACATATCTGTCGTTGTCGATTCAAACAGTAGAGTCAAAATTGATGACTAGCACAACACTGATTACTTTAAATACAAGTGTGCATAACCTCACAGCCACCTTCAACTGTTCATACTCACCATGCAATCTCACTCATTCAGCCTACAGTCATACTTATAAACAAAAACCACATGAGATTCAGCCCTGTGAGTGGTCCAAAATTGTTCTGGAGAGAACAATATTTGTTAGTACAGACAGACACTGCTTCTGATGGGGTTGTCTCTCAGGGACCACTTCTGAGGGGTAATAATGGTCTACACGTGTTTCAGTGGCGAAGCCCCCTTCCTCAGGACCAAGATATGATAAAGGAATCTCAAAACACAAAAAAGAGAGAGGCCAGGGGTTATCTGTGGGGTAATAAAAAGACAAATATTATATATATGATGGGTTGCGGCAAGGAATAATCTATCATTAGGTTATCTTATGCTTCATGACCAACCCGTGGGACTGATAAACAGTGTACTACACCGTCTAACATGATTGGGAATCATTGACATAAGCACACGATCTTTGCAATGCACATAAGGAGATGACCATGGCTGCAGAGGAAGATAGAGGTCACTAAAGGAAACCTACACCATTGAGTGAAATATCATGCAAACATGGCACGCGCTAGTTTGAAGCCAGTGAATGAGAAAGAATGGAGATAGAAGGGAATTTCCACAGCCTGAAAATAGATAAAGAAAGTTTCTAATATCCATTAAAACCAGGCAATTTTAGACTCTAATGTACCTGCGACTGTTCGAACAACCAGGTTATTATTTCTTAAAAGAGCCGTCTATTGACAAATGTGCCATCAAACATCTGAATGCTTACAACAAGTCCTATGAGTAAAGATTTAAAGAATGAGAGAGCTAACTTACAAGACTATCAAAAAAGAGTCATCTGTCTTGACATAAATAGGACAGTATAGCTTACCCTGTTTAAAGCATGGGACTTGACTATTCTTTAATCCGGATTGGTCGGCATAGCTAAAACTGGCCCATTATTTCATAGATTCTCGTGCCTGGTATTTCACTTATTAATTATTATATGTTTTTGAAAAAAACGCTTCCCAACTAAAAAAGGAAGAGAAAGATTGTGTGTCATGTTTCGGTATAACACTAGGGGTTTTGCGCACTATATTGGGAGACAGAATATTTTGATCCAAACACCCATCTAGAGTTATACGATGTAAGTTTAACACATAGCTATCCATTAGTCCATGTTCATAACAGGCGAATAAATATGGTTCCAAAACCATTCTGTCTAGATGGTGCGACTATTTTGTTAATATAAATGTGTAAATGTCTCCTGTAATGATACGTATGCTTCCTACAATTCCAAGCTGTTATGGGGGTACCAGATAGCACTCCTTTGCACCTACCCATTACTACCGGCGTGCAGATTAGTTGCTTGGCTCTATTATTAGCTGCATTAGTAGAATCAGCAATGCGCGCCAGAAAAACGTTTTCATATTTAAAGAAAATATGCCAGAGATGCAAATAAAATAAAGAATAAAACGTACTTTGCTAAATTTCGGTGTGTTGTATACTAATGGTGGGTTTGATGGCTTGTCAGAACCTGTCTAGGTCACATTGAAAGCAATATAGGTCAGAACAGAGGTATTTTGTGTTAGCATGCTTCATCATCGGGTTCACCCTGATTCCTGAAGGTCAGGGTGGGCTCAACCATGTTTCAGGGAGCACTTAGAAGAGTATGGCCAGGGGGTTTAAAGATTAAAACTCCTCCTGCGGTTCCAGGTATCCCTTTATTTGCAGAACTGTAGGGGATATTAAAATTAGAAAAAATTTGGAGTCGCAAGGAGAGGATGGTCCGATGACCCTAGTGCCAACATGTTTCTGTCCACGAAAAATGGCCCATTTGGGTCCTGGACTTTCTTCAGGGCAAAAATGGTGTCCTCCCTGGTTTTGTTTATATATGAATGTCCTATGTTTTAAAATGTAGACGGCAGAAAGCTGTGCTCATACAAAAAAGGAAAACAGATCACTTATCGCTCATCCTGTTCCGTAATGTTTCCAATCCATCTTTAAGAGAAACATAAAAGGGAATTTGTTATGCACCTCCTTTCCCCATCCATACTGCGCTCTATGTTATGTTATGTTATGTTATATAAGCTTCTATAGCGCTCGACTCACCCGGGGGCATCTCGGCGCTTAGCTAGAGATATTCCTGAGACTGAGAAGGACAAAGGCTTTTTAAAATCAAAAGGCTTTAGCTGTTTCCTAAATGTGCAATAAATTGTAATTTTGCGGAGGGAGTCTGGTAGCTCATTCCAATATCTTGGTGCTAAGTATGAAAAGGATTTTCCTCCAGAACGACATAGCCTTATACGCGGCACTTGTAGGAGACCCCGCGCGCCGGACCTAAGGTTTCTGTTAGGTACATGCTTAGTAAGTCTCTTTTAGAGATATTTGGGGCCTCTACCATTAAGTGCTGTGTACGTGAGACAACAGATCTTAAAAAAAGATCTCTTTCTCACTGATAACCAGTGGAGTTCTCGCAATAGGGGCGCCGATGCGGAGCCCGCTGGGCGATTCATTACCATCCTAGCTGCAGTATTTTGGATCACTTGGAGTTTGCTCAGCAAGGTCTCTCCAACTCCGGCCAGCAAGGCATTACCATAGTCCAGGCGACTGATGACCATAGCCTGGACCAGGGTTTTGCGATGGGTTGTAGGCATAAAGGGGAAGATTTTACGCAGCAGACGCAAGCTATAGTAGCATGAGCTGGTTGTTGCGGCTATATGGTCTCTCATAGATAGAGACTGATCTAATTTTAGGCCTAGATTTTTAACACATTGGGTCGGGACAGGAGCGGCTCCCAATTGGACCGGCCACCAGTCATCTGACCAGCTGACTGTTGCTTTACCTATTAGTATTAACTCGGTTTTGCCGGGCTGGAGGCAGTTCCGCGTCATCCAGTTTGAGATTTCAAGCAATCCTTTGGCAAACCGAGCTTTCTCTGCTATTAAGTCAGTGCCAACCGAGAAGATCAGCTGAGTGTCATCAGCATAAGAGATGATCTCAAAGCCCAGTTGTTCCGCTATCCCAGCTAATGGGGCCATATAAATATTGAATAGGGTCAGGCTTAGGCAAGAGCCCTGAGGTACGCCTTTGTCTAGGCTGATTGAGTCTGACAAGTGTGGACCGAGCATGATTGTCTGTGTCCTCCCAGCCATGAAGTTACGTAGCCATTTTAAGGCTCTTCCCTGGATACCACAGGAGTCCAATCTCTCCGCTAGCACTTCGTGAGAGATGGTATCAAATGCTGCGGAGAGGTCTAGTAGTATCAGTATTGCCGAGCCCCCTTCATCTATTTGTAGCCTAAGCGAATCCTTGACTGCTAAAATGGCAGTCTCGGTGCTGTAGCCCTGTCGGAATCCCGTTTGTGATGGATCCAAAATTTCATTTAGTTCTAGATATTGGCTTAGTTGTTTATTAATCATGCCTTCCAACGCTTTTCCCAATAAAGGTTAAAGAGAGATCGGACGGTAATTTCCAAGTTCTCGTGGGTCTGCCGTTAGTTTCTTCAGGATAGGACGCACATATGCTTCCTTCCATGTTCTTGGAATATTCCCAGATTGAATAGATGAGTTATATAGTTGGAGAATAACTGGCGCACAACTGGTGGCTAAATCGTCTTAGGTGGACAGAGATCAGTTTGTGAGCCAGATTTAGCTGAGGCAAGTGCTTTGGAAACTGCCTCCAGAATAATTGGGGCAAAACAATCCAGAGTACTTCCTGTCCTTTTTTCCAGATCCCTATATCTGGAGGAATCAGGAACTAGTGCAGTTTTAGATGGGAAGTTTGTGTAAATTCTAGTGATCTTATCTTGAAAATGACTGGCTAGCTGATTGAAGAAATCCTGTGTTTCCACGGGGGATTACCTGCAAGCCTGAGGAGATACAAATTATTTTACTATGCTAAAAAGTGCTTTAGGAGCATTAGTAGCACCTTCAATTTGGTTAAAAATAAATTGCCGTCTTGCCAGTTTTAAATTGAGATGGTAGGAGGTCAGGGATTGTTTGTACTGCATTCTATCTTGCATTGCTTAACTGACTCGCCAAACTCTCTCCAATTTTTGCATTTGGACTTTTCTGTCCTAAGCTCGCTAGTGTACCAGGGGGATGATGGGCGGTTTAGCCGCTGAGCCATGTTCTATTTAGGGATGACTACATCCAAGGCAGTAGAAATCACCTTGTTGAGGTCCTCCAACGATAACTCATTTCCCATCTCCAGTTTCCCTTTCTCTTGTTGAAAAGCCTCCTCAAAGAGTTCAGCTGTAAGATTGCACCAGGGCCTAAGCATTGTTTGTTTCTTAACCAGGCTGGGGGAAGTAAACTTAGGGAAGAACAGCCCAATGGCAAAACTGACCATCGCATGGTCCGACCATGTGAGCGGCTCTGGGGGCTACAGGCTAGATTATCAAAGTTAGAAAAGATAAGATCTAACATGTGCCCAGCCCCATGAGTAAAACCAGTCACTCTATGGGTCAGGCCAAGCATATCGAGAGTGGACATGAGTTTGTTCACCTCCAAGCTCATAACGTCTTCCCCATGGAAGTTAAAATCCTCAAATAGGAGGAACTTATTTGCAGCAAGCACATGCATAGCAATTAATTTGGTCAGTTTGTCTGCGAAACCAGTCTTGGAGCCCGGAGGGCGATATAATAAGGCTGCATTCCAGCTATCCATAGGTGAGGTTGTAATCTTAAAAATTCCTATTTCCATACTGTCATTTCTTAATGTGGATAACCAATTTATTGTAAGATGCTTTTTGTATGCTATTGCTATCCCACCACCTGTCTTTCCCTCTCCATCCAAATGCAAAAAGGTATACATCTCTGGAATGGCCATTTCAATCAGTGGATAGTTAGCGGGGTTTAACCATGTTTCCGTAAAAAAACATATATCTTGGGTGTGCGATGAAATCATGTCCCAGATTTCGAAGGGGTGCTTTGCAAGTGATCTCACATTGCAAAGCATGCACTTTAACCCACTCGCCTTTTGCTCCGTTAGGTTATTCCTGATCTCAGGGTCCACTAATATCTGGACACCTTGAAATTGACAGTAACTATAGGCCACTGGGCCCTCCAGTATACTAGGGAATTTCTGCTGGCAGCACAGGTGGTTCTGATGATTATCTGACTCCCTTCTACTAAGCCTCCATAGGAGATTACCCGAAGAAGAGATATGAGAGGCAAGGGGACAATTTACCTCAATCCGGGCAGAGTGTGTGGCCTCTGGCCTTGGCCGGGTGCGGCCGGGTGCAGATGGGCTTGTATTAAAAGCCTGTACACAAGTTGAGATCCAGAAGTAGGCTTTATTATCGCAACCACCAACATTAACCAACTCCTCTTCCCAGCGTCTCTCAGTCCGAATGCCTGTCCCACCAGAACATTCACATTCTATCACCCAGACAACAGGGATTCCACAATCCAACCATAAGTAGATTACAACACATCCCCTTTTCAATACATTAAAAACAAAATGATAATAAATAAAGATAACAGTTACTAGGTGCAAAATACAGTGCAAAATATTAAGAATAACATATGCTTAATACATAACATAATCTTTAAACTTGGCTGGTACATGCCTGAGCCTGGCGGAACCATTACAATTCCCATTACCATTTACAGGAACACAGGGCCGGCTGTTGTCTGAACGCAACTTAACATCAACAACTTTAACCAGTCTTGACATGCTCCAGGTACAGCCATTATTCAAAGTCACAACATTTTTCCTTATTGCTGTGATAACAAAAGGACCCAGAAAGTTAGACAGACCCTTATGACCAAACCTGGATCTCTTGACCCAAACACGATCACCAAGGTTCCACTTCCTTTCTTTCACAGACATCTTGTCATCATAGCGCTGTTTGTATTTTGACTGATAATCAGCCAATCTCCTCTTCCTCACATCCTCACTGACCTCATTCCCTTTCCATACAGGAAGCCACCCTGGATTCAGCTTAGTCATCGCCACCCTTCCCCTCAAAGCCTCAAAAGGTGATTTTTGAGAAATAGCATTAGGAACAGTGCGGTGTGCCCACCATGTTTCCCTCAGCATACAACTGAAAGAAACCCCAGTATCAAGTGCCCTTTGAGCACAACTTTTCACCACCCTATTCATTCTCTCAGTGAGACCGTTAGCTTGTGGCGAGTATAGCGCAGTTTTTAAATGAATTATACCAACATTCTCTAGAAAATGTTGCATTTCTTGGGAGATAAACTGCACCCCATTATCTGTGACTAGATATTTTGGAACACCTTCAGACGTAAAGACGTCCTTTAAAAATTCAATAATGGACTTGGAATTGACCACACCCATACACTTGGTAACCACCCACTTCGAGGTGTAGTCCACCAAGAGAACAACAAATCTTTCCTGGGCAGGCATAAGCTCAAAAGGACCCATAATGTCCAACCCCAATTTGGTCCATACCACATCCGGAACCTCCACAGGTGAAAGAGGAGCATGACTAGTCACATGAGACTTGTCATTGATGGCACACAAATGACAATCTTTCACAACCGTCTCCACCAACCGATCCATCCCGGGCCACCAGTACCTTTCCCTGACACGCGCTTTCGTAAGACTCCTACCAAGATGTCCCTCATGAGCCAAATTGACAACTTTCTCCTTAAGAACATCAGGTGGAACTAATCTTTCTCCTCTCATAAGCTTATCCCCACAAAAGGTTAATTCATCCTTCACACACCAAAACGACTTCACATTCGGATCAAGATCCTTACAACTCATCCATCCTTTAGATATTAAATCCTTCAAAACAACAAAAGTAGTATCCTTAACCGCACAAGACAACCACTCCTCTTCCAACAACGGGTTTTCCATCACCCAATTCACACACTCAATCTCATCACTCTCCTCCCCAGAACACACTGGCAACCTGGACAAACAGTCAGCAGACTTATTATCCAACCCAGAAATGTAGTGCACACGGAAATTAAACTCTTGCAGCCCCTCACTCCATCTTTTAAGCCTAGGAGTCATGCACTCACTGTGACGATCAGAATACATTTGTACAAGGGGACGATGTTCTGATTTTACCATAAAAGGAATTCCCCACAAGTAAAATTTAAAATGCTGTATCGCCCAATACACACTTAACGCCTCCCTTTCAATGCAAGAATAATTAATCTCCGCATCCCTAAGAGCCCTAGAAGCAAAAGCTACTACCTTTTCTTAACCATCAACAACCTGAGAAAGTACAGCCCCCAGGCCCTTGAGACTGGCATCAGTTGTGAGAACAGTCTTTAATCTGGTGTCAAAATGACCCAGCGTTGGCATCCTCCCAATCTCAGACTTAACCAAATTAAAAGCCTTCTCACAATCTGGCGTCCAAACAAACCGTGATCCTTTTTTTAAGAGCACTCTGATCGGCTCTACCACTCCAGCAAACCCTTTTACAAATTTGGAATAAAATTCGGCCATTCCTAGAAAAGACCTAACCTGTTCCTTGTCCTGAGGTGCTGGAGCACCAATTATATTCTCTGCAAGCTGCACCTTGGGCTGTATGCCCTTCCCCGAAATGACATGTCCTAGATAGGTTACAGACTCCAGACTTGTCCTTTCTAAGAGTGAGACCTCTCTCCCTCAATTTACCCAAAACAGATCTTAAAACTGTCTCATGCTCACCCTCACCCTTCCCATAAACCAATATATCATCTTGAAAAAACAAGACATTGGGAAGATCCCCAAGTACCGTCTTCATGATCCTTTGAAAACAAGCTGCAGCCGAAGCCAAACCAAACGGCATCCTCAAAAATCGATACGCCCCCAAGGGAGTGACAAAGGACGTCAGATGTCTGGAGTCCTTGTGAAGTCTCACTTGATGATAAGCGGACGATAAATCCAGAACACTAAATATTTTAGCCCCCTTCAATAAACTTAAACATTCTGAAATATTTGGAAGAGGTTGGCGATCCACCCAAATCCACTCATTCAACCCACGCAAGTCAACACACATCCTCACCGCCAATCCTCCATCCTTGGGTGCTAAAACCACCGGAGACAACCACTCCGAAGCCTCTATCTCTTCAATCACTCCTAGTTTGAGTAACCTCTCAAGTTCCTGCTTTAACGGTTCAACCATTAAATTTGGCACTCTCCGTACCTTATGCACACATGGCTTGGCTGAATCCTTCAGGATTATTCGATGCTCAAACCCTTTCAGACAACCCAGAGAATCAGTAAATACCTCCGGATAATCTTCAATATACCTTTCCACACTCACTCCATCTACAGCTAATATCTTACCAGCTGAGTCCATACCTATCTCCTCCATCAACATAACCTGGTCTTCTGGGTTGGTAGCACTAGGATTAAGAATTATGCCTAAATCACGCTGATGTCTCCAACCCAACAAATTATCACCTCTCACAGCCACATAAACCTTCCCTATGGTCTCTTTCTGTTTGAACACAATTTTTGCAGTTATGTATCCCAGAATATCCACCCTTGTACCTCCATAACTGAAAGGTGAAATGTCTGGAGATTGAAGCTTAACATTCTCCAACCCAACTACCTCATCCCATATCTTATTTCCAATCAACGTGAAAGGAGACCCCGAGTCAGCCAAAACGGTAAATTCATCACTATTCACCATAATGTTACAAAATGGCATAGTAATCTTGTCCGAATCCACCTTATTCTCTTCTTCCGAAATGCTTGAAATGACAACTGTATGAATATTGTCAGAGGAATTTCCCATGTTGCGATCCTTTTTGGCCGACTTGCAAACTCTAGCATAATGCCCCTTTACTCCACAATTCATACACACACATTCCCTTGCATAACAATTTGGAAAGTTTGACGAATGGGAGAAACTTCCACATCTGTAGCATCTCATCTTCTGTTTGTCACTGTTACTTTTTTCACGGTCAAAGGAACGCTGTTGTCGAGGATCTCGTTCACTAGATTGTTAAGTATCTTTAAAAGCCACACGAGATTGAGTGTTCTTTGCAACCGCTTTAACTCTTGACCCTGAAGACACTTTGGCAATGCTTTCAAATGACTCATCCTCAACATCACGCTCCAACATGGAATGGACACTTTCTTGGTTTTTCTTTACACCTTCACTATTCCCTTGGTCATTATCATTGCGATTCTTCCTTATTTCCTTCACCCATGAGGAGGTATTTTCAACACCCTCAACAATCGCAATAGCCTCTGTTAACGATGGATTCTTGGACAACAGTTTACCTTGTACCCTTGAACTGTTTGTGCATCTGACTAATTGGTCCCTCACTAGAGAGTCAGACAACTCCCCAAATTCGCACGTGCGTGCTAACGTTTTCAGTGAAGCAATATAAGTTCCCACACGTTCAGTTTGACCTTGGACCCTGGTGAAAAACCTGTGACGTTCTAAAACAACGTTAATCCGTGGACCAAAATAACGCTCAAGCATAGTCATAGACATCTCATATACATCTGTAGGTTCACCATCACCACCTCCAATGATGATGGGGTCCATGCTATCGTAGGTGTTCCTGCCTTCAACTCCTAAATTGTGTAGTAATATAGCTTGTTTCCTTGTAGCAGAAAATTTCTCGCCCCCAATAGCCACCAAATATGAATCAAACAAATTCCTCCACCTCTTCCAAGGAAGAATAGGTTCTCCTTTTTCTGACAGAAAAGCAGGAGGTTGTGACATACTAGAAGCCGATGCCATGACGCTAAAAATTGACAATGTCTCAAAACAAACTAAAATGCAATGTCAAGAAAGTGACTTTGTTCTCTTCCTTCTTTTTTTTTAAAAAAAACGTGAGAGAAAAGAATAAAACAAATCAAAACAAGAATTCCTCACCATGAACGAGTAGTTATAATCTTCAAAGCCCAGAGTCACGCGTCGTTGTCACCGAGAGATCAACAGCAAGGCTTAAAACTGAAACACGAGTGATCTTCTTAATATCCCAATTCAAAATGGCCGCCACATAAGATCATTCTCATATCCCAAGGCAAAATGGCCGCCGCGTAGGATAACGTGATGCGTGTGACGCGCTGCGTGTGATGTCACAAGCAGTCACTCAGCTTCCAAGAAACACAGGATTCGGTTCTCCGCGAGCAGAGCAGAGCATGCAGGATCCAGTTTGAAAGTAAGCGTGACGGTTACTCCTTTACCTTACTTTTGTCTTCAACACAACGAAAGAGTCTATTTTTTCCACAAGTGTCCAGAAATCTCAAAATCCAAGATCCAGGTGACCGAGAATCACCAAATCCAAGTCCAATTCTGTGAGATTTTCACAATCTCAAAGCCATAGTTTCATCGTTAAAATGCAATCCATCCAATCATGCGGGTTCGCAGGGGAATTGGTGGTTGCCGCTTGTCCCCAATCAAGCACAACTCGTCGCCAGTATTAAAAGCCTGTACACAAGTTGAGATCCAGAAGTAGGCTTTATTATCGCAACCACCAACATTAACCAACTCCTCTTCCCAGCGTCTCTCAGCCCGAATGCCTGTCTCACCAGAACATTCACATTCTATCACCCAGACAACAGGGATTCCACAATCCAACCATAAGTAGATTACAACACATTGCCTTAGGCAGGCCCGCTGCGCGCGTCCTCTGCGCGTGCGCACTGACGCGTTCATTCATACAGAAATGTTCCCGCAACTAGCCCGCCACCCTCCTTTTACCCGCAAGATGGCCGCTCGCTCCCCCGGCTGCCTCTGGAGTAAACCGGCACCTTCACCGCCCAGCGCCTCAATCGGCTGAGTACGGTGAGTGGGAGGGAGGTAAGGAAACAACCTAGCAGAATATGGCAAAGTATTAAAAAACGATTTATATTTCTTCAAAGTAATACAACAGTGCAGATTATTATGCAGTGCAGGAGGTTAAAATAGGCTTCTCCCGGCTTCCGCGTCAGCACACACCCATACTAGCCATTCGGGATGGGTGTGATGGTGCGACTGGATACTGAGGTTATCGTACTCTTAACCGTGCTTCAAGGGACACACTTACTTGAAGTATTCATTCATATGTAGTGGCGACGTCAATTGCATCCTGCCATTCAACCTATGTATAAAGTGTGATTATGAGCACACTCGTGTAAAATCAGCCACGCATCTCACCATCCATACCACATGTTACTTTCGTACTACCCATGATTCTATATGTCGCAAATTAATTAATATGGTTATAATCACCTTTACCCCGATGTGGTGGTATTAGATCGTCTCAAAAAACTGCAGCACTGAGGGGGGTAGTCTTGTAGTCAAACTCTAAATACCGAGTCCAAAGTTAAAGAGGAGACACAATTGAAAAGACACTCGCAGCCTTAGAAGTTGGTGCGTTATCGTTTTTTTGCTAATGTACCGTGTTTGAAGTCCAATTCAATTCCATGCTTACTCCTGCCATATACTCACTTTCTCAAAGGTCCTGCCCGCAGCCTCACCCATTTGGTCCGCGTCTCCCAGCTCTTGCAAAGTCTAGTGCCGTTGAACGTGCCGGAGAACAAAAAACTAATGCCACCCCCTCCCCCAGGTTATTCCTGGTAGTGATGAACAGAAACAAAATCCATCTGACTGTCCATATAAAGAAGACAGTGTGAGGGCTTTTTTTCGTTGGCCCCTACTCTGTCAGGCCATTATAGGTAGCTTTTTTTCGACAAAGCCACTGGGGGCTTCATCACAACAGAAAGCTGACCCTCCGTTCACCTCTAGATGAGGTGGGCGGATAGTGAGTGTGGCAGACCGGGTACTCAGTCACTTTGCAATGGAGTAGCGTGTTTCCCAAACTGAAAATAACCCCCTTTTGTTAGCAAGGGGCTGCTGATTAGTTCTCTATGAGTGCTGCCAATAGGTGAAGAGTTTCTGTAGTTCAATGAGAGGCAGTTTCTTGGATAAGCTTGCCCTAAAGTCTGCGCCTAATTACTGCTTCAGGAAGGTAGATAATGGACAGGTAGAGAGCACTCACGCTCTATTGTGCCCATGTTGTTGGTGCTCCTGCTTGAATGCATCCATAGTGCGACTTCCTAAGAAAGGCATTGTTTTACACAGAAACTGTATTTGGAGAGCAGCCGAGAAGGAAACTTGAAATCCCAAACTCCTCCTGACATTTGAGACAGTGAATTCACATCCCTTGTCTGGAGAATGTGTAAGAAAGTGGGATGAAAAACACCCACCTTGTTCGAGTTCCAAGTTTTTCATGTTCAAGGAAGGGTGTGCTCAGCAGAGTAATTAAAGAACTGATGTCTATCCAGTACTGGTTTCTCCAAGCAGTGATGGGACATCATCTGAAGTCAGAGGTTTCTGCCATAGGAGCTGAGTGTCTGCATGCAATGCTTACAGGGCTACCTGCTTCCTAGGAGAGGGAAGAAGTGTGCCTGTCCCTGCAGTAGGAGAGACTGTGCAGGAGGAGGGGCCCTTGTGTTCCCAGTGAGGGGAAACCAGAGGAAGCTAATGACCCAAAGTGAGTGCCTTAGCAGAGCCCTATTCTATGGAAGACAAATCTGGGCTCTGAGAATCTGATTCATAAAGGGCCTCTACACTCATGGCGGAGGCCCCTCAGTTGTAGGGGAGGATCCGCATTTGTGAATACGGAATCTCCGCCATGAGAATTCCGACTGTGGAGAGCCTCCCCATGACTGCAGAGGCCCTTTGTGAATCAGGACCTCAGTTTCTGGCATGTGCAGTGTGTGGAATGAACTGTACAAAGTGTTCCTGAAATGGGTCACCAGGCAGCTGGCCACTGTATACAATCTTCAAGTGCTGCTACTGCCGATGCAGAGAGGGGCTGCATCAGAACTGAGGAGGGAGTCTGATCTTCCAAAGGACAGCCGTTGCCTGAAATCAGCACCATCAGAAGATTCAAACTGGAGTTTTCAACAATGTTTAACTTAGCACTGGCCACCAGTAGTCTGAGAAGGCTGCTACTGCGGTGCTGAACACCAAGGTGAAGATCTGCCTCCGCAAAATATTCTGCCAATGCTGTCTGGAGAAGCTGCTGGAGAAAGAAGTTGCACTGTGAAGGAAGATGGCTCAACCTCATCCACCACCTGCCTGGGACTGTTGAAAATGACATGCTTGTAAACTGCAGGGCTCAGCCTGCTGCCATGGCTGAGACTAGGCCTGGGCTAAAATTCCGTTCCGCTTGCGCAAATTCCGATAATTTGACATTTTCGCGTTGCGCGGAGAGCGCGAAAATGTCAAAATTGCCGCAATCCGCATTTTACCGGAAATTTTTTGCTTGCTCGTGCTGTAAAATAATACATTCTCGCGTGCGCGCAATCGTCTTACCTGAATCCCCGCGTTCGCCGACAAGTTTTCCCGATCCGGTCCCGTTCTCCACGAGATGTTGGATTGTTGGTAGCCATTTGCGCTGTCTCGCGACAGTTCGCTCCCGCAGTAACGTCATTCATCGCGCGATCACGTCTTTCTTCTCGCGATCATGCACCGTGAGACAAGTGAAAACAAGATGGCCGCACCCGCGAGCAACCGCATGGGTAAGTTGGCGAGCTGCGACCACGCAGAATATACCGTGAACGGGCGGGAAAAAAACTTCTGCATCTTCGCGATATTTCCACGTGTTTGCGGAGATTTTTAACATTTTCGCGATAATTTGCGAAAGTGAATTTCGCTAATTCCGCCCACCCCTAGCTGAGACACAAAGACGTGGGCTGATCCAACACTTCTGTTGAGACAGTTGGTTCAAGACTTAAACTAGCAAACTAGGATGCTTATTAAAAATGGTGAGAGCATTTGGGAGACATACCCCTGACTCTAAGCCTGCTTAATGCCATAGACGGCTGGGGACAGAAAGAGCAGGAACTTTACCACCAACAGAGTAAATGGAGGTTACCAGGAAATGAAAAGATTAAAGTGACTCACTGAAATTCTATTGCATTCTGCAACCCTGTTGTAATACACGTTAAACTGTACAGTATTTTATTTTGCAGTTGCTTAATTTAAATGTGATTTTAACCATTGCATTCGGCAAGCGAGTTATTGGTTGCATGGCTGTGGTGCAAGTTAATAATCGTGGTCCTAGCCATAACTTGTGATTTTCAGTGTTCTTTTAATTTTTAGCAAGTAACCATACTTGTACACAAACATTGATTTTTATGGTGAATTTCTGAGGTTTTTTAAACGTGGGCTGGGTTTCTTTCCAACCAAGCTAGCCATAACATCAGTTTAACCTCTGTTTTTTTCAGTGAATATTTGAGTTTTTTTTATCATATGGCATATAAACAGCTCCCCGGGCTTAATTCTTAGCGTGAACCCAACCTCTGCTATGGCCATGCCCTGCGCCCCACTGTCTGTGGGCAGCCAAACATTGGTATACACAGTCTGTGCACAGCAGAGTTAACCTAACAGCTAGCCTTGAGCTAAGCCCTGACCCCAAATCTCGTCGGGCAGTCAAGCCCTGCAGCAAATGGCATTCAACAGTGTGTGGTTTTTTGAAAAAGTTTTAGTGTATTTCTTGCCTTTTTTTTTACTAGTTGTGACGGAACATATTAATATATTTTGTACGTTTTTTTTTCATTTAATGTTTTATGTATTTTTTTGGTTTGACCTAGTATGGCTTACTTTAAAAAAAACAAAAAACTGTTGTTCTTTATTGTTTCAATTGTTTTGAAGGGAACATATGTGTACATTTTTTATTGCTGTAAACAAGCAAAAAAGTACTTGTTGGACTAAATGTTTTCAATTTTCCTCTCCAGAGCAATATGTGGCAAATATGGTCAGCCATGTATCATACTCCTCATTTGCCTGAAGAACTTCTGCTGGAATATGTTTTTCATTTTCCTGCTCCTGGACTGCGCTTCATCTCTGCAATAGAATACTAGTTTGGGATAGATACTTGATCATGCCAGTTGTCCCAAATGATTATAGGCTAGGGTGTCCTTTTTGCACCATATGGTCATATAACATGCGCGTGACCTTTCGAGCATTAACTTTTTTCTCAGCTTGAGTGGGTGAAGAACTTTAAGATAATTAACACTCTGGCTGGATTTGGCTTTTGCTGCTAGGCCCTCACTTTGTGGGGTGCCAAACCCTGGTGTGCATGACCCCAACTGGTAATGTGCTGCAAACCAATGCTGCCTTTTAGCCATGTACATCAGGGGTTGGCCAGGTCCTGCACCTAATCAGCCATTAGCCACCAACGCCGATGTGCTTGGCAGTACCCCACCCTCCATGGCCTCTGGCCATGTTCAGTCGGGGTTGGGTGTATGTCCTGGTCTGTGACCATGCCACTCCCTGACACCCCACTGGCAGCCAGTCGATGCAGAGCATGGCTTTAGGCCATCTGCAGCAGGTGTTGAGTTCAGAGCCTGATCTCCAGTCATGGCAGGCACCCAATCCATAATGGGTACCCAGCCAGTGTTGTCTTCAGCCGTGTGCAGAGGGTGCTGGCTATGGCCCTGTGCCCAATGCTCTATGGGCGGCTAACATTCCCCTGCGCACAGCAGGCTCCCAAGCACTGAGTGCAGCCAGCCTCCACTGCACACAACAGGACTCCAGATACCATGGCCAACCAACTGCCACAGCAAAATGCCTTTGGTTTTGGCCAGTGAGGGGGTGGCTTCAGGGCCAGGCCTGTGGTCATTCCCTGAACTACAATCTCCCTTTGTGGACAACTTCAAATGCACATGGTCCCAGCCGTACACAATACAGTGGACTCTACTGCCTGTCTTCTGGCCACGCCAAGCGCTCCACTCTCCACATGCTGCTAACTCAGCTGTGCAAAGCCTTCGGCCCAACTCGCCATAGGGGGCCAACCCCTGTTGCTCATGGCCAGGCTTCTTGTCAGACCCTGTAGTCCAACCTTCGCAGGTGGCCACCCACTGCCTTCAGCTGTGCTCAGCTAGAGTTGGCAGCATGGCATTGTGTTCTGCTAAGACTGTGTGAAGAGCCGAATGGGCATATGGGTAATCCCGGGTACAGTATTTGCCAAACTATTTTTTGTCATAGTGCTGCTAACCAGATTACAAAGTTATCTATCTTGCTGAATGTTATTGTAGTGACTGGTCATAATAACCAAGCCCTTATCAGTGGTTGGTGTAAACAACATTTCTTATTTGATGCAAAATACATGATGTATCAAGGGGTTTAACCCCTTCGCCGCGGCACAAATTTTGCCGCGGCGCTGGGGGGGTTTGGGGTGTTTGCGGCGCCGCCATGCTCGTGACGGAACCACTCCGTCATGAGCCATGGGCGCGCTGTGCTCATGACAGAGTGGTTCCGTCACGACTCCGCCCACTTGCATTGTTCGCCCGCACAGGCGGGGAATCAGTGCCGCGTGGGCGGAGCGGCCGCCAACGGCCGCAGCATGACGGAACCACTCCGTCATGAGCACACGGCGCCCGTGGCTCATGACGGAGTGGTTCTGTCATGAGCAGGCAAGGGATTAATAGTGAAATGGAAACGTAACGTAGCACCTTCTTATGATAGATGTTGGAGAAATATAAACTTAGCATCAAACTGCAAAGACATTTGAGGTTTTTTAGTGTCATATAAAAATAGATTGGGAAGCTGAGCAATTATCTTATTATTTACTTGAGAATTGTCTATAATGATGTTTAAAGTACATATGGCCTGAGCAGCCAACAACAGTTAACCAACAATACAAACATAAAAGTGCATCATCTCAACATCTTTTGCAATTTGTGTATTTTGCCAGTTTACCTCTAACCCCCATACATGTAATAACAGTAGAGTATATCTGAGGGGTGGATCATGATCATCATCAAAATACTTTATTCAACTCTATCGTGCTATAAAAGTCACATGAGAGAGAAAATAGATGAGGATACACAATAGAATCAAAAGCCTTTAAAAAACATTTAAAATTGATAAAAATGAAAGAGCAGCAATAATAAAGTACATGGTTTAGTATTTAGATCGAATCCTTAATACACTTAAACAATTTTTCAGTACTTCTTAATAAAAGGTTAATTTCCCAAGTGATGTTAATAAGCAAAGGCTGTTATGTGGGATCTGGTCTCTAATGCTCATAATACTGGGCAAAGGAACTGCCTTCTTTGTGGGGCATAAAATGAGCAAAATTAGCCTTTGGCTTTGGGCCCTGTCTGCACTGCAACTGTATCAGGCTTCCAACCTTTTTTTTGTTTAGATGCCAGTGGACAACAATCAAATGGGCACTTCCTGATCACTGTTACAGACTCGGACTCTGATTGGTGAACATCTGCAATAACAATGGCAATAGTGACCCCATCTGAAAGAACTATGATACAGGTCCCTGTGGCAACATTCCTTATGGGTTCAGAACCAGGTAAAGGGGCAAATGCAGATTCCACAAGGACAGCAGTCAGGTGACCAATAAGCTTGAGGCATAAAATCTGGACACAGGCATAGGAGGTACAGAAAGAGACAGATTGCACAAAGACTTGGCACATTTAGAATGTGCTCATTCGTGCATGCTTGTGATTTTGCATTATAGCCAGACCTGTTGGCTTTACGTGTGCTTGTTGTCAATGTATGTGAGGTCTCTAAATTAATCATTTTGTCCTCTGGTATGGCATAGGGAGGGTGAATTAGGATCGGGATTTTGAAAAAGAATGAAGAAGTCGTCTTAAAATTCCAATTTATAAGTGTTAGACATTTGAATGTGGTGCTTCGCTATGAACATAGGGTCTAGGGTAGCACTGACATTGTGAGTAGGGACTGTGCAATGTTGTGGTAAGTTCTTGTCTTATGAAATGTTTTTGAAAAGAGATGTGTGTGTTATTTGTCTGTTTCCCAGTGGAGGTTGAAATCTCATTGGAAAATCTGATCACAAGAGGAGGCAAGTTCATCAGTGCTATAATGCAGTAATAAAACTTATTTTGTTGCCAGGTGGGTGGTATGAGATGTTCTGCCTCAAAGGCGTAATATTTTTTAGTCTCTACATGCAACATTGGAATAATAGTTAGTTTTTTATGGTAATTACTATCCAATTAAGAGCCTCCTTTTAAATAGAGAGTTTTCACTTCCTTTTTTGATCTATATCAAGTTGGAGGATGTTGTATCCTAGTAGTAATATTTAAGCAGAATCAGATTTGCTGCAATGCAATAACATCATGTTCACACATTTAGATGAATCAGACAGAGAAGTTGCATTAAAGACTGCAGACCTACTGATCAGAAGGGCAGTTTTGATGGGGTGTGTAAGAGATGGGTCACTGAAATTGAGGAAGTATTTATTCTGAGATGCTTTGAAATATTATAATTTGATTTGTATTTAGAGCTTTTATGATTGTAGTGATAAGAGATTTTGTGGAATCTGTAATCTGGCTAGATGTCACATTGTTCCTAAATGGTGTGCATCATCTGAACCCCACATCTGGTTGACAGCAAATTCAAGTACACAATCACGTTCGGTGCAATATTAGCATGAGTCTAGAAAGCCTTTAGGGTTGCAAGTCACATTTAGGTGGACAATCAGGTGGTGCAAAGTAAGAAGCATTAAGGTATAACATATAGACATAAATCAAATTTGTCTAAAAACTCATAGGGCCCAATTCACAAAGGTAAACTTACACTTTTGTGTAAGTTTACTTCTTTTTGGTATTCACAAAGATATACTTAGACCCAAAGTCTAACTTTACTACTTTTCGGTATTCACAAAGGTATATTTAGCCCAAAAGTCTAACTTTAGTACTTTTTGCTATTCACAAAGGTAAGTTACAACTAGTAAAGTTAGACTTTTGGTCAAAGTTTACTTTTGTGAATACTGAAAAGTAGTAAAGTTAGACTTTTGGTCTAAGTTTACCTTTGTGCATACCATAAAGTAGTAGAGTTATACTTTTGGTATAAGTTTACCTTTGTGAATACAGAAAAGTAATAAAGATAGGCTTTTGGTCTGAGCTTACCTATGTGAATACTAAAAAGTAGCAAACTTACAGAAAGGTGTAAGTTTACCTTTGTGAATCGGGCCCATAGTTAGGCATACAACCAGCCTTAGTGCAACATCAACAGTAGCAGTCAAAGACTTTTAGGAGCACATATATTTAGGAACAAAATAACATTTACATGAAAAATCATCATTGGGGCAATCTGATGATTGTGGAAACACATTCAGATGCAAAAACAAACAGGTGCAAAAATACATTTAGGTGGAAAATCACTAGTAGGTGAAAAATAACTCTTGGCTTTATGATATTATTTATTTCATAAATGTTTATTTATTTTAGGAGTAAAAACCAATGAAAGAACAAGCGATGCAATACAGTGAATTATAAGGGATTCTTAGCATGTGACATAAAGGTGCCAATTACAATGTGGGTCAGAAAGCATTCAGACTAACTCGATGTCAGAATGGTTTCTGAATGACTCTGGTTCTGGGAGTCCGACCTCTTATGATGGTTCCGAACACCGTTCGGTTGGACTCCCATTGACTTCAATGGAGCCTGTGTTCTGACCGACAATACAGGCTCCCATTGAAAAAAGGGGTTGTTCTGGAAAACCTTGCACTCTGTGGCAGGCACCCCATGGTGCCTGCCACACTGTGCATGGTTGTAAAGAGGGGTCCTATGGGTACCCCCATGGGGCCGATTTGGAGGCCTCCGGTGAAGGGGGACCTGCTACGGGCCCCCAAAGTTAGTCTCCGGAAGCCTTTTTGGTTGGACAAACCGTGTCGGAAAGGCTATCAAAATCCGACATCGCAATTGTTCGGTCTGAAACTTGGCCTCTAGAGCTCTACAATTCGGCTTCGACTGACTCGGACTCTCTGAATGTCGGACCTGATTCAGAATGACCGACCGACTACCTTGTATCGTAATCGGTCGGTTGGATATATTTCCGAGTCGGTCAGAAACACTGGTTCCAATACGGATTCGGACAAATCGAATGCTGGTTGAGCCTTTCTGACTGACATTGTAATCGGTTACAAAACATAAGGATCCACCTCTAGGGGAAGAAGGGGGGGAAATAAGGACCTGGGTTCAGATAACTAAGGTGGTGGAGTGTGTGTATCCCACTGTGGTTGGACACACACTGTGTTTGTTTAAATACCCCTCACACACCAGAATTGCCCTTGATGTCATGCTTCATCATAGGGGTCTTCCCGCCCCGCTGCGGGACGGGGCGTGCTACGACCTGCGACTACGTGGGAGCACTGATGATATAGTGCTATGTGTGATGCAAAGGGAGGGTCTGAAGTGAATATAGGTAAGTGTATTTAAAAGGACCTGGCCTCTTTAGACGTAAAAAACTTTAATAGGTCAAGGGAGGCTGGTACTGTTAAAAAAGTGGTGCGGAGATTTCCTGCATAATGTGCGGTTACTCCTAGTATGTCAACATGTTTCGATGCAGCAAGGCATCTTCGGCAGGACAAGAACAAGATCCCTCCTGTATGGCTAACGTGCACTTATTTTAATGACTATAGAAAATAAGTGAAAATGCAATTAATAAAGCATTAATATATGATACCTAATGGTATACTTGTATGTTTATGTATATAGAAGGACAATGCCTCATGAACCTTTTGAACGGGTGGATAGGTCAAGGTAACTCAATGGTGCCCTTTGAAAAACCTGGCTCGATGTGAGTCCATCCAGCGGTTCCGCTGTGACATTGTAATCGGCCACATAGAATGATACATCCAAACAGTGTAATGATATTGGCATGAGAATTACTCTTTATTCACCAGTTCCGAATAATTCTCTGATGCTTTTAACATTGTATTGCAGATGATAGTAGGAGTTTAATCCTTAGGAGTGACATGTGAAGAGAAGAAAAAGATATATGGGAGGGAGAAAATATCAAATCTAGGACTGAGCGAAGAATGGAAGAGAGAAAAAAGGAAACGATAGGGAAGTGGCAGGGGTATATGAAGGTTGATAAGTATGCTTTTGGGTCGCTCTATGTGCAGGTCCCTGTGGAATCTAGTCTGTGGACTCCTCTGTGTGGCTGTGGCTGACGTGGCTACGCAACGTTACGCAACGCTAACAGCAAAACGACGATGAAGGAAGAAGGAAGAAGGAAGAAGACGGACGCGTGTACGGGCGATTGGCGTTCCGTGGTAAAGTCGTAAAAGTTACCGCTCATCCCATCCCGTTTACCGCCTTTGCAAGGCAGTCATCATAAAGGCACTTTAAGGGCAGGAAAAGCGGGAAAAGATGGTGAGACTCTCCCGAGGGGCAGTAGCGAAAGTATCGGCTGGTAACGCCGGTACTGTGAAGGAGCAACTCGAAGGAGCAACCTGAGTGTAGTTCCCCCAGTGTGTGCCCCAGTGCGTGTCCTGAAGCCTCCGTTTGGGGACTCGGCGGATGCAGAGGAGGGTGCTGGGGGCTCTGGCAAGCAGTACGCAGAAAGCGGTAAGCAGAAAGTGGTGGCAGTGACGGCCTCTCCGGGGGAAACTGGCAAAGTGATTTACTCCCGGGAAAAACGCCTGCACAAGGAGGGCAAGTGAGGTCTGAGCAGACTTAGAATAAGACCTCTGCTAGCATAAAGCAATATATAGAAAAATTTAGCCAACGGACAGCCAGTGCAAGAAAGAAGTTCCACTGTCAGCCAGTCAGCACACAGGGGAGGTAAGTGTTTAAGTGTTTTTAAATATTAGAAAGTATTACAATGGATTTATTTAAAATTTAGACCTAGTTTGAGCATAGAAAGCTCAGGCGGAGTAAGAGGAAGGGTGTTTTAAGGGTCTATATTGACTTTTGTCACTTGGGGCTGAAGAACGGAGACCTGTGCGGTGTAAGGAGGTAGAGCCAACTGCTTGAGAGTTTAATAGGATTTTGTTGACAAATCCTATGAAATAGACGGATCCTTTAAACAACACAGGGTATATAAAGAGGTTCAAATTGGAATGGCAAAGTCAAGAAAAACATGTAAAAATCTAGTAGAACAAATTGATGAACTTGAGGTATCAACAATTGAAGGGCTAGAAGGGGCGCCTGTGAAAAACCCAGTAGGTAATGATAAAAGAGAGGGGAGGAAAATTACAAAGAAACCCGCCATAGTTGATAAAACAAAAGGATGTGGGAAGGAAAGTGGTCTAGTGTCCAAATCTATAAAGGACTTTGTGGGGAAGCATTTTAAGAGGACACATACACCGGGAAAAGGTCAAAGCCCAGCAAGAAATAAAGAGGCAACAAGGGAAGAGGTGATAATGGAGAATGCTGATTCCTTCCTCATACAGAGCGATCTAAGTCAAATTGTCCGTCCCCTGGAGCCAAGATTGTCATCTTCGCCACAGATTTTTTCATCGTTGGGGGCTGAGAACGAGACATCATTAGAGAACAAATCCAAAGATGTAGGGGCCTGTATTGATTTGTCAAACTCTGTGTTTGAAAGAAGTGCAGACCATGTGGGGAACCAAAGCTCCAAGCTTATAGACTCTGTAAACGAAATGCTACGGAATGACACGCTGGGCCTCGATATTACGACATCATCCTCTGCTTCTATGTTGGACATTATTTTAATGCTGCAAAAAATGTTACAAGGGCTGTTAGAAGTCTCTGTATTAAATAATACTCTGTTAAATAATCATGAAATACAGTTTAAAAGAATGATAGAGGAGTTACAGGGGATAAGGGGCAGATGCCAACAATGGTTAGACCAGTACCCAACCCCTTAATAGAAGGCAGTACAGAAGGAAACACAGGGGCTGTTGCAGAGGGTGTTCTGCTCGATTTTCCCGGCCTTCTTGTGAGGAAAAATGATTGAATGTGACTTCAGTCTCTTACCATTCAAGTCTAAGGGTTAGAGTAGTGAATGGAGCCTATTTACTAGGCACTTCGACATGATCCTGTGCTCTTCCCCATAGATCAGGGCTTGCACACATAGCCTAGGGGATAGATTCGTTAGTATTAGGGATAACCTGTCCTGTAGTGAGGGTATTTCATGGAGCCGTGCTGAATTCAGGCCTGGTAGGCCTCAAACGGGAGAGACTCCATCTTTCTTTCTGCTCCGGCAGCTTGGGATGCTTCTAGGTCAAATGTAATGTTTTAGTTATGAGGTGTTATTCGCTTGGAGAGAACCGGTTCAGGCCGGCCCTTATCGAAGGATTGTATTTTTCTTCATGCCGAAGACACTACATCAGGCCAGCCGGCTGGGAACGTGTCCTTGGTACGGGGAGGTACAAGAATTTGGTGGGCGGCAGGTTACGGGCCGGAATTTTCCATGAGGAAACGCACCTCTATATTAGTGAAAGTCTGAGGCAGTTACATGTTCAGTCCGTAGGCGGCATCTGGCCGTTAGCAGTAAAGCTACTACTTATTCCAGGGAAGACAGACGCCATCTTGAAGGCGGAGAAGAACCGAGAGACAGATACTCTCCTAGCAGAATAGCCAGAGAGGAGGGAGTAGCCGATAAGGAAGTGGTCCCAGTGACTCGGAGAAGGGTGAAGAGAACAGCGCATAGTGGTGCAGACATGTATCCGTGACTGCGGAGGTGTGACTTCCAGGCGAGCCGAGGCACAGACGAGAAGGGAACCTAGATGACCACTGAGTGCAGGCTACACACTACTAAGGTGATGTCGACCCTTTCTTATTAGAGTGTACAACTTAATCTTTCACTTTTCTTTGCAGGTTATGTGTTATATTGTAATGTTATGTGATTGCGTATGTAATGAGTAATAAAGTACCTAGTTTGTAGTGAACCAACATGTGCTGCGTGTTCTTGTATGAGAGGGTAGCCTATTCTTCTAGTCAGCTGCGGCTACATGAACAGATGTTAACCCTGATCAGGTAAGTGGTAACTGAATAAGGGAAAGAGGAGCCCCTCGAACCGGAGAACAGGCTATGCTCGAACTGGCAGTCCTTGTGTGATCTGATGAATAGTGAGACTGATTCCCTTTTTGTATGTTATGGTGATCATAGGATGAACTGTCGTATGAGACTGCCGTCTGGGTAGAGAGGTCTGGATTCGTATGGGATCGCGAGGCCGCCACTTGTGATACTGTCGTATGGGCAGAGAGGTATGGATTCGTATGGGATCGCGAGGCCGCCGATTGTGCTGAGACTGCCGTCTGGGTAGAGAGGTCTGGATTCGTATGGGATCGCGAGGCCGCCGATTGTGCTGAGACTGCCGTCTGGGTAGAGAGGTCTGGATTCGTATGGGATCGCGAGGCCGCCACTTGTGATACTGTCGTATGGGCAGAGAGGTCTGGATTCGTATGGGATCGCGAGGCCGCCGATTGTGCTGAGACTGCCGTCTGGGTAGAGAGGTCTGGATTCGTATGGGATCGCGAGGCCGCCACTTGTGATACTGTCGTATGGGCAGAGAGGTCTGGATTCGTATGGGATCGCGAGGCCGCCGATTGTGCTGAGACTGCCGTCTGGGTAGAGAGGTCTGGATTCGTATGGGATCGTGAGGCCGCCACTTGTGATACTGTCGTATGGGCAGAGAGGTCTGGATTCGTATGGGATCGCGAGGCCGCCGATTGTGCTGAGACTGCCGTCTGGGTAGAGAGGTCTGGATTCGTATGGGATCGCGAGGCCGCCACTTGTGATACTGTCGTATGGGCAGAGAGGTCTGGATTCGTATGGGATCGCGAGGCCGCCGATTGTGCTGAGACTGCCGTCTGGGTAGAGAGGTCTGGATTCGTATGGGATCGCGAGGCCGCCACTTGTGATACTGTCGTATGGGCAGAGAGGTCTGGATCCGTATGGGATCGCGAGGCCGCCGATTATAAGAGGTCTTGGTATGTATAGTAGGAATTCCCTGTCCTTAGGTGGTAGATATATGTGGTTGCACTATTGTAAATAGGCCCTAGGGAGGGGGTAACGTTCTGGCTGGGTTAGTGAGGCTCTGATGAGCGGGTTCTATCTGATCCGAAAACCCAAGCAGAACATTTGGCGTCACGAACCGTTTACGAAACCTGTGTGCGTTTTGGTTGTATCGTGTTTGCTTTCGGCGCGTGCGTGGTTTCGTTTGTATATTATTTATATATAATTGTGTGTGTAGTTTTTTTTTCTTTTTCTCTTTCTCTTCTTTCTTTCTTTTTTTTTTTCTTTTCTTTCTTTTCCGAGATGTTTTCTAGAAAGTCGAAATCTACTTTTAAGTTGCCCGTTGATATTCCCGGCTGGGATTCAACGCCTTATGAAGCCTTAGCCCGTGAGTGGGCTGATTCTACTGGTTTGAGTGAGAATTGGAATTCTTTTTTGGAGCTGGCGGAGCCGGCTAATGTGATTACTTGTTTACAGAAGGCGCCGGTATCTAAGGGTGATGTGCTTCCCGTTTTGGGGCGCAGAGGTTGGATTGTTCTGTCTGCGTACAGGATTTTGCATGAGAGGTTGTTGAAGTTACAGAAATTGCATACGGATGTGGAAGCGAACTTTGTTGAGATTCAGAATGCTCATACTTTGTTGCGGTGTCAAAATAAGTTGCTTGCTGACAAACTTGAGACGTACCAAACTATTGGCGAGAGGGCGGCTGTGCGAATTGCTCGTTATAAATACAAGAATCGGCGTGGTCGGGTTTCGACGCGAAAGGTGCGTCTGGTCGTGGCGAACGCTGGACTGGATTGGAATCCTGATGAATGGGATGGTAATATCTGGAACTCGAGTGATTCTCCTTCCTCGGGTGAGGAGTCTGCCAAGCGCGAGTCCTCTCGCTCCGGCCGTGTTTGTAAGTCTGCTTCTTGCGCCTCTGATGGTGCACCCCGTGATTGCGCTCGTCCTTCGAGTGGGGTCGATGCTTCTTACACTGATTGTTCCTCTATGTGTACTGATCGAGCTCCTTGTGATGCTCGTCCCGCGGTCTCGGTGCATCCAGTTTTTCGGCGGAAGTTGCAGCAGGCTCCCGGTGCTCCGAATGGTATTGCTTTAGACTCTTTGGAGGATTTTACTCAACAAGAAATTAGTGATATTTTGCAGCGATTTCGGCAGCGAGCTGGTGAGACCTTACTCACATGGATGGTGCGCCTTTATGAACTGGGCGCTGCTGGCATTATGTTGGATGCTGGCGATTGTTTGAAGTTTTGTTCCTTGAGTTCGGATTCTACTGTACAGGATCATTTTCGTAACTTTAATGGTGGTGGTCAAATTACTTTGCTTCAATTGGCGACTGAGGGTTGTAATCAAAAATATCCTACTGAGTCTGACTGGCCTGTGAATGACAAACCGTGGTATACTTTGCGCGATGCTGCACAACGTCGCAAAGAGGAGGTGATGAAAACGGCAATTTTTCTGAATACTGCTGACAGGTTGCTTGATGGTTTGTTGACATCTTCTGTGCGGAATCGTATTATTTGTTCTTCCCCTGTTGCTTATAAGCAGGTCATGATGACTTTATTGATTAATCAGACTGGTAACATATTATCTATGGTGCTGGAATCGGTACGCCAACTCGGTGAGTTGGGTGAGTGGTTTAAACCTGAACGGCAGTCCCGGCCTGACACTCGTACTCCTGGTGACAATAAACTTACTAGACGTGATATGTTTTTTGGTCTTATGGCCGATGGTGTGCGGAAGGAGGACATTGACGGTGAGACTACTTCTCGTTTGTGGGAAATGTTTCGCAAATGTGGCTTGGATCGAAAGGAGGGTGCCCGGCGTGTTCGGACGACTGAGTGTGATCGTGGTTTTTCTGACGGTAGCGGTGATGACGACCGCCGTGGGCGCTCTGATCGTCGTGATGATCGACGTTATGTACGTGATTTGTCCCCCCGTCGTGAGAGAGACAGAGAGAGAGAGGGGGAAAGAGAAAGGGGGAGCGATGATTATGTTAACAGCAGACGTAGAGATGATAGGGATCAATCCCCTGAGTTGAGAAGGAGAGAGGATCGACACAGATTGGCCGATCGAAACCCGCAGTACAATGCAGAGGACAGGAATCCATTTCGTAATAGAGATGGATATGAACAGGAGGTATCGATACCTGGGAAACGTGAGAGTCTTTATCCTGATATATCTGGTACACAGAACACAGTAAAAATGACTAGGAAATAGGTCAAGCTCCAGTACACAGATGGGCTCACAGAGATAATAGACCCTATGTAGATATTGATATTTATTGGAGACATCGTAATGTCCAAAGGGCCCGAGCATTGGTAGATACAGGAGCGGAGGCCACTCTTATTCATGGAAAATCAAAGAAGTTTAAAGGTCAGCCTTTTACAATTACCGGATTAGGTGGAAAGGAAACTCCCGCAGTTGAAACTTTACTTGAAATGAGAATAGGTAGAATTCCTAGAAAATAATACTCTGTATTAGTGGTACCACTCTTAGAATTCATAATTGGAATTGATATTTTGAAAGGAATGACTTTGCACTTAGATGATGGATGTTACCAATTTGGAACTAAACATTATATATCGTCCAGGCCTGTACGGGTTGGTCGTTTAAGAATGCCCCCCATAAAAGTTCCCCAGGCGACAAAAGTGGTTCGTCAGAAGCAGTATCGTATTCCAGGTGGTCATGAAGAGATTAGTACCACTATTCAGGAGTTGGTGGATGCAGGAGTTATAACCCCAGTTACTTCTGCTTGGAATAATCCTGTTTGGCCTGTACGTAAGAGTGATAATTCTTGGCGCATGACTGTTGATTATCGAGAATTAAATAGACACACACCCTCTTTGACTGTTGCAGTACCGGATGTTATTACCCTAATTGAAAGAATCCAAAAACATCCAGGTACATGGTATGCGTCCATTGATATTGCTAATGCTTTCTTTTCGATTCCGATTGCCCCTGAGTGTCAGGAACAATTCAGTTTTACGTGGAACGGGCGTCAGATGACGTTTAGAAGTCTTCCCCAGGGCTATGTGCATAGTCCTACGATAAGTCACCGGCTGGTGGCAGAGCATTTGACTGAGGTACCGGTTCATCCGCAAATTCAGATATGTCACTATATTGATGATATTTTGATCCAAGGCGAAACACAAGAGGAAGTTCAGACCCAATTGGACAGAGTCATTGAGTGCCTGCGTGAGAAAGGTTGGGAAATCAACCCGGATAAATTACAAGGTCCGTCCCAGGCTGTGAAATTTTTGGGTATTAATTGGCATGAGGGGCACCGAGAAGTGATCCCTCAGGTTAAACAGAAAATTCTTGATTTTGCAGTTCCGAGGAATAGGAAAGAAGCCCAAAGCTTCATTGGTTTGTTTGGTTTTTGGCGCCAGCATATTCCTCATTTGAGTCAAATATTGGCCCCTTTGTACCATGTCACTCGTAAAAAGAATGCATTTGAATGGGATAAACCACAGCAAGATGCGTTCAGTCTGGCAAAAGAAGCACTTCAGCATGCTCTGGATTTATGGCCTGTATGTGATGGTGATGTGGATTTGAATGTGTCTGTACAAGGCCTTTATGCGAATTGGAGTTTGTGGCAGAAACAAGGCAAGAGTAGAGTACCGTTAGGTTTCTGGACCAAAAAGTTACCTGATGCTGGTGAGCGTTATACACCTTTTGAGAAACAGTTACTTGCATGTTATTGGGCTCTGGTGGATACCGAGCAATTGACTTTGGGACATGATATAGTTTTGCGACCTGAAATTCCTATCATGCAGTGGGTTATGAGTTCGCCGAAAACTCACCGAATTGGACACGCTCAAGAGGCGAGTGTGATTAAATGGAAATGGTATATACAAGACAGGGCACGTGTGGGACAAAAAGGAGTTGCATCTTTGCATGAGCAGGTGGCACGGGCGCCATCGACTGAGACTGAGAGTGAATGTTCCGTACCTTTAGTACAGGAGTCTCCTGTTAAGTGGGGTAGACCTTTTGATGATTTGTCGGCGGAGGACAGAAACCATGTCTGGTTTACGGATGGTTCAGCAAGGTTCATAGGGACGAAACGGCATTGGAAGGCGGTGTCCTATAATCCGATCACACAAAAATTGCTGAGTACAACTGGTGAGGGTAAGAGCAGTCAATTTGCTGAACTCTATGCTGTTTATCAATTTCTGAAACAAGAGTTACCTGGCACATGTCATATTTTCACCGATTCTTGGTCTACTGCCAATGGACTGGCAGTTTGGTTACCGACTTGGCATTCCCATAGTTGGAAAATCCATTCAAAAGAACTGTGGGGAAAAGAATTATGGCAGGAGATTTGGGAAATGCTCCCACAGAGTACTGTTACAATCTTCCATGTGGATGCTCATACCCCGATAGACTCTCTTGACAAATTCTTTCATAACATTGCAGATGAGAAATCTAAAATTGCTGAGGCAGTGGTGGACAGGCAAGATTCTGATATTGCGGGATTGGCGAAATGGGCCCACCAGAAAGCAGGACACTTTGGAGAGAAAGCCACTAGCAGGTGGGCTGCTGATCGAGGAATTTATATTCCCCTAGATTTAATCAAAAATGTTATTCTACATTGTCCCATTTGTCAGCATATCAGGCAGCGCAAAGTGCCCCAAATTGTTAAAGGTCATTTACATCGCGGGAATTTACCCGCTCAAATTTGGCAGATTGATTACATCGGTCCACTTCCTATGAGTAGGAATTGTCAATATGTTTGCACTATTGTTGATACATACAGTGGCCTGTTGGTGGCCCTTCCCTGTAAGCAAGCTACCCAATTGAATACTATTAAAACATTGGAATTGATTATGATGTATTATGGTGTGTCATTCCAAATTCAATCTGATAATGCATCCCATTTTCGTGGAAGATTGGTACAGGAATTCTGTGTGGAAAACAATATTGAATGGGTGTTTCATATACCATATTATCCACAGGCCTCGGGTCTTGTGGAGAGGTTGAATGGCCTGCTGAAAGATCAGTTACGTAAATTAACAGATGACAAGTATAAGAATTGGCGAGACTTTTTGCCTCAAGCGCTATTGATTTTGAATAACCGTCCTTTTCTAAATGCTGTATCCCCACTTATGCATTTGTTTCCTCCGAATGTTGATGCTAAGCCCAATGAAATCGGAGAGACTGTGATGTACTGGGAAATTACTCCCGGAGCTTTGGCTCCATGTAGAGCGACCCCAGGGTCGGCAGGTTTAGACTTGCATGCCATGGATGACACCGTTATAAAAAGTAAGAATCGAGTCATCATTGAAACTGGTGTTGGTGTTCATATACCAACTGGGAATTTCGGATTAATCGCCCCTAGATCGGGGCTGGCTGTAAAAGGCGTTCAGGTGCTTGGAGGAATCATTGACAGTGATTATCAGGGAGAGATTAAGGTGCTCCTGCTGAATAGCAGTGTGGTTGACTTACTGATACATCAAACTGACCGAGTGGCTCAATTGCTAATAATGCCTGTTTTCAGTGGTGAGATCACAAAAGGCACTGCCCCAACGTTGCTAACTGTACGAGGCCAGAAAGGTTTTGGCTCCACAGATAATCCTGGGGCCAGAGTTTGGGTGCAGTCGCCTAAGAATCCCCCTGAACAAGCAGAAGTCATTGCAACCGGTCAAGACAACACCATTTTAGTTATGAGACCAGGGAAAGATAGCTGGGAAGCAGTCCCGGCTGACAAATGTTACTTACGAGAATGAATAATGCCTGTATTTGATTCTCTTTCAGATCATTCTTTGGACTGTTGCTGCAGGATGTGTCGGCGTTGGACTCCTTTTGGGCTGGTACGACGAGAGAGGAGGGATCCCATCAACCCGGGCTGAGTTGAGAACCCGAGTGTCGCGTTCCTTCGCTGCGTGGGATTCGTCGTCGAACTTTTGGACTACGTTAGCCAAACGAGTGACTAAAGCCCCTCATTTCTGCTTGACACCGATGAGATCGGTGACTGACATTCTAGCGACTTGTTTAGTTGCTGTCCCTGCTTCATTGGAGACTTTGACTCATATTTTTAATATATCGAATGCTCGCCCCAATGTTCTTCTGGGTGATTTTGCTACCCATGAGTATTGCCCCTTGTGTACTGTACTGTCAGACCCGATACCCCCCATCCAGTCCCAAATAGTTACCTATAATATCACACAGGGTGATTTGTGTTTTTTCCTTACTTGTGATCCTAGTGCGATTTCGGAATGTATGCGTTTAAGATTGAAAGGTGCCACTTCATTCACCGCTCATGAACGAACTTTGTGCCTTCAAAGGACACCGAAAACATGTACTTCTGTTCAGAATAACATGACTTGCAAGAGTTTGGTAGTTACCCCCAGTCATTATCGCACGATGTTACTACCTGCCGGATGGCTTTTCTCATGTGGTAATACTTCCTGGCCATATATCCCCGCAAATATTTCTGGAGGCCCTTGTGCCATTACTAGACTGAGCTTGTTAATGTTTTCATCACATCCGAATGCCAACTCTCGTGTGATTCGAGATACAGTGAGGTTACAGGAGGATTGTGACTCATCTTTGCATTTATATTCCAAGTCTGAATACCTTAGCCTGGCTATTTCAATTGTTGGTGTTCCTGCTTTGGCAGTTTATAATGCCAAATCTATTGGGAAAATGGCCTGCTGGATGGTAAAATCCATTAATCATACTTCTACAGTCCTGTCTGACATGCTATTAGACGCCCAGGGTGAACATAGAGCTATCTTGCAAAATCGAGCGGCCATTGATTATCTTTTGCTTAAACATGGACACGATTGTTCTGATTTTGAGGGTCTTTGTTGTTTTAACTTGTCTGATCATACAAAATCCATTCAAGCTCACATTGATAAACTACATGACTTGACAGAAGAAGTTAGAAAACACATTGACCAGGGCTGGTTTGACTGGCTCTTTAATTGGTTACCTGATTTGCATATGTTACGTCAGATATTAGGAGGTATTCTGGTTACTATCGGCATTTTGATTTCTATCTGTTGCTTTATTCAGTGTATTCCTTCACTACTTCAATTCTGCACACCTGGTACTAGACATAGATCAGTTAGTCTTGTTTCATATTATTCTTCCACAGATATTAGTTCTGTTTAATGAATGTATAATAGACTGAAGTCAAGGGTGAAATGTTCTGCTCGATTTTCCCGGCCTTCTTGTGAGGAAAAATGATTGAATGTGACTTCAGTCTCTTACCATTCAAGTCTAAGGGTTAGAGTAGTGAATGGAGCCTATTTACTAGGCACTTCGACATGATCCTGTGCTCTTCCCCATAGATCAGGGCGTGCACACATAGCCTAGGGGATAGATTCGTTAGTATTAGGGATAACCTGTCCTGTAGTGAGGGTATTTCATGGAGCCGTGCTGAATTCAGGCCTGGTAGGCCTCAAACGGGAGAGACTCCATCTTTCTTTCTGCTCCGGCAGCTTGGGATGCTTCTAGGTCAAATGTAATGTTTTAGTTATGAGGTGTTATTCGCTTGGAGAGAACCGGTTCAGGCCGGCCCTTATCGAAGGATTGTATTTTTCTTCATGCCGAAGACACTACATCAGGCCGGCCGGCTGGGAACGTGTCCTTGGTACGGGGAGGTACAAGAATTTGGTGGGTGGCAGGTTACGGGCCGGAATTTTCCATGAGGAAACGCACCTCTATATTAGTGAAAGTCTGAGGCAGTTACATGTTCAGTCCGTAGGCGGCATCTGGCCGTTAGCAGTAAAGCTACTACTTATTCCAGGGAAGACAGACGCCATCTTGAAGGCGGAGAAGAACCGAGAGACAGATACTCTCCTAGCAGAATAGCCAGAGAGGAGGGAGTAGCCGATAAGGAAGAGGTCCCAGTGACTCGGAGAAGGGTGAAGAGAACAGCGCATAGTGGTGCAGACATGTATCCGTGACTGCGGAGGTGTGACTTCCAGGCGAGCCGAGGCACAGACGAGAAGGGAACCTAGATGACCACTGAGTGCAGGCTACACACTACTAAGGTGATGTCGACCCTTTCTTATTAGAGTGTACAACTTAATCTTTCACTTTTCTTTGCAGGTTATGTGTTATATTGTAATGTTATGTGATTGCGTATGTAATGAGTAATAAAGTACCCAGTTTGTAGTGAACCAACATGTGCTGCGTGTTCTTGTATGAGAGGGTAGCCTATTCTTCTAGTCAGCTGCGGCTACATGAACAGATGTTAACCCTGATCAGGTAAGTGGTAACTGAATAAGGGAAAGAGGAGCCCCTCGAACCGGAGAACAGGCTATGCTCGAACTGGCAGTCCTTGTGTGATCTGATGAATAGTGAGACTGATTCCCTTTTTGTATGTTATGGTGATCATAGGATGAACTGTCGTATGAGACTGCCGTCTGGGTAGAGAGGTCTGGATTCGTATGGGATCGCGAGGCCGCCACTTGTGATACTGTCGTATGGGCAGAGAGGTCTGGATTCGTATGGGATCGCGAGGCCGCCGATTGTGCTGAGACTGCCGTCTGGGTAGAGAGGTCTGGATTCGTATGGGATCGCGAGGCCGCCACTTGTGATACTGTCGTATGGGCAGAGAGGTCTGGATTCGTATGGGATCGCGAGGCCGCCGATTGTGCTGAGACTGCCGTCTGGGTAGAGAGGTCTGGATTCGTATGGGATCGCGAGGCCGCCGATTGTGCTGAGACTGCCGTCTGGGTAGAGAGGTCTGGATTCGTATGGGATTGCGAGGCCGCCACTTGTGATACTGTCGTATGGGCGGAGAGGTCTGGATTCGTATGGGATCGCGAGGCCGCCGATTGTGCTGAGACTGCCGTCTGGGTAGAGAGGTCTGGATTAGTATGGGATCGCGTGGCCGCCACTTGTGATACTGTCGTATGGGCAGAGAGGTCTGGATTCGTATGGGATCGCGAGGCCGCCGATTGTGCTGAGACTGCCGTCTGGGTAGAGAGGTCTGGATTCGTATGGGATCGCGAGGCCGCCACTTGTGATACTGTCGTATGGGCAGAGAGGTCTGGATTCGTATGGGATCGCGAGGCCGCCGATTGTGCTGAGACTGCCGTCTGGGTAGAGAGGTCTGGATTCGTATGGGATCGCGAGGCCGCCACTTGTGATACTGTCGTATGGGCAGAGAGGTCTGGATTCGTATGGGATCGCGAGGCCACCGATTGTGCTGAGACTGCCGTCTGGGTAGAGAGGTCTGGATTCGTATGGGATCGCGAGGCCGCCACTTGTGATACTGTCGTATGGGCAGAGAGGTCTGGATCCGTATGGGATCGCGAGGCCGCCGATTATAAGAGGTCTTGGTATGTATAGTAGGAATTCCCTGTCCTTAGGTGGTAGATATATGTGGTTGCACTATTGTAAATAGGCCCTAGGGAGGGGGTAACGTTCTGGCTGGGTTAGTGAGGCTCTGATGAGCGGGTTCTATCTGATCCGAAAACCCAAGCAGAACAGAGGGTAGAACTCAGCCGGATGTATATATCTCCAGATGGCCAATGCTGGTAAAAAGGCGGGGGAATCTCTTTTGGCCCAAATACCAGACCCTTAGATACTCTCATAAAAGACCTTCTCATATACATAGAAGAAAGAAGGTACTAAATAAAGAGAAGGGCAAGGAACTGCAGACTAGTGAACAAACTTATGGAAATAAAACGCTGCTAGAGAATAAAAGGGGAAGAAGCCGTATAGAGAGACAACTTGGGTCTGTAGGAGCTTTGAATTGGTAAAAAAGTTCTGGATATTTAAGCATAAGGATAGCGACCATAATGCTTTATAGTGCGAATATTTAAGGAGAGTGATAAGCCCATGTGAGAGAGTGATCCCCCAAAATGTGGAATATCCCAAGCGCCTTACTACAAAATTGACGGAAGAATATGTGAAGAAATTAGAACATTTTCAACAAAACTTAACGAAGGACAGCGCTGTAGGGCAGCAGGTAGAATGGTACGAGGATAAAATAGTACAGGCTGTTCATTGCCTCAGAGTGGATTTAAACTATAAGAAACAGGGTACGGTAAAAATACAACATAGCCAAGGAAGGCAACCAAGGTGGTTTAATCTTGCATGTAGGAACAAAAAAAGGGCCATTCGGAAAATAGAGCTGTGCCAGAGAAAATGTTATGAAGTTGGGAACTTAGAGATTCTGCTCAACTTGAAGAAAGAATATAAATCCTTAGTAAAGAAGCAGAAAAGGATTTTTCGGGAAAAATGTTGGGAAAACCTCCTAGAAACAATTGAAACTAAAAATATAAAAGGGTTCTGGAGGCTGATACAGGACGCCGCAGGAAGGACTCCGGGAAATATGAGCTGTGTAGTGGAAGAGGCAGCATGGGTAAATTGCTTAGGAAATTTATATAAAGCAAATAAGAACTTGGAAATAAATAAGGAAAAATCCATCTGGACAGTATCCGTAGATGAGTTAAAACCAGCCATTAATATAGAAAAAGTAAAAGAAACAATCAAGAAGCTGAATTTATCTCGTGCAACTGGACCTGATAATCTCCCAGCCATAATAATTAAAACTCAAGTAGATTGGTGGGCAGGATTCCTATCCCATTGGTTTATGGCCATTTTAGATTCAGGCTGTATTCCAAAAACCTGGAGAGGGTCAATAATTAGACCACTACACAAAAAGGGCGATAGGAAGAATCCAATGAACTACAGGTTAATTAACTTATTGGACATTGGAGAAAAGGTATTTTCAAAAATAATTCTTGGTAGATTAAAGGAATGGGTAGAGCGGCGGTCGATAGTCCCAATAGAACAGGGAGGTTTTAAGGAAGGACATTCGACTATTGACCACTGCTTTGCCTTGTGGGCTGTGGCGCGGAAGTCCATGGAGCAGCAGGGCAAGCTGTATTGCTGTTTCGTGGACTTTCCCGCAGCATTTGATTTGGTGGAGAGGCAGTGTTTGTGGGAGACCATGAATACTTATGAGGTTCCACCAGATCTCTTGATGGTGATTCAGGAGCTACACAGCCATAATTGGGCACAAGTAATTAAAGATACATCTGGCGGCCTAACACCAGAAATAGCAATAAATAATGGACTTAGGCAAGGTTGTGTTTTGGCTCCGCTTCTGTTTGCCATATTCCTAGAAGATCTGCCCGCTACTCTGGGTTCTGCTAGAGGTGCAAGCCCGAAAGTAAACGAAAGGCACCTGTCCTGTTTACTGTATGCCGACGATCTAGTAATATTGGACCAAACTGAGGTGGGTCTACAAAGAAAGCTGAATAATTTCAGCCCATATTGTACGGCAAAACGACTAACAGTAAACATGGACAAAACAAAGATTCTGTGCTTCGGGAAGAGGAATACGAAATGTAATTGGTATCTGGGTCAAACCAAACTAGATATTGTAAATGAATATAAATATCTTGGAATATGGTTTACAAATTATATGAAGTCGGGTATGCACCTTGAGGCACAGAAAGTAAAAGCACAACTGGCGGTATGTAGGTTGAAAAGATTCAATCAAAGTTATGGTGATATGTCCTATAAACCTCTATTGAAGGCCTATAAAGCAATGATTCCCCCACAACTCCAATATGGTTCAGAAATCTTCTGTATCAATGGTAAAAGCTCCTGGGACAAAGAGGAAGGGAAATGCCTAAAATCTTTATTGTCCCTGCCAAGTGCAGCAATGATTCAAGCTATTAGACTGGAAGCAGGGCTGATAGCTTGGAATATTCAGGTGCAACAAGGTTTACTCAGATTTTGGAATCGTTTGGGTCATGAGGAGGTCACAAAGGTATCTCAATGGTGTTTGAAAGAGATCCAAGTTAGTGAGTTAAAATGGGCTAAAACCACAAGAAGCAAACTTCAAACTATCTGTGACCACCTGAAGGTGAGAATAGAGCCGAAGACATTACAAATTAATGTAACAAAGAGTGTACTCAAACTGCAGGGAAAAGAACTGTCATGGGAAATAGACCGGGAGTATTTGAGTAAGAAAGATTCTGTAAAATGTATGAGCAAAAGTTGGGAGAAAGATATAAGCTATCCCTATTTAGATATATTACCAAATCAATGGTTAAGAAGGGAAGTCTTAAAGATAAGAATTGGAATAAATCCGGCTGTTACAAATAGTGCAATAAAATCAGGCCTAATGCAACCTGATGGTAAATGTTTGTGTAAGATGGAGATGAAATGTAACATTTTACACATTTTATTGGATTGTCGAAAATTTTTACATTTACGTAAATTATTTCTTCGCCCGCTCTTTTTAAAGTATAATGTGAAGGTGCGCTTGCAAGCATGGGATCTTCTTGCGGATATGGAAAATTTAGATACTGTGATAGCCATTGGGAAATATATGCAGGGTGTATATAAGTTTCCTAATTCATTAGAGACTTAAGCACAGAAAAGTGTATCGCTATATAAAATGTTACTGTTTTTAAAATTTTAGGTATGAAGTTTTAAGGTTTATATGATGTTTTTACTGTTGGGAATAAGAATGTTTTATGTGTGTACTCTTTTAAATACTATTGTATGATCTGTAGTTTAAAGACTTAATGGTCTAAATAAACTTTATGTTTGAACTGAACTGATAAGTATGGACTGACCTGTTCTGTACATAAAGTCGCTGAGTCATCACATGTATTATGTTAAGGGGATTTTGACTTTTGTAAGTGGAGGTCGAGTTTTTTCCAAAGTGGCTTGGTGAATCTGGTTATAGAACTATTATTAGATACATTGTTTAATGAACTCCTTATGAAACATACCCAGGTGCACAGGTGTGGTTTGATATGTTGTTGGAGTAATTGCATTCACAAAGGATTGTTTAAATGGCAATTGTTTGTAGCAGATCTAAAAGAGAAAGAAAGGAACCTTAAAATTGAAGGGAGGTCTTCAATGAAAACATTAAACTTGGTCTGGATTTGCTGATTCTTCGGAGCAACTCCAGAATGCCAGATAGTATGTGAGGCCTTGTCTGAAAAGTCTTCAGGGGGACCAGTGGCATATATGTAGTGCCCAGAATTTACATTGGTATAACAAACCTGCTATATTGCATGTGAACATTGAGATCACATTTTATTCCCATTCTTTTCATTAAGAGGACTTATATTTGAAGTTAAACAGGAGCTTTCTCATTTCTTGGCGATGTTTATGACTGTTTTGTTGTTTGTGTGTTCTATTATTTTATATATTTAATAGCTATATGGTCTAGTTACGTGTTTTTTCCTATGCAACCTGGATTGTGTGGGGTAATCTATTTTCCAAGGGTGGTTCCGAGCTTCAAAAATGTATAGAAGTCTATATGAGTATGCTTATACTTATCTTGTTCCATGACAAAGATTAATGGATAATTGTCAGTATGAGATATATTCTTGATTGCTCTTATTTCTTCTCTGCCCAGTCTTTCCAGCACATCTTTTTCCCTTCAACTTTTTCATTTTCACCGAGTTATATGAAGCTGAGTATACGATCCTCGTTGTTTGCTTGGGAATCTTCTATCAAGTTTCATGACAGCCTGAACAATGTATTTAAGTACAATGTGACAGTGGGGCACAATCAGGGGTAACATAGCTAACGTAGTATTAAAGGAGAGAGATTTCATATGATACGCTCCATTTCCACCCATAGCAGTGGAGAGGCCTTTGGTGGACAGAGCCACCAACATTGGTTGAGAAGGTTCAGATCCTCTATGGATTTATTAGATTTAGGTTTTTTGAGTGAAATTCTGGCCCGTTCATTACTCCAAATGAATTTGTGTAATATTCTATTTGTATATTTGTAGAAATTCGATGAAAGAAATAGGGGAAATATACTAGTGATGAAATTGATTCGTGGAGCGATGATCATGTGAACACTTTCTACTCTATTCCACTGTGTAATAAATTTGTTGAATAGAAGTATAGGAAATTGGGTTACTGGTTGAGGGGGAGGAGCCCTCCTCAAACAATAACCACAACTCTTGTCAGGGTGAAAAATAAGCGAAGGCCAAATTAACCTGTGCTTAAACCTCTAATAGCTTGACAGTAAAGGAGTCCGGCTTAACTTTGAGGCAACATGTACAATATTTATACAGCACTTCAAACAGTAATAAAATAAAAGCACGACATATGAAAAATCCCACTAATACCAGTACAGAAGAGGAAAGACAGAGGTTGTGACGTGCTCAGAGATTTATACCTTGGGGACCCATTAATATCCCGGGGTGATGCGAGGGACTCCTTTGCGCTTGATACAGGACAATACTTACAACATGCAAAGATTTGCACAACAGCCCAGGAATATGGCCTTGCTTCCCAGAGGAGAGAGAACCCTCACAAACATTACTATTGCTCCTGTTACTGGCGGGAGGGCTCAGATTGATTTCACAGCTCTACCGGGCACAAAAAAATGAAATTACCGAAAATAATACCAAAAGCCCACACCAAGTGGGAGGCGGCCTTGGGAGATTCCCTGTCCACTCGGATATGGAAAAAAGTCCATGCAGGAGTACAAATGGTCAGTTCAAATGCACAGTTTAAATTAATTCAATACAACTACACACACCAGGCATACCTCTCCCCTAAACTTTTACATACTATTTATAATACCTGGTCAGACAGATGTACCTGGTGCAGGTACCCTGTAGCAGATTTTATCCATATGGTATGGCATTGCCCGTCTCTAGCACAATACTGGACCGATATACTATCAAATCTTCATAGGGCCACGGGCTGGGACTTGAAAACCCCATGCCTTATTGTCCCGTTGGGCCTGATACCAACTCCGAAAAACAAGAAAGTGAGTCTGGAATTTTTGTTACTGAGTCTCCTGCTTGTAAAACGCTGCCTCGCCATAAAATGGTTTGGGCTACTTCCACAAGATTCTCAGACTGGCTTCGAGATATGTCAGAATCAGCGGTAGCAGAAGAAGTACGGATGAAACATGTAAGACGAAATGGAAATGTGGTGCATGATCTGACTGCATGGGCGGCAATGCTGTCTGACTTATGTGACAACCCAGGCAAAGGTGTGAGTGGAGGAGACAAGGAGCATGGAACTAGTGCCTTAATCTAGAATGAGATGGCTTATGGGCCAGTAGAGAATGATGTCCACCTGGAGGACCGGCTGGCGCTATGCATAGCGGAGTCTAAAGAATGGACGGGTGCAAATGATTTGCATAGGACCTCGGCTCTCCTATTATAGGGGCAGAGCACACTGCTCACAGTCTCAAGCAGAGACCATTAGGTTCAGAATTTTTTATTACACTTTATTATCAATGGGTGAGAGGCAGCATAATATTATGGAAAGACGGGAGCAGCAAGGGGGTAGGGGGAATGTTGGAGAACTGCTTTAACTATTGTATTCTTTCTGAATCAAATATATACAGGAAAGTTGATGTTCCAAAATGTAATATCTATCCTATGAAAAACAATAAACATTGTGGGCATCATTACGATAACAGGCAGTCAGCCTGCTATCACATCGGTCGGGAGGGTAAACAGACATAATATCGAGTTGTTTATGTCGACTTGCACTAATATCGAGTGCAAAATACCGTGATACAAAAATATTGACTTTCAAAATATCGTGGTCCAGAATATCAAGTATAAGGTAAGTAATATCGTTTTTAAAAATATCGAAGTCATTAATATCGTTTTAAAAAATATAATTGTCAAAAATATTGTTGTTTTAGTTAGGTATGTATTTTAGTATGCATTTTAAATGTATGTGTTCTATTTTTTGTCTAAGTATAGCATTTGTTTTTTAATATATGTGTTTAATTTTTAGAAGTTATAAAAAAAATTGTAAAGTAAATTTTGCGTTCTAGTTCCGTAGCAGGTTGTGAGTTTATAGGGAAATAGGATGGGAAGTAATTTACCCCTTGTGTGCTTCAGACGGCCCCCGGCTGTCTGACATCACGGTGGGCGTGTGCAGAGGACGGCCAGAGGCTGTCCAAACTCCGCCCACTCAATAAAACGCTTTCACAGCGTGAACATTTGCGCAGCGCGAAATGGGTTAGTTATAATACATTTTTAAATTATTTTTAGAAGTTATACATTTTTTTTCAATTAAATTTTGCGTTTTAGTTCAGTAGCGGTTGTGGGTTTATAGGGGAATAGGGTGGGAATTAATTTAACTATGAATAATTAATTCATATATTTTATTAATTAATATTTATGTATTTAATATTTTATATCGCTTATCGTTGTAATTAATTAATTATTAATGATTTATTAATTGGTTGTTAATTAATAATACTTAATTGGTAATTATGTTAATTGTGTCATATTTTTAGGAGCGGTTTGTGGGTTAATAGGAGAGAAGGGTGGGAAGTAATTTAATTATAATTGATTAATTTATATTTTTTATTAATTAATATGTATGTATTTAATATTTTATAGTGTTAAGTGTGGCAATTAAATGATTATTAATTAGTTAATATTTGGTTATTCATGATTATTAATTAATTGTTAATTATGTTAATTATGTCATGTTTTTAGGAGTGGGTTGTGGGTTTATAGGGGAGTAGGGTGGAAAGTTATTTAATTAAAAAAATATATATATATTGTTTATATAATATTTATTTAATGTGAATTATTGTATTAATAATTGTTTTTAATTTGCTTGTTAATTGTTATTAATTAAATAATCAATTGTTAATTAATTATGTTAATTGCGTCATGTTTCACAACATTGGTTGTGTCATTTATAGGGGAAAATGGCGGGATGTAAACTATTTTTAATTCATTAATTATTTGTTAATTAATGTTGATTAATTTGCTGGAGTGGAAATAGTAAATTATTCCCCTCCGTTATCCAACACTTTTCCTACTGTTGCACTTGCTGGAGTTGGAATAGTAAATTATTCTCCTCCGCTATACAACACTTTCCCTACTGTTGCACTTGCTGTAGTGGGAATAGTAATTTTATCCCCTCGCTATCCATCACTTTCCCTACTGTTGCACTCGCTGGAGTGGGAATAGTAAATTTTACCCCTACGCTATCCAACACTTTCCCTACTGTTGCACAGCCTGGTGTGGGAATAGTATTTTTTAGCCCTACGCTATCCAACACTTTGCCTACGGTTGCTCTCCCTGGAGTGGAAAAAGTAAATTATTCCCCTGCGCTATCCAAAACTTTTACTGTTGCACTTGCTGGAGTGGGAATAGTAGTTTTTATCCCCACCACTATCCAACATTTTCTCTACTGTTGCACTTGCTGGAGTGGCAATAGTAAATTATTCCCCTAGGCTATCCAACACTTTCCCTACTGTTGCCATCCCTGGAGTGGGAATAGTCATTTTTACCCCACGCTATCCAACACTTTCCCTACTGTTGCACTCCCTGGAGTGGGAATAGTAATTTTTACATCTTCGCTATCTAACACTTTCCCTACTGTTGTAGTCCCTGGAGTGGGAATAGTAATTTATCCCCTACGCTATCCAACACTTTCCCTACTGTTGCACTCATTGGAGTGGGAATAGTAAATTATTCCCTTCCGCTATCCAACACTTTCCCTACTGTTGCATTAATTGGAGTGGAAATAGTAAATTATTCCCCTCCGCTATCCAACACTTTCCCTACTGTTGCTCTTGCTGGAGTGGGTATAGTATGTTTTTACCCCCACGCTATCCAACACTTTCCCTACTGTTGCTATCCCTGGAGTGGGAATAGTAATTTTTACCCCATTTTTCCAACACTTTCCCTACTGTTGCACTCCCTGGAGTGGGTATAGTAAATTATTCCCCTCTGCTATCCAACACTTTCCTTACTGCTGTTCTTGCTGGAGTGGGAATAGTTTATCTTGAAAGCAATCAATATGAGAAAAGCCTTGAGAATATAGCAGAAAGGAACTGACATGATCTTATAGGATTTTAATATACTAGCATTAGATTTTTTACGAATAAATATAATGTCCTGCTTCGTTGGTGATGTATTAATATGAGAATGTTATGGTTATAACACAAGAAATGAAATGATTTTACTAAATTTGATTGCACGGTTTAAAATACTTTCTAATTTAATATGACTGTACTTTTATGACTATCTTTTGATGGACGAATAAAGATTAAAAACTGAAACTGAGTGGGAATAGTAAATTATTCCCCTCCGCTATCCAACATTTTCCCTACTGTTGCACTCGTTGGAGTGGCAATAGTAAATTATTCCCCTTCGCTATCCAACACTAACCCTACCGTTGCACTCCCTGGAGTGGGAATAGTAATTTTATCCCCTCCGCTATCCAACATTTTCCCTACTATTGCAGTCAATGTAGTGTAAAATGTAGTTAAAAAAAATATATATATTTTAATGTATATATATATATGTATTTTTATGTTACAGGTGTATGTATATATATGTATTTATAATTTGTAATATGTTTTTAACATTCTGGTGCCGATTCCGATCCGTTAAAAATATTCCCCGTACGAATCGTATCCGGATTTTTTTACGTACGAATCGTACAAGTCCCGTACAAACTGGCAAGTACGATACGTATGTTAAAAAATCCATACGAATCGCATTGGGAAAATTCCCCGACACGTCCTCAGGTCGGAAAAAGTGTCCGACATGTCCCCGGACAGTTTTACGTACGAATCGGGAAACTGAAGTCCGAGCACGCAAGTACGATCCGTCCCGTCCGTCTGAATGCACAACCGTATGTAAAAAACACCGTACGGAGCGAACTCCCATGGCAAGCATGGAGACGTCCAAACATGTGCCTGCATACGCGCCGAACAACCCCCAGCTCCCACCCCCCTAAGTACGCACCGTACCCCCAGCCCCCCCATGAACGCACCGTACCCCCACCCACCGTAGAGTAGGTACGGGGCGTACCACCCTCCCCCGTATGTACGGGGCGTACCCCCCATATGTATGGGGCGTACCACCACCCCCCCCCGTATGTAAGGGGCGTACCCCCCGTATGTACGGGGCGTACCACCACCCCCCGTATGTGGTGGTACACCCCGTACATACAGGGGGGTGGTGGTATGCCCCGTACATATGGGGGGGTACGCCCCATACATACGGGGGGTGGTGGTACGCCCCGTACCTATGGCGGTGGGGGTACGCTCCGTACCTACCCTACGGGGGGTGGGGGTACGGCACGTACATGGAGGGGGGCTGGGGGTACGGTGCGGACATGTAGGGATGGGGGTACGGTGGTACCGGGCACCCTTTTCATCGTGCATCGCGGCGTACTTAGCTTTTCCGGCACTTTTTGGGTCAAGTAAAAATGTTGCCGTCCGAAGTGCTGTGGGTACGAATCGTACTTGCTGATCCGTAAAATGCTGCCTGACTCCGTGCGAATGTCGCGTACGCGGTGTCCCGGATCCGATTTGTATGTGTTTTTTTGCCGGTCGGTGTTTTTTTACGATTCGTACGGAAATGGTGTTTCTGTATGAATCGTACTTGCGGGTTTGTGAGGTGTTTTTCCCGGGTACGAGTCGGACAGAGAAAACGCTCCGTCTGACGGTTCGTACCCGGTTTTTCCAGGATCAGAATCGGCACCTTTATTGTTTATGAAATAATTATTTGTTAATATTATTATTTAAATATATATATTATATTTTATATATGTATGTTTAATTTATTTTTACATTATATTTATTACTTATAATATTTAACATTCTCTAATAATTCTAAATATGTTTTTTAAATTATATGTATTATTACATTTATTTTACATACATTTTTATACATTAAAAAACCCGATATTTTAAACAACGATATTTTTATCAACGATATTTTAGTACTTACCTTTATAGAGATAGGATGTTTTATAATTTTGACAATGATATTTATGTCCCGATAATTAGGGACTACGATATTTGTGTAGTCGAAATTATGTCAGTGATCCGGTCAGGAGACTACCAACAAGCAGGTGGCCGTCCGACCACCCAATTAGGATGAGTCCACCGTGCTGGCGGTCAGAAAAGTGCTCTTTTACATTGAGGCCTGTGCTGAGGCCCAGGAAAAGCTGCAGTGTGGAAGAGCACTTTGTGCACATCCATGCCTGAATGTGCGGGGAGGCTTTACATGTGCCCACCACGGGGGACAGAGTCCAAACTTGGGGCCCCCAAATTCCATTTTCGACAGCCTTGTTGTGGCAATCGGACTGCCATCAAAAGGCTGTCGCAAAGAGACATCGTAATCACTACAGTGGTGCCTGGGCAGGCACCGCCTGCATGCAAGGGATACAATTCCGACCACTGCTCTGACGGGAGCCTAGATCCTGTCAGAGGCGGTAGTCTTTCCCTTGCCAGCTGATGGTCTGACCGCATTCAGCAAAATGCGGTGGTCAGACTGACGGTCTATCGGCGAGGGGACTGCCATCGAATTCCTGTCGGTGGCGGTCCCACTGCTATCGTAATAAAGCCCTATAAATTGAAAAGCAACACAAGAAAAAGGCCACACAAATTTTGAAAAGTGAAGTACTATTTCATGAAATATTTTAGACCAAACTGACAAAAATTCAATCAATAACCAGAGATATGCAACATTAAAGATTTCCGATAAGTAAAGCGCCTAAAACAACAAAGCGCCACCTGTGGTATTCAGGTCGTGCAAGACCGGGTGAAAGACACAAGTTCAGGCTCACTGCGATGGAGTGCAGGTGGGATTCAGGGACCATGTTAGTACCCTGAAAGAGTTACCTTGTAAAGGTCCAGTGGGAGGAGTTCTGTTTGGGTTGGAGGGGCCCGCGAGGAGCAGGGAGAGTGTTGACGTGAAGAGCAGGCCGGGCATCGTGGTTGGTTGTCTCTGTAGAGCAAAGATCATGTCTCACATTGCTTACCGTTATTGCTAGAGGTTCACGCTGGTAGTCAACACGTGATGTCAATGTTGTAACGTGAAGTGCAGATATCCCTTTGCTGGTCTTCATCGCTGGCTGTCAATGCAGTGTGAAGAGTCGGTTTCAGATTTGTGTTGACCGTCAGCTTAGGTGCAAGATCATCGCATGAGCACCCACGCTCGCGTGAGTGAGGAAAGACCGTCACCCACGCACTCATAACCAGCAGACTGGACTACTGAAATTCCGTCTACGCCGGTATCAACAAGTCTCTGCTCTTCAAACTCCAGACCATACAGAACACTGTAGCCAGACTCGTCCTCAGCATCCCTCGAAATGAACACATCACCCATCACCTGCACAACCTCCACTGGCTCCCCATTGAGAAGAAAGTAACTTTCAAGATATTCGCGCAAGCCTACAAATGCCTCCAAAACACCAGACCCCAATATCTCAACAACAGAATCTCCTTCCATGTACCCAAGAGGAGCCTCCTATCAGCCAACCTTGCCCTCGCCGAACCCCTATGCATATGCAGAGCAAGAACGGGTGGCAGAACCTTCTCCTACATCGCAGCCAAGACCTGGAATGAGCTCCAGATCTACATCAGATACGCTCCCACCCTGCACATCTTCAGGAAGACCCTCAACACCTGGCTCTTTGACAGACTGGAGCTGCTCCCCCCAGCACCGTGAGACCCTCATGGGTGAGTAGCGAGCTTAAAGAATTCCTGATTGATTGATTAATTGAGCGATAGTCGTAAGAGCCCAAAACATCAGGATTTCTCCTTTTCTTTGAGGTGGAGCTCCAATGAAGGGCACCATTTGGGGATTAGAAACTTACTCTAGCAGAGACCAGCAGGGCTTAGGCAGGTCTAGTTTTAGGTCTAGGCAGCAGGTCAGCTAGACAGATGCAGGGAGACTCTGGAGCTTGTGATGTCCCTGTAGCTCAGAACGGGAGGTCATTCAGCTGACCCTTGGAGTCCCCTCTGCCTAGGATGAATGGTACAGGTCCAGTCGTCCTTCTCAGAAAGCAGTGCAGCAGGCAGCAGGGCAGCACAGTGACAGGGTAGCAGTCATTCTGGCAACGGAGCAGACCTTCTGTAGTATCCACTGTTCCAGGAGTGTACTGGAAAGTTAGGTCTGAGGTTCCAATATTTATACGAATATATGACGTTACAATGCAAACAATTACAACGCATGCTTTTACAACGTGGTTTTTACATCGCAACTACCATAACATCGCATGATTTTACAGCGCATTTTTTAAAATTACCATTACAACACATTCCATTACAATGCATACCTTTACAACGCATACCATTACAGTGCATAATACTTTTAGGGCAACAGTAGGGTAAGTGTTGGATATTGTAGGAGTAAAAATTACTATTGCCACTCCAGTGAGTGCAACAGTAGGGTAAGTGTTGGATAGCGTAGGGGTAGAAATTACTATACCCATCTACCCCAAAACCCATACCCACACTAAAACTAAAAAATCTCTATTACTTACCTTATAATTCGTTGTAATGGAATGCGTTGTAATGGTATGTGTAGTATAGGCATGCATTGTAGTGACATGTATTGTAATGACATGCATTGTAATGGCATGAGATGTAAAGGCATTTGCATTGTAACAGTTGCGTTGTAAAACCAGTGCGATGTAATGACTGTGTTGTAATGGATGTGTCCCATTTATACCTGGTACCCATTTTGAAGTAAGAGAACTTTCTAGAAGTGTCCATCCCCAGAGGTGCTTGGAATTCCTGGTCTCCCTGCCCTGGCCCAAACTTGTCTGGGATCACAAAAGATTAGAGCCAAACCCTTTGTGAGTGTGCTCTGGAAGAGGTTTTGTGATGTGTAAGTGTGCTAGGTGACAGCTCTGCCTCCTTACCAAGTCAAAGATGGCCCATCCTGCCAACACCCATCCCATCTTTGTCTCACTGTCTGGGAGCAATACACAAAGGCTAACTGCAAGCTACAAATAGTGATCCAGGATAAACGCTGCAGGCATCTATTGTTTAGGACAAAATATGCCAACTTTCTAAAAGTGCAATTTTCAGAATTATGATCTTAAAATCCAACGTTACCATTAAAGAGGGTTTTACATTACAATTTGTTATACACGTAACACAACATCCCTATCTGCTCCCAATTAAATGTATCTCTTATTAAATGAAATAAGGGAGCCCTATGTTATCCTATGGGAAAAGTGCACCCCACAGTAGAGAAAAAATGAATTTAGTAGTTTTTCACTACCAGGAAAAGTAAAATACATGTCCAACTTTTTAAATATACCACACCCTGTCCTCTGGGTTGTGTAGGGCCCACCCTAGGGGTGACTAAAATGTATTAAAATCTAAAGTTTGGGCCTAGCAAGAGGTTTATGTGGCATTGCCAAATGGCAGTTTGTTTAAAACTGCACATATAGGCTGCAAAAGCAGGCCTGGGACATGTTGAAAAGGCTACTGAAGTGGGTGGCTCAATGAATGCTTCAGGCCCACTAGTAGCATTTAATTTACCATCCCTGGGTATATGTATTACACCTTTGCTAAGGACTTACAATGTGGAAAGGAGACAGCAAAAGCATTTTGCAACTGGTTAGCAGTGGTAAAGTGTGCAGTCATAAGGCAGACAAAAATAAATTATTCAAAAACAGGAGGTAAGACGTTTTGGGAGAGGCCACTTTAAGGCTTACAGGTCTAACACGTAGCCAATTAGAGTTAAAATTTTAATTATAAGTTTGTTTTCTATGTGTTCTTTGGTATCTTCTAAACTTTTTTAAATTTTATTCCCAGATATTTTAGTTGATAACCTTCCTAACGAAGGACTGAATTGTAAATAATCATAGGATGGCAAAGATTATTTAGGGGGAAGATTTCTATCTTGTCATGGTTAATTGAGAAACCTGAGACTTCAGAGTAGTAGTTAATTGTCTTTAGAATTCCCAGGCATGACCAGATCTGCCCTTTCCATAAATATTAGGACACTGTCTGCATATTAAGCAGTTTATGTGAACAGGAATTAAAAGGGAATCTTTTTTTATCCTGTAGTTTGCACGTATGTGGTTTAGTAGGAGTCCCTTAGCACAAAGAAATCACAAGGGAGACAAGGGGCATCCATGTCTTGTTCCTTGGGATAGTCTAAACTATTTTAGAATGACTCTAATTGATTCTAATATGTGCAGAAGGCTGTGTGTATAATGCCATTGCCATAGGTTCAAAGCTTGAACCCAAATCACATTTCCTTATATCTGAGTGCAGAAAGGTCCATCTCTGCTTCCGGTGCCATGGCGTTTTAAGGGGTGGAGAGAAACCTTGCTTTTTCTAAAAAATGTCTGAATCATCTATTATTATATGATGCATATCTCCCTTTGATAAACCTGTTCTAGTATTGTGAATTACGTTGAGGATGTTTATTCGAATCTCATTGCCTAAGCATTTGCATACATTTTGCAATCTACATTTAAAAGTAATACCGGCCTATAGTTTTGGAGTCTGTGGGGTCTTTCCCTTCTTTGTGTATCACTGCTATTGTGGCTTCAGAGGCAGTTTCTTTGATTTCCTCAAAGAGACTGAAGTGAGCGAAGAGCTCTGCTAGGCTGGGAAGTAGAGTTTGTTGTATGCTTTTGTAAAAGGATGCTTGGAAGCCATCCGCGTTGCCACTTTCTAGTGAGAGAGTTTCTTATTTCATATTAATGAATCTCCTTTGTTAAGTAAGATCTTTCTGCCTCTCTCCTGGTGGGAAGTATTAGTCAATAGAGGTGGGTTAGGAGGGAACGCATGCGCAGTTCGTACAACAACAATACAGCGAGACAGGGATTTGTTGTCGCAACTGAGAGAAATGGGTCTGACATCACCATTGTAAGGCCCCGGAGCGGGAGCACATGAGTCTCAGTTCACTTGAGGGATCGGAGAGGGCTTAGAGAAACTGATATCCAACGAAATATGCACCCGGTATTTTAGAAACGGGATCCACATAGAAGTCGATTAGGAATAACTGATGATTCCAAGATCAATGTACCCTCTGAGAGCCCTTCCTCTTGTGCATGTGGGGAGACGCATCGCAGGCTCAGTGGGGGCAGAGAGCACCAGAAGCGGACTACAAGGCACAGGTGTCAAGGGGCCATTGCCAGCATCACAGGACCCGCCCTTCATTTACCGGCTATTTGAGGACCTCGCGCCTCCCGCTTTGCGGGAGACGCATCACAGGCTCAGTGGGGGCAGAGAGCACCAGAAGCGGACTACAAGGCCCAGGTGTCAAGGGGCCATTGCCAGCATCACCGGACCCGCCCCTCTTCCGCGACGTCCTGAATAGGAGCCCCGCCTCCACGCTACGCGGAACGCGCGTGGACGAAGCCCGGACAAAGGGCGTGCCGTCCGGGGCCGAAGGAGGCCGGGCTGGGCCACAGATCCTGGTTCATTGATCCCGAGGAGTACATACTCTCTATCCAGTGTGCACGTGAGACTCGTTAATATCGTGGACCTTGTTTGTTATCTTGTTTGAGTTATCATATTCTGATATATTGGTAATTCTTTGATGCTGGGACATTTCTATCTCGCTGCTGTCCTCTTTCGGTCCTTTATCTGCTGTCAGATATAATAATCTAGTATTGATCATGCCTAATGGCAAACACGACAAATTTATAGCTGGGGCGGGTTCAATTGACAATTATTTGGTCAAAGTGGTCAATAAAGTTAATAATGACCGGAGAGTCTCACTTGGTAAAGGGACCCCCCCTGCTCCTTCAGACATTACCACCAATTCTGTGGTTGGAAGCCCAAGAGATGATACACCTGGCATGAGCAATCGGCCGGATATAATGGTTGAAGCTCAGGTCCACTCAGAGCCTCTAGAGGTTCATCTGGATACGTCCACGGCTAATTTAGAGGAAGCTCCTCCTAGCCCTAGACCAGTGAGAGCCTGTAGGAAACAAGAAAGCAGAAGGGGGGGAAAGCACATTAAAAAAAGAGTGGCAGCTTTACACCAAGTTCTAAATAGCTTTGTCACTGGAACTGTCCCGCAGGAAGGAATTAGCTCAGCCTGTATTACCTTATCACCAGATCAATTTGCACTACTGGTATGTACTCTAGAAGCCACATTTGAGGCCAAGTTAGCCGAGCACACTCAATCTTTAGTGCTTCAATTAAATACGGTTAACTTTTAAGTTAAGAGGCTTGGAGACTTGTTAGAGAATCACTTATCCACATGTGAAAGAGATAAGGCTGTAGTCATGGGTTCTGCTGCTGTTTCTCAGGGTATAACCTGTGATACTCTACAGCGACCCACCCAGTATCCCGTTATGCCGGAAATTGTCCCCCCTGACACTATACCATTAAATGGTCTACCTAAACAATCTTCCCTGGGTCAAGGGGGACCATTAAGTTCTAGACAGGGAATAAATAATGGTTTTACTAATCTCCCCCCTGATTGTGCGCCATTCGTGGTTGTTTTAACAAATGTGCCGCCTTTAGATAGTCATCGTGCACAGTCCCATGAGGAATCACATGAGTCACTAAAAAATAAAACCGTGTCTTGGCTCAATAGAAGATGTGGCTTCCCGATAAACTTCTCAGATCAAATTTTATCCACCAGAAGGACAAAGTGGGTTGGCCTGTCTCAAAAAAACTGTAGTGGAGATTGCATTATAGTAAATTTCAAATACCCCCAACACGTTGCTACAGTTCTGTTACGTGCAGCATCGTTGGCCTATGATGCTAATAGTGTTTGTGCGCACCCTCTGGGTTATTTTTATATGCATTTAATTAAAACTCCGAATCGCGTGAGACTTAGACCATTCACCTTCAGGGAATCCCAGACCCCTGTAGCCCCCCAAGCCTATAATGTTGATCATTACTGTGGGTTTGGATCCAACATCACTACCTATAACAGATTTGAGGCACTCTCGGGTCTGGAGGCCTGTGACTGACATGAGGATCCGGAGGGACAGGGAAGTGTTAGTCCGGTTGAGCAGGGTCTTCTGGAACTTGTTCAAACGACAAGGAGCCACGGAAATCTTCAACCCAATTCCGTTAGCGTCGCTAATAGCTCAGGGGAAAAAGGAAAAACTGCTAAGCTGGAATATTGCGGGCTTGCGGACAAAAAGAAATGATAACGGCTGGTTAAGTTTTATAAAACAATATGATATTGTAGCCTTCCAAGAGACATGGGACAAGGACTGTGATTTTTGGATTGATGGTTATACATCCTATTTTGTTCCTTCTCTGAGTTCGTTATCGGGGAGAGACAGAGGTGGTCTCATGTTCTTGATTTCAGTAAATATTGCAGGAAGAGTTAAAAAGGTTGCATGTACTTTCCACAATTGTCTTATTCTGGAAGTATGTCTGACAAATAACACTAAGCTAATCTTTGTTAACTGTTATAACTCACAGCAAGGGGAGTCCCCAAATGAGCATATTTACTGGTTGTCAAAGTTTTTAGAATCCTATACGGAAAAGCAATCCACTTTTTTGTTATTATATCCTGATGGGTGATTTTAATGTGCATTTATGTAATCTAAATTGCCAGTATAGAGATACTGATGGCCCAGACTTCACAACCCCCCAACATTTTGAACATAACTCTAAGGGGGAAGCTCTAGAGACCCTTTTGTCTAATAATGAACTGTATGAAGCAGGGTTTTCAGATAAGAGCAATCGGGTGCCCACGTATGTTGCTAGGGACTGTGAATCCATAATAGATTACATATTTTTATCCTCAGGACTTTTAAGATATGTGATTTTTTATAATGCCATACGCTCCTGTTTTAGTGATCATAATCCGGTGGCAATAGTATTAGCTAATGACTTCTGCCTTATGGACAAACCAGCTCTGCCACTTGCTTTAGTCAATGTAAAAGTTAAAGATCAGGGGAGGAGATTGAACTGGAGCAAGGTTACCCCTGAAGACTTCCTTAACTTGATTATCTTAAAGGTTGGCCAGCACATAAATACATGTGCAGATACGCCCTCCTATGGCACGGAGGTAATAACGTCATTCGAAGCTATTTGTTCTCAGGTGGCCAATGAATCATTACCACCAAAGGTAGAGTCGTTAAAAGTAATCCTGCTTGTGGATGGTTTAACCATAATTGTACTTCAGCCCATAATTTACTTAAAAAGGCTCTTAATGATAATCCTAGAAACAAAGGGTTAGTTACTCAGCTAAGGAAAGAGTATACACAAGCAATACAGGTACGGAAAAGGGAAATTAAACAAGATGCTTGGGCAGCCCTAATGGATAAAGCCACACTGAAAGATAGCTCTAAGTTCTGGGAAATCATCAATTCTCCCCTGCTATCTGGCACCCAAAATTCTGCTCTAGAACTGAACATCTCAGAGGAGGACTGGTTAGGCCATTTTGAAAAAATGTATGGGAGTAACCTTGAGTTGGAAACTTTTGAGGTACCAATTTCCAACCCTCCTACCCCTCCTATTAATTTTACTATAGAGGAGGTGGAGAAAGCCATTGAGGGAACGGTCGGGCGCAAGGCGCCAGGTCCAGACGGGGTGCCTTCTGACATGTATAAGGCTAACCCTAAGTATTGGGCAAAAATTCTGATGAATGTTTTTAACACCGCGGCCGTAATAGCTTTTCCGAAGTCTTGGTCCCGATCGATTATAATCCCTGTGTTTAAAAAGGGCCAAAGGGGAGATCCCAGATGCTATAGGCCCATATCCCTGTTGGATTCTTCAATCAAAATCCTAGGGAAGGTTATTTTAGTTAGAATATCAAACTGGGCAACAGAGAAAGGTATAATATCCAATGCCCAGTATGGATTTAGATCGGGGAGGGGTACAGAGGACCAATGCCTAAATCTACACTTAATTGTTTCGAAATATACAAAAGCTGTAGGGGGCTCGATTTTTCTAGCTTTTATGGATCTGTCCACGGCTTTTGACCTGGTTAACAGGTCAAAGCTATGGTCTATGCTCCTGGAATTGGGTCTTGATAGGCCCCTTGTGTATTTTTTGGCCGATTTACATAAAGATCTGAAAGCCTCAATAAGGATGACACAGGAGGGGAAATGTACTGCTAGCTTTAAGTCTGGAAGAGGGGTGCGCCAAGGTTGCATCCTTGCTCCTATGTTATTTACACTGTACATAAACTCCCTGGAAGATAAACTGTTAACTGCTACCCTTGACATTCCGCGGATGGATGGTACACCCGTTCCTGTACTCCTCTATGCGGATGATACAGTTTTATAGGCCCGGACCCCGCTCGGGCTTCAAAGATTATTGGACTCCTTTGGGGATTTTATGAAATCTTTAGACCTTGTGGTTAACATTGGTAAATCACATATTATGTCATTAGGTAAGGGAAAAAATCATCTCAAAACCTTCTATTGCAGTGGAGAAGTAATTACTAGAGTGAAAGTGTTCACCTACTTGGGAGTTGTTTTTGATGATAAAGGAACCTGGGTACCACAACTCTCTACTAAGGTGAATGCTGTACGCAACTCCTCGGCTGCAATATTGGGTTTTGCGAGAAAGCTGGGAGGGAAGCCCTGTGAGGCTATTTTAGCCATATATCAAGCTAAAACTGTTTCAATAGCCAGGTATGGGGCGGCAATATGGGGGTATACTAAACTTGATCCCATACAAAGAGAAGAAAATAAATTTTTACGTGTTCTTCTCGGCCTAACTCAGTCTACTGCGACCCACTAGGCCCACCTTGAACTAGGGATAGGCTATATCTCTGACATAATAAAAATAGCTCCAATCCTGTTATGGATCAGAATCTGGATAAATCCGGATCTCACGTTGAGTCATAGTATCCTGAAGGATTGTATTAAACTAGATAACATGAAGGAAATTCAGTGGCTGTCCTATATTAAAATGTCATCTAAGAAAATTGGGCGCCCTGAGATTTTCACTAACCCTGAAGGCCTATGTAAAGCTAATTTAAAGTGGGTTAAAACAAATTATAATAAGCACTGCGAAGTTGAGCGAGAATTCCAGGAGCTAAGTAAACCTACAGTAAGGGCTCACTTCTTGCTTACTCTATCCTTGGCCATGCACCCATACTTGTCAACAGTTACGAATTCTTACCATAGATGGCTACTGACAAAATTTTGTTTTAACCAGATTCACCTAGTATTAAGTGACTCACAGGGTTGGTCTAGGACGGAAGATGTGGCCCCCTGTAAATGTGATGATTTTTCTCACCAAGGTACTATGCATTTTATGTTTTTTTGCCCCTTGTACCTTGAAGCTAGGAAAAGGTTTATCTTCCCTATAGTGAAAGAGAAAGCTTTTGTACAAATTAAACCTGCATTATTGTTTTTACAACTAATGGAATCACCTGTAACTATGTTTGGTGATGCAAGCTTCCTCATTGCATCTATTAGGTCAAGGAGGAATAGACAGGTAGCCATATTGGAGGAAATTAATTAGCTTTTATAAATTGATTCATCGTGATAGATTATTTTTATTAATGGAATTGTTAGAATGCTTTTAAACTGTTTTATCATGTATTGTATACTTTTATGATTTTAAATAATCGAATAAAGTGGTTTTGATTGATTGATTGATTGATAGTGAATTAAGACATTCTTGGCATTCTTTTATGTTCTCTATCCTGTTTAAAGGTTTAAAGAGGAAGAAGCCTCAGGCAAGTATGATGTGATAACGAAATAGTGTGGAGGAATGTTGTGAGTGAGGTATGAGATAATCAACCGATGAGATCTGAAGATGCATATAGCGCGGACTAGATAGTGAGGGCCTCATTTGTAAAGCCCTATAGGCACTTTTGAGCCAGCGGAATGTCACTTTTTTGACGTTCCGGTGGTGCAATGTGCAACGGCACATTTATATGGCCACGTAAAGCCACTTTATGTGGCTCTGCATGGCCTTGTAAATATGTGCCTCTTTCACGCAGAAAACTGTGTGAAAGGGGCGTTACATGTGTGTTGCTGTGGGTGTTCCCACGCAACACCCATGGAACCTTACACAGTCCCAGATATACGAGAAATCGTAAACCTGGAAATGCATCAGACCCTTAGGTGGGCGCAACGAGAAGAAATGTTTTAGTTTCTCCTTGTGCTTTCTGTAGCACACAGAAAAAAAGGAAATCGCCTGAATTGATTGATTTTGTGCAGGAAGGTGTCCCGTCCTGCTCAAAATCAATCAGCCCAGCAAGGGTGCCTGCGTTGACACACAGCAGCCCATTGTGCGCTGGGGAAAAGGACAGGAATGCATCGTATCACATAGATATGGCCCATTCCTGCCCTTTTCTTTTGTCGTAGGGCAGCACAGCAAGATTCCTTGTGGCGCTGCCCTATGTCAAAACCTCATAAATGAGGCCCTGTGTTTGGTTTGGATTTTTTTTAGAATAAATATGAGGTGAAAGAAGAACTGAGTGAAGGAAGGGCATTCGGTAAAACCGAGTGGTGAAGCATTTCTATTGTGAATGACACGCAGATACATACAGTGACATGTACAGTGACATGTAAGTCCATACATCCAATTCGGGTGATGATAATGGAGTGGAGAGCGGGGGAATAAGTTGGAGAGACTAATTACAAGGCTTCACTCTTACAAAGATGACAAAGACCAGAGAGGCAAAGGAGAATAGGAGGAAAATCGGTTTAAAAGTAGGTGGCATTCGCAGGAGCTTGCCAAGCGGGAAGGGTCAGATTTTATCAGTTATGAACGGGTGCAAATCCAATGGCTAATAAGAATAAAAAGACTTAATGGTGACCGGTGAAACAAGGGTTGAGGTGCTCGTTGCAGGTACCATACTTACCAAGTATTGAAGAAGTGACAATAGGCCTGGAAGCTATAGCACCTCATTAGGGAGACCTATGTGGGACATACGAGGAGGTGAGGGAAAAGGAACCACTGATTTATTGCTGTAATGTTGTTCATTAATTTATAAATGTCACAAATAGGAGAAGGATGGGACTTAAGTGTAACTATTTTATTATGTCATACACATGTAGGGATATGTATATTTTTATTTGATTGTCAGTCACCCAGTTGGGAGTCTGGGCCAGGGGGCCTAGAGGGATGGATTATTATTGCTTGAAATATCTGTATTGAAGACCAGTTTTATAAGGCTTTGAGGTTAGTTATGTTGGTGTTTTTTCTGTTACAGCCCTGGTAAAGTGGCAGAGGCTGTGAAACACATGCTAGCTGTAAACGCTTGAATTCTTTTAAAGAAGAAAATGTGTGTTGAATCCAACAGCGAATGTGTGATTAGTAATTCGAGTACATTACCATGAGACACTTATGGATTTCAGATGGTCACTGAACTTTCAAAGTTTACATATGGTACATGGCTCTGGTCGGTATCCAGAGAATGAGAGCGTGCTGAGCGTGAAACCTTACTACTGTTTTTCTATGTTACAATACTGTTATTAAGGTGGCAGGTGACACACCAGTGGGTAGACATATTAGTTGTGCTACATTACTAATTGAAGTATGAACAAATACATCGATAAAAGGGAGTCTTTGGCTGATGGAATCTTTGCAGGGAAGGTAAGTGGTTTCAAAGTACAGCATCCCCAACAGTCAAAGAGTTTCAAAGAACTGTTTATTCAGAAAGAAAACCTGCACAAGAAAGAATCAGCACAATGGTAGGATGCCACCATATTGAGGAAATATTTGGAGGTGCATAGAGATCCCAGAGGTTTACCTATCAATATCTTCCCTACGGTGGAGGACTTAGATGAGGACAAAGCAGAAAGATGGGAAGCCAAGCTGCCATCGAGGGCTAAAGATCTTATTATAATGTTAATTGAATTTGCAGAATCGAAAAACTTACTTATTGAAAAAGAAATTGGGGGTGTTAAACAAACAATCGCGGGTTTGAATTGCCCAGAGAATGCAACTAAGAATTAGGATATTTCAGATAGAGTCATGGAAAGATATCAATCAGGTATTCAGGAAAGGAAGAGAGTGAAGTTTGTAAAATATGAGGGAGACTATAGATTTGGGAGGATTTTCACAGATGCCCAAATATTTGACAGCAGTTTGAGAAAGGACAGGTATTAAAAAGTAGATACAGGGGGCAATATTAGTTCAGCAAGCCCATCGGGCCCTTGTCCGAGCTTGAGAGAATCTGACCTACAGAATGTAGGAATGGGGGGAACGAGCACCATGTACAGGTCATAGATTGTTTGACTAAAACTCAAAAGAATAAAAACGTTACAAATGCAAGCGCCAATACATGACACAACGAGGACTCCCTTTGGGAGAAGAGAAAGAGAGGAACAAGAGGGGGAAAGTCAGGACAGAACAGGAGACTCAAAAGACAAGGAGCGAGTGAGAACAAGGGCACAAATCAGAAAGGATGCAATGAAGAAGATAATTTAGTTACTTACATTTTGTCAAGAGCTCGATCTGAATTAGAAACTAGAGTACTCATAAGGGGATTACGTTTTGCTCCCACACAATCCCTTAATGATGTTTTGATCAAATCCGATTTATTGTGATTCACCGGAAAACTCAGACTTTATCAATAATTTTGCTAGCAAATCACCACAAAAGAAACATATAGTAGTCAGGAAGGATGTAAGCAGTACCACAATTCCAGAGCTGAGGGACAGCTCTTTGCTGACGAGCTTGTAAGAGGACCAGGATTCTGACATATAAGAATTAACCAGAGCATTGGACATTGATTTAAGCATGGCGGAGAGTAGTGATCTCAAGGATAAATAGAAATTTGCACCACTTATACAAGCAGAGAATGTTATTGATTTATTCCAAAATGCGATGTTACATGATCTTAAATGCTCGATTAAGACTAATTATGTTTCGAATTTGAACAAAGAGGGGATGTCAGCTCTGCAGAAATTGAAGTGAGTAAGTAAGTAAGTAATTCATTTATTGTTTTTGCTTGATTAAAACCATTACAAAAATACACTCTAATAAAACAGTTTAGGTTAATTTAGCCGTTTCACTCAAGACTATTTTAAAATTCTTATATATTATAAAATTATAAAAATGCAAAACTGTTCGAGTGGAGCAGAGTTCCCAGCATGTCTGTTTTTCTCTGATCCTCCGAGGTCTGTGCACAGATTACAGTTCGACAAGGTTTACGTTTTTTGTTATTTTTGTACACGCACTGGGTGCCACCGGGCCTTGCTTGGATGCTACTAATTTCAAGAACTTGACTAGCTTCCCATTTAGCTGCGGTTCACTTGGGTTAAAGCAGGCAAGCACTGCTTGCCTCCGGGTACGTATGCCTCGTTCATTAAAGTGGCTTTTTAGGAGAACTGCCATTTCCTCTTTTAGCTTAGTGCAGGAGCAGATTAAATGTTCGATGTCTTAATTTCCAACTCCGCATAGCCGCAATTCTCTCTCAGCCATGGTGGAATGTGGTATGGCTGGAAGGATTCCTAACCTATATTTTAAAAAGGATTCTTTTGACTTCCTGGAATATCTCAATTTGAAGTATACCTGTGGCCCAAATAGTTTGTAGCTGCTCAGAGTCATCCATGCGTGGCTTCTATGTGACAAGGTGGCTTTGTCTTCTATGAAGGAGAGTCTCTTAATAACCTTATTTACAATAACCTTAAAGTGCAAGTGCATTGTTGGAATTTCCCATAAGACGGCTAATCCTGTTGTGGCCAATGATTCCTCCAAGTATGCTTTGGACGATGAGATGGATGTATTACACAGTTCCTGCCAGAGGCGGTGGTTTAGTGTGATCCTGGGCGAATTCTTGATTTTATGCCAGCACTTGATGTACGAGCCTCGCCTTGCGAGGAGTTGCTTTGTTAGTCCAAACTCGAGTCAAATCTGTGCTGGAGAGGTATATGACGGGAGATTCAGCATAACACTGTATGCCTTTGACATGGTGGTGTCCAGCAGTAAGGCATCCCAGACTCTCAATACTCCACTGTCATAGGTGACTGATGGCGGAATTTTTGTTTGCGCAACAAGTAGCAATGGCGAGAAGGTTGGTCCTGTCAGTTTTGTTTTAAGTTGCCTTAGCGTTGTCGCAATCATCATCCCTTTCCTTTTTATGGCCTCAAGCTGTTTCATAAATTGGCTAATCTTGTCAATTTTAACACCTAAGTATTTGTGCTCTGTGGTATTCGTAATTTGAGTTTTGCCCAGGGACCATGCGTGAGACCGGTTTTTCCAATTTATTGTCAGGGTTTTAGTTTTGTCAATGTTAACTTCCAGGCAATTGGCGGCTACATATTCAAGCAGTGTGTTAAGTAGCCATTGCAGTCCAACTTGAGTATGGCTTGCTAACAAAATGTCGTCTGCGTATGACATACTGGAGATGGCTTCTCCCCCAAGTCGAGGGGCATGCGCGGTGCAGACACTTAGGGCTGATTCATATCTGCTGTATAAAAGTCAAAAAGAGTTGGTGCGAGCACACAACCCTGTTTAAGACCTTTAGTTGTTAATATGCGCCTTGAAAGGTGGAAGCCATTGCCTAGCTTAAACATGCATTAATTTGTGTATTTTAGATACCCCTGACGAAGGGATTCATCCCGAAATGCATTGGGTATTTTAATAAAACACGTGACATCTGGAAATCATCTTGCCTCCTGTGTGTTGGTGATTTATCTCCTATCGAACGTCAATGAGTAAAATGAATTGAAGATAACTTGGAGAAAATCAAGGGATTAAATTAACAGAGTACATAAAGAATAAGGAAAACAAGATTTAATTGATTGGACTCATTGAATTCAATGGCTGTGCTGCCGGTATCGGAGCTGAAACAGGGTCCACAGGTTTTGTTCTAGCTTAACCTGTACCCATGTATTGGAGTGTAATTGTATCAGAAGGTTCAGAAGAGATTGAGGAATTCCCCAGAGAGCCAATTTCCTCCACAGGTTAGCTCGGCTGACGTTGTCGAACACCGCCTTGAAATCCACAAAGCAGAAATGCAAAGTTTGTATGGTTAATTTCACCTTGTCAATAAATAGTGACATCGCTAATAGGTTTGTTGTTGTCCCGGTCTCTCTGGAGAACCCTGTCTGACAAGGGGAAATTATGTTATGCTCTGATGCCCATTCTTGCAGCTCTGTTAGTGGAATTCCTGCAAAATATTTTGCCTCGACATCTAACAGTGCTATCAGGCGGTAGTTTTTTGGTTGGGTTTGTCTCCAGCTTTATAAATTGGTGAAATGATGGAGCCCTTCCATGATGCGGGCAGGCACCCAAACTGTCTGACAGAGTTGAAGAGAGGAGTAAGAATTTTTGACCAGTAATCTGGGTCTTGTTTAAAGAGAGCTGGTGGAATCCCGTTTGGCCCTGGTGCTCCTTCTTTGTTCCCTGATCTTGGTGGCTTCAATTTCATTTGCCTCGACCACATTAGTCATCACAGTTTGAGTTAAAGGGGCTGACTAGTTATCCTTGAGAGTGGGTAGTCCAGATAACTGTTGGTCAAAGTGAGATTCTAAATAAGATGTCCATGTGTTTTCTGTGATATGCGAAATAAAACCACCATGTACTAGTTTTAAAATTTTGTTTATCGTCAACCAGAATTGGGTACTATTATTTCCTTTAGATAGTTACAAACAGGGGGGATGATTCAGTTCAGGGAGCTCAGAGGCTGGAATCAATATATCAGTATCAACAAAGTGTGCCTCTGAGACCACAAATACAACTTAACTTGTGCCACAGTAGTCCTCTTTATTAACTCTGGGCTTCAGTCTTTTTTTAATTCTCTTTTCTAGTTTTTAAGAAATTAGGGTTTCTTTCACCCAACACATTTAGAACATACACCTCTATTTTTTACATATATAGATAGACTTTTTTAACACCAATCACAATACATTTGACAAAGACAATATTTACATCACATACATGTATCTTTGTTACTAACAACGTGTACTTTTTTCACATAGAAAAACCTTAAACCATACTTTCGACTTTCATTTTGCATAGGGAGAGGACTTCCTATCAAACCTATAGTTGAACCTATATAGTCCTGTATAGTCCTGCTGTCTTGTGTCCACTCTTGGGACTTGTTTTTATTCTGTCCTCAAGCTAATCTGCTACTTAGGTCCTAAAGAGGTCAGAATTTCTTTTCAAACTCGTATGTCCAGCTCAAGACACCTAATCCTAGGTGACTTTTTCTCAAGCCAACGCGTTTCGACCTTCAGTTGGTGGGACCTGAGTGATGGATTTCTAGGAAGGTCTTCATAAGGACTGTTGTTACCTGTAGGAGGGAGAAAGTGATGGTACTCTAAGTTTATTGTCTATATTTACTGATGTACTTTGACTAGTGAATATGCTGGGATCCTTACATACTGGCTCAGATTCACACGCTGTACCGGAATGAACTCCTTATTTCATGCAGTAAAGCAAATCTTTGGACAACCTGAAAGGGAGGCAATAAGAGAAAACAATGTTTCTTATATTAGGGGTTTTATGTGTATCCTTGAAAGTTTGATTTGCATATTGTGCTATTGTTGCAGAAAACGATCTTAATTGGGAATGTGAGGAACCAGTGTATGGAAGAAAGGGAGAAGTAAGTAGTGGTGCTCCCAGCGTTACCAGTCCGGTTATGGACGTTGATTTTGTCATCAATCATATAGCCTGGGTGGCTCGTGCTCTGCTAAATTAGGCATCTTAGTGTGAGGTTCCTAAGATTTCTTTGGTGCTCAGTGAACTATCAAAACCTGATTCCGAGTGACATTTAAAACGGTGCATTCGGGGACTTGACATCTTGCCTGTTGTTACTGTCCACATACCTTCAAAAGCTTCCGATGTGGCACAATGAATCTCCGTCTAACGTACTCATCCGGTCTCTATTTATTGGATGAGATAATGAATGTCATGAATCAATAAGACAGCGAGATTGGGTTGGGCACAATAGTGCTATAAATATACACAGAACTGGGAGGTCAGGCACAGCCAGGCATATCTCAATACACGCGCGCTGTGCGTACCAATGCTTAATGTGAAAGAAGCGGAAGTGAAACCCTCCAGTTTTCAACTAACGAGCAAGATAAATCTCATTCGGCTTCCAAACAGATGCTGGCTGAAGGGCGCGGCGTAAGAACGCAATTAATTTTAAATGTCACTCGGAATCAGGTTTTGATAGTTCACTGAGCACCAAAGAAATCCTTCAATACACTGGTTCCTCACATTCCCAATTAAGATCGTTTTTTGCAACAATCGCACAATATGCAAATGAAACTTAATCATATTCACTAGTCAAAGTACATCAGTAAACATAGACAATAAACTTAGAGTACCATCACTTTCTCTCTCCTACGGGTAACAACTGTCCTACATGAACACTGCCCTGCCCTGATGAAGATCTTCCTAGAAATCCATCACTTAGGTCCCACCAACTGAAGGTCGAAACGCGTTGGCTTGTAATATTAAGAGGCTCGGAACAATTGAGTGAAAAAGTACACCTAGGATTAGGTGTCTCGAGCTGGACTTACGAAAGCTTGCGCTCGGAGTTTGAAAATAAATTCAGACCTCTTTGGGACCTAAGTAGCAGATTAGCTTGAGGACAAAATAAAAACAAGTCCCAACAGTGGAGACAAGACAGCAGGACTATATAGGTTCAACTATAGGTTTGATAGGAAGTCCTCTCCCTATGCAAAATGAAAGTCGGAAGTATGGTTTATGGTTTTTCTGTGTGAAAAAAGTACACGTTGTCAGTAACAAAGATACATGTATGTGATGTAAATATTGTCTTTGTCAAATGTATTGTGATTGGTGTTAAAAAAGTCTATGTATATATGTAAAAAATAGAGGTGTATGTTCTAAATGTGTTGGGTGAAAGAAACCCTCATTTCTTAAAAATAGAAAAGAGAATTAAAAAAAAGACTGAAGCCCAGAGTTAATAAAACGGACTACTATGGCACAAATTAAGTTGTATTTGTGGTCTCAGAGGCACACTTTGTTGATACTGATTATTACCTTTAGAATCATAATAAAGTTTGGCCCAGAATTCGCTATCGTTTTGTCTTTTCGTGTCCCATTTAAATTTCCTAAGTTTGGCCTTCCTGTTGAGGAGCTGTTGGAGTAGGACCTTGTCCCCCGGCCGAAGCCTCAATAATCTCAGTTGTTTATTAACAGATTTTTTAATGCATTTCATGGTGGACCTCTCTGCACTTGTGGCCTTCCCTTCAGCAATGGGGTAGTTAAACGGAAGGTATCGGGCTACGGGTGAGTGGGTGATTACAAACAAGGCCATGAAAGTTTCCCGTATACAGGTAGGATTTCCAGTTGGGTAGTCAAGCCCGATTAGCTGGTCTTTTGCTGCCAAGAGCACCTCTTTAGAGCTTGCCATGGATGACTTGATTCTTCTTAAGTTTATGGTCTGGCATGCGTACATACCGGCTGGATTTGGGATTGATTTGACTGGGAGTGCTTGAATTAGGACTTCCTGAGGCCGATGATCACTGTCTCCTTAATCTCCTAGGCAGTGGCCTCCTAAGTTTTGGAAAAATGGCAAGAGACACTAGGGTGTAGTCGATTGTGAGGGTCACACAACCCATATGAAATGAGGCGGCCTGCGGGGAGTCGTCGACAAATCTTCCATTTAGCACCCATAGACCAATATGCTCAAGATCTTCTGGCAGCTCTAAATCACACTTAGATGTTCTTCTATGATCGCTATGACTTTGAGTTGGAATGTTCCAATGAAAAGACTGGACCTGGGTATCTTCATTTGGAATGGTGACTAGAAGGTATTGATTGAAGTCGCCAGACAGAATGATGTTTGGTGTGCTATGTAAACTCATTTGTTGAAGCAGATTTTCGATTAGACTTTTTGATTCCTGTTTTCTCCGTTTCGGGTTTAAATATATGTTAAACAGCAGCACCTCCTCCTTTTTTCCTCTGAGGTTGAGTTGAGTCTTTGTGGAATTTGCGGCTAGGTAGGGAGAGGGTAGTTCCTGCGCTTTATGAATTCTAATTATTTTAATGTTTGTGGCTAGGCCACCAGATAGACGGCCATATTTGCATTTCCTTTGTGTGGATGTATGAAAGCAAATATATCCCTGTTGTTGCAAAGGCTCCTCCAGCCATGTTTCCTGCAGCAAAAGGATATCAGAAGAATTTAGGTAAACAAGGAGCTCGGCATCCCCAGCCTTGTTACTCAGCCCATTAATGTTCCATGAACATAACCTCAGAGGTGATTCATCGGGATTTCCTCGGTTCCTCGTTAGGTCGCTCTGTCATTGTTGATGATTAGATGTGTTGACGATTCTAGTAATCCAAAGATGATCGGAGTCAACGGGGTTATAAAATGAAGTGCTCATTTGTGGATTTGATGCCTGTTTACTGTGAGGCGATCATTCTAAGGCTCCCCTGAGCACTGAGGCTGTTTTGGCTTTGTGGCAGGACATTCCTTCTCGTTGCCTAACAAGCAAGGGGAGAGGATATAATATGTTGTGATACACAGAAGATTGTATCCCCCAAGCTTTGAAGGTTTCCTGTTCTTCCAGAACTTTATTTGCGATGTAAATAGTCCTCCAGGTCGCTTTAGTGGATTCCCTGCCTTGTGCTTTGTCCGACTTTATAAATTCTATTGAGAGAAGGTCTGTTGAGCTAATCCCTTTTGGTGTTGGTATTGCACCTAGGAGTTGGAGGATATTCCCTTTATTCAGTATGTCAAAGGGACCTTTAGAATCATATTCTGGTGTGAAAAGTATAGTAGCGGAGTTCCTTGCTTGATAGGCTGGAGAGGCTGTTGCAGAGTTTAACCCCATGTGGTTGTCTCCGATGCTGTTGGTGGGCTGCTGAGTTTGCCCACTGAGATCATCTGGAGTTGGTGGATCAGTGCACCTGGGGCATGTGAATGCTTCTGAACCGGGATCTGGGTTTTTATTTGGATTTCGCATTACAGAAGGGCCCGGGTGCACAGTTAATGTAGCTGGCTCGTCGCAGAGTCCATGCACTTTGTTGATGACTTTCCCTTTTTTGTCATTTTTATGTTTTACTGCTCCTGAAGCCTCAGCCAAGGCCTGAATGATCCTATGCGTTGGAGCATCAATTGGCATAATTGATGTTTTGAAGTTGGCGTCCTGTGGGGGGCGGCATGAGTACGTTTGAGGTTGCAGCCAACGCCTGATTTGTACAATGTAAGGAAAATAACTCCCTATCCTCAGTTATTTGTGGTGGTCGGCTAGTTATACTATCATCCTTTTTCTGTTCGACTTTATTTTTTCTGCTGCCCTGGGTGTCCATTTGGCTGCTATGTGATGACTGGGCTACCCCAGGAGATGATATTCGTGCTTGTGCTAGGTCCTTATTTTCCTTGTTTTCTTTTAGGTGGGTTTCTGTTGGCTGGTTTGTTCTTCCGTTGGTTACAATGGAGTATGCTGAAGTAACATGCGCTGGCGGTAAATGCTGTGGTCTTTTTGTTGTGAAAAGAGGGTAAACTTTTGTGAGGCTCAAGGAAGATGTTTTGTTATGACCTTTTCTCCTGAGTTGATGGTGTTGCTTTGCATTCTGGGTTGAGGTTTGCTCCTTGGGTGATAAGATGATCCCAGGGGCCAAACTACCTTCTTGACTACTCGTAGAATTTCTGCCTGCCAAATTTTGAGCAGCAGGGACTATTTTCGCTTATTCGTAACGTCCTACTTTGTGCGGGTTTGCCTTTGGTTTCTCTTGGTTGGGGCCCTTAGACAGGTCCTCTATGAGGGTGGATACAATTGAGGGAAGTGATGATAGTTTGACGATGTTTGGACCACAGCTACAGTTCTGTTTCACTTCCTGCGAGGCTCTGCTAATTAGAAGGTTTAGATTGCCCAGTTTCTCATCTATCCTCCCACAAAAAGAGCCAAAGTGTCCAGTAAAGTCAACTGCAGGTCCATTTTGTCTGACTGATAGTGTAACACATCGACAGTTCATTGCATTGTGTTTAGTAAAATGCCCCATGTGTTCTGTGTCAGCCTCCCTATTTGACATGATGAGCCTGAAGTAGAAATAGGGATGGAGGGGCTTTGGCTTGGGATCGGGTTTTTGATCGTGCCTGTTACACCGGTTTGCAGGGACTGTTTTTTCGGAGAATCCAGGGCATAGGAGGCAACTAGGTCCGCCCACTCCCGTGAACCCAGATAGGAAAGGACGTGGGAGGTGACTGGATCCTGCCCGCCTCCCCTGAGATCCAGTGAGATTTCGACGGATTCAACAAACTCTTTGGAGGTTACAGCCTTCTCCCTTATTTCCACTTCTGGACTCAGGTGTGCGGTTACAGGCGTGATGGCCTCAAGCTCTATTGTCAAGTTGTTAGCAAGTTCTTGAGGGTCTTTTTGGGGCCGGATCTTATCCTGATGTTCGGGAGAGTAGTTCAGATTAGATCTGCTTAACTCATCATGCCCTGAATTTATGCCCTTACCATAGTTTGTCCTTGTAACTTGAGATAGTTGCACTTCATTCTGCCAATTGTGGTCAGTAGTAGCGGTTGTTGTAGTATTGGCGGTGCAGATGGGAGTGCAAGTGGGAAAGAAGTGGCAGGTGGAATACTCCCCTACTAACAGTGCAACTTCCCCCGCTTGTAGTTCAGTGGAACTGCTTTTATTACCTTCTAAAATTTTGTCTGGTACATGTGGGGAGACCTCAGGATGGACTGCTGAGTGTACTGCTGGAGTTTCCTCCATGACTTGAACCTTAACTGATGTAGTGAGTAGTTGTAAAGGGAGAAGAGGATCGCAGAGGCCCTGAATTGTGCAGCTAGAGAAGAATATAGATAATGCAGGGTCCTTTAAACTGTGACATTTTGAAGAGATTTTTGGTTGGTAGAGATGTGTTGCATGACTTCCTGATCGCTGTGGTGCCAGGCCACAGGGGGCCTCTGTTCCCTTGGAGGGTGAGACCAGTTTTGTGAAGCTTGATGTTGTTTTCCCCATTTGTTTAGATTGTTTGGATTTACGCACAAGGACCACAAGCTGGCCCCTTTTCCTAACAGGCCTAATGATGGAGAAAGCACCTAGACCTCCGGTGCAGCTTTGGTGCTCCTCTACTTTCTCCTCTTATTATTTTTCACACCTCGTGTTGTGTTTTCCTTTGCAGAGATTTTTAAAACCAGTGCTTTAGCTGCCTGGGTGGTGCCTGGGTAATGCAGCACAGCACGTGCAGAGCGAACAAGACGGGGCTACCCCCTCCTGATGTGGTTGATCTGGCAATTCCTGATTACCTGATAGATCCTGGCGATACTGGTGATGCTGGTGAAACTGGCAGGGCCGGAGGATTGCTGGAATGCTGGAATGCTGCCAAGCTGCTGCCAAGCTGATTTCCTGATAAATCCTGGCGATGCTGGTGATGCTGGTGATACTAGCTGGGCCGGAGGGTTGCTGGACTGCTGCCAAGATGCTGCCAAGTTGAACACCAGCACTGGAGCCTGCAGCTCGTTGCTGAAGCTCGCTGAGACACTGGCCCAAACTTTCAACCAGATCAAACAGATCCCCTGTTGTTGGACCCCAGGCTTTGGGCACCTCTGCTTGGTGGGGCTGCTTCGCCTCACTTCTGTTTGTTAGTGCTGGGTGCTGGTATGATGTTGGGGTGTTACAGATTATGGCCTTTGAAGGAGGGCGTGGTTATGATGTTCACTCCTATTCACTACCCGCAAAGTGTGGATTTGTCCCCTGCCGGATAGCAAGCAGAAAGCAGATTGAAGGCAGAAGGAGAGAGGCAAGCGGAGCTCGCAGGGCGGGTCACAGGCCCTGATCGGGTGCACTCTACAGCTAATAATGGGCGCACTTCCCTGCTGTAGCCAAGCAAAGCTGTGCTCACCTTTGCTCCTTTGCTCCTTAAAACCGTGATGCCCCCCACACTGTAGAGATGAAGTGCGCTGAGGGGGTGAATTTGTTGACTGTTTTCTGGCCCGACCTGGTTAGGACGCTAACATCCTATATTCAGGATACAAAGGATGTCCTCAATTGTATGATATTCTGTGGGTGTCGGACTACATTCTGGCCATGATGGACGTATCCATTCTGTATCCTTCAATTGAGCACAGCAGAGCTCTAGAGGCTGTCAAATCCTTTCTGTCTACAAAATCTGCCAGTTATATGTATAATTCTCAGATGTTGCCTGAGTTCATAAAATTTGTTTTGAGAAACAACTACTTTATAGTTTTTTAAGGTTTTTATTGTACATTTTCATATACGCTTTATATCTTGTAAAACAGATTGCAAAGCATGAACCTTCTGAGCAAGTTACCATATCACAGCGCTTTGCATCTATAACAGTACCACATTGAGTTTAACATAGGGGCGGGCAGAACTCACGGAGTTATACTCAGTGGAATGCCGCGGAGATATGCAAAAGCTCTGCGATATTCAGCGGAGTTCCGCGAGTGGTGTAATTTCGACATATCACACTGATTTTTAGCGTTGGGTGCTTGTCCTGTGTAGTATTATCAGCAAGAACAGCCCCAATTACCAGGCCAGACGGCGCTGCTCCTTTCTGCTGCTCAAGTAGATTTGCTACTCGAATGGCAGCATTCTCAGTGCGATTGGTAGCAACCTGCCGTGGCTGCCTGAGTTGCAAAATCGCGCACTAACTTAATTTTTCTCGCTCACGCATGCCAACCTAATGTTGGCAAACCACACAAGAAAAACTCTGCCACACAGCGGTTTGCTGAGTTTTTCCGCAACTCTGCACTCCTGCCAGCCATCAAGCTACCTATTGTAGTTAGGAGGCCAGGAATTTGTGCCTAAAATTCAGCACTCCTAAATCACCCAGATTAGTCAGGAGATAAAGCTTAGCGAGGGCTACCCTGCGATGCATATTCTGCCATATAAAGTCTCCTGTCAGCCACTCAAGGGAGTGAAAGATTGTGAGCTGGTTTCACAGAACTTATGTAATTGAATTATGTATGTGTGCCACGTTTGCAGTAACACATGTTACACATCCACATGAGTAATTTTGTTAATATGCATCATATAGCTTGTGCCTTTCATGATTTTTTTTATACATGCTTGAGTTAAGCCCTTTTTGATATTTTGTTAACCTTTACTTTACAGGTTTCAAGAAACCCCTACTTTAGGTAGAGGTTGACATAGGTTACCCTACAGGGTGGTAATATCTTTACCGGAAGAGGTTAGATAGGAGCCCTAGTTATTACTTCCTGATGAATGCCACGGACCCTCTGGGCCAAAACGGCAGAAACATGTTGACAACACTGGTGGTAATGGGCTACTAGTTCCCCATATCCCCACTCTTAAACTTTAATATCAAGTAAGCACCTAACAAATAAATGTAATTTAGTGTTTACATTGGTTTTGAACCTTTCACTTTATCACAGGCCCCCACTTAGTTTTTAGAAGTGCCTCCCTGTCTCCAGGTGTAGGCCCGCTCTCTACCAAACAAAGTTTCTAGAGAGTGAGGCCTGCCAATGATAAAGCATGACACCTGGTGGTGTGTGAGGACAATCCTTCACGTTTTTTGCGATGCCCTGCACCCCACTTAATAAAATGTAGAGTGCTTGTGTCATAGGTTATCATGCACTGAACAGTCACTGCAGTAGCCCATCCATGTCATTTTGTATAAAGAACCAAAGTTAAAATACAACCAATCAAACAACAGCACTCTCTCGAACACTCCCAAGAGAGGTAAATGAGGAAGGCATAATGGGTATAGAGACAATCGGACATGTAGGCCGATGGTCTCATAATAAATGTCCAGGCAAAGGTTGCATTGCGGATCCAGAAAACCTGACACTATCAAGAACATTTTTAATACTGTGCCAAGAAGAGAGACAGATGGAAAGGAGCGCCTATACTGCAAAATAGCAGTCTACGATGTCCCAAGAGGAGGTAAAATATAGATGTTCAGTGACATTCCAAATGATTTCTTCATTGAGTCCCTCTTTTACACTTGCTAAATCATTAAAATACCTCCAATTTTGTTTACTTTATTCACAATACCAGTTAGCTCAGGTGCAACAGGGCAGTGTTGGAAAACATCACAGTCGCCTTACATGCCATATCCATTGGAGAGCAATTTGTATATTAGTATTACCTGTAAGTATTCTAGCTATGATCATGAGCAACACACTGGAAGCTGGTATATAGGTAGTAAGTCATTATTTAGACACATAATTGTTCCTTCTACATAATGAGTTCACCGTGGTCTCACAGCATGACGTGTGGTTTTTGTTTTCTGCGCATTATTTTCTTTTACTTTTGGCTACTATATCATGGTGGCGTGGTCGATCTTTTCTAAGTCTCTGACTGTTTTTTCTATTTCTACATGATACTTCCCACAGTAAGTATGGGAAGATTTGTGAACCTCACACAAAGAGTCTCTTCATGTAGGAGCTTCACTTGGTGTTTCATTATAAGTTTTGGTTATTTTCTACTTGATCTTTGTAGTAAGACTGGGAATTTAACCAATTTTCTCTTTTTTGTCTAAAACCCTATCCAATCAATTTTATATTTATATATATTGTATGGGTTAATAAAAACATATTGTTTATACTCTCTAGGTACCCTTTGGTTGTTGTGTGAATCCATACTATTTGGGAAGGTCCTGAGGAAGGTAGTTTTTCATCCGTTATACCCCACCGAAACGCGCATTGACCTTGTGTGAACAGATCTTGTTCAACATTTTCATCCAACATAGTCATGGAGACCTTGAAGTTCTATATCTCCCCCTAACCCAGATGTGTATGTTTGTTGGGGTTATGTGTGAGTTTGTTTGGTTTGATTGAGTGAGATTGATAATTTTTGAATTGTTTGTATACTTGATTAACTTCAGGGGTCCAGAGCACAGTGTTGCATTTAAATTGTATAAGCTTTTAATGCATTGGTTTGTGTACAATAATGTATAAAAATAAAAACTTATTAAAAATAAACATGTACCTTGCTTTTAAAAAAAGAGATAATTAATGGATTTGGAATTGTTTTGAATATCAAACTAAGAAAAATAAATAACAATGTTTAAATCCAATTATTAACTTGTATTGATGATGTTTTTGTTTATATAAATGTTCAACCAATATTAGATTTAGTCCTTAAGATAAAAGAAATATAGGTCGTTAGGAGCTTAATTGTTTATCATATTTATTGCTGTTTCCCCTTTTCTCTCTGACCTCTATTTTCTCTTAGAGAGGGTCCTCTTTTTGCATTACTGTTGCCTGGAATATGCATATGATGTTGGCGCCTGAAATAACTGCTGCTGTTGGTACCCATAGTGGTATGATTGATATGATTGTGGTTGGTATTTTTGGTAATTTCCCCAAAAGGAGTAAGATCCTCTCCCACATGCTCCACAAAAGGGTATTTTTCTGTATTGGAGCATCCCTAAAGATTTAGCGTATCAGTATCTGCTTTAAATTCTGTAAGGCCTCATCAATATTCTTTCCAAAAAGAACATCGCCATCGGACGGTATGTCCTAAATCTTGCTCTGCAACTTAGGGCGGAAAGTGGTAGCTTTTAGCCAACCCTGACGATGGAGGACTGACACCCTAGCCAATTATCTAAAAAGCAAGATAAGCCATGTCCATGGATACATCAATAATCTCAGAGGCTGATCTTTCACCCTCAAGAAGAATCTTTCATACCTCTTGCTTTCTGTCATCTGGTAAATATTCAAGATATGGTGCCACATCTGACCACATCTGGTGGTCATATCATCCTAAATTGTCTAGGGAATTAGCAGTGTGTACCGCCGGACCTGCAATGGGGATAAATCTTTCCCAATATTGTCCAGGCGTCATCCATCTTTATCAGGAGGAGCAGTGATAGGCACTGAAGGGTTTGTGACCTGCGGTGTGCAGCCTGAGCAATTACTGAATCCAATCTTATATTTTTTGTCAATCCTGGTAAGGATTGCTGAAACTGAATACGGTGTTTTCATAATTTTAATTCCCTCCTCCCAAATGTGGTCAATAATGGGAAGTGCTCGTACTGTTTTCCTGGACTGATTTTTAAAATCATACAAAAACAGTCAGATTGTTTGAAAGGCACAGGCAGTTGAAAACAATTTGCTGTTCTTCCCATCAAGCCTTGGAAACCACCAATATCCTCAGGCGGAGAGTCAATTGCCTGAGGGGCCGAAGGAGAAGGTGTAGGAATTAAATAATCATCCCTCTTTTAAATAACAGGGTGGAGCACTTTGAATTTCATCCACTCGTCATCTGGAAGAATTGGGTCTTGTAGTACAGGTATAGAAACCTGTGATTCCGGAGGAGGCATAACCAATGATAGAGAATCTGCAGCAGGAGGGGGAGAAGTCACTTGCTCTGATCTCACTGCTACAGGGAAATGGGTATGGTAGTCATGCAACTTAGCTGTCAAATTTTGCACAAATGCAACAGGTAGCTGTTTCATTGGTTCTTGGTGTGGCATCATAAATTGTGTTTTTTCCATACATTGGCGGTATTGCGGCCTGTTGGAAGGCGGACCTCGGGGAGTCGGAGAGACCACCCGGAGGGGCCCCCACACTGTACGAAGTAGCCGAGCGCTGCAGAGAAGCCTCCTGGGAGATCCTTCTCCTATTATGTACTAGCACAGTAACACCACCACACAGGACTCAAGGAGGTTGTCTCAAGACGAGCAATTCTTTATCAGCACTTAAAGGTTACGGGATCAATATTTACACGAAAAGGGGATCAAGGGATCCACAAAAGTCTCAGTGTCTCTTTAGAAGGGAAGGGGTAGCGGGACAGTCTTTGGCAGGAGCTTGGTACGAGGGTACCTGGGGCCCAGTTCTTATCCTCAAGCTGGAGGGCCTCCGGACCTCGGAGGGGTCGAGCCGCGACGGCGTCAGCAGGGCTCTGGCGTTCAGTTCGTGGAGAGCCGCGACCAGGTCAGCTGGGCTCTCAAGATGGTTTCTGCTCAGCTCGAGCCGCGACGTCGTCAGTAGGGCTCCGAGGGAGGTTTCAGCGAGGTTGGGCCGCGACAGCGTCAGCAGGGCCCCGATGTTCCGGGGGGCTTCAAGGTTTCAGCAAGAAGGAGCCGCGACGCAGTCTGCAGGGCTCGTGGTGGTTTCAAGCAAGAGTTCTTCTCCGTAGGGTCGGGCGCGATTCAATCAGCAGGGCTCTCGACTCCGGGATACAACTGCCGGTCTGTCGCGGGGTCGCCCCAGATATAGGCCTGGAGCCCTTTGAAGTCCGGACCCTTGCGCCCGGAGGGGCGGAGAGGCCCGGGTGGGAGCGGCCAGACGCCCAGCAGGAGAGGCGCCGGGCCCAGGAGAGATGGAGGCCGATCGCACCTCGGTGTGTGGGGACGGTTGGGGGTCCCATCGATACCGCCCTCCGCCAGGGCGATGAGGTGTTCACGTGATACCCCCTGGCCAGTTCTTGGTGCCTCAATGTCTGGGCCTCGCTGGGGCCGAGGCCGGGTTGAGCGGAGTCAGGTGGACTGGTGTGCAGGGTCACGTGGCAGGCAACAAAATGGTGGAGCCCCGAGGTGTATGCGACCTCGTGCGGCTCGAACGGGTGGCCCGTGGAGGCCAGGGCGGGGAACGGGCCCAACCCCAGGGAAGTCAGGACCACGCCACGAGGCCGGGTCCAACACGGCCCATAATATTCATCTTCGTCCTCCTCTTCCTGAAACTTGACATGGAGCTGCGAACGACTGTGTGCTGGACTGAACATTTCCTCATCATAAGATTCCTCTAAAAAATGACTGGGAGGCAAAGGAGAAATGTGAGAGGGATCCTGAAAAACACTTCTCATCGACGGTACCGTCGGCGAGAACGTCTATGATAAAACAGGCATTTTTTGCAAGGTAGGCGGTCTCTATAATTTAATTGAAACATCAATGAAGCCTTCACCGACGGTGATAAAGGTCCCATCATTGTAGAGAAGATAGTGGTCGGAGATGGTGTTATCATCATTGGTGCAGTAGAAGGAGTTGTTGTCGTTGACGAAGCTGTCGTTGTCGACAGCGGAGGTGCAGTCGATGGTGGAGGCTCCATCAGCGATGGAGGCGCTGGCGATGATGGAGGTTTCGACAACGGTGGAGGCGTCGAGAACTGTGGAGGCGTCGACCAAGAGATGGGCACAAACAGTGGATTAGATGAGGTCAACAACGATAAAGCCTCCTTCTGCCTATTATTAGTCAATGAAACATCCGTCGATGATGGAAGCTTTGCTGACGACTGAAGGGGAATGAATTCCAATGACATTTTAAACATTGGGGAGGTCTTTTTCGACAACGGCGATAGCTTCAAAACCTCTTCTGAGAGGATTTTTATATGCTTAATAGCAGTGGTCAAAGTGGGGGGAAAAAAGTAGGGGAACTGTGGGCAAAGAATCAGAGGGTGGGAATAACCTGAGGATTGGATCAGTGGGTGGAGTTAGAGGTGTGGCCAGGATTGGCAAAACATCCCAATTTTTAGTATTTGTTTGGCATTTCACTGACCAGTTACAGCTTATTATGTTATGTAATACAACCAATGGATACACATGATTATTTAACGATTAATATGAGTTATAAACATTAAAATAAATTCACAAAGTGGGATATGTTTCTAATCACAGAATGTCCCAAATATGCTTAAAAGTGGAAGCACAAGCCATTTGTTTCTGAGTCATGGAGTTTCTGTTGTCAGCAATATACACAGAGACAATCAATTTTACGTGTGTAAATCACTGTATATGAAATGTTACATAAGACAAAGGACTACAAGGTGTAGGAGTCACATGAGAACCATATTAGTAGGCAGTATAGTTTAATAGTGATTGATCTGGAGAAACACAAACTCAGAATTGACAACTTAATACCATGATTGGGGGTTCTGTTTAATAATCATTATTGATTTCTATCCAAATGAACACTTTTTGCAACATTAGGATAATCAAAGGCTTAGGGAAAAAAACATAAAGCTCTAGTTTATACCTTGCAGTTTGTATGCAGCTCTTAGATGAAAGTTAATAGCTCACTGTTCCTTGTTAGGATTTTAACTTATAAACTGCATGTAGCAAAAGGATCTTATTGACAAAAGCAGTAACCCACTGACCTATTTTAAATATGTGCACTTTGTGATGGGCATGGTACATTTTCTTTGCAGCAGGCACATTAACCCTCTGCGCTATCTTTCCATGAGTCAAAACTTCCACTAGACAAAACTCCGATCTCGCTCTAGGAAGAAGTTTATTCACTGGAGTTATCATTACATTTTTATTATTGCCGAAAATTGCTGTAGGCCAGGAAGGAGGCAGCAAGTGCTTTTAAAACCATAATTTACAACGCCCCCCCTCAAAGTCAGCACCCGTTGCAGTCACACCGGTCGCACCGCCCTAGAGCCAGCTCTTCTCAGGGGTCCTGTGACCTCAGTGACAGAGTCACTGTTGCTCTAGGGTCTGCTACTTCGTGGGCCTGCCCGCAAGACTGGAGGTGAACTTCAGTATGGATTGTGGTGGGCAAGCCTTCACGGTGAACCCACACTTGCCACTGCTAGGGTCCACCTGCTGGTGCTAAGACACCAGGGCTTTTCCGGTTTTGCGGGGCCTTCTAAGGTCTAGCATGGGAATGTGCTCCCTCAGGAGAGTGGTCTGGGGGATTGTTCATGAAGGCTGAAACTGGTTCCCTAGTTCTAAATTTGGCAGCTCTGCCCCGAGTGCTACATCTGCTCCGTCACTGCCCCACTGAAAGAAATTCACACTGCATTCAACTACAATCCAATTTGACCTGCTATAAACAACTGGATGCTACTCAATTCAAATTACGCACTAGGCAAGAGCAATATGCTGCCTAAAGGAAAAAGTAACATCATCCTGGAAAAAGCAAACACTCATAGGGAGTGAAAGATTAAATAAAGCATGTGAACTATAAGCAGAAACAACATGGTGAACTTAGCGCGTTTACAATTATGCAGAAATCAAGGAGTATTTTTGCCTGAAAACTACAGGGCCCAGAAAGGACCCATTTCAATGTCCACTGCTTATATGCTTACAAAACGTAAGCAGTATTGTTTAAAAAGACCACACTCGTGAACACAAAGCCGCGTACACATTTTGTTTTCCAATCCACCCATCAACCAGGTATAGCAAACTCAGTAAAGTGACGCTTATGTTTTTGGGGTTTCAATAAAACCAATCTGGCCACTTTAAGAACACTCCATCTTGCTTTATTTAGTTATTGATTTTTCATATTACAAACCCTTTTATTTCAGAGTCTGCACTTTGCAATATAAATATGTCAAAACGGCATTTCCAGTTAAAGTTGTTTTCTTTTTTGCATCCATTTCACAGGGGAACAAATGAACGACAGGAAGAAAGAGGGTGAGAACCATTTCTGGAGTCACGGTAAGTGAGGAGGAGTTAGACAGACAGAGAGGGAATAAGGATAAGAACGGGGGGGGGCAGCTGCCAGAGGCAGAGCAGAGGCGGACACCTACCTTGTCTTGTCTGGACAGGAAGCAAGAGACAGAGACCTTTTCCTTCCCTGCTCCCCGCCCATCCCTGAACAGCCACAAATACCGAGCCTTCTCTGCAGGCCTTGGATATTTCTTACGTCCAGGGACGCATGTTCAAAATAAACAAGCATTTGCAATGCAATCGGTCTCGCCTTTCGGGCCTTATGAGTATTAACGAAGCTGACATTTTTTGTGCAACGTGTAATGCGCTTTCAGTGACAGACAGCTGGAGAGAAGCTGTGGACCCGTTTCCTTTCATAAATTCATTCTCATGCTGCATGGAATGCCTCTCGTGAGCTACGGCCGGTGGGAGCTAAGGTGAAGACAGAGGTGGCAGTTATGTCTGTGTGAGTTTGCAGCAGCACAAGCAGAGCCTCAGAGGGTGAGTCAGCGGGGACAGACTGGAAGCAGAGAGCCGTAAACAGCTGCAAGCAGTCAACAAACAGTGGCAACGTAGCAGAGTAGTGTGAGGGGCCCTTTGTATTCCAGTTTTTTTTTGGGTGGGGGGAGTTTTATATTCTGTGAACTTGATCCAAAGGTAGCAGGTATCAGAGCGCTTTACATGAGTACCAGTTGTCTTACACAAGAACACATTCATTTTTGTTATGCACAGGGAGGCATATTATCAAGACAGGCGATAACATTATCACCGCTTTGGCGATAATGGGCTTGATAATATGCTCTATGGAATTCCAATTGAAGCCCATGTTAGATGTGAAGGACATCTAACCTGAGCTTCAATTAGAATTCCATAGAGCATATTATCAAGCCCATTATCGCCGTTTTAGCTGCAGTTTTCTGCCGCTAAAGCGGCGATAATTTTATCGCCTGTCTTGATAATATGCCCCTAAGTGATTTGCCCAGAATCATAGTATGTTAAGCATCATTGCCGAGACTCGATCCCGGTTCTACAGATTTGAGGTCAACCACCCTAGCACAGCCTCTCTCCAATTGTTTCCTTTCTACCCAACCAGGGAGAAGTGGGGGCCAAGAAAAGCTCTTCATGTTGGCCGTGGGCAGTGGTATTAATTTATTTATGTTTTGCAAACATATGCACAACACTAACACATTTGACAAATAAAGGAAGTGTTCAGCAGCACAGACACACCAGCCACATTTTCGGCTGCTGGCAACATGTAATCAGGAAAAGTACTGCCAATAATAGTACGAGACAGCCAATACCTGAGGTGAGCTGAGTCATTGTCCCACGTTGCATGCTGCAGTGAGCAGAAGCAAAATGTGAATGACAATTCAACAGGTCATTGAACTGAAATCCTCTCAAAGTAATTTTATTTTTTATTTTTTGGAAAGAGGAGACTGGCACGACAGCTAACGTGGGCCATTCTGAAAATTAACAGTGCTGTTTTATAGGATAGAACAAATTATAGTAAGGCATATGATACTATGCAAATAAACTGCAAACCATAAACGGTACCTATGTATACCTAGAAAAGAAGCCTAGTGGAGCGTTAAAGGGGCTTGAAGCAGTACCTTCTGCAGCATATGATGATATCTAACAATGTAATCAAATACATATATAGCCAATGTCTTATAGAAAAATAAATCTCTATTCAAGCCACGTGATTTAGAGGGCTGTGGCACTGTTTAGGCGCAGTTCATTCTATAGACTCTAACATATGCATGTTATTTGAATGTTAGAGACACAAAATCAGTCACCGATCTGCGTCATTCTCAGCGGCTCATGCAAGAGGGGGGAGAGGGACATCAGCAGGGCAGCTCCGTGCGCAGTCGGGCACCAGCCTAGCTGTTTCTTTATCACTATCTACTCATTTATTCATGCCCTTCATCTCCAGGGAATTTTCTCTCCATGCCCATGTTCTACTAACACTGTAATTGACCTGTCAAGTGCAAGCATTCTTGTCATGTTTTGCGGTCCATCCCCAGGTGTATCCCGTCTCTCACTACTTCCTTTAACCTGTAAAACAAATCGACTTCAACGCAGGTAGATCAGCCGACCTCTGGGCTTCTAGGCGCGCTAAAGGGAGCATCTAAGCAGATGCAGCAGATAGAAGCTTCCCTGCGTCGCGAGCAAAGATTTGCAATGCAAAACAGCGAGTTTATGAAGTGAGATAACAAGGAGGACAAAAGAAATGATTAGGGGGGAATCCAGAGCGCAGAATATTGAAGGAAGGATGCGTTGCAATGGAAACAATCTGCGGCACCAGAATTTCATTACCAACATTATTGTCTCAGCAAACAACAGCCAGAATGCGGAACAAGCGGCGAGAGGAGCACGAAGATGAATAATGCGCGAAAAAAATATCAGCTCTGGCGCTCTGCCGAAAGTATACGTTGTTGTGTGGCAGGGAATGACTCCGGTAGAGCCAATCCGGGAGGAGGAACCGTGGAGAGTTGTCAATGCACGCAGTCCAGGCCACATAGCCCAGAATGTGGAACAAGCGACGAGAGGAGCATGAAGATGCATAATGCGCGAAAAACGTATCAGCTCTGGCACCCTGCCGAAAATACACATTGTTATGTGGCAGGAAATGACTCCGGTAGAGCCAATCCGGGAGGAGGAACCGTGGAGAGTTGTCAATGCACGCAGTCCAGGCCACATAGCCTAATCCGGGGGGCACTGTGCTATGCGGGGCTTCTAAATACAATGAACAAACAAGGGAAAGTGCAAAGGAATTATTCAACAAGCACTCCCCATGACGTGTTTGCTCGGCTTTTACTGCCGTCCCACTTGGACGGCCTCGCCTGCTAAAAGGTTTCTTTTGCGACGCAAGGAAGGCAGACAAGCCCGTTCAAATGAGACGGGTCAAAAAGCCGAGCAAATACGTCATGAACAGCTCTGTTCCTATGGCTGGCCACCGTTTACCATAAACGGTGACACCAGCCAATGGAAAATAGGGGCGGGGCTTAAAGTCCTTTACCGAAAAGACCTCAAAACATTAAATCTTGCCAGTGAGACTGTGCACGTGCGCAGCCTACGCTAGCCGAGACCTAAAAAGTAGGGGAACGGAATCTTTAGAATTAAAGAAGTAGGGGCATGCCGTGCCTTGCCATTCCCACCCACTTCGACCACTGCTTAATAGCAGTTTTTGAGGGAGATTTATTCTCAGAAGGGAATGGACGCTTACCTTTTTTTGAGATAGTATGCGCAGAATCATGATGGGTCTTTTTAAACGCTTTTTTATGACCCTCATGGGATTCCAGAGATCGATCCCTCTTATTTGAATGTTCAAAGGATTTCTGGGAACTGATACTGCCTTACTCATCAGAGTGGAAGAACAGTTCTGGGTTTGACTTGATGGCAGCAAGGCCAAGTCGATTAGTAAGTACCAAATTAAGTGCCAATGCTGCACAAGGCTTTTGCCTACTCTTTTTTTAACTGTGTATTGAATTAAACAATCACATGGTTGACTACTTTTTCGGTCAGATTTAATCAAAGAGGTAACTCAATTACATCATCTTAAAAAACCCTTTTTTCAAGAAAAGAAAGAGTATAGGCAACGAAAGTACAAAAACCTTTCTGGATGGCCTTCACGTGTCATTCGACACAGTTTTCACTTAGTTTTGTATATATTGAGGAATATGAATGGGTGTGAGTGGGTATGAATGTTGAAGAGTTGAATGTCTTTTTTGCTAAATATTGCATTTTTGAGGGTGTCGAAATCTTACAAAATTGTTGTATTTAAATTGTGTAACAAGGGTATTGTTCAAATCACGGTGCAGTTTTTTAATTAAGAAATTATCAGTTGTTGAAAAATGAAAAATATGATGTAATTGAGTTACCTCTTTGATTAAATCTGACCGAAAAAGTAGTCAACCATGTGATTGTTTAATTCAATACACAGTTAAAAAAAGAGTAGGCAAAAGCCTTGTGCAGCATTGGCACTTAATTTGGTACTTACTCATCAGAGAGCACAGAAGATTTAGTTTTAAGTCTCTCCCATCAAATAAAGAGCCTGCCTTCTCTAACTTCTAAAGTCTTAGTAGAGAAAGTTCTGCAATTCTACAGTCTTTGACATTATGAAGAGGGTATAAACAGTATATACAATCCTTGTTGGAATCTTCAGCATTCTGTCTTTTCTTACCGCGTGACCCACAAGGCATGAAGAGTCCTTTCTTTGAAGAATCAGACATGTTGAAAGACAAAATATTCATGATGTGAAGAAAACTGAGCAGAGCTCAGTGAGACTCCCTGTCACAACGACGTGCGGTAGAAAATCTGAGGGTCTTGCCTCTCTTGGGAGTGTTCTAGAGGGTGCTGTCCTCTGATTGGTTGTATTTTAACTTTGGTACTTTTACAAAAGTATATGGATGGACTACTGCAGTGACTGCTCAGTGCTTAATAGCCTATGATAATTTTACTTACTGCTATTATGAAAATTACTGTGCGATTCCAACCTCGATCGAGGGGATGATTCAAGCATGTGAATCTATGAAAGATGCAATACTGGATAATTGAAAGCTATTATTTGAAGGAATAATATGTGAAAATCTGGAGAAAGGAGTGAGTACAACTTTTACCTTTGAAGGATGTATTTATGATATATGTGTTAATCCCTGTAAAGAAATTATTGTAATGAAATGTAGGAGTGGGTCAATCATTTACCAGGTATGTCAATTGGGGTTGTATTTTGACATTTTTAAATAGGAGTGTTCTGGGGGACAACTTTATGTAATAGAACTTTGGAAAAAACAATTCTGCTGTTGTACACATTGCTGTCTGATGAGCTATGTTCTGGGTAACTTCTGTGTGGGAAGAGGGTGGGTGGAATGTCTTGTGGGGGGACTACAGTTTTTATGATAAACTATGTAGATGATGAAACAAATAGTTAAAGTTTGTTTGGATAATCATAGATTTTTTCTCATTACATATATTCACAGTTCCTTTAAATAAATATCTGTCAACTTGGAACAGAACTGAGGATTTCATCGTTTAATTGCACCTCATACTTGCCACGTATTGGTAGGTGAAGCCACTTCTACACAAACCTCTCACTTTCAACAACGCTTTGCATCAAAAGGCCAGTCCCTGTATCCACACATCAGCTAATACCAGGCCTAGCTACTTCTACATATAGGTGTCCTACAGAAAACCCAGAACCAAGTGCGTACTCTCTAACTAGAAAAGTTGCATGCTCAGTGGCAAGAGCCTCTTTAACCTACACATTTCTCTCTGACAAGACCTGAGCAAGAAGACTCCAGTCTCCTAACACAGATACCATGTAGTAGCAACAGAAGCCACTTCTCCACACACCTCTCTCCTTACCTATACAAAGCTCTGCATCAACAGGCCTGTAACCCACTACACGCATCACCTAATTCCAGGCCTAACCATGTCTGTATACACTGTCCACCTAAGAAAATCCCAGAACTAAGTGTATAGCCCTTTACTACAAACGTTAAACGTTTAAAGACCCAAGCCTCTTTAATATACAAGTTTCCCTTTATCCAAACTTTAGCACGAAGAGTCAAGGCCCCTACCACATAAAATATGTACTGATAGGTGAAGGGACTTGCACACACAGCTGACTGCCTAAACAAAGCTTTAGATTAAAAGATCCGTCCCTCAATACACAAATCACCCAATACTAAGCACAACTACTTCTCCATATAGGTGTCACCTACAGAAAACTCAGAACCGAGTGTGTACTCCCTAACTAGACATATTATGTGTTCAATGACAAGAGCCTTTTAATATACACTTCTTACATATCTGTGTGACCAGATCTGAGCATGAAGAGTGCAGACCCCTTACACACATACAATGTAGTGGCAAGAGAAGGCACTTCTACACACAGCTGTCTCCCTACCTAAACAAAGCTCTGCATCAGCAGGCCAGTCCACCAATGCCCTACAACTGTGGGGCCTCTGCCATGAGTGTGGAGGCCCTTTGTGACTCAGGTCCTAAGTTTCTAGCCCTTTAGTACATATGTTAGGTGTTTAATGTAAGGGTGGGCGGTGAACTTTGCTCTGCCAGTGGAGTTTTCAGAGTTTTGCCAACTCCATGCACTGCTGGGAGGCAGAGTTAGGAAAAAAACTCTGATTCCTCCGCATGGGGGAGTTTGTCCCTGCTGCCCACCACAAGTCAGGATGAGACAGATGAACTGAGAGAGAGAGAATAATAGAGGTACAGAAGAGCTATTTGAAGGTCTGTTGGCAGAGAATGTGTAAATTAGCTCAGGTGGCCAATTCACCCACCTCAGACAACAGCAACGGTAATGTGGAGAGACAGGGCCTACAGGGCAGTGAAGTGTGAGGTTGGAGAGAGGAGTTAGGTCACTCTGGGTGGGTAGGAAAGATGAAGGCAAGAGGGGCGTGACTCATGAGAAGAAGACTGGAAGACGCTAGGATTGAAGGAAAGAGAGGAACCTGAGGTTTTAAGCCGACCCTACCGACTACTGCTTAATGGAGTGCTCCTACCCCCCTCCTATTTGAAAAGGCTCCCTTGAGCTAACGAGTTGACGAGCTCCGGTTGATGCACCTGCGCCCGGCAAGTGGTACTTAGACCTGAGAAGACTTTGGGCAGCATCTCCAGTGCCCCCCAAAAAAGTGTTGCTCTCTACTGAAGAAGGACAATTATCCTGAAACATGTGTCTAGAGATACACAGCTGCAGTGTGCAAGATTTAATATTAGTGTGACAGCGCCCACAAGCAAGAACAAAAGAAAACATGAATGCAAAGTGAGAAAAGAAGACTCGGCAAAATAAATGAAAGTTATCTAAAGAAAATAAATCTTTGCAAAACATTTTTTTCTTGCTGGACGCATTTTTGCCAGTCACATGCCTTTTGTTTCATGTCACTAAAGGTTTGAAAGAACAAAATAGTACTTCACTCATGAAGGGAGCATTAAGTTGAATCAATCAGTGCTTGGTCCCTACTTTTACAAAGGCATGCGTTTTTGTAAGCAGCAACATAAATATTTTAGTATTTATGCAATATTCTTTTGAATATTTACAAAAGTAATGAGCACAGTAGTACAAAGGAATGTGAACATTAAAGAGATGTCAGGTATGAATGTGAAAGTTAAGGCACGTGTATACAAAGGCTAGCACTACTATACTAAGTATATTAACAGATTCAGAATGATAAGAGTTGAAATGTTATTTCTTGTAAGTGATGAATAGAAAGGAAGGTGTGATCAATCTAAACTACAAACCTGAGAGTGCATGCGTGGTATAGCATAGAGTGAAAGCTTCTGTGGTCAGGAGTGAGCAGACGGGGTCCCCCTTTATTTGGCCTCAGGGTTTCACCAACATACCACAGTAATTCATCTTCGTAGCACTTTCAAAACAACTATGGATAAAATGTGGTCTTCTGCAAATGGCATGAGAAGTACGGCAGGCCCTCCCTTGTTGAACATAATGTGTGATTTTTGACAAACTGCTTTGACTCCTCATGCCCCAAAACTCTAGTCTTCATACTTTAGTGTGAGTGGCAAAGGTGATTCATGTTGCGCTACCCAAAAACTAAGTTTTATTAACCGTCACTGAAAATATTCTGAGTGTTGAGGGATCAGCTGCACTGAGATTCGTATTTGTAATCTGCCAAATACAAACCCCTTGGTAAAAAAAAAAAAAAAAGTGCTGTTACAGGACTTCACCTTCTTAGCACTTAAAAAATAGCATTGCCTGCACCATAGCGTTTAATTTGTATTTATTTGTGTAAGCAAAATGAGGGAGGTGCAGGGGATGAGGGAGAATCTGATGGGGAAGGTGTGAAGAATAAGTGATATAGGAGTACGTGGAAAGAGGGAGTCAAACATCACACCTCCTTCCCTGTTTTAATGGTAGAGTGGGTTTCAACTAGGCAAAGAATAGAGGTTTTAAATAGCAACAGTCCACGTGGAGGAAGAAATAAATTATGAGGATCTAGTGCTAGCACTTTTCAGTTGGCAACCAGGCTCTCTTCACAAGAAGAGCAGAGCCAAATACAAGAATTCCCTTGATAGAACAAACACACTCTATTTCTCAAATGTGGAGCATTCCTTAATAACAATGGACTCTTATTCAGGCAGGGTTCTGTCGTAGTATCCATCTAGAGACAACCCCTATGTCTGTGTGTTCTGCGTGTCCTGCTTTAAAACCTTTTAGCCAGGTCTAGTGCCTGTAAATATTCACATCAATTCATCTTGAGATTGTGTGAATTAAAAAAACATAAATAAATATATAAATATACATGAAGTGCCTCACGTAAGCAATCAACCAAGAGCTAATTGTCTGTTTTTCGCCAATTTGCTCACTTTCTCATCATTGGCGACTTTTCTATAAAACCGGAGGCACCAACACCCAGACTAAATAAAAAAATGTTGTATATGTGTGTCTGTGTGTCCCTTTCAGGTATGTCACAAGTAACGTAACTCCCAAGCTATTGGTTTCCTCCGGAACCAGTCCGAGGGTGCTTGTTTCTGGTCCAGGGAGGACCTGGCCTGGATGTTTAGGCTGGACTGTTCCCACAGGGAGCAGAGTCAAGACTGATATGCATATACCTGGTTTCAAACTGTAATGGCATGGTGAGCGAAAAAACAATAGATTTAGACCCAGATCTCTGTAGAGAGTATGAATGTTTGACAATGTTCAGCATTCCGTCCATCATCTTTGTTGGTTGCTATAGTAGGGGGTAGGCAGCCGTTTGTGTGGGTACTGGGTGCTGACTATTCAAGTATGCCAGCCCTTCCCACCCTTCCTGCCCAGGAAGAGCCATCAGAATGCAGATGAGTACTCAGACACACCTAATCTCCCTGTGTTTGTGGCTGTGTAGAGGGAATGCACAAAGTGTAGCTGTCACCCACCCCAGAAGTGTATTGGAGACAGGGTGCAGGCACACAGCTAGAAGAGCAAAGAACTGTCCATTAAAAACTAAAAGTGGCATTTCGAAAATAGTAATGTTAAATCCAACTTGGCCAATAAAGACGATTTATCATTACCATTCCAAAGGAAAAGAAACATGACAGAGCTACTCCTTTCTAATCAGGAATTACAGCTTAGAAGTGTATTCAAGAATTCCCAATGTTAACCTGTGAGAGGAGAGGGCCTCACAGTAGTGAAAAATGAATTTAGGTGCTTTTTACTACCAGGACATGCAAAACTCAAAAGTACATGTCCTACCTTTCACTATCATGGATCCTTCCCTATGGGCTACCAAGGGCCTACCTTAGGAAAGACTGATCTGAAATAAAAAGGGAGTTTAAGGCTTGGGAAATAGTTTTAAATGCCAAGTCGAAGTAGCAGTGAAACTGCACACACAGGCTCTGTAGTGGCATTCTTGAGGCATGTTTAAAGGGCTACTTGATTGGGTGGTACAATCAGTGCTGCAAGCCCACTAGTAGCACTTAATTTACAGGCCCTGGGTATATGGTCAACCTTTTTACAAGGGACATATAAATAAGGAAATTAAATATGCCAGTTCGGTATGCACCAATGTTAGCATGGTCAGGGGAGTAGCACATGCAATTTAGCACTGGTCAGCAGTGGTTAACTGCTCAAAGTCCTAAGACTAAGAACAAGATTCAGCAAAAAGAAGAGGTAAGCAGGCAAATGTTTGGGGGAAGACCACCCTAAGACTAACAGGTCTAGCACATGCCGCCACAGCTGAAAGTGGAGAGATCTATCCAACCTCTGGGGAGTTCTCATCACTAAGGCTGAAAATCCTGGATAGACCATCAGCACTGGGGAGGTCTACCCATGGTCTGTGTTCAACCCTGTGTCCCACCCCGAAGTCTATACCCTGTAGCGAAATTGACCACCTCAACAATTTTGGATTCTCACCCCTCCTTTGCGGGATTCACCTGTGGTCAATCTGAATCAGGAAGTGAGTACCAAACAGGTATGGTTTCAACTTCTTCAGTGCCCAGACCAAAGCAGAAACGTATCTTTCTATAGCATTCCATCTTTGTTCCCTGGGGAGTGAGGAACTTCGATTTTCGATCACGATCGAATCGACCCGCCATTTTGTGGCTCGCCGCCATTTTGTGTTGCCATCACTCAGGCAGCACGGCGAACAAAGTCTATTCTGCTTTTTCTACAAACCGGTGTCGAAATACGTTTTCTGCCTCTATTTACAAAGCTGGTGTTAGAACTAGCCGAGTACACTAATCCCTGTCTGGTTTTTCTAAACCCCGTCTCAACTATCTGTTGGCTCACACTATTCTTCCCTGACCTTATCTTATCGACTGGCCTTCACTGTCTCCTGCTAGCATTCTCTCATTTCACGACTGTCCTCCAACGCACACAAACGTATCTCGCCACCTGCAAGTTAGTTATGAGTCTGTTAATAAATTAGATTGAGGGTGGGGTGACAAACATAGTTGGAGAAGAGGTCTCTTCGAGTCATCCGACACTTCTGTTTTCAAACCTTTCCTATTGGTTCTGCCTTGTTTTCCAGCTTTCCTTATTGGCTCTTTCTTGTATGTTTTGGGAGTGCTTTTGGACAATGTCTACGAACTCTATACAGTATAAAACCCTGTGCGCCACAGAGTGAAGTGGCAGTCTCCTGAGAACCTACTTTGTGTACTTCTAGGATAACTGTACTAGCTGCAGCTAAATAAATCTGATCTACTAACGCCGACAGAGTGTCCCGTGTCTCTGTGCAGCTAAGCAAGTGAACTCCGGAGACTTGGGCGTACCCTGCGCCGCCAGGCCCATAAGGTTCTGGTTCTTCAACTGGCGCCCAACGTGGGGCGGCTTCAGTGGTACCGGTTCTGCCTGAAGGTCGTGAGGAACCCCGCAAGAAAATTCCGGAGCCACATTAAGCGACCCCTGTATGTCAAAAGTGGTCCGAAGGTCTTTTGCAGCGCGGTTACTCCTTCCTGACGGCTACTGACGACCGCTGCCCTGACTGCCGCCCTGCTTTGGCCCTTCCTTTGATGATGTATGGTAAGGCGAGACGATAGACGGGCCTCTGTTGGTGGGAGAAGACGTCCTTAGTTAAGTATCTTCGTGGGTCGCGCCCACAACTTTGGTTCTTTGTTGTTCTTTGGTTCTTAGATTTGTCTATTGCAATAAACAAAGCCGAGGGTAAGTGTATTTGTGCTGCGTAAACTGAGTTTTACTCCCTTGAAGTTTGTGAACAGACAGGAAAAATTGTGAGATGCCTGGTCTGACTAAGTTTGGAAGAATTTGTTGTCTTGGTTGTAATAGGGATTCCCGACTTGAGGTCTCTTGTCCGATTCCTTCTGTTGGAACTCCCACATATGAGCTCTATTCAAAACATGGTATCGGCCCCTTTGCCTTTAACGAGACATGGACCCGATACACGAAGAAAGATGGTGTGCTAAAATGGCCAGAGAATGGTAGTTTTGATCCTGATGTGCTAGACAATTTGGTAGCAGTTTTATTCAAAAGAAAAGCCCGGCCGGCAATGTTTGACTCTTTCCGCCTTTGGCGTAAGGAAGCCAAACAGAAAGAAATTAAAAAAGCAAAACGAGATAGGAAAGCACAGGGTAGGACAATTATACAGGCTGCCCAACAGTTTAAAGACGATGAAATTGACAAAGCGACTGAAATTTCAGAAAGACAACATCGTATGGCGATGGATAAATGCTATCCGGTGTTGCCTGTTTCTCCTTCTAATAATAAGAAAGATATAGAAGAAGATCCCCTAATATCCCACTTATTAAGGTTGCCTCCGCCCTATGCGGAAAGTGCTAATGTGCCTCAGCCGTTACAGCCTGTTCAGCCGCCAGCGATACCTCCGCTTGTTCCGGCTCTTCCGCATTTGCCTCCTCCAGTATTACCGCCCTTGCCGGTTTTACCGCTAGCCTCAACTTCTTTGCCCTCATCTCCTGATCTTAGATCTCCTTTGCTTTCTGCTCCTCCTGCAATTATCAGTTCTTCTCCTGTCAGTTCTCCTAATACTCTGTCTCCAATTCTGATGTCTAATTCTCCGTCTGTGCGTAAGCGTCTCACAGACACTGTCACTGGTATTCTATCTCCTTTCTTTGAAGCTTTAAATGTGTCTCCGGCTTTTGCTCGAAGACAATCCCGTAGTCAGTTCCCAGATTTTGAGTAAATGAGAGAGGTTAGACTCTCTTGCATGAAAATGGATCAAGAAGGGTCCACAATATAGTGTGCTTGATATTATGCCTACCTTTTCGCAATGGAATGCGCCTACGCAAAGATATGTTTTTAATGTAATGCGCGACACTCTCATTAAAGAATGGGAAGATGTGAGTTCGAGTCCGATCCCACAAAATCTGTTAAATGTTCAGACTGATTTTGATAAAGGACTTATTGTGGGTTCTAAAGTTGAGGAAGCTGTAAGGACACTTATTTCTTATAGATCCTTATTGTTTTCTCAGATTTTCCTTGATTCTGATCCGTCGGTTAAACTGACGTTGAAAAATTATCCTATGAGAGAGGTTCCTCCAGTATGGAAGGAAGAAGTTCCAGCAGCAGGTGCTAATCCTCTTATCCCTGCTAATTTTCAGCGTATATGGGTACATGTCCCCTGGAAGAGATCTGAAGTTTTGGCCCTTAAGCAGACTCTACCAGATCCTCGTAAAAACCCTGCAGGTTATTATAAAGAATTATCACAGACAGTTGACGCCTGCATTATGAACCTAGCAGATATCGACATGTTAATGGGAAATGTAGTCCCACAGACAATATGGGCTAAGATTCGTAGAGAGGATCACGCGCAGGAACTAGGTGCTACTTGGAATGTTATAACTAATACAGATAGAGACCAAGTGGGTGGCGCAAAGCCTGACGCTCTGATCTCGGAACTCCCTGGTAGAATCATTACGTTAATGAAAACTATGATGCCTGCATTAAGAGTTAATTGGGATAAATTAGCAGCATGCAAACAAAAGAAAGATGAGAGTGTCTCTGACTTCTTTACTCGTTTCGAAGAGACATTTATCGACCACAGTGGTCAAGACATGGCTACAGAGGGTGGACAGCGATTGTTTGTGGACAAATTTGTATTCAATTTGCTTCCCGAGCTGTCACACAAATTAAAAGATTCAGAAAGTTCATGGGCTGTTTCTTCTTCTGCCCAGATACTGGCTACTGCGCAGTATTATGAGAATAGGGACAAAGAAGAAAAAGAAAAGCAAGAGAAAAATACAAAAGAATTAAAAACAAAGGTTCTCCTGCAACAAGCCTATCCACCACGTTATGCTCAGCCTCAATTTCAACAGCCTCCGCAGTTCCAGAGGTTGTATCAAAAAACTGAGCCATACAATCCGCTACCTTTGTTAGGACCTAATCAATGTGCCTATTGTAAAGAAGAAGGTCATTTTAAGAATAGTTGTCCGGTTTTAGTGCAGCGCAATGGAGCGTTATATGCTCCACGAGGTCGTGCTGGCCTCCAGTCAGCAAACAGAGGTAGAGGTCAAGGTGTGTTGACTCAAGAACAGCGTGCCCTTCCTTCTCCCAATTCCATGAACTACTTTGATCAGCAAAATGTGAGGTCTACTCAGTATTACAATGAAGACCATTATGTCGAAGGCGAGAATGAGAGTCTTCATGCCAACTAGGACAGCCATGGACAAAGTAAGGGAGTTGTGCCAATCCCAGTAGATCAAAATGGAACTTATGTTAACGTCACTACAATGGGTGTTTCAGAGCCATTTCTTCTAGATACTGGGGCAATGAGAAGTTCTATCATTCATTCTAAACTCCGTGGGGCACCTTTGTCTGGCTTAACGAATGTTTCCGTAGGATTTTCTGGCGCCCCTGTTCGCAACCCAGTTTCTTGCCCTTTGCCTATTTCAGTTGGTCCTTACGATTTGGAAGCTCCACTTCTGTTGACGAATGGTTGCGGTGAGAATCTGTTGGATTTAGACCTATTGAAAAGAATGCATGCTATGATATATTGTTCTCCTTCTGGCGTACATCTCCCTTTAGGACAGAAATTGGCCTCCCCGATGTATTTGTCCAAAGATCAGTTTCCACCTGAATTACTTTCTCTTCCAGCAGCACTTTGGGCCACGGGTCCGAACGGTGTGGGTTGTCTTGAGATTGCACCTTATGTTGTCACCCTCAAGCCTAATGTTGAATTACCGCGCCTCCCACAATATAGAATTTCTGCTGAAGGTGAGAAAGCACTTTTGGGAATCATTCATGACTTGATTCAGAAGGGTGTGGTTTAAGAAACAAGAGGTAACTCATGCAATAGTCCTATTCTTCCTGTTCTCAAATGCACTGATCCTTCTCAGCCTCCTGTGTACTGTTTTGTTATTGATTTGCGGGAGGTAAACAAAATTGTGATCCCACAATTTCCTGTTGTTCCAGATATCACTGCTTTGTTGACGATGATACCTTCCACAGCGACTTGGTTTTCTGTTATCGGTCTAAAGAATGCCTTCTTTAGTATTCCCATTGCAGAAGAGAGTAGGGACATTTTTGGCTTCTCTCTTGGAGGCCGAAGCTTCCGGTTTAAGCGCGCACCCCAGGGCTATTGTGAAAGTCCCTCCATTTACAGTAAAGCTTTAAAATGTCATCTCAATACTTTTCATTTGCCGTCTGGTGCTGCTCTTATCCAGTATATGGATGACTTGTTAGTAGCCGCTGATTCAGAAGAGATTTGTAGAAATGTCACTGTTGCATTGTTACGCCATTTGTTTAGACTGAATCACAAGGTTTCACCTTCCAAACTACAATATGTTTGTCGAGAGGTTACCTACTTGGGTCATCTCCTATCAAAGGAGGGACGACGATTGACACCAGAACGAATTCAGGCGATCATGCGAATGTCTGTGCCATCCACACAAAGGGAAGTACGTGCCTTTCTGGGTATCACTTCTTATTGTAGACAGTGGATCCCTAACTTCTCTCTACTTGCCAAACCTTTGTTGGCACTCACTTTAAAAGATACGCCTCAGCCCCTTCCTTGGACTGATGAGTGCCAAAAGAGTTTCACTGACTTACGTACCGCTCTGTGTTCTGCTCCTGTACTAGGCACTCCAGATTACACTAAGCTTTTTACGCTCTATGTTCATGAGAGAGAAGGTTGTGCATTGTCAGTTTTACCACAGCAATTTGGAGACAAACAGCGGCCATGTGCCTATTTTCCAGCTACGTTAGATCCTGTAGCTAAAGCATTTCCTAGTTGTCTCAAAGCGACAGCAGCAGCAGCAATTTCTATTCGGAAGTCTGCTGGAGTGGTGTTGGATAACACTCTCATAGTCATGGTGCCACATGCAGTGGATACTCTACTAAACAGAACGAAAACACAGCATCTTACGAGTGCTCGTCTAACTGGATACGAGCTGACGCTTTTGTCTAGTCACATACACATCAAACGATGTAATACCCTGAATCCAGCTACTTTGTTGCCCCTCCCAGATGAGGAAAGTATTGAGGATCAGCATGATTGTTTCTTCCGTACTGAGGAAGAGACAAAAGGAAGAATTGACTTGAGAGACACACCGCTAGAGAATCCGGATGGAACTCTATGGGTAGATGGTTCTTGTTTTAAGATGCCTAATGGAGATACAGTTTCTGCCTATGCTGTGACTACTTTGCACACAGTGGTGGAAGCTGCACGCATTAGACATAATTCAGCGCAAGCAGCAGAATTGATAGCATTAACAAGAGCTTGTGTATTGTCAAAAGAGAAAAGAGTGAATGTATACACTGACAGCCAATACGCTTTTGGTGTAGCGTTCAACTTTGGGCGTCTCTGGAGGGAAAGGGGTTTTCTCACTTCACATGGCACCAAAATACAACATGGTCAGTTAGTGACTGATCTTCTCGAATCACTTGCCTTACCCACCCAAATAGCGATCGTGAAGTGTAGTGCACACAAAAAGATTACGGATGACGTTGGTCGAGGAAATGCGTTTGCAGACGAAATAGCAAAGAAAACAGCAAGAGATTCAACGAGTCGAATGTATGTGGCAGGTCCTGCGAATTGGGTCAGAGAAAGAGGAATGTATGAGAATACAGTGGAAAGTGTAAAAGCGATTCAGAAAGGGAGATAAGCAAGTGGAAAGAAAGTACAGGAATGTTAGATGAGATGGGTTGTTGGGTGGAATTATCTGAACATCAACGTTGGCTGTTACCAGATGCCTATGTTCTCCCAGTAGTTACTATGGCACATGGTCCAGCCCACATAAGTGCAAAAGGTATTTGTAAACTTCTGGCTCCAGTATGGCAGAATGAAAGTATCCCAAAATGTGCAGACAATGTAGTGAAGCACTGCATTGTTTGTTTAATGTACAACCCGGGAAAGGGAACCCCAACTCCAGCGGTTCACTTTGCTCCTCTGACATATCCATTTGAGGTGTTGCAAATCGATTATATTCATATGGAGCGATGCAACAACCTCAAATATGTTCTGGTGGTAGTATGCGCCTTCTCAAGATGGATAGAAGCATACCCTCTAAAAGATAACACAGCCCTACCCACAGCTAAAATCCTTCTAAAAGAATTCTTCCCCAGTTTTGGTTTGCCGCGCATTGTCTGGAGAGATAATGGGAGCAAATTTGTTGGCCAAGTCATGCAAAAAGTTTGTGTAGGTCTTGGTATTAAGCAAAAGTTCCATACGGCAAATCATCCACAATCAGTGGGTTTAGTAGAATGTTACAACGGAACCTTGAAGTTAAAATTAGCAAAGGTTCAAGCGAGTACAGGACTCAATTGGCCCGATGCTTTGCCGTTAGCTCTGCTCTCCACCAGAACTACAGTACACTCTCGTTTGGGACTTAGACCACGAAGTGATCTTTGGTCGTCCGGCCAACGTATGGGGAATCCCTCGCCCTAAGAAATACTCAGACTTGCCATATCCAATGTTGATTGACTATCTGCATGATCTTACGACTAAATTGCGTGTTCTCCATCAACAGGTTCAGAGTGCTCTGCCGGAGGCCTCCACAGACCCAGGTCATTCCATCCGACCAGGTGACTGGGTCTGCGTCAAGAATTTCCAGAAATCAAGAAATTTGGAGCCCAGATGGCGAGAGCCCCGGATGGTCTTGTTGACTACGAGAACAGCAGTTAAAGTCGAAGGAAAGAAAAATTGGATTCACGGTGTGCATTGTAAGAAAGTGCCTTTGCCATTGCCCTATGATCAGTGGGTACGCAGAGGTATTGGTGACTGTGAAAGTGAAAGAGTTCCACGATTCGTACCCTTCAGCGATGCACACCTGAATGAGACTTTGTCTGAGAAATAGGACGACGACATTTTACAGGAAGCAATTCCATCACATCGTCGCTTGAATACGACTGAACCACGAACATTGTTTCAAGACCAAACCATTCCTGGGAAGGAACGATATAATTTAAGACCTAGATCAAAGAACATTTAAGACTTTTCTCTCTTGTGTAGTATTCTGTCCCGGTTGCAGGGTTACGGTAGGAGTCTGAGTCACGACCTGAGTAGTGGCAATAGGCCTGCAGGATCTTCAGTGTCATAGGACGGTAGACCATCGTGACTTAGCGATTGAAGAAGATTGCCGTGAGCATCCATTAGAAAGATGGAAACTACACTAGGTAACAGAGAGGGAAAAGATTAAATGAAAAAAGCATCCTGAAAAATAATGTACAGTCGTTTCAGCATAATTTTATGTATCATTATATCATTGTGTATTGTTTTGGCATTTGTTGGTTGGATTATTTATGCTTTGCAGCCAAAAGTTGCCTCCCCTTCTTCCTCTTTGCCTTCTCCTACTATCTCTCCACATCTCTTTCATACTCTTCCCTCACATGAACTCGTTAGAAGAACCGAGTATTATAATAATTCCTTTATCCAGCTATTACATCAGCACCAATTAGTGGTTAATACAACTGACTGTTGGGTGTGTGGTCTTATGCCACATACCACAGAGAAAGGAATGCCATATCTAGTTCTCCCTTTTTCTTATGAGGGTTCTGCTTGGGCTTACTTTGTCATTTTCTCCAATGCTTATCAAAGCAAATTCAGACGATCCGTTAGTTCACATGTTAGTGATCCGGATTTAAGTCATAGTTCTTTGATTAAGTGTATGGTAGCTATGGCTAAAATCATGGAAAATAGTAAAATCTCCATTGATGAAATAAAGGCATACACTAACTGGAATGTTACTCAATATATGTCTAGTCTTAATGACAAAGTTAAGAAAGGAAAATCCTTACCGATTTGGACTATACCACATCAGGGCAACTTCTGTTTACGGATAAACGATCGCTCTCCTGACACCATACAAAAGAATAACTGCTCCTATACGTACGTTTATTCCTCTCAGAACTCTCCTCCTCTAGTGCCGTCTCAAGGCACCTATTTCATTTGCTATAATAGGGCTTATACATGGTTACCAACGGGTTTCTCTGGTACTTGTTATATAGCTTTTCTTCTTCCTTTTTGGGGTCCTATGGCCAACAGCAGAAATATAAGGCAACTGGTCCGTGTCGTAGAGACTACAATAGACATCACTGTAGGAGCCTTAAGTAACATCACAGCAGAACTACAGGCGGACCGTCTAATGACATTACAAAATCGAATTGCCTTAGACTTTGTTCTTGCCGATCGTGGTGGAGTGTGCAAATTGATCGGGTCAAGTTGCTGTATTTTCATACCTAATGACGCTCCGACAGTATACCAGGCTATCTCCAAGTTGCACATAATCTCTGAGTCTATTCATCAGGACGAAGGAGATTGGTCTTTAACGGAATGGTTTTGGGGACTACTGCCTAAATGGGGCTGGAAAGCACTAACGTTTCTTGGTATAATTCTGACCATTATTTTCTCCTGTTGCCTTTGTATGCACTGTGGTCCCGCTATCTGTGACCTTTGTGCTACTATGTGCATCCCAAAACCCAAACCGCAAGTAACAGAAAACATAAGAATGATGTTACAGCAACAACTTGATGACCTCATGGCTATCGACATTGACTCAGATTAACATGAGTCTATCTTGCCTGAGTTCTGGCAAAAGGAGGGTCTGTGGAACTTCGATTTTCGATCACGATCGAATCGACCCGCCATTTTGTGTTGCCATCACTCAGGCAGCACGGCGAACAAAGTCTATTCTGCTTTTTCTACAAAACGGTGTCGAAATACGTTTTCTGCCTCTATTTACAAAGCTGGTGTTAGAACTAGCCGAGTACATTAATCCCTGTCTGGTTTTTCTAATCCCCGTCTCAACTATCTGTTGGCTCACACTATTCTTCCCTGACCTTATCTTATCGACTGGCCATCACTGTCTCCTGCTAGCATTCTCTCGTTTCACGACTGTCCTCCAACACACACAAACGTATCTCGCCACCTGCAAGTTAGTTATGAGTCTGTTAATAAATTAGATTGAGGGTGGGGTGACAAACATAGTTGGAGAAGAGGTCTCTTCGAGTCATCCGACACTTCTGTTTTCAAACCTTTCCTATTGGTTCTGCCTTGTTTTCCAACTTTCCTTATTGGCTCTTTCTTGTATGTTTTGGTAGTGCTTTTGGACAATGTCTACGAACTCTATACAGTATAAAACCCTGTGCGACACAGAGTGAAGTGGCAGTCTCCTGAGAACCTACTTTGTGTACTTCTAGGATAACTGTACTAGCTGCAGCTAAATAAATCTGATCTACTAACGCCGACAGAGTGTCCCGTGTCTCTGTGCAGCTAAGCAGGTGAACTCCGGAGACTTGGGCGTACCCTGCGCCGCCAGGCCCATAAGGTTCTGGTTCTTCAGGAGTAACTTCCTGGAGATGAAGGCTACAGGTTGGTCTAGGCCTGGTTCATTAAGCTGGGATGGTACTGCCCCATGCCATGCTCTGAGGTATCTGTCTGAATGATAAGCTCCTTCGAGAAGTCAGGGGCCTTAAGCACAGTGGCTATGCACATGGCCTGCTTAGGGGGTCAAATGCTTTTTGGAATGCCTCTGTCCAAATCTCATTTCTGGGCTGCTTCTTAGAAGTCAGCTCTGTCAAGGGCGCAACAATGGTGCCATATCCCTTGACAAACCTCCTATAGTACCCAGTGAGGCCCAAGAATGCTCTGACCTCAGCTTGGGTATTGGGGGCTCCCAGGCCTTGATAGCTTCTATCTTGGCCTGGAGGGACCGCACCCTACCCCTGCTGACCAGGTGTCCCAAGTATACCACAGACCTGCCCTATCTGGCACTTACTGGCCTTGATAGTCAGGCCTGCCTGTTAAAGAACCTGAACCACTTCCGAGAAGTTAAAAAGGTAGTCCTTCCAGTTGCTACTGAAGACAGCTATGTCAACCAGCTAGCCAGCACTGAAAGCCTCCATACCATCAATGGCCTGGTTCACCAACATCTGGAAAGTGGCTGTGGCATTTTTGAGTCCAAAGGGCATCACTCTAAACTGATAGTGGCCCTCTGGTATGGAGAAGGCTGACCTCGTCTTTGCTCCTTCTGTAAGGGAAATCTGCCAGTACCCTGATGTAAGATCAAAGGTACTTAAGTACTAGGCAACCTCTAACCTGTCAATACGCTGATCAGCCTGGGGGATGGGATGAGCATCTGTCTTTGTGACTGAGTTGAGTCCTCTATAGTCCACAAAGAACCTGAGTTCAGGTGTGCGGTGGGGCAGCTTTTGGTACCAGAACCGCAGAACTGGAACAGGGGCTACTGGAGTGTTCTATCACCCCCAACGCAGGCATTTTGGAAACCTCTTCCCTAATGCTGTCCCTTACCGTGTCAGACAACCTGTAAGATTTGTTCTTGATAGGAAGGTTTTCTCCTGTATCCACATCATGGATACACAGGTGGTAGTCCCAGGGATGAGGTAAACAGAGAGGTGTACTGCCCCAAAATGTGATGGTAGTCCCTCTGCTGTTCAGGAGTCAGACTTGGGGGAAGGAATACTCCCTCCAGAGAGCCATTTTTCTTCTTGGGGGCTAAGAGGTCAGGGAAAGGTTCACTCTCCTCTTCCTCTTCTCCTACTATCACCAACAACATGGTGAACTCAGACCTCTCAAAGTAGGGTTTGAGGCAGTTTCCATAGAGCATTGTGTGTAGGTGCTATGGGTTTTGAAGATCATCAGGTAGGTGGCCTCAACCTTCCTTTCAACCATCTCATAGGGCCCAGAGTATGTGGCCTGAGGTGCCCTGGGCTCCACGTTTCTTTGCCCTTACATTCTGCCCAGGTTGCAATTTCACAGTGGTAGAATTCTGGTTGTAACACTCCTTCATCACTTCCTGACTGGTTTCTAAGTTGTCTGAAGGTTGCTTCCACAACTTAGTCATGTGGCTTTAGAAGGCTAGTATATAGCTCACTACATCCTGGGAGCTATATGCTAAAGCCCACTCCCTCCTGTGGTACCTCCCTGTGGCAAAGAGAAGGCATGGCAAGAGAATATACCTAATACACCTCAAGGCCTCAGGCAGTCCTTTAATCATGCCCTTCAGGGTCTTGTTAAACTTCTCAACAGACCCATTGGTTTGTGGATGGTAAGGGGTGGAGAACTTGTAGGTTACCCCACACATTTTCCTCACTGACTGCATGTAAGCAGACATAAAGTTGGTGCCCCTGTCACACACTACTTCCTTGGGGAAACCCACTCGAATAAAAATCCCCATCAGGGTCTTTGTCACTGCAGATGCAGTTATGGTCCTCAGAGGGATGGTCTCTGGGTACCTAGATGCATGAGCCGCCAGAACCAGGATAAACCTGTTGCCTGAAGCAGTCTGGGGATCAATAGGCCCACAATGTTGAGGCCCACTCTCTCAACAGGTATGCCAAGGACCAGCATGGGATTAAGAGTGGCTTTTAGCCACTTCCCTGTCTTCCTGTCAGGTCACCCAAGTCCTACACTATGCATCTGAGGAAGTCTTGATCGTAGGCCAACAGAAGTGGGGAGCAAGCCTTGCAAAGGTCTTGTCTTGGCTCGGTCTCCTGTCAGGGGATTTTTGTGAGCCAGATCCAGTAGGAAGACACTGTTTCATTGTGGGACCACCAGGGCCCTTGATGTCCAATGCACAGGAGCCTAAGACTGGGAGGAGGTTATCCTCCCAGTAAATGTGATGAATTCCAGATGCATCACCTGCTGCTTGGGTTTCAGCCTATTGCCTCTTGCCATCAAGGGTTGGGCACTCCCTCTCTGCCCTGCAAAACTCCTCCTTGGCGTGTCCTCCTTCCACATGCCATCCAGCAAGCTCTGGTCAGTTACCATGGGGAACACTGCCCTCCTCAGTGGGCTCCAGGGCGGCTACTGTAGGTTCCCTAATCACCTCACCGTGAAGACATTCAGGGGCTGGTTTCCCATGCCCTCTGCATTTCCTCATCTTAGCAGCTAGGCGGGCCATGGGCCATTTTTCCAGGCTCCAGCCCTTTTTGACTCCCATCCTGGGCAGCCACGGACCTTGTGGTTGCACAAATCCATTCATGCAACCCTAAGGTCCCCACATGAGCCTTGAGCTCCACTTCCTTCCAGGCAATGTACTCAAGGTCTTTACCCAACAAACAGATCACAGGCAGGCATGGCAGGGCTCACTGCAACTTTCAGAAGACCTCCACACAAATAGAACAAGGACCACTGGACCACCCTTCTTTCACCACCTAGTGGAATGCATTCGGTATCAACTGCTCTGGGGGTAACAGCTGACTCCAAGCGATAGTCATGCTGGCACCTGTGTCCCTCAGAGCCTCAACACTTTGCCCATTAATGATGACCCATTACCTATACTTTGTAGTATTAGAGGGCACATGGATCTTATGAATCATCTCACTGTCACCCAGGGACACTAGGGTAACCCTAGTAAACTGCCTCCCATTAACTCGGACAAACTGCTCCCCAGCACTAAACTCACCATTCCTGGACCCTGGAACCTTTCCTCCAATAGGGATGTGTGCTCTTTTTGGACACTTGGGATCCCCCTTGTAGTGTCCATACTCAAAACACTCTTAGCACTTGGGAGTTTTGGGCTGCTGACTTTTGACAGGGTAGTTTTTCTTCTGGTGGCCAGATTGAGAATGGGACCCTTACCCCTGTGATTTGTTTTTAGGGGCCTTGAGAGAACTCCTTCTTTATATCTTCCCCTCTTTCTTCTGATTGGAACCCTGCCCACCCATTTGGGAGTCCCTCTCAAATACCTTCCCGGACACTCTGGTGCTGCCCCAGATGTTCGCATCCTCAGAAAGCTTCCTGGATCTAGAAAGCTTACTATCAACAAGGTGTTAGTGCATCTTTGGAAAAGAAATATCAAGCTTGTGCTCCTTTAAAATCAAGTTGCACAGCCCTGAATAATCATCTACCTTGCTGCCCTTCAACCAGCCGTTCAGTGCCTTGCTAGCATAAACCAAGAAATCCATCCATATCTGTGATGAGATCTTGTAGCTATCCGTGAACTGTTGCCTATACTCCTCAGGGGTCAATCCAAACTTACTGACTAAGATCGCCTTCATTGCAGTGTAGCATGTCTGGTCCCCCAACTCCAGTATAAGGAGTGTGTCCCTCACCACAGTGGGCATGTACCTCCATAAATTACCATCTCAAGCAGAAAAGCTCTTTGACCGCTCCATTTGTGATCACCATCGGCTCTTGGAATGCTAGGTTAGTGCCGTCGCGGCCGGAAGCTGTGCGAGTGTGCGTGAAGTCTCACCGGAGCCTCGCTAGTGGTGTGAGAAGTCTTGCGCGCACTCGTAAGTGGCCCAGGATTCTTGGTGCTCGCGTTTGAGTGCCAAAAGAAAACTTGAGCGCTTGAACAGAAAAAAAAACCCTGCTTCATGACCGAATGGTGGAATTCCGCAGTCCTCCACTGAGCGCGGAGTGCCCGAATTATGCAAACTCTATAAGCTAAACGGAATTTACTGCCCAGGCTTAATTTTTATTCAAGATTGTAGGTCGCTCACAATGTTTCTTGTGAGTCTAATTATAGATTTGTTTGCAACAACAACAGTTATTGGAAGCTAATGATGATCAGACAGAGTCCATTTGGGAGACATGCAATGCAACATGTGGAGCTGAGGAATATTTCAGTGAGGAGGTACAAATTTCCATTAGGGAAGGTAGGCTTGTTAGAAAGTCCACTAATGGATACGATCAACAGCTGCATAAACAAAAAGTAAAGTAGTGGGTGACACAGGAGGTGGCAGGATGTTAAACACAGGAATACTAGAAAACTGGCATGGAGGCACAGATACATTTTATCTGCAGTTCACCAATGGAAACTGGGGAACTCCACATCTTCCTCCTTCGATGGGTGTTGTGTCCCCCCTGCAGTTGGTGGTGTTTGCATGGGAGCCATCTGATGCACACACACATCAGAGGCAGAAGATGGCTCCCCCTGTTGCCATCAGTATTTATCTGTGCCAGTAAGGCAACCTGGAAACCCCTAGCAAGGGTCTGGTGGCCTGCGAACAAAGCAACAACAATTGAATTGAGGGTTCCCATTGTTGTCATGTAGGAGTCCAACTAGTGCTCCAGGGATTCTATGATGTCACAGATGCCCCCCATTTGCAGCTGGACTCCTACCACTGCCCTTTGAAATTCAACTTTGGGGTACTCCCAAGTCCTGGTTGGGATTATACAGCTAAATGGGGCATGTCCTGTGGGTGACGGTTCCTCTGGAGACCCTGCAACATCGCCTTCCCTTACTAAGACCGGGGGAAAAGATTCAAAACCTTCAGGAGCTTTTGGAAAAAGCCATCATCCATGGGGGGCAGGATGGTATCAGCAACAGGTTGGTAATCAAAGACACTCTAACTCTACTCTACAGGAGGTGTTGTTTGTCCCTCTGGAAGGAGATTGAAATATGTCAATGATAATTCATGACAGAAGTATTCATAGATGATTTTGGTGACATTTCAGACTGATTATTTTTCCACTTTCAGGTACACGGGGATATTAGGAACATATGCTACTACAAGTAAATGAGGCCATGTTACACTATTGTGGCCTTTCACATGGCAATGCTTTTACATTGTTCACACAACCTCTGTATAAACAAGGGGCCTATTTGGGTAATGATGACACAGAACGCAATGCAGCTAAGCCACTTGCTCGATTGCCCTCCCTGAGAGAGTGAATACAGGTAAGGGCCCCATTTGATATATTATGTTGCTTTTCTGGTTTGTGCCTACAATGATATTACATTAGCTTTGTGACCCCACTGCTGAGACCATTGCACCATGTCACCAGGGTTGTTGCATTACCTCGACCCATCACTTAACACCCCAACATTGACCAGGTAATGGTATCATGTTATGTATTACAGATAATCCTGCACTCTGCCTTTCTTAGAGTACAACATGCCAATCTGCCTTGTTGTACTGTCTTTTCATACAGTTTGTGCAATTTTGTGGCCAAGGTGTTATAGCGGTACACATCCACACATCTCTACACAGCAAACAACCTTGCTACACTGCAGGAATAGGTAAGGGCATGTATATACCACACTTTGCTTATCTGTTTGAAATCCAATAGATTCCTGGCACACACAAGGTCATCTCAAGAGTCCACAAGAGTGTACACTGAGAACTATCTCTGAAGTCAAACTTGGAAATATGCAACATTCAAGCTCACTCAATTACCTAAGAACCCAAGATGCTAAACTGCAGAGTCCCAAAAATGTCTTCACTAAACCTTACTCACTTGTACATGACTCCTCTGGCAATCACCATTCAGACCCAGGGTCTCTACTTTATCTAATACACTGATGTCACCCAGATCATACATTGACTCTCAGAAGTAACCGACACCACCACCATTTGTTGCATTATGCCATTGACCAGCATGCCTACCTGTATGTGAGAATAATGGCTCATACTGAACCTCACAAGATAGTAGTGAAGATATTCAACAACATGTACCTACCCTGGTTGCCCACACGACTAGGCCCAAACATCTCACCCTCCAACCATCCTGGACACCTACCCCACCCTGAGACTTCAGAATTCCCTGTTTCACCTCCACCTGCTTTCACATATTTTGCATAGTCAGACAATTCTTCTCATGGACCACCCCTGATACCTGTGAGACCATCACCCTGGCCCTCATGACATGTAGATTGTATTACACCAATGCCCTTTCCACGACATTTCTGCACGCTTCTACACAAGTGACAAACTATCTAACACAGCAGTGCCAGACTATTACTCAGCCTGCCTTGCAGCACACACATCACGCCTCACCTCCTTAACATACAATGGCTACCCATTCAGACACACTGCCAGTTCAATATGCTCAGCCACAGCTACAAGGCACTACCCTGCCAGGGGCCCACCTAGATCACACACCATCTATGCTTCCAACAAACAATCATGGACCTCTGCTGTGCACCGCTTGCATTAATCTCCACCCCCAATATCCATCTGAGCAAGACAGGAGGTAGGATGGTCTCTTACATGGCTGCCAACACCTGTAAAAAATCACCCAGCACATCAGGACAGCTGCGTGCAACATGGTTTAGTGCTACTGACTGCACATTTGGCTTTTCACCTGACCCTACTTGGAGAGCCTGCACATACTGAGCACCTGGTTACCCTCTCAGTGAGAAGGTACTCCTCTGGCAAATCACATTACATTACATTTACTTTTGCCTGCCTAGCCCCAAGACAAGCACACTTTCTTCATGGTGCAAGGGGGCCTACACTGGCACTGTCATATCTGCAACATTTCCAAGACCCATGCATGATGTGCTGCTCCAGTCCAAGTTTTTTGCTATGTATTGTGGGACTTGTAATCCTAGTCAATCATGTTGTAGATGACACTAAAAGTCCCAGGATTCAGAGGACATCCTGGACTGGGGCAACATATCACACATAGACCAGATAAACCTGGCAGTGCTGGACAGAAATAAATGTGACCGGGCAATAAAATCACATTTATTTGATGGAGGAGTTATTATGTGAGACATTCCTGCCCTTTCACTTCTACACAGCGCGGCACAGTGAAGCAAAGTGTCTTGCTGCGCTGCAGGACAGTTTGAAACCATATGGTCCCTTGTTTTCACTGACCCTATAGTTCTTCCTTGTCCTTGACTGCAGCACTATCCTGTCCAGCAACTCCTGCTACCAACTCTGTTAGGTTGGGTGATGTTACTTTCTCTTCCAATGGGTCCAACTCCTCCTGGACATTAGGTCCTCCTCTGGTCCTCATGGCTGCCCTAAGGTTCCTGGCCAGTTTCTCCTCAGTCCTGCGCTTTTAGTCATGCCACTTCTTCTTGCACTCCAGCACTGTTCTTTTTGGTGGCCTACACTGTTGATTTTATCCACAATGGATTGCCAAATATTTTCGTTCTTCCCTAATGACAATTTGGGGATGACAAAGAGAAGGTGTTCATTCTTTCTCACCTCAGATATTCATATTTGTTTCTCCCCCTCATTGAAATTGGCTCTTCTCTTTCCCTGGGTTGCTGTCTGGTCATCAGATCTTTTTGGATGGAGGTAGTTTCCTATGCAGACGACACACAGATCCTCGTCTCTCTCTCCCAGTCAGTTAGTTCGACTGCCTCCAATTTTAGATCTTGTATGGAGGCAGTCGGCCAATGGATGATTCATAATTCATTGAAACTGAATGGGGAGAAGACGGAGGTGATGGTGTTTGGAGGAAAGGAAGAGGTATGGTCAACCGATTGGTGGCCGGACTCATTGGGAGCGTGTCCTGTTCCCGCCTCTTCGGCCAAGAACCTAGGAGTTTTGATCGACCCCACCCTCAGCATGTGTCAACAAGTCAATAGAACTGTCTCTACCTGTTGTGGCATTTTACACATACTGAGGAAAATCAGGCATTATCTCTCGCAGCAGGCAAGGAAACAAGTTGCTGTTGCTCTCATTGGCTCCCGGCTGGACTACTGCAATGCGCTATATGCGGGACTAAATAGAAGTCTGCTGCAGCGCCTGCAAATGGTCCAGAACGCAGCAGCTAGGTTTGTCCTGGATCTGCCCAGGCGTGCTTCGGCTACCTCTGCCAGAAAACTGTTACACTGGCTTCCTATAGAGGACCGGATACTTTTTAAGACCATGTGCATGACCTATAGGGCCTTAGCTAATGGTAGCTCTACTGTAATTGGATCTATTCTATCTTTTTATAGCCCCTCCAGGAACTTGCGCTCCTCTAATAGACTTCTCTTATTAGTCCCCCGTATCCGGAGAACTAAATGGGGGGCAAAGCCTTTTCCATTCTGGCACCTAAGTGATGGAATGCTCTTCCACTAGAACTTAGGTCCCTTCCCACTCTACAGCTATTTAGAAATGCTTTGAAAACCCGTCTTTTTGCGAGGTCATACTTGTAGTTGTGTTCTGCCTTCTGGTTTTGATCTGGTTTTGATTTGTTTTGTAGGTGCCTTGATGCCTTCGGGTTTTAGTTGCGCAATATAAATTTTATTTCATTCATTCATTTCATTCATCTTTGCTGGAGTTGGTGCTGTTGCCTTCCATTTTTTCCTGTTATTGGTGTTCTGAAGTGCTGCAGATTCAAATGTGTCTTTTTGTTAAGCTTCCCACCATGCAAGGCACTCCTGAGTGATGCAAAGCTGATTTGCAACATGTAAAGGTGTTTTACGACACGCAAATCAACTTTGCCTCACAAAGGTAGCAGTTGTGTAACGACACTTTGCGCGATTCTTCTAACTGATTTGGCATTTTGCAACATGGTGCTCTGTACCATAAATATGGTTCATCCATCTCGCAAGGAAGTGACGCAATACAGTGAACTTTTTCTGATGCAATGCTGACACAATGCAGCTTTGCATCAGCATTCATAAATATGCCCTACAGTTTAAACAGTTGGGGCCTGCTGTAGTACCGAAGACATACATGCCAACATTGCCAAATAACAGCTGGGAAAGTCATTGTTTACAGTTTGGGATGATGGGGACCCCTACATGCAAAAATGAACTTCCTAGCCGTAGGGAAATTGACATTCAAGGGAAAAGAGAAAGTTAGAGGCAAATGTACAATTATCAAAAAAAGTCTAAATTTCAGGACAACATAACAATGATTATACATAAAAACATTGTGCTTTGTTATAAATTAATGACCATGACTATGTTTGATTATTTGTTATCCCAAAACTTTTTATTTTGATTTTATTCCATTTAATATATCTGTATATCAAAACATTATTTTCAATTTATGATAAATAATTAAATTTGTCAATACATAAAGAACAATACAACACAATCATGCATTCATGAGAAAACTGTGCAATTATTTTACACAAGTATTTAAACAGTTTGTTTCGATGCACATTTATATACAGAAGGGAGATCCAGATAATTCATCAACAATGGGAAGGCTGGCAGTAGATGGAAGCAGAAGGGAGATCCAGATAAGTCATAAACAATGGGAAGGCTGGCGGTAGAGCTACGCGCTTTTCGGCTGATGTGCCTTCATCAGGGGATCTTCTCAACTTTCGCTGCATAGAATACACAATAGGCATAATAGGCATGGTCTCAAAATCTATATGCACATATGTTAATAAGATTCCTGAAATGATATTTAATGTTTTTCAAACGTTTAAGAATAAATCGTTTTGGATAATGTTGTTCAGTACCAATTAGTGGAACAAACATCAAGTGGAGAGATTTGGTGAATTTGAGAGTTAAAAACATATTCTATGTATAGAATATGTGAAATAAAGCCTATGTGCTCTCATGCTTTTTAGAATAATAGCAGTTTATACCCAGAAAGGTGTGAATGTGTATTACAATATTTGGCTTGGAAAGCGTGAATTAAAAACTACATGTGAACTAGATGGGTGAACTGAGCATGCATAGTTTGTGATATCATCTAGTGAGTGGTACTACATGCAAATCCTGTGTGTTTCTCATATGAAGAGGGCTTCTAGTAGACACCTATTTCTGTATCAGCAAGAAGCTTATTCAGAAATAAACAATAAGTTTCTTTTTCACTGCGGTTCGTTTGGTTCGTTTTGTGTGTATGATTCTGTTAAGCCTAAAACAAGATGTAAAAGCAAATAACTAATCGTGGATAGAGCCTACATGGCTATTTAGCTCTTTTAGGTTTTTTAGTCTTTATCAATTTTTTAGTTTTTTAGTACCTGTGACATGGGCAAGGAGTCCAAATTCAGTGTAGAACAAGAAGATGTGTAAACTTCTACACACGTTTCTCAAAAGCACTATATAGTGCTGGATGTTCAAAGTCCATATTTTGTTGTTTTTCTCTTTATTAGTGCCTGTAGGGTATACATAAAACGTATAAAAATATGTTTTGTTAGATGAATATGTATTTATGTATATATGCCAGCATCTAGAGCAGGTGACTATTTCTAAATTGAAAATGCATGACTATTTTATTCTATAGGATATCGCTTTTTCTTAAACAGTCAGTGGTTTTTGGTACCTGTGTATACAAAGGATCCTGATCTCATGTGAAGCAGGGTCCTTTTTGTCTTTTGTATATTTTTCTCATTACACTTCAAAATGTTTTATTTTTCGGGGTCCTTGATATGTTATGTTTCTCTTTATTCATTCCTACAAGGAATATTTTGGACAAATAAACGTTTTGTTGTTGTTAAATGGATGCATTCTAATGCACCCTCATTCACATATGTATTAATTAGAGATTGGTTAATTCAGGGATATGGCTGTCATACTTACAGTCGATTAAGGCACTTTAGCATATGTTAAGATGGTATATAGGATAGTTCTTACAATCTTCAAAGTCGACTCCTAGTTATCTGATAAGACAAAGTATAGCCAGTGGCCTAAGGTAAGATACAATTGCTCACTAACGACATGCAATTGATTAAAGTTAAAGATTAAGTAAAGAATAGAGGCATTCTTAGTTGTACCGCGCTTCGTCTTTGTCCGTATTTCAAGGTAACCGATCTGTAAAGCTGCCCGACATTGGAGTGCCGCTTTTTAAATCATTCACTCTGGTGGCCGAAGAGTACGTAGATGGCGTAGATGTACGTGATAAGCGTCATCACGTCATGAAGATAAAAAACGGACCAAATCGAGATTGAGTGAGGGTTATGAAAATGCCCGCCATCTTATATAAACTTTCCTCCAGAGTTTGCATGCGAGTCATAGGTTCGGAGGGCTTTATAACGCAAAAAGCGGGATTGTACCAGCTCTGTACATAAAGTGTACCGAAAATTATGAATACTTCTTCGTTTTTCTATGGTTATTTCTATATTTGGGAGATACATATTCTAGCTTGTCCGAATACGTACATAGTTACAGTTTCCCAATAGTACGAATATATCAATCAATGGGTACAAACAAGTTGGCTATAAAATTAAATGAAAGGGCGGACTGAATGGTGTCACATCAGGATACAGTGCTCCATGGGTGCATCATCTCCTATGCATGGGAATCTTTATTTTTATTTTGACTTATGTTTTTAGTAAACATTAGTCAATAATATATATGAGCCCGACTACAGATGTAACTACACATCGGGTATTTTCAATTTAAAAATGTATCAACCATGTAAGATATCAAAAAATGGAATTGTAGAGTCATATGTTATAGCATTGCCTGAAATGGGAACTTATTATTGATTAAATTTAATCACCTGTTCCCAAGGTATGTCCTGATTTAAACCCTTTTTGAAGGTGTTTAAAGTGAAAATCCAATACAATTCCTGGTGTTTCCTGACCGTTTCAGAGTCTTGACCTTGCTTGTGTTGAATGTTTTCTACAATGAACCATATTATATCATCTACTGTGTGGTTCATTTCGATGTAATGTTGTACAATAGGTGCTGTCATTTTTTTGGTACAAATTGCTGGTCTGTGTTCAGTCATATGGATATTGAGGGTATGTGCCATTTCACCCACAGAGCACATTCCACAGGGACAAATTAAAAAATATATTAGGTCTTTTTCCTTGCAATTCGTCATTCTCTTCGTGATAATGGTCTGTCCATTGAATTGCAGAGATCTTGTCTCTATTGCCAGTGGACAAACCCAGCACGTGCCACATTTGTAGTTACCTACAACTGGCTGTTGTCCAACAATACTTCTCTGTATTTGTTTTTGTAATGGGGCATGCATGACCACACTATCAGGTCTTTAAGATTTTTGTTTTTACGGTATGCAAACAGGGGTTTGGGTATTTTATCTTGATGTCCCTTGTTCGTGTTTAGTATGTGCCAGTTTGAGCAATTTATTCAACGAATTTGTTTGTTTAACATGGAATGTCGTTTCACAATAACTAATTCAGAAGTGTTCTTTTTGGTTTTATTAGTTAACAGATGCTGCCTATCAAAGTATCTTGCCCTTTTGTATGAATTTCTCACTTATTTGTGAGGATAGCCTTGTGCCAGAAATGTATCTTTCACGACGACAGCTTTTACATCAAAGTCATTCAGACAGGTACAGTTGCGGCGGACCCTCAAAAATTGGCCAAATAGTATACTTTATTTTGTGATGAAGGATGAAAGCTATCATAATGCAATAAAGTATTGCGTGCTGTAGGTTTGGTGTAAAGGTCAACAGCCGACTGTCCAGTTGCGCGCTTGATGATAATGTCCAAAAATTAAATCTGGGTGTTACTAAAAGTAAATGTGAAATGGATTGATATCACATAAATTTAGCCATGATAGGAATTCCTTCAGGATGTTTTCAGTGTCCGCCCATATGAAGAAAATGTCATCTATGAAGTGCAACCACTTCAAGACTGTCTCAAAGAATGGGGCTACTTCATTGAAGATGAACATGTTTTCAAATTTAACCATCTGGATATTAGCTACTGTGGGGGCGCAAGATGCGCCCATACTTACGCCCTTTACCTGTTTGTATATTTGGTCATTAAATTCAAAAACATTTTCCTCTAGGACTATTTTTAGACAATTAATGATAAATGTCTCGTCACAGTCAATATTCATAGTTTGAATGAACCACTGCACAGCTTGTAGTGCTCCTTGAATAGGGATGTTACTATATAGACTTTCAATGTCCAGTGTTACAAGATATTGTTGTTCAGGATTGAATGAAATGCCTTCAACCAAATTAATAATATGTCTTGTATCCTGGACATATTCTGGTGTCTGGTTTATGTGAGGGCGAAGAATGGCATCTAGATAGTTCGATAGTGGTTCTGTTATCGAACCTATTGTTGTGACTATGAGTCTGCACGGAGGATTTGTTTCACTTTTATGGATTTTAGGGACTCCTTACAGGCTAGCCATTCTAGGGTGCTGGACATTCATGTAAGCACACTCATTCTCACATATGTGTCCGTTTTTTAGTTTTTTAGTACCTGTGACATGGGCAAGGAGTCCAAATTCAGTGTAGAACAAGAAGATGTGTAAACTTCTACACACGTTTCTCAAAAGCACTATATAGTGCTGGATGTTCAAAGTCCATATTTTGTTGTTTTTCTCTTTATTAGTGCCTGTAGGGTATACATAAAACGTATAAAAATATGTTTTGTTAGATGAATATGTATTTATGTATATATGCCAGCATCTAGAGCAGGTGACTATTTCTAAATTGAAAATGCATGACTATTTTATTCTATAGGATATCGCTTTTTCTTAAACAGTCAGTGGTTTTTGGTACCTGTGTATACAAAGGATCCTGATCTCATGTGAAGCAGGGTCCTTTTTGTCTTTTGTATATTTTTCTCATTACACTTCAAAATGTTTTATTTTTCGGGGTCCTTGATATGTTATGTTTCTCTTTATTCATTCCTACAAGGAATATTTTGGACAAATAAACGTTTTGTTGTTGTTAAATGGATGCATTCTAATGCACCCTCATTCACATATGTATTAATTAGAGATTGGTTAATTCAGGGATATGGCTGTCATACTTACAGTCGATTAAGGCACTTTAGCATATGTTAAGATGGTATATAGGATAGTTCTTACAATCTTCAAAGTCGACTCCTAGTTATCTGATAAGACAAAGTATAGCCAGTGGCCTAAGGTAAGATACAATTGCTCACTAACGACATGCAATTGATTAAAGTTAAAGATTAAGTAAAGAATAGAGGCATTCTTAGTTGTACCGCGCTTCGTCTTTGTCCGTATTTCAAGGTAACCGATCTGTAAAGCTGCCCGACATTGGAGTGCCGCTTTTTAAATCTTTCACTCTGGTGGCCGAAGAGTACGTAGATGGCGTAGATGTACGTGATAAGCGTCATCACGTCATGAAGATAAAAAACGGACCAAATCGAGATTGAGTGAGGGTTATGAAAATGCCCGCCATCTTATATAAACTTTCCTCCAGAGTTTGCATGCGAGTCATAGGTTCGGAGGGCTTTATAACGCAAAAAGCGGGATTGTACCAGCTCTGTACATAAAGTGTACCGAAAATTATGAATACTTCTTCGTTTTTCTATGGTTATTTCTATATTTGGGAGATACATATTCTAGCTTGTCCGAATACGTACATAGTTACAGTTTCCCAATAGTACGAATATATCAATCAATGGGTACAAACAAGTTGGCTATAAAATTAAATGAAAGGGCGGACTGAATGGTGTCACATCAGGATACAGTGCTCCATGGGTGCATCATCTCCTATGCATGGGAATCTTTATTTTTATTTTGACTTATGTTTTTAGTAAACATTAGTCAATAATATATATGAGCCCGACTACAGATGTAACTACACATCGGGTATTTTCAATTTAAAAATGTATCAACCATGTAAGATATCAAAAAATGGAATTGTAGAGTCATATGTTATAGCATTGCCTGAAATGGGAACTTATTATTGATTAAATTTAATCACCTGTTCCCAAGGTATGTCCTGATTTAAACCCTTTTTGAAGGTGTTTAAAGTGAAAATCCAATACAATTCCTGGTGTTTCCTGACCGTTTCAGAGTCTTGACCTTGCTTGTGTTGAATGTTTTCTACAATGAACCATATTATATCATCTACTGTGTGGTTCATTTCGATGTAATGTTGTACAATAGGTGCTGTCATTTTTTTGGTACAAATTGCTGGTCTGTGTTCAGTCATATGGATATTGAGGGTATGTGCCATTTCACCCACAGAGCACATTCCACAGGGACAAATTAAAAAATATATTAGGTCTTTTTCCTTGCAATTCGTCATTCTCTTCGTGATAATGGTCTGTCCATTGAATTGCAGAGATCTTGTCTCTATTGCCAGTGGACAAACCCAGCACGTGCCACATTTGTAGTTACCTACAACTGGCTGTTGTCCAACAATACTTCTCTGTATTTGTTTTTGTAATGGGGCATGCATGACCACACTATCAGGTCTTTAAGATTTTTGTTTTTACGGTATGCAAACAGGGGTTTGGGTATTTTATCTTGATGTCCCTTGTTCGTGTTTAGTATGTGCCAGTTTGAGCAATTTATTCAACGAATTTGTTTGTTTAACATGGAATGTCGTTTCACAATAACTAATTCAGAAGTGTTCTTTTTGGTTTTATTAGTTAACAGATGCTGCCTATCAAAGTATCTTGCCCTTTTGTATGAATTTCTCACTTATTTGTGAGGATAGCCTTGTGCCAGAAATGTATCTTTCACGACGACAGCTTTTACATCAAAGTCATTCAGACAGGTACAGTTGCGGCGGACCCTCAAAAATTGGCCAAATAGTATACTTTATTTTGTGATGAAGGATGAAAGCTATCATAATGCAATAAAGTATTGCGTGCTGTAGGTTTGGTGTAAAGGTCAACAGCCGACTGTCCAGTTGCGCGCTTGATGATAATGTCCAAAAATTAAATCTGGGTGTTACTAAAAGTAAATGTGAAATGGATTGATATCACATAAATTTAGCCATGATAGGAATTCCTTCAGGATGTTTTCAGTGTCCGCCCATATGAAGAAAATGTCATCTATGAAGTGCAACCACTTCAAGACTGTCTCAAAGAATGGGGCTACTTCATTGAAGATGAACATGTTTTCAAATTTAACCATCTGGATATTAGCTACTGTGGGGGCGCAAGATGCGCCCATACTTACGCCCTTTACCTGTTTGTATATTTGGTCATTAAATTCAAAAACATTTTCCTCTAGGACTATTTTTAGACAATTAATGATAAATGTCTCGTCACAGTCAATATTCATAGTTTGAATGAACCACTGCACAGCTTGTAGTGCTCCTTGAATAGGGATGTTACTATATAGACTTTCAATGTCCAGTGTTACAAGATATTGTTGTTCAGGGTTGAATGAAATGCCTTCAACCAAATTAATAATATGTCTTGTATCCTGGACATATTCTGGTGTCTGGTTTATGTGAGGGCGAAGAATGGCATCTAGATAGTTCGATAGTGGTTCTGTTATCGAACCTATTGTTGTGACTATGAGTCTGCACGGAGGATTTGTTTCACTTTTATGGATTTTAGGGACTCCTTACAGGCTAGCCATTCTAGGGTGCTGGACATTCATGTAAGCACACTCATTCTCACATATGTGTCCGTCTCTGAGTGCTCTATTGGTTAGACTTTGGATTTTCATTTTTATCTTGTCAGTCGGACTGCTATTGATTTTGATATAGACATTGATGTTGTTTAACATTACCTCCATTTTAGATACATAGACAGGAGTGTCTATGACCACAATTCCGCCTCCCTTTCCACAGCTCTTTATAGTGATCTCTGGGGTTTGTTTTAATTCAAGTCATGCTTGGTATTCATCTTTTTTATGTTGTACAGTGTTCTTTGCACACATTTCGTGGCTGCAAATAATTTTTGAAACACTACCTGTTCAAATATTATTACTTCAGTAGATATTTGTTCTGCAGTTGGAGTGAATGTGGATTTCAATGACAGTCCTGATCTATTAAGCTGCATGGATATTGGGGCTTGATGGGCAAGAAACGACTTTAGACGGATGTTCCTGAAAAATGCCATCAGGTTCCAAAAAGTTCGAACTTATTTATACCAGATTGTGGTACAAACGTCAAACCTTTAGATAGTAAGGGATACGTGGCCTGAGTCATATACGAAGCACTCAAATTAAATACGGGTATTTCCGTTATTCTCTCCAGTATTGGGCATTTTGAGTTACCAGGTACTGATTCTGGTTGGTCTGCTGATTTCACCGGGAAACAACATTTACAACGCAGTCATTACAACACACTACCTTTACAATGCAGTCATTACATTGCAACATCCTTTACATCGCATGCCATTACAGCGCAGCCATTACAACACATGTCACTACAACGCATGCCATTACAATGCAAACCATTACAAAGCATAGTTTTTACCCCTACACTGTCCAACACTTACCCTACTGTTGCACTCACTGGAATGGGAATAGTAATTTTAACCCCTACACTATCCAACACTTATCCTACTGTTGCACTCTCTGGAGTGGGAATAGTAATTTTTACCCCTACACTATCCTACACTTACCCTACTGTTACCCCCCCCAAAATTATGCGATGTAATGGTATGCGTTGTAATGGTATGTGTTGTAATGGCATGTGTTGTAAAAACATGCATTGTGATGGATGTTGCGATGTAAAAACTGCGCTGTAAAGGCATGCGTTGTAAATGTTTGCACTGTAACGTCATACATTTGATTTCCCCAGTAACGGGGCTGGTACTGGTGCCACAAATTGCACCTTCTCTGGTTGCGCCTGCATAAAAAAAGCTTGTTAGTTTGGTAAGTTCTAGATATATAGCGGCTATTCCTAGAGTCAAATTGATTCGGGGCACTTTCATTGTCAGAGTCCGACGTATCAGAGAATTTCGTGACTTTCTGACTGTATTGCCTATATGTTGGTTGTTCCTGCTGACCCCCATCAGTTTGAGTATAATAATGTTCTGACAGTTATGGGTATGTGTTTTCCCTACTTGATAGTCTGATGTCTTTTTTAAGTTTGTCTGTTTTTCTTTTATTAAGATATTCAGTATATGAATGCATTTCAGTGTCTATTTCCTCCAATTTTCCCTTTGCCTCATAGACAGCTGATGTACTTTTGATTTGATTTTCTAGGTCTAGGATTTAGACCATTAATTGTTTTAACATTTCCTTGGTCGTTTCTACAATCAGCATCATGAGGTGTCTCGAGCAACGATTGGTGATCATAGACCATTTTTCAAGAAATTGTTTTATTTGCACAAACAAACCTGGGAAGTTTTGTATTCTGAGCCCTTGGGGTATAACCCCAGCACGTAGGTATTCCAACATATATTGGCCATGTAATTCGATTCTCTTAGTTTTTTATCTTGATCTTCATTTCTATCTGGGTTAGATGTAAGCTGTTGACCAAAACTACCTAAGCTCCCAACCATGGATGCAAAGTCATCATCTGAAAATACATAGGCTTGGAGGTTGGCCATATTTAAATTGGATAACAACCATTACGTAATATTTACTAGTGACAAGATGAAGCAAGAAGATTATTAGGAAGATTCAGTGAACTCAATTAACTGATGTGATTATATTTGCATGCATTAAGTAAGTGACAAGCTTCAGTATGAATATTATCAGGTATGTTAGAGAGATCCTGGCAGGAAGTTAGGAAGCTAGTTCGTATGTTGAAATGTAGGCCTTGACAAGCAAGAGCTTGGTTTAAGTTAAAAATGCAAACACAGAATAGGTTAGTCCTGTACCTGTCGTAGGTGTGTTGTCAAGTCATGTGTCAGTATTGCCCACACTGCTCTCATCTTTTATACTTCTGGAGAGTCATTGCTGAGGTGGGCTTGATACATGGTATGCATAAGATGAGATGGACAAGATGAAAATGGCTGCCATCTGGTGAGCCAAGTCGAGTGCAATCCTTTAAAAAGACAGGCTGCTCCAGACAGGCTTAAGACTTGATGGCAGGTCCTGAATATGGTATTGACGGGTCTGGATAGCCCCACAAAATTGCTGAGGAGACTGCCCTACTCTTATAGACCTTAGTTGTTCAGCAGTAGGGTTGGGACAAGGTGCTCAGAAAATGTCAAGCTGGGCCAATCACAGACATGTGTCTGCATCTTCGATCTTGGTACGGCGTATGCAGCATGAGAAAGGAGGTCCTAACAGCCACCTCATTGGTGAACAGACCATTTGCACACTGTGGGGCATATTTATAAGCCCCATCGAATGTCACTTTGTTTGACGCTCCGGTGGTGCAGTGTGCTGGCTCATATTTACAAGGCCATGCAAAGCCACCCTGCGTGGCTTTTCATGGCCTTGTAAATATGGCCCCCTTTCATGCATCACTCTGCTTGAAAGCCAGTGGGTGTTGCTGTGGGTGTTCCCACACAACACCCATGGACGCTGATGCATTCCCAGATTTTGTCAACCTGGGAATGCATCAGATTCTAAGGCCTTCCCAGGGGAGGCGTTAAAGTGGCACAACAAGGAGAAATACCTTTACTTCCCCTCGCTTTTTGCTCTTTCTAATGTGAGCTTCCTCCTTTGGTTGTTTTGTAACAGGGGCACTAAGTCTGTGAAGCTTTCCCTGGTGTAGGTCTCCAGGGTGGGGGAGGAGCTTGACTGATTTGCCTTTTGCAGTTTTATTTCCTAGTCCTTCAGTTCATGATGCTTGCATGGCACTGGAGTGGCAGGAGCTTAATGGTTTCATCTTTGGCGGTTCCACAGCCAGGCTCTTTAGGCCATGAAGCTTGCCCTCAAGCTGGTGTTCCAGGGTGGGATATGAGCTTGACAGCAATGCCCTCAACTGTTTCACAGAAGGTCAGTCTCAGAAGTCTGCCCTGGCATCTGTGTTCCAGGGTGGGAGGAGTTTGATGGTTTGCCTTTGGAGGTTTCACAGCTGAGCTCTTTAGTCCATGAAGTCTGCCCTGGCATCAGTGTACTGGGGTGGGAGGCTTAACAGTTCCACTTTGGCAGTCTTGCAGCCTTCATGTCGGTGTACTGAGGTTGGCAGGCTTGATGGCTCTAAATTTGGCAGTCTTGCTGCCGGGCTCTTCAGTCCATGAAGTTTGCTTTGGCATTGGTGTACCAGAGTGTGGGAGGCCTTGATGGTGGTACTTTTTACGGGCTTGAAGCCCAGCCCTTGTGTCAGTGAGGCTTGCTCTAGATTTCTTGATCAAAGGTGAGGGAGTCAGTGAAGCTTGACAGTTTTGCCTTTGGTAGTTTCGCAGCCAGGTCCTTCAGTCATAAAGCTTGCTTTGACTCTGGTGTTGTGGAGTGCAGGTGAGCTTGACAATTACGACTTTGGCGGTTTCACAGCTGTTCCCTTCAGGTTGGTATCTGAACGCCGTGCTTGCCCTAGTATGACTGTACCAAGTGGGGGTAACCTCCTTTTTCTGTGCACAGCTGGGCCCATCTAGTTGTGAATGCTTGACCTGGTGTGGGTGTACAGGGTGGAAGTTGCTAGGTAGCAACACCCTTTGCCCTTGAGCAGCCAGGCCCCTCAGGCACCAGAAGCTTGCCCTGGTGTGGGTGTATCAAGTGGGTAGTAATTTGGGATGACCTGAGTTCCCTTCTATCTAGGAAGGGTGTCCTGGTGAGAGTGTACCAGTTGGACATTAACCTGGGAGTAACCTCCTTAGTGTGGGTGTGCTGGGTGGGTGGTCGCTTGGCGATAGGCAGCTTGGTTCTTCCTCAAGCTGGGAACCTCAGAGAATATGCAAAATCCTCAGTAGAAATAAACATATACAATGTAACATCTTTAATGGTGCCCACAATATTTTCTTGAATGTGACAACCATTCAGAACATTTTAAATCTGCAAATTACAAATTCCTCATGGGAGAATTTGCTCCCTTAACAAATTCATTTTGTTTATTTGTGGACTTTTGGAGGTCAAGGATGACCATGGATCCTCAACGGTCCTGATATCACTATCTAGTTCCTAAATGTAATCCCTTCATGTCCAAACTGAGCATCTTTTTAAATATTGTTTCTCAAAAACTACTGAACAGATCTACATCAAACTAACAAAAGCAAAATCCTTGAGAAAAGTTGTAACTTTTTGCCAAGTTTGGTGTAATTCCGTTTATCTGTTTTTCTTTAACTGAGAGCAAAACTTCCTATGGAAATTAAAATGGGAAATCACACATTTGAGACCCCATTTTTTTCATTGATGACCCTTGTCAGATTGGCATAAAACTCTCTGAAAGCGAGCCAAATTAGATGAAATTTCTCTTGGAAAGTTTTGAGCAGGTTCTTCAAATGGTGTTAAAGTTATTCATGTGGAAACTCAGACCTAACCATAGCACTCTACTGGTGCTATCACAGCAGGTGTATAATATTAGGGGACTATTTATGAGGCCATTTTTGTCGCTCTTGCACCAGGCAACATGGTGCAAGAGTGATGCAAACCTTAAGATGGATTTTTGAAGCCACGCAAAGCCACTTTGTGTGGCTCTGAGTGACTTAAAAAATCTGGAGTAACGAAGCGCAAATTGCTGCATTGCGTTGCTTTGCCCAGGGTAGGCATTTCATGGGCATTGCGCAGGTGTTCCCATAGAACTCCCATGGATTTTCACGAATTGCCAGATTTACAAGAATTTGTAAACCTAGGCATGCGCCAAAAACATACACCTCCCCAAGTGAGGCATAACGAGGAAAAATATATTTATTTCTCCTCGTTTTTGTCCCCTACATTCTGCAGCACACATAGAAAGGGGAAAAAGCCTCTGGGGGTTGTTTTTGTGCAGGAAGCTCCTCATTACTGCACACAAACAATCCTCCTTACAACGCAGGCACCCTGGCACCATGTTGCAAGGGTGCCTGCATTGGCGCTTGTCATCCAAAAAGGTGCCAGCACAGGGGAAAAGGCAAGAATGTGCCATATTGCCTTAAATATGATGCATTTCTGCCCTTTCCCTGTCACCCAGTGTAGCACAGCAAGATGACTTGCTGCGCTGCACTGTGTGACTTGGCCATAAATGTGACACATAGTGTATACGTGAGGTGTAATAGGTTACTTTTAAGATGCCTGTCCTCCTTCATCTCACACTACACTTATTTACTTTATTGAAATTGGTACTTATCAACATATATCATAGTGGAGTGAACCCAGATATTCCACGTATGGAAAAATACACAAATTCCTGTACAATAACCAACGTAGACATTGCAGTAATAAAACAATGTACCTACAGACTCTTCATAATATCAGCAAACATGGGCAGGATTACATAGACTGATCCATGATGATACAATTTTATGCCAATTTATAACTGGCTACTATAAAGTTGACATTTTTCACTGGTGGGGCGATCCAAATGTTGGTGTACAAACCTAAGAGCAAAGCTGGTTTGGTACTACTACAGTCTATGACATCCGATTTTTTTGTGCAAAAAAAAAACTGCAATCCGTTCTCTCAAAAAAGTATTGTCAGTGCTCCTTTGAGCTGCACCTCGTTTGTGTACAATAAATAGATCACGACAATCGAGATGGCTTTTACCTCCATGGAGCTCTTGGCTTCAAATGAATGAGACTGTTCATGGAACGCACAAGAGCTCAACAGGCCCTTGTAAATGTCCCAGCATTGTTAAAGGGCAGAACATGCTGCTGTGTATTCTAATCTCGGCTCTCAACAGTACATCATTTTGTGAAGAGCACAGTTGCTATTGTATAAAAGCAGGGACAGCAGCTCTCAAGGCCAATGTTGGTCTAAAAAGATTCATGTGCTGAAGTAGGAGGGAAGCTTTAATATGCTTTACAATTTGTTTTAGTGATGAGTTCTCGAACCGCAAACAATTTCACATTTACAATGGATCTGAAGTGTGTCGAGCTTTGTAAGGAGGAAAATTTTATCGAATGTGGATGATTCCGTGGGACGTGTCGTTACAGCATTTCATGCAATGCTCTTTTGTTCGGTTATAACCTGCTAGGTAGAAGGATAAACTGTGGTTGCCATGGTTTCCTGAAAGGTCCACCATGGAAGAGAATGATTTAATGGTTTAACTATGTTTTTGATCACACAAGTGACCAGAGCTTGGTTATTTTGGCTGGTGTTGGTGGTGCTCCTAGATGGTCTATGGACCTGCCTCCTGAAATACATCTCTGTTAGAGACCAGGCTAATGTGGTTACAAAGGTCAAACATGATCACATCATAATGTGATAATCAATGTTAATGTTGTGTGATTTTATAAAGCACACTGTTATCCAGAGGTGTCCTGGTGCTACCTCCAATGAATAACAGGGAACAAACGAGAGGGGCCCTATTGTTAAACAGCCATGTTTTCAACTCTTTCCTGAAAGTGAGAAGGTCTGGGGGAAGAAAGGATGAAGAGAGACATCTTGTTCCAAGTTAACCGTATCGAAGAGGAAGCTTCTTCCTTCCCAGTTATTTTTTTTAAATCTTGGGACAGCCAGGGTTCTCGCACCTGAGTAATGGAGGGTTCTATTAGGTACGTATCACGTGAATGTTTGTCTAAGGTGGGTGAGTCCAATGATGTGTAATGCCTTGAATGCTGTGCAGAAAGCTTTAAACTTGATCCTGTTCCTGACAGGGAGCCAATTAAGCTTCTGGATTACTGTTTTAACTGAGCTGAATTTTGGGGTACCGGACAGGAGTCTAGCAGCAGCATTTTTAAGCACTTGCAGCTTACTAAGATGTTGTTGCTGCATGTTAAGGTACAATCTGTTGCAGTAATCCAGCCGTGATAGGACAAAGGAGGTCATGACAATTTTTCGGGACTCTGAAGGAATAAAACATAATATATTTGTAATCATCCTCAGAGTAAAAAAGGTGGAAGCCGTCAAGGAATTAACCTGTTCCCTAAAGGTGAGTTTGTATACCAATAAGACTCACCGGTTTTCCACTTTCCTGACATGAGTGGGCAACAAACCCACAACCCCTTCTGACAAGACTGACAAAAGTTGGGGAATCTGTGTCTTTGCTATGTAATAGTCTCCCCAATATTGGTGTGGGAGGGGGGAAGGTGGGATAGGCAGAAACGACTAGATTTGATCCTTCCAATCCTTCATTTCCTAGCGCGACTCACTCTGCCACTCCTACTGTTTTAGCTTTGGAGCCTGTACCAACACTAGGTGTATCAAATATACCCATTGACAGTAATTATCCTACTAAGAAAATCGATGCTCTTCCAATTGAGACAAGACAGAGTTGTCCCTCGCAGATCTTTCACCATCCAAATATGTGTCCTTTTTGCGTCCCCCCCATTCTGATTTGCCAGGGAGGGATCTTATTACCGTTCAATCTTTTGTAAATAACGATCGTTTAGGCAGGGGTGGCCCAGGTGCTCATCAAAGAGGGCACTCTATTAATCAAGTGATCCCTACAGTCAAATCAGGAGTAAGTCTAGATCTTACACCAGCAGCCTGTCCCTTTGTTATAGTACTAGCAAATTCCCCTGAACTAAAATTGGACCATCAAGAAACTACATAGCAGCTAATTCACAAAGCGCTGCACTGGCTCTTTAAATATACAGGGGACAGATTTAATCTGTATCAACATCCAATTATGACCAGGAGAGTAAACTGGGTAGGAAGGGGTCCAAAAACTATAGGAGTTTTTCAATAACCAGCATCTTGTAGGTGACCTATTGAGAACACTACCAAGCACTCCCTCTTTCCATTCTGAGATTTGTGCCCTTCCATTGTTTTATTTATAAACCTTGTAGACCATTTCAACCTGCACACCATAAAACAAACACTTTTCATCTACCTTGCCATCCTTCTAGTCTATACCTTCCTCAAACTATCCCACTACTACCCCTTATCAACAGATGTACTTTATTGGAGGATATGGTAGAATGCGATTGACTTGCAGGCCAAGGTTTGACATCGCCAAAAGATTATTGTATAGTATGCTCTAATGGAACACCTGCGGCTCCTTTATCCCTTTTAAATCCTCAGTTAAACCCAAGTATACAGCTTGATAGCTCTACCTTGTCTCAGAGCCCGATTTGCACGGAGAACACTTTGGAGTTCACCACAGTTATCTTTTAGAACAGTGCGGGGTATAACCAAATAAAGGCTAACTGTGATTGGCTATCCTTGCTAATGGGCTATGACATCTTGTGCCTTCAGGAGACCTTGGAAATCAACCAGGTCCACTTAAACGGGCATCGCTCCTCTCATACACCCGCTATACCTTCAACTACTGGTCACTCAAGGGGAGGTTTATTAACATTACTCTCTAATACACTTCCCCTAAAGGTAAAGACATTCTTAAATACGTCACCATATTATCATATTATACGTATTGAGTTTCACAAAGAAAGAACGTGGATGCTTATACATTTTTACAATAATAATTTTGGTGATAACTAAGCAGTGATCTTGGACCCCTTGGAAAAATACATTGCTAATTTTAAGAAAATATTTCATAAATCTTGTGATATAACCTGGATGGGCGAATTTAATACCCACCCTTGTAATAAGCTAAATTCACCAGCATGTGGGCTAGTAGATGAAGAAGGGGATCCCCTTCCCCATTTTAGCCATAACGATTATGATGATACTCTTAACAGGCTATTAGTAGTAAACAACCTTATAATGTTGAATACTGTTGATACTGTAGTTGGTCAGTTAAACTTCACATTTTCTACTCGCTCCCACTTCTCAACCCATGATTATGTTTTAGTCTCAGATCCAATAAGCAAGTTTTTTACCCAAATTAAGATACATTTTTATGCTTTCAGTGATCACACTGCAATCACGTCTCTTATTCCATCTTTACAAAAAGGACCCTAGTACTAACCTACCTATCAAACCTGTGATTGCAAGAGAAAATGGGGTTGTTTTGAAGTGGGAAAAAGTGGACACTGTGAAGTTTGTCGGGAACATAGTCTCCAAGCAGGCACCAGAGATAATGATATGTTTAGATACAATGATTGATAATAGAATAACACCAGCTTTTGAACTAATTTAACTAGAAATTAAAAATAACCTACTACGCTCTATATCTAATGAGCGTCGTAAGGGTCCCGCTTGGTTTGATGATGAATGTGCGAAAACACTCAAAAAGCTACACATGGCCTTGAAGGCAAAACCTAGAGACCAAAATTTGGTGAAGTTTTCACGGCAGTTATATAAAAAAGCAAGGCTAACAACGCAAAAGTTTATAAAGGAGGAGCTTTGGAAAAGATTGCAAAGGGCTGCTGTATTAAATAACTCAAAGGATTTTTGGTCATTAATCAATGCCCCTTCTCTGAGAGATGAAAAAATGATGACAACAGATACCCATGTGGACCAGGAGGCATAGGTTACACATTTTGAAGGCCTGTTTGGTAACACACAGGAGCTAACTGTCCAAACACCCCCCCATCTGTTATTACCTAGTTTAGGAGATAGGGTACTCCTTATTCTGGAGGAAACAAGACACATTCTTAACCAGTGCAAAAAAGTGAAGGCACCTGGACCTGATGGAGTCCCGATTTACTTTTTTCTAGGTAGTCAAGATCTTTGGGTGCCACTTCTTCCAAATGTCTTCAATAAAATTGTTCGAACAGGTGTGCCCTCTTCCTGGAAGACAACCTTTTTATAAAAAGGGGGAAAAAGCTGTTCCAAAAGATTATAGGCTCATATCCCTATTGGACTCAACAGCCACATTAATGGGCCTGTTACTTCTAAACAGGCTTGAGGAATGGGTTTAGGAAAAGCATATAATAATCCCATGCCAATATGGCATTAGAAAAGGAAAGGGAACGGTGGATCAGAGTTTTCAATTTAAATGTAATATTAGCCAAATACAGGGCAAGAATGGTCACTTATACCTTGCCTTCGTGGATCTGTTGGCAGCCTTTGATTTTGGGCACAGTCTAAGCAGTGGCAGATCATGAAGGCAATGGGAATTGAGATTCAGATAATTAATGTAATCCGTGATCTGTTTGCCGAAGCCACGGCCTGTGTTTGATTTGGCAAGGGAGGAGAATGCATGAGACACTTTAGAATTACTAGGGGCGTGAGGCAGGGGTGTATGCTTGCGCCCTTCCTGTTTGCCTTATATACTAATGCCGTAGAATCTGCATTGCAAGGGTCTACCACATATGTTCCCTCTATTAATTCTCTTCCTGTCCCGATTCTCCTCTATGCTGACGACACAGTGATCCTTGCGTGCACAGGCAATGCGCTGCGTCAACTCGTAGAGGAGAATGCAAAATGTATGAACAATTTGGATCTCAAAATTGACTACACAAAATCGTTTGTTAATGTGGCAGGTCCAAAGCAGCAGAAACAGCCTCAAATGTACATTGAAGGGGTTAAGCTAGATGTTGTAGATTATTTTAATTACCTAGGGATTGTGTTTGATGGAGACAATAATTGGAGAAATAGGGTCTCCAACTTTAACTTTAGCTTTAAATTTGTGAAAAAACTCGGACCCAAGCCAATTGAAGTGATAAAAGAGGTTTACGACGAGGCAAAAACACTATCTGCAGCCTCTAATGGCGCAGCTGTTTGGGGCATCTCTGATGCCTCTAAACTGCAGCACATAGAGGAGCTTTTTTGAAAAACCTGGTTTCTCTTCCCCTGTCGTGCTCTAATTATAACTGTCACGTGAAGTTGTGAGTTCCTTATATTATTGATAAGATTCTATTTATAGTATAGATAAGTGATTTGCAGGTGAGATTGCAAGCGATGAGCGCAAGGAGGTGGAGAACACCGCGCTGCTCTCCGGTGCCTTTAAACTGCTGCTACCACCACCAAACCCCTCAAGGGACTTGCGGTGCCCAGCCTAATTTTGCCGCGGGAGGCGGAGGCTTTCTGTTTGCCTTGGCTCCCGCAAACTCGCAGCGACTCGAGGGCATCTTGTGCTTTGAGTGGAATCTGCCGGCTGCAGCTGGGGACTTGGAGCAGCCTGTGCCGCGGCGCGGGGATTGAGGCTGGTCCCTGGTCCCAGGTGCTGAGGAGCAGGAGAGGAGAGGAGCCGGGAGGAGCTGGGAGCTGGGAGCTGTATGTACAAGGTGAGGGGGGTGCCGTTCCTCTCTCCCCTAACTGCACTGCACCAATGTTGGAGTTGGGTGTTTGGTGAATTTGCTGGAACGCTACAAGTGTAGAGACATTGAGGTGCTGAGGGTCAAGCAGTGGACTTGGACCCTGTGATTACAACGGGACTGCGAGGACCATCAGCCCCGTAATTCTGTGCAGCTGTGTGCTTCTTCCCCCGCTCCCACCTACTTCTACTTAATTGCCTACGCGGGACGCGTGTTGGTGAAGCCCGGACTAGGGCGGGCCCGTTAGAGCCCGTTAGAGATCGGAGGAGGCCCCCCTTTTAACAACTATACTATACCTAGGAGGCTTCGTTGCAACGGAAGGCAGGAGAAAGAGAGATATATTCTGCCATAATCTATCGACAAAGATGCTTGCAAACGAAAAAAAGGGGAGGAAGGTTCTTGGTGCTGGATATGTGACAGGTACATTGGACCAATTTATTACGAGAGCGTCTAATGTACTTGAACAGGAGATTGCCATAACTGAAAGGCGTCTCTCGTGGGATCCAGTATTTAATAAGCGCTCCCCCTTGGGGGGCCTCCTGAGTGTTTTATCTCCCACAAAAGAGACTCGACTGGTCCGACTGGCCCGCACTAATCCGCCACAAACAATAAGTTGTGGTGACTTGGATGTGCTGAATATTGATGCTAATTCGGTGGGGTCACAGGCTAATTTGATTCCTGTTAATAAAGACATTGGATCAGATTTGTCTATAGGACCTGTGACTCGGGCTAAGGATATTTCAAAGACTAAACTGATAGCCCCAGAAAAGTCGTCTGGAGCAATCCTGAAGAGGAAATGTGGAGGTATTCATCGAAAGGGGAAGAAGGGAAAGGTGTACAAATCTGATAAAAGTAATAATGGGGCTATACTGGATTCTTCTGCCAATGAAGTAGCTCAGCATAATAATGTGGTGGCAGGTATATCAAAGGTGGGCGATGCTGACATGAGAACTTCCCAAACGGAGGATTTTAATTGGCAGAGGATCGAGGGTCTCATCACTTTGTCCATGCAGCCACTACTAGAAGGACTAACATGCATTGAAAATAAGCTGGACAAAATTGTAGGAACAATGTTGTCAAATGTGGATATTACTAGGAATAATATAGTAAATTTTGATAGGCCAAACGTTCCACTGAAGGAGGGATTCGGGGATGGTGGGGGATCTGCTGGACCTATCTCTACTCAGAAAGCTCAAGTAATGGCCCCAAGTGTTGTAAGGAAAGTAGGGGTAAATTCGGACAATTCATCTGCACTAGAGCCGCTAATCGTGGGGACACGGGAGAGGGACTGTGAGGAGAGGCCCCTGGGAGTTTTAAGCAGTCAAAGAAAGCAATATCTGGGCAGCAAATCCCGGGTAAGATGGTGGCCAAACCCATTCGGTCCCATTTGGACTTCCCGCCAGATTGTGCGCCGTATGTGCTAATACTGACAGGGGTGCCAGAATTGGATCAGGGGAAGTCCGAAACACACGAACAACTTAAATGTAAAATAATTCACTGGCTAAATTCTAATAGACCCCTTCCGGGGGAAGTCTATAGCCAGATACTGTGCGTGAGGAGAGTCAACTGGGTAGGGAACCAACCTAAAAATGAAGTAGGTGATTGTGTCGTTGTAAATTTTAGGGACCAGAGAGCTGTAAGACATATATGTGCATGGCCGATGAGACCCATTGGCGCAACCATCAGGGCCTACAATTTAAATCATTTTATTGCCCTTTTTATCAATCGTCCAACTGTAACCAACAAGAAGAGAATAGGGCTGGATACAACGGCTTACAATTTATGGTGCCACTCAGTAATAGATTTAGTGGTCTAGATCTGGTAGATTGACTGACTCCCTTGTCCATTAATAAGTATGTTAGGTTAAAACAAACAACTAGTGGGGCTAAGGGAGGAGGGCTGCCTCTCCAAATTGCCCCACGTATTGAAGAGGGGCTGGCCTTGGAAGGCTGGATAGCCAGGAATGATTCAGGGGATACTGCTAGGGTGAGTGGGGATGGCAATCAGGGGATGGGTGCAGATATTGGACTTCCTCATTTAACAACTAAGGCGGTTGCTAGAGGCACAGTATCCCCAGTGGATGTGGGTAGGTTGACTGCCCATGAGGGAGAAGGGATGGGTCAAACTGCTGTTTTAAATATTGCTGAAGAACCCACTGCTGTAGGGGATAATTTTGACCCAGAGCAACCTCAAATTGGGGCGGGTGGGACAAAGGAAACAATAAATATCCTGTCGTGGAATGTGGCTGGGATTAAAAACAAATTGTTGTGCCCAGATTGGGGAGCTTTTGTGGAGGGAAGCGATGTTTGCCTATTCCAGGAAACTTGGGCTTTGGCTGATATATATTGGAGAGGGTATTCTACATTTAGTGTACCAGCAACCACGAAGGGTAAGGGCAGACCATCAGGGGGACTTAGCATCTGGGTTGGTACACATCTGGGGGCCTAGGCAGTCCAGATCCCCACTGGATCGTTAGATGTACAGTGTATCTTGCTTACTTTTTCAGAAAATAGACAAACTGCTTTTATAAACATCTATTCACGACCAACTGTGTGTGGGAGGGAATCTGGAACGATTGACCAACTTAGGCAGTTTATTCTAACCTTGAACCCATCAATTATTCTAATTGTGGGTGGTGATTTTAACTGCCAGTATGAGCCACTTACTGATACAACCCAAGATGGTCTAGATGGTGAGGACCGGCACTGGCATATTCCGGAAACGCAGATTCCGGTAGTTAGAGCTTGGACTCCCCTGGTGTTGCAAATTAACTCTTTTACTCTTTTGTCATCTTTTAGAGCCTGTAACGGGAGGACAAAGTCAGATAGACCGGGGCGTATGACCTTTAATAGGGAAGGCCACAATTCCATCCTGGATTATATCTTGGTCGAATTTAGATCTTGGGGAATGGTTCAGGATTTCATAATATATGATAGGAAAGATAGTGATCATAATCCTCTGGTTATGATGTTAAAACCAGAGAGCCTGGGTATGTCAAATCTAATCCCAGATAAAAACTTAATTGGACCTCCGCTTCTATTAACTAATAACAGGCGGAGAGTCAAGTGGTCACAAATATTACGTACCCCGAATAAACTTGCCGATGTGTATCGAAGGTTTCTGCCTTCCCTGAGTGATATGGGTGAGGTGCAGGATAAAGCTAAGCACACAGGGATTGGCGATGAGCCCTTGAAAATACATCAAGGGCTCATTCAAAATCTCTCTGGAGCCCATCGCTGGTTCAATGCTTATTGCAGGGAAGCCAAAAAGGACTTGGTCCTTGCGGTCAAGTCAAAGGATAAAACTAAGATTAAGTACTGTCGGTGCCTATATGAGCAGGCTATTCAGAAGGGAAAGAAAGAGTGGGAGGTGGATAACCGGGAAGATCTTAGAGTTGCACTAAAGTCCAAAGATTTTAAATCCTTTTGGACAATTGTTAGTTGTGGGAGCAGGGTAGGTAGATTGGCCAATGAACCAAATATAGCTGCATCGTTCTGGGAATTGCATTTTGAGGCCCTGTATTCCCCACCGAGTAATGATGAATTTGAAACCACTCTCCCATGCCTCCACCATGAGTATCGACTGGAGGGGGCCTGGGAGATTACACTGGTGGAGGTAGAGGATGCCATTTTGAAATTAGCTCCAAAAAAGTCCCCTGGACTAGAAAAGATACCGGGAGATCTATACCGTTCTGAACCGAAAATATGGGCTCCTTATTTGCGTGTTCTTTTTAATGCCATACTGAATGGTATGGATCCCCAGGAAACATGGCGGGGAGCTGAAATAGTTCCTATCTTTAAAAAAGGTTGCCCCCTTAAACCATCTAATTATAGGCCAATTAGCCTCATAGACGTGACGCAAAAATTGATTGGCAGAATCATTCAAAGTAGAATACAGAGTTGGATGGAGGATGGTGAGATTTTATCTCCGTTCCAGGCCGGTTTTAGACAGGGCATATCCACGGTGGATCAGTTATTTAGACTGCAGGTCCTATATTGGAAAACTGTAAAGGTAGAGGGAGGCAGCCTCTTCATGATCTTTGTTGACCTGCGGTCAGCATTTGACTTGGTGCCTAGAAACAAACTGTGGAGGGTACTGCAAGAATTGGGTTTACCACGCTATCTTCTTAATGTTTTAATGAGACTCCATAGTGGCACTTACGCCCAGGTAAGGTGTGGGAAGAATGGGGAATTATCAGGCCGCTTCCCGGTCAATCAAGGGGTGCTCCAGGGCTGTGTCCTGGCTCCCACCCTTTTTAGCCTTTATATAAATGGACTGGTTGATCACCTTCTGGGAGCAATGAATATAGATGCCCCGAGGCTAGCCACTGGTCGGGTGCCCGCTTTGATGTTCGCGGACGACACTTTGTTGTTGTCCAAGACATCAACAGGCATCCAACGCATTCTTGATGGTTTTGCCGATTTTTGTGTTTCTAGGGGACTAGAGATAAATCTAGATAACACCAAGTTCATGATCTTCAACCCACTGACGCAGACACGCCCGAATCCCGTCCTAGGTGGAACCCCGCTGGAGAGAGTGAAGACCTTTGAATATCTGGGTATCACCTTGGGAGAACACTTGGAATGGGATTCACAGTTGGCCAAGGCTGCACTCAAGCTAACAAAGGTGGTGGGGGGGATCCAAAAGCTACATGGAGAGTCCGAATTTAAGCCTGCGGCTCCAGTAATTTAAATTTATAATATCCAGGCCAGATCGGCAGCCCTATATGGGGCCGAACTTTGGGGGCACCAAAAATCGCAAAACCTAGCCAAGGTGGAACATACATTTGTGAGTAATATATTGGGTCTTCCTATAAGTACCCCATTGGTACCATTGCGTATGGACCTAGGGCTACTACCTATTGAGGAGGTTATGCCTTTACGCCCGCTATTATATTGGAAAAGATTGTGGTCCGTACCTGAGCTCGCTTGCTATAGAAACGAATTTAGGGAAATTTGGGATGCACTGAGAAACAGGAATAACAGGTGGCTGGCCCACATTAAGTTAATTAGCTGCAGGCTAGGCCTATCTGAGCTTTGGGTATCTCCGAAAGTTGCCTGTCCGGAGATATCGAAAGCTGACCTGAGTCGCTGTTATAAGAATTATAATTTAGCATCCCTGCATGCGAGTTCTGATGGGGGTAGATTGACTACTGAGGTCCTCCAGATTAAACTAGAGTAAAAAAGAGAGGAATTCCTAGACCTAATATTCCCTGCACTAGCACGAAAATTGTATATGCAACTTAGGCTAGGTACTCTCCCGCTTAGAGTGTTTTCTAGCAAGTGAGATAAAACTACGAGCAAGGAGTGCCCTGCCTGTGGTTCTCATTTGGAAAACGAAATTCATGTTTTCTTTATTTGCCCAGCATATCAGGGTCCACGCAAGCACTGGCTAATTCCAATCTGTAGAAATTTAGGGTTTCGCCAGTGTGCACATACACTAAGGGTGTTAAAAAAGGATACCCTCCCCCCCCCTCCCATAATTGTTGCTGTCTCCCGCTTTCTGAATGCAATGTGGCACATACGGAGGAAATTGATTACTGAACCCTGTGCTTTACACGAGTTTCTTGCTTTAAATTAATTTAACGCTCGATAATGAATTTCAAGTTTAATCCTCGTTTTAATCGACGTATAGTATTGTATGTATATGTAAAGTTGTATAAGTAACGTATTTTGAATGCTATTTTTATTCATTAATTTAAATTTTGTATTACATGTTTTTTATGAACTTTTATGGTCCTTGGTGGCTGAAATAAAGTTATCGAATGAACGAACGATAAGATTCGTATTGCACCAATTAGGATATGGCATTCAGTTTGGCGCAAAGAAACCCTTTCACTGACTACAGATATTATAAATGACGCCCTGAAATTAAATGGTGCAAGTAAAATAGGATGGTTAAGATATGTCAAATCTAAACTCCAAGCGGTCGGCCTACATTACCTTTATGAGGATCCAAAGATGTGCCTGTCAATGTCTAAGAGGGAGCTGAAGACTCGCTTATTGGTCTATCTACAGGTGAGGAGGCACGACACTTATTTTAAACTATTCACAGTTAGACTATATCACGCTGCCCCAAGTATAGTTAATATGAACTCCTCTTATTTATCATTTGTTATGAATCTCCAAAATAGATATATTTTAATGAGATTTCATTGAAATTATATCCCCCTTATTATGGGCCACCCGCCCAAAACCTATGCAATTACTGCACTCCCATTTCGCCCTTGTGGCAAGCGATCTGCCCAGAATGACGTTCACTTTGTATTCTTTTGTAAATTTTATAGTGATGAAAGAAAAAGATTTATTGTCCCCTTTATCTGGAAATTGAATTTTAAACAACGTTGTTTAACCTTATATCATCTTCAGTTACTGTTTGATCCCTTTACATGTTTTTCTTTGGCCTTCGTTCTTTTTATCGGCCTTGAGCAATAGGAGATCAAATTGTTACTGACATTTAAAATGTAATTCAAGACGCTGGGCTGTGTAACATTTGTGTGTATACGTATGAATTAATATCTTTAGCTTATGATTATTTTTAAACCAATTTTTTTATCTCCTCACAAATTATGTCTTAATATATGTTCATTTACATTTTAATTGATAGTTTTTATCTATTGATGTACATGTGTTTGTAGAATACGTTTTATGCCCATATTGTATCGGCGAAATAAACTTATTTCTGACTGACTGTAAAAAATTAATGTTTGTGCCTGATAAAAGGGTTATTTTGTCAGGTTGACATGGCAGTGCAACTGCACACACATGCTCTGCAATGGGAGGCCTGAGACATGGTTAAAGGGCTACTTTATTGGGTGGCACAATCAGTGCTGCAGGCCCACTAGTAGCATTTAATATACAGACCATGGATACAGGGGGTACCACTTTACTAGGGACTTAGAAGTGAAATAAATATGGCACTTGAGGATGAACCAATGTTAGTATGTTTAGGGGAGAGAGCACAAGTACTTTAGCAGTGGTTAGCAGTGGTAAAGTGCATGGAGTGCAAATACCAACAAAAATAATATCAGAAAGAGTGGAGGGGGAAGACCACCCTTATGCTTTCAGGTCTCAAAAAGAGGGGAAAAGATTGAATTCAAGAAGTTAGTAGATAAGTTCCCATTATGAATATTCTGAGACCATAAACCGAACTTACTGTGTGATTCCAAAATACCAATAGAGGCTGGAATTAAGGAACCTTGATCCAGCCACATACTCTCCATTCCCAGGGCACCTAACTAAAATCTGACATGTCAGAGTCACGTCAAGATAACCCCGCTGTCTTGGCATGGGATCTCTACTTATTCATCACTACATTGGGCAACCTCTTCACTTGAATGTCACACTGACACTGGCTCATTAAGGAGAAATTTTTATGTACAAGTTCTAACATTTTTTACTTTACACAAGTTTTGCTTAATGGGGCTTTTATGTGTATTTGAATTTGTACTGTTTGCACAATTGCACTTTTTCACCCTAGAGATGCCATGCTGGGTCAGCACTCTAGTTGTTTTTCTTCACGGCTTCCCATAAAATTAGGGCCGGGGCTGATAGACCTAGATTTCTCAAGATTAAGCATTTCTTTGTTTTGTGTTTCAGACAGACTGCATTTAAAAATGGCATCCAGATTTTGATGCAAGTAAAACACATGGCACATGAAATATGAAATGAGGCCTAGTCAAAGGCTTTTTAAAAGGGGCACCTTAGGTGCCTGCAAAGCGAAAGACATAAAATGAGGCCTGGTCAAAATGCTTTCAGTCTGAAATGCTTGTGCTGAATTAACATGTGTTTTTGCAGTGTAGAGAAACTCGTGGTCTTGTGAAGGGCGGGCAGTCTCTCTCTGTGAAGCACAGAGACGCAGATAAACAGACCAGGGCAGAGAGTGCAGCTGATAGAAAAGGTTTACATTTAAATGCTAAAACTCTAAGTTTATGCTTTGACGAACTAACTAGCTTTGAAAAGATGTATTTATCTTATGCCTTTATTTCTCTTTATAGGAGAATTTTGCCAATTATTAATTATTGATTAGCCTTGCAAACTCACTCTTTAATTATATTTTTCCTGAAACTCTTTAAAGAGTTCTGACTGACATAGAATTAGTTTTTTTTCCTCCTGTATGCAACCTATAATATGTTTGTATTAATTATGTTTCCTTATTTCCAATTATGTAACCTGATTGATATTTGAGCAATGAATAAAGTGTCAGAGAACTTTAACTTTTAACTAGAAAATAAAACCCTTGAAAAATACTCACAACTCTCTTTATTGGCTTAAATATTAATTGCATTTTTGATTTTTCATGTTTATGTAAAGTCTCCTGAAGGTAATATACAGTGGCAAGGGTCCAGTACCTTTACAGCGGTAAATTAGAGGTAAATGAAGTCTTGCATTGAGAAATTACCATGAAATTACCATTGGATCAGGGTGCAGCCTTGCTTCTGTCATGCCAAAGGGATGACTGGATGTGTTCGCCCATGCCCAGCCGGGGCCAGGGGCCAGAAACCCTGCCCAACTAAGATCTCTTACTCCTCCAATTAATTGCAAGCCTTGCAGGTAACTCTTAAAGACGCCTGCCTGAACTCTATTGAGTTAAATAAATTGGAACTTCAGTGCAAGAGATGTTCTCTTTTCCCCTATCTTCCTGTTGGTTTCTCTGCTGAGTTAAAAGTGCGGATGGGTGGCACATGTTTATGATTAACTGCAGGTCAATGTCCCATCATAAACTTGATTTATTCCCACTCATTGAGGAAGAGGGGACAGATGTGTGCTTTTTCACTGAAACGCGGTTGCATGAAAGCTCAATGCCCGACATAATTCAAACCCTACTCCCGGGGCATTACATATGCAGAAGGGACAGCATTGACAAAGCAGGTGGGGGATTAGCAGTCATACTTAAAGAGTCCCTTAAATGTTTTTATGATCTGTTGCTTACTGCTGAGTGTGAGAGCCTCTCTCTTTTCCCTTTCTCTATTTCTTTGCCCTCGAATTTCACTTTTTCAAGTGTGTTATTGTATAGACCTCCTGGTTCATGTCCTTATTTTTCTCAGGCTCTCCCTGAGCTTATTGCCAGTTTAGCTACAAGCAAACTTAAATTCACCCCATTGGGTGACTTTAATGTCCATAACGATGATGCTAATAGCTCCCTGTCTACGGGCTGATTACAGTACCTTGGTTCCCTGCAGCTGATACAAAGAAAAATCAGATCAACCCAGAAGAAAGGGCATCTTATTGTCCCAGTATTCAGTAATGACCTGAATGTGAAGGTTGATGAACCCTTGCCAGTGTTATGGTCGGATCATATCCTGATCCAAATGTCTCTGCGTGTTCCTATGCTTATTTCTCTCTCCTTACCGGTTACACGGAGGAATCGCAGGTTGTCCAAACTTAATATCGAGGAGCTTGAGATGATTTTCAATTCCTCCAAGCCTGAACTGTGAAACCATCCTACCTCTGCTAATGACAAATTTGTCGAATGGATCAAACGTTTTTTAGATAAGTTTATCCCAGTCAATACCCTCAAACTGAATCAGAAGGGTAAACCCGCTACTTGGCTCACACATCACTTATTGTCATTAAGGAAAGTGGAGGAAGTCATGTTATGAGCAGTGTAAAAAGGAATATCACATGGCAAGAGATAATCAAAGCGGCATTAGAAAACCTGAGTGATAACGTTCTTATAACATCCCACCGACTAAGCAATTGAGAAGGTTTGTTTTTCCTTGTACTTAGATAAACATTCAATATAATTATGTTATACCGTTATATTTTATTAAAACGCATTTAACCCATGCCAACTGCAAATCAGGTATTTCAACTGTTAAAAAATAGAACGAGAGGTAACCTATTGCATGCCCTTGTTTTTTAGAATGTGTGGCAGGAAGATTAAACTCATTAAAGCCAAGTAATGGAGTAACTTACTCTCTCCATGTTCCGTGCAAAATTAAGATTTCAAAACCTTTTAAAAATGAGGGAGTATCAGGCTCAGCCAGCAAATGTGGTAGCCCATGCACATTCCAGGAAAATATTCTCAATTGTATGTGATTATCACATGCAGTAAGCTTAATTCAATCCTCAACTCCTGGTGACGCGGTTGCGAGTGTTGCTGGCAGCCATGTGCAATCGTCTAATGACATTTTACATTTAGCTAACAGTATACATATATGCACACCTTTTAATGTATTGGTAATCAACAAGCCCCTGTTGCGGACTGGCTTATTCAATGGGCCAGTTGCACCTCGGAGTAATGAAATGGCCTTTTGCAGTCACCCTTTTTTTTCCTTCTCTTGGGGCTAGAACTTCTAGAATGGAAGGATATTTTGGGGGACTGTATCTAAATACCCGACTCCATAAAGTATGTGCTGAAGACATAGATTTTATTGACTATTTGATTGGAAGTCCAAGTGGTAATAGTGGACTCACGGACTAAATTTAGATGAATCTGTTTAAATTAGACGGAAACAAGATCTGTTGATTTAGTAGAGGTTAATTCAGAAATTGCTGAAGTGAGTTTTAGAATTGAACTCCGATTCAGACGGTCCTGGATACCCCTTGATTCATATAGGGGGTGGAAAACTAGCTTCAGCGGATCTTAATATTGGTTTTCTGGTACAGCCCTTGTAGAAATAGCCGAGCCTACTTCAGTCATTAGCAAAAGACACACAGATGAGCATCCTAGGACCAGTTTCGGGGCATAACCCCTCATCAGCAAGGCTAGCTTGAATACAGTGGCACAATGAGCCTGGGACCCACATCTGGTCATACAGCACCAGTGATCCCTTGGAATATTGTCATTTTGGTCTCATTTTATCTATTAAAGTGTATACCATGTTTCTAAATTGGTTTTATTGGAATAATCTACTGAGTCAATGGAACCCAACTGTGCCCAGCTGATGAGCCCATAACTATAGCGAAAGTGATCATGGGTTGCTTGTGTTCCAGCCAGTACAGGAAGGACCTGGCTTGTCAGTTTTGACTGGACTGTTTCCATGAGGAGCAGGGCCAAGACTGATTTGCATATGCCTGGTTCCAAACTGAGGTTGCCTGGTGAGCAAAACAACGATGGATGGACTGGAGTGCTACCCCAAGCTATTACCAGTGATTAGACTTATTGCAAGCTGTTTCCCATTACGTTTTATGCATTCCAATTACGTGTAAGCCAATGTTATCATGCTTAAATGAGAGATCACAGAGGCAACAAAAGTGAATTCATTAAAACATGGCAGATGTAGGCTAACAATTTGGAGGTTACCCTGCAGAGACGTCCAGGCCCAAAACACCTGCAGATCGCCTCACCCGATATAAGCCACCACAGAATTGTTTTGGTTTTCGTTTCTCCAGGCAAATGTGATGAACTCATAGGGGCAGATTTACCAGCGCCACTTTTGCGCAGCTGTTGCGTCACTTCTGTGACGCAGCGGTGGCGTAAAGCTAGCGCCATGCTGCGGGGGATTTGCAATGTGATGCATCTAGGGAGATGCGTCACGTTGTAAAGCCCTGTGCCACATGAAACCTGCGTCAGGTTTCATGTGGGCATACCGGCGCAGGGTGGGCGTTACGGCGCAGGAACTCCTCGTAAAAGTGCCTGAGTGAAATCTACAAGATTTCACTCAGTTACTTTTCCGACCCCGCTGTGTCAAAACCTTGCGCCTGCTTGAAGCAGGCGTAAGGTGTGACGCACCATGTGGAAGATAGGCCGGGTTGGCACAGTGCTGGAGTTGCGTCGCGCCTGCGACACAACTCCAGCACTGAACCAACCTTATGCCGGCAAATGCGAAACGCATCTGTCTATCCTTGCGCCATGGCACGCCGCATTGTAAATGCGGCGCATCCGTGGTGGCGCAATGATTGGCATTGCATGTCGGACGTTTCTTGACGCATCCCTGCTGATTTGCAGGGATGTGCCAGGAAACGTAAATCTGCCCCATAGAATTTAACAGGCGACTTTCCATAGTCTCAGCCATAGCAATCATCGGAATGGATTTCTGAAATGTTACCTTCAACGCACATACATAAATATTTAACTTAGATTGAGTTTGTGTACAACTTTTACAACATGGCATTAACATGTATTGCATAGGTCAAATCCAACCAATTTATGATGTAACTGTGCTTACACAATACCTGACGAAAAGCCAATAAAATAAATTAAAAAAGGAAGAAAATCAGTGTGCGACTAAGCCTCCCCTGGATGAAATGTGTAATACACAAGGCTTATGCCTTTTCATAATATACCTGTGAAATATGGGCTATGTGTTATAATAGTGCTGCATCACTCCTTTTTAATTAATGAGAATAGGCAATATGATCCCTTGATTTCATGCACATTCCTTAGCTAATGTCGTTCTAATAGTCATCTATTTTGTTATTTCTGATGACTGCATGATTTATACTTTGCTGCATATCTGGTATTCCTATTAAAACAGACATTTTAAATTTCCAGGACATTATATTTATGTAATTGTTTGCTTGGTTATAATTTTTTTTACATGCAAGGTAGAAACCTGGGACCAGATTTACTAACCTTTTACGCAATGCAGTGTAGCAAGGCAGCTTGCTGTGCTGCATTGCGTGAAAGGTAGATAGCTGAAATACACCATATCTACTAAGATATGGCAACTTCTGCTCTCTCATAGCTTTAGCAATCTTCAGGCAGCCTAGCGCCAAGGCAGGAACCCTTGCCCCATGGTACAAGGGTGCCTGTGCTACAAGGAGAATTGTTTTGTGCAGGAATGACCACTTTCCTGCACAAAAACAAACTCTTGAGGCATTTTCCTCTTTCTATGTGCGCTGCAGAATGCAGCACACATAGAAAGAGGAAATAACGAGGAGAAAAAAATGATTTAACGTAATCCCAGGTTTATAAACCTTTGTAAATCTTGGACTGTGTGAAATCAATGGGTGGATGCATCGGAAAGCTCATGCTCCACCCATGGAACGCCTCCCAGAATGAAATGTAACAGAAAGAATGCAGTAGGTGCAATCATGACTGTAAAGGAAAGTATTGTACTTTTTTATGCGAGGCTGGCAGAAAAGATGGATTTCGGTTTAGTAGTTTCAGAGCAATCTCTAAGCATCAGTCGTCTCCTCTAATTATGAATCTTAAATTGATAACAGACAGAAGGTTGAGCTGAATGAGTGAGGAAGAGTAAATGTTTTGAGCCGTGAAGGACAATCTTGGTACAGAGTTAGGCGGGAGCATGACTGGGCAGTTTTTTGTAGGGTAAAGAATAGTACTTTTGTAGCCAAATCCTCTCTTGATCCGGTACCTATGTATTTGAAGATGCGAATATGGAAATCCCTTTTTTTGATACCTACAATCAGTCTTCTGGATGGGTTTCAAACACTTTGGTGACACTTTAGTATTTAGAAGGAGGCCATTGCCATAATTCAGTTTTACACTGGAGTCAAGTATACCTTTGTACCAGCTTTTGTAAATGAAGTGACTTTGCAGTTTATCTGCCGAAACAGAACCAAACCATTTCTGGTGATCAAGCTCACATGTAACTTTATTCTTAGGTAAAAATCCGGGTGAACCCCCAAGGATAGCAAGTGATTGGTCACAAATGATCACATCTTTAAAGAGATTCTGCATTCAGTCTTCTGTAATCCATCAATTTCATCAATTGTTCCAAGCGACACAAGATTCTGTGTCATGTTCACACTATTGTGTGATGTGGTTGGGTAACCCTGTCGGAAAAGACCTAGAAAAGAGATACAAAATGTCATGATGTTACTGCAGTAAGAGCTGGCCATTATGCTTCTGTAAAAGCTAAGATGAAAACCACCATCCCTGACAGAAGGATGACAAGTCTATGTCACACCCACTTTTTTGCAACCTGTGGGCCACAATTCTACAGCTGAATGCTCCTATCAAATTAGTCAAAAACTCATGAGTTGGACTACTTCCTGGGCTATGCATTGTTAGGACCAACAAAGAACATTATATTCTAACATGGAATCGACTTTGGTTTTGTAATAAAGCACCAAAAAGGAGCATTTCTATTCTTATGACATTTGCATTGAGAAAGCTCATTGGCCCATAAACCTAGAGCAGTTGGTTATGATCAAAACCTGCACTTTTCAAGAATCAGCCCCAATCTGTTTCACGTTTCTGTTTTTATATTTCTCTATTCTGAAGCTGGGTCTTTTGAGGAAACAGCCTTATCAAAGGTTGAAGCTGTACATCATTCCCTCTTTATTAGTTTAATGGTGGACTCTTTCTGCAAAGTCAAAAGCCAATAAGTAGTGTACCTTCCTGCTCCAACAAAGAATGAAGCATGGCGAAGAGCACTCTGATTACTCCAAAAGTAGGAGGGAAGACATCCAGGAAATGAGAGTAGTCTATAAAACCGCCCTTGCAAGGGAAAAGAGGGAATTGGACAGTCAAAACCGGGAACTCCTCTTATCAGCTGCAAGGGATAATAATCAAACCCTATTTTAGAATATAATTGCCACCGGAATAGAGAAGGAAGATCTCAAATTGATAATGATGTTGCGGCAGAGGCATGGGTAGTCCACTTCACATATTTAGACCAACAGGAACTTGCTGTGGTCCCAGTTCTAGAACATTTAGTCACCCTTCTGCAGTCAACGTCAGGGAGGATAAAGATGACCTTCCCCTGATAGTGTGCAGGGTCAGAAGAGGCCATTAGAAAGATAGCACCACGTAAAGCCACGTATAGATAAGATCCCAGGTGACTTGTTTTTATCGGAAATAGATATTTGCACACCCTATTTTACTGTGTTTTTTAATGCATTTTGGTCCCCACGCCAAAACATTTTGGTAGGGTGATATTAGGCAGGTTTCAGCATTGCCTTCAGGAGAATAACACACTTTGTCCCCTCTAAGTGGGATTCTGAGCCAATACCTCCCCGGTTGACCAGGTTTTCAGGCTACAGTTGATTTATTGGAAGGTTGTAAGCTTTGAGAAAGGGAGGCTCTATGCAGTCTTAATTGACCTTAGATCTGCATTTGACCGGGAACTCGGCTGTGGAAATGCCTTGCTGAACTGGGCATCCAAGATTATCTGCGCAACATAATAGAGAAATTTCACCAGAAAAATTACACACAAATTAGATATGGTAAGCTTGGTGAAGTTACCAAGCCCATTCCTGTTTTGCGTGGAGTTAGACAGGATTGTGTTCTTGCACCCACCCTTTTTACTTTTTTTTTTAATGATCTAGTGGGCTTCTTAAATAGAAGTGATAATGACGCCCCATGTCTAGTAGGCATGAGAGTTCAGGCCCTCATGTTTGCTGATGAAACACTTTCACACTCCAAGACTCCCATGGGGCTTCAAAAATTGCTTGATGGTTTTAGCAGATTGTGTGAGGGAGGCTTGAATTAAATATCAGAAAAACCAAATTTATGTATTTTAATTCCTGTCCATCTCCACTGTCTAATCCCACCTTGGATGGTGCTAAACTAGAGCAGGTACACTGATTTGACTATCTGGGGATTATACTAGACGAGAATTTATACTGGTCATCACAAGTTGCTAAAAGAAGACTAAAATGTGAGCAGAAAACCGGGGGGTTGCTGAAGTTATACAGGGGTCCCTCTGTAAGTTTGTACCACCTATTAATCAACTTTCCACGCACCAGGCCCTTGCGGGAGCCCTTTATGAGGCAGAGATTTGAGGTCATAAAAATAAAAAACCCTTGAAAATGGTAGAAAATTGATTTAGAAGGCAGCTTTTGTGCCTACCAGTCAGCACTCCCATATTACCATTGAGGCTTGATTTGGGACTGAGGCTGATTACTGACAAGACAGAACTCCGCCCGCTTATTTAATGGAGCTGCATCCAAGTTACCCCTGATCTCTCGCTATATCTAAATGGGTTGGAAGAAATTTGTAGCTATATCATTGCAACCAAACTCCCCTGGATCAAATTTCTCAAAGACTCTCTTAAGGAGATTGGCTTGTCCAATCTCTGGCATGATCCAGTGGGTTGCTGGCCATTAACTACTGCAAATGAGTTAAAAAAATATTTCAAAAACTACAAACGCAACAACTTTTAAAGCATACACATGGCACTTTATCTACCTCATTTTTAGTGTTTAAAGATCATTATTATATGGAATTTATTTGCGATGACATGGAGCTGACTTTAGCTATAAAACTTTATGTGCAATTTAGTCATGGAAATCTCCCCCTCAACGGTTTCAAGTCAAATGGCTAGGAATATTGAATAGTACAGATCTGGAGTGTCAAATGTGTGGCCATATAAAGGACGATCCACCCCACCTGCTATTCTTTTGTCCTGCCTATAAAGGACCACCCAAAAAATGGTTGATACCTATTTGTAGGGAATTAGGCACCTCAAAGAATGAGGAAGCCATTAGGATCCTCAAAGCTTACACGACCCCACATTTGATATTTGTGTTGTCTAGGTTTCTGTTTCATGCATGGATGACAAGATACAGGAATAATGCTGTTTCTATTAAATTGGTACTTATATTATATGGTATTGTACATCTTGTGGATTCTTTATTTATCCCATATAACATTTGAACCTTGGACCTATGATTTTATGTACCTGTGGGGCCCATGCATGAATTTTATCTGTAGTTTTATGACTTGGTGGTCTGTTTTATTTCTTTTAACTTTTTGATGTTGATTTTAACTTTCTGCGGCTCTTGTATTTTCAATGTGTCTATTTTATGGTATATTGCCGAAATAATGAGTATTCAATTGGATTGGATATTTCTCAACAATAAAATCTAAGAATTCAAAATGTATTGTGGGCTTTGTAGCTCAAATATAACTTTAAATGAGTAAGATGTGACACTGCTTATAAATAACCAACATGAGCTACTTGCATATAGTGTGGATATCACACGAGCTATGGTGATCATGACTGTCCTTAACCCCTTGAGTGCCCCGCCCTTTCCCCGCCCTGTGCCGGCCCTTTCATTAGCGGGCGGGGTTCATGACGAGATAGTCTCGTCATGGGCACAGCGCAACCTCGGCCCATGACGAGACCATCTCGTCATGGGCACTCAAGAGGTTAATACCCTCTTTTGTACTATTTGTATTTAGAAGCTTGAGCTTGCAGCATTTAAATCATGTGTGACTAAAAACAGACAAGAACAAATACATTTTATAACTAACAAAAACCAAAACTCATCTTTGGTTATAGAAGATCAGTAGTAAAATTACAATAATAAATGGGATGAAAGGTACCTGAGTAGGATGCAAGCAGCTGCATATAAGAACTTGCAGACAAGTACTTATCAAGAGCCTGAATGGTCATCACATGCAGATAAAGTATAAATTCATAACTTTTATTATTATGTATCACGCCTCCCATTTGCTGCTTGCAAAATATTGACTGTACCATTCCCGTGCTGCCCGCGTGCAGTGTTCTTTATTTATCGAAAATAGTTTTAATTTAAAGTGTTTCACATGTTCATTATATGATGAATTGTTTTTTAATATTAATATTGCATGTGCAGGGCCACTAGAATTATGCAGCAGGAGAGGGCCAAATTATGCAGCAGGGTTGCGTAAATTATGCAACTAAGGAAAGGCAAATTATGTGGCATAATGTGCCGCATTTTGTGGTAGTCTTACTTTATTATTTTGTCATCTTTACACTTGTGAACACTGTCTGGGCATTGGTTGAACCTCATTAGTACCAGTTTCACACCCCAATATAGGAATAAGCAACAAAAAGGTGAGCAGTCAATCTTTGCAAAGGGCATTCAACTGCACAGCAACACGTGTTGCTGCGTTTTTAGTACCTTTTGAACCGTTTGAGCAGAAACTAAATTTTTTTGTTTTTTTGTTAAAATCTGCAGATTATGCAGCAGATGATGATCTTTGTCTCCTGTCCCTACGTTCACCGGATAAGGCCATTATAGTACGATCAATTATATTTTTGTGTCTTGTCTTTTGAAGGACTTAATATGTGCCTTTTGTGTCACTCAAAATGCCTTAAGTGATCACAATCCTCTCACTATGGAAATTAAAGTCAAGGCTCTGATGAGGGATAATCCACTGCCTATGATTTCTAATTTAAATTTAGTTTCTAAAAATCAGGGAAGACGATTGAGATGGGATGTTATCACACCGGCTGATTTCATCGAGAATTTGTATAATAGTAATAACGAGGATGCTTGTCGACAGTGTCGCAACCAGTGGAAATCCTTGGTGCTTTCGAGAGAATAACAAAACAGGTAGTGGGTAACCTAACCTGCCACGGGAGACCAAGGCCTAAGAAACTAAAAAATTGGTTTGATCATGCATGCTCCAGTGCTCATACCGCCCTCCTGTTGGCACTGAAAGAAAGTGGAAAAGACTCAAGCAGGATTATAGAGGCAAGAAGGTCCTATAAAAAAGTAATAAAGGCAAGGAAAACTCAGTTAAGAAATATGGCATGGGATGAATTGTCAGAGGCAAGTGTTTTGAAAAATAGCACTCAATTCTGGAAGGTGATTAATAGTCCACTTTTCGATGAGTTGGAGAATACAAATAAAGACTGTCTTATCCCACCAGATAGATGGGTGGACCACTTCAGTGGTCTTTTTTCTGAGATTCATCAACTTAATCCAGTAAATTACGGGGATATTAAACAGGCCTCAAAAATTCATTTTAAGGACGATGAAGTCCTGGAGGCCATTGTGTCAATGACAAAAGGCAAAGCACCAGGTCCGGACGGCGTCCCCGTGGACCTTTATATGGCAGATCCAAGGTACTGGGCTAAGATTTTAACTTCTGTTTTTAACGCAGTATCAAAGGCGGGTGCTCCTATGTCATGGGGCAAAGCAGTTATAGTCCCATTATTTAAAAAAGGGTCAAGAGAAGATCCGGCATGTTACCGGCCCATCTCTCTCTTGGATTCTGCTATGAAGATAATGGGTAAAGTAGTTCTCGTTCGATTAACAAATTGGTTGGAAGAGAATCTCATAATTTCCGACTTACAATACGGGTTTAGACAAGGAAAGGGCACAGTGGGTCAATGCCTCAATTTACATCTCATCATTGGGAAGTACACGGTCGCTAAGCAGGGGGACTTACATCTAGCATTTATGGATTTGTCCACTGCTTTCGATCTTGTAAATCGTCAAAAATTATGGGCCTCCCTAGTGGCATTGGGGCTTGATCCTGTGTTGATATCATTCCTGGCGGTTATTCACGAGGACACTACCGCAGTCGTCCGCTACAATGAAGACGGGAGTTTGTCAGAAGCATGGCAGGTAAAGCAAGGGGTAAGACAGGGGAGCATTCTTGCCCCCCTGCTTTTCTCGCTTTACATTAATAATCTGGGTGTGGCTCTAATTTCGACCAGTAAGGATATCCCCAGAGCCGGATCAAAATTGATCCCCGCATTATTGTATGCCGACGACACGGTTCTGCTGGCAAGAACCGCAAGAGGCCTACAAGCCCTTTTAAACGGATTTCATGATTTTAACGTTTGGGGTGTAAACCCCTACCCGCGCTTATGAAGATATATAGAGCCAAGTGTGTTCCCATGGCCCTATATGGTAGCGAGGTATGGGGTTACAAGGCTACGACTGAAATCCAAACAGTAGAAAATGCTTTTTTTCGGAAAATGTTGTCACTCCCCCCATCTGCTCCTATTTTTAATATACACGAAGACCTGGGGGCAGGCTATCTTATTGATCAAATTTCTGTGGCTCCATTATTAGGTTGGTTGAGAATTTGGGCACAGCAACCTCCGAATTTAAATCAACTTATCATTCAAGATTGTTTGTCTCTCGACAAAGCCATGTCTATCCCATGGTTTCGATATATTACATTTAATTTGGAGTCACTTGGCTGCCTCGAATTGTTTGATAAACCAAGTGCGTTGAGTGAAGTGGAAATAAAGGCCTTTAAGACTTAGTTCTTGAGTAGAGCGATGTTACTGAGGGAAGGAGGTGAACTGGGAAAGCCGGCAGTCAGGAGGTTTGTCACGCTAAGTATAGTTAGAGAGATCCAGCCATACCTGACCTATATAAACAAACCATTTCATCTGTTTTTGTTAATAAGGTTCAAGCATGGCATGCTTCCCTGGCTATTGGCTTACCCTAAGGGTTTTTTCAAAGAGGGAACACTGGGGCCCTGTCCTTGCGATAACACATCAGAACAAAACACGTTGCATTTGGTATTTTTTTGTAAATTTTACTCTTTGCAGCGTAAGAAATTTATTTTTCCTATTTTCAAGAACTGTAATTTCGAGCAAGTGAGTCCCGCACTGGTTTATCTGCAAATGATTGGGTCACCACTGGTATGCTTCGGGGTAGACCGCTACATTACTGGGGCCATTAGGTGTAGAAATAGGGCGCAGTCTTTTTAGTAACCTGCCTGTTAGAACCGGCGGTCTCTAGTTGGCAGAGGTATACACTTCTGACAAATAGGGACCAACCAACTCTAGTCAGGGAAAGGGGATTACACACTCAGATAATCCCTGCTACCCCCTTGGTAGCTTGGCAGAGCAGACAGGCTTATCTCAGAGGCAGTGTGTTAAGCATTTATGACCACATACAGTAATAAAGTGAATACACTACAGATGGACACGACACCGAAGTTATTATAAAAATAGTATTTTTATATCAGGCTTAGCACAAGACCAAATAACGACAAAAATATACCACAGTCTTAATAAATACTCTTTGGAAAGAAAAATAATAGTTCAAGTAAGGTTTCCTCTTGGCAAATAGTTCTTTAGCAAAGTATTCTTCTGAGCACAGTTCTCTGGCAACAATGTAACCCCCACAGGAGTCACACGACGTCGAGTCTACAAGATTCCCAAGGTTCGGCGTCGACCGCGAGGAGCGCTACGTCGAGCCTGGAGTTGCAACAGACCCCACAAGTACAGTACCTTGAGAAACGAAGAAAACGATGATCCCCGGCGTCGAGATGTCGGCGTTGAGGTCGGCGTCGATCGTGCCTCGGAGTCGGGTCAATCCGCAGCGGCGTCGAGGGATGTCGGGCCGGAGTAGCGCTCACGGCGTCGAGAAGGGCGTCGAGTCGATGCGGTCAGCAGCGGCGTCGGGACGGGGTCGCTTGGAGGTGGAGCCGATACTCACTCCTCACTGGCGTCGATACCGGCGTCGAGACGAGGTCACATGGAGCCGGGGCCGATACCCACTGCTCACTGGCGTTGCTGCTGGCGTCGATCGGGCCCGGCGGCCGACGTCGAAGGCTCGGGACACTGGAGCCGTTACTCACGATGTCGAGCTGGATTCGGCGGCGTCGGCGGCGTCGAGACTGCAGATTTTCCCTTGTGTACTGGAAACAACACTTTCCAGCAATTCAGCAAATGGTGAAGTCCTTTGGCCCTGTGACTTCAGCAGGAGACTGGCACTCTTCCAGCCCTTGGAGATTTCCGAGCAAGTGTTCAGAGAGTACACACCAAGTTCCTCTCTCCTTGTTCCTTGGCAAAAATAAAGAAGCAGCTTTCAGGTTCCTCCACAGCAAAACAGCACTCTGGCAGAAAGGGGAGGCAAGTCCTTAGATCAGCAGGCTTCTTGTCCTTGGTACAGGTTTCCTTGTCAGAAGTGATCTGAGTTCTTGGTTCAGGGGTCCTTCTCTTATACCCCTTCTCTCCTTTGTTCCCTTTGTCCAAGCAGGGAAATTCCCACCATCTCAGGTTTGTTGTGGGTGTTGCCAGGCAGAGGCACCTGGCCTATTCACTGAGCAGGGCAGAGTCCTCAGCCGCCCAGCAGGAGGCGGAGCCAGTATTGTCACTGGCAGGAGCAGGGCTATCAGTCGCCCAGCAGGAGGCGGAGCCAGTATTGTGTCAGGCAGGGCAGGCTACTCTTCCCTCACTCTATGTGTAAACGCCCCATTCACCCCACACTGACTCATTCAGACCTCTGGAGCCACCCAGCCCCTGACACACACACCAAACCAGCAGAGACCGGTAGATAGTTGGACAAGAAAATAGCCACTTTCTAAAAGTGCTATTTTCAAACATAGAATTTAAAAACCATCCATCCTAAAGGGTGTGTTATTAAATTCTGAGTTCAGGGATACTAAACTAGACTTGCTACCATGCTCCTTGAGTCAGATAGTTTATAATGGAGTTAATAATCAGTCTGCCCAGTCTGGCCTATTGGAGGCAGGTAGCCCTTCAATAGTGAAAAACGAAAATGGTTGTAATTCACTATTAGGTCATGCCACACACATCAGGGCATGACCTACCTTTTACCAACAATGCACCCTGCCCTAGGGCCTACCATAGAGGTGTCTGAATTGTGGCAAAGTGAAGGTTTAGAGACTGGCAAGTAGGTTTCCTTGCCAAGTCGACATGGCAGTCAGGGACTGCACGCAGGCGCTGCGGTGGCAGGCCTGAGACACATTTTACACGCTGCTTCTGTGGGTGGCACAACCAGTGCTGCAAGCCCACCAGCAGCAGTTAACTTACACGCCCTTGGCACACGCAGTGCACTAGACTAGGGTCTGAACAGTAAGTCAACCAAGCCAATCATGGTACCACCAATCAATGTAACAATTTAACATAGGGAGCACTTGCACTGTGGCACTGATCAGCAGTGGCACAGTGCCCAAAGCAATAATCCAGCAAAAACATCGTAAACAGAGGAGGCAAACAGAAAAAGATGGAGGAGAGACTCATGCCAATGATGCCAGGTCTAACACGTGTCCCCTCCAGCTGAAATGTGGGGAGAACTACCCTTCACCCAGGGAGTCCTCATCACTAAGGCGGAAAAATCTGGACAGACCATCAGCATTGGCGTGATCTGTACCAGGGCTGTGTTCCACCGTAAAGTCCATCCCCTGTAGGGAAATGGACCACCTCAACAGCTTTGGGTTCTCACCCCTCATCTGCATTAACCATCTGAGGGGCCTGTGGTCTGTCTGAACCCGGAAGTGAGTCCCAAACAGGTAGGGTCTTAGCTTCTTCAGCGCCCAGACCACAGCAAATGCCTCACGCTCTATCGCACTCCACCTTTGTTCCCTGGGAAGTAACCTCCGGCTGATGAAGGCTACAGGTAAGTCTCGGCCCTCCTCATTCATCTGTGCTAGAACAGCCCCCACACCATGCTCTGAAGCGTCTGTCTGGACAATGAATTCTTTTGAAAAGTCGGGTGCCTGGAGGACCGGTGCTGTACACATTGCAGTTTTCAGGGTGTCAAAGGCGTTCTGACAGGCGTCAGTCCAGATCACAAGTCTCGGCTGCTTCCTGGAAGTCAGCGAGGTCAAGGGGTGCACAATGTTGCCATACCCCTTGACAAACCTCCTGTAGTAACCCGTGAGACCCAAGAAGGCTCTCACCTGAGTCTGGGTTTTGGGCGGTTCCCAAGCCAGGATGGTATCTATCTTGGGTTGCAGGGGGGCCACCTTGCCGCTCCCTACTTGGTGCCCCAAGTACACCACTGAACCCTGCCCAATCTGGCACTTACTAGCCTTGATTGTGAGGCCTGCTCTGCGCAGGGCCAACAACACTTCCTGGAGGTGGCGCAAGTGTTCCTCCCAGCTGGCGCTGAACACTGCTATATCGTCCAGGTAGGCGGCGCTGAAATCTTCCAGCCCGGCCAATACCTGGTTAACCAACCTCTGGAATGTGGCAGGGGCATTCTTCATCCCAAAGGGCATCACACGGAACTGGTAGTGCCCATCTGGTGTGGAGAATGCAGACCTCTCTTTTGCCCCATCAGTCAAGGCGATCTGCCAGTACCCAGACGTTAGATCAAACGTACTAAGGTACCGGGCAGCCCCCAACCGATCGATGAGCTCATCAGCTCTGGGGATGGGGTGCGCGTCAGTCTTGGTGACTGAATTGAGTCCTCGGTAATCCACACAGAACCGAAGTTCTGGTGAAGCACCAGGCGCTGCAGCCTTTGGGACCAAGACCACTGGGCTGGCCCAAGGACTGCTAGAGGACTCAACCACCCCTAAGGCAAACATCTTGGAGACCTCCTCCTTGATGTATGCTCTGACCTTGTCAGTCACCCTGTAGGCCTTGTGCCTCACAGGAGTGCTGTCCCCAGTGTCCACATCATGGACACACCACTGAGTGACACCAGGGATTAAGGAGAACAGATCAGGGAATTGTACCAACAGATGGCGACAATCTTGCTGCTGCTCAGGGGTCAGTGTGTCAGAGAGGACAACACCATCCACTGACCCATCTTTTTCTTTTGCACACAGGAGGTCAGGAAGAGGCTCACTCTCCTCCTCCATCCCAGCATCTGTGGCAAGGAGCATGCCCACTTCGGACCTTTCTAAGTGGGGCTTTAACCGGTTGACATGCAGGACCCTTAAGGGGTTCCTGGGAGACTTCAAGTCCACCAAGTAGGTGACATCGCTCTTTTTCTCCACAACCTCAAATGGTCCAGTCCACCTGTCCTTGAGCGCACAAGGTTCCACAGGGGCCATGACCCAAACTTTCTGACCAGGTTGAAGCTCAACCAGAGTGGCATTCTGATCGTACCACCGCTTCATCTCTTCCTGGCTGGCCTCCAGATTTGCCTGAGCAAGATCTCTGAAGCGCCGAGTCTGGTTCCTAAAGGCCAGCATGTAACTATATACATCCTGGGGAGGTTTCCTGGGAGATTGCTCCCAGCCTTCTTTAACCAGACTCAAAGGTCCTCTTACCGGGTGACCATACAAAAGCTCAAATGGGCTGAATCCTAGAGACTTCTGTGGCACCTCACGGTAAGCAAACAGCAGGCATGGCAAGAGGACGTCCCATTTACGCCTCATTGGTTCTTCAAGACCCATGATCATGCCTTTTAGGGTCCGGTTGAATCTCTCAACCAGCCCATTACCCTGAGGGTGGTAAGGAGTGGTAAACTTGTAGGTTACCCCACACTCCTTCCACAGAGACTTTATATAATTCGAAATGAAGTTGGTGCCCCGGTCTGACACCACCCCCCTGGGGAACCCCCATGCGGGAGAAAACACCCATCAGTGCCCGTCCCACCACGGGGGCCGTCACTGTGCGGAGAGGGATGGCTTCCGGGTACCGGGAGGCATGGTCCACCAAGACCAGGATAAACCTGTTGCCCATGGCTGTCTTGGGGTCCAGTGGCCCCACAATGTCAATTCCCACTCGCTCAAAGGGGGTACTGACGACGGGAAAAGGTTGGAGGGGAGCCTTCTGCTTCCGCCCACTTTTCCCACTTGCCTGGCAAGTTTGACAGGTCCTACAATGGATATCTGAATCCCTTCTCATCTGGGGCCAATAAAAATGGGTGACAAGCCTGTCATAGGTCTTGTCCTGCCCCAGATGTCCAGCTAACGGAACGTCATGAGCCAACCCCAGTAGGAAGGCTCTGAAGCGCTGGGGTACCACCAGCACACGGGCTGACCCAGGTTCAGCAGCCTTAGGCTCGCTATACAGGAGGTCGTTCTCCCAGTAGACCCAATGTGATCCTGACTGATCACCTGTCGTTTGGGCTGAGGCCTGCTGCCTCATACCCACAAGAGAAGGGCACACTTTCTGTTCAGCACAAAATTCCTCCCTGGAGGGACCACCATCCTGCTGCCAATGGGTCAGCTCGGGCAGGTCTCCCAGTTCGGCCACTTGTTCTCCTGTCGGTTCCAGGGCATCCCCCTCAGGGTCTGCTCCCTCCTGGACCGCGGGAACGATGGGGGACGGTTTCCCGCGCCCCCTGCCTCTTCTCTTCACGGTTGGGACCTGGGCCATACTTTCAGGCTCCAGGGCCCCATCAACACCCTTACTAACTGACATGGACCGGGTCGCACACACCCACTCAGGCAGACCCAACATTTCCAGATGCGATTTTCTCTCCACCTTAGCCCAAGGGGAGTCTTCCAAATCATTGCCCAGGAGACAATCAACAGGCATGGCGGGCCTCACAGCAACCTGAAGAGTACCTGAGACCCCCTCCCCACTCAAAGGGAACTTGAGCTACCTCACACTGACTCTGAGTTGTCAGCAGCTACAACGGGGTAGAATGCATGAGGGACCACCTGCTCTCTGGACACCAAGTGACACTTGACAGCTGTCACACTTGCTCCGGTGTCTCTGAGAGCTTCCACCCTATGGCCATTAATGGTCACCCACTGCCTATATTTTTTAGTGTTATTAGGCAGAGGGGTTGGAGGGACCATTTCCACGTCTCCTAAAGAGACCAGGGACATTTCTGCGGGACCCCACCCACCGGGGGCACCCATCTCATTCCCTCCCAGGGCTACACTCGCTACCTGACGAGGGGGTGCACGCGGCGGTGCATTCGAATCCTTCATGGGACACTGGGGATCATAATAACGGTGTCCCACCTGCTTACAGGCATAGCAGGTCATGGGGCCCCTGTGAACAGGTTTACCTGTCGGGGCCTCTGGCTTCTTTCCAGGGGGAGGCTGGGAACCCTTCCCTTGGTTCCCTTGGGGACTACTTTGGGGCCCTTTCTGAAACTCCCTCTGTTTACCCCTGTCCCCCCCACTCTTCTGCTGGGGACCCTGCCCACCTTTGGCTGAGTCTCCCACTGGACCCTTGTGGACCCTGGTACTGACCCAGCGGTCCGCCTCCTCAGCAAGTTTTCTAGGGTTAGATATCTTGCTATCAACAAGGTGCTGGCGTAGCTCTGGAAAACAGTTATTAGACAAGTGCTCCCAAGCAAACAAATCATAAAGAGCATCATAACTATCAACCTTGCTACCCTTTATCCAACCATCCATGGTTCTGCAGAAAAAAGACACATATTCAACCCACGTAGTACCAGGCAACTTCTTACATTCTCTAAAGGTTTGTCTGTACTTTTCTGGAGTTAAGCCATATTTCAGCATTAAAGCATCTTTCATATGAGTATAAGACATCCTTTCCTCAGCAGGAAGGCTCAACAAGGTATCTCTCCCTTCATTTGTAAAGCGGCTCCACAACCCCGTTCCCCAATCTTTCTCAGGGACCCGGTGGGCCAATAACGCTAACTCATATGCTTTAAACCATTGGCTAATATCTTCATTCTTACTGTAATCTTTGATCACATCTTTAGGAAAATAAAACCTACTTTCTGCAGGCACAGATGGAGTGCTGCCACCAGAGGGATTCAACTCTAAACTCTTAGTTTTAAGCTCCATCTCCCTCACCATCTTCTCACGTTCAAACGCTAATTTCTCTCTCTCAAAATCTAATCTTTTGCTCTCCATTTCAGCTTCTCTCTTGCTTCTTGCATTCTCTAATTCCAACTGCCCTCCTAATTTAAGTTTTGCCATCTCTAACTTGAATTCCCTCTCCTTCTCCCTGTCTTCCAACTCTTCAGGAGAAAGGCTCTTAGAGGAAACACTGCTGCCTGGAGATGACACTGGCCCACCTGTGGGCTCTTCCTCTTCCTCTTCTTCTTCCTCTTCCGGTACCACCACCGGGTCAGAGGGATCTCTGGCCTCTAACCAGGCCTTCAGCGCTTTGAGGAAGTCGCCTCTCAATTTGAGACCTGTGGTAGGAACTTTAAACTGCTTGCAAAATCCTCTTAGATCCTTTAGCTTGGAGGAATCTATCTTCTCCTTATCAAATTCCCCCACAACAATCTCCACAGGTGTAGCAGCTCTGGCATTCTCCATGGTCAAAACTGGCAGTGTTTAAGAAAATAAGCTCCAAGAAAGCGGAGAACAAAAATAGAATATCCTACCAAAAACAGATTGTGGCTGCGTTATGGTCTGCTTTCACTATGTAGCGTACACTAATCACTGCACATGAGTCATAAATGCAAAGTTCAAATCCTCACCGCTGACCACCAATGTTAGAACCGGCGGTCTCTAGTTGGCAGAGGTATACACTTCTGACAAATAGGGACCAACCAACTCTAGTCAGGGAAAGGGGATTACACACTCAGATAACCCCTGCTACCCCCTTGGTAGCTTGGCAGAGCAGACAGGCTTATCTCAGAGGCAGTGTGTTAAGCATTTATGACCACATACAGTAATAAAGTGAATACACTACAGATGGACACGACACCGAAGTTATTATAAAAATAGTATTTTTATATCAGGCTTAGCACAAGACCAAATAACGACAAAAATATACCACAGTCTTAATAAATACTCTTTGGAAGGAAAAATAATAGTTCAAGTAAGGTTTCTTCTTGGCAAATAGTTCTTTAGCAAAGTATTCTTCTGAGCACAGTTCTCTGGCAACAATGTAACCCCCACAGGAGTCACACGACGTCGAGTCTACAAGATTCCCAAGGTTCGGCGTCGACCGCGAGAAGCGCTACGTCGAGCCTGGAGTTGCAACAGACCCCACAGGTACAGTACCTTGAGAAACGAAGAAAACGATGATCCCCGGCGTCGAGATGTCGGCGTCGAGGTCGGCGTCGATCGTGCCTCGGAGTCGGGTCAATCCGCAGCGGCGTCGAGGGATGTCGGGCCGGAGCAGCGCTCACGGCGTCGAGAAGGGCGTCGAGTCGATGCGGTCAGCAGCGGTGTCGGGACGGGGTCGCTTGGAGGTGGAGCCGATACTCACTCCTCACTGGCGTCGATACCGGCGTCGAGACGGGGTCACTTGGAGCCGGGGCCGATACCCACTGCTCACTGGCGTTGCTGCTGGCGTCGATCGGGCCCGGCGGCCGGCGTCGAAGGCTCGGGACACTGGAGCCGTTACTCACGATGTCGAGCTGGATTCGGCGGCGTCGGCGGCGTCGAGACTGCAGATTTTCCCTTGTGTACTGGAAACAACACTTTCCATCAATTCAGCAAATGGTGAAGTCCTTTGGCCCTGTGACTTCAGCAGGAGACTGGCACTCTTCCAGCCCTTGGAGATTTCCAAGCAAGTGTTCAGAGAGTACACACCAAGTTCCTCTCTCCTTGTTCCTTGGCAAAAATAAAGAAGCAGCTTTCAGGTTCCTCCACAGCAAAACAGCACTCTGGCAGAAAGGGGAGGCAAGTCCTTAGATCAGCAGGCTTCTTGTCCTTGGTACAGGTTTCCTTGTCAGAAGTGATCTGAGTTCTTGGTTCAGGGGTCCTTCTCTTATACCCCTTCTCTCCTTTGTTCCCTTTGTCCAAGCAGGGAAATTCCCACCATCTCAGGTTTGTTGTGGGTGTTGCCAGGCAGAGGCACCTGCCCTATTCACTGAGCAGGGCAGAGTCCTCAGCCGCCCAGCAGGAGGCGGAGCCAGTATTGTCACTGGCAGGAGCAGGGCTATCAGTCGCCCAGCAGGAGGCGGAGCCAGTATTGTGTCAGGCAGGGCAGGCTACTCTTCCCTCACTCTATGTGTAAACGCCCCATTCACCCCACACTGACTCATTCAGACCTCTGGAGCCACCCAGCCCCTGACACACACACCAAACCAGCAGAGACCGGTAGATAGTTGGACAAGAAAATAGCCACTTTCTAAAAGTGCTATTTTCAAACATAGAATTTAAAAACCATCCATCCTAAAGGGTGTGTTATTAAATTCTGAGTTCAGGGATACTAAACTCGACTTGCTACCATGCTCCTTGAGTCAATCAATCAATCAATCAAAGACATTTCTAGAGCGCGCTACATACCCGTAGGGTCTCAAGGCGCTGGGGGGGGGGGTGCCGCTACTGCTCGAACAGCCAGGTCTTCAGCTTCTTCCTGAAGGAGAGGTGGTCTTGGGTCAGGCGCAAGTCGGTCGGGAGGGAGTTCCAGGTCTTGGCGGCCAGGTAGGAGAAGGACCTTCCTCCTGTAGTCGCTCTTCGGATGCGGGGGACGGCGGCGAGGGCGTGGCTGGCAGATCGGAGGTGGTGTTTGGGAGCGTAGAAGTTGACTCGGCTGTTGAGGTAGCTCGGGCCTTGGTCGTGTAGGGCTTTGTGTGCGTGGGTGAGGAGGCGGAAGGTGACTCTCTTGCTGACGGGGAGCCAGTGGAGGTCTCTCAGATGTCCGGAGATGTGGCTGGTTCGTGGGATGTCGAGGATGAGTCTGGCTGAGGCGTTTTGGATCCGCTGGAGTCTCTTCTGGAGCTTGGCGGTGGTGCCGGCGTAGAGGGCGTTGCCGTAGTCCAGTCGGCTGGTGACGAGGACCTGGGTGACGGTCTTCCTGGTCTCTGTGGGGATCCACCAGAAGATCTTCCGTAGCATGCGTAGGATGTTGAAGCATGACGAGGAGACGGCGTTGACTTGCCTGGTCATGGAGAGGGAGGAGTCCAGGATGAAGCCCAGGTTGCGTGCATGGTCTGTCGGTTTGGGTGCGGTGCCCAGGGCGGGAGGCCACCAGGAGTCGTCCCAGGCGGAGGGTGAGGAGCCCAGGATGAGGACCTCCGTCTTGTCTGAGTTCAGCTTCAGGCGGCTGGTCGTCATCCACTCGGCTACCTCTTTCATCCCTTCTTGTAGGTTGGCTTTGGCGGCGGCGGGGTCGTTGGTCAGGGAGAGGATCAGCTGGGTGTCGTCGGCGTAGGAGATTATGCTGAGGTTGAGTCAGATAGATTATAATGGAGTTAATAATCAGTCTGCCCAGTCTGGCCTATTGGAGGCAGGTAGCCCTTCAATAGTGAAAAACGAAAATGGCTGTAATTCACTATTAGGTCATGCCACACACATCAGGGCATGACCTACCTTTTACCAACAATGCACCCTGCCCTAGGGCCTACCATAGAGGTGTCTGAATTGTGGCAAAGTGAAGGTTTAGAGACTGGCAAGTAGGTTTCCTTGCCAAGTCGACATGGCAGTCAGGGACTGCACGCAGGCGCTGCGGTGGCAGGCCTGAGACACATTTTACACGCTGCTTCTGTGGGTGGCACAACCAGTGCTGCAAGCCCACCAGCAGCAGTTAACTTACATGCCCTTGGCACACGCAGTGCACTGACTAGGGTCTGAACAGTAAGTCAATCAAGCCAATCATGGTACCACCAATCAATGTAACAATTTAACATAGGGAGCACTTGCACTGTGGCACTGATCAGCAGTGGCACAGTGCCCAAAGCAATAATCCAGCAAAAACATCGTAAACAGAGGAGGCAAACAGAAAAAGATGGAGGAGAGACTCATGCCAATGATGCCAGGTCTAACACTCCCCATATTTTATTAGTATTGTTTTTAATAGCTGGAGAATGTGGTCTGACGAAGTAGTAATGGTTTTATGGGATTTGTAAAAATTGTAGAATCATTTGGATGATATACTTTTTATAGTGATTATGTGCCAATTGTATTGTATTATTTATTATTCATGAAATGTTGTAAATTGTGTTTTAATTTGTATTGCGTTAGTGGTCTTATTTGACTTTTGTAAACTGTAACTATTTGCACTATGAAATATTGTCCTGTGCTTTGATGGTTTTAACATTTTTAACCGAATAAAGCAATCTTTTGACTTTGACTTCGGACCCACATGACATTCAAAAGAAGGTACTAAAAGGGATTGGATAAATAAGTTTAAGTTGTTTTCCAAAAAAAGGTTAGGATAGTGAGACATCTATATTCTAGAGGCAGAGAATGTAATTACTTGTAGGCTAGAACCACAAAGGCCAATTTGGCCGTCATAAAATGAGGGACTGCTAGACAATATTTACTTTCTGGCTTCAGGTTTCTCAGTGGTACATACCAGATCAAACTTTTTTGCAAGGTTTTAAGTGAGATTCCTTACAGATTCTATGTATCAGGCGAAGAGGTAGAATGGAAATTCTTTTCTTAATTGGCAGCAAGTGAAATCTCCCTAAAATAGTGGCTACTTAGAGCAATCTTGGAACTAGTACTAAATTTCAGGTCACGTGGTTCTGGTTAGAATAAAGGTTTTCCTCTGCCCTTCGCGAAGCTCTAAAAGCAGAGCATTGCCGTGGTCCATCGAAGAACCTACAAAGGTTGATAATAATATGCACATTCTTTGATCTGTTAAATAGGACATGATGATCTAGGATGCTTTATTTGGTAGGAACATCCTAAAATGATAGTTTTTATTTAATGTTTCTTTTGAGATTTACTTTAGTCCTTACATTCAGGTTCTTCACCATCACTGCAGCACAGGATATATGCTTATCTTCTTGGGCCTCCAGTTGCTACTTTAGAGGTCTGCACTTCCATCCACCACTAAACATTCCCATTTTTTTGTATATTCAATTTCAACTAAATCTTCCCATCCAGTCCTGTATAAGTTTGTCTACTGGCAACTTTCTGATTTGTAGTTCGAAAATCAGCTGTGTGCCATCAACATAAATATACAAGCATTGGCAAAGCAAAACAGTTGGCTATCGAAAGCCTGTCTTTTGGCTTTGTCAATGCTTCTTTTGTTTTGCCATGGTTTTTATAAAACATTGTTGTGAGTTGCTGGACCCTCTTCAAAATTAAAAATAATGAAAAAGAGCACAAATATATCTTTGGTCTCGACAAGCAGACGTTATAGCAGTCCTTGTCACTGAAGGAATCTATTTTGTCTACAGATGTGCTGCTTGTGAAAGGGCACAATTCTGTCAATCACAGTGAAGTTAGCCAATGGCTGGAGGAAGCTGTCCCTTTGTCGCATGCTGTATGCCATAGTGGAAGAAAAATGTGAACAACACCAAGGATGAAGAGGGCTGGATAAACGCCCATATAAGTAGGTAGATCATATGTAATATTTGACTAAAATCATAAGGTCTTGGATAATGCCAGACCTAAACATTGTACGTTCTAGACATGGAGGAGAGTGTGCAGAGGTGCCACTAACATCTCAGAGCGATAATGTCATCCTGTTTTCTATTCCTGTCATTGGTCAATGATATCGTTTCTCAGGCAGCAAGCTAATAGTTTCCTACTTTTATTGAACACGCTTTATTTTATTATTTTCCTTCAACGTGTATGTGGAATTAAGAGTGTTAGCGTTTGTCTTAAAAAGCTTTGTGCGTTCAAATACCCGCTCCTGTGTAATGCTCTTTATAGGAGACATAGGACTCAAGGTGCTTGACCGTCTCCCTGGCATGGTGACAGTTAAATTAATGTTATGCTGTGAGGAAAGCAGACGAATTCTCCTCTGGAAAATATTGACAGTCCTTCCTTCATCAGGCGTGAGAGGCACTTGTCACACCAGCAGCACAGCCACTCTCCGCAGATGGCGTCTGCATTCTGAAAGGCCCACTGGAGATGGTGCACGTTGTGTGCTTGCTCGCGTTCACTCAGCTGTCCCTTCCTATCCTGTTAAAAGGAATGTGAGGACCGCTGGAGCGGAAACGCATCATCTCGCTGGAAAGTAATTGGACGTAATTGCACAGAATGTGTTCCTTGTTGGTGTGAATTTAAGCCTGGGAGTAGTTTTGTCTTTCCTCGCCTATCTCATATTTTTTATTTATGCAGGTGCCACGTGGGCGGAAGGATGGTTTACTTGCCCTCTCGCTCGAACACCTGCTCACTTTGCTGCGTTCCGAGTGGAAATGTAATATTTCCTCTGGGTTGGGGTGGGTGGGGGGGGGAGATGGAGGCTGCAGCAGTGGGAGAGAGAAGTTTATTTCCTACTCACGCTTTGTGGGTCTTTCATTTTTTTGCTTCATATAGAAGCTTTAATTATCAGGGTGACGGCGAATGATTGCTTCCCCAATCACATTAATTGATTAATTATTATCTTTGTGAAATAATTCACTGCACGCCTGCATACAAAGCAGTATTTAATTTATAAAAGTGCAGTTGCTTTAAGTTTTTCTTAGAGACCTTGGCTAGTGCAGTAGAATGCGGTTGTTGTCAAACAGTACAACCAAACTGCCTAGTCTTGCTTCCACTTCATGGCTCTTTCTCCCCCACATTAAACTTCAGTTCTCTTTGTCAATCTCTCTTGCAGTTTCTTCTTCATTCCTACATCTTTTTTCATTGTTTTCTTGTGTTTCTCTTTATTTCCCCTTTCTCTTTTCTTTCTCCTGGTCAAAGTCTAATGTGAAAGCTACGTTTATAAAGTGTCCAGTGACCCGGTTCTCAAGCATTCGGATTGGAAAATTGCGTATAGTGGCCACAGTTATATAATTGATAAATTAACCCCTGCCGTACATTACAAGGATATTGGAAGTAACAGAGGAATTCCAAACCATATAGAAAAACAAGGCTAAATGTTAGAGAACTCTGAGGTGACTTGCAATATCCTTATCATGTACATCAGAGGGTACTTTATCTCATATAATACATGGTTACACTAGTACCTTTCCCACAAACCACTTAAAACCTTTGTGTTGCTCTTTCACATGAAAGGACGAGCATGTTTGCAACATGAAAAATATAAATAAAACCTCTAGTGCAAAATTAAACACATCAAAATTCCTGTTAGTTATGTGCTGCAAACAGATATTTTAATCAATTCAATAGAGTCAGGATTTTGTTTTAAAAAACAGCTGCACTAACTCGTAATGTGTAGAAACATGCAGAAATAGTCTAGTTTTTCTCTAACTATCTAAGGAGTGCATAAAATAAACATGTTCTCTCTGCTTGTTATTGCAAGCTAAAAAATGGAGCAGAACAAAGAAAAGATTTGTTTAATTTTTCATTGCTTTAAACAGCTGCTTCAATTATGCTCCGTGGCCTGACCTGCCTTTCAACTCTGCTGCTGGTTCTGGCAGTAGGCATTGTGACATCAGAACTCAACTGTAATAACTTATAAAAGTCAGGTTCTGATGTCTTTTCTTTATAATCTAAGACTGGGTGCATCACAGGTCGCCAATTATAAAGAAATTAGAAATTGTCATTTATACAGGGATTGTAGAATTCCATGTGTTATAGAAAAATAGTGTGAGACATTTTCTTAGCATCTTTGGACCAGGTTTCTTCCTTTGTAATGTTGACTCTCCAAAGATTGCTAGTCCAAGCTGTCAAGTCTCACTCCAGAAAATGGTAGTTGTTGTGTAACCCAGATATAATTTGACACAGTAATCACAATAAAAAACTCAATGTTTCATTTAGAGCATCATTTGCTAAAAATAAAGTATTTATTTACACATGGTCAAAGTATGAACTCAAAAAGTTGGAAAGAACAACTTCGGTGTGTATGAAGTATGATCACGTATCAGTTTATAGCATTTCTAACTTCCATCAAAAGTATATGGCTGCTGAGAATATGCAAAAAAAATGTTTTTAAACCAAAGTCCACCACCTAAATGGAATTGTGACTGGGGGTGTTGGACACATTTCAAGAAGTACCAGTTAAATTCTTAGGAGTCAAAGTCCTTAGGAGTCAAAGTCAAGTCACAAGCTGTTACAACGCAACTGCCTTTATATCGCATGCCATTACAACGCATGCCATTACATCACGTCACTTCAAAGCATGCCATTACAATGCATACCATTACAGCACATGCCATTACAACGCATTATAAGGTAAGTAATAGAGATTTTTTACTGTTAGGGTGGGTAGCTGTTTTGGGGTAGATGAGAATAGTAATTTTTACCCCTACACTTTCCAACATTTTCCTTACTGTTGCACTCACTGGAGTGGGAATAGTAATTTTTACCCCTACACTATCCAACACTTACCCTACTGTTGCACTCACTGGAGTGGAAATAGTATTTTTCAACCCTACACTATCCAACACTTACCCTACTGTTGCCCTAAAAGTATTATGCGTTGTAATGGTATACGTTGTAATGGAATGCGTTGTAATGGAATGCGTTGTAATGGTATTTTTTTTTAAATGCATTGTAAAATCATGCAATGTAATTGTAGCTGCAATGTAAAACCGCGTTGTAAAAGCATGCGTTGTAATTGTTTGCATTGTAACATCATATATTCATTTTATACAGATCATAATAGCTTGAGCTTTCTCTAGTCCAACAAGGTCTGGCAGCTCATCTTCAGCACAGCACAGTGCCAATATTCCTGACTGGGCACAACAGAAGCATTATACCATTGGCACACATTTGGTCCTAGACTTTGTGCAGAAACAACTTCCAAAAATATTAAGATATCTCATCCAGCTGCTGCTTCAGAGCTTCTCCGGGATACCAAACAAACAAAGAACTAGTCCAAGATCCCTAGTTCTTATCCTTGTCGAAAGAGGCATATTTGGGATGCTAGGACGAATTACATAATATGTTGCAAGTTTGTAATCCAAAAATGGACTAGTCAGTACTGGGATTACAATCCACAAAGGATGGGAAGAGCAGGCAGGCCAGACATCCTAAACAAGAGTAAGGTATCACAGAGTGGATTTGGGTGCAGAGTTGATGATGTAGTTTGTTCCCCACTTTGCACTCTAGTAGAATTCGGTAAGAAATAGGAAGACTAAAGGCCTTTGCAGAGAAAAGCTATTTGCGGGACTAGCATGTCCACAACACAAAACACAGGGTAAACGTCTTCTTGTGCGAAAAGACTAATTTCCTTAGAATGGAAACTAACATAGTATCACATGGAGACCCAAGCATTTTAGCAACTAGGTACATTCAACCCTTATACACAGGAGAGAAGAAGGAGCCCATGTATGGGGGACTCAATGCAATTTAGATGACAGTGGCGCTTGACCCTTCACCTGACAAAGGTAAATTGTTCAGTTCCCACACACCACACCACACCAATCACAAGTTTCTCTGTAGGTTTGTGAGGGGGAAAGAGACCCCTATATTATGAATAGGGTATACTTTGGATGTAGCCCTTACTTTAGGGGTGACATATAAGTAATGAAACAGAAGGTTGAGGCCTGGCAAAATGTTTATTGTGCCAGGTTTAAATGGCAGTTTAAAACTACACTAAAGGCTGCAGCGACAGGCCTGAGACATGTTTTACACTGCTACTTTAGTGTGAGGCGCGTGCGCTGTTGTCCACTAGTAGCACTCAATTTAAAGTTTCTGGGTACATGTAGAACCATATATTAGGGACTTTTAGGTTAATTCAAGGAATCAATCAGGTAGATGCAAATTGTACCATGTTTTAGGTAGAGAACACAAGCTCTCTTCCCCCACTGGTTAGCAGGGTAAAAGGCTCACAGAGTCCTAATGCCAGCAAAAACAGTTTCAGCAACAGAAGCCAAAAATCTGTGGGCGACCCTGCAAAAAGGGGCAGGTGTAACATTAACCATTTATATAGCACATTATAACTCTTTTACATAAAGTTTTATATTGATCGTGTGTCATTTCTAGTCTATGTGAACAGCAGGACTTAGTAGACTCCATTTAGTTATACCCGGGTTACATATTTCAGAAGGATAGACTGTTCATTTGTGATTTAAATTCATGACCAAAAAATCATGACATGTCTCATTGGCTAGCATTTAACTTGCTAAACAATTGCGCCAGTTTGCAAACTGAATGGGGTTTTCACACTTAATTATAAGTGTTAATATTAAGTAGCAGAATTCACAAAACTAGATGAATAAAATATTGTGCTCCCTTGCTGGTTGGGTTCAGTTATTTGCGGTGGGCACATAACTCACTGTTCTTCTCTATGAAGCTCTCACTATAAGAAAAACAAATGCAAGATCCTGGTGACCTCACCAGCTACTGGCACATCACTCACCTACCATTTTTTGGCAAGAACATTAAACAAACAACCTATGTACAACTTCAGGATCACATCAATACCAATCAATTTCTGCATGACTACAGTTCTGTTTTCAGATTCTGCCGCAAATGCCAATTTTATGCAAATTATGCAATACATAATATCCTTCACTGGTTCTCCTTCTCCTTCCTATCCAACTGACACCAGTTTGAGCAAATTAGCACCTCCTGGTCCCCGAAGATCTTGATCAGTTGTGGGTATCCTCTGGGTTCCATCTAGTTCAGTTTCTTCTTCAGCCTCTACACTGGCCCTTTGGGACACTACCCACTGATTAGAGCATACAAAATTCACCAATACGCAGAAATCCCACAAATGTACTTGAAAATATTATCCAAGCCAGCCATTCAACAACTCAAACACTACACACACCTCATCGAGACCTAGATGCCCACCACTAACTCAATTTGTAGATTGACCCACCAAGACAGAATTCTGACCTTTTTCCAAGAACAAATAGGAACAGCTAGTTCAAATGAGTGTCAACAACATAAGCCTGGACGGATACTAATTCCATACTTTACGCAGAGCACCGTCACTCAGATTTCCTGTGAACACACACCGAACTCATACTCAAGGAACACATCATAAAGAAAACCAAGACAGCCTGGTATAATCTCTCTTGATTTAAGAAAGCAAAACTGTAAGGGGTGGGCAACTGCCCACTTCAGGGATGAGTCACAGCCCTTATTAAGGTGAATCCTCCAGGTCACCAAATTAACCTGAGCTCAACTGCCTGGTAGCTATGGCACAAATCAGGCAGGTGTAATTTAGGGCAATGTGCAAAGTATTTATGCAGTATCAAAACCATAACAAAGTAAAAAAAAATCCAAGCAATGCACATCTCAAACCAGATTAGAAAAATAGAGTAAAATGTAGTACACAAAATGACAAAAAAAAAATGAAACAGTGATATAACATTTTTAGGTTTTAAGTAGAACTAGCTTCAAAAGTGCTGAGCACCAGTGATGGTCTGTTCACAGTTTCAGGTTGACTGCACTGGAGCTCAGGTCGGTTACACCAACCAGTTTCGTCCCAGTCAAAGATTTTAACAATGACAGTGTCTTTTAAGTTCCAAATTGTCAGAGTTTCCGGAGCATTTCCTCTGGGTCATTTCTAAGACTCACAGGACCTCAGAAGCAGCACTTAGTGGCCTATATTCACTCCAGGAGAGGCCAACAGCAAGGTCTTATCCAGCACTTCATGGAAAAGGCATAGAAATAGAAGGCCTCATGCAGCTTGTTGTGCCAATGTAGCCATACAGGGCAGCCAACTGACCCTTGGAGTTCACTTCATTGTTCTGAGAACAAGGGGGAGCAGGTCTGGTCCTTCAGGGTTACTCAGGTCACAGACAGCAGGCCAAGTTCTCTTCTGTTCTTCTACATTTCCAGAAAGTGTTCTGAAATAGATGCCTGGGGGTGACACATTTTTGCCTAGCATCAGTTGGTGGGTTGTGGTGAGTTCTGGATCCACCATAACCAATAGGCAAAAAGCTCCTAGAGTTAACCGTACACAATTTTCTAGCGGTTAATATTTGCCTTACAAACAGGCCCAGAATGCCATATGTCAGGATATTTTCAAGATGGCAAAAGTTTACGACCACACTAAACTTGGGCTCTGAGGGCTGGGTTTATGTGTAGGAGTGTCATAGCAAAATCACCAGTGTTCTTCTACATCTCGCACTACAATCCAGTTTGAAGCAGGTACTGTTCGCACAATTAACCGAGAGGCAGAAGTGTGGTAGGACAAATGCAGGGTCCTTCAGCAACCAGAATGGGGTTCACAAGAATTGTTTTGGCATTCTGTTCTCCCTTTAAAGTGTGCCAAAGAGTGACATGGCTTAACAGACCTGTCAAGCAGAATTTGACACTGTAGTGTCAAAATATTTGCAAATAGCCCCCATCCTGCATATTCGATGCACTTCAATGAGTCACGTCTGTCCATTGAGGTCCGCCTATTGTTTGCTCCTGGGAGGAATTTCACACCTCATTCACAACTATTCCTGACAGTACACAGGCTGAGAGCTGGCACTGGCTTATGCTAATTAGCCTTCTGATAATTCAGGCAGTTAGAGGGTACACTTCTAAAGTTACTTTTCCGTAACGTATATTAAAAATCTGACTTGACCACTTCATTGTATTTTTAATAACTTTTAAAATAGTAATTTAATTATGTTTCTTGCTGGTCCCATTTCCAAGATACATTATTAGTATTTTAATCTGTACTCTGGTTCTCTACATAGAACAACTAGACCTGCCACAGTGAAGATATAATTTAGGGCTTGTCACTGTAGAGACATGGTAATATTAATTTTCTACATGTCCCACATTTACATATCATGTAACCTTCCTTGTGGGCTACAATGTTTACCTAGGAGTGGCTTACTATTATTTGAAAGGAATGCATTTACCTGTCATAAAGGGTTGTTGTAACAGGTCACGCTGCAGGACTTGCAATGCAGCAGTCAGGCTTCTATATAAGGCCGGCAGCCATTTTGTATTTTGTCAGACTCGTGGGAGGCACAATAAGTGCTGCAGTACACAGGTGACAGTTAACTTTTCATGCCATTGGTTTATTGCCATACCATATACTATTGCCTTATAGAAAAGTTAAATGTGCCAATCATGCAAATAACTACTTTTTCCATGTTTTTGGGGGCAGAGCACATACACCAGGCACTAGACTGCTGTGCTCCAGTGTGCAGCGTTCATAAACCAGAAATAACATAGGCTCCAGCAAAAGGCAATAAATTGAAAGTGACCACACAGAAAAGGTGGATTTAGTACAGAAGCCATTTCTTCCAGAAAATGGCTTCAAAACTGCTGTTCATTCCCTCATACTCTCCCATCTGGATAACTGCAATACCCTCCTACTCAGCAACCCAGACTCCGCACTGGTTCACATTATGGATACCCTACATGCTGTAGCATGCCACATCAATGGCCTGAAGAAATATGACTGCATCACCCTCAATCCTTGGTGGAACCCCACCAGCTACCTTGCCAGCCAGTCTGAGCCAAAACTAGCTGCACCATCTACAAAGTCACCCCACCTTTCTGGCTGACAAGCTCATCACCTCTGGTAGCTCTAGGCACACCCAAGGACAGGTCGACATCATACTGAAAATGAAGAAGTTCAAAAAGCTTTGGCAGATCCATTCGGTCTTGCTTATGTTAGATTTATTGGCTTTCCTAATCTTTTTTGGCTATGTGGCAAATGGTTGAAAGTAATGTAAAAAAGTTGTAAGGCACAGCTAGCATTGTCTTCGTTATAGCTTTGCCAATGCTTGGTATGGAATGCCAAATGGCAAGATATAAGTATTTATATAGTGTTTACAACAGCTGAAGTAATAATTTTATAAAATGGAGATTGCCCTTGCCAAAGGTGTTATAGTGCTTAGATTCAGAAGCTTTTTAGGAACATAAAAAATGGTGAAAATGTGCAATATAAATGCACTAAATGTAACATAAGTTGCAGGGAGACAGAAAACTCCAATAGGTTACAGCTTTTATTTCAGTGATGCTTTAGACTATGTATTACTTTGGGGACAATGGTTACAAACGAACCTAAAAAAACACTCCTGACTGCTTGTTTAGTAGCAAAATATAGCCATTATCAGTGTTCAGAGGGTTTCCTAGACCTTTTGGCCCCTGTTCCACTGCATGTGCTGCATCATTCAAATTATGACCCCATTGCCTACAAGGTAACTGCACTTGTGAATTCCTTTTTAGCAGTAAAATTTAGCAATAGTCAGTGTTCAGTGGTTTCCTAGATCTTTTGGTGCCTGTGCCACTGCACCTGCCGCACCATTCAAATCATGACTGTAGTGCCTGGAAGGTAACAGCACTTGTGACTGCTTGTTTAGTTGTAAAATAAGGCAATAATCAGTATTTATTCATTCAAACCTGAGGCTAGAGATTGCACAGCAAGTGCATTAATAACCTGAACTCTCTAACAGATAATATATGTGAGAATTTCTGGATTCACATACATTTCTACAGCAGGTAACTGAACCCCTTCCGTGCGTGGGACAGCCGGCAGCTGTTCCACGTCATGGTGGGCATGTGTGTGGGACGGCTCCCGGCCATCCTAGCACCCACCAACAGGGAAAGCGCTGGCGCTCCCCCCTTGGGCCGCCCTTTCAGGTGCCCCCACCAGGGAAGGCAGAGGAAGCCCTTCCCCTGCCTCACCCCTGACCCCCCCTCCACGTGATCTAATGTGGGCGCGCTGACGTAATTAGAGGATTCCGGATACACTGGAAGCCATTTGATTCCAGTGCACCCGGAGGAGAGCAGGTGAGTTTCAGCTCGTGGAGGGTGGGGGGGTTTGTTATGAAAGGCATTGGAGGAAAGGAAAGGGTTTTCCTTTCCTCCGATATCTTTTATAAAAGCATTCCTGCTGCACGAATGCCTGTTTTTTTTTAATTGCCTATTTTGCGTGGGGGAGCGGCCCCTTGGGGAAGGGTCGCTCCCCTTGGGGGATAAATAATTTATTTAGTTCTTTGGAGTATGATTTTTTTTTTTTAAAGCATGTGTGTGCCACTGGGCCACCAGGGATTTCTTTTTTCTAAATGGCCTTTGTGTGTTTTGGGAAGCGGCAAGGGTCGCTCCCCTTGGGGGATAAATGTTTATTTGGTTCGATTGTAGTATTTTTTTTTTTTTTTAAAAGCATGTGTGGCTGTTTGGAATAATTAAAAAAAAAAGTATGTGTGCCGCCCCGGGCCACCAGGGATTTTTTTTTAAATTATGTTTTTGGGGAGCGGCCCCTTAGGCAAGGGTCGCTCCCCTTTGGGGATCATTTATTTTGGCCGTTTCTATCCCCCTGGAAGGGCAGATCGACCCAAATAAACAATTAATTTTATTGTATGCCCACTAGTCCACCAAAGATTGTTTTAGTGTTGTTGGGAGCGGCCCCTTGGCCAAGGGTCGCTCCCCTTTAGGGGGTGAATATTGTGGTCATTTCTGCCCACTTTGGGGGCATATCGGCCATATATTTTCAGGCCCATCTGTCCCCTATGGGGGCAGAAGCCACTAGACACCAGGGCTTTTCAAATGTTGGTGTTGGGGAGTGACCCCTTGGGCAAGGGTCACTCCCCCATTATGAGGGTGAATGTTTTGGCTGTTTCTGCTCCCCGCAAGGGCAGATCGGCCTTATGCTTTTACACCCATCTACCCCTTTGTTTGGCTGGTGGATAGTGTGTGGACTAGTGCATTATTTGCATGTGTGATTGTAATGTTTTATTTCTCCTTTTTATTCTAGTGCAAAGCTTTTGATTCTTGTTTGCAGTTTCGGCAGTGGTTGATCTGCAGTTTTGTGTAGTTGCATTTTTTGGTAAGAAAAACATTTTCATTGTGCTTACTCCAATTGAGTTTTAAGGTCATGCATGAATTAAGTTTTTGTAAGTGGTGTCAAAATAGCAGCATATTTAGTTCGTGTTTTGAGCATGAAATTCTTTGCGATGTGTTTTGCGTTGTCTTATGTATAATTTTCTTTTCTTTTTCTTTTTAGTGGGATACTGTTGGTCCTTATTGTGTCTGTGTAGAGCAGGTGGTGGTGAGTCTAGCTGCTTCTGGCAAGTGAGTGGTATAGTTTTGGAGTATATAGGTCTTTGTGATAAAGACGCATTTTGTTTATTACTTATTTTACAAAGTGTTTGTTGTTGATGACTTGTTTGACAAGATACCTTTATTAGTAAGGATTATGGCTAGCCGCAGGATTACTGCTCAGCAGATTGTTGGTTTGTTTTTTGAATCTTCCTCTGACCATGATTATGAGACTGACTCCACATTTGAGGCAGAGGAGGGAGGGGTAGATTCTGGTAGTGAGTTTTCTCTTCAAATGTAATCATCGGATGATGAAGCTATTCTCAGTGCAGATGAAACTACTCAAAGTGCGGATGAAGTTCCTGTTTTAGAGGAGGACACTGATGTGCCGATGGTGCAACAAGACCCATCGGTATTGCAGCCTGAGGCTGCAAGGCTTCCTACTGGAAGTGCTGGACTCTGGGTTGATCCAAACATGGTGCAGCCGGTGTTGCCTGCCTTTAGTGGGTATGCAGGGTGCAAAACAGATTGCAAATTTTTTTTGCCTATAAAAGTTTTTTCAGTTGTTTATGGATGATGTATTTTTGGCTGAGATTGTTGAGCAGACTAATTTGTCTGCTGAACAGTTATTGAGGGACAACAGTGCTAGACTTAGGCCTCGCTCCAGAGCTACCCGGTGGACTCCCACAAATCTGGATCAGATGAAGACGTTTTTGGGTTGGACTTTTTTGATGGGCTTGATAAGGAAGGCGTCCATGGCTTCATATTGGTCTACCAGTCCCTTGATGGCAACGGACATATTTCCTGCAATTATGAGTCGTGATCAGTATTTACTTTTGCTTCGGATGCTGCATTTTGTTGATAATACTTTGGCGTTTCCACAAGATCATCCTGACTGTGACCGTCTTTTTAAGATTTGGCCTGTTCTTGATCACTTTGTAGATCGATTTTCAGAGATCTATACCCCAGGCAAAGAAATATTTGTTGATAAGTCTTTGGTCCTGTTCAAGGGCCGTTTGTTTTAGGCAGTACATTCCTAGCAAGAGGGCACGTTATGGAATTAAGATGTATATGTTGTCTGAGATTAGGACAGGATATATCTTTAATTTCCGGGTGTACACTGGTAGGGATTCCACTATTGACCCCTCTGGTTGTCGTCCACTTTTGGTGTTTCTGAGAAAATTGTGTGGGATCTTGCTAGAGGACTGTTTAACAGAAGCCACCATTTGTACCTTGATAACTACTACACTGCTGTGCAACTGTTTAAGGAATTGTTCAAAGTGGGCACTTTTGCTTGTGGCACAATCTGCTCTAACAGTTAAGGTTATCCAAAAGAGCTTGTTTGCAAAAAACTTCAGAGGGGACAGTGCAGTTCCTTGTGTAGTGATGAACTACTAGCTGTGAAATTTGTGGACAGGAGGGATATGTACATGCTGACTACCATCCATGATGAGAGTACTTCACCTGTGGCTGTTTGGGGTCAGATTGCTGAAGTGCGCAAACCTGTGTGCATTTTAGAGTACAATAAGCACATGGGTGGTGTTGATAGAGTAGATCAGAGGTTGTAACCTTACACAGCTATTCGTAAGGCTTATATTTGGTATAAGAAGTTGGCCATCTATCTCTTCAATTTAGCAACTTTCAACGCTTTTGTTGTGTACAAGGAGTGCTTTCCTACGTCAAAGTAGACTTTTGTTCAGTTTCAGGAGTCTGTGATAGGCAGCCTTGTTGTTTTGGAACAGGCAAGTGTTCCTAGAGTTGGAGTGGTGGAGGATGTGGCTAGATTGAAAGATCGCCACTTTCCTGATTTAATTCCTCCCACGCCCAAAAAAAACAATCTCTGTAAGAGATGTAGAGTCTGCTTGCGAAGGGGTGTGCGGTTCTAATCCTGGGCTGTGTGTGGCCACATGTTTCAGATTGTATCACACTCAAAAGAGATTTTGAGAGCAACCGTGGGTCTAATAGTGTACTGCCTGGTCTGTATGGTTTTATATAGTTGTTCAGTTATCACGTTTGGCAACAGAATAATGGCTTTAGTTACTGCTGTTGTTTTTGTAGTTATAGTTTTGTATCTAGCTGCAATTGGCTTGTGTTTTCTTTCTTGTTTAAAAAAATTATGATGGTGTGCGTGGACTGGCGCTTGGCTGGTGGTGTGCGTGGACTGGTGCTTGACTGGCAGTGAGTGGACTGGCGCTTGGCTGGCGGTGTGCTTGGTTTGGTGCTTTGCTGGCGGTGTGCGAGGATTGGCGCTTGGCTGGCAGTGTGCATGGACTGGCACTTGGCTGGCAGTGAGTGGACTGGCGCTTGGCTGGTGGTGTGCTTGGAGTGGCGCTTGGCTGGCGGTGTGCGTGGACTGGCGCTTGGCTGGCAGTGTGCAAGGACTGGCGCTTGGTTGGCGGTGTGCGTGGATTGGCGATTGGCTAGTGGTGTGGGAGGACTGGTGCGTGGCTGTCGGTGAGTGGACTGGTGCTTGACTGGTGGTGGGCGTGGATTGGCGCTTGGCTGGCAGAGTGCGTGGACTGTTGCTTGGCCGGCAGTGAGTGGACTAGTGCTTGGCTGGCGGTGTGCGTAGATTGGCGCTTGGCTGGCGGTGTGCATGGACTGGTGCTTGGCTGGCAGTGAGTGGACTGGCCAGCAAAATTTGAGGTTTGAAGGGGATTCTGGGTAGGAGAATGTTGGGGGACCCACGCAAGCCTTACCTTTCTGGACTCCCCCAGGTGTCTAGTTTCCAGAAATTTGTGGGTTTGGTAGGTTTCCCTTGATGGCCGCTGAGCCCCAAGCCAAAAACTCATGGGACCCTCCCTTGCAAAACCAGGTTGGTTTGTGATAGGTAATATTGATGTCACCTCAATAGGTTTTGGACCCTTGTCTGTCGCAGTTACTTGACCCACAGACGTGGGTGAGGTAATATTTTTCTCGGAGGACTTTGGGGAATGCGGGGTGGGTGGAATTTTGTGCATCCACGCGGATTCCAGAAATTTCCACCACAGAAATATGAGGAAAATGTGTTTTTTTGGACAATTTTTTAGGTTTGCAAGGGATTCTGGGTAACAGAACCTGGGGAGAGCCAGTCAAGTCTCCCTATCCTGGATTCCCTTGGGTGTCTTGCTTTAAAAAATGTAGAGGTTTGCTAGGTTTTACTAGGTGCTGGCAGAGTTAGAGTTCAAAATCTACAGTTAGGCACTTTGCAAAAAAAGGGTCAGTTTTCACTGTGAAAATGTGTTGTGTCCATGTTGCGTTTTGTGCCATTTCCTGTTGCAGGCACTAGGCCTACCACACAAGTGAGGTACCATTTTTCTTGGAAGACTTTGGGGAACGCGGGATGGGTGGAATCTCAAGGGTCCGCGCATATTCCAGAACTTTCCACCACAGAAATGTGAGGAAAATGTGTTTTTTCTTTCCTTTTTTTTAGATTTGCAAGGGATTCTGGGTTACAGATCCTGGTGAGATCCAGTCAAGCCACCCCATCCTGGATTCCCCTGAGTGTCTAGTTTTAAAAAATGTATAGGTTTGCTAGGTTTCCCTAGGTGCCGTCGGAGCTAGTGTTCAAAAACTACAGCAAGGCACTTTGCAATAAAGGGGTCATTTTTCACTGTGAAAATGCGGTGTGTCCACCTTGCGTTTTGGGCCATTTCCTGTCTTAGGCACTAGGCCTAGCCACAAAAGTGAGGTACCATTTTTCTTGGAATACTTTGGGGAACGTCGGGTGGGTGGAATTTTGTGGATCCACACAGATTCCAGAACTTTGCACCACAGAAATGTGAGGAAAATGTGTTTTTTTTACAATTTTTTAGGTTTGCAAGGGATTTGGGCAACAGAACCTCGTGAGAGCCAGTCAAGTCACCCCATCCTGGATTGCCCTGGGTGTCTAGTTTTAAAAAATGTATAGGTTTGCTAGGTTTCCCTAGGTACCGGCAGAGCTAGGGTTCAAAAACTACAGCTAGGCACTTTGCAAAAAAAGGGTCATTTTTCACTGTAAAAATGCGGTGTGTCCACCTTGCGTTTTGGGCCGTTTCCTGTCACGGTCACTAGGCCTACCCACACAAGTGATGTACCATTTTTATCGGGAGACTTAGGGTAACACAGTATTGTAGAGCAACTGTTATTACCTATTGATTTTCGATGCACTTCTGCCTTCCAAATGAAAGACAATGTGTAAAAAAGAAGTCATTTTGAAAAATGTCCTATAATTCTCATGCTATTATGGGTATTCCCAATTTGGGAAATGTGCAAATATCTACTGTTTCAAAACTCTATATTTTATTCCCATTTCAGAAATACATAGGTGTCTTTCATACCGATTTTTCCATGCATGCATTTTCCCCGAATAATTGCTATATACCCGGTATAAAATAAAAAAATCATTGCAAGTCGCTGCTCAGTTATTGGCTCTGTGTTCGTCGGGTTCTTGGTGAATCTACAAGTCCTATATATCCCCACAACCAGAAAGGTCCCGCGGATGTAACGGTTTAATCTTTCAAACAGCTGTCATAATTAGGAGAAGTTACAGGTGAATACGTTGACAGAAACTGCTGTTTTTTCAAACTAATTTTCAATTTTTCCTATATTTAACTGTTAGTTTCTGTAAAGAAACCTTGAAGGGTCTACACAAACGACCCCTTGCTGAATTCAGAATGTTGTCACTTTTCTAAAATGTATAGATTTCCAGGATCCATTATTGCTTTCATACCCATTTCTACCATTAACTGGAAGGAGGTTGAAAGCACAAAAAATAGCAAAAATAGGTTATGTCCCAGAAAAATGCCAAAACTGTATAAAAAATGTTGATTTTCTGACAAAAGTCTGCTTGTCCCTGAAAGCTGGGAAGATGGTGATTTCAGCATGACAACCCCTTTTTTGATACCATTTGCAGGGGAAAAAACAGACGCGTTCATCTGGAGCCCTTTTTTCCCATTTTTCCCCCCAAAACTAAATTTAGCTGTATTTTGGCTAATTTCTGGGTCCCCTCCAGGGGAATCCACAAACAGTGGGTACCTTTAGAATCCTCATGATGCTTGTAAAAAGGACACAAATTTGACGCGGATGCCTTATGTGGTCAAAAAGTTACAGGGGCCTAAGCGCGAACTACCCCAAACAGCCAAAAGGCTTAGCAAAGGGGGGGGGAAAGGCCTAGCAGCGAAGGGGTTAAACCCCTAAAGTATCATAAAATGCAGCCCGCATGTGAGAAATTCAGAAAGACAAAATATCTTTACTATCTTTAATATCTTTCTTTGTCAGTTTTTTTAGGGCATCTGAGCTTGAACATCATTGTCTGTCTGTCATTGATTGCTGATCATGATAGTTTCAAGTTTCAAGTTTCATTTATTTGCATAGTTACTGAAAACCATTGCAAAGCAATAAAATAGCCAATAAAACCATTAATAAACATATCAAAATACAGAACTATGCATGCATATGTGATAGTGACACCTCGCAGACGTAAAGCAGCTAAAAAGTTTATCAGAATAAAGCTTTTGTAGTTGCTTAGATATGATTAAAAAGAGTAGCACTATAGTTTAAAAACAGACTCTTTGCATTCGGCCTAGTGCCAGGTTGGTTACAAGGTGCTCGCTGTGCAGAAATAGCTTGGAGTGTTTTTCAAGTGCAAATCTCAGGTTTCCCTCCCAGCATGATTCACTCAGCCTGGGTGAAGTTAGTCGAGACTGGGTATAATGTTTTGGGCTGCCCCCCACTAAAGTGCAAACTGCCCAGTAAATAGATTAAGTTAAAATAGATGTAAAACGTGATTAATAGAACCCAGCGCCTTTTGAGCAATCAAATAAAAGTCATAAAGGTACGTGAAGTTGAAGTTTACTTGTTTGAAATATCGGTTGAGACATCTTCTTGATTGTTAGATGAGGGTGCGGAGTTCACATGTATGAGTGTGTGCTGCTTTGAGGCCTTGGTTCGAGGCTTGAGTATGTACAATTTCCAAAGTCCCCTTAGTAGTTGGCCTAGTGTGTCTTCAGCTAGCGACCAGGCTTCCTCATCGGTCTGAGACTAGTGGCATTTTTTATTCAGCTAGCATAAGGAATCTTACCAGTCTGTAGTTCAGCTATGGGTCCACCAAATCAAAGCAGGCCAGCACTGTTTGCCTCCGTGAGTGAATTTCCCTCTGATTAAATGGAGCCTTTAGGAGTTATCTCCTTCCCTTCAGCAGCTCCTTGCAGCTCCTTGCAGATACAAACTAGATGCAAAATGTCTTCTGTTCTGTTGTTGCACAGACGGTAAGAAGTTTGTGTCGGCACCTTCAACCAAGGTGGGATGTTCAGGGTGCACGGAAGTAGGCCCAGGCGGTGCCTCAATTTTGTTTTTACTGATTTGGGGTAGCCCTGGTTGAAATATTTTTGGGCAATTTGTGATTGTTCAAGGTCCTCCAGGTGTGAGCTCTAGCTGATAAAGAGGCTTTATCCTCCACCAGTGAAAGTTGTTTTAGTGATTTCCAAACTAGTTTCTTAAAAGTTTAATGGTGAATCTGTGTGTTCCAGAGTTCAGATAGCTTCTTGCGGGAGATGTACCTCTCTGCTGGAGTCCTTGCAATAGTAGTTGGTTTAAAGTATTTGGGATGGTGGTCCTAATCTTATTCCAGCAAATGATGTAGATGCCGTGCCTGGTCAGCGATTGTTGTAATAGGCATAACTCCAGCCTTATCTGGGCTCGTGAGGTATGATTTGGGAGGCTAAGCATGAGTCTATATGCTTTGACTAAGATCCTGTACAATAGTTTGTTGTCCCTGCCATGCATTAATTCGCTGCCGTAAGTTATTGTTGGAAGAATTTTGGCTTGTGCTACCTTCAGAAGAGGGCTTACAGTGGGCCTAGTCAGTTTTGAAGTGAGGTTTTTTTAAGGTTATTGCTAACGCCAGCCCTTTCCTTCTAATTTCTTCTTTCTGTCAAATAAAGGATCCTTCTTTGTCTATGCTTACGCCTAGGTACTTGAAGTCCGCTGCTAGTTCTGTTTGAGTGTCCCCCAAGTACCAAAGCTTCTGCTGTCTCCTCTTGTTGTTAATGGTTATTGATCTTGTTTTCCCATAGTTGACTTTGAGGTTGTTCTCTGTAGCATAATTCTGCAATTTGTTAAGGAAGTGTTGCAGGCCGACCTGGGTGTGACTAAACAGGACTACATCATCAGCATACAGGAGGCTAGTTAGTGCTTTGCCTCCCAGTCTGGGCACATGGGAATTGCATGTATTGAGTTCTTGCGGTGAGTCTGCCATGAATAGGTTGAACAAAATGGGAGTGACCACACAGTCCTGCTTCAGTCCTTTGTTTGTTAGTACTCGTCTGGAGAGGTGAGACCCCTCTCTCAATTTCACCTGCTCCCAGATGTCTGTGTGAAAAAGTATCAGCATATTTAAAAGAGCCTATGGAATGCCCCATCGAGCCAGCTTCCCCAACAGCCTTGCTCTGTCGACATTGTCAAAAGCAGCGCTGAATTCGATAAAGCAGGGATGTGATGGGAGTTTCAAGATCTTTGCTGCATCTATGAGTATAGAGATTGCCAGGATATTTTTTGTTGTGCCTGACTTTTTGCGAAATCCCATCTGGTGTAGCGGTGTGATCTCATTTTCATCTACCCATACTGTGAGTTCCGCTAGCACGTTGCCCGCAAAATATTTAACTTCATTGTCAATCAGTGCCACCAGGTGGTAATTGTCTGGTAAGGCCTTGTCTCCATTTTTGTGGATCAGAGCAATTGTAGAACCTTTCCATGAATCTGAAATCCTGCCGCGTGATCTGACTTCCGAGAATAAGGGATACAGGGCGCTTGCCCATTCAGCTGCCCTCTGTTTGAACAGTGCCGGTGGTATGCTGTTAGGGCCTGGGGCCTCTTCCCTTCTCACTTTTGTGATCTTTTGCTTTATTAAGAGTGTGTCAGAGGTGCTAGGATCATGGTTAGGAGTATTAACTATTTCTAGCGTTTTTGGTGTGATCACCTCCTTTCGTGCATCTGCTGAGAAGCGTTGCCCTGTTATCTCCTTGATTATCCAAGTTCTCCGTTCTCCTGCAGTTTGATTTTTAAAGTGCTCCCTTAGATGAAAGAACTGCTCATTATGTTGCCCATCATAATACCTCTCACTTTTGACACCAACCCCTTCATCCTGCAATTTGTGAATTGCCAGAATAAATATATACCATTTCCAGCAATGCAACAATCTTCATGCCCATTACCAGAGCACCTAGTGGAAACATGCTCTCTTCTTGTCAGCTTCTCATTGGATCTAAAATCTTTGTAAGCTAAATCCAATTTTTATGTCAGTGTTCTAGTTTTCTTTCCTAAGCTAGTGCTGCTACATGGTACCAGTGCTATAAAACAAAGAATAAAAAGTAGCTGTAGAAATAGGAGGCATAGACAGAGAGACTGTTTGCACAGAGTCAGTCCATTTTACACATTTCCACAAGCTGTCTTTGCATGGGTCAGCGCATTAAAGCCAGACCTGTTAAATTTGTCAGTGCATGTTGTCAATAGAATTTTGCAATTCTGTCTTCAGTTTATCATGGAGAAGGTGTGCTAATGGCATGATTTCAAAAGAAATAATGAATGTGTTAGACGTGGCATCCTTGGTGTGGTTTCTCCCTAACTTTTTCTCTTTAACCCTCTTGTTTTGCTTTAGGACACTGCACAGGTCCAGGTCCTCCCTGGACTGGAAACAAGCATCCTAGGACTGGTTTTGGGGTTTAACCCCTCTTCAGCCAGGATAGCTTGATTCCAGTGGCATGGAGAGCACGGGACTGGAATCAAGCTATCCTGGCTGAAGAGGGGTGAAACCCCGAAACTGGTCCTAGGATGCTTGTTTCCAGTCCAGGGAGGACCGGGCTTGGCAGTTCGGGCTGGACTGTTCCCATGAGGCACAGCGTCAAGACTGATTTGCATATGGCTGGGTCCAAACTGGAATGGCATGGTGAGCAAAAAAAGCGATGCATTTAGGCCCAGATCTCTGTACTGGGGTGAATGTGTGACATTGTTCTGCATTCTGTCCATCAACTGTTGTTTTTGCACCAATCACTGGACTCGCATCACTTTTTTTTCCCAAGAAAATATATTGTTTGGTATTATTTGGCATTCTTAATGCGGTCTATCAAGGTGGAGCATCCATGTTTTCCGGGTTGCAACAACAAAATATTAGCACTGCAGTGATGGCTCTCCTAGATGCCAAGCCTGCCCTTCACGCTACCTTAACACCCTTCTGTGACAGTTCTCTGCTCCTCCCAGCACACTGCAAAGTGAAGGGGACTCTTTGTGCGGGACTGAGAAGGTAACCTTTCAGCAGGATAAACTTGTTCCCTGAATCGACCAACGCTCTATCGCGGTCGTCTTGTATTTGTGACTTTCTCCCTGTCTCGCATGACTAGATAGCCACTAGTAAAGCTTTTGGATTTTTGGCGCCATTTTCACTTAACTCTATAAAATTGCATATCTCCAGTTCTACATGATTGAATTGTTTTTCATTTTGGTCTTGATTTATTTATTAAATTGAGCTCTATTTTTCTAACTTGGTGTGGGATTTTTCTTGTGTTGTGTTTTCACTGTTGAAGTGTAGTACATTCTTAGTATTGCAAGTGCTGGAAGAATGTTCCTTCTCCTGTATTCTATGTTGCCTTGTAATTCTAAGTTCTCGTCCACGGCAGTTGCGAATTGCTTCTGTCGTGGAGAGTCCGCTCTTGTATTCCCTCCTTGCTTGAAATAAACTACATCTACAAATAATGACAAGCTGATGACGATTAATTTACAACAATTTTGGCGACGATTTTTCTTCCTCATCACCCTACGCTCAAGCTTCAAGTCATATTGGAATCCTACTACAAGAGCGGAACCTTTCTTCACTTATGTTGATCCTCTTCACACCTGCATCGGCGTTCACAGTTTGAGGCCAGCGCTTTCAATCTCATCAGTCCAAGGTGAGCCCTTTGATTATTTGGCCTGGAAGTTCACTGCTAACAGTAGTTCGCCTTTGCCAGTATTCCTGTCTCGACTCAAATGTACTGATTGCCCAACTGGTGTGTGATCAAGAGGTGTGTGAGGTACAGTCTTATCCCAATTTCATTACGGAAGAAGCAACTCATGCAATTCATCGTCTTGTACTCACCTGCTTCCTGTTGCGTTGCTGCGACAGTTGCTTCCTGAGGAGCTCCGCTGCCTTCGACTTCTGCTGTCCTTCTGATGACATCAACGAATCCTCCATGGGGTTAGTGGAGCATTTCCGTCTATTCGTCATTTCACGCTGTGAGTACTGTGATCTAGCTTCCTGTCTCTGCCGTCAGATGTCCCAAGCAGTTACGCTGTTACGCAGTTACATTTCACACGTCTTCCGGCGGCCATCTTAGTTTGCAGTTGCCGTGACTACGATTCTTTTGATATCAGTGAATGTTTATCGTAGTTAAGCCTCACACATCATCCGGCGGCCATTGTACTTTTGCAGTTGCTAATCCTACAACTCCTGAGACAACACTCTCCCTGCTCAATTTGTGACGGCGATACACATGCCTTAGTGTATCCTTCCAAATCCCACGTTTGTTCGTCCGGCGATACACACGCCTATGACTGTGTCACTGCATAGAATTTCAGAGTGTTTACGGCGATGCACACGCCCTTGTGTGTTTGCTTTTGAAGGTACTGTTTGATCCTTTTATCACTGCATAAAACAAGGACAAACCAATAATACTACGGTTTATTTAACAAAATATTCGTGTTTTATTTTATGGTCATTTTGGGTGGTTTGGGAAGTAATTTTATTGTTATTCTGGTCAGTACACTTTATTACCTACATCTCATTAGTGTGCGTTCTTTACTGTGAATATGTCAAATGAAAATCCTTCTGTTGTCCTCCCTCCAAGCTTTTTACCCCTTCCTGGTCAACCAAGTATTTCTTGGGACGATTGGTTCCCTATGTTTGAGAATGACTTGCATTAGACGCACAGAAATACTCACCAAAGAGAAAGAAGGCATTATTGTTAGGCTCCTTGGGCAAAGAGGGCCAACGTATTTTTCGTTACTTACCTCAGACTTTACAAGCCAATGGTCAGCCCCTTCCAGATGAGTACAAAGAGGCTATTTGCCGGTTAGAAGTTAGATATGCTACAGAAGAGAATTTGGTTATGAACAGATACAGATTCTACACTAAGAGTCAAAAAATGGGTGAGTCAATTGATGACTTTGTAGCAAGATTGAGAGAAATGTCAGTAAAGTGCAAGTTTGGTAACATGACTGATGTACTTATAAGAGACCAACTTATAGTTCAGTGTAATAATAAGAAAATTCAGGAACGTCTTTGGGCAGCGAAAAATCCTAATTTACAAACTGCTATAGATTTAGCGAAGATTGATAAGGAATCGGAAGGTTGCATGAAAGAATTAGAAAAGAAAACATCTCCAAGCGACGTTAATGAAATTTCTGGTCAAGAGTCTCTGGACCAAAGTCACATTTGTGGTGAACAAAATGATGTGGCTTCAGTGAAGAACAAGAAAATTATCAAGAAGAATCCTTCTTTTAGGCCAATTCGCACGCAAAAGTTGCCTTTGTCTCGTATGTGTAACAGGTGTGGCAGTACTGTTCATTCTTCTGACTCTAAAGTGTGCTTTGCAGCTAAACAAGAGTGTTTAAAATGTGGTCGCATGGGTCACTATGCAAGAGTTTGTCGCAGCAAACCTCGTTCTACTGTAGCCACTGTGGAAAATTCTGCTTTGTTTGATGAAGAGGGTGACAAGATTTTGGTTATTGAGTGTGATTCTGCTACTAAATCAGATGCTAAACGTAAGGTTAGGCCAAAGGCGCTTTTCGTCATAGATGGTAAAGAGTTACATTTAATGGTGGATACTGGTTCAAGGTACACCATCATTCCGCACGAGCTCTTTCAGAGCAAGTGGGGTACACAAAATCTTTTACCCAAATATATCTCCCCGGGTGGCTATCAAGGTGAGACCATTGATATTTTAGGATATTTTACAGCAGGCATTGCCTTCTCACACAGGAGCATACAAGGTAAAGTGTATGTATCAAAGTCAGGTCCAGCAATTCTTGGGTGGGTTCACCAGTATGATCTAGGAATAATTATTAATCCTCGAGCTACTCCACAAGTCATGATTATTGATGATAATGGGCTAGATAAAATTTTAGGTAATGCTGACAGTGTGTTTAGAGAGAGGCTAGGCCAACTCAAAGGGTATTCTCATCGCATTGTTCTGAAGAAAAACTCTATCCCAGTACAACACAAGGCTAGGCGTATTCCAATAGTAGTCAGACAGGAAGTAAAAAAAATTATTAATGAGATGCTTATTTCGGGTGTCATTGAACCGGTGGAAGCTTCGCCATGGATTTCTCCCATAGTCGTCACCAAGAAATCTGATGGCAAGCTCCGCTTCTGTGTGGATTTGAGATCTTTAAATGGTTGTGTAATTGCAGACACCTTCCCTCTTCCAAACATCTCAGAGTTAGTCACTACACTACACGGTGCTAAGGTGTTCTCAAAGTTAGATCTTAGAAGTGCTTATCATCAGATTAATCTACACAAAGACTCTAAGCACTTAACGGCATTCATTACACCATTTGGTACATTTCAATTTACGCGCTTGCCTTTTGGACTCAATTCGGCAGCAAGTGTTTTTCAAAGAATGGTGTCTGATATCTTTGATGGTGTAGGCAATACCGTCTACTTTCAAGATGATATTTTGGTTTATGGCCAATCTGTTGAGCAGCACAATATCACTCTCAAAATAGTCTTAGACAGACTTTCATCTGCTGGTCTGACACTACATAAAGATAAGTGTCAATTCTTGTCTGAACAGATTGATTACTTGGGGTACACCATTAGTGCGAGTGGTGTACGACCAAAGAAAGATCTGTGTCATGCCAGTCACTCTGCCCCCCAGCCCAAAGACAAAGACCAATTGCGTTCTTTTATGGGGCTCATTGAGTATTACTCGAAATTTGTAAGAAATTTTTATGATAAAACCTCCAGTATGAGGTCACTTTTAAAGAAGGGCATTTTGTATGGTCTGCTCAATTGCAAAAATCTTTTGATGCTATTAAAAAGGAGATCTGTGACGCAAAAGTACTTACTCCTTTTGACATAAAAAAAAAATCTGTCTTAACGGTGGATGCTGTGCCACCGGCTTAGGAGCTATGCTTTCACAGATCTCTGGTCAGTCTGAGCATATAATTGCTTTTGCTTCCAGAACTTTAACTGAAGCTGAAAAGAATTATTCGGTTATTGAAAGGGAGGCACTTGCTGCTTCCTGGGCTGTGGAGTACTTTAGAACGTATCTGTGGGGTATGAAGTTTGTGTTGAGAACAGACCATAAACCTCTCATTAAAATTCTCTCTCCTGGTGGTACTGGTAAAGGGTCGGCAAGACTAGCTAGACTTGCTTCGAAGCTTCAGGAATTTCAGTACACTGTTCAGTACATTCAGGGTTGGAAAAATACTCAAGCTGATTGTCTCTCAAGGTTGTCTTTGGATTGGCGTACAGTTGTGGATCCGTCTATTTCTTTATCCAATGAGGACCTTGCAGTGGCCTCTGTTGAAGATGCTGTGTTTGTTGCTGAAGGAGCTTTTCAGGCAAGTGATTGGGAACGAGAAATGGTTTCTGATGCTACGTTGCAAGAAGGTTCTTAAGCTTATCACTTTGGGCTCTAGAAGAGAAAGTGCAGTTTCTATCTCTGTGCATCCTTATCTTAAAGTTTTGGAAGATCTTTCTCTCATTAATGACAATCTTATTGTAAAAGGGGAAAAAGTGTATACCTCCTCTTTGTTTGAGAACTAAACTTATAGCTTTAGCGTATGAAGGCCATTGAGGTCAGACTCACACTCAACGTCGTCTGAAGGATCACTTCTGGTGGCCAGGTATGGATTCACATGTGGTGGAGTGGGTAGAGAATTGTTCTGCTTGTAGAGATGGTGAGAAAAGACTTAAAGTACGCCCCAATTCCTCTCATGGTCACTTGCAAAATCCTGGTTCGCCATGGCATAGTTTTTGCCTAGATTTCATTGGCCCCATGGGCGAACTACATGAGAGGGATAGATTTGCCATTGTTGTAGTTGACATCTACTCTGAGTGGCTTGTTGTAGAATTTACCAACAGCGTCACTACGGAGAGCACTATTAAGTTCCTGGGGAATTTGTTTAAGGATGAGGACATCCCTTCTATTATCATTACTGACAATGGCACTCAGCTCACCTCCATTGAAATGCAGTCCTTTCTTAAAGATTGTGGAGTTTCTCATCACCGTACTTCATTGTACTACCCACAAGGTAATGGGATCTGTGAAAGGGCCAACAGGGTTGTGAAAGGTATTATACAGATGGCCTCATCTAATGGTTCTGTGGTAAGGAAAATGGTTAACGAAATGTTGTGGGCTTATCGCACCACTCCCTTGGTTGATGGGCAGCTTTCACCTTTTCAACTCATGAGAGGGCGTGTTCCGGGTTCTAAGCTAATTCCTTCATGGATGAAGCGTGTTGTGTCCTTACAAAATATTCCTTCAACATTGTCTCCTCCTCATCTTCGTCCTTCTATTGTTGGTGATTTGGTCAAGGTTAAGAGGGGCAGAATTGTTAAAGGTTTATCTAAGTTCAAGGGACCATTTACGGTCAAGAAAGATCTTGATCATTGTGTTATTCTGAATAATGGTGAATGTTGGAATTTCAGGCATGTAGCTTTATATAAAAGGGGTGTACCCTGTTCTGGATATGATAAGGGTGTACCCTGTTCTGGCTATGATAAATCTCTTCCCTCCACAAACAACAGTGGTTACCTCTTGGCTCAGTCACCTCCAGAGTCTAACCCTTTAGTTTCTACATCTCAACATGTGGGTGGGAGTGGTGATTCTTGCACATCTGATGTTCATCCTGTTACCAATTATTTTTCATTGCCGATTTCTCTGGTTCCTAATCGCACTCCAAGATTTCGGAAAACCCCAGCATATTTGAAAGATTTTATATGTTGATTTTGTGTTTGTTTTTTATTAGAAAGGAAGAAGATGTGTAGTACATTCTTAGTATTGCAGGTGCTGGAAGAATGTTCCTTCTCCTGTATTCTATGTTGCCTTGTAATTCTAAGTTCTCTTCCACGGCAGTTGAGAGTTGCTTCTTTCTTGGAGAGTCCGCTCTTGTATTTCCTCCTTGCTTGAAATAAACTACATCTACAAATAATGACAAGCTGATGACGATTTATTTACAACAAAGTGCTGCATAAATACTTTCTACATTACGTCTAAGCTATGCCTGACTGCACCTTGATAAGCTACCAAAAGATTGAGCACAGATTAACTTGGGGTTTGCTTGTGCCTCTCCCTGACAAGGATTGTCATTCCTGCTTGAGTAGGGTTTCACCACCCATTCCCCTCAACCAGTAACCCAGTTTCTCACAGATATGATCTGGCCTACCTAATTAGAGAGAGGTATAGATGTGTTCACTTTATGTAAATCCGGTAGAAGGTTGCTCCCTTAATGAGGGTATGGAATGTGCAGTGCATGCAAGGCAACATTTCAGAGCGTCAACTTGTGCATGTCTTTTATATTATGTTATGTTTTTTAATGTTATGTTATGTAGGTTTGTATGGTGCACTTATCATGCAAGAGGGTAATCATGTGCTTGACAGGTGTGCATGCAAAAAACAGAACTCCATACACTATTCAAATTTAAACATAAGGCAATCTGTCCATATGATAAGACAAGACCCACAGTCAAATACATTAGTTCATTTATTTACTCAGACGCGCGTTTCGGAGCTCCTATATAGCTTTTACAGGCTCCTTCTTAAGGGCATATTTGAGTGGTCTTTCAAAGAACAAAGACTTCAAGGCCTAACTTGATGTCCAACATCATGAGGCAAAGGTACAAAATTCAATATTGACAGCCGTTGGTCTGTGGGTATAAAAAGCCACGATCAATACATATAATCATAATTTTGTTTTCAGTATTGAGAGGGCGGGAGCTATTAAGAGAATGAAGGACTCGTATTAACCCGTGATTGAACAACACCCAGAAAAAGGAAATGTGTGTGTAGAGAAAAAGCCAAAGTACCAATCACCTAAATCGAATAAAATAAATTAGATAAATTTGCACATACTTGTCAGAAGAATTTTGAAAGAAAACACCAGATAAACGGCAGCTTCAATCGTTGTCTTAGTTATTTTAGAAAAAAACTAAAATAGAATGAAAAAGAAACAAATGACACTTGCGAAATCAAAGGACATAATAGTCTACAGAATCTGTCTTTAGTGGTTAAAAATAAGGATAAAGAAACTCCCAATTCTGTACAATAGTGCCGGAAAAGGAAGGGAGGGAGTGCACTTATGAAGATTAAACAGATTATACAGAGAGATGGCGACCTTAACTTAACTTAAAATGACAGGTGTGTAGACGTGTGGTCCCTAGTTCTTCAGCTTCTTGTGGAACTCAAGAAGTGAGGAGGAATCTCTGTTGCTTTGAGGGAGGTTGCTCTGTGTCTTGGGTGTGATGTATGAGAATGAGCAACCTCCAGTTTTGCATTAGCATATGTGTGGGCTGTGTGTGAGTGAGGCAGAGCATAGGGGTCTGGTGGGTTCGTGAAAGTGTATGCGCCTATTCAGGTATTCTGGTCCTGTGTTGTGTAGGGCTTTGAATGCTTGTGTAAGAAATTTGAAATGGCTGGACTTGTAAATGGGGGGCCACTGAGGTGTGGTGTGATGTGGATGTGGGATGGGATGGGAGAGCAAATATGAGTCTTGCGATGGTGTCGTGGATGGTCTGGAGTTTGTGTAGGAGTTGTTTGGAGATTCCAGCATAGAGAGAGCTGCCGTAGTTCAGCCTGCTGATGATGAGTGCTTGTGTGATGGTCCATCTGGTGTTGCGAGGCAACCATCTGAAGATCTTTCTCATTGCTGAAGACCAGTGATTCCATCTTATCAGAGTTGAGCTTCAGGCAGTTTGTCTGTATTCAGTCTGTAACTGGGGTCATGCAGTTGGTGAAGGTTGGTTCTGGTGATGGTTGTCTTGTCCGTCAGAGAGAGAGTTGGGTGTCATGGACGTAGGAGATGACAGTGATGTCTTGTGATCGGATGATGTTGGCAAGCGGTGTCATGCATATGTTGAAAAGAATAGGCTGAGGGACGATCCTGTTGGACTCCACATATCAGTTTCTTAGTCTCTGATGTGAAGGGTGGCAGCCTCACCCTTTGGGTTTTTCTCGTGAGGAAGGATCAGATACATTTGCGAGCAGATCCTTGTATGTCAATATCATGGAATCTTCTGATGAGGGTGTTACAGGAGACAGCGTCAAAGGCCGTGGAGAGGTCGAGCAGGATGAGGGCCGCTGCTTTTCCTCAGTTCGGGATGATTTGAATGTCATTGGTAGCAGCAATGAGTGCTGTTTTGGTGCTGTGGTTCTATCTGAATCTGGATTGAGTGTTGCCCCGAAGATGGTGAAGTTCGAGGTGGGTTGTAAGTTGCTAGTGGATGGCCTACTCAGTCACTTTGGCTGGATGGAGGAGCAGGGAGATGGATCGGAAGTTGCTCCGTTGATTCAGCTCAGCCGCGGGCTTCTTGAGGAGGGCATTGATTTCTGCAAGGTTCCAGTCATGCTGGAAAGTGGTGAATATGATGACGGTGTTGATGATGTGGGTCAGGGTGGTTCTGATTGGTGATGTTTCCAGGTTGAGGACAGATGTGGTGTGGGCATTCCCAGGTTGAAGATGTGGTGGTGGTATGGGTCTGTTGGGTTCCCTGAGTGGATGGTCCGCATGGTTGTTAGTATGGTATACTTTGATTAGACTGTTGTGGGGTGATGGCTGATAAAAGGATGCTGTATTAAGGGGCCATGGTGGCTACAAGGTGCCCTGTGTGTGTTCCATGGTTTCTTTCAAGTCTGCTTCAAAATAGGGTTCCAGATGGGATCTAGACACCTTTCATTTATGGCTGCATTATGCTCTCTGGTTTCATTCCCTGCTAAGTTTTTGTTGGAATTATGGCAATGAAGGGAGCTGGAAATAGTGAGCTAGTTGTGGTGTAGCCAGAAAATATTGTGGCCATGGTATCAGTGTTACCGTCCCAACCCATGATGGAAGCTTTTCAAGCCTTTACTGTATCAAACAATGTGGTGAAGATATACAGGTTGATATCCAAGGATCATGACCATCCCATTATTATATTAGGTGATGTTTAACTCATTGCTGATTATGGTAACCTGAGATAGTACGTTTTTTATCGCCATTACATATTTGTGTGGTCTTTGTAAATAGGAAGAAAACATAATGTGCCAGTCCTGGAGTATGACCCAATATTGAGCTCTTTTAGTATAAGGTTTGGTAAAAATAATAAGCTTACATAAAAATGTGTAGGCTATGTGTTGTCAGAAACAGATCCAGTATAGCACAGCCACAATATGCATCCCCACATTATTGCTCAATCCAGAGAGAAAGAGCAATAGTAAGATGTCAAAATAATTGTAAAATGTGCACAGCTGTATAACATCACAATCTATTGATAGCACATTTGGATGCCAAATCACTCTTGGCGCAACTTCAGTATGCTATGGAAAACATCTCATAGAACAAATCTGATAGGTGCAAAATCACATTTAAGTACAAATATCCCGTTTAGATGTAAAATCATCTTTTCTGCAGTGTAAGCAGAAGTGTGGTAGATTTAGGAACAAGATCAACCATAGATAAAAAATGTAATTTGGTGCACAAACACCCTTGCTTCAACATCAGCAGTAGCGTAGAGACATATTTAGGTGCAAAATGACAATTAGGTGCAAAGTTGCCATTGCTGTAAAGTAAGCAACAATGTGATATCACATTTATCAGCAAATTCACATTTAGTTAGCAAAACCTATTAGAAGCAAAATACCCCTTTGACATCATTATCACACAAATGTTGAAACACCCCCGTTAGGAGTACAAATCTCATTTGGGAGCCAATAAACATTTAGGCCCTAATTACAATGCTGTTTGGACGAGCATCCTGCTGGCATGGAAACCTACCAACTAGTAGTCGATGGTTCTATCCTATGCATTTTGTCGTAAGCATCCATTTCTCTATTGCGGCTTATGCAGCGACTGGTAAAGGGCTGCTGCACAACCTGCATTCGAAAAATAGATGTTTACAAACATCCATGCACCGTGTGCCAGGTAACCCTGGGCGTAGTGGGCGTAGTGGGGCTACGCGGAGCATCACGGAGTGGGGGGAAATCTACGCACACTCTGCACACTTCGTGTAGCCCCACTACGCGCCGCCCGCCTCCCTCCGCGCCCTCTTTTAAATGCCCTTACAATCTTTAAAAGGGTTTTTAAAGTAATTAAAATGACTTACCTGAGCTGCGGCGTCCCGGGGCTCCCTCTTCCTGCTTTATCGCCAACTTCTTCCTCACAAATGCGCATGCACGGACACCCATGCATGCGCATTTGTGAGGAAGAAGTCGGCAATAAAGCAGGAAGAGGGAGCCCCAGGACACCGCAGCTCAGGTAAGTCATTTTAATTACTTTTAAAACGCTTTTAAAGATTGTAAGGCGATTTAAAAGAGGGCTGGAGGGAGGCGGGTGGCAGGCAACTCGCTCCGCCGTGGCATGTGCGTAGCCTGCCTACTATGCCTACTTCGCGGAACATGAAGTAGGCAGCACTACACGCACTCCACTCCGCGTAGTGCTCCTGGCACTAACCGTGGGCGTAGGAGCACTACGCCCACGGTTAGTGCCAGGCACCATGTGATGCCTGGCACGTGGGGTATGGATGTTTGGGGGGCACCACAGGTGTCTCCTGAGCCTCTTTGTAGAGGCCGCAGAGGGATGGGGGCCCTGCTAGGAGCCCCCAAAGTCTGCTTTATGTTGCTTTTGAATGGCAATCGGACCACCATTCAAAGGCTGCCTGATAGGGAAATCGTAATCCCTATGACAGTGCCTGATCAGGAACCGCCCCATTGTAGGGGTTTACTTTCTGACCGACAGTTGGACAGGCTCCTTGAGCCCATCAGAATCGCCAGTCCGTCCTTCCACATGCTGCCTCTTACCGGTGCGCATTTTAATGCGGCGGTCAGAGCGCAGCACTATATGTCAATCGGATCGGTTGCAGATTGACCGACATCATATTGAGGGCCATAGATGCAAAATCACCTGTTATGCAACTTCAACAGGGGTGTGAAAATATTTGTAGGGATAAATATAGCATTAAAAGTGTAAAGTCTCTTTTAACTGTAAAGTCACATTTAGGTACAAAATCACCCTTTGTGTGGCAATTGCAGGAGTGTAAAATCACATGTAAGTTAACAACACATTTGGGTACAAAATGAAGCCTGTTTCAATCTGAAGTGGTTTAGTATCATGTGTAGGTGCAAACCTGCATGGAGGAAATGCAGTAGCAAGATATCAATTTTAGGTGTAGAGGATGGGCATCAGTATGACATCACATGTGGATGATATTTACGTTTGGTTGGCAGAATGTTTAGGTAGAAAATCACTCTGGGTACAATATGAGAATGATCTTGGAAAGTTTTTAGAGCCACGTGCCAAAGTACTTCAAGGTGCAAAATCACTTTTAGATGCAAAACCAATCTCTTTGCAAAGCATTCAACATATTGGTATCAGAGGTATGAGTAAAAAGGAATCAAGGTGCAAAGTCACTTTAAGGTGCAAAATCATCTTCAGTGCAACATTAGCAGGAAAATAGGAAAACTTTTAGGAGCACAAATCGCATTTAAGATTAAAACAAATTTAGGAGCAAAATCACATCTAGGTGCAAAATCACAATTGATGCAGCATAAACTGGAGTACTGAAAAAACTCTTAGGAGGACAAACAAGACACTATTCCACAGCCTGACGGTCAGTGCATTGACGCTTGCATCACCATCCATGCACTGTGCACAGTGCTGTTTAGTCAAGCAGACTAATACCTTTATCAGCCAGTAACTGATGGTACATTTGAAATACTTCTCTGGCCTCATCAAAAAAGTGAAAGACTCTTTGGGCCCGAATATTATTTTGGCCACCCTTTGTCAGGGCAATGGAGCCAATTATGTTGTTGTCCTGGCGGAGGTCCCGACAACCAAATTTAGAAATATCTGCCGGGTCGACGGGCATTTCTAGCATTCACAGTAGCCTCCATCAAGGGGTTCCTGAATGCATTGTAACTTTGGTGTATGGCTCTGTCAAACATGATGGAGCAGTGTGATAAAGTTATAAAGTTTTTTGTATTTTCAACAAAAAAAATACCATAGTAAGATTTTCTTTTTGAAAATGAAAAAAATGCCACCCTCACCATGGGAGTTATCTTCCATGGCATAAGACAGTTTTTGCGGCCCCTTATCAACAGGGATTTCCTGGCATTGACGGGCAGTGAAACTAAATTAGGGGGACAGACATAGAAGTGAACTGCTGAAAGCCATTACTCCGGAGTATTCATACCACCAGCATATAAATCAGCCACTTTGTTCTAGCATTGCCTTAAGGGGATGTTCCTCATCCATTCTCTATCTACGTTTTTTGTGTTGATGGCAGGAGCTGTGGCAAACACAAGTTTTTTTATAAGCAGACTTAAAAGTGTAAGTGAGACAAATCCAGTAGTCCATCTTCATGCTTTGTAGATTTCCTGTCCTGATGATATGGTTCAAACCCAAGTATTTCACACTAACAGATATCAGTTAAGTCTTTTCAATGCACTTTCCTACAGTGCACAGAGCATCATCATCTTCCTAGCGGCAAATGTGTACTTTGTGCTCCCCAGCAACCTTGACAGGGAGGAATATGGAATCGTGAGAGCTCTTCCCCAGAATTTCCCTTTTAGTGTTTTAACTGTAGTGGTGCAGATTCCGAGGCCTCGGATTTACACACCGTAGACCACTCTGGCACTTGATGTGATGTGCAAGGTTTTCGAAAAGCCTATGCATTACAGCTCTAAAATTCATAACAAATATAATGGGGCAGTGGGGAGGTGGTGGACCTCTCTTTGCCACTGTGTAGATTTGCTATTACCTGCCTGATGGAGCAGGGAAGGTATCCCCAAATATTGCAGCTGCTTCAACTTCCTGAGTGGAACAGATTCTATATGGGTCAGTTCCTCTGTTGTGCTGGTTCCAGATCCTGCCTCAATCCATCCGCACTCCCCTGTGGTTTCCATGTACTTGTCTTCTGTGACATTGCTTGTATCGGGCAGTCAGTGTGATTAGTGACCATGAGCAGGCGAGAACGAACTTCTTAGAACGTCTACATCAAGGCTTTGATGATTTACTACTAATGTAAGGAACTGTTGGATAAGTGGGACAGAAAACAAAAAGAGGGGCAATAGACAATAAAGAAAATGGTATTGGAGGACAACAACGAGGAATCTGAAGGTTGTCTTTCTAATAAAGTGTCTCAACAGTATGACTACGTACTGTGGAGAGAGAGTGACATTTCTCGTTAATGTCCGAAATAAATTGACCAGCAGAAACTGTAAGATGCCACCACTGTACTTACAGCTCATTGCCTACAACTATTGGGGAGCATTGAGTTAGTTCAGGTGGAAATATAACCAGAAGGAAGGCAGATTAGATGTCATCTAGATGAAGTTGTCAGGAAAGTGCAATGTGTACAATAGAAGTAGGATCGAGAGTTGCAAAGTATTGGATCTAGAAGGATATATTCCTAAATGGGTGGCTAGCACTCTGGAATCTGATAAAGGCGTCTAGGCACCCCAGTGAGGCTGCATATATCACAATAAGCCAAAATATTTAAGACGGCGACAAAATGTAACATAAAGTGTCAGACACTGGACGTCATCAGAATCAGAATCAGAAAAAACTTTATTCGGTAAACATAAAAGTTAACTATAAAAGTAGAATACACAATCCAGCTAGTACATGATCTTAATCTGATATACAAGTATGACTCTCGCATTTACACCAAAATGGTTTTATGATATTTAAAAATATTCTTTAAAAAAGCTGTCACAGAAGCAATTTTAAATTCATCATCTAAGGTTTGTAACGCTAAAAATACAGGTCGGCATTGTCTCAGGCCTAATTTTCTCAGTACCGGGATAATCCATTTCCTTCTTGGCATGATATAAAATTTACAAACAAACAATATATGAATAGTTGACTGTGTCGAGATATCATCACAAGGGCAGTTACATAACATTTTTGACCAATCATTTCGTTCCGGAAAGCTTAGGGATCTAAATAAAATATTCAGTCTTGACGTCATTACAAGTCACCGGGATTTTTACCAGCTTTCTCTGCCATCCCTTTCCAGCTAGAGTTACATGTACCGGTGACTACAATTTAGACTCTGAGGTTCAACGGAAAAAATTTAAATTATGAGGAAATTGATACTTCCATATCCGATTCCACTGGTAATTCCTCATTTTCCCACGGAATTTCAACAGGAGATTCAGTCTGCTTTCCGCAAGCAGAATCCCTAATAAAAGATACTGGGTCCATGGATTCTACGCCGGCTTTATGATTCCAAATAATCTCATAACTTCCACCAGATTCAAAAGGCCGCCCAAGGAGAGGCAAATGTGATATTTCTGATGCCATTCATCTTCCTGCACTTTGGATAAATGCAGAGGTTTAAACAGGCAGTGATTCACTATCCACTGTGCACAGCTTTACTGGCGTGCTAAAACCCCTTGATATATTTCCACTTAAAGTGTTGACGATGAGTGCAAAGCGTTTCAATACTTAGCAATAAAACCGAAGAGGTCTTGGGTTTGTCAAAAAAAAGAAGTAGAAAAGAACACATTATATATGCAATAAAATTTTATGATAGTCATTAGCTGAATGCAATCCATTCTTGCTCTTGGACTCATTAGCCAGCAATGGCCTTTGAGGCACGTGGCGGTTTTAGGCTCCTTGGTTCTCGTTTTCGACGGTCGACATGCAATATGCATGCAATCGGAAGTGGCTGCAAACCTGTGACCTCCATTTTCCCAAGGGAAGCAGAACTCTGACATGTCACAGCCTTGTACCTCAGACAGGCAGAGGGGAATTGTGCAGCTGTTTGAAATAAAGGGAAGACGTTTTGCTTTATTTTGCTTTTATTTTAATTTACATATGAACGATTTTCGTTTCTTTTGCACCTATGTGCATTGCTTGCTATTTTAATGCTGTTTTCTTGTCCTGGTTCTTCTCTTGTCATTTCGGCGTTGCTGTTTTTATTCTCACATCTTTGATTTGCAAAAGACCGGCGCGGTATTACAGAAAATGAGCACTGGAGGCGGCCACAGCTTTGGACTGAAGAAGTGGTTGAAGAACTGAAGCTGCTCTGTTTTACTCACGTCACTGGAACCGCTCTGACTGGAAATGTAGCAGCGTTTGTGGGCATATCTAAAATTAACAGCTAAATATAACACAATAATACAAAGCAACGTAGCACTACAATTAAAACATAGCAAGGCATATCACAACAAAACAGAACGTAAAATACAATCACATTGCAATAATACACCAAAAAACTGAACACACCACGAAAACCAACAGAGATCACAACAAAATGCTAGACATCAACAGCAAAATGCCACACAGCAAATTTGTACAACGCTCTTCTTACACATTACCACATCCGAAATCCTGATTTCAGAAAACGGTGGTAAAAGGTGCTTGGAACAAGCTTTATCCTAATTGGTTCAGTCAAAAATGCTTTCTGGTTTTGCCATTGAGCATGAATAATGTGTGCCATGTGCCCAAGGGCCCTCTCATTTAAGAGTCAGAGAACCGAGAGAGGTGCTTCTAAGTTCACACTACAAGTGAGTGAAGTAAGAGGACCTGATGAAACTACCACCAGATGGCAGCAAAGGAGCAGGGGTAACATTTATAGGTGCCTGTGAGGTTGCACAGTCGCAAGTGTTTTGTGCTCTAAAACTGAAATGAAGAAAGGATGTTGTCTTCCAGTTTCTGCATCACCCTCTTGTTCAACAGCAGTAAGCCCTATAGATTCAGAATCATCAGGAGGATGGAGACATTCTGTTCCGTAGATTTGGCCATTTTGACAGAGCTAAAATTGTGTTTAGGTGGCGTTGCTTGGGAGGCTTAAACAATGACATGTAAACAAGCAAGCAGCAGCTGTGAAGGACAGCTGTGTTCTATAGTCTACCTTTCTGAATATTGTATTTTATTCCTTATGTCTTGCCTCGAGCTAATTATGTAGCTATGGGCAAATCAGTTATCCTGCTGCCTCAGTTCCTTTATTTGCCAAACTCACACATATAAACAGTCTTAGCCACAAGACCAACCACTGTGTGAAACAAGCATCGGCAAAGCCAGTAGGTTTCGCATATGCAAAATCTGTTAGCCTTGTCAATGTTTTTTACATGTTGCAGTTGAGCTGCTGTGCAACACGGATTAAAGTAAATAGAAAATGCTATGACGGGGACAAAGCTGACCAACAACAACATTACACCGTTTGTTAACTATTTAGACGTTAGAATGTTTGCTCTCCCATACGACAGTGTTTTGTTCATAATTTCACTTTAAAGACTCTGAAGCCCATTGTACTCTTTTGCTTCGTGATGCTCTCAAGCATGATATGTGTTTGTTGGACTGTTGAAAGCATTTTGTTTGTTGCAACAGTTCACCCATTGCAGTAGTTGTATAGGAAAATTCATTGGTTTTGTTACAGGTCCTGGCTTTCGGTGTTAAAAGAAGAGGTTTACAAAGCAAAATGGTATTGATTGTCGATAGTGCATGTGTGTGCGGGTTTGTGTGTGTGTGTGCACATGTGTGTGCACGTATGTGTGTGTTTGTATGTGAGTGTGTGTGAGACAGAGTGCATGCTTGATTAGTAGCTGACTGTCTAATCTCATCTGTGCAGAATTCAATAAGGAGGAACTTTTCAGTTATAAGTGCAAACAATTGGCGTTGCCAATGCCTGTTGGAGAATTCCAAACTTTTGTGAATACAGGACACCTTTTGATGTAAGAAGGTCTTTATTGAAGAATCTCCATACGGACCCCCAGATGTATCCTCTCAGCTCCTCAGCCAAGCTTCCTCTGAGGTCTCTACAATCTAGATTCCACCGAGGAACCCTGTTGCTAGGTGCTGGTACATCGCTGTTTATGTATGAGAATACAACACATCTCATACATACATAGACACGAATAAAATCAAGAACATACAGTCATTCAATTTCTTAGGTCTCATTTTCAGACGTTCACTTGGAACTCTTTTAGTCATATCATTGGAATTGACACAACTAGAATTTTCAAATCCTTTTGCATTATTTTCCAACCAATATTTCGTTTCAGCATCATTACATTTGGTAACTCTAGAAATGTTCCACCATTTCCCATTTGAAGTTTTAACCAAATTCCCATTGACTTCCAATATTTTCTTGGGATCAGATAATTTAGAGTTCCCTTTCCTTACAAAGTTGTTAGGGCAAACCCTCACATAGTCGCCTTCTGAAAAAATCCTCTTACAATTTGCGATTTTTTCATTGTATCTTAGCTGATAGCCTTCTTGATATTTGACTACCTTTTTCCTAATTTCATCTTCTTTTATCGTTTTCCTACCACTCCTACCCATCCAAGCAGGTACTGTGGCCAAACAAGGAGTCCTACCTTTAAGCAAACAAAAAGGAGTTTCCCCACATGTTCATAGATACTGCCAATTGTATGCTTTCTCCTAAGACAGGGTTGAAGCGCTCAACCAAACCATTTCCCCTAGGGTGGTACACCGGTGTTCTTAAATGTTTAACACCCCATTTATTGAGAATTTCATCAAATTCATGTAAAGAGAACTGTGGACCATTATCAGATAAAAGTTCTGCTGGACATCCTTCCCTCCTAAACACTTCTTCACAGAAAGAAATTCTATTGCTGGTCTTAACTTCAGTCACAAGGGCTACTTCAGGCCATTTTGAATAATAATCCATCATGACTATAGCACATTTTTCTACCGAGCCTAGACCATCAAACGGTCCCCATATGTCAATTGCCTGCCTTTCCCATGCTTTTTTTAGGAAAACTCATAGGTGTTATAGGTGAATCTCTCATCACATGAGATTTGTCACTACACGTACAAGATATACATTCCCTCACAAATCTTTCTATGTTTCTGTCGATATTAGGCCACCAAAAATCCATTCTTGCCTTTCTTTTGACTGCAGACATGCCGCCATGACCTTCATGTAACAAATGCAGCAATTTTGATCTTAGAACAGTAGGCACCACTAATTTGTCCCCTCGCCTCACTATATCATTAACTACAGACAGTTCTTCCCAAACATCTTTATACATAGCAATGTCCATATCCAGCTTGCCATTGTTCATAGATGGTAATCTTTTGATTACATTAACCAAAGAGTCATCAGAATTAATGGCATCCTTCCATTCTTGCTCACTTATAGAATGATGAAGATCATCAATGTTAGCAATTAGCAGATCTTCAGCATCACTTTTACCATCCAACTTATTATCCACTGGTAATCTTAATAAGCAGTCCGCATTAATATTTCTTACACCTGGCACATATTTCACATCAAACAGATATTCTTGTAATCTATAAATCCATTTGGCTATGCGTGGAGTCGCTCTACTTGCAAACTGATGGTAAGACCGGCAGATTTAAGTACTTCCTTCAAAACATTGTCATGATGGTCTTCATTCTTACCCAATACAAGTACATCATCATGAAACACCATAGCATTTTTAACATCTTTCAGTATCTTTTGCATTATCCTCTGGAACACCGCCGATACCGAGGCTAATCCAAACGGCAATCTAACAAATTGGAATGCACCCTCAGGAGTGATAAAAGATGTTAAATGTTTGGACTCAGATTGTAAACGTACTTGGTGATAAGCACTTGACAAATCCAAGGTTGTGAAATACTCTCCACCATCAATACACGATAACATCTCATTTATACGGGGCAACGGATACCTGTCCACCCAAATGCACTCATTTAAATCTCTTAAGTCCACACACATGCAGATTTTTCCGTTGGGCTTGTGTGCGATCACTATTGGACTTAACCATTCTGATGCTTCTGTGGGTTCAATAATGTTTTCCTTACACAATCTTTGTCATTCCTCTTTTAACTTCTCTCTCAGGGCCATAGGTACATTACGTGCTTTGTGTACTTTTGGAATTGCGTCTTTTTTGACAATAATTCGATGCTCAAATCCTTTGAGACATCCTAGGTCATCACTAAATAATTTGGGAAAATCATTAACCCATTTGTTCACTTTGTCAACATCAGTTAAAACTACTTGTGAAGTATGATTTGGGTTAAGAATTATACCCAATCCCTTTTGTTCCATCCACCCCAAAAGGCATCTGCCTGATTCTACCATATATATTTTTGCTAAAGTTTCTCGATCCTTAAAATTAATCTTGGTATTAAAATATCCTATAACAGGTAGTTTTTTTCCACAATATCCTAAGGGTTCAACATCAGTGGGAATTAATTTGATAGATCCCAGACTTTCCCATTTACTCTTATCTATCATTTAGGAGGGGAATACAATGTTGATTGATCATTATGAACTGAACTAACAATTACCATGACTTCTATATCGCTCTCATCCTCAATATTCTCACCATCTTTTTTATCTGTCATATAAGCATTGTCTATCGTGTTTATCGTTTTTTCGAAATTAGGAACGTTGTTAGTTTTACAAGCTCTTGAAAAATGACCTATTCTTCTACATTTATAACACCGACTCTTGACTGCAGGACAATGTATGGCATCAGCATTGTGTCTATAGCTGCCGCACCTATAACAACACTTCCTACTATTCACTTCTTGTTTCTTTCCCAAGTTTGTCTTATCTTCGCTATTACTTTTAGCTATTTTTTTTATTATAATTCAATGCACATATTTTATTAGAGTCGGTTTCACTCTTTGAATTATTTTCAGCTAACTCTTTCACATATTGTGAAGTGTTTTCTATGCGTCTAGCAATTTCAATGGATTTGTCCAAGGATGGGTCTTTTAAATCAAGCAATTTCTCTTGTATTCTTTTGTTATTGGTTTTGTTTATAAGTTGGTCTCTAATGATTTCATCCCTTAAATCCTTAAATTTGCAAGTAATTGATATTTGTCTTAAGACAGCAACATATTGCTCTATTTTTTCTCCTTGTTTTTGGGAGCAAGAAAAAAATGTATGTCTTTCAACTACTATACTCAATTTTTTACCAAAATTGTCTGCCAGGGCTGTCAATGCCATTTCATACACATCTTCTTCTTCCTCGTCTGAAGAATTATCAACATTCCTAATATTGGGTTGAAAATTAGGTAAGGTACTTAGAACATTTCTTCCTTCTACCCTAAGCAAACCTTCAAAATGGCTAATTTTCTTTTTGGTAAAAACACATCCCCCCCCCAATTGCTTCTACATATGTAGTGAAAGCCTCCTTCCAATCACTCCATTCCATACATGGAGGACCAGGTTCTTGTAAAAATGTAGGTGGAATAGGAATTGACGACTGTGTTGCCATGTTCCTAGTGTGTCACTTTTAATTTCCTTTTGCTTTTAATGGACTAAGGATACTGCTCCCTGTTGGATGACACGTCAATGTCACTGGAATCCCTTTTTTTTTATATAAAGGTAAACCACTGTTGTTGACCGTGAGGGTGAAGATGATTCCTTCTTACTAAGAATACCTTCGCAATTTCATTCACTGCGATTTAAATGTTAGTTTGCCCTTTTAAATAAGTTTTGCAGGTTTAAAAAAAAATAGCTTGGTAATTTCATTTACTGCAAAGTAAATATTAATTTTCCCTTTTGAATAGTGTTTGCAGGTTTCAATCCTCATTAAAAGCGAGCATATGTTTTTTGTTTTGTTTTCAAAGTGTCAGGTGATGAGTAATGACACGTTGCTAGGTGACGACTCCTTTTAGATCGTTCGTCTCTTGTGTGTGGCACTCTACTTTGTTGTGTGTTTTCCGATATTGCTGCTCTTCTCCTAGGAAACAATATCTGGCTCCGGAACAAATCCACAACGTAATTACGGAAGTGCGCACACTATTCTTGTTACGCGCCTTCCGCTTTTGCCACTCCTCCCCTGGGAAGCAACCACAGAACCACAGCGCATGTAGGCACCCCAATCACGGAAACCGCAGACTTCCCTGGAGGGAGCATTCACAATCGCAGACACAACTCAGGGAACTTCAAATCGTTATCGACGCAAAACTGGATAAAGTTCTTGCTTTCCTTTCCACGTGAGCATCACCGTCAGACGTGCGGCTCAATTCGAATACTGCCGCGGTTGCCTGGCAAACAGTCGCACTCAGGTAATAGTATTTTTAAACACAAACAACTTTATAATGAAGGTGTAGTCATCTGTTTAAAATATTTTAAAAAATTATTTCCTTCAGGAAAATGTTTCCTAAAACACGACTAACCTTCCGTCAAGATGTTTGTTCAGCTGGGGGTCCACAATTTTATCATCATTAGCGTCTTGATACGGTTATTTTTGGGGATTGTCCTTTCAAATAATGATGTCAAGATTAATTCACAATTGGTACATTCACCTTAGATAAGGCATCCCATCCTCGTCGCCATTTTTGTGAATACAGGACAACTTTTGATGTAAGAAGGTCTTGTTAGAAATGGGGGTCTCTAGTTGGCAATGGCTGGCCACTGTCCAAGTAGGGACCCTTCTTCCTAAGTCAGAGTAAGCAGCCTACACCCTTTGACAACCCCTGCTCAACCCTGTGGTAACGTAGCACGAGCAGCTAGGCTTATCTCAGAGGCAGTGTGTGAAGCATTTATGACCATACACAGTAATATAATGAGGAACACTACAAATGGACACCACTCAAGTAGTTATGAAAAATAGGTATTTTTATATAGACTTAATCACAAGACCAATAACAGTAAAAATCCACAATACTATAAAAATATAATTACTTTAGAAATGCTGCAAGGAAAAAATAGTTCAGGATGCACAAAATGATGTTTAGTTCAAGGCAGTGGTCTCTGCGACCCTTTTACTCACAAAGTATCTGGTTCCTGGAGCAAAGCAACAAAAATGTCGCTAAGGAGTTGTAGCGAGAAATTTCCTCACGCTAACCAGCGATGCGTTGAATCCTTACCGCGAGGGAGGATGATGCGCTGGGTTGCGGGCAGGACAAAGCGACAAACTTCCTCACGCTAAGCCGGTGATGCGATGAAATCCTTGCCGCGAAGGGAGGATGATGCACCGAGCCTGTTGCGTGTGCGATCTTGCTGGGTTGACAAAGATGGCGCTCCGTGAGGGAGCGACGAACCGGATTCGATGCGGGGAAAATGGCGAACGCTCGGCGTCCGCGCTGCGATGATCCTGTTGCGATGATTTCAGATAGCGGGCGTTTTCAGGCCCGCAGACAGGTGCTGCGACGATCTTCGGATAGCGGGCGTTTTCAGGCCCGCAGACAGGTGCTGCGACGATCTTCGGGGTTAGCGAGCGCTCGGCGACAGCGGGGCGGCGATTTTCCTCACGCTCACCAGCTGCAGCGGCTCGCTAACGGAGGTTAGCGACGATTTTCAGCGCTCTCTTCTCAACAGTAGAAATAGAGGTCCTGGAACACACAGGAGCCTCACCTGCAGATAGTAATCCCCGCTGGGAGGAAACAGGAGGCTGATGGTGGAGTCTGATGTGCCTGAGACTCCAGCAGGAGGCTAGCTCTCTCCTAGCCCTTGGGTAGTTGCTGTAGCAAAAGAAATAAAAGTCCAATCAAAGTTTCTTTCCTCTTCTTGAAGTCCAGTAGTAACAGCTGCAGGCCAGTCCCAGAAACAGCACACAAGGCACAAGGACAGTCCTTCTCTTGCAGATTCCTGTAGCCACACGGACAGAGGTTCTTCTTGTTATCCAGGAGCAATACAAATTGTAGGGGTTTGTGCACAAATATTTATACCCCCAAAGTCTTTGTTCTTAGGGGTCCCAAGCCTCTGAACCCAGCCAGAACCAGTTTTGCCCAGCCCTGGAGCACTTTGTTGATCAGGCTGCATCTTTCCTTTCAGAAAGAGGGGGTCTGCCTCAGACGCACAGTGGGAGGTGGAGCCAGCTTTCACCTTGCCAGGCACAGCCCTATTCAAGTGCAGGAGCTACCCCTCCCCTCACACCTAGGCAGGTCGCTCTATTCAACCCAGGTCTGACTCAGCCTGCCCTGTCCCTCCAAAACCAGACAGCCAATACACATAATAGCAGAGCAACTGGAAGGCTTAGGCAAGAAAGTACCTATACTCTAAAAGTGGTAGTTTCAAACACAGAATATAAAAATAACCTTCACTAAAAGATGTATTTTAATATTCTGAGCTCAGGCATACTAGATTCGTTTTTCTACCATGTTCTGTGGGTCAGTTAGGACTATAGGATGTAATAGCCCAGACCTCCCATTCTGGCCTATGGAGAACAGGTAGCCTTACAGTAATGAAAAACGAAATTGGGTGTAATTCACTACTAGGACATGCTACATACAACAGGGCATGTCCTACCTTACACATACAATGCGCCCTATCATAAGGGGGGCTTACATGATGCCAAGGGAAGGTTTTAGGGGCTGGGAAGCGGGTGCACTTCACAGCCAAGATGGCAGTTCTGGACTGCACGCAGACACTGCAGTGGCAGGTCTGAGACACACTTTACAAGCTGCTTCTGTGGGTGGCACAAACCAGTGCTGCAGTCCCACCAGCAGCATTCGGTTTACCAGCCCTGGGCACACACCGGCCACGCTACTAGGGACTAACAGGTAAACTGAATAAGCCAATCATGGATGTACCAATTCATATGTCATCTTTACAAAGGGAGCATTCGCGCTGTGTCACTGAATGGCAGCGGCACAGCGCCCAGAGCATCTATAACCAGCAAAAGCAGAGGAGACACAGCGAAAAAAGGAAGGGAGACTCACGCCAATGGTGCCAGGTCTAACAGGTCTTTATTGAAGAATCTTCATACGGACCCCCAGATGTATCCTCTCAGCTCCTCAGCCAAGCTTCCTCTGAGGTCTCTACAATCTAGATTCTACCGAGGAACCCTGTTGCTAGGTGCTGGTACATCACTGTTTATGTATGAGAATACAACACAAACCTCACCTAATGATCTGCCATTTCAGGTGATAATGCATAGTGTAGTATTTTATAGCATTGGTAGAATTTCCTTGATAGGATGAAGTCCAGCTAAACTGGAGTTTGTCACTAACCATAAGAAAGGCTCAACCAATGATGTAATTGTAATAACAGAACTAGCTTGGTGTGCGAGTTTTGCGATAGGCAGCCAAGCAGATCCCATAACATTGTGAACAGGAAATAGTTGCGTGTTGTTGAGAAAACCGTATTACAAGGAAAGAAATACAATATTGATCAGGCAGGTTGTGCCGAATGTCCTTTAGCATAGGAAAATGTTCAAACTGAATTATAAACAAGATGTGTTGTGTTTGGCTCTTGGGTGGAAGGACAAATACCATTCAAATTGTACAAAGTCAACCATTATCAAACTTTTAGGGATGCATGTAACAGATGTATAATAATGGCACCAGGGAGCTGGCATCTGATGGCTGTTCTATAACAGTTGTAGCATTTTCATGTTCTTCTAGAAGATGTTAAATCGGGGGGGGGGGGTCATATGAACTAAAAGGATGCATGACTTACCATTTCCTGATATTTATCTTTGACATCATCAGGTAAGGTCCACGATGTATAAAAGCGCCTAAATAAATAGATGCACCTCATTAGCCAAGATGTCACGGACCTTACTGCAAACAAGTACATTGGGCCTGTCATCGCCTGTTTTGTAGGTTCTTTCTAAAAACACTCATTGAGGAGCCATTATTCAATGCAGCAACATTCTAACATGCTCAATATGGCATGGAGCTGTCTAAACAGCAATCCAGGCTGCAATCGCCGGTGGAAGTTCAGGAGAGATGAGTCTTACGATGCAGGAGGGAGGAAGCAAGGGGGGGGTCTGAAGCTTTGCCTTGAGCCACCTCTATTTAAACAAGTTTAGGGAGGATGGCGAGTGGCCGTGGTTGTAGAAAGAGTGCTTCTATAGAAACGCAGTCACTGAGCAACATACAAGATGGCCGGCGCTACTTAGTAGCACATAATTGAAATGCTTTTTAATTGTGCGCTCAAAAGGAGTGTCAGTCATCTTATATGGTGAGGTCAATGTCCATGGATAGGAGAGACGATGTAGCATGAGGACTAGAGGGGCTGATCTTGAAGCTGGGGAAACAAGTTTGAGTCTCGGCGGGAGGCTCAAAATCCTGTAATTACTTGAAAAAGTATGAACAATGGGAAATACATGTGCATATACGAATTCAAGGAAAAGTGGGAAACAACAGGGAGTGATAGGGATCACAAAAAGAAAACATACATTCATGTGGAGTGTAAAGATGAAAAAAAAGAAGCATGCGTGAAATGCGTTCAACCACTGACAGATCAGGTAAAGGGTGGAGGACAAACAAACCAAGTGCTGTGGGCTCAAAACCTAAAAAAAAAAGAGTTCAACAAAAGCGGATGAAAACAGTACTTGGGCCATGGGACACTAATAAGAGAAACAAACGAGGAACAACAGGAAATTGCATGCTGCAGCTAAGAGAAACGGAAGAAAAATAAGTGGCAAGCTCACTGACCAATGAAAAGTAGGGGTGGGGTGTAAGCCCCTTTTGAGTTTTATATCAAATGCAATAGATTTCACAAGCAAACCACAAGCGCTGTGCAGACGAAACCTTACCACACCTCCTTAGCCTCGCTTTTCTCTTCTCTGCCCTCATTTTCTCTCTCTAGGGATTGCTGGAGGGCGTTCGAAGCTATGGTCACCCACCCCTTTGTGCTTGTGGTTGCTGAGAGAGAGGCAAAGCAGTGCAATGCTTTGGGCCAGCTGCACGACCGGCATGCAGCAATGTGACAAATCTTTGGGAGCTTGTATGAAAGGAATGTATTTCCTCATGTATAAAGAATTATATCGACTACCCAAAAAGAATTACTACAGACAGGTGAATGGCTGTTGGCCGAGACGATAGGAAGGCCAAGATTGAGGTAATGTTTATTATGTAATGTATTTTTGCAGTGTGCAGGATAGCAAAACTCCCCAAGGTACATCTAGCACCCCCAAGAGCAGTGCTTTAAGCAGCTGCCCACATTGTGACAGATCACAAAAGATTTTCTCACATTTAATCCTATTCTTTGAGCCCAACAACGGCTTCCCATTGAAGGAAGAACCCAATTTAAGATGCATGCATCACCCACAAAGTCCTCCACAATGCTACACCCTTATCCTTTTTTTGGAAAACTGAAAATCTCTGGTGCTTAAGAGGGATCCAGATATGCTGAAAACTCAGACATTTGAACACTTAATGAGACAGAAATTCTTGGCAGTACAAAAAGGATCTGGTGCTTTTTCCTGCCAAAACTACTCACTATCTCTAGTCTTGCATGTTTAAAAATCCACCTAAATAAGAATAATTTTGGATAAAGTTATGATCACTTCTCTGCACCTCCCTCTTCCGGCACTATCGAGAAACAAGCTCTTTAATCTTCCTCATGAGAGATGAACTGCAGGATCAGTCTGTTTGCCTTGTTGCTTGTCTCTCTTACATTTATGTTGCTTGTTATCTGTATTGATTATTAGTTTCCATATGTTTCTTGTTCTTTCATGATCGCATTCTGATGTCCACGGACCATGTTCGTTCTTTATAAAATTGAAATCATAAAGTACATTAAAAAAAAGAAAAGCACCAAGAGAAGAAAAGCTGAAAGGAAATAGGCGATTCGGTTAAGTCTATTAAGGGGTAAAATAGTGTGAGGCTTGAAGATCAGTGGCTTTATCCAAGTGAAAAAGGCAAAAATAACAAATGATGGACGGAATGTTGAACAAATAAAATATTCACCCCAGTTACAGATCTGGATCTAATTCATCATTTTTTTGATCACCATGCCACCCCAGTTTGGACACAGCCATATGGAAATCAGTCTTGACCCTGCTCGCCATGGGAACAGTCCAGCCCGAACTGCCAGGCTAGCTCCTCCTTGGACCAGAAACAAGCATCCTGAGACCAGTCTTGGTGTATCACCCCTCATCAGCCAAGCTAGCTTTAATCCAGTGGCCCAGTGAGCACAGGACCCACATCTGGGCATACCCTTCCCACTTAGGGTGACAAAAGCAAAAGAACAAATCATGGACGGAATGCTGAACAAATCAAACATTCACCTCCAGTCACAGATCTGGTTTTACTCCATCGTTTTTTTGCTCACCATGGTCACCTCAGTTTGGACTCGGCCATATGCAAATCAGTCTTGACTCTGCTCCCCATGAGAACAGCCCAGCCTGAACTGCCAGGCCACGTCCTCCCTGGATCAGAAACAAGCATCCTGGGACCAGATTTGGAGTATCCTGACTGGGGGTGAATGTTTGATTTGTTCAGCATTCCGTCCATCAGTTTTATGCGCAGCATTTTTGGCCCTAAGTGGAATGGGTATGACCAGATGTAGGACCTTTGCTCGCTGTGCTTCTGGATTCAAGCTAACCGGGTTGATGAGAGGTGATACCTTGAAACTGGTACCAGGATGCTTGTTTCCGGTCCAGGTAGGAACTGCCATTGTAGTTCAGGCTGCACTGTTCCCATAAGGAGCAGGGTCAAGGCTGATTTGCAGATGGCTCGGTCCAAACTAGGGTGGCATGGTGAGCAAAAGAACAATGGATTTAACCCAGATCTCTTGACTGGGGGTGAATGTTTAATTTGTTTAGCATTCCGCCCATCATTTGTTTGTGCATTATTTATCTAAGTGAAGGCAGATTTACCAGGGGATAGTTAGGCCATTAGGATAAAGGAGTGGTGGTAGTCCTTGTGTTCATGAAAGCTAGACTCTGGAATACTGAAAGGCAGAGCTGGTCAATAATTGGGGAAGGCTGCTTGGGGCATTAGTCATTAAGGGTTGTAGTGTCTCTGCGGGTGGCCAGGAGTTCGGTGAGGGTGCATCAGTTTGTAGAGCCATTGGTGCTTGCATAAATCCTTTTAGAAGAGCCATGGATGCTTGCGTCAATCTGAATGACCAACTTACATTGCAGCAGGTCTCTGATGCATGTGTCCCCATCACAGCCATTCTTTCTTCTCTCTGACTTCCTGTCCCCGCCCTGGAAGTTCTGTCGCCGAGCAGCATTGACTACTTACTTTCTCTGCAGTTCAGCTAGCTTCTGGCGACATTACAAGGAGTAGGTGCATTTGTTTTCCTGATGGGGTGGAGAGTAAAGAAAACTAAATGTATTTGTTTGCTGTTAGGGGCATGATTAATGTGTATGGTGAACGAGCCAAGGATACAAAACCTGTGAGCTTGAGACTACCTCTAATAAAGCAGCCTTTTCACCACTAAACACATTGTAATAGGTTATGTTTTGCCAGCCCCGCAATCAGTGCTTGAAATGGAAAAAAAGAAGTGCAGGTATTCTGTAACAGAGTACCTGCTTGTTTCTGAGAAGTGCCGGTACTCTTCAATTAAAAGTATAGCATTCCTCTTGAGAAGTGCTGGTACTCTCCCTCTCAAAATAAAAAAGTGTTGGTACTCCGTAACGGACAGTACTGGCCCATCTAAAGCACTGCCCGCAATGGATACTTTTAGTCAACGGATGTCTTGCCATTTTCTAGATTCTTAAGAGTGTACACGTACTATCAGACATCAGCTATGGGGACCTTTCTTTGTAAAATAAGCAACAGAAAGAAAATATATGTAAAAGTGAGTGGCCAAGATAAAAATCAGAGCAAATAGGCATTAAAAATTGTACTTTTGAAGTGGCTCCAGAGTTACAACTTATACAACTCACAAGCAGATCCAATACTATGCTTCTCTTACACCAAAGGCTCAACTAGAGACAAATTTCGGGGGAGGGGCTGACTCTTTTAGCAATATGCAGAGTGGAGATGCAGGGGCTCTAAGAAGGGGTGAAAAACAACAAAGCCTTGTTAACGCGTAAATGGTCTTTTAAAGACCTGTGAAGTACTCAGGTGTGGGTGTGTGTTTGCCCGGGAAGCTGTCTCAGCCTGGGCTGCCACACACGATGGGGGGGGCTGAAGCCCTTTGAGCCCAATGGGCATTGCACGCCTGTCTTACACCCCCATTTCATTTGGGGTGACCTGTTTGCCTTCCCAGCTCGGAAACGGATTGACTTTAGCCTTTTGCTGGGGCAAAATCTCAGACCATGTCCCTGGTGTGTGTAGTGTTGGGCCTCAGGCCCACATGCTGAGAAATGACGGACACTGGCATTACATAGTTTGGTGCAATAACTGGCCCAGGGCACGTCCTCCCGGCCCCTTTTATTGACAGTGTCACCTGACTGGTGACGCCTTGGGTGGGTGGGTGGGTGCAAAGTGTATGTTACATCCTGGTGGAACACTAGAATGTATCCACCCGGATACTACATCTCTCCCAAACTTTAATGAAAAAACAAACAAGAGTCCAACCTGTAATAAAAATAAATAAACAACACATGGCACCAAATGAGTCTCTTCAGGCCATCAGCCAGGCAGTGCTGCAGCTTCGGACCGCATGGTCAGGATGCCTTCATCCGCCTTGGCGATGTTCTTTAGACCAACCTGGTCTCGCAGTGTTGAAGTCTATGTATAAAAGTTCAGTTTCGGTGCATCTGGAGCTGTGGTGGAATCCACTCTGGAAGATCTCTTAGGCGCTCAGGCCCCGGTGGACGACGAAACCTGCAGCTGTTGAAGATGATCTCTGTGAGTGAGGCCTTCCTTTGGAGGTGGCGTGCTTGATGATCTTCCTTGCCCTTGACTGCCGAGCGATGCCTGACTTGCCTCTCTCGCCCGGACTCCTCTCTCACTGGAGCCTCTAGCAGGGCCTTCTTGCTGGCTGCCATGGGACCGTGTGGACCGTGCGGGGCTTCTTGTTAGCCGCGTGAAGGCGTCGCTGGGGAACTGCCAATGCACTCACAGCCAAGTCACTCATGTAGCCTCTGGTGGTGGTGTCTTCGTCAGGGAGTCCTCGCCATCCGGACTCGGGTTCTGCGCCTTCCTCTGACGATCTTGTTGTTGACCAGTCTTCAACCGTGACCTCCATGCTTCCCGCGCCTGACGTGGAGTAACGGCCGACACATCTCTCCTACTCGGACTCCCTTCACACAGGAACTCCGTCGAGACCCTTGTCCCCGGGACTGCCACGTGACCACATGGGCTGTGCGGGCCTTTGCCTATGCCGCGCTTAGGGGTCACTGTGGAACTCCCAACAAGGCCACGGGCAAGTCTTGTGTAGTCCCCAATGGCGGATCTCCAATGGCCGGGTGTGCTCGACTTCGGCAGGCTGTAGGTTGACGGGGGTGCACAGAAGGTTCCTGGGTGATTTGCCTCATCGCACTCCGGTTGCTTGGGGCATGTGTGGACTCACTCAGGTGATGCGATGCTCCTTGGTGATGATGCACATGGATTGTGATAACAGAATGTTGGTTTTCTTCAGTGGGCAAACAGGCAGCGATCTTCTGTCGGGGTGACCTTAGGGAGGGAGGAGGACTTGAGGGACTTTGTGGCACTGCTACGTTGTCTTCAGGCAGGTGCACTGCGAGGTGTGGTGCTATCGATACCAAGCAGCCGGTGACAGGTGAGAGGATGGCCGAACTGCAAAGTGTGGGGTCAGGACGCAGACCGCACTTGCTAGCGGCTTACGGTAGGTCCCCCCGCGGAGCTGTCTCCAGTGATGTCTCTGCACCCCGGTGGCTAGCTTGTGCTGATGAACACCTTCCTCAGTGTTGGTGCGAGTCCTTTGAACTGTCGCTCTTCTCCGTTCCATCTTGCGCGCCTGTGGTGGTTGTCTGCCCGGTGGCGTCATGCCACTGTTCTTTCCTCCTTTGCGGAGTGGCGTCGTGCCACGTTCTTCTCCTGCTTCTGACCAGGCTTTCCCTTGGATGTGGCGTCCTGCCACCTGTCTCATGTTTGCTCCATATGGACATCTCACTGGTCGTGTCACTCTTGTGACGGTCTTTCCTTTTCTTTTGCAGACTTGTTGTAGGCCTGTCCTGTCAGTAGGACTTGCATGTACCTCTGGGGGACTTCCAGTGGCACCATCCCCTCCTCAGGGATTTCACGGGGTCCCTCTTCTCTTCGCTCGAGGGCGTCATGTTTGCACCTCGGGGCTGCGCCGTCGTGGTGGCCGCTTCTTCCTTTCTTCCGGTGCACTTGTCCGGACAGGTCAGTTTGCGTGACGGGCTCCTTTGTCACTGTGGCGGCCTGCCACATGGAGTGTGCGACTCCTCTCTTGCCTGTCGTGGGCCACTGCTGACTCCGTCCTGAGGCGGTGTGAGGGAGGACACTCTGTGTTTCCTTTGGCCCACTGCAGTGCTTTGCTGAGGCAGTGGAGATGTATGGGATCTCCCTCCAGCAGTGCTTCTTCATTGCGACTGCCTAGCAGGTTGGCTTTACCCTTGCGACCGTCTCGCAGGTCGGCTTCTCTTTTGGCGCGAATCCGACTGCGCCCTTCGTTTGCTTCACTGGGTGCACTGGCTGTGAATTCTCTTCGGTCTGTCACTCCTGGAACGGTAGCAGCTGTCCCTGTGCTGCTGTGCACTTGCTTAGTGCTGTGTTCTCCTCTTCAACATCGGTGCAGTAGAGATGTGGTCGCTCTTTGTACTGTGTTCAGCAGTGCTTCTCTCGGTGTAGATGTCTCTATCTCCTGGGTGTCGGCGGGCGTAGGCAGGTTTATTGGCGCTCTCTATGCGCCTCCGACTTCGTGCGCTCCATCTTCTCCTTGGGCACTCTCTTCTGGCACTTGGTGTGCCTGTGTTGTGTAGCTTGCGATTGTGTCTGTGTATCTGGAGGAGCGAGTGATGCGATGTCCTATCTGGAGGTGGTGTTGGGCAGCCACATATGGTGCGCGCTCTGCACCAGTCTTCCTCGGGCTGCATTGTTGGCTTCCAACAGACTATTTGCCGCTTCTGTAGCTGTGGTGGGTTTGGACTTCTTTAGCTCTTTGCTCTGTGGGGGTTCGGGGTCTCTACCTTTTAAACATTTGGCAGCGCCTTGGGCCCCTTCTGCGCCGTGGTGTTGAGATCAGTATTCTGTCTCTTTAGCTTGTCGTGGCTGCAGGCATTGGCTGTCAACATTCTTCCACTGCCTCTCCCTCTTGTGATCTGATGAGGGTGGTTGCAGCATGCAGCAAAGTCTCTTCTGGGTGTGGCTTCATTACTCTGGCTGGACTTCGAAGGGCTAGGCAGCCTGGGGCTACCTCTGTGGAGGCAAGTCAGTCTCTTCCCTTTGTCGTACAATAGGGGAGTTCCAACAGGGATATTGCAGTCTGTGTATCCCCTTACTTTGCCCAGTGCAGCTGAGGCTCTCATGCTGTGTGGGCTTTTCCTCGGATGCTGACTTCTGAAGAGCAGTTTCATTTACCCCTTGCTGTGCTTGTCTGTCATGCCGAATGTTGCTAGTAGGAAGGGGGTGGCACTGTAGTCACCGTGCTACACCGGTTGGAACAGCTCTCCTGAGGCTGTTGGCTTTTTGCGTTGGAAAGTATTCCCTTTTTTTCAGGCGCACTAACTAGATATGGCCACTAGGTGGCACTGCGGTGCAATTGTTTGTCTTGGTCGTGGCAGCCGTCGTGGCCGGAGCTGGGAATCTTTCTGGAGTGGAGATGCAGGTGGGGGGCGCCCGCAAGGCTAGGACGACTCCAATCTGCACCAGATGCTCCACATGCTCAGGGCTGACTCACAGAATATTCCCTGGTACGTGGTCCAACTGCTGTAACACTGGAGGTCATGCTTTCTGCCTCATAGTGCTGGCCGTGTCTCTGTCTCTACCGGCCATGATTACCTCAGTATCGGGTGGTGGCGGTTAGGTGTGAAAGTATATAGGGGGGTGCAGTGTCTGCTTCACAGCTGTCCTCGGTGCTGCCTTTCCCTCTCAGGGTGCGGTGCTGAGGTGCACCTGCGACCACTAGGTGACGCCACATCCGGGTCTTCTGTCCGCCGGCCGTGCCGGTTTCTCCTGCACCTGCAGGCCTTGAAGGTTGATGAGAGGAAGACGGCGCTGTACTTCCCTTGCTGTCGGGGGCAGTCGGTGGCGTGCAAATCAGTTTTCCAGTCGCAGGTACACGGGCGTTGACCCACTCCCAGCGTTGCTGCCGCGTCGGCTTTGCTTCGCCCTCAGGCGCTCAGAGGCAGGGGCCGTGTGGTGCGAAGGTCCCTCGCGGGGTGGGCTCAGTCCTTCCTCCGGTGCTATACCTACTTCGGATCGCCGGCATCCGCAGGCACCCTCCGGTGGCGGGACGCTAACTCCTGTGCTCTTCTGGGGTGTCGTTTGCATGGGCCCACTCTTCACACCCGCGTGGGTGCTGCCGGAGATAGGCCGGGGAGTGTGGGCGGACAGCACGTTGTTTGGCTGCGATGCTTCGCCAGCTGGCTGACGCGTCAGGCTGCGAAAGTGAAAAGGATGTAGGGCGGGAACTTCACTTGAGGGTCACTGGGCTCCTCAACTGTAAATGTGACTGCCTGAGCGCGGCAGTGGGCACGTTGCTGGTGTAGCGGGGGCTCTCGCACTCACCGGGATTTCATGGACACCCTTCCCCACTTCATGCATCAATGGAGACTGAGGCACGGTTGGACTCCAATCGTCGCTCCGTGGACTGCTGAGAGCGGTGTTGTGGCAGATCACCACTGCAGTCGCTGGTGGCCGTGGACATCGCCGTGGGGGGTGCCACCTCTCAGGCACCTTTCATTTTCTTACCCCACGAGTGACGAGGAAGTGCCTAGCTGCAGGCACGTGGGGTTAACTACCCGCCTTGTTGCCAGTGTAGTGTTGGGCCTCAGGCCCACATGCTGAGAAATGACGGACACCGGCATTACTTAGTTTGGTGCAATAACTGGCCCAGGGCACGTGCGTCCGGCCCCTTTTATTGACAGTGTCACCTGACTGGTGAGTGGGTGGGTGGGTGTAGAGTGTATGTTACATCCTGGTGGAACACTAGAATGTATCCAGCCGGATACTACAGTGGGGAAGGGATGGAGAGAAGTTTGAAACACCTGCATATAAGTTTGTGGGTGTTCGCAGACTCGTGAGGCAAACATGTCTCGGTCTACTCCCTATGTGGGAGTCACTATTGCATAATTGCATACAGCTGTGGAGTACAATCACACAGGAGGGAACCCCGTTCACCTGCGTGTTGGGCATTTTCCTCCACAGACCTATGTCTACAACTGAGAGGTGCTTTGTGAATTAGGCCTTGCACATCAGAAAAGTACGGAAATTAATCACTTGTAAGAGGAGTTGTGATGTTTCCAGGGGTTTAGGGGTATTGAACGGGGTTGAGGATCACCAACTTCTGTGCAATCGGGCCTTTCTTCAAGAGTGCAGTACAGCTAATGCGCTCTATGTTCAGCGCCCTCTCCTCTCCTCACACGCAAAGAGCTTAATGCGCTCCCTAGTGTACCTATCTATAGAGATCTTCTTGATATTTCTTCAATGTCATCGCGCCTGCAATTTTAGATTAAGAACATAATGCATTAGCTTTCTCTCTCTTAACACCTCCAACCTCTGCGCATCAAAGACGACCCCGGCTGTATCAAGATGAGCGCGCGGAGCGTTCTGGGTCAGCGCTCGTCACGGCTGTCAGCCCCTGCGCCTGGGAGAGACGACGGACTACCGGGGGGGAGGCGGGGTGTCAGAGCCTCTTCAACGGGGTGCCAGGGTTCAGTACAGAAACCTCGTACATATTTATTTGGCCGGGAGATACTTTAATAGCATCTGTCAAAGCCCATTGAGAGACCGGGAAGCCTCTGTCATTGCTCTGTTGTTTTAAACATCGAATATTTATGTGCTCGCCTCGCTCGATCCGCTTTCTTCAGGGGGCTTAAAAGGGATGTAATTGTTGCATTATTTGGCTGTAAAGTCTAGGCCATGGGCACTCACAAACATTTGCTCAGGGGCCACAAAGAACGGTCTGTAGTGTGTCCGAGGGCCCCATTGATGCCAGCAGGGTGATAGGAGGGGTCTGGATGGGTCAGGGATTGGGTAAGGAGTGCTAAAAAATGTGAATTAAACGGGCAAGCATTTATTTGCAGGTATAAACTGGTAGGCATCTATCAGCAAGTTAATAAAAGCTTGCCTGTTTAGTTAGAAAAAAATCTGAATATTAGTGCTCAGCAAATAAACAGCAGCTTGTGCTGCTGTCACGAGGGGGCCGGATGTAAAAGTCAAGATGTGCGCAAATGGCCCCGGGCAGTAGTTTGAGTATCACAGGTCTAGGCCATCATTGCACCCTGTCATAAAGCTGCAGGGCAGTTAAAGAGAGGCAAACTGGGGGTCACGAATAAGCGCTGGCTTTAACATTACCTTCAAAATATTGGTGGTGTAAATTGAAAATATACTCTAGTATGTCACAGCCTTTAGATGTAAGAACGGATTCTACACCACGATTCACATATTATAAATAATAACGCCATCGTTGTGTCACATTCAATTAAAACTGTCCTCCCCTTTTCGTTATGACTGGAAGATTAAGGTCACGCTATTTTTGAGTTGCGAGAACACTTCGCTAGAGGCACCTACAACTGCTGTCTTGCAGCAAATGGCTACCGAAATATAGCAGGACCCCGGAACCTGTTCTTATGTGCTTTATAATTTGTGCTGACAGCACAAGCCACCAGCGCGCTTCCCCCAGAGTGTGAAAAATCAACGAGGTCTCCACTCTGTCGCTGCCCCTTTTATACAGAGTTTAGCTTATATTTGGTGCCCTTGATGCAAAAGTTGTTTGCAGAATGATAAGGAGGCACCTTTTAATATGAGATAAACACAGGTATTGTTCCATATAGTCTGTTCGGTCTTTGTCCAGCTGTTTGTAAGGAATATATATAAATAATTAATACAAAAAAAAATTGAAAATCCAAAGCATTGCTAAAGCCAAGGCAGGCGCTATTATGCAGTAAGCAGCAGCAAGGAAGTCTCTGCTTATGATGGGAGTGGTTAACACTTTTAGGTAACTAGAACCCTCGTCCCCTCCATGCAAAAGTTTTCTTATCAATTACCGAGCTGCAAGTGTTGCAGTGATATTATCAAAGATGTCATGGAAGATCTCATGAGTGATGTAATACATGGGGTAGTTAGTAGTGCATGGTGACAGCGCGAGTTATAGTTATTTTAGAGCACGCATTATAGCAACTTGAGATAACTCTAACTGGTAGGTTTCAGTGTGTTTTTTAAATTTAAAACATATTGTCACTGAAATTCTCCTCTGGCTATAATGCTACTTTAACCTTATTTGTCAGTGAATTTCTAGTGTTTTTTTTTTAATGTAAAGTAATATTTTATTGCCAAATGTAATGCCACCCCTCCACCCCTTATGGCCTTCTCAGTGTGCGATGGGAGTTGGGCGTAGGCAGCCAACCGCATGTAACACAAGTTCTTTGGCTGTGCGCCTCGTGGAATTAGCAATAGGGCCTGACCTAGGGCCAGGCTGTGCATCCAAAATGCACAAGCAGCAATGCCACAAAGCGCATGGCCTTTGCCAGTGCCCAGCTCAAAGTAGGCCTCAGAGCCTGGCTTAAGGCTAGGCCCTGCATCTAACGCATTAACAAAGTCTCCTTCCCCAAGCCACTTCCGACCCGAGACCCTATCCAACGAGGATTTTTTTTAAGGGAATGGGAGACACCTGAGCCAAAGTGACCAGGTGATCCCATCATCTGGGACCAAAACATTATATGTTAAGGGGAGGGGGTACACGGCCCCTCTCTCTGAGCAATAGTGGCACCTGGACCCCATCCCCAGGGCCAAAACATATATGTTAACGGAAGGGGGCATTCAGTCCCTCTCCCTGAGCCTTAATAGGCAGCATAATAGGCACAGAAGACCACATGCCACGGGGCCCAACAATGTAGAACATGGGAGGAGGGCCTCGCAGCCTCTCTCCCCATGCCTTAATAGTCACTGGGGACACCATCCTCTGGGGGCTACAGTTAACTTAAAGGGGAGGGTGCCCATGTCCCAAGCTCCCAAGCCTATTGTGGCACCGTGGACCCCATTCTCCGGGGCCTATGTTTCTTTTAGGTGGGTGCGCCTGTGCCCACCTGGAACATCCACCAAACCGCAAGTTGGGGGCTGAAGCAGCAGTGCCGGGGCTCCCTTTCACCCAGCCAGCTCCCCTGCATACAGCAGGAGCCAGCTTTGCTCGGGCAGAAAAACAAAAGTATGCTTACACCTGGTGGGAGCATTTTTAAATCACCCACTGAGTGAGAGCAGGTACACCTTCCCTGCAGGAACTCCTGCAGGCAGTAAAGGCATGTGGGCTCCACTCAGTGGGAGCTTTATAAATGTTCCCCCTGGGTGAGAGCTGACATATGTCCCTGCTTGTGCTAATGCATGAAGGGAGACTACTATGCACCGGGTGTGAGTTCCTCAATGCACAGTCTGTGAGCCGGTCCAGGGAGCTGTCGTCCTTTGGGTATTAACTGGCTCACAAAAGGGGCCACAGGGCCCCTCCCCTTATTAGTGACATTCAGTCCTATGTATGAGATCCCTGGGGCCTATTAAGGCAGGGTTGGGGGACCATGAGCCCCCCCCTCTCTAAAAGGAACCCAACCATTTTTTGTAAAGAGAAGAGTGTTTTTTAAAAACATTTTGTTGTGGATTCATGGGTCCCCAGAAAATGTATGCCAAAAAAAACTAAACATATGTTACCACAGCCAGGATCACCCTGGGACCCCACCACAAGACCTGAGGTGTCAGGGTCTCTACCCTGCACCCTTGTCTCTTTTTTACCTAGTTTCTTTTAACTCGGGCCTGAGTCCCAAGTCGTAAGCTGGCTAAAACCTCATCCTGATTGATGTAGTCGCAGTCAATCAGATCTCAGCTAGAGATCTGTTGGCCCCACAGATCCTCCGTCGCGTGAAATATGGAAAGTTTTGAGCATTAATTGTTCAAAAAGTACTTAACAGGTTTACACCAAATTACAAAACGCACTCTTTCTGAACCAATATCTGCTTTCCTTTCAAATGTGGTGTAAATTCATTCCGCCATTCGGGCTGTAGCTATGTCTAAAATTCCTATGTAAAAATGAATGAGGAAAACACTTTTTAAGAACCCCCCTTTTCTCGACCCCCCACTTGCCAGTAGACAGATCACCCCGAAACTTTTCATACACAAACTAGGCAGAAAGTAGCATTTATTTGGAAAGGTTTGTGAAGATTTGGCAAACGGCGCCAAAGTTATTAGCTGCAAAAAAAGGCATTTCCTATAGAAATACAATCCTAACTATAACTACCCATATATACACAGATATATCAGTCTAGGACAAATACTGCTTTCTCATATGAAAAAACCTAACCCACATAGAAGGAGATTTTAGAACCTTGTATACATTGTGTGTATCCCTAATGAAGCAGCAGCTGTCTGGGATTTAAGATATATACCATTGTTGAGGGCTCATTACTGACTAAGGTTATTAACATGTATTACTGGTAGCAGTGCACTTTTTATTCATTACACGTCCATGATAAAGGTTGACAATTGTATAGTGTTGAAAAGGGCCCTGAATTGCCATTAGCTTAGCTGGTTATAGTACATGGGCCGCTGATGTAGTTCCAGTAATTACATAGGCTGCTATGTGTTAACATTGATTAAGCAATTAAATGCAGCTGCCAGAGATTCTTTGCCCATAAGTCCTACTTGTCAACAGAGCATTGTGGATGCTCACCTGATTCAAGAACGAAAATACAGCTAAAAGAACAGGCCTTTTCGCAAAAAAAGGATATGATATAGTAATTATGCTAATCTCTCTGTCACTTTAGGTGCTCTCCTGGCAGTGTATAGTTTTTAGCTGGCACTTAGGTGATATGTGCCTATGAGTGAGTAGGATATTTTTCATGTTTTACAAAAGGTAAGATTATGATGTTGATTTTCATTAGTGTAAAATTTCAAGATGGAATTGACTGGGCTGAAGAGTAATGAGCTCTTGCCCGATCTGTTAAATTGGGGAAATTCGTACATTTTAGAGGTTCAATATTAATGTACCAGCATATCTGGTCTTATCTTAAACGTCATGTGTATCCATAAAGCACATGTTCCCATCCTGGCACTGAATTATTGAGGTTTGCCAGTACTTACACCAGTAGTACTCACTTTACTGACCTTTCAAAGATGAAAGACTGAGTGGAGCCCACCATGATTCAGACCTGTGACCATAAAGTCAAACACCTCTACCTAAAAAGATCTATTTGAGCCACCAGTGAGATGCAGCTATTGCGATTGCTGATATACTTTATGTTGGGATGGACGAGTCCTCTGCATGGTAATGGGCATGTACCTCTGCCTTGAGTGCCCGATTGTACTGATGTCAGTATCTCTAATGCAGATTTTTGTTGTTATAGGCAAATACAGATCATGCGTGGGTGCCATCAAATAGGCCGTCTCATGGATTGAGTCTTATTGGACCGGGAGGGGTGCCCAAAGCGCTACCCTTATAGTGGTGGAAGGCTACTGCCTTCACCAGGAATTAAGCAGCATACCGTGTAGCGAACATTAGAAGTGAACAGGTCCTTTTTAACCGGTGTCACTGGAGTGAGGCCTACCAGCTCACTCCCCTTTTTAAACTTCTGCAGCTGTGTGCTTAGCTCACCTTTGGCCTATATCAATTAAACGTGAAGTGTTGTGCAGTACAGGAGTGGTGACTCTGCACTGGGTGTCCTTGTGTCTGGGAGGGGTACAGTACAGGTACAGAGCAGTGCTCTGCAGTATGTGTGTGCTGAGTATAACTACTGGATGTATGTATATCTGCGAGGAGTACATAACATGAGAGATGTAGTGCTGTGCATGCATGGCGAATGTATGCACTGAGTGTATGTGTGAGAAGTTGGCCTGGTATATGCTGTCCACTAGTAATAGTGGGCACCCTGTACCAGTCCAAAAAACCCCTTATTGGTTATAGGCTAAAGACAGCCTTTATTGAAAGCTATCCTAGTGGTAGCTATGGAGAGCAGCCTTCAGGCTAAGTCTTGAAGGAATGTAAAGCAGCTTGTTTTACCAGTCTATAATCTCCTGAGTGCCTAAATGAAAGACAATCACACCAGGTATATATATATATAAAATATATGTATTTATTTCTAAATACACCCTCCTAGACTCTTTATGAGGCTGGAGGTCAAAACACATAATTTACACTTCAAATATCACAGTAATAAGCACAAATACACGTCAGGCCCTAGGGGCAAGCCAAACCATATACTAAAATAGTGGTATAAGAACCATGACTTAACTAGACACAAGGCCTAGAGCCTGTAGAATTGCTGGGACCCCAAGGAACCACCCAAGGTAGTGACACACGAGACCCACGGAGGCCGTGTGCAGTGTGTAAACACAGCCGCGAGCTCCCGTTAGCTTCTATGGGGAAAGTCGCGGTTAGATTTTTAAAGATTAGGGACACTTAGCAATGAGTCAGGACCAAACCCTTTTGGACTTAGGAAGTTCTATGGGCAACACCCACGGGAGCACCGGAGTACTCGTGTTACCTCACCCAGGGAAGCCGGGTCCATAGGTGACAAATGGTGTCGGGTCGCGTTGTCGATTTCAATGGGAGCTGGCAAAGAAATGCTGCTGCCGGGAAGATGCCAAGTGTCCGAAAAGATCCAAGCCTGGATCGGAGTCAAGAAGAACCTGAAAGCAGAGGGGACAGAGTCTGGGTCACTAACCAGTGACCAGGAAGGCGATAGGCAGCTGCCCACCGATGTCGGGTGATTTCAGGTGAAGAAGGTGAAGCTTGACTCTTCAGCCACGAGGACCAGGAGGTGTCGAGGATGACCAGGAGCGGGATTCAAACTGTCCTACAAAGGATGTCGAGTGCTGCAGCATCGGTGCCCGAATTGGACACAACAAGCCTTGGCAACAGCAACCCACGCAAAAAAAGAGAAAGATGCTTCAGTGCAGACCAGCAAGGTCTGAGGGACTCACCACTTGGTAGGGAGTTGAGACGCATCTGGAGCAACCAGAGAAGCCCAAGAAAATTCAAAGTTACCCGCTCAGGTACCCGCCAGTTGATGGACCAGGGATCGCGAAGGGACCTCAAGACAAAACACAAAATGGCGGCCCACGGGTCACTCAATGTGACTAGGGCAACAATCTTCGGTGGATTCTGTGCTCGAGGTGGGAGCTACAGCTGAGCCCAAGCACAACTTCAAGAGATGTCGAGAAGTTAATGCACTTGCCAAAGTGCACGGTGACCAGGAGTTCCGGTTCCACGCAACTCACGAGGGCTGCAGGTCTCAGCTTTGCTGGGAACTCGGGTTGGCCTCTGAGATGTCTGGAAATTTTCTTCCTGTGCTGCAAATACTTCGGAGTCTAGCGGGAGCTTCAGAAATGCAGACTGGCAAAATGCTTCATTGGTGCCTGCCAAGCAGGGGAGTCACTCCTTGACCCCAAGGGAGATTTCTTCAGTCCTCTAATCTTTAGTAGAGTGTCGAAGTTCCAGGATTCAGCTTCAGAGTTTCGTCCAGGGATATCTAAAGTTCTGGTTACAGCGGTTCCTTACTTATACTTAAGGACGGGGTTGGACTAGCTCTAGGGACCCACCTATGGGAGGGTTTGGAAAGAGGGGTGGCTACGCCCATTTCCTTTGTCCAGTTTTGCACCAGAACTGGGGCTGGAAGCCCCTGAACCGGTTTGAGCTGGACTACGCACAGGGACACCAAATGTGCCCCCAGTGCAGGACTTCAAAGCACTCAGAGAGTGCTCCCACCCAGCCCCAATACACATAAGCCTGTCTGGGAGGTGGTTACACCTCCCTGTGACAGGAAACCTATTGTCCAGGCCTCCCCTGACAGAGTTTCGGTCAGTAGCAGGAGGCCAGACCCGTGTCTGTGACTGCAGCATCCATTTTGTGATGCCTGGGATCTATTAGATTTCTACCGGGTATACCAGTACTGTCATGTCTCTCCCTCTAGAAGGATGGGATCATACTCCCACACCAGCTACTGGTGTGGGGGTATGATTCCAAGATGCTTGACACCAAACATGACATGTTTCCGTGCAATCAGTCCAAAGTTAGCATTAACCGTTTAAGATATAATGCACTTAAGAGTATATGGTCAGACTGCACCACTGACAACCCCGGAGAAGAGATTCTGAAGGCTGCAGAGAGGCTCAGCCTATGCCTGGGCACCCTCTCACATATAACCAAGCACCCTGCCTTCAGGATTGATAAGGCCTGCCTTAGGGGTGACTGATAGGTTACTATGTGCAGTGATAGGTGAGGTATAGTGAACCTATACCTCAGTAAGGGGTGCATGCACCACCTTACCCAGGCTGCAGTAGCAGACCTGTGGTGTCATTTTGCATGGCTTTCCAGGGTGGCACAATACATGCCTCACCCCCTGGCAGGCCTCTGGGGTACCTATGCCCTGGGTACATAGTATACCATATAGCAGGTACTCACAAGGGTACCCCAGAATCCAATCTGGAGTGTACCTAAAGTACATGCAATCAATTTAGAGAGGAAGTAGCTAGGCTGGGGCCCTGAATAGCAGGGTCCCAGCCGGACAAAAGTCGAAAAACAGTGAAACACCAGCAAAAAGTGGAGGTAAACATGTGAAGCAGATCCTACTCTCCTACAGTATGTGTATCTGCAAAAGGTACAGTACATGAAGGGTGTGGTGTTGTGCAGCTCGCATGGTGAATGTGTGTGCTAGCAGTTTGTGTGCCTGAAAGTAGCACACAATAGAACAATACATAAAGGTTTCAATACCGAGCAGTGGAGGTATATTGAATGTGTGAGACTGGGGTGGCACAATGCATGGAGGTAACAGTATTGGTTAGTGTGTGTGCTGTGTGCATACACTGAGTGCAAGTGTGCCTGTAATGGAACATTACATGGAGGGAACTGGGTTCCATTTTGTGGAGTCCAGGCTTGATTAAGACTTGAGGAGGTAGAGGAATCCCCCAGACAGATTTGTGTATTGCTGAATTCTTGTGAGATGGGTGGTACACACCGTAAAAATGGAGAGAGAGACTGTGCCTGTGGGAAATAGGATTACTTGTTGAGGGGGCTGAAATGCTTACTCAGGCAGTACCCATAATTCTTGGCAGGGTGAAACAGAAGCAAACCCCAAATTAGCCTGTGCTTAACCATCTGGTAGCTTGGCACAAAAGCAGTCAGGCTTAACTTAGATGCAATGTGTAAAGAAGTTATGCAGCACACAAACACAACACACAAAGAATCCCACAACAATTTAGAAAAATAGAGTAAAATGTAATAAATTATGTGACACCAAAACAACAAAAATACAATCAGTAGAATCAGGGATATGCAATTTTAAAGATTTAAGTAGGAATAGTGCTTGAAAGCAGAATGTGCAAACTGTGGTTATCTGGTCACACCAGACTGAGACAGAGTCAAAAGTTCAGGCTGACCGTGGTGGAGTGAAGCCTAGATACAATGACAAAGTTAGGACCACCGAGTAATTTACCCTAAATCCTGGTTGCGGAGCATTGCAAGGTCCTGTGTTGATGATGTGTTGTGCAGCAGCAGTTCTGAGGAGCTCCAGGGCTGCGATGTAAGGTCCTGCATCGATCTAGGATATAGTTGCACAGTAGCATTTCTCAGGAGTTGCAGGTCTGCGATACAAGGTACTTCATCGAGTATGCTTTGAAGATGTGTCATGCAGTGGATGTACCAAGGGGCTGCGAGTCAGGCGTCAGGGATGCTCAGGGCAGTGGCAGTTCCAATGTAGAGCTAAAGGTGATGTGTCATGCTGCATCGGGTCATATAGGACCACAGTTGGGTTGGTATAGCACCTTCATGCCCACTTCCAAGGCTGCAGGACTGGGGAGTCACCACTTGTTGAGTGAAACTCACAGCCAGCAGAGTCCAGGAGCAGGGTTCAGGGTGGTTGGAGCCTTTTCTATTAGTAAAGCTGCTCTGAACAGGAGACCAGTCAGCTAGCTCTTGGAGACACTCTGATGGTACTAGACTCAAGATGCAGGTCCAGTTCTTCTCACTCAGGCAGCAGCCCAGCAGTCCTTTTTCTGAGTCTTCCATGGTTTCAAATGTGTACTGAAGAGTTGGGTCTGAGGGTCTACGATTTCTACCTTGTGGCCACTTTGAAGTAGGAGAAGCTTCTAGAGTCCTCCCCCTACAAAGGTGCCGATTCCGATCCGTTAAAAATTTCCCCCGTACGAATCGTATCCGTTTTTTTTACCGTATGAATCGTACAAGTCCTGTACAAACTGGCAAGTAAGATTCGTATGTGAAAAATTCCATAAGAATCGCATTGGGAAAATTTCCCGACACGTCCTCGGGTCGGAAAAAGTGTCCGACACGTCCCCAGACAGTTTTACCTACGAATCGGAAAAATGAAGTCCGACCGCGCAAGTACAATCCGTCCCGTCCTTCCGATTTTACAACCGTATGGAAAAAACACCATACGGACCGAACTCCTATAGCAACCATGGAGACATGTGCCCGCATACGTGCAGAACACCCCACCCCAGACCCCGTATGTACGCGCAGAACAGCCCCCCAGCCCTCGTATGTACGTGCCGAACACCCCCCCAGCCCCCGTATGTACGCGCCAAACGCCCCCCCGGCCGCGGATGTACGTGCCGAACCCCCACCAGTGTATGTACGGAGTGTACCCCCACCCGTGTATGTATGGAGCGTACCAACACCCCACCAGTGTATGTACGGAGCTTACCCCCACCCGTGTATGTACGAAGCGTACCTCCACCCGTGTATGTACGGAGCGTACCCCCACCCGTGTATGAATGGAGCGTACCCACACCCCACCAGTGTATGTACGGAGCGTACCCCCACTCATGTATGTATGGAGCGTACCCACACCTGTGTATGTACGGAGCGTACCCCCACCCGTGTATGTATGGAGCGTACCCCCACCCGTGTATGTACGGAGCGTACCCCCACCGTGTATGTATGGAGCGTACCCCCACCCGTGTATGTACGGAGCGTACCCCCACCGTGTATGTATGGAGCATACCCCCACCCGTGTATGTACGGAGCGTACCCCCACCCGTGTATGTATGGAGCACACCCCCACCCGTGTATGTATGGAGCGTACACCCAGCCCCCCCTGTATGTATGGTGCGAAACCCCACCACCTATGGACGGTGCGGACCAACACCCTGCCCGTGTCTGTACGCACCCTACCCCAGGCCCCTACACCAGCACCCTCACCCAACATCGCGCATGTACGAGTCGTACTAAGCCATACCAAAGGTCAGCACTGTACAACAACATGGCCCCTGTACGCACCGTACAGACGCCAAAAACACTCGTACTGAACCAGGACAAAGCAAAACAACACAAGGAGAGTCAATTCGATTCGCACAACACCACAAAACATGTCCAACAAGCCCAAATACATCCTATACACTGACCTGCAACTGCCAAACAGCTAAACAGAGGCCCAAAACACAACCACTCCTTATAACACACCCACCCAAAGTTCAAACACAGCCCCACCCACAAATGGACCAATAAAAAGGCCCAACACACACAAACCATGATCCTTTGCAACAGATCCACTACTGCCAGACCACAGAGATAACGCACTGCACCATACTACATCCATCAATACACCTTACACTTGCACTCCTTCACACAACCACCATCACAAACACCCCCTCATCACATTCACACACACACACCTTCACAACCACACTCACACACCCACAACCATCCACACCCACACCCCCACAACCATCCACACCCACACCCCACACCATGCCCACTAACAAGAATCCAAAGTTCACAAAGGATGAGCTGGAGATCCTTGTCGACTAAATCATCAGAGTCGAGCCACAGCTCTTTGGAACATTGGTCAGACAGACCAGCATATCCCAAAAATCAGCCATGTGGCAGAGGATTGTCAATTCTGTGAATGCTGTTGGGGCCAACAGAAGGACCAGGCATGAGTGCCAAAGCCAGGTGGTACGATCTGCGGAGGACGGTCCGCCGCAAAATGACAGACCATCACAACCAGGGGAACATCACTGGAGGAGGGCCGCCCCGCAGACGGGTACAATACCATCCCTGGGAGGAGAAGGTGATGGCCACCCTGCCGCCGGTGGGAGTACACGGACTAGAAGGAGTCCGAGACCCTGGTGAGTACACAAACAACTCACCTCACATGGGGGGAACGCCATACACAACCAAAATCCCAATCATGCACGCAACCCCCCCAAAGCCAGCACCAGACCCAACCACACTCCAAAAACACACACATGCCACTAGCGCCTCCATGCCCCATGCACCGAGCAAGGCCATGCCAAGTCACAGGCCACACAAAACACCAACACAAGACAGGATGTCCCCGATGCCGGGAGGGCGGGCCTCAAAACTAACATTGAGCAACTCAGAAGCACACAACAATGCCCTCAGCCCATATGGCCTAGGGCACAGCCATACAAACAGTGTGTCCCCACACAGTACTGTGTTGCCTGCAAATGGTGGCCGCGTTGCAGGATGACATGGGTATGAAGGCACAATTTGCACATAACAGCAGCTAATGAAGACGCATCACTCTGAAAGAGTGTCAGCACACACCGCCACAGCAGCGGCGCAGACTCAGACACTCTGCCCAATGGGTGCCCGGAGATTAGAAACAAACCCACATGAACAAGCCAATGGCCTTTGAAAGACCTGCAAACTGTGTGTGCCCAGGAAGCTGGGATGAGGTGACAGAGGGTGACACACAGAGGGAGGGAGAGGGGGAGAGAGAGGGAGGGAGACAGAGGGGGACACAGGGAGACAGACAGAGGGAGGGAAGAGGGTGACAGAGGGAGGGAGAAAAGGAGACAGAGGGAGACGGACAGAGGGAGGAGGCTGACAGAGGGAGGGAGAAAGGGAGACAGAGGGAGACGGACAGAGGGAGGAGGCTTACAGAGGGAGGGAGAAAGGGAGACAGAGGGAGACCAAATCACCCTTGGGTGGTGTGGCCATGTCCGCTCGTCAGCCAGAGGGAGATGGACAGAGGGAGGAGGGTGACAGAGGAAGGGAGAAAGGGAGACAGAGGGAGACGGACAGAGGGAGGAGGGTGACAGAGGGAGGGAGAAAGGGAGACAGAGGGAGATGGACAGAGGGAGGAGGCTGACAGAGGGAGGGAGACAGAGTGAGACGGACAGAGGGAGGAGGCTGACAGAGGGAGGGAGAAAGGGAGACAGAGTGAGACGGACAGAGGGAGGAGGGTGACAGAGGGAGGGAGAAAGGGAGACAGGGAGACCAAATCACCCTTGGGTGGTGTGGCCATGTCCGCTCGTCAGCAGGTGGACTGTGTGCATGTAGACAAGGTTTGGCAATGCCTTAACCCCCCTTTTTTCTTTGATAAACACTGGGCCATGTGACAATCTGTGCATGAGTACATCCGTACTGCAGGCACAAACCTAACCTTACACCCAGTATACCCACCCACTGTGTTTGTTAGAACCCTGTCACAAATGCTTAAGTTACCTACCTGCATTCTCAAATAGCATGGAAAAAACACCATCTGGCCACGTACAGTGCAACACGTAAGGCGGCTCTGCATGACTTGCTACGCCCGCTCACTACACTGCTGACTGCGTTCCCAAAAGATGCATCAACTAAGATTGAGTCACACATAGGTAAAGTGTCGAAAGCTGTGGACATATCCAACTACCCAGAGGAACTGTGCCAACTCAAAAATGAATGAAACATGGATGTCGCATGTAACACAATTAACATTGTCTCTCTCTCACACAGGTCAACGTCGTCGATCTCCCCCCAACACTGGGGGGGAAGACTCACAAGACAAGGCTCTGCGTGAAGAGGACCCCACCGGCAGCGACGACTCTCACCACTCCGTGGATGACCCAGACCAACCTGGCCCCTCTGGTGTCCAACCACCTGCAGCACCTGCGTCAGGTACAACTGTGCCAACCACCACCCCCATTCCTGCCACATCCCAGGAGACACCCAGGAGCCCTGCCCTCACACGACAACACAGCCAGGCTGACCAGGAGGGACAAGGTTCTCCGGGCACCCAGCGGAGGCAGGCGACACCGCAAATGCCATCCCTCAGGGGTCCCGGAGACCCGATGTGCCCACAACGGCAGGCCAGGTGCAAGTGGGCAGGGGTGGTGGGAGTGGAGGACGGCGGAGGCGCGAACCTGACCAGTTGGCTCAGGAACCGGTAATGTCACACGTCACCACCATCCTGGACACATACTGGCGTGACACCAGGGGCATGGGTCAGGTTGCGTCCACCCTCACAGACATCAAGGGGACCCTCGAGGAGATGAAGACCCTGCAGGCCGAGCAATATGCCTGTCAACAGCGACACCAAGGACGGATGGAGGCAAGACAGGCTGAGCTCGTGGCGGTGCAAACGGACATGACCCGTGTATTCCGTCGGATTGCCGAAAACATGGGCAACCCTCCCTGTGCCACCAGGCGAAGAACATGACCAGCCACAGGGAGAGATCAGGAGGAGGAGGATTCATCCGACGGAGCATCACAAGCATCGTCACGGCCTGCTTCTGAGGGTCCCCGCAGGAAGGTGGGTCGTCCACGCAAAAGACCGTGAGAGTCAGCGGAACATCACCATCTCCCAGGTCACCTGGGCTGGCACCTGGCCCTCTGGCCCAACAGCAGCACATCATCACATGACATTCTCTGGCACATGGACTTGCTGGTCACTGTCTGACCAATGTTGACAAAGACTGTGGCATAGACTGATGACTTCCAATGGCAAGGATACCAACTCCCCCAGTGAACTTTGGATGCTACACTCCCGCCAAGCACCTCTTGTCATCCCCCCAAACACGTACCCCACCACAAATAAAAATCATCACAATCAAGAGATGATGCCGTCATTTTGCATTATTCCACTACATGTGTGTGTTGTAAAGTCAAACCATGCCTGATTTTAGAAGTAACTCCAACCATCCATACCCTGGGGTCTGAGTCTGGCACAGGACACACATGGGTCACAATGTATCATCCAATACAGACATGGAGCACCATACTCACCCGTGATGGGCCCAACCAGCTGAGGGGGTGCCCGCACAACTGTGTCTACAGACCTATTTAGAAGAGCAACAGTCATGCGCAGAGGTCAGGGATCATGTGGAGTGTCCTGGGGTGCTACTCCCAGGTATGTGTAGACAGGTGGCAGAACCATGTCCTGCATGCTTGAGTCAGGTGGATGTGGAGAATGGTGGGCCGGCCAAGGTTGGATGCATGGAGATGGCACAATGGGGTCTTGGATCACAGTGCCACAAGGTTGTGTTGGGGTTGTGGGCTGCATCCTGAGTGTGTGCGTGGATTAAGAAGGTCATCCTGCAGCTGGCAGTGATCCATTCCCACCATCTCTGTTGGACGTTGATGTGGCTTGGTCGCCGGATGTAGAAGCAGAGCTGTGCAGATGCACCCTGGATGTGGACAAGTATCATGGGAGTTGTAACGCACATGCCCGTAGAGTGCAGGGTAGGATTAGACACGGATGTTGTAGTTGACCTGGTGGATCTTGTGCATAATGCAGAGTGTGCTGCAGCATGAGGCACAGATGCTGCTGATCAGCATAGCACATGTCAGCAAGCAATCCATGATGAACACCAGCTCGTTTGCGTGGACACTGTGTGCCCTTGCTGCAGTCCCTGCAGCAGCATGCGCCATGTCAAGAAAACAATGCCACAAGTTGCACACAAAGACAAGGATCTCAGGAAGGAACTATGCAAAAGGTGTATGTCAAGGAAGGAATGTCTGGTTCAACATGGCACACACACACACAATGGATGCACATGCAGCACAGTGGTCGTCGTGGAGACTGACATACCACAATACCTACACAGCCATGGACATCATGCAGAATACAGATTCTAATCCCTGACAAACAGCTTGCATCTTGCTACTCTACACATAGACTCATATGCACTATCTCTGATAACTATGCCAGACATGCCGCATGCACAGTGGCAACAGACCACCATTGACAGAGATGAGGCACCTTGGAGGCAGAGGGACACCTTTATTAGTCATGTGTGTCGGAATGCTAATGCAACTCTGTCAACACATGCACAGGTCATGTGGATGAACATGTGGGACCGACACTGGCACCCCCTTTGCACCACAGATGCTGGAAATCCATAGAACTGGCACACAAGTGACGGGTTACAGCTAAACACCCCCTGCTGCTCACGGAGAGGCTGCTATACACCATTGAGCCTCTAATGGGGAATTCACACACCATGTCAACCCGGTGCAACCCGTATGTTTCCGAGGGCAGTGTTACACACATTGATGGTTTCATCACAATCCACAATCCCATTACAGATGACTGTCACCAAGTCTGACCATCAATTCAGGTGAATTCAGCTCCATGTCATGTGCCCCATGGTGATTCTACATGTATGCAAAGTAACCAAACATGAACAGGAGTAGTGCACACACATTCAAAACAAATACCACACCCAAAAAGCCGTGCTGCATCCCTTACCCTAAGGAGATTTTCAAACTTGTCCGTGCATGTAACGCTGATTTAGCACATGTTGCTGTGTTCATGAGGAATAGCAGGAGCACAACAATGCCACCAGCAGACAGCATGCGCAAGTACCTGTGGATGAGAGACACACAAGAAGTCAGCCAAAAGAAGCACATCCGCATGCATGTGCATGTACTCGACACGTATAAGGTTGTCAACATGCTAGGTGACAATGATGACTCTGGAAAAACATTCTTCTATTGCACCATCACTCGAGTGACACATCCAAACACACCTCTGACTCACTTGGCAGACATGCAGATGGACACACACATTGCAACACATGCCACACATGGCCCAATGCATGCACACTCAGACACTGGAACTCACCACTAAGCAAAGAAGTCGCGTATGAGCCGACTCCGGATGTCCTCTACCGCCTCCTCCTCCTCCACATCACTTGCCTCGTCACCAAGCCCTTCATCCTCCACGGGTGGATGGTCCTGCTCATCCGGATCCAGGATGAGTGGCACAGCTTTCTCCACTGCCATGTTGTGCAGCATGCAGAACACGAGGAAGCTCTTGCAGACCTTCACCGGTGCATATGGGAGTGCGCCGCCGGTCTTGTGGAGGCAACGGAATTGGCTCTTCAGGAGGCCAAACGTCCTCTCTATCACTCGCCTGGTCCACCCATGGGCGTTGTTGTAGCGGTGCTCGGCAGCCGTGCTGGGGTTGCGGAGAGGCGTGATCAGCCATGGCATGTTGGGAAAGCCAACGTCCCCTACATGGAATCATCATGGACAAAAGTGGGTCAGGAGAAGCAGTAAGACAGGAAGATGATGCTAAATACAGGACTGCCAGAGTATACCCACCAACAATACATGCACGTTCGTTGCGCAGCTGCAGCATCATTTCAGGCACCCTGCTACGCCTCATGATGTAGGCATCGTGTGCTGATCCTGGAAAACGAGCACAGACATGTGAAATCACCATGTTGGCAAGACACACCACAAGGGCATTAATGGAGTGGTAATGCTTGCGGTTCCGATACGCTACCTCCTGTGCCTGTGGTGGTACCAAAGCCACATGTGTTCCATCTATGGACCCAATGACATGGGGCATCCCTCCCAGGGCATAGAACTCACGCTTGACAGCTGTCAACTGCTCAGGAGTTGGGAATTTAATGAACTCATCCAGGTGATCCAACATGGCCTCTAAAAAATCATGCAGAACACGGCTGAACATGGTTTGGGACATGCCACCAACATGAGCAATGGTATATTGAAAGGTACCCGTGGCAAAGAAATGTAGGGCTGCCATCACCTTCATCTTGGGTGTCAGTGCAGTAGGACACCTGTGTAGCGGTTGGAGGTGTGGTGCCAGCCGTGTCGTCAAGTCCTCAATCAACTGTTGGGGGAAGCGGTAGCGGCGTATACAGTCATGTTCCCTCAGGTCAGCCAAGTCCGGAATTGGTCGAGGGAGAGGCGGAGCCCTGCAGTAAATTTGAAGAGACAACGAAGAGTGAGTACAGTACACCACCAATGTCAATGTACTGAGCACATGTTCAACAGGCAATACACATATGCTACATACAGAGTCAGGTCTGTGCAATATGCCCTGGACACGCATGCCAGGCAGGTGACACTCCTACCAAGAGCCAGCTACAAACGTCGATTCTCAACCTCAATATGCCATGCCATGAAACTAGCTATGGGCCAGTGTAAGTGAACAGGCAGACGCATCACAGGAGTTACAGACATCCATATATGTGCAGAAGAAGGATGTTTATCGTACAGACAGGCTGCGGAACACTAGATGCACAGGTCACATGCCATAGAAAAAGGACAGACCACACACCTTGCCATGAAGGAGTACATGTCAAGACTGATCACACATACATTGAGAGTATGCAGATATGCCCTTGTTTTGAAACTCCGTGTCGATGCATACATACACACCTTACGTCGGATTACACATGTGGGCTGGTGTGCGTAACAGTGTGCCATGCCCATCTACACACATACACATGTTGGTTGCAGCAACTGCAGATGCATTTGACCAAACACCTACAGCAAACCTATGGCAACACATGACACACACATGACATAGTTACAGCGTGCAACGCGGGCATTCACATGTCAGGTGTAATATTCCGTGTACCTGGCATCAGGAGACAGTTGCGGGTGTTGGTGACTGTGCCATGCCAGTGACGCATGGCTCAACAAGTCTGTACTACATGCACACATGTCAAAGGAGTGAAGAGGATGTGTGGCACATAGTGCACCATCACACATGACATGTGTACACAGCTCATCATACATTTATTTGCTTCACACCTCAGTAGTAATGTGCCACATCACAGCCTGACACACCTGTGCCCGACACATGTAGTACTGCACAGACAATGCCTTGATGTCCAGCCTTGGCCAAGTATGACAGCTCTTTTCCTGTCTGTGTGCCGCCTGTCACCACTGTCAGGTGTGAAACGCACCGTACATATGCTCTGAGGGCGTGTGTTGGGTCCCTATCACAATGGGAGTGCTGGCCTATGCGTACGCCATAGTAATACGGACCGTACACGCGTGTGTAGGCTCCCTATCACTATGGGAGTGCTGGCGTATGCGTACTCCATAGTAATACGGACCATACACGCGTGTGTAGGCTCCCTATCACTATGGGAGTGCTGGCGTATGCGTACGCCATAGTAATACAGACCGTACACGCGTGTGTAGGCTCCCTATCACTATGGGAGTGCTGGCGTATGCGTACGCCATAGTATTACGACTCGTACACGCGTGTGTACGGTCCGTATTACTATGGCGTACGCATATGCCAGCTCTCCCATAGTGATAGGGACCGTACACACGCCTGTACGGTCCGTTTCACTGCATTTGGGGTGCCCTAGGGCCGTGGAACACACCGTACCTGTGTGTAAATATTGAGATAACATAGGGGACACATGAGGGACAAGTACAAGGGCCTAAATGCATGCTGGTTGTCATGGAGACCGAGTTTAAAGTTTGAAACAATATACTTTGTTGCAAAGTGGTTGTTGACTTGACATCATGCTCAATTTTTAAACCATGCAAAGCCACTCACTGGGGTAGGTTTAAAGGGATTGGAGGAAACGTAGGATGCTAATGTGACTGACCAATAACTCTGTACCCCTGTAAATGAAATAGGCCAGCAAGGCAGATATAAGGCAGCCAGGTCCCATGAGAGAGCACTTGCCTGCACATCCTTTCATTCCACAACACTGCTGCTGCTCGTTATTCCTCTGGCACCATGTCCCGGTCTGTGGAGAGGGCCCAGCCATTCACCATGGAGGAGAATATGGCGTTGGTGGATGTGATCCTCCCACAGTACACCATGCTGTATGGTCAACCAGGGGAGCAGGTGAGTGCTGACTCCACTAGCTTAGACTGTGCCCCTTTTTTGTGACTGTGACTTCTGTCTTTGTGTCCATGTGTGACAGACATGCAATGTTGTTTAGAGTGGGTCCCAGGGTGGGGAAGGCCTCATGTCTCCAATGCAGAGCATGCTGTAGTTCCTGTGTGCACTCCTCACTTGCATAGTGCTTACTGTGACAATCAATGCATGGTGCATGCAACATTCTGCCTGGCTACTCCTCCTTGGAATGTTGTTTCTACAGTCCTGATGTGATTCTGTGGTCCCCCCAGTGTGACAGGTGACAGTACCCATAGATGTGTGTTTGTTTAGTGTACCTGTGCTGTGAGTGTCCAAATGATGTGTTCGTCCCCTGGACATGGGTGTGTGTGTGTGTAAGTCCCCTGTCATGTGGGTGAGTGCATATGGGGAGTGTTGCGCAACAGCTGCATGAGGGATGGATATACCCTGCCCATCTGATGTGAGCAGGGAGCAGTGCTGTGTGACTGCCTTGCTCAGCCAGCCCCACACCTGTGACACCCCCCAGTCTAGTGGCACATGGGCAGAGTGAGGCTTGTACCCGCAGTTGGCAATGGCAGGTGATTGTCCTGTGCCTGTGTGTGTCTGTGTACTCTGCTGAGGTTGCGTCAGTGGGCTGGGGAATGTGACTGCTTTGAAGTGCTGTACATAATCCTGGTGTAGCTTGTGATGCACAGTGTGATCCAGGATCATTGATGAGTTGCCTGCATACCATGGCCTGTTCAAACAAGACAAATTATTAATATGTGTGTCTCTGTGTCATTGCTCAGGTGTATTAAAGTATTCTCACTTTTGCATCCTCACAGGTAGGCGTCCATGCCAAGGGGGAGATATGGAAGCAAGCCGTCAGTGCCATGAGGAAGACGGAGGGTCGGAAGCGGCGCCTAGCCCTGGTGAGGAAACGCTGGCAGGATATCCGGTGCTGGACGAGGAGGATCGCACGGGTCCTGCTGGGGGACTCACCTGAGAGCCACAAGAACCGTGGGCGCCGGCGTCTGACCCACATCCATAAGCGTGTGCTGGCGGTGGTCTTCCCCGACTTGGATAGGCGCCTGGCGGAGAAGCAGCAGCAGGAAGGGGGTAGGTACATGTGTGTTTATTGTGTGTCACCAGCTTTTGGAAGTGTGCAGTTGCATGGATACACTGCCAGGGTTTAAATGTGCAGTGCATAACCTGTTCCCCAAAGTAAACCGGTGCTGTTCTTCCTCCCTTCCCCTCCTTGCCATGTGTTCCCTGGTCTGTGTGTAGTCACTCTTGCACAAGGTTATCTAGGCTGGCAGTTAATCCAAGTGCCCAATGCTTGCAGCATCATGTGTGGGGGTGGTGTGCAACAGGTTTTGGGACCTTGCCTGTGCCCTTGCCAGTTCAGTCATTGTGGGGTCCATGTCAGTTGGCACTGATGGTGAGTCCCGACATAGGAGTGTGTCTTAAAAGTGTACTGCCTTACAGCATGCATGTCCAATGTTGTGCCCTCTGACATGATGTGCATGAGTGGGAGTAATGCATAGAGCAGGGACGGTTGCTTCAGTTGCAGTCATATCCATCCAGGACCATGGAGGAGTGTGGCCACTACCGTGCCCTGGGGCACCTTTTCCTAGGTATCATGTGTGTCATCCAACAATGTGGACATTCTCTGTGTCTTCAGCATAGGTTGGGCTCTGTGGCATTGTACCCTGGCCTCATCTGTATTTACGTAAACTGTGCTACATGTGTCCACTGTACAGTATGACCCAATTTTGCTTGTGCATACTCACAGTGGGCAGTGCCTGTGTGTCTTGGTACGACAATCTGATGATGGTTGATTGTTAATGATATATGTGGACAGGCGCACCAGGGGTAGTTTGTGTACAATCAGGATTTAGTGCAGGCCATGTGTTTTCATCCCAGAGTAAGAGGTGTAAGTACTTCCTCTGTCTCAATCACATTGTCTCTCAGGTAGGGGGTGGTTTGTGCGGGCAAGGCCTACATGTCCAAACCTGAAGTCTCCTTGCTCGGTCTGGCCAGTGTGTGATGTTTGTGTGGCCAAACACTCAAGGTGCTACCCCAGTCATGTTGGCCATGGTTTTCAGTATTACCTTTGCAGCATGTTCCAAGAGTTGCTAGACATGGTTCCTGCTCATCCCTTTCTTGGCTACACTGTGTGTCGCTGATGCTGTGCTAGATTGTCCCCAGAGCCTGGCTCCTCTGTACAATTTGATATCAAGTTATTTGCTATTGTGTCATGCTCTCCATATTTTAACAGTGGCATGGTGGGTCAACAAACTGTGTGTTGCAGGACCTACATATGTACCTTGTATTGTAGATGTTACTCATGTTGCTTTTCAGGCTATGCACTGTGACCTATCTAGATTTGACTCATGTGACATATGTATACAGGTGTCTGATTATTTCCTGTCTCTTCACCTTGCCCACAGCATCGTCGGGGGACTCCGAGGGAGACACTGGCACGGACCGTGAGGAGGGAGCGAGCACCAGTGCCAGCAGTGCTGTCTTGTCTGGCGCATCGAGTGGCACGGAGGCCGATGGGAGTGAGGCGGAGGACCTGTCCAGTCCCACCACCGACTATGACGCTGACGGGTCCGAGGCTGAGCTCCCAGAGTGGGCGGAGGCTGCTCCCACAGCTGAAAGCAGCACTCCATCTCTACCCGCCCCCTCCATTCCCATCACCGGCCTCCCACTTGCTCGGGTCCCTTCCCGCTGTGCTAGGTCACCACATGTCTCCTTCTTGCCAGGCACCGCACCCCCTGCCCCTGTCTCCACTGCTGCCGTGAATGCCGAGTCTGTGGACATACTGCGCCAGTTGCAGGTTGGTCAGACTGCGATGCTTAATGTCCTCCATGGCCACACCGAGTGCTCACCCAGATGGAGGCATACATGGAGGGCATCTCAGCTGCGCAGTCTGACCAACGCCAGTTGCTGAGGTCCATAGACTCAACACTGACTGCAGCAGTGGGTCTCCTGCAGCGCTGCATCCCCCCCCTACCCCTGCACCATCCACACTTCCCACTCCCATGCCTGTCCCAAGCACACCCAGACGTACCCATGCACGCACTCCACCAGACACAAGCACCACACCACCAGGGAAGGCCAAGCGCACACCTCCTGTCACGCACACACAGGGTGAAGTAGGCACACCCACTGGGTCGGGGGGCAAACGGAAGACACGCAGCCACAGTGGGAGTCCACATTCCTCACAACCCACTGCCTCCAAATCCACTCCCCTCAGCTATCCTGGCCAAGATTCAAACAAAGATTCCTTCATGGCCGCTCTGTCCCTGAGCCCCAGTGTGTCACCAGCCCGCAAGCGGTCAAAGGAGTCCCCGGTCAGGGTAGTTGAGTCCCCCCCCTGTCCACACCCTCCCCCAGTAGCGCTGCGACCTATCCCTCCGACCCCCCCCCCCTCCTTGGGGCCTGTGGTTCCTTCGGGTGCAGGGGAGATGCTGGGGGACCTTGCGACCGTGTGCAGCGCCATTCTCACCACCACCTTTGGCGCTGCCCCACCCCCTGTGGTGGAGTCCTCTGTCCCTGCACCCACAACACCTTCCCTTGCCCCTCCTGTCCCTGCGGTGCCTGGTCCTCCCCCCCACATGATGTCCCCCCCCTGTGGAAGCAAAGGAGGTATGAACTGTGCAGGCAAGCTAGGGGACACGCGTCCCTATGTGTCCCCCACCAGGAATTGGACTATGGACTGCCCTATGGGCCTTGTACATATTGAACTTTTATTAACCAATTTTTTTGCATGCTGAATAAAGCAATGTTTTTTTTCCTTTGAACACTACTGCTTTTCTGGTATTGCTGTCGGTGGTGCCGCTCCTTGATTTGGGGTGGTGACAATGTGTTAGGTGTCTAGGAAATGTAGTAGTGTGCTGCTCATGGGGTGGACCCTGGTATCTGTGTGCCATCCCAAGGTATTTGCGAAATATCTTTGTTCATGTAAGCTCTTACTGCATGGTGACATTGTCCCAAGGTGTGTTCCTTCCTCTGTGGACCCTGACATCTTCCCTGCAGGGTGTTTCCTAAATGTTGTGCTGAGCTGTGTCTACATTTCCTTGGTGTGTGACGGATCTGTTCAACTTTGCCCATGCATGCTGGGCAATGCCTCCACCTGCATCATTAGTGGCATCCTTGGTGGTCACTGTACTTGTGTATGGAGTATATTGACATGACTTCACGTGGACATGTTCCCTTTTACACACTATGCATGTGTGTACTCCCAGCCTCGCACACATGTGTTACGTGTTCTGCAGGGTCTTTGAGCACCTGACTGACAATTGTGGGCATTGTATCTGTGGGTACTGCACCCTTTTATTTCCATGGGCACTGCTGGGGGGACTCTGCACCCACCCCTCCTGTGTCTGGGCACTGCTGGGGGGACTCTGCACCCACCCCTCCTGTGTCTGGGCACTGCTGGGGGGACTCTGCACCCACCCCTCCTGTGTCTGGGCACTGCTTGGAGGACTCTGCACCCACCCCTCCTATGTCTGGGCACTGCTGGGAGTGATAGGCACCCACCCCTCCTATGTCTGGGCACTGCTGGGAGTGATAGGCACCCACGCCTCCTATGTCTGGGCACTGCTGGGAGGACTCTGCACCCACCCCTCCTATGTCTGGGCACTGCTGGGAGGACTCTGCACCCACCCCTCCTGTGTCTGGGCACTGCTGGGAGTGATAAGCAACCATCCCTCCTGTGTCTGGACACTGCTGGGAGTGATAGGCACCCACCCCTCCTATGTCTGGGCACTGCTGGGAGTGATAGGCACCCACCCCTCCTATGTCTGGGCACTGCTGGGAGTGATAGGCACCCACCCCTCCTATGTCTGGGCACTGCTGGGGGGACTCTGTACCCACCCCTCCTGTGTCTGGGCACTGCGGGGGGACTCTGCACCCACCCCTCCTGTGTCTGGGCATTGCTGGGGGGACTCTGCACCCACCCCTCCTGTGTCTGGGCACTGCTTGGAGGACTCTGCACCCACCCCTCCTATGTCTGGGCACTGCTGGGAGTGATAGGCACCCACGCCTCCTATGTCTGGGTACTGCTGGGAGGACTCTGCACCCACCCCTCCTATGTCTGGGCACTGCTGGGAGGACTCTGCACCCACCCCTCCTTTGTCTGGGCACTGCTGGGAGTGATAAGCAACCATCCCTCCTGTGTCTGGACACTGCTGGGAGTGATAGGCACCCACCCCTCCTATGTCTGGGCACTGCTGGGAGTGATAGGCACCCACCCCTCCTATGTCTGGGCACTGCTGGGAGTGATAGGCACCCACCCCTCCTATGTCTGGGCACTGCTGGGGGGACTCTGCACCCGCCCCTCCTGTGTCTGGGCACTGCGGGGGGACTCTGCACCCACCCCTCCTGTGTCTGGGCACTGCTGGGAGGACTCTGCACCCACCCCTCCTATGTCTGGGCACTGCTGGGAGTGATAGGCACCCACCCCTCCTATGTCTGGGCACTGTTGGGAGTGATAGGCACCCACCACTCCTATGTCTGGGCACTGCTGGGAGTGATAGGCACCCACCTCTCCTGTGTCTGGGCACTACTGAGAGTGATAGGCACCCACCCCTCCTATGTCTGGGCACTGCTGGGAGTGATAGGCACCCACCCCTCCTATGTCTGGGCACTGCTGGGAGTGATAGGCACCCACTCCTCCTATGTCTGGTCACTGCTGGGGGGACTCTGCACCCACCCCTCCTGTGTCTGGGCACTGCTGGGGGGACTCTGCACCCACCCCTCCTGTGTCTGGGCACTGCTGGGAGGACACTGCACCCACCCCTCCTATGTCTGGGCACTGCTGGGAGTGATAGGCACCCACCCCTCCTATGTCTGGGCACTGCTGGGGGGACTCTGCACCCACCCCTCCTGTGTATGGGCACTGCTGTGGGGACTCTGCACCCACCCCTCCTGTGTCTGGGCACTGCTGGGGGGACTCTGCACCCACCCCTCCTGTGTCTGGGCACTGCTGGGAGGACTCTGCACCCAGCCCTCCTTTGTCTGGGCACTGCTGGGAGTGATAGGCACCCACCCCTCCTATGTCTGGGCACTGCTGGGAGGCCTCTGCACCCACCCCTCATATGTCTGGGCACTGCTGGGAGTGATATGCACCCACCCCTCATATGTCTGGGCACTGCTACTGCTGGGAGGCCTCTGCACCCACCCCTCATATGTTTGGGCACTGCTGGGAGTGATATGCACCCACCCCTCATATGTCTGGGCACTGCTGGGAGTGATTTGCACCCACCCCTCATATGTCTGGGCAATGCTAGGAGGCCTCTGCACCCACCCCTCATATGTCTGGGCACTGCTGGGAGTCCTGGGCACCCACCCCCATGTCTCTGTCCACTGCTGGGAGTGATAGGCACCCACCCCTCCTCTGTCTGGGCACTGCTGGGGGGACTCTGCACCCACCCCTCCTGTGTATGGGCACTGCTGGGGGGACTCTGCACCCACCCCTCCTGTGTCTGGGCACTGCTGGGGGGACTCTGCACCCACCCCTCCTATGTCTGGGCACTGCTGGGAGTGATAGGCACCCACCCCTCCTATGTCTGGGCACTGCTGGGGGGACTCTGCACCCACCCCTCCTGTGTATGGGCACTGCTGGGGGGACTCTGCACCCACCCCTCCTGTGTCTGGGCCCTGCTGGGGGGACTCTGCACCCACCCCTCCTGTGTCTGGGCACTGCTGGGAGGACTCTGCACCCAGCCCTCCTTTGTCTGGGCACTGCTGGGAGTGATAGGCACCCACCCCTCCTATGTCTGGGCACTGCTGGGAGGCCTCTGCACCCACCCCTCATATGTCTGGGCACTGCTGGGAGTGATATGCACCCACCCCTCATATGTCTGGGCACTGCTACTGCTGGGAGGCCTCTGCACCCACCCCTCCTATGTCTGGGCAATGCTGGGATGACGCTGCACCCACCCCTCCGATGTCTGGCCATGTGTGCTCGGGACATACACGGGTGGGGGTACGCTCCGAACATACACTGGTGGGGTGTGGGTACGCTCCATACATACACGGGTGGGGGTACGCTCCGTACATACCCGTACCCACGCTCTGCAGGTCTGGGTATGGCCCGTACCCATGCCTTTGGAACGTGGGTATGGTGCGTACCCCCATTGTTGGGGTGCCGTAGGGGTCGGCATCGTACCCAGGCCTTCTGAGCATGGGTACGGGTCTTACCACGAGTACCCCTACGTCACTCCAGCAATGGCGGTACGGCCTGTACCCACGCTCTTAAGGCCTGGGTACGGTGCGTACCCCCAATGGGGTGCTGTAGGGGTACGCACCGTACCCAGGCCTTCAGTGCGTGGGTACGGGTCGTACCACGCATACCCCTACATCACTCCAACAATGGCGGTACGGCCCGTACCCAGGCCTTTAGAACGTGGGTACGGGCCGTACCGCCATTGTTGGGGTGACGTAGGGGTGGGCGTGGTACGACCCGTACCCACGCTCTTAAGGCGTGGGTACGGTACGTACCAGAATTGTTGTGTTGCCGGTTCGCGTCAACATCCACTTCCGTTGTGGCAGACGCATGCGTTGCTGGACACGCCCCCACCCCCTCGAAGTGACCAGGCCCTGAAGGTCAGGTATGTCCAGGGCATGTATGATTTGTGACTTGGGTGGGGGTTATCGGTCCTGCCCCTGCCCCCCCTTTGCCCCTTGGTGTTGTTCTGACCTTCTCCGGCATCTGCGTCGGTTCCTGTAGAGCAGGTGGACTGCTATGAGGGCTGGGATGACACGTAGGTTCGGGTCTATGGCTGTCCGTCGCGTACAGGTGCTCCTTGTGCGCATCGTCCTGATTTCCCGGCAGTTTTTTGGCAGCCGGAAAATATAATCCGTGCGGGGTGACGTCAGTACGGATCGTACTTCCTGGTTCGTGAAACGCAGCCTGAATGCATCCCGACGTCACGTCGGCGCTTTCCCGGATCACATTTGTATGTATATTTTCGTCGGTCGGTGTTTCGTACGATTCGTACTTGCATTTTTGTAATGTTTTTTAACCGGGTACGAGTCGAACGGAGAAAATGCTCCGTCCGACGGTTCGTACCCGGTTTCTCCAGGATCGGAATTGGCCCCTAAATTGTGTGGAATATCCTGCCTTCCTTCAATGGTTCCAGCTTTTCTGGGGGCACAAAAGACTAGTGTGAAAACCTTTGTGAGTGTGCTGAAGTAGAGTCTTTGTGACGTGCAAGTGTGGTAGGTAACAGCTCCGCCCCACTATCAAGTCAGAGATGGCTCATCCTGCCAACACCTATCATTCCTTTGTCTCACTATCTGGGAGAACTAAACAAAGACCAACTGCCAGCTACACCCAGTTATGTGACCCAAGATGCAGGCTGCAGGCACCAAATTGTTGGGACAAGAAAATGCCAACTTTCCCACGTCTGGGCATACCCTTCCCACTTAGGGTGACGTATGCAAAATAAACAATTGATGGACGGAATGCTGGACAATGCAAACATTCACCCCCAGTCCTAAGGATCTGGGTTTAATACATCATTCTTTTGCTCACCACACCACCCCAGTTTGGACCCAGCCATATGCAAATCAGTCTTGACCCTGTTCCTTATTGGAACAGTCCAGCCTGAACTGCCAAGCCAGGTCCACCCTGACCGGAAACAAGCATCCTGGGACCGGTTTCAGGGCATCACCCAGGCTAGCTTGAATCCAGTTGGGTAGTGAACAGATCCTAGGATGCTTGTTTCTAGTCCAGGGAGGACCTGGCCTGGCTGTTCGGGCTGGACTGTTCCCATTGGGCGCAGGGTTGTGACTGATTTGCATATGGCTGGGTCCGAACTGGAATGGCATGGTGAGCAAAAACACAATGGATTTAGGCCCAGATCTTTGTACTGAGGTGAATGTATGACATTGTTCTGCATTCTGTCCAGCAATTGTTCTTTTTGCATGTGTCACCCCGAGTGGGACGGGTATGCCCAGACGTGGGTCCCATGCTCGCCATGCAACTGGAGTCAAGCTATCCTGGCTGATGAGGCCTGAAAGCCCGAAACCGGTCCTAGGATGCTTGTTTCCAGTCCAGGGAGGACCGGGCCTGGCAGTTCAGGTTGGACTGTTCCCATTGGGCGCAGGGTTGAGACTGATTTGCTAATGGCTGGGTCCAAACTGGAATTGCATGGTGAGCAAAAACAAAATGGATTTAGGCCCAGATCTCTGTACTGAGGTGAATGTAGGACATTGTTCTGCATTATGTCCATCAATTGTTCTTTTTGCAACTTTCTAAAATTGGCATTTTCATTCTTGTGATCTAAAATCCAACTTTACCATTAAGGAAGGTTTAAAGAACAATTCTTTAGAGACTAAACTCAACAGACCTACCTGCTCCTAATTGGAAGTTATCCCTTATTAAATGCAGTAACCCAATGTAATCCTATGGGAAAGGCGGGCCTTGCAGCAGTGAAATATGAGTTTAACAGTTTTTCTCTACCAGGACATATAAAAGTTAAAAGTACATGTCACCCTTTTGAAATACACTACACCCTGTCCTATGGACTACTTAGGGCCTACCGTAGGGGTGGCTTATATGTAGAAAAAAGGCCTGACAAAATGTTTATTTTTCCAGTTCAAACTGGCAGTTTCAAAACTACGCACACAGGTTGCAATGGCATACCTGAGTCATGTCTAAAGAGGGGACATAAGTGGGTAGCATAATAAGTGGTACAGGCCCACTACCAACATTTAATTAACATGCCTTGGGTAAATGTAGTACTACTTTACTAAGGACCTACAAGTAAATTTAATGTGTCAAATGGGTTTAAGCCAAAGCTACTGGGTTTAAGTACAGAGCACAAGCTGTTTAGACCTGGTTATCAGTATCAAAGTGCTCAGAGTCCTATGGCCGAGAACAATTCAGCAAAAAAAGGAGGAGTAAGGCAAAAAATTTAGAGAAAGAGCACTCTAAGGATGACAGGCCTAAAACACATGAACACTTCAAAGGATTGCTCTTTGATTCAGTGAAAGATCACAAGTAAAGGGTCTGGACACATCTCAGGAATGAGATGGGGCTGATAACTGAATCATACCGTGTGTGGCTGGGAGCCCAAGATTAACCTTCTGATGCACATATGACTGTGGCTAACATCCAGTAGTGACCTCTTGTCACTTCCATGACCTGTGTTGTGGGATTATCTGCTTTGGAGCCTCTCCTGTTGTTACAGATAGCCTATCAAAAGAAAGAGGAAGAGGAGAAGCAGAACCCCAACATAAAACTTACAAAGATCTAGCTACTAAATCACTGTCAGGAAATGGCAAATAAGAAGGAGCGGTTGAGAGCCCAAACATTTGTGATCCACCAAACTGTCAGATGGGCTGAGTGAGGATAGGAAACTCTACAAGACTTCCGCCTATGACTAGGACTGGGCACCAAGGCCTGCCAATCTCCCTACTAGGTGAAGGGATATCACTGAGAAAATCAATGACCAACTGCTCCGCAGTCTGAAGCACCAGCCCCTGCCTGCTTGCCAAGAGCAGTGTGCCCTGTGAGGAAGAGGAGAGAGTTGGAGGGAGTGAGTTCCAGTTGGTAGCACTGCAGAGTGGGCTCCTGGTGCGGGGTGTGAGGACATGACTGCTGCATTGATTTGGTTATTCCCCATGTACAGATTCAAGTCATTGAACCCTCTATGCCAGGAGAGGGGTGACAGGAAGATAGCCATTATCAGAGTGCCATGTGGGGCGCATGAAGCCTGTGCTGTCACAAGAAAGCATTGATGATTGTATCTGAATTGCCCCAGTGAACTGAGGAGGGTGGCATGGTCACACTGAGGAGGGTGTGATGGGTGCATTGGGAACCCGACTTGGAGCATCAGAATCAAATCCTCCCTCCATTGGGGAGTGCAGATCTTACAGTGCAGGAGGAGCACCAGAGCACCTCCAAACGCTGCTGGATTCAACCATGTAAACTCAGAGGAGAGCTCACATGCATGCCGCTGCCATACCTCCTGAGTGCAGCCGGCTCTCTGAACAGGACAGGACCATTGTGATTGGCCATGGACAGGGCACCCACTGAGATTCTGTAAGCTTCAATGCTGCTGGAGTGGGTGAGACTCTTTACGGGCTTATAGGTCCCTGGGTGACGCGCTACCAAGGATTCTGCGTCGCCAAGACACTTTTGAAAATTTTGCTTAGAGTCGGAGTGGACTCTTGAGTTAAGGCCTACCAGTGAGCATTCCCTGGAAGTGGCCAACAGTGAATGTGGAATAACCCCTACCACTTTATGAAGGACGGGTGTGACAGGGATTTGCCAGCGAAATGGTAGAGCCCCGACCTCAAGGGGAAATGTGTTATTCTTTATAAGAGTTGGAAAAGAAATGCTTCTTTTAATATTAAAAATAAGTATTTGATTGGATATTAACTTATTGATACTGTTGTGTGCTCTTTGAGTTTTGAGTTGTATTTGCTAACCTGTATTCACCCTCCCACCCGAGGGAGCTGATGACTGCTCGTCCACAGCCACCACTGATAGTCAAGTGCACAATGGGAACTTAGCCCAGTTGCTCAGGATCCATGGTAGGTTGGGCCTCAGGGCATCAGGAGTAAAAAGCCTCAACCACCGAGGTTGGGCCCAGTAACCCTGACATGCATCATGGCCCTCTGAAAAAGATTCTGACACTGTATACATATCACACAATAAAGCCTTGAATTGAATTCGATTGGTGCCAGAAATTAGAAACTAAAACTGAAAATGACTTCATAGCTAGATGCTCTGACAATTGCTCCCGTGCTTGGATTCTGGAGAGGCTGGAAACTTGCACATTTCAACATTCCTGATAGTCCAGACTGCACCAATGTAAAGATGACTTTAACCCCATCTGAGTTACTCAGATACAGAGCAAGCCACTGCATCGATCTAAGGGACAGGTGGCCTGTTATTACCAGGGAGGCTATATTGAGCAGGGGAGGGGTATGAGATGCATGTTGCAAACCCTATTTCGCACATTTGGCTTGAACCAGAGTGGAATGTTAGATACTTGGTAGATCCACATAAGCTTCTTTTTTGCCGTATAGCTGAAAAAGGCTTTAATCCACTCTTGAATACCAAGTAAAGAAATTATAATGGCAAGAAGATCAAAGACATTTGAAAGTTTCAGCATAGTGTGTGAATCATTGACATGACAGGCTATTCTATACATACTTGCCAATAGGTGGTTTGCAGAAAGGCCTGTACAAAGGCAAGGCTCTAATGGCCTACACCCAATGCAGGTAGGGTGTAGGGTCAGGGCACAGGCACAGGCCTGTCATCAATCACCCAACCTCTGTTGTGTAAGACCAAAAGCCATAGCCCATGTGCAGAATGGGTTGGGCATCTGAGGGGGGTTGGGTGTAGGACCTGGCTGCAAGTGCCCTGGCAAGAGGAGAATGGTTATCCATGGTGTTTTGGGCACAGGTCAAGGCCACCAACCAGGTGATGCCACCAACCCCCACACCCCCTCTTGTGTTACAGGTGTTTTCCCCCTTACTGAGTTTTTCACAGGGCCTGGTCGAGGTACACAGTGATGGTAAAGTGGGATGGATACATAGTAGATGAATGAAGTCTGTCATAACACCCTAACAGATATTCAATAAAAAACAAAATCACAGTTAAAAACTTAAAGCCTCGCTCAAACATAAAGAACCACTGAATGGTTTGCAATGCTAACAATCCACTTGTGCATGACATCGACACATGACATCATTGCTGCCATCACTTTTGACATCATTGCTGTTTGTGTATCCATTAAGCGAAAAGATTGTATTTTATAAGGTACAAAAATAGTTTTGCACTCAGTTTAGGGACTGGGTTTTTGTTTTGGTGAGGATGAGTCAGTGAGAAGTTTGGTGAAATGTAAAGGGATTTAGTAGATGATGTTGTTGGTCAAGGGTGGGTTTGGTCATCTACTTGTCTGGCTAGGCTATGCATCTTAGAACTTTGGGATGGGATGTGTTGGCCTTTTGGGTGGTACTGGTGGGTTGTAAGAAAGGCTTGTGGAATGTGTGTTTCTTACAGATTAGTGCTGTGCCCCGGTTGACTAAGGTGTATGTGTTGGTTGTACAGATTGGCACAGAACCTATGTGATAGTGCCTATAAAACCTGCATGTAAAAGCACTGTTGCATGTCTAATTTCCACACCGTCTTGTCTCCTCTCTCTTTATTTTGCTCTCTATGTGTGTCTCTATCGTTCTCTTGCTCTCTGTAAGAGATTAGGTAACTGGTTGAGGGGGGTGAAACACTTCTCAAGCAGCAACCACAGTTCTTCTCAGGGCAAAGTCACAAGCAAACCCAAAATGAACCTGTGCTCAACCCTTGGATAGCTTGGCAAAGAGCATTCAGGATTAACTCAGATGTAAGGTGTAAAGCATTTGTGAAGCACTTCAAACAGTAACACCATGAAAACAGACCATCAAAGGTGCCTGTAGCAGAATTAGACAATAGAGCAATTTAAAATAAATAAAATAAGACCAAAATTACAAAAATGCAATTAGTAGAACAGAATATCTTAAAGTTGAAAGATTTCAGAGACAAAAGCGCCAAAAGGCATAAAGCACCAATTGTGGATAACAGGTTGCAGTGACTGGGACAAAGTTACAAGTTCATGCGACTGTGGTGGAGCATTGGCCGGCTACAGGGACCCAGTTAGGCCAGCTGAACAACGTACCTTAAATCCTTGTATGCGGAACATTTCAAGAATCCGCATCGAAGGCGTCATGCAGCTGAAGAGATGCTTCGATTCTGAGATGTGGTGAGGCTGGGTGGATTGTCTTGCCTGCATAGTCGTCGAAGTTCCTCGTTGACAAGGGTTTGCGATGAGAAGGCCTGAATCGAGGATGCGTAATGCCGGAGCGGGGGATGCATAGTTTCCAAGGAGCTGTGAGGCTGTGGTGCAGAGTCCAGTGTCATAATTGAAATTTCCATTAATGAGGGATGTGAGGGTCAGCCCTGAGGAGGCTCTGTTCAGCTGCGGTTCCAAGGTGGTGAGAGGTTGTGATACGATGCGGGTCTTTGCAGTTGTTCCGATCCATTCAACAGCAGCAAGGAGTCCGCTCTGCCCAGTGTTGCACCGCTCTGCAGAGGAGATGCGTCAGTTCAGCTGGATCCACAGAGGATGGCAGAGCACTTTCTACCCCAAAAATGGTCCCAGGATGCTTGTTTCTGGTCCATGAAAGACCGGGTTTGGCAGTTTGGGGTGGACTGTTCCCATGAGGCACAGGGTCAAGACTGATTTGCCTATAGCTGCATCTGAACTGTGGTGGCGAAGTGAGCTAAAAAAAGATGATGGATTTAATCCAGATCTGTGACAGGGGGTGAGTGTCTGAAAAGTTTCAGCACTCCGTCCATCATCTCCTTGTGTTTGCTTTGTTTGCCCTATGTTGGCAGGGTATGCCCAGACATGGTCCCTTGCTCACTTTGCCACTGGATTCAAGCTAGCCTGGCTGATGAGGAGTGTTATCCCAAAACCAGTCCTAGGATGCTTGTTTCCGTTCCAGGTAAGACCTGGCTTGGCAGTTCAGGCTGGACTGCTCCCATGAGGCACTGGGTCAAGACTCATTTGCATATTGCTGGGTCTGAACTGGGCTGGTGAAGTGAGCTAAAGAACGATATTTGATTCAGCCCAGATCTGTGACTGGGGGTGAGTGTCTGAAAAGTTTCAGCGCTCTGTCCATCATCTCCTTGTGTTTGCTTAAAGCACCTTATACCCACTTCCAAGGGTCCAGGACTGGGTTGGTACTAATTGGCAGGTTAGACTTCCAGATGACAGAGTCCAGGTGCAGGAGCAAGGTTGTTGGAGCCTTCTGTCCATGAGGCTCAAGTGAGAAGGCCATCCAACTAGCCTTTGCAGTCACCTTGAGGTTATGGGGTCAAAAGATGCATGTCCAGTCATTTTCCCCCAGGTTGCAGGCAGCAGGCAGAAGGTCAGCACTGCTAGGAAGCAGTCCAGCAAGGCAGTAGCCCAGCAAGGCAGTAGTTAAGCGGGGCAGTAGACCAGCAGAGTGACAGTCTTTCAGCAGCTCAGCATTCATTCTTTCTTGCACAGCATCCACGGGTCCAGGAGTGTACTGAGGTGGTGGTTTCTTAGGTCAAGTATTTATACGCAGTCATGCGTTTGAAGTGTGAAGAAGCTTCTAGAAGGATGCCTTTGAAGTGCACAGAAGCCCACCCTTCTTGGCCCTGGCTCAAGACTAAATACAGGGGGTATGCAGTTATTTGTGTGAAGGCAGGACATAGCCTATTCAAGTGTATGTATGGCTGCGTGCAACTCCTCCCTCCCATCCTGCCAGTGATTGCCCATCCAGTTACAACTAAGCCTCCTATTTTGTGTGGCTGTCTAGGAGGAATCCACAAAGCCCAACTGTCAACTACACCCTGTCATGTGACCCAGAGACAGGCTGCTGGCACAAAATGGCTACGGCAAGAAAATGTCAACTTTCTTAAAGTGACGTTTTCAAAATTGTAATTTAAAATCTGACTTTACAATGTAAAGGGAATTTTCATTACAATTCCAAACACACCAAACATTAACAAGTCACCTGCTCCCAATTTGAAATTACAGCATATTAAATGTAATAAGGTAACTCTAATGTTGTACTACAGGAGAGAGGTAGGTTTTGCAGTAGCAAAACAAGAATTTAAAGAAATTCCCAATACCAGGGTATGTAAAACTTGACATTACATGTCCTACTATTTAAATACACTACACCCTGCCCTCTGGGATGTCCAGGGCCTCACCTAGTGGTGACCCATATGTATTAAAAAGGAAGGTTTGAGCCTGGCAAAAGGTTTACTTCGCCATTTGGACATGTCAGTTTAAATCTGCACATACAGTCTGCAATGGAAGGCATGAGACATGTTAAAGGTGCTTCTTAAGTGGGTGGCACAATTAGTGATTCAAGCTCACTAGTAGCATTTAATTTATGGGCCCGGGAACAGGTAGCACCACTTTTCTAGGGACTTACAAGTCAATCAAATATGCCAATTGGGTGTAGGACAATTCTACTATGTTTTAAGAAGCAAGTATAAGCACTTTAGCACTGGTTGGCAGTGGTAAAGTGGGCAAGGTCCTGAAACCCTACAAAAATGGGTTCAGAAAGAAAGAGGGGTAAGGCAAAATGTATGGAGATGACCCTGAGGAAAGGGCCAAGTGCAACACTCTCCTTAAGTCTCTCTCCTTATCTGTTTTTCTCTTTTCCTAATTCATTCTCTCTTTGTTTCTCTCCTTCCATCCCTCAATCTTTCTCTCTGTTTCTCTCTCTCTCTCTCTCCCTCTCTCTCTCTCCCATGACCCCTTATCAATTCGTTCTTTCTCTCTTTCTTCTACACTCACTTTCTCCATGTCTCTCTCTTGTCTTTGCCATGCTCTGTTTTCTTCTTTCTCTCTTTCTCAGTCATTCCCAGTCATTCTATATATTCTTGTTGTTAATTGTTTTAATGTAATATCAGGATTCGTTGTTTTGGGCAGTGATGCCAAAAGTGATGTCATCAATTATGTTTCTTGTGATGTCGTCAGTGATGTAATTAGTCATGGCATACGCAAGGGAAGAAAGTGGTCCAAGTTGTGGTTTGCACTGAGAGTCATAACTGGCACATTTTTGCAGTTTTTCACAACTGAGCCAGAACCATAACGTAGTTTCTAACTGTGCTTTCTGTTATGCCAGTGAGAATAAATGAATGAATGTGGTAATTCTGTCTGCTGTGCCAAAACCCTTTACGGAAGTGAGGTGTGGGGCTTCACAAACGGGGGAAAAATTCAGTTGGAGGAAGACAAGTTCCTAAGGAGACTTTTGCAAGTTCCTCAAAGTATTCCCTCATTCATAGTCCACGAAGAGTTGGGTACTTCTTATATTAGCGAAAGGGCATGCCTCAAACCCATCATTTGTTGGATTAAAATCTGGACAAACCCTGAGGCAAACCTTAGCAGACAAATCTTGGAGGACTATGAAGGGGGATAAGGGGCTGCAAATACCCTGGCTCAAATATGTAAAGGATACACTAACTAGTCTGGCCATGGTAATCTTTTTAATGATCCCTCCACAATAGTCAATGGAGACAAGGGTGTCATAAAGGCAGATTTTGTACGATACTCAGCTAGCGATAGAGAGGTAAGGGAAGGGCGGAAACGTACTGTAAGAGAACACCAGCTTTGAAAAACTTGTTTTGGAATGGAATTCTACCTGTCCAATACATATAATAGACAGGACAGATTCCTGATGACAAGATTTAGATTAAATCTCTTGCACCACATTTGATCAGTTCCAGCTGGCTTTGAGAGCGATGTTAGTAAAAAAGGGTGCTGCGGCTGCGATCAACGATCTCCGCAAGACACCCTTCATTTTGTTCTTTTATGTCAATTTTATGCTTACCCAAGGAAGCGGTTCCTAAAAAACATTTTAAAACGCTCGAAAATCAGTCAGGCTAAAGTGGCCCTCCTATTCCTTAAACTCTCTGCTGACCCTTTTGTATTATTTAGCACTGTGCACTTTCTGCGATTGGCAGTTAGACTAAGAAATACTAGAGGAGAGGACTAACTGTCAGGATTGCTCCTTGGCTCTTATGAATATAAAAGTCTCTCTCCAGACCCAGCCTATAATAATTGCTATGAGAAGGTTGTTGACAATGAATTATAGCACTTGATTGTCCTGTTTTATTTAACTACCACGCATTGTGGGGTTCTAATATTGATGATTTTTAGGGTTATTATGTATATTTGATTGTGGTTTTTAACAAAAGAAAGACAATTTTAAGTTATGACGTGTTTCTTTTATGGATATTTTCAAATACCCGAATAAAGATATTTGAATTTGAATTTGAATGAATGTGGTCAAATAAAATAAATGAATCCGCAAAAATGTGCTAATAAACACCTAGTCGCCACATTTATTATTACAGTATTATGGCCAAATTCCAGTTTACTACAGTACATTGTAACTGCATTGAAAAAAAAAACTGCTAACAGTCCTTAGCCATTTTGAGTGTAATTTTCTCTCAAGCATGGATTTCACCTGTTGTATTCTGGTTATAGGCTAAATAAATATCTTGGCTTATACCTGCTACACCAGATGAACCAGCATGCCTCACCGTGCTATTGAATCAATCTATACCTCGCTGATGAGGCCTAAGTAGGCCGAAAATGGTCTGGGGTGGCTTTTGTTCCTGTCTGGAGGGGACGTAGTGTCAGGTGCCCCACAATGCTTACCTCTGCCTGTGGAGCAAGTCCGCAGAGACGACAGGAGCGCCCGCCCCTGTACCCACCTGACCCGTGTGGACAGTAGAACCCAGCAGGGATGAGATGGACGCAGGGAAGGGAGCCAGAACGAAAGCAGGGGGTTGAGGTGAAGGGTGTCTCGGAGCCAACTGGAAAACAAATAGACCCAGATCAGTGAAGGACCCAAACTCCAGCGTAATGCAAGATACGCCAAACACACACAGAAAAGCCCTGTTCCCAACCTGGAAACTCACCAGTGGCTGCAAACTATTGAACCCTGAATACAGCTTCAAGGAAGGTGCAGCTGAGACGAGGTGGCAGCGTTAGGCTCTCAAAGAACTCAAAGAATAGCGCTCCTGCGCGTAAGTTTCACGAGTCTGGACCTAACAAAATACTGGCATCCCTGGAAAGCAAATGTTGGAAACCCAAGGAAAACGAACAAGAACAAAATAACCCTAAGCGCTCCTGCGCGGATTTAACAAAATCATCATAAAGCGCTTCAGCGCGGACAAAATGCAAAATGAACCATAAAGCGCTCCTGCGCAGTCAAAATCAATAAACTCTAAGCGCTCCTGCGCGGATCTAACAAAATCATCATAAAGCGCTCCTGCGCGGTCAAAATCAATAAACTCTAAGCGCTCCTGCGCGGATCTTACTCCTTATCACCCATAACGCAGCCGCGTTACGGTGACTCCGGTGTTTAGCCAAAATATCGAGTTTTAAATTTCGACCTACAATAATATCGTGTTTTTAATATCGTAGGTACAGAATATCGAAGTCAAGAATATCGATGGACAGAATATCGATCCCAAGGTAAGTAATATCGAAGTTAATAATATCGAAGTAATTAATATCGATGTAAGTAATATCGTAAGTAAAAAATTCGATGTCAATAATATCGATATTTATTTAGTGTAATCTCATTTAATATGTATTTTATTTGTATGTTAAAGATTATTGTAATGTATTTTAATACATTTAAAAATAAATGTTTAGAGATTTATAATTATTTTACATTTAATTTAGCGTTTTAGTATCAGAGCGGGTTGTGGGTTTATAGGGGAATAGGGTGGGAAGTAATTTAATTATAATTAATGAATTAATATGTATTGTTTAATTGGTATTTATGATTAATTAATTGGTAATTAATTAATAATTGGTAATTAATGAATTAATTAATTGTTAATTAATTATTAATTGTAAAATATTTTATTAATTGGTTAATTATATACATTATAATCAGTTTATTATTAATATTTATTTATTGTTATTGTTAATTAATTGTTAATTAGTAATTAATTGGTGATTTAATTTTATTAAGTGATTAATTGATAATTAAATTAATTATGTGAATTTTTATGGGTTGTGGGTTGTGGGTTTATAGGGGAATAGGGTGGGAAGTAATGTCATTATAATTAATGAATTAATATGTATTGTTTAATTGGTATTTATGATTAATTAATTGGTAATCAATTAATAATTGGTAATTAATTTGATTACTAGATTAATTAATTTTTAATTAATTATTAATTGTAAAATTATTTTATTATTTGGTTAATTATATAAATTATAATTAGTTTATTAATAATATTTCTTTATTGTTATAGTTAATTAATTAATTGTTAATTAGTAATTAATTGGTGATTTAATTTTATTAAGTGATTAATTCATAATTAAATTAATTATGTGAATTTTTATGTGTAGTGGGTTGTGGGTTTATAGGGGAATAGGGTTGGATGTAATTAAAATAAAATAAATAATGATATATTTTATTTATTTGTAATTATTATTAATTAATTGTTATTAGTTAGTTAAATATAGTAAATATAAATAATTGATTAATGTATTTTATTTGTTGTTATTGCTAATTAATGTATTGTTAATTAATAATTAATAGGTGAATATTTGTAATTTCGTAGTTAATATGTATTAATTAGTGAATTAATAACTATATTAATTATAAAGAATGTATTATTAATTGTAAATAAGAGATAAATTGATATTTAAATCTATTGTGTATTTTGTATGTGTAGTGTGTTGTGTGTTAAAGGGGGAATAGTGTGGGATGTAATTTAAATTTATTTATTTAAATATTTATTTTACATAATTGGTATTTAATAATAATTTTTTTTTTAAAACATTGTTAACATGCAATTTTTTTATAAGAAATTATTGAATTGGATATAATGTTCATAGAATCACTATGCTATCTAGTGCTTTCCCAACTGTTTTACTATCTGGAGTGGGAATAGTAATTTTTACCCCTACGCTATCCAGCGCTTTCCCTACTGTTGCACTCTCTGGAGTTGGAATAGTAATTTTTACCCCTACGCTATCCAGCGCTTTCCCTACTGTTGCACTCTTTGGAGTTGGAATAGTAATTTTTACCCCTACGCTATCCAACCTTTTCTCTACTGTTGCACTGTCTGGAGTGGGAATAGTGAATTTTACCCTTACGCTATCCAACACTTTCCCTACTATTGCACTCTCTGGAGTTGGAATAGTAATTTTTACCCTTACGCTATCCAACACTTTCCCTACTATTGCATTCTCTGGAGTAGGAATAGTAAATTTTACCCTTACGCTATCCAACACTTTCCCTACTATTGCACTCTCTGGAGTTGGAATAGTAATTTTTACCCCTACGCTATCCAACGTTTTCCCTACTGTTGCACTCTTTGGAGTTGGAATAGTTATTTTTACCCCTACGCTATCCAACGTTTTCTCTACTGTTGCACTCTCTGGAGTGGGAATAGTAAATTTTACCCTTACGCTATCCAACACTTTCCCTACTATTGCACTCTCTGGAGTTGGAATAGTAATTTTTACCCTTACGCTATCCAACACTTTCCCTACTATTGCATTCTCTGGAGTGGGAATAGTAAATTTTACCCTTACGCTATCCAACACTTTCCCTACTATTGCACTCTCTGGAGTTGGAATAGTAATTTTTACCCCTACGCTATCCAACGTCTTCCCTACTGTTGCACTCTTTGGAGTTGGAATAGTTATTTTTACCCCTACGCTATCCAACGTTTTCTCTACTGTTGCACTGTCTGGAGTGGGAATAGTAATTTTTACCCTTACGCTATCTAACACTTTCCCTACTATTGCACTCTCTGGAGTGGGAATAGTAATTTTTACCATTACACTAACCAACACTTTCCCTACTATTGCACTCTCTAGAGTTGGAATAGTAATTTTTACCCCTACGCTATCCAACGCTTTCCCTACTGTTGCACTCTTTGGAGTTGGAATAGTAATTTTTACCCCTACGCTATCCAATGTTTTCCCTACTGTTGCACTCTTGGGAGTTGGAATAGTAATTTTTACCCCTACGCTATCCAATGTTTTCCCTACTGTTGCACTCTTGGGAGTTGGAATAGTTATTTTTACCCCTACGCTATCCAACATTTTCCTTACAGTTGTTTTTGTTGAAGTTGGACTAGTAGTTTTATTGTGTCTGATATTTAATATGTTTTGCAATATTTTAGCTATTGTAATATATAATTAATAATAAAAATTATTCAAATTAAAAATATTGATTATTATTTGCTATATGTAATTATTTAATATTTATTAATGTTATTGTTTTATGTGTATAGATGTATTGGTAATTTAAATAAATATTTAATAATTTATATGTTACAGAAATTATTATTAAAAGTAATTATTAAGTAAGTGTATATATTATATATTATATATATATGTTTAATTAAAGTTTCATTTAATTATATATATTTATTATATATTTTACATATTATAAAATATATTTAATTATGTTTCTTTGATTTATAAGTATTATTTGGTTTATTTTACATATATTTTTTAACTTAAAAAAAACCGATATTTTTGAATTACGATATTTTTGACATCGATATTAAATTATCGATATTTTTGTACTTACCATGTTGTAGATATGATGTCGATATTCTTGACCACGATATTTTTGTTGCGATATTTTTGTAGGTCGAATTTTTGTCTTTCGAAATTATGTCATACAACCGTTTCTTTGATTTATAAGTATTATTTGGTTTATTTTACATATATTTTTTAACTTAAAAAAAACCGATATTTTTGAATTACGATATTTTTGACATCGATATTAAATTATCGATATTTTTGTACTTACCATGTTGTAGATATGATGTCGATATTCTTGACCACGATATTTTTGTTGCGATATTTTTGTAGGTCGAATTTTTGTCTTTCGAAATTATGTCATACAACCGGTGACTCCACAGGTATTAGGACGAATGTACCTTAACTGTTTCCCTGAGGGATTACGAAGACCAACAGCGGGGCTCCAGTCCGGAAGGCACAGCCCGCTTCTGAAGTCTTCCGTGCAGCAGGAACAGCGTCTTGTGTCGTTCAGCACATCTAGCGAAATCCGAAGCACGGAGCCGGCGGGAAACGCGGTGTTTAAGCGTTTCCCCCGGAAGTGCTTCCGTGAACCGCCATGCCTGTCCAAAGACTAGACCGTGACTCATCTTCCAGCCAGAAGTGAGTCTCTCGGCCGTTTCTGTGTGTGTTAGCGGGGAAGCGGGGAAAACGGCAGGCGCCGTGAACATGACAGTACCCCCCCCCCAAAACAGGTCCCCCCTCAACCCCGCCAGAACCTCAAATGGGGGATGCAGGACGAGGACTGAGCGGATGGCTCAGATGAAAGGCACGAACCAGAATGGGAGCATGGCGAACATGGGACAACGGCTCCCAAGAACGCTCGTCCGGCCCGTACCCCTTCCAGTCAACCAGGTAGAAGAGTTTACCTTTAGTACGATGAGAACCCAAGATGGCCTTGACCTCATACTCGACATGGTCCTCCACCACCACCGGAGAAGGAGGAGAGGGAAGAGAGTCACCAGAACGGACCGGTTGCAGAAGCGAGACATGGAAGACCGGGTGAATCTTCATGTGTGGAGGGAGTGAGAGTTTCACAGCCACGGGGTTAACCACCCGCTCGACCTTAAACGGGCCCACAAAACGGGGCAACAGTTTCTTGGGACCGTGCACATTGAGGTGCCGAATGGACAGCCACACCCGATCACCCACACCGTACTTGGGCTCCTTCTGTCTGTGTGCATCGGCCTGTGCTTTGTAGGTGTCCTTAGCTTTGGCCACCTCAAAACGGGCTTGTTGCCAGATGCGGCGCAAGGACTCGTGATATGACCGGACTGTGGGTAACCTGCTGTCCCGGGGACCTTCCCATGCGGAGGTGCGAGGATGACGGCCATGAAGACAAAAGAAAGGAGATATTCCGATGGCCGAATGTTTACTGTTGTTATAGGCGTATTCCGCCATCCATAACACCTCGGACCATTCCTTTTCAACCATAAGCAGTAAACAACGGAGGAACTGCTCCATGGTGTGGTTGGTTCTTTCGGCCTGACCGTCGGTCTGAGGGTGGTACGCCGAGGACAGGCGCACCTCCATTTCGAGGATCCTGCATACTTCCTTCCAGAAGCGGGAGATGAATTGCGATCCCCGGTCCGTGATCACCACCGATGGAATTCCATGGAGGCGAACCACCTCGTGTACAAAGATCAAAGCCAGTTCCGCAGCCGTGGGTAGTTTCACCAAAGGCACGAAATGAGCCATCTTGGAGAGGTGATCCACTATGGTGAGAATCGTGGTGTGCCCCGTCTTGGTGAGAGGGAGTTCCATCACGAAGTCCATGGAAATGGTGTGCCACGGATACGGTGGCACCGGGATGGGACGTAGAAGACCCCTAGGAGGCTCTGATTTGTTCTTACCTAAGAGACAGATGGTGCAGCTAGCCACATGGTTCTTGGTATCCGTCACCAGCGATGGCCACCAAAAATGTCTTTGTACGAGCTCAAGCGTTTTGTGGTACCCCGGATGGCCGGATAGAACATGATCATGGCACAGGCAGACTGCCTTTTGCTGACTGGTCAACCCAGGTAGGTACAATTGTTGTCCATGGAACAGCAACCCATCTACGCACGTTACCCCTCCTTGTCCGTCCGCCAGACCCTCCAGGTCGGACTGCTTCGTGTCCTTTTGTACCTGAAGCATGAAGTCTGAGGATGCTACAACGCCCTGGAAGCGTGTCTCAGCGATGATGGGGACAGGCTCGGTGTTTTCTGCCTCCTCGTCGGATTCTCCTAGCCGTGATAGGGCATCGGCCTTGGCGTTGTCCTTCCCAGGCCGAAACGTGATCACGAAATTGTATTCATTAAAGAATAGAGTCCATCTAAGCTGTCGGGCGGTAAGGGCACGGGCTGACCTCAGGAATTGGAGATTCCTGTGGTCCGTGTAGATGGTAACCGTGTGCTTAGCGTCTTTCAGGAAGTGGCGCCATTCCTCGAATGCGGTCTTGATAGCGAGGAGTTCTCTGTCAGACACGGTGTAGTTGCGTTCCGCTGGTTGCAGTTTCTTGGAGTAGAAGGCCACCGGATGCAGCTGTCCTGTGCTAGTACTCCTTTGAGATAACACCCCTCCAATGGCGTGTTCTGACGCGTCTGCCTCTACAATGAAGGGCTGCTCTGTGTCCGGGTGCACCAGGACCGGGGCTATGGTAAAACGCCTCTTCAGTTCCTGAAAAGCGTCGTCTGCTGTCTGATTCCACTCAAACCGTACTCCTTTGCGCAACAAGCGGGTGATAGGAGCTACCATCTCGGAGAATCCGGTGATGAATCTACGGTAGTAGTTGGCAAACCCCAGGAACCGTTGGACCCCTTTTACGGACTCCGGAGGAGGCCAGGACAGAATGGCGTCCACCTTCTTGCTGTCCATTTGTATGCCTGCTGGAGTGATGATGTGACCCAGAAACTCCACCGAGGTAACGTGAAAAACGCTCTTTTCCAGTTTCACGTACAAGCGATGTTTACTCAGCTGTCGTAGGATGGAACGCACATGCTGCACGTGTTCGGTGATGGATTGCGAATATATCAAGATGTCGTCTATGTAGACGATACAGAAGACGTCTAGGTAGTCCCGTAACAGCTCGTCTATAAAGAACTGAAACGCCGCGGGGGCGTTACAGAGTCCGAAAGGCATGACCTGGTATTCGAACAGACCGAATTTCGTCCGAAAGGCGGTCTTCCATTCGTCACCCTTTCGGACTCTGACTAGATGGTAAGCCCCACGGAGGTCGAGCTTGGTGTACACGGAGGCGTTCTTTACCTGATCCAGAAGGTTGGTGATTAACGGCAGGGGGTAACGGTTTTTTACGGTGATGGCGTTCATAGCTCGAAAGTCTATGCAGGTCCTCAGATCACCTTCCTTCTTAGATACGAAGAAAAGAGGATAGGAAACCGGAGACCTGGAATGACGTATAAAGCCGTTGTCCAGATACTCATCCAAATAGGAGCGAAGGTGGATGTTCTCCTTTTCCGTGAGCGAATAAATTCTGCTACAAGGCAAGGTGGAGCCTGGAACGAGGTCTATACGGCAGTCGAACGACCGATGCGGTGGCAAGGTGTTAGCCCCCTTCTTGTCGAACACCTCGGCTAGGTCCTGGTATTCCTCTGGTATGGCTGGTGTAGTTACCTGGGAGACTATCCCCATTCCTCGGAGAGGAAGCGATCGTGCTTGTATGGCGCGACTCCCCAGGAGATCGTCCTTCGCATAACAGGTTTCACTACAGTATTCCGAATTCAGGTGTACTATTCTCGACACCCAGTCGATGTGGGGATTGTGTTTCACCAACCATGGTAATCCCAAAATCACCTTGAATTGAGGGGCATCGATAACGTCAAAGCTAATGGATTCGGCGTGGTGATTAGCAAAGGACATTGTCAGGCTCTCTGTTTGATGCCGGATAGGACCGGAGGTGAGATCCGTACCATCAACAGCCTTGACGGTTTCAGGTTGGTCTTTTGGCACTGTAGCAATGGCCAGGGCACAGGAAAAAGCAGTATCGATAAAACTGCCTGTAGCACCGGAGTCTAACATAGCCGTCACCTGCCAGGTCCTGCCCGCCTGGTTCCGTAAGGACACTTCCATTCCTACGTGGTGACTGCCGTCAAATACCGCAGGGATCGCCAAGGTGCAAGTCGAAGAACCCAGAGGACGGATCCCCTTGTCTACTGGGTGTTTTCGTTTCCCGCCTTGTCCGTCTTGGTGATGGGCAATGCGAAAGGTCTTCTGCCCCGGGGTTTCGTTGGCTTCACCGGACATTCTCTGACGAAGTGGCCGCTTTTCCCGCAGTACAGGCATTGATTCTGCCTCCTTCGCCTTTCCCTTTCTTGACTTGTTAAGGGCCCTCTTATGCCCCCGATCTGCATTGGTTCGGTTGTCTCGCCTTGGGCAGCGGAAGCAGGGTCCTCTCTGACTTTTTCTATACTTTTGTCCCCAAAGGATAAGAAACGGTTATCACTGCATTTCCCTTTCTCGGTCCTTCGTTCCTGTAATCGGAAATTCATTTTCACCACTAGATCTATGAAAGGACCTATCTCATCCGGTGGGTTGGGTAATTGCGCAATGAGATCCTTCAGATCATCGCGCAATCCTCGATAGAACACAGATACCTTTTTGTCTTCGGGCCAATGGGATTCGATAACAAGCCTGCTGAACGTGGTGATATAATGAAGGAGGTCCTGGCTGCCTTGCTTGAGGTTGAGCAGCTCGTTGTCCGCCGCTTGCACAAAGGTGTGACGAGCGAACATACGCCGCATGGACTCCTGAAAGGTGGGCAAGTGGTGTAGCATGGGATCGTCGTTTTCTACCAACGCAATAGACCACTGGGCGGCGTCTCCGCCCATGTATGACAGGATGTAAGCCACCTTGGCTGCGTCGTCGGGAAAAGCCGTGTTTCTGGCCATGAAATGCAGGTGGCATTGGTGAATGAAAATACCATACTTGGTACTGTCCCCATAGAAGCGTTCAGGTGGTGCCAACTGGACTGAATGAGGGGCGATGACTTGGATGGCTGTATTCGGAGTGGTGGCAGCGGAGGACCCCCCAAAGGTAAAAATAGGTTGTCTCAAAAGACCCTCCTGACTGACCCTGGGACTCGGGTTGGTTCCCCAAGGACTGGTGACCCCAGCTGACATCTGGCCCTGTAGGGCGGTTATGTCATGGCGCAGACTGTGGTTCTCTGCCTGCATGGCAGCCAGCATGACTGCGATATCTTGTAAGGTAACCTCCGGGTCGCCCATGTCGTCTAGGTGGACTGATAAACGTGGGCTTCGGATTCTGTCAGGTGCCCCACAATGCTTACCTCTGCCTGTGGAGCAAGTCCGCAGAGACGACAGGAGCGCCCGTCCCTGTTCCCACCTGACCCGTGTGGACAGTAGAACCCAGCAGGGATGAGATGGACGCAGGGAAGGGAGCCAGAACGAAAGCAGGGGGTTGAGGTGAAGGGTGTCTCGGAGCCAACTGGAAAACAAATAGACCCAGATCAGTGAAGGACCCAAACTCCAGCGTAATGCAAGATACGCCAAACACACACAGAAAAGCCCTGTTCCCAACCTGGAAACTCACCAGTGGCTGCAAACTATTGAACCCTGAATACAGCTTCAAGGAAGGTGCAGCTGAGACGAGGTGGCAGCGTTAGGCTCTCAAAGAACTCAAAGAATAGCGCTCCTGCGCGTAAGTTTCACGAGTCTGGACCTAACAAAATACTGGCATCCCTGGAAAGCAAATGTTGGAAACCCAAGGAAAACGAACAAGAACAAAATAACCCTAAGCGCTCCTGCGCGGATTTAACAAAATCATCATAAAGCGCTTCAGCGCGGACAAAATGCAAAATGAACCATAAAGCGCTCCTGCGCAGTCAAAATCAATAAACTCTAAGCGCTCCTGCGCGGATCTAACAAAATCATCATAAAGCGCTCCTGCGCGGTCAAAATCAATAAACTCTAAGCGCTCCTGCGCGGATCTTACTCCTTATCACCCATAATGCAGCCGCGTTACGGTGACTCCACAGGTATTAGGACGAATGTACCTTAACTGTTTCCCTGAGGGATTACGAAGACCAACAGCGGGGCTCCAGTCCGGAAGGCACAGCCCGCTTCTGAAGTCTTCCGTGCAGCAGGAACAGCGTCTTGTGTCGTTCAGCACATCTAGCGAAATCCGAAGCACGGAGCCGGCGGGAAACGCGGTGTTTAAGCGTTTCCCCCGGAAGTGCTTCCGTGAACCGCCATGCCTGTCCAAAGACTAGACCGTGACTCATCTTCCAGCCGGAAGTGAGTCTCTCGGCCGTTTCTGTGTGTGTTAGCGGGGAAGCGGGGAAAACGGCAGGCGCCGTGAACATGACACGTAGCTTAGCTATGGCTAGTCTCTGTCTCGAATGGCATACTGGAAGAAAAGCAATGGACTGGAATGTGACTAGAATACCTGAAAGAGGCTGAAATTGATTAAAAAATTGCTTCTATTATTTTGTTTGTTTCATAACCCACATATGCAGATACCCAGAAAGTAATATGGTAATTCTACAGTTAATGGACGCAGGGACATCTTAAGGGTTTGGGGGGACCTTGGCCAAACGTATTTTTGGGGCCCCTGTTTGGAACAGCTTTGAATATATGATCCAATTACTTTTCATGCCATCTTTGGCCAGGTCACTGGTCCAATTTTAAATCTGTTCCCATCTTATATTCAGGAATTGTAATGTGTGTTTTCAATAGTGTAATACAGCACCAGCTCACTAAGGTTATTGCAATTAATCTCTGACACCCCTTTCATTTCTCATAGATGAGGAGTTCCAGTTTCAATCTAAAATAAACTTTTTATGGGTGCTGCATAGTGGTGAACCATTCAAACACAACATTTCCCTGCAAAATGTCTGTAATAAACTCCCACAGATTACCCATATTAAAAATGCATTAACAGAAAACGGTATTTAAAACTTTCCATGTCTAAGAATCATTTAAGGTTATCAGGACAGGACTGTGTGTAGAACAGAGTCGGGTCCATCAGGGCCCCCCCTGAAAGGCTGGGGCCCTGGGCCAGGGCACACTTTGCCCATGCCTTAAAAAGTCTCTGGATGGACGAGAGGGGTTTCATAACTCTTACTTATTCTTCTTATAAAATTAAATTAGATAACATTAATAATATTTAATTAATTTATGTGAATCAAAAATATAGCTTCATAAATTCAAAACAGTGTCTCTGGAAGCGCCATTTTTAGGGCCATTTAACCGCCCTTCTCCTGTGATGTACTTTTCTTTTTCAGAATAGAAGCAAGAAAGTCTTGCCTCCGCCCCTGCTGGTTTGTTCAACTCTATCTGTCGCCATGGTGGTGCTCCTCTTACCCATACCTGCTGTTGTCTATCACCCGAGAAAGCAATCGTCCTTCTCAAGCGAGCTCAACCCCCACTGCAAGCAGTAGATTCCACAAGGCGTGGACGTCGGTACGCTGTCTGTCTTTTTTTTATCATTTTTCTTGCCGCTGCCTTTTTAGATTATTTAAATCAGTTCATCCCCCATTCGACAGCTCACTGGGTCGTTTGATCGTTTGAGCTTTTTGTTGTTTAGGCTGTGCGCCTGGCGCGCAGAAAAGCTTTTCACCCATGCTGCGTCTTTGAAACATCAAAGATAAAAAACAAAATGATAGTTATTTGTGCACTTTATTTTTTTCAGTGGTTATAATATAATGGAGGAGAAATAAGCAGTAGGAGGATAAGAGAGATACATAACCAATAACACCTCAGAAGAAACCCTCAACTGTGCGTGTGGACCGGTGGATTTATTCTGATTTCTAGCCATGCTCTTTGAAGCCTGCCCACACAAAGCCGCAGACTGTGCAGTTTGTGGCTTTCACCCCTGAACAGGTGTTTTTTTGCATGTTCAGAAAATGTACGTTTAAGATTTCCATTCTAATGTAGCATAAAACACATTTTTTTTATTTCCTCCAATATATTTATTGAACCAAGTAGAATGAATGCAGGGGAGCTAAGTTAGGCCCTGGACGAAATTTCTGTGACCCCTGCATCTTTTTGCGAATTTCCTTAACATTCCTGAAATTACACCAATTGTCACACCCACACTGCATTTGGGGTAAAGTTTTAGGGGCATATCAGCAACGAGGCGATCAAAAATTATCGCCGCTTTTGCATCCGTTTTCGGGCGAAAAGCGGCGATAATTTTATCGCCTAATCAGCAAGGTCACGCTATTGCGTGAAACCTTGCATTAGCGCCTGAATTCTGAACGCCCAGCTTTGCATCTCTAATGAGATGCAAAATGGGCGTTCCTGCCCTGACATGACTGGAGAAATGTCGCTAAGCGACATTTCTCCTATCATCAAGCCTCACGCTATGAAGCATAGCGGCAAGAACAGGGGTTATCGCTACTTTCCTTACGCCTGCTTCAGGACTGACTTAGCCATGATATCCTATGAAAGGTGGATATCATGGCTAAGTTTGCCTTGCCCTATCATCAAGCTAACGCCAAACTTTGTGAGATTATCGCTGGGTTTCCAGAGATAATCTCACGTTTGGCAGTTAGCGCTTTTGAGATAAGCGTTGCTAATAGCACGCTATTTCAGCAATAAAAATCCAAGTTAGCCGGCGATAATTATCCTAGCGCTAAGTGCGCTTAGCGATAAATATCACCGGTCCTTGATGATATGCCCCCAAGTGTGGGAATATGGAATGATGGGAACGATCAGAACGCAAGCAGCTATTGTTCCCAGCACTTGTGTTTTTGAGCTTCTTTTGTGCCTTATTTTATGCAAAAAGTATAGTACTGTCTAAAATGGACGTGGGGACGCATTCTGAGCTACAATATAGCCCTACGTGCCAGTTTTATATTTTGTGTATTTTTGTGCGGAATTGTACGCAATTCCGCATAAGCAAGAATATGAACTGCACACACCTATAGTTCTCTGTCATGGTATGATCATTCAAACATGAGTGATCTGTGGCTTAACCATACGCCCTCCAGGTGGAAATCAACCTTGTTTTGTTCATTCAAATCTGCTGATCAAGTATGTCGGAAGTACTCTATGCCCCTTCATCGAATACCTGAGAATAGCCAAGAAAAATGTAGAATTGCATTCATGTGTGGATTATGAAACTCCTCATGCACAGTGTAGTTGCTCCCCAATTTAAGCCTTCTTTTGGAACAAGGATAACAACATCCCTCTATCGGCCAAGGACTACGCGGATGAGAATGACTTTATTGACACTGCAAGAGAGGGATGTCAGATCGACAGCACAGAAGAAAACCTAGTGATTGAGGCATAGAGGGCAAGTACACCCCGAGCTCCCCCCACCCCCAAAATCATGTTATGTTATGTTAATAAGCTTTTAAAGTGCACTTCTACCCAAGGGTGTCTTGGTGCTGAGCACTGCCTAACTGGTTTCCCGGAAAGGAGAAGACTTATTCTGAAAACATCCATGTTTTCAGTCCCTTCCTGAAGGAAAGGAGCTCTGTAGCATTCCTGAGATGAGCTGGTAAATTGTTCCAAGCTTTAGCAGCACAAGTGATAAAACTACTGCCACCCCAGTTAGCTTTTTTCACTCAGGGAATGGCCACTTGCTTTGCTTCCGAGGAACACAATGCTCTTCCAGGGACAAACCATCAAAGGCGTTTTCTCAGATAGTCAGGGCCACTACCATCAAGGACTTAAAAACCATGCAAAGCGCTTTAAATTGTGCACGTTGTTTTACTGAAAGCCAGTGGAGGTGCCAAAGTCCCTTTCTGACTGAGACAAACCTTGGTGTGCCTGTTAGCAACCTGGCTGCCACATTTTGCACCAGCTGGAGTCTGTTCAGATGTTTCTTGTGAATATTCAAATACAGACTGTGGAAATAATCCAGCCGAGACAAAATGAGCGCTGTGACTGCCGTCTTAAAGCTATCCTCAGGTAGAATTTTTTTTATTTTCCGCAGTACTCTGCGGAGATAAAAGCTCATAGAAACAACCCCACTGATCTGATCGCCAAAAGTACGTTTGTTATCTAAAATCACCCCCAGGTTCTTGGCTTTCCTAGTAGGGTTTGGGGGCGTTCCCATTTCTTCAGGCCACCAGTCAGGTGTCCAGAGATTAGGATTATTGCCGAAAATGATGACCTCCGTTTTGCCTAAATTGAATTTCAGGCAGTTTGAGGACATCCAGCTGGCAATGGCTTTCATGCAGTCACAGCATCTTAGGCCAGCTTCCACTTCTTTGCTTCGCTGTAGGGACAACACAATTTGTGTGTTGTCCTCATAGGATGTTAATTGGAGCCCAAACGATCTTATCAGGGCTGCCAGCGGGCCAACATAGATATTAAATAGCGTGGGGCTAAGGGATGACCCTGTGGAACCCCATGAGACATAGAGGGCAAGTACCCCCCGAGCTAACCCCTGCCCCCAAAATCATGCTTTCCCTACTGGCATTTCTGCTTAACACCTCAGCTGCATTGGCAGACCTGAGTAGCGGGAAGCTGCTGGTCGGGTCCACTTGCCCCATACCCACTCCAGCACTCCTCTTGGAAGGATGTCATCTTCTGGTCTGCCTCTGGGAAAGCCAATCGGAACCACTCGCACTCAAAATGGTAAAATGCATCAGCTGTGGTGTTCTTTACGCCTTGCACGTGGCATGGGTGAAAGTTCACATTGCTGTACAGGCAGGGCTTGATCAGCTCTCTAATAAGACCCAGCAGGATAGGTCATTTCACTGTCTGTGCAATAAGTGCAAAGCAAACACAAGGAGATGATGGACAGAGCACTGAAACTTTTCAGACACTCACCCCCAGTCATAGATCTGGGTTGAATCCATCATCGTTCTTTAGTTCAATTCACCACCCCAGTTCAAACCCAGGCATATGCAAATCAGTCTTGACCCTGTTCCTCATGGGAACCGTCCAGTCCGATCTGCCAAGCCAGGTCTTCCCTGAACTGGAAACAAGCATCCTGGGACCGGTTTTGGGGTAACACCTCATTAGCCAGGCTAGCTTGAATCCAGTGGCAAAGTGAACAAGGGACCCAAGTCTGGGCATGCCCTGCCAATTTAGGGCGAAAAAAGCAAACACAAGGAGGAATTAACTGCATGCAGAACCACTATTTCAGACCAAAACACCATATCTCTGTAATTTAGGGACATATTAGCAAGACCGGCGATAAAAGTATCGCCGTTTTAGCGGCAGGAAACTGTCGCTAAAACGATGATAATGGGCTTGCTAATATGCGTTATAGAATTCCAATAGAAGCCCAGGTTAAATGTGCAGGACATCTAACCGGGGCTTCTATTGGAGTTCAGTAACGCATATTAGCAAGCCCATTTTCTCAGTTTTAGCGGCAGTTTCCCGCCGCTAAAACAGCGATAATTTTATCGCCGGTCTTGCTAATATGCCCCACAGTTCACTGAGCCACAGTTGGAGGGTCAATGCTATGGGGAAGAGCTTAAGGACTGCCACGTTCTTCATGATGCCCCGCTTGTGCCCAGCATTAGTCCACTTTGCTGTGAATTATTGAGTTTCTAGTATGGTTCCAAAATCATCTCGCCTTCAAGATACTGTCCTGATAGGGGCCTGAGATCTGCAAGTAAGAACCAGGTTATAGTTCCCAGGGCTAGGAAAGCCAGATGGGGGGGAGGGCTTTCTCTTTGATAGGGGCCAATCTGTGGAATTCCCTCCCCTCCCCTATTTCTACTGTGGAAACACATTCAGTTTTTCAAAAGTCCTTGAAGACCTGGTTTTTACCTGTCCTAACTCTTTTTCCAACCTTAATCTCTAAGCGCTGACTTTGTCAGACATCTCCCACTAAGATCCTGTTCCGCAGTGCCTTGATGCCCCTGGGCTAAGTTCGCGCTTTATAACATGTATATTCATTCATTCATTCATGAAGAGCCTTAGCTATTGGTTGGTAGCCCGGGGGGGCTCACCAGTTCAGCACTCCATTGAACTCTCTCAGAAAGGTGTCCCACATGGCCTGGTCTTTTTTCATCCCCAGATTCAGCCGAATCAAGTGATACTTCAAGACTACCTTAACCAAAGGCCTTGCCAATCTGCATGCGAATGGCCTTCCTGCAGGGATTTCTCTAGCGGCAAAGTTAAGCCAGCCTCTTAGGCTTTGAATGGTGCTCAGTGTCACCTTTTCCCTAGTTAGAATGTTCTGCATCTCTGTACAAAGGGCCTCTATCTTGTTTCACAACAAGAGACACTTCCCCTTAGAGATGTTCAGTTCAATGCCCAAGAATGTGAGGGCAGGGGTGGGGCCCTGGGTTTTCTCAGGGGCCAGTGGAACTCCCAAGTAGCTTTAAATTTCCTGAAAAGCTAAGAGGGCCTCCTGATAATCATTTGGGCCCGCCTTCCATATAAGCAAGAAGTCATCCAGGTAGTGCATGGCGCTCCCCGGGTGGACTTTCTTTTTTAGAGCCCACTCTAGTAAGGAACTGAATGCTTCAAAGTACAAGCATGACACTGAACAGCCCATTGGCATGCATTTGTCAAAGTAAACACGGTCACTCCACTGCATGCAGAGCAGGTGGTAACTGGTGGGGTTGACTGGTAATAGCCTGAAGGAAGATTCTATGCCAGCTTTTGCCAGCTGTGCGTTGTGGTCCTGCTTAGTGAACCAATGCCACTGCATCATAGTAGGATGCATATGTTACTGAGCATGAGTCTTCTACAAGACAATATTTTACCGATGTGCACTTGGGGTCGGACAAATGATCGATGAGGCAGACTTTTTCCTGCTCATTTTTGGGGACAACACCTAATGGGGAAATTATCAAGTTCTGTAGTGGAGGGAATTCAAAACAGCCAGCTACTATCCTCATTGTCAATTTTTTGCTAATTTACTGTCCAAAGCTAATGGCAGATCCAGGACAGACTTCAAATTCATGGCTGTTCTCTCTAGCAGGGGGCCTGTGTAAGGGATTACACAGCTGTCTCTGAAACCTGTGAACTCGCGTCATGCATCATGCGAATGATAGTCTGCACATAAGACTGCTCATGTGTCAAATTTGATAGGCACGGGAGCTAGTGTGTCGTCACCTTATGTCTGCTTTGTACCAGTGCGGAGCCCTGCATCCCTGAGTTAGTCTTGCCTTGGGCCCTATTTCCAACCTTCTGACACAGGGTGGGTGCTGAAGCACTTGGTGCATGTGTGGCTAAACTTATATATTGCCCCCCATGTGCAAGCCCCATTGTTGTAGAGGTGGCACACGGAATTGCCCTGCCTCCTTGTTTGCTCGCCCGGTATCGACCCCTCTCCCCGCCCCCCCTCTGCTCACTCAAAAGGGCTTCCACCCTGCTGTAAAGTTCTCCTATAGTATGTGCTTATGTTGATTTCTTGTTTGGGTGAATGGGCCTTGTAGCCCAGAACCCTGGGTGTAGGGGCATTTCTGGCCCCGTGAGCTGCATCCAAAGCTCTATGTTATTGCTGTCCCATGGCATTCTGTGTGTATTCTATTTTTTGCCTGAACTCTCTATCGTAAGTTAATCAAACTGCCCCCCATTGAGCTTGCCCTCCTCTTTGGATGGTCCTATTGTAATTGCATAGTGCCGGGCCTTGCTCTGGGAACTTTTCCATGTTGATAGTTGATAGGACTGAGAAAGCCTCGAGTCACCTGTCCACTGTCTGCTCGGGCCTGGCTCTATGATTAGGTTTCCCGCCCTCTTCCTCGCCTGTCAGCATGGTGTGACAGTGCCCTCCTTGCTGTGCGTCAATAAAAATGTGTTGCATAAGAGCGGGGCTGGTGTTTAGCAGCTTTATTTACTTGTAAGAGCAGGCAAATAATTGTTGAGCAGAGATTAAAGGCTGCAGTACTACTGTGAGATAATAGAACTTACAGACAGTGTTTACATACAAGTGAAATAAAGGAATTCTATAGTCAAAATAATTCCTCAAATTAACGGCGTACAAAGGAAAGGCCGCGAGCCTCTGCCATAACAACCCACGTCACCTACTGGTATTCTCGCTTGCGTTTCTGATGAGATGTGATTGCAGGTTTCCAAGTATGATGGAACGCTCTAAATATAAGATTGAGTCTGCCGAGCAATCTTGGCCACTTTAAAAAATACAAAGCCATATCTTCCCCATTTGACCGTGCTACCTGCGTATACTCAGGAAGGTTTGAAGACGAGGAAGGCATTTTTGAAAACAAAATAGAATTTAAAGAACATGTTAGTCCACCATTGCGATTTAATATCTGCAATTATATCTATTAAATGTTTGTCTAGCAGCATCCTTTCAACCGCTAGTAACATTTCGTAACGTTCACTAGTGCGAGGCCTTATGTTTTCACAAAAACCCTGTGAGGACATTTTTTTTTACATTGGAAATTACATTTTTCATGGGAATATAACCACGGGAACATAAGCATTAAATGAGTGATGTCAAATCGACGGCTTCTACAATTAGGTGACAATGGAAGACTACACATTATGTGGCAATGCTTACAAAATTATGTGGCAAGGAAAGCAAATTCTTAGGGCTGTTGTGTGAAATAAGCTAAATTACAGAGAACGTTCTGTGGCCTTATTATCTAGCTATTTTAATGCTTTAACAGCCACAGTTATTGTCACCAAAGGGATCGCAGCACTGCAGCAGAAACAGACATTTTCAAAAGAATAAAAATGCTTTACATTCAGGAGATCCGATTCTATATGCGTGGCATCAACTATTAATGGTTTAGTCTTGTATCAAGACACGCGCATATTAACACCGTCCATAATATCTCCCAAGAGTAAAATAGTTTATGATAAATAGAAGCAGTGCTGCGCTCATCAGACAAGCCCACATATTCACGCTTCTTGCAATAAACGACGGCCCTCCTTTGTTATGGACATCCTCGATATGATCTTCAAAAGCGCGGTTTCAGATTTATTTTCTCTCTGCAGTACAGGGCTTAGGAAAGCACATCTTTTCCTGCAAAGACCAGCCTCCAAACACAATTTCACATTAAACATTCATTAAAACATCACACCTTAAAAAAGAGATGCAAAGGGCTTAGGAGTCTTTTACATCTAGTGTCACCCTGAAGTAACTATTTATAGAGGAAGCTGACGGAAATATGAATTTGCATTAATACATCAAACATTTTCATGATGCTAGTAATGTTTTTAATACACAAGCTACTGCTGCCATTTCCAAACCCAGCAAATAAAAAGTGTTTCTCTCAACGAATATAGCAAGTACTCAATTTACTGGTTTTGCAAGAATGGAATCTGAATTGGCCTTGCCAGGATTCAAAACTTGTGAGGTGTATATCACAGCAGTTGTCAACGAGGAAAGGAAAAATAGCAATGCTACCTATGAAAAAGAAGGATCAACAATCAACAAAAAAACGAACCTCCCAGTTAACACTGTTTTATTAACAGTTAAATGTGCAAGGATTGTGCTTCTTGATGCAGTCAAAGCCTTTCTCCAAGTTCATCAAATGGGGATATTAAAGTAATCTGGGGAAATGTAATAAAATTGAATGCCTTCTTATGAAAATTTACAGGAGAACTTTTGTAAAGCAAAAGACACACAATTGATGGACGGAATGCAGAACAAATCAAAACATTCTCCCCCAGTCAAGAGATCTGGGTTAAATCCATCATTCTTTTGATCACTATGCCACCCCAGTTTAGACCTGGCCATATGCAAATCAATCTTGACCCTGTGCCTCATGGGCACAGTCCAGCCCAAACTGCCAAGCCAGGTCCTGCCAAGCCAAGTCCTCCCTGGAGCGGAAAAAAGCATCCTAGGACCAGTTTCGGGGTTTCACCCCTCATCAGCAAGGATAGCTTGATTCCAGTGGCACAGTGAGCCCAGATCCCACGTCTGGGCATACCTGGCGCACTTAGGGCGAGAAAGCAAAAGACACACAATTGATGGACGAAATGCAGAACAAATCAAAACATTCACCCTCAGTCAAGAGATCTGGGTTAAATCCATCATTCTTTTGCTCACTATGCCACCCCAGTTTAGACCTGGCCATATGCAAATCAGTCTTGACCCTGTGCCTCATGGGAACAGTCCAGCCCAAACTGCCAAGCCAGATCCTCCCTGGACTGGAAACAAGCATCCTAGGACTGGTTTCGGGGTTTCACCCCTCTTTAGCCAGGATAGCTTGATTCCAGTGGCACAGTGAGCCCAGGACCCACGTCTCGGCAAACCTGGCGCACTTAGGGTGAGAAAGCAAAAGACACACAATTGAAATGTAAAGCCCTAGGAGCTGTTTTGGGTTCCATTTGCACAGTTTAAGTATCCTCTGATACATTCATGTTTGAAATATGTAAACTAAGTAGCAGATGGTTTACTAGGTGGAAAGTTCTGAAAATATATAACTATGCAACAGATTCACTATAACTCCAGTGCCACAGCCATATTTGGTGTCATCTGTTATGTTATTGACAATGTCAAGTCTGATATCTTGAGGCAGGTGATGAGCAGGCCACTGAGATTATTATAGTTGCATAGATAAACACAACTGAGGAATTTCAGGAGATTTTATATTTTAGCTTATAGTCATAACATCATTTGAACGCCTGAGGGAGAGGTCTCGCCCTTCCTTTGCAAGAACGACGCCCTCTTTCACAAAATTACAAACACGTGGTACAAATATTCACAAAATTGCTGTTAACTATAGTCATGTGGTTACTTTATCCATCATTTCAGATATAGCTGCATGAACCACTGCATAATAAGCACAACTGCATATGCGGGACACATATTCAGTTATGCATCCTCAAGGGGCATAGAATGAATCAACATTTGTTGCATAACCAAAATTAAAGATCATACTCATGATTAACAAAGTCTGTGTGACACCCAACACTCCAGGCAGTAGCTGATTCATTATTAAACCAAACACTATACACAACCATTGTCTGCCATTATCTATCATCATTCAGCCTCCATCACTCATCTTTCACACTACCTTATCATTGGCCATACCTGTTGTTGCTTCCACCTGTGGAAGTGCCATCAAAATGAGAGATGCAAAACACATATAGCATTTAGGAAACAGAGTTCAAATAACATAGGAAAGTATTTTATATGCTCCATAAAAGTATGCTCTGGCAAATGACTAGCACTTAATATTATCTGCTACATGTAGGCACTTTCATTAATAATGGTACATATTTCCTATTATATGTTTCCCAGCGTTGTCCGACACCTTCCACTTAGTTCAACTCTGCACATCGCAATCCATTAAAAGTAATCCATACATTTGCGTATGATCCTAACTGGTTAAATTCCTCATCATACTAATCTTTTCAGGAAATGGCCTTTACAATGGGGCTGAGACACATGCTGTTTCCTCGTAAGAGTAACAACGCTTGCCTGAACCATGCATCTGCCTTAAACATGCATATGCTTGGTTAAGGCAGATAGAGGTCTAGTGTCTGGATGGCGGGGAGAGGAAGAGGTAGTGTCTGAACAGGAAGCTCCAAGCTCGTACAGGTAAGTGGGGCTGGAGCCGGGTTGGAGTGGTAGTTTTTAGGGGTGGGGTCAGTTTTACGGCTCAAGATGGGGGGGTCGGGTTAGTTTTATGAATAGAAGCAGGGTTTTAGGGCTAAGGGCAGGGGGAGGGTTGAGGTAGTTTTAAGGGCTGAGGCTGGGGGTAGTTTTTAGGGGTGGGGGTTGGTTTTAGGGTTAGGGCAGGGGGGTTAGGGCAGTGTTTTTAAATGGGGGCAGGGTTTTAGGGCTGAGGGCAGGGGGAGGGGTCAAGATAGTTTTTGTTGCGTGCTTGTATCAGCATGCATGAAGGGTGCAGACAGATGCCGTAAGCAAATGGACACCATCACCAGCAGTACGTTGAAGTGGTTACGAATGCACGCATCCGCTTTGGGTTCCCCTTTTATTTTGTAACCTGCATCCGGCCCCTCCTTTACATGGGCTCTTCCACAGATGCATATCCGGGGGCAATATTGGCAGGATAAACACAATATAACATTCCTCCTTTGTTCATAATAAAAAAAAAACACAGCATTGTAAGTAAAACAACGTCAACAAATTCCAGTTGGATCACTTTGGAAAATACCGATATATAGACCACAGGAGGGGAGAGAGAGAGAGAGACAGAGAGAGAAAGAGTGTGTGAGAGAGAGATGGAGAGAGATATCATCACAGTAAAACTGTCATCAAATCAATACATAGGGGTCGATTCCGATCCTGGAGAAATATTCCCCGTACGAATCGTATCCGGATTTTTTTACGTACGAATCGTACAAGTCCCGTACAAACTGGCAAGTACGATTCGTATGTAAAAAACACCATACCAATCGTATTGGGAATATACCCCGACACGTCCTCGGGTCGGAAAAAGTGTCCGACACATCCCAGGACGTTTTTACGTAAGACTCGGTAAACCGACGTCCGAACGCACAAGTACGATCCATCCCGTCTGTCCGAATCCACAACCGTATGGTATAAACACCGTACGGAGCGAACCTCCACAGCAACCATGGAGACGTCCAAACATGTGCCCGCATACGCACCGAACACCCCCCCCATGTCCGCGACGTCCCCCCACCCCACCCCCCGTATGTACGGTGCGGACCCCCACCCCCGTATGTATGGTGCGGACCCCCACCCCTGTATGTACGGTGCGGACCCCCACCCCACCCCGTATGTACGGTGCGGACCCCCACCCCACCCCGTATGTACGGTGCGGACCCCCACCCCCGTATGTACGGTGTGGACCCCCACCCCCGTCTGTACGGTGCGGACCCCCACCCAACCCCGTATATACGGTGTGGACCCTCACCCCACCCCCATATGTACAGTGTGGACCCCCACCCCACCACCGTATGTACGGTGCGGACCCCCACCCCACCCCATATGTACGGTGCGGACCCCCACCCCAACCCTGTATGTACGGTGCGGACCCCCACCCCACCCCGTATGTACGGTGCGGACCCCCACCCCACCCCGTATGTACGGTGCGGACCCCCACCCCACCCCCGTATGTACGGTGCGGACCCCCAGTGCTACGTGCTGGGGGTCTGCACTGTACATACGGGGGTGGGGTGGGGGTCCGCACCGTACATACGGGGGTGGGGTGGGGGTCTGCACCGTACATACGGGCGTGGGGGTCCGCACCGTACATACAGGGTGGGGGTCCTCACCGTACATACGGGGGGGCTGGGGGGACGTCGCAGACATACGGGGGGCTGGGGGTATGGCGCGGACATACGGGGGTGTCTGGGGGGTGTCCGGCGCGTACTGGGCCCCCTTTTCCTCACGCTTTGCGGCGTACTTAGCTTTACCGGCACTTTTTGTGTGCCGTAAAAATATAGCCGTCCGGAGTGCTGTCGGTACGAATCGTACTTGCTGGTACGTAAAAAGTTGCCTAACTCCGTCCGCATGTCGCGTACGCGCCGTCCCGGATCCCATTTGTAAGTGTTTTTGTGTCGGTCGGTGTTTTGTACGAATCGTACGGAAATGGTGTTTCTGTACGAATCGTACTTGCATGTTTGTATGGTGTTTTTACCGAGTACGAGTCGGACGGAGAAAACGCTCTGACCGACGGTTCGTACCCGGTTTCTCCAGGATCGGAATCGACCCCATAATGTCTCAGACGAGAAGAAACTGTTGACCTCGGTCTGAGGTGATACCTCTCACTCCCTCGATTGCCTTGAGGGTCCGGACCACCTGCTCCACAGCACCCCCGGTTCTGGTGACAGTCTCCAGGACCACACAGGGTTTCCGACTCCATCAAGGGATTTTACACAGCGCTGGGAACCCGAATCACTTACAGAATATCGAAGGTCAGAATATCGACCTACAGAAATATCGACGCAAGAATATGGAAGTCAAGAATATCGACATCCTATTTACATTATTGTAAGAACAAAAATATCAGGGAAAAAATATCGATGTCAAAAATATCGTTGTTAAAAATATCGTTTTTTATTTAGGGTTAAAGAAATAATGTAAAATAAAGTAAATAATACATATAATTAAAATAAACATAGTTACAAATGTTTTAAAATGTTTGAAAATTTTAAGTAATATCTACATAATGTAAAAATAAATTAAACATATCATATCATATATATACTTACTAATAATTTTTAATACATATGTTAATAACTTATACAAAAAAATTGAAATATCATATACATTATAAATACATCTATACACATAAAACTAATATAAATACAAATTAAATAAATATATCTAACATGTTAAAAAAATTACAATTATATTTTATCTTTTTAATATTATGTATATACTACATTAACTAAAATAATAAAAAAAAATATTAGATAGCGGAGGTAATAAAATTACTACTCCAACTCCAAACAGTGCAACAGTTGGGAAAATGTTGGATAGCGTAGGGGTAAAAATAACTATTCCTACCCCAGTGAATGCAACAGTAGGGAAAGTGTTGGATAGCGTAGGGGTTAAAATGACTATTCCCACTCCAGGGAGTGCAACAGTAGGGAAAGTGTTGGATAGCGTAGGGGTAAAAATTACTATTCCCACTCCAATGAGTGCGATAGTAGGGAAAGTGATGGATAGCTTAGGGGTTAAAATTACTATTCCAACTTCAGCGAATGTAACAGTGTTGAAAATGTAGGATAGCATAGGGGTTAAATTGACATACTTATTAATGAAATAATTTTTGTAAAATAAATAAAATATTAAAAATTAATTAACTAAAAATTGAATAATAAATACCAATAAAATTAAATCAATATTTACTTAAATAACATTATATTACTTCCCACCCTATTCCCCCATAAACACACAACACGCTACACATAAAAAAAGAACACTATTATTTTAATTGTCACTTAATCAATTAATAAAAATTAATTACAAACTAATAATAAATTAATAATTAATTAATTAACAATAAGAACAAATTAAAAAGTAATAATACATTAATTATAATGAATATAATTGTAAATAATCAATTAATAAAAATTAATTACCAGTTAATAATTAATTAACAATATATTAATTATCAATAACAATAAATAAAAAAAATAATTAATTAATAATAATTAAATTACTTCCCACCATAGTCCCCTATAAACCCACAACCCGCTACACATAAAAATTAACATAATTCATGTAATTATCAATTAATCAATGAATAAAAAGTAATTATCAATTAATAATTTATTAACAATAAATTAATTAACGGTAAAATAAATAAAAAATTATAAATTAATTATAATTATTATAATGATAAATGAATCAATTAATAAACATTAATTACCAATTAATAATTAACAATATATTAATAATCAATAACAATAAATAAAACATATTAATTAATTAATTATAATTCAATTACTTTCCACCCTATTCCCCTATAAACCCACAACCCACCCGGATATCGAAACGCAAAATTTACTTAAAAAATATTACTATTTTCTAAACATTTAATACATATATTTAAAAATAATAAAAATACATTACAAAAAATGTTAAACATACATATAAAATACATACTAAAATACATAACGCAAAAATAAATATTATTAACAACAATATTTTTGCTAACGATATTACTTACTTTGATATTAATAACTTCGATATAAAAAAAACGATATTACTTACCTTAAGGTCGATATTCTGGTCACCGATATACGATATTAAAAACTCGATATTACTGTAGGCCGATATAAAAAATAGATATTTTGACTGCTCACCTGGTAACCCCAGCCATTACCAGGCCTTCCCTGGCAGGAGAGCACAGAGCCCCCTCACCGGGCACTGATGGCACAGCACCATCACCTAATATAGTGTCAAAGTCTTCTCTCTCATATGGTGCTCTCATGTCCAAGATCACAGGAAGTCGACACCTCTTGAACCACAAGATATTTCTTGTGATGGTCTCTCTAGCTCTTCCAGCAGTTACCATCGTCCTCTTTACGGTCCAGACATCTAGCTCAAATGGAAGTGTGAACTTCCCTCTTGGGTTATGGTTCCTTACCAACACAAGGTCTCCCACTGCTAGTTGTCTTTCTTTGGCTCGGCGAGCTCTGGACATCCGATCATTCTGGGTCCGTCACTGGTCCAGTCTTTCCGATACTTGCACCTGCAGGTCAGTTGGTTGAGCCACCTGAGGAAACATATCTCCAACTGCTCTTCGTATGCAGAGCGATCTAGGGCTGACCTAAGTAGTAGAGTGAGGAGTGAGCCAGTACTCTCGTAGGAAAGTGTACAGGGCACCCTCCAAGTTTTGACCACGAGCCACGGCAATGCAAAGCACTTTGTTAAGAGTGCACATGAAGCGCTCAGCTTTCCATTGACTTGAGGCCATTTTGGTGTGATTTTCCGATGCCGCACTCCTCTTGACTACAGATATTCTGCCATGACTAGAAAAAGGGGTCCATTATCCATCAGTGGCCATGATTTTTTCCAACAATGGTATGGTCTTCTTCTCCATGGTGGACTCTAAGATCTCCACCTCTGGATATTTCGAGAAGTCGCCGATTACCACCAGCATGTGTCTCCCGTCCGGTAGAGTTCCGAAATCCGCGCTTGCCCGGTGCCACGGATGTGTTGGTATATCTTCAGTGACAACTGGCACTGGGGGTTCAGCTGGGCCAGTAGCTTGACAGAAAACACAGTCATGAACCGTTTGCTCCATGAGGTCATCAAGGCAGGGAAACCATACTTTACAGCACAGATGAGACTTCGTCTTCACAATTCCTTGGTGCGCTATGTGTGCCAAATCAACCACTCGTTGCTGCAGCATCCTGGGGTACACCAAACGGGATCCACTCATCAGGCAGTTTTCAGCAGATACGGCTAGGTCTCCTGTGACTGTATGTAGCACGCTCAACGTGGTGCGAGCTTCCTCCATTCTGCTGGATAGCTTGTTGAGTAGCAGATGCCATCTCCCCGATGCCACTGCAGCGATGGCCATTTGAAGACACTCGTCTTCTCTTGTAGCGTTCACGATCTCCTCAAGGGAGATAGGCCGGGATCGTTCCACTACCAATCTCACATACTCATCCACTTCCTCCACTGCTGATTCCTCTTTCTCTGTTCTGGTCTTGCATGTCATGACGAAAAATCAGCGGTGTTCTGTGCACCTGGGCGACACACCACCTGAAAGTGGTACTCCTGTAGCATCCATTTTTCGATCCTTGGTGGAGGTTTTGAGGAGGCTCCCATGAATAATGGTATCAATGGTTTATGATCCGTGTGTACCATGAATGGTTGTCCATACAGATATGTGAAAATGCCGGCATCCCCAGTGTATAGCAATTGCTTCCTTTTCTATATGCGAATACCTTTGCTCAGTGTCTGTTAGGGCACTGCTCGCATAGGCTACTGGAGCCCACTCGCCATCTTCCTACTTTTGTGATAGTACTGCGCTGAGTCCGATGGGGCTGGCATCAACTGACAGTTCGGACTGTTTGGCTTGGTCAAAGTACACTAATGTAGTGTCAGCCGACAAAGCGTTCTTCATGTCGTGAAAGGCTTTCCCTTGGCAGGGGCCCCACTCCCAGTTGGTGGTGGACTTCGTGCGTTCCTTCAGTGGAGCAGTGAGCTCGGTCAGGTTTCTGATAAATCGCCCACAGTAGGTCACCATACAGAGGAAACTCCTCACTCCGGTTACGGACGTGGGGGCTGTATATCATGAACTTTCACTGGGTCTGGGGACACCCCATGTGGGGAGAAGCAATATACTTGAAAAAGGCTATTTCCAGATGAAGGGTGAGGCCACTGTCTCGCTGGCACTGGAAAACATCCCTTAACCGGTCCAAATGCTCTTCCAGGGTGGGGGCATGGGCAAGAATATCATCGCTGACATTGAAAACTCCTTTCAAGCCAGCCAGAACACCTCGAATAGTATCTTGAAAGATTTTGTCAGCACTGGAGACCCCAAAGCTGAGTCCCTTATATCTTCGAAGTCCCACGTGTGTTAAAAAAGTGGTTATGGCCCTCGACTCTGGATCCAGCAGAAGTTGGTGGTACCCAGCTCGTAGGTCCATTTTGGAGAACCAACAAGACCCGCTCACCTCGGCCACAATGTCATCAACGGTGGAGGTCAGATGACACTCTCTCTTTATTGCATGATTGGGTAACCTCATGTCAACGCAGATCCTCACCTCACCGGGTTGTTTAGGCTTTATGGCCATGACAATGGGTGACACCCAGGGAGTTGGTCCTTCGATTCGCTCAATGATGTCTGCTTCTTCCAGCTTCTTCAGCTCTTGTTCGACTTTTGGCCGTAGGTGAAATACGACTCATCTGTGCTTAAGGGCCACGGGTTGAATGGTGGTGTCCACATGTAGCCGGACAATATGATCTTTTAGGCATCCGATCCCTTCGAACAGGGTCCACACTTTCTTGGTGAATTGCAAAAGCAAACACCACCAGCTGTAGATGTTCAGCCGTTCGGCAGCTTAACAGCATCCCCAATCCTTCCTGGGTTACATAAACCTTGGTTCAAATGGAACGAGGGTCATGAGAGATGTTTGTGGTGAAGACTCCAGCTAAAGGAAGGGGGTGACCGAGCCATAAGCGAACATTTGGGTCGACGTCGGCCTCAAAGACGGTGTGACAGGGAGAGTCTTTAGCAGGGAGCTCGCCATGATGTTGATAGATGCCCCTGTATCTAAAAGCGCCTGGATTGGGTGTCCCGTCACCAGAACGCTGCACTTCGGGATCGGCCGCTTTGGACAAACATCAGGTTGCATCGCGTGGATGACGTGTACTGCTCCCTTCACATCGTTGTCATCCATGTCCTCCTCGCCTTCCGCTATTTGGGAAATGTCCATGACAATCACTTGCCTGGTCCACGGACTCCTCCGTAACGTAGAATGGCCTACCTTTGAATAATGATGGAGTTTGTTGCACACTGAGCACTTCTTTCCTTGGGCTGGGCATGGCCCCTGGTGGGGAAACGGTCCTCCGCAACCATAGCAGGTTCTGGCAGTAGATGGTAGCTTGTTTCTCTCCACCTTCTTGGCAGGGCTGCCAGATGTCACAGCGTTGACGGGTTCCGTTTTCACTCGGCGTTGTAGTGCCGTCTCCATGTGCGCCGCTCGCACCTTTGATAACTCCTTGGACCTCCCCATCGTCAATATGTCCGCCATGGGCATCCCAGGGACCTGAACTATCTGTTCTCTCAATTTTACAGACGTGCAACCCCAAGCATGTGCTTGCCAGTTCTCTGAGTCTGGTGTAAAAAGTGTCGATGGACGCTTCTGAATGCTGTCTCGCTTGCCTCAGTAGGAAACGTTCATAATCGGGGTTAGCAAGCGGCTCAAAATGCACCGTCAAGGCTGCCTTCAGTGTGTTGTAGGTATGAGGAGGACCGGCCTCTGTCACCGACTTCCTCAGTATGTGGATGGCTGCAACACCAAGATGCAGTAACTTGGGGTGCTGTCGCTCAGCTTTAAGGCCCACCACCTCAAAATAAGTCTCCAGCCGATCTACCCAATCTTTTCACTTGGCCGATTGCGCGGACGGCGGTCCTTCCATCAGGAACGGCTCAATGGGCTGTATGGTGGTCATGGTGTTAGTGCCTTGTAGGTTCAGGGGTCCATGAAAATTGCTCGGCAGCATGTAGAACATGGTGGCTGGGGGGGCAATTACAGCAGAAACATTGCCCCTCTGAATCTTCCCTGCAGGCTGTATAGGTTCTATATCCCTCCAGTTAGTGAAGGTTGCTGAGAAAACTGCCCCTCTGAAGTTTCCTTGTGGGTGTCTGTGGTGGTGGCAAGAAGAAAGACAAAAATAAAACCTCCTCTAAGCGTGGACAGGGAACACACGCTCACCAGCTGCAGTAGCACCATCCCAGTAGGCGGTAAGCAGGTGCTGGACCGTGCCTGCAAAAAGCCTTCCCTCGACGCCACTAACGCACCAGCCAAGAGCATTCGGCAGGAAACTGCTCTGCGCACTGGAATGGGGGCGTGACTTCAGCGATAGGCTTCACGCGCAAGCACGCGCCCCTGCGCAGGAGCTAATTTCAGGGGAAACTCACCGCCACAGCCTGGCCGGGCAGATGAACATTAACGATCCTCCGATGCTGGCTACCCATCACCAGGTGTAGACAACGGCACCAGCCAGGGCAGCACGGGGCAAAGAATGGCACAACCCAAAGCCCGGGGGCACCCCGGGAGCGGACTGAGGGTGTCGGGTGCAGGACAAGGTGCCGCAAGTACGTGCGGGGGTCGCAACAAACACTTCCTCGTCGCTACTTGTTGCGTGCTTGTATCAGCATTCATGAAGGGTGCACACAGACGCCGTAGGCAAATGGACACCAACACCAGTAGTACGTTGGGGTGGTTCCGAATGCACGCATCTGGTCAGGTTCCCCTTTTATTCTGCAACCTGCATCCGGCCCCTCCTTTACATGGGCTCTCCCACAGATGCATATCTGGGGGCAATACAGGCAGGATAAACACAACATAACAGTTTTAAGGTCTTGAGTGGGGTTGGGGGAGATTTAAGGGGTGTTGGTGGTGTTAGGGCTCAGGGAAGTGGGGTTGGGGTACATTTCTTAAAGGGGGCAGGGTTTTAGGCCTCAGGGCGGGGGAAGGGGTAGGGGAATATTAAGGACAGCATTGAGGTATGTTTTAAGGCTCGGAGGGAGGGCTGGGGTTGGTGTGATTTTTGGTAAGGGGCAGTGTTTTAGACCTCAGAGCAGGGGGAGCGGAAAAAGTAGTTTTAAAGGCTGAGCGGGGTCAGTTTTAGGGCTCAGGGCAGGGGTGATGAGGGATAGGCTTTTAGGGCTTATGGCGAGAGTGGGGTCCGGTAGTGGTAATTTACCTCGCATATCCCTTTAGGAAACATGCCTTTACAATGAAATTTGTTGTAAAGGCATGCATGGTAAAGGCATGCGTCGTAAAGGAATGCGTGGTTAAGATGCATTTGTGATTGGGACAACATTGTAGAGGCACGTGTGGTTCAGCCATGTATGTTTCTGTCATTCAACCAACATTTTCAATTCATGCACTTTACAGTATAAGTAGAAATAGAGGATGAAAGCAAAGAGTAAAAACTCAGAGATAAGAACTTCTTTTTTAGCATTTAATACTGTTTTGTGCTTTTTAATGACTTTAACAGATAATACACAATTTAATGGTACTTAATTTACTCATCTCGGAATGATGCAAAGCTTGTTAGGGCATGCCGTATTGTGTGCCCCCGTGTTTGTTAGACAGCCATTAAAACCACTGAGCCATCCTGTCACCGAATGACAGAGAGAGAGAGAGAGAGAGAGAGAGAGAGAGAGAGAGAGAGAGAGAGAGAGAGAGAGAGAGACCTACACAATACCATCTTGTATCTATATGTTACAGAGCTTGGGGACCTTTTGAAATGATAGTTGTACACGTCTGCTGCCATCGCCAGCAGAGATTCAACTATCCTGTCTTTCTCTTTTTCTCATTTAAAAACCTGTCTCTAAAAAACGACCTTGGGCTCCATAGGAATTTAAGACTAAAATGCTTGTCTGAAAAGGACAGGAAGCACTCACCCTACTGATATCACAAATGGAGTTGTTAGGGAAATCAATGGAATGCCGGGTTACCTTTTATTGAATGGACATGGACGGCGTTCATTTAATATGCACAGAAGGGAGGGGTTATACAGTGGTGTGTGCACTACATCATCTAAAGACCTCTGAAAAGCCTCCAGTACGACAAAGCACTATTATCACATTCATAACCTGTAATATTACTTTCATTAACACTGGCATACTGTACATTCTGTACACTCAAAGGAACAAACGACAAAAGAACGAGAGAATATGTTTCTATTAGTGCGAGGTTTGATATTGCACTTTTGTCCTAACAATATATATCTAAATATAAAAGGCTAGATTAGACAGTATATGTGTAAGTCTGGTTTGACAGCAGAGCAATCGCACCTTATGTGATCGACATAAAACATATTTTTGAAGAGCGCTATTGAGGGACTGGCCTTTGCTCCAACCCATTACTGGTTCATCTAAGTACAGTGTTTGCTTGGGCAAAAGGTGTGTTTCTTGTTCGAAAAAGCTTGCTTGCTGTATTCTTCTCAGCTCAAGAGGTATTTTCGAATACTTAACTTGCTTGCCGCATCACACCGTGGTTTCATGGTACTGTGCTATTTGTTTATGAGGGGTTTTGCCTCATCTTACATGGCAGCCACGCTCAAACTTGATAACGCAGCGGCTTGCACAAGGAGAAACCCCTTCTGTTCCTTCCGGCTGGAGGTCCGCTCTGCTAACCGGGCCATGGTTTCCTAAAGCGGTGCTAGAGATAGTTCAGAGGTTCCTTTCCATCTGACGTGGCCTCGTTCTAACCAAGTGACTCTGTGTGTCATCATGACGACTTTTCACAAATTTCGCCTGTATCTCATCTCGATTCTACGATTTTCCATGGTGTAGATGCATGGGCGTTCGCAGAAATTTTTCCGGGATTGGCAAAATGTTAACATCATCACCATACTCCGACATGATGTTTGCCGGGTGGGGCACAAGAAACACTGGGGCGCAGGAGCAGCCATGGGGGACAGGAAGCAGGATGCCTATTGTGTTGCTTCAACCCTAATATTACCCCCTAGCACCCCAAATCCCATACCCACCCTGAACCCTAAAATTACCCCTGCCCCCCCTCCAAAACTCATTCCCACCCTGAAACCTAAAATTACCCCCTAGCACCCCAAAACCCATATCCATCCTGAACCCTAAAATTACCCCTGCCTCCCCACAACCTATACCCGCCCTGAACCCTAAAATTACCCCCTGGCACCCCAAAACCCATACCCACCCTGAACCCTAAAATTACTCCCTGGCAACCCAAAACCCATACCCACCCTGAACCCTAAAATTACCCCCCTGGCCCCTTAAAACCCATACATTCCCTGTACCCTAAAATAACCCCCCTGGCCCCCCAAAACCCATACCCACCCTGAACCCTAAAATTACCCCCTAGCACGGCAAAACCCATACCCACCCTGAAGCCGAAAATTACCCCTGCCCCCCCAAAACTCATACCCGCCTGAAACCTAAAATTACCCCCTGGCAACCCAAAACCCATACCCGCCCTGAACCCTAAAATTACCCCCCTGGCCCCTTAAAACCCATACATTCTCTGAACCCTAAAGTAACCCCCTGGCCCCCCAAAACCCATATCCACCCTGAACCCTAAAATTACCCCCTGGCACCCCAAAACCCATATCCACCCTGAATCATAAAATTACCCCTGGCACCCCAAAACCCATACTCACCCTGAACCCAAAAATTACCCCACTGGCACCCCAAAAGCTGAACCTACGGGGCAGATTTACAAGCCCATTGCGCCACTTTTGCGTCACTTTTAACATGGGAAAAGAGAAGCAAAAGTGGCCCAAGGGGCTTGTAAATCTGTCCTACATTTGCATATTCGGAGGTGACTGACCTACTTGACGTTTCCATGCATGTAAGTCTAGAACACCGTTCACTTAGAGTAAACTAGATATGCAGCCAGTAGGTAATGCTGGTGATGCTGTAGAATGCACTAAAGTTACTGAACCTTACTTAAAAACTGCTGCCTGCTCTTCTGATACTATTCAGTGGAGTCGGGCTGATCAGCAGAACTGTCGTCCTGGCATACAGCCCTTCCCGAAGGTCTCACTGTGTAGATAGATGTGGGTCAAATGTCTCTTGGTTTCTCCTTGCCTGGGCCTCCTCTGCTTCTTCGTCGGTGCCCTTGGATGCAAAAAGAGACAGATCCATGGCACTGTTCACCATTCATCTGGTGAGCAGTGCCGTGGATGTGTATTCCATACAAGTGCACAGACAGCAGGGGGAAATGAATGGCAGTTCAGGTGCTGCTTTTCCTTTGTAAAGTAATTCCTGCTGGCGTCATAGCCCAGGGTTTGCTGTCTGTGCACTTGTATGGAATTAGCATCTATACAAGTGCACAGACAGCAAACCCTGGGCTATGACGCCAACAGAAATTCCTATACAAAAGAAAAGCGTCTCCTGAACTGCCTAACCCTAACCCCCTGCTGTGCACATCGTTCCTACTCCCACCCATGACGAGGCCGCTATAAACCCGGGTACTTCACAGGTCTAAAAGACCATTTACTTGTTAATGTGGCTTTGTTGTGTTTTCACCCATTCTTAGAGTTGGCATGAGGTTTAAAAGAGGGGGTGAACAAGGGATTGAAGACGCCGCGTGGTGATATGGACTGGTGCTTGGATTGGATGGAAGAGATAAGCAAGTTCCTCTGGGGAGGGCCTTAATGACTTGCTTGAGGGCCGTAATGACTTGCTTCGCTTGCTTGGTGCCATTAGAGCTTTGGCTCACAGTAGGGGGTATTTTAATTTTCTGGTTACTCCCTTGCAACAAACTCTCTCTTTTAGGGCAGTAAAACGCTGCTTTGTTTCCATTTGGGCATTTAACGCGCACACGTTAATTTAGTAGCAAACTGCGAGGCACAGGCAACAATGAGGCATTGCCATGGCAGAGGGCAGTGCATGCCTAAGAAAAGCAGCGCTTTAAGCTCCACTAGAACATACAGTTCACTCTCCAAACACACAGAAAGGAGCAAGTGCGATTATTCTCTTGTGCACCTCTAGATTGGCCACCTGACCCCAGAGTCACACGTGTCGACATTAATTTTTTAACCTCGGCCTGCCGATCTACCCATTTCCATGGGCGTCCGCAGGGGGGGCAAGGAGGGGGGGGCAAGGAGGGGAGCTCATGGAGGGGGTCAAGCGCCCCTCCTTGCCCCCCCTGCGGACGCCCATTTGTAGATCCCCGGTTCTACATATGGCTGTATATATATACTATTTTATCTTGCTCCTTCATCAATTTTACCGGGTCATTGTGGGGAATCCGTAATTTCTATGCCATCCTAGTTGCTACCATCTAGCAACACAGTCGTGGTGTTTACGTCCAGGCACTACTTTTCATGAGTCCAACACTGCCTTTCTTCGCCCTGATGAAGGTGTGACCCAGATCCGGGTCTGACACCGAAACACGCGTCGGCGCTGGAGCTTATGTGTCTCCCCTGCATCTATCTTTCCCTCGGAGAAGAAATTGTACTCTGTACTGCATGATCAACTGAGGATTGCCTTTCCCTCTTGCCTAATTGTTAGTTTTTGTTAAGTTGAAATTTCATATCTGTCAGTACTCTTCCGGAAGACTCCTGATATCACCTGAAAACTTTTACTGTGATTCAATGAACTGTTACATGTCGGGTTGTTTGATTATGTCTGAGTATGTGTATGTCTGGTTGGCTTGATAGAATGAGTGTGACTCATGATGTATATTTATTTACCTTTGTGATATTCATCTTTGCATTTCCTTTGTATTGTGCGAATTAAATAATGAAAATAAATATATATTTTTTCCTACTCAATTGAACATATCCTATTTGGGAGGGCCATTGGTTTCTAGGACCTTGCTAATTTCATCGGTGACTTGTTAGCACCAGATTAAGTAACCTTTGGGCAGAGTGGTTTTCTCTGTATTGTTAGTAGTCTTTTTCCCATGCTCCCTCTGTCAGCTATCATATTCAGAGGCCCCCTTTTATGTAAGTGATCATTTAAACCCGCAAATGAACCTGCATGAGCCCTCCTGCTGGTCTCTGCCTGAAGTGAGACCTGATCCACAAGAGCTGCCCCTCCACAAGTCCTGGACCCTTGGCTGGATCATTATGCCTAACTGTGGGTGTCACCAGAACCGATGCACAGAGACACAACTCGGTGCAGGACCTTCCATCAGAGCTCCAGCGGCCTTATCAGAACCAGTGTAGCATGACACAACTAGATGCAAGACCTTGTATCACAGCTCCTGACTGGCTGCCTGATGTGAAGTGACGCAGCACGATGGAACTTGATACATTAACGTGTATTGTGAAGAACCGGGGTTTAACCCAGCGGCGTCAGGGGCACGCCTAAGATCTTCGAGTTCACCTGTCTTGGTATACAGAGACACGGAATACTTCTGGATGGCATCAGAGACCAAGTTTATTAGCTGCAGCTAGTAACAGTGATCCTAGAAATACATCACGGTGTAAATTCTCAGGAGACTGCTCATTTTACTAAGGCGAGACGTCTCATTTTATACCCAATATTCACATTATAAATTTACACCCACTGCACAAAATTCTAGCCAATAAGGTACATTTTCAAACAAAGTGTCACATAACAAAAACTCAATTTACAGTATCCCAACCCAAAAGTTAATTATTAGGAATGACCCAAATTCAATCTCCACAAGCCGGACAAACCTATAATTGAAAGCATAACCCATGTAATGAAGAGACATAAAAAAAGAAACGGTAACAGATGCTGAACCAGATAAGGCATGTGCAAGGAAACTAAAAGTTAACGATGTCCTGAACATTGATTGGCAATCTCAGACAAAGATCGATCAGGGAAATTGGCTTTGCGGGGTCAGTTTCAGGTGCAGAGGTCAGTTTCTTACAGTTCATTTCAGAGTCAAAAAGAAACCTAGTTAATGTATACATGAACTAAGAAGGCCTGGCCACTTTATTCGCCAGGCTACCTTCACAGGCCTACGTGAGGGCAACACAAAATGGTGGCACAGAACAAAATGGAGTCAGACTCGAGAATTACAGAACCTCAATTGCATATCTCACAGCCCGTCCTCAATAACAATGTGCCACAATGCCTCGCGGACAGTAAGTACAATTCTCAATAGGATTAACCTGCCCCTGTATCCAGCTTGAGCTACAAAGCGACTGGCCTGAGCTTGAGCATTTGGCCCTGTCCAGTCTGACCAGATAACCGCAGTTGGCACTTTGTGCTTCTAAGAACTATTTCTTTTACCTAAAACATTGAATTTACGTGTCTCCAGTTCTACTTATTGGATTTTTGTCGTTCTTGTATCATTTCATTTATTGAAATATACTCTATATTTATAAATTGGTTTGGGATTTTTCTTATGTTATGTCTTCACTTTATTACTGTTTGTGTGCTACATAAATACTTTACAAATTCCCTCTAAGATAAGTCTGACTACTTTGTGCCAATGTACCAGCACGTTAAGCACAGGTTAATTTAGTAACTTTTGTGGATCACCCTAACAAGGATTGTCGTTGTTGCCTGAGGAGATCTTCTACCCCCTCAATCAATGACCCATTTTTTAAAAGTCGTCTGTAAAAACACTCTTTAATTATTAAAAGCCTTTTTCTGTCGAGCAACATGCTACCACTGCCAGAATCTGAATGTTTTAAAATAAGCATTTCAGCCTGTTAGGATGACTAGAATGCTCCATGTTAATATTTCATTTACAATTTTAGAGCAGATAATTATTCACATGTAATGTTCTCTGATCTCACAATTTAAATTGTGGAGAGATGGTCATTAATATTAGGAAACAGTCATGAGGAAGAAGCTACCATTACAGATGAGTATACTTGTCTTGTTCTTCAAAAGAGATGGTGATATTAGGAAGCAGAATATTGTTGGTCATTCAGGGATTGTAGATTATGGAAGAGTGAAGGCAGACTATGGTCCAGGGACAGTTCCCATCATGCTGTCGTCCTATGTGCCACATGGTTTCAGTTTGCCAAGTGTTAATGGCACCAGTGTAGTTGTCTACAGTCTACCTCATGACCTAACCCACAGCCTGCTCCATTTTGAGGTAAACCAGCCCAGTCTTTTAATTTCTTATTGAGGAAATAAATGCACATTTTGCATTGATGCTCCCATCAGTTTTGTAACCCATTGACAAGCATATCGCTGTCATTGCTGAATACTGTGTTTTATTACCAGGCATAAAACCTGCCCATCCACATCATTATTTTACTGTCCTATTTATGAGCTATAACCTATACAATTTCAAATCAATGAAAAATCATTTTTGGCAACAAAAAAAAACAGACTTAAAGGCTTTGCCAATGTTCTTTAGGTCTGGCATTGGTCAAGACCTTTTGGTTTTGGCAAAATTATATATAACTATAACTACTCAGTGATGTTTGCCACTGGGTAGTAATAGGAAGGACAACACTTTCATAGGAAGTGGATTTTTTGGTTTTTTTATAACTTTTGCGATCTTAAACAAATCTTCATGAAACTTTCCAAAAAAGTCTCAATCACCTTAGCTCTTTCCTGGAAAGTTTCAGGGTGATTTGTCAATCCGGGTTTGTGAAAAAGAGAGGTACCAAAACGAGTTTCCCCATACAAATTTACATGAGAAAATTGAACAGACATGCCATAAAAATGGCTGGACGGAATTACACTAAACTTGGAAGAAAGGAAGAACTTGGTCCAGAAAGCGTGCCTTTTGTGATTTGGTATAAATCTCTTTGGTATTTTTGGCACAAGGAAGGTTCTAAATGTATGCATATTTCACACCACAGATCCACCACAAATCTTTTGTGGTGGACCTGCGGATCCATAAACTCAACCTCACATTGTGATTGACAGACTGCTACCTGAACAGTAAGTTGTGGCCTCTATCTTAGTACTTGTATACTCAGTCCTTGCATCCTGCAAAAAAAAATAAGAAATATTACAAGCAGTCCTTTGTTAGAGATGGTGGTTGTGGGCGGTAGTAGTCAGCACTCATTTTTGGAAACCAGCACTTATTTATATTCAACAAACTTTGATCCAGAGCTAGTGAGAGCAAACACAAAATAGGAAATGGAAAAGAAAGAAAAACACAGGAAATCGTGACAACGAAAAAAAGCAAGGGTGAAAAAAAGAATGTGTAAGACTGAGATAAAAAGTAAGAGAGTGTAAGGTGGTGAATTAAAGAGTCATCAGGTGGAATCAAACCTATGCAGCCTTGGTATTTGGGACCTCAATCTGCGATAGTGCTGGCCATGGTCATGGGAGCAACCTTTAGGCCCGGCACTTAGTCCTTTTCAAAGTAAGCACTGAGTATAAGGGGGCATGGTAGAGGTTCCCTGACTCCCAGATGGGATTTGGGGGTAGGATATGCTGGGACCTCACCTGAAGTAAAAATGATTTTTTTTTAAAAATACCTGTACTGTTCAGCGGATTCATGGATCCATTGTGGCACTCAGCTTGGCCCTCTGAGGATTCACAATGGACCTGTGTATCCAAAACACGATTTTTGAAAAGCAGATACACAAACAAGTATACTCAGACACACACCCCATGCAGTGAGTGACACACATCAACACACACCACACCTCCACACGCATTCCCTCGCAGGCATACATAAACACACAACTACTCCCACACACCGTCATACACTCATTCCCACACCGACAAAAGAAACACACACACACAAAACTAGACCCAAACACACACTCACACTGAGAGACACAAACACACACATATGAATATTTTACCAGCGTGACATTGCGATGGATCTGCATAACAATTAAATGATTGATGAAAAAGATTTTTGGACAAAAAACTGTAATTTGCTGATTAGGTGCTCTGAAAAGAGCCGTTTGTGTTAATAGTGTGCTATACACATTTTTATGTAGCACTGGATGCATTCCGTGATGTAGTTAATGAAGACCCTGTTAACTTCTGCTGTGAAATGGACTCCATCCTTTCGGCATTCTCCTGGCATGTTGAAGTGGATATTATTTTGGTATATGGATTCCACTCTATTGTCACTGAAAAATGACAAAATTGCTATGCTGTCATGTCTTTGAGATGTCTCAATCATTGGCCAAAATTTAGTTGACCATTTCCACTTCAGCCTTTGACCTATATTGAAATACACAAAGGCAGTGTGAGGGAAGAGAACCATCAATTGTGCTAATGTCTCCTTCATTTGGAATTCAAATCCAACCCCTGTGACTGTACCCAGATCGTTGCCACCAGTGCACAATCATGCGGTCTGTGTGCTTGCAATCCTAAATGCCCTAATTATTGGCAACATATGATGCCATTACGTATCTCTATGGCCAATCCAAGTAATGTCCATTTAGAGAAATCCAAGATCCATGTCAAAGTCACAAATTTTAGCATTATCTGTCTTCCAAAAGACACAACTGTGACCCACAATCCACACTCTAACAATGATGCTGGTATGCAGGAGCAAGCAGGATACACGAGAAGTTATAGTAGGTAATAATAATGACTAAAGAGGGCTGCAGCTTATCAAATCATTCATATCAAATCATTCAAACTGATGTAAATTGAATTTCTTTATGTTGAAGATAAGGAGTTTTTGTATAGTGAAGGTCGTATGTAATTGAATCATAATAGGTACTGATGATAACATGGTATACTCTCTTTGAAGCGATCAGGCCAGGGCTTGATTATGTCTTTATGTAAAAAAAACATGGCCACTTTTAGATGATGTATTTAGAGGGGAAGTGGCGTCTCTATAAAGACCTATGTACCGGAGGAAAGCTGTATGTAGAATACACTCTGCCTTCTAATAAGGTATGTGTGTGATGGGGGACTGCCCTGTCCCTCATGAATTCTGTTCATGGTGAAAACTATATGTAAACAAAGCTTGGACAACTAATAGGTGATCTGTCAGCTGAGTGATAGACCTCTCTGTAAATAAGTCTTTTCTGACTGAAAGCTAAATGTAGAAGAGTCTTTGCGAACCAATTTGTGTTGTTTGTGGTGAGGGACTGGACTCTCTGTGAAGAGTCCAGTCTAGGGCAGACGCTGATAATACAAGAGTCATGGGAAACTAAGCAGGGGTTGCCCTTGGTGGGGGACTGGTGTCTTCTTGTACAGCTCTGTCAGGGTAAAACCTGTATGCACAGGAAGCTTGGCAAAGTGCTAGGTGAAGTGAGTGATCAGGATCTAGCCCCTCTGTGAAGAGCTCTGTTTAGGGAGAAAGTTGTATGTAGAAAAGGTTTTGCCAAGTAGCTGGTGGTTTCTATGGTGGCGGATTAGCCTCTCTGTGAAGAGCTCAATCAAGAGTGAAAACTGTTTGTAAAAGAAGCTAGTACAAGTAATGAACATTGTCTGTGATGGCCAGGACTCCTCTTTCCATTAGAAACTATGTTATGAGGAAAGCTCTAGGCAGAAAAGGTTTGCTTAAGTCATGTGCGATGTCAATGGTAGGGGACTGCACTCTCCGACAAGAGCTCACTCTATGGCAAAAGCTGTATTTAGAACAATTTTGTCCAACTAAAACATGATGAATGTGGTTAGGGACTGGCCTCTCAGAGGAGGGTTTTTTTATGTATGGACCTACATGGGGCAGAATACTTGGGTTTTTGTGTGTCCTTAACGCCCAATAAATCTTTGGCTGGCACTTTGATTTACCGGTCCCCAGGCTATGCAGGAGAATTCCTCTCCTCTTTGAAGGAGAGTTTATTCAAATATCTCCTTCAATATTCAAATTTCACTGTCTTTGGTGACTTGAACCTACATTTTGATAACTCTTCTGACCTTCAAGCCAAACATTTACTTACTAACATGGCTGCCCTGAATCTGAGTCAATTTGTTAATCAACCAAGCACTCTGATGGCCACATTTTGGACCTTATATTCTCTGATTGCCTTGTAAACATTATCGAAATCAGAACTATTGAGTGGTCTGATCATGCTATAATCCATTTTGCCTGGAATATTTGCCCGTTTTCCTCAGGCAGAATGCGTGAGCCAGCTGTGTCATTAAGAACTGGTCTAGCCTTTTTTGCCAACCAAATTGCTGACATCTTCAAGATAGTTAGGATATTATTCCACCATGATGCTCTTTTACAGCCTTTAAAGGGCTCTCCTAATCTGCATGAGCAACAATCTGTTTTCTTTGATGGTAAAATCGCTGATAATGTCGAAGTTCTTAATTCTATGGGACCTGAGGGCCCTCTAGAGATGAGTTGAATAGATGATTTGATACCCTGTCCAGCTAAAACTTCTTCCTGCTCACTCTGTGTGTTTGATTGGAGGAATCTGGACAGACCTTGAAATCATGTAAGTCTGGTTCTCCTGACAACCCCAGCCCTCCCCGAATTCTGACTGCCTGTTTGAATACGATCAGTCCTGTTTTAAACTTTCTCCTGAATAGTTCTATTCAATCTGTATCTGTTCCTAGCTGTTGAAAACAAGCTCGATTGGTACTTTTATTGAAAAGACCCTCGGCAGTATGATCAATTTTGAGCAGCTTCAGGCCTATCTCCCATCTGTCTGCCTTTTCTAAAATACTAGAGAAAAGCATTGATGGCCAGGTGTCTAATTTCTTGGAACAGGACCAGCTCCTGAATCTGTCCAGTCAGGCTTCTGTCCATGTTTTAGTATGGAATGTACCTTGGTCGAGGTCACTGATTACATCAAGATGGTGGAGGACAAAGGGAAACAGATTGTGTTTATATTGTTAGACATATCCGCACTCTGACACTGTCTGTCATGCCATTCTCCTTCAGCGTCTGGAAAATATAGGCATTGGAGGATCATCCCTAGCTTGGATCAACTCATTCTTGATGAACAGAAGCCAGTTGGTCGTGATACCACCATTAGCCTCGAACGCTAAAGCTCTAAAACTTGTGGTTCCCCAGGGCTCTGCTTTGGTTCTGATGCTTTTTAATGTTTATATGACCCTTTATCATCATTGGTTGACTCCTTCAGCATACAGATCAAGTCTTATGCTGACAATACTCCAATCCTGCTTACATTGGACAAAAATGAGACTGACGCCTACAGCAAGTTTTAAGTCCTGCCTAACGGCTGTTTTTAAGTGAAAGTGTCAATGCAATCTACAGTGTAACACCAACAAATGAGATTTTGCTACTCAGTTCCTCACCACCCTCCGCGATGTTGACTGCTGGCCTGATCCTATTCATCCCCCTATATCCCTATCTTCGTCTGTGGTAATTTGAGGAATACATTTGACAACCTTGTTTTGTTAGCCCCTCCGGTACTCCGGGTACTGGCCCAGAAGCTCTCATCACGACCCATCTCGATATGCTGATTCTCTCTATGTGGGCCTACCGACCTACCAGCTAGGAAACTTCAGTTGGTACAAAATGCTGCTGCCCAGCTACTACTAAATGTCCCCAGAGGGGCTCATATCCTTCATCACCTTAAAGAGCTGCATTGGCTGCCCATTAAAGAGAGGATCAAGATCAAATGTCTCACTGAGGCCCACAGGGCCATTTATCAGGTTGGCCCAGTATACTTGTCCAATAGGCTCACTCCATATCACCCTGCCAGACCCCTCCTCTCTTTGGGCGCCATGCTGGCTGTGGTGCCATGGTAGAAGAAGAAAAATGCCAGTGGCTCCTCCTTTGTCCTGTTTGTGGGCAAGCTTTGGAATACCCTTCCTTTGGACCTTCAAGCCATGACGGATCAACTTGCCTTTAAACATAACTTTAAAACTTGGCTATTTCAAACTGCCTATCAGTAGGCTAGCTCTTGCTTGGGTTGGTTTCTAGTTTGCTTAGCACTGGGACACTCCACGATTAGCCGTGTGTTTTATACATCTTTCTGATTTCTGATATTCTGAAGTGTCTTGATCAGCTAATAAGTGATGTCTGTGGTGTGGTTTTTCACAGAGAGAGAAATCCCCCATCACACACACCACCTATTAGTAGGCCAAGCCTCTTCTACATGCAGCTTTTGCTCTGAGCAAAGATGAGCATGAAGAGACCAGTTCCCTATCACATACATCACCTATTAGTATGCTGAGACTGTTCTACATGCAGCTTTTGCTCTGAATAAAGCTGATCCAGAAGAGGCCAGTTCTCCACCAGACACATCATCTATTAGTGGGCTCAGCCTCTTCTACATATAACTTTTACACTGAACAAATCTTAGCATGAAGAGAAGTGTCCCCTTGCACACACATTACATATTAGTAAGCCAAGCCTCTTTTACATACATATTTCACCCTGAACGAAGCTCAACATGAAGAGGTCAGTCTCACCACCATACGCTTCAGCTATTAGTAGACTAAGCCTCTCCCACACACAGCTGTCCCCCAGAACCAAACCTTATATGATCGGGCCATCCCCCACCAGACACATCACATATTGTTTGGCCAAGCTTCTTTTACATACAGATGTTGCTCTGAAAAAAGCTCTGAATCAAGAGGCCTGTCCCCCACCGCACATATTATCTATTAGTAGGCCATGCCTCTCCTACATACAGCTGTTGCACTAAAAGAAGCTCAGCATGAAGATACCAGTCCCCCTCCAGACTCATCACCAATTAGTAGTAAGTATGAAAATTGAAGATCCTTCGGAGAGTTTGTTTCTACAACCCAATTGTAGATGATATAACATCCCTTTAAGAGCTTGAGAATGCACTGTTTGCTGCCTGGCCTCATAGTCATGGGGGAGGGGACGACATTAATATTCTGCGGAATACAACATTGGATTCTTCCCATAAGACCAAAGCCAAAAATAAACCCAGAGCTTCCTGGCATTTGGCCAGAAGGAGTCAAGATCTTGCATTAATTGACCCATGGAGAGCTCAATACCAGCAGTTACAGGAGTAAGCTTGTTTTTCCCAGAGATTTATTTCCGCTTCAAAGACAGATTTTGAATAAATCTCTTATCAATGGGATATAGGGTAGTCTTTTAAACCTTGCAAACCCATTTTCAGGCCACTCCATCCCAGTGAAGGAAACAAAGGTTAAGATGAATTAGATTGAGTGTCCTCGATGGGCATTAGACAAGACTCTCCTCACTGAGGATTTATAGATCATGATTATGCAAGCTAATCTCATGGAATTCCTCGAGAGGAATATTGGATCAACATCAACATTTTCTGTTTTTGAGCCATGCAAGACCTTTATCAGGGGGAAGGCAATCTCTTTCAAAGCAAACATATCTAAGCAAAGGAAGAAGAACACAATAGATCCACAGCGCAATCTCAAACAAGCAACTCAGAGGCACAGAATTCAATAATCTCAAGTGATGAAATCCAGATTGAGAGTGGCTAGAAAAACTTTAAAGAGGCATTACTACTCCCAGACAATATTTAATCAGAATATATGCTTCCAGCAATTTTACAAAGAGAGCAAGCATGTTGGGAGATTCTTTTCTTGGCCAGTCAAAAAACGACACAATAATGGCACTATTAAGCCACTTTGCGATGAAGACATGGGTCAAATGGTAGACCAAATGGCAGAAATAGATGGGGTATTCCTTAAGCACTATACAAAGCTGTATACATTTCCATATCCTGCTTCTTTAGAATCTATTAATGATTATCATAGAACAATGGATCTACCCATGCTTAGCAGTGACCAACATGCTCAGGGAGTGGCTAACATTATGATTATTGTAGCTCAGGCAGCCATCTGAAGCTCCCATAATGGGAAATCTTGTGGGTGCATTGGATTGCCAGTAGAGCTTTACAAAACATTTATGGCGAGACTGTTGGTGCAACTATTTAATGAAATGCTAGAGGGTTGCCAGATCCCCAAATCCTCCTTAGAAGTAGTTATAGTAAGCTTTTAAGCCATCCGATAAGCTGGGCTCAGATCATCCAATTTGTTTGCCTAATAATGATAAAAATTGATTACTAAAATTATGGCCTCTAGAAAAACTCCCCTAGTTCGGGATGTGGTGAAAAGAGATCAATGTGATTTCCTGCCTGGGAGAACCATTGCAAATAACACCAATTTGTGAATTCTTGCTATCAATTATTTCAGGAACAATGAAGTAAAAGCCGCAATTATTATGATTGACGCTAAAAAAAGCTTTGAGTTAGTCAAGTGGGACATTTTGTTTGCTACTTCACTTAGGTTACATTTTCCCTCCAAATTGGTGAATCTCCTGCAGAACCTATATAGCAAAGCAGAAGCAAAAGTTATAGTTAACTCAAATATGGCAGGATCACTTGAAATTAGACGTGGCAGTCATCAGAGGTGCCCCATGTCTCCATTGCTGTTTATAGAACCCCTAACCTCGCTGCTATGCCAAGACTCCCAAATTAGGGCACCTTTTTTTACTAGGAACAGAGAGATTAAGTGATTTGCCCAGTGTCACAGGATGTTGAGCATCCCTACCGAGACTCAAACCTGGTTCCTCAGCTTTGAAGTCGCATGTTCTAACTGTTAGGCCATGTTCTCTCCCCCAGATGATTTACTTTTCTACTTGGCAGCAGAAGAACAAAATATTGCCAGAACTTTTAGATAGATCAAAAGACTCTCAGATCTAGTGGGGTACAGAATCAACCATACAAAGTCTGAAATACTTTTGCTTAAATGTTCACACAAAGTTCTTCCCACTGATATGCTGACTCCAATTTGCAGGGCGGGTTCATTTAGATATTTGGCCATTTTCATTTACTACCGGTTTTTGCAGTTTAACTATGCGTCAATGCTTTCTAAGGCCGAGAATCCTGTACGACAGTCGCAGTCTCTGCTACTATGTATCATTGGCAGAATGGCATTAATAAAAATGATAATTCTTCCTCTTTTTCTTTTCATATTTTCAAATGTAGTAACTAAAGTTCCCTAAAGATTTTTTAACGATATTGACCGGATACTGCACACATTTATGTGGTCAGAAAAAAGAAACCCCATACAAATTAGAAACTTTGCAGCTGTGTATAGAAGACGGGGTTATCAAGCTGCTTTTATGACTTCATGCATTCAGGCGGTTGCTCCCCAGGACCTCGAAGGTATTTTTTATCTCAGGCAAATGCTCCTAGAAAGCAATATTCAGCTTATCCCTTTCATTAAAATTCCCAAACTTCCAAAATGCAGTAGATACAAGCTTCCTCAAATAAATCTTTATAGATTTTCTCAAATGAAGGAAGAAACTCAGTTTACTTCTGTTGGAAAGTGGGTTATTAGTAGGAGTAATGATGCATCTACCACTGGCAATAAGGCCACAAACACAGTCCAGGGCTCAGTGGAGGTCTCAATAAATTATTCCTATTCTCAACCCTGGGTAGCCTGGCTGCGATAAGGCAGGCTTAACTTAGGAGACAGGTATGTACAGCATTTAAAAACACAAATTCAATAAGTAGTTAAGTCATAACACATAATAAAACTCCAACACCAATTTATAAAAGTATGAGATATTTGTATGTTTAAAATGACATTGAAAGAACAAAGATCCAAAATAGGGAACCAGAGATATGAATTTTTAAATAATACACACTTTCTAGCACTTAGTCACCTTATGGACACTTTTCCAAAGTTGCTCCAAACTTCTGGAACTTCTTCCTTAAGTTCCTCTTGAGGGTCCAAAGGGTCCAAAGCACAATCTAAGGGTCTGGAAGATCCAAGATGGTCCTGGAAAGTGTGAGACCACAATTCCAACAATGCACCTGGCCAAAACCCTTAACGGTCCACAGGATGCACTTCAGGCAGGGAACCCGTGGTGGAGTTGAGACACGTGAGCTATGTTCACCTGTAGCTTGCAGGGAGCCCACTCTTTATTCCTCTTGAAGCAAGGTCAAAAGGGCTGTAGTTCCAGATAAAGCAGCAGGGGTGTTCAGTCAGAATGCAGGGCCTGATGGTGCAAATCAAGTTTCCAGCAAGGCGTCCACTCTTCATTCCTCTTGAGGCAAGTTACATCAAAAGGGCTGAAGTTCCTAATAATTTAGAAGGCGCAGTCAGTCAGAATGCAGGACAGGATGGTGCAAATCAAGTTTCCATCTTGGCAATCCTTTTTCTTCTCTTAGTTTCAAGCAGCAGAGCTGAGAGCCTCTGCCCCGCTCAGATATGTATTCAATGTTCTCTGGGGTCAAGCAGGAGGACACTCTAATGTCTAAGGAGGTGCAGGTCAACACCCCAGAGCAGGACCACTTCCTCAAAAGTGTGACATAATGGTTTCCCAGAGTGCCCTTGTCATCCAAAATTCAATGTGGCTGAAATCTCAGCAGAGGAGCAAGAACTAGTTAAACCAACCTCCAGTATGGCTCATATCGATTGCTCTCCTCCCCCTGACATCTGCAAATCTCTCCCTCAAGCATGTGATCTTGCTGGGATCAGAGGGGAAGGTGATAGATTAACCTGGCTTTTTGGCCTGCCTCCTTGTTTCTTTGAAGCTCATGGTTTACGACCCCACACCCCTGCTCTATCATTCCTGGGTAGCAGAGCCCTTTCCTACTAAATAGCTTTCCTCCCCGGGTGCCACTTATCACTGCATCAAAGCAGCCTGGCTAATCCTGTTAACTCTGACCAATCAACAATGGAATGTTGGCTTACAGACAACAAAGTCTTATAACTTATTTTCTGTATATTGAATATTTTTCGGTAATCCCCAGTGTTAGTTATGAGCTCATAAACCATTGCAATGTTAACCTATATGGCTGGGGATCTACAGTGGGGAAAATGAAATGTCCAATTTCTCCAAAACCAGGGCCTATAAAACATCTTTTATAATGATCCTGCTTATATCTAAATGTGCCCACCCCCACCCCTGGCACACCTCGGGGAGACTTTAGGGGGTTCTGAAAATGCAAATATAATGCAGATCCTCACTCCACAGTGCTCCTAGCACAAAACTCGATTATGGGAAGCACTTTACTGCAATGAGGAAAGTGAAATGTGCCCTTTCTCTATCCCCAGGGCGTATAAAACATATTTTATAAGGACCCTCCTTATAAGCACCTGACCCCGACCCCTGGGACACCTAGGGGAGACCCCTGGGGTACCTAATATACCTAAATATTGTAGCTAATCGATATTTAAGTGCCATCAACTAAGTCGAGTTTGGGCACAATTTACAATCTAAAAGCAGTCCTTCAACACAGGGCTGCTTTTAAAATGAGCCACGTCTCTCAGCAGTGCACATATGCAAGTGCAGAAAGGTCTGCTGGCCTCTAAATTGCCTGCCATTCCCTGTTACATTCTAGGGACTTATAAGTAGTTTTAATTCCCCTGCCCTATTATGTACTAGGGACTAGGGTAGATCATGCCAATCATAGGAGAACTCTAACCCATAGTGTAGTCTAATGTATGTTTGCCTGTTTTCACTGTGTTTTCACCATAACACTGGGCCTGGGCCTGGTAAAGCAGAGCCCAGGGACAGTTAGAGTCTGTAACCACCAGTACCAGTCAGCAAAATATGGGGGTGCCTAGGGCACAGGATGACTTTGCAACAACTTCCTTTCATCTTAAAATCCTTCACTTAGATTACAGCAATATTTGAAACTCGGTACAGGTCGGGATCCACAGGTTTAGAGATCATTTGGTGGAGGGGTCATGAAGACATGGGATCAACTAACATTTTGTAATCCACAGCTCTCCTCCTCGTCGTTCTTTTCATTTTTTCAGCTCTGTAATTTTATGCGAAAAATACAACCATTAAGTTATACTCTTGCCACTTTGATTATCCAGACTTTTTATGTGAGTGAGACAAGGGAGATAAGGAAATGATACTGAATAATCAAGCAACAACTCTATCTAAAGGTAGTCATGCTAGCCCGGAAAAAGATCCAGACCTCCACAGGGTGTAAAATAGAAGTGCATACATGGAAGACTTACATTGAGTGGGCACATAAAGCCATCAGAGGGGCAAACTTTAAACGCATGGCTTTTTTTGTAAGTGGCAACTATACTTCACCCCATCCCGACTACAAGGAACGTTTCCATCTATTTCTGGGTCATGCTTCATGTGTAGGTACCATACAGGAGATAGGGTACATGTCTGTTACACTTGCCCAGGCCTTACAGAATTTTGGAAATAAGACTTTCAGTGACTTAGTAGAAAATTACAGATATCGTTAGTCCCTTACTTGTTGGCCATCCTGTTTGGCATTAAAGTCATACTCAACTTATCAATTCGCCAAAAACAGCTAGTGTTTGCTGCATCCCCAGTGGCAAAATCTTTGATCCTACAAAAATTGAGATCGCTCTAGGATCCAGCCTTTGGCCGATGGGAATGTAAGATGATACAAGTAGAATACAAGGAAAAACTGTATTCCCAAAGAGAAGGGGCCATTCTGAAGTTTCATAAAATTTTAGGGTGAGAAGTAGAGACAATTCGTTTAAGGGAGAAATAGCTGTATGTACTGTGTTAGGTTTATTTTGTGAGCTACATCTGGGTACATGACTGAGAATTAGGTGACTCTGGGGATGGGTGTTTATATTATTGCTTTTTGATGAAATTGTTTGGATTAATTGTATTACCTTTTTTTTTCCTGTCTACCTGTGATCACAAAAAATGATTTTTTTTTTAGTCTTTCCCAGAAATACAGCATCTTGCAAAATTCGATCCTGGAAGTAGAGATAATCTGACAATTAACATGCTGGATACATACAAACCAAGAATTAGTCCTCATCTTCAAAATATGTGTCTCTATGAAGTACTTCAGCATTGCACATGTTGAAGTAATGCAACTGAAAACATAGAAGAAGAAAGTTGTGCAGTTCTTGGATGTGACAGCTGTTTGGTCCGACACAACAAAGGAAATCTAATTAATCTTAGTTGCCAAACCCCAGAGAGAAGAGAGTTTTTCTACTTGGTACTTATGCAGTTGTTTAAGCCATTTTGCACAGAATCAGAATTGCTGGGACACTATGACTGTAATAAAGACTCTTTCAATGCTGCAAAAGACACCATCGGGTGCTCAGTCTTTCCAACCTACCTGTAAATGTTGAAAGATGAGATCAAACAGGAAGAAACTATCCTTGCTGAGATAGCCAAGGAGAGTTCACAAAGCAGTCAAGGATCTGCACCAGTGAATCAGGATCGTCTTGGAGAACCAATTATTCAAAATGAAGCAGCCATAGATTTGAATGAGGTGGAGACTGCAATGCAGCAAGCAACAGAGGACACTGTGGAATTTTAACACTTAGGTGCCGATTCCGATCCTGGAAAAATGTTCCCCGTACGACTCGTATCTGGTCTTTTTACCGTACGAATCGTACAAGTAGCGTACAAACTGCCAAGTACGATTCGTATGGGAAAAAGTCCATACGAATCGCATTGGGAAAATTTCCCCACACGTCCTCGGGTCGGAAAAAGTGTCCGACAAATCCCCGGACGATTTTACGTACAAATGTGAAAAGTGAAGTCCGAGCGCGCAAGTACGATCCGTCCCGTGCGTCCGATGTTACAACCGTATGGAAAATGCACCGTACGGACCGAACTCCCATAGCAACCATGGAGACATGTGCCCGCATACGGCCGAACCCCCCCAGCCCCCGTGAGTACGCGCCGAACCCCCCCAGCCCCCGTGAGTACGTGCCGAACCCCCCCAGCCCCCGTGAGCACGCGCCGAACCCCCCCAGCCCCCGTGAGTACGCACCGTACCCCCACCCGTGTATGTACACCAGTGTACGTACGCACCGTAACCCCACCCGTGTATGTACACCAGTGTACATGCGGACCGTACCCCCACCCGTGTATGTACACCAGTGTACGTGCGGACTGTACCCCCACCCGTGTATGTACACCAGTGTACGTACGCACCGTACCCCCACTCGTGTATGTACACCAGTGTACGTGCTTCCTAATTAAAGTTCTCACTGGATATCTACAGAAGACTACAGAATCAAATTTGTCATGTGTAGTAACAATCACAAACAGGATTAGCTACACATTAAAGGTATTACTTTACATCACCTTTTAATGCTACCTGTTGAGCATGACAATGAACTGGAATACCATAAACTATCTGGTGAAGCTTGCCATGAGGTATCAAGAGTATTGAAGAAACTGAAGCATTTAATCATTGATGAGGTCGGCATTGTATCCAACCTAATGCTTGCTTTCATACACTTAAGAATGCAGCATATTTTAAGAACAAACTACATCCGCTCTTTGGAGTAAAGCATTTTATTGTATTTGGTGACCTACTGCAACTTATCCCTGTAAAAGAACAACCTGTTTTCAAAACACTTGTGCATAATGAAACAAGAAATTCCTTGGGCAGTATTTGCAATGCAACTATTTGGTTACACTTTGAGTAGAAGGAACTAGTAAAAAAATATGTGTCAAGCATCGGATGCAAATTATGCAGATATACTGAATTACATCAGAATAGGAGTACTAAAATAACAGAGTAAACATACTTTGGAATGTCGTCATATCAAGAAACTATTTCCATCTAATAATACAGCAGCTGAAGTAATGCACAATTTAATTGAAGAACAGAAGTCTTTTTTTTTCCCTCATATGACCTCCGTAGCTACTGCCGCCTCTCGACCTGTCCCACCACTGGCGTAGATACATTTTTGGTGGTGCTTAGGCTCAGCTGATGTGTTCCAAACAGGGGATACCCGTTTATACTCAACTTGAGCTGACAGAGAGGTTTTAATCATTGGAAGTTTTCCTATACCCAGATCTAACATAAGGTGAGCCAAGAACTTCTCAAGAAGGGTCATCCAACCAGTTCCAAAACAACCCAATGTCAGGCCTTTCCCTGAAAACATTTACCCTCTGATCTACAGCTCGATAATACTTGACAGAATTCCACCACACATTCCAACTAGGATAGATTTCCTGATGCCACAACATACAAATCTCTCTCCTGGCCAACAAAATCAGATAGAATACCAATTTGTATTGGGGTCCAAAGTGATCTCGTATCCCACCTGGCCTAGGCACAAAACCAAATAAGATAAGAGTTGGGCTTACCTCCACCTCCGCACCCATGACCCTGGAGATAGTCTTACCAACATCCGACCAAACTTTGTGTATCTTGGGGCAAGACGCAAATATGTGGACATCATCAGCATTCTGGAATTCACAACTCCAGCATTTGGCTTCTCCTCCACCCTTCAATTTATAAACTTTAGGAGGGGTCCAGTATATCCTATGGAGTGTGAAAAAATGGTCTCTTCTGAGTGCAACAGATTTAATCACAGAATAAAGCAGGTCATTATATACTTGCCATAACTATTTCCGTTCCTCACTGGGCAAGTAGTTCTCCCAGACCTGATAAGGCTTTTCCATCCCTTGTTCTACTGCAGCCAGAAGATAATTGTACCATAAAGAAAGTTCTTTCTTCCTTGGGGCCTGATTTTGCAGGTCACTTTCCATGAAATTATCTTCACAACACGACCAACTTTGAGATTTACACCATGAGGAGAGCTTATAGTGTTTAAATCTGGACAAGGTTCCATTTGTAATATGATTCCAGAATTCCCAAGGATGACATATACTGTCCACTACCAAGTCCCCCCAATGTAGAACTCCTGCCACTATCAGTGGCTGAGCTAGGGTGTCCATAAGGCACTCTGGGGTTCCAGGCGAATCCCACACCGGTGCCCATTCACTATAATAGGAGTGCCCCAAGCAGTTTCGACAGTCTGACCAAAGCTTGGCTGCCATACCCAGCGTCTTCAGACAAACCTTTTTAAATAATTTCGGAGAGCCAAATTTACACATAAAACCGTGCTCCCCTACCCCCCTCCAGCATGGCTTTGAACATATTACCAGTTAATGAGTTATCCGGGGTATGCAATAGCACCCTGGCATTTTTCAGCTGATAGGCCCAACAGTGGAGCTGAAAGTTTGGTAAACCCATACCACCCTGTGTTAGTTTGCACCTAAGTTTTTTCCAGGACAACCTAATCGCTTTTTCTGCCGAAATAAAAGAAGAAATCCTGCCCTGAATTTTAAGAATCTCAGCTCTTGGGAATTCTAATGGTATGTTATTAATAAGATAAGTGTATTTCGGGAGGACACACATTTTAATCAGGTTGACCAGTCCGTAGTGAGATAAAGGAATATTCTGCCATCTTTTCAAAAGGAGCTCAACTTCCTTTGAAACTCTGTCTAAATTAACCTTTGAAATTTTCCTGGGATCTTGAGTTATTTTAATTCCGAGGTATCTAAGTTCTGTCGCAAATGGTTCAACCTGATTAACAATATTCCAAGCCGTAACCTCAGTCTTATCTTTATTTAGTTCGTAACCCGAGAATTTCCCAAAAGTTTGAGTTTCAAGTATAAGTTCATGTAATGTGATGTCCACATTGAATGAAAACACAACAAAAACGTCCACATATAAAGCTATTTTCCTAAAATAATCACCGAATACGAAAGGAACAATTTTTTTATTTGATCTTAAGCTCTGAGCCAAAGGCTCCATGTAAATATCGAATAAGATAGGGGACAAATGGTAACCTTGCCTAGTACCACGTTCTATGTTAACAATGGGAGAAAGATTTACATTAACTAAAATCCGGGCACGAGGAGAACTATACATTTTTTTAATAACATCTCTAAAGCCGGGAATAAAACCCATAACATTCAAGGTCCTATCTAAAAAATGCCAGTTCACACGATCGAAGGCTTTAGCCGCGTCAACCGTGATAGTTGACTGAGGAAGACCCCTAGATGATGCCATATCCACTGTACCAACTAAAGTATATACCAAGTCTGACATTTGTCTACCCGGAAGGAAACCCTTTTGGTCTTCATGGATTATTTGGGCTGCGATTTTACAAAGCCGTTTATTCAATATACCTGCAAAGACCTAATAATCAACATTTAATAAGGAGATTGGACGGTATGATTGACACTGAAAGGGATCCTTACCGGGCTTCAAGATCAGGGTAATAACTGCTTCAGACCATGAATCCGGCAGAGGAGATATACACTTTAGTATTTCGTTAAACAGTTTTAACCGGACCGGGATGATTTTATCCTTCAGCATAGAGTACACCTCAATCGGGATTGCTTCTGGGCCTGCAGCTTTCCCCTTTTTTGCCAAGTCTAACACTTCCAATATCTCAGTCCCTGATATTTCTCAAGAAAGAAATTGTTGACTGGCCTCGGTTAACCTCGGAAGCTGTTTTTGTTCCAGCCAACTGGAGATCTTCATGATAAAGATCTTGAAAGAGCCCTGTAAAGGCCTGTTCTATTTTATCTTTCTCCTCATTAAATTGTGTGCCCACTTTAATCTTGCTAATATACATATTAGCTCTATCGATCCTTGACTTGATGGCGACGAGCTTACCACAGTTCTCCCCTTGGTCAAGCTCCCGCATTTTACTTATCTCCCACTTTTGGTGTAAAATGTCTTCTTTCTTAAGTTTGCATTTTAGCTGACACTCCTCCACTCTCTTTACCCAATGTTCTTTCTCTGGATCATCATGAGGTCTCGCTTTCAAGTCAGCTTCAGCCCCGCTATCTGTTGTTCTAAATTAACCAATTCTTTCCTCTCTGACATGGCCCACCCAGTTACCGCCCCTTTTAATATCCCCCTCAGCCAAGCCTTGAAGGCATCCCAGACGATATATAGGGAGGCAGACCCTAAATTATTATGGAAAAAGGTGTCAGTTTCAAACTTCAAAAGGCCCGGAGTAGAAGATAGCAGGAGAAACCTCCTTTTTAAAGTCCATCTCCTTAAAGAATAGTCCGGAGGAAAATTGAGTTTAGCTCCATGATCTGATAAATGAATGGGCAGATATTTAATTAAGATCACTTTATGGGATTCTGCGTAATCCATAAATACATAGTCTATCCTGTAATAGTGGGAGTTCTTTTTACTATAAAAGGAGTACTCCCTAACCTCATCATGTTTTTTCCTCCACACATCACATAAATTAAAAATGTTCAAAATATTCAATAGATGAGCTTTAACATGAGGGGATGCTATCTGAGTTCGGGGAGAAGACCTATCAAGCTTATTGTCTAAGAGTACGTTGAAATCACCAGCCAGGATCAAAGGGGCATCACAGTCTGCAAGGGCCAAGCGAAGATTATTCAAAGGGAAAATATTAGGGGTGGGCTGAATTTGCGAAATTCACTTTCGCAAATTATCGCGAAAATGTTAAAAATCTCCGCAAACACGCGGAAATATCGCGAAGATGCAGAAGTTTTTTTCCCACCCGTTCGCGGTATTTTCTGCATGGTCGCGGCTCACCAACTTACCCATGCGGTTGCTCGCGGGCGCGGCCATCTTGTTTTCACTTGTCTCGCAGTGCATGATCGCGAGAAGAAAGAGGTGATCACACGACGAATGACGTTACTGTGGGCGCGAACTGTCGCGAGACAGCGCAAATGGCTACCAACAATCCAACATCTGGTGGAGAACGCGACCGGATCGGGAAAACTTGTCGGCGAAAGCGGGGATTTAGGTAAGGCGATCACGCGCACGCGAGAATGTGTTATTTTACAGCGCGAGCAAGCAAAACATTTCCGGTAAAGTGCGGATTGCGGACATTTTGACATTTTCATGCTCTCTGCGGAACGCGAAAATGTCAAATTATCGCAATTTCCGCGAGCGGAACGGAATTTTAGCCCAGGCCTAGAAAATATCATCTTCGTTAGGCCGGTAGTAACTTACTAGAGTATATTTAACCCCTTTAAATTTGATTTCAATGATAGCCCAACGTCCTCTATTGTCTACCTGAGACTTAGTAAACTCGTCTCCCGAGTTCATTTTTAATATTATCGCAACCCCTTTAGAACAGTATTGCTGATCCGAAGCAATAATTTTATCCACCCATTTTTGTTTACCAAATAGTGCCTTGCACTCTGCTTGCAAAAGATGGGTCTCCTGGATCAAGAGCAAGCTAGCTGAACTATTTCTTAAGTATTGAAGAATCAGGTGTTGTCTTCTTTTAACCCCTTCCCTGCGGGGGTAATTCCCCCGCGGTGCGGGGTGGGGGCCGCGGCACCGCTGTGCTCGTGACGAGCTCAGCTCATCATGACTCACAGTGGAGCTGAGCTCATGACGAGCTGAGCTCGTCACGACCCCACCCACTCATTAATTCTCCCGCACAGGTGGGGAATCAATCGCACGTGGGCGGGCCGCGGCAGTTATGACGAGCTGAGCTCGTCATGAGCACAGCTCCACTGTGACTCATGACGAGCTGAGCTCGTCATGAGCACTGAATAGGTTAACTATCAAGCCATTAACGTTCCAACTAAGACACTCAAGATATTGATTCCCATCATGGGCAAACCTATCCCCCAACATAAAACATGCTCCACCCTCCGCAGTAGCTACTGGAGGTTGTAATGTCACATGAATTTGAAGAACAGAAGTCTATAGTTTGTTTAATGCCTACACTTCAAGTGCGCTCCAACTTTAATCAATAATTTCTACAACTGGAGAAAGATTATATTTTGGAAATTGCAGCTGTTGATAAAATAGAACATATGGTAGTTAAAATACTACTCACAGATAACCTACAAGCAAAATTGGGTGCTTTGGAAAACTCTGTCTTGAAAACTGCAGGATTAGAAATGTATTACATATCAGCAAGATCTGTTGAGTAATTTTGCTATATAATTGCAAAGTAGAGGAAGGGTTAGTAAATGGTGCAATGGGAAAAGTTATTCATTTTATTAATTTCTCAAACAAAGAGGAGGTTGAATACTTATATTATGTTAATTGAATTTGTTGAGCATACAAATACCAAAAGGCATCTTGGCCCTAGCTACCATATGCTGTTGAGACCAAGGGACATATTAAACAGAGTTAAAACCAGGTCCTCAAAGATTTTCTAAAGACAAGGAAATTTGGTGAGGCCTTAATATCAAGAGGAAGTTTATTCCAGGCAGTGGAAGTGCCCAACACAAAGCTGTGACCTCCCGAGGCCATGCGTTTGAACTTGGGCAAGATCACCAATTTGCTGATCTGATTGGCCTATTGGGAATGTACCATTTGAAACTTTTTCGCCAGAACAAAGGTCCCTCCTGATGTAAGGCTTTGTAAGCCAAACAAGAGCTTTAAAGATGATTCTCTGTCTGCTTGGAAGCCAATGAGGTTTCCTCATAGCTTAGTAACTGAGAAGCAGGCATGCAGCGGCATGTTGCAAGATTTGTAATTTGCTGAGAACATGGTTATGTGCATTAAGATATAGACCATTACAGTACAGCACGAAGTAACAACTGTTTTTACTTTTTGGAGCTGCAATGAAATCAACAAGAGCAACTTCTTGATGATCTTGAGTGTATAGAAGGCCTTACACGCAACTGCATTGGCTACTGTATGAAAGTTTATCATTTATCAAGACCACCAAATTTTTAATTTTATTGTCCGGCATGCGAACAAAGGCCCAACTCTTGGGGCCAACAAGAAGGCTTCCAAAAGAATGACTGAGCTCAGTTTTCAGCCATCCATTTGTGACCGCTCGCATACAGTTACAAAACCAGGTTTCACTGTCACATAATCCTTTAGCTAGGGAGATGACGACTTGAGAATTGTCAGCATAATATATAAGAGAAAAGCCAAAAGATTTCGGGCCTCATGTAGGAAGCCAAACACCGGTCGGTAACAGCCGAAATTCGGTAATTATTCCGTTACCGACCGGTATTTAGGCATTTGCGATGTAGGGGGCTGATTTCTGGATTCGGTATTTACCGAATCGGAAATTAAGAAATCGGCAAAATACCGATTCGGTAAATACCGAATCCAGAAATGCAATGTAGGGAGCACTCTACAGAGTGAAAATTAGTCTTAAGAATTCGTTATTTACCACCAAATACAGGTTGGTGATAAATAACGAATACCTTGCAAAAAGCAATATTTTGCAGATTTAAGAGTGCCATGTGGCAGACATACATGCCCTTAGGGCATGTATGTGCGCCACATGTGCACACATGCAAGATTCAGGGGTGCAACAGGGTGTCAATGTGACACCCTGCCACCCTTGTATATGCTCCCCCCATTACCGAATCGGTATTTACCGAATCGGTAATGAGGCATACCTTCCCATTGATTCCTATGGGCCTCCAGGCCCATAGGAATCAATGGGAAGGTATGCCTCATTACCGAATCAGTAAATATCGATTCATAATTACCGAATTTTTCCGAGTCGGTAATCTTTACCGAATCATTACCTACATCACATTTACCGATTCATAAATACCGAATCGGTAAAATTCGGTATTTATGAATCGGTAAATGTGAGGCTACCTACATATGGCTGTTAGTGAGCTCGGCCAGAGGGGTTACATAATCTTGAAGATCATAGCACTAAGCGAGGATCCCTGAGGGACCCCAAAAGGAAGGGAGAAAGTCTGAGAGACAAAATTGTCCAGACAGACTGATTGTTTGCTTGCATGCAGAAAGGAGCTAAGTAGGTTCCATGCTGTACCTGGGATGCTGATGGTGGTCAGGCGTGATAGTAATCTGTCATGATTGACAGTATCAAAAGCCGTCAACATATCCAGTAGGATCAGTGCAGCATTCCCTTCTTGGTCAAGAAACATCCTAATTTCCTCTGCCACCTTAATTAAGGCTGATGCCGTACAGTGACCTGGGCGGGAGCCAAATTGGGTGGCATCCAATAAATTGTTGGATAAGATGTAATCTACTAGTTGGAGAGTCATTATTTTCTCAATGATTTTTTCTGGCATAGGACAGTAGTTATTTGGGTCACTAGGGTCCAATGGTTTCTTTAGCCAAGGCAAAACTGAGACTTTCTTCCAGCTAGTTATAAAAGAGACAACCCTAAATACTTGCTGGAAAATATTCATCAGGATTGGAGCAATGATTTCTACGACCAAAGCGGCAATTCTTGTTGGACATAGGTCATGCAGGGAGCCAGATCTAGTGGCCCTAGTCTGCCAGGCAACCATATTAGTGGAGGTGAGGATAAAAGTCTCAAAAGTGGGATCCGCCTGGGTACCATTGGGAGTAATGAGGTTGCAAACAGAAGAAATATGTGTGGGGGAGAAAGAGCTCTATATTTTTTCAACTTTCTGTAAAAATAAATCAGCCACATCATTGCTAAAAGTTTGTCTGGAAATAGAAGGCGTCCTTGTGGAATCCGTTGTGAGCTTGGTAATAGTTTGAAAGAGTTCCTTCATTGAGTTTTTCGCTGCTTCAATCTTACGGGTAAAATAGGCTGCAAGAATACTGGCTTAATAGGTATTCAGGTAGATCTTATACTTAGCCTTTTTGGTGTCATTATATTCTCGCCGTCACTTTTTCTCTTGTCTCCTGCAATTCTGTTTGAGTACCCTTAGGTCTTCTGAGAACCTATGGGAGGAGACCTTGTTTTGAATGACTGTAGTAGATTTAGTTGGAGCCAGAATACAGGCTGCTGTGTCAAGCCAGTTCATATATTGTGTAACTGTGGTGTTGGGTTCGTCTGTGAAGATAGGTTAAGTATCTCCTAGCACTTTGGAAAAGTTTTCAGAATTAATTTTGTGCCACTGATGGGTCAGGATAGTATGGGAGGTAGCTCTAAAGTATTGAGAAGGTGCATTAGTGGTAATCTGAAACATGATGGCACTGTGGCCAGACCACAATAATGAAAGGGTATTTATAATGACTAAGGAAGCGTTGTTTGTAAAAATGCCATCCAATGTATGACCTGTCAAGTGGGTAGGGGGGGTGATGAGTTGAGAAGGTCCTACAGATGACAAAGTCTGGAGAAAGACTGAGGTGCCTGAGTCAACTTGGGTTTCCAGATGGAAAGTAAAGTCACCCTAGATTGTATAATTGTTCAGAAGGATATTGACCTCAAGTAAGATGCTAAATTCTTGTAAAATAAGTGTGCAAGGGCCAGGGGGATGATAGACCAAAGTACCCCTAAACGTTTGGGCCCTTGACACCTTGATGCAAAATGACAAGGCTTCACACAAAGGAGATGGTATAGGGTTACAGTAAATGCCTAAATTAGAGTGGTAGATTAGTGCTAAGCCACCTCCCCTTTACACTGATCTATCCATATGATAGAAAGCATAGTGCGTGGGTCCGGCATCCAAAAAACCTGGCTTTGCCGCAGGGTCAGTCCAAGTCTCTGTAATGAAGGCTAAGGCAGGGTTGTGGTGCACCATAAAAAACAGGAAATCCATATTGTGTTTCACCAACGACCTGCCATTTAGCAACACATACTGCAGGTTGGTATCATCCGCAGCAAGTACTGTTTGAGAGATAACAGAAGCAATACCTGTATAAAACCCGGTACCTGGGTCAGACATCCCATAGTGAAATTACAAGTCGGGCAAAAAAGGTGGCTGCTTACTGAAAGGCTGAGATGGTCTGGAATATGAGGGGCTGAGCACTTACCAGCTGTGTTAAGCTCTTAAAGCACCTCACAGGAGTAGCTGATACAGCATCCTGTGTCTGGCATAGAAAGGGCAGGGCGGCTGGTGGTAGGCACAAGCCGGGCTACGATGGGTACAGACGGGCTTGCCTACGGCGCACCCGCGGCACGCCCACTGTTCAGATGCGCTTTTAGAATGTTTATGTGTGTCCAGAGTGGGGATAGGCGGTCTCTACAGCATGAAGTAAATTGAAAACAGGTGGCATAAAAGGAAAAACCAATTGGGTTCTAGCAACCCCTGAGATCAGTCTGCAGCCTCCCCTGCCAGATGGTCTCTACTGGCAACTAAAAACAAGTTAACTAAAAGGTGAGAAACACAAACAATATAATTAAAATAAAGGGCATCCTGCCCTACTCAAAGATGGTGCTCGGTGCACCAGTCCTAGCCACAGAAACCAGGCCCCTCCCAAAAGTTGGCAGTGTTGTTCTGCCTACAAGGATAAAAACGAGGTTAGTGCTCCAAGTTGATTTCAAGCACAGTGTAGCTGTGGGAACGCGCTTTCAGACCAGTTATGGTTATACTTGACTATAAACTTTTATCAGATTGATGCGTGAAGCAGATTGACCTTTGTGTTGTCATTTTTTTGCTAGTGAAAAACATATGTGTGTGCCACCAGAAGTTTCCACTGTCTCTAACGTATGCTGTAACTGTCCATAAATCACAAGGATTAAATGTAGATACAACTTTTGTTAATATTGGAAGCACTGTATTTAAATAAGGAATGTCATGTAGTATTGTGGTGAGTTAAAACATTTTCTGGTTTGTTTTTGAATGATTTTGATGAAAAAAGAAAGTTAGTGCCGATGCAAGCTGTGTAAGAGAGTACAGTTGGCTAAGAAGTGTATATGCTCCTCATTTAGGAGAATACTATGTTTATGACTTCCTTTCAAATGACCAAACTCTTATCTTTTCTTTCTTCAACTAAAGTACTAAGGAGGAATTGTGAATAAAAAGTGGTGTACACTGTTTATTCTATGTGGTTCATCAGACATTAAGACATTATTCGGCCTTTTTGGGGGTAATGTCTTTATAGTCTTCTTCAAAATTCAACAGTTGTTTTCTCTTCCACAAAGGAGTTAATAACATATCTAAATACTTCACTGTGTAATTGAAGTAAGAAACTGAATGGACTTAATCCAATTACAGCTGCTTTAAGTTGAAAGTAAAAACTGCCTTTGTAACTTAAAAATTACCCCTTTTGTTTAATCAAACAAACTTCTATGTACTATCTGTGAAATTAAAACTACACTATGGGTTGTTATCTATATGGATCACCATTACTTAATTATCATTTGGCCTACCAAGGGTGATATTTTCACACGGATCTCTAAAATAGAACAGTACTTTGTATTTATTTGAAATATTGTTACAGAGATAATAATGTTATAAATATTTTTAACTTAGTTTTGTTTTAATTGGTGTAGCAACTGTAGAAGAAGCAGTTAATTTAAGAATTGTAGTGAGTGCAATGCATAGCTTTACTTAACTATAGTGTTGTACTGTGCATGTATGTTTTCTTTTTACAATCCATTGATTGTTTCCCCCCCGCTGTTTGATGATGATGTCTTATACAGATCACTGGTCATGGTGAAGAAGTATGAAAGCTGAGAACAGCAGAAAAAGGGAAAACTATATTTTCACTATGTTGTAATACATAGTTACAGTATAAGTAATGTATGTTGGTGTGATTTTGTAATAATGTAGATCAAATACTAACATATCTTTATGATATTTTCCTTTTTCCATACCAGGTGCTGTTTAACATCATTAGATGTCTCAAAACATTTTTCTTACCTCAGACATTTTACTGATACATAAACATGGAAAGTGTTTTTAAATGTAAAGTGCTCTTTTGTTAATTTTCTATTACTTAGTATTGCCTATTTCATAATACAAATTTACTCTCACAGTTACTCACTTATCCTTACAGACACTCACATAGCCACTCATTCACCCATACAACTACTCACACACCCACTTATTCACTCATACAGTCGGTCAAACACTCATTCAATCATCATACAACTACTACATTAATGCACACAGCCACTCACTCACCTAAACAGTCATACACACAGCCACTCACTCCCCCATACAGCTACTCAGATTTATACTCATTCTCCAAACTAAGCACTCACATAACCAATCAGTTAACCAAACCCCCACTCAAACAGCTATTCAGTAACCCATACAACCACCTACATTTATAGTCACTCATCCATACAGCCATTGACAAAACCTTTTGCTCCCCCATAGAGCCCCTCCTACACCCTCTCATTCTCTCATCCAAACACTCACACTAACACTGGGTTACTCATATAGCATCTCACACAGGCACTCACTCAGCCATACAGCCATTCATACAATCATTCACTTACACATAAAGCTACTCACACAACCACTTACTTCTCCATATGGTCACTCACACACCTATTCAATAAAACAAACAGGCACTCACACATACACTAACTCACCCATATAGCTACTCATGCACTCTCTCACTCACTTATAGAAGCAATCACACACTCACTCATACAGCCACTCACACATCCACTCACTTACCTATACAGTTACTTACATACTCTTAATCAGCCATAGAGCCACTAACACACACACTCACTCACCCAGTAGTCACTGGTATGCCCACTCAGTTACCTACTCAGCTACTCACACAGGCACTCGCTTATCTATAGAGCCACTCACATAACCATTCAGTCACCCATACAACCACTCACACAACCACTAAGTCTCCTATATAGCTGTGCACCCACTAACTCACTCACCCATATAGGCACTCACACATACAGCCACCTACACAACCATTCAGTCACCAATACTACAACTCACACAACCATTCACTTACCCACACAACCACTCCCAGAACCACTCACTCTCCCAATACTGCCACTCACACTTCCAGTCACTCACCCATACAGCTACTTATACAGGCACTTACTCATCCATACTTCAACTTATACAGGCACTCACCCATACAGCCACTCACACAACCATTCACTTTCCCATATAGTTCCTAAAAAAATCCTTCACTCACCCATACAGCCACTCCCACAGCCATTCACTCCTCCATGTGACCACTCACACCGCTAGTCACACACTAATACAGCCACTCACAGAACCACTCAATCTCCTAAATGGCCCCTCACACAGCCACTCATTCAGAGACACAACCACTCACACAGGCACTAACTGATCCATACAGCTACTCACACAGGCACTCACTCATCCATGCAGTCACTAGCATACTCAGTCACAAACGAATACAAGCACTCCTGTATATATATATATATATATATATATATATATATATATATATATATATATATATATATTCACTGAAAAAACCATAGGTTTCAGGGGTGTTATAGTTAGCTGGACTTTTCACTTGTACAAAACCATTGAAATTCCCCTGTTATAGTTAGTTCAGCTAACTATAACTCGCGCGCCCGCAATGCACTGCTGATGACGTCACATATTACATCACTCATGAAATGGTCAGTGACATCACTCATGACATCACTGATGACATCTCAATTGACATCACTGATGACATCATCCAGTGAATGTGTGTTTTTCTGAAAATTAAATATGTTTTATATATGTATATCTCAAGGTCGATGGAAGAATAAATGGGTATATAAGTGTCTAAGTGGATGATTTGTTTTTGAAAAATTGATTGTGTAACTGACTGATTAAGTGTATCATAGTGAATACATGGCTTAGTGACTAATGTTTAAATATGTAAATATCTGTATCAGTCTCTCACTTTGTGTATAAGTGGCTGCATGGGTTGGTGAGTAGCTACATGGGTGTCTATATAGGTTATTAGTTGGTTTTTTGAGTATCAGTCTGAGTGTCTGCATGGTTCGGTGGGGGGTATTACGTAGTGCATAGGTGCATGAATGAGTGACTCACTGTTGTATGTGTTGAAGACAGCATGTGTGCAGGACTGTATGGTTGGATGAGTGTGTGTATGGGTGTGTTAGTGAGTGAATGACTGTCTCAATAGTATCTTTATGAGTAACTACATATGTTTTAAACTAGTATATGTGACTATTGGTGTATATAAGTGAGTATATGTGAGAGTGAGAGGTTGAAAGAGTTCCTGTATGAATATGTATGTGTTTATATAAGTGATTGTTTAAAAGACTAAGTATGTGTAAGTTTCCCTAGAAGTAAGTGTGGTGGTGTGTGTATAACTGTATATGCAAGTAAATGTATGTTTGATTCTTTATTAGCATGAGTGACTATGTGTGTGAGTAACTCTATGGATGAGTGGCATTGTGTAACAGGATGTATAGGTGTATGAGTACATATGATGAGTGAGTACATGTATGAGTGACTGTATAGGACTGTTGGTGAATGAGTGGATGTGTATGTGGATCTTAGAATTACTGAATAGGTTGTTGTAACTGGTATTGGTATGTCCATTGTTTTGAAAATTTTAGTCTTTATTTTTGAATGTGTGTATCAAAGGTTATATTAGGGTGAGAGGAGGTCTGCCACTCTATCACAAGGATGATGTCATCAGTGATATCATCAGTGATGTCATTTGAGATGTCATCAGTGATGTCACTGACCATGTCATGAGTGATGTAATATGTGACGTCATCAGCAGTACATTGCGGGCGCGCGAGTTATAGTTAGCTGAACTAACTATAACGGGGGAATTTCAATGGTTTTGTACAAGTGAAAAGTCCAGCTAACTATAACACCCCTGAAACCTATGGTTTTTTCAGTGAATTTCTGAGGTTTTTTAAATGCTAATTCCTAACTATAACGTGCCTGAAACCTATGTTTTTTTCTGTGAATTTCAAAGGTTTTTTAAATGCTAATTACTAACTATGCCTACAGAGATAGGACATGTGAAGAAAGAAGAAAAAATGCACAGAAAGAAAAAAACAGAAGTGCAGAAAGAAGCAACAGAAGTCCTCAAAGACGAAGAAAAGTGCAGGAAGAAGGATAACATGCAGAAAGAACAAAAAGAAGAGCAGAAAGAATCCTTGTTGCAAAATCATCCTGTACCCTCAACTTTTTCAGACGGATACTGGTGGTAACTGAGTCTGACTAACCAGTCCTAGAGCCAGTGCTATGTTAAAAGACACCTAGAATACAGTGAAAACACCTACATACACTAGGGAACATTATGCATTGGGGTCCGCCTGTCATTAGCATGACCTCCTCTGTAAGCCCCTAGTATATAATAGGGCAGGGGGATTAAAACTACCTCTTAAAACAGGCCACAGGGCGTTTTTGCACACGGTAACTCAGGCCCTGTCCCCTCCCTTCACCACTGTGTAAACACGCCCTGTGTCCGTTTTTAGTTGGGAGATTAAGTTCATTTGAATCCCTAGGGTCCAACTAGCCCACTAGATACCTCCAGTAAGTGCCACAGAGCTGCATTGCAGAGAGGTGAAAAAAGTGGCACGGCCTGGACCACCTCTCTGCAATGCAGCTCAGTGGCGCTTACTGGAAGCCCTTGGTGGGCTAGTTAGCCCCCAGGGGCCCTCAGTACTGAAGGGAAATTATATCCCCAATTTAAAACGTGCCATAGTGCGTGTTTGCACACGTCACCTCAGGCCCCGTCCCCTCCCTTCACCACTGTGTAAACGCGCCCTGTGGCTGTTCTAAGTTGAGAGATTAAGTCCCCTTGAATCCTAAGGGTCCCTAGGGTCAAACTAGACCACTAGGTACCTCCAGTAAGTGCCACAGAGCTGCGTTGCAGAGTGGTGTATAAAGGGGCTTGGCCTCAGAACACCTGTCTGCAGCGCAGCTCCCTGGCGCATACTGGAGATGCCTGTTGGGCTAGTTGGCCCTCAGGGACCCTCAGTATTGAAGAGGAATTAATTCCCCAACTTACAATTTGCCAGGGGGCGCGTTTGCAGAGTGCTGCAAGGAGGGGGCGTGGCCTCTGGCACGATGCCAGTCTTTTATTTATTTTAATTTTTTAAGAAGGGGGGGCTGTGTGGTTCCCCTTCTTATTCTAATTTATTGGCCCTGATGACCCCATCCCCCAGGGCCTGTCTCCTAATTATATTTTTTTGACCCCAATCCCCAGGGCCGGCCACTGTTTTTTAATATTTTTAAAAAATATATATTTATAGACACACCTAGGACATGCTGGACAAACCGTACGTACCTATCACCATGACGATTTGCGTGATATTCAATAAAAGGCGACTATGCATACAATTAATCCACGTGGAATGTATTTACACCACTAGTGAAGCTCTGACATGTCTGATGCCCTACCGTGCCTAATTCCGGTAGACACCCTTGTCGTTTATTTATACAAACATGGGTAGCTATTGAGGGGCACATTTAATACACATGCACACCAAGCCATTCAAAGGGGATTCGACAAAAATTCGACCAAAACTATGCAAGAAACCCCCCTCACGGTTAATAAAACACACATCCACTGCCGGATGTGTAATACTTTTTATTTTACTCTCTGGAAAGGGGACGAACATCACTTGAGAGTCACAGCGCGCTCCTGGCAGAGCCCAATGCTGTGTTACACCCACCATTCCCTGCCGAGTGCCACACACCTCTGTGTTGTATTCCACCAGCTAGTGCATATGCTATGACACTCTCTAGCCCATGTGCACTGTAACACCACCCCGTGAATATGTCATGCCACACTTGTCTTCGCACGGGTTATATTGCCCCATCTAACGTGCCTTCCTCGATGCCTATGTTATAACGCACAGTTCTATGCCATACATATTACAATCTGGGATCCATATCTTTGTCACAGTGCATATGCAACGTTACACTCCCCAGCACATATTTTATATTACAATTTTAGAGACTAGTTAGGTTACACAACACTGCCCTGTGCATATTACACTCCAAGGCGCATATCGCATAGCACGCGCTAGTGCCTGTGCTATCTCGCGCTCTCCAATGAATCTGTCATTGCGCACAATGTATTGCATATTATATTTCACGCCCGGTTCATCTTATATCACACTTTTTGGTGCATAGTTTATACCATACACTATATCTAGTTTTCATTTTCAATCGTGCTCTCAGGACTATGTTCTATATAACACTGTGTTCACCTACCCTTTTCATGGGCATTACATTTTGCAATAGGGGGTGGAGGGTCAGGGGGTGTTTCTGCCAAGTGAGCCCGGAGTCACAGTCACAAACGTCCTCTTCTTCCTGAATAAAAGTGAGATTATGCTGCATACTTGTTCATATTTTAAGTAGTTCGCACAGACACACGTTTTAAAAATAATAAAGTTCCTAATACCCGCCTTCTCTGAACAGTTAGCTTGCTGCCCCATCCCCCTGCTCCCTATCCTCTGTTTTGTGAATCCATGGACTAGCCTCCTCCCTCCTGCCATGCATGGTCTGATGTGCTGCCACTGCCCTCAATTTAGTATGATGTACCAGTCCACTCCTCCTGCCCTCCATTGCCCAATTCTATGCCCCATCATTGACCTCCCGCTTAAACTCTGTGCTTAGCTTGCTGCCCCTATTCTCCTTCCCCCTGCCCTCCGATGTCTTTGTGCACACCCCTGCTCCATCCTTTTTTGCCCACCATGTTCCATGGACCTGCCACTCCTATCTACTCTGAGTGTTCTGTTGAGCTGCCACTCCCCTCCCACCTGCCTAGCATTGTCAGATGACTGTAACCTGTCCCTGCCACCTCCACCCTGCCTGTCCACATGCCATGCCCCTATCCTCTTTCTCCTGTCCTACATGGTCCATTGTACTGCCACACTCTTCTGCCCTCCCTGGTCTGTTGTGCTGCAACTGCTCCTCCTGCCTGCCCCGTGCGGTCTGTTGTGAGGCCCCTTCCCCTGAACTTTCTTGTCTGTGCACAGGTCCTGACCCTCCCTTCTATCCTCCATCGTCCTTTGTGCATGCCCCTGCACCCTCCTTCTTGCCCATCATAGCCATTGTGCTGCCACTAACCCTCCCACTTGCCATGCATGGTCTTCTGTGCTGCCATGGCCCCTCCCACCTTCCCTGTGTGGTCAGTTAGCTGCCCCTGACCCCCTCCCACCTTCCCTCCATGGTCTGTGTGTATGCCATCACAGTCTCACTGTTGCTCTTCACGGTGTGTCTTGCTTCTAGTGCCCATCCTGCCTGACCTCCATGGCTATCTTGCTGCTCCTGCCCTGGCCCCTTGCCCCCAGCCCTCTGTTTACATGTGCAGACCCCTACTCCCTCCCTCCTGGCTTGTCTGTTCCATTGTAATGCCCCTGATCCGTCCCTCCTGCCCTTTATGGTCTGTTATGCTGCAGCTTTCTCTCCTGTCTGTCCATTATGGTCAGCTAGCTACCATTGCCTCTTGCCCCTCTGTTCTCTGTTGTCCATGTGCATGGTCCTGTCCCCTCCCTCTTGCTTTCTATGGATTGTTGTGCTGCACTCCCGTCCCGCATGCCCTGTGTGGTGTATTGTGCTGCTGCAAACCCTGATGCCTGCCCTGCAGGGTCAGTTTGGTGCACCTCTCCATGTCCCTCCTGTCCTCTGTTATCCAAGTCCATGTCCCTACCCCATTTCCTTCCATGATCCAATGTACCATACTTGCAAACATTTTTAACTTGGTAAGAGGGAGATTTTGAAAAAAAACTGGGGTATTGATTTTCCCCTTTGAGTTACATTGAAAAAGAGGAGATTGTAGACAGGAGACAGATCAAATAAAGCCCATTTGAGCTTAAAAACATTGGACGTTTTCCTGGCTGAATCGGGTCTGTTGGCATGTATGGTTGTACTACCATTGCCTCTTACTTCTGCCCACAATGGTCTATTACATTGCCACAGCCTCTCTTGCAAGTCCTGTATTGTTGGTTTGTTGCCCCTGCCCCCCTTTCCACTGCCCTCCATAGTCTGTTGTGCTGCCACGGCCCTTCCTGCCTGCTCAGTGTGGTTAAATTGTTGCCTTTGCACCCTCCTACCTGCCTTCAATTTTCAGAGTCCGTGCCCCTGGCCTCTGCCTCTCAACAATATCCTAATGAACAACTAGATTGCTAACATTCTATATTTATTACAAAAGTGTGGAACGCCTGACGTCATCTTGATGTAATCAAAACTGTAATACCTAGAGCATTTCCTTTAGAAATTACATATATGAGAGGGTCTTATTGGCATCAAAATTATGGTTAGTGCTCTAAAAAACTAAGATGAGGACATATTTTCTGAGTTTTCAAATAGCGACAAAGCACTTTTAAATTATTTGTTATCTTTATGTTTTTTTATCCAGTTGACCACTTGATTAAATGTTGCACTTAGGGGAGAGGATGTGGTGTTACTTCCAGAACTGCAGACTTTGCAACTGGGGAACCAGGTTGGAGTTTCTGCTTCAGCTCGACATTCTGTGATTCTGGTCAAATCACTTAGTCTCCCCATGTCTACAACCAAAATGAATTTGTTCTTGTGGGATGTAACCAATGCTCATGTAAAGCACTCCAATACCTGACAAGTCTGCACTATATAACACTGCAAAAACACAAAATAATAAGTGTTTTGCACACTTCTGTCATTGGGCTATATTTGGGCTACATCTGGGTGATTTTGGGCTACATCCGGTGGCCATTTCGGGAGATTTATTTGTTATGAAGTTTCCTAATTTCCTCATGTACTGCAGTCTCCTCAGTAGGAAATGCTTTCAGTTTTTTACTTTGATTCCATCATGAAGGTATTCAGATATGTCACACATTTGCCATAAATTCTGAAAGTTAGCACTCTAGTTGCTCATTAGATCACTGTAGTAAAACTACTGTTCACCATGGAAGTCTGCTCCTGGTATTAAAAGTGCATGTTTCAGTCTGCATGTCAGAATTTTTTAATGAAATAGAAGAGGATTTGAGAAGTCACTCAAAATGTGCCCTCATTTTCTTTCTTCAGCATTAATCATAATTTCTATGGCAAAATGAACCCCCTCATTGTGTTCCTTTTTAAATTAAATGTTTTAAGTGTTACCAGTTTATTCCAATCAAGATGGCTTCAGGTGTGCCATACTTTTGTCATAATGAAGACAGTAAGCGCTCTAGTTGTTTTTAAGAACACTCTGGGACATTCTGTCATTGGGCTATATTTGGGCTATATCTGGGTGATATTTGGGCTCTTATGTCTCTGGTGGCCATCTTGGGAGACTTATTTGTTATGAAGTTTCCTAATTTCCTCATTTACTGCAGTCTCCTCAGTAGGAAATACTTTCAGTTTTTTACTTTGATTCCACCAAGAAGGCATTCAGATGTGTCACACATTTGCCATAAATTCAGAATGTTAGCACTCTTTTTGCTCATTAAATCACTGTAGTAAAGCTACTGCTCACCAGGGAAAACTGCTGCTGGTATTGAAAGTGCATGTTTCAGTCTGCATGTCAGAATGTTTTAATGAAATAGAAGAGGATTTGAGAAGTCACTCAAAATGTGCCCTAATTTTTCTTTCTGCAGCACTAATCATACTTTTTATGGAAAAATGAACCCCCTCATTTTGTACCTTTTTAAATTAAATGTTTTAAGAGTTACCACTTTAATCCAAGCAAGATGGCTTCAGGTGTGCCATACGTTTATCATAAGTAGGACTGTTAGCGCTCTAGTTGTTCTTTGGAACACTCTGGGAAGCTGCAGTAGAACACAAAGGAATCAACTGACAGTCTCTGCCCTTGTTGGATGTACATGTTTTACTGAGAATGTCAGACTTCATTCTCACATGACTGAGAAAGATAATGTGAATTTACAGAAAATAAGCTCTCAGTTTAGCTTATAGATCACCTTCCAAACCTCTGTGGGAAAAGCATGAGAAAATATTTTTCTCTCAATCATGATATCCCAGCAGAAGGTGTTTTCACATGGTGAAATCACCTTAGAACATACCACAATTCCTAAAATGAGTATGGTACCATCAACAAATGATTTATAATGTAACTAAAGTCTTAAAACCTTCTATTAACTGCAATGCTTTTTAATGAGGTGCTATCATGTATATTGGTCCCAAGATGGCTGCCAACACTTCTTGGATGAAGTGCTGACAGCCAATCAGATCTCAGGATGAGATGTGTGCAGATTGGGGGAACATGGCGGCAGTTGGTTAGCTGTCGCGGTGCTCCGCCCCTGACCTCCGGAGTGGAAATGCAGCAGTAGCGGTTCAACTACTGATATCGCAGGGGGCTACTCTGTTAACTCCGTGAGCTTCTAGGAAAACTCATATTACTTACATTACTACGCGTCTTCTTCTTGTTTTCGTCCGGATGCCTTTTCTTTCTCTCCTCCATGTGCGTTTGGATTGAACGCGTGAGGGAACCGGGGCCGGCGCCCTCGAGTCAGCTGAGTCAGAGCCTCTCACCAGGTGTGTTGCGCTGGAGCATTGCGGCGGTTGATCTGTGGCGGAGCAGACGAAGCTACTGGATCACAGCTGCTCTCTCCGCTGCTCCCTTCACCGGGTCGACCTGCTTTAACGTGGAGGTGGCGGCTCGCGTAGGGACTCCAGCAGAGACTCAAGCAGCAACAGTGGTGGCGGCTGCTGGTGAGACCAACGCGGAGCAACAAGAGCGAGTTACTACGAGGTCGACAACAGCGTCGGGGAAACAGCGACCTGAGGTGAAAGGGAAAGGGAAAGGGTTGCTGGGGCGTTTGAAAGACTCCCCCTGGGGAGACGAGTCAGGTGTAGAGCGGGAGAGTCAGTCTGGGCCCCTGGGGTTTACTGACACTGTTGGAGCCGGGGACTGTGTCTCTAAAGCGCATGAGGCAGGGAGGGAGGGAAAAAAAGGTATTAAGGCTCTAAAAATTCACTCCTCCCACGATAATAAGGCGTCTATTAGGGGGGCAAGGGCACAAAAGTTGCAGAAAATACATCAGCCCGCAGCGGCTCCCCCACAAGAGACACAACCTGCAAAAAAATCCTCATCCTTTTTAGCTAATGAGGTGAAGGCTAAACGAGTTCCTAAGGCAAATAAAGTGGTAAAATCTGCTAAGTTTGTTCTAGACTCCCACTCTAAGATTACACCCTCTTTACGTTCTTATTTTAAGGTTGTCCCCCAACTCCTTAATATTCACAAAAGCCCCCCTGCATATCTTGGCAGTGCACCTTTGCCCAGTGTTGAGACCGCTCACGGGCATAAGCTAGACTATTCTTTGTCAGCGCCTGTTTCTGTTTCCGCCTCTGTTTCATTCCCCGAGCTCGGTCTGCCGTCCAACAATAATCAGATAACCTCTCTGCCAAACGTCTCCATAAACTTACGGCAATCTGCCTCACCTCTGGCTGTAATGGAGGTCTCTCCTCACACTTCCTCCTCTGAGCCCTCGCATCCCATTACCGAGTCTACCCCGGAGCGTATGAGTACTCCTCCCCCTGCCCTGGTGGTGGCAACCCCGTTTATTGAGCCAGTTGTTTTGGGAGAGTCTCCACCACTGCCGGTCAACGTGCCAGGTATCATCGTTCCTGTCCTTGGCCCTGTTCATGTTACAAAGCCAGAGCTCGGAGGATTAGATACTATGGTTCAGGCACCACAGGGGGCAGGGGATGGTGATCACCACTCGGGCCAGGTTGCAATAGATTCATTGGTACAGGAGCAAAGCTCGCTTCAAGGAGTGCAGGATGTGATATTGAGCAGCAACTTTGAGCATGATTCACAGACATTGAGGGTAGGACTGCATCAACCGAACCCAGTTGATATAGCTACCCCTCTTATGTCTCCCCCATCAGTTCCCTCTCTAGAGCAAATGTTTCGATCTCTCTCAGCCGACATTAAGCGAGGTTTTGAAGAATCAGCAGTGATTCAAAGAGAGATCAAAAGCTTTTGCGAGGCGTTGGGTACTAAAGTTGATGGGCTCACTGCAAGGACTAATGCGTTAGAGGAAGCGGTTGGTGGATTATCCGTGCATATAGATGAAGCGAGGGATGAGATATTGAAACTTAAGAACAAAGACATTTCTATTTCTGAGAGGATGGAGACTTTGGAAAATCACGCAAGGCGAAACAACATCCGAGTTTTGAATGTACCCGAGGGAGTTGAGGGCTCTGATCTTAAAGGTTTCATTGTTCCTTTGCTAGTTCAATCTTTAAAGTTGGCGTTATCTGAAGCAGATATAGTTCGGGATATTCAACGGGTACACAGAGAACCCTTTAAACGGAACCCTCAAAGATCAAAACCGAGGAGGATCCTTGTGAACTTTCATACTTACACTATAAAGGAGCAGATTCTTAACGCAGCCCTAATGTTAAAGTCCCTCGACTATAAAGGTTTTTCTTTTCAAGTACGTTCTGATCTGTCTAGAGTGACGCTTGAGAAGCAATGGGAACTCGGTAAAAGGATGGATGCTTTTCGGAAGATTGGTGCCACGGTCCAGTTAAGTTTTCCTGCAATTTTGAAGGTTATGTTCTGTAACAAAATGTACAATATCCGATCAGTCCAGGTGGCTGATGACTTGTTAGCTACCCTTCAAAGCGATAAGGGCGCAGCCGGGGTGCCTCCTTGAGTAACCTATTTCAACCCTTTTTACAGCTATTGTTCTTTACCTCAGGTGTACTCTTAGGAAATTTTATATTCTCCCACTTCTCTATATATCCATAGATTGTTCTTACGTATATACATGGAATCGCAAGTAAGGTGGGAAATCTGAAGCATCTTGTAAATTATAATGTGGGAGCAAGAAAGCAAAAAAAAAAAAAAAAAACCTATATAAATATTCACATATAGTGGAACTATATCAATTGTACATACACTCCGGGGGGTGGGGTTGGGCTAGGGGCATCATACACCGGGTTCCGGTTGGACTTGGCAAGGGTTCCCCAGGGGGTAGGGGGGGTGCGCGTAGGTCACTGGGTTGTAGGGGTAAGGTTAGGGGTGTGGGTTAGCATTAACAGAAAAATTTCCTCGTTTTCAGTCTGGTCCCAGATTCAGTTTTGTAAATTTATACTTTCCTTTGTTTTTTTCTGGTATGAATTCTTATATTTCTTACATTTTAACTCATTTAAAGGGTGGAACTTGAGCTATGAGTGATCTCAGGATTCTCTCCTGGAATGTTAATGGTCTGCGTACCAAATCAAGGGCAAACAGAATTCTTCAGTACCTTCGTGATGTTGATGCGCAGATCATTATACTCCAGGAGACACATCTAATTGAAGAGGAGATGTTGGATTTAGTGAAAAGGAACAGGTGGATTGATATATCGGTATCCACCTCCCAGACTTCGAACACGAGGGGTGTTACAGTTCTCTTTAAAAAACCAGTCAATACTAGGATCATAACCTTTAAGGTTGATCCGGGAGGCAGATGGGCAATTACTCAGGTGGTTATTGGAGGGGTAAACATAACACTTGCAGGTTTTTATGGTCCCAACCAGGATGATCCTGCTCCTCTAGAGTCTCTTTTCTCAAGTTTGTTACATTTTCCGGATCCCATAATCCTTTCAGGAGACTTTAATATTGTACTCGATCCATCTTTAGATAAGATCCCTCGTAGTAGGCAGTTAGCTCCATCTAAAGCCAGAGCTCTTCTGCAGAGTTCTATGAAACAATACGGGTACGTGGACATCTGGCGGGCAAGAGCTGGTACGAAACCAGGTTTTTCTTTTTACAATCATAAGTATCACCATCGTTCTAGAATTGACTATTTTCTGATAAGCCATATCTTGGTTGATTCAGTTAAAGACATCTCTTACCTTCCTTCGCATCTCTCAGATCACTCTGCTGTTCTTTTGGAACTGGTCGGTGTAACTAAACCTCTCACCTACTCTTGGTCATTTGACAGATCTTTACTTTCCTGTTCCCAAGACGTATTCTCTATTAGATCAGAAACCATTGAATTCATGCGTATAAATATTGGATCTTCAGACCCTCGGGTCGTTTGGGATGCATTTAAGTGTAGTCTTCGTGGAGTGATTAAAAATAAGGCTGTACATCGTAGGAGGCTCTATGTCCAGGAGATAACATCTATTGAAGCAGCGCTTCTGGAAGTGCAAGCAGAAATTAATGTTACTAACAAAGATCTTACAGATATTTATTCTCCGCTCCAAGAGAAGTTGGCTTCCCTTAAAGCGGGTTTATCCGACGTATTAAATACACGTATTTTGCAAAAATGGGAAGCGAGTAAGCTGTCGCATTTTGAATATGGAGAGGGGGCTGGTAAACTGTTGGCCTGGAAGGCAAAGTCTGATAGAGCGCGTAACATTATTAGCGAGGTAACAACCACCCAGGGGACTGCTTCCTCTGATATAGAGATTAGAACCGCCTTTAAAAAAAATGTTCAGAACATCTATCTGGAGGACAAGAATATTGACTTAGCAGATATAGAGAGTTGGCTAAGGGGTATCTCTCTCCCAAGACTCTCGGATCTGCAACGCGATATGTTGGAAAAGGAGGTAACCAAGGAAGAGGTAGAAGCAGCAATTCGTGCTAGTAAGGGGGGGAAAGCTGCTGGTCCGGATGGCCTACCAGCAGAAATATATAAGATCCTAGTAGAAGAAATTTCTCCCTTTCTTACAATATTATTTAACCATATCATAGTACGAGGGGCCATACCACCAGCAACTTGGAATGAAGCTTCTATTACTCTTATATTAAAACCCGGTAAGCCTCCCGATGACTGTGGTTCTTATCGCCCCATATCCATTTTAAATGCAGACTACAAAATCTTTGCCTCCTTATTGGCTAGTAGACTGGGTCAAGTCATACCCGCGTTAGTTCATCCTAACCAAAAGGGATTTATTAGATGCCGCCAGCTCTTCGAGTTAACATATGATCTAATTGGGGCCATAGATATGGCCACCTTGAATGCAGCCCCGTTGGCCATTCTCACGCTCGACGCCACCAAGGCCTTCGATAGGGTCAATTGGTTGTACCTGTCGGGGGTCTTGGCTAAGTTTGGCGTGGGGGGAAACTTTCAAAGGGCTGTACGGTTGTTATATAATTGTCCAACAGCTCGGGTACTTGTTAATGGCGGTCTCTCTGAATCATTTTCCATCTCTAGAGGGACCCGCCAGGGCTGTCCTCTTTCCCCTTTTTTATTTGACCTCTATATCGAACCTTTGGCTCAAAAAATTTGTGAGGAACCCCGTATCAAACCTTTTAGATATAGGGAATGGGAGAAGAAAGTCGCGTTGTACGCGGATGACCTCATGGTTATGACAGCAGACATCGATACTGCTTTCCCGGCAGTTATCAGTTTGGCAGCCGAATTTGGAAATGTTTCCGGTTACGAGGTAAATGCTGCCAAAACTGAAACGTTGGTATGGAATGATGTCGGGAGCAGTTTTAGTAACGGCTCAAATAAATGCCTTCGATATTTGGGGTTAAATATTATTAAAGATATTACTTTGATCGCGTCCAATAATTTTGCCAGGATCGCAAAGGAATGTCGGAAATTGATGAGAGCTTGGGTGCATCTTCCTCTTACTTTGATTGGCAGAGTTAACTTAGTCAAAATGTCTATCCTTCCCAAAATCTCTTTTTTGTTTAACACAATCCCTCTTTATTTTGAACCTGCTTTGTTGTCTAAACTTCAGGGTGAGATCAGTTCTTTCATCTGGTGCAATAAAAATCCAAGGATAGCTTGGAAAAAGATAAGGCGTCGAAGGGAGAAGGGGGGCTTGGCAGGGCCCGATCTACAAATTTATGCCTGGGCTTTTAAGCTTTCCCATTCACGTATGCTCTTAAAAACTCCTGCAGGTGATGGGATTGGCAACTTGTTTTCTACTTTGTTGAAGAGCGAAGGAGCTGGGCAGTCAGGTTTTTTGTTTAAGTTTGGAGACCCTAAATTTTTCAAAAAAGTGAAGTTAAAGATTTTACAGGGCCTGGCAAGAACTTGGGCAAAAATTAAATTTTCCACTAAACTAGGGTATTATTCTAGCAGAGCTCCCCTCTGGGATCTTCCAGAGTCCCCAAACTGGCTAAGTGATGCACTTGCAGTACCACTCAGGGAATCAGGGATAGCTGTTTGGGGAGATCTTTTTGTGGAAGGGATCTTGATCCCCTGGGAGGATTTAGTTCGTAAAGTTGGGCCCAATCTCTCAAGATTTAAGTATTTACAAATAGCAAGTTGGTCCCAAGCAGTAACATCACGATCCACACGGCTTGATAAGTTTGTTCTAGGGGGAGGAAACCACTTGGAAACTCTTTTGGTTGATCAGACTCCTGCAAAAAAAGAGGTTTCACTATGGTATTCTTTAATATTGGACGAATTGGACGGCGATTTTGATCTCCCAAAACAGCTCTGGAGCTCTTCACTGCCAGCCTCCAATGTTGTAGATCTCTGGCTGAGGTCCTGTAAACTGTTGTGGGAATTAGTCAAACCAGCTTGGCTTCGCAGGAATCACCTGTCCACTTTACATAGAGCTTATTATTCTCCACAAAGACTTTCGAAATTTTCTGCCGGAGGCCCGGTGGCTTGCCCGAGATGTGGACTTATGGAGGCGGCCGATACACATATGTTCTTTGAGTGTTCCCATTTAACTCCTTTTTGGGATGCAATTAGTATTAAACTCTCGGCCAGCCTGGGTCGCCCAATATTAATAGATCTGAAACTTGTAATTTTTGGAATAGTAGACAATTTACGATCTATGGCTGGTAACCTACTATTGTACGCAATGTTAGCGGCTCGAAGAGAAATTTGTAAACGTTGGAAAGAACCTACGCCACCATCTCTTTTTGAGTGGCGTAGTTCTTTGCTTCAGCTCTCTAAACTAGATATAGCTAGGGCCGGTAATCGTGACAGGAGAAAATACTGGAGTATGCTGGATGGGACTGCTTGAAACTGCTGGGTTTTTTTTTTTTTTTTTTTTTTTTTTTCTCCCAGCTCCGATGATTATTCTGCCATAGTGCCACCTTGCTGTCTCATTGATGGTCTCCCTCTTTTCTCTTGCCCAGACGCACATATCCTTTCCAGCATGAATAACCACAAAGATGGTTAACTTCTGTCAGCTGGCTAGCAAGGGTTGAGCTGTTAGGGCGGCCGTGGTGGCTGTAGGGCTTCTATATTTGATCTCCCACCGTTTGCCCTCCCAGCAATTGCTGTGCCAGCACAACGGTGCGCCCGTAGCTCCTGTTACCCAAGCAGCAGGCTTTCAGTAGTCTGGAACCATGGCAGTAAATGAGGAATAAAAAAAAAAAAAAAAAAAGGATGAGATGTGTGGTTAGGCTCCGCCCACATATATATATGATTTTACTTTTGATTTTCTCAGGAACTACTGAACAGATTGACACCAGACCTGCAAAAGGGACTTCCCTGACCTGAGGACTACCTCTCTGCCAAATTTCAAGTAATTCTGTTCAGCCGTTCGGGCTATACCTTGGACTAAAGGTCCCTATGGAAAATTGCATGGGAAAAACATGTTTTGGGACCCCCCTTTTTTCTCAGCCCCCGCTTGACGAATCCGCCCGAGACTTTCAGGGTAGGAGCGGAGCGGAGCGCCCCACCTATTTTGAAAATTTCACGAGGATTTGTCAACCGGCGCCAAAGTTATTCCAAATAGAATGTTGCGGATTTCCTATGGAAACACGGTCCTAACTATAACTATCTACTGGCGACCGCCAGTAGATAATATATATATATATATATATATATATATTCATTATAATCCTGCTTCTTTTCCTTCCGATTCCGTAAGCAGGCACCAACACCATGAAATTGGAAGGAAATTCTGTTTGATTTGTGGCGAAAGGACAAAAGACGGTTCTGAAAAAAACATTTGTTCTTTTTTTCTGGATCTATTTTAAAAAAGAATTCTAACATTTTGCATTTTTTTTCGTTTTTCTAAAATGAAATGACAATGAAGGAAAACAATTGTATCCACAAACAGAACAAAAGTGGATTATCAGGTGTAAATAAAAAAAACAATTAACAACTATGATTTCTTGCTGTTTGCAAGATTGCATCCACAGACTGCTCTCCGACTGTGAGGGTGGTGTTACAGTCGAGGCAGTAGATAGTGATGTGCCTTAATTCTGGTGATATTTGTGGGTGCCTTCTCTCCTCTCTGATTTAACTGGAACTCTATCTCCAGGAGCAGGTGGTCCAGCTCTGGAGGTTGCTGGTCCCTCTCCTTCGCTCTCCCTCTGTGCAATTTTTCAATTGCTTCTTATTATATGTTTCAAGTGGTACAACATGCTTGCTGTACCACATGAATATTTGTTTGCAGTCCCCCTTGATAGGGTCTTAGCACACAAGGTGTGCTGCACCAGCTTAGCCACCTTTTTTGGATTCACTGGATGGAATGGTGAAAAAATCCAATGCTATACTCTGCTTCTTAGTATCATACTATAGAGGTTTTCCAAATGATCCCACTATACATGGGTAAAAATAAACAAAACAGAAAGATTGGTATACTGTGGAAACAAATTATCTCAAATACATTTTAATACATTGAATACTCAAATTATTTACCATTAGATGTATCTATTTATCACCAATAATGGTTTATTCATTAAATTAAGAACAAGCTCAATAACTTATATTCTCAGTACTCATAAATGAGATCAACATACAAATGGACACCTTTCATAAATGATAAAAACCTCAATGAAAGGTACTTAATCCTTTGCTTGAGAGCTTTTAGACAAACTAATATAAACATAAAAACTTTGAAACTTCACTTCAGTCTTCCAGTTATTTTTTAATTTGTGTATCTGTCTCCAGAAATGAGCACACACTCCATGGTAGGAGGCAGTCTTATAGGGATAATCGTGAGGACAGACTTGTCCCCTATTCCTTTAATGCATGTCCCAGTGCTGTTTCAATGTCTTTCAATTACAAGGTCTCCTCCAACAAGAAGTGTTGATGCGTTTTGGCCCTGTCACATGCGGGCCTCCTCAGGACAATGGAAGGATGGAAGAACTTATTGAAATAGTATTTATAACTAAAATCACATTTAAGGCACAGAATAAAACGTAAGTGCACCCAAAAAGTTAAAACCAGGTATTGAACTGTGACATACAGAGTCCATTTGGCCAAGTTCTAAAAATTGTGAGTTTGGAGCCAATTTAGCCAAGCACTAAAAGTGGTAAGTGATCTAAGCAGAGTAAAACAATGATGAGAAGTGTTCTAATTGTTGAAACATGCATAGCCCAACTTGCTCAAGGACAAAATATTGCATAGGTGGACCTTGGCTATGGCTGTGTTATACCGCAGAGCTGGAAGTGTGACCCAGCATTAAAACCTCATGCTCGTAAACAGCCTAGTGCACTATATTAGTGTATGGTACTATACTGTCATAAAAAAGAGAACCCCTGGGGATAGTGATATGCTTGGAAAAACTCTTCACAAGCTGATGAAGCGGCATTTACAAAAGCTGTATGGTCTAAACTGTGCTATGCAGATGAATGGATCTGCCTCAGACTGGGGAGTCAGAGCAATGGAATGTGACAGGGCACAGTGTCTCTGTGGGTCTTTGAGTGGGTGTGAGAGTGTCTGAGTGGGTTTGCGACTGCTTCCATGTGTAGGTCTCTGAGTGGATAACTTAGTGTTTGAGAGCGCCTGTGACTGAGTGTGTGAATCTCTGAGTGGGTCTGTGAGTGGCTGTAGGGTTATTTGAGTCGGTGTGAGAGTATCTGAGTGGATCTGTGAGTAGATCCATGAGTGCCTGAGTGGGTTTGTGAGTGTGTGTGAGAGTGCCTGAGTACATCTGTGAGTGAGTGTGAGAGAATATGAGTGTGTTTGCTAGTTCCTCCATTTGTGTGAAAGTGAGTCTCTGAGTGACTGCATGAGTGTGAGAGTGGGTCGGCAAGTGGATGCATGAGTCTCTGAGTGGATCTGTGAGTGGCTGTGTGAGTCTATGTGTGGGCCTGTGAGTCATTTAACTCACCTGATTGTTTTTCTTTTAGGTCTTTCAGACCCTCGCTCTCCTGCTCCCCTTACTTGCACTATAATTGTGCCCCTCACCGCCGCTTGGCGGGTTGGTCCTGGGGTGGTGGACATCTTGGTTTGGGGTGAGGTGAGGGATTAGACCGACAGCGCTTCATTGCGCATGCGCCAGCGGGGGAACGCATATTTAATGCTCCTCCCCTAGCGCAGCGGGATCGCGCAGCGGGCGTGTCTTCGAGTGGCCGGAGTCGTGCCAGAGTCCTGCCCGTCTGCGCCCGTCCGAGCTAAGGCCGTGCGGGACGTGGCGGGCTCTGGTCTGCGATAGTCATTACTTCTGTTTCGTCGCCATGCGGACATACTCCAGGGAGAGCCTGGTTTCCATCGGCCAGGTGAGCTTCTGCTGTACATTTCCGCTTGTCCACCCTCTCTGTGGTCCGTATCGTTGTCCCTGCAATGGCCTGATACTTGACCCTACAATGCCTCTCCCCCGGAAATATCCTCCTGACGTCCACCATAGTAGGGGCTCTCCTCCCTCTCTGCGGATTATGAACCTAAATGTGAGGTCGGTCTTGAAACATCAGCAGAACTTGTACGACCTTATTGAGGATGAAGCCCCGGATATCCTCGCCATAACTGAAACATGGCTTCAGGAAGCTGACACTGCCATTCTTAATCTGGCATGCCCCTCTGACTATTCTATGTACACCTTGAATAGAGCATCTAGAGGGGGTGGAATAGCGCTGATAGTTAGGTCTCGTTTTCCCTGTGTGTGGAACAGCCTTAAGATCGCTGGCTGTGAAAGTGCCTCTTTTAAAGTCTCTGTCAGCCCAGAGTTCACACTCTCTGGGATGGTGGTATATCGTCCGCCGGGCAGTGACGTGCTGTTCAGAAATACTTTTTCGGATATTGTCGGCACCTTGATCACTGACTGCGCCAATTTTTCCATACTGGGTGATTTAAATCTGCATTTCGATACACTGTCCAGTTTGACAGCTCGTTCCATCTCTTTGGACTTAGAGGCTCTTCAACTTTCCCAGCTGGTTTTCCAGCCTACTCACATCGGGGGACATATTCTTGACCCTTTCTTCACCAACCTGACTGAGGCTAAAATCACTGCGATTACTCCAGTAGAATGGTCTGACCATTTCCTGGTGTCTATCCAGTGTCCCGTGTCAGCGACCACTCCCACTTCTTCAGCTAGACGGGTACCTAGGAGACCTTGGAATAAACTCAGGCTGGAAGATTTTCATCGTCTTCTGTTAGTGGAGCCCCTGGGCCCATCTAACAATGTAGACGAGGGGTATGACCTCTTCTGCTCCTGGCTTACTAGGGCTCTGGACGCTCTGATACCTATTGTATCGACTAAGATCAATCCTCGTGAGTCGAGTCCCTGGTATGATGGGGCCTTACGCGCCTTGAAGGGAGCCAATAGACGGGCGGAGAGGGCTTGGCGGAAGACATATGGGGCCGATTTAAAAGCTGCATATGCCGCGTCCGTCAAGCTCTATCATCGGGCCATATGTCGTGCTCGAGCGGCCTTCTATGCCGAAGAATTCCGGAACAGCACCAACCCGTCAAAGGCCATCTTCAAGGCGGTTAAAGATCTTATGGCTAAGCGGACTACCTCTACAGCCGAGAGTTCTGTCTCCCACTGCGAATCCCTTGCTTCCTATTTCTTGGGAAAAGTCCAAGCTATTTATCGGATATTCCCTAGCATTGGGGTCTCGTCGGGAAGTTCCAATGAGACACCTCGTCAGATCACCCTGCTCTCATTTCCCCCTCTCACCTCGGATGGGTTTGATAAACTTGCTTTGCAAGTTAAATCTGGATCTCCATCCGATCCAGTGAGGCCTGCTCTCTTTCGAGACCAGACCTTTATGGGACGCCCTGTTGTGCGTTCCCTTGTCAACCTCTCCTTGGAGTCGGGGGTAGTTCCAACTAAATGGAAGCAGGCGGTGGTGTCCCCGATTATTAAAAAACCCTCCTTGGACCCATCTAAGCCTGAAAGTTTTCGTCCCATCTCGCTGCTACCCTGGTTGGCAAAGTTGACAGAGGCCCATGTTAATCTCGCCCTGTCAGAACATCTAGCCCGGACCAACGCCCTCGACCCCACACAGAATGGCTTCCGTGCTGGTCACAGCACGGAGACCGCTCTTCTTGTGATGGTGGAACATCTGCGTGCAAGGTTGGATGCTGGTCAGACGGCGGCGCTGATATTCTTAGATCTCAGTGCCGCCTTCGATACGGTATCTCACAGCATCCTCCTGCATCGGCTCGAGGAGATTGGTATCAGTGGTTTGGCGCTGCAATGGCTCCGCTCCTTCCTGGACAACCGCTCCTTCTGTGTGGCCATCCCTCCCTTCACGTCCAGTTTCCAGCCTCTGGCCATGGGGGTTCCGCAAGGGTCCTCACTGAGCCCCACGTTGTTCAACCTTTACGTGAGACCGCTGGCTGATGTCGCGAGGCAGTGGGGCCTAACTTTGGTCTCATATGCCGATGACACTCAGCTGGCGGTTACTCTCAGCGGGGATGTACCACAAGATGCCCCCAGGTTTCAGTCTGGACTGAAGGCGGTGGCTAGCTGGTTGACAGGAAACTGTCTCCAGCTTAATGCCACAAAAACGGAGGTAATGGTTGTCGGGAAGGGAGTAGAGCTATGGGGCGATCAGTGGTGGCCTTCTGAGCTGGGCCCCACTCCGACCTCGGTGTCGGAGGTGAAAAATCTGGGGGTCTGGTTGGACGCTGGCCTTACCTTTGTAGGGCATACCAAAAAAACTGCAGCCGGTTGTTATGGTCTGTTAAGAGGACTTAGACCAGTTCTTAAATGTTTTGATGCCCCAACCAGACAGCTTGTAGTCCAGGCAACTATCATCTCTCGTCTGGACTACGCTAGCTCTCTCCTGGCTGGGGCCAACCAGGCTGAGTTAACTCGCCTACAGCGGGTTCAAAACGCTGCGGCTAGAGCCATTGTTGGCCTACCCAGATTTTGCCCGGTGGCGAATGTCCTCCGCTCCCTGCATTGGCTCCCTGTAAGGAAGCGTATTCTTTTTAAGGTCCTTTGTTTGGCCTTTAAAATCTTAAGAGGTATAGGCCCTGAAATCTTGTCCAACTGTATCTCTTTCTATGTCCCCACCCGCAGTCTCCGATCTCAGGGCCAGGCCCTTGCTGTGGTCCCCAGATTTAGACTCAGCCGGATGGGGGGTCGTTCCTTCAGCGTGAAAGCTGCACTAATTTGGAACACCCTCCCAGTTGAAGTCCGTCAGTTAGATGATCTGCTGTCTTTCCGGAGAGCTATTAAAACATTCTTGTTTTAGTTGTTCATTTTAGGTCTTTTTTTCCTGTTGTGTTATGTTTCTCCTTGTCTCTGCGCCGGGACGCTCCTTGGCTGGAGTAGCTGTGCGCATAATAAATTAATATAACATAACATAACATAACATTACATTAATCTTTGAGTAGGTCTATGAGAGGGTGTGAGAAAGTATAAGTGGAACTGTTTGTGGGTTCATGAGTGTCTGAGGGGTTCTGTGTGTGGATGTACATATCTAGGTGGGTCTGGTACTGGGTGCATGCATGTCTGAATGAATCTGTGAGAGTGTCTGAGTGGGTCTGTGAGTGGGCACATGAGTGCCTATATGGGTCTGTGACTGAGTCTGTGAGTGGTGCTATGGACGTGTGAGTTGATTTTTGAGTGGCTGTATAGGTGAATTGGTGGGTGTGTGAGTATCTTTGTGAGTCTGTGAGTGGTAGTGTTACTGGTACTATGGGTCTGTCAGTGGGTGTGTGAGAGACAGTTTGGCTATGTGAGTGGTTGTGTTAGTGCCTGTGTATTTCTCTGTGTGGCTGTGTGAGTGGTACAATGGGTCTGTGGGTGTCTGTCTGAGTGGCCGTATGAGGCTGTGAATGCATCTGTTTCAACAGTGCAAGGGATTACTAATATTTTCTTAGTTATGGTATTTAAAAGGCTGAACAATGCACTCTGCTGTTACAACGCTATGTGAATTAAGAAACCATTTATTACAGTCTTCCAAGTTCATATTGTGCTATAAAAGATTAATGTAGCATTTACTTCTATTAAGCATTTTAGTTCATTTTTCTACATAGAATATTACAGGAAAAATATATGCTTTGCATTCATAAAGTTGAAAAAGTTAACATAATTTCTATTTTACTCCATTAGAGCTTCACCTGGGGCACGTTTTATCTTTCTATTTCTAAGTGCTCTGTGTTGAGGTTTCGTTTTTTTAAAAGAGCATCAGTGTCATAATGGAATTTCAGTTTTTTCAAGAAGAGTCTACAGTTTTACCTAAAAGATATGTACCCAACTGCAGTACTTTCTACTGGCAAATTGGTAAATTGTTTTCCATTGTGTAAGTGTTTAGTGCATATTGTATACTTTAGCAGTGTAATGGACCACCTATTAACACATATCTGTATGTGTCTCTCCTTTCCATTTGCTTCTGTGGGTTAATAAGTATGTATTTCTTTCTAAATATTTTAATCATCGCGAAATGAGCGATACGTATCTTACAGTTTCGCAGAAAAGTCGTGAAGACTGTGTGTTAAACACATATACAGATTTTGTAAGTAATATTTAACAATAGTTGTTTACTAGTAAAGTGTTTAAACTCATATTTTTTGTAATAATTTTAATTGAAAGAACTTTCTAATTGAGTTTACTGTCTTCGCAACAATGCCGGTATTCGCAGTGACGTCGGTACTCATAAGGAGCATGTAACTTTGTAAGAGAGAAATTTCATTGAATAAGACAGTTCTTTTAAATCTAGAAACAAAATGACCACATATTTCTCCCTTCTTGAAGGTTTCAATTACTGTTTAGATAATTTTTTGAGCTGTGCTATACTTATAGTGCAGAACTGTGCTGTGCATTTTGTGGCTATTTTTATAAAAATAAAAAGGCATCAGGAAGGGGAGGAGAAGGTGCAGCAAAATCACAAAACTCTTCTGATGAGGAACAACCAAGTGAGAAGCAGAGTATACAAAACAGAAAAACTGGTATATTGTGGGAACAAATTATCTCACATAAATTTTAACATCGTGAAAACTCAAATTAGTCACCAGTAGATGTATCTATTTATCACAAATAACGGTTGCTTGATTGATTGGTTTATTCATTAAATTAAGAACAAGCTCAATAACTCGTACTCTCGGTACTCATACCTGGGATCAACATGTAAATTGACACATAATCATATCTATGCATAACATTACATAAATGACAACAATAAAAAACAAAAGGAGCTCAATCTTCTTCTTGAGAGCTTATAGATGAACAAATATGAATATAAAAACTTTTAAACTTCACTTTAAACCTCCAGTTACTTTTTAATTTACGTGACTGTCACCAGAATTGAGCACACAGTACACAGTAGGAAGTTGTCTTACAGGGGAAAACGTGCAGTGAGGACAGACTTGTCCCCTATTACTTTAATGCATGTCTGAGTGCTGTTTTAATATGTTTCAATTTCAAAGGTTCCTCCAACAAGAAGTGTGGATGCGTTTCGACCCCTTCACATGTGGACCTCCTCAGGACAATGGACGGATAGCAGTACCTACTGAAGTAGTATTTATAACTGATATCACACTTAGGGCACAAACTAAAACTTAAATGCACCCACAAATTGTAAACCATGTATTGAATTGTGACATGCAGAGTCAATTTGGCCAAGTACTAAAAGTGGTAAGGTTGGTGTGAATTTGGCCAAGCACTAAAAGTGGTAAGCAATCCAAGCAGAGTCAATGATGATGAGAAGTGTTCTAATTTTTGAATCATGCTTAGCCCATCCTGTTCAAGGGCAACATATTGCATTGTGGGACTTCAGCTATGGCTGTGTTATTTGTACTGCAGAACTCAAAATGTGACCCATGCATTAAAACATCATGCTCATAAACCGCCCAGTGCACTATATTAGTGTATGGTACCATACTGTCATAAAAAAGAGATCCCTTGGGAATAGTGACATGCTTAGAAAAGCTCTTCTTGATCTGATGATGGGAAAAAGCTTCAAGTAAACACTCATGCTTAAAAACCTGATAATTTATTGAAAAAAGTATGCTGTGTCAATCCATATGGGATTATAAAAGCAAATTGTTCTGGACCATAACCTTGCCTACCTATATGGCATTACATTCAGAAGCCATGCTCTGGCTAGTCAGAGAATAAGAGATTTTGCACCACAAGGTAGGAGAAAAGTGCCACTTACAGACACGCTCAAGAGGCTAGCTTTCCTGCAAGCTCAGGACCATGCTTTGCGGACCAACTGAACTTCAAAGTAAGCCACCTATAGACAAGGGGAAGTGCTCAAATTGTGACACTCATAAAGCCACACTTACTAAGCAAAATGTGAGCTTGCAAAGCGTGTGCTCACAACCTGCTCTCTGGTGGATGTCTGAATCTGAAACAAAAAAGGTGTATTATTAGACCACCAAGGGAGACGATTATGAAAATACAATCGGTGGCCTGAATATCTAGGCAGCAGCGCAACTCATAGTATATATGGAGTTAAGGTCACTCAAAAGAATCTGTGTGTGTCAATTGGAAACAAAAAACATTGGGTGTTGTTAGACCACCAGAGGGAGCTGATCAAGTAAATACAACTGCTATCCTGCATATCTAGGGAGTAGCGCAACTCGTAGCGCACAGGGGGCCATATTCTGAAGGAGTTGTCTCCGAGTTAATGGCACTTTAGCGCAGCCAAAGTCGCGATATATTTATCACCCCATTCACAAGCTAGTGCCAACAGCCCATAGCACCAGTTTACCTGCAATAGCAGCCGCAGAAAACATCACCACAGATGACCTCCGCAACTATCGCTAATGAGATGCAGAGTAGGCGTACCCGTTCAAAAATACGCGACAACACCACTCCACAACATTCTCAACAATCAGCCACATCGGTGATACGACCACAAAACATGCGATAAGGCGTGATAGCAGCAGGAAATTAAGACCTGGTGTAAAGTCGGATGACAGCCTGCACCACAAAAGGGAGCCCAGCCCACAGCCACAACTGAAGAGCAACAGATGCCATGGTGCTACTGACCATGCAGCTCGGAGAACCAACAGGCTCACAACACCCACTGCCACCAACCCCGGACCCCTCCCTGCACTCTCCCCCGGACCACCAGAGAGGCAGCGCAGACACAGACCGCGGACCTTCCGAAAACGCACCAGCCTCACAGACATGACACCAGAGTATGTCATTGCCCACTACAGGCTCAAAAGGACAACCATCCTCCGCATCCTGAACATCATTGCCCACAGGCTGATGGTACCAACACAGCGGATAACCAATATCCCACCTCAGACAAAGCTGCTGGCTGTGCTGTACCTGTTGGCTTCTGGGACATTCCAACCAACAACCGCCAGAGTCGGAGGGGTCTCACAGCCAGCCCTATCAAAGTTCCTCAAATCTGTCCTGGATGCCATCATCAGCTTGGTACCCCAGTACATATACTTCCCCCACAGTGCGCAGGAACAGCTTGAGACCAAGCAAGGCTTCTATGCCATAACTGTATTCCCGCACGTTTTGGGGGCAATTGACTGCACACATGTCCTACTTTTGCCCCCTTCCGACACTGCACACAACTACCGCAACAGCAAGCACAAGCATTCCATCAATGTGCAGGCAATACTGGACCACCGGGAACTCTTCACCAATGTCGACAACTACCCAGGCAGTGTGCATGATTCCTACATCTTCCGACAGTCCGTCATCAACCAGCGCTTCCAGGATGGCACCTACGGGAATGCCCTGCTTGTTGGTAAATACCAAATGAACACACCACACACCTCAACTCCACTATAGTGCAACTCACAACTCTGGGAATGCCCACGTTACAAACTCACATGCAACATGTCAAACAACATGCCAACCTACCATACACAACAGCAAAACTTATTGTGGGAACCTGGGCTAGCCATGTCCATGAGCCACCAACGGCATGGCACATCAGCCACACAATGGCAGATTGTGGGGAGAGGTGGGAACAAGGCATGTGCGAAGGAGGCAAGTGGCCCATTAAGAAGCATGTATACAATGCCAAGTGTGGCGTGGATGTGCTGGCCTGACTACAGTATGCAGACCACACACATATCCATGTCGACATACACCTCTGGTGTATGGAGTGTAGTGGACAGTGGATGCAACCATGTCACCCCAGCCCGTGGGGAAGATCCCGGAAATGTAGCTTGTTATGTGCCCCCTGTAAGCGTGAGCAGAGTGGGCTGGCCTGACATATGATAGTACTGTGTAGGGGTGTGGCTCCTACACACGTGGATCTCGTTGTGCTTCAGTGTCAGCCTTGCCAAGGATGTGGCTGATGCATGTGTCTCTGTTATAGTGTCTGCGCTACCTCTCACGCAATCGACAATGTTGCTATGTGGCCTGTCCCTGGTGTGTGTGGTCGGCCGAAGTGGTACATGGGGGAGGGCATGCCCGCTCAAGCTCAGGGATCACACATGCCAACTGTTGTGTGTGTCGCTATTAGCACAGCATGAGCCAAAGAGTTACCCTCAACGGCATGTCGAGTTCAGCCAGGCAGGTGCTCTACATCTGTGTCAGCACTGTCCTTGCAATGGGCCTACACACACATGGCCGGCCACATTCTGCACAGCATCATGACTGTGTCATACTCTGGCGTGTAGACATGCGCAGACAGGCATGTCAATGGTGTGCCATAGGGGTGCATGCGATGTGATTGCACTATGCACACTAGTGGATGTACTCGGGGGAGGTCCAGCAGTGAGGCTACGTAGTACACAGTGATGCAGCTCATTTGCAACACGCAGTACATGTCATACGGCAATCACAACGTCACACATATCACACACCAATGAACCAGTGGGCCTGCCAACACATCATGCAGAATGTAGTCATGATTCATGTCTCTCTGCACTGTCACAGGTGACCGAGGATATGCACTCTGCGCTTGGATGATGACACCCCTCCGAGCCCCGAACACACAGGCCCAGAGGCAGAACAATTAGACCCACAAATGCACCAGGGGCATCGTGGAACGCACATTTGGTATGTTGAATTCACGTTTCAGGTGCCTGGATGTCACAGGTGGAAGGCTCCTGTACAGCCCAGACCTTGTGTGCAAGATGATCATTGCATGTTGTGTGTTGCACAACATATGTGCACGTAGCAAAGCCCCATGGATACGAGTGCTAGATGCACCGGACAATGATGATGAAGATGAGGCAGGTAGACCACACCCCACTGCAGCCGCAGCAGGAATAGCCTGTAGGGACTACATCATTGACAGTTTCTTCTCTGGTTGACGTCACATTGTGTGGATCCTCCGCAGTAATGTTATGTTATGTTATGTTCTGTTAACCTCCATTTAAAACGTGCACGGCTACTCGGAAGTGTCCTGGCGCGAAAGCCAGATGGTGGAGACAGACAGGGGCAGACCCGGCTGGAAGATTACTCAATTAACAAAGTTTTTAAATGTTTTTTAAACAGCCTGAGACCGCCGGTGTTCCGCAGTTCAAAGGGCAAAGCATTCCAAGTCATGGCCGCTCTGACAGAAAGGGAGCTGCCTCCCATTCTCGCCAGGCGGAACCTGGGTACAACAGCGAGGCATTGACCTGTAGAGCGTAAATGTCTGGGCGGCACAGTACGTTGACTGCCACAGGCACTGCATGTGCTAATAAAAGCATTCTGATATACATTACCTGCGTGCTTGTCACTCATCTGTACAGGCACTTCACTCAGACAAGTGTGGGTGCAACATGTTGTGCTGTCAATTGAGGGATGTGTTGATGGATGGTTGGTGTGCCACCTCTGTGCAGTGAGGTTGTTTATGTTGTCACGTATTCTGACTGCCAGTTCTGTGTGTCAAAGTTGTTAGGATATCCCACTCTTCGGAGTTTCACGTGTGTCCCATATCATTCCATTTTGGCTGTCATTTGTGGCCTACAGGTGACAACAGGGATTCGTTTGTGCTCTGATATGTGCTGCCATTATGCAGGGATGCACCCTGCGTCTCAAGGCCCACGACATGGGCAACATGTGCGTAAGGGGGAGTCACGGCCCCTGCAGTGGTCCGCACTTTCATTCTTGTCTGGTCATGTACATGGCACGTCAGTGTGCAGGGGGTGTTGTTTGTCCCTCTGCAATGTGAGGGTGAGATGCGGTTTCACCGTGTGCACCATGTTTGTGTACGGATTGGCGCAGGTTACATGCTGAATGCATGTCTATGTGCATTGTGGCTGTTTGTGGGGAAATGCCTATCTGATTTGGACAATGGTCATTTGTTCTGCATCACAGCTGTGGGGTTGTGCTTGCAGGTTGTCATCTCACGGTTTGATTACTCTGCTTTTATGTTGCATTTTCACGCCAGACGCGTGGGATTTGCTGGCCGGTCACTGGTTTGCAGTGCTTTTTGTTCCACGATTGGCCTCATCACAGGATTGTTTGCATTCGTGTTTTGCATTTTTGCTGCGTGGCGTTGATTTTATCGAGGTCAGTTGACGCGTTATCTGGTGACTATCGCATGGTACCACCGTGTTGTGAATACCTGGTTAACACAGCGTAAAATTCCCGGGATGGACTGCGATGTTGTATGTTGCGTTAAGTTACTTTTGCAATGGTTATCACACGTCCTTGAGAATATGCCCCAGGGTGTCAAGGTCACTTAAAAGAATGTGTGCGTGTTAGAGCACAACAACACTTGCCTTTAGGGGAATCCAAACATAATTTGAAGTGAAAGGAAGGATGACTCCGGCCGGTCGGCATTCACTGTGGTGGCTGCCATGCACGGGGTCAGGGGAGGGGCCAGATCTCACCTCTTTTATGAATGGGAGTCCCAAGCCATTACCGAATCAGTTGAAAAACTGTCAACCATTTTAGAGTGTGCAAACATGCAAAGACACCGAATACGCAGCAGGCTTTAAACGCAACATATGTCAGAAAAACTCTTTGCAAAGCTTTTCAACGTCCATCATTAACAGAATAAAACATATTGTTACATCTATAAAACAACCTTAAAAAAATACCCTATGCAAGGATGGACTCTAAGGATTACAGGTGGCTGAAAAAGCCTGAGAAAACAATTTAGGGGGTTCATGTTGGAAAATCATGCTAACCATTTTGCTACACAGTAGTTATAACAGAATGACAAGCAGTTAACCTCTACTGGTGCCAATTGGTGTGGTATTTGATATATTTACATTTGCATTGCTGCACATGCTAAATACCATGCAGGTTGAACATAATGAAAGGTCAAGACAAGCTGTCTTGCAGTCTCAGCAGAAATATTTTAATCAACGCCCACATTTCATTTAGATCATTGAGACCTCGCCTTGCTGTCCCATATCTCTCTATTAGTTTAGCTTCTGTTCTATTTACCATGGTTTCAAGGGGGATTCCCCTAAGATTTCTCTGTACTACAAAAAAAACTGACCACCGGATGTCATTTTCTGTGTGGTTAAGATCTTTATAATGTTCAACAGGGGATGCACCAGGGACTACACATGTTATTCTTGATCTATGTGGTAGTACTCTGGGCTTTACTGACTCAGTGGTTTGCCCTAAATATGTCAGTTCACATAAACATTGGACACCATAGACAATTATTTTTGTTTTACAATTCGATAATTTTACTTGCTGGTGTGTTTTGCTTGATTACAATGAATTTACTATTGTTTGTAAAAGAGCAAACGATGCAATCCTTAAATTGTAATGGCCACTGACAGGCAACAGTCCTAACATCTCAAGCTCAAGAGTCTCCAATTTCTCTGAAGTATATTTTCAACTTTATTAGCCTTAGGATTATACATCAGGATGCATGTCAGGGGATTGGACTCTTGTCGTGGTTTGGGGGTAAGCAGTGTCTCCCTAGGCATGAACCAGGACCTTTGGATGCAGCTTTGACCTTTTTCCTCTGGTATCCTCAGTTTACAAGGTAATTGATCAAGACAGTGGCAGTGTCAAAATAGTCATCCCTCCGTGAGCAGTTTCTCTGTATCCAGAGAAACTGTCCGTATGGTAAGTTTTTTTTCAAGGTGTGTGAGTGTATTGCGGTTATTCAGCTTGGTGCAAAGCCTAACCTCAAAGTGTCCTTATTTGTTTATTATCCAGAGATCAAGAAAGTTGATTTTAGTGGTATCATAGGCCATACTAAACTTGAGATCAGGTGTATATGCATTGCGTCAATGAAGTAACTCTCCTAAGTTTTGTGTGTTTCCTTCCCAGAGCAGTAGGTAAAATTTGGAAATGCCAGAACTACCAATACTAATGTGGATTCATCGCTAATGGACTTAAGCTCAGGGGCAGGCACTGAATCTGAATCAGAGATGCGAGATAACCCACATTTGGCACAAAAGGATAAACCCTCCCCTGGCAAAGAGATGAGTTTTTTAAACCAGGAAAGACTGCAAACTCTAAGACCCAGGATTCAAAGACCCTACGGAGAAAACTTAGAAACTACCAGAGGAGGCAGAGGCAGAGGACGAGGAAGAGGCATGACCAGAAAGAGGGGCAGAGGTCATTGGTCAAACAAGGATTAACATCATCCAACGAACATGATAAAACTATAATCAATCTCACGTCATGTGTTCTGACCAAAGAGGATGAAGAAATCCTGAAGTTAGGCCTTTCTTATGTCTCGCCATGCAATATGAATTATGCCAATACCAGAAATGATATATACAAGGCAGTGAGAAAATTAAAACTGCGTAAATACTTTACCTTGAGGAGTGACTCTGATAAATCCGCAGACCACACCCAGGCCCTTCGGAACAAAGATTCATCTGAAACGTCACTAACGGCTGAGCTTATTGAACTTTGGGAAACCGAGGGAATGGGCTATGAGCAAGGAGGAGGCGATATATCATCAAGTATCAGGACGCCCTTTAAACCTCCATCTGTCTTTAACCCAATTATGCCACGTGATGCTATCGACATTTTTCATGAAAATACGACCCTACACATTAAAAAACTTTATAAAAAAACAGTGTTGGAGCCGGCCTCGTGGCGTGGTCCTGTTCCTCTCGGCTATAACTTTGCGGTAGGAAGGTGCCCCGGAGTGGTCCCCCGACTCCCCGGTGGTCCTCCCTCCAACATTTGGTGGCAGCGGTGGGATCCGAGCCAGACGCAATCGTACAGGCAAGTAACGCACCCGCTGCCTAACCAGACGGAAAAAGAGAGAGAACCATGAGCAGCCAAGAAACGTCCGTGGCCGCAACCTTCCAGCCAGAAAGGCTGGAAGAATACACCCACAAAGAACTGAAACAATTCTGCAAGGACAAAGGGATCCCAACCACAGGATTGGGCACCAAGGAAGAAATGCAGAAAGCCCTGAAAGCCTGGGCAGAATACGAGGCCACTCCACCCCGAGCCGAAGGGACCTCGGCCCGGGACGGAAACCTGCCACCGACCATAACCCTGACGGATGGGGGGCGAAGCATCCCGGAAGCTGGCCTATCCCACGAAGAAATGCGAGAACGGGAGAGCGTCCGGACACACGAATTGGAACTCGCACGACTCCGGCTGGACGGTGAACTCCTGCTGGCGGAAAAAAAATTAGCCTTAGAGCAACTACGGCTGCAGGAGGAAATCGAAGAAAAGAAACGGCATCGAGAACTAGAAGAGAAACGGCTAACCCTCGAGCACGAGAGGGGCCTCAAGGAACTCGAACTGAAATCCAAAACGGGGGAGACCAGCACCCCCGGAGCCCGGGACGCTCTGCCACTGACCGAGCCGAAGGTTCATATCCCCAAGGATGTCGTCAAGGAATACTACAAAAACGACGACATCCAGCAGTGGTTCCGAGCCTACGAGGTAGCCATGACCTCCCATCGGGTACCCCGGAAGGATTGGGGTGCCGGCCTATGGGGGAGATTCCTCAGCGAGGGCCGGGATACCCTGCTGCAACTCCCCGACGCAGTGATGACATCATACGACCACATGAAAGAAGCCCTACTCACCCGCTACGGACTATCAGCCGAGATGTACCGGCAGCGCTTCCGGGACTGCAAGAAGCTCCCCGGTACCACATGGGTCGAATACGTGGACTTCTTCAGCAGGGCCTTTGAAGGGTGGATAAAAGGGAGCAAGGTCACCTCGTACAACAAACTGTTCGACCTCATTGTCTGGGAGCACCTCGCCAACAACTGCTTTGTCGAACTAAGGCAACACCTCCTGGACAGTAAGCTGACCGAGCCCCGGAAGCTCGCCGCTGAAGCCGACCGATGGGTCAACACCCGGGTCCCCCAGAACCCCATGGGGGACTACCAACGAAGTACCACGGGACCTCCTCGCCAGCGGGGCGGAGGAGGGGGGTCCCACCGCAGTCGAGAATTCCCGGCCGGGCCGCCCCGAAGCCCGCCACGAGGCCAAGCCGCCAACCACACGTTCCCGACCCTGGTCCGTAGGGGGACCCCCATCGCCAGGCCTGTACCCCGACCAACAGTGACCTGCTTCGGCTGCCAACAGACAGGCCACTATGCGAGCGACCCGGCCTGCCCCGTGAACCGACGAAACGGGACCGCTGGGCCCCCTCCCCGACAAATAGCCGCCGCGGCCCTGGGGGAAGGAGAAGAAGAGGAGGAAAACCGCGACGACGGGTCCCCCGAGTGGGAACCGGCTGCCATGTCACTCATATGCCTGGGCTCCCGAGAAATGGTGCCCCGAGCTGCCATCCCAAGCAACACCCAGAAGTACCAGCAGTGGGTCACCATCAATGGACAACGGGCCGAAGCCCTCCGGGACACTGGGGCCAGTGTGACCGCTGTCCGCTGCCACCTGGTGACCCCCGAACAGATCCTGCCGCATGTCCTATGCCCTGTCCGGACCGCGGACAACACCGAAAGCATGTGCCGGATGGCCAGGATCCCCTTCGAGTGGGGAGGAGTGTCCGGCACCCTAAAAGTAACTGTCCGCGACGACGCCCCAGTGGACTGCCTCCTGGGGAACAACCTAGAGAGCTCCCCCTGGGCCCAGGTGGAGCGCCGAGAGCATCTGGGGATGCTAGGGCTGCCCGAGTGGGCCTGCGCCACCACCCGGTCCATGACCGCCCAACCCGCCGCTGCAGCGGCCCCCGGCGAGCCTACGGGTCAAGAACTGCCACCCTCCTCCGGCACGGAGGAGCCTGACGATGAGGCCGGGGCATCCGAACTTTCCCCCGACGAGGCCCCCTCCCTCAGCGAGATCCCCGAGCTGGCCCAGTGGCACCACGACGGGGGCCCCACCCGCGAACAATTCCAGCAAGAGCAGAATACCTGCCTGTCCCTCGAGGGGGCCCGACAGCAAGCGGCCGCCCAGGCCTCGGGGGACCCCACGGGAACCCACTGGATCTATTGGGACAATGACTTATTGTATAGCGAGCAGAAAGTCGCCAAACTGGGAGCCGGCCGGGTGTTGGTGGTTCCCTTCCGATTCTGAGAGTTCCTCCTGAACCTGGCGCATGACGTGCCCCTCGCCGGACACCTCGGGCGAGACAAAACCTACAGCCACCTAGTGACCCATTTTTATTGGCCCCGAATGCGGAGAGACGTGGACCACCACTGCCGGTCCTGCCAGACCTGCCAGGCTAGCGGGAAGACTGGGGGTCGAGTCAAGGCCCCCCTCCAACCGTTTCCAGCCGTCCACACCCCGTTCGAACGAGTAGGGATCGACATCGTGGAGCCCCTCGACCCCCGAACCGCCCTGGGACACCGCTTCATCCTGGTACTAGTCGACCACGCCACCCGATACCCCGAGGCCATCCCTCTCTGCACTGTGACAGCTCCAGTGGTGGGCCGGGCCCTGATGGGCATCTTCTCCAGGGTGGGGTTCCCCCGAGAAGTGGTGAGCGACAGGGGTACGAACTTTATTTCGAAGTACATGAGATCCCTCTGGCAACAATGTGGGGTCACCTACAAATTCACCACCCCTTACCACCCCCCAGGGGAACGGACTGGTCGAGCGTTTCAACAGAACCTTGAAGGGGATGATCAAGGGCCTGGAAGAGCCCCTGAGGAGGAGATGGGACGTCCTGCTGCCCTGGCTCCTGTTCGCCTATAGAGAGGTACCACAGAAATCCCTGGGCTTCAGCCCCTTCGAACTGTTGTATGGGCACCCCGTCCGAGGGCCCCTCAGCCTGGTCAAGGAGGGCTGGGAGGCGAACGTCCAAGATGCCCCCCCCGACGTCTACCGGTACCTCCTGGCCCTGCAGAACCAGACCCAGAAGTTCCGAGCCTGCATACAGACCGAGGTCTCTAAGATGCTCGCCCTCGGAGTCATCGAGCCATCCGACAGCCCGTGGGCCAGCCCTGTGGTCTTGGTGCCGAAGGCCGCCGCCCCCGGCACCCCCCGGAACTCAGATTTTGTGTAGACTACAGGGGCCTGAACGCAGTCACCAAGACCGATGCCCACCCCCTGCCACGGGCAGACGAGCTGATCGATCGCTTAGGGGCCGCCCGCTACCTAAGCACCTTTGATCTCACCGCTGGGTACTGGCAGATCAAGCTCACCCCCGGCGCCCAGGAACGATCCGCTTTTTCCACCCCCGATGGGCACTACCACTTTCCGGTGATGCCCTTCGGTATGAAGAACGCCCCAGCGACCTTCCAGAGGCTGGTGAACAAGGTCCTGGCCGGGCTAGAAGCTTTCTGCGCGGCCTACCTCGACGACATTGCAGTCTTCAGCAACCACTGGGCCGCGCACCTAGGACACCTCGGAGAAGTCCTGGCCGCTCTCCAGAGGGCCGGGCTCACGATTAAGGCCAGCAAGTGCCAGATCGGTCAAGGATCTGTGACCTATCTGAGCCATCAGGTGGGGAGTGGCCAGGCGGCGCCCCTCCAGTTAAAGGTCGATGCCATCCAGGCATGGGAGCCCCCCGCAACCCAAACAGCTGTCCGGGCCTTCTTAGGCCTCACAGGCTACTACCGGCGATTTATCAAGGATTATGGCAGTATTGTGGGGCCCCTCACGGAGCTCACTTCCAAGAAGCAGCCCAAGGCGGTGCACTGGACGCCCCACTGTCAGACCGCTTTTGAAGCTCTCAAGGCGGCCATGTGCGCTGCCCCTGTGCTACAGGCCCCTGACTACAGCAAGGAATTTGTGGTTCAGATCGATGCCTCGGAGTACGGGGTTGGGGCGGTCCTCTCCCAGACGGACACCGAGGGTCTCGACCGACCCGTGGCCTTCATCAGCCGCCGACTGCTGCCACGAGAACAGAGGTGGAGCACCATCGAGCGGGAGGCCTTCGCTGTGGTATGGGCTCTCAAGAAGCTCCGGCCCTACCTTTTCGGCACCCACTTCAGAGTCCAAACTGACCACCGGCCCCTGCGGTGGTTAATGCAAATGTGGGGCGAGAACCCCAAGTTGTTGCGATGGTCCATCTCGCTGCAAGGGATGGACTTCACCGTGGAGCACCGGCCCGGCAACGACCACGCCAATGCCGACGGCCTGTCCAGATTCTTCCGCCTCGGCGAGGAGAACCCCCAAGGAAATGGGTGACTCTCCCTGCCTTCAGCTGGGGGGGACGCGTGTTGGAGCCGGCCTCGTGGCGTGGTCCTGTTCCCCCTCGCTAAGCCGCACGAGGTCCCCTGCACCTCGGGGCTCCTCCATTTTGGATTGTACGTGACTCTACGCACCCACCCAGCGAGGCCCGACATCGAGGCGCCAACCCCTGGCCAGGGGGATACCACGTGAACCCTTCCCACTCCCGGCGGAGGGCAGTATCGATGGGACCCCCAACCGTCCTTCCACACCTAGGTGCGATCGCCCCACAGCTCTCTGGGGCCTGGCGCCTCTCCTGCTGGGCGTCTGGCCGCTCCCAACCCGGCCTCTCCGCCCCCCCAGGCGCAAGGGTCCGGACATCAAAGGGCTCCAGACCTATATCTGGGGCGACCCGGCAACAAGACAGTAGTTGTATCCCGGAGTCAAGAGCCCTGCTGATCGGATCGCGGCTGACCCTACGGAGAAAGACTCATCCTGGAACCACGCTCTGAGCCCTGCTGACTACGTCGCGGCTCCACCGTGCTTAAAGACCTTCACGAACCTTTGGGGCCCTGCTGACGCTGTCGCGGCCCGACCTTGTTGAACTTACCATCAGAGCCCAGCTGACCTCGTCGCGGCTCGACCAAAGCAAACCTACCACCGGAGCCCTGCTGACTGTGTCGCGGCTCGACCCAAGCGGAACTACCACCCGAGCCCTGCAGACACCGTCTCAGCTCTCCACGTTCGAGCTGCTTTGAGACCAGCACGCAAGGTCTGGCGCAGAGCCTCTCCATACCAGGCTGGTACTAAGACTGTCCCGCTACCCTGTCCCTATAAAGACATTGAGACTCTTTCTGGATCACTCGATCCCACTGTAAATATATTGAATGTGCTACCCTTGATAAAGTACCGAGATAAGCAACTGATACGAAGTCCTGTGTGGTGGTGTTACTGGGCCTAGTACGATCACAGGAGAAGGACCTCTCCTAGGAGGCTTCTCAGCGGCGCTCGGCTATAACTTTGCGGTAGGAAGGTGCCCCGAAGTGGTCCCCCCGACTCCCCGGTGGTCCTCCCTCCAACAAACAGTAACACAAAAGAGAAAATACAACAAACGAACAGCTGACTATGAAGCACTTATGAAGAAATTGAGCTCCAATAATAACATTGTCATCAGACAGAGTGATAAAGGAGGGAAAGTGGTTCTTATGACCAGAATAGACTATGACAAAGAGGCCTATTCCCAATTAAATGATCGTCAATGTTACGGAAAAAGTAATGCCAGTGAACTCAAATTATAACAACAAGAATTTTTCCAGAGTTTGAGCAAATGGAAAAGTAAGAAATTGATTACTGAGGCTGAATTCAAATTTCTTAAAGTTGACTATCCTGTAATTCCTGTGATATACTTTATCCCTAAAATACACAAAGATGAGGACAAGCCCCCAGGCAGGCCTATCATATCCGCTAGGGGGGGGTCTGCTGGAAAAAACGTCTGAATATATTGATTACTTCTTGCAGCCACATGTCAAAAGGCTCTTGTCCTACATACAGGATACAGGTGATTTCCTCTACAAACTCCAACAAATCAAATGGATGGAAGGGTTCTGGTTGTTAGCCCTTGATGTAACCTCTCTCTACACGAGTATTAGACATGAGGACGGCTTAAGGGCAGTGGCATACTATTTAAACCAGAGAGAAATCCTGAGCAATGATCATAACAACATGTTGTTACATATGCTTGAATTTTGCTTGACTAACAATGTCTTTATGTATAACAACTTATTGTACCGCCAGCTTCAGGGGGTGGCTATGGGGGCCAGTTTCTCTCCAAGCTTTGCCTGTCTACATATGGGCGCTTGGGAGGAACTGGTCCTCAGGGTCAAACATAAGGAAATGGTAGACAAATATGTGGTTACTTGGTATCGTTTCATTGACGATTTGTTCATCATTTGGAAGGGTAGTGAAGAATAAGCGAATGAATTCATTTCTAATATTAATGTTAATGACCTTCATCTAGCCTTTACTGCCAGTATGAGCCAAACATCGATTACATTCTTAGATACTGAAGTCTACATTAAGAATAATCTGATTGAAACTAGGTTGTTCCGTAAGAAAACAGCTGGGAATACTGTTTTACATTCGGGTAGTGCTCATCCAGCACACTTAATAGCCAGTATCCCATACGGAGAAATGCTCCGAATCAGAAGAGTTTGTAGTAACTCAGTGGATCTAGAAAGTGCACAGCTAGCCAGTAAGTTGAGATTTATTCAAAGGGGCTACTCTCGACATAGCGTTGATAATGCCATATCTAAATCTATGAAGCATACTAGGCAGGAACTACTAAGCACATACGCGAATACGGCCTCTAGTGAACAGGTAACTCAAGGTCCAATCGTTTCTGATATTTCCCAAGATGTGGAGAACAAATTTAGAATCATCACAGGCTACAGCAAACAGCATAAGGACATTTTTAGAATCATTAACCGCAATTGGCCTATTGTTTTAAATGATCCCGTAATAGGACCTTCATTACCTGTACGAATTTCTTTAACGTTTAGCAAAGCAATGTCAATGAGGGACCATTTAGTGAACACTAACCCAGAAGTAATTGAAAAATCTACTTGGCTTCAAACTAATACTGGCTTCTACAAATGTAAAATTTGCAAATCCTGCACACATGGGGTTAATACAAAGACATACCAGGATGGGTTCAGCAATATAGATCATCAGATTACTAAATTGCTGACATGCAAAACAGAGTATGCTGTTTACATACTTGAATGTCCCTGTTCTCTAAGCTATGTCGGCAGCACTAAACTGGCCGTCCACAAACGGATATTACAACATTTAAGGGCCATATCCAATCAGGATAATACCTACCCCGTCGCCAGACATTTTAGAGACATACACCACAGTGACAATCGCCTCCTCAAATTCTTTGTTATTGACGCTGTCAATGCTAGCAGACGGGGAGGCAATAGAGAAGCCAAACTCCGAAAACTTGAGACACGTTACATTTTACAACTCGATACGAAAACCCCGAAAGGTCTCAATGTTACGGAGGACCTCTACACTTGTTTACCATAGCTGAGCTTTAACCCATGTGACGAGATTCTTCTGTAGTCAAATAAATACTTTTGAGTTCACAATATGAGTAGGGTATCAATAATCGAACTCAACATCCAGTTTCCAGTGATGAAACCCAGATAATTATTATACGTCACTTTATACATTGGATTTTTTAAGGTATTTTACAATAATATCTTTTATAGTTTTCACTAGTAATAATGTATATGTTTTTAGACACGATAATTTTATCATTTACACTTTTTTATTCCTCACTCACCTCTTGCACTATTCCTTAATCTACAATTAGATTTAAAGGGAATAATTTTCCCCTTTTTATCAGGCACATATCTGTAGTGACAGTAACCTCCCTTCATAAGGGTTCGGTGAGACAGAACAAAGAGATGTTTATTGATGACTGTTAGCAATGAGTGAGTTTAATCATCAAGGTGTGCATTATTGTTTTTGCAATTATTTCAGTTTTTATATAGTCATGCTTTTAAAATGGTTTTAAGAGATCTCTAGTTTATCCCTCACTATCTGGCATATAGTAGCCAAGGGCATTCAAGCCGCCAGTATGAGTACTCACAAATGTGAATTTGCTATGGCAGATTGGGCATAACTCATCAGATTTACAATATAGGGAGAATATTATATTATCTTGAATCATGGTGGTCTGTTATCAAGTCCCCTGAGCATGTCCATTCCATTAATACCATGGTAATTTAGACATTGAAAGTTTTTTTTTACAATATTTTATTGATAAAAATGCAATTGTCGATTTTAAACTGATATATTTATTTATATATTTATTTATATATATTTAATGTTCGGTATATTTATTGAATGATTTTGCACTACCAAAAACATCATTGCCATGAAAATTGCTAAGTTATACACTGAAATTATTATTTGCTTATTTTGCACAGTCAGTGCTCAGGTTATATTGCAGTATGTTGTTTAGTTCTAGGATCTTCATAGTCACATGACCTCAGCCTGAACTCTGAACTGTCTACCTTCACTATTTATTGGGTCATTTTGAAATTTCACGTTGTCATGTGAGCAAGGCTCTTGGGAGCCGAAACGTCAAGACGACACTGCCAGCAAAATAAATAGCACTTAACTGGAGGTCCGTGTCCGTGTGGTCTTTGGAGCAGAGGTAGCGTCATTGCCTTCTTCAAATTTCTTATCGGTTCCTGTGATATATATGAGGTATAAAGAAGGGTGAAGCCCAATTCCGATTTTAAAGGCATCTGAAGAAGAAGACGAAGTGTCGAAATGCATTATGCCGTTTTTTCTTGCAGTAAACGATCTTCCTCTGAATCCCCGTTGTGTCCTTTTGGTTTCTTGAAAAGAAGTTGCCTTTTGTTTTATATATATATATATATATATATATATATATATATATATATATATATTATCTACTGGCGGTCGCCAGTACATAGTTATAGTTAGGACCGTGTTTCCATAGGAAATCCGCAACATTCTATTTGGAATAACTTTGGCGCCGGATGACGAATCCTCGCAAAATTTTCAAAATAGGTGGAGCGCTCCGCTCCACTCCTACCCTGAAAGTCTCGGGGTGATTCATCAAGTGGGAACCGAGAAAAAAGGGGGGTCCCAAAACACGTTTTCCCCATGAATTTTTCCATAGGGACCTTTAGTCCAAGGTACAGCCCGAACGGCTGAACAGAATTACTTGAAATTTGGCAGAGAGGTAGTCCTCAGGTCAGGGAAGTGCCTTTTGCAGGTCTGGTGTCAATCTGTTCAGTAGTTCCTGAGAAAATCAAAAGTAAAATCATATATATATGTGGGCGGAACCTAACCACACATCTCATCCTGAGATCTGATTGGCTGTCAGCACTTCATCCAAGAAGTGTTGGCAGCCATCTTGGGACCAATATACATGATAGCACCTCATTAAAAAGCATTGCAGTTAATAGAAGGTTTTAAGACTTTAGTTACATTATAAATCATTTGTTGATGGTACCATACTCATTTTAGGAATTGTGGTATGTTCTAAGGTGATTTCACCATGTGAAAAAGCCTTCTGCTGGGATATCATGATTGAGAGAAAAATATTTTCACATGCATTTCACACAGAGGTTTGGAAGGTGATCTATAAGCTAAACTGAGAGCATATTTTCTCTAAATTCACATTATCTTTCTCAGTCATGTGAGAATGAAGTCTGACATTCTCAGTAAAACATGTACATCCAACAAGGGCAGAGACTGTCAGTTGATTCCTTTGTGTTCTACTGCAGCTTCCCAGAGTGTTCCAAAGAACAACTAGAGCGCTAACAGTCCTACTTATGATAAACGTATGGCACACCTGAAGCCATCTTGCTTGGATTAAAGTGGTAACTCTTAAAACATTTAATTTAAAAAGGAACAAAATGAGGGGGTTCATTTTTCCATAAAAAGTATGATTAGTGCTGCAGAATGAAAAATTAGGGCACATTTGAGTGACTTCTCAAATCCTCTTCTATTTCATTAAACAATTCTGACATGCAGACTGAAACATGCACTTTCAATACCAGCAGCAGTTTTCCCTGGTGAGCAGTAGCTTTACTACAGTGATCTAATGAGCAAAAAGAGTGCTAACATTCTGAATTTATGGCAAATGTGTGACACATCAGAATGCCTTCTTGATGGAATCAAAGTAAAAAACTGAAAGCATTTCCTACTGAGGAGACTGTAGTAAATGAGGAAATTAGGAAACATCATAACAAATAAGTCTCCCAAGATGGCCACCAGAGACAAAAGAGCCCAAATGTAGCCCAAATATCACCCAGATGTAGCCCAAGTATAGCCCAATGACAGAATGTCCCAGAGTGTTCTTAAAAACAACTAGAGCGCTTACTGTCTTCATTATGACAAAAGTAAGGCACACCTGAAGCCATCTTGATTGGAATAAACTGGTAACACTTAAAACATTTAATTTAAAAAGGAACACAATGAGGGGGTTCATTTTGCCATAGAAATTATGATTAATGCTGAAGAAAGAAAATGAGGGCACATTTTGAGTGACTTCTCAAATCCTCTTCTATTTCATTAAATAATTCTGACATGCAGACTGAAACATGCACTTTTAATACGAGGAGCAGACTTCCATGGTGAACAGTAGTTTTACTACAGTGATCTAATGAGCAACTAGAGTGCTAACATTCAGAATTTATGGCAAATGTGTGACATATCTGAATACCTTCATGATGGAATCAAAGTAAAAAACTGAAAGCATTTCCTACTGAGGAGACTGCAGTACATGAGGAAATTAGGAAACTTCAAAAAAAATAAATCTCCCAAAATGGCCACCGGAGACAAAAGAGCCCAAATGTAGCCCAAAATCACCCAGATGTAGCCCAAATATAGCCCAATGACAGAAGTGTGCAAAACACTTATTATTTTGTGTTTTTGCAGTGTTATATAGTGCAGACTTGTTAGGTATTGGAGTGCTTTACATGAGCATTGGTTACATCACACAAGAACAAATTCATTTTGGTTATAGACATGGGGAGACTAAGTGATTTGACCAGAATCACAGAATGTCGAGCTGAAGCAGAAACTCCAACCTGGTCCCCAGTTGCAAAGTCTGCAGTTCTGGAAGTAACACCACATCCTCTCCCCTAAGTGCAACATTTAATCAAGTGGTCAACTGGATAAAAAAACATAAAGATAACAAATAATTTAAAAGTGTTTTGTCGCTATTTGAAAACTCAGAAAATATGTCCCTATTTTAGTCTTTTAGAGCACTAACCATAATTTTGATGCCAATAAGACCCTCTCATATATGTAATTTCTAAAGGAAATGCTCTAGGTATTACAGTTTTGATTACATCAAGATGACGTCAGGCGTTCCACACTTTTGTAATAAATATAGAATGTTAGCAATCTAGTTGTTCATTAGGATACTGTTGAGAGGCAGAGGCCAGGGGCACGGACTCTGAAAATTGAAGGCAGGTAGGAGGGTGCAAAGGCAACAATTTAACCACACTGAGCAGGCAGGAAGGGCCGTGGCAGTACAACAGACTATGGAGGGCAGTGGAAAGGGGGGCAGGGGCAACAAACCAACAATACAGGACTTGCAAGAGAGGCTGTGGCAATGTAATAGACCATTGTGGGCAGAAGGAAGAGGCAATGGTAGTACAACCATACATGCCAACAGACCCGATTCAGCCAGGAAACGTCCAATGTTTTTAAGCTCAAATGGGTTTTATTTGATCTGTCTCCTGTCTACAATCTCCTCTTTTTCAATGTAACTCAAAGGGGAAAATCAATACTCCAGTTTTTTTTCAAAATCTCCCTCTTACCAAGTTCAAAATGTTCGCACGTATGGTACATTGGATCATGGAAGGAAATGGGGTAGGGACATGGACTTGGATAACAGAGGACAGGAGGGACATGGAGAGGTCCACCAAACTGACCCTGCAGGGCAGGCATCAGGGTTTGCAGCAGCACAATACACCACACAGGGCATGCGGGACGGGAGTGCAGCACAACAATCCATAGAAAGCAAGAGGGAGGGGACAGGACCATGCACATGGACAACAGAGAACAGAGGGGCAAGAGGCAATGGTAGCTAGCTGACCATAATGGACAGACAGGAGAGAAAGCTGCAGCATAACAGACCATAAAGGGCAGGAGGGATGGATCAGGGGCATTACAATGGAACAGACAAGCCAGGAGGGAGGGAGTAGGGGTCTGCACATGTTAACAGAGGGCTGGGGGCAAGGGGGCAGGGCAGGAGCAGCAAGATAGCCATGGAGGTCAGGCAGGATGGGCACTAGAAGCAAGACACACCATGAAGAGCAACAGTGAGACTATGATGGCATACACGCAGACCATGGAGGGAAGGTGGGAGGGGGTCAGGGGCAGCTAACTGACCACACAGGGAAGGTGGGAGGGGCCATGGCAGCACAGAAGACCATGCATGGCAAGTGGGAGGGTTAGTGGCAGCACAATGGCTATGATGGGCAAGAAGGAGTGTGCAGGGGCATGCACAAAGGACGATGGAGGATAGAAGGGAGGGTCAGGACCTGTGCATAGACAAGAAAGTTCAGGGGAAGGGGCCTCACAACAGACCGCACGGGGCAGGCAGGAGGAGCAGTTGCAGCACAACAGACCAGGGAGGGCAGAAGGGTGTGGCAGTACAATGGACCATGTGGACAGGAGGAAGAGGATAGGGGCATTGCATGTGGACAGGCAGGGTGGAGGTGGCAGGGACAGGTTACAGTCATCTGACAATCTAAGGCAGGTGGTAGGGGAGTGGCAGCTCAACAGAACACTCAGAGTAGATAGGAGTGGCAGGTCCATGGAACATGGTGGGCAAAAAGGATGGAGCAGGGGCATGTGCTGGAGCAGGGTTTTCTGTTAAAACCCGAACATCAATTTTTTTTTCATATGTCATAATTAACATTACTAATAATTAATTACTAGATATTAATTTTGTCAAGTTTCTGACTAATCAACCTTACTAATGAAAGAATTACACGTGGGAATGCATTTGTGTTGCTTTATTAATACGTGAACTAAGTTGGTGAGCAAATTAATTAATTAAGTGTTGCTAAAAGTGCTACTTGTTAAGTGTTTGGGCTTTAGAATAATACGCTTTAATGCTTCTTTATGTCGCAGATGGCTAGATAAATACATACACATAAGGGTAATAGTGGGAATTAACACTGTATAATCATTACGATGTAGTAACGTTGTTTTGTGTTTCTTTTAATTAAGATTGTCCATTCTGGCCTAGTGAAAGATGGCCGACAATTACAGCCTGCATTTGAGTAGATGAAATATGAAGAGAGGCCTCGCTGAATATGGTTGAAATCTTGACCTCGGCCTCTGTCTGTATTAAAAGTTTCCGTGAGGACAGCAGCTCCGGGCTTGACGCCAGTTGTCGCCAGTTATCCTTGGGAGAGAATAAAAGCCACAATGAACTTTGATAAACTTGCGGTGGCTTCACTATGATTCCGAGGAAGAGCATTCATGGATGTTACATTTTTTAGTTTGTGTTTCCTTCTTCCGTGTTTTTATTTTTGAGATTTTCGAGAGCGGAGGTTTTTCTAAATGTTGCGTGCCAACATCCTTTCCTGCTCGCTCTGCTCAACGGCTCAACGGACGTTTAGAGCTTGTTTGTAACTTTTAATGTGTAAGTTTTGTTATAAATATTGTTAGACTAGAGAGGGTCTAAGGCCACTTCTTCCCGAACCTATGCTCGAGAGGATCGACGCTGATTGAGAGGACGGCGACTCAGGAGACTTTACTGAGAGACCTGTCCTGACCTAATTACGACATTTAGCTAGAATAGGTAACTATGAGAATAATGATTTTGCTATTGATTGACTTTCATTGAAACTAATTTAGATAAAATAACCTTTTGTTTGAATCACAGTGTCGGGTGGTTATTTCTTTGTCAATTTATTGGGATCACAGATGTGTTCTTATTGTTTAAATCATGACTCGAGACATATCAATTAGGTTGCATTGACCTCAGTTTAGATGCAGATTGATTTAGGAGTTCTCTCGTATATTCAGTAAGGATAGAGTAATAGAATGAATATTAGTGTGATGGGCCCTAGCGTATGATGAGTGTATGTGTGTATGACTGTGGAATTACTCTGTCCGTGGAAGTAGGGAGAATTTATAAGCTCCAATCTGCAGCAGTTTCCTGGTAGCAGTATGATGGTTTTGATTATTGTCTTGATCTGATAGATTGCTTGTACATAGGCTTTTGGATTTATTGATTTATTGATTGATGTTGATACATGTACTAACATTATATGTTGAAGTCGTCGTATTGAGTTCTATGTAGTGTGTATGGCTTCTAGAACGTAGGGAGCTGGTGACGGTTCCATAGTAGGGCAGAGGGAAGTGAGTACTGCTCTCGGGAAAGACGGGATTGTTGGCCCTGTACATATACAGGGAAAAGCGTGTGACAATTGAAGTTGCACGTCGCATTGTCTGGGTTCGGAATCAGTGACATCGCCGTGTGTTACTATTAGAGACATATTTTCTGTATAAGAGGAGTGTGTATGGTAGCGAAGGTTATCTGTGAAACTCTGGTCTTAAGTCCCAGGGATCCGTAAGGTTTGCCGTTAAAGCTTATCGCTGGAGGAGTAATAGGTATTCTCTGAGCTTGTTTGAAGGACTGGGCAGAGGTAAGCGCTGCTTGGTTAACGTGTGTTATAATTCTGTAGTAGAACAGACTGTTCGCTGTTCTCGGGAAAGGCAGGATTCTGTGTAAATGTGCTACATTTTCTAGTATGAAAGTGCGTGAATGTATGAGCATTTAGTTAATTGTGAGACTCTTTGGAGCATTCCTGGAGGAAACAGTTATTGGATGCATGTTAGAAGGGCAGAGTAGAGGGATGTGCTACTGTGTCAACGAGAGTAATAATTCCGTGGTGGAGCAGAGGTAAGCGCTGTTTTAGAGAGAAGCGGGATTCTTGTGAAAAAGACCTTTCTTTACTATTCTGTGGTTAGCGAAGCAGACAATGGAGATGTTTTATGTTGTAACTAATAGATTTTGTAGAATCTGAAACAGAGTCTACCAAGAAGGCTTTGTAAAGGAGGGGTAGACGAGTGACAGGAGACAGAGTAGAAGACAGACCGCGCTGTGATTGGGCAGTGGATTAGAACAGTGCTCGCGCTGTGATTGGTGCGTTGGTGTGAGCCGCGCAGGGATTGGAAGGAGTACAGGGTGACGTACACGCTCCAGGATTGGTGCGTTGGTGTAAGTCGCGCTGTTATTGGACAAAACATCGCACAGTTGCGGAAAGGACTAGAGGGTTGTAGTAAACGCTAAAATGTATTACCAAACGGAGGAAAAGAAAAAGAAATCCTTGTTCGGTAAAATTAAAAAATGGTTCGACAAGGATAAGGACATATTAACTAGAGAAGGCGAACTGCTACCTCCGACAAGAACCCCTGCATCCTTCATGGTTGCGAAATATGGGTATCATACCTGTATTTGGTTAGACAATTGGGCTAAGTACACTAAAGAAGATGGTGTTTTAGCATTCCCGGAACATGGTTCATTTAATCTGGCCGTGTTGAGAAATTTACGGGAAAAGATGATGTGTCTAGAGCCTAGACCAAGGCCGACACAGTTTGAGGCATTGGTGGAATGGGAAGATTAGGTGCATGAGCGAGAAAAGCAGAGGAGTGGAGGTAATTATAGGTATATTTTTGGGAGGAAATATGATCGTGAAACTCATCATGATCGAATGAGGAGATGGCGAGATGCCAGTATGTCAGAGGGATTATATCCTATGAGAACTGTTGAGGAAGCAGAAGGGAGGAAAGGTGCGGAAAAGGTACCTGATGCAGAATTGAGGAGGTATGGGGCTAATGATTATGAGGATGAAGTCATGGATGACATGATTTACAAAAGACCACCTCCATATAGACCAGAACCAGAAGTGAGAACACCAGTTGCTACTCCAATAAGAGATACTTTGCAGATCATTAAAACAGTTGCGACACCTGATTTGAAAAGTGGTAGCTCTTTCACGGAAAGAGAGAGAGAGAGAGAGCGAGAGAGAGAGAGTACAATCGGGGATGAGAAAACAAGAGAGTTAGCAAGAACAACATCAGAGTTGACAGAAAAGATCAGAGAATTAACGAAGAATCTAGAGGCTGTTACAGTGCCTGTAACTATAGGTCCAGTTATGCCTATTTTTGGTAAGCAAAGAATGGGTGAAAATGGTTTGACGGTTCCCTATGTAGGAAATGGTTTGGTTGGTTCTTCGGGAGAGTCAGGAATGAGGACGGAAGAAAATCATTTGAGACAGTTGAGACATGACACATGTGGTGGAGGGTCAGATGTACAGCCTAATTCAGGATTGAATACTGGTTGTTTAGGAAGATCGATTTTAGAACCACAGAGGATGGCAGAACAAGTGAGTACAGTGAAAAGATCTACAGAAATAACGGCTGAGGATTTGAATGATTGGTTGAAAGTTCTCCAAAAGAAGGATAAAGATTCACAGGCAGTGGATGTAGCCAGGTTACGCATAGAATTGGAGGAACTCATAGCAGGAACAATTCCTACAGAGATGTTGAAAAATCATCATGATGGAGAGTTGTTATTCATGTGCAAGAGTATTACATGGAGGGCTAAGAGTACACATGACAGGTTAAGAGGAATAGCGAGTGAAATGGGAGTTGATATGGATAAGGTGAAAGCTTTGCAGAAGCCTTACAGGGTTGATTTCTCTGACAAGGACATTGAGAATCTAAATGATGTTGGAAGAACAGGGCAAATTAAAGAAATGATTTCTTTATTGCGAAAATGGGGTGATGTGGAAAAGTGGAAGGATAGGTGGTACAAGAAAAGGGAAGATTCAGTGGACAGGACTTACTCAGCATTTCCCATGAGAGAAAAGGAAAAAACAGTGGATGCCTATCCTATAAGAGAGATTCCTGGAGGAGGATATGTACATGTCCCATGGACTAGACAGGATATTTTGTCATTTACGAATGATTTCCCTCGACTGAGAGAAAAGCCCGTCGAGTGGTATAGGCAGGTAGACAGGTTTGAGAAATTGTCAAAAGTGCTGTGGATTGACCTGAATAGTCTGTTTGATATAATTGTTCCAGCAGACTTGTGGGCAGAGTGCAAAATAGTTGTAGATTGGCCTGCTAAGGAGTACCCGAGAGATCAGAAAACAGGAGCTCCAGACCCGGAGGTTATGAAGAAGTACGAGCAGGTTATTGTGCTCCTGAAGAATAAGGTACCCCCTAAAGAAACAGACTGGGTTAAGATAGATCGGACACATCAGGAAGCAAAAGAATCAGTTCATGCTTTTTATGAAAGGCTGATACTGGCTTTTAAACAGTTCAGTGGAGATGAACACCTGGGTGATAAGGATTTGAGTCATTTTGTATACAGATTTGTATATGGCTTGAGACCTGAAATCAGTGAAAGGATTCGTGAGCATACAGATGATTGGCAGAGTAAAAAGATTGATGAAATCTTGAGACATGCGAAATACTTCAGTGATGAAATTGAGGCAAAACAAAGAAAGCTGAAAGAGAAAGCAATGTGGGCACAGGTGAAAGTTGCAGAAAGACAAGAAGCACAGATGGTGGAACAAGCAAATAATCCAGGAAATAGGCCCAGATATGGTACAGGAAAAGGAAAAGGGAATTTAGAGGAGGCCAAAAAGAAGTTCCCGTGTCACAACTGTGGGCAATTGGGGCATTGGAGATCCGAGTGTACCAATACACCATTAGTGAGTAATGAGAATAAATCATTGAATCAACAGGTGCAGAACGAGGGGTGTAATCATCAGCAGCAACAGCAGAAGGTTGTCAGACAGCAGAGTCAAGAGCCAAAACCGCCCTTGCCGCAGAATAGAGGGTCCCAGAAATATAACCAGGACTCAGGATTCTACAATGATGAGCAGGTAAACAAACCGAGGCGTACCAACCCAGTACAGCAGTACTGGCTGAAGAATGAGGGGAGTGAGTCTGAAGGGGACTATTGACGGTGCCGAAGAGAGGAGGAAGAGTGCATACTTGGTGCAACTCTAGAAATAGACCAGGCAGGACCATTTGTAGATGGGAAAATAAATGGGGAGAGTGTTACTTTTTTGGTAGACACAGGAGCGACGAGATCAACTGTCAGGTGAGCAGATATAAGAAATCTTCCTCTCTCGGACGAAGCAATCCAAGTGGTTGGTGTAGCTAATACACAGATTAAGACTCGTTTTACCGAACCAGTAAGGGTAAGAATAGGGAAATTTTCAGACATGCACAGATTTTTGGTCTGCGATACTAGTCCAGTGAACTTGTAAGGTAGGGACTTATTGTGTAAAATTAATTGCACAATTTTTTGTACTCCGGATGGAATAGCTTTTGAGACACCAGATGAGGATGTCTTGTACAGGATGACTCTAGATAATAGGGAAAGTGAGATTGTTGGGACATATGCTGTATTTAATCCAGATGACTTGCCTCAAGAGTTGAGGAATACAGTAAAAGCAGCGGTTTGGGATTTTACTGGAGAAGATGTGGGATTAATGAATAATGTGGATCCAGTGAAGATTTCTGTGAAAGAGGGAATCACTTACCCTAATATCCCACAGTACAGATTGACACCAGAGATAATTGAGGGAATAACCCCTATAATTGACAAGATGATTCAACAGGGTGTTTTGAGAGAGTTACTGAGTAGCCCATGTAATTCATCGATAATGGGGCTGAAGAAACCTAATGGGAAGTTCAGGATTGTACAAGATTTGAGAAAGATTAACAAAATTGTGGTAGCATGCTGTCCCATTGTGCCAAATCCATCAGTGATTTTGTATCAGATTCCTCATGATGCTGAATGGTACACGGTGATTGATTTGTGTCATGCTTTCTTTTCAATTCCATTGCATCATGACAGCCAGCCGATTTTTGCATTTAGGTTTGGACAGCGTATTTTGGCATGGTGCCGTATCCCACAGGGGTATACAGAGAGTCCATCAATATTCAATCAGTTGTTAAAGAAGTCTTTGGAAAGTTTGATCATGCCTGAGAGTTCGGTACTAGCACAATATATCGATGACCTACTTGTGGCATCGAAGACACGTGAAGCTTGTGAAGTAGATACCATAGCTTTACTGAATCATCTGGCAGATGGAGGGTTAAAGCTATCTCCAGCCAAATTGCAGTTTTGCAAGAAAGAAGTACATTATCTTGGACACAATATTGAAAAAGGTCTGAGAAAAGGGACCAATGACAGGATCAAAATTATCAGAGGAATGAGAGCCCCAATGACCCAGAGAGAAGTGAGGATGTTTCTGGGAATGGTGGGTTATTGTCGTCAGTGGATAAGTAATTTCTCCCTGATAGCAAAGCCACTGATTAAATTGACCAAAAGTGAAGTGAAAGACCCATTGGAACTGAATGCAGAACAAATGGCATCATTTGAAGAATTAAAGAGCAGAATGTGTGAAGCTCCTGCTTTGGGAATGCCAGATTATGAGAAGGAGTTTGAATTGTATTGTAGTGAGAGAAATGGATGTGCACTTTCAGTGTTAATCCAGAAACATGGACGACTGAGAAGGCCGATTGCGTACTTCTCATCAACACTTGACCCAGTAGCTGTGGGTTTGCCAGGTTGCCTGAAAGCAGTAGCTGCTACATGCAGAAGCTTGGAACAGAGTGAGGGTATAATAATGGGATATCCTGTAAGGGTGTTCGTACCTCATGATGTGGCAATTCTTTTGACAAGAAGCAGGACTCAATATATGTCACATAGTCGGCTGACTAAATATGAGAAAATCATTCTGGGAGCATCAAATGTGACTCTTGAGAGATTTGTGAATGTGAATCCAGCGACACTCTTACCAGATGCTGAAAATGTGAGTGTGAGAGATGATGTTGATCATGATTGCTTGGATGTGCTTGATTACTGTACAAAACCGAGACCAGACATAAGAGATCTGCCACTACCTGAGAGTGATCATGTGTTGTTTGTGGATGGATCATGTCTGAGAACTGATGATGGTGTGCTGAGTGCAGCATATGCGGTGTGCAAGGTTTCAGAGGTTATGGAAGCTTCGTCTTTGAAAGGAGTAAGGTCTGCTCAAGTAGCTGAATTGGTGGCATTGACGAAAGCTTGCAAGATAGGGAAGAATTTAAGAGTGACTGTGATGACTGATAGTCAGTATGGATTTGGAGTGGTTCATGATTTTGGCCAACTTTGGCTACAGAGAGGTTTCTTGACGTCGAGTGGGACTCCTATAAAGAATGCTGAAGTGATTGGGAAGTTGCTTGAGGCGATACAGCTGCCTAAAGAACTGGCAGTTGTAAAATGTGCTGCTCATGGACAAGGAGATGATTTTGTTACTCTTGGTAATCGTTTTGCAAATGACATAGCACAGTATTGTGCAAAGAATGATCATTCGATTAACAAGGGAAGAGAAAGGGAAATGTCTTTTTGTTCTGTGATGTTTACTAATGTCCTGGAAACATGGGATGAGGTGAAACAGATGCAGGATGAAGCAGGAGATGAGGAAATGAGGGATTGGATCAAGGCAGGTTGTGCTCCAAGAGAGAAAGATCATGTTTGGATCTATAGAGATGGAAGACCAGTTATACCTAACTCAATGTTGTCAACTATGGCAAGAATGTATCATGGTCAGGGACACCTGGGGAGGGACGCTATGATTAGGTCCTTTAAACAAACTTGGTACAATGCAAAGTTCAGGCTGATTGCAGAGAGCATCTGTCAGAGATGTTTGATTTGTCAGCAGTTCAATACTGGAAAGAAGACAGTGGTGAGCCTAGGAACAATAGGCAGAGAAGGAGGTCCTTTTACCAGAATGCAAATAGATTTCATTGAAATGCCTCAGGTCAATAGGTTGAGGTATGTTCTAGTGGTAGTCTGTTTGTTCTCACGGTGGGTTGAAGCCTATCCGACTAGGAGAAATGATGGAATAACAGTGGCAAAGTTACTGTTAAGAGAGTTGATTCCTAGGTACGGTTTCCCAGTGACAATTGAGTCAGACAGAGGGGGACACTTCTACAATGAGCTCATGGGTTTGATTTGTGAAGCATTGAGCATACAGCAGAAGCTACATTGTGCATACAGGCCGGAGGCTTCTGGCGTTGTTGAACAGATGAATGGCACAATCAAAAATAGAATTGGTAAGATGTGTTTAGCCACTGGAATGAAATGGCCTGATGTCTTGCCTCTAGTGCTAATGACTATTAGGTCTACTCCAGATAGAACTACAGGGTTGAGTCCACATGAAATATTGATGGGACGAGCAATGAGACATGCATTCGTGCCTGTCAACAAATTGATGACAATAACTGATGACATGATTTTGGATTACTGTAAAGGCCTGGCTGACGCAGTTCATTCTGTGTTTCACCAGGTTGGAGGAGACGCCACCACACTTGAAAAGAAGCAAGCCCATGATCTGAGTCCAGGGGACTGGGTGAGGATAAAAATGCACAGAAGAAGAAATTGTTTGGTTCCGAGGTGGGGAAGGCCAAGACAAGTCATTCTGACTACGACAACTGCTGTGAAGTGTGCTGGTGTGAAGAACTGGGTTCATGCAAGTCATACTCTGAGAGTTCCAAATCCAAAAGATGGGACTGGGAAAGAGTATTTTGAAGAGTCAGATTCCAGCGATGATGCAGACGCTGAAACAGTGAGAAGAAAAAAGAATCCTGAAAGGGGGGAAGGAGAGTTGGAAAGAGAGTCAGGTGATTCTTTTTTCTTACCAAGAAAAGTTTCAAGAGAAACATTGAGAACTTCAGAGGAGAGTTTGGATTCTGTAAGAGTGCCTGAGGTTCCAACAAGCAGTGGAGAAAATAAAGGAGGAAAGAGGAAAGAAAAGAGCAATTCCACAGAGACTACACCTGAATCAGATGAAGAGATTGAGGATCCACCTGAGATTACTCCTGAAGAAGTAGGGTCAGAAGAAGATAGAGAGGGACAGATTGCGGAAGACCCCCGAGGAGGTGTAGGGAACATTCCTGATAAGCTAGGTGAAGGGACAAGTAAACAGCAAGAAGATTGCGTGTCGGAGACCCGAGGAGGGACAGTAGTAGGGAAATCTCAATTGGTGGAGAAGAAGTCTGTGGAGCAAAAGAGAATTGTTGATGAACAAGAGGCAAATGAGACAGAATCAGATGAGACTGAGAATGGAAAATCAGAGGGGCGAGTTCTGAGAAAGAGAACTTGGATCGGAGAAAGAAATAACAAAGAAGTGAGACTGAAAAGGAGTGTAAAAGGAGATCTTTGGCCTAACAAGATAAAGAGGCTGAGGTACAGACTGACACGAGCGAGTTCATCGAAAGCTGAACAGGTGAACGAGGTGTTGAGTCAGAATCAAGCAAAGGGTGAAAAACAAAAGGAATCAAAAGAACCGGAGGAGATCAAGAGAATCAGAAAGCCTAACCAGAAGTATAGGTCACCGGAATGGACGTATGTGGCACTGTCTGAAGAAGAAGAGGCAGAAAGTCAAGGAAATCCAGAGGGGACCTTACGGGAAGTGGTTGAGGAGAAAACTGTTGGAGTCCTGAAAGTTATCTTGACTGACATTGGAGAAGAGTCAGATGCTCAGGATATTGAAGATCTGATACAGTTTGATGTTGCTGAAGAAGAAGTAAAAAGTGATGAAAATCCAAATTGAGTGAACTAAGGGAGTCACTTGGAGAAGAGTGAAAAAGAGGAAATCTAAAAATTAGCAGATTGAAATAATCTAGTGTTCTAGTGAATCAGTAGTGGAGTAGTAGAGGCTAAGTCAAAAGACACTGCCAAAGTAATAAGATGGCTAACACAGAAAATAATCAAAGTAGATGTACCTTCTTGAAAAGATGGTGTAGAATGTGCTGCTGCTGTACAGGACTATTAATGCTACTATGGAGTGTACTTGCTTTATTAGTTACATTTAGAGTTACAATAGACACTTTTGGAATACATACTGAGAATATGACTAATATAGGGAAGAGTTCACAGAAAATAGTGCCAACTAGAATTAGTAACATTTACATACATAAAGATAGATCAATTAATGATTTTTCTAGTAATGTTTTTTCAAAGTTGTTGTACGAATACGTAAAGACAATGGAAGTAAGGGATTGCTACGTCTGTATGCAATTGCCTGCATCCGTTTCAGAGGGAATTACTTATCATCATCTTCCAGCTACGTATGGGATTTCATGTAGTGTGCTAAGTAGTGTTTTTTATTTACTAGGGAAAATAGATTATGAGATGTCTAATAAAGATAACATTTTTGGGCAATTGCCTATGAATAAGAAACTGAATCCTGCAAAAGAAGTTAACATTTTTGGTGAGATTTTTATTGAGACAGAAGAATTAACATTAGATTACATTTTTAGAAACAATTTAACTTGCAGTTTGAAAGAAGAAGAAAAGGCTTTCCTAGACATGGTAGAGAAAAGGAGAATGAGCATGCATGAAAAGGCAGGAGAATATAAAATGAGTGAGACAATATGGGCTATTGAGATGGGAAAGGAGTTGAAGAATGGGGCCAGTCCAACTTTGGCTTTAGATGCACCACAAAAGGGTAAGCTATGCGTTACCAGAAGGAAATCCCAATATGATAATTATTTAGTTATGACTAGTGAGTGTCATGATACATACGTTATTGCAACAGGATGGGGTTTTAAAGGTGGAGAAGATCCAGTTTTCCCGGGAGTGTACTATATTTGTGGGAATAAGGCTTATTACAGGTTGCCTGACCATTGGTATGGCACATGTTATGTTGGCCTGGTCTTTCCAAAGATTTTTCATATAGATAAGATAGAGGATGTAGAACAAATTAATTTACTAACACGCTTTAAGAGAGAAACTTGGTCAGAAATTGTAGGAGATATTTTTGGAGCTTTGATTCCAGCAGTGGGAATTTCATTAAATGCATATGGAATTCGAAAGCTGTCAACAGTGGTGGATCGCTTATCGACAAGCACCGCTGGAGGGTTTCTATTGGTAAATACAGAGATGATTGCCTTACGCGCCATGTCTATGCAAAATCGACTTGCCCTTGATATTCTATTGGCCAAAGAGGGTGGAGTCTGTGGAATGCTGAAGGTTCAACATTGTTGCACTTACATTCCTGACGAAAGCAAAGATCTAAAGATCTATATGAAAAATATTACTGATTTGCATGAAGAATTAGTACCACTGAAAGCTGAAAGTATCTGGACTAAAATGGTTAATAAGATGATTGCTGTTAAGAACTTTATTGCTAAGATAGGTAGTACTATACTTGGTAAGATATTGTTTCCTTTGACATGTGTGATTGTTGCTTTATTGATACTTAGATTAGGGTGTTTGTGTTGTAAAAACAGGGGAGGGAAAAAGAAAATAATAAGAGAAAATTCTGAAAAGAAACGCAAGAGGTCAAAGAGAGACCCACAAGAAATAGAATTAGAAGAATTTAGGGAGAGAGTGTATCTGGAATCGAAAAGAGATGATGAGAGAGAGTCTGGTGTGTAATGTTGTGCAAAAAGACATTTGAATTTCTCCTAAGAAATGGGGACTACATTTTTTTTTTTGGGTTGGTTTTTTTGTGGTGATAATATATCACCAAAGGGGGGATTGCTGGAGCAGGGTTTTCTGTTAAAACCCGAACATCAATTTATTTTTCATATGTCATAATTAAAATTACTAATAATTAATTACTAGATATTCATTTTGTCAAGTTTCTGACTAATCAACCTTACTAATGAAAGAATTACACGTGGGAATGCATTTGTGTTGCTTTATTAATACGTGAACTAAGTTGGTGAGCAAATTAATTAAATAAGTGTTGCTAAAAGTGCTATTTGTTAATTGTTTGCGCTTTAGAATAATACGCTTTAATGCTTCTTTATGTCGCAGATGGCTAGATAAATACATACACATAAGGGTATTAGTGGGAATTAACACTGTATAATCATTACGATGTAGTAACGTTGTTTTGTGTTTCTTTTAATTAAGATTGTCCATTCTGGCCTAGTGAAAGATGGCCGACAATTACAGCCTGCATTTGAGTAGATGAAATATGAAGAGAGACCTCGCTGAATATGGTTGAAATCTTGACCTCGGCCTCTGTCTGTATTAAAAGTTTCCGTGAGGTCAGCAGCTCCGGGCTTGACGCCAGTTGTCGCCAGTTATCCTTGGGAGAGAATAAAAGCCACAATAAACTTTGATAAACTTGTGGTGGCTTCACTATGATTCCGAGGAAGAGCATTCATGGATGTTACATTTTTTAGTTTGTGTTTCCTTCTTCCGTGTTTTTATTTTTGAGATTTTCGAGAGCGGAGGTTTTTCTACATGTTGGGAGTCAACATCCTTTCCTGCTCGCTCTGCTCAACGGACGTTTAGAGCTTGTTTGTAACTTTTAATGTGTAAGTTTTGTTATAAGTATTGTTAGACTAGAGAGGGTCTAAGGCCACTTCTTCCCGAACCTATGCTCGAGAGGATCGACGCTGATTGAGAGGACGGCGACTCAGGAGACTTTACTGAGAGACCTGTCCTGACCTAATTACGACATTTAGCTAGAATAGGTAACTATGAGAATAATGATTTTGCTATTGATTGACTTTCATTGGAACTAATTTAGATAAAATAACCTTTTGTTTGAATCACAGTGTCGGGTGGTTATTTCTTTGTCAATTTATTGGGATCACAGATGTGTTCTTATTGTTTAAATCATGACTCGAGACATATCAATTAGATTGCATTGACCTCAGTTTAGATGCAGATTGATTTAGGAGTTCTCTCGTATATTCAGTAAGGATAGAGTAATAGAATGAATATTAGTGTGATGGGCCCTAGCGTATGATGAGTGTATGTGCGTATGACTGTGGAATTACTCTGTCCGTGGAAGTAGGGAGAATTTATAAGCTCCGATCTGCAGCACATGCACAAAGACATCAGAGGGCAGGGGGAAGGAGAATAGGGGCAGCAAGCTAAGCACAGAGTTTAAGCAGGAGGGCAATGATGGGACATAGAATTGGGCAATGGAGGGCAGGAGGAGTGGACTGGTACATCATACTAAATTGAGGGCAGTGGCAGCACATCAGACCATGCATGGCAGGAGGGAGGAGGCTAGTCCATGGATTCACACAACAGAGGATAGGGAGGAGGGGGATGGGGCAGCAAGCTAACTGTTCAGAGAAGGCGGGTATTAGGAACGTTATTGTTTTTAAAACGTGTGGCTGTGCGAACTACTTAAAATATGAACAAGTATGCAGCATAATCTCACTTTTATTCAGGAAGAAGAGGACGTTTGTGACTGTGACTCCGGGCTCACTTGGCAGAAACACCCCCTGACCCTCCACCCCCTATCGCAAAATGTAATGCCCGTGAAAAGGGTAGGTGAGCACAGTGTTATATAGAACATAGTCCTGAGAGCACGATTGAAAATGAAAACTAGATATAGTGTATGGTATAAACTATGCACCAAAAAGTGTGATATAAGATGAACCGGGCGTGAAATATAATATGCAATACATTGTGCGCAATGACAGATTCATTGGAGAGCGCGAGATAGCACAGGCACTAGCGCGTACTATGCGATATGCGCCTTGGAGTGTAATATGCACAGGGCAGTGTTGTGTAACCTAACTAGTCTCTAAAGTTGTAATATAAAATATGTGCTGGGGAGTGTAACGTTGCATAAGCACTGTGACAAAGATATGGATCCCAGATTGTAATATGTATGGCATAGCACTGTGCGTTATAACATAGGCATCGAGGAAGGCACGTTAGATGGGGCAATATAACCCGTGCGAAGACAAGTGTGGCATGACATATTCACGGGGTGGTGTTACAGTGCACATGGGCTAGAGAGTGTCATAGCATATGCACTAGCTAGTGGAATACAACACAGAGGTGTGTGGCACTCAGCAGGCAATGGTGGGTGTAACACAGCATTGGGCTCTGCCAGGAGCGGGCTGTGACTCTCAAGTGATGTTCGTCCCCTTTCCAGAGAGTAAAATAAAAAGTATTACACATCCGGCAGTGGATGTGTGTTTTATTAATCGTGAGGGGGGTTTCTTGCATAGTTTTGGTCACATTTTTGTCGATTCTCCTTTGAATGGCTTGGTGTGCATGTGTATTAAATGTGCCCGTCAATAGCTACCCATGTTTGTATAAATAAACGACAAGGGTGTCTACCGGGATTAGGCACGGTAGGGCATCAGACATGTCAGAGCTTCACTAGTGGTGTAAATACATTCCACGTGGATTCATTGTATGCATAGTCGCCTTTTAATGAATATCACGCAAATCGTCATGGTGATAGGTACGTACGGTTTGTCCAGCATGTCCTAGGTGTGTCTATAAATATATATTTTTTAAAAATAATAAAAAACAGTGGCCGGCCCTGGGGATTGGGGTCAAAATAATATATTTAGGAGACAGGCCCTGGGGGATGGGGTCATCAGGGCCAATTAATTAGAATAAGAAGGGGAACCACACAGCCCCCCTTCTTAAAAAATTAAAATAAATAAAAGACAGGCATCGTGCCGGAGGCAACGCCCCCTCCTTGCAGCACTCTGCAAACGCGCCCCCTGGCGAGTTGTAAGTTGGGGAATTAATTCCTCTTCAATACTGAGGGTCCCTGAGGGCCAACTAGCCCAACAGGCATCTCCAGTATGCGCCAGGGAGCTGCGCTGCAGACAGGTGTTCTGAGGCCAAGCCCCTTTTTACACCTCTCTGCAACGCAGCTCTGTGGCGCTTACTGGAGGTACCTAGTGGTCTAGTTTGACCCTAGGGACCCTTAGGATTCAAGGGGACTTAATCTCTCAACTTAGAACAGCCACAGGGCGCGTTTACACAGTGGTGAAGGGAGGGGACGGGGCCTGAGGTGACGTGTGCAAACACGCACTATGGCACTTTTTAAATTGGGGATATAATTTCCCTTCAATACTGAGGGCCCCTGGGGGCTAACTAGCCCACCAAGTGCTTCCAGTAAGCGCCACTGAGCTGCATTGCAGAGAGGTGGTCCAGGCCGTGCCACTTTTTACACCTCTCTGCAACGCAGTTCTGTGGCTCATACTAGAGGTACCTAGTGGGCTAGTTTGACCCTAGGGACCCTCAGGATTCAAATTAACTTAATCTCCCAACTAAAAACGGACACAGGGCGTGTTTACACAGTGGTGAAGGGAGTTAACATGTTCAAAAACTCCCTGTGGCCTGTTTTAAGAGGTAGTTTTAATCCCCCTGCCCTATTATATACTAGGGGCTTACAGAGGAGGTCATGCTAATCACAGGGGGACCCCAACGCATAATGTTCCCTAGTGTATGTAGGTGTTTTCACTGTATTCTAAGTGTCTTTTAACATAGCACTGGCTCTAGGACTGGTTAGTCAGACTCAGTTACCACCAGTATCCGTCTGAAAAAGTTTAGGGTACAGGATGATTTTGCAACAATGCTTCTTTCTGCTCTTCTTTTTGTTCTTTCTGCACGTTATCCTTCTTCCTGCACTTTTCTTCGTCTTTGAGGACTTCTGTTGCTTCTTTCTGCACTTCTTTTTTTTCTTTCTGTGCATTTTCTCTTCTTTCTTCACATGTCCTATCTCTGTAGGCATAGTTAGAAATTAGCATTTAAAAAACCTTTGAAATTCACAGAAAAAAACATAGGTTTCAGGCACGTTATAGTTAGGAATTAGCATTTAAAAAACCTCAGAAATTCACTGAAAAAACCATAGGTTTCAGGGGTGTTATAGTTAGCTGGACTTTTCACTTGTACAAAACCATTGAAATTCCCCCGTTATAGTTAGTTCAGCTAACTATAACTCGCGCGCCCGCAATGCACTGCTGATGACGTCACATATTACATCACTCATGACATGGTCAGTGACATCACTCATGACATCACTGATGACATCTCAAATGACATCACTGATGACATCACTGATGACATCATCCTAGTGATAGAGTGGCAGACCTCCTCTCACCCTAATATAACCTTTGATACACACATTCAAAAATGGAGACTACAATTTTCAAAACAATGGACATACCAATACCAGTTACAACATCCTCTTCAGTAATTCTAAGATCAACATACACATCCACCAACAGTCCTATACAGTCACTCATACATGTACTCACTCATCATATGTACTCATACACCTATACATCCTGTTACACAATGCCACTGATCCATAGAGTTACTCACACACATAGTCACTCATGCTAATAAAGAATCAAACATACATTTACTTGCATATACAGTTATACACACACCACCACACTTACTTAAACAGAAGCTTACACATACTTAGTCTTTTAAACAATCACTTATAGAAACACATACTTATTCATACAGGAACACTTTCAATCTCTCACTCTCACATATACCCACTTATATACACCAATAGTCACATATACTAGTTTAAAACATATGTAGTTACTCATAAAGACACTATTGAGACAGTCATTCACTCACTAACACACCCATACACACACTCATCCACCCATACAGTCCTGCACACATGCTGTCTTCAACACATACAAACAGTGAGTCACTCATTCATGCAACTATGCACTACGTAATACCCCCCACTGAGCCATGCAGACACTCAGACTGATACTCAAAAAAACAACTAATAACCTATATAGACACCCATGTAGCTACTCACCAACCCATTTTTTTAATACATCCCGTTTTGCAATTCTCAAATAGCGATTCTTTAAAAATCGCTATTTGAGAATCGCGAATGGTGATGTTGATACATATGCCCCTGTGTCCCTCCAGTAAGCGCCACAGAGCTGCGTTGCAGAGAGAAGTAAAAAGGGGCACGGCCTAGACCACCTCTCTGCAACACAGCGCAGTGGCGCTTACTGGAAGCACCTGGTGGGCTAGTTGGCCCCCAGGGTCCCTCAGGATTGAAGGGGAATTATATCCCCAATTTAAAACGTGCCACAGGGCGTGTTTGCACACGTTAACTCATGCCCCGTCCACTCCCTTCACCACTGTGTAAACACGCCCTGTGGCCGTTTTTAGTTGGGAGATTAAGTTCATTTGAATCCTGAGGGTCCCTAGGGTCCAACTAGCCCACTAGGTACCACCAGTAAGCGACACAGAGCTGCGTTGCAGAGAGCTATAAAAAGTGGCGCGGCCTGGACCACCTCTCTGCAACGCAGCTCAGTGGCGCTTATTGGAAGCACCTGGTGGGCTAGTTAGCCCCCAGGGGCCCTCAGGATTGAAGGGGAATTATTTCCCCAACTTAAAACGCGCCATAGGGCGTGTTTGCACACGTCACCTCAGGCCCCGTCCCCTCCCTTCCCCACTGTGTAAACACGCCCTGTGGCCGTTTTTTAAGTTGGGAGATTAAGTCCCCTTGAATCCTGAGGGTCCCTAGGGGCAAAATAGCCCACTAGGTACGTCCAGTAAGCGCCATTGCAGAGAGGTGCAAAAAGGGGCACGGCCTGCACCACCTCTCTACAACGCAGAGCAGTGGCGCTTACTGGAAGCAACTGGTGGGCTAGTTGGCCCCCAGGGTCCCTCAGGATTGAAAGGGAATTATTTCCCCAACTTAAAACGCGCCCCTCCCTTCACCACTGTGTAAACGCGCCCTGTAGCCATTCTAAGTTGAGAGATTAAGTCCCCTTGAATCCTAAGGGTCAAACTAGCCCACTAGGTACCGCAAGTAAGCGCCACAGAGCTGCGTTGCATAGAGGTGTAAAAAGGGGCATGGCCTCAGAACACCTGTCTGCAATGCAGCTCCCTGGTGCATACTGGAGATACCTGTTGGGCTAGTTGGCCCTCAGGGACCCTCAGTATTGAAGGGGAATTAATTCCCCAACTTACAACTGGCTAGGGGGCGCGTTTGCAGAGTGCTGCAAGGAGGGGGCGTGGACTCCGGCGCGATGCCGGTCTTTCATTTATTTTATTTTTTTATGAAGGAGGGCTGTGTGGCCCCCCCTTCTTTTTCTAATTTATTTGGCCTGGGGACCCCATCCCCCAGGGCCTGCACGCTAATTTTTTTTGTTGAAAAAAATAAATTTGGCCCTCCCAAGGCCTTAATCGGCCACGGGGACCCCAACCCCTGGGTCATGGACTTTTTTTTTTTTAATTCTTTAGGAGGGGGGCTGCATTGCCCCCTCCTCAGGCCACTTATTGCCCCGGGGACCCCATCCCCCGGGGCCGGCCTTTGTTTATAATGATTTAAAAAAAATATATATTTATATAAACACCGAGGACATGCTGGACAAACCGTATGTGCCTATCACCATGACGATTTGTGTGATATTCATTAAGAGGCGACTATGCATACGATGAATCCACGTGGAATGTATTTACACCGCTAGTGAAGCTCTGACGTGTCTGACGCCCTACCGTGCCTAATCCCGGCGCCCCCGCTTGTGGGTACTCTCCAAGTAGACACCCTTGTCGTTTATTTATACAAACATGGGTAGTTATTGACGGGCACATTTAATACACACGCACACCAAGCCATTCAAAGGGGATTCGACAAAAATTCCACCAAACTATGCAAGAAACCCCGCTCATTGTTAATAAAACACACATCCACCGCCGGATGTGTAATACTTTTTATTTTACTCTCTGGAAAGGAGACGAACCTCACTTGAGAGTCACAGCGTGCTCCTGGATGAGCCCAATGCTGTGTTACACCCACCAGTGCCCGCCGAGTGCCACACACATCTGCGTTGTATTCCACCAGCTAGTGCGTATGCTATGACACTCTCTAGCCCATGTGCACTGTAACACCACCCCGTGAATATGTCATGCCACACTTGCCTTCGCACGGGTTATTATTTGCCCCATCTAACGTGCCTTCTTCGATGCCTATGTTATAACGCACAGCGCTATGCCATACATATTACAATCTGGGATCCATATCTTTGTCAAGGTGCATATGCAACGTTACACTCCCCAGCACATATTTTATATTACAACTTTAGAGACTAGTTAGGTTACACAACACTGCCCTGTACATATTACACTCCAAGGCGCATATCGCATAGCACGCGATAGTGCCTGTGCTATCTCGCCCACTCCAATGAATCACAATGTATTGCATATTTTATTTCACGCCCCGGTTCATCTTATATCACACTTTTTGGTGCATAGTTTATACCATATACTATATCTAGTTTTCATTTTCAATCGTCCTCTCAGCACTATGTTCTATATAACACTGCGTCCACCTACCCTTTTCACGGGCATTACATTTTGCAATGGGGGTGGAGGGTCAGGGGGTGTTTCTGCCAAGTGAGCCCGGAGTCACAGTCACAAACGTCCTCTTCTTCCTGAATAAAAGTGAGATTATGCTGCATACTTGTTCATATTTTAAGTAGTTCGCACAGGCACACATTTTAAAAACAACAAAGTTCCTAATACCCACCTTCTCTGAACAGTTAGCTTGCTGCCCCATCCACCTCCTCCCTATCCTCTGTTGTCTGAATCCATGGACTAGCCTCCTCCCTCCTGCCATGCATGGTCTGATGTGCTGCCACTGCCCTCCATTTAGCATGATGTACCAGTCCACTGCTCCTGCCATCCATTGCCCAATTCTATGGCCCATCATTGACCTCCTGCTTAGCCTCTGTGCTTAGCTTGCTGCCCCTACTCTCCTTCCCCCTGCCCTCCGATGTTTTTGTGCATCCCCCTGCTCCATCCTTTTTGCCCACCATGTTCCATGGACCTGCCACTCCTATCTACTCTGAGTGTTCTGTTGAGCTGCCACTCCCCTCCCACCTGCCTAGCATTGTCAGATGACAGTAACCTGTCCCTGCCACCTCCACCCTGCCTGTCCACATGCCATGCCCCTATCCCCTTCTTCCTGTCCTCCATGGTCCATATTACTGCCAGACCCTTCTGCCCTTCCTGGTCTGTTGTGCTGCAACTGCTCCTCCTGCATGCCCCGTGCGGTCTGTTGTGAGGCCCATTCCCCTGAACTCTCTTGTTGGTGCCCAGGTCCTGACCCTCCCTTCTATCCTCCATGGTCCTTTGTGCATGCCCCTGCACCCTCCTTCTTGCCCATCATAGCCATTGTGCTGCCACTAACCCTCCTGCTTGCCATGCATGGTTGTCTGTGCTGCCATGGCCCCTCCCACCTTCCCTCCATGGTCTGTGTGTATGCCATCATAGTCTCATTGTTGCTCTCCATGGTGTGTCTTGTTTCTAGTGCCCATCCTGCCTGACCTCCATGGTCATCTTGCTGCTCCTGTCCTGCCCCCTTGCCCCCAACCCTCTGTTTCCATGTGCAGACCCCTATTCCATCCCTCCTGGCTTGTCTGTTCCATTGTAATGCCCCTGTTCCGTCCCTCCTGCCCTTTATGGTGTGTTATGCTGTAGCTTTCTCTCCTGTCTGTCCATTATGGTCAGCTAGCTACCATTGCCTCTTTCCCCTCTGTTCTCTGTTGTCCGTGTGTATGGTCCTGTCCCCTCCCTATTGCTTTCTATGGATTGTTGTGCTGCACTCCCGTCCCGCATGCCATGTGTGGTGTATTGTGCTGCTGCAAACCCTGATGCCTGCCCTGTAGGGTCAGTTTGGAGCACCTCTCCATGTCCCTCCTGTTCTCTGTTATCCGAGTCCATGTCCCTACCCCAATTCCTCTTGCCTACCATGATCCAATGTACTATACTTGCGAACATTTTGAACTTGGTAAGAGGGAGATTTTTTTTTAAAACTGGGGTATTGATTTTCCCCTTTGAGTTGCATTGAAAAAAAGGAGATTGTAGACAGGAGACAGATCAAATAAACCCCATTTGAGCTTACAAACATTGGACGTTTCCTGGCTGAAACGGGTCTGTTGGCATGTATGGTTGTACTACCACTGCCTCTTCCTTCTGCCCACTATGGTCTATTGTAATGCCACAGCCTCTCTTGCCAGTCCTGTATTGTTGGTTTGTTGCCCCTGCCCCCCTTTCCACTGCCCTCCATAGTCTGTTGTGCTGCCACTGCCCTTCCTGCCTGCCGAGTGTGGTCAAATTGTTGCCTCTGCACTCTCCTACCTGCCTTCAATTTTCAGAGTCCGTGCCCCTGGCCTCTGCTTCTCAACAGTATCCCAATGAACAACTAGATTGCTAACATTCAATATTTATTACAAAAGTGTGGAGCGCCTGACGTCATCTTGATGTAATCAAAACTGTAATACCTAGAGCATTTCCTTTAGAAATTACATATATGAGAGGGTCTTATTTGCATCAAAATTATGGTTAGTGCTCTAAAAAACTAAGATGAGGACATATTTTCTGAGTTTTCAAATAGTGACAAAAAACTTTTAAATTATTTGTAATCTTTATGTTTTTTTATCCAGTTGACCACTTGATTAAATGTTGCACCTAGAGGAGAGGATGTGGTGTTACTTCCAGAGCTGCAGACTTTGCAACTGGGGAACCAGGTTGGAGTTTCTGCTTCAGTTCAACATTCTGTGATTCTGGTCAAATCACTTAATCTCCCCATGTCTACAACCAAAATGAATTTGATCTTGTGTGATGTAACAAATGCTCATGTAAAGCACTCCAATACCTGACAAGTCTGCACTATATAAAACTGCAAATACACAAAAAATAAGTGTTTTGCACACTTCTGTCATTGGGCTACATGTGGGCTACATCTGGGTGATATTTGTGCTGCATTTGGGCTCTTTTGTCTATGGTGGCCATCTTGGGAGATTTATTTGTTATGAAGTTTCCTAATTTCCTCATTTACTGCAGTCTCCTCAGTAGGAAATGCTTTCAGTTTTTTACCTTGATTCCATCAAGAAGGTATTCAGATATGTCACACATTTGCCATAAATTCTGAATGTTAGCACTCTAGTTGCTCATTAGATCACTGTAGTAAAGCTACTGCGCACCACGGAAGTCTGCTGCTAGTATTAAAAGTGCATGTTTCAGTCTGCATATCAGAATTATTTTATAAAATAGAAGAGGATTTGAGAAGTCAAAGTGTGCCCTCATTTTTCTTTCTGCAGCACTAATCATAATTTCTATGGCAAAATGAACCCCCTCATTTTGTTCCTTTGTAAATTAAATGTTTTAAGTGTTACCACTTTATTCCAATCAAGATGGCTTCAGGTGTGCCATACTTTTGTCATAAGTAAGACTGTTAGCGCTATAGTTGTTCGTTAGAACACTCTGGGACATTCTGTCATTGAGCTATACTTGGGCTACATCTGGGTGATATTTGGGCTACATTTGGGCTCTTTTGTTCTGGTGGCCATCTTGGGAGATTTATTTGTTATGAAGTTTCCTAATTTCCTCATTTACTGCAGTCTCCTCAGTAGGAAATACTTTCAGTTTTTTACTTTGGTTCCATCAAGAAGTCATTCAGATGTGTCACACATTTGCCATAAATTCAGAATGTTAGCACTCTAGTTGCTTATTAGATCACTGTAGTAAAGTTACTGCTCACCAGGGAAGTCTGCTGCTGGTATTGAAAGTGCATATTTCAGTATGCATGGCAGAATTTTTTAATGAAATAGAAGAGAATTTGAGAAGTCACTCAAAATGTGCCCTGATTTTTCTTTCTGCAGCATTAATCATAATTTCTATGGCAAAATGAACCCCCTCATTTTGTTCCTTTTTAAATTAAATGTTTTAAGAGTTACCACTTTATTTCTATCAAGATGGCTTCAGGTGTGCAATACGTTTGTCATAAGTAGGACTGTTAGTGCTCTAGTTGTTCTTTTGAACACTCTGGGAAGCTGCAGTAGAACACAAAGGAATCAACTGACAGTTTCTGCCCTTGTTGGATGTACATGTTTTACTGAGAATGTCAGACTTCATTCTCACATGACTGAGAAAGGTAATGTGAATTTACAGAAAATATGCTCTCAGTTTAGCTTATAGATCACCTTCCAAACCTCTGTGGGAAAAGCATGAGAACATAGTTTTCTCTCAAACATGATTCATGATAACACAGCAGCAGGCTTTTTCACATGGTAAAATCACCTTAGAACACACCACAATTCCTAAAATGAGTATGGTACCATCAACATATGATTTATAATGTAACTAAAGTCTTAAAACCTTCTATTAACTGCAATGCTTTTTAATGAGGTGCTATCATGTATGTTGGTCCCAAGATGGCTGCCAACACTTCTTGGATGAAGTACTGACAGCCAATCAGATCTCACAATGAGATGTGTGGTTAGGCTCCGCCCAGATATATCTATCTTTTTAACTCTAATTTTCTCAGGAACTACTGAACGGATTTACACTATTTAAGCAAAAGGCACGAGTCTGAATTGAGGACTACCTCTTTGCCAATTAATTCCGTTCAGCAGTTCAGGCTGTAGCTGTGTCAACAGGTCCTATGGGAAAATGCATGGGGAAAACGCGTTTTGGGACCCCCCTTTTGTCTCGGCCCCCGCTTGACGAATCACCATGACATTTTCAGGATAGGAGCAGACCGGAGCTGGCCAAAAGTCTGGAAAATTTCGCGAAGATCCATCGATCGGCTCCAACGTTATTCGAAATAGAATGTTGCGGATTTCCTATGGAAAATAGGTCCTAACTATAACACCAACTGGCGACTGCCAGTAGATAATATATATATATATATATACATATATCTATATCTTTTCTTCCTCCAAACACCTCCTCGGTGCACTCGCGTATGGGTGCTTTTTCAGCGGGGGTGCTCCCAAAAATTATTACCGCTCCAACTCCTTTAAGGTAATCCTTTTCCCAAAAAGACATTCCCATTATGCCCAAAGATGCCATTGACATTTTCCATGAGGTTATTATTGAGGACATCAAAAAATTACATCATCAAACTAAACACAAAAAACGCCATAGGAGTAATCAGTAATTGAAGTACTCCCAATTTATGAAAAAACTTGGGACAAACCATGAAATTATCATTACCAAATCAGACAAAGGGGGCAATATTGTCATCTGGCCCCAAAAAGACTATAAAGTTGTAGCCCGTAAACATCTTGATGACCAGTCATGCTATGAAAAAGTAGATCACAAAAAATATAATATAGCCAAGAACAGTTTGAAAAATAAGCTGCTACAATGGAAAAGAGATGGGTGCATATCATCTGAGGAATATACATTTTTTATATATTGAGCACCCAATATTACCAAGGCTATATTTCATTCCAAAAGTTCACAAACTAACTACCCCGGTGCCAGGAAGTCCAATTATAGCAGCTATTGGCAGCATGGGAGAACACATCACACAATATGTGGACTTTTTTCTACAGGATCTGGTCAAAGAACTTCCTACGTACATACGAGACACCGGAGATCTATTGAATAAACTAACTAACATACAATGGGCAGAAGATCTGTTGCTCATAACGTTAGATATTGAATCTCTGTAAACTAGCATCAAACATAAAACGGGTCTAAATGCCCTAGCACATTTTTTAGGCACTAGACCGTTGGAAATGTATAATCATAATAAGATGCTACTTGATCTAGTAACCTGGTGCCTTTTTAACAACTTTTGTATGTTTGGTAATAAAGTTTTTCTGCATAAGTAGGGGGGTGGTCGGAGGGATGGGCTGCAGCACTACTGGGGGAGGGTGTGGACAGGGGGGGGGACTCAACTCCCCTGCCTGGGGACTTCCTCGACCGCTTGCGGGGTGGTGTCACACTGGGGCTGAGGGACAGACTGGCCATGAAGGACTCTTTGTCCGACTGTTGGGCAGGGGAGCTAAGGGGAGTGGTTTTGGAGGAAGTGGGTCGTGAGGACTGCGGACTCCCACTGTGGCTGCGTGGCTGCCGTTTGCCCCCCGACCCAGTGGGTGAACCTACTTCCCCCTGTGTGTGCGTGTCTGGAGGTGTGCGCTTGGCCTTCCCTGTTGGTGTGCTGCCTGTGTCTGGTGGGGTGCGTGCATGGGGATGTCTGGGTGTGCTTGGGACAGGCATGGGAGTGGGAAGTGTGGATGGTGCAGGGGTAGGGGGGGGACGGAGCGCTGCAGGAGACCCACTGCTGCCGTCAGTGATGAGTCCATGGACCTCAGCAGCATCCGTTGGTCAGACATCGCTGCTGACATGCCCTCCATGTACGACACCATCTGTGTCAGCAGTCTGGTGTGGCCATGGAGGACATTAAGCAGCGATGTCTGACCAACCTGCAACTGCCGCAGGATGTCCACAGACTCGGCATTGACGGCAGCAGGGAAGAAAGGGGCAGGGGGTGCGGTGCCTGGCACGAAGGAGACATGTGGTCGCCTAGCACGGACAGAAGGGATCCGAGCAAGTGGGAGGGCGGTGATGGGAATGGAGGGGGCGGCGAGAGATGTACTGCTGCTTTCAGCTGTGGGAGCACCCTCCGCCCCCTCTGGGAGCTCAGCCTCGGACCCGTCAGCGTCATAGTCGGTGTTGGGACTGGACCATTCCTCCGCCTGACTCCCCTCGCCCTCCGTGCCACTTGCTGCGCCAGACTCCCCAGCACTGGTGGCACCGGTGCTGGATCCCTCCTCCACATCCGTGCCGGTATCTCCCTCGGTGTCCCCCGACGATGCTGTGGGCAAGGTGAAGAGACAGGAAATAATCAGACACCTGTCTACATATGACACATGAGTCCAAACTACATAGGTCACAGTGCATAGCATGAAGAGCATCATGAGTAACATCTACAATACGACGCACACATGTAGGCCCTGCACTACACAGTTGGTTGACCCACCATGCCACTTTGAAAAGATGGAGAGCATGACACAACAGCAAAGAACACAGCATCTGGACCACACACCGTTGCCAAAAATGGATGAGCAGGAACCATGTCTTTTAACTTTTGACACATGCTGCAAAGCACAAACATTAAACCCTGCACAACATGACTGGGTCAATACTTGTTGAGTGTCTGTTCCGACTATCATCACACACAGGCCAGACATGGCAAGGAGACATAAGCTTTGGACATGTAGGCCTTGCCCGCACAAACCCCCCCCACCTGAGACAATGTGATTGAGACAGAGGAAGGACTTACACCTCTTAATCAGGGATCACAAAAATGGGCTCCATTAAATCCTAATTGCACTCTAACTACCCCTCGTGGGGCTGACCACACATATTATTGACAACCAACCATCATCAGATAGTTGCACACAGACACACAGGCACTGGCCAGTGTGAGGATGCACAAGCCACATTGGGTCACCCTGTACAGTGTACACATGTAGCACACTTTACGTAAATACAAATGAGGCCAGGGTACAATGCCACAGAGGCCAACCTATGCTGAAGACACTGAGAATGTCCACAGTGTTGGATGACACACATTATTCCTAGGAAAAGGTGTCTCAGGGGACTGTAGTGGCCACACTGCTCCATGGTCCTGGATAGATCTGACTGCAACAGGAGCAACCGTCCCCGCACTATGCATATTTCCCCCTCATGCGCATCATGTCTGAGGCCACAACATCGGTCATGCATGCTGCAAGGCAGTTCAATTTAAGCCTCACACTCCTATGTTGAGACTCTGCATCAGTGCCAACAATCATGGACCCCCAAATGACTGAACTGGACAGGGCACAGGCAAGGTCCCAATACATGTCACAGACCACCCCCACACATGATGCTGCAAGCATTGGGCACTTGGATTAACTGCCAGCCTAGATTACCTTGTGCAAGAGTGACTACACACAGACCAGGGAACACATGTCAAGGAGGGGAAGGGAGGAAGAACAGGACCGGTTGACTTTGGGGAACAGGATATGCACTGCACATATAAACCCTGGCAGTGTATCCAGGCGACTGAGCACCTCCAAAAGCTGGTGACACACAACAAACACACATGTACCTACCCCCTTGCTGCTGCTGCTTCTCCTGTAACCACCTATCCATGTCAGGGAAGACCACCGCCAGGACATGCTTCATTTGGTGGGTCAGGCTCCGGTGCCCGCGGCTCTTGCCTTCTGTTGAGTCCCCCAGCAGGACCCGGGCGATCCTCCTGGTCCAGCACTGGATTTCCTGCCAGCATTTCCTCACCTGGGCCAGGCGCCGACTGCGACCCTCCACCGACCTCACGGCCCTGACGGCCCGCTTCCAAATCTCCCCCTTGGCGTAGGCGGCTACCTGTGAGGATGACAAAGTGAGAAAACATCAATACACCTGCTCCATGTCACAGAGACACACATTAGAACAATTGGGCTTGTTTGAACAGGGCATAGTATGCAGCCAACTAGTTGCACCTTTGTCATAGGGACATTATCCTCTGGGGAAGGCCAAATGCACTACGTGGCATTTAAAGTACACAGGTGGCATGAGGGGTGCGACAGAATCAATGATCATGGCTCACACTGTGCATCACAAGCAACACCAGGATTATGGACAGCACCTCAAAGCAGTCACATGCCCCAGGCCACTGACGCAACCTCAGCGGAGTACACAGACACACACAGGCACAGGACAATCACCTGCCATTGGCAACTGCGGGTACAAACCACACTCTGCACATGTGCCACTTGACTGGGGGGAGTCACAGGTGTGGGGCTAGCTCAGCACGTCAGACACACAGCACAGCTCCCTGCTCACATCAGATGGGTAGGGCATATGCATCCTCCATGCAGCTGGGGTGCAACACTCCACATAGACACTCACCCACATGACAGGGGACTTACACACACACCAATGTCCAGGGGCCGTACACATCATTTGGACACTATCACCACAGGTACACTCAACTCACACACATCTGTGGGTACAGTCACCTGTCACACTGGGGGGACCACAGAATCACATCAGGACTATAGAAACAACATTCCCAAGAGGATTAGCCAGGCTGAATGTGGCATGCACCATGCAGTGATTGTCACAGTAAGCACAATGCAAGTGAGGAGTGCAGATATGAACCACATCAGGCTCTGCATAGGAGACATAAGGCATTCCCCCCACTGCGACCCACCATGAACAACATTGCATGTCTGTCACATCTGGACACAATGCCAGAAGTGACAGACACAAAAAAGGGGCACAGTCACAGCTAGTGGAGTCAGCACTCACCTGCTCCCCTGGTCTCCCATACAGGCAGGGGTACTGTGGGAGGATGACGTCCAGCAACGCCTCATTCTCCTCTTGGGTGAAAGGCTGGGCCCTCTCCACAGACCTGGACATGGTGCCAGAGGAATCACAAGCAGCAGCAGTGGTGTGGAATGAAAGATTGTGCAGGCAAGTGCTCTCTCATGGGTCCTGGCTGCCTTATATCTCCCTTGCTGGGCTGTTTCATTTACAGGAGTACAGAGTGATTGGTCAATGTCATTTGCATCCTACGTTTCCTCCAATCCCTTTAAACCTACCCTAGTGAGGGCCTTTGCATGGTTCAAAATTTGAGCCTGATGTCAAGTCAACAACCACTTTGCAACATAGTATATTGTCTCCAACTGACTTTTGCTGGCCACCTGATGAAAAATTTTGAACTGGAAACTCGGTCTCCATGACAACCAGCATGCATTTAGGCCCTTATACTTGTCCCTCATGTGTCCCCTATGTAATTTCACTATCCACACACGGGTACGGTGTGTTCCACACGTACCCCTAGGGCACCACTACTCCAGTGATACGGTCTGTACACACGTGTGTAGGGCCCGTATCACTTTGGTAGTGTTGCCATAGGCATACGCCATAGAGATACGGGCCGTACATACGCGGGTACGAGCCGTATCTCTATGGCGTACGCCTACGTCAACACTACCCTAGTGCTACGGGCCGTACCCGCGTGTGTAGGGCCCGTAGCACTATGGTAGTGTTGCCGTAGGCGTACGCCATTGAGATACGGGCTGTACATACGTGGGTACGAGCCGTATCTCTATGGCGTACACCTACGCCAACACTACCCTAGTTCTACGGGCCGTACCCGCGTGTGTAGGGCCCGTAGCACTGTAGTAGTGTTGCCGTAGTCGTACGCCATAGAGATACGGGCCATACATACGCGGGTACGAGCCGTATCTCTTTGGCGTACGCCTACGCCAACACTACCATGGGGATAGGACCAGTGTGTACACATATGTGTGTACGGTCCTTGCACACACACGTACTCCTACCCAAACCCCATATTGTGATACGACCGTACACACGCCCTCAGAGCGTGTGTACGGTGCGTTTTACAGCTTACACTGGTGATAGGAGGCGCACAGGAAAGGAATGGAGGTGTATGACTCGCACAAGGATGGACATCAAGTCATTGTCAGTGCAGTGCATCATGTGTAGGGCCTAGGTGTGTCAGGCAGTGAGCTGGCACATGTCTCCTCATGTTTTAACCCAATAGTTGTGTGATGACCTGTGTACACATGTCATCTGTGATGGGGCACCATGTGGCGCACTTCCCCTTCACACCTTTTACATGTGTGCATGTATTTCAAACTTGTCAAGCACTGCATCACTGGCATGGCACAGTCCCCAACACACTGATGCCAGGTACACGGATGATGACACCTGACATCTCACTACCAGCATGCCACGATGTGACTATGTCATGTGTGTGTCATGTGTTCCCATGATCTTGCTGTTGGTGTTCCGTCAACGGCATCTGCTGTAGCTGCATCCAACATGTGTCTGTGTGTAGATGCCCATGTCACACTATTACGCACACCAGGACACATGTGGAATAACACGTGACGTGTGTCTGTATGCATCTAACAGGGACTTGCGAGCTTAGGACATATCTGCGTAGTCTCAATGTCTGTGTGATCATATTTGACATGTACCCCTTCATGGCAAGGTGTGTGGTCTGTCCTTTTTCCGTGACATGTGACCTGTGCTTCTAGCTTGCCGGCAGCTCTCTGTATGAGATGACATCCTTCAAATGCACATATGTGGATGTATGTCACTTCTGTAATGTGTCTGGCTGTTCACTCACACTGGCCCACAGCTACTTTCATGGCATGTCACGTAGAACTTGACAATCCATGTTTGTAGCTGGCTCTTGGTAGGAGTATCACCTGGATGAAATACATGTGCAGGATGTATTGCACAGACCAGACTCTGTATGTGGCATATGTGTATTAGCTGTTGAACATGTGCTCAGTTCATTGACATTGGTGTAGTAATGTACTCAATCTTCGTTATTCCTTCCAATTTTCTGCAGGGCACCGCCTCTTCCCCGACCAATGCCAGACTTGGCTGTCATGAGGGAACGTGATTGCATACGCCGCTGCAGATTCCCCCAACGGTTAATTGTGGACCTGACAAACAGGCTGGCACCACACCTCCAACTCCGACTGCGCTGACCCCCAAGATGAAGGTGATGTCAGCCCTACATTTCTTTGCCACTGGTACGTTTCGATTGACCATAGCTGATGTGGGTGGCATGTCTCAGACCATGTTCAGCCGTGTCCTGTATGATGTTTTAGAAGCCATGTTGGAGCACCTGGATGAATTCATCCATTTTCCAACTCGTGAGCAGTTGACAGGTATCAAGGGTGAGTTCTATGCCCTGGGAGGGATGCCCCATGTAATTGGGTCCATTGATGGGACACATGTGGCTTTGGTACCACCACAGGCACAGGAGGAAGCCTTCCGTAACCGTAAACATTACACTCCATTAATGCCCTTGTGGTGTGTCTTGCTAACATGGTGATTTCCCATGTCTGTGCACGTTTTCCAGGGTCAGCACACGATGCCTACATCATGAGGCGTAGCAGGGTGCCAGAAATGATGCTGCAGCTGCACAACGAACGAGCATGTCTTGTTGGTGAGTAGACTCTGTTTGTCCAGTATTCAGCGGTATCTTAGTATGTGACGGCTGGTGACGCCTCTCCGCAACCCGAGAACAGCTGCAGATCACGGTTACAACAACGCCCATGGGCAGACCAGGCGAGTGATTGAGAGGATGTTTGGCCTCCTGAAGAGCCAATTCCGGTGCCTCGACTAGACCGGCGGGTCCCTCCCATATGCACCGGTGAAGGTCTGCAAAATCTTCCTCGTGTGCTGCATGCTGCACATCATGGCAGTGGAGAAAGCTGTGCCACTCATCCTGGATCCCGATGAGCAGGAACATCCACCCGTGGAGGATGACGGCCTTGGTCATAAGGCAAGTGAGGAGGAGGAGGAGGAGGAGGAGGAGGACATCCGGAGTCAGCTCATACGCATCTTCTTCTCATAATGGTGAGTCCCTGGGTCTGAGTGTGCACGCTTTGAGCCTTGTGTGGCATGTGTTGCAATGTGTGTGTCCAGCTGACTGTATGCTAAGTGACTTTGAGGTGTGTGCTGATGTGTCACTCGAGTGCTGATGTCATTCCACACATTTTAGCTGACACACTCAATTGACAACTGGTATGGTGTCAACCTTATTCATGTAGAGTACATGACCATGCATGCAGATGACTATGTTTTTCCTGACTACTTGTGTGTCTCTCATCCCCAGGTAGTTGCGCATGCTGTCTGCTCGTGGCATCGTTGTGCTCCTGCTATTCCTCATGAGTAATGCAACATGTGCTGGATCAGCATTACATGCACGGACATGGTGAAAATTCTCCTTTGGGTAAGGATTGCAGCAAGGCTTTTTGGGTGTGGTAGTTGTTTGTAATGTGTGGGCACTGCACCTGTGCAGGTTATGTTACTATGCATACATGTCGACTCACCATGGGGCACATGACATGTGGCATGACTCACATGAATTGATAGTCACACGTCGTGACAGTCATCTGTTATGGGATTGTGGTTTGTGATAAAGGCATCAATGTGTGTACAACTTCCCTCTGAAACATACGGGAGGCTACGGGTGGACATATTGCGGGACATCCCCATATGATGCTCAATGGGGAATTGCAGCCTCTCCGTGTGCAGCAGGGGTTGTTTGGCTCAACCCCTTCACTTGTGTGCCAGTACAATGGATTTACAGCATCTGTGGTGCAAAGGGGGTGTCCGGTGTAGGTCCCACATGTTAATCCAATAGACCTGTGAGTCTGTTAATGTTGATGCTTTTGCATAGGTGTGAGCCTGAGTAATAAAGGTGTTCCTCAGCCTCCAAGGTGCCTCATCTCTGTCAATGCAGGTCTCTTGCCACTGTGCATGCGGCATGTCTGGCATGGTTGTCAAGGATTTTGCAAATGAGTCTATGTGTAGATTAGCAACCTGCATGCTCTTCTTCATGTATTTGATTCTCTATTGTGCATGTTATCCATGGCTGTGTATGTGTTTTGGCATGTTAGTCCCCCCCCACGGGCCGTCAACACCTTCTGGGGTGTGTTTCCTGTGCGCAGCTCGGCCTTCAGTTTCATGATCCGGTGTCAGTCATCTTTGGTGATTGTGCATCCTTTGTCTCTGGGTGTGCCATTGCAAACCGGTAACTCCTTCCTTGACATACACCTGTTGCAGTAGTCCTTTTTGACATCCGAGTCTTTGTGTGGATATTGTGGCATAATTCCCAGGACATGCCGCCTGCTGTTGCAGCCACTGCAGCAAGGGCACACGTAGTTTCCAGATTTGGCAACACACACACATCAAAGGTGCTCCTCCCTTCCTCCCTCAACACATTCATTTGGCTGTCTTCGGCTTTTCTGTGCCACAGTTGCGGCCACGCTGTACCAAAGGCTGGACCGTCTGCACATGCAACGCAATGTGCACATTGCACGACCCTCAGGTCCTTGCATGACACTACAGTGTGATGTTGCAGCCACCCTCCAAGCAAGATCCATCCACACATCTCCCGCCTGCTCTCAGGCATGCACTGAGCGCACACACAACACCTTTGCATGATGAGTGTGCAACTCCGACTGCCTACACAGCGCTGCCACGCCTTCCAGGACCTGTCACACCCACCAGGTCATGTCCCTCCTACTCCCCACCGGATCTGTACCCCTGCAAGGCCATGGGAGTGGGACTCAAGGCTTCGGCATGTAGTATGCTTTAGTCGTGAGGCACATGGCACAGGTATCGTCTTTCAGCGTGTCAATCTACAATGTGTCCAGGACCCCCCTATCCACCATCACATGCGCACACAACCTCATCATCAACTCGTATGCCATTGACAGCCAGGCGCTCCTCACCCTCACCAAGGACGCAAACATTTCCAGTTCCAATATTCAAGATTGCATGGGATCCATAGATGAATGGCAGAACAGCAGCCACCTGAGGCTGGACTTGTACAGGACTGAGGTCAACATCTGAGGATTGTCCCCTTACAGCTGGCTCAACTGCTTGTGTCACACCCACAGAAGCCCCGCACAGGCACCCAGTGTCCACGCACACAAGATGTTGTGCATCATGGATTGCTTGCTCTAATTTGCCATGGTAATCACCAGCATCTGTACCTCACACTGCAACACCCTCAGCATTATGCACATGATCCCCAGATAGATCCACTCCAAGGTAAGACAGACCATCCCCCAGGTCCACGACAACGTCTGTGTCAAATACTGTCCTGCCCTCTACGGAGCAGCCACATCCAAAATCCAGGTACACTTGTCCACATCCAGGCTGCATCTGCACACCTCAGCGTCAACATCCTGCACCCCAGCCACATCACCGTCCAGCAGAGATAGCTGCAATGGATCACTGTGTGCTGCAGGATGACCTTCAGACTCCTCACCCACACTCAGGAGGCAGGCCACAACCCTGACCCTAAACCAACCTTGTACCACTGTCATCCGAGACCCCGTAGTGCTATCTCCGTGCATCCAACCTTGACCTGGCCACCATTCTTCTTATCCACGTACTCCTGCATGCAGGACATAGTTCTCCCACCTGGGAACACATACCTGGGACTCCCTCCCCGGGAACCTCCAAATGAGGCATGACCTCTATGCCTTAATGTTACTCTTCCAAATAGGTGTGTCCTCACAGTTTCCCTAGCACCCCCTCAGCAGCTTGAGGCCATCACAGGTGAGTATTGTGCTCCATGTCTGCATTGAATGATACATTGTGACCCATGTGTGTCCTGTACCAGACTCAGATCCCAGGGTATGGATGGCTGGAGTTAGTTCAACACTCAGGCATAGTTTGACATTTACACACACATATGTTGGTGAATAATGCCAAATGACAGCAACATCTCTTGAAAAAACTTAAGTATTTATTTTTGGTGGGGTAAGTCTTTTGGTGGATGAAGTAAGGTGCTCTACCGGGTGCATTGAATCCAAAGTTCACAAGGGGAGATGGCATCCTTGTCAGTTGTAGTCATCAGAGTCCAGACCAAAGTGTTGGTCATCATTGGTCAGACTGTGACCAGCAAGTCCATGTGGCAGAGAATGTCATTGGGTGAGGTGGTGCTGTTGCGCCAGAGGGCCACGGTCTTTTCCGTGGACGACCCACCTTCCTCGCGGGACCCTCAGATGCAGGCCTTGACGATGCTTGTGATGCTCCGTCGGACGAATCCTCCTCCTCCTCCCTCCCTGTGGATGGTGGTGGACTTCGCTTGGTGGCACAGGGAGGGTTGCCCATGTTGTCGGCGATCCGACGGAGTGAACGGCTCATGTCCGTTTGCACTTCCAGGAGCTCAGCCAGTCTTGCCTCCATCCGTCCTTGGTGTTGTTGTTGACTGGCATGTTGCTCGGCCTGCAGGTTCTTCATCTCGTCGAAGGTCCCCTTGATGTCTGTGAGGCTCGACACAACCTGGCTGATGCCCCTGGTGTCACGCCGGTATGTGTCCAGGAAGAGGCGCATGTGTGCCATACCGGTTCCCTCAGCTGGCTGGTCAGGTTCTCGCCTCTGCCTGCCTCCACTCCCACCACCCCTGCCCACACAAACCTGGCCTGCCGTTGTGGGCACATCAGGTCTACGGGACCCCTGAGGGATGGCATTAGCATAGTCGTCTGCCTCCTCCTGGGTGCCCGGAGAACCTTGTCCCTCCTGGTCAGACTGGCTGTGTTGTTCAGTGCGAGCAGGGCTCCTGGGTGTCTCCTGGGATGTGGCAGGAATGGGGGTGGGGGTTGGCACAGATGTACCTGACGCAGGTGCTGCAGGGTCTTGGGCACCAGAGGGGCCAGGTTGGTCAGGGTCATCCACGGAGTGGTGAGAGTCGTCGCTGCCGGTGGGATCATCTTCACGCTGAGCCTGGGACTGTGATTGTTCCCCCCATTGTTGGGGGGAGGTTGATGACGTTGCCCTGTGTGTGAGAGAGAGACAATGTTAATGCTGTTTCATGCCACATCCATGTTTCATACATATTCAAGTAGTTACAGTTCCTCCAGGTGGTTGGATGTGCCTACCATTCCTCTCAATGTACACTTGGGGATGGTATGTGCTCCTGAGTGTTTGCCAGTAGATGTTTGGCTGGGATGCTTATTTGGCTATGGATTGGTCTTGTTGTGTCACATGTCAATTGTGAGAGTGGGTAAATCCGTTGCCTGCCCCGGGGGTGTGTGCTTGTGTGAGGGGGGGGTGTGTGACCAGGCCTGCTGTTGTGTGTAGTGTGATTTGTCATTGGGTCTCCCAGGTGATGTGTCTGTCCCCTCATGGTGCATACTGGCATGACAGTGTGTGTGAGTTCCTGTGCTGGGTATGTGAGCTAGTGGAGTTGTTGTTTGAGTGTACAGTGGTCACAGGAGGGCCTTGTGCTGCCTACAGCAGGGCCAAGTGTCAGCTACCTTGTCATTACTTTGCCAGTCCCTGTGCATTGGGCATGGTGCATGGGTATGTACCTAGGCCATATGGGCTGTGGGCATTGGTGTCTGGTTCTGAGTTGCACAATGTGTTGTGTGAGCCCCACCCTCCCAGCATCCCGGACATCCAGTCTTGGGTTTGTGGTTGGTGTGGCCTGGGACATGGCATTGCCTTTATTTGTGAATGGGGCATGGAGACGTTAGTGGCATGAGCGTGGTTTTTAGGGTGTGGTTGTGTGCGGTGAGGGCTTGGGGGTAGGTGAGTGCATTTGTTGTAGTTGGGGTGTGAATGGTATTCCCCCCATGTTAAGTGAGTTGTTTGTGTACTCACCAGGCTCTGTGACTCCTTCGACTCCGTGTACTCCCACCGGCGGAAGCGTGGCCATCACCTTCTCCTCCTAGGAATGGTAATGTACAGGTCTGCGGGGCAGCCCGCCTCCAGTGATGTTACTCTGGGCGTATTCCTCGTTCATTTTCCTCTTGACTGCCCTGCGCTGATCGTACCACCTGGCTTGGCATTCATGCCTGGTCCTTCGGATGGGTGCAACAGCATTCAAAGGAATTGACGATCCTCTGCCACAGGCTGGTTTTTTGGGCTATGCTGGTCTGCCTGACCAATGTTCCAAACAGCTGTGGCTCGACTCTGATGACTTCGTTGACAAGGAGCTCCAGCTCCGCCGCTGTGAACTTTGGATTCTTGTCAGTGGCCATGGTGTGGGGTGTGGGTGTGGATGGTTGTGGGTGTGTGGGTGTGAATGTGACGGTGTGTGTGTGAAGGTGAAGAGGGGGTGTTTGTGAAGGAGGTTGTGTGAAGGTGTGTAAGTGAAGGTGTAGTTAAGGTGTGAATAAGGTGCAGTTGTTTGTCTGTGGTGTCTGTGAGCAGTGGGTCTGTTGCAATGGCTCATGGGTTGAGTGTGTGGGCCCTTTTTATTGGTCCATTTGTGGGTGTGGCTGTGTTTGAATTTGTGGTGGGTGTGTTATAAGAGGTGGTTGTGATTTGGTCCTCTGTTTGCCTGTTTGGATGTGAAAGGTCAATCATAGAGATGTATTTTGTCATGTTGACGTGTTTTGTGGTGTTGTGTGAGTCGAATTGACCCTCCTTGTGCGGTTTTACAGTATCCTGGTTCTGTACGAGTCTTTTTCGCGTAGGTACGGTCCGTACATACGCGATGCTGGGTGAGGGTGCTGGGGTACGGTGATGGGGTATGGTGCGTGCGGGATGTGCTACGGGGTTGGGGTGCGGCGTGTACATGTGTGGGCTGTGCTACGGTGTTGGGGTACGGTGCGTACAGGTGCGGGGCTGTGCTACGGTGTTGGGGTGCGGTGCGTACAGGTGCGGGCTGTGTTACGGTGTTGGGGTACAGTGTGTACAGGTGCGGGGCTGTGCTACGGTGTTGGGGTGTGGTGCGTACAGGTGCGGGCTGTGCTACGGTGTTGGGGTGCGGCGCGTACAGGTGCGGGCTGTGCTACGGTGTTAGGGTACGGTGCGTACAGGTACGGGGCTGGGCTACAGTGTTGGGGTACGGTGCGTACAGGTGCGGGGCTGTGCTACGGTGTTGGGGTATGGTGCGTACAGGTACGGGGCTGGGCTACGGTGTTGGGGTACAGTACGTACAGGTACGGGGCTGTGCTACGGTGTTGGGGTGCAGCACGTACAGGTGCGGGCTGTGCTACAGTGTTGGGGTATGGTGCGTACAGATACAGGGCTGGGCTACAGTGTTGGGGTACGGAGCGTAAAGGTACGGGGCTGTGCTACGGTGTTGGGGTATGGTACGTACAGGTACGAGGCTGGGCTACGGTGTTGGGGTACGGTGTGTACAGGTACGGGGCTGGGCTACGGTGTTGGGGTACGGTGCATACGGGTACGGGGCTGGGAGACGGGCCTGGGGTGTGGCGCGTACAGGTGGGGGGCTGGGGTACGGTCCTGGGGTATGGGGCATACAGGTGTGGGGCTGGGAGACGGGCCTGGGGTGCGGCACGTACAGGTGGGGGGCTGGGGTATGGGGCGTACAGGTGCGGGGCTGGGAGACGGGCCTGGGGTGTGGCCCGTACAGGTGCGGGGCTGTGCTACGGTGTTGGGGTACGGTGCGGAGGGGGGGTACGGTGCTGACATACGGGGGTACGGTGCTGACATGTGCGGGGTGAGGGGGGCTGTACGACTCGTATTCGGGCACAAGCTTACCCGTGTACATGTAGGCTACAGCGTTCGCTCCGTACGGGGCCTTTTACATGCAGTTGTGTATTCGGACGGGCGGTACGGATCGTACTTGCGCGCTCGGACTTCTGTTTTACGGTTTGCACGTAAAAATGTCCGGCTCCCTGTCGGACACTTTTCCTGACGCTATCCGGACGTAAAAATTTACGGCTCCCTCTCAGACCATTTTCCCGACGCAATTTGTATGTATTTTTCACGTACAAATGGTACTTCGCAGTTTGTACGGTACTTGTACGATTCGTACGTAAAAACATACGGATACGAGTCGGACGGTACATTTTTTTTACGGATCGGAATAGGCACCAAAGTCTTTTTGTTGATATTATGGAAATCTATATTTTAAGTTTGAAGTTATGGAAATCGATATTTCATACCCTAATTTTTTATATTCTGTCCTATCTATACTTTGGTAATTCGATATTCTGTGCTATCTATATTGTGGAGTCGATATTCTGTCCTGTCTATATTTTGGATTCTATATTTTGGTCATTCACCGTCTAAACATCCATAACTGCTTCCTCCAAATATCAAAAGGAAGTCTGCACTTGAGGTGTGAGTATTTAAACAGAATTTATTTTCAGGCAATGATGCTAAAAACGGCAGCTTCATGTTGATGTAAAATGATGTTTAAAAGTAGCAGCTTTACTTCAGGACAAGTTTCGGCTTTCAGTGCAGCCTTTATCAACTTATTAGAAATGCTGCCTCAATTTAAGTACTTGCACATGAGTTCAAATTCAACTAAAATCGAAAATATATATACAGAGTCGTTATAGTAAGGCTCACAATTCACTAGTACAAAACCAGTAATATTCAGCAGTTATAGTTACCTGCGCAAACTGTAAATTTCACCCCCACAATACACTGCTTATGATCACCTATTACATCACTCATGACATGGTCAGTGACATCAGTAATGACATCAGTGAACAAATCCCAAATGGCAACACTGATGACATCATCCAGTGAATGTGCAAGTTTTCTAAAAGTTTATGAGCGTTAAACCTATATACCAAGGTACTACATAAGTTAAAGTAGTAAACTTTCTATACTACTAGTGAGTTAGACTATTTCTAACATATGTTATGTGAGTGACTGTGTGTATCTGGTTGTGAGTGGGTGTCGGCGTGCTGGTAGGGGTGTGTAAGTGGGTGTGTGATTGGCTGCATGGGTGTATAAGTAGGTATGTGAGTAGCTGTGTGGGTGAGGGAGTGGCCGTGTGAGTCACTATGTAGATGAGTGAATGGGTGTGTGAGTGGCTGTATGGGTGAGTGAGTGGCTATGTGAGTGGGTCAATGGGTGGGTGAGTTGGTGTGTACATGACTCTTTGGGTGAGTGAGTGGGGGTCTGAATGGCTGTATGAGTGAGTGATTAGCTGTGTAAGTGTGTATGGGTGAGTGAGTGGCTGTTTGGTGAAGTGGGTTGGTGCATGAGTGGCTGTATTGTAAAGTAAATATCTGTGTGAATGGAAGTATAGGTGAGTGAGCAGATATGTGAGTGCTGGTATAGATGTGTGAATGGGTATGCAAGGGGTTATGCAAGTGTGTAAGGAAGTGTGTGAGTGATTTTATGGTTACATGAGTGGCTGTGTTGAGAGGCTGTATGGATGAGTGAGTGGGAGTATGAGTGGATATATAGGTGAATAGGTGGTTGTTTGAGTAGCTGTTATGCCAGTGTGCGACTCTGTGAGTGGCTGTATGGGTAAGTGACTGGTTGTATGAGTAGCTTTATAGATGAGTGAGTGGTTGTATGGGTACCTGTATAAATGAGTGAGTGAGTGAGTGAGTGAGTGAGTGTCTGAATGGCGCTATGGAGTGAGTTGTTGTGTGATAATTTGCATGGATGTGTGAACGGGTATGTGAGTGTTGTGTGAGTGGATGTATGAGAGGTTGTATAGGGTATGAGTGGTTCTGTGGATGATGTTATCAGTGATGTCATTTGAGATGTCATCAGTTAAGTCATGAGTGATGTCACTGACCACGTCATGAGTGATGTAATATATGAGGTCATAAGCAGTGCATTGCACGGGTGTAAGTTATTGTTAGCTCAGGTAACTATAGCTGCTGACTTTGAATGGTTTTGTACAAGTGAAATATGAGCCTAAATATAATGTCTTGTAGCCTTAGGTGTATTTCAGTGAATTTCTGAGTTTTTTAAAATTCAATTTCCTAAATAAAACATCCCTGTAACCTTTGAATTTTCAGTGAACTTCTACGTTTTTTAAATTCTGTTTCCTAAATGCAACCTGTAACCTTTAAAAATGCGTGTGTGAGTGAGTGCAAGAGTGTCTCAGTGGATGTGTGACTGGGTGTGTGAGTGTCTGAGTGGGTCGGGGTGTCCCTGCACAAGTGTCTGACTGGGTGTGTGACTGGGTGTGTGAGTGTCTGAGTGGGTCTGGGTGAACCTGCACAAGTGTGAGTGAGTGCATGATTGTCTGGGTGGATGCATGAGCATCTAAGTTGGTCTGTGAGTGGGTACATGAGTCTTTGTGTGGGTCTGTGAGTGGGTATGTGAGCCTCTGAATGGGTAAGTGGTTGGATGCATGTGTGTCTAAATGAGTCTATGAGTGGTGTGTGAGTCTCTGGGTGGAACTATGAGTGGGTGCATGAGCCTCTGAGTGGGTCTGTGAGTGGGTTCATGAGTGTCTGAGAGGGTCAGTGAGTGGGTGTTTGAGTGTCTGAATAGGTCTGTGAATGGATCTGTAAGTGGGTAAGCGGGTCTGTAAGTGAGGGTGAGAGTAGCCAGACCACATTTGAATGAGGAGGAGAGCCACACGACTCCTCTCCCTGCTGTTTGCCATGGCATAGTGGGGGCACCACGCATGCCAATCCATAGCAAACACAGCTCCGCTTCTAGTAAGTGAGAGCAGAAAATGCTCTTGCTTACTCGAAGCGGAGCAGAATTGCTTTTACCCACAGCGGGCTGCATGTTAATAGCACCCAATGTGTAAAAGTATGCCAGCTTCTACAGGAGGCGGGGAGCTGGCAGAGAGTGTGGGGGCCTTAAGGCTCCCCCCGTTGTCCTATTGGTGAGTGGGTGCCCTGGAGGCACCCACTTTATATGGGCAGGTCCCGGGGATGGGGTCCTCGGAGCCCAATTCGACTGGGGGAGTGGGGTGGCACAGCCCCGCTCCTCGTCTGTAAAAGGCCGAGGGATTGGGTCCCTGGGTCCAATATCAGCCTGGGAAGGTGGGCCGTGAGCCCCCAGACATCCTTGCCCTAGTATTACTTATATTATTTTTAATAGGCCGGCCCAGGGTTGAGGTCCCGGAGTCAAAATCGGCCGGAGAAGGGGGGCTGTCGGCCCCCCGGTCCCCTGGCCCTAGTTTTATTTAAAAAATAAACAAAAAGGCCAGGCGCAGGGGTTGGGGGCCCCGGAGCCGAAATTGGCCCGGGGAGGGGAGACTTGCAGCCCTAATCCCTATTTTACAAAAATCTAATTACATCATATGAGATGTCATGAGTGATGCCACTGACCATGTCATGAGTGATGTAAGATATGAGGTCCTAAGCAGTGCATTGCGGGGACGTGCGTTATAGTTAGCACAATAACTATAACAGCTGAATTTCTCTGATGTTGTAGGAGTGAAATGTCAGGCTAACTATAACGCCCCTGTAACCTTTGCTTTTGTTCAGTGAATATATATACATAGGACTAAAAAAGTTACCATCTGCCAAAGAGCAGGCATGTTGACAAAGCACAGTGTCAACAATGATGCCATGAATTCAGCCATTCGAAGTGTCCTAAGTGATATCATGTGAGAGGCTATGAAAATTGCATGGCTGATGTGCGACTTTTAGTTTGTGGAACTAATTATAACACATTCATTTAGTTATTTCAGGGTTTTTTGTAACTATAACTCTACTTTTGTTTTAAAGTGAATTTCTGTATTTTTGTTTAATAATGATGTTTATCAAAAGAATAGAACAAATCATACGCATATACCTTTTTCAGCTAGTTTATTTAACAAACTATATACATCTTGTTAGACCTGGCATTCTTGGTGTGGTCTCCCTTGACTTTTTGCCTCTACTCCTGTATTTTTTAATGTATGCTGGACTTCGTTTCTGCTGGTTTGTGTACTCCCGGCACTTTACCACTGCTGATCAGTGCTACAGTGCAACTGCTCCCTGTGTAAATGATGATTATGATTGGGTATAGTTGATTGGCATATTTGATTTACTGGTAAGTCTCTAGTAAAGTGCACTATGTATGCCCACTGCCTATAAATCAAATGCGACTAGTGGGCCTGCAGCACTTGTTGTGCCACCCACATGATAAACTCAGTAAACTTGTCTTTGACCTGCCGATTTTGTTTGTCACTATTGAAAGACTTATCTCTCCCACAAGTTATCTATGGAGCTGCCTTGCAACACTCTACAAGTGTAACTTTCAATTGGGAAGAGATAGAGATTTGGAGTTTGGGCTCCCTAAGCTCAAAATTTAAAAATGCATCTTTTTGTGAAGTTGGTTTTTAATTTGTGTGTTTGAAAATGCCACTTTTAGAAAGTGGGCATTTCCTTAACTTACCGTTCTGTGTCTCTGCCTGCCTGTGGAATCAATGTGTGGTTTAGGATGACAGGAGCTGTTTGTTCATTCACTTTAGATAGTCACACAAAGGGAGCTGATGTGTGCCCTGCATATCCTGATGGCCCATCATCAGGCTGATGTGTTTTCCTGAGCTAAAGTGCTGGGAGAAGTTGTGACTGACACCCAAATAGGGCTGTGCCTGTCCTCTCACAAATCTGTCTCTACCCCCCTGGAGTGAGCCTGGAGCCAAGGCAGGGCAAGGTGAGAACTTGTGGATTACAAAGACTCTTCTTTGAATTATGCCTGTAACCCTTCATTTTTAAAACACCTCTGGCTCAAGAGGAGAATCTGCCAAGAAGTGGAGCCGAAGAGATGTCAGGAGGAGTACTGGCCCTTTGCTGTTTGTTGCTTTACGGGGGTGGCCTACAGTTGCTGCTTCTGTCTGTGGACCGTGAAAGGACTGGACTGGCTTTCTATCCTGCTTGCCAAAGGTTCCCCAAGGGCTTGTGTGTGCTTGCTTCCAGTTTTCATAGCGGTCTCCAGGACATCAAGGACCTCTTACTGCAAATTGGCTGACTTGGGCTCTCTATGTGACAGGAGTGTTCCAGTCATGGCCGAGGGCTGAGTGCGGCATTCCCTGTGAGACCTACATGCACTCCCTGCATTGAGCTGCCTTGTTGCCCTGTGGTTTTTCCTAGCATGTCTGTTTTTGCAACCAGTGCTCTCATTTCTACAACCAGCTAGGACTAGCACAGGGCACTGTTGATGCCAGTTGCAAACATCATGGGAGGTCAACGCAGTACTGCCGAATGTGAGCCAGCATCTACCGGTGAGGGAATTCCGCACCAGAGTCCCTGACAGAGACCCTCACCTGCGGCCACCCATTATGCAATCTCCAGCTGCAAGGTACTGTGAAAAACAGACCTGCGGGGTCACAGTTACTCAAGGGCACTCTGTTTGTGACCCCACATTCCCTAAGACTGACTTGTGGTTTAGAATCCCTGGGCGGAGCTGCTCCTAATCTCCCCATCCTCAGAAGCAGGGACCACCGCAAGGTGGAGGCAGGGAGGGAGGGGGCCAGAGCAGTACTATAAACTCCTGTAAAGGGAGTGGCGTCACTTTGTGTTCCGACCTATAAATCTGTGTTGGCACATCACCTGCTGTTGAAACGCACTAGCGCTGTTAGCAGAGCTTTACTGCAATACTTAGGGACTTCTTTACTTCGAGCCCAAGTGAATCCAATATGTTAATTTTGCGCTCTTGAACCAACTTTCAAGATACCATAACTACTTTGTTGGAAGCGCACTAGCTTCAAGAGTCATCATCATCCATGCCATTGGGAGTGTTTATGTAACCCTAAGTACAACAAAAACATCCTGCTTAAAACAAGTCACATCTATACTTATGTGTGATGGATTTTTGTTGTTTTGGTCTTATCTTGTTTAGATAAAGATTGGATATTTTTCTAAACTGGTGTGGTGTCTATTTGCAGTGTTTTCACTGTGTTACTGTGCCTGTTATACAAATACTTCACACATTGCCTCTGAGATAAGCCTGACTTGTGCCAAACTACCCAGGGGTTGAGGAGGGGTTATCTGGAGGTGTAACTCCCTTATCCTGACTAGAAGGATGGGTCCCTACTTGGACAGAGTGCAAACCACTGCCAACTAGACACCCCCATTTCTAACACATCAACTATACAATCAACTCCTGCTGCCTACTGCCACCCTGCTGTGTACAGCTTTTGGTAGAAGTAGCAGGAGTTGGCAGTAGGCTTTTGTCTTTGGGAGCCCGTCTCCAGTGTCCTTAGCAGCATACATAGATGTCATTTAGGGATCACCAGGGGTTGCAGTTGTGACTTCTGGGATGCTCATTGGGACCCCTGGCACTACCTTTGAGACCCCAGGCATCAGATAAGTCAAAATCAGTGTCAAGAAGACAAGGGCAGCTCTTCCTAATGGAATTTGTTTAGGGCTCCTCTTTCCTTGTTTCCTCTTAATTTTTTACCACAATTAGCTTGAATATGACTCTCTCTGACAGCTGAGCTAAATGTATGTTGTCTGCATGTTTGCGGGTGAGAGTGTATTGATGTGAGTGTGTGTATATGTGTGAATGTGTGTGTTTATCTGTAAGCATGTGTATGTGAGCCAAGGCAAAGGTTAAATGGAGTGTGATGTCACTTCTGCTATGCCAAAGTTTTGGTGAATTGACGTTCATGGCATCTAACCTACGCTATGGTGGACTTCAGCTGTTAGGAGCAGATTGCAGGTAACATCCAACTTCCACCTTCTAGAAGAAATTCCCTTTGCTCACATTTCTTAATAATGTGTTGCAGATTTCATGCTTTCATGATTTTCCTTATTGAAGCGGCTAAACTGATCAAATAGAATAATCTATGAGGAGTCCATGCCTTCCTTCCCCACTCTATCCCTGCCCAAAATATTTACTACTATTTCTGCTCTACCTTCTCTGATACCACATTCATAAAAGCTTTAAATATAGGTGATAAAATATACAGTATTCATTATAGATTATAAAAAGCATCTACACGGAATTTAACAATAAACAAACCAGTGATTACGCTAAATTGCACCCCTGTCTTCCTCCTTACTATTAGCGCTGAGGATCTTTTCTTTACCTACTAAACAGTGGTGGAGGGGAAAAACACTTCATAACACGATGACAATATTATATGTGAAAGTACCACAGACTCCAACTTTAGGTTTGTCAATTTATTATAAGGCCAAGAATAATAAGATGTATACACATCGTAAGATTAGCACATAGAGATATAAGAAAATCAATACAGAGCCGATTCTACGAATATAAGTAATTTGGCATAACAAGAATACAATGGTAAATTCGAGGATCAGGATACAGCTCAAAATAGAAACAGAGTCTAGATCCTTTTTCATTTGAAATAAAACAAATCTGTCCCTACACTGTACTAAGAGAAGATGCTATCTAATACCATTCCATCTATTCCCAAAGGTGTTAGCACGTGTTGACTTCCTGAGAAGCACTCACTTCAAATTGGTTAAGGTGCTTAAGGCTAGGAGCGAGTTCTAAGGTGCTCCCTTCTCTCCGAAAGCTAGCAGAAGTCTGGGGTCTCTGTCCCTGCACATCATACAATATAGAATTTGATTCTTGTTTTCATCCTGGTAAAATTTTCCACTGCAACTTTTTCTATGTGGGGAGGTTCACGCTCTTTAATTAAGACCTCTTTGTTCGGCGTGGTGACCTTGATTCCCAGACCAGCCGGACACGAAAGATATCCTTCCTTCTCGCTTCCAACTATCTTCAAAGCATTCCTTGTATCTTCTCCAATCTGGAAATAACGAGTTAGCATTCCAATACCTGCAGTAGGATGAGAACACTGCTATTTCTTGAAAACAACATGCATTTCATTATTTATTTCTCGAGAAGCCAAAGAGGTGCAAAAACAAGTACAGTCTTGGGCCTAAGAAGTCGGGCAACTTTAAACAACGAACGGTTAAATTATATGATTATAAACGGTCCTGCTCTCTGTATATGCAGGCATGATGATACATACATCATCATATTATACCATTGCACTACAATGAATAAGTAAATGAATCTACTGAATACATGTGCATGATCATAAAACACTGCAAACGATATACTTGTGTGTAGGTGCATGACAATCATGACTATAGTTCACCCATACAAAATAGAGTGCTGAAAGCGCTCTATCACCAGTAAGCAAGGGCACTTGCTCTTTGGTACCAGCAACATGATGAAGAGAAAGGTATTACACCTCTGTAACACTAGCATTGCCAACATACGACATAAATAAACTCATAGGGCCAGTTTCACCTCTTACATGCTCATGGACTGCCGTTGTAGGCCAGTTATCACCATCGTATGTCAGACATTGCATTTACACACCAGAAATAACCATCATCCACCAGAATTGCTTGATCGGCTGGGCTTGCCATTCTCTGTCAGTAATCCTGATTTCATGACAGGGACCCCCTTATACGCCAGATATCACGTACCATCACGTGCTAAGGATTGCATATATGTCCTAGAGATTGCCTTTATGTGTAAGATATTGTGTTTAAGTTCCAGGGATCATTCTCCTGTTGATGGGATTCCCATTGTATGCTAGATGATCACAAGTGGCTTCCAGGTCCAACCTCATAGGGCAGCAACTACATTCATATACATGGGGATACCGTATATCCTCGGGAAAGCCTTAATTTGTTAGGGGATACAGTATGCAGAAAACTACCAACATATATGTAACCTTCCAAACACATGCCTGGAATTTGCACAGTTAGAGATATATTTTAACTCGTGCCACGGCAGTCTCATATCCTCATGTTCCTTTCACTTTACTGATACCTGCAAGCGGTCTCTAGTCTCTTACCAGGTGCCATAAGAGAGTATAGAGCCCACTCCCTGGAATGAGGTTAGGCAGATCTTGTATCATAGTCTTTCTGATCACCTAGGAAAGAAATGTTCCTGTCAGTTTGCGTGAGTGCCTGTGTGCAATATCCCTCCATTTCATACTCATACAAACCGCCACCTTAGCTGTAGCTTAATTTAGGGTCCGATAAGAATTACCATCTGTTTAGCTTGGGACCTGGACAATTTAGAAATGAGGTGATCTACTCAGTATTCGGGCGACCAATAGTCACCTGCTCTTTAATAATAATAAAACGAGGTAAAACAAACTGTTCATCTTTGTCATGATACAACTGATGAAACAGGTCATATTTCCAGGTAATGGATGTGTTGTCTATGAAACGTTGAATGAGAACCATTTAGGCTTTAAAAACTAATTCACAAGTCACCTTTTATGATTTTGGCTTCCAGTAAAGCTGCTAGTTTATCACATTGTCTTATGGAACATCAAAAACTATCAAGTAAATTCATAATTCATTTAGCCAGTATTGTCTTTCTAAAAGTATCAGCTCCTTCTGTCCATAAGCCAGTTTTTATATTTTGCCACAAAACAGCGATGCATAAGGTAATTCTGTGATCTCTACGCCCATCATCCTCTAATACCAGTAAAGAATGCTTTCAGAACACAAAGATTTTGTACGTTGTTCAACGCCTTTTAGACATTATCTGGGACATGAAAAGTGGCCTAATTACCCTATGAGCAAACATATCGTTCAATAACAATGGCTATTACGTTTGGAAATGTGCCCTTTCTACTGGGTCACCACAAATGTTTTGCCTTTTTGCGGAGCCCTATTTTTGCTGGCTATCGAACTCTGTGCACTTTACCCATGCTAACTTATGGTAAAGTGCTTGGTATGTTATATGGCCCAGGAGGGTCCCGGCGCTGAAGTAAGAGACCTCATAACAGCTAACAAAAAGAAAAACACCTACGTGCGGATAGCTGGCCGAAAACTTACAGTTGAAAGAGCCAGGTCTTTAATTTCCGCCTAAACTTGAGGAGGTCATGCACCTGTCTGAGACCGAGAGGCGACCACTTGAAAGTATCTGCCCCCAATCCAAGACAGCCGAACCTTAGGCGTAGAGGTCAGAAGCTGAGCAGATGACCTCAGAGTGCATTGGGGAATATAGTGTTGAAATCCTTCACTGATGTAGGGAGCCCCAATCTTACGAAAGGCTTTAAAGACCAGAACCAGTGCTTTAAAATGGATACGTTTCTGAACCGGAAGCCAATGTAGGGAAGCCAGCAGTTGGGTTGTGTGTGTCCTAGGGCCTGCTAGAAAAATGGCTCTGGCTGCCGTGTTCTGAATCATCTGAAGGCGGCTAACCAGATACGCCGGGAGGACCAAGTAAAGAGAGTTAACGTAATACAGCCTTGAGACCACCAAGGCCTGAACGGCCGTCTTTCTGTGCGAGACAGGAAGCAGGGAGAGAACGTTTTGCAACATTCTCAAGACCCCGAAACAGTTTCCGGCCACTGATTGAATCTGGGCCTTCATTGAAAGGGTAGCATCCAGTTTAACCCCCTAGATTGTTTACCGTAGTAACTGGTGCTGAAGGGTGGGGGGATATGTTATGCGGCCACCAATTAAGCCATTCATCGCAAGGGCTGGAGCCGAAGAAACTACTCTCTGATTTATCCGAGTTACATTTGTGCTTGTGCTCCTTCTTTCAACATGGTAACATTGGTATACTCCAGATTGAGTTATTTAACGAACTTTTAACTCCCTAGTAGATAGTACCAAGATGTACCCAAGGCCTCTAAGTTAAATGTCACAAGTCGACTGCAGCACCCTTTGTGCCATTCACTATTATGACAATGTAAAGATGACTGCAGTCCTGCCACCAGTACCCTGGCTGCGGTTGTATGATGGAACAATATGTGCAACTACCATGAATGCCTTTACTTCGCTGTCAATACCACGCATGCATCATTACCCCGCATACATTGACAACAAACATTTTTACTGCTCATATGGCTTTACCACGCATGCCCATACTACGGAAATGTCTTTGTAAAAGCATGGTTGGTAAAAACATATGCATATAAAAAGATACTCAAGCACCCACAATCGGGGGTGATAGGCCCCAGCTGTGTTTACCTACCTGCGCCAGTTGGATGGTGTGTGTGTGTCAGCGTTTCGCAGCTCTGTAGGGGGGTGACAACAAGGGTGGGGCTGCTGCTGAGGGCCTGCCCGCACTTTCTCTCTGCAAATTCTCTAATGTGGTGGCATGTTGCAGGGTCCCGATTGCAGGCCGAGGCTGCGATGGGTGGAGTCAGGGACTAAACTCTCCACAGGTTGGCAGTAAGAACTATGAAAGAAATTCCTAGGCACCCAGGCATAATTTCCACTACAGTGGTATGATCCAGATAAGGTAAGCTGGGATGGTGTTTCCAGTCGGATCTCAGGAGTGGACCCTACCTCCACCACTAGTCCCGTTGGCCACTCGCTTGCCCTCCACTGCCCCCTGAACATGGGAGCCATTCACAGTCCCCCTGTCTGGCCCTAAACCACCTAAAAACGCCCCTTTTCCTGGCAATGAGCCCTAAAACCGTCCCTTGCCACAACCCGCTTTTCCTAGCCCTGAGCCCTAAAACCACCCCCTGCCGCAGCCCCATTTTCCTGGCCCTGATCCCTAACACCGCCCCCTGCCACAGTCCCATTTTCCAGGCCCCTGGGTGTACAAAGCGGTCATATCAAGCATTCTTTACAAAGAAAATGCTTTTAACACGCATTGCAATTTCGTAGTAAAGGCATGAGTGGTAAATGCATATTTGTGGTAAATGATTCATTGTAATAGACATGGGTGGTAAAGGCATGTTCATTATAAAGGATGCATGGTAATCTACGTTGCAATGGCTGTTTCCCCCTGGCTGTACATGTTTTAACTGTAATAGTGACCTGTCAAAATAAACCGTTTTGACAGACCTAAACCTTCCCTATAATATGTATGTCACCCCTAAGTAGGCCTTATTGCTCATAACGGCAGGCTACATGGTATTTAAATGGAAGATATGCAAAGGTTTAATGTGATAAGTGTCCTTACATTGAAAATGCCCTCAAAGCTATATTTCCTGTAGCAGGCTTAGCTGTTTCATAGGAAAGCCCAGGGATACAATATGAAATACTTATACTTTATCTCAGGAATGGGGTTAGTTAGAAACATAATTAAACAACTATTCTTAATAGTTGTTTAAAATCCAATTTAATGGTGCAGTCAGATTTATTTTAAATATTGCAGAAGGGTATCTTTTAAAAATGTACCCTTGCCCTGCCTGAAGCCCCTAGTAGCTAAATGTGCATTTTGTGTTCCCACTTCGGTCAGTCAGTAATTAGCATTTAAATAGGTTATGAATGAGGTGTGAATGTGCTCCAGGAGAAAAACAACAGGCTCACCTGAATGGACAGAGATGACCCATCTGGACCTGACAGAATATGCAAGGGGTGCTGGAAGCATCCTTTCCGACATTTAAGTGTCATGTACTGCTTGAATGTCACAACCTGCTTGATGAGTCTGCTGGGGCTTTTCATAAGACACTTGGGCAGCACTTCAAAGAGGCCTCCTGTGTGACAGGACAATGTTAGCTGATACTTGGGCATGGCTCTCCTGTTGTAATGATTGTATGACATAATTTCGAAAGACAAAAATTCGACCTACAAAAATATCGCAACAAAAATATCGTGGTCAAGAATATCGACATCCTATCTACAACATGGTAAGTACAAAAATATCGATAATTTAATATCGATGTCTAAAATATCCTAATTCAAAAATATCGTTTTATTTTTAGTTTAAAAATATATGTAAAATAAACCAAATAATACTTATAAATCAAAGAAACATAATTAAATATATTGTATAATATGTAAAATTTATAATAAATATATATAATTAAATGAAACTTTAATTAAACATATATATAATATATAATATATACACTTACTTAATAATTACTTTTAATAATAATTTCTGTAACATATAAATTATTAAATATTTATTTAAATTACCAATACATCTATACACATAAAACAATAACATTAATAAATATTAAATAATTACATATAGCAAATAATAATCAATTTTAATTTGAATAATTTTTATTATTAATTATATATTACAATAGCTAAAATATTACAAAACATATTTAATATCAGACACAATAAAACTACTAGTCCAACTTCAACAAAAACAACAGTAAGGAAAATGTTGGATAGCGTAGGGGTAAAAATATCTATTCCAACTCCCGAGAGTGCAACAGTAGGGAAAACATCGGATAGCGTAGGGGTAAAAATTACTATTCCAACTCCAAAGAGTGCAACAGTAGGGAAAGCGTTGGATAGCGTAGGGGTAAAAATTACTATTCCAACTCCAGAGAGTGCAATAGTAGGGAAAGTGTTGGATAGCGTAATGGTAAAAATTACTATTCCCACTCCAGAGAGTGCAATAGTAGGGAAAGTGTTGGATAGCGTAAGGGTAAAAATTACTATTCCCACTCCAGACAGTGCAACAGTAGGGAAAATGTTGGATAGCGTAGGGGTACAAATAACTATTCCAACTCCAAAGAGTGCAACAGTAAGGAAAACGTTGGATAGCGTAGGGGTAAAAATTACTATTCCAACTCCAGAGAGTGCAATAGTAGGGAAAGTGTTGGATAGCGTAAGGGTAAAATTTACTATTCCCACTCCAGAGAGTGCAATAGTAGGGAAAGTGTTGGATAGCGTAAGGGTAAAATTTACTATTCCCACTCCAGAGAGTGCAACAGTATAGAAAACGTTGGATAGCGTAGGGGTAAAAATAACTATTCCAACTCCAAAGAGTGCAACAGTAGGGAAAACGTTGGATAGCGTAGGGGTAAAAATTACTATTCCAACTCCAGAGAGTGCAATAGTAGGGAAAGTGTTGGATAGCGTAAGGGTAAAATTTACTATTCCCACTCCAGAGAATGCAATAGTAGGGAAAGTGTTGGATAGCGTAAGGGTAAAAATTACTATTCCAACTCCAGAGAGTGCAATAGTAGGGAAAGTGTTGGATAGCGTAAGGGTAAAATTCACTATTCCCACTCCAGACAGTGCAACAGTAGAGAAAAGGTTAGAAAGCGTAGGGGTAAAAATTACTATTCCAACTCCAAAGAGTGCAACAGTAGGGAAAGCGCTGGATAGCGTAGGGGTAAAAATTACTATTCCAACTCCAGAGAGTGCAACAGTAGGGAAAGCGCTGGATAGCGTAGGGGTAAAAATTACTATTCCCACTCCAGATAGTAAAACAGTTGGGAAAGCACTAGATAGCATAGTGATTCTATTAACATTATAACCAAATCAATAATTTCTTATAAAAAAATTGCATGTTAACAATGTTTAAAAAAAAAAAAATTATTATTAAATACCAATTATGTAAAATAAATATTTAAATAAATAAATTTAAATTACATCCCACACTATTCCCCCTTTAACACACAACACACTACACATACAAAATACACAATAGATTTAAATATCAATTTATCTCTTATTTACAATTAATAATACATTCTTTATAATTAATATAGTTATTAATTCACTAATTAATACATATTAACTACGAAATTACAAATATTCACCTATTAATTATTAATTAACAATACATTAATTAGCAATAACAACAAATAAAATACAATAATCAATTATTTATATTTACTATATTTAACTAACTAATAACAATTAATTAATAATAATTACAAATAAATAAAATATATCATTATTTATTTTATTTTAATTACATCCAACCCTATTCCCCTATAAACCCACAACCCACTACACATAAAAATTCACATAATTAATTTAATTATGAATTAATCACTTAATAAAATTAAATCACCAATTAATTACTAATTAACAATTAATTAATTAACTATAACAATAAAGAAATATTATTAATAAACTAATTATAATTTATATAATTAACCAAATAATAAATTAATTTTACAATTAATAATTAATTAATCTATTAATCAAATTAATTACCAATTATTAATTGATTACCAATTAATTAATCATAAATACCAATGAAACAATACATATTAATTCATTAATTATAATTACATTACTTCCCACCCTATTCCCCTATAAACCCACAACCCACTACACATAAAAATTCACATAATTAATTTAATTATCAATTTATCACTTAATAAAATTAAATCACCAATTAATTACTAATTAACAATTATTTAATTAACAATAACAATAAATAAATATTAATAATAAACTAATTATAATGTATATAATTAACCAATTAATAAAATAATTGTACAATTAATAATTAATTAACAATTAATTAATCAATTAATTACCAATTATTAATTAATTACCAATTAATTAATCATAAATACCAATTAAACAATACATATTAATTCATTAATTATAATTAAATTACTTCCCACCCTATTCCCCTATAAACCCACAACCCGCTCTGATACTAAAACGCTAAATTAAATGTAAAATAATTATAAATCTCTAAACATTTATTTTTAAATGTATTAAAATACATTACAATAATCTTTAACATACAAATAAAATACATATTAAATGACATTACACTAAATAAATATCGATATTATTGACATCGAAATTTTTACTTACGATATTACTTACATCGATATTAATTACTTTGATATTATTAACTTCGATATTACTTACCTTGGGATCGATATTCTGTCCATCGATATTCTTGACTTCGATATTCTGTACCTACGATATTAAAAACACGATATTATTGTAGGTCGAAATTTAAAACTCGATATTTTGGCTAAACACCGTTGTAATCCCAGATAGTCAGGTCCCAATCAAAGTGGCCCCATTTGGATATTACTGTATCACAGCCTGTTTGACAGGTCTGCCGGGTTTACAGATAACATTTGGGGCACATTTCAAAGGAGGGAAACAGAATGCTAAGGGAATTTTTGTGTATCAACTGTCTTTTTGCTGAAAACTCAGCTTTTTTTATGCCGGACATCTGTCTCAGAAGTTGTTGTGGGTTCTAGGATTGCCTGAAACTGGAATTTGGTGTTACATGTGGGAGGAAACTGGTCTGTTTAATGTGGCTGAAGACTTCAGTCATCTTGAAAAAGCCCAAGATAGCCTAATGAACCTTTTTCCCCACTGGTTAGGGCATTCCCAAGGGTCATTTCCATCAATCAGATCGAGATGTTTTTTGAGATGGGCAAAGTGCGCAATTACCCAGGGTCCCCACCTTCCGAGGGGTCCCCTGGGTAAGTGAACTTTCCCCTCAGCTCACTGATGTATTTCTGTATCTCAGCTTTCAACATATAAACCAATATTGTTAGGGAACATAGGGCTTGAATTAGCAAAAAATGGGTAATACAATTGAAAGTTGCACCAAACTGAGATCCCCAGAATATTTCTAGCCTGGTGCCCCCAAACTCTTTAAGATGACACTGTCATAAGCTTGCGCCAGGCATAAATGTGGCATCTTCAGACATCCTCTTCAGAACACTCGTAGACCTATGGAAGATCATAAGAGGACAGAGTCTGCTGTATGAAACCTGAAAAGAACCTAGATGAGTGAACATACTCTCTCTCTTGGACCCAGGGCAAAGATGTAAATTTTAAGGGTCATAAGGTTGACCACATGTTTGAGCTACAGGTACACAAAAAGCTGCACAAGGCTTTTTCTGGAAATTACCCAGCTGACCAGTGTAAACTGGAAGTACACTGAACACTTCTGTTGGCACTTGTATGCTACCCTGTGAGTCTGTGGAGGCCTTAGAAGTGTACTCTTGTGGCGGATTCAGACTTAAAGGACTACATTCAGAAGGTAAAGACTTTGGCCGGGACGAACCTGGTTGGTGTATCAAACTTGTGCTCCACCATGGTCAGCGTTAAATTGTCACGAGGTACTGTTCTACTGCGAACATTGAGTATCATTGAGCTTTGTGCTTCATGTTGCTATTTCTACTTAAAACTTAAAAAATGCATACCTCCGATCACCTTATTGGATTTTTATAATTTGTTTATTAAATGACGTATTTTTATAATTCTAATTTGGGATTTTTACTGTTTCGCACTTGTTACTGTTTTAGTACTGTATAAATACTTTACACATATCCTCAAAGTTAAGCTCCCCAGGTCGAGCTCCAAACAAACTTACTCTGGGATTTCTCCAGGTCTCTCATGTTCTAAAAAGATCTGACCAGGTTGCATAGTTCCTGTACCTCTTATCAATTCCCAAGTCACCTTCATGCCAAAAAGATTCTGGTTGTCCACCTAGATTTATACCTAACATTATAATGTGACATCACAGGCATCTTCCTGCGACAGTCATGTCATCAGCTCATTATAGATCAATATTGACACATAAGTCTGAACCATTCTGTTGGGACAGAAAAGTCCTCTGCATTGTTAAAGACGTGTAACTCTTCTCTTAGTGCCGAACTGTACTCTTTTCTGGATCCCTAAAGCTGATTTTATTTCATAGCTAAACACAGTTCATGCATGTGTACCATGACATAGGCCTGCCTCACAGATTGCAGTTTTGTTGGACTGAGAGGGGCACCTAAAGTGCTACCCTCATAGTGGTGGAAGCCTACCAGCTTCACCAGGAACTAAGCAGCATACGCGTGGTGGTGGTGGTAGGATACCGTTTAGTGATCAGTAGTAGGGAACAGGTCCTTTTTAACCTTTGTCACAGGAGGGAGGCCTACAGGATCACTCACCTTTTTAAGACTTCTGCTGTTGTTTGCTTAACTACCCTTGCCTATAACAGGTAAACGTGGATTTCTTCACAGCACATGAGTAGTGACTCTGCTCTGGATGCATGTGTGCCTGGGAATAGTACAGTCCAGGAATAGAGCACCACTGTATATGTGTGATTAATGCAGGTGTTGAGTGTATGTATGGCTACAGGATACATTACATGAGAGGTGTAGTGCTATGCAGTATGAGTGCAATTGAAGCATGTGCTGGGTGTATGTCTGCCTATGTGAAGTACAATAAATGAATGGTGAATATTGAACACTTCAATGTGGGGTGAGTGTCTGTGCTGAATGTATGTGTGTCTGTAATGGTACAATGCATACAGGCAACAGTGCTGCACAATAAGTGTGCTGTGAATGTACACCGAGTGCAAGTGTGCCTGCAACAGCACATTACATGGAGGATATTGGCTTCCATTTTGGGAAGCTCAGGCCTGCCTGGTGAAGACATAAGGAGTAGAGGAATCCCCCCCTCCCCCCGGACTGATTTGTGTATTGCTGCATGCCTGTTAGCTGGGTGGGACGTACAATGGAAGAGACTCCTCCTTTACACTTCAAAAGTGTGTTCTTTGATTCAGATCTGGATCACAAGGAATAGGTCTTAACGCATCTCAGGAAGGAGATGGTATTGATAAGGTTATTGTAAAGAGTAGGTCTGGGAGCCCAAGATTAGCCATTTGATGCCCATATCACAGTGGCTGATATCCAGATGTGAACTCTGGTCACTACCATGAACTGTTGTTGGTCTGTCAACTTCTGAGTCTTTCCTTAGTGACAGACAGCCTTTCAAGAGGGAAGAAGAAAAGGAAAAATGCACAATTCAAAAGAAGCAGTATTCCATCATCAACCTTCAAAGACTCAAAACCTAAATTATATTTAGTGACTGAAAATTTGCTATAAGAATGGGAGACTGAGATCCCAAAAATGTGTCAATTGCTAAGCAGCCAGACGAGCTGTGTGAGGAGGGAAAGCTCTGAAAGACTTCTGTCTGTGACCAAGATTGAGGGCTAAGGCCTGATAGTCTTCCTGCTGAGTGCAGAAACATCACCCAGTGAAACCAAGATCACCTGCCATGGAGCCTGGAGCACCTGCCTGCTTGCAAAGAGCAATGTGCCCTGTGGGGAAGAGGAGAGCATTGAGGTGAGGAAGGGCTAGTGGGGAGCCCTACCGAGAAGACTCTCAGGGTGATATGTAGATGAAAGGTTGTTCACAGATCAGGTTGTTGCTCTGTTCTGGAGCAATCCGGTGACTCCTTTATGCCAGGAGAGGGCTATCATGACCTGAGCAGTGTGGTGAGGGCCAGGAGGGAAGCCCAGGTCTACAGCACCTGGTTGCGATGGCTGTATGCCTAAGGCGGCACCATTGAACTATTTGCGGCCAGAGTGTCAAGACTTGTGTCCACCTTAGTCAGCAAAACCATACCCCAAGAGTGGCAGCCATATCCCAGGAGTGGCAGCCGTGATAAGGGCGAGTGCACCGGAGGAGTCTGCGTAAAGACTAGAAGTCTAGTAGCAACCCTGTATGACAGAAGGGGCTGCAGGTACTAACATAGTTAGAAGTTCAGCTTGTTACCTGGACAGAAGACTGTGGCTGTTACCAGCAGTACAAGCCTGCACACCGAGACCTGAACCTGAATGATTCACCCTTGAACCATGAATGACGCCGCAGGGAATGTCACGCTCTCACTGGGCTCCAGTCGGGAGCTGGAAGATTGACTCCGCCCCACCCATGATGGGAAGAGTGACTTACCTTGTATTTGTAGTGCAGAAGTAGATTTGATTGCTGGGACAAGTCAGCAGTGCTGCTCGAGGGAGATAGCCTGTGCCTGATGGGTGCTACCATGTGTAATGCAAGCATTCCCACTTTGCCAAACAGGAACAGGATTTGTGAGCACCCGCAAAGAGGGCACTTGCTGCACAGCTGAATGCTTCCATATCGCTGGTGCAGGTAAGAGTAGCTCTGTGAGGCCCTGGGGGACTTGCTGCTTTGGCACAATAGACAATTTTAACTAATTCTTCAAGAGTCAAAGAGAAACTCTTGAGTAAGGCCTTTTAGTGAGCATCCCCTGGTTGCAACCACCAGTCAATGGGGACTAACCCTTGCCACTTTCTAAGGAAAAGGGGTTCTGACACATCCACACCCAAAGTAATTCTGACCATAGAACATAACAAACCACTGAAACTACCTAAAATGTATAAAAAATAAAAACAAAAAGTTTCTGAAAATGCTTACATGTAGTGAGAATCAATATCAAAATATCAAACTAAGCACTTTTTTGGATGGGTAGCCCACTACTTTTGGCTGCCAGCTTGTTTTATATGTTGTGATCTTATGTGTGAAGTATTTTGGTGGCATATGTGGGTGAGCAGATGTGTGCACCTATCTTGGAGCACAGAGCAGACCTGTGTGATGGAGGACGGGGTGTCAGAGATGGACTCACAAATGTAATTGTAAGTAGAAGAGCTCCATTGAAGAGCATGGAGTGTCTGAGGGCCAGTGACGACGGATACAGACCTTTTGTTCCAGTAAATTAAAGCTTACCGTAAAATCTACAATAAAATCAGTTAAACTATAAAACACCTTGGATTCAGCCAATGGCAGGAAAAACCCATGTTCTTTTCTAGGTATGTAAATGGCTTATGTGATTTAATTAAATGCATATGCAGTAACACTACCTTGTGGGCTTACCTGTGTTGGTGGGTTTAAAAGTAAAAAAGTGCCATTCATATGAAAATATATTGTGCTAAAAGATCACTGCCTCGAGCCTAATATCTAACAGTCCCTCCATTCCTTGATTGTAGTACTAACATGATACCTGTGTGGCTACTGTTTGCAGAAAGGTATGTACAAATCATGCTGTGCACTTCTTAGAGAGTAGGCAAGAGTATAAACGTGGGTATAATTATTTGCTAACGAAAGTCCGTAACTTGACAGAAGATGCAACATTCTTGTCAACTATGTGGCAGACCATGTCTGTTTGTAGTAATTGTAAATATGACAGTGCAAGTCTGCATCGTTTAACGTTCAGACTCCTAAGCAGGGGGGCAAGTAATGCCTTCCTGTTCTTATTATACAGGCCACAAAAATAGGAAAAATGCAACTGCGATTCAGCAGAAGCAGAATCTCTTGGGCACACTGTAAGGTCCAGATCACAACTATCTGTCGATAGAACCAACAGATGTGTCATACTGAGGCGAAATCTAACTAGGTAATAGAGATATGAGCTAGGGATGGTGAGTAAATACGGTCCCAAATGCCTAGTGTTACTATCATACCGTATACTTTGACTGATCGCTTGCTAAGCTCCATCTCCTCCCTTTTTCCTCATTGTGCCATCTATTCATTCCTTCTTGACTATGGCTTTCATATGCCTTATAATGCTCATGAGTTTATTAAAAAGATCTTGTCTCCCTATCAGTTTGAGTTGTGTTTAAAATATTCCAACCAAAGATGCTGCCTGCCTCAGGTAACTTCATTAAATCTTTGATTACTGCTTTGGTTAGTACTGCTTTCAGATGACTCCAAACGGAGACCCATAGCATTAACTGGGCTAACAGAACCAGGTCTCTTATGTAGTCGAGACCTAGTTGTTCATGACAGATGGATGCTGGAACAGACCTAGGAAGCCGTAACAGTTTGCATACAAATTTGTTTTCAGCAACCTGCAATTGTGAAGGCTCATGTGTTCCCCAGATGCCCGCTCCATAGGTAGCTGCTGAAACACATCTGGTCTTGTATATGTTAAGCATTACACCCATAGGAGAGGATCTTGAATTTCTTCTTGCAAATTTGTGAACAGCACGCACGTTTTTTTCAAATTAGGAGCATCTAGCCCAGCCCTTCCCAGCCGAGATGTTTCCAGATACATTCCCTATTGAAGGGTAACCCAAGGTACATAAATGTGCTCACTGTCTCTAGCCTTGTGCCATGGATGTGAAATCTCATCCTCCCTTTGGGACGGCCGCAGATCATGATAAAATACTTTGCTTTATTAGTTTGCAACCCTATTTAATTATTAATGTAAACTGAATAAGTACAACTAAATGCTTTGAAATATATAAAAACCATATTTAAACAATTGAAAAAATGACACTAAATATAAAATAGATAATTTAAAAATTAACATTATGCGGCAAACATAATTAAAACATAAGATATAGAAATTGATGTAATTATTAACTTTACTGATATACATATATATATATATACCACAACAAAATCGCACTCCTTCTGAAACCAGAAGACCCATAGGGAAGTGGTGCGCAATCCGGCGGAGTGAACAAAGTTTATAAAGTACACAACGCACTCTCAGGACCAGGCAAGGTGGTCAAAAAAATCTGTTTATTTTCCATTACGCGTTTCGGCTGAGTGGCAAACTCGATCACATACAACATAACCCAGCGTTCCGAGCCCTAATGACTCTGTGAAGTGAAATAGACAAAGGACTGTAAATGTACGTTTGACACTGCAGAGGGTAACTGCTTCAGCCATTTTTAAATGCATGACATGTCACAGTAACAAAGGAAATGCCACAATATAAACAATACATTTTGACAGTAAACAAAAATCACAGTAGTAGAGCAATGAAGCAATGTCAAAAAGATGCTACATATCTTATGACTGCCAACAAACTTGCTTGAGCATTACAATCTGTGATACAGACACTGTACATGCAGTGGATAATACCACGTAAATGCTAAAAACAAATGAATATACATATGTCGCCATGAATATAGCGCAGAAGCAGCCGTGGTGAACAATGCTGTGCAGCAAGGGCCCAGGTGATGACATAGTGTCAGAGTGGGTCTGCCCAGTCATAATGTGTGTGATATTGGAGGTGCAGCTGGTCACAGATTATACCAGTGATGACCTAGTGTCTGAGTATTTCAGCATTGGAAAAGACATCGCAAAATAACTGGCTCCCAGCTGTCGGAGGTGCGTGAGGCAAGTGCCGTGTGTGAAACTCCCCATCCCACACATGTAATGAGTCTGTCAAGTGGCCAAAAGGGTCTTAAGTAGAGGAAAAAACTCCTGTCCCTGGATGCTCTACAATTTTGCCAAAGTGATTGCAACCGTGTCTCGTGCATATGTCCAAAGCAAATAACAAAAAACATGATAAGTGCAAAAAACATTTTAGTGTGAATCTTATTCGAGACGAAAGTTCCATCGGTGCCTTTGAAGAAAAGGGTAGAGAACCCATGAATTGTGTATCTCAGGAGTGAGTGAGTCCCTTCCTTTCCCCCTGTGGAGCGAAGAGAAACAGAGAAAAGAATCAGTGTACACATCATGACACTAAATACAAATACACTATAAATATAAAACACATCTTAATTATGTCAGATCTTGATGGATTGAGAGAACTCAGTGGATGAGGGGAAAAAAAGGAGAAGAGGGGGAGAGGGGGGAAGATGGGGGAAGAGGGGGCAGAGGTGGGAAGGGGGAGAAAGGGGGGGAGAAAAAGGATAGAGAGAAGGGGTGCTGAATGCAGGAAATAGCATACAATTACTCTTGTTTCAAATGAATACCCAATTCCTCATCCAGATTCAACCCCCCTGGGCTCTTGGTTTGGAGATCAATGATGTACTTTGACTCCTTCTTTCTCAGTTTAAGGATCCTGTCACCCCCTTTGGTGTTGTTCATGACTTGTTTTATGGCAAAGAAGGACAAAAGGGAAGTGTTGGAGAAATGTACGTCTCGGAAATGGCGGGCTACAGGATAGTAGGGGGTCTTGATTGGTGATGGCCCTCATGTGTTCTAATATTATTTTCTTGGCCATTAGCATTGTGCTACCTATGTACCACAATTTGCACAGGCATTTGATGGCATATATCACGAATGTAGTGCTGCATGTGAGGAAATGGGAAATCTGTTTTGTGGTTTTGCCAACAGTGTACTCCTTCCACATGTGGCAGTTTTTGCAAGCCTTGCAATGGCCACACAGGAAGAAGCTCTGTAAATTGTGTTCCCTGTTGGTGACCTGTGTGGTAATGTCACTGTTAACTAACATGTCCCTCATGTTGCATCCTCATCTGTATGTGATGTTGGGTCTGTCCCTGACAGAACTGCCCATGACATTGTCACTGGGTAGGATATTCCAAGTCTCCACTAGAATTATTTCAATTTCCCTGAAGTTCTCATTGTGTGTGAGGATGATTCTGGTTTTATCTTCATTGTCCCCGTCAAGGGTTTTGTCATTATCAAGGAGAGTTTCACTTCTTTCGATATGATTGGCTCTCTCCTTAGCCCTATTCAGGACCCATTGGGGGTAGATCCTTTCTCTGAATCTCCCAATCATGGTGGCCTCTTCCAAGAGGTAAGCCTCCTTGGAATTACAATTGCATTTGGCTCTGAGCAATTCCCCGAAGGGAATGTTGCATTTAAGATGGCTGCTCAAGGCATGCAGGATGCTGTTGCCAGCAGTCTCCTTCCCGAAGAGTCTTATGTGAATGATGTTCTGCTTGATTTTAATCCTCACATCGAGGTAATCGACAATGGTTTTGCTTATGGTGCTGGTGAGGTTGATGTTACGATTGTTGGTATTGAGTTTTTGAATGAACCCCAAAGCTTCTTCTTCGGTATGCTTCCAGATGATAAACAGGTCGTCGATCTACCTGACCCAAAGTACGACCTGTTCAGTCTAGGGAAGTCTCTCATTCTGCTGGAAGATTTCTTCCTCTCAATGTCCTAGTAACAAATTCACATAACTGGGCACATAGCAAGAACCCATGACAGTCCCAAGGATCTGTTTGTACAAAGTACCATCAATGAGAAAAAAATTGTTCTCCAGACAGTACTGTATCATTTCTAGGATCATGTTGGTATATCATTGAATCTGACATGGTGTGATTGGAGAAAGTGTCGGCATGCTTCTATTCCCTGGGAGTGATCTATGATGATATAAGGGGAATTGACATCAAGCGTGATGAGGAGGACACCCTCCTCCCATTGGGTACACTCTAACCAGTATCATCTCTAACCAGCTGCACCTCCACCATCACACACATTATGACTGTGCAGACCCACTCTCACACTATGTCATCACCTGGGCCCTTATTTCACAGCATTGTTAACCATGGCTGCTTCTGCGCTAATTCGTGGCGACATATGTATCTTCATTTGTTCTGAACATTTACGTGGTATTGCCCAGTGCATGTACAGTGTCTGTATCACAGATTGTTATGCCCGAGCAAGTTTGTTGGCAGTCATAAGATATGTAGCATCTTCGTTGACATTGCTTCATTGCTCTACTACTGTGATTTTCGGTCAAAATGTACTGCTTGTATTGTGGCATTTCCTTTGTTAATGTGATATGGCATGCATTTCAAAATGGCCGAAACAGTTACCCTCTGCAGTGTCATACGTCCATTTACAGTCCTTTGTCTATTTCACTTCACAGAGTCATTGGGGCTCCGAACACAGGGTTATCTTGTATGTGATCAAGGCTGCAGCGCAGTCGAAAAGAGTCATGGAAAATAAACTGATTTTTTAACCACCTTGCCTGGTCCTAAGAGTGCGTTATGTACTTTACGAACTTTGTTCATACATATATATATATATATTTATTTTTCTGGTTTTACTTGGTCTTACCTGGTGCTAGTGGGTTTCATGGGGTCTTGGACAGATGTTAAACAGGTTTTAACTACTTCTATTTATTCTTAATCACTTTTTAATGCTTGCGGGCACATATTGGACATTCCTGTTATGTATTTATCGATATTTATCTATCTATTTAGTTGTTTATTTATCTATTTAATTATGAACAGGTTTACAGTATGTTAACTATCAGATATGTTGCACTGCAGGTATATCTAACGTTTCGATATCTCCCTCTACTGTTAAAGAAGCACATTCAATACCTAGAGCAGTGCACTTGCACTTTATTCTCCAACTGATGTAGTTAGGTTAGGCCCTAGGTTCATAATGAATGGCAACTAATGGATGTTACTCAATGGGGTTACCGTTATGCATGTATATATATATATATATATATATATATATATATATATATATATATATTACCTACTGGCGATAGCCAGTAGGTAGTTATAGTTAGGACCACGTTTCCATAGGAAAACCTCAACATTCTATTTTGAATAACTTTGGCGCCGGTCGACGAATCCTCGCAAATTTTTCAACATAGGTGGGGCGCTACGCTCCGCTCCTACCCTGAAAGTCTCGGGGGGATCCGTCAAGCGGGGGCTGAGATAAAAGGGGGGTCCCAAAACGCGTTTTTCCCATGCATTTTTCCATAGGACCTTTAGAACGAGCTACAGCCCGAACGGCTGAACAGAATTACTCAAAATTTGGCAGAGAGGTAGTCCCTAGGTCAAGGAAGTGCCTTTTGTAGGTTTGGTGTAAATCTGTTCAGTAGATTCTGAGAAAATAGCCTTTAAATCAATATATATATCTGAGCCAGCTTACGGTACGCTTACCGTACGCTTACGGTAAGCGTACGGTGGCGTGCGCGAGCGCGATTCTGATTGGCTCTTAGATCTTAGTAAACATTCGAATCGGCCGAAACCAGGAAGCGGCGGCCGCCATTTTGTCTCTCGCACTGAGAGTGATTTTTAAAATATCAAGCCCAAAAACATGTAAAGGGGCTGTTTTGACAACTCCCTCCCACATAGTCATGTTGAGGGAGTCCCCAAACATCCCCCAAGTGCAAAAACGGTTTTATTTTTTTTTCGGCAATTTCGCGGGGTACGCTTACCGTACGCTTACCGTAAGCGTACGGTAAAAAAATAAAAATAAAAAAAACACTATCCACACTTACCCCACCCCCTGTGCTTTTGGTGGCCGAAGGCCACCAAATGTACAGGGCTTATGTTAAGGGCAAAAAACACTATCCACACTTACCCCACCCCCTGTGCTTTTGGTGGCCGAAGGCCACCAAATGTACAGGGCTTATTATAAGGGAAAAAAACTTAGCATTTAAAAAACCGTACTAATTCACTGAAAAAACCATAGGTTTCACACACGTTATAGTTAGGAATTAGCATTTAAAAAACCTTGCAAATTCACTGAAAAAACCATAGGTTTCACACATGTTATAGTTAGCGGAAATTTTACTGATAAAAAACCAGTGAAATTCCCCCGTTATAGTTAGCGCAGGCAACTATAACTCACGCGACTGCAATCTTCTGCTGATGACATATGTGTCTTTATGAAAAAAAAATATTTGTAATATATGTATAGCTAAAAATGTATGGAAGAAGACATGGGCAAATAAGTGTCTAAATACAGTATTAGCATCAGCAGAGGATTGCAGTCGCGTGAGTTATAGTTGCCTGCGCTAACTATAACGGGGGAATTTCACTGGTTTTTTATCAGTAAAATTTCCGCTAACTATAACATGTGTGAAACCTATGGTTTTTTCAGTGAATATATATATATATATATATTTTTTTTTCGGTATACAATGATATGTATATTCTTTTGTATGAATCTTGACGTCATGAGTTGATGTTTACAAATGCATATGCACCTTATAATATCAAGAGAATCGGGCACATACTCGGTCTTCACAATTAAGGAGTATATCGCTGACTATGATGTTAGTCGGATGTATACTGTGATTTTTAAATATTTGCACTAGCACTTGACTGATGAAGATCCCCTCCATTATATACACAATACGAGAGCTGTTGCACCCAATAATCGATCAAATAGATTTGACCCATACCTGCATTAGTAATATAAGACTGTAATATAGCAACACTTGTTGATAAATCATATTACAAATTGTATTTTATTGTGATCATATTGTAAGTGATTGAACTCGTTTTGTCATGACATAGCTGTGTATAGTATGTCTTCTATCTCTATTGAGGGGGAGGGGCAAACTAATTAATTTTCACTGTGTCACTTTAAATTGAATCACTGTGGTCCAGCGCGTCGTGTGATAAAGCTTGCGGTGACACGGGCGAAATGCGTAATGCTGGGCACTTGCCACAAGAAAGCTGTGTGATGAAGATGCACTGGAATAAAAAGCACTTTATTTAATAATTTTTGCTCTGTGTGGTCCGTGACGTGTGCATCTCAGGACTTTGAGTTTGAGATATATACATATATTATATATATTACCGCTCCAACTCCTTTAAGGTAATCCTTTTCCCAAAAAGAAAAGCACGCACAGGGATGAGATCCGTTATTTTATTCTTAATGGTCACTCGGCCAAACAGACGCGTTTCGCAGCTCTGGCTTTCGGGATGTTCGTGCATATCTTTCGTGCCACCATTTTTTAAAATACACCATTCATTATTGTTCAACAACATCAACAAAGGACCATCATTTGTAAATACAAATAGTTCATCCATTTGGGCACGGTGTATCAGACTCTGCATATTAAGACTTATATTACCCAAATATGACATTTTCTTGTATTATTACCAGCTATGTCAGACAGAACACAATCATATCCCAATCATTATGCCCTGAATGAGCACATCGGACAGGTCACACTCTAATATTAACTGTGCCCTGAATGGGCGTCTGCAGTGAGCCATGTCATTAACGCTCATAGATCTGCCATGTTAGCTATGTTAGACAGATCACCATCTGGTGCCACAATTGATTACGCCCTAAATGGGCACACCCGACTGGTTACATTATATTGCCACATTAATCCCGCCCTATATGGGCATGTTCAGTAAACCATGTCAATTATAGATCTGCCGATTTCCTGAAAGTGACTCTTATGTGTAAATGTGCCAGTTTAGCATTCAGTCCACAGCGCCAATACGGCAGATCTATAATTGACATGGTTTAATGAAGATGCCCATATAGGGTGGGATTAATGTGGCAATAATATGTAACCAGTGGGGTGTGCCCATTTAGGTCGTAATCAATTGTGGCACCAGATGGTGATCTGTCTAACATAGCTAACATGGCGGATCCATGAACGTTAATGACATGGCTCACTGCACACGCCCATTCAGGGCACAATTAATAGAGTGTCCTGTCTGACATAGCTGGTAATAATACAAGAAAATGTCATATTTGGGTAATATAAGTCTTAATATGCAAAGTCTGATACACCGTGCCATAATGGCGGAACTATTTGTATTTACAAATGATGGTCCTTTGTTGATGTCATTGAACAATGAATTGTGTATTTTAAAACATGGTGGTGCGAAAGATGTGCACCAACATCGAGAAAGCAAGAGCGGTGAAACAGGTCTGTTTGGCCGAGAGACCGCTAAGAATAAAATAATGGAACTCATCATCGTGAGTGCATGTCTTTCTGGGAAAAGGATTACCTTAAAGGAGTTGGAGCGGTAATAATTTTTGGGAGCACCTCCGCTGAAAAAGCACCCATACGTGAGTGCACCGAGGAGGTGTTTGGAGGAAGCAAAGATATAGATATATGTATATATATATTAAATCCCAATCCTGGCGGCGATGAACAGTCAGGCACAGACTCCGTGAAGTAATGGCAAAAATAAAGTTTAATCCAAACAAAGGCTACACGAGTTTCGGCGGCGTACCGCCTTGGTCGCCAGTAGGTAGTTATAGTTAGGACTTATTATCCATAGCAAATCCGCAACATTCTATTTGGAATAACTTTGGCACCGGTTGATGAATCTTCGCAAACTTTTCAAAACTCGTGGTCCGCTCCGGTCCACTCCTATCCTGAAAGTCTCGGGGTGATTCATCAAGCAGGGGCCGAGAAAAAAGAGGGGGGCCCAAAACGTGTTTTCCCCATGCAATTTTCCATAGGGACCTTTAGTCGCAACTACAGCCCAAACTGCTGAATGGAATTACACCAAATTTGGCAGAACAGTAGGCCTTGGTTCAGAGTCGTGTCTTTTGCTTAAACGGTGTAAATCCGTTCTGTAGTTCTTGAGAAAATTAAAATCACATATATATCTATGGCCGCGGTGGATTCGCGCACCCTCAACGCACCCTGCCGGGCATGAGCTGGTTGCTAATTGGCTGTCAACACTCCAAGTCAGGAAGGGTTGGCAGCCATCTTGTGCCTCGGTAGAACCGAGGCACAAGAAACCTAAGAAAAAAACACGCAAAACGCAAAAAGGGGGCAGGGTAGAAACACCCTGACCCGCTAGGCCTGGTCAGGGGGTCCCAAAAGGGATTTTTAAATTGGCAAAATCTGCGCAGGGTGCTCGGATCTTGCCGATAAAAATAAAAAATGAAGAGCGGGCTCCTGCGCTATATTGGTAATTAGTCCCTGGGGGGCAAAATCCTGGGGGCAATGAAAGAATGTAGGTGAGGGGCCAAAGGGGCCCCCCAGCCCCAGGGACCACCACTCCCTGGGGCTTTAGTAAAAATTGTGTGGGGGGTTCATAGCCCCCCAGCCCCGGGGACCGCCACCACCCGGGGCTTTTAGCATAACTGGGTGGGGGGACTCAAAGGCTCCCCCAAGCCCTGGGGACCGCCACCCCTGGGCTTTATCACTATATATGCAGGGGGGCTCATGGCCCCCCTGCAGCCCCGGGGACCGCCATCCCCGGGGCTTGTTATTCGTAATTTTTTTTTTTTTAAACCTGTGTGGAGGGCTCGAGCCCCCCCACACGCCCCAGTGTCTGCCACCTCACGTGGATCTAGATTTCCTAAATAGGGGGATCCATGAGGGACCCCCCAGCCCTGGGGACCACCACCTCCCCGGGACTTTAGAAATGGCAGGAGGGGGGCCACATGTCCCCCCTCCTGGAGCCTTGTCGTGGCCCTTGGGCCGGCTCCTACAGTGTCCCGGGGTGCCCACCCCAGGACACTGTAGTTTGCTTTGGCAGGGCCGGAGCCTCGCGGCTCTTGCCCTGCCATAGCAAACTTGGTTTGCATTTTGAAAGAGAGCAGGGAAACCTCTGTTTCAAAATGCAAACCAAATTGCTTTTCCACACGGGGAGCAGCATCTTTGCAGCTCCCCAGGTGGAAAAGCAATGCTGGCTCCGGCAGGAGGCGGGGAGCTGGCTGGGACTGTGGGGGGATTGGGGACCCCCCCACAGCCCCAATGGAGAAGGCCAGCCCCGGGGGGGCCACGCAGCCCCCCTCCAAACGAAAGGAAAAAAATTAAAAACAGGCCATGCCCATGGAAGGTCTCAGAAGGGGGGCCACGCGGCCCCCTTTCAAATTGTTTTATTTTTTAATAAAAAATTTGGGGGCAAGCCCTGGGGGATGGGATCCCCAGGGCCAAAACATTTGAAGAAAAGGCGGCGCATTTGCAGATGGGAAATGAATTCCCCTTGAATACTGGGGTTTCCTGGGGGCCAACTAGCCCACCAGGAACCTCCAGTATGCACCAGGGGGCTGCGTTGCAGAGAGGTTTTCTGAGGCCACACCCCTTTTTACACCTCTCTGCAACGCAGCTCTGTGGTGCTTAATGGAGGTAGCTGGTGGGCTAGTTGTGCCCTAGGGACCCTCAGGATTCAAGGGGGGTTAATCCCCCAACTTAAAACGCGCCACGGGGCGCGTTTGCACAGTGGTAAAGGGAGGGGCGGGGCCTGAGGTGATGCGTTTTAAGTTCAGGAATTAATTCCTCTTCAATCCTGAGGGTCCCTGGGGTCAACTAGCCCACCAGGCACCTCCAGTAAGCGCCATGGAGCTGTGTTGCAGAGTGTTGTAAAAAGGGGGTGGGCTCTGAACATCTCTCTGCAACGCAGCTCTCTGGCGCATACTGGAGGTAACTGGTGGGCTAGTTGGCCCCTAGGGACCCTCGGAATTGAGGAGGAATTAATTTTCCAACTTAAAACGCGCCACAGGGCGTGTTTTCAGACATGTCACCTCAGGCCCCGCCCCCTTTCTTCACCATTGTGCAAATATTCCTCTAAAATCAGCCGAACTACGAATCCCGATTTTCTCACCTGTTATCAGGAGAGACTTTAGTGCTACACCTTTGAGCCCAGTACTGATCCTGAAAAGTAATTCTAAATGTACTTACCAGTAACTTGAATTTCCTTCCATAGGATATCATTGCCTGCTTTTTGCTGAAAAAGTTTCGAAGTGTTGATTTTTGAAACTTACAAATATTCTCTAAAAATCATGCCAACGATAAAAACATAATTACTTGCCTGTTTTAGATAGAGGTCCCAGTGCTGAACCTCGGACTCCAGCACTGGATTACAAAAACAACGTGAACATACTTTACCTGCAAATTGAATTTCCTTCCATAGGATAACATTGGTAATTCCAATTGAAAAAAAAAAAAATTAAGAAAATAATATAAATATATTAAAATAAAAATATATATAAAAAAATCAGTTTCAATATAAAATTTTTAAATCCATTTATATTACAAATATATAATGTAATTTAAAAAATAAAATATGTAAAAATTAACATTTAAAAAACCTTCGAAATTCTCTGAAACAACCATAGGTTTCAGACATGTTATAGTTTGGAATTAGCATTTAAAAAACCTTAGAAATTCACTGAAAAACCATACGTTTCAGGGCGGTTATAGTTAGCTTGGACATTTCACTCGTACAAAACCATTGAAATTCCTCCGTGATAGTTAGTTCTGCTAACTATAACTTGCGCGCCCGCAATCCACTGCTGATGATGTCACATATTACATCATTCATGACATGGCGCGCTCTAAAAGAAAATTTTAAAAAGCACTCGAGTGGTGCTCAGAGGCGTTTGAGTGAGTGCGCTGGCGATGAGCGGGTGCGTGATCGCGTATCCTGTTCTTTTTTCAAAGCACATACTCGTGCTTGTGGCGCATGGCTGCGCACTCCCGCAAGCCATATGCCGCCACAAGCATGAGTATGTGCTTTGTAAAAAGAGCTGCGCGACGACTAAAGGTCTCGTATGCAGTGCATGCACACTGCGTAGGCGAGACCTAAAAAGAAATATAGACAGAATGAAAGGAAGAAAGTTAGAATGGGACAGAGCGAGTGGGTGGAAGGGAGAAGGGGAGGGTCAAAAGAACAGAGGGAGGAGGAGAGAGAGCGTTGGCCTACTGCACCCAGCCCTCACTGTTCAACTCCCGTCACCCATGTGTCTGGGACGCCAGGGTCCGTGAGAAAGAGTGCGGTCCAGCAAGTCCTTCAAATGAAAGAGAGATATGAATGAGGCAAGAGATTATATTATTATCTATGGCAACATCGCTTGTCTGCACCTGTGCACGCAGGCTGCTGCACCCCAGCCCCTTCCCCTACACTGTGCTCAATTGCAGCTCCTGCGCATCGAGCCTTCACTGCTCACCTGCAACAACCAATGTGTCCAACGACGTGCCGGTGCGAGCTCCAACTCCGGGGTGCTGCTCTTAGGGTGGCAGAGCAGGTCCCTGGTCGGGGACGGTGTCTTGAAACCACGATGGAAGGCGTCAGAATGCCAAGGGCATCATTACGGGCTGAGCATCTGCTCCGCCGATTATGGTGCCACTAACTCAGTGTCTGAAAAGGGAGAAATAATATAATGGTGGAAACGTCTAAAGGTAAATGAAGGTTTATTTCAAGCTTAAGAGAGAACACCAGTTGAGTGCATCCTTTCTTCTTGAAGTAGGATCTACCAACTGTTAGTGGTAATCGTGGTTCAAAGAGGAGTTGGAGTGCACGAGAATACACAAGGGTAAATAATATGTTATGCCAACGTTCACATACAAAGGAACAGAGCGCATGCTAGAAGCTTAATGTGCACGTGCAATGCAGTTGGGGAAGTCTGTGTGCATGTACACTTAGTAATCAGCTCACTACAGTGCCCCAAAAGCCAACGCCATGTGTTTGTAGGGCAGCCCTGCCCGCTTGCTCAGGCCTACATTACGGTCCAGCAGGTCCTTAAAATGAGACAGAGATGTGACTGAATGAGGTCAGAGATCACATCATTACGCATGGTAACATCGCTTGTTTGCAACTGTGCACCCAGGCTGATGCACCCCATCCCTCCCGCTGCAACGCGCTCAATTGCAGTCCCTGTGCACCAAGGCCCCACTGCTCACCTGCTGTCATTAGTTTGTGTCCAAACACGATGTCCAGCAGGGTTCACAATTCAGATGGAGTTTTGATTACCAGGATGATGTACACCTCATAGATCCCTTTTTTTATTGCGCATTGTGATATGTGAGGTGGATGCGGCCATATCACCTGAAGCACTGTGGAAGAACTGGGACATGTGTTGTCGTCGTTATCCTATTTATACGTACGCAAAGTGGGCTGGGCTTGCGTACGGCAGGCCAGCGTAGGGGTGTGAATAATTATTCCGGGGACCTGGGTGCTGTTTAGTTCCTGCCTGGCCAGGAAGTGTACTTATGTGTGTGTCCCTGTTGCAGTTTTGACGTCGCACAATCCGCAATTTACATTAATGTAGCATGTACCGGGAGGGCGGCAACTATCGCTAATGAGATGCTGTCCGAAAACGTTGAATGGACAACATCACAGGTTGTGGATATGCGCAGACACGCATGTCAATGGTGTGCGGTATTACTGAAAGTGTTGCTATCGCAAATCGCACACATGTGAATGTGCTCGGATGGAGGGAGGATCAGCAGTAAGGCTATGTCATACACAGTGATAACGCTCATTACAGTTAAGCAATGCATGTCAAATGTGAATCTGAAAGTCTCACATATGACACACTTCTATACTGGTAAAGCCTGACAACAGAGCCTACTGCAACACAAATCTACACATTACTCTTTACTGTTTGTCACATGTGATCTAGGATGTGCACTCTGCCCGTGGCTGATGATACCCCTTCGAGCCACCAATACCCAGGCCGAAAGGCAGCACAATAATGCACGTACACACACATACCACGGGCATCGTGTAACACACATTTGTTTTTTGATGTAATGTTTCAGATGCATGGGTATCACACGTGGAAGGCTACTGTACAGAGCATGATTATTGATCAAGATGATCGTTGCATGTTGTGTGTACTATAAGTAGGCCTGGGTGGTAAATTCCGTTCCGCTCGCGGAATTTGCGGAATTTCGGTAATTTCGCGTTCCGTGGAGAACGTGAAATTGCCCAAAATTCTGCTTTCCGCGAATTCGCGAAATTTTTTCTTGTTCGCGTTCTCAAAATGCGTGTTCGCGTGATATTTCTCCCCGAGCACGCAAACAGCAACTGTGAACAGGAAAAAAGCATCGCGAACAAGCAATTTCGCGTGTTCGTGGAATTTCAGCATGTTCACAGAGATTTTTTACCGTTTCGCGGAGATTTGCGTAACGCGATTACGCAAATTCCGCCCACCCCTAACTATAAGATGTGTACACAGCAAAATAGTTTTCAAAAAAGCTCTGTAAGCAGAAAAGGTATCTCTCATCAAACGGTGTAGAAAGAATGACTAAAATGGGTGGGGTCATTCAACTGTTACAATGGGAAATGTTATGAACCAATCAAAAGCTTTTTTTAAGGTCACATGGCAAGCGCGCACAGAGCGTGCAAGGAAGCCGCACCCGACGCGATTGAGAAAATATATTTACCATAATATAAGTTTATTACAGTTATAAATATATAAATGTGGAAAATATTTTAGATTATCGCTTGCTCTCATATACACTTTAAACCTATTTAGATATAGTTTTGAGACATAAAAAAATAAATGAGGGAATGGCGTACCTGGCGCGATACCATACGTCTATGATGTAACACAGGGCATGGCAGCGTGCACTCGTCGCATATGGAATGCGCAGCCGGCGCGACCCTATACGTAGATAATGTAACGCACGTATTGTTACCGCGCAGCCGTCGCATACCAAACTAGGAGCTGGCGCGACCTTATGCGTATACGATTTTAGGCGGGACACGGTGCTACGAAGCCGTCTGATAGGAAATGTGCATTCTTAACGAGTTACGCAATATCGTGCATAGGATGCGCGTGGTGATGGAGATTGGTACACTACCGTTACGGGAGTCTAGTTTTCTAAAAAAAAATATAGATATACATACTTTTTTGGAAAGATATAAAAAATTACATAATTTTTCAAATTTAAACAAAAAAAGGATAATAGAGTTGCAAAATTTTACAAAACATATAGGTTTCATAAATATTAAAATATGAAATTAATATTTGTAAAAAATTGAATATCACTGAAAAAACCATAGGTTTTACAGACGTTATAGTTAGGAATTAGCATTTAAAAAACCTTAGAAATTCACTGAAAAACCATAGGTTTCAGGGATGTTAGTTAGTTGGACATTTGACTCATGTAAAACCAGAGAAATTCACCTGTTATAGTTAGTTGAGCTAACTATAACTCGCGCGCCCGCAATGCACTGGTGATGACGTCACATATTGCATCACTCATGACACGGTCAGTGACATCACTGATGACATCTCAAATGACATCACTGATGACATCACTGATGACATCATCCAGTGAATGTGTGTTTCTGTAAAGTTTAAATATTTTTCATATATATCTATTCCAAGGTGTATTGAAGAAAGAGTGAATTTACAAGTCCCTGAATGGATTTTTTAGTAGGTGTGTGACTGACTGTATAAGTGAGTGTTTGAACATGTGTTACTGAATGTATGGGTTAGTGACTAAACTGTGTGAAAGTCTGTATTAGTGTCTCAGTTGGTGTATATATTAAATCATTCATGACATGGTCAGTGACATCACTGATGACATCTAGTAGAGGTAATATCTGACGTCATCAGCAGTGGATTGCAGGCGCGCGAGTTATAGTTAGCTGAACTAACTATAACAGAGGAATTTCAATGGTTTTGCACAAGTGAAATGTCCAGCTAACTACAACACCCCTAAAACCTATGGTTTTTTCAGTGAATTACTCTCTCTCTCTCTCTCTATATATATATATATATATATATATATATAAATATATATATATTACCTAGTTATTATAGTTAGGACCTATTTTCCATAGGAAATCTGCAACATTCTATTTGGAATAACGTTGGCGCCGATTGACGAATCTTCGCTAAATTTTCCAAACTTTTGGCCAGCTCCGGTCTGCTCCTATCCTGAAAATTTCACGGTGATTCGTCAAGCGGGTGCTGAGAAAAAAGGGAGGTCCCAAAACACGTTTTCCCCATGCATTTTCCCATAGCACCTGTTGACGCAGCTACAGCTCGAACTGCTGAACGGAATTACACCAAATTTGGCAAAGAGGTAGTCCTCAGTTCAGACTCGTGCCTTTTGCTTAAATGGTGTAAATCCGTTCAGTAGTTCCTGAGAAAATTAGAGTTAAGATAGATATATCTGGGTGGAGCCTAACCACACATCTAATCGTGAGATCTGATTGGTTGTCAGTACTTCATCCAAGAAGTGTTCGAATTCATCTTAGGACCAATATACATGATAGCGCCTCATTAAACAGTATTGCAGTTAATAGAAGGTTTTAAGACTTTAGTTACATTATAAATAATTTGTTGATGGTACCATACTCATTTTAGGAATTGTGGTGTGTTCTAAGGTGATTTTACCATGTGAAAAAGCCTTCTGCTGTGATATCATGAATCATGTTTGAGAGAAAACTATTTTCTCATGCTTTTCCCACAGAGGTTTGGAAGGTGATCTATAAGCTAAACTGAGAGCATATTTTCTGTAAATTCACATTATCTTTCTCAGTCATGTGAGAATGAAGTCTGACATTCTAAGTAAAACATGTACATCCAACAAGGGCAGAGACTGTCAGTTGATTCCTTTGTGTTCTACTGCAGCTTCCCAGAGTGTTCTAAAGAACAACTAGAGCGCTGACAGTCCTACTTATGACAAACGTATTGCACACCTGAAGCCATCTTAATTGGAATAAAGTGGTAACTCTTAAAACATTTAATTTAAAAAGGAACAAAATTAGGGGGTTCATTTTGCCATAGAAGTTATGATTAGTGCTGCAGAAAGAAAAATTAGGGCACATTTTGAGTGACTTCTCAAATCCTCTTCTATTTCATTAAAAAAATTCTGACATGCAGACTGAAACATGCACTTTCAATACCAGCAGCAGACTTCCCAGGTGCGCAGTAGCTTTACTACAGTGATCTAATGAGCAACTAGAGTGCTAACATTCAGAATTTATGGCAAATGAGTGACATATCTGAATACCTTCTTGATGGAATCAAAGTAAAAAACTGAAAGCATTTCCTACTGAGGAGACTGCAGTAAATGAGGAAATTAGGAAACTTCATAACAAATAAATCTCCCAAGATGGCCACCAGAGACAAAAGAGCCCAAATGTAGCCCAAATATCACCCAGATGTAGCCCAAGTATAGCCCAATGACAGAAGTGTGCAAAACACTTATTTTTTGTGTTTTTGCAGTTTAATATAGTGCAGACTTGTCAGGTATTGGAGTGCTTTACATGAGCATTGGTTACATCACACAAGAACAAATTCATTTTGGTTGTAGACATGGGGAGACTAAATGATTTGACCAGAATCACAGAATGTCGAGCTGAAGCAGAAACTCCAACCTGGTTCCCCAGTTGCAAAGTCTGCAGCTCTGGAAGCAACACCACATCCTCTCCCCTAAGTGCAACATTTTATCAAGTGGTCAACTGGATAAAAAAACATAATTATAACAAATAATTTAAAAGTGCTTTGCCGCTATTTGAAAACTCAGAAAATATGTCCTCATTTTATTTTGTTAGAGCACTAACCATAATTTTGATGCAAATAAGACCCTCTCATATATGTAATTTCTAACGGAAATACTCTAGGTATTACAGTTTTGATTACATCAAGATGACGTCAGGCGTTCCACACTTTTGTAATAAATATAGAATGTTAGCAATCTAGTTGTTCATTAGGATACTTTTGAGAGGCAGAGTCCAGGGGCACGGACTCTGAAAATTGAAGGCAGGTAGGAGGGTGCAGAGGCAACAATTTGACCACACTGGGCAGGCAAGAAGGGCTGTGGCAGCACAACAGACTATGGAGGGCAGTGGAAAGGGGGGTAGGGGCAACAAACCAACAATACATGACTGGCAAGAGAGGCTGTGGCAATAAAATAGACCATTGTGGGTAGAAGGAAGAGGCAGTGGTAGTCCAACAATACATGCCAACAGACCCGATTCAGCCAGGAAACGTCCAATGTTTTTAAGCTCAAATGGGCTTTATTTGATCTGTCTCCTTTCTACAATCTCCTCTTTTTCAATGTATCTCAAAGGGGAAAATCAATACCCCAGTTGTTTTTCAAAATCGCCCTCTTACCAAGTTAAAAATGTTCGCAAGTATGGTACATTGGATCATGGAAGGCAGGAGGAATTGGGGTAGGGACATGGACTCGGATAACAGAGGACAGGAGGGACATGGAGAGGTGCACCAAACAGACCCTACAGAGCAGGCATCAGGGATTGCAGCAGCACAATACACCACACAGGGCATGAGGTACAGGAGTGCAGCACAACAATCCATAGAAAGCAATAGGGAGGGGACAGGACCATGCACATGGACAACAGAGAACAGAGGGGAAAGAGGCAATGGTAGCTAGCTGACCATAATGGACAGACAGGAGAGAAACCTGCAGCATAACAGACCATAAAGGGAAGGAGGGATGGATCAGGGGCATTACAATGGAACAGACAAGCCAGGAGGGATGGAATAGGGGTCTGCACATGGAAACAGAGGGCTGGGGGCAAGGAGGCAGGGCAGGAGCAGTAAGATGACCATGGAGGTCAGGCAGGATGAGCACTAGAAGCAAGACACACCATGGAGAGCAACAGTGAGACTATGATGGCATACACACAGACCATGGAGGGAAGGTGGGAGGGGATCAGGGGCAGCTAGCTGACCACACAGGGAAGGTGGGAGGGGCCATGGCAGCACAGAAGACCATGCATGGCAAGCGGAGGGTTAGTGGCAGCACAATGGCTATGATGGGCAATAAGGAGGGTGCAGGGGCATGCACAAAGGACCATGGAGGATAGAAGGGAGGGTCAGGACCTGGGCACAGACAAGAGAGTTCAGGGGAAGGGGGCTCACAACACACCGTGCTGGGCAGGTAGGAGGAGCAGTTGCAGCACAACAGACCAGGGAGGGCAGAAGGGTGTGTCAGTAAAATGGACCATGGAGGACAGGAGGAAGGGGATAGGGGCATGGCATGTGGACAGGCAGGGTGGAGGTGGCAGGGACAGGTTACAGTCATCTGACAATGCAAGGCAGGTGGGAGGGGAGTGGCAGCTCAACAGAACACTCAGAGTAGATAGGATTGGCAAGTCCATGGAACATGGTGGGCAAAATGGATGGAGCAGGGGCATGCACAAAGACATCGGAGGGCAGGGGGGAAGGAGAATAGGGGCAGCAAGCTAAGCACAGAGGCTAAGCAGGAGGTCAATGATGGGCCATAGAATTGGGCAATGGAGGGCAGGAGGAGTGGACTGGTAAATCATGCTAAATGGAGGGCAGTGGCAGCACATCAGACCATGCATGGCAGGAGGGAGGAGGTTAGTCCATGGATTCAGACAACAGAGGATAGGGAGGAGGTGGATGGGGCAGCAAGCTAACTGTTCAGAGAAGGTGGGTATTAGGAACTTTATTGTTTTTAAAATGTGTGTCTGTGCGAACTACTTGAAATATGAACAAGTATGCAGCATAATCTCACTTTTATTCAGGAAGAAGAGGACGTTTGTGATTGTGACTCCAGGCTCACTTGGCAGAAAAAAAACCCTTACCCTCCACCCCCTATCGCAAAATGTAATGCCCGTGAAAAGGGTAGGTGGAGGCAGTGTTATATAGAACATAGTCCTGAGAGCACGATTGAAAATGAAAACTAGATATAGTATATAGTATAAACTATGCACCAAGTGTGATATAAGATGAACCAGGGCATGAAATATAATATGCAATACATTGTGCGCAATGACAGATTCATTGGAGAGCGCGAGATAGCTCAGGCACTAGCGCGTGCTATGCGATATGCGCCTTGGAGTGTAATATGCACAGGGCAGTGTTGTGTAACCTAACTAGTCTCTAAAGTTGTAATATAAAATATGTGCTGGGGAGTGTAACGTTGCATATGCACTGTGACAAAGATATGGATCCCAGATTGTAATATGTATGGCATAGCGCTGTGCGTTATAACATAGGCATTGAGGAAGGCACGTTAAATGGGGCAATATAACCCGTGCGAAGGCAAGTTTGGCATGACATATTCACGGGGTGGTGTTACAGTGCACATGGGCTAGAGAGTGTCATAGCATACGCACTAGCTGGTGGAATACAACACAGTGGTGTGTAGCACTCGGCGGGCACTGGTGGGTGTAACACAGCATTGGGTTCCGCCAGGAGCACGCTGTGACTCTCAAGTGAGGTTTCTCTCCTTTTCAGAGAGTAAAATAAAAAATATTACACATCCGCTGGTGGATGTGTTTTTTATCAACCGTGAGGGGGGTTTCTTGCATAGTTTGGTTGAATTTTTGTCGAATCCCCTTTGAATGGCTTGGTGTGCATGTGTATTAAATGTGCCCGTCAATAGCTACCCATGTTTGTATAAATAAACGACAAGGGTGTCTACCTGGAGAGTACACACCGGCGGGGGCGCCGGGATTAGGCACGGTAGGGCGTCAGACACGTCAGAGCTTCACTAGCGGTGTAAATACATTCCATGTGGATTCATTGTATGCATAATCGCCTTTTAATGAATATCGCGCAAATCGTCATGGTGATAGGTACATACGGTTTGTCCAGCATGTCCTAGGTGTTTCTATAAATATATATATTTTTTTTAATTAAAAACAAAGGCCGGCCCCGGGGGATGGGTCCCCGGGGCCATAAGTGGCCTGAGGAGGGGGGCAACACAGTCCCCCTCCTAAAGATTTTTTTTTTTTTTAAAAAGACCATGACCCGGGGGTTGGGGTCCCTGGGGCCGATTAAGGCCTTGGGAGGGGGGCAACGTGGCCCCCTTCCAAATTAATTTTTTTCAACAAAAAAATGAGGGTGCAGGCCCTGGGGGATGGGGTCCCCAGGGCCAATAAATTAGAAAAAGAAGGGGGGGCCACACAGCTCTCCTTCTTAAAATAATAATATAAATAAAATACCGGCATTGCGCCGGAGGCCATGCCCCCTCCTAGCGGCACTCTGCAAACGCGCCCCCTGGCCAGATGTAAGTTGGGGAATTAATTCCCCTTCAATACTGAGGGTCCCTGAGGGCCAACTAGCCCAACAGTTATCTCCAGTATGCGCCAGGGAGCTGCGTTGCAGACAGGTGTTCTGAGGCCACGCCCCTTTTTACACCTCTATGCAACGCAGCTCTGTGGCGCTTACTGGAGGTACTTAGTGGGCTAGTTTGACCCTAGGGACCCTTAGGATTCAAGGGGACTTAATCTCTCAACTTAGAACAGCCACAGGGCGCATTTACACAGTGGTGAAGGGAGGGGACGGGGCCTGAGGTGACGTGTGCAAACACACCCTGTGGCGTGTTTTAAGTTGGGGAAATAATTCCCTTTCAATCCTGAGGACCCCTGGGGGCCAACTAGCCCACCAGGTGCTTCCAGTAAGCGCCACTGAGCTGCGTTGCAGAGAGGTGGTCCAGGTTGTGCCACTTTTTATACCACTCTGCAACGCAGCTCTGTGGTGCTTACTGGAGGTACCTAGTGATCTAGTTGGACCTTAGGGACCCTCAGGATTGAAGGGGACTTAATCTCCCAACTTAAAACGGCCACAGGGCGTGTTTACACAGTGGGGAAGGGAGGGGACGGGGCCTGAGGTGACGTGTGCAAACACGCCCTGTGGCGTGTTTTAAGAGGTAGTTTTACTCCCCTGCCCTATTACATACTAGGGGCTTACAGAGGAGGTCATGCTAATCACAGGGGGACCCCAACGCACAGTGTTCCCTAGTGTATGTAGGTGTTTTCACTGTATTCTGAGTGTCTTTTAACATAGCACTGGCTCTAGGACTGGTTAGTCAGACTCAGTTACCACCAGTATCTGTCTGAAAAAGATGAGGGTACAGGATGATTTTGCAACAAGGCTTCTTTCTGCTCTTCTGTTTGTTCTTTCTGCACGTTATCCTTCTTCCTGCACTTTTCTTCGTCTTTGAGGACTTCTGTTGCTTCTTTCTGCCTTTCTTTTTTTCTTTCTGTGCGTTTTTTCTTCTTTCTTCACATGTCCTATCTCTGTATGCATAGTTAGAAATTAGCATTTAAAAAACCTTTGAAATTCACTGAAAAAACCATAGGTTTCAGGCACCTTATAGTTAGGAATTCGCATTTAAAAAACCTTAGAAATTCACAGAAGAAACCATAGGTTTCAGGGGCGTTATAGTTAGCTGGACTTTTCACTCGTACAAAACCATTGAAATGCCCCCGTTATAGTTAGTTCAGCTAACTATAACTCACGCGCCCGCAATGCACTGCTGATGACATCACATATTACATCACTCATGACATGGTCAGTGACATCACTGATGACATTACTGATGACATCTCAAATGACATCACTGATGACATCACTGATGACATCACTGATGACATCACTGATGACATCACTGATGACATCACTGATGACATCATCCAGTGAATGTGTGTTTTTCTGAAAATTACATATGTTTTATATGTGTATATCTCAAGGTCGATGGAAGAATAAATGGGTATATATGCGTCTAAATGGATGATTTGTTTTAGAAAAATTGATTGTATAACTTACTGATTAAGTGTATCTTAGTGAATACATGGCTTAGTGAGTAATGTTTAAATATGTAAATATCTGTATCAGTCTCTAACTTTGTGTATAAGTGGTTGCATGGGTTGGTGAGTAGCTACATGAGTGGGTTACATGAGAGCTATAGGTTATTAGTTGGTTTGTTGAGTATCAGTATGAGTGTCTGAGTGTCTGTATGGTTCGGTGGGGGTTATTACGTAGTGCATAGGTGCATGGATGAGTGACTCACTGTTTGTATGTGTTGAAGACAGCATGTGTGCAGGACTGTATGGGTGGATGAGTGTGTGCATGGGTGTGTTAGTGAGTGAATGACTGTCTCAATAGTGTCTTTATGAGTAACTACATATGTTTTAAACTAGCATATGTGACTATTGGTGTATATAAGTGAGTATATGTTAGAGTGAGAGATTGGAAGAGTTCCTGTATGAATAAGTATGTGTTTCTATAAGTGATTGTTTAAAAGACTAAGTATGTGTAAGGTCTGTAGAAGTAAGTGTGGTGGTGTGTGTATAACTGTATATGCAAGTAAATGGATGTTTGATTCTTTATTAGCATGAGTGACTATGTGTGTGAGTAACTCTATGGATGAGTGGTGTTGTGTAACAGGATGTATAGGTGTATGAGTACATATGATGAGTTAGTACATGTATGAGTGACCATATAGGACTGTTGGGAATGAGTGGATGTGTATGTGGACCTTAGAATTACTGAATAGGTTGTTGTAACTGGTATTGGTATGTTTATTGTTTTGAAACTTGTATTAACCCCTTCGCTGCTAGGCCTTTTCCCCTCCTGTGCTAAGCCCTTTTTGGGCTATTTGAGGTAGTGCGCGCTTAGGCCCCTGTAACTTTTTGACCACATTAGGTATCCACGCCAAATTGGCGTCCTTTTCTTCCAACATCTTGGGGATTCTAAAGGTACCCAGGGTTTGTGGATTCTCCTAGAGGGTTCCCAGAAATTAGTCAAAATACAGCAATTTTTTTTTTTTTTGTGAAAAATGTGAAAAACGGGCTGCAAATGAATGCTTCTGGGTTTTTCTCTGCAAATGGTATCAAAAAAGGGTTTGTGGGGCTGAAATCACAATTTCTCCAGCTTTTAGGGAATGACAGAATTTTGTTAGAAAACCAACATTTTTTACACAGTTTTGGCATTTTTCTGGGACATACCCTATTTTTGCTATTTTTTGTGCTTTCAACCTCCTTCCAGTTAACGGTAGAAATGGGTACAAAAACAATAATGGATCCTGGAAAGCTATACATTTTTGAAAAGTAGACAAAATTCTGAATTCAGCAAGGGGTCATTTGTGTAGATCCATCAAGGTTTCTTTATAGAATTTTACAGGCAAATATAGGAAAAATTAAAAATTTGTTGAAAAAAGCAGCCTTTTGAGTCAACGTTTTTACCTGTAACTTCTTCGAATTATGACATCTCTTTGAAAGCAATGTACCGTTACATCCGGTAGACCTTCCTGGTTGTGGGGACATATAGGACTTGTAGGTTCACCAAGAGCCCAACGAACCCAGAGTAGAAAAATGAGCAGCATTTTGTAATGTTTTTTTTTTTTGGTCCGGGTATATAGCAATTATTGTGGGAAAATGTATACATGGAAAAATAGGTATGAAAGTCACCTATGTATTTCTGAAATGGGAACAAATTACAGAGTTCAGAAACAGTGCATATTTGCACATTTTCGAAATTGGGAATACTCATATTTGCATGACAATTATTGGTCATTTTTCAAAATGACTTTTTTTTTACACAATGTCTTTCATTTGGAAGGGAGAAATGCATCAAAAATCAATAGGTAATAACAGTTGCTTTACAAATTTGAACTACCCTAAGTCTCCCGAGAAAAATGGTACCTCACTTGTGTGGGTAGGCATAGTGCCCACGACAGGAAGTGGCTCAAAACCTAAGGTGAACACACCACATTTTCACACTGAAAATTTACACTTTTTTTGCAAAGAGTCTAGCTGTAGTTTTTGAACCCTAGCCCTGCCGGCACCTAGGGAAACCTAGCAAACCTATACATTTTTAAAAACTAGACACCCAGGGGAATCCAGGATGGGGTGACTTGACTGCCTCCCACCATGGTCTGTTACCCAGAATCCCTTGCAAACGTAAAAAATTGACAAAAAAAACACATTTTCCCCACATTTCTGTGATGGAAAGTTCTGGAATCTGCGTGGATCCACAAATTTCCACCCACCCCGCGTTCCCCAAAGTCCTACGAGAAAAATGGTACCTCACTTGTGCGGGTCGGCCTAGTGCCCGCGACAGGAAACGGCGCAAAACGCAACGTGGTTTTGCAGCGAAAAATGACCCTTTTTTTGGCAAAGTGACTAGCTGTAGATTTTGTACCCTAGCCCTGCCGGCACCTAGGGAAACCTAGCAAACCTATACATTTTTGAAAACTAGACACCCAGGGAAATCCAGGATGGGGTGACTTGACTGCCTCCCACCATGGTCTGTTACCCAGAATCCCTTACAAACGTAAAAAATTGACAAAAAAAACACATTTTCCCCACATTTCTGTGATGGAAAGTTCTGGAACCTGCGTGGATCCACAAATTTCCACCCACCCCGCGTTCCCCAAAGTCCTACGAGAAAAATGGTACCTCACTTGTGCGGGTCGGCCTAGTGCCCGCGACAGGAAACGGCGCAAAACGCAACGTGGTTTTGCAGTGAAAAATGACCCTTTTTTTGGCAAAGTGACTAGCTGTAGATTTTGTACCCTAGCCCTGCCGGCACCTAGGGAAACCTAGCAAACCTATACATTTTTGAAAACTAGACACCCAGGGGAATCCAGGATGGGGTGACTTGACTGCCTCCCACCATGGTCTGTTACCCAGAATCCCTTGCAAACGTAAAAAATTGACAAAAAAAACACATTTTCCCCACATTTCTGTGATGGAAAGTTCTGGAATCTGCGTGGATCCACAAATTTCCACCCACCCTGCGTTCCCCAAAGTACTACGAGAAAAATGGTACCTCACTTGTGCGGGTCGGCCTAGTGCCCGCGACAGGAAACGGCGCAAAACGCAACGTGGTTTTGCAGTGAAAAATGACCCTTTTTTTGGCAAAGTGACTAGCTGTAGATTTTGTACCCTAGCCCTGCCGGCACCTAGGGAAACCTAGCAAACCTATACATTTTTGAAAACTAGACACCCAGGGGAATCCAGGATGGGGTGACTTGACTGCCTCCCACCATGGTCTGTTACCCAGAATCCCTTGCAAACGTAAAAAATTGACAAAAAAAACACATTTTCCCCACATTTCTGTGATGGAAAGTTCTGGAATCTGCGTGGATCCACAAATTTCCACCCACCCCGCGTTCCCCAAAGTCCTACGAGAAAAATGGTACCTCACTTGTGCGGGTCGGCCTAGTGCCCGCGACAGGAAACGGCGCAAAACGCAACGTGGTTTTGCAGTGAAAAATGACCCTTTTTTTGGCAAAGTGACTAGCTGTAGATTTTGTACCCTAGCCCTGCCGGCACCTAGGGAAACCTAGCAAACCTATACATTTCTGAAAACTAGACACCCAGGGGAATCCAGGATGGGGTGACTTGACTGCCTCCCACCATGGTCTGTTACCCAGAATCCCTTGCAAACGTAAAAAATTGACAAAAAAAACACATTTTCCCCACATTTCTGTGATGGAAAGTTCTGGAATCTGCGTGGATCCACAAATTTCCACCCACCCCGCGTTCCCCAAAGTCCTACGAGAAAAATGGTACCTCACTTGTGCGGGTCGGCCTAGTGCCCGCGACAGGAAACGGCGCAAAACGCAACGTGGTTTTGGAGTGAAAAATGACCCTTTTTTTGGCAAAGTGACTAGCTGTAGATTTTGTACCCTAGCCCTGCCGGCACCTAGGGAAACCTAGCAAACCTATACATTTTTGAAAACTAGACACCCAGGGGAATCCAGGATGGGGTGACTTGACTGCCTCCCACCATGGTCTGTTACCCAGAATCCCTTGCAAACTTAAAAAATTGACCAAAAAAACACATTTTCCCCACATTTCTGTGATGGAAAGTTCTGGAATCTGCGTGGATCCACAAATTTCCACCCACCCCGCATTTCCCAAAGTCCTACGAGAAAAATGGTACCTCACTTGTGCGGGTCGGCCTAGTGCCCGCGACAGGAAACGGCGCAAAACGCAACGTGGTTTTGGAGTGAAAAATGACCCTTTTTTTGGCAAAGTGACTAGCTGTAGATTTTGTACCCTAGCCCTGCCGGCACCTAGGGAAACCCAGCAAACCTATACATTTTTGAAAACTAGACACCCAGGGGAATCCAGGATGGGGTGACTTGACTGCCTCCCACCATGGTCTGTTACCCAGAATCCCTTGCAAACGTAAAAAATTGACAAAAAAAACACATTTTCCCCACATTTCTGTGATGGAAAGTTCTGGAATCTGCGTGGATCCACAAATTTCCACCCACCCCGCGTTCCCCAAAGTCCTACGAGAAAAATGGTACCTCACTTGTGCGGGTCGGCCTAGTGCCCGCGACAGGAAACGGCGCAAAACGCAACGTGGTTTTGCAGTGAAAAATGACCCTTTTTTTGGCAAAGTGACTAGCTGTAGATTTTGTACCCTAGCCCTGCCGGCACCTAGGGAAACCTAGCAAACCTATACATTTTTGAAAACTAGACACCCAGGGGAATCCAGGATGGGGTGACTTGACTGCCTCCCACCATGGTCTGTTACCCAGAATCCCTTGCAAACGTAAAAAATTGACAAAAAAAACACATTTTCCCCACATTTCTGTGATGGAAAGTTCTGGAATCTGCGTGGATCCACAAATTTCCACCCACCCCGCGTTCCCCAAAGTCCTACGAGAAAAATGGTACCTCACTTGTGCGGGTCGGCCTAGTGCCCGCGACAGGAAACGGCGCAAAACGCAACGTGGTTTTGCAGCGAAAAATGACCCTTTTTTTGGCAAAGTGACTAGCTGTAGATTTTGTACCCTAGCCCTGCCGGCACCTAGGGAAACCTAGCAAACCTATACATTTTTGAAAACTAGACACCCAGGGAAATCCAGGATGGGGTGACTTGACTGCCTCCCACCATGGTCTGTTACCCAGAATCCCTTGCATATGTAAAAAATTGACAAAAAAACCACATTTTCCCCACATTTCTGTGATGGAAAGTTCTGGAATCTGCGTGGATCCACAAATTTCCACCCACCCCGCGTTCCCCAAAGTCCTACGAGAAAAATGGTACCTCACTTGTGCGGGTCGGCCTAGTGCCCGCGACAGGAAACGGCGCAAAACGCAACGTGGTTTTGCAGTGAAAAATGACCCTTTTTTTGGCAAAGTGACTAGCTGTAGATTTTGTACCCTAGCCCTGCCGGCACCTAGGGAAACCTAGCAAACCTATACATTTCTGAAAACTAGACACCCAGGGGAATCCAGGATGGGGTGACTTGACTGCCTCCCACCATGGTCTGTTACCCAGAATCCCTTGCAAACGTAAAAAATTGACAAAAAAAACACATTTTCCCCACATTTCTGTGATGGAAAGTTCTGGAATCTGCGTGGATCCACAAATTTCCACCCACCCCGCGTTCCCCAAAGTCCTACGAGAAAAATGGTACCTCACTTGTGCGGGTCGGCCTAGTGCCCGCGACAGGAAACGGCGCAAAACGCAATGTGGTTTTGCAGCGAAAAATGACCCTTTTTTTGGCAAAGTGACTAGCTGTAGATTTTGTACCCTAGCCCTGCCGGCACCTAGGGAAACCTAGCAAACCCATGCATTTCTGAAAACTAGACACCCGGCGGCTTCCAGGGAGGTATGGCTTGCGTGGATCCCCCAACGTTTCCTTACCCAGAATCGCCTGCAAACCTCATTTTTTGCTCAAAAAATCACTTTTTTCACACATTTTGGGGTGGGAAAGTAGTGGCATCACCGGGCTCACACAAATTTACCACCACCCAGCGTTCCCCCAGGTCTCCCGGTAAAAATGGTGCCTCACTTGTGTGGGAGGCCCAAGTACCCGCGGCAGGCAAGGGCCCCAAACGTAGTGAGGCGACATCAAAATGGCCTATCGCCAAACCACCTGGTTTGGCAAGGGGGGTCACTTTGGTTTTTGGCCCGGTGCGCGGCGGCCATCTAGGGAAACCTACCAAACCCAGGCATTTTTGAAAACTAGACACCCGGCGGCTTCCAGGGAGGTATGGCTTGCGTGGATCCCCCAACGTTTCCTTACCCAGAATCCCCTGCAAACCTCATTTTTTGCTCAAAAAATCACTTTTTTCACACATTTTGGGGTGGGAAAGTAGTGGCATCACCGGGCTCACACAAATTTACCACAACCCAGCGTTCCCCCAGATCTCCCGGTAAAAATGGTGCCTCACTTGTGTGGGAGGCCTAAGTACCCGTGGCAGGCAAGGGCCCCAAACGTAGTGAGGCGACATCAAAATGGCCTATCGCCAAACCACCTGGTTTTGCAAGGGGGGTCACTTTGGTTTTTGGCCCGATGCGCGGCGGCCATCTAGGGAAACCTACCAAACCCAGGCATTTTTGAAAACTAGACACCCGGCGGCTTCCAGGGAGGTATGGCTTGCGTGGATCCCCCAACGTTTCCTTACCCAGAATCCCCTGCAAACCACATTTTTTGCTCAAAAAATCACTTTTTTCACACATTTTGGGGTGGGAAAGTAGTGGCATCACCGGGCTCACACAAATTTACCACCACCCAGCGTTCCCCCAGGTCTCCCGGTAAAAATGGTGCCTCACTTGTGTGGGAGGCCCAAGTACCCGCGGCAGGCAAGGGCCCCAAACGTAGTGAGGCGACATCAAAATGGCCTATCGCCAAACCACCTGGTTTTGCAAGGGGGGTCACTTTGGTTTTTGGCCCGGTGCGCGGCGGCCATCTAGGGAAACCTACCAAACCCAGGCATTTTTGAAAACTAGACACCCGGCGGCTTCCAGGGAGGTATGGCTTGCGTGGATCCCCCAACGTTTCCTTACCCAGAATCCCCTGCAAACCTCATTTTTTGCTCAAAAAATCACTTTTTTCACACATTTTGGGGTGGGAAAGTAGTGGCATCACCAGGCTCACACAAATTTACCACCACCCAGCGTTCCCCCAGGTCTCCCGGTAAAAATGGTGCCTCACTTGTGTGGGAGGCCCAAGTACCCGCGGCAGGCAAGGGCCCCAAACGTAGTGAGGCGACATCAAAATGGCCTATCGCCAAACCACCTGGTTTGGCAAGGGGGGTCACTTTGGTTTTTGGCCCGGTGCGCGGCGGCCATCTAGGGAAACCTACCAAACCCAGGCATTTTTGAAAACTAGACACCCGGCGGCTTCCAGGGAGGTATGGCTTGCGTGGATCCCCCAACGTTTCCTTACCCAGAATCCCCTGCAAACCTCATTTTTTGCTCAAAAAATCACTTTTTTCACACATTTTGGGGTGGGAAAGTAGTGGCATCACCGGGCTCACACAAATTTACCACAACCCAGCGTTCCCCCAGGTCTCCCGGTAAAAATGGTGCCTCACTTGTGTGGGAGGCCCAAGTACCCGCGGCAGGCAAGGGCCCCAAACGTAGTGAGGCGACATCAAAATGGCCTATCGCCAAACCACCTGGTTTTGCAAGGGGGGTCACTTTGGTTTTTGGCCCGATGCGCGGCGGCCATCTAGGGAAACCTACCAAACCCAGGCATTTTTGAAAACTAGACACCCGGCGGCTTCCAGGGAGGTATGGCTTGTGTGGATCCCCCAACGTTTCCTTACCCAGAATCCCCTGCAAACCACATTTTTTGCTCAAAAAATCACTTTTTTCACACATTTTGGGGTGGGAAAGTAGTGGCATCACCGGGCTCACACAAATTTACCACCACCCAGCGTTCCCCCAGGTCTCCCGGTAAAAATGGTGCCTCACTTGTGTGGGAGGCCCAAGTACCCGCGGCAGGCAAGGGCCCCAAACGTAGTGAGGCGACATCAAAATGGCCTATCGCCAAACCACCTGGTTTTGCAAGGGGGGTCACTTTGGTTTTTGGCCCGGTGCGCGGCGGCCATCTAGGGAAACCTACCAAACCCAGGCATTTTTGAAAACTAGACACCCGGCGGCTTCCAGGGAGGTATGGCTTGCGTGGATCCCCCAACGTTTCCTTACCCAGAATCCCCTGCAAACCTCATTTTTTGCTCAAAAAATCACTTTTTTCACACATTTTGGGGTGGGAAAGTAGTGGCATCACCGGGCTCACATAAATTTACCACCACCCAGCGTTCCCCCAGGTCTCCCGGTAAAAATGGTGCCTCACTTGTGTGGGAGGCCCAAGTACCCGCGGCAGGCAAGGACAACAAACGTAGTGAGGCGACATCAAAATGGCCTATCGCCAAACCACCTGGTTTTGCAAGGGGGGTCACTGTGGTTTTTGGCCCGGTGCGCGGCGGCCATCTAGGGAAACCTACCAAACCCAGGCATTTTTGAAAACTAGACACGCGGCGGCTTCCAGGGAGGTATGGCTTGCGTGGATCCCCCAACGTTTCCTTACCCAGAATCCCCTGCAAACCTCATTTTTTGCTCAAAAAATCTCTTTTTTCACACATTTTGGGGTGGGAAAGTAGTGGCATCACCGGGCTCACACAAATTTACCACCACCCAGCGTTCCCCCAGGTCTCCCGGTAAAAATGGTGCCTCACTTGTGTGGGAGGCCCAAGTACCCGCGGCAGGCAAGGGCCCCAAACGTAGTGAGGCGACATCAAGATGGCCCATCGCCAAACCACCTGGTTTTGCAAGGGGGGTCACTTTGGTTTTTAGCCCGGTGCGCGGCAGCCATCTAGGGAAACCTACCAAACCCAGGCATTTTTGAAAACTAGACACCCGGCGGCTTCCAGGGAGGTATGGCTTGCGTGGATCCCCCAACGTTTCCTTACCCAGAATCCCCTGCAAACCTCATTTTTTGCTCAAAAAATCACTATTTTCACACATTTTGGGGTGGGAAAGTAGTGGCATCACCGGGCTCACACAAATTTACCACCACCCAGCGTTCCCCCAGGTCTCCCGGTAAAAATGGTGCCTCACTTGTGTGGGAGGCCCAAGTACCCGCGGCAGGCAAGGGCCCCAAACGTAGTGAGGCGACATCAAAATGGCCTATCGCCAAACCACCTGGTTTTGCAAGGGGGGTCACTTTGGTTTTTGGCCCGGTGCGCGGCGGCCATCTAGGGAAACCTACCAAACCCAGGCATTTTTGAAAACTAGACACCCGGCGGCTTCCAGGGAGGTATGGCTTGCGTGGATCCCCCAACGTTTCCTTACCCAGAATCCCCTGCAAACCTCATTTTTTGCTCAAAAAATCTCTTTTTTCACACATTTTGGGGTGGGAAAGTAGTGGCATCACCGGGCTCACACAAATTTACCACCACCCAGCGTTCCCCCAGGTCTCCCGGTAAAAATGGTGCCTCACTTGTGTGGGAGGCCCAAGTACCCGCGGCAGGCAAGGGCCCCAAACGTAGTGAGGCGACATCAAAATGGCCTATCGCCAAACCACCTGGTTTTGCAAGGGGGGTCACTTTGGTTTTTGGCCCGGTGCGCGGCGGCCATCTAGGGAAACCTACCAAACCCAGGCATTTTTGAAAACTAGACACCCGGCGGCTTCCAGGGAGGTATGGCTTGCGTGGATCCCCCAACGTTTCCTTACCCAGAATCCCCTGCAAACCTCATTTTTTGCTCAAAAAATCTCTTTTTTCACACATTTTGGGGTGGGAAAGTAGTGGCATCACCGGGCTCACACAAATTTACCACCACCCAGCGTTTCCCCAGGTCTCCCGGTAAAAATGGTGCCTCACTTGTGTGGGAGGCCCAAGTACCCGCGGCAGGCAAGGACAACAAACGTAGTGAGGCGACATTTGGGATAGGCAATGTTGATGTCGCCTCACTACGTTTGTTGTCCTTGCCTGCCGCGGGTACTTGGGCCTCCCACACAAGTGAGGCACCATTTTTACCGGGAGACCTGGGGGAACGCTGGGTGGTGGTAAACTTGTGTGAGCCCGGTGATGCCACTACTTTCCCACCCCAAAATGTGTGAAAAAAGTGATTTTTTGAGCAAAAAATGAGGTTTGCAGGGGATTCTGGGTAAGGAAACGTTGGGGGATCCACGCAAGCCATACCTCCCTGGAAGCCACCGGGTGTCTAGTTTTCAAAAATGCCTGGGTTTGGTAGGTTTCCCTAGATGGCCGCCGCGCACCGGGCCAAAAACCAAAGTGACCCCCCTTGCAAAACCAGGTGGTTTGGCGATAGGCCATTTTGATGTCGCCTCACTACGTTTGGGGCACTTGCCTGCCACGGGTACTTGGGCCTCCCACACAAGTGAGGCACCATTTTTACCGGGAGACCTGGGGGAACGCTGGGTGGTGGTAAATTTGTGTGAGCCCGGTGATGCCACTACTTTCCCACCCCAAAATGTGTGAAAAAAGAGATTTTTTGAGCAAAAAATGAGGTTTGCAGGGGATTCTGGGTAAGGAAACGTTGGGGGATCCACGCAAGCCATACCTCCCTGGAAGCCGCCGGGTGTCTAGTTTTCAAAAATGCCTGGGTTTGGTAGGTTTCCCTAGATGGCCGCCGCGCACCGGGCCAAAAACCAAAGTGACCCCCCTTGCAAAACCAGGTGGTTTGGCGATAGGCCATCTTGATGTCGCCTCACTACGTTTGGGGCCCTTGCCTGCCGCGGGTACTTGGGCCTCCCACACAAGTGAGGCACCATTTTTACCGGGAGACCTGGGGGAACGCTGGGTGGTGGTAAATTTGTGTGAGCCCGGTGATGCCACTACTTTCCCACCCCAAAATGTGTGAAAAAAGTGATTTTTTGAGCAAAAATTGAGGTTTGCAGGGGATTCTGGGTAAGGAAACGTTGGGGGATCCACGCAAGCCATACCTCCCTGGAAGCCGCCGGGTGTCTAGTTTTAAAAAATGCCTGGGTTTGGTAGGTTTCCCTAGATGGCCGCCGCGCACCGGGCCAAAAACCAAAGTGACCCCCCTTGAAAAACCAGGTGGTTTGGCGATAGGCCATCTTGATGTCGCCTCACTACGTTTGTTGTCCTTGCCTGCCGCGGGTACTTGGGCCTCCCACACAAGTGAGGCACCATTTTTACCGGGAGACCTGGGGGAACGCTGGGTGGTGTTAAATTTGTGTGAGCCCGGTGATGCCACTACTTTCCCACCCCAAAATGTGTGAAAAAAGTGATTTTTTGAGCAAAAAATGAGGTTTGCAGGGGATTCTGGGTAAGGAAACGTTGGGGGATCCACGCAAGCCATACCTCCCTGGAAGCCGCCAGGTGTCTAGTTTTCAAAAATGCCTGGGTTTGGTAGGTTTCCCTAGATGGCCGCCGTGCACCGGGCCAAAAACCAAAGTGACCCCCCTTGAAAAACCAGGTGGTTTGGCGATAGGCCATCTTGATGTCGCCTCACTACGTTTGGGGCCCTTGCCTGCCGCGGGTCCTTGGGCCTCCCACACAAGTGAGGCACCATTTTTACCGGGAGACCTGGGGGAACGCTGGGTGGTGGTAAATTTGTGTGAGCCCGGTGATGCCACTACTTTCCCACCCCAAAATGTGTGAAAAAAGTGATTTTTTGAGCAAAAAATGAGGTTTGCAGGGGATTCTGGGTAAGGAAACATTGGGGGATCCACGCAAGCCATACCTCCCTGGAAGCCGCCGGGTGTCTAGTTTTCAAAAATGCCTGGGTTTGGTAGGTTTCCCTAGATGGCCGCCGCGCACCGGGCCAAAAACCAAAGTGACCCCCCTTGAAAAACCAGGTGGTTTGGCGATAGGCCATCTTGATGTCGCCTCACTACGTTTGGGGCCCTTGCCTGCCGCGGGTCCTTGGGCCTCCCACACAAGTGAGGCACCATTTTTACCGGGAGACCTGGGGGAACGCTGGGTGGTGGTAAATTTGTGTGAGCCCGGTGATGCCACTACTTTCCCACCCCAAAATGTGTGAAAAAAGTGATTTTTTGGGCAAAAATTTAGGTTTGCAGGGGATTCTGGGTAAGGAAACGTTGGGGGATCCACGCAAGCCATACCTCCCTGGAAGCCGCCGGGTGTCTAGTTTTCAGAAATGCGTGGGTTTGAAAGGTTTCCCTAGATGGCCGCCGAGCCCTGGGCAAAAAACCAAAGTAACCCCCCTTGCAAAACCAGATTACCTATTGTTACTACAGCGTGAGAATTTAGGAATAATACTGCAAAGAAAATGTGGCAGACAATTTGAGGTTTACAGGACAATGGGGATAAAAAATATTTTTCAAATTACTAGAGAGACATCACCATGAACTCCCAAGGGTTTTCGACAATATCTACAGTTGGTGGGTTATTCTTACATGGAAAGTGTACCTTGGCAGAGAAACTAAAGACAAAGATTCCTGCACAACCATCTATTCCTCAAACACACACACATACTGGTTGGATTTGGCACGAGGGCAAGTCATGGTTCAGTGTATTAAATTTTATTAACAAGAGATTTCACAAAAATGAAATGCACTGTCAATAATTAAATTCACAAAAAACCAAACCAATGACTTGCAGCTCGTGAGCTGTAAAGCCACGTCAAGGCACCAACCACTTTACAGGCCATTCACACACCTTTCATACGTGATACAAACAAGACCATTCGCACCACCAGGTACAAAAGCAACACAGTACAAAAATCACCAAAAAGGGACAAGGTACACCCTGCTTCAGAAAGACAAATATTACTGCACAGTCATCTAACCCGCAAGCACACACACATACTGGTTGGATTTGGCACGAGGGTGAGTGATGGTTCAGTAGATAAAATTGTATTACCAAGTGATTTCACAAAACATGAAATTCACTGGTAATAATTGAAAGGGCAAGAAACTGAACCATTGACTCACAGCTCGTGAGCTGTAAAGCCACGACAAGGCACCAACCTCTTTACAGGCCATTCATACACCTTTCATACGTGTGAGACATACAAAACCATTCACACCGCCAGCCGCGGGCCCATCACATAACAAAACTCACACCAGCACACAGCGCCATTCAAGGGCCCATCACTTTCACACGCCCACAATCCAGACACAGCAACTACACAGGCTGAAGGATTGCGTGGAGTGGCACTCAGCTAGCAGTGTGTGTAGTGACCAGCAGAAAGTCACTACTCACACACAGCCAGCCAAGCACCAGTCGACACACACCGCTAGCCAAATGCCAGTCCACGCACACCGCTAGCCAAGCGCCAGTCCAGGCACACCGCCATCCAATCGCCAGTCCAGGCACACCGGCAGCCAATCGCCAATCCACCTACACCGCCAGCCAAGCTCCAGTCCACGGACACCACCAGCCAAGCACCAGTCCGCACACACCACCAGTCCACGCACACCGCCAGCCAAGTACCAGTCCACGCACACCGCCAGCCAAGCACCATTCCACGCACACCGCCAGCCAAGCTCCAGTCCACGCACACCACCAGCCAAGCTCCAGTCCACGGACACCACCAGCCAAGCTCCAGTCCACGGACACCACCAGCCAAACACCAGTCCGCACACACCACCAGTCCACACACACCGCCAGCCAAGTAACAGTCCACGCACACCGCCAGCTAAGCACCATTCCACGCACACCGCCAGCCAAGCACCATTCCACGCACACCGCCAGCCAAGCACCATTCCACGCACACCACCAGCCACGCACCAGTCCACGCACACCGCCAGTCCATGCACACCGCCAGTCCACGCACACCGTCAGCCAAGCACCATTCCACGCACACCACCAACCAAGTGCCAGTCCACACACACCAACAGCCAAGCGCAAGCCTACACACACCGCCATCACATTTTGGATTTTTTTAGAAAAAAATAAAAACACAAACAAATTGCAAATAGATACAAATCTTCTAACAGAAAATCAGCAACTAAATACATTGCACTAACACCAACCTTGAAACAGAATCATATTTTCCAAAGAATACAGACCAGGCAGTTCACTTTACCACTCATGAATGTTCCCAGAAATCTTTACGCGTGTGGTACGCTCTGAAACAAGCAGAGAGACACAGTGCAGGATGAGAGGGACAATCGGGGCAGTACATACGACTCTCCTTCCGCAAACCTCTTCGCCAACAGACTCTACATCTCCTACTGGGAAAATCTTTTGCGGGTGTGGGAGGAATGTGATCTGGAAAGTGGCGTTCTTTCAATCTAGCAACATCCTCCACCAGTCCAACTCTAGGAACACTTGCCTGTTCCACTACAACAAGGCTGCCTATTACAGACTCCTGAAACTTAGCAAAAGTCATCTTTGACTCAGGGTAAGAATCCTGGAACACAACAAAAGCATTAAACATTGCCATGTGGAAAAGATGGATAGCCAACTTCTTGTACCAAATGTAAGCCTTACGAAGAGCAGTGTAAGGTTCCAACCTCTGATCTACTCTGTCAACACCACCCATGTGCCTATTATAGTCTAAAATGCACACAGGTTTGCGCGCTTCAGCGACCTGACCCCAAACAGTCACAGGTGCAGTGCTTTCATCATGGATGGAAGTCAGCATGTATACATCTCTCCTGTCTGTAAACTTCACAGCAAGAAGCTCCTGGCAACGCAACGCACTGCACTGTCCCCGCACAAGCTTTTGACAAACAAGTTCTTTCGGAAAACCTTTACGGTTACAGCGGATTGTGCCACAAGCAAAAGTGTCCACTTTGGCCAATTCCCTGAACAACCGCACACCAGTGTAGAAGTTATCTACATATAAATGGTGGCCTTTGTTAAAAAATCCTCTACCAAGTTCCCAAACAATTTTCTCAGTCACTCCAAAAGTGGACGGACAACCAGGGAGGTTAAACCTAGATTCCTTACCGGTGTACACCCTGAAATTAGAGACATATCCAGTCCTACTGTCACACAGCATATACAGCTTTATTCCATAGCGTGCCCTCTTACTAGGAATGTATTGCCTAAAAACCAAGCGGCCCTTGAACAACACCAAAGACTCATCCACTGCAATTTCTCTACCAGGGGCATAAATCTCAGAAAATCGATCAACAAAGTGATCAAGGACAGGCCTAATCTTAAAAAGACGGTCACAATCAGGGTGATCTCGTGGCAACGCTAAACCATTATCAACAAAGTGCATCATCCGAAGCAGAAGCAAATACCTGTCACGAGTCATGACTGCCGGAAAAATAGACGTTGCCATCAAGGGACTGCTAGACCAATATGAAGCCAATGATGGCTTCCTTAGCAAGCCCATCAAAAAAGTTAAACCCAAGAACTTCTTCATCTCTTCAACATTTGTGGGAGTCCACCGGGTAGCTCTAGAGTGTGGCTTAAGACTGGCACTGTTGTCCCTCAAAAACTGTTCGGCATACAAATTAGTCTGCTCAACAATCTCTGCCAAAAACACATTGTCCATAAACAACTGAAAAAAATTTACAGGCAAAAAGTTCTCAGTATTCACTCTAGACCCTGGAACACCAGTAAACTCTGGAAATTCCGGCTGCACCATGCCAGGGGCAACCCAGAGGTCATCACTTTCAACGGGAAGACTTGCAGCCCCAGCCTGCAGCCCAGATGCCTCTTGCCGCACTACACCAACGGGAAGTCTTGCAGCCCCAGGCTGCAGCCCAGATGCCTCTTGCCGCACTATCGGCACATCAATCTCCTCCTCTAACACAGGCACTTCATCCGCACTAAGAGTATCTTCATCATCCGATGACTCCATACGGAGAGACAACTCACTGCCAGAATCGTCCCCTGCCTCCTCTCCCTCAGATGCAGAGTCAGTCTCTGAACCAATATCAGAGGAAGACTCAAACAGCAAACCAACAACCTGCTGAGCAGTCATCCTGCGGCTAGCCATTATACTTACTAAGATAGAAGACTGCACAAACAAGTCAACAACAACCAACAATGTGCAAACAAAGTAAGTAAAGAAATGTGTACCTTTATCACAAAGATCAATGTACTCAAAAACTATACAATCCAATTACAAGAGACAGCTGCACTCACCAGAAACCAACTCTGCAGTGACACAGCAAAAACCAACGATATCAAACTAGAAAGAAGAAAAAAAAACAAATTACTCACAAGACAACAAAATACACATCGAGCACCAATGCAAAAAGTTTTTGACACTCAAAAACCAAACATACTGCTATTATTACACCATTTGCAAAACAGGCAGAGAAATCAAACACATTTACATTGTACAAAAATAAGTCTCTTACCAAACTACACAAACAGCAGAACCACCAGTCACAACACTGCAACGTGAAATGAAGAAAAGCCTTCACCTAGAACAAAAAAGTAAACAAAAAAAAAACATTACAATTGGAATTCACAAAAAATATAACAATAAACATTATAACATGCTATGTCACTACCCAAATGGTCAATCGGGTTGTGTGCCAGAAAACAAATTACACCCTGGAAGCGAGGGGTCACTTCTATTTTTATTTGAACTAATTCCCTGGTGTCTAGTGGCCTTTTCTGCCCCCCCCTGGGAGCAGACACGGCGAAAAAATAAAACCGATCTGCCCCCAGAGGGGGCAGAAAAATCTACAAAATAATTAGGGGCCCAAGGAAGCGACCCTTGCCCAAGGGGTCGCTTCCTACAACAAAAATTAGATCCCTGGTGTCTAGTGGGCTTTTCTGCCCCCCCCCCCCTGGGAGCAGAAACGGCAAAAAAATAACACCGATCTGCCCCCAGAGGGGGCAGAAAAGTCTTAAAAAAATTTAGGGGGCCAAGGAAGCGACCCTTTCCCAAGGGGTCGCTTCCTACAATAATAATAAGATCCCTGGTGTCTAGTGGGCTTTTCTGCCCCCCCCAGGAGCAGAAACGGCAAAATAATGACACCGATCTGCCCCCAGAGGGGGCAGAAAAGTCTTTCAAAAATTTGTGGGCCCAAGGAAGCGACCCTTGCCCAAGGGGTCGCTTCCTACAATAATAATAAGATCCCTGGTGTCTAGTGGGCTTTTCTGCCCCACCTGGGAGCAGAAACGGCAAAACAAACGACACCGATCTGCACCCAGAGGGGGCAGAAAAGTCTTCAAACAATTTAGGGCCCCAAGGAAGCGACCCTTGCTCAAGGGGTCGCTTCCTACATAAATAATGATATCCCTGGTGTCTAGTGGGCTTTTCTGCCCCCCCTGGGAGCAGAAACGGCGAAAAAAAAACACCGATCTGCCCCCAGAGGGGGCAGAAAAGTCTTATAATAATATATGGCCCCCAGGAAGCGACCCTTACCCAAGGGGTCGCTTCCAAAATAAAATAAAACACATCCCTGGTGTCTAGTGGGGCATCCCTGCTCCACGATCGCGACGCTGTGCGCGATCGTGGAGCAGGAATGCCCTGTATTGAGACATCGGGGGAGAGGAAATACTCTTTCCTCTCCCCCGATGCCTCAATACTACAAATTTCACCGCCGCGGCCCCCACCGGACTACAAAACCTACCTCTGCTCCCTTGGACGCGCTGGAAGAAATGGATTCCAGCGCGTCCAACGCTTCCTGATGACGCCGGCGCGCGCTGTGCGCGCTGACGTCATCAGAAAGCGTGGGGGGGCATGGGGGGGCTCGGGGGTGGCAGCGGAAGCTCTTCCGCTGCCACCCCCGTAAAGGGGGTGAAGATCGCTGCACAAGGGGGGGAGCGCCAGCGCTTCCCCCGGGGGCTGTCCTCATGACGGAACGGTTCCGTCATGAGCACAGCCCAACCGATGCTCATGACGGAACCGTTCCGTCATGAGCATCGAAGGGGTTAAAGGTTATATTAGGGGGAGAGGAGGTCTGCCACTATCACAAGGATGATGTCATCAGTGATGTCATGAGTGATGTCATTTGAGATGTCATCAGTGATGTCATGAGTGATGTCACTGACCATGTCATGAGTGATGTAATATGTGATGTCATCAACAGTGCATTGCGGGCGCGCGAGGTATAGTTAGCTGAACTAACTAGAACGGGGTAATTTCAATGGTTTTGTACGGGTGAAAAGTCCAGCTAACAATAACGCCCTTGAAACCTATGGTTTCTTCAGTGAATTTCTAAGGTTTTTTAAATGCTAATTCCTAACTATAACGTGCCTGAAACCTATGGTTTTTTCAGTGAATATATATACACATACACTAAAACAACATTTAAACAATTTTGAAAATAGATTACTTTACGAATAATTACATCAACATAAAAAGTAAAACTAACAACCATATAGCCATCTTTTTCATGGTCTTCACCCTCATCTCTATCTGCACAAAACACACTGCACATATGAAACTGAGGAAAACTGACCCTGAATGCTCATGTGCATTGAACGTATGCAGCTGGATCCTGAGAATTCAACACTGATGACTAGTTTACTTAAACATTGGGAGTTACAAATTGTGGACGACTCTTTGGCTTTTATAAACCAACTACCACTGTTGAGACTCAAATCATAAAGTCTGAACGGTTTGTAAATGTTACTTGAACCCTGAGATGCCATTGGTCAACTACTATACATATTTATTTTTTTATATTGCATATCTTGTTTGGTTCAGTCTCCACGAAAACTATGTTTTTAAAACCGTGACATATTACATATCAACTCTATGGTTGTCTGTAATGAAAATAATCGAATCAATGTTTCCTCATTTAAGATATTGGGTTTGTAAGGTTTTTACGATCATTATTTTTACATTTTAAAGAATATTTTGTCTCCAGGAGTGAGGGTTACTAGTACACCAGTGATTGTAAGATAAGGTGCTTAGGTGTTGAATATCTTTAAAGGGAGAAACCTGAATGAACAAACTGAAGTGATTATGTTACAGTTAATATTTCATATATTTTATGGCATTCGGGACTAATTAGAGCTTCAGCAGCAAATCAGGCTCAGCCCACAATGGTTGATCATTTTAATTAACATAGCGGGGCTAATTCTGAAGAATTACAGGAAATAATAAAAGGTTAAGGCATTCTTGCCAATTCTTTTTTTTGAAGCAGCTGTTGTGCAACAGCAAAATCCTGTGCCCTACCTTATTTCAGGAATACATGTGTGAGGACAGGCACAGTTACAATTGTTCCATCCTATGACTGTGTGTCATATGAAGAGCACCCAGAGGATCGGGTATGTACGAACAAACAGTCTTCTTTGGGAGGAATGAACAATTGAATCATTTGCCGAATTTGTAATCACATCAATGTGTGCTTGAGCAAGTGATCCGGTGCAGGCATATCCACCACCCGTCCATATGGGAGAAGTCGTGCCCTCAGGGCTGCCGACTTTGGAGCTGGGGAGCCGAGTTCGAGCCTCGACATCGGCTAAGCTTCCTGTGATTTTGGGCAAATCACTTAATCTCCCTGTGCCTACCAAGAAATGAATGGGTCCTTGTGTATCGTAACTGGTGCTCATGTGAAGCACTCCAATACCTTCAGGTCCTGTACGCACTATATAAATCTACAACACAAAAAATATATATGGGTAGAATCCACTCCATTTACATTAACTTTGGGCCATATTTATGACCTTGTCACCATGGTGCAAGGGTGCCTGTGTTGTAGGCAGGATTGTTTGTGTAGAAAGGGGCACTTTCCTGCACAAAATCAATCCTGAGAGGCTTTTTTCTCTTCCAATGGTTGCTGCAGATGTAGCACACATGGAAAGGGAAAACAAAGAGGAGAAATAAAGATATTTCCCCTTGTTGAGCTTAACCAGGGAAGGCATATCTTTTTAGTACATTCCCAGGTTTACCAGGTTTGGTAAATCTGGAAATTTGTCAAAACAATGGGAGTTGTGTTGGAACACCTACACAGTGCCCATGGAACAAATCCCTTGTGCAGCATAATGCAGCCCAGCGATTTGCACTGCGTTGCATTACTTCATATTGATTAAGCCATTCAAAGCCAAGCACGATGGGTTTGTGTGGCTTCAAAAATATGCCTTTAGGTTTGCGTCACTCCTGCACCAATTTGCGTGGTGTAAGAGCGATGCAAACCGGGTCATATATATGGCCCTATATGTACATTTATCATCTATAGGTATCCCTTATAATCTAGCAGGCATCGCTCCAGCCCCCTTGGACTAATGCTGGATGTCCTCCTCCAGTGTTAGCCTTTTACGAAATATTGACTCTATGGCAGGATATTTATCGTGTTCAGACCTTTATCAAATATTTGCATTGCCAGAGGCACGAAGCCAAGGTTTAGCAGCTGAGGTACAACCCATTTTTATAGTCTGGTGGACAAGAACTAGGTTTCATTAGGCATGTTTATATGAAATGTAATCTTCGGATCCCACAACAGCCTCAATTTAAAGTAAGCAGGAAAAGGATGAGGTATTTACAGTACCCGGGACACACCAATACCTTTGATTAAGGCATTTACCATGAGTGGCAAATGTTTAATATTCCAAGTTTTCATCTGGAGAATGAGGAATTTACAGGTAGAAAGGGTGTTTTCAAGAGCAAATTCTATATCGGAATGTACTGCATGTGATCCACCACCCGGAACATTTTTTGACATTTTGTCCTGTCAAAAGTTATTAGGGCAAAATTTGTAGGTGTGGTAATTACCTCAAATGACAGAATTGCGATCCCCGTCCAAACAAAGATTTGTTAAGGGATCTGAATGCAATCCATTTGCACTGAATCAAGAGCCGAACTGGGATTTCTATCAAGTCTGCGTTAACTGTGCTGGCGTCCCATTTGAACCCACATTACAGCTGGGTGTTACCAGACTGCTGTTCAGATCACACGTTCCTGCAAGATTCGAATATCAGGATCTGAGTGTAAGGTCCTGCTCTACATTGAACCATCCGCACAAACATGAGATACAATCTCTCTGATGCACACGAAGAAAAGTACATTTGAATGTGGTTAATAGCAAGTGAACACATCAAAGTGGTTCTCTGTATCTAAACCCTTATCACAGCCCTTCAATGTGCTGCAGACTGTAATCATAGTACAGAAAAATATTTTAAAAAGTTATTTTGCCTGGAGGCCCTATATACAAATACAAAAACGATATTATATTGGGTAAATTAGCTGAGCTGTCCATCCACTCGTAAAAATACAGAAAATTATGACTTTTATGCATCTACAGGAACATCAATCCATGGAAACCATGTTCTTTGCCGGCAGTTACTGTCCAGACTATTATGTGCAACAATAGACAAAACCTCCGAATCAATATCCTGATAATAAGGAATCATCCATTAGGGAACAATAGAAACACAGACAAAAAATACACTTACAAAATGAAACTATAATAAGAATAGGGAAGTGATCTGTGTGAGAGAAAGTAGTCTCTGCCTTACATGGATATAACAACTTACCAAGGAGGTCTGCGACCATATATAGGATATAGACCATAGGCCAATTCCCTATATAAAGTCATGGAACTCTGAGCTGACTTACAATATGTGTGGTAGCATGTATCAAAACTCACACTTTTTGGGTAATTATTGATAAGTCTATAAATAAAGATGATGCCATGAAAATCTCGATTCTATCAGCTGTTTGTTTGAGGGAAAAAGTTCAAAATGGCTGAAAACCTAGTTCTCTGTAGGTTAGAATTCAAAGCACATTAGTCGTCATACCCATTTCAAAGTGTCACATTTACACACAGCAGGGATCATTCTCCTTCTGGCTGGTAGACACAATGTCATATTTATATCAGAAAAATACAGCCATCTGTTCGAATAGAAGGAATTTAAAGTTCTGAAAAATGTTCCATGTTATGAACATCTTTTGCAGAACATTTTTCTGCACTTGAATTTCTCCCATTTAAAAAATGGTTGCATGCTCATGTTATACATGTAACAGTGCCAGTGAAAGGTATGTCCTGCGCCACAAGTTCATGCAACACAGACTTTCATTTACCCATATACATATATCCTAATCGTAGGCACATATGTCCATACATCCTCAAAGGCCACTCTCTCACTAACACACATGGCAGCCCTGTTACAGTGCCCCTTTTCTAATTATTTTGCTCAAACATTTGTGCTAGGGTTAGATTCGATTAAACTGGGCGTGGGGCTCTCTGGTAACTTTGATCGAGTGGCTTGGCCTTCAGTAGCACTTAATGACTTCACTGATCAGAAGTAGCTTTCACTACAGAAAAGGATGTAGACCCCTGCCCTAGATGCTTGCACAGCAGCAAATATTGTTTTTTACCCATCTCAGATCTCCTCTCACAATCCTGTCAGGGCAGTCATACAAGTCTGATCGCCCCAGGTAACTTAAAGGTTGTTCTGATATAACTTACCCAAGGAATTTGATCAGCCTTGTAAAGATGCATACAATCCATCAGGGTTGCCTTATTCAGTTCTAATTCTGGGTTTAACCATATTGAAATCCATCTCAGTAAGGCTCTCAGAGTTAAAAGATCAGAGATTTATTTATTTCAAAAGTTTTCTATAGCGGGAACATGACCACCGGGGGTATCAGAGCGCTTTACAATTTATACATCAAGAGGAATACAAATACATGCAATCAAAACAGAACCCACAAAGCAGAAGATACAAAGTCATATAGAGCAAAGGGAATCTCGTGGCCATAGCAGCTAAGTCACAGAACTGCGACTTTGACCTCAGTATCCACTTGAATAGTCAGTCAGAGGCAGAAATGTCTTCATCAAGAGCACTTTGACTTCCTTTTTGAAGAGAACAATGGAAGGGTTCAACCTGTCTTCAGGGGGGAGGGAGTTCCAAATCCTCTGTGCAATGCCAGGGAAGGCTTGATTATAGGTTTTTTTTCTTCTTGAATTTTTATGGTTTGATAAATAGGATGCTGGCGCTCCTGGAGGCTCTCTCACCACATGAGAGCTCCAGTATCTGAGCAAGTGACAAAGGGGTATTGAAGTGAATGGCTTTGTGTGCCATGCAGGCAATTTTTAATTGTATCCAAGCTTCACGAGGCAGCCAGTTCAAGGACAAAAGGCCAGGGGTGATATGGTTGTATTTTTTGGTGCCTGTTATGAGCCTAGCAGCTGAGTTGAGTGCATGTATCCCACCCCTGACTCCTCATGTACAACAAAGCAGGACACGGATTGAGGCACTGCGAATAAATGACTCAGAAACTTATTCTCAATGCCCACTAGCTCAGGGGGCTCCTTTATAACCCCAGATCTCACTGCTATATGTCAGTCACCTCAAGTAATTAAATGGGAAATGTTAAGAAGGGTGTAATAGGATATTAAACACTATTGGACTGGATTATTATTCGACTGTGGGAAAAAGCGCAGAAGACAGGCAATTTATCATATGATGTCTGAGAGATTAGTTGTGGATGTTGGCTATCTCCGTGGCAAAACTATGGGGTAGAAGATTCCCACTATGCACTAAGTCAATCCTTGTTATGCCCTCTTGGGTGAGGGGCTGTATATTGTTCTGTCAAGTTTAACTTTGGACATATTGTGACAGGATACCTAATGACTGCGTCGTGGTGACAAGCCAAAAATAAAGCCAATAGGTCTCAGGGATTTATTGGGAAAAGTTTTATGTTAATTGCCATGGGCCTGGTCTGTTTATTAATAAATGGTATGACAAAAACAATATAATTTTTTGTGAAAATGACATGTAAGAGGCAGTAGGCTTCTAAGGGTGGATTGTTTACCTACACAGTGCAAAAACTATACACAAGCATTTTATTAAATGGAATCTCACAGATTACCGCATTATGCAATGGATTTAGTATTGATCATCGCCACTGGTAAACCGTGGGGGAAGATTTGCAGAATGATAATCCTTGCTAGACTTTCTTCGAAGGAATTGTACATTAGTGCGCTGGATGCTCTTTTGCAAATATTTGTAATTTTATGTATGTTATTAAACTGTGTTTCTGTTAAAAACGTTTTCAGGTATGGCTTGACACCTTTAACTAAGTGTCAAGCACTTGTAATCTAAACAATGAACATAAGAAATGCATACACGTATAGAGGGGATTTGGGTCAGGGCTGATCAGCCATTAGTCGGGGTGTCATTCACATTGTGCTTTCACCCAGGACAGCATAAACCACTGGGCAGTGGGTCAGCCAACTTCATCAATTGAGTCTGTGGCCCTATGAGTGACGGCATAATAATATGGGATCATAAGTGCATATTCACCGGAAAATTTGAGTGTTTTAGTTTTTCATTTTCTGTTTTTATGCATCCCTATTGTCAGGAACATCGACACAGTATGCACTACTTGTGGTCAGAGTATGAGAGGATATTTCATGGGAGCTAATCAAGGTAGATGAGCATACTCATAAGAAACATTTATGGTTTCTTGCAATTAGCCATTCAAAACATTTCTATCTTGAACATTAATTTCACAAAATTAATATTGAATGCAGATTTAAGTCAAAGCTCTACACGTGTAAGATTGAAGCCAAAATGGCAAGAGATTGATGTATCTGTCCCAAATCAAGATGGTGCCCATATGAGAACTAGAGTGTTGTGTGTGATCATCTTTGAATGAGAGCACAGCAAGGCACTTGTCCTGGAAGGCCTTGCTTCACAATGACCATTTTTTGTCTGCTCAGTTTGAAGACTGGATTGTGCTACGATCTTCTCTGGAATATTCCCTTCGGGGTATGAGCTGAATTTCTTCAGTGGAACTGCTTGTTATTGGAGTGCCACCACCTATATTTGTATGAACTTGGACAATTCTTCAAAGCAGCATTTTTTCAAGATGGATTCTTGAACTTAGGTTGCACTTTCATCTTTAGAGTGACAATCTCATCTCTTCTAAAGACTTTGAATAGTGTACTTGATGTGATTTTCTTAACGCATTATGAACTGCATTCAATATCACTCATGATAGTCAAGGGATTAGATATTATCATACCACAGATGACTTAGACTTTAGATTAACATTTCATGTTATATCTTGCAGGCAACATATTATATTTACAAATACATGTAGCTGCAGAGTGCTACCTTTCTCTAAAAGGTATTTCGTACACAGCATTTTAGAAAGTTTGAGATAGTTCAGTTTGAAGTCTATATAGTGAATGTTGTTGTTTATTCTCTATAGGACTTGAATACATTAGACAAATACATACCAGGGCCAAGAGAGGGTGTTACCTAGTGATGTGTGTTTCCCAATTGTCATTTTCCCCTGTGTCATTGGCGGCTTTTCAGCCTCCTCGGATTATAAGGTGGGCAAGATAGAGGAGCATCGAAGTCCAGATATCCCCGCTATGGCATCATGAGCCTGACGCCTATCTCTTTTTTCTTCTTAATTTTGCTTGGATTTCTATATTGCTTTTTTTTTTAGTGTGTCCGACAGCTCCCCAGACAGTGCTACTGGGGATTTCTAGCTTGGCACTCATTTCTCTGCAATATGCCTCATTGTGCACAGCCACTGCTTCTGCGTTTAAATGTCCTTCTTAGAATGGCATTGTACATAGTAATCATAGTTTTACTATACCAAACTGGCCGACACATCACTTATAAGTACGGCAACAATTTTGGGGCTTTAAAATAATGATACACTATGTAAAATACCATGTTATGATGGCCATACTCTGCTATATTACATTTTTTACATATATTTACATTGCAATCATGTGCCCACCACATTTTAGTGACAGATGTTTTTTCTTTTTCTACTTTTGTTCTTTTACATTAGCACGCATATGTGTGTTTAATTTGTGTGTTTATTGTGGATTGGTAAATGAGTGAACGCAAGAATGCTAGAACACTAGAAAGAATCAGTCTGCGGATAAATAGATGATGAGTGCACTAATGAGTGGCAAAGTGCATGTAGCATGAGTTATTAAGGTCCTAAACTCACAATCAACTGAATATCCACTGTCAGTTACAAGCTAGTTCTAGTGGCATTGAAATACCTTCTATTCATTGTTTATTGAACAGCTGTAATTCTGCTCCATGGCCTGCCTTTGACTGTCTGCTGGCAGCGAGCATTGTGATGTCACAACTCAGCTTCAATAAGATATTACAGTTGAGCAACTAAATTATTTCTTTATAAAACTAACAACATGTTTGTTATACAGAGTTTGAAGTCTTTTATGTATTTCACAAATATGTCATGAGTAACAGTGAAAAAAAGATGTTTTTCACCTTTGCGTTCCAAGTGACATCAAGTAGATGGGAGAGAAGCTTCAATTGTCTATAGGGCCACATAGAATCTCAGATGAAACATATCCTCAAGTCACCTTTACTGATATACAATTGGATGGTGTGCATGGCATCTTCCTCTGCTTAAAGCTGGTATGCCAAGTGTGGGAAATTAGTTTGTTGGTTGAGGGGAGTGTGAGCCCTTCTCCAGCAACAGATACAATGCTTGTCAGGGTGAACCACAAACGTCAATTAAATTAACCTGTGCTTAACCCTCAAGTAGATTGGTACAAATACAGTCAGGTTTAAATTAGAGGCAATGTGTAAAGTATTGATGCAGCACTCAAACAAAATTAAAGTGAAAACACAACACAACACCTTGTTAAGGGTAGTAAGCACTATAGAAATACAATTACATAAGAAAAATCTCACACTAATTTAGAAAAATGCAGTAAAATGTAATACATTTTTTGACACCAAAATGACAAACATCTAATCAGTAGAACTGGAGTTATGAATTTTTAAAGGTTTTAATGCATACAAGATCATAGCGTCAACTGCAGACATCTGGTTGTGTGAGACCTAGGCAAAGTCAAAACAGCAATGTCAGACAGCAGTGGAGCGCAGTTTGGATACAAGAAGTGGATTGACCCAGTCTTAGCTCACCTTCATAATTAGAAGAAATTCCAAAGTAAAATGTCTGAGAAGTAAAGTTCAGCATTGTAAGGCATACGGTGGTGTCTGAGGAGGCGGCTTCATCGTCGGGAGTCACTGGACAAAGTTGCAGTGAAGATTTCTACAGTCGGACTTATTCTTTTTTTTAGAAGACAAAGATCTCCAGTGGGACCAGGCTGTAGTCAATCTCCCTTGAGGGCTAAGTAAACCAAATCCAGGTGGCCCTTTAAACCAAATGTGGATGCGGACCAGGGGAACAGTATATTTAACAAAACAAACTTCATTCCATTTTTAACTGCTCATGGGTCTCTAATTCAATACATCAAAAATAGAATAATGTAGAGCCAAAAATATGTTATTGTCAGGACTCAGTCCGGGACACTGGCATGTGTCAGGGACTCTGGCAACAATTGGTGCCAGGGAAGACAAAGTAGGCAGAATACTAGGTACAGAGCTGACCAAGATCACACAGCGAGTCAAAGGAGAAAGGGAATCCAAAGAGGAAGCTCTGTATAAGAGAATAAGAGAGGTAAGACTCAGAAAGGACAGGCCCTCAGAGGTGATTTAGCATTCAGACTAACTACACCCAGGACGAACGTGCCAGACATATATGTAATACAACATTAACAATAAAGGGAATGTGGGGTAAAGCACTCAGGAGCGCCACACGGTAAGACTGAAGCTCAGTAAGTTCCTCACCCACAATTGCTGTTCCAGATACTGACTGAAAATACCCACATATAGGATATGTATGCAAAGGCAGGGTCTGTGGAGCTTATACCTATGGTGATGTTATAACTGCCACCTAGGTAGTCAACTGTGCCCACGGATCCTGGCGATCAAACAGGAACACGCAAGGCAGTAACGGCAAAGGGGTAGAACTAAACACAAGCACAATAGACAAGGAGCTAGCAAGGAGGAGTGCTTAACAGGAAAGGAAGGAAAACACACGGCACACTTAGCAAAAAGCAGATAACAAACATACAAGGTAACAGAAGCAAGACAGCAGAATAGAAAGACAGCAAACTAGAACTGGAACCAAGGAAATGGGAAGAAAGGCAGGGACTGGAAAAGTATGTACAGAAGGGGAGACTACAAGGGTATTCTAGAATAATGCAGGTTCAGGAAGCAAGAAAATAAAGTAGCATAGAAGGCAGTGCTGGGGCAGGAACAAGAATTGAGCTAAGGCTCAGGAGTCAAGTTAGCACTGCAGGCAGTGCTAGTTCAAGGAAATGGGAAATAGCTACAGCTCAGGAAACATGGATTCAAGAGAGATCAGCAAGCAGTGCAAATCAGAAACAAGAAATAGCTGAACCTCAGGAACAGGAACAAAGATTAATTATAGCTCAGGAAACAAGGTAGCACTGCAGGCAGTGTTAATTCAGGCACAAGGAATGGCTAAAGGTCAGGAATCAAGGAACAGCAAAAGGTCAAGAACAAGGAATGGTCTCACTGGATAACAGCTACAATGAACAACAGTGGACTGAAGGGAGCTGGGGCTTAAAAGAGCTCACAGTAATTACGTGCATCAGGTGTGAGCAGGCTAGCAGCAGCCAGCCACAGGTGAGCTGAATTCCTCCACCCGTCCTTGGCCTGCAGGGGTGGAGACATAGCAGTGAGCAGGGAATTCTGGGTAATGGAGTGTCAAACATGAGCAGGCTGGCTTCAAGCATGAGCAGGCTGGCTTTCACAAAACCTGGCATGGATTGGGAATGGATGTCAATTCCCCAATAGTGTCCAAATGGTTGGAAGTTAGAATATGCAAGAAGGGGAGGGTCCAGTAGCTTATTATGACACTGGAGAGTCCAACAATTCAGCCCCCTAGTGGTGGACATGGGAATGCAGGGAGCAAGTTGTGACAGATATGCAAACCTATTTATGATACAAAATTGATTTTTATTAATTTTCCAAAGATACTTTTTTCCATTCGAATGACTGTTTGCTTTGTGACATGATTGTAAGATTATAGAAATAGACTTTTGAACAATTCTCCCATTAATCAAAAAACAACCGGCTCACTCACTTCCTCAACCTGCTTACTCAAAAGACATTAAGACCCAAATCCACTTATCTATCTAACTCATTTGTGCCCATTCATACAAGCCTATTCAATAACTCTCCAGAACATATTAAAACCAATATAGAGGAGACTGAAATTCCTGCTCCTAGTAACTCACCCAATGGTTACGAATTTGAAATTCAATATTCCATATTAAATGTCTTGTAGTATCTATATAAGAATTACAGTAGCTCATCTAATTAACCCCTTCTCAATGTTTAAATGAATAGTCCAATTTTATTTTCTTCTTTGCTGAACAAATTGGATGACTTCGCTAGATATCTAGTGCTGTGCCCACATGCGTTTCGGTGTGAGACTATAAATCAGCCATACACCTTCTTTAGGGAAGATTAGGAATTCCACAATTCAAAGAGAAGAGATATGGACTGTAGGGTGTCAAAACACACCTGCATCAATGAGACAATGATAAGTAACAAAAATTATGATGGCTCATACATAGCGAATTTATTTTTATTAATGACTTAAAAGTTAAGTCTTTTAGTATTGAATGTTGTGTGTGTCCCCAGTAGTGGAAACCAAAACAGTGAATTAACAAACCACCACCAAAATTGTCTGTGTCAACACCCAAGTGATACCTCAGCATCATCAGAAATGCACCTCGAATGTGCCACCTCATATAATGGGCATTTAAGGAGTAGTTTGTATAAAGTTACCATCACTAACAACAGCACTATACATACCTTATACTAAAGTAATATATTGAAATAGCAAACCTTGAGTAGATAAACTCTGATAAAAAAGATGAAAAACACAACTTTCAGAATGACAAATCGATAAATTACCATCAGACGCCAATTACTGACCATGCGCCATGACGCTTCCTAGGAAGCAGCTGCACGCTATAAAAATGTACTGTATTGTATTGTATTGTACATTCACAATAGAAAGTATCATCAAATGTCTAGACGCCATACCTCAATTTTCATCTACGCTCATTTGTTTAGAAAAGGCATAGAACCACAAAATCCAATCCAATGTTGAAATAATGAAAATGGTATTTACATGAAGTTAAATTCACTTCAATATTGCAGTCCATAAAACTGACAGATCACTTCACAACTATCAATTCTACAAAAAAGAAATGCACCAGGCCTTTTGCCTAACTTTGTGATCTTCCCTCTTTTAACGTGCTTTATATCAATTTCTCTCTACTCCCCTTTTTGCTCCATCTTGAGATCTTGCTATCACCATACTCCTTTATTTATAGAGCTCTTCCTTACTTTTCCTTTGAATGACGTTTGTCCAGTGTATTAGTACAAATGTATATTATGATGATTTAATACTGCTTGTCACTTTTTATTGCACCCACCTACATGTTACCACACTGACTCAGTATTGTCTCTAGGTATGAAATGTAATACGTCGATGCGCACCATGTGTAATTTTCTCCCATAATTTTAACTCACTCGCCCACGATAAACATCTATCCTGTGTGTTTTGCTGTGAAGTCACTTACTTATGTGCCCCTTTTTTCTTCACAATTCTTATAGGGTTTCCACAATTAGAAAGGTGTTTCCTATTTAGTCACCTCACTTATGTCTTTCCTACATGTACTATATGACCGTGTATCGTTTATACTGTACTATACCACACTTCTTATGTCTTTCCCAGCCCTGAAGAGTCACGGGTTACCACCCAGGTGATGAAACACGTGTCGGCTGGTACTCTTATTTGACATACTCCAAGACATTGATAAATTTATATCCTACAAAATAGAACCTACTGGTGTCGACCTCTACAATTTTTCCGTATCTAGCACCATAACTGTGCATTTGACACTCTTAAATATTACTCTAAACGTGTGCCCAGGACTTGGTCTCAATTTTCAATGCAGGTCCGCACACACATATTTTCAGGGGTTATCTGGGTTTTCCCCTGACCTGGCTGCACCGTAACTATTCTTTGCACCAAACACTCAACGGCAAACTAGCTTGAGCACCATGTTTCCTGTCTAATCAAAACCCCATGCAGAACTAAACCTAGAAAATGGTCTGATCTCTGTCAAGACTCTCTTTGTTGCATTTACCCTGGTGAAGCTGTTTCTGCACGGCTCTTGTTCTCAAAAGTGCTACCTGGCAAACACCACGTACTCCCACGGGTTACATCATTGTGAGAGTCATTTGTGGGAGCAGGTGGCCAATCAAGAACCAAGGTGAGTGCCAGGCGGGGCTCCATTATGATGTGGCTCTCCAGAAGGCATGAATTGAGCAGTGTGGGCACAGTCCTGAGAGTTTATAATCCCATGCGTGGGCGTGCAATGGAACAGACCAACGTCAGATTCCACTCTTGTGGTGCAATGGGGATAGATCAAAGTTAGCAGGCTGTAGAATAAGCACCACCATCTGCAAATTCCACTCTCCATCCAGCAATGTCAGGCTCTCCAGCAAGGGCCCCTACCCTCACTTCTCTAAACTGTACTGAGAAGTACTGCACTGCATTGTAATGTTTTGTAATGTACTTATGGCATTTCTTTGCTTTCTGCTGCACTGCTCTTTGGAGTGCAATGCATCTCTTCTCCACACTCTTGATTTGGCACATGTGGGCACATGGTCTGTGCACTGTACAAGTAAGCCCTTGCATGAAAATACAAAAAAAAGATACACCGCATCAAGCACCTTAAGGAGTGAGAAGTTGCTGTAAAAACACTAATACAATAAAAAGGGCAATGTATCACAAGTTAGCCAATGAGATTATTTTATCTTTGGGTAAGGAGGTCCACCCCCAACCCTCCCTTTTAACCGATTGACACCAGCAGTGCTAAAGGCATTTGAGTGCTGCAGTCAAGACATGAGAGGAGAGACCGTGGAAGGGGAAACAACCATTACAACACAGTCATTACAACGCACTACATTTACAACACAGTCATTACAACGCAACAGCCTTTACATCCCATGTCACTACAACGCATTCCATTACAATGCATGTCACTACAACGCATACCATTACAATGCATTATAAGGTAAGTAATGGGGAATAGTCATTTTTAACCCTACACTATCCAACACTTACCCTACTGTTGCACTCACTGGAGTGGGAATAGTAATTTTTACCCCTACACTATCCAACACTTACCCTACTGCTGCACTCACTGGAGTAGGAATAGTAATCTTTATCCCTACACTATCCAACACTTACCCTACTGTTGCTCTAAAAGTATTAAACGTTGTAATGGTATGCGTTGTAATGGTATGCGTTGTTTGGAATGCGTTGTAAATGTAGTTTCTAAAAATGCGTGTGATGGCATGTGTTGTCAAATCATTCGTTGTAATGGATGTTGCGATGTAAAAATGGCATTGTAAAGGAATGAGTTGTAAATGCTTGCATTGTAACATGTTCTATTCCCGTGGCAGGCCCTGCCGGGGAGCTCGCTTTACCGTGCATGTGAAGCTATAGGCAGAAGACCTCTAAGGATAGCATACAGCACTCAAGTCAAACAGGTCCCTCCATCCTGATAGCAGCCATCCGTTGCTGCTGGGAGTTCATGTCATCCACTCCACAAGGACCCTGTAGGCCTGCACCTGAGCATGATGATTGATAACACAGCAAGAGGGGGATATTTAGGGAGCTCAGGGACATCACCTGCATACTGTAACCTCTGCTCAGGGGTGGCCAGCTATAAACACAGCCAGAGGGTCAGACTGAGTAACCGACCACACAGATCCCAGCACCAGTGGCCTATGCACGCAATGGAGCACCTACTCACTCTGCCATTCTGATTCTGCACCCATACGTTCAATGCACCTATGCCCACAGCAGACACTTCAATGCACCTGCGGAACGCACCACCACCAATCCATTCCCCAACCGCTGCAACCAGGCGCATGCCGAACGGGAGGAGGAAGCACACAACACACCCCATCCCTTCCACTCACTACACAGCCATGTACAATGTGGATGGAACACGGGAGAGGGGGTTCAGTTTATCACATCCTGTATTATTATACACCCTCAAACCGCAAGTGAAAGGCGTAGGGAAAGGCTGCTCATTGGTTATGCATACAGATTGTGTAAATATCTTCAAAAGGCCAGGTGAGCGATTGCTACCAATAAACTCCACTCCGCCAGCGGTCCGTGGAGTTTTTATTTTATAGAATTCTGTGCTCTATACGGATTGCAGAGTGCCACAAACTCTGTGAACCCTGCCGGCGGAGCGATGTTCCCCACCCACCCTTAATCTTGATCAAACATCTATCTCTTCAAGCGTCGCAATTGTTTGCCCAGTATCCTTAACATAAGAGGCAAACTCATTAACCAAGGGCTTTAAAAATTTGGACAGCGGTTCAGTGGCTACTCTAATGGTCAATACAATGGGACAAAGGGGGTGATTTTGACATTCTTATGAGTTTTGGGTACTCCATATATGACTGGTATATGAGCATTGGGCTGATTTAGATACTCAAACTCCCTTTTGCAGATGGTACGAGTTTGTAACACCTGTTCGCTTATTGTCCTGATTATATTAAACACTTTCTTTTCTGGGTCACCTTTGATCTTTTGATAGTGTTCTGGTATACCCAATATAGCCTTCATCTTTTGTTTGTATTGGTCAGTGTCCACAAGAACATTCCCCCCTCCTTTGTCATGAGGTTTGACAGTAATCCATTTATTGTGTTGAATTTTTTTCAGAGCTAGGTTCTCTTCCTACGGAACACTGTGAATGGGTTTGGTATATGCTTGGTAACTTTTTAAATCTTTATTGGAACTGATCTTTCATAAATGTCTGCTTCTGGTCCTAGTTTATCTAGGCTGGAATTAAATGTAGATGGCAATCTCAAACCTGATTTTGTTCTTCTCCGTAACATAATCTTGATTCATGAAACTTTTTTTGTAACTTAATCCTGCAAAAGAAGGCATGAAGATCCTGGACCAGTTTGAACGTAGCAGCTTATTATTAGTGGGTAATAATGTAAGTCCCTAAGAGAGTAAACCTTCAGTATGTTCATCAATGTCCATGATGGAGAGATTAAATATGGGGTTGTTGTCCACTTCTTCCAGTATTGTCGCCTTTGTGTCTCAAGATAGTGATGAGATGGATCTCCATTCTGATATCTTTGAAATCTTCCTCTTTAGTTCCCCCATCTGGGTTGTAAAAAGCATTGTTGTGGTTTTGTGCATCATAGAGCATTTTGTCAAGTATTTCCAACGAGGGCTCTAGGATGCTGACTAGCCTTCCAGAGAGGGGCCGTTGAATAGGATTTGCTGCAGCTGAGGAGAATGTAATAGAAGCTACAACAAAGTCCGGAAGACCAGCAATGCACCTTGGGCAGATCTGCGAGCATGTAGTTCCCGGGTTCCTCTCAGTTCTCAGAGCACGGTTTGGCAGAAAATATTTGAAGTGCCAAGTTTAGATGTTTGGTGGATCACCTTCAGCACCACCTCCAGGGGTTCATGAATGGGGGCAGCACTTGGGGGTGTCAGGACTCACTTCAGACTGGTTCAAGGTGCACTTTGAAAGTTGTTGGTGCTTTTTGTGTCCCTGTAGCTCTCAAAAGGAGTCCAGCAAACCAGCCCTTGAAGTCACCCTGGTGGTCCTGGGCTCTAACAGAAAGCAGGCCTCAAGCAACACAGCATGGAAGTTCTTTGTGTGCACAGGGCACTTTTCAAGCAGTAGGACAGTCGGTTTGGAGCAGCAGGGCAGTCCTCTGAAGTACACAGTGGGCCTCAGGCAGCAGGGCAGCCTTCTGAGAGTCATTAGCAGGTCCAGATGTGATTTGAAGAGTGGGTATGAGGGTCCTATTTTTATACCTACCCGCCTCCTTGCCGGGGCTCCAAATGGTCTGGAGTCAGAAATGTCTAGTCTGAAGTTATTTGTGTGTGTGCTGAGGCAGCTCCTTTGAAATTATAGTGGGGGTTTGCAAAGCTCCGCCCCTCTTATACTGCCAACAACCAGTCCCCCTTTGTGTCACTCTCTGGGAGAAATAGACAAAGGCCAACTACACCAAGTCATGTGACCAAGGAGACTGGATGCAGGCAACAAATGGTTAGGACATGAAAATGTCAACTTTCCAATGGTGGCATTTTCAGAATTGTGACTTAAAATCTCACTTTACCATTTAGGATGATTTTCAATTACCCTTCTTTAGACACCATACATGACATTACTACCTGCCCTGAAACAAAAGTTATCACTTATTAATCCAATGTTACCCTGTGCGAGAGGTAAGCCTCACAGTAGTAAAAAACAAATGTGTGAGATTTTTTTCTACCAGGACATCTACAACCTAAAAAGTATGTGCCCAACCTTTTAAATGCAATGCACCCTGCCCTATGGACTATTTAGGGCCTGTGAAGAATGGAGTTACTGGTTGACTGGGATGTGAGCCCTGGTGTCAAGCAGCAACCACAATCCTTGTCAGAGAAAGGTACAAGCTTTTAAGCTATGCTCAACACCCTGGCAGCTTGACACAGAGCAGTCAAGCTTAGCTTAGAAGCAATGTGTAAAGTTTCGTGCAACACTTTAAATAGTAAAATAATGAAAACACCATACAAAAAGATTGCACACCAGGTTAGAAAAATAGGGCACAATGTAATAAATAAAACTAGATCAAAATGAAAAAATTCCAAGCAGCAGAAACTAAGTAATAAAAAATTCAAGGATGAAGGGAAATGTAGCGCTTAAAAGCATAAAGCTCCAACCGTGATTATCTGGTCACGCTGGACCGGGTCAAGTCAAAGGTTCAGTCCAACAGCAATAAAGCACAGGTCAGATATAGTTCCAGGTGTGTCCGGCTGAAGTTTTACCTCCTCAAATTTTGTGCCAAGAGTCCTGTTCGCATTTGAGAGGGCCGTGAAGAGCATGTAGAGCATATAGGGAGTCTGTCTGGGTGGTGCAAGGGGAAGGCTAGGTGTTGCGAATGGGTGGGCTGGAGCTTTGCATTAGTGGTCCCCCATAGGCGGTCAATGCGGTGGTGCAATGAGACAGGCTGCTGGCGGCTCACACTGATTCTCTGACTGAGCAATGCGGCCTTGGTGCAAATGGGCCCGTTCACAGTCGTGAAGAGCCAAAAAGCTTGATTTAAGCTTGCTGAGCCCCACCAAGGGTCCAGGACCTAAGTGGCACCACTTGGGGGTCAAGAAATATCTGCAGCTGGGTCCAAGAACTGGTTATTGGACCCAGATCAGGAGGCCAGCAGACTATCCCTTTGAGTCACTCTGGGATCCTGGGTTCAAGATGAAGAAGCAGGTCCAGTTCTTCTTCCTCAGGCAAGGAGACAGCAGTCAGAAGTGGCAGTATTTGTAGCAGCACAGGAGTTCTTCTTTCTGGTAATCCACATGTTCAGAAGAGTGCTGAAGTGGAGTCATCTAAGGTCCAGTATTTATACACAGTAGTGCCTTTGAAGTGGGAAGAAGCTTCACAGATACCCTGCCTTCCTGGCCCTGGCTTCAGACTAACTACAGGGGGTATGCAGCCCTTTGTGGGGAGACAGGACACAGTTATTCAAGTTTAGGTGAGGCTGGACCCAGCTCCTCCCATCCATCCTTCTAGTGATGGCCCATCCAATCACACATAAGCTACCCATTGTGTGCGGCTATCTATGAGGAATACACAAAGCCCAACCATCAGCTACACCCAGTCATGCGACCCAGAGACAGCCTTCAGGCACCAAATGGCTGAGCCAAGAAAATGCCAAATTTCTAAAAGTGCCATTTGTAGAATTGCAATTTAAAATCTAACATTCCTATAAGTTAGGATTTTAAATTGTGATTCCAGAACACCAAACATGAACTGGTTACCGATTTCCATTTGGAAATTACACTTATAAAATGTAATTAGGTAATTCCAATGTTATTCAATGGGAGAGGTAGAACTTGCAGTAGTGAAAAACTAATTCAAGAGCTTTTTACAACCAGGACATGTAAAACTCAAGAATAGATGTCCAACTTTTTAAATACAGTGCACCCTACCCTTGGGACTGTCCAGGGCCCACCCTATGGGTGACTTATATGTAATAAAAAGGAAAGCTTGGGCCTGGCAAAAAGTTTATTTCACCAGGTCGAAATGGCAGTTTAAAACTGCACACACATGTGTTGCAATAGCAAGTCTTAGACATGTTTAAAGTGCTACTTAATTGGGTGGCACAACCAATGCTGCAGGCCCATATGTCGCATTTAATTCACAGTCCCTGGGCACATGTAGAGTCGTTTTACTAGGGACCTACAAGTGAGTTAATTATGCAAATTGGGTATAAGCTAATGTTACCATGTTTTAGAGAAAGAGCTCAAGTATTTTAGCACTGGCTAGCAGTGATAAAGTGCACAGAGTCCTAAGGCCAACAAAAATACATTCAGTAAAAAGTGATGGGTAAAAGGCACAACGTTTGGGGTGACCCTGCAGAGAGGGCTAGGTCTAACAGGGCCTACCTTCGGAGTAACTCATATGCATTAAAAATGGAGTTTTAGGCTTGCCATACGGTTTATTTTGCCAAGTTTAATTGTCAGTTTAAAATTGCACCCTGGCTGCAATGATAGGTCTCAGACCTGTTTTAAAGGGCTACTTAATTGGTTGGCATAATAAGTGCTTCAGGCCCACGAGTAGCAGTTAGTTTGTCAGCACTGAGTATATGGTATACCACTATGCTAGGGACTTATAGTAAAAGTAACAATGGCAGTCAGGAGTAAGAACATTTTAGCATGTTTCAGAGAGTGAGCACAAGCATTTAGCACTGGTCAGATGGTGAGCGATCCTGCGCGTTCCGATCTGGAATACCTACGGCTCCCCTTGTGATCGGCAAGAAGCCTTGAACCGCCGCGGACGCCTTATTGGAATCACCAACCCAACCCGCGCCGCATTCCTCCTTCGAACTGATCAATTCCTTCGGATATGGTATTTATCCATCTCAAATTCAGATAGCAACCGCAACCTCAACCCTTACCCTCGGATCCCTCCTTCCCCGCACTTGCTAATCAGGCAGTGTGTTTTCAGGCTTGTTTTAACTCTCGTCCTGATGATGATCTATGTATCTTGTTATAGATCGAAACGTCGTCGACTCTTTAAACAGCATGCACATTAAACTCATTTGTTAAAGCTAGTGCATTACTGTGTACTTCCTAAAAGCTTGCCCCTATTATCTGAATTGGCGATAAGCTTGATTGTTTTGCCTGAAAAAATGTCTACATATATGTGAATGTCCTTATGTGTTGTTTGTTGAAGGATACAGGACTGTGTCCCACTCTATTACGTTCTGTTCGATTTTGGATAATCCCGGCTAAAATATTAAATCTACATGTCCGGATGGACATCTCTACCTAATATAGTACTGATTCTGGTCTATATTCATTGCTCTCTTACTTATTTATGTTTGAAGGACCAATTGTTTTTCGTAAATCTTTTTCATCCACAGCTCTCCTGCCCAAATCTGGAAAAATAAATCTTGAGCTCCTTCCACTCACCTCCACCACCTTCAATGCCTTCCCTCCCCAGTCTGGCTAAAGCCAAGCTCCCAGCTTTCATATGAGTAGAGTGACAGCTCCCCATTGCATGGCTTGTTCTATCCTCTCAACATGGACTTCAGAGAGCCATGGTGTCAAGGGAATGTGAAAATGGATGCAGGTCCGGCATCAATCCCGTTATCCCACTTTCCTGTGTCTGTCGCAATCAGGGAGCAGTAGAAGAAGGTAATGAAACCGCTAACCACCATCCCAGCACCACGTCCTGGTCTCCACAGACCAAGGTGAACATGGGGAACACAAGGGATGCAAAGATATTGCCTTGTTTATATACCAATTGTTGTTACGTCAGAGTAGTGAATATCCGGATTTTGAACCAGTTATTCACGACTTTAGCTTGCAATGGAGCCATACAGGACAAAGGTTTTTTTTTCAACAGAATGAGGCAAAACAGAGTAGTGTAAAAGACACCAAATATGTTACATAAACATCTGCTGACTGACTCATGTCACGTGGGCCATTTTCAGCAAGTAATTTTTTTAAAATTCAACATCACTTTGCATGATGGGACTTGTATGCATACTCCATTACGCCATTAATCAAAAGCATCCCTCTATACAACGCGTTTACTAAACAGTGAAGACTACATGAATTTGATTATTTTGAGATGGCCAGATGCCACCCAGCAGTGGCCTGTGCAGATGAGAGGGGTGGGGCCGGGTGGGGGGGGGGAGGGATTCCAAGAGACAACGACTAGGGAAAATTATTTATTTATTTAATTTTCCCTTGTGGTCGTCTGTCGAATCCCCCCCAACTCAGCCCCACTGATCTTACCTGCACGGCCGCTGTTGGTGCCACCTGTGTAACATGTGAGACAGGTCTCGAATAAAGAGTCCTACATAGACCCTGATGATCTAATTCATAAAAATATTAGTACATTTGTACCTGTAGAAGTAGTCCTGGCCGCAGTTGCGAATTAAAAAAAGTAAAACTTTCAAATAGTATGCCTGGAAAAATGCAGCGCTCACAGCATTCCAAGTGCCATGTGACTTGTTGTCATGCTTCAGTTTAATGGGGAATTATATGGCTAGCCAGTGATTTTGTGCAAATTGCAAAGGTGTTCCTTTTTTCTCCATGGGTAAACGTTTCCTCAAAAACTGTTTTCTTTGCCCCTCTACCCTCGGAAGTCTCGGGGTGTTCCATTCCCCTACCCACGTTGGAAATTCCACTCCTTATCAGGAACACATGTCCAACCATTTCCATAGTGTAAGAGGTCGGAGAGAAGTTTGTGTCTGACCATAGGCTGACCTGTCTCTTTATGTTAACCACCTTTCAAAGCTTCCTACAACTTAATTCTACACAAACGCCCTCCCTTGCACGGGATTTACTCCTACCTATAAGACTGCCTTTGGGTTTTATGACAAAGGCATGAACGGATTCACAAGTGTAACTCAGTACTGTGTGCATAACTTCCACTCATAAATTCACTCATTTGAGCTTGCAAACAGCTTTCTTTCCCCAATAAAAATTCTGTGTAACTGTTGTAGGATCTTCGGTTCTGCAGATGCAATGCTTTTTATACCAGCGCCCACTGATCGGTTTTATGAGTTATTTATGTATTTTCAGTTTTCTGTAGATTGAGAACCACCCATAAGGAACAAGAGCCTTTACAATGGTGTACAAAAATACATGACTCCAAGAGAGAGAAAACAGTAGAACTAAGCCCGTCTCCTAACATAAACTGCTTTGAAACAGTGTCACTAAGTCAAACTAAGATGGTAATTATCCAGTAGTCAAGCACTTCATGAACAAAAGAACCCCATGGTTATTTCCTAAGGAATTTCAAGGAGTTTTACGTTAAACTAAATCAAGGTATAATTTTAGAAATTGGGCTTCTTCAGTTCATGTGTACACATGCAGCACAAACCTACAGATCATTTTTAAATTATGACATTGGAATTTGGTTCTTGCTTCCCGAGTCAAAACGAAAAAGAGAGTTAAATATTAGAGGTGACATGACTTGTAAACTACCATTACCATGGAGTGGAGCTCAAAGCACAACACGAGTCATAGACTTTGACTAGCCAAGTCCTAGTTTCCAAGTCTGTCTTTGTTGTGCCAGGAATACAGGAAGGACACTGGCATCGATTTAGTTAAAGCGTGGTGATTTATTACATGTATAACTCCAACAACATGTGAAACATTGGGCCCACGAGGAGCGGCGATCTCCACTCGCCGGCCGCGCTCTCCTTCAATGTCCCGTCCCCCTCCGCGTCACGGAAACGCCCGTCCTGATAGGACGGGGCGTCACGTGACACAGAGGACAACGAGACCTGCGTCTCTATGATGTGTAAAACACTAGACCGTACAACATCTCCCCCCTCAACAATATAAACAGCAAAACATTATTCATGTCATGACAAAATCTTCAAAACGCTTGGGCGCCCTAACAAGTCTGGTAGGCCTCCTCGGAGTCACAAACCGAGGTTGCCCTTCGGTGCTGGGAGTGCTACTACCTCTGGTATAGTCCTGGGCACCCTGGATGCCTTCACACTCTGGCACAGACTTCGTTCCACCCCGCACACCGGCACCACATGCCTCAAATCGCATCTCTTCACGACATGCAGATTCGCCTTTGCTAGCTCTATCGATAGGCGAGGTGTGCAAACATCCATCATCCTCCCTCTCACTCCTATCCGCAACCTCATTTCCTTGCCACTCTGGTGCATTATCGTCATTCCTAGACCCACTCGCACGGCCTCTACTCATGATGATTTTTTCCTGGCCTGCTTTGAGCCTGACGATGTCATCTTTGCTTCTCCATCCTCCACCCTCCAAGCACACTGCCCCTTTCCTAACCTCCTGCACCCGTGCGGGAGTTTGAAAGACTGACTCCCCCTTCATCACCTTATGCGGCTTCTTTACTAGCACCCAATCTCCCTGTTCCACGTCCTTTGCTCTGGCTCTGTTCACAGTATCAGCGTATCGCTTGGCACACTCCTGTTTGGCCATGATACGCTCCCTGACTCTGAGCGACTCCTCTTGCACACCCTCCGTGTCTTCTCTTACATCATACCACTTGTTGTATTTGGGAGTAAGCTCGCTGGTGCACCTTCTCCCCCTCATCAGATAGAAGGGTGTATGGCCTGTAACAGCATTCGGGGTGTTATGGTAAGTGTGCACCTTGTCCGCAAGAAACATCTTGACGTCCAAATTGGACGCAATGGCTAGCTGAATGCCCTCTTTAAGGAACCTGTTCATTCTCTCCACCTGCCCGTTGCTCTTTGGGCTGTACAACGGGGTCTTCTCCTGCTTGATCCCTGAGTGGGCGAGAAAGTCCGTCATCTTCCTGGATACGAGCTGTGTGCCATTATCAGAAACCATGACCTTCGGTTGCCCTTCCTGGGCGAAAATTTTTCGTAGCACTTGAATCACCCGGTCCGTGGTAACTTCTCGGACAAACTTGTACTGTATCCACTTGGAGTAGTAGTCGGTGATCACGATGAGAAATCTGCAATCCTCCGGCAGCAACGAGAACGGACCCGCGAAGTCGATGGCAATCTTGCTCCATGGGCCACCCGGGATGTCAACCCTCTGCAGTTCCCCTCTGCTGGTCTTCCAATGCTTGTCCGCCTTCAGACACTGCTCGCATCGGTCTATGAAGTCGCAGACGTCGCTGGTCATCCCCGGCCACCAGTAGTACATTTTCAGCAGATTCTTGGTCGCGGTGCCGCCAGGGTGACCCTTGTGAGCAATTCTTATCAGTTTGCTCCTGAGGCCTTCCGGGGGAACGAACAGCTCGTGCCGTTTCAAGAAACCATTCTCGAGAGTGAGCTCCGCACTCACCTGCTGGAAACTTCGTAGCGAACCGTGTAAGTTCCGAACAGGAGGCCAATGGGATGTCATGTGACCTATCACGGTGCGGAGAATCACGTCCTTCTCTTGAGAAGCCAGCCATTCCTCCTCTGAGATGGAACCTTCGCACATCGTCGTGGCATCCACCAGAGCCACCACACACTCCGCATCATCGAGGGACACGTCATCATCCCCTGCCACCGGCAAGCGGGACAAACAATCCGCTCTGCAGTTGAGGCCACCCTTGATGTGCCGGATCGTGAAGTGGTATTCCTGCAGCTTGGACAGTAGGCGCAGCAGCCGCGAACTAGCCTTCCCATTACCACGGCCCTCGCCGGCCATCATGTAGATCAGGGGTTTATGATCCGTGACGATTTCGAACACCTTGCCCCACAAGTAGTTCTTCAGTTTCTCCACCGCCCAGACACAGGCGAGCGTCTCGCGCTCGATGGTACTGTAGTGCTTCTCGGCGTCGCTCAAAGAGCGGGATATGAAGGCGATGGTGTTTTCTTTCTGCCCGTGGAACTGGCAGAATACCGCCCCGATGCCCTTTGCACTGGCATCGACAGTGACCACATTCCGCAAGTCCTTGTTGTAAGGTTGCAGCACCGGAGCCAATGCGATACCCCTCTTGACGGCCTCGAATGCTGCGTCCTGCTCCGCTGCCCAGACGTACTTGACATTCTTCCTCAGCAAGGCCCTCAGTGGCTCCACCGTGGTCGCGTACCCCTGCAGGAACTTTGAATAGTACTCGCTGAGCCCCAGGAAAGACCGCAGGGCGTCCTTGTCGCCAGGGCACGGAGCTTCTCTGATCGCTCTCACCAGGTCATCCTTGGGAGTAATACCATCCGGGGTCAGGACATGCCCCAAGTATTCGATCTTGGTCTCCATAAACTTACATTTGTCCTTGGAGACTGTCATCCCTTTCTCACGCAAGACCTCCAACACCTTGCCCAATACCACCAGGTGCTCCGCTTCGTCCTTGGTGTGAATCAAGATGTCGTCCTGGAACGCTTCGACCCCCTCCATGTCACAGAACAGCAGATCCATCAACTTTTGGAACACCCCCGAAGCAGAGGCGAGACCGAAGGGCAGCCGGACGTACCTGTACGCCCCGAACGGAGTGACGAACGTGGTCAGCTTTTTGGAGCCCTCGGGGAGGCAGACCTGGTGGTACGCAGACTTCAGATCAATCAGGGTAAAGAACCGGGACCCTGATGTTGACGCCAAAATGTCTTGAATGTTGGGCAGGGGATGGCAATTGACCAGGATATTGTTATTGAGGGAACGCAGATCCATGCATAGACGGATGTCTCCGGACCTTTTCTTCTTCGACACGACAATTGCGGACACCCATTCCGAAGCACGGGCACCTTCTATCACACCTTCATTTTCCAACTTGTCCAGCACAGCCTTGAGTTCCGCCCTGACCGAGAGAGGCACGGTCCTGACCTTGTGTTTGATCGGTATAGCCCCCTCCTTCAGCTGTATGTCGTGCACAAAGCCCTTCACACACCCTACTTCATTCGCGAAGACTGAATTACATTTTGCAAGGACTCCGGACAACCCACCCGGCTCATCGTCTGCCTGAATTGAGTTGACCCAGTCTGCCCTGAGGACTATGGGATCAGCTGCCCCTGGGATTAGCATCACTCCCAACTTCGCCAGATCCTTCCATCCCACGAGGCTCCTCCCTTTCTCGGCCACGTAAATCTTAGTAGTGATGGCCCTCCCTTTGAAAGTGAGGGTATCGGAAAAATACCCTTTCATCACTATGTCCCGCTCCCCAAACGCTTTCGGATTCACATCCGTCACACGCAACTGCACATCATGCCACTTCGCATCAAACGTGGTGTCAGAAATCAGGGTAATAGGGGAACCTGAATCAGCTGTAAACGGAAGCTCAACAGAGCCGATCATAACGGAGCCTATGGGCCCCTTCACTCGCCCATCCTCCGCATCAATAGAGAGTACAATATCCCCAAGCGCCTCGAGATCACTTTCGCTCACGGAACTCACTTTCACACTGCTAGCCGACTTTCTGGTCTTGCATACGGCAGCAAAGTGACCCACCCTCTTGCACTTAGTACACTTCCTACCAAGCGCAGGGCAGGCCTTACTGTCCGCCAAGTGATCCAGCGCTCCGCACCTGAAGCAAGCGAGCGGCTTCCTACCCGCCCCCTTGTCACTCGCCCCTCTTTCAGGAGGCCTCTGGGCGGACCTGCTTCTGTCCTGCACATAAAACACATTGGCAGCGTGGCAAGTATTGGCAAGTTCCTTTGCGGACACCAGTGATCTCTCGATGGCCTTCGCAATCGCCACCACCTCCTGCAGCGTAGGATCACGGCATGTCAGTAATCGTTCCTGCACTTTCACAGTCTTGGGCCAGAACACGCAAGCAAGCAATATATTCCTCTATGGTCTCCCCTTCATCCTGCTTCCGAAGAGCAAATTTGTGGCGCCCCACCATGATGGTAGTCTCCTCAGCATACTGCAGCTCTAACCTCTTCACCGCCTCCTGGAACACAGTGAGCTGAGTGGTAACCCCAGGGGGATTCACGTACACGGGCAAACTGTCGAAGACCTCTTGCCCAGCCTTCCCCAGCAGTCCGAACAAAAGCGCTTTCTTCCGCTCCGCCGCGTACCCTGCGCCATCAATGGAGACAATATAGTTTTCGAAAGCCCTCAACCAGCTCTTCCACTTCATGCATGGCTTGCCGGGAACCTCCAGGAAGAGAGGCGGGACACAGATGTTGCCCCCGTGCGCCATCGTGAACGACGTATACTCCCCGCAGACGTGGCACGGAAAGCAGGCACCCCCACGCAGCGGCAACCCCCAGGCCTGGCAGAACGTGAGCACGATGGGGAAGCACCAAGCAGGGCGCAAGCACCGCTAGGCGAGACCCCGCAGCAACAGAAAGTACCTGGCACTCAGGGCTGGAGACAGCAGCTTGCAGGCCAACCAAGGCCAGAGGGGGGGCGCCAGCACAGAAAGGCCCCGGGAACAGTACCAGCAGGCAGGAGCACGTGGCCAGAAGACGGACGAGGCAGGCAGCAACATGGGAACCAGAGGATGCAGGGAGGGGCTTCAGCAGCAGACACCACGTGGGAGGGCTCCGCTTCAACCGGCGAAGGCAGCAAATCATGGAGAGACACTCGTGGGCCCAGATTCAAGAACCCTCGTCGCCATTTGTTGTGCCAGGAATACAGGAAGGACACTGGCATCGATTTAGTTAAAGCGTGGTGATTTATTACATGTATAACTCCAACAACATGTGAAACATTGGGCCCACGAGGAGCGGCGATCTCCACTCGCCGGCCGCGCTCTCCTTCAATGTCCCGTCCCCCTCCGCGTCACGGAAACGCCCGTCCTGATAGGACGGGGCGTCACGTGACACAGAGGACAACGAGACCTGCGTCTCTATGATGTGTAAAACACTAGACCGTACAACAGTCTTGCAGGCAAGTTCACATCATCAGCACATACACATGCCTAGACCTCCCCTACCAGACACCAGGCATTTCCCCTGGAGGTTGGAAGTTGTGGGGGGCAGTTTTGACGCCGTGGCCCAGTATTGGTGCAAGAGCAGGCCTGTATTCTCCCTCCTGCCTGGCTCCCGCTGTCACTGCAAGCGAATGAGCAGTCTGATGGTCAACTTAAACATTTAGCAAAGGAAAAAAAACTCTGCTGTAACTTGGCAAGGACAAATGTGAACTCTGTTGTTGTGGCTTATTTGTCACGAGCGAACTACATTTAAAATTAGCGTATGTGCTTAAGGCACCTGCTACAGAGTTTGTAAACAAAAGCTTCTGTGCTATAACAGCTGTCAAGTTGCTGGAGAGATCTATATGTACTTTTGCCAGGGCTTTACCCCACGAGTTCACTCCCCCTTCTCCTTCTTGGCCAAACAGTGCACACCCTTTTCCCCTCACATTATTCTGAGGACAATAATTTTATGGTGCATAAAATACCGCAGTTTATAATTTCAAACATGGATCATACATTTTGCAACTTGTTGGTTGGTCGTTCGAAACCCATGTTTTCTTGTCATACTTCACATTTCTCAATAACATTGTTCCCTTTTGTTTTTGCTTCTATTTCTGGCTGACAGCACTAACCTTGCGCAGTGGCCCATTCTGCAGGTGTCTTAGTGTTTGCGTTTCTAGGCTTCTCTTGTTACCGACCTTGTAGGTGGCCGTCAAACCTGGCCCAGGCTGCAAGTGCCGTTCCACTTGCCTTGGACCCTTGCTGACCATTCATCTGCTCACCGTGCCCCTGCCATGTGGCATCCCAAGGACACTGTCTGAGCAGGCATTCTATTCTGGCTGTCTTTGTGTGCTGTTACCTGCTGTCCCATGTCCCTGCCAAGAGGCATCCCTAAGAAACTGTTTGAGCAGTTCTTCTATCTAGGTTACTCTTTTCCTTGGGTATCTTTCTGTTCTGCCTCCACCATGCTGCCAGCGGTTTCCAGGTCGGGGGCAGCTCTCCCCTTGCGCTTGCTCATGAGAAACCCAGCTGCTACAGAACTTCAACTGTATTGAGTAGGGACATATCCAGGCCCACCTCAGGGTGAGCAGTCTATATATCGACTTTTTAATATCGAGGGACATAAATATCGAGTCAAAAATATCTAATGTACAAAATATCGAAATAGATATTATCGATGTGAAAAATATCGTTTTTTTTTTTTAATTATATGTCGATGTAAGTAATATCGTTAGTAATAATATCGACATGTGAAAATATCGTTATTGTGTGTTTAGTAAATATTTTGAAGTTGTTTGTATAAATAGTTAAAATGTATATAATATGAGAAATATTTATATTGTTTTAGGGGCGGGATGTTGGGTTATAGGGGATAAGGGTGGGCAGTGTTTTAAAAAAGTTAATTTTTTTTTTAATATATTGTTAAATTTAATTAGTAAATTTTATTTCAAATTTGAAATGTATATTTAATTTTAGGAGCGGGATGTTGGGTTACAGGGGATAAGGGTGGGAAGTGTTTTAAAAATGTTTATATATTTTTGAATTTTTACAAAAATTTATTTAGAAATTTTAAAATAAATTTAGAATTTTAAAATTATTTTTAGGAGCGGGATGTTGGGTTATAGGGGATAAGGGTGGGAAGTGTTTTAAAAATGTTTGTATATTTTAGAATTAAAAAAAAAAAATATTTAGAAGTTTTAAATTACATTTAGAATTTTACAATTAATTTTAGGAGCGGGATGTTGGTTTATAGGGGATAAGGGTGGGAAGTGTTTTAAAAATGTTTATATATTTTGTAATATTTAAAAAAAATTATTTAGAAATTGTAAATTAAATTTAGAATTTTACAAATAATTTTAGGAGCGGGATGTTGGTTTATAGGGGATAAGGGTGGGAAGTGTTTTAAAAATGTTTATATATTTTTTAATTTTTTAAAAAAATTATTTAGAAATTGTAAATTAAATTTAGAATTTTACAAATAATTTTAGGAGCGGGATGTTGGGTTATAGGGGATAAGGGTGGGAAGTGTTTTAAAAATGTTTAGATATTTTTGAATTTTAAAAAAAAATTATTTAGAAAATTTAAATATAATTTAGAATTTTACAAATAATTTTAGGAGCAGGATGTTGGGTTATAGGGGATAAGGGTGGGAAGTGTTTTAAAAATGTTTATATGTTTTAGAATGTTTAAAAAAATTAATGTAGAAATTGTAATTTTAATTTAGAAATTTAAAATTAATTGTAGGAGTGGGATGTTGGGTTATAGGGAATGAGGGTGGGAAGTGTTTTGCAAATGTTTATATATTTTTGAATGTTTTTAAAAAAATATTTATAATTTTAAATGTAATTTAGAAATTTAGTTAAAATTTTCGGAGTGGGATGTTGAGTTACAGGGGATAAGGGTGGGAAGTGTTGTAAAAAACATTTTTTAATTTGGAATATTTAATAAATTTAATTTGAAATTTGGAATAAAAATATATTTTTTATATTATCTTTTAGGAGTGGGATGTTGGGTTAAAGGGGATGAGGGTGGGGAGTGTTTTAAAAAATTTGATTTATGTATGAATAATTTGTATACAAAATTTAGCAAATTATAATAAAATTTCGAATGTTATATTTAATTTTAGGAGTGAGATGTTGTGTTATGGGGATACGGGTGTGGAGTTTGATAAAAATGTGTAAAATGTTGGTAATATTGTATAAAAAGTATGTATAAATTTTGATTTTGATTGTACAATTTAAAATCTTTTGGGTGCTTGGGATGTTGGCTTATAGGGAATAAGGGTGGGGAGTGTTTTAACAATTTATTTGAAATTAGTAATATTGAGTAATTTATATTAAAAATAAATATATTATAATATAATATTTAGGGATACATTTTAGATTGGGGATTTGGATTTGTAGAGGATAAGTGTGGGTATTGTTTTATGTAAATTTTTTAATAATGATTAAAACTTATTTTTTTTTATATATTTATATTTATATATTTGTATTGCAATTACTGTAATTAAATACATATTGGAGTGGGAATATCACATTAATTAAGATTAGTATACATGATCTAGTGTAATTAAATATATTTATGAGTGGGAATACTAAATTAATTAAGGTTAGTGGTTTGCACCTACCATAATTAAATATAGATTTGAGTCAGAATAGTAAATTAATTAAGTTCAGTGTCCAGCACTTATCTTAATTAAATATAGACTGGAGTGGGAATAGTAAATTAATTAAGTTCATTGTCCAGCACCTACTGTAATTTAATATAGGTTGGAGTGAGAATAGTAAATTAATTAAGTTCAGTGTCCAGCACTTATCTTAATTAAATATAGACTGGAGTGGGAATAGTAAATTAATTCAGTTCAGTGTCCAGCACATACTATAATTAAATATAGGTTGGAGTGAGAATAGTAAATTAATTAGGTTCAGTGTCCAGCACTTATCTTAATTTAATATAGACTGGAGTGGGAATAGTAAATTAATTTAGTTCAGTGTCCAGCGCCTACCCTAATTTAATATAGGTTGGAGTGAGAATAGTAAATTAATTAAGTTCAGTGTCCAGCAGTTATCTTAATTAAATATAGACTGGAGTGGGAATAGTAAATTTATTAAGTTCAGTGTCCAGCACCTACTCTAATTTAATATAGGTTGGAGTGAGAATAGTAAATTAATTATGTTCAGTGTCCAGCACTTATCTTAATTAAATATAGATTGGAGTGAGAATAGTAAATTAATTAAGTTCAGTGTCCAGCACTTATCTTAATTAAATATAGATTGGAGTGGGAATAGTAAATTAATTAAGTTCAGTGTCCAGCACCTACCCTAATTTAATATAGGTTGGAGTGAGAATAGTAAATTAATTAAGTTCAGTGTCCAGCAGTTATCTTAATTAAATATAGACTGGAGTGGGAATAGTAAATTTATTAAGTTCAGTGTCCAGCACCTACTCTAATTTAATATAGGTTGGAGTGAGAATAGTAAATTAATTATGTTCAGTGTCCAGCACTTATCTTAATTAAATATAGATTAGAGTGGGAATAGTAAATTAATTAAGTTCAGTGTCCAGCATCTACCCTAATTAAATATAGATTGGAGTGAGAATAGTAAATTAATTAAGTTCAGTGTCCAGCACTTATCTTAATTAAATATAGATTGGAGTGGGAATAGTAAATTAATTTAGTTCAGTGTCCAGCACCTACCCTAATTTAATATAGGTTGGAGTGAGAATAGTAAATTAATTAAGTTCAGTGTCCAGCAGTTATTTTAATTAAATATAGACTGGAGTGGGAATAGTAAATTTATTAAGTTCAGTGTCCAGCACCTACTCTAATTTAATATAGGTTGGAGTGAGAATAGTAAATTAATTATGTTCAGTGTCCAGCACTTATCTTAATTAAATATAGATTAGAGTGGGAATAGTAAATTAATTAAGTTCAGTGTCCAGCATCTACCCTAATTAAATATAGATTGGAGTGAGAATAGTAAATTAATTAAGTTCAGTGTCCAGCACTTATCTTAATTAAATATAGATTGGAGTGGGAATAGTAAATTAATTAAGTTCAGTGTCCAGCACATACTCTAATTAAATATAGGTTGGAGTGAGAATAGTAAATTAATTAAGTTCAGTGTCCAGCACTTATCTTAATTAAATATAGACTGGAGTGGGAATAGTTAATTAATTAAGTTCAGTGTCCAGCACCTACTCAAATGTAATATAGGTTGGAGTGAGAATAGTAAATTAATTAAGTTCAGTGTCCAGCAGTTATCTTAATTTAATATAGACTGGAGTGGGAATAGTAAATTAATTAAGTTCAGTGTCCAGCAGCTACTCTAATTTAATATAGGTTGGAGTGAGAATAGTAAATTAATTAAGTTCAGTGTCCAGCACTTATCTTAATTAAATCTAGACTGGAGTGGGAATACTACATAAATGTAGTTCAGTGTCCAGCACCTACCCTAATTTAATATAGGTTGGAGTGAGAATAGTAAATTAATTATGTTCAGTGTCCAGCACTTATCTTAATTAAATATAGACTGGAGTGGGAATAGTAAATAAATTTAGTTCAGTGTCCAGCACATACTCTAATTAAATATAGGTTGGAGTGAGAATAGTAAATTTATTAAGTTGAGTGTCCAGCACTTATCTTAATGTAATTTAGACTGGAGTGGGAATAGTAAATTAATTAAGTTCAGTGTCCAGCAGCTACTCTAATTTAATATAGGTTGAAGTGAGAATAGTAAATTAATTAAGTTCAGTGTCCAGCACTTATCTTAATTAAATATAGACTGGAGTGGGAATAGTAAATTAATTAAGTTCAGTGTCCAGCACATACTCTAATCAAATATAGGTTGGAGTGAGAATAGTAAATTAATTAAGTTCAGTGTCCAGCAATTATCTTAATTAAATATAGACTGGAGTGGGAATAGTTAATTAATTAAATTCAGTGTCCAGCACCTACTCTAATGTAATATAGGTTGGAGTGAGAATAGTAAATTAATTAAGTTTAGTGTCCAGCACTTATCCTAATTAAATATAGATTGGAGTGAGAATAGTAAATTAATTAAGTTCAGTGTCCAGCACTTATCTTAATTAAATATAGACTGGAGTGGGAATAGTAAATAAATTTAGTTCAGTGTCCAGCACATACTCTAATTAAATATAGGTTGGAGTGAGAATAGTAAATTTATTAAGTTGAGTGTCCAGCACTTATCTTAATGTAATATAGACTGGAGTGGGAATAGTAAATTAATTAAGTTCAGTGTCCAGCAGCTACTCTAATTTAATATAGGTTGAAGTGAGAATAGTAAATTAATTAAGTTCAGTGTCCAGCACTTATCTTAATTAAATATAGACTGGAGTGGGAATAGTAAATTAATTAAGTTCAGTGTCCAGCACATACTCTAATCAAATATAGGTTGGAGTGAGAATAGTAAATTAATTAAGTTCAGTGTCCAGCAATTATCTTAATTAAATATAGACTGGAGTGGGAATAGTTAATTAATTAAATTCAGTGTCCAGCACCTACTCTAATGTAATATAGGTTGGAGTGAGAATAGTAAATTAATTAAGTTTAGTGTCCAGCACTTATCTTAATTAAATATAGACTGGAGTGGGAATAATTAATTAATTCAGTTCAGTGTCCAGCATATACTCTAATTAAATATAGGTTGGAGTGAGAATAGTAAATTTATTAAGTTCAGTGTCCAGCAGTTATCTTAATTTAATATAGACTGGAGTGGGAATAGTAAATTAATTAAGTTCAGTGTCCAGCAGCTACTCTAATTTAATATAGGTTGGAGTGAGAATAGTAAATTAATTAAGTTCAGTGTCCAGCACTTATCTTAATTAAATATAGACTGGAGTGGGAATACTACATAAATTTAGTTCAGTGTCCAGCACCTACCCTAATTTAATATAGGTTGGAGTGAGAATAGTAAATTAATTAGGTTCAGTGTCCAGCACTTATCTTAATTAAATATAGACTGGAGTGGGAATAGTAAATAAATGTAGTTCAGTGTCCAGCAGCTACCCTAATTTAATATAGTTTGGAGTGAGAATAGTAAATTAATTAGGTTCAGTGTCCAGCACTTATCTTAATTAAATATAGACTGGAGTGGGAATGGTAAATTTATTAAGTTAAGTGTCCAGCACCTACTCTAATTTAATATAGGTTGGAGTGAGAATAGTAAATTAATTATGTTCAGTGTCCAGCACTTATCCTAATTAAATATAGACTGGAGTGGGAATAGTAAATTAATTAAGTTCAGTGTCCAGCACCTATCCTAATTAAATATAGATTGGAGTGAGAATAGTAAATTAATTAAGTTCAGTGTCCAGCACTTATCTTAATTAAATATAGATTGGAGTGGGAATAGTAAATTAATTAAGTTCAGTGTCCAGCACATACTCTAATTAAATATAGGTTGGAGTGAGAATAGTAAATTAATTAAGTTCAGTGTACAGCACTTATCTTAATTAAATATAGACTGGAGTGGGAATCGTTAATTAATTAAGTTCAGTGTCCAGCACCTACTCTAATGTAATATAGGTTGGAGTGAGAATAGTAAATTAATTAAGTTCAGTGTCCAGCTCTTATCTTAATTAAATATAGACTGGAGTGGGAATAGTAAATTAATTCAGTTCAGTGTCCAGCACCTACCCTAATTAAATATAGATTGGAGTGAGAATAGTAAATTAATTAAGTTCAGTGTCCAGCACTTATCTTAATTAAATATAGATTGGAGTGGGAATAGTAAATTAATTAAGTTCAGTGTCCAGCACATACTCTAATTAAATATAGGTTGGAGTGAGAATAGTAAATTAATTAAGTTCAGTGTCCAGCACTTATCTTAATTAAATATAGACTGGAGTGGGAATACTACATAAATTTAGTTCAGTGTCCAGCACCTACCCTAATTTAATATAGGTTGGAGTGAGAATAGTAAATTAATTAGGTTCAGTGTCCAGCACTTATCTTAATTAAATATAGACTGGAGTGGGAATAGTAAATAAATGTAGTTCAGTGTCCAGCAGCTACCCTAATTTAATATAGTTTGGAGTGAGAATAGTAAATTAATTAGGTTCAGTGTCCAGCACTTATCTTAATTAAATATAGACTGGAGTGGGAATAGTAAATTAATTCAGTTCAGTGTCCAGCATCTACTCTAATTAAATATAGGTTGGAGTGAGAATAGTAAATTTATTAAGTTCAGTGTCCAGCACTTATCTTAATTTAATATAGACTGGAGTGGGAATAGTAAATTAATTAAGTTCAGTGTCCAGAACCTACTCTAATTTAATATAGGTTGGAGTGAGAATAGTAAATTAATTATGTTCAGTGTCCAGCACTTATCTTAATTAAATATAGACTGGAGTGGGAATAGTAAATTAATTAAGTTCAGTGTCCAGCACCTACCCTAATTAAATATAGATTGGAGTGAGAATAGTAAATTAATTAAGTTCAGTGTCCAGCACTTATCTTAATTAAATATAGATTGGAGTGGGAATAGTAAATTAATTAAGTTCAGTGTCCAGCACATACTCTAATTAAATATAGGTTGGAGTGAGAATAGTAAATTAATTAAGTTCAGTGTACAGCACTTATCTTAATTAAATATAGACTGGAGTGGGAATCGTTAATTAATTAAGTTCAGTGTCCAGCACCTACTCTAATGTAATATAGGTTGGAGTGAGAATAGTAAATTAATTAAGTTCAGTGTCCAGCTCTTATCTTAATTAAATATAGACTGGAGTGGGAATAGTAAATTAATTCAGTTCAGTGTCCAGCACCTACCCTAATTAAATATAGATTGGAGTGAGAATAGTAAATTAATTAAGTTCAGTGTCCAGCACTTATCTTAATTAAATATAGATTGGAGTGGGAATAGTAAATTAATTAAGTTCAGTGTCCAGCACATTCTCTAATTAAATATAGGTTGGAGTGAGAATAGTAAATTAATTAAGTTCAGTGTCCAGCACTTATCTTAATTAAATATAGACTGGAGTGGGAATACTACATAAATTTAGTTCAGTGTCCAGCACCTACCCTAATTTAATATAGGTTGGAGTGAGAATAGTAAATTAATTAGGTTCAGTGTCCAGCACTTATCTTAATTAAATATAGACTGGAGTGGGAATAGTAAATAAATGTAGTTCAGTGTCCAGCAGCTACCCTAATTTAATATAGTTTGGAGTGAGAATAGTAAATTAATTAGGTTCAGTGTCCAGCACTTATCTTAATTAAATATAGACTGGAGTGGGAATAGTAAATTAATTCAGTTCAGTGTCCAGCATCTACTCTAATTAAATATAGGTTGGAGTGAGAATAGTAAATTTATTAAGTTCAGTGTCCAGCACTTATCTTAATTTAATATAGACGAGTGGGAATAGTAAATTAAATAAGTTCAGTGTCCAGAACCTACTCTAATTTAATATAGGTTGGAGTGAGAATAGTAAATTAATTATGTTCAGTGTCCAGCACTTATCTTAATTAAATATAGACTGGAGTGGGAATAGTAAATTAATTAAGTTCAGTGTCCAGCACCTACCCTAATTAAATATAGATTGGAGTGAGAATAGTAAATTAATTAAGTTCAGTGTCCAGCACTTATCTTAATTAAATATAGATTGGAGTGGGAATAGTAAATTAATTAAGTTCAGTGTCCAGCACATACTCTAATTAAATATAGGTTGGAGTGAGAATAGTAAATTAATTAAGTTCAGTGTCCAGCAGTTATCTTAATTAAATATAGACTGGAGTGGGAATAGTTAATTAATTAAGTTCAGTGTCCAGCACCTACTCTAATGTAATATAGGTTGGAGTGAGAATAGTTAATTAATTAAGTTCAGTGTCCAGCACTTATCTTAATTAAATATAGACTGGAGTGGGAATAGTAAATTAATTCAGTTCAGTGTCCAGCACATACTCTAATTAAATATAGGTTGCAGTGAGAATAGTAAATTTATTAAGTTCAGTGTCCAGCACTTATCTTAATTTAATATAGACTGGAGTGGGAATAGTAAATTATTTAAGTTCAGTGTCCAGCAGCTATTCTAATTTAATATAGGTTGGAGTGAGAATAGTAAATTAATTAAGTTCGGTGTCCAGCACTTATCTTAATTAAATATAGACTGGAGTGGGAATAGTAAATTAATTCAGTTCAGTGTCCAGCACCTACTCGAATTTAATATAGGTTGGAGTGAGAATAGTAAATTAATTAAGTTCAGTCTGTAGTGGGAGTAGTATGTTAATTAAGTTTGGTAAATAGCAAATATTAGAATTAAATATAGAGTTGAATAGGAACAGTTAAATTAATTTATTTTAATTTACAATAAATCTGTAGATTTTAGTTTTGGTTGGATAAAAGATAGAAGTGATATCAGAATGCAAATTCCAAATTTTTGTATAAAATAGTAGAAAGGAAAAAAAGATTTGTTTTATAGTTGCAATGTATATTAATTAGAGAGAAAATATTGTTTATTATTACGCATATTCTAATAATTAAATCATTGAAATAAACACGTAATAAAATAATTAATATTTAACATTTGTATTATTGTAATAATTTTTTATAATGGATATATATTTGTTTAATGTATATTTTGGACATTAATATATGAACAGACAAAATAATAAAAAAAACAATTCTGATTTTTATAGCTGTTTAATATTTTTAAATTTGTATTGTGTACTCTCAATATTTTTAGACTTTATTTGAATTTATAAGAAATTGTATGTTTTGAAATATATGATAAATATATTTTAATTATTAATATTTATATTAGATAATTAATATTGAAATTGTTTACATTTTAGAATATTTCTTTTTATTTTAAGTTTTGGTATGTTGTAGATACAATATATTAATTATATCATGTTCATCCATTTTTTTTGGTAATATATACATTTTTATTATTATATTAATAAATATATTTTATTTATTAATTTATTTTTATACGTTAAATAATTTTCACATATATAAAAAAAATAGGTATTCTTTTTGAGTATTTTATTCTAATGTTTTACTAATTTTTAAAGTAATGTGTAATGTTAAATAAATAGTTAGGGCATTTATTGGTATTTTTTTAGTTGTTATGTTTGTTTGGGTCTTTTATTTTGTAACCTCTCGCTGTTGTTTTGGGTTATTTTGGTAGAATCCAGGTCGCGGTCGGGAGCTGTTTCGCGTTTGAGAAGGTAAGAGTTATTTTCTTTATTATTAAATAGTTTTAAGTGTTTTGTGGAAGTAGTAATGTTGTAATAAGTGTGTATGGATTGATGTTTTAGAAGTTAGGGTGTTAGTAATAGTTTGTATACGGTTTTATAATTTACGTTGTGTTCGGTGTTTGTGGCTTTGTTAGTGTTTTGTTATTTCGGTGTGTTAAAGTTTTATAGTGTTTGAATAATGTTTGTAGTGATGTTTTTAGGTGCATTATGTGTGTTTGTGTGTGGGTGGGAATGTTTGTTTCTCTTTTGTAGGTTTTACGGAAAAGATATTTTCGTCGGTTTCAAACACCTTATTTTTTTTTAAGGAACTGTGTATTAGTTGTGTTTACTAATCTTTATTTTACACTTCCTTTATTGTTCGGGTTTCCAGGAGCGGTTATTTACCTTTTTAATATTTTTCGGGATTTTTATGGTTAATGGATAGTCGGTTTTTTGCGTAGACGTTTTTTTCCAAAAACAGTTGTATTTTTCCATTTTATTTGGATTTCTTTTTGATACCTATGGATTTTGAACTACCTGGATTTATTTGGAAGGAATGTTATTATCCCATTGGAGCAACTACACAGGTAAGTTCATTTAAATATTTTAATTGTGGGTGGGCAAATCTTATATATTTAATGTTGTTGTTGTGTACTTGGTTTGTTTAATTATGTTGTCTAAATATATGTAGATATAAATTATTTATATATTTTAGACAACATAATTAAATATGTGATATAATAAAGTGGTTTATTTATGTTGTGATAGTTGTTTTAGTAGAATTGTGGGTTAATATTTTGGAAAGGGTTTAGAAGAGAGTTTGAGCTATTATATTTAAGTACTCAAGTCCTCTTGTGGATGGGTATAGCTGTACCTGTTGTTGTAGGTAATTATACATTTGAGTAGTTTGTCTAGATTGTTTTGGTTTTTATTGTAGGACAGATTGTTGCATTCTTAATTCTTGGAAACTTTGTTCCTTTTGTATGGCAATTAGTAGTTTTTGTAGTGTTGGAGTTAGGAATGCATTATGCCGCCCTCGACGGCGTTGTTAGTTTTGGCTTGTTGGTTGAGTGTACTTACATATACATTCCACCAAGGTATTTGGAACTTGGGCTGACGTCTATGGCCTGATCTGTGTAGTCTCCCCACCCAGGTATCCTCAAAATAATCTAAGAGGGGAGATAACTTTACTTCATTTTGTTTGTAGAATGGACTTTCTAATAAAAGATTGTAATGCTCTGCAACATCTGTGGTTGGTACATAAGCTAGGGCTGTTAGAAGTTTTATTTGATGTGCAAAAGTTATGTTAGTGGCATATTCTACACTTAGTGAAGATTTTTGTAAATGTCTCCATATACATTGGTTTAGATGGAAGTAACATCCTTGGATAGCTGTATGGGGGTACAGTTTTAGAATGCAATTTATCATGGCTTGCTCAAAGTCTATGATAATTCTTTGAGGGTAAAAATCATTTGATTCTTGTTTTAGTTTTCCTAGCATTTCATTATATGTTGTGTTTTGTTTGTTAGGTAATAGTGCATAAATTAAAGGTATGGAAGTGTTGTGATATTGACCGTGTATTGTGTAAAGCTGGTAGAATGGTTTTGGGCATATTGTAAAGGTGCCATCCATCATCCATGTTTGGCATTGTTGGAGTTTAGTTATATTGTTTGCAGTAGCAAACATTATGATTCTTTTTTCTGTGCTTTTGTTATCAAAAAATAATAAAAGGTTCATTATTGTGGGTGATAGTTAATTCTGGTGGAATGATGATATCTTGAAAAGTTTTAGGGGATGGTATAGTTGTCGTGGTTGCTTTTTTGGTCCTAGCAATAGTTCTTTTTATAGAAGCAATTGATGGTAATTGGCCTCTTGCTTCTTTGGGCACTCTAGGTAATAGTTCTTTTAGGATTACACTTGTAGCAGTTTGTGAACCAGTGCTTAATTCTTTGATATTTTCAAGGGTTGATCTGACTTCTATTTCAGAGAGATTGGGTGGATGGTTATGCTCTCTTGTATATAGTACAGTTGTTTCTCTTGTTGTTGCTCGTCCGTAGCATTTGTTAGAATAATATTTAGAACACTTCCAGTTCACTTTTCGGTCCGTCTGCTTTTCTTGGGTGTATGTGTAACCCATGTAACACAATAGGAATTTTCCTTTCTGCAAAGTTATAAATTGGGCTTCTTCTGTCATCGTGATGTGTTAGAAATCTGGAAAAAATGTATATGAAAATATATGCAATAGTACTTTATATATTTCTATAAAAATAGGAAACAAAAAACTTTTTTATATATACTTACCAAGTGTTTTTGGTTGTATTTGAATGAAGATGTTCTTTGTAGACAAAATGCTGTTTAGTTGATGTAGTCTCTGAAAGTTAAAGAACATATATTGTTTTGGTTGGTTTAGTTTTTTAAGTGGGGTGATATTGCTGTTTGGTATAGACTATATTTTTTTTGTTGAAACGTATTTTATTGTTTTACAAATCAACAACTCAACAAACATTCCCCCGCCTTCACCTGTCCCGGAAGTACCACACATTTATCATCAAGACCAATTATTCAGGAGAAGGAACAACCTTCCCACCCAGTTCTCTACCCCCCCCCTCCCCACCACATGTCAATGTACCCCCGTCCCCTACCCCTCTTACTATGTGCCCCTCCTCCCTAATAAATAAGATGCAGGAGCCCAACCTCTCCCTAAGCAAACAGAGCCTTCCCTCATACCCAGTGGTATTGACTATAGGTGTTAATTTATACAGGTTTTTAAAAATTTAAAAAAGAGAACATGGATTTGTTTAGGGGTTAAGGATGTTTTGGGGTTTGAGTAGGATTTAATTAATATTTTATAAACTATTTTGATAGTATACTTACTTTTTAGTGAGTCTTTTCTGGCAATCTTCAATATTTTCTTTAGCTGTTTTGAGTAATATCTGTAGTGGAAACATAAAGAGATGGAATATGTAAGTTAGTTATTTATTTGAGTAAAGATAAATTAGTGTTTTAGTTTAATTTGGCAGTTTAGTTAGAAAAGATTATTTACTTACGTTTTTAGAATAGTAGAAGGATGTAGGTTTCTTCTGTTTAGCAGAGTTTCTTCTTCGTTCAATGCTTTGGTTTAAGGCACAGTAGAAGACTTGTTTTAATTGGTTTATATAGTGGTTTTAAATTGTTTCTTGAATGTCATTGGTTGTTTTCTGTATGTGGCCTTTCTATTGGATGGTTTGAATTTTTTTCAGTTAATTGGTTTCCTTTTATGGAAAATGCTAAGTAAGAGTATATTTAGTTTTAAAGGAGGAGAGTTTTAAATAATTATATATAAAAAGATTGTTTATAATGTGTTGTAATTTTTTTTAATGTGTTCGAAATGCCAATGTGATAATTATTTCAGAGTTTTTTTATTATGTTGTTAAATATTGAGATCGTTATAAATGTTATGTTTATGTAGAATATCATTTGAAAATGTATGTTTTCGGAAAATTTTGTATTTATGTTGTTTAAATATTGGTTTTATTAGTATTAGAATTGTCGATATATTTAAAAAAAACGATATTATTGATGTCTATATTTTGGTTATCGATATTTGTGACATGTGTTATATTTATTTACTTATGTCGATATTTAGTATTGCGATCTTTATGTGTGCGATTTTTGTGTGATCGATATAATTGTATTACGATATTGTAGTGTCGATATTAGTGTAGTTTTTTAATTAAGTATACAATGTCGATAATTTTGATGTCGATATATTTGATGCGATATTTGTGTAGTTTGATAATGTGTCTTTCGATAATATGTCAGAGATCCCCACCTCGGTTAAGTGCACTCCATTTTCTGCGTGGTAACCCATTGGCATAAGGTTTATCAGCCCATGCCGCATGAAACCTCACCTGTTGGCCCTGTATATTTTTGCCATTGTAATGTTCAACTTAAGCCTGTATTTGTCAAAGGCCTCTTGGTTAATAGCCCCTGACCATAACCATTGTGCTATTATCTCCGACCATACGATGTATGCTGGGCAATCCATTCTGGCTAGTGCTGCCAGTCCTGGTGACATAGCCCCCAGCAGCTCCCTCCTATCAATGTTTGGCAGGTCGTTCCTGCATAGGTGTATGATGACTGCATCCTGCAGCCCTCCTTGCTGCATTGCCACTTGTATTGCCGGGAGCAGCTGGTCCCATCTCATGCCTGATTGCCCCAGCCAGGTCACCTCTGTGTTTCTCAGCCATATTCCTGTAATGGCTTTGGGTGCTGCCACCCACCATTGCGCCTGTGTGTTGTACGAATGCCCCACGATCCACACCTTGCACTGTCCCCCCAACGGATCTGCTGGAAGATAAACCAAAACTTTAGATGCCTGCCTGCCGGCCGTATATACTCTTTGTAAGCACCCGACGACCACCAGCCCAATTTCTTGATTTGCTCGGCACTTAGCCCCAAGTGGGCCATGGTGTTTGCCTGCCATATACGGAATAAGATTGACCCAAACTCCCTAGATGGGAAACCCGCCCCCTCCAGGGCTTTTCCCGGTACCACCGTGAATTGAAACTGGCTAAGGCATGTTCAATCATTGTGTAGAAATAGTGGTCTGTGGGGGGCATTCCCTGTCCCAGGTACTCCTGCATGAGGCATACTGGGCAACACCCCCTTTCCTTAATGCAGGTGATATGTGTCTGCTTCCCTTTGCCATTCTGATCTGATTTTGACAGTCTCAGGTGTATTATCATCTACCCGTCCCCCAGGAGTAGGTCTTCCAGTACACACATGCTGACCCCGGGGCCTCTCTGGCCAGGGCCATCAGCTCACTGATCCTGTAGGCTCCGAAAAAGGCTAGGGAAAAAGCTGCCCTGAAAAGCACACTATCCTGGTGTGATGTACATATCTCTGCTGACGCCCCAGGACTGCCGTCTGGACCCTAGAGTTACTGGGCCCCTGCCAGCCTTTTTTCCAGGGCTGCAACTTCCCCCAGCCTTTCTTGCTGACCTGATGCAGAAAGACCTCGCTGGGTCATTTCCCGTTGCCAACCAGGCATAGTGTGAAACCGCATTGAGATGTGTTTGTGTCCAGGACTTGGTCCTCCCATTCCAGAATGCCCATTCTATAAATCCCACCACTACTGCCTGCATTGCCCGGCCCGGGGCTGCTGCTTCCGTCGCACTCTTAAATACTTCCCAGCGCTTACAGTATCTCTTTGCTGTTTTGGGGGCCAGTGCATTCTCAACCAGCATTGTCAGCACAAATCCACTAGGCTCCATAGTTGCCCGGGTACAGGTGTCATGCTCCGCCCTTCCTCGCCCAATGCCCTGAATCTGTCCCACTGGGAATGAGAGATCACATCAGCTATTGAGTTTCCCATGCCTGCAATGTCTCAGGCTCTAATCGCTATGTTTGCCCTCAGCTGGTAGCCTACCAGCTGTGGCAGCATCGTACCACAGCCAGGCACTTCGCTGTTCCCAGGTTTATTGCCTGAACCACAGTGTGATTGTCTGACCATAGCATGATCTGTCTGTTCGCTAGCCTGTCCTCCCATATGGCGAAGGCCACCACAATGAGGAAGGGTTCTAAGAGTGTGATGTTCCCTGTTATCCCTGCGATATGCCATCCATCAGGCCAGATTGCCGCTGTCCAGGAAGTGCACAGAATTGCCCGGTAGTCAGGGCTTCCGGCGGCATCTGTGAAGAGTTCCAGTTGTTTGGAAGTACCCATGGTGCTCTCCAAATGAGGGTGCCATTGAACCCGGATAGGAAAGTCTCCCATTGCTCCAGGTCCTCCTTCACCCCCTATGCGAGGCATACCCTTTGTTAGGCCTTTGTCAACCAGGCCAATCACCTAGCAAAAGGCCACCCTGCTGGGATCACTTTGCTCACAAAGTTGAGCTTCCCCAAGCAGTTGCAATAGTTCACCCAGGGTCGCCTTCCTTATTTGCAGCAGCTGCCTCACTATCTGCTTCAGCTCTCCTACGTTTTCGCTGGACAGTCTGCATATCCCCTCTACTGTGTCTATCTCAATCCCTATGAAGGATAGCCGTGTTACCGGGCCCTCTGTCTTGTCTGGGGCCAGTGGGACTCTTAGTTCCTTCGCCAAGTCTTCAAATTGGCAGAGTAAATCTGAGCGCTCGCCTGATCCTTGTTGACTAATAAAAAGGAAGTCATCCAAGTAGTGTAAACATCACCCAGCAGGGTGGCGTTTCCCCACCTCCCATTCCAGGAAACAGCTGAACGATTCCGAATAGGCCCAAGAGATTGTGCAACCCATAGGCATGCATCTGTCATAGTAGTAAGCACAGTCTAGCTGGAAGCCTAGTAGGTGGTGGCTTTTGGGATGCCCTGGCAGGAGGTGGAAGGCAGATTCTATGTCTGTTTTAGCTAGCAGAGCCCCTTTTCCTTCCAGTCTAATCAGCTCCACCACCTCATCCAAAGAGGCATAGGACACAGAGCAGCTAGTCAGCTGTACTCCATCATTTATTGACTTCCCTTGTGGGTATGATAAGTGGTGTATGAGGTGGTATTATCCCACCTCCTTCTTCGGTACCACCCCCAAGGTGGACACTATGAAGTTCTCTAAAGGGGGGTTGATGTAAGGACCTCCCACTCTCCCCAGTTGAACCTCCATCTTTATTTTCTGTCTGGCCACCTCGGGTTGCCCCTTATGGATTTTAGAATCTGACTGAGGCGTGAGGCCAATGAGCCCCTGTAAGGTATGGCAAAGCCTGCTGTGAACCCTCAGCAAGTAGTTGTCTGTCACTCATTTTGGGGTAGCCGCTCAGTAACTGCACCAGTCTGATGACCTTGATGGGGTGGGTAATGCTCCTTCCGCTGCCCCCCCCTCTGGGTGACTGCATCAGCCATTAACTATTTTTCGGAGTTGTTGTCTCTGCTATCCCCTGCACCTTCGACCCGCTTGAAGTGGATAGCCAGATGGGTGCCACCACAGGTGCTACAACTGTGTCTAAATCTACAGGCGTACTGCCATTTACACTCATCCTTGTCAACCTTCCAGCATGCAGCAGTGAATCCTTTTCCAGCTTTCCCCCCCAGGAGGGCCCTTGTTTCTTGCGACAGGCGTGTGACCTTTGTATCTACCTTTGAGTCCTGAGGGACGGAAATTGTGCTCGCGTGCTCCTACCACTTCCCTAGCGACCAACATATGACTTGTTAATCCTTCTACATTCTGGTGGTCTCATTCTATGACTGGCCACATCTGCATCTTCTCCCGGAAGCCCTCTTCTTGGTGAAGCCATGCTTTCAACTAATATTTCTGCTGTGCCTCGTACACGTTTTGCTCAAGCTGGAACTGTTCTGCCACACTCAGTGGGAATTTTTCCACAAACATGCAAGCTAGGGTCCTAAAGGCATGCGGCCCATTCTCTATTGACCTCTCTATCCTGGGCTTGCGCCTGTCCCTCCTATCCTCCTCTTTTTTGTCATGCATTGTTAGGTCCAACCCTGCATGCTGCACTTCTAGTAAGGAGAATATATCAACGTACAATTTCCTCCATATCCTTTCTTTTAATGGCCGTGGTATGAGGTTGGCTAGACTCGTTAAACGTGTAGTGATTGGTGGATCCCCTGGGGGCGAGTGAATGTATTCACTAGTGGGATTTGAATCTTCCCACAGGGCTCCCCCCTCTGTTCCTGCTTTGCCTGGCTTAGCCCCCTTTATCACTACTAGTCCATTCACAGAAGCTTTGCTCCCTCCTTTATCCATAATTGCCCTGCTCCCTGTGTCACTCCCACTCACATTCATGACCTTCGGGCACACCCCCATGTCCTCGTTGTCTTTTTGGTGCCTGACCCAACCCATCTTTTTTGTGCCCCTCATCTGCTCTGGGGCTTGTATTTGCCAGGGGGTAACCTGCTCCCAACTGAGTGCTAGGTCCCGACCATGGCTACCATGGCATAAATAATGGGATGTGTGCACCCTGCTGATGAAAGGTGGATTGCCTCCATTCCTCCCCTTGGAACCCATTCCCCGTTTGACTGTCCCCTGGGCTCACCTGTCAATAATAGGGAAACCCACTTGGCCCCTGCGCTGTGGAGTTAGTGACCCCAATTTGGGTCCTGTAGTTGGCAATACTCCCTGATGCCCCCATAACTGCTGGGAGTGCCCCCGCACCCCTGCACGCCACCCTGCCCCCTCACTTAGCGCTTGCTGCTCATCAGTCTCCACTGCTGCGCTCTCACTCCACCGGTGTGGTTACAGGCCACTCGTGTTAATCCTCGCTGCCGTATTCCTCTGGCTCACTGCTGTCCTCCTCCTCAGGCATCCATATTGGTGATGAGACCCTAGTGTGCCAGCCTGTCTCTCTTTCACAGACTTCCTTTTGGTCCCCTTGCATGTAGTGGGTGCCAGATGTGCCTTTCCTTTTGTTCCATGGACACCCACCTTGGAGGGGGCCACTGTCTTGGCTGTATGCCCCTTCTCACTGGGTCTCAGTGGTTCTGACACTTCCTTGGTGGCCAGTTTGGGCATCTTTGCTGGCTTTTCCGCCATTGCAGCAGCCATCTTCTGCTCCACCCATCTCTTCCACTTCCTTTCAGTTAGTGCCCTTGCATTTTCCCAGCATGGCCTCGAAGTCTTCATCCAACTCTGGGCTGGATTCCATCTGTGGTGCTCTGTGCTCCTTCTGTTCCGCAACACCGTCTCCTGGTGGGCTCCTTCCTCCCAGAAGCACTCCGGCCAACTTCTGTGCCTGCTTGCCATTTTGAATTCTTGCCGGCTCTCAGCTGCTGGACTCGGGTCCGTGGCCTCACTTTTCCCCACACTGATGCCCCGCTCCCTGCCTCTCCGGAGGCTCAAGGGGTGCAAATTGGGATCAACGATTAGCTTTCTTGCATGCCAAAGGAAGGGCATTTCAAAGTTGTAATTACTTTTGCAGATATATCGTAGTATTGGACGCTCCATTGCCGGCCTCTTACTTCCTCTGGCCACGCCCCCTGACTCTCAGGGGTTTGTTGTCGCTCTGCTTTGGCCGCCCTCTGATGTGGGAGAAAGGGCACCTCCCACCGGGTTCCTGGCACCCCAGCTAACGACAAACTTGGGCTCCGTCACCCAGGACCGCAGATCATCCTGGGGGAGAGAAACCTCCTAGATTGCTGTCCCGCTGCCTCACCACGTTGCAGCTATGGTCGCAGCAGAGCATGCCCCTACTCACCAACCTCAGTTATGCATGCTCTCCCGGCTCCCTTCAGGCCTCACCAGTTCTCCTCCATCCTAAATTTGGCCCGCACCGCCGTATGGCTGGATTCACAACAGTGTGTTCCAGAGGGGAACACACTGGAGGGGAACACACCACCAGTCGATGCGGCAGTGAGGTTGTTGTCATCAAGGCGGTGTCCCACGTCCCAAATCAATTTGGCGGTGAGGCTGTTTGTCGGCGATGTCCACAGTGAGGCGAATTTCCCAAGCAGGGTCTGTTGTGAAGGCTTTCAGCCTAGCAACCTTTGTGTTCATTCGGTGTCCACAGTGAGGCGAATTTCCCAAGAAAGGTCAGTTGTGAGGGCTTTCAGCCTCGCAACCTTTGTGTTCATTCCCACCGCCGGGAGGGGTTCCCCATGGTCCCTTACTGGTCCGGCTTTGCCTCCCCGGTCCATGCTACGACTCCTCATAAAATAGGAAAGAGGGCGAATGAACCTTTTGGAAGGTACAGGTATAACAGGCAAAGACAGCTCACTGATTGTTTTATGTTGACAGTTCAGTGGGTTACTGCTTCTGTTGCAGAAATCCTGATGTGTCCTGTAGTCACAAGTTACAGTCCTTGAAATATAAGGGCATATTCTCAAGGAGCTATCACCGAGTAATCGGCATATTATCGCAGCCAAAGTCACGATAAAACTACCGCCCCATTCACAAGCTGGAGCTAACAGCCGTTACCACTAGTTTTCCATCGGACGACAACCGGCACCAGACAAGGGAGCCCAGACCACAGCCACACCTGCAAAACAACTGATGCCATGGGTCCACTGATCATGCAGCTCAGCCCCTAACAGGGCCACTAAACCCTCAGCCACCCACCCAGACCCCCATGCCCCCCTCCCGTACAAACACTGAGGCAGTGCAGGCAAAGACAGCGACCTCATGACAATGCACCAACCTCACAGACCCAACACCAGGGAATGTCATTGCCTACCACAGGCTCAAAAGGACAACCATCCCACGCATCCAGACCACCATTGCCCACAGGCTGATGGTACCAACACAGCGGACAACCAACATCCCAACTCAGACCAAGATTCTGGCTGTCCTGCATCTGTTGGCTTCTGGTAACTTCCAAACAACAACTGCCAGAGTCGGAGGAGTCTTACAGCCAGAACAATCCAAGTTCCCCACAACTGTCTTGCATGCCATCATCAGCTTGGTACCACACTACCTATCCTTCACCCACACTGTGCAGAAACAGCTGGAGACCAAGCAAGACGTCTACGCCATAGCTGGATTCCCGCACGTGTCAGGAGGCAATTGACTGCACACATGTCCTACTTGTGCCCCTGGCAACACTGCACATAATATCCGCTACCGAAAGCACACGTATTCCATCAATGTTCAGGCAATAGTGGACCACCGGGGAATCTACACCAACCTCAATGCCAACCACCCAGGCAGATTGCATGAGTCCTACATCTTCCGACTGTCCATCATCAACCAGCGCTTCCAGGCTGGCACCTACATGGCAAGTACCAAATAAACACACCTCAGCTCCACAATCATGCAACTCACAACACTGGGAATGCACATGTCACAAACTCACATACAACATGACAAACAACCTGCCAACCAACCAGACACGACAGCACTGTGGCAACCTGGGCTAACAGGCACATACGCCATCAACGGCATGGCACCTCAGCCACACAATAGCAGATTTTGGTAAGAGGTGGGGACCAGGCATGTGCAAAGGAGGTAAGTGAACCATGAATGGGTAAGTACACAATGCCAAGTGTGGTGTGGATGCGATGGCCAAACTGCAGTATGCATACCACACACATATCAATGTCGACATACACCGCTGGCGTTTGGAGTGTAGTGGACAGTGGATGCAACCATATCACCCCAGCCAGTGGGGAAGATCTCGAAATGTAGCTTGTTACTTCCCCCTGCAGGCGTGATGGGAGTGGGCTGGCCCGGCGTATGCCAGGCTAGCGTAGGGAGGTGAATAAAAAGCACGTAGCCCTGGGAGTAGTTCTCTTGGAATGCCCAACGTGTCTGCCAGGGTGGTGCCCCTCACCCTGCCACAAGGAAGACGCCATCGCCATGAGCGGTGTTGCCTGCGATCCTGTGCACCTGCTGCACCCCGGGCCGCAAGTCCTCGTACCAGTCCTGCCAGGCCCTGCACACCCAGGCCTCAATGCACACCCGCCGACTCCGGCGTGTGTCGAAGAGGGCCCACCACTTGCCGGTGCAAGCTCCAAGCCGAGTGCTGCGAGCCTGGCAGCCTCCTCAGACCATCACGGCCTCTGCAACACAAGCGCCCAGTACTCCCTTCTCGTTGACGTACTCCACCGGCAATGACAGCGGAAAAGTAGGTCACACATTTGGAACTGAGTCTTGATTACACTATGGCAGAGAACATCAATTATGGCTGATTTTATCTCACTATACTCCCTTCGATGTGGTGACACCAAGTCTGTGCATAGCATTCTATCCACACATGTCCATGGGCCCACGCGGACTACTGCCCTCGGGCCAAGCTGCACTCAAGTCGGTCGCACATGTGGGACTGAGTCTTAATTTGTCAATGGCAGAGTACATATCATTGCACGCAAGGAGAGGTGTGAGAGGAAGACGCGTGTCAGTCAAGAGGAAAAAAGGATCATCGTTACGGAGGTGATCAAACACTACAGACAACTGCCCTGGTGTCACTAACTCTGTGCATCGCAAGACTATGACACGTGGCTGTGGGCCCTTGCTGACTGCTGCCTCTGACCTACACTGCGGGCGAGTAGGTCACACATTTGGGAATGAGTCTTGATCATACATTGTCCGAGTACACACATTAATGCAGCGTTTACATCACTGTACTCCCTTCGATGTGGTGACACCATGTCTGTGCCTGGCATCCCAAGCACACGTGTCTGTGGGCCCTTGATGACTATGCCATCGGCCTATACTGCGGTCAAGCAGGCTTCATGCCAATCCAATCCATTCCGTACCAGGCAAGACACGTCACCGTCACAGACTCAACACCCGCTCAGCTCTGGTGCTTTTAACTCCGTAAACCACAAGTAACCCCCAAATGCCATGTCAACGTCGTGTGTTATAGTTCCAGGAGGAGATCGCTGAACCGCGTTTGGCCCGCGCTGACCGCTGCCTTGGGCCTACACTGCAGTCGAGTAGGTCACACATTTTGAACTCAGTCTTGATTTATTTATGGCTGACTTAATGTCATTGTACAGGCCTCATCGCAGAGTGCATTCCCTTTCAGCTCCGGTACCACTAACTCTGTGCCCCGAGGTCCATGGTCACTTTCTCATTGAACCTTGGTGGTGACTGAGTCCATAGACTGGGGGTTGTCTTCACCGTCATGTCGGTGATACTGACTTTGTGGCAAAAACCAGGCAGTAGCATTACACTCCTCCATTTGCTGCTTCCGGACAGCTTCCACCCTCTGCATCATGCACTGGAGGACACCTTCCACTGTCCCCCACAACCCTCCACCACATTCACCTCGGACATCGATGAGGACCCGCTCAGCTCGAGTGGCCCATCTCGCTGCACTGCAAGTCACCGGCCCATGGCAGTGTGCCTGTGCCAACCGCAGTGCATCCGGGGCCACTAACTAACTCTGTGCAGCTCAAGTCTGGGACCCTGGCTCCTGAGGAATTGGATGGCCTCTGAGAAGATGGCCTTGGGGTCAATAACGCAATGTGTATGTGGCCCTGCGCTGTCTGCTACCTCCGATCTCAACTGCATTACACCAGGGCTCACATATCAAATCGAGTCCTGGTCAGCCTGGACGATGCATCACCGCAGGAGGCACACGCCACCACCGCCAGGTCCACCTCCAAATGCCACCTGCAAGAGTCAAAACAGTTGTACGGGCAGACTAATGGAGTTGCTCACATCTGTGGTGGATGCCATCATCTGCCTGATACCCTGCTCGGCACTCCAGGTGCCCCAACCCCAGTGCACTGCAACTCACGGACACTTCTGTTTGCATTTTGGGTGACCTCTATACTAGCTCCGGCTACCTCCATGATGCTCCGCAGTTGTCTCTGTTATGCTGGTGTTATCTGTTTCTGTTTTACTGCTGTTCACTGTTCAAGATTTTGCCAGCACCAACCACTCCCTGCGGGCTGGCTTACACTAACCCCCCACACATCCAGCACAGGCGTCACTGTACATGTGGCCCTGTCAATAAAGGGGCCCGGTGCACGTGCCCGTGGCCAGTTCCACAAACTATCGGCGTGTGTCCTTGTGGTCATTATGTATGCATGAGGGCCCCGGGCCGGACAACATTACATTGTGTTGTGTACAGTGGATGCCAACATGTCACCGCAGGCAGTGTGTTAGACCTTGAACATGTAGCTTTATTGTCACCCACTCAATACGTTAGAGGAGTGTACTGGGCTGTCGTACGCAGGTCCAGCGTGGGTGTGTGAATGATAATTGCATGCCTCTGGGAGTGGTTCAGTACTGGAAATGTGCAAATGCATGTGTCTCTGTCGCAGTGTGGGTCTCCTTTGTGTGGTGTAGGTGGCCCCTGAGGGGAATTAGACACCCACGCATGTGATCCTGTTCGTATTCTATGACTTTGGACCCCACCCGCACCTGTTCGGCCACCTCCGTTTGGCATCCTGATACCTGGAATTGGAATGCCATGTGTAGCTCGGTGAGTTGTTGGGAGCCAGCCATGCTGGCAGGTGCTTCCTGCTGTGTGGTCTGTGCAGGGGCTGGGTTCTCCTCTATGTAACTTGGCTGCCCTGGTCCTGGTGGTGGGTAGACTGGGATGTCCATGAGCTGTAGTGGGGCGGCGGTGTCGAAGGTGTGGTGGTCCTCGCCAACATCACTGGTGAGTTGTCTGGTCTGTTCTGCTGGAGGTGTTGTTTGTCCCTCTGCAATGTGAAGGGGAGATGCATGTTGACATTGTGTTGACATGTATGTTAGCGCATTGTTCTGGGTTACATGCAGGCTGTTTGACAATGTAAATGTGACTGTTTGGGAGGTGCTGAGTACTGCTGTGGGACAGTGTACATTTGGACTACATGACGGATGTAAGGTCGTACGCGCACTTTTCCATTGCACAGTTTCCTGCTCTGTCAGATGTAGTAGGCATGTTTCTGTGCGTGTTCGGAGCCAGTTGTGTCCTCTGTTCTGCAGTGTCGGCTTTGCGCATTGTACCACATTGTCGTCAATGTGGGTGTGCTGTTCTTGCTATGTGTGTGTGCTGCAGTGTGCCACAGGGATGAGGGACATGATCCAGGGTAATTGTGGGTGTGAAGTGTGCTACACATCTTTGTGCAAGTGTGCCATTGTGCCCATCTCCCCCCGTCCCTCCCAGCCCCTGGTCCTTAATCACCCTGTTGATGTTGTGTCAGTTCCTCTCGAGCTGTGTCCTGACTCCCACCTCCTTGCAGCATCTCCACACTGATGACTGTGGCCCCTGTTTCCCCCTGCTCCTCCTGTGGCACAGGACTCCCACTTCCTGTTGATGTTGCTGCCTTCCTGTTGGTAGCGAGTTTGTGCTTGCTTTGGCTTTTCACATCATGCCAGCGCCTCGTGGCCTCCTCCATTGCCCTCCTGGACACTCCGACTGCATTCACGTTGGTCTAATTGTGTGTCAGTTGATGGTAGTTTTCTGTCTCCTCCGTGATGCTGATCTCCTTTTCCTGCAGACTGCACCCCGTCTTCCTCTCACTCTTCTCCTTGGCCTTCACTGACCCCGTTGTTCCTTGCTGGTGGTCTGTGGGGCTTATGGGGTTCGCATTGGCCTCTGCACTGGGTCTGGGTGCAACCATTGTGTTCCGCAGTTGCTTTTTTTCTCCCTTTTTTTCTTGTTGCTTTTATAGTGCATTTTCCCACATGACACGTGGGATTTGCAGGCCTGTGGCTGGTTTTTGCTGGTTTTTGTAAGGCGATTGGCCTCATCGCAACTTTTTTTGCGTTCGTATTTCACATTTTTGCAGCGTCGCGTTGTCTGTATCGTGGACATTTGACGCGTTATCGTGGGCCTATCGCATGGTACCGCCGGGTTGGGAATACCACGTTACCAGGTGTTATTTTCCCACAATAGACTGCGATGTGAAGCGTTGCGTAAAGCAACTTTTTCGGTAGTTATCACACATTCTTGAGAATATCCCCCATAGTTTATTAAGTTATAAACTGGTATGAAGCAGTGCCATGCAAACTACAAAGCATACGTTAAAAAACGTACTGGTTAATTTTTGGTATTCTGTTTACTAAAAGGGTTCCTTTGGTAGCAGTAAAGACATATTAGTAAGTACTACATGGCCCGAATTACAGTTTATCACTTGAGCATTGGAAAGTGACAAGCTAATTGTCTTTGTTTCTAACCACCAAAGTGTTAGGCACCAGCTAGCTGATTGAGGAGGGCACTCCAACAAAATGTGTGGTAATAACTTGTTAAGTAAGGCATATTTGTTCTAGGCCCAGCTGGAACTGATATTAAGAGGCTTCCCCAACCCTCTGCAGGCTGATGAGCTGTGTAGCAAAATGCATCATTGTCCCCAGTTTGTTTTAAATTCTTCGAGAGAAAACTCCCTAAGCCCTACTCACTGGTCACGTGACAATGTGCAGCAGGGGGGCTGGTCGGGTAAAACTGGCCAGGGCTGATTTTAATTCCCAGTTCAGCCCTGTGTATACATTAGGTGACCAGTTAAAAGTACTAAGACGTGAGTGACTCTGCTGAACGCTCTCGCAAAACCCTGTCCTTGGCCAGGCTTCCTTTCCCAGTCCGGATGGAAGGTGGCAAATTTTGAAAAAATGAGAAAAGCGCGTAGATCCTTTGGGAGTTGGACTTAAGACAATGACTATTGATTTAGGATTTTTCTACTCCAAAACAATCCCTCCAGAAGTCCTTACCACTGTTTGTTGATGAGATAAGCACATTAACGTCCCTAGTCTAAAAGGTTTTCTGCACTCGCAATAGTCGATAAGAATGATGTGAGTGATGCTTGTGAGGATTTTTGCACTAGTTTTGGAGCAGTCAGTCATTACTGGGGAGTATCTGCGGTGTGTATGGGACTGTTCCGTAAACTCCACATCACAGATACCCTTTAAAAAGAGCATATTTATATTTACACAGAAAATGTGGGACAATTAAAAAGATAACAGACGATAGGAACCCTACAGTTCTACCCCTTCCAAAGGAAGAGAGACAATTCCAAACAGTTGTGTAGCTCTTCATACATAAGGCACCGCAATTCAAATAGCAATGTCATCTTCAGACAATATATTATTCTAAGGAGGCAGTTTTGCGAGTTCCCAGCAGGTTCTCCTAAAAACTCTTTGGTTTCATATTTCTTGCTGTGGCTTTGTTTCCAGTCCATGATCGGCTTTAGGTGGAAGATAAAATGTTACTTTTATTACATTTCCTAAAGCATGTCTTCTCTCTATCCTAGTTTTCAGCAGTCTTGTGTGCAAGAGGGGATAACTCAGTTAGTTTGAGCCGAGGCAACCAAGAATCTGTAAAACACATACAAAAATATTTCAAAAACTTAAAAATCACCTATTTATGGGCGCAAGACCCTATTCAAAATCTATTTCAGCATCCTTTATGATCGTCCAACCATGCTACTTGAGACCTCAGCAATGTCAACGATGGGGGTAGTAATGTTTGTTTGAAATATTGTATCCTGTGTTGGAATAAAACCATATTTAATGGGGAGACCCTTCCATTGATAATTTTGCTAAAGCACGTATTTTAGATTTACATTTTTGTATGCACATCAATTACAGATATGGTTTCATAGAGGCTGTCGAAATTTGGGCCTGAATACAGTTTGGCGGATAGGGTACTCCATCACAAATGCCAGTCCTCCCGCCTCATTTAGAGATGGGCAGACAGGACAGGCCTTTCTTTCCACCAAGGATTTCCTCAGTGGGCTGGAGCCATTGGACAGTAGCGGCCATGGAGGTAAGAGCAGTTGGGCTGGCTGAGTAGGGATTTCGACGGACGATGACAGAAGAAAATTAAATATATAATTAATTTAATTCCCTCGTCAGCGTCTGAAATTCCACCCCCCAGCCGGCCCCATTGCTCTTACCTGAACAGACCACGGCTGCCACTGGAGGCTGTTTTTAGATCTCGCCGGACGCAGCGTATGTGCTGGTCTTGCGAGACTTATTGAGAGGGCTCCAAAAAGTGCTACCAGGCCAGCCTAGCGCTACAGTGCATGTGCGCGGGCACGCGCCGCGCTTTGCCGCAATTACTTTCACTTTCGCGGCCACACGGCCGCTTTGATGTTTAATCGTGATCCCGCTTTGGATAGCCAATAGGTCTTGCTTTTGGGACCTTATAAGTATTTAGTTATGCAACTGTTGCATGGCTAAACACTTATAAGGTCCCAAAGACGAGACCTATTGGCTATGCCAATGCTTGTTTAAAGTCCTCGGCTGTTCCTGAGCATCTGTCACATTCCTCAGATTCCCAAGCCTAATTGCAGCAGGCATGGGAGGCTTCATGAGAGAGAGAGGGAGGGAAAGGTAGATGGAAAAGATAAGAGAGAGGAGAGAAGGGGCGAGTGAAAATGGATGGATGATAAAAGAGAGGTTGCATGAGAGGGTGAATGAAGCTGGGTTGGTCTGAGCGTGTCTGCTAGGGCTGCTTTTGGTTTCCCAGTCCGGCCATATACGCATTCTGTTGATGGAGCCCCAGACTAAGTCAACAGAAAGCTTCCTTCCATCGCATAAAGAAGTAGGGGCTGTCAGAGGAAGGGCCCAATTTAGAGTGAATGCTGTAATGTTCTTTTGTTTCTGTGTGTAAGAAGGACCTTTTATTTCTGTCTGTAAGAGGGAAAGAAAAAACAAAAATAATTACTCCCACGTCCTGGGAAAAATTCCATTCACTTTTGGTTTTGCAGAATTCCATTAGTTTTTGGAAGTTTTTTCCCAAAAACAAAAAAGTTTAAAAGTGTTTTGAATGCCAACAATAACCGTTGAAGTGAACCACTGCAACAGCGGTTTCTTTAAGGTACAGAGATGACCTCTGGGCTGGAGATCCCTCTACATTTGGCAATCAATAGTCCATAAAGGTGGCAGTCATAATATGTTCCACCACCCTGATGGACAGTGTACTGTCCATCAAAGCCTACATCAGGCCCTTAGAATTCTTCTTTTTGTTGGGCTTGTTCCTAGTTGATGGAATACCTGCCCCCTTTATGAAGCTTGATATTTATTTCAATAAAAAGGGAAAACTCCTCTCCAAAAACCTTGTGACATTATGCTAGAATTTCATTTTCTTCAACTACGTTCCCACTTGGGAAGCCCTTTAATGCCCAGACAAACCTCTTCAATTGTAGATGACTGTTTTAGGGCAGTAGGAATATTTACTAAAACCAGTCGGTCTGCCTCAGTTTTGTAATCCAATAGGGAGCTACAGTTGCAGCGTACCCTTAAAAATTGTCCAAAAGGGAGGCTGTCTTTCAGGGCTTTTGGATGGTGGCTACTGTAGAAGAGAAGGCTGTTACAGTCTGTGTATTTTTTTATAGACTGTAGTACTTAGTTGTCCTTCAGACAGTATGATTATAAGGTCTAGGAAGGGGCTAGTCTTGTGGGACATTGTGCCCGTGAACGAAACAAAACAAAACTGAGAAAGACCGACTTACACATAACTTAAACTATCGAGAATACCCTACAAAAACGTCACACTGGCTTACAAACTGGCCAGAAATACCAACAAGGAGGCACTGCTAGAACAGCAGCAGAGGCAGACTGCTGGTACATTGACTTGGTGACTACCTATACACCAGACTCAAACTGTATCCGCAAGATCATTAGGATACACTGGGGAATCCTACAAACTGGTGCAATGACGCTCCCTCCACTGAGATTTGCTTTTAAACGTACAAAGAACTTAAAAGACATTCTTGTTCATACCAGACCGCGATCTCCTAACCTTTGTCTCCAAAGGCCCTTGTGCCCCCCCCCCCGTTACAGGACACTATCCATGTGGGTCCTGCCTTGTGCGTACGCTCACTGAGATTACCAAAGATATCCAACTCTCTGACACGTTCAAATGGGTATTGAAAACACATACCAACTGCAACACTATCAATTGCATATATATCATCACATGCCCATGTAACCTACAATATATCGGGATGACCACCAGGATGGTAAAAACCTGTATCATGGAACATCGCAGTGATATTCGCTGCCATAAACTGAATACGAAGATGTGTACTCATTTTGATCATAAAAGACATACACCATACACCTTGCGATGGACAATAATCAAGGCACATCCCCAAATGAGTAAGAAGGCCCTCTTCAGATGAGAGCAAAACTGGATCTACCAACTCTCTACTAATAAACAGGGTTTGAATGAGGATATCCCTTGGAGTGAACTTAACAGATGACACACCAGGAGACCTTCCTCAGGCAGCGTTCTGCTTAGGTATTTGTCTTCTCCATTTATCCATGTTGGGGTCAAGGACATTAGCTGCTAACTCATAATTTTTTACTTGAGGCACCCCCATGCTATACACACTCCCAGTGCCCCACCTCAGCTACACCTACATGTCCTCCCTTCCAACAGACACACTCACTCCTACCCTACAACATAGGGATCCATCCACCTGGGGTTATAATGATAATCATCGCTATCCCTAGGTGGCCCCTCTATCTATTTACAGAGTAGGGGCAACTACTCCCATGATAGCCTAACTCATATTAGCTATCATGACATGTTTTATAAAATTGTATAACTTTACACAGTGTCTTTTGTGGCCAAACACATTGTTCTCAACCCCGCCAACTTTGTATACCTTTACCAATCCAAGATGGTGCCAATTCCCTGTCCTACCATGATGAAAATAATCGAACATGAACAGAGCTAACTTGTGTCTTCTCTCGGCAGACTAAAAGTTATTGGCCATTGCCCTCCTGATGTGATCATTACACTGTGGAATTCACACCTGTTCCACATCCCCATCGGAGTGTTCCAATCCTACCCTTTCATGTTCCAAGATTGCGCCCAGGGAAATCCTCCTGACAATGACATGTCACTTTGACGCATACCATGCCTAACTGGGGCATTTGCAAGCCCCACCTCTCCCTATCACGCTGCTTGGGCCTTCTGCAGAGTGTTTAACTGGATACTCAGGACCCCTGCTTCACCTTCCCAATTCGGCGGAGCTAGGGTAGGTTGTCCGGTGAACTTGCCGCTACACAAGAGTATTCTGTGATTCCTTTTCCAGCAGGGAGCTCCTTCAGTTATCTTTCGCTAACGCCCAGCCTGGACGTCGAAAACGGACTCTAATTTTCGGAATCAATTTTTCCCTCCATGTACTATACTTCAGGACACTAGGCAATTCTTAGTGGTTCCTCTGCAGGATTTGATGCTGAATGTGACCCACCCAAGCTGGGTAAGTGACTTACTTTTCTGCTACCTTGGTGGTGGCTGTGCCACCCCACCTCCTTCTACCCTTAGATGTGTTACACACCCACACATGCTCCTTCCTTCAAACTGAGTCTTGCACTTTGTTACTAACAGTAGTATAGTAAGTTATTACTGCATGTTGCTTTCTTAGAGGACTTTTTAGCATGTTAATGTATTTATGCCTAATGAACTTCATAATTATGCTTCCGTAGGTCGGTCCATAACAACCAGGTACCTCACTGTAGGTTTTGAGTTTGGTTTATCCAGGTTACTAACCCAGACAACCAACCATAGTGTAGATAGTTTATTTCACTAATTTGGTCCTGATGAATTGCCATTTGACTGTATGACAGCCCAGGCAAGAAACATGTTGATCCCTTGATTTGTGCCACACGGAATATTATTTTGGGAGTGCCCCACTATCATTTTAATCTGAGATTAGTGGACTCGCTGATTAAAATGTATTCTAGAGTACCACTATATCCAATTTTATCTATTTTTCACCTCCTCTTTGCACCCACACTCCCCACATTCATCTACACTGCAAGGCCCCATACCCGCACCGCACTCGACGGCATTGGGAATAAAAGATCTCTGATAAAGAGCCCCTCATAGGGAGCCTGTCAGGTATTGCAGCACCAACCTGATGAGCAGCATGCCCTATGATGAAGTATGACACCCAACCGGGTGTGTGAGGGCCATAATTCCTAAAGGTGGAGCCCTCCTCTTACACGGTACACTGTAGACCGACCAGTCCTCTTCTCTGACTCCTTGTCCTTTCTCTTCTCCAGGAACTGCATACCTTTTTGTGGAGCATATCCTTAGGGGCATGTATGCTGGACCTACAAGCACCCCAAGTCCCCCCTTCATTTAATTAAAGGTAGAGTGCAGTGGCTTTCAGAAGAGTGGCATGTAGTGTAGTGGCATAAAGTAGTGTGATGTACAGTGCAGTGGTGTACAGTGTTACAGAGTAGAGTGGAGTAGAGTGCAATGCCGTAGAGGGGTGCAGAGTAGTGTGCAGTGGCGTAAAGTGCAGTGGCATAGAGTGCAGTGGTGTTGAGTACAGTGGCATAGAGTGCAATGGTACAGATGAGAATGGTGTAGTGGCGATGTCTGCAGTGGCATATAGTGTAGTGAACTACAGTGGCTTACAGTGCAGTGGCGGACCATGGTGCACAGTAGAGAGGAGTGGTGTACACTGCAGTGGTGCATTTTTTTTAACACTTTGATAGTACTGCTGTACTTTCTAGGTAGTTCTGCAGGACATCATAATTTAAAAAAAAATATTTCCTAAAGTCTTCCATGTCATTGTTTGCCTTCCAAAAAAGATACTAATGTAGTTTTTACAGTAAAAGACAGAACGCACAGAAAGTGTGATAAAAGCAATATGGCCACATTTTAATTTTTCAAGGGCTGTCATCAGCCAATATTGTCATTGGCATGCACCACGGTACACCGCAAAATGACCAGGTGGCCCAATATATCACTACATTTTTCTCCCCTATAACTTTAAAAGTGCTGAAGCAATTCACATAAAATAACAAAAAGAACCCTTCCCACCCCATGTTCTATATTCCTGCCAAATTGTCTCTGTAACAATTCAGCCATTTTGTTGCTACATCTGAGTAAAAAGTCTATGGACAATGCATTGATGGAAAAAGTGTTTTGGGACTCCCCTTGCATCATCAGGCAATGTATAAAAATAAAAGGTCTGCAAAGTTTTGTGGAAATTCGCGAACTGGTGGCAAAGTTGTAAGTGAGTAAAAATCAGAAGAGTTCCTATCTCAGGGAATCCTAACTATAACTAGAGAGTGGCTACCCCACCACTCCGCAATTAATTTTATTTATTTATGTATACATATCGAAATTGTTTTGCTCGTGACAAGGTCTCCATTGAGACTGAAACGCGTAGAGCTACGGCATGCTGATTAAAATCTTGATTTCTAAAGCAATGAGTATGAAGCTTCAATTCGCGAGTGCATGCAGAGACTCTGCCTCTGGGGAGAATTGGTGAAAAAATATATATTCACTGAAAAAACGATAGGTTTCAGTGGTGTTATAGTTAGCTGGACATTTCACTTGTACAAAACCATTGAAATTCTCATGTTATAGTTAGTTCAGCTAACTATAACTCGCGCGCCCGCATTGCACTGCTGATGACATCACATATTACATCACTCATGACATGGTCAGTGCCATCACTCATGACATCACTGATGACATCTCAAATGACATCACTGATGACATCATCCAGTAAATATGTGTCTTTCTGAAAATTAAATATTTTTTTATATATGTATATCTCAAGGTTGATGGAAGAATAAATGGGTATATAAGTGTCTAAATGGATGATTTTTTTTTGTTGGTAAAATTGATTGTATAACGGACTGATTAAGTTTATCTTAATGAATACATGGGTTACTGAGTAATCTTTATCTGTATCAGGCTCTCACTTTGTGTATAAGTAACTGCATGGGTTGTGAGTAGCTACATGAGTGTCTATATGGGTTATTACTTGGTTTTTCGAGTATCAGTATAAGTGTCTGAGTGTCTGTATGGTTCAGTGGAGGGTATTACTTAGTGCATAGATGCATGAATGAGTGTGTCACTGTTTGTATGTGTTGAAGACAGTATGTGTGCCGAACTGTATGGGTGGATGAGTGTGTGTATGGGTGAATGACTGTCTCAATAGTGTAAATGTAAATTGATACCTGTATAGCGCACTACTCACCCGCAAGGGTCTCAAGGCGCTTGTACGAATACCACTGTGGAACCCATCCTGGCTTTCCCTGTGAGGCGTCCACTCCTGGGTACCCCCAAGGTGGAGGCCAGGCATCCTTAGCGTTGTGGGGGCCGTTGTGGAGATTAAGCAAGCTATTGCCCAGAGTTGCAGAGTGGGACTCCATGATTGGAATAGGCACCGAGGCGAGAATTATCAGGTCCGTGGAATTTTTGAGCCCAAGACCCGCTGAGGCGGGTAATTGAACCCTGGTCCCAGGCTAGACCTCTGCATCAGGGTCTGCCGCTCTAATCATTGAGCCACACTTCTCCAGTGTCTTTATAAGTACCTACATATGTTTTAAACTAGTAAATGTGAGTTTTGCTGTATATAAGTGAGTATATGTGAGAGTGAGAGATTGGTAGAGTTCCTGTATGAATAAGTATGTGTTTCTTTAAGTGATTTTTTAAAAGAGTAAGTATGTGTAACGTTCTGTAGAAGTAAGTGTACTGGCGTGTGTAAAACTGTATATACAAGTAAATGGATGTTTGATTCTTTATTAGCATGAGTGACTATGTGTGAGTAATTCTATGGATGAGTGGCGGTGTGTAACAGGATGTATAGGTGTATGAGTACATATGATGAGTGAGTACATGTATGAGTGACTATATAGGACTGTTGGTGTATGAGTGGATGTGTATGTAGATCTTAGAATTACTGAATAGATTGTTGTAACTCGTATTGGTATAACCATTGATTAGAAAATGTTAGTTTCTATTTTTGAGTGTGTGTATCAAAGGTTATATTAGTGTGAGAGGAGGTCTGCCACTCTATCACAAGGAGGATGTCATCAGTAATGTCATCAGTGAATTCATTTGAGATGTCATCAGTGATGTCATGAGTGATGTCACTGACCATGTCATGAGTGATGTAATATGTGATGTCATCAGCAGTGCATTGCGGGCGCGCGAGTTATAGTAACTGAACTAACTATAACGTGGGAATTTCAATGGTTTTGTACCAGTGAAATGTCCAGCTAACTATAACACCCCTGAAACCTATGGTTTTTTCAGTGAATTTCTAAGGTTTTTTAAATTCTAATTCCTACCTATAACATGTCTGAAACCTATAGTTTTTTCAGTGAATTGCGAAGGTTTTTTAAAAGCTAATTCCTATCTATAACATGTCTGAAACCAATGGTTTTTCAGTGAATTTCAAAGGTTTTGTAAATGACAATTTTTAAATGTATTAATTGATATATTTATTTTTTTGATACTGATTTACTACATTTTTTTTAACTATTTATTTTTAGATATTTTGTTTTTTTAATTACACTATAATTACATTATACATTACATTACAAAATATACTTTCTCAGAATGAATTACTTTAGTTTAAATACTTTACAAATAGGCAATAGACTTTTAAGTACAGTAGTTACAGTTGTTGCAATGGGCAACACAATTTGAAACACAATGCAACATTGAGCTCAATGGGAATTTCTAGTTAAATGCAATTAGTTAATTTATGGATTACTTTTTTAACCACAGGACTGGATCATAGATTCAGTCCTGAGACCTCTCCTGTAAACAGTTGAGTAAAACCGTTTTGGTTACACTAGTGATTTTTAAGGAATATTATTGTATTTTAAAAGTTGATACAGAAACTTTTTCACACAGAATCACCAATGTTATCATATGGGAGGAAATTCACTTAGCAGGTAAGTAGTGTTATCATTACTTTTTCTTACTCAGTGGTGGATCCTGGATGCAGCACTGGTGCATCTCCTATAAACAGTTGAAAGAATGCATTTAAGTCATACAGGCGATTTTTAAGGAATATTTGTAGTTTGTGAAAATCGACACTTAGAAACTTTTCTGGTGAAAACCAGACAATGGATTCCTATGGAAGGAAATACAAGTTACTGGTAAGTACGGTTAGTAAATCGGAATTCGTTGTTCAGATGATTTTAGGTGAATATTTTAAAGTTCCAAAACTCCACACTTAGAAGAATTTCCAAGTGAAACCAGTCAATGTTAGCCCATGGAAGGAAATTCAAGTTACTGGTAAGTACGGTTAGAATTACTTTTCTGGATCAGTACTGGGCTCAAAGATGCAGCACTGAGGTCTCTCCTGATAACAGGTGAGTAAATCAGAATTCGTAGTTCAGAGGCCACGTCCCTTTTTACAACACGCTGCAACGCAGCTCAGTGGCACTTACTGGAGGTACCTGGTGGGCTAGTTGGCCCCCAGGGGACCTCAGGATTGACGAGCCACTTAAAACGCGCCACAGGGTGTGTTTGCACACATATCACCTCAGTCCCCGCCCCCTACCTTCACCACTGTGCAAACATGCCCTGTGGCGCGTTTTAAGTTGGGGGATTAAGTCCCCTTGAATCCTGAGGTCCCCTGGGGGCCAACTAGCTCACCAGGTACCTCCAGTAAGCACCAGGGAGCTGTGTTGCAGAGAGGTGTAAAAAGGGGCATGGCCTCAGAACACCTCTCTGCAACGCAGCCCCCTGGTGCATACTGGAGGTTCCTGGTGGGCTAGTTGGCCCCCAGGGATCCCCAGTATTCAAGGGGAATTCGTTCCCCATCTGCAAACATGCCAGGGGGCGCGATTGCAGAGTGGTGCAAGGAGGGGCGTGGCCTCTGGCGCGATCCGTTTTTTAAATTGGCCCCCTTCTTTTTCTAATTTATTGGCCCTGGGGACCCCATCCCCAGGGCCTGCCCCAAATTTTTTTAGTAGAAAACGGGAAGGGGGCCACGTGTCCCCCCTCCCGAGGCCATAATTTGCCCCAGGGCATGGCCCTTTTTTTATTATTATTTTTGGAGGGGGGTTGCCTTGCCCCCCTCCTGTGGCCACTTATGGCCCCGGGGACCCCATCCCCCGGGACCGACCTTTGTTTTTTTCAAAAATATATATAATTTTTTTGCAATTTGAGGAGGGGGGCCGCGTGGCCCCCTCCCGGGCCACTAATAGCCCCGGGGACCCCATCCCCCGGGGCTGGCCCACTCCGTTGGGGGTGTTGGGGGTTCCCCAATCCCCCACGGTCCCAGCCAGCTCCCCGAGTCCTGCAGGAGCCGGCATTGCTTTTCCACATGGGGAGCAGCTAACATGCAGGTTTCCTGCTCTCTCTTCCAAATAGTAAAGCAGTTTGCAATGACAGGGTGGGAGCCACGAGGCTCCCGCCCTGCCATAGCAAACTACAGTGTCCCAGGGGTGGGCACCCCGGGACACTGCAGGAGCAGGCCCTGGGGGGTGGCGGTCCCCAGGGCCTCAACAAGGCTACAGGAGGGGAGCCGCATGGCCCCCTCCCATATTTTACAAAGCCCCGGGGGGTGGTGATCCCCGGGGCTGAGGGGTCCATCACATAGCCCCCAAATTGAATCTTTAGTGCCCCGGAGAGGTGGTGGTCCCAGGGGCATGTGGGGGGGGCTTGAGCCCCCCTGCACAGGGTATTTAAAAAAAAAATAAAGCCCCGGGGGTGGCTGTCCCCGGGGCCACGGGGTGACCGTGAGCCCCCCGCCATTCATGTTTTAAAGCTACATGGGTGGTGATCCCCGGGGCTGGGGGGCCTGAGAGCCCCCCACAACTAATTTTAAGAAGCCCTGGGGGTGGCGGTCCACAGGGCTGGGGGGGCTTGAGAACCCCCCCACCTAATTTTAAGAAGCCCCGGGGATGGCGGTCCCCGGGGTGGGGGGCCTGAGAGCCCCCCACACCTAATATTAAGAAGCCCCGGGTGTGGCTGTCCTCGGTGCTGGGGGGCCTGAGAGCCCCCCAACCTAATTTAAAGAAGCCCCAGGGGGTGGCGGTCCCTGGGGCTGTGGGGGGCCGTGAGCCCCTGCCTATAATATGATAAATCCCTGGGGGTGGCATTCCCCGGGGCACTGTGGGGGGGATTGGGCCCCCCACACTTTTTTTGATCATGCCCCCGGAACTTTGCCATCCCGGGGGCTAATTAACAAAGAAGCGCGGGAGACCACGCTTCGTTCTTTTTTTCCATCTGCAGGATCCACGCACCCAGCGCGGATTTTGCTGATTTAAAAAAAAAAAATTGGGGGCCTTGGGGGTCCTTGTGGGACCCCCTGAGCAGGCCTATGGGGTCCGGGTGTTTCTACCCTGCACCCTTTTCGTGTTTTGCGCGTTTTTTCATTAGGTTTCCTATGCCTCGGTTCTACCGAGGCACAAGATGGCTGTCAACACTTCCTGATTTGGAGTGTTGACAGCCAATTAAAATACAGCTTGTGCACGGCAGGGTGCGCTTAGGGTGTGCGGATCCAGCGCGGCCATAGATATATATGTGATTTTGATTTTCTCAGGAACTACTGAACAGATTTATACCATTTAAGCAAAAGGCACGACTCTGAACCAAGATCTACCTTTCTGCCAAATTTGGTGCAATTCCGTTCAGCAGTTCGGGCTGCAGCTGCGACCAACGGCCCCTATGGAAAATTGCAAGGGAAAACACGTTTTGGGACCCCTCTTTTTTCTTGGCCCCCACTTGACGAATCACCCTGAGACTTTCAGGACAGGAGCAGACCGGAGCGGGCCACGAGTTTTGAATATTTCACGAAGATTCATCAACCGGCGCCAAAGTTATTCCAAATAGAATGTTGTGGATTTCCTATGGATAATAGGGCCTAACTATAACTACTGTAGGTAATATATATATATGTATATGTATATTCACTGAAAAAAACATAGGTTTCATGCATGTTATAGTTAGGAACTGGCATTTAAAAAACCTTAGAAATTCACTGAAAAAACGATAGGGTTGTTATAGTTAGCTGGACATTTCCCTCGTACAAAACCCTAGAAATTCTCCCGTTATAGTTAGTTCAGCTAACTATAACTCGTGCCCCCGCAATGCACTGCTGATGACCTCTAGGCCTGGGCTAAAATTCCGTTTCCGTCGCGGAAATTGCAATAATTTGACATTTTCGCGAAACGCGGAGAGCGCGAAAATGTCAAAATTTTCGCAATCCGCATTTTACCGGAAATTTTTTGCTTGCTCGCGCTGTAAAATAATACATTCTCACATGGACGCGATCGCCTTACCTGAGTCCCCGCGTTCGCCGACAAATTTTCCTGATCCGGTCGCGTTCTCCATGAGATGTTGGATTGTTGGTAGCCATTTGCGCTATCTTGCGACAGTTCGCGCCCGCAGTGACGTCATTCGTCGCGCGATCATGTCTGTCTTCTCGCGATCATGCACCGCGAGACAACTGAAAACAAGATGGCCGCTCCCGTGAGCAACCACATAGGTAAGTTGCCGAGCCGCGACCATGCAGAAAATACCGCGAACGAGCGGTAAAAAAAAATTCCGCATCTTCACGATTTTTCCGCGTGTTTGCGGAGATTTTTAACATTTTCTCGATAATTTGCAAAAGTGAATTTCGCAAATTCCGCCCACCCCTAATGACGTCACATATTACATCACTCATGACATGGTCAGTGACATCACTCATCACATCACTGATGACATCTCAAATGACATCACTGATGACATCACTGATGACATCATCCAGTGAATGTGTGTTTTTCTGGAAATTAAATATGTTTTATATATGTATATCTCAAGGTCGATGGAAGAATAAATGGGTATATAAGTGTCTAAATGGATGATTTGTTTTTGAAAAATTGATTGTATAACTGACTGATTAAGTGCATCTTAGTGAATATATGGCTTAGTGAGTAATGTTTCAATATGTAAATGTCTGTATCAGTCTCCCACTTTGTGTATAAGTGGCTGCATGGGTTGGTGAGTAGTAGGCCTGGGCTAAAATTCCGTTCCGCTCGCGGAAATTGCGATAATTTGACATTTTCGCGTTCCGCGGAGAGCGCGAAAATGTCAAAATTTCCACAATCCGCATTTTACCGGAAATGTTTTGCTTGCTCGCGCTGCAAAACAATACATTCTCGCGTGCGCGCGATCTCCTTACCTGAATCCCCGCGTTTTCCCGATCCGGTCGCGTTCTCTACGAGATGTTGGATTGTTGGTAGCCATTTGCGCTGTCTTACGACAGTTCGTGCCCGCAGTAACGTCATTCGTTGCGCGATCACGTCTTTCTTCTCTTGATCATGCACCGCGAGACAAGTGAAAACAAGATGACCGCGGCCGCAAGCAACCGCATGGGTAAGTTGGCGAGCCGCGACCACGCAGAAAATACCGCGAACGGGCGGGAAAAAAACTTCTGCATCTTCGCGATATTTCCGCGTGTTTGCAGAGATTTTTAACATTTTCGCGATAATTTGCGAAAGTGAATTTCGCAAATTCCGCCCACCCCTAGTGAGTAGCTACATGAGTGTCTATATAGGCTATTAGTTGGTTTTTTGAGTATCAGTATGCGTATCTGAGTATCTGTATGGTTCGGTGGGGGGTATTACGTAGTGCATAGGTGCATGAATGAGTGACTCACTGTTTGTATGTGTTGAAGACAGCATGTGTGCAGGAATGTACGGGTGGATGAGTGTGTGTATGCGTGTGTTAGTGAGTGAATGACTGTCTCAATAGTGTCTTTATGAGTAACTACATATGTTTTAAACTAGTATATGTGACTATTGGTGTATATAAGTGAGTATATGTGAGAGTGAGAGATTGGAAGAGTTCCTGTATGAATAAGCATGTGTTTCTATAAGTGATTGTTTAAAAGACTAAGTATGTGTAAGTTTCTGTAGAAGTAAGTGTGGTAGTGTGTGTATAACTGTATATGCAAGTAAATGGATGTTTGATTCTTTATTAGCATGAGTAACTATGTGTGAGTAACTCTATGGATGAGTGGTGTTGTGTTACAGGATGTATAGGTGTATGAGTATGTATCTTGAGTGAGTACATGTATGAGTGACTGTATAGGACTGTTGGTGAATGAGTGGATGTGTATGTGGATCTTAGAATTACTGAATGGGTTGTTGTTATTGGTATTGGTATGTCCATTGTTTTGAAAATGTTTGTTTCTATTTTTGAATGTGTGTATCAAGGGTTATATTAGGGTGAGAGGAGGTCTGCCACTCTATCACAAGGATGATGTCATCAGTGATGTCATTTGAGGTGTCATCAGTGATGTCATGAGTGATGTCACTGACCATGTCATGAGTGATATAATATGTGACGTCATCAGCAGTGCATTGCGGGGGCACGAGTTATAGTTAGCTGAACTAACTATAACGGGGGAATTTCTAGGCTTTTGTATGAGGGAACTGTCCAGCTAACTATAACGCCCCTGAAACCTATGGTTTTTTCAATGAATTTCTAAGGTTTTTTACATGCCAATTCCTAACTATAACGTGCATGAAACCTATGGTTTTTTCAGTGAATTTCTAAGGTTTTTTAAATGCTAATTCCTAACTATAACGTGCATGAAACCTATGGTTTTTTCAGTGAATTTCAAAGGCTTTTTAAATGCTAATTCCTATCTATAACTTATCTCTAACGCTATGATGTTTAATGATTTTCATTGGATTTCTAAATTTTTCTAATTCAGTCTGTCAATTTCTTTAATTATGTTGTTTTAAATACTTTTTTCTCAATTTTTTTAACTTATTTTAACAATTAATTATTTTCGAAATTAAAAAATATTATTTGTTTTTAATGTTTTTTGTAAAAAAAAATTGTAATTTTTAAATTTTGTAAAATATTTTTTAAACTATATTTTCAATACTTTATTACTATTTTTTTTCTTCAATTTTTGGGCGGATTCGCGCACCGTTCTCGATTCCCTGTGCTAAAGCATCTGCGTATGGTATGCATTGGGTACGTGTTTGGTGCGCGATTGCAATGCGACCGGTACGCGACTCCACGCCTATATGCGACATGTACGGTGCACGTTACACGACGCTTGCGCGCTTCTGCGATACATCATGTGCGTGTATGACACGGTGGGTGCGCGAATCCCGTGAAATATTTTACATTTAAAAAAACATATATATATATGTATTTCATGTGAATTTTAATTGAAGACAAACTCTAAATTACTCATAAAAGTAATATATTTTTACTTCTAATCATATACTCCTTTAAAATTCAATTTCGCGGATGCGCGCTGGGTGCGTGCTGCCTATGCGCACGGTGCGCAGATCCCATGTGACCTGAAAAAAAGAGATTTGATTGGTTCATTACACTTTCTGTTCTAACTCTTGAAAAACCCCGCCCATTTCAATCATTCTTCTTTGACCTTCTTTGGAGGAGCATCTCTTTGCAGAGAAGAAGCTTTTTTGGACTAAGTTTATACTTAGCTCAAACTTTTTTTTTTACAAACAATGGCTTCAGGGCAGCAGGCATCTCCAGGATCTCCTCATTCATGTTAGGATGATTTTTTGGAGGAGCCACCACACCCACCACGTTATTCATCTGTGGTGTGGACATTTTTCACCTATCCTGAGGGTCAAACGAAAACCAATGCCACCTTAGTGACCTGCAAGATCTGCCAGAGAGTGCTGTCCCATGGGGATTTGAACAAAAAATATTCCTGCGGAACTGCAAGTATGATGAAGCATCTGAGGACCCTTCATCCGGTAAACCTTGCTCGGGAGGAATGCCGCAGAATGAGAGTTGTTCCTGCTCCTTCATATCCATCGCAGCCAAGCACTTCAAGGGTGGATCCTTCTGTACACAATTTGGACATCCGTCCACAGTTTCAATACCTGAAAGTGCTCTGCATAAAATGCAATGCTGGTTTATGCTATGGGGAGCAGTCAATCGATCTAATCTGCCGAAAGCAAGAGAGTCACCATTGCTAGTTTTTTTTGTTTTTGTTTTCCCTGAAGTTCATTGTTTTGTTCCTCCAGTTCTGTTTTTTCCTTTTTTTTTTCCAAGAAAAACCAAAAAAACTTAAAAATTGTTCAAAAAAACAAAAACTAATTATAAAAGAAAAAAGAAGAAAAAAAAGTTCTTCTAAGAACTAACTTTCCTTGTTTAAAAAAAGAGCTATATTTGTTTGTTAGTGTGTGAAAGTTTAGATGAATGTATGTGTAATTGACTGAATGAATGCATTATTAGCGTATGGTGAATGTATAAGTGCAGAACTATGAGGAAGTGCTGCAGCATCACACAGTAACCTCTTTAACTGCAGTGTGCTGTAGTACTTCCGAAGCACAGGGATGCAACATATGTACATAAATATGTTGCAAATCTATGCTTCTCTCTGCACGGCTGCTTAAATTGCAGCCATGTGGTGACACAGGCACCCTTGCACCATAGTGCAAGGATATCTGTGTCATGTGCTGTTTGTTTTTGTGCAGGAAGACACACCTTCCTGCACAAAAACAATCAAAAAACGCATTTTTCTCCTTCAATGTATGCTGAACATTTTAGCATGCATTGAAGATTTAAAAATGAGGAGAAATGAAAACAATTCTCCTTGTTGTGCTTTCCTACACCAATTGGAGAATGGTGCAGCATTCACACACATATCGAGATTTATGATTTCTGATAAATCTGGAGATGTGTCTTGTTCTATGAGTATTCAGTGCAATCATGCACAACAACACTTATAGAACACCCTTTCAATGCAAAGTGGTGTGTATGATGAGGTTGTATTTACATGGAGTAAAAAAAGTACACAGAGTGCCTTTTCCTCTCTTTGTAAATATGAAAGAGTGTTTTGCGCAATAACTATGTTACAAAAAGTGACATATTTCTGTTTTTAAAATTGCTTGCGAATGATAGAAGGTAAACACAGAGTTTTGTCTGCAAAGATGCTCAAAGAAGAATGAGTGAAATGATTGCGGTCCTTCAATAGGTACAATGGGAAATATTATGAACCACTCAAATCAGTTTTTTTGGAGGTCACAATATATCCGATAACAGAGAGATTTCAAAACTACATAGGTATAAACAGAGTATTTTTAAAAACGTGTTCAAACTTTGTAGTTTCTTGCAGATCTGCCCATTCTGCATATTAATTCTTAGTTAAACTTACCTTCACAGTAATAGAAATTAAAAATGCTACACATCTTTTTCAGATTTTTTTTGTAATGTAAATTGATGTAAATTGCTTATTTTAGAATTAGGATCTGTGAAAGAAAAGAAAAAATAGTTATAACATGTAATAATACATTTTTTACAACACAGCATAATTTCAACAAAGTTATTTGTTTGACTTTTTTGCTGTTCTCAGAATATATTGAATTTCACTAGAAATAGTGATTTCAATCGTACTCATCACTTAACAGCGGGCAAAAAAAACACCAATCAAAAAGATTGTTATAAAAAACCAACATGCTATTCTCAGTAAAATACCAGAAAATACAAATCGCACATATATGAAATGCTTATGGCTAACAAAATTTTATAACTTTATCTTATAAAAACTGTAAATGTTGTCGCTTTAAAATATTCACCGAGTCAATGAGCACGAAAAAAAGTCCATAATTCAAACATATACCTTTCCTTGAGGCCAAATAGTATTTTTGCACTCCTTTTTATGTAAATTGTCCAATGGTAATGCTATTAAATTATAATAATAAATTCCTCAGAGAGTGAATTATCTTCCTAAAACTTTGACTTTAAAAGGATTAGGTAAGAATTTGGTAATTCCCTAGGCAAACGTTGTTTGAAAACCAACTGGGCATCATTACAAATTGTCCAGCCTTTGTCACATTTTAGATAGACAGTGTAATGTCCAGATGTTGTGGAAGGACCATCATGGAAAATTATTGCAATTGCTACAAAAGTCCTTCCTGATATTAATAGTTGTGTTGCTACAAATTGCTTTATTAAAGTATCCAATTTTCTTCCATCTGCTGTACAACGTTGCATCATTAAAATGATGTATTGTCCATATTTTGTTAAAAATAATGTGGATAACATTTCTGATTTACATTGGCTACACTCCATGTTTTGATTTGCACCTTTAACTAATTTATTGAAAGACACTGATTTACAGTCTGGTAATGTTAAATACAGAAATCTTTCAGTGTCTACATTAGTGGTACATGTATACATGCAATTTTCACAATGATGTTCCCATTTGTAAGAAAGTCCAAATATATTTTCTATTTCTACACCTTCATTTTCAAAAATGGAAAGCATATACATTAAAAATTTCTGAGCATCTTGTTGGATATTTTGTGTAAATTGTGTAGAACCAGAACACACATCCAAAAGATTACGAACATCTGAAACAGATTGTATTTTACTTGTATCTGTTGTCAATTTTTCATAAACAGAATGTAACAGAGAACAAAATCTTTTTGGCCGATTCTGCATAATTTGTTCTTGCAAACCTTCAAGGTAAAAGACAACATTGACCACTACATTAGCATAGCAGTTGACACCTGAACTATTTTCAAACTGATAACCAACAATCTCTTCAACAGTGTCCGATTTCCTTTTACTTGCAATCACAACATTATCTTGACTTTCTGGTATCTTCATGTGCAAGTGTTTTAAATACCGGTTGTCCTTTTACCGGAGTCAGTTGCAGTAGATCTCCAAAAACTATGACGTGTTTTCCTCCAAATAACATGTCATACTCTGTTTTAAGAATTTACTGCATTCTTAAATGCACAAAGGCAAGCATCAAGTTTGAGACCATGCTTACCTCATCAATAATGAGAAGTTTCATTTTCTTCAGGACTCTTGAAACTTCACAACAAGCTTCTCCAGATAGCTTGTGGTATTCAAATTTGTTCTTATGCTCTACCGGTAGCATTAGTAAACAATGTAAAGTAATTCCTTTAAAGTTATGTGCTTCCAACCCAGTTGGAGCAGTGACAACACAAGACAAATGTGACTCAGTTGTTTTCTGCAGATAACTTGTAATTACTTTAATTAGGAAACTTTTTCCTGTTCCAGCTTGACCACTCACATACATTCGGATAGGTTGAAATGATGTGCATGAGCACCCTTTCTTTTCATGAAGTAATCCATGGTCAATCTGTTCTTTCACTTATTGATATATTTGTTTCTGTTCAACAATTAGTTGTTCTTCCAAGTTTCCTAACTGTATTACATCTTCTTGAGCTTGATACATTGCTGTTTCCACCTCATTCATGGCAGTCGCTGCTTCATTTTCAACAATTCATTGTCCTAGTGGATCTTGACTCAGTGCAGCAGAACTTTGACTGTCTTGAGAACTGTCTCTAGCAATCTCAGCTGCAATTGTAGCTTCTTGATCAATTTCATCATTCAACATTTTCACATAATTTTCAAAAGCACTGCATTGTATGCTATCTTTACCAGCATTAAATGAATGTTCATAGCTCTGAAAATCTCCAAGTAATTCTAGTTCTGAATGCCACGGTTTGAACATTGGCAAAGGGCTAAATAGTAAAATTCCCTTTTGTCAGCAGTGTCGCAACTCAGTTTCCTGTGATTAATTAAATTTCCTTTCCTTTGTTTCACCAGACATCCGTCGGAACCAATCACTGCATATTTTCCATCATTGATGTTCTCTGTAGTATTCCGTTTAAAACTGTAGTTTTGCAGCACTTCATAGAGACACATGTTCTCAAGATGATGACTACTGTTTGGGTAATATGTGTCCAACATATTCGTTTTCAAAATATCTGTACTTTCTGGTTCTTTTTCTGCTAAATATTCAATTTCTTGAACAGATTTCAGTACCCGATTTCGCATTCCTGCAAGACCTAGACTCACCCAAATAATTCTTCTACTTTAGGAATATAGACTTGCAGATGATAACCGATCTGAACATTCATATGCTCCAATTTCACGATGCGATAACATCTTCAAACTGAAACTGTATAATTTCTTACTTATAGTCTTCTCGTGAGAAATCTCTTCCCACATTTCTCTCAATTCCGTCTTTTATCTGATTTAGTAATGTAGGACATGGATAAAATAACTGGATTGTAGTCATTTATATATTTTGATTCTTCGCCTCTTCTTAAGTTGTAGGTATTTTTCGGAGACATTCTTGTGATGGTATGTCGCATAGCTGACATAAAACTGTTCACTCTTCCTTTGGATAATACAGGACGTGGAAATCCAAAACGACATTTGGTATAGAACTTATCCTTTGACTCGTACTTTCGTCGACAGTATTTTCCACACCTATGGCTTTGGAATCGTAAGACTTGTTGTTTTAAGTTTTTATCTTCTCTGCTATTGGGTACAGCACATGTGGCATAATCTTCAATGAAAGACAAAACAGTTTCATCTGAATCTGTTCCAAATTTGGGGGCGTCCTTGATCCATAACAACATATGTATATGAAGAGCACCTCTTGCTTGATACTCCTTTCTCCAAAAGAAATCCACAACTTCTCCAAGAGGAGGATTCTTTTTATTGCAGATGAAAGACATGATAGCTTCAAATCTATGATTGGAATATCTGCATACATTAACAGGATCCAAAGAGCACAATTCTCCAGGTGTCTTGTATTCAATATTTTTTATATTGGAATTTGCCTGTCGAAGAAATTCAAGTAAATCATCCCAAGCATACTCAGCACAGCTTAGTGTAACAAACCATGTAGGAGTTCCCAAGTTCTGTAGCATACATTTCAGTTCTCCATGATGACGGTACCAATATTCATTAGTCCCACGCTGACATGCCATCAGATTAATCAACTGAGATTCTAAATGATCATCTCTCTGATGCACTTTATCCATAAAATCCTTTGCAGTTACATTTTGCAGATGCATTCCAGTTTTTAAAATGTGATTTACTGCATATGAAAGTCCAGACAAGTCACTTTCAAACAGAAGATGAAACATATAAGGGATACATTGTCGAAATCTTGGATCTTCTGCATATAATCTTGTTGTCCGATATTCAGATGCAGGAATCTGCACAGGACGTTCATCATATCGTCCACCTTTTCCTGTTGGAAACAACTGCGGGAAACAACGAGCTTCCAAGCTCTCTTCCCATACACTCATGGGACTTCCTCTTGCTTTTTTCATTTGGAACAACTCAATCGTATTCCCCATCACCTCTTTGGAATGAAGTGGATGTACACTGTAATGTTCATAGATTTCTTCACATCTGGACATGTCCACTTTTTCAATTTGTCCACTTAATGTTTTAGTATCTTCTGCTAAATCTATTTCTTCTTCTCCTACAAACACATTTTTATAGTACTCATTATTTGTTATCAGATACAATGATGCCTTTTGCACTTTTCTAACATCCACTAACTCTTGCCAAATTTTCTTATTCTTAGTAGGAACACCATTAACTAGAATGACTAGTGGTTCATTTTCTGCATGGTCTACACCAATAGTTTCAATATTTTTCTTTAAATCTAACGGTAAATACACAACTCTTCCTTCCAATCCTCTTTGTAACTCTGATGGAGGTCATTTACCTGTTTTAGGCTCCATACCAACAATAGCCTGAAATGGGTGCACACATTGAATGAGAATAGACTCATACGTTTTTAAATCTATCAGCTCTGGAAGAATAGCAACCAACTCTAGATTATTATGAACAGCTCTAGCAGGCATTTTATTCTCATCTAATTTGTTATAACAATATTTGCAAATACGCTGCTCAGATCCCAAATCAAAACAATCCTCTACCAACAAATAAGTTGCAAATTCCATCCACTTATAATTATCTTCTATTTCACTTTTTAAATACAGATTGACACCCCTAGTCTGATTGTTATAGTGACTTCGCCGACAACAAATACAAGAAACATTTGGTCTTTCACCTGAAATTACCTTAAACTTTGTGATTTCATCCTCAAAATTTTTTGTAATTACGGGTTCTACATTGTCTTCAACATTTTGTTCTACTAATGTGTCAGTTTCTGCACTCTCTTGCTGAGGACCAAAGTAAGAAAACTCAATATCATCACAAACCTTCTTCACATCTGATACTGACCACCGCAAAAGAGCTCTGTTCAACCTATTTAACTTTAGTGCTGGACTTTTTGCATAATACAATCTTCTCACTAACTTCCGTATTTGAGTATGATGTACTGCCAGCATCCTGAAATGGTGAAAAACACTTTGACAAACTTTCCTAGAAAGACAAGCCAGAGAATGACCTTGCAAACCAGTATTTTTTCTCACTCTGCAAGGGTCTAGTCCTTGCAACACCTTAATCTTTTGTTTAACACTTTTTTTACTATATGCTCGTAAAAAACTACATAATTTATCAATAGATTTTTGTCGTACACTACAAATACTACTGCAATCCCAAGTGTACACAGGGTGTTTAGGACGTCTCCCTAGAACTTCATCAGCTATCACTTCTACTGCATTTCTTTCAACCATTTTCTCTTTCTCAATTGGACAACCATCTCTAACCTCATAACCTCTACCACTGGTGTCAACTGCATACAATAATTTTTTGCTCTGTAAATAACTCTCTTCATTAAAGAAAGGCTCTGAACTGGAACTGTGTTTCCATTCTCCCAAAAAGAATCACAATTGTTTTCTATTAATTACTCTTTTCCTCCTACTTTTGGCCTTCATTAAATGGATTGGTTTATCTAGTGATTTTGCCTTCTTTTACCATACTTTGTCTCCTTTGACTGTCCATTTGCTTTTTTGCTTTTCCTCTTATTTTGAATTTTTTTTCTAGTTGAAGCATTCTCAGAGGTTTCAGCATTCTGTACATTCTGTTTGGTCCTACAAACATTTTTAATAAATTGCTTTGTGATCTTACCAGAAGATTTTTTCTTTTTAGCCACATTATCTTGTTCATTCAATACTTGTGGTTGATGTTTCTTCAAGTAATTCTCCTGTCTCTGTTCTCTTCTTTTTCTTTTTTTTCTGGCAGGATTTCTCTATTTTAACGTTGGAAAAACAGTATCTGTAAAAAAGAATCACAAATAAATGTATATTAATAAATTTCAAATTTATACTATTCTATTACTGTAGAAACACATTTTATATAAATACTGACTAAGAAACTATAGCCCTGAAGCATAAGTGTGACAATGGTTAAAACACTGAATGCATTGTGCATACTACTTTGAAGCAGTTCATGCCCTAAAGCCTACCTCACTCAGGGCCTCATGTAGGTAGCCAAATACCGGTCGGTAACGGCCGATATTCGGTAAATATGCCGTTACCGACCGGTATTCAGACAAGTGAGATGTAGGAGTCCAAAAACGACTTTTCGGTAAATATGAGGCGGTAAATACCTAATCATATTTACCGAATTCTAAAATACCGAATCAGATTTACCGAATACATACTTAACGATTCGGTAAATATGAAGTGGTAAATATGAAGTGGTAAAAATTAAAATGACATGTAGGAGCACTCGGTAATTAAGAAATCCAAGGAAATCGGTAAATAAGAGTCGGTAATTAACACGGATTGAAAGCAGGTGGTAACCATCAACAGTGCATATAATCAATCCCAAAATGCAACAGCGTGGACAACATGGCCGCTATGTATGTCATTGCAAGGCGCCTACGCCTACAGGCAGCAGGACTGAGGGTTTGGCGACGGGAGGAACGCATCTACAGACAGCGCATCACACTATTCCACCTGACTGATGCAGAGATACATGAGAGGTACAGGCTACACCCCGAAACCATCATGGACTTAATCAGGGACCTTCACCCACTCCTGGACCAGCCAATAAGAAGGGCGCACGCCATACCCCCACATGTGCAGGTGCTCTGCAGCCTACATCTGCTGGCATCCGGCAGTTATCAGGTGGTGATAGCTGCGGTGGGTGGTGTATCCCAGAGTTGCCTGTCACGTTTCTTCAGGAAGTTCCTGGATGCCATGATGCAGAGAATGCACCACTACATCAGCTTCCCCAACACACAGGCTGCACTGCAGAAAACAAAAACAGACTTTTATCACATGGCACAGTTCCCCCATGTCATCGGCTGTATTGATGGTACACACATCCCAATCTGTCCACCAGCTGACACAGAGCACATCTACAGGAACAGGAAGTCCACCCACTCCTTCAATGTGCAGGTGATCTGTGATGCAGGGAACATCATCACAGATATTGTTGCAAAGTTTCCTGGGAGCACCCACGACTCGTACATCTTCCAGAATAGTGGGATCTACACACGACTGAGTGCCGGAGAATTTGGAGAGGGATACCTGCTAGGTGAGTAACAGTGACGCCCCTTGCAACCTGCAAATCATAGTGTAAAGAGGCATGTGACTGATGTTTCCCTTTAACTCATCTAGGCGACAGTGCATATGCATGCCGGTCATTCATCCTCACTCCCTACCTACACCCAGCAACCCAGAGTGAGAGACGATACAACGTGGCACACAAAACAACACGCAATGTGGTGGAGCGCACGTTTGGACTACTGAAGAGCAGGTTCCGCTGCCTCCACAAGAGCGGAGGCGCACGCCAGTACACACCCATCACCTGCTGCAAGATTATTGCCACTTGTGCAATGCTGCACAACCTTGCCACGAAAAAAGGTACAGATGTGGAACTAACATTTTTTGAGGACAACGAGGATGAGTCAGGCCAGCCACAGGGCAACGCAGCTAGAGTGCCAACTGCAATCGATGGGAGAGAGAGACGGGCAGAGATCACATGCAACTATTTCTGAGTAAGTAAGGGGACACAGCCAGTTGTGATTAGTCATGACGTAGTTTTAATGCGGCACCACGCCATGAACATATGAACAAGCCAATCTGGCAATATACCATCTATACAAGGAGTATGTCCAGGGTTACGTCACCCATTGGGAAGTGGCTAAGCAGGGCCACATCAATGTTTGCGCATACGCGCTGCAGTGGTGGATGGCACGGCCTGTGCATCCTCACTAGAGCCAACCCCAAGCCGCCTACTGCTCCTGCGTCCTTCTGGGACGGGGGGTGTGATGCTGCTCCTGCTGCTGGTGTCGATGCTCTCCGCAGCATCCCCTGCAGCAGTTGTCGACGCCTGACTAGTAAATAGCACCCCTAGTGCACTTGTCACCTGCACCATCCCCCGAGACAGGTCGCTGCAGCAGTGTGTTAGGCCCTCCTGCATCGTCACAGAGCGCCGGCACAGTAGAGAAGTCGCAGTTGCCAGACGGTTGAGTGCCCTGTTGGTAGTGTCCCTTCTCTGCCGTTCCCGGTGCCGTGCCTCGATGTCAGCATCTAATTTGCTGCACAACTGCTGGATTGACTGGGACATGTCCCGGATGCCCGCAGCCATGCCGCTGATGTTATTGTCCATGTTGACTAATGTAGTTTTCATCACCCGCATGTGCCTCTGGACTGTCATGACTGCCTTTGTTTGCAGGCGCTGTTGTTTCAACATTTGGCCCTCGAGACCCAAGAAGACACCATGGCCGTCAATGGGTGCTGGTGGACTCTGGACACGCGACCTGCGGCGCCCTCCTGCTCCCGTCTGGGCTGCCTGTGAGGTGTGGGGCACAGTGGCATGGCTCCCTTCCTGGGGCCTGGTGAGTTCTCCAGGGCCCATGCTGTCGTCTGACGAGGTGTCTAAGGCTCGTAGCCTGGCTGCTGGACGCCTCCTCATTCCCACACCTGCAAGCGGAGATGTGGCCGGTGATTCAAACATGAGTGGCGATGCTGGCTCTGGGTGAGGTGATGCTGGCTGTGGGTGAGGTGATGCTGGCTCTGGGTGAGGTGATGCTGGCTCTGGCTGCGGCGAGGCTGCCTGTGTTGGTGGTGCGGCTGCCAGTGGGCCTGCTCCCTGGTCTGAACTTGTGCTGGCTAGAGGTGATATTTGTGGCCGGTGTGCCGTCTCTCCTGCAGCATGCCCTGTCCTGCATGATGTCACATCTGTGGACAGAAATACAACATTGGCTCAGTGTCCCCGAAGGGCTGCATTGAAAGCGTCACAATAAATAATTTGACATTCCAAAATGTCCTCTGTCTCCTTGTGCCTCGAGTGCGTGACATGCCTTGTTGCCCTGTAACATTTACGTCATGGTTGGTGTTTCCCTGACTACATCTCCCGGAATGCGTTGCCTGTCTGCACTGACACGTGTGGACTGCAGTGTGATTCTCGTTTCACAATGGGGGATGTGGGATAGGGATAGGGGGTGCTACATTGCTGTGCTTTCGTCTTACCTTGTTGTGTGGCGGCTCTGGCAGAGCTGTCGGCGTCCCCAAGACCCACGACGCTCTCTTGCTCGATTGTGGCCCCCACCAGCTCCTCCAGTTCGGTGAGGGCAGGTGCCCTGTTGGTTCCACCTCCAGTCTGGCTGGCCTCCTTCTGGATGTCGCCCATCTTCCTCTTGGTTACAATCCTCAGGTCATACCAGCGCTTCTTTAGGACCTCTATGTCCCTGTGGGTCACTCCCACAGCATTCACATGGGCCTGGATGGCCAGCCATATGTTGCGCTTTTCAGCCTCAGGCACTTGCAGGGATTGCCTTCCAAACAGCTTCTGGTGCTGCTTCACCACCTCCTCCACCAGCACCTGGAGTTCCTTGGGGCTAAATTTCAGCTTCCTCCTCCTTTCCCCTCCGTCTCTCTGTGTTCTCTGGCTGGACATGATGTTCGTTTTCCCGCTCGCACAGGCACCGGCTCCCTGCCTCTCCTCTGCACACCAAGCCTCTCCAGGGTCGGCTAATTATGTACACCTGCCTGGGTGTGGCCACTTCCTGGTTGGGTGGGCTGTGGTTGCACAGGATTAGCTGTTTCGTCAAGTCATGTGATTTTATTTACCGATTCCGTACATACCGATTCGGTATTTTCCGATTCGGTAAATTCCACCTCGGTATTTTCCGATTCGGTAAATACCACCTCGGTATTTTCCGATTCGGTAAATACCACCTCGGTATTTTCCGATTTGGTAAATACCACCTCGGTATTTACCGATTCGGTGAATTCCGATTCGTGATTACCGAATGTTACCGAATCGGTAACTTTTACCGAATTTTTACCTACATATAACTTACCGATTCTAATTTACCGATTCGGTACGGCTCGGTATTTAAGAAACGGTAAAATTTATTTACCTACATGAGGCCCTAAAAGACTACATGCTAACTGACTGAATGATTACAGTAGTATAAGAAGACACACTGGGTGAGTGACAGGGTGTTTGCTAGAAGTGTATGAATACTGACTTGGATATTGATGATGTGAAAGACAAGTGTGTAGTTGATTAGAGATCTACATGCATAGTGGATATGTGTTTGAATCCATCCATATGTTAAGGCCTGTCTCAGTCCAATAGTACTTGGATACTGACTGAATGTTTTCAGTATTTCAAGGAGAGTGCCAGGATGAATTTCTAAGTATTTGTATTTTGGTGCAGTAAATATATTACAACATGATGCTGAATAATTCACTGGAGAAGTATAAGGGGAGTGACAGGGTGTTTGCGGAAACTGTATGAATACTGTCTGGGATATTGAAGGTGTGAAAAACAAGTGTGTAGCTGGCTACAGACCTACATGCATAGTGGATAGACGTTTGAAACAGTCCATAGAGTAACACTTGCATCACTGCAAAACTACCTGAGTACTGACTGAATCATTAGAGTACTACAAACAGAGTGACTGGGTGAATCTTTGTTAAGTTTTTGGGTTCTAGTGCAGTGAATAGATTAGTAATTAGTGCCAAATGAGTCAGTGGAGGTGTGCATTTGAAGTGACAGAGTGTTTATTGGAGTTTATAGATACTGACTGGGAAATTGAAGGTCTGAAAGACAATTGTGTTGGTACTTCCATGCATAGTGGAAACACGTTTGAATCAATCCATGTGCTAAGGCGTGCCTCACTCCATTACTACTTAGGTACTGACTAGGCCTGGGCAAAAATTTCGTTCCGTTCGCGGAAATTGCGATAATTTGACATTTTTGCGTTCCGCGGAGAGCGCGAAAATGTCAAAAATTCCGGTTTCCGCAGCTTGGCGATAATTTGTTTCTTGCTCGCGCTGTAAAATGATACATTCTCGCGCGCGCGCGATCGCCTTACCTGAATCCCTGCGTTCGCCGACAAGTTTTCTTGATCCGGTCGCGTTCTCCATGAGATGTTGTATTGTTTTTAGCCATTTGCGCTGTCTCGCGACAGTTCGCGCCCGCAGTGACGTCATGCGTCGCGCGATCACGTCTTTCTTCTCGCGATCATGCACCGCGAGAACAACTCAAAACAAGATGGCCGCGCCCGCAAGCAGCCACATGGGTAAGTTGGCGACCCGCAACCATGCAGAAAATCGCGCGAACATGCCGGAAAAAAACTTCCGCATCTTCGCGATATTTCTGCTTGTTTGCGATAATTTTAAACATTCTCGCGATAATTTGCGAAGGTTAATTCCGCAAATTCCGCCCACCCCTAGTACTGACTGAATGATTAGACTATTGCAAGAAGCGTACCTGGGTGAATTTATAAGTGTTTCAGTTGTGGCGCAGTGAATGCATTACTACATGGTACTGAATAAGTCACTGGAACAGTGACTTATTCAGGGTGTTTGCTGGAAGTACATGCATACTGACTGGAGAATTCAAGCTGTTAAAGACAAGTGTATAGTAGGTTAGAAGCCTGCATGCATACTGGATAGACCTTTGAAACAGTCCATTTGGTAATGCACAGTTCACTGCATGAGTACCTGCGTACTGACTGAATCATTAAACTACTGCCAGGATGAAACTTTTAAGTTTTTCGGTTTGGGCGCAGGGAATAGATTAGTACATGGTACTGGATCAGTCACTGGAGGTGTGCTAGATGAGTGACAGGGTGTTTATTGAAGTATATAGATACAGACTAGTTAATTAAAGAAGTGAAAGACAAGTGTGTAGGTGACTAGAGGCCTGTATGCATACTGGATAGACGTTTAAACAGTCCATGAGCTAAGACCTCAGACACTGCATGATTACCTGGGTACTGACTGAATAATTACACTACTGCAAGGAGAGTGCCTGGGTTAATCTTTTTAAGTTTTTGTGTTTTGGTGCAGTGAATAGATTATTACATAGTGCCAGATGAGTCAGTAGAGGTGTGGAAGTGGACTGAAAGAGTGTTTACTGGAGTTTATAGATACTGACTAGTTAATTGAAAAGTGAAATACAAATGTGTAGGTGACTAGAGGCCTGCATGCATACTGGACAGACGTTTGAAGTACTCCATGGGCTAAGGCATGGGTCACTGCATGAGTACCTGGGTACTGACTGAATCATTAGATTACTGCAAGGAGAGTGCCTGGATAAATCTTTTAAGTTTTTGGGTTTTGGCGCAGTGAATAGATTAGTACATGCTGCTGAATGAGTCACTGAAGGTGTGCAAGGGGAGTGACAGGGTGTTTTTTGGAGTATATAGATACTGACTGGGCAAATTAAGGTGTGAAAGACGATTGTGTAGGTGGTTAGAGGCCTGCATGCATAATGGATAGTCATTTGAAATAGTCCATGTGCTAAAACCGCGTTCACCACATAAGTACCTGGGTACTGACTGAATCATTAGAGAAGTACAAGGATAGTGCCTCAGCGAATTTATAAGTGTTTGTCTTTTGGCGCAGTAAATGGATTAGTACATGGTGCTGAATCGGTCACTGGAGAAGTGTAAGGGGAGTGACAGGGTGTTTGCAGAAACTGTATAAATACTGACTGGGATATTGAAGGTGTGAAAGACAAGTGTGTATGTGGTTAGAGACCTGCATGCAAACTAGACAGACATTTGAAGCAGTCCATTATCTAAGGCCTGAGTAATTGCATGAGTACCTGAGTACTAACTGAATCATTAGAGCACTGGCGTAGCTAGGGGGGGGCGAGGGGGGCGGTCCGCCCCAGGCGGCACAATTTTGGGGGTGCCCGCGCGGCACTGATCGCCCGTTGCGGCCGCGGCTGCCTTTATAATTTATTTGGGTACACTGTAAATTATAACGGCTGCCGCGGCCGCGGCCCAGTTTGAAAGGGTGCGCTGAGCGCACTTAGCACACTTAGCACTGACCAGCCTGCCTCCAGGGCCGTCAATCACTCTTGTAGCGCGAGCGCTACCAATGACGGCCCTGGGCAACATAAAAAAAACATGAATTTAATTTGGCCAGCCCTGCCCTCGCGATGAAAACGACGTAGCAGTGATGCGTCACGCGCTTCACGCTACGCGCTCTCGCGCTCATTCTGGCCTGGGGCGGCATCAAGAGCTTTCTTTTCTATTCGCAAACAAAACACATCTGCTAATGAGCCTGCCTGCCTCTACTCACTGAAAACAAGGCTTGCCTCTCAGCACGGGGGCTGTCACTCACGCTGCCTCTCGAGTGGAGTTACAGGCAATGCATGTTTCTGTTGGCTCAGACGACAAATCCAATATTACTGCGCTGATGTAGTTTCCACATCATCTTGCTGCTGCAATTCAAGGTAAATGGGCCACTTTCTCAGTTAAATTGCATAGCGTCCTTACCTAACAGGGAAAAACTGCACCTGTGAAACATGGGCCTGACACTGCTCCAGCTTTCTTGCGCTCTAGATATTTTTTTTGTCCTCAGCCAGAATAATGAGCGATAAAATAAAGATTCATAAATATACTAAGCTGCCAGTAGTTTGATTAATGTGTGGGCGCTGGGAGAGAGCCTAGAATTGACTTGAGAAAGGGATCAGGAAGGAGGACAGTGGCTTAAGGAAACATCATATCTGAGAGTATGGTTTTTTAATCTGGTTCTTTCAGTAAAAAGAAATACAAATGTTTTGCAGGACCAATCATTTTGTGCATGAATGCTGGTAGAATTAGGAGCTTTATAGATAACACAGGTCTTCCAGAGGGAGGGAGACAGGGACTAGTTGATTGTAGGTTGAGCAGTTAACCAGGGAGAATGACAATGAGGGTATTCAGGCACAGAAGAGCAGGGCAGAGCTGGGGCCTAGGTGAAGAGCCATGGCTTCACAGTGGATGAAGCTCTAATATGCAGGGTCAGGTCATTTCAGTCTTTCGGAGTGAGGTAGGAGAAGGCACAACTGCTGGCTCTTGTTCTGAGTTTTCAGGGTATCAGTGCAAGCAGGAGTTTGGCTGTGTCTGGTTGGTGTGTGGAAGTTGATGAGTCCAGTGAGGAAGGTAGTGCCAAGGGTGTGCAGGGCTTTGTATGTGTGTAAGAGAAATTTGAAGAATGAATGTTTGCGGATGGGAGTCAGTGTTGGGTGATGTGAGTGAGGGAAGGGACCCTGAGTGTGAGTCTTGCTGCTGTGTTTATGGCATGAAGTCTTCTGGTCAGTTGGGCGTTGATGCCGCCATTTCTGTAATCCAGTTTTCAGGTGATGAAGGCCAGGGTGACTGTTCTGCATGTGTTGACCAGGAGGCATTTGAAGTTTTCCTTGAAGATTTTAAGGGTGTAGAAGCAAGAGGCAGAAACTGCATTGACTTGGCAGGTCATTGTGAGTTGCTTGTCCTCCACTATTCAACAGTTCTTGGCTGGGGTGTCAGACCGGGTGTGAATCTGAGATGTGCTGTCCACTTGGTGAAGTTCCACAGTAAGGTATCTCTGCTGAAGAGTACCACTTCTGTTTTATCTATGTTGAGTTTTAGACAGTTGATCTTCAACCCCATGGTGTTTTTGGACATGCAGGAGGAGATGTTGGTCTGGGTGCTCAGTGAGAGGATAAGTTGGATGTTGCTGGTGTATGAAATTATGTTGATTCTGTGAATTTGGATGGTGTTTGCGGGTGGGACCCTGTAGGTGCTGAAGGGTGTGGGGCTGAGAGATGATCCCTGGGGTATTCCGCAGATGAGGTTGGTGGTGGACGAGGTGTGGGGAGCCAGGCTAACTGACTTGGTGCAGTCTGCGAGGAAGGAGCAAATCCAGCAGAGTGCAGGTCCTTGTATGCTGGCTTTAAAGAGACATTCAATGAGGATAGGGTGGTTTATAGTGTTGAAAGCTGCAAATAGATGGATGAGGACTGCAGTGCCGCCTTTGTCCATGATCAGTCGTATGTATTCTGTGGTGGTGATGAGGGTGGTCTCAGTGCTGTGGTTGGGCCTAAATCTGCATTGAGTGGGGTCAAGGAGGTGGTTGTCATTGAAGAGGGTGGTTGTTCACTTGTTGATGATGTTCTCCAGGACTATGGCCGAGGAGAGTAGTGGGGATATGAGGCAATAGTTGTAGAGCATCCGCTGAGGGATTTTTAGGAAGGGGAGTATCGTGGCATACTTCCAGGCATCTGGTAAGGTTGCTACGTGGATGGTGCTGTTCAGTACTGGGGTTAGGGCTGAGCTGATGGGGTTCAGTCCTTTAGTGAAGATGTGGTGAGGGCAGGTGTCCAAATGTTCTCAAGGATGCATTGATGGTATGGTTGTTGCAGTTCCTGTGTGGTGATGGTGGGCCAAGAGGTCATGGTCCATTTCAGGGGTTTTTGTCCCGATGGGTATGAGGGCTGCAAGGGTGGATGGGTCTTGCTGGGGCAGGAAGATGCACATGTTGCTGATCTTATGCCTGAAAAAAGGGAGAGCTAGGTGCAGAGGTCCTGTGATGACATGATGCTAGAGGAGCTAGCAGCAGGAGTGTCAAAATACTTCATGATGGTGAAGATTTCCTTAGCATCCTTTGTGCTGTTGTCAGTGCATTGGTTGAGAGCTGAACATTTGGTGGGTCTACTTTGTTAATTATACAATCTTAGGACTCACCTGTAGGTGCTTTTTTTGGTGTCGTTGTGGTTCTGCCTCAATCTGCATTTGAGCTACTTGCAGTGGCGTTTTGTGAGTCTGACTTATTTTGTATACCACGTTGCTAGTAGGCTAGCCGTAGTGACCAGTGGCATAGCTAGGGTGGGGCGGTGGGGGCGGTCCGCCGCAGGCGGCACTATTTTGGGGGAGCACAAGGCATTCAGATAAGGCTTGGTTTGCTTTCGTGGACGTTCGGGGACGGGCCGAGAAGGAATAGGACTCAGGCAATGTCCTCTTCTTTTTTGTGCTGGCAGCTCCCTCCCCCTCTCTTCCTATTATTCCCTCTCTTTCTGTCTCCCTCCTCACTTACTGAAAACCGTGACTTGAAGAAACGGTTCACAACCTCTTTCCTTCTTTCATTTAGTTGCTTCCCTGTGAAATGTATACAAAAAAGAAAAACACTCTTGCGAGAAATGCCCTTTTTCTGACATTTTTCTATTCCAAAGTGCAGCGGGAAGGAGAGAAATAGAAGGTTTTAAATATGAAAAATAATAAATACATAACTAAATAAAGCAATACAGAGTGGTTGCAAAGTGGCCAGATTGGTTTTATTTACATCCAAATACATCACCATCACTTTACAGAGTTTGCCAGTGAAGAGCTACTTTTGTTTTCTCGTCTTTCTTTGAACAGCATTGTTGTTCCCAGGTGGGAAAGTGTACCATTCCTGGAGGTACTGCAATACCTGGTTGATGGGTGGATTGGAAAACAAAATGTGTACCATGGCTCTGTGTTTATGGATGTGGTTTTTTTAAACCATACTGCTTACGTTTTGTAAGGATATAAGCAATGGACATTGAAACGGTTCCCTTCAGGGCCCTCTAGTCATGTCCTTAACTTTTCAGGTAAAACCACTCGCTGATTTCTGAATAGTGAGTGAGAGATCGTTAAGGTAACCATGTTGTTTCTGCGTACATTTCACATGCTTTACTTAATCTTGCATTCACTAAGAGTGGTTGCTTTTACATTTTTTTAGGCAGCATATTACTCTTATCAAGTGCATAATTTGAATTGAGCCACATCCAAGTGTTTATAGCGGGCACAATTAGGTTATAGCTGAAGACAGTACAAGTTTCTCTTTTTTAGGAAGCATGGTGTTCAGTGGGGGAGAGGATGTGGCACTATGGCCAGAGCTATCGAATTTGGATCTGGGGAACCGGGTTCAGCCTTCATGACCAGTCCACCAGACCACTCTACTGAGGGAGCACATTCCCATGCTAGAACTTATAAGGCCCCACTAGACCTTAGAAGGCTTGATGTCTTAGCACAAGCAGGTGTACCCTAGTGGTGTCAATTGTGGGTTAACCTTGAAGGCCTGTCCACCACAATCCATACTGAAGTTCATCTCCAGTCTTGCGGGCAGGCCTACACAGCAGCACACCCTAGAGCAACAGTGATCTAGTCGCTGTGACTCTGTCACTGAGGTCACATGAACCTTGAGCAGGTTAGGGTGATGCGAACGGTGTGACCGCACTGGGTACCTATTTCGGGTGGGTGCGTAGTGTTTGCAAGTATATTATGGTTTAAAAAAAACTTGCTGCCTCCTTCCTGGCCTCCAGCAATTTTCAGAAACAATAAAAATGTCATGATAACTTCGGTGATTAATGTTCTTCCTAGAGAGAGATCGGAGTTTTGTCTAGTGGAAGGGTTGACTCCTGGAAAGGTAGCACAGAGGGTTAATGTGCCTGCTGCAAAGAACATGAACCATGCAGATCACAAAGAGCACTGCTGTAATGGGGGAACCATGATGAATGGTCATTTAATGTCAGCTGTAGATGATGGATCCCTGAACAGTGTCATGTGTGTGCATGTTTGCATTGTGCTGAGTCCCCAGATAGATCATGCAGTCTGTGTGTTCTCTTTTGTACTGCCAGTCACTGGTGTATTCAACTGTGTAGCCTTGGACCGTGTCATGTATGTGCATGTAACTTGCATGATCGAGGTAACTATTAGCGGCGATACTACGTGTCTCTCGGTCCTCTTTCAAGTGCTCGCCGTCCTTTTACCCAGCAACCCCCCCTCCCCAGGGGCGGCAATCTGAGGGATAGCCCCGGGCGCCACAAGCTCTAGCTACGCCTCTGCATTAGAGTACTGCAAGGAGAGTGCCTGCATGAATCTTTTAAGTTTCTGGGTTTTGGCACAGTGAATAGATTAGTACATGGTGCTGGATGAATCACTGGAGGTGTGCAAGGGGAGTGACAGGATGTTTATTAGAGTATATCAATACTGAGTGGGCAATTGAAGGTGTGAAAGACAATTGTATAGGTGATTTGAGGCAAGCATGCATAGTGGATAGACGTTTGAAGTAGTCCATGTGCTAAGTCCGGGTTCACTACATAAGTACCTGGGTACTAACTGAATCATTAGAGTACTACAGGGAGAGTGCCTCTGTGAATTTAGAAATGGTTGGGTTTTGGTGCAGTCAATGGATTAGTACATGGTGCTGAATGAGTCACTAGAGGAGTGTAAGGAGAGTGACAGGATGTTTGCTGGAAGTGTATGGATAATGACTGGTGAATCGCAGGTATGAAAGTCAAGTTTGTAAATGGTTAGAGGACTACGTGCATAGTGGGTAGGGGTTTGAAGCAGTCCATGTGCTAAGGCCTGGTCACTGAATGAGCACTTGAGAACTGACTGAATGATTAGAGTACTGCAAAGACACTGCCTGGGTGAATTTATAAGTGTTTGGATTTTGGCACACTGAAAGAATTAGTACATGGTGCTGAATGGATCAGTAGAGTAGTACAAAGGCAGTGTGAGGGTGTTTCCTGGAAGTGTATAGATATTGACTGGGGGATTGAAGGTGTGAAAGACAAGTGTGTAGGTGGTTAGAGGACTACATGAATAGTGGATAGGCGTTTGAAGCAGTCCATGTGCTAAGGCCTGGCTCACTGTATGAGTACTTGGGTACTGACTGAATGATTTGAGTACTGCAAGGAAAGTGCCTGGATGAATTTATAAGTGTTTGGCTTTTGGTGCAGTGAATGGATTAGTACATAGTGCTGAATTGGTTATTGGAGGAGTGCAAGGGGAGTGACAGGGTGTTTGCTGGAGTGTATGGATACTGACTAGGGAATTGAAGGTGTGAAAGACAAGTGTGTAGGTGGTTAGAGGACTGCATGCATAGTGGATAGGGGTTTGAAGCAGTCCAGGTTGTAAGACCTGGCTCGCTGCATGAATACTTGGATACTGACTGAATGATTAGAGTACTGCAAAGAGAGTGCCTGGGTGAATTTATACGTGTTTGGGTTTTGGCGCAGTGAATGTATTAGTACATGGTGCTGAATGAGTCACTAGAGGAGTACAAGTGGAGTGACAGGATGTTTGCTGGAAGTGTATGGATACTGACTGTGGAATGAAAGGTGTGAAAGAGAACTGTGTAGATGGTTAGAGGATTGCATGCATAGTGGATAAGCATTTGAATCAATGCATGTGCTAAGGCCTGCCTCACTCCGTTACTACTTGGATATTAACTGAATGTTTACAGCATTGCAAGGACAGTTCCTGGGTGAATACATAAGCAAGGACTGCCTTCTAATTCTACCAAAACTTGAGAACAGGAAGGGTTTTTAAGCAATTATGCGTATGCAAAGATATGAAGTACCCAAATGCTTCCTTAACAGTGGTTCCCAAATGCACACAGATTCACAGTGTGATTCTAGACAAGCAACACTATCCCTAGGAGTTTACCAAAACTCATTCACTACTGTGGAAGGGGTAAGGGGACTGCACACAATCTATATATTTCAGTACTGCACTTTAGTGTCAAACCCTGACACATTTTATCAATGCATAAGCAAAGACTGGCTTCTAATGCTACTAAAACTTGACAACATGACCGGTTTTAAAACAGTTATCTGTCAGCAAATACACGATGTTACCAAATGCTTCTCGCACAATCCTTACCCAAAGGCACACAGACTTACAGTGTGATTTTAGACAAGCAACACTATCCCTTGTACAAAATACATTTACTAGTCTACAAGATCTAAGGTGACTGCACACATTGCAGAAAATCTTCTACTACAGATTAGTACCAAAATGTTTCTCTCAAAATGATTCCTAAATGCACACAGACTCACTGTGTGATTCTAGACAAACAACACTATCCCTTGCACTATACCAAAACATATTTCTTAATCTGCGAATACTACATTTTAGTGTAGAAACATGACTCATTTTGCAAATTCATAAACAATGACTGGTTTCTAATTGTACCAAAATATAAAAACAGCATAGTTATCTGCAAACACATGAAAAACACAAATGCTTATCACAGAATGGCTTCTACATGCACACACACTGTCAATAAGATTGTAGACAAAAAAAGTACTCCCTGCACTTTAGCAGGAGAAACACATTAGTTTGATTAAAATCAAAATAAACCACATACATCCCCTCACAATTAAATAACTCACCTTTCAAGTTGTTTTGTAGATTAAGAAGTATATCAGTCACACACCAGATTTTCTTATACAGAATCTCTGCACTGTGCACCTGTCAGCAAAACCAAAGAATGGCAAAGTTTCCCTCTCATTTTCCACACATATACATGTAAACATCAAATCACATTCCTTCCCACACAAATTCAAAAGCTAACACACATTTCTATTGGTTAAACATTTCAACCCTTACCAAGTGGCATAAATTTGAACCACAGAAACAGGTCATGGAACACTGAACTGAGCACACAGGCCACAAGTTCAGCACACAATGTTGCTAATCAAAACAGCAAGTGTGCTTGACTTTTCAACATATCAGCTTATCATATATAATGTTCCTTTCAATCAGTTTTTGTTAACCAATAAGAATCGTGCGTTTAAAAACAGAAACATGCACCCTACCTTTCAGTGTAGAAGGTTGTCAAATAACCAATGATTTCTTGTCTTTTTTCAAAACTGCATCTTAGCCACCATTTTAGAAATATCTTACTTTTCAAACTGCCATTTCATTTACAGAAACCATCTGAGTGCATCCAGACCTCCCTTCAAGATGCTTAGAGTGTGGATTGTGGGACACAGCTATTTTCTGGAGCCAAAGGTATGCAGAAAACAAAGGCATTCACAAAGACCTAGGTTTGGCAAATGTAGTCATTAAATGGATTGGACAGAGAGAGTTAAAGTGGCACCAATTGATGCCATTGGTAAAATCCTTTATACATATCCAACACCCTGACCTCATAATAGTGCACTGTGGTGGCAATGACCTAGGCACTTTGACTGGGGTAGGTCTGGAAATGCTTATGAAAGAAACCTTTGCAGAATTGATTTCAATTTTTCCCAAAACTGCCGTTGTTTATTCTAACATATGCCAAAGGCAGAAATGGAACTGGTCCAATCATTTTTGTCCACAAATTGAGAAAGCTAGGAAACATGTGAATAAATCTGTTTCTGCTTTTCTCCGAGACTATAGAATGGGGTCCATTTACAATAACAATCTGCGCTTTCATATGCAAGAGATGTATAGGAGAGACGGAGTACACTTTACTGATGAAGGAAACAGAGTCTTCCTCAACAACTTTAGACTTTGTATAGGTACTTACTTACAAGTACCAAAAACTCTCAATGAACACAACGGCTCTTTTTAGAGCCACTCAAGAACAAAACACTTAAGCTTGATGTTTATCTCCCAAAAATTTCAGGTTTTTTTCCTTGGATCTGTGCACCCAACGTGTTAGGAACCGCGCACCCAACGCGTGAGAAGCCGTGCACCCAACGCGTTAGGATGCGCGACTCCTAATTTTACCGTAAAATAAAAATAGCCCCTATCACTAATTTTTATTATCCCCGGGGACCCCATCCCCCGGGGTTTATTCAAAAACGTTGGGGACCGTGGAGGGAGCCCCAAAGCCCCCATGGTCCCAGCCGGCTCCCCGCGTCCTTCGGGAGCCGGCATTGCTTTTCCACATGGGGAGCTGCTAACATGCAGCTCCCCGTGTGGAAAAGCAATATCGTTTGGATTTTAAAAGAGAGAGGAGGTTTCCCTGCTCTCTCTTTCAAAATCCAAACACCCCAGGCACCCCTGGACACTGTAGGAGCCGGCCCTGGGGGGTGGCGGTCCCCAGGGCCCTCAAAGGCTCCAGGAGGGGGGCCACGCAGCCCCCTCCCCATTTATTTGCAAATATTTTGCCCCCGGGACTTGGTCCCCCCGGGGGCTAATTATTAACGAAGGGCGGAAGCCCGCGCTTCAGGTTTTTTTTTTTTTCGGCCGGATCCGCGCACCCTGCACGCATTTCGCTGATTTTTTTTTTAAAAAAGGGGACCCCAGGGGGTCCTTCTGGGACCCCCTAAGCAACACTAGAGGGTCAGAGTATTTATACCCTGCCCCCTTTACATCTTTCACAGACTTATTTCCCTTACTTAATCAGCCTCGCTTCTACCGAGGCACAAAATGGCTGCCAACAGTTCCTGGTTTCGAATGTAGCCAGACACTTGACAGCCAATTAGCTTCAGCGCGTGATCGGGAGGGTGCGTGCTCGGTTCGCAGACGGTGCGCTTAGGGTGCGCACAGGGTGCGCGGATCCTCTGAGGCCATAGAAATATCTATCTTTTTTACTCTAATTTTCTCAGGAACTACTGAACGGATTTGCACCATTTCTGCAAAAGGCACGAGTCTGAACTGAGGACTACCTCTTTGCCAAATTTGGTGTAATTCTGTACAGCAGTTCGGGCTGTAGCTGCGTCAACAGGTCCTATGGGAAATTGCATGGAGAAAACGCGTTTTGGGACCGGCGCCAGACTTATTGGGAATAGAATGTTTCGGATTTCCTATGGAAAATAGGTCCTAACTATAACTACCTACAGGCGACCGCCAGTAGGTTATATATATATATATATACAAATTCACTGAAAAAACCATAGGTTTCACACAAGTTATAGTTAGCTGTACATTTCACTCGTAAAAAACCAATGAAATTCCACGTTATAGTTAGTGCAGGCAACTATAACTCACGCAACCGCAATCCTCTGCTAATGACATATGTGTCTTTATCAAAAAAAAAATATTTGTAATATATGTATAGCTAAAATTTAATGGAAGAAGACATGGGCAAATAAGTGTCTAAATACAGTGTTAGCATCAGCAGAGGATTGCGGTCGCGTGAGTTATAGTTGCCTGCACTAACTATAACGTGGAATTTCATTGGTTTTTTACGAGTGAAATGTACAGCTAACTATAACTTGTGTGAAACCTATGGTTTTTTCAGTGAATTTGCAAGGTTTTTTAAATGCTAATTCCTAACTATAACGTGTGTGAAACCTATGGTTTTTTCAGTGAATTTGTACGGTTTTTTAAATGCTAAGTTACTTTACGCCGTTCGTGCCGTGCGCGCCCACTTCACGCAGTTCGTTCCGTGCGCGCACGGTGCGCTTCACGCACCGCGCGCCCACTTAACGCAGTTAGTGCCGTGCACGCACGGTGGACACGCGGTGCGCTACGTGCACCACGTGCCCACGTTACGCTGGATGGGCCATGTACGCACGATGCCCTTCGCGCACCGTCCGCACACGGAGGACATATTATGCGCTTCGTTGTGAAAGGTTTTCTATTAAATGTTCATTTATTGTAATATGCCATGCACAAAAGGTGCCCTGCTGGCAACTTTTGCACACGGGGGGGGGAAAATTATGGATAAATATTTATTTTTTTCCGTACGCGTACGGTAAGCGTATTCGGCGTTTTTTAAAAAAAAAAATAATAATTTTTTGGCCTTGGATGGCCTTCTGGCACACCATAACCAAGGCTAGGTGGTTAGGAGCTGTCTAGCCTGCCCCCTTTTTATGATATCCAACTTTGTTTTTCCTCCCCCCCCTCAGAGTGCGAGAGAGAAAATGGCGGCTGACACTTCCTGGTTTCGACCGATTCGAATGTTTACTAAGATCTAACAGCCAATCAGAATCGCGCTCGCGCACGGCACCGTACGCGTACGGTAAGCTTACGGTGCGCGCTCGGAGCGCGCTTACAGATATATATTTTGATTTAAATGCTATTTTCTCAGGAACTACTGAACAGATTTACACCAGACCTACAAAAGGCACTTCCTTGACCTGAGGACTACCTCTCTGCCAAATTACAAGTAATTCTGTTCAGCCGTTCGGGCTGTAGCTGTGTCTAAAGGTCCTATGGAAAAATGCATGGGGAAAACGTGTTTTGGGACCCCCCTTTTTTCTCAGCCCCCGCTTGACGAATCCCCCCGAAACTTTCAGGGTAGGAGCGGAGCGTAGCGCCCCATTAGTTTTGAAAATTTCGCGAGGATTCGTCGACCGGCGCCAAAGTTATTCCAAATAGAATGTTGCGGATTTCCTATGGAAACAGGGTCCTAACTATAACTACCTACTGGCGACCGCCAGTAGGTAATATATATATATATATATATATATATATATATATATATATATATATATATACACTGGGCAGTCGGATTAACCGTACTCTGGTGGAGCAGCATTTGAGTGCTTTACCGGCTTGCCCCCAAACCTAACTTCGGGATGAGTAATAGCAGGCGTGGACAGCATGGGCGACGGAGACTCGGCGCGAGAAAATCTCCTGATTTTCAGCATTGTAGCGGAGTTTCACCATGCACACTACAGCCTCACTCAGTATGCCGAGTCCGGTTTGGTGACTGGGCACCATCATAAGCATCTGCTTTGGTTTGGTGAAGATGGTGGCGCATATTAATTTTTTGGTGAAGATCTCCCCCGACCCCACATTTTGAACAATAATGGGCTGTTGAACTCGGTTTTGAGATCGTTTCCTGCTGGATATTAACACAATATGTGGACCGGAATGCCCGGGATCTGCTGTCTTTAAGCTCATTTGTTTCGGAACAGCATTCACTTGAAGTTGTTTTATTTATTTTTCCCTAAAGTATTTCAGAAACTTTGAACTGCTCTGATGGTTTCCAATGTGCTCAGTTTGCTCATGTTTAAACAAACACAGCTTTCAATGCGGTGAATTTAAAGTTTGCATGTTCAAACTGAGGATGCTTTACTAATGCATTATGGGACTAGTTGGCCTCCACCACATTGCCAGAGGAATGTGAAAGTAAGAGGACATTTAGCAATGCTTATGTTGGTGGGCGCAGCTATGGTTTTGTCCCAGAGAATTAAGCAGGTCTAAGTTGCATCGTTTCTGAGCCTTGGAGGAATACATGCAATTTGTGTAGATTGTTATCTCCACCAGGCTGTTTAGCGATAGCGAGACTATCAGAAAAATTCATATTGACATTTATAGGCAACCCGTGTCCACTTCATGATGTATATGCTGTCAAGCCCATTTGCGCAATCAGTGCGATCCAAGGTGGTTTACGCTAATCTTTTTAAACATCAGTATAGAAGTGGTTTTATTACTTGCAAAATGTTTTTAAAACTTGTAACATGCTTGTGTCACTCCATGTTTATTGCGCAATGTATTATAATATCAAAACGATATGACACTGGTATTGGCAATTCAAATAACTATTGATTCAGTTGTTTGACATTATTTTTATAGCCATCCTATGTTTCTAAATGTTTTCCTATATCATTTCGCACATTACAGATCATATTGATGCATTAGGAATTGTTTATAATGTGTTAACAGCATGCAGTATGTTTTCAGTATCTATGAAAATGCAACTATTGACCTAGGGACTACCTCTCTGCCAAATTTTGAGTAATTCTGTTCAGCCATTCGGGCTGTAGCTCGTTCTAAAGGTCCTATGGAAAAATGCATGAGAAAAACGCGTTTTGGGACCCCCCTTTTTTCTCAGCCCCCGCTTGACGAATCCCCCCGAGACTTTCAGGGTAGGAGCGGAGCGTAGCGCCTCATTAGTTTTGAAAATTTCGCGAGGATTCGTCGACCGGCGCCAAAGTTATTCCAAATAGAATGTTGCGGTTTTCCTATGGAAAGAGGGTCCTAACTATAACTACCTACTGGCGACCGCCAGTAGGTATTATATATATATATATATATCTATATATATATATCACCTACTGGCGGTCGCCAGTAGGTAGTTATAGTTAGGACCTCATTTCTATTCAAAAAGCGTTTTTTGTTTTCCCAATAACTTTGCCGTCGTTTGACGAATCTTCCCGAAATTTTCAAAACTAGTGGGGTGCTCTGGTCACCTATGGTCTTGAAAGTTTCGGGGTGATTCATCAAGCGGGGGCCGAGAAATAGGGGGGTCCCAAAACGCATTTCCCCTTGTATTTTCTGTAGGAAACTTTGGACAAAGCTGTAGCCCGAACTGCTGAACGGAATTACACAAAATTTTGCAAAAAGGTAGGGTTTGGTTCAGGAAGAGCCCTTATTGTTAAATGGTGTAAATCCGTTCAGTATTGCCTGAGAAATTCAAAAAAGAAAAAATATCGATATCTGAGCACTGAGGAGCACAATTCTGATTGGCTGCCAACATTCCTAACCATGAAGTGATGACAGCCATCTTGTGACTCGGTAACCGAGTCACAAGAAATCAGAAATAAAAGCATGAAAAAGAAGAAAAGGGGTCAGGGTAGAAACACCCTGACCTCCTAGGCCTGCTCAGGGCCAAAAAAAGCATTTTATTTTATTTAAATGGCAGAATTCGAGTTGGGGTCGCGAATCCTGACGTGAAAATAAAAGCCCACGCTTTGTTTTCAACAAGCCCCCGGGTGGGCCAGCGACACTCTAAATTTGCTCACCTCAAATGTCTGCTTTCCTATCAAAGTCTTTAAGTGTAGGATTAACACAGTGCCATCCACACCGAGATAAAAAGGGACGAAGTCTTTTACCATTTCCACAGCAAAGTCTTTAAGCATTGAATTAGCACAGTGCCATCCTTGCCGAGCTGTAAAATGGTAGATGGCACTGTAGATGGCACTGTGCTAATCCTACCCTTAAAGACTTTGATAGAAAAGCAGACATTTGAGGTAAGTGAGGTGCAGACACAGGCAAGATGGGTGCAGAAAGAGACAAGAGAAGTACAGAAAGAAGCAACAGAGATGCAGACGGAGGCAAGAGAACAGCTGAAGGAGGCAAGAGAGTTGCAGAAAGAGGAAAGAGGGGTGCAGAAAGAGGCAAGAGGGGTGCAGAAAGAATCAAGAGAGGTGTGGGAAAAAAGCAAAAAAAGGGCAGAAAGAGGTAGGAGAAGTGCAGAAAGAGGCAAGAGTGGTGCAGAAACAGGCAAGGGAGGTGCATAAAGAAGCAAGAGAAGTGCTGAAAGCAGCAAGAGAGGTGCAGAAAGAGGCAAGAGAGGTAGAGAAAGAGGGAAGAGGGGTGTAGAAAGAGGCAAGAGGAGTACAGAAAGAAACAACAGAAATGCAGAAAGAGATAATAGAAGTGCAGAAAGAAGCAAGAGAAAACAGAAAGAAGCAATTGTGGTGCAGAAAGAAGCAAGAGAAGTGCAGAAAGAAGCAAAAAGGTGCAGAAAGAGGCAAAAGGGGTGCAAAAAGAAGCAAGAGAAGTACAGAAAAAAATAACGGAAATGCAGAAAGAGGCACGAGAAGTACAGAAAGAGGCAAGAGAAGTTCAGAAAGAGGGAAGAGGGGTGCAGAAACTTGCAACAGAGATGCAGAAAGGAGCAAGAGAAGTGTAGAAAGAAGCAACAGTGGTACAGAAAATAGCAAAAAGGGCTGCATAAAGAAGCAAGAGACGTGCAGAAAGAAGCAAGGGAATTGCAGAGAGAATCAAGCGAGTTGCAGAAAGAGGCAAGAGAATTGCAGAAAGAGGCCAGAGAGGTGTAGAAAGAGGGAAAAGGGTGCAGAAAGAGGCAAGAGAAGTGCTGAAAGGAGCAACAGAGGTGCAGAAAGAGGCAAGCGATGTGCAGAAGAAAGCAGCAAGAGAGGTGCAGAAAGAAGGAAGAGAGGTGCAGAAAGCAGACAAGATGTGCAGAAAGAGGCAAGAGAAGTGCAGAAAAAGGCATGAGAGTCGCAGAAAGAAGCAAGAGTGGTTTGCGCACCATTAGTACCAATTTAACACCCACATTTAGCAATAAGTAACAGTTGACCATTCCAGCTTTGTAAAGGGCCTTCCCCGTGCTGTAACACTTGTTGCTCCATTTTTGGTAACGTTTGAGCCAGAAACAATGTTTTTTTTGTTCAAATCTGCAGATTATGCAGCAGATGATGGAATATGGGGCAAATGCGTAAAATGTATAATTATGCGAAAATCGGTGCAGCAGAACAGTCGCATAGTTCCAGTGGCCCTGTTCATACCTCTGACTAGGTCCAGAAGTGCTCCTCAGTGGTTCCTTCTTTTTTTGTCTCATAGAGTTTATAGTCTTGCTTCCATGGAGATGAGGAATACTAAACCTGAGGTTACCACTCCATAACACAGACTACCATACCACATAATTACTCTCCATAACACATAATCCCACTCTACATAATTCCTATACTCTAAATACCACATACTTTCTATCCACATAATTTCACTGCACAACATACCACATAATTCCACTACACACAACGTACATCCACTCCACTCCACTCCTAAAAAAATTGTAAAAAACGTTTACATTTACAACGCCAATAGCTCTAACTCCTGCATATGCGCGACCTCTTACATTGCAAATGCTTCTTTAACTAGTAGTCGCGTTTGCAGAGTGGTGGAGAAAGGGGGCTGGGCCTCCAACCAGCACTCAGGAATTCTGCTGCATAGGACTTACAGGAGGCACCAGGAGGGCTTCTTGGCCCCGAAAGTCCCTCAGGAATAAAGTAGAATTCACCCCCCAACCAGTAGTGTGCCAGAAGGCACGTTTAAAGAGTGGTGGAAAAGCGGGCATGGCCTCAGAAGACCACCTAGCAATCCCACTGTGTGGGACTTATTGGAGGTACTGCTGCTTGGGGGATGAAGTCCACTTCAGTCCTGAGGGCTTCAGTCCTGAGGACTTCAGAATACAAGCCTCATCGCCCAACCACCAGTACACCAAGAGGCGCGTTTGCAGAGTGTTGTAACAAGGGGCATGTCCTTGGACCACCTCTCAGCAATCCACTATGTGAGGCTTACTGGAGGCTCCTGGTGGGCTAATTGGCCCCTAAGAACCCTCACCAGTGAAGGGGACTTCATTCCCTAGCCCAGAGCACACCAGGAGGTGTGTTTGCAGAGTGGTGCAGGGAGGGGGCGGTGCCTTCGGTGAGTTGCCGGTTTCTTTTTTTATTTTAGGAAGGGGGGCTCTGTGGCCCCCCTTCCCTTGACCCATTTGGGCCCCGTGGACCCCATCCCCTGGTGCCTGAGCCATTTTTTTTTATTGAAAAGGGAGGGGGTGAGGCCCCCCTTATGGGGCCAATTATGGCCCAGGGGACCCCATCCATGGGCTAGGCCTTTATGTTTTTGTTTTTCAAAGGGGAGGGGGGCCATTTCCCGGGGCATGCCAATTTCTATTTTTTTTAAAACCTATATTTAAAGGAGGGGGGGCGCACGGCCCCCTTCTGGGGCCATTATCATCCCTGGGGACCCAATCCCCTGGGGTATTGCCTTTTGTTTTTTACAGGAGGGGGGCAGTGCTGCCCCACTCCCTAGGCTGATTTCAACCCTGGGGACCCCATCCGCTGGGGCCTGGCCACCCCATTTCTTTTAAATAAAGGGAGGGGGCGAGTGGCCCCCTCCCAGGCCATTTTTGGCACCGGGGACCCCATCCTCCGGGGCATTGCCATGACATTGGGGATTGCGGGGGAGCCCCTATGCCCCCACTGTCCCTGCCGGCTCCCTGTCTCATGCAGGAGCCGGCATTGCTTTTGGGCAAAGGGAGCTGCTGACATGCAACTCCCTTTGCCCAAAAGCAATTCTGCTTCGATTCATGGAAGCAAGAGCAGTCTTCCTGAAAATGCCCAGTATTGTCTCAACTCTTTTTCTAGGGGAACCATTGGCCAGACCACCACATCCCAGCTTGGAAGAGGAGGAAAAGATTCATCAGCATTTCCTGAGAGCGGACAGGGAAGAAGACTTCACTTTCTAAATCTTGAACACTCTGTTGTCCGAGAGAACGATTGTATACTTGGTTATGGCTATATAAAAATAAATTGCCAGTGCTTAAGGCATCAAAACTAAGCTTCTTAGATCTTATTCTCAGTCACCATTCTGCAGGCAGATACATGATAACTACATGTTTAGACTAACTTTAGAAACAGTGAAGTAGAACAGATATGTAATGTCAGAAAGGTTAAGATAAATCAAAACAATTTTTTTAACCCCTACCTTGAGGAGATGTTATTTTATGGAGCAAAGCCCTGTCTACCATTGTTAGTAGATAGAGCCTTGCATCAAAATACCATTGGCAGTTGCATGGGAATGCCCATATCCTACACATGGAACACCTGCATGATGCAAACTGAGGCAAAGTACCATTAAGTACTGTTAGACCTGGCATCTTTGGGATGTTCTTCTCCCAGACATTTTGCCTTTACCTCCTTTTTTTGCTGATTCTTTTTTTGGGCCTTAGGACTCTGAGCACTTTGCCACTGCTAACCAGTGCTAAAGTGCATGTGATTTCCCCCTAAACATGATGAAGTTGGTGTATAGCTGATTGGCATATTTGATGTACTAGTAAGTCCCTTGTAAAGTGGTATATCATATACCCTGGGGCTATACTTTAAATACTGCTAGTGGGCCTGCAGCACAAATTGCGCCACTCACATGAATAGACTTTCAAATCTGCCACAGGCTTGTCACTGCAGTGCCTGTGTCTGCAGTTGAATACCACTTCGATTTGGCATTTAAGACTACTTGCCAAGCAGTAAACTCCCCTTTTATTACATATAAGTCACACCTAAGGTAGGCCCTAAGTAACCCTAAGGGCATGGTGCAATGTCGCCAAGTCAGTAAAAGGTAGGACATGTACTTTTATGTCTGGCATATCCTGGTACTGACAAACAGTCTATTTTGTTTTCCACTATTGTGAGGTCTACTCCTCCTATAGAGTAGCAATGAGGATTCCTTAAATACACTTTTAAGCTGTAATTCCTGATCAGAGAGGAGTTGCTTTTTCATGTTTCATACGTTTGTATTGGCATTGATAAGTCCTACTTACTAGTGAAGTTGGATTTAACATTACTATTTTAGAATTAACACTTTTAGAAAGTGGATTTTCTCTGCACATGCTCCTTTGTGTGCCTGACAGCCTGTCTCCAAGACACGTCTGGGGGAGGTGAAAACTAAACTTTGTGAATTCCCTCACGACAGTCACAACAAAGGAAGGGTAGGTGTGTCTGTGTACCCATCTATATACATCTGCATTGTGATGACCTTGCCTGGGCAAGATGGAAGAGAGGGGCTAACACTTCACTTGAATAGGCAGTGTCCTGTCCCCCCACAAAGTTCTGATTTACCCCTCACAAGTTTTCCATCGAAGCAGAGAGTTGATCAATACTTTGCACCAGTTATGGCACTTTTGATGACTTTAAACCAGGGCAAAGCCTTGGAAAGCCTGCCCCCTAATATTCCCAATAAACCTAGGTAGGCTTTGGGTCAGTCCCCTTCAAACCCTACTATGCTTGGCTTAGCCCTTTTAGCCATCCCTCTGAGGCACCATCAATTATATTTTAGAAGCCCAGGGGAGTATTTTTTGTGTCAACGTTATGTTATTGGCTGTTTGATGTATCGTTCCAACTTCCAGAATGTGCGTTCATGTATGAGAGACTATTTACATCTGGAAATTACACTGAATTATCAAATTTTTTGACACATTCAGGGGCATATTCACAAGAACGTGTGATAACTACCGCAAGAGTAGCTTAACGCAACTCTCAACATCGCAGCCCATCGCGGGAAAGTCAACCTGCGTCAACGTGGAATTCACAACAAGGCGGTACCATGCAATAGTCTGCTAAAACCGCAGACAATGTCTGTGACACAAACACCTCGATGGAGATAAAAACACACAACACCAAAAAACCTGCGATGGGCCAAAGCAGGATGAGGAAATCAGAGATAAGCAGCGCCTGGCCTGCAACACACACCTGGCCGGCGGGAAAAATCTCCATTAACTGTAGAAAAAAACACCCAAAAACAAACTGACCAACACCCAAGCACCATGGAGGCAGCCGGAGCAGGTGCAGAGGATGAGCACAATCCCACAAGCACCCCGGACGACCAGCCTGGGACCTCGGGACAGGGAAGGGCAAGGACAAGAAGAACAGGAAGACGAAGTTCAGTCTGCAGGCGAACAGGATCATAGTCATGGAGGTGATGGAACTCCATCAACAACTGTTCATCACCTTCAACGTGTCATTGGACACCAAAACTGGAATATGGCGGGACATCGTGGACAAGGTGAATGCCGTCGGAGAGCACAAGAGGACAATGGACAAGGTCAAGAGGCGATGGAATGACATTAAGTGGAAGACCAAGAAGAAACTCGCAGCCAGACAGAAGGCAGTAATGCAGACTGGAGGTGGGGGCCCAGCGCCACAGCTCGAACTGGATGACATGGAAGAGCTGGTGTCGACAGTCATCAGTGTGGATACTGTGGTCAGAGTCGGGGGACCGGACACTGCTTGACAGGACAGAACACAACCGCAACAGGGTGAGTGACCACCAGTTACTGGGGGGACGGGTGGAGATGGCCACGATGGCACACATGCACAATCAAGCAGAGCACAGTGCACACCCTCAATGACTCCACAGACTGTCACAATGTACAATGCCATGCTGTCTGAATGTCAACTTGTACCATGTGGCTACATACATGTGGACACATTGCAATACACCATCTCCCCTTCACATTGCAGGGCCACCGTCAACATCTCCTGCAGAGCAGTCCCAGCCACTCTTCACTGATGACGAGGAGGACAACCCAAGAATCAACACCCAAGCCCTCATAGACATCATTGACATCATCCGTGAGTCACCTCCAGGATCAGGGCTGACCAGCTGCATCGAGGAGACCCCACCTGCCACCCAAACCACCCAGGAGGCACCCACAGCCGTGCCAGTCTCCCAAGACCCCCAGGAACAACACATGGCCTTCCAACGCCGTGTGCTGGAGGCCCAGAGAGAGACGGCTGAGCAGGTGCGGGTGGGGTTCGACCTCATGGCTACCAAACTGAATGCCATCCATGGGTGTCTAGGCCCACTCCATGGCCTCCAACGAGCCCTGACTGACATTGTTGGAGTCCTGACGCGGAGAGAAGAACACCTGTTCGCTCAGAGGGGCTCTAGCGATAGCAGCTGTGAGCTGGCACACCTGCAGAGGCTCATGGAGGACATGGTGCGGATGGAGGCGGAAAGTATGCCCCACAGTGAGGCAGGTGTATCCACTCCGGCACCTGATGTGTCACTGCCACACAGTGCAACCGACAACCCTCCTCCGGCCCCTGATGTGTCAGTGGCACACAGTGCCCCAGCCGGTACTACAACACCCACAGGTGGGGCAGAGCACACATCCAGGGATGAGGACGTGGATGAGTTTGTGATCAGGAGGCACTAGCATTCATTTCCGCAACCTGGCCTGTTCCTGATTGGTGCCGCACATGGCCCCATCACCTACCACTGCCCCGATACACTCCGATGCACTCACCTTGGACAGCGACATGGACTGCCATATCCTGTTTGATGACTATTGACATGGCGACCACACTGCGGACTCTACCCTACCCCTTCCGCAGGACTTGTCATCCCCGGATGGACTCTGGCTGGCCCTCCACGGGCCCAAATTGTGTTGTGTCCTCGGCATAGCCCTGTACCGCTCCAGCTGCAGGACTGCACTGGATGTGCAATAAACATCCAATGACGCACTGCTGTTTTATGTCGTTCATCATCATCCATGTATGAATGTGTGGGTGAATATAGTGACAGTGATGTCCCTTGCGTCTATGATACTCATCCTGTGGGATGCCATTCAGAGGGTGCTACATAGCATATTGTGTACCGGGTCCCATGAACACTACAACAGGGTCACAAGCATCAGTCACTTCCATGTCCGGACATGGACTGAACCACACCCAGATCCCACGTGTCATTGTTGCAAGTCCTGCACTGGTCCGGCGTACGGCAGGCCAGACCACTCCTCTTACAGTCCAAGGGGGGCCCTCATTGCTACCCGCCACAGGCGTACTAGCTTGTGGTGTGCAGGTCACTGGTCTAGTTGTCAGCATGTCTCAGCCACTCCCTGAGGGCAGGTTTGCATGCACACCACACCCATCCGGCACAGGTGTCACAGGCCTTGTGACTCCGCCAACATAAGGGGTCGACGACGTCACAATTCCCTCTGCCGGTGGTGACTGGATGATGGACACTCCACGGTTCTCAATCATAAACGGCCCATGAGTTGTTGCGCACAGGGTTAGTGGCACCCGAGGCCTCGCGGCCGTCACGGGCCTGCCACCTTGTGGCGCTGACTGGGCTTGCACAGGGTTAGTGGCACCTGTAGCATTGTGGCCAGCACAGGCACCCCGCCACGGGACGGTGACTTTGGGTGCACTTAGTCAGTGGCACCTTAAGCTGCTGAGTGGGTGTGGAGCCTGTGATGATGCCCCATCCCGGCGGTCCGTACAGCTCAGGTTTTGTGTGCCCTGCTGGACCGCAGTGTAGGCCAGAGACAGTGGGCAGCGCGGGCCTACCGCCACGTGGCGTCACTTCCAGGATCACAGAGTTGATGGCACCTATTGGGCTGAGCGGGTGTGCAGCCTGCGATGAGGCCGGGTACCCTGTATGTCCTCTGCCATGGAGAACTCAAGACCCAGCACCAAACGTGATACCTGGTGGCCAGCGGAGTGGGGCGGCATGGTGTGGAGTGTGCAATGTCCGCGGGGCCTGGGCTTGTGGCTTGCAGCAGCACGTGGTGAAACCTCCTGTCTGCAAGCCGTTGGCAGAAGGTGAGCAATGCGGCCTGGGTGTGCATGGGCGGGCATGCTCATATGGGCGGCGGGAGGGGCTGGGGACCCTCTGTCTGAGTGTGCATGGGCAGGCAGGCGATGTTGTCTTGTGCGATTGTGTGTACTGTTCCAAACATGTATCTGGACTCTGTTTCAGATGACAGGTCTGTCTCAGATGTGTGACCTAATGGACTGCACTACATGCCGGCAAGTGGTTGGAGACACACCTGTGGCAGCAGGTGAGCAGTGTGGCCTGGATGCGCAGGGGCAGCACTCTCTCTCTCTCTCTCTCCCTCTCTTCCTCTCTCTCTCTCCCCCTCTCTTCCTCTCTCTCTCTCTCTCTCTCTCCCCCTCTCTTCCTCTGTCTCTCTCTCTCTCTCTCTCTCTCCTCCTCTCTTCTCCTGCTCTCTCTCTCCCCCTCTCTTCCTCTCTCTCTCTCTCTCTCTCTCACACCCTTTCTTCCTTTCTCTCTCTCTCTCCCCCTCTCTTCTCCTTCTCTCTCTCTCCCCCTCTCTTCCTCTCTCTCTCTCTCTCACACCCTCTCTTCCTCTCTCTCTCTCTCTCCCCCTCTCTTCTTCTTCTTCTCTCTCTCTCCCCCTCTCTTCTTCTTCTCTCTCTCTCCCCCTCTCTTCCTCTCTCTCTCTCTCTCCCTCTCTTCTTCTTCTCTCTCTCCCCCTCTCTTCCTCTCTCTCTCTCTCTCTCTCCCCCTCTCTTCTTCTTCTCTCTCTCTCCCCCTCTCTTCCTCTCTCTCTCTCTCTCTCTCTCTCTCACACCCTCTCTTCCTTTCTCTCTCTCTCCCCCTCTCTTCTTCTTCTCTCTCTCTCCCCCTCTCTTCCTCTCTCTCTCTCTCTCTCTCTCTCTCACACCCTCTCTTCCTCTCTCTCTCTCTCTCACACCCTCTCTTCCTCTCTCTCTCTCTCCCCCTCTCTTCTTCTTCTTCTCTTTCTCTCCCCCTCTCTTCTTCTTCTCTCTCTCTCTCCCCCTCTCTTCCTCTCTCTCTCTCTCTCTCTCTCCCTCTCTTCTTCTTCTCTCTCTCCCCCTCTCTTCCTCTCTCTCTCTCTCTCCCCCTCTCTTCTTCTTCTCTCTCTCTCCCCCTCGCTTCCTCTCTCTCTCTCTCTCTCTCTCACACCCTCTCTTCCTTTCTCTCTCTCTCTCCCCCTCTCTTCTTCTTCTCTCTCTCTCCCCCTCTCTTCCTCTCTCTCTCTCTCTCTCTCTCTCTCTCTCACACCCTCTCTTCCTCTCTCTCTCTCTCCCTCTCTTCTTCTTCTTCTCTCTCTCTCTCCCTCTCTTCCCCTCTCTCTCTCTCTCCCACTCTCTTCTTCTTCTCTCTCTCTCTCCCCCTCTCTTCCTCTCTCTCTCTCTCTCCCTCTCTTCTTCTTCTCTCTCTCTCCCTCTCTTCCTCTCTCTATCCTTCGCTCTCTCTCTGTCCTTTGATGTGAGCAGGACACACCTTCTCATCATGATTTTTGTCTTGCAGGCTGTGACCTACGGATTGGCCCGAGGGGAGCCGCAATGGGTCTTCATTTCATTTCTGTGTTCATTTTAATAAAGTTTGATTTGTTGCTACAGAAATGAATGTGTGATGCTCATTTTTGTGACGACACATGCTTGTCACCAGTTGTGAACCTGCAACATCATGTGGATCATTTTGTACGTAATTGGGTGCAGCTGATGTAGCATGTCTTTGGTCGGGGGCAGGGAGGGGGGGTCCTGCGAGTGGTTGTGGGGGGTGTTGTTTCCCTTTCAGCCCTCCGGGCTGCATGTTCAGTTGCCCGGGTGCATCTGTTGTTTTTCAGGCGTGGCTGTGGGCTGGTCTCCCTTTTGTGTTGCAGGCTATGGTCCAACTTAGCACCAGGTCAGAGCAGGTGTTATTTTCCTGCTGCTAACGTGCCTTATCGCCTCTTTCGTGTTCTTATCGCAGTTCTGTCTGGTCGTTGTGAATGTTGTGGAGTGGTGTTGTCGCACCTTTGGCCACGGGAACGCCTACTCTGCATCTCATTAGCAATAGTTGCGGGGAACTTCTATGGCGATGCTGTTTGCGGCTGCTACCGCAGGTAAACTCGTGCTGTGGGCTGTTAATGATGGAGCAGGTAGTACAACATTTTGTATACCTCCCCCATTTCTGCATGTTCATACTAATTAGAATAATCTATTAATTGTAATAATATGAATGTGTTTTGAGTGGTACCTAACCAACCTTACTAATGTATGAATTACACATGGGATTTGCATTTTGCATGGCCAAAATAATTTGTAAACTAATATGCGAACGCATACTAATACTAGAAAAATAGAATATTGCATGATATATGTTGCTTTTGTGATGCAATTGTAAGTTGCACCAGATGACATCATTGGGTGAATATGAACGCTTTAAATGTCGCCATTATGCTAGATAATTACACACACATTGGGGAATTAGTGAGGATTACACATTTTATTCTTTATTTCCATGTTTTAATTACTTTTTTGTGTTTGTTTCGGTTAAGTTGACCGATTGGGCCTATGACAAAATGGCCGACCAACGTACACGACGAGACAGCTACCTTTCCACGAGGTTTCAGACCAAGTGCGCATGCTCCAGGCTCCTGAACAAGTGGCCTCAAGATGACCTACACAGCCTGTACCCGAACAAGGTTGTTACTGGACTACGGCCAAGAGCTTTAACAATGGAAAATTTTGACAAACCGGATGGATCATGTCTGACAGTGTGATATCATAGACTTTGGGAAAACGAAACGGACGATTTTAACTAACCAATCAGAAGTGCCTAAAACTGACTTTCGTTACATTTTGTCATTAATTTCATTATAAAAGATGGTAGACTAGTGAGTTGGGGGTAGCGGACCTTTTCCTGTTTCCTGACGTTATGCTGACGGAGAGGACGGTGACACTGCAGGACAGCTGTTTCCATGAATCTTTGACAGACTAAATTGCTGCCCATTTTCCTGATGAACTGAGGACTCTTAGACTGATGGGCATTGATTGATGCGTACACGCTTATCGTCCAGACCCAATCTTTGGGACTGTAGTGTGCTGCATGACGACTTGATTGACTTAGAGGATGACTAATAGCCAGATTAGGTAAATATGGTGTTCTGTGATTTGATTAACGTTTTATTAAAACTTGCATTAATTAGATAAACAATATTATTGATTAGCAAGCAAATGTGTTGGGTTATTTAATGAGGAGAAATAGATTAAGATTTGAATATAAATTAAGGAAGATTAAAATCACTTTTTCCAACTCAGCTAATTTGATCCATCGGCTAAGTGAAAGGAATATCTCGAGGTTCAGGATTAAGATGTGCTGGATTAAGGATATATAGTGTATGTTTATGTAAATACATTTCCTTTAGGTTATAAGGTATTCTTTTCAGGTCAGCGTTTGGAACACTTAGCTCTCCCGTAAGAGCAGACCAATGAAGTGTGAGTGTTGGTGTTATGGGCCCCACCAATGAATGTATTGAGTGCATGTGTTAGTGTGATATTTGGTCTGTGATGAATGGAGGATTTAAAAAAAATCCACGCTGTATCATTTTTTCTGGTAGCAAGATGATGGTTTTTACTGTTTTGATTTGGTCATTATTGCTTGTACATAGCTTATTGATATTGATTATTGATTGGTATTGGTTTATGTATTAACACTCTATGTTGAGTCGCGTCAAGTTTTATGTTGTCTGCACGGCTTCTGGGATGTAGGAAGTCGGAAGTGTGTAACAGTTCCGTAGTAGAGCAGAGGTAAGCGCTGCTCTCGGGAAAGACGGAATTATTGTTGCCCGTAGGTACACGGGGAAAACGTGTAACGATTGAAGTTGCATGACACATTGTCTGGGTTCGATTCGGTGTCATCGTCGTGTGTTGCCATTAGAAATATCTCCTGTATGAAAGAAGTGTATGGTAGCGAAGGTCACCTGTGAAAATGTGGTCTTAGGTACCAGGAGTCCAGAAGGTACTCTGATAACGCTTATCACTGGAAAGGAAATAGGTGTTCCCTAAGCTTGCTAGAAGAATAAAGTAGAGGAAAGTGCTACTTTGTTAACGAATGTAATAATTCTGTTGTAGGACAGATTGTTCGCTGTTTTCGGGAAAGACAGAATTCTGTGTGAATGTACTACATTTTTCCGTATGAAAGTGCGTGAATGAAATAGCATTCCGGTTAATTGTGAAACTCTGGTTTTATTTCTCAGGAGCATTGGGTCTCCAACAAGGTGTCTTAATCCTGGAGAAAAGGTTAGTTAATGCTTGTTAGAAGGGTACGGTAGAGGGATTTGCTACTTTATCAACGGAAGTAACGATTCTGTAGTAGGGCAGAGGTAAGCGCTGCTCTCGGGAAAGACGGAATCCTCGTGATAAAGGTCTTTTGCTATTCTTTGGTTAGCGAAGCGGACAATGGTGATGTTTTCATGTTGTTACTAACAGATTTGTAGATTTGAAAAATGTAAAAAGCTTACAGAGAAAATTTTGTAAAGGAGGGGTCAACAGGAGCAGGAGCTGCGGCAGCGGCTGCTGACGTCAGAAAGACCGCGCAGGGATTGGCCAGTCAGCTAGAAACGTAGACGCTCCTGATTTGTGCGTTAGTATACATCGCGCTAGGAGTGGAGAATTGCAAAGGTGACGTAGACACTCCGGATTGGTGCGTTAGTGTGAGTCGCGCTAGGATAGGTCAGAATAGCGGTACAGTTGTAAGGAGAGACTAGCGATACACGGAAGACAGAAAAGATGTATTACGATCCACAAGAAAAAGGAGAAAAAGTCTTGGTTTGGGAAAATTAAGAAGAGGTTCAAAAAGGACAAACCGATTGTGACTAGGGAAGGGCAGTTACTTCCCCCATCGAAAACCCCTGCATCCTTTATGGTTGCGAAATACGGATATCATACTTGTATTTGGTTAGACAATTGGGTAAAGTACACTAAGGATGACGGAGTCTTGACATTTTCAGAGCATGGTTCGTTTAATTTAGCAGTTTTGAGAAATTTGAGAGAAAGAATGATGAATCTAGAACCGAGACCAAGACCGACACAGTTTGAAGCATTGACCGAATGGGAAGACGAAATGCATGACAGAGAGAGGAGTGGCGGAAGATATAAGTATATGTTTGGCAGATATGGGCATGACACTCATGATGAGAGAATGATAAGGTGGCAGAATGCGAGTATGACTGAAGGTCTGTTTTCCGTAAGAACTGCTGAAGAAATTGGAGGTAGAAAATGCACAGAAAAAAGACATAATGTTGATCCAAGAGGGTATGGAGTGAATGAGTCGGAGGATGATGTTCTTGATGACATGTTTTATAAAAATCCACCTCCGTATCAACCGGAATCAGAAATGTTAACACCAAGTGCCCCAATGAGAGAAATTTTGCGAATCATTAAGACTGAACCAGTTCCCCAAGAATTAGGGAAAAATAATGCCATCAGAGAGACAGTGAGAAAATCAGATGATAAAATGAGTGGTGAAAATTCGGCAGAATTAGCAAAAACAACTTTAGAATTAACTGAAAAGATAAGAGAATTAACTAAAAATTTAGAATCTGTAACTGTTCCAGTGACTATAGGCCCTGTGATGCCAATTTTTGATAAAGAGAAAGATAGCGAACACTGTTTGACAGTTCCTTATAATAACAATAAACAGGCTGAGAAGCCAAAGCAGAGCTAGAATGAAAATCCATAGAGACACACAATGAGTATGATCGAACCAAATGTTTTGAGTAACCCTTTTATAGGCTAAAATTTAGCAGAAAGACATGCAATGACAGTGGAATCAATATTAGAAACGCAAAAGGGTTCAGAACGAGGTAATGTAGAAAAACCAGTAGGTCCATCTACGGAAGAATGAAGTGAATGGTTGAGAAGCTTACAGAGAAAATACAAAGAATCCCAATCAATAGATGTGGCCAAACTACGAATGGTACTGGAAGAGTTAATAGTAGGAACTATCCCCACAGAGAATTTAAAAACTTATCAAGATGAGGAATTACTATTTTTGTGCAAAAGTGTAACATGGAGAGCGAAAAACCTGCATGAAAGACTAGAAGAAGTAGCAAATGAAATGGGAATAGATATTGAAAAGGTAAGGGCTTTACAAAAACCATATCGAATAGATTTCACTGAAAAAGATATTGAAAATGTGAACACCACTGGATGGATAAGTCAGATTAAGGAAATAATTATCTTGCTGAGAAAATGGGGAGGTGAGGATAAATGGAGAAGCAGGTGGTACCGAAAACGAGATGATGCCCCAGATAAAACGTTTGCAGCATTCCCTGTAAGAGAAAAATAAAGGGTAGTAACAGAATGCCCCATGAGAGAAATTCCAGGAGGAGGATATGTACATGTTCCATGGACAAGACAGGATATTTTGTCTTTTACAAATGATGTCCCTCGACTACGCGAAAAGCCTGTCGAGTGGTATAGGCAAGTAGACAGATTTGTAAAGTTGTCCAAAGTACTATGGATTGATCTGAATAGTCTATTTGACATAATAGTACCAGCAGATTATGGACAGATTGCAAATTAATGATATATTGGCCTACACAAGAGTACCCAGGGGATCCAAAGACAGGAGCCCCAGACCCAGAGGTACTGAAGAAATATGAACAGGTTATTGCCTTTCTGAAAAACAAAGTACCTCCTAAAGAGACAGATTGGGTGAAAATTGACAGAACACATCAGGAAAGAAAAGAGTCAGTACATGCATATTACGAAAGGCTGATTTTGGCCTTCAAACAGTTTAATGGTGCTGAAAATTTGAGTGAAAAGGATTGAAGTCATTTTGTATACAGATTTGTATATGGTCTACGTCCAGAGATTAGTGAAATGATAAAACAACATACTGTAGACTGGCAAAATAAGAAAATAGACGAAGTATTGAGGCACGCAAAATATTTCAGTGATGAGATTGAAGCAAAACCGTGAAAATTGAAAGAAAAGGCTATGTGGGCACAAGTAAAGGTAGCAGAGAGACAGGAAGCTCAATTAGCGGAACAAGTGAATAATACAGGCCCGAGACAAAAATTCATTTCTGGGAAAGTTAAGGGAAATTTTAATATAGAGGAAGCTAAAAAGAAATTCCCATGTCATAATTGCGGTAGAATAGGGCATTGGAAATCCGAGTGTAAATTTCCCCCTTGTACTAACAATGAAAATACATCATTGAATCCACAGGTGCAGAATGAGGTGAGTGGTCAACCGCAGCGACAGCCAAAACCGCCTTTACCACAGAGCAAAAACTCCCAGAAATATAGTAACGAAACAGGATTCTACAAAGAAGAACAGGTAAATAAGCTGCCGCAGTATTGGCTACAACGCGATGAAAGTGATTCAAAAGAGGGTTATTGATGGTGCCGTAGGGAGGAAGAAGAGTGCGTACTTGGCGCAACTCTAGAAGTAGATTAGACAGGCCCATTTGTAGATGGGAAGATAAATAATGAAAGTATTACTTTCCTAGTTGATACTGGTGCTACTCGATCAACTGTCAGGTCAGCTGATGTTAAGAACCTTCCTCTCTCGGATGAAACGATCCAAGTAGTTGGTGTATCCAACAGACAGATTAAAACTTATCTTACAGAGCCAGTGAAAGTTAGCATAGGGAAATTTTCCAAAATGCACCGCTTTGTTGTGTGCGATACCAGTGTTGTGAATTTATTAGGTAGGGATTTGTTGTGTAAGATGAATTGCACTATATTCTGTACCCCTGATGGGATAGCCTTTGAGACCCCGGATGAAGACGTGTTGTATAAAATGACAATGGCAAACAGGGAAAATGAGGTTACTGAAACCTATGTTGTATTCAACCCTGATGAATTACCTAAAGCATTGAAACAGTCTGTAAAAGCAGAAGTTAGGGATTTCACAGGAGAAGATGTGGGATTAATGAGAAATGTAGATCCAGTAAAAATAACAGTGAAGGAAGGAGTAAGCTATCCAAATGTCCCTCAATATAAATTGATACCTGAAATAATTGAAGGAGTTACTCCTGTGATTGAAAAAATGATAAAACAAGGCATTCTGAGAGAAATAATGAGTAGTCCATGTAATTCACCAATTATGGGACTGAAAAAGACTAATGGGAAGTTCAGGATAGTACAAGATCTGAGAAAAATAAACAAAATTGTTGTGTCTTGCTGTCCTATTGTACCAAATCCATCTGTGATTTTGTATCAGATTCCCCATGATGCAGAATGGTATACTGTGATTGATTTATGCCATGCTTTCTTCTCCATCCCATTGCAACATAACAGCCAGCAAATATTTGCGTTTCGTTTCGGCAAGCGTATTTTGGCTTGGTGCCGAATTCCACAGGGGTATACAGAAAGACCCACAATATTTAATCAGCTATTGAAGAAGTCTCTGGAAAGTATAGAAATGCCCGAAAATTCAGTGTTAGTTCAATATATCGACGACCTTCTTGTGGCGTCGAAAACCCGTGAAGCTTGTGAGATAGACACAATAGCATTGCTGATTCATCTGCCAGATGGAGGACTTAAAGTGTCACCATCAAAATTACAATTTTGCAAGAAAGAAGTACAATATTTAGGCCACAGCATCGTAAGGGACTGAGAAAGATAACAATAGAGAGAATCAGGATCATAAAAGGAATGAGAGCACCTATGACCCAAAGAGAGGTGAGAATGTTTCTTGGAATGGTTGGATACTGTCGTCAATGGGTCAGCAATTTCTCGTTGATTGCAAAACCTTTGGTACGATTGACAAGAAGTGATGTGAGGGATCCCATTGATTTGAACAAAGAAGAATTGGCAGTTTTTAAATTATTGAGAGATGGGTTGTATGAAGCACCTGCATTAGGTATGCCTGATTATGAGAAGGAGTTTGAGTTGTATTTCAGTGAGAGGAATGGATGTGCACTCTCTGTTCTAATATGGAAGCATGGAAAACTGAGGAGACCAATTGCATATTTCTCATCAATGCTGGACCCAGTAGCAGTAGCCCTACCCGGGTGTTCGAAAGAAGTGGCTGCTACCTGCCGGAGTTTGGAAGAGAGTGAAGGAATTGTAATGGGATATCCTGTGAAAGTGTCTGCACCTCATAATGTGGCAATCCTTTTAACAAGGAGTCGCATTCAGTACATGACACATAGTCGGCTAACTAAGTATGAGAAAGTCATATTAGGTGCAACGAACGTAAGTCTAGTGAGATGCTTGAATGTGAATCCTTCAACATTGCTGCCTGATGCTGAGAATTTAGAAGTCAGAGATGAAGCAGATCATGACTGTCTGGACATACTAGATTTCTGTACAAAACCACGACCTGACATAAAAGATGAACCTTTATCAGAAAGTGATTTCGTCATGTTTGTGGATGGGTCTTGTTTGAGAACAGATGATGGAGTATTGAGTGCAGCATATGCGGTATGTACAGTTGCAGCAGTAATGGAAGCGTCCTACTTGAAAGGAGTAAAATCGGCCCAAGTAGCTGAACTTGTTGCTTTGATTAGAGCATGCAAGATTGGGAAAAGTGTGAGAGTGACTGTGATAACTGACAGCCAGTATGGCTTCGGAGTCATACGTGACTTTGGTCAAATATGGCTGCAGAGAGGGTTTTTGACATCAAGTGGAACTCCCATTAAGAATGCTGAAGTGGTTGGAAAATTGCTTGAGGCGATACAGCTGCCTAGGCAATTGGCTATTGTGAAGTGTGCTGCCCACAGTCAAAGTGGTGATTACATTGCCACTGGCAATAAATATGGCAATGACATGGCACAATACTGTGCACGAAATCAGAATTCCATTAACAGGGCCAAGGAGAAAGAGGTGATTTCTTATTGTTTGATGTTTACTATTGTGAGTACCTGGGAAGAAGTGAGACAATTACACGACGAAGCAGGTGATGAGGAAATGAAGCAGTGGGTAAAAGCAGGATGCGCACCAAGAGAGAAGGATCATGCGTGGGTCTATCGGGATGGAAGAGCAGTTATGCCTGATAGCATGATGTCTGCAATGGCACGGATGTATCATGGTCAGGGACACATAGGGAGAGATGCTATGATCAGGTCATTTAAGCAGACCTGGTACAATGCAAAATTCAGACTTGTAGCAGAAAGTCTTTGTCAGAGATGCCTGATATGTCAGCAATACAATCCTGGAAGAAAGACAGTAGTGAGCCTAGGAACAATAGGTCGAGAAGGAGGGCCTTTTACCAGAATGCAAGTGGATTTCATTGAGATGCCTCCCTGTAACAGGTTGAGGTATGTTCTAGTTATGGTCTGTCTGTTTCTAGATGGGTAGAAGCATTACCAACAAGAAGAATTGACGGAATGACTGTGGCAAAATTACTTTTGAGGGAATTTATCCCTAGATTTGGATTCCCAGTAACAATTGAATCAGACCGAGGAGGACATTTCCATAATGAGATCATAACATTGATTTGTGAAGCATTGAATGTACAGCAAAAACTACATTGTCCCTATCGCCCAGAGGCTTCTGGTGTGGTGGAACAGATGAATGATACTATCAAAAACAGAATAGGGAAAATGTGTTTAGCCACTGGTATGAAATGGCCTGATGTCTTACCTCTGGTACTCATGACCATTAGATCAATTCCAGACAGAACCACAGGATTGAGCCCCCATGAAATTATCATGGGACGGGCGATGCGGCATGTGTTCATACCAATCAACAAGCTGTTGCCTATAACTGATGACATGGTGTTGGATTACTGTAAAAGCCTGGCTGATGCAGTTCATTCTGTGTTTCATCAGGTTGGAGCAGATGCCAAAACCCTTGAAAAGAAGCAAGCCCATGATCTGAGCCCTGGAGACTGGGTAAGAATAAAAGTACACAGAAGAAGGAACCGCTGTAAAGTGTGCTGGACTGAAAAACTGGATTCATGCAAGTCATACATTGAGAATTCAAAATCCAGTGGATAGCACAGAAAAGGAGTATTTTGAAGAATTAGAATCCAGTACTGAATCAGATGACGGAGAGCCAAAAACAACAGAAACCCCTGAAAGGGGGCATCAGAACCAAGTCTAACATTTGTCCCCAGAAGTATTTCCTTGTGAAGAAGGTTACAGATTTCTGATACCAGCCCAGACTCAGAGACTGAACAAGGAACTCAATGTTCTAAGAAAGACAAGAAAAAGACAAAGTGAAGAAACAATAAAAGAAATTACTGAAAGAGAAGATCCAGATGAAAGATTGAGGAAGATTCCACCTGAAATAATACTTTTAGATGGACAGGTGCTAGATACAGGGAAAAAAGGAAAGATTACTGCGGAAGAACCCCAAGGAGGTGTAGGGAACTCCAACATTCAGTCAGAAGTAGGGACAAGTAGTCAGCAGGAGGAGGGACAGAAGTAGGAAAAGCAAAAGAATTGGTGGAAAAAGAAACTGTTGAGAGTAAAAAGCAAGTTGAAACAGAGTCAGAGGAAAGCGAAGATGAAGTACCTGAAGGTCGAGTTCTAGGAAAGTGAACTTGGAGAACTGAAAGGAATGATAAAGGAAAAAAATTGAAAAGGACAGTAAAAGACGACGCTTGGCCGAATAAAGTAAAAAGACTGAGATATCGACTGACACGAGTAAATTCACCAAGGGCTGAACAGGTGAATGAAGTGACGACTCAGGAGAAACTAAAAGACGAAGAAACCATTGTAATCAAATTAAGCAAAAGAATAAGAAAACCCAACCAGAAGTATAAGTCACCAGAATGGACGTATGTGGCCCTGCCTGAAGTGAAAGAGGAGGCGGATAGCCAAGGAAATTCAGAGGTGATTGTGCCAGACGTGGTTGAGGAGGACGAAGAATCAGAAATCCTGAGAGTTATCTTGTCCGATATTGGAGCAGAAGCGGATGTTCAGGACATTCTGTATTCAGATCACGAGGGAAAGGTGAAAGAAGATGAGATGCCAAACTGAATGAGACCAGAAAGCTGCTAATGGAAAGATAACAAAATACGGAAAAAGACAAAAACTGGTAGAACCAAGTAGGTGCTTAGAGCCTTGGGTTAGACAAACTAGTTGTGAAGTAGAAGAGGCTAAGTCAAAAGACACTGTCCATTTTAACAAAAATGGCAAACACAGATAGTAGAAAAGATAGATGTATATTTTTGCAAAGATTGTGTAAAATGTGTTGTTGTTGTACAGGATTACTAATGCTTCTGTGGAGCATACTTGCTCTCTTGATCTCATTTAAGGTTACTATAGGTACAATAGAAGGATATAGTGAAAAAAAACTAATATAGAAAAGATTCAAAAGGTAGTTCCGACAAGAACAGATAAAAACTATTTACACAAAGACAGGTCTATAACCGATATTTCTAATAATGTGTTTTCAAAATTATTGTATGAATATGTAAAGACAATGGATGTAAAGGAATGCTACGTTTGTATGCAGCTACCTGCCTCAGTGTCGGAGGGAGTGACTTATCACCACCTTCCAGTAACTTATGGAATAACATGTAGTGTAATAGCTAGTTTATTTTATCAAACAGGGAAATTAGAGTATTGTTTCTCAAATGTAGAGAATATATTTTCACAACTACCATCAATTAACAAGCTAAACAAGGTAAAACCTGTAAAGGTATTAGGTGAATTTTTCTTAGAGACTAAAGAACTAACATTAGAATATATAATTAAAAACAATTTGACTTGCAGTTTAAAGAAAGAGGAAAAGACATTTTTAGATATGGTTGAAGAAAGGAGACTGAAAATGCAAAGGAAGGTATCTGAAGGAAAGGTGGAGAAGACAGTCTGGGATGAAGAAATGGAAAAACACTTAAAAGGTGAAGATAGTCCAACTATGGCTTTAGATTGGCCTCAGAAAGGGAAATTGTGTATTAGAAGGAATCAAACTGCATATGATAATTATTTTGTAGGTAATAGTGAGTGCCATGATACATACCGAATCATGGGTGGATGGGGATTTAAAGGTGGAAAAGATCCCGTTTTTCCTGGATTATATTTCATTTGTGGGAGCAAGGCATATTATCTAATCCTGGGCAAAGCACTACGCTACGCTTGCGTAGTTTGCAAAGTTTGCGCTACTTCGCACTATGCGAATTGCACGTAGCACAGTGCAAACACGCGTAGCGTAGTGCAGCGGTCATTTTTTGCTTGCTCGCAGTCCTCAACATCAAGCTGGCGACCGCGAGCAAGCAAAATGACATCCCGGCAAGACTTTTTCCTCGTTCGCGATCAGCAACATCAAGTTGGCGATCGCCAGCGTGGAAAATAAACCTCCCGGCGAGATTCTAAACGCGGGGAGGTCAGGTTTCTCATTGCGAGTGGTTGCGTATGCTCGCGAGCGCTCACGATGAGAAACAAAAAGTCCGCGTTAAGAAAGCTGCAGCTCGAGTAAAAATCTACTCGAGTGGCAGAAAACTACAGCTTGCACTGTGCAAGATGCCTTTTTCAATGATTGCACAGTGCCGGATGCTTCTCCGCACTGTGCAATCATTGAATACGGCATCTTGCACAGTGCGAACAGGGTACTACGCAGTTCGCGAAGTGCAACGCGTAGCTCGCGTATTGCGAAGTGCACTTTGCGTAGCTACGCATAGCGCTACTTCGCGAACTACGCCCAGGGTTAATATTATCGTTTGCCAAACCATTGGTATGGCACATGTTATGTAGGCCTGGTTTTCCCGAAGATTTTTCATATGGATAGAAGAGAAGATGGTGTACATAGTTTAGGTAGTTATTTAGCACGTAGTAAGAGAGAATCTTGGTCAGAAATTGTGGGTGACATCTTTGGGGCATTGATACCAGCAGTGGGAATATCTCTGAATGCAAACAAAATTAGAAGACTTTCAACAGTAGTGGATCGCTTGTCAACAAGCACCGCTGGAGGATTTTTGTGGGTGAACACTGAAATGGTTGCCATGCATGCCATGGTAATGCAAAATCGACTTGCCCTTGATATATTATTGGCAATAGAGGGTGGAGTCTGTGGAATGCTGAAAGTTCAACATTGTTGTACTTACATTCCAGACGAAAGTAAAGATTTGAACATTTATATTAAAAATATAACTGAACTGCATGACGAAATTGAACCACTGGAGGTTGAAGGTGTTTGGGAAAAGATTGGAAAGAAAATATTAGCTATTAAAGATTTCTTAGTGGACTTAGGTAGTACTTTTGTAGGTAAAATCTTATTTCCATTAACCTGTGTGATTTTCATAGTATTAATAATAAGATTAGGGTGTATCTGTCGTAAAGGGAAAAAAGTCAGAAAAAGATAAAAGGAGAAAATTTAAGGAGAAAAGGTAAGAAACAAGAGAGAGAATTTGAAGAAATAGAATTAGAGGAAGTTAAGGAGAGTATGTATAAGTCAGCGAAAAGAGAAGAGACAGGAGAAACTGAATTATGAATAAAAATAAGAAATCATTTTGGAACTCCATAAAAGAAATACAAAATGTTGATGGTGTGGTGATATAATCACCAAAGGGGGGATTGATGGAGCGGGTAGTACAAAATTGTATATACCTCCCCCATTTCTGCATGTTCATACTAATTAGAATAATCTATTAATTGTAATAATATTAATGTGTTTTGAGTGGTACCTAACCAACCTTACTAATGTATGAATTACACGTGGGATTTGCATTTTGCATGGCCAAAATAATTTGTAAACTAATATGCGAACGCTTACTAATACTAGAAAAATAGAATATTGCATGATATATGTTGCTTTTGTGATGCATTGTAAGTTGCACCAGATGACATCATTGGGTGAATATAAACGCTTTAAATGTCGCCATTATGCTAGATAATTACACACACATAGGGGAATTAGTGAGAGTTAAACATTTTATTCGTTATTTCCATGTTTTAATTACTTTTTTGTGTTTGTTTCGCTTAAGTTGACCGATTGGGCCTATGACAAAATGGCCGACCGAAATACACGACAAGACAGCTACCATTCCACGAGATTTCAGACCAAGTGCGCATGCTCCAGGCTCCTGATTAGTGGCCTCAAGATGACCTACACAGCCTGTAACCGAACAAGGTTGTTACTGGACTACAGCCAAGAGCTTTAACAATGGACAATTTTGACAAACCGGATGGATAATGTCTGACAGTGTGACATTATAGACTTTGGGAAAACAAAATGGACGATCTTAACTAACCAATCAGAAGTGCCTAAAACTGACTTTTGTTACATTTTGTCATCAATTTCAATGTAAAAGATGGTAGACTAGTGAGTTGGGGTTAGCGGAACTTTTCCTGACGTTATGCTGACGGAGAGGACGTTGACACTGCAGGACAGCTGTTTCCCTGAATCTTTGACAGACTAAATTGCTGCCCATTTTCCTGATGAGCTGAGGACTCTTAGACTGATGGGCATTGATTGATGCGTACACGCTTATGGTCCAGACCCAATCTTTGGGACTGTAGCGTGCTGCATGATGACTTGATTGACTTAGAGGATGACTAATAGCCAGATTAGGTAAATATGGTGTTCTGTAATTTGATTAACGTTTTATTAAAACTTGCATTAATTAGATAAACAATATTATTGATTAACAAGCAAATGTGTTGGGTTATTTAATGAGAAGAAATAGATTAAGATTTGAATATAAATTAAGGAAGATTAAAATCACTTTTTCCAACTCAGCTAATTTGATCCATCGGCTAAGTGGAAGGAATATCTCGAGGTTCAGGATTAAGATGTGCTGGATTAAGGCTATATAGTGTATGTTTATGTAAATAAATTTCCTTTAGGTTATAAGGTATTCTTTTCATGTCAGCGTTTGGAACACTTATCTCTCCCGTAAAAGCAGACCAATGAAGTGTGAGTGTTGGTGTTATGGGCCCCACCAATGAATGTATTGAGTGAATGCGTTAGTGTGATATTTGGTCTGTGATTAAGGGAGGATTTAAAATTCCACTCTGCATCATTAACACCAGCTTGTGAATGGGGAGATAGATTTGTCCCAACTTTGGCTGCGATAAAGTGCCGTTAACTCGGCGATAGTTCCTTGTGAATATGCCCCTCATTTGTTTATTTCATCTTTGCATCGTATAAAAGAAAGAAATATCTCTTGTAATTGTCTTTCAGTCCAAAAGACATTTTGTAATGCATTTGTCAGAGCTCGTTTGCAAGCTCACCCTTAAAATGACCGTCCAATTGGATTATCCTTTTGCAAATTGTAAGAGTCTGACCTCAGGACTGAGGTCGCTGTATTTGCAATAGAATAATCCTACCAAAGAGTACAATCAGCTGCTCAGATTACTGTGCCACAGATGCGCACTGTACTTTAAGGGCAATGAGTTGGACTTTCCATTTTGGTTTGAACTAGCAACCCTTGAAATGTGGAACCAAGTAATAAGTGAAAAGGTCCCCCACTCTTTGATCGTTATTACTTTTTGTTATCTTCTCCCCTGCCAACTGCCTACCTACTCCCCTGCACAATACCAGGAACTGAACAGACGCACAGCCGAGGTTTCACCAAGTTGCCCATTTCTGCTTCCTGGTGCCTGAAAGCATTGTCACCGGTCCAGAAGAGACTTCAGATAGCGAGCTGGCTTTGAAAGAACAAGCTCCCTCATGGTATAAGCTAAACCCCTTCCAGATGGGCGAGTGCCCTCGAGCTCCCCAACGGATGCATGCACCCCACCTTCCTTTGAGGTAACGGATGAAACAATTCTCTAATGGTGCAAAATCACCACAGCTTCAATTTATTCACATCTTGAATGAACACAATACACAGTTCAAGTGTAATCAAGCATAACATCATCATTTCCTGAATTGTCTGTAGCTCAAGTCCAGTCTTTAGTACATACAGTACCCTGTGACAGCGCTGTGAGTGAATGCCCCTTCTCAACTAGGGAGTAGCTTTTCTCCTGCAGCCTCTAGGCTACACCTTACTGCCAATTGTTTTGGGTGGTGCTTGTGCCTGGGGCAGGCTGCAAGTGTCATGTCCACCCTATGTTGACCCCCTGCTGACCCACAGCCTTCTCCCCTTGCCCCAGCCATAAGGCATCCAAATGGCATGTGCATAAGCTGCTCCACCTTTGGCTATTGTGCTCATTCTGCTGTCCCTTTGTGCCATCCCCATCGTTGTCCCCCCTGCCTGTCCCCATCGCTGTCCACGGCTGCAACGCCCGCATTTCAGGTATGACTGGGTGGATCAACAGCGAAGGCACATGTCCTCTTAGGGGGCCTCCCACACCCTTATAACCCTGTGGCACACCTAGGAGACCGTCCATCAATTGGTTGCTTCAAACAAAGCTGACCAATCGGTGCCCAGCATTTTCCCAAGCTCAGCTACTGCCCGCTCTTAGTTCCGCCCCCCAGTAGGGGTTTGTTGCAAGCCCCTAATCGGTCCAGCTGCACTTCCCCAGTCCGCATGCTTTCTTGGAGATCCATGTGAGAGTAAACTTGCTTGTGGGTTGTTGGGGGTTGCTTGTGAATAAGAAATGTGTTTTTTAGGAAGAGGTACCATACCGTAAGATGAGACATAGAAACTAGATTTGGGTCGTATAAGGAACTTGTGCAATTGGGTGTTTCTGTGTCTGCCTCTAGATGGCTGAATGCAAGAGTGAGGAGCTACACAAGTCAGCATGAGAAACAATGACTGAAACCCAGCACAGTCATATGGGGGGGGGGGGTCAGACAGGGAATGATAGAACGCTCATGTTTATAAATAATCCCAGAGATGGCTGAGGCATTTCTGATTCGATGCTTCCCTTTATTGCCAACAAACTGGCCGCCCTCTTTAAGTGTTTGATTTTGGTTCACATTTATTTGCCTCATAGATTAGTGTGACATCTGAGTCACAAAACGTAGCAAGGATATCTACAAAATCGCATTTAATCATTTATTTTTAGATTAAATGTTCTAAACTGGTGGGCAAGAAAACAATATTTAATAAGTCACAGAGGAAAGCTTGTTGAACAGAAGCAATACATAATAAAATCAAATGGGCTTCAATCTATTTGTCACGCATGTAGGAAGCATGCACTCAATGTTTACACTATTGAGCTGGGTGGGACTCATTGATCTGTATTCAGTCAGTGTAATCCACACATTCCTTTTTTGGGGGGGATTTATTTATTGAGTTTTCAACAAGAGACAAAGAACATTTGCTGACACATGTCAGCCTCACAATGCGACATTTCTCAGTCAGTATAGAAGAAAGCATGGTGTCCACAGTAGCATACCTAGTTCGTGGCTATCTTACATCAGTTTAGCTACTGGCCATGCCTGCAGGTGCCATGTGCAGGGTATCATCTGTACGCTATACATTCCTCACAGTTTTCCCCCATCCACTCCCTCTCCCATCCCACTGCTGGGAGTGCGGTCTCCAGACCCTCAGTGTTGTACCCTGTCTCTACCGCTGCAGCGGACTGCTCCTGTAGATATGCTCGCAGAGGTTCTCAAATGTCTTGTGGGGGAGACGCAGGTAGCATCAGCTCTGCATACACTTTCAGCTGCTCCTGGCAGAAGACAAGACCTTGCAGCCAGTCCTTAAACTTAGGTGCTCTCCGTCTCCGCCATTTACAAGCCACCCTGCCTTTAGCCAGGAGCAGACCTAATGATATGTACCTACTGAAGGGCGCCTTAAGGTCTTTGGTATACCCCAACAGTGTGACGAGTGGGGTGTAAGATATGAGTATCCCTGTCATCTGGCTGAAGACCTTGGTTACTGTGATCCAGTATGACTGGATGGGGGTGCATTCCCATGCCAAGTGTAAAATATCTGCTTCCTCCCATCCTCATCTATCGCAGTTATCGTTCTCCCTGAGTCTAAAACGGCATCGTTGTGCCCAAGCATTTTAGAGGCGGTGAAATGTATTATACACAGTCTACTACTGGCCGAGATTCTCCCCGTTTGTTGTCAGCAAAATGCCCATTGGTCATCGGTAATAGGGTAACACAAGTCAGCCTGCCATCTTGTTTGCGTAATGTGTGTAGTGTGAGGGCTATCTACTTGGGTGGCTAGGTACAGCATGGATACGACATGTGTTGGGGAGTAACGTTGCAGTAAGGCGTGTAGCGGGGCCAAAATAGGGGGTTCGATAGGAAAGTCAGGATTGGCAGACTTGACATTGTGCCGGAGCCTTACATACATAAATAGCTCCATAGAGGTGGGCTGGCAGTTTTTAAAGAAGTGTTCTCGTGAGCGGAATGTCCCTTTGTCATATAGTGCCCCCCAGGTTTGAATGTCGAATTTGCGAAGCATTTGTCGACATCTTCCCTCCCTTGTGACTGGGATGTCCAATCTGCCTGGTAATGGTAATAGTGGAGAGTATAATGTGTCCACATTCATGCGATTAGCTATTGCCCTCCATGCTCTATTTGTCATTCCACTGTGGTTGGATCTGCACCTTTTGGGTTAGTAGGAGCACTTATGTATGGCGAGTACGGAGTCGGTACCATGGGCCAGTGCTCTACCGCAAGATGTGGCATGTAGGGTGGTGGATGTATCCAATAGACCACGAAGTGCACCTGGGTGCACCAATAATATAATTCCATGTCCGGAACTTCAAATCCTCCTTTATCAAAGGGAAGGGTTAGTGACTCCCACCTCAGCCTGGGCTGTTTGGCCCCCCAAGTCAGGTGAATGAGTTGCGATTTGAGGGCTTTACAGAAAGATTTACTGGGCGCATAGGAGATATTAGTAAAAAAATAGAGCAGCTTTGGGAGGATGACTATTTTTATCAGCGCTATCCGGCCTGCTATCAAAAGAGGCTTTGCTATCCATCTCATGATAGACTCCATTAGTGTGTCCAGAGCTTTGCCATAATTGGCCCTCATGAGGTTCTCCCTGTCTCTAGTGATTACTATTCAGAGGTATTTTACCTCATCCTAGCACCAAGTCAAGGGGAAGTCGGGGTGTATCTCTTGACCGCATCTGTGAGGGGGAAGATTTGTGACTTGCTCCAGTTAATGTTGATCCCCGAAAACCTACTGAACTGTAGAAACGCCCGCAATATGGGGTTCAGACTCTCCTCGGGATCACGTAAATATAATGTATGCTCATCAGCATACAAAGAGATTAGGATTGGCCTTTCAGGGTATATGAGAGCGTGTTCGCGGTGGTGTTGCCAGAGCTTAGCCGCCAGCAGCTCCACGGCCAGGGCGAAAAAGAGCGGGGAGAGCGGGTATCCCTGCCTCGTCCCTCTTGTGATGTGAAACCTGGTGGAGCACATTCCGTTTATGAGTAGCTTGGCCTGTGGTTTAGTGTACAATAGCTAAATCCACGCTAGGAAGGGGGTAAACTCATTTGTATCAATACTTATGCCAGGTAGTCCCATTTGAGGAAATCAAAGGCTTTGGTGGAATCCAGAAAGACAGCCACTGCGACCTGATCTAGGTCTTTGTCTTATATATGGGCGAAGAAAGGGCGAAGAGAGTGCGAAGATTATGCGACGTTGCTCTACCAGGTATGAAACCTGATTGGTCCGGTAGCTCAAGTGTTGTTATCAAAGGACTTATTCGATTAATGAGCCATTTTGCCAAAATTTTGGCGTCGCAGTTTATAAGTGAGAGTGGTCTGTAGGACTAGCACATGTCTCCTGGTTTCCCTGGCTTCAGAAGAGATATGATGAGTGCTTCACGCATTGTTTGCGGGAGCATGCCTGTCTCACGCACCTCTTCGTACACGTGTCGTAAAATGGGGATGAGGACCTCGCTGTATGTTTTGTAGAATTCTGCAGGTAGACCGTCCGGGCCAGGGGCCCGGCCAGACTGTAGCTGCATGATTGCAGTGAGTATCTCAGCGTCTTCAAAAGCCGCTAAAAGAAATTCCCTCTGGGTGTCTGTCAGCAACCCCAGAGCTATGTCGTCAAAATATGGCTCAATTTCTATCTGTTGCGTCCGATGTGTTTTGTAAAGAGTATTATAGAACTCATGGAATGTGTCCAATATGTCTGGGGTGTTCCTTTGCACTCAGCTCACATGGTCAATAACTTCCAATGTGGTGCTGAAAATTTTGGTTTTTGAGTTAGCTCTGCCAGAGTCTTACCGGGGCGTTCCCCTTCACCATATTGTCATATGGTATTTTTCCTTAAATTTGTATTCCCTTTCTGCTGTCTCTTGGTAGTCTGTAAGCTAGTCCCTGATCTGTCCCTGTAAGGCAATACTGGGATCAGAGTGCATTTGCTCCTCCAGCTCTTTAAGTTTGGTTTCTAGTTTCCTAAGTGTGTTGCGGATCTCTTTCAATATGCCTCCCCCTTTGCGGTGCAGATCCCCCAAATAGTCACTTTAAATGCTTCCCAGACCGTGGAGATCTGAGGCACAGTGTCAATGTTGCGCGGGAAGGAATCTGGTATTTCTTGCTCCAATTCCGTTTGGAATGGGATATCGAGCAGAGCATTCGCCGTCAAATTCCAAGATTGATAAGGTAAAAGTGAGCAAGGTGGAGTAAGGGACAGCAGCACAGGTGAGTGATCAGAGTATGTTTGCAGAAGATGTCTCGCTGTTGCAAGCCACGATTTTAGCTCTCAGTAACCAGCCATCTATGCGCGACCATGTGGAGTGTGTTGAGGAGTGACATGTGCCCTCTCTGTCAGTTGGGTGTAAGCTTCTCCATCCATCTATCAGTTCATGTGCAGTAACTATGTTTAATAGTTGGCGTTGGGCGCCCATGTAATGGTAGGGTTATGGACGCTTCCGATCTATTGTCGGGTCAAGGGTCAGGTCCGGTCAAGAGTGACATTGAAATGACTGCCCCATGCCACCTGACTGGAGCCTGTGTCTAAGATTTATCCCCAGAGGATGTTGAATAACTCGGAATCATGGTTATTAGGGCCGTAGCAGCACCCAATTGTTATAGACAGAGATGCCATCCGCCCCCATGTAAGGCAATAACTCCCTTGGGGTCTGCAAATTCCCCCACGGTTACATATGGGACATTTTTTTTATAAGGATTACTGTTCCCCGAGCATAGGTGGAGTATGTCGAGAAGCATCTATACGAAGCCCACCGGGCGCAAAGGTGGTCGGGGCAGTGGTGCCAATATGAGTCTCCTGGAGCATGGCCCAATGTATGTTCTTTTTATCTAGGTAGGCCAGGACATGTCGGCATTTCCTACGGTTCCCGAGGCCCCTCACATTCCAAGTGATGAAGTTATAACTAAGCGGAAATGAGTAAGTCATGTAGTGAGTGCAAGTTATGCGGTGCATAGCGTATTAGTGCTATGTGCTCTGTGTGGGCAGTGCAGTAGCGTACGGTTATGCCTGTGTGTGATTTGTTTCTGAGTGTCGCCAACAATACCTTCCCCTCTCCCTCCTCCCACAGCAGAAGCCCAATCCTGCTTCCCTCCGACATCAGCAGCCCAAACCTGCTGTGACATACATTCCCTCCCTCCCCGCCCATCCAGAAAGAAAAGAAAAAAGTAGCATCTACAAATAAGAAAGTAGAAAGAGAAATAAGAAAACCGGAAAGATCAAACATTCTAGGGATGTCCCGTTGGGAAAAGTGCATGAGGGCATGACAATCCCCACTCGTGGACACAAGGGTGCCCAGGGTCTAATTCAATGCCCCTAACATCCTGATAGTATATCCAGGTTGTGTGTAGGGAATACAATCATGGTGTCCATTGGCATTTTCACAGACATGATCGTTTCCCAGTCGTGCTCGCAAAGCCAGTGACAAATGACTGGTTGAGCCTCGTGTGGCTCTGCGGCCAGCTCTGCTTTTCAATCCACGTTGTCAGAGGTAGAGCTGAAAGAGTGTACTCGTGGGATATTTGCCGCATCTCCTGCAGTATTATTCTATGTCAGATAGGGCTGCATTTGAATGGGATGGGCTCAGGGACGGCTCGTTATGGGGGATCTACGGAGAATGGTTTTCAGGAAGTCAGCAACATGCTGGGGATTGGTGAAGATTTTTTGCTTGTCCTGATGCGTTAACCTAAGTTGTGCAGGAAATAGCATGAAGTAGGTGGTGCTAGCCTGCTGTAGTTTCTTCTTGATTGGCAGGAACTTTTTCTGCGCTTCCTGGACTGCCATTGTAAAATCTGGAAAGATGGCTAATTCAGAGCCCTCAAAGGAAAGTATTTTACCCTCTCTTGCTAGTCTCAGGGCAGTATCCTGATCTCGATAGTTTAGCATTCGAGCGATGATCGGTCTCAAGGGAGCTCCAGGCGGTGGGCGAACAGCCAGAAAGCTGTGCGCTCTTTCTAGTATGAACATTGTGGAGAAGGCGCTTCTTTGAAACACCGTTGTGAGTAGGCGTTCCACAAATTCCTCCATACGGCCTGTGTTGGTGGATTCCGGTATGCCTAAAATTTGTATGTTATTGTGGCGCAATCTCCATTCCAATTCTTCAATTTTCTGGGCTTCCTGGACTACCATTGTGAAATCTGGAAAGATGGCTAATTCAGAGCCCTCAAAGGAAAGTATTTTACGCTCTCTTGCTAGTCTCAGGGCAGTGTCCTGATCTCGATAGTTTAGCATTCGAGCGATGATCGGTCTCAAGGGAGCTCCAGGCGGTGGGCGAACAGCCAGAAAGCTGTGCGCTCTTTCTACTATGAACATTGTGGAGAAGGCGTTTCTTTGAAACACCGTTGTGAGTAGGCGTTCCACAAATTCCTCCATACGGCCTGTGTTGGTGGATTCCAGTATGCCTAAAATTCGTATGTTATTGCAAAGCAATCTCAATTCCAAATCTTCATTTTTCACCGCTAAAACTTTTAGTGAGCGCTTCATATTGAGTAGTTGTTCCTTCCTCCCCACCGATGTGTCCTCCAGATTAGAGATGTGCTGTTCCGCTTCTTTGATGCCCTTGTCATGTTGGTCAAGCTTGTGTGTAACATTGTCTATGCGTGTGTTCATTGCGTCCATCTTGGCTTCTATTGAGGTAAGGCTGTGCCTCATTGTAAGGAGTAGTTCCTTGAGATCATCTGTAGAAGTCTGGGCACCACAGCTAGGACCGTCCCTCATTGCTTGTTTGGAACCGCTAGCAGTCTGTGTGGATTTGCATGCCTCAAATGGTAACTTTGAATGCCTGCCCTCTGTTTTGCCCAAAGTTTACCCCTCGCTCATTGTGCCCCCTCCTGCTGCACCAGTTAATGGAGGGGTTTCCATTTTCTGTTGTGGCTACTTCGCTTAGTGTCCAGTTTGGGTCCTTGCTAATGTCTCCTCCAGTCAAAGTTTCACAAAGGCCAGCTTTCAATGCCAACCCTCAGGCGCAACACTCCTACTTTAGTGTCTATGTCTCACGCCTGGGGAGGGCTCTCACAGGGCTTAAAGTGGGGTGGCGTGTGGTGTACATTTGCCTACGTTAATGGTCCGTAGTGGGGCTCCTCTCACTGCTGCAAACTATCAGTGTCTGAGCACTTGCAAACAGTCGAGCACCACGTCTCATACAATGAGGACCAGTCCCAGCAGCTTCTGCCCGCAGCCTTGCATGACCACCCAGGCTCTCATAGCTTGTGGGGTCGAGGCCCCTCCCAAGGCGCAGATGTGAGCCCCGAGCCTCCCACCCACCTTGGTCAGCGTTCTGGGCTCCTCTCCTTCCGGATCATGTAGTGTAATATATACAAGTGGCACCCGGTTCAGGGGTCACAGTGCGCTAGGACGCTGCGGGGCACACTATCCTGGTGGGCGCTGTTTCCTCCGGGCATGGCCGTGGCAAATCAGCCTGCATGGGCCCCAGCCACAGCGTCCCCCACCGCAGTCACAAAGCAGTCTGTGTCAGAGAGTTGGGCCAGAGCTTCCCCGGGACAGTCTCTCTGTCTCCTCAGACGCTGCTCAGGCGTTCTACTCATGGCTTCGGGTGGATTTGGGATGCTGCAGGTCGCCTCTCGATCTCCACCGATATGTTCAACGCCTCCCACAGCGGTAGCATATTTGACCCTTTATGAATGTACTTCCTGCTTCCTGGGGTCATACGCCATGGTCTTCCAGTGAGAGGGTCTCCTGGAAAGTAAGACAGTCAGTCGCCGCTCGGAGTCGCCCCCGCCACCTCCGTCAGCAGCAGCTCTGCTCCGCTCACAGGTTGGCCGCCATTTTCCATGCCATGTTGGGAGCCGGCAGTCAACTTTGTAATTCCTTCGCCCGTGAAGCCCCTTGTTGCTTTAATACATGTTTCTGGGCTTCAGATGTAGTTCAGATCACAGTGCCCTCACAGATTCATTCGGTGAAAAGGCGTTTGGGCAGGATTACAATGGATATTGGGCCTGGGCTGCAAGGAGCCTCACGCAAGTGCGGCCATCTTGCATGCGCGCCCCCTAGCGCCCACGTAATGCACACAGTCCTGGTTCAACATCTGTCTGATTTGTTTTCCTACAATAACAAGCATTGCTGACTCCAATAGGTCTGGCTTTAATACGGGTATATGCACTGAACGGTGTTTATGAATGTCTGTATTATCAAGTGTTACCTCATTATAGCCAGACCTATTGAGCTTTCCACTGCTTGTTTTCTATAGGCGTGACTTTTATAAAGACCAAAGAGTGCAACATACACATGTTCACTTCTACCAAGGATGGGCATGGGAAGCTGTAGACTAACTCTTTTATATTTATGACTCTCACAAACCCCCTGGTGATGTGCCGGTGAAAGCCTTTTATCCATCAGCGATAAAACATGGAGACATACCAAGCAAACTGCATATTGTGGCTCAATATGCGAACAATTCATTGTTCATTTCTGACATTTCTTATAAATGTTTAAAAGGAGGATTTTGATGTTTTTATTGACATTTATTTTCTATTTTTTAATTCTATGAAGATGAATGGACTAAATAAATCTACTAAAATGAAAGGAGCAAGGAGAGATGGCCAGTCTTAGAAAGGCTGCCAGGCCAAGGACAAGGTACGGTAACGGTACATGGCAGCAATGATTACAGAGGAGAGCAACTGGGAAGGGTAGCGAGCTGACCCCGCAAGAAATGGAGAACAGAGAGAGAACGAGAGAGAGAGGTAAGCACTAAAGAGTCTCACATTAATAAAACAGCCTATGAAAGCACATAGGCATCTAAAAAAAGCCAAAGGAGATATGGAGAGAGGATCGGGCGTGGTTACATTTTACAGCAAAGAGGAGATGAGGTGAACTGCTGCCTTGAAAGAGAGAAGTGACTCACCACACTAGATGATGGAAAAGAAGTGAAGGGTGTGCAGCTTCACAAGAATAGGGAAAAGGGAAGCGACAACTAATGTAGAACTCTCACTGATAAAGGAGAGGGTAACTTGCACGGTCAGTGTGTTGCAATAGAAGGGAGAAGCCAGAGACTACCTCGATTGAACCCAAATGTGCAAGACATCAAGAGAAGCCCATGCATTATGAGGACTAACGAAGGAAGAGAGAAGAGAATGGGCAAAAGAAAAATACATATTTTAAAGGAAGTTGGTGAATGTAATGTGGAGTTGTTTAGTTGTGACTATTGTAGATCCTGATCCCGTGACAACATTTAAATTTTGCTAATAAGTTCAGTTCGACTGATTCTTACAGGCACATCTAAGGTAGGCAAGTCCAAAGAGAGTAAGTAGATCAACTATTATTTTCATCTGCTTCCTTAGATTTACAGCACCTCAGTTCATCACACAAAAGTTAATCTTTTAAATAAAAAGTAATCTTATCCTCAACAGATGTTATTCGTCTGTGTAGGAACGTGCCTCTTTTTGCATAGTTAGCCTCCACTTTTTGCCTGATGTCTGATGTGATTTCATACTGTAAGTGCACTGGGTCCTCCCTGCTTACCAGGTTCCCAGTGGCAGATCTATTTCCCCAAGACTGTACCACGATTGGCACTACTTCCGTTACCTCCATTAGTCCCTAGTAAATGGTATCCTGCTACCTAGTGCAAGGGTACTGGGGAGGGTCCTCGCGGGAAGCCACACTGATAGTGCCACCCCAGCGTTCCCTCACTGAGGCTATGCACTCTGCCACTGTAGGCTGTGTGTCTTGGTGCAGGCAAATCAGAAGAGTCGACATGGCACACAGCTCTGTGCGCCATGCCTCCCATGCACTGCATGAGATACATGTAAGTGACTCCCACTGCAGGCCTTCAGCCCTAAGGCAGGGAGCACTATTTATGCATGAGCAGATAGGTCTAGGCCTGGGCGGTAAATTCTGTTCCGCTCGCGGCATTTGCATAATTTGGGTAATTTTGCGTTCTGCGGAGAACGCGAATTTGCCCAAAATTCTGCTTTCTGCGACTTTGTGAAATTTTTTGCTTGTTCGCGTTCTCAAGATGCATGTTCGCGAGATATTTCTCCCCGCGCACCAAACAGCGATTGTGAACAGGAAAAAAGCATCGCGAACAAGCAATTCCGCGTGTTCGCGGAATTTCTGCGTGTTCGCGGAGATTTTTTACCGTTTCGCGGAGATTTGCATAACGCGATTACACAAATTCCGCCCACCCCTAGATAGGACACTAAAATATCCAGTCTATTCTGTGATGGTGTAAATGAACAACAAAGCCATAAAGAGTACAGAAGCCGGATACTTGTCAACACAAGTTTCCTAGCTCCGTGATGGCTTCACTGATTTCTAAGGGGTTTGGTACCAAACATCATGGCTTAATAAATCTTCACTGATGCCAGTGATAGATGTATTAATGAATTCACACAGGAGACCCTTTTAGAGGGTCCCCATGAAAACCTACCAAACCCTGGTGTGGTTCCTGACTGGTTTTCGTCAGTCTACCACCACCAGACATGTTTATGACCACATGGGGTGAGAGCCTGTGCTCTCGAGAGGACAGAGACAAAGCCTGCTATGGTCAGAGGTGTTCCACATCTCCTCCAGGCCTGGAGGGCCATCCTGGTCGGGACGATTCAAACGCCATGCCGCCTTTGAAATCCAACCCAGGAACCTCCAGATAGTTGGGTAGGCCAAAACCCCCCTTTCCTGCTCCACGTTTGGCAGGAGGAAAGGCAGGAAAACTAGTGAGACTAAGAGGTGGACCCACATTCAGCCTGCACCACCCCTAAGGTGGGGCAGGCGAGATGGACCCCACTTTACACCATCTTGAAGATGGGGAAAATAGCCTATCAGGGTCAGGGATATGCCCACCCCCCACGTGGGGTCAGCATATATAGGATTTAGTCACCCTACAGGTAAGCAGCCCATTGGCTACTAGCTGGTTCCTCCCTCAATGACCCCTAAATTTAGTATTTATGTGGCTCACAAGACTCTGAATGCAGATGTCATGGACCAAAAGAAGATAGAGGAAGAATATGTACTGCTTATCCAGGAAAGGAGCCCTGCTGCAGAAGAAACCAGGGTCAAACCCTGCAAACTGTGAAAGGACTTGACAACTGTGGTCTGCCAACCCTTCCTGAAACCTGTGCAGTCTCCGAGAACCTTGGAGCTCTTCCAGTCTTTGCCAGTTGTCTGGGACCTCCCTTTGGACTAGTGTTACTAGTCCCTGGCATGCCGCCAGTGAAGACCGCTATGAGGTGAAGGCCGGTACAGACCATGCCGACGCTATTCACTTCGTCAACCAATAGTTTCGTCAGTCAAGGCTTGTTGGTCACCAGGCCGGTAACCGACCCCTTCAATGCATCCACCAGAAAGAGGGATCCTCGGAGTACCTGCGACTGACAGAAACAGCGCCGCTCCTGTGAGCCCGTACCTGTTTTATGGTAGATTCGAAAGCAGCAACTTGGGCACGACCGCACTAACCATGACAGACTACCCTCATCACACCAGGAGATGAACGCCGCCGGTGAAGAACGCATTCTGCATCCCAAGACCTCTGGCACCCCCGATCCAGGTAACCCAGAACTGCCTGCTGGAGAAGAACTTCCCCTGAACTCTGGGTGACCGTCGTGCCCCAAAACTCCATGACTGAGTGTTACTTCCATTGACTGCATTGGTATATGTGTCGGCGGTACTCAGCTATCTAACCTTATGCTTGTCTTCCCCTTGACGGCGATGGTCTCTGCCTGATGGTAGTGACTGCTGTTGCTTAAAATCCGTAAGCATTTGTGTCTTGGTGGTCAAGCGAGGGCCAACCAGAAATGGCAGGGGAACGGGGGACGAAAAGGGAACTGTGAGGAAAGGACTATTCTCTGCTTAAGCTTGACTGAATGAATAGATGTCGCTGTACTACTCCAAAAGAGAAGGGTCAAAGACTGGGACATTACAGGAGGCAATCGAAAAGGTTTCTGGCTAACACACCAAATTCCTAAATGGGGGAGATTCTCCGAAAATTTGAAGTCTGTAGAAGATCGGTTGGCAACGGTGAAGCTAGACAAGGGTCTTCATAAAGGAAGCATTCCAAAACCTTATCAGAAGGCACATTAAAGGATTTAATTATTTTGCGAGTAAGCTTTGCACTGAAGAAGAGCCAGATAAATGCAAACATATACACTACTTGTTATGACTTAAAAGCAAATCTGTGAAGCACTAAGTGGGATCTGGAAAATATTTAATGTATATGCTACTTTGGTCCAACTGGCCCACAGCAGGATATTTTGAGGTAGGTATTGATCTCAAAGAAACAACTGAGCGAGGTAGGAGATCAGTATATCAGGTAACATATCACATGGCAATTAAGGCACATCTGATACACTGGCAGCTATATTGAAAGATAAGCATTTATTTACAGTTGTTAATTCCAGGTAAGTATATGTGGAGTTAATAGTAAATATTTACAATGTCATGGTAGGTCAATGTAGCAGATGTAATATTTGTGTATTTCGAAATGAACAATCACAATATAGTTTCAGACAACTCTGAAGCCTCTCAAGCGTGGGCTTTTATGTCTGTGCTATGGAGCCTATCTCATTTTTCGGAAGGAGGGCACAGGAGACACCTTGGAACCATCATTGGCCGGAAGCCTGGGCCAAGTGTTGGTTTGAGAAACATTTACTTTGGACATACGTGGCGGAATTAGGGGACAGGGGTTAATCAGGGAATCACAGCAGAGACCATACGCCATTTTGGATTTTTAGTATATTGAACTTTAGGATAGGTTTGATGCCACACCGCATGTACTTAGAAATGTAAGTAAATCATCTTGATGCAACTATGGGAGTAGGAGGGATTGGAACGTTACTAGAATTGAATGCATATCACAGGCACTTATTGCCTGTTTGACCTATACATTGACACCTGTGCCTCTCATGGAGAGAGTCTGGTTGGAGCTGATGAAGCTCTGCCATATGGAATAAAGGAGATGGATATCTCGAGCTCTCTGTTGAACTTCTGTCTACAGAATTCAAGCCGGAACTCGTACTATTACTTTCCTGTTGGTCGTCCTTGCAAATGTTTGAACCCACAGACATCCAACTTGATTTGTTCATATATTAGGGGTGTTTAACACACTAAAGCAGCACTGTGCTACAGCCACAAAAGATACAAGCACCCACATTGACACTTTGTTTAAGCATTGCTTGTAGCCATAAAGGTTTGACCACCGAGCCATGAGAATCTGAACTTTCTTCAATCAACCACCGCTCATAGTTTGGCTTGCTGTACCTCACTACCTTGCAGCCACTTTAACACGTTTGAGCCTCTTTGAGAAGGGCACGCAGAAACTGTGACGTTGCTTTTGTCCTTATGTTTCCTGTCAAGCAACTCAACATCTTTGGGCAGCCTTTCACCTTTTCCAGAGCAAAGCTCCTGCATGTCTGAGCCACGTCATTGTGAAGTCGACACTGCTTCGTCAAGTGACACACTGAGGTTTGACCCACTGATCTGAACTTGAACTGTCATTCAAAAGGGAAGCGAACAATGGATCAATATGAACTGTTTTTGGACAATGCTAACTCTTTAATATTATGGCATTTTTACTACATTCCTTTTACATTACTTTATCCATTTTTCCGATGTGAGTGCCATAACTTGTTTGATTACATTTTTTATCATTCTATGCCCCACGTGGCTTCGACCAATCTTGTTTGCATTGTAACATAACAAAAAATAACAGCCCGTTTGTGAAGCCCACATTTACCATTCGGGGCTCGCTGAATCATAGATGTTTAATGTAACCTAACTCAAGGGTATACATTTCATTGAGCTTGGTAGAATGAAAGACTGAGTAGACCCACCGGATTTTACCCTGTGGCCATGGCCCATATTATACTTTGTGCCCCCAGGCGTCCAATGGGCGTGTGCATCCGCTTTGAGTTCCCTGGGGCACAGTGGTATCACAGAAGGGGACACAGATGCTTATGCATCCCATTATGTAATACAGACAGCACCAGTGTACATGTTGCGCCAGCACTATCACAAGAGGCCATTTGAGGGAATCACTTTGTCTCTTCATCTGTGCTGAATTGCCGACGTGGGCGCAGAGGCCAACATGCCATTAAAAGGCTCACTGAAAGCCTGCCACAAAAAGGTGGCACACTTTCAGTGTGCCTCCTAAAGGCAGCCCAATGGGGGAGGGGAGGGGGTCCGATGGATCTCCCAGACATCCCCCTGCAGGAGGGTGCAGTCACTCACTGCACCCGCCTGCAAGGAGATGTCTAATACCCTTAAAGTGCAGGGGAGTTCCCGGCCAGTACAGTAAAACATGAGCAGGTTTTAAACAGCTGATCTCTATTGCACTTATGCGCTGCCCCCAGGGAAGGGCAAGTTCGTTTTGTATTAAGTACATACCCAAATAAGTTTGTATGCTTCCCGACAGAACCACTGTTCTTTGCTTTCACTATAATGCCCAGGTTCTGAGGGTTACTGGGTTACCCCATTATCTTTAATGGGCAGGGCAAGTTCGCAGCTGCCCTGGGGGCAGCACATTCATTCTAATATGGCACACTTTTTCTTGTTTGCACAGAGCACACCTTTTGAAAGGTGCGTGTGGAGCAAACAAGTAAAGTGTGCAGTATTCGTAATACGGCCCCACGGGTTCAAAGACAGATTCCTGGAGGTGGATGCATTAACCCACTGAGCACCCAACACAGCATTGTCATTTGGCTAAATGTATATAATTTCTTTCCCACATACCACTTGCATTTTCTCTGAGAAAATCCTTGATGTTAGGGGCTAGTTAGTAATGACAATCCAAGCACTTATTAAGTGAACAAGGTTAACTCGGAGAGTCAAATCGATTCATCCTTGTGGCCTCAGAACTATAGCCTCACTCTCTCACAGCCCAATATTCCAATTACCTACACTAGCCTTACAAACCTGCTATTATTCTTTATTCAAAAGAGGATATATTTAACTTAACAAGGATGTGTGAAGTTACAAACCTGAGCATCTCACCCAGCATCTCACAACAATAGATTTTTTAAAGTTAACTTCGCCAGCTTCTGTCTCCCAAAACAATCATGGACGTCAATTCACCAAAATGCCAGGGGTAGCAGACGTATGGCCCCATGTGGCATCACAGGAAGTTATATCTCCTCACCATTAACCTTGAAGACATCACTGGAAGTGAAGTCATTTAACATTTGGTCTACTGTAGCCATTGAAGCTAACTTTAAGGAAGAGAATGAAAAAATATTAATACATTTGGAAATACACAGACACCAATAACATTTATATCCCAACTCCCAGAAACGTTTTCCACCCACATTCTCTTGATCAGGACAGTTGAAGGATACCTGTTTGTGCTCCGTCTAGATGTGCACAGACTACTACAGAAACGTAGTAATAATAGTCACAATTTAGGCAGTCAATCGATGGCGCCTAATTAGGGCCAAACCACAAATAGATTGACATAGTTTTGCAAAACTCCAGTTGCAGTAGTTGTCAATGATTGCATAGTGCCGGATGCTTGTCCGCACTGTGCAATCATTGAAAACGGCATCTTGCACAGTGCGAGCTGTCCTTTTCTGCCGCTCGAGTAGATTTTTACTCGAGCTGCAGCTTTCTCTTACGCGGACTGGTAGTTTCTCATCGCCAGCGGTCGCTAGCATACGCGACCACTCGCAATGAGAAACCTGATCTCCCCGTGTTCAGAATCTCGCCAGGAGGTTTATTTTCCATGCCCGCGATCGGCAACTTGATGTTGCTGATCGTGAACGGGGAAAAAGTCTCGCCGGGATGTCATTTTGCTCGCTCGTGATCGCCAACTTGATGTTGAGGACTGCGAGCGAGCAAAAAATGCCAACTACGCTATGCCACGTGTTTTTGCACTGTGCTACGTGCAATTCGCATAGCGCAAAATAGCACAAACTACGCAAACTACGCGAGCGTAGCGTAGTTGTCCGCCCAGGGTTAGGATGCCGCCAAATAAAGCTCTCGCTCTCTCTTGTTTCTTTTCTATAGCAGTTCTCATGTAGATTAGTTTGTGAATTTTGGTAATAAATTCTATTTTTGATTTCAGACTTAGCAAGTAAAACTTGCGTTTTTACCTTTACTAACTGTTAAGTAAAGTGTATAATCCCTTTTCCTGTTGTGTTTTTTCTTACATGAGGAAGCAGTGCAGCAGTGCGTTTCAGATAACTGCAGAAACAAGACAATAATTTAAATGATGCACAAGAGTAGAGACAAATTGTCACTGTTGCACAACTAGCAATAAATATTTATACTTTGTGCAACTCCTTAACGTTTATAATTAAGGACACAGTAAACTTTCATTGTGTTAGGTTTGCAGATTCTAATAGGAATTCGATTCCTGTCTGATTTGATCCTCCCTGGCAGCCTGCAATGCTTACGTTGCTTGACAAGCTTGTGCTGCCACACTGCACCTCCTAAAACAAATGGTGATAACCCCATCCAAATGCTACCCAGCGGCTCATATGGGGAGTTGACCATTTATTTTCCTTGTACGTGAGGCACTCTGCCCCTGCTCACTCCAAACCAGGGGTCACAAAGACAGGAGGACCAGGGGTAGAAGAGGGCAAGAGTGGGGTCGCAGTTGCGACCCTTGGCGACCCCTAAATGACATCCAAGAAAAACATCCTTGGATGGTAGTGCCTGGCAGACAATGAGGTCAGTCCCCTACACCTGGAAGTAATTTCTTGTTCGGGGGGAAGATCTTGGGTGCAGGGAATCAGAGCTGGGTGACAAGCACAATGGTTCAATGTTTGACAAGTGCTGTTCTAATGAGCCTGTGTCATCTCTCTTTTTTATTCTGGGGGGGGGTGCTGCATTGCCCCCCTTCCCTGGGCTAATTTTGGTCCCGGGGACCCCATCCCCAAGGGCCAAGCCTATTTTGAATAGGGAAGGGGCTGCGGGCAACCCGGGGCATAGCAGGAGGCGGCCCTGGGGGATAGCAGTGGTCTCCAGGGGTCCATAACAGACCCCCTAAATTATAATATTTGACCCCCTGAGAGGTGGCGGTCCCCGAGGCTGATGTGGGGGGCATTTCATTGTTGATTTCCCTGGGGGTGGTGGCAGCCCCTGAGGGTGTGGGAGGCCACAAGGCCCCCACATTTATTTTGTTTAAATCCCCAGGGAGGTGGCAGTTCCCGGGGAGGTGGGGGGTCTGCGTTGCTCCCTCACTTTCAATAATTGCATAAAGCCCCTGGGAGATGGTAGTCCCCAGAGATGTGGCTGGGCCATGCGGGCCTTCCGTATTTCATTTTTAATTGTCCCAGGAGGTGGTGGTCCTTGGGGCTGCAGTGAGCTGCATGACCCCCCTGCATTTATTTCAGTTAAAGCCCTAGGGAGGTGGCGGTCCCCGGGGTTGCAAGGGGATCCAGGCAGCCCCAGCATTATTTAAATTTAAAGACCCAGAGAATTGGAGTCCCTCGGCGCTACGGGGGGTCCGCATGGTCCCCACTTTCATTAATGCATAAAGCCCCGTGGAGATATCAGTCCTCAGGGATGCAGGCAAGCCCATTTGGGCCTCCCGTGCACTAGTTTATCAAATAGCCCGTGGCAGTCCCCAGGCCGTGGAAGGTGCCACATGGGCACCCCCCAGCATATTTTTAAAAACATGCCCCTGGAACTTTCAAAAATATTTTTGCTGCATATCTGCAGATACACCCGCACATTTGCAGAAACATTTAAAAAAAATGCTTTTAACCTCTCACCATATCTGGGGTGTTAGGGTGTTCCTACCCTGCCCCCTTTTCTTTATTTTCCAATTAATCAAGTGGCGCCAAAGTTATTTAGAAAATAAAAAATGCTTTTCTTACGGAAACTTTTGTCCTAACTATAACTACCTACTGGCAACCACCAGTGAATATATAGATGACAGCGGCAGTCTGTTAGGCTCATAGAAGAGCCTAACATGCAGACCACCTCTGCCAGAGTGCTGACTGCACCTTCTTGCACAGTGTGGCATACATGCAGGAATGGGGGTGCAAATCCAGGGGGGCACAATATGTGACCCCTGCAGGCTCCTCCAGGCCCAAAGGCACCAGGCCTCCTTTGTTGCCTCTGCACCACCCTTTTCATTGCAGGCCCACCGCCTGAAAGGAGAGGTAGAGAGGCAACTTGAAATATGCTCTCTGTTGCCACTACTGCACTGCCAGCAAATTTCAGCCTCTGACTGCTACATGACCGCCATGGGATTCTAGATCCCTGGCAGTTACAGTTGTCCTGTGGCAGTCTGACCGCCACTCTTGTAATATTTCGGGTGAGCCTGCAGTGTGGCAGTGGTCAGACTGCCAACACGAGTATGGCGGTCCTATGGACTGCCGTACACATAATCAGGATCAAAATATTTTTCCATTTCTACAGCAAAGTCTTTAAGCATAGGATTAGCACAGTGCCATCTTTGCCAAGCTGTAAAACTAGAAAAGGGAGAACCATGGACTCCACTCTCAGCAGCATATGAAAAGAAAGAACCCCCCTTATCACAGTCACTATGTGAGATATTGCACTTGAAAAAAGCAAGGATGCAAACACCTCCATCACAGATTACAGATAACTATTCACAGTGGAAATGCAGAGAAAACACACTTTCTTTGCATTGGCCATGCACAACAAGTTAGGATGATTGACACTTTACAGAATTGGAGCTTCAACTGGGGCACCTGCTTTGTTTATATCTGCAAGTTCTCTCTATTAATGTTTCATTTCTATGAAATGAGCATTCTGCCAAAATCAGTCCTGCCCTATTTTTCTAAAAAAAGAGGCCATCATGTTGTGCAACACCTCTACCCAAGTGGAGTACTTTCTACTGGCCTATTAGTCAGTCCTACCTTGTTGGGTAAAGGTATAGTGTGTCTCCTACACTACAGCTGCTTAAAGGTTGCCAAGGAAATGTCTCCAGTGACCTTGTATGTCTGTAACTTTGCCAATGTGATTATTGCTTGAGCATCTTCAACAGATAACTTTATAAGGTGGAACTGCAGAAAAAACAAACGTGGATGATTTGTACTTTAAAGAAGTACATGCTTATATTTTTACCATGGGGAGAGGGGCCCTGCAGCAAACCTGTGCCCGGGTACCCCATTCCCCTGAGCCTGGCCATTACAATTATTACATTATATGAAATGTACGTTGGTGTATTGCTATCCATTTCTTAAATAATATTAATTCATTTTCACTTTTTAACGTACAAGTGAATTAGTGGCAATGCATCACTTGTTTTTATTATCTCCTGATACTTCCAGAATTAGAAAGAGAGATAGAGAGAGAGTGCACACGTGTGTGTGTGTGTTTAGTTCAAATTAGTATATTTCCCCTGAAATTAATGTTTATATGGTTCTTATGTGAAAGCATATAGCAATGGTTGATTTTCTCTCTTTGAATTAATTATTGTAAATAACTTTAATGACAAGTTTAGAACATTGCAACTGCTATTTATTTTCTGTCTTTGTGTGCTAACTGCATTTTTTCTTAAATAACATTTTTCCAAAGCAATATAAAAAAGTGTTTTTTTCATGAGTAATGAGTCAGATAAATTAAATATTTTACACTTCTGTGATGTACCGTAACTTACATTTGAGTAGGGTTACAAAAATGTGCATGAGTCAAATGTTTCTAAGAATGCACTTCTGCATGCATTTGTGAATGTACAGGCATTACACACAGGTAGGGGATGTCAATGTGGAATTATGTATTCTTATTGTCACCTTTGTCGATAGTCCCTGTTGTAGGAAAAAGTTGATGTGACTGATAGAGATGCATATTTATGCAGTCACACTAAGTACTGAGTAATTGAATTATGCATAGACTTTGCATTTCTTTTACACTTTTTGGTAGGATAAATACCAGACACTTTGTTTTCTATTGACCAGCAATATGATTTTTGGGCTGGGTTAGTCTCTGTTTACACTTGTGCGATGCGGGCACAAAACCTGCTGCCACAGTGCATGCTTCTAACCCACACGTCAGGCTGCCGTTCACTCCCACTGCCTTGTAGCCGAGGGTAGTAATCTTTATTGGCCCATACATGCCTCCTCTCTCCTGCACTCCTATCTCCAGAATAACTAAGGTGCTGGCACAACTGAAACATTTTTCAGCCAGAAGTCTGGGTGCACATTTGTTCCTCAATCTAATTTTAACTGAGTACCCCACAAGCGAGGAGATTCATGTAAATCAGGCAGATATTCTATCACTGCCAGGAACTTGATCTACCTGCTAGCCTTGCAAGCCACGCCCTCTATGAAGAACACCGCTCCTCACCGGGATGAGGAAATTACAGCGGATCTCTTTCCTGTGGACTGTTGATGCCAGTGGTTGTAAATCAATGACAAATTCTACATCTAGCAGAGGCTCAGAGGACGTGTGCTGAGAGCATTTCAGCGTGTTATGAAATTAAAGACTGTCTATGAAAGGTGAGTCGTGTGATGCATTCCTCGACTTGCCAGGTGCATCGGCTGCTGCCAGTGTTTTGGGCTTGAGCCCTCAGAGGTGGATGATCAGCAAGAGCCAAAGCAAGCTCTCCCTGTGCATTCTCAGTGAGTGGCTCTGGGAATATTTATTTAGGTTATATTTTTTTACATATTGGTCCAGCTTCACTGTCGAATATTTTACAAAATGCACTGTGTTGTATTGATATCAATACAGTGCTTTTCATGCACCCAACAAGACCTGAATCACTTTAATCCTAATGGCACTCTGGGCCTATTGTACCCAAGGGTTACCCAAGAGCCCATGCTTGTTTTGTTTTTAGTTTTCCCCAGAGTGGTGCATCCACCGTGATTTTCAGTGAAAATTAAAAGAAAATGCTTATTGGATCTGTCATGGTCTTGGAGGGTCTCCAGGACCAGAGGTAGTGGCTCAGGGTATTCTTACCCTGCACCCTTTTCTTTTTTTTAAACATTTGTTTGTGGGACTTGGATAAAGCAGAGTCCCATGACGACTGCCAACACTTCCCGATTCAGTAGCTCCATCCGTGCAGCAGCAATACCTCCTTCTGCAGGAGGCGGGCAGCTGGCTGGTACCATGAGGGCCTTGAGGCGCTGCCCGCAGTGTCTGGGGAAAAGAACAGAAAGAGGCAAAATAAAGGTGAGAAACAACTAGAAGGAGGCAGAATAAAGTTTAGCAAAGAGCAAAAAGAGGAAGAAGAATGGTAAAAAATTAGCAGCAAGAGGCATGATAAAGGTGGGTAGCAAGCAGAAGGAGGTAGAATAAAGATGAGAAAAGGTCAGAATAAAGGTCAGAAACAAGCAGAAATTGGCAGAATGAAGGTCAGCAATGAGCAGTAATAGGCAAGATAAGGGTGAAAAGAGGGCAAAATAAAGGTGGGAAATGAGCAGAAAGAGCAAAAAAAGGTCAGAAAAAGCAGAAAGGGGCAAAACAGTGAGCAGAAACTGGTAGAAAACGTCAAAATAAAGGTCATAAGTGAGCAGAAAAAGCAAAAAATCTAGCAGAACCTTCTCAGGCACTCATACACCCACTCACAGAACAACCCAGACACTTACACACCCACTCAGACACTCATGCACCCACTCACACACCCACTCAGACACTAAGGTGCCCACTCACATACTCACTTCAAGGCTACAGGCTACACTTAGGAAATAGCACTAAAAAACTGTAGCAGTTCACTAGGAAAACTAAAGGTTATAGGGATGTTGTATTTAGGTAATAGAATTTAAAAAACCTTAGAAATTCACTAAAGAAACAAAGGTTACAGGTTGTTATAGTTAGGAAAAATATTAATAAAAACCTTAGAATTTCACTGAAAAAGAAGTGACATTAAAATTAGGATCAGATTTCACTTGTACAAAACCATTGAAATTTAGCAGTTATAGTTACATGAGCTGACCATAACTTACGCCGTGCATTGTAATGCTTGTGACCTCACATATTACATCACTCATGACATTGTCATCTCAAATGACATCCCTCATGACATCATTGAGGGACTGTGAGTGTTTTAATAATGTTTATGACTGTTAAATATATACAATCCAACAACCAGAGAGAGAGGGTCAGAACACACTCTTGGTCCCCCTGGGAAAATATTATTAAACAACAAAAGAGTATGGGCAGATCAAAAAAGAGAGAGAGAGATAGTAAGCCTCACATCATAGATCCAGGAGGGTGGTGCGCACTTATTGTCACACTCTGGAGGAAAAAGTAAGTCTTGTGAGTTACCTTCAAAAGAAGTAACCAGCAGAGGAAAAGAGACACTAGTTGTAACATTGCGCCATCTCACTTACTTCATCAAAGCGCTGCACCCGCCGAAGCACCTAAAGTTCCCTTAATCAAGGATACCGTGGATGTCAACAATGGTTGGTCTATTGGTTTAAATGTCGGAAGTAACCAATCGGTGTATGCAGCCTCGCACATCACCTGACAGTGTAAAAGGCGGAAGTTGAATTACAACGAGTAGCGTCATTCGTCATGTGACTTCCTTATATCCAATTGCAGGGAGAAAAAGAGAGGCGTGCAGGGAAGCGCTAGAACGCTAACCTCCTATTTCCTCTGTATTCGCTTCAGACTCAAGATATTTGAACGAAAAGTCAAATTTGTGCAAAAGAACTGAGTAAGAAACGGAAACATAATTTACGCTGGAAAAATGTTTGCCAGCATCTGTGAATGTGAAATCCAGAAATCCCCAATATCTGGGATCCGGCAAGTCCTGTGGTACGTCACATGACGTTCACATTGTCCCGTAAAGGGAGAAGAACAGAGAAAAGGGAGTTAATGGAACACTAGACTGCTCACTTCTTTTCACTGAAAAAACTTTATTTAATAGAAAGGTGAACATGGACAAGCTGGCTGGTAATAAGCAGAGGCTGTCTATAGATGTAACTTTCACCCTCCATCTCTCCTCAAATTAGGGCAAATGAATTCAGAAAAAGCAAAAGCTCATAAAGAGGATTGCGACAGTCACAGCAACCAAAAAAGATACATTTCTGTTTAGCGGTGCGTAACTGTGCTCCAAGGTATATTATCGTTTAGTCCAGAGGTATGGGTAGCTAAACGATAAACCCAACGTTGCTCCTTTTCAAACAATCTTTGGGCTATGTTATTACCTCCTTGTAGATGTTCAATGATAGTCCAAGTCAGATCTTCAATTGAATGGTTAAACTGGAGATAATGGTCGGAGAGTTTGGTGGTACTACGCCTACACCTTACATTACTCCGATGTTCACACACTCGTTGTTTGATCTTTCTGGTTGTCATCCCTATATACCGCAGTCCACATGGACAGGTTATTCGGTGGACAACATAGCTGGTATTACAGTTCGTGTGTAGCCTTTGTGTCCAAACTTTATCAGTTTCCAGATTCAAGGTTTTACTTGCTTTTGTTAAATGGCATACACTGCAAGAACCACACGGGTAATGCCCCGTTATCTTAGGTAGACCCCATGCATTACAAACTGTCTGTTCACCCAGAGTGATAGTTTTCATTGGGCGTGTGTGTACTAAGGCATCTTTGATGCTTCTGGCTTTCTTAAATGAGAACAGCGGTTTTTCCCACTTCCTATTGTTGCTCTCAACAATCCGCCAATTCTTATGTATTGAGTTAGTTACTGCATTAGAAGCAGTACTGTAGGTGGTTACACATGTAAGAGGAATACCCGTGTCAGTTTTTTCTATATCTTCTAGGAGGGCTTCCCTGGGCTGATTTCGAGCCCTCTTATGGCTCTTCGTCAGAATGCTTTTCGGATAGCCTTGTTTTTGTACTATCTTGGTAAGATCCTCTGACTGTGTGCGAAAATCTGCAACCTCACTACAATTACGTCTCAAGCGTAAGTACTGTCCATATGGTAGATTTTCTCGTAAAGTCCTAGGGTGGAAACTAGAGAAGGACAGTAAATTATTCTTGGCTGTGGGCTTATAGTGGGTGCGAGTTGTTAATGCTCCATTAGTTTTGGTAATGAGCAGGTCAAGAAAAATCATCTCTTTTCTGTGATAGGTGTGTGTGTAAACTTAAGATGTGTATCACAAGTGTTAATCCAATTGAAGAAATATAATAATCAACTCTCAGATCCCTGCCAGATGATGAACAAATCATCAATGTATCTGCGCCACAAGGACAGATTGGATGCGTAGGGGTGGCTGGTATTCAGAATGTATTTGCATTCAAAGTCAAAAACATACAAACCTGATACACTGGGGGCAAAAACACTGCCCATTGATGTTCCTGTGGTTTACCGAAACAGATCACCTTGGTATTCAAAGAAGTTCCTCTTCGAATGCCAAAGTGGCACATTCAAGTACAAAAGATCTCGGGGTGGTGCAGTCCCATTTGGCCGCCTCGAGTACCTCAGAAAGAACCCTAATAGTTTTGTCCTGAGGTATACTCGTGTACAGGCTCTCAATGTCCAGTGACACTAAAAACGTGGTGTCAATGTCCACAGTCAGTGCCTGTATGAGGGCTAAAAGGTTTTTTGTGTCCTTCAAATAGGTGGAAGTCTTTTGGACCAACGGTTTCAAAAATTCATCACAATAACGAGACAGGGGTTCCAACAGAGAGCCAATCCCGGAAGCTATAGGGCGCCCAGGTGGTGGGGTCCTATTTTTAAGTGTTTTTGGGAGAGTGTAGAAATAAGGTATGATTCCTGCACTGGTGGTCAAAAACTTTGCCTCATACTTAGAGATATGTTCATTTAACTCCGCCGTATGGACCAAAGTGTGAATTACTTCTCTTAGATCTGCCGAGGGGTCTTTTGGCAATGGGGTGTAACTAATAGGATCGTTGAGGAGACGTCTGCATTCTTCATCATAGTCACTGGTATCCTGAATCACCACTCCACCACCTTTGTCCGCTGATTTTATCACTATCGCGGTATTGGTTTGTAGAGTTTGAAGTGCTTGAAATTCAACTGCACTCATTTTCTTAAAAACCTCTGTGTCATCAAGGGATTCTACATCCAAAAATACTGCTTGTTCAAATGCAATTATTTCCGCTGGGACCGTGTGTGGAGGAGGATTAAAAGTAGATTACAGCCTAAGGCCAGTATCATTCCGGTTTTCAGTAGTCTCAGTTGGATCCAGATTTTCAAAGAAAGCTTTTAGTTTCAATTTTCTAAAGAAATCGGCCAACTCGCAGAGGAGACGGAATTTGTCCAAACGTGCTGTCAGCACGAAACCCAGACCTTTCTCCAGGACTGAGAGTTCAGTAGATGTCAAAGTAACACTCGAAAGGTTGGTCACTAAACTTGTGTGTTGCCGGGTCACGCTTGTTGGCTCTGCGTTTTGCTGCGGGTATTGTTCCCTACCATCTCCTCTGTGCCCCAATGGACTTGGCCCGTTCCTCTTCTTTTGCCCCGGCCTCTCCGACCCCTCTCTAAAAAAGGGGGGCAGTAGGTATTCTGCGTAAAAGCTTGTGGGGGCATAAATGCAGGATTCCAACCCATCATAGGAAACTGTGGTTGTTGGAATTGATTATAAAAGTTCATACCTCCTGCTGTTGGGAACAGTGGCCAAACCTTCTGGTGATGAAAACGCCTATTCCATCCTCTACCTCTCCCTCTCTGTCTGTCTAGGAGGGGCAGCACTTGGGACAATTTCCGTCTCCACTGCGAGTTGACCGATTTCTTTAGAAAATTGAAACTAAAAGCTTTCTTTGAAAATCTGGATCCAACTGAGACTACTGAAAACTGGAGTGATACTGGCCTTAGGCCGAAATCTACTTTTAATCCTCCTCCACACATGGTCTCAGCGGAAATAATTACATTTGAACACGCAGTATTTTTGGATGTAGAATCCCTTGATGACACAGAGGTTTTTAAGAATATGAGTGCAGTTGAATTTCAAGCACTTCAAACTCTACAAACCAATACCGCGATAGTGATAAAACCAGCGGACAAAGGTGGTGGAGTGGTGATTCAGGATACCAGTGACTATGATAAAGAATGCAGACGTCTCCTCAATGATCCTATTAGTTACACCCCATTGCCAAAAGACCCGTCAGCAGATCTAAGAGAAGTAATTCACACTTTGGTCCATACGGTGGAGTTAAATGAACACATCTCTAAGCATGAGGCAGAGTTTTTGACCACCAGTGCAGGAATCGTACCTTATTTCTACACTCTCCCAAAAACACATAAAAATAGGACCCCACCACCTGGGCACCCTATAGTTTCCGGGATTGGCTCTCTGTTGGAACCCCTGTCTTGTTATTGTGATGAATTTTTGAAACCATTGGTCCAAGAACTTCCACCTATTTGAAGGACACAAAAAACCTTTTGGCCCTCATACAGGCACTGACTGTGAACAATGACACCACGTTTTTAGTGTCACTGGACATTGAGAGCCTGTACAAGAGTATACCTCAGGACAAAACTATTAGGGTTCTTACTGAGGTACTCAATGCGGCCGAATGGAACTACACCACCCCAAGATCTTTTGTAATTGAATGTGCCACTTTGGCATTGAAGAGGAACTTCTTTGAATACCAAGGTGATCTGTTTCTGCAAACCACAGGAACATCGATGGGCAGTGTTTTTGCCCCCAGTGTAGCAGGTTTGTATGTTTTTGGATTTGAATGCAAATACATTCTGAATACCAGCAACCCCTACGCATCCAATCTGTCCTTGTGGCACAGATACATTAATAATGTGTTCATCATCTGGCAGGGATCTGAGAGTCGATTAATAGATTTCTTCAATTGGATTAACACTTGTGATACACATCTTAAGTTTACACACACCTATCACTGAAAAGAGATGATTTTTCTTGACCTGATCATTACCAAAACTAATGGAGCTTTAACAACTCGCACCCACTATAAGCCCACAGCCAAGAATAATTTACTGTCCTTCTCTAGTTCCCACCCTAGGACTTTACGAGAAAATCTACCATATGGACAGTACTTCCGCTTCAGACGTAATTGTAGTGAGGTTGCAGATTTTCGCACACAGTCAGAATATCTTACCGAGAAATTACAAAAACGAGGCTATACGAAAAGAATTCTGACGAAGAGCCGTAAGAGGGCTCGAAATCAGCCCAGGGAAGCACTCCTAGAAGATATAGAAAAAAATAACACGAGTATTCCTCTTACATGTGGAACCACCTACAGTACTGCTTCTAATGCAGTAACTAACTCCATATGTAAGAGTTGGCGGATTCTTGAGAGCAACAATAGGAAGTGGGAAAAACTGTTGTTCTCATTTAAGAAAGCCAGAAGCATTAAAGATGCCTTAGTACATACATGCCCAATGAAAACTATCACTCTGGGTGAACAGACAGTTTGTAATGCATGGTGTCTACCTAAGAGAACGGGGCATTACCCGTGTGGTTCTTGCAGTGTATGCCATTTAACAAAAGCAAGTAAAACCTTGAATCTGAAAACTGATAAAGTTTGGACACAAAGGCTACACACGAACTGTAATACCAGCAATGTTGTCTACCTTATAACCTGTCCGTGTGGACTGCGGTATATAGGGATAACAACCAGAAAGATCAAACAACGAGTGTGTGAACATCGGAGTAATATAAGGTGTAGGCGTAGTACCACCAAACTCACCGACCATTATTTCCGGTTTAACCATTCAATTGAAGATCTGACTTGGACTATCATTGAACATTTACAAGGAGGTAATAACATAGCCCAAAGATTGTTTGAAAAGGAGCAACGTTGGGTTTATCTTTTAGCTACCCATACCTCTGGACTAAACGATAATATACCTTGGAGCACAGTTACGCACCGCTAAACAGAAATGTATCTTTTTTGGTTGCTGTGACTGTTGCAAACTTCTTTATGAGTTTTTGTTTTTTGTTTTTTCTGAATTCCTTTGCCTTAATTTGAGGAGAGATGGAGGGTGAAAGTTACATCTATAGACAGCCTCTGCTTATTACCAGCCGGCTTGTCCATGTTCAACTTTCTATTAAATAAAGTTTTTTCAGTGAAAAGAAGTGAGCAGTCTAGTGCTCCATTAACTCCCTTTTCTCTGTTCTTCTCCCTTTACGAGACAATGTGAACGTCATGTGATGTACCACAAGACTTGCCGGATCCCAGATATCGGGAATTTCTGGATTTCACATTCACAGATGCTGGCGAACATTTTACCAACATAAATTCTGTTTCCGTTTCTTACAAAGTTCTTTTGCACAAATTTGTCTTTTCTTTCAAATATCTTGAGTCTGAAGTGAATACAGAGGAAAGAGGAGGTTAGCGTTCTAGCGCTTCCCTGCACGCCTCTATTTTTCTCCCTGCAATTGGATATAATGAAGTCACATGACGAATGACGCTACTCGTTGTAATTCAATTTCCGCCTTTTACACTGTCAGGTGATGCGCGAGGCTGCATGCACCGATTGGTTACTTCCGACATTTAAACCAATAGACCAACCAATGTCGGCATCCACAGGATCCTTGATTGAGGGAACTTTAGGTGCTTCGGTGGGTGCAGTGCTTTGACGAAGTAAGTGAGATGGCGCGATGTTACAACTAGTGTCTCTTTTCCTCTGCTGGTTACTTCTTTTGAAGGTAATTCACAAGACTTACTTTTTCCTCCAGAGTGTGACAATAAGTGCGATCCCCCCTCCTGGATCTGTGATGTGAGGCTTACTATAATCCTAAGTAAGTTGATCCTGTGTTTATTTATTATTATTTTTCATAAACGGTGAGTCTGGATGGTTTGATTCTATCTATGACATCTTTGGGGCTCTACACCTTTTAGCTATGTGACCTATAAGTTGAGTTCCTCTTTCTGAATATTGATTTACCACTGCAAAGCACGCTCTCAATATATGGGCGTTATGTAGCTGTTTCTTTCTAAATTAGTCTGATAAAACACACGCTGTCTATTTTCACAGCTTTTATGTTAAAAGCGCCTTGGGTCTAGCAATGGTTATCAATCCATCCAGCGGTGCTGTATACTCATCCCAATGTGCTCTGGAGTATTTCCTGCTGCTTAGTTTAACAGCCCTTACAAAATACCTGTCTATTGAATTTATGGTATTTATTTGGTGAAGGGAGTTTCAACGCCAGTCCTTTTTGTATCACACGATGGCATACTCTTGATTTATGTATTGTGTCCTTTTGCAAACTATACATGTTTGTCTTTGCAAACTATACATGTTTGTCTGTGTTTCTGTTTATTTTTACAGCCACATTTATTCTTCAGAAATCCTGAAATTTCCGGTAAAAAAAACGTGAGCCTTTGTTTTTATGTTACTACCAATGGTTGGGAGCGCCTTAGCGCGTGCATACCGCCGTGGTAGTGAGGTCCTGACGAATGCCTGGTAAACACACTATAAAGGCAGAAACATGTTGACCATTTTTTTTATTTTGCATTTTAAGGGATATCTAACCAGAACTGGTAAATAGTTATTACAACCCCCCTTTTTTAACTAATGCCGGATTTACCACAATAAATAATTTTGGTTTAAAATCCAGTCATTCTTTATTCACCTTGCACTCACTTTTTTGCACTTACACATTCCACTCAATCACTAGCTCCACTGTAAACAGGTGTAGTAGCACACCGGGGAGGTATAAGACCTCCCTGGTGGGAGCCCAATGATGAAGCATGTCACCAACCTGGTTGGTGAGTGAGGGCTCTTTGAACAAATCTGATTGATTTTCTGTGAACTGGCTTCACTTACTCTCTCTTTTCTGTTAAATATATATACCAAGGTGTATTGATAAATCAGTGGGTGTGTGACTGTCTGCATCAATGTATGATTAGGTGTCTTCATGAACGTATGGGTGAGTGAGTGGTTGTGTGAATGTCTATATCAGTCTGTCAATTGTTGTCTGAGTTGCTATATGCGTGTGTGCGTGTGGGTATGTGAATTTCTGTATAGGTGAGTGATTGGTTGTCTAAGTACCTCTATAGGTGTCTGAGTGTCTATGTTGGTGGGTGAGGGGGTGTGACAGCCTGTATGGATGAGTGAGTAAGTGAATCAGTGGCTGAATAGGTTAGTGAGTCTATGTGTGAGGGGCTTTATGCATGAGCGAGTGTGTGTATGGCTGCGTTGGTAAGTGAGTGCATGTGTCAGTGGTATATAGGTGAGTAACTGGCTATGTGAAAGGCAGAATAGGGGAGTGATGGGGTATGTGAGTGACTGTATGGGTGATTGAGTTAATCTGAGAGGGGCTATGTGAGTGAGTACATGTCAGGATCTTAAGAGTAAGCAAGTGAGTGTGTGGTTGAGTAAATGCCTGTGTTATCGACTGGGTGAGTGAGTAGGTGTGTGAGTAGCTCTATGAATGACTGACTCAGTGTGTGAGTGGCTGAATAGGTCTATGAGTGGATATGTCAGTGGCTGTATTAGTGAGTGAGTGGGTGGGAAGGTATATAAGTGGCTGCATGGGTGAGTGAGTGGATGTGTGTCTATATCTATGATTCAATGAGTGGGTGTATAAGTATTGGTATGGGTCTGTGAATCGGTTTGTTGGGTGGTTATGTGGGAGTGGGTGTATAAAAGGTTCTATGGGGTGTGTGCAGACGCATCAGAGATTCTGTGGAGAATGTCATCAGAGATGTCTTTTGAGATGCCATCAGTGATGTCACTGAGCATGTCATGGCATCAAGACACTTTGCTTGGTAATATGCATTGGTAAATATTGGCTGAGACTCAATTTCCAAATATTATTGTTGAGTGATGTAATATGTGAGGTCATAAGCAGTGCTTTGCACAAGCACAAGTTATACTCTGCTCACTAACTATAACGGCTGCATTTCTAAGATTTTTTTAAATGTTTATTCCTAATTGTAACGTACCTGTAACCATTGTTTTTTTCAGAATATTTCTATGTTTTTCTAAGTAGTAGTTGCATTAGCACATTGGTGGAGAAAGGGGGCGGGGCCCCTAACCAGCTCTCAGAAATCCCGCTGTATAGGACTTACTGGAGGTACCAGGATAGCTTCTTGGGCCCCAAGGTCCCTCAGGAGTAAAGTGGACTTCATGCCCTAACCAGTAGTGTGTCAGGAGCTGAGTTTGGAGAGTGGTGGAGAAAGGGGGCATGGCCTCAGAAGACCTCTTAGCAAATGAACTGTGAGGGACTTACATCAGTTAACAGGATGGGTAGTTGGCCCCAAGGATGTCCTTGGGGTCAACTATCCCTCCTGTTACCTCCAGTAAGTCCCACACAGAAGGATTCCTCAGAGGATGTCGGAGGCCACGTTCCCTTTCTCCACTACTCTGAAAACACTCCTCCTGGTGCTCTACTAGTTGGGGGATGAAGTCCCCTTGTCTCTTGAGAGTCATTGGGGTCCAACTACCCCTCCAATAGGTGATGAGTATATATATATATATATATATATATATATATATATATATATATATATATATATATATATATATATATATATATATATATATATATATATTCTTTCCTCCAGGCGGGTTTGTTTAGGATCCGAGCCCGTTGTCAGTTGGTGCACATATACGGTAAACCAGAAAACCGGCAAATCTTTATAATTCCAATGTTGCACGTAAACAAAGCACACTCAGAGTCACGGGTATTCCAAAGCGGCAGTAGTTTATTCTTCGCTACGCGTTTCGACACGCAGAGTGTCTTGATCACACCTGCGTGTCGAAACGCGTAGCGAAGAATAAACTACTGCCGCTTTGGAATACCCGTGACTCTGAGTGTGCTTTGTTTACGTGCAACATTGGAATTATATATATATATATATATATATATATATATATATATATATATATATATATTCACTGAAAAAAATATAGGTTTCAGGTATGTTATAGTTTGAAATTAGCATTTAAAAAACCTTAGAAATTCACTTAAAAAACCATAGGTTTCAGGGACGTTATAGTTAGCTGGACATTTCACTCTTACAAAACCATAGAAATGTGTCCGTTATAGTTAGTTCAGCTAACTATAACTCATGCACCCGCAATGCACTGCTCATGACGTCACATATTACATCATTCATGACATGGTCAGTGACATCACTGATGACATCTCAAATGACATCACTGATGACATCATCCAGTGAATGTGTGTTTCTGTAAAGTTTAAATATCTTTTATATGTATTCCAGGGTGTATTGAAGAATGAGTGGGTGTATAAGTGTCTGGATGGAGGATTTAGTAGGTGTGTGACTGACTGTATAAGTGAGTGATTAAATGTGTCTTCCTGAATGCATGGGTTAGTGACTAAACTGTGTGAATGAGTCAGTAGCTACATGAGTGTCTATATGGGTTATTGATTGGTTGTCAGAGTATTTTGGGGGAGATTGAGTGTGTGTGTGTGGTGGGTGGGAGGTGCTTGACTCTGTGCTTAGATGTGTGCGTGGTTGATTCAATGGGTGTATGGGTTCAAGAGTGCATGTGGAAATAGCTGTATGATTGCGTGATTGTGTGTATGGGTGTGTTGGTGAGTGAATGGAGGTCTCAGTGGCATATGTCCAAGTAACTGCATATGTAAAAGGCAGTGTATGTGAGAGTTGAGGGGTATAAATGACTCTACATGATAGTCAATGATTGTGAGACTGGCTGTATGGATGAGTGTGTACTTGTATCACTGATTATATAAAAGAGTAAGTATGCATTAGTATCTGTATGAATAACTGAGGTGGTGTGTGTATAATTCTAAATGGGAGTGTGATTGATTCTTAGCATGACTGACTAGGTGTGTGAGTAACTGCATGGATTAGTGGTGGTGTGTGAGTGTCTGTATAGGTGTATGAGTGCATATGATAGTGTTGTATTGATGAGTGATTGCATGTATGAGTGATTGAATGGATGAGTGAGTGGATGTGTGTGTAGACCTAGGAATAAGTGAGTGCATATGTAGTAACTGGTATTGGTATGTCAAAGATTTAGAAAATGGTAGTCTGTATTTTACTGTGGGTGTATCAAAGGTTATATTTGAGTGTGAGGAGGTGCATCAGATTTTCACGTGGATGATGTCATCAGTCATGCCACTGACCATGTCGTGATTGATGTAATATGTGACATCATGAGCAGTGCATTGCGCTTGTGTGAGTTATAGTTAGCTGAACTAACTATAACAGCTGAATTTCTCTGGTTTTGTAAGAGTGAAATGTCCAGCAAACTGTAACATCCATGAAACCTATGTTTTTTTCAGTGAATTTCTAAGGTTTTTTTAAATGCGAATTTCTAACTATAACATACCTGAAACCTATTGTTTTTTCAGTGAATTTCAATGGTTTTTTAAATGCTAATTTCTAACTATGACATCCCTATTAAGTCCCCTTGAATCCTGATGATCCCTGGTGGCAAAGTAGCCCACCAGGTACATCCAGTAAGTGCCACAGACCTGAGTTTCAGAGAGGTGGTCTGAGGCCACGCCCCTTTTTACACAATGCTGCAAACGCAGCTTCTGGCACACTGCTGCTCAGTGGATGAAGTCCATTTGTGTCTTGAGGTCCTCATGACACAAGAGGACCTCATTGCCCCACCAGCAGTACACCAGAAGCTGTGTTTGCAGAGTGGTGTAAAAAGGGGTATGGCCTCGCAGCACCTCTCTGAAACACAGCCCTGTGGCATTTACAAGAGGTACCTGGTGGACTAGTTGGGAGGGGGGCGGGCCTGATGTGACAAGTGTGCAAACATGCCCTTTGGCGAGTTTTAAGTTGGGTGATTAAGTCGCCTTGAATCCTGAGGGTCCCTGGGAGCCAACAAGCCCACCAGGTACCTTCACCAAATGCCACAGAGCTGCATTGCAGAGAGGTGTAAAAAGGGGCGTGGCCTCGGACCACCTCTCTGCAAGGCAGCCCTGTGGTGCATACTGGAGGTACCTGGTGGGCTAGTTGGCCCCCAGGGAGCCTCAGGTTTGAAGGGGAATGAATTCCCCAACTTAAAATGCGCCACAGGGCAAATTTGCAGAGTGTTGCTGGGAGGGGGCGGGGCCTCCTGCACAATGCTGGGCTTTTTTGAAACAAAGAATTTTTTGAAGGGGGGCTCTGTGGCCCCCCTTCTTTTTCCTTTTTTTGGGCCCTGGGGACCCCATCCCCTGTGGCTCCCTCTCTCATGGCCGATTCCGGCCTAGGGGACACCATCCCCCGTGGCATGACCACATAGATTTCAATTTTTTAATGAGGGGTCTGCCTGGGCCCCCTCCTGAGGCCTCTATTGGCCCCGGGGACCCCATCCCCTGGGGCTGGCCTTTATTTATTTGTATTTTTGGGTGGTAGAGGGCCACGTGGCCCCCCTCCTGGGCCACTTCTAGCCCCGGGGGACCCCATCCCCGGGCCGGCCCTATCCATTGGGGACCATGTGGGAGCCCCAATGCCCCCACGGTCCCGGAGGCTACCCGTGTCCTGCGGGAGCCAGCATTGCTTCTCCACACGAGGAGCTGCTGATATGCAGCTCCCCATGTGGAAAAGCAATCTGCTTTGGATTTTGGAAGAGAGAGCATGTTTCCCTCCTCTCGCTTTCAAAATCCAAAGCAAGTTTGCTATGACAGGGCGGGAGCAGCACGGCTCCCGCCCTGCCATAGCAAACAGCAGTGTCCTTGGGGTGGGCACCCCGGGACACTGCAGGAGCTGGCCCTGTGGGTTGGCAGTCCCCACGGCCATCGAGGGCTCCTGAAAATAGCCCAGGGAAAGTGGTGGTCCCTGGGACTCTGGGGTCCATAACAGACCCCCCATTTTACATTTTAAGTGCCCCTGGGAGATTTGAGATGTCATCAGTGATGTCATGAGTGATGTAATATGTGACGTCATCAGCAGTGCATTGCGGGCGCATGAGTTATAGTTAGCTGAACTAACCATAGCTGGGGAATTTCAATGGTTTTGTACGAGTTAAAAGTCCAGCTAACTATAACGCCCCTGAAACCTATGGTTTTTTCAGTGAATTTCTAAGGTTTTTAAAATGCTAATTCCTAACTATAACGTGCCTGAAATCTATGGTTTTTTCAGTGAATTTCAAAGGTTTTTTAAATGCTAATTTCTAACTATGCATACAGAGATAGGACATGTGAAGAAAGAAGAAAAATCGCACAGAAAGAGCCTTTTTGCAAAATCATCCTGTATCCTCAACCTTTTTCAGACGGATACTGGTGGTAACTGAGTCTGACTAACCAGTCCTAGAGCCAGTGTTATGTTAAAAGACACTCAGAATACAGTGAAAACACCTACATACACTAGGGAACACTAAGCGTTGGGGTCCCCCTGTGATTAGCATGACCTCTGTAAGCCCCTAGTATATAATAAGGCAGGGGGATTAAAACTACCTCTTAAAACGTGCCACAGGGCGTGTTTGCACACGTCACCTCCGGCCCCGTCCCCTCCCTTCCCCACTGTGTAAACATGCCTTGTGGCCGTTTTAAGTTGGGAGATTAAGTCCCGTTGAATCCTGAGGGTCCCTAGGGTCCAACTAGACCACTAGGTACCTCCAGCAAACGCCACAGAGCTGCGTTGCAGAGAGATGTAAAAAGGGACACGGCCTAGAGAACCTCTCTGCAACGCAGTGCAGTGGCGCTTACTGGAAGCACCTGGTGGGCTAGTTGGCCCCCAGGGTTCCCTCAGGATTGAAGGTGAATTATTTCCCCAACTTAAAACATGCCACAGGGTGTGTTTGCACACGTTAACTCAGGCCCCGTCCCCTCCCTTCACCACTGTGTAAACACGTCCTGTGGCTGTTTTTAGATGGGAGATTAAGTTCATTTGAATCCTGAGGGTCCCTAGGGTCCAACTAACCCACTAGGTACCTCCAGTAAGCACCATAGAGCTGCTTTGCAGAGAGGTGTAACAGTGGCTCGGCCTGGACCACCTCTCTGCAACGCAGCTCAGTGGCGCTTAATGGAAGCACCTGGTGGGCTAGTTAGCCCCCAGGGGCCCTCAGGATTGAAGGGGAATTATTTCCCCAACTTAAAACGCGCAATAGGGCGTGTTTGCACACGTCACCTCAGGCCCCGTCCCCTCCCTTCCCCACTGTGTAAACATGCCCTGTGTCCGTTTTAAGTTGGGAGATTAAGTCCCCTTGAATCCTGAGGGTCCCTAGGGGCAAAATAGCCCACTAGGTATGTCCAGTAAGCGCCATTGCAGAGAGGTGTAAAAAGGGGCACGGCCTACACCCCCTCTCTGCAACGCAGAGCAGTGGCACTTACTGGAAGCACCTGGTGGGAAAGTTGGCCCCCAGGGTCCCTCAGGATTGAAAGGGAATTATTTCCCCAACTTAAAACGCGCCACAGGGCATGATTGCACACACGTCACCTCAGGCCCCGTCCCCTCCCTTCACCACTGTGTAAACGCGCCCTGTCGCCATTCTAAGTTGAGAGATTAAGTCCCCTTGAATCCTAAGGGTCCCTAGGGTCAAACTAGCCCACTAGGTACCTCCAGTAAGCGCCACAGAGCTGCGTGCAGAGAGGTGTAAAAAGGGGCATGGCCTCAGAACACCTGTCTGCAACGCGGCTCCCTGGCACATACTGGAGATACCTGTTGGGCTAGTTGGCCCTCAGAGACCCTCAGTATTGAAGGGGAATTAATTCCCCAACTTACAACTGGCCAGGGGGCGTGTTTGCAGAGTGCTGCAAGGAGGGGGCGTGGCCTCTGACGTGATGCCGGTCTTTTATTTATTTTATTTTTTTAAGAAGGGGGGCTGTGTGGCCCTCCTTCTTTTTCTAATTTATTGGCCCTGGGGACCCCATCCACCAGGGCCTACCCCTAATTTTTTTTTTTTTAAACAAAAAATTTGGAATGGGGCCGCGTGGTCCCTCTCCCAAGAACTTAATCGCCCCGGGGACCCCAACCACCGGGGCCGGCCTTTGTTTTTTATTATTTTTAAAAATATATATTTATAGAAACACCTCGGACATGCTGGACAAACCGTATGTACCTATCACCATGACTATTTGCGTGATATTCATTAAAAGGTGACTATGCATACAATGAATCCACGTGGAATGTATTTACACCGCTAGTGAAGCTCTGACGTGTCTGACACCCTACCGTGCCTAATCTCGGCGCCCCCGCTGGTGGGTACTCTCCAAGTAGACACCCTTGTCGTTTATTTATGCAAACATGGGTAGCTATTGACGGGCACATTTAATACACACGCACACCAAGCCATTCAAAGGGGATTCGACAAAAATTCGACCAAAACTATGCAAGAAACCTCCACTCACAGTTAATAAAACACACATCCACCGCCGGATGTGTAATACTTTTTATTTTACTCTCTGGAAAGGAGATGAACCTCACTTGAGAGTCACAGCGCGCTCCTGGCTGAGCCCAATGCCGTGTTACACCCACCAGTGCCCGCTGAGTGCCACACACCTCTGTGTTGTATTCCACCAGCTAGTGCGTATGCTATGACACTCTCTAGCCCATGTGCACTGTAACACCACCACGTGAATATGTCATGAAACACTTGCCTTCGCACGGGTTATTTTGCCCCATCTAACGTGCCTTCCTCGATGCCTATGTTATAACGCACAGCGCTATGCCATACACATTACAATCTGGGATCCATATCTTTGTCACAGTGCATATGCAATGTGACACTCCCCAGCACATATTTTATATTACAACTTCAGAGACTAGTTAGGTTACACAACACTGCCCTGTGCATGTTACACTCCAAGGCGCATATCGCATAGCACGCGCTAGTGCCTGTGCTATCTCACGCTCTCCAACGAATCTGTCATTGCGCACAATGTATTGCATTTTATATATTTCACGCCCCGGTTCATCTTATATCACACTTTTTGGTGCATAGTTTATACCATACACTATATCTAGTTTTCATTTTCAATCATGCTCTCCGGACTATGTTCTATATAACACTGCGTTCACCTACCCTTTTCACGGGCATTACATTTTGCGATGGGGGGTGGAGGGTCAGGGGGTGTTTCTGCCAAATGAGCCCAGAGTCACAGTCACAAACGTCCTCTTCTTCCTGAATAAAAGTGAGATTATGCTGCATACTTGTTCATATTTTAAGTAGTTCGCACAGACACACATTTTGAAAACAATAAAGTTCCTAATACCCACCTTCTCTGAACAGTTAGCTTGCTGCCCCATCCACCTCCTCCCTATCCTCTGTTATATGAATCCATGGACTAGCCTCCTCCCTCCTGCCATGCATGGTCTGATGTACTGCCACTGCCCTCCATTTAGCATGATGTACCAGTCCACTCCTCCTGCCGTCCATTGCCCAATTCTATGGCCCATCATTGACCTCCTGCTTAGCTTGCTGCCCCTATTCTCCTTCCCTCTGCCCTCCGATGTCTTTGTGCATGCCCCTGCTCCATCCTTTTTGCCAACCATATTCCATGGACCTGCCACTCCTATCTACTCTGAGTGTTCTGTTGAGCTGCCACTCCCCTCCCACCTGCCTAGCATTGTCAGATGACTGTAACCTGTCCCTGCCACCTCCACCCTGCCTGTCCACATGCCATGCCCCTATCCCCTTCCTCCTGTCCTCGATGGTCCATTTTACTGCCACACCCTTCTGCCCTCCATGGTCTGTTGTGCTGCAACTGCTCCTCCTGCCTGCCCCGCGTGGTCTGTTGTGGGGCCCCTTCCCCTGAACTCTTTTGTCTGTGCCCAGGTCCTGACCCTCCCTTTTATCCTCCATGGTCCTTTGTACATGCCCCTGCACCCTCCTTCTTGCCATGCATGGTCTTCTGTGCTGCCACGGCCCCTCCCACCTTCCCTGTGTGGTTAGCTAGCTGCCCCTGACCCCCTCCCACCTTCCCTCCATGGTCTGTGTGTATGCCATCATAGTCTCACTGTTGCTCTCCATGGCGTGTCTTGTTTCTAGTGCCCATCCTGCCTGACCTCCATGGTCACCTTGCTGCTCCTGCCCTGCCCCCTTGCCCCCAGCCCTCTGTTTCCATGTGCAGACCCCTATTCCCTCCCTCCTGGCTTATTCTGTTCCATTGTAATGCCCCTGATCTGTCCCTCCAGCCCTTTATGGTCTTTTATGCCACAGCTTTCTCTCCTGTCTGTCCATTATGGTCAGCTAGCTACCATTGCCTCTTTCCCCTCTGTTCTCTGTTGTCCATGTGCATGGTCCTGTCCCCTCCCTCTTGCTTTCTATGGATTGTTGTGCTGCACTCCCGTCCCGCATGCCCTGTGTGGTGTATTGTGCGGCTGCAAACCCTGATGCCTGCCCTGTAGGGTCAGTTTGGTGCATCTCTCCATGTCCCTCCTGTCCTCTGTTATCCGAGTCAATGTCCCTACCTCAATTCCTCCTGCCTTCATGATCCAATGTACCATACTTGCGAACATTTTGAACTTGGTAAGAGGGAGATTTTGAAAAAAAACTGGGGTATTGATTCTCCCCTTTGAGTTACATTGAAAAAGAGGAGATTGTAGACAGGAGACAGATCAAATAAAGCCCATTTGAGCTTAAAAACATTGGACGTTTCCTGGCTGAATTGGGTTTGTTGGCATGTATGGTTGTACTAACACTGCCTCTTCCTTCTGGCCACAATGGTCTAATATATTGCCACAGCCTCTCTTGCCAGTCCTGTATTGTTGGTTTGTTGCCCCTGCCCCCTTTCCACTGCCCTCCATAGTCTGTTGTCCTGCCACTGCCCTTCCTGCCTGCCCAGTGTGGTCAAATTGTTGCCTCTGCACCCTCCTACCTGCCTTCAATTTTCAGAGTCCGTGCCCCTGGCCTCTGCCTCTCAACAGTATCCTAATGAACAACTAGATTGCTAACATTCTATATTTATTACAAAAGTGTGTAACGCCTGATGTCATCTTGATGTAATCAAAACTGTATACCTAGAGCATTTCCTTTAGAAATTACATATATGAGAGGGTCTTATTTGCATCAAAATGATGGTTAGTGCTCTAAAAAACTAAAATGAGGACATATTTTCTGAGTTTTCAAATAGCGAATAAGCACTTTTAAATGATTTGTTATCTTTATGTTTTTTTATACAGTTGACCACTTGATTAAATGTTGCACTTAGGGGAGAGGATGTGGTGTTACTTCCAGAGCTGCAGACTTTGCAACTGGAGAACCAGGTTGGAGTTTCTGCTTCAGCTCAACATTCTGTGATTCTGGTCAAATCACTTAATCTCCCCATGTCTACAACCAAAATGAATTTGATCTTGTGTGATGTAACCAATGCTCATGTAAAGCACTCCAATACCTGACAAGTCTGCACTATATAAAACTGCAAAAACACAAAAAATAAGTGTTTTGCACACTTGTGCCATTGGGCTACATGTGGGCTACATCTGGGTGATATTTGTGCTGCATTTGGGCTCTTTTGTCTCTGGTGGCCATCTTGGGAGATTTATTTGTTTGAAGTTTCCTAATTTCCTCATTTACTGCAGTCTCCTCAGTAGGAAATGCTTTCAGTTTTTTACTTTGATTCCATCAAGAAGGTATTCAGATATGTCACACATTTGCCATAAATTCTGAATGTTAGCACTCTAGTTCCTCATTAGATCACTGTAGTAAAGCTACTGCTCACCACGGAAGTCTGCTGCTGGTATTAAAAGTGCATGTTTCAGTCTGCATGTCAGAATTTTTTAATGAAATAGAAGAGGATTTGAGAAGTCACTCACTATTTGCCCTAATTGTTCTTTCTTCAGCACTAATCATGATTTCTAATGCAAAATGAACCCCCTCAGTGTGTTCCATTTTCAATTAAATGTTTTAAGTGTTACCAGTTTATTCCAATCAAGATGGCTTCAGGTGTGGCATACTTTTGTCATAAGTAAGACAGTAAGCCCGCTAGTTGTTCTTAAGAACACTCTGGGACATTCTGTCATTGGGCTATACTTGGGCTACATCTTGGTGATATTTGGGCTACATTTGGGTTCTTTTGTCTCTGGTGGCCATCTTGGGAGACTTATTTGTTATGAAGTTTCCTAATTCCTCATTTACTGCAGTCTCCTCAGTAAGAAATACTTTCAGTTTTTTACTTTGGTTCCATCAAGAAGGCATTCACATGTGTCACACATTTGCCATACATTCTGAATGTTAGCACTCTAGTTGCTCATTAGATCACTGTAGTGAAGCTACTGCTCACCAGGGAAGTCTGCTGCCGGCATTGAAAGTGCATGTTTCAGTCTGCATGTCAGAATTTTTTAATGAAATAGAAGAGGATTTGAGAAGTCACTCAAAATGTGCCCTAATGTTTCTTTCTGCAGCACTAATCGTACTTTCTATGGCAAAAGGAATCCCCTCATGTTGTTCCTTTTTAAATTAAATGTTTTAAGAGTTACCACTTTATTCCAATCAAGATGGCTTCAGGTGTTCAATACGTTTGTCATAAGTAGGACTGTTAGCGCTCTAGTTGTTCTTTAGAGCACTCTGGGAAGCTGCAGTAGAACACAAAGGAATCAACTGACAGTCTCTGCCCTTGTTGGATGTACACGTTTTACTGAGAATGTCAGACTTCATTCTCACATGACTGAGAAAGATAATGTGAATTTACAGAAAATATGCTCTCTGTTTAGCTTATAGATCAACTTTCAAACCTCTGTGGGAAAAGCATGAGAAAATGGTTTTCTCACAAACATGATTCATGATATCACAGCAGAAGGCTTTTTCACATGGTAAAATCACCATAGAACACACCACAATTCCTAAAATGAGTATGGTACCATCAACAAATGATTTATAATGTAATTAACATCTTAAAACCTTCTATTAACTGCAATGCTATTTAATAAGGTGCTATCATGTATACTGGTCCCAAGATGGCTGCCAACACTTCTTGGATGAAGTACTGACAGCCAATCAGATCACGCTGAGATGTGTGGTTAGTCTCCGCCCAGATATATATGTGATTTTGATTTTGATTTTCTCAGGAACTACTGAACGGATTTACACCATTTAATCAAAAGGCATGACTCTGAACCAAGGTCTACCTTTCTGCCAAATTTGGTGTAATTCCGTTCAGCAGTTCGGGCTGTAGCTGTGGCTAAAGGTCCTATGGGAAATTGCATGGGGAAACACGTTTTGGGAACCCCCTTTTTTCTCAGCCCCTGCTACACGAATCATCCCGAGACTTTCAGGATAGGAGCGGACCGGAGCTGGCCAAAAGTTTTGAAACTTTCGCGAAGATTCGTCAACGGGCGCCAAAGTTATTCCAAATAGAATGTTGCGGATTTCCTTATACATATATATATATATATATATATATATATATATATATATATATATATATATATATATAGATAGATAGATAGATAGATAGATAGAGAGAGAGAGAGATAGATAGATAGATAGATAGATAGATAGATAGATAGATAGATAGATAGATAGATAGATAGATAGATAGATAGATAGATAGATAGATAGATAGATAGATAGATAGATAGATAGATAGATAGATAGATAGATAGATAGATAGATAGATAGATAGATAGATAAAATACAGATTGGGAAAGGCTGGTAATACCTGCTGAAACTGCCGTGTCATGGGAGGCCCTACACATTAAAGTGAAGGTGAAGCTATCAGCCCTCATGTGCATGCTCTCTGTTCATTACATGGGGAGTTGTTTTTGTATATATATATATATATACATATTACCTACTGGCGGTCGCCAGTAGGTAGATATAGTTAGGACCCTGTTTCCATAGGAAATCCGCAACATTCTATTTGGAATAACTTTGGCGCCGGTCGACGAATCCTCGCAAAATTTTCAAAATAGGTGGGGCGCTACGCTCCGCTCCTACCCTGAAAGTCTCGGGGGGATTCGTCAAGCAGGGGCCGAGAAAAAAGGGGGGTCCCAAAACGCGTTTTCCCCATGCATTTTTCCATAGGACCTTTAGACACAGCTACAGCCCGAACGGCTGAACAGAATTACTTGAAATTTGGCAGAGAGGTAGCCATAAGGTCAAGGAAGTGCCTTTTGCAGGTCTGGTGTAAATCTGTTCAGTATTTCCTGAGAAAATAGCATTTAAAAGCATATATATATGTGGGCGGAGCCTAACCACACATCTCATCCTGAGATCTGATTGGCTGTCAGCACTTCATCCAAGAAGTGTTGGCAGCCATCTTGGGACCAATATACATGATAGCACCTCATTAAAAAGCATTGCAGTTAATAGAAGGTTTTAAGACTTTAGTTACATTATAAATCATTTGTTGATGGTACCATACTCATTTTAGGAATTGTGGTATGTTCTAAGGTGATTTCACCATGTGAAAAAGCCTTCTGCTGGGATATCATGATTGAGAGAAAAATATTTTCTCATGCTTTTACCACAGAGGTTTGGAAGGTGATCTATAGGCTAAACTGAGAGCTTATTTTCTGTAAATTCACATTATCTTTCTCAGTCATGTGAGAATGAAGTCTGACATTCTCAGTAAAACATGTACATCCAACAAGGGCAGAGACTGTCAGTTGATTCCTTTGTGTTCTACTGCAGCTTCCCAGAGTGTTCCAAAGAACTACTAGAGCGCTAACAGTCCTACTTATGATAAACGTATGGCACACCTGAAGCCATCTTGCTTGGATTAAAGTGGTAACTCTTAAAACATTTAATTTAAAAAGGAACAAAATGAGGGGGTTCATTTTTCCATAAAAAGTATGATTAGTGCTGCAGAAAGAAAAATTAGGGCACATTTTGAGTGACTTCTCAAATCCTCTTCTATTTCATTAAAAAATTCTGACATGCAGACTGAAACATGCACTTTCAATACCAGCAGCAGTTTTCCCTGGTGAGCAGTAGCTTTACTACAGTGATCTAATGAGCAAAAAGAGTGCTAACATTCTGAATTTATGGCAAATGTGTGACACATCTGAATGCCTTCTTGATGGAATCAAAGTAAAAAACTGAAAGTATTTCCTACTGAGGAGACTGCAGTAAATGAGGAAATTAGGAAACTTCATAACAAATAAGTCTCCCAAGATGGCCACCAGAGACAAAAGAGCCCAAATGTAGCCCAAATATCACCCAGATGTAGCCCAAGTATAGCCCAATGACAGAATGTCCCAGAATGTTCTTAAAAACAACTAGAGCGCTTACTGTCTTCATTATGACAAAAGTAAGGCACACCTGAAGCCATCTTGATTGGAATAAACTGGTAACACTTAAAACATTTAATTTAAAAAGGAACACAATGAGGAGGTTCATTTTGCCATAGAAATTATGATTAATGCTGAAGAAAGAAAATGATGGCACATTTTGAGTGACTTCTCAAATCCTCTTCTATTTCATTAAAAAAATTCTGACATGCAGACTGAAACATGCACTTTTAATACCAGGAGCAGACTTCCATGGTGCAGTAGTTTTACTACAGTGATCTAATGAGCAACTAGAGTGCTAACATTCAGAATTTATGGCAAATGTGTGACATATCTGAATACCTTCATGATGGAATCAAAGTAAAAAACTGAAAGCATTTCCTACTGAGGAGACTGCAGTACATGAGGAAATTAGGAAACTTCATAACAAATAAATCTCCCAAGATGGCCACCGGAGACAAAAGAGCCCAAATGTAGCCCAAAATCACCCAGATGTAGCCCAAATATAGCCCAATGACAGAAGTGTGCAAAACACTTATTATTTTGTGTTTTTGCAGTGTTATATAGTGCAGACTTGTCAGGTATTGGAGTGCTTTACATGAGCATTGGTTACATCACACAAGAACAAATTCATTTTGGTTGTAGACATGGGGAGACTAAGTGATTTGACCAGAATCACAGAATGTCGAGCTGAAGCAGAAACTTCAACCTGGTTCCCCAGTTGCAAAGTCTGCAGTTCTGGAAGTAACACCACATCCTCTCCCCTAAGTGCAACATTTAATCAAGTGGTCAACTGGATAAAAAAACATAAAGATAACAAATAATTTAAAAGTGCTTTGTCGCTATTTGAAAACTCAGAAAATATGTCCTTATTTTAGTCTTTTAGAGCACTAACCATAATTTTGATGCCAATAAGACCCTCTCATATATGTAATTTCTAAAGGAAATGCTCTAGGTATTACATTTTTGATTACATCAAGATGATGTCAGGCGTTCCACACTTTTGTAATAAATATAGAATGTTAGCAATCTAGTTGTTCATTAGGATACTGTTGAGAGGCAGAGGCCAGGGGCACGGACTCTGAAAATTGAAAGCAGGTAGGAGGGTGCAAAGGCAACAATTTAACCACACTGAGCAGGCAGGAAGGGCCGTGGAAGCACAACAGACTATGGAGGGCAGTGGAAAGGGGGGCAGGGGCAACAAACCAACAATACAGGACTTGCAAGAGAGGCTGTTGGAGGGAAGATCTATTACGGGTCAAGGAAGCTAGGGGCGGTCCCCAGATCCCCGGGAGCCACCACAGAACTGAGCAGGAGAGTGAGTCAGGGACAAAAGGGGCACCTTAATTTGAGCCGGGGTGCCTAGGAACGCTTGCTCCAAAAATGAAGAAAACAGACATATGAGACATGGAATTGGAGGCAGAATACAATGGCAGTTTAATGAGAAGATGCAACTTCAAAGAAACCGCAGAATAGAGACATAAAGTACAAAATACAGAATCCAGATAATCATACAGCTGTCATAATATTCTCTGTATCTCAATTAATGTGCTGACAGAGAGAGAGAGAAAACACATCTATAAATGCATCATGAGAAACAAGTTACACCAAGGAAAATGTTACCTAGGAACACTCACGTTTACTCTTAGAGCAAGCATTCCTGCAATTACAATACAAAATCTTTTAAATGCAAAAGTAAAGAGAACAATGGTTAAACATAACATGACATTTCATATAGGTAAAATAGAATAAGATACTTCAAGCAAAGCAGAGCAAGACATTTTAAGCAAAGGAAGACAAGAGCTCCCAGCTCTTGGGGAAAACCTGCACTGCCTGTTAACCTACATACAGACGGCGAGGTAGTCCGTCGATATCTGTGGGTGCTCCCTTTTTATATCATTTTGTGGGCTCCTTTGCACGCTACATCTACCTACGTATGCTACCCAAAAGCTTCGTCTGCAGATTTTACCAGACATTTCGTCATTTACCCACTTAATGCTGACAATGGACTGGGTGAAAAGGTCAGTCTCTCAGGCCAATCGCTTATCGTAAGTTCCATAGAGCAAGCAGAAAATAATGGGTATTGTACGGGAATTCAATATATTCATGTATAAAATCTCCTCAGTTCTCCTAACTTGACGCTCTGCGGTTGCCACTTCCTTAAAAGCGGGAAACCTGCCCAGGAAGCAAGTACCAGTCCAGGATGCAGCCTACTGTATGTCGACAGCTTCAGGGGGATGTTGAACTTTGATACCGAGCACGGAGCACTCGGGTAGGGTGGGGGCTAGTTTGGATCAGAAGGCCTCGCAGACCTGCCTTCAGACTGCTATACACTAAAATTGCAGAGCTATGGTCAATTTAACAAAGAGGCCTACATATTGAACAGAAGGGCCTACACAGGGGTTTTATGCTGGCTGAGTGGTAAGGATGTCTCAGGATAATTATATAGCAACACAGGACCCGCTGGTCAATTTAATACGGCCTACAAATGCAGCTGGCAGGGCAAGGACAAGGGTCTCATACTTCAGGTGTGGACAGAACGGGCCAGGGGCCCCCTGTGATACAAAATCTACCCTCCTTCAAGGCTGTGGCAATGTAATAGACCATTGGGGGCAGAAGGAAGAGGCAATGGTAGTACAACCATACATGCCAACAGACCCGATTCAGCCAGGAAACGTCCAATGTTTTTAAGCTCAAATGGGCTTTATTTGATCTGTCTCCTGTCTACAATATCCTCTTTTTCAATATAACTCAAAGGGGAAAATCAATACCCCAGTTTTTTTTCAAAATCTCCCTCTTACCAAGTTCAAAATGTTCGCAAGTATGGTACATTGGATCATGGAAGGAAATGGGATAGGGACATGGACTTGGATAACAGAGGACAGGAGGGACATGGAGAGGTGCACCAAACTGACCCTGCAGGGCAGGCATCAGGGTTTGCAGCAGCACAATACACCACACAGGGCATGCAGGACGGGAGTGCAGCACAACAATCCATAGAAAGCAAGAGGGAGGGGACAGGACCATGCACATGGACAACAGAGAACAGAGGGGCAAGAGGCAATGGTAGCTAGCTGACCATAATGGACAGACAGGAGAGAAAGCTGCAGTATAACAGAACATAAAGGGCAGGAGGGACGGATCAGGGGCATTACAATGGAACAGACAAGCCAGGAGGGAGGGAGTAGGGCTGGGGGCAAGGGGGCAGGGCAGGAGCAGCAAGATAGCCATGGAGGTCAGGCAGGATGGGCACTAGAAGCAAGACACACCATGAAGAGCAACAGTGAGACTGTGATGGCATACACACAGACCATGGAGGGAAGGTGGGAGGGGGTCAGGGGCAGCTAACTGACCACACAGGGAAGGTGGGAGGGGCCATGGCAGCACAGAAGACCATGCATGGCAAGTGGGAGGGTTAGTGGCAGCACAATGGCTATGATGGGCAAGAAGGAGGGTGGAGGGGCATGCACAAAGGACGATGGAGGATAGAAGGAAGGGTCAGGACCTGTGCACAGACAAGAAAGTTCAGGGGGAGGGACCTCACAACAGACCACACGGGGCAGGCAGGAGGAGCAGTTGCAGCACAACAGACCAGGGAGGGCAGAAGGGTGTGGCAGTACAATGGACCATGTAGGACAGGAGGAAGAGGATAGGGGCATGGCATGTGGACAGGCAGGGTGGAGGTGGCAGGGACAGGTTACAGTCATCTGACAATGCTAGGCATATGGGAGGGGAGTGGCAGCTCAACAGAACACTCAGAGTAGATAGGAGTGGCAGGTCCATGGGACATGGTGGGCAAAAAGGATGGAGCAGGGGCATGCACAAAGACATCGGAGGGCAGGGGGAAGGAGAATAGGGGCAGCAAGCTAAGCACAGAGTTTAAGCAGGAGGTCAATGATGGGGCATAGAATTGGGCAATGGAGGGCAGGAGGAGTGGACTGGTACATCATACTAAATTGAGGGCAGTGGCAGCACATCAGACCATGCATGGCAGGAGGGAGGAGGCTAGTCCATGGATTCACACAACAGAGGATAGGGAGGAAGGGGATGGGGCAGCAAGCTAACTGTTCAGAGAAGGCGGGTATTAGGAACTTTATTGTTTTTAAAACATTGTGTCTGTGCGAACTACTTAAAATATGAACAAGTATGCAGCATAATCTCACTTTTATTCAGGAAGAAGAGGACGTTTGTGACTGTGACTCCGGGCTCACTTGGCAGAAACACCCCCTGACCCTCCACCCCCTATCGCAAAATGTAATGCCCGTGAAAAGGGTAGGTGAACACAGTGTTATATAGAACATAGTCCTGAGAGCACGATTGAAAATGAAAACTAGATATAGTGTATGGTATAAACTATGCACCAAAAAGTGTGATATAAGATGAACCGGGAGTGAAATATAATATGCAATACATTGTGCGCAATGACAGATTCATTGGAGAGCGCGAGATAGCACAGGCACTAGCGCGTGCTATGCGATATGCGCCTTGGAGTGTAATATGCACAGGGCAGTGTTGTGTAACCTAACTAGTCTCTAAAGTTGTAATATAAAATATGTGCTGGGGAGTGTAACGTTGCATATGCACTGTGACAAAGATATGGATCCCAGATTGTAATATGTATGGCATAGCACTGTGCGTTATAACATAGGCATCGAGAAAGGCACGTTAGATGGGGCAATATAACCTGTGCGAAGACAAGTGTGGCATGACATATTCACGGGGTGGTGTTACAGTGCACATGGGCTAGAGAGTGTCATAGCATATGCACTAGCTAGTGGAATACAACACAGAGGTGTGTGGCACTCGGCAGGCAATGGTGGGTGTAACACAGCATTGGGCTCTGTCAGGAGCACGCTGTGACTCTCAAGTGATGTTCGTCCCCTTTCCAGAGAGTAAAATAAAAAGTATTACACATCCGGCAGTGGATGTGTGTTTTATTAACCGTGAGGGGGGTTTCTTGCATAGTTTTGGTCGAATTTTTGTCGAATCCCCTTTGAATGGCTTGGTGTGCATGTGTATTAAATGTGCCCGTCAATAGCTACCCATGTTTGTATAAATAAACGACAAGGGTGTCTACCAGGATTAGGCACGGTAGGGCATCAGACATGTCAGAGCTTCACTAGTGGTGTAAATACATTCCACGTGGATTCATTGCATGCATAGTCGCCTTTTAATGAATATCACGCAAATCGTCATGGTGATAGGTACGTACGGTTTGTCCAGCATGTCCTAGGTGTGTCTATAAATATATATTTTTTAAAAATAATAAAAAACAGTGGCCGGCCCTGGGGATTGGGGTCAAAAAAATATAATTAGGAGACTGGCCCTGGGGGATGGGGTCATCAGGGCCAATAAATTAGAATAAGAAGGGGAACCAAACAGCCCCCCTTCTTAAAAAACTAAAATAAATAAAAGACTGGCATCGTGCCGGAGGCCATGCCCCCTCCGTGCAGCACTCTGCAAACGCGCCCCCAACAGGCATCTCCAGTATGCGCCAGGGAGCTGCGCTGCAGCCAGGTGTTCTGAGGCCAAGCCCCTTTTTACACCTCTCTGCAACGCAGCTCTGTGGCGCTTACTGGAGGTACCTAGTGGTCTAGTTTGACCCTAGGGACCCTTAGGATTCAGGGGGACTTAATCTCTCAACTTAGAACAGCCGCAGGGCGCGTTTACACAGTGGTGAAGGGAGGGGACGGGGCCTGAGGTGACGTGTGCAAACACGCACTATGGCACGTTTTAAATTGGGGATATAATTTCCCTTCAATACTGAGGGCCCCTGGGGGCTAACTAGCCCACCAAGTGCTTCCAGTAAGCGCCACTGAGCTGCATTGCAGAGAGGTGGTCCAGGCCGTGCCACTTTTTACACCTCTCTGCAACGCAGCTCTGTGGCACTTACTGGAGGTACCTAGTGGGCTAGTTGGACCCTAGGGACCCTCAGGATTCAAATGAACTTAATCTCCCAACTAAAAATGGACACAGGGCGTGTTTACACAGTGGTGAAGGGAGGGGACGGGGCCTGAGTTAACGTGTGCAAAAACGCCCTGTGGCCTGTTTTAAGAGGTAGTTTTAATCCCCATGCCCTATTATACACTAGGGGCTTACAGAGGAGGTCATGCTAATCACAGGGGGACCCCAACGCATAATGTTCCCTAGTGTATGTAGGTGTTTTCACTGTATTCTAAGTGTCTTTTAACATAGCACTGGCTCTAGGACTGGTTAGTCAGACTCAGTTACCACCAGTATCCGTCTGAAAAAGTTGAGGGTACAGGATGATTTTGCAACAAGGCTTCTTTCTGCTCTTCTTTTTGTTCTTTCTGCACGTTATCCTTCTTCCTGCACTTATCTTCGTATTTGAGGACTTCTGTTGCTTCTTTCTGCACTTCTTTTGTTTCTTTCTGTGCATTTTTTCTTCTTTCTTCACATGTCCTATCTCTGTAGGCATAGTTAGAAATTAGCATTTAAAAAACCTTTGAAATTCACAGAAAAAACCATAGGTTTCAGGCACGTTATAGTTAGGAATTAGCATTTAAAAAACCTCAGAAATTCACTGAAAAAACCATAGGTTTCAGGGGTGTTATAGTTAGCTGGACTTTTCACTTGTACAAAACCATTGAAATTCCCCCGTTATAGTTAGTTCAGCTAACTATAACTCGCGCGCCCGCAATGCACTGCTGATGACGTCACATATTACATCACTCATGACATGGTCAGTGACATCACTCATGACATCACTGATGACATCTCAAATGACATCACTGATGACATCACTGATGACATCATCCTTGTGATAGAGTGGCAGACCTCCTCTCACCCTAATATAACCTTTGATACACACATTCAAAAATAGAGACTAAAATTTTCAAAACAATGGACATACCAATACCAGTTACAACAACCTCTTCAGTAATTCTAAGATCCACATACACATCCACTCATTCACCAACAGTCCTATACAGTCACTCATACATGTACTCACTCATCATATGTACTCATACACCTATACATCCTGTTACACAATGCCACTCATCCATAGAGTTACTCACACACATAGTCACTCATGCTAATAAAGAATCAAACATACATTTACTTGCATATACAGTTATACACACACCACCATACTTACTTCTACGGAAACTTACACATACTTAGTCTTTTAAACAATCACTTATAGAAACACATACTTATTCATACAGGAACTCTTTCAATCTCTCACTCTCACTCTCACATATACTCACATATATACACCAATAGTCACATATACTAGTTTAAAACATATGTAGTTACTCATAAAGACACTATTGAGACAGTCATTCACTCACTAACACACCCATACACACACTCATCCACCCATACAGTCCTGCACACATGCTGTGTTCAACACATACAAACAGTGAGTCACTCATTCATGCACCTATGCACTACGTAATACCCCCCACCGAACCATGCAGACACTCAGACTGATACTCAAAAAACCAACTAATAACCTATATAGACACCCATGTAGCTACTCACCAACCCATGCAGCCACTTATACACAAAGTGAGAGACTGATACAGATATTTACATATTTAAACATTACTCACTAAGCCATGTATTCACTATGATACACTTAATCAGTCAGTTACACAATCAATTTTTCAAAAACAAATCATCCATTTAGACACTTATATACCCATTTATTCTTCCATCGACCTTGAGATATACATATATAAAACATATTTAATTTTCAGAAAAACACACATTCACTGGATGATGTCATCAGTGATGTCATCAGTGATGTCATTTGAGATGTCATCAGTGATGTCATGAGTGATGTCACTGACCATGTCATGAGTGATGTAATATGTGACGTCATCAGCAGTGCATTGCGGGCGCGCGAGTTATAGTTAGCTGAACTAACTATAACGGGGGAATTTCAATGGTTTTGTACAAGTGAAAAGTCCAGCTAACTATAACACCCCTGAAACCTATGGTTTTTTCAGTGAATATATATATATATATATATATATATATATATATATATACGGGCCCCCAAATGAGGAAACCGCATGCCTATCCGTGGTGGCAACGCTGCCACGGAAAGGCTGCTTTCCACTGCTATCATAATATGGATGGCAGTGTCTAGCAGACACCTCCACCATCTCAGGCCCCTTTTCCGCCCGGCCACCTGTGTGACCGGCGGAAAACCGGCGGACGGTCTTTTCGTCCGCTGGGGTCCCCCCTCGCCATCCTAATATGGGGGGGGAAATGGCATGTGGTGGAGGAGAATGGCGGGCGGATACTTCTGTATAAACTTCACTCTCATACATCTACGTTATTCTTTAAGGGATAGGGTACAATTTAAACATAGAGGAGGTTCTATAGACCTTGTTGACAAAACAATCAGTAAGTTATTGTGTCTCCTATATATGGAAGCAAAACTAAGGGGCCTATTAGGATGCGGGCGGACTTTCGTCCGCCCGCCACCCTAGCGGTGCTGGGACCGGCCGCCAGTTGTGCGGCGATCCCGCACTGGCAATTAGGATGCCACCGCCACCGTGGCGGTGGCATCTTCTATTCCCAGCATTGTGGAGGGCGGTGCTCACAGCACCGCCCGCCACAATGCTGGGAATGCACATCGTGCATTGGCATGCACAAGGTGACAGGCATCACGCGGTGCCTGCCACTTCGTCCATGCCAATGAAGAGGGGTACCATAGGTACCCCCCATGTGCCCCCCACCCCCCAACATCCTGGGGGCCTGCAACGGGCCCCCAAATGAGGAAACCGCATGCCTATCTGTGGTGGCAACGCCGCCACGGAAAGGCTGCTTTCCACTGCTATCATAATATGGATGGAAGTGTCTAGCAGACACCTCCACCATATCAGGCCCCTTTTCCGCCCGGCTACCTGTGTGACCGGCGGAAAACCGGCAGACGGTCTTTTCGTCCGCTGGGGTCCCCCCCGCCATCCTAATATGGTGGGGGGGAAATGGCATGCGGTGGAGGAGAATGGCGGGCGGATCGCCACCGCCATGCGGGCGGTGGCGATCCGCCCGACATTCTAATAGACCCCTAAATGTTTGTTTTACATTCTGTTTAATGTATTTATGACAAAAAACAAACGTTTCCATAGAAACAACTCTCATTAAACCTCATATTAATATGATATTCGCACAATCTCTCAGTTCTAGAACGGACATGGAAATCAAAATATTATAAAAACAAATATTTACATTTTTGGTTTTAGCAACACCTAGGGCACTTGCAGAATGCTACAAAATGCTTTTTAGGGCAGAGTACAGGCTGCGCTTGCTGTCTTCCAGAGAGCATGTGATCAACTGAAAAAAAAAGAAAATACACAGAAAAGAGATTTGGGTCGGCCTCTTCAGCCACTGGTTTGTTTGAGTTAGCCCGCGTCAGACATAGCATACATGAAGTGCCTGTCACATATACGACTAGACCACATCATTTTTTGGCACAGAAAGTAGCCTGTCTCAGGCATTGCAACTGATGGGCCCCACAATTACTTCTGCCTGCTATTTCCATTCTCCTCAGGAGGCCTACATGAGTTACCGCTGCAGAATCTCGTCCCACTTCCTACCTGCTGCGGCTCCTTCCACCACCAACACCGTCAGTGAAGCAGTTCTTACTAGTTTTGATCAACTTTTAATGCTGTTGAAAAACATCATACCGTTAATCATTAAGAAATTTACCGATGCGTGGTAAGGAGAGTTCCCCATCATCAATAAGATGGCCTCTACATGGACGTAATGTTGCAGCAGGTATCTCACTTGAGTGGATTCCACTAACAATGCAATGGAGTTCCCGTGCTGGGCCTTTTATTAGCAGTATCATTTTATCACTAATCATCTGCCAAAAGCATGAAAATGTGCCCTGCCATCAACAGACGGCCCGACATCCAAGCTACTGCAGATCACTGGGTCTTTTGCTGCTTTGGGGCAGCATCACCACTGCGAGACATGCTCTGTTCATCCCTAAATCCCACAGTGCTCACAAATTTTGCTTAGTGAATGAGAAGGACAGGAGACAGGCTGGTGGCACATTTTAAAAGAGTACTATTGTTGGGTTGGATGACAGCCTGTGTCCCAAATGTGAAGTAGTTGCAGGATATGAAATTGGGATTGAGATACCCCAGATTGAAGTCCCCTGTCTTTTCATGCTCAGATTCAGTGGATTTTCTTTAAAAAATGGAACAGAGAGGAGAGTTTCCGGTCCAGAAAACACAACTTGTAAATAAAGGGACCCCTCTAAGAGGCGTATAAGGTTAGGGAGAAAGAGGGGAAAACCAAACAACTGAAACAAAAAACAGCTCCCCTAAGACCTATATTGCTTTACCAAGGATTCAATCTCGTATGGGTTAAAATACAAGTCTAACTTTACATAGTTTTGACATTCAAGTACACATGGACATGTTCTTTTTTTTTTAATTCATTTTATTTTTGATTCTTGTTGGTTTGTATCTGTTATTAATCAGTACATATTACTCTATATTTTTTTGTAATGTTCACTAGAACAACACATTTTTTTAACCATTTTGTAGTACAAAAATAAATACACCTTAATATATACAGTGTAAAACAAATGTGACAGCCCCCAAAAGATAAATCAATCAAATATCTGACACATGCATTCCTCACACTCACTCCCAGTCATACAAGACACATACACTTTTGGGTATAAGGAACACATAGATGTAAAACGTTTCCGATGGACAGATTCGATGACCAAAGGTATGCGTGCACGTGGTCTCTTATTTTTGTACTACAAAATGGTTAAAAAAATGTGTTGTTCCAGTGAACATTACAAGAAAATATAGAGTAATATGTACTGATTATTAACAGATACAAACCAACAAGAATCAAAAATAAAATGAATAAAAAAAAAAAAAAGAACATGTCCATGTGTACTTGAATGTCCAAGCTATGTAAAGTTAGACTTGTATCTTAACCCATACGAGATTGAATCCTTGGTAAAGCAATATAGGTCTTAGGGGAGCTGTTTTTTGTTTCAGAAAAAACAACTACCAGATGGAGTGCAGTACATTGCTCTGCACCTACAAGTCCTATGCTCGCCCTGAATCCACAGCACACCTCAATCCTTGGGACCAGGCAATGTAACAAATGGTCAAAATTATTTGTACATAAGACACCCACGGATGTTGATAATTGAATGTCTAAAATAGGACAGTGCACTGCAATATACAAAAAATCCACTAAAAACACAGAAAAAACAAACCAACAGACAACACAACAGCAGTCCTACAACACAAATCAATCAACACCATTCATTGAAAACATTGAATACATTCACCTAACGGAAGCCACACCTAAAGGCTTTGCCCCAGCTTACTTCAAGATGCTTGGTCCTAAGTATCTTCTCTGTACCATCAAAATTGGAAAAAGAACGAAACCTTGCTGCACTGCCCTATGCAAAGTAAAAGGGCAGGAATGCATCGTATTTAAGCAATATGGTGCACTCCTTTCCTTTCTGTCTGCGCAGGCGCAATTTCAGCAGCCTGGTCTTAGCATAGGCACTATGGTGCAAGGGTGCCTCCATTGCATACAGGTTTGTTTTTGTGCAGGAAGGGGTGCCTTCCTGCACAAAAACAATCCTAAAATGCATTTTCTTCTTTCTATGTGTGCTGCAGAATACAGCACACATGGAAAGTGAAAAAGCAAAGAGAAATGAAGTTATTTCTCCTCATTACTCCTCACCTCGGAAGGCGTACGGATTTGGCGCTTTCTCAGGTTTACATGCTTTTGTAAATCTGGGGCAGCCTCAAATTCCATGGGTGTTACATTGGAAATCCCACTGCCACGCCCATGGAATGCCTCCTGGGCGCAGAGTAAGGAGATGCAGCAATCTGCACTGTGTCACCTTACTCATGATTTATGAGGCCACTCAAAGCAATGCAGGTTGGCTTTGTGTGAAATCATAATTCACGCTCATGTACCACTTTACATGGTGCAAAAGTGATACAGGGCTCTCATAAATAAGCCCCTGAGTCCGTTGTTTCACTGGGGATATTTCTATAAATGCTTGCTTAACCCCTTCCCCGCTCATGACGGAACCACTCCGTCATGAGCCACGGTTGCGCTGTGCTCATGACGGAGTGGTTCCGTCATGCTGCGGCCGTTGGCCGCCGCTCCGCCCATGCGGTGCTAATTCCCCGCCTGTGCGGTCGATTGCGCAGTGGGCGGAGACGTGACAGAACCACTCCGTCATGAGCACAGCTCTACCGTGGCTTGTGACGGAGCGGTTCCATCACGAGCACAGCGCCACCGCGCTGCCCCCAAACCACCCCCAGCGCCACGGCGGAATTCCTGCCGCGGCGAAGGGGTTAATAAGACAGTTAGAAGCCTCTTGGTCTTGGGTAGTAGGGGAATGGTGGTCTGGAGAGCAGGGTATGGGCTGAAAGAATAGTTACAGTGACTGTGACTGAGGACAGAAAAAGTGCGACTGGCAAACTGAGGCAACCCTTGTTTTTCTCCTCTTTCTTGCTCTCACTCTTGTCTACATCTTTCTCTCTCTACCTCTCTCTCTCTGATGTGTGCAATGTTTCATTAAAACTTTACAGGACTTATTTATGAGGAAACGGCATAGGGCAGCACTGCACGTTTTCTTTCTGCGTTGCCCTAAGCCAATGTGAAAGGGCGGGAATGCACCTTATTTATGAAATACAGTGCACTCCTATCCTTCCCCGCTGCGCTGGTGCACTATTGGCTGCCTAGCGCCAACATAGGCACCCTTGCACCTCTGTTGCAGGCAGGATTGTTTTCGTGCAGGAAGGGGTACCTTCCTGATCAAAAACAATCCCATGAGGCGTTTTTCTCTTTCTATGTGTGTTTCGGAATGCAACACACATGGAAAGAGGAAACATTAGGAGAAATACAAATATTTCTCCTCGTTATGCCTACTCTGGGGAGGTGTAAGATTTTGAGGCTGCAACAGTTTTACGTATTTAAGTAAATCTGATGCAGCATCATAATACATGGGTGTTGCATGGTTAAACCCACCACAACGCCCATGGAATGCCTCTTTGACGCAGAGTAAGGCAAGGCAGTGACTTGAGTTGCTTTGTCTTACTCTATTCCCAGGAGGCCATGCAAAGCCTCTGCATTGCCTCATAGATAAGATTCAGAGGCTTGCGCTGCTGGAGCGTCAAAGAGGGACGCTCCCAGCACAGCCTCACATAAACAAGCCCCTACATTTTTTATTTCTGTGACTGATTTTGATCGGTTAGCTAGGTTCATATTGAGAGTTTCCTTTCTTTCTTTTCTTCTCCTTCTATGTATCCCTCTGACGTATGTCCATCATGTTACTGGGGTTTGTGTTCACTGCAGATTTTTCAAGGTGCGATCGAGAACGTATGTCAGGGTAATTAAAAAGGCAACCCTTCCACTTTTTGAGACAATAGTAGCACATATGTGATTGGAGCAGAACGCCTGGTCTACATGTCACTCGGAGGACACACTAAAATAGGGACTGGTAACACGACCATCAGGGCCGTTTCTAGGTGTTTTGCCGCCCTAGGCGAGAATTGCAAAATGCTGCCCCCTCCCTTTAACTATCATCACTCTTTCCCCCATCATCCAGGCTAGAAAAATTAATGCATTAGATATTCCCAAACTCATGTTTTTTGCCGCCCTCCCCCTTTTGCCACCCTAGGCTGCCGCCTAGACTTGCCTAATGGTAGAAACAGCCCTGCCAACCATGCAATTAAGAATACTGTGGTGCTTAGCATACGCAACGTTTTTGGCGCTATTTCTATTTTTATATTATGTTTACTATTTTAGTTTGTGTCTCTGTCTATAACTCTGTCTGTTAATTGTATTATTCTAGTCTGGAACAAGACTTTGCTTGCTCTATTCTACAACTGATAATCGTTTTTCTTCGTGCAACTTATGAATAGGAGCCACACAAGGGTAGGTGGTCATAAAACCCCAAAACAGGACTCTCAATAGGCGTTGACTGTGTGCCTCTCATTCATTTCCACAGAGTGGTCAGTCAATTTTGCACTGGTGACCAAATACTATGTAAACTATATTGGCTTCTGCCTAAAGGAAAGCAGTAGTACACAACAGCATGTGCTCATGTGTTAAAAGTGAGAACGGACATATTAAGTGACTACAGCACTGCCTCCCCCATGTAGTCACCAGACTCCTCCCCGTCTTTAATGTCTGATATCAGTGGCCCCTTCATCAGATTTAAGCAATTTGACAGTGATAGTTCAGATTAAGATCTCCATATGCTCTCAAGTTGTGCACAATGTCCAGCATCCACTCCACCAGCACAAACATAGACACCATCACCACCACCATCACCACCAAAAAACACCACCTCCTCGACTGAAAGCACCATGGTACTTTCTATGGAACCTTGGAAGCAAGGCAGCATGAGCAAGTGAACACAAGGCATCTGCAACGTGGCACTAAAACCAACATGTCTGTCAATCCCGTGTCTGATTGTGCCACACTTTATTGCATTTGAAAGTAAACAACAGGTTGGAAATTACTTTAACCCCTTGGCTGCGGCAGGAATTCCGCCGCAGCGCTGGGGGGGGTTTGGGGGCAGTGCGGTGGCGCTGTGCTCATGACGGAGCCACTCCGTCATGAGTCACGGTTGAGCTGTGCTCATGACGGAGTGGTTCCGTCATGACTCCACCCACTGCGATAATCGCCCGCACAGGTGGGGAATTAGCGCCACGTGGGCGGAGCGGCCGCCAACGGCCGCAGCATGACGGAACCACTCCGTCATGAGCACACGCGCCCGTGGCTCATGACGGCGTGGTTCCGTCATGAGCACGGAACGGGTTAAGCTCTGAACACTTGTGCTGCACACAAAAAAGCATATCAGTATAAGTACGCCATGCTGGCATTTCGGTGCTATGCCACAATTACATGAAAAGTGATCGCATGTATAGAATCAGGGCATACTGTTTAGGATTTCAGGATCTCTGATGACGCCGCACATCATCCAGTGAGCCCGATAAGCGTCATATGTAAAAGGCAAGCACCATTGGGAGTTATTTGTGGCAAAAAACAGTGCACACCATTGTTGTTTACTGATGAGAAAGAGAAATTGCTAATGACACCTAATGCATGCCCAGCGGCAGCAGCATTTCATCTGGGGGAGAAGTTATTGTGAAAGCCCAAATTGTACAAGACACCTGAATGCCAAAATAAGTACCATAGGAAAAATGCCACATCTAGATAATTGAATCCATTAACTGCTAAATTGTTCTGTATTGATCCCCTTTCACTTTTCTTTTGAAAAGGTAGAATTTAAGGACCTGGTGCAATCCCACATTTACCACTGACATTACAAACTTCGACATACAGGTAATTTACGGTTTAGAGGAATATGATCCACTAAACGTCTTACAGTGGACTCACAGCACCTTACAAAATTCCCAGATAAACAACAAATTTATAGACAATGGCTATATTCGCATTACACATATATCTTCCATTGCCTTTCGTGGATATCCCGACACACTAAATCAAATGCATAACAAAGCAAACACATATTATGTGGCACCAGACACAAATAATACTACATGTCGCATGCTCGTGCTACTAGTGGGCAGTAGCACTCAATGTGCCACCCATTAAAGTAGCCTTTCAAAACATATCTCAGTCATGCCAATTCCCCCTGCACTGCCATTTCCACCCAGCAAAATAAACTTTTTGCCAAACCGAAATCTTCCTTCTTAATGTTTATAAGTCGCCCCTAAGATAGACCTTAAAGGCTCATAGGGCAAGAAGCATGGTATGTAAAATTAGGCCATGATGGAATAAGTTGTACATGCCCTGGCATTGACAAACTGCTTGTTTTTCACTGCTGGAAGGCTATCTGTCCGTAAACTAACACAGGGTTACCTTAATACACTCAATAACTGCTAACTTCAGTATGGGACATATAGGAAATTAGGTTGTTGGTGGGGGGGACCCTTTTCAAGCAGCAACTGCAATTCTTACCAGGGTGACGTCACAAGCAACCCTAAATAATCCCGAGCTCATCCCTCGGAGTGCTTTGCACAGAGCAGTCATGCTTAACTTAGAGACTTAACTCAGAGGCAATGTGTACAGTATTTGCGCAACACTTCAAACAATAACACAGTGAAAACACACCACAAAAGCAGCTCACAACACTGTTAGGAAAACAGAGTATTGTTTTATCAATAGAACAAGACCAAAACAACAGAAATCCAATCAGTAGAACTGGAGGAAATCAATTTGAAAGATGTTTGTAAAAATAGTGGCAAAATGTGTAAAGTGCAAACTGTAGAGATCTGATCGCAACAGATGGGGACAAAGTCACCAATTCAGGCCAATCCCAATAGGATGCAGTTCAGCTACTGGGACCCAGTTAGGCACACCAATTAAAGTACCTTCCATCCTAGTTTGCGGAGCATTGAGAAAATCTGTGTCAAAGATGCATTGGACAGCCAAAGCGATTCCTTAGGTTTCGAGGTGCAGAGACACTTTAGGTGCAAGGTCCTGTGTCGTCGCAATCAAAGATACCGTGGATGAGGATTTCTGATGTGAAGACTGGATTTAGGGAAGTGTTGTGCAGTCGGGGTGATGCGTCGGTTCTGAGGATTTGCAAGAGTGCGATGTGGAGTCCGGTGTCATTGTTGAGGCTGCTATCAATGAGAGATGCAAGCGCCTGACTCAAGGATGCATCGACCAGCAGCAGTTCCAAAAGGCAAAGAGGGCTGCAGCGGCGATAAGGGCCTTTGTGATGGGTACAATCCACACAGCAGTGCAGATGAGTTGAATCTGCTCGGGGTCGCACAGCACAGCAGAGGAGATGCGTTGGTTTTACTGGGCCCACAGAGGCAGTACAAAAGGGGGTGGTGATGGATGGAGCATCAGATCCAATCAAACACTCACACCCAGTCAACAGATCTGGGTTTGATCCATCACTGTTCTTTAGCCCACTCTGCCACCCCAGTTCAGACATGGCTATATGCAAATCAGTCTGAACCTGTGCCTCATGGGAACAGTCCAGCCCGAACTGCCAACCAATGCCTTCCCTGGACCGGAAACAAGCTTCCTAGGACCGGTTTCTGGCATTTCAGCCGTCTTCAGCCAAGCTTGCCTAAATCCAGTGGCAAAGTGAGCAAGGGACTCACGTCTGAGCATTCCCTGCCAACTTATGGTGAACAAAGCGGTACAAAAGGGGGTGGTGATGGACGGAGCATCAGAACCAATCAAACACTCACACCCAGTCAACAGATCTGGGTTTGATCCATCACCGTTCTTTAGCCCACTCTGCCACCCCAGTTCAGACATGGCCATATGCAAATCAGTCTGACCCTGTGCCTCATGGGAACAGTCCAGCCCGAACTGCCAAGCCATGCCTTCCCTGGACCGGAAACAAGCTTCCTAGGACCGGTTTCTGGCATTTCAGCCGTCTTCAGCCAGGCTTGCTTGAATCCAGTGGCAAAGTGAGCAAGGGACTCACGTCTGAGCATTCCCTGCCAACTTATGGCGAACAAAGCGGTACAAAAGGGGGTGGTGATGGACGGAGCATCAGAACCAATCAAACACTCACACCCAGTCAAGAGATCTGGGTTTGATCCATCACCGTTCTTTAGCCCACTCTGCCACCCCAGTTCAGACATGGCCATATGCAAATCAGTCTGACCCTGTGCCTCATGGGAACAGTCCAGCCCGAACTGCCAAGCCATGCCTTCCCTGGACCGGAAACAAGCTTCCTAGGACCGGTTTCTGGCATTTCAGCCGTCTTCAGCCAGGCTTGCTTGAATCCAGTGGCAAAGTGAGCAAGGGACTCACGTCTGAGCATTCCCTGCCAACTTATGGCGAACAAAGCGGTACAAAAGGGGGTGGTGATGGACGGAGCATCAGAACCAATCAAACACTCACACCCAGTCAACAGATCTGGGTTTGATCCATCACCGTTCTTTTTCCCACTCTGCCACCCCAGTTCAGACATGGCCATATGCAAATCAGTCTGACCCTGTGCCTCATGGGAACAGTCCAGCCCGGACTGCCAAGCCATGCCTTCCCTGGACCTGAAACAAGCTTCCTAGGACCGGTTTCTGGCATTTCAGCCGTCTTCAGCCAGGCTTGCTTGAATCCAGTGGCAAAGTGAGCAAGGGACTCACGTCTAAGCATTCCCTGCCAACTTATGGTGAACAAAGCAGTACAAAAGGGAGTGGTGATGGACAGAGCAGCAGAACCAATCAAACACTCACACCCAGACAACAGATCTGGGTTTGATCCATCAACGTTCTTTAGCCCACTCTGCCACCCCAGTTCAGACATGGCCATATGCAAATCAGTCTGACCCTGTGCCTCATGGGAACAGTCCAGCCCGAACTGCCAAGCCATGCCTTCCCTGGACCAGAAACAAGCTTACTAGGACCGGTTTCTGGCATTTCAGCCGTCTTCAGCCAGGCTTGCTTGAATCCAGTGGCAAAGTGAGCAAGGGACTCACGTCTGAGCATTCCCTGCCAACTTATGGCGAACAAAGCGGTACAAAAGGGGGTGGTGATGGACGGAGCATCAGAACCAATCAAACACTCACACCCAGTCAACAGATCTGGTTTTGATCCATCACCGTTCTTTAGCCCACTCTGCCACCCCAGTTCAGACATGGCCATATGCAAATCAGTCTGACCCTGTGCCTCATGGGAACAGTCCAGCCCGAACTGCCAAGCCATGCCTTCCCTGGACCGGAAACAAGCTTCCTAGGACCGGTTTCTAGCATTTCAGCCGTCTTCAGCCAGGCTTGCTTGAATCCAGTGGCAAAGTGAGCAAGGGACTCACGTCTGAGCATTCCCTGCTAACTTATGGTGAACAAAGCGGTACAAAAGGGGGTGGTGATGGACGGAGCATCAGAACCAATCAAACACTCACATCCAGTCAAGAGATCTGGGTTTGATCCATCACCGTTCTTTAGCCCACTCTGCCACCCCAGTTCAGACATGGCCATATGCAAATCAGTCTGACCCTGTGCCTCATGGGAACAGTCCAGCCCGAACTGCCAAGCCATGCCTTCCCTGGACCGGAAACAAGCTTCCTAGGACCGGTTTCTGGCATTTCAGCCGTCTTCAGCCAGGCTTGCTTGAATCCAGTGGCAAAGTGAGCAAGGGACTCACGTCTGAGCATTCCCTGCCAACTTATGGCGAACAAAGCGGTACAAAAGGGGGTGGTGATGGACGGAGCATCAGAACCAATCAAACACTCACACCCAGTCAAGAGATCTGGGTTTGATCCATCACCGTTCTTTAGCCCACTCTGCCACCCCAGTTCAGACATGGCCATATGCAAATCAGTCTGACCCTGTGCCTCATGGGAACAGTCCAGCCCGAACTGCCAAGCCATGCCTTCCCTGGACCGGAAACAAGCTTCCTAGGACCGGTTTCTGGCATTTCAGCCGTCTTCAGCCAGGCTTGCTTGAATCCAGTGGCAAAGTGAGCAAGGGACTCACGTCTGAGCATTCCCTGCCAACTTATGGCGAACAAAGCGGTACAAAAGGGGGTGGTGATGGACGGAGCATCAGAACCAATCAAACACTCACACCCAGTCAACAGATCTGGGTTTGATCCATCACCGTTCTTTTTCCCACTCTGCCACCCCAGTTCAGACATGGCCATATGCAAATCAGTCTGACCCTGTGCCTCATGGGAACAGTCCAGCCCGGACTGCCAAGCCATGCCTTCCCTGGACCTGAAACAAGCTTCCTAGGACCGGTTTCTGGCATTTCAGCCGTCTTCAGCCAGGCTTGCTTGAATCCAGTGGCAAAGTGAGCAAGGGACTCACGTCTAAGCATTCCCTGCCAACTTATGGTGAACAAAGCAGTACAAAAGGGAGTGGTGATGGACAGAGCAGCAGAACCAATCAAACACTCACACCCAGACAACAGATCTGGGTTTGATCCATCAACGTTCTTTAGCCCACTCTGCCACCCCAGTTCAGACATGGCCATATGCAAATCAGTCTGACCCTGTGCCTCATGGGAACAGTCCAGCCCGAACTGCCAAGCCATGCCTTCCCTGGACCAGAAACAAGCTTACTAGGACCGGTTTCTGGCATTTCAGCCGTCTTCAGCCAGGCTTGCTTGAATCCAGTGGCAAAGTGAGCAAGGGACTCACGTCTGAGCATTCCCTGCCAACTTATGGCGAACAAAGCGGTACAAAAGGGGGTGGTGATGGACGGAGCATCAGAACCAATCAAACACTCACACCCAGTCAACAGATCTGGTTTTGATCCATCACCGTTCTTTAGCCCACTCTGCCACCCCAGTTCAGACATGGCCATATGCAAATCAGTCTGACCCTGTGCCTCATGGGAACAGTCCAGCCCGAACTGCCAAGCCATGCCTTCCCTGGACCGGAAACAAGCTTCCTAGGACCGGTTTCTAGCATTTCAGCCGTCTTCAGCCAGGCTTGCTTGAATCCAGTGGCAAAGTGAGCAAGGGACTCACGTCTGAGCATTCCCTGCTAACTTATGGTGAACAAAGCGGTACAAAAGGGGGTGGTGATGGACGGAGCATCAGAACCAATCAAACACTCACATCCAGTCAAGAGATCTGGGTTTGATCCATCACCGTTCTTTAGCCCACTCTGCCACCCCAGTTCAGACATGGCCATATGAAAATCAGTCTGACCCTGTGCCTCATGGGAACAGTCCAGCCCGGACTGCCAAGCCATGCCTTCCCTGGACCGGAAACAAGCTTCCTAGGACCGGTTTCTGGCATTTCAGCCATCTTCAGCCAGGCTTGCTTGAATCCAGTGGCAAAGTGAGCAAGGGACTCACGTCTAAGCATTCCCTGCCAACTTATGGCGAACAAAGCGGTACAAAAGGGAGTGGTGATGGACAGAGCATCAGAACCAATCAAACACTCACATCCAGTCAAGAGATCTGGGTTTGATCCATCACCGTTCTTTAGCCCACTCTGCCACCCCAGTTCAGACATGGCCATATGAAAATCAGTCTGACCCTGTGCCTCATGGGAACAGTCTAGCCCGGACTGCCAAGCCGTGCCTTCCCTGGACCTGAAACAAGCTTCCTAGGACCGGTTTCTGGCATTTCAACCGTCTTCAGCCAGGCTTGCTTGAATCCAGTGGCAAAGTGAGCAAGGGACTCACGTCTAAGCATTCCCTGCCAACTTATGGTGAACAAAGCAGTACAAAAGGGAGTGGTGATGGACAGAGCATCAGAACCAATCAAACACTCACACCCAGTCAACAGATCTGGGTTTGATCCATCAACGTTCTTTAGCCCACTCTGCCACCCCAGTTCAGACATGGCCATATGAAAATCAGTCTGACCCTGTGCCTCATGGGAACAGTCCAGCCCGAACTGCCAAGCCATGCCTTCCTTGGACCAGAAACAAGCTTCCTAGGACCGGTTTCTGGCATTTCAGCCGTCTTCAGCCAGGCTTGCTTGAATCCAGTGGCAAAGTGAGCAAGGGACTCACATCTGAGCATTCCCTGCCAACTTATGGCGAACAAAGCGGTACAAAAGGGGGTGGTGATGGACGGAGCATCAGAACCAATCAAACACTCACACCCAGTCAACAGATCTGGTTTTGATCCATCACCGTTCTTTAGCCCACTCTGCCACCCCAGTTCAGACATGGCCATATGCAAATCAGTCTGACCCTGTGCCTCATGGGAACAGTCCAGCCCGAACTGCCAAGCCATGCCTTCCCTGGACCGGAAACAAGCTTCCTAGGACCGGTTTCTGGCATTTAAGCCGTCTTCAGCCAGGCTTGCTTGAATCCAGTGGCAAAGTGAGCAAGTGACCCAAGTCTGAGCATTCCCAGCCAACTTATGGCGAACAAAGCGGTACAAAAGGGGGTGGTGATGGACGGAGCATCAGAACCAATCAAACACTCACACCCAGTCAAGAGATCTGGGTTTGATCCATCACCGTTCTTTAGCCCACTCTGCCACCCCAGTTCAGACATGGCCATCGGCAAATCAGTCTGACCCTGTGCCTCATGGGAACAGTCCAGCCCGAACTGCCAAGCCATGCCTTCCCTGGACCGGAAACAAGCTTCCTAGGACCGGTTTCTAGCATTTCAGCCGTCTTCAGCCAGGCTTGCTTGAATCCAGTGGCAAAGTGAGCAAGGGACTCACGTCTGAGCATCCCTGCTAACTTATGGCGAACAAAGCGGTACAAAAGGGGGTGGTGATGGACGGAGCATCAGAACCAATCAAACACTCACATCCAGTCAAGAGATCTGGGTTTGATCCATCACCGTTCTTTAGCCCACTCTGCCACCCCAGTTCAGACATGGCCATATGAAAGTCAGTCTGACCCTGTGCCTCATGGGAACAGTCCAGCCCGGACTGCCAAGCCATGCCTTCCCTGGACCGGAAACAAGCTTCCTAGGACCGGTTTCTGGCATTTCAGCTGTCTTCAGCAAGGCTTGCTTGAATCCAGTGGCAAAGTGAGCAAGGGACTCACGTCTAAGCATTCCCTGCCAACTTATGGCGAACAAAGCGGTACAAAAGGGAGTGGTGATGGACAGAGCATCAGAACCAATCAAACACTCACACCCAGTCAACAGATCTGGGTTTGATCCATCAACGTTCTTTAGCCCACTCTGCCACCCCAGTTCAGACATGGCCATATGCAGATCAGTCTGACCCTGTGCCTCATGGGAACAGTCCAGCCCGAACTGCCAAGCCATGCCTTCCCTGGACCAGAAACAAGCTTCCTAGGACCGGTTTCTGGCATTTCAGCCGTCTTCAGCCAGGCTTGCTTGAATCCAGTGGCAAAGTGAGCAAGGGACTCACGTCTGAGCATTCCCTGCCAACTTATGGCGAACAAAGCGGTACAAAAGGGGGTGGTGATGGACGGAGCATAAGAACCAATCAAACACTCACACCCAGTCAACAGATCTGGTTTTGATCCATCACCGTTCTTTAGCCCACTCTGCCACCCCAGTTCAGACATGGCCATCGGCAAATCAGTCTGACCCTGTGCCTCATGGGAACAGTCCAGCCCGAACTGCCAAGCCATGCCTTCCCTGGACCGGAAACAAGCTTCCTAGGACCGGTTTCTGGCATTTCAGCCATCTTCAGCCAGGCTTGCTTGAATCCAGTGGCCAAGTAAGCAAGGGACTCACGTCTGAGCATTCCCTGCCAACTTATGGTGAACAAAGCGGTACAAAAGGGGGTGGTGATGGACGGAGCATCAGAACCAATCAAACACTCACACCCAGTCAAGAGATCTGGGTTTGATCCATCACCGTTCTTTAGCCCACTCTGCCACCCCAGTTCAGACATGGCCATATGCAAATCAGTCTGACCCTGTGCCTCATGGGAACAGTCCAGCCCGAACTGCCAAGCCATGCCTTCCCTGGACCGGAAACAAGCTTCCTAGGACCGGTTTCTAGAATTTCAGCCGTCTTCAGCCAGGCTTGCTTGAATCCAGTGGCAAAGTGAGAAGGGACTCACGTCTGAGCATCCCTGCTAACTTATGGCGAACAAAGCGGTACAAAAGGGGGTGGTGATGGACGGAGCATCAGAACCAATCAATCACTCACATCCAGTCAAGAGATCTGGGTTTGATCCATCACCGTTCTTTAGCCCACTCTGCCACCCCAGTTCAGACATGGCCATATGAAAATCAGTCTGACCCTGTGCCTCATGGGAACAGTCCAGCCCGGACTGCCAAGACATGCCTTCCCTGGACCGGAAACAAGCTTCCTAGGACCGGTTTCTGGCATTTCAGCCGTCTTCAGCCAGGCTTGCTTGAATCCAGTGGCAAAGTGAGCAAGGGACTCACGTCTAAGCATTCCCTGCCAACTTATGGCGAACAAAGCGGTACAAAAGGGAGTGGTGATGGACAGAGCATCAGAACCAATAAAACACTCACACCCAGTCAACAGATCTGGGTTTGATCCATCAACGTTCTTTAGCCCACTCTGCCACCCCAGTTCAGACATGGCCATATGCAAATCAGTCTGACCCTGTGCCTCATGGGAACAGTCCAGCCCGAACTGCCAAGCCATGCCTTCCCAGGACCAGAAACAAGCTTCCTAGGACCGGTTTCTGGCATTTCAGCCGTCTTCAGCCAGGCTTGCTTGAATCCAGTGGCAAAGTGAGCAAGGGACTCACGTCTGAGCATTCCCTGCCAACTTATGGCGAACAAAGCGGTACAAAAGGGGGTGGTGATGGACGGAGCATCAGAACCAATCAAACACTCACACCCAGTCAACAGATCTGGTTTTGATCCATCACCGTTCTTTAGCCCACTCTGCCACCCCAGTTCAGACATGGCCATATGCAAATCAGTCTGACCCTGTGCCTCATGGGAACAGTCCAGCCCGAACTGCCAAGCCATGCCTTCTCTGGACCGGAAACAAGCTTCCTAGGACCGGTTTCTGGCATTTCAGCCGTCTTCAGCCAGGCTTGCTTGAAACCAGTGGCAAAGTGAGCAAGGGACTCACGTCTGAGCATTCCCTGCCAACTTATGGCGAACAAAGCGGTACAAAAGGGGGTGGTGATGGACGGAGCATCAGAACCAATCAAACACTCACACCCAGTCAACAGATCTGGGTTTGATCCATCACCGTTCTTTAGCCCACTCTGCCACCCCAGTTCAGACATGGCCATATGCAAATCAGTCTGACCCTGTGCCTCATGGGAACAGTCCAGCCCGAACTGCCAAGCCATGCCTTCCCTGGACCGGAAACAAGCTTCCTAGGACCGGTTTGTGGCAGAGGCAGGCAGAGCACCTTATGCTCACTTTCAAGGGTCACGGAATGAGGTTGCACTGCTCTGCAGGCTAGGCTAACAAATGCCATGTGCAAGGTTTTCTGGAGCCTTCTGTCTCTGAGGCCCAAGCCAGGAGGCCAGTCAACTAGCCAAGAGACACTCCGGGGTTCTGGTTTCAAGTAATAGAGGTCCAGTCCTTCTCACACAGTCAGGAGGGCAGCAGACAGCAGGTCAGCATAGTAAAGTGGCACAGCAAGGCAGCAGTCCAGCAGAGTATCAGTCCTTGTAGCAGCACAGCAGTCCTTCTTCCTGGCAGAGTAGCAACAGGCCCAGACCTATACTGAAATGGGAGAGTCTGAAGTTCAGTATTTATAGACATGTGTGCCTTGAAAGAGGGGGAGAAGCTTCTAGAGGTTTCCCTTGAAGTCCCCAGGCATCTGGCCTTCCCTGTCCTGGCTCCAGACATACTACACGGTGTATGCATCCCTTTGTTGGAGACAGGACTATTCAGGTGTAAGTGGGGCTGTACCCAGCTCTTCACTCCCATCTTGCCAGTGATGTCCCATTCAGGCTCACCTAAGCTCCCTCTTGTGCGTGGCTGTCTAGGAGGAATGCACAAAGCCCAGCTGTCCGCTACAGCCAGTCATGTGACCAGGGGCAGGATCCAATCAGTAAATGGCTAAGGCAGGAAAATGCAAGCTTTGTAAAAGTGGCATTTTCAAAACACCAAACATGAGCTGGTAATTAATTCCCTTTTGCAAATTACACTTATGAAATGTAATATGGGAGAGGTATGCCTTGCAGCAGTGAAAACAAAATTGAAGCATTTTTCACTTCTAGAATATGTAAAACTTTAAAAGTGAATTTCCTACCTTTTAGATACACTGCACACTGCCCTCTGGGCAGTCCAGGACCTACCCTAGGGATGACTTATATGTATAAAAAGAGATGGTTAGGGCCTGGAAAAATATTTATTTTGCCAGATTGACATGGCAGTAACACACTGCACACTCAGGCTGCAATGTCAAGCCTGAGTTACATTTAAAGGGCTACTTAAGTAGATGGCACTATCAGTGCTGCAGGCCCACTAGTAGCATTTAATTTACTGGCTCTGGGTACATGTAGTACTTCTTGACTAGGGACTTATAAGCAAACTAAATATGCCAATTGGGTATAAGACAATGTTAAGAAGTGAAAACATGCACTAAGCACTGGTTAACAGAGGTAAGATGTGCAGATTCCTAACCCCAGCAAAACAAGATCAGAAAAAAAGTTGAGGAGAAAGGCAAAATGTTGGGGGGAACACCACCCTAAGCCTGCCAGGTCTTACAGGGCCAGATAGAGAAATGCAGTTTCCACTCAAATCAATTCTAATGTTATATCCTCTTTAATGGTAAAGTCACATTTTAAGTTACTATTTGGAAAATGCCACTTTTAGAAAGTTGACTTTTTTCTGCACTAAACCAAATGTGCTTTTCTGCTTGTGTCTATGATCACATGGCTGTGAATGTCTCTCCTGTGGGATTTTGTGAATTGATTCCAGACATAGAGACAAAAGAGTTCTATGTGTGGAGGGAGAGGGTCTTCCTGACAGGATGGCTGAGGAGGAGTTGTGCCCTGCCCTGCTTACAATTCAAAGGGCCCTGCCTGCAGGATATAGAAAGGAACCTGAGACCCAGCATGCCCTTGCCTTTGTCACACTAGACAGATTGACGCAAAATCTAGGGGAAGAACTGACCAGAACCAGTTTTGGGGGTAGGCCAGGAAATTCTCCCACACAAAGAATGGCACCAGGTATAAAAAGAAGTAACCACACAGGATGCCAGAGGAGATTTAGCAACCTGCAGTGGCGACTCCCCTCCAATGAACTAGTAACACAAAAAGGCCACCCTGGGTAAAGACAAAAGAGGAAAAAGTAAGAGAAATGTAGGGGGGAATTCCCCTTTATAGGACGAATTACCTCACCCACCCATGGGTGGCATGCGTCATCATCGGGAACCTCCTCGCACTGCAAACCTGGTCACAGTGCGGGCTACAACTCCCTCTCTGTGAGGGAGGAGCTCAGGGATGTTTTAGTTGTGTGTAACAAGAGGTATACTTTAACCTTATGATGAGCCGGGTGTGGAGGGAGAGTGTGAGAAAGAAAGTGCTAGTGAAGTTAAAACTGACTACCTGGTATGTTGACAACAATTTTACTGGTACGCTCAGGGGTCAGGGTTAAAAAATAGTTGTTATCCCAAGCCCAGAGAATTCAATCTAGCATGGATGTTAGTGATCATAGGGTCGACATGTTTCAGCCATAGAGCCCTACATAAAGGTGTTGTGACCCTTCATGCACATAAACAATCCTTAAAAATAAATTTCATTTTGTGACTTTCATGTGTGCTGCATTAAGCAGCACATATAGAAATGACAACATGCCATTTCAAGATTGTTTAAGAGCAGGAAGGGACACCTTCCTACACATAAACAATCCTCCCCTGCAGGCCGACACCCTTGCACTATGGTGCAAGGTGTCTGCGATGGCGCTATACAGCTAAGTGTATTGCCAGCGCAGGGGGAAACACAAGGCTGCACCATATCCTTGTAAATATAGTGCAGCCTTGTGTTTCTGAAGTGGCGGAGTGAGGTGCTAAGCCATGACCACTAACACTTCACTCCGCCACGTCCTTGTACATATGCCCCAAGTTGTCTTGCACCACATATCTTTAGGAGCAGTTTAATGTTTAATTATATCTTGCAACAAATGTAAAAATATGATAAAGTCTCTTCAGTATTCAAAAAATGAATTCTCTAACATGGGGAAGTGTCAACTTTCAGTTGCATTTATTACAAGTGATCTTTTTCAAACATAAACTTAGAAACTTTAATGGCACCCCATCTTTACGACAATGCCATTAGTGAACCATTAAGCAAATCAGTAGTCATGTGCCTCTTTCTGAACTAGGTTGTTACTATTGACGGAACAATATTAAAGTCCCATAAATCAGACACAAGAAAAATCTTTGCACAGCACACATCATGAACTTGTGAATTTACAAGGCGCTCTCCCATGTGATAACGAAGAGAAAACACCCAAGTAGTAATAAAGAATGTGTATAGGATCACAGAGATTGGTCACAGAGAGAAGCCAGGACGAATCCCAGGTTTCTTGGGTTCATATTATGCAATTGAGCCACTAGATTGGTATCTCTTTCTTGCTATATTATCTCAAAGGTTAATGCTTTGTCTTAAATTATTGGTGTGTGAGGTTAAAGCAGATAGAAGCCACATTAAGGCTCAGCTTATTTTGGGCTTTATGATCCAACATAATTTCAAGTGGAACCAGAGCCGTCATTGGCTCTCCTGCCTCGATCACATAATGGCACATGGGACATGATTTGACTGTGATCAAATAATATCAATACATGGGAAAAAACCCTCTGCTGTACATTATATGGATGTTGCAAGTCACCAAGGAGTTCATGACCAAATAGAGGAACGAGCCTGAAGGCCAAATTCCTTCATAAGGTTATGGAACACCAATGTGGCTTGTAATATTCTTAGAATGCATGGCACGGGGTGCTTTATCTAAGATATTACACTGTAACGCTATTACCTTTCTCACAAATCACTTATATCCTAAGTGCTTAACTCTTTCATATGAAAGAGGGAGGGTGTTTGCAAATATGAAGTATAAAATATTTTCTAGTGCAAAACTCAACTAATCAAAAAAGCTGTTAGATATTTGTTCCAAAAGGAAATTAGAATCAGTTTAATACAAGTCAGTTTTAAAAGAAACAGTAGCTTGGAATGTGTAGAAACATGCAGAAAGATTCTACATTTTCTTATCTAAGGACTGCAGCAAATAAACATGTTGCCATAAATATCTCCTTTTTGCTTGTCACTGTAAGGAAGAGAAACAGACTGAAGAAAGAAAGCAATGTTACATTTTTCTTATGCTCTGTGACCTGACCTGCCTTTCCCCTTAGCTGCTGGCTCTGGCCTATACTTGTTTTTGGGGTCATATGTATGAGTTGTTTATAAGTCTGATACTATTTGCAAGATGGAATTTTAATTAATTCAATTTTGTGGAGATTTTTTATTCCAAAGGGAATAATTTGTGACTTTATAGCAGGTGGTGTAACAACAGAACTCAACTATAATATTTGATAACAGTTGTGTTCTGACATAATTTCTTTATAATCAGTGACTGGGTGAGTCACAAGTCACTGACAGTAAAATAAATGAGAGAACAGTTTTTATGCAAGGAATGCCAAATTTCAGCTATTACAGATCCTTAACCTTCTGATTACACAACATGTTTATAAAATTGACTATGAGACTGGGTGTTTTCCCTCCCCCATGGGTAAAATCAAAAGACTGGTTGGTTACAGTCCTGTATTTAAAAAAAGGATGTCAGAAATATGTTCAAAAAGTGAATGCCCAAGAGGGTACAGCTTGTTTTATAAAAAAATATCTTTGGTTCCATATTTTCCGTCTTGCTCATTACATAGCAACTGGGGTTTGAGTGTTTCTGATGGTGATAGTGAAGGACCATTCTGACCATAGAAATGCCATCATGTTGTGGAACCTACCCAGACTTTTAAAATAGAGTCCACGGCCAGAATAAGTTGGCAAAGTGGTACACCTCTGACTAAATATCAAGGTTCTGTTAGAATTGAATGTACCATTGCCCCGTCCCCCATGACATATACCGTGTTGTGTTAGCATTCATGTAGCTATTTCATATTGATCGCTATTGCAAATGTGTGTGTGTCCAGCCTTTCCTAATGTTGTGCAGGATAAAGTTAGCATCTAAGACGCCATTTTCCTCTCTGTGGTCGCCATGTTACGCTGTAAGCAAAACCCGGCCACTGTGCCCCCGCTCTCTGCTTGCCTCAGCAGAAGCTGCTGTTCAGAAAGTCCCTCTAATCTCATTCAAGGTTGGAACCCAGATGCACAAAGAGAATAGTTTATTCAGTTTTGCATACCTATCCCTGGACATAGTTATGCTCCCACACTAGAGCGAGCTGAGACCGAGAAAAACGGCCTTGGGAGCCTGATAACGTGTACCCGTTCCGCAGGTGGTAGCTCATCCCTCATTGCCTTCTTTGTTCATTTTTTTGCCCAAGCAGTATTTTTCTATCGGGGCGGGGTTTTGAGAGGTTTTGGAAGGCTTATTTTGTGTTACCAAGTGTTCTGAGGCCAGTCCCTTGACAGCTATCCCATGAGGCTGGTCAGACCGGGCTCCACTGCAGTGTATTCACTAATAAAGGTGTTAGATTGTATTCTCCGCTGTCGTCCCGACTTGTCATTTCTGGGGAGGCCGAGAGGTGGTTGCGAGTGACCCGGGTGGCCCATTTCGTGTCACTTCCTTCAGTTGGCGCCCAAACAGGGACTCCATTGGGCTGAACCATCTTGCCCAGAATCGGGTGTAGAGGTCGGGCCGCCTCTGGTCGGATGGGCGGATCGGGGATCCCCATACGACGAGCTTAGTTCTCACAGCTGCCCTCCCTGTGTGATCGGGCAGTGCCTCGCCCAGCGGTCATCCCGGCTGGGGTTCTGACAAGGCAAAACCCTTGTATCTGAACGTTTGGTCTGAAAAGTCGGTGGTGGAGAATAACTTGGTCCGACCTGTGTGCACCAGGTGAGTTTGTCTTACTCATTGGTAGTTATGGCGCCATCTTGAATCATTTTGAATGTGGTCTATGGCCCCTCGAGATACATAGTGTTTGCGAACACTCTGCTAGAACACCTGCTGAATTTGGTATACTCTTGAAAAGGCCAGGGGCTAGAGCATGTCTCCTTGTCTTGGTACAGTCTTCGGACTGTCTGGTGCAGTCTCTAAACTGTCTTGTCTTGGTTCAGTCTACGGACTGTCTTGTCTTGATACAGTCCCTGGAGTGTCTTGTTTGGGTGCAGTCTCCGGACTGTCTTGTTTTGGTGCAGTCTATAGGCTGCCTGTTGGATTCCTGTTGTTTGGCTGTGGCTTGTTTCATGCGAAAAGTGAATGTGTCTGATGTTAAGATGCCTTGTCTAAGTAAACTGTAGTGTGTGTGGTGCCGCTGTAGTTCTGCTGAACCTCGGCTGGAGGAGAGGCAACCTGAGCCTCCGGAAGGCACCGAGAATTTCGATATGTATACCAGGCACGGCATTGGCCCTATTATGTTTAGTACATTATCGCACAAATATACGAGGGACAATGCCGAGCTTCAATGGCCACCGACAGGTACCTTTGATGAACAGGAATTAAATTATTTGCAGGATAAATTATTTGCCAGGAGAAGTAGGCAGTCGATGTTTGATTCACTCCAGGTCTGGCAGAAGGAAGCTAGGCAAAGGCACATGCGAGCAGAGAAGGAGGCTCAGAAAGGAAAAATGCAAACAGTAACACAGAAATCAGTAGCCTACGATAGAGAGAAAATAGAAAAGGGTATAGAGTGTGCTCAGAGGAAATTTCGATTGCAACATGATAAGTCCTATGTTGCCCAAGAGAAAGGTGATGCCTTTGTAGATGAACTCTTAGAAGCCCGGCCCCCACCTCCTTACGCGTGTCGTTCCGACACCTAAGTCTTCTGCCCCTACTTCTCTGCATCTGGCCCCTCTGTCTCTGACCCGGCTGTTTCGTTTATGGCTCCGCCTCTCCCCTCCCTGGCTTCACATGCTGTGGGTGTAATAGTTGCAGATCCTCCCGCAGTGTCTCCTGTCCACGCTCATGTTTCCCCCCTTCTCTCACCCCTTTAACGCAGTCATTACTAACATTAGTGCCCGTCGCTTCATCCATTGTGTCTTTCACAGACATGTCATCCCCAGCATCATTGGGTGCTGGGACACCAGTGCGTGGGTTGAACAAGAGGGATTTAGCTGCGGCACAGGAACCAATGGAGCAGGTGCTGATTTGATCAGATGTGGGGGATGAGGAGAAAATGATGGTAGCTGATCAGGCTGCACAGTGGGAACGGAGTTTAATATACAGTGTAGAGGACGTGTGGAGTGTGTTGAAAGATTTTGAGCAGTTTGTACAGCAGCATGCTCTCAAGCATATTTTGGTTACATTAATAGGGTTGTGGGAACTATGTTTTGGTGGTGTGACACCACAAATAATATATGACATTCGCGACCGTGTATGCACTGCTGACATGGCCCCTAATGATGTTTTTAGTAATGTCGCAACGATGATTGGTTATCGAGGTAGGCTGCAATTGTGTCCTAATTCCTGAGGAGGAAGGCTCACCCTATTTTCCATCCTGAGATTCCAGAATGGAGTAATGCGCAGGATGTTATTGTTCAACAACGGGTAGAGGCCCGTTTTTGGGAACAATGGGTTTACACACAGAGGAAAAGAAGTGAGGTGTTAGCCCTCAAGAGTCAGCTGCCGGACCCAAGTAAAAAATCCAACTGCATATTATAAAGAATTAACAGAGGCCTCCTTATCTACAGTGATGACGCTGGCTGATATCGAGATGTTATTTGGTTTGCTAGTACCAGTGGATATATGGAGGCAGGTCCATACGCAGGACCATGCTGTGGCGTTGGGGGGCACTTGGAATGAGATTAGGGCATGGGATCAGGAAAGGAAACCTGGTAAGAAGCCTAAGGCTGAAATACTGGCTTTGCCGAGTCATATCATTACTTACATGCATTCTCTCATTCCGCCCAGACGAGTAGATTGGGATAAGTTAACGGCATGTTGTCAGAAGAAAGATGAAAGTGTGTCAGATTTTTTCACTCAGTTTGAAGGGGTGTTTCTGGATTTCAGTAGACAAGATTTGTTGGTGGAAGGTGGTGTCAGGTTGTTTGTTAACAGATTTGTTACGATCCTGCTACCTGAGATTGCGACTCGGTTGCAGGTTTCTGAGAGCACCTTAACTACCTCCTCCCTTGGGTGATATTAAGTATGGCTCAGTACTATGAGTATAGGTAAAATGAGGATAAGGAGAAGGTGGAGAAGAAGAATAAGGAGTTGAAGACCAAGGTGCTAATGCAACAGGCAGCAAGGGGATCTGGCAGAGGACGTGGCACTGGTCCGGCTCAATGGTCACGTGGCACTGGCAGAAGTGGCGTTCCAGTGGGGCCGAATCAGTGTGCGTATTGTAGGAAGGAGGGACACTGGCGGAGTGAGTGTCCGGACTTGTTGCAGAAGGTTGTGGCCCCGAGAGGTCAGGGTGCAGGTAGACAGGGTCGTGGAGAGGGCGGTTGCGATGAGGTTCAGGGTGCGGCATCCTCAGTGGTCGATCTGATCAGAACTATTTTGATGACCCCCAGGGAAGGCAGTACTATCACGGTGATTATGATCTGGATGAGGTGTCAGAGATGTCCTATAACTAGGACAGCCAAGGACAAAGAGAGGGACCAGTTCAAATACCTGTAGATCATAGTGGTCCTTATGTCATGGCGGATTTGCATGGTTCAGCTAAGATGTTTCTGGTGGATACAGGTGCAATGAATAGCTCTGATTCTCATTCACTGGTCCCCGGGGCAGCCCTGTCTGGCCATACCAATGTCTTGGCAGGTTTTTCAGCTGTACCAGTTGGGAGCCCCATCTCCAAACCCCTTGCTTTGACTATTGGTCCTTTCACTGTGGACTCGCCATACTTATTGACAACGAATTACGGTGAAAAGTTAATGAGATTAGGCTTGTTGAAAGGGTTGCATGTCACAATTTCATGTTCTCCAGATGGTGTTTATATGTCAATAGGACCGGATGTGGCAAGTACCAAACAGTGTTTTCAAGAGATGCACCGCTTCCTCCTGAATTTAAAGATGTGCTGCCCACATTGTGGACAACGGGAGATACGGACGTACGGTTGTTGCAGATACCACCAGTCCCTATTGCGAATAAAGATAATGCTGTGTTACCTCGTATACCCCAGTGCAAAATACCACAGGCGGGGCAACAGGCTTTGTTTCAGATTATACAGGATTTGATCAAATCAGGGGTGGTTGAGGAGACAGTTGTTAATGCCTGTAATAGCCCTATTATATCTATCTTTAAAAACATACCATTGGATTCCCATAATGCTCAATATGATGTCTATCGCTTTGTGATTTATTTTACGGGAGGTTAACAAAATAGTGGTCCCTCAGTTTCCGGTAGTGCCTGACATTACTGCCCTCTTAACAGTGATTCCTTCTACATCCAATGTGATTGACCTGAAAAATGCTTTTTTTAGCATCCCCATCCATCTGGATAGTCGGCACCTTTTTGGTTTTACATTGGCTGACAGGAGCTTCCAATTCTGTTGAGCTCCTCAGGGGTATACTGAAAGCCCTAGTATATATAGTTAACCCCCTAAAGGTCAGTTGGATTCCCTCTTTCTTCCCTCAGGTAATGTATTATTGCAATGTGTGAACGACCTGTGGTAACCTCCAATATCGAAGAGGGTTGCAAAGACGCCACAGTCAAATTGTTGCTACATTTGGCACAGCAAGGACATAAAGTGTCCCTTTCAAAGTTCCAATATTGTCGACAGGAGGTCACCTATTTAGTTCACCTACTGTCGAAGGAGGGAAGGAGGCTAACACCTGAACGAGTTGATGCCATTGTTAAGATGCCCGTCCCCAAGACTCAGAGGGATGTGCGTGCTTTCATAGGCATCACCTCAGTTTGTCTTCATTGGATACCTGGTTATTCTCTACTAACAAAGCCTTTACTCAGTCTAATAACTAAAGACGTGTATGAACCTTTACCCTGGACGCATGAATGTCAGCAAGCTTTTGAGCAATTAAAAGTTGCTCTTTGCTCTGCACCTGTGCTTGGTATGCCGGATTATCTGAAGCCTTTCGTGTTGTACCTACACGAAACGGCTGGCTGTGCGCTTTCTTTGTTCACACAAAGCTTTGGAGGTAAGCAGAGGCAGTGGGCTTATTTCTTTGACTTTCTTGACACTGTCACCAGAGCCCTCCCGAGCTGTATAAGAGCAGCTGTGGCCATGGCTGTCTCTATTTGACAATCAGCAGGGCTCATCCTCAATACTGATCTCCCAGAAATGGTACCCCATGCTGTGGACACACTTCTGAATAAGACAAAGACGCAGCACCTTACCAGTGTTCATCTGACTGGTTATGAACTGACTCTATTTGCGCCACACATCACAATTAAAAGATGTGGCACTCTGAACCCAGCCTCGTTACTACCCCTCCCTTCGGAAAATGAGGACAAAGATGTCCATGATTGCTTATTCCTGACAGAGGAGGAGTTGAAGGGATGGGTAGACCTGACTGACGTTTCCTTATCTGACCTGCAAGGGGAACTATATGTCGATGGCTCTTATTTTAAATTGTCAGATGGCACCACCACTGCAGTATATTCTATTACTACGCTGCACACTGTGATTGAGACATCACGTGTCCCCTACCAATCAGCACAAGCTGCAGAGCTGGTTGCTCTTTTGCGAGCATGTGAGCTAAGTGAGGGATTGGCTGTCAATATTTATACTGACAGCCAGTATGTGTTTAGAGTAGCCCATAATTTTGGGCGGCTCTGGGCAGAGAGGGGATTCCTGACTTCCCAGGGCACAAAGGTACAGCACGGCCCTCTGATACATAGGCTTTTGTCAGCGCTGACGCTTCCCAAAAGATTAGCAATAGTGAAGTGTAGTACCCATAAAGCGATTACTGACAATGAGGGGAGGGGAAATGCGTTTTCAGACCAGACAGCTAAAGAGGCATCCAGGTTCAAGATGAAGAGAATGTTCGTGGCAGGGCCAGCTAGATGGGTGCCTGACAATGGAATGTTTGAGGACACACTGGAGAATGTATATATATATATATATTATCTACTGGCGGTCGCCAGTAGATAGTTATAGTTAGGACCGAGTTTCCATAGGAAATCTGAAAATTCTATTTTGAATAACTTTGGCGCCGGTTGACGAATCCTCACGAAATTTTCAAAACGAATGGGGCGCTCCGCTCAGCTCCTACCCTGAAAGTCTCGGGGTGATTCGTCAAGCAGGGGCTGAGAAAAAAGGGGGTCCCAAAACGCATTTTCCCCATGCATTTTCACATAGGACCTTTAGTCGAAGGTAAAGCCCGAACGGCTGAACAGAATTACTTGAAATTTGGCAAAGAGGTAGTCCTCAGGTCAAGCATGTGCCTTTTGCATATATGGTGTCAATCTGTTCAGTAGTTCCTGAGAAAATTGCAGTTAAAAGTACATAAATATCTATAAGCGCGCACCGTGCGCGCACCGTGCGCGCACCATAACGTGCACGAGCGTAATTCTGATTGGTGGTTACATGTCAGTCAACATTCGAATCGGTCGAAATCAGGACGTGTCGGCCGCCATTTTGTGTGTTTTGTGTGTGACAGTGAAAAAGAAAGGTGGAGAACGTGAAAAGGGGGCAGGGTAGAGAGTTCCTGACCCCCTAGCCTTTGTCAGGGGGTCCCTGAAGGACCCTGAAGGGTGAAAAAAACATTTTATTTTTTTTTCAAAAAATCACGGGGTGCGCGCACCGTGCGCTCACCGTGCGCTCACCGTGCACGCACGGTGAAAAACCTTAAAAAAACATTTTAAACGAGCCATTCCATATTACAGGATACAGTCAATCTATAACTATATAAATAGGTAGCTTATTGTAAAACAAATCTATAAAAAATATAATAAAACATACATAACTTAGCATTTAAAAAAACCTTACAAATTCACTTAAAAAACCATAGGTTTCAGACACGTTATAGTTAGGAATTAGCATTTAAAAAACCTTGCAAATTCGCTTAAAAAACCATATGTTTCACACATGTTATAGTTCGCTGGACATTTCACTCGTAAAAAACCATTGAAATTCCCCCGTTATAGTTAGTTCAGATAACTATAACTCGCGCGACCGCCACTCTATCACAAGGATGATGTCATCAGTGATGTCATGAGTGATGCCACTGACCATGTCATGAGTGATGTAATATGTGACGTCATGAGCAGTGGATTGCGGGCGCGCGAGTTATAGTTATCTGAACTAACTATAACGGGGGAATTTCAATGTTTTTTTACGAGTGAAATGTCCAGCTAACTATAACATGTGTGAAACCTATGGTTTTTTAAGTGAATTTGCAAGGTTTTTTAAATGCTAATTCCTAACTATAACGTGTGTGAAACCTATGGTTTTTTAAGTGAATATATATATATATATGTACAGTGGGACAGGCTGGCTGGAAGTAGGGGCCAATGGACTGTTTTTTCACCCTGTATTTTTACCAAGGCTTCTTCCTGAACTGCGCTATGTGCTAATTTCCAACAGACTGTACACAGCCACATAAGCCACTCATCGTGCGATCAATATGTTGCATGATGGGACTTGCAGTTCTTAGCATCGAATTGCCGGAGTGCTATGTCAGGGAAACGAGGCTCAGGTGAGCGCCTCACCACTAAGGAGGGAGGAGCATAAAAAGGACATTCACAAAGAAACGTTGAGTAAACTGAGGCATTCGAAGAAGGAAAACTGCCAAAACGCGTCATGCCGAACTTTCTTTTATTAAACAGTCATTGAAGCCCCGCTGTGTCCTTGGATTTTCTTGGATGGAAGGAAATGTTTTCGGTATAAGTAGCGTGTTGATGGAGCGGGTAGTACAACATTTTGTATACCCCCCTATTCTGCATGCCTATACTAATTAGAATAATCTATTAATTATAATACTATTAATGTGTTTGCATGATATTAAATCAACCTTATTAATATACGAAATATACGTGGGATTTGCATTTTGCATGGCTGAATAATTGTTATCACTAAAATACGTATGCATACTAACAGTAGTATATGTAGTAAATAGAAGACCGCATGATAAATGTGGCTTTTGTTATGTTTTTGTAATGTCGCACCAGATGACATCAAATGGGTGAATATGAACGCTTTAAATGTCGCTATACGCTAGATAATTACAAGCACATAAAGGGATTAGAAAGGGGTTAACATTTTACTCAATATTTCTATGTATTAATTACTCTTTTGTGTTTGTTTCGCTTAAGTTGTCCTTTGGGCCTAAAGCAAAGATGGCCGCCGACGTAACACTACGCGATGGCCACCATTCCACGAGGTTTTGGGCGAAGTGCGCCAGCACTACAACATGTTCCTGTGGCCTCGACATGACCCTAGACTCACTGTGCACAAGCAAGGCCACGGTGGGAAGCCCGCCAAGTACACTAACAATGGACAGATACAAGGAACCGGAAAGATCATGTACAGTGACATAACCTCCTGAACTCTGAGAAACCTCACCGGACGATCCCAATCGATCAATGGGAGAATCCCAAATTCAGAAAATTGTAACATCTTGACTTCACTTTTATTATAAATATGACGATAGAATAGAGAGGAAATGTATGTTCGTGCGTGCTTTACTTTTTTCTGACGGAGACGACGGTGATGCTACGTGACTGCTGCGTTCCTGAATCTTTGACAGACTGAATGCTGCCCATTTTCCTTGATGAACTGCGAACTTTATAAAATTTATGGGCACTGATAGATGCTTGCATGTCTCTGGTCCTTGTCCATCCTTGGGACTATAGCGTGCTACATGAAGAACTTTGAATTCCGACTGATTGACAGCTAATTTGATGACTTAGAGGATGACCAATAGCCAGATTAGGTAAATATGATGTTCTGTGACTTAATAAAACTTACTAGATGAAACAAAATTCTTGCAATAATTAGATAAACAACTATTGATTAACAAGCAAATGTGTTTTGTCGTTTATTGAGGGAGGATAGATTAAATCCTAAATGGGATTTTAGCTGGTCTAAATAACCATACTGATCCAACTAAATGATCCATTGATGACTTAGTATGTAAGTGCAGACCAGTGAGAAGTGAAGCGTGAATGTCGGTGATATGGGCCCCACCAATTACTGTATGAGTGAATGTGTTAATGTGATATTTGGTCTGTGACGAAGGGAGGATATTTGGTTCGGGGTTTATCCTGATCTCCGTTACCTAGGTTTCCGCGCTGCATCAGTGTTACCCATGACACGCAACAGGGACCCTTCCACAAAGAGGTTGCGACTATTCATTGTCAACGAGTCGGAATAACTCCAAGGTATCGAGCAGACGCGACCCGCAGCTTGACCCCTGGAAAGGGGAGTTGCTGCTGCCAATGGGCGGTCCATGACTACATGGAGCGACGTAGTCACTGTACTGGCATCTCCGAACTTGCTAACAGTGGGACAGGCTGGCTGGAAGTAGGGGCCAATGGACTGTTTTTTCGCCCTGTATTTTTACCAAGGCTTCTTCCTGAACTGCGCTATGTGCTAATTTCCAACAGACGGTACACAGCCACATAAGCCACTCGTCGTGCGATCAACATGTTGCATGATGGGACTAGCAATTCTCAGCCTCGAACTGCCGGAGTGCTATGTCAGGGAAACGCAGCTCAGGTGAGCGCCTGATCACTAAGGAGGGAGGGGCATAAAATGGACATTCACAAAGAAACATTGAGTAAACTGAGGCATTCGAAGAAGGCAAACCACCAAAACGCATCATGCCGAACTTTCTTATATTAAATAGTCACTGAAGCCCCGCTGTGTCCCTGGATTTTCTTGGATGGGAGGAGATGTTTTCGGTATATATATATATATATATATATATATATATATATATACATATATATATATGTATTACCTACTGGCGGTCGCCAGTAGGTAGTTATAGTTAGGACCGTGTTTCCATGGGAAATTTCAAAATTCTATTTTGAATAACTTTGGCGCCGGTTGACGAATCTTCGCTAAATTTTCAAAACTAATGGGGCGCTCCGTTCAGTTCCTACCCTGAAAGTTTCGGGGTGATTCGTCAAGCGGGGGCAGAGAAAAAAGGGGGGTCCCAAAACGCGTTTTCCCCATGCATTTTTCCATAGGGACTTTAGTCGCAGCTACAGCCCGAACGGCTGAACAGAATTATGTGAAATTTGGCAGAGAGGTAGCCATAAGGTCCATGAAGTGCCTTTTGCAGGTTTGGGGTAAATCTGTTCAGTATTTCCTGAGAAATTAGCATTTAAATCAATATATATATCTGTAAGCGCGCAGCGTGCGCGCACTGAGCAAGTCCTGTGCGCGCACCTTGCCGTGCGCGAGCGCACTTCTGATTGGTTGTTAGATGTCAGTAAACATTCGAATCGGTGGAAATCAGGAAGCGGCGGCCGCTATTTTGTCTCTCGCATAAAGAGGGGGTGAGAAACAAAGGGGGAGAACTTGAAAAGGGGGCAGAGTGGGGAGGTATTGACCCACTAGGCATTGTAAGGGGGTCACAGTAGGTCCTTGTAGGGCAAAAAAAAATATTTATATTTTGAAAAAAAATATCGCCGAGTGCGCGCACCCAGCGGGCACCCGAAAAAATTTTAAAAACAAAAAAATTACAAAAAAATCGCAATTAAGTAAAAAGATATAAGGTGGCTCTAAAAAGAGCCCTTGTGTTTATTGTGTGTTTTTCGGTACCTACAAGTAAGTACCGATGCAGAGTCTAAAGTTCAAGAGGAAGACTCTCTTGCCTTCATCAGTGAAGTGTACACCATCTCCTCTATAAATGTCTTGCATGTTGTAACGCAAGTTGTTGTGGTATATAGAACCCATACCAAAGTCTCTGAGGAAAGCAGAAATAGATTTGTTGACGTGCTTCCTTGCTTTGTCAATCTGTGGACAAAATTGGTTGGACCAGTTCCACTTTTGCCTTTGGCATATGTTAGAATATACAAAGGCAGTTTGTGGAAAAAGCGACATCAATTGCACAAAGGTGTCCTTAATAAGCATTTCCAGACGTACCCCAGTTAAAGTGCCTAGGTCATTACCACCACAGTGCACAATAATAAGGTTAGGCTGTGGGAGATGTAGAAAGGTTTTCACCAAAGGCATTAATTGGTGCCACTTTAACCCTCTCTGACCAAGCCATTTAATGTCTACATTTGGCAAAGCAAGGTCTCTCACCATACCTCTTTTTTCTGCAAATTCTTCACTCCAGAAGACATAGCTGTGACCTACAATCCACACTGTGAACATCTTCCAAGGAGATCTGGATGCACTCAGGAGGTGTCTTTCAGTAGAAAGGCAATATGAAATGAAAGACAGTTGAAAAATGGGGGCACACATAGTTTTTATTATAAAAAGAACTCATTGGCTGTTTGAAACCATTCTACACTAAAAACTAGGCTGTATGTTTAAATTTTAAAAAGCATGTTTTGTATTGGTACAGAAAAATGTGTTACCAAAGAACATTACTATGGATTGGCTGTTAGGTTTGAAAAGTCAAGCACTCTTGCTCTTTGGATATGAAACATTGTCTGCTGATCTTCTGACCTCTCTCCTCACAGCAGTGTTCCATGACCTGTTGCTATGGTAGCAGGCAGGAGACAAGTTGGGGGAAGGGTACATTTGGAAAGGGGTTGAAGTTTTCAACCAATAGAAATGTGTGATTTCATTTGAAAAAAAGTGGGAAGCACTGAGATTTGAAATTAACATGTATATGTGTGAAAAAAGAGAGGGAAACATTGCCATTTACTGGTTCTGCAGAGAGGAGAGAGGTGTAGAGTTCTGATATTCTGACTCTGATAGTCTGCTGTTTGAGTGGCACCTTTCTTTCACAAGTAACTAATTTTAAAGGTGAGTTATGAGTTTGAGAGGGGAAGTATGTGGTGATTTTTGAGAAAAATATTAGAATTGTGAATCTTCTTCAAAAGTTATGTTTTACATTTTGAGGTTTGGGAGATATTTAACTGTCTTGAACTTGTAAGATATTAAGGAGTATGTTTTCACCATAAGTTAATGTGTACTGGTAACAATGAGGAATACTGTTTTGTGCCTACCATCAAACCATGAGTCTGTGTGCAGAGAAGAATTGTTGACAGAGATTTAATTTGTGTTGCTGTTGAAAAGTAAGACTTGCAGTTGAAAGAAAAGGACAGCTTCTTTTTAATTGTGATGGTTAAAAGTACTTGTAATATATATGTAATATTTCTAACAAGGTATATTTTAGTGAGGAAAGTTTTAGGGCTTTTTTTAAACAATCTTTCAGATTGTTTTTTTTTTGCCCGCTGTTAAATGATGAATACAATTGTTTTCACTATTTTAAGTGAAAATTAAAAAATTCTGAAAACAGCAAAAAAAGGGCAAAAAATTGCTTTGTAAAATATGTAAAAACAGGTAATGCTTTTTGTAATGTATGATTGAATATTAATACTTTTTTTCTTTTTTTGCAGAACTGGAAAGAAAAAAAAAATTCTGTTCCCTTGCAAAATACTTTAAAAAATAATTTTTCAAAATTTTTTTTTTTTTTTTTTAAATAAGTGAAAAATATTAGTATTTCTCAATCCTCCCTTTTCATGCTTCCATTTCTTCACCTCTTTTTGTACATTAAATTTAAAAAAAAAAAAAAAAAAAAATTTTAAAAACCTTGGGTGCGCGCAGGGTGCGCGCACCCCCCAAAAAAAAAAAATAATAAATCCCTCAAAAAAAATGTTGGGGTTTAGTTTTTAAGTGGCTCTTAAAAGAGCCCTTGAGTTAATGGAGGGAAACAGGAAGAGAAAAACGAAAAAAAAGAAAAAACATCTATGGCCTACTGCGCTCATGCGCATCAAATTTTCTCTGAATGAGATCAAGACTGGTCTCACACACAGAAATAAGTTTACCGCAATCAGTGCAGTGTGTGGACAACCTCGCAAAACAAGGTGGTCCAAAACGAGGTGTGGAAGAAGGCAAAGGCACCACTGCAGAAGAAGTGCTCGGCTGAGCTGCCGAAGATGTGCTCGGCTGAGCTGCTGCAGATGTCGTCGGTTGAGCAGGTGGAGGGTTTGCTCCAGAAGCTCGACGAAAAGTCACTGGATGCATTTTGTCAACATGCCTCAACATAGTGTGAATGCTAAAAGAATACTTCTTGTTAGGATTCCCACATGACAAGACTTTTTGACAAAGTACACATGTAACTTTAGGTGCATTGACCTTTTTTTGTCCCTCTGGAAAAGTGAAAAACTGCCATATAAAGCTGTCTTTCTGCTTCCTGCTCCTCTGCCTCTCAATAGTGTCCTGGTCACTGTCTGAAGATGGTTGCTGTTCAGCCATTGTCTCTCAACAACAGAATAGCTCCTTCTCCAAAGGAATCAGAACTAATAATGAGGGGAGTAGGTGTGGTTTGGGAAGAATCTGGAACTGAAAGTACTTCAAACCAATCAAAAGTGATGATTCTTGATCACATGACTTGCCATGAGGGGATTGGGTGTGGTGTTGAAGCAATCAGAAACTGAAAGTAATGATAACCAATAAGAAGTGTTGTTTTATTATGCATATAACCCGAGGTGCGCGCACTGCGCAAGCTCCGAGCGCGCACCTCGTGATTACGCATGCGCGAACGCGTAGGAGCGCATGTGCATACGTCATATGCGCGTACGTAGCGCGCATACGTTGAACACGCGTATACGCGAACGTTATTGCGCGTAATTTAAGCGTATGCGGAAGTAAACCACGTGGAGCGCGTAGGACGCACGCACGCATGCGTACGTACGTACGCATACGTATTGGGTGCGCGCTCCCAGCGCGCACTATGATGTATATATGCGTACGTAAATAACGTACGACGGTATTTTAAAAAAACTTACGAAATTGTACTAGGAGCGCGCTCAGAGCGCGCACCCCAAGAATTTATATTAAAAAAAAAGTGGAGAAAAATTAATTGCAAAAATTAAAAAAACTGTTCAACTTTATCCTAATTGTAATTTTAAAATAAAAGCAAAAACAAATAAAAGGATACAGATAATATATAAATGAATACATAGGAATTTTATTTTTAATAATTCAAAAATTAGCATTTAAAAAACCGTACAAATTCACTGAAAAAACCAAAGGTTTCACACACGTTATAGTTAGGAATTAGCATTTAAAAAACCTTGCAAATTCACTGAAAAAACCATAGGTTTCACACATGTTATAGTTAGATGGACATTTCTCTCATACAAAACCAATGAAATTCCCCCGTTATAGTTAGTTCAGCTAACTATAACTCGCGCCCCCGCAATGCACTGCTGATGACGTCACATATTACATCACTCATGACATGGTCAGTGACATCACTCATGACATCACGGATGACATCTCAAATGACATCACTGATGACATCACTGATGACATCAACCTTGTGATAGAGTGGCAGACCTCCTCTCACCCTAATATAACCTTTGATACACACATTCAAAAATAGAGACTAACATTTTCAAAACAATCGACAATCGACATACCATCGACATACCAATACCAGTTACAACAACCTCTTCAGTAATTGTAAGATCCACATACACATCCACTCATTCACCAACAGTCCTGTACAGTCACTCATACACGTACTCACTCATCATATGTACTCATACACCTATACATCCTGTTACACAATGCCTCTCATCCATAGAGTTACTGACACACATAGTCACTCATGAAAATAAAGAATCAAACATACATTTACTTGCATATACAGTTATACACACACCACCACACTTACTTCTACGGGAACTTACACATACTTAGTCTTTTAAACAATCACTTATAGAAACACATACTTATTCATACAGGAACTCTTTCAATTTCTCACTCTCACATATACTCACTTATATATATATACACCAATAGTCACATATACTAGTTTAAAACATTTGTAGTTACTCATAGAGACACTATTGAGACAGTCATTCACTCACTAACACACCCATGCACACACTCATCCACCCATACAGTCCTGCACACATGCTGTCTTCAACACATACAAACAGTGAGTCACTCATTAATGCACCTATGCACTACGTAATACCCCCCACCGAACCATACACACACTCACACTGATACTAAAAAAACGAACTAATAACCTATATAGACACCCATGTAGCTACTCACCAACCCATGCAGCCACTTATACACAAAGTGGGAGACTGATACAGATATTTACATATTTAAACATTACTCACTAGGCAATGTATTCACTATGATACACTTAATCAGTCAGTTATACAATCAATTTTTCAAAAACAAATCATCCATTTAGACACTTATATACCCATTTATTCTTCCATCGACCTTGAGATATACATATATAAAACATATTTAATTTTCAGAAAAACAGACATTCACTGGATGATGTCATCAGTGATGTCATCAGTGATGTCATTTGAGATGTCATCAGTGATGTCATGAGTGATGTCACTGACCATGTCATGAGAGAAATGTCCAGCTAACTATAACATGTGTGAAACCTATGGTTTTTTGAGTGAATATATATATATATATATATATATGAAGAAAAACGCCTTCAGGTAACCAAATCCTTGGCAAAGACGAAGCGAACCCAGTTTGAATTTGAGCCAGCGTTTATTTAGTGCCCAACACCAATGCCGCCATTACGCGTTTCAGCCCTTGTGGGGCCTTGATCACATGACAACGTTTAAGGGCGTGAATAAAGTATTTAAAGTGCAAAAAACTCATTATCAATTGCATCAGGTGTGTTGTTTAGCAATAGACATAGAAAACATACCCTGATCACACCACAACGTATTGATTTATGCATGATAGATCAGAGGATAAAATCAATGTGAAATACATGATTTAAAATCACCGTAAAATACGGGAATGGGGTAAGAACAAACATCTACACAGATTATATATAAATGTATAAATACATAAAAACAGATATATCACAGAATCCTCCACGTATTAAATTTAAAACATATGTGAATTCTCAAATATATAAAAAACACGAAATATGCCTATATAAATATAGATAAATAAATAAATAAATATCATATATCAATATTCGGATACCTGTTAAAAAAAGATTAATTATTGATCATTAGTTACCTCAGGGATACTACAGGTATTTATGTTCTGTGTAGGACATCTCAGATGTTAACAAATATTTCCTCGGAAATAGGGGACAAATGCCAGTCATTCACTCCATTACTATCCTATTGCTGTATGTGCAAAGATGCAAAGATAAAACATCATAAATATGTGCAAACCAAGTGTATATAAAAATACTCTAAAAAATGTCTAATCATTAAAAGACCATATGGGTCACGGGAGAAGGCAGCCTTATAGATTTGAATTCTAAAATTATTTAGAGACAGGTGAAAAAGTCTTCACTAGCGTTCAGTCCATTTGGTGTTTTGCAGTCCATGAGAATAATGTGCCTTGTTTCTAATTTGCGCAGTAATGACTCTCGATTACCACCTCTTCTTAGGGGCGGGACTGTATCTATGACATAATACTTTAGGCCTGCCGGATTTCTATCATGAACCTCATTGAAATGTCTAGCAACTGGGTACGCGGCGTCTCCATTAGTAATGGCTCGTAGGTGCTGGAGTATCCGCTTGTGCACCTGCAGCTTGGTACTACCCACGTAGCGCAGGCCACACGGACACTCCAGCACATACACCGCGTACTCAGTCTTGCAAGTCAGTTTGTGCTGTATACGGACAGGACTTGTGCTCAGGGGAGTAATGTATTCTGTTTTATTTACGCCATTCTTACAGGCTTTACATACTGAGCATTTAAAGAAACCTGTACTTCTATTAAGCCAGGAACTATTGGTTCTGATTTCTGGGCTACTAGATACTAGGCAATTACTTAAAGACCTTGCCCTCCTATATGTGATACTAGGGGATCGCGGTAATTGGCTCCCCAATACCGGATCATTCACAATCAATGCCCAGTTTTTCTTTATGATCTTGCGGATAGTCTGATGTTGGCTATTGTACGTCAGAATCAATCTTGACTCTTTATGCTCATCAGAAACCAATTTCTTTCTGCCTGAGAGTGCAAGTGCCCTGCCAGGTTCATTGGCTTTGCATATGGCCTTATTAATGAGTTCCATAGGGTAACCTCTACTCAAAAACCTAGTCTTACACTCTCTTTGTGCAATACTACAGTCCATGTCATTACTACAAATTCTTCTTATACAAAGCATTTCCCCGTATGGAATACTTCTAATCACATGTGCCGGGTGATGACTAGTGGCGTGTAATATAGCGTTCCCAGCCGTGGGTTTTCTAAACAATCTAGTCTGCAGTGTATTGGAACAAACCCGAATTTCAACATCCAAGAAACAAATAGATGTATCACTGATTTGCCCGGAGAAGCCAAGGTTCAATTCATTGTTATTTAGATTGTCTATAAATTGTTTAGCTTCACTTTCTGGTCCCTTCCAAATTATTAAAAGGTCATCAATATACCTATACCACTTTACAATGTTTTCAGACATGATTTTGGTGTACGTAGGTATGAGGACATGCTCCTCCCAATATCCCAAATGTAGACAAGCATAGCTAGGGGAGAAACATGCCCCCATAGCCACGCCCCTCACCTGCTGGAATACTTGGTTAGAAAACAGGAAAAAGTTGTTCTCAAGGCACATGTTGATCATTGATAGTAACATTTTGTTATGTTCATGATAATGGATGAGTCTCAGATTGAGGTAGTATTCTATGGCCTTCATTCCATCCCTGTGATGAATACTAGTATACAGGGAGGATACATCTAAAGAGATAAGAAGGTACCCCGGTTCCCACACTAAACCCTCTATTTTCTTCAATAGATCACCAGTATCTAGAATGTACGATGGAAGTCTTTTTACAAATTCCTGCAGGAAAAAATCAACATATTTACATGGTCAGTGACATCACTCATGACATCACTGATGACATCTCAAATGACATCACTGATGACATCACTGATGACATCATCCATTGAGTATGTGTTTCTGAACAATTTTAATATGTTTAATATATATAGGGAAAGGCCTGTTGAAGAATGAGTGGGTGTACAAATGTGTAAATGTATGATTTTCTTTGGTGCGTAACTGACTCTATAAGTGAGTCATTAAATGTATCTTACTGCAGACTAGTGACTAAACTGTGTAAATGTTTGTATGTGTCTGTATGTTAGTGTATAAGTGGCGGCATGGTTTTGTGAATACCTATATAAGTGTCTATATGAGTTATTGATTGCTTGTCTCAGTATCTGTATGGGTTCCTGAGTGTTTGTGTGGGTAGGGTGTGTGTGACTCTATGCATAGATGTGTGAGTGGGTGATTCTATGGGTGCATGGTTTTAAGAGTGCATCTGTGATGGACTGTATGGTTGAGTGAGTGTATGTATGGGTGTGTTAGGGATTGAATGTATATCTCAGTGGTACATTTGTGACTAACTACATATGTGAAAGGCAGTATATATGCGTGTAAGAGTATATAAGTGGGTAGATGTGAGAGTGTGTGATTGTGAGAGTGACTGTATGGATGAGTGTGTGCTTGTATCAATGATTCTATAAGAGCGTAGGAATGTGATACTATTTTTATGAGTAAGTGAACTTGAGTGTGTATAACCGCATAGGTGAGTAAATGGGAGTGTGATTTTTTGCATGACTGAGTAGGTGTGAGAGTACCTCTATGGATGATTGGTAGTGTGTGAGTGTCTAAATAGGTGTATAAATGCATATGATAGTTTTGTATGGAGTGACTGTAAGTATGAGTGACTGTACAGGTGAATGAGTGGAGGTGTATGTAGACCTAAGAGTTAATAAGTGGGTATGTAGTTATTTGTATTGCAGTATGTATGGTTATGAGAATGGAACTCTTAAATTTTGAGTCGGTGTATCAAAGGTTATATTAGGGTGTGAGAAGATGTGGTAACTTATCACATGGATGACGTCATCAGTGATGTCATCAGTGATGTCATTTGAGATGTCATGAGTGATGTCATGAGTGATGTCACTGACCATGTCATGAGTGATGTAATATGTGACGTCATCAGCAGTGGATTGCTGGCACGCGAGTTATAGTTAGCTGAACTAACTATAACGGGGGAATTTCATTGGTTTTGTACTAGTGAAATGTCCAGCTAACTATAACATGTGTGAAACCTATGTTTTTTTCAGTGAATATATATATATATATAAATATATATATTATATATATATATATATATAAAGATCAAAGGTTACAGGTTACAGTAAGGAAATAATATTTTAAATACCTTCTAAATTCACCTGAAAAACAAAGGTCACTGGGACGTTATAGTTAGGCTCAACTTTCAATCGTACAAAAGCGGTTACATTCAGCCATTATAGTTATCTGAGCTAACTATAACATATGCCCCTGGAATGCACTGGGTATGACCTCACATATTATATCACTCATGACATGTTCAGTGACATCACTAATGACCTCTCAAATGGTATCACTGATTACATCTTCCATTGAGTGTGTTTTGTAAACATTTCAGAGATTGTGGGAGTGTGTGTGTGAGTGGCCGTATAGGTGGGTTGGTGAGTGGGTGTGTGAGTGTCTGTATATGTCTATGAGTGGATATGTGAGTGAGTGAATGTGTGAGTGGATGCATGGGTCTCTGAGTGAGTGTGTGAATACCTACAAGCCCAGATAGTGAGGATCATTTGTACTTTATAGAAGTGGAGCTTCACATGCCCATTTATCAAAAATTCACAGCAAGATGTTTTCAAAATTATAATATGAAAAGTGACATGTGGTATTATACCACATGTTTTAAATTCATGCTACTGATATCATTTTCAAATGTGTGTCCACATTGTAAGGTCTTGTAATGCCTACAAAGGGTGCTTTACATACTTCTGTTTTTGCACCACACCTCAGTCTCTGTGTTTATTGGTATGATTGCTTGAAATTTTCAGGATTCACTGTTTTTTCTTTATGTTCAATAATCCTTCTTAAACTGATCTGACACAAACTTTCAAGTACCGAGGGAAATTTGCAAAACCAGCGTGATTTTCAAAAACACTTTTAATGCTATATAGACATTCTAAAAAATATTTTTGATGTAGGTAATTTACTAAGATTATGTATTAATGTATGTACCCATAAGTGATGTAATGTTGTACGCATGTTTTAATACATATTTCAGTATTCGTGATGACATCGTGACATCATCGCAAAGTCACTGAGAAACCCATGTGACAGAAGAATAAAGAGATTTGATTGGTTAAGTCACTTTTCATGTTTCTGCACTGGGTTTGCCCTCCCACATTTTTTTTACTTCTGGGTGTATCTTTGTATTTTCACACCTTTTACCCACAGCTTTATTTGGGTGGCATATTTTGCAGTTTAAAAATGTCATGCTCCATCTCTAGTCAGGCCCCAGACCCAGAACAGCGCTCTTTATCTAATGAGGAGCAGCAGCTCTCCAAAAGAAGAGATCATTGCTTGGGTGTTTTTTTCTATCCCTTCTGAGGAGAAAACAGTAGTTGCATGGCAGGTGGAGTGCAAACTTTGTGAACAAATATTCTCTAGAGGAACCAGCAAGAAATATAGCCATGGGTCTTTCTCAATGTTTAAGTATTTGAAAACTATTCATTTGCAGCATTTGTTTAGAGCAAAAAAGCAAAAAAAAGGCAACATTAACACCTGCCGTGGATCAGCTAGCTGCTGGAGATACATTGCCAGTTCCACGCACCATCATTATTCCAGCTGTTATACCTAACCTGGCTGATATGGGCACTTTTTGCAGTAAGTGCAATAAGGTTTTGTCTTCTAGGTGTCTTTTTTAGCTATTATTGATGCACAATAGTGCCCCAGATGTTAATTGTTTTCCATGCTTTTGAACCTGTTGCACAGAATTCGTGCATGTTATTTTTGTGAGTTTCAATTTTGTAGTTCCTGTTTAAAAAAAAGAATCATAGTTCAGACATACCAAAAAAGGTTCTTTATATAACCTCCTCATCCAGTTAAAAGAAAGAATAACTTTATGTTTTTGTTAGTATGTCATTCGAAACACCTCTGAGTATCTGTCTATGTTTATTAGTTTAAATGGGTGTTTGAGTCATTGTATTTGGGTGAGTGAGAGAGTATGTGAGGGGCTGTATGGCTGAGTGAGTGGGTGGAAGTGTGGCTTTATGGGTTAGTGAGTGGGTCTGTGAGGAGCTGTATGGCTGGTGAATGGGGGTGTGAGTGGGTGTATGGGTAGGTGAGTGAGTATGTGAGTAGGTATATTGGTGCATGAATGACTGTATGGATGAATGAGTGGGTTGGTGTGTAACTGTATAGGTGGGTGAGTGGGTGTGTGAGTAGCTGTATGGGTGAGTGAATGTGTAGGTTAGTGGCTGTATGGGTGAATGAGTGTGTGTGGGTGTGTGTGAGTCTTTGTGAGTGGGAGACTGACTTTGTGAGTGGCTGTATTGCTGAGTGAGTAGGTGTGTGAGTTGGTCTATAGGTGGGTGAGTGACTGTAAGTGACTATATGGGTGACGGAGTGTCTTTGTGGCTGCATGGTTGAGTGAATGGGTACATGATGGGTTGTATGGGTATGTGAGTGTTGATATAGGTGAGTGAGTGACTGTGTGAGTGGCTATATGGTTGAGTGATGGGTGTAGGGGTGGGTGGGTGACTGTGTGAGTGACTTTATGGGTGGGTGAATGACTGGGTGAGTGGTTTTATACCTGAGTGAGTGGATGTGTGAAGGGTTGTATGGCTGAATGAGTGGGTGGAAGAGTGGCTGAATCAGTGAGTCAGTGAGCGAGTGAGTGAAAGAGTGGATGAGTGGCTGTATGGCTAAATTAGTTAATGTGTGAGTGGCTGTATGAGTGAGTGAGTGACTGTGAGTTATATGAGAGTGAGTGACTTTGTGAGTGGCTGTATGTCTAAGTTAGTAGGTGTGAGAGTGGGTCAGAGGTGGGTGAGTAACTGTGTGAGTGGCTGTATGGGTGAGTGAGTGGGTATCAACATGGCTGTATGGGTGAGGGAGTGGGTGTGTGAGGGGCAGAATAAATTAGTAAGAGGGTGTGTGAGTATCTGTGTGAGTGAGTAAGAGGGTGAATGAGTGGCTGTGTGGGTGAGTGTCTGGGTACTCGAGTGGCTGTATGGATGAGTGAGTGTGAGGGACTGTATGAGTGGTTGAATGATTGAATTAGTGGGTGTTTGAGGGGCTGCATGGCTTATTCCATGGGTGGAAGATTGGCTGTATGTGTGAGTGAGTGGATGGATGAGTGGCTCAATGGGTCAGTGAGTGAGTGACTGAGTGAGTGAGTAAGTGAGTCAGTGAGTGACTGTACGGGTAAGTGAGTTAGTATGTGAATGGCTTTAGGGGTGAGTGAGTGACTATGTGAGTTGTTGTATGAGTGAGTGACTGTCTGAGTGGCTGTATGACTGAATGAGTAGGTGTGTGAGTGGGTCAATAGGTAAGTGAGTGACTGTGTGAGTGGTTGTAGGGGTAAGTAAGTGGGTATGCAAGGGTTGGTATAGGTGAGAAAGAGGGTATGTGTGTCTGCATGGGTGAGTAAGATAGTGCATTTGTGGCTGTATTGGTGAGAGACGGGGTACATGAATGGCTGTATGGGTATGTGAATGGGTATGTGAGTGTCTGTACAAGTGAGTGAGTGACTGCGTGAGTGGTTATATAGTGAGTGAGTGACTGTGAGTGGCTGTATGGGTTGGAAGAGTGGGTGAGTGAGTGTATGGGTGGTTGAGTGACTGTGTGAGTGGCTGTATGACTGAATTAGTGGGTGTTTGAAGAGCTGTATGGCTGATTGAGTGCATAGAAGATGGGCTGTATGGGTGAATGGATTGCCGTGTGAGCTGCTGTATTGAGAGTGAGTGCATGTGTGAGTGGTTGCATGAGTGAGTGAGTGACTGTGTGAATGGCTGTATGAGTAAGTGAGTAAGTATATGAGTGTGTGAATGGGTGTATGAGTCACTGTATGAATGAGTGGATGGATAAGTGTCTGAGTGGGTCTATGTGTGGGCATAAGAGTCTACCAATGGGCCTGTAAGTGGAAATGTGAGTGTCGCAGTGGATCTGTGAGTGGGTGTATGAGTGTGTCAGGGGATGTGTGACTAGGTTCATGAGTGTCTGAGTGGGTCTGTGGGTTGGTACACGAGTGTCTGTATCATTCTGTCAGTCAGTATAAAAGTGTCTGAGTGTGTTTGCAAGTGGGTGCTTAAGTGTCTTAGTAGATGTGTGAGCAGGTGCATGAGTGTCTGTTTGGGTCTGTATGTGCCTGAGGGGGTCTGTGAGTAGGTGCATGAGTGTGTTAGTCTCTGAGTGGATGTGTCACTGGGTTCATGTGAAGAACTGGGTTCAGTGGTGACTTAGTGGGTGTAGACAACTTTAAGATAGGTAGCCCACTTACTACTACCTTTATCCTTCTTTAATGCCCCTAAATTTAGTATTTAGGTGGCATCCCTGGGACCTGAACTTAGATTTGATGGACATAGAGAAGAAATGGACAAAGAAGAGCTGCTGACCAAAGAACTGAAGCCCTCCTGCAGAAAACTGGCACCAAACTACATGGTGTGCTGTCTCGTACTGCAACTGTACTCCAGCCTTCAATAGATTGCTGAAAACCTCTTTTGGAGTAGAGGAGCTACTCCACTGCAGCCTGCAAGCACCGAACCACAAATACTGGTTTACTTATCTGCTGCTGCCAGGTGACTCTGATAGAGTATCCAAGCAAGAAGAGGGACCTCCTCTCCAAGGGATCAGATCTGCCCCCCCTCCAAGTGAGAGCACACCAGGACCTACCAGAGCTGTGCCTTACCAATAGCCTGGGCACCAGACCCCCTGCACTGAAGACTGAGAAGAAAGATTCCAATCTGAACTCCAACAACACAGCATGCAGAATCCCATTGAAGGACTTCGAAGGACTCTGTGAGTGGTCCAGCTCTCCTGGAATTGCCTCTGCAACCTGCCTGCACCTGACCACGAGGACCATCTGGACACAATGGTTGGTGGCCCTATCTACTCTGTACCCACCCCTCTCAACCTGATCAACGACCAACCAGCTGTGCTCCTGGGCTCAGACCCTTGTGACCTGCTCCCTCAAGTGGGACCCCCCCGGACATAACTTTAAGTCCAGCTGAGCAATGTATTTTCAGGTGGCTCCCCCTTCTTCGCAGAGAATCTGCTACCAACAACCTTAGCACACTGCTTCTGGCCGAATCTAGGATGCTTCCGAACTTCTGCTGCCGGAACATCGGACCTGGCCTTGTTACTTATCCGAATCCAGAAGGTGAACCTCAAGAACCCACTGAATGATTTTCTTAGCTTTTTCCTATTTTCTCTCATTGACTTCAATGGTTCATAACTGTGCACAAAAGTGATTTATTTCCCAAACTTGAAAAAATTCATAACATAAAATGTACTTACTGTAGAACAAATTTCTTGGTCTGAAAAATTACATAAAAATGTGTGTTGTTTTATATGGTCTTGGAGTTATTCTTGAGTGTATATCTCATTTATTGCCTCTGTGAGTACAACAAATGATTAGCACTACTCTCTGATAAGCAAAACTGCTCACCCACATTATCCCAAATAGAGCATTTGCATTATCTTCTTTTGCCTCTGTGTACCAATCTGGGTCTCACTGGACTCTGCACAGTGTGCACTATATAGAGAGCCAGGGTCCTACAGTGGGTCTGTGAGTGGGTGTGTGAGTGTCTGAGTGGGTCTGTGAGTGGGAGTATGGGAGATTGAGTGGGTCTATTACTGAGTGCATGAGTCTCCAAGTGGGTCTGTGAGTGGGTGCATGAGTGGGTCTATGAGTGGGTGAGTGTGTCTCTCAGAAGTTCTATGTGTGTGAGTCTCTGAGTTGATCTGTCAGTGGGTACATGAGTGACTAAGTGGGTCTGTCAGTGGGTGTGGGTATCTCTTAAGGGTGTGTGAGTTCATGTGTGAGGCTCTGAGTAGGTGTGAGATTGGGTGCATGAGTGTCTGAGTTGGTATGTCAGTAGCTGTTTGAGTATCTGTAAGTGGGTACATGAGTCTCTCAGTGGGTCTGGGAGTGGCTGTGTGAGTGTCTGATTGGGTCTGTCAGTGGGTGCATAAGTCACTGAGTGGGTCTATGAATGAGTGCATGAGTGTCTGAGGGGTCACTCATTGGGTACATCACTGTCTGAGTAGGTCTATGAGTGGGTGCAGCAGTGTCTGAGTGAGTCTGTGAGTGGGTGTGAGAGTCTATGAGTGGATCTGTGAGTGGATGTGTGAGTTACTGAGAGGGCCTGTGAGTGGGTGCATGAGGTTCTGAGTGGCACTGTGAGTGGGTGCATGAGTGTCAGAGTAGCTCTGTGCGTGGGTATGTCAGTGTACGAGTGGCTCTGTGAATTGGTGCATGAGTATCTGAGTGAATGTGTGAGAGGATACATGAGTTTCTGAGTGGGTCTGTGAGTAGCTGTGTGAGTGGGTCCATGATTCTTTGAGATGGTCTATGATTGGGTGTGTGAGTCTCTCACTGGATCTGTGAGTGGGTGCATGAATGTTTGTGTGGGCCTGTAAGTGGGTACTTGGGTGTCTGAGTGGGTATGTGAATGGGTGCAATAATGTCTGAGTGAACAATTCATAACAAAGTACATACTGTAGAAATAAATCTTGGTTTGAAAAATGTCATAATAATCGATGTTATTTTTATAAATTGGTCATGGAAATATTCATGAGTGTGTGTCTCATTTGTTGCCTCTGTAAGTAATACAAATGCTAAGCACTATCTTCTGATAAGCCAAACTGTTTGCCCTCACTACCACAAATAGAGCATTATTATTATCTACATTTGCCTCTGTGTATAAATCTGGGCCTCACTGGACTCTGTACAGTGTATTTTATTTTAGTGCTCTATATAGACAGCCAGCGTCCTAAAATGGGTCTGTGGGTGGGTGCGTGAGTGTATGAGTGTAAGCCTGGGCAAAGCACTACGCTACGCTCGCGTAGTTTGCGAAGTTCGCGCTACTTCGCACTACGCGAACTGCACGTAGCACAGTGCGAACACGCATAGTGTAGTGTTGCGTAGTGCTGCGGTAATTTTTTGCTTGCTCGCGGTCCTCAACGTCAAGTTGGCGACTGCGAGCAAGCAAAATGACATCCCGGCGAGACTTTTTCCTTGTTCGCGATCAGCAACATCAAGCTGGCGATCGCGAGCATAGAAAATAAACCTCCCGGCGAGATTCCCAACGCGAGGAGGTCAGGTTTCTCATTGCGAGTGGTCGCGTATGCTCACGACCGCTCGCGATGAGAAACTACCAGTTTGCGTTGAGAAAGCTGCCGCTCGAGTAAAAATCTACTCGAGCAGCAGAAAACTACTGCTCGCACTGTGCAAGATGCCATTTTCAATGATTGCACATTGCCGGTTGCTTGTCCGCACTGTGCAATCATTGAAAACGACATCTGGCACAGTGCGAACAAGGTACTACGCAGTTCGCGAAGTGCTACGCGTAGCTCGCGTAGTGCGAACTGCACTTTGCGTAGCTTCGCGAAGTGCTACTTCGCGAACTACGCCCAGGGTTATATGAGTGGCTATTTTCCTATGGTCCTAACTATAACTACCTACTGGTGGTTCCAAGTAGGTAGGTATAGTTAGGACCTATTTTCCAAAGGAAAAGCATATTTTGACTTGCCTATATCTTTTGAGCCATTTGATGACTCTTCACAAAATGTTCTCTTAAAAAGTGTGCCTGTGATTCTTGTTGGAAAGTTTCAGAATAATCTGTCAAGCCGGGGGCGAAAAAAAGAGGGGCTAAATAAAGTGTGTTTCAAATGTTAATTCCCATACGAATTTTAGATACGACTACAGCTCCAACCGCTGAACGGAATTACACCAAATTTGGTATATAGGTAGCTGTCACTCCAGAAAGTGACCTTTTTATAAATTGGTTTAAACTTGTTAAGTAGTTTGGGAGTTATTAAAGACAAAACAAATTTGGATTTCCGGGAATGCAAAGGCTCTGCTAACCCTCCTGATCTGGTGCTGAGATCTGATTGGCTGCCAACACTTCAACCAGGAAGTTTTGAATGCCACCTTGGGCCTCGGCTTTAGCCAAGTCCCTGAAAAAATGTTTAAAAAACAGAAAAGGTGGCAGGGTAGGAATACCATGACCCCCAAACCTTGATCTTGGGGTCCCAGAGGAACCACAGCAGGGCTAAAAATCATTTTTTTTTTAAGTTTTTGGGTGAAAATCATGGCAGATCCATAACTCCGGCTAAAATAAAAAAACATGTGCGATCTCCCATGCTTGTTTGGGTAAAAGCCTATGGGTGGGCCAAGTCTCAGGGGCATTGTTTAAAAGCAGAAGGGGGACTCACGGGGCCCCCCTCCCAAGGCTCATTGAGCCCAGGGTAACACCACCTCCCCAGGGCTTTATTCATGTTTAAAAAATGGTGGGGGCACACGGGGCCCCCCTCCTGAGACTCTATGCGCCCTGTGGACCACCACTTCCCCAGGGCTACACAAATAGAAAGGGGGGCTGCGTGAATCCCCCTGAACCCCAGGCACAACCACTTCCCCGGGACTAAATACCCATTAATGGTGGAGCCCTGCAGAACCCCCCGGGCCCCAGAGACCACCACCTTCCCAGGGACAAGTACTTTCAAAACAATGGATGTACCTCCCAGGGCAGGCCATTGAAAATCTAAGGATTAGGGCCACATGGCCCCTCCTGAAGCCAATAATTGCCCTGGGGATTGCTATCCCAAAAAACTGTCTCCAAGTATGTAACGGGGTGCTCACCTCGGGACATACCTTATGCTTTTGCTTGGTGGGAGCTATGAAGTCTCCAAACAAGCCAAAGCAAACACTCTGGTTCCAGTGGGCAGAAGCAGTCAAAGTGCTCCCGCCTGCTGGAAGTGGAGGTTTCATCTATTAAACTATTGCTCTGCACAGAGGGGGCTGCCTTTCCAGCAGCTCCTTCCATGCAGCAATAATAACGGCTCCCGCAGTAGGCAGGGAATAGTCTCTGACCTCGGGGACCTTGAGGCTACTCCCGCCATCCCCGTCAAGCAGAAAGAGGCAAAATAAAGGTGAGAAAGAGGCAGAATAGAGGACAGAAATGAGCAGAAAGAGGCACGATAAAGGTGAGAAAGGAGCAGAAAGAGGCAGAATAAAGGTCAGCAATGAGCAGAAATAGGCAAGATAGAGGTGAGAAAGAAGCAGAAAGAGGCAAAATAAAGGTCAGAAACGAGCAAAAAGAGGCAGAACGAAGTTCAGCAACGAGCAGGAAGAGGCAAAATAAAGGAGAGAAATTAGCAGAAAGAGGCCTAATAAAGGTCGGACGTGAGCAGAAAGAGTCAAAGTAGTGGGCCGAAAGAGCAGAGAAGACGCAGAAAAACACAAGCAGAAGGAGGCAAGATAATGGACAGAAGCGAGCAGAAACTGGCAAAATGAAGGTAAAAAATGCATAGAAAAAGCTAAAATAAAGGTGAGAAACAGGCAGAAAGAGGCAGAATAAAGGGCAGCAATGGGCAGAAAGAGGCAAGATAACAGTGAGAAATGAGCAGAAAGAGGCAGAATAACAGTCCAAAACGAGCAGATTGAGGTAGAATAAAGGTCATCAACGAGCAGAAAGAGGAAAAATAAAGGTGAGAAACGAGGAGCAACAGGCGGAATAAAGGTCAGAGGCGAGTGGAAAGAGGCAGAATAAAGGTCAGAAACAAGCAGAATGAGGCAAAATAATGAGCAGAAAGAGCAGAGAAGAGGCCGAAAAACTATCAGAAATAGGCACGATAAAGGTGAGAAACAAGCAGAAAGAGGCAAAATGAATGTGAGAAACAAGCAAAAATAGGCAAAATAAAGCTGAGAAATTAGCAGAAAGAGGCAGAATAGAGGTCAGAAACAAGCAGAAAGAGGCAAGATCAGAGGTCAGAAACAAGTAAGAATAAAAGGCAGAAATTAGCAGAAGGAGGCAAAATAAAGGTCAGAAACTAACAGAAAGAGTTAGAATAGAGGGCAGGAGTGAGGAGACTGACACACCCACTTATGCACCCACTCACAGAGTCACTCAGACGCTCACACATCCACTCACGGACCCACTAAAACACTAATGAACCCACTCACAGATCCACTCAGACACTCATGCACCCACTCACAGATCCACTCAGCGACTCAGGCACCCACTCCCAGACCCATCCAAACACTTATGGATCCACTCACTGACTGACTCTGAGACTCAGACAACCACTCACAGACCCACTCAGACACTCATGCACCCACTCACTCACCCACTCAGAGACTCATACATCCATTCACCTACCCATGCAGCCACTCATAGGCCCACTCTTAAAGATTTCAGGCGACAGTTAATGTGAAAGTCAATGTAGGAGATTTATAAAGCGTACCATTACCAAACGGTGTTCTGATGCTAACCGGTGATTGGACAGGGGACAGGTTTCTTACCAAAACTCTGATATGGTGAAAAGCCAGGTTTTCAGCTCACGTCTAAAATTTAGAAGGGAAGTGGCAGATCGAATAGATAATGGAAGCTTGTTCCAGATTGGTGAGGTTCCTAGATAGAAAATGAAATAAAAAAATTACATTTAATAAATGCTGAAAGTCAGTGAAAAAACCAAAGGTTACAGGGACGTCATAGTTAAGAAATAGAATTTTAAAAACCTTCAAAATTTACTGAAAATCAAAGATCACAGGGACATAATATTTCACTCATACAAAATCATTGAAATTCAGTAGTTAAAGCTACCGGAGCTAATTATAACCTGCACCCCCAAAATGCACTGCTTATGACCTCACATATTATATCACTCATGACATGGTCAGTGACATCACTGGTGGCAACACTAATGACATCTCAAATGACATCACTGTTGACACCATAGAGGGAATGTAAGTACTATCTGAGAGTTTAAGGTTGTTAACCATATATACTAAGGTACTTCAAAACTTAAAGTAGTTTACTAGGTATATTACTAATGAATGATACTACTTCTAACATATATTATGTGAGTGGCAGTGTGACTGTGTGTAATCCATGTGTGAGTATGTGTGTGAGTGACTCTTTGGGTGTGTGCATGGGTGTGTGAGTTGCAGTATGGGTGAATAAGTGAGTGAGTGAGTAGCTGGGTGGGTGAGTGAGTGGCTGTATTGGTCAGTGAGGGGGTGTTTCAGTGGGTCTATGGGCGAGTGAGTGAGTGGCTGTATGAGTAGCTTTATGGGTGGGTGAGTATATGAAGGAGTGACTGTATGGGTGAGTGAGTGGGTATCTGAGTGGCTGTATGGATGAGTGAGTAGATGCTTGAGTTGGTGTTTGGTTACGTGAGTTGGTGTGTGAGGGGCTGTAGTGGAGAATGAGTGTCTGGGTGAATGGCTGTATGGGTGAGTGAGGGGATGTGGGAATGCTTGTATGGATGTGTGAATGGGTATGCAAGTGGTTGTGTGGGTGTATGAGGGAGTGTGCAAGTGCTTTTATGGGTAAATGAGTGGCTGTGTTCAGAGACTGTATGGGTGAGTGTGTGGCTGTTTGAGTGGCTGTATGGGTAAGGTACTGGATGTATGAGTAAGCTGTATGTGTGAGTGTGTATGTGTGTGTGTGGACCTGTATTGGTGAGTGACTATGTGTGAGTGGCTGTATGGGTATATGAATGGGGTGAGTGACTGTATGGATGAGGGACTGGGTGCATGAGTAAGTTTAAGGCTGAGTAACTGGTTGTATGAGTAGCTGTATGGGTGAGTGAGTGGTTGTATGAGTTCTTCTATGGGTCTGTGAATGGGTATGTAAGTAGTTGTGTGGGTGTGAGAGTTGGTGTATAAGAGTTGGTATAGGAGACTGAGTGGGTGTTTGAGTGGTTCTGTCGATGGTATCATCAGGGATGTCACCAGTGATGTCATTTGAGATATCATTAGTGATGTCATCAGTGATGTCACTGACCACGTCATGAGTGATGCAATATGTGAGGGCATAAGCAGTGCATCACATTGGTGTAAGTTATAATTAGCTGAGGTAACTATATCTGCTGAATTTCATCAGTTTTGTATGAATGCAATCTGAGCCCAACTACAACGTCCCTGTAACCTTTGTTTTTTTCAGTGAATTTTGAAGGTTTTTGTTAATTCTATTTTCTAACTATAACGTACCTGTAACCTTTGTTTTTTTCATTGAATTTATATATTTTTTATTCTATTTCCTAGCTATAATGTCCCTTTAACCTTTATATTTTTCAGTGAATTTCTAGGTTTTTTTAAAATTCTTAATCCTAGCTGTAACTTGTCACCTTTGAGAGTGGGTGTGGGAGTGGCTGTGTGGGTCTATGAGTGGGTCTCTGAGAGCCTGTGCTTGTGTGTGTGAGTGTTTGAGTACCTGTGCGAATGTCTGAGTGGGTGTCTGAGTGCCTGTGTGACTCCGTGAGTGGGTCAGTGAATGCCTGTGTGGGTCTGTGAGTGGGTGTCTGTGTGACTTTGTGTGTCTGTGAGTATCCGAGTGGGTGTGTGAGTGCCTATGTGGGTCTGTGAGTATGAGCACATGTGTGAGTGTGTGAGTGGGTGTATGAGTCCCTGTGTGTGTTTGTGAGTGGGTCTGTGAGTGACTGTGTGTATATGTCTGTAGATCTATGAGTGCCTCTATGGGTCTGTGAATGGGTCTGAAAGTTTTATTTCTGTGATGTGAGCACCAGGGCCTAAAAGGAACTTCATTTTTTCCAAGAGGAGTTCCCTGTTTTGCTGAAATCGTCTACTTAACTGGAGTATTTTCATCTGGTTAATTGGTATGTGCTATCTCATTAGGTAAATGTCTCATGTTTATTCTGCACTGAAGCTCCACAAAGGATCACGAGGTAATGTTTACAGTGACCTTCTGTGCATGTCATTTCGGCAATGTGATTATTCCTTGAACGTCTTCATCCACAAATCTGTGATGAAGTGAATCCTCGTCAAGAGAAGTCTACGAGATTACAAAAAGGTGAAACTCCACCAAACAGTGGTGCTTCCTCTAAACTAAATGAAGTAAGTGCTTCTTTATTTGGAGGAGATGTCCTCGCCAATAACGTGCCACTCAAAATTGACTGGAAACGCGCTCGAGCCTATTGGTAAGCTCTCCATCAATGTGGGAAAATGCAGGAAGACCTTTCCATACTTCTCATGAAAACGGGGAGGGGAGCCATGCGGTCCCCTTCCCCAAGCTAAACTTTATCCCCGTGGACTCACTCCCAGTGCCTGACTGAGATTGAATGGGGTAGGGGGGCATGCTGCCCAGGACCCCATCCCTAGAGACCAGCAATGTCTCCCAGGGTGGCCTGGTGCCCAGCCTGGTCACCCAGTGTGCTCTGGAACCACAGGGGAAACTCAAGGACCCGCGGTCCCAACAGGCTCCACACCTCATGTGGGAGCTGGCATTGCTCATGTAAACAGGGAGTTGCTGGAAATGGGGCTCCCTGCACGTGAGAGCAATACCTTTATCTCTTTCCCTGACCCAATGTCTGTAGGCAGGGAAAGAGATGAAAACTCTGCTGCCAGCAAGTAGGAGGAGTTTGACAGCTCCTGCTTGCTGGAAGCAGAGTGTTTGCTTTAGCTGTCACAGCTCTCACCAAGTAAAAGCAATCAGCTATGTCCCGGGGGTGGGCACCTCTGGAGATAGCAGGAGCTGGCCCTGGGGGGTGGTTGTCCTCAGGGCCATATATGGCTCCAGGAAGGAGGCCATGTGAAACCCCCTTCCTTTCTTGTGCACAGGCCAGTCCTGGGGAGATGGTGTCCGTATGCTGCTCAGAAGGGGGCCACACAGCACCTCTCCTTCATTTCAAAAGGTATTTGGCCCCATCTTTAATGTTTCTAGTAGCCCCCGGCAGGTGGTCTTCGGGAGGTCTGCGTGCCTTCCCTATCTATTTTTTCATTTTTAGCCCTGGGAAGCTGGTGGTCTCCGGGGCAGAAATAAGCCCATGGAGCGGGGTCCTGTGCACCTCCCTCCATTTCTTTTAAATCTCTGCATGCCCTTGGTACCCGGCCCAACTGGGAGTGACATTTCACTGTGAATTTAAAAAAATGCTTTTTTGCCCTGCCTGGGTTCCTCTGGGACCCCAGAACCAAGGCTAGGAGGTTAGAGTATTCGTACCCTGCCCTCTTTTCCTTTTTTGGGAGTTTTTTGGGCGGGTCTCATCTGAAGCTGAGTGCCAAGATGGCTGCCAACACTTCCTGATTGAAGTGTGGTCAGCCAATCAGAGCTCTGCAGATCACTGTCATTATCCACAGAGGCTTCACAATCGTAGCTATACACAGTTGGATTTCCTTTAATTTCTCGCAAACTGCTGAACGGATTTACACAAAATAACTGAAAGTGGAATCCGCAGACCAAAAGCTATCTTTCTGCCAAATTTGGTGTAATTCTGTCCAGCGGTACAGGCTGCAGGCGTGTCTAAAGACTTTATCGGAATTAACATGGGAAACACACTTTTTTGATCCCCCCTTTTTTTGGCCCACGTTTGTCGGATCACCCAGAAACCTTGCATTCACAACTTGAATTAACAAAACACTTTTCTGGGAAATGTTTGTGAAGATTTGTCAAACAGCGCCACAGTTATAGACAAGTCAAAAAACACTTTTCCTATGGAAGCATGGTACTCACTAACTACCTACTGGCGATCACCAGTAGGTAATATATATATCAGTATATATTAATTCAGAGGAAATATATATAATTCAGTGAGTGTTTTTGGTTAAAATGTCACGTCACTGAAATGTTCGCCTAACTATAATGTCATTTTAACCATTGCTTTTTCAGTGTATTTGTATATGTTCCCTGAAAAAAGAAAGGTTAAAGTTACATAGAAAGGTGAAAATTTTGGTGACAACGTAACATTTTAAACTAAAAAAACTTGCTGAATTTCACCAATTGAACATCCTTCCCGCCTCAGCGAGGAAAACCCTAGTACACACTTTTATGACCTCACAACTGGACTATGGTAGTGTCCTTTATCTGGGAGCAACAAAAGGAGGCTTGCAGCGGCTGCAACGCATTCAGAATGCAGCTGCATGCCTAGTTCTTAGACTACCCATGCTAGCTTTCACGACAAAAGCTCAGGACACCCTCCACTAGCGCCCGGTTGGTAAAATAATTATTTTCAAAGCCTTGTGTTTCTGACACTGAAGTCTACAGGGAGAACGACCCAGCTACCTGCATGATCTCCTGACCCCTTACAATCCTACTCGTCAGTTGAGATCAACAGGAGCGCCTCTGCTCAAAGTACCAAAAATCGAAAGGGTGAGGATGGGTGCACGCTCATTTAGCTACGTGGCAGCCCAAAAATTGGAACAGACTTCCACCTTCATTGCGAGCAGAAAAATTTGAAAGTGTCTTCCCTAGATGCCTGAAAACCTGGCTTTACTAGACTGGAGCTTCGCCACCCTGCCTGACTCTGCATGTAGCTGTTTCTGTAGCGCGAGGACACACCAATTGGTGTAGCCAGGCGCTTTATAAACGATTTATTATTATTATTATTATTATTATTATTATTATTGATTAATTATAGTTATCTCTAGAAACTACAAACTATAAGTAACTATAACTTGCGTCCTTGTCATGCACAAATTTGTCATTAATTATATAATTTCAAATTTTGCAGTGATGTTATCAATGATGTTATAGAACATATCATGAGTGATGCAATATGTGGGGTAATTAGCTGTGCATAGAGAGGGTACGAGTTATAGTTACTTTAACCTTTGTTTTTTCAGTGAATTTCTAGGCATTTGTTTAACATAAAGTAATATTTTATTAGCATACATAAAGCCATCCCCAAAGTCATGCGTAGCATGGGGTTGGCTGCAGGACCAGTGCCCAGCCCCCTACTTTCAGTCAACCCCCCATGCAAGACCTTTGTCTATGCACAGCGGGGTTTAGCCTCAGGACCAGCATCCAACCAGCTGCAGGCAGCAACCCTCTGCCACGCACAACGTCTGTCTGTGCGCAGCTTGGGGCTGGCTGCAGTGCCTAGCCTGCAGGCATGAACTACTCCTAGCTCCTTTGCAGGCAGACAACCACTTCTCACTCATCGCCTTCATCTATGCACAGTGTGAGATTCACCGTATGGCATTTTGCCAGGGCCCCAACGTGCATGTCCTTCAAGTTCATCTCAAATGACACTGATGACATCACTGATCTAGCCTAGACCTAAAACGTGCCTGAAAATTCTAGAAAATTACCAGGACTGTCTCAGTCTTAAAGGTGTTTTGCGATAGTCTCCTAATAACTGTTGAGTCACCAGCTATAAAAATTCCTCAAAACATTGACTAAAAGAAAGAGACATCCAGTAAACCCACACAAACCTAGCAAAAGCTTAACGTGGCATGAGATCTAAACCAATAGAAACTATCCTGTGCTATACGTTAAGCTAAACATACGTGAAATGTTAGAATTCAACTTTTTTAGCCACATTCTCGTAACCATTCAGAAAGCATGCAGCTAACACACCACAATACCTTTGCTGTAGTGACAGTGTATTAGTGACACATATTTTGCTTCAATGTAAAAACTATCTGGCAATTCTGAATAAGCCCTTTAATCTGGCATGAGGCAGACAATGACCATGATTACATATACACCTGGAAGTCAAAAAGTCGAGACAGTGGAAAGGAAAGCTTGATTCCTGGCCAAGTATGGACTTTTTCAGCCAATAAGGCTGATGTGAGCAACAGTTACCTAGCAACCATAAGGACAGCCCTCCCCTACAGACACGCATGAGGTTGTCCGTCTCATTAAGTTGGATCCACTCTGGAGTGCAGAACCTCATTCAGATCTCGTGGACATTCTGACCTGTGCTTTACATACACTGGAGCACTGATCCTTACAGCACTCAGAAACTATCACAGTTAACATAAACAAAAGAAAACTTACAAAATATGGAAATACACATTTATTTCTACAACAATCAATCACTGTTTTAAGCTATTTGGTGTAGGGATTTGCTTTGTATTCACAAAAGACTTGCAAAACCCTTATCAACTCAAAACAGAATACACTCAAATCTATTCTTTAGCGTGGCCTAACTCTAAAGTACAGTTACACTTCAAATTCAAATTCAAAGAATCTTTATTCGAATTATAACAATTCATAAAAGCACATCATATATTCACATCAAAGAAAAAACAAATTCCCCAATAATACATATAAGTTAAAATACATCATTATTTACATTTCCATAGTTCGGCGCGCGTAGACAGCTGTTTTTAAAAAACTACAAACACGGAAGATTATTTCCTCGTTTCCAAGTGCTAACAATGCCTCATAAGATTTGGTTAAACTAATTGGTCTAAATTTTTTAAAATAAGGAATTAAGAACCGCTTTGTATACATTAAATAGAAATTACATAGAAAAAAGAAGTGCAAATCGCTTTGTTTGCTTTGCCCATTACAGGGACAGCTCGTCATAAGTGCAGTTTCTTGGTACCCCAAAGGGAAATTTAAAAGATACCTAATAGTCCCAGCCCTCAGACGACATAGAAGACTTCTTTCCCAGTTTGTCAATTGTGTAATAAGATATAATGGGAAGGGATTTCTGGTGGCTGCTATTTCCATATACCTTATAACTGTTGGTTTCTCTTTTTCCCTCCTAAGTCTTTTTTGGCAGAACAGTGCGCTTAGTGCCTCTTTTAATTCAGATTTTTTAATTTTACTGGCATGTGTAGGGTTAGTAAAAATATTGTCCATGCCTATTTCTCGCAGGTTTGTGTTTATGTAAGATATCCACGGGATCTTCAGCCCCCTATCACAATTTAAACAATCAATTATTATCTCTTGTGTGAGTAGCGCGGATTTGTTTATCCAGACCGAGTGCCAAAATAGTACTGGTCGGGAACTAACAAAATCTGAGATAAAGTTTAAATCTAATTCATTATGTGTGATGAGATTGGATGTGAAAATTGGCACATTTAATAATCTCCTGCAAAACCGGTTCTCTACCCGCTGGATAGAGATGCTGTTCCCGATGCCCCAGACTTCAGCTCCATAAGTTGCCACTGGCACACATTGGAGTTTGAAGATCTTAGCAATTGCCTTTGTTACTCCCGACCTCTTAGGTTTCGGGATACTTAAAATTGAGTTTGCGGCCTTTGAGAATTTGCTCGTGGCCTGGGCCAAATGCCCAGACCACGAGCCATTCGCAGCAAAGGTCACACCCAAGTACGGGAAAGTATTGGTTGCGATAAGTTTTTCTCCCCCGACTTGTATTTGATTTATTTTATTTGACAGTATCAACGACCCAACAGTAGAGGATGTTATACAATGCATTTATGTAAGATAGTTCATATCGTTGTTCACAGTTTCAACTCTACTTTTGAGGTTATGGCTTAGCAAATAATTTTAAAGAACTACACAATGATTTAGTCAATTCAGCAAATTGTTAACTGGTTTTAAAACTTGTAGAATGGCATAAGTGCTTTACTCTGCCTTTATTATAAAATATCAGGATAGAAACAGGGACGCTTTCAAATGGATTGCAGAGAGTGAAGTTATCAGCAGCATGAAGTGCAGTTGCCAGTCACTCCCATTCTGGTTTCCCTCAAAATGCAATTTGAAATCAAAAGCCTTTCAGCCAGAAAATATCAGTTCTCCTGGAGGAGTTCGCGGTTTCTTCCTTCTGTCTGTTCTGGGGTCAGTTATGAAATGGTTCTGTTGTATGTAAGAGTTCTCCTCTCTCTCACTCTGTGTCCCCCTAATTATATGATATACGACCATTTTTACACAGAAGCCTCCTACTTAGAATCGATTGGACAACAAGCTACTATGGATCCGCCTTAAAAAGTGCCCTTATTCACATTAAACATGGACGTTATTTAAAAAATAATACTAACCTATTCATAAACCCCTGCTCTGTTACTTCTTTCTACCAATATGGAGTCTGTCATTCTCAATGGAATGCCTACAAAGGCCTTGATTTTTCCTGCTTCACCTTGGTTCGTAACACTTGTTTTGAGATATTTCTAAAATTCATATCTAGTTATTTTATTTTGGCATCTTAATTTCAAAATATTCATAACTACCTAATGTTTGATTCGTTCCACACCCAGAAAGACAGACATTTTTATCTCGGTATCCTGAAAATGCCATGACGCAGAAATGAATAACCACGTTTAGACATCAGCTCTTATAATGATATTTCATTGTTTTCCATGATTATTTGTATTCATGATTTTCAGGTGCCTAGAAGTGGCTCTCCACTTCCCAGAATGCATTACTTTTAGCTGCACTTACAAGTTATAGATTAGCTCATGATCATCTTGCCTCTTCAGCAAAGTATCAGATCAATTAGGAGATGGAGGCCCTTCTGATTCACCTCTCATGAACCTTAAATGAAACGCCTTCAGAACTAAACAACGCTCCAAAGAGCCCATGATGAGAAGATTATGATGTTCTCCTCTTTGTTGAACACATTTCAATTGATTGAAATCTTAAATTGTTTGAAAAATCAAATCATGCAGATACACGTATTCTCTCAGCAAGGCACATTTGGTAAAACACGTGCTGCTTCACACAGATCACGCCTGCTACTGCAGCTCTGCACATGTCCTATAATGGGATCATTTCAAAAATGGAACCTAATGAGGATGGGGCTTTCACTGTGGTGTGTGTGCAATAAGAGAAACTCGGGGTCTAGTGTCATGATCTTATTAAAGAGTGTAAGTATAAATCTCTGAGTGCCTGCCTTTACCCATCATCCATCCATTTTACACCACTTTTGCCCTGTGCTATCATGCAGTAAAGTCATTAACTGGGGGAAGGCGTCAACAACTTCAAGGCTCTAGAATTCCTTGTTGCTATCACCCTGCTGTTCTCAGCTGTGAATCCCACGTGCATTACTATATAAGACACGTATTCCAAAGCAGCAGTGTACGGTTTGGGGGATTTCATTTTTTCACTGCACAGTGGGTGAATATAGGTTTTCCATGGGATTCCTCCTAATGATTTGGCAAAGACTAACATAGCATGATTAAAGGAAGGCAAACAAACAGCATGGAAACGAGGAAAGTTGTTACTTTCTACCTCTGGTGTCCAAACCAAAGGTAGGGTCTATAACCCAAAACTCTCGACATATTAATCTAGAGCATAACTCGGCACCTCTGCATGTCTAGTTGGTAAACATATTCCTGGAACATGTATACGGACTGTCTCAGCCAATGAACAAGCCTTCAAACTCTTTCACATATGCACAATTTAGCTTCTATAATTTGTTTTAAATCTTTACCCGGCGTGCAAAATATTCAAGCTCCGCTATCCCCTAATTTATACACTTATCCGTCCCTTATCTCCTCCCAGCTGAAACACTTTTTAAACCATACAGTCATTGTTTTTTGTAGACTTGAATGATTCGTTCTCACAAAGTTGGAAGACCAAATGTGATATTTAAATTCCCTTACATTTCTGCTCATAGACTTACTTTTAATGGGAGTGGTTCTTGACCTGTAGTTTGGGGACCCCTGGCGTCCACAAAGCCTCTTTCAGGGGTTCGCCAATGTTTTATAAAAATTTAAATGATATTAAATTATTTAATTAAATTGAAATGAATAAAGTACATACATTTAAGAAGCAAAATTGAATTTTTTTAAACCTTTCCAAATTGTATTATGAATTAAACAACATTTTCTGATATTTGGGCATTGGTTTGATGTAAATATGTGTTTGTGCATTGTTTGAGGTTTAGATCATAGAAATTGCTTAGGCACAGATTCTCCTTTATTTAATAATGACCAGCTACCTACCGGTAATATTCATTACTCCGAGTCGTAGACCTCCCCATCACAGTCCTTACACACATGAGCAATAGCTCCTCGCCAAAGATATCCCTAGCTAAAAACTACCTTGGTCCCATCCCAACCCTCCAGGCCACTTCCATATTCTGTGGCACATAACCCCTGACCTACCAATCAACATCCTGTACCACCAAGCAAAAGAAGCCGAAACAGGGAGGGAGGGATGGGAACCAGGACTGTGACGGGGAGGTCTATGACTCGGAGTAACAAATATTTCCGGTGAGTAACTGGTCATTACCTCTCGTCAGACCTCCCTGTCACAGTCCTTACACACATGAGCAGATACCAAAGCAAGAATCAGCTTCAACATAGAGCTGCAAACAGGCTTTTTTAGAACAACAAGCAACAAAGTCACACCTCCTGCACAGAACTCAACACTGTGTTTGGTAGAGCCATCCCCACTCAACACCAAGCGATAATGGGACATATAGGTGTGGGGAGCACTCCAAGTGGCGGCCTTACAGATCTCCGCCATAGATGCCCCCGGAAAACAAGCCCAGGAAGCAGCCATCTCCTGAGTCGACCTTCCCTGAACAGACCCAGGCACCGGCACCCCACAGGACTGATGGGCCGCAAAAATAGCCCTCATCAGCCACCTACTGAGAGTAGCACCAGAAGGCTTCAGACCCTGGCCCACCAGGCCAAAAGTCACAAAAAGAGAATACACCTTACGAAACGTTAGGGTTCGAACCAAGTACACCCCAATAGCCCGTTTAACATCCAAACAGTGCAGACACACCTCCTCCTCAGACTGAGGATTAGGACACAAAACCGGCAGCACCAGCTCCTCTGAGCAGTGAAAAGAGGAAGGAAACTTGGGGACAAAAGAAGGTTCAGGCCAGAGAACAACCTGATCTGGAAAGCACCTCAATAAGGGCTCTGGCTGAGTTAATAGCCACTAGGAAAACCACCTTGATCGTTAAAAACCATAGAGAAGCCTCCTCCAGAGGCTCAAAAGGAGCAGACTGCAAAGCCCCCAGCACCAATGGAAGATCCCAACCCGGCACTAAGGACTTAACCACAGGTTTCTTGAGAAAACAACTCCTCAACAGCCGGGACACCACAGGAAAAACAGACTCATAGGGAGGAACCCAAAAGGCCCTCACCACGGCCCACTGAGCCCTCAAAGAGGAAACAGCCAATCCCAACTCAAAACCATCTTTCAGAAAATATAAGACATGCACAGGATCCACCGTCAAGGCAGACCACCCCTGTCCACACACCAACCCTGAAAAGACACCCAATGACGGGCATAACATTTAAGAGTAGAAGGCTGACAAGACTGCAGGATAAATTGAGCCACCTCAGGAGAACATCTCAGAATCTCTCAACAGCTAGCCCACCAGGTTCAACCGGACCAGACAATACCAGGACAGAGGAGTAAATGACAGGACAGGTGTCCACCGGCAACTGCCAGCAAGACCCCACTGCCAACTGCAACAATAGAGAAAACCAAGGCCTCCGACTCCAGGCTGGCACCACCAAGATCACTGATGCCCTGTCCAACTCTACCTTACGAAGGAACCTCTGAATTAAAGCAATGGGAGGAAAGGCATATATCAAGCCTCCCTCCCACCGTAAGGACAAAGCATCCACATTCAAAACCGATTCCGACTGACTCAGAGTCTCTCTGGGGTCGCAAACAGGTCCACCATGGGTACCCCAAACTTCCTCATGAGAGCCCCAAACACCCACAGATCCAAACACATTGCCGACAGGGTGGGAAACAACCTGCTCAAACGATCCGCCTCCGAGTTCAACATCCCATGCAGATGTAACACCCTCAGAGACAACAAGTTCATCTCTGCCCACTGGCAAATCTGCTGTGCTAACAAGTTCAGGGAAGCCACCTTTGCACTCCCCTGGCAGGTGACATAGCACACCACTACCATGTTGTCTGCTTGCAATAGAACATCCTGCTGCAGGACCCACAGAAGAAAATTCACCAAGGCCAACTGAACAGCTTTCAACTCCCTCCAGTTGGAAGACATCCCGCCTCCCTGACTGACCAGATCCCCTGAATGGAATCCTGAGCAATCACAGCCCCACAACCTAGCTCAATGGCATCCGTTGTCAGCACCACCTGCTCTTGGGGAACAAATTGAGAGACTTTCAGGAGATTCCCCACCTCCAGCCACCAGGACAACTCCCGGGGAATCCCCACTCCCCCCGGATTCAACTGGTCATAATCCTGAGGACCTGGACACCAATGGCCCAGAATGTGATTCACCACAGGGTACAAGCATAGCTGGGCCCAAGGAACAATCATCACCATCGCTGTCATCACCCCCTGCACTCTCAACCACTGTCGAACCGTGGAAGTAGGAGAGGCCAACACCTTCCTCAGTTCTTTCACGAGAGTCAATCTGCGAGGCTCGGAAAGGAATACCTTCCCCACCCGTATGCCGAAGACCCCTCCAAAGAACAGCAGTTCCTGAGCAGGGAGCAAATAGCAATTCTCCAAGTTCAGAATCCACCCGAACTTCTGCAGGAGACGGCTCACATCCTGGGTATGTCACTAAGCCTTAGGGAATGAAGAGCAAGAAATCAACCAGTCATCCATGTATGGAAAGACCCAGATCCTCTGAGCATGTAACAACCCTACCAAGGGAGCCAACATCTAAGTAAACACCCTATGCGAAGCAGAGAGACCAAAGGGCAATACCTGAAACTTGAAATGGTCGCAGATCACACAAAACCTCTGAAACCGACGCAAGTCCCTGTGAACTGGCACATGAAAATATGCATCCCTCAGAACCAGGGAAGTGAGAAAATCCCCTACTGACAGGAAGGGCAGAATCAACTGTAGAGTCACCATCTTGAAGGACTGGTGATGAATGCACAAATTCACTGCTTTTAAACCCAGGATAGGACGGTAATTTCCATTTGGCTTCCTGATCAGAAACAGGATAGAGTAAACCCCCTTTCCTTGTTAACCCACAAGGACCCTCACAACGGCCCCTTTTGAAAACAGGGCCTGAACCCCATCGAATAGTGCCCAACACTTGACCACAGACCTGGGAACAGGGGTAGCCTGGAACATATCTCTTGGAGGTTCCACAAACTCGATCCGATACCCCAGTCTGATAATTAGTAGGACCCACTGATCCATGACAAACTCCTCCCAAACCAGCAAAATGTTCCTGAGGCAACTCCCGACCAGACTCACCTCCTGAAATCTTGCATAGTCATGTTGTAGATACACTGGAAGCCCCTGAGTGGCCCTGCTGATCCCAGGATTTGTGGAAGGGACACCACGGCCACGTCCTCTACCACGAAAGGGCAGGGCGGCCATTTTAGACTGAAATGCCTGCCCAAATGCTCTTTTATAGCCAGCAAACTTTCCCTTCTGCGTAAGGTGGACGGGAGCCAACAACTTTTTATCTTCTGACGTTTTCTTGATCAGTGACCCCAATGGTTCCCCACTAGCTTGGAGGTTGTGAAAGGAATTTTCATGACCGCATTTTTCTGTGCCTCGGCCTTCTAAGGTTTAAGTCACAACTGCCTCCTCGCAGCCACCGATGCACCAGCCACCGCAGCTGAAGCACTAAGGGAATCAAATGACAAATCAGACAAGAAACTCAACTGCTGTTCCAACATCGCCTAGGACTCAGAGGGATCCTCCTCCTGCAGCAGCTGCTCAGAAATACACTGACATTTCTTCAGCAGAGACTGGCCAGATAACTGGTGTATGCGGCTGAATGAGCAGCCAGTTTGTAAGCTGCAAAGGATCTTTTCAAAGCCCCTTTAACTCTCTTATCCCCCGGGTCAGAAGGAACTGCAACCTGAGAAACCAACAGGCTATGTGATGAAAGTCCAGCCAACAGGGAATCAACCTTCACCACCAAAGAGAATTCCTACGACAACCCTTGCAAAGGACACATTTTTGCCGTAAACCATGGAAAGGCATGTTTATCTTTATCTTTTCACTCTCCTGCCAGTACATACCGTACAGATTTGTAAACAGGAACACATTCAGGCTTCCACTTTTGATAATTGGCAAAGAAGTCTTCATACTTCTCCGCCACTGAGTGAACAGGGAACTCTAAATTGTCATAAATATGTTGGAGAAAATTGTGAAGGTCAGCCCCATGAACAACTCGACCCTTCACTTCCTCTTCCAATCATCATTGGGATCAGGAGGAACAGAGGAATACAATTTCTGCCTCTTTGCCCCCAAGGATTCCCTAGCCAGAAAGGCAGCAGAAACAACAGCTTCAATCATCTTTTGCACATCTGACAATAAAGGTGCAGTGGAAGCCTCAGCAACCACCTCCACCTCCAAGTGCTTGCACTTCTCTGACCTCTTAACACCATCCATGATGAGCCAGAAGTCGGAGGCAGCATTGCCAATATATATTCAGACCACTCACAGATCAGTAAACCAGAACCAACCCGAACCAGCCACATCGTCTTTCAACCAATGATAAATAAGCGGGAGAACACCCCCTCCTGCCTTCCAATCCAACAGCACCCTAAGATTTATAAAAACCTAGACCATTCTTCCCACGTTGTGCCTTGTGACAGTGTCAGGGAAGCTTAACAAAGAAGTAGGGACACACCAGTCATGATCCTGTGAGAAACAAGTCCAGGATAAGTAATTCAGGAAAAAACAGCGCATACAGGGTGGGAGGGTTTAGGACCTCCGAAGGCCGAGGCCCCTTACTCTCAATCACAAAGTAGACCATGGCTGTTACACCCCCCTGCCAGAGCGGCTCCCTGCCATTCGGATGCACACGTTGAGGGCAGAGCATGACCTGAACCTGGAGCCTCTTCCGAAGTAATATCCGGTAACCCACAGAAAGGCCCCTGCATGCCCAGCATAGCTGTTACCTCTTAGTGCTGACCCCTGGAACCAAATACACACGGCCTTCAAAAAACTGCAGAGAAACCTGAGTGCCGCTCAAAAGGAGAGTAAGTGACTCACTGCCATGACCCAGGCATTCTGGGGAGGTGGGGCAGCCAAACAACTTCACGGGGCTCCAAGAAGGTCCTGCCAAGCACGAACCCTGCCAAGCCTCTGTGTCCTGGGCCGCCCACACAACTCCCCGCCTCAGTAGGCAGGGGAGACAGGAACAACCCAGCAAAGGATATGGAACCTTATAAGCCCCATTCAATCCAATGCTGACAGGACCCCCATGCCCCAGGCATGCTTGGCATGTCCCCATACTAGATCACCATATTTGATCGATAATGAGTTCCGCTACAGCAGGGACTCCATCAACAACAACAAAACGGTTGCTGAAGCAAAATCATTCACACATACCCGAGGATGAACCGGAGCACAATCGAGAGTTCCCGCCAGATCTGATCTGCAGAAAAAAATACAACAGGATGTTGATCGGTAGGGCAGGGGTTCTGTGCCACAGGATGTGGGAGTGGCCAGGAGGGTAAGGATGAGACCAAGGGAGTTTTTTGCTTGGGATATCTGTGGGGATGAGCTATTGCTCATGTGTGTAAGGACTGTGACGGCGAAGTCTGACGAGGTGGTAATGACTCTGTGGGGGTACCTGGATTGCAGTAATGATTCAGTGGGGGTCCACACCTGTCAAAAGGTCAGGAACTGCTGCTCTAGCGCAAGTACATTTCTGATTTGCTTGATTCAAACCTTCATTTGGTTCTACTTGCAATTTTATATTTCTTGACTCCTGCGGTTTCTAAAATTACCCCATTCACCCACAACCTTAGCATAGCATTAGGAAGTTTCCCTTTCTGGGAATGGAATTTTATCTCACCTTGCCAAATGCTGTCTTTCCTAACATGAACTTGTATTTGCCTAATTCAATTGCTTGGATTATATCCATGCATGCTGTATTCAGGTGACTAATGATGTATGCTAAACTGATTCCATTAGAGATTGTAACTTTACTAATTTGTTAATATACCTTCATGGTTTGCAAACCTATATCTCTCTGTGATTACTCCAATGCAACTTCTGCTTTACTGTCATTGATATAATGCTGAATTTATGATTTTTAGCCTCAGTTTGAAATAAAGGTCCATCCCAGTAGACATAGCAGAGATTAGAGTTTGCACCAAATTTGCGCGGTGCAGACATCATTCTTATCTCTTATGCTTTCACTGAAAAAGCATTTTCAGTAGATATGGAGAGAGCGGTACATTGTGAGTGTTCTGTGGAGTGCCTCACTACCAGGAAATATCAGGTTGAGAACGTTATGATATAAGGACATTGTGAGAACTCTGTGGTGTTTCAGTCGTTACGCGGCTCAAATCTGTGGATAGATGGGCGATGAGAGAGCAATAACACCAAACAGTCTAACATAACAGAAACCATGTTTCAAAAGGGATATAGAGTGCAAAGAAAATAAATATTTTTTTCAGCTTGTCATTCTGAGCACCACGTGTTGGGTACATTATGTTGTGTTTTAAGTGGTCCTTTGTTCTAGCGGAACTCACCGCTACTTTGAAACTGTAATGTTAAGATTTGGAAGTGTTTTTCACTACCCAGTCGATGAAGTCTCACGATGCACACATGGCAGAGTATTTCTTTGTGAAACTGTAGAACAGATTGATAAAGTACGTTTGGCCCCATGTTGTCTTCCACGTAGCCTGAGAAAACATGGCTGACTTTCACTTGTATTTGCATCGTAGCCAGGGCCGGCAGGAGATAAGCCTATTCCCACCACATAGCTGAGAAGTGGTTCAGTGGCATGAGCGGTATCTTAAGACTGTCCTGGATACATGCCTATAGTGCATTGTATTCTATGCCTCGCATCTCCACATTTAACATTTTATGTATGTATGTATTTAGGGGTGCAACAAAAATGGTCACCTGAAGTGAGAGCTCTGGCAGCACTCAGTGTAAAACATCGCACCTACATTGATACCAGCGGCCCAAATCGTTGCCTTGCTGTGCCAGTTACTGTGGGGCTGCAGATTATCTCCTGGTGCCCGCAGTGACCGGTGCGGTGAAGCGGGGTGAAGCGCATTGGCCGGGGCTGGGGTGAGTTGCGGCCAGCGTCGTGTGCTGGCCTGGGCACCAAAGGCTGAGCGCCCCCACCACTGAGCTTCGATTTAACAGTGTAGGCCTGTGCACAGTTGATATTAGCAATAGAGGTGGGCTAGCCCCAGGCGGCTCGAGCCAAGCTTGAGCCAGATGCCTGACTCTGGCTCAGCTCGAGGTTCTCTTGAATCCTCTAGCCTAAAACAAACTGAGCCTTCCTGGGGCTTATGTCTGGCACACATGCTCTGACCTCATGCACAAAGAACTAAAGACAAAGCTTCAACTTTCAAGGTGAAACATGACAGTGAAAGAAATACCCATTTAGTGGCTGAATTGCACAATGTAAAACCAGAAAGCATGGGATCAATCCTGGCTTCTGCACTTGACCAAATTGTGTGGTCCTTGACAATTATTTTATTTCACTTCCGCCTCCTTTTTCTTCATTATCACTTTGAAATACATGCGTTCAGGAGGTGCGCTGTACAAACACTTCTCGAGTTTGATTTAATAACCTATAAGGTTGTTCCAAGTATAGAAAATCCCTAGGTCACCCAGAGGGTGCATATGACAAATGACTTGCCTCTTGGTACACTAATTGCATTGTTGTCAGGGGGTGGGAGGCATGATTGTTTCTAAGTTCATATTTGAAAACTGTCACTTTTAATAAATGTCTCTCAATGCAATAAATGTCCCTCAATGCAGTGATCTAATCTGATGTACTAAGGTGAAATGCTTCTGCATGTTAATGAAGTACACTTTTTTTTTATTCTGAAAGAGTTAATCTTATTTTTACTCGTCTGTTGCACAATGACTTAAAAAAATGAACAGGTTCCTAAAGATAAACAATGCAGGACATCCTCTTTGCTTCTTTTCCTATACTCTAGATAATGTGTAATAAATACTTGCCCATTTAAAAGTTTCTGAATGTTAGTGCTCTCTCAAGTAATCAATCAATCAATCAATCAATCAAAACATTTGTAGAGCTCGCTACTCACCCGTGAGGGTCTCAAGGCGCTGAAGGGAGGGGGGGTGCAGTTATTGCTCGAATAACCAGGTCTTGAGGTGTTTCCTGAAGGTGAGGTGGTCCTGGGTCAGTCGTAGGTGTGCGAGGAGGGAGTTCCATGTCTTGGCCGCCAGGTAGGAGAATGATCTTCCTCCTGTGGTGCTTCTGCGAATCCGTGGGACGGTGGCGATGGCGAGGCTGGTGGAGCGGAGCTTGCGGGTGGGGGTGTAGAACGAGAGGCGGTTGTTGAGGTATTCGGGGCCCATGTTGTAGAGCGCTTTGTGTGCATGTGTGAGCAGCCTGAATGTGATCCTCTTGTTGAGCCAGCTCAGGTTTCTCAGGTGGGCGGATATGTGGCTGTGGCAAGGGATGTCGAGGATGAGTCATGCGGAGGCGTTCTGTATGCGCTGAAGACGTTTCTGAAGTTTGGCCGTGGTTCCTGCGTATAGGGCGTTCCCGTAGTCCAGTCGGCTGGTGACGAGGGCCTGGGTGACCGTCTTTCTGGTTTCGGTGGGGATCCACCGGAAGATCTTTCGGAGCATGCGCAGGGTGTTGAAACATGAGGACGAGACTGCGTTGACTTGCTTGGTCATCGTGAGGGAGGTGTCCAGGATGAATCCCAGGTTGCATGCGTGGTCCGTGGATGTTGGAGCGGTGCCCAGCGCCGTGGGCCACCAGGAGTCGTCCCAGGTGGATGGGGATTGTCCCAGGATGAGGACCTCCGTCTTGTCCGAGTTAAGCTTCAGACGGCTGTGCTTCATCCATTGTGCGACATCTTTCATTCCGTCCTGGAGGTTGGTTTTGGCGATGGATGGGTCTTTGGTGAGGGAGAGTATCAGTTGGGTGTCGTCGGCGTAGGAGATGATGTTGATGTTGTGTTTGCGTGCGATGGTGGCGAGGGGGCTCATGTAGATATTGAACAACGCCCAGTACTGCTGTTTATCAGGAGGCCGCATGTAAAGGTCAGGAGGCCCAGAAGAGGTCCCCAGGCAGTACATTGAGTATCCCTGTACTGGACCAATCCATCAAAGCTATTCACTGCAAAGATGAAATCTGCCCCCCTTTTTATGTTCAAAATGACCTCCGTGGCAGGTACAGGGGGCACGACTCAAGATTCTGTGCCCCCTGTACCTGCCACGGAGACATTGATCTTGAGATGGATCCAAACCTGCAACAACAGAGAGTTCTTCAATCAGTAGACAGCAGTGCTGGTGAGTAGGGCCTGTGTGCAGGAGATACAAGTGCTATTCGGGTGCAGGGGATGCAAGGGTGCGGAATCTGTATATATGGTATGCGTGGACAGTGCATGGGATGTGGAGCCTATCATGTGCACGGGGTATGAGAGCCGGTGTTGCAAATGTAGAGGAGTGTAAATGCTGCAACGTCGAGGGGATGAGTGTAGCAGTGTGTAAGTGAGGGAAGCATGTGCTGTCTCGTGTGGTAGGGAATTTGAGTACTGAAGCACATACAATTTGATGCGAGAACAGTTGCCTGTAATTTGGCACAAAAACATGAGGATTTCCACATGAGTGTTTGTGAGAGGTGATTTGAGTATCTGCATGTGCTTTGGATGAGCATTAATGCACGCTGTGCAATAGGGGCTTGTCAACGTCATTGCATGTGCTTCTAAAAGGGGACTCGGCAGGGTCACACTGGGATAGAAAATAGGCTCAGTCACCAAATTAAAAGTGGCCCCAATAATTAATTAGTTAGCTAAAAATTGGGCCACATTTGCATATCATGCTAGTTTTAAAGTTGTTAAGACAGTCTGTATAGGTGCATTGCAAGGTATGGGAGACTGCATGCAGTTTTTCTTTGTTCAGGCAATGTTTGTAGTAATATCAGAGAAACCAACTGTTAAAAAAAACACTCACCAGACCATAAAACAAGCCAACAAACAGCAAATAAATCGTCCCACACACTGATCTGTCAAACAAGCCCTTTGGGCACTGCCAGACTTCCCTACATGCCAGTCCAACCCTGGGACTAGGGAATTGAGGCATGTGCATCATTTAGTGCTTGGTAAGCTGAAAACTCTTAAATATTGCATGAATTATTTTGAGGCATATTAGGGACTGTCGTCCCATTTTGTTTGTTTCTGTCGATATCAGTTGCACAACATTATTGTCTTCAGTGGTAGCCCATGTATTTATGCTACAGCTACAGAGATACCCAAGTTTATCAGGGGAAAGAATGAAAGGGCAACAGTACAAGTGTGGGAAGTCATGTGGGATTTGTCTTTGAAGACAGGTGTGGTGCTCCTCACTGTACAGAAGACCGTTCTACTCTATCTTAACTGCACACGCTGAGCTTGATTCACAAATGGTTTCCGCACTCGTGGTGGTGGCCGCGCAGTCGTGGGGGAATTTCCGCACTCGGGGTGGAATTTCTGTTATGGGAAATCTCATGGTGGAGATTCCACAGCGAGTGCAGAGACTACCCCGCGACTTCCGGTCCTCCGTCTCGCGTGTGGAGGCCCTTGGTGAATCAGACCCACTGTCTTAACACAATGCAGGTCACCACTGCAAGTTACTGATGATCATAACATTGACATAAATCAGATCACCTTAATATCTTGCATGCATATTCAGGCTGCACTGCGAGCACTATTTGTTTATTTTTACTTGACATTTATTTTATTTTCAAATGGCGACCCTGCTGGGAAGAGTTTTTTTTACCTGATACTGTGCTTTTTTGCCAGCTGAACATACTTTCAGTGGTACCTCATTACAGCCCGTGTGTACAAATTGACATGAACTGATTTATTTTGGACTTAATAATTTACTGTTAATGGGAAGTTTGTTTTACATTCCTGAGAATAAACTGATGCTTGGTATGTTTTATGTTATGGGGCTAATTATACAGCATTCAAGTGCACTGTGCACAGATGTTGTACAAAAACGTACATATTATTCATAGGTTTCCCTGGGATCACATTTTAAATAAATAACGAAGGAAAGAGGTGTTGCGTTGTCACAAATTAGCCTGGGTCAGATCCCTCAAATGTTTGCAGAAGTCAAAACATGATGCATATAGGACAATACAGCAAAAAGCAACAAAGAGAGTGCACCACTCTCTTGGGCTGCAAACTGGTTTGGTCTGGTTGTTTTTCAAGTGTCCTCATCAGGCTCCCTGTGTTTGTGTAGAGTGATGCTTCTTCTCACAGCAAGTAGCAGTGGAACGGAGTATCCACAATATGGGGACAACAAATTGTGGGATCTCTGAACCTAGCTGTCATCATTCTTTTTGAATCAGAATCTGGGGGCTGAAAAAGAGCAGCCATGGCCTATAAAGGTCCTCACCTTGAACAAAAGAAACTAAATTCCACCCATCAACCATACCATCTACCAAATAGCAATGCTCAGGAAGAACAAATCAGCACCATCTTGCTAACAAGCTTGACTGAATTGCTAAATGTATCCCTTTCTTCAGCCTCCTCGCTCCATTGTCTTGGTCTCCACCCTCCAACCACAGGAATTCAGGCAAAACAGTTTCACTGTCTATGAAGCTATCCTTACACCTCCCCCATAATATGCCATACCACAACCAAAGGCATTCAAAATGGATCCCTCTTCACTTTCGTAATTAATACTATGATCATCCGCTCCAGAATATGCAGAGTAGCTTTTTTGATGTTTGCATTTTTTTAGCCCATATACTCTCCTAAATTGCTACAATCATGTGGTTACTGCTAGCTTTGAGCACAGCCTAAAACTCTCAAAATGTTTCTATATGTGAGTCATGATTCTGTGATCGAGAGACAACCAAATTTATCTGGTCTGTCTCCTACCTCCACCTTCACTCCTTCACTGGAAATGCTAGGCCCAGAATTGGCTCAGTTTGAAAACACAGTACTCAAACGATTAGACCAATTACTAAGTATGTACCTCGTCCAAAATGGAGCCTGGACCAAAAACAATATTAATCTCTTTACAAATTGCAAAACAGCAAATCTGTAGCCATTAAGAACTGCGATAAAGAAGGTGGTATTGTCATTCTAGATACTAAAGACTATGAATCTAAAATGCTGACCCTCCTAGAAGACCTAGCTTATAATGCAAAGATTCAGTCTGATCCAATCCCTAGAATTATCAAAAACATCGAATTCATCACATCTTGTGCTCTTCAATCTGGAAATATTTGCAGTAAAGAATTTGAATATCTCAACAGCAGAAACCCCAGTATGGCTAGTATCTACAGGATACAAAAAATACAAAAAAGTGTAATTGACCCTCTGTATCGGCCAATGGCTACCACCAGTGGTTCCATCACGGAACCATTATCGAAATACACAGACTGGTTGTTACGACCTTTTGTCCCCCACACAAGGTCACATATAAGAGACACTAGCGATATGATTAATACAATGGAAAATATCCTGTTTAACATTAACACCCAGATTCTGAAGACCATAGACATCTAATTGCTCCACAGTAACATGCTCCAAGATGGAGCACTGTAAGCAGTTCATTGGTTCATCATCAAAATTTGACAATCTTAATTGCCCTACTAATTAATTTTGGAATGTCTACAAATAGTACACCTTTGAATGTGTCTATTTTAACAAACCAATGGCGACAGCATGAGGTTTCCATTGTGCCTACAGCAGCCAATACCTATATGGCAAAATTTGAAAGTCAAATCATTGGTCTCGATATATAGACAATATATTTTTCATTTTGACTGACTCCGAAGAACCATTACAAGAATTTCTTCTTTGGCTCAATCTGTGTAACTCTAATCTGTGGTTCACCAGCCACACGAGCCGAGATCAGGTTGAATTTGTGATATTCTTATCAGACACAACACTGGACATTTAGAAGTAGATGTTTATGTCAAGCCCATAGCAAGAAACACCTTGCTTCATTTCGAAAGTTACCATCCTAGGATTATATCTTCAGATTTTCACATGAGTACGAGCCTTAGAGCACTCGCTTATTTCTTTAGCGTCTTATTTTTTGTTAATTATCAGTAGCATGTCTGTGTTCACTGTTTTTTAGGAAATACATCCTCTGAGTACACTTCACCTGCTCACACTAGATCCATAGAAGATTCTCTCTATTTTGCTGTGCCCGTTTGATAGAGACTAGATGGCTCTTTCCTATATCAAGGAAATTTCTCAATTGTACACACTGGAGAATTGCTTTTACTACATCTGATTCTTGATTATACTTTACTTTCTCTTTTTCTTGTTTCCTAAAGGTGCTGATCAGCTGGCTGATTTTTTCCACAGCTGGAACTTTACCATATAATTTCTCTCAATCTCTATTTGTAACATTTTACAGTATCTCTCTCATTGAAGTAGGTATTACACGAGTTCCGAACCTTCATCAAAGTTTCTTGTGTACATTTTCATTCTGGAGGATGGTCCTTCATTTTTAACACAGAACTTAGGATGAAGGTGATGGATTGTCTAATTAGGATGTATTATGTACATCGTCTGAATTGAGCATATAGAAATATGACAATGTTATTTTGCATGCAAACTTTCACTCTGTGTTGTCAAAGTCTTTCTCTTTTGTTTTCTACTTTCACTTTTGGTCTGCCAGAACCATATGTCTGATCACAATCCTGGTACTAACCTACTTTTCAATTGAGCTTTGATTAAAAATATGCATATTAAATTATAATTAATTTGTACAGATGGCCATAAATGAACTTGTAATATATTACAGGTGCTCACAACACAACATTCCTCTGGTGGTTCTTCCTGAGGAAGCCTGTTAGTTCACTGACTCGCATGTAGAGATGACTATGATTATCTGCATATGACTTACTAACTTTTGTTTTAATCTGTATATATTAATTGTTTTTAAATGTGTTGTGCTATCTCTCTTATTAGTATCTGTTTGTTTAGCTTTTTCTGTGTATTCACTGCTTGTATATATACAAGTACACCTGTCTGATTCATGGTTATGTTTCAATAGGGCATGTTTTCCTTATTTTGATTATGTGATACATGTGTTGTGAGAGAATACTACAACAAATATATTTCTGTTGTTAATTTATTCATTATGTAATATTATTTATCTAATTACATTTATCCTACCCAATGTGATTATAATTAAAAGACTGTTTTGCATGTACTTGTTCTTTTGGTCCATAATCGTTCATTGAATGTATCATTTTGAACGGGTTACCAAGGGGAATTTTTTGTTGCATTGTCTATATATGAGTCAAGCCATTTAAAATATGCAACGAGCCCTTAAACTGATCGGGTACTGTTGCTAAAGTGGTGACTGAGTAATAGCTTTTCAGATGATTGACTGTTTCAGTGCTTATCAAAAGTACCTAAAATAGAACTATTTCAAATGCAAATAATGCTTCTTTCCACAGTGTTGTATTTTAAGATTGCATGCAATCTGACTAACACATCCTATGTATTCCCATGAAAATCAAACTTGACTTAAAACTTCAATTTGTTGCCTGTCTTTTTTATTTCAAATGAGCACCCCCTACATTTCCATTCTCTATATTCCTCATCTCCCAGGGCACAGCCTACTATAAGTCACATGCATGTTCACTTTAATCCTTATTGTTGTATTTCTGCATATTCCCTACACCTCACTTCAAAGATCACAAGATCTCCATTAAAATTAATACCACTGCAAACTAACAATATCTAATATATGGTGGCTCATCTAATAATATCACTAACCATTTGCTTGAATTTACAAACGTCCTCCCGCTAAAGATCACATCTAACTCCTATTAATGTATTCTATCAAAGAGGAGCTGCAGTAATGCAATGAATGGTTTTCTGAAGAACACAAGACTAATCCCAATTACCAACAATAACAAATGGAAAAAAATCACCTTGGGTTCAGAGCAGAGGATGCCGGCATAAAATTATTTAGTGTCTTGTCTGGGGTAGTAAGTGCTATGTAATTGCAATTGCAATACAACTCAATAAATACCTGTTGGACCTGGCTCTTTCTGCAGGGTCGTCCCCAGACCCTTTGCCTTCACTCCCCCATTATTGCTGAATTTGTTTTTGTTGGCTTTAGAATTTGTGCACTTTGCCACTGCTAACTAGTGCAAAGTGCTTGTGCTATCTCCTTAAAACATGTTAGATTGGCTTATGCCCAATTGGAATATTTTATTTACTTGTAAACCCCTAATAAGGTGGCACTACCTGTACCCTGGGCCAATAAATTTAATGGGGCTGCCTGCGGTGTGCACAGCACGACCACCTGGGTGGGCAGGGTCCTAGCACCGCTTCCCCATGCCTCAAAGACCGCTCCCCTGCCCCCCCAGTCCATCCGGTTTTGGGGGTTCCAATAGGTTGGAAGGCTACCAGGTCAAGGTAGACTCTTCTGGGGCAAGGCACACCTTTGGGTGGAGGGGCAACATGAAGGAGATATATACCAAGCTTCCATGGCCCCTCATTCTCTTTGGTGGGCTTTGGTATGTAGTCCAGGTGCTTTTTGGCCAATCAGGAGGGCGGTAAGCATAGGTTGCTCATTCCCTGGCCATCCTGGATCGTCCATGAGCTAACCCAATTTTGTCTTGCCTACATATGCAATAATAAACCTGCAACAATTTTTCTCCAACAAAACTCTGGCGTCCTGTCTTTTTCCAGGTCGCTCAGTCCAGAGGTTGCTTGCATGGGTGGGGCAGAAAGGGGGGCTATGGGGTATTGGTGAATGATATGCTATTAGTGGTACTGAAGCACTGCTTGTACCACCCATTTCAGTAGCATTCTAAACATGCCCCAGTTTTGCCATTCCGACCTGTGTGTGCAGTTTTAAACTGCCATGTCGAGCTGGCATAAAAACCCTTTGCCAGGCCAAAACCTTCCTTTTTAATACATATAAGTCACCCCTAGAGTAGGCCCTGGATAGCCCAGAGGGCAGAGTGCATTAAAAAAGTAGGACAAGTACTTTTATGTTTTACATGTGTTGGTAGTGAAAAGCTCTTAAATCAGTTTTTCACTACTGCAAGGCTTACCTGTCCCATAGGATAACATTGAAGTTAACTTATTACATTTTATAAGTGTGATTTCCAAATGGAAATAGGTAACCAGTTCATGTTTGGTGTCTCAGGAATCACAATTTAAAATCCTAATTTAACGTGAAGTCAGATTTTAAATTGCAATTCTGAAAATGCCAATTTTAGAAAGCTTGCATTTTCTTGCCCAGTACAGTTGGTGCCTGCAGCATGCCTCTGAATCACATGACTGAATGATGTTGACAATTGGGCTTTTTTTTTACCCCTAGACAGCCACACATTATGGGGAGCTTAGGTGTGACTCAATGAGCCATCACTGAGAGGATGGGAGAGAGGAGTGGGGCCAAGCCCCACTTACACTTGAATAGTCTGTGTCCTGTCTTCATGTAAAAGGGCTGCTCACCTCTTGTAGTTAGTCTGGAGCCAGGAAAGCAGGGCATCTGTGCACTTCAAAGGCTTGCCTCTAGAAGCTTCTCCCCACTTCAAAGGCACAACTGTGTATAAATACTAGACCTCAGACACCATCACTTCAGTACACTTCTAGACCTGCGGATACTCTGCCAGGAATAAGGACTACTCTGCTGCTGAAAGAACTGCTACTTTGAAGGAACTGCCGCCTTGCTTTGCTGACCAACTGTCTACTGCCCTCTTGCCTGGGAAAGAAGAACTGGAACTGCAACGTCATCTTGTATCCAGAATCCCAGAGCGACCCCAAGGGCTAGTGTGCTGGCCTCCTCATCTGAGCCCCAGGGACATATATGGCTCCCCAACACCCTGCAACAGCCCCTAAACCCAGCTGTAGCAAGTTACTGACTCCCCAGTCGGTGCCTCTTAAGTTCTGGTCCCTTCGTGTAGCTCAAGTGTTCTGAAACAAGATTTTGGGCTCTTCCAAATCAAGAATGGGCCCCTTTTGCTCCAAGACCTTGTCACTCGAGCCACAAATCAGTGTGAGGCTTCATCAGCCCATCTCTTCACACTGCAGCATTTACTGCTCACGGGGCTCGCCAATACAAATCTAAAGCAACACCCTCCTGTGACACCAGTCGGCTTTTCACTCTTCACAAGCAGCCTCCCACAATGCTCTCCCTACTCCTCGTGGCCCTCTTCAATGCGAACAGGACCCTTGGCACAAACTTGAGAAGGTAAACTTCAGAAGGCCTAACCTGGTGACTGCATCCAACCTGCACTCCATCACTGGTGGCCTGAAAGTATAACTTTGACCAGGTCTAGCACGACCAGATAACCCAAGTTGACACTTTGCGCTTTTTGGTTCTTTTTTCACTAAATTCTTAAAAAATGTATTTCTCTGGTTCTACTGAATGGATTTTTGTCTTGTTTTATTTATTCAATCTTGTGATTGCTGCTTGACCAGGGCTCACACCGCAGTCAACCAACAACCCATTTTCTCACAATACCCTACCTGGCCCACACTGATACTAATGCCATAATACTTAGTGGTTGGTCAGTCTATTGTAGTTCATAAAGACTGTGTAATAATTCCCTTTAATTGCCAGACACTCTCACACTCACATAAGGTAAAACTGTTATGGGTCATGTCCATCACCAAGTTCTGTCCCATACTCAGCAAGAAACCACCTATCGCCAGGAGAACATGCATGGAAAAACTGAAGAGATCTGCTGCATGCCGCTGCCCAAGAAAGGACTTTAATTTAGTCCACCACTACTTGCACCATCAACTGCATGTTGACAACTCAAAATAAAAATCAGAAGTGGGATAATATTAACAAAGTCCATCCCGGCAGATCTCTTCACTGTGTCTTCCTCCAATCTACTCCTGCACTACAGAATGAACTTTAGACAAAATATCTCATAATCAACATTCATTTCACTGCAGTAACCAGCTAATTGGACTATGATCATAAGAAATACCATAAACAGACCTGCAGAGCTATTCATAACTGTCCCTCTATTGCACTTCTAAGCGCTTGCTCCATAACGATAACCGCTCCTCAGTGTAATTTTACACTGAGGAGTATAAAATAACCCTGAGGAACAGTGTTTGCGATGCCCAAAAAGCAACCTCATAGAATCAAAATGAAGGCAACGCACTTTCAACCACACATCCTAAACAGTGTAGCATGCTACCCATTTAGGCAAGAGTTTCAACATCCCACTTATGGGTAGTAAATGCTATATAAATGTTCCAGTGCAATACAATGTAAATGTTGATGCTCAGAGGAGCAACCACCAGTGCTAGGTTTGCTGTAGGAGCTGTCTAAGCCCAGTTTAGAATGAGTAAAGGAGAGACAAGCTGTTTTAGGACAGATTCGTATTGTGTGTCCAACAAGTAGTAAACATGTTTCTTAGGCTCATGTAAGAGACTTCCATTATGAGTATGTTTCCGGAAAATCGGAGAGTGTATTCAAAACATGAGCAAAACACAACCACCACGTCTTCTGAAAGAGAACATCAATTTTGGGGATAAATCAAACTCTCATGGCTTTGCTTCATTCATAAACTGAGGCCCCACTACAAGTGGCCTTGTGGTAATGGTGGAGCAGTAACATCGCTCTCAGTATTAGCAATACTAGGCCTTATTTTTGCCCCATTCATTCCTGTCCCCTTCTCGCTTTAGAAGGAATAGAGAGCAAGATGGGTAAAGTGGAATTACTTCAGCGTTTACACCTTTTTCCCCCGAGCCCCCAGGCCTTTTTGGAGCATATTTCACTGTTTTTAGCAGGTGGATAGGGCGGGGCCTATTGGAATCCAGATGTGGCTATACACTGGATTTTCAGTGAAACAAGACTACCCGGCCACCCAGCTGTCTGTCTCCACCTAATCAAGTGCTGAGGGAGCCCAAGACACCAGCATTCTGGCAACGTCAGCTGAGCACTCCTCCCCATCCCTAAATATACTATAAAATGAAAGAAGAAAAAAAAGCACTCGCCGCTTTGCTGGTCTGCGTCGCTGCTCCTCTGAGTGACAACCTGACACACCGAGAGCTTGTTTCAGGCGGAATTTTGCAATCCGACAAATTAGTTTCCAGGGCTGTCAGTCTACACCCTTGTCACACAGCAACGAAGGTATCGCAAAAGATGGATCGCATCAGTGGTATGTAGCATACGTTTATGACACGTACTTAGTGCAGTCGCATGTACGTTTATTCAGAGTACAAAATCAGTCCTTTAAACCTTGTGTTCCTTAGAGCCCCCAGACCCCAAGGGAATACTGTGGGTGTCCACGACCTGTTTTGATAATTGAATAATATTAACAGACTAATAAACTATCTGTACATGAAACAGCAAATTAGATTTTTTTAAATGCTCTGTAAATGTGAATGAATTTGAAACTGGAAGCTAAAAATTAAATCGTTTTCCTTATTCCTTATCTTGATTCATGGCACAAGTACCGCAAAAGGAATTTAGTCCTGATGATTGGTGACCTCAATAGGCCTGGGCTAAAATTCCGTTCCGCTCGCGGAAACTGCGATAATTTGACATTTTCGCGTTCCGCGGAGAGCGCGGAAATGTCAAAATTTCCGCAATCCGCATTTTACCGGAAATGTTTTGCTTGCTCGCGCTGTAAAATAATACATTCTCGCGTGCGCGCGATCGCCTTACCTGAATCCCCGCATTCGCCGACAAGTTTTCCCGATCCGGTCGCGTTCTCCACGAGATGTTGGATTGTTGGTAGCCTTTTGCGCTGTCTGGCGACAGTTCGCGCCCGCAGCGACGTCATTCGTCGCGCGATCACGTCTTTCTTCTCGCGATCATGCACCGTGAGACAAGTGAAAATAAGATGGCCGCGCCCGCGAGCAACCGCATGGGTAAGTTGGCGAGCCGCGACCACACAGAAAATACCGCAAACGGGCGGGAAAAAAACTTCCGCATCTTCGCGATATTTCCGCCTTTTTGTGGAGATTTTAAAAATTTTCGCGATAATTTGCGAAAGTGAATTTCGCAAATTCTGCCCACCCCTAGACCTCAACCGAAGCACTGGTATATATATATATATACAAGAGCATGCAATTCGAAAAAAAAGAGATAACATGATATTCAGGTGTCCTGCATATCGCTTTATAATTTAGATTTAAAACACAGCAACCTTCTGATTCAAATTTTGGTTTCTGCATATGTTTTTGTTTATGAATTAAATAAAATATTTCAGAATTTGTGCATTTGTTTGATGTACACTTGTCTCTGCGGTTTGTTTGTTGTTTTGAGGTTCAGATCATTGAATTTGCGAGGTGGGGCTGCACATGTTCCAGAAATAATTCAGTGGAGTCCAGTTAAACACAGCTGCCATAAAAATAGGAATTTTGAGAATCTAAATGAGATTCAAAGGAGTAGCCTAAAGGTTTTTATCACCATGAAAGGCAGAACGTGTTAAGATGGTGTAGGAGAGGATTAAGGGTGTTCAGTGAAAAGGCTACATTTATTTAGGGTCTCATTTATGTAGGTTTTGCATTGCAGCGACAAAGCAGTGATGCAACACTTCTCAGTGCGTCCTCCTTGAGACACCATAGATGCGCCGTATTTAGAGTACTGCGTATCATGTCGCAATGAGTTACAGACATGTCAGTATTCCTGATGTATCTGTAGGCGCAAAAGTGGCACATTGCTTGGGTGTGTCTGAAAACAGACGCATCTCCAGCAATGTGTCCTTTCACATGGGGCAAGCCCCATGTGAAAGGGCCTGCGTTACCCTTACGCCTGCCATGAGGCAGGCATAAGGTTTTCACGCAATGGCGTCCTAGAAGTGGTGCACTGAATTCTTATAGATTTCAATTTGCCACTTCTATGAGGCTTTGATGCGAGGGAATGCTCAATCTGCATACATTATACCTGACGCAGGTATAATGTAGCGCAGGAGTGTACAAAGTGACGCATCTGTCTAGATGCGTCATTTTGTAAATAGAGCACATTTTTTACTACGACGGTGCGTCACAAAAAGTGACGCACTGGCGGGACAAAAGTGTTGCAAGGGCTGTACAGTTGTATGCCAGCACCTTGCAGCTTCGCACCAAGAGGATTTAGTTGTTAATATGTGGTGTGCTGGCAGAGCTCTTTAGCAGGCAACCCATTGTACAGTAGCATGAGTTACTGTAGCCCATGATTGAAGATGTTCACAGACTCCTCACACCAAAATATCACGCGGCACAGCATGCTAGGGAGCTGGTGAGTGTGCTGCAGTCCCACAGTCAGGGCCATTGGTGAACTGGAAGCTGACAGCAGCCATGAAAAATGTGTTCATACTAGACCTCTAGTGTGGTGAATGAGCGTAGAGAGTGAGTTCAACCATCTTCTGAAGGATTGTGGGGAGGGGAGATGGGGAATCGGCAATTATATACCTGTTTACAAGTAAATTGTGCTTGTTCCCTCAGTCCTGTTTGCCATGCAGGTTGGGTGGTTCCTGTACCCATTCCCCCACAAAGCAGCTGCCTGGTCCTTAGCAACCCAAGGAATGTCCCTGTATCCCATATATTCAGCCCAGTCCTGGCTTTAGCTATCCATTTTTAGGTCAAGCCTGGGCAGCGCATGCAGTGCTCTGCGAGGCATGCTAAATATGAACTTGAAGCCCCGCCAACTCTCCACCCATATTTGTCATTGGCTTGTTTCATTGTCCTTCGTAAATGCTGTCTTCTAATTCGTTAATAGGCTTGTTAGTCACTCTTTAGTATCGCCTTGTCTTCATTTGTAACCTCCCATGAGGACTGGTCCTTTCACTTCAGTTGATACATGGTATGTCTTATTTAGTCTGTAAGCACTATTTTCTTTAATGAGATTTTATTCTACTGCAGGCACGATATGCTTTCCTGCAACATTCAGCGTGCCATGCGCGCTTTCACTTTCCAAACAGCCCGGGACAATGGTGACCGCTTCTTTGAAATGCAATAGGTCTCGCATTTACAAGAGTTTGAGCTATTGCCACTGTAAATGACAAGGCCTTTAATTTATATTTTAATTAACAAAACAGATAAAATAAAAGGCATTGCTATTTACAATGCCAATAGCTTAAACTCTAGCAAGTGCGAGACCTATGGCATTGAAAATTCTTGTTTAGAGAGTGTCATAAACTCCCCAGCCTAAATATTTGAAGTCTTTCAACATTTTTAAAAGACATCTAAAAAAGTCTAAACCTCAAATTAAGAGTCTAGATGACTTTTATTACAACAAAATGGAAGCCAGCAGCTGGAGAGGTCCAGAATGGAACGTCTTGATATATACGTTTTTCAAGCCCAAAAGAAAAGTGGAAGGCAAAACAGACACTGAGATTTATAATAGTTCCAATCCGTTAGTATGAAAGAGGAGAGGATAGATGGAGACACCTATGGAAGAAACAGGGGGGGATATGTACAAGTAAGTGGAGGAGAGAGGCATTAGCCTTTCTGGCTTAACTCCTCTCTCCCCCACTTCTAAAATGCAAGGCTGCACCAAATTTACAAGAATGTGGTACAGCCTTGCATTTGCCCCTGCGATGGCGCTAAGTTTAGCAACTTAGCGCCAACGTAGGCACCCTTGCACCAGAGTGCAAGGGTGTCTGTGTGCAGGGGAGGATTGTTTATGTGTAGGAAGGTGTCCCTTTCTGCACATAAACAATTCTAGAAATGCCATTCTGTCACTTTCATGTATGCTGCTTCATGCAGCACACATGAAAGTGACAAAATGCATTTTAAAAAAAAGTTTGTTTATGTACAGGAAGTGACACCTTCCTGTACATAAACAATGGCATTTTTCAGTTTCAGTTTATTTTATTTGTTTTGGTACTCTACTGAGGACCACAAATTTTATACGATAAAATTCAGTTACATATACTTTTAGAATTTCATATTAATACAAAGCTAAAAAAGGTTTTAAACATTTATAAAAGTTATAACAAACTAGTTCATTAGGAGGAAATTTGCATACTGTGATCAAATCCTTTACGGTGGTGATACGGCAGTTAATGTATATAGGATACAGATGTTTTGTCCTAGCTGCCACTACTTTTGGGTTAGGGCATATGAATAAAAGATGTTCTACATCCTGCTCCCCTCCGTGGCAGAAGTTACATAATGAAGATCCGTTTGGGTGCCATCTTGATGTTGTGGTTAGCACTGGTAAAATGCAGAGCCTTAACAGGATAATTGATCTCCTTGCTCCGTGCGAGAGATTGAAGTATATGTATTGTTGCACTTGCTTAGGTGCGATTGTTTCCATGAAACTTTTATACAGAGTCAATTTCGCACAGTGTGAAAAATCAAGATCATAACTGAGTCTGGGGGTGAAACATTTTAAAAAGAGTTACAATTGTGACGGAGTCCACGTGAGCAACAGGTTAACATTAATCTCAGCTAGTTTAAATACAGTGGACATGTTGCTGAAGAATACTTGTTTCGGAGCGTCACGGTCAAAGGTCTCGATTTTAAGTAGTGAACGAAGAGTTCCAGCCTTTGCGTGCAGCAGATTATATGCCCACCTGATGACGTTTGCGATAGCTCTTGAGTAGGAGCTCGTGATAGAGAATTCGAGGCGAAGAGCTTGCACCGGGGTGGAATGTGATACCTTCAGCATTTTCCTCAGTATCTTCCCTTCTTTTTGGTCCAGGAATGACCACTGTTTTATTGGAATATATTCCAAAGCAAATGATAAAACTGGAGGTATCTTTGTACTATATACTTTGAGAAGGGATGAAAAATGTCTGTTACCTGAAGCCACGTATAGTCTTTGAAGGGCTCCGGCATGCACCTCGGATTTCCTAGTCAGGTTATTAACCTGTAAATTGTTTTTTAATGTCTTAGTGAAAATCCTACCCAGGTATGTGTATTCCTCTGTCTCTTCTATTGTTCCAGCGCCGAGTCTCCAACAGAATTTGGTGCTTCTTTTTCTTCCTGAGAAGGAGACTATTTTTGTCTTCGGGATTAAGAAGTTTTCCTGGCTGTATTTGTTCAGAGTGTCTAGAAGTCTTTGCAGGCCAAAGGGCGTAAGATCTAACATCACGATATCGTCTGCATATAAAAGGGTGTGAATATTATGGGCTGCGATCTTTGGAGGCAGACTTGGCGTTTGTTGCAAGTGCTGAGGCAAATCACTAAGATATAGTGAGAATAACAAGGGGGCTAGGAGACACCCCTGCTTAAGACCGTTTGCTGTTGGAATTATATTGGTCAGGCCCTTTTCACTCCCCATTTGCACTTGACACCACGTGTGCGAATGCAGTGTAATTATAATTTGTAATAATTGTTCAGGGATTTTTAACTTCCTCAGTTTTTTCCAGAGTGATGGTCTGTCTACTCGATCAAATGCGGTAGAAAAATCGATGAATTCTGCGTATACCGGTTGGGATTTTCCTACAACGTATTTGTCGAGGATTGTTTGTAGTATCGCGATGTTATCGATAACCGAATGGTTAGGCCTGAAGCCGGCCTGATATAAGGGGATTAGATCCTGAGAAAATGCCCAATTTTTAAGTTGGTCCAACACTTCGGCGGCGAAGATTTTCCCCGTGGCATCTAGTAATGCTATTTGGCGATAGTTGCCAGCCTGATTTCTTGACCCTTTTTTGAAGATCGGTATTATAATACTCCCCTTCCAGGATTTTGGCACTGAGCCTGTTTTAAAGATGAAGTTAAAGAGGGGAGAGAGCATCTTACTCCAACCCTTAGGATCTGCCCGCAGGACCTTGATTGGGATTTGGTCTGGGCCGGAGGCTCCTGTGGATCTCGCCTTTCGGATGTGCATTTCTATTGAGAACGGGGAGGCAGTTCCGATCAGAACGTTGTTACCTTCGCTGTTATTCCCAGTATTTACAGCCTCTTCATTACTCGTGTTTGCTCTGTACAAAGCTGTCAGGTAGATTTCCCATTCTTGAGGTGGAACTGGAATGGGGTGCAGGGCCTTTTTTGTTCCGGTTTCCTTTGCGATTAATGACCAGTATGATCGTTGGTTGCGCTGTTGTGCCGCAATTTGTAGATCGACCCAGTTTTTGTCCTGTGTTATTCTTTTTAAGCGACACTTTTCTCGCTTAAGTTGATTTTTCAGTTTGTTAATTTCTGCCTGTCTTGTGATTGAGCGGTCCACATATTGCGCTCTGATGAGTTTGTTTAGTCTTTTTGTAGTTACAGATTTGAGGTTTTATTTTTGTTTTTATTCGTTACTGGTAAGACTTGTTGCAGTTTGTTTCGAAAAAATTGCTTTAAGTTCTCGATAATGGATTCAAAGTTTGTTATTACATCAGCGGAGAATTCTGTAGTTAGAAGATGATTTGTATCGATTAGAGTAGTTATTTTATCTAACATAGATGAATTCCAGTAGAGCCTCCTTTGGTTTGTTTTTGCCTCCACAGTGCTATGTTTATACATGATTTGACTAGGAGAGCAGGTGCTTATCTTCCATTGCGTATGCAATAGCAGGATTGCGTGGTCACTCTCTTCAGTGAAGTAGATGCGGAGATGTGAGGCGGACTCAAATGACTCCATACTGCTGATCATATAATCTAGGATTGAGAGGGTACTATTTCCCCGTCTGGTATGCGATGCTGGAATGTCACCTTCCACGTTCCCATTCAAAATAATTCCATTTAGTATTGGAAGTGACGCTAATAGCATTTTCCCCCTTTTATCAGCCCTGCTTCTAGTCGGGATTGTCGGCACCGGTATTTCTAGAGCTTCGTCTTTGTACCAGTTTGGCCAGTTGGAGATTTCGTTGTTTGATATTTTTCCGTTGAGATCACCCATTTTCAGGAATGGCGGGTAAGATTGAGCTTCAATTATTTGTTGAATGGTTTTAAAGGTTTCCTCAAATTGGACATCGTTTTTTGGTCCGGGAGGGACATATACATTGAAGAGTAATAAACCTTTTTGGGGGTCTGGGGAGTGAGTCTCCAACCTGATTTTTATACGCTGGAATTGCTTAGAATTGGTGTCAACGATCTCTTGAGCCCAGAGATACTCTTCCCTTAGTAGGATAGCTATCCCTCCCTTAGCGTGTCCCCGTTTAGCTTCCTGCGCAGGGGTGTCATAAACGGAATATCCGTCCTGGTGAAAAGTTTTTATGGACCAAGTTTCCTGTAATGCCAGTATGTCCGGTCGATTTTTTGTGACTTCCGTAATTGTTTCTATGGTTTTCCCTGCCATATTCCAGGATGTTATCGAAAGGCCATTGCTAAACGGGTTGAGTCGGGTACTTCGCATTTTTCCTACCGTTAAGTGACTCTGAAATCCATGACCATGACTGCAACGATTTTGCTGCTTCCTTTGCTTCTGCATCTTGACTCCAAACTTCTCTTTCTCCGTTCTTTACTGAGATCCTTAGATTTTGGTCTGAATTTGGGTTTGTTTCTGAGTCTTCAATGCTGTAGGTAGTTTTGTATTGAATTTGGGGATTTTCCCATAAGGGTCCTTTGGACGATTTTTTCGGGTGGTTGACTGTGGTTTCCTGTGTAGGGACCAGATCATAACCACATTTTTGTAAGGTCTCTTGTTCTCTTAGGATGATCCCTGGTAACACCGGTGACCGAAATGCTACCACCGCTATTTTGGTATTTTCTTTGTCTGGGAATATTACTAAGTCGATCTCATTTCTTGTTAGAGTTTGTAACGGAGTTATGCGTTGAAGAAGGTTGACTATTCTGCCTCGATTTAGGGGAATGTTGTCTGTAGGAAAAAGCTCTGTTATTTGTAAAAGTTTTGACGATGTTTCTTCCCCTAAAGGGGCTTTTTTGTCGTAATCATCTGGCCCTTTGAAGCGCTCCCTTGACCCTGTAGTTGTTAAATTGAGGTGAAATTCTTCGGCTCTTGGATTTAAAGTGATATATTGTCGAGGAATTTTATTGTCTGTGTTTTCCGCCGCGTTTCAGTGTATTCCCTTTGTGGGAGTCGGTGTTTTTGTGCTTTCTTCGTGCTCGTACTGGGATGCGGGGGGAGTTATTACTTTCTGGAATTTGAGTCTACGCGCTTTCTTCTTTTTAATTCTACGTTGTGGTTTTCCTCTTTTTTTCCTAGCTCCTTCTTGGTTCTTCTTGATTTCTTGTGTGCCTCCCGCTTGTTCACCGTCGAGGATGATGTTTGCCTTCTTTCCTTGGTCGTTCACCGAACCGGACGTTAATGATTTATTTTTGGTGTTTGTGAAAATAGGATATAGGTTGTGAGCGTCAATTTTATCTTCTCTGAAGAGTTTCTTTAGGGAATATATAGTTGGTTCCTGGTGGTTATTCTGGGTTCCCTTATTTGGTCTTCCTTTCGTTTGAGTACCTTTCGTTTGAGTACCGGTGTCGCTTTTTCCCTGGACTTGCTGCTTGTTGGTGATATTATTATTATTACCTGTTGCCTCTTGAGAGTTCACTGGCTTTTCTTGTGTTTTTGTTGACTCGGAGTGATCTTTTTTTCTTTTTTCTTCTACTAGGAATTTTAGTATTCCTATTTGAGCGTCAAGGGTTTGGTCTGAATTCTCCAGGATATGGCCTAAGAGTGAGAGGACTGATTCTAAAATTTCTAGCAAGATAAAGAGTGATTTGGACACAGGAGTGTTGTGATTAGTTATGCTGGAGGATTTAAACATGTAAAGGTCTGGTGAGTATTCGAGTTCAACTACTCGGTCCGGGGATTTTTGTAGTGTACTAGTAAATATCTCCTCTGGCCTTATTTGTGGTTCGAGCTTCTTATCGTCCTCCTTGACAATTATTTCTGGGCATAAGTGGTTACAATCAGTACTGCGTTGGATGTTTAATAGACTCGGAGTAATTAGACCAGATAAGTCTGATTCCAGAGGGGATTCCTCTATAACAGAAGGACTAGAATTTTGTTCTGGGTCAAATTCAGGGTTTGTTAGGTTTTGTTCACTTGATTGGTCGTGTAATACTCCCGATATGTCTTTACCACCCTCCTTAAATTCGGGTTTAGTTCCTTTATTTTGCAGTTGACTTTCTGTTTGGTCTTTGGTGGTAAGTGTGGAAAAATAATTAGTTATTGCGGGAGTCCTTGTTATCCGTCCACTTTTCACCGCTTTATTGGAGGACTTCCTGATTGCCTCTTCAGTTCCCATTCGTTTCATAAAAATGGTTCGCGACCTCAGTTTCTTAAAAGCCATATCCTTATCCTGGGGCGATAGATTATTCCGCCTTCCCGGGGGGGGGGGGGGGTGGTTATTTTGGGCTTCCCCACGTGTTACGAGGCGAAGTGCGGGCTGTGAGGAGGCGTCAAAATCCCTCTTGGCGCAAGACAAATTTTTGGATGGACTCTCTTTCGAGGGCGCAGGGCGTTTTGGGGGGGCACTGGGGCGGGGAATGGCAGCGCTGACCGCTCAAATCACCACCACCACCACCCCCTTCCCCGAAACCCAGGCACCCCTCTCACCGTCTCACTGCCGGAGGCCTCCACTCGAGCTAACCGCCTCCTTCCTCTGAGTCCACCAGTTCCCGGGGCTCCTCACCGACGCCTCTAGCCACTCTGGTGCTGGGGCTCCGTTGGCGTCTCTGGTCCTCTGCTCACACTCTAGTCCGCCTCAGACTGTTCCCTGATCTCCTCTGCTCCGCTGGTCGACGGCAGGCCTTTAGCTGGTCAGGCCGTATTCACCGCTGCGGCCGCCGCCATTCTGCGTTTCACTCTGTTGAGACCCGAGTACTCGGTCTCGCCTTAGGGGTTATCAGCAAATTGGTGGTTATTTTCCCACTACAGCGTAAAGCATTAGACAGTGGTTCAGCTCACTATAGCTTGGTAAATAGCTGGTAATTATCATTAACAGGTCCACAGGTCAACAGGTCCACAGGACCAGGTCAACAGGTCCAGAATGCAGCAACGAGGGACTCTGTGAGACTCTGTGGTAATTTCCTTCACAAAATGCAAATAAATTTGCCCTAAAGGCAGCTTCCAACTTTAAGGGCAGCGCTTAACTAATCCAATGGCATTTTGCTTTTTCCATCATGTGTGCTGCACAATGGAAAAAGCAAAAACGAGGAGAAATAATGCATTTCTTCTTGTTTCGCCATCTTAAGACCAGTTTTAACCTGGTCTTAATTATGGTGCTGCCTCCTATGTATGCCACCGTTGTACATAGGGGGCAGAGTCAAAATGAATGGGTGTTGCGGTGGAACACCTACCCCAATACCCAACCCTTTCACACTAACCATAGCATGAAAGGGGGCATTATGTACAAGGCAGCGTTAAGCCACGTTAAGTGGCTTAACGCTGCCTTGTACATAAGGCACAGCCCCTATACCCACCACAACGTCACTATAGGTGACGTTTTGATGGAGATAGGGGGCTTGTACATAGGCCCAGAATATCTTCCAGATTGAGAAAACATCTGCAATTCCAAACCAGGAAGTCATAATTAAAAAAGAAAACAATTATTGGAATCTTGCCTTATATTGCTGTAGCTTTTTAAGAAAATGCCTGCACTACAAAACATTCAAAAGGGAATTAACTCATGCACTGATAACAACTTGATTATCTGCTGGCCTTGTATGAAGTGTGACTGAAGACACATGGAGGTGTTTCATACTAGCTTTTTAAGGATTATTGCATGATATTGCTGAAATTCAATGGGAGAGTTGAAGGTTGTAAGCAAGTACTGCAATAGCAGGGGTGCTGTGTGGCCAGGATTCCGGTGCATTATCTAAGATGTATTACCCAAATCTAAAATGTTATGTAGGAGCAGCTTACTGGCGTTGATGTGAACAGAAAGAATCAGATTGCATTCTGGTTTTGTAATTGCAGGTGATTTCTTGATTTTGGGTCTGGCTGACAATTTTTATAAAAAGGTTGAGGGACTATGGGTCTACCCTGTTGGCCAAAGTGTGCTGCTTGAATTATTCTTATGTAGAAACGACAGGCGTTTTAAGAACTGGACAATCATTTGGAAATACTGTAGCTCCGTAGGGATTCTTGCAGATGGAAAGCATGAGAAGAAGCAGATTCTTATACATACTGTTCTGTGGGACTGTGCAGTGACCTCTCAGTGCTACCACTGACAAATGATTTGCTGTAGATTTCATGGTACTTTTAAAGAGCTCTTTAGAGTCTGACTACTGAAATAAAACGAAAAGCATGAGCCAGAGGTGATGGATCAGCATTCTATGGGTCTAGGCCATCATACTGACAAGAGTAGTGTTGCGCAGCGGAAGTCTTAATGCACTTTCGGGCTGAACCTCAACACTACTAATAGGTCCATATGGGTCGGATTTTTATTCGGCTTCAATACCTCACCTCAGAAAAGGTGGTCCTCTGATCAACCTTTCTCTTTTGTAGTGAGGAAACAGGGGGGCATATTTACAAGGGGATATCACCACTAGAACGTCACTTTTAGTGACGTTCTGGTGATGACATCCCCTTCTCCTTATTTACAAATCAGCGTTCAGACACTTAATTTGGCTTAACACTGCCTTGTAAATAAGGCCTCTTTTTACGCTTCACTTGAGTGAAAGGGGTATGCAATTGGTGTTGTAGCGGGCGCTCCGCCACAACACCCATTGCTTTTTTACTCTACACCATATTTACAAGGCTGGGGCAGCCCCTTAAATGAAGACCATGGCATACCCGGACTTAGACTGGCAAAACGAGAAGTATCTTTTCATTTATCCTCATTATTTGCTCTTTCCATGTGTGCAGCATTCTGCAGCATACATAGAAAGAGCAAATTGCCTTCAAGATTGTTTGTGTGAAGGAAGGTGTCCCTTCATGGTGCAAGGGTGCCTGGCATGGCGCTAGGCAGCTTTATTAGCGCCAGCACTAGGGGAAACACAGAGGTGCACAGTATTTTTGTAAATACGGCACATCCCCGTGTTTTAAAAAATGTCAGAGCGTGGTGTTACCAATTTTGGCATAGTACTGCGCTCCGACATTCTTTGTAAATATACTCAGGCTGACCAGCTGTCAGCTACCCAATGAGGACCATTAATTGGTAGCCAACTCACAAATTGGTAATCAGAGTAAGATAACTTACTCTTAAAACCATGCTATAGAAAGAAAGTATGGCAATTGCTAGACTGAACCACCCAAAAAAAGTTTAGTCTAATAAGAATCATACAAACAAGAAGCGCTGCTGCAGCTACACAGAACAAGTGATCTGTGACTTTCTTTATAATACAGCTAGAAGCTGCAAAGTTTCTACGGAAAGATCATTAGACACAATAAGACACAAACAACTTTAAAGAATTTGGTTATTGTATTAAAGATCCAAAATCAATGTATATAAGTAACATTTTAAGAAGTTCAGTGATAAATCTAACAGTTTGAAATATAAAATCACACATCTAATCAAAATAATCTATCCCTATATAAAAGAATCAATAGGATGTTTTTTGGTCTACAATACAATTTTTATCACCAACAAAGCAAGAAGTTGGTTCTCAAATGTTTTCTTAGTATGGGAAGGGGGTCAAGTTAAAGTCCAAGAGGGGCAAAGTCCATGGGAATGGGCAAGGGGGAATGGAGCTTGAATCAGGAAAGTCCAAGCATGGTTCCTCATCGAACTGCTCCAAATTGTCTGACAGGCAAGTTCATCAGCAAGGGCAAAAAGCAAAAGGCATAATAGAGATAGTTCAGCAAGCACGTAGGAGGCATAGAGAAGTGACAAGCGGCAGCCTAAACTTGGATGTAAGCTCTCCTCAAAAGGTGACAATACTTATTTGTCATCATGCCATCAATGGTAAGTCCACAATGGTCTGATCATCATGTGATAATCTTTCGGTCTTTCCAGGTACAAATTATTACTCCTGCATATTTTTGTTACACATGTCATGAGAACCGAATGTCCTTCCATCCTCACAGGTTAGTTGAGAAAGAGTTTGTTACTCTTGTTACTTTCTATGGATATAGGGAAAATGGCACTACCCACCATTTACACACAAAGGGGTAAAAAGTAGTCTTTGTTATCAAAAGGAATGTCGCATGAAATAAGTATAAAGGAAGCAGCATTTAAGAAACATACCAAAGTGCATCACCCAAGGCTAAAAAAAAATGAAGCCTAAGTAGAAAAAGTATCTCAACGTTTTTAAATTCAACATTTCATATTTTAATATAATACACTCCTAATTATGTCTAAGCATAATGAAATAATTCATACATATCATATATACGTTTTTAGTAATGTTGTCAGTAATGATTTCACAGTAATTTTCAACTTTCACTGTGGCCTACTGCCACTATTTCAGAAAAGTAGCAACATGTAAATTAATTCTAAAATTCATTAAAATAACATCGTTCTGGAATGCAAATTATTTTCATGGTATGAGGTACTTATACTGAAAATTTTAGACATCTACTATGTTTAGTTTAGGAATTGTACCAAAGTTGAGTTTGTTAGGACAGTCTGCAATGAAGTCAATAGCAATGCTAAGCTATTATCGAATGTTATGACTTCTCTTGTTAATATTATAAGGTAATCTGTTACTTAAACATCTCTTTTTCATTAGTTGATTATTTCTACTCATTCTCTACCTGGCCAGGCACCCTTTTCCGGTGCTGGTACATCAACGTTCTCTAAGTTTCAGTGTTTTGTTTCTAGATATATTTAAAGTGCACAATTATGTGTATTGTCAAGAATCATTTTAAAGTGTCATGCAAAGCGAGATCAGCCTTTATGCTGCATCAGTAGCCTGGGGTCAGGCCTGTGATATATTAGCAGAAATGGCATCTTCATGTTTTGGAAGCTGGGATCAGAATTGAGGCATTCTGTCCCAGAGGTCTATAAGCACCTAGTCCTCTTTCTGCTGTTGTGGTCCAGGGCCGTATTTCAAGCATTAACAATCACCAAAAGAGGCTGGACCTAATAGTTTATTTAAGCCTAAGGCCCAGACCAAGTGGTCTTCATGGCCCACCAACTCGGTAGTGAAGCTTGAGATACTTCAAAAGTGTTTCTTGGTACAGAAAAAAGAGTAGCATTTTAATATTAGAGTTAAAGGATAAAGAGATGAGGTGTCCTGGCTTAGCTGGTGAATGCCTAATTACCTGAATAGGAGAGAAAATAAAGGTACAGTGGTTGAGCTGACTCTTTAGAGCTGCAAGTTAAGAGTTCTTTCTGCTATAATATTAGGAACAGCAGGGTCGGTGCTGATGAGAAGACAGAAAAAAAGAGTAGGCATGCCTATGCCGGGCTTGTCTACCAAGGTCAAGTTGATACCTGCAGGGGCTGCCAGAGGCCACGGTGATACCTATAAGTGTTGGTAGAGGGTGTAACCTGGTAGAGGGCATAAACTTGATTCTGTCATTGTTCTGCTATCTTTGGTACCAAGTGCAACTGATGCTTGAATTGGTACTACAAAAAGACATGCTCAGTTTAGACAACGTATGCTCTATTACGTCCTGTGAATGGTGTGATGTATAGAAAAAGCATATAAATATTGTAAACTCTGCATGCTGAGATGAAGGTAAGCAGCAGACCAAGGTCTATTTTAAGAAGTAATACTCAGGACATAGTTATGAACTGTACTCTCTGATGGATTGTAACTAACAGAACATACAAACAAGTCTGACCCATGCTCCAAAACTGTCATTACACAAACATGCCTTATGACACATGAAAATATGCCATGTAAAAGAGATAGTAAGGAGCTGACATTAATATCAAAGTGATTTACAAAAGCTTTTGCAGCCTTACCAGAAACACTTAGCATAACACTGCAAAAAGGGGAACAGAATTGTGATGAGAGGACTGTCAGAAGTCTTCCTAAAGACCAATTTAGTTTACCAACCACCTTCTCCATTTTCCTTTTCCCAGGCATTTAAAAATTGTCTGGCATTGAGCACACTTGGATAATAAAGACTAATGGTAAGTAATCAGGGCTTTACCTCCTTGGCCGACTTCCTTGTCCCTAAAGACCTGTTAAATACCTCTTCCACGATGTCTGAATTTATGATGTTCCGTAAATAATTTCTGCCTATCCACCCCACTCCTAATCCTGGCTTAAGATAAATTGCGATGGATGATATCAAAGCTGATTCTTTGACATAGTTTGATTCATCAGCGTGGTAGTTTAATGAGGATCCTGAATATCAAACCACTGTGCCCGATTTAGAGTTTGACAGACAAGCTATTCCATCACAAATGTGACGAGAACCCTGTCCACCAAAGCCTTGATCTGCCTGGTCAGTGAAGAGTCAGACAAGCCTCGAGTTTTCAAGCAGCAGTGACCCTGCTGGTCCCACCATCTGAAAAGTTATTGTGACTGCCAACAGAGTAGTGGCTATTGGAGTAAGGGCATCAGATCACCTACCCTATTTAGAGTGGATGGTCTGCTGTCCTTTTTTGGTCCATCTCTGCCAAGTCAAACCTATGTTCCCAAACAGAAAACAATAATAATTACTTCCTTTTGGTTTTCTTTCATCAGAAACAAGCTCCCACTTTGGGAGCTTCTTTCTCAACAGCCAATAAGTTTGGAGCTCAGCCGCCATGAAAATGGTGCCATGCACCAAACGTTCAGTGTCTTCAGAGGCAGGGCCGGCTTTATGGCTGCGCAACAGGTGCAGCCTCACTGGGTGCTGACCTGTGGAAGGGGCGCAGACTTCAGGGCAGCCACTGTGTTTAGCAGTAAATTATGATTGGAGAGATAAGGAGCACTTTTTTCCAGTGAGAGTGAAAGAGTCTGAGGAGGCATCATGGGGTGTGGGGGCGCCAAAATGTGTTGTTGCACCGGGCGCCACCAGCGCTAAAGCCGGCCATGCTCACAGGAGTTGTTGTGATAGCAGTTCCTGTAAATTCAAGAGAACAACTTAATCCCTCGTATTGGTCTTTAGCCGCTGACAACAATCTCAGGAACTCCTGGCCGAAACCACTACTGCATTGATACTAAGAGGGCTCATGAGGTCAATCTGTCTACACTTTTAGATCCCCTTCTTTCGCCTCCTGCCCTAGTGTCGCCCCGCCGAAACATCCCTAGCAGAGACATAATCCTTGCTTCGGCTTTACCCCAACAGCTAAAGATTATTTCCTGTAACGTTGCAGGGCTCAGCAGCAAATTGTCATTGCCCCACTGGAACAGACTTACAGAGGGCTTTGACATTTGTGTTTTTCAGGAAACTTGGAGTTTGGCTCCTTTATATAAATCAGGTTATACTTTTTTTTGGAATTTTTTTTATTGAGCAGAGCATTAGGTTCAGGAAATACATACTATACTAAAATATATTTTCACTAACATTAAAAACCAGTTACAAAAAGACAAATGACAAAAAGCTAAAACTAAAGCAGCAAATTATGTTGTCATTCCTAGAACAATTACCAATCTATCATAAAACACATCAGCGTTAAGAAAAACTCCTAATACATTTAAGTTCCTTTTTCCTTTGTTGCTGTAGCAATTTCTCATGTCATTAACCAAAGTGTAAAAAACAGTCTATAAAGTGCTAAAACTATTAAAGTGCTAGTGCTATTAAAGTGCAATAAGAAAAAGCTGCTACATTAGTTAGCCAACTCAAGTGCTATGTTCTCTCTTTAAGTTCTTCTATCAAATTCCAATTTCTATCAAATTGTTTGGTAGCCCCTACCCTCTTAGCATAAGCTTCCTCAAATTTTAGAGTTCTTTTCATTTTATTGAACCATTTTTGATGAGAAGGTATTTCCTGGGATTTCCAATTCTGCAAAATTAGGGAACGGGCCACCATACACGAAATAAATAGGAAGGTCTTTTCAGGTTCGGATAATATACTTTAGTCTCTGCTGATACCAAACAATACTGCTTCGGCCTCAAACAAAATATTCTTACCGATTGCTTGCCCGATATCTGAAAAAACTTCCTCCCAAAAAAGCCTAAGTCTGGGACATGCATAAAAAAATATGGTGCCATCCGCCCTCACCATCTGTTTGACAGCGAAAAACACCTATTTTCTAAACCTGGAAATCTTTTACTTAAAGCGGCCAGGGTTAGATAAGATAACCAACACGATAGGAAGGCCATCCTTTTGAAATTTGTGGCACGCAGAGATTTACTTCCTTGAAGGCACATGGACTCCCATTCCTTCGTAGCCAACCTACACCCAGTCTCCAGAGTAATTTTGTCTAGATGAATCTCTATCAAGGAAGCCTGTTTCTGCTCATGTAGCAACCTATTCCAGTTTCCCACCCCTTTAATGTTGGCCCCATAAAGAGCTACCATAAGTTGATTAGGGGTGTCCAAAATGCCACCGGTATTTGTTAGCAGATGGACAATACGCAGATATTCAAGAAAAGTCGGCTTCCGATGGCCTTCCACCCTTACCGCTATTTCTTGCCAGGAGATCGGCCTAATCTGAACTATAAAATGCCTTAGCTCGGAGAGTCCGCAGCCTTCCCAAATACTTATATGTCGCAATTGCAACTGGAGGCCGAGACTTGCACATTCTCTCAATTTTAAGAACTGAAGACCAGATGAGCCCATCTTTTTAAAAAAGGACTGGAGTCTAAAAGAATAATCATTTAAAGTCTTATAACGTGTTTTCTTTGGTAGTTTGGAAGTTTTTAGAAATACTCGAGTTAGAGAATCAATTTCTTGTGTCACTTTATCTATAAAAAAGCTGTCACTAATGGAATTAGATCCTATCAAGCCCGACACTAAATCTAAACAGGCAGCCTCGTAATAAATTCTCACATGGGGTAATGCTAAGCCTCCTTGTGTTATGGGTAATTGAACCACATTTAATTTCACCCTCGGAGCTTTCTTTCAGGTTATACTTGTTTTCACTCACCAGCTACCACCATGGAGAGAGGGTGCCCCAAGGGAAGTCTGATCATCTGGGTTAACATCGCTTTGAGCAGTAGACTTACTGTACAAAAAAGTGTGAGTCCTGACATCTTGAGGCTCACTATTAACCCTTTCCGTGCATCGGACGGCCGGGAGCTGTCCGACGTTGCGGGTGGTGTGTGTGTCGGACGGCTCCCCGCTGTCCAAGCACTCATCCATCAGGGAAGTGCTGGCGCTCCCTGTGGGTCGCCCTTAAAGCACCCCCACCGGGGAAGGCAGAGGAAGCCCTTCCATTGCCCCTCCACCCCCTCCCTCCACGCCATCTAATGGCGTCAGTGCGCGAGGGGTGCTGGCGTCATTAGAGGATACCAGATGCACTGGAAGCCGTTTGCTTCCAGAGCATCCAGGGAAGAGGTGGTGAGTTTCTCCTCGGGAGGTTGGGGGGTACTTTTTTTGAAAGGCATCGGAGGAAAGGAAGGGTTTTCCTTTCCTCTGATGTCTTTTCAAAAAGCATTCCTGCTGCATGATCGTGCCTGGGGTGCGATTGTGCAGCAGGAATGCCCATTTTTTGTTTTTTAAAGGGACATTTTGTTTTGGGGAGGGGCACCTTGGGGGAGCCATGTTTCTACTTTGTTCTGCCCCCCTTGGGGGGGCAGATTGGCCAATAATTTAAACATTTATATGTATAGGTGACCACTGGGCCACTAGTGTTTATTATTTTTTTTTAAATGCCAATTTTGTTTCGGGGAGCGGCCCCTTGGGGGAAAAATGTTTCTACTTTGTTCTGCCCCCCTTGGGGGGTAGCAGATCGCCCAAAAACTTAATTATTTATATGTATATGTGCCCACTGGGCCACCAGGGATTTTTTTTTTTTTAAATGGCCATTTTGTTTCAGGGAATGGCCCCTTGGGCAAGGGTCGCTCCCCTTGGGGGAAAAAGGGGGGCAGATCAACATAAAAGAAAAGTATATGTATATGTGCCTACTAGGCCACCAGGGATTTTTTTTAAATGTCCTTTTTGTGTTTTGGGGAGCGGCCCCTTAGGCAGGGGTCGCTCCCCTATTTGGGGGCAATATGTTTTGGCTGTCTCTGCCCCCCTAGGGAGCAGATTGCGCCAATATTTTTAAATTAAAGTGGCCCACTAGACCACCAGGGATTATTTTTTTGGGAGTGGCTCCTTGGGCAAGGGTCACTTCCCCTTGGGGGCAATGTTTTTGGCTGTCTGCATCCCCCTAGGTGGGCAGATCACACTATTTTTTATTTAGTGGCCCACTAGACCACCAGGGATTAATTTGTGGGGAGTGGCCCCTTGGGCAAGGGTCGCTCCCCTTTATGGGAGAATGATTGGGGCCATTTCTGCCATCTTTGGGTGGCAGATCAGCAGTATATTGTGATGCCCATCTGCCCCCAAGGGGGCTGAAGCCACTAGACACCAGGTCTAAATTTTGGTGTTGGGGAGTGGCCTCTTGGGCAAGCGTTGCTCCCCTTTTAGAGGGGTGAATATTTTATTTATACTGTTAGGCCCACCTACCCCTTAGCTTGGCTGGTGGATTGTGTGTGGACTGGTGCATTATTTGCATATGTGATTGTAATGTTTTTTCTCTCCTTTTTATTCTAGTGTAAAGCTTTTGATTTCTGTTTGCGGTTTCGGCAGTGGTTGTTCTGCAATTTTGCGTATTTGCATTTTTTTGGTAAGAAAAACCTTTTTGTTGTGTTTACTCCAAATGACTATTATTGTCATGCATGGATGATTTTTTTGTAAGTGGTGTCATAATAGCAGCATATTTAGTTAGTGTTTTGTGCATGAAATTCTTTGCGATGTGTTTGTAATTTTCTTTTTTTTCTTTTTTGGTGGGATACTGTTGGTCCTTAGTGTGTCTGTGCAGAGAAGGTGGTGGTGAGTCTAGCTGCTTCTGGCAAGTGAGTGGTATTGTGTTGGAGTATATAGGTCTTTTTGATAAAGCTACATTTTGTTTATTTCTTTTTTTACAAAGGGTTTGTTGTTGTTGACTTGTTTGACAAGTTACCTTTATTAGCAAGCATTATGGCTAGCCATAGAATTACTGCTCAGCAGGTGCTTGGTATGCCTCTTGAATCTTCTGAGCAGGATTATGAGACTGAAAGTGCGTCTGAGGGAGAGGAGGGAGGGGAAGATTCAGGCAGTGAGTTTTCTCTCCACATGGAATCATCGGATGATGAAGCTACTCTCAGTGCGGATGAAGCTACTCTCAGTGTGGATGAAGTGCCTATTTTAAAGGAGGACACTGATGTGCCGATGGTGCAAGAGGGACCTGGATTGCAGCCTGAGGCTGCTAGGCTTCCTACTGGAAGTGCTGGACTCTGGGTTGATCCAAACATGGTGCAGCCGGTGCTGTCTGCCTTTAGTGGTGATGCAGGGTGTAGAGCGGACTGTGAAATCTTTTTGCCTATACAGTTTTTTCAGTTGTTCATGGATGATGTATTTTTGGGTGAGATTGTTGAGCAGACTAATTTGTATGCTGAACAGTTTTTGAGGGACAACAGTGCCAGACTTAGGCCCCGCTTAGAGCTACCCAGTGGACTCCCACAAATCTGGAAGAGATGAAGTTTTGGGGTTTGACTTCTTTGATGGGCTTGATAAGGAAGCTGTCCCTGGTTTCATATTGGTCTACCAGTCCCTTGATGGCAAAGGCCATATTTCCTGCAATTATGAGTCGTGATCGGCATTTAGTTTTGCTTCGGATGCGGCATTTTGTTGATAATGCTTTGGCGTTGCCACCAGATAACACTGACTGGGACCGTCTTTTTAAGATTTGGCCTGTTCTTGTTCACTTTGTAGATCGATTTTCAGAGATCGATACTACAGGCAATGAAATACCTCTTGATGAGTCTTTGGTCCTGTTCAAGGGCCGTTTGGTTTTTAGGCAGTACATTCCTAGCAAGAGGGCACGTTATGGAATTAAGATGTATATGTTGTCTGAGAGTAGGGCAGGATATGTCTATAATTTCCGGGTGTACACTGGTAAGGATTGCACTATTGACCCCCCTGGTTGTCCATCCACTTTTGGAGATTCTGAGAAAAAATGTGTAGGATCTTGCTAAAGGACTGTTTAACAGAGGCCACCATTTCTACCTTGATAACTTCTACAGTGCTGTGCAATTGTTTAAGGAAATGTTCAAAGTGGACACTTTTGCTTGTGGCACAATCCGCTCTAACCATAAAGGTTACCCAAAAGAGCTTGTTTGCAAAAAAGCTTCAGAGGGGACATTGCAGTGCCTTGCGTAGTAAGGAACTGCAAGCTGTGAAATCTGTGGACAGGAGGGATGTGTACATGCTGACTACCATTCATGATGGAAGTACTTCACCTGTCACTGTTTGGGATCAGGCTGCTGAAGTGCGCAAACCTGTGTGCATTGTAGACTACAATAAGCACATGGGTGGTGTCGATAGAGTAGATCAGAGGTTGGAACCTTACACTGCTATTCGTAAGGCTTACATTTGGTATAAGAAGTAGGCCATCCATCTCTTCAATTTAGCAACTTTCAATGCTTATGTTGTGTACAAGGAGTGTTGCCCCTGCGTCATAGATGACTTTTGTTCAGTTTCAGGAGTTTGTGATAGGCAGCCTTGTTGTTGTGGAACAGGCAAGTGTTCCTAGCGGTGGAGTGTTGGAGAATTTGGCTAGATTGAAAGATCGCCACTTTCCTGATTTAATTCCTCCCTTGCCCAAAAAAAAATTCCCTGTAAAAGATGTAGAGTCTGCTTACAAAGAGGTGTGCACTGTGCCGATTGTCCTTCTAATCCTGGGCTGTGTGTGGCTACATGTTTCAGATTGTATCACACTCAAAAGAGTTTTTGGGAGCAACCATGAGTCTAATAGTGTACTGCCTGGTCTGTATGATTTTATATAGTTTTTCAGTTTCACGTTTGGCAATGGAATGATGTCTTTAGTTACTGCTCTTGTTTTTGTAGTTATAGTTTTGTATCTAGTTGCAATTGGTTTGTGTTTTCTTTCTTGTTTAAAAAAAGATTCATGACGGTGTGCGTCAACTGGCGTTTGGCTGGCGGTGTGCGTGGACTGGTGCTTGGCTGGCGGTGAGTCGACTGGCGCTTGGCTGGCGGTGTGTGTGGACTGGCGTTTGGCTGGTGGTGTGCATGGATTGGCGCTTGGCTGGTGGTGTGCGTGGACTGGTGCTTGGCTGGCGGTGTGCATGGATTGGCGCTTGGCTGGCGGTGTGTGTGGACTGGTGCTTGGTTGGCGGTGTGCATGGACTGGCGCTTAGCTGGCAGTGTGCATGGACTGGCGCTTGTCTGGCGATGTGCTTGGACTGGTCGCGGGTACTTGGGCCTCCCACACAAGTGAGGCACTATTTTTATCGGGAGACCCGGTGGAACACTGGGTGGTAGGACATTTGTGTCAGCCCGGTGATGCCACAACTTTCACACACAAAAATGTGTGGAAAAAGTGATTTTTTCAGCTAAATTTGAGGTTTGTAGGGAATTCTGGGTAAGAAAACATTGGGGGATCCACACAAGCCATACCTCCCTGGAATCCCCCAGGTGTCTAGTTTCCAGACATGTGTGGGTTTGGTAGGTTTCCCTAGCTGGCCGCCGAGCACAGGGCCAAAAACCCATGTGACCCCCCTTGCAAAACCAGGTTGTTTTGTGATACGCAATTTTGATGTCGCCTCAATAAGTTTTGGACCCTTGCCTGTCGTGGGTACTTGGGCCTCCCACACGAGTTAGGCACCATTTTTATAGGGAGACCCAGGGGAACACTGGGTGGTAGGAAATTTGTGTCAGCCCGGTGATGCCACAACTTGCACACACAAAGATGTGTGGAAAAAGTGATTTTTTTCAGCTAAGTTTGAGGTTTGCAGGGGATTCTGGGTAGGAAAACGTTGGGGGATTCACGCAAGCCATACCTCCCTAGCATCCCCGCGTGTCTAGCTTTAAAAAATGTATAAGTTTGCTAGGTTTCCCCAGGTGCCCGCAGAGCTAGGGTTAAAAAACTACAGCTTGGCACTTTGCAAAAAAGGGTCAATTTTCACTGTGAAAATGTGGTGTGTCCACCTTGTGTTTTGGGCCGTTTCCTGTCGCGGGCACTAGGCCTACCCACACAAGTGAGGTACCATTTTTCTTGGAAGACTTTGGGGAATGCGGGGTGGGTGGAATTTTGTGGATCCACGCACATTCCAGAACTTTGCACCACACAAATGTGAGGAAAAGTGTTTTTTTTGGCCAATTTTTTAGGTTTGCAAGGGATTCTGGGTAACAGAACCTGGTGAGAGCCAGTCAAGTTACCCCATCCTGGATTCCCCTGGGTGTCTAGTTTTAAAAAAGATATAGGTTTGCTAGCTTTCCCTAGGTGCCGGCGGAGCTAGGGTTCAAAAACTACAGCTAGGCACTTTGCAAAAAAAGGGTCATTTTTCACTGTGAAAATGAGGTGTGTTCACCTTGCATTTTGGGCCGTTTCCTGTTGTGGGCACTAGGCCTACCCACACAAGTGAGGTACCATTTTTCTTGGAAGACTTTGGGGAATGCGGGGTGGGTGGAATTTTGTGGATCCACACACATTCCAGAACTTTCCACCACACAAATGTGAGGAAAATGTTTGTTTTTTTGACAATTCTTTAGGTTTGCAAGGGCTTCTGGGTAACAAAATCTGGTGAGAGCCAGTCCAGTCATCCCATCCTAGATTCCCCTGGCTTTCTAGTTTTAAAAAATGTATAGGTTTGCTAGGTTTCCCTAGGTGCCGGCAGAGCTAGGGTTTAAAAACTACATCTAGGCACTTTGCAGAAAAAGGGTAATTTTTCATTGTGAAAATGTGGTGTGTCCACGTTGCGTTTTGAGCCATTTCCTGTCGTGGGCACTAGGCCTACCCACACAAGTGAGGTACCATTTTTGTAGGGAGACTTAGGGTAACAAAGAATTGTAGAGCAACTGTTATTTCCTATTGACTTTTGATGCATTTCTGCCTTTCAAATGAAAGACAATGTGTAAAAAAAGTAATTTTGAAACATTTCCTATAATTCTCATGCTAGTATGGGTATTCCCAATTTCGGAAATGTGCAAATATCTACTGTTTCTAAACTCTATATTTTGTTCCCATTTCAGAAATACATAGGTGTCTTTCATTGCGATTTTTCCATGTACACATTTTCCCATAATAATTGCTATATACCCTGTATATAATAAAAAAGCATTGCAAGTCGCTGCAAAGTTATTGGCTCTGGGTTCGTCTGGTTCTAGGTGAAACTACAAGTCCTATATATCCCCACAATCCAGCGGATGTAACGGTATATTGCTTTCAAACAGTTGTCATAATTAGAAAAAGTTACAGGTAAAAACGGTGACTCAAACGGCTGTTTTTTTCAACTAATTTTCAATTTTTCCGATATTTAACTGTTAGTTTCTATAACAAAACCATAACGGATCTACACAGATGACCCCCTTGCTGAATTCAATTTTTTTCTACTTTTCTAAAATGTATAGCTTTTCAGGATCCATTATTGCTTTCATACCCATTTCTACCATTAACGGGAAGGAGGTTGAAAGCACAAAAAGTAGCAAAAATAGGCTATGTCCCAGAAAAATGCCAAAACTGTGTAAAAAATGTTGGTTTTCTGACAAAGGTCTGCTTGTCCCTGAAAGCTGGGAAGATGGTGATTTCAGCACCACAACCCCTTTTTTGAAACCATTTGCAGGGATAAAACCAGACGCTTTCATCTGTAGCCCTTTTTTCCCATTTCCCCCCCCCCCAAAAAAAAAATTTGTTTTAGCTGTAGTTTGGCTAATTTCTGGGTCCCCTCCAGGAGAATCCACAAACCCTGGGTACCTTTAGAATCCCCATGATGTTGGAAAAAAAGGACGCAAATTTGGTGTGGATACCTTATGTGGTCAAAAAGTTACAGGGGCCTAAGCGCGAACTACCCCAAATATCCCAAAAAAGGCTTAGCACAGGGGGGGAAAAGGTCTAGCAGCGAAGGGGTTAAGGGACCCAGGGGGGGAGAAACTCTTGACTTGTTCAATGTTTACATAAGGGGGACCATAGGGGGCAAACCATCACCTATTGTTACGCTATTGGAACACGGTTTATCCAGTTGCCTGTCTCCCTCTAGAGTTGTGGTTGTAGGAGATTTTAATTGTACCTTTGACCCTCTAAGCTCAGAGGACATATTGGGGGTCGAGGAAGATGACAGAAAATGGGATGTTCCCCCATTAACCCCTTCCATGCTGGACGGATTCCCCTGCTGTGCTGATCTTTTCCTGCGCGGGCGTGGTCATGACGGAACGGTTCCGTCATGAGCACAGCTCAACCGTGGCTCATGACGGAACCGTTCCGTCATGAGCACCGAAGGGGTTAAGTATACCTCCTGTTAAAAGATGGTCACAGATAGCAATCCAACTCAATGCACTCATCTTGGAGTTTGGCCTGAGGGCAGCAAATGGTAGAACTTTATCAGATGCCCATGGGGCTAACACTTATAATAGAGTCAGCTGCCTTTCCCGCATTGACTACGTCTTATTAGACCTAAGGCTATGGGGAAATATAATAGACATGGTAGTGGGCACTATCACTGATAGCAACCATAACCCCCTTTGTGTGACCATAAAGACCCCATGGGTCCTCCCTTGTCTTTCTCTGAGTACCCATATGTTATCCTTGACCAAAGAGGTGGTCCCCTCGAATTGTAAAAGGTTCCTTAAATGGCGTAAGGTCGTTGTACAAGATTAAAAAATAGCTGGAATCAGGCAAGTATTGAGCAAGAGCACTTTAGAGCTAGAGGGGGCAACAACAGGCATAGATGGGCTAGCAAACGCCCTACAATCCATTCGCGCACAATTGAACAGATGTGCGGATACTACCAAGCACCTAATGAGCACAACAAACCTGGTGTGAAACTGAAGAGTCGACAAACATGGTACACTTAGGATTGAAGGCACCAGAGGCAGGCATTAGCCTTTGCAGTTAGAAGCAAGAACTGTCCTTTGATTAAAATCGCAAGAAAAGAGTATAGAGCGGCTCTGGTTCAAGCAAAGCTAAAATGGGACGAGACTCTCTGGCAGGATCTGAAGGACGCTAGTATAGCAAGGGACACCAGTTTTTTTTGGAACCTTGTTAGACGGTCAGACAAGGGGAATTCAGATTTAATTCCTAACCACATTTCAAGCCAAGATTGGCATGATCACTTTGGGAAACTCTGAATGAAGTTTGCCTGGAAGGGCCACGCGATCATTCCCTCACTTTCTCTAATGGTAGCAACAGTGAACCTTTTTCACTGGTTGAAGTAGAAGATGCCACAAGGAGGATAGTCCCCGCCACAGCCCCTGGACCAGACGGCCTCCCAGGAGACTTGTTACTTGCTGACCCCCAAAACTAGGCATGGTATGTTCTGCTTTTAATTAATTCCATCTCTAATGGTTGCCCAGTACCAGAATCTTGGAAGGGGGCAGAGGTGGTCTCGATTTTAAAAAGGGAGCCAGAGAGGACCCCGCCAACTACAGACCAATCAGTCTGTTTGATGCAATTCAAAAGGTAGTTGGCAGCGTCCTGCTCCTCTCTCAATATCAGGCGGGATTCAGGGCCAACACTGGAACGGTGGACCAGGTCTTCAGGCTACTCCTGATATATTGGAAAGTTGTGATCAGCAGAGGCAGTCTTTATCTTGCTTTTATTGACTTAAGGACTGCCTTGGACTGGTTCCCAGGAAAAGGTTGTGGCAAATACTAGGATATATAGGAATCCCTTCATTAATCCTCAACCTGCTGATCCGGCTCAACGAAGGGCAACTATGCACAGGTGAGATGGGGATCCCAAAGTCAGTTGACGGAAAGGATTGCAGTTACCAGGGGAGTCCGCCAGGGCTGTATCATGGCAACCACCCTATTCTCCGTATACGTGAATGGGGTTGTTAGCTTCTTGCAAGAAGTTCCTGCTGATGCCCCGGCCCTGGCGGGTGATAAGGTACCGACTCTCCTGTTTGCAGATGACACACTGCTGGTCTCTAATACCCCAGCCGGATTACAAAAATTACTGAACAGATTTCAATCTTTTTGTAACTCTCGAGGGCTGGTCATTAACACTTCTAAGACCAAGTTTATGACATTTAACCCCCACAAATCGTTCAGAAACAATCTCATCTTAAATGGGACACACTTGGAGAGAGTCAGTACTTTTGACTATCTTGGTACTCGACCCTCAGAAAAAATGCAATGAAGTTCCCACCTTGACAAAATGCTCTTGAAACATAAACGTGCAGTTGGGGTACTAGGCAAAGAACATTGCTCATCGCAAAGCAGGCCAGTTTCCACGGCACTCACGGTTTATGATGCAAAGGCAGTTAGCTTGGCCCTTTATGGAGCCGAGCTATGGGGAATTGACAACATTGATGAGATCTGCACATCAGAGCACAAGTTCTTGAGGGATCTGGTGATGCTCACTCGGGATGTCCCATTAACTCCCTTGATGTATGACATGGGTAGGCATTCATTCAGCGATATTGCTAGATTGCGCCCACTGCTCTTTTGGGCCCGTCTTAGGCGGACTCCTGAACTCACAAAATATGCCACAACACTTGCTGAGGAAATGAGCTTAGATGTCAGCCATGGGGTTAATTGGATCACTAATGTCAGAAAACTAATGACAGCTCTCAGCCTTAAGGACTCCTGAGATAACCAAAACCTCCCTAGCAAGGCAGAGCTTAAACGCATCTATTGGGACTGGATCAATACCCGTGAGCTTAGTAATCCGAATGCGGAAAGGCTAACGGAAGAATTTTACCAGCACAAGCATCGTAGAAGCCTTGAACCATATTTGAATATAATCCAGATACCAAGAGAATGGGCGCTCTATATCCAATTTAGACTTGGATCGCTTCCGGTCCATGAACTAACTGCAAAATGGTGCCCCCCAAGCAGACAACAGAAGACTGTCCTAGCTGTAGGGCACCAAAGGAGAGTGTTGCCCACCTTATGTTTGCATGTCCAGTGTATGAAATAGCAAGGTCTAAATAGTTAAAACCAATCTGCAGACAATTAGGCACTCTTGACCATCGTGTTGCTTTACCCGTCTTGAAATCTGATGCAAGAACCCTTTTTGTATGCGGAGTGGTTAAGTTTTTCAGCTGTGCCTGAATAGTCAGGCATAAAGCCTTGCAAAGGGCGACTTAATCTTATACCACAGGCCCCATGGATAATACATATAAGCAAAAGGTAATTTACAAAATATTGTACGAACTAATTCTTATGCACTGTCACTTATATAAGTTATATTGGGTACCATTGTTTAAATATAATACATTTTAACTTCTGTTTTTATTCAAAATGAAATATTTTAATTGTGATGAAACAATGAGCTATCATGTTCAGGCTGAGTAGACACCATGTCCCAATTATGTCTTTTATGATAATTGTTATTTGTACAAACTCTATTTTTTATAAAGGATCGACTGAAGCTTTTATGATATTTGTTATCGAAATAAAGCAATTTGACTTGACCTGACTTGACAATAGGTCACTACTTAGCCAACAGTGATATCTGTATATGGTGTTCCTTTGTCCATCAGGGTGTCTGATGGTGCCACCCTTTTAGACAGAGCAAAGACAGCTATAGGCTAAATCACGCACTTTGTCCTGTGATGTCCCATCTGCACTATGCCAGTGTCCACCACTTCAGAAGCAGAGGTGGAGATCATATTAGAAGTACATAGCCATTATGAGTAACTTGAACATGCTGAGTTCTTTTATCTCAGGAAAAGATTTTGATCTTGTTAGGAGAATGAGTAGTTTTTTTATTTACCTATAGACAGTGCTTGAAATGCTATGTAAGTGTAACAAAGAAGTGAAGATGAGGGTGTCACCATTTGTGACCTGTGCCGCTTTACTTGCACCCTCTTGCTCCCATCACTGGTTGTAGGGAACAGTGGTTAGATGTTTGGCCCTTACTAAAACAACAAGCATTGGCAATGCAACAGGTCTCACACTTGTTGGAGTTAGACTATTGGCATTGTAAATGGCAATGTTGTTTACTTATATTTTTTGTTTGTGGTGGAGTGATTATTTTAAGAAAACAAAGTGCATGCTATACCATATTATAAGCTTTTATAGCAACTTTACAGTAAACCTATGGCTATGTTAACGTAAAAGGATGTGAATGGATAAATGAAAATACAAACAAAAGACCTTAAAAAAATGCAATATGGAATGTGTAGCAGGTGACTGGGCATACCCATTATTTAATAAAAATACATATTAAAAAAAGCACACACACAGAATGTGATACCTGAAAACTTCAGGAAAGTGGCTACACTTTCCCAGGTGCGGCTGGCCACACCTCACTTCAGGGTAGTAAAAGTTCCATGGCCTTCTGGAGATAGGCTTTTCACACAGGTGGCATCTTTTAAGCCTAATTGCTTTAGACATTTCCAGCTGGTGGAGGTACAGCAACCTTGAGTGGGTATGAACGTAGGGCATGGTACCCACCACCGCCATGCACTCCACAGCAGGCTAGGCGATTATTCTTCCGGGGAAGAGCTGCGCAAGAGTAACCCTGATATAGATGCCTTTTAGACACACTGGTATGCACTGAACCTGTGTGTGTATTTACAGCAACTTAATCCAAGCTGATAATAGATTAATTGACTGTGGAAGGGGAAACCGATGAGACGATGCTGTGACCCGCAGGTCACACTTAGATCATGGCAACTAGAAATTAACTCACTGAGCTATCTTGTCAGACTTATAACTTGGACCACTGGCTCCAAGTAAGAACAGGTTTTAAAGGATCAAAGTGCAGAATAAGAGTTTTGTTGACATGAGACTACATGTCCTGCACAAAGATTGGGTCAAGGTCTTTTGTAGTTTTGCTACTTAAATGGCTTACATTGATCACTTTAGCTTTAACACCAATTACAGATTCGGAGACGCACTGCATATTAGTGGAAGTGACGCTGTAGGACATGGTTCAATATCAAAAGAGGCATATCATGCCAGCAGAATGATTCAGATGATCATAGAACACCCACCAGTGCCAGTCAACATTAAAAGACCCAAAAACAATAAAATAAACAAATATCACACTTTATCGCTGCGTGCACCACTTTGGGAATAAGCAGACAGTATAGTATGTGGATTTATGCAAAATATGGTTACAAATAAACCCAATTAATTCATGATTGAGAACTAATGGAATACGACTAAGACATAAGTACTGCACAGAGAATCACACCCTCTGTCCTCATGAGAGGACAGATGCAGTAGAACAACATTCCCAATTTATTGCAGAGTTTAGCTCACTCTTGGGTCTTAAAGCCACTGACAAAACAAGGTGCCTGGTGGGCCACCCCAACCTGCCCCCCGATTCATTATTTTAATGACAGCGTGCATAATAGGCTGCACATTTCTGCACACTGCTTGCAGCTTCAAATGGTTATTAACAGCTCATTAAAAGAAATACATTTTCACTCTGCAGGACATATGGAATTACCATAACACCTTCATCGATGTTAAGTGGTGGAATAAACTATGCAAGCACAACCTGGGCTGAAGTTAAATTAATAAGCCAATGTGCCCTGCTCACCTGCATGCGAAAAGCTCAAACACACCTGCCGAATACACTGCACACATTTGAAGACAAATTCAACTCCTAGTACAATAGAAGTTCTTCATCTCACATGTGGTATATTAATTTAGACATCTAAATCTTTGTATTTTTTATTAATTTATTTTATTGATTTTCTTAGAACAAACACAAATGAGACTCTGCATGACAAATTGGCATGGTACATTTCACACATTGTCTAGAAAAAGGACAGTAAATCACCATTACAACTGATAGAACATCTAGTTGTCATTGCGTGGGTTGAGACATCCCCAGCAGTACTCCCATATCCCATGTGTTCCACCCTGTTAATTCATGGTGTTATGCCTGTGCCGAGTTGGAGACTAGGTGACAACGTCTCCAGAGTGGCTAGCAGTTGATGTATTTAGCTGAGTAGTCGTGTCTTGTATTCTATCGGTCGTAGCAATCTCATCACTAGTCGTAGTGGCTAGGTAAGTTTTGTACAGTTCCCAGAATTTTTTAGGTCTGTTACGAGGGGGTAGCAGTTCGCTGAATAGTTCTGTCTGTGTACTACAGTACGTCATGTCTCGCGACCATTGAGTTATCGTGGGAACCGGTCCACGCGACCAGTTGATTGCCACCCTATGTTTGGCTATCAGCAGACCCATATCTACCAGTCTACGGATCCTTTTGGGTATCAATTTAGAATAGCCTAGTAAGGCCAGTGCTGGGTCCGGTGCAAACACTAGCTTAGTGATTTGTCCTAGTTCTTTGAAAACTAAGTCCCAGAAAGCAGCGATCCCAGGGCAGGACCAGGCTAAATGGAGGAAATCAGCTGGCAGTGCTGCGCAGCGTTCGCACACTGGGTCATCCCATAGCCCATATCTATGCAGTCTCTCTGGGGTGTAGTATACCCTACTGAAGTATTTAAAGTGTATCAATCTGTGCCTCCCATTTAGTGAAATACGTTGGGTGCTGGTGCAACAATAGCTCCACATAGTGTCAGCTATGTCTATACTCAAGTCCTTTTGCCAGGCTAATCAGGCCTTGGTGTAAAGGTTTTCTCTGTATGACATAGATAATTTATAAATAGTGGAAACTATTCGTAGCGGGGATTTCGTCCTTATAATGTGAGTTAAAGCTAGTAATTCTGGGGGTTCAAGATACTCATCTCCTAGAGTGTTTTGCAACGCATGTCGTGGTCAGGGGAATTGGATTTGTGTTAAGATAGTGGGTTTCGATTCAATGGTATTAAAATCCTCCCAAGTCTTGGACACCCCATCGTCAAATAGCTCACCCACTGTCTGTATGCCCAGTGTGTTGAGTGCTTGTGTGACCCCTTTTTCTCCACATGGTGGCAGCCATAAACACCAATCTAGTGGGGTAGACGGTGAGTATAAAATCGCGCCCGCTTGTAATTGTAGTAGGTGGCGCCAAGCGTGTTTTGTTGCATTAATCGAGTCTAGAATACCTGTCCTCCAGTCCGTGGCTTGAAACATCAATGCAGGGAGTGGAAGTGGTGTCGCAACTTCAGTTTCTATTCGTAGATGCAGGATGTCTGGGGAGCTGTGCATCCATTAGTATGCGTGTGCACCCTGTGCGGCTCTGTAATATAAATCGACATCAGGTGCTCCCAGCCCGCCCATATGGTAAGGTAGGACCAGAATTTGCCACTTAACATGCGGCTGTTTACCTGCCAAGCTAATTTCACCATCAGGGTGGTTAGACGGCTGAAGAAGGCGCGTGGTAGAACCATAGGGATATTGGAAAATAAAAACAAAAGGCACGGTAGCACCACCATTTTCATGATGGAAATTCTGCCAAGCAAAGACAGGGGGAGTCGTAGCCATCTCTCCGAATCATCTTCTAGTCTGCTAAAGGTCGCTCCGTAATTTTCCCTGAACACTATCTCGGAATCTGTGTGCACTTTTATACCCAAACATCTCACCACATCCGTAGACGATTGCAAGGGATAGTTTGGTTATATGCGGGGTATAATCGGTGTAGGTGGAAAAATAATGGATTTCGGCCAGTTGACCCGAAGACCTGACAGGGCACAAAAGTGCACCACCTCTCGGAGTACTATAGAAAGATTAGATTCCGGGTTTCTTTCATAGAGGAGTGTGTCATCTGCGTAGGTGGAGACGATAAGTTGGTAGCGCGGGAACTGAATACCTCGATGCTGGTGGTATTCCCTGAGCGCACCTGCAAGAGGTTCCTCCACTAACGCATATAGTAAGGGAGATAAGGGGCAGTCTTGATGCGTGCCCCTTGAAATATCTATGGAGTCTGTCACTATATTGCCTATTTTTAATCTGGCAGAGGGTCTATTATAGAGAACACTTATTAATTGTCTGAAAACCGGACCTACACCCAACCTAGTCAGTACTTGCGTCATAAAGGGCGATTCTACAGAGTTGAAGGCCTTCTCTATATCTAGGAAGACAGCTACTGCAGGTGTCCCTGGTCGAATATGTTGAAGTGCTCCAAAAACTGTACGCAGATTATAAGTCAAGTTCCTACCTGGCACAAAGCCCGCTTGTTCCGGTGCAACTAGGGGTGGGACTAGATGAACCAAACGGTTCGCGAGAATTTTTGCGAATATTTTCCTATCCACGTTTAGCAATGAGAGTGGGCGGTAAGAGGCACATTTATCCAGGGGCTTACCAGGTTTTAGGAGAGCCACTATCACTGCTTCTGACATGGATGGCGGCATAGTTCCCGTAACGCACATATCGTCGAATAGCGTGGCTAGCTGTGGAAGTAGTAGATCTAAGAAGGCCCTGTAAAAGGACACTGTAAGGCCGTCTGACCCTGGAGCATTCCCCACTCTCATACTGGACAAAGCTAGAAGAATCTCATCCCTTTCAATGGGTCTCATGTGGAACTTCCGGTGTGTGTTAGTGAGCCATGGAAGTTTTATGTGTGTTAAATAATCTATAATCCCTGCGTCTGAGGTAGTACTGTGGGATTTATAAAGTTCCGTATAATATTGGCGGAATCTCTCTGCCAGTAACGTTGGTTAGGATTTCTCCCTCTGTTGACCTAATTTCTGCCACCTGCGTTTTTTCCCTACGTTTCTTAAGTAATTGGGCTAAAACTGACCCCGGTCTTTCACTCTCACCATATGCCCTCGCTGTGGCATATTTACCCAGATGTTTAATCTCGTCATCTGCTGCCTCATGATATGCCTCAAGCAGGTCCGAGAGTTCTCTTTGGTTTGTATCACTCAAGTCCAACTGTTGGCGCTGTTCCTGAGTTTTTATTTTCCCCTCTAAGTCCGAGAGGCATTTCCGAATGGCTCTAAGGACCCCAAAGTGTTTTGACATTGTGACCCCGAATATAGACTTTAAATATAGACTTGATAGTCATTAACCGAGCCCACATTCTTATCAAAAAACGTTTCAATTGCCTCTGCCAGTACTGTTTTAAATACCACGTCGAGTAGGGTGGAAACCGCCACGTGAATGGAGGAATGTGTCGGCGTGGGGTGTCTAACACCAGTAGAATTGGTGAGTGGTCTGAAAATTTACATGGTAACACAGTACACAAGCGGACCCCTTCGCTGAGCGTCTTAGCTGCCAGCCAATAGTCAATGCGGGTGTGGAGATTGTGATATGCTGAGTAGTGTGTAAAGCCTCCCTTGTACGGGTATCTCTCTCTGACACCACACGTCACTTAGCTCAAACCTAACTATCTCACACTCTACCGCACGTGGTATGTCTCTCCGGTCCCCCCGATCTATCCAGTCTTGGGTCCCGTATCAGGTTAAAATCACCCTCCCCATGGTTGTACACCTTCACTGACGCAGCCTACTGTATCTGCCAATGCAGAAAAGAACTCCGGGTTGTCAAAGTTAGGGCCGTAAATACTAACTATGAGTAGGTCCATGCCCTTACCCCTGCACCTCGAAATCATGTATCTACCATCTTTCTCAGTGGCCAACGGACCAAGGGAGAGCGCCTACTTAGGATTGACCCAGGTGAGTACCCCCTGTGCATGACTGGTAAAACCTGCATCATGAATCTTGCCGTGCAAGCCTCTGCAGCACAACATGGGAGAGTGGGGCGGGAGGTGTGTTTCTTGCAATAGGGCAACATCTATCTCTTGCCTTGTCAGGTATGAAAGGACTTTGCGTACTTTTCTGTAATCATTCAGTCCTCTAACATTCAATGTGAGTGCTCTGAGAGTGTCTACTTTGGTCTCCCGACTGTGTTCAGCAGAGTGCATCCTGGAATTAGTCAACGTTGACATTGCGTAACTGTGTGTAGCGCAATTTTGAAGTATAGCGGGTGTGAATGCCTATCATCGTGTAGATTATGTCGTCTGAGTCTCATAAACCCTCCTCCCTACACCCACATCAGGACACCCCCAACCGTGGCCCGACGAAAAATACCCATAACCCTCCCTGAACAGAACGTATGCAATGCATCTCGAAGCAACTGTCACCAGCCCCACCCACCCAAAAAGAACAATACCCCAGGTGTGTGTTTCACTCGCAGGCGGAGGTTGCCAACAAAGTCCAGTCAAATTTCAATGTTGAGCTATCTAACCACCCTGCATGCCATCAAACTAATATTACACATTAGGAAATAGGAGAGCATTTCCTAGCCCCGCTGAACATGCGGTGCATGAGATCTGACCATGTCCGCTCCGCATCCTTTCTCGAGTCTTCAAATTAGAGGGGAAGGAGGAGCAACAACAATAAGACTTCCATAGTATGGTCAAAACCCATGTAACGAACCAGTGCCCCCCGAAAACAGTGAGGACCCAAATTTGACAGTGCCACATTACATCCCGCCTGTATTTATAAATCTTTTCTGTGATGCGGTCGTGTATGATTTTAGTCCTGCTCATCCAAGGTACCTCTATCCGCTCCGGTTAGAACGCCCCTGTCCGGGCCTCGACGTTGCTCCCTAGCCCAGTCTTTCATGGCTTTCTGTAAAGCCTTGGGGTCCGTGAAAATACGCGATTGGCCCTGGCGGTTGACATGAAGGCGAGCCGGGTACAGCATTGTGTAGTCTATGTTGTGCTCTTTTAACTGCCTCTTGAATGGTGCAAACTGGCGCCGCGCTTCCTGGACCTTCATCGTAAGATCTGGAAACAGTGAGAGGGCCAAGCCTTCATAAAAAAAGTCTGTTTCTCCCTGGCTACTCTCAGCGCTGCATCTCTGTCACGGTAGTTTAGTAGTTCAGCATTTATTGGCCTCGGGGGGCACCAGGCGGGGGGCACGGGCCCAGGGAGAGGTGTGCTCTCTCAACCATGAACATGGGAGAGAAGGCGTCGCTACCAAGGAGCGTGACCAGCAATTTTTCAATAAATTGTTCCATGTTGCCGGTCGGCGTCGACTCCAGCAGGCCCGTAATTCTCAGGTTGCTTCTCCGAGACCTCGCCTCCAGGTCTTCTGCTTTATCTTGCAGCACCTGCAGCACCGTGCCTAATTGTTTGTGGTCCGAGTCCAACGTCGTCTGTGACTCTTCTATCTCCGTGATACGGCGTTCAGTCATGTCAATGTGCTCCGCGTGTTTATCACGCCTCTTGGACATTCTGTCCATACGATATGAGAGGGAGTCCATCTTTGTGCCCAAGACAGCTAGTGATTCTGTAGGCCCTTCTCCATCGAAGCGAGCATGGTCTTGATGTCGCCATCCTGTGCCTCCGGTAGCCGGTCCCTTCCATTTTCTCCCTCATCAGCAGAGGATGCACGTTCTCGAGGTTTGCGATGATCGAACGACAATTTCGGCTGTGTTCTATCCGTTCTGCCCATCTTCGCCAGTCTATGTAGGTCGCAGCAATCCAGGGTATACCAGCATGGTGGCAGCAGATAACCTTCCAGGGGTGCAGCAGGGCTGGGTCAGGTCTAAGGCGCTCAGATCAGTCGCGGCCTACTGTGTGCCACACAAGGACTGCTGTGCAGCAAGTGTGGTCTCCCCGATCCCCTTCTCTTTTTGCGCCAGGCTCCGATACTTCTAAGTGTCCCCCACCTCATTCAGTCAGCGGCAAAGATCATCTCCGCCCACCCCCGTGGACACAGGCAGCTCCCAGCCACTATGATTCCGCCGCCAGCAGGAGATAGGAGCACACACTGTACCTGTACAGTAAATATGAAGTCCAAGGGCAGCGGGATCACTCGGCGATAGTCATTATGCAGCAGTAGTTGTCTCCTATTAAATGACCCAGCAACGTCCAAGAGCAAGTCTGTACACATTCCAATCCACACGAGGCAGCCTAGTATCAAAACTCCGTCATTGTAGTCCCAGTCGCAAAAGATGGCGGGTCTTTCTCTGTACCCCGCCTCGCGCTTAGCCCTTGCCGATCCAAACGCCCAGGGTGCTCTGGTGCATAGATCTACAAGGCCAGGGGGCTCAGCAGGGGGCTGCAGACTACCGCTACCGTCTGCGCCCCCGATCCTCAGACGCAGATCCTCGGTCGCGCAGTGCTCACCGGTCACGGCTCTTAGCCAATTGAGCTCGTCGTCCAGATACCTCACACGGGAGGTGTTGATGGCACTAGGCGGTCTGCACACACCGATGCCGGTTTTGAGCCTTCGGGAGTGTTCACCTCTGCCTTGCGGCTCCCGCCAGCACCCGGGCACACCTCGCGCAAGAGAAACATCACTTCCGGTGGGCACAGGATGGTACGGGAGGCTGGGGCTTTGAGGCCTGGTCAGCGTGCCCCTCGGCAATGGTCGTCGGTCCCGCTCTCACAGCAGCCCCAGGCGACGGAGGTAGGACAACACGCAGCAGGGCACCTCCGGAATCAAAAGTGCCAGTAGGCAAAATGGCACTGTCTGCTAATGCCGGATTAATTCAGGGTTGCTAAATGGTTGTGCGGAGCTCGTCTCTCAGGCGGCCATCTACGGCGCTGGCAAGCTCCGTTCCCTTAGACATCCAAATCTTGGCCTTTGCAGAGGGATGATATGCTGTCCCCAGTGCTTTAAATGGGCCGGTACTCACCGGCACTGAGTACCGGCACTTCTTATTTTTACCACTCTGAGTACCTGCACTTCTCTGCTGCCAAGGAGAGTACTGGTACTCATAAACAGTAGGCGCATTAGCTGTTAGTGCTGGTGACCTGTCTGACAGCCAAGGCACTTCTGTAGCAGTGACTGGTGAGCCGAGCCCTGGCTGAGCTATTCAGCGTGGGCTCATTTGCATAACGTCGGGTGTTCACATCCTGCTGTGTTTCAATCACAGGATTGAGGCAGCCAGGTGATGGCGCAATTAAGAAATCAAAAGAAGGTAACGAGGTTAAAAGGGCTTTAATCTTTCCTGATTCTTTTGCGTGAGTGTCTGCTTATGCTTGCCTGTGGGCGGTTTTGTGTGAGGAAAATAGTGAGAGAAAGGGGAGGGAGATTCGAGACACTCTTAGGAGGTATATTAAAGGAAATGTGGGGAATGCTTTGTGTGTGCACGTCTGCTTGTTTGTGTGTGTGTGTGAGCGTGCGTGCGTGTGTGCGTGCACACTCGAGAATATATAGTATTGTGCCAAGCAACACCAAATAACAGTATGGAAACTTCAAATATTATAAAACAAGGAAATGTTAAAACATCACCGCGTTTGGCTTTTGTTAGGAGTTAACCTATTTTTTATATAGAAACGCATTTCTCGTGTGTTTTGGTACGTGCTGCAACTAGTACAGAAGTCAATAAGTAACAGGATGTCTTGCTCTTAGTCCCGCCCCTAGCCCCGCCCACTCGCCTCATTTTAATGAGTACCTGCACTATTTTTTCCCCATTTAAAGCACTGGCTGTCCCAGAAAGAAAAGTAAATCTATATGCAAAAGGCACAGCGTCTTCAAGGGCAACAGGGAGTCACTCGAGGAATCTGCTTGTAGCCCAATAATCTAAGAGGAGAAATTACATTAGCGGCAAAGCTTTTCCAGTAACCAGACCTGCCTGTGTGTTTACCTTAAGAAGGTTCTATTCGTGTCATTTCCATTTCAATCACATCATTTGAACATTAAGCATGGCTCGTCTCCCTTGCATGTTTTGTACCCATGATAAAATGTACTTTCCTGTCCACGGTTGTAGTGATGCTGTTTAGAGTTTGTTTGGGGGCAGTGTCCAATATGGGCGCCCCCCTCATCCCGGGTTGAAGCGTCCCTTCCTTGCTTTATTTATCTGTCCGAAATTCAGTTTGAAAGCAGGTCAGATGGAGCAGGCGGGGAAAGCGGGGAAAGGATGGCCAATTGACCTGCAGTTATGTGTCAATATCTGTCAATTACATGTAGGCGCTTGAAAAGGGTAGGGGGGCCCTTCCACCCTAATGACCATGCCCCAACTGCAAAGGGTTCAGCAGCACTGTCATGTTTGCAAAATATGTACAATAAACAGCACTGAACAGGGAACATTTTATGGATGTAACCTACGTAACCTTGTGCGGGTTTTTAAAGTGCTATGGCAAAGCATTGTGAGCATACTGCAGGTATATTAAGGTTCCGTTTCGAGTACGACCCAACTGTGTTGAAGGTTTTCTATTATGCATCTTTGGACAAAAACAGATTACAGAATTTCTCGAGGCACAATATCAAGTTGCAATGAACAGTGCGTCAAAATGGCGAGGCAAGTAACATGACGGGAGTTTTAGATAACAGCAGCTTGTACAATAAGGGATAGGCGCAAAATCAATTTCGTTCACGAAATGTGCACCCCAGAAAAGTGAATTGCAATGTCTTCGAGTAATCCAACAGGAAGTTGGGCATGCTGCAACTTTCACTGCACATTAACCATAAAGGTGTGACATGATATAAAAGGGGGCACCGTGCTGAAACATGAAGCGCGTCGCACATGTAGATAAAAGTTATGCGCGCCCGCCCCATGAAGCGGGTGCCTTGGTGATCAAATAAACAGCAGAGGGTACTAGGAAGAGGCAGGAAATAAAAGTAGTCACCATAGGAAGACATAAACACTTACAGCATGAGGAAACTGCAGTTGGCCTGTGCTCCTGAACAAGAAAAAGAAGATATATATCGGACGGTCTAGCCAATGAGAAGCCATCGAAGAAGAGGGGCGCAGGAGACAACCTATGGTAAGAAGCAGGTGGGATTACGCTCCGTATAGTGATTACAGCAGGTCTTACAGACATCGCATGCGAGCTGATGCTCAACCCAAAACGGAAAAAACAGTACATGCTAATTTATTTTGGGCATTTATGGAATTATAATTTTGCTTATAGGTAGTTACAGGCGTACATAATGAATACTGCATACAGCGCTGGCGGTGTCATGGCAGAGCACGGCATGCTCCTTTAGCATCCACTTGTCTTCTGCGCATGCCCATATATGAGCACGGCAGGGCGGATCCCCGTCAGGAAGCATCTTCCGCCCATGCATTGAAGTGCGTGAGTGCGGGTCCTGCTGCAGCCACTGCCCTTGACTGGCACACCTGCAGCTGGAACAGTGGAACATCAAGCGCGGTCCTGGAACAGTGGCGTCGTATGACCCTAGACTAGCACTGTGTGTGTACTGCAAAGCATCTTCACCCAGCCCGGAAGTCCACACCCTGCTGGTAATACTAATACAGGCAGGACCTGGACCCTAGTTTGGGACAGTGAAGAGCCAGTCCCAGCGCAGCACGTGTTTTATTATCTCAAGGAGCATGCAGGCATTGCACTGTACAATGATTATTTTTCTTACTGTTATACTTTGTGATGATTGATGGTTGTTTTTACAACTAGGGAACAGTTTCTATGAATAATAGTTTTTATTATTGGTTTAGCAAAACAAACTTTTCATGGTCTGTATATCTGACATATCCAACGTCAATGTTCAATTTTTTGTAAGAGATACATGAACGACATAACAGGTTATTTATGTTTGATGGATGACACCAAGAAGTACCGTTTTGCAAAAAGACATAACCAGGGTCAGACTGGGACACAAAATAGTCCCTGCACCAACATAAAAGTGCTCCCCATTATTGAATGACATAGCTAAAAAAAATGGCCCAAATTTGCAAATCAGAGGAGTTTTGAAGATGTTAAAATGTGTTGTATATGTTTTATGCAAGGTATGGGAGACTGCATGCAGGCGTGCTTGCTGCAAGTAATGTTTATTGCAATATCAGGTAAATCAACAGTAAAAACCGACCCACCAGGCCATATCACAGACCCACAAACAGGTACAAAACCAGCCCACGCCCTGACCTGCCCGATTGGTCCATCAGGCACTGCCTGGTTGCCCTATAGGTCAGTCCGAAACTGGACTTAACAGAGGTCGAAATGTTTCTACCTTCAAAATTTAAAAAAAACAATGCAATTATTTAACACACTGGACTTTCCTGGAATGAATATATTTCATAGGAAAACCAGATGGTACTGTCACAGGCCGTGCTTCGAATGGACCCACACAGTCTGCTTTGAGGCAACTACCATCAATATGTTATTTCTAAATAAATAAAAGACGGTAATCTTTAATTCATGATGCCTTGAAAGCTATTATACAATCTACCTCGAAAGACAAAGCAGCGCTGGTCGCTTTCATTTTTGAGATCTCTGTCCATAAATCCAGTTTTATGAAATGATCAAGTGAAGGTGTCTGTAGAATGAAAATGATCACCTTACCAATTCCTACTGAATCTATTTTCCAAACACCAGTGCCGTAGCATGTGTTTTAATGAACACCATGACAGCATGCATAGCTTTCGCATGGTTTTCTTATAACGTGTGTGTGACATTTCGATAGTTTTTTTGTGCTTGTGTGCCATTCCATTGCATAATTTATGACGCTTTCAGTGATTTTGTATCACCAGTAGAACCAAGTATTGAAATTCATATGGAGGGCTGAATATCAGAAACTATCGTCTTTTGTGCAGCAAAAAACCCTAGTGAAATGTACTTCAAACACCTACCGAACCTATCAAGTGCTTATGGGAAGTCACAAATGTATTTCTACTTTCTAAAATGATTGTACTGCAAGCAATTGTGATATCATGATATTAAACAAGCTTTTTGTTCCAACCTTAGAGTATGAGGCATGGACATCATTTCAAAGGTCACCGGTTGTTGCAGCTGTGACCCCTAGCTTGCCCCAAGTGACCCTGGCACTGCTCCTCTGTGACCTCTGTCCTCAGTGGTGGCAAATATAGTGTGAAGAACATGGGGGGAGATCCACATTCTTTTTTAAATGTATTTTCCGCCCATTTTTCATTATAACAATAGCAAATCATTTTCTATGATTCACTATTAGTCTAATAAAGAATGGAGCACATTCAGCTGGGGTGGGACATCTGGGGGTAGGTATGGTAAGTAAAAATTGCTTTTAAATGTATGTTGTGTGCATGCTTGCGGGTGAGAAAGTGTTTATCTGAGAGAGAGAGAGTATGTGCATGTATCAGTACATGTATCTATATGCGTAAGAATGTGTGTTGTCACGTGGATAGGTTAGCCCAGAGAAGAAACACTTCCATTTTACATGCACACGTTTCTTAAGTCGCCTTCTTTTCTACACAATGACATTGACACACATTTGCTAGTGTGACAGTGCAGGATTAGTTTCTCTGAAACCACACTATGTAAGTACACTATCACAACACCTAGAATGTTTAGTATAAGGCCTAAAAGTACATTGTGCAAATGGTGTTGTTTGTTATTTATCCATGAGGCAACATGGTTATCACAGGAGAGTAAAAAAGCCAGCCGGGCTGAAGCCTCAACTTAGAAGCATGGGTACTGTTATTATAAATACACATGCATTTCTGTTTTCAAACCAGAGGAGCATTCTGCTGTCATTGCAAGGTTGCTGTTGTCGAAGTCTCAGCCCAGCTGATTCAAGTTCACCCCCTTCAAGGAAGGAAGTTCAACTTGTGACCAAGATGGGGACCTGCATACACTTACCTTTAGGTATTGATGAAGCAGGGTCTCATATGAAAGAGACTTGCTTGGATACGATCCTCTCAAATAACGTATAACACTGTAATCAATCTGTTTGTAAATTACTAATATTGCATTACACACGTTATACTGAATCTAGGGGAAGCTTGCCTATGTGTATTACTAACCAGTAACCCTAGTGTCATTAAAATGGCCGCCACAAACACGGGATTCTTACTGCGCATGCGTCTACTGCATCTGCGTAGTATGACGTTTTCTATGCTTGGAGGGAAAATTTTGCAGCTGCGCAATAGCTTCTAAAATGGCTGCTTGAAACTTACATGTTAATGCGCATGCTTTGCTTAAACTAAACCTTATAAGTTCTACTAAATTGCTAATGCGAAAGAGATATATAAGTAAATGGGATTGGAGTAGTGACAAGTGGTATGTAGTGAATTCATTTATTTTCGTATTCTAACATGTCTTTTTCTGACTTTATTATTAGTTCATATTGGGGTCTCGGAGGGTGACTGAAATCCCTACCCCACCTGACCTATGCGCAAGTGCCCTCAAACCTGCCCGGAACTATGATGACACCGTTGAAACTCAGCCAAGGTCCCACTGGCACGAATCTCTTGGGAACTTAACCCATCGGCCCGGACAGACAAAGAAAAGGATATACAAAATATATACAATGTATTGATCATAATGTGAAATGCGGGTGGGAATAAAGCTTGGGAAACTAAATTAAGGGGCGGGAACATTGAACAATGAACCTAAAGTAAATTATTACATTTAGCATGGTGTGATGACCTCTTCCCCTTGCCTTGCCCACTCAGAAGTAGGGGTTTTCACGATATTGAAACATTTGGGGGTGGTACATGAACACAGAATAGTATAACTAAGGTAGTTTAGTTAAATAGATGTCACAGACCCTACGCAGACTGCAGATGCCAGAGACCCTGCTCGAGAGACTGAAATACTGATCAAAGAATCCAATCATCTAGAAGGGGATCGCGGAAGAAAAATCGAGGAGAGTAGTGCCAGAGAGGGGTGCGACACAGGCGTTGCACTTAAAAGAGGTCACCTTCCCAGTCCTGAACCTGTCCTGATCCTTTATCTTCCGACCTGTTCTGGAGAACTTCACCTGACTCCTAGGCCGGGGGTTTGGTCTTTACACCTTAGGTAAATATAATTCAGTGTAGTATGTCCTTGTACTGCTCTCTGTTTTCTCCACTTCAGGTACTGTCATCATGATATTTTAAATTGAGACTTATATTGAACCTGATTTATTTTTTCTTCCTGAAGGGAAACAGTGTATAACGTATTTGATCTTTGACTCACCAAATTATTAGATTAGATAAAACTTTTAAAACTCTATGAGTCTGTGGTTATTTGGAGAATAAAACTTTAATTTCATTTCAACTTAATATAACTAAGCAACTAGATTCATTGACCAGAGGAAATTTATTATCAAGGAGATCGAGTTGGTAAGAATTTGGTAAAGGTAAACAATCTCACAGGTAAATCAAAATTGACCCCAGCGGTACTACTGGCTTATTGTATGAATGTTTATGGGCCCAGGTGAGTATATGTTGTGTGAGTAACACAAGCTGATAATCCGCTGGATCAGTTTTACTTGGTAGCAGAGCTATGGTTTATAGTTCTAGTTAGTTAGGTAGAAAATATTGTGGATTGAATTATTGATTTATGTATTAACCAAACCTGTGTGTTTTGTTTTATGTTGCCTGGAAATTCCTGGTAATATTGAATAGCGGGTGGCGAATGGAAGCCACACTGCAGTGAGGTTACTTGTCATGATTTAAAGAAGGTGCTGAAAGTTACGCTGACCTAGAAGCACTGATTTAGGGATTATTTCTTCGTATGAAAGTGAGAATAATTGATAGTAAAGGAGTTCGTTGGTGAAACTTTGGTCTTATATCACCTAGAAAGGGTAATACTGAAGGAGTGGCAGGTTCTCTGATGCTTGAGTGAAGAGTAAGCGGAAAGGTTTTACTCGTAGTATGTGAAGAGTAAGATGAAAGGTTTTACTCGCAGCAAAAGAAATTGACTATTCTTTGAAATTTAGAGAATCTGACAAAGTAGCGAATGTTTCTATGTTGTTAAAGTAATGCAAAATACAAGTAAAATTGTGAGAAAATAAGTTTTCACATTACCTTGTAAAGGAGGGGTCAGTTGCGAGTGCTGCACTGACGTCACAGAGGGCCGCACTGGGATTGGTTGGAACAGCGGGCGTGTGACTGACGCGAAGAATTGTAAAGGAGGGGTCAGTAGTAAGGAGTGATACTGACGTCATTGAGAGCCGCGCTAATATTGGCTAAAAGCATAGCGATCTGATTGGTGAGAAGAATAAGAAGCCGCGCTGGTATTGGTCAATTATTAAAGTAAAAGTGGACATTTGATTAGTTGAAAATAGAAGCTATAATATTAATTGATAGTGGGTTTTGCATGTAGAGATACAATCCTACTTTGATAGGGAATCGTCCAGAAAGAAGGTACTTAGGATTTGCCCAAGAACAGCAGATAAAAGAAAGATCTCACAAAATGTATGGAGAAAAGATAAAAATATAATTTATGCAGAAAATTAAAAATTATTTAAAAAAGGATAAACCCATTAAAACTAGAAAAGGAATACTCATCCCTCCCCCAAAAAAGCCCGCATCCTACATGATGATGGAGAGAGACTATCATACCTGTGTATGGTTAGAAAATTGGATAGAATATACAAAAGATGATGGAATATTAGCTTTTCCAGAGTTTGGAACATTTAATGGAAGAATCTTACATAACTTACTCACTAAAATGAACGAATTAGAACCTAGACCCAGACTAACACAGTATGAGGCATTAGAAGAATGGGAGACTGAAGCATTTGAACGCGATAGATCAAGAAGTGACAGAAATTTGAGCAAATGTTATCCCAAATTTCCACGAGAAAGCCGAGAGAGGCAGATGAAACAGTGGAGACAAGCCATGGTGGCTGAAGGATTATATCCTGTATTGATGGCTGAAGAACAGACAGGAGGAAAATGCACAGAGAAAACAAAACATTTAACAATGACAGGTAGTGAAGACTCAGAAGATGATTATTTAGAAGATAGTTTAATGAAAAATCCTCTGCCTTTTCAAGAAAGACCTAATAGAACTACCCCAAGTGCCCCAATTCTAGAAACACCTTTAGTTCCACCAGTTGTACATGAAAAAACAATGGAGAGGGTACTTCAAGAAAGAGAAAGGGAAGTGATGAATAAGAATAAGAGCAAATTAATACAGAAAATAACCCAGATAAGCACGCATCCTGAAGCTTTGACTATACCAGTGACTATAGGTCCCGTTGTCTCATTGTATGAGGATAAATCAAATTGTCCTAAAACACCCACCATGCCTACTCCCATCATTGAACCTCGAAAAGACAAAATAATAACTGATGACCAAGCCAGTGAATGTGAGTCAGTGATTTCATTAATGGACTTAATGGATAAGAGGGCAAATAAATGACACACCCAGAAGAGTCACACCAGGTTGCTCGAAAGAAGTACGAATAGAGACATCCACAGGAATGAGAGTGCCACAATGGTAACCCCAGAAGAAATAGAAAGATGGGCAAAAGAAATAGAAAAACCAAACCCACCACCGAAAATATTAGAAATTTTCAAATTAAGAGTTGAATTAGAAGAAATGATAACTGGAAATGTAGGACTAGATAGATTAAACACCTATAGTGAGGAATAATTATTGTTCATTTGCAGAAGCATAACCCGAAACACGAAAATATTTCATGAAAAGTTGAAAAATTTGGCCTCTGAAATGGGAATAGAGATAGGGAGATCCAAGGTGTTCCAGAAACCCTATAGAGCTAAATTTTCTGATAAAGATTTGGAAAACATGAATATGTCAGTAAGAAAATTGCAGATAAAGGAGTTGATGACAATATTGCAAAAATGGGAAGATTTAGACAGATGTAAAGTTAGATGGACAAAGAAAAAGGAAGCACAGACAAGTCGATCGACATCTGAATATTTGATGAGAGAAATAGAGAAGGCTGAAAGATTGTGCCCAATGAGAGAGGTTCCAGTAGGGGGTTATGTACATGTCCCATGGACCCGACAGGATATTTGATCCTTTACTAATGATTTCCCTAAATTGAGAGAAAAGCCAGTGGAATGGTACAGGCAAGTTGAGAGGTTTGTGAAGGTTTTGAAGGTTTTGTTGAAAGATCTGGATGGTTTATTTGACATAGTGGTGCCTGCTGATTTGTGGTCAGAATGTAAAATTACAGTTGATTGACCTAGTGATTAGTAGCCAAGAGATGTAAAAACAGGAGCCCTGTCAGAAGAGGTAATGAAGAAATATAATCAAGTAAACACTTTCTTAAAAGTAAAAGTTCCACCAAAAGAAACAGATTGGATAAAGATAGATAGAACAACCCAGGAAAAGGATGAGTCTGTACCTGCTTACTGTGAACGCCTCTTAGAGGTGTTCAAACTGTATAGTGGATTTGAAAGTATTGGGGATAAGAACACGACTCATTTTGTGTACCAATTTGTGTCAGGGTTAAGGCAAGATATATCCCAAATGATTAAACAGCATATGTTGTGCTGGCAAGCGAAACCCATAGATGAGATCCTCAAATATGCAAAATACTGCGGAGATGAAATTGACAATAGTCGAAAGATTTTAGAGGAGAAAATTATGTGGGCCCAAGTGAAATTAGCAGAACAGCAAGAACTCCATCTAAATATTCTGGCCGGAAATACGGGAAAGGGGCAAAGTCATGGTGAAAATAACGGGGGTAAACCAAAAGGGCGATTGAGCAGAGAAAAGGCAAAGAAAAAGTTTCCCTGTCATGGGTGCGGAAAATTGGGGCATTGGAAAAACTAGTGTAGAGTATACAGAATAATAATGGCCCAAATAAACATTTAAATCCATCAACGGAGAATGAGGTGATAATGAGTCAACCGCAGCAGGTTCTATACCTACAGAGTCAATTGCCACCTGTCCCTATGCCAAATTTTGTGAGTCAAGCCAAGTACAGTGCGAACACGGGATTTCAAGAAGGAAGTGGTAAGAAACAGTTTGTAACATCGCAGTTTCTTTTGCAGGACTCTTATTTTGATGACAGCAACCTATGACGGTGCATGAGGGGGGAGGAAGAGGAGTGCGTACTTAGCACATCCTTACCGGTAGATCAGTCAGGTCCATATATCAATGGTAAGGTAGAAGGAAATGACATTACCTTTTTGTTGGACACAGGTGCTACCCGTTCTACTGTGAGAACAGCAGACATCCCAAATCTACCCCTCTCGGGAGAAGCGATTTCTAATAAACAAATTAGGACCCCTATTACAAAACCAATGGAGGTATGTATTGGCGAATTCAAAGAGATGCATACGTTTGTAGTGTGTGACTCCAGCCCTGTGAATTTATTAGGAAGGGATCTACTGTGCAATATAAATTGCACCATATTTTGCACACCGGACGGTGTTGCAATTCAGACCCCAGATGAAGACGGAGTATACAAAATCATGCCAGCCAAACAAGGAACAGAAGTAGATGAATTGTTTTCCATAATGACCAAAGATGACTTACCAAATGAGGTCAAAACAACAGTAAATCCTGAAGTGTGGGATTTTACAGGGAAAGAAGTAGGATTAATGACAAATGTAGATCCTGTGAAGGTGATGGTGAAAGAAGGTGCAGTTTATCCAAATATTCGACAATACAAAATGGGTCCTGAAGTAAAAGCTGGTGTTGCAGCAGAAATTGATCGAATGGTCGAGCAAGGCATTTTAAAGGAAATAATGAGTAGTCCCTGTAATTCACCAATAATTGGCATTAAGAAACCTAACGGGAAATATAGGGTAGTTGAAGATTTGAGGAAGATAAACAAGATTGTGGTTCCATGTTGCCCTATAGTACCCAACCCTGCAGTGATTTTGTACCAGATACCATGGAAGGCAGGATGGTTTACCGTAATTGATTTATGCCATGCCTTTTTCTCCATTCCATTGCATCCTTATAGTCCGTTTTTATTTTCTTTCAAGTTCGAGGATCGTATTTATGTTTGGAATCGCGTTCCTCAAGGGTATACTGAAAGTCCTTCAATCTGTAATCACATTTTGAAAAAGTATCTTGAAACATTAGTGCTGCCTAGGGAGTCAGTCCTGGTACAGTATATTGACGATCTATTGATCGCATCAAAAACAAGAGATGACTGTGTTACTGATTCCATTGCTTTATTGAACCGTCTAGCCGAAGGTGGACATGAAGTGTCCCCAGAGAAATTACAATTTTGCAGAACAGTAGTTAAATATTTTGGACATCAGATAGAACAAGGACTAAGGAGAGTGAACTCTGAGAGATTACCCTAATCCCAAAAGGAAATAAGGATGTTCCTTGGTGTCGTAGGATATTGCAGACAATGGATTGTAGGGCTTTCTCTATTGGCAAAACACCTGATACAAATGACAAAGAATCGAGCAAGAGACCCAATAGAGTGGGATGATCAAAGCATGAAAGCCTTTGTGAAATTTCAAAATTGTTTGTGTGAAGCACCTGCTTTAGGTATGCCAGACTATTCGAAAGAATTTGCACTGTTCAGTTGTGAGAGAGATAATTGCACACTCTCGGTCTTAACACAGAGACATGGTCTAATGCGACGTCCTGTGGCATATGTTTCTGCTACCTTGGACCCTGTAGCATCTGCATTGCCTGGTTGTCTAAAAGCTGTGGCCACAACGCAACGTGCATGAGTCTGGAACAGACCGATGTCCATTGTTATGGGACACCCTGTAAAAGTGTACATCCCTCATTCAGTTGTAATTCTTTTAACAAGAACTCGAAGTCAGTATCTTCTAGAATGACAAAATATTAGAGAGAATTATACTAGGGGCTGAAAACGTGACCATAATCAGATGTACTGTTCTTAACCCAGCTACCTTGTTACCAGATGCATACAATGAAGAAGTGAAAGATGAAGTCGAACACAAATGTCTTGACGTGACAGAACTCAATACAAAACCTCGTCCAGACATACCGGAGGAGCCCTTGAAGAATGGTGAACATGAGCTATTTGTAGATGAATCGTGTATGCACCATGAGGAAGGAGGTTTGAGTGCTGCTTATGCTGTGTGTACATAGGCTGGAATAGTTGAAGCATCCTATTTACCAGGAGTCAAGTGTGCACAAGTAGCCGAATTGATAGCTTTAATCAAAGCTTGCAAAAGTGAGAAAAATTGGAGAGTAACCATTTACACTGATAGCCAGTATGGTTACAGGGTTGTGCACGACTTTGGCCAGCTCTGTATGTAGAGAGACTTCCTGACTTCTTCAGGGTCTCCCATTAAAAACGGAATATTTGTGAAAGAATTGCTTGAGGCAATACAATTGCCAAAAGAAGTGGCAGTGGTCAAATGTGCTCACATCAGTCTGGGAATGACTATGTGAATGCAGGTAACCGATATGCTGACCAGGTTGCCCAACACTGCGCAAAATATAAAATAGCAGTAAACAAGCAAATTAAAAATTGTGGAATCAGCTGCCAACTTATGCTACTCTCAGGTTTAGAAACATGGAAAGAAGTGAGAGAACTTCGACACTGACTGCCACCGCACACTATGCACACACCTCCACGAAACAGGGATCCGAGACAAGGCCCTGGATTGTACCACCTCCTTCCTCTCCGGCAGAACCCAGAGCGTCCGCCTCCCCCATTCCGATCCGAAGCCTCCAAGATCATCTGCGGCGTACCCCAGGGATCTTCCCTCAGCCCGACACTGTTCAACATCTACATGGCTCCACATGCATGCATCGCCCGACAGCACGACCTCAACATAATCTCCTATGCCGACGACACTCAACTGATCCTCTCCCTCACCAAGGACCCCCTCACCGCCAAATCCAACCTCCACGAAGGAATGAAAGCTGTCACCGACTGGCTGAAGTGCAGCCGACTTAAGCTGAACACAGACAAGATAGAGATCCTTATCCTCGGCTCCAGCCCATCAGCCTGGGATGACTCCTGGTGGCTCTCGTCACTAGGGGCACCCACGACACCAACCGACCACGCACGCAACCTGGGAATCATCCTCGACTCAATGCTCACCATGACCAAGCAAGTCAACGCAGTCTCCTCCTCCTGCTTCAACACCCTCCGCTTGCTCCGCAAGATCTACAGGTGGATCCCGACAGACACGAATAGACCAGTCAGCCAGGCCCTTGTCAGCAGCAGACTCGACTACGGAAACGCCCTCTATGCAGGAGCCCCGACCAAGCTCATCAAATGACTGCAAAGAATCCAAAACGCCTGATCCTCGACATTCCACTCCACAGCCACATCACCCTCAAATCAAGTCAAGTCAAGTCATCTGTACTTCTATAGCGCAAACATATCACTCCAAAGAGTCTCATGGCGCTTGCAGCGGCTGGAAGTAGAAAGGGAAAGACACAGCGAGATTACTGGTCAAACAACCAGGTTTTAAGTTTGTTACGAAAACACCCTAGAACGGGGATGGACCGCAAGTCGGCCTGCAACATGTTCCAGGAAGACGGGGCTAAGTATGAAAAAGATCTACCACCCTGCCTGGTGGTATGAATTCTAAAAGGGGTAAGCAAGGACTTGGCACTTGACCGCAATACCCTCTGGGGCTTGTACCAGCGGAGTTTTCTAGACCAGTACAGAGGTTTATTTCCATAAAGGTATTTATGAGTACAGCATAAAACCTTAAAAAGAATGCGTTTTTTCACTGGGAGCCAATGCAGAGGTCTGAGACATGAAGCAGAGGAGGTTCATTGAGGGAGATTCAAAATCAACTTGGCCGCAGTATTTTGTAACACTTGGAGCTTATTCAAAAAGGACTCATTTATGGATGACAGAAGTGCATTTCCGTAATCCATTCGGTTGGTAATCAAACCTTGAAGCAATGGTTTTCTAGCTTCCAAGGGGATCCACTTAAAGACTCTCCGCAGTGTGCGCATAATTCTGAAACAGGAACTGACCACATGATTAACCTGGGCCCTCATGGACAGTTTATTGTTCATGTAGAAACCCAGGTTACGAACTACCTCCTTAGGTACGGGACAAGCACCGAGGTCAAAGGGCCACCATTCTGAAGACCAGTATTCTGACGCTTTCCCGAAGAGCATAATCTCGGATTTTGCACCATTCAGTTGCAGGTGGTTATCCTTCATCCATCTATTAACATGGGACATGCAGTTTTTGAAGCGCGTCATGGTTTCCATTGGATCCGGGCCCAACGTGACTATGATCTGAGTGTCATCGGCATACGATATGACCTCAAATCTGTATGCTCTAATCACTGGGGCAAAAGGGGCCACATAAAGGTTAAAAAGAGTGGGGCTCAAAATTGAACCCTGCGGAACACCCATAGTGACAGGTCTAGTGGAGGAGGTACTGAGTCCCAACTGAACGGTAGTGCTGCGGTCCGAGAGTTAGCTTCTAAACCAATTCAGAGCCGTGCTGCTGACACCATTCTCCCCAAGCCGGTGGATTAAAACGCAATGGGAGATGGTGTCAAATGCGGCTGACAGGTCGAGGAGTACAAGGATAACTGGTTGTTGTCTATCCAGGGCCCGTCTGATGTTATCAGTGACCTCAACCAGTGCCGTCTCTGTGCCACGGGCGACTCTAAACCCTGATTGTGAGGGGTCCAATAACTCATAACTCTCCAAATAACCGACAAGTTGCTGATTAGCAAGGGATTCCAAGACTTTCCCTAGATAAGGGAGTAGAGAAATTGGACGGTAGTTGGAGAGGAGACTGGGGTCGGCCGTGGGTTTTTTCAGAATAGGTTTCACGCAGGCAGTTTTCCAGTTAGAGGGAAAAACAGCTTCTGATAGTGATTTGTTACATAGGTCAGTGATGTTATCAACCAATGCAGGAGCGACCATTGCAAGTGATTTAGAGGAAATCAAATCGGTGGGGGAGCCAGATTTTACCCTCAATAGAGTCTTGAGGACTAATCCAGGATCTACCTCAGTGAATTCCTTAAAATAATGAGAAGGAATCATAGGAGCAGAGGACGCAGTGACTAAGTCCAGATTGTTAATATTGGACGTAAAAGAGTGGTGGATGGTTAAAAAAATTTCTTCAAAAAATTTGGAAAGCGAGTCCACCCAATGTGGTGAAACAGGAACAGCCTGCGAGTTCCTGGGAGAGGTAAATCCATTCAAGACCTTATAAAGCTCCTTGGTGGAATTGCCTGCCTTGTTTATCCTGTCAGTAAGGAACCGTTTTTTTGCAGTTCTGATTTCCAGCATATACCTGTGATGAAGTTCTTTATAGTTGGTGAGGTCCTCTGGACGTTTATTCTTACGCCATTTACGCTCCACTGTACGACACATAGTCTTAGTTGTTCTGAGCTGGTCCGTGAACCAGGGAGCGTTTCTTATCTTGGTCTTTACCAATTTCAGCGGGGCTATAGAGTCCAGCACATTTGAAACTGCTTCCTCTAATGAATCCAGCGTCTGAGTTACATTTTGGTCAGACCTTATTAAGTCACAGGGGAAATGTTCTAGGAAAAGAGGCAAAGTTACTTTATGCCAGGATCTTCGCCACAAGGAATCTGTTTCCGGGGACTTATTTTCTCTGGACCTATAGGGAATTATAAATTTTAGGAGGCAATGGTCAGTCCATAGTAAAGGGACGGGTGGTGACACAACTATTTCGGACTGATTAGTGAAAAGAAGGTCCAGAGTATGACCGCGCTTGTGAGTAGATTCATGCACCATTTGGGTAAGGCCTAAAATTCTCATGGTGGAGATCAGTTCCTCGGTGTCAGGGTTGCCATGTACATCAATATGGTAATTAAAATCCCCAATCATAAGAAAATTATCTGATGCCAGAATGTGCGGTGCTAAAAGCTCCAGGAGTTTTCCAGTAAAATTACCTTTGGGGCCAGGTGGATGATACACCATAGCCCCCCTCCAAGTTCCATGTCCGCCGATTTTGAGTTTAAAAATGCAGATTTCAAGGCAATTTTCAACAAGAACTTCCAGAACAGTCAGATCCAAGTCATCCAAGATGGCATTTAATAGACCCCCACCCCTAGTCTGAGTCCTATCTGCTCTTATTATTCTGTACTGATCTGGCAAGGCATGATCATGAAGCCATGTTTCCATGATCAGGCATATATCAGGGGCCTCTTGATCTAACAGGGCCCATAATTCGATAGAATGCTTGGGAATGGACCGAGCATTCAGGTAAATGGCCTTGAGTTGCCGATGTTTTTGTCCTTCTACAGTACATAATGGGGCTGCCTTTTCAGGCCTAATTATATAGGGGATACTTGAGGCTATCCCCGAGTTTACTATATGACAATCAGGGCGTACCAAGATGGGAGTATTGATTTCTAATAAATCCTCCCTAGTATATCTCAGAATGGTCATGTTGTAAATGAGCAGAAAATTACCATAAGAGGGGATCGATTCCCCAAAAAATGTGTGAGGTGACCTGTCAGTAAGCAGAGGTCAGGGCGTCTGGCGGCGTTCGGGCGCGGACGGGCGCAGACGGGTTTGCCTTTGGCAAGCCTATGGCATGCCTTTGGCGCGCCGCTGCGCGCGTCCGCGCCCCAACCCGGATTAAAAAGAAAAGAGTGGGGCAGCTCAACCACCAGAGCGCCGCCCTGCACTTCCGGACCCGGAAGTGTATACTGCCGAGCGACCCTCCGCAACAATCGGCACAAGCCGCGGAGGAACGGGGTCAAGGCAGAACTAACAGGTAAGAGAGCTAACAGTGCGCTAATACAGCACTTGAAGATCCGTGCAGGCAGAACAGTACGGACACACAATGAAAACTGTAAAACAATGAAATTTTAAAAACACGGCGATTGTAATTAAAATTTAAGTTAAGAATAAGGGACCAAATCCTACAGTGATTTCTCCTCTGGTCCGGTACTGATTTCGAGAGACATACAAAGCAGGGTTGCCAGAACTTCACAAGCGCCGCTGCGCGCGTCCGCGCCCCAACCCGGATTAAATAGAAAAGAGTGGGGCAGCTCAACCACCAGAGCGCCGCCCTGCACTTCCGGACCCGGAAGTGTATACTGCCGAGCGACCCTCCGCAACAATCGGCACAAGCCGCGGAGGAACGGGGTCAAGGCAGAACTAACAGGTAAGAGAGCTAACAGTGCGCTAATACAGCACTTGAAGATCAGTGCAGGCAGAACAGTACGGACACACAATGAAAATTGTAAAACAATGAAATTTTAAAAACACGGCGATTGTAATTAAAATTTAAGTTAAGAATAAGGGACCAAATCCTACAGTGATTTCTCCTCTGGTCCGGTACTGATTTCGAGAGACATACAAAGCAGGGTTGCCAGAACTTCACAAGCGCCGCTGCGCGCGTCCGCGCCCCAACCCGGATTAAATAGAAGAGAGTGGGGCAGCTCAACCACCAGAGTGCCGCCCTGCACTTCCGGACCTGGAAGTGTATACTGCCGATCGACCCTCCGCAACAATCGGCAGAAGCCGCGGCGGAACGGGGTCAAGGCAGAACTAACAGGTAAGAGAACTAACAGTGCACTAATACAGCACTTGAAGATCAGTGCAGGCAGAGCAGTACGGAAACACAAATAAAAATTGTAAAACAATGAAATTTTAAAAACACGGCGATTGTAATTAAAATTTAAGTTAAGAATAAGGGACCAAATCCCACAGTGATTTCTCCTCTGGTCCGGTACTGATTTCGAGAGACATACAAAGCAGGGGTGCCGGAACTTCACAAGCGCCGCACCCTCCACCTGAAAAACCTGCACTGGCTCTCCGTCGACAAGAGAATCTCCTTCAAACTCCTGATCCACGCACACAAGGCACTCCACAAGACTGGCCCAGCCTACCTCAACAGTCGACTCTCCTTCTATGTTCCCAACCGTCACCTCTGCTCCGCCGACCTCTCCCTGGCCAACGTCCCGCGCATCCAGAGAACCACCACCGGAGACAGATCCTTCTCCCACCGCGCTGCCAAGATCTGGAACACCCTTCCCCTCAACCTACGACAGACCCAAGACCTGCTGACCTTCAGGAGATGACTCAAGACCTGGCTATTCGACCAGTAGCGGCAACCCCCCCTCCTCTCCCTCAGCGCCTTAGTTGAGACCCTCGCGGGTAAGTAGTGCGCTTTACAAATCTTGTGATTGATTAATTGATTGAAACAAGGGAAAGAGAGGAGTGGGAGAAAGTTGGTTGTCAGAGAAGGGCAGAAGACGGTGTATGGGTTTACTTAGATGGCAGACCAGTAATGCCAGACTGTATGCTTGCACCAATGGCTAGGATGTATTATGGAGACACCCACATAGGCAGAGATGCTATGATTAGACTTTTCAGACAAGACTGGTTTAATGCAAAGTTCAGGAATGTTGCAGAGAGTCTTTGCCAGAGATGCTTGACCTGTCAACAAATGAATCCAGGCAAGAAAACAATAGTCAGTATGGGGAGAATTGGAAAGGCGGAAGGTCCATTTGTAAGACTTCAAATAGATTTCATTCAGTTACCTGTTTATCGAGGTTTGAAATATGTACTTGTCATAGTTTGTTTATTTTCAAAGTGGGTGGAAGCATATCCCACCAGAAGAAATGACAGCTTGACAGTGGCCAAACTCCTATTAAGAGAACTCATTCCTAGGTTCGGTTTTCCAGTAACTATTGAATCAGATAGAGGGTTTCATTTTAATAATGAAATGATTTGATTAATTTGTGAAGCATTTAAAATTGAACAAAAGCTGCACTGTGCATACCACCCAGAGGCTTCTGGAGTGGTAGAACAATTGAATGGCACAATTAAGTCAAGACTAGGAAAAGTTTGTGCATCCACCCCACTGGAGAGGCCTGATGCTTTACCTCTTGTTCTGATGGAACTCAGAAGTATTCCAGACAAAAATACCAGATTGAGTCCCCATGAAATACTCATGGAAAGAGCAATGAGGCAAGCATTTATACCAGTACACAAGCTGTTGAATATAACTGATGATTTGGTACTGGAGTATTGCAAAGAGTTGGCTGACCAAGTGCATTCTATCCCTCACCAGGTTGAAGAAGACGCAGACGCCAGGCAGTCGAACCAAGCGCATGATCTGAACCCCGATGACTGAGTTGTGAAGAATCACACTCAGGTTATATTGCTTACAACAACAGCAGTAAAATGTGCAGGCTTGCCTAATTGGATTCGTGCAAGCCATATCAAAAGAGTACCAGCACCTGACGACGAAGAACCTCAACTGACTCAAGAAGTTGGGGATGCTGCAGTTTGTAGAGTTGAAGGATCCAGAATAACAGATCCTGGAGTAGCTGGCCAAGAACAAACAAGCACCAGTCAGGATGATTGGATCCCAATAGTAGACATACCTGAAGTAATTGTAAGAACAAGAAGCCAAACCAGTTTAGTTAGTCAGGAAAAGAGTGAGGACGGTATAGGAGCAGAAGAACGTGCTCAGGTAAGAGAAAAAACAACTGTTAGGGAACCTCAGCAGGACCAGATAAGGAAAGAGCAATCTACTCAGACAGAAGAAATTGAATTTGCAGCCCCTGAGTTTGAGAAGGAACAGATAGGTCTTAGAGAACACTTTCAGGCAGAAGAAAATCAAGAAACAAAAAGACCTGAGCAGGACCAGCCAGGAAAAGAAGAACGGGTTCAGGAAGAAGAAGAAAAACAAATTGAAATAACATCTGAACAGGGTCAGACTAGGGAAGAAGAATGCATCCAGGCAGATGATACTAAGGCAATAAGCCCTGGACAAAGTCAGATAGAAAGAGATTCTGAAGACGAGAATAACCAAGTTGTGCCATAATTCAGCGAAAACAAAAAAACACTTGAAGAAAGGGAAAGTGCAGTGGAAGCTAAAAGAATCAGAAAAGGTGATAATTGGCCTCGTATTATCAAGAGATTGAAATACCACCTTAAAACAATAAATGAAGAATCAGACCAAGTAGACGAAGTATCCAGTCAATTCTGGCCCTCAACTGAAAACCCCAAACGAAGAAGCCCAAGATTGAAAAGACTGAATAATAAATTCAAAGTTCCTGAATGGACGTATGTTATTCTTGAGGATTTCGAAAATTTGGAAATAAATGAAGAAAGTGATGAAGAATTAAATGCAGAACAAATTGACGAAGAAGTGAGACCAACTTGAAAGAAATTTTTCCCAAAGATTCTGTCGCAGATTGAACTACTAAATTGAAGAAGAGAAATCTTCTTATCCAAAAAGAAAATGGCTGACAATAGAGCTGCTGGAAAACCAAAACAAAACTATGTAAAGAAATGTTGTAGAATATGTATATGTAGCATATTTATAGTACTTATAATCTGGTTAGTACTAACAGTAGCCATTCCCTATATGATGGTTACTAATAAACAGAATAGCACTACTACACATGAAAGGGTAGCTAACATCAAAAGAGATAGAGTAGAATTAGAAGCACCAGATGCGTTAGATTTACATCACACTGTGAATAAAAATGACTCTGACCTGAATGTTCTTGCAAATCAATCTGTTAGTACAATATGTAGAGACAATGGAAGTTAGTGATTGTTATGTGTGTATGAAATTACCAGCATCGGAAGCAGAAGGGGTAACATATCATCATTTACCATTAACATATGGTAATTCATGTAGTGTTTTAGCAAGCTTATTTTATAGAACAGGGAAACTACAATATTATTATTCTAATGTAGACGTGATTGTTTCCAAGGTTCCTATGCAAAAGAGTATGAACCCTGCCCTTAGTACTAGAGACTCACAATTCATGGGTGAATATTTTCTAACTATGAAAACAATAGATATAGCTGAAGCACACAAGCACAATTTAAACCTGTAAATTACATGAAGAAGAGAAGATATTTTTTAATTTAGTCGTGCAAAGGAGACAGGATTTTCAAAGAAGAACTTCTAGAGCCAAACCTCAGATACCTAAATGGGCTGAGAATGAAGAGCTTTATGCAACTGGCAAGACTCATGCTGCTATGTCCTTGGCCTTTGAGAAGAAAGGGAAAATCTGTCTTCATAGGTTAAAAACAGAATATAACAATGCATTTATTGGTTCCAGTGAATGTGAACATAATTTCTTAGTAAGTGGGGGATGGGGACTAAAAGGAGGAACAGATCCAGTATTTCCTGGAATCTATTATGTATGTGGCAATAAAGCCTATTTTAGGCTGCTCGACCACTGGTATGGGAGTTGCTATTTTGGAATAGTATTCCCTAAAGTATACCATGTAAAAAGAATCACTGGAAGCAATGAAGACAATAACGGACTAATACGTAGTAAAAGAGCTAGTTTTACAGAAATAGTAGGTGATATATTTGGTGCATTGATACCTTCAGCGAGAGTTCTTCTAAATTCACGAAAAATGTGTCAATTGTCTACAGTAGTTGATCGGTTATCTACTGATACTGCTGGAGGATTCTTGATGATCAACACAGAATTGGTTGTGGTCAGATCTATGGTTATGCAGAATCGACTTGCTCTTGATATATTATTGGCAAAAGAGGGTGAAGTCTGTAAAATGTTGAAAAGCGCAACATTGTTGCACTTACATTCCTGATAAAAGTGTTGAAATTGGAGGGTATATTATTAATATTTCATGAAATTAGAAGATTTAAAACCACTGGAAGTTGACAATGCATGGAAGAAATTAACAAATAGTATTTCTACCATAGGTAGTTGGTTTTCTAACATAGGTAAACGTATTTTAGGTCAATTGATAATGCCAATAATGGGAATAACAGTATTAGTTTTAGCAATTATGTTTTGGCACAAATGTTGCAGGAAAAGAAACAAGTATGAAGTGAACGAACAGGAAAAGAAAAGAAGAAATACAGCTGGGAGAAATAAAGGGAGATTTTTACAAAAGAATGAGGGGTTTACGGCATAAAAGGGAAAAATAAAGAAATGAAAGAGTTGAAGAAGAAATTGAGATAGAAAAGTGCTAAAGTTGGCATCTGATTTAGTAGTGGAAATTAGTGATGGCATAAAATGCCATCAGATAGGGGATTGATAGAGCAAGGTCTCATATAAAAGAGACTTGCTTGGATGCAATCCTCTCAAATAACGTATAACACTGTAATCAATCTGTTTGTAAATTACTAATATTGCATTACACACGTCATACTAAATCTAGGGGAAGCTTGCCTATGTGTATTACTAAACAGTAACCTGAGTGTCATTAAAATGGCCGCCAAAAATGCTGGTTTCTTACTGCGCATGCGTCTACTGCATCTACGTAGTTTGGCGTTTTCTATGCGTGGAGGGAAAACTTTACAGCTGCACAATAGCTTCTAAAATGGCTACTTGAAACTCACATGTTAATGCGCATGCTTTGCTTAAACTAAACCTTATAAGTTTTAATAAATTGCTAATGCGAAAGAGATATATAAGTAAATGGGATTAGAGTAGTGACAAGTGGTATACAGTGAATTCATTTATTTTCGTATTCTAACATGTTTTTTTCTGACTTTATTATTAGTTCATATTTGGGCTTCAGAGGGTGACTGAAATCCCAACCCCACCTGACCTATGCGCAAGCGCACTCAAACCTGCCCGGAACTATGATGACACCGTTGAAACTCAGCCAAGGTCCCACTGGCAAGAATCTCTTGGGAACTTAACCCATCGTCCTGGACACAGGAAGAAAAGGATATACAAAATATATACAATGTATTGATCATAATGTGAAATGCGGGTTGGAATAAAGCTTGGGAAACTAAATTAAGGGGCGGGAACATTAAACAATGAACCTAAAGTAAATTATTACATTTAGCATGGTGTGATGACCTCTTCCCCTGCCATGCCCAATCAGAAGTAGGGGTTTTCATGATATTGAAACATTTGGGGGTGGTACATGAACATAGAATAGTATAGACCCTACGCAGAATGCAGATGCCAGAGACCCTGCTCGAGAGACCAAAATACTGATCGAAGAATCCAATCATCTAGAAGGGGATCGCGGAAGAAAAATTGAGGAGGCACATACAAGAGGGGATCCGCGGAAGAAAAATCGAGGTAAGTAGTGCCAGAGAGGGGTGCAACGCAGGCGTTGTACTTAGAAGAGATCCGCTTTCCTGTCCTGAACCTGTCCTGATCCTTTATCTCCCGACCTGTTCTGGGGAACTTCACCTGACTCCTAGGCCAGGGGTTTGGTCTTTACACCTTAGGCAAATATAATTCTGTGTAGTATGTCCTTGTACTGCTCTCTGTTTTCTCCCCTTCAGGTACTGTCATCATAATATTTTAAATTGAGACTTATATTGAACCTGATGTACTTTCTTCCTGAAGGGAAACGGTGTGTAACATGTATTTGATCTTTGACTCACAAAATTATTTGATTAGATAAAACTTTTAAAATTCTTTGAGTCTGTGGTTATTTGGAGAATAAAACTTTAATGTCATTTCTACTTTATATGACTAAGCAACTAGATTAATTGACCAGAGGAAATTTATTATCAAGGAGATCGAGTTGGTAAGAATTTTGTAAAGGTAAACAATCTCGCAGGTAAATCATAATTGACCCCAGCGGTACTACTGGCTTATTGTATGAATGTTTATGGGCCCAGGTGAGTATATGTTGTGTGAGTAACACAAGCTGGTAATCCGCTGGATCAGTATTGGGAGTTAGATCACCCAGTAGGGGACTCTTGGTAGAACACCTGTCCTAGGCACCTAGGTTAGGGAGCACATAGTAGGAGTACGCTATACCCCGTACTTACATGCCAGCATATATACACTGTTTTAGCACAATGGTGAAATTGTTTATCCTTTTCACTGCTCTTATACTGCTCATCACTTTTATCTTCTTCTGTCCATTAATCATTGCAGCGCAAATCTTCTATGGAAAAATCACAATGGTTCAATAAATATTGACACCCCTTTGGGCACTTCTTGTGTATCTTCCTTAGTGTGCACGAGTGACTGAGTGCAAAGTTTCTAGATATGTTACCACAATTATTTGGGAAGCCAGGGTTGTCATGTTCTGAGGTGGCCCAAAGCATTTGTTACCTTACTTGGTTTAGGGGTACTCATGGTGGCACTGTGCGATAGCAGGGCTATAGGCCAACAAATCCTGAGGGGGTGCATCGAAACAGTCTGGCACCATCCCAACGTTTATATTTTCAACAAACAAACAGTTCCTACTGATAAAGTGAAAACTGTATGACACTGTGTGAGTGAAAGTGAGTGAGAGTTAGTTACTGGTAGTGATTGAAATAGTTTGAGATTGAGTGTCAGTAAGTATGAATGAAAATGAGTGAGTGAGATTAAGCGTAAATGCAGTGACTATCTCAGAATGATTAAGAATTAATGTAAGGGAATGTAGTGTGTGAGAGCGAATCAACTAGTGAGTGTAAGTGAGAAAGTGAGTGTGAGGGAGTGAATGTTTGTGTGAGAGAGAATGTGATATGATGTGATGCTTGTAATTTTGCCTTTGGCCCTGGAATACTGAACATAAGTATTGTCTTATGGAGACATCCAGCGCAAAACACTGGCACTGACATACTTGAGGCCATTTTTTAGCATGAAAGACACTTGTGACACAATGCTGCCACTGGCACATTAGGGGTAATTCTTGGCACACGGACACAAATCACAAAGTACTGGTACAGGCATTCTAGAGATAATTCATGGAATAAAGGGCACTCATGGAAAAATACTGGTATACTTGAAATTCCTGAAATGTGGACACCAGTGGCAAAATGCTGGCACTTTCACACTGGAGGTCATTCTTGCCATAAAGGTGGATAATATGGGAAGGTGGCAACAATTGCAAAATGCTTGCCCTGAAATACTGAAGTAATTTCTGAAGTAAGGGTCACTTTTGGTATATCGACGACATGAATTGCAAACTTCTGGTACTGGCATCATTTATGTAATTTCTTAAATGAGTTGGCACCTATTGCATATGGGGCTTCCATGACAAAATGTTGACCCTGGCACAATGGAGGTAATTTTTGACAAATGGGGAACCTACAGCATTTGTTTTTTTAAATGGGGTCATCTTTTGGGGCACATCAGGTTTCAATGGCTTGGCACAACACGAAAAGATTTGAATATTTAATGATTCCATTTATTTCAGAACCTACGGCATTTTTGCAAATTATTTGAAAATTGTGTTTTAAGATTCACTGTTTTACCAGATTCCTTTTGAATGTTTCTCTGGGGGAGAAACTGCCTGGAAGAGATCAGGATTACTCTCTTCGCTCACTAACTACAATCAAGGCCTAGTATTATGTCTCAGAACTTTCAAAGATCAAGTCAGCACCATAATATAAGTGATATTTATATTAGGCATTTGCCTGCGTTCTGTTGTTATACTAAGCATGCAGTTATCATATAATTTCAGAGATGTCAATTGTAGTGATGATCGGGTCATGTAACATGGCCTTCCTTGAAAAGATTGGGGTCAAGGGTCGAATTATATCACTTCCTGTAATGTCATTACAGTCAAATGGTATGTGATGTAACTCCTGATACCTCTAGCATTTTGGTGAATTGATGCCTATGTGTGAAGGTACTCCTCAATGTATTGCACCCCTAATGTGAAATGATCTTACTTACACATAGAAGTGTTAGATTGTCATTAAGGAGCTAAATTCTGATCCCTGTTCTAGCAGGAGTTTTTTCAGAGATCAAAAGACAGACTTGTGGCAGAATTACCTCGTCCAACTTTTTTCCCCTGGCAGATTTCACCAGATAAAAATCTGGTGAACTCTATTGGGGAAAGGGCTTAGTAAAATGACAAAGCATGTTGCTTTCGGTGCAACAAACGCTGAATCAGCATGTTATGCCTCATTTCCAGGATTAAAACTTAGAACAGGAAGTACTTTTCACAACCAATAAATAGCTCACCCTGAGTGTCAGTATTTACCTGATGTGTTAAATACCCCCACCACCCGCCCCAGACAGAGCTTTTATCCCACCACACATTTCACGGGTGGGATGGTTTTTAATGGCCAAAGCTGCCCCTGGTGTCTCTCTCACTTTTCCAACTTCCCTGAGGTTAACTGCAGCAGGCACGTGGAGGCTACAGAGAGAGAAAGATAAGGAGGGAGTAGGAAGGTGGAGAGAAAGCGATGAGAGAGAGAGCACAAGGATTCAAAGGATTTGAGCATTTTGCCAGAGGTGCTTATCGTCCCCCAGTCCAGCGCTGACTACCCCTCATTTTGACATACTTGGAATCGAGGCCAAATAATTGAAGGTTCTTGGATCCTGACAGTTCCTGCAAATGTAAAGCATTCTCTGAAATTCTAACCTCATTGACTTTCAATTGCAAACAGTGGGATTCCCTTTGCAAGAGTGCTTTTGTGAGAGAGGTTGTCAGAACACATCCCTGAGGAAAATTCTGAGAAATTGACTGTGAAATGGAAATTCATTCAAAAACATGCAGCAAGCAAATGTTTAGGGAACTGTTGTGTAAGTCAAACCCTTTACATGCTGGTTTCTCCAGGAATATTTAAAGATACCGCCATCATTTCACTTGCTACCTACAAAGAAAACACAATGAAACTTTTGTGACGACTGTTTCAATGTATTAGACAGATCCATTTAAATAGACTTAGCTCATTCTCCTGTCTTATAATTACCAATGGAATCCTCAAGAACACCTTTACTAAAAAATCCACCCACAGAGTCAGTTTCACACAAACATGTGATTTCAGCCTAACATCTCGAGGATACATGATTTTACTTTTAAGTGAGCTTCCTATCCGATTTGAATGATATGATTGACTAGTATAATTATCCATTGCATGGCTTGAAAACCTGCAGGTTAGGAATACATAACGCAAGTGAGTCCTGGTGAAGAGAACAAGACAGGTTTGGCCATTTCTTCCACTGAAATTGTCATTGGACATTTTGAGATCTGCAGCTCACAAAAGGAAAACATTTAGAAGTGAAATTGAAAGGAAGTGCAGCTATGCATTCCCATTACCAAACAGAGGAGGACTCAGGCGTGGTCCGTGCAGGTAAGTGCGGTGGGGCGGAGCTGGGGGGTGGATAGGCGACATACGATGGGTTAGTAAACATAAAATAAATCAATAAAACCACTTACCTTGCGCTCAACGCATCGCCAAGAGTCGGAGATGAGGAGAGCGCAAGGTAAGTGGTTGTATTCATTTATTTATTTTATGTTTTCTAACTGATCATATGTCGCCTTCCACTCTCACCACCACCGCCCCACCGCATTTACCTGCTCAGACTGTGCCTGGGAGGACTGGACAACAAAATCAAACGTCGAAAACAATCAAACCAGCTCCACACTTTAGAAGGCATCAAGCAGAATGAAGTCTTGGAGGAAGGATTGAACCATGGCAGCCTATCCTGTTTCAAAAGCAACTCTTGTTCTTGCAGCCTTCTAGGAAAATACTAGGGTGGCGCAAAGGCTAATCTGGCCATGGGGCCTCCCCGCCACCCACTTACAGTTGTCAGACTTGTAGGCTAGGAAAAAACCCAGTCATTCCACCAACCTAATCAAATTGTACCACTGGCTTACCCTTAACCCCACCCATGCCATCTGACAACACCTACCTCTCTATACTCAAACACCACACTTACAGCTAATCAAAAACACTAGGTACTAATTCGCTCCCTCAACAGCCTGGTCCAGCAAGACATTTTTGCTGCATGAATAAAACCGCCGGTAGATTCTGAAATTGAAAATGCTATATATTTTTTGGGGGGAGGAGCCATAGCCTTTAGACTAGAAATGATATGCATGGTAAACCAGAGGAATATAAGAATGAGAACAGATGGGTGATGACATTAAGCCATGAGGATGAGAGTGAAGCTGATTGCAATAAGGGCAATTAACAAAGCAACTCATAGTTTAATTAAAAAACTAAGGTTACATATTACACAATGTCCAAAGGATGCCAATCTTTGCAGGGTCAGGGAGGGAAAGAGGAGGGAAAGTCAATAGGAGGTTACAGAACAGATTACTGCCTGTCAGGGTAGGCACGACTCACAAGTAAGTGGATTTTTTTAGAGCAAACTTGAAGACAGTTATGGGCAGCGATGCTCCGGTTCTTTCTTTTGTTACTGAAGAAAAAACTCCTCTTCTTCCTGTACTTTTGTGCTAGGAGAGAAAGCTTCTCCCTGCGGTGTTGAAGAACCCCTTTTAAGTCTGACCCCTATATGAATCTGCCTTTAACATCCTTCTCTTTATCTTCAACATAGTGCAGACATTCTAAATGGGGGCCTTTGGGAGATGATGGAGGCTCCCTAGCCTTAAAGGCGGCTAAACAGCCTATTCAGTATGTCCCCTAAAGTAGAGACCTGGGTAAAATAATGCCCCTCACTTTTACTGGGCAGGAAATTATCTTCACTTCAACATGGTGCTTTTACGAAGCCCGCTTTCTCTGATACTCCACCTGAAGAGCAGGACTGAGTCTATGCAGAGAAGACTTCAATACCCAGCACCTGGTTACAATTACTGGCTAAGTTCAACACAGCCACTAACTGAGCAGGGTATCCAGGATGCTGTCTCTCCAGATCAGGTAAGAGCTTCCCATCCCTCACAGTATGGAGAGACTTTAAAAACAATGGACTTCTTTGTGTGTCTTCTGAGAGCGCTGCCTACAAGGCACCTCCGCTCTGCCAGTCTCTCATTAGCACACAAGTCACGCATGCACAAAAGCAGCGAAAGGGGCTGCATTTTCTCAAGACTGGCTCCCAAAGCCTGGAACGACCTCCCACAACACATCAGAGCATCCTCCTCACTTTTGCAAGAAGCTGAAGATCAGGCTTTTCAAATAAAACATCTAGGGCTGGCCTCGCTACTGAGAGCAGTTACCATCACAGGTGATTAGCGCACCATAAAAAACACTGTTCACATGACCTAACATTTTGAAGTCAGGCAGCGATTGCGCTGACAAATGTATATGTTTTTGGCTCCTTTCCTAAATAATCAAGGTTCCGGAAAGGTCAAATGCCAGACATAATACACCAATAAAGGAGGTGCCAGGGCACACATGAAGATTACAATTATTTAAAAAAATAACCAACACACGGTCCAATAGAAATCAACTAAAGTGTGGCCTCTTACTGGAGACTTACAATAAAAGTCAAATTGGACAAATTTTACTAAATCAACAGGGCACCTTCTCCTGACTTTTAAAATATTACACGTTATTCCATTCTTAAGGCGCCGGTTTAAGTAATGCCCAAGAACCAAAACAGGAAGTGGAACGTGTGACTTCCTTCTTTATGGAACTGTTGCAGGTGTTGCACAAGAAGGCAGCCATATTGGAGGTGTGGGGATTTAAACAATGGCTTTGTAACGTTCTGGTCATGAGAGCGAATTCTCAATGTGTTCTAGAGCAAGGAAGACAGGCGAGGAGGAAATACAAGACATCCCTGGATCCCTGGTGTAAAAAAATTGCCTGGTCCTACTTCTTAGAATTATGTGAAAAAGATCAATAGAATACATCATTATCAACAGGGAGGCCAAAGCCTAACAAAATGTGATAAGAGTTACATGACGTTATTGAAAAATAACTTCACAAAAACATGGGGCATTACCGATTAGATAATGTCACTTACTGGAAGTAATTGGCATAGAATGAGCTTATACAGCGTATAGGTATCACAGAAATAATGACTTCAGAAACGGACAGTTCTTGTTTGTTTGGCCCTGGGGCCTTGATTACTTTGCTTCACGGCCTCCGTTCTTTTGCAGGTGCATTCGCCATTAGTATGATTGAATACTTTCATCCAGCAACATTCTGCAAAGCATGGAAGGTGATTAGCTGCCCAGAACACGGCTGTTTGGAAAACAGATGAAACAGCAGGAAAAAACCACGTCTCATCGGGTAAAACCTCTTATTGGGCAGTGATAAATGCCCTATGCTTTTCTTGGGAGGTGTTCTAGGGGATTTACAAATTCAAATCTGAGGAAAAAAATAGTTTGCTTGTATAACAAACCAATAGCCTTAGCACCTGTGTGCCAATATTAGCCACACTTGAGGCATTCCTTATTTTAACCATAGAATTCTAAACATTCAATCACATTCCTTTGAAAGGTTTAGGTTGTGTTTTCCAAATAAGCACGGAGAAAATGACATGCACGAGGTTCTCATCCACATTACATTTGTTAGCACTCCTGGAAAGTGAAAGACTAATGGAGGTTTTAAAAAATGACCATAACAATATTGCCCATAACATAGACTCCACCCTCGCATGTCACAAAAACACAAACTATTCACGTGCATTTTACATTACATCCATTGTGTACCTTAACTTTACTAGCATGTGTGAAATATTTAAATGCATTACTGAAACGTTTTCACCATAGAGACCAGAGATTTATAAACGTGCGCACTTATGTTTAGTTTAAACAAAGAAAGCACGTATTCCTTTTTCACGTTTTACACTTGCATTTCAAGTTATATTTGCATATTTAAACATGTATTCTTTTACTCACGTTTTACATGTATTCCTAAAGCTACATGTGCATGCATAACCATGTATTTGGATGCATATTAAATGTTAGTTTAACTTACCAAAATGCCTTTCAGTTGAGGCCTATGATTTGAATTCACCAGTATGTTTTCTCCTTTTCTTACAGGTTCATTATCATGATTTTCGTTAGCTAGAGCAAAGGCTTATTTTCTGTATTAAAGGCTGATAGAGAGGCCTAAAGTGAAACTTGGCAGTGAATCTAGAGAAACAATGGAACCAAAGTTTCAGTTCTTTGCAACAGTTTGATGCAATGTGAACATGGAGTGATGAACATGGAGTGCTCAGGTAATGACCTGATTGGTCTTTGGTGGTGTGAAAGAGATAAGAATGTTCTGAATCTCCAGTTACTTTTAAATTGGTGATCTCACACAGAGGCGTAGCTCAGGGAGGCGGTGGGGCGGACCGCGTTTTGGGCCGGGCTGCCTCCCCCACTCTTACCTGAAGCCTCCATGGCCGCAAGAATAGGCAGCAAATCCCTCCTCCCCCCTTACCTGCAGCCGTCGCTGCCGCATGAATCACCAGCTAACCGCCCCCCCCACGCCACTGACCTCACAATTAGAGTGTTAGGAGAGATTCCTTTTAGACTTGGAGAGGTACAGACCTCTCTGCTTGTTTTATTCTTACAAGTGTGAGGCTTTATGCTAAACACTTATTCCTCTTTTCTTTAGACTACAAAGTCTGAACATGCTGACACCTTCTTCTTTTCCTATGCTCCAAATTTAGAGAGCCTTGATAGATAATCCTATATTTGATCTATATTTTGAGGAGAGAAGGAAAGTTTCTTTATGGACACCTGTTTGATTTAATCTGTGTTTCTACAATTGAGATTACTTACCTTTAATGTTTGTTATTCCATTTTCTACTTTTTTATTCATAACCTAGGAGGTAACACTAATTTCAAGCGAGGTATTTTGAAAAGAGTACTGTGAATGCAGAGCCATCTTCCCAAAATATATGCAGCAAAGGATACAGCATTCCCAATATCCTCCTGAACTGCCCATGCCAGTACTACAAGAGTGGCCTGCCCTGGTAAGTTGTAATGACTGTAATGATGAAGAGTAGAACTAAGAGAGGAGTAATAAAGGTATCATCTGGAATCCAATCCCTATGGATTAGATTGCACGATGGTAATTTCGCAAATATCTGAAGTGGCCCAGCAGGGAAGACCATAGGCCACTTCTGTTGTCAAGGGGCATCCAACAGGGTTGCTTTTTAGCACTCATACTGTTCTTCTTATGCCTCAACAGAGTTGTAGAGTACGTTAAATTGTGTATAATTGACTCCCCAGAGATTGGTGTCCCCAAGGTAGCAATGCTCCTGTTTGCCAATTACATTCTCTTGGTTTCAAAGACTGCTGCTTGTCTCCAGAAACTAATTCAGATAATTTTGCTTTTCTGATGGTCTTTTAATCAATATTCCAAAAACTTTTAATGAGGTCACGCCATCAAAAGTGAACCAAGAACAATTTTATTCAAATGTTTTCTCCTCTTCAACATGTCTCACTTCCCATACCTGAGCATCAACATTTTTGTATGATTTGAGGTGGAGGCAGAACCTGAACAACTCAAGAAAGTTGAAGGCCCAGCAATCTGATGTGTTTTCCTTTTGACTCATAATAAAGGCAGCCGTGTGATCCATCTGGCTCTGGAAATGTAAAAGATGCAAGGTTAAAACACTGCCCTGTAGGGTATGGAGCTGTCGGGATTCCCTAATGTTTCCATCAAGTACACAAACAACACTGATGCTTTTTGACCTCGACCTAATGGACTTTGAGTCAATTGCTAGGCTGAGATCATTATTATACTAAGCAATATTGTGGTACACTCTAGAGCTGATGGTATTAATGGAGGTTTTGCATTATATACTTTTTGCCCGGCGGTGGATCTTTGGGTTGGTTCAGGCACATCCAGATAGAGTTGTCCTTTCTGGGTCTGTCTGAGCTGTGGAAATCCCCACTTCCATCACTGTTGATGTCGCTAACATGATTAAAAGCAGTTATATCCAATTTTGGGAAAGCTGGTTGCAAAACCTACTAATGAAAATTCACTTTAAGGAATCAGCCCAAATTTATGAACAGAAAAGCAGTTCAATAATCTTGCAGACATTTGTTTTTTAGGATCTAAGTCCTCCAAAGTTCCAGAAAAGCCTTAGCAACTGCCCACTGGGCTAGAGAGTAACCAGAGAAATAACAGACCTGCCACCTTTAACCAGATGACACTGAGTGAGCAAGCAAAGTGAGAAATACCAACTTTTTCCAAGAGCGCCCATGGGTATTGATCCCCTGAGGGAATAAACTATGCATAATGATGCATTTACAGTACAGTTTGAAAGAACTCATACAACCAGCTGCATGGGTACCATATGTTCCTTCTTTCTTCCTTTCTTGCGTTTATCCTTCTTTCTTTTATTAATTTTTCCATTCCTCTTTCCATCTTCTAGCTTTCCTTTTACTTTTCACTAACTTTTCCTTCTATCTTAGTCATTCATTATTTCCTTTGTTTCATTCTTTCTCTCCTTTATATCATCTTTTTTCTTTTTTTCACACTCCTCATTTCCTTCCTTTTTCTTTCGGTTTCTTTCTTAATAACTTTTCTCCATCTTCCTTCATTCCATCTCTCCTTCTTGCTATCTTTCTCTTCTTCCTTATATTCTTAGTTCATTTTCTTATGTTCTTTCTACCTTTCCTCACTTGTGCCTATTATTGATTTGTCCTTTTTTCTTCTTTTCTTATTGTCCCCAATCAGCTCCTCAGGCAATCAGTCACAGCATCCTTGGCGGGATGATCCACGGCAATGGCCCTGGCACACGGAGGTTGCCGACTTGTGCTTACACGTGTGTTGGCTTAATCTTCATGGTGCCCCCTCTTGATCAGCAAGTCCTGTGCACACATGGGTGATGGCCTAATCTTTATGGTGGCCACCCCTTGCGGTAGCAGGTCATCCCATTTCGTAATACATGCCCACAATAAATAGAAATGAGATACGAAGGAATCTTACAATATTTATTGAAACTATCATGCTCTAATATGCAATAACTGTGACACAATTAGAAAATATATGGAGGTCAGTAATAGCATTAGCATAATTGAAAGACAATATACAATAAAAATCCCTGTCATTTCAGCTGACAGATTTGCCTAAATCCACTCTCTCTCTGGAAGCAAAATGTTATGTTATAGATCTCTGGGAGTAGTTGCAAACACCATGCCTTGGCATATATATAGATGGCTGTTCTACATCTAGGCTGGTGCAGCCCTTTAAAATCAGGACCTGTGCTCTGACTGTAAGTCTCTGTTCTATGTGTTTTCAAAAACGGCAAGTCTCGGGTTATTTGACAAAACATGTGTGTTCAAAAATAGCAGCTGGGTTTCTCTGTTATATCTAGGTGCTAGTGGCCGACCACAGAGAATAATAAGCAGCAATGTTGTTTGACCTTGCATGGGCAGTTCCGACTAAATTCCAGGGAGAGAACAAAATACAAAAACATATGCTGTCAATGTGTGAAAATACAATGTGGTAGAAAAACAATTGTGATATTTGTTAACACGTGCGAAGTACATAAGGCCTACAACATGCCTGGTCAGGCTAGCATGCGGAAAACAACAATGGGCAATATAGGGAACACATGCCACTCTCCCTTTGGTCAGAGCAATAGCACGACAAGTAATTAAATAATATGAATGTGATCAAAAGATAAGCAATTTAAAAAACATATCCTTGAGAATGTTATAACAAAGATTATAAATATGTAAAAACTGACATGTCAATGAAGAAAAAATAATCAATTTATTTAAAGTGCATCCATGATGTCACTTACAAATTCAAAGGCCAGGAACTGCAAAAGGAGTCCGTCTTTGCAGAAAGCCATTGATCGACAGTCCAGGTCACAAGTTCCAAGACTCCTGGTGACTAATAAGCCTCTGATCTTTCTGGAGGACTCGGTCTTCCGTATAGATTGGTCCTTGATCGCCTGGAAATGTACGAGGGATTGGCTGATTCTCATTATTAATACAGCCAAGAGAACAGCCAATGCCCTCTACAATAAAATCCAGGAAAATGAACAGGGAATAAAGACTGCCATCTTGTCTGGATCCTTCAAAAAGAAGTTGGAGGAAATAAATAATGATATAGCAGAGAATAAGGATTATCTGCTAAGATCCAAAGTGGAAAACTCCAGAAGGATTTGAAAAGATTTTTAAAGGAGAAAGTCTATCCATATATCACTGATGATTATGCCCAGAAAAAAATGGATGACATGAAAAAGGGTAACAACAGGGAGAGCAGAACCTCCGATAGAACAAGCTCTAGCAGTGAGGACAATGATTATGAGAGAAGACCCCGGATAAGGGGGAGAGGGAGGGGATACTTTGGAGGTCCCCACCCTCAGTTTAATACACCATACCCTCATTATCCCAACAATAACTTTGGTTGGCCCCCATTATACCCGTCCCAATTTCCAGGCATGCAGGAAAGGCCCTATGACATAATTCCCCCAAATGCCGAATCCTCCTTTTTTAGGGAGAGGCCGAGGGAGGGGCCGGGGCAAGCAGAAGGGTACATCAGGGGTGCATTGGGAGGAGTTGGAACAGAGAGTGAAGAGAGTGAACATGGCGAAGGAATCTACCCCAGGCACGAGCCGGGAAGGATATCCCTAGTGATGAATCTGACAGAAACAGCATTGTCGGATGCCCAAATCGAAGTATTGAAGAAGGGGTTGGGGAACGTACCTACCAACACACCAGACATTTTTAAGATCAGACAAGAACTCGCTGGTTTCTTTAGGAACATTCGACTCAGGGTGTTCTTTGGTGACCATAATGTTGAGGAACTAGAGAAGGGGGACACAAACTTCTGCCCAAAATCTAAATTTACACCAGTATTAGGACAACTCCCAATTGAAGTAGAGGCTTTCGAACAAGCTGTTGTTCATGAAGTAGAACTGTTATCTAGGCAGAAGACTGCTACATTTATGAACCTGTCAGCTATAGAAAAAAGAGCCCTGGATGAGCTTAAAAATAACGATGACATTGTAATAAAGCAGTCAGACAAGGGTGGAGCAACTGTAGTACTAGGTAGAGTTGCTTATGAAACAGAATGTCTGAGACTCCTTGCCGATAGGAGGCACTATAGGGTATTAGGACAGGATCCTACTGAGAATATTAAGAAGGAAATTGCATTGATGGTGGAGGAAGCCATTCAAAATGACTGGATCACAGAGAAAGAGGGAAGATTCCTCTGCCAATCCAAACCAGTGACCCCATATTTTCATATTCTCCCAAAAAGTGCACAAACCAACAAGGTCCCCACCAGGGAGGCCGATTGTTTCGGGTATGGGGTCACTTTTGGAGCCATTGTCACAGTTTTGTGATTTCATTTTTAAACCTATTGTCCAATCTAGATCAGTATATCTGAAGGACACGACAGAGGTTTTAAAACTATTGAATAACGTGGAATTTGATCCCACAGAGGATTTTTTGGTAGGTCTGGACGTGGAGTCCTTATATACAAACATACCACAGATGGAAACCTTAAGGGTGGTTGAAGATATCTTGTATACTTTGGACTGGGAATATAGCACGCCCAGACCTTTCATTCTACATTTGGCAGAAATTGCCTTGACCAGAAACTTTTTGGAATTTCAGGGGAGTTACTACTTCCAGACCCATGGGACCTCCATGAGGAGTGTTTTTGCACCTAGCTTAGCTGGGTTGTACATGTCAGCCTTTGAGGACCAGTACATCTACACCCATGGAGGTCCTTGGTTCAATCATATCAAGGTCTGGAGGCGGTTTATTGACGACGTCCTCCTGATATGGAAGGGTGACAGGGATTCTCTGGACAATCTTCTGACATGGTTGAATAGTAGGAATCCCTTACTTCTCTTCACGTCCACTATCTCGAAGGACAGTCTTCCATTTTTGGATTTGACTATTTTTTGTGAAGGCGGCTGCCTACATACAAGAATGTTTCATAAGCCCACAGACAGAAACAGTTTATTGTCATTCAAAAGCTTCCACCCTAAATCCCTAAGGGAAAATCTCCCTGTGGGTCAATTTTTGCGGCTTCGGCGAAATTGTTCAAGTCGCACAGACTTCAAGTTGGAAGCTGAAACCCTTGAAAAGAAACTTCTGCAAAGAGACTACCCCGCGAGAGTAGTGCGATGGGCAAAGAAAAGGGTGTCCAACTGCCACCGCAAGGCGCTTCTTGAGTCTAATGAAAAAACATCCACTGAGAGAACAGTCTGTGTGACTACGTTCAACACAGCCTCAAATGACATTCAAAAAATCATTTTGCGAAACTGGAGAATTTTAAATTCTAAGGGACTTGCCTTTGAGAAGGCACTGTTTTCATTTAAGAGAAGCCAGAATATCAAAGATAGTCTGGTTCACACAAGACCTAGAAAAACCAGAAACAGGCAAGAGGGAACAGGTGGTGAGAATCAGAGAGGTTTTCTTACCCCAGTCTCAGGGCACACAAGTTGTGGCATGTGCGATGTTTGTCATCTAACAACAAAGACAAAAAGTATAGACTTAGGGCTGCTCCACCCTTGGGAACAAAGGAGTCACACAAACTGTAATTCCTGCTACGTAATTTACTTGCTGAAATGCCCCTGTGATCTACTATACCTTGGTATGACGAGCAGATGGGTCAAGATAAGGATCATGGAGCATAGGTCGACCTTCAGATGTCAACGGACAACAAGTAGATTGACTAATCATTTTAAAGAGAAGAAGCACTCGGCTGAGGACTTCTTCTGGACTGTGATAGACAAACTGAACATCAACTTGAGCAGCGGTAATCCAGAAAGAGCACTTTTCTTGCGTGAATAGAAATGGATTTATAGAGCTCAGAGTTCCATCAGGGGATTAAATGATGATATCCCCTGGAATAGCCTCTATAATCCTTGAGTCGCACTGGATAGTATTTCTGCATAACATGGAGTAGTACTTCCTTGGGATCATCAGAGATACTAGATTGTATAGTATGGAATATCATTGGTTTTTTCTATCCTCTTTTCCTCTGATTCGGGCCTGTATTAATAAGATAAAAAAGACTTCCAACCTTCCAGTGCGATTGATAGAAGACCATATTGCACTTTGATTACATCTAGGGCCCTTTGTGGAGACAGTTCCATTCACCCTGTTTGGGTCTCTCTGGGTTCTAACTCATCTCTAGTTATTCTAGCTCTGTGTAAGGTTTAACCACTACATACCTAGTATTTATTAATTTAGTTACTCCTTTTAGTCCATACTACCCCGATTTGGTTGTGTGGCAGAATGATGAGGCATCTGGAACCAATTTAGTTAGTCTGGCTCCTTTCTTATAAAAATGCTGTGCCCGACTGTTGGGGAGGTGTTGCAATATATATTTGAGTTCCAATATATTCATATAATAAACGAATATAAAAAAAACTGAGACATTTTATCTCAATATATTTATATATTTTTTTTAACTTTTGACTAGGCAGAATGTAGTGGTAGTGAGGGGGACTCGAACCGGGGTCCTTCAGATTAATACCCGAGAAGGAGCGCTCAAATTTCTCTGAGCGCTCTAGTGTTTCTCTGTGACGCCTGTGTTGTTAGCGGGTCACGAGGAACGACGCACCGTGAGGGGCGTGGTCTGGACGTCCTCCAAAGTATCGAGAGGATGCCAGTGCAGTACCCTACACGGCGGAGCAGGAGAGACGAAATACGGTGGCAAACAGCTGACCTTGAAAGCAGTAAGCGGGACTCAGGGGGCATTTGGAGGCGCTGCGCAGTTGGTTGTCAGATTGTAAAATTATAATTGAATTTCACTAACGGTGGGGCGCGTGGCATGGGTCCTTAACCTCTCACACAGATGGGGTGTTTTAGTCTCACTGGCATCTTGAGAGTAGCAGGATATCTCCATTTATTGAGGAAGTTTGGTAGCACTCCACCCTAGAATGAGACGACTAAGGGTGGAAGAAGACTTGGGGCTGTGCTCCGTAATACAGATGACCCTTGTTCCAAATCTATATCTAACAAGGAGGTTTCTCTTTGAGTGAGAGACAGGGTGCACCTGAACAGGGTGAGAGTACACACACCTACATTCATCTGATGTGTAAGAGGTCGCTAGGCTCTTCATAATAAAAATCCTACTATTGTGCAACATATTTTTAAATTTTAAAAAATTACCAATTTTTCTTTGCAGTCTCTTTCTTTACAGAGAGTGCGTGCGGGCAGCTGTTCTCACTCCCCCGCCATTTCGAGTTTACGAATTGAATAAACTCAGTAAGTTTGGCGCAGTGAACGGTGCCGGGTATACTTGTGGTGTTCTGAGCAATGTCTAGTAGGTTAATGTATACAACCACACCTCCTGATTTGAAAACTTTTCGAATGGAGTGTATTGGCCGGTAGCTATAACAGCTATAGGGCATTAGGATTAGAAGCAACCACCCTCATCCTTTTCTGAAGGGAGGTGTGAGTATGCTTGAGTGGAGATTTTTTATGTGTGTTTGGGCATGATTCACCATGTCAATGACACTTATTGTTACACATAGTGGGATTGAGTATATCTCACTATTAAATTTATGTTTGTTTTTAATCGTTACAGGTTCCTCTCAAAAGGCGAGGGGCTCCACTTAAGGTGACATTTTCCTTCTATCCTCTAAATTGGGAGGAGGAAGGTTCTGCACCTGGAGATTATAGTGGTGAGAAGTCCTGAGGAAGCCGGGTTATTATTTAGTGCTGGCTGAAACATGTTGACATTTATGCAGAGTGGGGGGGGGTTGGAATCTCATTATAAGCTCTCCAACCTGCCACCCACATTTTTGTTTAGAAATTTTGGGCGGGGCACCTAATATTAAAATTGTAATAATGATCCCCGGTACCATTTTTATATCACTTACTATCACTTGTTCTGCACTGTTAGCTCACCTATGGTTCCACTTCACATTGTGTGTTGTATTGTCTTCCCTCCCCTATTGCTCCACCTCCAGCGTTTGGCTGGCGCGGAGGTGTGTTAGCAGCCCTATGATGAAGCATGACACAGCTTGCTGTGTGTGAGGGCAGTTTTATAAAATTGGTGCATTTCCACACACTTATTCATCTCCACATAGCTTTTTAATCCCTCTTCTTTTTGTGATATTTAATTATTGAGTGGGAGGTCGAAGAGGGTTCATCCTCTCACCCCTCTGTACTTTGTGTGTTTTGGTCACAAGTTCCAGAGAACAGGCATGATCCTCAGGCTCAGCCAATACTGAGAGAGCCATTGGGTGACCTGCATTCGTGTTAGTAGAGCCAGTATTTAGTGATCCATGTGCCATTGCACATATCTCCTCAAAAGGAGTGGCTCATACCTCACATTGTGGAGAAGCCATAAACCCAAGGAACAGTCCTGAAAATGGTTCTCAAAGGGACTCATTACCAGTTCAATGTCCATGGCAGCAGCTGTTTGGAAAGGCAGGCAAATATCTAGTGCCCATTTGATGGGGCACCAGAGGCAGTGGAACACGGGTTGCATGTAAGTAATTGAGGAAGGTCGGAATGTTAGTGACCAATCAAGGTCCAGTTCTTGAAGCAACAAGATTTCAAAGTATTGAAGCATACGCTCCATAATGAGGAATAACAGTGGAGGGAATCCTCTGAACACACTAGAAAAAAAGAGAATAAATACAAGTTGATATTACTCCGAAGATAGTTTGGAATGAACTGATCAGTCCGGAACCTTTAATCTTAAAGAAATGCACAAGACCAGCAGTGTTAGATACATTACAAATATTAAAAATACGATGAACTAATTCACCTGAATGTAGTGGGAGGTTTGTGTTTAACAAGGACTGTATCTCACTGGATGTCATTGCAACCTGTAATTTGAAAGTTTCTCATGTGGATGTGAGAGGCTACTTCTTTTTGGAGCAATAGTGCTTTGAGCTTGCTTAGCTTCTTGTATTCTGCCTTCAAAGTTAGAATGGAAGGCCACAACAGGTTATCAACAACTCCTGCATGGGGGAAACGGAATTTTATTACAACATATGATGGTGTGGGAAACAGATAAAATGTATGGGACCCAGCTCGCATTCCACACCAGTCTTGATCGCTGAGCACTAAATAACTTCCATTTGAAAAGACGACAATGAGTTGAACTATTGCAGGAGCTGGCATTCCTTTTGGAAAATCGCCAAATTTGCTACAAAAGTGCCACAGGCATTTTAAACTGTTACATGTTAGCAAACGAGGGAGTGTCTGACAGAAGCGTTGCATTCTTTTCCAGTAAGGAAGACCTCATAGCCGGCACATTCACAATGATAGGAAAAAGGGAGTGACCATAAATCATGAATGAAACTGCGTCCTAGAGGTTCATATCTACAGACAGGGAAATATTTTTATACATGCTGTGAATTGAAATGTTGAAATGGGCAAATATATTACCTTGTGTATTAACCAGACAGCTAAAGGTGTTTCAGCTATTGTGATTGGGAGCTGTTCTAACTTTTGTAAGTGCAACATTGTTATAGGTGGCATCTTTCTTTGCCGTCAGTTGTTAGCATGGTAAATTGAAAGTTAAACATAAGCTACTGGAATTCAGATAACGCCATTGTAAGCCCCCATTATTAAGGTATGAAGCGTCTAGCTATACTGTATGATAGATCTAAGCTGACTTTGCCCTTGATAGATTCTTGGCATGTCACTTAGCATAATATCAATAACAGATAACGCAATGTTATTCGAATTATATATGTGAGAAGACGTGTATTAATACTATTATAAACAACAACAAGCACTTTATCCAAATTATCTTGATCAATTTGTCTTAAACATGAAACAGCTTCCATTTGTGACAATTTCCAAATTTCATTATATATAGCATAAATAAATTGTTTAGGACATGGAGATTTAGGGCCTAACAGAAAATCTGATAGCTCCCTGTCTTCGGACAGGAGAGAAAGATGTTGTTTCACTGTAGACAGCTTGGAATGTTCCAACCATTAGTGGCACAAATTCCCTTCTGAATAGGTGGTAACAATACATTAATGTTGTGAGTGGGAATATCGAGAGGTCAGGTCGGCTTGATTTAAATCCAGGTTGTGAATTACGAAAATGAGCAGGACAACCATTTGTGTCTACTGGTCACAACAACCACCCGTGAGGACCTGAATGTCTGGAATTAAAAGTACCACTCTGCACCATACTATTGAGTTGTTCTTCAGAATGATTTGTCAGACTTTGCCAATTACCGAAGCGGGCAATGGAGGGAATATCCAGGGCATTAATTTCTTTAATTTTTGCTCGTCCCAGACATGTAGTCTGCTGGACGGTGTCAATGAGGAAGATCATTTGTGTTGGGATTAAGCATGTTCGAAACAAGATTTACGTCCCCTTACTTGCCAAGATTTGGTTACCCAAACCGATTTCATTTCAATCGTGTCCTTCCAATAATCATTGCTCTTACGGGCTAACTGACTAACAAAAAAAGCTGTTTATATTAGCTTAGTCTGTGTCAACATGTATTTTTGTGGTGGTGTAGGGACTAATATGTGAATCTATTTTTGTACATTTGGAACTCCCTTGTGGTGGAGTCAGACAGTGTTCACATTGTGTGTAATTAAAAAGTATACATTGAACACTGGCCCAATGTAGAAAATGATGTCCGTAATGCTGATAACAGAACATATCAGCAGAATTAAGTTACAGGTTCAAGATTCGAAAACCGAACAGTATAATATTCCAGCTCCGATAGCATGGAGTTTACAGTTTCTTTTTTTTATGTTCAAAATATTTTATTAGAATTTTGATAATAAATGACATAGTCAAATTTTAGGTAAATCCCATCCTTTCAAAAAATTATCAATAAGCGCTGTATCTGAAGAAGGAGGATTATTATATAAGTCTGAATAATAGTTCAAAAAATGTCATAATTATATCATCATGGGATAAAGCAATTGAACCATTTGTGGAATGAAAAACGTTAATTTTAGTTTTATCATTTTTGATACGAAGATAATTAGATAAAAGCCTACAAGACCTATTGGTGCTAAAACAATACCTAGCTTTGTAATTAGATATTTGCACTCCAGCTCTATTGCTTGAAATAGTATTCAGTTCATAACGAAGTTTCTGTAACTTTTCCTTATATTGAAGGTAGTTAGAGGAAATAAATAGCCGTTCAAATTTGTCTATTTGTTTACCCAATTCTTCAATTTTAGCATTAAATAATTTATTTTCATGTGTCATAATGGATATGGCTTCACCTCTAATATACGTTTAAATGCATCCTATCTATTAATAATAGACGTGGAGCCTTCAGCATTAAATGAAAAAACATCTTGAATAGCTGATAAAATTCTGGGTTTATTCTTGTCATTAAGAACAATACTGGTATTCATACGCCAGTGATCATGATAATTCTTACTGGTATCACCAGAACAAAAGCAAGAGATTAAGGCATGGTCAGAAATATCTATATTCTGAATATATGGATTGGAGATTGAGGACATTAGATTATGAGAAATTAAAATATAATCCAATCTAGAATAAGAATCATGAGGGTTAGGAAATAAAGTAAACTTTTTATCCATAGGATTATGTAGACGCCAAATATCTACCAATTTAGTAGTACTAAAAAAGGATTTGAGAGAGAAAAATGCTTTAGGCGGGTGAAATTTGGCTTGCAATATCCTGTCTAATAGTGGATCAGAAATAAGATTGAAATCCCCACCAATAATTAGAGGTATATTACCTAATTTTAAAACCTCTGACGTAAATCTTGACCAGAACTATGGATCATTATTAGTAGGCCCATAAACATTAATTAGGCAGAAAGCCTTTTTTTATCAACTTTTATATTAGCAATGATAAAAAGGACTTCTGAATCAGAGTGTTTATGTAAACTTTGAAAATGTAATTTTTTAGCAAAAAGAATTGCTACCCCATTTTTCCTATTGAGAGCTGAAGACAAAATAACAGTCCCTACCCATTTTTTTTATTCATATAGGATAAAACTTTATCATCTACATGAGTTTCTTGCAGGTAAACAAATATCTGCTTTATGTCTAGCTAAATAATCTAAAACTTTAGTGCGCTTAACAGGGTGCCGTAAACCTTTAATATTAAATGAAACAATTTTAATACCACTTGGCATTGTGAAGAGAGAGAAAAGGGAGAATAAAAGATAGAGAAAGAAAGAATAGTATCTCGAGTGATGAAATATAGAAAACACAAAAAACACCAACGAACAACAAAAATAATAACAATACAACATAGAAATATATATAGAATTCCTGAATCACACACATGCATTCTGAGATGACCTACTCAAAAAAGCCCTGCAAAAAATACAGCAAAAATATATTAATCAATTGGGCATATTTGACAATAAAACGAGCAACAATAAAATCATGTAGTGGCCTCATTTGTTTCCATAGATGACTGGGACTGCATATACAGAAAACGACGAAGATCTTCAAGATGTTGAAACGATTTAGAAAATCCATCTTTCCAAATTCTCATAGTGGATGGATCGAACAAGCCATATTTATAGCCAGCATTTCTAAGTCTGAGACGAAGATTCACAAATTCCATACAAATATTGACTGTGTCTTTAGCAAAGTCTAGATGGATAAAGTTTTTCCTCCCATTGACCATCAATGAAGGGATATCCTTCCGCATGAAAATAAGATGGTGATTGCGTAATACTTTGAAAATTATTTGACAAGGCTTATCCTGTCTGGGATTGCGATGAGAGGGGATTCTGTGCGCCTTGTCAATCTCAAATTGTTCCGGAAACTTAATATGTAAAAGACCAGGAATTAAATTCTCAAGATAACCCCTACAGTCATTACCTTCCACGTCTTCTTGTAAATAAAAAATGCGCAGGTTATATTGTCTATTGCGATTTGCCACCTCCAAAAGTAATTTATTCATTGGTTCTATCTTTGCCGCAATAGGTATAGGATCGTCAATTTTAGTTTTATTGTCTTGAATTTTAATAACAATGTCAGAAATCTTCATTGATAGACCAGCCATGTCTTTACATTTATTTTTGATCTCTATAGCAATGTTATCAGTATTCAAACATACAGCTTGTAACTTCTCCAATAAAGTGGATAATGAGGGTTCATTAATGTCCACTAACTTGGATTTGACTAGCGGCGGAGAAATATTTTGTTTTCTTTTGGTAGACATATTATGAGACTGCTTATTTTCCATAAGTAAAAGCAAATAAATAAATGAAAATAACAGTAAAAGAGCAATCTTGAGCAATAGTGTAGTGACAATATGCAAATAAAGGAAAGAGGATAAATACTGCCTGGATAAGCAGGGTTCAACAGCTATAATCAGCTGTAGGAGTGGCCTAGTCCTCAGCCGCGCCCTTTCCTCAGCTTGTTACCTCCCCTCTGACAGGAATTCCTGGGTCAGGAGCAGTCTAAGCACCAGAGTGCAGTTCACCTCAATTAATTGCTGCCAAATGTGATCAAAGCATTAATAAGGTAACGTGCAGGATCAGTCAGTATCTGTTGCTTGTAGTCGTCGAAGAGTTAAAAATGCAAACGCTTGCCTCAAAGCATCTTAATTGTCGTAGAAAACGGGCTAAAATGCCGCTGTTTAGCAGGAGGTGGCTATCTTGCCAAGCGCGCTCTCGCAATTCCAAGGAGTTTACACTTTCAACATCGCAATCATCAGAATGTAACCCAGATACTATTACATCCCCCATAGAAGCTTTTAAAACACATATGGTATCTGCAGAACCTCCAGTGGACTGAATAAGTCAAAAGAAACTTTATCCCAAACAATTCCATCAGTTTACTAGAATGGCTGTCATGTTCATAAGGGGCAAGTATTTTTTCAGTTTATGGGAAGAATGAGAGGACAACACCCCCTCAACCAGTACTACAGCAGAATGGTCTGGAAGATAATGGCCATTAATCAACAGAAACATTTCAGTCATTAATCCAATCCACTGGAAAAGAAAAATCAAGGAAAGTGTATTGCAAACATATATCCAAGTTGGGTCTAGATAAGTGTGTTTCAACCATAAAAAGAGAATACAAATCCCTGCTGGAGGAGTGTCTAAAACAGAAGAACTGTCTAAGGAAAAATCATTTTGATCCATATAATACCCAGAAGCACTAAGTTGAAAAACAGGAGGCTTAGGTTCTGTAACAGGACTTGAATAATCCAAAAGCGGTGGATCCATAGATGGGGGTTCAGTGTAATCGATGTTAGCTGCAGAAGACCCAGTAGTACGAAGAGCACTTACTTCAACCGCATTGCTGGTTGTAGAATCTTTCTCCACCCCTCTCCCCCAAGTGGGGAGAAACAGCTTTGTTGGTGCTCACTAGCTGCAGAGGAATGTCCTATGTAGTGGCACGGACACCTCACAGCCTACTATTTAGAATCGGCCACATGGGTAATTTGACATGTTCAATGGAGACAAAGTGTTTGCCTTTAGAACCGGGAAGTGGAAAACAGTCCTTGTGCCTTGAACATCAAGGATAGGCATTGGTGCTTGGTATGATGGCCCAAATTCCTTTTTAATTGCCACGTTTTCTCGAATGAGATCTCCAATTTTTGGAATACAGCCGGAAAGTTCTGGTTTCGTGTCAGTACCTGAAGAGGGAGACGTCTTCAAATGGTCTTTCAATTGGGCATCATGGAACTTAGGTAGATCCTGTAAGATGGCAAAACAATTATCTACGTCAAAGGTTGTGGCTGTTGCCACAATTTCTGAACCAAGCAGTACAAAAGAGGGTGGTGATGGACGGAGCATCAGAACCAATCAAACACTCACACCCAGTCAACAGATCTGGGTTTGATCCATCACCGTTCTTTAGCCCACTCTGCCACCCCAGTTCAGACATGGCCATATGCAAATCAGTCTGACCCTGTGCCTCATGGGAACAGTCAAGCCCGAACTGCCAAGCCATGCCTTCCCTGGACCGGAAACAAGCTTCCTAGGACCGGTTTCTGGCATTTCAGCCGTCTTCAGCCAGGCTTGCTTGAATCCAGTGGCAAAGTGAGCAAGGGACTCACGTCTGAGCATACCCTGCCAACTTATGGCGAACAAAGCAGTACAAAAGAGGGTGGTGATGGACGGAGCATCAGAACCAATCAAACACTCACACCCAGTCAACAGATCTGGGTTTGATCCATCACCGTTCTTTAGCCCACTCTGCCACCCCAGTTCAGACATGGCCATATGCAAATCAGTCTGACCCTGTGCCTCATGGGAACAGTCCAGCCCGAACTGCCAAGCCATGCCTTCCCTGGACCGGAAACAAGCTTCCTAGGACCGGTTTCTGGCATTTCAGCCGTCTTCAGCCAGGCTTGCTTGAATCCAGTGGCAAAGTGAGCAAGGGACACACGTCTGAGCATACCCTGCCAACTTATGGCGAACAAAGCAGTACAAAAGAGGGTGGTGATGGACGGAGCATCAGAACCAATCAAACACTCACACCCAGTCAACAGATCTAGGTTTGATCCATCACCGTTCTTTAGCCCACTCTGCCACCCCAGTTCAGACATGGCCATATGCAAATCAGTCTGACCCTGTGCCTCATGGGAACAGTCCAGCCCGAACTGCCAAGCCATGCCTTCCCTGGACCGGAAACAAGCTTCCTAGGACCGGTTTCTGGCATTTCAGCCGTCTTCAGCCAGGCTTGCTTGAATCCAGTGGCAAAGTGAGCAAGGGACTCACGTCTGAGCATACCCTGCCAACTTATGGCGAACAAAGCAGTACAAAAGAGGGTGGTGATGGACGGAGCATCAGAACCAATCAAACACTCACACCCAGTCAACAGATCTGGGTTTGATCCATCACCGTTCTTTAGCCCACTCTGCCACCCCAGTTCAGACATGGCCATATGCAAATCAGTCTGACCCTGTGCCTCATGGGAACAGTCCAGCCCGAACTGCCAAGCCATGCCTTCCCTGGACCGGAAACAAGCTTCCTAGGACCGGTTTCTGGCATTTCAGCCGTCTTCAGCCAGGCTTGCTTGAATCCAGTGGCAAAGTGAGCAAGGGACACACGTCTGAGCATACCCTGCCAACTTATGGCGAACAAAGCAGTACAAAAGAGGGTGGTGATGGACGGAGCATCAGAACCAATCAAACACTCACACCCAGTCAACAGATCTAGGTTTGATCCATCACCGTTCTTTAGCCCACTCTGCCACCCCAGTTCAGACATGGCCATATGCAAATCAGTATGACCCTGTGCCTCATGGGAACAGTCCAGCCCGAACTGCCAAGCCATGCCTTCCCTGGACCGGAAACAAGCTTCCTAGGACCGGTTTCTGGCATTTCAGCCGTCTTCAGCCAGGCTTGCTTGAATCCAGTGGCAAAGTGAGCAAGGGACTCACGTCTGAGCATACCCTGCCAACTTATGACGAACAAAGCAGTACAAAAGAGGGTGGTGATGGACGGAGCATCAGAACCAATCAAACACTCACACCCAGTCAACAGATCTGGGTTTGATCCATCACCGTTCTTTAGCCCACTCTGCCACCCCAGTTCAGACATGGCCATATGCAAATCAGTCTGACCCTGTGCCTCATGGGAACAGTCCAGCCCGAACTGCCAAGCCATGCCTTCCCTGGAACAGAAACAAGCTTCCTAGGACCGGTTTCTGGCATTTCAGCCGTCTTCAGCCAGGCTTGCTTGAATCCAGTGGCAAAGTGAGCAAGGGACTCACGTCTGAGCATACCCTGCCAACTTATGGCGAACAAAGCAGTACAAAAGAGGGTGGTGATGGACGGAGCATCAGAACCAATCAAACACTCTCACCCAGTCAACAGATCTGGGTTTGATCCATCACCGTTCTTTAGCCCACTCTGCCACCCCAGTTCAGACATGGCCATATGCAAATCAGTCTGACCCTGTGCCTCATGGGAACAGTCCAGCCCGAACTGCCAAGCCATGCCTTCCCTGGACCGGAAACAAGCTTCCAAGGACCGGTTTCTGGCATTTCAGCCGTCTTCAGCCAGGCTTGCTTGAATCCAGTGGCAAAGTGAGCAAGGGACTCACGTCTGAGCATACCCTGCCAACTTATGGCGAACAAAGCAGTACAAAAGAGGGTGGTGATGGACGGAGCATCAGAACCAATCAAACACTCACACCCAGTCAACAGATCTGGGTTTGATCCATCACCGTTCTTTAGCCCACTCTGCCACCCCAGTTCAGACATGGCCATATGCAAATCAGTCTGACCCTGTGCCTCATGGGAACAGTCCAGCCCGAACTGCCAAGCCATGCCTTCCCTGGACCGGAAACAAGCTTCCTAGGACCGGTTTCTGGCATTTCAGCCGTCTTCAGCCAGGCTTGCTTGAATCCAGTGGCAAAGTGAGCAAGGGACTCACGTCTGAGCATACCCTGCCAACTTATGGAGAACAAAGCAGTACAAAAGAGGGTGGTGATGGACGGAGCATCAGAACCAATCAAACACTCACACCCAGTCAACAGATCTGGGTTTGATCCATCACCGTTCTTTAGCCCACTCTGCCACCCCAGTTCAGACATGGCCATATGCAAATCAGTCTGACCCTGTGCCTCATGGGAACAGTCCAGCCTGAACTGCCAAGCCATGCCTTGCCTGGACCGGAAACAAGCTTCCTAGGACCGGTTTCTGGCATTTCAGCCGTCTTCAGCCAGGCTTGCTTGAATCCAGTGGCAAAGTGAGCAAGGGACTCACGTCTGAGCATACCCTGCCAACTTATGGCGAACAAAGCAGTACAAAAGAGGGTGGTGATGGACGGAGCATCAGAACCAATCAAACACTCACACCCAGTCAACAGATCTGGGTTTGATCCATCACCGTTCTTTAGCCCACTCTGCCACCCCAGTTCAGACATGGCCATATGCAAATCAGTCTGACCCTGTGCCTCATGGGAACAGTCCAGCCCGAACTGCCAAGCCATGCCTTCCCTGGACCGGAAACAAGCTTCCTAGGACCGGTTTCTGGCATTTCAGCCGTCTTCAGCCAGGCTTGCTTGAATCCAGTGGCAAAGTGAACAAGGGACTCACGTCTGAGCATACCCTGCCAACTTACGGCGAACAAAGCAGTACAAAAGAGGGTGGTGATGGACGGAGCATCAGAACCAATCAAACACTCACACCCAGTCAACAGATCTGGGTTTGATCCATCACCGTTCTTTAGCCCACTCTGCCACCCCAGTTCAGACATGGCCATATGCAAATCAGTCTGACCCTGTGCCTCATGGGAACAGTCCAGCCCGAACTGCCAAGCCATGCCTTCCCTGGACCGCAAACAAGCTTCCTAGGACCGGTTTCTGGCATTTCAGCCGTCTTCAGCCAGGCTTGCTTGAATCCAGTGGCAAAGTGAGCAAGGGACTCACGTCTGAGCATACCCTGCCAACTTATGGCGAACAAAGCAGTACAAAAGAGGGTGGTGATGGACGGAGCATCAGAACCAATCAAACACTCACACCCAGTCAACAGATCTGGGTTTGATCCATCACCGTTCTTTAGCCCACTCTGCCACCCCAGTTCAGACATGGCCATATGCAAATCAGTATGACCCTGTGCCTCATGGGAACAGTCCAGCCCGAACTGCCAAGCCATGCCTTCCCTGGACCGGAAATAAGCTTCCTAGGACCGGTTTCTGGCATTTCAGCCGTCTTCAGCCAGGCTTGCTTGAATCCAGTGGCAAAGTGAGCAAGGGACTAATGTCTGAGCATACCCTGCCAACTTATGGCGAACAAAGCAGTACAAAAGAGGGTGGTGATGGACGGAGCATCAGAACCAATCAAACACTCACACCCAGTCAACAGATCTGGGTTTGATCCATCACCGTTCTTTAGCCCACTCTGCCACCCCAGTTCAGATATGGCCATATGCAAATCAGTCTGACCCTGTGCCTCATGGGAACAGTCCAGCCCGAACTGCCAAGCCATGCCTTCCCTGGACCGGAAACAAGCTTCCTAGGACCGGTTTCTGGCATTTCAGCCGTCTTCAGCCAGGCTTGCTTGAATCCAGTGGCAAAGTGAGCAAGGGACTCACGTCTGAGCATACCCTGCCAACTTATGGAGAACAAAGCAGTACAAAAGAGGGTGGTGATGGACGGAGCATCAGAACCAATCAAACACTCACACCCAGTCAACAGATCTGGGTTTGATCCATCACCGTTCTTTAGCCCACTCTGCCACCCCAGTTCAGACATGGCCATATGCAAATCAGTCTGACCCTGTGCCTCATGGGAACAGTCCAGCCCGAACTGCCAAGCCATGCCTTCCCTGGACCGGAAACAAGCTTCCTAGCACCGGTTTCTGGCATTTCAGCCGTCTTCAGCCAGGCTTGCTTGAATCAAGTGGCAAAGTGAGCAAGGGACTCACGTCTGAGCATTCCCTGCCAACTTATGGCGAACAAAGCAGTACAAAAGAGGGTGGTGATGGACGGAGCATCAGAACCAATCAAACACTCACACCCAGTCAACAGATCTGGGTTTGATCCATCACCGTTCTTTAGCCCACTCTGCCACCCCAGTTCAGACATGGCCATATGCAAATCTGTCTGACCCTGTGCCTCATGGGAACAGTCCAGCCCGAACTGCCAAGCCATGCCTTCCCTGGACCGGAAACAAGCTTCCTAGGACCGGTTTCTGGCATTTCAGCCGTCTTCAGCCAGGCTTGCTTGAATCCAGTGGCAAAGTGAGCAAGGGACTCACGTCTGAGCATACCCTGCCAACTTATGGCGAACAAAGCAGTACAAAAGAGGGTGGTGATGGACGGAGCATCAGAACCAATCAAACACTCACACCCAGTCAACAGATCTGGGTTTGATCCATCACCGTTCTTTAGCCCACTCTGCCACCCCAGTTCAGACATGGCCATATGCAAATCAGTCTGACCCTGTGCCTCATGGGAACAGTCCAGCCCGAACTGCCAAGCCATGCCTTCCCTGGACCGGAAACAAGCTTCCTAGGACCGGTTTCTGGCATTTCAGCCGTCTTCAGCCAGGCTTGCTTGAATCCAGTGGCAAAGTGAGCAAGGGACTCACGTCTGAGCATACTCTGCCAACTTATGGCGAACAAAGCAGTTACAAAAGAGGGTGGTGATGGACGGAGCATCAGAACCAATCAAACACTCACACCCAGTCAACAGATCTGGGTTTGATCCATCACCGTTCTTTAGCCCACTCTGCCACCCCAGTTCAGACATGGCCATATGCAAATCAGTCTGACCCTGTGCCTCATGGGAACCGTCAGGGTCCGAAACTTACATCTTAATGCCAAAAAGCACTTTATATGAGTTCCATCCACCCAGAGATCTTTTAGGGAGGTTGTTAAGAGCCCTCTGAACCCCGTATAGGTAATGGATCCAACTACGCCCACTGTCTAATACACTAGCTGTTTTTTATTGATGTGTGACATGTTCGAACAATTTAAATGTGGGGTCGGTATGGTTTGTATGGTTTGAATGAATGGTAGTTTGAGGGAGCTGATTCAGGGTTTATTCCTCTTTTGGCGGTTGTTTGAGATTTGTCTGTACATTCATACATATATTGTACTCTTGATGTGTCTTTTGTGTACAAATTGTATGAAACTGAATATATGATTACACTTTATTACGTTAACAAAAAGTGAATAAAGTGCCGTCTTTCATTGCATTATCGGCAGCCAAGATATCACTGTCTATCCTTGTTTTAGAATGAGTAATTTCAACAACAGTAGCTGTCACTGCTTCAGATTTGGCTTCTTTATCAGCCAAGGAATTTTCTACAATGTGTGGTCCCACAAGTTGATGACTCAATGTATGCATTACATGAGTCCATGGCAACCTGTCTTTGAAGTGTGCCACCTTAACCCAAAGCGTCTTATGCTTTATTGCGTTGCCTTTAGAATCTTTGAATCAATTTTGATGCCAATAGCGTAAATTATCATTAAAGAACTGTACACAGTCAAATGAATCACACACTATGGTGTGAGGAATTCAGGATTTGTATGTTCAAGTGCAAGAAGCAATGCTTTCAGTTCAGCTAACTACGCACTGGAGTCACCTAAAGACTGTGTGTGAGTTTTTTTAGGTTGGGATTTGTCGTCCAGCGTAACACCAATAACAGTGGCTCATGCTGCTGAATATTGCTGCTTAGAATCTATAGCAGGTTGAGTTGAACCATCAGTGTAAATAATATATTTATACTGATCAAGAGGCAAAATACAAGAGGTCATGAGATAAAGGTGCTCATCCTGTAGGAATTACTGTGTCTGTAAAGAAAGGTGAAAGCCCAAGTCTTCATCAACAGCTGTTAAGGATGTTGCCCACTGTATCTATCTAGGATGGAGGGCTTTTAAGTTTGGAACGCTAGCTTTTGTAACAGCCTCCAAGGCTGGCATAGGAGTAACAACAACAATGTGTTTCCCTTGTGCAAGCAGCTGTTCTTTAAGGATGGCCATCTGCACTGCAGTCAGTATTTTTCCAGTGGAAGTAAAATGCATCTCTGGATTGGAATATAAATGTGATTTATATGAAATCAGCACTGTTTCACCTTCATTAAAAGTGATATAGGTAAATCTACTTGCACCCGGTAAAATCCAGATTACCAGGTTTTTGGTATTGACACATGTATGTGTCTCGTAGCAAGTAAATCAGATTGCAAAGATCTGATGTCCAACATGTAGTGGAAAAATCAGGACTTCATAATTCATAAAGTGGTTTAATGCATTGTGCATAATCAGGTATGTATATTCTGCCAAAATTAAGAAATCCAAGCAGGGACTGTAATTTCCTTAAAGTATTTGGGGGCTGCAGTTGTGCACACTTCTCCAAAAAATGAAGGGTAAGGCTCTTTCCCTCATTTGTAAGTTTGTATTCTAGAAAAACGACACTCAGAAAAGCTATATTTCATTTCTTTAATCCCTTCGCCGTGGCGCAAATTCCACCGCTGCGCGAGGGGGCTAGGGGGCAATCGTGGCGCTTCGGTGCTCATGACGGCACCACGCTGTCATGAGTCAGGGCGGCGTGTGCTTGTGACGGCGTGGTGCCGTCAAGACTCCGCCCACTCAGTAATTCACCCGCACAGGCGGGGAATTAGTGCCGCGTGGGTGGAGCGGCCGAGGCATGACTGCTCAACGCCGTCATGAGCACACGGCTACCGTGACTCATGACGGCGTGGAGCCGTCATGAGCACGCAAGTGGTTACGTTGAACTTGTAGTCAAGTACAGCAGATCACAATATTCTGTGATCTACTCTTGCCGAGTGTGTGGATTTAATTCATCATATGTGAGGTAGATATCATCTACATAGGACAATGCATCTTGGTCAATTTAGTGTAGAATTGACATTATGCGTGCAGCAAACCGACCTGGGCTATTCTTATAGCCCATTGGGAGTCATCCATATCGCATTTGAAAACCACGCGCGCTAGAGGTGGTCCAACATCTGCTTTCAGGTGCTATGTTGTGGCTGAAATAAACATTAAAAATGTCCAACGTGGTTTTGTATTATTTACAGACTTTATTGTTAATTAATGCCGCACTATGTGTGTTTTATGAACTGCAAATGTGCATCTATGACTGTTTAAATGTCTGTAGTCTAGGACAATGCAATAGAAATGATCCTGTTTCAAACCAGGATTTGACATTTGAGGGACACAGGGTTCAATTACTCCAATTGTGAGAGCATTTCTTTAACATGTGCTTTGCATCCCGTTTTATAGGGTATTGTAGTTGCACTTGCAGGGTGGACCATAATTGTATAACATGATAAGGAGAATCCTTATCCCAGCCCCTATGATTGCGATAGAGCGCAGGGGCTAGTGCAAGAGCCTATTCTGTTGTGTGTGCATGTTGTACTTGTTCAGGAACGAGAGCAGAAAAGGAAAGATGTATAATATCCTCTCCTGGGGGGATGTTTGCACAAACTGTGGGGGGCCAATCGACCTCCGCCAACAGGATGTCATAGGACAGAGTTACATTTTCGCAGAATATTACTTTAATGGTGCCTTGTATGTCACCCTCAATTTGAATGTCTAGATTGTACAATCTATCAGGAGGGGCTACGTGTCTATCTGTGATCTCAACTGTAACAAAGGTATCAGTTGCTCTCGCTACCTGAAACTACTGGAGATTCTGGCACTCCATGCTGACTTCTGCCACGCTGTCGAGTAGAGTCACCACCCAACTTCTATTCAGGAGGAGGGTTCTCATTAAATGTGGCATATTTAGCTGTTAAAGCTGCAACATTCTTTTTCTGAAACTGGGCTTTATGTTGGGGAGGTGTGTTCTCTTTCTTTATCTTCATCTCAGATGAGCGTTGTGTCTCCCTTTTCGGTTTCACATACTCTTTTTGTCTTTGTTCAGATTACCCTCCCCTATCATACTGCTGGTCAGACGATTGCTGAAAGAAATGAGGGGAAGGTGTATCTGGACCCTGATACCTATCTGGAGTCTTGATTTTAGTGTGATCTTAAATATCGCACCGTCTCTCAGAGGACTTCGGGGGTGGAGAACCTCTACGAGGTTTTACTTTCTGTAATTGTTTATGTTTGTCCCATAGGTTTTTCAACAATCTCAAGGGAAGACTTGGCTAGGTTTGCTAAGAGGCGGTTCGGTAGGTCTGGTTTCTAAATTATTGTGTCCTAAGGATGTGCACACATCAGCAATAATTATGGGTAACTCGCATTCATAGTCAGACTGTGCAACTGATGCGAGCCACTGGTGTATAGCCAGAGATGCTGCTTCATCTTTAATATTCAACAGAATAATTGCGGATACAATGGGTAAATTCCCCATTAGTTATATCCCCAAATCTAGGGCACCTGCTGCCCCTTGTTTGTTTTGCATTTGAGTATGTTTGGTAAGACGGACATCGAGGGAGTACCATGGCAGATAGTGAAGACAGCATCAAAAACTGTGCCCCAGGTATTACAGTCTCCAATACCAGGAACCATCCCATTGGGAAAGCACATAATAAAAATTCTGTGCTTGTCTTGTGGTCCCATAAGGAGAACACAGCTTCAATTTGATCGACTTTTTGGGTGATCCAAAAATGAATTTCCTGATGATTAGTTGGTCTTTTGCCCATAAATGAATTAACAATTACAGGTCTTATGACAGGCACTGCAGGCAACTGGGCTTGCAGGTCAATCCTTGTTGGCCCTGCCAAGAAGGTGTGCAAAACAAATTAAGTTAGGCATTTGCACAAGCCCACTAGACCAGAGTATAAAGCTTGTGATTGCAGAAGATTTTGATTAGCCATATCAGGGTATGGTGTATATCCAGGTAATGCTGGCCAGGTCAACCCATCATTACGAAAGGGGCCCAAGTGTATGGGTGTAGCTCGTGTGGGAGCGTGCCAAGGAGCTCATTTTGGTGCTCCAGTAGGTGAGAGGAATCTCAATAAGCGCATATGGTCTATATAGATTAGGCGCTGCAGGTACAGTGTACATAGGGAATGTGTTAGTATTCCCATTCACTGCTGGAAATGTTACCCAAGAATAATGGATGACAAAGCAACATGCTGTATACACTTCTACTAAAAGATAATAGGACCTGCTGCATTAGGAAGTTCATGTTGCTCTAAATGTGCATAAATTGCAGGTCTGCAACTAGCCAGAATCACAACAGGCTGTGGTGCTGCCATAACCTAAACAATATGGAAAACAAAGTGCAACACAAAATCGGGCTTTAGCCTTTTAAACTTTCAAGCTTGAAAAATCAACAGAATTAGGTGCTTCCTAAATACTGTGGAGGATAAATCCCCAACACCATGGATGTCTCTGGTAAAAGGTGCAAGGGTATTGTGGACACGCACAAGCACTACTTGGTAGACCCGCAAATAAGTACCAGACCAAGGGTTGGAAGCACCATGTTGCAGGGATTCTGTTCAGAAACAGATCCATGCTTGGGACCATAGAACATCAGTACATAGGGACTAAGTCACCATATCACATCATCCCCTAGGGGCCCGAATCTGACTAGTGTATAGTTCCTCACTTGCCCTCCTATCCATCCCACAGAGGCAAGTGATTTGGCATCCTGGAAAACAACACTCTCTACCCTCTCAGAGATCATGGTAGCAGGTCATTCCCTTTCGTTCTTTCACTCATACAAGCTGAAAATGAATAGAAAAGAGACACAAAGGAATCTTACAATATTTATTGAAACTATTGTGCTCTAATATGCAATAACTGCATCACAATTAGAAAGCATATGTAGGTCGGCAATGTAATGTAAATGTAAAAAGACGATATACAATAAAAAGCCCTGTCATTTGAATTGAAAGATTTCCCTAAACCCACCCTCACTATAGACGCAAACTATTGTCTTATAGATCTCTGGGAGTAGTGGCGAACCCTATTCCTTGGCATGCATAGATGGCTGTTCTACATCTCAGGTGGTGAAGCCCTTTTGTCTCAGGACCTTTTCTCTACCTGTAAGTCCCTGCTCTGTGTTTTTTCAAAATGATAAGTCCCGGGTTATATGACAAAACATGTGTTCAAAAACAGCAGCTGGGTGGCTCTACTATGTCTAGGTGCTAGTGTCCGATCACAGAGCATAACAAGGAGCAATGCTGTTTGACCTTGCATGGGCTGTTCCAACTAAATCCCAGGAAGAACCAAAATACAAAAACACGTGCTACATATGTATGAAAATACAATGTGCCACAAAAACAAGTGCAATATTAGGTAATGTGTGCAAAACAAATTCGGCCTCCAATGTGCATAGTCAGGCTAACATAAGGAAAATAACAATGGGCTATATAGGTAACCCACAACACCCCTACTGGCATATGGAGAGTTGCCAACTTCAGCACATACAACGTCAATGACCCTAGCTTCCTCAAGAGTTGGCAGATGGTGTGCACTCTTGCAATGGTCCTAACTGGACCAATAATCATACACTTTACTTGTCGAGATCCATTTGGCAGGATTCCCACTGTGCCTCCCTCTAGGTGCTCTCCTCTTCCTCACATAATCCACTGATCTTGGTGGGTAGGTAGAAGGATGGTGCTCCAGGCTCAGGACAAGTGGTCTTTACTTCCTGGGAGATGAACCCACACCCAGCAGGGAGAATCAAGGACCTTGGTCTCCAGTCCTGGCTGACCTCATTAATAGTCCAAATCCAGACACAGATGTGATTTAGTGCCTGATCTTTTGATATGCCTGTTCTGGGTGCCAACATCTTTGAAGTGCCCTCTCCTCTGCCCTGTCCTTTGTCAAGGGAATAGCCTGGCATGACAGAAGTGGCTCCAGTTTTGATTGACCCACAACATGGGGCAAAATAGTAACCAGGGATCACACCTGGCTGTAAGCCTCCACTGAATTATGCCTTATGAAGGTTAAAAATCCCTAAGCCTTCACCTATTGCATGATTCCCTGGTCCTAGAATGCCAACCATATCATATCCACCATCTCCCTGACAATAAGCTTAGGCCCCACTGACTAGTAACTCTTCCTGGAATCAATCCACATCTCCTGTCTGAGGGTTGGTGTACTCACCTCCACTAGCCGTGCCAAGCCCTGGGCTTCCAAAATGGAACCATGCACACATACATTACACACACACATGCAAGTATCATGAGCTTTCCTGCGCTAAACATAATCACAGTGTAGGCCAAGGGGGAGTTAAATACATAGCAATAGAAGTTTACATGAGTGGGCCAATAGGCACCACTCCTGTGACACAAGTAACAAGCATTTGCAATGCAATAGGTCTCGCATTTACCCGAGTTAAAGCTATTGGAATTGTAAATGATAATGCCTTTTATTTATGTTTTAAAAACAAGAACAAAAATAAAAGACATTTTATTTGCAATGTCAATAGCTGAAACTCGCGTAAATGCGAGACCTATTGCATTGCAAATGCTTGTGCTATTTTGCAAACAACTGATAGTATGAGCTCATGCGGCAAACAGATAAACAGGTCAGTAGCCAGACTGAACAAGGTCCATGCTAACACAGCTAAGGTTGTGTTGCTTTCTAGCAAGCTAACCACACAGACCATTTTTCACATAAAAAAGTACCAAAACACTGAAAGTTTTGAAATAACCTCTAATGTTAGTTTAGGAGAACACACTACTTCACAACTTGCAGAAGGCAGGCTTTTGACATCTCCACACTGATTCGGTTTCTTTCAACAGACCGATTAGGAAAGATATTACCAGCACTTCCGCAAAAAAAGAAAGAAAAAAAAATCAAACTTTTTTTTTCAGAGATCAAGTAGTAGAAAGAAAACTGCTATGTACAAGAAGAGATACAAACATGTGATCCGGTCCCAAAATAGTGATATGCCAAGAACGGTTATTCAAAGTTCAACACCTCGCCCTCAGGACAGCCCTGCCTTTCAATTCCAGAGTCTCATTTTGAAGTGTTAAATGTGCGGATGGCTATCCAATACAAGGCTGGTCTCATTCCAGATTCAGACCTACTTGCCTGAGGAAATTTCCTCATGCCTACCAACCCAATTAAAAGCTTTTTGAAAACTCTTAAAGATTGATCTCTTCAGTCTTCTCCTGAACACAGGAATATACTGCAGGTGTTAATATATTGTCATTTCTAAATACATTGCTGCACACGAAACACAAAAACACATTAATAAAAAGTTAAACAACTTCTAAAGCAAGCACCAGCACCAGGGCAACATTACCAATAGTTTTGGAAAGAACTTGGAAACGGATTAAAATAAAATCATGTTTTAAAAAAGCCACACATCTTTGGTACCTTTTATGCACAATTTACCTTAGACAACCCTCTTAAAGAACAGGGTCGACAGCTGCTCAATACTCTGAGTGGGTGGGTGATATATTTTTTTAATCACTTCCCTGCGTTGTAAAGCTGTGTATAAAAAGTTTGACTCATTAGACAACTTACAGCGCACTCTTATCAAACAAAAGACTGGGTCTCCCTCTTCAGGATAAGAAGCGGTGAGCCTCTGTCCAGCGAATACATCACCACGGACCACGAGGGTGTAGATAGCCATTACGAAACACACACACAAAGGGTTTATAGCAAGATCCGCACAACCACTACTAGACCTTACACGGCTCAATGCAGGCCTAAGAACCTCATCAGGGCAGCGACACACGCCCACAATAAAACAGCCGAGCAAAAGAGAACAAAGAGTCCTGTGAAGAGAGACAAATGTGCACACTGACCACAAATGAACCACACCGCACAGACACCCATACAAAGCTTCTCATAAATAAAATAAATGTGTTCACGGAAAACAAAAGAACCACTCCCTACAGGCACACGGATACTAAGGTTCTTTGTTGTAAAGCATATGCTGATAAACCACACAGACAGGCACAAGTAAACAAAGATATACGAAGACGAGAAGGCTGGCGGGAGCTTAAACATGACAGACAACACCGCCCCCAGAAAATAGCAGTACACACACCTGAGGTAACGCACCCAGACACGGGAGCGCGAGCTCGTCCGGCGGTGATGTGGTCACCTGGCGTGCCGCCAGGGCATGAGTCATCGTCAACCAGCAGAGCAAGAATGAGCCGTTTCACGAGACGTGGGAGCGGAAGCGGGACGATGAATGAATGCAAATATATCTGCGGGAACTCGAAGGTGCCTAACCAACCAGGAACCAAGGGCAAGCTCGTGTAACAACTAAAAATCGAAAGCCAGCTTGTTCCCTTTAGGAAAGTATATTGAGCTGACGAAATGGCAGGTTTGTTAGTTTGGAGATAAAAAAAACAAGACAAGCCCGGCGGAGCGTGGCGCGCACTTGGGGGCGGGGAGCGCATTCCAGGCGGGGGAGCGGACCCTTTAAAGTGCTCCCAAAAAGCGGATTGCATGGCGGCACGATGCGCGTGATTGTGCGCATGCTAGCAATGCAATCCGCTTTTTGGGAGCACTTTTAAAATCCGCTTACAATAGTCTCGCCTTGCGATCGCTTACGCGATAGCAAGGCGAGACCTAAAAAGGCCTGTTCACTCTACTGATCACTGCTAAGCACAAAAGGAGTGTGCTGCAACCACCAAGATTGGGCTTGGTGCGCTACTCCTGGTCTACTAAGCCCGCATTACCATTAAACATGCTAAGGTCCTGGCACACACATACATGATTTGTGTTCTCTGATGACCAAAAATAGTAACAGGGATCCTAACATCCATACAGCTTTTCCATTCCTCAGCTTCTTTTCTTACTTTTTTCTCATCCCCTCTTCTTCTTTCGCTTACACTTTCTATTCCTATTTTGCCCCTTCTTTCCTTTTTTCAATCCTTCATCCTTTCTTTTCGACCATCTATTTTCGTTCTTTTCCTTCCAAACTGTAAGACACCAGCCCAGCATTACAGTTCGTTGTAACGCAACCGTGTCCAGCTAGGGGTCTTGAATATCCTGCAAAGAAAACAGAATACCCTTGCATTAAGGTGTAAACTCTGAGACTCAGGAGGACCGTGATGAGATGGCTTTCTATTTAGTGTCCACACTACAAATATAGACTGCTTTCAAAGCCAAGATTTGACTCACTGCACAGCAACCTATCTGTAACCTCTGGAGACCCAGGGCCTCAGAGGGAATACAAACCGATGATTGACATTTGTATGGCTCTCTTCATTTTATTCAACATGAGCAAGCCTAACTTCCTCTGCAACAGAGACTCAAATTATTTGACAGCCTTGAAGACTGTACCCGCTGACTCCAGTTTGAAGAGCATCAACTTTCCAGCAGCAACCAGAGTCTCAATTGACTTGGACCCTGAGAAATATACCCACGTAAGGAATCAGTATATATTGCTACAGTTACTGGTGTGGGGGAATGATGGACCATGCCTTTTAGCACATCAGCCTCTTTCGCAGATGATGAGATATCCCCTGTGGTTTGACACACATCCAAACAGCTGCTTGAATCCCCCTCCCTCCTGGGAAGAGGAACAGAGAGTTTCCAGTTCCCAAGATAGGAGAACATGACTCTATCCCCAGATGTATTTGATCCTTAATGGGGGCTAGTACAGTCATGGACACAGCCAGGGTGGTTCTGATGCCAAAGTGGAGGACCCTGAAATGCCACTTCTAGACTTTAGAGCAATAGTATTGCCAGTGAAGAGGGGCTACTGGTAAATGTAGATAATATCCAAATTGTCCAGGAACACCATAACGTCTCCTTGTGGCCCAAGCCAGATGATTATGTCTAGATTTGCATCTTTAAGGGACTCTATTGAACCCATGCATTTGCATTCATGAGATTGATGGCCATCCAAACTGCCTGGAAACTTTGGAGACCCGGAGAATGATGGAATATACTCTCTTTAACCTTTGGTGTGTCATAAAAAGCATAAGCATCTCCTTGTTCAGGATCTTCAGGATGCCCTGCTCCAGAGCCTTCCTCTTGATAGACTTTAGCATCCATGTGGTTGATATGACCCCCAATCAATGTAGAAGGGAAATACATTGATACAATTCCACTTCCAGATTATATTGAGGCCTGGTGTCAAATGAAGATAGCAGTCAGAGATGTACAAAACAATTCACTCCTCCCTACAACCTGGCACTGGAGGCTAGCCTCAGCATTGTCAGGAGCACTGAATATTTGCCAATCATGCTTCTCTATGTATCGAGTGCTATTGCCCTGATCTGTCTCTCTCACCTGCCTTTGATGGTGGATCTGTGGCAAGAAGAATATGAGAACTGATACTGCTCTTTCTTGAATGATGAAGATGGCTTCCGCTCTTTGAATATTCGGTGGAAACGCTCCCATCTATTTTTTCCCAGACTTGGCATGCACAGACCCTTAGATGTCTAGTCTAATCTGTGTCGATATTCTAGTCATGCTGGAAGAACGTACACTAAGCAGCCATCAAGTACCCATCAGCCAAACATCAGCACTGACATTAACGAATGCTATGTCTGACAGGAACCCCATCTGGTGAGCCATGCCCTCCAAGACTGCCACACATGCAATAAACTCCTTCACTGCCTTGCACAATTCTCTGAAGTCAGCCAACACGTATTGGGCAGTTTAAGCTCCCCCCAAGCAGGCTGTGGTCAGCAAGCCTGAGCCTCCTTACACACATTCCCATGATGCCCTGCTGAGGACTGAAATACCAAGTCTCTTGTTGCACTGCGAACACCGGCTGTCAGAAGCACCACCCTGATTGCAGCAATACCTTGCCGTGAATGTAGTCGGATCAAGCTGGGCTACTCCTAGAGGAGATACTTCCATTGATTACCCCCAGGCAAGTCCTGTGTTTGGCAAGACGCTGTTTATTGGGTCTGATATCAGAGACCCAAATTCCAGCAGTGGCACCATACTGAGCCTTTCAGCAACAGAGACAGGATAAAGAACTGGAGATTGCTAGCAATTGCAGCTCCTCCATAGCAATCACTTAGAGTGGGCGGGACTTTCATTCACATCATTGTATTTGGAGTTTTCCGTTGTGGAGTTAAGCCACCTTATATGCAAATAATAGGATGTGGCGGAAGTGCAACCATGCTTATTTTGGCGTTCTCCACATATGTGTAGGAAACAATCTCAGAGCTTGCAAGGGTGTGGGGTATTAACGAATAATGATTGTTCTCCTTTTTACCATCATCAGGTAATCAATCATTTTTGTTACAGTCAGTCCTATAAACATAATTTGCAATTATATTTTGTGTTGTATTTCTCACTGACTTGTGTTGCACTTTACATGATACTCTCCTGGTAGTTGTCACCTTGATGATTGCAATATTGATGTATTTTAAAAGTATAAGGAGTTGCAACATCAACTGCCCCAGTCGATCCACGCCAATATTTAGTATTGAAATCTTGGTTGAAGAAATTTTAGCTCTGCCTCCACTCTATGGCGGTGGAGGTATCAGTATTGATAATATATTTGTACTCCCTTTAGTAACCACCCATAGCATCGGAATGAATTCCTGGAAAAGGTGATTACTGGAGTAAAAAACTAATCCTTATCACCGAAGGAACCCTAGAGCAGTCTAGTAACCTTTTATGTATATGCCCATATTTCAGGGGCACTTGGGGGCAATGTGCATCGCACAGGCTTTCCTGTTGTTGCTGCTAAACAGAATTATGTCAAAAACACAGTAATTGCCTCTTAAACTTTAAGTTGCAGCATGTGACACTTACATGTGATTACTTTACCACTGGATATATGCAAGAGATTTCTTCAAAATCCATTTACAGTAAACATCTGGACCTATTGTCATGGATATGTGCTTTCAGATATGACTACACTAAGGGGCATATTAACAACGGCCAGCGATAATTATCGCTGTCCGTGCATTGCGATAAATATATTATCGCAGGCTATATCTGGAATTTATCGCCCTGGTAGTGCGTTATTAACAACGCGTTACTCCAGGGCAATAAAAATTCCAGAGATAGCGAGGTTATCGCCCTTTTGCAGGGAACATCGCCGTATCAGCATAATCCACCCCAATGTTGGGGATAGATAAGTCTGCATTTTAGCAAACGTTAGTTTTTGGAGAAAACAGCTGTTTTCTCCAAAAACTAACATGTGCTAAAATGCTGGGGCAGCCTTGTAAATATTACATTGTGAACATCAGCGATATTTACAAGGTTGTCCATCTGGGGTACGCCCAGTGACGCCCACTTTGCATCTCATTTGAGATGCAAAGGGAGGCGTTTGGTAAAAGAGTGCTAACATGCGATTATGCTTGTTAGCACCCTCTTGTAAATAGGGTGATAGTTTTATCTCTGCTTTTTTGGCTTTTTAAGCCAAAAAAACGGAGATAAAGTTCTTGTAAATATGCCCCTAAACACTCAAAACTGAATTTGAGCAAAAACACGTAGAAACATAGAAAGATCTTGAGGCAATGGCCTCTCAAATGATCTTTCAGTGATATTCTCAAGTGAGCCTTCTGTTTTACTTCAGCAGCCAATAGGCTTCCAAGGCTTCCCTGGCTGAGTATCTCCTTTAAAAGCATCTACAGTACAAGCACACGCACGCGCACCCTTCATCGCCTCCTACTCTATGTACAGTAAAGAAAACCCTGTGCAACAAAGTACAAGCTTCTCTGCATGAAAGAGTAATCATGCCAGGCTTTGTCCTGCTGATACCGCCATAGAACGTCCCAGCTTTCTGTACCCTGTGATTTGTTCTGCTTCTTTCGTGGCAAACAGAGCACTGAGTTATTACAAGATTATAAACTGGGAAAATATCCAAGGGGCTCTGATTCTCTTTTAATGAGCGGGGACAGGACGATGCTGAGCTGAGAAAAACGACAATTAAAGCATAGGAAGCAGAGAGGGAGGGAGATGAGAAGAAGAACCCGTGGGGAGAGCGCAGACAAAGACGAGACAAATAAAATGAACAAGGTTAAAAAAAATAAGGCTTTTTCGAGAGAACAAAAGAGGAAAAATGGATGCGTGCAAATGACAAAAAGGCAAAACAAAAGAGACAACTTTCAAAAATGTGAACTGTGGCAGTAAGCATAGTATAGTCAAGTGTACCACGATTTAATGATTATTGAGTAATTAACTGGAGCAGGATAAGAAGGAATAAGAAACTTGTGTCAGTTTAATGTATCATACTCGTGTGGATGAATCCCCATTTTTAATCTTGCAGAAATTAGACCCGCCAGACCAGGAGGCGTAGCTAACCCTTGACGGACAACCGCTACCTCAGTGGCGTAGCTAGGTCTTCGGCCGCCTGTGGCAGCCACTGCGTTTGCCGCCCACGATGGCCGAGTCTAAGAGGGGGGGGGGGGGGGGGGGTGCGGGAGATTCCTGCGACCGCCACCCTGTGACAGCTACAGTTAAGTCCGGGGGCCACTGGCCGCCACCCCAAAGCTCGTTTTGCGTGGGGCAGACCGCCCCCCCCCGCTTGCTATGCCACTGGGCCACCTCCCTCCCGTGGGTGACTCCCACAGTGCACGGCAGCAGACAGCACGAAAAAAGAACGCACCAAAACAAGGGGGTAAAGAAGTGGCCCACGCTTGTTTTTATTTGAAACCCCCAATCAGGGTGAGGGGGTGTGGTCACCAAGGTGGCCAAACGGGCAACCAAGCTAAGCGGTCAACAATTATTCCTAGATTAAAATAGATGCAGTTATATTCGGATCCGATCAGATGTGTATACTGGACAATATTGTTTTTTTCTGGCCTTCTGTTGAATTTCCACTGACGCTGCTATATTTATTTTAAGTAATCTAATTATATTAAGTGGCAGCAAGTTTACGAGTCTACTAAAGGAACTGTTTATCTTGGGAAATTTATTGTTTTCATTGCAAGAGTTTTAATGCTTATATTAACAAAGTCTTATGTTTTCTGACAGCATTTATGAGCTTTACCATGGCAAACGTCATGCTTTGTTGGGGTAGATTTGGGCTAATATTTCGAGCCACAGCTGTGTTAGTGTTCAAGTCAATTTAAGGTATATTTTGTGTCTAGTATAAACTTGACACAGGGCTATGCCGTGCATTCTAGGGAAAAGTTCTAATATTGCTTTTTTGTATTTTTCAAATTTGTTAGGTGGAAAGATAATTTGTTTTTTTCCAGTTTTTGGTCAGTAGTGGAACGTTTTATGATGATTGAAGGGGTAGTTGAAGGTTTGTGGGTGATAGATTTTATAATACTGCATCATTCTGAGGCTCGCAAGTTGCATTTTAAGCGCATCTGACTATTTGCATTGATTGACTATCTCAGAATTCTTTTAGAAGGATAACATTTGTGCTTTTATGTAAAAAACACTAACTGTGGGAGTTAAGTAACCTTTATGTACTTCTGCAATCCCAGCTGCCAGCGATGGTAGTAGCAGGTCCTCATTCCTCAGACTCGGTATCTACTCCACTGTTGTTGTTACTGGTAGTTCAAGGTAGATGACTGTCATCTTCAGGGTTTAGGACTCTCAAACTCTTCAACTCTCTTGTTCAAACTTTGATCTTTTGGAACAATATGGTGACAATAGCATACATCAATCCACAGGAGTAACTTTGGGTCTCCTTGGACTCCATTGGGTTGCTGAGCATACAGTCACTCTTGTCTCTAAAAGCAGTCTCCATCAGGACAATGGACGATGTACAAGCAGACAGTCTCATCCAGTTCCAACCCAGGTCTCAGAATTTGCCTTTAAATCTATAGGTTTCTGTTTGATTTGCAGGAGGTTCAGGACACTTTTACTGTGTCTGTGTGACTCACAGGTAAATGCACAGCACCCGTGACTTGGTTGCACTGTAAGCCCATAAATCTCACAGGTTATAACACCCCCCCCCCCCCCAGCTGTGCGAGCCTCCCACTGGCCCTCATGTCAATCAATTCTCCCATCAATTATGGACACCAAGGCCTTTGTGGTGTTAGAATGTCTGCAGATTATTCGCATCGTAAGCTGGTACTTGGGTTATTACGATTGCATCGGTCATTAATATGTTCAGCTCTGTGCAACCTATATTTTCAATTGTACATAGTATAAACATATCTTTATTGCAAATAAAACCGAATGTTTGGGGTATGTGCTCCCCAGGCCATGACTGGGCTGCAAGTGCTGTCTCTGCCCAGCGCTGTCCATTTCTTACCAATTTTGTATGCCCTCAAGAGTCCTTCCCATGGGGCATCCCAAGGACCTTGTTCAGGCAATAATCCTTTATGACTCTTTTGTCTGCACTCAAGTGTCCCTGTTGTGAGGCATCCCAGTGACCTTGTCGCGGCAATTGTCCTTTTATGTCCTTGTGTGAACATATCTTTTTGTTGAACCTTGTAGCTACCCGCCACTCTGGAGGTGGTTTTTCGATCTGTGACAACTCCCCCAAGGATAAGATAAAGCCAGAAGCTCTATTGCCCACACGATGTTCAGGAGGAACATGTCGATCCCCATGCTAGACAGGTGGACCTTCTCATCCACGTAATAGCATGGCATCCTTAGGTTGATGAGACCAGGCCTCATTCCCACCTGGCCCAGTTCCAGTCCTATGGCCACTTTCTGTCTAGCCACCTTAGCATTATCTGTAATGGATTTTAGGTTGCTGCAGAGCCCCCATCAGCCACATGTAGGGAATGGGAAAGTTGTTCCTGAAACCGTCCGCTAGCAAGAATCCATTATCTTTTTTAGGGTAATGGTTGAGCAATTGGATATGATACTGGCAATTTAATGGGGTGGGCGGCAATAATTGCACCCCAGTTTTCCCCGTTTTGGCTGTGCTTTAATTTTTTGAAAGGGGGCTTTTTGTCACTACTCCCTCTCCCCTCCTGCACTAACTGGTCAGGTGGCTCCCTCCACAACTCCTGCAAACGTGTTTGAATTTGCAGGCAGCAGCCCATTAGAATTCGCCTTTCTCGAACTTCCAACAAGCTGCTGGCTGTGACCTCACCTGTTTGCTCCCTGCGTCCTGCTTAGCTTTGCTGCCTGGCTAATACCATTGTGACCTCTTCTTGCCCCCATAGGAACAAAAGGACTGCTCACTATTCTCCACTCCCTCCTCTGCCGTGACCATGTGCTCTGTAAACTCACCAAAGTCCTGGCGAACCCAGTCTAAGGTGGGCCAGGCCTGCATTTTTGCTCCAAATCCCTCACCATACTTTAGCAAGGCCTCCCCTTGGTACTTTCACTGTTCTGCATGCACTTTTTGCTCATACACTAACAACGCTGCTGCAGCATGCAGGAATATTTCGACAAATACATAGGCCAATGTGCGAAATGCGTGCAGCCAGTTCTCAATGGACCACTCTAGCATGGGCTTGCACCTCTCTTCCTTGTCCTAATCTTTCTTGTCCTGCAACACCAGCTCTAGTTCTGCTTTTTTAGCCACCAGTAATGTAAATATGTCTATGAACTCTTAGAGTCATATGCCCTCATTAACTGCCAGGGAAACCTGACTTGCCAACTTTGTCTCACAAGCTAGCATCAGTGGGTCCCTCAGGGAAGGTCTGATATACTTGTAGGCCGGTTTGCCATTTGCCTCGCCTAGTGCAGAGTTGCTGCCCCATGCTACCAATGGGTCTGCCACTCGAGTGCCCCATGCCCCTGGGTGTCATTCACCTTTGTGCCTGGCGCCCCCGCTGCTCTGTCTGGTTTATAGGTTGCACCAGCTGTGCTAGCCCTGGCACAATCGCCCTGGTGCCTCTATCTGTGTTCATGAGTGATACACTTCCTTGCCCCACATCCTGTGGCTGTGCGGGCCAGAAATAATGCCCCGGCCAAGCAAACATTGGCGAACAGTGCCCCTAAATCCCCTGCCTCTTGCCATAGCAAGCATTTTGGGGTAACAATGGAAAGTGTGAACATTGTATGTGCTGCCCTGGGAATGCAGTTGCTGAGTTAACCACCCGACCTGTGTCCCATAATAGGCTATCCCATGAGCGGCGCCCCTTTGGTCTGTTCCCCCCTGGTACTGCACATCTTCCTCTTCATGCCCTGCACCCCTTCTATTTTCATGCTCTTCACACCAGCTCTGAGTGTCTTAACATTTGTTTCAGAGGGTCTGCCCTGATGCGCACTTCAGTCCTCGCCTGGCACCGCTGTGGAGGCTGCATGTGCTCAATGGACGCCCCCTGTAGCGATGTCTTTGTCAGGCACTGCCGTGTAGGCTGCATGTGCCATTGGTATACTCTGGACCCTGACACCAGGTCCCTCTTGCTGCTGTGCCCCCATCCTCACTGTCTGATGGCAACTAACAATGCCCCCTTCTGTGTGAAGATGCCAATGTGGCTGCATGCATCCTTGCCGGTGAGTCCCTGGAGTCTTTGCTGCCACTCCTGGGTCAGCTGTGTCTTCCCCTGGGGTCTCTCCTCTGGTGCTAGACTACCTCCTGTGATGCTCCACCGTTCGTGCTTTTTTGTGGCATCTCCTAGCCTGCTGCGGCTGCTACTCCTTCGCCTCCCATCCATTGGTGGACGCTCCTTCCTTTTCTCTGGCATGCCCCTTGGGCCCAATACTTGCTCCATCAGCCACTCAATACCATCGATTTCAGCTGCTTGCCTCTTCTGACACAGGAGTAGTTTCACTCCCATGGTGCCTAGTTCTCTAGGGGTTCAGGTGCGCTTGGTGCTTTCCCCTGCTATCTGGGGGCGCAGCTTTCTTTACCCTGATAGGTGCCTCCTGCGCCTTGCCTCTGTCCCCTTCTCTGAATCTTGTGGGCTCTTTTTGCTGGATCTTTTTTCAGGCAATTCGCCCAGGGGAGCGGATGAGGGAAGGCCCCTACCCCTTTCTTCTCCCTCTGCTTGCACCGCTTGGCGTGCTTGGTGCTCCTTTCCCTGGTCTTTTGGGTGCTTTTTGTCATCCTTGTAGTCAAATTCCTTATCCCAATAAGTGTAGTTCCTAGCAGTTATTGTTCATCAAGCCACTGATCCTGCCCGTTGCCCTGTCAGCCTGGTACACATAGCCTGTTGTGCCTTTTTTATCCCCTTAACAACAATTCTTTACCAAGCTCATGTGGTGCTTCCCCTTTAAGAAGTCAAATCAACAAAATTTGTTCTGCCCCTTTAAGGCTCTCTGATCTAAAGACATGCACCTCACTGGTACAGGCACACCAGAATGTCCGATGCCTGCCGCTGGATCGGCACTGGTCAGGCAGGTTTCCACTGCTCCTCGCTTGTGGCAGGTAAGATTTTTTCGGCTGTCCCCAGGCAGCTGGGCTCTCGCCGCTCGCCTCCCCCCTGATTAGCACAGGTCAGGAAGGCTCCCACTCCTTGTGGTGCCTGGTGCTCCCTGCGCATTTTTCCCGCTTTCTCCAGGAGGCTGAGCTCCTCCAGCTCCCAGTGCTGCAGTCGTACCGGTTGCAGGTATTCTCCACATCAGGGGCTGGTACCACTTCTTTTTTAGGGGTTTTGCTTCCAGTAGAGAGGTGATAGGGGGAGGGGGCTCTCTCCCCGCCCTCACCGCTGCACGCCCCCCTGGTGTGTCATTGCAGTTCTTCTCACACTTGTAGGGGGTTACTGATTCTTCTGTTTAGGTCACTGGGTCGCCTCCGGTTTGCGGTCTGGCTGGTCATGCTCACTGGTTCCAGTCTTCCTCCTGGCGGTAAATGTCCTGATCAGCTTACCAAGGGGGACACCAACAGTTTTGAAATGTTAGTCCAGCAGTGGCCCGTGCAGGTAAGAGCGGTGGGCGGTGGGGCCAGGCTGGGTGGGAAATCGACAGACGACCACAAGGGAATATTAAATGAATCATTAATTTTCCCTCGTCGTTGTCTTTCGAAATGCCCCCGCCTGGCCCACCGCCCACCGCTCTTACCTGCACGGGCCACTGCTGGGCTAAATACCATCAATAAGTGCAATAGTATTCTTGCAATGTCATTTCCAAGGGTAGCAGTTTTGGAAAGCCAAAATATAATCTATCAATGTCTAAAAATGCAATTAAAAACAAAAAGTGTGATCATGAATAGTGCACAAGTGACCATAAGGTGCAAAAATCCCTGTGAAAACCAGCAATGATTAAAAGGCAAAGATAGAACCAAAAGTGCAAGTGCTTAGCCCTTCATCTCTCCTGAACAATTTCCCCCTACCTTGTTTAGAAGGAAAGAAAAGTCACAACTGCTCTAATGTGCACTGTAGGCGTCAAACATATCCCAGCAGTCTCACCCTAATCATTTTAGCTTGTAATTGAGCAAATCATGGACACCTAGAGGTTTTCCAGGATTGGAAGATAAGTGATCGTGCAATTGATAGCACTAAAAAAATTAACTTTTCTTCACTCCTCAAACCGCCCCATTGTTGTGCAGTTCAAAAAGATGATGATGATCCTAATCTTCATGGATCGAAATGCCGTCGACATCCCTGCGCAACTTGTGGCGCCCTCTACTCTGGTTCACTAAAATGCCTTATTCTGTACACATTTATGTAAATACTTACCAGTGAACCATAAGTACTTTGTATCAATTGTCACATCCTCACCTTGCACCACCTATCGCTGTATCAATTGTAACCTGTGCCGTTCACCTAGTTCGTCGGGTTACTTACGTATTTATTGCTTACAGTGCTGTTAAAAATGTTCTCAATTCGTCCCTATTGTTTCAAGTTTATGTTATCTCTTGTATTCATTCAATACATAATTCCATCCGGCACATTTAACCAAACAATGAGTCTCCCTACCTTCCATTCTTGCAATGTTTCGTGCATGCTTATTTACCCGTCTTGTAAATAATACAAGTTGAGATATTGTTACTCGTATATACTATTTAGCCCAGATCTGAACTAGGTCTATTGGTTTACTCCTGGTGCTTATACGTATATCTTAATGTGCCACAGATATCTGTGGTACTATACCTTTGAAGACAGGTTTTTTTTTTTAAAGCCATCTTGTTAAAGTTTCACACCATCAATTATTTTAAAATAGCATTTATTTGTAGGAAGTAGTGGATTACTTATTGGCATGTAAACCTAAAATACATTAAAAACTATATATATATAGATATTTTACTCCACGTGTGCTTATAACGAACGCAATGATGGTTGAAAACGCTACTAAAGAATAACTTTCATTTGCCATAATTTGCACTGCTAATACTGATGCATTGTGGAACCTGTGGTGCCTGCTGATGTCACATGACGCAATTGGAGCACTTGCAATCAATAAATGTCTCCCAGCTGTGAACAAGGTGTAAGAATGCCGAAACGCGTAAGGAGTCAAGTGGCAGAAGTGAATTAAATGCCTGATTCCCTCTCAATCCGGGCTCGGCTAATTTCTTTGTATATATATATATATATATATATATATATATATATATATATATATATATATATATATATATATATATATATATATATTAAAAAAAAAATCATAGGTTTCAGAGACGTTATAGTTAGAAATTAGCATTTAAAAAAGCTTTGAAATTCACTGAAAAAACCATAGGTTTCAGGGGTGTTATATTTAGCTGCCCATTTCACTCGTACAAAACCATAGAAATTCCTCTGTTTTAGTTAGTTCTGCTAACTATAACTCGCGCGCCCGCAATGCACTGCTGATGATGTCACATATTGCATCATTCATGACATCGTCAGTGACATCACTGATGACATCTCAAATGACATCACTGATGACATCACTGATGACATCATCCAGTGAATGTGGTTTAGTTTGAAATTTAAATATGTATTATATATATACCAATCTGTATTGAAGATTGAGTAGATATATAACTGTCTGGATGGAGGATTTAGTAGCTGTCTGACTGTCTGTTTAAGTGAGTAATTACAAGTGTCTCACTTAATACATGGATTAGTAACTAAACTATGTGAATGTGTGCAGCACTGTCTCTGTTGTTGTATAACATGCTGCATCAGTTGGTCACTAACTACATGAGTGTGTATTTTAATTATTGATTAGTTGGGTGAGTATTTGTATGGGACACTGAGTTTGTGTGTGGTTGGATGGGGTGTGTGTAACTCTATGCATAGATGTGTGAATGGTTGATTGACTAGGTGTATAGGTTTAAGAGTGCATGTGGAAACAGTTGTTTGGGTGACTGAGTGTATTTATTTGTGTGTTGGTGAGTGAATATATGTTTTAGTTGTACATCTTCAACAAAGTAAAAAAATAAAAGGCATTGTATGTGAGAGTTGGTGTATATAAATAAGTATGTGCAAGAGTCAGTGATTGTGAGAGTAATTATATGAATGAGTGTATAATTGTAATGGTGCTTTTTTAACATATTAACTATGAGTTACTATGGGTTTGAATAAATGAGGTGTTGTTGGATAATTGTGTAAGTGAGTAAATGTAGGTGCGACTAATTTTTTTCATGAGTGAGTAGGATGACTGCATAACAGACTAAGAAGACTGCTGATGTGTCAATGTCTATATATGTGTATAAGTGAATTTGATAGTGTTCTATTAATTAGTGACTGCATGTATAAATTATTCTGTTGTTGAATGGGTAGTTGTGTGTGTAGACTTAGGAATCAGTGAGTGGGTATGTAGTAACTGGTATTGGTGTGTCAATGTTTGCAAATATGGTACTATGTATTTTACAGTGAGTGATGAAAGGTTATACTAGTGTATGATAAGGTGTATCAGGTTGTCACGTGGAGGATGTTATCAGTTATGTCATTTGAGATGTCATCAGTGATGTCACTGACCATGTCATGAATGATGCAATATGTGACATCATCAGCAGTGCATTGCGGGTGTGCGAGTTATAGTTAGCATAACTAACTATAAAGGAGGAATTTCTGTGGTTTTGTACGAGTGAAATGGGCAGCTTACTATAAAACCCCTGAAACCTATGGTTTTTTCTGTGAATTTCTAAGGTTTTTTAAATGCTAATTTCCAACTATAACGTCTCTGAAACCTATGGTTTTTTCAGTGAATTTCAAAGCTTTTTTAAATGCTAATTTCTAACTATAATGTCTCTGAAACCTATGTTTTTTTCAATGAATTTCAAAGGTTTTTTAAATGCTAATTATTAAGTGTGATAGTAGTTATACCTATTTTTTTGTACTGATTCTCTACAGTTTTTTAACTGTTTATTATAAATATTTTATTCATTAAATAACATCATATATTTTTCTGAAAATAGCAACAAAAAGAAAATTAAAGCTTAAATATTGATTAATTTTCTTGTTTTCATCTTTTATTTTAATATATTTATATTATTTTCTTTTTTTTGTAAATTCCACATTTTTTTCGGAGTCGCGCACTCAAAGCGTACACATCACGGTGGGTGCGCGCATTCTAGCTGCCTTTTTAGAAAAGTCACGAAGGATCCGTGTATAGTGTGCGACGGCTGCGTGTTTTTCAGTTACATCATATACATTTAATATCACGTGATGTGTGCGATTGGTATGCGACCAGTCCACGACTCCTGCTCCCGCGCATTCGCTACACATGCGCATAACGGTACGAGATGTTTGTGCGGTTGCGGGTCCCGCGTGACGTCATATACGTGCTGGGGCGCGCTGGGTGTGCGACTCCCGCAAAAAAAATTTATGTTCCAAAATGATATGTATGTGTCCTTAATATACATATTAGGGCAAGAGATTATGTAAGATATTCATAAAAATAATATATTTGTACTTCTAATAAATGTATTAATTTTAAATATATTTTCGTGAAGTCGGGTGCGTGCATCGTGAGTGCAGAAAACCAGGTGAGCAGAGCTGCTGTAGAGCCAGAGAACCAGGTCAGCAGAGCTGCTCTAGAGCCTAAGAACTAGGTCGGCATAGCTGCTGTAGAGCCAGAGAAACCAGGTCAGTAGAGCTGCTTTAAAGGGAGAGAGCCAGGTCAGCATAGCTGCTCTAGAGCCAGAGAACCAGGTCAGCAGAGCTGCTGTAGAGCCAGAGAAACCAGGTCAGCAGAGCTGCTTTAGAGGGAGAGAATCAGGTCAGCAGAGCTGCTTTAGAGCCAGAGAACCAGGCCAGCAGGGCTGCTTTAGAGCCAAAGAACCAGGTCAGCAGAGCTGCTTTAGAGCCAGAGAGCCAGATCAGCAGAGCTGCACTAGAGCCAGAGAACCAAGTCAGCAGAGCTGCTTTAGAGCCATAGAACCAGGTCAGCAGAGCTGCTTTAGAGCCAGAGAACAAGGTCAGCAGAGCTGCTCTAGAGCCTATGAACCAGGTCAACAGAGCTGCTGTAGAGCCAGAGAAACCAGGTCAGTAGAGCTGCTTTAAAGGGAGAGAACCAGGTCAGCAGAGCTGCTCTAGAGGGAGAGAACCAGGTCAGCAGTAGGGGTGGGCGGAATTTGCGAAATTCACTTTTGCAAATTATCGCGAAAATGTTAAAAATCTCCGCAAACACGCGGAAATATCGTGAAGATGCGGAAGTTTTTTTCCCGGCCGTTCGCAGTATGTTCTGCATGGTCGCGGCTCGCCAACTTACCCATGCGGTTGCTCACGGGCGTGGCCATCTTGTTTTCACTTGTCTTGCGGTGCATGATCGCGAGAAGAAAGACGTGATCGCGCGACGAATGATGTTACTGCGGGCACGAACAGTCGCGAGACAGCGCAAATGGCTACCAACAATCCAACATCTCGTGGAGAACGCGACCGGATCGGGAAAACTTGTCGGTGAACACGGGGATTCAGGTAAGGCGATCGAGCGCACGCAAGAATGTATTATTTTACAGCGCGAGCAAGCAAAAAATTTCCGGTAAAATGCGGATTGCGGAAATTTTGACATTTTCGCGCTCTCCGCGGAACGCGAAAATGTCAAATTAAAGCAATTTCCGCGAGCGGAACGGATTTTTAGCCCAGGCCTAGTCAGCAGAGCTACTCTAGAGCCAGAGAACCATGTCAGGAGAACTGCTTTAGAGCCATAGAACCGGGTCAGCAGAGCTGCTTTAGAGCCAGAGAACCAGGTCAGCGAGCTGTTGTAGAGCCAGAGAACCAGAACAGCAGAGCTGCTCTGTAGCCTAAGAACTAGGTCAGCAGAGCTGCTCTAGAGCCAGAGAACCAGGTCAGCAGACCTGCTGAAGAGCCAGAGAAACCAGGTTAGCAGAGCTGCTTTAGAGAGAGAGAACCAGGTCAGCAGAGCTGCTTTAGAGCCAGAGAACCAGGTCAGCAGAGCTGCTCTAGCTGACACTGACTGTCTGACACTGACTGATACTGATTGACTGATACTGACACTGACTGACACTGATTGACTGAAACTGACTGACTGACACTGATTGCCACTGACTGACTGACACTGACTGACGGACTGACACTGACTGACACTGATTGACTGACACTGACTGACTGACACTGACTGACACTGATTGACTGACACTGACTGACTGACTGACACTGACTGACACTGACTGACTACTCTCTACTACTCTACAACTAACTCTCTACCACTCTCTACTACTCTCTCTCTACTACTCACTCTCTACTACTCATTCTCTACTACTCACTACTACTCACTCTCTACTAATCTACTACTCTCTACTACTCACACTCTACTACTCACTCTCTACTACTCACTCTCTACTACTCTCTACAACTCACTCTCTTCTACATACTTGTTACTACTCTCTACTACTCACTCTCTACTACTCACTCTCTACTACTCACACTCTACTACTCTCTATTACTCACTCTTTACTACTACTCTCTCTACTACTCACTCTCTACTACTCTCTACTATTCACTCTCTACTACTCACTCTCTACTACTCTCTACTACTCACTCTACTACTCTCTACTACTCTCTACCACCCACTCTCTACTACTCAAATACTCACTTTCTACTACTCACTCTCTACTATTCACTGTCTACTACTCACTCTCTACTGCTCACTCTCTACTACTCGCTCTCTACTACTCACTCTCCACTACTCACTGTCTACTACTCGCGCTCTACTACTCTCTACTACTCACTCTCTACTGCTCACTCTCTACTACTCTCTACTACTCTCTCTACTACTCACTCTCTACTACTCACTCTCTACTGCTCTCTCTACTACTCACTCTACTATTCTCTACTACTCACTCTACTACTCTCTCCAACTCTCTACCACTCACTCTCTACTACTCTACTACTCACTCTCTACTACTCTCGCTCTACTACACACTCTCTACTACTCATTCTATTTCTCTCTACAACTCACTCTGTACTACTCACTCTGTACTACTCACTCTCTACTACTCTCTACTGCTCACTCTCCACTACTCACTCTCTACTACTCGCTTTCAACTACTCTCTACTACTCACTCTACTACTCACTCTCTCTTACTCTGTCTACTTCTCACTCTCCACTACTCTCTCTACTACTCACTCTCTACTACTCTCTACTACTCACTCTCTACTACACACTCTCTACTACTTGCTCTCTACTACTTGCTCTCTACTACTCTCTAGTACTCACTCTACTACTCACTCTCTGCTACTCTCTACTACTCAATTTACTACTCACTCTCTACTACTCTCTACTACTCACTCTCTACTACTCTACTACTCTCTACTACTCACTCTTTATCACTCACTCTCTACTACTCTACTTCTCTCTTCTTCTCTCTCTCTACTACTCACTCTCTACTACTCACTCTCTACTACTCTCTACTACTCACTCTCTACTACTCTTTACTATTCACTCTCTACTGCTCTCTCTCTCTACTACTCTCTACTACTCTCTACTACTCACTCTCTACTATTCTCTAATACTCACTCTACTACTCTCTCCTACTCTCTATCACTCACTCTCTACTACTCTACTACTCACTCTCTTCTACTCTCTCTCTACTACTCACTCTACTACTCTCTACTACTCACTCTCTACTACTCTCTACTACTCACTCTGTACTACTCTCTCTCTATTACTCACTCTCTGCTACTCTCTACTGCTCACTCTCCACTACTCACTCTCTACTACTCGCTCTCAACTACTCTCTACTACTCACTCTACTACTCACTCTCTACTGCTCTACTACTCTCTCTTACTCTCTCTACTTCTCACTCTCTACTACTCTTTCTGCTACTCACTCTCTACTACTCTCTACTACTCTCTCTACTACTCACTCTCTACTATTCTCTAATACTCACTCTACTACTCTCTCCTACTCTCTATCACTCACTCTCTACTACTCTACTACTCACTCTCTTCTACTCTCTCTCTTTACTACTCACTCTACTACTCTCTACTACTCACTCTCTACTACTCTCTACTACTCACTCTGTACTACTCACTCTCTACTACTCACTCTCTGCTACTCTCTACTGCTCACTCTCCACTACTCACTCTCTACTACTCGCTCTCAACTACTCTCTACTACTCTTTCTACTACTCACTCTCTACTACTCTCTACTACTCACTCTCTACTACACACTCTGTACTACTTGCTCTCTACTGCTCGCTCCTTACTACTCTCTTGTACTCACTCTACTACTCACTCTCTACTACTCACTCTCTACTACTCTCCACTACTCACTTTCTACTACTCTACTACTCTCTACTACTCACTCTCTACTACTCACTCTCTACTACTCTACTACTCTCTCTCTACTAATCTCTCTATACTACTCACTCTCTACTACTCTCTCTCTACTACTCTCTACTACTCACTCTCTACTACTCTACTACTCACTCTACTACTCACTCTCTAATACTCGCTCTCTACTACTCTCTACTACTCACTGTACTACTCACTCTCTACTACTCTCTAATACTCACTCTCTGCTACTCACTCTCTACTACTCTCTACTACTCACTCTCTACTACTCTCTACTACTCACTCTCTACTACTCTCTTCTACTCTCTACTACTTACTCTACTACTCACCCTCTACTACTCTCTACTACTCTCTACTACTCACTCTCTACTACTCAATCTCTAATACTCATTATCTGCTGTTCACTCTCTACTACTCACTCTACTACTCTCTACTACTCACTCTCTGCTACTCTCTCTACTACTCTCTACTACTCTCTACTACTCACTCTCTACTCTCTACTCTCTATTACTCGCTCTCTACTCTCTACCTCTCTACCACTCTCTACCTCTCTCTCTACTGCTCTCTACCTCTCTACCTCTACCTCTCTACCTCTACAACTCTACCTCTACACCTCTACCTCTCTACCTCTCTCTACTACTCTCTACTACCCACTCTGTACTACTCACTCTCTACTACTCACTCTCTGCTACTCTCTACTGCTCACTCTCCACTACTCACTCTCTACTACTCGCTCTCAACTACTCACTCTACTACTCACTCTCTACTACTCTACTACTCTCTCTTACTCTCTCTACTTCTCACTCTCTACTACTCTTTCTGCTACTCACTCTCCACTACACACTCTCTACTACTTGCTCTCTACTACTCACTCTCTACTACTCTCTACTGCTCACTCTACTACTCACTTTCTACTACGCTCCACTACTCACTCTCTACTACTCTACTACTCTCTACTACTCACTCTCTACTACTCACTCTCTACTACTCACTCTCTACTACTCTACTACTCTCTACTACTCTCTCTCCACTACTCACTCTCTACTACTCACTCTCTACTACTCTCTCTCTCTACTACTCTCTACTACTCACCCTCTACTACTCTACTACTCACTCTACTACTCACTCTCTACTACTCACTCTCTACTCCTCTCTACTACTCACTCTCTACTACTCTCTCTCTACTACTCTCTACTACTCACTCTACTACTCACTCTATACTACTCTCTAATATTCACTCTCTGCTACTCACTCTCTACTACTCTCTACTACTCACTTTCTACTACTCTCTACTACTCACTCTCAACTACTCTCTTCTTCTCTCTACTACTTACTCTACTACTCACTCTCTACTACTCTCTACTACTCTCTACTACTCACTCTCTACTACTCACTGTCTAATACTAACTCTCTACTACTCACTCTCTACTACTCACTCTACTACTCTCTACTACTCACTCTCTGCTACTCTCTCTACTACTCTCTACTACTCTCTACTACTCACTCTCTACTCTCTATTACTCGCTCTCTACTCTCTACCTCTCTACCTCTCTCTCTACTACTCTCTACCTCTCTACCTCTACCTCTCTACCTCTACAACTCTACCTCTACACCTCTACCTCTCTACCTCTCTCTACCTCTCTCCACATGCACACATATGCACATATATATATGCATATGTATGCATATGCATTTATATATATGTGTATATTACCTACAGGCAGTCGCCAGTAGGTAGTTATAGTTAGGACCTATTTGCCATAGGAAATCTGCAACATTCTATTTGGAATAACATTGGCCCCGATTGACGAATCTTCGCAAAATTTTCCAAACTTTTGGCCAGCTCCGGTCCGCTCATATCCTGAAAATTTCATGGTGATTCGTCATGCGGGGGCCGAGAAAAAATGGGGGTCCCAAAACACATTTTCCCCATGCATTTTCCCATAGGACCTGTTGACGCAGCTACAGCCCGAACTGCTGAACGCAATTACACCAAATTTGGCAAAGAGGTAGTCATCAGTTCAGACTCGTGCCTTTTGCTTAAATGATGTAAATCCGTTAAGTAGTTCCTGAGAAAATTAGAGTTAAAAAGATAGATATATCTGGGCGGAGCCTAACCACACATCTCATCGTGAGATCTGATTGGATGTCAGTACTTCATCCAAGAAGTGCTGGCAGCCATCTTGGGACCAATATACATGATAGCACCTCATTAAAAAGCATTGCAGTTAATAGAAGGTTTTAAGACTTTAGTTACATTATAAATCATTTGTTGATGGTACCATACTCATTTTAGGAATTGTGGTGTGTTCTAAGGTGATTTTACCATGTGAAAAAGCCTTCTGCTGTGATATCATGAATCATGTTTGAGAGAAAACTATTTTCTAATGCTTTTCCCACAGAGGTTTGGAAGGTGATCTATATGCTAAACTGAGAGCATATTTTCTGTAAATTCACATTATCTTTCTCAGTCATGTGAGAATGAAGTCTGACATTTTCAGTAAAACATGTACATCCAACAAGGGCAGAGACTGTCAGTTGATTCCTTTGTGTTCTACTGCAGCTTCCCTGAGTGTTCTAAAGAACAACTAGAGCGCTAACAGTCCTACTCATGACAAACCTTTTGCACATCTGAAGCCATCTTGATTGGAATAAAGTGGTAACTCTTAAAACATTTAATTTAAAAAGGAACAAAATGAGGGGGTTCATTTTGCCATAGAAAGTATGATTAGTGCTGCAGAAAGAAAAATTAGGGCACATTTTGAGTGACTTCTCAAATCCTCTTCTATTTCATTAAAAAATTCTGACATGCAGACTTAAACATGCACTTTCAACACCAGCAGCAGACTTCCCTGGTGAGCAGTAGCTTTACTACAGTGATCTAATAAGCAACTAGAGTGCTAACATTCTGAAATTATGGCAAATGTGTGACACATCTGAATGCCTTCTTGATGGAATCAAAGTAAAAAACTGAAAGTATTTCCTACTGAGGAGACTGTAGTAAATGAGGAAATTAGGAAACTTCATAACAAATAAGTCTCCCAAAATTGCCACCAGAGACAAAAGAGCCCAAATGTAGCCCAAATATCACCCAGATGTAGCCCAAGTATAGCCCAATGACAGAATGTCCCAGAGTGTAATAACGAACAACTAGAGCGCTAACAGTCTTACATATGACAAAAGTATGGCACACCTGAAGCCATCTTGATTGGAATAAAGTGGTAACACTTAAAACGTTTAATTTACAAAGGAACAAAATGAGGGGGTTCATTTTGCCATAGAAATTATGATTAGTGCTGCAGAAAGAAAAAATAGGGCACGTTTTGACTTCTCAAATCCTCTTCTATTTCATAAAAAAATTCTGACATGCAGACTGAAACATGGACTTTGAATACCAGCAGCAGACTTCCCTGCTGAGCAGTAGCTTTACTACAGTGAGCTAATGAGCAACTAGAGTGCTAACATTCAGAATTTATGGCAAATGTGTGACACATCTGAATGCCTTCTTGATGGAACCAAAGTAAAAAACTGAAAGTATTTCCTATTGAGGAGACTGCAGTAAATGAGGAACTTAGGAAACTTCATAACAAATAAATCTCCCAAGATGGCCACCAGAGACAAAAGAGCCCAAATCCAGCACAAATATCACCCAGATGTAGCCCACATGTAGCCCAATGACAAAAGTGTGCAAAACACTTATTTTTTGTGTATTTGCAGTTTTATATAGTGCAGACTTGTCAGGTATTGCTTTACATGAGCATTGGTTACATCACACAAGATCAAATTCATTTTGGTTGTAGACATGGGGAGATTAAGTGATTAGACCAGAATCACAGAATGTTGAGCTGAAGCAGAAACTCCAACCTGGTTCCCCAGTTGCAAAGTCTGCAGCTCTGGAAGTAACACAACATCCTCTCCCCTAGGTGCAACATTTAATCAAGTGGTCAACTGGATAAAAAAACATAAAGATTACAAATAATTTAAAAGTTCTTTGTCGCTATTTGAAAGGAAATGCTCTAGGTATTATGGTTTTGATTACATCAAGATGACGTCAGGCGTTCCACATTTTTGTAATAAATATAGAATGTTAGCAATCTAGTTGTTCATTGGGATACTGTTGAGAGGCAGAGGCCAGGGGCACGGACTATGAAAATTGAAGGCAGGTAGGAGGGTGCAGAGGCAAACAATTTGACCACACTGGGCAGGCAGGAAGGGCAGTGGCAGCACAACAGACTATGAAGGGCAGTGGAAAGGGGGGCAGGGGCAACAAACCAACAATACAGGACTGGCAAGAGAGGCTGTGGCAATATAATAGACCATTGTGGGCAGATGGAGCAGGCAGTGGTAGTACAACCATATATGCCAACAGATCCGTTTCAGCCAGGAAACGTCCAATGTTTTTAGGCTCAAATGGGCTTTATTTGATCTGTCTCCTGTCTACAATCTCCTCTTTTTCAATGTAACTCAAAGGGGAAAATCAATACCCCAGTTTTTTTTCAAAATCTCCCTCTTACCAAGTTCAAAATGTTCGCAAGTAAGGTACGTTGGATCATGGTAGGCAGGAGGAATTGGAGTAGGGACATGGACTCGGATAACAGAGGACAGGAGGGACATGGAGAGGTGCACCAAACTGACCCTACAGGGCAGGCATCAGGGTTTGCAGCAGCACAATACACCACACAGGGCATGCGGGACGGGAGTGCAGCACAACAATCCATAGAAAGCAATAGGGAGGGGACAGGACCATGCACATGGATAACAGAGAACAGAGGGGAAAGAGGCAATGGTAGCTAGCTGACCATAATGGACAGACAGGAGAGAAAGCTGCAGCATAACAGACCATAAAGGCCAGGAGGGACGGATCAGGGGCATTACAATGGAACAGACAAGCCAGGAGGAAGGGAATAGGGGTCTGCACATGGAAACAGAGGGCTGGGGGCAAGGGGGCAGGGCAGGAGCAGCAAGATGACCATGGAGGTCAGGCAGTATGGGCACTAGAAACAAGACACACCATGGAGAGCAACAATGAGACTATGATGGCATACACACAGGCCATGGAGGGAAGGTGGGAGGGGGTCAGGGGCAGCTAGCTGACCACACAGCGAAGGTTGGGGGGGGCATGGAAGCATAGAAGACCATGCATGGCAAGTGGGAGGGTTAGCGGCAGCACAATGGCTATGTTGGGCAAGAAGGAGGGTGCAGGGGCATGCACAAAGGACCATGGAGGATAGAAGGGAGGGTCAGGCCCTGGGCACAGACAAGAGAGTTCAGGGAAAGGGCCCTCACAACAGACTGCGCGGGGCAGGCAGGAGGAGCAGTTGCAGCACAACAGACCAGGTAGGGCCGAAGGGTGTGGCAGTAAAATGGACCATGGAGGACAGGAGGAAGGGGATAGGGGCATGGCATGTGGACAGGCAGGGTGGAGGTGGCAGGGACAGGTTACAGTCATCTGACAATGCTAGGCAGGTGGGAGGGGAGTGGCAGCTCAACAGAACACTTGTAGTAGATAGGAGTGGCAGGTCCATGGAACATGGTGGGCAAAAAGGATGGAGCAGGTGCATGCACAAAGACAACGGAGGGCAGGGGGAAGGAGAATAGGGGCAGCAAGTTAAGCACAGAGGCTAAGCAGGAAGTCAATGATGGGCCATAGAATTGGGCAATGGAGGGCAGGAGGAGTGGACTGGTACATCATGCTAAATGGAGGGCAGTGGCAGCACATCAGACCATGCATGGCAGGAGGGAGGAGGCTAGTCCATGGATTCAGACAATAGAGGAAAGGGAGGAGGTGGATGGGGCAGTAAGCTAACTGTTCAGAGAAGGTGGGTATTAGGAACTTTATTGTTTTTAAAATGTGTCTCTGTGCGAACTACTTAAAATATGAACAAGTATGCAGCATAATCTCACTTTTATTCAGGAAGAAGAGGACGTTTGTGACTGTGACTCTGGGCTCACTTGGCAGAAACACCCCCTGACCCTCCACCCACCATCGCAAAATGTAATGCCTGTGAAAAGGGTAGGTGGACGCAGTGTTATATAGAACATAGTCCTGAGAGCACGATTGAAAATGAAAACTAGATATAGTATACGGTATAAACTATGCACCAAAAAGTGTGATATAAGATGAACCAGGGCGTGAAATATAATATGCAATACATTGTGCGCAATGACAGATTCATTGGAGAGCGCCAGATAGCACAGGCACTAGCGCGTGCTATGCGATATGCGCCTTGGAGTGTAATATGCACAGGGCAGTGTTGTGTAACCTAACTAGTCTCTAAAGTTGTAATATAAAATATGTGCTGGGGAGTGTAACGTTGCATATGCACTGTGACAAAGATATGGATCCCAGATTGTAATATGTATGGCATAGCGCTGTGTGTTATAACATAGGCATCGAGGAAGGCACCTTAGATGGGGCAATATAACCCGTGCGAAGGCAAGTGTGGCATGACATATTCACGGGGTGGTGTTACAGTGCACATGGGCTAGAGAGTGTCATAGCATACGCACTAGCTGGTGGAATACAACTCAGAGGTGTGTGGCACTCAGCTGGCACTGGTGGGTGTAACACAGCATTGGGCTCAGCCAGGAGCACGCTGTGACTCTCAAGTGAGGTTCGTCTCCTTTCCAGAGAGTGAAATAAAAAGTATTACACATCTGGCGGTGGATGTGTTTTTTATTAACCGTGAGGGGGGTTTCTTGCATAGTTTGGTCGAATTTTTGTCGAGTCCCCTTTGATTGGCTTGGTGTGCGTGTGTATTAAATGTGCCCGTCAATAGCTACCCATGTTTGTATAAATAAACGACAAGGGTGTCTACTTGGAGAGTACCCACCGGCGGGGGCGCCGGGATTAGGCACGGTAGGGCGTCAGACACGTCAGAGCTTCACTAGCGGTGTAAATACATTCCACGTGGATTCATTGTATGCAGTCACCTTTTAATTAATATCACGCAAATCGTCATGGTGATAGGTACATACGGTTTGTCCAGCATGTCCTAGGTGTTTCTATAAATATATATTTTTTTTAAATAATAACAAACAAAGGCCGGCCGCAGGGGAAGGGGTCCCCGGGGCCATAAGTGGCCTGAGGAGGGGGGCAACGCAGCCCCCCTCCTAAAGAATAAAAAAAAAGAAAAGGCCATGACCCGGGGGTTGGGGTGCCCGGGGCCGATTAAGGCCTTGGGAGGGCCAAATTAATTTTTTTCAACAAAAAAAATTAGGATGCAGGCCCTGGGGTATGGTGTCCCCAGAGCCAATACATTAGAAAAAGAAGGGGGGCCACACAGCCCTCCTTCTTAAAAAAATAAAATAAATAAAAGACCGGCATCGCACCGGAGGCCACACCCCCTCCTTGCAGCACTCTGCAAACGCAACCCCTGGCCAGTTGTAAGTTGGGAGCTGCATTAAAGACAGGTGTTCTGAGGCCATGCCCCTTTTTACACCTCTATGCAACGCAGCTCTGTGGCGCTTACTGGAGGTACCTAGTAGGCTAGTTTGACCCTAGGGACCCTTAGGATTCAAGGGGACTTAATCTCTCAACCTAGAATGGCCACAGGGCGCGTTTACACAGTGGTGAAGGGAGGGTACGGGGCCTGAGTTGACGTGTGCAAACACGCCCTGTGGCGTGTTGTAAGTTGGGGAAATAATTCCCTTTCAATCCTGAGGGACCCTGGGGGCCAACTAGCCCACCAGGTGCTTCCAGTAAGCGCCACTGCTCTGCATTGCAGAGAGGTCGTGCAGGCAGTGCCCCTTTTTACACCTCTCTGCAGTGGCGCTTACTGGACGTACCTAGCGGGCTATTTTGCCCCTAGGGACCCTCAGGATTCAAGGGGACTTAATCTCCCAACTTAAAAAATGGCCACAGGGTGTGTTTACACAGTGGGGAAGGGAGGGGACTGTATCTGAGGTGACATATGCAAACATGCCCTATGGCACGTTTTAAGTTGGGGAAATAATTCCCTTCAATCCTGAGGGCCCCTAGGGGCTAACTAGCCCACCAGGTGCTTCCAGTAAGCGCCACTGAGCTGCGTTGCAGAGAGGTGGTTCAGGCCATGCCACTTTTTACACCTCTCTGCAACGCAGTTCTGTGGCACTTACTGGAGGTACCTAGTGGGCTAGTTAGACCCTAGGGACCCTCAGGATTCAAATAAACTTAATCACCCAACTAAAAACGGCCACAGGGCGTGTTTACACAGTGGTGAAGGGAGGGGACGGGGCCTGAGTTAACGTGTGCAAACAAGCCCTGTGGCGCGTTTTAAGTTGGGGAAATAATTCCCCTTCAATCCTGAGGGACCCTGGGGGCCAACTAGCCCACCAGGGGCTTCCAGTAAGCGCCACTGTGCTGCGTTGCAGAGACGTGGTCTAGGCCGTGCCCCTTTTTACATCTCTCTGCAACGCAGCTCTGTGGCGCTTACTGGAGGTACCTAGTGGTCTAGTTGGACCCTAGGGATCCTCAGGATTCAAGGGGACTTAATCTCCCAATTTAAAATGGCCACAGGGCTTGTTTACACAGTGGGGAAGGGAGGGGACGGGGCCTGAGGTGACGTGTGCAAACACGCCCTGTGGCGCATTTTAAGAGGTAGTTTTAATCCCTTGCCCTATTATATACTAGGGGCTTACAGAGGAGGTCATGCTAATCACAGGGGGACCCCAACGCATAGTGTTCCCTAGTGTATGTTGGTGTTTTCACTGTATTCTGAAGGTCTTTTAACATAGCACCGGCTCTAGCACTGGTTAGTCAGACTCAGTTACCACCAGTATCTGTCTGAAGAAGTTGAGGGTACAGGATGATTTTGCAACAAGACTTCTTTCTGCTCTTCTGTTTGTTCTTTCTGCACGTTATCCTTCTTCCTGCACTTTTCTTTGTCTTTGAGGACTTCTGTTGCTTCTTTCTGCATTTCTTGTTTTTCTTTCTGTGCGTTTTTTCTTTTTTCTTCACATGTCCTATCTCTGTAGGCATAGTTAGAAATTAGCATTAGCATTCACTGAAAAAAACGTAGGTTTCAGGCACGTTATAGTTAGAAATTAGCATTTGAAAAACCTTAGAAATTCACTGAAAAAACCATAGGTTTCAGGGCCGTTATAGTTAGCTGGACTTTTCACTTGTACAAAACCATTGAAATTCCCCCGTTATAGTTAGTTCAGCTAACTATAACTCACGCACCTGCAATACACTGCTGATGACGTCAAATATTACATCACTCATGACATGGTCAGTGACATCACTCATGACATCACTGATGACATCCCAAATGACATCACTGATGACATCACTGATGGCATCATCCTTGTGAGAGAGTGGCAGATCTCCTCTCCCCCTAATATAACCTTTCATACACACATTGGTGATGTCATGAGTGATGTCACTGACCATGTCATGAGTGAGTTAATATGTGACGTCATCAGCAGTGTATTGCAGGTGCGTGAGTTATAGTTAGCTGAACTAACTTTAACGGGGGAATTTCAATGGTTTTGTACGAGTGAAAAGTCCAGCTAACTATAACGCCCCTGAAACCTATGGTTTTTTCAGTGAATACATATATATACATACATATATAAACATATATATATGATCTGCATATCTATATAAATATAAATGGATGCATACATATACATATACATATATGCATACATATGCATGTTATGTACATGAAAGTTTGAAAAACACTAATACAAGCAAAGCTAAAAAGCCACCTAATTACAAATAGAATTGCTTTAACTTAAACGAGGGCGAGACCTATTGCATTTTCAATGCTTGTTTACTGTGGTTCCATCAAGAAGGCATTCAGATGTGTCACACATTTGCCATAAATTCTGAATGGTAGCACTCTAGTTCCTCATTAGATCACTGTAGTAAAGCTACTGCTCACCAGGGAGGTCTGCTGCTGGTGTTCAAAGTGCATGTTTCAGTCTGCATGTCCGAATTTTTTAATGAAATAGAAGAGGATTTGAGAAGTCAAAATGTGCCCTCATTTTTCTTTCTGCAGCACTAATCATAATTTCTATGGCAAAAGGAACCCCCTCATTTTGTTCCTTTGCAAATTAAATGTGTTAAGTGTTACCACTGTATTCCAATCAAGATTGCTTCAGGTGGGCCATACTTTTGTCATAAGTAAGACTGTTAGTGCTCTAGTTGTTCTTTAAAACACTCTGGGACATTCTGTCATTGGGCTATACTTGGGCTACATCTGGGTGATCTTTGTGCTACATTTGGGCTCTTTTGTCTCTAGTAGCCATCTTGGGAAACTTATTTGTTATGAAGTTTCCTAATTTCCTCATTTACTACAGTCTCCTCAGTAGGCATACTTTCAGTGTTTTACTTTGATTCCATCAAGTAGGCATTCAGATGTGTCACACATTTGCCAAAAATTCAGAATGTTAGCACTCTAGTTGCTCATTAGATCACTGTAGTAAAGCTACTGCTCAGCAGGGAAGTCTGCTGCTGGTATTGAAAGTGCATGTTTCAGTCTGCATGTCAGAATTTTTTTATGAAATAGAAGAGGATTTGAGAAGTCCCTCAAAATGTGCCCTAATTTTTCTTTCTGCAGCACTAATCATACTTTCTATGGCAAAATGAACCCCCTCATTTTGTTCCTTTTTAAATTAAATGTTTTAAGAGTTACAACTTTATTCCAATCAAGATGACTTCAGGTGTGCCATACGTTTATCATAAGTAGGACTGTTGGCGCTCTAGTTGTTCGTTAGAACACTCTGGGACATTCTGTCATTGGGCTATACTTGGGCTACATCTGGGTGATATTTGGGCTACATTTGGGCTCTTTTGTCTCTGGTGGCAATTTTGGGAGACTTATTTGTTATGAAGTTTCCTAATTTCCTCATTTACTACAGTCTCCTCAGTAGGAAATACTATCAGTTTTTTACTTTGATTCCATCAAGAAAGCATTCAGATGGAACACTCTGGGAAGCCGCAGTAGAAGTCAAAGGAATCAACTGACAGTCTCTGCCCTTGTTAGATGTACATGTTTTACTGAGAATGTCAGACTTCATTCTCATATGGCTAATAAAGATAATGTGAATTTACAGAAAACATGCTCTCAGTTTAGCTTATAGATCACCTTCCAAACCTCTGTGGGAAAAGTGAGAAAATAGTTTTCTCTCAAACATGATTCATGATATCCCAGCAGAAGGCTTTTTCACATGGTAAAATCACCTTAGAACATACCACAATTCCTAAAATGAGTATGGTACCATCAAGAAATGATTTATAATGTAACTAAAGTCTTAAAACCTTCTATTAACTGCACTGCTTTTTAATGAGGTGCTATCATGTATATTGGTCCCAAGAAGGCTGCCAACACTTCTTGGATGAAGTGCTGACAGCCAATAAGATCTCAAGATGAGATGTGTTTAGGCTCTTCCCAGATAGATATGTGATTTTACTTTTGATTTTCTCAGGAACTACTGAACGGATTTAGACCATTTAAGCAAAAAGCACGACTCTGAACCAAGGTCTACCTTTCTGCCAAATTTGGTGTAATTGCCGTTCAGCAGTTCGGGCTGTAGCTGCGGCTAAAGGTCCTATGGGAAATTGCATTGGGAAAACACGTTTTGGGACCCCCCTTTTTTCTCAGCCCCCGCTACACGAATCATCCCGAGACTTTCAGGATATGAGCGGACCGGAGCTGGCCAAAAGTTTAGAAAATTTCGCAAAGATTCGTCAACGGGCGCCAAAGTTATTCCAAATAGGATGTTGCGGATTTCATATGGAAGATAGGCCCTAACTATAACTACCTACTGGCGACCACCAGTAGGTAATATATATATATATTATATATACATTAGAGCAAGCAAACAAATTTGTTGAAAATATTTATGTCAATAATATCAACTTACATTCCACTGCAACCATTAGCCAATCTAGTATTGAATTTTGGATACTCAGATATATATCCATAACAACAAAATTGAGACCCGCCTATTTAGAAAAAAAGACAGCAGGTAACTCTACGCTCTATGCGAGTAGTTCGCACCCTAAGCACCTCATTAATAGCATACCATATGGGGAAATGCTACGTCTCAGACGCATTTGTAGTAATAATGAGGATCTAAAGGTAGCACAGAATGAGAACAAAATAAGATTTAAACAACGTGGCTACCAATCTGAGGTGATTGACAGGGCCATCTCTAAATCTATGGCCCGCAGTAGGGAGGAGGCTTTGCAGGACAAAAATCTAAACAAGACTAGCCAAAGTGATATTATTGACATCAACGAAAGATCAGATTCAAACAATGAGTTTCATTTGGTAATCAAATACAGTAAACAACATTAAGCACTAAGTAAAATCTTCCAGCAGAATTGGCCTCTGGCATGCAACAACCCGGTGATTGGACCCCTGCTACCGCAGAGGGTGTCCATCACCTACAGCAAAGCTCCTTCAATGAGGGACATACCAGTTAAAATGTGTCCAGTGGTAATTGACAATAGCAGTTGGATACAAACGAATAAAGGTTTTTACAGGCGCAAAACCTGTAAGGCATGTATTCACGGTATAAACACCAACACATACGATACACCATTTAGCGATCAGGTTTACAAAATATCCAAGCTTCTGACATGCAAGACAGAGTTTGCTGTCTATGTGCTGTCATGCCCTTGTGGCCTGCAGTACGTAGGCAGCACAAAATTACCTGTTCACAAACGTATCCTACAACATCTAAGAGCTATTACCAATCAGGATAATACCTATCCAGTGGCGAGGCATTTCAGGGAATATCAGGAATCAAATAATCACATCCTGAAATACTTTGTAATTGACGCGGTCCCCCCAAGCAGGAGAGGAGGAGACCGAGAAAATAAACTAAGAAAGTTAGAAACTCGGTTCATCCTACAATTAGATTCCAAACAGCCTGGGGGGCTCAATGCCACGGAGGATTTACATACATGTCTAACCTGATTTTAGCTGATATTTAGCCAACAGGTATGGATAACAGCTATTTTCCCCTGATAGTTTTCAAGCTGTGGAGATCGTTTTATGATGGGAATGTTTTTATCTACGAGTCTCCTTTGGACATGATATTTATGATGAGTACCTATTTGATTTTATAATTGTTCAGACAAAATCATTTTAATATATTGAAATTGGAAAGATTTTTATGTGCATTTATTTATATTATATATTTATTGGATGTGCAGATACCAATAGGTCATATTGCCTTTTATCTGTTTTAATATTTATATATATATATATATAAATTCACTTAAAAAACCATAGGTTTCACACATGTTATAGTTAGGTGGATATTTCACTCGTAAAAAACCAATGAAATTCCCCCGTTATAGTTATAACTCGCGCGCCCGCAATCCACTGCTGATGACGTCACATATTACATCACTCATGACATGGTTAGTGGCATCACTCATGACATCACTGATGACATCATCCTTGTGATAGAGTGGCGGCTGCGCGAGTTATAGTTATCTGAACTAACTATAACGGGGGAATTTCATTGGTTTTTTACGAGTGAAATATCCACCTAACTATAACATGTGTGAAACCTATGGTTTTTTAAGTGAATTTGCAAGGTTTTTTAAATGCTAATTCCTAACTATAACGTGTGTGAAACCTATGTTTTTTTCAGTGAATTTGTACGTTTTTTCAAATGCTAAGTTATGTATGTATTATTATTTTTTTATATATATTTATTTTACAATAAACTACGTATTAAAAAAATTAAAAACATTTTTTTTTTGTTTTTTTACCGTGCGCGCACCCCCGTGATTTAAAAAAAGAAAAATTAAAATGTTTTTTTCTGCCTTCGGGGTCCTTCAGGGACCCCCTGACAAAGGCTAGGGAGTCAGGAACTCTCTACCCTGCCCCCTTTTCACGTTCGCCACCTTCCTTTTTCACTCTCGCACTGAAAACAAACAAAATGGCGGCCGACACTTCCTGATTTCGACCGATTCGAACGTAGACTAACATGAAACCACCAATCAGAATTACGCTCGCGCACGTTAGGGTGCTCGCACGGTGCGCGCACGGTGCGCGGCTATAGATATGTATGTGCTTTTAACTGCAATTGTCTCAGGAACTACTGAACAGATTGACTCCATATATGCAAAAGGCACATCCCTGAGCTGAGGACTACCTCTCTGCCAAAATTCAAGTAATTCTGTTAAGCCGTTCGGGCTGTACCTTGGACTAAAGGTCCCTATGGAAAATTGCATGGGTAAAACACGTTTTGGGACCCCCCTTTTTTCTCAGTCCCCACTTGACGAATCCCCCCGAGACTTTCAGGGTAGGAGCGGAGCGGAGCGCCCCACCTATTTTGAAATTTTGCGAGGATTCGTCAACTGGCGCCAAAGTTATTCCAAATAGAATGTTGCGGATTTCCTATGGAAACACGGTCCTAACTATAACTATCTACTGGCGACCGCCAGTAGATAATATATATATATATTTAATATTTATAAATATTTATATGCTCCAATTTGCACATAATCGAACATACCCATTCATTGGATAGTTAGATAAACTATTATAGGACTCAACATATTATGATGAGAAAGGTTCAAAGGTTTAAAATAGACACGTATTAAGGTTTTCTAACAACCCATAGCAAAACGAATATAAATACCTATTGAGTAACATATATCCGATTGTACAATGATTGAAAACAAGAAAATATAATCTATAGCTAAAAAGTAGTCAAAGATTCCATCATATAATCAGATTGAAGGAGTAATAACATACTTCTCCAAAATAAGTATTGCTCTCGCACAAAAATATTCTGTTTTTATATTGCACATAGATTTACACATTAATAGCACACAGCACTTTTTACAACTATACCACATTGAATTGTTTATCGAGAAGAAATGAGTCTAGCCATACAATTAATGCTAACAAAATAGAAACCAGCGGATTTTGGATTGATCCAGAAATAGAACATGTTTTATGGTATTTTACCAATATTTATACCATTTCGACCAGCAAACCACACTGGCAAGGACAGCAGAACTCCAAAATATTAAAATGATAAAATGTGGTTTATGTCCTTTTAAATTGACAAAGTTGAATTATATCATCTGTTGTTGATTGAATTTTGATATTTTCTTAGCCATGTGTTCACAGCTCAAATATATGAATATATTGTATAGATAGTGATTATGGTCACAGAGGATGTTGTCTATGTCTATTGAAAGACTGTTACGGCATACAAATCACGTGGTATACTACGAACAATGAACCGTCACTTTAAATAAGGTACTTTCCTTACTTGCCATTGTCATGTGATCAAGGCTCAAGTGAGCCGAAACGCATAATGGCGACACACGAGGAATAAAAAGAAATCATCACCCGTTACTGGGACAAATTAAGTGCATGAAAAAACAGGGTTTGATCTTGAGACAGAGGAGTGCCAATTCTTGAAGAATTCTACCCCATGCTTACTTACAACATACCTTCTCCCTAAGGTACACATGGCTACCACTAACACTCCAGGGAGACCAATAGTTTCTTCTAATGGAAGCATTTTGAAAACACCTTGGAGTACATTGGGAGCCTGATTTCCTCCTCATTACCCTCGATGTCAGAGCATTACACACCAGTATTCGACATCAAGATGGTACAAAAGCTTGCCTCTTTTCACATACACAGATGCTACTTGGAATGATGATGTTTTGTTTGACTAATAACATCTTTACCTTCAACAAGACACTATACAGACACGTGCCAGGGACTGCGATGGGTACCCAATTCACTCCCAGCTATGTGAATCTTCTGATGGGCTGGTGGAAGGAGCAGGAATCCACTGCACCCGAGCTCTGGTATGACATGGAGAGATCTGTGCTCTAGTTACGATGTATCGATTACCTTTTTCTAATTTGGTATAGCAGTGAGAAGGATGCCAATAGAATTGTTGAGCGTCTCAACAGGAATTGTCTCAACCTTGAGTTCACTACCAATCGCAGCAAGGGACGCATTGTATTCCTTGATGTAAAAGTGGTAAGAGTAGAGAACAGGGTCACCTATAGACTACATTGTAAATCTACGGCAGGTAGGCAAATGCTTGCTTTATGCTCTTAGGAGCCTCCCTGGTTAGTTGAAATGGATCATCCCTTTTCGAGAATTGATACACGCCAAGAGGAATTGTAGTGATGATAATTCCTTCTAAACAGAAAAGGCTATGATGATAAAACACTTTGTTCTGTGAGGCTACCCTCGATGAATACCGGACAAAGTGGCCCAAAGGGTCGACACATGGACTAGAACTGAGATTTTGTATGGACCCAACAGGGAGAAAAAGATTGATACAGTCAGGGAGGATAGTGAAACTAGAGTCTTTTATGTGTCTTTCTTTTATACACACAAATGTCCTTTTATGCTGGCTGTCAAGTCTCAGTTTAGGGTAGACAAACTTCTTTCTAAATAAATGTTCCTCTTTCCTCCATACATTCTCTAAGGGTTGCAGAATGCAGCACACATAGAAAGAGAAAAAAACGTGTCGCCATTCTAAGACCAGGTGTTTCCTGACCTTAATTTTTGGTACTGCCCCAGCCTTGTAAATCTGGGGCATGGTCAAAAAGCAATGGGTGTTTCAGTGGAACACCCACAGCAACACCCATTTCCCGCCCCTTTGCTGCAGCAGACTGCGGTGGAAAGGGGCTATTTAAAAGGTGGTGTTAAGCCACGTTAAGTGACTTAACTCACCTTGTAAATATAGAGAATGCTCCTATGCCACAGGAGCATCTAAAAAAGTGATGCTTCGGTGGTGATGGGGGCTTGTAAATATAGCCCTTACTCCAATGGCTTGAGATGAGGTTTAGTAAATAGTTTGTTTAGTGAGAATTGTTTTGTTTGCTTGTTTCTACATTTTCGTTAATTAAGCTCCTAACCAGACATTCCTTGGCTCTACTCCATGTTCTTCTAAAATGTTATTCCTATTCTTCTGTAACTTTCAACTCAGACCTAGATTAGTCTTTTATAAAGCAATTAATTAAAATAACAAATCTCTAATAGACACAGTTCAGGTTTCTTTCTTCTTCTGTTCAGTCTCAAATTTTTCTCAATAATTTTCCTACTTGCTTTATTTTATTTTTCCCTTCTGGGAGGTTCAAATAGTTCAGGTTTTATGTTGCATAAACCGTCCAATGTGACATTTAAAGCAGGGTTTACAGCGTATGACCATTCAAGTGCTGAATACCTGTAATCTTTTTAGGATTTGCTGATTTGGGTCCAGGCAACTTTCTTCACTAGACTCAGCCTCTTCAGATATTGTTTCTGGCTTTCAAGCTTATAAAGCACTTCTCCTCGGATTTTTGTTTTCATAGCTTTCTGGCCATTCTGCTTGTCAAATGATTTTTTCACTCCAGTGCTAGTTCCTGCACTTGGATATTTGTCCCTCAAAGCCACATTCAAAGTACTTCCTTTTGGTGACTCAATCCCTGTTTCTCTTTCGTTAGGGATCTCTATACCACTCTGTGGTGCTTCTAGTACTTGCACTTGATTTTCTGTCCATCGATCTCCACCCCTCTCATCCTCTTGCTGCTGGAATGGAATTGGTGCTGCTGGTCTAGGCAGTCTCTCAATTATTTGCTCAGGATCAAACACCAAATGCACCTCTTCTGAATTGCTCACTCTTTTGGTGTATGAGGCATTAATCCAGTTTGCGATTCTAGCACACTTAACAACTGCATGTGTAGTAAGGATCATCTGGGTTTAAGGCAAGTCTTCCAAACATGCTTCTTGATCATGCACCAATCACCAGGATTGAGGTTGTGGCACTGTTCTTGATGTGGATCTTGTGTGGCTACTGAGACCTGATGAGCGACAGAATGTACTACGTCAGCAGTCATTTTGTAATCCAAGATAATATCGTCAGTAATATTTAGGAGAACATTTGCAGGAACTGCAGGTAATCTCATTGCCTGCCTGTCAATATCTTATGAGGAGATAGCACTGTCTTCCTTTCAGGTATACTCCTAACACTCATCGGCACTAATGGTAATAGAATCTGGCCATTACGGAGAGGGGAATGCACAGACTTTGGCCAATCTAGACTTGATGATACAATTTATCTGTTCAACTATACCAGAAGCTTCTGGTCTGTAACTTCAATGTAATCTTTGTTTAGTCTGTAAGGGTGTGCAGAACATCTTCATAACTTCGTTGTTGACGTGAGTTCCTCTATCAGACTCAAGAGAAATCGACATGCCAAATCTGGGTTTCAATTCACTCAACAACAACTTTGCTACAGTGGGGCTGTCACTTCTTCTAGTTGGGTAGGCTTCCACCAATTTTGAGAAGACACACACGATCACCAGATTATATTTCAGCCTGTAATGGACAGGCATTTCGATAAAATCCATCTGCATCCTGTTGAATGTACCACCTGATCTCACTAGGTGTGTTAGAGTTAGATGTCTTTATTTTGATATGTTTATCTGTTGGCAAGTTGTGCACCGATGGCAGACATCGTCTGCCAGCATTCTGAATCTTGGGTTATACCAATTCTGTCTGAAAAGTCTCACCATTGCACTTCTTCCTAAAAGCGTGTATCAATGGTAATAGCGTGTCATTGGAAACAATAAACTATCCGGTAATACCGGTCTACCATCTGCTGACATCCAGATATCATTTGCATTATTCTCACAACCTTCTTTTACCCAACTATTCTGTTCTGCTTCTGACACATTTTTATGTACCCTTTTCAGCTCATCCCACATATCAGTGACATTTCATCAACATTGCAAAAGAACTCTCTTCTTCGGACTCACATGTGAAACCTCCATTAAATGAACAGGCGAACAGGGCACAGTACCTTGCTACTGAGTCAGCGTATAGGTTGCCCATGGCAACATATTTGCTTTCTCCTTTATGTGGCAAGCACTTCACCACAGCAATTTCTCCTGGCAACTGCAGAGCATCCAGTAGGTTCTTGGTGTGCATTCCATTTCTAATGAAGGTTCCTAAGGATGTAAGAAAACCTCAAGGTGACTACAAGTGTCCAAAGTAACAGACCACACCAAACCTGTATTGGCTGCGAGTGAATGTGGTGACTCTCGTTTGTGCAGTTAGACTGCAGGCTCTACTAAGAGCTATCAATTCATTAACCTGGGCAGAAAAAACTTTTGGAAGCCATGAAACTTTGACTACATCATTTATGGTGAACACGGCATATGCTGCACTAAGTGTGCCATCATTACCTCTTGAGTATGAGCCATCTGCGAATAACACATGATCATGCCTGATCAGGAGTTCATCCTTTATCATCATCATAATCATCACAAGCTTTATTTCGACATAGAAGTCATAAAAGTATCATAAAACAAGGGTGACACGGCCATGAAACTACATATAGATGAAAAAGATACAGTGATATGAATACAGTTATTCATCCTAAAATCGATTTAAAAATAATAATTCGTAACTTTAAAATACATAAAAAAGCTTTCAAATTACTTGAGCTAGTTGCTGTGATTTAAAAAGAAATAAAGTTCTTGTGTATGATAATTTTTGCAGCAGTGCTGTTATGAGTTTGCAGATTTAACTACTGTCTGTGCCTTTCTTCGTATCAGCCAAGCTTGACCCAAAAACTTTGCCATGCAACAAGATAAGAAAGGTCTAGTGTTAGTTTTAAGAATACGCAGTGCAACAAGATGGTCCTGTGTTCCAAGCTGCCGGTAAAGCGGGCTCAACCATTTTTCCCACTGTAATTTGTATGCCGGGCAGGCAAACAATATATGAGCAATGCTTTCAACAGGGGCCTTGCAGCTGAGGCAATCATTTCCATTGTTGGTGGACCATTTCACCGTTGCTTCCCCTACTAGGAGAGAACCGTACCTGAAATGCATGTAGAGTAATCTATCTCTAGGCACTTTTATTAGGTCCAGGTAAGGCTCATAGTATCTACTTTGCTTGTGTGAGTAGAACTCAGTTGTCAATTTGCCCACATTGGTTCTGCTAATATCACGTTGGTCCACCCATTCCCAGTACAAGCGTTTAAGTTCCTCCCTCCTTGGGTGTTCCTGACTGGCCCAGCAACTAACCCTAGGCGAACAACTACGCTACACTCGCGTAGTTTGCGTAGTTTGTGCTGCTTCGCGCTATGCGAATTGCACATAGTACAGTGCAAAAATGCATAGCGTAGTTGGCATTTTTTGCTCGCTCGCAGTCCTCAACGTCAAGTTGGCGACCACGAGCGAGCAAAATTACATCCCAACGAGACTTTTTTCTCGTTCGCAATCAGCAACATCAAGTTGCCGATCGCGAGCGTGGAAAATAAACCTCCCGGCGAGATTCTCAACGCGGGGAGGTCAGGTTTCTCATTGCGAGTGGTTGCGTGTGCTCACGACCGCTCGCAATGAGAAACTACCAGTCCACATTGAGAAAGCTGCCGCTCGATTAAAAATCTACTTGAGCAGCAGAAAACGACAGCTCGCACTGTGCAAGATGCCGTTTTCAATGATTGCACAGTGCGGACAAGCATCCGGCACTGTGCAATAATCGCGAACAGCGCACTACGCAGTTCGCGTAGTGCTACGTGTATCTCGCGCAGTGCGAAGTGCACTTTGCATAGCTACGCGTAGCACTACTACGCAAACTATGCCCAGGGTTACCACCAACCACTAAACCCGATTGCTGATAGCATTTTTTTGATGTCACGTATCTAGACTATTTTCCCCCCAGTATCAAGCCTGATAACCTCAGTGAGTGCCTCTGCAGATGGGGAAAGCTCAGGAGTCCTCCTGATGTGGCCCCAGAATAGTAAAGGGTGCAGCCTGGCTATATCGCTTATCGATCGCATACCCATGTCCATTAATAGCGGAGTGAGGGGGGTGTATTTTGGTGCTGTTACTAGGTCTCTTAGGAATTTATGTTCTGCTCTGCAAAGCTCATCGAGTTTGTCGTATTCCCAGACTTCGGCACCATATAGGGCAGCACTGACCACCTTTGCGTTGCATATCTGAAGGGCTGAGGAACTGGCCTTGTGTGGGAAAGGCGATGTTCTTTTACAACTGCACCTGCCGTGCGCTTATGAGCCATCAGCATCTTGCCCAGGTGAGGTCTTCATGACATTTTGTCGGAGAACCTTACGCCTAGGTAATCAAGAGTGTCAACCTTTTTGATGGAAGTCCCTCCTAAAAGTGGGCCCTTCCTACATGCCCTATGGGGATTAAAGGCCATAAATTTGGTTTTACTGGCATTTATAATTAGGCCCCGATTTTCACAAAAGAGATGGAATCTATCAACTAGGCGCTGTAGCCCTGCTGGGGTCTTGGATATCAACAGCGTGTCGTCCGCAAACAACAAAGTTGGTATCTTTTTCCCCCCAATGTTGGTGAGTCTGTCGACTCCTCTAGGAGGAAGTCCACTACCCGGTTCACATATAGGTAGAACAGGGTTGGTGCCAAGATGCAACCCTGCCTTACTCCTCGCTTGACAGGGATGCGCTCGGTAAGATGGGCCTGGTCGCCCCACCTAACCTGAGCAAAATTCTCCTCATGCAGCCAGATTAATACGTTGAGGACAAAGGGGGGCATACTCATTTCTCTAAGTGTGTCCCATAACCTGGATCTGGGGACCAGTTCAAAGGCAGTTTTCAGGTCAATAAATGCTAGGTAGAGACTGCCATTGCCTAGTACAACGATCTTCCAGTAGATGAGAAGGAATCTGAAAACTTGGCCCATCGTCCCAGTCTTTGTTCTAAAACCCACCTGAAACTGGGAAAGAATGTCCCCTTCCTCGGACCATGTCTGGATCCTATGCAGTAGCATCCGACCAAATACCTTCTGCATAGCATCGATCAAGCTTATTGGTCTATAGTTTGCGGGATAGTCCCTAGCTCCCTTTTTATATATAGGAACTATTTCCGCAGACTTCCATGACGCTGGGACAGGTACACCTTTGGCTATGGCATTAATTAGTAATAAAATATAATGTGTACATTGGACACGATCATCCAGAAATAGGTCGCCTGGTAAGCCATCTGGGCCTGCAGCCTTTGCGGGAACTATTTTACTTATAGCAGTTTCTACCTCCTTACGCGTAAAGTATTCCTACTCTAACGGGAGCCCAGTTTGCCCTGTTAGTTCCCCCTCTTGGGTATCTCCTTCAGTGCTATAATCTTTTGTAAAGGCGCGGTTCGGTGCTCAATTCCATGACAGCTAGACGGTCATGTTCACTTTCATCACAATTGTCATAATTATTTACAGGTAATTACGTTGAAGGATTCAACACTGTGCAACATTTTAAGACAACCTTTTCCGAGGATACATTGGTATGCTCATACCATGTTAACCTATTATGGGTCATATAAGAATAACTGCTCCACTGAGTGAGGGGCCATGGCAGCTAATGAGTATCTTATCTCTATATTCTCACTCTTTTTCAGACTAGTTCTTACCGCGGCCACCATTTGAGGCAACAGGGAAGACCGGCCGCTACAGGGTCAAGAGTGGTAAAAAAGTAAGCAACAGTCTTTTGAGATCCTCCATGTGTTTGAGTCAAAACCAAGAGAGCACACACATCACGCTCACTGCAAAACAGTGTGAATTATTTTGTATGTTCTGGCGTTCCTAGTGCCGGGACGCAACACCATTTTTTCTTTAGCTTTAGGAATGCTTTTGTACATTCCTTATCCCATGGAATTGGATCAGACACATCTCTTTGTGCCAGCCTTAGTAGAGGCTTTGCTGCCAATGAAAAATGTATTATCCACTGTTTGCAGTAGCCAACCATTCCCAAAACATCCTGATGTCTCTCTGAGTTTGTGGTGGGTTCATCTGCCACATCCGTTCTACTCTTTCTGGTGACACTTTCTTAGCACCTTTCACAATAACGTGTTCCATATATTTAACTTATTTTTGACAGTACTGCAGTTTTCCTAGAGACACTAAGGGCCTGATGATGAGTTTGGTGGTCCAAGGACCACCAGCTCTGTGGTAGCGGTCCAGCCACTGACGCACTGCGGTCCGACTGCCACATTACGAGTTGGGTGGTTGGACTGCCCTAGGACTGCCGCCAGGGAACCACCAGTCCCTGGTGCTGGTGCTGTGGAGAAGAGAGAAAAATATGCTTGACAGGACAGTTCTGGTCCCACCAAGCATATTATGAGTTTCCTCTCCACCGGCGGTGTCATGGAGGTTTCTACTCCATGAACAACATGAGCGAGAGGAAACAAAGGGGGCACTATAGTGCCCCATATGCCTCCTCTGCTTGGGGCACATTATATTGATTTTTGAGTCCATGCCATGCAGGAACTTTGTGTGGTCCTATTGCGGTGCCTGTCTAAGGCACCACAATGGGACCGCCACACTGCCCGCCAACAGACCACCATAAACTTGTAATCTTGGGGATGGGTGGCAGTTACCTTCAGCGGTGCAGTAGCGTGACAGTGGTGTACCACCCACTCCTACACCGCCAAAAGTCGTAATCTGGCCATTTGTGTCTGTTCTCAGCCAGATGGTTCAGGAGTGCAATGGTATCATTTTTAAATGCATTCTGAATTTACGATTCCACAAGCAAGTCCTCTATAAGTTGATTAAGTGTGAATTTGTGTGGCATTATCAGGGCTTCTAAGTTTCTTTTTAAAATCTGGTTAAAGTTAGATGGACTCTCTGTATACCCTTGTGGGACATGAAACAATGGTAATACTTTCTGCTGTGAGACAAAAAAAAGAATTGGCTTTCTTCATGCAATGGCACTGAGAAGGAATCCTGACATAGGTCAATTACAGTAAACCATTCTGCAGTACATGTAATTTGAAACAATACGGTGGCTGGATTAGGTACCTCGATACAACAGGGTACCACAATTTCATTTCATTTATTTCTTAGGTCTTAAGCTAGCTTATATTTACCAATGGGTTTCTGTAAACCCATAATGGAGAGTTGCATTAACTTCATATCAGTTCTTTCAGGATTCCTTTTTGTAAGATTTCATCTATCACTGGTGGCATTCCTGCAATTGTCTCTGGGGTCAAATGGTCTGGAGGTGTTCTGGGGTATGTAAAATGTGGCTTCTCCTTAAAATAGGACTGGTTCTACACCTTTAATTAATCTGATGTCCTTCCATGTACAATCCCAAACTTTGGCATTCAATGTTTGTTTCATACCTCCAGGTAACTAATCAATAGTTAACAAAGGGTATATTTCTATCTCAGTTTCCAGTACACCATCCAGTGTACAGTAAATAGTGCAATTTAACTTGCACAACATATCTCTCCCAATCAAATTTACAGTGCTTGAATTACAAACAACAAATGAGTGCTTCTCTTCAATGGTACATATATTTACTGGTACCCTTTCTGAGACTGGATTTTGAACTTTTATATTTGTTACTTCTATAACTTAGATAGATTTTCTAGATAAAGGTAAGTCTGGCACTTCCGCTGTTCTAACAGTGGACATGGTAGCACCAGTATCAATGAGAAATGATACAGGGTGGCCATAAACCTCTGCATCTGCATATGGGTCACTCTGGTCTACCTCTAAGACCACACCAAGTACACATCTTCTTCCTCTCTCAGGCACTATCATTGAGAATTCTCTGAACCAGAACCATCAGTTTTAAGTAACAGGAATTGTTGCAATGTATTCTGGTTTGGGTGCTGTAATTGTGGCATGGCATTCTGAAATAGATTTTATTTCATTTTTGGCATCTGGTTTAAATTAAATCTGGGATTCTCCATTTATGCAGGTGCAATTGGTATCATTGGGATTTTCCCCTGCACTGACATTTGCAGTCCCTGTACAGGCGCATTCTGTATTTGTATACCGTGCAGCATTTTCAGGATTGTATTGACATTCCCTCTTCCAGCGTCCAATTCCATGACAGATGTGACAAGCTGTAATCTTTTTCATAGCGAAACATCTGATCCAAATCCTGTAACCACAGGAATACCTCTACCTCTTCCCTGTTACATGGCTATTCCTCCTTGATTTCCCTGAAAACCTGATTGTGACATCACAACTCCCTGCATGTTTCTTTGGTTCTTTATAAGAGAATGGTTCTGAACACCTTTCTGACCCAGCTTTGTCTAAGCCAAAATGAATTTCCCTTTTAGCTTCTTCATGTCTAACTCATCACTACAATATTTAGCATATCCCAGGATTTCGTTCAGTGCTTTATTTTGCTAACACATCACGTTTCAGGTTATGTGCTAACAGATCTCTGGCTACAGTCCCAATACAAACTAGAACACAAAAACCCCATATCTTTTTCCTCATGATATTCACTCACAATGTACTGTTAGAAAACCCGCAACAAAGTCTCAAAATACTCATGTACAGTCTTCTTTGACTCTCGAGTAGTTCTTTTGAATTTAAGCCAATCCATATCTTTCGGAGGCACTCTGCCTTACATGAAAGTAATAACTACTTCATACTTCTCCATCACCGTAGGAGACGGTGCATTTGTCCCAGTCACTCCTGCTGGTACCTCTCAAGACCACAGCACTGCAGTTTTACATTCAGCCCATAAATCTGCAGGCACAACAATGTTAGAAAATGTATTCAAATCAGAACACAGTACCTTTGAAATCTTGGTGAACCTTTCCCCTTGTGCATACGACTGCACCAGCTTGTCTCTCAATCTGGGAAAAGTGTATGTGAATGCAACCAAATCACCACGACTCTAAGGAACATTTACATATATTTCTCCTGCTATTTCTCTAAGTGAATAAGTTGTCACTTCTCCAACACAACCTTCATCCTGCTTCCATGCAATAGTTGCGTCCCTCTTTTTCTTCTCATATTTCTTTTTCCACTTAATTTCCAATTTCTCAATCTCACCCCACCTGTGAATGCAATTGACCAATTCTATAATATGAAATTGCAGTCCTGTAAACCTCATATTTTCAAATGTCTGATTATCCAATTGGACCCTTTAGCTTCTGTGTAGATGCACATTTTTTGTAAGGTCTTTCTCATATTTCTAAGTAAGTTCAGCCAATTTTTCATGAGTTAAAGCAGCTCTTCTTGTAACTTCCTTGCACTGATACATTACCTCTTTCCTTTGATACTGTTCCACTCTAAATACTCCCATTTATATTTCTTCCAATTCTGCTTTTATTTGTGAGATATTAAGGGGCTTTTCTTTTTTACTTTCTGGCCTCTCGGGTGTTCCCACATTCTCTGCCTTGCTAGGGTCTGTTGTTTCATCAAAACAAGCTGGTATGTATCCTTCCTCAGTTGCAACTATTTCTTCCAATGTGCTCAGGGCTGTAAGTGCTCGCATCCTTCCATCTATAAGTGCCTGTAACATTAATGGTGCCTTCCAAGCAGGTGTCTTGTGAGTTCTGGGAAGTTGGAACAAATCCTGAAGTGGATACTCCTCTGGTAACTAATTGAGTCTCCGGTCTCATTACTATATGCGCAGGAGCACTGGCTATCACCCGAGTTCCAGATGGTGCATTAATAACAGGTACTGGGGCTACACTGGTCATTGCGGCTATGGAAGTCACAGTTGGAACAGTGATTAGTGGTTGAGCTACTACTGGGGAGTCAATTTGCAATATCTGCAGGGGTCATTCAATTTGAGATGCGCTTTGCTGGACTGGAGCAGTTGGCAATATTGAACTAGTACTAGCGTCTGATCCACTCTTTTCTGCTAGGGTCACATGTGGTGGGGGTCTCGCAGTCAACATTTAATCTAATATTTCACCTCCTGAATCAGTATCTGACTCATCCACTTCCTTCCTAATGGATTATTTGCCCTTTCCCTTCTTACCAATCCCTGAAGTAAGGACTCGGTATAATATAGTCCCTTCTATAATAAACTTTCGCTATCTACACTGTGCTTCATCGCAAAGGGCATTTGCATAATTCTTCACTATCCTATTAGACCTCCCATTGTATTTTTCTTTCTCCTTTTCTGTGGCCACTCTCGCTCATTCATTAAATGCTTCATTCTGAAGGGGTCTAGGTGGTGGCTTCATTTCATATAATTTTCCCTTCAAATTATCAAGAATCCTTTTGTTAAATGTCCCACATCTAGGAAAGCTCAAAACACCCTCCTTCTCAATAATCCTACTCCATTGGCGAAGCCAAGCACATGTATCCAATCCATATTCAATAGTCATAATGTATGCAGATGTTCCCTCAGGAGGCGGCTCTTCACCTTTCCGTACTCTAAAAGTAACATCCCCTCTCACCAAGTGAAAATCTTTAAAACATTTCATGATGACAATTTAATCTGAAAAACCACAATCTAACTGAATGTTATGATTCTATTTCGTATACATCACTTTTTCTGCTAAACCAATTAAACTCCATTTGTTATTTTCACCGTCTTTTGATAACAAATCCAAATTCAAATATCAACTTTAGTGATTGAATTCCAACATTACACTACTACGCCACCAACCAATCACAGCATGAAAGCACACCAACCGACCAATCTCAGCAAAACCTCACTCCTCACAGTAGCTCACCCTCCCTTACAATTTTCTTTGTGCTTATACAATAAATTTGTATCGACTCTTAAAACACTTTGGGCCTCAGTACAATGGTGGGCAGACCACCACTGACATGCCATCAGTAGCAGTCACCGGACATCCAGGCCATCGACCCAACAGCTGGATTACAATACCGGCAGTCAGTGCGCAGACCTCGGAGAGAAAGACCACTGCCTCTGACAGGATCCAGAATCACGTCAGGGCAGCGGGCGGAATCTTATCCCTACAATGTTGCAGTAGAAAAAAACCTTTTATGACTGCCTGCGTGACAGCCCTACCCTAATAGGGCACATGGGACCGCTGACTCATTGTCGGATTGTTACCTGCCAGATACAATGGCGGTCGGCGGTCCGACCGACCACCATTGTAATCAGGCTTTTTGTTTGCTCTACTGAAGAAATTAAATGTCCTATTCATTCAAGCATCTGTTCACCATTCGGCAGTGAGATCACCCAAATCAATGCAGTTTCCATTGTTTGCTCAATTAGGTTCAACTAACACAGATCAATAATTATCAACCTCACCAACTTAATAACCCTACGAAAAGATCATCAACAGGCAGCTGACCTCCTTCCTTCAAAAAAACAACATCCTGGACCCGTCCCAATCCAGATTCCGCAGCAACCACAGCACTGAAACAGCCCTCATTGCTGCTACCTACCACATCAGGACCATGATGTACAACGGAGAAACCGCGGCCCTCATCCTCCTGGACCTCTCGGCCGCCTACGACACTGTCTGCCACCACACCCTCCGCACACGCCTTCACAATGCAGGGATCCGTGACAAAGCACTGGACTGGACCACCTCCTTCCTCACTGGCAGAATCCAGAGTGTCCGCCTCCACCCATTCCGCTCTGAAGACACCAAGATCATCTGCGGCGTACCCCAATGATCGTCCCTCAGCTCGACACTCTTTAACATCTACATGGCACCGCTCACCAACATCAACAGATCGCACAACCTCAACATCGTCTCATACGCCAACAACACCCAGCTGATCCTCTCTCTCACCAAGGCCCCCACCACCGTCAAATCCAACCTCTACGAAGGAATGAAGGCAATCGCCGAATGGATGACGATCAGCCGCCTGAAACTGAACTCGGACAAGACGGAGGTCCTCATCATCGGATCTACCCCTCCACCTGGGACGACTCATGGTGGCCGGCCGCACTGGGAGTTGCACCGACGCCCACCAACCACGCACGCAACCTGGGAGTCAACCTGGACTCCACATTGTCAATGACCCAGCAAGTGAATGCCGTCTCCTCCTCTTGCTTCAACACCCTCCGCATGCTCCACAAGATCTACAGATGGATCCCCACCGGTACCAGAAGGACAGTCACCCAGGCCCTCGTCAGCAGCAGACTGGACTATGACAACGCTCTCTATGCAGGAACATCAGCCAAACTCCAGAAATGACTACAAAGCATACAGAACGGCTCTGCACGCCTCATCCTCAACATCCCCTTCCACATCACAGCCCACTTGAGAGACTTACACTGGCTCCCCGTCAACAAGAGGATCACCTTCAAGTAACCCTGGGAGTAGTATGCGTAGTCGCGCTACGCGTAGCTACGCGAAGTTGCACATGCGCTTCGCGAGCAACGCTTAGCTACGCGAGTGCACATAGTTGCTTGTCCCGTTCGCGATGCGTTTTTCTTGCTCGTGAACACGTATTGCGTGTTTGAGAGTCTGTTTGCGTGCTCGGGGTATAGTATCTCGCGAACTTACCCATGCTGTCGCCTATGGGCGTGGCCATCTTGTTTTTGACTTGTCCCGCCCGTTTGCGATGCCTTATTTCCTGTTCCGGGTCGCATATAGCATGTTCGTGATACGCATGTCAAGTTCGGGAACGCGATTAACATGTTCGTGACGTTTTATGCGTGCTCGCGGAGAAATATCGGGCGAACTTACCCACGCGGTCGCGACGGGCGCGGCCATCTTGTTTTTTCACTCTATGCTGTGGTTCTGGGGCCTGCTTTTCTATCCTCCCTCAATCTTTGCCATCCTTAGCTTTTTACACTGTTTTTCTGATCTTTTTCATTTATTATCTGTCACTCTCTGTCCCTAAGTCTATATTTTGCATTTTATTTCTACTTTTACTGTGTTTTTTCTCACTTTTCTACTGTTTTATATTGCTTTCTTTTACTCCTTCCCCTAACTTTATTTTTCCCTTATTTTCTTTTGTGCCTCTCGCTCACCCCCAGAACCATGCCTAAGGGTACCAATGGCCACTCCAAGGGCAAGGCGCCTGTGCCCAAGAGCCGCCTGCCTTGCTGCAGACTGCGCCGTCCAGGGGTGCAGGTCCGGGAGCTTTTTGGACAGATGTAGGTGGCCGCCCTTGTTTTTTTTGTTCAGCGCCACCTCCCCTTGACCTTGGCAGCAGGCCTGGCTCCGGGTACCAGACCCAGGAGCGTCACCGCTGGTGGGCGAAGGTGCGCCGGACTGTGTTCCGTGAATCCGGGGTCCAGCGCACCCATCACCAGCTGTCCCACCGGTGGTCCGACATCTTGGACCTGGAGCAGGACCTGCTGGACCTGCTAGGTGTCGAGGTCGTGGGGCTTGGTGAGTAGCTGATATACTAGTACTATAAATATTGTGTATAATTGTTTTCAGAATAGCAAGAATACTGCTGCTTACATTGCAGGTATATTACGTTTCAAAATCTTCTGTGATTGTAGGACACAGGTGCTCGGTGCTGCTCTTACTTGATTGCAACTTTGCGCTCGCTTGGGCTGATTGATTATGTAAGAGTTTACTTAGAGAACTTAAGTTAGGTAATGCTATTGCTAGTGAGACTCTAGTCCTTCCTTTGTCCTCCTGTCACTAAGAAGAGATAGTGGTGGATGGATTGATCGGTTTAGTTAGTATTAGTTGGTAATTTTTTAGAGGTTTGCGTGACGCATCCTCTCTGTCACTGAGTGCTGCTTATTGCTTACCCCAGTCCTTTGTAGAACCTTTTGTAGTTTGTTTAGTGATTGGTAAGGCTAGCAGTATCACTAGCATGATAACATCAGATGCAACCAACCAACAATTTGGTGTATGACTATGCACAAATTTATGCATGTGTCCTACACCTATTCATTTTTGAGGGCTAACATTTAAATGCAGACTTATTGAACAATTGACCCGTCCGGAATATGTGGGCTAGGTCAGGTGGTACATAGGCTTAGTTTAGTTAGTATTCTGGAATCAGAATAGAATACTGGATTAGTGTTCATAAATAATAAGTAGACGGTCTGTGAGTCCCGCAATAATACTACTAGTCGATCAGATGACATAGGTCAATTTTATTGCAATTGTTTCCTAAAATGTTTTTGAGCCTTTTTTTAAATATTTGATTTGTTTCATAGTACACCAATCATTAATGTTTGTCTTTTTCTTTGTTATATCTTACATGATCAGCACCCAGGGGCAAGACAACAGGTTCAAAGGCGGCGGCGGGACAGTCACAACTCCAAGAACATCAAGCCTCCCAGGGCCAGGACCAGTCCTCCTCTACCGAGGCCTCTGCTGCTGGCCCCAGTAAGTCCTCCAGTGGTAATATTAATAATTATATTTCCCTAACTTTTACTGCACCTGATTTTTTCCGAACTATTTTTTCTGTTTCCTAATTCTATTTTTTTCCAAATCTTCTTTGATCTAGACTGTTTCTAAATTCTTGTTGTCGTTATCCCTGCCTCCAAGTGCCTGTGCTATGCGCCGGCTATGACTCTCTGTACTACTACTATTAGTCTGTCTGTAGCTAAGCTTGCCCAGTTGGTCACTCTTTATTTAAAAGGTTTTAAATAAACTCAGATCACCAATAGCTCTAGCAACGGAGTTCAGTCCTTTGGGTTGTCCTCTTCTGGTCTTCTTAATCTTTCTTGAGGCTTTTCGACAATTCCCACCAACAAAATGCCCAACCAGATATTTGACTATTTTTGATAGGATATACTACTACTGTTGTGGGGATTCTGCACAGCCACATAGGGTGTTGGTGATGGGAGGTTGGACCTTCCTCACACCTCAGTCAGATGTAAACCCACCACAATCCCGTGACCGACTAGATATACTCGCTCATTAGGTCCCCAACCCCCCCCAAAGATACCCAATGATTAGACACAACCCAGAACATAATAACACCCTTTTGCTCACTCACTCGTGTAAGTCCACCACACCAAATACCACAGAGTATTTGTGTAAGTTGAAGTTCAAAAGGTTTATTTTCAACTGACAAGCTCTGTACGTTGTTCTACAATTCAAATCATTATACTATACGAGCCAGCTACAAAAGCAAAATGCATAAGATTAAAACAATAAACATTGTTACAACAAGTCCAGCAAAGAGTCAGACAAACGATCTCTGTGCAAATTCTGGGGTACCCCTCACCTTAGAACATAGAAGTACTGGTTACATGCATCTCATAAGCCTTGCAAAGCTCTGGTTCGTTCGTAGAAGTGAATCTTCCGCCTGTTATGAGAAAAATTGTGTGCGTTAGATAGTATAATGCAAGCATTTCTCATTCATGCCAAAAAGTGTAGCATGTTATGTTATGGCTAAGCAATACAGACTGACCAGAACTCCTTAACAAAGTGGCTTGTTTTGCAACCTCTTGTACGCAACGCTCAGACAGTAGCTGTATGAGCTCATGTGGTATCAAAGCCAAAGGCATCCACAACAAGCTGCGAGGTAACGTCCGTGCGCAAAAGACATGAAACTAAAATGGTGCATGGCTCAGACTAACTTTGCAAAGAGTAGAGTAGACTAGAATGACCCTACGGACCATAACACTACTAGTCTACTCTACTCTAGTACCCGATTTGGACTAGTGATGTATGTTGCATATGTATGTATTAACTTTTTTTCAATATTGCTAGTGAAAAAGAATGACTAGGGGGAGGTGTATATGTAGGGTGACCAGACATCCCGGATTTCCCCGGACGGTCCCCGTTTTGGGAGAAGTGTCCCGGTGTCCCGACACTTTTCTCCAAATTGAAGAAATGTCCCGGTTTTTGAGTAGTGTCTGGGTTACTTAAAGAAATGTCCCAGTTTTTCGGTTGTGTCTCGGTTTAGTATACGCACCGGTGTAAAACAGATGTGTGCATACTTTCTTTTCACTGCTGGAAAAGTTACAACGTGATGAGGTCGCATAGGTGATTGTTGTAGCAGAAGGGAAATCTTTAAAGAGAGAAATTTTCTTTCTGATTTTCCACTTCTTTTTATGACACAGGATGCAGCAAAAACGTCCTTGCACCAGCCATCAGGACAAGACTGCCTTTGAACCACGGGTGACCAGCAAGACCCCGCTTTGCTCACAGGAGTCAGAGGTCACCACCTACAGCAACATCCAGCCAGCCACCTGTTTAACCCCGCTCTGCCCTTTTATGAGCGTGCAAAATACATCAGAATCAAGCAGCTGCCAAAAGTGAAAGGGGCCTGGAGTGGAACCATCCTGCATGACCCTTCCACAGCCCTAACAGCACCAGCAAGTCGTGACCCAGCCTCTGCATCAGAGCTTTTCTCTTTTTTCCCACCTGTCCCCAAAAAATACCACACATTTGTTTAATATTTCATGGGCAAGAGTCAAAGGTGCATGCGAGTGACTGATGAGCAGGAGGTCAGTGTGCCAGACGGCCTTGATTTGTAAGTGACTGAGGGAAGGAGGTAAATGTTACTGTTGTAGGAGTGGCGGAGGATGAATTTATGGGGGGCCCATTGGAGCAAAAAAGAAACTGTTAGAAACTCCTAAGATGGAGTCTTGAGGTGTTATGGGGCTTGTTTGGTGGTGGGCGGTTGGTCCCTCATCCACAAAGTTCTTACGAAACTTGTTACGGCCTGAAGATTTTGCACCTTCATCGTGCTTTGCACCTTCCTAGTGCTTTGACTCAGAGAACAGAAAATATAACATGCAGCTCTGAGACAGTTTTTCTCATCTAGTTTTCATGGGAAACAGCCTTAACCATGCAGCACGAACTATGCTAGGCTAAACCATGCAGGCGGTACCATGCACATCTAAACCGCAAATATGCCTTAACCACGCAAATGCATGTTTAAGACATATGCGCGATCTGGTTGCTGCTGTCGCCGGGCGAAAGAACAGGAAGCAGGAAGAGCAAGGATCAGGACGAGGCAGAGAGGTAATTCGGTTTTTGTAGGCATGTGTGGGGTAGTTTGTAGGGGTTGTGGGATAGTCAGGGTTGTTTACAGGGGTGACGGGGGTCCGGAGATTTAGGGCTCAGGGAAGGGGACAGAAGTGGGGGTAAATAATTTGGGTTGGGGGTAGTTTTGGGGTGTCGGAGTAGTTTTCAGGACTGTGGGGTTGGGATTTTTAGGGCTCAGGGCAGAGGACAGGAAAGGTGCAGTTTTAAGGCTAAGGAGGCAGTTGGGCGGGGTAGATGGGTTTAGGTTTTAGGGGTGGGGGCTTGTTTTAGGGCTCAGAGAGGGGGCTGGGGTCAGAGTATTTTTAAGGGGGCTGGGTTGTAGGGCTCAGGGTAGGGGGCAGTATAGGGGCAGTTTTGAGGTTGAGGGGGCAGTTGGGCTGGGGTAGGGAGAAGTAGGGATTTTAAGTTTAGGGTGGTTTTAGGGTTTAGGGCAGAGGGGCAGGAGTGTGATCTTTACCACACATGCTCATTTACCAAACATGTATTTACTGCAAAATTGCGTGGTGAAGGCATGCATGATAAAGGCATGCGTGGTAAAGATGCGGTCGGGGTTTAGTCTATGTCTATAACAGACAGCTGTCAAATAGTCCTACTTTTATGTCGATTGTTGCTACAAACTGTAGTCCTACTTCTATGTCTATGGCCTGTCCCGGGTTTTTTGTTTTGAGAATCCGGTCACCCTATGTATATGGCATCTAAAAATGTGCAATGTTTTTTCTAGGCGTACTATCGACCAACACCAGTGTCGGGGCCAGCGGCGATGTGGACATTCCGAAGGGAGCCGGAGATGTGGCTGCAGAACCTGCAGGAGCTACAGGGGGTGAGCCTGCAGCAGCGGTGGGCGGTGGTAAGTTATGTTCCTTGTTGACATTACACTAGCGGGAAGGTTGTACTAGTGTACACTCACTCACTGTACTGTTGAGACTTAGTAAGTATGAAGTTGCAGTGAACATTAAACAACAGTTGAAGAGAAGACACCCTTTAATTAGCAATGGCATAAGCAGCAATAGCATTAGCAGCGTGAGTTGAGTAACCAATGGCTTCTTCCATCTGACTCCAACTCAGCTGTGAGTTTATGGAGAAGACTAAAAGTCAGATCAGATCAGATGACCTTGATGGATCTGTTGTTGAACAAAAAGGGAAAGAAGGGTGGAACTGAAAGAGGAAGGACGGGCGAGATGTAATATGACTGGCAGAGAAGGATACGTTGGAAGCATACATAGGTGGCTGATAGGAATCAGATGCATGGGTTGGTGAAGGATGGAAAGTCAAAGAAAAGATGCCTGCATGGGTGCGCACACCGTATGGGTGTATAGGATTGCAAGAATCGTCAGCGGTGTTTTGGTCGCACCCAAAGCCAAGGCAAGCAAGGAAGGACGCATGGGTGGTTGTTGGTGAAACAAACTAAGGTTTGTTGAGAGATTAAGAAGAATGTTAGACGTTTACTTTGAATGGATGGATGCCTGGATGTATTTTAGCATAGGTTGCGAGTGCGACTGTCACTGGATGCAGAGTTGCAGAGTTGCATGCAGACCAGAGTCTTTGAAGAGAATGTAAAAGAAACCGCTCCACTGTGGCAAAGCCGACTACCGAGGGGAATATATAAGTTGTATTTTCAGAATACTCCCTTGACTCACAGTAGTTTGCAAGCACATCATATATATATATATATCTTGTGTATGATGTATGTAGTTATCAGCACCTTCCTCCGACTCAGAGGACCACTCCCTACCTACCTATATTAATTTTACTGTCAGCCAGCGTGCTATTGTGGATGGCCTATCTGTTGGTTACACAATCAATCAAAATAAAGTACCTCATGTCGTCTCATATATAAGCAATGATCATTAGATCAGATATATAATCTGCCTTTTTGTAGTAGTGAGGGCAGGGTGAAAGAGAAATTGAGCAAATTTCCCTTGATGTAACAGAGAGACTATGTACAGTGCCACCCGTAATACAAAAATTACGAGCTTCCCCACCTGGAGATAGTAGTAAATACTAAATAGAACTAACGTGAGTCTGCGTCATCATCATGAGTCAGACTCGAGTATGTTTGTCTTCGGCGCAAGCTGACTGTGCTGGCATGTGTCGGCTACAACAAGGTTATGTAATTTTGCTAAACTAAAGAGAAAAATAAGACTGGTGTACTGTGCCACCATAGTGTTAGTATATTGCCTGAAAAACTCCCAGAAATGTTAGAGGCTGAGGAATTGGGAGGACAGATACATACCGCAAATGTTATGTACTGTACTTGGTAGTAGTGCTACAGCTACTATGTGTTGAATTAATTTTGTGATACTGTTTTGCTAAGAGTATTGGTAAAATATATTTTTTTTCTTTCTTGATATAGCTCCTCCTAAACCAATAAGGAAGGAGTTGGCAGTTCTGGCCCGGTGCCGGAAGCTTGAGGCCATCTGTGCCGAGAATAGACGGCTGGTGGCTCTGGCGGAGGAGAAGGAGGAGGCAGCAGCAGCTGCAGCCTCCTACAATGCCCCGGGCCCTGGCCAGGCACCACCAGTTGTTTGACGCCGCGGTCAGGCAGCCACCCATCGCTGCCTACCAGCAACAACATCCAGCACTACTGCTGCCCCCCCTGTGGATGCAACTGCAGGGCATATGCGCGCCGCATGCTCCTCCGGAATGCGCGGCTGGAGGAGGAGCTAGAGGAGGTGAAGAAGCATCTGAAGGTCCTGGAAGAGAAGAGTCCGCCGCTAGGAAAAAGACGCTGTTCAATTGCCCCTTTTTTATTGGTTCTTATGGTGGGTGGGAATCGGGCATTGGGGTTATGTACAATTGGACTTTTTCATTTTGACCATTGGTTGGGGTTAGGGAGAGGGGTGGGTCAGGTGTTGTGGGATTTTTTTTTACATAGTTTATTTTTGTTAGGGGATTAAATTATATATATTTTACTTTACATACGATGTGGTTAATGTTTTGTGGGTGGGGTTACTGTTTTACGTCACACGGTTTCCTTGCTGCTGCAGGGCCACAGCCAGGGATTGATTTAAATAATTGGCTGACTTTGTGAGACACAAACAGATAGATGCGGTACCCCTCACTGATTCACTTGTCCTAGTAGTACAGTCACTCTCTCCTCCTCCTGTCCTAGTCCATTACTATACCTCCCCCAAACATCTTTTCTTTTCTTACCTGTGATTGATGTTTAAGTTAGGCACAGCGATGGCTGCATGACTTTGACGATGCAGGTTGGGTTTCCAAAGAGAATGCAGAATCAGATGCCATGGTTGTGGTGGTAGTAGTAGTAGACACTGGCAGTAGCATTTGCAAAAAAAGAAAATGAGACAGTCAGTCACCTGAGAGAGACTCTTGGAGGAGTAGTAGAGCGAAATAAATAAAACATAATGGTGTAGGGGATAGCCTAGTACAACAAGTTACAAACTGTAGTTGTTTTCAAGTCACTCAACTAGGCCTACACTAGACACAAGCGTAACCTTTAGTGCTGTGTGTAATAGGAAGGATGAAAATCGATGCCGGCAATTAATGATGATGGATTACATTAATTACGTTCCTTTGTTAAAATAGTTAACTCGCAATTCGCAAATATACGTATCATCATGGGTGGACAAGCAGAAAAAGATCCTCCACCTGCCTTGAAATTGAATTAGTGTTGCTTTCGCCACGTCCGCCCCAGCAAGCGTGTGATCAATTATTGGTGTACATTAATGTAGTCACACCTCAATAAATCACGCAGCCCGGGGGAAGAGGGTTAGGGTTTGATGAATGGTTGGGAAGAGGGGTTTGGGGAAAGGATTGACAAAGAAAAAACGGTACGCATGAACAAACAACAAAAGTAAACACATCTTTGTAGACTACCATATCCATAAATGTGTTGAGGGTGAAAAAGGAAATGCATGCATGATGATGATGATAACTTGATGGTTAATGATAAAACTTACCAATTACTACTAGACAATTAGACAGTGCAGGGCATCAGTATATATTAATATTAGGCACTTTGCCTTGCCTATCTCCTCATAGAGAGAGAGACACAGATTACATACAGTTTGTGTTCTGTTCTGTTGTACCGGGCTTACTTTTAAAGATAGCAAAGAAAATTTAAAAATAGCTGTAGGGATGAATTATAAGCAGAGAGAAAACATAATTAATAATAACAACAACACACGGTATTAATGATTGAAGACAAAAAATGAATCAAATTGTTTAAAAGATGAAGAAAGTTGATACTGTTACTGTGTTATCCTGGTCAAATGGGGAGTTGCATCTCGGCATTCCTCTTGGTCCTCACTCCTCAGTCCCTTCCATGGATGCTCCGTCCATCAATTTTGGGTGTCGCCACTGCCTGCCTGGCATATGTAGATTCATTGGGAAGGTAAGTGTGCGTTGTTTTTCCAAGTATAGCACAAGGTAGAAGCCAGCCTGTAAGTGTAAATGGAAAAACAAATGGGATACTCAGAAATCAATGAATTAAAAAAATGCATCAATAACGGTGGAGTGCAACAAGAGTCAGACAGAGAAGAGAACACTTTTACACTGAGGCGGCATGGATAGATATATCATGTCTGTCTACTCAGTTTACAGCATTTTTTAAGCTACACCAACAACAGGACAGAGCATGCCACCCCAGGGCACCGGGCCGTGACCAAACCTCCATTTAGCTGAAAGTTTGACGAGCCAGACAAAGCACATATACAGCAACCTAGCATTTTCACAATTAAGTGAATAAATCAAATCAATGGCAATGCACCGCTGTCAGTCATACCACTGCACTTCTGGACTCCACCACTACACGGACATGTAGGTTTGCTGTGGTTGTTGACTTATTTACCGTTTTATGCCACTTGATTTGAAGTGCCCAGAGTTATTCCATTAAATCATCTCCGATCCAACTGACTGACTGCGAAAGTGCAAAGTTAGTATGGTCATGACTCATCATCATGGTGTTGTTGTACGTGTTGGCCAACTCCAACTCAGTCTGTAGTATACCGAGTACGACTCTGACTAAGTCCATATTCCATATTAAAAATTGCAAGTGATATTGGCCTGCAGTAGTAGTAGGAGTACAATTTGGTTATTAAACAACAAGAAGGGACACATTGACTGTCACTTGAGTCACTTTTGGTTGGTAGATTAATTACTAGTACAGTTCGACTTCATGCACAACATCATCAACATCAACACAAAAAACAGCAATCACTCTGAGTCTGCATACAATGCATGCATTGCCAACATTAGTACATTACCTGTCTTGCTCTTCTCTTTTGCTGTCAGATGCCTAGTTCTTTCTGACAGGTGTGTGTACCGAGCCAGTGGCCTCATTATTACTCCACATTCATTTTGAGTGTTAGTCGCTGTTTTGATTTTCTTACTCATCTGTGGCACTTCTTTGTTGCAGTTGAAGTTGGTTCACATCATCATGGTCAGTGCTGTCAGATGGGCCACAGCCTGGGTAGCGCTCATTGTTCAATTGAATTGAGTTTGCAGAAATGTGACATGTCAGCAAGTTTCTTCAAAGAGTCTCTTGTCTTTCTCTGCCAAGTACCTTCTGTTCTGACATTGATGAGCTTTTATGCCTGCCGAGGTGGCAGCCTATTTCTGACAGGGACGAGTTTTGGCTCGGAAACAAAAGGAGGATACCTATAGTCACGTTCCACTTCTTCTGGAGGGACTGTTAGAGGCAACAATTTTTCCTGTACTATTCTCCATCCAATGTCTGGCTTGAGGGAAATGTATTTAGGGCGAGTCAGAAAGATGGAGCAGGACTCTGAGGAGTGGGCAGTAAAATGCACAGAGGTGCAAGTCCAATAGGGAAATAAAAAGAGAAGACGGTGGTGATGGATTCATTTGTTGTGATTTGATTTGAAGCAGAAAAAGACAGATACACACACAAATAAAAGAAGGTATAAAGTAACAATTAGAAAGCCTAGTTGTCAGGGAAGAGGAGCTCGTCCTCAAACTCTGGTGGTTCGGACAGAAGTAGGTCATGTAACCCACTACTTATGTCATCAAAGTCGATCTCCTCTTCCTGCTGTGATTCACGTATTTTGTAGTCCGGTGGTATAAAGTGCTGATTCATTTTGATCATGGTTAACCTCTTCACGCTTTTGGGAGAGAGACTGGTCCTTTTCACCGTTACAATGGCACCAGCAGTACTGAAAACACGCTCAGAAGAGACACTCGTGACAGGGAGGGGAAGCCAGATACTTTATCGCCAGCCTGCTGAGCACTGTCCATTGGCTTCTTTTCCCATACCAATACACCAATGGATTTCCATCCATGAAGACCTCTGTTGGGTCATCCAGATACGCCTGGACCATCCGCTCAATGCTCAAGGGTGTTCCGATGTGCTCGGCCTCTTTTTGCCTTTGCATCAGCTCTGGACTTACCATACCCCTGCCATAGAAACCAATCAGTTGCCGATTGTAGTGTGGATGATCCTGTTCTTGCTGTTGATGTTATTGGTAGTGTTGGTGTCGGTGACTGCTGGGAGGCAAACGCACTGCCCTCAGGCTCTGAAGTAGATCTTGACTCTGGAATCTGCCCTGGAGTACTTGTTCTGGGCTGGGGCGGGGGGCCTCTAATTACTAGCCATTTGTTTTCAAAGTCAATGGCTTGCTCAGCTATGAAAGTTCTATATGTGGCAACATCCACTTCTGAAAAAGGAATTACTGCCTTACTGTTCAGAAATGCTTTGTACCATGGATCCAAAATTGTGGGAGTAATGTAATGTGGATGTGACACAATATTATTTTGAATCCTTGTATTTTCAGATAAGTGATTCCGCCAAATAATGTGCGTCTTGTTTGTCATCCACACCTGTGTACGTTTTAGACACCTCCTTCAGCTGTTGCTCTAGCATGTGCAAGAATTGGATAGCTTGGCCCATAGTACAGTCCTCCCTGCTGACTTCACGTGTGAAGACCTCAAAAGGAAGTAGCATCTCTGTCAGGCATTTAACGAGGTCCCGTTGACCCATCTCAATGGTCATGCCTCTCACAGTAGGATCCCCTAATCTTCGCATGACATAAGCATTGAGTGGTATGTACTGCTCAAACAGACGATCAAGCATGTAATATGTTGAATTCCAACGTGTTGGCACCTTTTGGATGAGTGCTTTGACTGGCATTTTATGCTCACGTTGAATGACACTCAGCTGCTTCCGGGCTTTAAAAGAATGGCTGAAATGTGTGCAAATTCTTCTGCAGGGGACCAGTAAGTTTCTGACTTTGTATTCATTTTTCAGAAAGTCTTGAACAACAATGTTAATGCAGTGTGCCAAACACGGGACCCTGAAATAGCCACCATCTTTCATGGCCCTAACTACATTCTGACAGGTGTGTGTACCGAGCCAGTGGCCTCATTATTACTCCACATTCATTTTGAGTGTTAGTCGCTGTTTTGATTTTCTTACTCATCTGTGGCACTTCTTTGTTGCAGTTGAAGTTGGTTCACATCATCATGGTCAGTGCTGTCAGATGGGCCGCAGCCTGGGTAGCGCTCATTGTTCAATTGAATTGAGTTTGCAGAAATGTGACATGCCTAACTACATTACTGCCATTGTCCGTGGCAACAAAACCAATGTTAAGCCCTCTTGGGCGCAGCCACTCAAAGACATTGCTGTTAAACTCATCCAAAATTTTTGCAGCAGTATGAGATTTCTCCATGGCAAACATGGCTACATTTGCATGTTTGCGAGTGGCATCAAAAATCTCAGCAGCGTCAACACCAGCAGATATCTGTTCTCTTACCCTCACGAAAAAGATCCAGTGTGCTGTTATGCATATGTAATCAGTGGCTTGTCAACTGGTCCACATGTCTGTTGTCAGGTGGATATTATGAACAGCACTCTGCTTCAAGGCGTTTCCAAGCAATTCCAGCATGTCGTGGTGTAGTGCTGGAACAGCAACTCTGGCAAAATAGTAGTGGCAGGGAACCTGCCATTTTGGGCAGATGGCTGTCACAAATTCCAGAAAACTCACCCTTTCAACAAAAGAAAAAGGGAGAAGGTCCAGTGCTAACATTTTAGCCAGCTTCGCATTGTACAAACGTGCTATTGGGTGGTTGCGTTCGTACTGCCCCTCCACCGGCCTAAACATGCTGATAATCGTGAGCTGCATAGTTTGCCTTCCTCTTTGGCTCAATGTTGCACTTTTTTTCATTGTAGTACTCGGTGCTGTCTCACTGGGGACAGGGCTACTTTGTGTACCACTACCAGAGAGAATGTCTCCTTGTCCTTCCTCTCCCACCGTGATCAGATCTTCTTCTTCTACTTGTTCATCCCCACCAACACCAATGGTTGCAGTTTTTATGCCGCGAAGGTGGTCCTCCCAGTTGATCAAGTGGTGTTTTTTCAGATGGGTTATTTAGCCTCCGGTACCATAGTTTGTACCAAGCTTACCCCGACTAACAGAGGTATTACAAATGGAGCATATAGCAATGTTCTCCTCCTTTTCACTAACCGTAAAGAAGTCCCAACCTGGGGATCTTAACTTTTGCCTCCCTCTGGAGGTGCCACTTCCAATGCCGGATGAACTGGATGGTGTGCGTTGAATTTGACTCTGTGCTGTACCACTACATACTTCTACTGAGGTTGTGGTTATGCTGGATGTAGGTCAGTGATGGGCCTTTGCAAATGCAAATATGGAAGCTGTAGGTTGTGTTGGTGTTACCTGTGATGGAGGTATGTGTGCTACATCCTTCGCAGCAATTTTGGATAGGGTACTAATGTTGGTCTCCATCTCCTCGGGGCCGGGAGTGATGTTCGTGATGACTGGCTCATCAACATCATCATCATCATCCTGCTGTTCTACATCAACCTCCAAAGTGTAAGGCTTTTTGGAACCTTCCTTTTGCCTAGCCTGGTCTTGGGATGTGTCTCCCTCTCAGACTCAGTTTGTGGCTTCCAAGTGGCATCTAGATCATCAGAAGGGGGGCTAGGTGAAGAACTTGGACTAACCATCCTTTTCCTTGGTGGGGATTTGGAAGACAATGGAAATTCTGAATGACTGGCTTCCTCTTCTTCCTCTGCATGAGGCTCAATTTCCTGAACTGCCCCTACTTCGGGAGGAACAACAACTAGTATTGCAGGCGGTGGTTGCGGCTGTTGTTGTTGAGCACTTATCTTCTGTGTTTCCTCCTGCATTGATTGGTTACTACTTTGAGATAGCGATTGTAGGAGAGTAGGGTCTGCTATCCTATGGTCACCCCAAATTTTTGCTTTTTGCTTCACTGGTTTTTGACATATTGAGGCTGTGGGCCTGCCAATCAGACCCCCAGCCTGCTGTTCTCTCTACTAAATTAAAACTATGCACCCTAGGTGCATAACCAATTGGAAGTGGATCACCCTGTCAGCCCCTGTACCAGTGTACACTAGGTACCCAGGGCATTGGTGTACCCCAGGCCTGCCAGGGGCTGCAGCATGTATTATGCCACCCCAGGCTTGGCCTAACAATCTAACACAACTGGCTGATCACTCAGCTGGGGTAAGTTGGTGTAATCACCTCTTACTTAGGTGTAGTATACCTATGCCTAACCTTAAATGGGACACCTGGTAACCTATAAGTCACTCCTATGGCAGGCCTTAACAATCCTGAAGGCAGAGTGCTTGGTTCCATGTGAGATGGTGCTCTGGCATGAGCTGAGCCTGTCTGCAGTGGTCGGAACAACTTCCTTCTACTGTTTCCAGATATCGTCATACCATATACTCTTAAGTGCATTATGAACCTCGCGGTTAAATGCTATCTTTGGTTTGGCTTTATCAAAACATGTCGAGTTAGGTGTCATACGAATTGGAATACTAACCCCTCGCCAATTCTGGCGACGGGGTTAGCATTCCACCCTTCTAGAGGGACACGACATGTACAGTACCTGAAACCCGGGTAAAATCAGACATAGCCTCAGCTCCACAAAATGGATGCTGCCACCACAGACACAAGTCTGCCCTCCTGCTGCTGGGAGTCCTTCCAGCTTGGGAGGTGTGGACAAAGGGTTTCCTGCCAGGGGAGGTGCGTGCACCACCCCAGACAGGATTTTGTGTATTGGTCAGGTAGGGCTTGAAAGAAACCAGACATGCCTGTGGCTCACAAGGAGCCTCGGTGCATATGCCAGTTCAAACCGGTCCTGGGGCACACCAGTCCCGGGCCTGGGGCGAGCTGGACAAAGGATTGGGGGTGTAACCACCCCCCTTCCTGGTCCCACCCATAGGGAGGGACCTAGCAGGTAGTCCGGCCCCTAGAATCCGCTTAAAGGTAGGAGCTGTGTCCTAAGACTTCAGACATCCTGGAATCAACTTGAAACTAAGAAGAAGACGGGAACTTCGACATTCTGCTGCACAGAAGACTGAAGAAAATCTCCCCTGTGGTCAGGGAGTGACCACCTTGCTAACGCAAGCACCATCCAGCGAATCACCGTCTGCTTTGCCGCCGCCTCCCACCGGAGCCCGAGCCCAGAGACTGACAAGACCTGGACCTCCAGACCTCTCACCGCCCGATCCACAGTCCCTGAAAAGAGGAGACCCGGGGAGGCACCGAGACACGTGGAGCCAGCCATCTTGGAACGACTACGACAAGCTGACAAGTGCAACAACCGAGGCTCCCTCCAAGTTGTGCTTTGGGTCCTGAGAAGCCCAACCCTCGAGCAGCATCTGCACCAAAGGTGAGCCCTCCAGCATCTCCACGATCTGCGTGGGGCCCTTCTGCATTTTGCCACTCGACGCGCCTAACCGGTTGCTGGCCCGCTGGCTAGTGGCCATCTTGGCGACGAAATCTACGACAAACACCGCTGGTCTGGTTGCTCCAGACTGGCCCTTGCTCCCCCTCCAAAGGAGCAATCCCTCTGACCTTGCTGGTCAGAACCAACAGCTGATTTCCGAATCCTCCTGCAATTGCTTTTGCCAAGGCTTGTTTGCTTCGATCAAGTCGCCGACACCGCCGACAGCGAGAGCCTGCGTGGGACAGCTCGTGAGCCGACTCCTGGACGTCGTCGACCTTCAGGGACCACGTGGCTGCGGAGACAAGCTACCCCTCATCACCTGTTTGCACCCGACATCGCCTGGTACCCACCTGGTGCCACGCTGGTCACTGGCTAGTGACTGTGAACACTGTCCCCTCTGCTTACAGGTCTTCAACATCTCCGATCCACTCTTGGATCCACTGCATCTCTCCCGGACCGACCGCCTGCAGCATCTTTGTCTTCAAGCTCCACGGAACAGATAGAAGAAACCCGACGCACTTTGAGGCCTATGCACCCGCTTCCTGTGGGTGAGGTAAAGCTGGTACTCCGGTGCCCATGTGTAGTAATACATCTCTAGTGCCTGTGTTCCAAATCTTAAGTTCCTAGTCAACCCGGAAGATCTCCTTTGCAGTAACTTTGTACTTTTTACGCACCCATTGAAACCTATGGGAGCACGCGTGTGACTATTTGCACTGCACACGCCACCCGTGGACCTCCTGGTCACTAACTGACGTTAGCTCCTTGTAGGCCCAGCAATTCTAGAGGCCCTAGGCCTTTTCCCTTTTCTGTTCGTGGTACTTATATCACTATTTTAGTATATGGTTTGAGTGGCCACCAGGGCCTATCCATATAACGTGCAACTTCTGTGTATTCTGTGATAATCTTGTTTGACGATTTGTGCTCCTGTGCTTATAAAGAGACTAGGGGTTACTTTGATAAATAAATACATATATATTTTGAATATATATCTGTGTGGTGTCCTTTCATTGGTATAAAAGGGGGTTGCATTTGGTAAAACAACTGGCTTAACACGTTTCACGAGTTTAGCCTCAAAGACTGCTTAGCCTACGCTACCACTAGGGCAGCTAGTCCGAAAAGGTTGACTTACAACCACACCATAAGGGTTGCTTGGCATGGTACAAGGTGATCACTTTAACTAGTGAGCATCATATACCAGGCCAACTTCTCACATTGGTGAGCAGCGGTTGGATTTGAGCTTGCCGTGTTTTACCATTGTAATCTCTTGGTTACCAATTGAAAGATCACATAGGTACCTGTAGGTACATATAAAACAAGATTAGATATACATAAGTTCTACTGAACTTAGTTGTTGTAGAGCAAAGGGAGTAGCACACCCTGACTACAACTACTAGATAGGTTTAGTAGGTAAACCCAAGTGTAGGTAGATTGCAACACATCCACCCACACTTAAGAGCAATGGCCGGGGCAGAGGGGTCCACTGTACCCATCTCTGTTGAGAGTGACCCCCAGAGGGCACCATCCAGCTTTGCTACCCTTAATCAGAATGAGCTCAGGCATTTGGCAACTCTTAGAGACCTTAAACAGCCCAAGAACCCAAACTCTGCTGAGCTCAGAGAGCTCTTACAGAATGATGAGAATCAGAGAGCACTCAAGAAAGCTTCCCAGTTAGCCCCCTTAGGGTCAGGAACAGGAGGCCCCCCTTCTGAAGATACTACAGAGGTACCCAGTTCCAATAGCCATCCCTTAGATGAGAACCATACTACAGGGGAGGAAAGTGGTGAGGATACAGAAAGTAGTGATGATGAAGGGAGAACTAGCCCAGTGCCAAGTATTATACTTGGCCCAGCTAAACTAAGGCTATTGGGGACTGACAATGGGTTCACCCCATTGGATCTCCCCAGTGGACTTAACACAGGGCTTGGGAGGCAAAGGAATCGCTCAGGTGACTCCAATGCTTCTCATGGCTCTAGAGGCTCTCAAGGTCACTCCAGGAAAAGGATGACCACCCCTCAGAGGAGGGAACATGAGGCCAGAATGCAGGAAGCCCAGCTGAGGATCAGGAAGCAGGAGCTAGAAGTAGCCCTGATGGAAGAAAAACTGAACAAAGCTAGGCAACCTAGAGAGAGTGGGTCTACACCCACTGGTGGCAGCATTGTCCCTAAGGACAAAGATAGGGTTTTTGATAATAGGAACCTGTCTAAGGTTGTGCCCCCCTACAAAAGTGGGGATGACATCCACAAATGGATAACTGCTCTTGAGAGAGCCTGCAAAGTACAGCAGGTTCCTGAAGACCAGTGGGCAGCAATCCTCTGGCTCTCCTTTGAAGGAAGAGGCAGAGACAGACTCCTCACTGTTAGAGAAGAGGATGTCAGAAACTACAGAGTCCTGAAGAGTGTTCTGGTAGATGGGTTAGGCTTAACCACTGAACAGTACAGGTTAATGTTCAGAGACACCCAAAAGACACAGACTCAGGACTGGTCTGAATACATTGAATGTGCCACTAAGGCTTTGGAGGGTTGGTTGCTGGGAAGTAAGGTATCTGATTTTACAGGATTGTATAATTTGATGATGAGAGAACAGATTTTAAATAACTGTCAAAACCAGCAACTGCATCAACACTTGGTTGACTCTGATCTGACCTCTCCCCAAGAATTGGGAAAGAAGGCAGACAAATGGGTCAGAACCAGGGTTAAGCAAAAGAACCAGAACCAGGGCCAAGGGGGTGATCAGAAGAAAACAGACCAAAAGGGTGGAGATCAGAAACCTAAAGACCAGAAGTCTTCAACAGGGCCCCAAACTACTGCTAAGGAGGGTGGGTCCCAACAGTCCAAGAAGAAGAAAGAAGGTCAGAAGAAACCCTGGTGCAATCATTGTAAAAATACAACTCACTGGACTAGTGATTGCAAAAAGGGTGGAGCCCCCAACACTGTTGCCCCTAAGGCACCTGCTCCCAGTACTACTGTTAGCAGTGTTGGTCCCCAGACAAAGGGTGTAGTGGGAATCACTATGGGAACTGAAGGAGATTCTGACTTAGACAGAACCCTTACACAGGCAGTCTTGATCTGTGATGGGGACATTGATTTGTCCCTGACTGTGAGCCCCAGTAACCTGGGCAAGTACAGACAGACTCCTTTAATTAATGACAAAGTGGCTCAAGCCTACAGGGACACATGTGCCAGTGTCACTATGGTGACACCAGGCTTTGTGGACCCTGGACAGTACATACCAGGTGAGAACTACCTGGTGACCAATGCCAGCAATGCCACTACTTCACACAGTGTGGCAGTTGTTAACTTCTCATGGGGAGGGGTAACTGGCCTCAAAAGGGTTGTGGTTAGTGCAGACCTCCCAGTAGAATGTTTGTTGGGCAATGACCTAGAGAGTTCTCTATGGTCAGAAGTGGAGTACAGGACTCATGCAGAGATGTTAGGTATATCATCACATGTCCTTGCTGTGACCAGGTCACAGGCCAAAAAGTGCCTCACTGAACCTCAGGTCTTGGATCCTGGAACAATGGACCAAGCACCTACCAAGAAGAAGAACAGGAGGGTCAAGGCTGTGCCTTCCCCCCTGCCTCAGAGTGATGATCAGCCTTCCCAGGAAGCTGATCTAGAGGACCCTGAAGGAACTGTCCCTGAAGAGCTTGAACCTGATCAGGTTGAGTTTCTGGGGACAGGGGGACCTTCAAGGGCTGACTTGAGGCAGGCTCAGTTATCCTGTCCCTCTCTTGAACCCCTCAGACAGCTGGCTGCTGCTGAGGCTGCTGGGAATGCTCAAGGTACCCATAAAGTGTATTGGGATGAAGGGCTCCTTTATTCAGAGGCTAGAGACCCCAAGCCTGGTGCTACCAGGAGGTTGGTCATACCTCTGCAATTTAGGGGCTTCCTTCTTACCTTGGCCCATGACATTCCTTTAGCAGGACACTTAGGCCAGAACAAGACTTGGGACAGGCTTGTCCCTCACTTTCACTGGCCTCATATGAATGAAGATACAAAGGAGTTTTGTCGCTCCTGTGTTACCTGCCAAGCCAGTGGCAAATCAGGTGGCACAACAAAGGCCCCCCTAATACCACTACCTGTGGTGGGGGTCCCCTTTGAAAGAGTGGGAATAGACATAGTGGGTCCCATGGATCCTCCCACTGCATCTGGGCACAGATTTATACTGGTGGTAGTGGATCATGCCACCAGGTATCCAGAGGCAATTCCCCTTAGGACCACTACAGCACCTGTTGTGGCCAGGGCCCTGCTGGGAGTATTCTCCAGAGTGGGGTTTCCTAAGGAGGTAGTATCTGACAGAGGTACCAACTTTATGTCAGGATACTTGACAGCTATGTGGAAGGAATGTGGTGTCAACTACAAGTTCACCACCCCTTATCACCCACAATGCAATGGGCTTGTTGAGAGATTCAACAAGACCCTAAAGGGTATGATCAAAGGATTACCTGAAAAGCTCAGGCGAAGATGGGACATCCTTCTACCCTGCCTTCTGTTTGCTTACAGAGAGGTCCCACAAAAAGGAGTTGGCTACAGCCCCTTTGAATTGTTGTTTGGGCACCCTGTGAGAGGCCCACTGTGTTTGGTGAAGGAAGGATGGGAGTTACCTCTCAAAAAGCCTAAGCTAGACATAGTGGACTATGTACTTGGTCTCCGCTCCAGGATGGCTGAGTATATGGAGAAGGCATCTAAAAACCTTGAGGCAAGCCAGGCCTTACAGAAAGCTTGGCATGACCAAAAGGCTGTCTTGGTTGAGTATCAGCCAGGACAGAAGGTATGGGTGTTGGAGCCCGTGGCCCCAGCAGCACTCCAAGACAAATGGTCTGGACCCCATACAATCCTGGAAAAGAAGGGAGAGGTCACCTACTTGGTGGACCTAGGAACTCCCAGGAGTCCCCACAGGGTACTCCATGTTAACAGGCTGAAAGCATATGTTGACAGGGCAGACATGGGCTTGCTCATGGCTACAGATGAGGGACAGGAGGAAGAGAGTGACCCTCTCCCAGACCTGTTGTCTCAGAACCCTGAAGATGGCTCAGTTGAAGGAGTGACCCTTGGAGGCAACCTCACTGCCCATCAGCAGACTGAATGTAGACAGGTTCTACAATCATTTTCACATATGTTTTCCTTGATACCTAGTCAAACTGACTGGTGTACCCATGTTGTGGACACTGGTGACAGTCTGCCTGTAAAGAACAAACTTTACAGACAACCTGACCACGTCAGGGACTGTATAAAGGCTGAGGTACATAAAATGCTGGAATTAGGTGTCATTGAACCCTCAGAGAGCCCCTGGGCTAGCCCAGTGGTTCTGGTCCCCAAACCTCACACCAAAGATGGCAAGAGAGAGATGAGGTTCTGTGTGGATTACAGAGGACTCAATGCTGTCACCAGGACAGATGCACACCCTATTCCAAGGGCAGATGAGCTCATAGACAAACTAGCTTCTGCAAAGTTTTTGAGCACATTTGACTTGACAGCTGGCTATTGGCAAATCAGATTAGCTGAGGAGTCTAAGGCCAAAACAGCATTCTCAACCCCAGGTGGGCATTATCAGTTTGTGGTGATGCCCTTTGGTCTGAAGAATGCACCTGCCACCTTCCAAAGGCTGGTGAACCAAGTCCTTACTGGGTTGGATGACTTTTGCGCAGCATATCTTGATGACATTGCTGTCTTTAGTTCCACCTGGGAGGATCACCTGATCCACCTGAAGAAGGCTCTTGAGGCTCTGCAAAGGGCAGGCCTCACTATCAAGGCTACTAAGTGCCAGATAGGGCAGAGTAAGGTTGTGTATTTGGGCCACCTTGTAGGTGGGGGCCAAGTTCAACCACTGGAGAGTAAGATACAGTCCATCAAGGATTGGTCCCCTCCAACCACCCAGACTCAAGTTCGAGCTTTCTTGGGCTTGACTGGGTATTACATGAAGTTTGTTAAGAACTATGGGTCCATTGTGACTCCTCTTAATGATCTGACATCCAAGAAGATGCCCAAAAAGGTTCAGTGGACAGTAAACTGTCAAAAGGCATTTGATGACCTGAAGGAGGCCATGTGCTCTGCACCTATCCTGAAAAGTCCTGACTACTCCAAAGAGTTTATTGTCCAAACAGATGCTTCTGAGTTGGGTGTGGGAGCTGTGCTGTCACAACTTAATGTAGATGGTCAAGACCAACCCATTGCTTTTATTAGCAGAAGGTTGACCCCCAGAGAGAAAAATTGGTCAGCTATTGAGAGGGAGGCCTTTGCTGTGGTGTGGGCCCTGAAGAAGCTGAGGCCATACTTGTTTGGCACTCACTTCAAGATTCAGACCGACCATAAGCCCCTCTTGTGGCTAAATCAGATGAAGGGTGAAAACCCCAAACTGCTTAGGTGGTCCATTTCCCTACAGGGGATGGACTTTACAGTGGAGCACCGGCCAGGTACTGACCATGGGAATGCAGATGGTCTCTCCAGGTACTTCCACTTAGGACATGAAGACGAGACTGGTCAAGGCTAGTTTAATGTCCCAGCGTTTGGGGGGGGGGTTGTGTAGGAGAGTAGGGTCTGCTATCCTATGGTCACCCCAAATTTTTGCTTTTTGCTTCACTGGTTTTTGACATATTGAGGCTGTGGGCCTGCCAATCAGACCCCCAGCCTGCTGTTCTCTCTACTAAATTAAAACTATGCACCCTAGGTGCATAACCAATTGGAAGTGGATCACCCTGTCAGCCCCTGTACCAGTGTACACTAGGTACCCAGGGCATTGGTGTACCCCAGGCCTGCCAGGGGCTGCAGCATGTATTATGCCACCCCAGGCTTGGCCTAACAATCTGACACAACTGGCTGATCACTCAGCTGGGGTAAGTTGGTGTAATCACCTCTTACTTAGGTGTAGTATACCTATGCCTAACCTTAAATGGGACACCTGGTAACCTATAAGTCACTCCTATGGCAGGCCTTAACAATCCTGAAGGCAGAGTGCTTGGTTCCATGTGAGATGGTGCTCTGGCATGAGCTGAGCCTGTCTGCAGTGGTCGGAACAACTTCCTTCTACTGTTTCCAGATATCGTCATACCATATACTCTTAAGTGCATTATGAACCTCGCGGTTAAATGCTATCTTTGGTTTGGCTTTATCAAAACATGTCGAGTAAGGTGTCATACGAATTGGAATACTAACCCCTCGCCAATTCTGGCGACGGGGTTAGCATTCCACCCTTCTAGAGGGACACGACATGTACAGTACCTGAAACCCGGGTAAAATCAGACATAGCCTCAGCTCCACAAAATGGATGCTGCCACCACAGACACAAGTCTGCCCTCCTGCTGCTGGGAGTCCTTCCAGCTTGGGAGGTGTGGACAAAGGGTTTCCTGCCAGGGGAGGTGCGTGCACCACCCCAGACAGGATTTTGTGTATTGGTCAGGTAGGGCTTGAAAGAAACCAGACATGCCTGTGGCTCACAAGGAGCCTCGGTGCATATGCCAGTTCAAACCGGTCCTGGGGCACACCAGTCCCGGGCCTGGGGCGAGCTGGACAAAGGATTGGGGGTGTAACCACCCCCCTTCCTGGTCCCACCCATAGGGAGGGACCTAGCAGGTAGTCCGGCCCCTAGAATCCGCTTAAAGGTAGGAGCTGTGTCCTAAGACTTCAGACATCCTGGAATCAACTTGAAACTAAGAAGAAGACGGGAACTTCGACATTCTGCTGCACAGAAGACTGAAGAAAATCTCCCCTGTGGTCAGGGAGTGACCACCTTGCTAACGCAAGCACCATCCAGCGAATCACCGTCTGCTTTGCCGCCGCCTCCCGCCGGAGCCCGAGCCCAGAGACTGACAAGACCTGGACCTCCAGACCTCTCACCGCCCGATCCACAGTCCCTGAAAAGAGGAGACCCGGGGAGGCACCGAGACACGTGGAGCCAGCCATCTTGGAACGACTACGACAAGCTGACAAGTGCAACAACCGAGGCTCCCTCCAAGTTGTGCTTTGGGTCCTGAGAAGCCCAACCCTCGAGCAGCATCTGCACCAAAGGTGAGCCCTCCAGCATCTCCACGATCTGCGTGGGGCCCTTCTGCATTTTGCCACTCGACGCGCCTAACCGGTTGCTGGCCCGCTGGCTAGTGGCCATCTTGGCGACGAAATCTACGACAAACACCGCTGGTCTGGTTGCTCCAGACTGGCCCTTGCTCCCCCTCCAAAGGAGCAATCCCTCTGACCTTGCTGGTCAGAACCAACAGCTGATTTCCGAATCCTCCTGCAATTGCTTTTGCCAAGGCTTGTTTGCTTCGATCAAGTCGCCGACACCGCCGACAGCGAGAGCCTGCGTGGGACAGCTCGTGAGCCGACTCCTGGACGTCGTCGACCTTCAGGGACCACGTGGCTGCGGAGACAAGCTACCCCTCATCACCTGTTTGCACCCGACATCGCCTGGTACCCACCTGGTGCCACGCTGGTCACTGGCTAGTGACTGTGAACACTGTCCCCTCTGCTTACAGGTCTTCAACATCTCCGATCCACTCTTGGATCCACTGCATCTCTCCCGGACCGACCGCCTGCAGCATCTTTGTCTTCAAGCTCCACGGAACAGATAGAAGAAACCCGACGCACTTTGAGGCCTATGCACCCGCTTCCTGTGGGTGAGGTAAAGCTGGTACTCCGGTGCCCATGTGTAGTAATACATCTCTAGTGCCTGTGTTCCAAATCTTAAGTTCCTAGTCAACCCGGAAGATCTCCTTTGCAGTAACTTTGTACTTTTTACGCACCCATTGAAACCTATGGGAGCACGCGTGTGACTATTTGCACTGCACACGCCACCCGTGGACCTCCTGGTCACTAACTGACGTTAGCTCCTTGTAGGCCCAGCGATTCTAGAGGCCCTAGGCCTTTTCCTTTTTCTGTTCGTGGTACTTATACCACTATTTTAGTATATGGTTTGAGTGGCCACCAGGGCCTATCCATATAACGTGCAACTTCTGTGTATTCTGTGATAATCTTGTTTGACGATTTGTGCTCCTGTGCTCATAAAGAGACTAGGGGTTACTTTGAGAAATAAATACATATATATTTTGAATATATATCTGTGTGGTGTCCTTTCATTGGTATAAAAGGGGGTTGCATTTGGTAAAACAGCTGGCTTAACACGTTTCACGAGTTTAGCCTCAAAGACTGCTTAGCCTACGCTACCACTAGGGCAGCTAGTCCGAAAAGGTTGACTTACAACCACACCATAAGGGTTGCTTGGCATGGTACAAGGTGATCACTTTAACTAGTGAGCATCATATACCAGGCCAACTTCTCACAGCGATAAATTTAGCTCAGGCTCAGCATCACTGCTTTCCACCATTAGGCTATCTACCTCTTCCACACTCATGTACTTCGGCCTGGGTTGGTGGGTTGGGGCCACTGATGCAGAGGTGCTGGCCCCAGCTTGCCCCCCAGACACCGCTGCAGCAAGGGTCATTTTCGTTTTCCCAAACAATGTTTTGGGTGGCACACCAGACTTAAGTGTCACTTCCTTCTTCGTTTCCTTCTTCTCAATAGCAACTTTGTTGGTACTGGATGACCTGCTACCTTTTTTCTTTGGGCCCATCTTATTCAGATGTCAGCAGCACTCAGTTGCACAAGTTGCAGAGATGTCTGGTCAGATCACTCACACGTCACGTCACGTACAGCAGCAAGACGTCTGTCTGGCAGCACAATGGGCGATGATGACACACCTCCTCCTCAGTTTTTTGTGCACCTAAAAGCAAAAAATCCAGAAGAACATCAGTCAAAAGATAGTACAATCAAACTAATATAATATATAGCTTCTTAGTGTGTAGTGGTGGTCACAATCTTTAAATTTTAGTAACTCAGTGAACAACAGTGTAGCCATTTATGAGACTTTGACAACAAGGCCAGGGCTTTCCTGGTGTACTGTACTGTGTACACTCAGGAAGAATTAGAATAGCAAAGAACAAAAACAAAAATGTAGTGGAGCCTGTGTTTGGCCTACATTTGTGCATCACATGAGATAGATGTAGCATCAGGGAGCTGGCAATGGGGATGGATTTGAAAGCAGACAAGAGGAACAATGGAAAGACAAGCAGGCCTATGTGGCAAAAACAGCATACTACTAACTACCACCACAAAATGGACCCCAGCCAAATGGTCAGGCCAGCCACAATAACAAGAAAGTGAAGAGTAAGACAAAGGACAGGACCAGGAAGTTGGAGACTCTGGGGAACTTCCTTCCTCTTCTAAAATAAATTGTAAAAAAAAAGAAAAATGACTCCTTGCTCCAAAAACTACAAATGACAACCTGAGGAGTTTTTCTTAGCTAAATGAACAAAATCATTGTTTTCGAGAAGGTTTTATGCTGTTTGCGAGATATTCTTTACCAGATTAAAAATTCTGCGTGTTCGGCAACGCGATCTTTGCAAAAAGTAATTATCGCGATCGCAAACACGCATATTGAGCCCGCGAAAAAGACAAAAAGTGTAAGTCCACGTTGTTGCGCAGTGCGGAGTTGCCAAAACTACGCGAGCTGAATACCTAGGGTTACCTACTGGCTGAAAAGGCCTATTTATTTAACACACAACAAAAAACTGAAATTCCACCCCAAAAAACACATTTTGCAATTCAATCCAATGCCATAAATGGTGTTAAAATACAACTGACAACACAGAAACAGTTTTTAGGCACGCATGATGAGATGACTACCTCTGGGCCTACTGGCAGACTAGGCCACAAGCCTGGGACTAAAGCCTATGGCAAAAGGAAGCACGCTGCCTGACTCCACAAAATGACCTCCACCCACATGGCCAAGCCACCCACAGAATGTGAAGACACTAGACAATGAATGCATGCCTATGGCAAAAGCAGTGCACACAGCCTGGATGGCTCCACAAAATGGCCGCTAGCTACCCACAACAAAAAGAAATGGAAGACAGACAATGCAATCCTATGGCAAATGCACACTGCCTGACTCCACAAAATGGCCGCCACCCACATGGCCAGGCCACCCACAGAAAGTGAAGACACTAGACAATGAATGCAGGCCTATGGCAAAAGCAGTGCACACAGCCTGGATGGCTCCACAAAATGGCCGCTAGCCACCCACAACAAAAAGAAATGGAAGACAGACAATGCAATCCTATGGCAAAAGCACACTGCCTGCCTTCACAAAATGGCCGCCACCCACATGGTCAGGCCACCCACAGTAATAATAAAATGAAGACAAAGGATAGGACCAGGAAGTCACAGACTCTGGGGTACTTCCTTCCTCTTTTAAAAAATTGTAAAAAGAAAAAGAAAAAGGACTCCTTGCTCCAAAAACTACAGCCAAATGACAACCTGAAGTTTTTTTTTTAGCAAAATTAACAAAATCATCGTTTTCTAGAAGGTTTGATGCTGCTCGCGAGATATTCTTTGCCAGATTGCAAATTCTGCGGGTTTAGCATTGTGATCTTTACAAAAAGTCATTATCGTGTTCGCGAGCACGCATATTGAGCGCGTGAAGAAGACAAAAAGTGCAAGTCCGCGTTGTCGCGCAGTGCGGAGTTGCCAAAACTGCGCGAGCGGAACACCTAGGGATACCTACTGGCTGAAAAGGCCTATTTATTTAACACACAGCAAAAAACTGAAATTCCACCACAAAAACGCATTTTGCAATTCAATCCAATGCCATAAATGGTGTTAAAAATTACAATTCAACTGACAACACAGAAGCAATTTTTAGGCACACATGATGAGATGACTACCTCTGGGCCTACTACTGGCAGACTAGGCCACAAGCTTGGGACTGAAGCCTATAGCAAAAGAAAGCACACTGCCTAACTCCACAAAATGGCCGCCACCCTCATGGCCAGGCCACCCACAGGAAGTGAGACACTATACAATGAATGCAGGCCTATGGCAAAAGCAGTGCACACAGCCTGGATAGCTCCACAAAATGGCCGATAGCCACCCACAACAAAAAGAAATGGAAGACAGACAATGCAATCCTATGGCAAAAGCACACTGCCTGCCTTCACAAAATGGTCGCCACCCACATGGCCAGGCTACAACAACAACAAGCATAAGCCAAGGGGAACAAAGAAAAGACATGCAGGCCTATATGGAAGAAGCAGCACACTACTAAACTACCACCACAAAATGGCCCCAAGGCACATGGATGGTCAGTCACAACAGGCCATGGCAAACAATGAACTCAAGCATGCCTATATGACCAGACAAAGGAGGCCTGCTAAACAACACAGCTTTAATACAAAAATGCAAAAACGAAAATCAACAGGGCTACGAAATGTTGGAAAGTTACACAGCAAGCACAAACACACATCCAACAAAGGTATTTATTTATTAACACACACACCCAAAAAGTGAAATACACCCCAACCACTTTTAGCAATTCAATCCAATGCCATCCATGCCCTACATGATGTTTAAAATAAAATTCAACTGACACCACAGAAACATGCACCCATGGGTACCTCTGGGCCTACTGGCTGACACTTCAAAGAAAAACAACTAGGCCCCTACTGAAACTACAGGCCACCCACAACAATAAGAAATTTTAAAAACAATGAAAATGCCCCAAAAATGTAGGTACAAGCCCCAATCAAACAAGTACACCAATTCCCCAGCTTACTTGTAAAATCTCAATTCCAAAAGTCCCCAAATCCAATCCTATGATATATGATGCAGCAGACAGGCACAAAAAGTGATCCTTACAGCTCCAAAATCCAAATGAAAGTGGCAGCACATGGACAAAGCACTGGGAGGAGCCTGCTGGACAGGAAAGGAAGTTGGAGACTCAGGGGCACTTCCTTCCTCTTGAAAAAAAAGTAAGAAAAGAAAAAGGACTCCTTGCACAAAAAACTGCAGCCAAATCACAATCTGAGGAGTTTTTGGAGCAAAATGATCATTTTCGAGAAGGTTTTATGATGTTCGAGAGATATTCTTCGCCAGATTGTAGTTTCTGCGTGTTTGGGATCACGATCTTACCAAGACTGCCGCCGGAAGTCAGCTCGCGCGTCCGAATGACGTGTTTGCGTTCGCACACTCTCGCGGGATCGTGAGGCCATATTACAAATCTCGTGGCGCACGCGAACGGATAGAAAATCGAGTCGCCGAACGTAGAATCATGGTAAGTCGTTACCGCCCGCGCGAGAATGCATATTGAGCGCGCGAAGAAGAAGAAACAGCTACGCTACGTTGCAGATTGCGTAGTATTCGGTAACTACGCGTTCTACGCGAACCGCGAAGTTACCGAAACTCCGCGAGCAGAGTGTAGTTCACCGCCCATTGTTACCATCAAGCTCCTCACCCATGCTCACAAAGCTCTCCACAACACCTGACCAGCGTACCTCAACAAACGACTCACCTACACCTCGAACCGCCAGCTTCGCTCCACTGACCTCGCCCTCGCCACCGTCCTCCGCATCCGTCGAGCGACCGCTGGCGGCAGATCGTTCTCTCACCCCGCCGCAAAAACCTAGAACACCCTCCCCATCCACCTACGACAGACCCAGGTCCTGCTGTCCTTCAGGAGACTCAAGACCTAGCTGTTCGAGCAGTAGCAGCGCCCCCCTCCCCCTGCACCTTGGGACCCTCACGGGTGAGTTGTGAGCTCTACAAATGTACTGATTGATTGATTGATTGATTATGTTACCCCTGTGGGTGATGGTACCTCACACACCATACCTCAAAATTCCTGCAAACAAGTTTTCAATTATTATTTTATCCCAGGATCTTTCGACTGCAATGAGTCTCAAACTTTCAAACACATCTTCACCCGCTTGTTAAACCATTTTCCCTCACCCATTCATTCTTTATCAACATTCATTCAAACCAAAGAAATAACCCAATTACAGCCACAACACATTTGCTCTGTTAATACTCACCCCTTCAAACTGCAACCACCTTTGCGTACCGCTTTGCCAGATCTTCAAGTTCAAGTTATTTCGGGGTTCTCTTTTATAGCTCCATTCAGGGTGTATAACCTATCCTCTGCTACCAAATATGCAAGCGCAGAAATCTTATAAAAATTTCCGTAAATAGTGTCACTTCAAACTTACTCAACAAACCTTGAAGTTCTGTGCCTTCCTAAGTGGATGAACCTTTGCCACTGTGTTAGAATGGAGCATTTTCACAACATCATCTGTACATTTAATGTTCAGCCAATAATGAGAGGTTTGGTGAAGTTTTAGAAGTGGATTTTCTCATTAAGAAATTAGTCAATATTTTTGTTTCTTTTACTCAGGTTAGTCAAATCAGATCAATTACAGAAATAATCAAAAAGATTGGTTAGAACAGGCATAGAATATAACAGCATGTGCCATTCAGAATTTAGGGGCCGATTATGATAACGGTGAGAACGCCAGCCCATTTGTGGCAGTCCCACCGGCATCAAGACCATGATGTCTGCCTGCCATATTACCATGGCGGGAGTGATAGTTGGCAGTCAAAAAGACCAACCACCATGCATCCGACGAGCTGCTTGCGTCGGAAGGGAATCATATCCCTGCAACAATGGCGTTGTCTACCAGGCACCGCCATAGGGATTATGATGTCCCTGCACGCCAGCGGTTTCATGGCGGTTTACCCGCTATGAAAAGCCTGCCTGAAATGGGAATTGGTGGCCCGTAGTAGCACCGCATGGTGCCTGCAACGTAGTGCAGGGATATGTCAGGTGTTCACTTTTTGCATTGCGGTGTGTGCTGCAGCCAGCAGCGCCCGCTGCAATGCAAAACATAGGCATTTCGACTGCGGTGGTGGCAGTCGTATCATAATGCCTCTGTCGGGACCACTGACAGCCTGTCTGGCGGTCCTGTTTCTAATAGGGGGCAGGTGGACTTAAGTCCGCCCGCCATCCTAATCAGCCCCACAGTCCCAATTATAATCTAAAGGACCTATCCTTACAAGAAACCATAAAGAGTTCCTTCTGGGAAAGAGCAAATAGAATTTTGAAGCAAAGTCAGATAATTAAGAAAATGATCAAACTTTCCACAAAGGGTAGTTTTGGAGACTCAGCCAAGTGCTCCTGACAGTTGCAGTAGAAAATGCCTAAATGAGCGAAAGGGTGAGATAAATCACAGCAGTAGCTATGATCAGCATAAATACAGAATGTCTCCTCAATATGCACAAGGAGAAGATAAAGGAATTCGCTGTCAGCAATACGTTATGGTAATTTGAGCTAGCACAACGAAATGCTAAGGTGCATGGCAAGGTAGGAGTGCTTAGAATGCCATGGCTTTCTAGCTAGGAACACAAACTATATAGAAAGGCCACTAAACATGTTGCAAAAACAGGTGAATATGTCATCAGCATTTAATGGAGGAAGTTCTTTTGATGGTCTGTCGTCTTTGTCCTTGATTCCCACTGTAAATGTCCATGTCGACATGAAGTTATTCAGAGGTGACTACAACATATTACAAAAAGTTACATTTACAAAGGTTCTTATGGGAACCTTTCTTAAGTCTACCCTTTTAGCTGTATAGTCTCACATTGTGTAACAATGAGCTGCTCTATTGAATGAAACATTCGAATTATGGTATGTCCTGGTTCGATCACGAAATGTAAGCTGCATTTAAGAAATTTCTTTTCATAAATAAGCTTATTCATTATGAATATGTGGCAAAGAAAACAATGAAGCCATATGGTGTGAGAAGAAGAGAAATACATTTTGTATTAAAAAAAGAAAATTTCACAATAAGATCAGACTCTATAATTCAGTTATAACTTTAAATCACTATTTCTGAAAGTCATTTATTTTTCTTAAAGGTTTAGAGAAGAATAAAAGAATAGCCAGCGGTGAACAATAGTAAAGAAAACGTTCCGCAACTTTGAGCAGTATTTCCATCTTTGCACATTTAATAAAAGCACATTTCCTAAGGTCTACTTTATCATGTATTTCTATGTTAACGTTTCTATATTATTATGTCTTGCATTTTTCATAAATATTTGAAGCTTTCTCAAAGTAAATAAAATTATGTATACAAAAACTAAAACAAACACTAATAAAAATGATAAAACAAATTATGTATTTCATATACCTTTAGCATAAAAATGTATTGAAAATTACAATGAAGTAATATTGCAACTAAATAATTAAAATTACATCAAATTTAATTTAGCAAACGCTTTAACATGTAATAATGCTCAAAAAACATACTAAAATAAAAAGAAAATTTACAACAAAATGTACTATATATTAACGTCACAGAAAATAGATTGCAAACCCAAACAAGCATTTGCAATGCACTAGGTTTTGCATTTATGAGAGTTTGAGCTATTGGCGTTGCAAATGACAATGCATTTTATTTATGTGTTGCTTTTAAAACTGATAAATAAAAGGCATTGTCATTTACAATCGCAATAGCTTAAACTCTCGCAAATGCGAGACCTATTGCATTCTAAATGCGTGGCTTGAACAAGGGATGTGCCCCACGTGTGATTCATATATTTATTAGCACCGCACTGTTAAACAGTACAAAGCACGGTAAATACATTGAAAATGCGTGCTCCAATCGGTTAAAAATATTGTGGGCACATTGGCAACATATTTTACACTTTGTTGAATTTAAGAGTCGCTTTGCAGGTAAAACTGCACCTGTAAAGTGTTTGTATTTCCAAGCTTACAGTAAAAGAACCAGAGACAGAAAGTAGACAACTGGCTGGGATTTTTCAAGGGAGTGTAAAGTGTAACAGTATGTGGTGAAAAGATCGCATTGCTTAGTGTCTGGGTGCTGATCCCAGATTGGCAAAAGATGGCAACGCAGATAATGATGAAAGGCCTTCCGACGAGATGCCAAATGTACTGCTTGAGTGGAGGTTATGCAAAACAAAACAAATAATGGCTTTTGTCTGCTGTTATCTGTTTTGCCTACCTGATGGACCTTGCCTAAGCACATGTGCGTGTCTTTCTGGAGGAAGTTGCTTGCTGACATCAGGCACCATTTTCTGCATCTCTACCACTCTGACAACTGCCGAGTCACAGGCCTCTGACGAGAGATGCGGGACTAGCCTGGTCAGCGTCATCGAACTCAGGAGCCTCTGGTGGTAACGGGCTGAGAGCCAGACAGGCCTTTTTTGCACATCTGTCTATCGTGAGAGAATGGTCATTTCACTCCAGACACTGGTGAGAACAGAGTGGGAGCCCGGTCGGCGTAATTGGACCCCTGTCTCCTGCACTCCTGGTGGGAATTGTTTGGGAGTCTGGCTGGCATCTCCGGACGCCGCAGACTCTTATTTGAGCCCAAATGAAAATTTCCCACGCTCATGACCATTTTCCTTCCACATTCGCTCACTGGCAGGAGCATTATTGACAAACGTGAGGGATGAGCTGTGCTGGGCTCAGCAATTATCAGGAAGGTGAAAATGTACACAGCAAAAAGAGTTCAGTGCGCACTGCACGTCATCTTCAGACACTGCAATGTATCACGAATAGTTCCCACACATACATTTTTAAATGTGTAGCATGTCCCCTTAAAGGTTTCCTTCTCTAACAAGTCGCTCATGTATGCAGTTGCTGCTGTTATTTCAAACGGGAGGGAACTGCGATCAGCAACCTCGGAGCGAAAGGTGGTGGTGGGGGCGGGATCTAGTGTTGTGATGGGGTCAGGCTGCAAATAACATTAAAGCATGGCGCTTGTTGTAAAATCGGCACCACATTAATTTATATTTGAGCATTTTTAGGTGGAACAGCAATCGGGGAAATATGCAGCGCTCGCAAATAAACATTTGAGCATTTCTAGGTGGGGCAACAATCTTAAAAAAAGCGCTTCGCCTGGTACGTGCGTGGCTGCCAGTGCGGATCACTCGTTAATTTGTGATTTAATAAAGGATTCCCTTAGGTCACTTTTAACTGATTCGTGTTTGCAGTTAATTGATTCGGTTTCCTCACACACTGGTTTCAGTTACACAGTTACCCGGTTGCGCGAAAGTGAAAGCATTTGTGGGCGCAGGGGAGAGAGGGGCAAGAGAGCACGAACAGTGGGAGGGGGAAAGCACTGCGAGCGGTGCGGACAGGGAAATAACAGAGAGCCTGTGGGCTGCGGCTCGGACGTGGTGAGGGCTGTAGGCGCTCAGCGCACTCGAGCAGCAGATATCCACGTGGCTCTCGGTGATCCCTATGCAAGACCTACAAAACAACAAAGTAGTCCCTACATCAAAAGATATCGCCCTGCAGTGTATGTCTACCAGAGGCGCAACTAGAGCCAAATTTCGGGGGGGCTGAGCAAAAATTTCGGGGGGGGCTGAGCAAAAATTTCGGGGGGGGCTGAACTTTAAGCAATAGGCAGAGTGGAGCTGCAGGGGCTCTTAGAAGAGGTGAAACAACAGCAAGGCCTCATTAACATGCAAATGGTCTTTTAAAGACCTGTGAAGTGCTCGGGCGCGGCTGCTTTTTTGCCCGGGAAGGTGTCTCATCCCGGGCTGCCACACACGACGGGGGGGGGGGGGGGGGGGGGGGGGGGGGCGTTGGGGGGGGGGGGGGCTGAAGCCCTGTGAGTCCAATGGGTGTTGCGCGCCTGATGTCTACTGTAGTTGGTTGATGCTGCTTCCTGCAGAAACGAAAGAAAACGGGAGTGACGGATGGGACCACTAGCCAACTGTGAGCGAGGTAAGAAAACCAATGCCAGATTGGATCAATGGCAAGCGAAACAACAAAAAGAAATGCAATAGTTGGAGTTTCGCTGGTATTACTAATTACTTAATGCCTCGGAGAGGCAGCGCATGTGCTTCCTGTACGAGACCTAAAAATTAGCAAAATTAAACAGTGATATATAGAAACAACATTTAACAAAAATAACTATATCTCCCAAAAAAGAGAACATGTTTCAAGTGCTACATCCAAAATATTAAACATACATTTTTTATGTTTAATATTTTGGATAATAAATGGCAAACAAGCAATTAAACTCCATTAATGCAAAAATTGAAGCAACAATATAAATAAAACAAAACTAAAATACCACATTTTCCGCAAGTCAAAACATTTTTACATTTTGAAACACACAATGTACCACATCCTCTACAACCTAAAAAAAACAGGAGAAAATGTTTGCACCATAAAGAGATAACATTTACTTTTCCCACTCCAACCTAAGCTATAAAAGGAAAAGCATTGGACTATGGAGGTGTCAAGTTCACTATTGCCACTCCAATCTAAGCAACAGGAGAGAATGTGTTGGACCTTGGAGGGATAAGATTTATTATTCCCAGATCAGCCTAAACATGTGCTGAAAATATATCGAATAATTATTACAAAATGCATTAAAAAAATAAGAACATAAAACATTTTAAAACAATTTAATAAACAGTTAATTTCATCTTAAAGAAACAATTCCTATAAACAGACGAAATGTCTAGCAAATTATATTAAAAAATGATAAAAATGACATAGAAGAACAAGAGTATTTTTTAATTAAAACACAAACAAATGTACATTAAGGCCCACATGCATCAAAGCAAAAACCGGTCGCAAATGGGTAGATTCTCAGAATCTGCCCCTTTGCGACCGGTATTTTTGCATTTGGGATGCATCATCCCAAATGCAAAACTCGCAATTTAAGTAATCTCTAAATTGCGATTACTTAAATTGCCATTGCATTTAAGTAATCACAAATTGAGATTCCTTAAATGCAATGCATTAAAGTAAAAAAACTAGCGATTTCTCTAATAGGGGGAGCAAATTACCATGAAGTTGAACTTCATGGTAATTTGCAAAATCTTTGAAAAATGCACTAAAGTGCGTTTTTCAAAGTTCCATTTTACACACACACATGCCCTTGGGGCATGTGTGTGTGTGTAAAACTGTGAGCACACAGTTAGTGAGCCCTTTAGGGTTTGGAGCCATATTTATGTAGCATAATCCTGTATGAGAGACTCCCATATATATAGTTGCACATGCTAGCAAAAACCTATCTCAAACCAAATCAAATCAAATAAGGGACATTTGTATAGCGCACACATCACTCGAAGCCTCATGGCGCTTGCAGACGACTCTGATGGAGATGCTGACTCAATTGTCAAATAGCCATGACTTCATCTTCTTACGAAAGCAGTTATGATGAGGGATGGTACGTAAGTGTAAAGGAATTTTGTTCCATGATGCGGGGGCGAGAAAGGAGAAAGACCTACCTCCTTTTCTGGCTGTGCGAATTCTGAGAGGGGTAAGCAATGATTTGTTACTAGATCTGAGCAACCTGCGTGGCTGGTACCAACATAATTTTTTGGACCAGTATTTCGGGCCTTTTCCATATATATGCTTGTGTGTCAGACAAAGGATCTTAAAAAGAATTTGCTTTCTGACTGGGAGCCAGTGAAGGGACCTTAAACAAGGAGCTGAGGAGGATCTGGGCGGAAGATCTAGGACCAGCCTAGCCTCAGTGTTCTGCAGAATTTGAAGTCTATTTAAAAGGTTTTCATTGATTGAGAACAATAGGGCATTTCCATAGTCCATTCTGTTTATTATTAGTCCCTAAACTAATGGTTTCTTGGCCTCAGTAAGAATCCATTTGAAAATCTTCCGTAAATTGCACATCACTCCGAAACAGGTGCCAATGATGTGATTAATCTGACGTTTCATGGACAATTGGTTGTCCATGTGTAAACCTAAGTTTCGTACAGTTTGTTTGGGGGTTGGACAGGGGCCAAGATTAGGTGGCCACTAGTCGTGGGACCAATGCTCCTGAGCCTTACCGAAGAGCATAATCTCCGGCTTGCCTCCATTTAGTTGGAGGTGGTTGGAGCTCATCCACCTGTTTATATGGGACATGCATTTTTTAAAATGCTGCTTTGTTTCTGTAGGGTCTGGGCCAATAGTGATCAGAATCTGCGTGTCATCTGCATAAGAAATTACATCAAAACCGTGAGATCTGATCACCCTGGCCAGTGGCGTCATATACAGGTTAAAAAGGGTTGGGCTCAAAATGGAGCCCTGTGGCACTCCCATCTCGACCGGTCTCTCACATGAGATGTTGTTACCCATTTGGACTTTTATTGTTCGGTCGACTAGGTAGCTCTTAAACCACTCAAGAGCATTTCCTCTGACACCTATCTCCCAAAGCCGGTGTTCTAAGATGCCATGGGAGATGGTGTCAAAGGCGGCGGACAGGTCGAGCAGGACGAGAATGGCTGACTGCTGATCGTCCAAAGCCAGCCTGATATTATCTGTTACCTCGACCAACGCTGTCTCTGTACTATGCGCCACCCTAAAACCGGACTGCGAGGGATCGAGCAGTCCATGGCTTTCGACTCGAGATGGTCAATGAGCTGTTGGTTTATGAGAAATTCCAACATTTTCCCAAAGTAGGGAAGTAGGGAAATTGGACTGTAGTTTAGGAGCAGTTTTGGGTCGGCAGTATTTTTTTTAAAATAGGCCTGACCCTGGCTGCTTTCCACACTTTGGGAAAGTCAGCCTCTGAGAGTGATTTATTATATAAATCTGTTAGGCTTTCTAATACTGCCAGTGCAATGGTGGGGAAAGATTTGGGGGGTACGGGGTCTATGGGGGAACCTGATTTTATTTTCTGCATGACAGTAGTGACTGACTTGATGTCGCACTTGACAAATTCGTCCAAAATGTATGGGGGGGTCAGAAGACACACTAGGCACATCTTCGGGGTAGGTGTTATTATGCTGTAATGGGAAGGAATGATGAATAGCTGTGATTTTATCTTCAAAGAATTTGGAAAGAGAATCAGTCCAATCTTGAGAATTGGGGATCAATGGCTGATTAGTACGGATTGTAAATTCTTTTAAGATTTGATAAAGTTCCTTGCAGGAATTTTCTGCCTGATTGATCCGATTTAAGAGAAATAATTTTTTTGCTAGTTTGATGTCCGTCATATAACCGTGATGGATTTTTTTATATGTTTCACGGTCGGCAGTGTTTTTGCTTTTGCGCCATTTTTGCTCCGCGGTTCTACACGAGAGCTTTGTTATCTTTAATTGGTCGGTGAACCAGGGAGCGGTCCTGGACTTGATTTTGACCTGGGTAAGGGGTGCAATTTTGTCCAGCGCAGTCGAGATGGCTTTATCCAGGTTATATGCCATTCGATTTACACTAGCTTCTTGGCGTGGGTGATCTAGGCAGAAATGTTTTGAAAAAAGAGGCAGAATGACTTTGCGCCATGACCCTCGCAGTATCGTTTCGTTTTTCTGGTTGTTTTTGATCGCATTAGTAGAAATAGCAAATTTTAATAGATGGTGGTCTGACCATAGTAGTGGGACTGGGGGTTCAACTGTGATTCCTGGGAAATTATTAAAAAGAAGGTAAAGTGTATGACCGGCACTGTGGGTAGGACCTGTGACCAGCTGAACGAGTCCAAGAGTATTCATGTTTTTAATCAGCCGGTCAGTGTCTGAGTTTGATAGAATCTCAGCATGATAGTTGAAGTCTCCAATTAGGAGAAAGTTATCAGAGGCCAATACATGCGGCGCCATGGTCTCTAATAATATATCGCAGAAGTAACCTTTAGGTCCAGGGGGTCGATAGATTAGAGCCCCTCTCCAGGTGCCACTGGATAGGTCTTCTATTTTAAAGATACATAATTCTATGTGGCCTGAGATCGTGGTTTCTAGGACAGTGATATTCAAGTCCTCAATGGAGGCTATTAGTAAGCCTCCTCCTCTTGTCTCTTTCCTGTCCATTCTTATTACCTTGTACTGAGGAGGAAAGGCGATGTGTACACCAGGGGAGGCGTGTTCATGCAACCAGGTTTCCGTAACAAAACAGATATCCTGGGCTGGCAGATCTTAAAGGCTCCATATCTCTACCGAGTGTTTTGGGATAGAGCGCGCATTGAAATAAATAGCGCTAAATTGTTTAGGAATGCTAGATTTGTTAAGGCCGTGGGGTGTTAGAGCTTTATTTAAGTTGGCAGGTCCGGTTAAGTGAGAAATGTCTGGATTACTATATATTGCCGCTGCTACTATGTCAGTGGATCCTAGGTGGGGTTTGTTTAGTTCTTTAGCTCTATGTTTGAATATTTGAAGAGTGCCATGGTACCTCCTATTTGTGAAGTTTCCTTGGACAGGAAGTCGATTGAGAAAGGAGGGAATGTAGCAAGGGTCCTGGCATCTGGCGTCGGTCAGGCACGGACGGGGTAGACGGGCTTGCCTTTGGCACACCCTGCCCTGCTTTAAGTAAGGGATGATGAGGGTGAAGACTAGAGCACTAACTTCAACTTTCGGCCGTTAAACCGGATGTTGTGTTGTTGCCTTGGTGACCCTCCGTTCAATCGGCACTATATGACATATCAAGATACTATTCATAACTTGTAAAACAGAGTAGTGAGGCAGAATGGGTTTATTAGAATTACCACAATTTCTTTCATGTCGTACCTTTTGTAATAGTGATAGACGATCAAACCATAAGAACTATTTTTGAAAATTCTAAATGGAAAAGTAGGGGAATGAGGCTGAGGGATTATGATTTTTAAATAATCCAGAGTCTGGATAAACAATACAATCTGCTTAATTATTGGTCTAGGATTCTGTATAAATCTAAAGAAGACAAAAAAAATACGTAGCTGAAGAATGCATATGTTTCATAATTAATCTTCAACTATTGAAGTAATACCAGAAAAGGAATTGTCAGAGACATCAAGGAATGATGAGTCAATTTGAGATGTGGAAGAAATGATGCCTTCAAACAAAGAAGGAGGCATGTTATTACTGTACAGATGGCTTAAATCTGAGTTAAGAAAGAAAGACATGCTTGCATTCAAAAACATTCCAACTGAATTAACTGTAGCTCCATATGGTATTCTTTTATGAGGTGCAATAATAGTAATTCTACATGCATTACAGAACTGATTGTTTAAGATTTCACATGAAACCCGTAGTGAGTTATCTGCAACAAAGAACTTGCTGCACATACAATGTTCGGTTCTCAAAATTGGATAGTCAAGCTGATGAAATCAAACAGATATGTCACCTGTATCGATGCTTCACAAAGGAATAGAAATCTCAAGAATTACGCATGTCTTGGTTGGTTTATACAGCATGGTCTGGATTACCAGTAGATTTTTATGGAGCACTAGACTCTGAACAATATTTATTTATCATTATTAATCTGTATTGTCATGTTCTGATAGTTAAAAGGATACCTTCAACTTCATCTTCAGCATGGCTCCCTATAGTGGATGATATTTTATCTACTTGGCATATCTCAGGCTCACAATGGACCACAAATTAACAGAGGTGAATTTTAAAAAATCTGAATTATATGTGAGTACTTCATAAGAAAATACCACCTTTATGGCCTCAAGCAAATGGAAAAGTGGTAAGGTTAATGGCCATTACCAATAAAGCAGTACAAAGAAAACATTTTTACTCAAGTATCTGTTAACCAAGCTCTGTGTCAAGTGTTAAGGAATAACAGAAAAAACCCATATGTTTCATTGGCAAATGTCAAACATAATTGATGTTTGTGCAATATCAACAGACTTGTCTTCCATATCTTCATCTTCAATCTCTGAAGGTGCATGATGAGGTTATAAAGAAGTCTAGGGAATCTAAGAAGGTGAAGTATTATGCAGACAGAACACAAAGATATGCACAAGGGCTAAGATATCAAATACTGAGATTTAGTGTTAGTTATACAAGTGAAGAAGTCACAGAGCTGGTTTCAACCTTCTGAGGTAAAGGAACACAAATAAGTGGAACAGCAAACATAGAGCAGGATTGAAACAGAACAATAAGAAAGAACAAGTCCCATTTCAAAAAAATTAGAATTGCAGAACTAAGAGATATTTAGTTTGAATAACGTAATTGATTATGTTCAAGAGTAGTAGCAAAGTGAGCAAAATGCAATAATGTCTGAAGAAACTAGATCTTCTAAATGTGACAACCTGGAAAATAGAAATATTATGACTAGAAGATATGCACTTGTCTTCAAAAGCACATAGACCCATTAAACAGTGTTGATTATGTGTCCTGTTTTTTCTTGTTCTTTTTCTTCTGTGTGTTTTGTCGTCTCTGTTCAGAGTTTCGTGCAATTTTTTTTCTTCAAAAAGGTAAGTGAAGATGTATCAATGTGAGCAACGTCCTGCTGCAAGCACAAGGAGATGATGGACGGAGTGCTGAAGCTTTTTAGACACTCACACAGATCTAGGTTTAATCCATCATCGTTGTTTAGCTCACTCGCCACCCCAGTTCAGACTCAGCCATATGCAAATCAGTCTCATGGGAACAGTTCAGCCCAAACTGCCAAGCCAGTTCTTCCTTGGGCCAGAAACAAGCATCCTGGGACCGGTTTCGTGCCAGGTTAGCATGACTCCAGAGGCAAAGTGAGAAAGGGACCCACGTCTGGGCATACCCTGCCTACTTAGGGTCCCAGGATGCTTGTTCCCGGTCCAGGGAAGACCTGGCTATGATTTTTATTACCAAATTTACCTCTGCTTTACCTTTTTAACAAACTAGGTCAGTTCTGCCAGAATTTCAAATACAGGCAGGAGAAGGCATTAATGTACTACTGACAGACACATCAAACTGGATGGCTCACGGATATATTTAAATGTCAGCAGTCTGCCCACAGAGGCAAAGTCGTTCACAGTCACCAGCTCTGATTTCTGTATCACGTAGACAGTGTGCTGTCCACTAGGAAATTCCTGCCTTAGCCTAATTTTTGGTTAGCACTGCTAAAGTGGCGCAGGCAGAAAAGAACATTCTAGTGTGAGGCCAGCTAGGTAGTAATGCATGAAGAATATCTGCGGCACTTGTGGTGCTATTGATCTCAGTCCTGCAGGACTGCGCCAATACCGTTGCAGCACAATGCCTCCACTCATCCCGCTCTCCTACATTCAGTGATCTTGGGGCCTACAAGTCATGGCCCAGCCATGCAACTGCCATCAACGCGAGCAGTTCATGAAGTCCCATGGTAGCCACCCAACCATACTTGCAGTCCATCAGTTGCCAAAAGCACTTGTAGTACCCCAATCCAACCCACTTATGAGTGGTGAGAAACTTGTGTGTGTGCCTGTGTGCACGAGTGCACGCACACAGCAGTGGCCTCTCATATACTTCAGTGGGATATCCCTCCTTGCAAACCATGTACATTGCTTTAAATTGGCATCTCCAAACTCATTCTTAGAAGGCAAATAGACTGTGGAACCCTTACACTCAAAGTACACCCCGGGGGCCACCTACAGCCGTCCTCACCTTTACATGCGCCCCCAGGTGTACTGCAGCACTCAGCTGTTCTTTACTAGAGAGATGCTAACAATAAAAAAGATGTTAAACAAGCAGATAAGCATTTTTTTAAAGGTTAATTGGTGTCTTGGAAAGGAAGTAACTATCGAGTCCTGCATCACTTAACTTTAGGAGCACTATCATTTTTAAAGCCATCTTGCAGAAAAATTGTATAAATATGTTAAAATAAAGTGTATTTAATTAATATTCAGAACCTTTGCACTTTAGTACATCAGATTATATCAGCGCATTCAGAAGTATTATTTTAAAAGTGATGGTTTTCATATTTGAATTTAGAAACATTAATTCTCCCCTCCCCCACCCTGACAACAATGGCAAAAGTGAAATAAAGAGGCAAGTTAGTTGCTATGTGCACCCTTTGGGTGACCTGGGTTACTATTATACAAGTAAAACAAAGGTTTATTAAATCAAACACAGAGATTTTGTGCAGCACACATCCTGAAATCCTGTATTTCAAGGTCCTCATATATGTGATAATGAAGAAAAAGGAGGGAGAGTGAAATTGCACTATTGCCTAGGAACACACAATTTGTTAACGTGGGGAAGCCGAGAGATTAATCCCAGGTTTTCTGGCTTCACATTGTGCAATTAAGCAACTAGATGTATATGCTTTGATTCCCCTAACCCACCTTACCGCCAATGCCCCCCACCCAGCCACCCACCCCCGGCCCGATCGCACCCAGCTGGCATCAATGAGGCCCTCGGTCATATCCCAGACCACACCTTTTGGCCGCAGTGAAATTGTTTGCTTACCAGACCCGTGGATATTTGTGTTGTTTATTCATAAGGTTTGCGAGCACCCATGCTGAGGAGGACTATATTCACGGCAGAGGCCCACTGTACTGTTTTTTTCAGACATTTTGAGTGAAAATGATTCAAAGGCCGGTGAAAGCTGATAGGGAGGTATAAACTTAGGGGCAGATTTATGTTTCCTAGCGCATCCTTGCAAATCAGCAGGGATGTGCCAGGAAAGATGCGTCACGCAAGTTTTCCCTTGCGCCACCACAGATGCGCCGCATTTACAATGCAGCGCATCATGGCGCAAGGATAAACAGATGCGTGACGCATCTGATGGCATAAGGGCGGCGCATTGCTGGAGTCGTGTCGCAAGCACAACGCAACTCCAGCAATGCTCAGGGGCTTCCCATACCGAACATGCTGCGTCATGCCTTACGCCTGCTTCAAGCAGGCGCAGGGTTTTGACGCAGCAGTGTCGGAAAAGTGACTCCGTGAAATCTTGTAGATTTCACTGCGTCACTTTTTCGAGGCTTTTTCCGACGGAACGCCCACCCTCCATACATTAAACCTGACGCAGGTTTAATGTAGCGCAGGGCTTTACAATGTGACGCATCTCCCTAGATGCGTCACGTTGTAAATAAGGCGCAACATGGCGCATGGTTTACGCCGCCACTGCGTCACAGAAGTGACGCAACGGCAGCGTAAATGTCTCGCAAGGGGCTTGTAAATCTGCCCCTTACTGCATGTACCTCTGTCTGTATGTACCTGCCTCTCTGCCTGTACATTTGTCTGTCCTTTTGTTCCTAAGCCTGTGTGCCTGATTTTCTGCCTTCTTTTTTACCTTCATGTCGAGGAATGTAAAGTATGCTTTAGGCAGACTTTATATAATGGAAGCTGGGCACTTACAATTACACTGGAGTGCAATCATGTAAGAAAGAGAAAGTCAGAGAAGGAACAAGTGTTCTCAAAAGATAAACGCGAAGAGTGAGAAACTAGGTGGAGTAACAGAAGAAGACTGTTGAAAGACGGAAACAACGGGTAGGAAAGAGTAAAGGGACGAATATCAGACAGAGTAGCAAAATTATTGACAGTTACAGAGAATTTTGAAAGGATCGTCAGAAAATAGTGCTTAAAAATTGAAATGGAAGGCAGATAAATAAAAGAGATAAAAGTATAGTAAGGGGTGAAAAGAACATAATAGCAAAAAGGAAAGAGATAAGTGCAACAGCGAGCCACGGTTAAACCGAGAAAAGGAGAAAAAAAAAGGACCGGCATGTAAACAAATATATAGGAAAGAAAGACTACAGAGCAAGCGATGGGAGTCACGCGAGACGAAAGAGTTAAAGAAACAGTATTATTAGAAAAAGCATTTAATAGAAAGGGGGAAAATCAGGATGAAAAACAAAGGAGAGCAGAGAAGATGACGAGGTTCTAACAAAGGAAGCCGAAGAAGTGTGCCGAGGTTGGACGACGCCGTAGGTTTTGCATTTTCAGATGCTGCGGATGTGTCAGAGGAGTTGGGAGGGTGGAAGGGGATGGGGAGGGGGCAGAGAAGAGGGAGAGAGAAAGCATTCTTTATTTGCATCAGTACCAAGAGAGAGCTCATTTTCCATGATAAACAACCTTCGGCAAAGCAAATCATCTCTCCTCCTCGCTTCACATTGCACGAGTATGGGCAGTAATGAATACTAATGAGCCGGGGATGACTCCCCTCAGCCTGGCGGTGTCCAGTCAAGTGCTCCCGGCTTCGCGCGCTCTGCCGAGTCCCCCCGGGGGATTACATCAGCCGCTCGATTCATGTGTTTCTGCTTTCCCTGATTTAAAATAAAAAATAATAACATAGATGGAAAGCCAATAAAACATCAGCACGAAGGGGTGATGTAATTCTCTACACTTCCATTAATCGGGTCTCTGGTTTTGTCCCTCAGTCAGCACGAGAAAACAAACGTCGAAATCTCCTCCTCCCACAGGCGTAAAAGCCGGGACCTCGAATTCCTGCAACCCGCCGACGAGATGTACAACCACGAGAAGGCAGTAAAATCTGAGCTGAATGCCTCTGTTCACACCTGAAGAGGAGATGTGGCCTAGCCAACAGAGCTGCCCCATTCGATACTGGGAAGCCAAGTTCGATTCCTTGCTACGACCCCAATACTCAGCTATTCCAAGAAAAGAAGAAAATCACGCACGCTGCAATCTTTGGGTCTGCTGTTAATTGTTCCGTTGCGCTCCAACCCGATTTGCGTCATGTAAAAATTGCCAAAAAGAGAATGGGGCTTATTTACAAGCCCCTTGCGCCGCCGGTACGTCCCTCTTTCCCATATTAAAAGTGGCTTGTAAATCATCCCCAATGTTGTTTATGTAACTTATTGTTAAATGGTATACTACTACTACATAACACATGAAAGAGCACAATTTCTGTGCCAAATAACACACAGACGTCTTCTGAACTATCAGGCAGGGAGCAATTGCCAGCCTTCAACAAAGGAAACAAAACGGTAAAACCCTCTAGCTCTGTTTACACTCAGACAGCGTCACAGTCACCAGACGCACACACCCTGCACACAGGGACACCACCAGACCACTGAACACATAAAGGAGGACTGCTGTCATGCCCAGGCAGATCTCGACCAGAAAACATTCACAGACAGTGGACCGATTGCATTTGAAATTACATTTATATAGCGCGTTGAGGAGGCGTTTAAGTGTGAGTTATGCAAGGCATGATAAAAATGAGGCAAGCTGACTCTGGCACGCATAAACTTAGTGCTGGGTGGAATTGTGAAATATGATTTCGCAAAATTTTAAGAAATGTAATGAAAATGACACCAACATCCGTGACAATAAATATGCAATAAATCTCTCATGAACATTGAGCGCAAAAGCCTACCTTTGCGTTCATATGTTACTCGAAATTCAGCAAGCGGATAGGTTTGAGGATAAAATGTCTCCCTCAAAACAATTCTCCTCAAACCTCTCGCCACTGTACAAAGGTGTGCAAAATTCCGTGTCCACAAAACTTTTGAATGTCACATGCATAATAATAATTTTGCACAGTAATGCAGTTAGTTGTGTGAAAACAAGCCTAAGGGTATTCCCAGACGTGGGCCCCTTGCTCACTGTGCCACTGGATTCAAGCTAGCCTGGTTGATGAGGGTTATACTTCGAAACCAGTCCCAGGATGTTTGTTTCAGTTCCAGAGAGGACCTGGCCTGGCAGTTTAGACTGGACTGTTCCCATGGGGGGCAGGGTCAAGGATTTGCATATGACTGGGTACAAACTGAGGAGACATGGCGAGCAAAATACAATGGATTAAACCTAGATCTGTGACTGATGATGAGTGCTTGAATAGTTTCAACACTCCGTCCATCATTTTATTTTGTCATGTTGCTATGTTTGTCCTAAGTGTCTAACGGTAGGCCCAGACTTGGATCCCTTGCTTGCTGCGCCACTGCATTCAAGTTAGCCTGGCTGATGAGGGGTGATACCCTGAAACCGGTCCCAGGATGCTTGTTTCCGGTCGAGGGAGGAACTGGCCTGGAAGTTCGAAGTGGACTCTTTGCATGGGGAGCAGGGTCAAGACAGATTTGAATATGGATGAGTCCAAGCTGGGGTGACATGGAGAGAAAAATAACAATGGATTAAACCCAGATCTGAGACTGGGGGTGAGTGTTTGAAAAGTTATAATGCTCCATCCATTATTTTATTGTGTGATTTTGCCATGTTCAGCCTAAGGGGGCTATGGTTATTCCTAGACGTGGGTCCCTTGCTCGCAGCGCCACTAGATTCAAGCTAGCCTGGGTGATGAGGGGTGATACCACGAAGCCGGTCCCAGGATGCTTGTTTCCTGTCCAGGGAGGACCTGGCCTGGTAGTTAGGACTGGACTGTTTCCATGGGGAGCAGGGTCAAGACTGATTTGTATATGGCTGGGTCTAAACTGGGGTGACATGGCAAGCAAACAATGAATTAAACCCAGATCTGAGGCAGGGGGTGAGTGTTTGAAAAGTTTCAACACTCAGTCCATCATTTTATTTTGTGATGTTGTAACAAACCTTCCACACAGCCCACTGCCTAACGCAGTGATATGACTTACAAATATCATCCACAAGGACTGCATCAACCGACCGAGAGGAGGCATCGCCATTGTGCACAAAAACACCCTCTCCCTTACTACCAGCTCAGACAACCACTCACCCGACATGGAGCACCTCCACCTCCACTTCCATATCCAGACCAACCTGAATGCCACCCTCTACGGCACCCTCATCTACAGACCTCCTGGACCCCCCCTCCATCCAGGAAAGCCATAGCTGACTTTATCGCTCACCACGCTCTCACCTCAATGGACTACATCTTCCTTGGCGACCTCAATTTCAACTTGGACAACCTCAACAACCATAATAGCACATCCCTACTGGAGAACCTCACTACCATCGGACTCAAACAACTCTTTACTATGCCAACCCACTCAGCAGGGCACACGCTTGACACCATCTTCTCCGCAAACAACAACTCCGTCAGCCACACCTCCAAGCTACACTGGACCTACCGCCACTGGATCCACTTCCCCTCACCAAAACCACCATATACCACCACACCCACTGTGATCCTCGCAGAAGCTGGAACAAGGTCACTGAAAACCAGCTCACCACTGTCCTCAGCAAAACCCCACCACCGACATCCACGGATGCCAGCACCTCCGCACACAACCTTCACTGCTGGATCTCTGACTGTGCCAACACACTAGCTCCCCTCAGGGAAGCAGCCCTTCAAGAAAGCCAGTTGGTTCTCCCTCACCCTCCAAGAGTCCAGACGCACCTAAATACGGCTTGGGAAAAGATGGACGAGCAGCAAGATCGTGTTAGCAGCCATCAAAACTGCCATCACCACACACTACCACCTCATCAGAACAACAAAGAAAGCAGCCATCCAGGAAGGCATCAACACCAACGCACACAAGAGCAAAGAACTCTTTCCCGTGGCCAAAGAATTAGCCAAACCCAGTACAGAGATAGCAGATATTCCCCCGTCTCAAGACCTCTGCACCGACTTTGCCACCTTTTCCAACACAAGATCAAGGAGATCTACGACAGTTTTGCAAGCCAAGACCCACCACCCCACCCTCTACCACTGCACCCAATGGGTCCAGACCCCAGCAGACTTTGTCCAACTTGACCACCCCCACCTTGGATAAAACCCTCAGAATCATGAAGAGCATCCACTCCGGAGCCCCCTCGGACCCCGGCCCTCACCACATCTTCAAAAGAGCCTGCACCTCCATTGCACCCAGACTCAGCCACACCATCAACTGCTCCATCGAGTCCACCACCTTCCCGGAAGACTGAATGCATGCAGAGATCAACTCCCTGCTGATGAAACCCTCTGCAGACCCGACGGACCTCAAGAACTGCAGACCCATCTCTCTGCTCCCCTTCCCAGCCAAAGTCATATAGAAAGCCATCAACGCCCAACTCTCTGAGTTCATCGAAACAAGCCACAACCTGGACCTCTCCCAATCAGGCTTCAGAATCAACCACGCACAAGACTGCTCTCCTTGCCACTACAGAAGACATCCACACCCTTCTCGACCGAGGCAAAACCAATGCCCTCATCCTACTGGACCTCTCAGCCATCTTTGACACCGTCTCCCACCACACCCTCTGCACCAGACTCCACGACACTGGCATCTGTGATAAAGCCCTAGATGGCATCCACTCCTTCTTCAGCGGCCTAACACAGAGACTCAGGCTTCCACCGTTCAACTCAGAGCCCACAGAAATCTTCTGCGGAGTGCCTCAGGGATCCTCCCTGAACCCCACCCTCTTCAACATCTACATGCCCCACTGGCAGCCATCTTCAAAAGCCACGGACTAAACATCATATCCTATGCAGACGATACCCAGCTGATCCTCTCCCTCACAAATGAATCCACAGCCACCAAGAGCAACTTCCACAATGGGATGAAGGCAGTCACCTCCTGGATGAAGGACAGGTGCTGCAAGCTCAACTCAGACAAGTCCGAAGTCGTCATCTTGGTCTCCAGCCCATCCCTCTGGGATGACTCCTGGCGCTCTGAACTCCCCGCACTCATGGACCACACAGGAAACCATGTCATCGTCCTGGACTCCTCGCTCTCAATGAACTGCCAAATCAACACTGCTTCCTCCTTCAGCTTCCACACCCTCCAGCTGCTTTGTAAGATCGTAATGTGGATCCCCACAGAGTCCTGGAAAATGGTGCCCCATCTGCTCGTCAGCAGCAGAATCAACTACGGCAACAAAGTCTATGCTGCACCAACCAGAAGCTCCAAAAGAAACTGCAGAACATGCAGAATGCCTCCACCATACACATCCTGACCATAACACACAACAGCCACTTCACCAGCCACCTGAGAGATCTTCACTGGCTACCTATCAACAAAAGAATCACCTTCAAGCTCCTCTCTCACACCTAAAAAGCCCTCCACAACGCCGGACCTGCATATCTCAACCACCGCCTCTCCTTCTACACTCCCACAAGACATCTCAGCTCTGCCCTACTGGCCCTGGTCACCATCCCACGGATCAGGAAGACCACAGCTGGCCGCTGGAAGACGATCGCTCTCCTACCTCACTGCAAAGACCTGAAACTCCCTGCCTCTGCACTTTAGGTGATCACCATCGCTGTCACAAATCAGGAAGGACCTCAAGACCTGGCTCTTTAACTGTACCACAGATCCATCTCCCCGCTCAGCGCCTTGAGACCCTTGTGGGTTAGTAGTTGCGCTTTATAAGAATCCTGATTGATTGATTGAAATATTACCAACCTCACATTACAACAATCATTTTAAATTTGCTTTTTGTAAAAAACGAGCTAATCATTTCTTTTTATTTCTGCAACTTGGAATTGAGCATACATATTTTATTAGAATGGCACACTGCATAAGAATTTGCACAAGGGAAAACATGAAACAAATGTTTAGCTGAATATGTGATTAGGAAGATAGAAATAGATTTTTCTTAGTCCCATTGACTAACCATGTAAGCCACAATAATAGTGCAGAATCATGTGTCCCCTTTAATTTGACTTGGGAGCATGGACAATGGGGACTAAGTGTCCCAGAAGCCAAAGGGCTCTGAAGCTAGGATCATCACTGCCTGCACCTGCGGATTCTTACCGCAGTGCTACAAAGAGCATTTGGAAGTTCTGCAGCAGTGGTATCACATACAACGTTGACTACATACCTCAGTAGCAAAAAGACTCTGGAGGCGGGTTCATCACTGCCCGCACCTGCCGATTGTTACCACAGTGTTACAAAGTGCATTTGGAGGCACACAGGCCATGGGCCAGCTCGTCCTGCACCCGTCTGCACCGGTAAGAGGCATGGCCATCTCCTTTGGTCCTGCAATTAAGGTCTTTTCCTGGCATTTGGGACAGCTGTTGCTGAACCTGATTCCCACCCGTTGGGAGTTATTTTTGCCACTTTCCCTTTGGTTTGTTGCTAAATGTGCTGACTTGCGAAGTTTGCAACTCTGACTTTTGCACGGATCTCCATTTGTCAATTATGTGGTTTCAGCTGATCCCTCCTTATGCATTAAGGGGAAAAGAAAAGTAGAGGCAACTAATGTGGCTGAGAAGTGTCCTACAACAAGCAACTCAATTCTATCTTTCTTAAATAATGCACTGGGTGTCATCTCAGAATTTTTTTTATCTGTAGAAAAACAGTTGACACACCCGCCGGGACACAGACTTGATTGTTGTAGATGGGATTCATCCATCTCCGTTTGGCAATACCCAGACTCGCCCACATAATGGGGATCAGCAAGGGTCAAAAGAAATATAGAACTTGGCTCCTCCATTGCCTAATCAAGCTCAGGATTCTATTTTAAAACAATCTGGTCAGGGATCCAGGGGGGCCTGCCAAGAGCCAAAGAAGGCCCTCTTCACAAGTGCGTAACAAAGCCAACAGTGGGATGAGAAGCAGTCAACCAAATATTGCCCCTGAGGACTGTTCGACACACAATTTGCTTTGCAACTTGGGAAAACATCCTCCACATTTGAGTCTCTATCTCACAGATTAGCTAGAGTGGAGTAATTTGTGGGGATTTTAGGCAAATCTTTGGAGGTTCTTCAAGAACAGTCTGAAGTTATTTTGAGAAAAAATCAGTCCCGATATCTCACCTGCTTGTCTCAAGTCACCCGATTGAGTAAAGTGGCTTCCTATGGGTCTCAAGGTGCCATAGTACCACCTATATTTGAGCTTGTACCGGGGGTGGATGTTCCTGCAATTTCATGTAGTACTCTCTCTAATCAAATGGGAATCTCTCCAGTCTGAAATATGGTTTTATCAGATTCAATGGGGGGTAGTAATCGGGGGCGGGGAATAGAGCTGTAGTAGGAGTTTTGGGCTCCGAGTCTGGGACCCATATGAGAATTACACAAGCCTCTTCTGAGCTACAAAAGGGTCTTGCTACCTCTGCTGTTATTTTACAACTTCAACTGGATTTTTCCCAGTATGTCTTAGTTTTGGCCAATGTTCCACCTTTGAAGTCAGGTGTCCAGGAAAATTATCAGCAACTGAAAAATAAGAACTTTCACTAGGTGACAATGAGGGTCCCCACTAGAAAAGACTTTTCACTATTTGATGAGACCAGACCATAATGGCCTGGAGAGTGGGGTGGCTGGGACACATACCAAAAACTCTCTCAGGGGATTGTATAGTTGTTATTTTTTCTAATGTACAGAGTGTTGTCTATATCCTGAATAGTTTGGGAATAACACAACCACCTTGAGTGGTATTTCAGTGCTCACGCTGGGATTTTTTTTAATAAACCTAGGAACCATGGGGAACTCTGGCAGAAGGCCACCCCTGCCAGGTAGAGAGGAGGGGCTGTGGTTCAAAACAATACCCTTAACCTCGAGCCCAACCTCACTCTCAGCAATCTCTTTGAATTGTTGAATGGGTTAAATCATCAGGATTGACTAGGGCAGGGAAATAATAGCCTCAACTCTTCCAGAGTGCTAACCACTGATAAGGAGCTTCAGGTTATAAGCTCGAATATTGCAGGAGTACAGGGAAAAAGTGTTGACCTCGTTTTGCTCAAGTCGTTTGATACCTATCACATTATTAGCTTGCAGGAAACATGGGACATCTCAGGGAGCCTGAGCCTACCTGGTAATGCTATCTTTACCACGAATGCCATCCCATACTCTAATGGAAGAGCAAGGGGGGAATTGCCATGTTTATGAAACAGAACTTGAATTGTAAAATGGAAGAGGTTATTACCAATTCTCCCCATCTTTTGGGTGTTCTCCTTTCCTTTGGAAACAAACTAAGGATTTTATGTGTGAACGTACATAAGGTGATTCACAGCAGAAAGTCCTATGTTGTGGTGCTGGGTCTGGAAGAACTTTAAAAATATTTAGAGAGAAGCTCTGGGCAGAAATGGGATCCACGTGAGTCAAGCCGGCTCTTATTTTTTTTTAAAGACCTCCATCCCAGTCTGATGGGTTCGGGCAGGTTCATGAGTAATGGGGAATGCACAAAGCACTTTCATCCTTCCTTTTCATTATTATATTAATCATTTGGAGGGGGTGCTTGCTGAACAGTGTCAGATCTCATCGTAATCATGCGGTCGGTCGGTCCCAGTTCCGGGACAGTGTTGGTCAGAGGCAACTTCAACCAACATCGTTATGAGGCCCTAAGTAGGCTGGAAATGTTTAGTAATTTGGGGAATTTATTAGACTCAGGACTTAGCTGGCAGCCCTTGATTAGAAAGAGCATAGGCTGTCTGATGAGTGCCATGTCCAGCCTAAACGATGGTTCCTGTTGCCCAGAGGATAATCCATTGCAGTTCATGTTAGATGTATGTAAAGCAAAGTGTACCCCCTTGACCACGTTTGACTGTGAGATTTGGGGTTATACAAATATTGCCAAAATTGAGGTAGGCAAAAACAAGTTCATGAGGGTTCTTTAAGGTGTGGGGCAAGGTACCCCCTCAGAGATTACCCACGAGGAACTGGATATAAGTTATATTGCTGAATTTATCCATATTTGCCCTCTTTTATTATGGTGCTCAGCTTGGGTTAAGAAGGAGTTACGTCTAAACAGACTAATCAAACGAGATTGTATAAATCTGGACAACATGTCTTATATTCTCTGGCTACATTATATAAAGTCAAACTTCCAAGCTTTAGGAAGGCAAGAGCTATTTACTAACCCTGATGATATTACTAAGGCTGATACTGTTTGGTTGAGGCAGGCCTTTTCTTCCAGGGTGGCAGCCAATAGGGAGACTTCTGCCCTAGCCAAACAGTCTATGCACCAATACAGCAAAGTAAAATCAGTTTATAGCATGGAACCTTATCTCTCATTAGAGATGTCTGTTCACCACCGGCGCTTACTGATGTCTTTTGGATTGGGCATATTCCACAAGCTGTTGTTCGCAAAAGGTGTCTGTTTTAAAACGGCCGCCCTGCCGGCATGTGCCTGTGATGAGGTTTCTAATCCAGATACCTTATAAATTATTATTACCTGCCCTAGGTTTACTACTCTTCACCACAAATGTATTAGGCCCCCTCTGTTATCCAAGGATTTGAGACAGGTCAGACCAGTCTTTTTACATATACAGCTTTTATCTACACCTAAAATGTGTTTTTGTGTATCATGGTTCTGGATGGGGTTTTTAGTTATAGATATTATTTTATTTTTAAAGTGCATTTCCATCTGTTGCTGCTATTGTCACTCTGGTTGCTATCTAGGACTATTTTATATAATTGTTATACTTAGCAATATGTATTTTTAGACCATCTATTTATGGTGCTGTTTTTTTCTTGATTTGCTGATGGAATTTTTTAGACCCTATATTTTATTGTTCCTTACATGTTTGCACACTGAGCTCCCTTGTTTTTTGGATGTGCATTGTTACATTTTAACCTGTAAACTTGCTCGTATTTATTTTAAAAATCAAATAAAGTTATATGATGATGATGATTTAGGGCCTAATTACGAAGTTGGGCCTACCGCCACTGACAAGCTGTCGGTGGCAGTCCGCCCGACCTTCAGCGCTTCGATCTGACCGCCACATTATGATGCAGGTAATTGAACACTTGCTTGAGACAGCCCGCCGCCTCGGACAGAATCTACTGATCCAGATGGGACACTGGTCGGAATCACAATCCCTAATGATGGTGGAATCGAGGCACGAACCGCCATAGGGATTACGATGCCCCTTCCCAACAGCCTTTTCATGGCAGTCACTTAGCCATGAAAAGGCTGCCAGAAAGGAACTTTTGGGTCCCCAAACAGCACCCTTGCCCACCTGGGCCACTGCAAAGTGACCCGGGGGCACATGTAGAGCCCTCATGCACATCAATGCACGTGTGCCATGCAACTCTTGGTGCATGGCACACAGTGCATAATTGTGCACAAATCGCTCTTTTACACTGCGGCATGTGCTTCACCCCTTTTCCAGGGCAGCATAACAAGCTGCCATGTTAAGAGCACTTTTCTGGCCACCAGCCCTGTAGTCGCATCATAAATGGGTGGTCGGACCACTGCCTGCTTGTTGGTCGGCCTCTTGACTGACGTGATAGGGGGTGGCGATCTGACCATCCGCTATCGTAATAAGGCCCTTAGCGTTAATCATGCCCATCAAATAAGCATTGCCGTATGTACACTCAAAAAAACATAAATAAATTGGTTAGAAACATAACCTAGCACTTCTAGTGCCTACTGTGCAAGGAAAAAACATAGTGTATGATAGATTTGTGCCATGTCTAGGCCTGCTACAAAACATCAAGGCCCGGATTTACTAAGCTTTCACGCAACGCAGCACATCAAGGCAACTACCTGTTCTGCGTTGTGTGAAAGAGGGAGAGTAAAATTGGGCCATTTCTTTAACAATATGGCGCACATCTGCTCACTCATAGTGCTGGTTCACTTCAGTCAGACTAGAGTCAACACAGGCACTCTTGTGTCATGTGGCAACAGTGCATGCGTTACAGGCAGGATTGTTTTTGTGAAGGACAGAATGCCGCGCCTTGGGGAGGGGAGGCCCCAATAGGCATTGCTGAAGGAGGCGGGCCACTGGCCTGGGCGGGGCCAGGCCCTATTTAAGCCTCCCGCCCCCGTAGATCACCCTCTGCTTCCTGTGTACGCTCCTGGCCGCGCGATCTGAAGGCAAAAGGGTACAGTAAGGGTACCTCTGTGACAGTCGGTACAGTAAGGGTACCCCTGTCAGGCACAGTAAGGGTGCCCGAGCCAAGGTCCGGGAGTCGAAGGAGGTTCTGGGAAGACCGCGATGGCGCCCCGTTAGTCCTTCGGGTGGTTGGGGGGCCTGACCAACCGGGGGTGTGCCATAACATGCTTCGCCCCCGTAAAAGGGGCGGGAGTATTAGACAGATCACGTGATCCAAAGGAGGATCTGAAAAGAATGTGCCGCACTGCCGGGCATCGACCCACCGTGCGTGCTGGCTCGCAAGGCGGGCGGAGCAGCGAGGGGCTGCTTGCCCTGGATCGCCCGTAAGATAACCCACTCTATCGTCATACTTATGTTGTATGAAATAAACCTGCAGCAGTTCTTCCCCCATAACGAATGTGTCAGTGTAATCTTTGGGTGACGTCTGTGCATACGTGTTGAGTGGAGCGGATGACGGTGTGGTCACTATAGCTTCCTGCACAAAACAATCCTTAGTGGAATATTTGTATGTGCACTGTAGAATGTAACACACATGAAAAGAGGAAGTAACGAGGGGTAATGAAGATATTTCTTCTTGTTCGAGCTCTCTCGGGTAGACGCACCATTTTGGCGCAAACCCAGGGATGCTGCCTTTAGTAAAACTGGCTTTGCATTTAAATACATATGGGTGGATTCATGGGAATGCCTATCCTCTCATGTAACACCCACCCGACGCAAAGTAACGCAACACCTTTTTTTTTTTAGCAAAGCCACACAAGGTAACTCAACTCTGCCCTTGCGTGGCTTTGTAAATCTTGCCAAGTATTTTGCTATGTGTCTACGCTAACAATGTGGCACAACCACAATACAAAAACGTTAGTAAATCTGAGCTAACCATCTACAGTAGCTGCACAATTGAACAGTACAGCATGACTGAGATGCCCTCCACGACTTTATGTGGAGGACTATGGAATACACTTACCAAGGACTCTTGTTAAAAGGCAATTGTTTCTTGTGGCTATTTTCTCATGGAGAGATTAGAAAACACAAATCGATTGCCTTTGAGCTCATTATAACTCCTCGAAACAGTAGAGAATCTAAAATAATTAGAATGCTTTGTTTTTTACATAGCTCGAATACATCAATGAGAAGCACCAACGATTTAATAATGTTTATTGATATTGCCCCACAGAAGTACTCAAGGAACATGTAAGTGTAGCAAGTGCATTTGAAAACAATACAGCTGTGGTACCTGCTGAGTACACGTAGCACTGATTTTTGCACTGATTTTGAATGGATTTGGCGATGTTCAAAATTGTGCATTTTTTTTGTGAAACCTTCGGGAAAATTTTCAGAAAAATGATGTGAAATTATAAGAAATGTGATTTCCGATATCATGCATCAACATTTCATGCCAGATAATTTCTTATGTTAAAAATACAAGCGACATACTGCAGGACATTGGTTCGAACCGAAAACATTTCTCAGGTGAGATTATTTTCTCTGCGAACAAGAGCCCATGATCAAAAATTACGTGGAATTGTGCAATGCAACATTTCAGGAATTTCCCACTTTTCACATAATCCAAAATGTTCAAATTGCACGAATTTTGGCCAGGCCTATATATAATTTCCTTTAGGTAATCACCTTATTACGACTCCTTCTAATTCCAATGTGATCATTATCTATGTATAAGGAAAAGTCCACTGAGGCAATATTTGGCTGATATATACATTAAATACATACAAAATATGATTCCACTGCCGTGACCGTCATGTAACCATTTCAATGTTTGTCATGCATGTGTGCCTTGCCATCCATATGTATCTCAAATGTTGTTTGCTAAGTTGGATAGGCCTCCTCTAAAGATATGAAAATATTCATATTTTTATGGTTTTGTTGATGTACCCTTATTAAATTCCCTTGCTACCGAAATAATTGAGTGTAGGTCATCAATCATATTTCTTCCAAAATATTCTCACTTTCCAGTTAGTCATCTATTATTTAACATCACGGTATCTCTCATTGTGGCCCACCATGAACGGCCTACATTTGATTATAAGATGTCACTAATCTTGTTCCAAATACACAAGTTTGGTGCCAAAGTGTTCTTTATCTTGTTGTAACTAGGCCTGGGCTAAAATTCCGTTCCGCTCATGGAAATTGCGATAGTTTGACATTTTCGCGTTCCGCGGAGAGCGCGAAAATGTCCAAATTTCCGCAATTCGCATCTTACCGGAAATTTTTTGCTTGCTCGCGCTGTAAAATAATACATTCTCACGTGTGCATGATCGCCTTACCTGAATCCCTGCGTTCGCTGACAAGTTTTCCCGATCCGGTCGCGTTCTCCACGAGATGTTGGATTGTTGGTAGCCATTTGCGTGACAGTTTGCGCCCGCAGTAACGTCATTCGTCGCGCGATCACGTCTTTCTTCTCGCGATCATGCACCGCGAGACAAGTGAAAACAAGATGGCCGCACCCGTGAGCAACCGCATGGGTAAGTTGGCGAGCCGCGACCACGCAGAAAATACCACGAACGGGCGGGGAAAAAACTTCCACATCTTTGCGATATTTCCGCGTGTTTGCGGAGATTTTTAACATTTTCGCGATTATTTGCAAAAGTGAATTTCGCAAATTCCGCCCACCCCTAGTTGTAACTTCACATTCATGATACATTTACTCAACTTTCATTTGGAACCCGCTCATCTTCCATTTAGTATTCCATGTGTGCTACAGAAAGCAGCACCCATGGAAAGAGCAAAAAACGAGGAGAAATTAGTCATTTATCCTTGCGGCACAATTCTAACACCTGGTATTCCATGGCGTAAGTTTTTGGCGCTGCCTCATCCTTGTAAATCCGGAGCGGTGTCAAAAAGCAATTGTTGTTGTGGTGGAACAACCACAGCAACACCAATTGCACGCCCCTTTGCCACAAAGGACTGTGGTGGAAAGGGGCATATTAACAAGGTGGCGTTGAACCATGCAAAGTGGCTTAGTGTCAGCTTGTAAATATGGAAAATGGAGTTGTGTCACCAGAGCGCCAACAAATGAGACCCTCCGGTTGTGCTGAGGGATGGTAAATATGCCCCCTAGTGTTTATTGTATTGTCTCATGTCTATGGACTTCCTTATTTGACATTTATTGACCTCCTATTCATGTATCCAGCTGTTTGTGATTACCATGATGTGTATCTCCTCCCGGACTGCTCTCTGTCGCATGTCTGCTTCCTCTCTCCTTGTTTGTTGCTCTATGTGTTGCAAGCCTCCTTAATACTCTCTGTCGCCTCCATTCTTCTCCTATTGCCTGCTAGTTTAAACATATTCTTTGATGATTCTCTGACCTGTTTTTATCATTTATTTGTGCTCCCGGTTCTTTTAAACTCCTTCACACCCTGCACCCTAAGAGGTGAACTCTTACTATGGTTTCTGCTAGCTTTCTGGTGCACATCATTCAAACTAAAGATGCTCAGATTATTGGCGGCTGGTGAACTTTGAAAGTGGTGAGGTGCAAGAGAAAATCCTCAATTTGCTTGTATGAGTATAGTGAGTGAGCACAACTGCCCCAACGGGAACTTGGGTGTTCTCCATCAAGAACGTTTTTTTTTTAAATGTGGTAAAATTGTGTATTTTATGGCATGACACAGAGGCCAACATTATGCAAATCTCCTTTATTGCGCAGCTCACAGCAGCAACAATGAAGAGATCTAGAACTTCGTAAACATTCCAACATAGTATAAAGTCCATGTGCACGTAGTCATCTCCCTTCTTTGTTGCTGCTGCTCACAAGATAAGTACTTCTACCTTACTTCTGCTTGATCGTTGTTTATTTGACTGCATTGCTGATTGATGGGGGTGGTTGCCGAATGAACGAGTGTACCTCCTCTCCTCCCCCCCACCCTCTGCTCAACACTGAATTTGTTTATTCTTCTTCTTTATATCGACTTGTGATTTCTATACTCCGTTTGTAGCTTAGCTCTACCTATAACTTAGTCTCACACTGTCCCTCATTTCGGGCGCTTCCCCTATTGCGACTCATCATCACTGCTTTCCCCATGCTGAACTATCGGGATTAGTTTTGAATTGCCCTTGCACTCGAGCTTTCTCCAGATCGACGGAGACCTTCACGCTCCACCTTGTGGTGTCTCTCCCTCTCAGGGAACTGAACGGAGGCATTCTTACCTCCGTCCGCTCCCTCTTCGTGCCCTCCCTCGGCTCATTTAGGCCGGGAAAGGATTTTCTCACACGGGACCGGCGTCTTTCAAACGCAGATCCCGTGCTGAGCGACGCGCGAGCATTTCCGTCTCTATTGTAACCCTGCGGCCTGACCCGAAGCTCGGGAGGTTGCGCAGGGTTACCACGGAGACGAGAGACGAGGAAAATCTCCGTCTGAAGTCATGGAGTCTCGTTTCAAAACTCCGTATTAAAACTTCGTTTTTTAATAAATAAAGTAAATAAAAGCATATTAAATAAGCCTCACTTACCAGCTCCCCTCACTGATTAACTCCTGGACTGCTCTACTAATAAAAAAATTAAAAAAAAGAGAGAGCCAAGAAGGTCAATAGAAAAAGGACTAATTCAACAAACAAACAAAGCTTACAAAGAACATTGTAACTAAAGAAGGACTACTACCCTGAGCCCTTAATTCTTTAGATTAAAGGAAAGACCCTTAACTAAGCTCTCATTTACACTTAAAATACCTAATTGTTTAGAAGAAAGACCCCTAGCAGGTACAAACATCCATTTTGAGAGCCCAAACAGCTATTTTATACCCATTATACTTTCAAAGCGTCGTGACAGTTAATTATCATCACTCATTTCCTAGACTTGTGCTGCTTCTCATTCTACCCATGTCGTCAGATCCCTCATCCAGCGCAATGGAAGACAAAATAGAGGGACTAATCAACAAAGCCTTAGATAAGGTGATAGGTTCTCTAGACGACACCATCAATTAAAAAATTGAGAGCCTATCCAACAGGAGCTGGCCACCCACAACCTCTCAGAGTGAATCGAAAGACATGGCACAAAGAAAAAGGCCAATTATTGATAACCCTCACAAGGGTAGCAAGGGTAACAAGAAAGCTAAACACTTAAACCCTGCAACTCTGAGCTCATTGGTGGTGACAATGACAGTGCCTCGGGCACAATAGATGGGCAGAGTAAAGGCCCGAATTATCCCATCCCCATTGATAGTGACGAAGAGGTGGATGAGATCGACCTTTCCTACTCATCAGACTTTGACTCTGAGGAGGAAGGCGAAATTGTGGGTACACCAAGAGAGGCATCTAAGGCCTCAGGGTCTACCTTGGGAATCCATGACCCCTTTGGAGAATACATGTTTGACCCACTTCTTATTAAGCACCCCCTCACCCCCGAATGGGTCCCCTCCCAACACATAGGGGAATACCTTTCATTTTGGCTCCGTAAGGAGATCCCCAAAGAAGTAAGATCACGACTTAGATCTGAATGCCCTCGGCCCTCCCTCCCTGACAAGGTAGCTATGACCCCCGACTTTGATAGCAAGGTGGTGGCATTCATTGCCAAAACAGGGAGAGACCCAAGAAAAAGTCTTGACAAGGGACTTAAATCTTGTCAAGATAGACTACTAGACATTACGGGTCCCCTGACTAAAATAGTCGAAATGGCAGAAACAGGCTACCTCAATAACAGTCCCATAGACCCTAAAGAGCTGCGCCAATGGGCGCAAAGAGCAATCTGCCTGTTAGGCAACGCAAACACCGCACTCTCTAATGAGAGACGGAAAAGTGTGCTCCCAAAGATTGACCCAAAGCTCGTCCAGCTGGCTAACAAAGAAGGGGGACCGTCCTCCCAAGGGCTTCTCTTTGGAGAAGAGTTTATCAAAGAAATGGCCAAATACATTGGAGTATTCAACTCTATCCAAAAATCTCAAAAGGACATTAAAAAAGTTTTTAATAGCAGAGTTTTTACCAGGGCTGGAGAATATGGGGTCGACTCACCGGCCGAGGAAACCTTTCATCAAGACCCTTCGTGGGACGGGGAGGAAGATTTCCCCATTCTAGCTTGGCAGCCCAGTCCTCATTTTATCCCCAGAGACAGAGATTCCGCTCAAGAGGCTTCAGGGGCGATAGAAAACAAAGAGGTTTTTCAGCAGGTAAGTCTAACCAAAGACCATTTAGATACCCCTTTGAAGGTGGGAGGGAGACTAGCCCTATTTTGTGGGAACTGGAATATGGTAACTCATGACCCTTGGGTGTTAGATACTGTCAAGGGCTACAAAATAGAATTCATAGATTCACCCATTCAGGAAAGATTCCCCAAGGAAATTCGTTTTTCAAAAAAAGACTCCGCTATAGTCTCTCAAGAGGTAAAGGACCTTTTCACAAAAGGTGCGATACGAGAAGGTAAAGAGATCGGCTTCCTCAGCAATGTCTTCCTAGTAGAAAAGAAGGACAAAAAGATGAGACCTGTGATAAATCTAATAGAACTAAATCAATGGGTGGTCTATCGCCACTTCAAAATGGAGGGGATATACCTCCTCAGGGACATCCTAAGGAAAGGAGATTGGCTCACTCGTCTAGACCTAAAGGACGCTTACCTAACCATTCCCATATGACCCGCGCACCAAAAATTCCTCCAATTTCTATGGGAAGGAAAGCTATGGCAGTTTTCGAGCCTCCCCTTCGGTCTATCCTCAGCCCCTTGGTGCTTTACCAAGATTCTCCGTCCAGTAGCGGCCTGGCTAAGAAACAAAGGAATAAGACTAATTTTATATCTGGACGACATTTTATTAATGGCACAGTCCAAAGAAGTAGCCTCTCAACACACAATTATGACTATAAAACTTTTAGAACACTTGGGTTTCGTGATAAACACCAAAAAATCTTCAACAACCCCAACCCAAGTCACTCAGTTCCTTGGTTTTACAGTAGATACAGTTCAGGCAGAATTAAAACTCCCCGGGGAGAAACTAAGAAAACTCAGAAAAAAAGTTAAGGAAAGTTCTAAGGAAACAATCCTTTCCCTTAAGGTCCCTAGCCAGAATACTGGGCCTCCTGTCCTCGACTATCCAGGCCATATATCCGGGCCCATTATATTACCGGGCCCTTCAGAGACTTAAGGCAAAAGCCCTGAGAAACAATCCTTCCTACTCTCAGATCGTGTACCTGGACTTAGACTCCAGGAAAGAGATACTTTGGTGGTTGAGGAATGCAGAAGCGTGGAACGGCAGAGATATCTTTGGAGAGGAACCGGACCTGATAATAGATTCCGATGCGAGCCTAAGAGGATGGGGTGCCACGTGCGGCAACTCGTCAACAGGGGGCCTTTGGACTTCTCAAGAGAAAGAGCTACATATCAACTGCCTAGAACTACTGGCAGGATCCTTTGCAATCCGGAGCTTTACCAAGGACATGATCAAGTGTTCAGTCATGCTCCGCATGGACAATGTTTCTGCTGTGAGATACGTGAACAAAATGGGGGGCCCTCACTCCAAAGGTCTTTCGGACCTGGCCAATAATTTTTGGGCCTATTGCCTCAACAAAGGCATCTCAGTGGTTGCAGAACACATTCCAGGCCTGAACAATGGGGTAGCAGACTGGTTCTCCAGGAATTTCAAAGATTCCAGCAATTGGAAACTGGACAGACACGTTTTCCTGCCCATTCAACCCTTTGGAACAGATCTGTTTGCAGACAGACTCAACACTCAAATATCGAGTTTCTTCAGCTGGAGACCAGACCCTCAGGCCTTAGCGGTAGAGGCCTTCCTTCAGAACTGGCTTGGTCTGAACCCTTATGCTTTCCATCCTTTTGCCATGCTCCCACGTTTTCTTATTCAAGTTCGGAGAAACAAGGATCCAGTGGTAGTAGTAACCCCACTTTGGAGATCCCAAGCTTGGTTTCCAATTCTAATGGAAATGAGCATAGACTTTCCAATACTCATTCCTACGTTCGGGACGATAATCACAGGTCCTCACGGAGAACGCCACCCCCTTGTGATTCAGGGCCTCCTGTCATTGATGGCTTGGAGGATTTCAGGAGACAATGGCACTTGCCAGGAATTTCGGAGAACGCTTTCAGACTCATATCAGAGTCCTGGGCACCTGGGACAAGAAAAGCTTATAGCCTGGCTTGGCGTAAATGGGTTTGTTGGTGCATTCAACGGAATTACGTTCCCATTTCAGTCGGTATAATTCAAGTTATTAATTTCCTGTCTGATATCTTCGCTTCAGGCCTGGCTTATTGTACTGTTAACGTCTATAGATCGGCCATTGCAGCAGGTCACTGCCTAGTAGACGGTACCTCGGTAGGTCAGAACTTACTAACCAAAAAGCTCATGCGTAGTATGCGTGTCTTAAATCCACCCTTACCCAAATATTCCGCCTTATGGGACATCAGGGATGTTCTTAGACTAATTACAAGTTGGGGTGAGAATTCTTCCCTCTCTTTAAAAAGACTCTCCTATAAACTCACTGTTTTATTGTGCCTTGTCTCCTTCAGACGAACATCAGACGTCAAAGCCCTAGACATCTCTAGTAGGGCTTTTCAACCTGAGGGAGTTTGTTTCTTCCTTAAAAAAAGGACTAAAACTATGTCAACTTCATTCTTCTACCCCTCTTTCTCACAGAATGAAAGCTTGTGTGTTGTCAAGTGTTTGTTAGAATACGATAAAAGAACATTAGGGTTGAGAAGTTCTGTTGACCAATTATTAATATCTCACAGATCCCCTCATAGAGCGGTTTCTTCCCCCACCTTAGCTAGATGGGTTAAGGATGTTATGAAAGAAGCTGGAATTGATACTTCCATTTTTGGTGCTCATTCTCTTAGAGGTGCTTCAGCTTCAAAAGCTTTTGTTTTGGGTGGAGGCCTTCAAGATATCCTTAGGGCCGCAGACTGGTCAAATGAATGGATTTTCAAAAGTTGTTATTTTAAACCTGTAGCAAATGCTATTGATAATGTGTTGAATACCCTTTGAACTTGCATAATGTTGGCCTCCGTGTCATGCCATAATATTTAGATTTTTCACAGCCTGGTGGGCAGAAAATCTGGATTTTATTAAGGACACGGAGGCCAAGATTATCCCTCCATATTTAAACCCACCCTTGTAATATAATTCTGTTCTCTTTTCTTTCAGATTAAATGGTTTCAGAGAACTTTCAGATGTCTTCTCTAAGAAAGTTATTTGAAAAGAATTTTAAAGTTATCTTGTTCGCTGCACAAAGAAGGGAGATGACTACGTGCACATGGACTTTATACTATGTTGGAATGTTTACGAAGTTCTAGATCTCTTCATTGTTGCTGCTGTGAGCTGCGCAATAAAGGAGATTTGCATAATCTTGGCCTCCGTGTCCTTAATAAAATCCAGATTTTCTGCCCACCAGGCTGTGAAAAATCTAAATTTGCCAGCGCAATTTTCTTAATACATTGACCAAAAAGTGCTATAGCTATCAGTAGCATTTTAAAGCTTAGCTATTGTTATGGGGCTTATCAATTAGAAGTGTATGCAGTCATATGTTCAGAGATTGCTTTCATTTAATGTGCATTTCTGGTCTGACAGTTAAAAATAGTTCTTTTATGCAATATTCTATGCAAGGATGCAGCTCTGTTAAATGTTAAATCCAGATTAGATACTAAAAAACCAAGCCTGCCTTCAGTGCCATATTGACTTAAGAACAGTGGTGACACATTTCTGCCACCTACATTAATTTATTGGACTTCAACTGACAACTTTTGTAATTTGTAATGCGCATGCATAGCCCAACATTGAAAGTATAATACCAACATGTCCTGGCAGCTGTGGAGTCAGACTGTGCTTAGAATACACTACTGTCCAAGCTAATGCATGGTAAGATTGTACCCAGGACACACTAGGGCCCCTGTAGATGGCAGGGGAGATTATGATTTAAACCAATTTAGATTTAGAAAGACAGGTCAAGGAGGCAGATGAGACACAGACGGTAGGAAAGGGAGAAAAACATGGACAGAGGTGGATAAAGGGATGCAAATTGGGACAGAGAGCTAAAGATAGAGTCTTATAAAGATAGATAAGAGATGGAGATAGACTGGCAGAGAGATAGCGGTGGGTAAATAGGTATAGGCATATTTATACAATGACAGATTTGAATAGAGATACATAAATTTAGAGAGAGACCAATAGAGATAGTGTTAGACTGATAGCTATATGGATAGAGATATATACATGGATATAGATAGAAAGAAAGGAAATAGAAATAAAGGTGTACTCAGTTCAGAGTAATACTGCACCCTTTCTTTTCTGGGTCTTCAACATTCCCTGTCTCTGTCTCTTTCTCTTTGTCTTTCCCTTTCACCATATTTCCATCTCTCTCCCTGACTTTCTTTTTCACCCCAGTCTTTTTATAGGTCTCTCCCTGCCATTGTCTCTCCCTTTATCTATGTATCTGTCTCTCCATGTCATTCACTTTCTGTATTTCCAAATTTCAGTCTCTTTCTTACAGTGTTTCTTGCCCAGCGTCTCTCTTACCCTGCCTCTTCCTGTACTTCAGTATCTCTTTTTATCACTTCCTGTCTCTATCTATCTCTGTAGTTTCTGCCACTTTGACTTCTGGCTGTCCCATTTTTCTTTCTCTTGCCATCATTCCATCGTTCTCTCTTCTCACATGTGTCACACCACATTCTCTGTTGCTGTTTCTCTTGTTCTTTACCTTTATCTCTCAACCTCTCCCTCTCATCTCTCCTTATCTTTCTCTGACTTTATTTGTATCTCCTTTCTTTCTCTGGCTGCTGCTTCTTTCTCTGCCTGTCCCTTTCCCTGCCTCTCTGTCAGGGGCCTCTCTTAGTGCCTTGGTCAAACTTGAAATGTTTCTATTGCTGAGTGCTCATGCTGCCAAGATTCCCAATTACATGTGTTAGTTATGTGCTTCTCCAGTCCTGTTTTGTATTGGCATAAAGAAGGCTAAAGTACCACAATTCAGAGGAAAAACCTGGACTGGAGCGGCACATCACACATAGACATGGGGAAATTGGCTGTGTGGAGTAATGTATTTTTTTTCTTACAAAAGTGTCAGGCATAGTATATCAGAGGGAGGATTTACAAAGATTTGATGCAGTTCAATACAGCAAGACAACTTACTGTGCTGCAACAAATGGAGAGGGAAGGAATGCACCATATATACTAAGATATGGTGCATTCCTGCTCTCCCTCTGCGTTAGTGCACTGAGCGCAGCCTAGCGGCAATACAGGTACCCTTGCACTATGGTGCAGGCGCACCTGCATTACAGGCAGGATTGCATGCAGGACCTTGCTGCACAAAAACAATCCTCTGAGCCATTTTCCTCCAGCCCAAGTAGAAGGAGGAAATAATGAGGAGAAATAAACACATTTCTCCTCATTAAACCTCACCTGGGAAGGCATAGCATTTTGACGCATTCCCAGATTTACTAGTGTTGGTAAATCTGTGTGAAATCCCACGCTCCATTCATGGGATGCCTTCCCAGCACAGAGTAATGCAAGGCAAAGACTTGTCCAGGTGGCTCTGAGTGGCATAGTAAATCTTACTTAAAGGCTTATGTTGGATTGCTTTGTGTCACCTTGCATGACACAATGGCGATGCAAGCCCTTAGAAAATCTGGGCCCAAATCTTTGAGTTTCCTTTGATTTATGTTTTTTTAGACATTCAAATGAAATCTTTGGCTTGAAAAATCTTGGCAGTTCTTATTAATGCTTTGTGCGGCTCGATGCATGTGGGCACAAGCATTATTTCTGTGGCTTCCTTTCTCACATCTGCAGGAACTGTACACTAGAGGCTTTATGATACTCTTCTGGAAAAAGTGCATTAATGAGATACAAGGTTGTGGCTCACTCAACTTTTCAGTTGATGTGATGCACAGATGGTACTTGCTTCTTTTCAGAACTGAACCACGATGGAGGCACTCAGTACTTGCCAAGGGGCACTAATCAGAGACACCAACAACAGACAATGCATGCTGACAAATCTCAGGTGGCTGAGCTTTTTTATTCCTCCTCTCCAGTCACCAGCCTCACTAGCAGTTTCCCTTCTTCAGCATAGGGAAGTCCTCATCTCTTTGTGCTCATTCAGACCATTCTAGCTGGTGCTGTTAACTGATGGACAGTGGCGTGACACAGGCCCCTGCAGCCCCCGTGATGTGGGGAGCCACCAAGCTCCAGGGGGGCCCTCAGCACAGTACACTGGCTGGAGAGCTCCTGATTGAGTCCGAAGGGGGCCCCTCCATGTACCTTGTAGGGGGGCCCCTCAAGTTTCGTTATTCCAGTACTGATGGAGTCTGGGTAGTAGCAAGAATCTGATGTGTAAAACTATGCTATGCATGCTGCAATTTAGCTAAAGCATATGTAGTGATATTATACTGCATGTGACCTGTGTCACATGAGTCTGATCTGATCATTCCTCTGATAGAGCGGCATGATGTAGCATCCTCATGTGAAGCCCACCCCTTTCAGAACTTGTCACAGGGTGAGCTGGGGGTCAGTGAAACTTGTTGTTCCTACTCCACGCTGTGACCAATAACGAAAAGAACCCCAGGCTTATTGGCATGCAGTCTTGGGCAGCACTGGATTCAATCATTACCGTGGCCTTAATCACAGGGTGTGTGGCCGAAATGTTTCATAGGCCATGCTGGGTCAGGCCTGAAATAAAACAAGTCTGGTGTTGGATTGTTATTGTATTTTATTATTATTGTATTGTGCCAGTACTCTGTTTCTCCCGCTGTTGTGCCCCTGACTGGTTTGTCCGCTCCATCGCCGTTTTTCTCCCGCTGTTGTGCCCTTGACTGTTTGCCTGCTATCGCCGTTTTCCTCCCCCTGTTTGTCACTGTCGTGCCCCTGATTGCATTTCTGTTCTCTCCGTTCTCCCGCTGATCCACCCCGCTCCCCGCTCCCTGCCGCTGCTCCCCCGCGGCCCCACCCCCATTCGATCAGCCTCACCTCACATCGCTCCCCTCGCCACTCGCCACCCCGCTCCCGCCTCCCAGCTGCTCCTCCCTCCCACTGAGTACTTAAGGTGGTGTCCGCGAGGCGGGGAGCTGTGACCTGACCTGACCTGGTCAGTGCCGGTCGCTCCTCACGCCGCATGGCCCACCTGCGTGTGCCCAGTCCCCGTTTGCCGCCGCCACTGCCGCCACTGCCAGTAACTGTTTCTTGGATTGTTATTGTATTTTATTATTATTGTATTGTGCCAGTACTCTGTTTCTCCCGCTGTTGTGCCCCTGACTGGTTTGTTCGCTCCATCGCCGTTTTTCTCCCGCTGTTGTGCCCCTGACTGTTTGCCTGCTATCGCCGTTTTCCTCCCCCTGTTTGTCACTGTTGTGCCCCTGATTGCATCTCTGTTCTCTCTGTTCTCCCGCTTATCCACCCCTGTCCCCGCTCCCTGCCGCTGCTCCCCCACAGCCCCACCCCCGTTCCTTCAGCCTCACCTCACATCGCTCCCCTCCCCACTCGCCACCCCGCTCCCGCCTCCCAGCTGCTCCTCCCTCCCACTGAGTACTTAATGTGGTGTCCGCGAGGCGGGAAGCTGTGACCTGACCTGACCTGGTCAGTGCCGGTCGCTCCTCCCGCCGTGTGGCCCACCTGCATGTGCCCAGTCCCCGTTTGCCGCCGCCACTGCCAGTAACTGTTTCTTGGATTGTTATTGTATTTTATTATTATTGTATTGTGCCAGTACTCTGTTTCTCCCGCTGTTGTGCCCCTGACTGGTTTGTCCGCTCCATCGCCGTTTTTCTCCCGCTGTTGTGCCCCTGACTGTTTGCCTGCTATCGCCGTTTTCCTCCCCCTGTTTGTCACTGTCGTGCCCCTGATTGCATTTCTGTTCTCTCTGTTCTCCCGCTGATCCTCCCCGCTCCCTGCCGCTGCTCCCCGCGGCCCCACCCCGTTCCTTCAGCCTCACCTCGCATCGCTCCCCTCCCCACTCGCCACCCTGCTCCCGCCTCCCAGATGCTCCTCCCTCGCTCCGCCCCTCCACTCTCCATTTATGGCAGAGTCCGCACATACGCGCAGCGTTCACGCGCAGCGGGTGTGCCAATGGCGCGCTGAAGGTGCGCCAAAGTCAAGCCCGTCTGCACCCATCCATGCCTGGACCGCGCCCAGCGCCAGACCCCCTGGCCCCCGCAGATGCCATCCCACCCGCCGGACGTACGATGCCGCCACCCTCAGCGCACTCAACACCAGACGCCTCCCCGGCTGCCACCACGCCACCCCAGGACGCACCCACGGATCCTTCACCTGCCAATCCTGCAAGTTCACCTGCATCCGGACCTGCAACCCACCCGCACCTGCCAAGCCAAGCACCAACAGCAACCACCTGAAGTGCATCCGGCTCAACACCCGCTCCGTCCACTGACACGCCGTGGAACTATGGAACCTGCTTGACACCACATCTCTGGACGTCGCCTTCCTCATGGAGACCTGGATGAACGCCTCCTCAGCACCCGACATCGCCATAGCCATCCCGGACGGATACAAGATCACCCAGAGGGACCGCGTCAACCGGACTGGAGGAGGCATCGCCATCATCCACAAGAACACCATCCGCATCACGACCAACTCCGAAGACACCCTCACAGCCGCCGAACACCTTCACTTCCAGATACACACCGACCCCAAGACCACACTCAGAGGCACCCTCATCTACAGACCCCCAGGACCCCGCACACAATTCAGCGAAGACATCGCAGACTTCATCAGCCCACACGCCCTCCCCTCCGCTGACTACATCCTCCTAGGGGACCTCAACTTCCACCTGGAAAACAACAACGACAACAACACCACCACCATACTGGACAACCTCGCCAACCTCGGACTCAAGCAACTGGTGAACACCCCCACCCACTACGCCGGACACACGCTCGACCCAATCTTCTCCTCCAGCAAGTACATCTCTTTCAGCCACTCCACCAGACTCCACTGGACAGACCACAGCTGCGTCCACTTCAGCTTCAGAAAGACCACCACTCACCACCTCCTGCAACAGGTCCCCCGCAGGAACTGGAACAAGATCACCACCGACCAGCTCACCGCATCACTGAACCACAACCCTCCCGCCAGATCAACGGACCCCAACCAAGCAGCCCACAACCTCGCACAGTGGATCACCAACTGCGCCGATGACCTCGCACCCCTGAAAACCCATCCCAGCAGGCCCGGAACCAAGAAAGCCCCGTGGTTCAACGGCGACCTCAAGAACTCCAAGAAGAACTGCCGCACCCTCGAGAAAGCCTGGCGAAAGAACCCGACCACAGACAACATGATCGCCCTCAAGCGCGCCACCCGCAAATACCACCAGCTGATCCACACCACCAAGAAGACAGCATTCAAGGAACGTCTAGACAACAATGCACACAACAGCAAGGAGCTCTTCAGTATCGTCAAAGAGCTCTCCAACCCCAGCGCCGGAAACAACGACATCACTCCTTCACAAGACCTCTGCGACTCACTTGCCACGTTCTTCCACAGCAAGATCGCAGACATACACAACAGCTTCGGCAAACAGATCACGCACCCCACCACTGAACCAACGCCCCCCACCACCACCCTCCGTGATTTTACCCCAGTCAACACCGAAGACACCATCCGCACGATGAACACCATCCACTCCGGATCGCCAACCGACCCATGCCCTCACCACGTCTACAACAAGGCCCACTCCGTCATCGCGCCCCATCTCCGGGACATCATCAACTGCTCCTTCAACACCGCCACCTTCCCGGAGAGCTGGAAACACGCCGAACTCAGCGCCCTCCTGAAGAAACCATCAGCAGACCCCACCGACCTCAAGAACTACCACCCCATCTCGCTCCTCCTGTTTCCTGCCAAAGTCATCGAGAAGACCGTCAACAGACAGCTGGCTGCCTTCCTAGAGACGAACGGATCCCTCGACCACTCACAGTCCGGCTTCCGAGCAAATCACAGCACCGAGACCGCCCTCATCGCAGCCACCGACGACATCCGAACCCTGCTCGACAACGGAGAAACAGCGGCCCTCATCCTCCTGGACCTCTCCGCAGCGTTCGATACTGTCTGCCACCGCACCCTAGTCCAACGCCTCAGCAACGTCGGAATCCAAGAGAAGGCACTGGAGTGGATCATCTCGTTCCTCGCCGGAAGAACCCAGAGAGTCCGCCTCCCCCCGTTCAGATCTGAGGCCACCGAAGTCATCTGCGGCGTACCACAAGGATCATCACTCAGCCCCACCCTCTTCAACGTGTACATGAGCCCCCTCGCAGCCATCGCACGCCAACACAGCCTCAACATCATCTCCTACGCCGACGACACCCAGCTGATCCTCTCCCTCACCAATGACCCCGCCACCACCAGAACCAACCTACACGAAGGGATGAGAGAAGTAGCCGAGTGGATGAAGAACAGCTGCCTTAAACTGAACTCAGACAAGACGGAAGTCCTCATCCTTGGATCATCACCATCTGCCTGGGACGACTCCTGGTGGCCCCCGGCCATAGGCAGCGCACCCAAACCAATGGACCACGCACGCAACCTGGGCTTCATCCTGGACTCCTCCCTGTCAATGACCAGACAAGTCAACACCGTCTCGTCTTCATGTTTCAACATCCTTCGCATGCTCCGAAAGATCTTCCGATGGATCCCCACCGAAACCAGGAAGACGGTCACCCAGGCACTTGTCACCAGCCGACTGGACTACGGAAACACCCTCTACACCTGAACCACTGCCAAACTGCAGAAAAGACTCCAACACATCCAGAACGCCTTCGCACGACTCATCCTGGACATCCCCCGCCACAGCCACATCTCCGGACACCTGAAAGACCTGCACTGGCTCCCCATCAACAAAAGAATCACGTTCCGCCTCCTCACCCACGCACACAAAGCCCTCCACGACCTGGGCCCCAGGTACCTCAACAACTGCCTGACCTTCTACACTCCCACCCGCCAACTACGATCGACCAGCCACGCCCTCGCCGCCGTCCCATGCATCCGAAGAGCCACAATGGGAGGAAGATCCTTCTCCTACCTGGCAGCCAAGACCTGGAATTCCCTCCCCATCCACCTTCGGATCACCCAGGACCACCTCGCCTTCAGGAAGCAACTCAAGACCTGGCTGTTCGAGCAGTAGCAGACCCCTCCCCCCCCCAAGCGCCTTGAGACCCCCCGGGTGAGTAGCGCGCTATACAAATTTCTTGATTGATTGATTGATTGAGAATCCGGGTTCTCTGGTTGGCACAGGTAGGTACTTGTGTCAAGCAGGCAACCTTTCCTCCAGTCAGGGTAGGGGGGTACACTCCAACAATAACCCCTGCTCACCCTCTAGGTAGCTTGGCGCGAGCAGACAAGGCCTATCTCAGAGCGTTCAGGTTAAGCATTTGTGAACACACACACAGTAACTCATTGACAACCCCACAAATGGACTCCCCACTTGGATATAGAAAAATAATACTTTATATAAATAGTTTAGGCTTAGCACAAGACCAGATAATGTTTAAACGGCCCACAATACTTATTAAACAAAGAGTTCTTGGTTTTAGCGTAGTTTTAAAGTTCTGTGCACTTCGTTCCTGTCCGTACGCTTCGTACACAGTTAAAACTGCTTGGGAACGGGTCTCACACACACTGTAGGCGCTTCGGGATGAAGCGTACACCCTACGGTGCAAACAGGCACAGTACCTTTAGTTGGTGAGTTCGTCACGGATGCTGCGCTGACATCAAGCGCGATGTACGGTGCGTTGTCCTCCTGGTGCGATGCGTACTATGGTACATTAGACCTTGGGTGTGCAGGGCTTCAGGGGACGGTGCGTAGGTACGGTGCGTTCAAAGTTCGTTGCGGCATTCGTGCCGTACCATGAGATCTGCAATCTTGATTCGAAGCGCTGGATACAAGCGAACAGTACGCTCCGCACAGGGGAGACGTACGCAATTACCATACGCACCGCAGCCTTTCCAAAGCAGGCGAAAGGAGCGTACCCTGGCAGTACGGTTCGTAGGGGATAGTAGCAAGTACGGTTTGCAGTCCTTCCGTTACGGTGCAAGCTACGGCTCGTAGGGCCCTGTTAGTCGCCTTGCTCAGGCAGGACGATACCTTCCTTTGCGTTGCGAGCTACGGCTCGTAGAGGGTCCTTAGTCACGTTGTTCGGGCCGGATAGCGGGATACCAGCTTTCAGGGGGTACGCTGTGATCAGCGAGATGTACACAGCAGTTCGAGTCGAAGATGCGGGGAAAACGGTCCGTTTTCCAAGGCGATCTCACGGCGGTGAAGTCCACTGGTCCTGGGACTTCGTTCAGGGGGCAAGCTCACTCACAAGCCCTTGGAGATCTCTCAGCACAAGTCAAATAAAAGTTCCTTGAGTCTTTTCTTCCTCTTCTTCATCAGCAAGGCAACCACTGCAGGCCAATCCCCCAGGTCAGGGACGGTACTCCTCCATGCAGCTTTTCCAGTTCCTTCAGGTCAGACAGAGGTTTCATCTTGGCAGGACAGTATCTAGTTTCTTAGGAGCAGGGCTCCTACATTTATACCACAAATCCTTTGTTCTCTCAGGCCAGGGGGGCCCTTGCCTAGTTCAGTCCAGTTCTGGAGCACATTGTTGATGCGATGCAGGCTTCTTCTTTCAGGGTGCAGGGCAGAGCCATCAGACGCTCCACAGGGGGCGGAGCCAGCATTGTGGTGGCAGAGCACAGTCCTATTCAGAGTCCAGGTGTACTCCTCCCACCCATCTACAGGTCAATCTTTCTATTCACCACCAGGCTACCTAGCCCTGCCCATCTGGGTTTCCCCAGCCCTGTCACTCACACAAGCCAGACAGCAGATACACATCACGCAGAGGCAGGCTGAAATGGTTAGGCAAGCAAAGGCCAACTTTCTAAAAGTGGCATTTGCAAACGCAGAATATTAAAATAAACCTTACTAAAAGATGTACCTTATTATTATGAGTTCAGGCATACTAAACTCGATTTTCTACCATGTTCCCAGGGTTTGTTAGGATCATAGGATGTAACAATCTCAACAGCCCATTCTGGCCTATGAGAACAGGGTAGCCTTACAATAGTGAAAAACGAAAATGGCTGTAATTCACTATTAGGACATGCCACACACATCAGGGCTTGTCCTACCTTATGCTACAATGCACCCTGCCCTTGGGCCTACCATGGGGTGACTAACATGAAGTTAAGGGAAGGTTTAGGGACTGGCAAGTGGGTGCACTTGCCAGTCAGCATGTCAGTACCAGACTGCACGCAGGTTCTGTAATGGCACACCTAGACACATTTTACCAGGCCGCTTCTGTGGGTGGCACAACCAGTGCTGCAAGCCCACCAGCGGTATTTGTATTTACACGCCCTGGCACTCCGGGTGCACTTTACTGCGGTCTGATAGTAAACCAAATAAGCCAATCATGGAATCCAACCAACATATACATTTTACATAGGGAGCACTTGCACTGTGGCACTGGTTGGCAGTGGCACAGTGCTCTGAGTGGCCAAAACCATTAAAAACAAATGAGGCACAGCGACAAAAAGTGGAAGGGAGACTCACGCCAAGGTGCCAGGTCTAACATCTGGTAAATCCTGCAACAAGAATTACAACCTCATGTGCCTTTTAAAAATGCCTATGTTGCCTGATCCTCGCTCACAGCGCGCGTCATAATGGCCACAATAAAGCACAAGGATGATCTTACCTAAAAAAGCAAAATGGGGCAGAATTAGGAGGGGCTTGGCCCCTTCACTCCTTTAAAGAAACTGCCACTGACCCAGATCCTTTTGTCTCCTCTCAAATCACTGTGTATTCCAGGTAGCTCTAGAGCGTGGGTACTCACAAACATTTGCCCAAGGGCCACAAAGTATGGTCTGTGGTGTGACCAAGAGTCGCCTTGATGCCAGCATGGTGGCGGTAGGGGGTTTGGGTAGGTCAGTGATTGTGTAAGGTCTAATAAAAAGTTAAATAAACTGGCAATATTTTATTTGCAGGTTAATAAATGTTTGCCCGTTTAGTTAACATTTTATAATGAATGAATGGGCTCAGCAACTAAACAGAAGCTAATGCTGCTGTACATAAGGGGGGCCACATGTAAAGCTCAAGAGGGCCAAAAATGGCCCCCGGGCCATTCTTTCAGTATCACTGCTCTAGAGTAAGAGGCAGAAATTAAGAGGGGTGACCATTTGTTGTTCTGATTTCACCCATCCCCATCACTGCTTCTGCTTCCTGCTCTAGTTTTCTGTTTCACAATAGCCTCCTCTGTCTGGCTCTGCCAGCACTGCTCTTTGTCCTTCTGTGTCCGTGCCTTCATGGACAGAGCATGCTTCCTGTCCCTGGCATATCTAGGCTTTTCAGTTCTCCTCACACTCAACTCACTTTTCAATCATGTCGCTGTCCTCACAATGATCCCTTTCCTCCTCTCATGCTCCCCTGAATTTGTGAGTTGTAGCCACAATTATATCCGGGATCTGATTATACAACACCATGGCGAGTATATCAGAGAAAACAGCAGCTAGCTTGGATGGACACCAAAGATGTATTATGAGGATGTATGATAAGGAAGTCATATTTGTTATGGTGGCTCAGTTGTTTCATTGACCACTGGCTAAGAGTAATTCATGATTATAAATGTTTTGGGTGAATACATTCAAGGTAGTAAGACTGATACCTGGTTGCTTGAGAGGGCTGTTATTTGAGTCCACTCAGTAGCCACAAATATATCTAGGGGGCTTAAAGTGTCAACTCATCCTCTTTCCGCGACACTATGCTTACAGAAAGAGCGTAATCAAAGTTCCGAGGCAGAAAAGTGAAATTTCCAACAGATAAAATCAAAAAGTTTCAGAATAATTAGTGCAGGATTGGGCTTATTTCCAACCCCTTTGCGCCTCCAGTACGTCGCTCTTTCCTATATTAAGGGGCAGATTTAAGAGAAAGTGCCGCAGCGTGGTACTGTAAGCTCTTTGGCTGAGCCAAGCTGCAGCACTTTCAGAGCACAGGAGTGTGACATATATACAAGGATATGTCACATTCCTGTGCTCTCCCCTGTGCTGGTGCACAAACAGCTGCCATGCGCCGGCGCAGGCACCCTTGCACCATTGTGCAAGGATGCCTGCGTCATGGGTAGATTGGTTTGTGCAGGAAGGGGCACCTTCCTGCACAAAAACAATCACTACAGACATTTTCCTCTTTCAATGCATGTTGTAGAATGCAGCACGCATTGAAAGAGGATATAAACGAGGAGAAATGGAAACAATTCTCCTCATTGTGCCTCGCTACGCCACCCCTAGGGTGGTGTAGCATTCTGATGCATTTCCAGATTTAAGAATCTCTTAAATCTGGAAATGTGTCTGGTTCCATGGGTGTTGCGTGGGAACACCCACAGCAACACCCATGAAACACCCCTTTCAAGCAAAGTGCTGTGTGTAAAGGGGCCATATTTACAAGGACAGGAAAAGCCACGCAGGGTGGCTTTTCCTGTCCTTGTAAATATAGGGCAGAGAAATGTGCTGCCAGTGCGTTACAAAAAGTGAAGTACTGGCAGCGCAAGGGGCTTGTAAATGTTCCCCTAAAAGTGACGAACCAACCGCGCAAGAGGCTTGTAAATAAGCCCCAATATTTTTATGTTAATAAATACTCTCCATCTGACTGGCATCTATATAGCCTTTCTGTACACAGAATCCAGCCGTTTTTTCCTGTCTAGCTTGGACAGTTGGATGCTGTCCCCAGTTGTTTTGTCCTGTCCTCCTACGGTTATTGATGTGATGTGCCTCAGCAGGCTCTGAACCATTGCTGAAAATATAATAAAGGTATCCTTGAGGCTTGTCTTGCTTCAGCCTGGTTTTCTGCCTGAATCCATGATGGTACCGTCTATCGTAAGACAAGAAGTTGTGGACATTGATCAATGTTAGGAAACAGCTGAGTTGCTGTGTCTGATAACTCTGCTGGTGGCTTGGGGGGTCCCATTGAGGTGCTTCTATGCCTTGCAATTAAGCAGCTGTAAAGTTGCTCCATAGTGATGATGCACCGATGTTCAACGTTTACATAAAATGTTTAGCCCCATCATGGGGTATTTCTTCCACTGCCTAGGTTGGGTCTTGCGTGGTTCTTACCCAATGTCTATGGCTATCCTATTAGGAATATGCTGGGTTATGATTGTCCCTCCAGTTCCTTTTGTTGCGTTATGTTTATGCAACCATGCATTGTATCACCAGAGAATACTTAGGGCCATATGTAGGTAACATACTATTTACCGATTCATAAATACCGAATTTTACCGATTCGGTATTTATGAATCGGTAAATAGTATGTAGGTAAATAATCGGTAATTATTACCGATTCGGTAAATATCGGTATTCATGAATCGGTATTTACCGAATCGGTAATAATGCATCCCTTCCCATTCATTCCTATGGGCCTGGAGGCCCATAGGAATGAATGGGAAGCCAGTTACTATTACCGATTCGGTAAATACCGAATCAGTAATAGGGGAGGCATTATCATGGGTGGCAGGGTGTCACATTGACACCCTGTTGCACCCCTGATTCGTGCATGTGTGCACATGTGGCACACATACATGCCCTAAGGGCATGTATGTCTGCCATATGGCACTTTTAAATCAGCAAACTATAGCTGTTTGCAAGGTATTCGTTATTTATCACCAACCTGTATTTGGTGGTAAATACCGAATTCTTAATACAAATATTCACTCTTTTGAGTGCTCCCTACATATGATTTCAGGATTCGGTAATTTACCGAATCTGTATTTTACAGAATCGGTATTTTACCGATCCATTACCGATTCGGTAAATTACCGAATCCTGAAATCATGCCTCCTACATCGCAAATGCCTAAATACCGGTCGGTAACAGGATATTTACCGAATTTCGGCCGTTACTGACCGGTATTTAGCTACCTACATGAGGCCCAAAGACACCAACAGGGCGGTTTCAACCTTTATTCCAAACAAAGGTATTATTGGCTTGAGCAATTTCCCCTCCTGCTGTTTTCCTTCTGTTACTTAATTTCGTTCTGAGATGTGCTTACTGCAAGTCGTCCTTATTACGCCCAGAGTTGGTTTGTTTTCCACAGATGATTCAGCGCTTTTCCCTATAAACTATACCGCTGATCAGTGTGGGGATGTGGATACAAGCCGCATTGTCTGTAGGCTTTGCATTACAGTCAATTGCCCTTTTAATGCTGAGGTAGGCGTTGGTCTATTGGTGCCCACCATTTCTACATTTCATCCTTACAAGGCTGATATAGTTGATTTCACCTGTTAATTGTAATATTGGGAACGGTAGAAGTACCATAGTTCATGCTGTGTCAGAAAAGAGTTGTGGTTTTTTCATGTCAGGGTGGCTTAGTGTGGTCAACGTCTGTCTCTAGTTTGTGCGGTCTTCTACTCCTCACATCTTTGATAGGTGTGGGTGTAAATGGCATAATTCTCTCTAGCGTAATTACTCATAATTACTAAAAACATTACTTACAATTATGGAGAATCGTATGAGGAGAATAATGCAGTATTAGTGCAAAATGCACCCTCAAGTCCAAAATGGGCCAGTGGATTCATTTTGTGCTAATACAATCGCACTAAGTGCTGGAGGACATGAACAGCAGTAGCCGGAAGCTGTTCACTCACTCTTTGGGGTATATGTACTATAAAATGACGCAGCTAATCTGCTGCGACGAGCTGTGTCATTTAAAAAATGCAGGCATGCTAAGTATTTACAAGAATATGGCACACCTCTGTGTTTTACCTTGCGCTGGTTTCTACAAATAGTTGCCTAGCGCCAACACAGACACCCTTGCGGCATAGTGTAAGGGTGTCTGCATTGCAGGGATGATTTTCTGCAACACATGAACCCTTGCACCATAGTGCAAATGTGTCTGTGTTGCAGGGAATTATTGTTTTTTTTGCAGGAAGGAACACCTTCCTGCACATAAACAATCTTTAAAGGCGATTTGCTCTTTCAATGTGTGCTGCAGAAGGCAGGACACAAACAAAGAGCAAAAATGTGGAGAAATAAAAGTACTTCTCCTCAATGCACCAATCTGATACCTGTCTTTGAATGCCATCAGTTTTTGACACTGCCTCACATTTACACATCCCTGTAAATCTGGGGGAGCAACAAAAAGCGATGGGTGTTGTGGTGGAACTCTCACAGCAACACCCATTGCACGCCCTTTCACTCAGATAGATGCGTGAAAGGGTACAATTTTTACAAATTAGTATTAAGCCACGCAAAGTGGCTTAATGCCACTTTGTAAGTATGGAGCAGGGCATTGTGCCACCGGAACATCAGAAAAAGTGATGTTCCAGTAGTGCAATCCCCTTGAAGATATTCCACATGGTTTGTTATTCCTGTACTCCTATGGTAGGATTTTGTCCCCAAATTATTCTTAATAACTGAAGCTGCGTATCTTCAGAGGACATTCCCTCATATGCATTGGGGCATGGCCCCAGGAAAATTAGGGAATCCCTTTGACTCTCCACCACGCCATATAATAGATGTATGTACAGACTCAGAGGCAAAGAAACTGTCAGGAGGCGCACTGACAGTGCACCACCTGAAAGGTGATGCATTATCAGTGCGCCCTCTGATAGCAGCCCTCTGGAGGGGGTCCCATGGACCCCCAGACATCCCCTTCAGGGGGGTGGAGTCACTGACTGCACTCGCCTTCAAGGGAATCTCTAATCCCTCTTAAAGGTGCAGGCAGGTTGCCCTCTGCACTGTGAAACACGTAGTGGCTTCAAAGCAGCCACTCCATTTTTCACATGAATGCGCTGACTCCAGGGCAGCGCGAGTTCACAACTGCCCTAGGGGCAGTGCATTCCATGTACTAAAGCGCACTTTCTCTGTTTGCACCCTGCGCACTTGTTGTAAGGTGTGCCGGGCGCAAACAGGGAAAGTGCACACTTTGCATAATAGGGCCCCTAGTGTAGTAATCTAGGAAGTCACACAAAACACTGGGGGCAGCCTGGATTTGTACAATGTTTTACTGCGATATTAGACATCTCAAGTATGAGTGACTGAATAATAATGACCCCTTTTTTTCCGAGTGTCTTTTGGTAAAGCTACCTTACAGACAGAAGCAGGTGTATGTCATCAAGCACCAGAAGCTGGGGAAGGTGGATGCCCAGTGGAATTCCACAGCAGATCTATTCACCATGGTTTGTATTGTGTTAAGTTTCTGGCTGAATTCTTGGAGCTGATGGCTCACTGGAATGGCTTTGAGTGGGATGAAAAACGTAGGGGCTCTCTAAAAGGGGTGTAGCCTATGGAACTAAGGGCTTTCTTAAACATGTAAACTACGTGTGTGTGATTCCCACAGTGTGCCACACAACAGTATTTTGGTTCCTTTCTGAGCTTTCTGTTATTGTATGCAGATATATATATAACACAACCAACATACAATGAAAACTAGCCAAGACTATTTAGTTTGTCATTGGTTGTTAGATGTTTACGATAAATGAGTAACAACAACAATCTTGTTGCATATAATATTGAAAAAGTTTCAATTCTGAAGTTGTGAGATTGTGAACAAAACACTTCAAGGCCTGGGGAAGGGGTAGTAGTCTTTAAGGTGTTTCTATCACTGCTGTTATGTCCACTCTATGTCAGACATGTACACCCCTTTTCTATCCACATCTCGTCTATCTGCACATCTTAAACCTCTTTTCTTTCCTCTTCAGCACCCTTTTTATGCCTTCCCCTGAATGCACTTCCTCAGATCTTTCACTTTGGCAACCTCCAAGCACACAACGCACCCACTCACTTGTAAGGACTGCATTTTATTTTCCTTTCACCTTGTCAATATTTTGATAACTGTGTACCTCCTTCACAAATATTTGCACAGAATCACAACTGCAACTTGCTCTGCAGAGAGGCTAAAGATTGGATGAACATGCATGTACTCCAAATAGCTGTTTGACCCACTGGCAGGCATTGTTAGAAACTTACACTCTCTTCGGCCTTAACAGTAGACCTCTCACTCAAGACCAGTTATAAATACTCACTCAGTTCAAAGCATGCAGTGTACAAGAGTAACACTACTCGAAAAACATACAGGAATAAAACCTCCTAGAAAAAGCTAACACTTAAAGATGGCAAGATTAAGAAAAACATGAATGATAATAACAAGCATTGGTAAATGCATTCGGTTTCACCTATGTAATTAATAACAAGTTGTTTTTTGTTGTAAATAGTTTGGTGGATAGTTGTGCAATATAAATTGTTGAAAGTCTGTTGAAGTGTTAGGGACTGATTCTTAAGAAAGGCAATGTATTGTGTTGTTACTGTTTTTGTTATAAAGTTGGTTTAATTAGTTGAATGGGGAAAGTTGGAAAACGCGAGGGGGAAAGGAATCCTCACCCACCTGAGTCCTGCTGGTGCTGCTGGTGCTCCACGGCGGTCCCTCGGCCTGCGCTGCCGCCATCGCATCGACCCGGCGTGGGCAGAACTACATTTCCCAGGTGCCCTAGCGCCCCACACACGCAATCCAAGCGCCCGGAAGCGCTTAAAAGAACGCCGCTCCTCTGGTGGAGCGGGAAAGTTGGAAAACGCGAGGGGGAAAGGAATCCTCACCCACCTGAGTCCTGCTGGTGCTGCTGGTGCTCCACGGCGGTCCCTCGGCCTGCGCTGCTGCCATCGCATCGCCCCGGCGTGGGCAGAACTACATTTCCCAGGCGCCCTAGCGCCCCACACACGCAATCCAAGCGCCCGGAAGCGCTTAAAAGAACGCCGCTCCTCTGGTGGAGCGGGAAAGTTGGAAAACGCGAGGGGGAAAGGAATCCTCACCCACCTGAGTCCTGCTGGTGCTGCTGGTGCTCCACGGCGGTCCCTCGGCCTGCGCTGCCGCCATCGCATCGCCCCGGCGTGGGCAGAACTACATTTCCCAGGCGCCCTAGCGGCCCACACACGCAATCCAAGCGCCCGGAAGCGCTTAAAAGAATGCCGCTCCTTCCGCGTCGTGGGACGCACGCGGGCGGGCGCCGGACGAAGCCCGGACAAAGGGCGGGCCCTCTGTGGCCCTCAGAGGACCGATTGAGGCCGGGACGGGCCACCTCACTAACGTGTAAGACATTACAAGACTATTTATCAATTACACGGTGGGAGTAATTTGCCCTATTTACGGTATATCGGTTCTGTAGCATTGGTTTTAGCTTGTTCATATTTGGTTCATATTTGGCTATCAGGCATCATTATATGTGTTGGTGTTGCCACATTGTGGCAAAGTTTAATTTAAGTTTAATCTAAGTTTTAGGTTTTCCCAGGGGTTTGTCAAACATGGCTAAAGCTGTAGCAGGCAGCAAATCCACGACTACGGCAACGTTAGATAACTACTTAGTTAAAGTAGTCACCAAAATCAACAGTGATAGGCGCAAATCTTTAGGCCAGGGATCAAACTTAACGTCTACTAGCCCTTTGTTAAATAACACAGTTACTTTATCCTCTTCTCCATCTCATGCCACGAATTGTTTAAATGAGAATAATGATTTATTAACCCTGGATGATCATTTTCCAAGTGAACAAGAATCACTTGAAGTCAATAGAGATTTAGTAACTGATGTTAATGAGACCGTAGAAGACTCTCCGGACCGGCCAACCCAGAGAGTGCTAAGATCTCGCAAACGGACTCATCTGAAACAGGGTTGCCTACGAAGTACTCATAAAAAGACGGGTCCTGCTCCAATAACTCAGGTTACCAAGGAACTAGCCACCTCTAACAACCCTATGGCCAAGTTAGATTCTCATCAACTTGATTCCTTGTTAGGTCTTTTAGAGTCCAAAATTTTGAAAATTGTTGAACCCTTAGTTACCAAGATTGGCGAACTATCTGTTGAGATTGAAGGCCTACGTAATCTTTTGGCACGTAAGATTAATTCCACTGGGAACATGACTAGAGCAGCAGAGGGTCTACCTGTTTCTGCTGATACCACTAGGCCCTCAAAGGATACCCTAAATAGTATAGCTCCATTGGTTGTCGAATCCACGGCAAATGAGAATAACACTTCACCTCCTGAAAGTTGCTTAAGTAGTAATAACGTAACAGCAAGTACATATTCAGGAGGAGCAAAACCAGATCTCCCCCCTGACTGTGCCCCATTTGTTGTAGTGTTAACAAATGTACCTCCCTTGAAGGACGTCGCCCAGAACTCTTTCTCTGAAACCCATGAATCTCTTAAAAATAAATCAGTCTCGTGGTTAAATAAGTATTATGGTTTTCCAGCACATTTATCCCATCTGATTTTAACTACGAGAAGAGTTTCCTGGGTTGGGCGCTCGCGCAAGACTATAAAGAGGGATTGTGTAGTAATAAACTTTAGAAATCCCTTCATAGTGCATAATATCTTATCAAAAGCTACTCTGCTCCCCCACACTGACGAGGGTATTACCCTTCACTCATTGGGTTACTTTTATAAACAACAGATAAATTTACCCCGCAGTGTTCCATGGGAGGTCAGAGCAAGTCATCCTGAAAGCCAGTTTCCTCAAGGTTTTGTCATCTCAAATCGTTTTCAGGCTCTGAGTAACTTAGATTCCAATGATTGACTGCACTCTGTTGGGGCTACCTCAAGACCTATTATGGAAAGTTTATCCTCTATAGAGGGAGAGGACACGGTTCCCAGTGGTTCTGTGCCAGTCACAGGTAGAGAGGGCACCCAAAATGCTACGTCTGTATTGGGGACTGTCATTGATGAAAGAGTGGATGATACTGTCAGTGCCCCGCGAATGCCTCTAGGCACAAGTGTCCTTAGCTGGAATATAGCTGGCCTAAACAACAAAGCTCATGACCCTATTTGGAGGGACAGTCTATTAGGCCACGAAATTATTGGCCTACAAGAAACTTGGGACACTGAAAATACCTTTTTGCTGGATGGGTTTTCTGCTTTTTGGTCACCAGCAGTGGCCTCTAGTAGAGGGAGGGCTAAAGGCGGACTTTTAACCCTTATCGCATTGACCATTGATGGTAAATACAGTAAAGTGGAGACAGGCTCGCCTCACTGTTTAGCAGTAGAAATCCACTCCAACTCAAATGGGATCTGGCTCATTGTAAATTTTTATAATTCATTTATTCAGAATATGCCAAATGAACATTTACTCAGTCTATTTGATTTTTTACAAATGTATAATGAATCTTGTAAAAATCCTTATTCGGTTGTTGTGCTTGGTGATTTTAATGTTCATCCCTGTTTTAAAAATTGTTTTATATGGGACAGTTTGGGTCCACACAATCAAGGTAATTTACACTTTGAACACACACCACAGGGGATATTTTTATATGAGCTTCTAGTTGGGAATTATATGGTCTACCCCGTCAATGACATTAATGACATCCCGACCTATAAAGGAAGTGGCTCAGGATCCACTATTGACTACATTTTTGTTACATCTAACTTAGCTGGAAATGTAAGTCAATATAAGGTTAAATGGTCTGTTCATAGTGACCACAATCCCGTCCAGTTAATTCTCACTGATGATCTCAAAAAAAGAGAATCTGATAATTCTACTGTCAGTACACTGGACATAAGGCCAACTGATCAAACTCGACGCCTGAAATGGTGTCAGCTGGTTCCAGAGGATTTTACCAAAAATTTGTGGGACACGGTTGGGGATGAAATACTTTTGTGTTCACAAGACGGGATCTGTAGTGATGCAGTTCTGACAGCCTATGATAAAATTTGCTGTCAGGTAAATAGTGATCTTAAAAAAGTATGCAAGGACAAACCCAAAATTGGGGAGAAATGGTTTGATCACAGCTGCTCATCTTCCCAACGGAAGCTAATGTCAGCTCTTAAAGCGGTTCCACCTGACAGAGCAGAAATTGCCATTTGTAGGAAGGCCTATAAAATGGCTCAGAAAAAACGTAAAAATGAAATTAGGGATGAGGCATGGAATGAACTCCTGTCCATTGATGTCATCAAAAATAGTGCAAAATTTTGGTCTATTATAAACAAGCCTTTTTTTAACGGTAAAAGCAATACCGAGCTTGAATGCGGTATCCAAGAGGACAATTGGTATACTCATTTTAAACAGGTGTATGATGGAGATGGTTCGAGGGCGGGGCCCTTATTTAACTCTGACAGTTATACCTTGTCCTTCACAGAATTAGAGGTGACAAATGCTATTTTGCAAATGACAAGTAATAAGGCGCCGGGACCTGATGGAGTCCCGGCTGATCTTTTTAAATCAGATATAAAACTCTGGTCCAAAATCCTTTTTAATGTTTTTACAAATGCTTGTCAACAGGGCCTCCCATCAACGTGGGCGAAATCGGTCATCGTTCCTATTTTTAAAAAGGGGGATAGAGGCGACCCGAGCTGTTATCGACCAATTTCCCTCATAGATTCCTCAGTGAAAGTTTTGGGGAGGGTGGTCCTCGCCCAACTAAACGGTTGGCTAGAGGAATCAGGAAAACTCTCTAGGGTCCAGTATGGATTTAGGAAAGGGATGGGTACCATAGACCAATGTTTAAATCTACAACTCTTAATTGGTAAATACACGGTGGCCAAGAAAGGAACCTTGCTGGTCGCCTTCATGGACTTGTCTTCGGCCTTTGACCGTGTAAATAGATCAAAACTATGGCCCATGCTCCTTGCACTTGGTGTAGACAAAGACATTGTCCACTTTTTAGCGGACCTACATAGAGAGTTAATAGCTACAGTTCGCTACGATCAAAAGGGTAATTGCACAAAAGATATACCCATATCTTATGGGGTTAGGCAGGGGTGCATTTTGGCACCTCTCCTTTTTACACTGTATATAAATGATTTAGACAATACCCTTATCGCCTCATGTAAAGATATCCCCCGTGCAGGGAAATATTCAGTCCCTGCCCTTTTATATGCTGACGATGCCGCCCTAATTGCTAGAACGGGAGTGGGCCTCCAGCTATTGTTAAATTCATTTGCCGACTTTATGAAGGCTCTGGACTTATCTGTTAACTTTGTCAAATCACATGTCATGGTCATTGGCCCTAAATCCGCTAAATCTAAAACATTTTTATGTGGGGGTCATCAATTATCCAGGGTTTCATCTTTTCCTTATTTGGGTGTTCTTTTTGATGATCGAGATTCCGGGGTAACCCAAATAATGGCTAAAAAGATTGTGTTTTCAAGAGCAACAGTAGGTGTTCTGGGCTTTGCCAGAAAACTGGGTGCTAGACCAATGAAGGCCCTTATCCAGGTGTACAAAGCTAAGTGTCTCTCCATAGCCTTGTACGGAGCTGAGGTTTGGGGCATTAACAACGCCAAAAGCATTCAGACTGTTGAGGATAGATTTTTAAAAAACCTCCTCTCAGTCCCGATCTCAACCGCCAACTATATTGTCCATCAGGAACTTGGTATCGGTTTTCTTGAAGACAGTATTGCTCTGGCCCCGATGCTTAAATGGATCAGCATTTGGCTTAACCCGGATTTACACCTGAATCACACTATTTTGAGAGACTGTCTTTTGCTTGATCATGGTTTGCACATACCCTGGTTGAAATATATTCGGAACCTGGCCAAAAAGCTTGGTAGACCAGAGCTGTTTCTTTTTCCTGAGACCCTGGTAAAAGGTGACATTAATTGGTGCAAAGAAACTCATATGCACATATCTACCTTGGCAAGGGAAGAGAAGGAGCTGGTTAAGGGTTCCGTTAGGACCCATCAGCTCTGCAAAACAACACCTTTTATGGAACCTTATCTTGGATATGTAACAAATGCAAATCACCGTTTTCTTTTAACCAGATTTAGATTGAATCAACTACACCTATTGATTGGAACTAAGAAAGCCTGGAAAAGGGTGTAGGACCCTGGTCCTTGTTCCTGTGATAAGTTTTCCCCCCAGGATATAATACACCTTTTCTTCTTCTGTGAGCACTTTATTGACATTAGGAAACGTTTTTTAATCCCAATATTAAGAGATAAAGGCTTTGTTCAAGTGAGACCTGCTTTCTTGTACCTACAGCTTTTAAACAATGTTTGGGAAACGTTCAATATTGCAAGTTTTTTAACTGTGGTAATTCGTACCTTGAAGAAATGAACTGTACCCTTTTAATGTTTTTAACTGGACACGTTACCTTGTTAAAACAATTGGTGTAATGGTGTTTCTTTTTAAGCTTGGTAATTCCCTAAAAATGAAATTTTGTTTTTAACATGTATTTATTGTAGTATGCTTTTATGGTTTGCACTTAAACCGAATAAAGACTTTATGACTGACTGGCTAGTTGAATGGGGTAGTAAAACCGAGAAAACATTGAAACCCCTGTTTGTAAGCATGCTTTAAATGTGTGCAATCATCGCAATACAAAGGCAACAAAAAGCTGTGATAAAGCACGGTGTAAGTGAATGCAGTCATCAGATACATTCAGCAAAATGTTGTTACAAACCACGTTCCTCCCCTGAATTTATTTTGTATCATGTGTTAAAGAAATAAGGGTAATGTTAGTTAAAATAAAACAACTCTGTGAGGGCCCCACAGTCGAAGTGCATCCCAAAAAGTAAGGGCACTGTGAAGCTGAGCACAATGGTGACGGGTTGAAAGACTTGGCTAAAAAACGACAGCTGTCATTTTTTCTGTTCTTTCATATAGAGGTGTGTTCATATAAAATAACACACAGTTTAAATATAAAATAAATCCAAGTTAAGTTTCTCATTTGGAAATGCAGCATCATACTTTATGAAACGTCTATTGTTTGAAGCATTGCATAGGTCTGAGCCTGTAACCAGAGAGCCCGGAAGTGACTCCTGATTGGAGCAGTGGAGATTCGTTAGGAGCGTAACTCAGGCCCCTGAAGGTCCATTAAAAGGCAACCACTCCATAGAAAAGCTGGTAACTCCTTTAAACCATAATAATAGAAAAATGAGTGCCATCGGGACAGTAAGGCAATACAAGCTTCCGAGCTACCTTTACATTTGCAGAATAAACTATCATGCACATTCACACGTTTTCAGTTAAGCAGGCACTTTGGGAATTAAGAGTGTTTACCTTTTTGTTAGATAAAAGCGAACAATATCTCCACAGTGAGTGGCTTGTAAAGACTAAAAAGTTCTGTAAATTACCATATGGTATAGTGGCGCCAACAGTAAATTACTGTTGGAGACGTTGAAACCACGGAAAGATGTGTTTGTTCAATAAACAGGACACGCTGATGTCTTAAGTGTAAAAGGCCATTTATTAGGACTAGGGGTGGGCGGAATTTGCGAAAGCGACTTTCACAAATTATCTCGAAAATGTTTAAAATCTCCGCAAACACGCGGAAATATCGCGAAGATGCGGAAGTTTTTTTCCCGCCCGTTCGCGGTATTTTCTGCGTGTTCGCGGCTCGCCAACTTACCCATGCGGTTGCTTGCGGGCGCGGCCATCTTGTTTTCACTCTTCTCGTGGTGCATGATCGCGAGAAGAAAGACGTGATCGCGCAACGCATGATGTTACTGCGGGCGCGAACTGTCGCGAGACAGCGCAAATGGCTACCAACAATCCAACATCTCGTGGACAACGCGACCGGATCGGGAAAACTTGTCGGCGAACGCGGGGATTCAGGTAAGGCGATCGCGCGCGCACGAGAATGTATTATTTTACAGCGCGAGCAAGAACCAAATTATCGCTAAGCTGCGGAATGCGGAAATTTTGACATTTTCGCGCGCTCCGCGGAACGCGAAAATGTCAAATTATCACAATTTCCGCGAGTGGAACGGAAATTTAGCCCAGGCCTAATTAGGACCAGGCTGCACAACATAATCAATAACCAAATACAACAAATAACCAATAACAAAACCCCCAACATCAACTCTTCATCCATTCACCCGCTTCACCCACTCCGAACTCACCTCGCCTTCCACTCCATGACCCGTTCCGTTCTTCATCACTTTCACAGATCTCTCCTAGCATCCTCCCCGGTATCATCTGGCATTACACTCATGCCTCCAGCTTCCCCCATCATTCACTCTTCCCCCCCTGAGGGATGGGTGCGCCCAACATCAAATTCCCCCTTCGGCACAGACCAACTACCTCAGCATCAAATTCACTCATATACATTTATTGGTGGGGCCCATAACACCAATACTTACTCTCAGCTGATCTGTTTTCTGAGGGAAATATGCTTCCAAACGCTGACATGAAAGGAATACCTGTACCTTACACTAAACACATTGACCTCAGACCTAAGATATCCTTCTCATAAGTAGATGGATCATTTAGTTGTTTGTAGATTTAGTGTTACAATCAATTACCTAGTCTTTAAATCCCACTAAATTCTCTTCTGAAAATAATTGACACAACACATTTGTCAATTAATCAAATATTCTTTATTTAAGAAATATTGCAAGAAACGTTAGAAATCATCATCAGCATTTCAGAGCATCCTATTTACCTTTCTGGCTAAAGTCGTCCTCTAAATCAGTCAGTCAAGAAGAATTTTATTCAGCAAAGTTAGGCCGCAATTCAGTCTCTCAAAGATTCTGGATAACAGCTGTCCAGCAGTGTCACCGTCCTCTCCGTCAGCATAACGTCAGCAAATCGAGTTCGTCATAGAAGAGCAAGCGATAATAGTTCAAATCCCTACCTACTTTTATAATGAAAATAATGTCAAAAAGTATCAAGATCGGGATTCAGAAAGTCCTGATTGGTCGACTTTGGGTTGAGAGGTACAGTTCTCAGGTTGTCAAATGATGAAGTCATCAAACTTGCTTGTTCCGGATTTTAAATCGAGCTTTGTCTTTGGTATTGGATAGGTTCCCGGAGCATCCTTGAAGGGTACATGTTCTCCCGGGGTCAGGTCCAGGCCATTGCTGCTGGCGGTGACGCCTGCGCACTTCACCCAGAACCTCGTGTTGTCGGGGCAGTCACGTTTAACGTCTCGTTCAGCCATCTTGTTTAGGCCGAAATGGTCAACTTTAGCAAAAGAAACACAAAAACGTAATTAAAACATAGAAATGGCTAATAAAATGTTATCCCCTTGCTAATACCCATATGTGTGTGTATTTATCTAGCAGAAGCAACACTCAGAGCAGTTTATACTTACAAAATAAAGCACAAATCACAAATACATCACCAAAGCAACATATAACATGCAATATTCTAATTTTCTACTATTAATATGCGTACTCAAGTTAGTTTACAATTAATATAATCATGCAAGGTGCAATTCCCACGTGTAATTCTTTCGTTAGTATGATTGGTAAGGTATCACTTCAAACGGATTAATTGATTATTCGGATTAATATAAACATGCAGAATGGGGGGGTATACAAAATGTTGTATTACCTGCTCCAGCAATCCCCCCTTTGGTGATTATATCACCACACTAATCAAAAAATGTTGTATCCCTTTTACGGAAATTTAAATTGATTTCTTGTGTCATTCATATTTCAGTTTCCCCTGTTTCTTCTCTTTTTGCTGTTTTATACATACTATCCTTTAACTCTTCTAATTCTATTTCTTCAAATTCTCTTTCTTGTTTCTTATCCCTTCTCCTTAAGTTTTCTCTTTTTATTCTTTTCTGATTTTTATTCTTTCTACTACAAATACAACCTAGTCTAATTATTAATACTAAGGTAATAACACATGTTAATGGAAATAATATCTTACCTATAAATGTACTACCTAATTTTACTACTGAATCTTTAATAGCTGATATTTTCTTACCAATCTTCTCCCAGACACCTTCAACCACCAGTGGTACAATTTTGTCATGCAATTCTGTAATACTCTTAATATAAATTTTCAAATCTCTACTTTCGTCAGGAATGTAAGTACAACAATGTTGAACTTTCAGCATTCCACAGACTCAACCCTCTTTTGCTAATAAAATATCAAGGGCAAGTCGATTTTGCATTACCATAGCACGCATGGCAACCATTTCAGTATTTACCAATAAGAATCCTCCAGCGGTGCTTGTTGACAAGCGATCCACTACTGTTGAAAGTTTTCTAATTTTGTTTGCATTCAGAGATATTCCCACTGCGGGTATCAGTGCTCCAAAAATGTCACCCACAATTTCAATCCTAGATTCTTTCTCACTACGTGCTAAATAACTACCTAAACTATGTACACCACCTTCTCCTCTATCCATGTGAAAAATCTTTGGAAAAACCAGGCCAACATAACATGTGCCATACCAATGGTCTGGCAAACGATAATATGCCCTTTTCCCACAAATGAAATACAGTCCTTGAAAAACTGGATCTCTTCCACCTTTAAATCCCCATCCTCCCATGATCCGGTATGTATCATGGCACTCACTATTCCCTAGAAAATAATTGTCATACGCCGTCTGATTCCTTCTTATACACAATTTCCCTTTCTGAGGCCAATCTAAAGCCATAGTTGGACTCGTTTCCCCTCTTAAATGTTTCTCCGTTTCTACATCCCAAACCGTTTTCTCCACTTTCCCTTCTGAAGCCTTTCTTTGCATTTTCAATCTCCTTTCTTCAAACATATCCAAAAATGTCTTCTCTTCTTTCTTTAAACTGCAAGTCAAGTTATTTCTAAATATATATTCTAAGGTTAGTTCTTTGGTCTCTAAGAAAAATTCACCTAATACCTTTGCAGGTTTTACCTTGTTTAGTTTGTTAATTGCTGGTACTTGTGAAAATATAGTATCTACATCTGAAAAATAATACTCTAATTTACCTGTCTGATAAAATAAACTAGCTATTACACTACATGTTATTCCATATGTTACAGGAAGGTGATGATAAGTCACTCCAGATACAGATGCAGGTAAGTGCATACATACGTAGCAATCCCTTACGTCCATTGTTTTTACAAATTCATGCAACAACTTTGAAAACACATTGTTAGAAAAATCTGTTATTGATCTATCTTTATGTAAATAGTTTGTATCTATTCTAGTTGGAACTACCTTTTGAACTTTCCCTATATTAGTTATGTTTTCACTATGTCCTTCCAATGTATCTACAGTAACTTTAAATGAAATTAATAGGGCAAGAATACTCCAAAGAAGCATTAATAATCGTGTACAACAACAACACATTTTGCACCATCTTCTAACGAAGGTACATCTACTTTTGCTACTTTCTATGTTTGCCATCTTTCTAAAATGAGCCGTGTCTTTTGACGTAGCCTCTTCTACTTCACAACTAGTTTCTAACCCAAGGCTTCTAAGCACCTACGTGGTTCTACCAGTTTTTGTCTTTTTCAGTATTTTATTGTTTTTCCATCAGTAACTTCCTTGTCTCATTCAGTTTGGCATCTAATCATCTTTCACTTTCCTTTCGTCTTCAGCATACAGGTTGTCCTGAACATCCGCTTCTTCTCCAATATCGGATAAGATAACTCTCAGGATTTCCGATTCTTCGTCTTCCTCAACCACTTCCGGTACAACCACCTCTGGATTTCCTTGGCTATCCGCCTCTTCCTTCACTTCAGGCAGGGCCACATATGTCCATTCCGGTGATTTATACTTCTGGTTAGGTTTTCTTGTTTGTTTGTTTTCTTTGACTACTGTTTGTTCTTCTTCTTTCGATTTTTCCTGACTCGTTACTTCATTCACCTGTTCAGCGCTTGGCGAATTTACACGTGTCAGTTGATATCTCAGTCTCTTTATTTTGTTTGACCACACCTCGTCTTTTGCCGCTCTTTTCAATTTACTTCCTTTATCATTTTTTTCAGTTCGCCAAGCTCTCTTTCTCAGAACTCGGCCTTCTGGTATTTCATCTTTGTTTTTTTCAGACTCTGTTTCAACTTGCTTTTTACCTTCAACGAGTTCTTTTTCCACCTCTTCTTTTGTTCTTCCTACTTCTGTCCCTCCTCGAATCTCCGTCACGCAATCTTCCTGCTGACTACTTGTCCCTGCTTCTAACTGGATGTTGGAGTTCCCAACACCTCCCCGGGGCTCTTCCGCAATAATCTTTCCCTCTCTCTGTATCTGGCACCTGTCCATCTAAAAGTGTTGCTTCAGGTGGAATTTCTCTCAATCTTTCATCTGGCACCTCCTTCTCACGGATTTCTCTTATTGTCTCTCCACTTTCCTTTTCTTTGTTCTTCTTTTGTGCTTTCTTGGACGAATGTGCTCTTTGTTCTGTCTCTGAGTCTGAACTGGTTTCAGAAATCTGTAACCTTTCCATCAGGGAATTACTTCTGGGGACCAAAGTTAAACTCGGCTCTGTTTCCCCCCTTTCAGGGTTTTCTCTTTCATTATCTTTTGCCTCTCCGTCATCTGACTCAGTACTGGATTCTGATTCATGATCCTTTTCTTTACAGTCAACTGGATTTGGAATTCTCAAAGTATGACTTGCATGGATCCAGTTCTTCAATCCAGCACACTTCACAGCTGTTGTTGTAGTCAAGATGACTTGCCTTGGTTTTCCCCACCTGGGAACCAAACAGTTTCTTCTTCTGTGTACTTTTATCCTTACCCAGTCCCCTGGGCTTAGATCATGAGCTGGCTTCTTTTCAAGAGTGGTGGCATCTGCTCCAACCTGATGAAACACAGAATGAACTGTGTCAGCCAGGCTTTTACAGTATTCCAATACCTTGTCATCAGTTATTGTCATCAGCTTGTTGACTGGTATAAATACATGTCTCATTGCGCGTCCCATGAGGATCTTTTGCGGACTCAAACCAGTAGTTCTGTCTGGAATTGATCTAATAGTCATGAGTACCAGAGGCAAGACATCGGGCCATTTCATACCTGTGGCTCAACACATTTTCCCTATTCTGTTTTTGATAGTACCATTCATTTGTTCTACTACACCAGAAGCCTCTGGTCGGTAGGCACAATGCAGTTGTTGTCGTACATTCAATGCTTCACAAATCAGTTTTATAATCTCATTATGAAAATGTCCTCCTCTGTCTGATTCAATTGTTACTGGGAACCCAAACCTAGGTATAAATTCCCTCAACAATAATTTTGCCACTGTCATTCCATCATTTTTTCTTGTTGGGAACGCCTCTACCCACCTGGAGAATAGGCACACCATCACCAGAACATATCTCAACCTATTACAAGGAGGCATCTCAATGAAATCTACTTGCATTCTGGTGAAAGGCCCTCCCTCTCGACCTATTGTTCCTAGACTCACCACTGTCTTTCTTCCTGGATTGTTTTGCTTACAAATTAGACATCTTTGACAAATACTTTCCGCCACAAGCCTGAACTTGGCATTATACCAAGTTTGTTTAAAGGACCTAATCATGGCGTCTCTCCTTATATGTCCCTGTCCATGATACATCCGTGCCATGGCCGACATCATGCTATCGGGCATAACTGGTCTTCCATCTCGATAGACCCACACATGATCTTTCTCTCTTGGTGCACATCCTGCTTTTACCCACTGTTTTACTTCTTCCTCTCCTGCTTCTTCCTGCAATTGTCTTACCTCATCCCATGTTCCCACAGTGTTAGTAAACATTGGGAAACAAGAAATCAACTCCTTTTCCTTTGCCCGATTGATTGAATTCTGATTTTGTGCACAATATTGTGCCATGTCGTTTGCAAACTTATTTCCAGTGGCAATGTAATCACCACTGCGACTATGAGCAGCACATTTTACCACAGCCAATTGCCTAGGCAGCTGTATTGCCTCAAGCAACTATCCAACCACTTCAGCATTCTTAATGGGAGTTCCACTTGAGGTTAGGAAACCTCTTTGTAGCCAAATTTGGCCGAAATCATGGACCACCCCGTAGCCATACTGGCTATCAGTTATCACAGTCACTCTCACACTTTTCCCAATCTTGCATGCTCTGGTCAAGGCAATAATTTCAGCTACTTGGGCCGACCTTACACCTTTCAAATAGGATGCTTCCATCACTGCTGCAACTGTACATACTGCATATGCTGCACTCAGCACTCCATCATCTTTCTCAAACAAGATCCATCAACAAACATGACATAATCACTTTCTGGCAAAGGTTCATCTTTTATGTCCAGTCTTGGTTTTGTACAGAAATCAAGTACATCCAAACAATCATGATCTGCTTCATCTCTTACCTCCACATGCTCTACATCAGGCAACAATGTTGAAGGATTCACATTCACACATCTCACAAGACTCACATTTGTTGCTCCTTTTCCTACTTAGTCAGTCGGCTGTGCGTCATATACTGAGTACGACTCCTTGTTAAAAGAAGCGCCACATCATGAGGTACAAACACTTTCACAGGATATCCCATCACAATTCCTTCACTCTGTTCCAAACTTCGGCATGTAGCAGCTACTGCTTTCAGACACCCAGGAAGGGCTACAGCTACTGGGTTCAACATGGATGAAAAATATGCAATTGGTTTCCTCAGTTTTCCATGCTTCTGTACTAGAACAGAGAGTGCACATCCATTTCTCTCACTGCAATACAACTCAAATTCTTTATCATAATCAGGCATACCTAATGCAGGCGCTTCACACAATCCTTCTCTCAACTTCTTGAATGTTGCCAACTCCTCTTTGTTCAAATCAATAGGATCTCTCACATCACTTCTTGTCAGACGTACCAAAGATTTTGCAATCAATGAAAAATTGCCTATCCACTGACGACAATATCCCACCATTCCCAGAAACATTCTCACTTATCTTTGGGTCATTGGTGGACTCATTCTTTTTATGATCCTGATTCTGTCTATGGTTATTTTCCTGTGTCCTTTCTCAATGCTGTGTCCCAAATATTGGACTTCTTTCTTACAAAATTGTAATTTCGATGGTGACACTTTTAATCCTCCATCTGCCAAATGATTCAGCAAAGCTACCGTGTCTACCTCACAAGCTTCACGAGTTTTCGATGCCACAAGTAGGTCATCGATATACTGGACTAGTACTGAATTTTCAGGCATTTCCAAACTCTCCAAAGACTTTTTCAATAGCTGATTAAATATTGAGGGTCTTTCTGTATACCCCTGTGGAATTCGGCACCACCCCAAAATACGCTCGCCGAAATGAAATGCAAAAATTTGCTGACTTTCATGGTGCAATGGGATGGAAAAGAAAGCATGGCACAAATCAATCACTGTGTACCATTCTGCGTCATGAGGGATCTGATATAAAATCACAGATGGATTCGGTACAATGGGACAACATAGTACAACAATTTTGTTTATCTTTTTCAAATCTTGCACTATTCTGAACTTCCCACTAGGCTTTTTCAGTCCCATTATTGGTGAATTACATGGGCACTCATTATTTCTCTTAAAATTCCTTGTTTTATCATTTTCTCAATCACAGGAGTAGTCAATTTATATTGTGGGACATTTGGGTAACATACTCCTTCTTTTACAGTTATTTTTACTGGATCTACATTCCTCATCAATCCTATGTCTTCTCCTGTAAAGTCCCAAACTTCTGCTTTTACTGATTGTTTTAATTCTTTTGGTAATTTGTCAGGGTTAAATACAGCATAGGTTCCGGTAACCTCTTTCTCTCTGTTTGCCAATGTCATTTTATACAACACATAATCATCTGGTGTTTCAAAGGCTATTCCATCTGGAGTACAAAATATAGTGCAATTCATCTTGCACAATAAATCTCTACCTAACAAGTTCACAGGACTGGTATCGCAGACTACAAATCTGTGCATTTCAGAACATTTCCCTATACTAACTTTCACTGGTTCTGTAAGGTAAGTTTAATCTGTCTGTTGGACACACCAACTACTTGGATCGTTTCATCCGAGAGAGGAAGATTCTTGACATCAGCTGATCTAACTGTTGATCGAGTAGCACCAGTATCAACTAGGAAAGTAATATTTTCATTATTAACCTTTCCATCTACAAAAGGGCCTGTCTGGTCTACTTCTAGAGTTGCGCCAAGTACGCACTCTTCTTCCTCCCTTCGGCACCGTCAATAACCCTCTTACGAATCGCTTTCATCGCGTTGCAGCCAATACTGCGAAGCAGCGCCAGCGTGTTGCGGTTTATTTACCTGTTCTTCGTTGTAGAATCCATTCTCCTTACTATACTTCTGGCAATTTTTGTTCTGTGGAAAAGGTGGTTTTGGCACCTGATTCTGTTATGTTACACCCTGCTGTTGTTGTTGCTGTTGACCACTCACCTCATTCTGCACCTGCGGATTTAAGGATGAATTTTCATCGTTAGTACTTGGTGGGTTCTTACACTCGGATTTCCAATGCCCTATCCTACCGCAATTATGACACGGAAATTTCTTCTTAGCTTCCTCAATATTCCCTTTATTTTTCCCTGGATTAAATCTCTGTTTTGACCCAGCTTGTTCCACTAATTGTGCTTCCTGTCTCTCTGCTACTTTTACCTGTGCCCATATTGCCTTCTCTTTTAGTTTTCGCTGTTTTGCTTCAATTTCATCACTGAAATATTTAGCATGTCTCAATACTTCATCTATTTTCTTATTTTGCCAATCTACCGTATGCTGTTTTATCATTTGACTAATTTCTGGACGAAGACCATATACAAATCTGTATACGAAATGACTCAAATCCTTGTCACTCAAATTTTCATCTCCACTGAATTGTTTAAAGGCTAATATTAACCTCTCATAATAGGCATGTACTGATTCTTTGCTTTCCTGATGTGTTCTGTCAATTTTCACCCAATCTTTCTCTTTAGGGGGTACCTTGTTCTTCAAGAATGCCATAACCTGTTCATATTTCTTCATTACCTCGGGGTCTGGAGCTCCTGTCTTTGGATCCCTTGGGTATTCCTGTGTCGGACAATCAATTACTATTTTACATTCTGTCCATAGCTCTTCTGGTACAATTATGTCAAACAAGCCATTCAGATCGATCCACAATACTTTGGATAACTTCACAAATCTGTCCACCTGTCTATACCACTCGACGGGTTTCTCACGCAGTCGAGGGAAGTCATTCGTAAATGACAAAATATCATGTCTAGTCCATGGGACATGTACATATCCTCCTCCTGGAATCTCTCTCATAGGGCATTCTGTCACAACCTTCTCTTTTTCTCTCACAGGGTAGGCTGAAAATGTTTTGTCTGAAACTTCGTCTCGTTTGCGATACCATCTGCTCTTCCATTTGTCCACATCTTCCCATTTTCTCAACAAAATAATTATTTCCTTAATCTGACCTATTCGTCCTGTGGTATTCATGTTTTCAATATCTTTTTCGGTGAAATCTACTCGATAGGGTTTCTGTAGGGCTTTTACCTTTTTAATATCAATGCCCATTTCATTTGCCACCTCTTCTAATCTTTCATGAAGACTCTTCGCTCTCCATGTTATGCTTTTGCACAGAAATAACAACTCCTCATCTTGGTAAGTTTTTAACTTCTCTGTCGGGATAGTTCCTACTAATAATTCTTCCAGTACCATTCGCAATTTAGCTACATCTATTGACTGGGATTCCTTGTCTTTCTTTTGCAAGCTTCTCAACCATTCACTCAACTCCTCTGTAGACAGTCCTACTGGCTTCTCTACATTTCCTTGTCCAAAATCTTTTTGAGTTTCTGACATTGTCTCTATCATTGTCATACGTTTCTCTGCATTGTTTTGACCTGCAAACAGGTTATTTGAAAAATTCGGTTCAATCATACTCATAGTCTGTCTCTATGGATTCTCACTCTGACTCATTCTTGGTTGTTCAACTGGTTTATTACTTTTATAAGGGACTGTCAAACAATGTTCGCTGTCTTTCTGCTTGTCAAAAATAGGCATTACTGGACCTATTGTTACTGGTACAGTTACCGCTCCTAAATTTTTAGTCAATTCTCTTATTTTCTCGGTTAATTTTATAGTTGTTTTTGCTAATTCTGCTGAATTTTCTCCATCCAATTTTCCTCCAGACTTCTTTTCTACCTCTCTAATGGAATTGTTTCTTCCCAAATCTTGGAACTCTGGTTCCAATTTTATTATTCGTACTGTTTCTTTCATTGGGGCATTTGGAGTTAATATTTCTGGTTCTGGTCGATATGGTGGTGGATTCTTATAGAACATATCATCAAGTACATCATCCTCTGATTCATTCATTCCATTCCCTCTTGATTCTACATTATGCCTCTTTTCTACACACTTTCATCCTTCATTGTCTCCTGCAGTTCTTACGGGAAAGAAACCCTCAGTCATACTCGCATTCCGCCGCCTTCTCATTCGATCATCATGCGTCTCATGTCCGTATGATCTGCCAAACAGGTACCTATATCCTCTGTCTTTCTCGGTCATGCATTTCGTCTTCCCACTCCGTCAAAGCCTCAAATTGAGTCGGTCTAGGTCTCGGTTCTAAATTCATTATTTTCTCTCTCAAATTTCTCAAAACAGCCAAATTAAATGAACCATGCTCTGGATAAGCCAATACTCCGTCCTTTTCAGTGTATTTAACCCAATTATCTAACCAAATGCAGGTGTGATATCCATATTTTGCAACCATAAAGGATGCAGGGGTTTTCGGTGGAGGAAGTAACTGTCCTTCCCTAGTTATGATCGGTTTGTCCTTCTTAAACCTCTTCTTAATTCTACCAAACCATGACTTTTTCTCCTTTTCTGGTGGATCGTAATACATTTTCCTTTCTTTCGTGTCTCACTAGTTTCTCCTTACGACCGTACCGCTATTCTGTCCAATTGCAGCGCGACTCACACTAACGCACCAATCCAGAGCGTCTATGTCACTGTCACAATTCTCCACTCCTAGCGCGGCGCACACTAACGCACCAATAGGGAGCGTTTTACGTTTCTGACCATCTGTCCAATCCCAGCGCGGTCGTTCTGACGTCAGCAGCCGCTGCGGCAGCTCCTGCTCCTGTCTACCCCTCCTTTACAAATCTGCTCAGTAAGTTTTTGTTTCAATTTCTACAATTCTGTTAGTAACAACCTAAAAACGTCTCCATTGTCCGCTCCACTAACCAAGGAATAGCAATAGACCTTTCTCACGAGAATTCCGTCTTTCCTGAGAGCAGCGCTTACCTCTGCCCTACTACGGAATCGTTACTTCCGTTGATAAAGTAGCACATCCCTCTACTTCACCTTTCTAACAAGCATTAGCTAACCGTTTCTCCAGAATTAAGACACATAGTTGGAGACCTAATGCTCCGGAGAAATAAAACAAGAGTTTCACAATTAACCCGAATGCCTTTTCATTCATGCACTTTCACACAAGAAAAAGTAGTACACTCACACAGAATCCTGTCTTTCCCGAGAACAGCGAACAGTCTGTTCTACTACAGAATTATAGCATACTTTAACAAAGCAGCGCTTACCTCTCCTTTGTCCTTCTAACAAGCTCAGAGAGTACCTATTACCTTTCCAGTGATAAGCGTTATCGGAATGCCAGTTGGATCCCTGGTACCTAAGACCAGGATTTCACAGGTAACCTTCGCTATCACACATACTTCTCTCACACAGAAAATGTCTCTAATGGCAACACACGGCGATGTCACAGAATCGAACCCAGACAATGCGTAGTGCAACTTCAATCGTCACACATTTTCTCCTGTGTACCCACAGGATAACAACAATTCCGTCTTTCCCAAGAACAGCGCTTACCTCTGCTCTACTACGGAACCGTTACAAACTTCCGACTTCCTACTTCCCAGAAGCCATGCAAACAACATAAAACTCAACAGGACTCACCATAGAGTGTTAGTACATAAACCAATATCAATAACCAATAATCAATAAGCTATTTACAAGCAATAATCACCAAACCAAAACAATAAAAACCATCGTCTTGCTACCAGAAAAACTGTTGCAGCGCGGAACATCAAATTCCCCCTTCGGCACAGACCAACTACCTTAGCATCAAATTCACTCATATACATTCATTGGTGGGGCCCATAACACCAATACTTACTCTCAATTGATCTGTTTTCTGAGGGAAATATGCTTCCAAATGCTGACGTGAAAGGAATGCCTTTCCCTTACACTAAACACATTGACCTCAGACCTAAGATATCCCTCTCAGAAGGAGATGGATCATTTAGTTGTTTGTAGATTTAGTGTTACAATCAATTATCTAGTCTTTAAATCCCACTAAATTCTCTTCTTAAAATAATTGACACAACACATTTGTCAATTAATCAAATATTCTTTATCTAAGAAATATTGCAAGAAACGTTAGAAATCATCATCAGCATTTCAGAGCATCATATTTGCCTAATCTGGCTAAAGTCGTCCTCTAAATCAGTCAGTCAAGAAGAATTTTATTCAGCAAAGTTAGGCCGCAATTCAGTCTCTCAAAGATTCAGGATAACAGCTGTCCAGCAGTGTCACGGTCCTCTCGGTCAGCATAACGCCAGGAAATCGAGTTTGTCAGAGAAGAGCAAGCGATAATAGTTCAAATCCCTACCTGCTTTTATAATGAAAATAATGTCAAAAAGTATCAAGATCGGGATTCAGAAAGTCCTGATTGGTCGACTTTGGGTCGAGAGGTACAGTTCTCAGGGTGTCAAATGATGAAGTCATCAAACTTGCTTGTTCCGGCTTTTAAATCGAGCTTTGTCTTTGGTATTGGATAGGTTCCCGGAGCGTCCTTGAAGGGTACATGTTCTCCCGGGGTCAGGTCCAGACCACTGCTGCTGGCGTTGATGCCTGCGCACTTCACCCAGAACCTTGTGTTGTCGGGGCAGTCACCTTTAACGTCTCGTTCAGCCATCTTGTTTAGCAAAAGAAACACAAAAACGTAATTAAAACATAGAAATGGCTAATAAAATGTTATCCCCTGGCTAATACCCATATGTGTGTGCATTTATATAGCAGAAGCAACACTCAGAGCGGTTTATACTTACAAAATAAAGCACAAATCACAAATACATCACCAAAGCAACATATAACATGCAATATTCTAATTTTCTACTATTAATATGCGTACTCAAGTTAGTTTACAATTAATACAATCATGCAAGGTGCAATTCCCACTTGTAATTCTTTCGTTAGTATGATTGGTAAGGTATCACTTCAAACGGATTAATAATATTACAATTAATTGATTATTCGGATTAATATAAACATGCAGAATTGGGGGGGTATACAAAATTTTGTATTACCAGCTCCAGCACTATTGACTCCCCCACCCCTCCCAAGTACCGCTAACCCTGCAGCCCGTCCTAAACTGGCACGCTTCGCCAACCCTACTCCCAAACCCTAGTAACTGCAGGGTGGGTGGGTGGCCTTCGCTAACTACACCCTCCCGATGATGCCGAGAATGCAGGAAGAGGAAGTCACCTTCCTCCCCTGCATTCTTATACCCTCCCCTAAAACCCCACCCCTTGACCCCACCTGGTCCTCCCCTGCGCGAAAGACCCCGGGGGAAGACTAGTCTGCGACTGTGCTTTCCCCGGGGCCCACCATCGTGCAATAAACAGACCACGCTGATGTTTTAAGCGTCAAAGGCCATTTATTAGGACCAGGCTGCACAACATAATCAATAACCAAATACAACAAATAACCAACAACAAAACCCCCAACATCAACTCTTCATCCATTCACCCTCTTCACCCACTCCGAACTCACCTCTCCTTCCACTCCATGACCCGTTCCATTCTTCATCCCTTTCACAGATCTCTCATAGCATCCTCCCCGGTTCATCTGGCATTACACTCATGCCTCCAACTCCCCCCATCATTCACTCTTCCCCCCGAGGGATAGGTGCGCCTGCTATTGACTCCCCCACCCCTCCCAAGTACTGCTAACCAGGGAACCCCTTTTAGGGTGGTTACCTGCCCCCCACCCCAGGGTTCAGCTGTGCATCTTTCGCCCCCGCTCAAGCATTCCTATGACACCAAATCGCCTCATTCCACAGCTTGCTGACCACATCCCTCATCTCCATCATATAATACGCATTTCCCAGCCTCGAAAGATGCACACCGTCGTCCCTAAACAGTAGCGGTTCCTCCAGTCGCAGTCCAGCATGAGCAATCACTTGAATGTCTTTTTCCCCACAAAAAACCCACATTGCTCTGTTTAGTTTCCGTCGTGGTTTCTCAACAGCCCCATGTTTTATTGCCCCCCTCCACACTCTTCGAGGAACAAATTCCGTCCAGGCAATGCATGTCCCAACCAACCTGTGTTTCAATACCTCCAAGTCTCTTTGCATCAGCTGTAAGAGCGCCAAACCCGACAGCTGAATCAAATCGTTCTCTCCCAAATGGATTATCAACAGATCAGGGCATCCTTTACTGGGGACCATCTTCGTGAGCCAGGGCAATAGTGCCCCCATCGCATCCCCCCTTTTCCCCACCAATGCACCTCATGATGTTGTCCTTTGTGTCCCAGGTAACGGCCGTACACCTGTTGCTCCGCATACTTTGAGGCCCAATGCACGAACAAATGCCCCATGATCCAAGTGACCGTCTTGGCCCCCAGTCCACCTACACAACCTACGGGAGACAAAAGCATTAGTAACACATCCTGTAACGCTCCGCCCTCCTCCCCCACACCACGGCAGGCACCGCGCCAGGCCAAGCACCACTATTTCCGGACATATTGCTCACAGCACCTAGACCTCCACCTCCCAATCTTCCAAAGCCTATCCCAGGACCAACCCAGTCGTGCTGCCGCTGTCGCTGCCCCAATACGGAAAGAATGCGTCCCAAAACCCGCCGGCCATACCCAACTGCCTCAAAGCCATGCGCAGAACCGCCAACAACTGTGTCATGTCACCTTTGCCCCAGATGCATGACAAAAGATCTCACCAGTCGCTGCACATGTATTCAGCAAAAAAGTCAGACACTGGGCACACACCCCCACCACTGCTCTCACACAACCAAACCCACTTTCCTCTTCCCAACTGATCAGTTTTAGATTGTCCCAACCAAATTCCCAGACGACCTGCATCCAACCGGATCTCTTCGTACCTTCTGCCACACACCTTCCTTGTACCCAACAACTCAGAGACCCTAAAGGCCCCAAAAAACATCCATACCACGCGCAAATGAAAAACCCGAACCTCAAAGCCATCATAACTACACAGTGGCAACGCCTCAACCAAATATACCAACAAGTCAAAAGTAATCGCCTCCCTCAACACCCCTCCCCCCCTTTTCTCCCTGCCCTAACCTCTGAGTACCCTACCTATAATCACATCTTTCTTAGGGTCAAAACCAAAAAACAAGCAAAAGTAAAAAGACACCCCCGCCAACTTTCCCGCAATCGTCGCAGAAGACAGCCCCTTGTCAATTCAATATAATACAAACTGGAACACTCCTTGTTCCACAGCTGAGCGATCTCCGAATGCAGAATCCCCGTGCCATCCCATAAAGGATCCAAACTTCGCCCATGCCAGTCTGTAGGTACGTCTTATGGTATCGGCTATAGATTTTTCCACCAGGCCTATCACTCTCACTCCCCCAAGGCCCAGATGCCGTCCAGCAGCTCAGTCTAGAAGTGATCCCGTACTGGTGCCAATCGCCGACTCGCTGCCACTGCAAACGAGACAAAGCATCCGCAATGTCGTTATTCGCTCCAGGGACATGCTTGGCTCGAAACACCACATTCAATCTCAGACATTTCAACATGAAACTCCGCAACAAGCTCAGCACTCTCAGATCCCTTGCCCTCTGTTGTTTGACCAACTCAACCACAGTCATGTTGTCCACATGGAAAAGCATGGACCTGTTCTGAAACTCAGACCCCCACACCTCCAGTACTACCAACAAGGGAAAAAATTCAAGAAATGCAATGCTCCTCCCTTATTTTCCCCAATGAGCTGGCCATTCTTCAGTGCACCACCTACCATCCCAGAAGATCCCAAACCTCGCTGCTGCAGCTGCATCAGAATAAATTTGTACTTGCCAAACCATCTTGTCATCCTCAAAATCCAGTGACACCCCATTGAAATCAGTCAAGAACGTCAACCATGTCCTCAAGTCCGCCCGGACCCCCATGGAAATCCGGACCCTGTGGTGCGGTAAAATTTCTCCCGACATGACCAAGCCGAGCTGTCTGCAAAATGTCCGTCCAGCCCCCACCACCCGCCATGCGAAGTTCAGGAATCCCAGAAGCTGTTGCACAGCCCTCAATGCGATCCTCTTTTCCCCGATCGCCCACACGAGGCACGCCTGTATTTCCAACACTTTCGCGGCAGGGAGTTGCGCCATCCAATGAATGGAGTCCAGCTCAATTCCCAGGAATGTCAGGCTGCAGCTAGGCCCTGCTGTTTTCTTGGGCGCCAAAGGCACTCCGAACCTCTGTGACATCTGGAATTGCGACAGCGCCCTGCCACAATCCCCCGAATGGGCCTTCCCCAGAAAGAGGAAGTCATCCAGATAGTGAGTAACCTCCCGATGACCACTGATCTGTGTAAAAGCCCACTGCAAGAATGTGTTAAACATCTCGAACAGCGCACAGGAAATCGCACACCCCATGGGCAGAACCTTGTCCAAGTAGAGGGCCTCTCCAAACTGCATCCCCAGTAGAGAGAAATCTGTGGGGTGTATGGACAGCAGGCGGAAAGCAGACTTCACATCACATTTTTCCAATTCCGCCCCCGGCCCACACACCCGCACTAGGCGGATCGCATTATCCACCGATGCATAGAGCACCCTCGAGTCTGCCTCTGGAATGAAGTAATTCACAGACTGCCCTTCCGGCCACAAGAGGTGATGGATCATGCGAAACTCCCCCCTTTCCTTCTTAAGCACCACTACCAATGGGGAGATTATCAAATCGTCAACTGGCCAGTCGACAAACTGGACTGCTATGCTTCCCTCCTCCACTTCTTTCTGCAACTTGGCTGCCACCACTCCCGGCAATTCCTTGGCTGATTTCAGATTGTCCGCCCATCTCCGCACCCTCGGTCATTGATAGCCCACCCGAAAACCTTCTGTGAAACCCCACCAAATCCGCAAAGCTGCCTCCCTGTCTGGGTAACCCATGAGCCACTGAGCCATCTCATCCACTTTAACTGGTGTAGGTGCCCTTCTGTCCAGATTGTCCCCTGCCTTTCGCATTCCACCACTGCTATGACGGCGTGACCATGGTGAAGCATTGGGTAAGGGCATGCCGCTCTCCACACTTTCAGCACTCGTGCTTGAACTTGCACGGGTACCGGGAGCAGTAGCCCCTGTTGTAACTTCAACATGCGCCGGTGTTGTTACTACGTGGCTTAGCAGGTGGACCTGTGGTTCCTGTACTGGTGGTAGACCCTCCTGCCCCGCTGTGGGCGGGATGCGGCGGAAAAGACCGGTAAGTGACCGGCAGGCAACTGGCTGTGTGAGTAGACGCCGATGAGTGCGTGGACGCCATCCACTGCATCCATAACTCTTGATCCACCTTCCCCCAAGGCATGTCCGGGTTCACGCTAAGTCTGGCCCGAAACTCTTCGTCATAACTCAGCCAGGCAAAACCCCCAAAATGCATCTGGGTTTTCTTAATGATGTCCATATACTTCAGAAGTGCTATGGCACTGTCCAAATGTTTCTCGCAGTAAATACTAGCATAAATAATAAACGCAGACGTCCAATTTTCCATGTTCACCAGTACCCTGGGCCACCTAGTCAGTTCCCATTCTTCTTCCTTAGACCCTTTCTTCGCCTGCACCTCCCTGTGCAATAATTTAAAAACGTCTACATATTTGTGTTTTCAGGTCCTACTCTTAGTCTTTTCAGACAAATGCGACACCAGGGGCATAGCCAAACCCATGTAAGGTAACTTCTTCTAGTGTTTGTCCTCACTCTTGTCCCCTTTGTCCTCCTTCCCTTCCACCTTGCCCATCTGCTCCCCGCCGCGGCCATCGTCCTTGTCCCCCCCGGTGTGTCACCACCCTTGGATCCTCCCTGAAGTAGCACTTACACATCCCTCACAGACCCCTCGCCCACCCCCACTGACCTGCAGGCCTTCTTCCTCCCCCCTTTAGGCCCACCGTCCCAAGCTGCCCACCATGCCCCCTCATCTGTCAATGACGTGTGCGCCTCTCCGGACCGCCCTCTGGTGTTGGTGGCTTTGGTGGTCTCAGCCTTCGCCTTGACCTTTGACGGCGTGGGGTCCTGCAAAACTCTACTGTTGCTCCTCATCCCCCTGTCCTGTCATTGTCATCCCTCACCTCCCCGTCTTCCAGTTCGTCACTCTCCTCATCATAATCCAGCTCCAATTCAGGCTCCACAGCCACAGGCACCCACAACACCTCTCTCAGCGCTTTCTTCACACCTTTGCTCTCCTTGGCACTCAGAACACCCCCACTCGCCACACACAATGCCATTGCCCGCTCCCGCGCCAGAGGAATGGCCACTGCGGACCCCTCTGCTGCTTCAAGCCGGCGTCCTGAGGCCGTCTTGTGCCCCGCCGTGCAACCCAGCCCTCTGCCGACCTCCGCCGGCTTGGATCCCCCACAGCCCCCCAGGTCCCTCCAACCTGGGCGGGCCCCGGCACCATCGGGCCTCAAAGCCGTCCTGGCCGTCCCTGACTCATGCTGTGACCCCTTAGTTCTGCCACCCGCCCCCACTTTTCCTGGCCTACCCTGGCCCTCTCTTCCTGCTCAGCCCACCTTTCTTCTTCCAAAGTGGCCGTGGGGGGCCCCTCAGCCTCGTCCTCCCAGACCGCCCCAACCTACGTTGCCTCAAACTCTGCTCTACGCGCCTCCTTCTGCTGCACCAAGAGACGCGGCTCCCTGATCCTATCCTCCCATACCAAAGACTCCCACCGAGGGAGGAGGGGGCAGTACTCCTGTGCCCCCACCCCTGGCAGCTGCAACCCAGGTCTCTTATCCAGAGAAGGAATAGATGCCCCCCCTTTCCCCCACTCCTGTGGCCACCACAACTCCCTTCACTGGCACAGGGGTGCCCACCCTGGGCCCCTTAGAGAGATCAATGGGAGGGTCCTCTCATTGCCCCATGTCACCCCCACCCCTGAGGCTCCCCCCCGGAAGCAGGTGCCGGTACAACAAGCCCTTGGGCCCCCCACCTCCACCTCCACCTCGCTCTCTGCCTGTGCAGAGGTCCACAGGATCGCTGCCGTGCCTTGCTGGATGCCCCCCGTGTCCCCCGCCCCAACTCCCCATACGTGAGCTGGCCACTCTGCCCTGGCGCATCCTCCGACTGCCCCGCCGCTCCCTGAGGGCCTCCCACCTCCAGAGTGCTGAAATCGAGCCCCGGAGGCAGGCTCTTACGCTGGCCTCCGTGCCCGGGCACCCTCTTGCTCGTGCCCCACCCCTTCCCTGACACGCCTCTCCCATGCGGCAGCGGCTCTTCTAAGCAGGCCACGAACGCTGCCGCAACACCAGCTGAAGCCGCCCGCGGGGCATGTGACATTCCCACCCACTCCTGACTCAAGACGCCGGGCCGGAGGAGATCCAAAAGCCTCAGGGCCTCTCTCACCTCCTCAGCTGACACCGCCACCATGACAACCGCCGCAACTCCACACCCGCCGACACCTGAAACCACTTGCCAGTGGTTCCACGCTCTCCAGCCAGTGAGTCCGCACGAAACCTGCAAGGCCCCTACTGCTACTACTAACTAGCCCCCTTCGCTAACTACACCCTCCCAATGATGCCGAGAATGCAGAAAGTGGAAGTCGCCTTCCTCCCCTGCATTCTTATACCCTCCCCTTAAAACCCCACCCGTTGACCCCACCTGGTCCTCCCCTGCGTGAAAGACCCCGGGGGAAGACTAGTCTGTGACTGTGCTTCCCCTGGGGCCCACCATTGTTATTGAATTAGTGTTAAGTCCACGTAGCACACATGCGGTTTAATGTAATAAATGTGGTGAAGTTAGACAAAGTGATACCATATAGTAAGTAAATGATAAACAACGTTTTTTGTGTGCCGAGAAAATAACATGATATTGAAGTAATTGTTGCCCAAAGCAAAGGACGCTATAAAAACATTTATCATTTTGGTTTCCCCTTCAAAGAGAAAACAAAATCTTCTTAGAAGTATTACAATGTGGCTGTCTCTTCCCGGTGAAGAGCTGTTATGTTTTGTGCAAGTGAAAGTGTCTCAACAGTGAGTATCTTGTAAAGAGTGAAAAGGACTGTAAATTAACATATGGTAAAGTGGCACCAACATTAAAACAGCAACAAAAGCTTTAAATGCGTGTGATCATAATTGATGTAATCAGGCTTTAAATGCGTGCAAGGGTCATTAGAAAATGCTGTGCTTAAACAAGATGCAACAATGGCTGTGACACGGTTTAAATGTGTGCAGCCAGGGAAAGTAGTTCAACACAAAAGCCCATAAACACAGTACTTGGGCAACGGGAACTGATAAGAGCCCCTTTTAAGATATGTTTAATACAAAATATTTCAGAAGCACAGCACAAGCACTGTGCAGGAGACATCTAAAAAGGAACTAAATCGCTGTCATTGATTACTTTAACAATTTTTACATACATTTTTTAGAAATCGGTGAGTGTTTTGCTGTTGAACTAAGGACATGAATATAGGGCCCGATAGAGACAGATTTCAACATCTGTTTTTCATTACTAACAGGGCCACTTAAAGAGCTAATCACTGGGAATCTCACAACATTGGTTAGTCTGCACTTGAGTCCCTGCTCATGGAGAGCTTGGAACCCATAGATAAAATGCTTACTTTGCTACTGAGAGTTGAGAGCTGGGCCATCAATAAGCCGGAATGAGCAGGAGGCAGAGGGGACAAGAGGGACAGAGTATTCCTGCCTTGTACCAAAGAGGAGACCAGCATGAAAGGTGAGCACCAAGAAGACCCAGCCACAACATTTAAAATAAATCCTCTTTCAGTACAGGTGTAAAAAACAACTTATATAACTAATCTGTCTCTGTATTTCATATCATGTAAGGAAAACCCTTTTTTTCTCTTTTTTTTTCTCCCTATGATTAGGCCTCATGGGAAGCTCTCAGACTGTAATGGATCCCGCTGGTATCACTAGGTTATCAGGTAATAGTGATCCAAGGTGGTTTCTATTTTTCCGGCCGCAGTCTTCGGTTTCTTGAAATCCGTGGAGAGCATGATCACCCTCTCATTAACAACGAGAGGTCAGCAACGGGTAGGAAGTAGGTGAACCACTGGTAGGTGGGCGATATAGAGATGGGGCAGTACCCCATAAAACCTACCTCTCGATAGCGAGTAACAGTGGCGACCTGCGGACCACCAGTTTGTTGGGATCAGAGGCGAATGAGGATTAAGAAAAAGATTAAGAAAAAAAGGGAAAAAACAACTTTTTGTTTTATTATTCACTTTTGTACTATGTGCTTAACACAGTCTTTACCCTTATTTCAATTTTTGTGTTTATTTAAATCTTGTGTTCAGTTTTAGTTTTGTTCCAAATGCACAATCACATTTTACATTCTGACTGGCACTTTGTGTCCTTGTCTTTCTTTGGGCAGATAGGCATGTTTTTGTTATTATCTTTACAGCTTTTGTTTTAGCGCTGTATGCCTTAAGCACACCAGCATATTTTGTAAACTTCATATTTCTCATTGTAGTTCTCAAATAATTTTACGACAGGCGCTGTATTTTATATTCTTTACGTTTTTGCTTTCTTTCTCCCACACACAATTTCTGAAATCTATCAAAAAAGAGTGTCATATCTGGCTGTATGCACAATGCCACATTTTTATTTTATGTATACTTTGCATCTAAGTGCATGTTTAATGCTTTTTTACCAATATACATTTTTAATTTTATTTTTTTACTGAAAAAACCATAGGTTACAGGGACGTTATAGTTAGGAGGAGGAGCTGTGGTTTATAATGGCAGAGGCTGTCTGTGGGTCCAGAATACCTGGTTTAAAACCTGCCGCCTTAGCCCAACACAATCCTGAACAGATCGCTTGATTGCCTTGAGCCGCCTTATTCTCTGGCGATCTAGTGATGTCTGGGGGAGGGGAGAGGGGTTGGAAGGGGTAGGTGAGTGGCAGGGGTCAGATGCCCCTGCGCAGGTCCCAAATCTAAAGACTGTGCTGCCCCCACTGACGTGAAACTCGCGTTCTAGTGATGCTGAGGCAGAACCGTGCATTCTGTTAGTGTGAGGTATCGAATAGTGGTCCCTTGGTGAGGGACCAGCGATTCGAATCCCGGCTTTCCCTTTTGGACACATCACCATTGACCTTCGTCCACCGCTTCATTTTTTGACAAAGTAGGGAGCGCTTAGAAAACGTTGTGCGCTGTAAAAAAAAAGCACAATAAATTTCTTTTGAAACTCGATTTGTGGGCGTATTCATGTAGAGTTAAAATGTTTGGCAACTGTTACCGCTAGGATTGGTGGTCTAGTGTTTATTAAATCTGGTGCTAAGAGCTGACCCAAGAACGAATCCAGCTTCATCCGTTTGAAGTCATTGTGGGATCCTGGACAAAAAACTGATTCCCCGAAGCCATAATGTGATCTTGAGAACAGGTAGGAAGGAGTTATTAACCAGCATCCACCACTTTAAAATGGAATACTACACTTTAACTCATGTCCACTACCTGTTTTCGGGCTGGGCAGGAAGTATCTGCCCACCTGTGCCAGTCTTTAGTGACCCTCGGAGGGCAGTGTTGGTTTCCATTGCCCCCACCCGGGACACGCCGGCCGTCCCGCGGTTGTCCCCTGAATATTAGATGTAAACACATTTAGAATTTGCACGCCTGCTCCTGTGCTGTCAGTGACTTGACCAAACATGGCATGGAAGAGCTGAAATTGGAAAATAAATGCACAGCTGTTCTGAAAAGCCCCAAAAATACATTTTCCCATGGCCCCCATAAACCTTAGGATGTCTCTACATTCCAGTACAATAGAAAGATGCTCTTCCAACCCTCAAGTGTGTTAAATGATGAACGGCAGTGCAGGTCTTAGAAATGTTCTTCAGAGGGCTTGTGCCAGCTCGCCCATAGCTGCCCATAGCTTTTATCAACATCTCAGTGGGTCAATGCACTTCATGATGCATCACGCACATAGTCGCCGATTACAGCGACCGGTGGGATAAAAGTACTGCATAGGCAGGGTCAGTTAGGTGAATGAGTATTTGACTCTGAGCCCTTGATCTAGATCAGTCACAATTCCTCCTCCCCCTTTAACCCTTGCAAGGCCTACATTTCGGGGAGCACGTTTCCTGGTCTGAGCAGGCCTCATCTGGGGCAGCCCAGGCACTCCAGGCCGTTGTTGCCAGTTAGGACACTGGCTTGTATGTTGCAGCCTGGGCAGAAAGACCACCTCGGGCACCCCAGTGACAGGTAAATACTTGCCAGGTCTGTGTCTGGCCAGGTCTCATGCCCTCCCTGGCAGGAAGTGCATTGCCAAGGTGTGCGGAGAGGGGGCTGAGGGGAGAAGCCCTTTGCCTACTGGTCTCCGAGACCTGCCTATGCCAAGGAGGACATTGCCTGGTCAATTGGACTCTGAGCGGAGGGAGGCTCTTACGTGCCCGGTAGGACATTGCCTGGTCTACGGCAGGCCTAGGTCCATTGGAGCTCAGGCACCTGTTGGTCTCAAGGCCCTTCCCAGGTCATGGGGTAGATTGCCTGATCTGTGGACTCTTGACTGGCACATGTCAGTAGGTCACCAAGCCAGCCTGTTCCACTTTGGGCTGTGGGAGCCTGGGCCGAGGGAATTCTGGCAGCTCGTAGATGAGGGTTTCTATCTAGGCCCTTCTGCACCAGGCAGATTATCTCCTGGTCTGAGTGGGGCCTGCGCTGTGGGGAGCTTGGCTCTCTCCTCGTCTCTGGTGCCCCCTCCACCTGTACCAGGTACTAGTACCCACAGTGCCCTGTCTGTGGGGACGTGGTGTAAAACTCTCCACGTGACCACTGTCTCCAGGCCCCTCTCTGCCAGGTTCTATAGAGAACCAGGGTGGGGTGAAACCCGGTGGCTATGCTGTAGAGAACATTGCCCTCTCAGTGGGGGTCCGGGCTGAGTGCAGCCCTGGTGCCCGGCTGTTGTCAGACCTTTCTTTCCCTTGTACTTCATTGCATGGTCTGTGAGGTCCTGTGCTTTAGGCAGTCATATCCGACCTCTTACCCTGCTCCAGATAGAACATTGCCTGGTCTATGGGGGTCTGGCTGAGGGAACCCTGCCCGCCACTGGTCTTGACATGTGGCGTGTTTTAAGTTGGGGAATTAATTCCCCTTGAATCCTGAGGGCCCCTGGGGCCCACTAGCCCACATGGTACCTCCAGTAAGCGCCATAGGCCTGATTGCAGAGAGGTGGTCCAGGCCACGCTCCTTTTTACACCTCTCTGCAACGCAGCTTTGTGGCGCTTACTGGAGGTACCTGGTGGGCTAGTTGGACCCCAGGGACCCTCAGGATTCAAGGGGACTTAATCCCCCAACTTACAACACACCATGGGATGCGTTTGCAGAGTGGTGGAGAAAGGGGGCATGGCCTTTGTCTACCTCTCACCAATCCCACTGCGTGGGGCTTACTGGAGGTAAAAGGTAGGCTAGTTGGCCCCTAAAGGACCCCCAGCAGTGAAGGGGACTTCAATCTCCATCCAAGTGCGTGCCAGGGAACGCGTTTGTAGAGTGGTGGGCGAAGTGGGCGTGGTCTGGTATGAGTACTTACCAATGCTGCTGTGTGGGACTGACTCGAGATAATAGTTTGGGAAGTTGGCCCCCAAAGATGTCCTTGGGGGCCAACTACTCCTCTTGTTACCTCCAGTAAGTCCCATACAGTGGGATTGCTAAGACGTCTTCGGAGGCCATGGCCCCCTTTTTCTTTCACTCTGCAAACATGCCTCGTGGCAGACTACGGGACGGAGGATAAAGTCCAATTTAGTCCTGAGGGATTTTGGAGGCCAAGAATCCCTCCTGGTACCTCCTGTAAGTCCTACGCAGCAGAATTCCTGAGCATTGGTTGGACGCCCAGCACCCTTTCTCCACCACTCTGCAAACGCGACTACTAGTTAAAGTAGCATATTTCTGCACCTCTGACTTAGAGATAGTTTTAATCCCCAGGCCCTATTATGTACTAGGGCCTGACAGAGCAGGACATGCTAATCACAGGGGTACCCCAATGCATAGTTTTCCCTAGTGTATGTAGGTGTTTTCACTGTATTCTAAGTGTCTTTTAGCATAGCACTGGCTTAAGGCTTGGTTAGTCAGAGTCAGTTACCACCAGTACCCGTCTGAAAAAGTTATGGGCACAGGATGATTTTGCAACAAGGCCTCATTCTGCTCCTTTGTTGGTTCTTTCTGCACAAGTCTTGCTTCTTCCTGCACTTTTCTTCATCTTTGTGGACTTCTGTTGCTTCTTTCTGCATTTCTTTTGCTTCTTTCTGTGCGTTTTTTCTTCTTTCTTCACATGTCCTACCACTGTAGGCATAGTTAGAAACTAGTATTTAAAAAATCTTAGAAATTCACTTAAAAAACTATAGGTTTCAGGCACGTTATAATTAGAAATTAGCATTTAAAAAAACCTTAGAAATTCACAGAAAAATCCATAGGTTTCAGGGACGTTGTAGTTAGTTAGACATTTCACTCATGCAAAACCAGTGAAATTCCCCCGTTATAGTTAGTTCAGCTAACTATAACTCGCGCCCCTGCAATGCACTGCTGATGATGTCACAAATTACATCATTCATGACATGGTCAGAGACATCACTGATGACATCAATGATGACAGCTCAAATGAAATCACTGATGACATCATCCATTAGAAAATCTTATGCACCTTTTCACACCCTAATATACCCTTTGATACACCGTCTCCAAAATACAGAATACCATTTTCGAAACCATAGACACACCAATACCAGTTACTACATATGTAGTCATTGATATTTAGGTCTATACATACATCCACTCATTCACCCATATAATCACTCATACATTCAGGCACTCATCAATGCAGCACTATCATATTCACTCATATACCTATACAGACACCCACACACTACCACTCTCCCACAGAGTTACTCTCACACTTAGTCAGCCATGCAAAGAATCAATCACACTCCCATGTACTCACCTATACAGTTATACACACACCACCTCACTTATTAAACATATACTAACACATACCTACTCTATTATACAACCACTGATATAAGTACACACTCATCCATACAGCCACTCTCACAATCACTGACTCTCACGTATAGTCATTTTTATACACCAACTCTCACATACACTGCCTTTTACATATGGACTGAGTTGAACATGTACCACTGAGACATCCATTCACTAACCAACAGACCTATACATACACTCACCCACCCATACAACTGTTTCCACCTGTACTCTTTAAACTCATACACCCAGTCAACCAACCACTTACACATCTATGCACAGAGTCACACACCCCCACCCAACCACACACACACTCAGTCTCCCATACAAATACTCAGGCAACTAATCAATAACCCATATAGACACTCATGTAGCTACTGACCAACCGATGCAGCAGCTTACACAACAACAGACAGACTGATAGAGACATTCACACAGTTTAGTCACTAACCCATGTATTCAGTGAGACACATTTAATCACTCACTTAAACAGTCACGCGCATACTAAATCCACCATCCAGACACTTATACATCCACTCATTCTTCAATACAGCTCGGTATATGTATAATACATATTTACATTTTAAAGAAAAACACATTCGCTGGATGATGTAATCAGTGATGTCATTTGAGATGTCATCAGTGATGTCATCAGTGATGTCACTGACCATGTCATGAATGATGTAACATGTGATGTCATCAGCAGTGCATTGTGAGGGCGTGAGTTATAGTTAACTAACTATAACGGGGGAATTTCACTGGTTTTGTATGAGTGAAATGTCCAACTAACTATGACGTCCCTTAAACCTATGTTTTTTTCAGTGAATTACTAATGTTTTTTAAATGCAAATTTCTCACTATAATGGACCTGAAACCTATGTTTTTTTCAGTGAATTTAAATGGTTTTTTAAAAGCTAATTTCTAACTATAACATGCCTGAAACTTATGGTGGTTTCAGTGAATTTCAAAGGTTTTTAAATGCTAATTTCTAACTATAACGTGCCTGTCAGGTTCCACCGTCCAGAATCCTTGGGATTGTGCTGATGCTCAAAGGGGTCCACCTCTCAACTGCCCCAAGTTCGAAGAACAATATACTCGGACTGGTGAGGTAGTTAAGCGAGGGAAGGAAATGATAGGGACCGCAGGGAGGGAGATCTGTGAGGACACAATAACATACAGTTAGCCCCTGCTGTCCATTCACAACACCCCCATTATATAAGGCACATGATAAAATCAGATGCTATGGTAAACCCCCTACCTGAAATAAAGAGAGTGAAGGACTGATACCCAAAGAGAGAAGAGGGTGATTGCAAACCTACGGCATGAAACTAGTGGGAAGAGATAACACACCATAAGCATATCACGTATGTGTACCCGTTCCCCTACTGTGACCCACAGAGTTTCTTTCCCCAAAAAATACCCAAAAGTACACGCGGATCTGTAAAGAGTGCAATCATACAGCTTCCGGCACACCCTCCTACGTTTCGCTCTCCTAGGGAAATAATATATAATGATCAAGAAGAACGTGAAGAAACAGCTAGGGTACAATCATCCTCTGTACAGTGCTGACAGTATCCAAAGGTACTGAAATAACTGTTTCCATGATACAGATTACTGCATAATACTCCACATAGTTCCTTATGCCGCTGGTACAGTTTTTAGAGAATGGTGCACCATGGAGGAGGTAATTCCTGTGAGCCTAACAGTTCGTGAGCAAAGACAGTCATACCTTGGGGAGTGAAAAGTTTGCAATAAACCCCCACAGAGATATTGGTTTGGTTTTTGGAAACAGGCCAAAAGGTTCAAAGCACAGCGGGTCTCTTTGTGATATCAAGCACCGGTATGAAATACCACAAATATCCCACTAGAGTCTCCTCTGCAATGAGACTAACAACTTATGCTGTCTCCTCCAACAGAGGAGCGCAAGGTGAGAAGTAGCTATTTCCCATCGATCTCTCATTCCTCTGCAAGAGACGCAGAAGTGCAGACTCGCCAACAGAGGAACGAACAACAGGCGCTTTGGGTGCAAAAGGAACACAGGACCCCAAAGTGTAGAATCACTTAAGGGTGCGAGCGCGCTCCTCTGCAAGAAACGCTGGAAGGCAGTCTCGTCAACAGAGGAGCGTGCGGGGCGCCAGCGTCGCCAAAGTCTACAAACACGGACTTCCTTGTACTCACGGTACCCCAAAGACGCGATGAGTCTTCAAACCGCCGGGTCTCTGGAAGCTGGAGCATCAAACGGACCGCCGTCTGGGACGAAAATAATCGGCAGCGCCGGGTCTGTAGTTTGCGCATATATCCGGTTCTCTCCACATAGCGTAGCGTCATGTGGAACGTGACACCGCTACGCCTGCTGGGTAATGTAGTTCAGGAAAGCCAAAACGCTTCCTGGTTGCCCCTCGTGATGCAGTCAGTGTTTACCAGGGCTGGGACCTGACAGTGCCTGAAACCTATGGTTTTTAAGTGAATATATATATGGTTAATACTTCCCTATAGTATTAGCTAAGTATAATTACCTATTATATATGTTTATATATTTTTAAAATATTTATATATATATATATATAAACATCTTGCTTTAATAACCCATAAACCCCTAAACCCACACCTACCCTAAAAATTCTCTCCACAACCAAATGTCCATATGCACCTTAAACCCTAAAAATACCCTTGCCTCCCAAAAAACTTTACCCTAAGCCCTACAAATACCAGTGCCAACAAAAAACTCATGCCCACCCATACACTGTAAAAATTCCTTTGCCACCCATAAACCCATACCCACCTTAAACCCTAAAAATTCCCTTTCCACCAAACCCATACCCACCCTAAATGCTCAAAATTCCCTTGCCACCCTAAAACCCACCTTAAACCTTAAAAATACCCTTACTGTAACATATATATATATATATATATATATATATATATATATATACTCACTGAAAAAACCATAGGTTTTAGGCACGTTATAGTTAGGAATTAGCATTTAAAAAACCTTACAAATTCACTGAAAAAACCATAGGTTTCAGGGGCGTTATAGTTAGCTGGACTTTTCACTCGTACAAACCATTGAAATTCCCCCGTTATAGTTAGTTCAGCTAACTATAACTCGCACGCCCGCAATGCACTGCTGATGACGTCACATATTACATCACTCATGACATGGTCAGTGACATCACTCATGACATCACTGATTACATCTCAAATGACATCACTGATGACATCATCCTTGTGATAGTGTGGCAGACCTCCTCTCCCCCTAATATAACCTTTGATGGTAACCGAGTCTGACTAACCAGTCCTAGAGCCAGTGCTATGTTAAAAGACACTCAGAATATAGTGAAACCACCTACATACACAAGGGAACACTATGCATTGGGATCACCGTGTGATCAGCATGACCTCCTCTGTAAGCCCCTAGTATATAATAGGGCAGGGGATTAAAACTACCTCTTAAAACGCGCCACAGGGCGTGTTTGCACACGTCACCTCAGGCCCGTCCCCTCACTTCCCCACTGTGTAAACACGCCCTGTGGCTGTTTTAAGTTGGGAGATTAAGTCCCCTTGAATCCTGAGGGTCCCTAGGGTCCAACTAGACCACTAGATACCTCCAGTAAGCACCACAGAGCTGTGTTGCAGAGAGATGTAAAAAGGGGCACGGCCTAGACCACCTCTCTGCAACGCAGCGCAGTGGCGCTTACTGGAAGCACCTGGTGGGCTAGTTGGCCCCCAGGATCCCTCAGGATTGAAAGGGAATTATTTCCCCAATTTAAAACGCGCCACAGGGCGTGTTTGCACACGTCACCTCAGGCCCCATCCCGTCCCTTCACCACTGTGTAAACGCGCCCTGTGGCCAGTCTAAGTTGAGAGATTAAGTCCCCTTGAATCCTAAGAGTCCCTAGGGTCAAACTAGCCCACTAGGTACCTCCAGTAAGCGCCACAGAGCTGCGTTGCATAGAGGTGGAAAAAGGGGCATGGCCTCAGAACACCTGTCTGCAACGCAGCTCCCTGGCGCATACTGGAGATACTTGTTGGGCTAGTTGGCCCTCAGGGACCCTCAGTATTGAAGGGGAATTAATTCCCCAACTTACAACTGGCCAGGGGGTGCATTTGCAGACTGCTGCAAGGAGGGGGCGTGGCCTCTGGCGTGATGCCGGTCTTTTATTTATTTTATTTTTTAAGAAGGAGGGCTGTGTGGCCCCCCTTCTTTTTCTAATTTATTGGCCCTGGGGACCCCATCCCCCAGGGTCTGCACCCTAATTTTTTTTGTTGAAAAAAATTAATTTGCCCCTCCTAAGGTCTTAATCGGTCCCAGGGACCCCAACCCCCGGGTCATGGCCTTTTTAAAAAAAAAATCTTTAGGAGGGGGCTGCGTGGCCCCCCTCCTCAGGCCACTTATGGCCCCGGGGACAACATCCCCCGGGGCCGGCCTTTGTTTTTTATTATTTAGAAAAAAAATATATATTTATAGAAACACCTAGGACATGCTGGACAAACCGTATGTACCTATCACCATGACGATTTGCGTGATATTCATTAAAAGGCGACTATGCATAGAATGAATCCACGTGGAATGTATTTACACTGCTAGTGAAGCTCTGACGTGTCTGACGACCCACCGTGCCTAATCCCGGCGTCCTCGCCAGTGGGTACTCTCCAAGTAGACACCCTTGTCGTTTATTTATACAAACATGGATAGCTATTGTCGGGCACATTTAATATACACGCACACCAAGCCATTAAAAGGGAATTCGACAAAAATCCGACCAAACTATGCAAGAAACCCCCCTCACGGTTAACAAAATACACATCCACCACCGGATGTGTAATACTTTTTATTTTACTCTCTGGAAAGGAGATGAATCTCACTTGAGAGTCACAGCGTGCTCCGGGCTGAGCCCAATGCTGTGTTACACCCACCAGTGCCCGCCGAGTGCCTCACACCTCTGTGTTGTATTCCACCAGCTAGTGCGTATGCTATGACACTCTCTAGCCCATGTGCACTGTAACACCACCCCGTGAATATGTCATGCCACACTTGCCTTCGCACGGGTTATATTGCCTCATCTAACGTGCCTTCCTCGATGCCTATGTGATAACGCACAGCGCTATGCCATACATATTACAATCTGGGATCCATATCATTGTCACAGTGCATATGCAACGTTACACTCCCCGTGCACATATTTTACATTACAAATTTAGAGACTAGTTAGGTTACACAACACTGCCCTGTGTATATTACACTCCAAGGCGCATATTGCATAGCACACGGTGGTGCCTGTGCTATCTCGCGCTCTCCAATGAATCTGTCATTGCGCACAATGTATTGCATATTATATTTCAAGCCCCGGTTCATCTTATATCACACTTTTTGGTGCATAGTTTATACCATATACTATATCTAGTTTTCATTTTCAATCGTTCTCTCAGGACTATGTTCTATATAACACTGCGTCCACCTACCCTTTTCACGGGCATTACATTTTGCTATGGGGGGTGGAGGGTCAGGGGTGTTTCTGCCTAGTGAGCCCGGAGTCACAGTCACAAACGTCCTCTTCTTTCTGAATAAAAGTGAGATTATGCTGCATACTTGTTCATATTTTAAGTAGTTCGCACAGACACACATTTTAAAAACAATAAAATTCCTAATAGCCACCTTCTCTGAACAGTTAGCTTGCTGCCCCATCCACCTCCTCCCTATCCTCTGTTGTCTGAATCCATGGACGAGCCTCCTCCCTCCTGCCATGCATGGTCTGATGTGCTGCCACTGCCCTCAATTTAGCATGATGTACCAGTCCACTCCACCTGCCCTCTATTGCCCAATTCTATGGTCCATCATTGACCTCCTGCTTAGCCTCTGTGCTTAGCTTGCCGCCCCTATTCTCCTTCCCCCTGCCCTCCGATGTCTTTGTGCATGCCCCTGCTCCATCCTTTTTGCCCACCATGTACCATGGACCTGCCACTCCTATCTACTCTGAGTGTTCTGTTGAGCTGCCACTCCCCTCCCACCTGCCTAGCATTGTTAGATGACTGTAACTTGTCCCTGCCACCTCCACCCTGCCTGTCCACATGCCATGCCCCTATCCCCTTCCTCCTGTCCTCCAAGGTCCATTTTACTGCCACACCCTTCTGCCCTCCCTGGTCTGTTGTGCTGCAACTGCTCCTCCTGCCTGCCCTGCGCGGTCTGTTGAGAAGCCCCTTCCCCTGAACTCTCTTGTCTGTGCCAGGTCCTGACCCTCCCTTCTATCCTCCATGGTCCTTTGTGCATGCCCCTGCAACCTCCTTCTTGCCCATCATAGCCATTGTGCTGCCACTAACCCTCCCGCTTGCCATGCATGGTCTTCTGTCCTGCCATGGCCCCTCCCACCCTCCCTGTGTGGTCAGCTAGCTGCCCCTGACCCCCTCCCACCTTCCATCCATGGTCTGTGTGTATGCCATCATAGTCTCATTGTTGCTCTCCATGGTGTGTCTTGTTTCTAGTGCCCATCCTGCCTGACCATATATGAGAGGGTCTTATTTGCATCAAAATTATGGTTAGTGCTCTAAAAAACTAAAATGAGGACACATTTTCTGAGTTTTCAAATAGCGACAAAGAACTTTTAAATTATTTGTAATCTTTATGTTTTTTTATCCAGTTGACCACTTGATTAAATGTTGCACCTAGGGGGGAGGATGTGGTGTTACTTGCAGAGCTGCAGACTTTGCAACTGGGGAACCAGGTTGGAGTTTCTGCTTCAGCTCAACATTCTGTGATTCTGCTCAAATCACTTGATCTCCCCATGTCTACAACCAAAATGAATTTGATCTTGTGTGATGTAACCAATGCTCATGTAAAGCACTCCAATACCTGACAATTCTGCACTATATAAAACTGCAAATACACAAAAAATAAGTGTTTTGCACACTTCTGTCATTGGGCTACATGTGGGCAACATCTGGGTGATATTTATGCTGCATTTGGGCTCTTTTGTCTCTGGTGGCCATCTTGGGATATTTATTTGTTATGAAGTTTCCTAATTTCCTCATTTACTGCAGTCTCCTCAGTGGGAATACTTTCAGTTTTTTACTTTGGTTCCATCAAGAAGGCATTCAGATGTGTCACACATTTGCCATAAATTCTGAATGTTAGCACTCTAGTTGCTCATTAGATCACTGTAGTAAGGCTACTGCTCACCAGGGAAGTCTGCTGCTGGTATTCAAAGTGCATGTTTCAGTCTGCATGTCAGAATATTTTTATGAAATAGAAGAGGATTTGAGAAGTCAAAATGTGCCCTAATTTTTCTTTCTGCAGCACTAATCATAATTTCTATGGCAAAATGAACCCCCTCATTTTTGTTCCTTTGTAAATTAAATGTTTTAACTGTTACCACGTTATTCCAATCAAGATGGCTTCAGGTGTGCCATACTTTTGTCATAAGTAAGACTGTTAGTGCTCTAGTTGTCCGTTAGAACACTCTGGGATATTCTGTCATTGGGCTATACTTGGGCTACAACTTGGTGATATTTGGGCTACATTTGGGCCCTTTTGTCTCTGGTGGCCATTTTGGGAGACTTATTTGTTATGATGTTTCCTAATTTCCTCATTTACTACAGTCTCCTCAGTGGGAAAAACTTTCAGTTTTTTACTTTGATTCCATTAAGAAGGCATTCAGATGTGTCACACATTTGCCATAAATTCAGAATGTTAGCACACTAGTTGCTTATTAGATCACTGTAGTAAAGCTACTGCTCACCAGGGAAGTTTGCTGCTGGTATTGAAAGTGCATGTTTCAGTCTGCATGTCAGAATTTGTTAATGAAATAGAAGAGGATTTGAGAAGTCACTCAAAATGTGCCCTAATTTTTCTTTCTGCAGCACTAATCATACTTTCTATGGCAAAATGAACCCCCTCATTTTGTTCCTTTTTAAATTAAATGTTTTATGAGTTACCACTTTATTTCAACCAAGATGGCTTCAGTTGTGCCATATGTTTGTCATAAGTAGGACTGTTAGCGCTCTAGTTGTTCTTTAGAACACTCTGGGAAGCTGCAGTAGAACACAAATGAATCAACTGACAGTCTCTGCCCTTGTTGGATGTACATGTTTTATTGAGAATGTCAGACTTCATTCTCACGTGACTGAGAAAGATAATGTGAATTTACAGAAAATATGCTCTCAGTTTAGCTTATAGATCACCTTCCAAACCTCTGTGGGAAAAGCATGAGAAAATAGTTTTCTCTCAAGCATGATTCATGATATCACAGCAGAAGGCTTTTCCACATGGTAAAATCACCCTAGAACACACCACAATACCTAAAATGAGTATGGTACCATCAACAAATGATTTATAATGTAACTAAAGTCTTAAAACCTTCTATTAACTGCAATGCTTTTTAATGAGATGCTATCATGTATATTGGTCCCAAGATGGCTGCCAAAACTTCTTGGATGAAGTGCTGACAGCCAATCAGATCTCACGATGAGATGTGTAGTTAGGCTCCGCCCAGATATATATGTGATTTTACTTTTGATTTTCTCAGGAACTACTGAACAGATTGACACCATATCTGCAAAAGGCACATGCCTGACCTGAGGACTACCTCTTTGCCAAATTTCAAGTAATTCTGTTCAGCCGTTCGGGCTGTACCTGCGACTAAAGGTCTTATGGGATAATGCATGGGAAAAACGTGTTTTGGGACCCCCTTTTTTCTCAGCCCCCGCTTGACGAATCACCCCGAGACTTTCAGGGTAGGAGCTGAGCGGAGCGCCCCATTAGTTTTGAAATTTTCACGAAGATAAGTCAACCGGTGCCAAAGTTATTCAAAATAGAATTTTCAGATTTCCTATGGGAACTCGGTCCTAACTATAACTATCTACTGGCGACCGCCAGTAGATAATATATATACACATATATATATTCACTGAAAACCCCACAGGTTTCACACACATTATAGTTAGGAATTAGCATTTAAAAAACCTTGCAAATTCACTTAAAAAACCATAGGTTTCACACATGTTATAGTTAGTAGGACATTTCACTCGTGAAAAACCAATGAAATTCCCCCGTTATAGTTAGTGCAGGCAACTATAACTCACGCGACAGCAATCCTCTGCTGATGACGTCAGATATTAAATCACTGTATTTAGACACTTATTTACCCATGTCTTCTTCCATTAATTTTTAGCTATACATATATTACAAATATTTTTTTTTCAGAAAAACACATATGTCATCAGTGATGTAATATCTGACGTCATCAGCAGAGGATTGCGGTCGCGTGAGTTATAGTTGCCTGCACTAACTATAACGGGGGAATTTCATTGTTTTTTCACGAGTGAAATGTCCTACTAACTATAACATGTGTGAAACCTATGGTTTTTTAAGTGAATTTGCAAGGTTTTTTAAAGGCTAATTCCTAACTATAACGTGTGTGAAACCTATGGTTTTTTCAGTGAATTTGTACGGTTTTTTAAATGCTAAGTTATGTATTTTTTTTTGCCGTGCGCGCACGGTACGCGTAGTCGCGGAATCGGTACACGAAGTTCGCGGAATTTTTCCGTTTACACCGTGCGTACGCTACGCGCATTCCGCGATTTTTCGAAAAAAAATTACAATTAATTTTTGCCCTTGGGGGTCCTTCTGGGACCCCCTGACAAAGGCTAGGGGGTCAGGAACTGTCCACCCTGCCCCCTTTTCACATTCTCCACCTTTGTTTTTCACCCCCTCAGACTGCGAGAGACAAAATGGCGGCCGACAATTCCTGGTTTCGACCAATTCGAATGTTTACTAAGAACTAACAGCCAATCAGAATCGCGTTCGCGCACGGCGGCTTGCGCATACGGTAAGCTTACGGTACGCGCTCGGAGCGCGTCTATAGATATTTATATTGATTTAAATGCTATTTTCTCAGGAAATACTGAACAGATTTACACGAGACCTTCAAAAGGCACATCCCTGACCTGAGGGCTACCTCTCTGCCAAATTTCAAGTAATTCTGTTCAGCTGTTCGGGCTGTAGCTGTGTCTAAAGGTCCTATGGAAAAATGCATGGGGAAAACGTGTTTTGGGACCCCCCTTTTTTCTCAGCCCCTGCTTGACGAATCACCCCGAGACTTTCAGGGTAGGAGCTGAGTGGAGCGCCCCATTAGTTTTGAAAATTTCGCGAGGATTCGTCAACTGGCGCCAAAGTTATTCAAAATAGAATTTTCAGATTTCCTATGGAAACACGGTCCTAACTATAACTATCTACTGGCGACCGCCAGTAGATAATATATATATATATATATATTCACTGAAAAAAACAAAGGTTTCAGGGACGTTATAGTTAGGAATTGGCATTTAAAAAACCTTAGAAATTCACTGATAAAACCATTGGTTTCAGGGGTGTTATAGTTAGCTGGACATTTCCCTCGGACAAAACCCTAGAAATTCCCCTGTTATAGTTAGTTCAGCTAACTATAACTCAGGCCCAGCAATGCACTGCTGATGACATCACATATTACATCACTCATGACATGGTCATTGACATCACTGATGACATCACTGATGACATCTCAAATGACATCACTGATGACGTCATCCATTGAGTATGTGTTTCTGAACAGTTTTATTATGTTTAATATATATAGGGAAAGGCCTGTTGAAAAATAAGTGGGTGTACAAGTGTGTGAATGGATGATTTTCTAGGTGCGTAACTGAGTCTATAAGTGAGTCATTAAATGTATCTTACTGCAAATTAGTGACTAAACTGTGTGAATGTCTGTATGTGTCTGTGTGTTGGTGTATAAGTGGCTGCATGGTTTTGTGAATAGCTATATGAGTGTCTATATGGGTTATTGATTGGTTGTCTGAGTATCTGTATGGGTGCCTGAGTGTTTGTGTGGGTAGGGTGTGTGTGACTCTGTGACTAGATGTGTGAGTAGGTGATTCAGTGGGTGCATGTTATTAAGAGTGCATCTGTGATGGACTGTATGGTTGGGTGAGTGTATGTATGGGTGTGTTAGTGATTAAATGTATATCTCAGTTGTACATGTGTCAGTAACTACATATGAGAAACGCAGTGTATATGTGTGTAAGTGTATATAACTATCTATATGTGAGAGTGTGTGATTTTGGGAGTGGCTGTATGCGCCATAGTGCAAGGATATCTGTGTCATGTGCTGTTTGTTTTTCTGCAGGAAGACACAGAATGTGTTAGTATTTTTATGAGTAAGTGAACTTGAGTGTTTTTAACTGTATAGGTGAGTACATTTTACTGTGATTAATTATTTGCATGACTGACTAGATGTATCAGTACCTCAATGGATGATTGGCGGTGTGTGAGTGTCTATTTAGGTGTATAAATGCACAGAGTGACTGTAAGTATGAGTGACTGTACAGGTGAGTGAGTGGAGATGTATGTAGACCTAAAAGTCAATGAGTGGGTAAGTGGTTATTGGTATTGGAGTATCTATGGTTGTCAAAATGGCCATCTGAAATTTTGAGGCGGTGTATCAAAGGTTATATTAGGGTGTGAGAAGATGCACTAATTTATCACATGGATGACGTCATCAGTGATGTCATCAGTGATGTCATTTGAGATGTCATCAGTGATGTCATCAGTGATGTCACTGACCATGTCATGAGTGATGTAATATGTGACGTCATCAGCAGTGCCTTGCGGGGGCGCGAGTTATAGCTAGCTGAACTAACTATAACAGGGGAATTTCTAGGGTTTTGTATGAGGGAAATGTCACCCCTGAAACCAATGGTTTTTTCAGTGAATTTCTAAGGTTTTTTAAATGCCAATTCCTAACTATAACGCTCCTGAAACCTTTGGTTTTTTCAGTGAATTTCAAAGGTTTTTTTAAATGCCAAGATATCATGAAAAGCATTCTTTTTTAAAAGTAGGGTGCACATTAGTTTTGTAGAAAAGCATCTTTGTGATTGGTTAAGAAAAAGCAGTTTCAACGTGGAGTACATATCATAGGATAAAATTTGCTCAGCTCAACCACACCTGCTGCTTGCATTTGGAAGGCACTGTTCGAACTTAAAACAATCGTCAACTTTTAACCTGCATTTGTCGTTAAATGTTCAAGAAAATGTTACAAAAAAATATCGTAAAGTTTTAAAAAATTGATGAACTTTTAACCTGCACGTATTTTAGAATGTTCTAGAAAGTGTGTTGATAGAATACGTTGCACTTCTGACTTCTATGTGTTGTTGAATATTAAAAAAAACGGTTCATATGGAAAATTAAAAGGAAACCAATAGAGAAGTTTTGAAACCTAAATGAATCAAGGAACTATTCTAATTTATTCTTTACATGTATTTATGTGTGCAGCAACAAAATTATAGACACAACAGCACTAGGAAGAGGAAGAAGCAGGGAGTGGAGGGAGGGGGGAGATGGGCAGAATGCACACATGCACAATTAAGTACAACACGCATATAGACTAACAATGGCCAAAATGAAACACACCAACAAGGAGCACAAGTCACACAACCTGCCAACATCACACCACTGAACGAGCATAGAAGTGAAAACCACGCTGCATTCATACAGGATGTGTACAAAGGCCAGTCGTTGGTGTTGTAGGATGTCTGGGACCGTGGTCATCATGGATGAGATGCCCAGCATGTGGCACATGGTCGAGTTCACTGTGTGTTATGTTGCCAAACGGCTGCTCCTCCCTCCCACGAGCCCCCACACTTTTGTACGGTGAGCTGTTGTATCTCGTGCACTCGTACGGCACGCCATTGTAATGCCTATTTGTGCATGTCCTGCTACAATCCAACAACAACATCACAGTGCCGTTTGGAGGTGGTGCATGCCACTTTACAACATCGACTGCTGCGGCTCTTGTAACAAGCCACACCAGAACACAGAGACACACTTACCGCACTTCCTGTACACGGACATGTCCGAGACACGCCGTTCCCCTTGCCGGATAGGCACACCCCTGCACTGACCTCTGAACAACAGACCAGCACACGCCAGTTGTGCATGCGGGAGGATGCGTACGTAGCTACACATCCAGGCTCACTGCCAACGCTGAGGTGACAGCACACTGTGATGTTGCAGGGTTCGTGCCTATCATGCTAAGACAATGACCACAGGGACACACTTACTAAGATGTGGGTTTGGGGGGCATTGGCGGTCCTGGAGTTGTTGAGATGAGTCTTCTGGCCCTCAAGGGTATCCCTGTATCATGCTCATTGACTCTATGGCACCTGTGGGTATTCTGGTGTGGCTCTTGGCTGTGTTCCCTTTCATGGTGCAGGTAGTTGTCCTGCTTAACACCAGCAGAAAGCAGGTGTAAAATCCCTGGTGCTAACGTGTCTTTTCACCGGAATTTGTTTCGCATTGCAATTGGTGTGAAAGTTGTGATGTGATTTTTTTCGTGTGCACAACAATATACGAACTGAGCAGTGTATCTCGTCAAGATCCAGCACCTGACGCACTATTCCCAATCAATATAAATACAATGAGATTTCTTAATAGATTTTGTGTGTACACTGTAAGTGCAGCCAATACCTCAGTGCAATACAATACAGGATTTTAGTATTTAGAATAAATCGCAAAGGTGCACCTCATGTCTTTTTGCACGGGAACGGCTACTCTCCATTTCATTATCAGCACTTTAACGGAAGTAAAGTTGAGATAAATCTAACACACTATTCAGAAGTTGGTGCAAACTGCAGATATCACTAGTATTCCAGCGATAAGTGCCCCAAAAATTAACACCATGGTGGACTCCATCAAATAACAGTAATAAGAACAAGAAAGAGTCACACAGCAGTTAAGAGAACAACCAAAAACATTATTAATTTTATTTTCAAACTTTATTTTTTATAATAGTAAATATATAAACGATAAACTATTTTCAAACTTTATTTTTTTATTAACCTAAATATAAACAATAAACTAATAAACAAAATGTAACAATAATAATACAAAACAACAAGGCTGAACACTCCTGTGGGAACCACGGATGTCGACGACAGACCTGGAAAATCAAAAAGATTGTTAAAAAACAAACCCAACATGGTATTCTCAACAAAATACCACAAGAAACAAATCACAGATATATAAAATGTATACAGCTAACAAAATTTTATAAGTTTAACTTACAAAAACTGTAAATGTTGCCGCTTTAAAATATTTACCGAATCTGAGGTCATTTTTTTGCAGAAGGCACCACGCCCACAACGTTTTTCTTCAGTGGTGAAGACATTTTTAACTTTTTCCAAGGGGCAAACAAAGACCAATGCCACCTTCTTCATTCGCAAGATTTGCCAAAGAGTTCTGTTACGAGGGGATCCTAACAAAAAATACTCGTGCGGCACAGCAAGTATGATGAAACACTAAGGACCCTTTATCCAAACAATCTTGTCCGTGAAGAGTGCAAACAGATGAGAAACACTCCTGTTCTGTATCTGTAAAAAAGAATCATAAATAAATGTATATTAATAACTTTCAAATTTATACTATTCCATTACTGTACAAACACATTTTATATAAAAACTGACTAAGAAACTATAGCCCTGAACCACAAGTGTGACGATCGTTAAAACACTACATGCATAGTGCATACTACTTTGAAGCAGTTCATGCCCTAAAGCCTACCTCACTAAAAGACTACATGCTAACTGACTAAATGATTACAGTACTATAAGGAGACACACTGGGTGAGTGACAGGGTGTTTGCTAGAAGAGTATGAACACTAACTAGGGAATTGAAGGTGTGAAACACAACAGTGTAGGTGATTAGAGGACTGCATCCATACTGCATAGGCATTTAAAGCAGTCCATGTGCTAAGGCCTGGTTCACTGCATGACTACTTGGGTACTGACTGAATGATAAGAGTACAGCAAGGAGATTGCCTAGGTGAATTTATAAGTGCTAGGCTTTTCGCACAGGGAACGGAATAGTACTTGGTACTGAATGGGTCACTAAAGGAGTGCAAAGGCAGTCACAAGTGCTGGAGTGTATGGATACTGACTAGGAAATTGAAAGTGTGAAAGACAAGTGCCTAGGTGGTTAGAAGACTGCATGCATAGTGCATCGGGCCTGGCTCAGTGTATGAATACTTAGGCACTGACTGAGTGATTAGAGTACTGCAAAGATAGTATCTTGGTGGATTTATAAGTGTTTGGGTTTTAGCACAGTGAATGGATTAGTACATGGTGCTGAATGGGTCACTAGAGGACTGCAAAGGGAGTGACAGGGTATTTCCTGGAAGTGTATGGATACTGACTAGGGAATTGAAGGTGAGAAAGACAATTGTGTAGGTGGTTAGAGGACTGCATGCATAGTGGATAAGGGTTTGAAGCAGTCCATATAGTAAGGCCTGGGTCACTGGATGAGTACTTGGGTACTGACTGAATGATTAGAGTACTGCAAGGAGAGTGCCTGGGTGAATTTATTAGGGTTTGGCGCAGTGAATGGATTAGTACATGATGGTGAATGGGTCACTGGAGGAGTGCAAATGGAGTGACAGGGTGTTTGCTGGAAGTGAACGGATACTGACTGGGGAATTGAAGGTGTGAAAGACAAGTGTGTAGGTGCTTAGAGGACTGCATGCATAGTGGATAGGGGTTTGAAGAAGTCCATATGCTAAGACCTGGCTCTGTGCATGAATACTTAGGCAGTGACTGAATCCTTAGAGTACTGGAAAGAGAGTATCTTGGTGAATTTATAAGTGTTTGGGTTTTGGCACAGTGAATGAATTAGTACATGCTGTTGAATGGGTCTCTAGAGGATTGCAAAGAAAGTGACAGGATATTTCCTGGAAGTGTATGGATACTGACTAGGGAATTGAAGGTGTAAAAGACAAGTGTATAGTATGCTAGAACACTACATGCATACTGCATAGACATTTGAAGCAGTCTATTTGGTACTTAGAAACTGACTAAATAATCAGACTACTTCTAGGACAGTGCTTAGGTAAAACTTTTAAATTTTCAGTTCTGCCACAGTGAACAGAATAGTACATGGTACTGCACCTTAGTGTCAAACCCTGACTCATTTTATCAATGCATAAGCAAATACTAGCTTCTAATGCTACTAAAACTTGACAACATGAGAGGTTTTAAATTAGTTATCTGTCAGCAAATACACAATGTTACCAAATGCTTCTCTCACAGTGGTTCTCAAATGCACACAGACTCAGAGTGTGATTCTAGACAACAACCACTATACCTAGGAGTTTACCAAAACTTAAAAGCTTGGAAAAATGTTTTTTTTTTTTTATTATGTTAATGTTTTCACTATGACAGTCACGATTTTGGCTTATATATTCACATGTGGTAATGAAGTCGGCTAAGATACGTATAGCATCATGGAATATCTGTGGTCTTAATAATGGCAAGAAAAGAGCATTATTCTCAACCATTGTCCGTAATTTACATTTAGAGGTTATATGCTTACAGGAAACCCACGTGCCCTGGAACAATCGAGATTGTTTAAAAATCCCTGGTTTTTACCTGATTCGGTGCTCTCGACAATCCTCGATGATAAGAGGGGTGGCAATTTTATTAAGGCGAGGTGTAGGGTCCTGTGTTCGAACCACACAAGACAATGGGGGGCGATGGGTCATTGCCGAGCTTTTGATTAGTGGCACATTATTTACCATTTGTTCAGTATATAGCTCTAATCTCGACGACCCTGAAGTTCTACATTATTTAAATATTGAGTTAGCGCAGTGGCCTCAACCTATCTGTCTCTGCGGTGATTTCAATATAAACCTTACGGCTGACTTTAATCTCATGGATGGACAAGGAAGGTACTTGGGCAAGAAACGGAGAGTATTTAGGGCACTGCAAGCATTAGTCCAGGAACATTCAATGACCGACCTTTGGTACCACCATTTCAAATATTTAGATGGCTATACATTCTTTTCTGCTCCGCATAGAAAAATGGTACGGTTGGACTATATTTTTCTGTCTGATCAGCTTGCAGACTTTACTTCAATTTCAATTTTTCCCTGCATTATTTCAGATCCCAATCCGGTGGTTACCACTCTTACTCTGAATGGTATTGTTAAACCTATTAAAACATGGACTTTTGAGAGAAAGCTTATAACAGACCAGATGTATTTAGATCATATGAGGCCGTGGGTATCTGAATTTTTAAACATTAACAGAGAATCAGCCTCTAGTAAAATTGTTTGGGATACATTGAAAGCAGCAATTCGGGGTGAAACTAAAAGTTTTTCATTTTTTCATCGTAAGCAAATTCAAGAACAGATTAGGACCAGGATTGAAGCCTTACGCTCTGCAGAAATCCATCTTACTGACGCAATCAGGGAAGGTCGGGACTTATCTTATAGTCAAACCCAGGTAGCCAACATCAGAGCTTCTTTGCTCGAGTTCTTTGGTCAGGACCTCGCAGCTAAATATCTTCAGTACCGCTCGACGATGTTCGAGTTTGGTGAACAATCGTGCAAGGTGCTGGCTAAACGACTCCAGCAACGAGCTATGGCTAACCGCATTACCAAGATTCAGGATACTCATGGTAATATTCAAGATACTCCAGAATCTGTCCTATCTGTTTTTTCTGAGTTCTACACATCCCTTTATATGGAAGAAAATGAGGACCCAAATGCAGACTATGATATCAGTACCTTTTTAACAGAACTTAACACTCTCAGAGTAACAGACCAACAGAATATGATTTTGGCGGCACCCATAGAATGGGATGAGGTGGAAATTGCACTGAACTCATTGGCTAATGGTAAGGCTGCAGGCTCGGACGGAATTCCTTTGGAATTTTATAAAGTATTCCGGTCCGAGATCCGTCTGGATTCTTTGAAGATAAACAGAGAGGCACAACTAGGGCAGATTCCAGATTCCTGGCGGTACACAACCATCATTCTTTTTAAGAAGAAGGATAAGCCAGAGCTTGATCCTGCATCATTTCGCCCGATATCACTAATTAACACTGACAATAAAATATTTGCAAAAAACTTGGCAACAAGGTTAGCGTTAGTGATATCACCATTAGTTTCCATTCGCCAACATGGATTCATCCCAGGGAGGGACACGGCGGACCATGTCCGTCGTGTTATAGCACTATTAGACTGGGCCCAGGCAACGGGATCCCCCCTCGGTGCAATCCTGCTGGACGCCGAAAAGGCGTTTGACAGGGTTGCCTGGCGGTTTCTCTGGGGGGTTCTGCATTGGAAGGGGGTTTGTGCTAACTTTATTCATGCTTTGCAATCACTATATATAACACCTCGGGCAACCCTATCTATATCTGGAAAGGTTTCAAGCTCTTTTGCAATCAGCAGGGGTACTAGACAAGGTTGCCCCTGCTCGCCCCTGCTGTTTGCCCTGTATATAGATCCATTTTTGAGCAAACTTGAACTTTGCCCGAATATAGCCCCTGTTAGGATTAATACATTCAAATTCAAAGTCCTAGCATATGCGGATGATATTATAGTGTTAACTAGGGATGTCTCCGCTTCATTTTTAGCAATTAAAGAGGTTGCTAAACACTATGGCCAGTACTCGGGCTATAAACTTAATGCTCAGAAAACCCAGGTGGTCCAAACAGCTGCGATGGGCCCCTCTAATGCGCCGGTGGTTCAGAGTGCACGCTACTTAGGGATAGAAATAACAGCTGCGATTGATAGACTGCCCGATATGAACATTCTGCCCATTATAGATAAAGCCAGTTTTACATTACGCAGATTAGATAACTTACATTTATCTTTGTTTGGAAGACGTAATGTCTTAAAGATGCTGATACTCCCAAAAGTTTTATATGTATTTAGGACTATCCCATTGGAATTTGTCCAGTCAAGCCTTGCCCGTGCAGAGAGATGCTGCAGTAGGTATTTATGGGGCTATCGTCAGCCGCGCAGGGCAGCAAAATGGATGCAGCTACCATTGGAAAGGGGCGGATGGTCGGTTCCCAACCTGCTGCTATATGGTTGGACAGCGCTGATTCAACATTTTGCTGTTCCGCTGTTTGGGGACAGAGCAAATCTTCCACCATGCCGTGCACCATCTATCTTTGAGATAAGTCTTGGACAGGCTGCCATGGGGATATTAATGTCAGTACTTGAACCTAGTTACTACAAAAAAAACAAATTCAAAGTTATTATCTCTATGTATTCAGTATGGAGGAAGGTTCGGCGCAGATGGTTAATTTCTAGTATTAATTTCTATACCCCCTTGTCTGCAGCCAGATTGCTTCCCTGTATTTTCCAAGACAACGTTACAATACGGTGGCGGGCACAAGGTATCAAGACAGTAGGGGATCTGGCTTATGAGGGAAGTATGGCTACCTTTTCTTTTTTAAAAGACAAGTTTACATTAGATACTCACAAATTCTTTAAATATCTACAGGTTCGAAGCTATCTTGGTAAACTTCTGCAAAACACCCCAACTTTATTTTGTAGGATTACACTTATGGATTTAATTTTGAAAAATTCACGAATTGGGCCAATTTATAGAAATCTACTGTCAGCTCTACCTGACGATATATTGATATACAAAACTAAATGGGAAGCCAAACTCTGTAAGCCTGATATTGATATTGTCCAAGCTTTAGAACTTTCTAGCAAAGTTTTATTTCGGGGAGCCTTCGCTCACAAAGTTATATGGCCCTATACGATCTTTATTATACCCCAGCCAAAATATGTAAATGGGGAGGCAGGGGGGGCCACATCTGCCCTAGATGTGGTATAATAGCAGCCAATGATGTCCACGTGTTCTTCACTTGCCCCAAACTGGCCCAGTTTCTCCAAGATGTACAAACATTCATTAATATAAGCCCTTGGTTTTGTCAGCAGAATTAGTGATATTGGGGTGTGAGACCGATAAATCAATGGATAGAGCGAGTCATATTACTGCTTTAATATTCATTGCAATGTCGCACATAAGACTATGTATTACATCGGAATGGATAAGCTCTGCCGCCCCAACTTTCATGAACTGGAGAGCAAGGATCTTAGCCCTCCATAATTTGGAGTTAGCTGTGTTTAAGAGGGGGGGCAGGAGAAGACGGGAAAGGGGCACACAAATATGGGCCCCATTTACACAATGGATGGAAAGCTAAATGCTATAACAATTGGGCTGTGGTAAGCCATTTCTTATGTCTACTATTGTTATTGTTTGTATTATTTGTAGTAATTGTATGGTTTTTTCGTGTGGCAGTGAGATCCATGGGCTCGTTTTATTCTCAGTGTGGTTAGGTATGTCTAGATGACATATAGGAAATGATGGCTGTAATAAATGTAACAGATGTCAAAGTTAATGTCAAGCAAAAAAAGCTATGTGTTATGTTTTAGTTTCCAAGCTGAAATAAAAAATAAAAAAAAAGGAGTTTACCAAAACTCATTCACTACAGTGGAAGTGGTAAGGGAACTGCACACAATCTACATATTTCACGACTGCACTTTAGTGTCAATGCCTGACTCATTTAATCAACGCATAAGCAAAGACTGGCTTCTAATGCTACTAAAACTTGACAACATGACATGTTTTAAAACAGTTATCTGTCAGCAAATACACGATGTTACCAAACGCTTCTCTCACAGTGGTTCCCAAATGCACACAGACTCACAGTGTGATTCTAGACAAGCACCACTACCCCTAGGAGTTTACCAAAACTCATTCCCTACAGTGGAAGTGGTAAGGGAGCTGCACACAATCTACATATTTCACGACTACACTTTACTGTCAATACCTAACTCTTTTAATGAAAGCATAAGCCATAACTGTCTTCTAATGCTACTAAAACTTGACAACATGACATGTTTTAAAACAGTTATCTGTCAGCAAATACACGATGTTACCAAACGCTTCTCTCACAGTGGTTCCCAAATGCACACAGACTCACAGTGTGATTCTAGGCAAGCACCACTATCCCTAGGATTTTACCAAAACTCATTCACTACAGTGGAAGAGGTAAGGGAACTGCACACAATCTACATATTTCACGACTGCACTTTAGTGTCAATGCCTGACTCATTTAATCAACGCATAAGCAAAGACTGGCTTCTAATGCTACTAAAACTTGACAACATGACAGGTTTTAAAACAGTTATCTGTCAGCAAATACACGATGTTACCAAACGCTTCTCTCACAGTGGTTCCCAAATGCACACAGACTCACAGTGTGATTCTAGACAAGCACCACTATCCCTAGGAGTTTACCAAAACTCATTCACTACAGTGGAAGTGGTAAGGGAACTGCACACAATCTCCATATTTCACGTCTGCACTTTAGTGTCAATGCCTGACTCATTTAATCAACGCATAAGCAATGACTGGCTTCTAATGCTACTAAAACTTGACAACATGACAGGATTTAAAATAGTTATCTGTCAGCAAATACACAATGTTACCAAATGCTTCTCTCACATTGGTTCCCAAATGCACACAGACTCACAGTGTGATTCTAGACAACAACCACTATCCCTACGAGTTTACCAAACCTTATTTACTACTATGGAAGTGGTAAGGGAACTGCACACAATGTGCATATTTCTACAGTGCACTTTTGTGTCAAAGCCTGACTCATTTAATCAACGCATAAGCAAAGACTGCCTTCTAATGCTACTAAAACTTGACAACATGACAGGTTTTAAAAGAGTTATCTGTCAGCAAATGCAAGATGTTACTAAATGCTTCTCTCACAGTGGTTCCCAAATGCACACAGGCTCTCTGTGTGATTCTAATCAAACAACACTATCCCTTGCACTATACCAAAACACATTTCTTCATCTAGAAGGAGTACTACATTTTACTGCAGAAACATAACTGATTTCACAAATTCATAAACAATTACTGGTTTCTAATTCTACCAAAATATAAAAACTGCATAGTTATCTGTCTACAAACACATGAAAAAATCAAATCCTTATCACAAAATGGTTTCTACATGCACACACACTGTCAATAAGATTGTAGAGAAAAATAAGTACTCCCTACACTTTAGCAGAAGAAATACATTAGTCTGATTAAAATAAAAATAGTCTACATACATCCCCTCACAATTAAATATCTCACCTTTCAAGATGTTTTGTAGATTAAGAAGTATATCAGTCACACACCAGATATCAGGCACACACCAGATTTTCTTATACAGAATCTCTGCACTGTGCACCTGTCAGCAGAACCAAAGAATGGCAAAGTTCCCCTCTCATTTTCCAAACATATACATGTAAACATCAAATCACATTCCTTCCCACATAAATTCAAAAGCAAACACACATTTCTATTGGTTAAACATTTCAACCCTTTCCAAATGACATAAACTTCAACCTTTCCCCAATCTGCCTTCTGCCCGTTACCATAGAAACAGGTCATGGAACACTATACTGAGCACACAGGTCACAAGTTCAGCACACACAATGTTGCTAATCAAAACAGCAAGTGTGCTTGACTTCTAAACATATCAGCTTATCATATATAATGTTCCTTACAATCAGTTTTTGCTAACCAATAAGAATCATGCGTTTAAAAAACAGAAATATGCACCCTACCTTTCAGTGTAGAAGGTTGTCAAACAACCAATGCTTTCTTGTCTTTTTTCAAAATTGCATCTTAGCCACCATTTTAAAAACATCTTACTTTCCAAACTGCCATTTCATTTACAGAGACCATCTGAGTGCATCCAGACCTCCTTACAAGATGCTTACAGTGTGGATTGTGGGACACAGCTACATTTTCTGGAGCCACAGGTATGCAGAAAACAAAGGCATTCACAAAGACCTAGGTTTGCCAAATGTAGACATTAAATGGATTGGACAGAGAGGGTTAAAGTGGCACCAATTGATGCCATTGGTGAAATCCTTCATGCAAATCCAACACCCTGACCTCATAATAGTGCACTGTGGTGGCAATGACCTAGGCACTTTGACTGGGGTAGGTCTGGGAATGCTTATGAAGGACACCTTTGCAGAACTGATTTCACTTTTCCCTAAAACTGCCTTTGTGTAGTCTAACATATGCCAAAGGCAGAAATGGAACTGGTCCGATCATTTTTGTCCACAGATTGAGAAAGCTAGGAAACATGTGAATAAATCTGTTTCTGCTTTTCTCCGAGACTACAGAATGGGGTCCATTTACAATAACAATCTGCGCTTTCATATGCAAGAGATGTATAGGAGAGATGGAGTATACTTTACTGATGAAGGAAACAGAGTCTTCCTCAACAACTTTAGACTCTGTATAGGTACTTACTTATAGGTACCAAAGACTCTCAATGAACACAACAGCTCTTTTAGAGCCACTCAAGAACAAAACACTTAAGCTTAATCTTTATCTCCCAACAATTTCATTTTTTTTTCCTTGGATCCGCGAACCCACCGCGAAAGGATCCGTGCATCCAACGCGAAAGGATGAGGGCACCGTGCACGCATTTCGCCGTTTTTTTTTTTTTAAAAGGGGGGCCCCAGGGGGTCCTTCTAGGACCCCCTAAGCACCTCTAGAGGGTCAGAGTATTTCCACTCTGCCCCCTTTATATGTTTTACACACTTTTTCCCCGTGCTTCTTCAGCCTCGCTTCTACCGAGGCAGAAAATGGCCGCCAACAGTTCCTAGTTTCGAATGTAGAGAGACACTCGACAGCCAATTAGCATTCAGCGCGTGATCGGGAGGGCGCGCGCTCGGTTCGGGGAGGGTGCGCGTACGGTGCGTGTACGGTCCGCGGATTCTCCGCGGCCATAAATTTTTATGTACATTTAACTCTAATTTTCTCAGGAACTACTGAATGTATTCACACCATATATGCAAAAGGCACGAGTCCGAACTGAGGACTACCTCTTTGCCAGATTTGGTGTCATTACGTTCAGCGGTTCGGGCTGTAGCTGCAACAATAGATCCTATGGGAAATTGCATGGGGAAAACGCGTTTTGGGACCCCCCTTTGTTCTCAGCTCCCGCTTGACGAATCACCGTGAAACTTTCTGGGTAGGAGCGGAGCAGAGCTGGCCAACAGTTTGGAAAATTTTGCGAAGATTCGTCAATCGGCGCCAAAGATATTCCCATTAGAATGTTGCGGATTTCCTTTGGAAAATAGGTCCTAACTATAACTACCTACTGGCGACCACCAGTAGATCATATATATATATATATTCACTGAAAAAACCATAGGTTTCACACATGTTATAGTTAGCGGAAATTTTACTGATAAAAAACCAGTGAAATTGCCCCGTTATAGTTAGTGCTGGCAACTATAACTCACGCGACCGCAATCCTCTGCTGATGCTAATACTGTATTTAGACACTTATTTGCCCATGTCTTCTTCCATACATTTTTAGCTATACATATATTACAAATATTTTTTTTTCATAAAGACACATATGTCATCAGCAGAAGATTGCGGTCGCGTGAGTTATAGTTGCCAGCACTAACTATAACGGGGCAATTTCACTGGTTTTTTATCAGTAAAATTTCCGCTAACTATAACATGTGTGAAACCTATGGTTTTTTCAGTGAATTTGCAAGGTTTTTTAAATGCTAATTCCTAACTATAACGTGTGTGAAACCTATGGTTTTTTCAGTGAATTTGTACGGTTTTTTAAATGCTAAGTTACTTTACGCCATTCGAGGCGTGCGCGGTTTTTATCAACTTTAATAAGCCCTGTACATTTGGTGGCCTTCGGCCACCAAAAGCACAGGGGGTGGGGTCAATGTGGATAGTGTTTTTTTTATTTCGATTTTATAATTTCATGTTGCCAAAATTTAGTTTTTTTTACCTATTAATAAGCCCTGTACATTTGGTGGCCTACGGCCACCAAAAGCACAGGGGGTGGGGTAAGTGTGGATAGTGTTTTTATTTTTTTTTTTTTTACCGTACGCTTACGGTAAGCGTACGGTAAGCGTACTC